>NW_027131781.1:10372500-15955000 GCF_026122565.2 Emydura macquarii macquarii | reverse complement strand
GTATATTTTCCTAAATTCCTGAAATTGCTTCCTGGTATTTGGTGAATGTGCTGCAGGCTAATTAGTGTTGACAAGCTTATTTTAATAAACAAGTTATTGCTTTGTAAAGTTGGTTTACTTTTAATAATGCAAACTAGTGGCATAAGACTGAAGAAAGTATACAAGTTTCCTGATTTAATCAGCAAAGCCAGGTGTGAAAATGTTGCAGTATTTTTGGAATGATTGTATCCAAACTGCTTAACTGAACTTGGTGCATAACCCATATTTGTGCATGTTTGATATACAGACATGGATACATTTTAAATGTTTGTTTTAAAATAGGCCAGTGCACCATTTAGCAGGATAGCAAAAAAACTTGTAACATAGTTTATGTGCGTGAATTTTTATTTTACATAATTACCTTTTTATTCCAAAACAGTCCTGGTTACTTTTAGGCAGCCTATACCTTATATGAAATGTTTGGTTGTTGTGTTGTGGATTTTTTTTTTTTTTTTAATTTTAACTTTTCCCTTGGGACATTTGTCAGTTATGCTGAAGTAAAAAAACATCCTCCATGTATATTCTCAAGTACTCTAAAACTTTGGAAAAAATGGAGACTTTAAAGGGTTACTGTGAGAAAGTTTTTTTAGACTCAAAGTGTAGGTTTTCTCAATGAAAGGTTTTAGAAAATGTAATTGAAATGTTTAAAACAGTCAATTTGCTGTTTGGATTTAAATATCCTTTCCACAGTGTTTGGGCCCTGTGTTTGCTAGTGTATGTGAGCCAGAAAGTGTGAGAATGACTATACAGAAAACAAAAGTGAATCTGATCAGTCTGTGTAATTTTCCAACCTTAATGAAATGGGGGGGAGGGGGAAGTGGGGGAGGGGAGAATCTACATTTACTTACAAATATTACAATTCAATAATGATTGGTTTTATTAATAATACACATAAGGGAGACTTTACCTTGATAGTTCTTTAATGACCAGCACTTGCACTGGAGGTAACTAAAGTTGCACTGACCTGGGCAGAATGACAGGGTCATCATTTAACACAGATTAACTTGATTCTCTCTCCTTCCCAGTTAATTAAATGTAAGCAGGCTCACCTTCAACATCCATCTTGCAGGATTTATTCAATAATTTTCTTCATCAAATCTATTGTGGGTAATAAAAAAGAAATCCCATGTTTATGGCTGAGATCCCCTTTTTGACTTCCTTGCAACATTTCAAGGAACTGTTGAAGTACATGATCATGTTTTATGTGTGTGTCAGTTTGAAAAGGGAGGATGTCCCTTTGCAATGCCCACAGTACCTACAGTGACTGAGTGTGTTAATTTCTCTTCAACAATCACTTTATTTTGGGGAGGGACTGGTCTGGATTATCCTCATTTAGCCATGGGATGATCTGGAGTGCGCCTTTTGTCCTATCTCCCAAATGTGTGTGTTGACAGCAGCAGGAGCTGTGGAGGCAGCAGCTTTTTAGCATCCTACGTTGGCAGCCTCAGCAGACTCTGTCTGAAGCAGTTCTACCATCAGTTCCCCATGACTGTGCAAACAGTTTCTGAGCATTTGCCGCTACTCACAGGTGGAGGCTGTCTCTTTGAGGCATAATGCCATGTACAGTGTTCACTCTAATATGTGTTGATCTTTGCTTTGTTAGTTTATGTGCACAAGACACATATCCCCTGTTCATAGGCTGGTATAGACCCATTGTATATTAGCAAAAATTAGACAGTGAATTACATATAGATGACCCATGTAGTGCCACACATATTGGACCAAAGTCTGTGCTGATTTATACCCCAGTTAATTCAGTGGGATTGCAGGGGCTATAAATCAGTGCAGAATTTGCCCCAAGAGGGACAATTTGCCTAGAGAATTGATCCCTGGGATCAGACACCCCCCCCCCCCCAATAAACTAAAATAGGACCCGAAGTTTGGTACAGGGATATGTCAAAGCATAAGAAGAGGTCAAAGTTAATTTTCTAATTGAGTACTTGGAAATATATATTTAAATATTTATCTAGCAGAACAATGATTAGTTTGTTTTTCAGGTGCTGCTGAGTGGTTGGTGGTGAGAGTTGTGGGTAAGGATTCAAGACCTTGCTCAGGCAACTGGTTCTACTGAACTTGTCAGGATTAGTCATGAGAGTAAGGGCTATTTGTGTAGGTACAGGTTGAAGGACTGAGACTTTAATGTCCAAGGAAAATTAAATGTTTTGAGTTTTTTTTTTTTTTTTTTTTTTGGCAGTTCCAATTTGTTGGCCAAAACCAGAGAAAAATTAAGGACGCTTTGTGTATATTCCTGTCTGATTTTACTAGTGTATGGTACATGGAGTGTACACATATAATTAGTTTGAACACAGGAGAAATATATAGTTGTAATAATTATCATATATGAAATCCCAATCTTAATTATTCCTCTGTCCACATCTTGTGCTCCCTAAAATTTGTATAACAATCAGACATCAAAGCTAGTGTAGGCTTACTAGGAGAAATGTCTTTCTACTATACTATTTTGTAGCCAGATAAATTATAAATCTAAATTTACTCTAAATATATTTTTCAATAAATTGAAATGAAGCTCACCAGCAAAGTCTAAAGCTAACAGCAAAAAATCTGTATAACTGTATATACACTGAATTGTGCATTGGTTTACTTTTTATTTTATTTTCTCTTGCTTATTTCGTCAGTCAACTCCATTTTGAAATGTGAAATCATAGCCAAGACTGCTCATACTCTCATGGAAATCTATGGGAGCTTTGCTATTTAATTCATTGGGAAGAGGCTTAAGCCCTAGAATTACAGAGGAGTAGATACTTTTTTATTGGGGGTGGGTGGGTTGTGTGCTAGCATTTAAAATAATAACTGTTGAATATCACTTTAATGAGTTATTTTGTACCTCTTAAATTGGTCCATTTTCAGTAAAGTAGGCTAATGAGCTTTTGTTCCAAACTCATTGTTTCCTTTTTATTAATGCAGTCCCTATCTGAGGAGGAGGGGAGAGCTAAAATCCCACTCCCCCCGCCCCATTCTCCAGTTGCCTACACACATGTATTGTATTTCAGTGGTCACTTTGAAATAGAAAAAGTGATTATTCACACTACTTCTACGTATCAATGTTTCCTGTGCTCATTGTCCTTCTAACAGAGAGGCTCTAATTAGGCAACAAAGACTAGTTTCACTCCAAAGCAGTAAAAGTACATCTGATGCTTCAGAAGATCAAATGTTTTGAACTGCTGATTCACAAGTTCATTGCAATCCAACTGGCAACTAACAAAAGGCACAAACCTGCAAGCTGTGAAGCACTTTTTTTAAGGTGCTGAGTGCCCTCAAATTGCTTTGAAGTGAGGAGGCGCTCTCTGTCCCACAGTGGTGAGTCCAAAGTCCTCTCTCCATTGCAGGTAGATCAGTTTTTGACATTTGAAGTCTATAATAATACATGCACGGGCATGCAGGTGTCTATACACATATAGATAACTGTAGGGATACATGTGTGCCATTAGAGATTGATGACTGCTTGAAAATCTCAACTGAGTACAACAAAATATAGCTAGTGGAGTGATTTTTGGTAATTTATGTTAATAAAATATCACTGGAACTTGATAGGGTTTATTGTAGTTTTATTGCTTAAGATCAAAGATTTTAATTAGGTTTTCATAGTTGTCTGTATAGAATAATTAATAGAATCTAATTTCTAAATTTGATTTAAATGTATAAAGTTTACGCTTGCTTAAGTTTTGTGGAACAACCTATATTCATATGTAATACACAAAAGCAAAGTTCATATTTTAATCAGTGTGGTATATGGAATATTCACTATTTACTTTAATTATATTTTAAATGTTTTGACCAAGATTTGAACATGCAAATATGGGGTTTGTGTGTGCAGTTTTGTGAGAACAAATGTAGTCTCTGACCTGTATTGTGCAGTTATATTGGTTGGACCTTCTCAGGGGACTCACTGATTCATGGGCAATCTGAATCACAAAACAGGATCAGGGCCTCAGAAGCTACTCATGACCATTTAGACCTTACAGCTGAATTTGGTCCCACTGAAGTGAATGGCAAAATTCCCATTGGAGCAGGATTTGATCTTTCCAGTAAATTGCGGTATGGCAAATAAAGTGTGTTTGCATATAAATCCTGATCCAGGTGTACAGATAATATTCATTCCCAAAATGTTTTTGTAAGTGAGATACTGTTATATGTCTCTGCTGCTAAGAAAATGTTGTAATTATTGGTGAAGAAAACAAATCAGTTAAATACAAGTCTTGTTAAATGTATTCTGTAACTTTATTGCTGCAGGTATGATTGATTTGCTGTCTGAGGAGCTTTATAGGCCTCTATAATAATGTACCAGAGAAAGCGGCTTGGTTAGCTTTAAATTGAGAAAAAATAGAGATTTTTATATTTTCTATTACTGCCTTTCAATCTCTGATGAAGTTACAATATAGTAAAGTGCTTTCAGCTCTTAGCTATAAGGGACTCTTTTGCCATCCATATCTGGGGGAATAATGTGGTCCACTTACATTAGCTTGCATTGGAATTGCCTGTGTAAATCTACCTGCCATGAATGGTTGAATAGATCCTCTTGTCCTTTGTCTTTTTGTTTCATTCACTTTTACCCATCACAAAAGGTGCTGAATTTGAACCTGAGTTAATGGTGGAAATGCTAGATTTCATTTACGTCTACATGGTGTTTTTATTTGATTTTTAGGGTTCTTTATATTGTGACAGGTAAGCCAAGCCATGGAAACTACGTTTGTCAAAAGAAAATTTCAGCTAAAGTATGACTGTCTAGAAATATCTTTTTGTGAGAGAGTAATGAAAATTTCCATTACATTTAGAAACTATTTCCACTATTTGCCTGAAAAGAGCAAATAAATCATTACCACTTTAGGAGTTAGAACAAGGATCTGAATTTCAGGACTTGTAGTTACCATCACCACCTCTGCTACTGACTCACTATGAGAGCTTGGGTAATTCATTTAATCTAATTTATGCTTCAGTATTGCCATCTGCAAAATGGGACTAATGCTACCTACTTCATAGTGAAGCTTAAAGACTTGTTGTTTGTAAAGTGCTTTCATGTCCTGAGATGAAAGTCCTGATGTAAGTGCAAAATATTGTTACTGATGTTTCCTAATTAATCAGTTATCTATAATCAATATGCAGTAATCTTACTGCTCTAGTGCAGACAAATATACTATTGCAAGCTACTTACAACCAACAGTTTTTCAACTTCTCATCTCCACATAGAATTTAAGTACTCCTGTATATTGGGGTACAACAAACAGTATCATATTGGGCCAGAACCTGCTTTCCTCACACACACAAAACTCCCACTGCCTTGCATGGGACTTTTGGGTGTGCAAGCAATGCAGTATCAGACACGCATGGCTAGGTCTTGAAAGTACCTCAGAAGAATGTACATTCACAATATCATTCACATAGGCCCAATAGTTTGCACCAAGTACAGGGCAAGGCAGCCTGAGTTCAGATTTTTTTGCTATTGTACATATAATACCACTGCAACACTTTTTGATTTAATTTCCACAGTTTTGTTTTTTAATGGTGGTGTAAAAGTTTAAGTAAAATGAGAAGAATATCATGACCTGATCCAGTAATCCTTCCTCATATGGCTGGGAATGTTGAATTCAGTGGGAGTACTTGTATGAGTAAGGAGTGCAGACTGATGTCTTACATTACAAGTGAAGTTGTTAGGGTAGGGGCTTTGGCAGTGTAATGCAATCCGTTGTTTGCTGGCTCTTGGTTCTCATGTCTGTGCTTTGGTGTGGGAAAAGCTGATGCTGTTGTGGCTCTGAAGGTCATCGAATGCTGCAACTTTTAATATGAAAAGCTTTCCTTTAGACAATGGAACTTTTGTATAAGCCACTGCTGTTATTATGTAGTATAGAGTGTGCAATAGAAACCCAATTTTGTGTAATGTTGCATGCAAGATTACCAAGATTGTGACTGAAACTGTGGTAAATATACATGCACATGAGCAGCTGCATGTCTGATTTGCTCAAGTGGTCAGGCTTGTGTGAAAACTGAGGCCACAAGGAATATTTAAAACCATTAGGAAAATTAATTGCTGCACAAGTACAAGTTGTATGTTTGAAACCTAACAAACAACCTTATTTTTTACTGTTTTGTCTCTTCCTAAAAGCTCAGTCATATAAAATTATTAAACCACTTTATAGTTGACAAATTTGAACACATTTTAAGCCATAAAATACAATTTTACAAAATACAAAATACATAAAATACAAATACAATAAATGGTTAAATTGAATTAAGGGCCTGGTTCAGCAGAATATTTCTTCCACCTTCTGAACCACACTGTTCTTGGATGGCTCTGCAGGAGATCAACCTGTTAAAGAGAAAAAGTGGTTTGTGGTGGAATCCAAAAGTGAACAAATCTCTTCAGAAGTGAGGCACACAGCTGAACATGACAGGAGCCTCTCACTCTCCATGCTGCTCTACTGTCTATGCTTCTCCTGCCCATCTATGTCAGCTACCCCAAGGGCTGCTGCATGGCTGCTGTACAGTTATGACTTGGCTCCAGATGAGGAAACAAGTGCTAGAGGTCAGGATCATTACAAGTGTAAAAATTAGAAGTACCTGGATTTGTGGTCTTTTGTGCCTGCCTCAGCGTATATCTTCATTGTGTTATTGGATACCTTTTCCCCAGTTTTGGTCTTCAGGCCTAATGGCCCATTTCATCTTCTCCCTGGGTAAGCAACAGAGCTATGTGCCAAGAATAGACTGCTTCAGGTTTCACGTCTTCCCCAGCTAACCATCATTCAGTCATCCAGAGAACGGCCTGCCCAGTATTAGGATATGCTCTGATGTTTTCCCCATGAGCGTTGTGACTGTTGGTTTGGGGAATGTCTTAGACTCCTCTCTGTGTGGACCTTGGCAGCCATGGGATGCCTAATGCTCCATGGATGTCTAATATGGATTTCTATGGCTATGACTGAGGCAATAATTCCGTGATGGAATTAAAATAATCTTTTGAAGTTCCCTAGCAAAGCATGTCAGTGGAGCTTCCATAGGCCATCAGCCATGGAGGAAAGTTATCTGGTGGTTAGGGCCTTATAGTTGTGTGTATGCACACACACGCACACACACACACATGTTTGTATGTCAACATGTAAATGAAAATTAAAGGCAGGAGACTGATTTGTAATTGGTGAACTATTTTAGGATTCTGATATTAAACACAATAGTTTACGGTAAACATTAGAATCCATCATTTATTTATAATAGGATCAGCCATTTCCCTCTATTCATTATTCTCTTGTATACATACAAAAACACAAAATAGCTTTAAAATGCCCTAAGTATAATGAATAGGGTTTTGTACCATTGTGTAAAGAATTTCTTTATGTTCACTTAGACTGTAAAATTGTACATAGATTATTTGATCTTTATAACACTTATTGTAAAGACTTGTCTTTTTACTGGCGAAGGCAAGGTATGAATGTTAAAGGGAATTCATTGTAGTTGAGGGCTATAATACGCCTGTTCTTTTCAAAGTAGAATGTATAACTAATTACCTTTTAATTAAATCTCTAACATAAACAGCTGTTTTTAAAGGGTCTTTTAAAGCTACATTTAGTTTTAGTATTGTTTAAGATCTTCTTTCTTTATGTACATCTGTATTCATGTATTATTGCCTTTTAAAAAGTCCCCCCCCCCACCTTGCCCAAAGTATCAAGAGCTGCTGGTATATATTAAAGACTAAGTGCTGGTAAAATTAGGTTGTGTTTTTTTAAAATGCCAGCTATTACTTTTCTAAGTAGAGAGCAAAAAGACATGAAACTACCCATACCTTATTCGTTCTCTTTGTCGTCTTCAGACAAAAACTTCCAGGCCTCAACTTCAAGAACAAAATCCTGCGAGCCAATTTTCAGCCCACAATGGTTTAATTTGTGTGTCCGGTTATAAGCCCATTGAAAATAGGGTTCTAATATAAAAAATTGCAGCTGTTAATTATGAAGCCAGGGCATAAATATCTGTTTATCTTATAAGGTTTATATTGTTTTTACTTGTTTCCTTTTAAGGTAGCATAGAGGCAGTGTCCAAGTAACCTGTACTTGGTTTTTGTGGGGAAAAAAAATCCAAATGAAATATGTAACAAAGAAACAACAGCCAAATTTAGGCCTGGCATAACTGGCACCGTTTCTACTGACTTCAATGGAATTTGTGCCCACTTATGCCAGGAGAGAATTAGAATAATAAAATTTAGGTTTTATGGACTAATCTTTCTGAAATGTATATTTTAATTTCCAGGCAGGATATCAGGCAGATGCAGGAAGGGAGAGAGGAATGTTTCTGTCATAGAATGGCTCTGTAGCTGCTCTGTGGAGTTTATCTCAGCCCAAAGTCCCTCAGCTACACTAGTGTCACACCCATTGTGCCCTCTGAATACAGCTCTAAAGGGTGCATCTTTGCTTTGAGCTCTGCATTGCACAGCATACCCATGCATAACTCCATCACATCCAGCAACCTCTGTCTCTAGCACAGAGAGTGGATCTGGATTTGCCTTTTATTGCTCAGATACCCCCTATTAAAGAGACACAGCTCTATACTACACCCATTTAAATCAATGGCAAAACTCCCTTGACTTAACTGGAGTAGGGCTATTAATGGTTAACCAGGATTTCAAATAGGAGTGAGTTTTTCTGCATAACTCTGCTCATCTCACTGTAGTTAGTTTAATGTATCTCCTGGTACCTGCAGATTATGGCCTTAGAGCCAGTGTAACTGACCATAGTCGGATCATTAGTGGGATTCTCTAGTGGCACAAAGCTAGTGTGGTGTTTGGGCTCCTTTCTCCTTGCTGCTGTCAAAGGGAGTGTGGCCATAATGTTCCTATGCCCTGCTGATTCCTGGATACCATATTAGACTCCTTAGGCTATTCACTGTCACCTTAACTTACTGCAGTTGGGGGACAAGTCCAGAAGCACAGAAGCCCCTTTCACCTCCAACCTGAGCTGCACTGTAGGCTCCTCAGCCATAGCCAGGGATCCAGGCCTTTATGTGCTTCAGATCTGGAGTGAATACTTCAAGTGATGATGACTGTATTACGAGGCAGAAATATGTAGTGAATATCAGGTTAATATCTAAGTGCCAATTTTCTGTAAATATCAAAATCCACTAATCATGAAAACTCTTGTGTCAGACTTGCAAGGTAGTTAAATGACAAGCTGGGATGCCAATTTGTTTTGTTAAGACTGCATAATCCAAAAATAACAATTCATTATCCATTTCATGAGGCTAGCCAGGAAGATCAGAAAGACTTGATATAAGCAATGTCTGAGGCTAATAGAATTGATGTAATGGAAGTGATATGACAGCAAAGCTGAAAACTAGCTGAAGCTTCCAGTTGGTATCAACAAATGAATGTGGCTTCCATCAGCGTTAACAGATATTAAAAAGAAGCACATAGTAAAACTAATATATACCAGGTGTAACCCCACTGAAGCTAATGGAGTCACACCAGGGTTTGAATTGACCCATTCTTTGCTGTAAAAACAAGACTCTAGGAACCTGAGTCTCCTCTCACTTATTCTAGTTTTCCACTACTGAATAGAGTCACTCCCAGTTCACATGGGTGTTAGAAAGGAATTGACCTTTTGTGTTTTACAGATATGTGACTTTGCTGTCTTGTAGACAAGCTGGTCTGATTTTGTTCTCACACTGCTGTAAATTGGGAATAACTCCACTGAAGTCAATAAAATAATGTGGATTTAAAATCAGTTTAAATGACAGACGAAACAGGCCCATGAAGTCATAGCCACTGAGGTAAAGCCAGCATAACTCCAGAGAAATTATGTCACTTGTTTGAGCTCTATACTGGTGTACCTGAGAACAGAATCTGTTCCTGAAAGGTCAGGCAATGAGACGGCTGTGTCTGGTAAATCAGATGACACAAGTTCTCGTTAGAGTAAAAATGTCTTTTAATTGCAATAATAAAAAAACCAACAAAAATATGAACTAGTGTGGCATTTCTGCAGTTCAGTGAGGATCCCTGCCGCCTGCACTCGTGGGTTACTAACCATTCCTGGAGGAACCTTTGCTCCAGAAGAGCCACACTGCATTATTGAATCATTGGTGCAACTGGTCCAAAGAGTGGAATGTAACTCAAGGTGACTGAAAACATTTTAGAGAACCTCATAGTGAGAGAACCCCGTTTTGTGGTCTTATAGCTCATGTACAGGACAGAGAATGAGGCAAACTCCATTCTGCTTGCAGTACTACTTAGGAGCCCGATGTGACTTTGAGTAAATCACTTAATGTTTGTGGCCTCAGTTTCCCCATTTGTACAATGGAAATAATAAGGACATTGTGAGGCTAAATGAATTCATAGTTTAAATTTAAAAGGACTTAAAATCCTAGTTTGGAGTGTATGATAGAAGTGCAAAGCATTATGTTCTTGTGAGAAGCAGTAGAATTGCCAAACTTTGTTGGGCCATAGTGTCCAGCAATAACCTCTCTTTACTATCCTGCAGATAGAGAAATGGGGGGGACTAGTAAATACGCAGTAGCTAGGCTGACAACGGCTGCAACAACGCAGAGCATTTTGATTTGTAAGTCTCTCAGAACTTGCTTAGTGTGTTACTATTTCTTCATGTTAGCAGCAGATTGAATTACATAAAACTGAGTTCCAGTAACAGAACAGCTACATGGTATTATATTAGAAGAAATACCAATCACTGCAGGATTGCTTTAGACACATTGCATACTAACATCTGAAATTTACCTAGTCCATTTATTTATATTTCTGAAGAATCGTAAGTAACATTACGTAGTATGAACAATGGAATATGTCTTGTATGTTGGGTTATTTACAGATTGAGTAACCGGAATTCTGTTGTTTTTTTTATTAGCCTGTAAAATATTTGTATTGATTTTTTGGCACAGAAATTAAGATGTCAAATTGGACTAACATTACGATCACAAATACTGGGTACAAAACACATCTTCTTGACATTTATATAGTCAGTTTTATTTACCAGTGAGTCATATACAACTCTTTTGTCCTCCTCTACTACTAAAACTAATCCCTAAATGCGCTCTCCACAGCCTTTGACTACACAATTCATCATAGTTTACAGATGACCTGTAGTCATGACATGTGACATGTGAGGGGAGATGGCTGGCGTGCCAGTGTAGTGGAATCTGATTCCTCGTAACATACGATGTTAAAAGTTGGGTGAAATCCTGGCTTCATTGGGTGGAATCCTGGCTTCAATGGGAATTTTGTCATTGACTTCAGAAGAGCCAGGATTTTACCTCATGTGCTCTGTTCAGGAGGCAAGTAAATGTTCCTTTTCCTCCACCATAATAAGCATAAAGTTTCATAGAGCAGCTCTTTTCCAAGTGGTTGACAACTTGATGAATCTGTGCTGCCTCCAGTCAGTTACAGAGTCAAGTTTTTCTTGTGACGAATTTTCAAGCTACTTTGCACAGAAAATCATGCTGATTAGTATGGCATATTGAGGATTGTGTTGAAATTGCAAGCTATCCCTTTAAGAACAGGGGACTTCCAGGTCTGGCCTGCAGGCCAGAGGGCTTTGTACAAAAGTGCGGGAGCAAAGTAGGTCAACTTAGAGCGCGGTGGGGTGAGTTGTGCCTTTCTGCCTGAGGGAGCAGCCTGATTTTTATTCTCTCTGTTTTTGAGTTCTTGTGTGTTTTATTATTCTCAGTTCTCAGAAATAAAGTAGTGCTACAATCTTGCAGCAAGAATATTTATGTTCTTATCTACTTCTCTATTTGTATGTTGTGAAACATAACCATTCGGACTGCAGAAGAATGATTACTTGGACCTTGTGGAGAAGCAAGGCTAGTCCATGAATTTCATCTCTTTACTATGGTGTGCTATAGTTTACATTTTTGTTCTGTCTCTGTTTTCCTGCTTGGGCAATTAGCATCTTCTTTGATCTTGCTAAAAGATCAAAATTTTGGTTTTGCAACATTTTAATGGATTATTCAATTGTTATAGCAGAAGCACGTATGACTTCTGCCATCAACATCAGATTTGCTCAGCCTTCTCTCCCAACCATGCACTTTTTAAGGTTATTTATCTGTTCATTTCCTTTTCACTATCTTTAGCCACTTGCATAGATGTTGAAATGATAAGCGATGTTCTTGTTCTTTGCTCTGGGGTGTTTTCTTTCTCTTTCTATTACTATGAACAACAATGCTGTTTGTGCAAGATTCATATAAGGAAACCAATGAGCACATGCTTACGTTATGCCTCCAGATCATCCAACCATATGGGTTGTTGGTATGGATTACCTTTCCTGCATTTCTAAATGAAAACTACCAAGGGTTCAGGAGTACAGTCCATTTCATGATTAGTCTGATATGCTGATTTGTACAATCATGTGGTCAAGCCAGCTACCTTATAGTTCTTCATGCCTTATTGACCCATTGTGGTATATTGACATTTTTCTATTTTCAGACCTGCCTGTAATAATTTTTTCCATTGTTATGGGATTTTTACAGTCACTAGACAATGTTCAGTTATTGCATTCATATAACACTTAATTTCTTCTTTCTTTTCTACTTGTGTCACTAAATAAAGTAATTTTACAGTTTCTTAAAAATAATTATATCCTGTAATAAAATATACTGGCTTTTTAAGGCCAGAGGGGGAAGTCATGGGGTACCAGGCAACCCCAGTCCAGGAGTTCTGTGGCAGACACAGTCATAGGGAATGAAAGAGGCAGATACTGAGAGAGAGGAAGTGGTTCGTGTGTAACGATGCAGAAACCACAGAAGTGTTCAATAAATATTTCTGTGCTGAATTAGGAAAGAAGCAGAATGATGGACTTATGTCATCTGAGGATAATGAAGTACTTTCCAGTCCATTAGGGAATGAGGAGGGTATTAAGCAACACCTACTAGGGCAAAACATTTTTAAATCAGCAGGCCCAGATAATTTGTATCCAAGAATCCTGAAAAAGTTGAATGAGGAGATCTTTGTCCCCCTGCTGTTCATTTTTATCTCTTGGAATACTAGGGAAATTCCAGAAGACTGGAAGAGTGCTATGGTTGTGCCAATATTCAAGAGCAAGCAGGTAACTAAAAGCCAATTAGCCTGACATCAGTCGTTGGCAAAATGATGGAATAGGGATTAAAATAATATAGGTTTCAATTGATAAAGAATTAAAGGATAGGAATATAATTAATTCCATAAAACAAAAATTAGATTTTGTCAAATAAACCTGAATTCATTCTTTGATGAGATTACACACTTGGTTGATAAAGATTAACTGCATAGGTATAATACACTCAGACTTTTGTAAAGTGTTTGACTTAGTACTGCATTCTGATAAAAAAAAATTCACGCTATACAATATCAGTAAAACACACATTAAATGGATTAATAACTGGCTAACTGAAAGATCTCAAACAGTACTTGTCAGTGGAGACTCATTATCGAACGGGGGTGTTTCTAGCTGGGTTCCACAGATAGATATTAGGCCTGATGCTATTCAACATTTTCATCAATGATCTGGAAGTAAATATCACATCACTGCTGATAAAATTTGCAGCTGACACAAAGACTGGTGAAGTGCTAAACAGTAGTCATACAGAGCAATATGGTAATGTAGGCCCACTCAAACAAAATGCACTTTAATACAGCCAACTGCTAAGTTATACATCTAGGAACAAGAAATGCAGGCCATATCTACAGATTGGGGGACTGTTTCCTGGAGAGCACTGAATCTGAAAATGATGTAGGGGTCATATTGGACAAGCAACTCAACATGAACTCCTTGTGTCTTGTGGTTGCAAAAAGGGCTAATGAGCTCTTTGGATGTATAAACAGGGGAGTAGTGAGTAGGAATAGGGAGGTGATTCTCCCTGTGTATAAGACATTGGTGTGACCAATACTGAAATGCTGCATATGGTTCTGGTGTTCATATTTTAAAAAGGATGTTGAAAAATTGGAGAGAGTGCAGAAAAAAAGCCAAAAATATGATGCAAGAGCTGGAGAAAATGCCTTTCGGTGAGAGACTTAAAGAGCTCAATCTGTTTATTTTATCAAAAAGAAGATTGAGACATGACTGGATTACAGTATGTAAATACCTTCACAGGAGAAAATACAGGATATTAAAGGGCTTTTTAATCTACCAGAGAAAGGCATGTCAAGAACCAATGACTGGAAGCTGAAGTCAGACAAATTCAAATTAGAAAGTAGGCACAAATTTTTAACAGTGAGTGTATTTAACCATGGGAATAAAATACCATGGGAAGCAGTGGATTCTCCATCTCTTGATGACTTAAAATCAAGACTGGATGCTTGCCTGGAAGATATAGGTTAGCCAAAAACAAGTTATTGGGCTCAAGAGAGGGATAACTGGGTGTAAGTTAAAGGCTTGTGATATACAGGAGGTTAGACTAGGTGATCAATAGCCCATTCTGGCCTTAAACTCTATGAATCTATGCGGTAACAGTTGGTATCTGGAAAGTCCCCCCGCTACTGTTTTCTTTAAGGCCTACGATGAGGAATCCTGTAGTGTAGGGCAGGCAGGGCTTCCATGCCTCTCTGCTAATTAGGATAACTACTGGGAAGGAAAAACAATGAGAGTTCTGTAGCACTTTAAAGACTAACAAATTTAATTTCTGCAGGCATAAGCTTTCGTGGGCTCCAGCATGTGGGCTGGAGCCCATGAAAGCTTATGCCTGCAGAAATTAAATTTGTTAGTCTTTAAAGTGCTATAGAACTCTCGTTGCTTTTGCTGTATACAGACTAACATGGCTACCCCTCTGGAATTCTGGGAAGGAGTGCAGCATATAACCTTCCTCTTCCCTCATAACAAGGTAGATCCTGGCAGGAAGAGGACTGGTTGCCTGCTAGCTTTTCTCAGACTGGAAAGAATGATATGGAATTGTTTGATTCTATCTCCAACCTGTGGAGGAGCACTGAGAAAACCCTACCTCAACAGGTATGCCTGGTTGTAAAGATTTTGTTTCAAGATTTGTTTATCTGAGAGTTTTTGCTGCCTGTCTGGGCAGAGCTAGGTGGAGATAATTTAAGGGGCAGCTGAGAAAAGTCGCCTCAGGGTCACAGATTGCTACATATCCCTTTTAAATGTTCTTCTAGAAGACTGGTGATGTAATTAACATACAGCTACCACCCTCAAAGACAAGACTGAAATGTGTGTGCTTGTGAGGTGGAAGTTTCCTCTTGTTTTGCAGCATTTTATGAACAACACAGAGAAAAGCTAGAAATTAGAAGTTAGAATTGAAAGCAGCTTGTATCACCAGAGAGAAACAGCCAAGCTACAAATAACCATGGAACACTGAACTGCCTTAAGACCAGCAGCTAACAAAGCATATATTTATATATATATAAATACACACAGAGGAAGAGACTGAGAAGAAAAGATGACAACACTACTCCCCTGAAGCTCTAGCATGTTCATGGGCTGGATGCTTCAAGATCAGGAAGATCCTGATTACACTGGCAAAATTTATGATTTGCAGCAGTGCAGTTTACCCCAGTTTCAAGCTCTGTCTCCTCCTTCAAAGCAAATAGCAGCTTTGCTGCCTAGACTAAGGTTTTGCACTAGTGTGGCTACACTGAAGGCTGTAATTGGAGTTTATCCCCAATGTTAGACAAAGCCTATTTTCTTCCAACATCACTCTGAATGCAGAGTTATTTTGCAGCTCTGAAAACTAGACTCTATAAAATAAACTTTGATTCAGGGGTTACTATGGTATCAGCTGAGATAGTGTTGTGTAATTTCTCCTTCATTAGCACAAGAGAAATGAATTGATGAAAGATACATGATAGCAAGTGAATGTTTTGTGTCTGCGCAACTGTACTTGATGACTTACATTTTGTACAAGTCGTTGAAAGCACTTGGGAGGTAAGTACAATGAGGAACCCAGACCTGAAAGTGAGCCGATGTTTAGTTAAATACCTATGTTTTATTTTAAAAGGGGAGAGAGAAAAAAATCACCATATACTTAAATTACACTTAGAAAACTTCAATTTGATTATTTAAAAAAAAGAGCGAGCTTTTGAAGAATCTATAGTTTTAAAATAAATTAGACGTTAATGTTATAGTTAAATAAATATTTATCTTATTAACTGTTGTCCAAATCCTTTTGTGCTTTTATGTCTTGAGTCCCAGGTTATATTTAAAAAAAATATGCACTGATGATTTGAAATTAAAGTCAGGTAACCTGCACCATGCATCTAAGGAGTATGATTGTATTGAGATGTTCTGCTCAGGTGACTGAGGTAAAAAGTTAGTTATCTGTTTGTAAATTTAAGTAGTAGGTAATGGCAGTTGAAGTAAAAGACAAAATAATTAGCATGGATATATCTAGGTGAAACATTACATCTCCTATCACATCAAACCCTCTACAGTGTGTTGTTTTCCTGTAACTTCGCTCATGAGATTAGGTTTTTGAGTCCTTCTTTTTTTGTGCTTGGACAGCTTAGAAGACTTTAAACTATCTCTGCCCTCAATCTTGGGGCTGCTGAGCACTGGGCTGATCCTGAGGCACAGTTTAGAGCAACTTGAAGGCTTCTCTAAATTGTGCTGGCTGCCAATGACCCCCTGGGGCCATTCTGGCACCTGGAAAATCACCAAAGCCTATGGAAACTCTGATCATTCCCATTGCTCAGAGAACTGGCAAGGGGATTGGTGTAGAAGCCACTATAGTGGCTGAACAACACATAGGAACTTGCCTGCATCAGGGGAATCTTCCACTGGCTGGATCTGAACAAAGGTTGCACTCTTTGGAGGGAAAGGTAGCTCAAAGTCATTTTTCACTTCCTTGATCCAGGGCTCTTTATGGGCCAAAATTATGCCTTGGCATAACTTAGAGCATCTGCAGGACTGTTTTATGTTATGCCACCTAAGTCAGCTGCTGTAGCAGCCAAGTATCAGTGTTCAGCCTTAACCTAGGCTGACCAGATGTCCCCGATTTAGGTACTCTGTCTCCGGCTATAACCTGTCCCTGGAAATGTCCCCGGTTGGCTTTGTCACCAAACAGTGGTTTAAAAATGAGGCAAGATTGTAATAAATAAATGTGATACAAATAATAAAATGTAACCTCTGCGCTACATTTCAGATTTTACCTGTATTGAAATCATAGGTCTATGAATATGGCATAAATACTGTATATAATTAGCGTGCTCAATTATACCTGGTCTGTCTCTCTACATGTTACTGTAACTATGGCTACAAAGTTGTCCCATACTAAGGTCAGTTTCACTGTGCATGTGATGTCAATGATAATTGCAGAAGTGCTATTGTGCTGTCTAAGAAACATAAGTGTTACTTCAACGATCAACTACAAAAAGAATTTTCTTTCTTGCAACCAACTGCAAAAGAAACATCTGTCTTATATACAATATTCCATTCCGTATTCACCATTTCCAGCGGAGGCAGGACATCGGTAAAAGAACACGAAGGTAGAAGTAAACACAAATCCACTCTTACTGTTCATGCCGGTTCAAGTTCTGTAACTTCATTTGTTCGTAAAGTTGAGCTGACACAGAGTGAATATGACCATGTTACACAAGAGGGAAGTTTTGCTTATCACACCATTCTTCACAAACACAGTTTAAGATCAGTGGACTGTATCTCGAGCTTAAATAGAAAATTCTACAATCCCAAATTTAGTTGTGTGAGGATAAAGTGTAATGCAATTGTCACAGATGTATTCATACCTTGGGCAACAGATGAATTGAAACATGATCTGGACAATGTTGAGTTTGTATCGCTTTCAGTTGATGCATCAAATGATGGACATGTAAAATTGCTACCTATCTTGGTTTGTTACTTCAAGGCATATGATGGAAGCAGGTCCGTGGAGACAAAGCTACTTGATTTTGTTGAACTAAAAGGTGAAATAGCTGAACTAATTGCTGAACTAATTGGAGATACTTGCTGTTGTAGAAAAGTTTCAGCTGGAAAATAAGGTTGTGGCTTTCTCTACCAATAATACAAACACAAACTTCAGTGGGCTATGCAGACAAGGGAGAGAAAATGTGCACACTAAAGTCAGGGCAGCCTTACAGTGGGAAGTGATAGGCCTCGGATGTCCCACTCATATCGTTCACGGCTGTACTCAAACTGCTTTGGATACAATCCTGGAGGATGTTGAATATATACTTACCAAGATTTTTGGATATTTTCACAATTTCACTGTTCAAGTTGAAAGACTGAGGAATTTTTGTGAGTTTGTGGGGCAAGAATACCAAAACATCCTGGGGCACAGCAATGTCAGGTGGCTCTCAATGTTACCTGCTTTAGAAAGAGTACTTCTATTATATGAGCCACTTAAGTCATTTTTTCTCTCAAAAGAAAAGTGTCCAGTTCTTCGGAAGATATTTGAAGACCTTACTACTGAACTCTGGCTCACTTTCGTTCAAGGTAATCTGTTACTTTTCCATGACACAATAAAATTGCTGGAGGGGGAAGATCGCTGTGCAGTGGAATCTGCTGACATCCTTAGCAATCTGGAAAAGAAGCCATCTGCAAGGTATGAGGAAGACTTTGTAGCAGTTTTAGTGAGAAAACAACTAAAGGAGCAAGAAGGGGCTGGGGTCTTGACACGAGTCATACTTTAATGTTTCTCGATCTTTTTGTGACATGTCCGTTAAATACATACATGCGTAGGGAAAACACGCAGAAGACCTTAAAGACCTGAATTGTCTGCTTTTGAAAAAAGTGCCTGCAAGGTCTGAGATTGAGAAGGCATTCTTCTGCAAATGAAATGCCGAAACATAACCATTGATTAAGATCCTCTATTTGATTAAGTGATTTTTCTTAATGAATTTTTAAAAGGGGAAACTAGGTGAATGGAGTGCATCTGCTACGTCAGTTGCTTTCAACTAGAACACAGTCATGACACATTTCAGAGAATCCGAGGTACCCCACGATAACCTAAAAAGACTAGCTGAAGCGATGCTCTATCTGCCAGGCAGTAATGCGCCTGTTGACAGAGTGTTCTCGCTGATGAATGACGTGTGGACGGCAGAGAAATCGAGATTCAATGTGAAAGTCATTCTTGTTGTGAAAACGAACTTTAAACTGTCCTGTCTAGAATTCGTGGAAAAACTCACCAAGAACAACAATATCCTCAAGCAGATACATTCATCGGAGAAATACTCCAGTTAATGCAAGCTTACCATTCTGTTGTCAGCCTTAAGGATAATACTGGTAAGTATTTTTTCTGTTTATGGATTGAATGTGAGCAGGACCCAAGCATAATTTTTTCAGGCTCAGTACAAACTTGTAACATGGGCCCCCTCCCACACACATACCACAATACCTCATCCCATACATACAATCTCATGAGCCATGAAAAAAGTTTGAATTCTGAAATTGCTGTTACATATTCTACATTTCTGAAAAGTGCCCCCCACTCTTTGCTATTTTTGTTTAACATAACACCCAGCCGGAGAATCCTACAAGTTTGCTGACTATTTTGTAACTTTTTGGTCATTATAAAGGTCATTATCCTGTCAATGTCTTGATTTTTTTTATTCTAATGGACCAATGTGACTTCAAACATTTTATAATTAGGCCAATTAACTTTAAAGCTTTATTTTTTGGCTTTTTCCATTGCAAAATCATGAATTAGCCCCCCAAAGTCAGTTTCTCTTGCAGGTTCACACTCAATAGACGAGATAGCTAGGTGGCTTAACCTCTTGCCCCATTGTAGAACGCCTGCCGTTTTTGATGAGTGCTAGGTTGCTGAAACTTCTTTCAGCTTCTGCCACCGTCACTGGCAGTGCGCAAAAAATCTGTAGGGCTATGCACACTTCACTGAAAATTAGTTGCAGTCGTTTTTTGTAAATCTCATTTAATAAGATAAATGGGGGTAATTCATATTCTTTTCCAAAAGTAGACTTGAAGATTTTTTTTTTTTTTTTCAGGTGCAACATTTCACAAGGAAATATCTCAGAAAGATCTGTAGGATACTTCGGAAGTAGACGTTTAGAAGCTTCTTCCGGTTCCTCAGGCTCTAGTGTCACATACTTTAGGACTGAATGGAATGTCAAACAAATGTTATTGGTTGCTTTGAATCTGTGCTCTAATACACAGATGACATTGTCCAAAGTTGCATCAAAAACATTCCTTCTGAATAAAGACTCTGGTTCATTTTTAGAGATGGTAGAACATGATTCCTCAGGCTCAGATGTCTCATCATGAAATCTTTTCCTTTTCATTCCTCTCTTCTTGGCAATTGTGCCAAAATTCCCATGCCTTCTGCTACAAGACATGCTTCCTGTAGAATTTTGGGCCACTGATCTCAGTTTTTTATTTCTTCAATAATATCAGCAATGAGAGCTACCTCTGATTCAAGAGAGATTCCTCTGACTTGTAAAATCTTGTTTCTGTCTTCAATACTTGAAAGAACTTTGTACCAGAAGCTAGTCCTCAAAAGGCATAAAAATGAACTGAAGTACCTTTTCAGTGCTTCTGCTTGTGATTGAGCTTCATGTGCCACAGACACAGTCTCTATATTGAAATAATTTTCATCTTGATTTTATTCACCTGCTTCCCTAGTTAGTATATTGCCTGACTGCAGAAAGGCTTTGTCTGATTTGAAAAACTGGAGGATAGATTGGTGTCCTTTAGCTTCTTTTAGTTCCCTTTATTTTACCTTCTTATGTTTCTGGCTGCCTGATTTGTATGTATAGCCACCATCAGACATGGCAGTATGGGGTATGTGGGTGACTGTGAGTGAATTAGACACTTACTCACATATATTTTGGGTCTGCAAATCCCACCAGAAGAAAAAGCAGCAGCACTGGCTCCCACTGTCTTATGGTGCTTTTCTTTGCCCCTCCCACCAGCTGTCCCTCCCTCCTGCCTATGCACAAAGAACTCTGGGACTGGTAGTTCTTGACCTTGATATGCTAGGCCATGTTGCAGAGAGGAGCACAAATCTCTCTCTCTATCTCTCTGTCTCAAACTACAAGTCCTAGTTTAACTGCACAAGCACACACTCTCTATTCTAGAGAGAGACCTGGGCTGGCCCAGCAACTCACTGTTTAGAATGTTGCTTGAGACTGCTTAACATTGCTTCTGACTGGCTCCAGAAAATCTCACAAGATCTGAACAATAGATACAGGGAAATAAGTTTCTATAAATATCCTCAGGCATGATCTACAATTTAGCCTCAGTTTTTTCCTCATGGTAATGGAGGTTGCAGCCTGGGCCGGCCCCCAGGGCCTCCGGGCCTGATAAAGTGTACCCTTCCCCTGCCCTCCCCTGCAATGTGAGGGCCCTGATTAGCATACAAGACAAACTGTGCCCTTCCCCCAGAAAAATGCTTTGATCACCAGTTACCGTGACTGAGCTACACAGAGGTCAGATTCCACTAGCATTACACTGAGTAGTACCTTGCTCCTTGAGTTAGTTCATCCAATCGCAGTGAGACTATTTGAGGGGTATGGCGCTAATCAGTATGCGTAAGGGTTGCAGAATCTAGCCCTGAATCAAAGCTCTACTGCTCTCAGGAACCATCCGTTCATCTGCTGGCGCTCTATACCCTCTTTCATGCTCTCGTTCTGGAGGCTGGGCCTGGACAATTTCATGTAGTAATGTTTTCCACCCAAAATGGAAAGGGTGGGTTTCCTACACTCTTCGCACTGGAAACACTGGGTCTTTGTGAATGTGACCCTCTCCAGGCTCAGGAGAGAGTTCTTTATCACATCTCTGAGTAGGTCATTCAAACCCTTCCTGTGTGAGGTTAATAGGAGCTTTTGCATTGGCTGTGGTCACAATGATCTCTCTGCTACTTTTTTTTTTATTAGCCCCTTCCAATGGGAACCCAGAAGGGTAAGTAATCATTTGTGTTTGAACACATCCCGACATTCTATCAAAAACAGATGTCTGGGCCATGTTTGAACAGTGTTTTATAGATGGGAGGGTGGTGGGCTTGTGGGAGGGTGACTGACTCACAAAAAGATGTACATTCGGAGCAATTCCACAGAAGTCAATGGAGCTGCCCAGATATAACAGTAGAATCAGTCCCATAAAACGCACCATTTTCCATACAGCTTTTGTGAGGGACGTCTGTCCCTCCCCAGTTCAGAATTTGTCAGTATTGGCATTTCTATCATTAGCCCTGGTGTGCAGCAGCCTGGAATATTTGGCACGGCTGCAAATGGTCCTGCTGCGATTTTCTGTTTCTGGGCTCTGCTCCTTAGGCATGGATTAGGTGTAGGTAGAAAAAAATGTAAGAGGGGAAGTGGGAATGTTTGTTGGATAAGAAATGGCACAGACAGATAAACAATGAGGCAAAGAAGTTGGTAATTCCCTTCTTTCCAGGACTTGTGCAAAGGGTCTCAGACAAAAAACACCAGGAAAGGAAAAGGGAATTTCTTCTCTCTCATCTGTTGGGAGCTTTGTCCTATGGTCCCAGTAGAGTTCCTACTAAACTGAGGAAAGTAAAAAATACTTGCTGACTCAATCTCTTTTTGGGACACTACAAAATGAACCCTCTGCCACCTGATTTATTTTCTCTGAACCAGCTTCCTTTCATGTTCCCTCATTTTCTGTGGATGGTAGCAGAAGAGGGCGTGACACTGTTACATTGGCTTTCTCTGTTCTGCACTGCATTTAAATCATGTTAGTGTGTACAGTTAAACCTTGGTTGTTGGCACAAGGGGCTGTAACATGGTTTGGTCAGCCATTTCTTTTCCAGTTCTAACACTATTTGTCCCTTCCCACACCGGCTGAATTAACTGTATTAGAGCCCTGTTTGGCCACAGTTAAATTTAAACTATGCATAAGCATGCTAAAGACACAATTGAAGGGCTATATAAGATGGTTTTGTGACTAAGGCACTGAACTGTCACTTAGAAATCTGGTTTCAATTCTTAGCTCTGCCACAAACTTCTTCTGTGGCCTCAGTGAGTCTCTTAATCTCTCCATGCCTCAGTTTCCCATTTGCTAAATGAGGATGATAATGCTTCCTTTCGCTTACCCTTTGGCTGGCTTGTCTGTTTAGTTTGTATGCTCTTTAGAGTGGGGAGTCTCTCTGAGTATTCGCACAGCACTTTGTACAAGCGGGCTGTGATCTTGGTTGAGCTACTGTAATAACAACAATAATTAATAATATAGCCCTGTGATCACATAACTTAGTTGGATGGCAATTAGTATTCAGACAATGTACTTTTCAGTAGATCTTATTATTATTCCTTTTTTCCCTTTAATACTCATTCACTTTATTTTTTCTGATACCTTAGTTTATTATTAATATATGTTTATTTCATTAGATATTCAGAATTTGATTCTGACTATTCATACTGAATTCCTTTGTTATGACTGCATCTCTGGTAATAATCAGCAACACAGATATATTTTATGCCTAAGCAAAAATAAATATATCAGAGTTCCTTTGTAGTTAGTCTACCCTCCAATCACCTAGAATATTTATCCTTAGAAAGGCCAGATTCGGTTACTCTTATTCATGTTGAGAATCCCATTACTTCATGACGGGGTTCCACTGAAGTCAAAGTACTTCTCACCATGAGTTACAGTATCAGAATCTGGCCCATAATTCCTAGTAACAGTGTGAAGTCTAGTTATTTTTCTTTCAAAGGTAATATGTGGTGACTAGGAAACAGTGATCAGAAAAATGAGATGAAATTCAATTTTATGGAAACAAAGTATGTAGGGTGTTTTTTTGTTTTTTTTTTTTTTTTTTAGTAAGGAAAGTGTGTTTTGTTAGACATACAAGAACTGCTGCAGCCTTAAACCACAATGGAGAAAATGACTTCACTTAACAGCTTTTTTTTTTTTATGATAAAAGGAAATAAAACAGTTCTAAGAAATTGAAGATTTTTTTTCTATTTTAGTTTGAAATCTAAAAGAAAGAGCAGTAGCCATATAAGTACAATTTGATGGAGTATATAAATCTTTTAAAAGGCTTCATAAAGCAATAATGACTTTAGTATATGTACCAAATGAGATTAAAGAGCTACATTTGGTTCTAATACAAAGTTTCACATTCAAAAGGACTGTCGGCTTCCTGTTTAAAATCCACTTATATTGAACAGAAAGGAGTTCAAACATAATGCCATTGTGTTTCAGACATTTATCTTAATTGAAAACAACTGAAAAACATTAATAACAGAGCAAGGAAATTCAGAGGCATAGGTAAGTTGTTGTTTTTTCTCCTATCTCTTCTAAAGCAATGCACTCAGTTGTAACACCCTCCTCCTTCCACTACTCTGTCTTTTACAAAACAAGGTGAAATCTTGGCCCCATGGAAGTTAATTGCAGAACTCCTGTTGATTTTGAAGGGGCAGGCCTTCACCCATATATTCTGCTTGCCACTGTAATAACTTTTAACCAAGAGAATCAGGCTAAATGACTTCCATAAACTCTTTCCCCTAAATTTTCCTGATTAAAACATTTGGAATTCACGACTATTAAATAGAAATAAACAGGTGCAATTTTCCAATTTTTTTGTCTTAATTCTATTCACACCTTCTTTTCTGGCTCACTCTTTCCTTGCCATTGTTTTCTTTACCTCTATTTTTTGGGGGTGAAATTCACCCCCGTGCAGAGGGCCTGTGTGGAGACTACATACCATTTAAGATCTATTTTGAGATCAAAATCACACCATCATGCATTCTGCCCTTTGTTACTGGCCATCTGCCCAGGGGTTAATTTGAAGTAAAGCTATAAGATGGTTTTAATATCAAATTTTTAATTCCTCTTCAGCCAACAAACTTTCAAAATCCTCCAGCTTTTCAGAAGCACCAATATATTGAAATAAAATGAAGCTGATTCTGCTATTCCTTTGAGAATGTCATAATCAATCTAGCAGTCAGGGTGAAGTTGAAAGGATGGCAAGTGAAGTAACAATATGATATTCATCATCTGGAGCTGTTATGATAGTAATATTTGCATTATAGCAGCAGCCAACTGAAATTAAGGCCCTATTGTGCCAGATACTGTGGAAAAAAGACAAGGCCTGCCCTGGTGGGTTTGCAATCTAAAGAATAACTTAAAAAACCCAGAACAATAAAAGTGCTCCAAGGCAAAAAATTGTATTTATATTAATTTAACATCTATCTTGTACATGCATCATAGGGACATAAAATTTACCACAGTGGCTCAGACCATGGTCTATTAAGTCTAATATCTGGCACTGATGCTTCAAAGGAAGGTGAAATCTCTTAATGTATCAAGTTACCTGTGCAACACTGTACATGAGATATAAATAGGAATTGTCCATTTCTAGCTCCATTGAAGAATCAGCTCTGTCTCTAAAACATGAAAATTACCTTTCTCTTAGGCTGCACAACTCAAATGTGGTTGGTCATAATTAGCAAGCCGCAGTACTTGACTTGATGACCTGTGGGGGCAGTGAATTCTGCAGACAGCGTGAAGCAGTGTATCCTGTTTAGTTTTAAAAGTGCCTGCCATTAAATCAGGTGAATTATTCCAGGTTTTTTTTTTTTTTTTTACATCACGGGACAGCATAAAAGATACTGATCGGTATTTTGTTTAACTCTTCCTAATCTTAACCTCTTCATTTAATTTCCCATTAATGCTTCTCCTTTTGAGGTTAAGTAACCCACCTTTCATAATATCACTGTATGCACTGTAAATCCTGTCACAGCTTTTGCCACCATCTTAACCTTTTTCAGTGTCAGCTGCATCTTTAGGTGAGAAAACCCGGGTAGTAAAGCAACCTCTCATTTTTGTTGTGTCCCAGATCTGCTCAGCTTCATTGCTTTTGCCCATATCTGTCCTGCACATGGAATACTCTTATCAGCAAGTTCATACACTACCATGACTTTTTCAGATATTTTTACAGTCGTTACAATGTGGCATCATTTTAAGCCGAATGTCCATTTAGAAAGGAATTTTTTAGAAAGGAATTTTTTTTTTTTTTAATTCAATGCTGTTTCAAAGCACCACAAATACAGATTTACAGGTAGTGACTCTAGCAAACTGCTAATAAAGGGCCAACTCATAGCTCAGCTTGTTTGTGCAGGTGAGTGCCGGTGCATGAGGCACCCCCTTTACTCCTCTGGGTGGGCTACTTATACGATAGATAGCTCTGTGGGGCTGCAATATACTCTTCCTATGCATGTGGGTGGGAATTGGTGGGAAGAGGCATAGGCTGGGCAAAGTCTTGCACAATGAACTGAAGAGCGTTTCTGCACCAGCATGCCAGGGGCTATAAACTACACTGGGTATAGAACAGTGATGAAATCCTGGCCCTATTGACATCCGTGGGAGTTGTGCCATTGACTAAAATGAGGCCAGGATTTCACTTCTGGTGTAGTGTAATAAGCAAGTGGTAGCAGAGAGGCTCCTGCAGCAGCACAACAACATGCTGCCCCTTGCTCAGGTCTCATGACAAAGCTGCAATTTAATCTAAAATAATGAACCCTAAAGTAATGGAATAAATTACAATTGGTGATAGGAACACACTCTGGGTCTCAAAGGAGTGGCATAGCCATTTTTGCTGGTTTAGTAGAAAAGGCTGCAGTACCTCCAGTAATTATCATGCTTTTCCAATTGCAAACATGCTGTTTAAATGTGTAACCATTGCTCTAAAGCCAGTGCATAAGAAGAGTGGAATTCTATTTAATCTGCAAAGAATTTTCTGGTACTAAATGCCACTAGAGTGTCAGAAGAGTTAATGGCAGATGTGGTTGTGAAAATGTTCTGTATTTTTAGACAACCTTTAATTAAGACACTTTGTATGTAGCAGCAACCAAATAATATGCTGCCACTTGAAAGCTGTCAGAAGGGGGAAAAAAGTCCTACAAAGCTTCTAAGTGCAGCCTTCTTTGTATTTATCTGAAAGTGAATTAGGAAACCTTATAGTGACGACAACTGTCCTTTCACATTCAGTGATTAATGTAATGCACAAGTGTAAATAAATTTGGCTTTTTTGGGGGGGGGGGGGATTTGTATGTACCTCTGTCCTGTTAATTTTGTTTAATATGTCTTCATTTTAACAAGGTTACACCCAAAGTTGAAGTAGTGCTGTGATTCCATCCTTTCCCTTTAAGACAGAATGTTTTACATAACTATTTTAATACATCAGATATCCCCCTCCCCCCAAACCTTTTTAATGGGGGAATAAGCCTTTCACAGTTTATTTTAGGGATGAAGTGAAAGAAAGTGAATTTATACTACTCAGTTCAGTTTTGAACTTGAAGCTGTCATAGGTAATAGATTATTTATTCACCTGTAAAAGTTAGCAGATGCTAATATAATACAAGAGATCCTAATACAACATAAATTGCTTATTTTGGTGTAGTAGAGATGTGGCCTTTATCATATTGAAATTTGATGAAAATATTAAGGTTTCAGTAGACCAACATATACAAACTGATAGAACAGTGGAAACATCATTTCGACAGTTCTACAATATTGGCACAACACTGCTAAGATAAACACACAGTAGCTAACAATTAGGTTATTATTCGGCCCATATATCATAAGCATGTACAGAACTATCTAGTTAGTATGCTTATGTGTGTATTTATGCTGGAAAAGAAACAGCTTAACTTAAATGGCAGCCTAAGAAGGTAAGTGTTAGGAATCATTTGGTCAGTCAGAACTGCTATATCACTAGTTATTCAGGCTGGCCATATGTAACAGAAGGAAAAATACCAGCCCAAATTACAAGTGCAGAGACTGTTCTTTAATTAAACATTAAAAATTCCAGCATTATCATTGTGAGATCCTAAATCCACAGATTAAGGGCCTGACTCTGGTTTCATTTATAACAATGTGTGTATATTTTAGGAGTAATTCCATTGACACCAGTGGAATTATGCTTGTATAAAACCAATGTAAGATAAATCAGAATTAGGCCCTAACAGCAGTTTTCACCTCTCCCAGTGCACTGTGGGCTGTTATATTCCATTGAAGGCTCAAGTGAGTTGAAGTGCCAGCAGGTGTGTCTAATTTATGTTGGATATTTTTTTTTTCAGTTCCTTTTTAGTGTGTCCCTAGTTTTACATGTGATGTTTCTGGTATGTACTTTGATATACTGGTTTGCAGGAACAGGTCACCAGCAGTAGCACAGGGGCTGAGACCTATCGTTAAATCTGGAAGGCTGATCAGAATATTCTTACAAATCTGCTTTAAGGTACTTGCTTTCTGTTGTGCAGATTTTCCGAGTTCATAATAAGTTGATGATTTTTGTAAGGCCCCACCATCCACTGAAATTATTAGGAAGTTTTTGGCTAGGACATAAGTGAATATTTAAACCAACTGCTTATTGTCTTGGATTGCCAGATTCTGGCTGTATTAGGTCCTGATCAGAAGCCCATTAAAATTGAAGGAAGGACTTTCCATAGATTTCAATGGGGTTTGGGTAAAGCTCCTAATGTGTTATTTGATGGAAAGACAAGTCCTGTCTCTCTCACTTCACGTTTTGTGTGTGAGCGACAGCCATTTATATACCTTTTCGGTGTGTGGTAAGAAGGCTACAAGGTGAAGATAGGTTTCACAGAATGTATTGTTGCATTGTCCCTTGTAAATGAGGTGTGATTTTTTTTTTTTTTTTTTTTTTTTTTTTAAAGAATATTTCTAATTAAAAATCTTTCTGCAATTCAGCAGCTTCATACATATCTCAAAAGCCTAAATTTATTTATTACAGGTCTATAATATAGGTGGACTTGGGGCAAGCTATTTGACTGCCTGTATATCCATAATTATCCCCTGAAACATCTCTACCTGCTGGTGTACTGAAAATTAGAGGAGGAAGGAAATGGAGGATCAAATTTGCAAAGATGTTCATCAAAGTACTTTCAACACTCTTGGGAATGAAGTCACATTATCTCCAATTCAGTATCTGTAAATACTAAGGGCCAGATTCTGATTCCCTTACTCATGCTGAGTAGCACTGTACTCTGCCAGTAGTCCTACTGAAATCACTTAAAAGCTGAGAGTCACAGAAATACAGTCCCCTGAAATGGTGCTTCAGGCAATGATACATTAGGGGGAGAAATCAATGGGATTTCTGTGCGTGTGATACACAACTTGTGCAAGGACATCAGAATCTGGCCTTGAAATACTGTTTTCTGGAGATCTTGATTTTTCTAGCTAGCTGCATTCAAATAGCTACCGTTTTAGATGCAGATCAGGTAGGCAAAGTGCTCCGGCTGCCCTTGGAAATTGGAATGTACCTATAATCAGAGGTACTTCAGTTCACTGAGCTGGTATGACCGAACTCCATTCTGTAAAAAGAACAGAGAATGTAAATGGTAGGCAAGATTCTGAAATGACAAAAAGGAGAACAAAGAGACACTGTCATTTATGCTTGATGAAGGTAATTATAGAGCTGTCAGTATCTTGGCTTGAGTGTGAATTGTATTGGATTGATATATCCTTCTCTTTAGTTTCTTACAAATTTAAATACAGTGGGCTGGATTCTGATCTCTGTTACTCTGGTATAACTGAGTTTAGTCTCTGACCAGTTAATCTACCCAACACTGCAAAGGCAGTTTTCCTTCACACTGGAATCTATACCGTGCCAGTTCCACAGAAAGTCAGAACAGTTGGTTGCACAGTGAATCATGGCCCTTACAGCCAAGGGACATAATCAATCAAAGAGCTTCTGGTAGGGTTGTATTTGCTTCAGCAGGCCATGACCATGCATTATCAAGTCAGAGATGCTGAAACTCAGCTCTTTGTTAGTCAACATAAATTGGGAGATGTGTGGAGGTAGCATAAGTGTTAAAATATGGAATGGTGCTAATGCTGCTTATGTCTTAGATTTCATCTAAAATTTACTTTTAAATGTTGATAGCAATCCTGAAAATGAATGCATTATTTTCTATGCTGTATCTATGGTCGATACAGTATCACAAAATTCCCACTCTTGATTCCAGCTATCTTTCTGTTAGGCTGAGTATCAGGATGCATTTTCTGACAGATCCATTAGCTTTCTCCCAAGGGAATCAGTTGAAGCCCCATGGTTTGACACATTTAAAACTGGAAAAATGCTAGTAAATGTATAATAGAAAACAATTCTGCAGTGAATAGGGGAAAACCCCCAAAGGGTTTTTTTCACCTCCGGGATCTATGACTCAGTGTACAAATGATTTGCATGACTTTGAAGCCTTTATATGGAATAAAAGATATCTCTGGGGCTTTTCCAGTCGTAATGCCATCCTAAGTATTCTTTATTTTTATATTTAGGGCTTTGGAGCCAAAAAAGATACCACGCAGCTATTCTGGCAGGAGACTGCATTGTAGCATCAAGGAGTCATAGGCCCTCACAGAAAAATGTTAACTCTGCAGTAAGGCTATGTGTCTTTACTTACAATGGTACTGGAACAGATGATATCAGGACTTAAGGGAGAGATGTTAGCAGGTGGCAGCATATGAGAAGGTAAGTTAAAAGCACTATGGACTTGCTCCATTAAATCAGTAGCACACTTTTTCTTAGAGTACCCAGTAACAGAGAATTGCAATGAGTAATTTCAGTGTTGAGGCTTCAGTCCCATACTGCATGTAGTTTGTCATTTGAAATATGTCCATAGATATTGATTGTGTAATCAATAAATTCCTGCACGATATCAGTAACATGCTCAGAGATACAAAGTCTCTGTACATCATGAATGAGAACACTGAATTCAGAATGTCAACTTCATAGACACTTTTATTCTACTGTATGGTATACATTGTAATTAAATGGTCTAGAATTGATTGATAATGTTCTGAACTGCTTTCCATTGTGTCTGCACAGCTGCCAGATGGTGTGGAGCAAAGTACTATTTATATCACATTATAGTCTTTCCTATTTAATATACCATGGTGGTTAAAAAGCATTACTGAATTTTGAACCTTTTATTTTATGAAATTTGACCCTTTTGATCTCTGCATCTCCCATTGAAGTCTATGTGAGACTTTCCACTGAAGTCATTGGAAGCTAGGCTGGGTCCAAAAATGTTTCACTGCATGACTTGCAGATGTGGCCAGAGGTTCTCTGAAATTTCTTTTGGCTTATTCATTTATAAGATGACTCGCGTCCTTTTAAACCATTTATATGAAATATTACTGCTTTTGAAATATAAAACTGATTTTTTGTTTCAGCTGGGTACACAAGTATTATGTTGAAAATACATTGCCGTTCTTGTGCAAATGTATGTTAATACTGATAGAATGTGGCCCTTTGACAGAATTTAAATGGGAAATGAACAGAAAATGAAAATTTATGTACATGGACAATATGTTTTCTTTCTGGTCATCTTACTTTTGTATAGTATTTCTGTGGCTGTTCAGTTCTTTGATGGGGCACCTACTTTTCCATTAGGCGGCTAAGATTTATAATCAAAGGTCAGGTGGATTCAGTATTGACTAACAGCAATCCTGAACTACACCTCTGTGGAGATGACTTAAGGAAAGAACAAACAATTGTTACCTATGTGATCACAATCAAAGGATGCATAAACCATTAAGGTTTAACTTACTGATCAGAACCTTAACAAAAGGATGGTGTTACGTGATCACACAGAAATTCAAACTTTAAAACACACACAACTGATTTTCCAAGTTTAAAAAATATATAGCCAACATCATACACTGACAGACCCGCATGTAGAGGGCACATAGACATTACAGATGAGATCCTGAGTATATTGAAGTCAATAGCAAAACTCCCCCTGATTTCAACAGGGCCAGGATTTAACCCTGTATGCTTATATCCCCCTGAATTGAATCCTCGTGCTAGCTTCCTCTCTTCTTCCACTTTCAGTTCAGGTTCTGCTCTCTTTCAAAATTCTCTATTGATCTGCCTAACAGGTATGTATCTGGCTCATATCTCAGGGTTATTTCTAATAAATATTCATTCCAAGCTCCTATCTGCAAGGCCTGGATTCAATATATATTTTTCTCCCCTGACCCTGCCTCCAACAGCTTTGCCATGCCATATGGAGGAAGGATTTAGTTCTGTAAGTTGGGGGATATAAGGGAATGTATCTAGAAATGGTTTGCGTATTTATCCTTAATGAAGCTCAAATTATCCCCCCAAAAATCTTAGCTAGCACAAATCTGTTTGTATCCACTATAAGGGGCACTGAAGCATATATGGCAAACACAGCAGCATCATTTCATCTTGTTCCTGGTGGGATGGGGCCCATGGAGCTAGGGGTTTCCTCTTGTGGTTCATTTGGGGGGCATTTTCTGAACTGGCCCTGTTCTCTCTTTTAGTCCTCCTTGTACTCCTTTTTTTTCTGCCCATGCTTCTTTTCTGAACCTTTTGACTGTTTCGCCCACTGCAGACATTCTGCCTTTCATGGGGTTTTTTCATGGTTTGTACTTCTGGAAGAGACTTTTGCACAGTGGACACCACGCTTCCTTCTGCCACTGCTTTCAGAAAATCTTCCAAGCACCCACCTACTCCATTAAGTAGTCTGGCCATATTACACCATTCTGTGTTTGATATTGTACCAGTGTGCCTTTGGATCGTAAACTCCTTGGACTAGACACCCGCTGTTTGTTTGGCACCATTTATCTGTCTATTGTGCAGAAGTATTTACATTAGCGTTGCTATATCAATAACACTTATAGACAGAGTTGTAAAATAAGACATGTCCATTATTAACCCAGGAACACATGCTATTCCTTTAGCATTCATTATTTGTGGTCACAGTCTAATATAGATTGATATTGATAACTGCTTGAGGAGAACAGTTGTGTGTCAGTCCATGCATTGCTTAGTTCTTTGATGATGAGATTGGAAGAGAAAAACCACCCAATGAGTTTCCTTGCCTTGTATTGGTTGGCAAGTGTTTGGCTGTCATCTTTCATTTTCCTCTTCATAAATGTGGTTGGGGGGATGAGAGAAAGAAGCTGAAAAAAATCCTAGTAACAGTTAATTCATACTTATTTGACTGAATCACACTTAACAGACATCCAGTACTCTGACCACTGAGATTACTGATTTATGCAAACATAGCCAGTTTTACTATTCCTTTCTTCCTTATTCCACTCCATCCCCATTTGTCTGTTCAATCCACCTACTATATGTATTATGGTAGTGCCTAGTCATGAACTAGAATCCCATTGTGCTAAGTGCTGTACAAACACAGATAAAAAAGATGGTCCCTGCCCCTAAAAGATTTACAATCTAATTAATACCTCTTGCATTTTGTCATGAGCTAGACTGTGAGCTTTCTAGGGCTGCAACTGTCTTTGTTTCACTCATCTGTATAATTCCTAGCACAATAGGGCCCCAATCACTGATTGAGGCATCTGGGCACAGTTGCAATATAAATAATACAAAGACTAATTTATTTAATTGCTTTTTTAAATATAAGATACTTGAAATACAAATCCCTAATCAAAATTGATTTTCAATTTTCTGAAAGATCACTTAGATCTGAAACATTGATTTGTGTGACCCCAATCACAAGTGAAATACAAAAGCAGTTCTATGTAACTGCTGTCTGGTGGCTTCCTATAAAAATGTAAGGTTGAGATTTTAAAGAATCTGGGATGGGGGTTGGGGTAAGTGCACAACTCTGAGTTTCAGGAGACAGTTGGGCACCTAATTTCCTTAGCTTCCTCTGAAAATCCCAGACCTATACATAGTGCAGAATCTTCTGTACACAAACTGTGTATATGGAATATACGATATATGCCTTATGGACACTGAAATCCACAACACTTCAGCTGGCTTCCTACACGAGGATGCTGTTGTGTCTGAGACCATTTCTCAGAAGTGTTTGTTTTTGTTTTTGTTTACTTATCACACGGGAGAGGGCCACTTAATACAGGTAACTTAACATTATAAATTGCTTGCAGATACCTTGAGGTGGTCTCTCCAAGGCAGGTGGTTGCTATATACAAAATAGGAACTTAAACAGTTTTTGCTGGAATATATTTCCAGGAACAGTTGTCCACAAAATAAAACTGATCAAAAACATTGAAAATGAACAGAAATGGCTTTAAAAAGAGAGAGAGAGAAAGAGTTGAAAGGGATTTGAAATTAGTATTCCTCATTATTTTAATGCCAGAACATGCTCCTGTACTATTAATAGAAGTCACTATCCCTGCAGGTTTCAAATGAGCAGATTTTCCCAACTGCACTTTACAGCTTGAGGAATCATAATCATACTAAAGCGGAATGTCTTTGTTAATTTAAAAAAAAAAAAAATTGCATCTGTCAAACCTTCCTCAGTTTGTTTCCCAGAACAAAAAGGTCTTGTAAGTCCAACGGTATTTCTCTCCAGAACTTGGATTTTTCCTTCGTTTCCTCACCATATAGTAGATGCACAAGCTCTGAAATCCTTTTGAAAACTGCAAAGTTAGATATTTTCCCTTTATAAGCATTTTACTGTACAGTGTTTTGTTTTTTTCCTTTTAGGACTCATGTTTTCTTATAAACTCTTACCTATCTTAATGGTATTTCCTTACAAATACATTTCCCCCCTGCATAACATATCATTAGGATATAGAACACTTCAACCTGGGCTTTCCCCAAGCATTATGGGACGTTTACAGCTGGCTGTGTGAAGTGAGCTATTATGCCTCATAGCAGGATTTAAAAATAATTGCTCAGCTCCATGAAAACAGTTAGAAAATTATTTAGTTAATCTATAAGGTATATTTATCTGTTATAGAGATTGATAACAATAAAGGCAAATTATGATATTTGCATATCAAAGAGAAAATATATGAGCAGTTGTTTCTACCTGTGGGGAAACTGCAAATGGATCTGCTTAGAATAGTGAGGAATTTGAGAGAGACAGAGGGAGCATGAGGGGCTGCTCACCTGGGAAAAATTCTGGCTATTGGAGGAAGATTTGAGAGAGAGAAACAAAGAATGATTCTTGTGTGTATTTGTAGGAGTGAGGTTTTAATTTTTCCTGGAGTGCAGTGTTCAGCTCAGGCCTACCAAGAATTTGCTTGTGGGAACATAGACCATTTGAATATGCCAAATGTTTGTTTCATATCTTTGAGGTGGTGGAGAGAGAGGCCAAAGCTTTCTAAACATCATCCCAGAATTTTCTATTCGTTTCACACCTCCCACCCCCTGATCATCTTCCTTCCATTTCTATTTCCTCCAATTTACCTTCTCATTTCCTCTAATCCTCCTTCCACTTCCATGTTTTTTTCTTTTTTTCCTCTCCTTTCTGTTCTTCTCATTCCTGTTCTCTCTTTCTTCCTTCCCACCATTTGACTTTTTTCTTTACCCTTCACTAGGTTGTATCTACAGCAGTATTCTTAAATAAATATATTAATAAAATCTGAGCTTTCTGGTAGGCAAAAGAGACTCTTCTGAGGGCAGTGGGGTCAGGTCTTTTTAGTAGGAATCTACTTCTTTAGGGGAGATTTCTAGCCTAGGGACTCAGCCTAGAAGGCTGCAAGGGGCTGAGCACTGCTTCAAAGTGCTTAGAAACCTTTCTCTCTGGGAGTTGGGGGTGCTCAGTACCTTCTAGAGCTGAGCCTTATGAAATGTCTGAGTTAAACCCAACACATTCTTAGTCTCTGGAACTGCTGACAGGGTAAAGAATAGGCAGAAATGACTTTTGTCTTTGAAATAACTTGAGCTGGACAATTTTAATCTCTTGAGAGCTGCAGGTCATAGGTGTTATCTACATTAAAAACTTAGTACCTGTATTTCAGCAACTGCCATCAATAATGCAACTGCACAGGTGCTAAGCTGCTAGTGTAGACAGAACTCTGGCATTTTTACTACCATGTCATGAAAATCTGCTAAAAGCAGGTAGTAAAATGCCTGTGACCAGTCTATGCCAGCAGTTCAGCTGCATGATGGCCTGCAGTTGCTAGAATGGGCTGCATCTAGACTAGGCAATGTTGTAGTTGTGATTCATCACAGTAGGGGCTGTCCTGCTGATGGTAGGCAGTTTAGAAGATATGGTGTGGGTTTGGTTCAGCTGTTTTTACCACTGTGTAGACTTGATAGTTATCTGTGGTGTTTTGCTAAATGAATGTATATCTTAATCTTGCAAAAGTCTTTTCTTTACCAATTTGTACAGGCTGTATCTTCTAAATTTGCTTTTTCTCCTTCAATGAATTGTTTATTTTTTAATTGTTGAAATAAAAATCTGAAAGGGCATAGAGACATTGAATTGTTCCAGAGAAATTTGAATGCTGTGTTTCCGAATGGTAGTAGGGAAATATTAGAAAAATTACTTTAAAAATAATGTAATGGGAAGCCAGACACAAGTATTTTACTTATTCCCCTGTGATTCTGTGGTAAAAGTATTGGGTTAGTGTGACAGGGTAGTCTACCATCAAGGGCAGTAGCACCTAGTGGTCAGACTACCCTGTCACATGGCTTGGCCCTTTAAGAGCTTGAAAGGGTCAAATAGGCACATATAAAGATCTAAATGTTTTAGAAATGAATAGTGATTAGGGAAAGAGCCTGGAGACTGTACCTTTTTAAGAGCCTGAAACCTTGCAGATAAGGCAGGGCAAGACTCCTCTTTCTCTCCCAATCAACTGGGGATGAGCTGGGAGAAGAGGCTAGCATAAAGGCAGCCTCCTCCCTCACAGCAGACACTGACAGGAGAAGGTTGACCTGCTGAACCCTCTAGATTGGAAGCCTAATTGGGAAGGGTGTTCAGCTGAAGCGAGCTGGCAAAAGCCTTGCAACTGACTAAGGTATTAGACCTGAGACATGAACCCCATCTCCAGAGAAAGTGCTGAGGGGGAGCCCCTGTTAGAAGGAGGGTGTAGTACTGACTACTCTAAGGGAAAGTGGCTGTCTGAGGTACAACTCCAATCTTAGAGAGAGGGAGCTCCTGTTCAAAGGAGAGAGAGAGACTCCCTGTCAGGGGCAAAGACAGAGAGAACTGCTCACAGTACAGTCCCCTTGCTGCAGGGAAGAGCTGAGACTGGCTTTTAGGAATTGCCCCGGGGAAGCTGTGAGGAATCACCAAAGTGAAGATGGGGATAGCAGAGCCTGGAGATCTTGTGGAGACACCAGTGAGTAAGGTAAAGGTAGGAGCAGCCCAGGAAAAATGTGGTGGGATTGAAGAAATAACCCTGAGCTGCCTAAACAGGGTCCCTGGACTGGAACCCAAAGGAGGGCATGGGGTCCCCTGCCTCTCTTCTAGACCTAGAGGGGAAGCACAGGTGTCAAGAATAAAAGAAGCCAAGAATAGAGAGTGCCAGATAGGCTTGAAAGCCATTAGATTTTGAGTTTTCTATTTTATGGACTTTTTTGTTATTCCCCAGATGGGGAATGGACTGAACGGTAACCAGGCCAGAGGGCCAGCCTTCGTACCACAATAGACCATTGTGACACTAGAATGACTACAGGGGGCACTAAACTGGAAAAAAACCTGCAGCACTGCATCCAGGCACAGCGAGCCTCTTTGGAGGTGAGAGGTATGATGGCATTCAGATAATGAAGTCAGAATACATTCCCACTGAGATGAATGGACCCAATCATTCCAAGGACAACTTCAGGGTTTTTTCAGCCTAGAAAAGTAACTAACTATTCCCTGCAGACAGGCGAGCCAGCAAAGGAAACTTGTTGAGAATAGGCATGTATTGTCATCTGATTGTGAACATTTTTTATCTTATCTTCTGTATGTAAAGGATGGGGTTAGATGAGGCTGACACTAGTTATGTCATTAAGCCCGGGGAAGTAATTAAGGGTAGAGATGGATTTAACAGGGGAGATCCTTATGAAAATGTCCTATAGAATGTAGCAGAGGGAAAACTAATCTGGTTCTATAGCTCTAAAACGCTACTGAATTCAATAGGAAATTACATCCTTTTTCTAAACGCCTTGAACCATCTTATAGCCAAGGTTACCATTCTCTGTTAATCTTATAGAACTGAGGACATTAACACTGAAAACAGCTTTTTTTTTTTTTTTTTTTTTTAAAGATATCAATGTGCTTACTTCTCTGCTAGAGGCAGGTCATAATAATAAGCTCTTACATAGCACTTCACTTCTCCTAAGTGCTGTACAATTAACTGTAGTATCTATAGCATCTGTGAGGTTAAAAGCAGACAGAGCAAGCTTTTAGCTTCTATGTATTTCTAGCGAAGGCTATGACATGACTGAAGGAAGAAAGGGAAAGCGAGAGAAATCCTGATGTGGTGGATTGTAAGTGCCTCACTCAAGGCTGAAGATTCTTTCTTTAATGATTGTTTGGAGGATGGGAAGGAGGATGAGTTTTTGGGCTGAGAAGCCCAAGCAGCCAAAATACACCATAGGAGGAAAAGAAAGTGGAGTCAAGTATCCGAAAACTATGATTGCTGATTGTCCTGTGGTACAGATTTAAGTGGATAAGAAACGTGACCTTTTTCTCAGAGATCCTAAACTCAAATTCACCAGCATCCTTCTGGGCAACACGCAAGGCTCTTGTGTCCACTGTCGTTTGCATTACGTTTGATCTAGGGAGATGTGCACTCTTCCACTTTTCCCTAGACACTCCTCTGTAGTCCTTGGTCTCTCCCCTCCACCATGTAGTACCAGGTTGGGGGAGGGAACTGACAGGGTTCTTGTTTCCCATGGGATCTGGCTGACGTAGAAGGGGAGAGAGGAATCTTAATGGGGAAGGAGCTGATCTTTTTGTTGAGGAGAGATGGTGAACAGGGCCATCCAGAACACTGCTGCTCCACTTAACAGCAAGAAGGCTTTAGAGCTTCATAAGCTCCTCAGCCAGACATCACCGTTTCCCACTGCTGCTCCCTTAGATTCTGCAGTCGACGTCCTCATTTCACCATCCAGAAAAGAAGTAGGAGAAGAGGGAGCCCCCAAGCCAGGGAAAGGGAAGAAGGAGAGGAGACCTGCTTTACTTTCAGCAGGGGGTGAGAGCTGTGCTCCCCTGTACGTTAACCCCTCCTAGGTTAGTCTGGATCAGTTCCAAGGGTTTTAGGAAAGGCTTTCCCCTCCTTCCAGCACATGTACATTTTTGACTAGCTGGCACTGCAGGGAGCCATCTCCTCTTGCTCCTGGGTGGTAGAGAGTGTGAAGGTCACATGACAGCTTCGGTACTAAGCAATGGAAACACGACTCAAACTTTATAAACTGCTCAGATTTTTTAGGGCATTGAAAAGAAGTCCCCACTGCCACTGGCATGTTTGTTTGTGTACCTGGTCTCTCTGTGATTAAAGTCTCAAGTCATCTGACTGCTAGAAACAGGCCTGCAACAATCAACTTATTTCACATAAACTAATAAACATCTGGCAGATTTCACCAATGTTGGGTTACTACTACAGCTGGTTAAAAACTTTCCAATGGGGCAATTTGCTATCATAAAAAGCTGACTTGATGAAAACAAGCTGTTTTGTGGGACTGTATTGATGTTGTCTAAATGTTTTTTTGTTTTTTTTATGGAAACTAGCAAAACATTTTGTTTCAATAAGTTTGACACATTTTTATTTTGACTTTAGCTATTCAAATTTATAATAGTCAAAACCTTGTAGTATAATAGTTGAAATTAAACAGTTTGTCCTTACTGACATGAAATATTTTGGAAATTTTTATTTCACTGTAAATTTTGGTATGTTGATTTATTTTTTTGTTCCGATTTGGGATGAAAAGAAGTCTCAGAATGTTGAGATTTCCCACCAAAGAGAAATTCTGAGTTTCAGCCAGTTCCAGTAACTACCAGCATTGGCCGGATTTGAACTAGCAACCTGGAATTGGAAGAGTTCTTAGTCTGTTAGCATGTGCCTGATCTATCTAGCCTTCCATCACTCTGACTTTTTCATACATCATTTACAAAGTGCACATCCTGAGTATACAGACAGCATTATGGTTTACGATGGCACCAGAAGATCTAGATGAAAAAATTGCCTTGTAAATCATGGCAGGCCAGCAGTGGATTACTGGAAGAGCACAGAAAGCTGGGAGCTACGTTATCACTCTTTTCCACCCAAGATCAAAGCAACAAGAAGTTTTCCTTTACTGCTCTTTCATTCTCTTCTCCTTGTGTTTCCCTGCTTTGTTTTTGATTCCTTGCAGTGGTGCTGAGTGGGGATGAAGTAATATTTGGTCCAACACTGGAAAGGCTTATTTCTTGGGGTAGTAGCATCAAAAACTGAATACTTGACTTTTTTCAAGTAATCGCTTACATTGAGTAATCTAGTTAAAATTATGATCAATCCTGAGCCTGTCGCCATAGCTGTGCAGGCTCCCCTGTCAGCAGGTCTGCTGCACTAGGGAGGAAGGCAAGATTGGGGATGGGGCCTGTGTAAGGATTTTTACACCCTCTGGATCATGCAGAGTTTAGTGTACTAGCAGGGGAGGGGGCTAGAGGATGTCTGCTGTGTAGATTTCCCCCCCTCTCCCTTCCCACCCACAAAGTGATGTATAATGATAACGGGGATACTACAATTTAAGGGTGCAGTAGCAGTCATGGAACAACTTCCTAGTTGCTTTACTGCCTGGGGGGAGAGGGTTATTTTCCACCTGCCTTGGCATCTCCCTACAGTGCTATCAGTACCCTACCCAGCACTGTGCTCTGGTTTGTGGCGGAAAACCAATCAGTTATTCCAATACTTGATCATCTCAAGGATCTTCAATAAGTAACTAGTTTCCTTTGGAGGTTAATGGGGGGAGGGGTCAAGGGGACATGTGAGGGCTCCATGTCCCTTGCATAAGGCCAATATTTAACGTATAAGCTTAAACTGAGACTGATCTGCACTATGTTGTAAAACACAGATTTGTTGAATCAAAAGCAGCACTTTAGTGGGTTTATTGTTGTTGCGTTTGATATGCTCTTGATGTATTTTTGTCAGAAGGAGAATTTATTTAAAAAAAAAAAGCTGCAATTCAATGTTAGCCTGTAATTAAATAAATAAATAAAAATCTGGCACAGAAAGACCTGTCATGGTAACTTTCATCATGTTACAAATCCTCATTTTACCAGATCTGCTTATTACATGAGACAGACAGCAATTCAAAGCTGCAGAGTTTTCAGAAATTCTTTGTTTTGGAAGATAAGAACTTATTAAAAGGTCAAGAGGTAGCTCCAGACCTTTTCCTGTGGTCTTTTCAATGTATTAATTTTGTAATAGAGACTACATCACTGAATAGATGTAGTTATATGGGGTAGGCTGCTGCTGAATAAATTTAAATATACTGAGAGGTAAGCCAAGTCAGATTTTTTGTACAAGAAAGGATAAAAATGTATTGAGCCCCCTCTGTGATCATCCTCAGCTGATGTAAAGCACAGTAGTTCCATTAAAGTGAATAGAACTACGATAACTTACATCACCTGACCAACATGGCCCATAAGCTCTTGTATTGAAGCCTTATCAATAAGCTTGATTCCAATTATTCTGTTTCTCTATAGAAGAGCAACCCTACACTTTCAGTCAGAATGGCCTTGTGCTTATTGCTTTCGTCTCTTAATCCACAATAAAGTCTCTGAGAGAGAGCACAGTTAGTTGGTTATGTCTCCTCTCTGTTGCAGCCTGCATCTGAACACAAAATGGCAGCTGTCTCTACAGCAGTGAGGTTTCTTTCTTTCCATCTTTCTTTCAAGGCACAGTAGTCAGATTCAGTATTGCAAACTCCAAGTGCTCAAAAATCCTGGGATTGGCTTAAAAATCCAGGCACTTAAACATTTTTCTTCCTTAATCCAGGCACTTAAACATTTTTCTTCCTTAATTTACCTTCTGTTTTTTTTGTTTTGTTTTGTTTTTTGAACCTTTAGGCTGCACTTGGATTATGTTTTCTATTTTTTCTCTGAAGCCCTGAGGCTTTAGAAACATGCTGTTTTCTGAAAATGAAAGATGGGATTCTCACATGATCCCAGAAGCTGGGGCTTTAAGAAAAAACACGAAGTATTGTGAGATTCAACAATACTTCAGAGAATAAGTCATAACAGATGCAAGCTGTGTCCTACGCAACAGAATAATATTGTGTAATTTTTCCCATTCAAATCCTGCTGAAAAGATGCAAAAAGAATCCAGTAAGCCTGAAATGGCAAATGTTTTTTTAAAAAAGTCAGTTTGTTACATAAGAAATGACTCAAGCCCCAGTACAACAGTGGTTTTAAACACATTTCTAAAATGAAAATTAAACTGTGCAATTTGTATCACTGTGCGGATTAAATGAATTTGCTGACTGTGGTACCAGGGGCAAAGCCAAAGGCTTGCAACAGAGAATTCTGTCCCCTTTGCCATAAGAGTAGCAAAGAATCTCTTTTAAGCAGCCTTAGCATTAGCTATCAGTAAAGTAAACCTGGTGACAAATCTGGATATTTTATTTCTGGTGAGAAAACACACTGTGAAATCTTTGATAATTTAATACTATCCTAAACTGGAGAAAGTGGTGATACATTTGCCTGTGGTAGTCATGTAGTTCTTATCTTAAGCACCACTCTGCACTGAGTAAAGAGAAGCATTTCAGGGGTAGTCTGTTAGAGGGATGTGATGCTCTTCTGCCTTTTGCAGCCTCCTGGATGAGTGACTTGTCAGATGGGAGGTGTACAATGGTACATACGGGCCATGTAGGTCTTGATTTTTAAATTACAGTGTACACCGAGGTTATTGCAGCTGCAGCACAGGACTAATAGATAACATTTTTAAAATGCACAGAGATACATTTGGTATAAATATAGCACACAGCATGAGGCACTGAATAAAACATTTCTCTTCACTCCTTGGGGAGGATCTTGCATAACTTACTCTTGGCTCTGCTTCACTACTCAGGAGTTACAGAGTCATCCCTATTTTGAAAAAACAAATAGTTTATTCCAGTCTTCGAATTTTGGATGTCCACATGTATCTACAGTCCTGTGTGCACAATAGACTAGAATTGCCTTTTGGTGCTTGGGGTAATCAGGCATAAATTAGAACAAACTGAAGGCCGTTCAAAATTACCCCAGAGACCAGACCAGGCCAAGCCAGCCCCAAGATCAAAGTAGTGTTAAAGCAGCTCCAAACCAAGTTTGCCCTCATACCCCCACACTAGTATCTAATAAATAATTTCCTAGAGGGATTTGCCAGTGAGTGGCCCTGAACTATGCAAATCAAAGAGATCTAAGAGGTGAGTGGTCACAAAAACCCTGTAAGTAAACTCAGTTTGGAGAACAAATCTATCTTTTTCACTGAAGACTTTTAAAAAAAAACCTTTTTATTAAGACACAGTTACAAAACATACTGCATTGGACATTACTGACTACTTATGCAGGGTCAGCTTAATAGTGGAGAGCCCTCCTCCTCTGAGTGTGCTACAACAAGGGACCAAATTCCTAAATACCTGTCCTCTTTTTGGTGCTTTTCTTGTGTATGTACCTGGTGCGAAAGCTTTCTCATTACCAGGATAGTCCGTATTTTACTGTATTAAATTAAATAGGAGGAAAAGACACATTTTTCCAAGAATGTGCAATATAAAGTAACAGTAAAAAATAAATTAATTTGTTCTGTTTAAGTTGTAGATCCTTTACTGGATTATTAAACAAGCAGGTTGGGATCTCTAGGAAGCTGGCATTTTGTGATAAGGTGAATTTCTTTAATTTCTTCCCCAAACCATCTAATTCCTGGACACAACCATCACATGTGCAAGTATGTTCTCCTTTCCTCAAAACCCCTCTGACAGAACGCCTCCCTAGTAACAAAAATACGATGGGTCTTAATCGGAGTCAAATGCTGCCTATACAGTATTTTATAAAAATTTTCTTTACAAATAGAAGATGTACATCTCCTTTTCCATACAGGAACCCATTCATGCAGATCAATTTATTTGTCCAAATTCCTTTTCCATCTTTTAATCTGGCTTATTTTCTTATCAACCTTTTTTCCGATCAAAATTGTATATATCTTCGAAATTAAACCTCTTGTTCCAGCTTGCTCTTGGGTCTAGATAGAGCTGTCTTGTATCCGCATTTCACAATAAAATGTTTGACTTGTAAATATTGATAAATACAGGATCTTTATATTATTTTATCTACATTATTACATATTTCTTGGTATGATTCAAATCAGGATCCAGGAAAAATGTCCAAATCAAGTCACCTCAGTTCTTACCCACTACGAATAGTGGGTAATTTTTACTTGTAAGATTTTGTAGGGATAAATTCCTGATTATTAATGAAAGTAGCTAAAGAAGAGAGCTTTGGTGACAGATTTAAAATGTGTCTAAAGCTGCTAAAGTGGTCTGGATGAATGGGTGACTTATTTTTTTAATTTTTGGTAACTTAAATTTTGTTTTGAACCAGTGATTAGTACAAATTTCTGAGGTTCTTTTTCTATACCCTGTTGATTGAGATGTAAGGAAGTACAATGACTTGCTCAAATTTATGCGATGAGTCAGTGGCTTGTTCTGGATTTGAATGCAGGATCCTGGTCAGGCTGTCTTTTGCTCTGAGGCCTTGTCCACATGCACAAGTTGTACCTCTTTTACTATATCGGTATAGTTAAAGTGGTAGGCCCCCTCCCACCCACACAGTGGGGCCTTAGTTATGCCACTATATCTTATTCCTGATAAGATATTTCAGTATAACTATGTCCAGTATACTGTATATATCATAAAAATGGTTTACGCTGTGCTTAGTTAAACCACACATACTTGTGTGGTTTTCTAGGAGATTTTAGATGATAATTTAATCTAGAATATACATTTTCAGATGATTTTAAAAGGGAAAATCTTTGGGTCTTTGCACAGCTGTGACTCTCCCCTTCTTCCACTAGCCCTGTTAATGCCAGGTAGGTATAAGCTTCACATAGACCCTACTGAGACCTCTAGGATCTGGCTAAGGTCGTCCATTCCCTTGACTTACAAACCATTTATTTCTCCAGTCTCAGGGGAGAGTTCCCTTTAAAAGCTGCTTGGTCCTTTTGATCCCCCCTCTTCTCTTTCCTCAAGACCAAATGACTTTTTAACTGTGAATAGCCCTGTGATCTGTTAGTTCCCAGCCTCAGCAGAATAAGGCTTGCAACTTGTTGGAGACAAGATGGAAGATCTTTAAAGCAGATAGGTTTTTCCCATGGTCTTTCAAGTGTGCCCTGGGGTGTCCTTAGCTGGGGCCACTGTCTTCTTCCTGGAGACAGATCACCTAATAAGCTAGAGCAATATATTTATACAGGAAGATCTTTTAACCCTTATGTGCAATAACTTCACTTTACTGACCAGGTCACATACAGTGTTCATAAAATTATTACATCTCAGTATTCTTAGTTAAGTCTTACAGTTCTACAACTGTTATAGTGCCTACCCTAATGCCCTAGTGTAATAGGATTGTATAAAAGCTAAGTGTTAACATTTAATTTAGTATGAAAAGAAGCACATTGAGCATCCATGTTTTCTTCTAAAAATCATGTATCCTAGCTGCCCCAACATGTATCTTTTAACTGAAGGAGGATTTTTCCCAGATCATAGTGACATCAGCCCTAAACATGTTTCAGCTTGTAGCATGCTATGTGTATGAGGTTCGTTAAAGAGTATTCTCACTTTTAGGCAGTACTATTTTGTTTGTGGTCTATATATGGTTAGAATAACTTATACAACTCCTTTCATCTGGGGCTCACAGGGCTTTACAAATATTAATTATAACTATTTAAGCTACCCCCAAGTACCCTGTAAAATAGGACAATATTATCCTTAATTTATAGATAGGTATACTGAGGCACAGAGAAGGTAAATGGCTTGCTCAAAGCCACAATGAAAATCAGTAGCATGATTAGAACTTAATGGTACCAAACTCTTGGACTTCTGCTGTAATGGAAGGATGGCTTGATAAATGCAATACCTAAGGATTTTTGGCTACAGCATATTCAGAAGTTCTAGAATCTCTGAGATTGGTCATCAGTGCTCTAATATGCAGTTTAGAATTCTTGGGTAAAAAATGTTTAATTCAGATATAAACATGCATCTGTACATTTTATGTACAAGTGAAACTGAGCTTTGAGCTTACTCAGTACTACCTCTAAAATGGGACATGAGAATGTTCTTAGATGTAAAATTTGATGTGGTGAATAGTATGAACATAGTAGCGGAATTCTGGAGGAATTTCTTCCTATTTGTTCAGATTAACATATATATATTTACCATATGGAAGGGTGTAAAAGAGGATTGATTGGAGTTTGTTGTTGTAATGTACCATTAAATGTTTCAATATGTAGATTGCATTTTCTACAAGATGTGAAACTGGTTTAAGCAAAATCAGATGTATGGAAACTTTTGTGGTTTGCTTTATGTTTCCCTTTATCTTCAGCTTCTGTTTGGGCCTATCTAATTTTCATGAAGATTGTTGGTAATAGGAATTATAGTACATCTGATACAGAAAACTGTTTCAATCTAGGTTCATGTTTACATAGCAAATCAACAATATTCTAAAGGAAGGATGTACCTGAATGGAAAATGTTATATCTTGGTTAAGATAAAGCTATTTAGTTTAAAGTGTAAGGTTTTTAAGGATAGTCTGAGCTGAAACCTTCTACCAATGGGTAGAGAAGAAATCAACTCGCTTGCACTTGATACCCCAAATATTGTAAATCCGAGTAACCTTTGGATTAAATGTTATCTTCTGTGCGATGGGCTACATATACAAGCCACTCTGATACTGCCCATGCAATTTATGAGTGCAAAACCTGCATTTTCATGTGCAATTTCAGAGATACTTTTAATTATACTCAGCAGGCTATGTTCCTGCACAACCTGTTGTTAACTTCCCCCATTTTGTGGCAAGGGAAATTGATATATTCAACAGCCTTAATAAACTTTGAGAATCAGTGCTTTACAAATTGACTAAGACTGAGCCAAAGGCTGTTTTATTCTTGCTTGTGGTATCTTGTACATAACAATAATGATATGCTAGAAATGCACTTGGTTATAATCAGAGGAGAGTCCATTTTTTTTACTAGTCATATTTGCTATTATTTGCATGAGGTTTACATTTTCAGTTTAGTGTTCTTGATCTGTTTATTTAGCTATTCTAGCTCATTGGCAAGCTGGAGCAGGATGTTGCATACGGAATTTGGAAAATCTTTGATTTTGGGCAATAAAATTGACTGCAATTCCCATGATGGGGAACATGATTAATAATTTTACTGGATAGTCCAGAACTATTTTCTTCTAGTGACAGGGGTACTACCTTCTTTACCACAATGAATTCCATGAATTTGATGCACATATACCTTTAGTTGTTTTTAAAATTACGTCTAATGGTAAATTCTTGTAAAGACATTGATCATATATGTCTGAATGCAACAACTGTTGGGTTCTCTAAAAACAGAAAATATTCACTCGCTGTGTACCATAGCCCTATATTTTCTGAAAGGATTTGTGCATGACTGACAGAAATTTGACAGATATTTGTCTTGTGAATGAACCTATACAGTGTTCTTACAGTATAATTTCAGCTGAGCTGGAGGCACAGAGCAGGGCTTGAGATGCAAGTTAGCCTTTAAAAGCTATGTACCCTTTAAAAATTATTTAAAATAAACTCTAGTATTAATTGTAGTTGGTCTTCTATAAAAAGAATAAAGCATTACTTAATTGCATTTAAATTCATAATACAAAAATGTATCTTGATTAGAGAGAGAAACAGCTCAGGGTAATTTCTTTTCTTCGGTAATGAGTGACATGTATACAGAAAAATTGCATTAGCTAGTGGAGCTGTCATCAGCTTCCTCTAGTTGGTTCTCAGTCTTCAAATAGACATTCAAACACCCATGTGTAATTCAGTCTTTGGATATTTTTTCCTCCTTAGACAATGATTTCATGCATCTACATTTGAAAATGTTCCCAGCTTTATGTATATTTTGTGGGGGTGCAGGTGGAAGCAACTGCATAAATTGGCATATGTAGCTCTTCATGGCATAATATGCAATCAAGTTGATGTAATAAAAGTATTTCATCTTCTTTTTTCTATTGTTGTTTTGAAACCTTGTTTAAAAATTCTAGGTGTTAATCCAGGAGGGGCAGATTAGAGAGGACAGGTGTCCCAAAACATTGTTGGGGAAACAAGATTGCCAAACAGAATTATTTTCTGAAAGATTGAAACTTGCCTTGTTATGTGAAGTCTATTTTTAGAACACATTATGCTGCAATATGGTATAAGATTCAAAGAGCAGCAGGTGTCAGCGAATCTGCTCACTGACACTCCAAGTTACAGCAACAAAACTTTAGTAAATTCATCTTCTAAACTGCAAATAGGGCTCTGATATGGTGTGAAATTCTGCTAAAGTGAACTTCTTCAGCTCCTGCTCGTGCATGTTATGAATTTACTGTAATCACCCACTGCAATCTGGCTGGGTGAAGTTTGGAAATGCTTGCAATTAGCCATAGCAGGAAAATGCTTTGCTTTCAGGTGTAATATGCCTCCTTTCACTGCTCCATCAAAATAATCCCAAGAAGAGAGGGCCAGTGGTGCCGGAGAGGGCTCCGAAAAGATACGATTAATAACACTGAACAGACTGAGACTCACACCTTAGGAGGGCATATATTGACAGATGGATTATATTGACTGGGATGTTATTGTCTGGATGAAACCACTATTTTTCTTTTAAAATATTTGAGGTGGAGATTTATACTCTAAAGCTGTGTCCGTGCTAAAGAATGGAACATTTTGTAATTGAATCAACTTAAGTGCAAAGAGCTCAGTGCATCCATGCTTAGCTGGTCACCCCACAGCACCGGTTCTTAGAATGCCACATTCCTCTGGTGTAGGCTATAGACAAGGCTTAAGGGCTGGACACAGCAAGATGCTGAGTTGACGCTGGGTGTCTTCAACTCCCATGGTCTCTCATCCCATGTGAGCTATGAAAGTCTGGTTCCACAGCTTTTGCTCTGTAATTTGTGGAGGAGGGCTGGCTGAATTTGGAGTCAAAACCCCCCACTTCTCCAAACTCTGTCAGGGTGAGCGGAGCCTGGCTTTTGCTGTCTAACCTGTGCAGTTACCTCTTCAAAACAATGTTTCATTGCTGCAGTCATTCATTTCTGAGCGGGGTGCAGAAACCTTTGAAAAGGATTCAGCTCCATTGCGAAGTCAGAATAAACATCATAAAGAAAAAAGCTCTCCCTTGTTTAATTGTATATAATCTAGCAAAGTTTTGAACAAATGAGAGCTGTGATTTTTTTTTTTTTTTTTTTTTGATGTTGCTTGCTCTGACTGTGCCGTGAAGTTGTATCAATTTCAGGGATTCTTGTCCTCCACAGAGAACCCAGCAGCCATAGCAATAGGGACAGTGTTTTGAGAATTGCCACTAGTGCGGAAGAGGCAGGCTGCTCTGACTAGGTTCAAACAGCTCTGAAAGTGCTAGGAAGCAGCAGAGGAGATCAAAAGGGGATAGTCTAGGCTCAGAGAAACCTGTGGAATTAATTTAGCAGCAGTAGGTGAAGATGAAGATTTACAGATCACAGGTGATCAATGGGGCGGCCTCGCCAGTCCTGGGGAGTAGCATATTACAAATAAAATGGATTTTATGCAGACTGTACATTTTGTTTTGAAAGGGACTTTTTCTGTCCTTTTCTCTGACACAGCTCCATATCTGATGGGAGAAAAGGCAGAAGGCAAAAGGCATTTATTTGTTTGGTTGGATATTCACAAGGTGTCCTTGTTGGGAGTCAGAACCGTCTTCAGCCAGTCACGCTGCTGCATTCAGCTAAGGCATTTTCTAAGGAAGCATAGTGGATAGATATAGAAACCTTTCGAGAGGAAATGGAGGATTTCACTTGTATATGATATCCTGGGAAGCCATCTATCTGCCTGATTGTCTTCATATATAGTATTTACAGTAGAGGATGATTCTCCAAATACTGTACTATGCTAAAGGTTCCAAATCCTATGTGCAAGGCAAAATACAGTTTTTAGTTATCTGATTCAAACCCTTATTCAGACATGGGGCCTGATTCTGCAAGTTGCTAAGCACCCTCAGCTGTCATCGATTTTGCTGGCATTGGAGAATGTTCATCGGAATGGCTCTGTAAGTGGTCAAATACTGCAAAAAGTATTTAATGAAAGGTGGGTTTATGGGTGTGTTTGCAAAATCCTCATTGACCTGTGCAAAGTACAGCTAGGTACCCGACTACCTAAATGCATATTTGGGGACACACAGAAATACACCTGAAGATACTGCAGCCGTTATTCTTGGGTCTGGCCATGCTGGGCTTGGTGAAGGACCCGAAGAGTGCAGTGATGGGGGGCAACGATGGCTCTAACTTATGTCTGTCTGTCTGTGCCCTTAAGGGATTGTACCAAGAGCTGGGAATGGCTGACATGCAGAAGAGAACTGGTCATCTACATTTTCTCCTGATCACATCCCTACACAGAGGGACTGCAAGGGGTGACATATATTGCATTTGTGGATTCCTCCTATACTGATTTTACTGCCTCTTTGTGCCAGTGAAGTGGCACAAAAAGGCTGTAGCAGACCTGAGAATCGAGCCCAGTGGTGCCTTTTTTGGATGCCTGTTGTCCTAATGCATTGGGGGTACTAGTACCATGAACTATACATAAGTGCAGAGAAGTCAGTTGTCTGCCTTTTTGCTGCCTCTTCGAATATTTGAGAATGGAGTGCAGTTTTAGTGGGGTGGAACTTACTCAGACCTCTTGTTAATATGCACTTCAAAGGGAAACACCATGCTCTGTGGTTTCATAGGTGATATTTTGATGCTGTTTTCCCTTCGTAGATGATACAGGTTGATAAATGGAGTTGTGCAGCATTTATCTGGGCTGGGATTTTATTAGAAACCTGAAACATGGGCAAGGTGGCCATGCCAATTTGTGGGCAAAAATGGCCAGGTTTGTGATATCAGGTGGAAACCACATAAAATTCCAGTTGTTCAACAAGGTTTTTGATTCCAAACCAGGTGCAACTTTATTGTTTCATTAAGTTTCTTGGATCCAAGTGAATGTGAGATCCAAGCCAAAGCTCAGATTCAGCAAAGTGTTTGACTTCAATGGGACTACTCACATGCTTGCTTCAGCAAGGTTCTTAACCGTATACTTAAACTAAGCATGTTTTTAAGAAACTTACTGAATCATGGGCCAAATTCTGGAGAAATCCTTGAGAATAATAGTTACATGTTGCTGTAGATTCATAGATTCCAAGGCCAGAAGGAACCATTGTGATCATCTAGTCTGACCTCTTGTATAACACAGGTCATAGAAAGTCCTCAAAATCCATCCTAGAGTAGATCTTTTAGAAAAACATCTGATCTTGATTTAAAAATGGTCAGTGATGGAGAATCCACCAGGACCCTTGGTAAATTGTTCCAGTGGTTCATTACCCTCACTGTTAAAAATATGCACTTTATTTCCAGTCTGATTTTGTCTAGTTTCGACTTCCAATCATTGGATTGTGTTATATCTTTTCCTGTTAGAGTGAAAAGCCCATTATTAAATATTTGTTCCCCATGTATATATTTACAGACTGTAATCGTTAGCGTTAGCCCTTAACCTTTTCTTGATTGATTGATTGAGCTCCTTGTGTATTTCGCAATAAGGTCTGTTTTCTAATCCTTTAATCATTCTCGTGGCTCTTCTCTGAACCCTTTCCAATCTGCCAACATCCTTCTTGAATTGTGGGCACCAGAACTAGACACACTATTCCAGCAGCAGTTGCACCACGTGCCAAATATAGAGGTAAAATAACACCTCTCTACTCCTACTTGAGATTCCCTTGTTTACACCCTCAGGATCTCATTAGCTCTTTTGGTCACAACGTCACACTGAGATCTTGCGGTCAGCTGGTTATACACACAGCCCCTCAAATCTTTTTCAGTGTCACTGCTTCCCAGGATGAAATCCCCCATCATGTAAACATGGCCGATATTCTTTGTTCCTGGATGCATACGCTTACACTCAGTCATATTAAAAGCATATTGTGTGCTTGTGCACAGTTTACCAAGCTAGTCAGACTTTTCTGCACCAGTGATCTGCCTTCTTCATTGTTTACCGCTCCCCGACTTTTTGTGCCATCTTCAACATGTATCAGTGATTTTATGTTTTCTTCCAGGTCATTGATAAAAATATTAAATAGCATGGGACCAAGAACTGATTCCTATAGGACTCCACTGGAAACACACCTGCTTGATGATAATTCCCCATTTACAATTACATTTTGAGACCTATCCAATTTTTATCCATTTAATGTGTGCCCTGTTAACTTTATATTCTATTTTTTAAAATCAAAATGTTGTGTTGATGTAATATACTTTGACTTTGTATCACACTAGTACCTTTATCAACCAAACTTGTAATCTCATAAAGAAAAATTTCAAGTTAGTTTGGCAGGATCTATTATTCCGTAAACCCATGCTGATTTGCATTCAATCTACAGCTTCATTTGCCTGTATCAATCCTGAAACAGAGCATACACTGGAATATTTACTATAGTAAGGAGCCAGATTCTGAGAGGAACCTACAGTCACCACTGAAGCTGTGGTAGAATTAAATTTGCATTGTTCGATAGGGTTTCTAAGTGGATGGATTCAATAAAGCATAAATTCAAGGTTTTACATTCTAGTATGGAAAACTGCTAGATGTATTGATATCCACTACAGGGATTTTTATTTTAGTCAGAATCTTTTTTACAAGCAACTAAGATTTCAGACTGAGTTCTTCATCAGCACACTCAGGGTGAGGACTAGAGCCATACAGTTAAAAATCTTGGCATTGCTATTTTGATTCAGAAATAATACACATCATCATAGCAGCATGTTTCCAGGCCTTATTATGTGGAGGAAATCCTTAACTGAATTGCACAAAAATAGCTCTTTTTTTAAAAAACATTTTTCTGTTTGCTTTTTAACCTTAGAAATAACAGAAATGTTAATGGTCTTCCCTGTTTATGCTGGATGACACGTGGAGGATTTCAGAGATGTGAAAGAAAAGCATGCTTGATAGGGCATGGGGTACTGAAACTTTATAACAAAGGCCACCTTTCACCAATGAGTTTGCTGGGCCTTGGAACTAAACAGGTGTTAACAAAACAAACCAAATATAAAAAATTTGAAACAGACAGACTAAAAATTCCTTCCCCTCACCATTGCTCAATTTCTACTTTCTTGTGGTGTCATAATTTCAGTGGTTCTGCAGTCATCACAGTTTCGCATATAGACAAAACTTGAATTTCTAATGTTAAAAAAAAAAAACCCGCAGATTTTTTTTTTATCTCCATTTCTTTTCTAATTTTTTGGGGCAACTTTTCTTATACTTCATATTTTTTCTTTTGCAAGTGCCGTTGAAGGAAGAATCCAGCACTTCTGAATTAGGAATAAAGTGACACAAATCTACTGGCTGTTTCAATATTCTTAGTGCTAATAAGCCCATGGCTTCACAGCGCACTGCTACCATACTACAATGCTGCATATGATGCAAAAGATACCTCACCATGTTAATAAGAGAACCATTCCTGTATGGCTGCCATAAACTTCCAGGGTCGCTTAGCTATGTACAGTAGGTATTTCATATCTGAAATCATAGCTCCAGGGTGGGTTATTATGCAAATATACATGCTGAGGATCATGTCAGAGGTGAATGAAAAGCATCCATTATTTCATCAATCTGTTTGGCTCACTAAAATAATAATGAATTTTAATTAAAAGTCATATCTTGTGGTGGAGGCATATTCTCAAAAGGGAAATGTAAATAATAGAATAATTCAAAGAGTATTTGTGGATCTTGAGAATTCAGATGGTCTAAATAATGCGTGCGTGTGCATGCGTGCGCGTGCGTGTGTGTGGGTATACAAAGTCTGTGTGGGTATGCAGGTTTTAAATCTTTGCTTATTGAATATAAAGAAATAAGTTCTAATTCTATAGATAGTAGAACACTAGCCACTTTATTTTTCACTCTATTACTATGAAATCTGTACAATCTTTTTTGATACCTGTAATTTGTTGTTGAATTTGAAATTGTATGGCAGACATACAAAGTCTGCTTAGACCTGGAGATATTAATGAGGAGAATCATTAGAGACTGGACACCCATCTTCCTATGGTTCACTAAGGATTAGAACAAGTACTGATTTTAGTGATGACACTCCTCCTCCTGCGGGTTTGTTGGGTTTGCTCCAGGATGACACAGCAATAGCAGATTGATATTGCAGATAAATAACATCATACTAAAGGATTTAGTACATGGCACAGTAGCTGCTGGCTGTGCAAATGACAACGCACAAAGATACTGCAGGTCGGCTATGGGAGAACCTCACTTGAAGTTAAACTTGTGATTACGCAAACACTGGCCCGATAAACCTGCCTTTTATGTAGTAAGGGAACTGATCCCCTGTGCTAGGAAAACAGGACCTGTGAAATTTTATTTTATTTTATTTAGCAAGTACCAGTTATCTAAAGAAAGTGAGAGAGTCTTAACAACCATTCACTTCTATAAAGAGTTCAGGGTGGGAAAGAGTTAAATTTACCCATTGAGCATTTTGACATGTAACTCAGGGGCTGGATTGTGGTAATCTAGGCCTTCAGACACCGAAGATGCTAATGACTTGTCTCTGTGGATGCGTTTAGACCTCAGGCTGTCACTGGCTCTAAAGGAGACCCTGAAGATCAAAGTGGGTTTCAGCGTACAGTAGTGTCAAAGACTGCTATTGTATGCAGCCGAAGCCTTCAACATTGTCTTTCAATAGTATCTGACCATGTCTGTACACATCATTATCCTGATTAGCGAGGATGGAGGGTTTTTGTATAATTATACTTACGCTATTGCAATCTGATTCTGTATCCAGGTGAAATGTATCCATAATTAATTGCTTAAAGAAAATAACATATTCATTGATTTAAAAATATGGAATTCAAGGGAATGAATTCAGAAGATCTATAATTCTTTTCTTTTAAACCAGTCTTGTGTGTGTATGTGCAATTTACATATGATTTCTAACAAGTTCTGAATGTAAGGATAATAAGCTATTGGGAAGGGATCTTGCTTAGAATAAAAATCTGTGCATCTTGCTGTAGTATGCTGTCTGACATAAACAAGAGAAGCAGTGCCAATTATCAGACACTGCAGCTGAGGTTAAAATCCATGCCAGGGGCAAAGCATATCCATAGGTACTTGGGCAACTTGTCAAAAACGACAAAAGGTTCCCATTGCAATGTTCATGATCAGAAACAATTATCTGGATTTTCAATTTGTTGCAAAGACCAAAACCAAAATGCAAGAAAGATACAAAACAAAGGGAATGAGATTTGGGGGAGGAGGGGCTGGGATTTTCAGAGAGAATGCAAGTATTGCACTGTGGTTCTTGTTATAACTTTGGTGGAGGTAATTGTCCAAATTTGGATTTAAAAGCAATTTCAGTTACCTACCAAGGAAGCATCTAGTACAGGCCATAAGGAATATGTGGAAATTGGCCCCAGGAATACTGCAAAGCCATGGGGCATTTTTGTTTGAATTAAGTGCTGGAACCTACTGTACGTAGGGTGACCAGATGTCCTGATTTTATAGGGACAGTTCCAATATTTAGGGCTTTTTTTTAATATAGATGCCTATTACCCCCCAATCTCCTGTCCAGATTTTTCACACTTGCTAGCTGGTCTCCCTAAATGCAGGTATCTCACAGGCTCAAATGCATGTGAAACAAGGTTGCAAAAGAGGAGAAATGGAAAATAATAATAAAATGAAGCTTTTTAAAAATGTGGAATCAGTTTCTTTAGCATAAAAGCTTCTGTAACTCCAGCTTCCTGATCCACCATTTCAGGCTTCAGTTTACAGTAACAAAAGTGACCTCACAATAACAAATGTGCAACAGAGGCAAGTTTGGGCCCCAAGCGAGGGATGGTGCAGAGGAATGGTGTGGTTGCTGGAATGACAGGCTGCAAGGCAAGAGGCTCTAGTGTTTGTCTTGTGGCAAGCTGTTCATTGTTAAGAGGAACTGCAGACTGACTTCATATAAGTCACTGAACACTCTCCTTTAGGTCCTTAGCAACTCGGGCCTGAATTCAGACCAGCAGCTGAGAGGTGGAACCTGCTTGCTATTCTCCTTCGGCTTCCACCTAATGATTTAAATGCAAAATGCTGGTAATAACTGGTCAATTCAATATAACAAACTGTCAATGGCTGCTTATTACAATAACTTTGTATTTCAAACAAGATTTTAGTACTTACTAGCACTCACTATTAAGTGCGAACAAGTGCCCGAAGTGTTGCCAAGTCTGTGGGTTTCCCCTGTTTGGGTAGCTTTTCAGGGCTAGTTTTTTCCAAGAGACCATGGATACCTGCCTTTTTTAGATCTATATTTTTGCCACTGCTTGTGCTACCCCCCATGTGCAAAGAGTTGCTTTCTGGGGAAACAGGTTTGGCATTGCACTGGCTGGTTTGGCTCATTTTTGGCTTAGCTGGTAGCAATACTGCCAATGCATCACAAAGATCCCAGTTTGAGCCCTGGCCATGGTAATATGCATATTGCATGTAGAGTTCATCTACCAGATGGGGGACTCTAAAACTGCTTTGTCTGGCCAACAGTTGGCAGGCAGAGCACCAGTGTTACTGGCAGCCAAAAATACCCTGAAAATTGCTCAGTCAACATAACTCATGCAGCTTTGTGGCAGGGCTGCAGCTCTACAGGCCAATGTAAGAATGCTAGGTCAGATTCGGAGCTACAGCGACCAATGATAGTGCTCACTTATCCAGAGGCCTCTCTCAGCTGGGCCCTGCTGCGCGTCAAAAAGGAATACAGTACACTTTTAAAGGTAAAATGTTGTAAATTATACAGTTATCAAATAATCTCTGTTTTGTTTGCATGCGGGCCTTTAAACTCAGAGGTGTGTCACTGATCCTTTTATAATGTTATATTACAGCACTTGGAGGACAACCACATTAGTTGACTTCCCTCCTTCCTTAATTATTGTTACTTATTATAAACTACAGACTTAAGGAAAGGGGGGAAAAGAACAAGTTAAAGTCTTTTTGGGTAGAGCTGGGCAGATAGTGGAAACAAGTATTATCAATCATGCCTTCATATGTCTGGATAGTATTTCCAATCCTTATTTGCTTTTCAAGTTGAAATTCTATGGTAATAGAGGTTTCTAGGAACCCCTAAGAGGGCTAGATTTTGAGCAAACTGTGTTTGCAAGAATCTTGGCAGCAAGGACAGGTGGGAATATTTGTGCAAATGTTTTCACACAATACTCGTACAAATATATATCAGCACTTGAAATGTTCAGGTGTCAATTGTCCAAGCTCTCTGTAGGTTTGGGAGTCATTCAGCTAAGGAAAAGAAGAATGCCAGCCAATCAAGGAAAGCGTATGAACAGTGAACTATGATTAGCGACAAATTGAAGTAATAGTCACAGTGAGAATCTGTGGGCTTTCCTTAGAATGAAATATGTTCATGTAAGCCATTCATTGAATAACTTTGAATAACATACACATTTAGTAACATTAAAGGCTTTTTACAAAAAAGGTGAAAAAGAAATATAAACAAATGCAGTCTCCAGGGTTCTAATAGCCTTTATCGTAAGCCATTTTTTATAAGGATGTCCAATCCCTACCTTTTCAGAGAGACTTAAATAATCCTGGACACATTCTCTAGGTCCCTGTCCAAACTCTAGGGGTGAAATCCTGGATCCACAGATGTCAATAGGAGTTTTGCCATTGACTTTAATGGGGATGTGATGGGGTGTCCACCTCCGCATAAAGCCTGAGGGGATTAAGGTGGCCATGTCAGCTAATTAACCTTCTAGGCTGCACCTGGAGGAGAAGCCAGAGAGCAAGGACTGATTAGAGATGAGGCTTAGCTGGACAGGAACAGAAATAGCTTGTATAAAGCCTGATGACTGAGAGAAGAAGGGGGCTGCAGACAGAGACACTGCAGTTACTCTCAGGGTGAGAGAAGGTAAGGTAGGAAGTAGCCTACGGATATAGCAGCAAGGTCAGGACTGTGTAGGCCTTGACTGCTTGTTATAGGGTCCCTTGTTGTAGGAACACAGTATAGAGGGCAGGCCTGGGTTTCCCTACCAGCCACTGGGCAGTAGTGCTGTTAAGGGGCAGTGAAAGGGAAGATTGCCTGGAACAGTGCATCCCAAAAGACTTTGGGGCATGCAACCCCTATTCCCAAAGGGGAAAACCACAGTGACCTGGCCAGAAGGCCAAGCTACAAATCAGGAGCGGAGTCCCGAGAGACCAAGACTGAGAGAGAGTGATGGAGTGCAACCTCAGGAAGGGGCATAGACCTGGCAGAGCTAATCCTCAGATGTGGCCAAAAGGAGGGGCTCCAGTGGTGAGTGAAGTACCTTGTGACAGGGGCCAATATTTTACCCACAAGATTTAACATGAGTCCAACCATTTGAAAGGAATTTCAAATGTCCCAGATTTTTCATATTTCCTCATGCTACTGTAACCCATACCTGCTTGGTGTGGTTCACTGTCCCCCTCTAGTGGCACCTAGACCACGAGATTGATGAGTCTGCTATAGCTACGTGGCTTTTAGCTCCTGCAGCAAAGGCTCATATGCTAAGCTTCAGAAGTCCCAAGTTCGATCTTGCCCACTGACCACTGGGGTCTGGTGGTGTTACAATGCCAATCAGATCACCAATTCAGACATGGCTTCCAGCTCCAAGCTATTAATGAGGGGAAAAGAGCTTGTAATACAATGTGAACAATTATGATGGATGCCCATTGTACATTGGTTAACATATGGTTGTTTAGAATTACATGCTGGCATTTGGCAGGCAATTTGAGCTGCCTTTTTCCCAAAAATGGATAGAAAGAAGCAGTTCAGAGAGACCTGAGTAGCCATAGTTTGTGGATCAAAGTAGGTCAGAGATCATGTGTGGCTGTAGTCCTTGTACCTCTGTATGCCTAGTTTTAAAACCAGATTGTTCTAGGAAATGAATTACATATAGACATGTAGAAGTGTCCTTGGTGACTGAATTCTGAATTGGAGGAAAGTGCATATATCCCTCAAATTAGTTGTCTTTTGACGTATGTCCAATTTATATATATTCTCACGCACCATGCAGACTCCTAGAACTATTTTTAACACACCAGACTGAATAAATCTTGCAAACATTCTTATAGAATCAGAGTTAATTCAATAGCTATTAGTAATGAAACATAAATTTAACTTTATAATTCTGCCAGCTCACTACTGTAGCATTCTTTCATCATCTAGAGAAGCAGGACACACTTCAAATCTATGGCTGAATAATAATGCCCAAAATTAAATTAAGTAATGAAACCTTACTGCATTTATATAGTCTATAGCTGGGCCGGAGAGGTTGGCTACTCCTCTTAAACATCCTATAAGAAGGTCACAATGAGCCTTGGATTCATAGGCCATCATATCTGTTCAAGTGTGTATAAAAATCCAACCTGACGTGAAATCTGAGATCTTACTATACAAGCATGAAATAGGTCAGGAGACTCTATCAATCTGTTAATTCACATGAAATGATGAGGCTCTGAAGTGGATGTCTGTGCTTTGGATTGTGGCAGTGTCTCTCAACTTATTCTCTCTATTTCTGCTGCTGCTATCAAATCTCTCTCTCAACTCAGGCTGTATTTCTAGTGCCTTATATTCCTTGTGGCTAATGAACAGACCGTGTAAATTAATATCACAGGCACTGCAGTTTCATTTGGGGCACCTCACTCTTCTCACATATATAGACACACTTTTGTCCATTTGCGATACGTCTCAACAGTCTGTAGGCTTTTGATGCTTTATTAAACATAAGTGGCATTCTGCAGGAGTGGTCCAGAAAACCGCAGATTCTAATGGTATTAGATGTATTTTGGACATGCGCAAGCCAGTGTAATTTGTTTTTAATAAGGAGAACTATTCTTGTTAGTGGCCACTCTGGAGAAAACATGGACAAAGCCTAAAGGTAGGCTGCTAAGTAAGTGTCCTGAATTTCAGGGGTGCCGGGTACCTGCAGCTCCCATTGATCTGGGAGCTCCCGTTGTCCTGTTGATAATGCTCAGCACCTCCTGCAAATCAGACCACTATTTAGGCACCTAAAGTTAGGCACCTAAGTTTGAAACTTTGATTGGGCTAATTGTGGCTGGGGTAATTGAGAGACACAGGCAAACAGAGAAGTCAAGATGGGAGTAAGCAGTGGATAAATGAGAAAGGTAAAACAGGGTGAGGTGGTGCAGTGAATGAACATTGACAAAAAGAATTTTGAATTATGTCCTTTGGGAGGTCACTAAAAGAGAGTATATTCTCTTCCTACTCTTCCTGCCTTCTCTCCCAGGTATAAGATGTTTGTGTCTTCCCTGTACCTCTTATTAGTTTGGCATTTGACTCCATCACTCTTAGTCAATCACTTTGACTCATAGTCGCACTTGATTGTGATTGATTATCTTACATTTTGATTTACATGTAAGATAGCATAAGTTATGTCTTGGCCATGCAAATAAATGCTTCGACTATATCATAATTAGTATATAGAGATTAAACATGGAACTAATAGTATAGAAATAATGTACCTCAGTTCCTAGGAGTATCCATCTACCTAGAGGTTACATGGAGGAAACTGCTTGTAATAACCTATCTTCAGTGACTTGACTCTCAAGTAGCTGTTTACACTTCTGAAGCATTGGCATGAAATGAAATCTCAGATGTAAGGAGGCTCTTGAGATAAACAAAGATGGGGTGATTGCTTAGAAAAGCCCTTCTTGTGCTCCACAGTGATAAAGAGATCTACTTTACTTTCTCTGGCTCAGTGTACACAAAAAAATAGCCTGGGGAAAGGCAGGTAACAAAAATATTATTGGCGGTACTGGTAGTACCGCCTCCTGTTAACATTACCTAGCACTTTTCATTGTAAGATCCTCTTTTCAGTTGTACAACTTTTTCAAACTTTAACCATTATGAGTGAAAATTTCCATGCCCAGTGTCTTCCTCTGGCTGATTTGTCCTGAAAAATTTGAGCTAATATGATTCAGCTTGTCACTTTGTTTAGAGTGGCTCATGACTGTGAGTACCAACCCCAGGGCAGACTGTGGAAAAACAGGGCAGACGCTCCAAACTGGTGGTGTGTTCTATAATTAGATTTTACCCAACCAGTAACAAATGTGAACTCCTGGATCAATATACCAGTCTTACCATGGAGTCAGACAGTCCCCTTACACACTCCAATCTATCTTGCCACCCAGACAAACTGGATTTAGTGATTAATGGTCACACCGAAAATCTCACCACGTTCAGGTTGCTTCCAGTCCCTAGAGACCAGTCACTTACCCCAGATCAATTGGTTCCCTAGATCTTACACCAAACACTGCCTATATCTAATCCTGTAATAAACTATCCATCTAAAGGTTTATTAACTAGAAAAAAGGAATAACAAGTCTTGTGGATGGGGGGAAGAGGTGGATGTGACATACCTTGACTTTAGTAAGGCTTTTGATAGTCTCGCATGATCTTCTCTTAAACAAACTAAGGAAATACAACCTGGAGGGAGCTACTATAAGGTGGATGCATAATTGGTTGGAAAATCATTCCCAGAGAATAGATATTGGTGGTTCACAGTCAAGCTGGAAGGCCATATTGAGTGGGGTCCTTCAGGGATCAGTTCTGGGCCTGGTTCTGTTCAATGTCTTCATCAATGATTTAGATAATGGCATAAAGAGTACACTTATAAAGTCTGCCGATGATACCAAGCTGGGAGGAGTTGCAAGTGCTTTGGAGGATTGGACTGAAATTCAAATGATCTGGACAAATGGGAGAAATGGTCTGAAGTAAATAGGATGAAATTCAATAAAGACAAATGCAAAGTACTTCACTTAAGAAGGAACAATAAGTTGCACACAAACAAAATGGGAAATGACTCCCTAGGAAAGAATACTGCAGAAAGGGATCTGGGGGTCATAGTGGATTACAAACAAAATCTGAGTCCAACAGTGTAATAACTGTTGCGCAAAAAAAAAAAAAAAAAAAAGCAAACATCATTCTGGGATGTATTAGCAGGAGCATTATAAGCATAATGAGAGAAATAATTCTTCTGCTCTACTCCATGCTGATTAGGTCTCAACTAGAGTATTGTGTCCAGGTCAGGGTGCCACATTTCAGGAATGATGTGAACAAACTGGAGAAAGTCCAGAAAAGAGCAACAAAAATGATTAAAGGGCTAGAAATCACGAACTATGATGGAAGATTGAAAAAATCAAAGTTTGTTTAGTCTGGAGAAGCGAAGACTGAGAGGGGAAATGATAGTTTTCAAGTACTTAAAAGGTTGTTACAAGGAGGAAGGAGAAAATTTTTTCTCCTTAACCTATGAGGATAGGAGAAGAAGCAGTGGGCTTAAATTGCAGTGAGGATTGTTTAGGCTGGACATTAGGAAAAACTTTCTAACTGTTAGGGTAGTTAAGCACTGGACTAAATTGCCTAGGGAGGTTGTGGAATCTCCATCATTGGAGATTTTTAAGAACAGGTTAGACAAACACCTGTCAGGTATGGTCTAGATAATACTTAGTCCTGCCAGAAGTGTAGGGGACTGGATTAGATGACCTCTCAAGGTCTGTGATAAAGTGGAGAGAGAGATTCAATATTAATCCTCTCCTGACAGTTGAACCAGTTTTAAAGGAGATGAAAACTGGCTTATGGTGTTCCAACCTGAGCTCACCTGTATCTTATGTCACAAATTGTCACTTCCAGAAAGGTGGCAGCCACCATTAGACTCAGAAATGATAAAATATGGCTGAAAACTGCATGTCCTGGTTTATGGATGGCAGGAAGCTCTTCGTAACATGTAGGGTGACCAAATTGCACGTGTAAAAAATCGGGACACTTTTTTTTGGGGGGGGGGTTGGCTGGCATATAGTTGCGTCTATAAGACAAAGCCCCTAATATCAGGATGGTCCCGATAATATCAATGTCTGGTCACCCTAGTAACATACCAACACTCAGAGAGCTAGGAGGAATTTTCCATTAGTGCAAGGTTGTGTGGGGAGCTGTTAGTGTGGAAACATTGCTCAGATTGCATCTTAAAGCTAAACCTAAAGTCTGGGGTGAGTCTCATCATTCTGATTTGCTAGATAGCCCCATGGGATACCTTTTTAGTCTTCCACTCTGTGAGTCAGGCTAGTGCGCTAGCTTAATTAACAAAGGAGTTAAGTCTCAGTAGTGCATTGAATGACTGCTCTAAAAACCAGTCCTGACTGATGATGAGATGCCAAGTTCCCAGACCTTTGTCTTGCTGGTTCTGTAGTCACTCTCACTGATAGACAATTGCCTCAGGGCTCTGGGAAGCTGGATCTCTAGTCATCTTGTGCACATTGTTGATCAGGAGCAGGCATTTCCTATCTGTTATAGGGAGAGTCTATAGCAATACTATGTGAGTGCTGCCTGCATGCTGGGGCATTTGGAGAATCATAGAAAAGGGAGAGGATTTTGACAGGATAAATTGGATCAAATATTTTTAAACTGGTTTTCTAACAAATGACATTGTTGAATATTGCATCAACTCAGCAGTGTTTCATAATATCTTCATGGAAGTGAAATATTCTTAATGCTATAAACCAGTGATAAAATGAAGATGCCTACAATCTAACAGGGAGCATTATGGGGGAACCCTAACATCTATCTTTAACCCTCAAACATGGTACGGAGTTGAAGGAGGAATTTAAGAACTCCAACAGAAGCTATTCAATGGCTTCTGAGATAGAAATAGAAATATCCTGGTCAAGTTGCATAGGTTTCTATAGGTTAATTCAGCTGATTAGATTTCTGCTAAAGCTCTTAAAGAATGTGTCAATAGACACATGACTTAAGCGATAATGTACATAGTTTGTACCAGTAGCAAGTGGAATTTTGAACATTTGGGTTAAGTACAGAAGTGTGTAGTTTGCAGCAACATAATATTTCATTTCTAGTATTACCCTTTTAATCATTGCATATAATCTGTCTGTTTAAAGATGTTATCCTGCACCACTGAAGTAAATGGGAGTTTTGCCATTGGCCACACTGGGAGCAGAAACAGGGCCTAAAGAGGTAGTGGCTCTTGCTTCATGGTAGATACATTTGGATGAGCTAAATAAATGGTGGAGTCCTCCAGGTGGATGGTTGTGGCAGTTTTTCTTGTGGGGCTCTGTTGCTTTTCACTTAAATATTTCCCCTTATACTTAGCTTGACCCAAACTTAGTGAAATCTTTCCTAGAACACAAAAAGCCTTCATTTTAAAACAACTATTTCTAGAATGTTTCAAAGTACTTTGATATCCACGAAATAGAATGGGCTCTCGCAGTGATTTATTTTTCAAGAGGTTTTTGCTGATTGTTAAATCCAAGGATAGTAATAATATTACTACACCACTTTCACTACCAGCTGACAATCAAATGTAAAAGATGAAATCATGGCTATGTTGAAATCACTGGCAGAAACGCCCATTGACTTCAGTGGGGCCAGGATTTCTCCCAAGATGTGCATGGAGAAATATTTGGAATGGAACATTGTAAGCCCTGCTTTGGGGTAGCTCTATCTGTTCACACTGTCTATTTCTAAGCACTCCTACTACGCTGGTATTTTCCTGCCCACTTCAAGTGGCATGTGAATAATATTAATAAAAGCAGGAGTGCTCGCTTTGTGCTTATTAGCATTATTTTTTTTTCCAGGTAACTTGGGTTCAATCTGCAATGAGCCTTGTGTGTCGCTAAGGTGGGAGGAGTGCATCTCTTGTAGCAGAAGGAAGAAAGGGCAGAGCTTGGGAGATTTTTCTCTCTTTATAGTTCCTTGTGGGGTCCATGTGGGAGGATTAGGCTAAGTGTGACTGTTCTCCTAGGTGTCTGCTCCAGTCATGTGTATGGTTGGGGGGAAGGAGGGGAAGGTAATGAGCTTTATCTTTCCAAAGGAAGGTAGGTATATTATCCCTATTTTATAGAAATTGAGACACAGAGATGAATGACTTGCCGAAGGCCACCCTGTAGGCCAGTGGAAGAGCCAGGACTAGAAATCATGTCTCCTAACTCCCTGGCCAGCACTCTAAACACTGGACTACATTACATCCCTCATAGCCTATCAACTATTGTCTTACCCACTTATCAAAAATTGTCCTAGCCAAGCAAGGGGCTCCTTTTCCTTTTCCCCTCCAAGATTCTAGGGAAACTAGGGAAACTATTCCAAAAGGGACAATTGTCTTCAAAAATGGAGGGCCAGAACTGAAACAAAACAGCTTCCCTCAAAAAAGGCAGGGAGGGAGGAAGTGAGGGGGTAAGACAACCTGGAATGGGGGTAAATGAAGCAGTAAGGCTAATGCTGAGACGGAAACTAAAGTGCTGCTGAAGTACTGAAAACTTGGTTAAACCTCATCTGCCACTGGGACTGGGAGGGGCTGCAAAAACTGCTCCTCCCCCTTCCCATTCCTCTCCTCCCCCTCTGATTGCTACGGGTTGCAGATTTCTTGGAGGACCTCAGGATTATGGCAATAAGATTTCATCAGAATTTATGGGAGAATATCTGTCGCTCAACTCTGAAAATATTCACATTGGTGGAGTAGGTCAGCTAAATTTAATGTCACAATCTTGAAAGTCATTTGGTAACACCACTTTCCTTGACTATTTAAATAAGACAGACAACAGGCCAAATTTAGCCTTGGTATAAATGGGTGCAACTTCATTGATTCAATGAAATCAACAGCATCACATTCACACTAGGTCTGAATTTGCACCCTATAGCCTGGGGACACTGGACCCAATTCTCTTTTCACACCAGTGTAAATCAGGAATCTTACTGAAATCAGTCGAGTTGCCATTTGGAGTGGAAAGTCTGGCCCTCTGTGCATATAGGGACTGAGCCTGTAAAATGAAGTCAGTGGGACTGACTTCACAGTGGCCATAAGATCAAGCCTGTTATCTTGAAAGAAACTGTTAGAGAAATAAAGGTTTTATACTCTTCCTGCCTCCTCTCTCCCCTGCAGCCTTGTGTGGGCCTCAGTGGTGTGTGGAACCTGGATGTGTGTGTGGTTTTTTTTTTTTTTTTTGAAGCTGTTGAATTGGATGCATAAAGAATCTATGCAAATAGAGTCCTTGGGCAAAAGGCAGGGGATCACTGAACTTGCACTGTTGCCTTTATTGTATAATTGTAGATTTGTAGCATAAAACCCGCATAAAGCAGTCACCGTTTACAGAGGAATATTAACAAAGGCATTTTTGTGCACAAATTATACCCTATGTAGAAGATTACTTTAAAGTGAGTACTGTAGCTGTTCAAGAAATTTCTTGTGTACAAAAGGTAAAATACAGCAAAGATTTTCAATTAACATAGTGCTAAAGTACACAATTTGCGTACCCTGAGCTGAGAAATAAAGGGTCAGTGACATTTTTACAAACAGATAAAGAGTCAAACTGTTGAAAAAATGTTCACACACCAAGACTGGGCATGGAACAGTTTTTGGTTTTTATTAATATTTTATATTTGCCATGTGTCATAGGAGGATAAATTTAACTAGTTTAATATTGTGTTTACGATGTGATCTGTAGCAGTACTGTACAGTATTCTCCATAGAGAAGAAGTCAAATTACTGGGGATTTAACATAAGAGTTTAATAACAATAATTTAATGTGTACTATGAACCATTAGGAATTACAGCTTTTCTTTCTAAAAGCAGGGAATAAATCTGTTGGATCTTAAATTTGTGACTTTGTTCGTGACTCAGAAAGGTGTATATATAGACCATATCTTCAGCTGGTATAAATCTGCATAGGTTCATTGGCTGAGATACATCAGTCTACAGCAGCTGAGGTTCTGGCATATATCTCTATAACATTTTTGTATGGCCCTAGGAGTCATACATGATGTGGTATCGCACTATTAAAAGTATTAATCATATTTTAATGGAAGCATTTTTTAATTTAAAAAACTTTGGCAGAAAAAGAAATATTCAGTGGCTTAGAGGAAAACCTTCTTGTTAATTTGAAGTCCCAGACTTCTGATTTCAGAGCAAGCTGTCAAAAATAAAGAAATTGATTTCTATACTTTCTAGTGAGTCAATGTCTTGTTTATGATAAGTGCTGGATTAATGGTCATGACAGAAGTCCTTTAATTGGGTTGACTTCAGGTTTCCTTCACAAAGGCTGATTGTTTTGGGTTTTGGGAAGGGAACTCTCTCTGTTTGTCTTCTGTATAGTGCTGTGTATGTTGGCAGAGCTTAACAAACAATTATAAAAAATAAAGTAAGAATAACCTGACTTGTGCGGCTGTCTTGCATGGGGTTGGGAGGATGAAATCCACCTCCCAAGCATAGTACCCCAAGCACAGCCCCTCATCTATGCCTGCTGCTTCAGCCTGTGGAAGAGAGTAGCAGCTGCTCTCCTTTTGCACTAATTTGGGAGTGCCTGCCCTACTCCAGTTCTCCCATCTGTGCTAGCCTATTGGAGTCAGTTTAGAAGCCACTTCCCATGCATATAAGTGGATGCCAAGACTCCCTTACACAGCTGTTTTACTTGTGCCTCATTCTGCCTAGAGCTATTCTGGGGCTTCTGTGGTGCCAAGAGATTTACCTGGACCCTTCCCAAAAGAGTGAATTTTGCCAGTAATGTACAGAACAGGCACAAGATGTACAGTGGCAGTGCAAGCTTCCTTACACTGCCCTGCCAATTTGCCTGAAGACTATCAGGGAGGAGCTACCTCCCTGGATAAGTTCAGTCCATGGAGACTGTGTGAGATTGCAAACACTAGTTCCCAATTGTGGTGATTTCTGTGACGTGGACACCTGCCCATTGGCAACTAGAACAGGACCACTAGACTTATTTCACTCCCACTGAGCATTCATAGATTTCCTTTTGTGAATGGATAGAGGTAGTCATTAATAAAACATGGGTTGAGGGAATGACAATGATAAACTTGATCTAGAGGTCCATGTGTTGCAGAAGCTAGACTTGTGTGCCATCTCTTGCTGATATCAGCTAATTTTCCATGGTAAGGTTCAATTTTCTCTAAAACAGAAGTCCTTTGAGACGCAGAAATATAGTAACTCACTTCTTCTGATTTTAAAAAAATGCTACGGCCATGATAAATCTGGATTTTTACTGAATCAAACACAACAGGTATTATGTGGATGATTATTGAAGCTAGAGAAATTTCAAGTAGAGATTAAATTATTTTATTCTACCAGCTCCATTTGAACTCCATTCTTTATCTCTGCTGAAATATTTAGAGCTTTATTCAATAAAAACTTAAATCTTCTCTAATTTTCTTGACAATTTAATTCAAATACCTTCTTAAATTCCATTCTCTAATCTTAAAATTTCAAATTTCCTATTATCTGTTCCTTGGAATTATGTCAAAACCACTTTTCCCTGTTTCCAAATGTTATATTCTTCTGTACCAGATGCGGACTGGCTACAGAGTCTGCTTATACACCAGATGTATTCATTGTAAGATCCTTTAATGCTCTGCAAGTTAGTGTTGTTTAGTTTAAATAAGATATTTTACACATTATGCCACCTAGTGGCTGAACAGTATAGTAGTTTAACATTCCATTACATCTCCCCCTTAACTGCTACATTCCTACCATTTATAAATATTTACACTATCAGGCTGTCTTTGAAATTCAGTATGTATCAATCTGTTATGTGTCTCTTGAACATACTAGATTTGTAATTACACGACCTGAACATGTAAGAGCTTGATCATCTGGCTGTCCATTAGTTGCAATGATGGGCTGTCATTGTTTTGGAATCCTTGAGGAGTCATCGTCATCCTTTTTTCTGCATCTGGGAGAAAAATCTTTTTCTTTCTTTGGCTAAAAGAATTTGCTGAATTCACTTGAGGCATCCAGCTTGGAGAATACTATAGATCTATTCACTTTGGGGAGAAAATCAATCAGTGTTGGGATGATATAGTTTTCTCTCAGAACTGCTCCGTTAAGTCTTTTTTAAGACACATGCATTGTAGTTTTCCATTTTTCTATAGAACTGATACCAATGGGGCACATGATGCTCTTGGCTCAGATTTGCTCGATTATGCCAATCCACACCATTCTCTTTAACTCAGTTTTCACGTTATGTGGTAATCAGACAGCAATCCTGAGAGGTGTATGTACACTATATTGGTCAGCATTGCCTCTTAAGATTACTTGTACTGGATCTCCTTTCAAAAGTCCAATACCAGCAAATATTCCATCAAGTTCTTCCACAGTTCTTGGTAGGCTCATCATGGATGCCCCAATGCAGCTGAGAAGGCTGTTGGTCTGTGGTCCTTTGATCACATACACTCTGAATGCATGGGTTCTGTCTTCGTAAGATTTTCTGTGGTGAAATGGCCCATGCAGTTCAGAATACTTTCAGGGCCAGTCAGAGCTGTGTCAGGTGATTTCATCTATGGGAGGGGTTGAAGGTGATTGTAAGTTTCTTCTGAAATGACTGACATCAGCTCCTGAATCAATTTTAAAGTCAATAGTCTTGCTATGAATGTTCAGTTTCAAAATCTAGGCAGGCTCTGTCATCACAAGTGGCAGATCCCAGAAATAATGACTCTTGATTGTCTGTAATACAAGTCAACTCCCTGACTACTTTGGTGCAGCAAACAGATGTAAAATGTCCATATTTCATGCATTTATTACACTGTGTGCCTGTGGCTGGACATGCATCAATCATCTCTTGGGATATGACATTGTTCCACACATTGTGCATGTAGGCTGAAATTTGTGCATGTAGCCTGAGAGTTCTTTCTTCTTTCCTCAGGGGTTTTATGATAATAACTCTTAATACTCAAGTGTCTGTTTACAGTTTCTAAGATAGTTTCTCTAGATTTTGCTATTTCAGTAGTTGTGACTAGGGTTAAATATCTTGTCAGTTGTAGCTGCTGTGAAAAGTTTTGATCTGTTAACCCAGTAACCAGCCTGTCTCTGATATGTTCATGTTTTGCATTCCCAAAATAATTTTTCAGCCAGTATATGCAGAGCTCTTACAAAACATTCAGCATTTTCCCCTGGTTTTTTAATTCTCTGGTGAAAACATGCTCTTTCATATACCATATAAAGTATGCATCAATTATAGCCAGAACCCTTTCATAGTCATCTTTGTGACTGTCTTCAGTAAAATCAAAGGATTTAAAGATCTGCTCCGCTTGCTTCCCCATAGTATATATTAACAAAGATACTTGTGTATATCCAGTTTCTTTGTGGCGTTTGTTTGCTATACAAAATCTTGCAAAATACTGCTTCCAATCTGTGGATTCCAAAGGTTTGCCAAAGCTGAAGCCCTCTGGGGCATTGAAGAGTGGGAAGCTAATGATATCATGCAAATTTTGTTGCTATTTTTCCTTCTGTTTCTGTTCTTAGTTTACTTCTGACACCATGCCATGTTCTTCTCTACCAGATATAGACTGGCTACAGAGTTTGCTTATACATCAGATGTGTTCATCATAACATCATTTAATGCTCTGCTAGGTATGGCTCAGGTGCACTTAAACAAAGTATTTTATGCACTGTGCTCTCTAGTGGCTGAACAGAGTTTAGATATTCCATTACACCAAAATAAATTAATCTTCTTTTCTAAGCTAAAGTTTCTGCCTACATTTTTGCACCTTGAATTTAATCGTATGTTCTGAGTTGTTGGGTGGTGAGAGGGAGGAGGGGAGGAATATCCTTGCAATAGGATATTTCCCATAGGCGTATGGAACAGAATGGTTTTTGGACGCAATGGATGAGTTAAGTAGCACAGGAGTTAATATTTGATTTGCAGAGGCGGTTGTCCATGTACTTTATATGAATGAGTACAGAGGCTTTGGAAGGTCGTATGAAAAAGTTTTCAAGCCAAATATCACAAACCGAAACTGACTACTACCAAGCTTTCAGAAGTTTCCTACTCTACTTAAATCTTAACCCACATATTGCCAGGCTAAGAGAATATCATGGAACACACTAATTCTGCAAGGTGTAAGGAGTCACGTTGATTCCTGCTGCTACCAATGGGAGCTAAGTGCAGTTAGCTTGCAGAAGACTCCCATATCTTGCAGAATTGGACTCTAAGGTCTATTACTCCTCTCACATCAATGTAACTCTGTTGACTGGAGTATATAAGAGGAGCATCAGGCCCTAAGTATCTTATAATTGGGAGACATGTTTCAGAAATGATTTTATAAATGGCTTCTGATGTATATATCAGGTGGATAAAAATTGATATTTTTTTACATGCAAAGCTGTTCCATTTAAATAACTGACTTCCATATAACTATGGTCTTGAGAAAGCTAGTTACACTTAGAGTAGCCTTAAAAAATGCCAAGAAAACAAGGGTTGGACTGGAATGCCCAACTGTGGATGGAAATGATGTACACTGGTGAAAGCATTGGGAGGAATTTGAAAACAGTTTATGGTTTTGCCCTTTGATGATCTGGGATATTTTTGTTAATGTATTTGTCCTTTATATTATTACTAAAAAGGAGTTCTGTTTTCTTTCTATTGCCACATCTCGATTAAACAGTGTGAATACACCTAACAATCTTCATAAATTCAATTACCTTTAGTGAGGAAAATAATGGCTATTTGAGTTCTTGTTTATAAGTGACAGAATGACCATATTCTTGAATTTCCCTCTGTATAACCAAAATACATTATAGAGAGCTGTAACTATAAATGATTTGGCCATATTAAATAATTTATAAATGTCACTTTAAAGAATTGCCATGATTATACCTTCATTTTCCATCTGTATTTGTGGAATAATAATATTACTGTACCTCACAGGGTTGTTGTGAAGATCAAACCATAAATGTATTAAAGGACCTTGCATACTATGCTAGTGAGTGCTATAAAAAAACCTATAAATCAAATTCTTCCTGGACAGGTTAATTTACAATAGCCAAGTGTGTCCGCTAGTTGGAGAGACTTTCTATATGTATGTAATATCAGTAGGCTTCAGTCTGTGGCATTCTTGTTATTGGGCCAGAAAGTCATGTTTCACTTTCAAGTCCTTTAGCGGGACTTGAGATTATACCCAGTATTAAGACTGCAGTGCTGAATTATTCGAGCTACCATCCTTCAGATGAGATTTTAAACCAATACCTGTCTTCCTGTTTCTGGTGGCTGTCCTGGTGGAAACTAAAGACCCAATGACTTTTTTTTTTTTTAAATAAAAGAATTGGCATTTTTAACCTATGTCCTGTCCAACATTCTCTCTCTCAGTAAAACAAGCCCTAACGTCCGAGGAACTGAATAAGCTATAGCACAATCAGCAATGCTTGCCAGTTACTTGCTTGCAGTTGTTTTGCTATCATATGTTTACTCTTCAGTGGGGACACACAATATAGAAATGAATCAGAAGGAGAATACCAGATCCAGTTGCTGTCAAATCTTGGTGCAGTTTGTATCTAGATTTGAACTTTGTGGCTCCCATCCATTTCTACACAATAGTTATCTGGTGATTTGATTATTTGCCCAAGCTATAAATAAGTACTGTATACTGGAAAGTTTTTCTTTAGCTTTGAGGATTACCTGGGAAAGGAATTTTCCAGTTTAACACTTTAAAAGGACTCAGTTTCAGCCCTGACTTTCTTCCCCTTCCTTCTTCCTTTTCAATATCAGCATGTGGATATAATAAAATGAAGATCGGAGCTGACCACTTACAGAAAAGGAAGAGTACTGGTGTTGTAATTGAGATGTTATTGCCTACCGCCATGGCGTATATTAGTTTGAATAAAATATGCAGTCAATAAAATAAAACAAAACAATAAAACTAAGCTCTTTGGTGATCTGTTATAGGGTGTGATGTAACACACAAACCTGCAGTCATAAAACTGAGGGAAACCTTACACTTTCAGGAACAAAGGCATCCAAGCTTTAAGGTGGAAACAGTGCTGTCCAGCACTAAAATTCTATTCTCTTTGCACCTGGAAGTCGTTAGCTTTAAAAGCCATACAGGTTTATACTGTTCTCTTCCAATTTTAAATAAGGCCTTCAGATGTTCTTGTTAGATGCTTATATAGAAACATGGTTTTAATTAGGGAACCTCTAGCCCAAAAGATAAATTTATTTCAGAAGATATATTCCTTAGCCCTAGACATAAAGAGCTAGTGTTCTTACTGAGGCAGTTTTAGGTTTGGGGCCTACATTTTATATACTTTGTAAAGGCGAGTTCCTAAAGTACTGCATTATACAGTGGAATTTTTTTTTGAATAGCATCTTTCATGCAAGCTGTATCCTAAAACATTTGGCAGAGTTAATAATTTGAGAAATAGTAGCTGAAGGAGGGAAAAATTAAGATGTATAAGCATGGGAGGACAGATATGTTTTCAGCTGTCAGATTTCACTGGCAATTATCAGTAATTCATGTGTGATAATTAGAGATGGTAAAATAAATCATAATGAATAATTCATCAGAATTGTACCTCTTTTTTTAATCACAAATTGTCTGGGAGCCAGTAGGAATTTTCATGAATGTATTCATTGTTTGAAAGTATTTGCCAAATGATTTTTGGTCTGTAAATTAACGGATGTGCTAGTTACAAGGCATGAGTCTGATTGGATGAGCATAACTCTTAGAATCAGGCAGCTGACTGTAAGCTCTTTGGGGGCAGGGGCTGTCTTTTTGTTCTGTTGATACAGCCCATAGTACTGACTCCTAGTTGCCATGTTAATACAAACGATTGATGAAGATGTGAATACCTGTGTTTAAGAACTCAAAAAAATTCTCCTTGGTTTGTTTAAATCTCATTGTTTCCACAACACATTCCTACCAGTTGTTCATGAGAATGTTTCTGCCCCTTATACTTCCTCTCCCACAAACAGTCTAGAAATTGTTCTGTAAATGAGGACGAATATTCATGGGGGCGCGGGGAACCTTCTCTGCTGTAGTCACCTGGTCTCAGTGGTAATAAAGATTAAAATTTCTAACCATTCCTGTAAACTATAAACCTAAAACACTTACAGTTACAAAATGATGAGGCCAAATTTGGGAACATTTATGGGTCCATTTCTTGGCAACAGTGTTTCTTTCTTTTCCCTACTTTCTCCATTTCACATTTTTAGATAAAAATTGCCATAAACTGGGTGTTCCAGAAACCCATGATGTAATGAATGCACTGTAGAGATGATAAGGATTATTATTATTATTATTGCGCAACATTTATGTTCTGTAAAAATGTTGGGCTTCTTGTTGCCTGAAATCATTTGGGCTCGACCTTGCAAGCACTTGACCCACACAAGTAATTTTTCTCACACGAGTAGCCTCATTTAACCTTCTTTTTTTGGAGTGCTTGCGTGAATAAAAGTACTTATGGGCCTAATCCAAAATCTGTTGAAGACAAAAGAGACTACCATTGGCCTCAATAAGCTTTGAATCAGGCTCCGTGGGTGCAAGTGTTTGCAGGATTGGGCTCTCAGTGAAGTTAAGGGGAAAAACGTCCATTAATTTCAAAGGGAAGGTGTACCGAGCCTTGTATTTGTATGTGACTGGGTGCACATGAAATGAAATCAGGAATAAATACATATATGAAATATTTCTTAAAGTATTATACTAAAGTTGAAGAAAAAAGCTATAACACACATTCTTTCAGGTTGTTGCTATTAGCATTTGTGTTTCCAGATCTGTTGTCTTGGTGTCTTGTCTTAATGTAGAGTTAAATAGGCCAACATAATTTTGCATATTCTTGTTTTGGTTTAAAGCCATTTGACAATGTTTATCTGCTAAAACAGTAATATTTAAGAAGCTTACAACACTAAGGTTATATCTATAAAATAAAGTATGCTTAAATACACATTGCGGAGATGAATTAATCTGTTAAAAGAATATTTTTATTTGCATCAGTCCTTATAAGCACTGCAAGAACAGGGAAATAAGCTTGTATGAATATTTGATAAAGGAATAACAAAATACTAAGGCATATATTGGAAAATATACTGAAACAGTTATTTGAGCTGTTATAATGAATAAATCTGCTATGCACCAATTTTAATCACTACTAGCAGTGCTTCAGAAACCTCCTTAAATACTCACCTGACAAAAGAAAGGGAAAGCAGGAGGAAAGGGGAAAAAGCTTATTCAAGGAATAAACTGGCTGATAGCCAAAGCTACTATATGCGTTGAAGTATAGTTATAGTGTGTGTCTTTGTTTGTGGATTCTTTCTCTCTCCCTCATACACACACCACTGTGAATTATGACAATCAAGATATTAGGTTTACCTTCAATAATGGAGTGTGATTAGAAAAGCAATTTGGCTCAGTTCCTCCAGTTTTTATCCTATTTCATTTGAGGAGAGGAATGCGTGTGTGTGTGTGTGTGTGTGTGTGTGTGTGTGTGTGTGTGTGTGTGTGTGTGTGTGTGTGTGTGTGTGTGTGTGTGTGTGTACATTTTCCCCCATGTAATGTGGTTTTTTATTTACATTTAATTAAAGTCATCTTCTTTTTATAGGCAAGTTCCAGTTTCTAAATTAGGTATCTGAGAAGTGTGCAGGCTTTCTAGAGAGAGTGCAGTGAGCTACAGAGGTGGGCTAACAGCTAATTAATGTTTTTGCCCATTAAAATGTGCCTGCATCTGATTTCATTCACTTAGAGCAATTTTATGAAGTTTTTTGAAATGATCAAATAAACAAAACATTTCATGTAGCAGTTTTTTTGCTTTTAGAATGGCTGCAAAAAAACAAAATGACACTTTTATCCAAAAATACACTTATAGAATTTTGGGGAAACAATACTAGAGGAGGAAGAGGCGGTGACAGTGATCTCCTCAAAAGCTCAAAAGTTTTTGATGAAGCGTGTGGCTTAGAGCCAGGACTACTTCAGTTCTAGTCTCAGCTCTGCCATTGGCTGGCCTGGATAATACTTCATATTCTCACAGCATTTTACAGATAGGCAGACCTAACAGATGGGGAAACTAGGGCTCTAAATGGATTTGGCCACAGTCTCACATTACGTTGACTGTAAGCTTTTGGGGGGCAGGAAGCCTCTTTTTGTTAAGTCTGCACAGAAAGCAGCTCAGTGGGGTTCTGATCAGTGACTTGGGCTCTCCTATGCAGAATGGCAATATAAATATTCAGGCATCATCAGAACTAGAATTGGAATCCAGGTCTTTTAACTACGAGGCCACTGCTTAATCTATCAGACCACTATGCCTCTTAGGCAAGTCAATTAACTTCTCTGAACCTCCATTTCCTCACCTGTGAATTGAAGCAATGATTTTTGTCTATTTCAAAGGGTTGTTGTGAAACCTTACTGAGTATTTGCAGAGTACTTCAGGCAGTATGAGTATGGAGTATGGTTGTGGCCTCCTGGGGGAGCATTAGAATGCATTGTGTAGTGATAGTGCTTAATCTTTTAATTTGGCACCAAAGTATGGATTTACTATGGCGAAGTATAACACTCAAGGCATTTGATTATTCCTTCCAAGAGAAATGGACAGCTGTCATACGTTCTTTGATAAAGCAAGTATTTTTAAGAGAATTGGAGGTATAGTATATCTTGTACTCATTCATTGAAACGTTTGATAAATACTAAAACCATGTTTTGTGTTTTTTTTCCATTGGTGAAGAAATGTTTAAGGAATATAACACCAATGTGTCTACTATTATATTATGAAATCAAGTGTCAGAAACATTTAATGTTGCTCACCATAACAATATGAGGATTATTTCATGAACTAAAATTAGTCCATTTACTTAAATATTTTCTTCAACTAACATATACCTATGCTGTGATATACCCACATTTGACACTTTCTCTCCACATTCCAAATCCACACACTCTAACCTAGAACACAACACAAAGTAGTGGCTATTTTTATTAAGCAAAGATCCCTATTAATCCCAGATGTAAGCCAGGCAATTAACCCTTCTAGAAAGGGGAAAGTGTGTTTTACTGTGCCTGTATTTGATTTAGCATATAATCACTTTGTCCCACATTCCTCTGTCTTCATTCCACCCTCTTTACACAGTGCATCCATGCAGTACTGCTGCTGTTCATGTGTAGCTGTATGCAGACTGAAGACATATTTACACAGGAAAAATTCACCAGGCTAAGAAATGTTTTAACCTCCTGTGCTGTTTGCAATATACTTTCTCCACATATATTTGTGCTCCAGACAGTTTATAAGCATGCTACCAGCTGTGCAACCTAGACTTTCACTTTTTCAGGGCTAAATACCAGTTTAAGCCTGAACCACTTCAGTGTCCTTGTGGACGCAAAATAGTTGGAAGGGTTCAAATAGTATCAGTACTATTACATTGTGCACCACTGAGTTTGCAGAATCTCCCAGCATGCACGATGGTTGGGAAATGAGATCGGTATACAAGCCCTTGCAACTAATCAGTTTAGAACAGTGGTAATATGGATGCTTTGTGAATTTGCAATGGCTGATGTGGATGGAGTGAACCATTTATGCTTAAATTGTTTTGGTTAAAAATGGTTTAGTTTTTGAATGTGGAGATGACTGAAGGGCCTAATCCTGTCAACACTAAAGCATATGTGATGCCTTCCTCATGTGAATAATCCTGTTGACTTCAGTTGAAGATAAAGTTATGCCTGTGCTAAAGCATTTGTAGGACCAGGCCCTGAACATCCTTGCCTTAACAAAGAAAGGATGCTAACCTTTTATGCTATTAAGCCCCTGGTCTGATTTATTAGTCAAAAGACCATTTTATAAAGGGCATTGTAAATTGTAAAGGGCACAACATGCAGCTCTTTATACTGTGTTTCTCATACTCATTCTGTATACACAAATATCAAAACTGATGTTTGATGTTAACATTAAACAAAATCAGGAACAACCTCTTAAATTCTTAAATCCATATGAACATAAATCATTGGTGGCAGGAATTAGGCATATCTTCTAATTACAACTCTCAGTACTAATGCTAGCATTATAGCCTGACAGGATGTCAATGTGTAAAAATTACTTACAGCATACCTCTGAACATAAAGAAAGCAGGGACAGGCTTGACCTACACTTAAAATCACACCCCAGACAGACATAGCTATGCCTACATCACCTCCAGCATAGATGCAGTTGTGGTGAAATGCCATTCAAGGAGGTGCTATTCCTGCCCTGACAGAAAAAAACCCTTCTGTTGGTGCAGGCTGTGTCTACACTGTGGGATTATATTAGCCTAGCTATTCTGACAGAGCTATGCCAATATAGTCTCCATAGTGTAAACACAGCCTTAGTCAAGGCAGAGGGCTAGACCTGGAAACACACTTTCTAAAAAGGGAAAATAATCTGCCTTTAATGTATAGCTGGCAAAGTCTTTAGAAAGAAGTTTTCTGTTTCTTTACAATTTCCCCCCCTGTATTTTTTTAACTACTAAAACAGTCTGAAAATAGTGAAAATATTTTTGAAACATAAGGGAAAATTCTGAAAATTAGAGACAGATGACTCTTAGAAATCATCCCAATATATAATGTTCAATCCTTGGATTGCAGCCTTTGCAGCTCAGAAATCTTTTATTTTATTTTATTTTTAGAGGAGTGAGAGTGATTCAGTTGGTTGGCTGAGTGGTGTGGAATATAGATATTTTCCAAGTTTACAGTATGTATACTTTGTGAATAGAAATCTGCAAATATTTTCAATAAAGAGTTTGTTGTGTTGTTTTGGGCCATGAGAAAAGTTAGGACTTTATAGCATTTTCCAGTTATTTGTTCTCCAGCAGACCATAAATGCAAACAGTACAGAAAACGCCTTATCTGAAAAAAGATCCTGTTGCAATCAAACTTTGCTGTTTTGTAAATTAAACTATATTAAGAAAAGCTATCCATAATTAAAATAAGCAAACTTTGATTTTGTGCTTGTAAAGACACCAGTGTTTATTACATATCTCTTCATATTCCTTTTACCTTTTTCAGGCTGCAATGAAAAAAATGTTCACATCATCTTCAGCAAAGGGAAATGAGACTTCCTTCTAATGACTTAGTGGCAGATGCTCTTAACATACTGTAAATTGGGATGACTGAAGCTATTATTCATTCTTGGAGTTTATTGCTGCAGGCTTGCTGTCACTGAGGAGCATTCCCACCCAGTGGTGCTAATATACAGTAAGACTGAAAATAATCAATTGATAGACAATGAAATCAGGAAGAGGGAAATTAATTGTGATCAAGTCTTTGGAGAGAAATACCATCTGCATGGTGCTTTTAAGGACCAGTTTTTTATACAGTGTATGGTATGTTAAAATGCATTGAAAAGTAGCCCTTAAACTGGAATCCAGCTTGCTAATAGCTACATAAACTATTTAAAGGCTCTGAGAGTACAAGATCTGTGCCCCCACACAGCTGGTGTTGGATTCCATTGCTCAGAAAACTTCATGCTACTTTTGAGCACCAGTGAGTCTCTATTTTGAATATCAATGAGTGAAGTCAACTGTCCCTTAATTTATACACATTGCCAGAGACTGTCCCAGGGTTTGGAATTAAATACTCCAACACAAATCTCTTTAAACCTCTCCTAAATAAGAAATTATGCTAAAACTCTTTAGTAAGGAGGTTCTCTCCCCTGTTGAAATAAAAATCAATTATGTTTGCTCTGCTGTGAACAATGTAACTCAGTAGCCTTGCTTTCTAATTGGCTAATGCCTTAATGACCTGCTGGGAGGCTATGATGCATTGCTTTGGACCCTCTCGGCAGGCTTTTAGACTACCAGTCAGATGTCAATGAAGCCTGACTCAATAGGGGTTCTCTTTCTAAAATTCCATTATTCATCCTGGTTTATGCAATAAAATGATCACAAAATAAAGCCTTCACATCTAGCTAAGTTAAATGGAATTATGGAAGCTTTACTTCATTGGTACACTCTAGGATTGTCACTGGTTTAGACTTAGGTTTATTTTTTAATCTGTTAAATTTGATGAAAACATATTTTCAGTTTTGTGGTTTTTCTGTTAAGCATTGAATGAAACAACTTTAAAGGGTTTGTTTGTGTGTGTGTGTGTGTGTGTGTGTGTGTGTGTTTGAAGTAAGTTTAATATACAACTGTTTTGTTAAACCATGAAGCAAAAGTTTCAAAAATTCCTTTTTCAGAAAATCAATGAAAGGTCTCATAGTTATTGTTCTTTCATATGTTGAATTGTTTGGGATTTTTAATCAGAATTGGGATACAGTTTGGCAGGAATTCCATATTTGGCTGCTATTTTTTTCTTAATGGTTTATTTAGACCAGTGAAATTTTGTTTTAATATCTCTTGGGATATTTGCATTTGTGGTACTCTGCTCGGAACAGCCTGGAGTTCATCTTTTTTTTTATTTTTTAAAGCAAACCTCTTCTTTTGTGTAGAGAAGATGCTTTACTTGCTGACAGCCTGAGGACACGTAACTGCAAAAAAGATGGATATAAGATGGGAAGTGCTATTCCCAGTTGAGATATATATTCATTTTAAAAAGTAAAAGGGAAATGACAACACTGTGTGCTTCTAACACTGCTCCAGGGCAAGTTTTTTAGCTATTTAAACACAAGTAACTCTATTATTCAATAACAAATTAGGAGCTACCATGTTACTCGCACATTAGGGCACCCCACCTTTACCCTAATTCTTAGGACTCAAGGCATAACCCAGTTAAGGCATCCCCACCTTTTCCCAATTCATAGGGCTCTGTGTATAATTTTCTGTGGGCTTGTGGGGTCTTTAACCAGTAAAGGAGCCTTATACAGTAATATCCTTATTTTCTATTTGTGAACAATGACCAAAACAGAATACACACGCTAAGTATGCAATGCTCACCACTCCCAACAAGGCAGACAAACTTCTCCTGGTGGCCAATCAGGATTAGATCATCTGGGGACTACAGTTTCTGTAAAAACAATTGGCAGGGTGTTTAGATCTGGCAGCTCTGATCTTGGGCTGTGTCCTGGAGTTAGGTTCCAAGGAACTTCCTTTTGGACCTCAGTTTATATAGTTAAAACTTGGGTCCTGCTTAGCTATACTTTAACCAATTATTTTAAACGAAAGTACTACAAAACACCAATCTTATCCCATTACAAAACAGTTCTTTAAACAATCCTATTCCACCACCTTAGTTGAGTTAAATATTGCACACTTAGTTATGCCACAGACAGAAACAATCAAAGAACCAGACAGAAATCATTCAGATAAACAATAGAGAAGTGGGTACCATAAAGACAAAACAATAAGAAGTGTAGACTTTACAACCACAGCAGTTGATCAGTGATTCCTTGCAAGACAGAGTGCTATCAAAAAAGTTTTTTTTTTTAAAAACATCTTAAGAACTTTCTTTCTTTGGTGGTGGTAGGTACTGTTAGGACAGTAGAACCTTCTTAGCAGCCCGATATTATATTGACTTGATGTAATTTCAGGAATGTGAAGATGTGACTACATGCTTCTTAGCTTATGGGTGCTGTCTCTCCTAATATGGCTGCTACTGCTTAGTCAAAAAAACCAAGGCCTCAGACCTTACAGCCATAGTAACTGCATGTAATAATTCATTCATGTTACGTCTGGAACACAAAGTGCCTTCTTAAAACAGCGAGAGTTCTGTGGCACCTTAAGACTAACAGATTTATTTGGGCATAAACTTTTGTGGGCAGAAACCCACTTAGTTTGTGCCCAAATAAATTTGTTAGTCTTTAAGGTGCCACAGGACTTTCACTGTTTTGCTAAAAACAGAGTAACACGGCTACTCCTCTGGAGCTCACCTTCTTAAAATAACTGACTGACTGCATTGTGTGAAATTATGTATTCTTCCAAATTTGTGAGGAAGTCCTCTCATTACAGTAAATGGCTTATTTTCCCCTAGATTATAAATATTTGATATCTACAGCAGAGCTTGTTTGGTTCTGTTTTTTCTTATTCCTTGTCCTTTGTACAGATTCATAAAGACAATTAAAATCTATAATTCAAATATGAAAGGTCATGGAGACCAAGGGCCTGACTTTCAGAAATGCTGGACATTCGTAACTGCAACTGAAGCCAATGGGAGCTGAAGGTGCTTAGTGCCTCTGACAATCAGTTTCTACTCTATTGCTCACTTACCCCTCCCAGTGGTTCCTGGGCGGCAGAGCTGAGACCTACTGAGAGAGCAGCATGGCTAAACTTCCATTGTCTATGCTGTATTTAATGATAATACAACAGTTTAGTTTCCAGAGCTGAAACGCTGTCAGCTTCCAGCATCGCCAAACAAAAGTTAATCAAATGTTATGTCCTTCCCCCCCAGTTCTGATTGTCTTCTAGCACACTTATTCCAGAATCAAGAGTGCATGATCCCTGCTATGCTGTTCTTAATATTCTGGACATAGAGTAAGACACTCCATAAGAGTAAGACATAAGAGAAGACATTCACCACATCTATTTGATCTGAAAAGATCCACAGTTTCTAAAAGATCAGATTTTCTGGCCTTATGTTGAGATCAGAACATTTTCTCTTGATCGATCTCATTAATGAGGCACAAAACTTTTCTAGTAGAGTCCTGCAACAAAATTGTTCCCTTTTTTCCAAAAGTAAATACCACATAAACGACCCAAATAGTAGATTTAAATCATATTTAAATCAGGTTCCTCTACTCAAGGCTTTTAGCTGTTCATTAGCAGCATCTATACTTTTAATGAACTACAATAGAAATAGCTCAAGTGATACACATGCACGTTTCATAAGTGTGTCTGCTGTGTACATGTACAGTCTGTGATTAGCACTCTGTGAACAGCACTATACAATTACATATTACTGGTATTAAAGTTCGTTACAATCTTATTAATTCTTACAAAAGCCCTGAGGAGAAGATGGTTTCGGGGAATGATGATGTTGCTATTCTGAACATGAGGAAAACAAAGGAGGGTAGGTAGTTTTCCGAATGCTGCAGGTGTCCATGTACAAACGGGGATTAAAACGCTGATATTCTTGAATCTCAACTCTATATTCAAACTATTAGACCATGTTTCTTGCTTTCAGTCTAATGGTTAAACGACTGTTTTCAAGTTCTTGAAGGTTTCATCAGCTTATGTATTTTTAAAACTCTGTGTTAAGTCATGCAAGGTCTTCCTGAGCAAAGAGTTTCTATTATCTACTAGTCATTTCTTAGCTCCAGCTCTCATCTATTATTACCAGTAATTATTTATACAGTCCCACAAAATATATGAGGCGTTCAAATGTCCACAAGAAAGAGCACCCAGAACAGGTATAACTGACTACATAAGTTTCTCCTGACCACATTTCCCAGCCTCAAAATCTGGTTTACCCTTGATATACAGTTATGGGAATAAACCTTGAAATCTCAGCAATTTATTACACTTTTTGTAGTAGGAAAAGCCTATAATCTTTGAAAAATCTATTACACCTTGTCAAGAACAAAGCCTATTTATAATAATCCAAACTTTCATACATTGTTATTAACCAATTACTTGGTTTAAGATGAGAGAGTGAGTTGAAGATCTGATGTGTAGAGATCCAACAAATACCCTTCTTTGGAATTTAGAGTGGCTTGTTATGGATTCAGCCCTTAATTGATCTGGAAACTCTAAAAAGCTTCACCCAGTTCATGCAAGATCCATTCTTTGCATACTTATTTCTAACCAGCAAAATAAATAAATCTGAGCCTGGAATAGTCTTGAGAACACTTGCTCAGTTTTTCATAAACACTTAGGAAAGGCCCCAAGTTTCTGGTAACTAGTATAAGCCTGAAGGAAAATATTCATTTCTGGCTGGACCAGACAAAAGTTTCTTCAAGTTACACTGAGAGAATTATGGGATTATGGAATGTGACATGACACTCCCCAGGAAACCATAAAATATTCTGGGCCTGCAATCCCAGGACTGAAAAAATCATTAGATTTACCTTTTTCTTATTCCTGCTAGAATATCTGCTTTCATTTACTATTTTAAAAAATATTTCTGTAGATTTATTTGACTGGCTGGGTAGAGACAGTTGAATTTTCATGTTTTATAAGGCATGTCAGGAAGAAACACTGTTATGGTACTATTGAAAACAGCATAAAGAAACTATAAAAGTCAATGTACAAATGATACGATTTGATTATGGTAGAGCAATTGTATGGGCTTGACACAAGCCTGTGATCCTGGGTCAGGGAATGCTTTCTGGTCTCCAGTGAGCAAGGGGTTAACCTCGACTTGCATGGGGCTCTGGGGAAGGGCTATTATTTGGCTGCTTTTGAGTCTGAGTGCAGGAAGATTGGGCTTTACATTCAAGACTGAATTGAAACCCAAGATGGGGAGATTTCTGATTCCTTTCCTGCTTATGTTGACTTATTTTGCTTTATTATAAATGTCATCCCTTGAGGCAGTGATTCTCAACCTATTTACCACTGTGGGCCATATATAAAGCTCTCTGTGGTATGTGGGTAACAACCACACAATATACGTACTACCTGAATGACCCTAAGGATGTCACATGGGCCACATCTGTGTGCTGATTGGGCTGCAAGCAACCTGGGGGTTGAGAACCACTGCCATGAAGAAAAGATCCTGCTGACATCAATGATTTTGCAACAGCTTACAATCCTTATTACTCCATTTTTATAATAGGCTTCACTACCCCATAATAATGAGTGAGAGCAGATAAAATAATGAATGATGAATATTTTTCACTTTTTATTTAAAAAAAATAAAAAACCTAATATGCTCCATGATTTGGAGTCTGAAGAAGCTGAAAGGTTCTGGGGGAAATTTAGCTCTGCAGAAGGCCAGCATGAAGACCTCAAAATAGGTCCTAAATGGTACTTAAGTGGTGCCCAGGCCTTATACTATCCTCTGTAAAGGGTGAATTTCACCCTATAGCATTAGATGCTTGCCTTTTCCCTACCTAACATATCCCCTCAGATTATTCCTTCCTCGTTTGAACAGCACTGGATCTTACTATAGGGCAACACTATAAACTTTCTAACTTAAAATAAAAGATTAAGGTTCAGTGAAAAGGTTTGCAAGATTATAAAATACTTTAAGTATTTCCAATTTAACTTTTTAATTAGGAAAGAAAGTGAAATGCTGGTGCCGCTACAAACATCTGGATATCTCCTGTTAGAGCAAAGCCATGCAGGTTTGGAAATAAATGCCAAAGTTTATGCTGTTTGCTCACTGGGGCTCCAGCAGTAGCTAGGCAATATCTGACTTTTACTTTTTATTCAAACACACACACGGAACTCGGGTTGTGAGAATGAAATACTTTCGATTTTAAGCTTGCGAAAGCAAAATTGAAGGCAATCTGTAACAGAACTGATGCTCTGCTGAAAATTGCGGCTGCGACCACCACCAAAGAAGAGAGGGTCAGATAATTAAAAGCAAAACAGATGAATTGCTACAGACCTTCAGTTGCAGCGTGTGTTTAACTATTTCATTTACTGAAAAAAATACAGAGAAACACACTTTCAAATTGTAACTTTGTGCCTTCTCCCTGTTTGAGTTTTTATTTGCATAAACAATGGAGTTTTAGACATCCATTTTATCAGTCTCATGCTCTTCAAAGTTTGCATTGTGTACCCTAATCATGCGTCTTGGATGAATTTGGCAATAAGAGTGGTTCATATGAGCTGACTGCTGTGCCTGTGCAGAACCCCGCTGAAGTTGATAGGGATCCATGTGAGTGCAGCCATCTATACGCATAGATCACAGTACAGGACTGTGGCCCTGATTTTATGCAGTTACGGTATGGCAAAACCTGCCAGGGTGTGCCTTTTTTCCATCTGAACCCACCTTCTGAATGCTGCAGAGACTTCTGGGGTATCATTTATTTCATTTGATCTCACAGCTAACTTACCACGTTATCAGATGATATCTTTTATTGAACCAACTTCTGTTGGTGAGAGAAACAAGCTTACAAACTTACACAGAGCTCTTCTTCAGGTCCCTGTGTAAGCTCAAAAGTTTGTCTTTCAGAAGTTGGCCCAATAAAAGATAGTATTTAATGCACCTTGTCTCTCTCATGCTGGGACCAACATGACTACAACACTATTGCATACGTTATCAGACAGCTTTTCTGTCTTCTGCAGTTTCATTACTGTTTTAAGGAGGCTTTATATATATTAATGTTCAGATGTATAGTCAAGCCATGTTGAAAATGGCAACTTCTTTTCATCTTTATCCTTAATTGGTTAGAGAAATATTCATATTGCTAGAATATGGCTCTGAAAGATTTTGGCAACTTTTTTCGATTAGCAGATGTAGAATGAATAGTTTAGATATGATGTCAGTCTTTTCAAAGCCAACACACTATAATGTGAAATCATATTTAAAAATACTAAGCTGAATTTACAGTTAGTGTTTTATAGGATAGAATATATGGAAAAAGAATTAGAACATACATTTGTGTGTTACAATTGAAATGCTGGCATTTTCCAGACTGCAAATGCAGTCTTTGATCTTGAACACTCTGTGCAAACAAAACTCATACTGAAGTTAATGGTTATATTTTTCTGTGAAAAAACTGCAGAACCAGGCTGAACTGAGTGTTTTGAAGTGTGTTTGAAACTGTGTGTGCTTGTGCACGTGTGTATATAAACATGATGCCAAATTCTTCTCTTTAGATGGAACATCTAAACCCTGACCAAGAAAGCCAGTGTGAGGGCAACATAATCTAAACAAAATCATGATTTTAACCCTCATCCTCCCTTTTCCATATTTCCTGTTTTTAAATGCTCTCATTTGTTTTATTGGCTTATGTTTTCAAAAGTGACTAGTGGTTTTAGGTACCTGAATGTTAGGGTACCTAACTTGAGACATCTTAAAGGGGCCTGATTTTCAGAGGGCTGGTACTCCTCATTTCTGAAAATCAGGCCTTTTTAAGGTATCTCAAGTTAGGCACCCAAAATCACTAGTCCCTTTTTTAAAGTGTGGGAGATAGTGTCTGAATGATAGGCCCTGTTAAATCAATTAAACACATGAATAACTTTATATGCTTGACTAGTCCTGTTTTCATCAATGAGACAACTTATGGGTGTAAAGTTACTCACATGCTTAATTAGTTGCATGACTGTTGCCTTTTCTGGTGTGAGACTCTGTCTTTAATTTTTCTGTGGGGCCCCTGGTACACTTATGACAGTATATAAATATTTATAATATGCCATAATTCCACTGCGTAACTTCGCTGAAGTCTATAATTATGAGAACAGAATTTGGTCCATATACTGTACTATATTTTCATGTTTCAATACTCTGCTTTTGGTGCCAGCCCAAAACAAGAAGTTCAGACATAGAAAAGTTAACTGAAAATTCAAACCTCCAAGATGTAATGTGAGTTTGGAGTCAGTTCTTGCTTCATCTGAAACAGTTTACTCATCCCTACTAGCAATGAGATAATCTGGTATGTATATTTTCCTTGTCTTTTGGATAACTGTTCTAAACTGAGCATTTGGAATCTGATCAGAAATATGGGTGGTGTTCTTGGAATATTAGCTGTTATACTGCATTGAATTTTACACAGAATGACACAGTTGAATATAATGTAATGCTGGGTTAATTCAAAAGAGCTAAGATGTCAAACTCCTGCAGAGAGGCCAAAGTTACATTTGTTTTGTTTTTTGTTTTAATTGCAGTCCATGGGTCAGACAGGACTACAAAGTCAGGAACATGATCACCCTCAATGCACCTGCAGGATATTCCACTTATAAAAATGAGAGGTTTGCACAAAGACTGACAGTAGGTTATGGCCTTAGTCGTTAAACTTATAGGCCCCAATCCTGCCATTGCTTATTATGGGTGTAGGTGTGTTCAACCATATGCGGTTCATTGCAGAGTCAGGGTCTTAGTTTGCAAAATTACTGTTGCAGTCAATAATTGGGTGGGTAGGGTTTCTGTGGAAAAAATCGTATGTCATTGTCTATTTAAAGACTGTCTCATAATGCATACGCAAGGAGGACAAATTAAGGTTGCTTGTGCAACATTTCCTAATTTTTGAATGCTTAACTTTGCAACCTGTGTGTGTGTGTGTGTGTGTGTGTGTGTGTGTGTGTGTGTGTGTGTGTGTGTGTGTGTGTGTGTGTGTGTGTGTGTGTGTGTGTGTGTGTGTGTGTGTGTGTGTGTGTGTAAGAGAGATGCTTAGCCAAGCTGAGTGATTATTTCCCAATTTAGCACATGTGGAAACTGAGCCACAAAGAAAGTAAGTAACTTGCCACATATCACAAAACAAGTCAGTGGCAAAACCATGTTCCAGTCCCCTGCTCTAATCAATAAATCAAGTTGCCCTGGTTAGGAGTGACTTAATCTAAGTGAAATGGCCTATGGGTGCACTATTTGCATGAGCTAGTAATTCCAAATTACCATTGAGAAGTTGACGTGTTATCTGTGATTAAAATAAATAAATAAAAATGGAGGAAAAAATCCTTTCCCTAATTTTACATGTGAATAGAAATGTGGCAAACTGCGCCAAACTGATGATAAGGATAAAAATGGTCATACCACACATCTCTGTGATGTGATCCCAGTTTGACACAAACAGTGCTCTTGGGCTTTATTAAAGCTGTTCTTAGAATTCATATGTCTATGAAAAGACAGAAATAGTTTGCCCTTGGGAGAACAACTGGGGGGGGAAGTGCTTCTTAAAATCCTCAGTAAAAGCTTCTCTGCTTTATCTAGAGCTCATTAGAGAGTTTAAAGAAAACCCAATGCTGTGTTTAAATGCTTTCCCCCCCTTAGTTTTATCGATAGTTAAAGGGAACGCAGGTTGTGGCTGTCTAAGCCATCAAAAGCTAAGAAAGGATGTTGAAAGACCCCAGGGAACCTTTACATTAATTACTACCACTGTCAGTTGGTGTGAAACCATGTTTGGGCCTTCTAGAAAGGAAGAAAGCATAATTTGTGCTTTCTGTTTGGGCTGAAACAAATCCTGCTCATACTAACTGTACATGCGGCTATGTAAAAATGACAATTTCCTTTTCACTTAATTCTTGCAGTTAATCTGGAAACTTTAACGGAAAACTACCCCCCAGCCCCACAGAATTCTATGGGAATTTCAGCACTGCAAACTGGCTGAGTCTGTAAACTGGCCTGAATTAATTCGAAGCCTGAATTAATTCACTGAAATTAACAAAAGAGGGGTGGGGGGGAAGCATTATTCACTCTAGTGGAGGCAGCAGGGATGTGAAATGAAAGAAGCAGAGAGGAAGAGCGCTAATAGAGCCTATGGCAAAGAGACCGTCATTTGAGGTTCATAATCAAGGGTGAGACACAGGCACTTCTCCACATTTTTAAAAGGGTATGTGGAGGAAATCAGAGACTCTTAAGATTGTGAGTGGCCAGAATCTGGGTTTGCTGCCTCTAACACTGATGGACAAGAATAAAAGAAGGAAAGTGAAATAAATATATAAAAAAAGCAGTGGCACAGCACCCAGAATCCAGTGGGCCAACTGCCTGTTCAATATAAAAACCTAGAGGGTAGCCACGGAAAGAGAGAGAGAGAGAGATGCACACCCATACAAAACACAAATTGAGAAGGCAAGCCTCAGCAACAGGAAGATTAGGCACATTATTTCCCTCCACTGATCACACCCCCCTTGACGCAGTGCAGGAAAGAGGCACAGCAAGCTACCAAATGTGTGCATACATGCACAGGACTGGTAAAAGGTTGCAAAGGAGGAAATGAAAATGGCCTCAAGTCATTACCTGATAAATGCAGCTCAGGTGGGCAGAAAAGGAAATGGATGAAAACACACTTCTTGTTTTTATAGTAACGGACTGAGAAGCCACTGACAATAGCCCAGTCATATTGTTTCAAGCTATGATTGCAGGCTAAGTAGTGGGAGGCTCAGGCTAACTCAACTCCTTGGTAGGAAATCTCCAAGGATAAACCCAATTGCTGCAGGAAGTAGTGTCAATAACTTACATGGCGCTTCTCTCTGATTCAGTCCTGATTCAGCATGTTAAGGGACAATGATGCTGCAAGCGCAGCTTTTATAGGAGATGAAATACTTGGCTGCTGGTGATTATTAAAGATTCCATTCGATTTTTTTTCAGGAGCAGAGGTGCTAACTCTTCATGTCCTGGCATAAATTCTAGCATAGACAATTGAAGGACTGTCTGCCTATATCATTTCCTCTCCCCCTCCCCTTGTAATTTTAATTGGATACAATATTCTTTATTTCCTGTCCTAAACTATTATGTAGAATACTGATTACTGATAGTTACCATATTACAGCCCTTCTAGAGATGTGTATAGGTCGAACAATATGTTTTTGCATTTATATAGTGTTTTAAAAATATAAGGTAACAGAACTTGTTAGTACCACGGCAGGGAACCTGAGGCTCCAGAAGTAAGTGGTGTGCTATATCAGTTTAAGATGCTTTCCTAGTGGGGAGCAGATTGGGGACAAGATAATTATGTTGAGGCCCAATCTATCCCTGGGGTGGGATTTTTGTTTTCAGTTGGTAAAGATGGCTGGATGAGAGAGATTTCATAATAATAGATACTACTGATCTTACTAAAAGGCATAAATGTATGGTATTGTCATTTTTTCTCTTTTAATTCTTTAAAAACTCAAAAGCTTCAGACACAAAACCATGCATGCACATACAAGGGTAGGAGTAAAATGTTAAACTTTCCTGTTTTTATGCCTCTGGGGACAAGGTATGATTTTAAAAAATTGACCACATTTAATGTCAGTTGTTGAAAGGTACCTAACACAAAATACTATAGTAGTTTGGGCTTTTGTCTGTCCTCTGTTACCCCAGGAACCATGGGGAGACATCAAATCCAAAGAAAAACATTTCATACTCCATTGCTATGAAAACTTTATTAAATTCCACTTTGCAATTTCCAGCATGTTTGATTAAACAAAGTAATGTAGATTTAAAGCTCTGAGTGAAAGAGCTGGGTTGCACACAGGATTGTGTAAGAATCATTAACTACAAGAATAAATCAAATTCTGATTACCTGCAAAATGAAAGAAAAATCAAAAGAAAAGATGATCAGCCAAATAAGTTGTATCCCACTTGCATATTCTTCAGCTCCCGCTGAAGAACCCAAATCAAATGGGAGGAAATTTCAGAGTTCATGCCTGTTACTTTTGACATGCACAAAGTGTCTCTGCTCAAATAATACATTTCAAAATGAATAACTCTTACAGAATTCAGGAGATGTGAAGCTTGGATGAGCAGAACTATAGTCATTTTGATCCTTGCACACCTTCATTACCAAGTAAAAAGTCTTACACGTCACCTGTATTTGGTGGCAAGAATGGGAGGAAGGGGGGAAAACCCCACTGAACATCATACATGACCTCCTTCCTCCTAACTACCCAATTATAAGGACTGTGGCCCAGTTCCTCCTGTCAGAAACCCAGGCAATAAATATAGATCTAGCCTAGATTTTCTCTACACCAGCTTCATGCAAGAAAGAACATCAACTTCAGGCTTCTATCTGGTTCTCAGGGAAAAACTGGAGGGTTCATGCTTTTAATTCAGGGGTTCTCAAACTGGGGGTCAGGACCCCTCAAGGGGTCACAAAGTTATTATGGAGGGGAGGGGTCGTGAGCTGTCAGCCCTCACACATGCCGCATGGCTGACAGCCAAAGTCCTTCAGAGCTGGGTGGCCAGAGAACAGCGGCTGCTGGCTGGGTGCTCTGAAGGCAGTGCCACCCCCAGCAGCAGTGCAGAAATAAGAGAGGCATGACAAGAGGGCATGGGTGGCATGACAGTGGGGGGTTGTCACTTTTGGGGTGGGGGGCATCACAGCCTGAAATATTTTCAAAGAGGGTCCCAGCAAAAAAAAAGTTTGAGTACCCCTGCTTTAATTCCCTCAGGCAAACCAGGGACTCAGGTTTTGAACTGTCTTTCCTGGACTCTGCTGTGGATATGGAAAATGTTATTGTCCTTCAGCAACATTTTGTCAGATACTAAAATTCAGAGAATTAATTCTTCTGTGATTTCACAAGTGTCTGTGTGCTAAATCCAATGTTGTTCATTCAGCATTCAAGATTTGTTCACTTGTTTTACTGAACTTACTATCTAAACAGTCAGTCAGTGCTCGAACATGATCTCTATTAATTGAGCACTATACAAATGTTGTAATTAAGTTCACCAAATGCTTGGGCTGCTGTATAGCTATTAAGTTCAGAAGTTGAAAAATAAAGCTGAACAATCCCTCCTTTCCCAACCTCATTGAAAATTGAAAATTTAGTTAATGCAGTGGCAAGATAATCATTCCCTATTAGTACAAAACTCAGGTGCAATGCATACTTATTGGATTTCGGTGTTAAATTGCATCATTGTGATTTAGGACTTGCTCCTGCAACCATTAGAGTCCATTTGAATGCTATCATTGACCTCAGTGGGTGCAGGATCTGCCTCTTTGTCATTGTTTTAAAGGTCCTGGCCCAGTTATCCTGCTTGGGAGTGGGCCCTTTATAAGACATATTGGGAAGGAGCTGTTTATACTCACCTTTCTGACTCTTTTGGCTAATTAGTTGGCCCTCAACAAGATTAGACAGATCCCTGAGATCAAGTCAAGTCCATGATTTGGTACCCTGTGTCAATGGCATGGGAGCTGCATGTCCCATAATAAAAAAAGATGCTCAAGAGCCTTTCTATATGGCACATGGTTGAGAGGGGATGTCAGGGGGAATGGTGAATCTTATAACTGTTTTGTCTACATAGGTTGTCTACTGTTTTTAGAAAGCCCCTGGCTGTTACAGCTGCTAAGGAAGAAACAGGACTAGATGTCTAAGTCACTGGTTGGGAACTGGGTAGTAGTGACCAAGAACTTGATAGTAGTTTGGAGCATTGTGAAATGAGCCTGGGGGATCTCGGCCTAGTTTCTGGTGAATGGATGATTGCTTCACAACTCCCACCCCCTTCCTATTTAATGGCACTATCTAATAGTCTCCGTAGAGAGACCAAGCTAAACACAGAGACTGCACTGCCATCCCTGACCAAAACCATCAGAAAGGTACATCCTCCCTCCCCTTTTACATAAGAGGTGATCCCTGTAGGTGGATTAACATAGGGAAACTTTCAGAGCTACACTCGTTCTTTGGTCAAATGAAGCTCTTCTTTCTCCACGACTGCTTGAATAATAAAACCTTTCATGACTGCTGAATTCACTGCAGAAAAAGTTGCAAGCTTGACAAAAACACAATTGATAGAACAATGGAAAACTGAGGAGGAGTGGTAGTGAGACCAAAACAGAGGGAGAGAGAGAGAGAGAAACCCATAGAAACAGCAGGCACCAGAAGAATCAGACCAAATCACCTCAGCTGTGGCCAAGGGATGGGAAATGAGAAAGAGAGTGAGACAAAAGGTGAAAAGAGAGGGAAGAGGTGTCTGATTTCTTTTGGCTTTCAGATTCCTTGCATTTGAATGTATATTTCAGAAGATTTCCCTTCACATTTGCACTTCAAAATTTATAGCAAATTCCACTGTTTTCCTTGGCATTGCTTCATCCACTTTTGCATTTTCCAATTTTACTCTTCATATGCAGTGTGCTAGTCTTTGAACCTTTTATTCTGGAGTACCGTGGCAGGGGTTTGGGGTGAAATTTAGCATGCCTTGAAATTTCAGTGTAATAAACCCAAATCCTGCTATTTCACTGGTTTAATTCCACTGACTTCCTTTGAGTTACTCCTCCTGTAAATGAGAGCAGAATCAGGGCTTAGGCACTGTTTGTAGTATGGATAGGTGCTTACAGTGGATACTTGAATATACAGGTTTGGTGTAAAATCCTTCCAAGGATCAGATTGTGACCCTGTTATAAAATAAGGGCTCTCAAAGAGGAGTAAATGATTGGTTTGAGGGAGCAGAAAGAGTTGTCAGAATGAAGTGTTGGCTAGATTAGAAATTCCCTTTGATTACCTAGATTGCAAATAGATCAGTCCCACTTCACTCCCTTCTCCAACACTCTTTAAAGTTAGTAATTTTGGAATCACATGCATTAACAAAAAAGATATCAAATAGTGGCCAGAGGTAGAATAGTATATATTCTTTATATTTACTTATCTATCTTGTGTCTAATGAACATCTCTAGCCAAGGCACGTAAGACATGCTGTTGACAAATAGGAATTTTAAAAAAGATCCCATCAAAGCAGGAACACAAAAGAAACAGCAAACAATAAAGTCTTAATGTCTAAAGAGAACCTTTTAAGACAGGATATAAAATAACAAACGCGTATCTTCAAAAGCCTACATGCAGTGAAGAAGTAAGCACTGAGAAAGCAAAAACTGTTTCCACTTGTTTTGAACAGAAGTAGAGTCCCTGCTAGTGGATCCATTGCTAATACTAAGACAAGCAGCGCGATTTTGCCTAATCACTGCTGTGATGGGTTGGTGGGAGAATTCAGGGGATAAGCTGCAGTAATAGCTCATTGTATGTGGAGGCCCTGACTCGACCAGACAGAATATTTGAATAGGCTGCATGGGAGAATTCACCTTATAAGAGGCCCCTTTAAGTTATTCTGTAGGTTTGGTGCTACCCTGGCTTTTAGTGCACATTCTGGGAAAGCACTTTTGTAATCCTGCTTGTAAAGATGTATCACAAACCAGTGCAATGACGGTTCAATGAAATTGTATGAAAACAGCTTTGAAAAAAATGTCTATTGGGCCCTTGTGAAAGTTGGACCATATATCCAGAACCTATTAACTAAAGGGCAGAAATACAAGGAACTATGATAAATGACAAGATGCATTTGCCCAAAAAACACATTTCTAAATTGCATCGTATTTTTAAAAAATATCAGGCCTATGTTTGTTTGGCATTTTGTGAGAGTTTAGATAATGTTTTGTAGCTTTTTTGAGCCTGAAATTTGAGACCAAGTATTGTTAGGAAAACTCTAGAAGGACTGAATATTTTCCCCTTAGAATAGCATTCTTGAAAGAGAATTGCAATTTTATGTTCACACTGTCCGAGTACAAACCTTGCAGAAAATGATTTTTTGATAGACATGTAAATGTTCCGGGTGACCTACATAAGATATAGAAATAGATAAACCCATTACATTGTTTTATATATCTGAAACTTGGAAAAAGTAAAAGAAAAACGAGAGCTTTATTTCTCACTCACAATGTTCAAGGTTTTTTTTTATATTGCTAGGTAAGTGTTTTTTTTCTAGCTATGATCCGTTTACATTATTTTTGCAACTATTATCCTTGGGGTTTTACTCTACAGGTGTTTGTGTATAATTTTTGTTGGTCTATTATATCCAGATATAAAAATAATACAATCCGTTTTCACCCTAGAACCAAATCACTGAAAGCTTTCTCCCCCACCCCCTTTTCTTATGAGCTATTGTCTGTTGTATTATGGGCCAGAGCAGTTTTCTGTGACAAAGTGTTTTTAACTGTCTCATATGAGAAATCAATGTTTTGGTATTGTATATTATTGGTTTTAAATAATAATTTAAATAATTGGTGCTCTGTCTTAGTAGTCACAGTTGATCAGAATAGAGTGATTCTGTTCTAATTTGGGATATTTTGATGTTTGTAAAATTCCCACTGTTCCCTTGGTGGTGAGGGATTGGGACCTTAAAGTGAGGTTGGTCAGAAAATTTCAAGGCCTTTGATGAAAAATGCAGGGAGGAGGAGTTATTATGAGAGACAGTTTTTCTGATTATCTTTAGTTTTTGGAGATGTTGTGGAGTGGGGAGAGAATGGGAAAGAACAGCAGCATAAGCAAAGTTTGCACTTTTTTCAGGTGGTTTTTTCCCCCTCAAATACCCCATGCCCCACAGCTTAGAATTATCGAACCAAAGGACAATAACAATATAATTAGTGTGCAGATTAAGATGCAGTCAAATGGTTGAATTGGGTCATTGAGGAAGGGCAGAGGTGGATTCACTGCATCTCCACCTTTGATAGTTAGAAATAGCTACTACTGGACAGATAAAAATGGCAAACCAACCAAGTTAAAAACAGCATATCATATGGCAGAGAGGAACTGACAACTGCAGAGACTTAATGAGAGAGATGTAGTCTGTTGTGCTACACAGAAGCAGTGTACCACAGTGCATCAAGGAGTATTTAAAAAAATAATCTAAATATCCACCCTAACATAAAGATATGAGGATCTCCTGGATAGCAGACTGGAATGTGTGCAGCTTGATAATGAAAAATGACCATCTCTGGTGATGGGTTGGAAAAATACTTTATAAGAGATTAAAAAAATCAGACACATCATTTAAACATGATGCAAGGCAATGGTTGACCAGAAATGTTTAAAAATCTCTTATCCTGATAGCTTTCCCTTGCACACCACAGACCATATATTCTTATATGGCTGCAGACTAAACTGCTGGTGAATCATCATTATAACCTAAACCTTTAACTTTTACTACCGTTGCTTTTGACAGACTTTCCATAGTATGATCTATAGAGCACCTTTTGTTGTTCTCCAATACCTAGCAAAGCAGGGGAATGGGTTGTGATTCATGATCATATTTCTCTCACAAAAAAGTCTGCAAAATGAAACCTCAAAGAACCACTGGTTTAAAGGTTGGATGTGCTTAAGGAAGAAGGTGGTTCATATTACTTGTTGCTTGGTGGGATTATTATTATAAATATCACTAGTAGGTATGTAGTGTTGATTGCCTTCACTTCTTGAAAATTGGACAGCTCAAGTTTCTCATTTAAAAAACTAGAATATAATCAGATTTTAGTGTGAATTACTCTGCTTAGTTTCTCATTTACTTCGGATATATCTTAAACAGAGTGTTTATCTCCCTATTCCCAATCCAGATTAATGTGAATCAGTTTGACCTGGAAACATGTTCTATTAAGTGTGATTGAATCCAAAGGTATTCAATCTTTTACAAAAACCCTGTTGATTATACAAATGGACTAAAGAGCATGGTACAAAGATTGAACAGGTTTCTGAAGCGTACAACACTGGGAGAGTGTTGAGATAGCTGAAAAGGATTGTGATCCTATGGCATGCTTAGCAAATTCCTGAACACAGAAAGAGGCAAAGCTTGTTCTCAATATTTAAATTCAAATGGTGAAATCATGTAAATGCTCCATCTTTCTGAATATTGAGAATAAGCATCTCTAGCCATTTTAAGTCCTCTACAGTTCCACAGACTCTGAAGCTCTCAACTCTGTTTGGCTGAGTGCATTTTTAAAGAAGTAGACAACTGACTCCAAATAATCACACCATGAGAATGGTGACCTCTTTGCACATTCCTAGATTCCAAGCAGCAATTAATAACCCAGTGACTGCATATGCTGCAAGGGACAGGTTAGCCTAGCAAATTTTCAAAAAGAGGATTAAACCAGAGTAACTGTAGGTATGATACATATATTGACTTGCTTAGTAGAGTTCAAAGTAAGTGCCAGAATGAGGTGATTTTCAACACAATGGGAGAAGACTTGCTATTAATATTCTGTACCTGGGAGCAAAAGGACCCATCTCTTTTCTGTCCTCTGTTTTTCCTTTAAAGTATATTTCTGTGCTCCTGAAAAGACTGACAGTCCTGCAGGCTGATCCATCCACAAAACAGGTATGACAGAGGAAGTGGCAAATTGCTCCATGTAGTATCTCAGTCTTGATCTGGAGGAAATCTGAGGTGTTAGTTCAGTCTCCATATTCATTCTGTCCTTGACTTCACTGCTGAGACAGCCAGCAAGGGTGCCAACTGAGATTAGCATGTTTGTGATATGGATACCTATGCATTTAGAAACTGGACTGAGACTACCAATGTATTTCCTGCAGGTTACTGAATATCCATCAGCTGTGATCGATTTTTGGTCACTTCAGACCAAGGCAAGTTTCACACAGGTTATCTAAGGGGAAAACTTCCATATTTGAATGCCAGTCTCTTAAGTCATCCAGTCCCTGTGATTTGCCTCTCTTTGAACTGTTGAGAAAGTGATGGTGCTTAAAATTCCCTTTCTAAATGCAGATGTTGCCAAATAGCTATTGGCTTTTTTCCCCCCGAAGAATGAAAAATATCATAGCTCAGAACAGACTCAGTTAAGGTACATAGAAGGGAAGGGTGAATTGCTTACTCTCTGTTCTCAACTAATCCCAGAAGATCTACTTATATTTACTGGTAGACTTTCTCTGCAGAGAGAGGAAAGGCCTCTTGCTATGATGAATCATTCCTCTCATGATGTCCAGAGCTTACAAAAACTATTCACAAAATGGTCCATTTTTATTAGCTGCAGAAACAATTTAAAATAACTGAAATGTTCTCTGAATTTGCTCTTCTTTTTTGTTCTGTTGGTAATGTTATTTTGGCACTCTTCTGGTTTCATCTGAAATACAGCTAGAGAGGCAGTTAGGGAATAGACAACCTCATCTCAGTATTGTAAAAGAGCAAGAACATGTAGAACGTTTTACTTTGTGTGTGTTTAAAGCACAAGGTGAAATTTTGTTCTGCTGATGAAGCTTCTGTTCTGCCAGATGAATTCTGCTCACATCTTGTGGTTTGTTTTACAAATGATTGTATCAATACTAATACAAATGCTTTAGAATTAAATTTAAAACAGTGGTGTGTTTAAACGGATTTTGTTACTTGGGATATCTGGCTGAGGTGTTGGATGACACACTTTACTATGGGGTGCTTATAATGAAAGGGGAAGCAAGACAGCATATAGTGGTGTCTTCCAAATTATAAACCCTTTTTAAGAGAGCTAAAGAAGGAAGCTGAGATGCTATTCTGCAGCCCCTTGGTATTATTGCACAGAAGAGAGATGGTGACATAGTAACAATTTTACAAGGGGAAATGCAGTACATTACATATTGCCAGTAGTTTTGTGAGCTCTGTGAGGGCATGTACCACTGGTGGCTCTCAATTCATGTTGAGGGCTTCTCTTTACCTTCTCTTTTTTGGAGATAGTCAACAGTGATAGACTAAGAAGAAAATGCTCTCTTTTCTGTTGAGTAAAGATTAAACCCTGTTCTCCCACATAGTGGTCATTGTGGGTAGTTTTCTGAAAACATCCACTCAATGTTCAGCGGCAGTCAAAAAAGCTAACAGAATGTTGGGAATTATTAGGAAAGGGATAGATAATAACACAGAAAATATCATATTGCCTCTTTATAAATCCATGGTATGGTATCTTGAATACTGCATGCAGATCTGATCACCTCATCTCAAAGAAGGTATATTGGAATTGGAAAAGATAGAGGTCTATAAAATCATGACTGGTGTGGAGAAAGTAAATAAGGATGTGTTATTTACTCCTCATAATACAAGAACTAGGGGGTCACCAAATGAAATTAATAGACAGCTGGTTTAAAACAAACAAAAGGAAGTATTTCTTCACACAACGCACTGTCAACTTGTGGAACTCTTTGCCAGAGGATGTTGTGAAAGCCAGGACTATTACAGGGTTCAAAAAAGGACTAGATAAGTTGACAGAGGATAGGTCCATCAATGGCTATTAACCAGGATGGGCAGGGATGCAAAACCATGCTTTAAAGTGTCCCTGGCCTCTCTTTGCCAGGAGCTGGGAATGGGTGATAGGAGATGGATCACTTGATGATTACCTGTTCTGTTCTTTCCCTCTGAGGCACCTGGCACTGTCCACTGTCAGAAGACAGGATACTGAGCTAGATGGACCATTGGTCTGACCCAGGATGGCTATTTTTATGTTCTTATGGTGACAATAGATTCATCCCTGTGTAATGTAAACCAAACTAAAAACATAACTTGGCACTTGTTGGAGGTGGTGTTCGAGTGCAAAGCGGTTTTGAGGCCAGGCAAAACAGACCTTGAAAATCACTTATTCATTAGCTCCTGTAAACAAAGGTAATTGCCTTGGGTTATTTTTGGTACCATGTGAAATGAGTGTAAACACAACGAGCTTAATAGAACTGTAGGTTAACATGAAAAATTAATACACAGGCAAAAAAAAAAAAAAAAGGCATGGCAGGTTTCTTATACATGGGTTCAGTCTTTCCCTCAACCTCCACCTCTTTACACTTGCCACTGCTTTGTAACAGGCCTCTTGGGATGCTGTAGATGAATCCTTCTGTCTTTGTAATCTACACTGTCATTCACTGTACAGTGTATTATAAAGGGCAAATGATTCTGTCACCTTAGCCACATCATCTTGATCCCAAAACATCAGCATAACTGGGATATGATTTCTTCCAATAGACACTTTAATAAACAAGAATCTTGCAAATAGCCAGTGACAAGCTATTCTTATTGTACATCCTAAGCCTCCGAATAGACAGAGCTGAGGATGCTGCTCCTTAGGCAATTACATGCTTTAGACTTATCAAATCTGTCTGAAACCCCCCTTTCTTTCTTATCACAGACTCTTTTCTGGAGAGAACCAGTTTGGGACTCTTAGGCCGGGCAAGGGCTTACAAGAGTTGTTACTATTGCAAACACTTCAGAACCTTAGTGATAAGAGCAGCACTTACATTGTGTTGTTTTGTGGCTGTTACCAGTGTCTTTTAGGCTTGGGCTGTTCCTTGCAGCTTTTTGGTTTGAGGAGGCCTCTGAAATTAATTTTAATTTGTGGGGACTTGGCTGCTGTTTTTGTGTTCTCATTCTCCACTCCCATTTTAACTGTGGTGCAGTTGTCTCCATGCCCTTTTATCTTTTACTTTTTCAGTTTCTATTTGTCTTTCTCTCTGAAAGAGAACCACCTTTCTTTTTTAAAAAGATACTTCCTCACACTGCCATGGTTTGCAGTGTACTTGCTACTCTTCCTTCTGTGTTCTGTAATTCTCATCTGAAAATCCATTTTGAAAACCTTCCTCACTATTATTAGGATGATTTGGTAATACCCAGAGTCCCCCATAGAGATGAGGATCCTGTTGGGCTAGGTATTGTACAGACATAATGGTCTGAATGCGTGGACCCTTGCATAGCACGCTGGAGCCAGACTGCTCTCTGAGCTGAGTTTACATCCAAAGAAAGATATCTTTGACATATTTAGAAATGTGAGCATGTTGATCAAATTAGTTTGCTCTGCTATTTCTTGTTAATATGATCCGTTTACAAAAGACTTAAATAGTTTCAGGCAGGGATGGTTAGATGCCTCTGATCTAGGAGATCACTCCTACCCTGGAGTTTCTTTTAGTTGTTACAATATACCACATAGAAACGTGTAGGGCCACAAACAGTCCTAAAGGAACAAATACAGGGAAAATGCCTTCAGTTGCTATGGTTAAAATCTAATGGAAATGTGTAAAATACTACCACAACACCCATTTTAAAGCAACATTAGAGAGCGTGAGCTAAAAGAATAAAAGGAAAGAAATTCAGAGTTAAGGGTGTAAGTCTCAGCTGACTTATAGGGTATGTCTATACTGATGGCAGCAAAGTCGCCACCATCAGATCGACCTATCAAGATCGATTGAGCAGTCAGTGAAGACCCGCTCAATCGATCCAGAAGTCGATGCTGGTAAATCACCCCCTTAAGTGGCATAGCGCTGCGTCGACGGGAACACGGTTCCTGTCAGTGCAGTGCAGTGAAGACACCGCGCAGAAGGGAAGGACAGCAGTCGATGGGAGTTACGCAAGTTAATCTGCGTAGCTTGCATAACTCGCGTCGACTGCCGCCGAATTGCCAGGTAAGTGTAGACCAGGGCAAAGTCATTCACTTGTACATTTGTAAACAAACATATATTCAGTAATGAGTTAAGGATAAGAACATCTATAGTTGGTCAGGTCAATGGTCCATCTAGCCCAGTATCCTGTCTTCCAACAGTGACAAGTGCCAGGTGCTTCAGAGGGAATGAACAGAACAGGGCAATTTTGAGTAATTCACCCCTTGTTGTCCAGTCCTAGCTTCTGGCAGTTGGTGGTTTAGGGACTCCCAGGGCACAGGTTGCATCCCTGAATATCTTATCAAATAGCCATTGATGGACCTGTCCTCCATGAACTTACCTAATAAGGATGAACTATTTTAAATTGAACAGGGCCTGGACTCTGCCTGTCTAGCTTTTTATCAGTCCATTGTAGCACATTGCTGGCATTACTGGAAATAATATTAGGCCATGAGTTGAGTTTAACTCTAATCATTGAGGCCTAGAATGGAAATGCTTATAACCCTCAAGTATATAGCTACACTTACTTCTCCTTTCTTAACAATTTTTTTAATGTAACAGCTATCATCAGGATTTCTCAACTAGTTCAAATTCATGTTTGACGTGTTTTGTTCCCAGTATATAAATACAAGTAAAACAAAAACTCTTTAGCATAGACCCCCCAAATGGCAAGCCTCCTTTTTGTCATATGTGTCTCAACTCTTCTTTCATTATGGAGGCGACAGTGGTAACTCCGTAGTTAGGGGTTTTTTAAGATTGCCATTTAAAACAGGACTGAAATCCTCCTGTTTCACACTTACATTATTGGACTGAGTCTTCAAATGTAGCACAATATACCCTTCTGAGGAAAATTTATTTTTCTGTAATTTTTCTTTAGAAAAATATTTAACTTTTGCTCTGGATTGTTCGGCAGTATTTGAAAATACTCCCTTTTTGAAATGTTGCTCTGTTTTTCCATGCATTGCTTTGTGTTCCTCAAACTAAACAACCACAGCAAACACAAAATCCAGTCTTCTTTCTCATACACAGAAATAACATCCCACACATGGACCACTCCTGAACTTTAAAAATTGAATACACTGAGAATTATCCCACTTTTTCATAATGCCTAACTGAGTTTCACCAGGATTCCTCAACACAAGAGATTTGTCAGGTACTTTGGTTAGTTGATGCTGCCAGCATCACTCCATGAGTAGAGGCAAAATGTTGGTTGAAAAACAGAAAGAAAATAAACATACCACACAATCTGCATCGCATAGGCTCATCTGCTGTCTCTTCCTTTATCCTTCCACATCTACTTCTTTCCCGTGAAGCAAGGTTGACACTTTTTTTTTTTTTTTAAAGATAACTTTGGCATTACTTTTCATTTTTCAAAGGTGGCTGCATAAATCATGCATTTAAATACCAGATTTGAGTGCACAGTGGCTGAATGTGCAGATTTTATGGGCAAAAATCAGATGCCACCTGCCTTTAAAAATATGATCCCAAACAACACTTTAGAAAAATGGTTGAAAGTCGTAGGCTTATGGTAATAGGGGCAAAAGTCTGATTTTTTTAAAAAACACACAATGAGTTTCTCTCAATTGATTTCAAATGTGCAAGTATAAGTAACATTTGGGTTTCTTTAACAAATTTCATGTGATTCAGCAGTTGCCAAGGTAACAGTGCTTCTTTTAATAATAATAAAAGAAGCATAGAAAAGGTGCACATTTTTCACTGTCTAAGGCCCTGCTGCCTTAGTGCTGCAATTACATGATAGCACACACTTTCTTTTGTTCAAGGAATAACCTGTCGGGTGCATAAATGTTGATTATTTCCACCTAGCACAATGAGGTCCTGGACCATTACTAGGATTTCTAGATGCTATGGTAATACAAATAATAAGTATTTATCTCCCTTTCATTTTGATAGACTATCATATTTGACACTGTGCTTTGCTTTATGCAGCTGTCAGGCATCAAGTTGCCAGTTAGATCTAATGAAGACAAATAAATTGCAGTAGTAGGTTATTTACATGAAGGTGGCAGAGCGTACTAAGTTGATATCATATCAGATATGTGAAATATCAATATGACATGACTGAGTTTTAAAAATGGTCTAGTCCACACTTCATCAACCATCTATAGTCAGTTGATTTTTTATTTCCTTTTTGGCTGTTCATGAAGACTTGTGTTATCACATAAAATTCAATTCCTAGTATTAAAACGATTTTTTTCCATCTTTTGGAGCTACCCTTTTCAAGTTTAAATAGATGTGTTCTCTACTGTGCATTTTCCTTCTGAAACCTGAGCTTCAATTTAGCTTTGGCAGATAGTACAGTGTGGTTACTGTGGATATAAACTCCATGTCTTAGGCAGATGATCTGCATTCTGAATACATGACCTAATGCTTTACCCAAGCTGAGTTTTCCACCTTTCTATCAAGATTTTGGGTACTTAGCAAATGAGACAAACCTATTTTTCCTGCTTAATAATAATTCTGCAACTGATTTGAGTATCATTCTTCTATTTGTCTATGGGCTGTAGAAAAATTCAGTCTCTTAAATGTTTGTTTTGACCTTTAATCTAAGACACTTTACTGCAGATTTATGATGCATTCTTTTTTTAAATAATTTCTTATGCTTTTCAATATTCTTGGGTTTGTTTTTGTTTTTTTGCTATTTTCGTGAGGCAGTTGCACTGAAATTATATAAAGAATGATAGTTCTGTGTTCCATCAACTGGGTTGTCAATTGCGTTTGAGAAGTTTTTAACTTTAACCAGGCTTTGGTGTATGGTAAATGTAAGCCCTCTGAAAACACTGAACATTTTTCCTCACTGATTGAAGTTGTGTGGATTTACACCAGCTTAACACTGTCTTGGTAGAGTGAAGAATGAGTATTCCTTTCTGTTCTCTGGGGACTTAAAGATCCCTCAGTGACACTTTTTGTAAGGATCTTTAACCACTACTTGCCTCCCACTCTTATGCAATGTGATCTGTAATAGTTATTAGAGCTGTGCGATTAACTAATGTTTTTTGGTTCAGTGGCAAGTAGGGGGGGGAAATTACTTTTGGTTCAATTAGAAACGAAAATGTTTCTGATTTTTTGGTGTAACAAAATATCAAAAAAAAAGTTTTTGTGTGGACCAAAACATTTAACCTTTGATTTCAGTTTACAGACTTTAAAAAAATTTTAAAACAGGTTTTTACAGTAAAATTGAAGGAAATTCCACAAAGACAAGACTTTCCAAAATTATATGTTGAGATCTTTCATTCTGGAAATGCCAGAATGGTTTTGAAACTTCTAATTCTTTTCCCCACTGAAACAATTTGTCAAAATCGACCCAAATTCCTAAACTATGTTTTGCATCTCTATCTGTATTTTCAAATGAAAAATTTCACCCAGCTCTACTAGTTATATTCCTTCCTGGTATGTAATGTGCTATACATCTTACTGCTGCTCTGTCTGCCAGAGGCGGCAACATTTCAGTGCTTTCTGTGTGTGCAGCTAAAGCCCAATCCTGAGAGCAGTTTCTTTCCCTTGACTCCTTTTATGGCTTCACTGGAGGATGGAAGGGCATCAGCCTATCACAGGACTGGGCCTACAGTTTGTGAGGTGCTTTGAATTTCTTTGGGCTGAAATTAAAAATCTTACTATTTTATCAATATAAAATAGTATTTTGGGTTTGGTTTTTTTTGCCAGTTTTGTTTTCTTTTAAATTTGTACAGCAGATTTTGTTGCATGTGATAAAAGCTGCCAATACTTCTGTACCTGTGTAATCTATACTTTATCCATAATAGTGTATTAAGCATGCAGACAATATTTCAATATCTATTTTAAAGCACACTTGGCTGAATGACCATGGGCAATTCAACACAGTGCAGAAGGTCCGCTCCGGGCCTATGCCCCGCTTAAATTCCGCTGAGCCACTTGTGCTGGCCCTCTGCCCAGGAGTGAGTTTTGCCTTACCTTATTTCTGACTTAATTTACCCTCCATGTAAATTGGAGGTAACATTTACATATATCCTAAGGGCATTATGCCTATTTGGGTGGCCAAATGGGTGGTGGTATGGGAAAGTGGTGAAATCAGGATGTCACTTCCATTGCAGAGCTTGCCAAGTGTGCTGCTGTTCACTGGTTTTGACTGCAGTGCAAATTTTGTGTCTTGTCTCTTCTCTTCTCCCTCTACTGCTCCGTTCTGCAGTAATATGTTGGACTGTTTAAGTATTAAAGAGAGAGTAAGGTTTATCATTTTGGTGCTGATAGTTAAGAAAAGAAAAACACCTTTTTTTTTTTTTCCTTTTTTTTTTTTAACGTGTTACTGATCAATGCACTTACTGGGAAAAGCCTATAGTGAAAACAAAAAACCCCAGAACATTTAAAGAATTTTTGATTTTTGTCTGATTCTGCTTTTCAGTATGCCCAGCTAGGCTATATAGAAGACCAACTGGACACCCTTTGAACTGTCTAATGCCCCAGTTCTTTGCAGTCCTTTGTTGACAACATCTGGGAGCTGTAATTGATTGTTGTTACATGCTTTGGAGATATTGTTTAATATTTTTACCTCCTGATTTTTATGTCCACAATCAGCATCTTGACTGCTTTCAGCCAATCAGAGAAGCATGGCACGAAGCTCAGTGCCTTATTTTGGAATGAAATATGATGCCTGGGAAATCTCAAGTGATCTTGGAAAGAGATATTGGACCATATTTTGGAAAAATTGGGTCTGTGGATGAGAGGGAGGCATTAATCAATGTCAAACAGTTCAGAGATTTACTTGGGAAGATGGGCTTCCGCTGCTGATTCAATAGAGGGTTTGCCAAGGTGACGGCTCTGTTACATTCAGACCAAGGCCTGCCTGCTTGGACTTGGCTGGAGATGCAGGAAATAGCCTAAATCCAGTTAAAGGCTGAGTTATTACAAGCTTCTGTCCTGGCCTAATTGGGAGCAGCAGTGGCCTTGAGTATATGCAGGCTAGAAGAGTATTTGAGCTTTTGCTGTTTAAGTTTATGCCCAGCAGGAAATATTGTGCCAATTACCGTTCTTTTAAATAAAAAATCTTGGCTTTGAAGTGGGCCATGACTGAGAAGTTGTGACTATTGGGATGCTGTTTTATTATAGATGACAGGTTGTCATGCTTGGATTCAAGAATACTTGGATCACACTTTGGTCAGCTTCCAATCAAAGATGATCCAGTGTCCAGGGCTAGAGCTGGGTGAATTATTCATGGCAAATTTAGCCCCATTTTCTGTTTGCAAACAGATTCTGAATTATATTAATATAGTTGATATTTCCTGAATAGTTCATGCAAACACATTTCATCCAGATTTTCACCAAGGTGTGTTTTGTGAACTGTTCTTTTCCTCTGTCCATTGTTTGCAGTGGATGGCTAATCACTCAGACCCAGGTTTTTAAAATTATTTCAGCATTGTAACAATCAGCATTGCAGCGCCTAAATCTCATTTGCAAAAGGGATATAAGCATTTATGTGCCTAAATCCCATTGAGTGTCAGTTGGATTTGGCTCCCAAGTGCCTAAATCCCTTTTGAAAAGAGACTTAGGCCACCTAAATCAGTTAGCCCTTGCAATGGTGAGTGCCCCAGTGCCTAAATACTCTTAGAACTCTGGGCCTTAGTTCACATGGCAGAGGTTACACTCTGAATGGATGCCAGAACTCTTCTAAAACAGGAAAATAGCAAATTCTAAGCTACTAATCAAAGAGGAGGTAAAGATGTTCTGGTGCAAATTTCAAATGTTTAGTTTTGTGAGAAGCTGAAATTCATTAAGCTTTTAGGATTTGCAAATATTTTCATGCAGCCATCCAAATAAAGAGCAACAAAGAGCAGTCAGCCCAACTCTCACTCCATTTATTTGGGAAAATATTCACTAATCACTTTTTGTATTACTTGTCAGCTTTGCACACAGGATTGAAATGGAAATATTGATATACTACTGGCAGGATATCATTTTAAAATGGGGTGAAAGAAGGATGCAAACCAATCTAAATATTCTAGATTAAAGGGTTGAAACTGCCTCATCTTGGGTATTTGAGAAATATCATGGATCTGAGATGAGATTAGTTTAACATGAGGAGTGTGGCTAGGGAAAAAGTCGTGGCTGGCCAAAGGGAGCAGTTATAGGTTAGAAGGGCAGATATCTGAAGGCAGGTGATCATATTGTGAAGCACAATTGAACTATGAGGAATGGGGAAGTTCTACTTGAATTGAAACAGCTACTACGGATAACAATAGAACTGCTGAAATCTGGTTTTCAGAGGCACGTCAATGGGAGATATAGGTGCTCTGGAAATCAGGCCCAACGTATTTATATTGGGGACTGTAATTGAATAAATTTGGGTATTTTGGACCAAAAAAACCTCTGAAAATAATGAAGCATATACTCTGTAGACTGAGATGACTGACCATTACTCCTATCAGAGTTTGTCAGTGCCCTATTTTGTGATCTTTTAGAAAATTATTATATGTGAGATGACATTTATGCTCTTGCAGATATCAGCTATGAGTTTCTGAGACTGGAGCATGTAAGGAGCTCCAAATTCCATGTCTGAAAATCATAAATCACTTCTCTTGAAGTGTAGTGGCAGTTCCCACTCAAGATGACACAGTTTTGATGTCTGTCTGTGCTTTCTGGCAGCATTTTTTAAAAAAATGGTTTTATGGGTACCCTGCCCAATTATGTTCTTCAAGGTGCATACTCTATATTACTGGTAATATAAGAATTCTGCTCATACTACATAATTACACTGGAAGAGGAACTAAATAGCATCCTTGGGGAAATGGTCCAGAAGAGCATTAATTTTAATCACTTAATTTATGATGAAATGAAGTAAATGGACTGTTTTTTCACCAAGTTTTTTTATGTTAGTGTAATAGTCTTTCTACTTGTATACATTCCTACTTAATGTCTTAAAAGGCATGTTTTGAAATGGCTTGATTCAACCTTTGGACAACAGCTGATGTGGCTTTGGTTTGGAACTGAATGGGCAAAATGAATGAAATGGCACATTTGGTGGTCTAAAAACTGAACAATCATTTGGATAAACAGGTCATCACAGAGTTGGGGTTATGAACAGAGAGGAAAGACTGAACTCATACTGACATGGCAGAGGATGTTGGTATTAAATAAACTGCCTTTCAAAAGATGAGCCATAGGGAACCTGTATTGACACAACACTGACCTCTCAAGTTAGGAATCACTATTGGGAATTGAGGGTGCTGCAGGAGGAAAACATCTTCAGCAATTCAACTTCTGCCACCTTTCCAGTGGTCCTCACCCCCACTTTTGCCAGAAAGTTTTTCCAGTTGTCGTCTTCTCTACTCCACTGGGAAAAGAGGGTCCCACCCTCACACCAGTGGTGTTATCCCCCAGTCATCGGGTCACTGGATTGCTGTGGTATGCTAGCCATTTTTCAGATGTCTTCCTGCTGATCCCTTAGGGTGTGTGTGTGAGTGTTTGTGTGTGCATGCGTGCGTGTCTGGAGGGGGGAGAGGGGGAATTTCATGCATGCTGTTCTTGGCAGTGGTCAAATCCCAACTACTCCCCCCATCTCTGATAGACTGATGTGAGGGGAATCCTGTGCAAAGGGATCATTGAAGAGTTTTCAACCACCACACTCTGCCTGAGCCACCTCCTGTGGCCTGGCTACAAATTTGAACTATCCATTCATTTTAATACATAGACACTTAACTAGGAGAACGTGTGTAATTTCCTCTAAGTAATGTTTTGGCATCTCTCTTTATATTTAGTGTGTGTGTGGGGAGGAGGGGGCAGGTGTGTCAGCTTGGGGAGACTATTTATTTAAGGAAGTTTGGGAATATAGTGCTGGGCAGGAAGAAGAAAATCCCTTGCATTTGTGGAATTTGAGAGGCCAACAAGGGAAAGTACCTGTTATAAAGTTTTAAAACAATTGTTGTAGCTGGAAGTAGTCCTTGCAGTGGGAACAGACTGGAGTGATTGGCATGACTATATACTTGTGCCCCAAGTGAGGTGACAATTATTTTGGTAGGTTGCTTTTAAATCTACATCAGGGGTCTGATTCCTATCTTTCACTCTTCTCTATTTTCGCTAACCGGTTGGTAATTAAGAAGTGAAGTTTGAGATCTCAAGGGGCTTTGGAGGAAATATGCTTGCCGCTAGCTATCTCTGTTACATTTTGCAGTAGTGAGAAAGAGCAGATAAGTATGTGAAGGAGAAACTCCACATCTGGGGCCACTCTTACCTTTAGCACAGAAAACTAAGATTTCACGTTAATCTTTTGTTTAAACTTGAGGGGGATATATAGTTGGGGTACGGAAGAAGCAAAACACAAACAACCAAAGAAACCCAACCCTCTTTTCTCAGATTTTATTCATATTTATTACCCATAGAGCTGCTTTTTGATGTTTTGGTCCTATGAAACAAATCAAACCATATCCCTGAACTGAACCAAGTGCAAAGCAAAATTAGTAAAAGAATGCCCAGGTAAGTGTATAACCCTTCTCTTAATTTGTTTCAGCTCTCATCTGTGCTAGCATTAATAGGTTTTAAACTTCCTTTGTATTTGGAAGATAAAGTGGGCAGAATTTTCGAAAGGGCTCAACACCCACAATCAGACCATATTTTCATAACCGTTAGTTTAGTTCCCCTTGAGGCACCAATGTAAGTGGCCAGATTTTCATAATCTGCATGTTTGTTGGCTGGGCAATTTTGAAAATCTGGCCACAAGTGTTACAATGGGAGCCTGAAGTCTTTTGAAAATCTGACTGTATATTCCTAGTACATGCTAAAAGGTAAACTTGTTCGGAGGTGAAGCTGAACTGATCCTGATCCCTGAATCTGTGCACCCTGTGATGAGGTGTTCATTCCACACTTTCCTGACAGGATTAATGATGACTAAAAAGGGGACTAATTAAGCCAACAAGCCACAGATGAGAGGAATTAGGTGGCTAAGTAATCCCAGACTGAGTGAGGGAGCCCACCTGGGGAAGAATGAGCTGGGCTGGCTTTATAAAGACAGGAAATTGGCAGCAGAAAGGGGGTGAGGGCAAAGGCTGTAGGCACTCCCTGGGAGGAGTGCTTGGCAGCTACAAGCCTGCAGCTCCTTCTTGGGAGGAGGGAGTGGTGAAGCTGGCAGACTGGAGAAGGAAGGGAAAGCTAGAAGGTTAGGAAAGGGCTCTGGAAAATGCAGAAAGTTCTGGGGCAGAACAGACCTTGACTGCTGAATAGAGGGTCCCTGAGCCCAAACCTGGAGTAGAGGGTGGGTCTAGGTTCCACAACCAGCCACTGGGGAAGTGGCACCGGTGGGGCAGTGAATTTGCTGCCTGTACTTATCTGTGGGAAAAGACTTTCCAACCCTGGAAGCAGAAATCATTTGGCGACTTGGCTGGAGGGCCATGTCACAAAGACATGGCATCAGCTTGTGCAACAAGAGAGGAGCCACAGATCCAGAAAGAAAGGTGGAGGATGGTGTTCAACCAGAGAAAGGGGTGTTGCCCTTGTGAGCTATTCCCCAGAGTGACCATCTTAGCGGTGAGTGGACCACCATGTCCCACGTTCCCAAACTGTGCAATATTTGACATTTGGATTGGAACTTTGTGTTGCCCTTGAAACATTGAATTTTAAAACATAGCAGAAGTGATTAAAAATAGAAAAGTTGTGCTGATTCTGCATGTGGCATGGAAATGCTATGATAGTCACATCCCTTTCTCTGATACCAGTAAATTCTCCACCACATTTTGGTGGAAGTTTTATTATTGCTCATGGGGCCCTTCCACTTTTGTGTTGTGATCTTGTCTGATCCCATATGCTAAGCAAGTTTGTGGAAGGTCAGTATTTTGGTGGGAGACTGATATATATGATTCTTGTAACTATATTTATGGGCCTAATTTTCCACTACTTGATACTTTGTGTCATCATCTATACCTGTATGGAGAGTGTATAAAATGCTACCATTCTGACTTTATTAGCATAATATGTTCCCTTTGCACAAGGGAAAAAAACTAGCCAAGGTACAAGGCTGTGGAGAATACGGTCCACTAGGTGTAAGGCTACTCCATCCACTAGCAGCCAGCAACACTGTACTTACCTGTCATACTCTCAGGGTATGATCAACCTGATGATGTATCATGTTTGTAACACCAATATCCTGCTTCAGATCTTTGGAGCCAGAGGTTCCATGGAACCAGGCAGAACTGGAATTGTTCCTTTGCAGCTTATATGCACAGTCTTAATCGAGCTCCATTTAACTGATGCAATTGAACTGCATCTTACTCTTAATAAAAAGTTGTTGTTGCTGCCACCTAACTCTTACTTTAGACACCCCTCCTCCCACTCAGGACAGACTGCTCAGGGAACATAGGTGTTTTTCTTTATTGGTGAGTTCAGAAGGGGGCATTCTTCCCTCTGACTCTTTAGTGAACCAATGTCTCAGCATTGTGTTAGTGAAGATTGTATTTTGCTGGCATCTTACAGGTGAAACCTAAAACCAGCATCCTATCAATTCTGCTCATTCAAAATCTCATGGCATTTTCTTCTAGGGTAAAGGCATTAAATTAGCCCGAGTGTCTCGCCCAGATTCTAATCTGGGCAGCTACATCCTTTCTACCAAAACTCCCCCCTGTTCAACTGCATATGGTATTCCCATCTTTCCCTTAGTTATTAAGTGTTGGTATATGCTATTAAACAGCTTCCATATTCCATCCTAGAGATGGTTGCTTTTTTAGCAATGGGGAAAATAAGCTTATGTACAGCTTTATATGTAAAGCACTTTTTGGGGGCTCTTTGTGATGAAAAGAGCCAGGGTATTTTATTATTCAGAGTGCGACCTCATGCCTCAGCAAGCCAAGTTTGAACTTTGACCTTCAGCTTCCTGCTCCCTTCTGTGACTCTCAACTTTCAGTTGGCTGATGTTAAAATTACAACAGAATACTTTTTGTCACAATTCCAACACTTCTAGAAAGGTAAATATTGCCAGTGTTCTTTTATGTGGACTCTTCTCCTTTGCTTTCGTTTGAGGATAGTCTGGCATTTTCAAAAGGCCATGCTGCTTAGGACTTCATCTCCTCCATCTAAAACAAAATAAATTTAATTCCTGGACAACTCTAAACTTGAAAAAACTTGGGAAGACAATTCCAGACAGGAGTTACTTTCATTTTCAGTAAACAGAACATCTAGAAAACAAATGAATAGGGTTAGAATTCTAGGCTATCAAATGCAGTGTAAAGAAATCTTAATTTGCATATTTATTATGTCACATGTATAATTCAACTCTTTCCTGGCTTTGCAAGCTTAAACACACAAGTTTCCACAAGTAAAATGCTTGTTTTTGGCCTGGAATATTCTCCCAACAGTACTAGACTGTGCTATTGTCTCTCTCAGAAAAATGAATTGGGCATTATGACACATACTTAACCACTTCAGTGTTGATGTATTTAAAGCACAGATCTTCTGAAGTGGAGCCCATATTCACAGTCTCCATCCCACTTGTATGCCAATGTACTGCTCAAAATAGTGAGAATAGTGCTGAGTTATCTGGCACAGGATATTTGCAGAGATAGGACACAGTGTTTACAAAGATCAGATTTTTTTATTTAAGCTCTGTGTTCCTTGGGATGAAAGGAATGCCAGTAAGATAGAGCACAGGGTTATTTGCTCTAGCTGATGAGTTTTCATAGAAAATTAATTTAGGATCTATTTCTGGAGAAATACATCTAGAAAATGAGCCCTTCTGTGCTGGCCACACTGGTTCAAAAAACTATGTTTGACTAGCTGGCTAAGAGAGACTAACACGGCTACCCCTCTGGAACTTTCTACCTTGAACAAAGGCAGTAGCTTGTTTTGTTAGGTCAAAGCTTTAGAAAGCGTTTTTCGCTTGAAACCATTTCTGATTATCTTCTACATTTGAAATCACTTAAAATCATAATCTCCTTTTGCTAATAAACTTGTTTTACTTTTAATCTAAACAGTGCTGTGTTTGACTTAAAGTGAATGTTAACTCCCATTAATGTGCAAGTTGTTGGGCATTGTGTCTTTAAAGGAACAAACAAACCTTAATATCTCTTTGAATGGTCCAGGAGAGAGCTGGACATTGCAGAGCATGCAATCTGGGGAAATCTCGGGACTGGAGTGTGTTGGAGTTAACCTTGCAAGCCTTACGTTGCAAGATATCTTCCAAGGCCTGGGGAGGCCAGAGTGTGGCAGTGATGAGAAATGCTAAATCAAAGCAGTTTAACACACAGAAGCATCCAGACAAGGGAGTTACAACAGCAGAACATTTTGAGGCCCTCTGGTTTCAGGACAGGTGTTGACACACATCCTTGCTGGTCTGGTTTGCACTCCAGAAACTGACAATGGGGTTGATAGAACAGGCACAGTTTCTTCTTAGTCTTTCTCAAATATTTAGAATCAGTATGTTTTCCCATCTTTTCCAAACACATTTTTTAAAATGCCCTTTAAATTATTATATATTGTATGCTGTATATGAATGATTAAAACAAATGTACACCTTAAATGCCTACCTGCATTACTATTCTGCTTACCACAATAAAATGCTTTTGTGTATACTAACCTTTCCGATACCCATCAAAGGTCTTGTCTATGTGGTGCTTTAGTCCTCACCACAGGGGTGTACATTTTAGTCTGCACTAGACTGTTGCACATTAAGTGGCCCATGTGCACCCTATTGGCATGCATAGCAGGTGTGCTCCCCAATGCCTTGGTCAAAGGGTCTTGTGTATTTGTTGTATCAAAACAAAGGCCCCTCAATCAGTTTAAACTTAGCCTCTATACAAAAAACCCTTTCTTTGTCATCTTGGGCCTCTGAGACCCAGTCTAAACCAGTTTATGCAATTCTTCCTAGAGATAGTAATTCTCTGGAGTTGTTTACCCCAGTATTTGCAGTAATCACTCCCAACTGATTTTAGTTCCTTATTCTTGCAGATAAAGTGATACAATAGGATCACAAAGATAACACTTATGTAGATGCCCCAAAATTAGCCCCAAACCCTCCTTTCTCTTTGCATATATTGTAATGAATACTTTATTTTATATTACTCTATACAGTAGCATATACTATAATGAGTAATCTCTTTTTAATGTTTCCTAGTGTGCTTTTCATATAGTACTGTTTCAAACACTACTATATGTTAAAGTGCATTAGGGAAAGTTTCAAGCACACCAGCAGGGTCTACACAGGACAATTAATGTGCAACACCTTAGTGCACTCTAGAAATCACCTCACCTGTAGTCTGAATTATTGCTCCATGTGGACAAGCTCTTAGATGCAAATAACCCTTTCCAGTATTTTTCAGGTATTTATTGGATAAACATGGATTTATTTATTTTTTTGACTGGGGTGGGGGTATTTTATTGGTGTGGCTCAGAAGCCCGTAAGTAAAATCAGAAACCCAATGTATAAATTACTAAAGAGTTTGACTCTGATCAGCTGTAATTCTAGGAACAGGGTGCCATGCTGTCTGGAGTGGCTCATGACCATTAGTGCCTACTTCAGGGCATACTGTCAAAAACAGGGTAGACACCCCAAACTCGTGGTATGATCTCTAACTAGATTTCACCACACCAGTTACCAATATGAATTCTTGGGTCACTATGCTCGTCTTACCATGGAGTCATAGATAGACAGGAGAGCCTAAGGGGACTATCTTGCCACCCAGGCAAGCTGGACTTAGTGATAAATGGTCACTTACACCAAAAAATCTCACACTATTCAGGTTGCTCCCAGTCCCAAGAGATTTACCCCCAGATCAATTGGTACCCAGAACTTACACCAAAGACAATAGCTGTAGCCAGTCCTTTAATAAATGATCTAAAAGTTTATTAACTAGAAAAAAGAAATGAGTTATTTACAGGTTAAAGCAAGCCAATGTATACACACACGAGTTACCATCTATGGCTCCTAAAGGTAACAGATGTAGTAATCTGTCCATTCAAAATGTCTTTCAGAGCAGACCCAGCTTGACCCTGGGGATCTCTGCTTTAGTTTAGTGTCTTTGTCCCTGAGAATTCAAACAGTAAAGAGATGAAAATTTTTCTTGTGATCTTGTTTTATCTTTTACATTTTTGCCTTCCAGTCCATGAGATGAACTCCTTTGCATGTAGCATTTCCAAGGTGCAAAAGGCCATTCACTAGTCCTTTGTTTTGTGATGTTCCTTAATGGCTCATTTAATCTTGATAGGCTCCTAAATTGATGGGGGAAAGCAGGATGACAATTCCCGTGTCTGGGTTCACAAGTTCATAGCAAACTTTTAAAGTTATAAAGCAAAATTTACATATTTCCTTTATAGCAAAACTTACAGATTTCCTTTATAGCATGGAATGCAGGTATTACAAGTGAGATTAATGCATGGAGCAACTTACAAATATTTCATAGTCTAAACACTAAATGCATTCATATAAGACTAATACCTATTTTTAACAAAACTAACATACAGCTGAGCTGGTTTAGTTTCCAGCTATGAGTTTGTCAGTTTTTAGCTAACTCCTACTGACTTGGCCAGAGTTGGCACTTGATTTACCACCATCACACATGGTATATAAAACAAACCAGATCAGGAAAACTTAATCAAGGTCACAGACAGCCTAGCCTGGTCTTGTCTGGATGAGAAAATGTCTCTTGCTGGTACATGCAAGTAAAGTATGTTTTTAATTTTTACAAGGCCAAGGACACTTTGATTTGTCATTCTAATGCTGCTCTGGGTTGCATGCGCAGTTAGACCCCTGTGAACTGTCTGATCTCCTAGAGATAATAGCTATAATTTGGGCGATAGAAGTAAAATCCACTACCTATCCCATCTCAGTTATCCACCTTTACATTATGACAGGCCAAGAGTACTGCAAGCAGACTATTTGGAGTGTTTTACGTATAAATGCTGAGGAAGCTGTTGTAAACTGGTGATTGATTTATTTTGTTTCCTTTTTTTGGAAAGGAAAAGTATAGAATAATTTGTCAGCTAGAGTTCCCCCTAAGCCAGAAACACATGAGACCACAGCCCCTGCCAGAAGATCACACATCTAGGTACATTGTGGGGGAGAAAGGGGACAGTCCGGCCACAGGCCTCAAGGGCTCACTTTTTCCTGACTACTTTCTGGGCCACTGACTGAGGTGGAAAAGGAAGAGACTTGAGAGAGAGCTCCTCCCTGCACTTGAGTTCTGGGGTTTTATCTTCAACCACACACAACATGCACAAGAATTAGGCCATGACCTGCGTGCGTGTGTACACACACGCTCATCTATGCGCTCCCTGTCATTCCATTGAAGTCAATGGAACTGTTAGTCAGGGCCTTAAATGGCACTTTAGTCTCTGGTATCAGAGATTTATCATTTTGAAGAGAGACTTGGATTTTTTCCTACTGTAGTGCGAGAACCTAGCTCTTTTCTTTCTCTCTACTATTGGTTTACTCCGCAAAGATGGTAAAATGTTACTACTGACTGCTCATCAGATGGCTGTGGAGGAACATTTGTGGTTTGGCATACTGGTTTGACTGGCTTTGATTGACAGAACCCCAAAAGCTGAAACTTTGGAGAAATATTGCTATCGTACCTGTACAACCAATTAATGTCTTTGCTGCCATGAAAAATGTAATGCCTCAGATGAATGACTGACAAACTGGTCTGGATAAAATTACAAGATCTGAGGGAATAATCTGTAGGGAATAATTTATTTATTAACTTTTTTCAGATCACAGATTGTTTTCAAACAGTTTAAAATTTTCTTGACTTATTTGTTTGAAATTATTTTCCAAATGTCTACAGATAAATTTGGGGCTGTAATATTTATTTTTTGCAAGCAGCCTTTGGTTTTATTTGAAACAGAACATTTGTTTAATTTTGATTAAACACACAGGTAACGAAGTCTTCTAATTTTTGGTTAAAATTTACTGTTCCTGCTAATATACTTGCCAATAAATGCATTCACTAGAGTAGTCATGGAAAGGGAATACAAGGTTTGACCACAAGGTTAGTGAATTCATATTTTTTAATTGAAGCAAATATTAATAGAAAGATATTTTAAAATATTCTCTTGGTTATAAAGTTAGATTTTCACCAAAGCTTGGATTCAACTCCCTTTTACCTTTGAGTTTGGCTAACTCTCTTCTTTTAATCATTTTATGGGCTTTGGCTGGCACCAGAAAATGGCTAATTTCCTGAAAAGCAAAGAGAGGCTGCTTTTGTAATATGAAATGCTCAGACCTGAGTAGAAACAGGAAATACCAGAAATCTAACTCAAGCCTCTTCTCACGAGATTTCCAGCTCTATTTTGCAAAGGACTGAATAATCAACTGAGCTTCTGGGTTCCTCTCCTGAACCAAATCTCCAAACTTTTTTTTGAAGCCTGCTGTTCCTACAAGAAACCACAGCACAGAGCCTTTCTTTTTTTAATAAAAGGATATATTAGACTCCTTCACTTCCAGCCAACAAAAGTAACTTTCTCTTTTTCTCATCACTGTAATTGACTCTTATTTTTTGTTTTGTAGTTTCACAAATCATACATTAAAAAACCTCCAATCTGAGTCTCTAGGCACCTTTGCCATATAGTAAAAATACAAGTATTAATACAAACAAAAGCAGATCACTGAAGTTCTGTGGCTAATGCTGATTGCAGACATTTAATTGGTACCTGTTAATGCTCTCACTGCTGGCTCTTCTGCATGAGCTATGCTGCCACCAATCCTCTCTTTGTGATAACAGAGCAAACTGCTCTGGAAAAGATTGAGTTCAGATGGAGATGAAGCAGCACTAGAAGGGAAACACCTAAGAAAAATGTGTTTTGGTTTCGTGCAAATACATATATATAAAAAGAGACTATAAGATGATAAACAAGAAAAATTGTATCTAAATGGCCTATCTGTTCAATATTTCCCAGGAAGAATCTGAGCAATCGTATACCGTTATTACTCTGAATAAGCAGATAACAATTTTGCTTCTCAACCCAATTCCCAAACTAAGGAAGACAAATACTGATTTAAAAACCCACAGAAAACAAAAACATTCATATTCCTTGTTAAAACTAAACAGACTAAATATGCCACTCAGTTTTCAAACTGGCTACACTTTGGAGACCTTTCAATTTTTCTCTTTCCCCTAAATTGTACACAGGGTTATTTGCAGTAGTATATATCAAATTTCCAGACGTGTCATTTATTGGTGATCCTGCCTGTTTTAATGAATAAAATTTCTTCAAGCAGGACAAAAGCTTACTAACCTGATTTTTTTTTTTTAGTTGCAACAAATCCTTTTTTAACCCTAATCTTTTTCACTGTTGGCTTGGGGCTAGAACAATTCCACAAACTATCCTTAGCCTTGAAGCTGAAAATGTTTGTGTGTTCATGAAAGAGCATGTTGCTTGCTTCACATGCACAGATTACTTGTTTCCTAATGATGGATGGGTTCCATCTGGTGCAGAAGCATGATGAGCAAACATCACAAGTTTCAGAACTTGTGCACAGCTGAGCATTGAGAGGTGTAGTAGATGGTTATCTGAATCATTATCCAGAGACCCAGATCCATGTACTAGACATCTTTCCCTTGTGATGTCTCACAACATGTCCTCAGTTGGTGTTTTCTGTTCTGCAGTCTACCCTCTTCAACATGTGCTCCTTGAACTATAAATATCCATGAGTAGTAGGACTCATGGAGTAGGACAGGAATGCCTTTTGATTGCCACCATCTTCAGACTTAGTAGCACCAGGGATCTGATCCAAGCCCACTGAAAGACTCCATTGACTTCAATAGACTTTGGATCAGGCCCCATGTGTATCTCCTCTTAGTTATGCCCCTAAGTATGGTGTGCATTTGTGAAGAACCGGAGAGCATGAGATCACAGATCTTCACTAGAAGAGTGAAACAGAGTGTGGTTGAGGACAGGATGGGAGCAATGAAGGGGAATGAGGAAGGGAGATGGAGGTAAATTATCAGAGTCTTGTGTTCACTATTTGCCAGATGCCATTTTTTCTCAATTACATCTACACCTGTGTCCTTGAGTTTAGTGCTGGTGTGGAAATTTATCACCTTAAAATAGTTGAGACCTATTATTAAGATATTGAGATTTCTGTGTGTGGGGAGTCTCTCTTTATAGATTTTTCCATCTACCTGTACTCAACAAGTTTCATATTTGGGGTGAGGGGAAGATCTTGAATGTCCCCATGAAATATGAGTGCAAACATTTGGAACTTTAATCAGATATACAGTATGTTTGTGATGATAATTTTCTATTCAAAATGTCAAATATGAGAAAAGAATGAGTTCTGTTTACAATAAGCTAGCATACAGTTTTACCTACCTGAAGCAACCCTTCAAGGGATCAACAAAAATAAGTAGTAAGAATTATACTCTGAGGATTACATCTGGTGTAAAACTGGACTAATGCAGTGGTGAATCAAGGTCATTATGTGAGGGATAAAGTACTCTAGAGAATAAGGGGGATGAGGTAATGTCTTTTATTGGACCAACTTCTGCTGGTGGATGAGACCCGCATTTGAGCAACACAGAGCTGTAGTCAGTTAATACAAGAGATTGTCTAATAACGGTACTCACATTGAGTGAAGTTTAAATTGCATCAAAATGTTAAGTTTCCCACACCCGAAGAGCTCTGTGAAAGCTTGTCTCTCACCAACAGAAACTGGTCCAATAAAAGATATTGCCTCACGCACCTTGTCTCTCAAAATGTTAATTTTAATTTTTTTAGGCAAATGACTTTTAAAAAACTTTAACTGAAATGCCTTAGTTTTTGGTGCCTGGCAACTAAAGAAAAAACTGAAACATTTTCATATGTTTGTTTAAAAAGACCCAGCTCGTATTCATGTTTTTTGTGCCAAATTGTACTTGGATTTAATTTTGAAATGGCTGCAATATTAAGCTTTGAGTATCCAGATTTATAATAGGAATACTAAGAAGTCCTTAGATAGTACAACTATAATCCAAGAAATGCTGAATAAAATTGCTTTCATGAACTGAATCTTCTGAGTGAATGTCCTGATTGTTGTTCCTCAAAACTGTTGGTTCCTTTTTGAACTTTTTTAGTAGTTAAGGGAAAGAGCAGGAGGCATGGCAATGTCCTGGTTTTAATCAAACATTCTGATTAAATAAATCTTATTTTAAGTAGATTTAAATGCTATTCATGTCCTTGAAGAAATCACAGCAATCACTTGAGGTGCCTAGACTGAATTTAACAGCAGTTATAGACCTTACGATCTCATTAACTACTCTCCTGAGAGTTCCTGTTTTTTGTTAGGTTTTTTTTAACAGTGAAAATGTAAGTTGACAGTTGAAATGTACCCAGGGATATAGAATAGAGGCCCTTGAATTCTTCAGAGTGACACATTAGAAGTGTTGCAATATTCAGTAGAATCAATGTGAATAAATTAGACATTATGCTAAGTACAATATCAGAGTCAGTCATTTACAGCTGTCTAGTGAAAACAAGATAATAAAAGCAAAGATCAATTACCTGGAAAGCCTGCATTATTGCTCTCTGTACTCCCAAAGATGGCACATAAATATAGTGTCAAACATATTACAGCTGTTCCTTCAGTAATTACAATAAAAGCTATAGTACTAAGGATGTGGTAAGAGATGAATACCTGCTGTCTGGCATGAAATACTTCCTTAGAGATCCCTGCTCTGCTGGAGCTATTAGGGCCAAACTCTTGTATCTAAGAGTGTTCAATAGAAACATACCCTAATGATCTATTTCTGGAAAGCTTATTTTGAAATGTTCATAGCAATGCTTGAATCCAATTTAATTACAAATGTCAGGTTCCTTAAACACTTGCTTCAGGATGGCTGAGGTAATCTGGATAAAATAAGAATTGCCCTAGATTTAGAATTGGCATGGAGAGAGAGGAGCTCCTTCCTTCAGGTGCCATGTTATTGGCAGTGTTGAATGAATGAAATTGGTGGTTCTCAGACTTTCTTTGCTTGTCCTCAGGTGTGTAAATGAGATCAATGCTCTTATATTAAAAATCCTGGTGAGAATTGGGGCTGCTTATGTTTTGGGTGGGAAGTGAGTGGAAATAAGTATTTCCATATTTGCATTTTAGTAGTTTTAATTTGGAAAAACTCATTCATTTTTCCCTTTATTAGTTCTATAAATACTATAGGACATAGTGAGTGTCCTGCTAAATGCCGCACAGGATGGTCTCCTGATAGCTGAATGCTACTCCTTGTTTTCTGTGGTGTAGTAACATAAAACAAGCAAACCCAAGGTCATCTGGATCCTGCAATGGTAATCCAGGGGAATTTTTGTATCACTCATTTTTATTACTTAATTTTCTTCTACAATCTTATAAACCTCATTTTCTCTTGGGTCTCTTGAAGTTGAACATGGGAGGTGGAATTGGCTTGCAGAAGAGCCCAAAACCCTATTGAGTGATCATACTCTGAAAGAGTGTGTTGAAAATTTAGCATTGGAGAACACCTGTCCCCTCTCCCCCCCTCCAATAAGTTGTCAATATGGTCCTTTCATAATACGCCACAATGATGTATATAACTGCAATCAGATGGATATGAGGTAGATAGTCAGGAAATGCAGTTTGTGTCCTCATTAGCAAATATGCAAACTCACTGACAAATTGTACACAGTGCCCCCACAGAACACAATGGTGATGCATAAGTCAGGAGGGCATTATTATTATTTCTATTGTAGTAGCACTTAAAGGCCCCACTCAGGATTGGCAACATCTGAAAATAATGGAGCGAGATGTGAGTTAGTGAGGGCAGAAGTAAGTTTACTGAAACTTGATCAATGGTGGTGAAGCACGAGAAGAAAAGACTCCACCTTGATTTTCAATTCAAGTAGAGTTTGTAGCACAGCACTTAAAGAAAACATTTGTGACTTGTAAATGGAGAGAGATTGACCAGGAATCACTGAAACACAGTAAACAAACCTCAGAATGCCGTAGAGAGAATGGCTTTAAAGGCTGATATATGGATATTTTGGCAGCACTGTTTGGCATTTGTGTTCCATGCAACAGGTGAGGGAAACCAAACAACAAACTGCAGATTTCATATAAAAACCCATTGTACAATATGCTGTGCCTAACTGTAGTAGTTTAATTTTAAGAGAAGCAATGGAAGTGTCTCCTTCCTCTGGTGGAAAGGAACCCAATTTCCTCAGTTTTATCCATATCTTGGAAGCCTCGCTATCAGTTGGATGGATCTCTCCCATGTCCCTTTTAACAGTGGCTATTTCCTGTCAAAGATATATTGATCAAGATCATTCTGTGCTTTGTATTTTAACCAGCAGATAATGAAAATGCCAACACTTTTATTTACACTATAGGCCTCTGGAAATGCAGCTGTTTGCTTTCTTTACTGCAGGTATGCATGTTGGGCTCAGCATTTTGAGGACTTTTTTTTATGTTCATTTGAAAATGTATCTTTCCAGGATGGCATGATCTAGGATCATTCCCTTTATATGTGTTGTCTGACTGTCTCTTGTTTTGCCTTTCTTCCTATTTATAGCACCTTAACTGAACTGCATCTCGCAATTTACGAGCAGGAATTTAAATGATCTGAATCTCCTGTATCTAATTGCAATGGGGGAGGCCTCATTATTTGCTGTGCCTTTTCATTGATCTCCAGCCTTGTATTCTATAGTGTTGTCCAAGGCAATTACGGTACATAAATAAATGCCAGGGTTCCAACACTAATGCCTCTTTCCAGCTTGTATGGCTCATTTAGGGCTCTGATTTGTTTCCTGGATTTAACACTCTGTGCCAGTTTTCCATGACTGTTTGCCCTTTCAGAATGAAAGTACTATAGCATTTGGTTGCTTGCTTTACAAAATTTAAGTGTTTTGTTCCCACCCCCCAAGGGAGCACTTTCAGATTTTGCTTGTTTGGCTTCTGTTAAGAACCATGGGACTTGCACTGCAAACACCCTGTGTAATACCATATAATCGTCTCCATTTACCTTTTCAAAATTATAATCTTGGAAGTTTCAATAAACTTGAGGAACCGGGCTGGCTTCCTTTTGAAGTCTGTCAAAGGATCTTACAGAGACTGCAGCAGGTAAAGGGTTAATCAAACGATATTTTTTTCCAAATGTTTCCTCATTTGGTCCATTAAAATTCACTTAAAGTTTAAAACGGTCTGTAAGACTTTCCAGAGGAATGACATCAAGCAGTGTAGTCTAAAGTTTTCCAGTATGTTACCTGACACTTTTAAATGATCGTGTTATATGTTGGTTATATTTTACACCTCAGGAATCTCTTAAACTGAGTATATTTGTTATTTTTTAAAAAGTCTTTTATCCCCATTTCTTCTTGTAACATTGGGGGATGTGTGTTATGCTGGACATATTTTTCATAACTTTCTGTTATCGGGAAATAATTCCTCATTTGCTTTTCTGGAAGATAAAATTGATGGATTATTGAAAGTAATTTCCACCTTCTTAACATGTAGCTGCTGTATCTGCAAGTTCTTTCTCAAGAGACTGCGTCCCTTACTCTTTCCCAGTCTCTGGTATCCTACCAAGGGAGTTGCTAGGGTCAACAGAAGGGAGGTGTACTAGGCTATACCTCTTTAGTGCCACCTTGGAGAGAGGGTGAGTGCTGCTCCTCTGTGAGTCCAGGACATAGCCCTCCAGCCATGCTGTTCAAAGCATTGGACATCTTGCCAGGAGAAGTTAAAGTAGTCCAGACAAAGTTAATATGCTTCCGTAGTCCACAAAAAACCAGAGTCCTAGGTCTTTGGGAAGCTCAAGGGCCGGGGTGGGGGGAGAGAAAGAAAGAACTGCCCTTCTCCTTTCTTAGAAGATCTGGGAGGCCAAGGCTCTCGAGCCATTTTCCCAATCAGCAATCCCAGCTTCCAGAGATCAGGGAGCACTAAGTTGCAATCCTACTCCTTCAGAGTGCCTCCCTTTTTAAAGGACCCACTCATCTTCAGACTTGACAAGCCATACAGGTGCGTTGAGTTGAGATTGATTGTGCCCAGAGTTCAAACTCTTTCCTGATTAGGGTGGAGGATCTACCCTAAAATGGGGGGGAGGGGAGGACAGAAAAAGTGAGTATACTTCACTTTGGAATTTAGACCCAAAGTGGCAGGAGAAAATGATCCCCGTGGTCAGCCAGGTGGAGTAATTCCTCAGTCTCTCAATTCACAATATCATTTGTGATAGCTGAATGGAAATCAGACTGGATTTTTCCCCATTACACAGTGCATAAAGGATATGCTCTTGTCTTCAAATGTAGTTTAATCTCTTGAGGGGAGTGGGGGAAATTAAAAACATATCACAATATCTTGTGGATATTTTCTTCTAAATAGATCCCTCCATGCCATATATTACTTTTCTTCCAATATTTTTGCTCATTAATCCCATGGATCCTGTGGTCACAACCTTCTAGAGCTTGGCATATTATTGCCCCTGGCTGTTGTGGCAGGCAGGCAGGGTTGGTTATGTATTGTAGCATTCTAATTTGTTCATCTTTTTTTTTTTAAAAAAAAGAGAGAAAATATACAAGTGAAAGTCGTTTAATATACTCAATATAAAATGAGTCATCTTGACAGGTCAGACACTTATTTTTACTTCAGTTCAACTTTCTAGGGTGGGAGGAAAAATCTTGTAGAGGTAGGTCAAGTGGGAGATAATCAAGCTATTGTCTGAGGAGCTATTCTTCCCAGGTATGTGCTCATATCAAGAAGGGAATAGTCCTAGAGAACTCCCACCCTAGGGTCTCCATCTGGTGTGTTTCAGGGTGCAAGATGGCAAAGGCCAGAATATGCAGACTATCTCCAGTCAGGAGATGGATTTGGGGTTGAGAGCGAAAGGTAGAATAGGCCTATAAAACGCTACAAATCCTTCCCCTTTTCCCTAGCACTTGGATGTACTGGATTACCACAAATAATGTCAAGAAGCCTGCATGGAGTGGAAAGCTTCCAAAAGTTGATGTACCTGTTTTAAAAGATTTATTAGGAGGGATGACTGGCGGTTCCCTTAACTTCAGATTCAGAATCCAGGACTGCAGACTTTGGGAAGTGATCAAATGGAAACACGTCTGTAACAAATTGTTTTAATGATCAGCATAAATGTATTTTAATTTGGATTAATTGCAGCCTGGGAAAACTTTACTCCTAAATAAACTGCAGGAAAATGCAATCTATAACAAATATAGCTAAATAAATTTCAGTCTAAATAAATAGGTCATGGCTTCCTCCCCACAGAAGACGCTGTGTTTAGAAAATGTACACAGAGCCATGCATATGCTATACCTTAAGGTATTTACGTAATGACAAAAGATCACTTTTTCATTTTCAAACCATCACCAAGGGATTGCAAAGCAATCAAACTTTAACAGCCAATTAATCTCTCTAGATGATGTTTGTGTAGCACTTAACCAGTTTCAGTAAATTAGATCCCTGTGGGCTGGGCTGTTATATTGATAGAAATGTTACTGCTGGCTGGAGGCATTCATTTACTAGTTTGTAAGAACAGCAGCATTGCAGAATCATGAGCATATGGAAACAAACTCTCTGCACCTTTTCCAAAGTAATGTTGGCTGTAAAGATTAGGAGGTTCTGGGGATCACTCTGTATGGAGTTTCAGTAAACTAAATACATAGTTTGTCAATTCTGCTGGACTCAAGAAACTGCTGTTACATTCCCTGTGAGAAATGGAGGAAATCCATTGGGAGGCAGCTGTGGATGATAAAAAAAAAAAAAAAAAAAAAAAAAAAGTAATAATATTACCCAGCAGAGCCCACTTAAGACAATCTGTTAAAGGAACAGACTTGCTTAAAAAATACTGTTTGCCTGCACCCAAGTAAAATACATTTTAAAAAATCAATTTAAAATTAATATCTCATAGAAAGACCAAACCCAGTAATGAATACATTTCCAGTACATAAGCAAAATAAAATATACTAGAAAACTGGCCTATTAAAGTGGCAAATATGCTAAGTTAATTTTTCTTCCTCCTCTTCAGTGTGATGACTTCATTATAGTTTCTAAACAAAGACAATGTCTGACTGGTTGATGAGGCACCTTGCTATCAATTCATTGATTTTAATTACCACATAGACTCAATTGTACAATTAGATGGACACTTTTTGAAAAAAATAAAGAACATTATGTACTGAATGCAATGATATCTTCCTACATGCCATGCTTGAAACGATAAATGTGACTCACTCCGCTCCTATAACCAAGTGTCAAAGGACTGAACGGTAGAACTCAATAGCAGCATCTTTCCCCAGTTAAGTGAAGTCTGAGGAGGTCTTACAACAAAAGCAAAATAATTTCTGGCTGGATTCTAGTTATTTCAGCATGTGCTCTGACCAATGAAAAACTGTTAATTTTATTTTGCACAGCTGTCCTCAACATCATGAGTTTGTCCTTTGTATTGTTGGATCTCGCTTCCCCCAAATGTGTTTTCTGTGTCTTTAGAGATAAGCATTTTTGAGGCTGTGTAAAATCATCCTCCATCCAATTTCAGTTGAAAGTGACAATAGAATTTTTTTCCTGCAGCATAATAGCTGTCATAGCTGGATATATTTCTAAAGATTATACTGTAATATCTCTTTAATATCTTTACTCTGCGGTGCAGGCAGACATACAAGAGATTTTCACACTATGGTTTATAATTAAGCAACATTCAAGCAGGGGTGAGTGGTATAAAAATTCATGATGTGATGCTTCCTCTTGTTCAGATACAGGACTTCTGCAGAGTACTTTAATGGGGTGGGAAGCTTCTGAAAGAAAAACATATGACAATCACAGTCTGTACCTGAGTTGTCCATTCTGGGAGCCTGCCAGATAGGAAGGCATACAGTAGACATCTTAGCTATTCCTGTTCCTGCCACCCACAAAGAGAATAAGGTCACTTTATTTTTTTTAAAACAAAAACTGGAACAATTGGTAGCTTATGAAGATCTTCACAGCCCATTGCCAGCTATGGTGATGAGGCTACAGTTTCCTGACGTGACCAAGCACAAAATAGACAGGCCTATAGGCGGTTGTGAAAAGCTACTAGATGTCAGAACAGCCTCAGAGCAGAGGACCTGCAAACCCTCAGCATAAGTTAAAGCGGCTGCTCTAATTTATGCTAGAAGTTGAGCAGTCCCCTCAGCACAGTCCAGAATTTCAGACATGCAAAAGTGGCTTATGGCTATCCTGAGGTGCACCTCCTGAGAAGCACAGTTCAGAATTTGGCTAAAATATTCATAACTAACCTTTGAATTTGAATGCTTGAAGGTATTCACTCTGTTTTCCCTTGAGCTGTGCACTCTTGTGGTGTTTTTCCTTCTTTAAGCCCCTGAGTTCTTTCACTATGCAATGAACTAGCATTGTCGAATGCTCACTGTCTTTTACTCCCATTGCAGAAGAGGCGAAATATATTCTATTTAATAGGTCATCTTTTGACACAGTATGTATTGTCCTCCATTTAAAATGGTCATCCTTATAGTGACTGGACAGGTTAACACCTTGTTTGACATCAACATCCATAATGATTTCTTCTGATACAGGATCTCAGAAAAGATGTAGTTCACCACAGCCAAAAAGTATCCCACCAAAAAAATTGCTGGAAGAAATTTTCTCCAGAAATAAAATGTTATCACTGCCCTGGAGAATACGAGCTAGACTACACGTGGAGTTATTCTGGAATATCTATTCCACTTTAAAGTCACACACTGCCTTATTTTGGAATAACTTTCATGTACAGACAAGTCCTAAGAATGGGACTGAGAAAATAGTCAGATTTGCTGAGTGAGAAACAGAGTTTGAGATTAACTAAAACACACCGTAGGAATCATCATGTGAAGTCAGACAATACAATAGAACCCAGTTAATCCCTGAAACTGTGCTAACCTGTTTTCTCTCACCATGCAATTTCTTTTTTAATTTCTAGCCAGGGGGGTATTGCACTTTGGAATTTCACATTGAGTCAAGTTCCAGAATTCAAACTGGTATACAGATGAACCTAGATTTTCATTTTGCTTCATATTGTAATTTCACAGCTGTGCTTTTCATCTGATATTTATGTAAACCTATACGTATGAGTGTAGGTTTGTTAAGATGTTTGTGTACCCTTCAATGAACGTGCTCTGAGTTTATAATGAAACTGCGTATCAGATGAGTATTGTGTGGTCGCTAATTTTAATGCAAACATCTTAATTACTTTGCTCATCTAATGGAATAGGAGACGTAAATTATTTGGGTAAATGGATTTAGATAAGGGAGGGGTGTTCTGATGGTAAATTGTAAGGGTATTTATATAGATTTACAGATATGGGAACTGTTATACCAAATTCCTCTTCACACTACATAATTTTTAACTGAGTTACTGGTATAATCAAATTTAAACCTGTCACGCAACATGGTTAAAACTCAGTTAGTAATTGAGGCAGCTACAGTTAGTGTTTCAACTTAGCCAGTTCTCTGCATGAGAGCACATTGTCCCAGGTGCTTCTGGTGCTGTTCTCTGTGTGTCTCCCAGGATTTTGTACCCTGCAGTATGGGGTAGTGGTATAGATTTTTTTTTTTTTTTTTTTTTTAGAAGACCTGATACAAATCATGGTTAGGACATTCCATATCTCTATTTCCTCACAACCAGAGCTTATAAATAGCACTTTATTTTCTATTTCGATACACATTATATAGTGAAATCTGAGTGTTGACATGTAGGGTTGGTAGTGGGGAGATTAACTTTGTGCTAATCACTATAGGGATGGCAAAACTTTAAAATCTGAGCATTATTCAAAAGTGTATTTTGTAAAGACGTATAACACACACCGGCAATTGATCCAGCCTCTTCTGGTAAAGTTTGATGGAGAGTTGGGTGGAATGGTTTAATATAATGTGAATCCAGGCCAAGCCTTCTCCCTAGTGTTCATGTCTTGTTTCAGCCCCAACTCAAGCATTATGTGACTTCACGATCTCAGAACATCCTGATGTAAAACTGCTATGGTATATTTGAATTTTACTTAATGATTTTAAGAGCAGTTTAGTTAGTTAATTTTAATACTCTAGTGATTTTAATTCTTTACAACAGTGGCAGCTTGAAATACATAAAATGTCTAATTCTTATGAGGCTTAATTGTATAATGTTCCTAACATAGTCCTTAAAAATAGGATGTTAAGATTAATGTAATCTAAGTACAATAAAACCTTGAAGCTTCATCTACATTTAAATTATTTCAGCAATTTAGAGTAAAGTCTGCATAACTTTACGAGTCAAACAAGTGGCTGCATGCTTCAAAAAACAACACTAAGTGGACACTATCCAAGGAACTATGCCTTTCTTTAGAGTAGAAGCTAATATGAAAAATAGATACCAAAGGATTTGTGAATTACCTAATTTATTACACAGCATAAACACACAAATACAGGACTTGATAGAAGAGCAAGATCAGATTTTCATTGAGTCTGATCCCTCTCACTGAAGTCAATGGGAGGTTTTTCTTTTACTGAAGTCAGTGTCAATAGGTTTGGTCCTTTATAAAGCCAACTGAACACCCTCCCCAGCTTTGACCAAACTAAATTCCATTCAGCTGAAATTTCATGGGTGATCTTATGACAGAATAGATTGGCTTTTTCCCAGAAAGGCAAGTTGGACAAGGCATTTATGAGATAATGGTTAAAAAATGCTATCCTCTTAGGCTTCCTGGAACCTGTCTCTTTGTATCCCCAGACTCTCCCTTCTCTTTCCTCCAAGCTTGTTTTCTATGCACTGCTCCCAGGTCCTCTGCTACATTCCAGTGCAACCAGACTTACACAAAAACTGTACACATTGATGAAGCCCTGTACAATATCAGACTTGTTGGCTCACTTAGCTAGTTTCAAACCCACAAGAGTATGACATTTATTCAGACATCCAGCTATCTTGCTTATATATATTGCTATTTTCTTAGATTCTTTTTCAAGTGGATCTTTGTATAAACATTTTTACACATTTTGAAAGACATCAGATGATACACATTTCACTACTGGTCCTGAACAGTTATGTAGTGTTGCTGTCCTGGGTAAAGGTTCACTACATTCTTCTCTAGAAGTGGTTGCATCTTCACTGGTGGTTGGAGTGAACATGCAGGACTATCTCCAAATAGATTGATGCCAAGGCTGATTTAATGTCCCAGCAGTATTCCCAAATGCGTGCCAGAATCCTTTCCACTGCCTGCAGCAGTACTTTGAAGTAGGTGCAACTGCAGTGGATGCAGAAGATTAAAGGATTCTAGAGTTCATAGGCAGAGATGCAGAGCTCTCTAAAAGGAGCAAGACTCTACTGGATCTTTTAATTTTGTATTGAAAGAACTTTGTCAAGGGAAGCTTTGCTTCAGAACACATCTCTCCCTTGAGATATTGTACACTACAAAGCTGCCTATATTGCCTGCAACTAAATCCTGTAAGTACACATGGACACACATGCACAGAACTTCACAAAACTATTCAAGAAGTTTTGCACAATTCAGTTATGCAGGATTTCACCCACAAATAACATATTGTGATCTAATTCTTACAGACGAATTATGCTAGATAAATAGAAGGCAATATTATTAAAAGACCCATTTTTGTAAGCAACTTTCACATGACATGTCCTAAGTGAGAAGTATCCATCTTCTACTGGCTCATTTTGTCTTTTGAGAAATATATTTTTCTTCTAGAATCTCTCAGTTTGGAAACTAGAATCAGAATGTCAAGAGTGGCTAGTGATTTTTGCAACCCTAAGTTGAGATACTTTAAAGGGGTCTGATTTTTCAAATGGAAGGGTTTTCAGCACTTTCCAAAATGCAGGGCCCTTTAAAAATGTCTAAAGGTGAAGACCCCAAAACAGAGGCTTCCAAAATCACTGGTCACTTTTGAAAATCCTGGACAGTGCTAGCAATAGCTCTAATCTCCTTTGTTTCAAATGAAACAAGTGCTGGCTTAATTGTGGTCTGTCTGATGCACGGTAAAGCTTACTTGTTAACCATTCATGTAGAGTACAGAATAGTGAAATCCATTAATGTGTCACACTCACATAATCCTTTTAATATGTCTGATTAGCTGATTTCTTACCTCTTTTTACACTAGTATAACTCCACTGGCTTCAGTGAATTTACTTCTAACTTACACTAGTGTAAATGAGCTCAGGCCCTAAAACTTTCCATCTGTATATGCAATTATATATGGAAAAAAGACTTTCACATTATCTTTAGTTTTATTTGGTTTTTGTTTGGAAGCGGAGAGAACAGTACTGCAAAAACGTCACTTTTCTTTCTCTCACAGTTGGATAGTATCTTATGAGCCTGAACCTAATTTTGAGATGAATTAATGGCTATATTGATTTCTCTTTACTTTTATAATTATGTGCCTATTCGTAGGTAAAAGGCAACCTCTCATGCCCCCTATGGGTTTTAAATATTTGCTCTTTGGGTACTGCAAAACATTTGACTAAATCAAGCATCCCTTTGGCTTAGTCTGGGTTCTAGCCAAACCTACAATTAGCAGCCCAGATTCATGACAATTCAGTGGAGCTGGCGTGAGCTTTCTGCCAATCTCAGCTGCTTCTCTTGGGCCTAGTACACATACATTTTACATTATGTACTGTGCCCACATGCTGTTCATGGACATGCTTCCCCTGCCTCTGCACACTTCTCTAGACTCAACACTTCAAACACCCTCAGTGGGCATCTGTTACTCTCTACCGCCAGGCTTAGTGCCTTTCTTTGGTGATTAGCTTTTCAATTAAGTTTCATAAGGCTAATCTTCAGGGAGAAAAGCTCACAGACAAAGGAATGGCTCTTGCATTTGGCTGGCTAGTTTGAACAATGTAGAACCACTGCAAGGTCAAGAACTTGCTAAAACTGGAATAACTATTTTTAAATACCTTGAAAGGTCTAATGCTTAGGCTTTACTTAGAGATTACTGGTTCTATATGCCAGGCAGAAGTCACCATGAGAGCTCCAAGGATACACTAAACAGGTATGGACAATGGTATCTCTTATGGTAGGATATGGGTTTATTTATTTATTCTGTGTGCACACTTTGACAGATGTGGCCAGTTTTCACTAATGACAAATAGTGATTGTGATGGGGTGGACAGGGCCTCAGGATCCTGCCACACCCATCCCAGTTAAGGAGCAATGGAGCTAAGTCCTCCCAGTGGCCTAGAGAGACTGCACAGAAAGCAGTCAATCAGGGGGAGGCTGCAAAGGGCTAGCCAGTCAAAGAGACTGTAGGGAGCAGCCAATCAGAGCCCAGGAGGGTCATATAAAAAATTGCTGCAGAGACACAGTCAGTCAGTTCCTTGCTGGAGCCAGAGAAGTACAGATGGTGCTTCTGGCTTGCCAAAGGGAACTGCAGCACCATGGACAGCTCAGTGCTGGCAGGGACCGGAGGAGAGTGTGAGTGTTTCTGGCTAGCTGCTGGGCCTGAACACAAGAATTCTTAGCTAAGGGTGAAATCTGGGGCTGCAGGGATGGGGCCTAGGGAATCGAAAGCAGTTTTGTTAAAGGGACACAGCGGCATATGGCTGCTATTCATAGGGACCCTGAACTGAGACCTGGAGCAGTGGGTGGGCCTGCTTCCTTCACCCCTCTCCTCAATAGGCCACTGGGGAAGTGGCCTACAATTGGACAACACAAAAAAACTCCAGAAGGACCCAGAGAGGGCAAAACCATTGCCTCCAGAGAGGAAGCCCTGGTGGGTATGGCCTGAATCCAAGGCCAGGACTTTTTTGATACTGCAGATACATGCACCTGATCAGAAGGGGCACTCGTGAGAGCTGGTGCCACACCATTGGTGATGCTAATGAGACTACTGGCCTGTAGCATTGGGCTGCGTAGGTATTACATAAAATGAAAAAAAAAACCCAGTAATATACACAGTCAAATGAAAAGTTTTGCGATCTAAATGAGCAGCAGCTTTTATTATTTTTGTCATTATGCAGAGGCGACCTGTGGGCCCCCCCCCCCCCCCCCGAGTTGCTTTGTGGCTTGTTCTGAGCATGCTCAGCAACATCTGCTGAGGCTGCTGCCCTCACTCTGTCCCCCCTACTGTCAGCATGTATGGGATGTCTCTGTCATTGTCTTCTATTTCCAGTGAGGACTAATGAAGTCATTAGACTAGCATATTCAACGTTTAAAATAGCCTCATGCTTTTACCATACACTTAGGCTTTTTTAATTTATTGGCATTTTTAACATGGACCAGTACAATGGTATCAAAGAGAGAGAGACCCTAACAAGTGAACATGCACTGTGACTATTTCTACTTTTCTCTTTCACAGCTTTAGGAATACATATTCTCAATAACCCAGAGTTGCAATATAGTTTAATGATACAGCTAAAACCAATGATTGTGCCAACCTGACTTAGTACAAGACAAGTCTGTCCCCTATTTAGTTTGAGAGAAGAAAGCATACAATTATAGTATACAGTAATGGTAGTATCTCCTCTTACAACACTCTAAATACAGCTAGACTCCATGCTAGCTAATGTTAAATGTGAGAAACAATGAGATCAATAGGATTATCTTTAACATGAATCCCAGGTCCTCACTAGCACAGGCCCGTGCATCCATTATGACTAGAAAGAGTTGCACATTAAGTAAAAAAAAAAGGGAAATGGCAAACATGTTTAAACCATATTTTAATCCAGAATCAGTCATAGCATAGAACATTAAAACTTCCAACTTCATTCCAGAGTTTAGCACGAGGCATGTTAAAGTTCTCAATGCTGAAATTGTCATTCAGGCTCTACATGCAGGGCCTGGTTCAGTGCTGAGGTTCTATTGGCAGGTTCTCCAGTGGAAGATACCCCCCACTGGAACTTCCTAGTGTATACAAGATGCATGCAAACTCCCTTTGCTCCTCCCCCCACACTTTCAGCCAGTTGTTAGGACGAGAGCAGCCTGAAGATGCTTTGATTTGGCATCTCTACCAGGCAGTTTCTGCCAGGAGGCTCCCAGGAAGCTCTGGGTGGAATTTAAAGTTACTCTAAAGATTACATGGAATCTGTAGGTGGGGACTGTGTGATACAGTCACCTGCTATCTCCTCCAATGAATTGCCCTTGAATCAGATCTGCTCTCAGGGGTACAAAATGTTGCAGCTTGTTCACACACATGCTTATGGGAGTGAATCTGGGCTTTTTTCCTTGTAGCTGCTGTGCAAAGTTGTTGTTGTTCCAGAAAATGTAAGTTTTTCTGCATAGATGACCTGCAGTTTGGTGGAGAGAGAGAGTGGAGGGAAAAAAATAACTGCTACACTTTCTTGAAAATGGTCTTTAAACCAGTTAACACTCTCCTCCTGGTCTTAAGCAGCAGATTCAGTTCAGAACAAATATGTATTATCCTGCTTTCAAACAATTCAATCCAGGATCAGGTTTAAGAATACACTGTCTTCAATCCAAGAGTTCTGCAATCAGTGTTCCACTATGGCAGTCTAACCCAGTCCAACCATGGAGAGGATTTCACACAAGAAATCAGTGTACATGAGGCCTTCTTTGGGGTTTAATACTTTTCTCAGGAACCACTCCTCATTGTTTGTTGAACAGAACAACTCTTTGTTCACTAGCACCCTGGGGATTCTGATCCAGCAAACTCAGCTCCCCTTTCCTTTGTTTTTCAGCCTGTCCATACTTCAACTACAACCACCATTTAAGGGAACAGTTACATCAGCTGATTACAAGTAACATACCTTAGATGGTCTCCACATAGAAACTTTTCTGCCACTGTGATTGTTCTCGTATATCCATACCTTTCATGCTGCCTAATCATTGCACTATATGATTTTAGTTTGTAAAAGATCTATAAATATCAAAATAGTTGTCACCAAAAATATAACCCTCAATCTTTAATTGCTGTTGGAAGGAGGAGCTAGGCTATACTTTGATCTGTAGATAATAGACCTGATCTTGGTTTACACTTTCTTTTGTTACCATAGATCAAAGGACACTCAAAACTGAGATCTCCTTGGTTTTTGTATGTTTAATGCAAAGTTATTGTGGTGTCAAATCAGAGACATAGAGCCATTTCCTTCAGGCAATATGCTTCAGAACAGGTAGCTGTTATTTAGGCCTTTGTGATTATTCTGTTCTACTATGTTTACAGGTGGCCTCACAATATATAATCTATTCATGGTTTACTATTCCTCTTAAATCAGTTAGCCATACATGGTTGTCAGGAAATAAAAGTAGAGAAGAGGCTTGTATATCATGCTACATTTGATTAAATTAAACTACATCAACCTTCTCTACAGAGATTCTTAAATCCACAGGCAATGTACCACTACCTCAATGTAAGAGAGAAATAATTAGTGTACAACAAGTGCCTAGGAATCAAGACACTGTCTAGTTAATGCTGACATCAGTTAATTAACGTATGTTACTAGACATGACATAATTCACAAGAAACATATCTCTCTGCTATTAAATACTGTTGAATAGGACACAACCTTACCTGTCTAGACAGGAACAGATAAAATTTATCACACACGCATGCAACAGAAGTTCAAGATGTAATATCAACTCCATCTCTCTCTCTCTCTCTGTGTGGAGTTATACATATGTAGATATAGGTGTGTGTGTGTGTGTGTGTGTAAAATGGCAGATGTTTGCAAAATACCCTGTTAATGCAAAATTACTGTTGAGTTTCTAATGACACAGAAATGTGAAAATTCCAATTATGGTCTATAACACAAACTTGATCCTGCCACCTTGCATTATGATGGCATTTTTATTTCATGATCATACAAAAGGTTATGCATGAAAGGTGCATTTAAGAATATGGAAAAAAGGTCTGGCTCAAAATTAAATCAAGAGCACATGGATTTTATAAATTCTGTATTGAGGCTCATCATTTAAAATCATCACAAGGCCATATGCAGTTATTACCAAAAAAAACTACACATACACAACTAGAGTTATATCAATCAGTGCATTTTCTTTGCATTATATTGTTTGCTAAATAGTTTTTCATATTGTCCTGAGCTGCATGTGGTAAAAGAGGAATTAGTCTGAAACAGTAGGTCAGATGACAATAGAAAAGCATGCCGTTATTCACTATTGATGGGTTTTACCACCTGCATACCTTTTTGAATTTTCTGTTTTATTTTCTCAGTAATCTGTATTTCAGTTGGCAAACCTTGCCTTCTTTCCCCCGAAGCTGCAAACTACATAAGATTAGCTGATTGTTAGAGTACTGTAAAAGTCAAAGAAATATGGGCATGTGTTTATAAATAATCAAAACCTATATTATCGATATAAAATATTTTACTATCTATAAAAAAAAAAAAATGAAAATATCCACAGCTAGAACTCTTCCAAAGCCAGTAATGGTTAATGGCATCCAGAAAGAAATATTTTCATTCTCCTGCAGTTACTAATTCTATTGGGCTAACAAGCTGTTATGTTATGTTTACCTTCCTGAAAATTTTTTTTTAATTAATTTATTTATTTTTAAAGAAAACAAAATAGCTTTTCTTCCCCCATGTGACTGTGATTGGCAGGAGAGAATGAGAGAGACATAACATTTGAACATTGGTAAAAAGGAAGCATGGACTATGGCTAAAGCATAAGACTGGCAGGCTGGAGGTTTGAGCTCCATTTCCAGCCTAAATAGAGGTTTTGAGCAGAGCTATATTGGTGGAGTTCTGCTACTACATACATTAACCTGTATCTGTGAAAACAATCGATTGTTGCTTGTGCTGTAGCGTCTATCTTTTGTTCCAATTATTAGTAGGAACTTTTAGAAAGATAAAGACAAATGGGTTAACGTTATGTGCAAACTAGGAGCCAAATCTTCTGTGTTCATGATAACACTTTAGCTGTTCTCATGATTGCCCTCTGACCTTGTAACTAATTTGTTGCCTGTCTTTTTCACACGTGTGGTGTTTTTGTTGTTTTTGATTCATTCTTTGGCTCTTGGACTGTAAAAGGTTGAGTACCACTCCGCTAGGTGTGTGTGGCACCAATTTCATTTTTTTGACAGTTCCCTTTTGCAGGCTTAACAAGTGTTTTTCCTAGCATAGCCGTTTTGACCTGTACGGCCAGCTGCTCTCCTAGTGCAGAGCAGCTGAGGGAATCTGGTCTGCGTTCACTACACACACAAGGCAGGGATTTAATTTCACTATGTCATGAACAGCTACTTCATTAACTTCAACAAGAGATCAAGATAGCCTCTCCATTTCCATTTTTCACACAGTCTTTGTTCTTCCTTGTGTCCCTGTGAAGTCTGATATCCCCACGCTGACAATCATAGCCTAATAGTTGAAACATTTGGTTTCCTTTTCAAGCAGAATGAACTAAGGAAAGCCAGCAGAGAGGCTGGTTAATGGCATCAGCCAGCATTCCAAAATTCTCACTCACAGGTCCTTGCAATGCACCTTTCACGTTTGAGTTTAGAGAAGCATGCTACCAGCTCTTTGCTGCTACTGCTGGTCTTTCTAGTCTAACTACGATGATATCTTTCTTAACTTTCTATTAAAACACCTCCTGAAGAATAACATAAGTACATCACAAGTGATAGGCAGAAAAAGATTTTATTTGATATATGTACCTGACTGTAGGCCGAATTATTATTGCCATCTAAATGTGAAAGGCTTTTCAGATTATGACAATCTGGAGAGTATGTCAATCTTCCCTGCTTTTTGTTCCAACATGTAATGAAATATTAAGACACAAACTGTTGTAGAACTCTGGTAGTGAGTTGGAAGGGAAAGTTCTCTACAGTAAGTTAATGATATAATTAAAGATCTTGTGTCAGACAGTGTACTAACACAGTAATCTGGACACACACACACACACACAAAAAATCAGTTTGTAGATTTCTCATCAGAAATTCTTGCATAATAATGGAACCGTGAACACATATTAGAATACTTCCCAAAAGGCAGAGATCCCAAGGAGAATGTTCATATACCTAAAGAGGCCAAGTCCCAGTTCTTAATACTGCTCTTTACAACTAAATTAAGAAATAACGGGGGTGAAATCCTGGCTACACATGGGACAATGGCAAAACTCCCATTGACTTCAAGGGAGCCAAGATTTCACCTAACATGATCTTCTTTTCCTCTTGCTCATTTTTTTCTCCTCTGCCTCAAGCATTTTTTTATTTCCTGGCTCACTGTTAAGTGATTTTAGATACACTGATACAACACCAGATAGTCACTGTGTGTAGTAATGGTAAACCATATTGTTGGGAACCAAACATCTGATTCTTAAATTTTTTTGGATTCTAGTAAATTACAGTACTAATCATTTGCTACCATAATTTTTTGGGAAGGTGAGGCAGATCTCTCACACCTGACCCATCTCTCATTCTAGAGGGAAACTCGTAACTTAAAAACTAATCAAACTTAGAAAAAAAAAATATTAAGAGGAATTTGAGATACTGCACTTGCGCCAGTCAATTTTTGAGGCTTTGCTACAACGTTGTCTTACTTTTCAAAAACTTCCTCATCTCTGTTTGTTCTGTGGAAGTCCCATACAAACAAGGGAGAGGGTGAAACTGATTATACACAATGTGTTGTCAAATGCAAAGTAACATGGAAAAAATAGAGGGGGAAAAATATATTTTTTCTCTAATCCTACAGTAGAAGTAAGTGTGGGGAACAAAGCACACAACTTTCAGTGCAACTCTTTTTAAGTGGACACAGTCCCTTTTAAACATAAGTTTATAAAAATGAAATAAGTTACTGTTTGTTTCAAATACTTTAAAAATAGACGATTGAAAATGGGTGGAAAGAGCCTTGGCCTCTGGACCAGCACTGGGGACCTGTAAAGTAACAACCATATTGGAAAACTATAAACTGAGCACTAGAGTTGAACTTGTTCTCCCCTCATATGTTGGTAATAATGGGCCAGATTTTCAGAAGAGTTGAGGACCAGAACATCAAGTGTTCAGCAGCCAGAATAAAGGCCACAGTGTTGAAAGAGCTCTGCTCCATTGAGACACCTAAATAAAGGCCAGATTTTTTTAAAAATTCTCAGCTTCCAACAGCTCCTATTGTGACAACTGAGACCTAATGTGCAAATGTGGTTTGAAACACTGGACCCCACTGGTAGGTGCTGAACACACTTGAAAATCAGGGCCCGTATCTAGATTCCTAGCATAAGACAATAAGTTCCACTTCTCCTGCAGCAGAAGATTTCCCCACTTCTATATAAAATGAGCTGGTTAATTCTGAGACCAGTTTTGTGTTTTCACAGAAGTTTAATTGTTGTCAGGAGTTGGCTAAGATTGGGAGGAAGATGAATTCTGATGATATTAGAATGAGATGTTTGATATTTCTTATTTGTGGTGCATTTCAGGGGAGCACTATATTTTTTCTTCATAAAACTGGCCAATATTCAAGTTTAGTATTTGCATATGGGCCAGATTTTCAGCTAGCGTCAAGCTGGCCTCTATTTTGCATAGACACCTCTTGTACACAGATATACACCTATTTCTCAGATACAACCCACCTTTGTACACCCTGATGAGCCACTGGCCATCCAAATGGTTGTATACATGAGCAAAATGGGATGAGGGGCCATCCTCTTCGGGGGCAATCAATGTTGTGCAAAAATAGGCATGCAAAAGTGGTGGTCAGGGATGATTAGCTTCCCTAACAGTGCACAGTATGCTATAGATTGATTACACCTGAATATATTCTTGAGGCTCGGGGCACATGTCGGAGTAGCTCATTCTGTCAACTGACCTACATTTTAGTATTTATTTCCACTCCCTTACCCCAAAAGGCATGGAAATAAAATTATGAATGAGTCAGTCTGGTAAATTTGGCAGATTCAGATTGTATTAAAGAATGCAGACCTAATATTTCTTGACAAATTGTTCCATCTAACCCTATTGTAACATACAGTATCTACTGAACACCAGGCTTTGGAAACAGCATGATCTGATACAATACAGAATACAATACCTGGTGTACAATGAAATTGAAATCATTTAACATATTTGATAACTGAACTGTCCTGCCAGCACGTTGGATGCCATCTGTCCATTTATTGACAGCCTTGTCAGGAAAAAAAAAATCTTGAGAGTTGGCAGTGGCCCAGCTTGCCTTTGGTCTGCTTTCTAGCATTTCTGTAACAGATGTTATGCCACATGCCCAAAGCTGCTGTATATAAACCAATGTGTGCACAAATTGTTAATTGGGGGTGAGGGGTGTATGCTTACCTTCCAGATCTCATTTGGTATCTATTCTAGGGTGAATTATATTATAATTATGAAGTGATGGAAGTCCTGAGCCAATGCCCATTGGCATTATTGAGGGTCTTTCCATTTACTTCAATGGACTTTGGTTCAGATCTTAAATGTACCAGTTAGACAAACAAAAATAGCAATTTAAAATCAATTAATTTAATTAAAAAATTTAATTACAAATATTTTAAAATGTATGCAGAGAACTTAAAATACAAAGTGATAGACTAAATAGACTATGTGAGTTACTGTGTGTTATAGCCATTGCTTCCTCACAGCTCTTTCAAATTGTTCATACACAGAAATCTTATCAAACAAACGAACTAAAAATTATGGTGGGTCTTTCTGCAAATTATCTTTACTAGATAACATAATCCCAAAGTAGGCCAGTTCATCCTAAATCCATGTAAATCACTCTAGGTGAGATGAAGCTTCAGCAAACAGTGTTTTTCAATTCTGTGATTAAAATGTAGTGGCTTCTGCTTTGCTCCTCCCGTCTAGCTCTGTTGGTTGTCAGCGGAGTAACATGAGGGAATTATCATCATCCTGCACTAACCCCTGCTACTGCTGATAGGAAAGATTTTTTTCTTCTTTTGTTAATACAAAAGAAAAAGAAGAAGAAATAGGTCAATAAAGCAATGCAATATGTTACGTCATATATCTTTAGACAAAACATTCTACTTTTGCTTTCCATTTCAAGAGATTTACTATACAAAACTGATAACAGCGTTATCTTATAGGTGGTTTTTCAATGACATTTTTTCCATTCTATTTTATATTTCCACATGATCAACTTATGGTATACTCTTGCATAATGTCTTTGGTGAAAATTGGTTCGACCATGTATCTGTTCAGCCATAGAAGAAAGTGTCCGTTGATGCAGTGCTGATATAGTACAACAGGTGACCTGTTTTATATATTAGGCTAGGGGAACTTCTAGATCTCAGCCTTTCATTTGTCATGTTTTAGTGACTAGCTTGTAGTGTGTTCCCTTTATGTGTCTCAGAGCGGCATTACAGTATGTGTGGGTTATTTTTTCTAAGAATTATTTTAAAAAAAAATGATTGAAAATACAAAAAAAAAAAAAAAGCCAAAGGACAAAATCTTAGACAGAAACAAGAAACCAACCACTATCATGTCATTTATCTGTCAGGAAAATGCCTGTCTTGATGGCATCATCATTAAGATGCTAAAGAAGTGATATATACACACACACAATGGGAGGGGAGGTGGACCTTCAAAATCTCACCTATTTATAATTGTGAAAAGCTGGTTCATCCGTAGATGTTATCCCAGGCTAGGGAATGCTAGTAGTTCATACTGTGTATGAACACAGCTGCTACTTAGCGACAAATGTCATTATCTTTCCAGATGAGCTATTAGCAAATGTTGAAAAGATAGCTATACAGTAAAAGCGTAATGCTTATGAAATGACCTGGAAGGCTCCAAATGCCCCAATATATGGTTTATAATTCAGAATAATACAAAGATAAGCACTGCCAAGTATTTGATTATAAAAAAGAAAAATCCAAACTCTGCGTGAAAAATGAAACACGGAATTCAATTTACAGTCCCTAACAATACATGCTTTGCAAATAGGCATGCTAGAGTTTACTGAGATGTCTGACTTAACAAGGCAACAAACATTTTGTTTAAGCCTTGAAATTGCAACCATAAAAACAATGTATTTTTTATAGCCATAAAAATGTGTAAATACATTCATGATGACTAGGTGGTGATAATAATAGCAACAGAACAAAAAATTATGTTGGTGAAAAGCAGACAGATTAGACCTGGTTTAGCCATTAAAGGTACCACATTTATCTACCTTGTCTGCTATAACAACCAAAACATTGTAACTGCTAGTATAAAATCAGAATTAAAAAAAAAAAGTGGTGCTGTGACAAGCATCTGATCTCTTCGCAGTGCAAAAGTTAAACAATAAGCTCTTTAAGTGTCTGTCTTCTATATCAATATAAACCATAGAGAGATACCATAGCTATAATAATACAATTTCTCTAGTCCTTACCTTTTTAGTCAAGAGGCAGATGTGAACAGTTCTGATGCCTCACTGCTTTTGCCAGTGCTTCAGGATGCAACACTACTTTCTACTTACAGGATGTGCATTGATTTAGACATAAAGCCCCATTTTAGCAGTCTTTGCACAGGATGCAAGTAGTTTGAAAGTAGACAGAAAATATTTCATGCTCATTCACTGTAAATGAGGCTATGTAAGAGCATTAGTATTTTATCTTCTGTTTATCCTTGTACTCCTAAAGTCAGACTCTCTTTCTCTCTCCCATCCCACACCCTCTGCTCTCTTTCCATTGCTTAGCAACACTGGTGAACTCACTTAAAGCAGAGCTCTGCTCACAGCTGCAACTCCAATAACATTTGTAGGCTTGATGGCTCTAAGATGCAAAATCAACCCTTTTGCCATTTGGTTAGTTGCCTCTGTTAAATAGCATGTCTCCCACACAGCCAGAGCAGATTTTCACATTACAGTTTCAATCTAACCAAGAGTGAGGGGATAGAGAGTTTCCAAAAGAAACCTGGAATTACGGAGAGTCTTCATACAGTGCTAGCACCAGTACTGCCAGTTTGACATGGAATTGGAGCAGATAGGGAAAGAAAAGAGACATTGCTTTCTAACCACTCAGCTTTTTCATTGAAATTAGAGATGGGGGAAAGAAATGGTCTATTCCCCTGCCAAAATTTGTACACAGAAAACCAACAGGTATTGCAATATTATCTTAAACAAGCACTGTAAATTGCAAGAGACAACTGTAACTGCTTCCTACACAGTCGGTATATTTTTCAGCAGTATAGGTGCATGCTAGTACTTTCTAGAAATGTTCAGTTTACCAAGCTAGACTGTATTTGTGTCCAATCACACCTTTGGATGATGATCTGATTTATCTTCTCTATCTCCTCTTTAGCTTGTTCTTTCTCTCTGTAGTTCACAGTACCTTTAAATCTGTGGTTTGTGTTTGCTTTACTTTATGGCATAGAGGGTGTTTAAGACACTAGTGGATTTAAATAAAGACTAAAGAGATCACAGACAAAGTTTGTATTGAAATTCATGATCTCTCTCTCTCTATGTGGAGTGAGATCAGTGCAGTTCTCTGTATGCAAAAGAACAATTTGAACACTGGTGCTGGGGCACTGCAAGAATTCAACTGCTCTAAACAATACAACAACCAAACCACTAGTGTTCCAGTGAACACCTCATCTGAGTTCTGAAATAAAACCCACGAGGCTTAGCAGAAGATTCAAGCTTTTGCCAGTCAGAATCATTTCACTGAGACTTTCTGATATTTGATAATTTAATCTGTCAATATAGTTTGAGGGTGGCACTGCGCTGACCTTCCTACCCTCAGCAGAAGTGGAAACTGAGGAAACTCTGTCCTTTGGAAGGTATGGTAGGGTTGCTCAAATGTTCTCTCAACTCAAATGTGAGTGAAAAAACAAGGTGAAGCCCCTTTAGAAAAGGCAGAGTATATGAGACTTCAACAAGGAATTTTAGGCACATCTTATGGGATTGTCACAAAGTTAATTGATTCTGGGAGAAGGCTGAAGAATTTCTTAAAGATGTGCTTGAGAGTAATAATTAAAATAATCCTCAAATCCACTTGCCTCACAATTTGTCTGAGATATCTTTGGGTAGATATAAAATGAAATCCTAGGGTGTCCACTGTTAGGATTTATGTTATGAGATACTGGTGGGTAGGACCCTGTCCTTTTGATGGCAGAATGATGAAGGCTCTGGACACTTGTCTTCCTCTGGAGAAAATTCTCTATAAGATAAGAGGGTCTTGTAAAGCCTAATGAGCTAGAACTGTATAGATGTAGTGTATTTAATAGTGATTCTTCCTTTTAGAACTTATCAGTGTCCTAATGCATTCCTACTTTTTGTTTCCTATTCTTTCATAAAATGCATTCCTTTCTCTTTTTTAATGAGGGAGTATCGGGGTGGTGTTGCTGATTTATTTTGATTTTTATGTATTATTCTAAAGGCTGAATAAATAAAATAGTTAAAACAGAGAAAGGAAAACTGGAATGAGAAGGTGGGGAGTCACTAAGTGTTTGAGCTAGAACAGTTCCTTTTTGTGGTGGAAGGTTAAATGTGCCATTTTTGTTGTGGCCATCCTGAGATGTTAGTTTGGCATGAAAGACCTGATTTAGATCTCACTCTAGTCTTACGCCAGTGTAACTCCTCTGAGTTATGCCGAACCACCATCCCACTCTGTAGTCAACAAGTACCTCTGTTTTTAGACAGTCTGGGCTTTGAGGGGGCGAAAGGTGGACAATACCACTCCGATATATAAATGAAAGCATATGGAATTAATCTGTTTCTGTACAGGGCTGTCCAGTGTTCTCTCTCTGTTTTACAGAGGCTATAATGCTGTATCTAGACGACATATTATTTGCTGCTTCAAGTTTTTCTGGGAGAGTTTTCCATATTGTAGTAAACACTAGGCCATACTAAAAAGCCATCTATTTGCTATCACATGTGATGCTTAACACTGTAGACAGATATAGCAAATATACTAGGTTGCATATGGTCATAGGAGACAAGTACAAATATTTGCCCTGTGTCATTGGCTATTGAAGACTTTGGGGTTTCACAGGCTTAAGTAGGGGCAGAATTCAGACTTGTCACTTTTAACCTGAAGTACTATATTTTAAAAGGCATTTCAGTGCAGTAGATCTTGAAAGAAAATACTGGTGGCTAGACAATAGTATTGTGTTTGATCACCTGTAGCCAATGTAATTTTGAAAACCTTAGGCTGTTAAAGGAGCTTTCTGGCAAATTCATTAACTAGGATAGATTTTCACAGAACAATTAATTCATATATATTTTCCCCAGATGCTTTATGAATCTAACAAGTTTAGCTGGAGATAAATAACTAACAAATAAAACAAATAACTAAGTATCTAATATACCTTTATATATATATATATATATATATATATATATATATATATATATATATATATGTCCTTAGTTAATATTTCTGTTACTGTATTTGTCTGTAGACTGAGACTTTTTTGTTGTTGTTGCCCCTCTGAGCTGGGTTTAATCATACTTGCATTTATCTAGCCTTCCTTATGTCCATGTGATCTTGGAAACCCAGTTGGAAGCATGAAAGGTGAAGACTATACCCTCTGACTTTTTGATGAGGGGAGAACATGCATTCATTTTCTACACAATTGAATTCTACCACTCCTTCTCATTGTCACTGCATGTGCAGTCAGACTGCAAAATGTTATGTTCTGATCCTCTCACCCCTTCAAGTGAAAGCTGCTTTATCAAAAGTTAATTGAAGTCTGAGGACTCCATTGCTGCAGTGCTGTTGTCTGAAATTCAGTCTAAACAACAATGGAGGAATAAAAGGGTGTCTCTATACTGCTTTTGGCTTGTATAGAAAACAGAGCTCTCTAAATAGTGGGGTTAAACAGTCTCTTTTAAACCACAATATCTGCTAATCTCCTTGGAACATTTTGGTGTTTATAACATTTTATATACAAACATTGTAAAGTTGAAGGAATCTGTTAATTGCTTGCTTGTTTTATTTTTAAAGCTGATGCTTTAAAGCTTTAAAAATAAAAGTCACTGCCACTGTTTGTGTTTTTCCCACACTGTACCACTGAATTGTTCAACTACAAAGGATTAGGAATTGCACTGTTTTACTGAGCTGAATAAATAGTAGATTAGTTTAGCAATCTGCCTCCACAAATCAGTTGTTTCTTTGAAAATAACTAAAAAGATTTGTTTATTCCATAAGGGAATAGTATAGCTAATATTCAAGAGATAAGCTAATGCATTAGCTTCGATTTACTGTATCTCTTAGCTCTTCCAACAAAAGCTATACTGGTGATCTACCAGGAGCCTGGTTATAGCTTTAAAAGACACCAGGTCTGAATCAGTTCTGCGTTATAATGTGTCAGGAGAACAGCCAAGATTCCTGAGAAGCTTCATATTGATCAACAGGGTTAGGCTGCATTGATGATGATGACGAGCTTTTTTGTATTCCAAGCACTTTACAGACATTATCTAATTAACATGTACAACTGCCAGATAATATTCCAAGTGTCTTTCAGGTTTGATCACTACCCTTCCCAGCATTTTGCATGTGATGGGGGTGCTTTAAAGTTCTCCTGCCCTTTAGCTGAAGTCTTACCAATACTGCCAGCCTTGCAGAAACCAGTGGGCTATCTAACCACAAATACCAGAAATCATTGTTATAAATTATTATTGTTCATGTCATCTGTACTTAAGTTTGCAAATAATTTCCCTTATGACACCCTGTACTATAACAATACTTTCATAAAGTAGTTACTCACAACTTTATGAAAGTTTCACCTTTTGGCCTGAATTTTTTCATGTCCACTCTACTATTTTTAGCATGCTAGCTTGAGCCCTGCTAGCCTGAGTCTGTCTACATGTGCTGGGAGGCTCACTCCTGGTTGCAGTGTAGACATACCAGGGGGCTCATATTGTGACTGAGGACTCCAGGTACTACTGTAATACAAGTAGGTATTCTATAAATATGCAAAATCCCCTTGCTTTCACCATCATTAGTCTTTATGCTGTACAGACCAAATCTCTCTCCCTCGTCACATAAAACATTTGAATGACTCCTATTTTTGGAGACTTTTATAGGACAATTGTAAGAAAAATACTGTGCTTCATCTTCTCCTGTTTTTCTTTTTTTTTTTTTTTTTTTAATTAAAGAAGCAAAACACTGCACCTAAGACTTGAAATTCATGTACGGTAAGTAGTTCTCAGTATTTTCTCTGAAAGACTTTTTGAACTCCTTTACCTTGCGTAATGGAGATGCATATTTTTAAAATCAAGCCTATTACAGAGGCTGCACTGATATTTGGTTGGTTGTTTTTTGTAAATTAACTACTTTTTCCTTATGTAATTTTCTATGTGTTTTTATGATATCCAGGGAACATGGTGCAGCCCTCCTGTGGCTTTCTTAATACTTGCACATTCCCATAGCAGTATGAGACTGTATAGCATAGTAGGCCAAACCTCTGCAGGATTTTTCAAAGGTTACGAGTTCAAATCCTATTATTGTTTATAAATATTTTAAAACCTGAAATGTTTCCCAATGAAATAAATAGGAAAAAAATACTGAACACTTTTTTATACTGAAAACAGATATTTAATCCAAAGTATTACACATTAGGAAAAGGTTAGTTAAACAAGACAAAATTAGCACTTCATTGATTCATCCTCTCTCCTCTTTGGTTCAATAAACCCCATTTGTGTAGTGTTAAATTGGGAGCAAGGTAGAACAAATTAACTCTACTTAATAATTCAGGCCCCTATCCAGCAAAGTGCCTAAATGCCTGGTGAACTTGAATCACGAATAGCCCAGTTTATTCTCCTGCTTGAAGTTAAGTGCATACCTAAAAGCTTTGCTGACTTGGGGCCCTCAGGCATAATCCTGTGCTATTGAAATCAGTGAGAGTTTTGTCATTGATTTCAGTGGAAGCAGGATTGAGCCCTTTAAACAGGTAACACTTTCTGACATGGCTGCTGTACGAGGGTCATATTGTCTCATCAATTTTTAAGCAGCTGTCCCTATGGAAAGCAATGAGGCATTCTGCTGAAAAATTGATGGCACAATATGGGCCATAGATATTACATCTTAGAAAAAGAACAGTTCAGCTTTGTAAAACTTGGTCTTTTTTTAACACTTGAAATGTTTTTTGTTCCCATATTTAAGTATGCCATCTGAAACTGCTTCATTTCCCGTAGTTATAGAGGGTAAGTTAGCTCCACAGGAAGCTTGGTCTCCTGCAGGCACTAGAATAGCATGTGAAATTTACCATTTTAATTGTGTATGGCTTCACTGAAATCCTTATTTTCCTTTCTATGTGTCATTTAAGGAGGTAGTGCTGAACTGTTGTTGGAAGTGGGACCTCTAGCAAACAAAAAGGGGGCATGATGCTTTTTTAACAAAGAGCAGCATGCAGACTCCACATATTATAAAGCTTACGGCTATATAATTCCATTTTCTTCTGCATATTTTGTTTCATTACATTAGTGTCCACAACATGAAAGCTTTTAGTATTCGTGGCAATCATCACTCAAAACCTGACTGATGTAATGCAGTGTTCAAAATGGGTTGGATTTTAGATGGACTGATCTTTTACATTTGTTAAACAATATAAATGCACAAAGTAATGAATACAGAGCTACCAGTTTTCATATTGTCATTGTTCACCGTGAAAATGTTCTATATATTTTTGGACATTAAATTTTTAGCAGGTCTGATCTAAAGGAAAAGTATCCTTATAGACACAGTCTGCCATTACCCTAATAGACACAGGTTTTCATGACAAAATGAAGGAATTGTGCCCTCTAGGGAAAATCCTTATTTTTATTAAATTACCATATTTGGAAAATTTGGCATTTTCACAGGCAAATCTGCTTTTCTTCTGGAAAAATGACAACCTTTAATCATGCAAAATTCAAGATGAAAAGAGAATATTTTCTGCTTTTTTATAAACCTGTGAAAATTTAATTTTTCATTGCTTCAGCTGGTATTTTTTCTCAGCTCTAGCAGCAACCACCCCTATGGGTAGCTACAATTATGGAGAAATTCTAGAACATGCAGTTCATTGCTTTATTTTTTGGGGAATATTTTTTTTCCAAACCAGGGTTCCCAAACTTTTTGCCAGGACAATCCCATTTTAATGAAGTATTTCCTGCTGGGACCACAGACAGCATAGAAGACATGATTTTGAAGAGCAAAATGGCTTCCTTTGCACCATATGTGTGAGGATGGAGGATGTGAGGATGGAGGATGCCATTTTGCTCTATAAAATGGCATCTTCCACAAAGTGTGACTTTGTACGTATGGGGTGTGTGAGGTCACGCTGTATGGAGGATGTCATTTTATAGTGCAAAATGGGGTCTTAATACATCATGACTTCACACACACTGTACATATGAAGTCAGGCTGTAAAGAACAAAATGATGTTCTCCACACAGAAGGGATCACCATGATACCATCTGCTGATAGCATGACTCCATTTGGGGGTGTGATCTACAGTTTGGGAACTACTGTTCCAAATGATGAGAACTCTATTATAAGGGGCTGTATATGGCCTTTGTTCCATGATGGAACTCCTGTTCATTTCAAGAAGGTGTGGATGTAGAAAAATACCATATATATCTCTCAGGTCGACAAAACAATTTGTATCGATCAAGAACCAACGCAAAACTTCTTACCCAAAATTGAACCAAGTTCCAAATTCCCTGTTGGCCTAACTCCATTGAAGTTAATGGAATTGTGTGATGTGGTGTTGGCCCCACACTGGCCCCTAATGGGTTAATAGAGCCCTATGGTGGCTGCATAGGAGGCAGCCAATTAGAGAGAGGCTGAGAGGAGCAACCAATCAGGGCCTGGCAGATCCATATAAGAAGAGCTGCAAGGCAAAGCAGGGTCAGTTACTCCCTGGAGCTCAAGGAAGGAGAACTAGGTGCCTCTCAGGCAGGAGGAAGTAGCTAGCACTCTGGACAGAGCAATGCTGGTAGCAGGGACCAGGAGAGGTGAGGTGGCAGACTGAAGCACTTCGGCAAGGATGAAGAAGATGGTGGGTCTATGGGGAAGTGACCCAAATATACTGAGGAGTTAGAGGGCACGCATCACATGGCTATCATCTACAGGGTCCCTGGGCTGGGACCTGGAGTAGTGGGCAGGCCTGACTCCCCCCACAGTCACCCCTGGGGAAGTGGTGGAACAGTTGAACTGTAGCACTCATCCCCAGAAGGGGGGTGTCCAGATTGTGACACGGATGGAGGGCTGTGTCATGAAGAGGATGCCATGGTAATTGGAGTGATGTGGGTCCAAGGGTATTAGTGACAGCAGGTGAGGCACTGTCAGGAGAGTGTGTACTGACCTGCGGAGCTAATTCCCAAGATGACCAGTAGGAGGCTGTGGTGAGTGGAATCCTGTTACAAATGGACTTTAGTAGAGAATTTATCCCAGAATTTTTTTGGCATCCCAAAATGTTTGAGTAACTCTTTTAATCACTTTCCAATTGTGCCTTTCTCTGCACGTTTAATTTCACCAATGACTGAAAGCAAAAATGCCAAACTCCCAAGATAGTAACTTTTTTCCTGGTATTTCCAGTTTGAATAGATGCAGAATGTTCTAGAAATCTTGTAAGAAAGCCTGCTCTTTTGATCCTTCCAGCCCAATACTTCAGTTTCATGTAGTTTGCATAAGGCTCAGATAAGCATCAACATTTTGCTTATCTGAATTGAACCTCCAAACCTTTTTGATATTCATCCATCATCACTAATTCTTTCCCCAACCTTGACATGTTTATAATTCATTGTGTATCCTGTACACTACAGGAGAGAGTGTCTAACTTATTCTGACGAGGTAGAAAATTTATGTTAAAAATAAAACTTAGCTTCTGTTCCAGCAAATAAAAATGATGCCACATTCATGAATGAGAATTACAGCCAAAGTCCAACATTAAATAAGTATCCTCTCCTGTGTTTAATGTGTGAAGGGCTTGAGTGTGTGTTTTATATATTGCCAAACTGCAGATGGGAACATACTGCCCTCAAGAAATACTTAAAGCTCAGAAGAGCTAATTATGATGCTTCAGCATCAGGCTGGGCCATCTATCTAGACATAAAAGTAGACTAGAGGATTGTGAAATAACTTATTTTACCTCTATTTTGAGACCTCAGAGTACTAATTGATTTTCTTTATGTACCTTTTAGTACCAATTTGATGTAAAACGTGCATTTTCTGCCCTTCTATAGGTAATGAACTCAGGTCAAACATCCGAACACTAAATACCATATATGAAGTGAATAGAATTGTAACTTTTTAATTGGTTTCTGATATCAGCCTAGTGTTAAACAGATAAGAATCAAGAGTCCAGTTTATTCAGGGTTTTCAGACACAATACATGAGGTTTGGTTTGCTTGTGGTGTGTGTGTATAAAGCAAAGAGAATGTGAAGATCTGGTCTTATTCATAGCAGCACATAAATGTAGTATAGTCAAAAGCTGTTTTATTGTGTGGAAATTGAATGTACAAGGAAGCAGAAAGAAATGTTCCATTATCCCTGAAAAGAGTGACCTTAGCTGCAATTCATGCAACAAAACCTTTGATACTACACCTTTGTATTTTCTCTGTTCTGACATTATAAACACTTTAGTAACGTATAAGAACTGTTATATCTCAATGCACACTTTCATGTCTGCCCTCCCACTGAACTGGGAACTAGGTAAGCTGCACAAATACAATCACTTCCATTAGAGTTCATGGGAATTAATCATTAGACCTGCAAGCACTGCGGGGAGAATGGACACATTCCATTGTGTGTACACACAAATTCACATTTTAGCTGCGGAAGTGCAGGTGCACAGGGGATTCAGATGCAAATCTGAGGAGATAGGGATCTGTAGGTAGGCATTGGCAATCTAATCTAATCAAATTCTCACTGAAATTGGAGGTGTGGGCTGAAGAGAAGGAAGCTGATTTTGTTGGCGATTTTGAAACCAAAAATCTAGGTGGAGATTCTCCTGGGAAATGGCTGAAATACGGATCCAAAATATTGCAGTCAGTTTTCATTAAATCAGGTTCAGCAATAAAACTATATCCTTTGTCTTTGTGTGATACATGATGGTGTCAGGCTTTTTGGTTCTGAGACTACACAATGGAAATTTTGCCTGAGTAAGGTCTGCAGATTGGGGCAGTTTTTTTTGTGGTAGTGCTAATTATCGTGCTCTAATGTGATTAAAGTGGATGTAATATATGTTGTCCTGTGAATTTTTGGCAAACCTCCAAACTACTAGCCAGCTTGTGCTTTTGTGCCAAACTTTTTTTTTATTATACTGTTACAGTGGTAACATAAAAAGAAATAGAAAAAATGGTGACATGAGCCCTTAGAGGAGGGCTTTTAGTCAGCTGAGAACTGAACTAACACACCCATCAAATAAAATAATCCTGAACTTCACATAACAGTGACTAATAGTTTAGCTACATTTGTTACAATGGTGAAAGCAGAAAGCATTTAGGCCTCGACTGGGTGGGTGTAGGTGTCATGGAGCTTCTTTGAGGATCAGAGCCCTATTTGGCTAACAAAGGATTTTTTACTACCTATGTTGAGCTTTCTACATTCAGGCCTGTTTTCTACACAGTTAAATTGACACAAAAACTATTTCAGTTAAGGGCGTGATTTTTGTACCAAAGTTAAAGCTGTACAACCGCTATTAAGGGTATACTTATACTGGTATAAAGCAAAATTATGGGCATAAGATAAATCGGTATAAGCACCTCTATACTGATGTAACTGTGTCCATATTAAGGAATTATAATGCTTTTAACAACATCAGTTTGAAACCAATAGAGTTAAAGTAGTATAAAACCTGTGTGTAGCCAAGTCTTAAGAGCAAAGGCCAAACTTTTCAACCTTGGATCCCTAGAGTTAGGAGCTTAAATTCATATTTGTGCCCGAATTAGCAGGTTCTGTTTTCAAAGCCGCATGCAAAATACCCAAAAAAGTAAACAGAGGCTGCAGGTGTTCAGCACCTCTGAAAAATAGGCAACTTACTTAGATGCCTAAATGTGGATTTAAGTGTCTAACTTTAGGCACGCAAGTCTAAAATATTTGGCCTGAGTTTTTGCTCTGATTAGTCTAAGCAATAAAGCAATTTCAGGGCAATCTGAAATGTCAAACTGGTATACTGATGTATAACTATTGTTGCTCTGAAAAAAGCAGGACATCAATAAAACAGCTTTAGTTAAGAAACGTGAGCCTGAGGACAGCAGCGGCACAGGAGCCAGCAAACAGAACTGAAAAACAGGGAAGTTTGAGTGGGCCTTAGGGGCAGTGGGTGAGTTGTGTGGAGTTGTGTGTCTTTGTTTTAGTTTTGTTTTGTTTTTCCTTTTATTTTCTTCAATTTGCAGGAACTGGTACTGGGTGGTGTACTAAGATCAGCTGATCCTAATCAGGGGGCCTATAAAGGCAGCCATTCAATCAGACAGCGGCTCAGGAGCCAGCAAACAGTGCTGAAAACAGGAGAGTTTGAGTGGGAGTTTGGGGAGGGAGTGTGTGGTGTTCTGGTATTGTTGCGGTACTCATTGGGGTTTGTTTTGGTGGGGGGGGGGTTTGTTTTTGTGTCTCTCACTGACAGGAAGTAGGGAGAAAGGCTATGACAGATATAGAGGTGGTAGTGGTAGACATTCAAGCAGTGGAAGAGACAGTGAAGATGACAGGATGTGGAAGCAGTGGCATGTACATGATCCTGGGGATGGGGTGTGCCTCCAAAGTGCTTCGTTTGTATGAAGTGCCGCCTCATAGAGCTGATGGAAGAGATGATTCGAGGGTTGGAGATGCAGGTAGAAACTCTGGTTGAGTTAGAAGAAGGTTCAAGCAGATGGTGGAGCAAAGGAATGAGGAGGCTGAAGGGAAAAACCCAGACCTGCAGAGAGAAGCAGGACCAAAGAACTCTAAGGGGAGAATGCTGGGTGAGGAAAGTGGCCAGTGGAAGCATGTGATTGCAAGAACCCGGCAGAGGAAAAGACAGGCTAGTGAAGGAGAAATAGAGCTCAGAAACAGGTTTGTAGAGTTGGAAAATGAAGAAGGAGCACAGCAGGTGGTTACTGAAGGTGGGAGGACAAGAAAGAAAAGAAGAGTGGCTAGTCCTATACAAAGAGTGGATGAGCCAATGGAAATACCGCCAAATAAGAGCCCCAGGAGGATACAGGAACGGTTGCAGAGGATTGCAAAGGAGAATAGTAGACGAGATGACTTGCAGCCAGAAAGAACAGAGGATAGGCTGGAGAATCGCACCACTACCAGGAAAAGGCAGGTCTACGTGACTGGGGACTCCCTGCTGAGAAGAACAGACAGGCCTGTAACCAGAGCTGATCCAGAGAACAGAAGGGTGTGCTGTCTGCTGGATGCTAAGATATGGGATGTGGACCTGAGGCTGAAGAGGATCCCAATGGGAGTGGGGAAAAAATCCACTGATTCTCCTTCATATGGGTACAAATGATAAAGCTAGATTCTTGCTGGAATGTATAAAAGGAGACTATGCCAGGCTGGGGAAGACTCTTAAGGAAACCGAGGGTCAGGTGATATTCAGTGGGATTCTGCCTGTCCCTAGAGAAGGACAACAAAGGTGTGACAAGATTCTGATGATCAATAGATGGCTCAGGCAGTGGTGCTATAAGTGCAGCTTTGGGATGTGTGGTCACTGGGAGGCATTCATGGATAGAGGACAGTTCTCTTGGGATGGAATTCACCTGAGTAGGGAGGGAAATGCACTTCTAGAATGGAGGCTTTAAACTAAGGAGTTGGGGGAGATGGTTGAGAGATGCCCAGGTAATCTCTACGCCTGATTTTAGCATTGAGGGGGAGGAAAATGAAGTAAGAAAAGACACAGCCTTGGGGAGCAGAATGGACATTAAGAGGAAGGGTAGTGGAGGTACCAGTCTAATAGGCGATATATGCAATAGAATGACTGTGCCAAATCAGGTAAGGAATGTGAGCGAAGCCAAAGAGCAAAAATTAAGATATTTGTACACCAATGCGAAGAGCCTGGGTAACAAAATGGAGGAACTAGAGCTACAGGTAGAGGAAATGAAACCAGATATTATAGGGATAACAGAAACATGGTGGAATAGTAGTCACTACTGGTGTACAAGTATTGAAGGGTATATGCTGTTTAGGAAAGACAAATATAAAAGCAAAGGTGGGGGAGTAGCATTGTATATCAATGATGAGGTAGACTGTAAAGAAATTAGAAGTCATGGAATTGATAAGACTGAGTCTGTGTGGGTAAAAATTACATTGGAGAAGAAAACTACTAAAGTTTCCCCTGGGATAGTGCTTGGGGTGTGCTACAGACTACCAGGATCTGATTTGGACTGGATAGAGACCTCTTTAAGGCTTTTAATGAAGTAAATACTACTGGGAACTGTGATATTATGGGAGACTTTAACTTCCCAGATATAGACTGGAGGACAAGTGCTAGCAGTAATAATAAGGCCCAGATTTTCCTGGATGTGATAGCTGGTGGATCCCTTCACCAAATATGGGAGATGGGAAGATGGGAGGGATCAGCAAGGAAAGCTACCTCTTGGAGGTCAGAACATGAAGAGATAAAGTGAGAAAGTCCAAAAGCCAAGTAGGGTTGGACCTTACAAAGGGAATTAAAACCATTAGCAAAAGATTATATAGCTATATAAATAAGAAGAAAACAAAGAAAGAAGTGGGACCACTAAGCACTGAGGATGGGTGGAGGTTAAGGATAATCTAGGCATTGCAAATATCTAAACAAATACTTTGCCTCCATTTTTAATGAGGCTAATGGTGAGCTTGGGGACAGTGGTAGGGTGGCTAATGGAATGAGGATATGAAGATAGAAATGACCACATCCAAGATAGAAGCCAAACTCGCAACAGTTTAATGGGACTAAATTGGCGGGGCCAGATAATCTCCATCCAAGAATATTAAAGGAACTAGCACATGAAATTGCAAGCCCATTAGCAAGGATTTTTAATGAATCTGTAAACTCAGGGGCTGTATCGTATGACTGGAGAATTGCTAACATAGTTCCCATTTTTAAGACGGGGGGGGGGAAAACATGATCCGGGTAATTTATAGGCCTGTTATTTTGACCTCAGTAGTTTGCAAGGTGTTGGAAAAAATTTTGAAAGAGAAAGTAGTTAAGGACATCGAGGTTAACAGTAATTGAGATAAAATACATGGCTTTACAAAAGGTAGATCATGTCAGACCAATGTGATCTCCTTTTTTTGAGACGATAACAGATTTTTTAGACCAAAGGAATGCAGTGGATCTAATTTACCTAGATTTCAGTAAGGCATTTGATATGGTTCCACACTGGGAATTATTAGTTAAATTGGAAAAGATGGGGATTAATATGAAAATTGAAAGGTGGATAAGGAACTGGTTAAAGGGAAGACTACAATGGGTCATACTGAAAGGTGAAATGTCAGATTGGAGGGAGGTTACTAGTGGAGTTCCTCAGAGATCTGTCTTGGGACCAATCTTATTCAACCTTTTTATTACTGACCTTGGCACAAAAAGTGGGAATGTGCTAATAAAGTTTGCAGATGACACAAAGTTGGGAGGTATTGCCAATCCAGAGGAGGATCGGGGTATCACACAGGAAGATCTGGATGACCTTGTAAACTGGAGTAATAGAAATAGAATGATATTTAATGATGGAAAGTACAAGCTCATGCATTTAGGGACTAATAACAAGCATTTCTGCTATAAGCATCAGTTGGAAGTGACAGAGGAGGAGAAGGACCTGGGCGAATTCGTTGATCACAGGATGACTATGAGCTGCCAATGTGATGTGGCCATGAAAAAAGCTAATGCGGTCCTTGGATGCCTCAGAAGAGGTATTTCCAGTAAAGATAGGGAGGTGTTAGTACCGTTACACAAGGCGCTGGTGAGACGTCATCTGGAATACTGTGTGTAGTTCTGGTCCCCCATGTTTAAGAAAGATTAATTCAAACTGGAACATGTGCAGAGAAAGGCTACTAGGATGATACGAGGAATGGAAAATCTGCCTTATGAAAGGAGACTCAAAGAGCTTGGCTTGTTTAGCCTAACCAAAAGAAAGTTGAGGGGAGATATGATTGCTCTCTCTAAATACAACAGAAGGATAAATACCAGGGAGGGAGACGAATTATTTAAGTTCAGCACCAATGTGGACACAAGAACAAATGGATTTAAACTGGCCATCAAGAAGTTTAGATTTGAAAATAGATGAAGGTTTCTAACCATCAGAGGAGTGAAGTTCTGAAATAGCCCAAATGGGGCAGTGGGGGCAAGAAACCTAGCTGGCTTCAAGACTGAGTTTGATAAATTTATGGAGGGTATGGTATGATGGGACAGCCTAGTTTGGCAATTGACTGATCTTTGACAATTGGTGGTATATAATGTCAATGGCCTGTGAAGGGATGTTAGATGGGGGAGAGGAGGTTCTGAGTTATTACAGAGAATTCTTTCTTGGATGTCTGGCTGGTGAGTCTTGCCCACATGCTCAGGGTTTAACTGATCGCCATATTTGGAGACGGGAAGGAATTTTTCCCCAAGGCAGATTGTGAAAGGCTCTGGGGATTTTTTGCCTTCCTCTGTAGCATGGGGCACGGGTCACTTGTGGTGGATTCTCTGGACCTTAAAGTCTTTAAACAATGATTTGAGAACTTTAATAACTCAGTCATAGGTTAGAGGTTTATTACAGGAGTGGGTGGGTGAGGCTCTGTGGCCTGCATTGTGCAGGAGGTCAGACTCAATAATATTGGTCCCTTCTGACTTTAGAGGCTATGAGTCTATAAGTTTCAGAAAAGTCAGAGCACAGAGCAGTGTAAAGAAAGCTCTTGGGAGAATGTGGTCATTGGTGGAATGGACACTTTGGAAGTATATTGTGGGCCACACAGGGTTTATAAAACAGTTATATTTTCTTCTACAGAACAGAACCTGGCTGACTTAAAGGGAGGGAAAGAGAAGGATGGGAAAAAATGGAAGAAAGAATGTGTGGGTTGGAGGGAAATGAATCAGAGTTTTAATTTTTTTCCCTTCACAATTCTCCTTTTATCAGTTTCAAATTCCCATTCCTTTGCGTTTGGGTATATTTTTCTGCTTGGGCTGAAGGCAGGAAGATGCTGATATTACATTTTTGAATGGCTTAGAGTAACCTGAAAATTCTGTTCAGGAGCCAATCGGAGTATGGATATTTGCAAACTGATTGTGAAATAACCATAGAGTGCTAATACAAACATACATATTATGAATAAAAGCCTTTATTAGCTAATCTGAATACAGAGATTCATCTTATAGTTTGTAAGAAATAACAGAGTATTTATGTAAATTAGGTACCCAGAACCAATCCGTACATAGTGAAATGCATAACTCTGAACTGTTCAGTGATGTATCAATAACTGTACAGGATCTCAATCTTTTCAATGGCTGACACAATTTGATTTCAGTATGACGTAGGTTAAGACAGAGTGATAACCATGATCTGAACTTCAAAGTCATATGTATCTATTTCAAATACCCAAATCACAGAAGAATTATCCTAATACTTTTCAAAAACAAGAGAGAAACCCACATCCCATATTAATACAGACATTGCCACAAGATGTGTAAAACATCTGCAATTATGAATGAATGGACTTGTTGTTTTAACTTCTGCTTACTGGGCTGAACATAAAGTAAAAATAAATCCTTGAGGTACTTCTATCATTTCCATTTTCATTAAGATGTTACATTTGGAATCCTCATGGAATCTTTTAAAACACCCATCCATGTAAAATAAGTTGCCTTACTAATATAACTATTACATTACATCTTGTTCTCTTATGGTATAATTGTTGTAGCCCCTGTAATATTAGCCACTAGACCAGGTGGATACTGACCTCATCATGTGATTGGTATTAACCTTTTGTTAACCCTGAACCATGTCATCTGATAGAGGCCAGGAAATGAGAGCAGTCTCTTACCAGGGCTCCTGGCAGTAACACTTTTATTACAGCCCACAAAGCTAATTCTTTACATCTTCAGTGTTGATGTAAACTAAAAGATATATGGAGTTTCATACTAATTATTGCTGAACAAACAAAGGTTGTTTATAGTTTTAAAGACTTGAAATTATGTGAACCATATGAATGATTCTGAATTAATTTTTTTCTGTTTTCTGTCGCACACCTATCACTCAGTAGAATGAAAGTAGCAGGAGGACTGGGTTTTTTGTTTAGTTTCTGACAGTCATTCTCATAAGTATATAAAATTGGACTGAACAGTAGATTGTTTCAGATTGGAGGGTAAAGTTTAGTAGACACCCCATATAAATCAGACTCTATGGTATTCAAGACATAGAATGAATAAGTTGAATCTTACCTAGGTCAGCTTGATTGCTTGATAGAAAGAATTCTACTGTGGTGTTAGGTGGACTTAAAAAAATAATTTATAAATTTCATGCATAAAGTTATCAATGAAAGGGAGGTTTTAGCCTATTTCATGACTGGGATTGATGGGCAGAGCCCATCAGAGCCATGGAAGGCCCTTTTCTCAGCTGAAGGAGGGTCCACAGAGCCCAGAAATGAAGAGTTTACAGGACACAGAAAATGAAAGAGGGATGGGAGTGCAGGTCACAGGGTGAAAACAGAGGATCCGGTGGGAGGCGCCAAGCAATGAACCCTGGAATATGTCCACTGCTCTGAGAAGGAGTCAGTGGTTGCTGCCCAGAGGAATTTTGCACGCATGTGTTTTGCACGCTTATTTAGTCTGCAAAAGGGAAGAATGAGGGGGATTTGATAGCAGCCTTTAACTACCTGAAACGGGGTTCCAGGGAGGATGGAGCTAGGCTGTTCTCAATGATGGTAGATGACAGAACAAGGAGCAATGGTCTCAAGTTGCGGTGGGGGAGGTCTAGGTTGGATATTAGGAAAAACTTTTTCACTAGGAGGGTGGTGAAGCACTGGAATGGATTACCTAGGCAGGTGGTGAAAACTCCATCTTTAGAGGTTTTTAAGCTGCGGCTTGACAAAGCCCTGGCTGGGATGATTTAGCTGAGGTTAGTCCTCCTTTGAGTAGGGGGTTGTATTAGATGACCTCCTGAGGTCCCTTCCAACTCTAATAGTCTACGATTCTATGAATGGACAAGACTCCGTAATCACAGAGAATCCCTTGTCCAGGTTCCTCTTCCTGGACTGATGGGCCAGTGCCATGGAGATATGATGCAAAGGTCTTGGGATTTTGTGCGGCCATGGAAGGGGAGTGTAGAGGAAACAGAAGCAGGGAAAAGTGAAGCCAGAACCAAAACAGGAGGTTTTGGAGGAGGTGGAAGAGGTACCACAACCTGCCACACTGTAAGTAGGCATGCACTAAGATCTCCCTCCCACTGCAAAACAAGCAGCTGTTGGACTGTTAACGCTGGAGACTGAAGGCCCTTCTTCATGAAAACAGCAAAGTCAGTGGCAAGGCAAAATTCTCTACACTGCCCCACTGATTTAAGTTATCCCTGACTTGGAATAGCCACCTCCAGGGATTCAGTTTTCATGTTCACACAGTCTTTTGCCTCTTTACTAAGAATTCCAACAAGAGAACAAGTTGTGGGAGTGTTTTTTGTTGTTTTGTTTTCTTTTAATGCTGTTGAGGATGATCATTGTTGGGAGCAAGTAGAAGTGGGAGAGACAGAGTTTTCAGGAGAGCTGGTCAAATGAACAAAATTTTTCCAAAAAAATTGCATGAAAATTTATTTCCATCTTTTTCATTAAAGCTCTGCCAATTTCTTTTACAAGCTTTAGTCTGTAGTAACCAAGTTCCATGAAGGCCTTTGGAAATCAGGAATAGGACTCTGAATGTCCAATGAGCAGCTCAAATAAAATTTTAGAATAGACGGAATAGAAAATGGAAGAATATCCAGCAATTTAAATGATTTAAAGCATAGATTTGGAGGTTCCTCTTTATCAAAAGAATTCTGCATTTTTTGCTATATAGGGACCAGAAACATGTATCTTTATTTTCAATATAACAAGTGGAAAGACTGAGTGTCACTATTCATAAAGTTTTAGTGAAATAGGATTTTGCAGAATTCAGTGAATAAAAATGGAGACAATGTGCAAATATTGCATAAAGAAAACACCTCTGGACTAATTTCTTGCTACCCACACCAATTTATACTATATGTACTGCTTGTATGTTTGGGAGAAATTGTGATTGTATTATTCCAATCAACCTTACCCAGAGGTGTGGCAGGGGAGGGAAGAGACAGAAGGGACAGCCACCTGCGGTAGAGTATTATTAATGAGCTCACATAGACAGCTAAAGTAGTAACTCTGAGAACTGAAGACCTATCTACACTCCTACAATATTCTCAATGAATTGCAATATGCTATGCAGTTGAGTGTAGTGAAGTTTATAGAAAACCTACATTTTTCCAGTATTAAACCCTGTGGTTGCTGCCAATAGGAAGTGATATCAAAAAAGAACCTCATCCATTCAGTGAAGTTTATATTTTAGATTTCTTCTATAATGTGTTTTTAGTATTTCACTTTAATAGTTTGGCTTTGGATAGTACCTTTGTTGTCAACCTGTGACTGACTGAGAGGAGGTGGTAGGGAGTATCTATGATTTAGAAATCAACTGTTCATTCTCATTTATTTTAAAAAGTGTTTCTTTTTTGTCTATAGCTACTAATACTGAATAATTTGGCAGTAGTTTTGCTGTATGAAGACAATTGGTTTGAGTTTGATCAATTATAATATATATCTGTTTGGATATACTTTACTTAGCCTGAAACCAATCTCCCGGAATGCATTGAGTTTGGACTCTGCATAGTGCATGGATTATTTTTGACAGCAAATTGGGAAAGGCACCTGCTCATAGACATCTCATGAAAGAAGAGGAATGGGAATGCAGCATCACTTTGAGCACAAGCAGTTTATGGCTAGTATTGGAAGCGGTACATTATGCTCCAGAAAAAGCCATTAGAGCAAGGCAATAATGCAGTATTGTCTCGTAATTGACATTCCTCTTAGACTTGTATAATAGAAATAGGCTATGGAAAAGAACTCTGGCAGCCTAAACCAGGGCATAGTCAACAAGCAGGTCAATGACTGAAGGCAGGCAAGGAAGGCCCAGGAAAGGTTTAGCTCTGAAGTTTCTTCAAACAAAGGAAAACCACTTACAAAGGCAAAACATAGCACTGGAGCATAGAGATGGAGACTGTGGACAACTGTTAATTTTGGCAGAAATCAGTAAGCTACATCATCTGTCAAGATCTATGCTTGAAGATGACATAGTGTCAATGACATTTATTTTAATTTATAGTCACATAAGCGACCTCACCCCAAAACACATACCTCTAGAAGGACTGAATTTGTGGGTTGTGGCTCCAGTGGACCAAACCCAGACTGACGCTGCAACATTGAGTAGCATTTGTTTTAATATAAAACATAATTGGAAGTGGACAGTGGCAGTGGTCTGGCCAAGAATTTCCCTAGTTACCCTCTGGACATGAGGGGGGAGTGTTTTTAAAAAAGCACTGAGCACTGGCCTGACGTTCTCATTGACACTTCCATTGACTTCAATGAGAGCAGAGAGGAGCCAATGCTGAGTGCTTTTGAAAATCTTTCCCCTATTTTTAGTGTTATCCCTGCTTTAGTAAAGGCAATTTCGGAGAACGTTGAGAGACGGGAGACTCTCTTACTCCTTGGCACTTAAACTGTCATCATTTGACCAGATTGCTGAAGAATACTTAAATTATGGAAATTAAGGTAGAAGAACAAAGAGGAAAGACTGAATTTAATTTTCATTGGCTCAATCATCAGTGGCTGAATCATCATCCTGCTTTTGATTACTGATAAATAGCAAGGTAAAGCTGCATGGGTATTAAGTTCACTGATGCATCATTATCTCTAATAACTTGAAAGTGTCTTGAATGTTCTTGCCTTATGTTTTTATGCTATATCATTTCCCTGCTCAAGATAGCGAGACGGATAGTAGCAGCAACACTGTGTTTGTCATGCACAAATATAAGTTCGGGCAGTCCTGTTAAAGTTGGAGGACGGTGATATAAGGAAAACATGTAGGGGAGCCAAAATGTGAATACTTGAAGAATGGAAATTCTTTATTTTTTCAACCACTCAGTCTACCTGTTCGTGGCATGAGAATGGGATTACGCTCCCATGAACTAAAAGGCACAGTAAATCAGACTACATATGAGCAAAGTTTCCCTGTCAGAAAAAATCTCCAGGGAAAAAAAGCACTGTCTGGAGGATTTTCATCCACTAGCTGACAAAAAGATAATTAGGAAAGGTTTTGATTTGGAATGAGATGACGTAGAGCAGTGGTCATGCAGTGAGAAATTAAAGCCCTTTGAGAGATAAGTGTGCTTGAAGTTCACATTTTAATGAGAATTTTTTTTTTTTTTTAAACATTGAGCAAGGCATGTTCCCTTTTTTAACTCTATAAAAGAACTGTGATCAAACAGAAGTGGGATGAAGTCTGTCCTGAAGGAACAGTAGATCAGATTTGATTGTTCATTCAGAAGAGCTCTTGACTGATCTCAGTGTACAGTGTTAAGTGTTTGCAAAAGCCTGTCTGATTTAGATGAGATACTTATTTGGAGTAATATACCTAATGAATGACGCAATAAACAAATTAATGTAGTATGTAAATTTATCATAAATTACAGAGAAATTGTTACAATTTCATGTGTATTCTTAATATAGTAATATTTAGATTGCAGTTTGTGCTCATGTAAGCAAATGTGCATAAATTGGGGGGGAAAGAAACTTGTTTTACCCATTAATGAAGTTCTAGGAATTATTTACTCATGTATGATTTTGGATCTGGCTGAGGTTTTAATACGCTTGTCAAGTGAAGACTCCCTTGTCTTCCTGTGTTTGCTTTTGCCATTTGTTTATAGTGTTAAGTTTTTATCAATGCACATTAGAGGGAATGGAGATAAGCCTCTCAAATCGGTTGATAACAGAGTTAAAGTTAAATACTCTTATGAAATAAACCATTCTAATTTTAATAATGACCTTTTACTCTTTCTTTATGCATATGATGTGTGACGCCGGTGATGATAAAGGTATTTTTGTTTAAAAACTAAAAGATTAAATGTAGTCAAATGATAACCATGTTTGGTTATTTTTATTTATACACTTTAAATAGAATCATAGAATATTAGAGTTGGAAGGGACCTCAGGAGGTCATCTAGTCCAACCCCCTGCATCTTAAATATTACCTTCACCAAAATGTATAGATTCTAAGATTCATTGCAATCTACAAATTTTGGTAATCCCTCTCTTGTGGTTGATGTCTAGTAAAGTATATAGGTGGTGGCAAAAATATTCTTCCACTGCCTAGATCACATAAATATTTAACTAATAGTAATTAAAGGGTATTTACATGGCAAAGGTAAATCTGATTAAATAATCTTCATTGGATAATTTATTTGATTAATGTGATATTTTTGAGTAAATTGTGCAACAATTTATATATATAAAAAAGAATTATGAATCCAGCTCTGATCAAACACAATGCTGACATTAGCAGAGAGGGGATGACTGAGTGTGCTGAATTTCAGCAAAAAATACTCTTCTATAGTTCCAACCGTTGATAAGCAAAATAAAGCTCCCTGGATTCAAAAAAAGATGTCCATTGTCATCCTATGGCTACTGACCCAGATTCTGATCTGTGTGCTGGACAATAGTGAGGATGGTAAAGGTAACTTGATGCCTATTTTGTGGGCCCCAGGCTCTGGGACTGGTCTGGTAACTGTCATAAGTTAGAGTAGCCCAAAAGCAGCTCTATTTTACACATAACTGTCTGCAACCGTAAGGGTCTTTTCAGGTATTCCAGGTTCCTAGAGAGCAAAGCTCTGTTGAGGAGGTTTTGGCCCAATGCAGAGCCTTTGAAGAGTTACTGAAATGAAAACTGAGAGTTTTCAGTGGAATAAACAAATAGGATTTCTCTGTTTCTAGTTCACACTTATAATCAATTATATAAACAGTAATGACCAAATTCAGTATGATGCATAAGGTGGCTTAATTAGACTCCACTTGGGCTAATGTAGATAGACCTTCTTAAACTTACTTAGACCTACCTATATATGCCCCTGCATGTGTGAGGGGGACGAAGCTGTTTTAATTTATAAACCAAGGATCCTCCTCTCCACTTAACGTATAGCCGCTCAGTATGTAAGTTAGACCAACTCAGATTCTCTTACATATGGGAAAAGTGGGTATAGGCAGGCACAGGAGTCAGGGACTAAAAACGGCTATCCAGCAAAGCATTTATGTCCATGCTTAATGTTAAGCACATGCTTAAGCACTAGGCTGGATTGGGGCCTAATTGAGCACAAGGGAATCTAATTTGTATTATCTTGGCATTACGGTTGAATTCTCTCTGAACAATTTTTACTTGTTTAAAAAATGAAAGTGAGCGGGAGTTGTCAGCGCTTGTTTGGTTATGTCTTTATTCATCTAGGACACCATGTTGCTGCAAAATACAATAAACATAACAAACAGGGATAGGATTACTGTATTTGACTGAATACACACCTAAATAGTTGTTCATTGGTGGCAAAAGGAGCCTTTATGTTCAGTTTAATTTTTTTATTCCCATGCGTCTCACGCACCTTACCTAAAGTAAACTTTTTTTTTTAAAAAAACATTAATACCTAAATTAATGCCATAATTGCCCACGTTGTAGATACTGTATGATACTGGTGCACTGTGAAGGATTTTCCCACACATCTTATTCTGTTTGGCTGTGTTCTTTATAATAATCCTGCCTGTGGCGCAGGGAATCTTGGGTCATTTAACAGTGCTGTATTTTATACAGATGGAGGTTACTGAGAGAGGTCTCTTTTTAGTTTAACCAAAATTTCAGTTTCAACGAGACAGATACATTGTTTCTGTAGGCAAATAAGCATTGTGTATATGTTTCAGACATACACACAAAAAATGATACAGTACAGCCAACCAAAGAACACATGGCATTCACTGAAACTATAATATAGTTCATGTCTGCCACTGCCTTCCAATTTTAGTCCTGTACATGTGACTGAAGCCCTTATTTTGTGATTGATGAACAAGCATTCAACTTCAAGAGGCTACTAAGGCTTCTGGGATAATTTTGTAATGGGTCCAGTCACTGGAACTTTTACTTCTTCACTGAACACAAGGAACTGGCCTGAAATTAAAATAGCCTCTGTCTGTGCTATACAAGATCCATTTCACAGGAAAGGTGGGGAAAGCTTGAAGAAATACTTGTGGAATTTCCTGTTAACTTGCAATATTCCCAACAGGCTGGTGATAATATAAATCACAAAATGGCAGGGATTCTTCTTAAGAGATTATGTCTCTCCCCAAAAGAGGCCAAACTACTTTTCTATGCTTCGCTAGACTAAGATACAAGTTAACATTTCTCCGACCTAATACCAGAAAAGAGAAAACTAGCTTTAAATGCTAAAACCCTCCCCATAAATTGAAAAGTGGGAGTGAGAATGACCTGCAGGAGTTAACTGTATGGAGCTTCATGCTCCCCTCCTTCTACAGGGGAACCAATGTGACAAGAGATGCTGCCTGGAGGAGATAAGCAGTATGTTTCTTCACAGGCTCATAGCTGCCACTATCTTCTCTGTAGAAAGCATGTGCCAGTGGAGTTCTATATTAAATTGGGTCAAGGGAAGAGAGATGATGGACTTCTCTCACCTGCTCCACATCTTCTGTTTCAGGTAAATATTTTTTATTACAGTGTGAGAGTGGCCTTCAACTAAATTCACAGATGGGCCCCAACTCAAGTGGAATAGGGGTCATCCACCTCCAAGCCATTGTCCTCCCTTTCCCTGGATTCTGTGAAGACATTTCTGCTGGTCCAGGGATCCATGTTAGAGGGGGGCAAAAGAGGGGATGGGCAGTGAGTGGGCTTTGTGGAGGCAAAGCTGGAGCAGAGGGGCAGATGCACATAACCACAGTAATTCCTAAACAAAAATAATAGACTCTGAATGCTCCTGAATAGCTTTTACCATGAGAGAGGGGCCATGTAGCCCATTGTATGTTCTATGATGCCAAACTGGTGGCGTGTGAGAGGTGTTCCGTACGTGGCATGTTCCGTACGTTCCTTTCTGATGTGGTATCAGTGATGGCTGCAAAAGCCACAGCTTCTCCAGCATGCTTGATGATGCCCCCCAAAAAGGTCCCACGCATACAGTTGGTGGTAGGAGAGCCATGGAAGTCTGGTATACTGGGTGGCATGTGGAGGCAGAGAGGATCTGTATGTTTAACCTGAGATCTATGGGGTGTCCAGTACTTTTTGCTGTAGATCTTTAGTTCATAATTGTTAGGTCAAGTCCTCTGCCCCTTTACCCAGCTGGTCTGTGGTCCAGGAAATAAAATGAAGATTTTGCCAAGTAAATTCCAGTCTGTGTGAGTGAGTGAGTGAGAGAGAGAGAGCAGAAGAGAATACAACTATTAGAGATGTCCTGAAAACATGAGGTTTAGTGGTGAAGCTTTGCTAAGACTTATGGAATTAGAACATACTGAATCATGGAATGTATGCACTCTCTCCACAACTGACTTAAGAATCAATTGACAACCACCTGGAAGAAGGTAATTTTGGTAGCTGACACTTATGAAAATTAGAACGTGTTAGCTCTGTTGCCACTGGATTGAAAATTGGTGCACATTTCTTGGTCAAGAACATCAAAGAAAATGAGCAGTTTTAAATGTCCATTATTTGAGACTACCAAACAATGGCAAAGTAATCTGTATTCCAAACATGCCCAAATAATGGCTTAGTGCTCTGAAAATTCAATACATTGTCATTTTAATAGATATATTCAGTATCAATGGCTGACAACTGTTGTTGCCCCATCGAATTGTGCTAAATCCTCCAAACAAGACACCCTGGCAATAAAGCTTCACTTGTAATCATTTTTTGGCAAGCACATTTTACTATTGTTATTATGCTAACTGCTCACACTCGTGTACAGCATGAGGTGCCAATGTTTTCAGTTCCAAACATTAAAGATGTGATGATAAAGAAGGCAAACCCTTATTAATTCTGAGAGATTTGCTTAATTGGGATACAATGTGAAGATTCTCAACAATAATAACAGATGATGGGAAATAAATAGGCACGGCAGGAGAGAGACAGTTTCTAGTGTGCGCATCCCTGTGCCTCCTTTTAATTGCATTACATACTGTGGGAAGTATCTGGAGTATGCATTTTCTAGTTAATTTTTCTTGACTGCATCCATCAAGCTAGTGCTCCTGGACATTTTAATGTCTGATAATAATCCATTTGCATATGACTATAGCTATCATTAGAACCAATTTACACACATGATTTGCTTCTTGAAGTGTCAACGTCTGAATTTTATCTAGAGAGAAATAGGGTCAGAGAAGTTTAATTGATTGTATAATGCAATTGAAAAGACTGGCAGGGATCTAGGGCAATTTTGGGACATCTGTCTGAGTCATCAAAAATAAAGCATATAACAGCTGTGATAACAGCAGGATTATTATTAGATATACAGCATTCAGCATAAGATTGAACAAGGGTTGGAAAACAGAAGAAAGGTAAATAAGTCAGTTGTGATAAAATCACTACAAGAGTTTCTGGCAGGCCAAGATTTAAACTTCCCATCTCACCTCAAGTGCTGTAAAATCAAAGTAGCTTAAAAGATATTTAAAAAAATCTTCCACCAAAAGCTCATCAGTTTTCTTCATAAATAGCAATTCGTTGCCCATGTGCCCTGAATAAATATTGTAACAAAATCTTAGCCACATAGGACTAAATGTTTGTTGCAGTGTTGCATGCCATCATCATTGTGTCACTCAGCAATGGTAGGAAACAGAACTCATATTTTCCTGCTCCAAATTCATAGGTCTTTGAAGTATAGGGCCTATGACACACATTCATGCTATTCTGATTCTATCCAGTAGAGGGAATGGCGCGCACACAACCAGCCAGGCTATTACCATGTGTAAACATTAAATATAATTTTGCTTTCAAATGTGTGTATTTTATAATGTACTTTAAAGTATGAGAATTTATTTTTACACGTATATTTACTATGTAGGGTGTTCTCCCTCTTTTTTTTTTTTTTTATATAAAGCCAAATCATTTATCATGTTGGTTGGCACTTATAAAATGATTTCGTATCTGACTGTCACATCACTGAGATTATGAAATTATGGCAATTAGTTTATCAACTGTGCTTTAAAAGTACTGTCTAGTTCACATTTTGCATAGCAAATAGGTATTTGAGTGAGTCATCTAAAAATTGTCAATTGTTTGCAGCCTGAAATTCTGTCTCTTATTTAGAGATGGGTACAAGACACAATGGAGATGGTAACTATGTATGTGATGACTTTGTTTATATTATCTCTAACCAGATTTATAATGGATAAAAGCTGAAGATGCAAAGGGCATGTGGTTATACACATTTAGGTCAGAACTATTTTACACCTCATCAGTCACAATTCAGTTTACTCTTGGTTTTATGATTATGCAGCTAGTGCACGGAATACATAATGTTCATGCTACACCATGTGAAAATAAAGGTAAAGATGGAGATACGTTTGTAACTTTAGCATTTGTGTATGCTTTAATTTTATTCTACAGAACATCATTTTACTCAGTAAAGATGGGGGTTAAGAATGAATGAAACTCACAAAAATTAAAGCAGCGATTTGTTTTTTATACTGGTATAAAAAGTTGTGGTGATTCAAAGTCATAGACAAAACGGATGTAGTGATAACAAAAATGCAGCCCAGAGTTACTTATTTGCCCACTGATGAATGGGTTTTGTTAACAAATCTGTTTTACCATCAGACAGGAAGAGGAGCTTTCTTATCCGACAAATCACTCGAACAAAGGTAGCAAGATGATTTAATACCACTTAACTTTTTGTTATACTCTTGTGTTTGCAAGACAGAACTTTTATGTTTGGAGTGAAACCTAACAACTGTTCTATGTAGTGTAAGAGAAGTAGGAGCCTTGGAATCTGTCACTTATTTATTTAAGATTCCCGACTCACTGCTTGATTTAGAAGCAGGTTTTGGCACAGGCAGACACCAACTGCAGAGAAGCTTGTATTTGTGCCAACTTGCTTTTCCACCCAGAAGTGTCAGTATACTGAAGATCATGTCATAATCAGTATTTAGCTGATGTACTCTAGGCTTAATTTATTCAGGCGCTGTAGAATTTTGTTGCAAGAATTTCATGTGACTAGAACATCCTTATTCTTCATAGCAGGAATGTGTAAAATCTCTGAGAGGCAAAATATATGCTGCTTTATTTATTGTTAGCAAATAAAAATCACATATTCAATCAATAGCCTCAAACAGGCTTTAGGCAAACATATCCAAACCACTAATTAACCGTGGATATCACACAATATTCTGGCCAGGCACACTGAAAGACACAATTGGCACATTTGGATGCCTTTCATTAATTGATTGGTTATCAAATGACTCATCTAATGCCAATTAACAACTATCTTCTAGTTCAAATTCCCATCCTACTGAGGAGTGCTTTGTTCTACACTGATGCCCCAACTGCAGCAGAAATGGGTTATTTGCTATTGGAGTGGGGATCAGGGCCTGGGTGGAGGGTGGGTCAGGGGCTGGCTGGGGGGTGGGGATCAGGGCCTGGCTCTCTTGAGCTCTGCCTCTTATTGCCGCTGCTGGCCCTCCCCATGGCCCCCCCAATATGTAGCGCTGGGCTGGGCACCTGGTGTTGAGCTATTGAGATGGGGGTACCATGGAGGCCTGCCCTGGCCCTTAGCAAGGCTAGTGGGGTCCCTGGGTGGCTGGGGTGGGGCCTGACCCATGAGTCTCGGGTGCAAGTGCATGGATCGGGCTGCGGTTGGGGCATCTTTGGGGGGCTGTCTTTCTGAACTGAAAATGAAAATACAGGCCGGAAATAGCAGTGGGAAGAAACACATCCTACTTAGACGTTTTAACTGTGCAACTATAAGGCAAGGCAAGGCAAGGCAAAGCTGGCATGAGCACTTCACACTGACTGAGGATGAACAAATGTTATACCTAATTCAGTTAATAAGGGTTAATAATTTGGGGGAATAGAACCCAGCCTAACTAAAAGCCTAAATACCAGCTTGAAACTTCAAAGGGACATGTACTAAATGGAATAAAAAGCACTGCTCGTCCAACTAAGAGTGTCTACACAGGCAGTTACACTGGTATAACCACAGTGGTGAACTGATCCTGGTATAATTTGCTGGTAAACTTCCCTATGCAGACAAGTCCCTAACTACCCGAGACTGATGTGTTGTAAAATCCAGTGTAAGGTCTCAGCAGGTCTAGCAGACTTTCACTCACTGATTGCTGCCTTCTGATCTTTTAGACACTGGAGTTTCTCTCTATTAGAGCCAGGAAAACACTGGGACGTGAGATATATAGGCAGCAGCTGGCCTAGCAGCGAGGGCCAGACCTGCTGCAAATCTGCAATGCATCCTTTGTAATATCAACAAAGTCTGAGAGAAGGGGTCCTTCTGAAGATTAAAGAGAGGATGTTTTGGGGAACGGAGGAAAAAAATGAATGAAAGTGGAATGAAAGCAACTGGATCTAAGACAGAGGGATCAGTCACAGAGGAAGTACAGGATTAGTTCATGGGATTTGGGATGGGGAAGAATTTGTAAAGCTTGAGGAAGGAGGAAAACTCTGCAATGAGTAGGGGTCTCCTGCAAATTTGGAGGGTCTTATCCACTCTTCCTACCAAGTAAGAAATAGCAACTCTGGTCCCCAGACCTCATGCGTACTTAGAAATACTGTGAAGCTAGGGCCATCCATGATGATGCCCTGTGCCTTTGTGCTGGCTCCAAGAATCTTGTGGCTTTTCCCTGTCCCTTGGTAGTAGAGCTCTGGGGGAGCCTTGCACTTGTAGCTGCTTTCAGGACCCATAGAAATGGGGGTAGCATGGTGCAGCGGGGGGCACTGAAGAGGTAACACAGCAAGCGTCTTGCCTTTTTGTTGAATTGTTACTGGGTCCAATGGGGATAATGTGCTTCCCCCTAGTCCTTTCCACATGCACAGAGCCCTATTTGCATGTCTGACACTCCCCACCCTATCTCCCAACAAACCCCCTGCCTGTGTAGGTGTAACATTGACAGAACCCTAGGTGCTGGTGGGAGGGATGGAATCTGGTACCTCTGAAGCTTAGTGTATGAGCCTACTGCATGAGCTAAAAGCCACGTGGCTCTTAGCCATGGCTGTAGCAGAGTCCTCAATCTCTAGGTGGCCTAGGTGGCATGAGTTACAAAGGTATAGCAGGCATGAGTTACAAAGGTATAGGATACATTAACCTCACTTCCTCAGTTAGTTTGGAAAGGAGCAGGATTGGATTTGGAGAAGACTGCTAAAGTTTTGTATAGAGACTTTTCCAGATCTCTGAATCTTTTGGGGTTTGCTCATCCCGAGCACAGGAGATGTATCATACATTACGGCAATATCACATTATCAAGAACAACTTTGCTCTGTTAGCTCCTAAGAAGACATTGTTATATTTTCATCTTTTGGGCCACGTATGTAAGGAAAGCTTCTACTCTGCATAACTGATGTGAAGGTTGACCCCTTCAGAGCCCACAAAGGATCTACATTACTATTACTATTGCTTTTCTTTTGTTTCATAAGAGTTCTCAGAGACTTGTCTGAGTGTTAATTTAATTATAAGACAGCTATGTTTTGACCAGAGTTGTCGATCATATTTAAGTCTTGTAAAAGGCAGATCATGTTCTCAGCACAGTAATAAAAGACAGCATGACATTTTTTGCTTGTGATACACCTGGAGATTTGAGACCAGTTAGAGACTTCTCCCTCCCTTCCAGAAGCTGAGGAAAACACCTGGTTGGGTAGGAGGACTGGGGGAGGAGAATGGCTTTAACTGGAGAAGGATACTGCCCACGTGGCTGGAAATACAGATGAGCTCTCTAGTCTGAGCTATCTCTATAGAGGGATTTAAATCCTTGGAAGGAAGCTCCAAGAATTGAGGGTTTTGTATTTCATCAAATGTCTGATAGGGTAGTTCTACATATGTGGATTGTTCAGACTTCTGTCATACTTGAATTACTGGACACATTCTAAATACCTGGATGATAAGATTAAAAATGAAAATTTATATCATGTGCTGAACTACTGGATTAGGAATTCAATACTGTGCTATGATGTTACATTATACTTGTGTATCTGAGAGAGTTAAATGTTGTCTTGCTCAGAAAGCTGACTGAATTCAAAAGTAAAATATAAACATTATTTAGAAATGTGAAATAATACAAGTCTTTGTCTGATCAAGGATAGTTGCAGACATGATGATATAACCAAAGAAAATATGTAAAATACAATGTCTGACACATCCTGCTATATATCCGTTGCTTTAAAAAGCAGCTGGAAAACCAGTGTTACCAGCTACCTGTGGATTCTCCTTGTATGTATGTCATCATCCTCGGCCTGGCTCCGGGCAGCGTGGGAGTATGTCCAAGGAAAAAGGGTGTACTCAGAAACCAGAACACACTCCCCAGTTATATGCTGGGGTCTGTTGCAGGTCAGCACAAATTAGACCTGTGCCTGCCTGGCTCCTGGATCAAGACACTGCAAAGGCGGTCATGATGCTACTTTTGACTGCCCTGTCAGCCGTACCAAGCACAGAGCCGGTGAAAGCTGAGGATCTAGTCCTCAGCTGAGGTACTTTGATGGAATATTGTAAACTGAAGTGTGTGTGTGTCCTATGAAAGAAATACCTATGGGTTCATGATACTTAATTACAAGCACTTCTGGCAAAATTTGAGAGCTTATAAGTCTTGAGTGAGAGAAAGAGCTGGCTCATGGTGCGTGGCTACTGCTACACCACACAGCAGGTTTTGTCATCTTCATGCAGCTTTCATTTCAGGGCTCACAATTTACAAGATTTTCTGGGAAGCCAGAGGTGCTTTTAACCCAAGAACTTGTAAGTTAAGTCACATATTAGCTGTGCCAGTGGATCTGGTCCCTGCCACGAATTGACTGTAGCTCTGTGAATTCTTCATGGTATTAGACTTCTGTGAATCCTGACTTCTGCCATCTTTTCTGTTGGCTGAAAATTCAGAGCATCTGAAATGAATGACTTCTTATGACATGAATCTCTACAGCGTCCATCACTTCGGTGTGTGGGTGCTTTTGCTTACATTGGTTGAAATTAAAGCATCTACTAATTACTGCAAGAATGTGTAAATACCGCAAGCCATGCTGTGAAGGACTCCTGGAGATCATGGGTCTGATCTGAAGCCCACTCAAGGCAGTGGAAAGACACCCATTGGCTCTACCAATTTGCTAATTAAGGTCTAGCTCATCCATAAATCCAAGAGCAGGTAAAAACAGAACCATTTTTGTCAGTTTTTACATAACTTTTTGTGAGAGAAATTTGACTTAGAACTGTTAGAATTAATCCCCAACTCTTTGCTTATAGCTAAAGCTTATTCAGAAGACAAGAGAAGATATTATTCCTGGGGAGGGGGAGTCAGTTGTCCTAGAAAGATTGAGAGAGGAGGGGGAGATGTTGGAGTGGGCATTGCTGCCTGAATTGAATTTTTCCAAAATGTGGCTTTTTGTTAGGGGGTATTTCTAAGCAATGTACATAATCAAATATCTGTGTGAAGTTAAAAAAAAGTACCCACCATATAGAATGGATTTGTTGGGGTGGGGATTGACAGTAAAATGGTGGTGAGGGAAAGGGGTTGTTTTAAATTCTGAGATGTGAGATTTAGATGTCTTAAACACTTAACTTTTAAAAAAATAGATAACCCTGGAATGGCTGCTCAGGTGCCAAAAGGACACCAGCGTGGGCAAAGTTCGTCCCATCCAACATATCCCAGAGGTGGGCATATCTACAGCAGTACCAAAGGCTCTGAAGAGAGAGCCCTAAGTGTGGTGGTCTCTACAAATAAGTGCAAATGCTTTCTGGTTCCTGTGATGTTTTGGGGTTCAACTCAGACCAGTTGTGTCACTGCCAGCCCTGCAACTCTGGGTGCCTTAAATACTATGTTGCTGTGGCTCACAACCCTGATGCCAACAGCCAGCCTACAAGCATGCAGGCAACCCTGGCTTCCACCATCCAGTGTAGGGGTTTGGTTTTTTGTTTTTGCAAATTGACCCCAACACTCTCCCAAATTTCCCCAAAACCACATCCCTGCTATGTCCAACCCCGCTCCCCGAACGTTTACAGAAGTTACATTGATTGCTCCTTTAAAGAAACAATACACTGCAGCTCATTCAATGAACTGGGGTTTGACAAACCCCTCTTCTTTCAATCACAGCGCTGATTTGATGTATAGTCAAAGTAAAACAAGTCTTCGTTTTAAGTGATACCCAGTATAAAGAGTAAAGAAAAAAAGGGTTATAAGCAAACAAAAGTAAAAATACGCTTCTAAGGCTTAAAACCTGCTTTAACAAATTAGCATATTTTGTTCAAAGAAGTGTGTCTCACTTTTGTCTCTTTTCCAGCATGGCTGACCAGGCCGGGACCCACCACCTGGAGCTCAAAGTGCTGGTTTCTTTGACTCCCTCAGGTGAAGGATAACTTAGGAGTTCACTCCCCCTCTCTTTATAGTCCAGTCAACCTTTGAAATATATTCTTCTGAAATGTATCCACAGATAAAGTTCCCTTTCCCTGTTGGGTGTATATGCCAGGCTGTCTGGTGTAGGCTCCATGCTGTCTTCTCCGCTGCTGCTAATTTTCACCATGCAAATGGTCTCTTCCTTAACCCTCCAATAGAAGTAAATAGCCCACTGCATTTGGCCACACCTAGTTTGAAGTCGTGGCCTCTTCCCTCTGACATGACATTTAAACACATTTTAGTCATATATTTCCAACATGTATCTATAAAGTCCTTTGTGGATTGACTGTGCTTATATCACACAAGAATATTAATAATCAGTGAGTCATTAGTTTTCCAGTGACATGTTACATGCCATCTTTTTGGGTCAATATCATAACAACAGTGTACCAATTGCCATTGGGGAACTCTAAGGATCACAGTTACCAATCGCTCTGTTGTATGGGTATGTAGGCACCCTGTTTTGCTTTCACTTATTTTTTTTTAAAGCAAATGCCTACTACTTAAGACTGAATATAGAATATAGACCATTGCTGTACTTGGAAGACTTACTCTTAGTTTAAACTATGTACATTTTGATTCTCTGCTTTGGCATTCAGTATTTGACAATATGTATATTGTTTTAAACACTGAATTGTACAGTGTCAGGTTTTCATTCACTCATAACATAAAAATTCAATCCAAGCTTCTGGGAGGGAAAAAAAAGTCTGAAGATATCTAGAATGCTCTGTTTGAGGATAGTAGTGGTGGGGGAGGACAGTAATAAAAATGTAAGAATAGAAGCTAATTATGAGCAATTCAGGCAGAGCTTTGTTTAGAAAATGTATCTGTAGAAAATGGCTAGGTGAATAGATTAGCCCTGATTGCAGTTTTTACATATAATAGTCTGTCTTTCATGAGTAATCATTAGCAATTATAATGAAAGCTTTAAATCAGCATGGGATGGCACTGTGCTGTCATACGAATACTAAACAATGGTACGTTCCCAGGGAGAGGAAGACAATAATTCTATGATATAGTGATAAACCCCGTAGCTCAAGTATTTACCTGGACTGTTTGTCATCCTATCTATATTTTAACTCAGGGTTCAATCATTACAATGTTGAATATCAGGGTTCACTGCACCAATTATTGTTACTCTGTGTAAACCAAGTGCAGAAGATGCAGGTACACTTGTAGAGAAGTATGACTTCATATGTTTTCTTGCAAGTATTACTATTCATTGTTAAGTAAAAAGTTATCCAGAAGATAGGTGGATAAAATAATGGTGCAACACTCCCGATACACTATTTTATAATGGTGCAACTGTACTTGGAGGTTCTGTGTCATTGATCTGTGCCAACTCTTTCCCATGCATGAAGGGTTTTGTGTCTTAATAATTGTGCAGGACTGCATATGAAGACCTCATTGACAGAGCTTAACACCTGTATAGGGCAACCTAGCTGGAGCTGTTAATAAATCAAGCCTAGTTACCAGGCCTTGGTCTGCATGGTCGTATCTCCCTGAAAGGAAAATAAAGTCAGGAAGTGAAACAAGAGAAGGCTAAATAATCTACCTGGCAAAATCATTGTTTGATTTCCATCCTTTAATAAAAAGTGGTATAAATCTCAGCTAGATTTTGGGATCAGTGTAAAGGCAAATATTTCTGGTTTCCAGTTCAATTTCCTAACAGTATTAATTAATTAATTAATTATGTTGCTGTAGCACCCAAAGCCCCAATCAAGGTTGGGGCCCCATTATGTTAGGTGCTGTACACACACATAAGATGTAGCCCTTAGTCACAAAGTACATACAACTTAAAAAGACCAAGAAAAAGAAAATGGACAATGGACAGGGGAAAAGGCACAACTGAGAGGAGCAAACTGATCAGGGTCGTGATGGGCACATCGCATTAGTTTCATTTTTTCTTTTATTCATTTCTTTATTTTTATTAGGGGGAAGGTTTGAGTAAGTGGGAATGGCAGGAGGGGTGAGTATTCTGCAGGAAGGGAGTGGGGAAGGGGAGGAGGGGCATTAAAGGAGAGGGAGGGAAGAGGGGGTGGGGAGGGGAGAGAGGCTGATTATAAGAGGGACTATGAGACAGAAGCTGTGAGAAGACCCTGGGGCAAAACATCAATTAGAGAACATCATATGAGGTCTCCAGTGAAAACTGCACTGGTATGTATGTACTGGGCAAGTAGTTGTGTATCTGTATCAGAAAATTGTGTTCTTAAGCATGTCGGTGAAAAACAGGTCACCAAAAGGACGACCTGCCTTAGCGCAGTTCCTCCAGACAGGAGGTAAGAAACGTGTCTCTCTCTTGGGATGTAAATCAAGCATTGTAAGATAATGCAATGGATGTCTGCTTACATACTAAGTCAAATGTTAACAAAGAGATAGTAAAATCAATAGGAAAGGAGCACACAGGGAAAAACAAGCAAAAGGGGTTATGAGCAAAGACAATGAATTTTGGGGGTATTTTTAGAAAGCAAAGACACCCCATCATTCTGCACCTAAGAAGTAAACAGAGACAGTGCATTTGCACTCATGAAAATGGGTTCCCAACCAGTCTTGGCTGAAAACGCTGAAGAGAACTTCGGGTGAGATAAACTTCTCTAGACAGGGGGTTAACCTTTAAAGTTTAGTCTCTAGAAAGCATGTTATGATTGTTTTATATCTAACCATTTGTTTCCAATATCCTTACTCATTATCTCCTGAATCTTTGATGATAATCTTATTCCTCTTTTCACTATAAATATAGCTCAGTGCTGTGATGTTAAGCAAAGGCATAGTTCTGGCAAGCTGGTGCATCCGGTTCCTAACAGACTAGCAGATCTGTTAATCCTGTGAGTGCTCTGTGGATAAGGGGATAGATGCTGCAGGAAACATGCTGAGCATTCAGGGGTTGGTGTGTACTTATTGCTTCATGGACCGACAAAGCAAGGTCTACGGATGCCAGGAAGGCAGTGTTTGTGATGCCAGAGGCTGTTGATTTCAGGGAGCTGATCCACAGCAGGCACAGAAAAGATTCCTTCTTGCTAAGGGCAGGTGGTTGTAACCCTGGATAACCTTGGAGATCACCACAAGGTGTCGGAAGGCTTTTCTGACTGTCCAAGGATTCAGTCAGACGGGTCCCTGGCCTCCTGTTCCTGCTGCAGGCATCCTTTCCTACTGGTTCCATTGTCACCCCTTCCCCAGTAATGATTTTAGTTTGGGGAAAAGTTGTTTTTAAAAGCCCAAGATGAAGGAATCTGCATAATTTTTCTATACCTCACCACAAAAATTGAAGTGAATTATGGAGAAACGAGCATGAGTCTGGAAGGCTGATTTTCAGAGGTCCTCTGAGCATCCCCAGTTCCACTGAGCTTACCTGGAATTGTAGGTGTGCAGCACCCTCCAAGTCCATGTCTGTATTAGGAAAAAGGTGGCGTTTTACCATGTGATAGCTAGCACATTGTAAAATACCAGTGTATAAAAAGCAAACTGTAGGTTTACCTTGATCTGTTTTAGGCAGGTGGACTTCAACCAGTTAAATTGAAACAAAACTACAACTCATCCTGTTCTATACTAGTGTTTTACAAGTTGTTGGCTGTCATCTTGTGAAAACACACCTTTTGTCTAGGGTAGACATACCCTAAGTAACAACTTAAATTGAGGACACAACATTTCTCCAAATGGGTCCTGGCTGGTTTTCTCTAAATTGCACAAGGGACAATAGTTTGCTTTGGATTAAATTTTAATTAAAATGGAAATGTCATCCAGCAAAAAAAATCAAATACACAGACGATGGAAATGAAAGCAGCCAAAGCAAAGCCACAAAGAACCCCAAGCTAAGCATACAAGCACACACAAACAAAAGAGAGAGAACTAATGTAGTAGGTGTTACTCAAAAATAACCAGGTATATTAACTCCGTGTCTGACCATCTTAAGGTCAGAACTAGCTGATTGTCATGGTTATTGCAAGATGTTTGTATGGGAAATAGTTTGAGATACATAGAATATTCAAGTTGTGAGACTTGTCACGAGGTCTGGTCGGAGGGCTAACTCAATCAACACTGAGAACAAGGGATAGGTGTGGAGACAACATGTTTGCTGGCTGGGCCAGCTGGAGACTTGAGCATTTACAAAGACAAATGAACCCCAGGAGAGCTCTCTGAAGAGGGGGCCTCTGGGAGAAGAGACAATAGCCTGTAACTGTATAAAAGCAGAAAATAGTACTAGTTGTCATCCATTACAGAGGAGAAACTCTGCCAGCGGGGTCATCTCATGAAAAGTGGATCCTAGCTTTCTGAACTGGACAACAAGCACTGGAAATACTGACCGTTGGCTGAGAAATATCTTATTAGGCAGGAAAGTAACTTCTTAACAAAGTATTGTGTGTTTTTTTTTGTTTTTGTTTTTTTTTAACTTTTTGTTTCCAAACCCTTAGAGATTCAAATTACAGAACTATCTCAAGCTCTGTTAAATAAACTTCAATTTACTGTAGTTTTACTGCAGACATGTGTAAGGGCCTTGTGCTAAGGAGAATGGTGAACTGAGGTGAAACCAGTGAAGTGGGATGCACTGCTTCTACGGAGGCAGCGGGTTGGTGTACCTTCTCGGTGCTCTGAAGAGAAGGGACTGAACACAAAGCAGGGTGTGTAAATTGCTAGCCTGCAGAAGGAAAGAGTGGCGCTCCCAAACCTGGAGCAGAGCACCTGTGTTGCCCACAGCTGGTGCCTGAGGAGAGATTTTCCTGCTGGGCACAGAACAGGCTCCCTCCAGCTGTCAGCAGATGGTAGTGATTCACCCTGGCCACCACAGGTAACCTTTATATCAGATGCCATGAGCTGTATATCAGCAGCAGTCTCCCCCACATATTAATTTTTATAGGGGCCATATCCCCTCCCCCCTCAGGAAAGCAAGCTCACAAAAACACAGGGGAGGAAAATTGTAAACACTATAGAAATCTCTATTCTAAGGCATTTGCTTTACCCTGTGAAACTGCGCTGCAGGTACATATTGAGCAATGCACAGAATATAGCTGGCTGGTGCAAAATGAATGCTTTCCCTTCTAACAAAGTCTCTTTTCACAAAGGTCCTACAAACCTCTATAAATAACTGTTTAATAGCCTAACCAACATACTCAAATATGTATTAGGAAATGTGGAACTAATTGCCATCCTTGTCCTTCTCTAGAGCTTTCTAGGTCTCTTGAATTCCCCATATTCCCTCTGGAATGACTTACTGCTACTCAGTGAGGGGTACAGGTTTTATATCAATTTAGCTATATAGATGGCCATAATTGTATTGTACACAAACTATATGTAGACTAGCTCTAAGGCAAAGGAATAGAGTGGTAACCTGTGGCTGCTAGCCACACCCTTTCAGTTATTGTACATTTAATTAAACTCATTAGCCACCTTTCATCTAATGACTGCCATCCCTGAGGAACATGGTTTCACAGAGGCAAGTCAAACACTCAGCTGTCTTCACTTCCCTGATTCTGATACGCTTAGGAGCAAGCCAGGCACACACTGTTCTCTTTATAAGCCAGATTCTGACAGCCTCTGATGGAGGGAGGGGATAACTTGCCCTTTGTGCTCCCCTGCTGGAGACCCTGCAGTCCTATTACACCCCCTTCAGGAAGGAGCAGTGGAGATGGGTCTCCAGGCCTGCCTAGAGAGGCCTCATAGAAGCAGCCAATCATAGTCCAGCAGACACACATAAAAGGAGCTGCAATGGCCTAGTAGGTCAGTTCCTGGCCAGTTCCAGAGGGGTGGGGAGTTCTTGGGGTGACAGAGAATGGATTACTGGATGATTACCTGTTCTGTTCATTCCCTCTAAAGCGCTTGGCATTGGTCACTGTCAGAAGACCAAATACTGACCAAGTGGACCATTGGTCTGACCCAGTATAGTTGTTTTTATGTCCTCTCTGGCCAAAGGAGCTTGACTGACTGCATTTAGTGGACCTGGGAGAGAGGATCTAAGAACTTTAACCCTAAGATAATGGGACCAGGTGGGAAGAAACCCAGCACATGGAGTGGCAATTAATTAAAGGAAGCTGTATGTGGCTGTGGTCTGGAGAGTCCCTGTGTTGGAACCTGGAGTAGTGGGTGGGCTTGGGTTTCCCCACTGGCAAAGTGGTCTATAAGCTTTGAGAAGGGGATAACCCTCTTTGAGAAACTTGAACAAAGGGGTTTATTTAAAGGTCACAGAGATGGGGGGGACTGAAGACCTTCATGAGGGCAGAAACTTTGGTGAGCAGGAAGAGACTCAAGGGAGCACCGGGGGATTGAAAAGAGAAGGCACTTTCAGGAAGGAGGGGCTGGGGTCTTGTTTGAGCCAGGGATTGGAAGACTTTTGTTTTGTGGGTTTTTTTTACTTGAATACCCCATAAGGGGTCCATTTTTGACTGTGTGACTTGGCTGGAGGGCTGAGTCACTGAAAACCCACCTAGTGAGTTCAGCAACCTACAGAGGGCACCGTGAATGGGAGAAATATTGCAGTAACACACTCAGCTGCTAGCAGGCATTCAGAAGGTGAGTTCCCTCTATTACCCACTCTTACCTGGGTTTATAATGCCTTACTCCACAAGTACACCCATTTGTTTCACTGAGACTAACTAGTGGATTCATGTACTGTTCATTGTGAATAAAGGTATCAGACTCAGGCCCCAAACAAAAAACACTACTTTTTAAATGAGAATGAGGTCATGTCAGTGTGCGTGGTCATCCTGCTCCTGATAAATTCCCAATCATTGCCTCCTTGTGTTAGCTTTAAAGGGGCTTTTCTGTTCTTAGAATTTGCAGAGCTGTGAGGTCTTTATAAAAAAAACTCATACCTTGCTCAGCAGAAGGTGCAAACAAGTACAGTTGATGTGGGAATATGAGAGTGTACAGAGGCTCTTTTTTATTGGATGCATATCTGTGACATACATGCCGTCCGATTCCTACCAGTAGCATGGTCATTCAAAAGATCTCTAAAGTCTGTTAACAGTAACAGGAAAACATTTGAGCATCAAAGACACAGTACATCTGATCCTGACTGAGATTAAAACGTCTGTTTGTCCTCAGCCAGTCAGATAATAGTGTATATTTTGTGAATAAACATATGAGCATGTGTCCTTAATTATTCATATTTCTGTATATATGCAAAGATGAATGAGTTTGCTCAGATACCATTATTATACCTGCTAAAGCAAACTCTGTATACTAGACCTCATCCTCCTGTTTCCAGGAGTATTATCCTTAAAGGAACCAAGGATTTTTTTTTTTCTTAGCTCACTTGAGCTTCTGGAAAAAATAATTTCTTCACTATTCAAGGGGCAGGACAAAATACTAATCTCTTGGAATGCTGAAACAAATGGAAATTGCCTCTATGGACTGAACTGTAATATGTTTTATGCAGAAGAGGTCTGTGTAAGCTTGAAAGCTTGTGTCTCACAACGAAGTTGGTCCAGTAAAAGATAATACCTGACCCACCTTGTCTCTGTAATATCTTTGGCATGCAGCAAAATCTGGATGAAACAGTATTCGTCCTGTCATCTTCCCAACAATAGATTGACTTTAAAGAATGCATACAATATACCCTACAACAAGTACACTTCTCTTCCTTCAGTAGATTGAGCAGAGTGTGCCTGCCTGTCCCTTCTGTGTAGTGGGTTTTTTAAATTAGGGCATTGAGATTTGTGTTTCCATATGTGATATAGGTTTGTGTCAGTTGGAATTTCTGTAGTACTCTCCTTAAGCACTTCTGAGAGCTTTAGTAAATACTCCCAACAGTATTTTGTGCCCACAATGGTAGACAGTTTGTACTCAAATTCTGCTCACTTACACATCTGTGTTGTCTGTAGTGAGCTGATAAGGTATCAGCATATCTAAACGAGGAACACATGAATGATCATCTCTAGCTCTTTTCTTCTCTTTCCGTAATTTGTAAGTGTTAAAGTACTCATCTGTTCTGGCAGTTAATATATGCAGCCTCTCAATAGCTAATATCCTGTCATAGGCAGTGCAAACCAGTTTAATCTGGTTCACTGCTTTAGCAAGTAGTTGAGAAAATATAGGTGAAATGAAGAATTCATCTACTGGCAGGGAGACTAGTGCCCACACTATTGAATAATAAAGCCAAAGCATTACATGGAAGATTGTCTGTTGCTAAAAGAGCTATTGTTTGTTGTAAATAAAGATTGGTCTCAGCTCTTTAGACCACTATGCAGTATTTAAAGGTTTGTTAATTTGCAATATGAACCTTTATGTCTGAGGATTTAAAACACAGCTACAAAAAATCTGCAGAGAGTTTTAATTTGGGACAGATGGCCAAAAAAGGATAGATTTATTATTTGTGCAGAGTCCATCACCTTAGAATCCTGGGGGGAGGTGGGGAGGGATGGGTGGTCAGTTTTGTTTGTTTTGCTGTTGAATTATAAAATTAGAAGTTTGAATTACAAATACTGTTTTGCCCTGATAAATAGTTTGCACCTACCCCCTCTCCCCCCCAAAAAAATTGTGGTTGAAATTAACCTTTTTGCTGCTTTTGTTGCCAGCCTTTCTTGTCTCATGAACTCCCACTGGTGTTTCCACAGCTTCCCTTCCTACCCTCTATCATGCTTAGATCTCTTTAAAGATAAAAGAGATGCTGAACCAAGATGAATCTGTTAGGGCCTGGTGCCCCTGCTTTGAATTCTTGCATAATCTGGTGTGCTCCGGTATTCGGATTACGTTATGCGTTGAAGTGATTGAAAGTGGGAGTCTTGAGATAACACATGCCTTGACTCCTCCTGAATGAGATATGGAACCTAGAAGGAGGGCCATGATGGGAGAATGGACCCAGGGTATGCAGGAGCTACAGTGGGGTCCAGAGGTGGTGTGCCAACTAGTAGATTGTCAGGGATAGGAAAAATGGTGTAGACTTGGGGCTGGACAGAGGGAGGTTTCAGTGAATAGAAGTGGTGGGTGGACTGAGCCATAATAGATTTGTAGATTCTGGTAAACACATGTTTATTCAGACCAAAACTTTGAACCTTGTTCATCCATGATCTATTCTATTCAGGTCTTATAGCTCTCCCCCCCCCCTCCCTCAATTTCTGTGGTTTCCAAGAGCCTTCCAGCCATGAATTTAGTGAAATGACCAATATGTTGTGTGTAGTTCATTCTTTTGCTCAGCCTATCCTTGGGAGAAGTGTGTGTGTGTGTGTGTGTGTGTGTGCAGTGTAATGTTTTGTTTTTGTTTTCTGTTGTTGTTAAATCTTCATGTTATGATGTGTAGGTATTAGAGAAGGCAGGTCAAATAAATGTGCCTCACACTTTGTGCAGCAGGTGGTGAGGTCCTCCGGTTCAGTGGGTTTTTTCCCCCATACTCTAGGATGAGCCCCTGAGAAAGATCTGTTTCCTGCACAGACCGGCATTACCCTTGTAGGTAGAAAGTTCCATTGCACCCAAGGGGTGGAGTTGTTGACCACTGTCTTCGTTCTGGAGCTTTAAGTGGTCATTTTAGTTCTCTTGCGCTCAGGCAACTGAGCACCATGAAGATAAGGACTGAGACCGTGAACTTGACTTGATATTCTATGGGAAGACAGTGTAGAGAGTGAAGGACAGGTTTGATATGTTTGTGGTAGTGTGTGTTGCTGAAGAGGTGTGCTTCAGGATTCTGCACTAATTGGGGTTTCCTAAGGGCTCATGGCTTTGTGGAATTTATAGTGAAGAAGAGTAGACACCTAAAAGAACCTACTCTTCCACCAAAGAGAGCGATGTTGTACAGAGATTTCTAATAGTCAGCAGCTCAGAGCTGCACATTGGTTTTATCTGTTGTTGTTTTCAACTTACCTCATTAGAACTGCCCAGATTCTTCATGAATTAACCAGTATTCATAGTCAAGTGAAGCTTTTTTTAAAAAAGAAACTTTGAATAAATGTGTTAGAAAAGATACGTGAGAGTTACCAGGAGTCTTTCTCTTTCAAGGGCTTTAGAGCCTTTAATGAGGAGGAACAGTTGGGCCAATAAGTGTGGGAAGTTCTTTGTGTATAGTATTTTGCACATTGCCTTACTATTACTCTCCATAATGGCTAGGAGCATGCAGATTCTGCTTGTCACTTCTGATATCACTTTTTTATTTGCCACACCTTTCAAGATGCACAACAGCTCGCTACTATGTCCATTCAAAACGGAGGCATCAATCGGGTAGAATTCCTCCCTTTCTCTGCTGATACTCTGTTTTTCATTGCTTTTCAAAGCTGCAGAATTACTGTGGGCTGGGCAGCACTCTTCATCCAACACCTATTCAGAATTTCATAGGAAAACCTGTACACCTGCTGTGACCTTTTGGGTCCCTGCAGGGGATGAGCCATGATGATGATGGCTAGGTCGTTTGTCAGCTGTATAATGATCAGCATGGTCCTTACAGCTCATTTGGTGAATAGCATATTAGCTTTGATAAAAGGACTCTTTCACAGGAAGTAAATTTTAAAAAGTGCCCATTACATTTGAGTACCTTGTTTGAGGACACTGCCTATTCTGCTCTCAGGCACCAGCTGACCTATTACCCTGCAGATCAGATTCCCGAAGTAAAATTGAAAACTGCATTTGAAAACAATTGGTGAGGAGGATAAGAGAACATCATCTCTTGAGATAGTGTGGCAGAATGGTAAGGGACAGATTGTGCCTGGCCTCATTGTGGATATATGGGAGTGGGGAAGAAACTTAAAAGAAATGTCTGCCCTCTTGCATCTCCCGTACAATGGGTAGAAGAGCAGAGACTGTTTTTTAACACCCTCAGATGTATAATCAAGTCAAAATGAATGGAAAAGCAATGGGACCATGTCTCTGCTTTCCCATTCGTCCTTGTGCTGGCCTGCAGGTATGGGTGGGAGTTCTGGTGGTGCATACGACATGCTGCCCTGTTTACTGAAGAGCTTGCAGTGTGGGATGGTGCAACTCTGTGCCATTCTCAACATATACCCAAATGGCAGTTTGACTCTTCATAAATATCTGTTCTCTGTCTGGGAATGAGGTGCTTTTATAACTATGAAAAATAAATGATGTAACTTGTCTACATTTAGTTGCTTTATCTTTTTTTTTTTTTTTAAGTGTTCTGTTTGTGATAACAGGGCCATATGTCACTGATGCCAACAGCTAATTGCACAGTTATCTGGAGACTGGCACCCACATCACTATGCAGGTGCAAGACAGCTGCAGCACCCCTTGTTGTTTCTCTGTTTGATAGAAATGTCTTTTCCCCGTTCCGCCTACTTACCTTGCTGTTAAATAAATACATGGATTGCACTATGTAAATGCACAAATGTGACACTGCTCCTCTGACAAGCCTAGAGGGAGATAAAACTGGCATTGTGTATGCTTCCTGTGGGGTGTCTTATCTGTCCATCTTTTAATGATAGGGAGCAGGCTTAAACAAAGAAACTGATGTTCCCTCTGTCCTTAACTGCTGTATTGGTGCCCTCCATTTTTACATAAGAGGAGGACAAAGCACTGGATCCTTTTATGGGCTAACCCAATTACAGGAGGAACTGACAGTGACCCCGGTATTTAGATTGCCTAACACTTTCCATTCCACTTCATTGTGTGAAGCTGGCTTCTGATACTCAGCGTGCGGTAAAGCCCTCAGGTTAGGGAAGTGCCTTTTTCTTTGCCCATTGACATTCTATACAAGTTTGGCTGAGAGAGAAGCTGTTGAAAACCACAATTTCCCTTCTGTTGCACAAGATGATGTTGGCAGCATGCCAACATAACTGAGCAAACAGTTGTTGAAAGGCCAGGTCCATGCCATGGTCAAAACAGCAGCGGCACATCACGTTGCACTAGGAATGCCTGGGAACTGCTTTAATAGCAGTAGCAAGATGGTTGAAGGGAAAGCAGTAACACCCTGAACCACCCGCCCTGGAGGAATCTGCTCAAACATCCCCCAAATCCAGCACCTGACTTCTGTGCCCTATCCCCTACTCTGGGATAACAGCTTGCTTCTGCTTCCAGCTAATATAGTTAGTCCTACAGCTCAAATGACACAGGTCTGTACTGCAGTGCTGAAAGTTCAGGATTGGTGAAGGTGTATGATGTAAGGCTTAGTACAGTTGCATATAATTAAATTTTACTTTTATCCTAGATTTTTTTTTTAAAGGAAATAAAATGCAAAACCCCTGACATTACAAAAGTATTTAGGTTACAAAGTCAAGCACTTGATAGCTAGGAAATGCTAGTTGTAAGGTTGCATTCTTCAGACTCCTTGTGTGGATGTATTATGACAGTCTTTATTTACACAATCAGATACAGTTTTTTCCACGGGTCCTTTGCTTCATTCAGTGCACAGGATGGATGCAGGAGGGGGCAGAAGTAAGGTTGCACAGGCAACCTTAAATCTATTATCTCCTAGATTTCAAGAGCTGCATATTGTCTCCTAAATAATCTTTGAACTGGTATGTAATTTAAACATAATGTGGATTAAATACAACACTGTATTTTAACTAATATATATTCATACTGTTCTTTAATACTCACATTTTCCTTTCGGTATTATTCTTAGGGTGAAACTCCCTCCAAAATCCCCATTCTATTGGTTGTAATGGAAGCACTGCAGGATGCTATTACCAGACTTGCACAAACACTGTGTGCTTGGTGGTATATACTGCATGATAGTTAGCTCATGTTGTGTCTAGTCCTTCTTATGTAGCAAGTACACAGACCTATTCAGCTGGAGTTCTAGCTACATTTTTATGGCTTTATTTTCTGTCCTTTTATGCTGGTTTTATGCTGGTGCAACTCCATTGACTTTAATGGAGTTACGTTGGTGTAAAACTGGAGTGATGGAGCGGAGATTTAAAGCCCATAATTTCCTAGCTGTTAGAACTCAAGTAAAGAGTCAGAAGGATAAAAATATATCAATAACACACAAATCTGTGCTAAGCAAAAGAAAGATACTAGCAAGAGAATTAATTTATGGCATTGCCTTCAGCAGAATTATAACTTTAAAAAAAATGCCTGTAAAATTTAGCAGCTACAAACATAAAAACATAAGAAAGACCATACTGGGTCAGAGCTATGGTCCACCTAGCACAATCTCCTGTCTTCTGACACTGGCCAGTGCCAGGTGCCTCAGAGGGAATGAACAGAACAAGTAATGATTAAGTGATCCATCCCCTGTCATCCATTCCCAGCTTTTTGCAGACAGAGGCTAGGGACACTTCAGAGCATGGTTTTGCATCCCTGTCCATCTTGGCTAATCCTTCATGAACCATTGGACCTATCCTCCATGAACTTCCCTAGTTCTTTTTTGAACCCTGTTATAGTCTTGGCCTTCACAACATCCTCTGGCAAAGAGTTCCATAGATTGACTGTGCCCTGTGTGAAGAAATACTTCCTTTTGTTCATTTTAAACCTACTACCCATTAATTTCATTCAGTGATCCCTAGTTCTTGTTAGGAGAAGGAGTAAATAACACTTCCTTATTTACTTTCTCTGCACCAGTCATGATTTTATAGACCTCTATCATATCTGTCCTTAGTCTTCTCTTTTCCGAGCTGAAAAGTCCCAGTCTTATTAAACTCTCCTCATATGGAATCCATTCCATACCCCTACCCATTTTTGTTGCTCTTTCCTGTACCTTCTCCAATTCCAATATATCTTTTTTGAGATGAGGTGACCAGATCTGCATGTAGTATTCAAGATGTGGGCGTACTATGGATTTATAAAGAGGCAATATATTTTTGTCTTATTATCTATCCCTTTCCTAATTCCCAAATTTCTTTTAGCTTTTTTGACTGCCACTGCACATTGAGTAGGTGTTTACAGTCATGTTTCTACAATGATGCCAAGATTTCTTTCTTGAGTGCTAACAGCTAATTTAGACTCAAAATTTTATATGTATAATTGGGATTATGTTTTTCAATGTGTATTACTTTGTATTTATCAACATTGTATTTCATCTGCCATTTTGTTGCCCAGTCACACAATTTTGTGAGATCCCTTTGTAACTCTTCTTAGTCTGCTTTGGGCTGAGTAGTTTTGTATCATCTGCAGATTTTGCCGCCTCATTGCTTACCCCTTTTTCCAGACCATTTCTGAATATGTTGAACAGTACTGGTCCCAATACAGACCCCTAGGGCATGCAATATTTACTCTTTCCATTCTGCAAATTGACCATTTATTCCTACCGTTTGTTTTCCTATCTTTTAACCAATTACTGATCCTGGACAGGACCTTCCCTCTTATCCCATGACAGCTTACTTTGCTTAAGAGACATAGGTGAGGGACTTTGTCAAAGGCTTTCTGAAAATCTAAATACACTATATAGCCACTGGATCACTCTCATCTACATGCTTGTTGACCCCTCAAAGAATTCTAGTAGATTGGGGCATGATTCCCTTTACAAAAACCACATTGACTCTTCCTCAACAAATCGTGTTCGTCTATGTATCAAAGTATAATTGAAGACTCCTGTGGAAGGTATTTTCTAATGTTCATGTTGAGCACTTTGTTCCTTATGCAGACAATTCATAATTGCCATCTAATTTTGTTACTTTGCTTTCCCCAAGTATTATTTTTCAGTTCCGCCGTACTATACAGGTTTATGGGATGCTATATTACATTACACATAGGAATGGCTCAGGTGGAACGGCAGGACGACAGATATTATGGGCTATCTTCAGACTTCACACTAGCTGGACACTGTAACTCCATTGGAATTACTTCTGATTATCACTGGAGTCAGTGAGAGCAGAATCAAGCTCTGTGTTAACCCCTAGTCTGATTAAATTCTCCTGCATGAAATAGCCAGGCACAAAAGCTCAACAAGACATTGGTGATCATTTGTGTTTTATTACATATTGTTTCTCTTAACTAGCAATATTGTTGTGGTGAAGGCTGACATAACAGATGAAAATGTGTATTTAAAATAAAAGTTGGCACCAATGTCATAAGAACAAGTGGACAATGCACTGATTCAGTATACCTTCCTGCCAACCACTGGTGGTGAGACTCCACTGGAGACCCAAATATAAGTTCACACTGCTTTCCCTTTGCATATTACCCAAGGAGAAGTGGGCACAAAAATCACCAGCCCTTCTCCAAGGTGAATTCCCCTCAGATTGCAGCTGTCCCACCCCTTGTTGGTGAGTGTGAATGTAAATTGCAATTCCCATCCCTTTCAGTGGGAGGGTGAATCAAAATGTCTTTCTTCTTTTCCCCAATTTCCTACCATGTCATGTTTGGGATATAATAATACCTAGCTCCACTTCCTTCTGTTGCCTGGAGGCGTACAGGTGATAGTATTTACTGGTACTGAGAGTTAAAATGCACTCTCCTATTGTTCAAATGAGGGAGGTCTGTGCTTTAGGAACTGAGGGTTATAGACTGTATTCTCCAGTGCTATGTGTGAATGTTAACTGCTTGTCTATGTCTAGTCATGAAGTCTTTTTTCAAAGAGAAGCTTTGGATGTTTGGGTTCTAGACGATCATTGGAAGACCTTTTTTTAGACCTGGAAATTCTAGCTTTTCCTGGTGCTCTTCCATTAAAATGTAATTACCCAGAGTGCCCATGTCTTGAGTTTCTATTTTGGGTTGTCTTGGTTCCTTTCTTTGTGTAGAAAGTTACTGAAGGGGGAATGAGATGAACCTTTTCACAGTGGGCCTATTTGTTCACTGCCTCTTTAGGGTAACCCCGTGTCTACTATGCCAGTGAAGTCTAAAGCACAATTTGAATTTAAAGGAATAAGTTGATAGATAAAGAACTGGACCCATATAATTTGTGCACAAGAATTTTAAAGATTTATTCAATTGGTCTAAATGAAGACCACTTTTATTTCACACGCATAGTTTCCAACACTTTCGTAAAATAAATGCCTACGGAGCACTTTTATATATAATAGTTGGTGACCTTGTGACATAAAAGACTTTGATTCCTTCTACAGGAAGTGGTCTGGCTAGTAATCAGACCAAATAGAGACAAAAACACAAATTCTCAGAGTTTCAGTCCAACTGTTGCTTAGTGGAAAGCTACTTTTCTGGTACTGGAACACTTTGGGGGGTGGGATGGGAGGGAATCAGGAGACATCCATAATGACAAGACAAAAAATCACCAAGCACTATTCTAGTTAATTTCACTTAAAAGATAATTTTTAAAAATAAATCTGCAAAGTGAAGTACAACCTTTTACAACATGCTTTTTAAAATAAATGCTTTGGTGTGAACACATCAGAAAATTTTCCAGTTTACACCAGCTGAGGATCTGGCATACTTCATAATTACTCTTCTACTTCTTTTAGTTTCAGAAAATCCCCTTCCATATGTAGGCTGCAGGAGTTATAGAGTGTGAAGAGAGACAATAGTGTTGATTATCTTTATACTGCTGTAACTCAGTTGACTTCAGTGTATTACGCCAGGGTAGATGGGAAGAGCCTAGGTCTATGGCTTGTGAATTACCACTCTCCCCACTCATGTCAACTTTGTAACTCGATGACCATTTAAATGCCAGCACTGAAAACTATTTTACTGAATCTGAGCCTGGGGAAATCAAATTGCTGGGCTGAGTAGAATAGGTGGGTGGTAGGCAACAGGCTATGTTTGCTTGCCATCCATTATTACAAACACAAAACTAAGAATCAGATTTTTCTTCAGCCCAAAATAGAAATACATTCAAAAAGTCTCTTTGGCTAGAGTGCCCTTTATGAGGAAAAAACCCTATAACACTGTGACCCCCAGATTGGCAATTTAAATAAACTGGAATTTTTAAAAAAATCATTGTGTTGAAGAACACAAAACGAAGCCAGTAAGGGTGGGATTTCTCAGATAAGTATTTTTTAAAATGCACAGCTCATATAAATTTAGTCCTCTGATTGGCAACTAATTGATCACCATGATATGGAACTCTACAACAGTCATGAATAAGGCTAAGATTTAATCATAGGCATTACAAGCACAGGATGCAGCTGTCCTTGGTGAACAAGGAACCGTCTACAAAATAATGCAGCTTATTAGTTGTAAATGGAAGACACCAACAAACTCTAATCAGGAATAAATAAGACCGCCTACTGACAACAGAAAAAGAAGAAATGTGTTGGAGGGACTATTTCAAAGAATTGCTGACCAGGGAGCCACCTAAAGAGGAAGAAAACATTTGGGAGGCAGAAGAAAATCTTGATATCAACACAGATATCCCCAACAAAGGAAGAGATCATACAAGCCATTAATTTTTTTAAAAATGGGAAAGCTCCTGATAAGGATAACTTGAATGCAGAATTGTTCAAGGTTAATCCTGAGTTAGCAGCATCGATCCTGGCCCCTCTATTTACATCAGTTTGGGAAAACGAAAAAGCGCCAGATGGGTGGACCAATGTTTTAGAGAGGATACCAAAGAAAGGATCTCTCAGTCATTGTAATAACTGGTGTGGTATTACACTTTTATCTGTGCCAGGTAAGGTAATGTATAGGAACATAGCCCAGTGTATATCAGAGGCAGTTGATAGTGTTCTCAGAAAAAAGCAAGCTGGTTTTTCGAAAGGGCATGGATGTACAGATCTCTGCTGTGTAGGAGTCAATCATTGCCAAACAACCTGTTCTACAAACATCAAAGCTGGCAGGATTGAAGAATTTAAGTAAACCAAAACTGCAATGTGAAGCTGACCTGCAAGACCCCAGAATCTGCTATCCCTTGGCAAAGGGGCAGGAATACATTTCTCCAGCAGAGTGTGAATGTTTTCATCTTCGTGTCTAAACAAGTGACCTTGCACTGATGGCAAGTGTGGTACAATGGCGTATATCTCTCTCTAATGATAAGGAGTCCTTTATGTAATCCAGCTAGGAGGATTTAATCAGGGAGTTGTTTTGTGGACAAAAAGGGTGTTCCCTATTGCCCATGATGGAACTCTAGCCACTCTAGCTGTATAACTGATTATAGGCTGTAGGTTTATTTAAAGTTTATAGCAAAATACAGTACATTACTATCTCCTGGCAGAAAATATTTGCATGCAAATGTGCTGCTGAGGAATAGCAACTTATTTTCTCAAGGCTGTGCACAGTTTTAGATTTAGGAAGCATTTTCAGTGTGATTTTTTTTTTTCAAGGAGCCAGAGACTCTGCATTCTGAGTGATACTATGCCCACTGCAAGACAGATAAGTAAATAACATCCAAGGATTTAATTCTACAACATTTCCTCATTCAGACTTTTGTCCAGGCGCATTTGAATTGTCTCTCACATTTACCGGGATCATGATTTTTACATTACAAAAAAATGAATGTGCATTTTCTTGCAGTTGCTATCAGGCTTGACAGATGCTGCAGCACCAAAGACTGTACGTTCTTTTATTTGTATGGGTACAATACAATTCTATAGAGTTGTGTATTCGTTTTGGTATGCTGTGCATTTATCATCATTGCTGGGAGATGGTTAACATAAGGTAAATTCTACATTCACAGGAAGGCTAAAGGCTGTTAGATTTCATTAAAAGAAGCCTACTCAGCTACCAGCTGTGCAGTGCAGGCATGTAAATGTACATCCTGCAGGGCAGTAGTCTTGCTGTAAAATAGACATTTTCTTAATTACATACATACTAAAGACCTCATTCTCAGATAAATGGCTTCTCTTTGAACACAAACTGAAGGAAAGAAGGTGTCATGTTTTGGCTGGATATCTAGACAACGTTTTGAATGTGAATTTGCAACAAAAATCAGGGTATATAACAGACTGCAGCATGCACACAGGCTTCCGGTGTGGCTGGCTTGATGCCATACTATTTCCAAATACAAAAGTGTTATCTTCCCTTTCTTATCAATAACGAACATCCATAGAGAAAAGATCGTGGTCGGAGTTTTCTGAAAATCCAAAAAAAAAAAGTGGACGCACATTTTTCATCACCTTATTTGCCCTCCTACTCCAGCACTTTATCTACAGTATTGCCCATCTGCAATGGAGTCCCAAGGAAGAGTCAGCTAAGGAATTGAAACAATATTTCTCTGTTGCAATGAGAACTTGAGTGATATTGCACAACTGCTTTAGATACAGACCTGGCAAGGCTATGAATGTGTGGAGTAAAATTAGATTGGCAAAGCCCTGCAAAAGTGCCGATTCACTAGCCCCAGATTGATGGAACGCTGTTGTTGTAATTTTACTTAATTCAAAGTAGTGCTGAAAAGGACTTCTTAGATGTCTAGTGGACTGAAATTGTGCTGCTCAGATGTACCATGTAATTAGCAGCAAAATGAGATTGGCCTACTCCCTAGTGAGCAGATTTCTGTGTACCATCACCTTTAAAATGAGACCATTCCATTAAGTGAGGCATAGAGATGGATTTTTTTCACCCTCCTACAGGGATGTCAAAGAGCCTGCATTCAAAATAGTGACAACATGGTCATGTAAAAATATAAATACATAGGCATTATTGTAATTAGTAATGATCCTTGTCTGTATGCATATGGAAACTACAAACACTGTCTAGATGAAGCTTGGGGAATAGAATTCATTAGCTCCTACAAAAGCCATATACCTGTACCTATCAAATATCCCTAGTAGTAAGATTTATGTCCTCTTTGTAAACCAGCTACTTTAGCTTTATAAATTATTCATTCCAAAACTGAAAACACTTGAGATTGGTGTTTGTGGAGCCACCCTTAAAATGCTCCAAATTCTATTTTGTTTTTAATTGCCTGAATGAAAGTTTCATGGAAGTTGGCCATGGCTGGTTTTTTTTTTTTTTTTGTCTTCACCAGGTCAGCAAAAATTTTAATGTTGCTTTCATGGTGCATTTTTCTGTTTCAAAGCTGGCTTATTAAGGTTAGGTTGTTCTCAGGTTGGAAATCACATCTTATTTCTTTAGGTTCCCTGATTTGCTGTGCCTACCATGCTCTTCGGAGAGTAAACAGAAGCCATTTTGATTTGTCTTCTCAGGCCTCTGTGGGAGAGGAAGAGGAGAGAGATTCTCCCACATAATACCAGTGGGGAGCAAATCTACCCACTAAAGACATTGATGGAGTTTAACAGTCCAGAGGTTTTTCCCTTGCCCTGACATAAGATGATGCAACTGGATAGAAGGAGGTGGAGCTTGTCAGAGGGAGGGTTTTCTGCGAGGCCAATTGGTGGAAATGATTGTATGGGAGTAGAAAACCATGGAGCCTGCTGCAGACCTGCTTATTTAGTTAGACTAGTTAAGCACCTAGGCTTTTGGATGCTTTATATAAAGTGAACTCTGAAATGTAAGAGTTGTTTGCTAATTTTGTATATATTTTTCCAATGCTGAGGCTGGTTAACACCATGCTTTACTCTGCTCTATCTTTCTGGGGTGTTGAAGCTGGTGTATTAGGTGTTTTTTACAGCTATATATATATATATATATATATATATATATATATATATATATATAGTATTGCTTTGGGGTTGCTGAGATTTGCATTTTAAAAAAAATTGTATTGTCCTTGTAGCCCTAGAAGTATGGGAATAATTATTTAAAGGGGAAAGGCAGAGGAGTATTCAATTTGGGACTCATGGTTAGCAAGGTAAAGTTGGAAAGTGTGAAGTGCTCCATAGTCCTGTAGGCAATGAATCTAAAACCAAAACCACCTTTCTGCTTCCCATTTCTAGCTTTCAAGTAGCTCAAACAGTGAAGTTGTAGCTGCGTCAGTCCCAGGGTATTACCTCACCCACCTTGTGTCTCAAGTAGCTGGAACAACAGCTACATTCTAATTCTGCATTATACATTAAAAAAAATATTTTCCTTGCATTGGTTGGTGGGTGTGGCCTTTTGGTTCTTATTACTTTAATTCCATATTTGACATGCATGACAATCCACTTCATTCTCTGAAACAGCAGAGGCGTCCTGCTGTGACGGTCAGCTTCTCTGAAGCTGTTCCTGCCTGATATCTTTTAATTATATCGACTCATACACTTTAAAGCTAGAAGGAAGCATCATGATCATCTAATCTGACCTCCTGCACACTGCAGGATACAGAACCTATCCCACCCACAGCTGCAATAGACCTATGTATAGGGACTACACTATTGCTTAGAGCCACGCTTTACCTTATGCTTAGATTTTGTCATTTAACATAATGCAAGCCATGTACCTTGGTTGAGGCTTATATTAAAGTATCCCCAAACCTCAGGCACTATTCTCTCCTTGTTCTCTACCATCAACTGCATCTACAGTCTTATCTGGAACCCCACCTAAACTTCACTAGAGAAATATGCTAGTTCTGGGCTCAGTGGTACCATTAAGATGCAACCCTGTGTTGGGAGCGGTGCATTGTTGCAATGTGCTGGGGGAATTCTGGAATGGATGTGCCTTCAGGAGCTTGTACAGCTTTCAGGCATGTAGGGGTATATCTCACTCTGGAGCATTCCTTAGGATGATGCAGTGTGTTCCCTTTCCTGTGCTTGGCCAGCTCTGCTGCGTGCTAGTGTGCAGAAGGTAGGACCACAGCCCTTCTTCCTCAGTGAGTCCTTCTAGGTGGCTCGTAGCACAGGCAATGCTAGGAGTGCAGGGTCTGCATCCATGCCTGGTCTTTGCATGCAATGCTTAAAAGTGGTCAGAAAAAAGTGTGTGTGTGGGGGGGGGAGGGGGGGTGGCTCATCATCATCCCTCAGCTCAACCATCATCCCTCAGCTCAACAACCAATTCTTCCCCCTCCAACCCTCCACTAACTGCCCCCCCACTTCTTCACCCCTCCCCCCACCCCCAGGCCTGGGAGCAGACTGCAGCTCTTCCCCCTTCCCAGGCCAAGTGTTGCAAGGAGGAGTGAATGGGGGAGTCTGGCAGGGAGAGGAACAGAAGAACCAGCCCTTTTGTCACAGGAGGAGAGGAAGAGGGAGGAGCGGCCTGACATGCTACGCTTTGTTTGCTCCCTTCTCCTCACTCCACTCTTGGGAGAATGGTGTTTCCTGAGGACAGGGAAACTGCTCTGCTTGCCCCAAGCAGTAGGCCCTGATTGGCTGCTTACTGGGGTACAGCATACAATCACAGGGATCTTTCCTCCAGTGTTGCTTTTTAAAAAAAAAAAAAAAAAAAAAAGGGCCCGGGGGGGAGGGGGTAGCCTTTCAGCCATCCCGGTTGCCTTTTAGAAATTGTATTTCTTGGGTCTGGGACCTGTTGCAACCCAGCGCATTGTGAGCACTGCTTGTATGGAGTCACAATGGAAAGGCTTCTTGCATCCCTGCCTCTCTGAGCATCCATGCAAGGGCCATGCAGAATTTATTGTTCATTGACCTTGCATTACTGGAGCAGATTAATCCTTTCTCTCCAGTTGCCATATGAGGCTTTAGAAATGTAGCCTATGTGAGAGGCAGTTGTAGCGGTGCCAGTAAAATGGCAAGGTGCTCACAAGTACACTTCAGACATACGGCGAAAGACAATAGCAGTTTTTCTTTTCTTCATTCAGGCTGATGCCTTTTTAAACTGTGTTAAAATGCATCAAAATGCCAGCCATTATGAAACTCCTTGAGATAGCAAGAAAATGAGGTAAGTGAAATTAGTGGCAATTGAGAACAGACTACATTCTACTGAGACATATTAGCAAGACAGCTCCCTGGAGACTGCCTGGCTTTTAGGGGAAAGCATCTAGACTATTGTAGTAGCAAGCTGATGAGATCTCATGGTTTAGTCATGAGATAGGATTTTTATTTTAAAACTTGTTCTCACAATTCCACTATTTTCTTAAGGCCGTGCCCTTGTTGCTTATTATTTTTCCCCAGTTCTCCTTGAAGACTAGGTTTGAGTTTTTACAAACATTGTACTAAAGTATCACTTAGGAATTTATTATTCAAAGGAAATGATATTCAAACAAGAGAAACTGCACAACCCAAAACAAATGTAACAAAGTCCAAACAGCACCCAAATATTAATGTAAGAGGGTGCAAAATAAGCCAATATATTGAAGCACAGGAAACACAAAAATGTACTTGAGTTGTGAAAATGTTTAAAACATTGAGCTGAACCCAGTTCTAGTTATTTGCCCCTGCTCCATGATTTGATTATCCTCTAAGTCTGTACGTTAAATTTTTTAACTGAAATTAAAAAATACGTAATTTTATAGATATGATTTTCAAAAGTGACAAGTGTATTTTAGTGTCAGTCCCGGGACCTGACTGGCTAGGTACAAACCTTGATTCCCCAACCTTAGCATCCGATAACATTACTTTCCCTTCCTTTATGTCTCAGACAACTACAAAATATCCATACCAGACCACAGAGTGAGGTAGGGGCTTATGGAGCTAGGGTCTTCATTGTTCAGGAGGCACAGTTTGCTCACTTGCTCTTCAGATGATTGGAAGGAAGAATTACAAGCAGGACTTGAAAATTTTCACCAGCATCTATTCCCCCCAAGAGTTAAACCTCCTAGTCTGGGGGAAAAATACTTGTGCTGCTGCCACTGCCCCAAATTCATGTGTAATTAATTTCCATTGGCTTAACTGTACTCCCCAGCAAATCAGTTCTGTCCCTCCATATACATCAGATCCACCCCACTGAATAAATCTCTTATGCTTGCCCCATGCCCCCAATCAAAGCAATCCTGTCCTCTAAATAATAATAAGAATAATTCTCCCCTTCACCTGCTCCTCTTTGCAGGTGAGACTCTTTCTCCTCCTCCCCCCCTCCTCCGCTTCTGCTACTCCTATATCTGCGTCCTGCTCCACATACTCCTTATTCTGCTCTAGCAAAAACAGCAGTGGCTCCAGCTATTCTGCTCCATAACCCTCCACTCCCCACCTCTCATGGAAAAACTGGTTATGCCTGAGCCCTTTGCTCTTTAACTTTCCACCTTTTCTAATGTGCTTGAGCTTCTCTGCTCTCTCTCCTGTCTCTTCCTGTTACTTGCACTTTTGCTCTCAGCCTTCCTGCCCCTTCTAGAGAAGACATAACTCTTCATTCAGGTGGGGGTCCTTGCCAGTCAGGAGGCCTGGCCACTGCAGATTTTGCAACTGTGCAAAGTGGTGCTGAATGTGGACTCTCCTGGAATGAGACCCCCCTCATGGTACCCAAGCCGCTGAACAGCCATGGGTAAAATAACAACTTCCAATCTCTACTAACCTGGCTTGGATTTGAATCAGTGAATGTTTATTAAACTGTTACTCGTGTCTACTATTTGAGAGGTATTTGAACATCTTGTGTCAAGTTCAGCATGGTCTGTTATAGAGACTTTGTCTGTAGGTGTCAGCATTTCTGTAATCTCCTGCCTTGGTTTAGAACTTGATTGTAAAATCTGCTTTTGGACAGAAGTTTTTTCATATAAGCGGTGTAATATATTCTTGCAATGTGTGTGTGAAACTGCCATGAATATGAATAAGTGTTACAAGTGTTCATCAGAGCAGAAACCTTCCTCCCATAATCTTAGCCTGGGGCGCAGTTTGTTACTTCCAAAAAACAAAAACACAACCTTCTCTTTGGACTTGCCAAGGTGTGAAAATGAACACACAGAATTGCTGTGGGTTTTTTTTTTTTTAGTTACTTTTTCATATTGCACTACTGCAGCATGGCTGTGCTCCCCAACAGCTAGGCGTTAGTGCAGCCTAATGCCTTTATTTTGAAAAGAGAGAGGAAAGTAAAATCAGCCAAGTTATTTTGTGGTAAATAGATTTGTGTGCAGCACAGTGCCCCTAGGTGGGTTGTCAGCAGAAGGGATTGAACCTCAGACTTCTGGATCTTAAAGCACAGGTCTTTATTACCCGAGTTAAAAGACCTATGTGTCTAGGTCATGGTTACCCTAGGCTCATCAATTTATATGGGCCCCAGCCACCATTAGAAGGGACAAAGCACCAATGAGTAGGTGTGGAGTACATGTGCGCATACAAATACATCTCTTTATTGTGCTTGCGATCGCCATGTTTACTGTCCTACTGTAATACACCAGTGAACAAAATAATCCAGTTTTGATGTTGCTGCCAGAAATGAAAATATATTCTCATTTAAAATAATAAATTATGAGACTATGTAATAATGAAGTGGATGAATTTTAATGAGGGCAGCACCTGTTACTAATTCATATTTTAACAGGAGGTAGGTAGGTAGATGTAGATTATATGTATAACCCATAATATGTACCAGTGACAAATTGCAAAGCTATGTGAAATGCATATTTATCATACACCTCACTGACACGCTCTCCCCTACTAATTCTGCTGCCCCAGCATTTATCCAGTGTGTTAGCAAATTTTAAAAGCTACCATAATTAACCCACCAAAATCAACTGACTTAAATGTTTCCCTCTCTCCCCCTCAAAATGGTGTAATTTTGATGAGAAAATTCTGCAAGTTTTTCAACACTCCTTTTGGTAACCTGTATAATTTACTTTTGTTTTATAATCCAGTAGAATAAAATAATTCTGAACACCTGCTGATCAAAAAAAACTTTACATCCCATGCTATCATGGGTTTGCTATTTCTCTGTCTATATGTTCTACATCAAAGTAAGCTAAAATTCTATTTGAAAGTTGCAGACACTATTTTAGCTGAAAGAAATAAGAACAAATGTTAAGTCTAAACAGGTTTCATCAGATTCATATGAATCTTTGATCGTTTGTCCACAGAATTTTCATGTGGGTTTGCTTGCTAAACTGATAGTTTTACAGCAAAACCACGAGAGTTCTGTAGCACTTTAAATACTAACAAATTTAATTTCAGTAGGCATAAGCTTTCGTGAGCCTCAGCTCACTTCTTCAGATGCAGATTCAGATGATATCATTTCTACCACCTGCATCTGAAGAAGTGAGCTGAGGCTCACAAAAGCTTATGCCTACTGAAATTAAATTTGTTAGTCTTTAAAGTGCTACAGAACTCTCGTTGTTTTTGCTATATACAGACTAACACGGCTACCCCTCTGGATAGTTTTACAAAATTTCTTACTGGATGTCATTGTAAATTTTGGAAACTACAGAATATTTTAATATCCAGCTTGCAAACATTTATTACCATAAGAATAACACTTTGAAAAACATACACAATGATTTTAGTGGAATCTGCATTAACTACGCTAACATTAGCAAATCTAACACTGTCATTTTCTGACAGTAATGCCAAGATGTATACTTTTAAGCAACTGGTATTACATATAGTACCATCTCTTCTCTTCTGATCATAAAATACAATCAACAGTTTTTTTCACCACGGGAACTTTGCTGAGACAGGAATTTATTTCATCTTAAGTGATAAAGCTATCCAGTTGGAAAAACGATATAAGATTTAAAGTAAATGTGTTTTTTTCTGTTTGTTTCTCTGTATTTAACCCCCTCCCTCTAATATTTGACAATATAAGTAGATATCTTCTGTTTGTATTGTATGCAATTTACCCATAATTGAGAAAGCAATTTGTTTGTAGAACAACTCACTTTCTATCTCAAGTTTGCTTTACTGTATGAGTTACAAAATTGCTATTAGCAACAATTTTGCAAAGTATATCCATGCGAAATGCTTGTATTAGAAAATGGAGCACTAGTCCATAAGGAAAATAAACTAACATCTCTGCAATCCTAACTAATGCAGCAGGAGCCTAATAAACCTATGGTCTTACTGCATAGTAAATACATAATTCTCATCACACATTTGCTACTCAGGTGAACATTTGTTAAAGGAGGAGAGGCCATATCACTAAGTCAGTAGCCTTGCTGAGAGCCAGAAGTTATTAATTTATAATATTAAATGGTCATTTGATATTAGTGTGTTTGAGATGCAAAATACATATTCACTTATTACTTTTATTTCATTACAGATATTTGTTTAAAAGGATTTTGCGTGACTCTTGATTTGAATAAGTCTCTGCAGAAAGCATTTAACAGGTTAGTTCTTTTACCACTTTCATTTCACAACTTGTATTAAATTCTCCCCACATTTTTGCCTTTCTGGTAACCTTGTCAATTTAAAAACACGTAGGTATTGGGTGATAAAGATGAACTAATTTTATCTCCGTGATAATAGTAGGTTTTTTTGCCTCTTTGCTACCCTATAACCCTTCTCAATTTCTGGAGAAAGTTGATGTCCATACTGAAGGTAGGAGGAACCCTCTCACTTAGAATGGCAGAATTTTGCCTGTAGAGATGTAAGCTTCCCTGCTCTGATCTTCAATCCATTTCAAATTCTGGAATATCTTGGTTGGTTTGGTACCATATCAAAAAATGTTATGTCCTGTAATCAACTGCATCTAAAAGCCATTTGAGATTCGTAATGTAATGCATTTGTATATTAGTTCAACAAATACCAGGCAGTAATGAATGTTAAATCATTATTTGGAATATACGTCTCCATTATTTATTGATTTAACTAGAAATTAATCCACTATCTCATTCAAAATGAGAGAGGATCCTTTACAGTGGTAAGAAATCTACATTTTCATTTTAAATATTAGATATCTAAAAAGATTCTTTGTGTATAGAATTAATAAGGTAGTGTATGAGTTGCTTCCAGTCAATGCAAGTGTAAGACATTCTGTCAGTAATTGGTATGCACTGCCAGACTTTGATTACATTGGCTCTTTGGCCTATTTTTAACAGAAACTAGGGCAGTCCTTTAGATTGCCTTTCCATGTCCCTGGACACCCTGCTGTGTTACGTTCTCCATATTTGACATTATAACACTCAAATACTGTGCCAAGCTACAGAATATTCCTTGGGGGGTTTCACTGAAACATAGATGTAACAGATGTCTGCCCACTCTGAAGCGCACAGCGATTCCTGATAACAGTCACACTTGCAATAAATGATTCTTCTGCCTGGCTTATTAAAGGCTGCTTTATTCAAGAGCACTTTTCAGAGCACACAGTGTAGCAGATCCTTCTGGAAATAATGATTTTAAAACTGAACTGGGATGAATTCTCCCCCTCACATTCACATTCTGCAGCTCAGGCTGCAAAGATGCACTTAATGATTTAATAGCTAAAACTGTATATTAGCTTAAAGTATAATATGAACTAAATTAAATCATTAAACATGTGCATACTGTATTATCCACGCACTAGATGCCTGTTCACTGCTGAGTGAAAAGAAATTAAAAATCTAGGAGCCGCTATCAAGTAGAATATTTAGTCATTTACATGTAATGTGACTGACTATGCTAGGAATGAGTTTCAAGACATTTAAAATCTTTTAAAACTTTGTAGGCTTGAAATATTTCTAGACTGGATGAAACCCTTTTATTTTATTGTATTTAAAGCTGTTGTTTAATGGTGACTTTATCTTTGGGGGATCGAGAGCATATGAATGGCAGTTATTACCCAAGCTAAGCAGTCCGATGCGTTGAACCATGCCAGAAGAAGAGGGGGAAATAAAGGGCAAGTAAGGGTAGCATCACTCACTAGTGCACTTAGAAGGCAACTGTGAGCGTGGCAGCAGCAGCAGCAGGAGGAGAGGGAAATGAAAATCAGGAGCCGGGGGTAACCCAAAGCACAACACGGGAGCATGGAGTAGATGATGAAGAATGGAAAAGATACTTAAATTGTGTGGAGAGGTCTGACCTGGATTCTGAAAGAGAGGGTGAGAGGAAAGAGAGGCAAGCTTGGAGAGCAGACACACAGGTACCAGCTGGTAAGAAATGATATTAAGAGTGAGGATAGATGATGGAAAGAGGAGCTTTGTGGAGAGGTGGGGGAGGGAGAGTGACAAGGTCTCAGAAATTGAACATGGCTGAATTGTGTTTTACCCTCTTCGAGTGGACTAAAGTTAAGCTGAAAACCATTGGAACCAGTATCTTAAACACATTTAACTAAGACTCTCATGCAAATTTTGTTCTAGTACCTATGTTTGTTCTGCCCATGAAAAATACACAGGTCGTCATGTTATCCCCAAGGGCACTCCATGCCTCTGGGATTCTCCATGCATGAAGCTCACTGTATCACTAAAGTTGGCCTTCTCCCCTACCCCATTTTGTCTTGCCGCCCACCTTCCTTTTCTGTGCTACTCCCATTGAAAAATCTCATTTTTTGGGTAGTGGGACTAGCACATCAAAACTGACATAACCCCTCACCCTCTGCTTTTCTTCCCCCTGCACCGCCCATCAACCTCCTTACGTTATTTACATACAACAATCCTGATGGATGAAATTAAATGAGTCAGCAAAGTGATATCAGGTCATGGGCACACAGACTGACTGGCTAGGGTGAAAGCAATATCCCTCATGTCTGATTAGACCAGCAAAAATATATTGGTCCCATTATTGGTGAGAAATGTTTAGTGCTTCTCCTTGGGAAGGCAAGCTATGGATCATGGATAAATGAATGGTGATTAGATGCAAGAAACCATTGTTGGGGATTGACCGTGTGTACAATTACTTCTACCTCAAGCCTCACTTTTTGGGGTGAAGGTTATTTAAAGAGTACATAGGCCGGCTCCAGCTATACTTAGATCCTATAGATTTCTTTGATCCTTGCCAGTCCTTGGGTTTAGAACTGAGAATGCACTGATGATGGGGCATGATCTCCTGTAATGAGGGGCAACGGTAAAATGTCTATGGTAACTCTAGTAGAGCTCTTACTGTCTTGTGATGCCATTATTATGAAGGTTTTTGAATCACCTGTACAGTCTTACAGTGAGAAACTGAGCACCCTATTCAGTCCAGTGTGGCTTCTGGTTTCTCAGGGAGCAGCAGTGGCCCCTAGCATGTATCATTACTACAGCTGCAACATAAACAAATGCTGTTGATCATCTCTGTGGTGATCTGCAAACTGTGAGCCCACCTGGGTTTTAGTTTAAGGATTTAAAAAAAAAAGGAGGCCTGATCCTACTTCCAATGATTTCAATAGATTTGCAGTTGACTTTAACAGAAGCAGAAGGACTTTAAAATTGAAAAGATGAAGAGGAAAAAGACTTAGGAAAATGAAACAAGAAATATAATTCATTGGTCTTTTTGACACACTTGGAAGGTGTATTGTACTAAGTACCCATACTGTACTGCATCCCTCTCATCTGGCCTTCAGATAATAAAGCTGTGTTTTAACTGTACCATTTCTTTTACTACCATATATTTCTCCCTTCCAATGTAATTTTCTGTTCCTGATTTTTCTTCCAATATTTACCTACTGGACAACTACTTATAAAAGGAGAGAAATGATTACATGCTATTGCTGTGGTTTGGAAACAATGTTTTGTGCATTAAATAATGGATTTTTCTAGTAAAATGGCTACAAGCACATTCTGCATGTGCAGAAAGTCTTATGTAAAACAGTTTCAGAATGCTAAGGGTCACATATAGAAGCAGAGAGAACCTCCAGCTGTTTCTTCTTTTTTTTTTAAACATACACTCAACCTTCCCTGTAGGTAAGTACTCTTGCCATATGGGCTATTATTAGCATATGGATAAAGGCTCCCCAAAGGGTTGGAAAATACAGATTTAAATGAAACACTGAAATAGTAATAGTATTAGCCAGCCATGCAGTCAGTACTGTCAATGGGATTGTGAAATGTCAAAAATTAATGGGTTTGCTTATTGAATTTACCTCTATAAATTAATACTCTAGTTCTACAAAAAAGTTAATAGTTTTATTTGCCAGCACATTACTTACGTAGAGAGGTCATTAGTACTGTGCCTCAGTGCCGAGGCCATGGTTCAAATCTAAGGGAAATGGCTAATTAAATCACGTATGGTGTGACCTTAACTGGTAGGAATTCATGAGAAATTCACATCTTTCTGACTCAGTTTCCCCATGTGTACAAATGAGTATAATAATAATTAGTTATTTCAGGGGGATCTTATGTGGATTCATTAGTAAATGATTCTGAAGTACTCTGAAGGTGAAAAACCACCAGTGACCTGCTTTTCGGAGGTGCAGAGCACCTGCTGCTCCCAGTTACCTCAACTGTAGTTTTAGTTGCTCAGCATCTTTGACAATTTGGGCCTTATTGGCCTGATTTTCAGAAGCAGCTATTTACTCTGGGTGTATCAGTCTGTGGCTGCCCAACTTGAAATGCCTAAAGGGCCCTATTTTCAGAAATGATCTTCACCTGCAGCAATTATGGACTATTCAGAGTTGAGGGTACTTGGTAACTCTGATATCAGTCCCTACATGTTTCAGACTGGGCACCCAAAAACTGCTCCTACTCAATGGCCACTTTTGGAAATTCTGGCCTAATTTGCCCCAGGGCACAAGGGGATTCAGTTTTAGACCCCAGCATAAGAATCTGAGTCCCTTTCTCTCGCTTCTGTGCTTTCCGTGCTCTGGACAATCTGTCTGTGTCTCTCTGAACATGAAAATACATTGATATCCCAAATTATACAGGGCTGATTTTAAAAATCCAGAATTGTCCTTTTGTAACAACACATTTGAATGGTTCTTTTCATTTCTCACATACAAATTATCTTCTAGATGAAAAATTCATCTGTGGGCACAATATGATACAAGCAAATGGTATTAATTCTGTCTGTAGCTAACCTTCCAACTGTGTCACATAGGTGCAGGACTCCACCCACGTGACACAGTTTGCTGGTTAGAGGCCAAAGGCAAAAGATAGTAGAAGGTCTCATTTCAGTCTCTTATTATCATAGGCAGCATTCCTAATGAGTAGTGGGATATAGAAACTGCATGAGCTAGTAATATTGGTAAAGCTGTGGTCTTTCAGTGCTTCATACAGTACTTCATTTTAAATATCATAAATACTGAGTACAGGACAAATAAAACTTGGACTGAGACCCCAAATCTCTTGAAAATATCTTAACAGAAACTAAAAGCATTTGGCAAAAGGTCCTTTGTAGATTCATAATACAGCTACTGACCTAACTCTGACCCTGACCCTGGGAAACGGTATTCTCTTTGTGTAGTCCCAAAGCATTGGCTTTGTTCCATAGTGCCACCTTCCTGGAAATGTCATGCCCTCCTGTGATCAATGAATGATTTTGAAAAATTTCAGCTGAAACGGTTCAACCGTTTCCAAGAAAGAGGCTGGGGAAAAATATATTGTTTTGTCCATGTTAAAACATTCTGGTGATGTTTCTTTTGAAAAGCTCTCACAGTCCCATGCTTTGGAGCAAGGACTTGAAATTTGGCAGAGCGGGTGGCCTTTGTGGCAGGAATGTGCCTTTTGTTGACCTTGTGAAAATCAGCCCAAATTTGGCCAAGCTCTAAGTCTCTGAAAAATTGCATTTTGCACATGCTCAGTAGAGACTTCTTAGATTTTAGCAGCTAATTTCTCTGACTGCTAAATGGGCATCACATACTGAGCAATGAGAAAATATTGAGTAGATTGTTCATTGAGTGAGCAGCATCCACCATGTGCTCTGGATGAGGCAAGAGTCCTGTGGGAAAATAATTATGTGATCACATAATTAAAGACTGTATCATAATGCATATTCACAAGGGGGCTCAATTAAGGTTGCACAGGCAATCGTAATTCTGGCATTTCCTCACTTCTGAGTGTTTAACTTTTCAATCTTAATGTTCTTTTTATGTGATTGTGTGTGTGTGTGTGATACTATGCACAGGATTCACCTCTCTAAGGGACATGACTAGGTCATGTGAGAATTGTAGTAAAATCGGGAGGCCACCTCTCTGTTAGTGAATGAAAAATGCACTCCTAAGATTGCAGTCCTATTGTGGATAATGGAGTTTTATTATTTCTTCAGGTGTTTTTTTTTTTTTAATCAATTTTGCCACAAACTGCAATTACAGTACAGAATTTACACTTTATAAAATCTGTATAGAATAATCAGGAGTGGAAGGAGGGAAGGATGATCATTTGGCTGAAGCACAAGATTGAGCCTGGGGTACTATTCCAGACTCTGCCACTGCCTTCCTGTATGATCTTGAGCTGGCGGTCACTTACCTCAAAATTTTCCAAAGTGTTCAGTAATTCTGGCTGCCTCAATCTTTGGGTGTCACACTTGAGACCTAAAAGATCTCAACTTAACACTCTCAAACTGATGACATGATTCACAGAAGTGTTGAGGGCTGGGTATTCCCACTAAAGTCAATAGAAGCTGTAAGTGCTCAACATCTCTGAAAATCATATGCTGTAAAAAGGGGATGAGATTTTCCTGCCTCTCACAGATACATTAATTAATGTTCATAAAGTGCTTAAAGATGCTCACAAGGATGGTGATGTATACATGGAAATTATTTATTAATTGTTATTAGACTACACTGGGCCCTGGGGAAGAGTTATGGGTGATTATACAGCTTCTACTTTAGAGCTCACAGTACTTAGATGGATTATGTATAGCAGCACACCCCCTTATATGGGGATTTTTCAGGGAACCCGTAGATTTGATCAGAATTCCATTTTCATTAGGCTTGGAAAGATTTTCTTTTCAATGTGTTTCTACAGATAATGCATATTTCCAATTTCTAAGTAGAAAAATAACTTCAGGTGTTTACCTATTTAATGAAAGTAAAGATTCAGAGAAACATTTCATATTTCCTAATATTTTGTGTTAAAGCTTCTTGAATCATGCACTGAAAAAAATCCAATAGCTCCATGTGCACCGCTGCCCCAGCCCTAACATCATCCAAGTATAGGTCAGATTTGACTTCAATGTGCTTTCATGACTTAGGGCTGAAACCTGGTCCCACTGAAAACAATGGAATTTTTGCACTGCTAGTGAGATCAGGGTTTGGCCATTATTGAAAGCTGTGTTAGGGTTCTTATTTCTCTCAAATACCACTTTGTAAGAAGCTTTTCCTTCACACATTTTTGTTGTTAGTGGAATTTTCTGCCATCTGTTTTTGAGTGGAGTGAGAAATCGATTACTGATTAAAGTATTTCCCAGCCTATCTATAATTCAGACGTAAAAACATGCTGTTTGAAGTGTTGTTGAGTTTAAATGCAAATTGTGACCAGTTTGAGTATGCTGAGTGTGTGTGGTGACACGTCCCCAAAGTTTGACCCAGCACTGCCCCTTCAGTATCTGTATTCCATGGTTTCAGTGGCATGCCAAACCATTTCCACTGGATCCAAATCCAGAGGCCTACAACAAGGCAACGGATGTCTTTTCCTCAAGCGGAACCATAAGGAAGTACCTGAGCCATGTGGACAGTATTTATATCGTACATTTTCCTGAATAAAAATGCTTCCTACAGTATTTCTTCAGCTTTGAACCCAATAGTCGTTTGATTTGGGTTACTACTATGTGAGCACAAAAATAAAGGGAAAATTCTATCTCGCTTATAATTGTTACTAATAGTGAAATACTATAGCACTTGAGTAACACATTTGTACTTATCGTATTCTAAAAGCTTGCTTGCATATGTTTTGAAGAATTTGTACTCGGATATCACAGGGGTGAACAAGGAATAAGAACCTGAAGAGAACAGAAAGAAGAGATATTTCAAAGGAGGAGTAGTGCTCCTGAATGAGGGCACAGCTCATGATTTCTGTGGCATAATTAACATGGGTGAGAAATCCTTGTACAAGATATGTACTATATGCAAGAGAAGAGCTCCAAGCATTCCAGAGTACTCTGATTGTATATACAAGTGCTTCAGTTTATACTTTACATTATTGTACTATTAGGAATGGCCTTACAAAGTTTACAGTGCTCCAGACTCTTGGAGAGGTCTTCAGGGTAGGAGTAGCTTTATTTTCTATTACTGCATTTAGTGGAGTGGGTCTGGAGATTAATTGTTTTCCTCATCTCTGATCCTCCTGCTGGAGAGAAGGTTAGGTCTGATTTCTGAATCACAAAGCTTGTATGAAATGCAAAGCACCTAGAAGAGCAGGGCTCGAGTAGCCGCTAGCTTTGCTTGTACTTAAAGCAGGCGACGAGTGCTATCAGAACTAAAAATTACAACCACCTTCTTTCAGAATTGCACTAAATATGAATTTCCAGAAGGTGCCATGGCCTCTGACACATCTTTACACCATTTCTATGTTTCTTTTCTTGTGCTGGCCTCCTGAAGCCTCTCGATTGCTGTTATGGATGATGGGACACCTCCTGAAAAATGAAGTGCAGTAGTTACACGCTGCTGTGTTGTGCAGCCAAAAAATCTGCTCTCAAGCACCTTGCACACAAAGATTCTATCCCTGCTCTGGAAGAGGTGATTAATGACACACCCAAATCCATGCACACTTCCTAATCAAGTCTGTGATAGCTTGGAAGTTGTTGAGACATCAATTAAGTGACTTGCCCAAGCCTACATGACAAGTCAGTGGCAGGTTTAGAACTCAGTATTCAAATACATTAGACAGCACTGCATCTTTATTAGGAGAGTGAGGCAATGAAGCTGGGTAACAATGGACCTCAAGCACTAAATGTTCCACTCGATTGAAGATCCAGCGTGAGTCTAGTTAGATAAAGAATAAAATGTCTTTTGCTTCTATTCACTGTATTTATTAGGAAGGAAGCCATATGGTATTTAAAGAGCAGATGGACTCTCTGGAAATAACGTTGCTTGTCTTTTTCCAAATGTCAAGGATCCACCAAACCATCAAAATATAATATCACTTTTCTATGATTCTTATCAAAAGGTTGAAGTATACAGCACTTCCTCCTTGCTGCAACCTCTCCTTGTTTAATATTAAGTGGTATTGACAGGAGGGTTTCAGATTTTGAAAGAAAAGGTGGATTTTCCATGTCCTGATGCCAAGCAAATCCAAGAGCAGAAAATGCCAAACTGTCCACAGCCTTAACGCAAAGCAGCCTGTAAAGTTCTTACCTTTCTTTCTAGGTGAGCTATAAATTTTCCACATTAATCATTCTAACTGAAATGTGTTTAGCACCTTGTCTTGTGTCTGAAGCCAGGGACTTATTAAAACTGGGTGGGAGGGGCGAAAGCTATGGGTTTGATTTGGTAGGTGAGATAATACTAACACAAAGTGAACAATATATATCCTTTGACTACCTCAGTTGTTTAAAATTTTATCACAGTTAACTCTTCAACACAACTCCCTCCTTCCTTTTCCTCAAGAAGAGTTACAAATAATCAGGGGCTTGATTGGGGAGAGCTCCATTTGGGAGGAGGGGGGGAGAGAACTTCTTAGGGACCTAGATTTGGAAGATACCTCCTGAGTCATTGAGTCCAGTCTTCTGCTACCACAGAAACCCTGTCATATAAAAAAAACTTGAAATGTTATTCCTTTTATGAGATGCTTCATAAAAAGCAGCCCAGTAAAAAATAAAGGTTCTTATGTTTGGGGGGCTTAATCCCTAGTTGCTAGCTTAAGGAACTCGGACTCTTTCCTTTCTCCTTTCTGATCCTAATAGCAGCAGGGTTAAATATTTCTGGAGGCAGTTAGCATCTGGCACCCAGATTTAAATTGTTTCTCCGACTTTTAAGTAAGCTAGAAACAAGATGAGAGGAGTGAGGGGAATGACAAAATGTCTGTTACTTCTGAACCACCTACAGCAATTACTTGAAGTGGTTTGTCCTATAGTTGGTCTAAAATATGTCTTTCCTTTCCAGGTACTTTTTGTGGGAATTTCAAATTCACTTAAAATACGTTGCGACAAGCCATTTGAACTGCAATCTTAGTTTTAATGGCTCCATGTAAAACTGAGTCTCCAGTGTTCTGATCCTCAGTTATCCACCCCTTCCATTTGCAACGTACACACTGCAATGGTTAATGAACCTTGAAATAATCAGGAATGAGATTCAGCCTTTTAAAAAATGTTTTTGTTTTTCAATCTGAGGATCTTAGTGCATGGGCTATATATAGCCAGGCATAGTACAGGCAGGCACTGTGAACAAGCTTTCCACAGCAGAGCTCTATTAGTGCACCCCATTCTAGACTGTTATTTTTCTTATGTTAATATCTTGGGTCCTGTTCTCTGCTCAGCACAGTCAGAGGAGGGGGTAAAAGGGAACTGGTAAAGCTGCCACATTCCATCCATCCTTGGCAGAGCTTAGAAAAGTTAATCTGCTCCAGCTGGCAGTGGTTCTCAAACGGCCAAATGCCAGTTGAGAATAGCTACAGTGCTCCATTTTCTGGCCACATTCCTCCCTGTTCTTACAGTCCCCATGGCTCCCAAAATAGAAGTAAAGGTGGTGGTGTAGGAAATGGCTATACTGTTGAATGCCCCCTGGGGTGGGCTCCATGCTGGGCGTATCCCCATCAGCTGAGTTGGTGCAAAGGGGACTGAGTAGGCATCACTATGCTAAGTACATTCAGCTTAAGGAAAAAAGAACAAAAGGAAAAAAAAAGTTAAGCCTTCATGAGAGCTCTCAATGATAACTTGTAGTTCTTATGTACTTGACTATTTCATCCACAGATCAAAGCAGAGTAAGTTTCATTACTTCTGCTTTACAAATAGAGAAATTGAGGTACATAGTGTGTGTCGTTTCCTGTATAAGCAGTTGCAATCTGGGAACAAAGTAGCTGCTGTCACTAAATCAGGCAAAAAGTAGGATTTTTTTTAAAAATCAAATTAATGCTATTTTAAACTATGTATACCACAGGTTACAGCTCTGTACTTTCTATCTTGAACCTTCTCCTGTAACAATTGTATTAAGTTATGTGCTAGTTTTTGCAATATACACGATGTCTGGAGGAAGAGAGGCTGATTATTAAGGAACACCAAAGACGTTTAGTCTGTCTGAGCTGTATCCAGACAGGGATATGAAAATCTGGCCCTGTGAATGCTGTCAGTTCCCATGCTCTAGGGACTAAACTGATAATTTGGGTAGAGGAAGAAATTTCTGTCCTCTTTTGACCACTGCTATGTACTGAGCAAACGTTTTCAATGATGTCTTTATCTTGAGTAGCTACAATTAACTTAGAACCCAGCAATGCTACTGAGTAATTTAAATGGCACCTAGCACTTATCTACACTGAATTTCATCTCTTATGCAGCCCAGTCACCTAGCTTAGTTAGGTTCTCCTGAATTTTCTCGGTATACTGTAGTTCTGACTAACACAAATAATGTTGTATAGTCCCCATACTTTGCTAATATCACTGTTTACTTTACTAATAAATATAATTATATAACACTTGCCCTAGTACAGAATATTGGGGCACCTCACTATTCACCTGCATCCATGGTGAAAAGTGATATTCATTCTTCTTCTTCTCTAGGAGCTTGTCTACATAGTAACTGGAACTGAAAGAACTAAACTGGTTGTAATGCACACTTTTAGTTGTTATGATGCAAATCTGTGCAAGGACACTTATTTCAGAAAAAGAATGCCCCATTTGGATATCATTTAAGTTGGTAACATATTAACTTACTTATTTTGGTTCCAGATACTGTATAGACAAGCACTGAAACCATGCAAGGTATTTCCTTCCAGGTCTTTATTGCAGCAGTTTAGAAACACACATGTAGACCTTTCTTTGGTGAAATATTTCTCCAGTGGCTGTTCTAGAATTAAAATGGTTCTCTTTCACATTTGAGTGAATAATTTCATATTGGAGTTTAGTTTTGAGGACTGTGAGTGCTCCTGGAGTTCCTTTAGCTGCTTAACAATATTAGGACTCGCATTAAATGGTAGCAAGGACTAACAGCGCTAAGGGGTTACTATATATATTTTTTGTTTCATGACAGTGAAACAGAGTGTCCCTGAAAGTAAAAAATATGCTATATTATTTCTTCCTATGTAACTTTTTTGCTCAAGCCACTATATGCTCCTAATGTTGCACTGCATACAAGGGTCTGAAAAGGAAATACAGTCTGATCATAACTTGGTTATCTCTATTAAGAGCTCTTTTTGCTGTGGGCACTGAAAAATCAATCAATTTGAGATCGCCTTACAGTTTTGGCTGATTGGCAGCAGCAGTGAAAGGAACCTGCAGCCATTATTAGCTCCTAAGGCTGAAAAGATAGTCAGTGCCAACTCTTACTGAAACTATTGAAACAAACCACTTATTTCCTTGTTGGTTTTAGCATATTCTTAGGTGTGATTATGCAGATATAGGAGCCAGATTCTGCTCTTTCTCAGTATAAATCTGAAGTAACTCTAGTAGACTCACACTGGGATAATAAGGACCAGAATTAGGCTTATAGTCTTCATGAACATCTTAACTAGATTCCTTCACGTGTTTTTGTCCCACTTTGAATGGAATTGACATGTACTTGGAACTTAGCTGATGCTCAGACTTTTGAATGATGTCCTACGAAGTTTGTAAGTGATGAGGAAGTTTTCTAACACAAACTGGGACACCTCGTTAGCTGCTGTGGTGGGTTGGTTTTTTGTGGTTTTCTTTTTCTTTTTTTTTTTTTTGGGGGGGGGGGGGGGGGGGCGGTTACCTGAATGTATTTTATGGTCAAGCTGTGCTTTAAAGGAGAGAGAGAGAGCGAGCGAGCGAGAGAGAGAGAGAGCGAGAGCTGTTTTTTGTAGAGAACTTCATCCAAAAAGCCAACTTTTTTTTGAAGGAAAGTATATTACATCAAGTTAATGGGATGATGTTTAACCCTAAAATCTTTCCTTTTACCTTCCCTTTCACTTCTGTATCATTTGCATTACATAGCTACATCCACTAAACAGGCCCAAACTAGCACTATTCTGCCAAAGTGAAGTCTGTGGTGGCTTGGGAGGATTCAGATGTTTTTTTAGAGTCTCTTCAAACTCTTTCCCTGAGGAAGCAATAAGAGAGCTGTGTTAAAGCACAGATCTGAACCCTTGGTTTCCTTCCTCTCAACTTACTTTTTCAGTTGCCACTGTACGGGACCAGAACATTCTTGTTTTATTTAGGGCTCTGGGATGTTCATTGGGAAATCAAGCTCTTGACAAGCCATCAGTCTTTGCTTCACCTGGAAAAGCTTGGGAACACACTGGGTAACAATGTTTGACCCCCTTCAACATAAGAGCATGGAGAGCTGTGTGCAGAAGCTGCTGCTCTGAGATCTTAGAAACACAAACCCTATCCTTATTTACTTTCAGGAATGTTTTAAAACTAAGAAGTGCATTGATTATTAGAGTTCCATGGAGCACGTGCTGGTGGAGACCTGGTTGCTTGTCCACGTGATTCTGACTCCTCCTGTTTATTTAGAAGGTATATTGCATTAAAGGAGGTTTAAAAACATATTGTTGTTTCTATAATGCAATATTCTACTCTTTTCCACAAAAACAATTGTTGTGGTTGCCTCAGGAGTAATGTTATGGAATCACAAATGGAATGGGGGAAGGCCGTGTCTGTGAGATAATTTACATATTAGTTTGTCATGCACACCGTGAATAAGTTTGGGAAACATTACATTAAGTTGTAAAATCAATATGTGGACTCCTCTCTTGCTATTCTTTTTATGAGATGTAAAGTTTAAAAATGCAGTGCTAGGGTGTCCTTGAGTCTGAGTTTCACAATTTCTGAGCTGTATTCTTTTGCAAATGACTTCAGCAACGCTGTCTCTAGGTTGATGAGTTATCTTAGAGAGCTGGCTCTCTTACAGGAAGAGTTTACTAAGTTGTCACCACTTTGGTATAAATGGAGCTTGAATTCTAGTTTAAACTGAGTTCTAAGATGATAAAATGTTTGAATAGAGCCTGTTACATTTTATCATCACAAAGAGCAACCATGCACTTTCAGTCTGACTGGCTTAATTTTAGATGAAAGAAAACAAAGGAAACAGGAACATCTCCATGAAAGAGATGGTATAGTAGATGTCTTCTCCAGAGTTGCTGTAACTTGTGGTTTTTATTGGGTTTTATTTATCTCATGATATTTGGTGTTTCCTTAAGGATTCAGATGCTGGAGTCATGGGATTATGGGAGAATCTTGGTTTTAATTTTGTTAAAAGTAAGTTTTTAGACCTCTATGCTTTATGGGGAATAGGCTGAAGATGTGAACTCTATGCGTTCAAAAAACAGGAGGTAATATAAGAATTCAAATTTATTTTTAAAATCCCATAATTTTTAAACTAATCTCATGCAAAATAAACTGTCCTTAGCTGCAGCCACATTATTCCAATTACTCACGGTCCTCTCTTGAGCAAAGACAATCAAACTGGACTTGATTGTGTTCAAATGTCTTTTGAGCACTTCACTGAAACTACTAAGCCTCTCTCACTTTTGACCTAAGCTAAAGTTGAATTTCCATATCTGGAAAAAAGTGGGGTAGTGCTTTTCAAAACATTTGAAATAGACAGTCTGCAAGAAATACAGGCTAAACGGCTTCTGGAAGAAGCTAAGGTCATACCGCAATGATGATTTATAAAGTAGTTTGTCTCTTTTGAAATCATAATAATAAAGTCTAAACCTGACAAATATCCATGCTTGTGGGGACTGTGGACCAATGTATTCATTTTTATAAGTGCTTTCAGATAACATTCTAAAGTGTTCCCTATTGCATCATCTAGATGGCTTTTTTGGTTTGGGTTTGTTTCCCTCTTTGGCTGCAGTGATTTGAAGTTAATGGAAATGCAATACTTATGAAAGTATTCCGTGTCTGAATTTAACTGTAGCACTCCTTCCAGACTATAACAGTGTTTGTGGGGGGAGTATGTTTATTTCTGATATTGTGCTGCAATTTGTTTAGAGAAATACTAGCCACCAAATACTTACCTGCAGGGCCCCTCCAACATACCAGGGAATCACAGATATAAGGCTGTAGACGCTGAATAGTGTGATATTAATCTATACCTTATTGATAGAAAAAAAAATCTGTCAACGTGAAGGTTTTGTGAACATTGGAGATTTCCTTTTGCTATTTCTTATGTTGATGGGATATGTTGAATTCCTAGCTAAACTTTTCTTTGGAAAAATCAGTATAGCAAATTGTCCTTTATTCCTTTAATTCTACTTAGCCAATTTATAGTTTTAGTGTCCAGTTAAATTGCACTATCAGGAGAAGCTAGTTTTTCATTATCCAACTGTTCTAGCTGTGGTACTTTATAATGTCCCCAAAGTCCAAATGGCATGAAATAAGCACAACAAGTATGCGTTTTTTATTAGGAATAATAATGACATCCCCATATGATAAAGCAAACTGTGGCTAATTTAATATGGATAATATAAGAGAAATTGCTTACCTTTTTTGAGCTTTTTTACTTATGCTATCTGACATTTCTTGGGGTGTTCTGAAGATTTGTTTAAATGTAAAAATAAAATGTCATCAACAAACAAGAAAGCTTTTGTCTGGACATTGCGGGCAACCAGTTTATGTAACGTAAAAGAATAATGGTCATCGCCAGCCAGACTCTTTTGATAACCAATTTCAGAAGAGCTGAGTCAAAGCACTGTCCGAGTTCTTTGACTTTTGTTTTCTATGATAAGATTGATACCACTGCAAGAACATCAGCTGGCAGATAATGCTGTATCTCATTCTGATGTCAAAAAAGAATATGCTACACTAGACTGTAGTATAAACTTGTCAGGGCAATTTTGTCTGACAGTTCCTTTAACCACTGGATAATTTTAAGTACTTTGATTTAAGCCAAGGGGAATTACTGTAAATCTTCACTTAAAAGTTGCAAGCTATGCTACAATCACAAGGACAACAGCTTGAAAGACTATAAACGAAAACACACACAAAGAAACAGGAAATAGTTAGCAGTTTTCTAAGTAGTAAGCAAGAAAAGGTAACTATGAAAACAACAAACTAAGGATTTGATTATAAGTTTTGTCATTAAGTGCTAATAGCTAATGTGTTTGAACTTGATCTTCTAGATTTGTAAACAGAAGCTATTTGGCAAATAAGTTTTCCCATTTGGAAAATGTTGATTTTTCTTTTGTTTTGTTCAATACACCCCACAAATTGACATGATACAGTACCAAATTCTTCTAGATATTTGGAACGTTAAGAACCCCATGGGCCAAAGGAATCATTAGCTATCCTTAACAAGTGCAAGTAAGAGAGTTCACATTCCTGACCTGGCGGTCTTTTTTGAAAACCAACCAACCTGCTTCTTGTCACGCTGTCCAGGGGGACTGATGTTCCTCCCTATCATGAGCTGTGGAACTCCCAAATTGGGTAGAGCCTTCCCTGCATCAGCAGCTAGCCTTGGTGAATATTACAAGGGTTGGTGAATCCACCCAGGACAACCACACTACGGCTCTCACTCATTAGCCATTGAAGCCACTGAGAATCTTCCCATTGACTTCCATGGGAGCTAGTTTGTGCCCTAAAGCTATGATTACCCTAAAGGTAAATAAACACACACAGACAGAGAAAATGTTCTCAGTAAACTGTAGCTGGATCAAAACAGTGTGAATTGAGTCGGTAACTGGAAATGGGTCAATTTATGGTAAGAAGAGAGGCAGCAACTTCCAAACAATCCCTTTTATAGACAAAGAGCACAGCCAAAATCCACATCCTATTAAAGTAAAGTACGGCAATCTCAAAACACAGAATAGAATTCCAGTGTAACTAAATATATGGTGCATGCTGACACACCCACCCAGCATTTTGATAAGCAGTACACCATTAACAATATGCAACAAAAACCCACCTGTTTATCTCTACTTAATTTTAAAAGAAAATATTTCATAAATATGACAGCACTGACTGTGCTCTCATGTGCAAGCTAGTTAAGCAGAGGTATGTTGCCTCCATGAGCTTTGGGGAGTATAGGGAGAGTGTAGTTGATGTCACCCTTAGAAGGGTGACAAGTCTTAACATCTTTGTGCTTGTCTATCTGATGGATACAGTGTGAAGGGGTAATGTTTCAGGCATCCCACCCAAAAGCTAGCACCAGCTACAATGCTAATCTCCAATAGTCTTTGCATTCAGAAGTCTTGTCTACTAGACAAAATTTTTCACAGGGATTTAACTGGTGCACCAGTCACCAGTGGGAAACTTTTTTTTAATTTTTTGTATAATTCCCAAGTGGGCACTGAATGCAAGGGCTGTTCCTGACCTGGGTGTGCAAGAAAGTGAATCTTTACTACTTTGTGCTCCCATGAAGTGACTAGGCACAATCTTGTCTTAAATGCATATGCACAACATATGACCTAAAGAATCACTCACATGGATTCTATGATTGCTTTACAAAAAAAAAATAATTTGACTTTAGACTAGACTAGCCTAGCATGATCCATTTCCTTCCATTACAGCATTGTCTACTGAAGTATTACATGCATCATAAATGAAATATTGATTTTTTTTTAACGTCAGTTGCTTTACCTTTTTTATAAATTCCTATAAAGCTTTATTTTAAACCAAAGGCAAAAAGGGGTGAGGGGATGCTATTTAACAATAGGGCTATATTCCATTCAAACTTTGGACTAATTGTTAGAATGTCATCATGTACTTCTGTATCTGTCAGCCATGTGTGTGTGCTTATATGTGGTTAACATCACTGCAGGTCTGTAACGACGTTCTCACAGATTCATCACAGCAAAGTTACAAATAATTAGGCAGTCTTGGTTATTTAATTTACCCAAATTTTAAAAAGGAAAATCATTAGAGATTATAGATTTGTTCCCATAAAGGTGATTACTTTGTAGTAAATGCTTCCAGTGTATGAAATAAATGTTAATTTGTAATTATGCAAAGCAATGCAGGATAATATTGATTCATTTAGCAATTTTTCTGAGACCCCGTGTTCTGCATAAATGCCTAAAATTCTATCATTGGTTCTTTGATTTTAAGACCTGGCTTTAAGTATCCAAGATATTTTTATTAATTTAAAAAGATGTTTTAAACTCATTAACTCTCTGCTGTCAAGATTGTCTTGAAATAGTCATTTGCTTTAGTATGAGTTTCTTTTAATTGGTGGGGAGAAAGAAGATCAAATCAGGGTCTTGCAGAAGCTTTTAAATTGGGCATGGAACAATTATTTTTGAAGAATCTGCACTTTCATTAAGTGACAAGGATTATGGTCCACGTTGTTCAGAGGAAAAAAAATCAATTGAGACCTTTTCATGTTTTATTGCATTAAATGGGTCTTTATTAAAGGAACAATTAATTTTATGTCAGCCATCATTGTGGAGATGCATCTACAGGAGGAAAATACAGTGTAATGATGTTGACAGATTTACCAAACGACATGAGTTGGAAATTGTTACATTGGGTCAAACTGATCTTGTATTCAGTTCAAAGATGTATTTAAAGATAACAGAATATCCAAGAATGAGGAGGCTACGAGAAATGGATTTAAACTGATAGATCCATCCATGTTCTTTTGTTAGTGGTGGCCTGAATAAAGATTTGGAAATACTATACTGATCGAAGAAGACTTTGATTGAAATTCATTTTTATTATTCACACTACATGCATAGTCTAATAACTCTTTACTTGCACTGTACCTCTTCATACCATGCTTTGTACAGGGCCTTAAAATCAAGGCTTAGACAGAAATATTTCTCAGGCTCCTAAGCTTCTTGGGGCTTTTTCAAAATGCCACCCTTTGTGCCTGGCATTTATGGAAATTGCTCTAATGTGATTGTGGACAACAGTCCATATCTTGGATTTTTATGGTTCTAGGTCTATTTACAGTGAGTCTTTTACTTTATCTCCCAACTCTTCATCCTTTCATATAAGGAACTTGGTACATAAGAGATTTTTTTTTCTGCCAGTTCATAATCTTGCAGGACACATTTTCCTGTGGTAGGTTAAGGCCTGAGGTTTACTATAAATTTATACAAAGTATCTCCTTATTGTTTTTGCCTGTATATCATAAAGCTCTGACAGCTCCCTATATCGCCATCAGGTTTAAGAATATTATACTTATTGGATACTTGGACTGAAAAACAACAATGCACCAAACGTCATCCTCTAGTACAATCCTCAAGGGTGTTATAAATCCAAAATAAAGTGTTTCCCATTTTATTTTGTGGTCCTCATTGAGGTAACATAGAGGAAACCCAGATAATACAATTTTACCTATATGTCATAAGCACTGGCAATCAGTCCAACTTATGTAGATGCTATACCATAGTGGCAGATTCTAGGACTCTGCAGGAGGATGCAGGTTCTTCATTTGAGTCAGCCTGGTGTTTAGTGCCTGAAACCTGCATACAGATAGAGGGATTTTTTGCTGAGCAATTGAAGTTCAGTCAAGTCTGTCTAGTTGGCTCCCATCTAGGACTCTTAGGAGGGAACAGTAATGTGCCTCAAAGTAGAGGGAATTAGGGGCAGAGACCAAAAAAATCCTGCAGGGAACCCCTAGGAACAGGCAAGTTTGGGGGGGGGGGGGGGGGGGGGGGCGGGAAGCTTTGGCTAAAGTTTATTCTTTTATTGTTCTGTAAATTACCCAACTTTAGAAAGGGTCAAGTTTGGACTTCATGGAGTGTGTAGAATTTTTGGTCACAGCAGGGTGAGAACTCTGCTGGTTTACAATGCCTACCTATGAATTTAAGTGCCTGACATTAAATAATAAAGCTTGACAATCTTGTTCTAAGTGGCATGTGCAAAGAAACTCGGGGAGAAACTGGGGCTAAATTCAGAAGATTCTAATTTGTAGGCCTATGCTTAGGCTGCCAATGTCACATCTCTCAAGGTTTTCAGGAAATAAGATGAAACCCCAGACTATCCTTATTACTCTTTTATGGGGACCAGTTTGTCCTGTTGCCCAGCATGCTGTGGGTCTGGCCATTTTAGGATAAGGAACAAACTCTCATTGCACTCCTGTGTTGGGAAGCAGTTTTCTTTGTGTGTGCCTGTGTTTGTTGTATTTCCAAAATACATTTTTGTGGTATGTTTCTTCCCGCACCCCATCCAAATTTGAGGTCAAATTCTTCAGTCAAATACTTCTTTCAGACCTGCTCATTAGTGAATTGAAATCCATAGTTGTATACATGTCCCTGAGTGTAGAATTTGACCCATTTTTAGGCAAGAATGATCATGAACCACAGGTAGCTCAAGTGAATCTCTGATTTACCTTCCTGCTGCTGCTTCTCTCTCTCTCTGTCTCTTGTTATTACAGAAAAGAGCCTGGGGTTGCATTATGAAGGAGGAGGATTGGGTTGATTCTGAATGAATCACTACTGCAGTGGTTGTCACATGAAAACATTTATTTTATGTAGCAGATCCATTGGCCTAGACAGATGGATTGACTTTAGCCTTGTTTTGCATCTGTACTTTTTAGTTATTTTTCCTAAAGAAGAGTTGATTCTCACTGGTTGGTAACCGTTGCAAACATGTTGATTTACAACTAAATAGAGTCTTTATACAATATTTGACATTTTGCTAATCAAGGGAATACTGTACAGTATCACGGGTATAGCTGTACATCTACAGAAGCAATTAAAATAGTTTAACGTTCACTTATTCAGATTCATAATTGTTACATGTAATGTTTTATTATATTAGAAAATGGTGAATGATGCATATCTATTTTGCAACACGACAATGATTAATTTTTTACCCAGGGCTTGTGTTGAGCTCTATTTGGATGGAAATTGGAATTCAATTAAAATGCACAGAATAGCATTTACTATTTTTCATTAGTTAACTAAAGCAACCTTAAATGTTCTGGACACATAAGGAAAGATAGTTTAGCAAAACATGTTTTGCATTTAAAACTGATTTATTAAACAAAGGAAGTATTATCTGTTTGTTTGTTTCTGGTCACCGTGTCTTTCAAGATTTTTAGAACTGCTACATCTTATCCTCTCCACGTAGTTTTTATTCTTAGATTGGAAGAGGGAAACAAGTTTTCCTGTTTTTCTATTCCCAACTGGCTTTTTCTGCTTTGAATGAACTAGTCTTGAACTGAACTAATTGAATAAAAATGAAATGAAGAAAATATTCTGTTTGTACCTGCAGAAGAGACTATCACTGTCAAAAACTGGTTTAGCCCTTCAAACTCTGATTCCAGGCACTTAGCCAATCACTTCTACCAGTTCAGTGGTTTGACGTTCCTTGAAATTTTGGGAGCAAACATGTACTGCTTAGAACTATTATTTTGATTTAATGTGTTAGATTTTAGTAAGATTAGGCCTACCCTAGTTTGTCATAATTTAAATGTAATTTTAATTGTGTTTATTGTCTAGAAGAAAAATATATTAAATTTATATTTCTAAAAATCCAATTTAAATAAAAAATGGATTGTTTTATTTTTAAAAAAATGATTTTTTTTTTTTTTAAATTCATCCTGACAGATATGTATGGGTCTCTCTCTTGTGCCAAAGAAGAAGGCACTGCACTGGCGCTAGTACACCTGTGGTAGATATGCTGAAACCTTGAGGGTTACTGGAATATTTGTTTCACTTGAGAAGATCTTCCATACTAGTTTAATCAAATGCTCACAACTTGCTTCACTTGCTATTGCACAAGCATATGTGTGTTCCCTGGGGCTAATATGAAATTGCTGCATTCTGGCTTGTGATAGACTTGCTATTTCCAGACAGATTAAATCGTTAGCTACAGCAATGGTGGAATGGTTGATCTAAAAATCTTGGCTTGCATGGTATTGTAGAAGTAACTGGATATGTAGCCTTAAATAAGCTTAGCTTAGTTCCTGTTCCAGTACTGGCTTGGCTAAAAGGAAATTCCCATTTGGCTCAACTGGTAAAACTGCCTCTTAAGGATCATAAGGATCTCAACTGTGAATGATGTCTGGTTAGGGTCTGTTAAGTTCTAATAATTGCTTAAGTTCACTCCATTTGGCAGACACAATATTAGCAACAGAGGAGGAGAGGCTCCGATGTGCATCTCCCAACAGGAAAGTGTCATATATGCTGAGAGAGATCTCTTTTTAGCACTCATCACTGAGGTATGTATGCATCTCACAAATTCTCAGTTATAAGAACAAGAAGCTGCAATCCTTTCTCTCCTACTCCTTGTTTATAGGATTATTTTTTAAAAAAACCACACACACACAAAAAAGAAAAGCTAGAGTGAAGAAATTAGTTTTACTTTTTGTTCTGAAGGTGCTGAAATTTGTGGTCCAATCTAATCCCTTGCAGAAGTAAATGCCACAGTTGTAGACCAACTGCTGAGAAAGCTCTGTTTCCCATGCTCAGGAATCTCAGCCTTGTGGCTGACAGTTTGATTGTTCCTAAGGAATGCAGCTATCAAGGGAGGCCATTGTTGAAGGGAGAGGGGCAGTCTTTCAGGTGGTTTAGGACAAGGCTATTTAAGGCTTTGAACATTAGAACTGAAACTTGGAATTTGATTCAGTCTTCAATAGAAAGCTTTCGGTGTAGTGCATGGAGCCCTTGGTTACCTGTTTGCTAAGTAGGCAGACTGCTTCATTCAGAACAAACTGGGTTTTTTTCCAGAGTTGGCGTGTTAATTTTAAGGTAGGATGTGTTGCAATAATCAACCCTAGAAGTCATGCATGTGTGGGTCACTGTGACAGAGTCCAAATCTGATAGGATGGAGCATAGTTTCCTGGCCTGTCATAGTTGGAAGAAGGCATCTTTGGGAGCCACAGCTATGTGGTTATCTAAAGGGTTTAGCTTAAGCCAATTGCTCTTCATTCAAATGTTGATATTGCTGAGCACTGAGATAGCTGAAAGATGGTGCTGTTGCATTTGTTTTGAGAGGTAGAGCTGTTGTCATCTCATAATGCCCTATAGTGGCTTCACATCGGTGTTGGGGGGGACTGAGCCTCGTGGAACTCCTCATGTGAGTGAGGGGCCAGAAACAGAAAAAGCAGTTGCTCATGAGGAGCTTTTGGACTCAGTCCAAGAAGAAACACAGGAAGGAAGTTGGTTGCATTGAGCAGTGTTTTGGGTTTGTTTTGTGTGTATAGTGGGAGGTAGGCTTCCTGCGTCAGAGAAGGAGTTACAAATCTCAGTTAGCATGGTCCCAGATGCACTTATATGTTTTTCAGCAGAGCTCCCTTATTATATTTGTCCCTGACGCGTCTCAATCTTCTTTGTCTCCCTCTAGCTTAGCAGATGCAGCCACCACAAGCTCCACAATTCACACACATGTACATTTTCATGCTAAATGAGGGGCAGGCATGCTTCCAATTCTACAATTAAACAAGTTATTTCCATAAATGTATTTACTTCCGTCAAGGAAAATGCTCAGATCCATCAGCTGCTTCCCTTTTCTGATTTTGTGAGGAGCAGCTGCCTCCATGGCTGAAATACAAAATCCAGGTCTCCAGCAACTTGGGCTTCAAGTCTCCAATCTCCCTCAGTGCTGACAAGGGTTCGGAGATAGTGGGAGTGGCAGGAAAAGGGGAACAGTTGTAGTTGAAACTACCTTAGGAGTAGAGCAAGGAGATCTGTTAGGAAGGCAGCTTCTCACTCTAGCAAACCACCTGCGGTTCACCCGTGAGTAGACAGAACTATGAGTAGACAGAACAGGTAATTTTGTGAAGAACCATCCCAATTTTTAAAATGTTCCCTGGTCCCAGCCTCCATGGGCAGCCAAAATGGTTCAACCACAAAATGTGAGGGACCCAGACCCTCTCTACCCAGTAAGTGGGGTATATGGAGTAACATAACAATGGATTAAGGGTATACTATGGCCAAATAGTATATGTTCAAAATTACATGTAAGGAAATTCTTGAAAAAAAAAATTCCTTTATTACCAATAACATTAATAGGAAAGGTGAAGAAGAACACAGCACCAGCACAGATTTATTTAAAATCCAGGTTCCTCTGAATGTGAAAATTAACAAAGCAAAAGGGTAATAATTTAATTAAAATTTTAGACCAACTTTTTGAAAAGTGGCTAGTGATTGTGTGCCTCCAATTTTGGGCTCTCAACTTGAGACATCTTAAAGAGCTCTGATTGTCAGAAAGCGCTGAGCACCTACAAGTGAGGCACCAGAAATCATAACCACCTTTGAAAATCTAGGCCTAAACATAACGAAAGAAAACCAAGTAAGGAGCAGAGAGAATGAATAAATATGTGTATGTATGTTAATATGTGATGTTTGGTACTTAACTAGAACCCCAGACTGTGGTCTTGGAGGCATCCTGGAATACTGTACAAGTGTCATTCAACTCTGTTCCATAAGTGGTTTACAGTGACTACTTATTACTGTTCAGCTGGTGAAGAGATGTTACAATCCTCATTGTGATTTTTATTCTGTCAACTTCAAAAAAGAAAAGGTGAAATTTAGCATTTCTCATAAGTCACCCTTGAAGCAGCTCATTGTGAAAGAAACTGTCCTCCCATTGTGTAACTCTCCAGAAACCTTAACCAACCTCCAGCAGATGCAACCACAGCGCAGATAGTTGCAGTAATTATGCTAACCAGCCAATAAAAGCTTCCATTTACCTAGTCTACCTACAGCCTTAATGCAATCACGTCCAGCGGCAAAATGCATGTAGCAATTGGAAACACAGAGCAGTATTGGAATCCATTGACTCTACTCCCCACTGCTGAGGAAACGTTCTTTCCCTGCAATACATTTTCTTAACAATTTTGGGACCATCGAGATATACCCTAGAGTCTGTTAAAATTATCTCCACTACACTAGACTGCAGCTTTTAAAGGGTTGTCTCATAGCACGTGTGAGCAGCACATATTGAGATTAGTTATGTATTTGATGGTTTTATTAAACATAATTTATATTCTCAGCATCTCAGTTCAGATCTGAGTTCTCATTCATTTGCTGTGATTTCATTTTACCAACTGCCCTGTGTATGAGCCATTTTTGAGCACTATATGCATGTAATATATTCTGCTCGAAGAGTGAGAGGGCTAGGGGGAAGGATGAGGGTATTTTAGCATTTGAGTTAGTATGTTAGGGCTGCTAAGTAGGAAGAGCTGCTGGGCAGGCAGCCAGCCAGTGCCCCAGCTTCTGTAGCGTGGAGAGCCAGGGGCCTGAGTGGCTCCCGGCAGGAGGCGATTGTTTTCAAACTTCTGTGCCTAAATGAAAGGCAGAAATCTGGGGAGAGGTAAGGAGAGGAACATGTGACCTGTGTGCCGCCTCCCCCTCCCCCCACTTATTGCCTCTGTTTTAGGGGGCAGTGCCCCATCTCCCCTCCCCCTCATCTCTGCCTCTGTGTCTGAAATAACACAACCATCAAACAGCTGAGTTGCAAAGAATGGTTGAAGATGAGCCACAGCTGTACAAGGAACTAGACTTCTGTATCCTTTGTAAATTGACAGAAGAGATATTTACATTTAGATGTGCACTTCAAACCAAATTTGTGTTGCTTTAAAAAAGGCAGTTGGCAAAGAATGTTGCTTTGTTTGACTTTTTAGAAAATCCCATGGGGATACCCGGGATCATATTATACAATGCTGAAACAAGACTGAACACATTTTTACATGGCTGGATCATGGTGGCTCGTTATTGTGAATGTCTCAAGGGATTATGAGATGGAAATTGATGTTCTTAGCTTTCATTTTATTTGAGGGTTGCTGGAAGTTTAATTTAGTAGCAGTGGCCTGTGATATGAGCCAGACTGAGAAATAATATATTACTTCGGCATAATTTGTGTTTTTTACAGGTAGTTGGAGAGATTAGATATCTCTTTAAAAGGGACATTTCCTGAATAGTCTAGAGAATGATTCACACTGTCTTTTTAATAGAGGTTTCTACATGGGACATATGTGTAATGTAACAAATGACAACATCAGATATGCAGTGAATCTGAGGCTCTTGTAGTAAATGGTTTTTCCTAATGTTTTGGGCATTATCCAGTATACAATGAATTGCTTGTTCAGAAAATGTTACATTAGACATCTGTGGTCTCTGGTATACTATCCTCTTATGGGTTTACAACTGTCAGCCTGGTCACTTTGTTCTCCAGTGCAAGCTTGAGGGTTCCTCAGAAAAAGTGCATTACAGAAGCAGGATATTCCCACATCTATAGATAAGCAGTAAAAGATCTGCTGGATTCAGAGAGATCATTTCCTCAGACTTCATCCTTTACCTGACTTTTTTTGGTGTGAGTCAAGCCTGAGACTGGATTAATTTATACCAGTGAGAGACAGGGGGAGAGAGAGGAAATGGGGGCTCATCTACACTGAAAAGTTACATCAACAAAGCTACATCTCTCTGGAATGTGAAAAACCAAAACCCCCGAGACGTACTTAAGCTGATTTAACCCTTGGTTGATGGAAGAATTCTTCCATTGACCTAACTACTGCCTCTCGAAAACCCCTGCCATCACTGTAGTAAGTGTCTACACTGAAGCACTACAGTGGTGGACATGCAGTGATGCAGCTGTGCCACAGCAGTGTTTTAAGAGTAGACAGCCTAAAATAGTAGCCATTAAACTTAGACCTCTGGGTTAGATTCTCAGATGGCACAAATCCACATAGGTCCTTTACTTCAGTGGAACTAAGCTGATTATACCAGCTGAGGATCTGGTCCACAATTTTTAGATTTTTCTTTTTTTTTTTGAGCATCAGCCAAAAATTTGAAAGTGTGAATTTAACAAGCAAGGTCCCACTAATTTTAAATATTTCAGATTCATCACTGAAGTACTCTAATTATGTAAATGGCATGGAAATCCAAAATACCCATAACTTAAAAGGAGTGGATAATTTCAAATGTAAAGTGACTGCCAAGTCTTTTGCATGTTTAAAAATAAATGAATAAATCTCTCATCTTTCTGATCACCTTGTCTCCATCTCCCCTTCTTCCTTTCAATACTAGGCCTGGCTTTGTCTACTTCTGTGTGAAGTTCAAGCTTCACTCTCAAAGCTTTCTAGAGTGCCACAGCTTTTGATCCTAGATAAGTTCATGGAGGATCAAGATAAGTACTAGATAAGTTCATGGAGGATAGGTCTATCAATGGCTAGTAGCCAGGTTAAGCAGAGATTGCTGTTTTCCAGAGGCTGGGAATGGCCAGCGGGATGGATCACTTGATGATTACCTGTTCTATTCATTCCCTCTGAAGCATCTGGCATTGGCCACTGTCGGAAGACTGGATGCAGGGCTAGATGGAACATTGATCTGACTCAGTATGGCTGTTCTTATGTTCACTTGTGTGTCCTCATTTCTTTTTTCACTCTTCCATTCTTAAAGTCCACCCAAAAATCTCTCCTCACTGCTTCATCTATTGATCCCTTCCCACTCCCATTTTTGCACCACTTGATATGTCATGCTTCTTCTTGGAACAGCTTCCCAATTAATGTGTGACAAACACCAACACATTCCATCCTCCTGCAACTCTCATTTCTCGCATTCACTATATAACAAAGGCTTCAGAGAGGGCAGCATTTGGGATCCAGTGCCACAGACCATTGAGGCTTTCTGAAGTCTCAGGCATTGCTGGAGTGTTTTTAAAAAAAAATCTCTCTTGAATATATCCTAGATCTTTTTTTGGCTGAATTTTTCCAAAACAGAGGTTATTGAAGAGGAGCCAAAAACATTGATGTGTTTTTGTGAATACATTTAATTAAGCCAGGTTTTTTCTCCAATTTGTCGATGTTTGTATCCTTCTGTTGTAGTTGGAATACATTAAACTGTGCCAGGAAGACTTCTAAATAATAATCACTTTTATTTCTTATAAAGTATTAAAAAAAGGAAGCTTGGTTTAGGCATAAAATGAAACATTTAATGATGATTTATGTCCACAATAACCTGTAGATAGGCTTTTATTAAAAATCATAATTCATTACTACTTAATTCATACGAAAATATAAATGTCACCCATTGCTGTCAGCCATGGGGTAAGAGATGCCGGTATACTGCCTGGAATATGTGCAGCACACTGTGCTATGACCCAACTCACAATACTGATCTCCTGCCCTCTACCATGTCCCTGCTATGCTCTCTTCACTTGGATATGTGAGAGGGTAGAAGATAGCCTTACAGTTTTCTTTTGTAGTTTTTGCTCTGGGGGAATCCTCTTGTGGTTAGAACAAGAGCTTTTATAGCTCCCTTTTGCAGCTGGGACCCTTTTACTTGGAGTAGAGAGATGAGGATCTCATCCATGAATTAAGTAATCATTAAAATTTAGTGTTGTTGAAAATGTATGAATACTCTTCTAGATGGCATAGTTACTCACACGTTGTTCACGAAAGGTCTTTTGTGCCCCATTATTACATCTGGGGAAGAGGTGAGCTGAATTATCTGGTTAAAAAGTTCCTCTAGCCTGACCTTAATTTATATCCCAGGATTTCACCATGCTTGTAGTGTGAAATGGCAGAAGTATAATAATTTCTTTATCATACTGTACACCCTTACTCTAACCTTTTCAAATAAACTCTAATACTGATTCATTAGGAGGTTTCATTGTTACTGCATTGTCTGAAAAAATCTTTTTCTTAGTCCTCAAGGACATTGACTTGAATTCTTAAATGGTCTAAATTTTCAGAGATGACTAATGACTTTTTGGTGCCTAACTTTGAGATACCTTAATAGGGTCTGATTTTTCAGAAAACCCGACCCTTTTAAGATGTATTAAGCTGGGCATCCAAAATCACCAGTCACTTTAGAAAACTGTGTGTGTGCCTGCACACAGATTATTGTTCTACTATGTGTTTGGAGGGGGTGGGGAGGAGATGCCCCCTGAAAACACTCTGCCTTATATACTGGCAATCCAGGCTCTTGTGAAAAGCCCTACAATAAGAAACCAACAAGTGTGTGCATACCATGGAGGAAAAAACAATTTCAAACTTCCAAGGAAATGTTGTAAACAGTGCATAAGAAATCAATTAAAAATGTTTTATACCTTGATATTTTCTTTTTAACATAAGACACTTTAATTAATAGATATCTCTTATTAAAATAATATGTGGGGTGTACACTAAATGAACAAAGATTATTGGAAATTTCTAGCTGGTACTGTTAGTGCCATATTTAATGATATATAACTGACTTGATGAGACAGTGCTATGTGATTTCTGTCCCTGCACAATGGAGAGGGGTAGCTGTGTGGGTAGAGAGAGAAAACTGGGATAAAGTATGGGACTGTTTGAAGAATCAAGAAATAAACAGGCGTTAAAAGTAGAGAAGGATAATGGGACAATAATGGTGTGTTTCCAGACACATTCTTTACAAGTGGCATCTTGGAAATGTAGATTTATAAAGACAGTGGAAAGAATACTCTGTGGAAAAGGTCTCCGCTCTTAATTAGCTAAAGAATTTAGACTAATGTTTGAACTTGTGAAAAGCAAGAAAATGTCTTAATGAGGCAAAGGGGAGAATTCATTGTCTATTAATGTAACTGACCTTGCATGGAGTTCAGAAACCTTTCAATATCTTGTTCAGGAAGATGAATAAAGAAGTAGAAGCTTAAAAAAAAAAGGGGGGGGGGGGGAATATGTTGTTACTATTGGCTTCATGGGAAGAGTTCTTTGTATTTGGATTGACTGGGTCACTGAGGGTAAAGACTTTAATACACATATGGCTTAGGCATCATCTTGATGTGGATTGTAAAGAGACTTGCTTCATTAGAAGATGCTAAACTAATCAAAAATAATATAGGCAGCAGAAAAAAATTTACAAGGTAGCTGGGTCCTTCATCAAACGGGAACATTGGAATGGAACATCACAGGAGAGTGAGACATCATAACCTAAAATGGGTCACAAACTGAGGAGGAAGCTAGGTCCTTGAAAGAAAGAAAATTCATCTTATTTAGAACAGAGAAAAAGAACTTGTATCAGTGGCAATACAATTGTAATCTATCTTGAGAGCACATCATAATGTTCCCTAGCTACAGGAAAGCTGGAGCAGGTCAGCATATACAACTGAGGAAACTTTTGTGAGATATAGGGAAGAGAAAATCAGTAATGCAGAAAACAGTCCTCTGTGCCATTGTGTATTACACAAATCATGGGAGAAACAGGTGACAGAGTATATGGAAAGTACCCTTGAGGCAGCATATAGGAAACTATGAAACAAACTGTCTTGTATTACAGGTTATAATAAGAGCACTGTTTTGTTGTGGAATAGAACATTAAAATAGAGATATAAGTTAACTGAATGGCTTCTTTTGACTCAGTTTTGAACATATACACAATAATTTTGTTTTTCTGAAAATCTTGACTCATATTAAATGCATCTGCCAATCCTAGAACTTCTTGCCATTTGCTCTTAATAATAATACTCAACACTTTCCAGACAAACAGCTCTCAGAGGTAGGAAGGTTTTGTCCCCATTTTATCGATGGGGAAATTGAGATAGAGAGGTAGTGATTGACCTAATGCACAGTGGGGAGTTGTGTAAAAGCTGGGGTTAAACTCAGGAGTTCCTGTCTTGCAGCCCTGTACTCAGGGTTTTAGGACTTGCTGTCAGAGGAAGGGATATTGATTCTATTGGAATCTGTGTAGTATTAGTGAATTTAAACCTATACACGTAAATAGAAATATTTAACAATATAGGGGAAAAAAAGAAATGGGCTGACTGATCATTTTTAAACTTTCTATGCCATTCTTCTGTGCGTCAGATTTTAGTAAATTTAAATAATCTAATTTTATTTTTAATGGTTGCTGCTTCCTGTATTATTTATATATTGCAATACCTTAAATAATGTAGTGACTTTTTTGTAGTGTCCTCTTCCACTCTTGCTTTGCCCCACTGAGATTGCTGTTAATTAGATACTAGATTATATCCGATAGTATCTTTATTGCTGTTAATGTTGCTGAATGTGGTGTTTGGGTGAGTCCAAATTGAGAACGTGCTGTGAATTTAATAGTAAGAGAGATGGTTAGGGGAGCAGATATTAATGTATTATGAAGCACTATTTTTAATAAGTATCTACATCAATCATAAAAAGGAGACTGTCTCTTCCCTGGACAATGGAAGGCATTGCTATATAACATCAGCTACAGTCAAAATGAAGTTTGCTAAGCTAACTCATTAGAAAATGTACCTGCATTTTCCTCCTTCAAGTGCTGTAAAATAAAGAATCACATTGTGTTATACCTGCCAGACTTTCAAAATATCTCAGAAATGAATTTGCCTTTTTTCTTGTGTCACACAGGATGTCGATATGCATCATTGCTTAAAGATTGGTGATAAGATTTGGTACAATGCGGTGCACAGCTAAAAGTGCAATTGATTTTTGTGATAGTGCTGGATAGGTGGGCACTAAGCACATTTCAGAAACTACTGTGGGCTAGATCCATAGCTTGTGGAAATTGGCATAGCTCCACTGAAGCTGATGAAGCTATTCCAGTGTCCATCAGCTGAGGATTTTGCCGTGCATCTTCATATGTTAAATGTAAGGGTTTTGTGAAGCTCTGATGGATGAGGTTTGTTTGTGTTTGGACTATGGCATATAAAGTTCTTAATTCATGTAGAGATTATCCTTAATTTTCTTCCTCCTGCGAGTAGATGCAGCTGCTTATTCCACGTGGGTGTGTGTATCCCATATACTGGAGCCAAAAACCTTTGCCTAGCAGCATTCCTAGGGGGTGGCACTCATGCCCCATGGCCCCCCTCCCACCACCTCCCGGCTGTATAGAAGTGGTGCTGACCCTACTATCATGCTTTCTTCTCATGGCTAGAGTCAGAGCTCTGTATAGTGTCTTCACCTCACACTTTCACTCTGTTTTCTGAGAACTTTTCTTGTATATAGTAGTAATAGTACCTTTGGGTTAATTAGTGTTGGTAGAGTAGTTCGCTGCCCTGTGTGATGCCCTTACTAGGGTCAAGCATTGTCCTCCACGGGGGGTCATCCCCAGAAGCAACCCCCACACAAGGTGCTTGTTATGTCTCTGTGAAGAACACATTAATGAAAGAGGCACCATCTGCAAGTCATTCACAAAGAGGGCTCTGGTGGTGGGCATCTGGTGGTTGAAGCAGCACCTTCTTGAGCAGGCCATGAGGCCTGCTTCGACACTGAGGCCTTCATCTGGTCATCAGTCTCCTTCAGATCTGGCAAGTGATGCTGCTCATTCACCCTCCTCTAATGCAGTGAGGAAGAGGTCCCATAAAATCCATCCAGACTATTCCGGGGTTCAGGGAGACTCTTCTAGGAGGAGTGCTGATCAGCATCGTATTCCCTCCGGCGCATGGGATGGAGCAGGTCTGTCCAACTGCTCTCCAGTACTGTGCCAAGAGCAGCAAGGACCCATGCTGTCAATTCTGGTTCTGGCCATTGGGCATCTTTTGATTCCGGTACCAATAACATCAGCACCAGTGCTGACCACCTTCACACCAACAATATATCAGGAGTCGTCAGACCTGGTTTGGCTCTCAATCCCGGATTTTCCACTTATACTGACTTGTCCTCAGTTGTGTCCTTGGCATCTTCTAGCCATATCACAGGTCCATTTGATCCATCGGCTCCACAGCTTGCACTACCTGGATTGCAGACTATGGAATTAAGGTAGGCCTGGCACCGAAGGCCTCCTCGACACTGGTGCATCCTTTGGCACCCTCGTTAGCCAGGTGGCAGATCCCATCAAGTTCAGAGCCTTCCTTGTTGCCAGTGCATCTCCTGATACCAGGTGGGAATGTGTCTCATTCGGTGCCGCCCAGGTGGGAATGTGTCTCATTCGGTGCCGCCAGTGTTGATTACTCTCTCCTCTCCGGCACCAATGCCACCTCCTTATTCGGCTTCAGACTAGTTGGATTGGTTGTTTTTCCTCCATCAGGGCTAGCTTCCCCATTGTCACCACAGAGCATCCCGGATTTCTCGAGATCCAGGTTGGGATTGTCTTTCCCCCTTCTAGTTGGATAGGCATCAAGGATTGCCCTTGGACCACTGTTGGTACAGAGATCGACATCTGTCCTGCTGTTGGAATGGGGCTCTTGGCCTCATGCCTACTGGTCACCCAATGCCTTATGTGTATGCCCAGTGGCCTCTGTGGAATCCCTGGGACTCTGCTTGGTCCCTGAGGTCCTGCACCTCAACCCAATCCAGAGTGAGATTACCATCCCTGAGAGTGGATCCCACTCGTATACCATCTCGGCTGTAATCGACGATTGACTCCATTCCCTCTGGACCTATGGGGCTTTTCCAACTGGGTCCTGTGGTACAAGAGCAGGCTCCATAGTTGATGCAGAAAACAGTCTCCTCGTCCTCCCCAGATGACTCTACCGTGCCAGAATCTTCCTCTCCCTCTGTCTCCAAGGACTTTAAGATGTATCAGCCTTTCCAATAAATGAGGTTATCCTGGAGCCTGCAAAGGCCCTCTGAAATGCTCTTGCTTCATTGCCCCCTTACTGCAAAATGTTTGCAGAAATGGTACTTCATTCTCATGCAAGGGTTTCTACTTCCACCTGCCACCTAATGCCTTGGTGGTGACTGCAGCAAATGATAGGGGTTGGCAGGCAAGATAAGTTCAACTCCTTAGAAATACTTATGAATTTGAATTAATGCAAAATATTGAACTTACATAATATTCAAAACCGGCATCACATGTGGCCTCGGAGATAAAGTTGAACATTAAGAAGCTGGTTTTAGAAAAGTAGTGCCGATCTTTCCATTGATGAGCCTTCCCTTGTAGCTTTTAAGGCATACTTTGATTTCCTGTGTATTTTTTTAAAGCATTGTGTACATTTAACAGCATTCTAAATACTGTAAAAAAAATTCTGCAAATTTGTCTCTGCTGAAAGCCCTATATAAATTTAGGTACAAAGTAGGTACAGCTCCCGGCAAGGTGCCAATGTAGCCTTCAATGCTGTGAGGGGTGGGCACCACAGATCTAACTCTGAGGGAATCAGTTGGTCTTCTATTTATTTATTTATTTGCTTAATTTAATCTCTTTACTACTCGTTATAGCAGTTGCACTCAGATGGCTGCATATTTTAATGACCCTTTCCATTTTGTAATTTAAATGAGTACTTTTTACACTTTTCCAGCTCAACACAATAACATAAAGAAAGCTAAGTGGATTTGAATATCTTGGACTTGGGAGGCAGCAGTGAAAGTCCATTCCTGAGGGTCCTGGAAGTGCCTAAGGGAAACAGCAATTTATAGTAACTGTTCATATATAATTATTCTCTACGGCATGGAACTATAGAAGTGTTTTTCTAGCCTTTTACTATTTGTCTCCAGCAAACATATAGTCACTGGTCCCTACCGTTGATGCATTTCAGTGATCTTCTGGAGAGAGATCATATTACAAAACTCTATTCAACATTTGCTTATGAAGTTAAAATCTGGAAAAAGGATCCTCCTCTGGGTTATGGTTTTTTGATGATATCTCTCTAATTACACACGTCTAGTAAGATTACATCACATATTCCACAGACATGACCAAAATATATGGCTCAAGATCTACAAGATAAACACTATTAATATAAACACATAACTGCAGTGTAATGTCAGTTAGAAAAAACTTGGTTGAATCTTTGACTAACCACAGCTAGGTCCAAAATAGAGGGGGGAAATGCAAATTTTCCATCACATGCTGTATGCTATATCCCATTTTACAGATGATTCTACAGGCCTCTAAGTGCTTTTTGTACCCACTGAATTTGCAGATACAGTGATCCTTCTGTGGGACCATGCTAATAATGGGTGGTGGTGATGGTTGGGGGTGGGAGGGATAATTGCTATAGAATTCAAAGGTATTGGTATAGCTGCAGTTTGCTTTATTATGTTCTGTAAACTCTGCAGTCATGGTTCTCCAGCTGTTTTGCCACTCAACTATCAAACTCTATGGTATAATATCTTTTGTCTTGCTGGTATCCAGAATAAACTGAAGCTTCAGTTGGAAGATATGCCTTTGGTTTTAATTGTTGGGCTGACAATGAAAAGGACAAACAATAACCTAATGTGGGGTAATCTGCTCAGTTTGTGCAAACACAACGATGTGTGAGAAAATGAAATAATCAAATGCTGGATTTTAGTAGTAGGGAACTGAACATAGTTCTAACCAACTGTTGTCTTTTTATTGTTCCTTAAATTCTACGTGTGATATAAATAAATTAAGTAGACATTTTATTAATTCTTGTCTCACTTAGAGGCCTAAATTTAGGTCGCTAAATCTAATATTTAGGTATGTCAGTGAAAGTGGCCTGATTTGTGAAGATCTGAACAATTGGGGGACAGGAGGGGAGAAATGTTAGAAAATTTAAGTCTATAAATATGAGATGAGAACAAGAAGGTTTTGTTATTGCAGAGCATCAAACAATAAGTTATGTAAAAAGCCAGAACCTTTTGCCCCAATTTACTTATGGGGACTGTATTTTGTTTTAAATAGAAAAATAGGCTGAACCATAATATGATTCAATCACTTCTCAAATGTCACTTCTGAATTCAACACTGTATTTGAGTGTTAAGATACAAAAAAACAAGTTTAAATGGGTTTATTTTACACTGGTCCAACATAAAGCTGGGCAAACCAACATTAGAAAAGTGTTTTTAAAAATAAAAACAACCATACAAACTTGTGAGCCAAGTTCCAACTTGAATTTTTTTATGGTCGTTATAAAGTCTGGAAAATATGGGTAGAGAATGGAAACACTAACACCACCGTAAGTATAGTAACATGGTGGTGCTGCTATAAAATGTGGTAGAATCTTGAACAATACTGTTAATACAGTAAACCTGCCAAATCCCATTGACTGCAGGGGATCTTCCATGTTTGGCACTCTCTCAATTTCACATTAGACATTTTAAATTACTGCATTTCTTTCCAGTTTACAAGTGACTGCTGGGCATTTAGTTTTTCATAATGTTGACTTTAGCATTCTTCAGAGCTCTTAACATATTCTTGATTTACAGCCATTTTATGACGGCAGTGAATTGCCACAAATTGGGGAAAAATCTCATAAAATGACACAGAGAAACATTCCTGTCTCACAGTATAATCAGAGTCTTGGGATCTTTGCTTTAGTATTATTTTTGTTTGCTTTCCCAAGGTGAACTTTTAAAACTGAACAATGTATTGGGCTTGAAACTGTTACACTAAAGGCCGTCTGCACTGCTAGGACAGCATAAATGGGCTGTAAAAAGCAGAGAAATGGTCTCCTGAGTATTCACCTTGTGCAAGGAGCCAAAATGAGCGTTCTTTGCTCACGTTATTTCAAGCCCTTAGGCAGTATGATGGTGTGACTGAATGCACCCCTGTATTCACCTCCTGTGCACCACTGTAATAATCTTTGCTCAAAATATACCTTGTGAGGTATCATTTGGAAACTAATCACTTGCTGGTCATTAATATGTTTAAATGTGTGTAGCAACATTGTATGTAAGTTAGGAACAAGCTAAAGTTATGACTGAAATGTGTTTGCTGGACAAGTCTGAGGAGAGGGTAAATCAATTTCTTGAAGACAAATCACAAGCTGATGTGTCATCAAAACTGACTGGCAATCACCAATCAAGTGGCCATTCTTTGGCAGTGAGGGGCAGGGACAAATCGATTTTGCATTTTAACAAACAGTGTCATGGAACCTCTTTTACCACGAGACCCCATGTATCCCTCTGAACTTTATCTAGGAAAATGCATTTCAAAGGCTAACTGGACTATAAAAGGGAGGGGCAGAAACACCCCAGGTATCCTATCTCTTTCTTGCTCTTTTTCACCTGAAAAGGCAAAGGAACCAGTATTTGGACTCTGGAAGGGGTTCTGATCTAAGAATTCGGTCAGCCTTGTTGCTGGGAACATGTATGGTAAGAATTTTACCTTGAACCAAGTCTAGTTTTAATTTTAGTTACTAGAAAGCATTTTATCTTTATTCCTCTTGCAACCATTTCTGTACTTTAATGCCTTATACTACTTATTTCACTTTGTAGTTAAATAAACGTGTTATATTTTTAATCAAAACTAATCCCGCGTTGTCTTTAAACTGAATTGTGTGAGTAACTTCATTTAAAGTAGCAAACTTCTGTACATTGACCCCTTACAGGAGCAACAGACCTCCAATATCTGAACTTTCCAAGAGATGGCTGGACAGTGCAGAACACACTCTTTTTAGGGGGGAAAGTCAGGACTGGGGATGTGTTGGGGTCACCCTGCAAGTGGTAACCAAGGCTGGTGGAAGCCAGAGTGTGAATGCAGTACGTTGGTAGACTGCAGCTATACACAGACACTCAGGGCGTGACTTGCATGCTGTTTATGAGGTTGGGAGTTACAGTAGCACAGCACTGTAAGGCACCCAAGGTTGCAGGCAGGTGGTGACATAGCCCTGTGCTGATCTGGATTGCACCCTGGAATGTCATAGATGGGGATGTATGCATGGGGCCAAAGACTGGGATGGGTAGGATTGCTGTGCATTGAACTATGGCTATTTGCTGCTTCCTATGGGCTGTAGAGGGCTATAGGAAGAAGACTGTATGCTAGAGCAGCTTTGAGGCTACTCTAACTTACACCAGCACCCAGACAGATCCCCAAATGGCCTGTGAATAAAGGAAGAACGAAGATGGCTTAAAGGTGGACCCCAAATGCAGGAACAGAGTAATTAAGAATCAAGGAATAACTCGGAATTATTTCTAAATCCAATAATGCAACATTCCCTGGTTTTCCATGTACCAGCAATTAGGTCCTGTTACTATATGCATTTCCGAAGTGCCAGTTATTGCTGTGTCTGAGCTTCATTCTCTGTTCTTTCTTGTTGCCCTCAGTTTAAATCTTGCTGCTTGTTGTATATTGAGGTGGTTTTGTGTACATATAGATGCATGCACGTTTTGTGTCTGCATACAAACCAAATCTACATACACTAATCCTGAACCCAGCACATTGTTGAGTAGATGACTCTCTTCCTTTAGCCATCGAGCTGCCTCAGCTGTTGGTGTGGCCAGTCCCCTTGGAGAGGAATCCCTGCTTTGCAAAGGGATGGTGGTGGATGTTGAGAGGAGTGCTGCATGTGGGAATTCCTAGTCTGTGCCGGAGGACCTGGGGCTGGAGAATTTGCTGTTATGTAGATTCTTCTGTCCACTCTACCATATGTATAGGGGAACCAGGAAAAGAGGCCATGGAGACTCATGGGAGGCCGTAAAGCTGCTCTGAGGTCTAGGCAGTGGGATTCCCTTCCCTGCTCATTTGCTCAGCAATCTGTCCAGATTGTTGGGTCAGACACTGGCTCAGAATTTCAGCCCAAGGTAAAAGAACTTTTGTAAGTGAGTACTATGGGTGAACCAACCCTAGAAGGTTCAGTGGAAGTCTGAATTAAACCTCTTAGGTTTGCAAAATTGGGTTGGAAATCTCATTAGAACAGACCTTCCTTGGGGTATTTCTATAGCTTCTGCTCTTGGTCCTGGCTAGAAACTGCAGGTGAAAACATGGATGCTAGACAGCAACTTATGTGGACACTTCATGACCTCACAAAGGTTCCTTCTAAGCTTGGTTCTAAAGATGGTGAAAGTTTTATTTGTAGAATGCGGGAGGGAAGCTTTTCTTATCTGATCACAAATGGGTTTTTCTCCTTCCTCACAAAAAGCTATTTTCACCGCAAGTGAAAGCTGTGAAGAACGTCAGGAAAAAAAGCAGAACTTCAACTGTTTAACTTGGTGTGAAATTTAACTTGCAGCTCCATTACTACATCAATCAAAAGTTCACTGTGGGAATTCAGAAATCTATCTCCGTATTCTTGAAAGATTATATATTGTTTTAAATAGTTTAGAAGAAGGAACTGTGAATTTTTTAGTATCACTTGTAGGGGCCTATTATTATATAATCAACTTCAGCAGACTATATATCATGGCTCCACTTATCGTGAAAAAAGATTAGATTTTAAAAAGTGACTTTTCTCTATCCTGTTTTTTGAAGCTTGACACAACTGACTCCCATTTTAGTGTCTTTCAAAGAGGACTTTAATTTTTTGTAGAACTTGATAAATTTATTTTGGCAGTGTAACACATTAAGTAACTGACTCAATGAAGGCCTGACTCTGAACACATGTACAATGGAATAAATTAATTGAAATCAGTGCATTTACCCTGGTGTGAAACCAGAATTGTGCCCAAATTAGGATAACATTTTGTATGTCTTGTCATAAAAGATATTCAATTGTATAGCCTACTGGACCAGATAGTCAGTGGAGATTGGAACAAATATTTTCATTAGTTGAAAAAGTAACTTGGATCTCAGTTTTGCAAACACCCTTACACACAACTAAATTTAATGCATGTAAGGTTAATTGAACTACTCACACAAGTGAAGTTGTGTGCAAGTTTTTGCAGGAATGGTGCCTTAAATTATTAATCAGTGTATTCCAGCATATTATCCAAAACACTAGTAATATTTTCGAGTCCTTATTCAGAAGTTGTCAGCGTAAAAGCAAGGCCATTTCTTTCAGGAATTAAGTATTCCATAGAGGTTGGAAGCATATGAGACTATAAATTCAAAGCCTTAACAGCATTTATTTAGTTGAAAGACAAACAGTAAGTGGAATGTTTTTAGACACAGGCTTAATGAAAACCTTTTAACCTGTAATACAGGTAAACTGCAGTTCCAATCCAAATTTATGCCCCCAGCCTGCAAACACTTTCTCACGTGATTAATTTTACTTACATGCTTAAAGTTAAGCATACAGTTGTATTTTCCAAATTGAGGCTTTAATTATATTTAAAATCAGATAAAAGGCGGGGAAGACTGGATATCCCAGGCATTAGGAATCATTTGTATTTCTTCACATTTAAGGCAAAAATACCATTAGTGGGTCCTCAAAGGAAATATTAAAATCATAATTGATCTGCTCAAACTGACCCCAACCCACAAAATATAAATTAAAGAACCATCTGGACTACAAACTTCTAGTTCCTTAAGACCACTCAAACTCAACACAGAGCATGCCCTAAATGTCAACAGATTCTGGCTATTTTGGGCCGTGTGTGAGTGAGTTTCAGGACCCCTTTTGAGACATGCCCTGTCCCTAATCCTTTCCTTTTTAGGCCAGGTTGTTAGCCTGAGTGCCTTTGGTGATTGCAATTGAGGCAGAATCATATGAGAAGAGAGGCATCTCTGTAAGATGGGTCCCAAACTATGTAGGACATGATCACACCTGCTTGCTGATCATCTGGGAGTTACCAGAAAATAGGTGGTGCTAGATATGATGGTGTCCTTGACTATTACTATCTATCAGCTTGTGGGTGCTCTGAGAGAGGAGGTCTTTCCCACTCCCAAGCACTCCTTGGAAATATCCCAACTGGCAGGAGAAGAATGAGGGAGGATGAGAAGAACTGGCCAGACTGGTCTGAAATTATGTTGGTGCTGCACCCTTTCACCCCCTCATTACTGCTGGTATGTGTGGTGAAGCGCACCTTTAAAAGAGCAGACACCTCTGCCCCACAAAGCAGCTCCAGGGCTTCCCCTAAAATCATTCAGCTGTCCCCTAATGCCATCCATCTAGCACGGCACATAATGAAACACTCCAACCCTGAGAAACAAGTGATGGGCGTATTCATCCAGCCATCCTCAAGAGGCCAACAACTGCATGGACCAGTGAGAGCTCCAGCCGAGGCAGAGACATAATGACAGAGTGGTATGGGGAAAACTTGCATTTCCATGAGCAACACATTCACCTGAAAAATGCCACCCTATTTTTAAAGGGTAAGAATAAAAAAAGTAGCTAACAGTCCAAAAGACAAGGGCCCAATCCAGCGAAAATGAGCTTTCACAGCTGCTGACTTGTTAGCTCTCTGATTCTTTGGGGATCCACTGATATATAGACTACTCCCTCTTTGCTGTCTCAAGTGCTGTCCCCTTGCTACAATCTGTGGAACGTTAGAAGAACTATTGCACGGCTACTCCTTTCCAAGTCACTCCACCCAGCCGAGTGGACATATATAACAATCATGTTCTTGGCAATGTTTTGACGAGGAAGCGCTGAATGTGCAAAAAGGCAGATGAATTCAGGGACAGATTCTTCAGCAACTGCTTGAATATCAGTCAGACTAGAGGGAATTTTAAAGGAACCACAAATAGCCATTGAACGCTTCCTTGGCTGACAAAGCCATGGTAGACTTAGGCCAGAGCAGGAGGAAAGAAGCATGTAACTTGAAGATCTGGGCGGGAGGGGGGGAGAAAGACAAGTTAATTTCAAGCAAGGAGTGCAGCCAGGAGGAGAAAAGTGATCACACTCTCTACCCTGCTTTCAAGTGTCTTCAGTCATAGAGGGGGAGGTTTTAGAATAAACACTTGATTAAGGTGAAATTGCCTGACTTCCAAGCAACTTTTTATAGGCTATGTTCTGGGCAAATTATTTCCTACATTCATGGTCATGTCATGGCATTATTAAGCATGTAGGGTGCTGTTCGTGTTATATAAATAATATTATTGTTACTTCAGTCATACTGTTGGGCTAATTCCCAGCTTTGTGTGTGAGTGTATGTAAAATTACAAGGAGACTTGAACTGCATGGGAACCAGATAACTCATTTGCAGGAGCTCTCTTCCTGCCAGGCATTGTCACAACTCCTGGGTAAACAAGAGATTTGTTTTATTTTCTTTAGAGCATCTGGAGCAAGTCAAATATACCTCAGGCTTGGCTGCTCTGGTGCAGTCAGCGTTCATGGCTTTTTTGCGACTTGAGCAGCTTAGATGAAATGTGGGTATTTTGAGTAAGTCCAACCCCAAAGGTTTAAAAAAAGAGAGAGAGGTGAACAAGAGAAGACCACATATACCATAATGAGTGCGTGCAAATATTCTGTGTGTCTGTGCATGTTTTGATACATACCCACCTAAGGCTTAAGGAGCCAGATTCTATGAACCTTGCACCTGTGGTTAGTCCAATTGGACCACAAATTTAGTGTGCTACTCAAATTTATTTCCCCTTTCAAAGAATTTCTGTGCTGGAAATATTTTATCCTACTCTGACACTAATATTTGGTTTATAACAATTCATCATTTACAATTGATATTTTTAAGTGGTCAGATACTAAACGAATAACAGAACAGCAACACTTATGATTTTGTTTTGCAGCATATGAAAAAGAATCCATATGAACTGTCCATAAACTAGCCTATTTTCTTGCACTCTGCTCCTTACCAAACTCAACCAACCCCCAGCAGATGCAAACACAGTGCAGACAGTTGCAATAATTATGCTACCAGCTGTTAAAAGCTTCCATTTACATGGTCTATCTACAGTCTCCATGCAATCACTTTCAGCTGCACCTAGCAGTTGGAAACAGAGCACTATTAGAATCTATTGACTCTGCGCTCCACTGCTGAGGTAACATTCTTTTTCCTACAATCATTTCCCCCAACAATTTCAGTATCATTGAGATATACCCTAGCGTCAATTAAAACTGTCTCCACTAAGCTGGTCTCTGCCTTCTAAAATGTGGTCTAAGAGCACAAATGTAGATTGCAGTTATTTCAGTACTATGGTATATTTGATTTTTCTGAAAGATGATTTACACACTCGGAGCCCACTCCTTAGCTGCACTGAATTCAGATGGTGGAGGGAGGGATGAAAGTAGCTCCTTTCCACTCCTAGTCCTGCATTGATTGGGGCCCAAAACAGTTCCTAGCATAATTGAGAGCAGTTAGGCTGTCTGTAGCCAGTGACTGAGAATCTGGTGGAATGTACGTCCTTAATGTGTCCCCCTGTGCCCAGGAGGATAGACAGGTGGCGTAGATGCAGCTACACTGGCTTTTTTCCACCAAACGATAGCTGTGTGGTGGGGGAATCCTTAGCTGCCCTGTTAGGGCAACTTTCCAGTTGCTTCATGTTGCCTCAGCAGTGCAAAGTAGCCAGAGCTGGAGCCCAGGAACAAACCAGGAGTATGTACAGGTTTTTTTTCCTATTGAAAATGCAGGATGTGATTTTTTTTTTCCACAATGTTGAGCACCCACAACTGCAGTTGAAGCATTATTTACTCCACAAACTTTCTCCCATGTCTGAATTGTATATGAAGGATGTACACATCAAGGAAAGAATGTTATTTTTTCCATACTCATAAAGCAAACAGATACCTTCAGTCAGGATGATCTTTTATAGTTTGGGGATAACACAATAAGAAAGAACAAAAGTAAAGTTTCCATGAGCGAACATACAGAGTGTGTGTGTCTTGATTAGTCTGTACCCAGCCCTGGGAACAAAAATGGCTTAAACTCTGCACACAACACACAGACATCAAAAAGCAGAACAGTTCCATAGCTACATATACTATAGAAAGGAATTATTTAAAGTGGTTGCGATTGGGCATCCACTCCAGACCAGAGAAGAAGGGGTTAATAGAGGTCTCATGGGACTGCCACACCCTACCCCTGGAGTCCTCCAAGTAGCCTAGAAAGGCTGAATAAGAAGAAGCCAATAGGAGAGAGGCTGCATGGAGCAGCCAATCAGGGCCCAGTGGGCTCACATAAAAGGAGCTGCAGGGCCAGAGACTGTCAGTTGTTGTAGGGAGCCCAAGGAGAGAGGACTGTGTTCCTAATGAGCTGCAGGAAATAGAACCTTGGACAGAGCAGTTGCTGGCAGGGACTGGGATAGCCAGAGGGAGCTCCTGGCTGGCTGCTGGGACATACTGGCTGGAGGCCATAAGAAGAGGGTGAAGAAGGTTCTGGGCCCATGGAGAAGTGGCCCAGGGAATTGAAGAAGCACTGGCAGAGAAGTTAAGAAAAGACAGTAGGAGGCTGCTATCTACAGGGTCCCAGGGCTGGGACCTGGAGTAGTGGGTGGGCCTGGGTCTCCCCAACTCACCAGTGGGGAAATGACTGGATTATTAAACTGGGATATACTTCTTTCCCTGGAAGGGGAAACATGGATGCTGACATGGCCAGAGGGCCAAGTCAAGAAAAGGATGCTGTGGTTCCTGGACTGAGGCAGGGCTGCAAGCAGAAATAAGTATGGAAGAGACACCTCCAGCAAAGGGTGCACTGTCTTAGAGAGCTAATCCTGAGACGGCCAGCAGGAGGCACTGCTTTGGTGAGTGAACTCCATCACAGTGGTACATTAGGATATAATTAAGAGCAACAGGATTAAATTAAAAGGGAAGATTTATATTGAATATCAGGAAAACCTTCTTGACAAGGGAAGTGGTAGGACGGTTAAAAGTAGACATGAGAAAATATTAAAAAATGTATTGGAGGCAACAAGCCAGCATTAAGAAGATTAATGATATATTCTAACAAGTCTTTGCCATGTGTAATTTCTGTGGGTCAGAAAGAAGCTTTAGCTGTTCAATATAATTTTAGGGAGTGATTTCTGGGTAGCAAAACAGGCAAATAATATATTCCAATTATTCAAAGACTTTGCTTGTATCTGTTTTATCCCTTAGGCATGTGGTTGCCTTAAAAATAATAAGTGGACCCTTGTGGTCATCATTCTTCATTATGCATAAAAGAACTGCTTTTACCAGTAATGTATTCACCAAATTAAGTAGGAACTGTGATGTAGGGGGAATTTTCTGTAATTTTTTTGTTCCTGTGTGCCTCAGTTTCCCTTATGTCCACCTCGCATGTCAGAATGTTGCTTTATTCCACATGCCAGTGTTAGGCGCAAATTGTTATAATAAATATTTTGTATCCATGTGTAGGTTAGTTCTACTGAGAGTCATAGTGCTGAGGGTTTTTTTGTTTCTTCGTCATGTTTAAACAAGACTTGAAAGAAAATAAGTGTATTTTACCTTTGAAAAATCAAGACTATGAAGGCTGATCTTTCTTGAGCTTGCTGATGACTTTTTGTGGGGAGAGAGGACAAGGATATCTACAAAAAATTGATAATGGTTAGGCCACTGGTGTGCTGGGACCACAACCATATCATGCTGACCAATACTGTCTCATTAGTTCTTTGGGCCCACCGCAGTCTGTATCCACCTGTTGTGCCTTGTCTTCTATTTATATTGTAAGCTCTTTCAGACAAATTCCATCTTTTTGTTCTGTGTTTGTACAGTGCTTGGCACAATATGATGAGCTCTCCTGTCTTAATTGAAGAAACTGGGGGTATGAAATGTTAAAACAGACATCCATTCTCTTTTAAATGTTCATTCATTGGAGTTGCAAAGGCATTAACAAAAAATAATCAGGGTTTGAAACAATCTGAGTACAACTCTCCTCTCAATTGTTCACTGTTCAGCTTCTTGACATTCGTGATGTCAGAATTTCAGTAGTTCAGCAATTATCATAGTGTTCCAGGATATAGAAGTCCTGAATTTCTTTGTGTGTGTGTGTATTAAAAAGCACAATCCCAAGTTTTTTCCCCTTTGCAGGCTGCTATTATTACTTGATGTTATCAGACATAAGTATTTTACTATTAAATAGCAGCTTAGAATATGGAGATCCGATATCTACCAATGCGGAACCAGAAGACAAATAAAAGGCAAGAGTATGAAAGTTGTGAGTCTGCACAATTTTATGTATAGGCCTTTTGCAATCTTGTTTCAATTCTAGAGGCACCACCTTTTCAGTGTCTATAAATATTTAATTATTGTCAAAACTTTAATGTTCCATTTCCAGGAAATGCATTAGGCTTCTATCACTGCAAGTTGTAGTGCAGTAAATTTGACAGAAAAAAACCTGCTGTCTGTCTAGTTTATTATTTTGAAACATAAAGTTAAGGTTTGCTATAAGTATTTCCTGATATAATTTGTAGATGGTCTACATTTTCCCCCTTGCTCTAGTGTCTTAAAATTAATGGCTTTGAAGTCAGGACATCAATAGATAGACTATAAGAAATGTTAGCAAAATACAGGGGACCATAACAAAATCCAGTCACATAATTTTGATTTCAGTTCACTGGAATACAAGGCATTAGTTTGGGACAAATAATTTTTTTTTATTATTATTCCTACACACATGCATCAACTGAATTGTGTCCCATCTTTTTCTTTTGCTCAAGGCATTTTTCTTTACTGTGTAAAAGTCATAGTTAAAGCAAAGAGTTGCCTGTGTTACCTGCATCTTTATAACTTTAGACATGCTTTGGACAGTAACTTAATGGAGTCTAATGAGCAATTAATGGCTTTTAAACCAACAGGGATCCTGGATTGCTCAGTAACCTGAAATAAATTATTTATGGCAGCTTTCAGTCCTCCATCTTGTCTTTCATTTCAAAGACACTATGTCTGCCACTGCAGTTTCCTAAGTCAACAATCAGCATAGAGCCAGATTTGTAGACCTACTTCTTCATAGTATAAACTATGGCCAGTTCACGTATAATTGTGTTGAAAGACATAGTGCAAGTAAGTTACCTTGCCCTCAGTGGTCAGACAATTGACATGCAACCCAAGGCTTGTATCTTTAGATGCTATTTATCTTGAAAATGTCAAGATAGCTTAAATATACGTAGTGTCAATTAGCAATTTAAGCAAATGAAGAAATCTCAGCTTAGAAAAATTCCAGTTTTCTTTAATTAAACCATTAAGTGTCTCTCATTACAGAAAGCTTCTTGCTCAAAAGGCATGAGGAGCTTATCAAGAGAGATGGCTGAGGTGTTATCAATTGTTATTCAAGAACAGGTTAAATATGATGCTAATGGGAATGATGTAGGGAAGTTATTCTGCAAATTGCTGGGGGTCAGTGAGTAAACTGTGATCTCTGACTGCTAATTTTGTTCTAATGATATTTACTGTACTGTACTGAAAGGGACAATTCAAAGTAGTAATAATCATGCTTTGCTGAAAAGCATTTCCTTCAAAGACCCTGCATTACATTAAGTCTCTGAACAAGAGGGATCATTTCACTTACCTCTGAAATGAAAGCAATGTCTGTGGTGAAATGCAGAACTTAATACACTACAGAACAGATTATGACAGGAAGCACTAAATGGAACTTCCAAGGGGAAGTTAGGGAATCAGGCAATGACACTCTTGCCTCTGAATCAGTAATGAACCAACACCCAAGGACTGTTATCAGATATTGTGTCATCTTTTGGATGAACTCCAAATATCATCCCATAACACTATCCTTAGGTATCCGTTCATAACTGCCTGAGAGTCAAGAGCAACACCTGCTGAGGGCCTGATTCTACATCGCTTACTTGTGTTGAGTAGTACTCAGTTATCTGAGTAGTAAAGACTTTTGAGGTTGCAGAATTGGACCAAAAATTATGAATGCCTCCTGCATTACCTAGGTACTCCTCTGGGGGTTTCCCTTCCAACTTCTAACTTAGCCTGTGGTTCTGTTGGGATCACAGCATCAGTCGTGGTAAGGTGCATAATTCAACAGCTTTGCAAATATTTACTTCTGAAATTGTATGTTTTTATGGTACATTGTAAACACTCTTGTTCCTCTGTTGGCTGTTCTTTCCCTTAGGCATTATATAACGATGAATTATTGTGACTTTACAGCAGTACCTAGAAAAACATGTTTATTTTAATATGACACTTAATAAGAAAAGAAGTTTGAAGTGTTTTTTAGAAATCGTTTACTTCTCATACCTCACTCTACTCTTAGAAATCTTACGTGGTTATTAATAATATGAATTTTAATTCCTTCATTTATCCCTGGCAATGTAGTTAATGCTGTATAATACACAAATAAGTCTGTCCCCACCCTGACAATATTACAATCTAACATCTTAATTGGGCTCCACACAGGTGCAGAGCTCTGCCTGTACAGAGCAGCTTGAAGGATTGAGGCCCAAAAGGCAAACACATCGAAGACAAGATGTGCTGGGAAATCCAAAAGTGGGGAGAGCACACATGTATTAGTTTTTACAACCTATAAACTCCCCTCTTGGGCCTTCTGGGAAGAGTGGGTATTGAATAAAGAGAGAGGCAGTATCTTGGTGAACAGGGATGGTGAGGCAGCATGGAAAAATGGCATTGAGTTTGGAATGTGAATGCAGGTGGAAGTCACTCTGCAAAATGACACTCTGGTTTTGGAAGCTCATGTTGGAAAAACAATTAGGTGGTGGTGGTGATTCCAGAGTTTCATGCTTTTGATCATTATTTGAGAAGCACCTTTGCTGAAAGCCCTGTATCTTAATTGTCAGATGAGAAACCTCTACCTGCTCTGACTTTGTGGTGACTCTCAGATGCCGCTATAATATGGCTGCAAACGACAGTATTTTTAAGTCTGTTTTACAAGAGGCAAAACTCTGTCACTGACGCTTAGCATTTCAGCCTTTTGAGTGTGACCTTCCCTCTCTGCTGTCTAAACACATGGCGCACTCACATGATGGTGGGGAACCAGTAAACCAGGTTTCCGTTTTCTGACTACAATCTGACTACAAGTAAAAACTTGAGCATCACAGGAAACTGGAGGTGGAGGTGGGAGATTGATATGACAACCCCAAATTTGTAATGCATGGATATACTCACCTCAGGAAAGGCCTTTGTCCTGTATCTAGTGATCAGAAAGGTGATAGAAATGAGAGAATTGGGAATGCCAAGGACTGGATATTTTTCATGGTCCAGTGAAAGGTGGTTGGCACCACAGGGCACCTTCTAGTTTTGCTGAATTGCTTAATGCTTGAACAGAATATGTATGACTGAGACACCCTTACTGAATCCCTGCTTAGGGGCAGGATATTATCTTTTGCAAAGGGTGCAAGAATCTCTCCCTTGGTGACTGGTCAAATGCTTTGCTGGATTACTGGTGTTAGGGTGAGCTGAGTAATGCCACAGAGGGTAAAGCTTTTCCCCTACCACAGGTTTTGGGCCTCTACCCTATTCATGGGACCTGCCATTCATGTCCTGAGATAAGTAAGGTAGTAACAAATCTTATACTTAGATAACACCATATTGCAGCAAAGCTAGAAAGGCTATGAAGGCTGTACCTCTCTGCCATAGCTTATCTATTAAAGGCCTGAGGATTTTTTGGTAACTGTAGAAATCCTTTCAAATCAAGTCTTCCAATTTAGTCTTTCTGGAATTCAGTGTAGATGCATCAGCTGTGAGGAGAAAATCCATAGCAAATGTCAGGTGGTGACAAAGGATACTGGGCTACTGGCTGCTCTCTGTTCTCATTCTTTCCAGTGGCTATACTCTGTCACAAGGGGATCCTAAAGCTTTACTGGCTGAAAGAAGTTCCATAACCAATTGGAAAGCAAGCATCTTACCGTGGAAGGCCAGCTTGCTAGGCCTCATCAGATCGTGAAAGAACTTAAGGCTATTGGCACATTACTCCTTTGTAGGCTTACTCCAGAAATCCCAATGATCGATGCATCAAAGCCTACTTCACTTATCAAAAAAAAGTGGGTTATGGGAACCTATGGAATGCCCAATTAAGCATAAACAAATGAGACCTGCTTTTAGTCTTAAATCTCTCAGCAGGTTACTGATAAATCCGACAATAGTACTGCAGTGTTTTAGAATGAACACATTTCATATGATGTAGCAGCAGTTGCTCGAGGATGGATACTGCTATTACAAATTGGGATTCAGAATTCCATTCCTCAGCCCTTCACTATTGAAGTCTTCCCTGTGTCATCCCATGTAATTCTCCAGATTTGGCACTGAACAAGTATTTAAAAGTTTTTGTCTGTCATTATTATATGCTATTATGGAGAACTCACCACTTCCCATTTTTTTTCAGACAAAGTGAAATTAATTTTTAAATGACTAAAAATGACCCATGTTAATGTCCCTATGAATGGGCAGCAATTTATAATTAAGTCCACTAAAATTTTAATACATGTCATGTAAGAAGAGAACCAATGACTGGAAGTTGAAGCTAGACAAATTCAGACTGGAAATAAGGCAGAAATTTTTTAACAATGAGGGTAATTAACAACTGGAACCATGTACTGAAGGTTGTGGTGGACTTTCTATCACTGATCATTTTAAAATCAAGATTAAATGTTTTTCTAAAAGATATGATCTAGGAATTACTTTGGAGAAGTTCTGTGGCCTGTGTTAGACAGGAGGTCAGATTAGATGATCACAGTGGCCCCTTCTGGTCTTGGAATCTCTGAATTTATGTAACCTGAAGCATAGTGGTTCAGTGTCATTTAATTTTGGAAAATTTGTGGCAGATTTAAGTTTTCCACTTCCTAATCTCACCCTTTGTAGCTTCTTTAAAATAGTGCTGTGGTCATTTCGTGGAAAAGGAGCTCACAAAGTTTCACTGTTATGAATTGTCACAAGATTTAAGTGAGTCAATCTCATTCCTATATAACCATTTTCCTATTCCAGTTTGGTATCAAAGAAAAAATTATTTTAAATCCGTCTCTGTGCTTGAGCCTGAGATATGACTTATATTTGTCATACACAGCCTGTGAAAGTGCTCCAAAGTGAAAGTGCCCTTTTCTACTTCATGCCTTTTTTAGAGGGCTCATAAATTTATTTCTAATGTTTTCTAACCGCTTTACAAAAAACTAAAAAGAAAAATACAATGCTATATAGACCACAGGATGGAAATCATTGAGCTGTAGGACAGTTCATGGGAGACTGGAAGAAATGTAATATTTTCGATTTTCTGATGGCTGCAAAAATTATAACCGATATAGGGCCTGACTTTCCCAACCCTGAAATGAATGGCAGAACTCCCCCAGTATCAAGCCCTTAATAATTTGCTGGGTTTTTTGTCTGACCCAAGTGCAATGTGAACTCTTTGGGTCAAATTATACCAGGTCTGTAGGGGTTCCCTAAAAAAAGAAGAGGTAGCAGGCACCCCCTTTTCTCTCAGCACCTATATGCAAGGGGCAAGTAATCAGGGCTGCCAAGTGTCAAATATCTCATGTGACATTCATTCTAGCAGCCCATATGAGAAATCATGGATCCAACCGGGATGTAGGAACAGTCTGCAATTGTTGTTGCTGGCCATCAAGGACCACTGTAGCATCAGCTGACGAGGCAGGATGATGGCCCCTCTACCTCCTGTCTTGCTGCACCTCCTGTTGGATCCAAATAGGAGGAATAGCAAGTGGTGACAGCAGCAAGCTGAGTTAGCAGGGACAGAAGATGTGGGGTTGGGGTCTCTGTTTCCCCTTAACAGTCCCCACCCCAGATATCTAGCATCTTCCAAATATGCTCCAGCACCCTCCCATCTACCTAGTACCCCAGACATTTTCCATCCCACACCTTCTCAGCTGCAGCTGCCAAGATTTATGCAGTTCCATGCCCTATCCTTGAACATGGTGAGAGCTGGGAGTGTTGGCCATAAGATGAAATAAATGGGGGAGTGAGTGGCACTATGTGTGAAAGAAAGCATAGAGTCAAATATAGTCAATCTTAAATTAATCAAACTGTACCATAAAATCTCTAAGGATAGAAATTCCATCCTTGAATAATAAGAGTATAACAGTAGGAATATGCTACTAACCACCTGACCAAGATGGTGATCATGATTGTGAAATGCTCCAGAAGATGAGAGGCTATGAGAAAAAAAATTCAGTAATGGGGATTTCAACTATCTCCATGTTGACTGAGTACATGTTACTTCAGGATGAAGTTTTTAGGCACCATTAATCACTGCTTCTTGGAGCAGCTAGTCCTGAAACCCATAAGGGGAGAAGCAATTTCTTGATTTAGTCCTAGGTGGAGCACAGGATCTGGTTCAAGAGGTGAATATAGCTGAACCACTCAGTAATAGCAACCATAATGTAATTACTTTTAACATTTTTGTGGGTGGGAAAAATACCAAAGAAGCCCACCACAGTAGCATTTAACTTCAGAAAGAGGAACTACACAAAATTGAGAGTGCTAGTTAAATGGAAATGAAAAGGTCCAGTCACAAGTGTGAAATGCCTACAAGTTGCTTGGAAACTTTTTAAAAACACCATAATAGATGCTCAAATTAAATATATGCCTCCAAATTAAAAAACATAGCTAAAGGACCAAAAAAGTGCCACCAAGGCTAACCAATAGAGTAAAAGATGTGGCTAGAGTTAAAAAAAAGACATCCTTTTAAAAAATGGAAATCAAATCCTAGTGAGGAAAACAGAAAGGAGCGTAAAATCTGGCAAGTCGTGCGTAAAAGTAGAATTAGGCAGGCCACAAAAGGATGTGAAGAGCAACTAGAAAACTAACAGCAAAAAATTTAGGTAAAGCAGAATCAGTGGAGGTGCCACCGGATGATCAAGGTGCTAAGGGAGCACTCAAGGAAGACAAGGCAGTTGCAGAGAAGCTAAATGAGTTCTTCGCATCAGTCTTCACTGTAGAGGGAGATTCCCACACCCAAGGTATTCTTTTTTTAGATGACAAATCTGAGGAACTGTCCCAGACTGAGGTGTCAATAGAGGTGGTTTTGGAACAAATTGATAAATTAAACAGTAATAAGCCACCGGGACCAGATGGTATCCACCCAAGAGTTCTGAAGGAATTCAAAAATGAAATTGCAGAACTACTAACTATGGTATGAAAACAGTAGCCTTATTATGAATATAATAATTAGGAAAGATAAATGCAGGTGTATGAAGGTTTATTTTACAAGGTATAGGGTTAAATATTTGTAATTTTGGTTAGGACATTAAAGTAACTTTTTATGTGATTAATTTATTTTACTGCTTTGACTATCTCCCAGTTATTTGGCCAACTGATGATCCCACTGAAGTCAGTACAAATATTCACATGGACTTCAGAAGGAGCAAGAGTGGGTCCATTGTGAGAAAGTGCTGCTTGTTGATATTATCTTTTTGTCATCAAGCTTTGAAAATACCATCTGTATGAAGACTAACACAATTACTAGGGCAGTGGTATGTTGTCATCCACTAACTCGTTTTCTCATAAATGCAAAGATCAGACTTCAAGGATCTTTCAGACACTTGGTGGGTGATTTTTATCAAAGTTTCATGTACCTGCCAAAGGAGTATCTGAGATAAAATAAACAAATCTCTCTCCTAATTTTCATGTGCAGTCAGTCTATTTTCATCTACAATGTGTGAAATTTTTCAAATGAGCTTTGCACATCTGAGGTTTTGTAGAGTATACCCTCATCTACATATTCTGATTTTTGTAGACTTATTCATTACAGGCCTTTTTGAGGTGGAGCGAAGGGAAGTTTCCTTACTGAAAGTGATCTATGGAGTATTGTTTAATAAACTGTAGGTAGTGTATTAAGATGCTCCACTGACAATGTTTGCAACAAAATTTCTAACCATACAAAACTCACCTGGTTTGGATTTCATTAGAATTTCAAAACTTAGAAAAAGTTAGTCAAAAATTTCACCAATCTTACTGACTATTCCAAGTGAACCTGGCTTGGTTTATTTTGGATAAACTAAAATTCTAATTCTTTAAAATGTGCCTATTAAGGCTTTTTATTATTTTTGAGTGTTTGAGAGAAGAGATGCTTTTAGTTATGAAATCCTGACTGTGGAGAACTCTCCACTTGCTTGCTACATACACTGGATCCAGACAAAAATTGAAATCTAAATGCAAAGCAAAATTTAAAAATAAATAAATAGAGAAGCTTTGATCTTGTGGACCAAGTAGGCCCAGGCTCTACCTCTTCCAAAAACTTCTTGAGCGGCAGAATAATCTAGTGGCTACAGGCCAGGAGTGAAATACTGGCGCCATTGAAGTCAATGTCAAACCTCCTATTGACTTTAGATAGGACAAGATTTTACCCATGGGTTCCTCTATTTCCAGATCTGCCACTGGCCTGCAGTGTGACATTAGACAAGACACTTCATTTATCTCTGTCTGTATTTCCACACTTTCTCTCTCACTTGTATCTAGCTCTTCATTCCTCCAAGATGTAGAGTCTTTGTTGAATTTGTGTTTTAAAAAAAATCAACCTTCTTAGAATATGTGTATATATATATATATAAACTGAATGACAAGAAAAACATTAGTTTTAGGATCAGCCAGGTGCTCCAAAATCTACTCAAAGACTGGGAAATAATCTGTTGTTATGATACACATTCTTTCCTGAATACTGTGAAATAAAGTTTGCATGACAGATTAGTACAATCTATGAATGTAGTTCTTTAAATGATTCTTTGTTGCTTTAAAAAAATAACAGAGGGTGGTGACTGGATGGCTCTTGATTGTTAATAGATGCAAAAGGCCAAATTCCTCATAAGTATTTCAGTGCAGTTACACCAGGGATGATTATGTTGCGAAGATTTTACATCTGTGGCAGATTTTAGGATAACTTGAACAACCACCAGAAACAATGCATAAAAACATACTGATGATGTTATAATTTAGCCTGCCTCTATCCTCAATCTCTGCAGCTAGTTTTTTCCTCTGAGTAAGAGGATCTCCGAGAGTCATCAAAACATGGCACTATAGGAGATGTGGCAACTACAGTTGGTGTAAACATCTTAAAAATTGAAATGTTGATGACTTTTTTAATAGAAATTTCAAATTTTGACCCAAAACCCCCCCACATTTTTTTGGCCAAAAAGAAAAAAAATCACTGAAATTTTATTTTGTTTCTCAATCACTGTTATAGGCAACTTTAAACTGTAGACGCATAACCTTTTATTATAGTAATAGGTCACTAGTTTGAAGGTGATAATTGGAAGTGGTGATGATCTTTTGATGACTCTCTGGTGGTCTGTGTGAATGAGATTGTGGGCTAAGTTTTCGATTCTGATGGACAGATATTGCCATAAGAAAAACCAACATGGCTGGAATTGATTGGCAAGCCTGACAACCAGCAGGGAGGACAAGGACTTGTGGAATAAGACACCCTCTTTGTCCCCTAGAGGTGAGCCATCTTGTGTGGAAATTTGCATTGCTTTTGGCTTTGCTGTGTGTGTTGGAGAGGAGAGAGAGCCTGGAAGCTGAAATCTATCAGTGTGACATCTTTCACGAGCACTAAGCCAAACAATTAAAACCAGACTAACACAATTTATGCTGACATGGCTGTTGTTATGCTTGCTTTCCCCTCCACAACACCAGACCAACTGCCTCTCTTCAAGGGTCCTCCTAGCTACTGGGCAGGCAAACATCAGAAAGATTGGGGTATTGATATCCTTTCTGTGCCCAATGGGGACCAGTTGCTGCTCTGGGGGGACTCTGTCACACTCTTGCTGCTTCAGAAGATGTCACATAATAGGTGTGGGGTTTATAACCAGACCAAAGGCCTCATCAGGGAGCAGGCAGGATTTATACCACCCTCTCTAGAATGGGAGAGGGAGACTCTACCTGCTAGTGTAGACAACAGCCACAGATGTTGCATTTTCAATAGCTACTTTTATTCTAAACACATGAACATTCTGTTCCAAAATCATTTAAAATGAAGCCAGTTGTGAATATTCCTCTTTTCAAGGGGAAAGAAATAGTTGAGTAAAACAGGCTTTTGTGTAAATCAAACAGCTGACAGACAATAACATGTGGTGTATATGTCTCTCACAGGAATGTTTTTCCAAGGCCCTTTGTTACATTAATTGCTGACTAATCTATTATTTTAAGCTCATTCTCAGATGAGCTTTCCTCTCAAAAGTACATTATCTGGCTTTAGAAAGGTTAGCTCAAAAGACTATTTGAGAGTATAGATTCCCAAGTTTACAATACAATGCATACTGCTTAGAACAGACACATCTGTGCTCCTTACTTTTGTCCACTCCATCTAATGTCTCAGTTAGGCAGACAGGCATTGAGATAGAGTGTGACAGAAATGTATTGTGCTACTAGAGTTTGAAGAGAGTGAGAATAGATTGTAAAAATAAGAAGCTGCTTGAAATCCTAGGTGTAGTAATCTTTATACTATGTCTGTCTAACTTTGTATTGTTAGATCAGATGAGGTTTTCTTTTCACATTTCTTGTGTCATTAAACCAGTTTTGAATCTCAAGGCATCTATTTTTCAAATTGTATTTAAAGCTTATTTGGATATGATTGTAGAATCTACTGTACTTGTTTTACTCTTCTGGGAGCTTCTCAGCTGTACCTAAATACATTCAAGATTTCATTTATTGCAACTTTAAATCTCTTAACAGGAAGGGTAATACTAGTAGAACCAGAAATTTTTTCAAACCTGTAGTAATGTTTAAAGTGTGCCCACTGTATACTTTTGTGGGCGAAAAGGCAGTGGTGGGTGAATACTTTTTAAAATGGTCTGATCATATCTTGCATTTTTAAATGAATGCACTTTGGCCATGCTTGTGCCCCTTTTATATTTGTGTTCTATAAACATTTGTGCAATTGAGTTGCACTGGCATGAATATTAATGGAAAGCAAACTTCAAAATCCCATGCATGATTACTTACAAGAACTGAATTTGAAATACAAAATGGCCTATTTGTAGAGGTAAAATCACCAAATGTCAGAAGCTTTTTCCCTAGATGATGGGCCAATATTCCAGCTTTGGTACTTGAGTCTGATGACTTTGGTCTCATCCTAGTTCACACTGTATGTGTCCCTGTCTTAAAAACAAAAAAACACCCACCCTATTAGCGGGGATGTGAGAAAGGGGCCTCAGAAATTGTGTTCACACAGTTCACAACATGTGTGAGACAGTTGGGTTCTGGGTTCATTTCCTGAAGGAGGCAAACATCTTCCTATTGCAGTAGTGCAATATGGTACGCAGATGAAGTAGGAAACTTTTTTTAAAACAACAATCGATTCTGAAATGAAGCCTAGCAAGTAGGAAGGTCCCAAGTGGTTTTGAAAACCCATCTTACTTCCTAGGCCAGCTCGCACACTTAGCATGCCTATGATCTGAAAAGTGCTCCTTTCTGGGAAAAGTCAGATCCCAGAATTTTCAGCTTATTTAACATTTCTGTTCCTGAACACACATCCTGTCCCAGTAGTACCCCATTTATTTTTTAGTATGATGTCTTCTATAATTGCAATAACAAAGTGTGTGTGTTTGTTTTTCTCCCTTTGGCAGTCAGATAATGATCAAGTAAAGCAGTGGTTCTCAAACGTTTTGTACAGGCAACCCCTTTCACACAGCAAGCCTCTGAATGCCACCCCTTCCCTTTATGAATTAAAAATACATTTTTTTAAATATTTAACACTATTTTAAATTCTAAATTTATAACCCTATTGTTTGAAATAAATTGGCCTATTCTTACTGCTTTTAAATTGAGTAAATCATATGTTATCAAATTATTGTTATAAGCAGAGAAGTTATTTTTAAATAGTTACTGTTTATTACTGGGGGGGGGGAAGAAACTTTATCACTTTTCAATATCACTTTTCTCAGCAGACTTAACACCCCATTACCACCCTTACTTCTGCGCTGCTACTGGTGGTGGCGCTGCCTTCAGAGCGAGGCAGCTCGTGATCCCCACATAATAACCTTGCGGCCCCCCTGAGGGGTTGTGACCCCCAGTTTGAGAACCCCTGAAGTAAAGCTATGTTAACTGATCATAGGGATGTAAAAATTAGTTTAGTCCACGTCACTTATGTTCTTTCTTTATAGGGGCTCTTCCCACTTGAGTATGTGGGAATCTTTGGACAGGTGGGTTGTTAGGGGATCCATGATTACACTAGTTGACTCCATTGTTGAGGTACAGGATGCAATATCTTCCAAAGCTTGGTAAACTAGAGTAGGAAGATTCCATTTTCTTCCGACCCACCAAAACACTGTGACGTTCACTTAAGCAAAGCCCAAGATTCAGACCTTTGTAACTATCACTGACATACAGCTACCTCTGGAGTGAAGCACAGCAGCTGTTTAAGAACATTACAGTAAAATAGGATATATTGTGCACTATATATTATAGTGAGAAGATATTCTAGTAAAATTTGAACAGAATTTTTTTTTAGGAGGGCAGAATGTAATTCAATAAACTAGAATGTAGTCAGGACATTAGGCTTTACCCCTCCAGCTTTGAAAAATCCCAATGGAGTTTTAAGGATCTGGTCAGGGCCTCAGTTTTACATTTGTCACACATTTTGGAAAGTGGGCCTTGTTTAGTAGTACCTTCTAATCACAGTGCCTGGAGTCTCTCAAGAGGCTCATTTGTGTGTCAAATAACATGCTGTTGTTGCCCTGGCTGTATGTGTGTCTGTAATCAGGGGAGTTTCTTGAAAAGTTGCTCAGAAGCAGCAGAGAAGAGGGCCAGTTTCACTATTTGAGATATTGAATTGACCCCATCAAATAGGTGGCTACTGGGTGCCAGAGGAACAATTAGCATTTTCAAAGCTGTGCACTGAAGGATGAGGGGGCTCTGCGGGTGGCAGCCAAAATAGGTTCTGCCATCCAATGGTTGCTACGCTCGGTTTTTTTTATATGGGCATTTGAACACAAAGGTTTCTAAAGTGATAAATTCTGTGCACTTAAAGCCAAATTTGCACCTTAAATTAATGCAAACATATATTAAAGTGGCCAAAGAGACATTAATACAGGCCTGTATTTTGACTGGCTCAGGACTGAGCACATAACTCCCACACAGTTGCTGTGGAAATTACTCATGCCAGGAGCAGAGCAGACCCAGCAAAGCAGGGTGTGTAGGTTCATCAGCAGATATTGAGCTAATTGATCTGGTTCTGGAACATTCTTCTGTGACCCCAGCCTAGGAGGACCAGTAGAGAGTGGGCCCTGACTTTGGAGATGTAGAGCTCTGGTTGTACTTTGTCTAGATTTCCCCTTGCCTGTACGCATAAGAAGTAGCAGCTTCAGTTTGGATCAAGATGATTTGGAGGTTTAGTATGGAGATGTTGTTGGGAGATATATTTGGTAGCATTTAGGATGTTTTTTGTAACCACAGACTGCTGCAAAACTATATGTAACCTCTTCTACAGCTGGATCTTCAAAGGCAAAGATTTATGAAGAATCTTTGCAGTTTCTGAGGTATTCGCAAAAAGATTTTGCAAGTCATTTTAAAGATGAGGTAAGGAAAGATCTGAACACCCACCCAAGTGTGTGTATTTACATTTTTGTTCTTCTAAAATGGTGTTTATGGAACAATATTTAATAAGCAGCATCATTTTGAATTTTCTCAGCCTGTTAGAACACATACAATGTGTAATGAAATAAAATATAACTGGATATGATGCATTATCTCAATGATATGTCATTCCTAGTGGCAGGATAAGGGTCTGAATCATAATACTTAGTATATTTCATATTAGAAGTGCTTTACAAACATTAACTAATCTTAATCAACAATATACAGTGTTATCTAAGATTTAAAAAAAAAAAAACGAAAAAACTGTTCTGCTAGGAAAACACTGGCAATAATTCAAATGAAAATACTGGCTGCCCATGAAAAGAGATTATTTTTTGTTGGGGATAGGGTAATGGGAAGGATTTAAATAGGGAGATGGCTGATTCATTTGTCTCTACTAGCCCTGTCTGCTGATTAATGGACAGTCTGCATTTAAAAGTGCCCCAATCATCACATCTCTAACACAAGCATTGTTTAATTTACCAACTGGAAAGCCATTCCTTATAGAACATACACATTTCTTAGCTGTATGTTTTTTCTTTCAGACAAGGAGGACACAGTTGTATATGAGTGCCTGTATTACAGAAAGAAATGCTCCTGATGTCCCAGTCTGGCAAGGTGCTGAGCACCTCCACCTCCTTCGTTCAGTTTAAGTCAGTAAATCAGAAGATACTCAGTCTGATCCTGTATCACTGATGTTAGTGGGTGTAGGATCTGATCCTCAGATCTTTGCAGGATTAGGCCCTCAAGAAGTTGTTTTGGAGTGATCCTATTTTGAGTTTGGTATAAAAGCTTAATTAAATACTGCCATGGGTCTGAGCTTCTGGAGCTGCCTTTTCATTATGATCTTTTTATTATAATCTCCAAGACTTGGGTGAGTTGTATGATCTGCTGACCAACAAATATGTGAATTTTCAGTTAAAACTACACCTTATTTCCTTCAAAGTTTATCTATCATTATATATATACAGCTTCCATATATGAGGGATTGATCTATATCTATATCACACATGATCCCGTAATAACTTTCATTTGAGTATCGTAATACCCCTCTGAAAAAAGGTAAATATCCCTTTTGAGAAATTGAGGCACAGATTCACACAGCAAATTAGTAGAGAACTCAAATCCGTGACTCCCCCTCCTGGACTTTATCTATTAGAGTCCCTCAGTATTGAAGAATTTGTGATAAGTTACTGTTTCCTATATACTATATTATAAATGACATTTCTATTACAAAATTAGCCAGGGAACCTCTGGTGATTTATGGATTTCAGCTCTTAGCCAAGTCTGGGAAACCTTGAGGTTAAAATTAGGGAAGAATAATGAGTGGTTTTATGTAATATGGCCATGGGGGGAAATATATAAAGACAGTGAAAGATAATAACAAAATTTTTAAAAATGTGGTCAAATTTTACTAAATCAGGAAAAACAAACTCCTTAGACAAACCTTATTGTAGGGTTTCTTCCTTTGGTTTATTCTTTTCTTCCATTCTGAATTATATTTATACATGACTTATGACATAAAATGAGTATATATTAAATATGATAGACTTCATGCCATTGATGGAATATAGACTGTGGGGCCCTAATGGAAGAAAGTATACCTGGGTTAGGTAGTGCAAACCACCCACAGACCTCACACTATGGGTGAGGCTTGAAGGTGGATGAGGCATAGCAGGCAGTGGAAGAAGCTAGCCAGGGAGAGAGCTGAGCCAAGGAACACAGAATATGTACTGATTCAGCACATCCCCAGGCAGCTTCTCCTGCCGGGGCTTGTATGATGCCCTAGCTAGAACTTAGAGCTGCTCCCTTACATACTTATTTGCCTTTCCTTGGGAATCAATGTTTCCTCAGAGCAGCTGCTCCCCTGGGCGCAGGAGTGGGTACACCCCCTGCACTGCAGGGTTAACTCAAGTTTGATGTGTTTAACAAATAGTGACCCATAATTTTGGGTGGAAACTTTTAATTCTTAAGAAAGGTGAATTAATAAATAGCTGTACAGAAACGCTGAAGGCTTTGGCAAAGTCAGAGTTGACAACAGTTAACTAATCAGGTCTTCAGCGCCCAAACCTCATATCTGCAAACAAATGGAACTGTTTTTGAAAGAGAAGGTGTCCAGAGATGCTAAGCACCAGCATTATCCCCCCCCCCCCCTTTTTTTTTTTTGCTCTCTCCTCACTCTACTCCACCATTCCTTACAACTAGAAGTGATAGGAAATGTGGGTTTGTGACATGGTGACCTAGGTTATCCTATCCCCAGGTTGAACGTATGGGGGCCCTATACTGTAACATCACAAATAGGCAATAGTTTAAAGGGGGCAATGTGGAGTTATGACAAGGGTAGTGAGGTGTATTTAAACATGAGTAACAGCCAATAGCATTCCACTCAATGTGTCGCTGGATTAGCAGTCTTGTTAAGAAGTATAGTGAAATGTGTGCTAATGATGGTCTGATAACCAGTCACCTGCTAACAGGCTGTGAAAGCATTCCCTAAAAGCATGTCTCCATAGTAACCACAATGTGGTATGTGGGCCCTCAGTTACAGTGGACAGAACTCCAGCAGTCCCATTGGTGTCCGTTATGGTGTATTGCTCCATTATTTGCTAGCTAATTACTTGGTGGGGTGGAGTGGTGCTAGAAAGGGGCTTCCTTTTCCAAAATTCCTACATTATTTTGAAACAGCAGTTATTCTGGGGGGTATTTGTGTATGAATTTTTGTGAAGAGGGATATCAGTTATCTCAGTCCCAGGAAGCCGCAGAGATGGAACTGAGGCCACAAACCCTGTTTTCCCTGTTAGGAGTAGGAAACCAGGCAAGGAGGGAAGTTAAGTGGAGGGGGGATCAGATGCATCTGTGGCTTGTGAACCTACCATGTCTAACCAACTGGCATAAAAAGAGTTGGTAGCAGGGTGGAAAGCTTCAGTTGAAGCTGATATAGACTGTGTCCAGATATGGAAGGACTTTTTATCTGGACTTGTTTCCACCTGGAATGGTGGAGAGTATTGGGGTTTTGTGTTCAGAGAGGAATCGTTCTCAGTGCTATTGAGGCATGTTGTGCCTGGCCCCAATTTTGAAACCCATGAGTATTCAGATCCAGGGACTTCACTAGACTTTGCTAACTATGGTCCCAGTCTTGTATTTGGACTCTATGGAACCCCACTGAAATCAGCGGGGCTCTGAATGGGTGCAGGGGTCTGTCTATTTCTCAGTGCAGTATTAGTGCCTAAATAGGCTACAACACGTAACTTTCTTCCAGTCACAAAGCCTGGGTTTAGACTAGTCAATGCTGTAGCTGCTTTCAGGAATCCCTGGTAATGGCCCTTTCACATTATAACTAGTAACTGAAAACCCATGCTGTTGCACAGGTGTGGCGGTTGGTCCAAGTAAAGTGTATAGCCTCCCTCAACTAGCCAATTAAACTATTGCTGTAGAATAAGAGTGGTGATTGACTGAGTTACTTCTGATTATCACAATGGTCTAGGACTCATGGCACGGCATAGGTATTTGCCTTATTCTAGCTGTGCACTGCACGGGTGTAATTTGTAAAGTCAAAATGGCTGAGAACTAAAAAACTGGGCAGTAACAGACCTCGAACCCTAGTGATGCCTCAACCTGCTGATATTCTAAACAAAAAGAGTTCTCCACCACGTTTGTGGCTGCTTTCATCACTTCATATTGACTCAACAGAGTTTCTAGGTTTTAGAATGACACGCAGAGACACCATCCTGGATTCGCATTATAAAATGTTACTACCTGAGATGGGTAAACTACTTGTTTTAAGATTACTAACTTGACCCTCAAACTTTGTTTGAAGTGAACCTAATCCTAACCTTTTATTAAGGGATGTGGTTAAAGAGGCCTGCCTAAAGGAGTGGCCCATTATGCTGCGTTTTGGGGAAAAACCTCACTGAAGCTGGGGGGCATATACAATGCTTTTCATTTAGGATAAATGTAAGGAACAAGCAAGCTTCTTTATGAAACCAGATAGCGGAAACAATAGGAGCCACCCAAAACGCAGACACATGGTAAGGCTGGAGTAGAAGCTGAGCCATGTGTCCCAAGGGGTTTCCCTAGAGATATGAATAGCAAACACAGGGGCTGGGGCATTGATTGGTGGAGCTGTGCATGTGAGAGAAGCAACAGAAGCATATAGAAGGAGCAAAGAAACCACAAACACATCCAGAGAAGCCCTGGTAGAGTGACCCTGTGAAAAAAGCTGTGGGGGAGTTTTTGGGGTAAAGTGCTGGCTAAAAGAGGCTTGGAACTGTGAACAAATAAATTACTTCCTGTTGTTTTGATTCCTTGGGTACTCAGGGATACTGGATTTTTGTACATGCTTTGTAAATAGGATTGCATCAAAGAAATAATCCAATGCTTTCATCAATTTCTCCTCCTAATGGAAACAATCCACTAGACCCCAAAACTGGCTAACTGCTCAGGTCCAGGCCCACTGCAGTTCTTCTGAAAGTGATTTATCCTAGCATGACAAGTCAGAAAATGCACATATTCATCAGTGGAAAAACTCTTTTTTTCCATTTGTCTCTTTCAGAGCTTGCTCTGTAGTTGCTATGGGAGCTAATAGTTTATTGAGCTCCGTAATAGATGCTTTATAATTATAAATCCAAGTAAGTTATTGGCACATTATCTGAAAACATATGCACTAATTTCTTCTATGTTGATCTACCTCCATAGTTGAGCAGTTAAAATATTTGAGTTACAGCTTCCAACTTTCAGCAGAATCAAGCAATGCACTCCAATGGTAAATCTTCAAATCAGAGGGAGAAGTCATACGTTGAAGTCGAGAGTTAGCATTTGAACCTGGGTCTTGAAGGAGAATGTGTTCTAATGAAACTGAGTGCTTGATAGATGTGTATTCTCCTTCCTGGAAGTTACATATTGCATGATAAAGCGGTCTGAGTGTAGCCTTTTCCTAGAAAAATTTCTTACACTGAATTTTGCATGGGCTTTTATCATGTAGTCATCATGCAAAACAATCATCACAAACCAGATGATTATTTAATCATTGCAAAAATGTTGGCCTACAAACAGGAAACAAGCAAAGCCTGGGAACTAGGTTTTTGTGATGTCAAATTGCTTCTCTGTGTGTCTCACCCACAACTGTTGCCAATTTTTCGACCATTCTCATACTCGCTCACCCTCGGATTACCCCCTTGCCTGTCTTTCCAGTTTATTTTGCATAGCTCTATGCAACCTTAAAATCAAGTTGTCATAGGACCAAATCCTTCAGTAAGATCCATGTGGGAATTGGAGCTATAGTTTTTTTTATATTTGTTTTTGTTCTGTTTTTGTTTTTTACACAAACACCCATTTAAAAAAAAAATGACTGTGCTTAATTGTTATCATTTAAATGTTTCCAGTTCGGCATTGGGTTAAGGTTTACACATTTTCTTCTGTTCCTGTTTGGCTGGAGACAGTTGTCTGTCACTTTACCCTCTGACTGTAGCTTTGCATTGGTAAAAGAACTTCATTCTTTTAAACGAATGAGATCATAACATTTGCAGATTATTGTAGGACTTGGCAAAACTGCAGTAGAGAGCTGACTCAATGTAGTTTTATTGCACTCATAAGTTTCCTCCTCTCTCTAGTATTAAGTCTACACTGGGGACTTGGGGAGAGATGATTCTTCTGGATGTATAAATATCATATTGAAACAATTTCCCTCATGTTAATTGTCCCTGCAACAATCTGAGAGCTTTAGCCCCTGCCCTTCCCTTGCTATAAGAGAAAGCAGCAGCCTGTGCATGTGCAGCTGAGTAGGAAGAATACATGGAAAAGGGAGGAACCTCCTTAGGCTGCAAACTCATAGCAAATGCTGTCACTTTAATTCCTCTCACTGACTGCAAACTAAGCACAGATGTAACGCACACTAGCCATATAACATATTGACACCATGATCCTCGGTGAGACTCAAACTCTGTCCCTTAGTGCAAAGAAAATAGTAGGTTGTATAGAACCAGCCACTAAAGGAGTCTTGATCAAACACAGTAAGTCAGTTTATTACATACTACCCCATTAGACAAGTTTGTCCCATGTGTCTGAGGTTGACACAAATTCAGATCCCATCTAAGGTGACATTTTACAATGAAACATGGCTACCTACACGCACAGGCTCCACCCATATGATTCTCATTGCAGGATCTGGGTCATAAGTATCATGGCCATCAGTGGGGATTGAACTCTGAATCTTTAGCACTAAAAGCAAAATCCCTTGCTCTTTACCTCTACTTGGCCTTTGCATGCGAGCAGGCAGCAAGCCTCTGCAACATGCAGGTGTGTACACTACTTGCATGACTTCCCCAAGTCCTGTCACTTTATTGCATAGCTCTCCCTGTGTCAAAGCCTTCCATGGCCAGAGAGAAGTGAGCACAGTTTATCTCTCTGAGGGTAATAGATGCACGAGCATTTTAAAAACTCAAGGAGAGGGGAAAACTTTTTAAAGAGCTACTTTTCATTTCTTTTATGGCAATGGCTATGGTTTTAGAATTTTTTAAAGCTTATGTGATCCATAGAGTTTGCAGTAGAACATTTGAGTCTGCCTGCGCTCCTCCCTAAATATCTCAGCTCTTGTCCCATCTCACAAATGACTAGACATTTATTCGATTACTGTCATCCAGGCCACGACTTGGACTATCTTGTTTGTAACTGTACTATCTCAGCCCACCGTTTTCTATTCTCATGCATAGCAAGGGGTGGGCTGGAATCACAACTGCATCTATTACATTGCCCAGATATTTCATTTCCTTTCAAAATGCTTTTTTGGTTTCATTAGCACTCACTTTCTTCCAAAGCTTTCTTCTCTAGTGATTGGAAAATACAGTTTACTCATGTTACATTTTCATTTTGCAGTTAACATGTTTGACTGGAAAATGTTGTTTGTAACAATAATCAAAATGTGTAAGATAAAGAGCACAAATGATGTGTAAGCTTATTTCATGATGTTTGGTTAACTTAAGATAAACAAATTTATTATCTTGCTATTAGTGCAACTTGTATATTTAAATTGCTTCCCAACAAGTTCATCAAATTGAGTCAACTTGCTTCTCTTGACTTGACATGTTTCAATTTATTGTATATTAAATGTCTCTTGGAGGTTGTTTTCTCTCCCTGCTTTAAACCCTTAGAGGATGTAGACAGAATAACGGAGAAAAACATATCAGCAGAATTTTCAGATATTGGTACTTGGTACCTAAAATTCTATCTAAATCTATAATTAAGCTTCTTAATATATGACCTGATTTTCAAAGGTCCTGAGTACTGCAGCTTCAACTGACTCTATGCCTCTGAAAATTAAGCCACGTATTTACCTTAGCAGCCTGACTTTAAGCATTGAAGTTTGAAAATCTTTGTCTACATATATCATATCACTAGTTTCTTCCCAGAGAAACATAAAATTTTATGTGACCTTCTCCATCCCCTTCAGCTTCCCTTTCTTTTCCCCTCCTACAACTCTGTCCTCCTTGTCCCCTGTTGTAGATGCAGAAGTAGGTCATCTGCTCTCCTTCTCTCATTCTTCCATGTGCCCCAGTGACCCCAATTCCAGATTTCCCTTGTGCCAACTTTCCCCACTTTCATTACTTTTCTTCCTAGCCTCTCAATTTCCTCTGGCATGTTTTAGTCTCTCCCATCTGAAAAAACAAACCAACCACCCTTTACCACACGTGCCTACCCATCTATTTTCTTTCCTTGGCTTCCAAGACACTCTAGTCTCCCGCTTTTCCTCTTTGTTCTCTGATGACTCCTCAGTATATCTTTCAGAGGATCCTCTTCATCCTTCCTCCAAATTTCAGTGGGGATTTGTGATGGGATAGTCTGTCCTCATGTGGCTTGGCCCTTTTAAAGTTTGAAAGGTTATATATATAATATTATATTCACTCACTCATTCACTCAGAGGGTTATAGATAGGGAAGATATGGCCCTCAGAATAAGTGATGCTTGGGAGAAAGTCCTGACAATGTACCTTTAAGAGTCCAGGGCAAGGAGCATTTCAGAGAGGGCTGGGCAAGGCTCCATTCTCCCTAACAAACTGAGATGGGAGAAGGAGACCAGAATAAATGCTGCTCCCTCCCTCAAACACGGCAGACATCATCAGTAAACAATTGTAATCCTAGCCTGAGGATTAATTGAGAGCAAAAGAGCCATCTGAGGGAGAAATTGGCTAATGATTTACAACTGGCTAAATTATAACCCAGCCCAAAGTAAGACTGCTGGGAATGCCTGCCATAAAGAGACAGAGTGTCTCTTTCACTGATGTATACACAGTTCCAGGAGGAGGGCTGGGGCTCCTACCATAAGGAGAGACGGAGACTGGTTAACTCATGACATGGTTTCAAGGAGGAGAGGTGGAAATTACTCCTGTTTTGACGGAGTGACCATTTTGAAGCACAATTCCGGCTCCAGGAAGGGAGTTAAGAGGTCTCCTGAACCAGGACAAAAAGCTGACCAGGTTTTTGACAGGGACCCAGAGCATGGTGACCTGAGGCAATTAACAAAGTAAGTCACACTTTGGAGAACAATTTAATAAATCAGACCCTACAAAGGGGGTGCAGGTTTCTGAACCAACCCAAGTCTGGTAATAGATTGAAAGAACTCTAAGGAGTACTGAGTGCAATGCACCAGTGGGGTCACAAGGGTAGGCTGGAGAGGCTCACCCCTTAACAGGTTTCCACAAGGCTCTGTCCCTGGCCCCTCCCCTTCTCCTGGTACACCTTATCTCTAGGTAATGTCATCTGCCAGCCCACATTCAATTATCTCTATGCTGAGGACTCACAGATCTACCTCTCTGCTCCAGACCGGTCTCCTTCTATCCAAATTGAAATCTCAGCCTGTTTGTCTGATATCTCCTCATGAATGTCTAGCCATCAGCTCAAGCTGAACATAGCCAAACCAGTGCTCATGATCTCTCTCTCTCCTCTTCCCCCACCGCAATCCCTCCTTGCTGCCTACTTTCATCAATCACTGTGGACAACACTCTCATTCTGCCTATAATCTGGATGTCATCTCTGGCTCTGATTTCTCTCTAGCTCCTCACATCCAGGCTACGTCATAGAATCATAGAAAAGTAGGGCTGGAAGAGACCTCAAGAGGTCATCTAGTTCAGCTCCCTGTGCTGTGACTACACCTAGACCATCCCTAACAGGTGTTTTGTCTTACCTGATCTTTAAAAATCCAATTCTACGACCTCCCTTGGGAAGCCTATTCCAGGATTTAACTGTTTTTAAAGTAAGAAAGCTTTTCTAATAGCTAATCTAAATGTTATTACTTTTTGTCCTATCTCCAGTGGACATGGAGAACAACTGATCACTATCTTCTTTATAACAGCCATTAACATATTTGAAGACTTATCAGGTCTCCCCTGCCCCCCTCCGTTGTCTTTTTCAAGACTTAAACATGTCCAGGTTTTTAGCCTTTCTTTAGATTTCAGGTTTTCTACACCTTTAATCACTTCTTATGCTCCGCTCAGGGGACTCTCCAATTTGCCCACATCTATCTTAAAGTGCCAAGCAGAGTGGGGAGAATTACCTTTCATGTCTTACATATGACACTTCCGTTAATACACCCCAGAATATTGGCCTACATCTTGCAGATGTCTAAGTCTTGCAGATTCCTTTTGTATCCGATAGGAAATGCTGTATCTATCCACCCAGCTAAAACGCTCATAATCTCACATCTCAATTATTACAACATCCTTCTCTCTGGCCTTGACAAATGTCACCTTGCTCTGCTCGTATCCATTCAGAGTGTTGCTGAAAAGACTATTTTTCCTTGCCTGTAACTTGAGCCATGTCACCCCATTCAGCTTCCCTTCACTGGCTCACCTTTCTGTGTCGCATTAAACATAACCTACTTGTCTTCACTTTCACAGACTGTCCCCACCCTCCCTATCCTCTTTCATTCACTACTGAGAAGTCGTTTTCCACCTATGATTGGCCAGTCGAGCCAGCTTCCATCACTCACTTGTTAAATTTTCGGACAAGCACTTTTGTGCTTTCTTCCAAGCTGCTCCTTGTGCTTGGGAAGAGTTAAGCTGCTGTTGCTTTACGACTATTACCCACCATGCTGCTAAATGTTGTCTCATTGTACTCCTCTGTCACAGATCTGTTTGGGATCCCCCTACTGACAGCTCACCAAGTTGCTGTGAGGGGATCCAGATACTGAATCCCCTGTGTTTTTTAAGCTTCTCTGGGTCTCAACAAGCTGTAGCACTGTTTCCTCCCTTGGCTTCCCTGGTAAAGTTCCTGGGTACTGTCTGTCCTCAGTCTTTGCTTTCTCTGATGTTCTCCTTCCTCTCTTCTGTCCAAAACGTCCTGTTTGTCTCTCTGGGAGTATTCCCTGATCCACCCAGCCTCAGTGTTTTTGAAAGATTAGCACCAACACTTTGTTGTTTTTGCTCTGCATTTTGGAGGATTTTCCTACTCTTCATACCAGTTCCCAGAAAACCAGCGTGGCCAAACTGGGGTCCCAACCCTCCTTACTTATAGTACGGTCAAGACACAGTCATTAAATAAGTACTCCCCATTGTCCTCAGTCTGGGGAAAATGTGACACAGCTTTGCCAGCAAAAGTGAAATCCATGTATACAGAGAGGTATTCATAATACAGCATTTTTCATAGCAACATCTTCATAGTATCAACCAGAATTCATTGGATACCCCAAATCATCACATCCCCTGTCTATCTGTATCCATTTGTTGTCTTGTATCTAGACTGTTAACTTTTTCAGGCAGGGGCTATCTCTTTGTTCTGTATTTGTACAGCACCTGGCACAATGGGGTTTTGCTCCATGACTAGAGGTCCTATGCACTATGGCAATACAAATAATAAAGATAGTGAGAGTTATAATCCAGGAGCCTTGAAATTCCACTTTTCTTAGAGGGGATATTTCTACCTTACACGGTGAATATTAACAAATAATACCGAATTCCTGTTAATATAAAAAAGAAAAAAAGGCCAAGCCCTCCCTTCCTGTAGCATAGGAAGATTTGATAACTACAGGAGCATAGGAAAGAGTGGAGTTAAAATGTGCAATTCTCAATGTTGCTGGAGCTAAGCTCTCTATCTGGTGGGAGCAGCAAAAGCCATAGTTGTTCCTTTCACCCACCAATGACCTTTGCTTTAGAAACAAAAAATTTTGGACTATATCCTGGGGAGTATTTTGCTATTGATGCAAGAGAATTGAATGCAATACTTTAAAGATCTATCATCACTTGTAGCTAGGGATTAGCATAATGATTAATGTGGCTGCTATAGTCCTGGCTGTGCAGTCATTTTGCAATGGGTATATCATGCAGACTTTACATGTACACCTTTTTAAAAATTCTGTCTGATTCTCCCTGCACAGTGCTCCGATTTTACTATACACAGGATTTTAAATGCAAGCACTAGCAAGTATGCAATCATAGGGCCTGATCCGGTAAGCTGCAGAATGCCTCCTGGAAGGTGCTGTGTATCCTTGCTTCCCACTGAAGGAGCACACCACCTTGCAGATTTGGGGCCGTAGACCTTTCTATTGTAAACGTTCACACTCATGTTCACGTTCACACTTTTCACTAAGGCCTGATCTGCACTAAGAACTTACATTAGTTTAGCTACATCTCTCGGGTTTGAAAGTCCACACCACTGAAAGGCAGCTATACTGACCTAACCCCCAGTGTAGACAACAAAAGAATTCCTACCTACCACCCCTCGGGGAGGTGGATTACTTAAACTAATGGGAGAACCCCTCCCACTGGCATAGGTGCTGTCTACACTGATGTGTTTAAGCAGCGCAACTGCTTTGCGGTAGTGTTTTAAGTGTAGACAATAACCCAAGTGTGTAGTGAGGCCTGCTCCTGCTCCCATTGCATTCTTTGGCATTGTGCCTATCAAATTTATTCATGCTCCATTAGGCTTTTAGTCGGCAGAAGGATCCACACTGTTTTCAGTGTACTTCCATTTAAAGCCACCTCCTTCCCTCATTCTAAGTTTCACATTGTAGGTGATGAGTTGCATGAGACTCCTTTGCCTTTCCTCAGCATGGCTTGTCAGGTGACTAGTGTAGATTGCTATCCAAGAGGCCCAAACTGGTCGCTTGTTTAATTTAGTCTGAAAATCTCATACAGAAGAGGAAAAAGTGCACATGCGCTGTTTGTTTGTGAATCATTTCATTATAGTAAAGTCTAGTTTAGTGAAATGAATACCTGCTTTAATAAACCTTTTCAAAGAATAGGTTTGTTATGGCTCCTCAATTCTCCAGTTATGTATTAATAGTGAAGCCTTTCAAAACATATCCTTGTTAAAAGTATAATCCTGATAATCCAAAGAATTGTCTTTGATTAGTCTTGTAAATGAACACTGTCTTGTGATGAGATACACTAATGCGGTAACACACTAACCTTTTAATAAAATGGACAGAGTTCTTCATAAGGTAATGGCCCCAAATGGGAATTAGTACACTAAATTTTTGCGTTTAAACCATTTCAGATAATTCCCACCTAACCTCCCACCACCATTACCCATTTTTCACAAGATAGTTTTAGATATTTTTTCATGCCTAGTTAATCTTATGGCGGCATTTCATGTTTAGCAAAAACTTCATGTAGTTTGTGATTAATATGAACATCAGTATTAGTATCTGCTTTGGCTGGGACGTGGCAGAGGAGGAATTCTTTCTGAATTACTGGGGAATAATATTAAAAATACTTTTTTGAGTTTTTAGTTTACTTTCCTCAAAGTTAAAAATGTTTCCACAGACATACAATGTCTGATTGTTCAAAAGAGGCAGCTTCCCAGGTAACTTTAATTTCAAATCCTTGCCTGCATAATTAAAACACAAACTTGAGACCTTTTTCTTCAACACTTCCATTGTCTATTTCTCATTATACTTCTTGATGAGATTTTTAGGCTTCACAGAACACCGTCTAGGCAGCTAATCCGATGCAGTGCTAAGATCACAGCACTTCTTGTGTAATTCTTATTAGGTTAATCAAGAAACTTACTGAAGCAGGAGGTTTTTTAAGGCCTGCCAAATTTGAAACCATAGATCAAAGTTCATAGCCCTCTGACCCTTTTGCCCTAACTCGCCTCAGCAAAGTTTGCCTGAATGGGCTTTATTGTGAATATGGCAGCGTCAGAGGGCCTGTAAATTTGTAATTGTTTGGGCTTAGAAGAGGCATTGTAATGTGACAGATGAAATGCATTTCTTCTTCTCTTTCTGAAATCTAAAGGTTTTCACCTCCATTGCCTATACAACTGCAGTGGTGATCACAATAGCAGTTAGGTGATCATTGTCCTGTCAGGCTAAGGCTGAAGTTTTATGACAGAATGTAATTAAATGGCTCGGAAGGCAACATTAGGAAAACAGCAGTGATGAGCTGGGGGAAAGCTTAATTTCCATATGGTCAGCCAAGCAAGAACAACGCCAGCATTGTGCCTGGGAGTATACGGTTTAAGCACTATTAAAAAGATGTCTATTCTTTACATGGTCTATCAAATGCCATTGCACTTTTTGATTGCCCTTCTTCATGGTCAAACCCTTTCCATAATCCAGATGTTTTTCACATGGCATTAATTCTTAGACTTAATAAATATTTTATTATCAATTCCTAATACATATAACCCTTTATTTTCAATAGCAACACTGAGTTTAAGGATGGAAATCGGTCAGTTTAATTCACTGAAGTTTGACCCAGAAAAGTTTAGGACATTTTACTGGGTTACCTTCATAACATTCTGATTTACTACTTCCCTTTTTCAGGGCAAATTACAAAGGTAAGTAAATTAAACAAAGTTTGGGTTTTTTAGCGGGATTCAGTGAGGGAGGGCAATAGTTGCATTTCTGAAGAAGAGCTTACATTCACTGCAGCTTTATATCCGCATCAGTGTAGGCAAAACAATGCCCTCACTTCTTTCTAAAAAGCAATTTTCTTTATAAAGATATTGAAGGAAATATAAATCAACCACTAGGATTCACATTTATTACTGCAATATTTTTTTCTAAAGTTCCTGGGTGTGTATTCATGGTTCTCCTCCCCACCCAGGCCAACCACCTAAGAACTGACCTATGACACTGGTCCTTTGATTTAAATGGCCGCTGTCTCAGGGCCTGGTACTGCTACCATTGAAGTCAATGGGAGTTTTGCAGCCTTAGGCATAAGTCATTGGCTATGGGAGATGAAGGATTTCTTGGTCTATATTCTTGCTTGAACCAAAGGATGAAGGAAAATCTGTGTTCAGATGCCTGGTGTCTATTTGATGCAACACTACAGAGGAAATAAAATAGAGCAACAGAAAGTTTTTTGTGAAGAGTTAAATTGGAAGCAAGATACTTAAAAATGCATTTTAATATTTATTTCAAGAGAGGCAAATTCAGAAAGTCAATGTTGGTCTGACATTTCTAGCGATGGTCTTATGGTGTTTCCAAAACAAGGCTTGTGAACCTGTTACCAAGCCCTACAGGTGAGTTATTAAAATGTGAGAGATTTTGTTAGGATTAGAATTCTATTAATTGAAGGATGTTGATTAAGGCAAGCAAGATGTTCAGTTAAGAAGCAAAGTTAATAAAGCAGTTGTGGCAGTCGTATTTTGCTCTCTTTAGAGTAAGAAGGCTCTGGAAAGTAGGAGAGAAACAAAATATAAAGTTGACTTTTGTTTATTCAGCCTCACTTGTTCAGTTGAAATGATCCCGTCTGACCTTAACATTTATGAAAAATAAAGAGTTTTTCATTTAGAGTAGGTGAACACTCTCTGAAGCCTAGGGAGCAGGGTGAACTTCAGAGCCTGCACTCCAGCCCGAGCTGCAACGTCTACATGGCTGTTATCAGCACAGTAGCCCAAGCCTCATGATCCCAAATCTGTTGGCCAGAACTCTGATACTCGCTGCCACTTGCTGTGTATATGTACACTTAGCGTCTTAAAGGTCTAGAAAACATGCCCTGTGAGGAAAGACTGAAAAAATTGGGTTTGTTTAGTCTGGAGAAGAGAAGACCTGATGGGGGACATAATAGTTTTGAAGTTTATAAAAGTTTGTTACAAGGAGGAGGTGGAAAATGTGCACAAGTTAACCTCTGAGAATAGGACAAGAAGCAACGGGCTTCAATTGCAGCAAGGGAGGTTTAGACTGGACATTAGGAAAAACTTCCTAACTGTCCGAGTAGTTAAGCACTGGAACAAATTGCCTAGGGAGGTTGTGGAATCTCCAGCACTGGAGGTTTTTAAGAGCAGGTTAGACAAATGCCTTTCAGGAATTATCTAGTTATTACTTAGTCGTCCTTGAGTGCAGGGGACTGCACTAGATGACCTATTGAGGGCCGTTCCAGTACACATCTATGATATAAGAAATTTGCAAGTTAAATGCCCACTGTGTACTTTTTTAAAATGTTACTACTACATTGGCTCTTTTAAACCACTGGGGTTTTTAATCCTATACATTCTCAACAGGAAAAGTAAAAGAAGGAAGTAGCAGAAATTTTATTGTTGTGGTCTTAAACTCTTTCTCCCCAACTCACAATCTTGACTACAACTAACCTTTAAAATACATCCTTCCTGCCTGTTATAACTAAGGCATTTTTCTCTATATAAACAAAAGGAAAGTGTCGTCTTTATTTGATCTTCAAATGTGATTATAAAGATGCTTTATTATTAAACTGTGCAAAGTTTATTATTACATTCAATTACATTAACTAGAATGTAATCTGACAGATAAGATACACTCATGCTGTCTATGTCCATTTAGGAAAAAGTATATGTAAAGGGACACATGTCATAACTCTCAGTAAAATAAACGCAGCATATCTTTTTATTTATAGTTTTGAAAAATTGGAAGAGACAGTTAAATCTTACTGTCAATCAAACTCTCATTTGAAAACTTCAGCTTTCAGTTTCCTGGAACCCACTTCTATGAGGACCTTTTATCCTTTTCCTCTTTATATACACACAATGCCTAGACACACATTAAACAAACAAAAAATTATTTCCTTATTCTTTGCCTTATGCTTCCTTCCCAAAATAATACAAAGGGAGCCTCATTCTGGGAACATTCTCTTAAATTACTGTCATTTTCAGAGTTCTAATTCCGTTGCTTTTATTTCAAGTATATTTTCTCCCTTGCATAGCCAGTTGAGCCAAATGAGATTTACCTCTGAAAAAATGAATGGCCTAATGTTCTTCTATGGTTATCTTCCCCTTCCACTTGAGGGGTATATTCCTTGCCTTCTGCCTGCTTACTGCCCTGTAGATAAATATATACAGAATTTCTTTAGATGTCACATTGATGGATGGGTGGGACAGTGGAACCTGCTCAACGAGAGCAAGTGGGACACTTTCTGATTCATCACTCTTCCAGCTGTCAACACGCTGATCAGGGCTACGGAGCAGGTCCTGACTTGTCTAGGTCACAGAGTCACAAGAAAAGCAATTAGTTTTTCAAGGATATACATATTTTAGTCATAGGATATTTGACATCTGTGCTGAAGTTCTCATATTCATTACATGAGAATATTATGTGTTTTTTAGAGTGGTCACTGTGCTTAGCTGAGATTGGACCAAATCAGACTCAATTATTTTTGTCATTATGGTAGCAAAGAATGAAGGGTAGTATTTCACAAAAAAGAAATTTGGGGAGCATCGTGTTTGTTGGCACCTGTGCAATGGAGGTGGGAGTATATTTCAGTAAAGTGATTGAGAAGGAATGCCTTCTCTTAGGATATATTCTGGATAGTACTAATTTGCTAATCGTTCTGGCCAACTCTGGATAGTATCTGTTCCTTCTCTTGGTTGAACTAGTGAAGTTACTCCTTTAATTCAACAAGTACAGGCTTGTATTTATGGAGTGAAAGGTAATAAGCTAAGTCGGAGATTTACAGGCCTTAGTCATAATATATGTAACTGTAAATCATTAAAAAATTGCAGCCTACGTATGGCTTGAATTTCTGTGCATGAGCACCAGTCAAGCTAGTCTGCACTAACTGGGTCTTCACTGCAGAACTAGCTTGGTCTGTTACTTGGGCATTACTCCTAAGCCCCTCTCCCATGCTTGCACACAAAACTTTCATCCAACTTTAGTGGTACTTTGAATCCATGCTATCTGGCCCTCCTGGGGGTGTGGGCTAGAGTTTGGATTTTGCTCTCACATGGGCTGGTAACCCAACCACTTACCCTGTGTGCTCACTGCAAAATCACTTACGTGTAAGTAGTGTGTAAGTAGTGTCCTCCAATGTCTTCCCACAATATCCCCCCCCTGCAGGACAGACCAGTTCTCCCACAGTTCACTGGAAAGAATTATAGAACGGCTCAACTTACAGCAGAAAAGAATTAGGTGATATGCTTCCAGAAGTCCTAGGGGGAAACGGGGGTGAGTGGAGCATCTGTGAGGACATTAACATGGGTATGGCTTTGCAGTGTGCCTGCTTGCACCAGGCCTAGGCTTAACTCCAGTGAAGACAATTTGGACCAAGAACTCTACCTTATATAAAAATATCTTTATCTTTAACTGTTTCTCAGCTTGCATGCCTCCTAGGCTCTCTTCAGGTCCTGTTTCTTCTCCTTGGCCTAAATCTCCCATTTCTGCCTGCTGTGTGTATTCTAATTTCTCAGCCTCCCAGTTTCCCTATGGTCAACATTCAGCCTGACTCTCTGTCATTCTGCCCGATTTCCCCACTGCCTTCCCACATCTACAGCAGATAGGATAACAATGACTTGTCATAATCTGAATAGTTTCTTGGGTTTACATACATGCTAATTAGCTGTGAAGTGTGCCTCGTACTGTTATGAATAATATTTTACAAAAATAAATTGAGTTATACTTAGCATTTCAATGCTATTGGCAAAGAATGTTGCAATAGAACATCAGGAAGGTGTTGCAATGTGTATTTGAGTAAATAGCCTTGAAGATAACCATATTTATTGGTGCTGAAATGAAAATAATACTGAAAAATTCAGAGCCTTGTCTTACCCTTTGTGACATGTTCAGTTCTAATTCTGACAAAATAACCAGATTCTTTGTAGTCAATACATGTACAGAAGTGTCAGACCTCTAATAAACTAACATTTAAATTATCTGTAACCGCACTCTGACACAGTGAGCAGGTGAGAATTCTCTGGCTGCAAAACCCTCTTAAAAATCAGTTTGCTATACATTTCTGCTAGATCCAGGAGAACTTGCTCTTATAACTTTACCAGTGGATGTGTGCAATGAAGGAAAATCTTTGCCAATGTTCTATACTCATATTTAAATGACCAATTAGTTTTATCAGGTTTGTTTAAACAGAGATTTATTTTCAGTTCAGTGAAATTTTAATGGTGTGTGTGTGTGTGTGTGTGTGTGTGTGTGTGTGTGTGTACACATACGACAACAGCTTTCTAATGCCTTGATCATAGACACACAGATGCTGTGCAGATAGTCTTCCAAATGTCTTGTGAGAGGGATTATGTAAGTAAGACCATGTTAACATTTTGAATGAATTAAGCTCTCCCTCCCCTTCTGAATTTAATAGCATAGCTTTTCAATCTCTTTCTTCACAATAAAACAAATCTATGGCTACATTCAGGAATACTAAACTGCTCACATGTGCAGTAATCAAGACCTCTTCTCTAAAAACACAGGCAAACAACCATTGCCACATAAGACAAAGGGCAGTAGTAGATCTTTCCCATTCTTCCTCCAAACTACTCCTAAAACCTGCTTGTTCATAAGGCCTATATGTACTATAACCACATGCAGCTCCACTGTCGCCTACTTGTAATGTAGTCTATTACTCTACTATATCTGTTGTGGTGCATTTAGGTTGTGAGATCGTTCTGATGTAGACTTTGTTTTGAAACGTGCATAGAAATGCAGCATATAACTGCATTGTGCAAGTTGCTAGGGAGGAAACAGGACATTTGGGCAACTGGTTAGGGAAAGTTGGAGGCATATTAGGTAGGTGTTTCTGCTAAAATGCTTAAAAACAAAAGTGTTAACAATGCTACAATTTACATTCAAAGATTCATAGATTTATAATTGCCTAAGTCCCATGGCTCCTAAGTCATTTTTTAAAACGGGGCTTCTAAATCACTTGGGCTTTGAAAATTTTACCCCTAATCAATTATAGGGGTAATAATTACAGTCAGCGAAACTGTATGAAATTGTCATCTGGAAATATATGATGACTTTGGAGAATCTGTGAGGTTCTGTGGGAATTGATGGGATTTCTCTAGAACTTCATTGACATAGTTGTATTTTGAACCCTAGTTTTCTGTTTCTGCTGATTTGTGGTATTATAGTTGAAATCTGCCTGAATGGGCAGGTGGCAGTAGGACAGTGCATAGTACTCAAATAGTTGGGGTTCAGGAGAAGTCCTGGACAATTCCCAAAGAAGCACTGGTATTTGTTTTGGGAGAAGTTGTTAATTGCCTAGTGGCTTCTATAGATGGAAGAAGTGCATGGAAGTGCATTACCTTTCATCAACATACCCCAAACAGGGGAAGGAAGACCAGAGGGGGGAATTAAGAGCTGTATTGAAGGACTGCTCCTCCTTTCCAATATCCTGAGAGGTAGGCACCTGTGCTTCTAGAGATGGATAACCAAGAATGCAGAGAGAGAGATCTGCTGAGTAATGCTGTTCATTTTGTCTTTGATTTTAAAGATTTTTACTATAAGCCTTAGCTCTTCAATCCAAATCACTTTACAGAGTGTAGGGCTAAATGTAGGTCTGGAAGGTAGGTAAAAATGTATAATATCTAGTTACAGATGCAGACTAATGTCTGCACTTGCTCTGGGTGTGTCTCAACCTCTGACTGCCAGAAGGTGGGATTGGATGCAGGGATGGATCACTCAATGATAATTGCCCTGTCAGTGATAATAGCCACTGTCAGAAGAGCAGATACCAGGCTAGATGGACCATTGGTCTGACCCATAGGGTCATTCTTATGTTCTTGCTTCAAAATGGGGGTGTAATTCCAAGCACACAGAGACATACCCACACTAGCTCGATCTGTGGCACCATGTGCAATCCCATCTGAGACCCTAGTGTGGGTAAGTCTGGTAATTACACCTCCAGCTCAAAGTGTAGATATACCTTAAGATTGGTTATGATCAGCTTCAATTTACAGGAAGTGTAAAGATGTCAGAGGCAGGATGAGAAATCTGGAATTTCTGGCTCAGTCCTATGATCAGACTGCCAGATTGTTTTTGTTTCCCTTTCAACTGAGTGTTGAATCTGTTTAAATAAGCCCAAAAGTATGCATGTTACAATTTTTTCATATCATGCAGGAACAAATTATTTAGTAAATATTCAAATACATCTGAAAGTCAGCATTTCCAATTTTAAATTACACTTAGAAAATGACATTTAGACAGATGATACTGATTCTCACATTTATTGTACATGTCCAGGCTATTAGGAAAGGTGACAATCTGACTGACTGGTGTTTTACCCCCTCTATTACCAGTCTCTCAAATGGTTATAATATCTGCCTGATAGAGAAGTTGAGAGTTTAATTAATGTTTATGAATTACTGTGAGGTCCTGAGATAGGTGGTGTCATATTAATTTTGTAGGTTGTGCTACAGGAGTGCATGCTGCTTTGCAAATACATACTCTGACGTGGTCCCTGCTCTGAGTAGTTTTACCAAATTAAAGGAAGTGCAGAAAGTGGAAGGTAGCTGCAGCCAAAAAGTGAGAACAGGCAGATTTGTAACCAGTGATTAATAGCCAAGCAGAGGGGAAAAGTTTTAAGAGACAATTAAGGAGGTAAGAATCCAGTACAGAAGTATAAGGTATTCATTTTTATCTAGAGATAGGACCATTTTGCTGAACCAAGATCCTTGGGCTATGGAGTTATAAACTTAGGGTGTTCGGAATCTGGATGTGAATTTTCCTGCTTAGTTCTATTTGTTTTTATCAGTCTTTGGTAAGACCCCAAGGCTACTAGGGTGTTGACATTAAAGATGTTACAAAATATGATGATGATGCAATTCAGTGCACTTTTCAATGTGTCCTATGCGTCTAGATGACTGTTAATGAACTCTCCATCTGCCTAAGAGACCTCGTCCGAAGCATTAGTATGACTTTCAACAGCAATTAATACCAGCACTATCAGCCCCTGCTCTATCACTTTAAGTTTTACCTTTTTTATTTTAAAAACAAAGGAATGAAACCACATTGGAGGCCAGCTGGCAAAGTTACATGTGCTCAAACACTCCACCCTCTGACACCAGAACTTAAACCCATGCTTCAGTCACAAGTGACAATGAGTTTGTACCCATCCAAGAACTCATTTATTCACACCACAAAAATTGGCATAGTCTAGTGCATTTGGCAGTTTCTGCTCAAGAGATATCCAGGACTGTAATAGTCAGGGTACCTCAGGCCAGATACATTGGCAGAGCTGTATGCAGTGGAAGTTTGCTCAGCATCCTGTGCTACGCCTGGCTCTGGTCACTGCTATTAGACTCTCATATTCACAGTGATTAAATTATCCACAAAATTTAAAAGCAGGAAGATTTTTAACAGTTGGTTTTAATTTTTGCAATTGGGAAAAAAAAGAGAAGGCGGAAAGCACTGCAAGCCTGAGCAAATTATTGCTTCCAATAGCTTGTTTTAGACCTCCAATCCTTCAAGAAACTTTGCACAGGCTGACTCTGGTGTGACCAGGCAGAACTCCATTAAAGTGAAAGGGACTCAATGCAGGCCTGATGGTCTGAGAGCATGGAGCTCATTGGAGATCTGGGGTCTTTGCTTTTAACTTTCACTTAAATTGATATAATTGTGAATCTTCCAGTTTAGTTACAGCAGGGATTCATTTAACCCAATATACCACCATACATTCAAGTCAGTGTTATGATGTCAGGAATGAATTAGCTTCCTTAATAAAAAATGGATGATTGAGCAAGACCATTTTAAAGTCTGCATTGGACTCCCTGTATATGCTAAAACAGGGATCTCTGTAGCCTCCCTGGAAATGAATTCTAAACTTTTAATTGGGAGGGCCCTGAGAATTGGGTCCACAATGTAATACATGGAGACTCAATATAAAGACTTTGTATAAGTCTTATTCTACACTGTGTGAAATAAGTTGCACAGATAAAATCTTAAACCTGCTGGAGAGAATGTAGAGGTGTAACAGATTTGAGACACAGCTAGTGGACCTGGAATGGTGTTAGGGAAATAATTTATAAAATGGCTAAGGAAGTTATTCCTGTGGATATATGTCTGTTTGTCAGACTGTTGTAGCTTGCTTTCTGAAGGGGGAAACTAGCAAGATTATTATTATTTTTATTTTGCTGCCACTGAAAATCACTTTAGCTTCTTAGCAGAGAAAATACTGTGCTTGATCTCTATAGAAGTGGTTTGCATAGGTATAAAATACGTTAGAAATGGAGAAGCCTACAGCTGTTAAGAATGGCGGCCGATTGCTATATCAGCTAGATTCATTTTTTTACACTGAGTGTTGAGAGATCTACCACTCCGAAGGTGGAAAATTAGTTCCCACAACTCTGTACCTTTAGCATATTGTAATTTATTTCAGGGGAAAATCCAGCCTTGAATGTCCAAAATAGATTGCTTGATATTCTCAATGTTTCTTCAGAAACATTGATTATGGTAATTGTTCTGGAATGTGCTTATCATAACTGTTTTGCTTTATATGCTTTATTTCCTTTATTACTCATGTCAGTATCTTAAAAATTGCTTTGTATGTTTAACTATTTCAGTAAAAATATTAGTAACACACATCGAATATCATTCTTCATAATAGAAGGATATTCAGTATCCAATTAAAGTGACTGTAGAACTAGGGTGGTAATATGAATCATGAGCAAGATAAGGAATGTCCCAGGAAATCAGCTTTTTTTCCAATGCTCTCCATATAAAAACTCCATTCCACTCATTCCAGTGCTTTCTTTGCATGGAAAAATACTTATCATGGCACATTCCTCATCACTGAGGGATCCCCATCGTATCCTGAAAGTGGATCACGCGTTATTTATCTCTAAAGTGACTGCTCTTGACAAAGGCAGCTTGATCCAAATGTGTTAATCGAGGAAGAATGGCTTCTGGTCTGCACTAATTTGACTAGGATTTCAATGTCGGAGATCTTTATCTTACTTGGGGCTTACTACAGTAGCAGCTTGTTTCAGAGAGACTAGGACATTCTTAACCATAATTACTTCGCTCTAAAAATGGACATCTAGTGATGTACTGGGCCTCAGATGCTATAGCTCATTTGGTTCTCCCTCAACTGTTGCAAATCTTTTTGTACCTTTGATCTCATCTATCTATGTATTTCCATGTGGTAACATGTGACAATAAGTATGTCTGTATTAATTGAATATTTTGATCAGTGTTCACAATGTGTTGTATTTGTAACATTGTATGTTGGACCTAAGGAGAAGATTCAACAAACTGTCTTATGGAAGAGACACCACCATTAGGCCAGTGATTGCAATCCATTGAGATTGAATGGGTCCAATGCCTCAAACAATGTAGCAACTTTCATGGGAGCATCATTTTGGATATACTCTGTGGATGCTCTGGCAAATCCCAGGAAAAACCACACCAGGACCTGGATCCTGAAACAACATGATAAAAGTTTCTAAACAAAATTGGAATGAATTTGATTTTTAGCAGTTGTTCTTTGCTTGTGCTACTGTAGTGTAGTCTAGCTATTGCTGATAGCTTTTAAAAAATTGCTCTGAAAGCTAGAAATGGAACAATGAACACATTTGGTGCTGTATTGTATGTTTCACCAGAACTTTAGGCTGCAACAAGATGATGATAAGGGATCTGTGAAGTTAGTTAGAAATAGAGATGGCCCTGAATAAAAGTTTAGATCTGAGCACCCTCAGACTTTGGGGTGCTATAATCTGGATCTGAATTTGGCACCTCTAGTTATGTTTCATCTTGTTAAAGCTGCTCTACTTTTCCTTTAAGGGGGCAACCAGCCTGGGTTAAATAATCCAACATCAGGCTCAAAAAGAGTATGTGTGGGGACTGGGAAGGTCCATGCCTGGACTGCATCCGCCATTGGTTGGAACAAAGGGATAAGAAGCAACTATCCTGGTGGGTTTTGTGTAAGATCTTGAGCAAGTCACCTGACCTTGTACCTAAATCAACATAGCTGCAAAATTAAGGAAAGGAGGACTGAATGTTACAATCTCTTTTGAGCTTTGCTAGGTTCATTGACAAAAATGTTTTCGAAGATGTGCATGGTCCTTTTAAAAAGTGAAGCTTTAATCATTGATACAAGGAAGTCATTCATTGTCCTTGGGTATCCAGGAAGGGCAGTAGAAAGAGGACTATGTCATAACCACATCAAGCATATTCCTTTAAGTTCTTGATTTAATCTTTTGTCTTTAAACTTCTTTTGAACAACAACAAAAAATCCACTTGACAGGAAACCCGCAAGATGGTTTATTTGAAAGACATAGGCAGTCAAATTGCGATTTTTTTTTTTTTTTATTTTAATTAATAGGATCACAAAAATGCTTTGTAAAGACACGTGCACAAAAATACCCAAAACATAGTGAAGTGACTGTGTATGGCTGTTAATGATCTAAGTGATCAGAAAAGTAAAGAGGACGTGCCTCATTTTCCCCTTGATGAGCTTTGCAGTACAGAATCCTGGAATTTGCCTTCAGGTGAATTGTCAGGGATTGTACTTTTCTCCTGAGAGCCAGTTCTAATTAAGCAGCATACAGCTGAAAAATATTTGCTCTTCCTCTGTTGAGCAACACATGAGTATCAATTTTATGTCCAGCAATAATGCTTGGATAGTGTCTGATCCATGTTACCTGCATGTACAGTATTTGCTGCAGGTTATAGTGTTATGTAGATAATAGAAAATCATAGAATCTGCTAAAATCAACAGATCTGAGTTACAGAAGATGATACTCCCTAGTTAGCTGTTTTGTTGCTTTACTTTTAATCTAGTTGAGGCAGAAATAATACAGGCCTGTTTAAATAGTGATGTGTAGGATCTGCCTAGCCTGAAAACCTACAAGAACAATACCTTTCTGAGCGAAGGTAGCACCTTACCCCACTTAAAGGACCAAATCTAGCCCTAGCATAAGCAGGTGAAACTCACACCTCATTTAATTCAATGGATCTGCTTAACCATTACTGAATTCAGTATGTTCTCCCATGGTATTTAAGAAATTAAGGCTGCTCAGTGTTATAAGAACCTGGGAGAAATCTATTTATAGTTCCGTTCATAGGCAAATAGATTTGAGGCTAGAGAGACTCAAGGTGCAAAATTTGGACCTGGATGTAAGGAATGTTCAGATATAGGTTTTGATTCAGCTCATTAGAAAGAGAAGCCAGTGTCAGAAGCCACTGCACCTCTTGGTTTAAATTTTCTGTATTTCCCCAAAACTTGGTATTCAGATCAGAGTTTGGCTTGAACTCATGTGTTTTTATACAGTGTACATTGCCACAAAGGAAAGGCTGGAAACCTGACAGAAATGTGCTGGGTACCCTTAGATACTGTTCATTGTGTGGCAAGCGGAGCCTTATACTAGAGTTGGCCCATGAGATATTGTATGATGGATCTGATTACACATCAGACTGCCTTCCTTTTCAACAACACTGTCAGCACTGGACAATGTTCATTGAATTTATGTTGAAGTTAGATTTAGTGATTCATCCAATACCTCTTGCCCTTCCTTCAATGGGGAAGTGATTCATTATACTAAACTAAAAAATGCATGAATCTAAACCACATTGCCATATGTTAAACTTAGCCATTTTGCTTTTCAAAGGCTTGTGTGGACCTTTTCTTGTGGCTGTGATCTGTGTGGATTCACACCACTTCAAGTTTTGCTTTGAGCATCAGATTCAAACAAATCCCCCCATCCAAAATTAAAAATTGGTCAGAGCTGCCAAATTTCATCTGGTGTTATTCAAACTCTCAACATTTTACATGACTGATGCAGAATTATAAAGTGGCCCAGGTTTGCTCAGGTGGGTCACATAAGAACGGCCATATTGGGTCAGACCAATGGTTCATCTACCCCAGTGTCCTGTCTTCCGACCGTGGACAATGCCAGGTGCAAATTACAATGCCACAATCACAAGAGATGAATTTGGCCTATTTTGGTCTAAGCAGGAAGGATTTTTAGGTACTTAATAGTGAACATATGTTGTTGACAAATAGTTGGATGTGATTTACTGTACAGAACAACAATGAGATTATAAAATTGGAGCAAGATTTTTCAAAAGCAACTGGTGGCTGAGTGCACAGATTGAGATGGCTTAAAGTAGCCTGATGTCAGAAAATATTGAGCATTCACCTTCTGCAAATTGAGCTCCTTTGAGTTTGGCTACAATAACCAAGGCACCCAAAAGCACTAGTCATGTTTGAAGGTGTTTGCTGTTACATATAACATGTATGTTCGATTAGATAGAACATATTGGTCAATTAAAATACCTCAATATTTTCACATTTTCTCTTGTAAGTATTCACCAACTAAATCATTCTTGATTGTGAAATCCGAACAAATTTTCCTTGTAATCACATTTGACAATTCATGCTGGGTGAAGGAATGTTTTCTTTGTCTATATTTAGTAATTAGGTAATGGTCACAAGAGAGTACATAAAATTGCAGGTCTTAATGTTTAATGTAAAGTAGGTCAACTGTCTGCCATGCATGCAATCTTCCAGATGTTTCATATAATTTTAATTGTATTTTTATTTAAACTCTCCAGATTGTTTTGTTACATTAGTCGGACATGATATAAAAGAGCAATAGTTTCAGTATCCCATCATAGTGTAACTGGTTATTTTGCGTTAAAATAACCCCAAAAAGTAAGTTTCACTTACAGATGAGGTGGAGCAAAATGTTAATTTGGAGAGCATGCTCCTTTTGGCTTTGATGGAGGGATTTTTTGCCATGTGACTATGAGCTTCAGGTTTCTATTTATTCATTTCTACTGAAGAATAAAAAGCCACCTCGAGCAATATTAGCTAATGTGATCTTAGAATTGTTTGACTTAGTAAATATTCAGCTTGCAAAAAACACTTTTCAAGCTTCATTATATTTCTTTATTAAGTCTGAGTTTGAGAAACAGTAAGATATTACCAGGAATAAAATAAGCACATATACAGGGAGTCATTAGCAATATAACTCAAGCATTTGTCATTTAAACATCTGATGGCAGGAGAAAAGCAGGGTTTCAACGTAGGTTTTTTGTGGAATATATGCTTTTAAATACACTTCAATGTAGAAAACACAATTCTCTCCCTACCACTTTTGCCTCTTCCATTTAGTAAACGTTTATTCTCCCCACTACCCAAGTGCACATTTCATATACTGTGATATGAACAAACATGGCTCATTTTTGTTTATTTCCATGTCTCTGATCCATAGATATTGTTGTGAATTCTGCTTCGGGAAACAGAGTTCATTAATTGACATGGTGGTGCTTTTCCTGATGCATTAGTAGCAAAGCTCAAAATATTTAAAGTGGTATGTAAGTAGCGTAGAGGTGATAGATATTTTGAAGAGATTTTTTTTAACCTGGAGGACATTTTCCTCCAGGTTACAACCAGTTCAAGGGTGTGTACCTCAAATTTTGGGCAAAAGCTACTTTGTTGATGTCCCTTTAAGAAAAGCATAAGGAAATTTCAGTTCATTTTCTGGCAGGGAGATGTTATTTTATTAAATCCAACTAATGAAAATAAACATAGGTGAATGGATGGAGGTTATCTTCCCAAAACGCTTGGATCGGGGCTAGCTCAGATGCAATAGTGCTGTTCACACAGGTGTTGTAATCCGTTTCTGAGCTACAAGGAATATGTTGTTTAGCACAGCAGAGACCAGGCTTCATTTAATTGGCAAATAAAATCTAGAGATGGCCCAGATGTAAGTTTTATTGTATCTGAATCATACAGTTCAAGATGGGAGTTGTTAAATAGAAGGTTCCAGATTAGGTACGTATCTAGGAGAAAGATTAACAAGAAATTCAAACGTGTATAGAGTCAGTTCAAAACAAGTAAATTAAAATATCTCCCAGCAATCTTGACTGTAGATAATTTATTGAGATTAGATATTGCTGTAGCTTGCAGTAGACATACCTATGGTGAAAGACTTTGGTCAATATCTCAATAGTCTATAGCGTATGTTCAATTATCACAGGTGCAGCAAAAGTAACATAGTAGCACAATTTGTTTAGATGGTATAGAAAGCAAAAAATAATCTTAAATGATTGTTTAGACAATATCTCTAATTTTAAAATTGTGTTTCCCTACTATAAATTAAATTTGTTTTTCTAACGAACTAAGAGGTAAATCTTGGCACCATACTGAACCACAACACTTAATGTAATAAAACTTAGCTATGAGTGGATTAGTAAAATGATGTAGTTAGCACAGCATAAATGCGTAATTTTGTCTACGCTGTGCAAAGGATTATAGCATAAAGAGGCCCCTCTCCGCTCCCCACCTCTCCCCGAGCAAAACAGCAATAAAGAGAGAGAGTGCCTCAAAGGTACATTTTGTATAATTTGAAAAAAAATTGCTGATTGATAACAGAGGAAATTTAATGTTCCCGGTTTTTGGCTCACTAGCTTTGTAGTAAAGCCAAGCTCTTAGAAATAGTTAATTATAGGTTCAATAAAAATATTTAGATGACAGCTTGTAAGCATTCATCATTTCTATGCATAATATGTCACAGAATTATTTTGTTGTTTCAGTAAGTATAAAGGAAAAAGTTAAGATGAACAAGTAAGAACAGATCTGACATCTTTTAAAGTTTCTATCAGCAAAAGCATTTGAAAAACAGGACCTTTTTCTTTTAAATTTAATCAAATTTCAAATCAAAGTATCAACTGTGAATTACTGGCCTCATTGCACCTCAGTCAGCATTCATTTCTACAAAGTGGCACTAAATGGGGGGGAGGTATAATCTGAGGTATGATTAAGATACATCTTCCTTGCTTTTAGTTAACAACCAAATCTGGTGAGTGATTAAGTTTTTGAAATATTATTGAGCTACACTGCAGTATATTGACAGTGTTTTATCAGAAAAATCCAGAATTAGAATTCAGACACTAAAATGAATGTCATTTCCCTATGTGTCTGACTATTCCAGATATTTAAACCTGCAACAAATCACTATCATGTTGTCTGTGAGCAGCATGTTGCAAAATCACAGCTGAATCAGCTAACCACAATTAACTATATTATCAGTATCCTGTAGGCGCTTTACAGTCCTTACAATCAGAATTCATCCTTGCAGCTTCTCAGGTAGCTTCTCAGTTACTGCATGTTAGTGCTAGCTGAGCTACTGATGTGGCTGGCTTCAGACGGAAACAGCTGGCAAGGATTACCTTCCTTTCGGCTGTCACGCGGGCTTTTACAACTGATTTCTGGCAGGGTGAGGGACTGAGTTACACTGTGCAGCCAAGGAAGATGCTGACATGGCTAATTCCCTTCCTTTTGTGGCCATGCTTGCTCAGTGCCAAATGGCTGGAGTTGTAAAAAGCTGTACTGTATGCAAAGGAAATGATTCCATTCAAGCCTACAAGTTGCTGTGGATTTTAAAGTCATTTTTCCAGGGACAGTAGATATTTATTGAGCAGTGGTGGAAGGCAGCTTCTATTTTGGAAGTATAATTTAACATGTTTATTTTCATAAGGGTGCGTTAATAACAGATGTGCGTTTGGGAAAACCAGACATGAAAATAACTTGCCCTTAGCTATCCAGAATGCCCTGTTTCTTGTAGGTGTGTTTGTTTTTATTTATCCAACAATTTTTAGTTCACATGTTTGCAGTCGAGGCCTGTTACTGTCCACCAAAAATATTGTTTTGGCAGAGCTCTTGCACTATATGTTTTGTCAGCAATAAAATAATAAAGACTGCAAACAATTTTAAACAGGTTAAAGCATGTGATTGGGCCATCTATACAGGGCCCAAGCATAATTTTTTTTCAGGCCCAGTACAAACTTGTAACACACATAACGGGGGTTGTAACCTGGGCCGGGTCCCCCAGGGCCTCCAGGCCCTGGTAAAGTGTACCCTTCCCTCCCCTCCCCCCCATGTGGTGATCCTGCATCTACATGTGTTATAGAATGAAAAGATATTGGCTACCAATTGGGGAATTTTAGGGAACTTCCCTTGAGAATATTGATACATTTCCAATCTACCTCTGTGCGTCGGGTATGTACATGAGATTGTGTATCCAGGATGAGAATGTGTGTATTTGAGTGCCCAACTGACAACATTTATTATCTCAGTGCATAATAGTCATAGTAATTTTGTTCCTAATCTTCATATATGGTATAATTTTGTGGCCTTTGCCATAAAGATGTACTTAAAGAAGATCCGTAGAAAACTTTTTTTTAATTGAATATTTGTTTGAATTTTCAAACTTGATTCCTTTGTTCCTTTTCCCACTTCTTTTGGTGTTCATTTTCCATGAATATTTTAGTGAAAGCAAGTATTGATAAGAATGTTCACAGAAACAGCAAGTTTTAAATGAACACTGGAGAATATTCATTGAAAGTGAATTTCAAATGTGTAATTGTGAGTGTTCGCAGTGGGAACACTAAAATTATGCATGGATGAAAAACACGCCATGTGCCCTTTGAGTCCAATCAGAGCAGCTCAGATTGTGAATAGTGAATACTTACAGTGAGCTAACTGCAAAGGAGATACGGATGAAGCATTATTTGTGGAATGGTTCAGCATCTAATTTTGAGTACTGCATTTTGAGAATCAATCCAACCTCTTGGCAAATTGTCTGAACAGAAAGAGTAAAACTCATCACATTTTCACTTCATCCTAGAAACAGATAGAACTTTTGTTCAACTCTTACAATAGGCATAGCAGCTCTACACTTGTAGATAACACAAGAGGTCAGTGAGCTAGCTACCGGAATTGGTTACAAGCACTTGGAACAGATTCCTCAAAATTAATGGGCATATTCTGTATGGTGGGGTGTAAGGAAGGTAAGAGTTGGGATCTTTGTCACAGACTGCTATATGTAATCTTGAACTAACAACCTGGACCCAAGCACACACTCCAACTTTGGGACATTCAGATCTGAATTCCACAACTGACCCTTATGTAGTAAAAGACCAGTCAAAAGCCCCAGATCTCATTGCTTTTAGAACAAAGTGTATAACTCCTCCCAATTTACCTTAGGATAAAGAATATATTTTCTGGAAAGCTACTTGCATTTTTCCTGTTGACCCATATCCCCCTAAAAGGAAGTATCTGGTCTGCTGTTCCCTTATGTTTTGGACTCAGCTGTCCCAGAATTCCCTGTTTTGGAAAACAGAACTGATGACATAAACTCCCTCTCCAACCCCCCAGTCCACGATTGCTGCAGTCCTGCTTCACTCAGAATTAGAGCTGGTTATGAATTTTTCAATGAAACTTTTTTTTTTTAATTGGAAAAGGTTGAGTCCAACAACTTATTAACTAAACTTTCCTCAGATCCAGAATATGAGAGAGAGAGGGTGGGGGGACAGGGACAGAGACAGTGTGCCTGTGTGCCTGCCCCCCAGGATTAAGTGATATGGGAAACCTAGTTTCAAGTCCCTGCCCTGAATCAGGACAGGCAACATGAAACTGAGGTGGCTGCAGAGTCCAGGAAGCAAAAGAGTGGGGAATTCTATGTCTCTGTGTATTGTCATTTGGCTGCTAGGCTCATTTTTATCAAATACTCGGATGTGTGTGTTTGACTCAGAGTTAAAAGCAAGCATTAAAATAAACAAATAAATAATATGAAAACACCCCAAAAGTACACTGCCAAGTTAGGAGTAAATTTAAAGTGCACCAAGTGTGAGAGCCAGGGAGCTGCTGAAATGAAAGGTAATGTTAAAAACAGAAGCCTAGCTTCATGATCTCATCCTACACTGAACTTTGTTGTTTTTGTGTGTGTGATTCAAGCCTGCGGCTGGCTGGATGATGTGCTTTAAGTCAAGGGAGAATGAGAAAGGAAGGGGGGAGGGGAGAGGAACATACATTGAACATCAAACCACTTAAAACATCCCTTTGATCTGTAGGGGTAGGAAACAAGCACTTATATAGTGAGTGTGTGAGTGGGGAGAACAGCTCAGATGAGATGCTCCCGAACTAAATATTTTAACCCCAAATAACCAACTCTTTCAAACTTAGTGGTTTTGTTACAAAGGAACATATGTTTTCCAAGTGTTGTACAAATATACATTCATATTTACTATTGATTTACTACATTTTGTTTCATAAACTTCCAGATTAGCACTTGTGAGTAATATTTGTCCTCTCCACTTTCATTAGTTGCCATAAGTGTGATGAATTTGGAGAACTTTAAAAAAAAAAAAAAAAATCCATTACAAAACCAAACTTGGTTATTGAAGTGAGTTGTTTTCACTGCCTCAGACAGTTACCTCATAGTAAGATATAACCTACCCTTTGCCACAGTATTTGGATTCATTTCAACACATTTTTTAGAAAACCTGCATCTTTTCTTTTGTCCTTTTAGATCCTTTGCAACAATCCTTTGCCATCTTGTATACGTTGCAGAGGAAATGGGGAAAAACATTGTTCACTGTCAAACAAAGTAATTTTGGGTTCCTTCCTGAAACTCATACTTACTGAACTTTGCACTTTTTAAAGGATAAAAAGTATTACAGTGGAAAAAACATTTATTCCAGATTAAAAGGCTCATTTTTAAATACAAATGATTAAATTAGGTAAACAGAAAAATGGTGAAAGGACAGGGATAGGAGTTGGGTGTGAAAAAGAGGGCTGGAGTGAGTCTGAATAACACAATGTGGCTTTGTGCTAGAAGTTTGCTAAATTCCTTAAAGCCCCGAATGTGCTACCGTAACTTTGATGTGCAATTCTCCTTTCCAGGCCACAGTCTAGGATCCCTTTTGTATACTTCATCTATCTAACAAAGGCCTCTCAACCTTCACATTTGCCAATGTGTAACCCAAGCAAACAAAATGTGTGACACATGACCAAAATGTGAGTCCACCAGTGTTTTGCAGTGCATCATGCCATAATTTATGTATTATGTTTTTTAGCTATGACTTGTTTTTAAGTACGTTTTCTCATTGCCTGAATTAAATTGACCAATTTGTTAAAGAAATCTGGGATGAGGAGGAATTCCATCATGTGCAACCATAAGGGTCCCTCACATGGGTTGTCAGCAAGATTTGAAACCCGGACCTTCAAATCTCCAGTACAGACTCTACTCCTTGTTATCCTTTACATAGATGAGTGTACCTACACTTTGCTAGACAGCTTCCTGAGTTGTCTTCATAGCTTTGTGAGGGGAATGTTGTCTAATGGTTAGAGACAGATTAGGCAAGCACATTCATTCAAAAAGGCAGAGTAGATGAGACTTGATTCTACCATATCATTTGGTTCTTATCTTGAAGAGATCTTGTACAACCTGTTAGCTTATTGGCAAAATGACATTACCCTTTCAGACAGAGAAGGATTATGAGCACACGCTCAATAGTAAGGGTTGTGAAGGCACAGAAATATAAACAGTAACAGAGAAGTGAGAACTAATGCCTCCTGGCTCTCAGTTCGGTGCCCTTTACCTTAGACTAAAGGGTATTTGGGCTGAGATCTTCTTGCTTACCTTCCTCCCATCACTTTCAACCAGGCTTTCAGCTAAAACATAGTGTTCTGCAAAATCCAGTACACTTGAGAGCTCTGAATGTCAGTAAAATTTTTAGAGCTCCTCTCATCATATCTTAACGTGAACTCTTGATCTTGGGTCTTGATCCTGTGAGGTGCTGATAACTCCTGCAAGATGTTATGTAACTTCACATCCCAAAATGAATGGGACTAAAGAGCACTCTGCCCCTCATACAAGGTACTCAACATTGTATAGCTGTGTGGGCCATCATATGTGAATGGAACATTCATTGACATCACTGAGTTCAGTGTGCAGAATGAGTGCAAAAACATGCAATAGAGACCTGCTGTGTAGAGGGGAGGATTCCCTTACATATAAAGATGTATGTGAAATTATGCAGTTGGCCAGTCTAGGATTAGATTTCCAGAGCCACATTCAAAGTTCTGAAATCTCCTTCATGTATTATCTGCAGCTCTTGTGCAAATTTGATATATCAATAATAGCTTTGTTTTTCTTTATTTTATATGACCCTTGGCCTGATTTGTCATAGCAGTGCCTATTTATTTGTGTATATGCTCCTAGAAGATCAGTCAATCCTTTGCACCCAGAAAAGTGAGCGTGCAAAGCCTGAAAATGTGACTTTAAAAGTCAGCATAAATCTTTGTATAACTGCAGATAAATTATTTAATCCAACTAGCCATAAGAAGAGGCCTGTCTGTGTAATAGATAGTTACTCAATGTAGGTCCACTGAGTGTCTAAATGTGACTAGAATCAGTCACAAGCTAAATTAATTCGGTCACCTCAACCTAATGGATTTTTGTTCACATGTAAAGGCACCATGCATGTTAGCAGAACAAAGAAGTGTCGTGGGGCTGCAAATAAAGTGCAGTTGTAAAGCTGTGCCTTGGAACTTGAAGTGGGTTGCAGCCCACGAAAGCTTATGCCTGCAGAAATTAAATGTGTTAGTCTTTAAAGTGCTACAGGACTCCCGTTGTTTTTTCCTTCGCTATTATTTGTCTGGCAGTACCAGTCTCTCTTACTTTCTAGACTAGTAAGAATTAATTCAAATCAGGAAGGAAAAAAATCAATAATCACTCTCTGGATTAGATTTTGCAATTTTTTTCTAATTCACTCAGAAAATATTTTCAATTATGTAAATGTCCATTAAGATCATAGAGTGCTTTCAACAGAGTGCACATGGACATTCTCACTCCTCTTCCTGGTCCCTTCTGCACATTGTAGGGACGCTGTGGAGTAAGAGAAGACTGAATATCAAAGTTGTGAAAGTGCTTGAGCCTCTCTCGGCTCTATGAAAAATGTTACCATGTGACATTTGAGCACAACATAGTACATCTTGTTGTCATTAGCTGCAGTTTTTGGTTCAATGTTCCTATCTAAATATGCTTCTCTCTTCCTAGAAAATTAACTGGTTTGGGTCCAGATAGGGATATGTATTCATTTAAATAGCTCCAGACTGTAATGTATATTGTATCCTCTCTGGAAGACTTCGCTTAGATCCCGAGCAGCATACAGTTTTCCCACATTTTGAGTGAGGTGTAGAATTTGGCTACAAGAACGGCTAAAAGTGAAAAGCAAACCAAACATTTATTTATACCTAAAGATAACGACTTTTTTGTGACTGTAGCTGCAGAGCATATGAAGGTAGTCTCCCTTGTGCTACATCACAAGCATCGGCCAGCTCTCACCCTCACTCAGTCAAAGACTTCCAGTGTGCTGAGCCAGCTTGTTTGGAGTTCACCTAGCTCTTTCTTCTCGCCTGTCATTTTATTTCTTCATCATGTTCTGTTCCTTTGGAGCAGCTGTGATTCTCCCCATCCTGCCAATAGGGCATGCACAAGACGGCTGCTCTGTTCCTCAAGAGACTGAGAGCATTCCTAGTGCAATGTGCAAACCTTCGGCTGGTCTCAGCTAGCCTTGAACCTTTCCAAGAGGAGCATGCTAAACTGCAGCTCTGGGTGAGTTGTGTGGCAGCTGTCAGCTTTGTCTTTGTTCGCTCCTTTGTACCAATTACTTTTGTGGGCATCATGCCAAGATGGCCAGTCTCCCAACAACCAAGGATTAACTCATTCGTCTGGTTCTTTCCACCCGATTGTGAATTGTTCTTTTGGTGTCCGGAGCCATGGAGACTTCAAATGGAACAGTTTTGGGCTCCACAGGTGCCTATCCACGACAACCGCCAAATAGATACCTGATGTGATGAGGACATAAGATTGTAAGAGGAAATGCTGACTGATTAAAGACATCATTTCTGTTTATAGTTACTAAGTTTGGCTTTTTTTCAGGATTTTCTTTTTGTTTAAAAAAACCAAAACCTCCTTACAAAAACAACTATCACACTGAGAAGAATTAGAGCTACTTCAAGAGTACTTCAGTGCTTCTTGCAAATGGGTGACTTTGGGAGGGGGTGTGGGGGCATACAGTGGCTAGACAGGCCATTAAATTGGTATTAAACACTTTTCAATATGAAGGAAGTTCCCTTCTGCCAAAATCCAGGAACAGGGGGATCAATTTCCATGCAAATGCTGCTAGGATGATGCTAGATAAGCTTTGAAAAATTGAAAGGTCACTGGGGTCAGGGTGCAGGCTTCAGAACAAGTCTGGCTAGCTTCCTTGTAGACTCATGGAGAGTTGGCACGCTGAAGCTACATGACATCCTGCATAAACATTCAATCCTACTGACCAGTTTTTTCCATAGCACTAACTCACTTAACAGAAAAATATATAAAATGGACCAAAGCTGTTTTATATCAGTTTTCATCATACGGAGCTGCAAAAGGATTCCTGTATTGTATTCAAAAAAAAAAAAAAAAAGAGGAAGGGAAAGGGGGCAATGGCTGATTGCCAAAGTACTTGCATAGACTCTCAAACTTCAGTTTACTTTCTAAAATAGTGCTGAACACAAGTAAGGTCACCTCTGAATCTGTGATAAAGCACAATACACTGCCATTTATTTTCAGCTGGATGATCTAATGGAAAAGATAAATAATGTGAATCCTCCAAATCTGGTTGAGATGGAAAGAAATGTTAAAGGATTGACTTAAACCCCCAAAATTAAAAAAAAAATTAAAGGACTGGCTAAACCCCCAAGGCAAAGCAAGTCTGAATTAAATAGGGCTGTCAAGATGGAGATGATCGGGGTAGAACCTCAGCAGCACTGGTGCTTGGCACAGCTTGTGGGAGAGTGTGCAGTCACTTTTCCTCACTCCCTGACTCTAGTCTTGCACTGCGGTCCACTTCAGGCTCCAGAAAAATTTAGAGGCTGTTTTAAATTGCATATGGCTGCAAAAGATCCCCAGGGATACATTCTGCCTGTTGGGGATTGCTGGAGCACAACAGCACTCCAGCCATGTCCCCTACTTTATTGGCTGGGAATGGGAGGAGAGTGTATAGGGATGGTTACATCTTCTCCAAATGCCCCTGGGATTTCCTTATGGTGGTGGAAGTCCCAGCTGGCTGGATGCTGTAGCTCGCTGGTTGCTGAAGTAAACAAGGACCAAATTCTATATACTGTAGCTGTTGTAAGCCTCATCATCTCCATTTCATATCCTTAAAGTATTTTATTTAGGTTTGCTTTTTATTCTTTTAGTCTTGTTTAGTACAGACCCTAAACTATGGAGCTGAACTAATCATGTTCATATGTTATGGGTGGAGTGTGAGAGTCTGTTTAAGTTTCTGCATGAAGATCACTATAAAGTTAGGCTCCAAACTTGCATTGGGATCTGCCAGTACACAGTCAGGCAGATCACTACTGATTTCATTGGGTTGGGTTTGCCTTAGCCAACAGTATTGCGATATCAGCGTCTTCATCTAAAAGGGAATTTGGAGCCATACACACACTCAGCAGAGAAACACCGGAATCTTCATTGTCATTTTAGGCCTTAATGACTCTTTGGGAGCAGCTATTCTGTTGTGTAAAAATGAATTCTATAGTTATTTCAGAAACTCTTTAAACTGCTTTATCAACATAATGGACCATTGCTGCCCATCATCGCTCCTGCCAAGCCATTTGTCATTTGTGTCAAGTCCTAGTTTAGGTGGGGACTCTTAGACCTTGTCTGCAGTATGAAATGGCACCTCTGAATTTTCTGCAGCACACTGGTGCTGAATTCTGCAGCATGGTAAAAGGCAAAAAAAAAAAAAAAAAGTATTTAAAAACCAGAGGCCCCCTGGATTTTAAAACAACCACAAGAAGCCAGGATCTCCATTTTAAATCTAATATTAAAGACTGTGCTAATAACAGCATGGAGTCTTCTAAAATCTTGCTGGGACACTGGTTCCTCAATGAATTAAAAGGAAGAGGTTGATGCAGAAGGTGACTAACATAAATTCCTGCGTCACCTGAGTTTCCCTAGAGATCTCCCATCTGAGCAGTGAAGTACTATTTAGCTTGTGAGAGCTGACTAGGTCAAGCTCAAGGTGGTGCAGCTGTAGACCAGATATTAAGACTAGAAGAGAAACTAACAACACAAAATAACCAATGACTGTAGCTTGGGGGGGAATCAGAGCGGAGAGGAGAGCAAAGAGGAATGACTGCGAGACCTGACAAAGGCAACCAGCAAAGATTTACTACTTTGTATTAGAAAGATTAAAATAACCTGAGAAGATAAGAGAACCCCACAGCACAGCAAAGAAATATGGATACCAGAGTTCAGAGAAGAGGAGCCGAGACTGCAGAAGCTAGCAAGTTCTCAGAAATGGTCAGGAGCAATAGTCCATTTTTAATTTTAACCAGTTAGAGGGAGGTGATGAATCAAGTCAGTTCCAACTTTCTATTATTATTTAACAGTGAGATGAGTTTTCTGCTCTTCTTACTGGAAATTGGATCAAGGATAACAGCCAGAGTGGGATGAAATATGTGCCTGGGCATCTTGGAGAGGATCTCAGAGGAGGAGGAAGAGGGTTACCGTTTGATTGCAAGAGAAACCAGACTGGGGATTTAGGAAGACGACAGAGCCAACAGAGAGAGAGGGGAAGAGATCCATGTCTGATGGTAGTCCAGAGAGAGGGGGTAGGGGAGCAAGCAGAAGAAATACAAGAATATAGTCAGTTTCTATTATAGGATAGAGAGAACTAATTTCCATGTTCTCATTTGAGCTCAAATCTACATTTTTTTTTTTAATTATGGATTGTGGGTACAGAAAAATCCCATAGTGGAATCCAGACCACTCCAAAAGGTCAATTGTCCAATAAGTTGCAAATATTATGTTAATTTCTTACATATGGGGTAGGATATCTGAGGTTAGATGTAATTAAGGTACTCTGAGATCCCCAGTTCTATTTATCTGATTTTTAGCCCAGAAAATTGTTGAAGGTGAACAAGTGGACTCCAGGCAACAGCATTGACAGCAAAGCAGGTCGGAGGCTGACAATTCCATTTTGAAAAGTCTTTCAAGGTTCAAAATTTGTTTTCATTCTGATGCAGAATGAAAAACACTTTTGGAAGTTTTTGCTAAATGGACTTTCGTTGAAACATCTGGGGGGTTTTAGGAGAAAAAGCGCGCTCGTGCTCAATTGACCAAATAGTCCACCTGGGGTCTGAGGAATTTTTTGGTCCAAAATGTCACTGAAGTCAATATGTCTCTATGAAACTTTCCATTGAAAAGTTTCTGACCAGTTCTAGTTGATAACCGAGAAGCCTACTCAAAAGATGAAATACTAATTAGTATGCAGCACCCAATGCAAGTGATCATGTCTCCTTCTAGTGGCTGACCCCACTGAGGCAAAGAACCTGCTCCTTAAAGCTAATAGTGTTACTTCTTATCTGAAGTAATTTGTGCTTATAGCTTTGAATTGAAGGTCCTGGGTCTGATCTATATAAATATAAGTTCGGTTTGTTATAAATATATGCAATGGTATTAGTAACATCTCAGGGTGACACTCTCCATACTATACACAGTATTTAATAACGCAGCACTAAGTTTTGTTTTTATTCATTCATTCACCATGTCCATGAACACCCCCTTTGGCTATGAAAATTCACAATGTCTAGAATCCATGGCCATATAAAACTAACTGTGGATCTTTTTCAGACCAGAGTGAGATGGGCTGAAACAGACTCTGAATCCAACCAACCTCCAATTTCTGTAAAGTTTGGAATAGAGTAAACCCTGTGAATCAGGCCAAACTGTTGCTCAAGCATCTCTTATCCTATCTACCTTATATAAAATATCCATTATCCACACATTATTAATATTTATGTATATTCTAGTTCTGTAATTTTCTCTATTTTTTCCCTCTCTTCTTGCTGTTTCTGTTTCTGAATTGGATACCGTTTCTCTTGGTTACTTAATGGTTCTGAATTTATTAATTATTTTAACTTCTCAAATTAATTACTCCAGACTGAGTAAACAACTTTAACAATGGAGTTGCTGATATTCTTCCCTAAGTATGTGTCCCTATTTTATAGTTAATTGAATTGCTTTCTAATCCTTTCTATAGATATCTTCTTAAAATAGTGTTATTGTATAACAGTTAATAACATTTGTTATAAAATGAAAGTAAAACCAACTAAATCTGCTGTACTGTTCTTACTGGTTTGTGTAAAATCTAACAGTTTCTTTAGGGGATTTCAATCTAAAACTGCTCTGAAATAATATTCTGCAGTGATCTGGGAACCAGCTGTAATAGAGAAGCCACTGCCTGCAGAGATGCTGAACCAAATTTTAGTATTATGTGCTTGTATTCTCATTCCCAGCCTCTGCTTCATTAATACATTAATCTCTGGAAAATGCTTGAAAATGCCCTAAAGTAGCAGCCGCTTCTTTGGATGCAAAGCTTTTAAACTTAAAACATTCTCATTAATACTGTAATGGAAAAGATGCACTGTTCAGTAAATGAGTTGAACAAAGGCGTCTGCAAACCCAGGAGCAGATTGCAGTTTTCCCATTTCTTTCTCCTTTGTTTTATTTTTGTTGTTTGTAAGGGGGTTTAAATACCAGTTCCTGAGAATAACATTTTCATTTACTTTCTACAGTAAATGTGCTCCCTGGTAGAAAGAAGCATAATAGTTAGAGGTAGGTGAATATTGCAAAAGTACTGAGAAACCCCCAAATCACTTTGATGGAACTCATGACCTTTTTTAGTCCTTTTCCAAGAACGTTCATGAATGATATTTATATTTCCAAGACTGTTCACAGAAAGCAAAATTCTTGTGAGGTCTTCAGTGAATATTTATTTGCCTGAAGATACATTCTGGGAAATGTTCACGTTGTCATCTTGAAAACTCTGATTTTCCTTCTCTTTCATAAAAGTTTCATTCATCCAGCCAGGGAGCACAGACAATACTATGTGATTTTAAAATGTACATTGCGCAAATAGTTGATGACACAATTCAAGCAAGTAGTAAGCAAACAGGTAATGGGATGAAATAAGTTTGTACAAAGAATTTTGCAAGCAATCTGAATAATACATGGATTGTAAAAATTAAAATCTGTTTGTGGATAAGTTAGGAACAGAAGAGCTGAAATTATCAAATAAGTTATTGCTATAGTGTAGCAACTTTAAAAACCAGCCCTGTGAAATGTATACTATCAAAAAAAAAAAAAAAATTAGACTGCATGACCTTCCAGACTAATCTGTGAAGAAGAGAGTTACCATGTTGCAGTGGAAGGTTACATGAATTTTCTTTTGTTTCTAGCATTGATTTCCTTATTGGCTAGTGACATAAGTCATTTAACCTTTGCTTTAGTTTTCCCATATTTAAAAAGAATACTTACTTATTTTGAGGATCAATTCATGTTTTGAAAGAACTTGCAGAGAAAAACACTATACAAGTGCTAAGTAGACATAGAAAAGAAGCCGGGCTTTCGAAATACAAAGAAAAGAGACAATTGGAAATTGGGGATCAGAAAAAAATCATAAGAAGAAAATGAAGAGATTAGGAGAACATGGTACTTCTTCAGATGGAGGGTCCTAATATGTATTTAATTAAGAATGAATAAAATAGGATTTAAATGTATGTAAGCTAAGCGCAGGAGAACCTCGCTACTTCGCACTTCAATAATTTAAAACAAATTTTGAGGCTTCTCCCTGCTTCCCAGCAACAATTTAATGACAGATGCTGTAGTGAGATCTCCTATTACTAAGGCTCCATTTCTGTTGCAAAATATACTACAGTGCAGTTATAAATATATGATTTTACAGTATTATAAATAATTTAGACTGAACTACCATTGTTAAAACAATGCATCACAAAGCGTTGGGGGTTTTTTAATCTTCATGTTCTTACTGCTCATTTAGGAGCTGAATCAGGTCTCACTGCAGTCAATGGAAAGACGTCCATTGACTTTAATTGGATTGATTAGGCCCTTATTTGCTAATTTGCAAAATTCAACAATTTGCATTGGGTTTCTGTCATTTCAAAAGAAGTCGAAGCATGTTGGACTACATAAGCTAGCTAAAGTAGACGGAAATACTTTGCAGTGTTTCTGTTTATTCCTTTTGGGTAGGTTCTAGTCAGTTGTGATGGATAATTATTCATCAGCACAGAAGGCCCGGTCGCAGAAAGTCCTGCACGAGGTCAATTCTATCGTTGCGGTTCACTGTGTACATGAAACTGCTCAGAGAATTCGTAAGTCAGTGTGGCCTGAGATATTAATGATAGGTTGCTTTGGATTACTTTTCCCTGGATGACTTTTTTCCTGGGTATTACTTCCTGCCCATATTTTTTTGATCTCTCTAGGTCCTTTTGGATGATTTTTTTGGGGTCTGTGCATGTACAACATATCCCAGCATAATATTATCTGGTGATTTAATGTGTTTATTGCTTCTGTATAGCACCATAGCGAAATACTTCTTTAAGGTTTGCTTTCTACAGTCCTTCAGCCACTTTTTAATCCATTTGCATGCCTTTATCTAAAATATTCTCAACTGTTTCTTCGAGGAAGATTTTGAGAGACCCCAGCAAATGTATTATTAAAACCTAGATAAACCTATTATCTGCTTCTTTCATTCATGTTGTAGTTGGATCAAAGAAATTTGAATGGCATAACTTCTCTTTAGAAATGCATGGTATCTATTGAGCAAGGTTTCATTGACCTGAAAGTATTTAACTACATTTCTTTTCTCTTGATGTCAGTTTTATCCTTTTACCTTGGGTCGAAGGGCCAGCCTGAGCATAGCTTTTGAAAACAGTTCTAACACAGTACAAATTGGTGGCCAATTTTTGTTTCAAACTGGTTTAGGGGCCAGCCTGAGAAAATGGAATGGTGTTTTGCAACTGTCCTTAGACTCGGGTCTGTCTTTCTCTAATGAGACAGTCATGGTGGGCAACCAAAGGCCAGGCAAAATGGTGTGGGATTGTGAAAAATCATGTGCCAGTCCTGAAAAGTGTCTGGATGAAGCAAGGGAATTCATTTAATTAAACAAGAAGCTTCCTGTAGGTGATAAATACATGGCTATGTCTGGCTACTAATCCAATTCACACAGCCTACTAAATACATTGAGATTGTATATCCTGCAGTAATATCCTGTGCACATTTCAATTAAACCTCTTGATGAGCACATCCACTTCAGAATGTATTGGTTCATACCTAATCATTGGTGAGAAATTCCTATATTTATGAAGAAACTCTTACATTGATTCTTTACAGGGGCATGCATCTTTCTTTACTTGCACATTAATCGTCTCTGTAGCTCGGTCATAGATTTCTGCACTTTCTCTTTGACTTTGTACATCTTGTCTTCACACTTATTGAATTTAATAACTACAGAGAAGATGCTTACGGCTTTTTAATGAGACACTAAACCTATTTCTGCATATGCATATCAAAACTAAGTAAATGGGACACGTAGATTGACTGTCTCAATATCAACCCCAATTCTCTGGTGACGTGTTTATGAAACTGTCTCTATTCAGCTTACATATGAAAACCTAGAACACAGATCACTTGGGCCAAAATTTGTCAGCTGCCTGGTGATTACACTCTTTTTGTCCTCAGCAGTCAGTTATCCATAACTATGGGCAGAATATGGCCTGTACATATTTGTTCATCTCCTCCTAGTATTTTTTCACATTTATTTAATCAAACAAATACTTATCTGCAGTTTTCATTCTAGAGTTAAAAGACCATAGCAAGCTAGAGGAGCTAGCATTTGCATTGATTCCAATTAAACTGAAATTAGCATGAATTTATGCTCCATGGCTAATATTTAATGTATGTGAAATGAAATGGTATTTTGATAAACTGACACTGAGGATTGTTATGACATTCCTTGTCTGCATTTTGCAATGTGATTAAACTACTGTAACACTGCATGATGAACAGTGTTTGTTCTATCTTTTACTGTACTTTTCTGGCACTTTGAACTATACTGGTCAGATCACATTTTAAAGAGAAACTTGTATTTAAAAAAACTTAAAAACTAAACAAACAAAAAAGCAATCCTGAGGTGTACAGTCAGCCCTATTTTAACCAATGGTGGCAAAGTAATAGGGGTGATTGAGATTATGTTGCATACTGGTAAATTATCTTTCTTTGTTGAACTTTTATTTAAACAAGGGAGCTACTAGAGACGGATGGGAACCGAACTCTAGACCTGAGTCCTGCCCCCAAACTTTGAAACTGTTTGGATTCAGTTTCAAAATTTCTGACTGTCTCTCTCTAGTGCTGCCAAAAACAAACAGCCCAACACAACAACAAATCACACACAACAGAATTTGGACAACCTCACACGTTGTGGATTAGGTTAAACTCTAAATGCTACATGTAGAACAAGGCTACCATGTATTTTTGAGTATTGATTTTTTTTTTTAACTCTTTGCCACTAATTCCACAAGACACAAGAAACATAAACTTGCAAAGTTGTCTTGTTTTCCTGTAATGTAGAGCTGATCATTCTAATTGTAGAGCCAGTCAGAAAGTTTTTAATACAATGTTTTTTGTCAGAAAATGCTGATTCACTTAAAAGTTTTTTATGGGCCAGGGTCTGTTTCAACAAATTATTCAACTGAAAAAAAAAAAAGGAAAAAAGTATCATATTTCCGTTTTCCATCTCAAAACAACTTTTTGTTTAGAAATTTAAGTTAATTCTATTTTTTAAAGAATTAATCATAAATCGTCAAAATCAAACCAAAAGGCTTCAAAATTACCTAAAACAATTTTCCCCCCAGATTTTTGGGGTCATTTGAGAGTCATTTTGGAGCTTTTTGCCCTGATTTGGGATGGGAAAATATTTCAAAATCTCAAATTTCTTCAGGATGGGAAAATCATTGTCTGTCCAGATCCTCTATATTGATCTTTAAATGCAAACACAGCACAGGCAACCCAGAGTTCATTTTATAACTGTGTAACATGTAGACAAATAGCATTTCTGTCTTTTTAATATTTTTGGTTTATCAGAAAAAATAACCAATAACAGGTCCTTTCCTGTCACATGGGCATAAGTCTCCATTGGGTTTTCAGCCTCCGGTTTAGCTGCACCCATTCAAACCCCCTACTGCAGTCACAGTTTATGCCAGTGCAGCACATTTCATACCAGTGCTGTTTACACTCTTTTCAAACCCGGCAGATATCCCACAACTTTCAAACATGGCTACTGTTTTTTGGATGTCTTCATTTTGAAATTTGAAAGTCCGGTAAAGTGCACTGGTGCAAATCATTTTCTATGCTAGGGGCTCGCAGCAATGCAGCTACAACCATGGATTAAATCAGTGTGCCAATAAGGCTTTAGACCAGAATCTTCAGAAGTGGCTTCTGATTTTTGCATGCTTAACTTGAGATACCTTGGACCAGACCTTTCAGATGTCTTGAATGCTCATAAACTTCACTTGAGGCTTAAAGGAGCTGTGAGCACTCAGAACCTCCAAATATCAGGACTGTATATTGCAAGTGGAACACCTTAAAAATTAAGGCATCCAAAAATCAGTGGCCATCTTTGAAAATTTGTCCAGTGCCCAATTAACTCATGAAGGGGGTATCATCTATTGGTGACAGCATGGACCCAGGAATCAGGAATTCTGAGATTTATTTCCAGTCCTGTCACTGTTTTACTGTGTGATATTAAGCAAACCAATTCCACTTCGACATAGTTCCCCATTTATAAAATAGGGATAGTGCTTCCCTGTCTCAGCAAGGTGTGGAAAGGTTTGGGTTTTTTAAAGTGCTGTGCGATCCTCGGATTAAAATGTGTTGTATGCGTTGAATAGAACTCCTCATTCTAATCAATGCCAGGAAATATCCAGTTTGGAGTTGGTATTTCTTAAGTTAAGACACATTTGAAGATTTTCTACGGTGTGAAAGACTTTCTCAAAATAAGAAACCACAGAAACTGACAAAAAATCATCTGTGCTTTGTATCACAGGAAAATAATAATCAGAAGGCTGGTATGAGTATATTAATGCAAAAATCAGAAGAAATGTTTTAATCTTAGGTAATGTACCGCCCACAGAATGAGGGGAAGTTCAGCCAAGACTGACAAAATAATTTTCCTATTTTACCCAATATCTTTTCTTTTCTACCACAAGATTTCAGATGGACTTTTTATGGCTTATCACAGATAATTTAACTTTTATATCTTGAACTTTTTTGTTTTTAAACCTCTTCATGCCTGACAGAAGCATGTCTGTAGTTATTGAGCTCTTTTTCAGACTTATTTTCAAACTGTAATTAAAGTGTGGTACTTGTTCACCAGTTCAGTAATCTAAGGCTTCTGTTTTTTCTTCTCTTATTTATTTCCAGAAATGAGCTTGAAACCGATTACTTTGCATTGTCAACAAATTCATGGGTAAATGAAAGTGTCAGGTTCTCTGCCACCGATTTTCAAATGCCTTGTAATTAAAAAAGCAGAAGTGCTTGTATTGTCAAGCATTAAACAAAGATTGGTGGACATGTCAGCATAAGTAGTGTGGTCTATGCATGCAAGCCGTTCAAGAAGCAGAATTTAATTCCATAAAATCAGAATTCTTGATCCAAAATATTTTTATTTTTAATTTCAACTCCTATTAAATTTTTTTTCTTGGCTCCACTTAAAAAAATAAGAGGGGGAGGGAGGAAGGACACCATGAAAATGTTTATCAAATTTTATTGGCATATATCTCTAAAATGGGAGCATTTTTTTTTTTCTTGCCTCAGTAGAGATGTGTGAGAGCTAATATCAAAGGCTGTTCATGCATACTCTAGAAGGATGCCTAGGGGGCTACTGCTAAGCTAATTGTAATATGCAAAATGACTGCCTCTTTACTTCTGGTGCAACTAGCTATTTTGGATTTGTTTGTTTGGACTTTGCAGAATTTCTTCCTCTACATGGAATATCCTGCGTCATACAAGCTGGAAACTCATTGCAATCATGGAGTTTTCTCCCCCTTGATGTTGCTACTGTTAGTGTTTTTCCTAAATGCACGTTATGCATCTTCTGATTGTACTTAGCACAGCAGAGTATCCCTAGGTGCTAAACATGTTGCCTGACTGAAAGGGGAGCTTTTGAATCCAATCTCTGTTTATTTCAAACAAGGGAGTTTGGGGAACCTCAAAAAAGCGTCTGGCTGCTTTCCAGGTGATTAAATCCATATTGTTAAATTCTAGATACCAAATTAATCTTTGGTAAAATTAAATATTCCCCACAGGGAGCCAGAGTTTCATAAAATTCAAATCATATATGGTACTCTTCAATCTAATAAAAAAAAGAGAAGGTAAGCACTCTTCATTAGTGCTGAGCAAAATCTCCAGAGCATCTGTTCAGAAGCTTATCTAAAGTTACCTAGTTTGGTACACAAGCTACAAATCTTGCCAAATCAGGCTGTGCTCAGGTACTAGCTGGTTTAATCTGGGGTAAAATTACTGTACCAGCATTATTATTATTGATGCTCATGTTTATTTTGATAGTGCCTAAGGAGCAATCAAGAATGGGGCCCCACAGTGGTAGGCGCTGTTCAGAGCAGCAAACCATCCCTGCTCTGAAGAGTTTCCAATTTAAATAGACAAGATATCCACAGGGGGAAGAGAGGAGTATAAGACACAAGTAGAGTAAATAATATGATGGGAGCAAATGTCCTGTTAGTTTCACAATTCTTTTCTCTTTTGCGGGGGTGGGAAAGCAGGGTTTAGTTAGGAGGGGATAATCTAAATGGAAATGAAAGTGAGATTGAAGGGAAGGAGGATGAGGATAAGAGGGGCAGATGTGGAGTGAGTGGAGCAGAGAGACTGCAGAAGCGGGTTGGTAGTCAGCACAGAGCAGAGAAAGTCCAATCAAAACTGTAGAAAGTTGTCTGAATCTCTGATGGTCCCTGCTTGGGCTGCTTTCAGCAGTTCCTACTGGCTGGAATCTCTGGCTGATTCCTATCTGCAATTTTTTTCCCAAGACCACCTGGGGGTAAGGGTGGGGGGTGAGGGGAAAGAGAGGCACCACTTGGGTCCTAATAAGTGCCCCCAGATTTGGGGAATGGGCAGAGGTAGTTCTTCCTTACACAGTCCTGGGTCCAGATGATGTTGGTGGCCCCATCTTAGGCCTTGTTTTATTCCCTCCCCCACAGTGAAGCAGTCCTAATTTGGCAGCTCCTACTAGCAGCAGGCATCTGTGGTCTTCTGCTTCCTGCACTGTATTATTGGGGAAAAGTCCATTACCTGTGAGACCGAGCAAAATGTGTTTCTACAACCTGTCCCCTCTCCTGCAGTTAGCCCAAATAGGCATCATATGAATGACGTGAGGGAGTGCTGCTCCTGACCTGAGCAGTTCATGTATTCTTATTTCTGGCAACTTGTCTATTTCCCATGTTTGTGTGGGTTGTTCCTATTTTGCAGTTTGCAGCTCACCGACTTTGCCTGGCTTGGGGCCCAAGACCAGGTAGGGATACATGGGCATTTAGCAACTAGAGCTGACTGCAGAATGAAAATACATTTTGAATTTTTTCAGAAAAGTTTTTCATAAAAAACTTTTAAACAAAATTTGAGTTTTTGGAAAAACTTCGCCCACTCTATGGATTGGTCAAAAACCAGTAAACGTTGCCATGAAAAATAATTGAAAGAAAATGTTAGCTGCAAAATGTTGACCAGCTCTGTTAGTAGCTGCTGGGCACAGCAATAGCTGGGACATCTGTTTTTTGAAAATCCCAGTGTATGAGTGTTCAGTTGCAGTCAGGGCACCTAGATAGGTCCAAATTTTCAGAATCCTTGCACTGGCCACCCTGAGCTTTGAAACTTCCCCCAAATTCCAGAGTATCCATAACTTGACCATCCAAAATTTACCCCCTTTGAAAACTCCCTTGCACACGTTTCTTAAGAACTGCTTAGTAATCTTGAGGATGTTTCACCTCTACAGAAAATATTTCCTTATGTTTAGTCCACAATTACGAGTTCCGGGGTTTATCGTTGGTTCCGATAATTTTCTTTGTTAATTCAAAAGCACTGTAGACATTTTGGAGATGACTAAACATCTTTTCTGCATGCAGTAAAACTCCTTTTTCCACAAAAGTTAATATTCTTTGTATTTTCATTATTATTACCGTACCTTTTCTCCTCTGCGTCACTGGGTGTATTAGTCTGAAACTGATCTACGATAACACATCCCTTGGAGAGTAATAAAATATTTCCTGATTTGTGTTGTGTGTCCATAAGTTGCAGCACATGGCAACATTCTTTTTGCAGTTCTTGATGTCAACCAGACGTCTTTATAAAGCTCTGTACTATTCTCTGCCTGTTTAACATACTTTCTCACTCCATGGTCCAGATTCTCTGGTCCAAATGATGGTAGAAAGAAAAGCTGACTTTAAGCCATTTTTATGCTCCTTCAAACGGAGGGCGGTCCAGTCTGCAGTATAAGATAGAGAAGCCTAAAAGTTACTCCAACATATGTCTGGCTACTCGGGTTGCTCCCAGCACCTGGGGATCAGCTGGGCACTGGAGTGCCCTGCCACGTCCCTTTTCACCCACCCATGCTCCCTGTGCCAGGAGCCAGGTGGAGGCTAGTGTAGGAGCTGCTAATGCAGCCACGTGCCACTCTGATTCCCCTGCACATCAGGAATTCTCCTAAGAGCAGTTAAGTCAGTTTTATGACCGTTTTGCTCTATTGGAGCAGTGTAAAGAAGCTGCCTCAGAGAAGTGAGTTGGGCCCATTATGTTTTACAAAACCTGTTTACACTCATGTTTGTTGAAATGCATGAATCTATCTTCCAGTCTTAACCTTAACCTAAATTTGAAATTGATCCTTTCCCCGCCTCTCCCCGTATTTGCTGTTCCACTCAGTTTAGCATCCTATGCAAAGCTGTATGCCAGTGTCAAATTATGTACGTACTGAAGAGTATTCTTATTTATTCAGTGCCCAAAGTAAGCGAGGCCGATCAGACAAATAACATAGGTATGTCCCTGCCTTGAAAAGCATCTAATCTAATTGTGACGCGATGTACAGGCAGGTACTGGAAGAGGTAGTGCTGTCTAGTAGTTAGGGCACTGGACTGAGACGTGGGTAACCTGGCTTCTGTTCCTAGCTCCACCACTGACCTGCTGGGTATGTCACTTTTCTTCTTTGTGGCTGTTTTCCTTCCTACCCTTTGAATATCTGGACTATTTAGTTGAAGCTCTTCGGGGCAGGGCCTTATTATGTGTTTGTAAAAGTAGAATGGGTCTGTTTAGGCAGCAAAGAAAAACTTGCAACTAGCCAGTGCCAGCCCACTCGGGCTTGTGGGGCTCGGGCTGTGGGACTGCTTCATGGCTGGGTAGACCTCTGGGTTCAGTTTGGAACCGGAGCTCTGGCAGCCTCCCACCCCGCATGAGAGCTCCAATCTCAGCTGGTGCCTGCAGGCGCTACAGTTATACAAACAGTAGCAGCAGCAGCAAGCAAGGAGAGGGAAAGGCTGGAAGGAAGGACACAGGTCACAATAATAAAGTAACGTAGTGACTCAGCTTTGTGCCGGTCTTGATGTTTTAACGATATACGTGTGGTATTTTTATATCACACATCCATTAAATGTACACCTCTACTTTAACTATATATGTGTACATTTTAAACCCACAAATCTTAGTCCGTCATCGAACCCATTGATCTCCAATTCAAATGCTGCCCTAAACCACCTTACGTCTCTCTTCCTCCAAACACTTCCCTGCCTTCAACAGGCAAGATGTTCTCCCATGTCACTCCTGACCCCAGAAAAGCTCTCAGGGTTGCCTACTACTCCAGTAGCCGCAAGTCCACTTTTTCCACTTCCAGGATTTGGCTCTGCCCTTGGAGAGGTGGATGCTTTCTCCTTGTGACAGCTAGAGAGCTAGGGGGAGCTGGAGCCTGCTGTCCTGCTGGTGTCTTGGATGGGGGGGGGAGGTGCCTGTGTTCTGACTTTATTCCCGAGAAGGGGGATTACGCTCTGTGGTGTCTGTGGTGGTGGTGGTAGGAAGGCAGTGAAGCCTGGTGTCTTGAAGACTGCCCTCTCACTGCTGTATTCTTATGTTTTATTTTCCTTCTCAACTGCAAACTGCTTTCTGTCGCCCATCTTGAGGAGGGCATCTTCCATGTCCTTCCTAGTGTTATGTAGTGTATTAATCTCTTTCAAATGCCATTTTGTAATTCAAGGAGATTATGTTCTCACTGCCTTACTCTTGTCTCTTCTGAGTTATCGCCTCAAAAATTCCATAACGTTTGTGGGAAGATTATTTTTTCTTAAACAATTTGAAGCTAATTTTATCAGCTCATATTTCTCCAGATGGTTTGTGATCTCATCCCTTATTAATGTGTCTATGACCTTGCCTATCACCAAGGTCAGATTTACTAGTCTACAATTTCCTAGCTTCTCTCTCTCAGTAATTAGAGCTATGTTTGCTTCTCTCCTTCTTGGTACCTCTTTCCTGTTCAAAATACCCTTAAGAGCCACTGTTCTTTTATTTGTAGTTCCTTCTGCGCTTAGTTTTAGGAATCTAGATTAAAACCATTCCCTCTCTGGAGCTTGGTTTGTCTTATTCTTAATTCACACAAGACTCACTCTGCTATGTCTGCTATTGCCCTTAAGTTTTCACTCTCCCTTCCCTCCCCTCAATCTTGTTGTCATACTATATTGTGCAATGATCCTATAGGACCACACAAATTAATCAGGCTCAAGCTGGATCATTATTTTAAATGTGAGACTCCCGAAGCACATCTTGGTGATGAGGTAAACAATGTTGGTGATTCACTAAGTGATGTTCTCTTCCCCGAATCAGGTAGTGAATCAGTGCCCTGGCGCAGTGTTAAGAGGCAGCATGTGCCATCTTTCAGATGATGGCTTCAACAATTTATAGTTAAAGATCCCATGTCTCTTTTCATCAGCGATGGGGTGTTAACTTAGTGACCTGAGTTGGAATTTAACCAGGTAATTAAAATCTACCTACTTATATTCTCCATGGATTTTTCTGTTGGACGCACTACAGTAGAACCTCAGAGATAGGAACACTTTGGAAATGGACATTGTTTATAACTCTGAAATGTTCATAACTCTGAACAAAACATTAGAGTTCTTTTTTCAAAAGTTCACAACTGAACATTGACTTAATACAGCTTTGAAACTTTACTGTGCAGAAGAAAAATGCTGCTTTCCTTTATTTTTTAGTAGTTTACATTTAACACAGTACTGTAATGTATTTGCTTTTAATTTTTTTTGTCTCTGCTACTGCCTGATTGCACGCTTCTAGTTCCAAATGAGGTGTCTGGTTGACTGATCAGTTCATAACTCTGGTGCTCATAACTCTGAAGTTCTACTGTATTCTTCTTTCGGTCCTAAACTTGTATAGTGATGCTGTACATTGAAAAACTGCTTCCACATTCTGCCCTATTTCATCAGAAGCCTGTAAGTGAAGGTTGAGGGAGAACCCCTGCACAGATGAATGAAGGTTTTGTGTTTTTCACTGAGGCTTTACTAACGTACAAAGGGGAGGAGAGTTTTGGTTAAGCCAGGGACTAAACTATTCAGTCACAGAGCTAATCACCCTTTCTCTATCTTTAATTTATCTCAGTCATTTTTAATCCAGACATGGAGAAGCTGAGACCTGCATACTTCACCACAGGTCTGATCTTCCTTAGGCCCAGATCTAAACAGTCATGCAAATATTGGTTTTACTTCTCCAGCCCCAATCAAATAATTTGGGAAGCTAATTCCTTTCTTGTCAGGATGGCACCTCTCTCTCTAGTAAACATCAGCTGTTATTACACGATCTCACTCAGATTTCACTTTCCTCTCTTTGGAAGATCTTTCTCTATCTTAAGAATCAGTCACTCATCCTGTCTTGTTACCACTGGGACAAATCATTCCTTTATCTTTTCTGTAATGTCTGTCTCTTTTGTCAGTAGCCTACCTGTGCTTTCTCTTACTGCATCAACTGACCTCTTATTGCTTAACAGCTGAAAAACGGGTAGTGTCGCTGCTGTGGATGGCAGCCTTACCTTATTTACCATTCCTACTGCCTCAGATTAATTCTCTAAACTTTTCTATCCTCTTTATATCACATCTGTTTTCTACCTGATACGTATACCTTATTCCTTTTCCAAGTACTCCTCTTCCTGTTGCTCCTGTATTTATTGATGGATGGCACACATAACCATGCAGTCATTGCTTCTCTTCATCTCCTCTTGCCTAGAACTTGAAAAATGTACTTTGCTGAATGCATAGCGATAGCTCTTTCTGTGCACTTCAGGGCAAATTAGAGACACAAATCCCATTACCATTAATGAGGTGCACATCTAATGTGTGCCATACAACACATGGAAAATGTATCCTGTTCCTTTTGTTCCTCATTTAGGTCACAAATTATCCCTGATTATATTATGTCCTCTGTTGTATCAGTGCTGTTCCACTTTTACAGCTCTTAGTAAATCCTCTGTGAGGCAGGCAACCCAAATAAACGCTCACCTCTACTCCCTTTAAAGTCAATGGCAAAGCTTACACAGATATCAATATGAGCAGGAGCAGGAGATAGTTTCCTCTTTTTAGCCTGCATTTTCCCCCACCTTTTTTGGGGTGGAATGCAGCTGTGTGCTGCTTGCACATGTACATCATGAGTGGGGCGAGGTTCTGGTAGTTTTTGCAGATTTTTGGAGCACTGCTAGGGCCGTTGTCACATTGTATTACCAGCTCTCATTTCCAAATACTGCACTTCCGGTGGGTCAAACGATTTAAAAACCCCACCAAAACCACGCTACTCAAAAGATATAAAAATGCTGCTGATTGCATTCTCAGTGCCACAGATATACAGCTTTAACACATGGTGTCACAATACAGTGGGAACAAAAGTAATCTACAAGTCTTCAGGAATAGATACAGTAAAATGGTTTAAGCCTGCAAAGAGTTACCACTCGACAAGGTAGTAGCTAGATGCATGGTCATAACTCTTTCCACTCCCACAGTACCCTTCGCACTCCCATAATACTTTTCATCTTCAAAACACCTTTCTAAACACTGCCCCCATACTACCCCCTGCTTCTAAATATTCTCTAACATCCCAGCCACAGAATGTATTGATTCACTTCTCTGGGGTTTTTTACTGCAGTTTTGCAGTGTCTTCTACTTACCTTGGCTGCAGCTTTGAGATCTTTGAATGGCTTCCTACTCTCTAGATATTTCCCTGCTATGTCATTGCCCTTGAGCAAAAACCAGCAAAACAAAGACAAACAAATACAAATCTTCAACAGAAACACCAAAAAAAACCCATAATATCCACCACAGTGTTTTCAAATACACTTTAGTTTGTGTTTGGCAAAAAGAAAATTGAGTAAATGCTACTATTCTTTTTAAAAACACAGAGCAAATTCTTCTCTTAATTACAGTGGCATAAATCCAGAGTAAAGCCATTGAGTTCAGTGAAGTTACTCCAAATTTACGCCAGAATAAGTGGAAGGAGAATTTTAAACATGACAGTGTATCTTGGTTTATGGAGGAGGTTTTAAGTGTTCTTTAGCATCTTTGACAGTTACTTAAAGATTTCTAATGTGAAATAGTTCTGTTATCTTATGTACCATGCTTGCTTCAGTAAAATATCATTCAAGCTTCACTCACTTTGAGTTGCTGCCCTATAGATGCTGATAGCTGACAGCTGAAATGATGAATCTGGTGAGAAGGAGGGGGCTGGATAGAAGTACCCCACCTTTCACACCTGTCCTTCTTCAAACATTATCTCCCAATGCTGTAGAGAGTAATGTAACCCCGGAAATGAGAGGACATAATTTTCCTGCCATTTTTGGTTTGTTGCTACTTGCTGTGCTTGTCCTTCATTTTCTTCTGTGTTCCTTCTGTCACCTGAGTCTGTTCCCTTTCTCCAAATCCACTGCCCACCCTTCCTTCTGGTCTGACAAGTGGCATGAGGCTTCCATACCAGCCACAGCAGACACTTTGTCTCACAGCCAGTAGTGGAACAGGTGGGTCGATTTATTTTGGGCTCAGTTCAGTTCCTGGCAGGAACGTAGAAAAAAGAGGTGTGTGGACAGAGATAGCCCAGGCCCAGGATGGGTGAATGTAGTAGGAAGAGGGGTGGAGCAAGAAGGTTGTGGGATACAGTAGTGGGGAAGTGTGCTGATTTGGCTCTGCTTGCACCAGTCTGGGAGGTGTGCACATCATGTAGCTGCTTGAGCCCTGTAGCTAGTAATAAGTATGCAGGACAGGAAGCTGGCTGTAGAAGGATCAAAGGAACAGCCCAGAGTAGGGGAGTTGCACTGCCTCTACCAAATGCATCAAAGTTTGTGGTGTCCTGTATATCATTGGATGCTGCACAGAGATGGCATCAACTATCCCCTCCAGCTTCTCCTTTTAACTCTGGCTTAGGGCAGAGAATAGGGAAATGCTCTTCTCACCAAACACCAGATGAAAAAAAAATTCTACAGTAGTGTCGCTAGCTTCTTGTATCATTTAAATGACCATGAGATGGCAGGAGTTTCGAAACATTGCCGTGTGTGCTTGATTTCCATGGCTCATGGCCTTCCTTAATTGTTGCCAGTTACCTATGTTGTCCTCTTCGTAATGTTGGCTCAGAAAGCATTCGCTGTCCTGTGTCGGATATTGTCAACTTCTGGCCCTCTGAATACTGGGTATGTAAAACAATTGACTTCCTTTTATTTACTTTCTTTTTTTAGAGGTTTTTGATAGAAAAAAAAATCAATCAATAAGATTACAGGTGTTAATCTTGAGAGCAAGACAGAAATAAAACAGTTCAGTAATAATTGTGATGTTGGATGGGGATAGAGAGAAGCCTAGTTTAGCAGAAGAAAAATATCGTTGTGGTTCAACAAAAACCTTGCTTCTCCAAATCTATTCATCCAGTCCCTTTCTCTGAACAATTTCACCTCCTGATCATGGGGCCGTGCTTCCCCTTACCAGCCAAATACTGGGCAACTCCAACAGCATAATTTGTGTTAGTCAAATAAATCTTTTCTTTTCTTTTTTGTTGCCTCCAGTGGAGTCTGGGGTTGGAAAATGAATCTACACAATTTACCATATTTGGATCTAGTTGACATGCCTCAGCTACCAAAAATGAACCCACAATAGCGTTCTTCTTTCTTTAAAGCTGTTGTTGAATCACAGTGCTTGTCTCCAGCACACCTTCCTCCCCAAAATGAAATTGCTGTGCCACTGGCTCTTCCTCATGGCATCCTATCACATACTTGATCTCAGTTAAATTACTAATTACCATACCTGCCAAATTAAATATTTAGACATTTCAGAAACTGTGGCCTTCAAATTCTATCTAATTCTTTTACTAGTGTTTCATTCTTAAATAATCTGTTCCAAATTGTCTTCATCCTTGGTGGCTTTTGCAAATACTTTTGATGTGAGTTGATCATTAATGCAACCTGACTCTGAGATGCAGAAAAATGTCATCTTATAGCGACCAGTTGGATTGTGTCAAGGGTCAGAAAAGGTTGCTACAATGATAACTATGTTATAAATGGTTTGTCATTGGAATGAATGCTGTTTAGGGACCCTTAAGTCATGGATTATTTGAAATGACTAGTTGGTTCCTTCATCTGATGCTCTTTATTGTGTTAAGGCCTACTCAGAAGTTTTAATTTGAGGATTATTGGCCTGGCTGACTTTAACGGCTCTTTCTATCATATCAGCGGTTGCTGGTGAAGAGTTGCACTCTTCTTATTATGTGCACTCCACTGCCCAGTACTGTGTGTGTACGAACAGTACTGCCCATGTTCAACAGCTACTGTTTAAATCTCAGTATTGTAGCCTTTTTAGTTTACATTTTAAAAGTAAGTAAATTTACTCCAAGGCACAATGGACTAATATATTTTTATATGTATATTAAAATTTTGCATGCACAAAACGTATCAAAAGAACAGAAGTTGCAAAGTCTAGCATTCAAAAACTAGGAAATGCCAGAATTAAGGATGACTATACAACCTTGATTTGGTCCCCTGGTACATTGTGATAGTCTTTAATTATATGATCACATGCTATTTTTCTGTGGGATGTTTGTCTTATGCAGTGTTCACTGAATGAATGAGTAGCTATTCAGTACTTTGTTGTGTCCTCCTGGTTCAATGCGTGGCTGTGGGCCTTATGTACTGCACGCTGTCCAGTCCCTGCTCTGAAGACAGAATGATTAATTTCCTCATGGACTTTTTCTGTGGTGCTCCTCATTCTCCTATCTGAGCACTTCATTACACTATCTGAGCAGTCTCCCTCTCTCTTCTTATCCCAGTCTCCTGACTTAGCTAGTCCTGGGCTCCTTATCCAAGTCCTATTCTCCCTGCCCAACTAGTCCTAGTATCCCACTCTTGGTTCCTTGTCTGAGTCCCAGTCTCATGGCCTCAGGCTCTTTGCCCTGCCTGCTTGCCCAGCCAGTCCCATCCTCCATGGCAATCCTCTGGGCCCCTCATCTGATCTCAGACTCTCCTCCCCCCCGACATCTCCCTGATACACTGGTGACCACCTGCTAAATTTCAAGTCCCTCTTCCAAAGCCTGTCAGTGAAACAGTTGTAAATTGCAGTTTAATGTGGGAAGAACAAAGATTTTCCCTCTAATTTCATTCTCAGAAATGGCCAAACCAATTTTGCTGACATTTTCCAAAATAAGTCCACCTGCGGCGGACACCTGGCATGGACAACTTTGGCTCAAATGGTTAATGTTTGGCCAAGTTACAAGCAACTGAAAGCAGTGTCTTACAATGGAAATCTTAAGGGTTGTCTGTGCTGCCAGCACTAGCTGCAAAAATATAAAATGTGGGTGGGAGTGGGTGGATGGATGGATAGATGCAGTGATCAAAGTATTCAGAAATCACTAGTGATTTTGAGACACTTCAGTTTGTGAGTGCCCATCTTGAGAATCGATGGGGGCCTGAATTTAAGAGGAGGGTGTGCTTTGGAATCTGACCACTTTGTTGTTTGAAGTTGGGAACCCAAACGTTGAACCACACAAAATCATGAATCACTTCTGAAAATCTTGGCCGCTATATCTATATACAGAGTATATATGTAAATCCATTGTGCATTTAAGTATGTTTACTTATTTTAACAACACAAACTAAAAGAACTGCTGTACTGACTGCACTTTTTAAAATATTGTGTATTTAAACCTAGGCTATTCATTTATAGAAGCACAAAATAAAATCCTTAATTTCAGGAATTTCTGGGTATTTTCCCTCTCATTTCATTATTTTTTTTAAAAAGGCTGCACAAAATTATCAATAACATTTTGCACTTGTATATTGACTCAGACTTGAGAATTTGAAAGTGTTACACAAATGTAAAGACTTCTAAAACTTTTTTGAGCCAGGTTTTATTATGCTCATTTTACAGGGGGGAAATCCGGGCAAAGAGATTCAGGATAATATTTTCTAAAGGACTGAGGAACAGATTTTCAAAGATATATAGGTTGCTAAAGATGCAGCTAGGCAGCTAAGTGGGATTTTCAAAAGTGCCTCAGCAGGTTAAGGCACCTTATTTCCATATGAAATCTAGGAGTTTGGCACCTAACCTTTTAGGTGGTTTTGAAAATCCCACTAAGTGCCTATCTGTATCTTTAGATGCCAAAATCTCTTTGTAAAGCTGGCCCTGAGGAACCTAAAGGCCAGATTTTTAAAAGTATTTGTATTTTCAGAAGTGCCTATGCTCCTACTAATCATTGATTTCAATGGAAGTTAGTGCATAGGCGCTTTTGAAAATCTTTAATCCAAATGATTTGCCAGCCAGAAAGCAAGAATCTTTGGGCAGGATGGTATTAGAGTGGATAAATATCAAGAAATAAATGAAGAATCATTATTCTGACCACTTCTCATTACTATGTTCTCTGTACAGAGATTGAGGCCTCCTTTCTAAGGCCCCAGTCCTGAAAACACTGAGTAGTCCCACTGAAATGTGTAAAGTGTAAGCACCTGTGTACGGTTTTTTTTTTTTCTGGATCAGCATGTAATTGCACATATCTCCCAAGTGTATCAAAAAGTCAGGCCCTTTTCACTTTTGCATATGACCCACAGAAAGCATATAATCTAAATTAGTTTAAATCCAATGCTACAATTTTCTCAGTATAGCGTGCATGTCCCTCATTTTTCAATACTGAATCAAGTTGTCTTCACACTTAATAGATTTAACAAAAAACCAACATTTCTTAAGTAGCACTGTGTTCTTCACACAAAATGTTACTTCTAGAAGTTGCTGAAGGCTAAGGTTGTACAGTAATATATCTGTGTGTTACATGATAAGTAATTAAGAAAGTGAGAAAATAGACAAGACTAATATGCTGTCACCAAAATTATCACTTATGTAATTATGTGGTATGAATTTACGTCCAATTTAGTCGGAAATTAACACTGAAAAGTTGTACGTATTTAATCTACACCTGCTATCAGGAAAATCTGTGATTTATTGCTTGCTGACACAATTCATTTCCATCTAAACTTTTCTAGTTTTTGTTTGATGAGTCTTTGAATGAATCAGACTTCAGTGATTCCAGAAACTAGAAGGTACTATACTCTGCAGCAGAGAGAAGAATTATGAAATTTTAAAAAGATTGTTACATGGGCTACTCCACAATTTGTGATTGTGTAAAATACCAGATGGGATACTTGCGTGGTCTAAGCAACGTTTTAACTTTGTAGAGGGTTTTTTTGAGCTACAGGTTCAAATTCTGGCTAGGTCAGTCCTTCCTTCTAAGCTAGATAGCAGTTCAGGGCCAACTCAGGCCTATAGGCCAATGGCTAAACTAAACAAGGCATAAGGCTCCAAAAGCCATAGCATAAGCAGCTAACCAGGAGTAACCGTAGGTCATAAGGTACCACAAGATAGATGCTGTAATGACTAAATTGCTGATAGGTAGCTACAAGATGCTAGTTTATACCAGCTTCGGATATCTTAAGTTAGGGGAGCACCAGACATTTATTAAATAGTAGGAATAAAAATTCCTTAGTTTAGCTTTTCAAGAATTCACCTCTTAAATTTTTGTCTTGCGGTTCAACAAAAATGCCTCCATAAAATTTTCCACTTTTTCATTTCAGTTTGTTATAGAAGTAACAGAAGGTAACGAATATCATATGGAAGGTGCTAAGAAACTATGGCAATGGGTGTGGTATAAGAATACAGAGAAAGAGAGTCCATTAGTCATGTTTCAAACCTCCGAAAGAAAGGGTGACAAAGTTTAAAAGCATACCCAGTTACAGGCCTTCTCACTCCGTTATATATAACATCATAATCATTCAGTAGAAGTTATTCTAGGATAATGTACTTTATGGTCCAACAATATGACATGTATACCAAAATATATCCAATTTTGTTGTTATTACTCAGAACGTAATGTAAAAAGTGAAAAACAGGGAGAATTTTGTTTCTCTTGAGATTTTTTTTCTTTCTTTTGTGAGGGTGCCCAACAAAACCGATCAAGGAGAATACAAAGGGGGATTGTTCAGTCTTGTTTTATCATTGGAACAATGTTATTTACCATCTAAAAATATTATAGCACTTAATATGTCTGCAGCCATTTACTTATTAGCATCCCTATTTCAAAGATTAGACAACTGAAACTAAGAAAGCTTAAGTGCCCTTCCTGGGAGACGACATGTTATCCTAGCATAGGCTTTGGCCTTGGAGCCATGAGATATGAGTATATGACAGTACATTGTCGTGATTTTTTTTGATGCATCACTTCACCTCACCGAGTCTGTGTCCCCACCTGTAAAATGGGGTTAATGATAATCTCTTTCCAAAACTTACTAATGCTTGAAAACTGCAAAGTACCGTGGTCATGCTTATGTTCTCTTCAGTTTTGCCAGAGTCAATTTTATCTCACTTTACTTAGTATATAGAATACTACAAATGTTAAGCTAATGTTGTTTGGTTATCCAAAGAAAGTGAGGCTTTTAATCACAACCACTATACAATTAATATCAGTCAATGGCAGAGGTAGGGGAAAACCCTGTCCTACTGGTTCCTAGCCTCTTGATTAATTCTCTAGTGCATGTATTTTAGATATCACAAATCCTTTCAAAGTGTGATTTTTTTGGAACAAAAATGGCTCTTGGAATTTTCATGCTTGCAAATTTTCCACAGAAGTATAGGTTTCCTTTTATTTATAGACCTTGTTATGAATAATTTTCAGCCTTTTGCCCATTTTAGGATGGCTAAATTCAATCAAATTGGTAAAGAAAAAAAACATTTAACATGAATTAAAAACCAAAACACACAACTTCTGGTATTTTTATATCACGCCAACTTTTGTCCAGCTCTATCAAAATCTTGTTGAAATATCATCAGGCTCTTAGGTAATTTGAACAAGAGAAGAACATTTATTAATGACCTGTTTATGAAGTCTTTTTCACAGTGTACACAATTGAATGATACAAGGCATAAGCCTGCATATGCTGCTGAATGTAGTGGTTACTATTCTGACCGAAATCAGCAATGTTTGCACAATTGAACTCTTTATTTTGTACAATTTATAGTTCTGGTTGACTCAATTCAGTATAGTTTATTTCCCTTACCAAACTAATACTGGGTTCAAATGTTCAATGTAATATCAGAGTCTGATATTTTTACTTTCCCCTTCTCTTAATTATACTGGTTTTCAAAGCCAAGCATTCCATAAATTAGTTACAGTAAGAGGGATTATTGTGGAATGTGATATAACCAGCAATTTATTATTGTTGTAGGAGATTCATGTTAGCCCTATAGTAATAGTTTCTTATAATTGGAAACACGTGTGTTTTCTGGTGTCTAGACTTGGGAACTTTCCCAGGAAGGACTTCCAGGTTTTTATCTAAGTGTAAAAGACCAAATGACTACCTATAAAAGCCGTAGACATGGGAAATAAGTAAATGTTGTTGGCAAACATAACAATGTAAGTTTAACTTTTTTAAATTATAGTACAGCCCTTAAATATTTTAGAAATTATTAGACCAGTTTTAATTTGGTGGTTTGTCTGGCTGATATTTTACCAATTCATTTAAAACCAGTATTTTAACCATTATTTATCTTTACATTCTCCAGGGTTGCTCCCTAACCTGAAAATAATGTCAAACAGTTATGGGTGGAGAATTCTAGATTAAGCCTGTATGTCTAACATTTTTAGCTATTTAATGAGCCTAAATTAATTGCAATAACTTGTTGTTGTTTAACTAAAAAAACAAATGCAGAGTTAGACAATAATACATTTCTTAAATAGAGTTCTGTGAAACCTGGATTGGTATAAGAAGTTACATGGCACCACTATCTTTTCCATCCATGGCCAGTAGACTGATTTCTGAGAGGATCTCAGTAAGGTGACATGGCTGTTCTATAGCCTATCAAAACATGCTGTGATCTGATACTGTCCTGATCCTGTAGTTTGTCATCGAGCATGTTTCTCATGTTAAAATATCCCTCGAGAGGGAAAGCACAGTTGGCTCTCCCAGCATGAGTGCTTTGCAAATATTATTCTGGGACTGGCTCAGCCTGTGACTCACAATGAATATTTTCAGCTCTGGCTCTCACTGTACAATAGGAAACACAAAAGAAATTCAGTAATTCAGTGGAGCCTAACAGAGTATGACTTAATCATCATGCTTCAGACAGTGAGTGTGAAAGAACTACATTATAGGATGTCAGAAGTCTTCTGAATTTAGATCTCATGTACCATATGGTCTTTTTTCATCCTACCTGTTTTGATAGCAAAAAATGATGTATGTTATCTGGTTTCTGCAGCCAAGTATGTGGTTCAAACTATTTTAGCAGAACGCCTAACAAAATCTGCTTGCCTGCCTGCCTCAATCATTTTCTTAACTAATTAGGAAAGTCTGCCAAGCCTTGTTGGGCTAAGGCACTAATTGTTCTCAAGCAAATGTTTCAATTTTACACCAAGTTAGGAAGTGTCTGTATTTTAAATGACTACATGCCAAGATTCCAATGCAGTCAAACCTACTTAGTTTGTCTGGATGGCCAAAGAATCAAGGAGATGATAAATTTTAAGGCATTATTTTCCAGCAAATGAGAACCTGCAAGTCCTGTTTACTCTTAAAAGGAATAGTATTCTGGTACTTCTCCAGTTCAGTTTCTATTATTCTATAGGAATACTATTTCTCACAATATTTCTGGTTATGATGGTCCTCTGATTCTGTTCTTTATGAAATTAATGACAAAACTCCCTTGATTCAGTCATGAAAGATCTATCTGTCAAATCTTATCTAGGTTTTTATACCGTGCTCATCACCATGCTATCTGAGCATTTAAGGAGAGGCCACCTGAAAATAGTCACTGGAAATCATTCAAGAAAGTCTGTTTTAGCAAAAGTTCCAGTGTAGTTTTGCAAACTGAAGAAGTTTGGAAGATTTGGGATAATTATGTGAATTCTTCTGCAAACCAAAGCATTGTACCTGCTTCTGCAAACGACTCTTCCCTAGTCATAAATAGTTCTAACATTCTGTTGTTTAATGCAGTTAACATTAGTTAAATGTGGTAAGAAGTATGTTCCGTTGCACAGCAGAACTCTGATTCTGAAACATTGGTGCAGCACTGATTTATTCCTAACATTAGATTGCAGTCTGGTCATTCAATCTGTAAATAATATAAAACATTCGTCTATCAACACCCTCTCCTTTTTATTCTGTTGGTTGCATTTCTTTTTCCTACCCTTCATCAGTCTTTGGTCTGAATCCAGAAGTTGTTCCACATGGACAGACTACTGAGTCTGTGCAGAGCCCTGAATTGGGGTCCATGGGCAGTGATGGGTACAGGGATCTGTACAGGACAACAGGCAGGATCAAAATATTTGTCAAGAACAGTCTTCCTCTGTCTTTGAAAAGTGAGTAGTGCATTTTTGGGTGTTAACAAATGAACATAATTTTTTTTTTTGCTCCCAAAGTAACATGAACTGTGCAAGGACTATTTAACAAGGATAATTGCAATGATTTACTCATGATCTAAGACTAGATTCTGCTTCTCAAAATGCCAGACCAAGTTTTTTTATACAGAAAATTAGAATTAATTAACCAAAATCACAGCAAAATTTGAAACATTTTATTGCTAGATCAGTTTCAAACAGCCATCTGTGCCATGTAAGAAAATGTGTTTAAATATAATGATATTTGGGTCTACTTAAATATTCAGCTGCAGAAGAGGAACTGGACAGATGTATTTGAGTAGCTATTTGTGCATTTTTGTGTGTGTTTCTTTGAAAATACCCCCAATTGAGATAAATACCAAATTTTAGTGCTTGTATATTTTGTCACTCATTGCTTCCTGCTTTGGTTTACACATACTGTTTTAATCACAATCAGTTTCTACATTGTGCAGTGTGTTTTTCTTTTCATGAGCTTTACATCTTTGCTAAATTATTTGTAAAGATGAGATGTACTGTATGATAAAAAATAATAGGAGCCAACTTATTTTTCTTGGTGGGTGCTCTGGTGAATAATCTCCATAAAGATATGTCACTTGAGGACCCTTCAGAAATTACGGTTTGGTCAGAACATCTGGTTAGGGGGTTTGGCTGAAGAAAGCACATTACACCGCTGTCCAAAGACTGCATGGGCCCCTTATTCATTCCAGGGTACCATTCCAGATGATTATATTGATTTTTTTAAGAGCTATATTAGTTTTTGCAATAACTACTAAAGAGATGGCATCTCTCCCTGTGTTCTACTGTGTCACTTCAAATAAGCTGATGCATGAAAGAGAGACTCAGGGTGTCTAAATTGAAATGTCAGGGTTTGTGGCAAGGGATGTTCAGTGAAAGGTCTTCAAACTCTCTGTTGGTCAAACAGAGCCTGAATTTTGTTGCACATCATGGGAGAGTGTAGTAGTCATCTCTTTGTTCAGCCCCCTGAAGGGTTGGAGGGTAAAGGATTTATACTGGTGGTAAGTTTAATGCCAGTTTGAGGGCTGAAGTGTACTTCGATTAACGTTCATTAAATGACATACTGTTTGGTTGGCTTTTTTTAATAACTGTATATGAGCTCAGAGTAGATGTGATAAAGGTGCATTTTAAAAATTGTTTAAGTCTACATATGTAACATTTTAATATAAGTATATTAATATAGTTGCAAACAGCACTCAACTCTGCCTTTTTATCAACCAATGGTTGTACAGAATAAACTCAGAGACAGAAGGAAAGTAATTGGCTATAAAGAATCAAGAATCGTAGGACTGGAAGGGACCTCAAGAGGTTATCTAGTGCAGTCCCCTGCACTTATGGCAGGACCAAGCTTTATCTAGATCATCCCTGATAGGTGTTTGTCTGACCTGCTCTTAAATCTCCAATGATGAAGATTCCTCCATCAACCTCCCTAGGCAGTTTATTCCAGTGCTTAACTACCCTGACAGTCAGGAAGCTTTTCCTAATGTCCAACCTAAACCACCCTTGCTGCAATTTAAGCCCATTGCTTCTTGTCCTATCCTCAGAGGTTAAAGAGAACAATTTTTCTCCCTCCTCCTTGTAACAACCTTTTATGTACTTGAAAACTGTTATCATCTCCACTCTGTTTTCTCTTCTTCAGACTAAACAAACCCAGTTTTTTCAATCGACCGTCATAGGTCATGTTTCTAGATCTTTAATCATTTTTGTTGCTCTTGTCCAGACTTTCTCCAATTTCTCCACATCTTTCCTGAAATGTGGCTCTTGGAACTGGACACAATACTCCAGTTGAGGCCTAGTCAGTGTGGAGTAGAGGAGAAGAATTACTTCTCGTGTCTTACAGCATTCCTGCTAATACATCCCAGAATGATGTTTGCTTTTTTTGCAACAGTGTTACACTCTTCAGTCATGTTTAGCGTATGAGCCTCTATGACCGCCAGATCCCTTTCTGCAGTGCTCTTTCCTAGGGAGTCATTTCCCATTTTGAACACTGAGCCGGGCTGGAGATAGCCGTGTGAGAGAGATGCCAACACAGAAGGATGTGTGAAGACAATGCAGGTGGGTGATTTATGTCTTTCAAAAGTGCGACAAAAGGTCTATAAATTGCGAGTCACATGTCACTGGTGTTCAACAAAGCAAAAGATACAGTCGTCATCCACAGGGCCGGGAATTAATGACTGCTATACCCCAAGGAGTGACTTCTATACCCCTTACCCTCTCTTTTTTGTCATCTGCGAGATAGTTGTTACTGCAGAGCAACGGAACATGTCCTTTCATCGATCTGTCTTGCAGGAAATCAGTTTATTGTCCAGCTTCATGAGAGCTATAAAGAAATAGCTGATTCCCTTTCCCTGTATAGAACTACTGTTGCTTCCAGTAGCACCCTCTCTCTTTGGGGCAGGCTTGTATTCTAACGGTAGGGCCAGAACCCCAGCTTTGGCCAAGAAGTGCACATCACAACACGGTGAGGAGAGGAGCAGCAGCCATCTTTGCACTCCCTGCATCTCCAATGACTGTGCTGGTTCAGTCCTCTACTGTAGGTTAGAGCAACTAGAGGTCTGTTCCATATTTGTGCAGGCTGATCGCATCTCCAAAGGCTGGTAAGGTAAGAGCGCAAGGAAACACCAGCCATGCCTCTATGCCAGCCATCGACCTGTGCCATCAAAAGACCACCCGACACTGGCATGATCCTCTCAGGGACAGCTACACTGGCTTTAAATCACTTTGCACATCAAAGCAGCAGAAAGCAGCCTATTCCAGCCAAAGATCTGGGCCTAGACCACATTTGTACTTTGATTCACACTTAAAATGTGGTTGGAAATTAAATTTTATGGATGGTCCCTTTGAGAATAATAGATCCAGCTGCATATTTTCCTTCTATGTTTGTTAGCCTTTCTACTTTTTGGTATCTTGGGTTTTACAGGCAACAGCAATGTAAACACACTCTCATCTCTTTAAGTGGAAAGACATAAATTCAGTCCAAGAATCCTTATTTTGTTGTACCCATTCACACAAGTTTTTGCAATGAAAATCCAGTGGGAGTTACACATGTAATACATTAGATTATCTGCATGAGCTTTGCAGCAATTCACAGCATTTTAACTGAGCAAATACTGTGATATAAAACCAGATGCTTTTTTTTATGATTCATTATGACAATTGTGTCTATTTCTCTGTAGATTAATTTTTATTTTACTATGTGGATTTCTTCAGGAAATCTCTACAAAATTGTTTCCTGCTGCATTTTTCACATAGTGGACCACAATGTACACAGTTAAAATGATTTGGAAAAGGTTTCCCATTTGATATTCATGCTTCAAATACAGTTAATTAACTAAAGTATTTCACAGTGGTTTCGGTGTTTTTTCTATATGCTCCAAGTACCAGAATAAAAACACATTTCATTTATTTATAAAATCACTCAATAAGGTTAATTATTTATTCCAACCTGGGTTGTTCACCAGGATGTACAAACACTATGAAGTGTGCTTAATCAAAACTTATTCTATATACTGCACAGGTCCAAATGTTGCCCTCAGTTACACCTGTGCAGCCCCATTGAAACAAGGACAAAATGGGGCCTAATGAGGCAGTTATATTAGATGTCAGATCTTGAAGCAAGAAATTCATCTTATTCTGTTTAGCCAAAAGGCCATGTAAATGTGGGGAACTACGTACATTGATTTTTTGCTAACATTATGCAGGAAATTGCACATAAATGATTCTATAGGCAGACACTTCTATAGTTGATGCTTTGATTTTTAATTGTAAGTAAGCTTTTTGCGGGTGGTGTTGTAGGCACTGAAAAGTAAAGTTTCTCCCAAATGGTGTAGATTTACTTATGGGGAGTGCTTAAAACAGTGCTGCAGAGAAACAAGTTGGTGCATTTCCCTTAAAGAAGGGGGAAATCTTAAATCAGTACCTGGCAAAAGACTGTATTAATTGACCTGTGTTTTTTTTTTCATCTGTGACTTCTATGATTCCATCATAGCTATCCCATTGCTAATGCCGTCTTGCTGGGTGTATTGCTAAAATGCAAACTCTGGTATTTATTGTAGCTCTCTAGTGAGGAGCAGCCAGGGAGTTATCTGAGAGTAGTGGAAAGAGTATGGAACTAGCTGTCAAGCCAAGCAGACCTTAGAGATGTTCCTCTGTAAAGCTGGAAGCCTGTCTGGTCCCCAAAAACTCCAGGCACAACAAGGGCCCCTAAAGAATGTGGGTAGACCTTGTTAATTGTCTTTCTGCTAGTACTATATCTGAATCTCAGGAGAGTGTGACGGAGCTGTTGAAGCGATGATCAATAACTGTTGCCTTTGTTTTCTGTTTGCTGCACCTTTCAATCTCTAAAGATTCTGCTATCTTCAGAGATGGACATTTAGGGGCAGATTTTCAAATATATTTATGCAGCTAAAGATGCCTCTTCAGGCACTTTAATACATTTGAAAATCAGGCTTTTTTAGGGTTCAGTTTTCGTTGCAGTACTCTCTCATGGATTTGTTGCTTTTGTTCATTCTTGTCCATTTGGTCTCCCAATCTAAATTAAAGGCCATTCTTATGGAAAGTATCGTTTTGCATATGGAAAACATAAATTGTGAATCTATTGGCAGGAGGCTGTCCCCAAAGGTCTCACCTATTCCTCACTGGCCAACAGTTTGCTTTTCAGCATATGAATGAAGTAGTTTCCACAAGAGGAAAGAGCATAGTATATGTAGGTTAGCAATAAATTTGCCCTAAGGAGCATGGAGTACAATTAATGTGAGATTTGAGTTGTCAGGTACATGAGTTCACATAATACTAATCTAAATCACTCTCCTATTGATGGGAAAAAGAAGAAATGGAGCAGTTTCATGCATTTGGAAAGGGAGACTGGCATTCTGCAAGCAGTAGAGAAAATACTTTTTTCTGCTCTCTAATATATCAGCGAGAACAGTTACAGTTAGACTTGGCAGACAGCTTGCAACCAAAAGGGTTGTAAAGTTTGTAGCTCTTCACCATGTGTCACTACATTATGTAATCCAGTGGGGACATAAATATGAAAAATCATTGTTTTGTTGAAATTATTTTTGATGTATTTTGCTCTTTCATTATTGAGTGAGTCACAAACATGCTGTGCATTTTAAGACCAAGCTTTTGTCATTAAGGTATATTGTTGAAATTAAATTTACTGTTTTGTTGACCCAGCTGTTCTCCAAGCTATGTCAGCAAAAGTCGACTGACTCCATTTAGTAGTTTTATGAAGCCCCCATCCCCAGATTTCAGACCTTATTCAGCTTAATGTACAGGTTTCACCTTAAAAATGGATTTGATCACAGTATATAGTTGAGTATGGTCTTTTGACAGTATAGGCTTAACTTTCAAATGTTGATACCTACATTAGACAACCACTATTCTGCATCTGAACATGCAGCCCCCAGCTTTGGTGCCTAAAATGGGTATTTGGTTACTGATATAAATTCCCACACATGGAACTGACAGTTAAATCTGAAAGTTGGTGTGTGCATGAGAGAGACTTTATTTTAACGGGAAGTGGTGCCATTTCTTTTCTTGGACTGTGTTAATTTCTCCTTTTATATGGTGATACATCTTTTGACATTCATTTTCAATTAATCCTGGCTAATTTGAAAATACATGTACAGCAGGTCTTTTTGGATTCAGCATCATCAAAAACTTCAGTGTTAACTTGTGGGCAAGACACTTCACAGTTTATGGCAAAATTAGGTTAGTTTTATCAGTATAGTATGTATTAGTTATGGAAAACCCAACTAGATCTCATCTGTTAAACTTCCAGCCAACAGTCATTTTTTCAAAAACATATCTGTTTTTTGGCTGTTATGTATCTTAAGAATGTGTTTGTGCTTCTACCATTAACCTAACTACTAGGGATGCGTCTTGTAGCCACTTCTTGGGCCAGTTTCTTCCACATGCATTAGTTCTCATAATACTTGCTCCTAATTATGGTGCAATTAAAGCAAATTATACATACACATTTACTCTATCATTTAACTTCATATTAACAGCTTTTCATACCTCTGAAGTAGAAATAATGCTCCAAGGATATGCAAAATAATCTTCTTTAAAACTTCAATTATTTCTAAGAAGGGGAACACTTATAAGTTTTTAAATGTAAATTTTAAGTATATTTAAATGCAGAGCCTGTAATTTTTAAATACTGTGATAGCTCACAAGATGAGCCATGAAAATTATACTCAGTGCTGTCTCTTCAGGGCAGCTACTTAGCTAGTGTTAACTGGCATAGTTCCAGTGAAATCACTGGAGCTATGGTGATTTACAATAACTGGAGATCTGGTCCTCCTTTCTTACCTTGCCCCTCTACTTTTTTGTCTGACAGTTGGTGGGTTCTGTGTATTTCTGAGTGTTTTCTGTCTTTTGTTGCTTGTGTGACACCCCATTTGAAACACAGTATAGTTAAAGCAAATCGGTGCAGTGATAAATTACCAGCTAAATCATCTTAAATTTAACTACATTGAATTCATGCTGAAATGATCTCAAAATCAATAACTGGCAGAGGGAAAGCACAGCTACTCTATAAAGCAGCCTTTCTTGTTTCATAGACAGAATCCCTTACTCAGCACTGCAGTTGCAGAAAGCATCTGGTAGGAAGGCTGTGGCTTGAGAATATTGTGGTGCTCTTGTTAAATGTTTGTACCCTCCTGAGGCTCTTGAGATGAAGCTCAGTTACATGGTACTGTCTGATGTAAAACTGCTTGACACAAAAAGTAAATAAGACTTACGTGGGTATAATTAACTATAGTAGGCTACATTTTGGTAATCATAGCCTCAGGTATAGGGATCCCTTGTTGAAATTACATTTCTTCATCCAGCACTTGATGCATCATACAACTATGGACTGATTTAAAACTAAAACTTGGATTAAAAGTGATGCCAGAAGGACAAATTGTTACACTGCAGGAACCATAGCCAGTTAAAAATTTAAATCTCTGGATTTGGGAGTTGGGAGGGGTTTTGGAGGGGACCCAGGGTCTTAATCCCTGTGACTCAGGCAAACTTGCAGTCCCAGTCACCACAGGTCAATTGGGGGAAACATTGATTTAGAAAACATGTGCTGTGCTCCACTGTAGAAATCTGGATTTCATAAATAATTCTTTTAGCACACTTAAAAGTTGATGCTGACTACTGCCAACTAGAAGATTTAATAAAGAGTTTAACTTTGTGCAACTCAAGCCAGATCTGCAAACACATGCTTTCCTGCTGAGATCAGAATGAATATCAAGTGCAGTATGCAAGAGCCAGACTGTACAAGCAGACCTGTCTACATGGATCCCTCAACTGAATTCAGTTATTGTTGTGATGGGCAGAGTTCCATGATTATAATCATTGCGAAGATTGTTCACCCAGAGCTTCGTTCCAAACCCCATCATACTTGTTACAATGTCAATTATTTTAGCATGCCCCTTCATTTGCAAGTCTGGGCCGTTCAGTGAACTGCTGCATTTACCTTCCAAATTATAAACCTCCTGCATAAAATAAGATAACCAACACATCTTGCATATGTTTTTATATGTATTTCTTGGGGTTTAGCCATAACCAGCCCTAAAACATCCTCTTATAAAAGGAGTCCAAAGTAATAGATTATGTCAGAGTCCTGTATTTTTCATCAATTCCCTTCCAGGAGGGTTTCTAAAATCTATGTTTGGACCGCTTGGGCTAATATGGAATGAGTTGAATATGATGAAGGAGTTGGAAACATGCTTTTCTATTTTCAGCCAAGCATCTTTCTAACTTTTTGTCTGGTGCTGTATGTTGAGAAGAGAGGGCGGAGTGATGGCAGAACAACACATCATCGTGCAGAGTGGTGAAGCCAACTAAATCCTTTGTTCCTGGCCCAGCAGGGACTGGGAGCACCATGAAGACAGTTTGCTGGCCTCCTGGAGGGGAGGGAGTGCCACCAGTGGGGCTGGGTGGTTCCAAAGCTGCAATGACATGCTCCTGAAGGAGCCACATCCAAATCTGTGTAGCCAGAGGTACTGTGTGACGTCCATAACAGACAAGGAACCTACCACAGCCATGGACATACAGCCACCACTTGCTCGGAAATCTTCCTCCGGTCCCAAATAAATGCAACAAGGAAAAAGAACTTCTTTTATTTATGAAGAGGCACAAGGAGTTTAACAGTATGTGGCCTGCAGCACTTGGTCAGGAAGGTGCTGGGGCAGAAGGATGTCCGTTCCCACAGTGCTAGCATAAAGAGAACAGAGGAAGTCTGGGGATAGCAAGGAATGGCGGGAACAGGGGATCTCAGGTTACAAATATATTAAAGGGGTGAGAGAGTAGAAGAGGTTAAAAGAAAAGGGACCATCACTGACAATGACAAGCAATAGGGGAGGATAGATACATAATGCAGAATGCTGTACTCTTTTGGATAACTATCAAGTCTGATAGAGCTTTGAGGTTGGAATAAAAGGAATTATAGTTCTGGTTTTTTTCTGCTGCTACCTGTTTATATACACTCATTAAGATGAATTATTAAACAGTTCAGAAAGGGGCAAATCATGCCTACTCACCAATAGGCCTGAAGGCAACAGGTCCAGTGCAGTCCCACTGTTCATTGAAGGCTGGGTAGCAGGAGCCTGCCCAAGAGTTCTCACAGTGAGAACTCATTTGAAGAGTTACTGGTATAGAAGAATGAGAATGGGGAGTCAATTTGTGTGTGAAACATTTAGTCCTCCCCTGTGGAGGGGGATTGCACCTCGTCTGAGAGCTATTTCAGCCTCAAGGCTATAGTAGTGTTTGTAGAACAGCTCAGCTTCTTTTCCATGGCCATAGGATATGATATCTCTCCCCCAGCTCCTGCAGATTTCCTCTGTGTTGCTCAGATTTGGTGCAGGGAATAGGATTTGGCCATAAAGGAGGATTCTGATATATCTTTCCAAGACATCATGACATTTTACTGGAAAACTGCCATTTTTAAAACTACTGTTATAAAAATGCCTACCAGTTGCTTTTAAACGTGAATCGCTTTCCCTCCAGGTGAAAAATTTGACTTTTTTACTGTAGGAAGACCAGAAGATTGACTGTAAAATTCCAGACTTCTGAAGCGCATTTTGAGTTCTGTGATAGAGCAATAACTTCATATTCAGCAGTATCCTTTTACTGTACTTTATATAGGTCCTTCTATGTTGGCTTCTTTAGTCTGTTCACCATACAGACAAATGCAGTATACATCTGGCGTTGGATTTGGCGCCCTCTTTTCTGGTCATCTTTGCTATTCTAAAATAAATGCAAAGTGGAGAGTGGTGTGTTTAGCAAACCAAGTAAGCTCTGTTCAAAGCGATGAATAATGCATCCTCTTTAATATTTGATGATACACAATTATTAATACAATATACGTTTGGTTTGTCTGACCTCTCCAGCAGTGTTACGTAATTGACATGTTCTCAGCCTTGTCACATCTGTACTGAAAACTCTCCTTTAGGGCATTGAAAGTTCATGCAAGAATATGATTGGGCTGTATAAATAAGTCTTGGCTGAAAATGTTGTTAACCTGAACAATTGAAAAACCTGAATAAGCATGCAGGAGTGAAATCAGGAAGGCCAAAGCACAATTGGAGTTGCAGCTAGCAAGGTACATGAAGGGTAACAAGAAGGGTTTCTACAGGTATGTTAGCAACAAAAAAGTCAGGGAAAGTGTGGACCCCTTACAGAATGGGGGAGGCAACTTTGTGACAGATGGGGAAAAAACTGAAATACTCAATGCTTTTTTTTGCCTCTGTCTTCACAGACAAGGTCAGCTCTCAGACTACTGCACTGGGCAGCACAGAATGGGGAGGGAGGCGGTGAGCAGCCCTCAGTGCTGAAAGAACAGGTTTGGGACTATTTAGAAAGGCTGAACATACACAAATCCATGGGGCTGGATGCAGTGCATCCAAAGGTGCTGAGGGAGTTGACTGATGTGATTGCAGAGCCACAGGCCATTAACTTTGAAAACTTGTGGCTATTGGGGGAGGTCCCAGATGATTGGAAAAAGGAAAATATAGACCATATCTTCAGAAAAGGGGAAAAAGGAGGAACTGGGGAATTACAGACTCACCTCAGTCCTTGGAAAAATCATGGAGCAGGTCCTTAAGGAATCCATTTTGAGGCACTTGGAAGAGAGGAAGGTGATCAGGAAGAGTCGGCATGGATTCACCAAGGGCAAGTCATGTCTGACCAACCTGATTGCTTTCTGTGATAAGATGACTGACTCTGTGGATGTGGGGAAAGCGGTAGACATGTGATATACCTTGACTTTAGCAAAGTTTTTGATATGGTCTCCCACAGTATTCTTATCAGCAAGTTAAAAAAGTATGGGTTAGATGAATGGACTATAAGGTGCAGAGAAAGCTGGCTAGCTCATTGGGCTCAATGGGTAGTGATCAACGGCTCGATGTCTAGTTGGCAGCTGGTAACAAGCAGAGTGCCCCAGGGCTTGGTGCTGGGGCTGGTTTTGTTCAGCATCTTCATTAATGATCTGGAGGATGCGGTGGATTGCTCCCTCCGCAAGTTTACAGATGACACTAAGCTGGGGGGGAGTGGTAGATACACTGGAGGGTAGGGATAGGATACAGAAGGACCTAGATAAATTGGAGTATTGGGCCAAAAAAAAATCTGAGATTCAACAAGGACAAATGCAGAGTCTTGCACTTTGGATGGAAGAATCCCATGCACTGCTACAGATTGAGGACCGACTGGCTAGGCAGCAGTTCTGCAGAAAAAGACCTGGGGGTTACAGTGGACAAGAAGCTGGATATGAGTCAACTGTGTGCCCTTATTGCATAGAAGGCTAACAGCATACTGGGCTACATTAGTAGAAGCATTGCCTGCAGATCAAGGAAAATGATTATTCACCTCTATTTGGCACTGGTGAGGCCACATTTAGAGTATTGTGTCCAGGTTTGGGACCCCCTCACTACAGAAAGGATATGGAAAAATTGGAGAGAGTCCAGCGGAGGGCAACAAAAATGTTTAGGGGGCTCGAGCACATGACGTATGAGGAGAGGCTGAGGGAACTAGGCTTGTTTAGTCCGCAGAAGAGAAGAATGAGGGTGGATTTGATAGCAGCCTTTAACTACCTGAAGGGGGGTTCAAGGGAGGATGGAGCTAGGCTGTTCTCAGTGGTAGTAGAAGACAGAACTAGGAGAAATGGTCTCAAGTTGCAGTGGGGGAGGTCTAGGTTGGATATTTGGAAAGACGTTTTCACTAGGTGGATGGTGAAGCACTGGAATGGGTTACCTAGGGAGGTGGTGGAATCTCCATCTTTAGAGATTTGTAAGGTGTGGCTTGACAAAGCCCTGACGTGGTTGGTTTAGTTGGGGTTGGTCCTGCTCTGAGCAGGGGGTTGGACTAGATGATCTTCTGAGGTCCCTTCCAGCCCTGTCTTCTATGATTCTATGATTTCCCTTGTGAAAGAAGAGGCAGAGGCTGAATGAGGCAAACTCTCCCAAATGAAATGTCCCAAAGAGAATTCTGTAATGTACATAAAATCATGGCTGAAATACTTGCACATAGACATTGCAGAACATTTTGTTGTTTTAAAAATCATTGTTATGGAAGGCTTGATGGTTCGGGGTTTTGATAAAGGGATACAGAGCTCTTCACTTGTATGTCAATTGTCTGAATCTGGCCCTAATTTGGTAGGGGCCAAAAATCATTAATGGCAGATAGTTGTTTGGTTACCTATATGACATGAATTAGTTATTTAGGTTAAATTCTAGTGGACTCTGTTGTATGGATATTGATCTCAAAGGCCCAAACAGTTAAAGGTGTTTTATAAACTCTCTCACTGTCCAACATTAAACAGTGATAAATAGGTTTGGGGTTATTTTTTTAAAAAGCCCTTGGTTTTACTCGGTTACTTGGCAGACACCCAAAAGCATTCATTCAAATTAAAAGTTCATTGATTAAACACAAGAAAGAACAAGAAATAAAAACATGCATTTATATTTAAAGTTGGTTGAGTGATCATGCAGAACAAACTTAGTCAAAGACTTTTTTTTTTTTTGGAGGCAAAATATCAATGTGTCTTATGTTCAGAACAAGCCTTGTTTGAAAAGGAAAGAGCTATTTTTTACTCTGTCCTGATGCATAGGGGCATTTACTTACCTGTTAACCAACAGACACAAGCTGAAAGAGAGTCGGTTAAAAAAAAAAAAAAAGGGGGGGGGGGAAAGAAATATGGCTTTTGTTAATGGTTTTTGGAACCCTGGGCTGCTGATTAGTTATGAGTGAATGCTTTAGTTGGAAAATTTACCACGACACCTACTGGTTGCATCTTGGTTTACAATCTGGTCAGGGAGGTCATCTAATTGGATCTAGTCGTCTTAGACAAGGCAGGGTTGGATGAATACAGCATACTTCACGTTGGGAGCTACAGCAGAAGAGCATTGTGAGGCACCCCAGCTTGCAGGGGAAGGGTGACACAGCCCCTCACTGGTCTGGATTGCCCTCAGGAACATCATAGTGTATGTTAAGTGTCTTGGGGCAAATCAAGTGAAACACATGGCAACAACAAGAAAAACAGCCAAGAAACAGATGGATAAAGATAGTTTTAGAGTGGATGTAAAAAAAATTGCAAGATACACCCTTATTATAATGTTGAAAAGGTGAAAAATCTCATGTTTTTCTAAACAATGGGGGTGGTGTTTGTGTAATGGTGCACTGACAAAAGATAATAGTGCAGCTCAAGTTTCAATGAGAATTTCTAGATCTTTAACCGGGTTTTGCTAAGGCACAGAAATAGACATGATGAGTGTAACCTCACAAAGGTGGTGTCACTGCTAATATATTGGATCAGTAAATAGAACAGATATTTTGGCATGTTCACTTTGTGAGATCAAGTACCATATTTTCTACTATAGTTACCATGTTTTATGGTCAGCGATGTTAGTTTACTTGTGTGCTATAGTGATGTAATTCCTTTAAGTTCTATTGTAGGTCTGTAGTCATATGACTTACATCTGTTCCCTAAACCTGTCACTTTAGTCATACCACCTTGTACTGTGAGTAGGTCCGATCTCACAAGACAAAGCAGTTTGAGCAGGATCAGTATTTTGATGGTAGACTTCCAAGCAAAGTCTGAACGATGCAGAAAGTGGTATTGGTGATTCAGCATGTGGTACTCTTTCTACTGGGTCGTTACTGAGCTAGTGCCACAGAACGCTGTCGGAGGGCTGTGTTGCTGGAGGCGCTCTTTCAGGTGAGATGTACACAGATTTGTTCCTGATCACTGTGATGATTGATTGCACTTTTTGTAAGAGTTAAGGAGCTCATTCCTGGTTTCTTTGCCAAATTCCAGCTTAGGCAATGACATTCTACTTACCTGTATCTCCCTCTGCAGCATCAATTGTATAACATACTTTTTATATCCTGTCCTAAACCATTGTGTAGTTAATACTAAACAGTTGTCATGTTTCATACCACTGGCATGTGAAGTAGACTCTGATTGTATATCACTTACCCAGTGTCACTGGAGTGTTCTGACTAAAGTAGTGTAATGCTTGCAAAGAGCTTTGAAATCCTCTAATGAAAAGTACTGTGGTGCTTATTACTTTTGGAATTGAGCCAAACTGCAGCAGGTTACCGGGTGTTGATGCCTGTGTCTTTCTTGAATATGTAGAGTGGTGACTGGCCAAATATTAAAGTAGGTTTAAGCTATTACCAGCATTTCTAATTCAATAGTTCTGCTCTCTGGATGTACATTTCCTGCATATTATACAGCTGAGACAAAGACTGGGATCCATTCTGAGTTGTGCTAAGCCATCTTGGGTCAGCTTGGAGTCACGCTTTGTACCAGAACATATAATCACAATTACTCCACAGACTTTTGAGGAAGTTCTTCCAATACAACTATGTTCTTTGCTGTCTTCTAACTAGAGATTGCCCGCACAACAAAATTTTGGTCTGCAGCTAAACTTTACCAGAATTTGTAGATCTGATCTGGGGCTTTGGTTTAGGCCCATGTCTATGTAGTAGGTTTTAATGAACATGCTGTCTTGTTATCCACAGCAAATGTGAAATAACCTAATGTGAAGATGGACGCTTTCCGGGTCATTTCTGTGTTATACCACTCCAGAACCTTCTTAAAATTCCTTTTAGCAAATCCCTCAATTTGAGAAACAAAGAAATGAGGGATTGCAGATCTCCCTGCCCTGTAAAACTGAATTTCATTGTTTTTGTAGATTTGTCAGATCCTCATGGGAACATTGTAGTTTGTGGTTTAGCTCCCTTTCTTTGGTTTATTTTGGTCTACAGTCAGTATTTTTTTTTTTTTTAAAGGCATTAACCAGACCCAATTGGTAGGCACATATTTGTGTGAGAGAGTGTGTTTTGAGGTTTTGTGTTTTTTTAAACTGTGACAATTTGAAACATGAGGTTACTTCAGGGAAACAATTGGCAATGAGTGTTCTACTAACATATAAACAACTCCATTAAAATAACATTAAGAGACTTTTGACAAAGCAAGAAAAGTAATATGATTCAAATGCAAGACTTGCAAAACCCACCAGAAAGAAAGCAGAATGTCTGACGCTGGTGGCTACAAAGTACTTTTCTGTATGGGTCAAAATCTATCACAAGGAAATAGTTAGAATTGAGGAACATTCTTGGTACTTATTTGGTAATTTGCGCACACAACTCTTGCAGCATTATGAAGTGGCTGGAGAAGGTTCAGAGTTGAGGTTGAAACTAGTTTTTCATCATAAACCCAATTTTTAATCTCCTCTGCTTGTAGCTTTCCCAAAAGAAAACCAATCCCCCTTAAATTTTGAATGGCACTTCTCATCCTAGTGCTGAGTTTATCTGATTTTTACCAAACTTCACAGGACAAGATTTTGTTATGCTGTTCTAAACTTTAGCTGTCGTTTAATTTTTTTTTTTTTTTTTAAACTAATCACTTTTATAGCACCTCATATCCCTAAAATAGCTTGGCAGGAAACACTAAGTGTATTTTGCATAGTGGTCCTCACAGAGGAGAAGTGCCATGTATTATTTGGAGGAGGGATTAAATGATAAATAAAAGGTTGTTTTTAACTGTATAAAGAGTAGATGAGATGTTACAGTAGAAATATTTATAATATATAAACTGAACTACTTCTGACTTCAGTTGCTAGGAGGAGCCAGAGGTTGGAAAAGGGAGGAGATAAGAGGCCAGTGAGACATGTGATGGAGCAAGTGGGCCTAGGAATGGGCCTAGGAATTGGGTATGGAGAGGAAGAACATGGACTGGGGGACACATGGAACTGTGCTTTCTGGTGTTTTGCAGGTCTCTCGCTCATTTTGAGGCACGTGGAGGAATATGTGACAGTGATGGAGCATGGATGGAGGGTTTACAACAGTTGTTGGAGGTCCCAAGAGCGTAAGTTAGGGGAGCATGTGAAGACAAAGGAGAGAGAGCATAGAAGGAATATATAGCATGAGTAAAAGGGCCACATCCTTCCTACATGTGGAATGAATTCAGACTGTGAAGTAAAGCTCTGCAAAACCGTCTGGGGCTAACCTTAATCTTATAATTTACGTTTCTTATTCGATTCATACCCTTTGAGGTCAAAAGGGACCATTGTGATCATCTTGTCTGACTTCATGCACATTGCAGGCCACAGAGTCTCACTCACTCCTGAAAGAAAACCCCTAACCTCTGACTGAATTACTGAAGTCCTCAAATCATGGCTTAAAGACTTCCAGTTACAGAGAATCCATCATTTATACCAATTTAAAATTGCATGTGACCTGTGCCCCATGCTGCAGGGGAAGGCGAAAAACCTCCAGGGTCTTTGCTAATCTGACCCTGGAGAAAATTCCTTCCTGACCCCAAATATGGTGATCAGTTAGATCCCAAGCATGTGTGCAAAACCCACCAGGCAGATACCTGGGAAAAAATTCTCTGTAGTAACTCGGAGCCCTTCCCATCTAGTGACCCATCTCCAGTCACTGGGGATTTTTGCTACTAGCAGTCGCTGATGGGCAACATTCCATCGCAGGCAGTCCCCTCACACCATTATTGAATATGACATGCTTATTTCTTTTACAACATTGTTTAATCACATGCAACAAAAGCCCGTTGGACTAAGTCCACTGATACAGTTACACGTTTTCTCTACAGACTGTCTCCTATTTGCAACTCCTACAGCTCATATTCTATACATATTGAGACTGCTCCATGCAAAGCATCCTTCTCTTTTCCCTTCTAGCTGCATAAATGTTACAAAAGATATCAATCTATGTTGATTACATCCAATGATCTATAATGCTTATTGCTGGCGTTAGTGATATCATAGGATTTCACTCCGTATAACCATTAACCAATATGCAACTCCTATTACTACTAAATAATAAATGAAATATTATTTACAAATGGTACAACCCTGTTGGAATTATGAGTCATATAACTTAAAATACATTTTAAAAAATGCTTTTTGTCCTCCTAGCTCTCATCATTTTAGCCTCTCTGCAGTAGCAATATTTGTAGGCCCCTGCTGCCATAGTGCTGGAAGAACCAAAACTAAGTGGTAAACAGAGGGGGTCAACTCTGCATCTTCTGTTAAGGGTTTTCACTGAGAATGTTTTCATACATATGTGTCAGTTACTAACATGGCAGGAAACTTTTGTTTAGCATTTGGCATGCAGTCTGACTTTTAGCTGCGGGCAGGTGGTGGTATTTCCCTGGAAGACTTTTCTCTGTGGGATTTTCTGCTCTTACATACTGAGTGCTTAGAATGCCCCATTAATGTAATAGTAAATTAGACCAGTCAGTACCTTTCATGGTTTATTATATTACTAGCAGCCCTTGTGAATCACTGGGGGGGGATTGTTCAGACAGACCTGCAGTTATACAGGTAAATCCCACAAAGCCTACAGAATGTCTACGTTTAACAGGTTTTGTTTTTTCCTGACAAGCAATTCAGGCATCAAAGTGAGTTCACTCACTTTTCAAAATGGGCTGTCACCACCCGCTTCTGTCTTCTCTTACCCCATGGCTTTTTCTTTTTAACCTCTCCTCTGAAAGTAAGTGATGCGAAATGATGCTAAATGGTACATTGATTCTGATGTGTCTGCCATAAGTCTCTTAGAAGGAATTGCCAGTGATTCTAGGGATTCAATAAAAAGTGACTAAGCAGATTACTACGTACCTTGATTCTGATTGGGTTCACCAAATGCTGTTTCCTGACTGTCTCTATGCTGTTCCTTACATTTTGATTAATGAAGGAAAGGGTCTCTGTGAAGGAAGAAGGTCCCACTCAGGCAGATCTGTTTTGCAGGATCTGGTCCTAATGAGAGAAATTCTTTTCTTCAGCACTATCTAGATGTGAATGATCCTAGGACGGTCCCACCTGGACATTAGTTAATATATACGCTCAACTTTCAGCATAAAAAAATCTGCCCGCCTTCCAACTCAAAACAAAATACTCTCTTGTAGTATTATCTCTGCGCATGGAGGAAAGCCATGCAAAGGCTTCTGAGCCATGCAGCACCACAAATATCAGTACTATAGACTGATTTTATTTAACATCATAATTAATAATCTAGAAGGAAAAATAAATAGCACAGTAATGAAATTTCACAAAATACATTAAACTAGGAGGAATCGCACATACCTAGTTGGGCAGGATATAATATAATGGATCTAGAGAGACTGGAGAACTGGTTTGAACATATATGGCAAATTGTTTTCAACCAACTATAGAGCTAATAGAATATTACAAATAAGTTAGAAGAAAAGTGGTAAGAGATGTTAAATAACATATTCATTTATTACTGTTTGACCAGATGACCTATGGAAGAGAGACACAAAGAGCTGGGTAGGGTTAAGCTGGGAATGGCAAATGACCAGAGAGGGGTACTTTTGGAGGTGCAGGAAAACATTTCTGTGTGTGTGTGTGGTTAAATGTATGTTCGACTACTTGTATTCCTGTTTAGTGCAAAGGACATCACCATCAACCTCATAATGTTTTACAAAAGTGGGTAAAGTTTTGCAGATGGGGAAACTGAAGCACAGAAAGATTAAGTGACTTCCCTCTGGTAAAAAAGCAAACCATTGATAGAGCTGAGAGTATGCTACCTCTGTTATGGAGATGAAAATACATATGTAAACAGGGTCTGCGTAAGCTCTCCCCTGACACTGAGTGATGAACTGGGGAAGACAACTTCAGGAACTGACCTTATTTGCATAGACATGCCCACTCTGCATGTGTGCACAGAATCATGGGCCTGCTTTGCCCAAAAGATCACTTTTGGCTGTTGGGTCACAAATCACTTTTGTATTGAGTGGTGTTATCCATGTTGAGTGAATCAAGGGCAGCAGAACTGTCCTTGGCATGCCCTGATTGAGAGACATCCTCAGCTAAACTGCAAATGCTAGGCAGGGGGCAGGGATGCCAAATGCCCAGTGGAGTTGAGAGAGAGTGGGGAAAGGTGTGGTATGGGCCCTGCTCAAAGGTACCAGACATCATTTGACTCTCCCCTTCTCCACTGTATAATGACAGAGCTGATTAAGACGCAATTGTGAGTCTTACATTGCACATCAGTAGAACTGAAATCACTAATAACAAGACTGAACATTAGACCTGTGAGAAGATTTCTGGTGAAAGAGGCCTCCCAGCCTGCACTGGCAGTGAGGCTCCACCACTAACAGCTGAAATCTGCGCAAATGATGGGAGCTCAAGACATCCTAACAGGACGACCAGCAGGATGAGCAGTGGGGTGGCCAACGGGATGGCCAATGGAGCAGCCGAAAGAATGACCAGGGTGTTGTTTTTCCCTCCACGCCACGCCACCCCACCCCCTCCCATTGGAGGTGAAGCTACGTGAATACACCTGTGAACTCTGGATCTTCACTGACCAAGGACAACTATGAGTTAGGTGCAGTGGAAGGAGAAGGAAGAGGGATGTTTAAGGAACATTTTTTGTTGGACTGAAGAACCTGAGGCAACAGACACTGCCCAATGTACTCTAGAGCGGGTGGTTTTTACTCATGGTTTTATACTGAACCCTGCTTGTGGTGTTTTCTGAAGTTAATGCCAAGTTACTTTCCCCCTTTTTATTAAAAGTTTTTCTTTTCTACACTCAGACTCTGTGCTTGCGAGAGGGGAAGTATTGCCTCTTAGTGGCACAGAGGGGATAGTGTGTAATTTTCCCAGGTTACTGGCTGGGGGTTCAAGTCTGTTCTGAGTTGTATTGTTGAAAAAAACCCTAGATATTGAACCCTGGTCCTTGTTGCTGCCGACTACACCTGGCAGAAGGGTTCCACATACAAAAATAAGAAGGGGGTGCTATTCCCTGATCTACAATATTGAAAGGATAAATATTTTCCTCATTGAGCAACTTCAAGGACTGTAGATAAAAAAGTTTGTTTCAAATAACTATTTTGCCAAGGTCCCCCAACTAGAAACAGTGACAACCCTTACTCTGTTTCCAGTCCAATAACAAGTCTTACCAGTTGGCAGTTTATTTTCTTTCCTGCAGTCTAGCCTGACTGAAAGAGCACTTGATTATTTAGAAGGCAGTAACAGGCATAAGCATGTAGCTGCTGCTGCTTCTATTTTCTTTTCAACAGAAAAATAGAAAAGCCGCTGGCAAAGGAGTGGTGGGGATTCCCTTATCTGCTTTCTCTGTGTATATCAGATTTCTAATGGGCATGTTTAAATGGCAGAGAATCAATGCATTTGCCATTTATTCAGGGTAGCGTTCATCCTAAAATCAACAGAGAGAAAAAGAAATTCTCCCTTCCTAGTTGTTCTTTATTTCCAGTGACTTTTAGCTATAGGTATTAATAAAAATAATTATTCATTTTCTTGTGACGTCCAAGAGGAGGTGGAGAGGGAGGGAGTGGGACCTATAAGATAGGTGCCTAACCTAAATAATCTAACTTACATAACTTTGTATTATATCTAGTGAAGCCAATGGAAATTGAGGGAACTCAGTATCTCACAGGATCAGGCCCTTATGAAGCTTTTTAGGGCAGGGAATTTATCATCTTGTATTTGTTTGTAAAGTGCCATCTACATGTATGGAACCATGAAAACAAGACATAATTAAAAAATAAGTTGGAACATCTGGTTTGTCACAAATAAGAGTGCCGATGCAGTACCAAGTGCTTGCCCATTTCTAGAACCAAACTCAAAATATCAGTGAAATGAGGATAATATTTAGACACGGAGTGAAGATTGTGAAGTCTTTGGGGCAGGAATTGTCATGTTTGTTAGTTGTCTGTGCAGCTTCTAGCACAGTGGGGCTCTGATCCTCAACTGCAGTTCCTTAGTGCTGGCCTGTCTCACATAAGTATCATGAAGTTGACTGACTTAACAACCAATGGCAATGGAAGTGCTAAGTGGTGTTACCAGATGCTGCTGCTACTATGTCATTAGAGAGAGAGTTGCCAAAATATTTGAGGAGTGTCCATGAGGTATTTCCAGGAATCGGAAAGCACCAAAAATCCTGTGATGCTTCCTTTCTTGAAATTACACTCCAAATTATACAGACTCATTAGTTTCAGAAAAGCTTCAAAGAAACATCAATTACAGCCTGATTCTCAACTGGTGTAAATTGGCATAGCTCCATTTACGTCAGCTGAGGATCTGGCCCCATAATTTTTGCGTTTGCCTGACTCTTAACCAAACTATTCACTATTCCTTTCACCGTTATCAGGCTCCTTTTCCAATTGATATGACAGGCAATGCCTTCAGTGAATGATCTAGCCTTAATGTGTCTGCCCTCCTTTTAAAAAAAAAAAAGAAAATCCTTTAAATCCAAAATCAAAAGTTCTCCTTTTAATGATGTTTTCTAGCATCTCTGTAGTTTTTGTGCAAAAATCCATTCTCTCCAGCATAATATAGACTTCAGCTGGGCAATCCATTTTAGCAGTGGTTTAAATCAAAGGTACATTCTTTTTTAACTTGCTCCTGTGGAATTCATTTTAGCTCCTGAACTGCTGGTTCTCAGTATGAAAGAATCTATTTGACTGCCCATTTCTTGGATAGCTTTTAATGTTGTTTTTAGATTTATATCAAGAGTATTTTACCAATAAGCCTCTTTATCTTCACCACTAGAATAACTTTTAAGGGACATTCAGTGATTTCATACTAAGCAGTTTCCTTTAGCTTTTTTCTCCCTAGGGAAGAATGCATTGAACGACTGGAGGTGTCGGTAACAGCATTAGCTGAAACCATTTTAGTTGCTGCTGCCCTAGGCATATATTGCCCTTACTCATTTTCCTCTTCCTCACTGCTTCCCCAAAAGTCAAGAAGCCAGAGAAACTTTCTGTAGCAAAGTAGGTCATAAAACAGATTATGGACCCAATACTGTGCTAGTGTAAATGAGCGCATTTCTATAGATGTCAGTGGGATATCACCATTTAAACAAGCAGAAAATTTGGCCTCATATACACAAAATAAACATAACTGAAAGAATGGTGAAGCTGAGAAAAGGAAGGGAAACACGAGGGTCTAAGTGCATTTGTGACGTCCTACATTGTTTTAGCACAATTGTGTTGAAGTTGAAAAAAGCAAGAAGCAGGGGCCTGACTAGATGCATACATGGGTAATGAATGGTTCCATAAGCCTGTCAACTCCAGAGGCTCTTCTTAGGGTATGTCTACTCTTAGTTAATCCAATAAATGAATATCTAACTAATAAAGACCAGGATGAGACCTAATGTGGGGAGCAGATTATTCCACATCAGCCTACTGAGGATTTCTTAATCTTCCACAGAAGCATCTGATATTGACCACTGTCAAAGACCAATTACCGAGCTAGATGGACCTTGAGTCTGACTCTCAATGGCATTTCCAGTTGCAATCTGCTGGACAAAGCCGTCGCTGATGATGATATTAAGGAATTTGCTAATGTGTGTTGCCTGAAATGTGACAAATCAGACTTTCTCCAGGGAACGCACAAAGCTGATGTTAGCTTGTCACTAATTTCTTGTTCCCGTTTAGTTTCGTTCATTTTTCATTCATTAATACAGATTTGTGCAGTGTCTAAAAATATGAATCAGTTGGCGAGGGAAATATTTTGCAACACAATATTGATTTTGTCAGTTAGTTGAAGCATAATAAATGACAAGTTAGGGAGAATCCATACCTTTTTGTTTCAGTGTGTTTTTTCAGGTTGTGTGATGATTTAAATTCAGAACAATGAATGCACAACCCACCATGTTACACAAAAGTATCACAGGCTGATCCTTTAGATATACATACTGCTTTTGTTCCCCTACCTAGCCCCTACTACCTTGAAGAAAAGAAAATCAAGCTTTTAAATATATGAATTATATCAAACATGATGGGATAGTTGGTAGGTAGAGTGATGTAGACTTAAAATCAATGCTGGTCTTGAACATAAGAAACTTTAATATTCACCCCAATGTATCTGGCAGATGTGCAGACATTTCTAATTCATAGATACCATCTTTTAAATGGTATCCTTTTATAGATTATATTTCCTGGGCTATCAGCATGGATCATCTTTTCAGTACAGTTAGCTATTTAATGCCATGGATAATGGGTTATCAGTCTACAGAGTTACTTTCAAAATGAGTATTTTTACCGCTTCCTGGGATTAAAAGAATAAATAGTGGTATAATTTGGCATTCTCTACCTTATTTTGCTTAGCCTTCAAAAATGGGAGGTCATGCAATTCCCATGGTGACTGTTTTATTATTAGAATTTGGAAGTTTATTGGAAGAATATTGTAATTTATTTGGATATTGAATAAATATTGAAGTTTATTGGGAAGAATATTGTAATTGGAAGTTGTCCCCAAAAATATTGTAGCCATACTCCTCTTTTCATGCTGTGATGAAATGTACCTTCCTATTCTATGGACAACTCTTTAGAAAACAGAACTCTTCTGTATGAGAATGTTTAGAGGTGGAGTACTATTCTTCAGTATGTGACACTAAGGAAAAGTTTGGAATGGAAAAATATCTGTTCATTTTCTTTTTAGTTTAACATTTGTAATCTTCTTTAACTCTGGGGGCAAGGGAGTTGCCTTAGATTTGACAAAACATTTTATTATTCATTCCACTTGGCAGTGAAATAATAAACACTGAGGGGTCGATTGTGACTTTAAGCCCGGCAACAGGAGGAGGTATGACTCAAAGATGAACCATAATGCAATTTCTCCCCAGCTTCCTCTTTGCTCCTGGGGAATAATAACTTACTGGTGGCTAATACCAGCAGTAAATTACAACCCTGTGCACATTGTCTTGGCCATTCTGGCCAGAGAGGAGAGAGGGCGGAACCAAGGTCCTATCCTTCCCCTTCCATCTGCTGTGGGGAGGGAGAATTGTTCTTATGCTCCAGGATCCAGGGTCTGAGTAACCTACTTAGGGAAACTGGGGGGAGAGGGCAGGGTTCTTACTCCCTGGCAGGGGTGCATTGGCCAAATAACAGTCTAAATCTAGGTCGCTTGGTTAGTTACTTTTGTATGTAGTATATTCAGCTGCAGTTTCTATGTAGGATCATGAAAATAAGTTTGTCTTAAGGATTTCACTTTTTTTTTAATTAACGTTATCTAGATACAAGGATATAAAATAATGTTCCTTTGAATATACTACATAAGGGCAGTTTCTTCCATCCTTATCCACAGGGAGTGGAACCCTACCCAATGAGTAGTTTTACTGGAATCAGTGGAACAAAGTGTGGGTAAAGTGTGCTCTGCAGCAAGAGTAAGGGCAGCAAAATCTTGTAAAATCCAAGTCCTTCTAGAAGAAACAAGAACCTATATTGTGCTACTAGCATACTCATTTCAATGAAGACGTTGTTTTTTAAACAAACAAACAAAAAAGTATGGGTTTCAGCATGCTCTAGCCAGTCAGGACTGAAGTTTTAGAAGTTCAAAAAAATTGTTTCTAAAAGGTAAAGATTTTAAGTTGCCATTCATTATTTATGAATACCAAACCTATTTTAATACAATTTCTGCAAACAGCGGTGTGTGATTTATTTCCCCTGGGCTATCTTCCCTCACTAACTTATGTCCTAAAATTCATTCATCCCAGTATGGCAACCTGTCAAATGGTTATGTAAACTCCAGTAGGTAGAACAAGTCTTTGAATGGCACTCATGACTCTGAAGATAACATCTCATCTCGTTTATCCGCAACCTTAGGCAAACTAAAAGGCCACACATTTTCAGCTGTAGAAATGAAGACTCAAAAGTGCTTTTCCACGGCAGACTTAAGTAGACCAGGGTGGTGCAGGATTAAATTCTGCTGCTTCCATGCATACTTATGGATAATGTATTCAGGGAGTATCAGATTTGTAATAACCTGGAGCCGTTAAGAAGGGTTCATGCACATTCAGGCATGCATACATAATTCATACTAACTAATGCATTTATGTTCATACTCATAGAATGATAACAAGTTGCAAGTTATTAGTGGAATAAATGAAATTGGTGCTTATACCATGTGTTTTCAGCTTCTGTAATCTACCGCTAGAACATTAAAGTACAAAACTGGCTGATAATTACTATAACTACTGATAAAATGCTTGTATTTTACAGCACACACACAATCTTCCTTTTTTTTTTTTTTTTTTTTTTTTAAATTGCCTGTTTAGAATCTTTCATCATGTCAAGTGATGATTTTAAAATTTAAGGATTCTTGGCTCAATGGCTTCTAAATGGAGATGCGATCTAAACAGACAAATTTTGCATGAGACAAATTATTGGAAGCAGAGATTTGGTGGAAGGATTGAATCCCGTTTCAGTGTTACTGTTGCTTATTGCTGAATTCCTGCTCTATTATTAAACAAGTTTCCAAATGTTTCATTACTGCAAGCTAAAAACAAACCTTTTCCTTCCAACTCAGTGTGGATGAGGCAAAAGGGAAGTTGAAACCAGAGTTCTGGTTTTTCTGCATAAATGTTTCTGTATTTTAAAATCTAACACCAAAAAAGGAATCTTTCGAAATCACATTCATTTTTCTCCATGACATGATGGAGAAGTTTGAAGATAGGTAACATTCAGCATGTCAGGAGAGCCATATGCAGCAACTCTTCTAAAGGACATACAATGATCTTCTGAATGTTCTTTCTTTTCATTATATTACAGTTAGAAGTCATTATATAGTTGGTTGTGAGTTATAGTGTAGTCAAAATTTCATCCTTTCCACTGTAGTCACTGGAGAAGGTAGATCTCTGCCATCTTATTTCCCATAGAAGTGATGGAATGATCAGTAAAGTCTTTTTTATTTAATGTAAATGTATTAATGTATTTTATTTAAGACTTAATGTAATCCAGAACAGTCGCATAATACATTTTGGATAGCCAGATGCTTCATAGGTCCACTGTAACTGAAAACCTGATCAGTTTTAAATCATAATTTGAAAACATTCATTTCCTAATGTGCCTCTTACTATTTTAATTAAAGACAAAAGCCCTTGCAAGAACTTTAATAATATTTACTTTTGGTCTGTGGCTGATGAGTAAAATCCTAATAGTGTACTTAGTATAGAAGATAAAAAGGATCTCCAATTTTCAATGTTTATTCTTGCTGTTTTTCAGGGTTTAGTTTAATGCCAACTTATAATAATTATTATTTTATTTTTATTTGTGCATATTAAAGAAGACGTAGAAAAACACAGTCCTGTCCAAAGAGCATATAATCTAAATTTAATGCTGTTTAGTTTAAATTTGGACAACTACTTTTGGAAAGAAAACATTCATTGGTGTTTTCTTCGGTTAATTTTTTTTTTTCTGTTAAATGAAAACAATTATAAGTGCCAAACCTGCAGAAACTTACTTCTGGGTGTTATACATACTGCAGTGAAACTACCCATGTAGCAAGTGTGTGTTTGCAGGAGACACATACTACTGTTTAAAAATGCTCCATAATACATTGAAAGTATGTTGTGATCTTACTGACATACAGGCAACCTCCTACAGGTTTTGCAAACCTCTTTCTGTGTTTCATAACTGCTGGCTGGTAATGAAACTGCTACCCAGGTACGTGGGACAGGGCACGTGAGATTATTACTCAAGACCCATTGAACTTATTCTGAAGGTAGAACAGGCCACACAGTATAATTCCCAATCATTGAAGTGTTTCTTTGTCAGATTTGTTACTAATAGCCCAGTAACTATGTGGCCATGAGACTGATTTCTAGGTCAAAATATCAGAAATGGTTAAAAATTTTAATTCCCTTTTTATTAATCTTTTTTATGTATGACATGAACAACACTGGCAAATATTGCTGGTAGCTGTCAGATTACATATGCACTATGAATGTAGTCAGTTTAAGTGCAGGACCGCATCACTCTGAAGATCTTAGCATCATGTATTCCAATTCAATTTATTTTTATATCTTGTCTTTCACACAGAGTTGCTGAAATGCTCGACAGTGAGAGATAGAATAATGAGATAATGCTTTACAGAATTGTGGAAAGTGACTTGCATACAGATAGCAAGACAGAATGAGAAAGGCGGAGATGGACTTGAGCAAAAGAAAACAGAACTGAAACTTAAAAGCAGCAGTAATATAAAGTAAGAATTCTTGCAAACTAATTACATAATTATGCAAGAATGAGAAGAGGAAAATGTGAGAATGTTATAATGGTTTATTATCAGATATGAGCTAAATGAAAGAGATTTGGTAAAGGTGAGCTTTGAAGAGAGAATTTGAGTAAGTGGCTTGAAGGAATGGAGAAATGGAAAGAAGGTACCAAAGGTGATGCAAGCAGGCAAAGGGAATTTCAGCAGCCAAGTTGGAAAATGATAGAGGCACGAATAATAATTTCTGCAGTGTTCTGGAAATAGTGGTAAGCAGACTTTCAGACAAGGGACGGAAAAGGGAAAGGCTGGTTTAGGCATCCGGTAACTGGAGTTGTAAAACTGAGGTATCAGTTGAGGAGATTGACAACAGAATTGGGAGAGGGCAGCAGAGAACTTTTCACCCAGAAAAATTTAAAAAAATCCTCAGTTTTTGAACCAGTCTGTAGTAAAACCAATATACTGTGCCCAGTTGCCAGTAGAGTCGAGACAGTGAAATATACAGGGGATAAAGAGATAAGATAGTGAGTCAGAGAACTGCAAAGCTGTATGTTAACTGCATAAAAGTGACAACCAAGGTTGCAACTACAGTAGTAGTTCTACCTAGGGGAAGAAGATAGATGGAGAAGAAAATAAATCCAAATAAAGTCAAGGGCACAGCCTTAAGCAGTGAGGCGAGAAGATGATGTAAAGACTGAAGGATATGAAAAAGGCTTAAGAGGCAGAATTTTAGCTGGGAAAGGAGAGCAACAAAGAAGCTGTCTTCTTGCTTGTAGTGTTCAGAATAAATAATTAATATTGTCATTCAGATAAATTAGCAGAAGAGACAATGATCCAAATCCAGTGTTTTAAAAAAAACCCGCAGGTCGTGGATAACCTGAAGAAGAGTAAAAATGTGAAAGAGTCAAAAGCTAGCGTGAGAGAAGTCAGAGAGGCTGAGCTAGGAGAGATGGTCAGAAAGTTGAGGGAGAGGCCACCTTCCCTAGAACATACCAAGGCATGATCAATGAGAGATGAGATGTTGATTAGCAAGTAAAGAAGGGTGTTTTCAGGTGGTGGTGATTTTCCTTCTCCTCACATGGAGATGATTATGGCAGTAATGTAAGAAGCAAAGTTAGGGAAGCAGGAAATTACATTCGAGACTGGGGAGGGGAGTTTAATGAGCAGGTGAGACCTGTGGTAGCAGTAAGTGGGTGGGGGAAGGAATCGGTTCAAAATGATAGTGACAATTCTTAATTCCTTAAAGGTGTGAAAATGGGGGGGGGGGGGGGAACCACACTGCCCCCTCCCCCAATCCTTAATGTGCTAAATTCATCCCTGCTGTAACTCCATTAACTTAATGAATGAACAAAGTCAATGATGCATGACCCAAGGAATGAATGTTTTATACTGGTGAAGTCACATCTGATTTGGCCTTAAAGCAGGAACCTTAAGTTGTTTCTCTTCTAATGTAGCATAGCTGAATATCTGATGTATCTTCTACCAAAAGACTGTATCCTAATGGGTGCAACTGATAATCTAGAAAGTCTTTTTCTACCTCTACCCATTAAGACTCATATCATCTCTCTATCCATGAAGGATAATGATGGTCCTTTCACTTCATCAGTTGACTCTCAATAGCTCTGTCTACACTAGTGTGTGGTGTTCGCTTTTTGGCAGAATTTTGCCACCACTGCTGAAGGCTATATCGACATTACGGAAATGCGTAGAGTACACACGCTGCACGCCCACCTAACACGGGTATAAATACCAGTCTAGGTGGTGAGCCACTGCTTAGGAGAGTAAAGATAACCCAGAACCTTAGGGTATATACCCTACGCAGCTCTCTACATGCCCAAGCAGTATCTCACACATCTACATTGCTGTTTTTAGCAGTGTAGTATCATGTTGCCTCCCCGCTGCTAGAGCAGGGAAAAGCTTCAGCAGCAGGGAAAGGCTCTGGAAGTTGGTGCTACATGTAGCTATGCCCTTCCCATGCTTTGCTTTCTCTCTGAGGGCTTCTACCAATGTATTGCCAGCAGCTAAGTTACCACACAGCTCCTTCTAAGCAAGCACATTTATTCTTAAGGGAAAAACACTACAGAGAAGCATGTAAAAACAATAAAATAACCAACACACGTGCAAAAACACTTGCCCAAATTCACCCCAACTTCAACGTGCAGGTCTGGTAGGTGTCAGTCCTTCAAACCCCACAACTGGGTCTTCCCTATGGTTACAAGTCCATATCAGGCTTAAGATCAGGAACCAGAACAAAGGCTATGAGTAAGTTTAAGCTTGAGCTATTTATCCAAAAGTCTTTTTTGTCTGTTGATCTCTGGAAAACGCAGTTTGAACCAGAATATGGTGAGCTTCCCCAGCAGGTGCTACTTCTCTGTCATAACCTGAGTGATTTGCCTTAATCTTCCCCTACTGATTTTACTTCCTGGAGGAGCCATGGTAATTATTTATTATTTAACTTTTTATTCATGACATTGGCACAAAAAGCAGGTGTGTGCTAGTGAAATTCTCAGCTGATACAATGTTGGGAGGCATTGTCAATACAGAGGAGGATCCGAATATTATACAAGAATATTTGAATGACCTTGAAGACAGGAGTGACATGAATGAGATAAAATTCATTAGTACAAAGTTCAAGGTCATGCACTTAGGGTCTAATAAGAATCTCTGCTACAACCTGGAGGCTTATCAGTTGGAAGTAGTAGAAGACGAGAGACACCTGGGTGTGTGGGTCGATCACCGCATGACCATGAGCCACCAATGTGATGTGGCTGTGAAAAAGACAAATGTGGTCCTAGGCCTTTCCAGTAGAGGGAGAGCAGTATTAATGCCATCATACAAGGCACTGGTAAGACCTCATTTGGAATATTGTGTACAGTTCTGGTCACCCATGTTCAAAAAAGATGAATTCAAATGGGAACAGGTGCAGAGAAGAGCTACCAGGATGACCAGGGAAAGGAGGGCCTTTCTTATTAGAGGAGACTAGAAAATCTTGGCTTGTTTAGTCTAGTAAAAGGAAGGCTGAGGAGGGTATGATTGCTTTCTATAAATCAGGGCTCCCCAAACGGTGGGGTGTGCCCCCCCAGGGGGCCTGGAGGAATATTTGGGAGAGTGTGGCAGGCCTGGGCTAACCTCCATGGGGGGGAAGGAGCACCCCCCCCAACCCTGCTCTGCTCCAACCCCAGCTGAGGCTCCTGCCTCTGCCTTGGCGCCCGGATTCGGCTCCAGATGCAGCCCTGACCATGGCTCCACTCCTGGCTGCAAAGTCCTAGTTGCAACTCTGGCCCCTAGCCTCCGCGTCCAGCTCCTGGCCACGGCTCCCAGATGCGGCCCCGTTCTCAGACTTGGCACCAGCTGCAGTTGCAGCCTTGGCTCCTGGCTGTGGCCCCCGCTCCCAATTGTGGCTTCTGGGGGGAGAGTGCGGACAGAGTCCATAACAGGTGAGGGGAGTGACCTAAACATTTGGGGACCACTGCTATAAATACATTAGGGGTGTAAATACCAGGTAGGGTGAAGACCTATTTAAGCTAAAAGACAATGCTGGCCCCAGAACAAATGGATCCGATCTAGCCATGAATAAATTCAGCCTGGAAATTAGAAGAAGATTTCTAGCCATCAGAGGGATGAGGTTCTGGAGCAGCCTCACAATTGGAGTTCTGGGGGGCAAAAAAGCTTAATTCATTTTGAGAGAGAGAGCTGAACAAATGTATGAGTGTAATTGTATAACAGGGATGCTTGTGATGGTGGCGGGCAGGGTTCAACAGCCCTGGGACTCACTCCTGGTTTATGTCTTATGTTTCTAAATCTCATACCTCAAGGTTTCAGCCAGCCACTGGCATGGGTCAGGAAAGGATTCCTCCTTTCCCCCATCAGTGTGTTCTGGGAAGATTTTTTAATCTTCTTCCTCTGAAGCATCAGGCATGACCACAGCTGGAGATGGTATATTGGGTGGGGTGGGCCAGGACTGTGAGGTGGTGTGGACCATTTTCTCTCAGGTGCTTGGCTGTCTGGTTCTTGCTCACGTGCTCAGGGTCACCATATGTGGGGTTGGGAAGGAATTTTCTCCCAGGTCTGATTGGCAGTGACCTGGGGCTGGGGGTTACCTGCCTCTGAAGCATGTGGGTGTAGGATACTTGCCAGTAGTATCTGGTATATCTCACTTACTACATCATTGTCTTGCCATTGCAGGGGCCTCAAGCACTGGTGCATCTCAGTATTCTCTGCCTGTGGCACATAGTAGTCTAGCCTCTTGTGGACTGTAATATTTTGATCTAATTTTGGTTGTTGGGCTTAGTATGTGGGTGCTGGGTGGTGAGGGTGGCCTGTGATACACAGAGGTCAGATTAGATGACCTCGTGGTTCCTTCTGTCCTTAAACTCTGACTCGATAACCCCATCTCCCCCTGTAACGTGCATACGTCCCTAGCTCACAATGATACATAAACCATTCATATACTTAATACAATATGGTCTCCCAAAGATACTTCCGAAAGTTGCCCTGTCTCTCACTCATTTTTGCTTCCTGCCCGAAAAGCTTTATTTTCTTTCACTTAAGCGCTTTGATTTGCTCAAATCAAGGAGAGAACATCTTTCAGGATTTATTTTCACATAAGCAAAGGATACGTCTGCCTTTCTTCACTGTACTTCAAGGTTTTTTGAAGCTGCCCGTGGGTATGTGTGAAATCTTTCTGCCATCTGTATCTCATTGCTGGGCAATGAAGTAAATTTAACCTAGCAAGGAGGTTGTGGCTAAGGATTCTTCATGAAAAGCTCCATATAATCTTTGCTCAGCCACATCTCCTCTCTCCTGTGTGTGTTACATCTAGGCATGCTGCAATGAGAAGTGACTGTGAGAATTAGCAGGTTTTGATATTGCTTCTCCCGACTGGCATATGCTAAACTGGGATAAAAGCAGTTATCTTGATACAGCTCCGTCTACATTAGGACTTTTGCCAGCATAGTTCTGTCAGTGAAAAATCACATCCTTAACTGAGATAGCTATGTCACTAAGATACAAGCCATAGAAGTGGGCATGCATAATATCTTTTTGGCAACTACAGCAGTTGCTCACCTGGAAAATAATATTGGGAAAATAATTATGACTACATATTCAGAAATGATGTTGGGTACTCTTTTTTTTTTTTTTTTTTTTGGGTACCAAACTTAGGACATTTTAAGGGGCTTGATTTTCATGGGATGGCTATTCAGCACTTTCTGAAAATTGGGACCCTTTAAGAGTGTCAGGTTGGATACCCACAATTTGAGGCAACCAGAATCACTTGTCACTTCTGAATATTTGGGCTTTGATGTACTTTAACGGTCTTTAATTGGATGCATATTTTGTCCTTGTTTTTAGAGGGAGGAAGGTTAATTGTCTAGTTTTGCTCCTCATATCCCTCTCTTCCCTGTTCTATTTTTCTCAGCTGGAAACACATCAACCACCACATGATCAGAAAGGTCTCTGTGGACTATCACCAAATTTCTGTAAAATGTAGTTTGGGGACCTCTGCACTAGTCCAGTCAACTTGTTAGAAAACACAAGGCATCCAGGTAATGCACATATATTACCCCAGTAATAGACTGATGCTCCACTGTTGGTCATGGCTGCAAAAAAGTCAGCTTCTCATCAGTAGTTTTCATAGACCATGGTAGTGATTCCATGCAGATGACAGTTTGAGATGCTTCAGAGATGATTTGCCATGAGATTTATTCAGCAATTGATTTTAGATAAAAAGCAGATGGAAAGTAATGCAATTTCATGTAATCTATGTTCAAAAGCTATCCAGAAAAGATGCAGCAATTCACAGTAAGAGTACAGGTAGGAGAAGAAAATTAGTCCAGTTACAATATGTGGACCTCTCAGGCCCAGGTGTCTGTGCAATCAAAGGAAGAATATGAAAATCCCATTCCAAAAATTGGTATATGTTGTTTTGTCCTCTTGTTATCTATTCAGAGTTGGGTTTTGAGGGAGCCTTTATATAGTTCTGGCAAGATTTGTAACATGTTCACTATACAGTCCCTTTAATACCATCCTAAAACATGTACATATATTTTGAATACACATGTTAACACTGCAAATAAAACATTATAGTATCTAATTACAGCAAAAGGCATTTACATTCCTAACATGCCTTCATATAAGTTAACTAGCTGAAAATCTTTATATGCCACAGTTGTATTTTTTCATGGATGCATCTGAGTTTTATATAACACTGTAATATAATTAGAACGACAATAACTGGATATGTTAATATATTACCTAATAGTAAAAAATATCAAACTATTAATGTTGTTACACTAGAAAAAACAATGACCCTCAACATTTAAGACTTGACATGATTTATTGTTGTTGTTTACCCAGACCTCCCACCAGTCTGTTAAGTGCAGTGTGCCACTCAGTTTATAGTCAAGCTGCTTGAGACAAATTGTTCTTTTATGTACACAACTGTGCTACAATGCAGATTATGGAAGTAACAGTGCATAAATAAGCCCCACTTTCTGCTTCTCTTTATAATGTCATCCACTTTCTGAAAGCAGAGAATACTTTTGAAATGCTAAACCTGTAATTTATCTGTGAATCGTGGATCTTTCCTTTATCCTTTTATCAAATGGTTTTTTCTATTGCCACAGTAACAGTGCACCATGATCAGAAAGATTTCCTATCTGAAAGATTTCATCATCTTATAACTAAACTAAATGGTTGAACTAAGTTGCACTCTTGCTCTACAGGCTAATTAATAAAATATGAACTTAGCACACAGGCTAACACTGAATTCTCTGGAAAAGACTCAGTTGCTATTAGATAATGATGCTGTATATGGACAATGAATGACTTAAAAGACTCCCTTAGCTCTTTGATCTTCACACTGTACTTTCAACAAGTTCTCCAAATATCTCTGTAGGTTCCTTATCTGATCAATTGTGCTATGTCGGTATTATGGCTGACTCTTTTTTCAATTTTGAAAAGTAGGTTGACTTTCTCTTGATGTCTCACTGAGATAATGTAGGTCAACTTGTGTGACTTAAGGGTGAGAGACTTGGTTCAAGAAAGCAGTGATATAGCCTCTGATAGTCAAAATCTTATGTACCTTGAAATAATAAAGTCATGCTTTCATGATCCAAGAATGAGTTTGAATGAGCTCTTCTGAAAAGAGGGTTAGAGTGTGCCTTAGCCATCCACCAAGGCACAAGAAGTCCTAGCCTTTCTGCACCCTGGAACCACTGGTTCAGAATCGTGTAGGAAAAGAAACTTGCATAAGAATTCTGTGTATCACTGTTACTTTCCATGAGCATGAGTCATAAGTGGCAGTGAGAGCCATGTAATAAAAATTCCCACTGTTAGCAAAAAGTCATGTTTATATGGTTTCTTGGGAATGCCAAATATTTTTGCAGCTTTGCTTCAGGTTTTGGGCTTGTTTTTGTGAAGAAAATAAAATGCACATTTGCAAAGGTATAAATTGACATTATAATGCCCAGGATCTGTCTTTCTGCAAAAATGGTGGCCTTCCACAATCAGTCAAATTCACAACTAGCTGTGGAAATCTGAGTTTTTACAAGTGAATAAACATGAATTGAGTGGCAATTTCACAGAGCTCAAGTGTCAGCCCAGCCTCTCCATCAGAATCACCATCATTTCAAGTGCCAACTTCTAATCCTTCCCCATTCTTACTAAGTCCTTAATTCTAATGAGTGCTATCACCAGCTCTCCATGTATTCTAACTGTCTTCTCGATAACTCCCACCCCCTTCAACATACAAAAGACTTTCTTTTGGTTATGAGGACAGAAAGTCACTACCCCTTCACATTTCCTCACTGCAGGGAGGTCGGGAAATCCCCAATGCCCTCCCCTAACTGCAGCAATTAACTCAAACCAAAACCAATGCAATTGCTAACACGTAAAACATAATTCTTGTGGCGTAAAATGATGTTTATTTTAGTCTATCCAAGTCATTCAGGAATAGCATTATATAAAATCAATGCAGCCCACGTTAAATGGATTAAAAGCTGGTTAACTGATAAATCACAAAAATTAATTGTAAATGAGGGATTGCCATCCAACGGAGGTGGTTCTTGTGGGGTCTTGCAGGGTTCTGTTCTTGGCCCAATGCTATTCAGTATCTTTATACATGATCTGGAAGAAAATATAAAATAATTATTGTTAAAGTTTGCAGTTGACACACAAATTGGTGGAGTGGTAAATAATGAGTGGGTCAAGGCAGCTAAACCAGAATAATCTGGATCATTTGGGAAAGGGGGCTTATTTCAACAATGTGTTCTTAACACAGCCAAATGCAAGTCCATACATCTGGGAACAAAGAATGTAGGTCACACTTATGAGATGGGAGACTTACCGTGGACAGCAGCAACTCTGGAAAGGACGTAAGGGGGGGTCATGGTAGGTAGCCCACTGAAACTGAGTTCCCAGTCCAATGCTGTAGTTAAGAATGGAATGTATAAGCAGGGGAATCCTGGAATGTATAAGCAGGGGAATGTCAAACAGGAGTAGGAAGGTGGTATTTGTGACACTTCCTCGGGATACCTAGGGCTGTGAGATGCCTCATTACCACTTGACCTTAACATGAGGAAACCATCTCTGTGCCTACTGAGGATCAGCTACCTGACTCCACCAGCCACAGGCAACCTAAGCTCTCCTCTCTAGGCCTACAGAATCCCATCCCCCCCTCCAGATTAGCAATAGGCACACTCCAAATCCCGAGCCCTCCGAGCATCTCCCTGAGGCGTCCAGCCCCTGTTCTGCTGGACACTCACAGGTTTCACAGTCTCATTGCTTTCAAAGAAGCAATACACCAGTTATGCCTCCGATCACCGCTCCATTTATCCCACGGCAATTAGATATATTCATAGTGATAGCAAGTAGAAGTACTGAAAATAAAGGGTTCCATATAAAATATATATCATAACACGAATTCTAGACCCTAGACTTATTTAACTAGATACTTTCATGTCTTATAGAGCATTGCCAGGTTTGGCTGCGACCCTCTGTTCACAAGATAAACGTGCATTTAGCTTACCTCTTCGGTGAAGGATCCAGGGTGTACCTCTGCACCTCCAGATATACCAGGCGTGGGCAAACTTTTTGGCCACATCTAGGTGTAGAAATTGTATGGCGGGCCATTAATGCTCCGAGAGCGGCTCCAGTCAGGGCACCCCTGGGCCCATGTGGTGGGAGAAGGGCAGGGGGGAAGGGGCGGGGTTGGGAGGGGGAGCAGCCACCATGGCGCCACATAGCTTGTTCCGCAGTCTTTCCGCAGACCACCTGAATGGAGCTCACAGACCACTGGTTGAGCTAGAGGGACTGATGAAAAGCTCGGACGGGCTGTATGTCCACCCCTGATATATACCCTAATAAAGCATTGTCTTTACTCATAAGCCAGATTCCCTCATGCTGTTTATTCCTTCCTGTACGTTTCCTCTCTTGATGATTTCACAATCTCTTGACTAGCATTTGGCTCCGTATGCAAACAGGCATCCACCGTGAAACATAAAAGGACCATGGCCCGACAGAGAGATCTGAGTCTGTTACCTCCTGCCTGAAAGGAACCTGCATGGTTATCCCATGTCACCTTCTGGTTACCTGCCTTAAGAACATAATTTTCAGTATAAACACACAACTCCTTAAATATTATGTGTGCATACATGTTACAGACATTATGTGAGCAGGGGTCTACTGGCTCTCAATAGAGACATCACATGCCAAATTTTAATGAATTATTATGCATCTCTCTGACTGAGGGGATCCCTGTCAAACTCTATGCACCCTTTGTGCCCTGCATGAAGTGGTTCCTGGGTCACAGTATTACCTCTATAGACAGCATTAGTGAAATCATTACTGGAATACTGTTGTTCTGGTATCAACACTTCAAAAATGTGCTGAAAAATTGGGAAGGGTTCAGAAGAGTTATATGAATGGTTAGAGATTTGGAAAAGCTGCATGTTGGTGTGAGAGAAAGAAGCCTGGTCTGTTTAGTCTAATTTCTGTTAGAGAAAATAGAGGTGTCTTGATCATGGTCTAAAAGTACCTCCATGTGGAATAGATTTCTGACAGTACATTGCACTTTAATCTAGCAGAAAATGAGATCCCATGGTTGGAAGCCGAAGATAGGCACATTCAGACTAGAACAAAGCACATATTTTTAACAGTGAGGGTAATTAACCATTGGAACAACTTCTCTAAGGATGTGACGGATTCTCAATCAGTTGAAGTCTTTTTTGATTTGAAAAACAAAGACGACCTGGTTATCTTTCTAAAAGATGCAATAAGTCTTATAGAACTTTTGGTCATGATGCATACATTATTGGATGAGGTCTTTGGCCTGTGTTATGCAGCAAGTCAGAATGGCTGATGATAATTGTCCCTTCAAATCTTAAAATCTATGAATTTAGAGATAAACATGTTTCATAAACTTGAAATGGTCTGGAAATTTTCTAGCTCTGATTTATGTTCGAGAATGAGTATATACAGAAGAGCTTTTAAAATACCAAATCAAAATGTTTGTGACCCAAAATTCTGTCATCACCTTTTTTGCAAAGCTAAGGTTGAAAAAAAATCAACAGTTTTTCCCATCCAGCAATTTATTCTAGTGTAACCAAAATCCTCCCTCCCTTCCCGCATACTACTTTTCTAGTTTTAAAAAACCCAAATCTATCCCTGTGTTTCTGTGTGGTGCCAGTGTTGATCAATTGTTGTCAGCCTTATCACATATCCCAGAAGGAGAAATAGAGCCTGGTAATGTTGGAGGTGACATTGGCATGTTTCTGTTTCTTGCAGTGCAAGATTCAACTCTGGTGCATTGATCCATATAAATAAAATCTGATCATACACCTATGCCTGGTACCATACAAACAGCACCACCGTGCAATTATTTCACCCCTTAATTGTGGAACAGTGTTGCTATTTTTTGGAATGTAGCCTTCTTCCTAAGAGACTTATTATTTCATGGTTTAAACAACTATTCATTGCTTCATGGGATTAAACTGGTTGAGTAAGGTGCTGATGGCATATACCATTTTTGGAATGGTTTTAAAAGATTTAAATCTTGGCAGAGTCCCTAGGTGGTAATTAAGAAATCTATATTGTATAACTTACTGAACTGGTAAAACCATCATGTACATCATCACAAACAACTAGCGTATATAAGGTTACATACTTAACAAGTGTTTAGTCATAAAACAAATGATCTTGGGGGACTTTTCACCTTCCTGTACAGTGTATGGGTGTATGTCCATTGCCAGGATTATGTGGGCATATCTCACTTAATCTTTTCCCTGCCATTGTGGGGGGGTCTCTAGCACTGGTGCACGTTGGCCACTCCTATTCTCTGCCTGTGGCACAAAATAGCCTTAGCCTCCTGTGGGTAGTAATGCTTTAGTCTAATTTGGTTGGTGGGTTTAGTGTGTAGGTGCTGGGTGATGTTGATGACCTGTGATATACAGGAGGTCAGACTAAATAATCTAGTGGTCCCTTCTGACTTTAAACACTATATAAAAAGGATGCTGAATGTTTTCACAACAGTTTTAAAAGATCACTCTATAATTTGAATTATACACTTATTCTACGAGTTGAAAAATGAGATTACCTTTGTCTTTAATGTGTTTTTATAAAATTATTGTAATTTTATCTTCACATGCACTGATTATTAAAATAAACGTAAATTGCATCACAGGGAAAGACATCGCTTACACTTGAATACACTGAATCCCCCTAAAATAGTATTAGCAAACAGGGAAAGGTAAGTACAAAGACTTTCATTTAAATCAGTTTCATTCAAGGTGTCTATCTCCTTTGGAAATGGATTACAACATACATGCAGCATACTCTGTTGTTGCAATCATTTAAACTACCATTGAACGGCAGCCATCCAACCAGATGGACCATTGGTATGATGCCCACTGTGACCATTCTTACGTTCATCTCTGCGGTGGAAAGTAGCAACTCTCTCATTATTCACAGTAGCAGGATAAAACATTTTAGCACATGAAGTGAAGAATACTTTATTCTATTGAAACAGTACAGGAAAATATGACAATATAATTACTCAAAGTGGTATTTGACCGGGACACTGAGGGTTGTGACTCTGCTCTTGAAAAAAATGCTATGAGATCTATCGCTTCAAGTGGCAAAGAACCTTAGTTGTACATCTAATTTATCAGGCAACATCTCCGGCAGCAATAGTTCCTTATGCTCTTGCATTGGTTCAGTACCATCTTAAAGGGAAGAGTGCCACCTACTGAGACACCAGCACCACTTCCTGCAGCACCTAGGTTTTCCATGACCGTGTCTGATCCAAATACTGAATAGTCCTTAGGTACCAGACCTGCTTAGTGTATGAGATTTAAAGAGCTCAAAGTCCTGGGTGCATGGCTGCATGTACTGTTGCAAAAAAGACTCAGATTCCTGTACACAGATGTACATTGAAGATGTATGAATCCTTTATTAGTGTGGATGTTGGAATTCGTAATTCAAAAATGCTAATTATAATAGACTGCAATAAAAGTAAAATGAATAACTCCCCTTGTTGTATGTGTCATCTGCCCTGGATTTGAACCTTTCATTCCTATGCATGTTAAAATACACTATTACTAATACACTACTGTCTTTGTAGACACACTAATAATTGATGTAATATTTCACTTCTATTATCACAAAAATTAGAAATGTCTTTTAAAAAAATTAAAGCAATAAAACTCTTCATGCTTCCGGGTAAACACAGTAGTGTATTTCATCAGAGTCTCTCATGCAAAATAATTCAATTATCTGCCCATAAATATGGATGAAATTAAAAAAAACAAAAAAAAACCCTTCATATATATTTATCCCATAAACTCTTCTATTCGTTCCTGAATGACTAAAAATCATGACTTTATTTACGAGATCCTCTTCTGAAAACTTTATTTGGCACAGTGTGAGGAAAAAATAACCCTTCAGCCTTTTCCATGTGCTTGCCCACCCAAAACCAAAATTGGGCACCTTTAATTTTGCAATAAAGTTAAATAAATCTCATATAGTGAGCACACTGGATGAACTTCCATTAGAACCTCTGAACATATGCTCAAAATATATAGGTTTTATTTTTCCATTGATCACCTGGCTGATACACTCATCATATTAACTGCGTCGAATTAAACCAAGAATTTCCAGAATATTTGACCCTGTGCTGTACAAACAGCGTGTGGAAAAAGGATTAATGAAATGATGATTACAGTATGAACACACACATTGACTTACTGACTGAAAAATCACTTAGAGTATTCTTAGTAGAGATCTACTTAGATTTTTACCATAACTTGACAAAGTCCAGCCCCATTTGTGACATTAGACAGTCCCTCTGCCTGGCCTGACAGCCTGGGCTCTTGTTCTCAAGAGGAGTAACTCAAATGTAAATCAATTGAGTTAACTCTGCAGTGACGGCATACCCTATCGTTCAGAGTGGTTTTAAAGCCAGTGGGATTTTATTGGGGATAAGTTCCCCAGCGTAGACAAGGCCATGCTCTTGCTCATGCTGATGATCAGCAGGATTTTTCTGATCACACACCTCTAGATTTAACACTTAACTGGAAAGACTTGAATTGAAAATACTACACAAGTGGTTCAGGTGAGTTCACTGTAATGGAGGCTTAATGTTTGCATTTCCTCTGTCTTTTTTTGTTTTTTTTCCCCCAGCTCTGTTATGCAACATTAACACTGCATTAACATCGTTTTAGGCAGTTGATGGTTTTAAGCACATGGAAGATACATTGAGGTATGTAACCATTTTTATTTGATCAGAATATGTGCGGAGAGACGAGGTTATAATTGGCTTGGTCCTTCTTGTACTCTCTCCCTTGGTTCTCCATTCTCTGGCTCCTTCGGGACATGTTCTCCCTAACTTCACAATATGCCTGGCAGATGTCAAAGATGCACACCAAGCTCCAGGAGAACCATCTGGTTCCAATTTACACCAAATTTCTGCTTAAAATGCACCAACACTTAGCTGCTCATTATAGGGATCCAGGCCTCAGTACAACATGGTGCTTAAACACATGAATAATCCCATTGACGTCAATGAAACTACTTACATGATTGAAGTTAGGCGTGTGTTTAGAACTTTGCTGAGTTGGGACCCAAAAGACCTTCATTCATTCATGAACAATGATTAGTAAAGACTCTTGTCTCCAATACTGGCTACTAGGTGAAATTTGCTGATTACTCTTTTTCCAAAAAAGGTTCATGTTAGGAGCTGATCCTATTTGCAAAAGAAATTTAGTGATCCTGGGTGAGATCTCTTTTGCATATTTTCCTCCTTTTCTTCTCTCTTTACTCTTAAGATGCATCTTTTCCGTTTATCATAAATAAATATGCAGGTTGCTAGAAGTGCTTTTATATGTCATGCTTGTTATTGTAGTCAGGAACAAACTGATGCTTTATTCTATTTCGCAGCAAAATTGTCACTGAGTATAGACTGCACAGAGCATTGAGTTTCATGTGTTTTCTTTGTTTCTCTGCAGAAAAATGAAGTGACAGGTGCTTAGCCTCATTTTTCATGCTAGCTTTGCCATGCCATTTTCACCAATAATGAAGGCAGCTGCCAGAGCTCGAGGAAGTCAGGCGAAAAATTCAGCTGGCAGGTAGACCCAGTCACTTTAAGAAACGTAATCTTATGTTAGCAGATGGTAATTAAAAGGCAGAAGAAATAAAATTTTGTCTCAGTTTTCTGCACTGTTACATCAATTAAATCTGCAACTGAAATGCAAGCAGAAAATATCATTTATTTTCACGTGGCTACACAACATGATTATGTTCAAATCTAATTATTTGTTTTGCAAAAACTATAGCAATTTTTTAATATAAGTAAAACAACTAATCATTTCCAAAGAAAATGTGTGACTAGATATCAAATCTGCCGTCTTTAGGCCCCGCATGTCTTAGACCTACCTAATAGCATTTTCCCCTTATTTTTTATTTGCTGGAAACCCAAAATTTAGGTTCAGAAATCTGTTTATAGATTTATTTCCAATTTGCAGTAATATCAATTGTAGTCCTCAGCCTAAGTGGAAAACTACTCTACATCAAGTCTCAGGAGGCCCATCCTGTTAAAAGAAGGGATCCAGAAACTCCAGGATTGAACCTGTTCACATCTGTCAAAGTTTGCTGGCAAGAGCAATCATAATCTTGCAGGAAAATAATTTTTTGACTCCTAAAAGAATCCTGAGAATTTTCTATTGTGTACCTACCATTTAAAACGTCTAGTGTTTAGAGGACAAAACTTAGTAATTCCTAACATGTATTTGTCTTTATGACTGCAACTAGAGTAATGAAAAACATGTGCAAATCAAGAATCTGCGAATCAGTTGAAGTGCGAAATAATTACATAATTAAAGCTCATTATAGTATTGATGAAACTGAAATGTTGCTGAAGTTATGTCACTCTTTCCATTACAAGACCTAATTTGCAGGGGTTTATAAATCAGTCATAAAAATTCACACAAGCTCAAAATTTACTATATAAAGTCTGGCTGGAATATTTTTTGTAAAAATCCATTTGGTCATTTTAAATATATGGGTATGTTTAAACAAAAAAATGGGTATGTGTGGGGTCAGATGCTTATTTTGTGTTTCTACAACTCAACCCAGCTTTGCTTTTGGTGCTGAAACTTTACATCCTTTGAATGTGGCTTGTGCAAAGTCTGTCTTAAAATACAAGAAAAAATGACTGAGATATTTTGTTTGAGTAAAAATTCATAGTACCCATGTCCTATGGACCAATTTCTGCTACAATCAAAGATCATGGAAGTTTTATCTTTTGTTTTCAATGGGTTCAGGATTTAGAAATAGTTTTTTAAGGCACAATGGATGAGCTGAAATGCAAATAATTGAGAGAACAAATTGTAACACCTCTGATCAATTATGAAGCTACAATCTAGTCCATTTGATAAATAATACCTGTACTAAAATAGATGTATAATACATTGGATGATTGAGTTCATGTAATGAAGAACGCACATTAGTTTTGAACTAAAGATCATATTCATACCATATTTGCCTTCAATATTGGGATGACTCCAAGTGACTACAACCTTTGAATTTCGGAAATTCTACTTGGAAATTCATTCATGCCTCTCTGTGGAATGATGCACGTTTTTTGGGAAAAAAAACTTTGTGACTACTACAGTTAATTTGGACAAAGGTCTCCTGGAAAAGGGGAGAACATTATCCCCTTCTTTTTGCCAGAAGTAGATAAAATTGGGGTAAACCAACAGCATGATCACTGGTTGTGAGAGATGGACTAGGACCGTGGTCTCTGTTCATGCAAGGTTGCACAGAAGGCAAACACTTGGGGGCATTGAATTTCTTTGGAGACAAGTTACCTCTAGGTCACAAGTTCTAATATAGGATAGGTTAACAGTGAATGAAAGCATTGCCGTCTTACAGATGTGATGTATGAGAAATGAGTTTGTGGTTTCATTTCAATTGGGTGTAGTACATTCTCCATTACTAACAACCTTCAAATCAAGATTGGTGTTTTTATAAAAAGATCTGCTCTGGGAATTATTTTGGAGAAGCTCCATGGCCTGTGCTATTCAGGAAGTCAGACTAGATGATCACAGTGGTCCTGTCTGGCCTTAGAATCTACTGTTGAGTAGGTGTCATAGTCACAAAATAAACCTGTCAGCACTGTTGGCATTAATCATTCCTTTGTTACCTGGAGGCCAAATCAGGGATTGGAGACCAAAATATTTCTTAGCCCTTGGTATGCTCCCTTTCATATTAAGGTTGGGGTCCATTAGTAGGTACTGTGGGGAAGCATAAGGATAGGAGCTTGGTTCCTGGAAGCATCAAACTTTCCTAATCATACCATTTACTAAAATGTTTTGATAACAGCTAGAGAGTTCATTTTTGACCACAGAGCACATGTCTGAAGTGTGACACATCTCTCGTAACTCTTACTGTGTTCAAGTTTTGTTTTCAGTGCTCATGTAAGTGAGAGCCTGATGGTACTAGCCAGTGCTGGGTGCATTGCAGGAAAGTGCTGTGAAGGCATTCAGTTTTCTCTGTCGTCCTCATAGTCCTGACCTGCAATGCCCTCATTATTCCAGGCCTGGATCTTTCTCAAGCAGAGACTACTATTCTTCCCAAACTGTGTGGTGGTTCTGAAATAAGGACAGATGTTCACTAGAGCTTAGGGGTGAGACCACCAAGCTTGTTTTCCCCAGTGACCTAAGACAAGATTGAATCCAGGACTAAAGGTGAAAGGCTAAAGCATAACCCGTCCTCCTCAAGTCTTAGCTTTTAACTTCCTAGCTTTTGTCATTACCTTAATGAGGTTTAAATGCTTTTGTATTTAATAGATTACAAATGAACAAATGGAATAAAGGAATAAATGAGCCAAAGAAAATGTGAAAGAAACCTTCCATAGCAGATCTGTTACATTGGGTTGCCCTTGATAATGTTACTTACTATTTTCCCCTTCTTTCAACAGCCATTGCCATTGTAATTTGGCATCTAGAAAGATATTCTTGCACTGCTAAACTCCTCTCTTTCCTTAGACACTAAGCATCTCCCCTCTAATTTGTTCAGTCGATGATAGCCCCAGGCTTTAGATCTGGAAGCCACATACTTGGTTTTCCCACACATGCAAGTGTGTAACAATCTACTAACTCATGGGACAACTGGGGGTATGTTGTAGTTCATTGTTGTACAAGATGCCAGGGCTTGCTGCCTTTGCTCTGTGTCCTATGGAAGTATGCATCACCTTGTATTCTGAAATGGGCAAAGTTGTTCAGAGTGGGGTCTTCCAAAAAATTAATATAGGGTCCCTTCTAAGGATTTCATACTGAGGAAGGAAATAGAAGGATGATTAGTTTGGTGTCTTCTTTCACCAAAAAAGCCAGGGAAGAAGTGAGAATAGGAAGCAAGAGATCTGGAAAATATGAAAAGCTAAACAGATTCAGTTACTATTTTAAAGAACATGCTCAAGATTTTTCAAAAATGGTTAGTGCTTTAGGATGCCTCAGCTTTTTGGAGTTCATACCGAGAAGTAAGTGGGTCTAATGTTTCAAAATGTGCTGAGTTCCTGCCTTCTGAAAATCAGGCCTCTAAAATGTCTCATGTTGTTCACCCAAAAGCACGAGTCACTTTTCAAAACTTTGGCTTCAGTATTTACAAATCGTGGGGACTCTCACTTAGGAATATTGCAAGAAAATCCTTTGTCCACCTATGGCATCTTAAAGACAGAAATGTAAAAATGGCTGGGGGTAAAGGGAATGTGGTTGGTAAATCAATTCAAAGGAGTTAAGGAACCAGATAAAAAGGGGGATGAGGTGGGAGGTGGAGAATAGTTGGAATTCAGGTGGACATTTTCTTTTACAACACTTGCCCTCAGTGAGTTCATACAGTAATAGTAATTTCTCTCAGGTACATAAAGAAGTGTGACAGCCCTCTCCGCTAACTTAAGCTGCCTGCTAGACATTTTTATCATTTGTTGTTGTTGTTGTTATTTTAACTATGAGCCTAATCCTGCTCCCACTGAAGTGGAATGGCAAAAATCCCACTGTCTTCAATGGTGCAAGCTCAGGTCGGATGCTCCTGATTGCCGTTTAAAGAAGTACAAGTGGTTGTCTTTGATCATATTTACATTGTGGTGATTGGAATTTGTTCTGATTTGTTAATGAAGTGTGTGAGAGGGACAGCTGTAAAATAGTAGCTGCTTTAACTCCATGAGAAAATGAGTTTTATGTGATTTCAAAGTATTGATATTATTCATTACCAGATGTAGCCATTCAATCAGCATAATAACTTTTCTTGGACAGTATTCTGATCCAGTGGATAAACTTAAATAATTACTCTGCCACAACACTTAAAAAAAAAAAAAAAAAAAAATCTCATCTAGACTCCTTGATTTCTAATTTGTTCAAGTTGATAGGAAACTGATGAGCTAGAGTTTCAAATCCTCTGACATATTATCACTCAGCAACATTCAAATGCAGAATATTTTAAAATCAAATCTGTAAGCCTACACACTACTTTGAAGAAATGTGTCAACAAATGCTGTCAGCTCCTTCCCTCCTGACAGGCTGTGCAGACTTCAAATATTCTAAGCTACAGCTTGTCCATCAAATCCACAAATGTTTTTTGTGGGGCTATTGATAGTTATTTTTAAAAAGGCAAGAACTAGACGGTAATTGTAGCTAATGTTTAAGATCTGCTGTCAGTGCAAGAAGCAGAAGTGAGCAAGTGAAACTTCAGGAAGGGAATGAAAGCAGTAGCATTCTTGGGTTCTGGGAGTTGGAAGGAAACCCTGCAGACATTCACACTTTGTTAATTTGAATTCAGATAGGGATGAAGTGTCCAGAATGGCTAATTGAAAACTGTTTCTCTTCCCCAGCCCTGGAAAAGGAGACAAATCCTTTAGAGAGACAAGGTGGGTGAGGTAATATCTTTTACTAGACCAACTTCTGTTGGTGAGAGAGACAAGCTTTTGAGCTACACTGAGCTCTTCTTCAGATGCTTTGGATCAGTTGTGCTGTACGTCACCTATGTTGATTTCTTTTTCTGATTTTCTTTTTCATTGTAGCATGTAATTTTCTTGCTTTTCAAGAGGCGCAGCATTGCAATGCCACAGATTTTATATTACGAGAAAATCCTTTGCTCACAAGGTACTTTTGGTTGCCATTATCTACGGTTATTGTGAGCTGGCTTGGCTGGGTAGATTCAGATGTTTCTGGTTTGCACTGAAAGGGAAGATAATACATGAAGTCACTGGGTTCAATTGGTTTAATATTTTGCATGCCAGCTTAATAGATAGTAAGACTGAAATATCTTGTTACAAGTTAAAACATGGTTAAAAGTTAAAAGAAATTCTATCTCAGACTTACATACAGTATCTCACACACTTCCATATGCTTTTCTTATCTGGTGCCTTCATGAGTTCATAAACATTCTTCTGTTGCCAATGGCCTAACATCTATATATATTTCTAATGTAACACAAACTGAAAGGCTACTTACATTAAGGTGACCCAAAAACGGAGGTAAGAATTCAGTTATTTATTGCAAAGCTTAGTCTTGAGTTAAAAGATAAGACCATGAACCTGTATCCAAGAATCCAAATACCCATTTAACATATGCTTTGACTGCTATCTTTTGTTCATAAGTTAAATCTGATTTTCCTGTGTGTCATAATACCTATACTTCTATTTTTCCTGGCACAAAATTCCTTCTTTAATGTCCTTCAGTTAGTGGAAGGCAGAATGTTCTTCCTGAGAGAGAGGGGAAGAGAGAGAGAGAGAGAGAGAGATTAATTTGTTTCATTGGAATTTCATACTGTAAGATGACAGTCTTCTCTGGCACACATTAAGTTCCCCACAGTCAACAGTATACATGAAATCATAATCAAAGACAGATGCCTTTCTCTGTTATAAATAATCATTGCTTCTTGCACAGTCCAGGAAAAATCCTTGTTTAGACTGTTCTTACTTACTTTCTTGGACCTCAGTATTTCCCTTGGCCTTCCCCTTTTTCATCTTTTCTCTGTCTCTAATTCTTGATATTTGCCTAAGGAAATAAAAGGAATGGGGAAAGTTTTTCTTGGCACTCTCCATATTCTCACTGGATTACCCTATAGCGTGAAATTAAATACACATGACATATAAAAGGGGAATGGCCTTTTAATTTATAGAAGAAAAACACAATTCAAAATAAATCTGTGCTTTCCTGTTTGTTCGTGTGTTTCATGGGAGCATGTCACATGCTTCTGCAAAACCAACATAAAAGCTCTTTGTTCAGAGTAGGATTAATTTTTTGGAACCAGTGAAATATTTCATGTAATATCAAACAGCAAATGATAAACTTTTAAATTGGTGATCAAATGTACTTGATCTCCAGCAAAACCAGTATATTACTATTTAATAAAAATAAGTTGTTTGCTTCTTGTACAAGGCATGATCCTCCAGGTTTAAAACACCTTCAGATACAAATGATATTCATGAGATTTGAGAGCATTCAACACCAAGTAGGAAGTATTCATCTCTTTGCAGGATTGGTCCCTAAGTGGTTTCTAAATGAGAATGTGAGATATTTACAACTAGAACATAAATTCAGCACTCGGTATAATTAAGGTAACACAACAATTTTCATTCTAGTCCACAATTTCAACTTTGTCATTTTTGCCTTTTGAATTAAAATTCACCGGACTTATTTTCTTTCTGAAAGTGAATTTTCTTTTGGAAGTTTGAGCAAAAACAGCTCAGCTATTTTTGAGTATAGGAGTGGAAAGGGGAAATACACCTTAAAACAAACAAAAACAAAGCAAAACACAACAACAAACTCTTGTGACCTCATTTGGATCAGCGTGACAACTAAAACGGCAAGAAATTTGGCCTGGAAACAGCCCTTCCTTGTGAAGTAGTGTCTGAGTCATCAGTGAAAATTGAGTTTTGATTGAACACGTTGAAAACTGCATGTTGCACGCACACGGTATATTTTGCACTGTAGGATTTTCCACTACGCTGGTAAAGTGCATAGCTAGGAAAGCTGCACTATGCATGTCTGGCTCAGGCACACTCTGAAAACTGTACTGAAGATGTGTATAGTGAGCCAAGGGTTCTTTGACGGCCAAGTTAAGGCTGCACATGCATTTCTTGACTTTCAAGTGCTTTAACCAGGCGCCCTTAATGTTCTCTTAACGCAGGGGTTTTGTACAGAATTGTATTCTTGGGGTGAAGCCCTGCTGCCTCACTTAAGTCCTACAGTAGGACTGTGGATGGATTTCTCCGCATCAGCTGTGCACTAGGGAGGGTTTCTCTGTGCCAGCCACACGCAGGCTGGCCAGAGAGTGACACTGGAAGCGGTCAGGGGAAGAATTCACCATAATCTATTACTATATGGTGGGCAATAGCACACAGCAGCGTCCGTGCTGCAGGATTGCCCAAGGCTTCAGGTGCAGGGTCCATCCTCATCCCCACGACCCCACTTAACTCTATATAATCTATCAATCTATGCTGTGCATCTGAGCAGGTAAGTCTGTGTGACCATGTCAGCTCGGCATTTTGTGCTCCTCACTCTTCATTCTCCATTCTTTTCTTCAAATATGTTGTTCAGTACTGGAGATGATGTTGATTGGTCTTCGGCTGCTACGCAACCAATATTAGGATCTCTAACCTTTTTTAAGCATCTACACGCTATTGCTGTCAAGCCCTTCTAGTACTCATTGTAGTTCTGGGATTTGGGGCAAGGGCCTGTCATTTAAAAACACAGGAGGTGTCCTGAGGCTTTGCAAGGAGGCTTGCTAGGTATGCCTAGTCTGTTGGTTTCACTGCTCATTCATTCAGCCGCCAAATCACCTTGCTGCAGAGATGTCTACTTGCATGATGCACTTTACTCTGACACTGGTAGGACTGAGCTTGGTACTGCAGAAGTAGCAGGTGTGACCACGCTCGTGCCATCCCTGCATCAGTGCAGCTTTCTGCTGCGAACAGTCATTGAATAACAGAATAACAACAGCCAACAAGAGGGGGCAGTCAGTTTTTGTTTTTATATCCCAGTGGGTTAGCTTTTAAAATGATATGGTAAACTCCAGGTTCAGCTGCTGGTCCCCTTCTAACACGGTGGTATTCCTCCCGCCTCCCCCCCACCACTACAGGTCAGCTCTATATATGATGATCTGAGTGCTGAAAAGTGCCACTTGGGGTGGTGGGGAGAGGGTGGTGTATAAAAATAGCCTTTGGGGCCAGTTACCTGGTTAATTACTAGCATGCTTCTATTTTTCCCCTCCGAGAAGGAAAGAAAGAAATTGCTAGACTCAGGTGTCCCTATTATTTAGGGCTTTCTCAGGTCTCTTCCACCTACACAAAGGCACATAAAAATAATATGACGCAAAGAAGGGTATAATCAGTTCTGCCCTTAAAACATACACTCAAGCTTGTCAGCAACACTTATTCATATTAATGAAACATTTCACTGACTCCAGGTTCTTCAGCAGTATCTCCTTTGATTTAATATCCAGTTCAAGAAAACAGTTTGGATATCTGATAAGCACCCACTCCTGGTATAAAGGTGGCTTATCAGAAACCATCTCCTGAGAAAACACTGCAAATAGATGGACTGTAACCAAATTGGCTCTAAGATTTCACTGAGTGGCTGTCAGGGCAACATCTGCTTTGCCTATTATAATTTTGCATGGTTCTTTGCTGCTCCAGGAATCACTTAAGGATATAATAATAGAATTCTAATGAACTGATGTCTCCTGCTTCAGATGTCTTGGCAAGATTTTTTCTTTCTGCTGCAGAATCTGCATGCATTAAGCTTACCTATGTTATGTTCTCGCTTTCTAACATACAGATGATTAGCTGTGCAGAGCTCATGTGAGCAGTGTACAAATCCCAGTACATGTATGCAGTCAGCAGTATCTTTTGCAGCATGTTCAACTTTGACACCATTCTCTGATAATATAAGTCTGAGGACTGTGAGAATGAGGAACAAGCCAAACATTAAATTATTGCTGAAACTCCTGCTGTACCTGAAATACACTCGAGACTTTTCAAAGGCTTTATATTATAAAGTGGTGTATTTCCTGATAGCTGATATTCTGTGTTTCGGGTAAAGTCATGGCAGAGGTGTCAGACTGAAAAATTGCATGATGTATATTTATCTTCCATTGGACAAGCAAGCCACATATCATTGATGATATGAATGCAGTGTGTTGACTCACTTGACTGCTTGATGTAGCTTAATCCTATGACTAGGTTTATAAATCCAGTATATGAAATAACTTATCTGGTAGAGTTGGCTGTGTGGGCTGTTTTTGGTGGGGTTTTTGTTGTTTGTTTAGACTGCTGCTTGAATTTTCTAAATCCTGGTAACAATGGAAAAGGCAAAATAGTGTTAGCTGGTGCAGTGATAATCCATGACCAGTTGGCTCTATGAACCAAGCTATCTTTGGACTAGAAGAACTGCAAACACTTAGGCCTTGTCTATACACAAAAGTTGCACCACTTCAACTAAAATCAGGTTTTAAATCAATTTAGTTAAACCAGTGCACTATATATACATTTAAATCTGCTTACTTCTACAGTTATATCTTAAATCTGGTTTATATTGATTTAGTTTAAATCAGTCAATTACCAAATTAAGCTAAATTGATATAAACCAGTTGTATATTGAAGGAAGGTCTACACACACTTTGAGCTTAAATCATGTCTTGGTTGACTGTTATTTTGGGAACTGAACAACAAAAGTTGAATTAATATAAGCCAGATGTAAACATATGCAAGGCTTTGCACTGGCTTAGCTAAATTACTTTTAAAACCTCATTTTAGTTAAAGTTTTGTCTGCACACAAGGCTTGAACCTCTTACCTTTCAAAGTGATCTCTCTGAGTCAGGGCTAGTGTAGGGTGCAGCCCCTGCTGCCCAATGCCGTCTGTTCTGTATATAAATGCAATCACAGCCCCCAGAACTGTCAGTCTAGCACTTTTCATGAGCGTTGTAGAAAAACTGTAAAAATGCTTACAGCTGAGCTAGTGGTTGTGCATTCATCCTTGTGTATTGCTACTAAATTTGCCTTCATTTTAACTGATGCCTTCCAGTCACTTGCTGCTAAATCTCTTTAATTCCTTCTTCCCACCAGTTAGTGGAGGATAGCTATAAATTGAAACCTTAAACGAGTATGTGTTTTCCATCTTAATATATATTCCATAAGCAAGATGCCTGGCTTAATCTTACTGTTTAGTGTTGAGCTTATTTACATGAACACGTTTGAAGAGACCCATTCATAGGTTTGTGCGCGATAATATACTATTTAGAATTTGAAAGGCAGTGCTGTCAATAGCAAACTCATTATTAAAGCAACAAAAAATAGAAAAGCCCATGGCTATAGCACACTAAAAGAACCTCCAATAACTGTGTTATAGGCATTTGGGAAATCACTTACAGGACTGAACAAGCCCAGCATGGCTTGATTTCTGTGAGATACACAAACTGACCCTGGCCTCTACAGGTTCACCTGGAAATCCGCCTTCTCCAGCACATCTCATTTTACCTAAACCTCTCCTCCTGCTCCTTACCTTTTAGAAGGCTTTGTAGGAGGATATAACTTCCTGTTATGCTGCATAGCCTTCTCTATGACCCTCTTTAGGTACTGAGGGTAGCCCCTGCTATTTGCTCCTTGCCTCAGCAGACTTTTAATGAGGCTGCCAGGTAGGCTGCTGCAACGGTCTTTTTCAATCCTTAAAAGTCTAGGGTTATTCTTGCTACTATGTGTTAGCAAGGAACCCCTATTTTCCTACCTATCCAGTGCAAAGGATGAGATTCTACCTTCCTGTGATTATTGACACAGTTTGAGCTTGACTAGTTCTTCATTCCCATTAACTATTGGGGGAGGGGAGGTAGGTGTTGCCAAATCAAGGTTCTCTTGGCTACCTGAAAGCCCTTTTTGATGACTGGGTGGTGGTTCCTGCTGGACCTCCAAAGGGTTTACTAAGCCAGTATCACCTGAAGAACCCAAGTAGGTAGGTGTCGTCTGTTCATAGAAGGGAGTGGGAACAGGGATCCCAGCCTCCAAAGATATCTACTGATAAGTGTCAGAGTTACGGTCCCAAAGGGTCACTAGGGTGTACAAGGCAAACAGGATTCACCATTGCGTGTCTGAGCTGATGTTCAAGTGCATTGAAAATGCTGATTCCAGGTTGCTTTAGGTTCTAAGTGAATGTTTTTCACAGTCACGATATCTTTGTTGTAGCTCAGCCACTACAATGAAAGACTATCATACCCTTGAACAGGTCTGAATTTCCATTCAGGAAGGGAAGGAATTTGTACACAAAACCCATCAGGCAGCACATTATTGTGTGTCAAAGGTATGCGAATGGATTTGGGATGATCAATGACTTGGTGTTGACTGGAGTTGCTGATTACTCTGAGACCATTTATAAATCACTGTTTAAACAATAGCCATTTTCAAGAAGGTTTGATCTTAAAGCAATTAGGTGGATGTTTCTATAATAATGCACTGCTATGGTAGTTTTGCCCTGTGCTCTTGAAACCACAATGCTCAGTTCTTGCTGGTAAAGGCCTTGGTCTAGGCAGGCACTGTAACTGACATTCTGAAAGGAATGAAATGAGGGGTGGCTGAGGATCGGGTTATTCCATTAATTATTCTGTGTCACAGGCATACAGCTAGTCCCTGTTCTGATGATTCAGACATTTTATATGAGCAACGTGGTTGGTGTAACTGAATCCCTAGACCAGATTCTGAAAGTTAATATCACCAGGTTTAAAGCTCTGTTTGTGGTTTTTGTTTTTACTCCCTCTGCTGTGGCACAGCTTCTTCCTTTCATTTTAGTAACTGAATAACTTTGGAAGGACCCCGGGGCTTCTCTCTCTCTCTCTCACACACACACACACACACACACACACACACACACACAGAGGCAGAAAGACTCACTGCTGGCACTCTTGCCTCTGAGCAATGACTCTCATAAGTACTTGGCTCACAGCCAGTAGAAGCACTACAGTGCAGGGCTGTGGCTGACCTGTTAGGGTACGTCTACACTGCAGTTAGACACCTGTGGCTGGTCTATGCCAGCTGCCTTGGACTTGCAAGACTTGGACGAAGGGGCTGTTTAATTGAGGTATGGATGTTCAGGCACGAGCTGCAGGCTAAGGTCTGGGACCTTCCCACCTCACAGGGTCCTAGAGTCTGGGCTCGAGCCCAAGCCTGAACATCTACACCACAGTTAAACAGCCTGTTAGCCTGAGCCCACGAACCCGAGTCAGCTGGCATAGGCCAGCTGCAGGTTTTTAATTGCCATGTAGACATACTAGACATACCCTTAAAAGTGTTATGCTTCTGATGAGACCTTAGCTGAGGTCCCTTCCTTCCATTTTTGGTGGAAGTGTGAAACTCCAGCAGCATTGCTCAGAGTGGCACATAATCCCATTGCTCTAGCTAACGTCTCCCCTTTCATCAGTAGAAGATTTTAATAATCAAGGGTCTTCGTGAGCTACTCTGAGTGCCTAATAGCTGCCGTGCACTACTAAGCTAGGGTTAAATTCTGCCCTCAGTGGTAGCCTTACAACTCTGGTGGTGTCAATGATAATGAAAAGCTCTCTTTTTTCCAATTTTTTTAATTGGAAAACCATTGAAGTCAATAGGGTTATATGGGTATAACGGGGAAAGAAGGGGGGCAAAATTTCACCCCCAGTATTTTACATGGTTTGTAAAGTAATTTGAAATATGATATAAAATAACATCTTAAAAGAAAAAGCTACACTGTCATCATCTAAAATTACTATGCTTTGTTGCATCTCGTTCATTTTTAGAATTTTTTTGTTGCAAAATTTCAACTGCTGCCTCAAAAAGTTTGGTTTAACAAAGAGGTGCCTTAGTCTGTTATTTTCAATGAGGGTGGAAGTGAAAATTAGCTCCATACAATACTTTTCTATACTTCTCCTAAAAAACCAAAAGAGAGACTATAACGTTGTTGTGGCACTGATAGCTGAGAGATGGACTGGTGGGTGCTGTTGCCTGACATCATATGACAACAGGGAGGCTGTTAGTATGAAGAGACCACTGTCTACTATGCTGACCAATATTTTCTCATTATTTATTTGTTCTTGCGTGTCTGTCTATATCCATTTGTTGTCTCTTAGATGATCCTTGGAGTAGGGACCATCTTTTTGTTCTGTGTTTGTACAGTGCCTTGCACAATGGCGTCTGGTCTGTGACTAAGGTAATACAAATAATAATTTATGCTAATCACTGATAACCATACTTAGGCCTCCGAAAAGCAGTAGGGTTTGACACTAAATCAACCAGAAGTTCTGTATTGTAGTAAGCAAAAAGTTGATGGCAACAGTCACTTAAAATACAATAGTTTTCTGGCTGGAGTTGGAAAAATGTCGGTAGTTTGCTTGGGGATTTATTCCTTTCCTTTTTGCAACCACTACTGAATGAAAAGTGTTCTATTGTTAATACTGGCTGTCTTCCCATGGCCAGTATTCTCTGTTGGCTATTATTTGATGTTAATTTTTTCAGCAAGACTCCAGTTTGTTTCCTATGTCGTGGGTATAGTTGGTGGTCCCCACATGATTTTTGCAAGCACAGCCTGACTTTGCATATGCATGCCAGGCTTGTGGGCACTCAGCTGCTTGAGTTGAGCAAAGAAATGGAAGTTTGTGCATATACAGCGGCTGTATTGCCCTATTTGTGGATGCAATTGGTTGCTGAACAAAGGTAGGTGTACAAAAATCAAAGGTCAGGGCTAATAACTTGAGGCTGGGGGTCAAAATACCATTACATATTTTTGTATTGTATTGCAGTAGCACCTAGAGGCCTTAAACAGGCCCAAGTTGTACTAGGCACCATGGACACACATAGTAAAAAAGACAGCATCTGCCCCAAAGAGATTGCCTTCTAAATATGAGAAAAAACAATAGGTTGAGGAAAAACAGGAAGGACGATAACTTGAGTAGAATAAGTTTTTGCAAATAGCTTTATAATGGACCTCTCTCTATTCCTTGATATAGGTTCTTAAACTACTTTCACCATCTTTGTATCTGAGGGCCTCATTAGTTTTCAAATATCAAAATAATCATAACTTTCTCTCTTTCTTTCCCCATAGTAGGAGTAAATAGATTCTTTGGATTATTTAGAGAAGGGGTTGACCTGTTGTTTTGCTTTATGTCATGCAAACTTTGAGGGAGATCTAAGTGAAGAAATGAATCTTGCCTTTTAATTCTGAAAGTGATAAGGTCTGGGGTCATTTTTCTCTCCTGTGATATTTAGTTCCACAGCCTCCATCCAGCTCCTGAAAGAGCTCTGGCTCATGTGTTTCATTTTTCACTTCTTGTCAACAGTTTCATTTTTTCCATGGTATTTAAATGTCATCAGAGTCATGAAGCTTTGGGGCAACGTTTTCAAAAGTGTGTGAGGGACTTCTGAGTTCCATGGAAAGCTAATAGGACTAGACACCAACGTCACTTAGGCACTTTTGGAAAAATTTCCCTTGATTTTTTTAAAACCACTATGTCTACTGTTCTAAAAGAACTATGTACCGAACAAAATTGTTCTGTAATAATAGTGCCATCTGCAAGCACGTGCCTGAAAACATTAAGATGTAATTATGGGCTGGTAGAATTGATGTACAACATTGGTGCATGATCAAGACTCACATCCTGGGGTAGAATTGTGATTCCAAATTATATATTCTAGAACAAAAGCAATGGCTCTAAATATACAATAAGAACTGCTACAATCTTGGCCAGATCATTTTTTAAAATGGGACCATAGGGCATGACTGTGTTGTTCTTTCCCCCTCCACATCTAGTCTGAATTATTTTCTCTAATATTTCATCTGTATTGCTCATTTTTTGTTTTCCCCTGTACATATATAAAAGGTGGCCCAGAATGCTGATATTGCACTAACTTTAATATCTACCCCTAAACTCACTATTGTGAAATCAAGTGGGTGCTGTTTAAACACATTTTACAAGTAACCAAGTATTTATGGAATGAGAAAGTGTTTATAAAAATATTACCTACTAGCTGGGGTGCTTTAAATGAGTAAATCTGGAGTTACCTCTTCAGAATCAGCAATCAGCTTATTAGTTTCTATTTTAACACGAGGTTTTCATTAGCAGGTATAAAATGCTGCCAGCTTTGTTGGACTCTCAACAGAGGGATTTTTTTTGTATAATAAGATGGTTGTAATCTTTTCTCATCTACTGATTTTGGTTCTTAAAATAAAACAAAACAAAACACACTATACAAGTTTATACCACCTCATCAACTTGGGGCCTGCTCCAAAGCCCATTGAAATCCATGGAAAAACTCCGTTTTGCTTTAGTGAGGTTTGGTTAAGGCCCTTCTTTAGAGCATAAAAAATGCAGGCTTCTTTTGCGCTCTCGCTACTGTATCCTTAAATCTGGATAAATGGAAAATTGATTTCTAAGTCACAGCAATGGATCTATGATTTAAAAAACAAAACAAAAAGACGCAACATAAAGAATCATAGAATTGTGGGACTGGTTATCTAGTCCAGTCCCCTGCACTTATGGCAGGACCAAGCATTATCTAGATCATCACTGACAGGTGTTTGTCTGACCTGTTCTTTAAAATATCTAATGATGGAGATTCCACAACCTCCCTAGGCAATTTATTCCAGTGCTTAACTACCTTGAGAGTTAGGAAGTTTTTCCAGCCTAAACCGCCCTTGCTGCAATTTAAGCCCATTGCTTCTTGTCCTATCCTCAGAGGTTAAGGAGAACCATTTTTCTCCCTTCTCCTTAGTGATAACCTTTTATGTACTTGAAAACTGTTATCCTGTCCCCCCCTCAGTCTTCTCTTCTCCAGACTAAACAAACCCAGTTTTTTCAATCTTGCCTCATACATCATGTTTTCTAGACCTTTAATAATTTTTGTTGCTCTTCTCTGGACTTTCTCCAGTTTCTCCACATCTTTTTTTCTGAAATGTGGCACCCACAACTGGATACAATTCTCCAGTTGAGGCCTAATCAGCGTGGAATAGAGCGGAAAAATTACTTCAAATGTCTTGCTTACAACTTACTGTACTATAGATGGCATAAACTGGCCGGATGTACTACAGGTAATATTTAAATATGAAAAACCAGATCAACTGCTACTAAAGCTACATCTGCACTACAGGAAGAGCACATGGAGTCTGCAGGACTCTTGGGACCACCTCCTCCACAGAAACCCTTTGCAGGGGACCCCCATGAGCATCCAGGAGGGGAGCGATGAGCCTGAGGGAGACCCTGAACCCCACCAGGTGTCCGCCTCTAAACCCCATGCCAGAGACATCCCCGGTTTTTCCAAAGAGCGATTTTTTTTCCTCCTTTTTTTCTTCCCCTCCCCCTGCAAAAAAAAACCAACCTCCTCTCTCTCCCTCCCCCCCCCCCCCCAAAAAAAAAACCTAAACAATTGGCACAGACACACCATAGAGAACATTATTGTTTCTAGGGAATAAAGTCCCTTCTTCCCCCTTCAAGTACAATCCCAATCTCCTCAGAACCATGGCATCATGAACCTTTCTAGTGTCTCCCATGTCTGTGCTCATGAGTCTGCCTCTGTGGTCCACTAAACCTTGCAGAACAAGTGAATAGTCACCTTTATGGTTCATATACTCACTCACGCCTTTTGGTGGGCAAAGTATCAGGATATGTCTGCAATCAATGACAACTGCGCAGTTCAGAAACCCCATTCTCACAAATGCAGCTATAGTTTCTGGAACTTTTCTTGTTCAGAAACCCTTTTCTCTCAAATCTAGCTATAATTTCTGGAACTTTTCTTATGGCAACCACCTGTGGATAGATCACAGTTTTAACTGGCACCCAAATTTGCAGAACCATGACCACTACAGTGGATTTTCCAACCCCAATGTGGTTTGCAACAAATCAGTTAGCTGCTTCCACAGGGCAATAGCTACCCACTTCTGCACCAGTGTGGCTTCTGAATTGAGTGTTCTGGCACTGAAGGTTTGGAGAAGGCTCCTCATGTAGCTCCAGGAAGGTCTGCTTCCTCTTTCAGAAGTTCTGAAGCCACTACTGCCCTTCATGTTTCCAAAGATATGTGATCCCACCACCCATGCTGCTTCTGCTGCACCAGAAGCGACAGTCCACTCATGGGCATACTATGGTACCAACAGCATTCACCGTATCTGTACCATGTGAGCTGAATAAATTGTCATTGACCCTCAAGGTCAGCTGTCTTTGATGTACCAGAAAGTTCTATCCATATTCCAACTAACATCTTGCCAATAACCTTCTCCACAGTATAACCATCTGTCCCATGGTGAGGAGCAGGAGCAGAACTACATCATCATCCCATTGTTCCACCCAGTTTGGCAGGGGGAAACATGATCAGGAACTGCCATCACCAGATGTTTGAAGGCAGGAGAAAGTACCAACAACACCCAGCAAAGCGATTCCTAGAGTGTCTCCTTGTGATGTACGGAATCCAAGGGTACCACTCCTGAAATGGTAGAGCTAACGTTGTGTAACAAGAGCTGCAGTGTGGCCGTGGGTATACACAGCATTATACCCATGTCCTGCACAGCATATGTGAACGCTTGGTACAGGTATAGAGAACATGCACGAGCATGTACATGGTCCTGCAACCAAGTATGCGTGCCAGTGTAGGCATAGCCTAAATGTTCTTTGGAATCAAGAATATAATTTATAATATGGTCAAAAATGCATAACAGAATCCAAAATCAATAGAGGAATCTGAAATTTATTACAGATCAACTGGATGAATATACTGTAAATGAAAGATATAAAATTATTAAGATTTGGATGAAACTTCTTAGCCAAGTATATTTACACCTTTTACAAAGCATGATATTTATATAAGAATAAAAACTTTTCAGTGTTTGACTGAAATGCTGCATCTGCATTTCAGCTGCTCTGAAATTCATCTAAATTGACTTTTTCATCAGATTTTCTTCAGCATATAAAAACTGAAAACATTTACCTTTAGTTTGAGTCTGTATAGAGAAACTGAACAGCTATAAATAGGAATCCTGGGATGATGATGATACCCATAGTTTAATGGTCAAAATATCTGAAATGATCAAATGAATTTCCCTCGTAGAAGCAGGGCTTGAAACAGCCTAATCAGAAATCTTGGCAGTCTAACATCTTGTCACATTTATAAAGATCATCCCAAAAAGAGCAGCTTGGGAGTGAGGAAGGAGGCCAATGATGAAAGCAGTTCATCCTCTGTCTGGGTCTCCAACTTCAAACAACTCCATGTTTTTATAACTTGTGAAAATTGGGAATGCTACTCGCACTCAAATCTTTTCATCTGGCAACAATGATTTTTTATGTACTTTATAGCAATTCTGAGTTTTATTAAAAAGACTGAAGACAGTCATTGATACGGAGGAAATCACAATAAAACATGAAAATCTCCCATTTTATGCAACATAGGCTTATTTTATTACCTTGTGAGTTTTCTTCCTTTTTTTGTCCCTGTTATAATTACAATTAGTAATAAGTGGAGCTTAACCAAAGCTGAACCTTCCTGCAGTTGTAGACAAACAAGAATTTTTGTCAGGGTATGGAATGACTTTTGTTAGGCTTGGCAAAATAATATACAAGACCAGCATCAAGACTTTTCATAATAATTAAAAAAAAAAGAAAGTGGTCACCTTATTACACAGATGTCCTGTCACTATAAATTTACTGCAAAGGCCTCTGTTTCCAGACAGTTTTGCCTTTGTATTTGGTATCATAAAATTATACAGAACAGCTACTATCACTGCTGAGTCGGTATAATTTTAGCAAAAGGTTAACGCTGCATTGAGCTTGGTTGAATAAGGCATCTGAGCTTCCTGAAATTCCCCTGTAGACTGCCCCTTTGTTGTAAACTTTATGCACAGCTCTTTGGATTGTGGCAGAGAGGAGGAAGAATAATAATAATCAGTAATAAACCCTGCTCAAACAATGTTACTGGTTGAGCCATGGAAATCCAAACCACGTAGCCATGGGAACTGTTGAGACACCGTGAGCTCACTGGAAACAGGGTCCTTTTCCTGATCTTTGAGACTAGACTGGTGCTACATTTGTTAAAGTTAGTGAAAGAAAATGAGAAAAAATATATAGAGTGTGAGTGTGAAATTCAGTGAATAGAGGAATACTGCAAGCAGCACTTGTGGGGTTGGTCTTTTCTTCCAAAAGTGTCAGGAATTTGGAGTAATCCTCTGGATGTCTCACAGGAAGAGAAAGGGGGAGAGGAAACATGTTTACAATCAAATATATACATCATGACTTGTTCAAGTTTCCAGAATCCAAAAATATTTTGTTGATGCTTACATTTTCTTCCTTATTGACTTTCATTACATGTACATGAGGTTCTTGGACCTGACTAATTTGGAGAACATTTTATTTACATGAAAAATAATAATAAACAAGTTCTCTCAGCTCAGCTGAAAATGCCAGTGCTTACAATTATTTTCCTTCTCCAGTTTGGTGCAAGCCTTATTTTTATAGGGAGAAAACTTCCTCCGCGTATAGGTCCTTATTTCAGGCAGGACTGTTAAAACCACTCCCTTGAAGGGTTTTGGGCTGTCCTTAAGGGAGGAGGTTAAGGTTTCTATGGCTGTGATGCGCTATACAAACTCCACACTGGCCAGGAAATGGCTAATGAGCTGCTCAGTCAGCCCTACCCCACTACACGGGCAATAGGTGTCATGGCTAAAAGGGAAGAGCACAGCTCAACTTGGAGCTGATTAGGAAGGAGAGCAGATCTGCTCTTACTCAGTGCTAGGCTTGTCTAGGCCAAGAACTGCTCCAGAGACTGCTGCCTGTCAGAGGCTTTCTGAAGGAAGGTAGCTCTGACACTTGACTATCTTTTGATTTGCTACCAGTTACTCGACTATGGTGGCATGCAGTTAAAGGTGGTGCCCTGCCTGAAGGGGGTGGCAGCCCAGAAAAGCCCTTTTTGTTTCTTTACACCTGAGCAAAGACTCAGTAGTGATTTGTCCCAAGCCTAGAAGTGACCTGGCTCATGTTGGCCTACAATTTAAAAAAAAAAAAAAAAAAAAATCTCATGATGATCACAATCTTGTTGGTTATCAAAGTGCTGGAACAGAGCAAAAAGAGGCTCCATAGGGTCCCTATGCCAGACTAAACTGGGAGCTGGGGAATACTGGCCAATCAGCACCCCTCTTCTCCAGCTGGCCAATGGATGCCAGAGACTCCCAGATGGGGAGAAGTCACCTATTGTTCTTTGGTGACTATCTACCTCCATTGCTTCTGGAACTGTTCTCCTTTTATCACTGGAGCCATCAATTTCCCCCAGCCCAGTGGTGGTAGCATATGTAGTTATCTTGATAACTGTATTCACATTTTTACTGGTTTTTAACCTTTTTAGCATGTCATTAAGAAAAACACTAATAAACACTATAAAAATCATCAAAGGCTTTAATATATATGGTCCTGATTGTGCAAACACTCTCACACAGGATTATCTTTAAACATGTGAGGAGTCTAATTCACTTCAATTAAAAGTTTTGCTGATTTTTTTTAACTGATTGACTTCAGTGCAATTATATTCATGCTTTAAGTCAAGCATGTACATTAATATTTGCAGCATCAGGGCCTCTGTTATATATTTGCTTTTGTTTCTCTGTTGTACTCTTACATCTGAAAAGTTAAATTACCTTTTCTTTTCCCCTACAGATTCAGATAGTTAACAAGATACAATGGTCCCAACCACTACAGGCCCCATCCTTGCAAACAGAAATGCACATGAGTAACTCTACACATGTAAGTAGTCCCACTGGGACAATATTGAAGGAAGTGGATTCTGGAATTTGGGCTGTGTGTGGGTGTCATAAGATCTTCTATTTTACCTCTTCTGTCTGGGATGTAGTTTCCTTTCCAAGTCTCATATTGCCCAACTATGCTAATTTTTTCAAGGTTGTAAGTACTAAACCAACAACAGCCTCTACAGGTTTTAGAAGGGAGAAGCATGATCAGCCTCCTCATGCTATTGCAATATTTATTTGTCTCTCATAATGTTTTGGTAGCAAACTTCCCCATAGTTTTGTTTTGTTTTCCTTTTAAATAAAGGTTTTGGTTTTGTTGTGTTCTCTCTTCTTTGTATCATAGCTTTCCTTCGCCTCTTCCAGTACTTGGGATTTTCCTTAGACTTTTTCCCCCCGTATGATGATTAATAACATTTCTAAGATATTTTATTAAATCTATAACTCCAGGGTAGCTAAGAAAAGAATCATAATAAATATTTATAAATAAAAGATCCAACAGGGAAAGCATTTTTGGGGGAAAACAAGATATATGTATGTAGAAGACTTTGACTCACTCAGTTTACTTTAATATTGCATCAGTCTAGTGGTACCAGCTAAGATTTTCAGTTTCATTTAATCCTGTCATTATTTATTTTAAATAGCTGTGGGACAACCCTATCAAATCATATGCCAGTTGTTCTGCATATCAAGTCACATTCTGGTTTTCATATCCAAACTATTTATTGTTTGAATCTTTGTTGTTGTACCTTGCCCTCCTCAGCACTGATTTAAGTGTTGCATATTTATTTATTAAATTTATTAAACATTTATTTTTTCTATTTTATAAATTTATATTTATTGATTAAAGAAATATATATATTTATTTTCAGCTATCGGAGAGAGTTTTTAAATTTTTATTGCATCCCTACAGTCTGAAAAATCTAAGTATAGTAGATTTTTTTTGAAAATGTGTGAAAAAACTTTTGAAATAAAAACTGTATACTTGATTTTGTTGTACACGTTTTAACAAAGGATATATTTACAGTTTGATTAAATCACTGAAAATGGAGTTTGGGGTAATCAAAATGTTAGTAAGTGTTTTATTTTAGGGGCATAATTGGGAGCTACACATTCACCTGCAAAAAAATATGAAGGGGGGACTGCCCACATCTCAGGTGTAAAAAAACTCTGCCTTTACATCTGAAATGGCTGTTTCTATTTTGTCCCCGTGAAGTCACAAATGTATTATAGACACCTAGTAAGTCTATCAAGCAAGAAATAGTCTATTTTGATATTATTAGCTGATCCCTATTCATTCAACCCAGAGAAGCACTATCACTTTTAGTCTGTGTTGTGTTTGCACATTTTCCTCATTAGGCATTCAAATAAAATCTAAACACATGAAATTTGCATTACTATGAATATATTTTTGCATGAAATCACCCAGTGATACAGGAAGTAATTGATCCTGAAATTAGATTTCAAATACAACTTAAGAAATTAAGTCTCTTGAAAAAAGAAATTTTAAATCCTATCAGTATGACAGCAAAATAATCATAGTTAAGTCTCATCGGTTAAAGAATGCTGACTCCAGCAACTCCATTATATACCACATTTCATCTCCTTTGAAATTTTCTTCAATAAAATGTTTCGTTTCCTAACTAGAGAGGCATTATGTCTGTAATCAATTTTCAACCTAAATACATTCTAATACATTTCCTATATTACCAGGATTTTATATTTTCCTTCCTTTTTTAAAATCAGATTTGTGGCTCTTTTGGAGAAAATTGAGCTAATATAATGGAAGTTTTTTAGTCTCTTTCTGATTTGTTATTTAATTAGTCATTTAGGGCCAGATTGTGAAGCTCTTACAATCACTGGCATGATGAGTCCCATTGACTTCAGTTGGTCTGCTCATGTAATTACCTGCTTACCAGTGGGAGTAAGAGGTTCACAATATGGCCCTGATAGGATTATACGGAAATTGTTACTTTTTTTTTTAAAGGTATGAAACAGTTTTAAGAGCAAGACCATGCAGGGTAGTTGGGCAGGGAGTTGACATTCTGTATACATTGCATGCCATGGAGGCTAGCTTCAGACTGACTTTGTATAAGGTCATGTGGAAAGGAGCACAGGGGAGGGGCCACTGGATGTACTCTTAAATGGAACCAATGGCTGCAAACAAAAGAAACAAAACACAAACAAAAAGTAGGCAATGGGGAGAGGCAGCAGCTACAGAAGGGTTGCACTGCTGCTCCATCGTGTTCCTATGGTTTGGGATTGGATTCTTTTTTTCCATCTTATCTGCATGCACCGACACTTACATGCTGATTTGAGCATCCAAGTGCTGATTTTGGATGTACTGTTGGTGCCTTAACAGATTTGCAAATTGGCTTGCAGGATCATTATATAATCACTATTGACACAATGGGGGAGACGAAGAGGCAATATGTCCCTTTACTTGGAGCTGCCATCAGTTTCTCCAGTATCTTCTGCTCTCCCAGATCAGAACTGACTGGCTTTTGTACATCTTTCACTTGTCTATGATATAGCATGCTTTATTTAACACATGTTTTACATTTTGCAACATTTTTCCCCAACAAAAATAGTAACAGTCGCATTTTTTGACTGGCTTCCCTACTCTGCACACTGTAGTTTTCTTGAAACACGAAGCTAAAGATAATTTCCTATCCTACAGCATTTGTTCCCATTTCAAAATCACCCTGGTGAGACTGCAAAGTGGCCTTATGAGAGAGAGTTTCTGTAGCCCTAGACTGAGATTTAAAAATAAATTGAATAACGAGTCAGTTAATTAAAAAAGGATTATTAAGGTGGTATGCACTGTTCTTGTAAATCTTCAGTGTTTGAATTCTGGGGCATACCGTAGAGACCATTTAATAGGAAAAACATATGACAAAATAAGCAGACGGTCAAAGCAAGCTTTTAGATGGGGTTATCAGTCACCATCCAGGCACATACTTGCATCTAAACTTCAAAGTCAGCAGAACTTTTTTTTAAAAAAGTTTCTGTAAGATACATGGCCCCTGTTCTCCTGCAGAAATTGTGTAGCACATTAATCACTTGCTACAAAAGAGATGCCTTTCGCATCAGTGAATGACATTAAGCATCAAGTAGCATTCTGGAAAGCAACAAGCCTATCTTTCCAAGAAACATCCACTGAATGCAGAAGGCGTGCAATGAGTGAGTGTGGTTATAGTAAAATAACCTTACGGCTCTAGTTTGGTTTTACTTTTCAATCCCTTTAAGAATAGGATAATATTCCAAATAACACAGTAACCTTGGAGTATATTCTACACAGTGATATTTAGAAAAAGAAATAATGCCAACTTCTGTGTTATACATATGTCATTAATATCAGGGAAGGAATGTAAGCAGTAGTTAAAATAACTAGAGTCAAGATTCTTTAGTTCAACTTCCAGCTCCGTCACTAATTTGTTCTGTCACCTTGAACAAGTCATCTAATCTCTTTGCGTCAGTTGGCCAATCTGCAAAAGGAGTGCCATAATATTTGCCCCACAATTATATGTGCTATTGTGTTGTTATATTACGGTATTAGCTAGAGGAGACAGCTTAGATTGGGGTCCCTTTGTACTAAGTGTTGTATGCATACATAGTAAAAGACAGTTCCTCTCTTGAAGAGACTACAATCTAAATCAACACTACAGACAGAGTTGCAGTAAAAGATGCAGCATATAAGCAGAAGATGGGGAACAAGACATATAATATTAAATAACTTGTTCAGTTTTACGCAGACTAGCCTACTTGAGAATTGAGCCCAGATTTCCTGAGTCACAAGCCAATACGTTATCCACAAGACCTTCCATCCAAAGGGTTAACTAGTGTTTGTACAGTTTTTTGAGCTCCTGAGATGAAGTACAGAATTTAATCATAGCAAAAGAAATTTAAGTTCCAGCAGGAAGTTCCAGCCTTCTCTCCTCCCCAGGAACTGGGATGTGGGGATCCCTGTCTTCCTGGAGTGTCTGACCCTGTCTCCCCATACCTGCCTATGAGTCTGGATCTGGGCCTGAGTGAAGAGTGGACTGAAGGGAATGCAAATTTAAATATCAGAAATCCAGAAAATAAATAGTGAAAATACACAACAGCCCTATATCGGGTAGGGGGAGAAGGAGCCTAGTTTGTAGGAGGGGAGGACTGAGTAGGCCAGGGGCTGGCTGGGGAAGCCTGGCTGAAGCAGGGACAGGAATTCCAGTTGTGGGTGGGTAGCGGAGGCCAGAGGCCCAGCTCAGTGTGCAGCTCGAGCAATGTAACCAAGGTAGCTTGTGGCCCCTCCAGTAAGCTGCTGCTGTGATGTGTGTTTGCAGCAGTCTAGGGCAGGAGACCACAAGGAGCAACTTTTTACATGTTAATGGCTTCCACAGCACCAACTAATGGCTTAATGAATTGGGAATGAGGGGGAGCTGGAGATGTTGGTGGGGGCAGGCAGCTATGTGTTGTGGATGAGGGGGTGGAGAAGGAGAGAGACACCATTCTTCTCTCACACGCTTAAAGTTACCGTAACAACCATGTAATAAAACTGTCAAGGTTTTGGGACTTGGGGTATGTCTACACTGCTGGGGCTGCAGGGATTGATGCAGCAAGCTCGATTGAGCAAGATACCGTGTGGGGAAAGGAGTAAGGCTGCATTGACCGGAGGACGTCTGTCATCAGTGCAGAATAGTGGAGATGCCAGGGTACGGCAACGTAAGTAAGTTGACAGGAGATACCCAAGCTACATTATGTAGCTTGGGTATCTCCCGTCCACCACCGGTGGCAGCATAGACCAGGCCTTAGAGATTTCTCTCACCTGTCCAGTTAGCAACTACATACTGCAAACATTTCAAAGCTTGACCCTCATCCCCATTCCACTATAACAAAATGTACTGGAGTGGGGATGAGCACTAAGTACATAGCTACCCTGTGGCCAACTGCAAAGACCACTAGACTAGGACTATTCTTAGCTCTGCAACTGGGCTGCTGGGTGACCTTGGACAAGTCACTTCACCTTTCTGTGCCTCAGTTTCCCAGCTGTAATGGGGATAATGATGTAAAATTCCTTGAGATCTACTGATTGAAAAGCACAATATAAAAGCTTGATCTCTTGATTATTACCTAGCCACAGTAGCATGTCAGCTGCAAACCTAAGTGAGAACTACAGCTATATAAATGACCATTAACTCCTATCAACAAACATTTCTCTTTGTTTAAAAAGCTAGGAAATTAAATTCTTTATCTCAGAGTTAAGGTTGCCCAGGGACCGCTCATCCATCCAAAACTCAAACATCTGAAAGCCAAGAAATAGAGTGAAGGTTAATACCAACAGAACTTTACCTCTGCCCTTTTTGAGTGATGCTTCAGTATACCCAGAACACACACATTCCTCGTATGCCTTTTCACTGTTATGAACAGGCACTAGTTGCATTTTCTCTGCACTCAACACGGAGCTCAACAGAATACCACACTCAGAAAATTTTACAACTAAGTCGTACCCTTTTACAATTCCTTCCTACTTGAACACAGGATACCGCCTAAACCTATGCTTTTCCTTACTCATCATTAAATCCACAGACTGCTCTCAAATCCCACTTTACTGCTGACAATACCCAGGGCAAGAAAACCCCAGTGCCCTGCTACTGTCACAGCCTATACAATTCTGTACTGTATTCATGCAGATTGGAACCTCAGTGTACATATGCACCTCTTTCCTTTGATAGCACACCTGCGGTAATTCAGACCCAGATCTCCTCATATCACAATCACAGCTCTCCCAAGCGGCACCAACTTATTCCTCCACCGTTCAATACAGCTGCCCCTAACACCGTGAATGCAGCTTGAGTGCATGCAGATAATTCCCAGTAGCTATTGCCAGTTCCTATGGGCAGAGTTAAGGTTGCATGGGCATGTTTTCAGAAGTTTGAGTTTTGCTCAACTCAACATTCAGAACTATCACTGGGCAACCTTAACTCTGCATTAACAAAGGTTTGTTACCATTTAATGAGTGATTAGTAGAGTAAGGCACTCTCCTGTTCAACACCCACCTCCCCAAGCTTTCAGTCAGTCAGTGCGGGAGGAGTGCACTGGGGAATCTCCCACATTACTGGTATACTTGAAAGAAGATGGGGCATGGTTGTGCTGACTTTGTGTCATTTTTTGAAAAATTCACTCTGTTCACTTTCTCTCTGTGCATGCTTCCTTTGTGCTCCCGAATTTCTGGTCTGCTGCCTCTTTACACATCCCACCTTCTTCCATTTGCCCTCTTTGTTGCTTTATGATCTTTCCAGTCTCTTCCACTTTCAAAGCCATACAGTGAGTATCTATTAGCCTTCTTTTGCCTCAGTTTCCCCATCTGTAAAATAGGGATAATACTTACATGTACCTAACTGCTGCACAGTTAAGAATTAATTAGCTACGTTTTGTAAAGTGCTTAGACTGTATAAAGTACAAGATATTATTTTTATTTATTATTGACCCATAAGGACTTCATTTTAAACACTTCTTGTATATATTAAACACTTATATGTATAAAAACATAAACTGTAATCACATCCACTTTAAACTTCCTTTAGCAACTTTAATACCATAGTTTTGGTATCTTACTTCTAAGAAAGGATTTAATTTCTCATTTTAAGTAACTTTGAAATTAGTACAACTCTGTATCTAAGGTTACTGCTACACAGGCAAAAAAATGTCAGAAAGTCTCAGAGCCCAGGTCAACTGTCTCAGGGCTGCAGGGCTCACATTGCAGAGCTAAAAATAGCAGTGTAGACATTCAGGATCGGACTACAGTCTGGCTTCTGAGACCCTCCTCCTCTGCGTTTTAGAGCCTGGGTTCCAGGCCAAGGCCCAATGTCTATACTGCTATTTTTAGCCCTGCAGTGTGTGCTCCAGAGGCCGAAGTCAGTTGACCCAACTCTGAGACTTGCTGCCACCAGTCATTTTTTGCTGTGTAGGCATACCCTAAGTGTGTATCATTCTGAGGAGCTGAAAAGTGTGCACAGGGTATAAAAATTATTGTACATGTATGTGCAAATCAGAGAGCTGCATGTGCAAATCCACTCACTACTGATTTGTGTGCAATTACCCAAATTTTGCACATCACCATGATAATTTCATATACAAATTTGAATGCATATAGCTACTTAACTGCAATAAAAAAACTGTCTCGTTGCCTTCCCTAGCCTAAAATAAATAACTAAATACATTTCCATTTTTTTCAAAAGGAGAGGATGATATGTGTAAGATATTGGAGGCACTGTGGGTAACATATTAGGCATTCAAGTTAAAAGGACTTTACAAACCCATTTTCTCTGCTGTTTTATAAAAACCCTAATATTTATCTGGACATTGCATATATGCATACAGAGCGTCTTCTTATAGAAATAAATGCACATTCTACCATGGACATTATAAGTCTTGAAGAAAATTGTTATGACAGCAAAACTGCTGCTATTTTTCCAAATATTTAGGGACCAGCTGTTATACTACTCAGCTTGTGCTTTCATTGAAATTAATATGATCTTTTAGGAGTCAAAATCAGAGACAAAGGATTCTTCTTTGTAGTTTGTCCCTTTTCTTGCAGTTGCTGGGGGAGAAAGGAAATGCAATGCAATGGTGGCTTCTGAAATATAATTAAATTACATAATTATAAGTGTTTAGCGTGTTGTTATTGGGCTTTGGTTTTTGTTCTTTTTTGTTTCTTGGGGTAAAAGAGTGTTTCCCAAGTCTGAAGTTGATTACCATACTTAATTTTGCATTTGCTTAAATTCTAACGTCTTCTGACATCATCATTGTACATATGAAATAATTAATCAAATATTGGTTGATTATATAATTGTGTGTTGTGTTGTCCAGTTATACCTGTTCCTTACTTATCTGAATGACCTACTCTGTTTTTGGAACTTTTTGTAACATGCTATTTTAAAAAAAATATATGGCGTTTTGATAACCTTTAAACGCTCCACTCCTGCAAACGTAGAGGTACATAATTATGCATGTGAGTAGTCCTATGGAACTCTGAATACGGGAAAGTTACACTCACACATGTAAGTGTTTTTGTGAGCAAATCATAAGTGGCCTTCCCATCCCCACCCCAACAAACAAATAATAAGCGTGAGCACCAAAAGCTTTTATGCACAAACATCAAATGGACTTTTTTTGGTCAAATAAATCCCAATGAAGGATTTAATTTAGATTGAACTAAGCAACTGTTTCAGATTTTTGATGTGACCATTGATTATTGAAAATGTTTTGAATTTCACATGTTTATTGCATAGCTGTTAGAGCGCCATTAAAATATCTTCATTGTTTAGTTTGTATTTAATGTGGTTAATATTTGTTTGTTATAACCCAACAACATCTACAGTTAGTTTCATTTTTCTTAAAGTGAATTTATTGCTCAAATAAAGGTGCTGGATTGACTGATTTATTGAAGGAAAAGATATAGGTTAGTCTTTTGTCTACATTTAACAAGGGATGCATTATATGCTAGTTTAATAGTAATGGAATATTAAATGCACATATAAATGTTTTAGTGTATATGTCACAGATATGCCATAGTGATATTGAAAAAATTGCCAGCTTTACCTAAGATACAGTTACCTCGGTATCTGCAGTATTTCCTTGTACTTCCCGGCATGTCCTGATGTTAGCCAGCTGAAGTTCTTACTTGTCTATGGCATTTAGCATGTTCTTCAGTACAGTACAGCTATTGCATTGGTAAATATTTTATTTAATTGATAAAATAACAATTTTTCTCAAACAGTTAGTAGAATGGACTCCTAATGACTACTTGGAAGCCGTCAACTGAAGGTGCTCATTGATTTTTTTTTTTTTTTTTTTTTAAGTCTATATTTACTGTATTGCTGTCTGGTTCTTTCCTGGAGATAAATATAATTGAATCTTCTACTTTACTTTAGACTAATATCAGTTTTACAATGAGTTGAGTTAAAATCTTTGTTTGATCTTCTATTAATGAAAGAGTTGACCCATTCACCTCATTACGAGGTCTCAGAATTATCTACCTCCTATATAAATTCTTGACAGATAGGTTCCTGGTTGTTTTCTTGTGGTCACCAGTGCAAACAGGGTTAATTAAATGACAGATACTTAGATTCATTTTGAATTTTTTAATCATAGCTTAACACGTATCAGCTTCAAAGTATACATTGATGGGAAATTAGTGTCATAACGTGATATAGCAGTTGTAAGTCTGCAACGAAAACAGAGAGGGTTAACTGTCTGGACAGCTGAGAGTCAAGCCTTCAGGACACGCTGCTTTATTTGATTGGTTTCAGTCTTGATCTGGCACATGAAAGGAAATGTGAGGAAGTTTCAAGCAGAGATCATTCTGCAAGTCCAAAGATTAGGGTGAGGACAAGTTCACATGCATTTTCACAGTATCTCATTACAAGCATAAAATAAGGTAGCATGTAGACAAGATGAGGTTTCTTATAGCAATGATTTAACATTCAGGAGGTTTACATTGGAATATTTTAATTTTCTGTTTATTAGCATCAAAAAAATAGGGGAAAAAAAAATAATTTTGTATGTTTTCAGTGTGATTTTCCCCCTTTAAAAGTCTGAGGTGTAACTTATGCAGACTTCACCGGTGTTGTATGTGACAGCAAAATAGGCTAACATTTAGTAAGGAATATGTAATTTATTCATGTTACATTTATTCAGTCCATAACATTATTGTAAATAACCTTCTCTTATAGCATCTTCTAAACCTAAGAAGATACCAAGGTTATTGTGGTAGGGAATGTTGAATTTTCAGTGTTGTCCACTGTAGTTATCATGAGAGCAATGTGAAACTTAGCAGGTCCAGTGTGCAATGCTCAATGAGCCTTTGTTCTTTTTTGCTTTGCTTTGAGCTCAGGATTCACCTGAAGCAGAAAGTCAAAGGGCACGTGTGGGAGTGCAAGTAAGGTAAGGCACAGTCCCCACACTGAGCTGCAATGACTCTGAAGCCCCATAGGGTATGACACTGCAATTAAAAACCGGGGCTCAGGGGCTGTTCATTTGCAGTGTAGACGTTCAGCAGCTCTGGGACCCTCCCCTCTTGCAGGGTCCTAGAGCCTGGCCTGCACCCTGAGTCCAATTATTGCAATTAAACAGTCCCTTAACCCAAGCTCCTTAGCCCGAGTCAGCTGGCCCAGGCCAGCTGTGGGTGTCTAATTGCAGGGCAGACATATACCCATAGACACCTATTCCCTTATTCTGAAGGGTGCATAGGAAAAAGATGTGGTAAGAACATGTGTGTGAGATGTGGGCTTGTGTGTGCACATGGTAATTACCATGACTGTGCATGCAGTTATAACAAATGTCATGCAAATACACCTAACAGATTATACATACATACATTTCTTGCAGTTGTGCATGCAACTGCAGTAAGTGAAAACAACGAGAGTTCTGTAGCACTTTAAAGACTAACACATTTAATTTCAGTAGGCAGAAGCTTTCGTGGGTTTTTGCTGTATACAGACTAACACGGCTACCCCTCTGGAACTCTTCTGCAGTAAGTGAAGTGCAAATGATGAGGATGCAAAATTTTAAAAATCTTGGCCTCGAGTGTTTGTTAGGGATGTAGAGCTAAGAAAAACTACTGAAGTTTCCTCAACCATTTTAACCATGGCCACCTTTTTATTTACTGTTCCTTGAGACCTTGGAATATAAGTGACGCAATTAGACTAGATGAAACATCTTTTTGCAAGGTCTTGAAATGTCATGAGTCTAATGTTGGAAGCTGTCTAGGGTTTTGCATTTCTGATCTTAGCCTGAAATTAACATGATGCCTACCCTGAGATTTAAAATAACAAAAGATATGTGAAATGGAATAATAGTTGGCCTTTTTTCATTAAGATACTGATTATAAAAACCTCTGAACATTTAAGAATATAATTTCAGTATAGACTATCTTAATAGCTACCAGGCAAATTTATCCACCACTCTAATCACATAAAGAGAATTCAACACATTATGTAAAAAACCATAACAATGGAGATCTTTCTAAATTCTTTTTGGATCTCTCTACACAGCAGGTAATTATGATGTTGCAAAACGTAATGCTCAAAGTGAAATCAAAGTGTAGTGAATATTATGTTGCTGGTGGAATATGGAAAAAATAAAAGCAAAACATTGATCTCCTGCTAATAATTATCTGCTTTCTTATTTTTATTTTAGTAAATTGTTTCATTCCAGACATTCAGAAGGGAATGCTTAAAAAACAGAAGGGTCCAACCATGTGAGACACTGATCACCCTTTCCGGCTGCAGTGGGAGCTGAATATCTCAAACCATAAGTGCAAATCTCTCATATGGTTTTGGAGGATGATTTTATGGGGAGAAATTTGGGGGAACATAGCTGTTTCATTTTCTTAACAGCAACTGCTTTTCTATCTATTCATTCTTCTAGAACGCTGTTGATCTATGATAGCGATAGATCCCAGTAGGTATTCTTGTGCCTTTCTTTTCTATGGTGCTCTCATCCTAATACTCCTGTCTCCATTCTTGACTTTATATAATACTGTACCTCCACACAAAGCTGACCTCTATACCCATTTTATATGTGCTATCTACCTTTTACATTCAATGAACAAGTCAATTAGAATGGAATAAGATCAGTGAAGTTGGGGTAGGACTCCATTCTCCTTCCTGATGGTGTGTATATATAGAACATGAAATCATCAGAGTTCTAATTTAAATTTAGATCTGCAAAATATCACATGCTGTATATACCAACTTCCCCAGAGAGTAGAGTGATTCTCTGTAATGTACGTTAGTTTTCTACAGTGGCTCAGCTTGGAATTATTCTTCACCATTGTTTGGTCTCCAGTCAGTTTGTATGTTCTCCTTCCTTTCCATTTCATGCATAGAGTACTGAATATTTTCCCAACTTGTGCTGCTCAGATTTCAACTTTGCCTCCTTATGCCATTTCTATTAGAACATCGGTGCAAAAAATGTATTTTTAAGGAGAGGCAATTTTCCTCTTCATGGAAGTGTTTAATCTTTCAAAGGCCCTCCATCAAAGTTTTATTCATGTCTTCAACTCAGCTTTATGTTTTGGAATAACAAATCAATGAGATTACATTCTAATTCTTTTTCCATCTACTGTGGTTGTTTCTCACTCCATATTTGCATTAAACATGATTTTTATCTTTGCTGTCTCTTTTCTCAAAGCTTTACTGAGACATTCTTATCTACGTGAACTGCTTGACCACCAAGTTTTCTTGTGAAATGCTTTTTATTTCTAAGATAGTAAATAATGCAGCTTAGGACCTCATCTCCCATTCATTGGAATTCATCTCCCAGTTACACCTATGTAAAACCTGGAATAACTCCATTTTTATTCCAAATTTACACCAGGATAACTGAACAGAATTTCAGCTTTTTAGAAGACAACATCAGCTATCTCCTCTTCTAGTTCTCAGCTTTAATATTCTAGCTAATCAAAAACCTTTGAAAAGGCAGGTGGTATATGCCCCCTGGAATATCTGTGCTGGAATATCCAGACATTTCAAGATGCATACTGTGTTCTTGACTCATAACTGGAGTATACCCTTGTTTGTTGCTGCTTTTCCAGTTATTTGGGATGGATTATATATTGAACACATGTGACCAGATCTTGTCCTATGTTATACCTGTGACCATGACACCAAAAAAAGCTAGTAAAATAATGCTGATCACTACTGCATACCTATTGCTTTGCTAATGTTGAGTATATACATGAGATTATTCTTTGTATTTGTTTTGTGTTGCTGTTTTAGTAAATTCAATAAACTGCAGGATTTTGCAAGTTGAGTAAAAATAAAATGAAATATTTGGGGCAGGCAAGGGCGAGCAAATGTATTGTAGTAATTCTGAAAACTAATATTCAGACTCTTGATTACTAGCTATACCATCCAAACACCTGTAGTTTGTGGATAGATTTCATATATAAACAGATTCTTGAGCCATTTTTAATGTACAGAACTAATCAAATGATAACCTTTGCAATTGAGAGAAATATTAAGAGAAATATTAATTAATACATTAATATTAATAATTATTTTGTAACAATTGCACCAACCTTTATGTTTCACTAGGTCTGATTTACTTAAAAAAATTTAGTAAATCAAATTTAGTTTGTGCATGTGTATACATACACAGCTATATACAGTGGGTGGGTGTGTAATACATACTGGCTGTGTTTATTATATGCAAAGAGAGAGCTGTAGAGAATCTGAATAAGTTCACTCATCATTTAAATGCTGCCCTCTGTGGGATGAAAGCGGCTGATGTTAAATAGCGCACACTACTGCTACACAGCAGTTTAAGACATAGTTGAAGATTTCTATATCTAATTTTGAAGTAAAAGGAAGTTGTATGTAAGCAGAAATAGACTTCCCTATGTAAAAATGTATTTAGGTTTTCTAAAGTCATCTGAAATAGAAATATTTTAATTAATAAAAAATTGTTATGAATAAAAACTTTCACATTTTTGGCCTGGTCTATTGATGTAGCCCAAAGCATCCAGAATGTTCCTTATTTTTATAATGTTAAATGCACAACAAAAATAGGGATAAAAAATAGCTCAGGTACTAACTTTTCTGGTAACAGGCCCAGATAGTGTCTCCCTAATAAGGTCTTCATGCTTATGTTTTAAGCATTGTGTATATCCTGCAGACCAAGAGATGTGCAACTAAACATTCTCTACTAATAAAATTATTTTTTGTTAATTTAGATGGGCCTCTGTAGTGATGGGGTTATCAAGCCATTAAGTAACAAAGGATATTTATAGTGCTTTTAAGGACCACTGGCTTTTCCAGCTCTCTAGTGCCATCTTAAGTATGTTCTATTTAACAGAATATTCCAGTAGCAAATTTTCACTAGTTGCAGCATGATGCATACTCACACAGTGGAAAGATAAAGGTCCCCTCTTGCTGGCAAGATCAAGAGAAACATAATTATTTAGCTTCATCAAGACTGTACAAACCACAACGAACTTTAGACGGGGTTGACTGTGCAACAGGGTGTTGGTTTAAATTTGTTGTAGACAAGTAATGCTGTAGAGCATGCAGGAAGGAGTAGTTTAAACTCATTGCACAGAATAATGAATTCTAAATAAAATGTAACAATCAGCAACTCTGGGGATCCGTGAAAACATCTGCTCAGCTGGCAGTGATGATCACAAAAGCAAACAAGATTTTTAGGACATATGAAGAAGGGGAGAATGCATTGAAAATACCATAATTCCAATATACAAATAAATTGATGCCACACAAGATTGCATGAATATCCTTTATGGAATTTTTATCTCTGCCTCTGAAGCAACTGGGTACTAATCATTGTTGGAGAAAGGAGTAGATGCTCATTGTCTGATCAGACACTGCAATTCCTATGCTTCTAATTATTTATGAAATAAAATCCATGCCTTGCAAAGTCACTTATGGAATATGTGAGTACAGAAGCTATGGTGCTGGATATAATACAACCATGCACTCAATATTTAAACTGAAGCTTATATGATTAGTTTTAAGACAACCTCCTTCTCCCCCAATGTTTCCATATTTCTGTTTATGGCATTTTAGCTTATAGCATTGTTCTCTCCCTTTTCCTTTCCATTGTTTTATTTCATGCTCTCTTACAGAAATGGGTCAGTCAGTGCTCAGTAGATATTGTGAGTCATCAGTTCCCTGGGCAGCAGTAATGTGATTATAAGGCCATCACTACCACTAAAATGATCAATGATATCTTCCCCTATCCTTAACTGCCAGAGATATACTACGAAGATCTTACTGAGTGCTGTGCCTCCAATAAAAATCCTCCATCTGAAACCCACTTTACATTACAGGCAATCTCCACTATAAAAGCAAAATACAATGTGCAGTGCGTGCTTATGCTGTCTTCCCACATTTACATATAAAATAATGGCATATCCTAGTGCTTCCTGCCTGCGCCACCAATCCCTTCGCCCTCCCAATCCACAGGCCAACTCTTTTAGGCTCCATTTACACTCTCTGCACATAACAGTAATTCACCACCAGCCCAGCTCCGTCAGAAAGCTAGATAACACAGTGGTGGAAACATCTGGACCAGATTCTCTGCCTTGCTTTGTCTTTTTTTGTGCTGCTCTGGTGGCAAAAAGAGGATGGGAACTGCTTCTTCCTTTCTCCCGCTCCTCCCCTCAAGGATATCCCCTTGATGTGGAGGAATCCATGGTGCTTGATGTAGAGCCATGGTGCTCAGTTCCCACACACCCCCGTCTCTCCACCCTGCTGTTGAGGACGTGTTGGAGTGAGTGGTCTGTCATATAGACGTCACCCTATGTTGGGAGCGGTGCAACTGCACTGCATCTGCCCTCGAAGGCGCATTGTACATCAGGAAGGAACATTACCTCTCAGAGCTACCAGCACAAAGGAATAATGTACTTACTGTACTTAAGGGGGGGGAGGGACGTGCTCCCAGCCATGGCTGAACAAGTAGCTCCCTCCCCACATCTTTTGGAGTAGCTTGTGGCATTAACCCTGTGCTGCAAAAGCTCTTTTCAGGGCTACTATTGTCTCCCCAACTTCTGCACATCCCCACAGCAGCTGATCACTTTCTAGCCCGAGATGAGCTTCTCCAAACAAAGGTGTTAATTTTGTAATGCATGGGAATCCATTAGCTCCCCTGACTGTTGGTGGGCAATGGATCTAGCACCGAAATCCGTTGGAGGTGCCCATTAGATCTGCAGGGTCTGGGCATTCAGAATTGGTGACCTTTTCAAATGACGTTCTCAGAAATGGTCGTCTCTGAAAGGTGGCATATCTGCGTGTGAGCTCACAGCACTGCCTTTTGTATGGAATTCCCGAATGTTTCACACCTGGGGGCACGGGAGTTCTTTTGGAATGAAAGAAAATGACATCGTGATGCCCACCAAGTTCACAAGAGTGACCTTTCCACACACACATCAGTCTCTGAGCATAAAGCAAAGCAAACTTGTCAAACAAGTTCATTTAATCTCATCCTCTGTTCTTGATGCCAATTTGTGTGCCTGAAGCAATAGCTTTTTATTTCTTTCCAAAAAATGCTCAGCAATTTTGAAGATTACTTTGACATTAATTACAGTTGGGGGCCAGTTTGTTTTTACGTGGTTTACATTCTCCAATAACTATTAGCAGAAATTCATATGGATACTATCAATCATTTCCAGCTAGTCCGTAGTTTGCTTGTTATTGCAAACTTATGTGCATCAAGGAATCCTAGCATTATTTAAAACTGTGCAGTATAAAGAGGATGAAACTATCCAAATATAGCTGAGCAAATAAGAGGGTGAAGACAGAAAAGCAGGCATCAGTGCATTCTTTGGGATAACCTGGGCAGAAGAAGTAAAAGGAGAGAGCCCCTTTCTGTGCACCATTTCCTGGCCATTTTCCTGAAGAGTTAATGCTGACAGTGTCATTGCCAGCAGGTGGGCAGGGCAAAGGTGAGGCAACAGTTAATAGAAGTAAGCCAAACTGCCGGGGTTAAAGACGTATGGGGTGTAATGTGATGGGTGCGCAGGTACAAAGAGATCTTGTAGGTTTTCTGTGGAATCTCAGGACATTTGTAGGGTGATACTTTTGGTCCTCTGTTTTTTAATTTGGGATTTACATTTTATTTGAGCCTTTATTATTGTGTTTTTTTTAAGTTTCCATGCAGCTTGCAGGCATTTCACTCTTGTGACGGTATCTTTTAATTTCCATTTAATTAGGTTCCTCATTTTTATATAATTATCCTTTCTGAAGTTAAATGCTACTGCGGTGGACTTCTTTGGTATTTTCCCTCCCACAAGGATATTAAATGTAATTACATTATGGTCGCTATTACCAAGTGGTTCAGCTCTATTCAACTCTTGCATCAGATCCTGTGCTCCACTTAAGATCAAATCAAGAATTGCTTCTCCCCTTGGGGGTTCCAGGACTAGCCTCTCCAAGAAGCAGTCATTAATGGTGTCTAGAAACTTTCTCAGCTTCCCATCCTGAGCTGATATGCACCCAGTCAATATGGAGATAGTTGAAATCCCCCATTACTACTGAGTTTCCTATTTTTATAGCCTCTCTAATCTCCTCGAGGATTTCACAATCATGATCACCATCTTGGTCAGGTGGTTGGTAGTATATTCCTACTGTTATACTCTTATTATTCACACTTGGAATTTCTATCCATGGTATAGTTTGATTCATTTAAGATTTTTACTATATTTGACTGTATGCTTTCTTTCACATATATTGCCACACCCCCATCAGCATGACCTACTCTGTAGATCCTATATAATACCCTGGTAGTACCATGTTCCATTGATTATCATTGTTCCATCAAGTTTGTGATGCCTATTATATCAATAACCTCATTTAATACCAGACACCTCCAGTTCATCAATCTTAGTATTTAGACTTCTATCATTTGTATACAAGCACTTATATCATTTGTCTGCCATTATGTGCTGTAATTGAATGGCACTTTTTTTCATTTGACTTTTTCTTTTCGGTTCCTACCTGTACTCTATCAACTTCTAGCCTCTCCTCTTTACTGGGACACGGAAGATCCCTGGTAATAGAGTCACAAAACCAAAGAAATTAATAATTAAAATTGACAATCAAGTTCTTCATTATGTCCACATCATAAATCATGGAGGTGTTTTTACCTGAGAGACTGCAAAAGCATCAAGAAGCAGGACACTTATCTTGAGCCAACTGCAATCTGCTCTGGCTTCCCTGCCTAGCTCATCGGTCCCCAAAATAGCCTCACAGTTCCAGACTTCATCCTGTCTTAGGTGGAGGCTTCCAATCATCCATAAATTATAGAGTGGTTTTGTGATGAATACAAATGACTAAAGAGTCAAAGATGAGACACCACACTTCACTGTCACTTTACCTAAATGGAGCTTGTAATCCTAGTCTGCAAAAGTTAACACATTTGTCCAGTTGAACATGTAGGCTCAAATCCTCTCTGCCTTACTTTTGTGAATAGTCCTATTGATGTGAATAGGACTAATTACATATATTTTGTATATACAATATTCACAATAGTCAATGGAGTTACAAGTCAGTGCAGAATTTGACCCAAGGTTTTTTGAATATGCATGTTTTTCACCCCTCAGCCGTAATGCTTTCAATCAGATAATTAACCATTTTTTTACTAGTCAGTAAGTCGACTATGCTATTATTTGCTGTATAGACTGCTTGTCATTTAAATGCATATTTAGAAACCTCTTGAAAAGTATTTTTTCACCCAATGGGCAACAAAGACACTTTCAGAGCCATTATGATACCCTAAGGAAAATGGTCTTAGTTCATAAACAGTTAACTTGTTAGAGTGGAGCTGTTTGATGTGGACCATGCTGTCTCTTCCTCAGCTATTATTTTGTCAAGCAAGCTGCCATTCAGGGTAAATTTTACTTGGGTAAAATCCAAGTAAAATTAAGCTAGTGTAGCCATATACTATTCATAGACTGCTTTTAAAATCTTAAATATTTTCCCCTACAAGCATGAAACACTACATTAGACCATATCATAAAATGAATTGTTTACTACCATTTTGCTTGGTATCAGATTGGTTTGGAGTTATGCAAATACAAACAAAAAAAATGTATATAAACTAATTTTTTTGACATGGCCATAGCCCAATTTTAATTCTCTCTTGCAATCAATTAAAAAAAGTATTGCTCCTAGAGTCAGACCTTGTTAGCTAAGTTTATCCAATACAAATTTGTACAGCTGTATTCTACCACCCAGAGAATAGGAGTTTACAGTGGAAACAATGACCACCATGGAACTACTGTATGCTGATGTGAATGACATTACTATAATGTAATTACTCTTCTTTTCCTTTCTGCCACAATGTGTGAAATGTTAGATACATGCATTAAAAGAGCACAAGCTATCATACCACGGTACTGTTCCAATCAGCGTTAAATGAATTCATTCACTGTGCAATTACATTCTGAGAATGTTCACTTTAACGGGCTGACTACTTTGCTAATTTATCAGCTAATCACTACAAACACATTTGGCCTCAGTTCAGAGACTGTTGGGTCCTGAGCTTCATGCTGGGACTAATAGTAACTGAAAAACCTGACATAATTCTGAGTAATGAAATTAATGCAATCCTGACGCACACAGCTGGGGACAAGTTGGAACAAATGTTTGGTTGTCCCAAGGTCATGTGTGTCTCCCCTTCCCAACTCTCCACATACACACAAGAAAAGATCAATATTCTTATTAATATTTCATAGTGTCATTGCTTAATAATTGTACATAAAAATACATGACATGATAGAAAAGTCAATTTTCATACAAGTTGAACAGTCTTGCAACATTTTCCTTCATTGACTCAGAGGGAAATTTTTTTTTGATTGGGTTAGTAAAGCATATTTTCATTGTGATGAATGCAGGCCAGCAGAGATTGTGCCTGGCTTGGTATATTTCCCATGGGTTAAAGAATGGCTTTATGGTAACACACTGAGCTGTGACTTAAGAGACTTGAGCTCAGTTCCTCTGGGCAAATCACTTACACGACTTCAGTTTCCTCTCTGTAAACGGGAGATAAAGGATGGGGAAAAGCAGCATGTCTGTCTTGCTTATTTAAATTGTAAGCTCTACAGGGCAGAGAGTTTTTTGCTAGCTGTTTGTTCAGTGCATAGCACAATGGGGTTTTTATCTCATTGGGGGGGGCTCGTTGCTACGGCAATATAAATAATTAATAACCTTGCAAAGCTACAAGAGTGATATTAACTGAACTAATGAGAATAGCCAGGGTTAAAATGATCGTTGTAACCATGGTTGTTACAGCCCTATTTATCTGGTAGGTTTTAAAGGGGTAGGGCGATCGCAAATGTTTATCTGGGAAATCCACCTCCTACAATGGTTAACATGAAAACTGGTGTGAAATGTTGGGCTACCCACCAGTCCGCATTCTTTCTGGAGGAACAATAGTGCAAAGCCACATAGTTAGATTTTGACACCCAGAGAAAAGCTGCACACGGATAGGAACGCATACTTCGGTGAGTCTCATCTTCCTTCAACAACCAAGCCACTACATGAAACAACTAAAATGATAACGTTAGGAATATCGAATTGTTAAAAAGGAAAGTGACAGGGTGATATGTAGCAAGCAAGGCGCTTGAGCAGAAAGCCACATGACCAGCCTCTTAGCCTTTCGTGTTGGTGGAAAAAACACAGCCTACTCTACCACAACAGTAGAATACGCATCCTTTGACCAGCTTCTGAGTTCTCTCTGCCTTCTGTCTGATGTTGCTGAATCCACTAGTAGCAGAGCAGAGCACATTTCTTTCTGACCACTGAATTGTTCAAAAGATCTGAAGGTTCCAAATATTCCTTAGATCTCTGGGCGATGATGAAATGATCAGTCAGGAGACTGTGGCCACCACTAAGATATGAGAGGGTAGACAAGTGCCATGGTAGCAACAGAAAAAGGTAAGCAGATGTTGCTGCACTGGAAGGTTCCCAATGACTTCTGTGGGCATTGAGTCTGGCCCAAAGGAGAAGGGAAAGCACACTGACCTATTTCCTCTCAATGCAGTGGCTATTAAAGCTCCTCCAGTGTTTTTCTTTTCACTGGGGAGTATAAACAATGGTCAAATTACAAAGATTTCTTTAACAAAAAATGCCTGGCAGCTGTTTTACAAATTTAATTAAAACCAAAGAAATAACCTAGCCAAAATGTATTGGTATCACGCTCCATTAATGGAATCTTGCAAGCAACTAATGTGATTACTGCTTTTATAGCATATTCACTGAAACCATCACAAATGGGTACACAATAAGATTACAAATGTTCATAGCACAATACTGCTAATGCCATTGAGCCTGCTGAGCCACTTAGAAATGTTATTTTGCTGTTCTACGCTGTTTAAAAACTGGTAATAATTCAGAAGATGAAAGAGTAAACTGGCATTGCAAAGTTTCTCTATTACCACCCCATTTCAGTCCACAGTAAATTAACAGATTTTGAAATGTTGGAATTTCCTAGGGGACGGAAATTGTTTCCTCCTCAATTCTAGTAATTACTCTTCCCACCACGTCTGTCTTTTCAAGTTATCATACAAGAAATTATGTTGTTTTTAAGAATAAGATTTAATACTATGCCGATGCCTTCTGCACTATGTTTGTTTAAGCAAAATATACAGATTTGTAGCTTTCCAAAGTTTGGGAGTGTTCAGATTGAGGCTTTAGCCTTCTCTAAAATATAGGATGAAAGTGCTAGTAACTTTTTGGATATAATGCTAAACAAAACTTATTTCAAAACCAAGCTGTCCAAAAATATGATTTGGTAATCTTATAATATAAAATCTGATCCAATATATCCTGAATTCCTGCCAATGGCAGTGTTTTGGGCACAATCTAATGTTTCATTTGCTTTTCAGGGAATTACCTATAGATAGCAGCTACCACGTTAAGAAATGACTCTTAGAGACAGAGATTCAGACAAGAACACATTTAGACTTGGCAAAAGTTTTTAACAAAAACTTTTTTTCAGTGAAAAATGCAAATTTGGTGATGTTGAAACATTTTGCAAATTTGCATCGATTTCAGAAAACTGTTTTAATCAAAAGATGAAAAAAATCTCCACAAAACTGAAACATTTTGTTTTGACATTTTTTAAATGAATGTTTCAATTTTTTTATTCCAAACAATTCTTTAATTAGAAGCTTTCTTTATACATTTTTTTTTAAAATGGTCAAACAAAATGTTTCATTCGAGCTGAAGTGAATTTATTTTGGCTTTTTGATTTGCCAAAAATATGAAAATTTTGTTTTCAACTGAATTTTTTTTCCATTTCTCAGAACTGTACAACTCGAGTCCACACTTTAATGCTGATAGGCTCATTTTCTTTAAAAAAAAAAAAAAAAAAAAAAAAAAAAAAAAAAAAAAAAAAAAAAAAAAAACCACACCTCATCACAGCTGACTAAGCATTTTTTCCTCCCCAAGAGCTAATTCCTACCTATTCAGAAAAACAGAAGCAGCAAGACCCCCTGCAGTAATGTCAATGATACTAGACAACTTATACAATATTTAGTGCCAAGAAAAAAAGATAAGGAAATAATTATCATTAATTGCTTAAGCAGTATGATTCTTTATGGCAGCTACAATATTTAGGAAATTAGGTATAGACTAAACACAGAGTTTTGATGTACCCAAGACACCCGAGGGAAAATGATGTAATAAAATTTCATTGGAATTCCTTTTAGCTAAGATCAAGTGTAGTATTAGTCTGATATGGCTCCTATTGGGAGCACCACATCCTGCCCTTCCAGGGAAATGTACTTCATGCTCTTAGCTCTTTTCCATTTCTAAGTACCAGTTATCCAGTCAGAGCTGACATAAGCGTTGTGTATCTCATTCATTTCTACCCTTTAATCAGGAGGATGGGGCAGAAATGGGAGGGATGATTTGGAGGGAATAAATGAGAAGAATGTAGAAATTTGGCAGTAGAAGAAATTAATCTTAGTAAATAGTTGAATTCTATAATTGTGAGACATAAAGGTAATGCAGCTACATCTTGTAAATTACTGATAAATACTTTAGAAAACAAATCTATCCCATATTGATAAATTACCGTATCTTAAAGTGAATCCAGTCAGCCGAATGTTCTTGCACTCTATCCTTGGCTCCTTCTGCATTATCTCACCTGGATTTCCAGCCACAATTTTCTAATTTGACACCAGAACTCTAAAGAAGCTTATACACCCTTTCTTGTTCTAAGAGCCCATCTGCACTCTGGCCCCTGACATCAGTGGGATTTAAACATTTGCTTAAATGCTTAGCTGAATCAAGGCCTATAAAACCACTATGTTAGGGAACCAAATTACAATTCTTGGTTACATAAGAGCTCGATTTTGTGTTCTAGATAGTCTCCTCCTCCCACCACCATCCCCCACTACCATATTGTACTTTTGACCCATTACTGTATCTTGGTGTGACCAAAGCTGCAGCAGTTCTAGGGATGTGGTGAAGTCCCACGTATACAATATGATAGAAGATGGTTTAATTATTTTGGGAGGCAGCTGTGTTTGTAACCTTGGGCCCAGGGATTTTAAGCTACACAGTCTTATCAGGAAAACTGCAGAGTGCCATCATTCTAATATTTGGTACTGTAAAATCTTCCTGTTCCAGTGATGTCCACAGCCCACTTCCAAATGGACGGGAAATTATTTTAATATAATGCAGACACATGAAAAACATTTGAGGAGAATGAGGATTAGATGTTTCTCTGATCAGCAGATTCGTTGACAATCTTGGTTGTCTTTCATTAGTACAATTGTGTGTGTGTCAGGGAAGACAATACATCTTCTATAGAAGGGAAAAAAGAGGATGTTGCCAAAAGAAACTCCTCAAACTGTCTGGTATTTATGGAAGTCTGCCAGAAAATAGAGTCAATTCCACATTCTGTAACTATATACATGCCTAAATTCTTGAGAAGGTAATCAGATGTCCCACTATGCCTGGGATAGGCTAAGAGATTACTGACCTTATCCGTTTTTTCCAGTAGGGGAGTGGGAGTGGGTGGTGGGGAAATGAGGGCTCCTGCTGACTTCTCCTACAGTACAAACTGCTTTTCATGGCAATCTGCCAGAAAACAGCTCATTCTGTGTAGCCCAAGTTCCTTAAAAGAAGAGCTGAAAATACCAGATGCTCCAATTTGTCTTGGATTGTCTCATCGCTGCTAATGTTGGTGTTCTGATTGGTAGGGGTTTAGCCAAATAAGGGTTGGACTGTGCCTTCCTAGATCCACATGCAGATGCCCCCCACCCCCTCTCCCGATCAAAATGAATAGGCCAGCAGGCAGTGTGCACTCTGCACTAGATTGCACCGAGAGCCATGCAAGAGAAGAGCTGAAGGTAGTGTAGTAGAACGGAGCTCCACCATGCTCCCAGCACATCCCTTCTCACTCCTGACTCACCTGCTATTCTGAGAACTCGGGAGAGGGAAGGAGGCAGCCGGCACAGGGGAGATCTGACTAAAATAAAGAAATCTGTTTCCATGGGAAAAATTTGCAGTTCAAAAATTTCATCTTGAATCAGGACGAAATGATCAAATGTGAAATTTTTGGCTGAAAGGATTTTAAAGAAAAAATCTATTTTGCAAGAACTGAAATGCAATTTTTCCACTTCTCAGTTGCCCACAGGGAAGGCTGCTGTCAGTTATGAAATTGGCAAGAACCTTCCAGCCTGGTTGCCAGAGAGGCAGAGGGCCCAGGTGCTTGGCCTGCCCTCCTCCCCCCACAGCTCTGGGGCTGGAAAGACAGAGAGCCCAAGCACTCAGCCTCCAAAGCCCTTCAAGAAAGCTTTTGTCAGTTTCACTGGCAGAAAGTTAAATTCATTAGCCTCCCAGGAGGCAGCCAGCGAGCCGTTATTTTTAACAACAGAAAATCAAAATTTTTCAGAAAAACTGAAATTTTCTTATTGGAAAATCATTTGGACCAAACAATATTTTTGACCAGCTCTAATACAGGGCCTCAGATCTGGGATCCTTACACCAGCAAGGAGTTACCCTCCAGCAAGGAGTTCTCTGCATGCCATTTCCAGGCTATTTCCAACACCTTTGTGCCTCCCGAGCAGACCAAAGATCAACCGAGAATCTGCCCCATTGGCATTAGCAATCTTTGAGATGTTTGGAACATATATACATGGCATGGACAGTAATGAAAGCTGATACTGTGGAGTATGGAAGTGCTTCTTTAGGACATCATCCACAGCTTTGTTCGGTTATAAAATCAGCAGACTCAACAATTACACCATCAGATAAAACAGACTCCAGTGAGGAGTGGCTGGAATCAACACTGATATCAACACTGGATACTGCAATGACTTTAAAATATTGCTGTCCTTGGCATCAGTTGCTTGCTCACATAAAATGAAAGTCTTAAACGCTTAATCTGTCCTTGATAGTGATTTATGAGTCTGGAAAAGTGCTGGTAGACAATGGTTGAGCTGTACCAAAGACCTCAACATTCTGTAGGTTACTTTCAAGGTATACATTCGGTATTTTTTGACTGAATGTTATGTTGTTTTGTTCTTAAAAAATGCTTCCTGGAGGCAGAGGAATTACAAAGGTGTTCCTGTTGAACTAGAGATTTAAAACACAAGTTTTGGACAACCTGCTGTTTTTTAGCAACACTTCAAATTTTGGAAGCTAGCCAAACATAAACGTGTACAGAAATGTCAAGCTGTTTATCATATTATTATGTATTCATTATTTGTATTACAGTAGTGCCCAGTCAACATTAGAGGCCGTTTGTGCCCTTTGTACAAATACATGTGCCCTGATCCAAAACCCATTGAAATAAATGGAAGAATTCCCTTGATTTGAAATGGCTTTGGATCAGACCCATAGTCAGAGACAGTCTTTAACCCTTAGAGTGTACAGTATATTTAGACAAGAGAGGCACATTTTTGTGAATATATAATGTAATAATATATAATATAATAATGTAATAATATATGTTTATAACATATTACTTTTATATTTTTCTAAATAATTAGAAAATCAATTAATTAATGTAAAATTAATACAATACATTAATTAATAAAATAAAAATCATATCAATATATTATCATATAGTGCCGGTATCAATTGTCTTTTCCATCAGTTTGAGAGATATACACACGTCTTCTGTTTCTGTATTTTATAAAATAAATAGCTATCAATAGGATTTAGTCTCAATAAATTTGTTCTCAATAAATTCTTGTAATAATAATTTAGCATTTAAGAGTTCTTCCCAAACTGAAAATGGTACGCTGACTTTAATCAGTCTCCACAACATAAAAAGGTTCCAATTTTAAGTGTTTCTTGTTGTTGACCATGTTTGTTATATATTTCTTGACACACAGCAAAATATATTTCTCCTCCCAATTGACCTCCCAGTGTTCCCAATGGCTAAAGCAGAGCAAGTCCTGCCCCAGGTGGGTAGGAGGCCTGGGGGGAGAGGGGGAAGGGCAGAGAGTTGCAGAGGGAGCCTGCCCTGCACTCATCCTGCAGCAACAGCTTGTGTCCTATGAGGCTGGCTGGGCTCTGTCTGTTCCAATGTTCTGAGCTTATGCTGCTGGGCTCAAGAAGGGGAGGGGCCAAGGAGGACTGGGACCAAGGAGCAAATCAGGGAAGGGTGGGGCTGGGAGTGAGGAGTGGATTGGAGAGCAGACAGGGAAGAGGGGAAGCAGGCCACGATGCCCGGAACGGGGCTCAAGCCCAGCCAGCCCTGCAGAACAGGAGCAGTTTCAACCAGGATGGGAGTTGTATAGGTCAAAGTGAGACAGTCCTGCAAAACTCAGGACTGTTGGGGGTTCTGCCTGTGGCGGCTTGTAGGGATCTTGCATTATATGATTAGCCCTATATGGCATTTGTTTGAGTAGTGAGAGTGGTAGCCTGTTCAGTTGTGAAGGCAACTCTTCCTCCACCTGTGGATACAGATTCCTTCTTGTTACAGGTGTTGTCAGTGTAGCCTTTCTTATGAGGCCTCTGCAAGCAAGGTTGTATGGCACTTCTAACTAGAGCTGGAGAGAGAGCCAAAATTTTTCCCATGATAAATTCTGCAGGAAAAAATCACCCTTCAAACCCTTTTGAAGATATTTTCCAAGGGGATTTCCATTTCAAATGTATGGATTCAGAGATTCCAAGGCCAGAAGGGACCAGTGTGATCATTCAGTCTGACCTCCTGCATAACACAGGCCAGAGAACTTCCCCAGAATAATTCCTAGAGCAGATCTTTTAGAAAAACATTTAAAAATTACCGGTGATGGAGAATCCACCATCATCCTTGGTAAATTGTTCCAGTGATTAATTATCCTCACTGTTTAAAATTTACACCTTAGTTCCTGTCTGAATTCTCTAGTGTCAGCTTCCAGCTGTTGGACTCTTACACTTTTCTCTGCTAAATTGAAGAGCCCATTATCAAATATTTGTTCTCCTTATGGATACTTATAGACAGTAAACAAGTCACCCCTTAACCTTCTCTTTGTTAAGCTCCTTGAGTCTATTGCTATAGCATGTTTTCTAATCCTTCAATGATTCTTGTGGCTCTTCTCTAAACCTACTTCAGTTTATCACATCCTTCATGAACTGTGGACACCGGAATTGGATGCAGTATTCCAGCAGCAGTCACACGAATGCCAAATACAGAGGTAAAGTTACCTTTCTGCTCCAACTCATTTTTTCCACTTTAAATTTTAGGTTTCCCAACCTTTCTTTTTTTTTAACCCCCACCCTTTTGTTTTCAACAACTGGAAATAGTTGTAAAAAAAAATTAAAAAGGGAAACCTGATTTCTCCCCACTTTCTCTCTCCCGCTTCCCCCAACGCAATACACATGCACTTTTTTCCAGTTAAAAAAGAAAGGGAAAGGTTTAAAAAAAAAAAAAAAGGCAGAAAAAATGAAGTGGGGAGAAGATTGGCGGGGGGGGGAGTCCAAAAAAAAATGTTTTTGTTTAGTGTCTCCCAATTGTAAAATTGAAAAATGTTGTCAGCAAATTCATTTTCTCATGGAAATGGAAAACTTAAGTTTGTTTAACTTTTTTTTTTACATGAAAATTTACAATTTTTCAATCTAAAAGTTTGACCAGCTATATCACTAACCCGTTAATCACAGTGCTGTTGTCCACCCACCCACTGTGCCTGGGACCTGGATTTGCCTTACATGAAATGTTCTGCCCATGTCTTTTTTTGCACTACTAATACAGATTGGTATAATTTACACCCTTTTAGAACCTCCACCACAGAATTTTCTGCAGTGCCCTAATGAGTGACAATGAAGCAGGTGGGAGTACGTGTGTCTAATTTCAGGGTCTCAATTTAGTGAATTCGTATCTGAGAATATCTTTAAAAGACAAATAGGACATGCCTAAATTCAAATTCTCATAATAGCTTCAGAGATGGTTTCAAAATCAGATATTTTTAATGTATTTACATAGTTCAAGGCAATGTGCCAACTTCCACAATTTTTTTACACGAGTGACATGATTTGGGCTGGGGCTGGAGTCAGTCTTATGATGGCAGAGAAGTGCCCTCTAGTGCATGTGAGCTCTCTCATTGGCTGCGGTCTCCTGGAAGAGCTTTCCCCCCATCCCCAGTAGCATCTATTATTTTGATTTTACAAACTACATCATTGGTTGTAATCTTGTAGTCTCTGCAGCCACCTAGTGGCCAGTCCATGCATATTCACTGAGGATAGCACTAAGGCCATGGTCCCCAAACTTTTAGGGTTGCGCCCCCCTCCTTAGCTGGTCCACACACCCCCAGGAGCTGCAATTGTTAGCCAGGCTGGGAACGGGGTCAAAGCCACGGGGAGCCAGGGCCCGAGCTGCAGTTGCGGCGAAATGGGGGATGAAGCTGCAGCCGCTGGGCCTGGGGTGGGAGCTAGGAGCCGGGAGTCAGGGCTGGCCAGGAGTGGGGCACAGGCCCGGGGCCGTAGCCAGGAACCGAGGCTGGGGCTTCAGCTGGGGGGTGGGACTGGAGCAGAGATGGGGGCAGAGCGGGGCTGGGTGGCGCTTCCTCCCCGTCCCTGTGGGGGCTGGCCCAGGCCCCGCCATGCCCCCCCAAAGGGCACACCCCACAGTTTGGGGACCTCTGAACTAAAGGGAAGGAGGAGGAAGCCTTCTTTCTGTAATAAGTGTGATATGCAGAAGTATTGGCATGAACCAAATCAAAACACCAAACTTTATTTCCTTGCCACGGTCACCTAACTTTGGTCAGGATCAGAAAGGTGAATACTGGGACTGTCAATTAATCGCAGTTAATGCATGCGATTAATGCAAAACAAATTAACTAGATTTTAAAAAATAATTGTGGTTAATTGCACTGTAAAAGAAAAACAAAAGAAATAGTATTTTTCTATTCAGCTCATATAACTCCACTCAGTCCTACTTCTTGTTCAGACAATTGCTAAGACAAACAAATTTGACATTTATGGGAGATCGTGCTGCCTGCTACTTATTTACAATGTCATTTGAAAGTGAGAACGGGCATTTGCATGGCACTGTTTAGCTGGTGTTGCAAGGTATTTACGTGCAGATATACTAAACATTCATATGCCCATTGTGCTTCAATTGGTAGGCTCTAAAGTTTTACATTATTTTGTTTTTGAATGCAGTTATGTAAAAATAATAATTCTACATTTGTAAATTGCACTTTCGTGATAGAGTTTGCACTACAGTACTTATGAGGTGAATTGAAAAATACTATTTTTACAGGTTAAATATTTGTAATAAAAAGTAATATAAAGTGAACACTGTACACTTTGTATTTTATGTTGTAATTGAAATCAATATATTTGAAAATGTAGAAAAACATCCAAAATATTTATAATAGATGTAAATTGGTATTCTATTATTGTTTAACAGGGCAATTAAAACTGATTAATCACAACTATTTTTTTTAAATCTCGTGATTAATTGCGATTATGTTTTTTTAATCATTTGACTGCCCTAGAGAATACCCTTGTCATATGGGTCAGTACTTACAGACTATAGTAACTACCGTTATCCTAAACTTCTAATACCAATTTCCTCCGTAGTAGCACATTGAATCTTGACCTCAGTCATTATTCTTAAGCTAAACCTATGATAGGCCTTGGAAAGCTTAGCTATTTATTTCAAATTAATCCAAACTAACATGAATTATAAATGTTCATGTCTCTCTTCTCCTTCCCCTTCTCTGACACCTCCTTCTTCCTTCCTTCCAGTTCAGTCAGATTGCTTTGATTCATATAGCCCACCTTCTCTTACTTCTAACTTCTGCTCCCCATGCCCACTAGCAAACTTTGCTTAAACTTTCTCTCTCAACCTTTTGTTACAGGATAGGTTTAAGATAAGGCCTGGGTCCAACTCAGCCCTTCTCCAAGTGCTACCTTATAAAGACAGCCATTCTGGAATTTGTAGACCCCCAGAGGCTCATACGACTACAGCTTACAAAAAGGTCTGCAGGGATCAAGGGAAGTGATTATTCCCCTCTATTCGGCATTGGTGAGGCCTCATTTGGAGTACTGTGTCCAGTTTTGGTCCCCCCACTACAGAAAGGATGTGGACAAATTGGAGAGAGTCCAGCAGAGGGCAACAAAAATGATTAAGTGGATGGAGCATATGACTTATGAGAAGAGGCTGAGGGAACTAGGCTTGTTTAGTCTGCAGAAGAAAAGAATGAGGGTGGATTTGATAGCAGCCTTTAACTGCCTGAAAGGAGGATGGAGCTCGGCTGTTCTCAGTGATAGTAGATGACAGAACTAGGAGCAATGGTCTCAAGTTGCAGTGGGAGAAGTCTGGGTTGGATATTAGGAAAAACTTTTTCACTAGGAGGGTGGTGAAGCACTGGAATGGGTTACCTAGGGCGGTGATGGAATATCTAGCCTTAGAGATTTTTAAGGTGCGGCTTGACAAAGCCCTGGCTGGGATGGTTTAGTTGGGGTTGGTCCTGCTTTGAGCAGGGGGTTGGACTAGATGACCTCCTGAGGTCCCTTCCAACTATAATCTTCTATGATTCTATGGCCGTTGACTGAGAGCTGGAGATGCAAGCAGTACTCTGAACAGGATCCCTGCTGGCATGACACTGAGAAGCTGGAAGAAGATGAGGAACCTAGTCATAATGGATCAGAGAGCACTTAGTGCCCACTTCAGAGCAGGTACCATTATGGGTAGAAAAGGAAACTTTATCTTTCAAAGTCATTTGATTCATAACTGTCCAATAATTAATCATGTTAATTTTAAATACTTTAGAAAAATATTTTAATTATGGGATGCCATCCCAAATGAAAGAGGCTCCCTATGTTGCTAAACGCTTCCAGCTTTATCATTATATATGTCTGGATTAATCCAATGTGTTTCTTTCTCTGAGAAATGTAGTTGCTAATCTGATTGATATAGTTCTTTCCTATTAGATCATGTTCAGATTACACCAAAATCAGATTAGTTTCTGGTTTTTAAACAAAAGACCTGAATGTCTGGTATTTCTGAATGTGTGTGTACACAGCTCTTGTCTCATTTCTCTGCCCAAGAGGAAATAAGTATTCAGTTGTATCCCCCTACAAAATTTTAGTACAGTAGATTTTCCATATATAGTGGATTAGCGTCGCAATCTGAGAGAGAGGTATTCAAAATGTTCTGCCACTACAAAATCTCTTAAAGTAGCTAAAAGTTTCATTTGCCTCCTGACCATACTGCCATAAACATTTTACATAATGCACTGTCTGCACTCCAGCTTTGCTCTTATACTCTTCATCATTACCCATGCAGAGGCTGTTCAAGACACAACATTTAACCATGCCACCTCGCTCTCACCCATAGAACAGAAGTTCTCTCAACCAAGGATAAATGTTCCCCAGGAAGTCTGAGGGTAGTGGTGCATCAAGCTGTCGATGGTTCAGTGGTTATGGTAAAAAGGGGGTTGGGGAAGGCAAGCCAATGTCCTCCAGCAAAAGAGAGGGAAATCAGGACCTGATATTTCTTAATATTTCTCATATTAAATTAAAAAATATATATATTTTTGAAGAGAAAATGAGGCAGTTTAATAAAAGAACAGAAAAGACCAAGAGAATGTTATGAGATGATGATTGTTTATTTTTTTGTTTTGTTTTGTTTGCTTCATATTCAATGTAGGCTGTAGTTCTGGTAGGTTTTTTTTAACTAACTGTCCACCCTCTTGCCAAACTAGATGGCAAGTTTTAAATGTTAGTCTGATGTTTAGTTGTTGTTGGAAGTTCATCTGAATTTTTGTGTGCAATTAATATTTTTATCCTCTTGTCAGCCTTGTAGTGCATTTTATAATGTAGAATTATATTGGATCTGTAAAATCATAGTGGAAATCAGTTTGCTGGCTTTGAAATAGTCTTTTTACTAGATCCACTTCTAGTAACTTACAAAAAAATGAGTAACAAGGGAAAATAGCTATATTTTAAAAAACTAAAATCAATCAGGTTTACTGATGTTAGAATTTCTGCTATGAGGTATGGTTAATTCAATGTACAAAGAAATAATTTTACCACATGGTGGAGCTCTCTGCTTACTCTACAGATAAGAGACAGTCGGATAGCAAGACAAGTTGATCATTTCTCAGAATTATTTATGTAGCTGGCAGATTTGTACTCTAAGGACCTCTCCAAAATCCTCCAGCAAAAAGAAATCAGGACCTGTTAAAAATGTGGAATTGTTCAATCAGAACTGATTTTTTTAATTTAACTTTTGAAAAATTTCAATTTTTTTGTTTTGAGTCAACTCAAGTTTGAGTTTTCAGAACTGCAGTATTCACACTGCTCTGCCTTCCATACATATCCCAGACACCAGACCTAAGCATTGACAGCTATGTAGCAAAATTAGTAAAAATTTAAAAAACCCAAAAACTATGCCCCAAGAGCAAGTGGTTGATTTCTACCCCTGCAGATCATTGGTGTCTTTACTATGCTAGATTTAACAGAAGAGTCTGCAAAATAAAATACTTATTTAAAAAACAAATATGACCCAATTGTAGCACATACCATCTGTCTCAAAAGCTAACTCCGTTTGCCAGTGTGCCTTGATTCTGAACAGGCGGGACCACCTCCAATAATTCCTTAGCTTTTCTGTTGATACTAACAACAAGGCCGCATTTATGCTATGGACACCTGCATCCTGTGACAAAGAATCTGACTGCCAATTTATTTCATATAAACTAACAGATTCCAATGCCTTTCAAGCAGTTTAAACAAGTGCTGGAGTATTGTGTCCAGTTCTGGGTGCCATATTTCAGGAAAGATGTGGACAAATTGAAAAAAGTCCAGAGAAGAGCAACAAAAATGATTAAAGGTCTAGAAAACATGACCTATGAGGGAAGATTGAAAAAATTAGGTTTGTTTAGTCTGGAGAAGAGAAGACTGAGAGGGGATGTGATAACAGTTTTCAAGTACTTAAAAGGTTGTTACACGGAGGAAGGAGAAAATTGTTCTCCTTAACTTCTGAGGATAAGACAAGAAGCAATGGGCTTAAATTGCAGCAAGGACAGTTTAGTTTGGATATAAACTACCCTGACAGTTAGGAAATTTTTCCTAATCATTGGAATAAATTGCTAGGGAGGTTGTAGAATTTCCATCACTGGTGATTTTAAAGAGTGGGTTAGAAAAACGTCTGTCAGGGATGGTCTAGATAATGCTTGGTCCTGCCATAAGTGCAGGGGACTGGAGGTCCCTTCCAGTCCTACGATTCTATGATTAAATCTGATACTGTGGCATTGAAAGGGGAGACTCTGTATTACCTGGACACTCAGCCATCCAATCCATTCATTCATTTTTTCATTAATTTTTAAAAATAACAGTTACATATATTTTGTTTGCCTTGGTAGCTCCCTGAAACCTTTCACACAAAATCACATGTTAAGAAAAACATCTTCTTCTTCCCAACTCACTTAGTACAGTCTGGTCTCACATGACACTGAGGGAAAAGGCTAAGGACACTGCAGCAGATGCAGTTAAGTTGAAAAATAAATGGCTAAGTCATCTTCATTAACAAAAAAGTCATTCCCACATGGATGCAGAGGTAAACGGAGTATGTGGTGTTTGTGCAGTTTTAGGGAACATCTGTGTTTGTAATGATAGAAGATTCATTGCATGATAATGGAGCTAAAAACCCAAAGGAAAATCCTTTCATTGGCTAAAAGAAGACTAGAAGGCCAGCTTTCACAAAGAAATTGTTTTGTGGATTTGCTCATTGACATGATCTCCTCCCATTAAGTGCTATGGGTGGCATTCCTATGGGGAAATGAGTGGTAGTCACAAGGGAACTAATTACATACTCACCACTATAGGCTTTAAAGCTATAGACCATATTTTAGCTTCTTTGTTTAAGGGAACAATGTATTCTAGTTTAGAATGCAAATTTAAGGGCTTGTCTACACACACAAATTGCACTGATTGAATTAAACCAGTTTCTAAATTGATTCACAGTTAAATTACATGGACACCTTAAACTGTTTACCAAATTAACCTAAATCAATATTAGCTACTCTTAAATTAGTTGAAGGATATCCACACAAGAGGATTGCACTGATTTAACTAAATAAAGTTAGAAATTGATTTAATTAAATCAGTACAATTTATATGAGTAGATTAAACCTAGGTTTTATTTAAAGGGGAGATGTCTTACAACCCTTAACAAGAATAGTGAAGCTGTTTTTAAAAATGTTTATGGAAACGACCATGATGTTGGAAGCCAAGAACAACAGAATTGCCTGAGAGTACAAGAAGCAGAAAATGAAGGCAACTGTAAACAAAAAGTGAAATTGACCACCTAGTTTTATTACTCAATATTAGAGCTGGTCAGAGAAACTTCAAAGGAGCCATATTGCATAAGAATATGCAATTCTGCCAAAATCAAAAAGCTTTGCAAAATCAGGTAAATTTTGCTGGAATTTTTTTTGAAAAAGAAGTTCTCACAACACCAGAAATTCCAGTTTCAACACTTGTGAATGAAATATTTTGATTTCTTGTTTTGAAGCAACTTTTTGTTTTGAATTTTTATTTTGTATTATACAATACGAAGTCTAAATTGACTCAGTAAAAACAAAACATTTTGAACAACCCATTATTTTAAAATTTCCTTTGTGGAGAATTTTAAAGTTTTCAGTTTTTTCTCCAATTTGGAATGAAGCCAAAATCTGAAATCTCAAAAGCCCTTGCGAAATATTACTTTTGTCCTCTGCACAGCTCTATTCAATATAAGTGAAGAGCAAAATGTTAACTAAAGCACCTAGAGTGGGGACCATTACAAATGTTTCACTTACTTATATATCATTCTAAAATAGGGAAATATCACAAATACAATAAATATAATAAATAGTAAAAGGGAAGTTATTAAGCATGCCCATTGTACTTTACAAAGAGAAGAAGCATGTGTTTAACATGGATATTACATAGGGCTAGAAGTATGGAGATACTACAGAGTTCCACGGTATTTCAGGTTTAGCTTCTGATTTGCTTGTGTGACCTTGGGCATATCACTTAACCTTTCCGTGTTTCAATTTGCACATCTGTATAATCTGTTAAATTTATGTAAATTAGGAGTGCATTAAATCTATTTTTCAGTATTCATATAGTACTTGAGATCCCCAGATGAAAGGAACTATTTGAAACACAAAGTATTACTATTATTTAAAATTCTTTACATTTTTAACTCCATGCTTGATATGTTGTTTTTATATTAGTTTTTTTTTAAAATGGTTGCACCAATAACAGTATAATAAACACACTTTATAAGTGATGGATAAGAAAGAAATTCTCATTGACAAAGTGAAACATAGAAAGACTGTGATCATAAATTATTTTACTTTGCAAGCCTTCTTCACTGATGTCTAAAAAACAGTACGTAAGAGTTCAAAGTAAAACATAGATCTGATCCTAATCTATTGATACCAGTGGCAAACCTTTCATTGACTTCAGGGGGATCAGAAACGCAACCTGGATTTCACATTCTAGTTGAGAAAACTTATTGCTAATCCTTGTTGATGTTATTCGTAGCACAGATCTCCCCTAATAACTTCTTTAAAATAAATACTATGTTAAGTTAGGGTTAAATATTGTGCTGTACCTTGACAGACCAAATGGGAATGAATTAATCTGGAGTTTTTCCAAGGACAAAAATGTTATGTTATATATCACTGTAATGTGCCTTCTGTTCAGATCAATCAATTCACATCCATTTGGAATACTCCAAAGTGATATATAATGTGTCTTTTCCTTTTGAGAATTATAAAAAAAATATGAGAAAATCTGTTATGTTGAAAAGGTCAAGGTGCTAATTGATTATCAAATGTCTCATTCAACCTTTGTGGAAATGTTTCCATTGGGATAACTCAATTTAATTCAGCATAATATAATTTGTTGATACATTTTGAAGTTCAAATAATGAGATTTAAAAGCAAAGAATGAAAGGCCCTTTAGAGCAATCTAACACTGATAGCTTGAAATGGCCATAATCTTATAACTTTTTGGTTGCATGATGTGATGATGATATGATTTGGAGCTAGGTGGTATAGTGATATATGCTTCATTTGTATCCATTCTATCAAGTGACATTTATTGGAAACTGACTGTTGAACTGCTTTCCATGTCTGTTGCTATCTATCTGCTTTGGTGCTGTTGGAGATTGTAATTACATTTTGCTTCATTTCCTGTATAATTTATGTGAAAAATCCTTCAATGGCAGGGAAGCACAAAGCCCAGACAATGAGAACATGACACTGTATAAGATTTAAGATGGTTGTTTGGGACTGAAGATAGAAGCTGGCCATGACTCAGGCAGTTTCAAGGTCACCCAACATGGACAGAGCCCAAGAAATGCAGCAGTTTTGTGACTGTGGAACCTAAAAATATTTTGATACTTCTAATAAACATTGATCTTATGTTTATTCTTCTCAGAAATTAAGCTGTGTCTTATGGGGAGAGTAAATAGAGATTATTAATTTTATTATGTCTAATTACCAGAAAATTTAGAGAGTAGGATACTCAACATGTATAGTGATTACAGTGTTTTTAGTTCCATAGCTTAACATTTTGTTGTATTGTTTTATTAACCTCTCTGAATTTTTTCTTTTGCCTGTTTCTTGATGGTGCTGGCCATTGTTTTTTAAATTAACAAGTATTTTAATGCCAAATGATTATCAGCTGGGTTTCGTTTTAGGAAAATGTTCTTACTAAATCATCATCCTTCCAGCTTCTCTCAGCACCACTCAGGTGTAAGATATTACAGTCTAGAAATAATAAGATGGGTTCATTTCTTCAGGAAAAAAACAAACCTGTCTTCAGTTTGCTTCATTGATGCTTTAAAAATTGTTCAGTGTTTTTCATGGGAAAATATAGGTTCTGTTTCCTAATGACATTGCTATTTATTTACATAATGGCATATGAATAGTAAAGGAAGGCAATCTGCAGTATGTATCCATAATCTGTGTTTGAATAGCACCTAGCACAATGGAGTCCTGATCCATAACTGGACTCCTAGGTTTTATCCACAATACGAATAATTAATAATAATAGTATTGTATGCAATAAATAGTGCTGAGATAGATTTACCTTCCTGAATTGCTGGTGGACACCATCTCTTTTGTAGAGAAATCATTTAATCATCCTAATTCACTGTTGAAGGCTTTTTTAAATTGTGATGCTGTCTGCATATACTGAATTTTACTGCTGTGAAAATGAACCGACTTGCTGCTAAAAACAAGGGATGCTGAATGCGTGTTTTGTGCAGTTGCCCTTCCACATGATTGCTCATGATGACCTGAAAGACTCTTCCCTAGCATCTCCAGATCAGAATTTGTCAGTCAAGCCAAAATGTTGTACAAGTTTGACACAATTCTTTAAATTAATAGATTGTGCTACATCACGTGTGAAAATAATTTCCAACATGATATAATACAGTACTGCCCACACAGTACTGACCCTCCTCCCCCAGGTCTGAATACCGACCAGATTTGTAGTGTTTGAAATCTGGAACTAGAATTTGCAAAATCCCACTATGTTCATATTAGTTTAGTCCAAAGGCATAGATCTGAACACCTCAGAACAATGAAATGTGTGAAGCTTGCACCTAAATTTTGGGGTTGAGCCTATCGCTATTTAAAATCTTACTAAACGAGAAAGCTGGTAAAATCTGCAAGATTTATTTTATTCTTTTTATGCATCTATTTTTCTTAGTTTCCCTTTTAAGACACCCAATGTCTCCTTCTATAAGGCTTACCAAGGAAACAGTTTTTCACTTGATTAGCCAACACCAGGCATGTGGAATGTTCTTTTCTAAAAACCTTTTCCAAAATATTCACTAGAGACCCTTTAAAATTAAATCTTTGCGCTTCATATTTAATGTTTCTTATCAATGTTTCAGGACACTAGGATTCTAACTAGTCATCTTACAATTAGAACAATTGGAATGCAAATGATATTTCATTTCCGAGCAGAAGTTGATTCTGCACATATTATTGTTGAACACTATAAAGACATACTCCCCCAATACAGTTTTTCAGATTTATTGCAGAGCAGAGAGCATCCTCTATTGAATTAACCTAGATGATCATTATCATTCATGTGCCTGCCAGAGTTTCTATTGCAATTTACCACTTTCATTTTGTTGTATTTGATTGTGCTGTCATTATTTCATTTATTACATTGCAGCCTAGACATCTAACTGTACTTGCTCTCAGTGCAGGAAGATTTCCATCATCCATCCCCATTATGTATGTAGTGGTTTATGGCTTTACAAAAATATAATATAAGAAAACATTTTCCAATCCAAATCACTACAGAGTAAAATGGAATAGCTCTGACTGGCCCTTATATATAGGGCCTCTCAGACAAGGATCTCAAAGTGGTTTACAAATAGTAATTAATTAAACCCGAAAACTCAAAACAATCCTGTGTGATGATAAAGTATTATGCCCATTTTTCAGATGAGGAGAAATGATTTGCCATAGCCCAACAATAAAGCGGTGGTAGAACACAGGTTAGAAATCACACCCCTGATCTTGCATGGTGTCCCACACGAATAAACCCCTTGGGTCTATGCAGAGGCCCATTGAAGTCCAATGGAGCTCCACACAGTGCAGGGGTCCCCACCCCACTGTATTCTTGAGGAAGCAGATACTCGGAAAATGTTTACAATCCATTCTGGGCAGTATAGCAGCACTGCTATTACACGGTAGCTCTGCTGCTGTAGCACCATAATGTAGATGCTTCTAACAGCAACAGAAGGGTTTTTCTCATCACTGGAGTTAATCCACCTCCCTCAGCTGCAGTAGCTAGGCCAACAGAAACAATCTTCTGTTGAACTAGCTTCATCTAGATCCAAGGTTAGGTTGGCACAGCTACAGCACACAGAGGTGTGATGGGATACAACTGACTTGAACTGAACCACAACCAAACTTTCTGATGTTCAAACAAGTATGGATAACCTCACCCCTCTCCTGTTGTTCTTCATTTCTGCAGGTCTGTGCACTTCCTGGAGCTGGCCAGAAATGGAAAGAGAAAATATTGTTAATTTCATGAGTCTATTCTCACAAGATTTCTAGCACAGGTCTGCAAACTCAAGGTATTCAAAGGGTCAGAAAAGCATCTGAATGTTTGGCTGCTTTTCCCAGCCACTGAATTTCTTAAGGTTTCTCCCCTCACTAATGTGCTGATTTTTTTACTGCACCCATTTTTTACTGCTTGTAATGACTCATGTAATCTAGAAAATAATTTGGTTAACATGCTTTCAATAAAGTCTCTGATGAAATGTATATGTTTGTAATATACTTAACACATTGATGTGCAAAGGACAGTCAGACTGGAATGAGGCAGTGTGTCATCTTATACTAAGCACAGCTTCTATAATGGTAACAGTAGCCCCTGCCTGAGGCAAAAATGAATCAAGCTTTCTTACAGTTCAATGTTTGCTCCACAGCGGATGGTGCTATAGGTCACAGAGCCCAGATTCTAACATGTGGGGCCAAAGCTAGGGCACATTCAGAGGAAGGTACTCTCTTCCACTGTGAAACCCAGGCCAAGCCAAAATCTTCTCATTTTCAGTGCAAGACGTAAGAATCCACTCTTTCTGCATGCCTTCTCCTGCTAGGTTGTGGAATGGGCCCAGCTGCATGTCCCAGAGAAATAAATAACTTGCATTACTTTCTTTTAAGTAAGTGGCCTTGTGATTGAGAGGGAGTGCTTGAAAACTGAGTCCCTCTTAAATGAGAGACTGGATGTATTTATGGCATACACACCCATAGGGCTAAATCATGACCTAACATCAAAGCCCTGCTCCAGGAGTCAGGCAGGCTGTGCCCTCATGTTGGGTCAGCAGTACACCCACTTGTGTGAAGAGTGGTTGGAGCATCCCTACTTCAGCAGAAGTGACCTCACAACAATGATAATTTATGGTGCTTAGCTGTGCTAGTTGGAAAGGGTTGGTGGTGGTCAGCTAACACACCTCACTCCAGGCACTGAGTTTCAGCTGGACACATGGTAACTTGGTTCAGCTGTCCCAGTCAGCACAGTTTGTTAGGGATGGTGGCACTGATGACTACTTGCTGGTGTCACACAATCTGTGTAAGGGGATTATTTGCAATAGCAGACCCATTTGCTGCAGGCCTGTGATTCCGTCTGCAGTTCTGTCAGTGAGACAGTGCATACCATCTGCAGTATTGTTGCACAATTTCTCCAAAGCGTGTGGCATGTGTGTATGTTCCCTTACTACCCATATACGCAGAGCTTAGTCTTTGATTATGGGCTCTACAATGCTCAAATAAGTGAGGCCATGATTTTGCCTATGCCATTTTTCTAAATCTGATACACTTCTAAATTTTCATTGTGACTTTTTTGTGATTGTACAGATGTAAATGAGAAAAGAATTTGTCCCATAGAGCTTAACAACAATAGGGTACTGCAGTATTCATTTCTTTCATAAGAATGAACGCCTCAGAATATTCCTAGTTTAACTCATTTTAGAACTAATTTGAATGAAAAACATCAAAATCACTTTTTGAGGAATTTATTTAATTTCTTTCAGTTATCTTATTGAGCAATTCAAAAGGTTAATTTTATTCCTATATATCCTGTAACATATTTTGCTGTCTTCTTTGGAAAAATTAATCTTGACTAAAATAATGAAACATTGGCCAATAAAGTCACTGGATACTGACTAGAACAGTCAGAAAACTAGCAGGTGAAATTCACAAGAATTTTTGCAAAAACTTTCTCATCTTTTTGTTGAAATTAAAAATTGTGGTACAAAATTTTGTTGGTATATCTTAGTCTGATAAATTTCTACCAGGTGTAAACTGGCCCCTGTCATGTCAATACAGACTCATCTGAGATAAGTGTGCCAAGATATAAAGAAAATGGGCTTATGGCAATTGACACCAACTGAGCATCTGCTCCCAATTTCATGCCAGAATTTCTGTGTCATGTTTATTACACATAAGATCACCTATAATTTTTGTACCTCAGCAAAAAAATAGGTAGGTGTTCTAAATCCTCAAATAGCTTGTTTTCATTACAATGTTTTACCATGTTTGAGCAGTGTTTTGAAGAATAAAGGGAGAGTATAAATTGCAGTCTGTATTCTATGCCTTATGCTGGCCATTGGAGAAAATATATCAAGAAGTGGAATGTCATTCTAGTGACTTTCTTTTTGTCCAGGAAACTTAGTTGTACTTAAAAGGTGCAGCACTACAAACTATCTTACAGTGATTTAAGTTCATCCTACATCCTGGTTCTCTGAAATGAAATCTTATTTTGAACAAAAAATGTAGGAAAACAGTCTTCTTCAGAACTAATGTTGTTCTGGTGCCATACTGCACTCTGTTCTGCAAGAGATACATCATGAGTAAGAAACTAAAGTCTTTCTTCTTTGAAGATCAACTGTATTGTCACCTAATCTTAGCCTCAACCGGCCCTGAAAGTGAAAGGTTCCCAAACCGTGTGTCTCAGTTTTTCAGTGAGTTCTCTGTGCCCAATAATATCAGTATTTTTTAAAAAAAAATTGTTTTGAGTGTAACCTGGTTGCTGCTGAGAGGAAAGTGCTTAGCACTTCTCAGGATGGGGCTCAATAAAAATGCACATGGTTCTCATTTTCCAAACTTTGAAATATATAGAAAAGTGTGGAGATACACAGGGACAGAGCCAAATAGGAACTTAGAAGGCTAGATAGATGCAAACTCTGATTTTATGGAGCTCTGAGTGGGCATCCTTTACATTTACAACCTTTATAAAATTGCAGGCTGAAATAACCAGGAGTTTCAATCCTGTGAACCTCCTAAGCACAGAAACATCACAGGGATCTAAGGGCTTAATTTCAGTCCCATGAATCTCCTTAAAACTGAAGCTCCACAGTAATATGCAAACTCAAGGAATACAACTTTTTGTTAACCTGGAGTTTCAGTTAACCAGAGTTCAGAAAATCTAGGTTGTCATGTGTCTATTTTTAAATATATAAAAGTTGCTGCATGACAAATCAGTCTTCCTGTCATGCACAGAAAGCAGCAATTATGTGCATGTGTTAAAAGGTTAAAGTGTTCTTTGAAATTCAGGGGATATAAAATATTAAAACACCAATTAGAATCAAGTGTATAATCACTGTAATATTCACAAGTGATAGAATGAGCCAAAGTGAATTTTTGGATGAAATACAGTATGTGGAAATTGGTAGTTGGATTTTCTAGCTGTTAAACTGCTGAGTAAAAAAGTTAGCAAAGGATTCTGCACCACACTCCGCATTAATAGTTCTGTTTTTAAAAAAAGTCTCATCATAATAGCAGGAATTATGGACAATAGTAGAGCACCACTAATTTCTGCAATGAGTGCTCTCTGCCTGCTTTCCAGTTGCTCAGAGAGAGTACTTTGCATCCCTTTGTATAAGACAATTTCAGAAGCCATGATTCTCGCTGTTCATTTTTGTTTGTGCTTTTAGCATTGAGTAGTAACTTCAAATGAACGTAAGTAACATAACTCCAGCATTGGCAACTTTAGAGCAATGTTGTGCTGAATTGTCTCCTTGTTTTAAGATTAGACTTCAAGGATTTTTTTTAATGAAAGGGAAACTAATATCTTCCCTTCCTGACAAATTAGGAAACATTAGACAATTAAATCTATTTATAAAACTCCTCTGCATCATTAGTGTTAGCATTCTCCCAAGCTCTGTGTTTTGTTAGCTCAGTAGCATACTGTTGCTGGCCTATAAAAGGGGACAGTTTTATTCATGGAATGAAAAAATCCTAATGAACAAATATTAAACCTTAATCTTTGTTGTGTTATTCCCTAAAATGTAATCTAGGACTTCTGGGAGCCCAGACTAACGTGAACGTTGAAAGTCTTGCCAGGAGATGTGAGAACAGCAGAATAGAGAGGGAAGGGAAGTTTTTCTAATCTGGAGTAGGAGGATGTGAGCCAGCTAGGTGCCAGAATAAAATAGCTGCTCTTTCAATCAGACATCTCCAGAGACATCTGAAAGTACGGAGATATATAAAAGGCTCCAGATCTTCAACCAAAATTGCAGTAAGTTAAAAGGGATAGCAGGATCCTTTTGTGAGGAAGGGTAGCTTCTGGGCAGAGAAGAGATCCAGCAGAATTTCACCTGTATTGACTGAATGTGCCCAGGTGGTAATGTTAAAATGTTAGCTTAGCTTTGAGTTTGCAGCAGTTGGCCTTGCTTTTCAGCTGCTAGTGTTGTCACAGCATGTAGCTTCCTTTAGATTGCTGAAAACTACATCACTCAGCATCACTGCTATATGTCAACTACTGAGAAACAAAGTCAATGTGTCACTGCAATCCTCCTCCTTCCCTGTTCCCTCCCTACTCTCTGTCCACCTGATGTATTGTGTCACCTTGATTAGTTTGACTGAAAGCTCATTGAGGCAGACAACAGGACTTTCTCTGAGGTGCCTGCTATATCTTTAGCTGTTGTTGTGGTATCTTCCCATTGAGCAGACTAGTTTCAAGGTATAAACTTTTTATTGGGAATGGAAATTGTTAAATTTCAATAAGGTCACAACTTTCTACTGCTCTTTGGCTGTAGCCTGCAGCTGTGATGTCCTGGCTGGGTTCCTTTGTGTTGGCTCCCCAGCAGCAAGTGTGTCTCAGGTAACTCGTATGAGAAATGTGGTACTTCCTACTGTATAGCACACACCTTCCCTTCTTTAGATCCCTTTCTAAATGTCCTGCTTTCTCAGCAGATTGTAGCTTAATGGTTGGGTTTATTGCAGTTTATGCATATTAGCCCCCATGCTGGGCATTTACTATCCTCATGCAAATTACCACATCACTGGCATTGTTTCCTGCTTTCCATGTTCCTGTCCTTGGTCATTTTAATTTCTGTGGACTTCTCCCTTGCTGGTTTAACTATTGTACAAAAAGTCATATGCTCTGTATCTTTCTCTTGGATTTCAATTTGTTCACTGCTTAGCATATACACATTGACCTTTTGAAAGTAAGTTTCACCTCCCTTAGTCCTTCATGGATATTCTTATTGTTACACACCAGAGCAGTCTGGTCTTTAATGAGCGAGTCTTTTTTTAATAGTCTATATTCACAGGATTGACTTTTTAGTTATAAGCCTGTGGCAAACTCCTCTATTGTTTCCCCTTCATTCTGTGTTCTCATCCTGAACATAGATCTCTCATAAGTAACGTTTTTTTTCTGGGGATACAATGATCTTCAAACATTTTCATTCTCTCTGCAGAGCTTTCCTCTCTTTTTCCTCACCAATGAAATGCATTGTATACAGCGAGCACTATTTTGCTCATCCTCCAGTTTGTTTGTATCTATGGCTTTCATGTATAGCTCACATCGCTGTTTGAACCATTTCCAGGCACATTCAACATTTCTGCTGATTCTCAGGCCTGGTGGGGGAGTTACTTGCAGGAGCACAGGCTGTGTAGCAGCCACTGCAATGTTACCTGTCGTCCTGGGGCTTCTTGTATGCTGTGCCTCCGCTGCTGGTGCAATGTAGTGTCTTGCTGACGAGCAAGCCAATTTCAAGATAAGTTCTTTATTGGGAACAGAACCTATGTGCGGCAATACAGCAACGAAATCCGGGCCCCCACACGTTTTGTGAGGTCTGCTCTATCACACTAACTTTCAAAGTCATCTTAAAAACCCGTCTTAACTATATCAATCCGTAAAATCATCTGAGGATACATTCTTCTATGGGCTCTGGATCAGATGCCTATTAAGTGGATGGCTTTTAGACTCTGCCTGGAAGGAGCTAGCTGGCTAAAAACAGTGTACAAATGGCAACAAATGTGAATACAAAATAAACCTAATATCAGTATTTCTTGGTAGACATATGAGGTAACGTTCCTACCAATGTTTAACAGGGTTGTTTGTTTTTGAAACCTTTGCTTGTGTGGTTTAAAGTTAAACCTGACAGGTGTTTTTGGACGTTTTACTCATTAATGGGATTCTATGACAGTGGACATATATTTGAAATGTGTCTCATTTCAGAAGGTGGGATTATATATTGTGTTACTCAAATTGTGCTCTTTTGCAAACCTTTTTGAAAGCGCCTCTGCTTTAAATTAACGTGGAACAAATAAAACAATTAGTCCATGAATTTTAAAATCCTAATCATCAGAAATAATGTGACAGCAGTTGGCTATGTCAGCTTACTTCACAGAGAACTGAACCACATGTGACATGAAATCAAGCATTTTAATTTCATTTTTATGTAGTTATTGAAGGTGATCAGCTTGAAATCTGTAAGATGCTGCATAGAGTTTCGTGGAGGCTTAATTAAATTACGTTTGTAATGTGCTTTTGGTCCTTTGAGAGAGACATAAATTTAAATATTTTAGTTTTCAAAATGAGAGCAATAGATAAATATCAGAATATAGCTGGAATAAATAACATACTAGCAGTTTTCAAAGGCTCAGCTTGTGGAGGAAGGTGTACTATTCAGCATGAATGAAGATGGCAGAATCTGACTCCTAAATACTAGTCATTGGCCAAGATGAGCGGACAAATGACTAACCATAACATAGGAAATATACTTGAACTGACTTCTTATTGCCCTTAAATCATAAAATTAGAGGCTTATCTAGCAGCACTACAGACAAGTGGTGGCTCAGGCTCATTTGCAATAATGTCTCTGAGTTTAAAGGGTTTCATGGGCTTCTCTGGCAGTCAAAACAGCCTTCTTGTTTGTTCATTCCAGCTGGAAAGAGGCGATAATCCTTCTGCTGGCAGAAAAAGGCAGTGTGTGTTTCTGTACTGATATACCTGTGACACTTGGTTGCTTGTTTTAACCTGATTTATGTTCTGATACATGGCTATGTAGTCAGGGATTTTGTTGTGTTCTGAATTAGTAGCCAAACAAGTGTGCTGTCCCAAGGCTGGTGGATTTATGTGCAGTACACATAGCTTGATATGTCAGAGTTCTAGCAGTCTCTGTTTTATAGATTTCATTATTAGCGATATTAAAGTGTAGCATAATGAAAGTCAATATCGACCTCTTTTGGGGGTTGGGGGAAGATTACTGGGAATCTAGGAAGCAAAATCCTAGTTCTCCAATGGGCTGAGAGGAGGAATGTCTCAAAGACACTCAGAGCAGAACTGGCCCCAATAAAATTTATGCAAAAAGTAGAAAACTGCTGCTTTCCTTTACAGCTGACTCAAAGTGGTTTTTGCACCACTAGTTTTCACTGCACATTAGTGCACCCAGGTGTTGTGGACACCTATTGTGCATCATAAAAGGAGGATTAAAGGGGGGATGGAGGGGAATGATTGCACAAGACTGGGTCCTGAATGTGGACATTTATTTATCCCATTGTGGGGATCCAGTTCCCGTGTGTGCGTGCGTGCGTGTGCGAATGCACACATACATCCATGTGTGTGTCGCTGATTTCCATGGCAGGCTCCACACAAGAAGCAACTGTAGAATTAGGTCTCATTGTGGAAGCTTTTAGCGCACAGGCCCTTCTTTATCAAACCTGGTCCTGCCTTGTCTGCTAAATAATGTACAATGAATTAAACCAACTTCATTTAAATTAAACCATAAAAGCTGCTGAGTAACCCAGTGACGGACTATAAATTATGAAGCCTGCGACCACTTAGCATTTTGGTTACTTAGCTATGTGCTGTATTACGTTTATAACAGGGACCATCAAAAAGTGACATTTCTCAGCAAGCCTCAAACACTACAGATTAGCCAAGGGCATGAACAAAAGCAGGCTCCATGCTGTACTGTGCAGCAAATCTAGTGGAGAGAACTTAATGTTCTGTCTTGTCAGAGGATGCAAATAAAACTGAAGTACCATGGAACATTGATTTATGCAACCTGAAGCCTCATCTCGTACAGAGCTAGGAACCAGCAATATCTTTTCCAGCTCTTTTTTTTTTTTTTAACTGGAAGGGCCAAATTGTGCCAGTAAAATCTACGGATTTCAGAGTCTGTGGGTTGTAATTTTGGTCTTTTTTTTATAATTTGACCCAGGTCCTCTGCCAAACTTAATCTGGGTGCAGCAGAGGGGAAAAGCCATCAGGGGGTTATTTACAGCACTCAGATCCTGTGGCTAGTTTTTCCCCAGCCCTGGTCTCAGCAGAGTTTAGCCTGGGGATTGTTCTGATTTCCTCCACAGGTAGCAATTCCTAAGGATGCTAAAGGAGAGGTGCCATAGGAACCAGCTATGAAAGCTCTACTCATGCTGATGGCTCTTCTGTGCCAGGAGAGTTCTCATCAAGGGAAATGCAACCAGTTTCTGCTCCTGGGGCGACCAGATGTCCCGATTTTTATAGGGACAGTCCTGATATTTGGGGCTTTTTCTTATATAGGTGCCTATTACCTCCCACCCACATCCCGATTTTTCACACTTGCTATCTGGTCATCCTATCTGCTCCCATTGCACTGATGGAACAGCACAACCAGATTGGAGCAAAATACCAGCATTTGGTCCCTAATTCCCACCAATATTAGCCTAAATTGGATTGGGTATAAATAACGGGCCCAGTCCTGTTCATGTTAGTCATTTTAAAATCATTTAAATACTTTTTTGTAAATGTTAATCTATCAGTATAATTAATATCACTGTTATGAAAACTACACCAATACAAAAATAATTGTAAATCAGGTAAAGTGCAATGTATTTGTAAATGAAAAGTGCAATATGAGAGCTGAGTATTATATAGAAGAATTGCTTTATAAATAAAATGTAAAATGAGTAAAAACTGCAGCTACTGATGTTTGGTTTTAAGATCTGCCTTTACTAAAGCCTGAGATTTCTAAGATGTTGTTGCTGTTGCTTTAAGAATGTCATCTCCATCCGTCCCCCCAATTACTTATGCTCACGGAATATGTATGCATTTTAAAACATAGTAGTTATTTTAAATTGAACACGTAGGTTTTCAGAGGCTATTTCAGAGTCAGTTTATCATGCAGAAAGACTACATAAAACATTGTCACAGGAGGGAAGTCCAAAAATCATCCATGTCAACAATCCTGAATATTGGGGAAAGTGTGGCCACAGAGTTTAACTTTGTGATTCAGGCCAATCTCTGGTTGCCTCCCACCCTTGGAAAATCATTAAAAAATGACACCGGGGTGGGGAAGGGGAAATGATTTATTTCTTGAAAAAATTATACTGATTTCTGTCTACATGTAATCTGAATCTTTTCTATATGGTTGTTATGGTAGTATTCAAGCACTTGGCACTTTTTAATGGATTTATCCTCACAAAACCCCTTTGAAGCAGGGCAGTGCTGTTATCCCCATTTTACAGATGGGGAACTGAATCACAGACAGACTAAGTGACTTGCCCATGGTCATATAGGAAGTCTGTGGAGGAGTAGGGACTTGAACCCTGCTCACAAGGTCTCACAAGTCCTAAGCTAGTACCTGAACCATAGATTCATTTCTTTTAAAGCAGACATACATTCTCTACATAACATGTAGACAAAATCAGTGTAATGCCTATTAAATGTATTTAGAAACTGGCTCCATGATAGATCTCAGCCAGTATTTGTTAATGGGGAATTTTCATCAAATGGCAATGTTTCCTAGTGTGGTCCCACAGGGACTTCTTGACCCTACGATAATCAATATCTTTAGTATGATTTGGAGGATGTTGCTTGTAAAATCTGAAGATGAGACACAGATTGGTGGAGTTGTAAATAATGACAGCTCAGTTACACAGAGCAAACTGAGTTGCTTGGTAAACTTTGCTCATTCAAATAACTTGTTATTGATGTATTTACCAATACATCCGAATGCAAAGTCGTACATCTAGGAACAAAGAATGTAGATCACCTTTACACATCCTGTTCGGAAGTGACTCTGAAAAAGACTTAGGCTATGTCTACACTGACAGCAGCAAATTCGCCATCGTCAGATCGACATATCTGGATCAACTGAGCAGTCAGTGAAGACCCGCTCAGTCGATCCAGAAATCGATGTACTAAGACCACCTCCTCAAGTGGCGCAGTGCAGTGAAGACGGAGCGTAGAACAGAAGCACAGAAGTCGATGGGAGTTACTCAAGTTTTTTGCATAGTTCGCATAATTCTGGTCGTCTGCCGCCAAATCTCCGAGATAAGTGTAGACAAGCCTTTAGAGGTCATAGAAATGTCTGGGTCAATTGAAGATCTGGAGGAGTGCTATGCTAAGGCACTACAAAACAGCTGGATCTGAGGTTGAATATCTAGCTCCATAGTCTCAGTCTATCACAGTTATAAGAAATCATCCTGAATGTGCTACATTTGTTGCAATACGTCATTTGTAATGCCTTCCATCTCTTTAAATGCTCCTCTTTACACTCTTGATTTGTGCTGGAAGAAAAATGATTTCTAAGTTTGCAAAGCAAGGACAGTATAGACAGCCCCTCTGTATTTAAGTTCTTCATGGTGCCTTGACCCTAAAGGAATTAAGGTAAGGAGGAGTTGTGATTTATCTTCAGTACAATCTTCAAACACTGAATTCTCCCCAGATGCATGTAGATGACTTTCACAGTTGTACTGGAGGACTATGCCCCTATGATCTCTAGCACTTTTCTAGAGAACTGTGTCCCTGTGACTGTTAATACCCAGGGACCTCTTGGTGCCATATGGCAGAAGGCACCAAAGTGCATCAGGGATCACCTGGATCTAGTGTCCACATACTAGTTCACCAAAGAGTATCATGGAAGGTGTCTAACAAAAGCCTGTTTCACACTGGTCTGCATACTCAGTGCAAATGTATGTATGGATAATATATAAGAAGTGATGTGTGTGTGTGTGTGTGTGTGTGTGTATTGAAAATTATGTTCTTATGATCTGTGACTTGGGACTAGTCATCAAAAGGTGAGAAACAGGTTTCTTTCAGGCAAGAGATGTCTGTCTGTCTGTCTACATGTAAAATGAGTATCATATGGTTCACAATGGGCACCCATTTACAGAGTGAGCAAAATACTAATCAAGTGGTTGCACAGTCTCCAGGGTTGATTCTAGCCAGAAAAATACAAGCGGGGGTGGGGATCCTGGTTGCAAATGAAGATGATGGATTTTTGGACTATAACGGTAGGGACAGAACAGAACTCTGGATCTTTCCACTGAGGAGGCAAGAGAACAGCATGCTTGTTTCATGAATGGAAGATCACAGCCAAGCCTGGCTGTAATACACTGGAAGAATTTAGGGTCAACTTTTGCTCTCTATGACATGCAATGTCTTATTAGTTAAGTTTTGACTCGAGAATGCATGCTATGGTTTTATTTTATTTGTAATCCTTTGTTTCCAATATTTCTGCTTGCTATCCTTCAAATTTCTGTTCTTTGTTATATAAATTTCTGCTTGCTTTCTCTACAAAGAGATGTAAATGCTATGCGTTAAGTGGAGCAGTGTTCTGTGGTTAAACGAGTGAGCTGTGGTGTACTGGTGAACTGACCCTCTTTGGGAACAGATGATCTGGGAATTCTGTCAGTATCCAGTGGATCAGGGGCTGTACACTCCACAGAGCTGCTTGGAAGATTTAGGGTTGGTATGTTCCTATAGTTAAGCTGTAAAGAAAAAGTGGGGCCTGCGAAGGTCTACAAGGCAGGGCTTGTGTTGCCAGAAGCTAGTGGTGTTGGAGAGCTGGCGCACAGCAGACATAGACAGGGCTTCCACATGGTAAGGGCAGGTGTAGCAAGGTGCCTCACAATTGTGAATACCTCTAGGAAGCATCACAAATGCCATGTCTTGTTTGTATGATATATTTATGTATATATATTGCACAAGGTACTTATGTATGTATTTTGTTAGGCTTACTACTGTATTCTTGGTCTACTCTGATATGAAATTGACTATATTGTGTCCATGATCAAGGTGATATGTGATTCCAGAGGTTAAACAGCGGATCTTTATTTGCATTACCTTTTAACAAATAGAATAAAGAAAAGGTGTGATCCCAGATTCCTGAGTAAAGCCCTAATCATGAATCTCTGTGTGAGGGTAGGGTGAGACAGAATCCTCCCTCCTTCCCTAGTTGGGAACTTCAGGGCATCCTTCTGCAGCCACTGCTACAGCACATGGGCTGCTGTAACAGCCATTTCCACTGCACATCCACCTACCTGTCTTCAGGTGTTTTGGCCATTGGATCCACATCCCTGTCTAGGTCCATGCCACAGCCACCACTCCTGTGATGACAGTAGCCATGGACCATGTTTGTTAGTTTTCCTCCCAAACCTTTTCTGAAATCTTAAGGGGGAAGAAAGAGTGCCTGCTGATTACAGGTGCTTTGATCTGGTGGGATCATCTGCTTTAGGAGTCAGTTTATTCATTGCCTAAGACTTGTTAGGCTGGTGAACTAGGTAATCTTCGCTCGGGTGTTAGATCTGAGCCTGAGCTTGAACCCTGAGTTTATATTGCAGTGTAGCCATGCCCTAGAGATTAGTCACTATCATACTTGGCAGTGGCATCTGTGCTCTGGATTTTGGACTGCAGGGCTCCATTTTCTGCCATACCTTGGGAAGCTAGGCAGAACGCACCAAGGATACCATACTGAGCATCTTGGGTACTGCCACTTTAAGATTCTGTATGCGTTGCCAGGTTTCAGATCTTTCCCACTCTTAGGAGCACCAGATGCAGGCGAGCAGTGTTCTGCTTCAGCAGGGCTAGGGGGTCATTCCAAGCTCTCTACTTCCAGATAGTAACATTTGCTGTTTAAGGTACTTGACCTGTGAGCCTAAGACTTCCTTCAAGCATTCCAGAATTCCACCTGCTGCAGCTGGGACTAGCACAGCTTCAGATATTACCAGAATGTCAACAGTAAGTGGGTCTGCTGCAGTGAAAACTACCAAGTCCTGCAAAAGGTACAGAAGTGTGAGGCAGCATGCCAGCATGTACAAGTACAAGGAGCCACCCCACAGGTGAGAGATTTTCTTCTGTTCCACTTGTAATGCAAATTGGATAAAACTATCATTCTTGATCTGGGTGAAAAGAGGCATCTCTCCTCTAGTTTTTCTGCTCCCATCTATCCAAATGAGGAATAAAAAAAGGAAGAGAGAGAGGAAAAATGTCATTGTATTTTTCCTTAAATCCTTCATTTATTTTATTAAAATCACGCTCCTGTAGGGCCAAAATCATCTCCAATGAGAAGATTTCAGGTTAGGATTTATTTCTGAGTGATTCCAGAGGTGTCACGTTTTTCAGCAACGCTTCAAGGAAGTTTTAGTGGGTGTCGTTCCCAACAAAGGTGCAGGGGATGCAGATAGGAAGCTGATATTAAATTGTTGGCTTTGTTTAATGTAGCATTGCAATTCTATTTATATTATTTATAAAGGAAAATCGTATTTGCTGCAGCTTTCAGATGAGCTCCTCTGTAAGCATGAACATTGCTTGTTCTTTACTTTACAGTACACAGCATGCAGATCTTTAGCTCAACAAATTTACTAACATCAGAAAAAGATAATCATCTGCACAAACCAGTGTCTGGGTACGTGAAGCATTTTCAGGGATGTGCTACTCTTAGTCCCCCAGTAAAAGGGGATCCCCACAGTTAATCCCTAGTACTCAGTGTGTGGAGGATTGAAGGGCCTAGAGCATTCTAGTCATTTGTTGTCCCTGTTTTAGCAAAGAAACACTATCATGATCACAATCAAAATAGAAGGCAGTGCTGCACATGGCAAATACACTTTTATTAAGTGCACATGCTGGAAATGTTTATATAGCACTTAGTTCCTGAAAAATATACCGAGTGTATTGCATGGTGTTCAAGCTGTACGATTTGAAATGGGGTGAGCTGGAAATTTGAATTCCTATTGAGGGATACAGGGGTACCCCAAAATGCCTGACACTGAGCGCAAGCTGATGTGCACCAAAATAAAAAAAATAAAAAAAACGCTCTTCAGAAGAATTTTTATGAGCTACTGGGACAAAGGTCATCTCGGGCAGAAATAATTTAGGAGCGGCCAGAGAAAAGTGGTGACTCCATCTATGGCAGAGAAACCAGTCCTGCCTCCAGTTTGGTGTAAAAAGGGGCTCCTGTTGTTACACTGGTGTTAAAGACTGGATTGTATGTGTGTCTCTATTCATTGCTGTAGTTCTGAATGGGAATAACTTGTTTTCTGTTTGTCCCCCTTGGGCTTGGGTGTGTTCAGTAATTCGGATGATGATAATGGTGATGAAAAAGCTGACAGCAATGACCCAGAGCAGATCTTCCAGAATATACAATTTCAAAAGGAGATTGTGGCAAATATCCGTTGCAGACCATGGCCCATGAGACAGAAGCTCAGAGCACTCAGGTAACAGTGTTTATGAACACTTTCAATCCCATCAGTTGTTGCTGCATTTCCAGCTCTCTCGGGTTTGTTAACCTAAGTTAAGGGTGAGCACAGAAATGATTTACAACTGCCAGAAAATCATGCAGCAGCTATCTTTCTGCTAGTCTATGGAGCAGGATAAGGGAGTGAATCATAGAATGAGGAGTTTGAAAATTAAAGGGCTTCTAAAAGTTGATTACAACTCATTTTTGCATGTGCCCTGTACAGAACAGGGTGAGACTGATCATGCAAATTACAGAAGATGGATGAAAATATTTTCATGTTGCATACAGTGATTAAATCCTGTAATACTAATTTTAACTCCCTTCGTTTTCCCAGCTTGTTTTAGTCTCATGAAAGTGCTTCCTTACCAATGCTCCATGGCAAAGGCCTGATACAGAGTCCATTGAAGTCAATGGGAATTTTTCCATTTACTTCACAGAGCCATAAGGTTAGAAGGGACTGCAAGAGTCATCTAGTCTAACCCCCTGCCAAGATACAGGATGTGTTGTGTCTAACACCTCATGGCAATGAATTAATGGGTAAAATCCGAGACATTATTGACATATAAAGGAAATTACCTTTACAGTGATGTGGGCATGACTTTAATCTCCCAACAACCTAGGAAGAGTCCATGTCCTACTGATCAGAATGAACTTTGGATCAGGCCATAATAGCCTTGTCCTTACCTGGCAGACCACTGTGTTGTTTCTCTTGGCCCAGAATGTACAGGGTGCTGTAGGTATCTCACAGCTCTTCATTCTTCACCAACTCAGCCTTAGTTTAGGCTCCAAATGCAGAATTTTTGTACTGTTGGTTTGTGGTGATCAGAGCTTTCCCTGGAATATTAAAACTATTAAATGATTCTTTCATTAGAGCGCTCAGGAAGGATCACTGTGATATGTATGGTAAGTTCAGTTGCTAATATTCAGCAATATGTTGCCAGCTAAGTTCTGTCCTGTTGTGCTCTGAAACGCTGTCAAAAACAGCACAAATTCCCACTATCCAGGAAGGCTGTGTTTGAAAGTAATGAGGCTTTGTTGGATTAGGGGACAGAATGTGGCACTTTAGCTTTCAAATTATGTTTCAAATAGCAGAGAACAGTATCCATTTTTGCAGATTAATGAATTACATGTGGACTGTAGACAGCATGCAATGTAGTATCATTATGACAACAGAGTTTAAAGCCGGAAGGGTTATGTTAACAGTTCCAAATGTGAAACACAGTATAAAAGTTCATAACTTTCTCCAATATCTTATCTAAACTGCATCAGTCCTTCCATTGTGCATTCCATTTGGCCTCTCCCCCCCCCCTTTCTATGAAATCTCTCCCTTGTCACCTCATCGTGTGCTGGAATGGCACTTGACTAACAAGGCAGGTCCATCGCTCAGGACAGCTTTGTCTTGTCTTAGGAAGCAAAAGGAGACTTTTTTCTATGTCCAGGGAGTGAGAGTCCATAACTTGCAGCAAACACAAGCCGCATTCATGGATGTGCAAAAGCACTGCTCCTGTGCTGTCTGCCTATGACCCCTATCCAGCTCCCATTGAAACCAAAAACTCCAATTGACTTTAGTGGAAGTAGGATCAGGCCTGTATGCATAGCCTGTCCAATACCTCTTATTAAAATGTAACCACTACTTTAATATTAATCAATTGCTATATTGATCAAACCCATGCTTTAGACTGTACTTTCAGAAGAAGTGTCAGTATCCACATAAACTGAACTAAATGAAGTATTATAATGTTTTTATTTTATGAGACAATTTAGGTTAAATTATTATAGAAGAATTCTAGAAATCATTGAGCACAGCTCTCGCTAAAGTGAAAAATCGTACATTCGTTTTGTGAACTCTTGGGATCAGATCCTGTGGTTCTATCTGAGACAAAACTCTCACTGATTTTAAATTGCTAGCAATACTCTTATTTGAAGTAAATGAAGTTTTGCCTGAGTTAGGATGTCAGTATTGGGCAGGTAGTCTGTTGTGATAATATTTCGTATCACCTGCAACTTCCATTTGTGTGTGGTATGGCCCAAGTTCAGAGTGTAATAAGATTTTGGTTACATGAAATGAAGGTTCTGTCTTCCTCTGCAGACAAGCTAAGGAGATTGTGTTGAAGTATGAAGGCAGGCTCACGAGAACAAGAGGTTACCAAGCAGCTGGTGCAGAGGTACGTCAGCTTTTCATTAAAACTACAGCTTTCCTATAACAATTATCTGGAATTCTCATTCACAGAAGTACATATTGTCTCTGCAACACTGCTGCTCAGTTCAAGAATTGTGTGGGAAAAAAATCTAGTTATAAGCTTTTTTCTATTAAGAATTTAGTAATTTCATTTTTGCAAACTAATTTGCTGTATGAAGGATGGGTCTCATTCCAGTAACATGAGTATTTTTTCCTTTTCAAATACTCTAGCAAATAATGAGTGTCTGCCAGAGCGGAGGTGATGGGAACAGAAGCCAAACAATTTGTATTCTATATCGAGTTGTTTTGTTGAAGTAGGGGCTGTTTAGTATGAAGAGTGTTTCTGCCTTTTTTGTTTTCATGTGATGTTATGAACACCCACGGTAGCGATCCTGTGGAAAAATAGTATGTGATCATGCGATTTAAAGACTGTATTGTGTGTGTGTGTAATATTCATTGCAACCAAACTAAAAACTGTAAGGCTAAATATTTATCTGTTCTACTGACACACAAACAACAGTACTTTAGCTTTGCTCTTATGTCATCAGAAACAGTTGATAAATTCAACCTTCCTGGATAGTGGAGAGTTGTGTTTTTTGGTTTGTCTCTGTGTGTGATGGCATGCATGCTCTGTATATACAGCCTATATACACATGACCACACACACTAAGCATTATGAGTCAAGTTTTGCCATTGACTTCACTGGGGTCAGAATTTCATCTTGTTTGAAAGATTTGAGTGCGTAAGGGCTCTGAGCACCCAGACATCTGCTAAATTTGACAGGTTGGACTCATCATTAGTTAATACTTACTACATTGTAACAAAATTTTGGCTTCCACCTTGAACTTCACAATGCCCTCAAAGGCTGTGGATATCTCATCTAATTATCAGTGTTGTGTGTTTTTATTTGTCTGTCTTCTGAATACATCTATATATTTCAGAAGTTAGTTACCAGTAATTATTGTGTTTGGCGTAATAGCATTAGTTTGCTGGATATAAATTAGGGAAATTAGAAAGTCCCTTTTTTAAGGGTTAAATTCAACAGCAGGAGTGAGAGAGCTGAACTGTTCCTTAAACTAGGGAGACACATTTAGACAGATTTTTCCAGAAAAATATTGACCGATGGCCCATTTGGCAAATCACAAAATACACAATAGAAACATTATGCCATCTGAATAAGCATTCATTGCTTGAACATCCTGAGAGCAGGATGCTTAATTAGCAACCTGTAAGAATTTGTTTAACCCTTCCTCGGGTTTTGTACCCACCACTGTATCCATATTAAAAAAGAGCTTTGTAATGCTGGTAAATGGTATGTAGTATTATTTTCTAATAATTAGATGAAACCACTTCTAAAGTATTGTTCATTATGATTAAAACTAAAAAATCAATGTTTGTTCATATGAAAATTATCCAGAGTCTTGACTAGGAAGATATAATTATTATTCCTCTTTATTCAGAAGTTTGTTTTTTCAGCAGTGCCACTCCAGACTTTTTCACATTGACATCCATATTTATAATTTATATACCTGCAGTGCAACCTGGACAAGTTGCTTGATCCCTTTCTCCGCCTTTTGAAGGCTGCCTTCTAATTAAAGTAGCAACTTTGGTGCAGTTCATAGCATCTGTTAATTCTTTCAATAACACGTTAATAGCACCATAAAAATTAATTAACTTTGACCATGTAGATGGATGCATTTATTTATTAAAATGTGAGTTTGCTTCTGCTTTGGCTTTAGATTATGCTATCTGTAATATAATGTTGACATTGCCAATTACTGATATATATATTTTCAAAATAACAAGATCTACTGTAAACTTGTGTTTAAAAATGACTAACGTACATAAATGTTGCCATCCTGATATTCAATAAAGAACTGAATATACAGTATTTCTCTCTACTTTTGATGAAACAGAAGCAGATATAATAAGGAAATGTCTATGAAATTATCTTGAATTACCTGATAAAATACTGTACTTGCATACAGTAAATTTACAATAAATAGTAAAGTTATTCATTTCTGAATTAAATGAGAAAAGATACTATAACTTATAATGTTTTGTGAGCAGAGGTTATTGGCATGAAATAATCTGAGAGCGTGCACATTTAAGGTTATGTTTTTATTTCAAGGACTTTCAAGATTTGTCCTGTTTTGTGCACACAATTGCTTGTGCTTTCTCATTTACACATGCAGATGACATTGTATGTGAAAAATCTGTTTCTTCTCTATGAAAATAATTGTGCACACACAAATTAGGCCCCTTTGAAAATGTCTCCTTTGAGGTAGAAGTAAATCCTCGTGCATTGAGCTGAGACTGTGATGTGTGATTATACTGCGATTCAGTATTAATGATCACTGTCTTTAAGAAGAATTAGGACTTGGCTCAGTGTTACTTGCTCTTATATATTTGAAATTAGAAGATTATACTAGAAATCTAGTTGCTTGTTCAGTAGGATTCCTTAATAAATTACATAAACACTGTAATAAATGTTGGCTTAGTCTGGTAATAATTTCTGAGCTTGTTTAAAATTCTTTGCAAACACTTAGGCTCATAAATCCACCTACTTTTGCATTCTCTTTGATACATATTTTACTTCACTTAAATAGTCATTTTCCTTGACACAGGTATAGTTCATTCTTCTCTTTCTTATTTCTTGTCTCAGGGCCATAGGATGTGCTCAGTCACTTTTGTGCAACACTCATTAAGTTTCTTCGGTAGCTGGAACTTAGGCTTGAAAGAGAGAGCGCAGTGTTTGCATCTCTCCAGAAGGAGAGTCTTCACAGAGTGGGCAAATAAAGCATGATCCCCTACATCAAAGCAAAATAAATCTTTCTTGTTCTGTTGACATACATGTTCCACAGAAAAACTCTTACAGCATAGGAGATGTAAGTATAACAATTCTCACCAGCAGTGAACCTGGAATCTTCAGCAGTGAAGCCTAAAACTCTACCATTTGAGCTAAAGAATCAACTGTATTTGCTGAATGCAGAAGTAGGGTGTTATCCTCTGCGTGGGCAGGACACAACACAGACTTTACAAGTATGTTACATGAGGAATTCCTTTCAACTAAGAATTTAACACTTACACAAAGCATTAAAGGTTCTGTGCTGCTGTTAATATATGCAGCTTCTGAAAAATAATGTGTGGATATATTAAAATATATCTCAGGTATATTTCAAATGGTTCTAAATTTAAAATATATCTTATTCCTTGTGAGGGTACCCTCATTGGTTGTTCCAGATATACAAAGTGTATATTCTCTTAAGATTTTTAAAAATTCTTTCTTACATATGCTTGTGTGGGTTAGTGGTTAGAGCATGCACTTGGAAGTTAAGACTCCTGGGTTCTCTATTTGGCTTTCTGACTTCTGGAAAGTTTCTGAACCCCTTTTTCCCCTTCCTCCTTTAACTCAGTTTATGCATCTTAGGCACCTCACAGGAGTCTCATGAAATTTTTTTGTTGTTTTTTATAACATGCTTTCTAATACTAGATGGAAAATGCTACACATGGACAAAATACTTTGATACCTTTTAGACAATTATTGCTTTACATGGAAAAGTTGCAAATCTTATATTTCTGTACCCTTTTCTTAGCTATGGAAGAAGTTTGTTCGGCTTGCATATAACTTTATGGTAATCTTCATTCCTTGGGAAATGAGAATAAAGAAAATAGAAAGTAAGTATGGAGATGAAATGGGATTGTGCAATGCAAACTAGGTTGAAATGCTATGCTTAATGGCTACGTTTGAACTCACTGAATTAGTGAAATATATAATAATATTGTAAAAACTTGCAAACTTTCATCAAAATAGTGTCATTAAAATGTCAACACATTTATTACTCTTGGGGTGTTAAATACCACAACAGTTTGTCAGTGATAGTCTTTAGCAATACTAGTATAGCATTACTACAGTGTGGCGACTGTAGTTTAAAGGGTCCTGTGGCACTATAATTTGCTGAAGTATTTTTGCAATATAGACATGGGGCCTGGGCAAAATGTGCTCGGGACAGGACATAGAGTGGGAAACATGGATCAAAGCCATCTATCCAGCCATTTGGCCTCTGATATAATTTAGAACAGCCCTTAAGAGCGTGGCAGTTCAGACAACACTTCCTTTTGGCCCTTGTCCATCCCCTCTGGGAGCAGATGTCAGAGATCCAGCTATATAAGGAAAATTCCCCTAAATCAGAGAATCTCCACCTGCCCTGTTAGAAGCAAAGGAAATAGAGCTAGGAGCCAAGACCTCACATACATTTAAAGACTAAACTTTCCCTCCTTTGTAAAGTGCTTGGAGATCTATGAATGAAAAGCACCATATAAGAGCTAAGTATTATGATGAATAGTAACTATATCAAAGTTGATCAAAAATAGAAAATATATTTTCCTGAAAATTTTCACATCTAGCTCTAATTTAAACTGCTCCCTAATTATGACAATTTATTGGCAGTTACTGTCTTTATTTAGCTGTAAAATGAATGCTCCAGCCACTCAGACTTTTTGCAGTGCTCCCTGTTCATAGCAACTGAGGGAGCCAGCAATGTATGTACCAATGAGTTCTTTCTGCTCCTTCCAGATGATAGGGGAAAATGCTCCCCATCTGCATTGTGCAGTACTCTCTTCCCACATGCCGTCATGGCCTCTGTCCCCTAATGCAACTTGCCCCCACCGTACACACCTACCTTTTAAAAACCTTCTGACCTTCTTGTAATTACAAGCACTTGGACTGCACATTTATCCACTTGTACAAACCCTTCTGCATCATCTTAACGTCCAACATTTCTGGTCCAGGCAGTTGTGTATCGGGTCCCAACTCCCACTTATGTAGTGGAGATTATAGATGTCTGTCTGAGGCTCTATCTGACTGGCTTTGCACAAAGGACTAACTTTTATCATGTGGATGGCAGGTGGAAATCAGAATGTTTGTGTAATAAAATCATAAACAAAGAGGGACTGAGTCTCTACTCATTAAAGTGGTCGTCAATCATGAATAATTCTGCTGTAGCCAATGAAGTTACACTAGTGTAAGAATCACAATTGGACCCACTATTTTCAGTCCAGACAAAATTAGGAGATACTGGAAGTATCACTTTTTTAAAAAATGACTGATCTTATTCAATTTCCAACCAGGTTTGCAGACCAAAATGGTTTATGTAAACTTAAAATGAGAATTATTAGTTGCTGAACTAAACAGATGAGATTCGTTTCTACTAATATCTCCATGTGCATTTTGATGCAAGTTTCTGTTAACAGGAAATAAGAACATATGTATAACCTGAATCATGAAGATTCCTGTGATCATAAATACTGCACTTGTAAATATTGCTGTGATTTTAAACCTATGAACAGCAGTTTATTACAGTTCTGTATTATTGATGTTTTTAACATTTTCTCTGTCTTGATCTGTGCCTTGCAGAAAAGGAAAAATTTTTAATGATCAAATAATACTTCATCAATAAGTGATACAGCCTCTAACAGACTTCATAGCTAATATAATTTTTCCTGTGGTTTCAGGTCATTTTGGATCCGGAGTTGCCTCTTATTTCATCTTTTTGAGATGGCTATTTGGAATCAATATTGTGCTTACAATAATGACAGGAGCATTTGTGGTTTTACCAGAGGTAAGGACACATCTCCAGTATATATAGAAAAAACACTGACTAGCATTTCCCTTCCTGAATTAAATAAATGTTCTGCTCAAAGGCGTAAGTTGTTGTTTTTTTAAATGTACAATTTAAAGTAAATTATTTAAACTACATTCCTCTGTTGAGCATTATTTCTGCCAGAGGAGTAGAGAAACTTGCCATTAATGTGTTAGTGACATTTTACCAACAGACCAAGTACTAATGTAGATGTTTCTGACTGCTAATATATAGGACCCGATCCTGCAAGGTACACAGCATGTGTTGAGCACCTGAAGCTTCTGTTCACTTCATTTGGCTAAATCAGTGCTCAATATCTCTATTTTTGGCAAACCAGGCCTTTAGTGTCTATATTTTCTTATATATAAACAGAAAAATTCTTGAACACCAATATAGTAGACATTTTAATATTGTAGGAAACAGGTTTAAATTTATATCATTATGATAAATGATTTAAAACATATCTGTCCCATATGTTAAACTGAGTTTTAGTAGCTCTTATGTCTATAGAGTAACAGCTTACCTAAAAATAAGACTTCAGGGGCTAAATTCTACCATCAGACACACATGCTCAACATGACCTCAGCAGGAGTTGAATGCAGAATTTGTCACTACGTTTCTTGTTTAGGAGAGAAAATGACAATAATAATATTTCTGATACTGCCACCACAGCTCGTTTCAGTCTGTGCTTATCAGACAGTGTGGTAGAACTGTCTGCTTTATTCCGTCTTTGAGACCTTTTCTCTCTTATCAGCTCCTGGCAGGAGCACCATTTGGAAGCACTATCAGCAAGAGCATCCCAAAGGAGCAGTTTGCATCGGCACAGGACCTGGACACCATCTGGTCACTGGGGGCAAGGCTAAAAACACACTTCATTACTTTGTTGCATGAATTCTCCATGTGTTGATGCAGTCAGGCATGCATGCTGGTGTTGACCGTATGTTGTCTTTGCAGGGTTATCTCCAGTACTCCGTTTTATTTTATGGCTACTATGGCCGAGATAGGAAGATTGGGAAAGCTGGATATCGGCTGCCCCTGGCCTACTTCCTTGTTGGAATGGCAGTGTTCGCTTACAGCTTCATCATTCTCTTAAAAAAGTAAGGTTCCCCTTTTATTGGCGTTTGCCCAGAGAGATGTATTCAGACCATCTGAATGGTGCCCTCTTTCCCCTTCCCCCAAACAGCTCCTATCCTGTATTTAATCCTGTAATCCCTGTATCATTTTCAAACCTGCTAATATCAGAGAGGCATCTCTGACTGACAGATTAAGGACAAGACAAGGATCCAGGAACTCCTGAACTCTAATTCTAGCTTTCTCTTTTGCTGTCACTTAACCTCTCTCCTTCAGCTTCATTGTTTAGAAAATGAAGGTAATGTTTAGCAGCCTCTGGAGGGGATGGTGAGCATTATGGAGTTAATGTTGTACAGTGCACTGAAGGTGTAGGGCCTGGTTTTCACTGAGGCCTTTACGTGGCTTCCAGTTTTCCAGCACAAGTATTATTATGACAAGAAACTTAAATGGCTACCCGTACATTTGCAGTGCTCCCATTCCTGTCCAGTTAAATACAAACATAAGAATGCTATCATACAACTCTTCACATTGCTCAAACTGGCACACTGCACAGTATTCAAATGTGGGCCTATTTATTTCCTTTGCTATTGAGGTGGAAGGCTGGAAGTAACACAGGCAAGAGAGCCTGCCAGGGCTGGCCATAAATCTAGGAATGTGCAGTACTTAGTGGAGCAAGGTCACTTTATCCTCTCTCCTTTCAGTTTCCCTTCCTCTCAGGGTAACTATTTGTCTGATAAGTTGCAGTCCCAGGAGGATTTTTAATATGAGCTATAATCGCTTTGTCAGCCACAAAAATGATCACTCCTTTTTCATTATATATCATATCCATCATATGTGATGTCAGGGTGGTCAATGTTTTGGACACTGGTTCACACAGTGATTAGACATTCAGGTTCTGCATAAGGTTTGTTTTTCTCTACCTACAAAGGGGTGTGCTGCCTTATGTTGCTGACTCTTTGTTTGCCCATCTTCTGTGGCCCTTCTAGCATTTCCTATCTTAGGTGAAACAGTTCCTATTGCCTCTGGTAAGCCACACCAGGTGCACATTGTACTGTGCTATGTGAAACATCTATGGAATAACATGGCAATGGCGTACACCGGTAGGACCATATGACTATTACATACAGATACTGGCCAAATGTCTAGAGAAAAGGAACATGTTGGAGGAAGTGCCTGAATTTCTGACTGCTACATTGATACATGGAAGATATTTGAACAAACTATTTGGTGTACAGTAAAATGCTATTTATTTTCTATGATAATTGGATAGAGAAATGGTCTCTTTAATGTATTATACAGCACAAACTCGTATTTAATTTCTGAAGAAAACAGAGCACAAATATCTTTGATTAAAACAATATAATTTATTTTCAGATTGTTGGGGTTTTTTTTGTAATGATATCCTAACTCCTTAAAAGACCTTAAACTGATTTATTACATCCTTATGAGGGTCTACTCACCAGAGGTGAGCAGGCTATTTTTTTTTTTTTAAATAGCTGAGCAAAATGTCACTAAGTTTTTCATCTGACTTTTCATCAGTAGTGCTTTTCTGTGCCATCACTATTGTTATCTGGATTCATAATAATAGATAGCCATTGATCCTGTGCAAGATCATCACATGTTTCCCAGGCTACCTTCTGATCATAGTAATGATGATTTTACATTGCTCTGATGCCTTTCCTCTAATCGGATCCTACACAGAGATTTTAAAAGTGAATTTAGTCTGGTGAAAGGTATTAGATGGACAGCCCTTGAGGCTGAAGTCTTCTATCAGACACAGGCAGCACTGCACATTTCCCCATACTATCCAACCAATGTGCATCAACTCTGGACTAGAGTGTGCATTCCTAGGGACAAGGAGTAGTTCAGTCTCTGTATCTTTCCCTGGTCTTAGCTTCTCTATTGAGACTGCCAACAAAGAGAACAGTTGATTCCAATTTTGGTCGTATTTTGTGGTATAGACACCTGTGAGCCAATTCACATCACATAAACCATCACACATTTACAACAGTTAGCATTTATTATCACTGTTCTTTTACAGAATGGCAAAGAACTCGAGAATGAGTTTAGCAAGTGCCTCTGATGAAAACTATACTTTCTGCTGGAGAGTCTTCTGTGCTTGGGACTATTTAATAGGAAATCCAGAGGCTGCAGAGAGCAAAGCTGCTGCAATAGTTAATAGTATCAGGGTAAGCAACTAGTCTCTGAACAAAAGTATAGTTTAGGTCTATTGCTTTCTAAATAGCAGAATGTTTTTTCAACCATTCCATTATATATTGTTTCTTTCCTGCTGTGCATTGTGTTTGTTTCTGACTCTGATTAGCTAGCAGAAGGCTTGTACCAAATCTCTTACGGTTGTGTCAGACTCTTGATCTGCGTGTCCGATCTTCACTGATAACATGAGTTATGGTCAAAAGGCGTGATATGTAAATTAGAGGCTCATATCACTTTGTCATGTGACATTTTGTCAACAGTGTCATTTCATTTATTGTATGATGTTCCAACACTGACATCTTATTTTTAAAATGAGACATTTAATCCCCATTGTTATGTGTGTTATTTGGAATTAGAAACCTTGAGACAAATTCATGCTTGGTGCAACTCTAATGAATCTTTGAATCAGGATCCTTTTCATATCCTGATAATATACATTTACATTGTGCCTTCACCAAAATAGTTCAGAGGCATTTTATAACCAGATCAACATTAAAAGCTGCATTAAACATGAACGTTTTCCATTTAGATTTTAAAAAACAGACACAGCTTTCCTAATATCCAGAAGTAATTGATTCCATAACCTTGGCACATCATCACTAAAAGCTCTTTGTCCAAATGACTCCAAATTGTCTAGGACAAACCAATAAATAATTTGATTTTAATCTCAAACACTGGGGTGACTTATAGTGATGTTTTTATTTTGTAACATCTACATGTGGCTGTTATGTGCCTTCTGGGAAACACACAAGTGATGTATGCAGTATTGTTGTAGCTGTGTTGGTCCAAGAATATTAGAGAAACAAGGCGGGTGAGATAATATCTTTTATTGGATCAACTATTGTTGGTGCATGAGACGTGCTTTTGAGCTACACAGAACTATTCTGAAGGTAAGTTCAAAAGCTTGTCACTCTCACCAACAGAAGTTGGTCCAGTAAAAGCTATTAGCTCACCCAGTTTGTCTCACACAGATGATGTCCTTTCACTGTGAACAGCTCATAATCTAAGGCTCCTATCCTGCATTAATATCCACTAGTGGGGACCTCCGTCTGCTTTCCTATAGAAACTAATGTGACAACACAACCCACAGGTCCACATTCGTGAATCATAGAACAGGATGAGGACATATCTAGAAAGAGAGACTATAGCATAGGCCAAGAAAAAGAGGACAATAAAGTTATTAATGTCTTTGCTCCCTCCAAATCTCCTTCACTGCACAAACCTGCAGCATGCAGTATTCTTATTAAGTCAAGAAGCACAGAAGCGTATGTCAGCTGTTCCCTAATGCAGTGCAGGATATGGCCATTTTCACTTTTATGGTTCGTAACGGGTAGCGGAAATGTTTATTGCTTTTACTGGAAGCTGCTAAAATGGTAATGCTGTGTTTCTTTCAAGGAAGCTATATTGGAAGAGCAGGAAAAGAAGAAAAGCAAAAACCTGTATGTATACATGGCTGAGGATATTTTCAAAACCACTGTTTAAATGCAGATAACGCAATACTGACCTGTTTGTTTTATGACCTTAAAAAAATGCAGAAAACACCTACTTATGCAAGATGACCCATCTATAGCATTTGTTGTGTGATTCTTTTCCAGGGCTGTGACAATATGCTTAAGGATTATTGCAAACATCCTTGTGCTTCTCTCACTCGCGGGAAGTATTTACATCATTTACTTTGTGGTGGATCGATCCCAAAAGTTAGAGCGTACTAAAAAGGAATTGACACTTTGGGAAAAAAATGAGGTATGTCAGCTGTATTGTACCTCTTTGTTGGACACAGGATGACAGGCTGTAGCTGTGTATTCTGGTTAGAGTTTTGTGTTCAGCAAAGGTTTCACAAGCCTCTTGGGTGGTTACAGATGATGATTGATTTTGCTGATATCCATCCATAGTCTAGGGCCAAACCCTGCCCAGCAGCCCCTCAATGGGTATAGAGGAGCCATGAGATTACTCCTGGGAGTAAAGAGAATCAGGGCTTTAGAGGAGACCCACAAAAGAAGTGTGCACTTCCTATGTGTCATGGAGTGCAATTCTGCAAGGGTCAATGACACTGGAGTTTTAGAGTAGGGAATAGGTCAGGGAGAAATGGGGGTGGAGCTTCAGCTACATGGATCCCCTGCACAATCATCACCTCCGCTGTGCAGCAAGGGGTTCTTAGTGGCCACACTGGGAGAGGGGATGCAACAGTTTCGCTGGGTGCAGGGCCTGCAGTTCTACTTGGCACTTACATGGGCCACAGAAGGAGGAAGCTCTTTGTGCACTCACATAAGAGCGAAGGAGACTCCGGCCCATGAGTGATAACTATTTGAAAAGCATCAGCTTGAGGATAGCAACTGACTTCAACAGAAAGATGGAGGAGGATCTGTGAATATTTCCTTTTACAAGCAGTGAGACGGGTGAGATCAGAGAAGGACATTATCTTCAGGTTTCTTATTGTAGATATAAAAGTAATAGTTTTATAATAGCATAAAATGTAGTTACTAAGGTGGGAGGCTTCCTAGCAATATTCCAGATCTAGTGCTCTGGGTCACAAATGTCATTACTCTTGTCAATGACGCATTTGGAAGTAGAATTTTCTGAATTGCACAATCACCACTAAGCATTTCTAGTGCCTGATCAAGATTTCAATCAGCAATCAAAGAATTCTTCAAGTACCAAAGGAGGTCTATGGAAAAAGCATCATAAAGCCTGACTGTCTTTCTGTTCTGTAGGTGAGTGTTGTTGTTTCACTAATTACTATGATTGCACCCTCTGCATTTGAACTTGTGGCAGCACTTGAGATGTATCACCCTAGAACCACTCTTCGCTTTCAGCTTGCCAGGTACACGACATATTAAGTAGGAAAGCAATATTTGTTCTGTTTTGTGGGTTTTTTGTGTTTTGTTTTGTTTTGTGGGAGGGAAGGAATGTTCTGATCTCACATTTTACTTCAGCCAATGTAGAACATGAGTTAGAAGTCTTCAGAATAACCGTGCTGGATGTCTGTGTCCCATATATAACAACCATGCTTGTTGTTTTTCAGGGTTCTTGTTTTATACCTAGGAAACCTCTATAGTTTAATCATTGCTCTTCTGGATAAAGTGGACAGCATGAGTGTCATTGTAAGTATTGCTGGTATTATTATGAGTCTTAAAACTAGCTAACTTTACACACACAACTCTTTCATTTATTGTGGCACATATAAAGTCCAAGATAAATTTGTTTGGAAGCAAAATATACTTATTAAAGTATAGTGAAACTCTAATTAGAAGATCAGTTCCGATATTCATTTATGAATCTTTGCAGTCAGCTAGAAAATTCAGATCCATCAGGATGCTGATAAATAATAGCCGTGCTGTGCATCATTTAACTACTTTACTAAAATAGGTCACCATTTTAGATCAAATATTTCAACATGGTCTTAAAATCAACTTCCAGTTTTGTGCCTGCAAAACTAGTTGATCATTTGCACATACAAATCAGGAAATTGGGTGCCTAGCCACCTAACTCATCCATGAAATTAGATGGCTGAGCGCATTAAATGGGCGCCATTGCAGCTTTGGATACATGGACATCTGCATGGTTTTGCAGGCAGATGGAGACCAGAACTGACAATGTAGCACTTAGACACTTAGATTAAACTCCTGTTCTGTTCTTTCAGGAAGCTGAAGCTAACAGCAGTACAAATAACTGGATAGATTCCACCACTTTCTTAGCCACTAGAACCCTTCCCGAAGAAGACAACTTATCTACCACTGTCCCTGATATAAGAATTAGGAGAAACAGCACATTGGTTATGGAAAAGAGTCATACTCAGAACTATACAATACCTGTCATGCTGGTTAATAAGACAGCTTTCTATCACTACAACATGCAAAGTCAGAAGGATCAGTGCTGGGAAACATACGTTGGTCAGGTAAGTCCCTTTTCTCCTATTCAGAAAAATAGACCAAATATGCTGCTTTGCCTTGCTACCAAATTAAAAATCAGGTGGAGTTATATTCCTTTCCAGAGACCTTATCAAGGCCAGAACTAAGAATATGCAGAGTGATGTGGATCTAAAATAAGTAGTACCTGTTGTTTCTCTCTGGCCAAGCCTCCGGTTTGGCTCACCCACTAGAACGACTGCCCTTAAACAATGACAGCTCACCTAACCGACTATTTATATGCCAGATTCAAAGACAGCAAATCCAGCTGTTGAATCAGACTTGACTTAACCAATTAGTGTGCACAAGTGCGGGGGTACAGAATGGGCGCTCTTTCATCCAAGCAGGAAATCACTGAGTGCAGCAAAGAAGCATGAGTCCCTCTGCTCATGTAATCACCACAGCAATCCAGGGTGGCTGGGTGGCGTCACGGCAGGGCTATTCCTTTTCCGGTCTTTGCAGCCCTGCTGGGTGCCTGAGAGAGAGACTTCAGTAGGAGCTGGAATGAGTAAGAACATCTCAGAGAAAACCCCAGGTAACCATGGCCGCTTATTTTCAAGATTCTAAATAAATAAAAAAGTAAAACGAGTGTGTCAACGAGTTCCACAGGCTGACTGCGTGTTGTGTGAAGAAGTACTTCCTTTTGTTTGTTTTAAACCTGCTGCCCATTAATTTCATCAGGTGACCCCTGGTTCTTGTATTGTGTAGGGGTAAATAACACTGCCTTACTCACTTTCTCCACCCTATTCATGATTTAATAGACCTCTGTCATATCCCCCTTAGTTGTCTCTTTTCTAAGTTGAACAGTCCCAGTCATAGGCGTGCGCAGCACATTTCCTTAGAGTGTGCACCCAGGGATTTTCCTTAGGGTGTGCACCCAGAGAATCTTTATCAGAGGTGTCAAACTCAATTCCGCCGGCGGGCAACATTTGAATTACCTGCTGGCAGAATTCCCGCCGCGTCATAGTCTCCGCTGAGAAATGAGGTGAAAGAGGATATTTTGGCGGCAAATCCCATCTCGCAGCTCCGTCCACCGAAGGATCGCGCGCCCTTCGCTCTTTCGGCGGCAGCTTTAAACACAGCGAGATGGCGCCATGGGCCACGTCAAAAAAGAATCACGGGACGGATAAAAAAGGTAAGTATGATACCCCTGTATTAGGGTATGCCTGGGCACACCCCGTGTGCACGCCTATGGTCCCAGTCTTATTAATTTCTCCTCATATGAAATCTGTTCCATACCCTTAATCATTTTTGTTGCCCTTTTCTGTGCCTTGTCCAATTCTAATACATCTTTTATTGAAATGGAGCAACCAGAACGGCAGTATTCCAGGTGTGGGCGCACCATGGATTTATATGTAGGCACTGTGATATTTTCTGTCTTATCTCTCGCTTTCCCAATGTTTCCTAACATTCTGTTATCTTTTTTGACTGCCGCTGCACATTGAGCAGATGTTTTCAGAGAACTATCCACAATGTCTTCAAGATCTCTCTCTTGAGTGGTAACATCTAATTTAGACCCCATCCTTTTGTATGTATAGTTGGGATTATGTTTTCCAATGTGCGTTATTTTGCATTTATCAACACTGAATTTCATCTGCCATGTTGTTGCCTAATCACCCAGTTTTGTGGGATCCCTTTGTGTAACTCTTTGCAGTCTGTTTTGGATTTAACTATCTTGAGTAATTTTGCAAACTTTGCCACCTCACTGTTCACCCCTTTTTCCAGATAATTTATTAATATGTTGAACAGTACTGGTCCCAGTACAGATCCCTGGGGGACACTACTATTAACCTCTCTCCATTTTGAAAACTGATCATTTATTCCTACCGTTTGTTTCCTGTCTTTTAATGAGTTACTGATCCATGAGAGGGTCTTCCTCCTTATCCCATGATTGCTTATTTTCCTTAAGGGCCTTTTGGTGAGGGACCTTGTCAAAGGCATTCTGAAAGTGCAAGTACACTATATCCACTGGATCACCCTTGTCCACAGTTTTGTTGACTCCCTAAATGGATTCTAATAAATTAATGTTGACATGATTTCCCTTTACAAAAGCCATGTTGACTCTTCCCCAACAAATCCTGTTAATCAAGCAGGAACTCTTTATTTAAAAAAAAAGAAAATTATTATTATTCTGTAGTCTGGTTTAATCGTCTGGGGCAAAACCCTCCTTCTGGATTTGTCTAGCAGATCTCTATTCTGATATTCTCTTTGCCCTATATGTATGCAGCTTCCATTGAAATCATTAGGACCTGCACTCTTGTAGGGTGAGGAGAATATTCATGTCATAGTGTGTCACCGTGCCAGTTTGGTGTAACTACACCCTCCAGATTCTATATATTATCTCGTGTTTGGGGACAGTTGAAAGATTTGGACGATTGGAGTTCTTAGAGGAAGGAGGTACTTATTTATAGTCAGTTGACTTTTAAAAAAAAATATATATATATATATATATATATATATATATATATATATATGGGCCAGAATTGTTTGGGGCTGGAGTTTTCTTGTTTAATTATTTGTTTGAATTGTGTATTTTTAAGACTCTATTAAAGTTCCATGAACCTTGGATAGCCGCTCCTAAACATAAGTTATAATAATAAATAAATCCAGTGTGTCTCTTTCAGAGCACTGTGATCTTATCTTTATTGGTTATGCTCTTGGTATTAAGAGACTATATTTCTCAGCACTAACCAAAAATGCATGAAAACAATCATGTACAATAAATCTAGAAGCATGACTGCCACAGCAAAAGTAAGAAACTTTCTTTGTTAGTTAATAAAGATAACCTTTCCGAACAGACAGATTGAGTCATTAAAAAGAACATACTAAGCCACTATGACCGGTACTTTATCTGATGCAAGCAATAAGCAGCTTAATGAACACTGGCACCAGACATTTGCCCTTCCTGAAACAGAAACATGTAAAAAAAACATTAAAGCAGGAAAAACTCAGTGAAGGGTACATTATGCATTCAGGTCATGTTACATCAGGATTGTAAGCATGAGTCAAGTGCAAATATGTCCAGAGCTTTATGCAAATCCTTTGCTTTGAACATGACTCAATATCTTGGCACAAACTATGTTTCAGGAAATGTTGAAGCTGTCAATTATCGACATGATTTTCACAGTGGCAAGCATTCTGCTAATAGACTTTTTCCGTGGACTATTTGTCCGATACTTGAGTGACTGCTGGTGCTGGGATCTGGAAAGCAAGTTTGTAAGTACAGGCTTTGATTTGAATAAAAATCAGTCTGAAATAAGGTGGTGAAAATTGGACAGACTAAGTCTGTCCCTTAAGGCCCTCGAGTTTCTCTGGCAACAGTTAGGTTATCTATATGGGCACAGCAAGCCTCAATGTGTGTTTCCATTTCAAGATGGGAGTGCGATACTTGCTAAATACTAGCCTAAGCTAGCACACCAAAAATAGAACATGGCCGTGGCAGCAGGAGGTGCTAGCCACCCCAAGTGTGTGCCCATCAGAGATGCTAAGTTAGGTACTCAAGGAGACTAGCCCCTCCTGCCACTCACGTTGCTTTGGCTGCACCCTGACCTAGCTTGAATAAGTCTCCTTGAGCTGAGAATCACACCCGGAGATGGAAGTGTAGCTTACCCTAAGGGTGTAATAGGCTGAATTTAAATTGGAGGGAACAGAACAAACAGTGAGATTACTTCAAGATCACTACCAGTGGTGGCCAAGGCACAGACTCCCACATCTTCCTCATAATGAGATGATGGATCAGTTCCACAGTCAAAGATGACCAATACAGTGACCTTTTGAAAATGGAGAGAATGGGTGGCTTCTAACTTCCTCTCCAGCTATGACAATGCCCCATGATATATCAAGTTAGGCACAAGACAATAACTAGAAGCACACAATCCCTAAAAATGAAGGTCACTGTGAGTAATGTGTGGCTAGGGAGCAGCTGTTGGCATGAAATCCTGATATACAGTCTTTGACTTTAGCAGCTAGTTTAAAGAGTGGCGTGGAGAGCAATTAGCTCATTTGAGTGTCTCCTACCCCAATGGTTGGTTCAACTGTGTGCTTACTATGTGTCAAAAGTGCAGTACTTACACAGGAGATTTCAGAGTGCAATCTAGTCCATGAATTTGTAGCAGCTAATATTTAGGTAGTAGATATAAAAATATTGAAACAAGTTGTTCACCATTCTCTGTATTTCTTGTAGCCAGAATATGGAGAATTCAAAATTGCAGAGAATGTGCTACATTTGGTCTACAACCAAGGAATGATTTGGTATGTACTATATACACATTTTTCTTGTCCTTGGTTGGTTACCAAGGTAATTTATTACCCAAACCTCAAACTCACCATATATCCAAATAGGAGTTTAGTAAAGGAGCATTGCATGATTATTATATTAACAGAATCACACTGATACAACACGACAGGTTGTTTAGAATTACTCATATATACTATATTGTAACATAACTAAAATTGATTGGAGTGATGTTAATTACTTTGAAATTACATATTTCTTTCTAGGATGGGAGCCTTTTTTTCACCCTGCCTCCCAGCATTCAATGTTCTGAAGTTAATTGGGCTGATGTACCTGAGGAGCTGGGCTGTGTTAACATGTAACGTACCACATCAGCAGGTTTTCAGAGCTTCAAGGTTAGTTCAAATAAAGACAGTATATAATGTAGGGAGAAGAAATGTATTATCTGGTGTAAATGAAATGAGTGGCCTTGAATTCTGAAAATGGAAAATAAAAGTGGATTTAATATATTAACTTTGAGACCTTCAGCAAAAATCTGTAAAGGAAAATACAGTTAGTGAACAGAGGGCAGTAGAAAGCAGGGTTGTATTGGAGAGAATTAGCGAAAGAACATGCATCACAAGGACATAAAGGAAGCTGTTTGTCTGGGATTTGTGATTGTACACAGAACCTTTCGCTTCTAGGTCACGGTCAAAGTCAGTAGTGATCATAAGTAGTTATTAGATGCTTGTTGAGGTTTGAATCAGAACCTGTAAAAGTAAATCATATGAAGTATCCAGTTTATAGAGTAGAATAGATACAGCTTATACCATCAAAAAAGTGCTTTTGCTGTACAGCTTATACTGATTTCCAGAGTAAAATAAGCTATACAAGTAAAAGCACTTTTTACACCAATATAACTGTCCACACACTAGCGCTTTTGTGGGTGTAGAAACATTGCGCAAAAAAAAAAAATCATACTCTTATCTGTCATTGAATTCAATCATGCAAGTAAGTGTTTGCAAAATCTCTGCCTTAGTATTACTTTGTATATAATGAAGTATCAACTACTGTACTTTAAGTTACACAACAGTGTTAGCCTTGTTACATTTTTCTCAGGAATACCTCAATTTTTTGCCAAAAGGTAAATAATTAAGGATTTTTTTTTCAAATTTTTTAAAATGTCAAAAATAACATGTTCTTAAGATCTAAAAATAAATGAAGAACCAAATCTTGATATTTATTTTTTAAACAAAACTTGGAAGCAACCTCAATGTTTTCAGCATGGATACTATAAATAGTTATCTGTCTGTATAAGTGATATCTGGAGAATCCAGCAACTAGAATGTTGATCATTAAGAGTCCGCACAAAGTCAGTGTCTGCAAACTGCCCAGATTTATTTCCTCACCAAAACGGAAAACAATATTAATGTGTCAGAAGTGTGGCTCTTGCACACAGGTTGACATGGGTTTGTATCCTGCACATTGCCTCTGATTGTCTGTGTTGTTAATACAACGTGAAAAAAGTTATGTTTTCTTGCAGATCTAATAACTTCTACTTGGCTATGTTGCTGTTTATGCTATTCTTGTGCATGTTACCAACTATTTTTGCAATTGCCCGATATAAACCGTCTTTGAGCTGTGGTCCATTTAGGTGAGTTGTACTAAAATAATAACTGTAGAGAGTTGTTAGTTCCTTTGTCTCAATAAATTAAACAGACTGATAAATAGAAGTTGTTAATTTGGGACTAGATATGGTGTCCTCATTATGACAAAAATTTCTAGTTCAGATATAAAATGATGTTAAGCTACCTGAATGTACATTGGTATGTGAGCCTAGTCTTTTCGTCTGCTTTATCAACTGCAGGCATTTTGTCATTATCTGCATAGTTCAGTTGTCATATGTTTGCATGATGTAATGTAACTACTACAAATCACAGCATCTCTGAACATCAAAAACAAGTCAGACACCCACAAACTGAGGCACCCAAAATTGGTGAACACTTGAAAATTCTGGCCATATTTTAAAAATAGATTGATCCGATCAATTTTTCCATTGATTTCAATGGATTAGTCATAATGGTCTTGCATAAAAAATATGCTTTATTCAGTGCAATACTACTTTCAAATGATAAATACTGAGAATTTTCTTAGAGTTCAATTTAACTTTTTCCCCCTTAGTGGACAAGAGAAAATATATGATATTGTGTCTGAAACAATTAAAGCTGATTTTCCTGTATGGTTCAACACCGTGATTAATTATATCAGCAGCCCTGTAGTTGTCCTCCCTGCATTATTACTTCTCTTGTAAGTATTTTACATTTCATAGCGATATTCCTCTGTACTAGTACTGTACCTCTGTGTAAACAGTCAAATCTTAATGGGAGAAAAATATTGTGCAACAGTAATTTTATAAAACCAGTTGGAGCTCTTGTTGGATGTATAGATTAGGGATCAGTCGGGAGCAGGAGCAAGGCATGCTTAAAGCATGACCTCAGATGTTTAAGACAAACACTTCCTTCTTCCACTGCTTTCATTGGAGTGAGTCCCATTAAATATTTGATGGCATGATATGGCCATTTGATTTTCAGATTCATATGAGCCAATCTATGTTTGTCTTTAATTTAAGCAACAAGAAAGACCTGGCACGACAGCCCTTTACAGCAAAGACCAGTAAGGATAGTTAAGTGCCTGAGACAAAGCTGACACCTCTTGCCAACCACCTGGAATGCTGGGTTTGCCCTCCCATTGTTCAGTAAGGTTATTACATGCAGTCCAGGCTTGGCCTAATATAGTTCCATGGTGAGCTTTCCAGAACCCTATTTCTCTCTCAGGAGTGACTCAGAAACCAATTTTCTGTTTATTATTGGTCAGTAGTTCAATGTCTGACTGCACACAGGGCTCAATCTGTCAGCTACAGAAGCTATTCAATCATCCTGATTACTGACAGGGTAAATCAATTATTAAGGCCTGCTCTCAAGTATTAATTTAATATAACTTTCTGCAGTCTCTCCACTCGAAGTCCTACCCATGCCATTCCTTAAATAATCACGTCTGGGAGCTGAGATTTATTTTGAGCTGTTTGAAGGATACATCACTTTCACAAAATAGCATTCAGCCCAGATTCACTTTTCTCCTTTATGTTCATTTCCAGTGATCAGGCAGTGGCGTAGCTACGGGTGGGCCTGGGTAGGCCGTGGCCCACCCACTTTGAAAGCAGGCCCACCCAATCAGTTGCAGAAGTTCCGCTTGCTGATGCTCCACTTAAGCTACCTTGGCAACTGGAGCATCGGGCATCTTGGTTTCTCGGCTGTCCTTCCCGAGCTTCCGGCTATTGGTCATGTGGCCGGAAGCCAGAAGTTCGGGAAGTGCTTGTTTTTCGGCCGGTCGAACTGATGCCCACCTGTGTCAACCACAGGCCCTGCCAAAAAATCAGTTCTGGCTACACTCCTGTGATCAGGCCTGGAAAACATTAAGTTTGAGCTGGGCAGATGGGCATTTCCCAATTAATAACTCTACCATTGTTCCCTTAAAGATCCTTTGTACCTTATCTCTGTCATAGTTTTGGTTCCTGTTAGCTTCCACCTAACATCCTCTTTTCATTTAACTCTATGCAGTCAGGCAGGATAACATCAAGCAGGTAAACTGAGGTGTATATGATATTCATAAAAAATAACAATAAAACGCCCCCCCCCCCCCCCACACACACACACACACACACACACACACACACGCATTCTCCAAAGAGGGTGAGATAGATGTTGAGATGAGAAAGAGACGTTACATAGCAAACACTTCACAATATGCAGAAGCATTATGTAACACTAAGCTGCATTGTGTGTCAAACAGACAAACCTACTATATTTGTATGTTGTCTTCAAAGCTGCTGCTACATTCTACCCACCTCCACAAAAGAACTTAATTTTCAAAGCTAAAAAACAAGTGGGGAGGGAGTGAATGCCTCAATGTGTATTACTTTGTTTCTGTTTGCAGTACTCAAAATGAAGGTCCAGATTCTCAGCTGGTGTGAATCAGAGGAGATCCATCTAACCCTAAATATGTTAAACAGCAGGGAGGGTTTTTTTTGCACGTGCAAATAATGCATGCACAATTGGGAATGTCTGCTGAAAATGTAATTTTTAATCTCACCTATTGGTTAACCTGTGAAACTCCAATGAATTGTTTGTTTGACTTTCAAAAAGCTTGTTTGACTTTTACCTCTCTGTCCCAGTGCAAAGGAAAATGCTGGAGATTAATTAAAATCTTGTTCCATTTCTATGACACATGAGCCTTTCTGAAAGAAAACTGCTAAGAACGTTTTAAATGTGATTCATAGACAGCCCTGTGTTCCTTTATTCTAGCATGCTCATTTATTACCTGCAGAGTATTGCAAGGTCATTAAAATTCACCAACAGTCAACTGAGAATGCAGATCCAAACTGTAAGTACTAAATGAAAGTATTTATTACACACTTCTTGATAGTTTTTCACAAAGCACTAGCTTTAATTAAAATTCTAAAGTTGATTTCAGTGTTTTGCAACAGAAAATCTTGTGTTCATACCCCTTATTTGCTAATTAGTTTGCTTTCGAACATACAAACTATAGTTATTCATAACAAACTACTGGTTACTCATCCCTGTATATACACGTTTTAGGAAAGAACGGAAGACAAGAAAAAGGTGGTTCAGATGGCAGTAGGTAAGTTGGGAGCTTTTATAAATATATCTGTACATAAAGAATTTGGCAACTTACTGTCATTTTGATCTCTCATATGGACAGCGGGTACAAAAGAAATTATATTGTCTGCTGTATAGACCTATTTCTTCTACTGTCAGTGTTAGCATTAGCCTAGCATGGACTGTATTGTTTTTATTCTATGAGGTGATTATGATATGAGGAAATGATAATACATTTTACATCTGATAATAAGTGAAATGTGAATCTTTCTAAAGAGCTTCTAAAGGCTGTAGGATTTCTAATCAAATTAAAATGATGGGACCAGATTCTGCTCTCATTTACACTAGTATCAATCTGTAGTAACTCATTGACTTCAATCGAATTTCTATGGATTGACATTGAGGTAATGAGAGTAGAATCTGGCATATATAGTGTAAACATGTAAGGATAATTGCATCTCTGCTTGCATGAATTACTAGCAATAGACAAGCACAAGAATTTAAATCTAGATGGAATGTTCAGTTTCTACTTTATTTACTTCTTTAAAGTTTATTTCTTTATCTACTTATTACTGTGTAAGAATGCTTATCATGTTCAAACCTCTACATTCATGAAATCCCTCATTAAAAATAATTTCTTACTGTGCCAAATCCAACAGAGACATAATTGTTACTCATTGGGTCAAGAAGTAGGAATGTAGTATGCAGTAAAGCATATTATTTGTAATATACAATGTAGTATACAGTAATATTTTACAATGTGTAGTATATGGTAAATTATACTAATATGGTTTCGTCTGATGAGAGGGGGTAAATTCAGCTCTTGGCATTGGTGGGTGCAACTGCCATTGAAGTAGATGGAAGCTTTGCCCACTTACATCAGAGCTGAATTTGGCCCAGTTGCTGTTGGTAATGGTGCAATATAAGTTCAACTGTTGTTTTTGGAAAGAGACTGCCTTATCTTCCATCTTCCAGTTGGTTTCTTTTCCTGTAATACCTTATTTCATGGATTTGGTATGTAAGTTACACTAATTTTGTACACCTACTGAATGCCAAATCAGTGCAATTTACAATACTTTTGCCACTTTCAACAATTTTCTGATCAACAAGCACCTGATATGCATTGTGCACCCAGGTTTTTAATACCGACTCCCATCCCCACACCATCTCAGTGCTCTATCCCACTGTTTGTTCCCACTGAATTTTCCCAGAGGATTCCATGGGTGTGGCATCCATTTACTGCAGGCTGAAGTTGAGCCAATGCTTTTTTCCTTCTTAAAGGTCTGACAGCTCCAGTAACAATCCCGTTCTGTGTTTTCTAGCCAGAATCCAGAATCTAGAGGGAAATGACAAAAGACCAGAACAGGAAAGTGACCTCACCAGTCAGGAGTCCTCAGCTCGGTCATCAACACCCCGAAAGAATGGCAATGTCTTGAATTTTGAATCTCCAGTGACCAAAGGCAGCAGAATACAAACAATCTCACAATCCGTACCCCAAGCTGATGTTGCTAGGCCAGTGAATATAACTCCAACCCCCTTAACGCCAACTCCCTCTGTTCCTAGCATACAGAAGCGTAGAATTGAGCATGTTGCAAACAGGTGAGGCTGCCTCCTAATTCTGAAACGCAGCATATTTCAATATTTCCATGAAATACTTGTTTTTAATTACAAAATGTGTATCCAAACTAACTCTGCCATTAACAATAAGTTGACAGAGTAGTTTTTAAAAGCAGCTTTGCTCACAGGCACTTTTCAGGATACTGCAGAATAGTGGAGATCACCTTTGATTGCTGGAGTGGATTATAGTACTTTTGAGCAGATACAGTTTATAAAGTCCCTACACGTTTAAAGATAAAAACTTCCAAATTACACTACATTAAAAAAGCAACTTAAATAGGATATTCTTTTCATGAATTTGACAAATATAGTACATGCAAAGCAACATGTCAGAGGATTCTCTAAGGAGCAGCCACTGAGTTACATATTTTGAAAGGCTTTGTGGTTAAGGCATTGGATTGTTGCTTAAGATGGTCTTAGCTGGATTTCTTGCTCTGCCACAAACTTCTTCTGTGATCTTGGGCCAGTTTATGAACCAAACTCATAGTGGAGATCACTTGCTCACGAGTAGCCTCTTTGACTCTAGTAAGACTCTTTTGAGTAAGTAAGGGGGTCACAACCTGGCCCTAAATCTCTGTGCCTCAGTTTCCCCATCTGTTTAAAATATGGTCAGACTATTTCCCTTTATTCCAGGACTATTATGGGGATAAATATGTTAATTCCTTTTTTTTAAAAAGGTATCCAAGTGTTGTATATGGAAGTGCAAGTGAGCTCTGTAAAACAAAGCCCTACACTCCTGTGACTTTCAAGAAGCGTGTTGAAGACGTTCATTCTGAGCCTCTCTTTCGGAAAGGTATCCGACAAGTAAATCCAGATGTTTTTGGGGGAGGAGCACCAGCTTTTGTGGGACGCAAAGCACAAGCCACAAGGTATTTTATTGTTAACGAACATGAATCCCGCAAAAAGCTTCTCCGTTCCACTTCCCGGCTCCCAAGGCATTTCAGAATGGAGGAGTCAGGAGATATAGTTGAATTATATCCAAGGAACATCAGAAGATATGTGGTTCGAACACCACACAGGACATACTCCCCTCACTTCAATGAAGAGGAAGAGGAGGAGGAATTAAGGAGAGACTTGATAAACAGATCCTACCGTCCACGCTCACTCTCAGATCTTCACCCAGCTCCCCGATTTTACATTGGTGAACGTGTTGACAGTCAAATCCTTACCAGCAAGGATCTAACCAAAGCACACTACAAATCTTGGGATGATGGCGTTGAGCTAGAACTAAATAGGCCTCCACATTCCCACAAAAGGTCACACCAGAAACATGTTGAACTTGATCAGCACTATCCAGAGCATCATGTGAAACCTAAACCCAAGCATAAGCTTGAACAATCTTTAACAGAATCTGATTCCATTTCCATTGGATCCAGCAGTGATCAGCAAACCAGCAGCAATGATCAATATATCCAAGTTATTCATAGTAAGGAGAAGTACCTGAAATCTGGGGCAAAGCTTACCAGAAAGAAATCAAAGACCAGTGTTGACTTAAACATGTCTGAGTCTAATGAACTGATATGTTCAAATGTCTAGGAAAATGCTCCATCTGTTTTGTGTTATGAACATATATATTTGTAGAGACCCTTCGACTGCCATTTGAACCACAGAGGACCATTGAAATATAGTGTCTTCTGAACTACAGTATATGCAACAGTTTGAAGTGGATTAAACGTTAAGTTTTGTGTTTAATTTTAATTGTACCCAAGTTTAGTATAAAAGATACGTTACAAAAATCTGAAGAGAAAATTATTTCTGCATTATTGATCATTACTGTGTGGTAAAAATAAAATATGTACTTGAGGTACCAGGAATACTTTTGCATGAGTTTAATTATGTCAGGTGAGGTTTATTTTATCTTCTTCAAGCTCTCAAATATGTTTGTACATAATCTTCCTGATCACAACTGAAGATGCCATAGTTAAACAGGTCTGTGTTATCCTAGGAGATATCCAGTCCATCTCCCTGAAAATAAAGGCTTGTTGCCTACAGTAGTTTTGTCCAGTGTAGCTGAAAGCTATGTTGTAGCTGAAACAGAAGTTGTGGGCTTGATTCCAAGATTACTGGGTGAGGTTCCTGGACCTGTTTCACAGGAAGTCAGACTAGATGATCATAATGGTCCTTTCTGGCCCTACAATCTAGGAATCTCACACATCCTAATTGATTGGACTTCCACTAATTCTCTTGGAGACTGTTCTACTTCCTGATTCACTTTGGTTGAATATCCACAAAATATTTCAGACAGTAAAGTGTTGCCTTCCTTAATTTCATTCCTCCCATTCCATTAGTAACTCCATTACTCCCTGCATTCTGCCCCATTATTCACAACACTCTTACCTCTTTACAAATTCTTTGTTGTGTTTTGGACACTTTTTTCTTTTGTATTTTGTTTCTTTTGTAAACTCATTTTATTTTCATATTCACCATATTGGGGTAAAAATTGTTCAACTTTAAACAAGGCAGCAGCATTTCCTTCCAGAAACTTCCTTCAAATTGCTCTGTGTTTTGTTCACTGAAAGTTCTTTAGCAATATATTAGTTCTAGAGATGTATTGCTGGCCTTTAATCCGTCCCCAAAGCTTTATAAAATAAAACATAGTTGCTCTGGTATACCAGCCATCACAGTTTCTCAACTTGTGGTACGCGTACCTCTGGGGGTACACGAGACACAGGCAGGGGCACCTGGGGAAAAACAGAATGAAGGGGAGGCAGGCGACAGTGCTGACTTCTGGGGAAGCCGGGCAGCAGCAGCCCACTTCCCACCTGGTCCCAGCTCCCAACTGGGAGGTGTGTGGCAGCCCCCAGCTTCTGGGGAAGGTGGGAGGCAGCCCCTGCTTCTCGCCCAGTCACAGCTCCCAGTCGGAAAGTGGGTGGTAGCTGCCAGCTTCTGGGGAAGGCACACGGCAGCCACCCGCCTGCTCTTGGGGGAGGCGTGCAGGAGCCACCAGCTTCCCGCCGGGACCCAGCCTCCAGGTGGGAGCCTGGTGGTAGCCTCCTGTGTCTCATGAGCTGGGCTCGCAGCTGGATGTCAGCCACGAGTGCCCTGGCTCGGAGCCGAGGGACAGCCTCCAGCATCTCGGCTTGAAGATGGGCAGCAGTCACCTGTCCACGTCCCTGGGTCCCAGCTGGCCTAGAAGCCTCCTCTGCGCCAGCTCGGATTGGATGGCAGTCGCCAACCTCTGGGGCTGGCAGCCAGGTGGCAGCGCTCCTTCCTGGCTCAGAGCCCAATACCCAGAAAACTTGTCAATTTCACTGCTCTAGCTGAGCAGTGAAATTGACAACTATGACAACCCCACATTTTACCAGTTTCCCTCTCTCTCTCTTTCTCTCTCTCTCACCCCTTCCTCCTCTCAAATCTATGGCAAAAAATTTGGCATGGCACTTTATATTCCCCAGCATTGGCATGCCGCTCAAAGCCTTCTAACTTTGGCCAACATCACCTCTAGCCCAGGTACATACTTGAGTTGTGCACCCTTGGTGTAAAGGTGGTAACCCTACCCACACTAGATCTGACATCTGTCATATCACGGCCTTATATACTCAGCCCTTCTTCCAACATATGGCTCATGTTAGTCTGTAAATATTAAATCCCGTAGAAAAGTGAGTGTTGAGGTACTTCTGAAAATTGTAATAAGTTAGGGGGGGACTTGCTACTTAAAAGGTTGAGAAACAGTGAGCCATCAATTGCTAATGTGTTTGTGATACACTAATAAGTATCTGAGCTAAACTGTTCGGATTTTAAAAAGCAAAGATTTGTACTTTCCCCCAAACATGGATCCCTGCTTTTTTAAAAGATGGAAACAGTTTGGAGAACATTTTCTCATTACTTTCCTTTATTCTTCGGCTCTGCATTTCCAGCCAGCCTGGAAGCAGAACACCAAAATGTTGCAAAGAAGCCCCTTAGTTCATCTGATTTTTCAAGAGGTTTGGGTGTTTGTTTGATTCAAAATGGCCTGCACAACCTTCCAAGTTTCGCTCCTGACTACTGGTACCTACCACTAAAATAAATTCAGATTTCAAGCTTTTGGTGCGTAGCTACTCTGTCACTGGTCCTTGCACATCATTAGCGTGGGTGAGAGCTCCAAACCGGTTTACCGCACTTTATTGCTCTTGTTTTGTTACTGTGCAAGTGTTTGATCAGGCAAATTAAATCGTCAATGAACAGAAAACCGAGTTGCCAGGTCCTACGTGGTGAATGGCATTCCTGGAGAAAATGCAACTGTCATTCTCGAGAATGCAGCTTTGCTGGAGGAGTTTCTGCTGGTCCCCTCCACCGCCCCTCTCAAAAAGGAAGAGAAGGATCCTGAAAGAGACAGGGAAGACTGGGTCAGATTAGTGCTTACAGGGGTCTGAGAAAAGTGGTGGTGCTGGGGTGGGAGTCGATCACAATCTGAATCCAGCATCTGTGGTTGGTAAAACAGCGTTTAACCCCCTCAGCAACCCAACTGGATTAAGATGGGTGCGGGTGGGTAGGTGAGTGTTGATTTTTACACCCCACTCCCGCTCTCTCTCTCTCTCTCTCTCTCTCAGAGCGCTGGCCGGCTCGGGAAGACAGCGGGCACCGGGCAGCGCTCCATGCTGCTGGGGGCAGAGGGGGCCCAGTCACGGCTCCAAGGCGCCCCACCCCGAGCGGAGACTGGCGCTGGCGGCCTGGGAAGAGCTTGGGCGGCCAGGACCGAGAAGGCCTCACTCCGGCGGAGAAGATGCTGCTGCGTCCCCCCCCAAGCAGGTGGCGCCGCATGAGGTGAGTGGGCGGCGCTGCGCTCGGCCTAGGCTGGCCGCTCCTATGGGCGAGAGCCCGGCCCCTTCCAGGCGGCTGCGGCTCCTCCTGCCGCCGGGCCGCTGCAGGCAGGGCCAGGCCGGCGTGTCGCTCGCCATGGCGTACCGGGAGTTGGCCCACTCGCTGGCGGACACCGTGCTGCTCTATCGGAAGGACCCGAGCGGCTGGCGAAGCTGTAAGCGCACGGTCAGTGAGCCGGCCCGGCCCGGCGCGAGCCCCGTGGGGGGGGACGTGGCAGCTCGGCCTCCCCCGCTTTCATTTCTGCCCCCGTCTGCCGCCCTTCCTCCCCCAGGGGAGGTTCAGCGGGGCCAGGAGGGTGTCAGCTCCGCCCTCGGCGCCGGGGGAGCAAAGCGCGACCCTGTCACAGTTCAAGTGCGGTTCGCCGAGCCCCCTGCACCCTCACCCATTCTCCATCTCTTGGGGACGAGCTCAGGGCTGTTGCCCTGCAGCAGGGTGGCGGGCTAGGGACTTCTGCCCCGCGGGGAGGGGGCCTTGGGCAGAAGCCCCAAACCCCGACAGGTGGGCAGAATCCCCAAGATCCCCCCCTTCTCTATAGGGCAGAAACCCCGAGATCCCCCCTCTCCACAGGGCAGAAACCTCTAGCCCCACCACTCCGCTACAGGGCTGACGCCCCAAGCCCCGGCAGGTGGGCAGAAGCCCCAAGACCCCCGCCTCTCCAAAGGGCAGAAACCCCTAGCCCCAGCACTCTGCTACACGGCTGAAGCCCCGAGCCCCAGCAGGTGCGCCTCAGTTCTCGAACGTCTGAAGATTGTCCTGTGCCGTTCAGAGGGTCAGTACGTTTGGCCTGGTTCGTGCCATGAGCTGGGGCATCCTGGGTCCCGCTGCTGCCCTTTCTATGGTGTTCCTCGAGTGCCCATCACTGTAGTGTCTAGACGCCAGTGATAAACAAAGGTCCATGGTGGGCTTAGTAGGAGGGGCCGCTGCTCAGCCCCCTGCAGAAGAAGGCCCGGAGTTATTTTTCCGGATTTCTGACTCTATTAGCAAAGTATTGGTAGCTAACAACCATCATGATTTTGTTGTGACAGTTCAGACCATTATACAGTCTGCCTGCATGTTCTGCTGTTAACAACTAACTCTTTGGTTAGAGACACTGAGGTAGGATTTGTAATTAAAATCTTTGGAAGTTGTTACATTGTATTTGCCAGTCCTTTAGATGAGTCAGTAACCACTGACAAAGAATACTAGCTAGCTGTGGCAAAGTGATTAGCCCTGTTAATTGCCACATGAATTCTAAAGACTGTCTTCACTTATTTCAATAGAACGAAGTTTCAATTTATTGGAGACCATCAACTGAGTTTTCTGGCAACATGTAAGTAACTGTGTATTCCAGAGTGTGTGTGTGCAGGCGTGCATGTTGCTTGTTTTGGGGGGAATAACTCCTGTCTCCAGTCAATCCATGTCACTGTTTTGCTTTAGGTTTTTAGGGGTGAAAGCAAGAGAAAATGCAGCGGTAATTTCAGTTTCATATCTGTTTTCCTACAGATACAAAGGAGATGGAATAGTCTCTGCAAGTCCTGAAGCTGTCTGGGAGTGCTTAAAACCAGAGGCTGGTGGACTTAGAGCGAAGTGGGACCAAAATGTGAAGGACTTTGAGCTGATTGAAACTATTAGTGATGTAAGTTCCATGAAAATGATAGGAGCATTGTGGTTAAACTCCCATTGATTTCAATGGGACCAGAAATAGACCCTTATATTTTCAATCACATTTTTTAGTGCCTTATGTTATAACTTACAGTATATACATAAGCAGATATTTACAAGATCCTAAAGAAGATACTGCAGCCTGGTGTGGGTACCTCACCCACCGAGTCTTAAATCGTTTTTAGAAATTGGTGATCAGGAAATCTTTTGTTTTGAACAAGCTATACTAAATTGTTTTACTTTGACAGTGTAAATCAAATAAGTTTTAAAATGTTTACAAGTATATACACAATGTAGTGTAACCACTTTGATGAGCTGCTATGTCCTGTTGGCTAAACAATACATATTTTATAACCATTCTAATTTCATAATTGACTCCAGAGTTGTATTGTTTTATCATGTTAACTTTCATAAGCGTTCACAATTTTTTTGCAGTAGTTATTGGTAAAAGAAGATAATCTTTAAAAAGAAATAAAATACACAAATCTGTGTTTAAGTAATGAATAGGTTGTCACCATCCAACAAATGCAAAGTTGTTTATATCTTTAACTCACCTTTAGTTCAGGCACCATCTGTTCTTTTGCCATCGCAGCACATACTGCGTTGTATTCATCCTGCTTTTCTTCAGTACCAAAGCACACCAGTATGCACCAAGTTTGATGCAACAAAGTTATTAACTTTAACTCCCTGAAATTGGAGTTTGTAAATAACTACATCTGTGAGTATATCTATGGATGACTCTGAAAGAACATTATGTTGCTTGCTCTTATGGCATTGGATCCCCACCTCTCATCTCTGCATTCTTCCTGTCAAAAATCCCCTTGAGTCAAGACTCTAAGGGCCAGATTCTGATCAAGTTTATTCATGCTGAATAGCACGTTATTCCACAAATTAGTGTAATTGAAATAAATGGCACGGCTTATCGAGTAAGCATGATAAAAGATAACACAAGCTGACCCCTATTATGTTAGAAGCACATCACTGCATTTATATATACATATATACTGCTTTAACACAGTTTTGTATTTTGTAGACTCTCTCTGTATGCAGAACTATTACCCCATCAGCCTTCATGAGGATTATTTCTCCAAGAGATTTTGTAGATGTGGTGCTAATTAAGCAGTATGAAGATGGGACTATAGCATCTGCTGGTAAAATAGTTAAATTCCCAATCCATTCATATTATATTAGCAGTAGGTGAATATAACTGGAAATCTTTCAGGATATACAATTTTGGTTTTTATATATATATTTATTGCATATACAGTAAAATTCTTGGTCAGAAGATGCTTAGTCAATAGTTATTAGCAAGTCTTAGTGCTTAATTTACATCATTATCACCATGTAGAATGTCAGCAACATTTACACTCTTCAGTCAGTGATTAGACTGTTTGCTCTTTGGTTCTTTTTCATAGTGTTCTTTTGAGAAGGAATAGATGTTTCAGTTAGTATTAAGCTGTTTACGTTTTTTAGAGCTTGTAGAAGTGTCTCTTCAGAGGCATTGCCTCTCAGTACTTCAGAGGACGTATTGAAAGCTGTTAAATTTTGCTTAACTGAAGTCAGTGAAGAGATGTGCAACTCACCAGTGAGTAGTTTGCCTGCAGATGTCCACAATTTCAAGCTGCACGCACTATGTGCACATATTTATCTTCCTTTTTTCACGTTCATTTACATCTTTCATTATGTCTTAAGTCAAGAGTGTCAATGCCCCATAGTACCCTCTTTGGATCACCAGGAAATAATCTCTCTCTACATAGATATGTGCAGTGAGCCTATGCCTCCTCACAAGACCAAGAGAGGAACATCTTTGTGAAATCCATATTTCTTTTAGATTAGAGTGCAAGCAACTCAAGTTACTATTCAAACACTGTGGTGCCATGGTACTGTACAAGCCCAATAAATGTCTTTTGAAGTGTCTTGATGTACAGAACATACCAGTAGTAATCATTCCTATGCATGCAGAACTTTGATTCATAGATTTGATGGCCATTAGGGAACATGATCACCATATAGGCCAAAGAACCTCTGACTAGCTTTCATCTTGAATGCTTCTCAGCTGGTGACATTTACTGTGGTAGAAAACATTTACTGTTAAAGTTACTTTTTTCTTATAGCAACCAACGTGGAACATGCACTCTGTCCTCCCCAACCTAACTATGTGAGAGGGTTTAATTATCCCTGTGGCTGTTTCTGTATACCTGTTCCAGGGTAAGAAGAAGTCTATTTGAATATTACATATACTGTACTTGAAAGACCTGTCATAGCTGTAGTGTATATGTGTAGTAAAGTGCACCATTTAACAAAGAAACCTCTGGCAGTCACTGGTTTATATCTAGTTGTGGCTGGTAGACATTGCCATTAAAACTGAGTGATGTTCGCTGCCATAGGTGAGCTGAGTTAGTCTCTTTTTTCCATTCCTAGTGAACAATTGTTAACATTAAAGAAACCATCATCACAGGTGGAATCCTTGTGTTTGGCTTTTCAGCTAAGAATGCCAACCAAGACTCTGTTTCAGTAGAGCACATAAACATGTGCTTAACTTTAAGTATATGAGTAGGCCCACTGACTTCAATGAGATAATTCACATACTTAAGTGCACTGCTGAATCAGGGCCTAAATTAATTGGGAAATTTACTATCCTTTTCTTGTAGGAATAAGTAAAGGCACATTGTTGGGACAGTAATCGGGAAGTTTGCATTGTTCCTGTTCTATGGAAAATGCATAGAAATATTTATCCACAGATGGCACATATCCAAATATAAGACATTTTATAAAGTACTTAATATGTTATACCTCTGGTTGTAAGGTAACTTGCACTGATGTATTGTTTTCCCAGGGAACCAGGCAAGACCCAAGTCCTCACTTTCTTTCAGACTGATCTTGGTGGTTATCTTCCCCAGACTGTGGTGGACTCATTCTTTCCAAGCAGCATGGCTGGATTTTACAGCAATCTGAACAAAGTTGTAAAGACAGTGAAAGCTTGACAGACATTTTCTCAGTGGAAACGAGACATAGAAGGGAGGGTAAGAAAAGCTGCTATTGGTGGCATACTGACTAGATTAAGACAAAAATGGAGGAAAGGATGGGTTTAGAAACTGCCCTGCAATGCTTTTCTAACAAGCTAGATATGTAGGAAAGTTAAAGTGGGAACAATTCTTTGTCTCAAAGTCCATTTTTAATCTCAAATTTATTATATTTTACATGCCTTTATATTTAAAAATGCACTACCTTGTGATACTGTATTTTTGTAACTATTAAAATAAGTAACATTATTTCAGCAGCTAGCGGTATTCTAGAGGAAATTCCGCTGTCCCCCTCCTGGAGGAGGAGGCAGCACACTTCAGGGAGGCCAACCCAGAAAAATGGGTGAGACTACCATGACTTGGGTAGGTGAGAACCTATGGCCCTACTCATTCTAGACTGTAAGGGCCTAATACCACATATGCTGAAGTCCAGCTGACTTCAATACTAATGTTAAGCATACATTTAAGTGTTTTGCTGAATCAGGGCTTAATATTCTAAACCAATTCACAGATCCCTGGGCCTTGTCCTCATCCCCTCTTTACCAAAAATTATGATTTACAAATTGTCATAAACTATACTGCACTGACATAATGGCAATAAAGAGATGTATTTAAGCACTTTACCTGTCATTTTTGTAATTGCATTTGAAATGATCATGCATTTCAACAGTTTTCCAGTATGTTGTTGAAAGTGGTGTTAACTTGTGAATCGTCCTTTCTGTGAACTGTTGTGGACTAATCTTGACTTGCTTGTTCATAAAAGTAGGATGTACTTGTTCATGTCTCCAAGATTGGCATACCTCATGCATATTTTAGGAAATCAGCTATTGATGTAATATTCATTGATGTGTGTATCCTTTGAAAATATTTATGTGGCTGGTTACTTAGGTAATGTCAGAAGTTATTATAAACAGAATACTATTAGCTTATCCTTTTACAAAAGAAAAAAATGTATGATTTTTGAGTTGGAAACATGTAAATTCAGGTTGTAATTTTAATGCCATTAATTTGTTGTTTAATTATGTTAATACATTTACGTTTCAGTTCTTGTGTTTGTTACATATTACATGTGAGGTGTGGTTTGTGGGATATTTACATACAAATATTTCCACTGTAGTTTTTAATCTATATAATAGAATTTTAGGGAATGGGGTTTAAATTTAGTCTCTTTTGTGTACAAGGCTTTTAAAATCTGCCAGTGTGTATTGCAAAATAAATAAAATATTTTCTGTTACACATTTTTGTTCTGAATTATCCTTTAAATTTTGTAGTAATGTCTGATTGGCAATGGGGGTTGAACAGACTTAAATAAGGTCTGCACCTTTTGAGATCACTCCATGCTGTCTTGGGTCTTGAGACCAATCCTGTGAGGTTGGGAATTGCCTTAACTACTCTGACAGTATGGAGATGGCTGCAGGATAAGTACTTAAGTAGATGTTTTAGTGAGAGTTGAGGATACTCAGCATCTTGCAGGATTGAGACCTGCTGTCTAGTCCTAGTCCTAGTTTTGTTTAAACTGCTGCATACTGCAACTATAAAGAATGACAAGTACTTATTTGAGAGAAAGGTTTGGGCCTCTATCCTGCAACGGCTTGTGTGCATTCTTAACTTTATGCACAGTGAATGGACAGCAGGACAACCCATAGTGTGTAAAGCTAAGCCTGTGTGTAAGTCTTTGCAGGATGAGGGCCTGGGATTGTTTAAGCACCCAAAAGATCAAGGATTTAGTTAAACCTTAGGCCTGATCCTACCACTTTCACTCATGCCCGGAATCCTTTTGATGTCAGTGGCATTACTCATGAGTAAATATTATTCAGGGGGGTCAAGGTGCAGGACCAGACACTTATCTGAATAATTTAAAGGATCAGTCCTGTGCGGTGCTGAACACACTCTTTTCAACAGGATTTGAGGGTGTTCAGCCCATCCCAGGACTGCTCCATGAGCCCTCTACTCTGCTGGATAATGCTGGAAATATTGTGAGTATAGTCTGGCTTGGAAGATTTCTGGGTCTTCCTGCTTGGGAGGAGACTGGAAATAGTGGGACACTTCTGGTTTACATGGTATACTGGCATTCTGCTTTTAGTCCCAGCCAGAACCAGGAAATGCAGAGGTACAAACCTTAAAAGACAGTGGTAGCAAGAAGAGGGAGGAGGAGATGGGTGATCTGAAATTCTTACAACCTTCAAAAAGTTTGGTTCAAGATTTGGATGATTTTTTTGTTAATGACGAAAGCTGATCCTAATGCAGACCGCCCTGTATGAGGACTATTTCTAATACAGTCTTTCTCTGTCTGCATTGTGCCAGGCTTTGAAAACCCACAGAAAGAGTTTGACCTGGCTTTTGCAGAACTGAGCTAAACTGAACTAAAGAGCTCAGGGACTGCTTCACTGTACAGCTGCTAAAGTGGCCATTGATTCAGATTTTTCATATGTTATCTGTGTGTACAGCTGGTTTAACAATTTTGGTCCTCCTGTATACACACTGCGGAAATGATATTTACTTAGAAGTGGTTAAACAGATGAGATTTCATATGTAGAGAGAGAAATGAAGCTAAACAGGAAATTGCTTTAAAAAAATAGGCACTGTGCAAAAAAGGTAGTTGTGGCTCATATTGCTTATCTTTGCATTGCCTATTGCTACAATATTTCTTTTGACTGTTGACTAAAGAATAACAATTGCTTTTGTGCTTTTCAGACACCTCCCCTTTAGGGTTAACGCTTGGTATGTAGTAATTGGTGATCTTAATGTTTCTCTCTATATTAACAGCAGGTCAAAGGAGACCAAAAGGACCACAGGCAAAGAGCCATTGTCTTGACCAAACTAAGCAGCAACTCTCATCTGTCATAAGACAGCTCTTTGGAGCAGGGACTGTCTTTTTGTTCTGTGTTTGTACAGCACCTTACACGATGGGATCATGGTCCATGACTGAGGCTCCTGAGTGCTCTGATAATACAAATCATAATGATAATGCACTATTAGGTGCATTTATACAATAAGAGGCTTATTTTGAAAACTTGGGCCCAATAAAAATGTGCAAAAACTTGTCTCCATGCTTAAGGCCATTGTCTATTTTAAAAATAACAAAACCTCTTAAAATTCTCCTAGCAGTGGTAACAGTGGAACAATCCATAATTGCTGCTGCTTTCAATAACATCTCTTTAAATAAAGAGGGGAGGAAATAATTGGATTGTTGGACTACTTGAAGATACTGATGTTCTTAGGATTGTTGGGGTTTTTAAGTCATTCATATTGATTATACATTCTTTTGCTGTATCTGAACTAGCATGAATCATAGCCCAGTTGGCTTTTAGTTTTTAGCACAATAATAAATTAAGCAAAAAAGTTACAGTTGCATTAACTTTTTGTTAATTTAAATTCTGTTGTAAGTGATAGGAATACATGGAGGGGATCAAGGCGGTAATATCTTCCAGGGTACTGTACTGCTAGGTACTGAAGACAGGTCAAATCTTGAGTGTACTTACCAACCTTGACAAAGATGCTATAGTACACTGTCAAATGTTTACCCAGAACTCTCCATTTGAAGCAACGGCATGTCTTCTATAATCATCAATGCCAGATCTGTCCCAAAGGTATCAAGTATTTACAGTGTCACCAATTTGCCCCACAAGCCTTAAATCCCATAATCCATCATTGGTATTTTTCTTTTAAATGCTAATGCAGTGATGTGAAAAATGACACAAATAATCTATACTCAGATAATCCGGCTCAGTCACAAATGTCCTTGTTACACTGGCGCAGATTTTTAGAAGTATTTAGGCTTTGCTTTGCTCAGTGTTGCAAGGCCTAAACAACTTAGGAACCCAAGTCTCATTTTCAACAGTGGCTTGGGACTTAGGGACCCATTGACTTTCAATGAAATGTAGGACTTTTGATCAAAAGTGACTTTTGATTAAACTTGGGCTTCTGAATCATTGAGGCATTGCAGTGTTGAGCAGAGCAATCCCTGAATACCTTTCAAAATCAGCAGCCGTGGACTTAGGATATTTTTAATTCACAACTCAATGCCTGGTTATGGCAAGGCTTTTCAGAACCTTGTTTCACAGTAAATACTGTTCTGTGGTACAACGTTATGCAGATGCATGTATTTAATTTTCATTCGGACAAATGAGATTTCCATCTATATTAGCTAGATTCTCTACTCCATCAGATTTAGGGGTGGAGGCGCTGCAGGGAACCAGTCACAGCTCCTTGATTCAGGGCTGCTTGGCCACTGAGCAAGTGATTGCTCTCCAGTGCAACCCTAACTTCCATGTCAGGGACCTTACGTCAGTGGAAGATCAGATGAAGCGCTACTAAGTCCTGTCCCATCCTCTACTCTCCCTCTCATGACCCCAGAATACTCCCAAACAGCCCCTTTTCCCCCTTACAATGGGGAGAGGGGCAACTGGCATAGGAGGTAGCAGAAGTGCCTCTGCCAGCTTTATGCTAGCAAAGAATTCCCCTTTACAAGGGATATTCTCCACTGGGCTGCCCTGGCTCCTTTGTGCTGAATAGGCCAACTGTGGTTTGGTAGAGCCCATCTTGCTTTGGCCACTTGCCGTGCTTGCTCTCTCCCCATGTGTTGGGAGCTGTGGGGAGGAAGATTTAGGAGCCAGACATTTCTATTCTGCACCTGCTGAGAGCTACCCCATGTTACAGAATTCCCAGCTAGGGGTTTGTGGTCAGTCTCTGGAGCAGGACTATGAATCTGCCCTAAGGTTTTGGCCTGTTTCTAATTTTTCTTAAATTTGGTGGTTAAATTAACTTTTCATGCTGGTCTGTGACACCATCAAATTGATTTGCATAGGATCGAGTACTGCAATTGTCACATATTTTATTATAACCATTATATTAAGACCTTTTTTTTAAAGCATTCTACAGTTTGCAACAGCTGCTTATGAATATTGTAAAAGGAATTGTGAGCATTATATAGCTGCCTCTTATTCCGGGCAACTTACTTTGAGATTGCAAAGACATCTGTAACTTGCAATATGATCATCTGCACTTTCACAATATCTGTGCTGTGTTGGCAAATGGCTTTAAGTAATAAAACATTTGGGGTTTTTTTGTTTTTGTTTTAATACTGGCAGCAGTTTTATTCTTCTCCTTGCAAAGTTTCAGATAATTTGGTGGGAACAGAACTTGGATTTTTCCTCTTGATAATAGCAGTGATGGGACCATCAGGTAATGCCTTAATGATATTCCAAGCTTCAAAACGGGTAAGTCCTTGCATAACAGTTGTGTGCAGCTGTAGTAGTTCATCACCAGGCTGAACAGTGCTGCTTTGTTCTGATGAGACTCCTGCGGGAAGAAAATGAATCTGCTTTAGTTCTTTTGTGTGGGGAAATCTTGATTGTTGTAGTTATGACTAGCTGTATTAGGACATTACATGGAAGAGGTGTGCACCTGAGACACAAATGGAGAATCAAGGACTTGCCACAGTGCCACAGAGACCTCCAAATCCATCTTTTCATTTCCAGGAGGTATAGCAAAAGTTCGCTCTGCATCTTCAGAAGCCCTCAAATAGATTTCAAGCCTTTCCACTAACTTGTAAATGTTGCTATTTCCATGCAAAAGAAGAAATGTGTTGCTGTATAAACTGTCTGGTCAAATTGCAAAGCAAGGAGTTCATACCGCACAACAAAATGTAATGCTGCAATTTAAAATAAAAATTATCATGGGCTGGATCTTCATCGGGTATAGATTAGTCAATGGAACTACTCTGATTTACACACACACACACACACACACACAGAGACACAGACACACAGAGAGTTGTTTAAACATCTCTACCTTTAAAAATCCTGTTGATGATGATGGGTTTGTCACCCTGGAGGGAGCCTTTCCCTCCTTCCAGACTGAATCCTAAGCCAGCAGGAGTCTTTTCCAGAGTTACAGTGTAGATTGTGTCTTCGGTTGCTGGAAAGGAATGTACTGGTATCAGGAAGGGTACAAAATATTCTGAAAAGTGAGAACATCTGTACAAAGAATGCATTTTTGTTTAGTTTTGCATAGGCAAGTAAATAATAGATCAAAACAAGACAGAAAATGTCTTTTTGCTCACTGTAAAGTTGTTTATTGCCCCTACAGAAGGTTATGGGGGGATTGAACTCTGAGCAGAATGGCAAGGTTGAAATTAATATAAATGGCACTTGCAGGAATTACATAAACATGCTAAAGGCATATTGACATTCCCATATACTGTATGTACCTTTGTAAAGGATAAGGATTCTGTAGTGGTGAGAACAGGAAAGTGTATAAATACCTAGATAGATAGTGGATGTGGTTTAATGCCGCTGTAAAGTACTCACTAGAATCTGTTGAGGTTTCACTTTCTGTAGAATACGTGGTAGAGTCAACTGAAACATTAAGACTTTTTTCTTCCTCTGTAGCTTTTTTGGTCACTATGACAGCTTGCCTTGGCTGTCGAGCCTGGCGCATGATCGCCAAGGCATCATTGTGAGTGGCACCTTTAAGAGACTTTCCATTAATGGATAAGACTTCATCTCCTTTCTGGATAGTTCCTTCCTGAGATGCTAGTCCATTAGGAAATACTCTGTGAACCTATTGGAGACCCCAACCGCCACAAAAAAAGAGAAGACATGACTAAATCTCAGTTAGTAAAGTTAAAATGTGACAAATTTTCATTTCTTAGCAAGAAAGAAAGCTGTTTTTTAAGGATCATAGATTGTAACTGTTACGGTAGAAACCTATTAAGATACAGAAGATACTGGATGGCTTGTAGCTGCTAGCACATTATGCCATCAGCCATCATTTCACAGAGTCTAACCAAGTTAAGGTGATCAGATGTCCTGGTTTTATAGGGACAGTCCTGATATTTGGTGCTTTGCTTATATAGGCACCTATTATCTCCTACCCTCTGTCCCAATTTTCTGGTCACCCTAAACCAGGTCAGTCTTTGTGTCCTGAACCACACCATTGACTTCCAAAAATAAATAAAGAATAGGAGTCAGGAATCTGAAAAAAGGGATTTGGTTATTTAGTAGGTGACCATCTTCCTCTGAGTCCATGCTGAATCCATGCTGCAGCAGGTATTGTGCTCCTGAAGGAGCTATCTTTTAGATGAGATGCAAAAATGAAGCCCTGATCATTACTGATGATTAAACATCCCATTGCACTTAAAAGTAGGCATGTTAATCCCAGTTTTCTGGCAACATTCCATTCTAATTTGCTAATTACCTTCTGCCACCATAAATTAGATATTGATATTCTTTCCCATTTCCTGCTCTGTTCTGTTATATAGGGTTGCTGGGTACTGTTAAGGAGCTACATTTTTTTAAAAAGGAAGTTCTGAAAAATTGGAATGGCAAAATTAATTCCATTTTTCCTTTTCTCACTATAACTTTTTGTAAGTACAAAAAGTTACAGAAAAGAAAAAGGAAAAACTGTATATCATTGTTTGTTTTTTGCATAAGGTGACAAAAAGAGGAAACCTTTTTGAAAACCAAAATGAAATGAAAACCTCAATTCAAAATGAAATTTTTGTTTCAAAATTTTTAATTTGAAATATTTTTCCTGCAGTAAATTTTCATTTTTGATTAAACACTATTTTTTTTGGAGAGAACATTTTTCAGTTGAAACTACATTGGCCAGTTCCTAATATTTCTTTATGTATAGACTGTTATCATTCTCCCCATATTCTTATTTTCTCTAGCTTTGAATTTGCTACTTTCTTTAATCTATCTCATAAGTCTTAGCTTCCAAACCTTTTTAATTTTTGATGTTCTCTTCTCAGCCCACTCCAATTTTTCTGTCACCTTTTTTTAGCCTGAATGTTATTTTGGGAGTATTTTATGAGAATGATACTACTTACAGTAATAGCTTTGTTTTCTAGATCTATTCCTCCTGCCAGGCTGAATCCAAGACCAGCATCTTCTTCTTTATGCAAAATTGTTACATGAATATCATCAAATTGCTATACAGAGAAAAATTTAAAAATTTCAGTACATCCTATTATAATTCAAGATTACTAGAAAAACTGTATATTTTCTCCTGTATCCATTGTGTGTTCTGCAATGGCACTTAGATGGCTAAGACAGACTCTGTATTTGTTTTTATTCAGTGTGCTAACTTCACCTTGGTATCGTTTTTATAAATGAATTTGTGTCTAAAAGTTTTGCTGTTTCAGTGAATGTGCTGTAAATTACAATATATTAGAGGCCCTGATCATTACTGAAATAGATATAGAAAATATTATTGGTTCAGTGGTGAGAACTAGGTACAGGGTCTTCTAACCGTGAGAGGAAAAAACGTTTGTTATCTTCAATTCATCCTACACAGTGAATATGGTCTGTGATTCAAAAATTGCTTCTAAGCCTGGTTGCTATTTTTAGTTTACGTTTGGTTAGTTTCAATTGTAAAAATAGCCTGGAATGAGCTGTTTCAGTCTGTTATCCTTCTAGATTATGGTTAGTATGAGGGAAGATTCCTTTTTTTAGTAGCATGTACTACAATATTCTTAAAGGATTCAAGTGTAACACTTTTTCATAAGAGAAACTGATTAATTTACCTTCACTTGTCCCATAACAATGTGTTTTTCTGTAGCTGGAGGCATAGATTGGTGGACAGGGCAGTGAACTAAGAGTGAGAACCCCTGCATTTTAGTTTCTGCTCTTCCTTTGATTGTATGATCTTGGTCAAACCACTTAGACCAAAATTTTCAAAAAATGTCTACTAGTATTGATTGCCCAAACTTGAGACAGTTAAGGCCTGATTTTCAGCTCTTCTGAGTTCCCACAGCTCCCGTTAAGTCCAATGGGTGTTCACTACCTCTGAAAATCAGGACTCTAAGGTATCTCTAGTTGGGCACCTAAAATTTGTGCACACTTTTGAAAACTTTGGCCTTGCCCTCTCTGCACCTCAATTTAACCCATCAGTAAAATCAGGCTGATAATTCTTAGCCATTTTTATAAAGTGATTTGAGATTTATAGCTAAAAGAACTGAGCACCACTATTACATATTGATATTGGTGTAGTGTTTGTAAGAATTTCACATAGCAAAGATTAAACAGTAGCGTCCGCTCCTCAGTTAGGCCTGTCTTTGAGAATAATGTGTACAGAAAAATGGACTTACCTTTAAGGTAGCCTCATCTAGTGATTTTACTTCTTCTATAAGCTTCTCTAATTCTTCAGGGGAAAGCAGAGAGATGACTGACTGCCCGGACACCCCAGATGCTTGAGATGGACAGTGTTCCTGTTTCTCTTCCTCTTTCTCACTGTCTGTCAAACCCACTGAATAGTCTCTCAATTCAGAGAGGCTTTTCCATTTTGAAAAGGGAAAAAAGAAACATTAATATGGGATAACAGCTTATCCACCATGGCACAGAACAGACAAATTTTGGAATCTTCATCTTTTGATCATACAGGGTTTAACTGGCAGTGGGTCAAGTGGTTCTGGTCTATATTTTATTTGTCCCCAGTGGTGCCTACAATATACCGTATAAACATACCAAAAAGTGGCAGGGTTGCTGCCTCAGAGTGATCACACCCTTGTGTGAGCATTCACATAAAAGACTAAGAACCATCCTGAAAAAAACTGAACCTTCCCTGAGCGTTGAAAAAGTTCAAATATCTTTTTTTTCTCTTTCAGTGTGATTCTGGACTCCCGGTTATACCTGGGATTGAAACAGAGGTAGCAAAAGTACCACATTCTTGTAAAAGTATCAGACTTTTGACAGAAGTTGTTTTCACTGTGTTTCAAATTTGAACTAGGAAGTACCCATTCAAGTTTTGCTGTTACAAGAGGTCAGATAAGTACCTGAAAGTGCAGATACTTATCCAAACCATAACCCCAGGGCTCTTGACATTAATTCATCACAAACTATAATCTTTGCAAAAGCTGTTAAGCACATAGACTCCCCCTCTTTATTTAATGACACTGTCATATCAAACTAGTAGCATAGAGGGCATGTCTGCAAAACAGAGACTAGACTAAATTTTTTCTATACAATATAATATTTTAAATTACATACTGGGACACCCTTGAAGAATACTTTTGAGGCGAAGTTTGGGAGATTCATGTGCTGCTTTTAAAATAACATCCCCAACATTTTAATTCTAGTTTGTTTAGCTATTCTTTTCCGGATTCCTCAATTGGTTAGACATTTATAAAACAGTATGAAAAATGGGTATTAAAAAAAATCTGTTGTTGATAACCTGAGCAGTGCAAATTCATACGAGAGCCAACACCCTCCAGGGAGGTGCAGTGCATTGTCTTGGGGAAAGCCTGGCTCCCATGCTGGCTACATCATCTGGTGTAGCAGTAGTCAGACCTTTTCCTTTACCAATCCAAAAAGACCTACCATCAGTGCAACCCCATTGCCATCAATGCACCACTGCATTAATGTAACAGCAGAACTTGGCCTGAAATGTTGACAGATTGGTGGCACTGAAATTAAGGGATAGGAGCAGCTGGATGGACTTACTCTCAAATCAGCCTCAATTTTGGCATTAGCAGTAATTGGATCCATTCTTCTGGCACCAAACCATGGAGAACCTAAGGATATTGTTCTGTGACTAAAAGGAAGCAGGCAGTCTAAAAGCTTAAAAATCTGTTTTCTCAATGGCAGTCTGCATTTGACCGATCCTTTACATTCCTTTGAGAAGTTGCTAACTCTATCCGCACTCTAACCAGCCTGCTACACACCTATCTATGTTGCCTGAGCTACAGACTAATTGCTTTGTATAGTGTGGGGGGGGGGGGGAAGGAGCTAGTCTATTTACCAGGACTGCTTTGCAAAAATGAACTTTAATGTGGTATCTTACTTAAGGGAAAATCCAGTGTCTGAATGATGACTTTCACTTGTAAGTGAGACAGGAGTCCCACTCTCTTCCATGGAGGGCTGAGATGCTGCTTCCAGAGTGCCCCATGGATTGTTCCCAGAAAAGAGTGGAGACTGAGGAAGGCAAAGCAAAGATTTCATTAAAGCAGATGACACTTGGTTGCTGATGGAATAGATTTTGCTATATTTTTCATCATTTGTCTTCATCATCTCACAAGACTGGTTAGCAGTAAGGGGGAAGCTTCGTGTTCTTTGGCTCTGTGCTTTTGCTACTGAGCAGTGAAGTTCGGTGGCTTGTGAAGGTAGTAAACCCAAGGAAGTCTCAGTACTTGTGCTGTTGCTTCTCTTTGGTGGACTGTGTACGATTGCCTCTTTGGGAAACCAGGACTTCTCTAGGCTCTGTGTGTCTGTAACCACAGATGGATTTGATTGTAGTTGGCTATTACCAGAATCTTGATTTTCAGCATTATTATAAGTGGCTTGGTATAAATGAAGTGCAGGTGATTCTGGTTCTTTTGGACTGGGAGAGTTTTCTTTCCGAACTGATGGCTTTGGTCTGGAAGAGTTCTCCTTCTGGACTGATGGCTTTGGGCTAGGTTTTCTGTTTCCTTTTTCAGGTGACTGAGCAGCACTGAAAGTTTCAAATGAATTTATTCTCAGTTTTATTGATGATGCTCTGGGTGAGACCCGTGATATACTAGAGCCCAGTACTTTGCCAGAAACACTCTGGAGGTCAGTGGAACTTTGATCTGCCCGTGTGTTTAGATCTGAATTTCCTTTCTTCAAACCTTTTAGGCTTTGGCGAAACCAGGCTGGTTTAGGTGCTACTGGAGGACCCTTTTTCCCAGTGTCACTTTCATCTAATTTATGTGCTTTTGAACCGTCTGCTTCCACTTCTGATTTCTGCAGTACTACCTCTGGACAGCTGGGATTTTGATTTTCTTCATTTGTGTTGATGTTGGGGTCTAAGTCTAAATGACTGCTTTCTTCACTCATGGTAGGATTAAACAAGCTTTTGATGCAATCAGAAATTCTAACCCAAGGGTCTTCTGCAGTAGTATCAAGACTGTAATCTACACGTGCTTGTCTTCTAAGTATAGGCCTTTGTATTGATGAGATAGGATTCCCTGTATTGTAGAAACAATTATTATAAATACACTTTCGTTCCATTCTCTCCATATATTCTTTTCCATGCATCACTGATGCTTCACAGCCTGTGGGGTTACTTAACTCAAACCTCCAACAGGTTATTTAAGGTTACAGCTCTTAATCTAAGGTTATGCTTCATTGTGGCAGAGGCCATCTTGTCCTGATGTTGGATTTAGTTGCAAACCCATCTCTTTGATGCTGGTCACTTCCCTCAAGGGACATGTAACGTCTACAGGTAACCCCCTCTACTGACATACTGTGCAAATCATTGTGCATGCTACAGCACTGTCATGTTAAAATATAAGACTAAATGTATGTTGTCTCAATTACAGCAGATTGAACAAGATGTTATCCCAGTAGATAAAAGTTATTCTTCCCTTTCTGCATTTTAAAGCGTGTTCTTTAAATATTGTCTCTCAGAGAGACCTGTCTTTAACTGATGTGTCTATATGTCTCTCCAAATGAATCTGGGCACTTTTCTAGTGTGTACAATTTTTTCTTTGTTGTACGGTGTTTTATATATCATGGACTCATTAACCTCTTAGTGGCTGTAGGTGTAGACAGGACAGCGGTGCTATAAGGTTTTGGGGATTTTTATGATATTTTACTGCAGCACAATGAAAGGAATGACTGCTTAGGAACTGTTGCCATTTACATACTACGAGGTAGCATTTAACTTAATTTCACTAACGGAATCTACAGAAGTGCATCAACTTCGTGTCATTTATTTATATCACTTGCAGTTCAGTTTTGAAACTATAAATCAAAAATATCCTTTGGCAAATGCTAAAAATAAAATTCAGTAACAGTTTTTAACATAAACAAAAATAATAAGCATCAATCTGAAAACAAATAGTGATTCTATGTATGCCTATTACCACTTATTCTCTTTAATAACAGACATTCCGTTCAGTTTCTTTTGGTGTAGTTCACACTTTGAGTCAGACGTAGTTAATATACAATTGTGTCGGAGTTTGTCTGTTCACCCCATAATTTAGTATTTTGCTGCAGTCTATTTTTTTTAAGATGGAATTGAAATGAATGTGAAACTCATTACCTCTGCTAAATATTTTATGCACTCAAAAGAGGTTGTTTTTGAAGCAAATGGAATGAAACACGTACCTGAGTTTGCTTTCTTCTCTTGGCCTCTGTCTGCTGAAATTGCAGCTGACTGTTCAGTACCTCTTGGTGTTATAGAAGTTGCAGAGAGACTGTGGGTTATAACTGTTTTATTTCCCTGTAGCAGCAGGTCTCCTGCTTCCTGTTAAATAAACAGGAAATAGAACTATGTCAAAACATAATTGCACAAACCACATTATATAGAAAATGTAGAAAAATGCTTTTCATTTTCTTGTTTTTAATCTGAGAATAAATATTAAACAGCAGCCAAACTTTCTATTCAGTTTACAAATAAATAGTTAAACAGCAGAAAGTCCCATTTGTTCTATGCTTCAGGAAAGGTGGCAGGGTATTTTATGTATGCATGTAAACACATTGGAAAAAAATGTAATCAACATCTCAAATTTCGATAGACTGTGTGTGTTGTGTACCACAACAAAGCAAGATATTGGCTGCTACAATTTTAGACTTCTAAAACCAGCCACACCATATCCTCTTGCAAATCAGTTAAGCAAAGCCAGAAAATGAACTGTCTAGCCTTGGTCTTTATTTTACATAGTGCTTTTCTTTATGGGTCCTTTACCCCCAAATACAAATTTGTAATGAGCCCAATTCATGGCTGGAGCTTCAAGACCTTTTCCCCTTTTGTTCTTGATTGGAAACACAGAATGAGAGGTTTTGTTTGAGGTCACAGTAGATACTACTTGCAGAGGCCATTATCAGATGCTCTAAAACAGTGGTTCTCAATCAGGGGTACACGTACCCTGGGGGTATGCAGAGGTCTTCCAGGAGAACATCAACTCATCTAGATATTTGCCTAGTTTTACAGCAGGCTACATATAAAAAGCACTAGTCAAGTCAGTACAAACTAAAATTTCATACGATGACTTGTTCATACTGCTCTATAGACTACACATTGAAATGCAAGTACAATATTTATATTCCAATTGATTTATTTTATAATTATATGGTAAAAATGAGAAAGTCAGCAATTTTTCAATAATAATGTGCTGTGACACTTTTGTATTTTTATGTTTGATTTTGTAAGCAAGAGATTTTTAAGGGAGGTGAAACTTGGTGTACGCAAGACAAATCAGACTTTTGGAAGGGGCACAGTTGTCTGGAAAGATAGAGAAGCACTGCTCTAGAATTACCAGATTACTTTTTAACTAATGTCACAAAGTTACCATCTGCTTTCCTGTGATCTTGTGAGCAGTCCCTGCTGAACTGCAAACTACCAGAACTCCAGTGTTACTCACAGGAACCATAAACAGGCAAGAGAGAGAGATTCTGAAACAAATATGAGATTATCCTGCAAAAATCAGGCAGCCTGGCAATTCTGGGTTAGCATTCACTCCACACCATTCCAGTAAAGAGTGCCTCTGTCAAGTCCCTGACCATCACTAACCTTGGTTCTCTTGATCTGGGCTCATTTTCTAAGCACCTTCTGGATGGCAGCCCCTTGTATTCAGTCACCAAGAAAGACTTGTCCTTTTAATATGGTATTGCGTAAAGTTGCATCTCAGTGTGAACTTATTCATCACTTGAGACCACATGATAATAGTGCAAATGGTTAGAGTAATAATGAACGATTTTCACTGTGGCAGAAAGTAAACTATCCTGATTCAAGTTCATAGCATTCCAATGCAATTAACTTTGCATCTTAGTATCTTTGCATCCTTCTTCCAGTTAGGAGCCTGATCTCGTATAACACTGCGCACCCAAATCTTCAATTGAAATGAAATGGGAATTTTGGGTGTGCAAGGAACACATGATTGGATCCAACTGACTGTGCGCTCCTTGCTGGTATCTACTTGCGTATTGACAGAGGGCAAAGTACACTGCCAGTGCTTTATAAATAGTAGTTGTGATCTGTAAAATATTACAGTTTAAAGCACAGTCAAAAATTTCAATTAAACAATTTTGCCTTGAAAAAAGTAAGCTTACAATCTGCAGAAGAAACCACAGACAAAATTGTGGCCAGTACATCTTAAGTTGAGTAATTCAGCATGTTTGAAGAATAAAGGAAAATAGAGAAGGACACTAACAAATCTTTCACTTAATTATCTGAAATACATTATGAAAAGTAGTAACCTCGTTTTCCATGCAGTCACCAGTTTGAGACATCAAAAGTCTTTCAGAGGAAGCTTTAAACATTAAACTTTGCTTAGTGCATATTGATCTCGGGGTTTGTTTTTTTTTTGTTCCCTTTATCACTGCAGAATCACACTTACAGTTTAATAACCAAGAATTGTATTGTTTCTCTGCTCAGATAATGACGTGTTTTAAATGAGACCTCAAGAAGCTGTTTGTGCTAACAAAGCTGATTTTACAGTAACTATTTATATGCATGCATATAATTCTACTGCATGCCATCTTAGATGATAGGAAAGAAGTCTCCTTATTTTAGATGCTAAGCTGAAATGTCCGTATTAGTTAGCTTTATGCTAAACTTTAACCAAGGCCTTTACTGTTGTATAGGGTTATTTTCATCTCTAAACCTTGAGCTAATGGTTGCTTAGTTCTGCTTGTTTAGCCTGGCACTAAATACTGTTAATTTCTACTAGTCTATTACTAAACCCTGGGTAAATGGGTTCCTTTTTTTAAACAAACCACAAGTCAGTTTCCACACACATCACAGAACTGTTCACACTCATGCAAATATGCTTCTCTGTGTCTGTTAATATTCTTGGGGGTAGGAGGGATGTACATCTGATTGTGTAGAATAATTCACTTAATTTTAAAAGACTTCAAAAGCCTTGTCTATATTAGCGATTGGGGCAAACTGTTCCCGTTGTCACTAATACCAATGAGCATGCTAGTGCAGAGACGGTTCCACATTCTTGTTGTTGTTTACTGATCTCACTATTTATTGCTCACTATGGCTTGGCTCTGTGAATTGGGTGTTGTAGAGTCAGGGAGAAACTATACCAGCTTGATAGTGAAAGTGGTGCAAGCTCTGCCAAACCTGGCCTGCAGCCTACTGCTGTTTCAGTCCTGTTTGATCAGAGACTGCCAAAATGCTCTGAATATTTTCGTACCAATAACACACGTTCACTAGAGGACTCCAATGAGAACTTCACATTCATTCTCACTCCTGTCCACGTTTGAATTTGAACGCACAGTTTTCCAGAAGTAATGCATTTGTCTTTCACAGCACTCCTCTACCTAGCACCCCTCTTTTGGGGGGTTCTATTTAGAACCGAGGTTCAAATTTCACTAAACAGATAACATATCATTATACCATCAGACTATAAGAACATTTTAAAAGAAAAAAAAAACCTGCTGTTTTTCCTACAAACCCTGAGAACTATGCAGGATTTGTCTCACCTGAACATTTTCAGAATGGGGGTTCCCATCGTCTTGTCGCATAGACTTCTCTTTCACATCTGTGTTACACTGGTCAGTGTCTGTGCAATCTTGCTTAAAATACTTTCTTGGCGGAGGTTTGGGCTTTGATGATTTAGGTTTTCTAACAAGAATCTCTGCAGATTTTTTTACTTTCTGTGAGGGACAGCCTGCTTTGTTGCCAGTGGGAGGGGAATGATTCTCCAAACTGGTTCTGGACAATGAATCCAACAAGCCAGGGTGTCTGGTAATTGGTACATCAATGCTATGTACTTTTGCCTTCAAGTCGGCAAGCTGGTATGTGGTGCCATCATTACTGTAAGATGACCTGGGGTTGTAACTGCTGTCGCTGCTGGAACGGGTCATTAGCTTCTGAGATCTATGGTTGCAATAAGCAATGTTCTTCTCAATGTGTTTTTCATGCTGGTATCTGCCATGCCAGCTAGTTTCCAGTCTTTTAACACCTGTATCAGCCACATGATTAAAATATATATAATGAAGTATGTACCTTGATGAAAACACTCAGATACATTCATAGTGTTTACTTCTAAGGTAGTTAATTAAATCCACTGCAAAACTAAACCAGTTGAGCATAGCAATCTGATCAGTGTACTACAATGAAAGGGTTAAGGCATTTGTGGAGGCTTTTTAGATCAAGGAATCCTTATTTAATTGTTGGACACAAACAATACTACCAATATATACTGTATAGTGTGCCATTGGTTCAATCTATTACCCTCACCCTGTTTGAGAAAGAAAGGGAAGGCAAACCGAATCTCATATTGTAAAGCATTTCCCTAACAGCACTCCATTCTGGAACTCGCCAAATAGCCCTAAGGGCAATCTCGTGTGCCTTTGCCAACAAGGGTAATGGGATGCTCATCCCAGACATGGATAGGCTGCATGTTATACAACCACCATACTATTTACCTGCTGACAGATATCGTCAGAAGTTTGAACAAGCCCCAGAGGAAGTAAGCATGAGAAAACATAATGGTTAAGAAAAGTGTGTGGCAGGAACACGATCTAGTCTGTTTTTGACAGGAAGTAAGTCAGAAACGAAAAGTGAAATCACAGTGGAAATGTTTCAGTGCTGCATTCCCCCTAAAGTTTGCAACCATGCCACCTTTTTGCAAATTTTACTCCTTGTCACCCACACCCGCACTGTGCCTCGGGTCTGAGTCCACTCCTTTAAGCCAAGGATGCAGCTCTTTCAAGAGCCCATCAGTGGTGCTCGATCAATTGAACAGTGTTATTCAACCATGAAGATGATAGGGATGGGCAGTGTCCCCCTAGAGCCAAACCTGCTGCCTCTGCAGCAGGCCCAGCCTGGGAAGCAAACCCAAATTCAGTCCTCCCATATGGCAGGGCATTGTTCTGGCTGTTCTGGTCAGAAAAGTAGAAAATGATTGTGAAGCATCGTAAAAGGCTGGTTTCGGTAGCGAGAGAACAGAGGGCAGGGTGTGGACTGCTGAGTACAGCAAGAAAAGAGAGGGAGACAGGAGGGTGCTCCAAAGCAACAGTTTCACTGGGGTTGAGTCTCAGGATATTTGGGGGATGTCTACACTGCAGCTGGGAGCAAGCCTCCCAGTCTGGGCAGACAAACTCGTGCTAGCCGGGCTCAAGTTAGCATGCAAAAAATAGCAGTGTGGACATTGTGACTTGGGCACAGATCCCGGCTAACAACCCGAGCTCAGCACTGTCACACCGAGCCCAAATCTCTGCCCAAGCTGTAGCGTCCACACTGCTGTTTTTAGTGTGCTAGCTCAAAGCCCCCCTAGCGCAAGTCTGTCTGCCTGGGCTGCAGTGCAGACATACCTTTGGAGTTCAGCCAAGTGCCTTGAGCTTTTTACACCATTCTTTGGCAGTACGTCCCAGGATGGACTTCAGTAGTACAGCTCTATGTTCTTTCCTCTGCGTCCCTTTCTGCTCCAGCTTACTTGACTATTAGTCTGGTATCTGTATCACGGCTAAGTCATAACGTCTCAGCCAGCTGAATGGATTCCATTACCTTCAGTATTCCATTGGTGCCTCTCCCTTCCGAATCTGTTGTTTTCCACAGCTTGTGCCACAGCTTCCTTCAGCTGCTGTTCAGATACCTACAAAATGGTGTGTCATTCTGGGTCCTGCAAAGCTCACCAAAAGACTAGCTCACCACACAGCGCTCCATTCCTGCAAACCCTTTCTCACAAAAATAGTCCTTACTCAGTGAAATTAACAGGGCTTAGCATGTGAACAAGGATTTCATGCATGAGGAAAGGTTTGCAGGCTCTTAATTTGTGTGTGTATTTTCCATACAGTTGAAACCTCTGTATTGACAATCGAGACTAGATAAATGGGACATTTATCAAGAATTAATGGTAGCTTATCCATTGTACAAGATGCATGGGTTTGCCATTATAAGGTATCTGGATAGTGCATTTTTGGGTGCACAAATTAACCCTGTTAATAGGCCGAACACTATTAGAAAACATTTCTGCAAAAAGATCCCATAAGGACAAAATATTTCACTTTCATATCACTCAATCTAATAACAAGAATTGGCTGGGTAAATTTCAATCAAATCAAAATGCTGATTTTTAATTACATTCTAGGAGAGCAGCTTACAATCAATACTACTGAGTTTCACATTCTGTTCTTGGTGTACATTTCATCTTTCCCCATTCTTACTCCTCAATGAGAAATTTCATTTGAATGAGTTTCAGATACTCTTGTTTTCTAAGAAGCATATCTTGTATATCATTGTTCCTAAAAATTTGTTTCTTTACCTGGTTTATTCAAAGCACAATAACTCTCATGTAAGACTATGTTTCCACTGATCCTCACACCTCATATATCTCTGTACATAAGACAGCACACTATTATGAATTTAAATATCTTGGGTTTGTATCTTATCCTTTATTTTAGGCACAGTCAGAGGTACTGCATCTACACTGGCACGTCATTATTTGTCAGACTGATTTGTACCATTTTCTGCTACCAGTATTAATGTTAGTTGATCAATATTTGCTTTATTCAAAATCAGAAAAAGGTGGAATACTACCTGTGGATCAGGATGTCTGCTAATAATAATCTGCACAGCACCAGGACTGCAATGGCTTAGAACAGCATAAACTTCATTAAGTGTCATATTTTGGACTGAGGCTTCATTAATTTCTATGATTTCATCTCCACACCTACAAAGGGATTAAAAAGAAAGTCCGGCAAGAGGAGGCTAGCAGAATTTATGTTGTTATTTATAGCGTATTGTTGCATCATAGCTTTGACTATGCGAGAAAAATACATCCATGTGATTCAGCTCTGTCGTGGTCACAGATTAAATTAATGTTTCATTGGGTCCCTTCTCACAAAACGGAAAGGGAATTAGCATTGGAACATGAAGTTTCCTCAGATTCATTTTTGCATTCTCCATGAATCTGAGTTCTCTGCAATTTCCACAATGCACATTTTGTATTATAAGGGTAGGACAGAAATAAAATGACCGCGGGCTGTCCTGTTGCATACACTTTAGGTGCTGTTTAAACCCACAGCTTCCTTCCTGCCTTTCATGTAGCATTTCCCTTTTTGTTTGTCTAAAGACTATTACTTGCACTGAAAGGGCAGAAGGGATAATAACAGTGCCTGGGAGACAATGTGGGTGAGGTAATATCTTTTATTGGACCAACTTCCAATGAATGATATTACCTCACCCACTTTGTCTCTCTAATATCTTCGATCCAACACGGCTACACCACCACTGCATAATACAGTCCTTTATTTTAAATGCAGAAGAGACACTTATTAATAATGAACTTCTAGATACTAATGATTGTAAGTTTTCTACCCATCATTGAACTCTGAGTCTTTCCTAATGAAATCCCAACATGGCTTAGCTGAGAACTACCAAGTCCCCTCTCTCCCCTCCATCCCAAACACACAATGGGTGCTAAGAGTTTCAATCCAAATGTTGCAGAACTTGTGGCAGTTTCAGCCCAGTTTCTGGGTATACTCAGTGCAAAACGGGAGTTAAAACAAAAAACCTCGGTGTTCTGCACATCTCTAAATACGCACATTGTATCAGGTCCTCCTAATGCAGAGGTTCTCAAACTTTTTGTGCTGGGACCCTCTTAGAAAATATTTCAAACTGTAATGACCCACCAAAAAAGTGATAACTCCTGATAATTACCTCACGACCCCCAGTTTGAGAACCCTTGTTCTAATGTCATAATCTGATGAAGCTCTCAAAATGTATGAGATAAATTTCTGTTGTTGTGGAAGGTCCCAGATACAGCAAAACTGTATTTTTATCATGCAATAGGGGACAGAAACTGGGGAATGTGTGCAAGTGTGTGTGCAAATCTGCAAAGCCATCTGAACCCGGGAATACTCTGGGGGCACACAAGTATTGAGGAGAGGATGAGAAGAAAGGGGCAGGGCAGAGCAGTGGATCAGTGCTTACGCAGATCCTCTAGTCATTTATCATGAGAGGGGAAATAAACTGGCCCCTGAAATGATTGCTTCCATCAATCCTATCTCATGGCCCATGTGTTGCAAAGCAAGTTCATGTGAGTTTTGTATGGTAGAGGGCAGCATGTGATCCCATAAGAGACAATGTCAATATTTAAATCAGTCTTAGTTGATCCTCCATTTTTTCATTTCTCTTTGCTTCCTATAGGTAGGGGACTTGGGGCTAGGGTTAGGGTTCCTATGGGTAGGGATAACTGACCTAGGGTTCCTAAGTGTAGGGGTCCACGCCCTAGGGTTCGGGTTCCTATAGGTAGAGGACCTGGGACCAGGGTTAGGGTTCCTATGGGTAGGGGTCTCCGCCCTAAGGTTAGGTTTCCTTTGGGTACAGGACTTGGGCCTAGGGTTAGGGTTCCTATGGTTAGGAAACTTGGGGCTAGGGATACGGTTCCTATGGTTAGGAAACTTGGGGCTAGGGATACAGTTCCTACGGGTAGGCATCCCCGCCCTAGGGTTAGGATTCCTATGGGTAGGGGTCCCCGACCTAGGGTTAGGGTTCCTATGGGTAGGGGACTTAGGGCTAGAGTTAGGGTTCCTATGGGTAGAGGTCCCTGTCCTAGGGTGAGAGTTCCTATGGGTAGGGGACTTACGGCTGGGGTTAGGGTTCCTATGGTTAGGGGACTTACGGCTGGGGTTAGGGTTCCTATGGGTAGTGGTCCCTGCCCCAGGGTTAGGGTTCCTAAGGGTAGGGGACTTGGGGCTGGGGTTAGGGTTCCTATGGGTAGGGGACTTTGGGCTAGGGTTAGGGTTCCTATGGGTAGAGGACTTAGGGCTAGTGTTAGGGTTCCTACGGGTAGAGGTCCCTGCCCTAGGGTGAGAGTTCCTGTGGGTAGGGGTCCCCGCTCTAAGATCTGGGTTACTATTGGTAGGGGACTTGGGGATAGGGTTAGGATTCCCATGGGTAGGGGACTTGGGGCTAGGGTTTGGGTTCCTATAGGTAGGGGTTTGGGGATAGAATTACAGTTAATACGGGTAGGAGTACCCGCCCTAGTGTTAGTAGTTGTCTTGGGGCTAGGGTTAGGGTTCCTATGCTTAGGGGACTTGGGGCTAGGGTCAGGCTTCCTATGCTTAGGGGACTTGGGGCTAGGGATACAGTTCATATGGTAGGGGTCCCCGCCCTACAGCTAGGGTTCCTATGGGTAGGGGTCCCCACCCTAGGGTTAGGGTTCCTCTGGGTAGGGGACTTGGGGCTAGGGTTAGGGTTCCTTAATTCTCTATTCCTATTTTCTTGGATCATAATCCCATTTCTGGCCAGCTCCTGTATATTGCAATACTTCTCCTCCTGCTTGGAGAGATGAGAGTCCATCTGAGATGACAGAGCTTATCCATCCAGGGAATGTGAAACTTTGATTCTAAAAGGTTCTTTGATGAAAACAAACAACACACCTGAGCCTCCCATCCATATGAGCCACGGAGCCTGGTGAGAGGGTATGGATAAATATCCCAGAAATGCACTGGAAGTACGGGACACTGCACAAGCCAATTCCTAGGCCAACGCCAGCTTCTGAAAGGGTTCATCAAAAAGGATAAATAAGAAATGTGAACACCAAAAGAATTTGAGAGTTCTGTTTCTAAACTGTGCCTTCAGAAGGCACATATGTAAATGTAGACATAGCCTTGTAGGTATGCACTTTCCACATGCCAAGGCAGGTTTTTTGCATGTGTAAGGGGGATGCACACAAATGTTGCTAGCCATGTTCGCAAATTTGTTTCACATATTCATTGTTGGCATGTTATAGATACGGTACAATGCAGCTTTATTTTGCAAAGGCGCTGTCATGCAAACTGTATCCCAAATCATTTTACAATGAGAAATAATAACAGAGAGAAGGAGAAAAATTAAGAAGGAAATCTGGGGCGGGAAGCCTGAAATTGTTCTCTTTTTTTGTTTTCTGTGTAATACACCTTTAGATTTGTGAGAACTCTTCCTGTTTATAGAGACAGCAGCCATTTTGCTCTGAGTTTATGCAACCTATTCAAGAGATGAATCACACTTATTTCATGGGGACTTTACTTTTGTTCTTTGTTTTGGTGCATCCCGTATTCTAAATAAGTGATTCTTCCAATGTATGTGATTGCTTTTTGTGTATGGAAAAACACAGCAGTTTGAGGAAGAGACAAAAGAAATTGATATGTTTTATAAAGCTAGGCATTTTAACACTGAACTAGACAGTGTGTATAATTAAGAATGAGAGTTGTGCTTAATTAACTGAGTTTGAACTCTCAGTGAGCAGTGTGTCTGAGGGATTTACCTTGCAAAGAGATCTGAAAGTGTCAATCTAGTGCCTGGATGGAAATATGGTGGGCAAAAGTCAGCAATTGATAGATAGCTGCCCATCATGACAGGCACAGGCTCTAAATTAGGAGAGTTGAAAAAAATCTGTGCAAGTAGGTGAGGAATTAGGATAAAGTGAGGAGAAACATGCAGAAAGTAAATGAGCCATCAGTTTTTGAATCAATGTCTTGTTACATTTATTTCTTGTTCAGTTTATTTTAGCACTTACCTTTGTTTAAGGAAACTTCCATTATGACCCTGTCATTGGGCTTTGTGGTGCTTAATGAGACAGCAGCGCACTCTGAACCGAAGGAGCTGTTTTCCTTGGTTATATGTGTGCCTGAGCTCAGAGACCGACATAAGTGCGAAGATAGATAGCTAGAGGCAGAATAAGGGGTGCTGAGGCTTGTCCTGACTGTAAGGGTGAGGAGACCCTTTTTGGCCTGCTAGAAACAAAAAAATAATGAGTGGACTGAGCCACATGCATCCTTTGTGTAAAGACAGAAATTGTGCTGTGAGGAGACGGCATAACCTTGAATTTTTGTAAAGCATCATAATGCGTTAATCCATACATTGATTCTCCATTCAGTTCCAGAATTTCATCACCTGTTTTGAAAAGGAGCAATTAAATTGTGTTACTAATTGCTGTTACTGAATTGTGAGAGAGACACATATCCAAGAATGGGCATGCCTTGATGCAAATGCAGTAATGCATAGAGATGAAAATATACCACTTACAGCACTGACTTCCATAGGACCAGACAGGCCCCTTTAGTAAAATTAAAATGCAGCTATAAATATTATGTACTCTAACTTAATTTTCACACACTTGACTTAAGGTTAGACTCCTCCCCGATACTGGAAATTATTATATTTTTACATTTTCAGTATTGCCAAGTCTTGTGATTTTATCTCGATTGGCTATATTGGGTTGGGGGGTTTTTTTTCCATCTCATGAAAAGAGGATGAAAGGTTGCCAACTTGCAAACTTTCCCTTTGTCAAAATGGCCACCATCTCCTAGTACAGCCCATAGGGCTGAAGCCAGCAAGATAGATAGAGTCTATGTGCATGTGGCAATAAGACTGCCCTTAATAAAGTTAGCTGCCACCTCCTGTTTTCAATGAGACTGAAGCCATGCCCACAGACAAAATGGTTGCCATTTTATTGCTCAGGGGGCTAGACAGGACATGGGGACTGCAAGAGGCAGCACAGACATTGTGAAAAGTGGATGGGGGAGGGGGAGCAGGGCACTGGGGGCAGCAAGAGGCAGATTTAGGTGTTATGAGGTGTTGAAGGGGCTACAAAGGACTGTGACGGGATGGAAGATGGAGGGATCGGATGGCTGCTTCCCCAGTTTGGGGTAATGGTGGGCAAGGGGGGGTCCCCTCCGAGCAGCCAGGGGAAAGCGGTGTAACAGTGTTGTCGATTCTCACAATCTGATCATGAGTCACAGGATTTTGGCACCTGTAGGAGGAGCTGTTGCGATGATGCCAGAAGCTCTTCCGATCCCATAATTCTCAGGGAGGGCACGTGGGCAGAGATCTATGCAAGAGCCTCGGAGCTGAGGATGCAGACCTGCCCTGCCACTGAGCCCTGCTTTCATGTATAGCCCTAGAGCAGAGACAGTGTCATGGGGAGGGGAAGTTGGGGAAGTGGTGCCGCTGGGTCCCAGGTAAAGAAGAGTTGTTCTTGGGATCAGGACATGGATGGCAGTTCCCCTATCTTAGGGGTCAGGACTGGGTAAGTGGAGTCTCCATCAGAGTAGCCTGGAAGAGGCATGTATTTCTCTGATCATTAAAGGTTGACTTTCAGCCTCAAATCATCTCATACGCACATTGGAAGGGGAGTAGAGGGGAGTTAAAAAGTCAAGAGACAGATTAAAAAACATGACCTGATTTAAAAAAAAAAAACAACAACAACAACAACAAAAACCCACCCTCCTAATCTGAGGGGTCTGACTCATGATTTTTTCTCTCTGGAGGTTGGCAATGCTGCATTTGACAGGAGAATGGCTAAAAACTTTGAAATTTCACTGAGAAATGGGGTTTGGGAGGAAATAGCAAAAATACTGGATTTCCCCACTCCAGTTTTCTGCCTAGCTCTATTTGTAATGGCTAAAAAGGTAGCAGAGACACTAGCCACTCTTCTGAGATTGTAAACAGAGGAGCCATGCCAATTAGCATGTAGATATTTGTCAAGTAGGCGATGAAATTGAACTACCATCTCATTTCACAGTGGTCATCAAACAATCTTCAGATGAGAACAACTTGCATTCACAGACAACCGGAGCTGGATTTGACCCATACATCACCAGTCCCACAATCTGAGCCTACTTCGTTATACCTTTTAAATGTTTGTATTGTGTGCTAGAGATTTTTAAACACCCCATTCCCCCGCACCCACCAAACAATCATTCTAAATATATTTTTTTAGTAACTTCTTACCTTCTTGTAACCTTCCATCAGCAGCAGCAGCTCCGCCTGGAAAGATGGTCTTAACATAGATACCAATGGGCCCATAAATGCTGTCCTTGCCTCCAACGATACTGAAGCCCAACCCCTAAGTTATGAAAGAGAGAGAGAGAGATCATGTTTATTTCTCATAATGGTAAATTGTTTTATGTTCTGTATTAAGGTGTTACATGGGCAATTGTAATGAGCAGAACGGTGTGATGGGTATTAATACATTCATTGCAAGAGTTAAAACAAAGGTGGATATAGTGATTCCCAACTTAAAATGTCATTTAAATACTGTCTAAGTTCTTCTTTTTAAAGGTCACAAACAACCAATTTGATACTGTATATGCGCTGGAATACTAATGTCTAATTATTAGAGCATAAGATTAAGTTCCATACTCCTGGGCTGTATTGCCTGCTCTGCCACTGACATATGTGTGGCCTTGGGTGAGGCACTTAATCTCTCTTTGCCTCAATTCCCCACCCCTAAAATGGGACTGATATTCACCTCAGAGGGATGTTCTTTAATTAGTATTTGTAAACCAACTGGAAATCCTTAGATGAAAAGTGCTATATAAGTGCACAGCCATGATCCATGACTGGGGCCCCTAGGTGCTAACGTAATAAAGATGATGATAATTTATTTTATTGCACGCCTGTGAAGGACTTTCTGACAGTTGTCCCTACATCTGTAACAGACATTGTTATTTAGAAAGAAATCTTTATTAGAGAATTTACAAGCCTAAAAGGCCTGTGTTTAAGTCCTTAGCTTCCATATTTTATGCATCCAAAGCTGCAAATGAAAGTCAGTCAAAAATAATCACACGTGCTAATGAAGACAGAGAGCAAAAACACCGCTTTGCCATATTTATTTGTAAGTGTGATAGCAATTGCCTTCTCTCTCTCGCTAGATATGGTCTTTGTAAATCTAAGTTTTATTTTTGTGCACATGTACAAGATTTTGCTGAGGGTCATTCTTATGTAACTATGCTTCACCACGAGCTGCATCTTGTGGAGTTTCCTGGCTTAACAAATCATCAGGACGATGCAAGCTGCAAGGCAGTTTAGCTAGGTGACAAAAACAAGCTGGGTAATACACTGCCATGGAGAACATGCTCTAGCTACTGTGCACACATGCGATTCCCATTGGTCTCAATGGCAGATATGCTTGTGCTTGGAGAGTGATCTCTCCCTTAGAGTACAATAGGGGTGCTACAAAATACTGCAAAATCTGCAAAATACTGCAGAATAGAGTTGAAGACAAAATGCAGTAAAGACCCAATCCTGCAAGGTCCTGAATTCCCTCAGTTCCTGCTAAGTCAGTTGGGAATTGAGAGAAGTCAGCACCTTAACAGGATAGAGTTCCGTTTTAATTTTGTTGTGTGAACGTTTGGTGCTTGTGAAAAAGTGACAAATCAAATGCTCTGGAGGTGCTGCAGTCCTTTATTTACCTGGAGATCAGATACAGCACAGGCAGTGCATTCTTCCCCACACCGCCAGTCCACCACTGGGTCTCAGCTCTGACTTGGAGGGAGCATCGCTAGAAGGGAGAGGCTAATTCAGTCTCCAGACCCCATTCAGTCAGTGCCCCTCTTTGTTAAGACTGCCAAGAAGGATGCCAATGAATGTCAGCCCTGGTGGTGATTGTGTGATATGCACATATGTCCATTAGGAACTGGCCTGGGACCACCAACACACCACACATACTACCAAACTGTCAGTAGAGGGTGATAATTGTTAGTCATTTGTTGGCCAAGTCTGGATTGGAACTGGCAACCCAGAGGTGAAAGGCTGGCTATCCTGTTACCAGCCTCCCTGCACCAGTCACTCCCCATTCGATATTTGTGTTTACACCTGGAAAGATAACTAGCAACCTGTTTACAGTAATATACATAAACATCTCACCTTCCCTTGTCCTTTCATCAAAACAATGTTTGAGATTACGGACGCCTGGGAGCCACAAGATGCATGCATTAACTGAGCAGTGCTCAGCGATCTAGGAGGTTTTGGAACAGCCTGCAAAGAGAGAAACAGTTTTAATGCAGTGCCAGGCATTTGTTGTACATACCAAGTGAATGTGTGCAACTGGTCTGTGAGAGTACAGTCATCCCATAAACTGGGTTTTTTAATGTTGGAGGTAAATGTTTGCTTGATTCAAATAGCTCGTTTATTCAGGAACCAATGAGTTACAGAATTGTCTGATCATGTCCTGGTACTTTAGCCTTTTTTCAAATGCATTGGATATTCAGATACAACCCTGAGGTCCTTGTACACGATGGGCTTGATTTTGAACTCAATTAATTTCTGTGCTTGTGTAACTACGATTCAACCAGATTCACTCCTGATTTACATGGTGTGAGATCAGAAGCTAGACCCTAGAAGTACTCTCTAGTGGTATCACTTATCTGAGTCATATTATTTGTGATGGCATTTGATGGTCCCATGCCAAAATTATGTGTTTGGATATTTGGATCATGACAAGAACTGTTGTCTGACGGCCTGAGCACAGCACTGTGAATCCAGATCATCTTCTGAGTTCTATTATTATTATTTATTTCTATTACTGTAGCACTTCAAAGCCCTAGTCATAGACCAGGACCCCCTTGTACAATCCTTACTTTGTTATTGACTAGATCTGTATCCTTGTCACCATTTTCCTGTTTCCCTACCTATAAGGTAGTAAAAATAATATAAACTTACCTGTTGCATCTTGTTGATGTACAATATTAGTTAATGCCAATATAAGTGCTATAAACAGCTATGTACTGTGATAAAGTAGTAGTACAGAATTCACCACAGAGTGAAGGAAGTAGTTCCTTTTTGCTTGAATATACTCAGTGAGAAGCTAAAAACCAATCTGCAAGTACTCTACTTCCTTCAGTTTAATAGATGGTGGATTTCTTAACTTGTTTCCAGCCCATCAGGCATGACCAGTTTATGTATGAGTCTGTAGTGGTATACATATAAGCAGGATCTGAATGAGCTCTCCCCTGATATCCATTGATGAACTGGGGGAAAGACTTCAGGAACAGACTGTATTTGCACAGATACACGTACTCTGCCTAGATGTTTAGCAGACAGCGCTGCTTTGCCAAAGTGATCAATTTTGGCTGATTTTGGGTTACAACTCACTTTAGTTGAATGCAAAAGGGTAATGAAATGCTCATATCCTTACTGTATGAGTAGTGGCCAGCAGAACTGTACTTAGCATGCCTTGACTGAGGGTGGCACCCTAAACTGAATCTCACTTGCTAAGCAGGGGTATAAGGATGCCAAATCCCACTTGAAGATGAGAGCGGGGTGGGGTATACTCTGCCTGAAGAGTCCTAGATAATTTGCCCCTCCCCTCCTCTCTCCAGTGTTTAAAGACAGAGCTGATTGGACTCAACTCAGAGCCCTTCTTTCTGTTCAGTGATTACTAGAGCTGAAACCACTGATGAGCATGTCTAGGATCAAAGCTTTCAAAGTTGTTTGGAGACAGTGAAAGAAAACAAAGAAGCAGCAGCACAGAGGTTCCCTGCTACCCAGTGAAATCACTAAGAGCTGGACTAAGCTGGGGCCCTCAGAACACAGCAAGCAACAGCGGCAGATATGAGTGGTGGCAGAGATGGCAGCAAGCGGCCAGTGATGGCAGAGATAACAGCACCAGCAAGTGGCGAGCAGTGGCAGAGATAACAGTGCCAGCAAGAGGTGGCAGAGACAGCAGCAGTAGTGAGCCAGTTGAAGAGGCAGCGGCGGCAGCTAGAGCATTGCTCGGTGCTCTGCTCCCCTTTCAGGGGTGGTAGGTGGACCCATGTGACCGCACCTCTGAATTCTGGTTCTGTGCTGACTAAGGACAACCAACTGTGAGTGAGGTGCAGCGGAGGGCAAGGGGAGTGTGGGTGTTTGCTTATGGCTCCATGCTTTTGAATGGTGGTTGTGGTGTTTTCCCAAATTAATGTGTGGTTCCCTGTCCCTTTTGCTACAAGTTTTCTTTCGTTATACACAGACTCAATGCTTGCAAGAAGGAAAGTATTGCCTGTTAGAGGTGCCCTGGATTGCTGTTTAGTTTTCCCAGATTACTGGGTGAGGACTCAAGTCACTTCCGTTTTTTATTGTTAAGAGGAACCTCTAGATATTGAACTGTGTTGCTGCCAACTCCAGCTGGCAGAAGGATTACATCCATAATGAGGACTTCCTATTTGAACATTAGCACAAAGCTGATTTAAGCAGTGAGTCGAGTTATTATCTAATGGAACATATTCATGAAGTTCAGCAGGGCCAGAAACAAGTACAGGGAAGCTCAGAGTTCTGATTTTCTACAAATCTGTTTATGCAGTAATGTGAAACTCACAGCTGCATGACGATCTAATGTATGGACACCCATCGAGAATTCAGCTTCTGCGTGTCAGGAAATGAGGCTTTGATTAGTACAAGAAAAATAAGCTTATTCGTGCAGTACTGTAGAGAGAGTTAAGAAGGTGAATATCAGGGAAATGATTGCGCAATGCCAAAAATATACTCAATGAAAGGTACATCTCCATCAAATGGGTAAAATTGTTTATCTCCTGTGCTGTAGCCCTTCTTTCATTAGGGATCTGAGACATGTGCAAATATGTACATGCTACTTATACACTGTTTGTTGAAATTTATGGCCCTGAGGAAGAGCCTGTGGAAAGCACTTCTAGTTGCAGAAGCGCTGCAGTATCTATATGTGGCCAGCAAGATGGATCAGTCATACAGGGGAGCTCTCCTGCTGTCACAGTGGCGGTGCTCTCTGCTAGCTCCAAATAGGTGAGAGAGGTATTGGGGTGAACAAGGAAAGGGGCAACGGCATTCACTCTCCCGTGAATCCAGGTGTAGCTGGAAAACCTGCACAGGGGATGATCGGGACAGCGGCTGTTGGAGAAGGGACAATGGAAGGCTATGCTGCCATACAATCTTTCCTCCTTCCCTAGCCTTGCACCTCACACAGTCGATTCAATGTGGCTTTCTTTGGGGAGGGAGAAAATCCACCATGGGGAGGCTGAGGCATCACATTTGGAGGGCCCGCTGGCAGGGAGCATGGCTGGAGTGGCTGAGAGCTGCTCTGATTCCCTGTATCCCTAGTGCAGTCTCTCCACAGGCAAGGCCCCTAAGGCGGGCAAGCTTCGTCAGGAAAGCTAAGTACTAAACCCATGTTGGAGTGTTCTTGTTGAGTCTGGTGAACGTAACCTTCTGGTGGCGTGTGATTTCCCGTTGCACTTACCGGACCTCTTCCTACCAAACAGTCTAGCTGCTGAGAGAGTGACTTCCGGTTACTATATAGAGAATGGGGGTGTCTGTCTCTATATGCTGCTGCTTTCTTTGTCAGTGGACAGTCAATTTCCCTTATCCAGTACGGATTTACACCTACAGGAGACAGAAGACATGACACCGTATTTTTTTATGAGTGTTCAGTTCAAACACTTCGGCATCAAACACTTGACCAGGCTCTCAATAAATTCCATGCAGAAAGATTGTTCAAGTTATAAATATAACTGGCCCAGGCAGGGATGGGATTCCCTGACCCACCATTAAGAACCACACCCCACAAGCTTCAGTTGCATCCAGTGACATTGCATGATTAACCTCTGGGCACACACAGCTAACAGAGAGAGTTCTGCATGGCAGACATGCAAGACCTTGTCCAAAGCCTGCATGCTGTACGCACGTTCCATTCGCTTTTATGCACAAGCATCTGTGGCTATAGCCCTCTCTCTCTCTCTCTCTCTCTCTCTCCCCATCAGGGGCTCGTTACAAAGCAGCATCTTAATTGCATCACACAATGCACTGGGATCAAAATCACAGTACCCCGAAGAAAAGAAGACATAGAGACATTTATCGCAGAGTCAAAGGAGATACAGCTGAAAAGACCTGTTAGCTCAGCCAATCCCTCCTTCTGTCAATGCGAGGTGAGACCGCTACAAGTATTTCACCACTTTCCTTGAAAGACTATTCCACAACCTAACAGGTTTCACTGTTTGGCAGATGTTTCTTTTTAGTTAGTTAGATATAGTTTTTCAAGATAGTAGGCTGAATGTGGGGGGTGTTTTCCCTACAGCAAAACCCTGGGTGATAGGCCCCTGGTTGTGGAATATCTGGTGCCTTATATTGCTGCACAGTGTCTACACCTCTCCGCTCCACTGAGGGACTTGCACCCAGCCTGTGCTACCACACAAGTAGGCGGTGCTGACCAAGTTACGTAAGGGGGAAGGGAAGAGGATGGAATGTGCTGACCCAGCATATTCCCTGGGCAGCCTCTGCCAGTGTGGGATCCCATGAAGCCCTGACTGCAAATTCAAGCACCATCCTTGGGAGAAGAAGCTGAGAAGGCCAGTGGTGCAGACATTCCCTATACTTCCCAAGGAGTGGGACCCTCTAGGACACAGCAATCCCAGCTGTCTCAGAAGGGAGTAATGCGGCCCAACCACCTAATGCCAGATTGTGTCCACAAAGGGGTTCTGTTGGCATAAGCCATGAGGAGGAGGATCAGGCAGGCTAATGATGTTATTTCTATCTGTTACAGGCTTGCACCGTTTATTTTCCTGCTTCACTGCAGAATATTTCTGTTCATATTGCCTATGCCAAACAGTCAGAGGAGGTCAGAAGCTGATCCAGGCGTTCTGGCTACAATAAACTGCTAAATCAGTGACCACCAGCTAGCCCAGTGGTTCCCAACCTTTTTGGCTCGAGGGCCACAGATGTCATTTTTACTACCCTGAAGGGCCACCACTCTCTACCAGCAGTCCCCCTGTCCTCCCACGCCCTAGCCAGACGGAAGGAGTTCAGCAAGAAAGCTCTCCCATCCGCTCCCTTCTGCAGCCAGGGGGACGGGAGATCAGTGCTCCCCTCCTTCTGGCTCCAGCAGGGACCCCAGCACCTAGGGACCCAGGCGGAGCGCTTTGCTGTGCTTCCTGTTACAGCCAGGGGGAGGGAAGCACTGATCTCCCATCTCCTTGGGTGCAGCAAGGAACCTGCACAGGTCTTTTAGCCCCACACCAACATGCTCTGCCTAGGTCCTTAGGCAGCGGCTCTCTTCTGCAGCCAGTGGGAGGGGAGCTGTGGGCCACTTTGAAAGCCCCTGCAGGCTACTTTTGGCCCCCGGGCCACAGATTGGGAACCATAGCCCATGCCATGTCTAGAAGAAGGAATATGCAGTGCTGGGGAGCGGGGCAGGTAATTTGCCTGCTAAAACTTAAACATGCTGACATACAGAGTACAGGATTGGGTTTTCTGGCTGTGTCCTGTAGATTTTAGTACGGCCACTCTTGCTGTTTGCTTTCACCTATGCTATGGACAGGCACATCTGATAAGGATTTAATTTCATTGCAAGTTATTTAAGCTACTGCGCCACCTCATAAAGTTAAAGCAAATCTCAAATACCTGGGTGAAAGGTAGGTGTCATTCCTTTCTTTTCTGGCTGTTTATGTCTGTCTGTGCATTACTAGTGTGCCCATTCCCACGCTATGGGCAAAAGTGAAAAGTCTCAGAGACTCAGCTAAGTTGCTAGTTTTAGCTATTTCACTCGAAAGGCCATGCTGATTATATTCAATGGAAAACAGACAACAGCAATGTGAATAATCATCTCCGTATGACCAATATTTTATCAAAAAAGCATAAAGTAAACTGAAAGGGTTCGTTATTTGGGGGGCAGGTATCACTCTTCTGTACATTTGATTAGAAAATAGATGCTGTACTCAGCCCACCTGAGTACCCCCCGAAAACTATTATTTTCATTTCCAGGAATTACAACCAGAATTTATTTACAGTTATTGTAGTACAGTAGACAGTCCTCTCACTTCTCCTAAAAGACATTACAATGCAGAAAATCTTTCCTTTTTGGAAATAAGGGTTCAGTTTTAAAACTTTATGGAAAATGATAAACTCAGAATACACTGTCAGAGACATAACCTTGTGTGACGTCTGTGTGTAGACAAAGAAAGGGAGAGAACATCATAATGTAGTTCATAATCTGTATGTCCAGATGTCTCAATTAATGCAAACATTTAACATAGACTAACACTAGAACTACAGCACAGAAATTAACACTGATTTAAAGAGACATTCCCAACATAAAGCTGATACATATAAAAATGTCTGCCCCTGTTACTAACAACACTTGCAAGAATGGAAATATAAATAATTTTAAAGCTCTAACTTACTTCTCAGTATTTATGCTGCTTGTTCTCTTTTTGCATTTTCACTCATTTTGGTCACTTTCAAAAGGGCCTTCAAATTTGAATCTACAAATCAAGCTCACATGCATCTTTGCACATAAACACATTGGGTGAAATCCCGGTCTTACTGGAGTTAATGGAGTTTTGACATTATCTTCAGTGAAGCCAGGATTTCACCCTTCACCAGCATAAATCAAAATGTGAGACACATAGTGTGTGTGTGCATGTGTGTGTGTGTGTGTGTGTGTGTGTGTGTGTGTGTGTGCAAATAGCTACAGAATGAAATAGGTGTGCCCATATTTCTGACTACAAATATGGAGGCACATTTGCAAATTTTACCCTTCTTAAAGACTTGTTCGTAGTCAGTTACACTTACTGTTTCTCAAGTATTGGTATATGTTGCCATTGGCAATCATAACACTTGAGGAAAGTTTAAATTAAAAAAAACTTCTTAAATTACAAAACTATTTCTGTTAATGTTAATTCTAGTAAAAATCAACCAAAGCTTTTTTCCCCAAAAAAGAGCCTGAACTAGTTTACAGTGTACCTTTAAAAGATACAAAAGGATGTGCATATGTATGTACAGGAATCATGATTGATCAGTATGCATGGATATCTGAATCCATTCTTTAATACTAGCTTTTCATGCACCATGAATCTAACAGAAGAAACTTGAGCTAAAATCTTCCAGAGTAAAGCTTGGTAAAAAAAATGCTGTTTCTTTCAACATCATGATATCATAACCTTGAGAAAGTTTCAATCATTTAAATGTCCTAAGAGAAAATATTTCCTGTCAGAAACTTACTGGTAGAATTACTACGAGTCCTTTGGCAGATGACTTTAGAGTGCAGAAAACAGTTAGTTTGTATTTCCAATTGAACAGGCCTTTCACTGCAGACACCTCTTGAGGATTCCTGAAAAGAGACCCAGAATATTTGAAATACAAATCTGATCAGCTAAGGTTTTGCTGAAAGGACTAACCCCTTCACTGAGTGCAACAATGAAAAAACATGGACATTAATCTCCATGTTAAAAAAAATTCTCCCAATTTAATTTGCACAAACTTCAGCCTGGATTTTAACTTGTATCCCTGAACTTGGGGAGGAAAGCCATTTGTCTAGCATATATGCAGCGATGAGGGATGGTGGTTCTAAACTATTTGTTTGATAATGTTTCTTTCAAAACATCAGAAGTAATTGTAACTTGCCTGAGAACTAATATGGAAATATACATGCAGTTTAGAAGTTATCTTCAGGAGGCTAGGCAAAAAATTAGTCTCTCTCTCTCCCCATCCACCCCTCACCTCCAACAAACCATACAAGAATATTTTCATTTTACCCATAAACTCTAGATATGCTGGTCTAAATATCAGCTGTGACTGGTGGGCTTGGAGTGCCTCCATGTCTGAGTGCCCAACTTGACATTTTAAAGGGGCCTGATTTTTGGAGGGTAGATGATTAGCACTGTCTGAGAATCTGGCCCTTTCAAGGTGTTTCAAGCTGTTTCACTTTTGAAAATGGTGGCCACTGTGTTTGGTATTTATAAGCTTTCAGTTAAACAAAAATTGTCCAAATGTAGGATTTAAAATAGTTTGAGAGTCTGGTGGGGAAAGAAAATGATTACACCCAACTAGGAACCCCACTTTAAGTGTGCTTTGAAAATTAGAAATTCGGTATATCTATGGATCTAGGCGATTTATTCCAATTCACAGGATGTATTGAACCCTATCAATCCTAAAAGAATAATAACCATTGGCAGTGTAATTATGCTATAAAACAATACCAAATCATGGAAAAACTCTCTCTCTCTCTCTCTCTCTGAGTTAAATCGTTGGAAATATAGCTATGATAAAATTGCATGCACCTGACAAACTATCACTTTGCATAAAAAGCCAAGCCAGTTTTGCTCAAGGGAATCTTGCAGGAGCTGGGGAGGCCACAAAATGGTACAATAGCAGGGTCTATGCGTCATAAGATGCTGAGAGCCAGCTAAAGGAGGAACTTACTTCTTGAAGTCTCATTTTAGTAGAGCCCTTTGGAGCTATCCTGTCAGGGTGAGCTAATGAATGACAACTTTCCTCTTCAGCAGCAGGTGGCGCCGTTGCCAAATCATAAAAATATACATCCTCTTTCCAGCCTGCTTCGCCTAGTGAATTCTTTAGAAAAAGAGACATAAAGATGAGTCTGAAAGGTGCATTGTGAAACTGATTTCATAGCTTTTGGCTAAGCAGCCAGTTCCGGGATCTCATTTAAAAAATGTTTTCTGTTCAATTTTTATTTTGTTTTTCAGCCAACATCATGAACGTTTTAAAGAGCACATGGGACCTACTGGCTGAGGCTGTTGGGTGCTATCAGAGTTAAAGGTTAAATAATATAGTCTGCCATGTAAAACAGGAGTCCTCTTGGATTTTGAAAGGAAAAAGAAATAGCCTCTATTCGGGGGTTTAAGAGACCTCAAGGTGAGGGACAATGCACAGTACGAAGATGATACAAGAGGCACACTCTGGCAGGACTGCAGCCTTCTCATTTCTCTAACTAAGCCTGTACGGGCCATGTGAGTTTCTTCTAGATAACTGAACCTTTTTTTTCCCCTTTAACATTTAGGTCCCGATCCTGCAATAAACACCTGTGTGAACACCATTAACTTCAAAGGGGCCATGTAGATGCACGGCAGGGAAGTACTCCCATAGAATTCACTGCAGGCAAGGTGCCTTAGAGCTTGTCTACACAGTGCTTTAGTCTGTACTAGCAGGGTGTAAATTCTAGTGCGTACTGGTGTATTGCACACTAATTGGCCTGGGTGGACCCTGCTGGTGCACACTATAAGTTCCCTAGTGCATGTTAATGTAGTTCTGTTTCAAACACTCCTACCATAACGTACACTAGACTGTGTCCAGTATCTGCTGTTTTTAGGTAATTTTTGCCAACATGCTAGTGGTTTTTATAAAAAAAAAAAAAAAACCCAATAATTTATTCTGAGTTTCTCCTATAAATTATGGAAGTAGGAAGTATGCAATTTAAATTAATGCATATATGTAAAATGTAACAAAACCTCTGGCCTCCTTTTTTTTTTTTAATGCCTTTACTGTATGGCAGATTGTGGGGAGAGCAGCAAGGACTAAATTAGGGAAATACCAGTACCAGTCAGACATGTGCTCGAAGGTAGATTAAAACTAAATGAGATCTGTATCCAGTCCAACCAAATGGCCCACCCACAACAAATCAAAGGGCATCCCCCTGGAAAAGGACTTGTTTGCAATACTCCTGCCTCACTGTCCTGTTGATGCTACCTCGTGCTCTCCAATCCCCCTGGCAAACCCTGCACTCTCTAGCAGTGGTCCCTCAGCTCTAAAGCCTTGGACCCAAGTCTTGGTCCTTTCCCAGCCCAGGGTCTGCATCCATGTATCTTCTTTTCATCCACCATGAGTTTGGTCAATTTGTATATACAAAACACCGGGGTGGGGGATGTCGTTCTGAAAGAAGTGATTGTATAGTCCCAGCTAGAATTTCCGAGGACTGATGGCTCCCCATAGTCCCTGTTTGTCCTGGAACAGCTGCGCTGAAGGTTAGCAGACTTAGACTATGTTTGGGTATGTCGTGAAGAGGCAAAAACAAATTTCCAGATGTTCGGTGCACAAATTCCCCTGTTTTTTCAGGTAAATACTGTTGAAATGCCATGGAGATGCAGGATGGACCACAATCCTCGCACTTACCTTGTTGGCAATCACTAAATTCACCAGACCTGTTGCTGATTGAATGAGAGATTCAGCCTCTTTGCTGGAGAGCTCTTTAAGTGATTGTCCATTTAATGTTAACAGTTCGTCCCCTGGGCTTAGACGACCATCCCTTTCAAAAATGATCAAAAACACACAACGTTACAGACCCAAGAACCATACAGCATAACTGAGATTGTTCTGTGTGTCTCGCCCACTAAGAAGCCACATGAAATCTCTCCTTTCCCCTGCCACCTTGAACACCCTGATGCATGGGCATACAATCCATACAACTGTGACGCATACAATCACAGCCCCCGTCCCAACTGCAAGGACGGCACCCTGCTAGCACTCCTCAGCTGAAGCATTGTGTCCATTTCTGGGCACCACATTTCAGGAAAAATGTGGACAAATTGGAGGAAGTCCAGAGGAGAGCAACAAAAATAATTAAAGGTCTAGAAAACATGACCTCTGAGGGAAGATTGAAAAAATTGGGTTTGTTTAGTTTGGAGAAGAGAAGACTGAGCGGGGATATGATAACAGTTTTCAAGTACATAAAAGGTTGTTACAAGAAGGAGGGTGAAAAATTGTTCTCGTTAACCTCTGACAAGAAGCAATGGGCTTAAATTGCAGCAAGGGCAGTGTAGGTTGGACATTAGGAAAAACTTCCTGACTGTCAGGGTGGTTAAGCACAGGAACAAACTGCCTAGGGAGGCTGTGGAATCTGTCATTGGAGGTTTTTTAGAACAAGTCAGACAAATTCCTGTCAGGAATGGTCTAGCTATTACCTAGTCCTGCCGTGAGTGCCAGGGACTGGACTAGATGATATTGAGGTTCCTTCAGTTCTACATTCTATGATTCTATAATCCTTATTTGCTCTTAACATTGAGAAGAATTAGAGCTGAGCATGGCTGCATCTTTTATTTCTAATAAATTTACCCATTTCTTCAGCTCGGTGGAATACAAGATGTTCCCTGTGCATCACTGTGTTCCTTTGGATTTAAGATCTTAAAGTGCAACTAGAGTCAAAGATGGATTCTGCGAAAACCACCAAGTCCATAATAATAACAACAATCATAAATCAAGTACCTGTGGGCAGCCCCTCCATTGATCACTTGGCTGACTGTGAACCCTTTCCCAACAGAAGTGCCGTTGGGGCTTCTAGCAACTTGGATCCCCAGGCCATCATTCCCGGTGGCTATACAGAGCCTCCAGATGCAGCCATCCTGGTTCAGGAAGAATAAGACATGAACTCTTTACTGCATCAAAGTAAATGTGCAGAGAACGTTAAAGTCTAGCAGTTCAAAGGGGAGGTAAAGCTCCCCTAACTGGAGACCTGAGGATTCCCCTAGTCTGGTAGACTCCCCAGAGTCCACAGAGCTGGTGAAGCTATACCTCCTCTTCCCAGTCCCTCGGCAATATGGGAGGGGCATGCTGGGGGTGTACCTAGAGGAGGGGCAAGATCAGAGTGCTGATGTGCTCTAATGCACTCGTTGGCATAACAACCCATCGGGGGCCATTACAACTGGAATAGGCTAGAGAAGCTCTAAGGCTGCTCTAACTTAAGGACAATCTGCCCCCCTCCAGGAGTTGAGGGAATATAACGTGTCCAACCATCTTCCCCCATCCAATATGCAGGTTCTGCACCAAGTGACACTCAGCCAGCCCTGTGATTTTGAACATGATTTGGCAGTGATCCTATATCATTTGATTTATGGCAAAGAAAAACGTAACAGGTAAAGCGATGATCCACAAGACTTTCGCTTTTCTTTGTCGCAGGGTGTTGATGTCTGAGAACTCCAACTGCCCCCATCTTGAGATCACTCTCAGCAATTTTCTTGCTTTGAGTTAGGAATTTAGGGCTCAGTACAAGGCCCACCAAAGTCAAAGGAAGGTCTCTCATTGGCTTTGAGGGGCAATGGATCTGGCCCTTACTGAGACTGACTTACTGGTGAACTTGGTGGGTTTGATTATGGTCAGAATTTTCTGTAACAGATGGTGATATTCCGGATTTTACTAACTCTTTCTCTGCATGGGGGGGGGAGATGTACGTATTGTGTATCCAAGTTAAAAACTCTAGAACAAATTTATACTTGAAGTCAGCAGAGTTACTCTAGTGCTACATTTTGCCCTCTGTTTTATTGATACCCCTGTGTCTTCTCCTTACTACACTGCATGAGGTTAATAGTCCTGAAAGAAGTACAGTAGAACCTCAGAGTTACGAACCCCTCGGGAATGGAGGTTGTTCGTAACTCTGAAATGTTCGTAACTCTGAACAAAACATTATGGTTGTTCTTTCAAAAGTTTGCAACTGAACTTTGACTTAATACAGCTTTGAAACTTCATTATACAGAAGAAAAATGCTGCTTTCCCTTTATTTATTTATTTACTTTTTGTCTCTGCTGCTGCCTGATTGCATACTTCCAGTTCCAAATAAGGTGTGTGGTTGACTGGTCAGTTTGTGACTCTGGTGTTCGTAACTCTGAGGTTCTACTGCACCATCTCACCTCCCCCACCCTCCCCCCCCCCCAAAAAAAAAAAAAGAGAGCGAGAGAGAGTGTGAGAGATTGAATTCCAGTAATATGTTCTAGTATTCAGCCCCTAGTGGCAGTAGAAGTTAAACTACTATTTTTATTTTGTTAACTTAGTTTTATGCACTGTTAAGAAACTCATGCCAATACAAGGCCAAATTCTGCCTGTAGAAGCATGCACGAGGCTGCCACAAAAGTCACTGGGAGCCACTCATGCTCCTTGCACTAAGTCTGCAAAATGAAAGTAATAAGACACATATTAATAAATGGCAGAACATTCTCCTTGCCAGATGGCCAAATACCTACAGCCTGGGAGAGTCTGTACAGTTGGTAGTGCCATGAGCTGAGACGGCTAAGGCTAAAAGCAGAGATGGCAGAATGGTCCAAGGAGGTGCGCAAACAGTGTGTGTTCAATTTTAAAGTCAGAATTCAGGCTTAGCTCTTGCAAACCTTTACGTCCATGAACAGTCCCTTGGAAATGACTGGAACTGCTCAGATGAGCAATGATTCGTCATTCGAGTAAGGACTTGCAGGGTCGGGCTCCTAAATTTAGAGACTTTTATTTTTTGACACGGCAACTTTTTAGCCATTCTCAAGCTCCACTCTATTCAGAGGCACGTCCCCCCATTGAAACTCACATGTGGTCATGCTCCATTCCCCAACATGTGTACAAGTCTTAGACTTCCATCCTGCAATGAAAACTGCTTGATTCCCAATTGAGTTACTGGGGCTCCACGCAAGCGGCCTTATGGTTTTCTTTGCCAGATAAAAATCTTAGATTGTTAATTCCTTGGGGGCAGGGATTGTCTCCATATATGCAATGGAGACACCATCCTGACTCAGATTTCAGGGTGCTACTTTATTTAAATGTCAAATAGTAATAATAATAATAATAATAATAAGAGCAGGTTTGGATTTTTTCTGGGCACAATCATTTGTATGCATTAAATTAGTAGATATGCAAAACTGGAAGCTAGTTCTATTGTGTGTGTCATAAAAACTGGAGAATGGCTATAATTTTTGTTTTAAATCCAGCAGGCTTAGTTAATTTTCAGTTTTGCTCTATCTGTCAAACACTTTAGAAATTAATTTATGTGAACTACTTACACAAAAAGCTTTAATGGGGTTGAGGGATATGTATGTATTGTCATCATTTGCATGTGTGAGTCCCGGATGTAGATCGTTATATTAACATCCAAGTTATTGCAACATGACATAAAAGATGAGCTTTAAAAAAAATAAATATTAAGCATAGCCAATGTTACAGCAGCCAATTTGTTTGGGCTTTGCTCTGTAATGTCTTTTATTTGCTGTCTCATTTATTATTTTATATATAAAACTGAGCTGGTGGTGCTTCCAAGAGCAGAGCAATTATTTATTTTGCCCCTTTCTTTAATGTGTCCTGTTGGTTTTGTTAAGTGACTCATAGCTCCGGACCTGGCAAATGTAGAGAACTTGTTAAAATAAAGTTGGCAGGTTTTCTGGGTGGGCAGGTGGGTTCCTCCTAGGGCACCAGACCGAGTCATTCCTGGAACGTATGTTTAATGCAAGTCAGTTGCCAATGAATAAGAAAAACTTTTGTTTATAGGCACCTTTGCCATACAGAGCTTAATGAAGCTGGTGAAACATGTATTTCGCATCTGTTCAAATTTTATTGACCCCAAGCATGCAAATAAAACGAAGGCTTTTCAGTAGTTCACTGTGAGTAAGATTTACATTTAAGTAAAAAATCTCAGTCTGAAAGAAAAACCTAAATCAAAGAAGTATCTCAAGATCTTTTTGGAAACATTTGTGTATAGATTCAGCTGATCTTTCATGCATTTCATTTAGCAATCCTTTACCAACTTCCTTCATTCTTGCCATGACAAAGGCCAGATCGAAGGATGTTTTTCTCTTCCATTTAAGATATTTCCTTTTCTGTCATTTTCTCATTAGACATTTCTAGCTGAGAGTCCCATCTCAAAACATCTCATTCCAGATGCTGTTTTGAAATAAGTGTAAACATGACATCACTGGAAAACTGAAACCTTTTGTGCACTCTGAATGTAACACACAATAGTTCGATTGTCTGAAATGAAATACATTGCTGCACAAGGGTGGTTCAAGGAAGGTCTGGTAATCAGTTAACCAGGCATATGATGATAACCTGATTGACTCTGTTTGAAAAACAATAACAACAATACAATAGTGCATGCACATATTAGGCTTCTGTATCCTGCTGAATGCTAAAGAGCTGTGGTTTCCGAGGCTCTTTCAGCCTCAGAAAGAGGTCTTAAGAGAATACAGCCTTTCTGAATTTTCTTCAACAGGAATTTTATTCTGTGTCAGTTTTGAAAAATAGGACCCGAGGCCTAGCTCTAGATCTGCCTAGATCAGCAGAGCTCCATGGGTTTTTTATATGTTCAGCTGAGACGCTGGCCCTTTAAAAACTTTTAGACACAATTCAATTTATTTTCCTAGCATCTGTCTGCGAATTCCCTTTGCAATTAATAAAGGTGCCAGCTGGTACCTGTGAAAAATTCATGGGCTAGTGAATTGGGCCATTGGAGGTGTCTACCTTACTCCCACCCTTTCCATTTTACTTTCTTCTCTCCAATTCCACCCTCTCCTTCCTGGTAGTGAGATTATGAATTAATCGGATGATGCAACAGGTGGGGTATGAGATTCAGATTCCCAGAAAAATATGGCTCTGGCTACTTGAGGGATAAAGAGACAGGTAAACAGATCACGCAGTATAAATAGACCTGTCTATCCATCAACAACCCTTAGCCATGTTTTTTCTGGGAAGCTGCCCTACCTGTTGCATCACCTACATGTCACGTCCCATCACTCAAGTTCCAGGGATAACATGTCTCTGATCTCACTGTGTCTGGGACAGGAAGAAGGCAGAGGATGGAAAGAGAGAGAGAGATTAAATAGAGAAAGTGAAGGAATAAATGCAGTCTCCCTCCCAACCCAAGCTTGTCCTGCTGTCATGCCGTAACCGTGTCTGAGACATCACAGTCTGCTGCCATGGAAATCATCCCATCACAAAGGATGGGCCAAATCATCCCCTTCTGGAAAATGAGAAGTTAACAAAAAATACACCAGGATGATGATGATGATGCAGAAAAAGTTAGTTGTTTTTCCTCATCAGGGATGAGGGATCTGAGGCCACATGGAAGAGGCAAGGAGTACGGGTCCGCAACCACATGGAGCCCTATGATCCACTGACAGCCCTGACCTCGAGCCTTTTGGCTGTTGAGCATCATACAGAAAACCTGCCCCTCAACATTGCACGCTGTCCTGGATAACCCCTCTCCCTCAGTAGCCTTATTGCCCTTGCTGGTGTTACATGCCCCTGCCCGCATGGGTGAGTGTGGCATGTGGAGGAGAAACCACACATCATAATGTAGTGCTGCCAGAAACAGGAATAAATTAGATGGGGATTACTGCTTGAAATTGCTGAGGTACCCAATGGAGCATGCCAGCCAGAGTGGATGTCCCTGGTCCCGTCCACTCCTCCCCATGACTGGCTTTGTCTCTGATTTCCCAGTAGCCCTATCATGTAGACCCTCCTTCCACAGCTTTTGCCTCAGTGTCAGCGCACTAAGTGTCAGGCACTTCTCACACATTTTCTTTTCTATTCCAGGCCACTTGAGTCACTGCAGGATTATTCAAGAGCAGAGAGGTTGCAAAGCAGATGTTCTTATTTACACACCAAGATCCTTACTGTTTGGTGCGCACACGGAAGGCCAGGAAGCTACTTTGAGAAGCACATGATAGGTGAATGCTTTCAGATTGGAGCACTCTTACCCAGTCATCATCCCACTTAGGGTAAGTTGTTATATGCTACCAGCCTTTGGTTTGACATTCCATTTTCTGTGTTGTTTTTTTAGTCTAGGTTACTGTAGCTTGAGTCATCTGCACTTGAAGTATTGGTTGAGTTGAAGGATCACAGGGCACCCAGTAGAATTTACTTAACAAAATACTTACCTTTTGTAACACATATAAAGAGAATTCCAATGAGTGAGAGGTCAAAATAGTCCATACCACCAGACTCCCAAAGCTGCATTGTCAGACAACTACCAGCACCACATTAATACTCTCAGGATTCCCTTGTCTGACATCATAGATTCACCTATGCTAGATTTTAGGGCCAGAAGGGACCGTTGCAATTGTCTAGTCTAACTTCCTGCATAACACAGGACATAGAATTTCCCCTAGGACCAATCAGAATGAAGATTGAGGTGACCCTCACTTCATGAATACTGTTAAGAATACTCTGAATACTGTCGAATGATTCTTGCCATGAGAGTTGATCAAAAATAAAAAGATATTGTAGGCATCTAGAACATTTGGAAAGCATTTTCATTCCATGATTTTTCAAATGGACCAATTTTCATTTTCCAACTTTCTGACAGCTTTTTGTATGGATATATATTTTTACAGAGATATAGGGAAGGGAAGTTTGTCTCAGTATCAAACTCACTTTAGAACATGGGTTCATGCCAACTACAGAGTAATCAAAGAGGGGCTTCTGTTTCACCCCACACACATCTAGCCTATGGAACACAGAAAACTGCATACACCCTAGTTTAATCTCTAAGCATGCATTCTGAATTTATTAACACTTTAATTGCTGGATTAAAATAATCTGCAAAATGCATATTGGGAGAATAACTGTGTTTTGAATGTTCCTCCTTGAAAGCAAAAGGCTTAGAACCATAATGTAAGCAAAATGTCAGAAGAATCTTTCCATAATATTTTCAGTTTGAATTTACATCAGAGTATTTATTTATTTTCATTAGCAGAATAAGTGTCCCACAGTGAGACAGTTACACAAATTACAGTGCCCTGGATTCATTTGAAATTCAGCAACCCCCAGTAGCAATTATCAGAATCACCACGGTAGACAGAAAGAATGTTGTGACTTTGCCTAGAAATCACAGTTATGAAGCAAACCTAATACACAGCACTGTCTGCTACTTTATAATAATACACACATCAGCACAGTAAAGACTGTGTGCAACCTCATACCCAAATGCTGAGTTTTCTGCACTATTGTTGCTTTATTGGTGCAAATCACTAGGGTGGAGCTGGGCTTATCTGCCCTGGTACAAGTCACTTGAGACACTAGTGCCAGTGTCTGCACAAAGGGGTTGCACTGGTGTAGCCGCACTGGAATGAAAAAAAGCCCTTGGTTGTATTATGCTCAATTTCTATTTGTTAAATAAGATTCTCAAATTAAAAGCACTTTAGAAGAGCTAAGTAGTAGTATCATGATGCAAGTTATGCACAATTCTCAGGGTCTTAGTAAGCTGTCAGTGTGGCCCCTCCACAACTAACAAAAGAAGCCATGTCTTCCAGGGATCAGAAGTGTTGCCCTACTTTCCATACTTCCATCTACTCACTGCTGCTCTGTTTTGACAAACAACAAAGACCCATTTCTGTTATTCTTGTTACTCAAGAAGATTATCAAAGTTATTTCTATGGAATATAAATGATAGCTATAATCAGGTCATGGCACATCCTATGACACTTATCATGTCGATACATAGAACTTGCCATGTAATTGCAGTCAGACCATGTACCAGAAACTGGTTGCCTGAAATAAAGCGATACTGGAAACACTGTTTAATCACAGTGTGAACTCTAGTGAATCATACAATTAACAGGGTAAGGCTCAGACAAGAACATGAACTCTTCCACTGCAGGGAGGAACTGTTATTGGAGAGTTTTTGTGCTCTGGATTTCCCTCTACATCTGGCACATCCGTACGCAATGACCAGTGATTCACTTAACGTTTTTAAAATTCTCCTCCCCTTCCAGTTCAGGTCTTTGTGGAAGTTGTTCACACCTTCAGTGTCACGGGCACCAGGTGTAGGGCTGCAGCCACTGCAAGGCAGAAAACTGACAGACGACAGCAATATCCAGCACAGTTGTGTGCCCCAGTAATGTCACAGAAAAACGGATTCTGATTCCCTGAAATGAGACTGAGTCACTCATTGAGCAGTGAATTTCTGCAGCTGATTATAGAGTGGAACACGGAACCTGAGGCACTGGGACCTGAAGAAAATCATTGGCTCTCTTCTTCTGGATATTTGAGGAGAGGGAGGGAAGTTTTATGAGAGGGCCTCAAGTGCTTTCCAATGCATGCTGCACGAAGGAGGCTGTCATAATGGACCTGTGCCCCATAGAAGGGACATACAAATCACTTCATTGCATATTGCAGAGCCTCAGCAAGAGGACAGAGAAGGGAGATCAAAGTAGATGATGCCAGCATTTCTCCTCCTAAGGTAGCAGGGATGAAGATTTGATGGAATCACTGATCCATGATTCCACACTGCAAACAGAAGGTTAACAAGTACGGCCAACAGACACTTACATTGCTAAGGATGAATTTAATGTCCCGCTGGTCTCCAGAGGCAGTAGCTAATCTGACTGCTATAAACTCAAGGCACCTGGATTCTCTGACTTGACTGTCTTTGGTACAATGGTGAGAAGTCACATGCTGGTACGCCTGGGGGCAGGTATTGGGACTCAGCATGTTTTGGGTTTGTGGATGGACAAGCTGCAGCAGCTGACAAGTGCATGAGAGTGCACCGGGATTGTGCAAGGAAGATAGAGAAGAATCTATGGGCTGGCAGAAGTCAGCAGCCTCCTTTAAGTGCACAATGAGCTCACCAGCCAGAATGTGGAATGTTTCTCTTATACAGGTCAATATTTGCATTGCTAAAGTGCATATGATGTAATAGGCATTAGGATACCATAGAAGTGATCAGCTATAAATAACCTAGGTAAGTACTGTTCATTTCGTTCTTGTCATCAAGAGGGTTCTCAAAGTGCCTTAGTCTTTACTAGCTGAGTGTACAGACTATGTACTGTGTATTAGGAGATGCTTCATTTTGCTTGCAATGCAGCCACTTCTGGGGTGAAACAATGTAGCTACTTGACAGCGCACAGCAACAGTACACAACAGGTTAGGACAGAAAGTGATGAAATATGCAGCATCCATCTGAAATTATAGGAGGAGTTTACTATAGGCATCCAGAATGTAATCACTCAATTTGAAAAATGGCCACTTCCTCTTGATAAAAGCAACGTTAGTTTTTTAATGACCAGAATTACTTATAGTCTCACTTTTATATCTGTTCAGAAGGTGGCATCTTTAGCAGCACAAAGTCCCCAGGAGCTTTCTAACTCAGACAGATTTGCCTACTGAATCACTTGAGCTTCCCATAGTACTAACCCAGCCACACCTTATTTAGCTTATAGAATCTGACAAGATCACCATTTAAAAATGGTCGGTACTGTAATGACAGCTTCCTATTATGACAGCTGAACTGCTGCGTTCCAGATAGAGTGCACCTGCTGTGCTACAGAATGCACCCAGTATGACTTAGCATCCCACTGGCTTTGACGGCATGTCAGTCAGCAGAGTGCAGCAGACAGACCCTGCAGCCCAAGAGGGAGTGTGATACATTTTTCATGCTATTTATGCAGAGTTGGAATGCTGCTGGCTCATGGTTTATGAGAATCAGAGGGGGGTGTCTTATGTGCCCTGAGAAATATTACCATATTCATCCATGGAGCATAAAATAAACAATAGTCAGTGAATTGCCTACCTTGATGAAGAACTTTCTTCTCATATTCTTGCAGCTCTCGCTTGCATCGGCTTTGGACTGAACCACATTGGTGCTCACAAGAGGATAAGGAATGTTGTCATCCGTTTCTGATGTGCACGGCACTTGTAGTCTAGGGCAACTGTCAATTTCCTCTTGATCCCAGTTGGTAGAAATCTCAAAGGGGTCAGGGCATTTCTCATCTGGACTCGACCCATCATCAGTATTCTTGGCATTACAAAGTATGAGTGATCTTGAAATGGAGCGAAACTTTTTTGATTTCCTGCTCCCAATGCTGCTCTGTCGATCCATCTTCAGTGAACTGGTGATGCTGCCCTTTTTCCTCTCATGTTCCCATTTATGTGGCATGACAGTGCCAAAAACGTTTTCTAGTCCTCAGCAGCTAAATATCCTCCAGGAAGAGAAATATAAAAAGTGGTTATTATTTGATCCATCTTGTTTCCCCTCCCAATAACCTATACTACTGAAAAGTTATGATGAACAAACCAAGTCAAAGAGCCTGTCAGTCCACTAACAACCGTGTGATGTCTTATGACTTGCTAAGTTTATTTCTGTGAAGTGCTGTACTAAATTCTCCTTCACCTTTTCATTCTCTTTCCATGCTCTTGGAGCACAATGGAGTGCTTTTAAGAAATGTTTTTGATGCTTCCATTGTGTTGCTTCTTCCTGGTTTCTGCTGAAATTGCACGATGAAATGCCAAATTGAAAAGATGATACAAAAAGCACTATTCCATCCTTCTAACTCACATACAGGGAGACACTCTGCTTGGAGCCTGATTTATGAAAGCATTATAATTCAAATAGGATTAATCAAATCGTTGAGGCTAAGTTCTCTGCCTGGTACATCTGATTTGTAAGTGGTTTAACCAAAGTAGATCTTGGCCACGAGTAAGGAAGGAATGTCAGGCTGGAATGAAACACATACCTTTGGACAGCTAAGACCACTTAAAAGACTCTAATAGCAGAAGGGAGATCCATTGAAGCCATTTAGATGTGAATACCTGATTAAGAATTGAACCTCATAAAAGAATACAACTCCAGTGTACTAATGCAAAATTATCCATCAAAGGAATGATTTGTTCCAGGGTATGTTTCTACATATCAAATAAAAAAACAGCAGAAATGCCATAGCAGTGTGACATTAAAATTGGCACTTTATAAAATGAATATTGAGTAAAGGAATAAGCATGTTAGAAAAATAAAGAAAAACTGGTCAATACATTTTCAGCATAACAATTTTCCATCAGAAAATGCAGGTTAGTTGCAATTAAAACGTTTTTCAGGAGCATGTAGATTTCAGTGACGGTTTTGGTGGATGAAAGTCTAAATGAATCATTCTGACTTTCTCTTTTCATTTTGATAATGTTGAAACATTTTGTTTCAACGATTGCCCAGAAAACCTATGTTTAGCCCCAGAACAGGTATATTCTGACCAGGAAGGAAAGCGCTGAGAGGGTGGTTCAATCTCCATGTCCCATTCAATCCTCAGCCTCTCTGAGAGTGACAGTAAAGGTGCCAGTTTATGCTAATTATGATATGATAAGTTGAGGATTTTGTTGGACATTTTAAAAATAATAAAATGTTCTTATTACAAATGTTTAACACCACAAAGATCGTGGACAGGGCATAAAGAACAGGGAGATATTACCGTGGGGATGTTTCTCAGTTGGCTCAGCTTCACAGTTTCCAAGCACAAATTGCACTTGAAGAAAGGTGCAAAATTTGCACCTATGTCTTTTGTGTCTGCAAATGAATTGTGGATGCAAGTCATAAATTACATGTTAAACCGCCAGATTCCTCACTACAGCCAGGTGGACCAGACTCTTACAACTGAGATTTCTACCCACAGCTCTGTTGGGGATGTAAAAATGTGGGTGCCACCTTCGCACAGGCAAATTGCAGTCGCAAAAGGGAATCCAGTCATCTGAAAATGTAGGTGTGTACATTTTACACCAAGCCAGCTCCACTGAATAATAAAACTCTACAAGAAAGCTTCAGGATCACATTTCTCTCCTCTGCGTCTCACACAAATACCCATAGAAACCAAACAAAACACCAAAGAAAAGAAGGAAAAGTGAATATTATGTAGTAGAGAACCTGACCAAAAAAGGTATATGAGGGGAAATATGTAGCTGCTGGAGGAGTACAAGATCCAGTATGCATCAAAGTTTGTTTAATTTTGTCAAAGAAAACCAAATACGGCACATAGCCTTGTCATGAGAAGCAAAGAGGTCCCTTTATCCATAATTGAGACGCTTGCTAATACGTTCGGTGCCTTGAAGAAGTTCAGGCATTTTTATAGGTGATACTCTTATAAGTGTTTAGGGCAATTTATTTTTTATCATACTAATAATAATATCCTTCTGCTTCACAGTGTCTTTCATTCAAAAGGATCCCAGAATACTTCACAAATTACATACAGTGAACACTAGAGCTGGTCAGAAATTTTTCAAAGGAACATTCTTCCATCAGAAAATGTCGATTAGTTTAAATCAAAATGTTATGTGGGAACGTGTCAATTTCAATGAACATTTTGATTGAAACCTGCCTGGTTTCCTTCCAGCTCTTCTGCCCACCTCCCAGCTCCTTGGCAGCTCTCCTGGTGAGCTGGCACAGAGATCAGGCTACCTCAGCTTCCAAGCTCTCTAGTTTCAATTTTGAAGAAATCTTTCAACTTCTAATCCTATTACAGGGCTGTACCTCCCCGTTCTATAAAACACACAATGCTGTATCTCCCCTAGTTTCCATTCTTTTGTTGAATGGGATCCTTCTCTGAATAATCCCAGTACCTGCCTCTTCTTATTGCTCATAGTTTTGTCAAGAAGGAGAGGCTGAGTGAAGTTAACAAAGGTCTGGTCAGTTTCAGGACTGCTATTCAGAGGCCCACACTAGTGACACTGACAAGAATCATGACAATTTCAGTTAGCAGCTGTTTGGGAAACTAGAAGCCTGGCAGAGGGGTTATTCATAGAGAAGGATTCCCCAGGCTCTATGCTACCAAAAAGCTTGGGGAGCTGGGCTTGGAAATATTTGGAAAATTCCATTTCTGTTCTTCCAAAATACATTTTTTTTAAAATGCCCCTGCTGTGAAAAAATTCACATCTTTTTTTGTTTGGTTGGTTTTGGAGGTGGGGAAGTAGCAAAAAAAGGTCCAGGACAAGCCTTGACTCTTACAAAATATGACAAATCAAAAAAGCCCTTGATTTAGGAAAGCACTTAAGCATGAGCACGAGTCCCAAACTCATGCTTAAGTTAAGCATATTTGTAATTGTTTTATTTTTAACGGGAAGCATTCTTGCCTAAAAATGCCCACAAACAGTAAAACATGTGGAACACAGTTAATCTTCCTATATCAGAATAAAAGAGGGTATTTAAGCAGAGAGAGAGAGAGAGATGGGGGGACAGCATGGTTGAATGAATAAGTAACCCATGTTCTGTTTTCAGCTCTGACGCTGACTTGCTGGGTGACGATGGGCAAGTCTCTGTGTCTCAGTTTCCTCATTGGTAAAATGAGGCTAATGATACTCATCAGACTTCTCCTTTTGTAAAGCGCTTTAAGAGAGACAGATTTAAAGTGCTATGTTCTATTGTTAGTCATCCTTTAATAGCCTAATGCATATACAAGTAACAAGAAAATGTGCTCATTGATCTAATTCCGTATCACATCTGCAGTTCGTATTACACTTTTTATGTGGAATAATTTGCATTAGTTAATGCTAAATTACACACACCCATATTATTGTGTAATGTCTTTTGGGGAGAGGGGGTTGTTTTTGTTTTGTTGGGTTTGGGTTAAATAAGACTTTTTCATCACTGCTCCAATTTATACCAAATCCTGGTGTAGAAATCAGTCCAGCTGCTACTTTTTGACATAACAAATCCTCATTAGGACCTCAATATGTTAAGAAATGAATCTTGAAATGCTCATGATAAATGTTACCTTTCCTGTATGCTTGAGGGTGTTTGGGAGGAAGGAAGGAAATACAGATCTTTACAACAGATGAAAGAAAGTGAGCTTGGATAAACAGTAGGATTGATAGGGCTATGGGAATCTCAGAGCCTTTTAAAGTAGAGATGCAGCTAGTGCAAGTGCATCCCCATAACATCTGCATAGGAAGCAGTGTATCTAACCTGCTGCATTTTTAGAATGAGCCCATGGAATATGCATCACAACTTACCTCCAGATGTTAAAGGCCTTTCAGATTAGATTGGTTGCTCTTACAGTGTGGAATCAATGCTTCCAGGAACTCCTATGGTATAGTAACAATAATAATATTAGAGATAGGCCTGAACCAAACACTGAGATCTAAATAGCTCTGCACTGGGGGCAGGGGGAAAGGGGGGGGGGAAAGAAGTTCAGAAGTAGACAGCATCTATTGTTGAAGGGTTTCAGTGTTTTACAAATATTAACTAAACCTCACCTCCCACCAGGAAGTAGTTAAACAAACAGAACCTTTCTACAACTGGGTGAGCTCAGGCACAGAGAGATTAATGGCCAAACTGTGGTGCTCCAGAGGAGGGCCCACCAAGGAGTGAGGATGGAGGGGGCAGCAGAAACCCCTTCCCTGCTCTCCAGTACACCTATACCGCAAGAAGCCATACCCGTTTACCTGCATCTTGAGCACAAAAGGGAACACAGGCCATGCAGGGCACACTAGATGCCCTGGAAGGGGCCTCCCTCTGACTTACTCTGCCAAGCTGGACCTGGGGGGGAAGTGTACAGTACACTTACTGAAAGGGGGCCGGACATTTTGCATAAGCCCCATCCCCCGTCACTTCTGAAGAAGTTATGCCTGCCTCTGCTTTATGCAGCAATAATATCTCCCTCCTTCACTACACGGGCAGTACAACTGCAAGCCCTTCCTTCCCCAGTGCTTCTTTGGGTCTTCAGGACCAAATTTAACCCTACCAGACTTACCTAGTGTCACACAGCAAGTCAGCAGCTGAGCTGAGGATAAAACCCAGAAGTCCTGACAACCTCTAGTCCCTTGCTCTAAACACTGGATCATGCCTTTCCTCCCAACTTTTACCAATGCAATGTTGTTTCTAGAGCTACTGATTCAGTGCTGCATAAATGATACAACAACAAAGGTAGGAGGCACCAAAACACACACTATGAGCTCCCTAATTCGAACGTCCAGAAACCTTATTTTACACAGAAAACAGCAATACAAGTGCCAGAAGAGCTTCATGAATCATTGCCATCTTCCACCGAGTTTAATTCAATATATTGTGGGAAAGGCCAATTATTTCTAAGTCAGTTCCCCAAACCATTTATCTTTTTCCCGGTGCGCTTGCTGCTTGTCACATTCTCTTGCCATTCCTGTACCTCCAGCACTCCTGATGGAAGCGTCTGTGGTTTGTAACTCAAACCAAATGTTTCTTCTTTTTTTTGAGGGTTTTTTTTTTTTTTGCCAGCTTTATGTTAAAAAGCCCTCTGTCTGTCTTCTGTAAACAATATGCATAATTTTTTGAGTAGCATTCATTTGGTTTGCATTTTTGGTTGGATATTAAACCAAGCGTTTACAAACGTAAATAATTTGGAGCAGTTCCCAGACTGAATGGGAATCCTCTGCTGTTAATGAAACAGTGGAAAAGTCAGATCTATTCTTTACTAGCAAGAACAAGATGGCTTTATGTTACTTAGTACTAACAGCATAAACTTTTGCATCCCATTTTAAATCTAGATCCTGTGATTTTCATCAGTTTTGTTACCAACCTTTACCATAAACATCGAACGATCACACAAGTCTAGGACTTCCAGCCAAGAGGGAGAGCTACCTTTTGTTTTGTTTTGGTAAAGAGCAAAGGCATTCTGGAGTCCTGGATTTACTGTGAAAAGCCTGTAGTAATTATAAAATAAAAAAAAAATAATAAAGGGAACTTACAACAGAGAGGCAGAAAAACCTGACTCCTGCAGAAGGCTGTTTTTCTTCATAGGCCTGGCAAAAAAACAGAGTGAATAATTGAAAACACACCCTCACTGTCACATGACTTAGTTTTAGTAATTCAGTTCAGTATATTGGAACAAGACTATTATTTCCTAATTGAACAAAATGTCAGCAAAGATAGATAAACATAACCAATGAGATTCAGCTTTTGGGAAGACTGTTCCTGACTATCTTACAGCTGTTCAATGAAGACAGGCTTTCCAGGATTTTGTCATTCCCTGGATACTTTCGTTTGAACAGCCCCTGGATGTATTGGGGCACAGAATGTGTTGCACCTATTGCGGAGGAGGGGAACCAAGCTAATTGACTGCAGGATTTCCTGTTGCTGGCCAGCTCAGCCAACATGCTTCTTGTAAAATATCTGTTGAAAATTACATATTAAGTCAATAGGAATTTTGCAGGCCACTTCCTTTCCAGTATCAAAAACAACATGGGACACTCCAAATATTGCTAAACAGGAGCCAATGGGAGTCTGAATCCCAATTCCCTCTCTTAATTCTCCTCTTACTCCAAGGGGGATGTAAAATGTGACTGGGCCATACCAAGGGCATGTTACTTTCCCCTTCATGCTGGCTCAGATGCACGGGCCAGCTCTGGGGGAGAAGTCACGTCCTTGCCCACTTGAGACTGCTTTACCCGTCCGTGCTGTCTCCATAAAAATACCCAGTGGAAGTGAGAACTGATTTTTAAACAGTTATTGTTTATTTGATATAGATTTTAAATAGCAAGCTTATTTAGGGGCTTCATTTTTCTTCTTGGCCCTATAAAATATACATAGTATCAGATCAAGAAAAACTTAAACAGAAGCCTGAATTACCCTCTCACCCCCTCAGTGTGCTCCCTCCAGATATATCGGTGGGCAGCATTGGAAAGTTCCCACTGTCACTGCCCACAGCTTCTTCTATGGATAAATACTGGAGACAACTCTACTGCTATCAGTCTAACACTTAAACGCCTTCACAGAAGAGAGGTGTGATTTGAGGTTAAAAAGTGACTGTGAAATGGTACTGTGTTTATTGTCTGTCAGTGGCTCCTAGATCAAATCTGCTTCAGGTAGGTAGAAAAAGATGTTTCTTTAACTTCCAACAGACAGGCAACAAATATGGAATTGCCACAATGCTGCTTTAAAATCTCATTTTGGAGAAGACCCATGTTTTAAACCGGACATCAAATTTAGCTCTTGGAAAGAAGTAGAATTAGGGAACTGATCATTCCTATTATTTGATCCAAAAACATGATGCCCTGTAATACCTAAATCCTCACTATGGTGAGGGCAAACTGTATTTGAATAGCAGGCTAGCCGCAGTATTATCTGTATTAAAGTTCAGCACGCAGTACTATAGATACGAAAAGTAACATAAGTTGCATGCAGTTTCACATGTATTCTTGCAGTGTAGCACACGTGCTATTGTTTAGAGATGCAGAACTCATTCATATAAAATCTGAACAGTCTCAAGGTTTTTCTCCAAACACAAACCAAACTGGAACCTTTTCTGAGGCTCCAAAACATCAGAAATCTTTTTTCCCTCCTTCCTTTTTCATTTTCACACGCCATTGCACTTCCTGAACATGGGCCAAATTATGAGCTCCCTAAGTCAATGGGAATCAGTTAAGAACTGCAGAATTTGGACCTCTGCCAGACAGCAGAAACATAAATATTATGAGAGAGGCTGTTTGCTCATGGCATATCTTTCCATCCCTTTCCTAATCTAACATTTATTCAGTGCGCGGTGGTGATCAGAAAAGTGAACTGTTAGAATGTACAAGGATAAGGGTAGCGAATACCACCAATGTTGTTATAATGCCATTATAGATCTTGATGGTATTCCCTCATACTGAATCCTGTGCTTGGTTCTTGTTATCCCATCTTAAAAAAGATTATAGTGGGAGAACGGCACTGAAAATGATCAGAGACACAAATTCTGTGTGTGGGGAAATGATGAGAATGCTTTCAATACAAATGAATAAGCAGTGACATGATAGAGGTATATAAAATAATGAAGCGTATAAGAAGGCCAGTCAATGGATCCTCTTTACCCTTTCTTGTAATACACGAGAAAGGGGGCATGCAATGGAATGAAAAGGCAACAACTTAAAACCAATAAAAGGAAATAGTGCTTTTTTTATATAAAGCATAATTAATATGTGGAACTCATTGCTGCAAGGTGATGTCAATACCAAGGGTGAAATCGTGGCCACTTTGAAGTCAGTGGAGAGTTTTACGATGGATTTCAGTGGGGTCAGGATTACACCCCATGAGTTTAGTGGATTTTTTTTTTTAATTAGATGTTCAAATGATCAGTTACACTGGGATAAAATGTATAAGGGATAAAAACAACCCCCTTGTTTCAGAACACAAGCAAGCCTTGTCTGCTGGGGTAGAAAGACATTACCCCCCTTGGGCATGTTATTTCATAATTGTCTCACACTGGAGATTAGCCACGGTTCTGTGACCCCTCTGGCGCATGTTCCTTTCTCCCAGACAACCTTTAAATGACAAAAAGCAATTTCCTCTTCACTGCTACTGGTCCAGGCCTAAATTAGTCACCTTTGCCTTGACTACTGCAGCCTTTTCTGCTCTAGCCTCCCCTTAGCCCACTGTTGTCCCCTCAGTCCATCCAAAATGTAGCAATATTAAAATTGCCAGACTGGATCAGACCAGTCCAATAGCCTGTCTCTGACTAGCATCAGCTGCTTCAGAACAAGTATGCTGCACGAAGCAATTTTGGGATCATCTGCCTCTTCCTAGTCCCTCATTAATTAGAGGCTGGCTGAAATGTGGGGGTTTATATATTCCTTCCAAAGCTCTTCTTTGTTTTTTAATATTTACTATAGTGACTGGATACTCTTTTTATCAGAGGAAAGTGCACCATCCCCATGGGTGCACATTTATTGTATAGCCTGTCTGTACTATTTGTAAGTCGGGAAGCACCCGCCCACTGCTAAAGGCCCCTCCCTTAAGGGGAGGAGTCACTGGACCCAGGACACAACTAAGTGCGTGGGACAACTAATGAAAAAAGGAGCAGGCATGGGGGTCACAGGTTTAAATGAAGGGAACCAGAAAGGAACACCAAGCTGGAAGGTGTCAAGGGAGCCAGCAGTTGCTGCCCAGGGGAACACTGCCCAGATGCGTGAGTGGACAGAGGAATGGAAGTAGGCCCCACAGTCGCAGAGTGCCCCCGCCCCTGCAGCCAGCCGCCTCTCCCTGGTCTTGTAGATGGCCATTTTGGCCAGGGCTAGGAGGAGGTTGACAAGGAGGTCCCGCGATTTCGTGAGGCTACGAATGGGGTGTGTGTGGATGAACAGGTGCGGGGAGAAATGCAGCCAGAACCTCAGCAGGAAGTTCTGGAGGAGCCAGAACAGGGGCTGCAGCCTGGCGCACTCAAGGTACACGTGCGCCAGGGTCTCTCTCACACTGCAGAAGCGGCAGTTGTCGGGAAGACGGGTGAACCGCACCAAGTACATACCCGTGCTCATGGCTCCATGAAGGAGCTGCTAATTGATGTCCCCGGCAGGCTGTGGGAGTCAGGGTGGAATAGAAACTGGCCCATCCGGGGTCCTCGCCCTCCGCAGGTGGTAGCAGGTCCTGCTATTTGGTGTCAAGGCAGGATGCGAGGGCGAGGAAATGGAGGGTGTGGAGCATGAGCGTGTACAGATGGTCCCTCAGCGCAGTTCAGAAAAGGACCGGCTGCAAGTTGTGCAGCTGGCCTGGTGCATGGGGAGAGGGTGGCTGGGGGGGGGCTCACGGAGCTGGGGCCCAATGGAAAGCGCCAGAGGCTGGGACTGGGGGTAGGGCAGGGAGCACTTCTCACAAGACCTGCTTGAAGTAGGTCTGAGCAGCAGGGGGCAAGGCTCCTGGAGTACGAGCCAGGGGGTTTGAAGGGTGGAGAGCCCCATGTGCCGAGCCAGCACCTGGGGATCCACCCAGTCCCCCTGATTGTAGTCCAGGAGGTCTCCGATCTTGGTGAATCCTGCCAGGATCAACCACCGTCACACCAAGGGGGCCTCCCCCACCTGCACAGAGAGTTGGGGGTTGTGTGGCCGCAAGGGGCCTGGAGGCCGAGACCAGTCTCCAGGTCTGGAGGAGGTCCTGGTAGAAGACCGGCAGCTCGGAGACGTCTGGCGGAAGACCTCTCGAATGGAGAGAAAGGAGCTGCCGGTCGTATCAGAGCCCTTGGAGGCGGCAGAGGAAGACGTGTGCCAAGTGGCTCCATGCCAGACTACCTGCACTATAAAGGAGTCTCTGCTGGGCCTGGAGGTGGAGGCAGCACAGGCCCTGTCCTCCTTCCTCCAGGGGGAGACTCCGAATCCCTGCAGAGACCCAGTGCAGTCCTGGCCAAAAGAACTCCAGATTTGGCCGTTGGAGATGGGCCAGGAGTCTCAGGGGTGGGACCAGGGTGTTGAGCCGGTGCCAGAGCATGGCCAGGACTAGCTGGTTGAGCATCAGTGCCCTCCCCCAAAGGGAGAGGCACCAGAGCAGTCCTGTCCATCTCCGCAGCCACTCAGACATCCTGCCCTCCAAATCCTGCCAGTTGTCTGGCGAAGGAGGATGGGTGGCGGAGAGGTAGACACCCAGATACAGCAGCGGACCCGCGCTCCACCAGATGGCTTGAAGCGTGGATGGGAGGGAGCTCATCCGCCACGTGGCCCCTACCATCAGGCCAGAGCTCTTGACCCGGTTGACCCGGGCGGAGGAGGCTGCTGAGTAGATGGCCAGGCAGGCCTCCAACCGCACCAAGTCGCCTGGGTCCTGGACCATGAGGAGTATGTCATCGGTGTATGCTGACAGGACCAGCCTCAGCTCTGGCTCATGGAGCACCAATCCTGTCAGCCCCAGGCGGAGGAGACAGAGGAAGGGCTCGGTGGCCAGAGCTTACAGCTTGCCCAACAGCGGGCAGCCTTGACACACTCCTCGCCCAAAGCTCACCGGTTCGGTCAGGGTCCAGTTGAGTTTGACCAGGCACTCCGCGGAGGCATACAGCACCCAGAGAAAACCCACGAAATGGGGCCCTAAGCTGAACGCCTGCAGGGTGCCCAGGGAGATACCCATGGTCCATCCTGTCAAATGCCTTCTTCTGGTCCAGGTTCAGGACAGACCATCTCTACACCCAAGCTCCAAGAGGTCCCAGACCAGATAGTGATTATTGAAGATGGTGCGGCCCGGGATGGTGTAGGTCTGGTCAGGATGGACCACGTCCTGCAGCACAGACCTCAGCCTCAGTGAGATGGCCTTGGCCATGATTTTATAGTCCATGCCGAGGAGTGAGACAGGACACCAGTTCCGAAGGTTGCGGCGGTCCCCCTTCTTGGGCAGCAGGGCGAGCACAGTCCGCCTGCATGAGAGGCGGAGCTCTCCGCTGGCCTCAGACTTGGCCCAGATGGTGGCTAGTCTGGGCTGAGGACATCCCAGAACACGCGGTAGAACTCCATGGTCAGCCCATCCATGCCCAGGGATTTGTTCATGAGCATGAGGCGGAGGGCTGCCAAGAACTCAGCTAGAGTGAGAGGTAGCTCCAACCGGTCCCGGTCGCCCACTCTGACCATGGGAAGTTTGTTCCAGAGCACCCTGCAGGTGGCGGCTTCAGTTGGATCCACGGAGAAGAGGCTAGCATAGAAGGCCCTGGCCCTTCCACGCATCTCCATCAGATCCGTGAGGATCTCCAGGGTGTAGAAGAAGCGGGAGCCACAATCCATCTCTTGAAGGAGACGGATGCGGGATCGAACGAAGGCGCCCAAGGCGCTGTGGACTTCCTCGGAGCCTGGGCCCGAGGAAGGGTCACGAAGCCCCTGCTGGACAGAACAAGGCCCTACAGGCCAAATACCCCAGAAGCAGAGGGGTGGAGCCAGGACAGGAAAGGGAAGCATAAAAGACCGGACCCTAGGGACTGGGAAGAGGTACCTGAGACCACTGAGTGGGAGAAACCCCCGTAGGCCGGCCCTGACCCAGAGGAGCTGCCTGACTTCAGGGACACACTGGAGCTGCCTGAGCCTGGTGTACTGGAGGACCCCCTGGGACCTGGAGGAGCTGCCCTCCGCTGATGACCCTGAGGAGTTTCTGGACCTACTGCCAGTCAACGGTGAGGGACTCGTGAGGCTCCTGCTCACCGTCTACCCCAGCAACCTGGAGGGAGATCCCTGGCTGCAGGTACCTGGGGACAGGGTGGGAGGAAGTAGCCTGGGGACAGCCGACTATAGAGTGGCTGAGAGTGTGGCTAAGCCAGTCAGCGTGTTGTGGCTGGATCCCCACTGACCCAGGGGCAAACCACTTTGCCGCTGACAGGGCCCTGGGCTGGGACGCAGTGGAGTCGGGTGGACCTGCGTCCCCTCCCCAATTCTCTAACCCCCTTGGGAGTGCTTGGCTTCCTCTGAACTTGCCTAACAGAGGATACCGAGCTTTACCAGCGCTGCCTGCCTGCAAGGCCGGGGGCTATAGACTGCTTTACCTGCCCCGCCCGCTTGAGGGCTGGAGGCTATTGACTACTTCACCAGCCCTTGAGGGCTTGAGGGCTGTGAATTGTTACCTGCCCCGCCCGCTTGAGGGCTGGGGGGCCACAGACTGCTTACCAGCCCCGCCTTGTCTGAGGGCCGGGGGCTATAGATCACTTGGCCGTGCCTGCCCTGCTTGAGTGCCGGGGGCTACAGACTGCATGCAACTAGCTCACCCCGCTTGAGGGCAAGGGCTAGAGACTTGTAACGCGCCAGCTGTTTTCCCCTTAAAGCAAGAGGCTGTGGCCTTCCTCGGAGCCCGAGGAAGGGTTGCGACACCCCTGCTGGGACGTGTCGCCAGCTTACACTGCCCATCAGGTAAATTCCTTCCTAACTCCTGTCACTTGGTGGTTTGCTTATGTAGTGAAGCGTGAGGAACGCTATCTCTTTCAAACATATAATGAATCCTGTGTACTAGAACTATAATTTGTCCTGTTCTGAATCCTGCTAAGATTTTGACTGCAGTGAGATCTAATGGCAGTGAGTTCTCCAAGGTAATTATGCATTGTGTAGAAATCTATTTCCTTGTAAAAGTTTTAAATTCTCTTCCATTCAGTTCTTGTATTGTCAGAAGCATGGTCCTCACCTCCAAGTTTTTGTAGAATTCTGCTTCTGCTTATTTTTGTGCTCACTTCACCCTGTCGCCCCTCTTGCTCCTCACCTTGTCTCCTTTGCCTCCTTCTCTTACTCCCAGCTTCACGCTTCCTTCCATACCATCTTGTCTGGTTGGAGCGCCCTCCTTCTTCTTCTGATCCTTTCTTAAAACCAGCTTCTTTTGTGAAACCTTATTAACATCATCCTTACCAATTGCATCCAGGCCCTCTTGTTATTGAATTGTTGACCATGTGTTGTCTTCGTCTGAGTTAGGTTATAAGATTCTTGGGGTATGGATCTTGCTGTGTTGTTTTGCAATGCACCATATACACTTATGGTTCTGTATCTGATTGGTGGCTCTTTCTCTGGTGGGCACTGTTGCTTGTGTTTTAGATGTGCTATCTAAATACTGTTTTTATGGAGCATAAAATTTGCACCGGAGAAGGCGCTTGCTACCAAAAGAGCTCCTCTAACACAGAGTGCTTCTGTCTCACCTCCAGGCCAGATTATGCAGCCCTGTGAGAATGGGTTAGTTATTGTGTAGATAAAATGTGTTGATTTAAAAAAAAATACAGCGCGCATGTGATGATCATGAACTACATGAATGATGCATTAGCAATGCATGTGACTGAGAAATACAGCAGTGACTGTTTGGAGAGCACTGACTCTGTGGGGGCACAATATAACTGTGGTATGTGGGGCATGACAGGAATGTTACCTTTTAACAAAGTGAGGGTTTTCTAAATGATTATTTGTATTTATTTATAGATCATGTGGAAGTATTTGTATTAATCTGGAGATGGACTAAAGAATGTTTGCATGCATAGTATGTCTTAGTGCTTGCAATTACTTTAAGTCACTAGTAAATAGTTGGGTGCTGAATGTAGTGTCCAGCTATTTTGCAAGTAATTGGCTAACATAGAGTATATAAATTACTGCAGCTCCCAAACAGTAATAATTTATGTGAGCTCCCTTGTTTGGTGATTTTTTTTTAATGACTTTGCCTCTTTATTCCACATTTCCAGTCATATAATGTTGCTTTTTCACCTGATCTTGCTTTCCTTTTGATTTATACTCCCCTGAACAGCCTACCGAAATAAAGGGCCCTTTAGGTTGAATGAAAGGGGGATTATCAATTGCCAACAAAGGTGATTTATTAGGAAAAATAATAGCGTGACAGAAAAATGAACTTTCTCTATCTACAATATCACATGAAAATAGTCTCAGTACTTTTTAAGGCTTTTCAGTATAAAATTTGCATTTAGGACCAGCTCTTTTTACATTTTATTGTAAGCTTCTAACACATGTATTGACATTGAGTTAGTAGTACTTCTCAAGTAACCCGACTGGAATGAATGAATGAATGGGAGTACTCAAGAAGTAAAGGACTACTCCACGTGAGTATGGGTTGTGGAATCTGCCTGCTTCAGAGCTCACTGATATCAGTGGAAAGATTGCCATTGGCGCCAATGGGTTTTGGACCCCCATACGCAGGTAGTACGTACTACTGTATTTTGGTTGTAGAGCTTTTTAAAAAATATTTAGCATTGTCAATTATTTCCCCTCTTTGGTAAAGAACTATGCAATCCCTTGCCCCTTAAGTATTTGGGTAAGATGAATTTACTGCATCAGTGGGAGCAGTTGTTATTTCAGCTGCAAGGGCTTAGCAGCAGCCACCTTTTGAGTCGCTGTCATCCTGTGTGCCTGGCAAAGGCAGAACTACTTAATTCAGCTGCTCCTTCTCTGCATTAAAGAAGTCTTGAAACCCCTTCAGATTTACATTTCTTTCCTTTATCTCTAACACCATGACAGCTTCGAGAGACTCGAAGTGCATGATTTTTATTTGTGGTGTCAAAGATTTTAGTGGCTGGTTTTCTTACCAGCGAACATATTCAATTGTGCATCCTCTAACACCAACTGGTGTCATAATACATAACACATATATATACATAACACTACATTATAGTTAACAGTACTGGGTATCAGATAAACAACTGCATAATAAGATGCAGAATGTAGTGATGCAGTTGCTTAGTGGTAGTGTTGGCTATAGGGAATGCATTACAACAGTGCTCCTGAGATTCCCTTGGCTTCAGATCTGCTCTTGGGTGCAACTGATTGTGTTGATGTCAATCTTTAAAGCCCTACATGCTTCGTCCTAGCCTCTGAGCGATTGGCTCTCTCCCATGTCTCACCATGACATCTGAGATCAGCTGATCCATTTGTGCTAGCAGTATCCAGTATTTAAATATATCCGAGCTCTTGGCCAGGAGTTCTGAGTTGAGGGTTCTTGACTTTGGAAATATTTTTTCCCCATTGGTCCAACAGATCACAGTAGAAAGCCAATCGTCAGTTTACATAGACTCTGCATGAAGAGTGGGAAATGGTATCTTTATACTTGCTTTACTGCATCAGCCTACTTGGTAAATGATTTATTAATTTTGTGTTGCTGTGATGACTGCAGTTTGAACACTGAAAACTAAATAATAATACTGTGTACTTCTACAGCATCTTTCATCTGAGGAGCTCAGGGCACATAACAAACATTAATTAGTTAAGCTTCATAATATCCCTGCAAAGTGGGTATAATGAAGCCCTTTTAACAGACAAGGCATAGAGACTTTAAGGCCAAACTTTTAAAAAGCGTGCTCTAATTTTGGGTGCCTAATTTTTGGGTGTCCACTTTCAGATACCTAGGTTCTAAGTAAGGAAGCACCCACAACTTCAGGGGAAGTCAAATGGAGCTATAGGTGCTTGAAATCTCTGAAAAATCAGGAGCTAAAAACGTTCTCTTAAGCTGGACATTCAAAAGAGAGGCCCATTTTGACTGCCCAAGATTATAGTGTGCGTCAGTGGCAGACCCAATTTTCTAACCCACTAATGGTCTGATGCAGTGTGGTGTAGGGGACAGGACACTGGATCTGGCGTTCTACTCCCTGCTCAGACTCTCACCCTGGCCAAGTCACTTCACCTCCCAGTGTCAGTTTCCTCATCTGTGAAATGGGCTTAGTGATGCTCATGTTCTTTGGTGAGAAGCTCTGAGCTTCTCGAATGAAAAGAACTAAGTGGTGGTGGTGGTCTGGTGTGTGTGTCTGGGTGTGTGTGTAGCAGGGGGGTGTATACACAGAATTATATAATATTTGTCTCTTCTTTGAAGACTTTATTTGAACATACACATGCCTGTTTGCTGGTTAAAGAAATAGTGATCCATACAGTAACAAAGCATGTGTTTTACAGAATTTCCTTTAAATTATATGCCCACCTTATGCTAGAAATATTGTCTTATAAGATATAAATGGACACACAGTATCACTCCAAAAAGCATAGAGCATATTATACTGTGATGTATGCATGGGTTAGAACAATGCAAAATGCAGAAGGAGTATCAACATTGGTTCAGATTCCTGCCTAGATGTGGGGGATTTAAAACTGGTGTAAAGAGACCCTGGGGTGCTGGGTCAGCAGCCCATCATAAATTAGACCAGCTTTAAATCTGTTTTGGGTGCTAACAGTCCCTCAAAGCCAAAGCAGCAGCCAGGGATTGGTGCAGCATAAAGGTATTCTGCCCCCCATCCCTTTTCCAACAGCCATCATCTCTTCACAGATAGCAGGGAGAGGTACCAGAGGAACCTCTATCTTGACTCTGCACCACCAGAGGGTTTCCTGACACTGGATCCTCCTGGCTCTGGATATACCAGCTCCACAGCCAGACTCCACTGGCAGTTCCGACAGTATATAGTTAATATACTATTCTGTATGCTTTTTCTCTAGATTCATACAGTATGAAGCGGTTACTAATAAGATTCATAATAAATGTTTCTATCAAGTGAACGCTGCATTAATACTATTGGCAAGATTCCAAGTCTAGAGATTTTATTTGTAGCATATGGCCTAACAAATATGTCTCCCATTTGAGGCTGAGATTCTGGACCCAATTTACTGATTTCCTGCATCAGATAACTTTGCACCCTGATTCAAGTAAATGGTACATTTGAACTTCTTGTTTGGAAGTATTCTCTGAGAATGTGATGGTGATCTCATTAATGTTTCATTTTAAAAGAGGTTGCAAATGTGTAATTGTTTTAGACAGGATTAGATACTAGTTCTGAACTGTTCTCAGTGAGGCTAAAATAGGCTTGTATTTTTCAGTACTCTTAACCTTCATAACCTTTCCTCTAAATCTTGCTTAGTAGGGTTAATTACCAGTGAGAAAGATCATTTATAGATTTACTAACCCATTTGCATAGTGGATCATATAATTTTTTGTTTTGTTTCTATTCTACATAGTATTATAAGCTTGAAGAGGCCTTGACAGCTAATGAAAGCTTCCATTGCAGGAAAGTCCCCACACACTTGGAGCACTGTACTAGCTTTTAAATATGCTTACCTGGGAAAACGTTGTCCAGCAAGGTAAGAACATCCTTTTTGCAGGTACTGACTGGCTACATATAAAAATTCCTTTTTTATCATGAGACTATTACTCAAACAAGCAAAGAGGAGCAGCTGTTTTATTCCAAATTCCCCCTATTGCTTTAAAATGAGATATGCATTACAGTGAAAGAAAAGCAAAAGCACAGAATTAATACAGGAAGAATTTCCCCTGGTTTTTATTTTTTATCTATTTACTCTTCTCATTAAATTGTCAAAGAAAAACACTTTGAAAATTAAACATATTTGCATCTAAACAGTGCTGAGACCCAAACAGATTGGTATAAATGTATCACTTACCATTGTCAAATATCAAAAGTATCTTCTTATTTAGGATCATTATTGTGTCACCATGGATGTAAAATATGCAGCTGAGTCACTTCATCCTATGTTAAATACTTTACAAAATAAAAAACACACTGTAAGTCCAGGGTGTTTGGGTGTTTGTCTGTAACTCCTAAGCATGCAAAGTGACTACTCAATATAACAATTTTTCCTCAGCAGAAAATGCCTTTGCTATTTGCCAGCAAATCTTCAATGCTTTAGACTGGGTATTTCCAACTACCGCCCTACTTGCTAGGCAGATGTGTACAAAGGAGATGTTATTTCACTGAATCAACCACTGAGATCGTAACCCTTTTCCTGTACCACAAACAGAAATGTAAAACCTCAGTCTTTCCTTTGGACTTTAACTGACTTTTCTCTTTAAGAAAGCAAATGCAACTACTCCAAGGTTTCCTATATGGAAAATGTGTTACAATGTTTTAGATCATCCTATAGCTTCTCACTCCAGCCACTCATTAGTTAACTGACTTTTGCTGTGTTTATGTAAGTGCATGGTGCAAATACAACACCTAGACTCCTTGCCCAAAGTTTAAATGATTAATTTATTACTCTTTTTACAAAACACACACACAGACAGAGAGAGAGAGAGAACACACAGTTCTCTTTTAACCCGAGTGAAAACTCCTTTCATAAGGTCTGTGAGGGCTTCAGGAGGCTGTTCTTTGGGAAATAAAGTCTGCATAGTGGAGAGCAGAGTTCGGTTCAAGGGAAGGCAGACATCAACCTAAAGCAAACAAAGGGAGTCGAGACCTCCCGCTGTGTGAGAAGAGATAAAAACTGATCAGGATAAAGGAGGTGCAAATGTCATTGTTATCATGTCCCGACTGAGAGGGTGGGTGGGTTGGTTGGTTGATTTGTTACAACTGCAAATTCTTCTGCCAGTTGAATGGTTACACAGTCGGTCAGTTTTTATTCATGTGCTTTTGTGTGATTGGAAAAATAATTATTCCCCCCAAATAGATACTACTTAGGGTTTTTCATCTTCAGAGCACTTTACAGTTATTACCTAATCAATCCTCCTATAACTAACAGGGAGAAAGCAAGACAGAGAGAGACAAAGGGCCTTTATGCTCAGCCCTGAGTGAGGGGTGTTACATATAGGACTGAGTCACAATTCCTGCCCTGATCCCTTCTGGCTCTGGGAAGATGGACCAGCAAGATATTTCATCCTCCTTGGGGGTGCAGCTTAATACCCTCTTGTGCCAGCTATGGCTCCACCCACAACATACCCTCTTCCCACTCACTTGCTAGGGGAAGTATCAGGCATATAGCCCTTCTCTCCTCCCTGTGTCCCAGACACAATCGAGTTAATTCTAAAGCAGCTGCAAGGAGAGACCCTTTCTCTACCCTACTCCCCTAATCTAATCCTCAATGACTTGCTTAAGGCCACAGACAAACTCAGTGTAAGAGTCTGGACTAGACGTAGACATTCCTGGTTCTCAGTCCTATGCTCAAATCACTATTCCATATGCTTCTCTTTAGAGGGGCAATGAAGCCATTTCACCGCATAACTTTACATTTCCTTTTTTTCATTTTATTGTGATTAGGATTCATTAGTCATATGTGGCAAGGGACACAGCCTGTCCCTGATCTGAACAAGTCTGGAACACAGCAAACCTCCAGATCAACAAAATAAAGTTCACAGAAGAAACAGTTAAACATTCTGACTGGCTTGCCTCTGTCACAGAAAATGCTAAACACATTTGTAGATTATATAAAACTGCATTGGTTCATATTTTCCCCTCCCAGTTTCATAGCCCAGGGTGGGAGAAGGACCTTGTGACATCCTCCAGGCACTCAAGGGTTTGGTAGTAAAAATAAAAATCCTCGGCAGAAAACAACAAGCGTCTCAAACCACACCCATCCCATTGCCGGACAGATGGATTTCCCATTTTCCTCACTTATATTCAGACTAAACAATGTTAAATTTACAAATCTGATGGCTATTTATAGCAAACGTATCTACTGCAGAAACCAAGGAGGTGGGTGGATATTGCTGGCTATTAGCTACAGGACAATTTTTCAACCAGACGTGTCAATTAGCATAGAAGCAGTCTACCTGAATTATTACCTAATATTAACATAAGCCCCTGTACTTAGAAACAGTCTGCAGTCCCAAGCTTTTCATTTTTCCCCAGGCAACATGATCTTTGCCTTCAGTTTGTCTAACTTACCATTAATAATAGTTAATACTAATAATGACAATACTCTTCAGTTTTCATCCATAGATCTCAAAGTGCTTCACAAAGGTGAGTCAACACCTTTATTCCCATTTAAAAAATTGGTCAATAGAGGTGTAAAGAGATTAAAGGCTATATTTACAAAAGTAGACAATTTTGAGTGCCTCAGATTTTGGCATCCTTTTAAAACCTGTCCCTTTATAGAAGTTTGTCCATGCCTGTAATAATTTTCATTGCCCTTTTCCAGGCCATTCCTATTTCTGCTATATCTTTTCATAGATAATGTGACCAGAATTGAACTGATTTTTTTCTAAAAAGGAGCATGTACTATAGATTTCTTTTATTCGTTCATACTATTTTCAGTATTATTCGCTATACCATTTTTAAAACAGCCTAACATCTAATTTGCTTTTTTTGACCACTGCTGTGCACTGAGCAGAAGTTTCCATTAAGCTGTCCACAGTAACGCCTAAGTCTTTTTCTTGAGTGGTTAATTTAGAAACCATCAGTGTATGTAAGTAGTTCAAATTGTTCCTCCCAACATGCATTACCTCACACTTACCTACATTGAATTTCAACTGCCATCTTGTTGCCCAATCCCTCCCTTTAAGACTTTTCTAGGCTTGACTTCCCAAAACAATTGTCAATCACCCACAAATGTTGCTGTCTGTTTCCCCCACTCTCCCACTTACACACACACTTTCCAGATAACTGGTAAACACATTAAACAACCCCAGTCCTAGTACAGATCTTTGGGGCATCCCCCTATTAATATCCTTCCATTTTGTAAATGACTGTATAGCCTTACTCTTTGTTTTCTCATTCTTAACCATTTTCTAATCTATAATAGAAAGTTATCTCAACTTATGGTTAATTAGTTTTCCAAACTGCCTCTTGTGAGGAATTTTATCAAAGACTTTTAGAAATAGAAGAACCAATAGGTAGAATTTTTTCTCCACCATTCTGTTGACTCTTTCAAAGAAATCCAGTAAACTGGAGAAGCACAACTTACCTTTACATGAATAAGCAGAGTGATGGGTGTTTTATGCTAAGCAGGAGAGTATCATGTAGAAATAATAAAGTCTCATCACTCTACAAGGCATTCGTCAGACCATTGCTGGAATACTGTGTCCAGTTCTGATGTCTACTCTTTAAAAAGGGTGTTAACAAATTGGAAAGGGTTCAGAAAAGAGCTATCAGAATTATCTGAGATCTGGAAAGTATGCCCTCCAGTGAAAGATTAAAGAAACTCAGTCTATTTAGTTTACACAAGAGCAGGTTGAGAAGTGCCTTGATCACAGTCTGTAAGTACCCACCTGGGGAGAAGATTTCTTTAATTTAGCAGAAAAATATAAAAGTTCCAATGGCTGGAGGCTGCAGCTTGACACATTCAGATTAAAACTTTGATCCAAATTTTTAACAATTAAGGTAATTAACCATTCGAACAAATTACCTAGGGATCCGATCCGGTGGATTCTCCATTATTTGAAGTAAAGAAATCAAGACTAAATGACTTTATAAAAGATGTGCTTGATCTTGATCAGGAATTATGGGCATGTTGCAGGAATTACTGGGTGAAATTCTATGGCCCGTGTTATGCAAGAAGTCAGACTAGATGATCATAAATAGTCCATTTTGGCCTCAAAATGCTATGAATTTACAGAAGCTGTGCTAGTGTCTTCCTATCATCATGTTCACGTAGGCATATTATATCTAGATCTTTAATTCCTGTTTCAACTAATTTGCTTAGTATTGAGGTGAGGCTCACTGGTCTGTAACTCCCAGGTTTGCTTCTAGCACCTCTTGTAAAGATAGGTGCAATACTTCTCCTTTCCTCTGAGGCAACAGCTGATATTAATGATCAGGTTATTATAGTATCCGTTTCCATCCCGGTAGCGTGACTCCTATAGTCCCCCAGAAACCACTCTGTTCTGAAGGGTTAAAACTCCTTGGATTTGGTAACAGCCTTTGGGTCAAAATATTTCAAAATTGCCTCCTAAGTGGTCCTGCTCATAACCCTTTTAAAACTGATCATGGGCCCCACACAGTCCAGGAGATTATCTTGCCCAACTGTACAATGGTTATCTCAGGCTGATACTATTACTATTTATTATTTAGTTAACATTTCTGTTGTAGTGATGAAAGACCACTATGCTGAGCCCCACTGGGCTAGGCCCTGTACAAACATATCATAAATTACTATCTCAGCCCTAAAGAGCTTGCCTGGGCATTTATTCTACTCTGTGCAATTTGCCACCATACCTGTATGCATGTGTTATTCCAGACTATTCCACTGTACTGCTGTTAAAGCTCCTGTAGCCATTTGAGCTGGAATATATTTCAGTTTGATTCTCTACTAAGAGGATTCACTTTCTTCAAAACCCTGCAGCTTTGGGGGTTGGAGAACTATTCTTTTCAGTTCATACTGAGTTATTGGAACAATGGAACTGAGAAGCTGCAAAATTGGGCAATGCTCTTAATCTTTTGGGTGAAACAGATTTACCCAGCTACGGGCTTGTTTTTTCTGCCCCTCTGAAGCCATTGATTGATTGTAATTTATTAGGAGTGGCTCTAATTATCCTTTGGTCTGCAGGCATTACATAGTTTGGTCATTAAATATGGATGTAAATATGACTTAATTTTTATTCAGTTACCAATTGGTTTATCACATTGGGATCCTTTGGGAGGGTGGGAGCTAGATGACAGCAGGCTGTTATTTTCATGCTGCTCCCTTTTTATGCCTGAAACACAATTTTTAAAGTGAACATTTTTATTTTGTTCAAGGAAAAAAGAATTAAAACAAGAAGGCATCCTACTCTGGTTTTGAAGGATAGCAGGTCCTAATACATTGGAGAAATGATCATAGTTCATTCATACAAGGAAAGTTACCTTACCTTCATTAAGTTCTGATGTTCAGGGTCATCTTGGGTTTATGTCCATGAAGTTGATGTGGCTGCAAATTTAAGCTATTTTGAGCACCTTTAATTTGTGCACCTAAGTTGTTCAAACATTTTGTGTTCATGCCTTCTTCAGAATGGCTCCTCCCTGCTTTTCATGACTGTCAAGTTTTGAACTCCTTCATCCCACCCAGCAAAGTGTCCTGTTGTATGTCAGGCAAAATAACCCAGCTGATGAATACTCACTTAATGGAAGTGACACAGGAGAATCACCATTAGTGACTTACTCGGTTAATTTAAAAATTGCTCTCACCCAGCATGTATGTGTACTCTGTTTCATATAGCAGCTTTAAAAAAAAGTCTGTAGTCTCTTGTGGTTGCAGATAACTTGTTATTGTTCATTATACCAATTCTGAATTAACACCTTTATTTACAGTACGAACCTTGGATTTTCTGCAATAATACAAGTGTCATTGCAGGTTACATGGACTGAACAAAAAAACTTTCAGTGCTAGTTGGCCTTATATAATGCTCAACTTCTGAAACTAAACAGCTTACAGTAGTGTTGTGTAAGAGGTCTAATGCTCTGCAGAAATCAACTTTTCCTGAATTCTTTTTGTGATGAATGAATGTTCTGTTCTGAAAAAATAATTGCCTACAGGGAAAGGTTGCACACGTACACTATGCAGTGCAAATGGCTGGTCCCCAGATCCTTGTAAGTTAATTTCATAGAGAGCAGGAATTTGTGTTGGTGTTTCAGTATGTTATGTAAAGTCCAGTCCTCTGTAGAAGTCATTCACTAGTCCTAAAGTATCACACTGTTTAAAATCAGTAGCACTTCAAGACAAATTCCATAGCTGCCTAACATGGTACAATCCGTTGATATCCATTTATAGAATAATGAGCATAGGGAACAAGACAGTTCTTAACTGCAGAGATTTTCAGAGTGCTTCACAAGTTTCACTGTAGCAGTGAGAACAAAAAAAACCATGTTATGTCAAAGGTCTAACTTAAAATAGTTATTCAGCTAACAATGTAGAGCCCGTTTAAAGACGTTAGAGTGTATCTGAAAAAAAGGAAGAACATAGGGAAAATAGAAAAGATCCAGAGAAGGGTGACATTTTTATCACTATACAAACTCTAAATTTATTTAACTTGTGGAACTCACTGCTGCTGAAGATGATAAAGGCCAATAAGTGTAGGAAAATTGAAAATGATCAGATATATTAATAAGGATATCATTTTATTTTCAGCATTTCTATCGTGCTTGTAGTATTTGGACAATTCAGAAACACTAAAGAATTAAGCCTCCTTAGCACCCAGCTGAGGTAGGGAAGTAGTATTATCCCCATTTTACAGACAAGGAAATTGTCAGGTTAAGTGAGTTGCCCAAAATCACACAGTAAATTTGTGGCAGAACTGGCAACAGAACCCCAGACTTCTGCCACCCAGTCCTGTGATATAATCACAAGGCCATCCTTCCTGCTATAGTAATATTAGCTAGGATAAAAACTACAAGGGCTATCAATCCTTCTGCTGTGAACCATCATATAATCCCAGAATGGGGTTAGGAACTGGTTTCTCTATATACTATACTACTGTGTCTATTAGCAGGGGCAGAGTGGGAAGTTTCCACCTCCTCTGAAGCAGCAGGATTGGTCACTGTCAGAGACAGGTTGCTGAATTGTAGGACTTTTCTGGCAGGGTAATTCTCTTGTTCCTATTTCCTACTGTAATCACCAGCACCTCCGACAGGTTGTCTCCTTCCACTGTTCTAGCCAATGGCGTATACATTGACCTGCATTGCAGGAACTCAATATTAGGTCAGGAACTGGGCAAGTCTCCTTGTGGTTCATCTCTCTATTCATACCATCAGCCATGCAGGCTTTTCCCCCAGCAGGTTTTTCATCCTCAGATACAAATGTGTCTGACACCTTTGCCTGAGTCTAGAATGATAACCTGCTCACCATGTTTAAGAGACTGAATGTCAGTGGCTTCTGCTTGATTTACTTAAGGCTCACTGCTGCCTGTTTCGCATTGTTTAGGGTTTAAAAGACCAGAGAAATGGAAAAATCAGCCCAAATCATCAAGGTTTGCCTGATTTCAGGTCAAAACCACTTATCTGGCCATAAATTGGCAGACACTGGCCAGGAATCGGGCTGCCTTGGCCCATGTTTCAGGTTTGATACAAACCTGTGTTTCATTAGGAAGGTTTTGAACAGCTCTCCCCATTGGCAGAAGATTCTCATGAGCAACGTGAATCTTTAGGGAGAGAAAGCAGGAAGCTATCCCAGCAGTAGCCCACCTAAACAGGAATGCCATTTAACAGTCACTTCTCTCCTAGGTGTGAATTATTAACACTAGTGCCATACTTCTACAAAAAAACCTTCAAAAACGGACTTCAAAGAGAAACTGCAGAGCTGGAACTCATCTGCAAACTTGACACAATCAAACTGGGTCTAAATAGAGACTTGGAATGGTTATCTCATTACAAGAAGTAATTGTCACTGTTCACACATTCTCACCTCCTAATCAATGGTTGTGAATAGACCTCAACTACTCTAATTGAATGGATTTTGCTTATACCTACCTTCCCCATTGTTGTTCCTTACCCTTGGACGTGTATATATACCTCCTATCTGATTTCTATTCCTCACATCTGACGAAGTGCGTTACAGCCCACGAAAGCTTATGCCTGCAGAAATTAAATTTGTTAGTCTTTAAAGTGCTACAGGACTCTCCTTGTTTCTCCTACTAAGCATATATTGAAGAGACTTAGTTCAGTAGGAAAAGAGGGGATGGGGAGGGAGAAAGAAGACAATTCATATGCTGGCCCCAATTCTGCGCTACTCCTCAGCTCCTTCGTGATGCTTTGGTGAGCAGCACTGGAAACCAGCTTGATCTCTCCACTGGGGAATACCCCTGGCATAAGGGGGATCCCTCAACAGTGTAAGTCTGACAGAATGACACTGTGCCACCCCTTTGCAGGCCATGGAGAAAGTGTGCTACAGGAAGAAGCAGACACTGGAGCAGGATGGTACCAGGGAAGGAGAGAGTGAAACTAGAGTGCCCTGTGCGCAGACTATTCTTCGCTGCCATATGTTCCTTGAGGACAGTTATCAGCCTGGGCATAAGTTGTAGCAGCCCCAGGGTTGCTCAAGCTTACATTGGGAGCCTAAACAAGCCCATGGCAGTGTCAGAATCCAGGAAGTGCAAAGGTGGCACAAAGCCACATTGCTGCTTCCTTCTCCTCCTCTAGGCACACCAAACTCAAACAGTCTAAAATCAGGATCTCTCTCTCTTTCTCTGACACACTCACCCCTAAGGTTTCCAAAAGGAGAATTATTAATGTTTTCAGAAGAGAGAAGGGCAATTACATTCTTGGGAGGGAGGAATGGAGGAAGGGAGAGTCTTGCACACATGCATCCACCCACACACGTCTAAAGCCCAGATTTTTGTTGTCAGTGTTTAAGTACCTACTCTCCCAAAGTATCTCTAAGTCCCAAAATATGCTTGCTTTCCTCTAGTCGATTACACTCACGACTTGCCAGCCTACAGTACATCTTGGGTGTTCTGGCCCAGATTGATGCTGCCAAAATTGTCAGCAAAAAGACAGGAAGAGACAGAAAACCTTGAACTGGAATACAAGAGTTTTTAATCTTTCACCCGCTCCTGAAAGCTGTGGCTGCAAGCTGAGGAAGACTCAAAAAACCCAATCCAGAGAGGTGGCCTGAAACTAGAAAGAAAGGATAGAGAATACTGTCTGCTGTGGATTTCACAAATTGTTGTGTTTAAGTCTTTTTAGAGACCCTATAATAACAACTTTCATGCTGAATATTGTTTTAAAAGGTGAAAGGCTTGGCAATTGTTGCCAAGAAAATAAAAGCCATGAAAGCCTTAATACACCTCATTTCTTAGCTACTTTGATGTTGTTTATTGTATCTGGGTGTTGGAGGGCTCTGAGAACTATGTGTAAAATTTTCAAAAAAAACTCAGGAGCCTAACCTTCATTGAAAGTCAGAGCCTTAGGTTCCTAAGACATTTTGAAAATGGGATTTATACTCCTAAATTACTTAGACATTTCTGAAAATTTTACCTATAACTATATACATATATAACCACATAGGACTCTTATTCCCTTTTGTGCTTTGTCACACTTAGAGGGACATCAGTGTGGTTTTTAGCCTAGCCATGTCAGTGGAACTTGTGCAGCCAAATCTCAGTACACCACTCTAATTTACCAGCTGGTAGCGTTTTATGTGTAGCTTTATTTGTTTGTTTCTATGTGATCACTTATAATAAATCATATTTATTATAAATTTCTGTATCTGATAACTTTGGTTGTCTCTCACCTAAACATACCCTATTACCAGTTTTGATGGTGCCTTTATGCTGTAACTTACTGATCACCACTGGTGTATTTGTTCAAACACAACGATATGGTCTTAAAGCTGTATCCAAGCTTGCATGGAACAATAAAGAGGAGGAGATAGATGGCTGTTGCCAGAGCTTACAGCTGAAATCAGGCGGTACCGCTGAGAACCGTATACCCTACATGACCTGTAACTGGATGGACTGCTGAGCTTTGCTTTGACATACCCTGTGCAGCAGTGTTTAACAGAGGCGGGAGACCAGGCATTTTAAGCTACATATGTAAACAAATAGTAGAGAAGCCTCTGCATAAATTATGCTTCATTAGCAAATGGCAGTGATGGTTTCGTCAGACTCTTTTCGAGTTCATGCCTATTACCTGGTATTTAACTTTATGATCCCTCTGTTGGCAACAACATTTAGAAACTTAGAGAGATGAGTTGTGAAGAATTGTTTTCTAATACTGTTTTCTAATACTGAGAACTCTGTTCTTGTGCTTGGAAGGCGGAGGTGGTCTTGTGTGCTAGACCATAAAGGAAAAAGCTAAAGTAACTCAAGTGCCAAATGCGCTGTTGACATGTTCATTTCCTAATTAAATAATGTTGTGCTATTATAAAAATTAAAAACTGACTCACCAACACTGGGTTTTCTCTTTACCTCTCTGTTGCAAATGGCCCCACTTCCTTAGTCCATATCTATAGCAGCTAGATGCAGGACGGCCAGGTGTCAGGTATCCTGCATATCATGTATTTGGCATTCCTGTTATGGCTGCTCACAGCCATGCTGGAATATCACACTTCCAGCAGGGCAGCAGGTATGCCAATTTCTCCTTGTTGCTAGGAGATGTGGTGGCAGAAGCAAGCTTCCTCTCAAAGCTAGATCCAAGCATGAAGCAATGACGAGAAGGAGGTAGATGGCTGCTGCAAGCTGCTCCCAGTGCTCCGCTGGCAAGGCAAGTAAGGGGACAGAAGGTGGATCCTATCAAATTTTCCAGGACAGTGCTTGGTTGTTCCCCCACCACCATTATTTGGAAGATTCCTAGGGTGAGGTATGTTTTAAAATTCCTTACCCCAGTTACTGATCCTTCCGTTAGTCTCCTCCTCTAATCCACTAGCCTGGCAAGAACCAATACCTAACGTCAATCACTCCAAGGAAATGTAGCCTCTAGAGGGACTGGTGGGATTGAGTGAAGGACCCAGGGATTAGTGGTAAATGCACTAAGAACACTTTATAATAATAGAAAATGTATAAAGTTTGGCCCAGGAGGCAGGCTGGAGGAGATGTGGTTTAGGAAGGCAATAGGGGAGAATAGAAAAAAGACAAAAAGTGGAAAGACAGATGGAAATAGAAAAAGCCTTGTGTGGATTTTCAACTTGCTAGCATAGTTTGTACCCCTGCAGTTAGCTAGGAGCTTAAGGCCTGTCTTTGCTGATGCAGAGCTTGAAAGCTTTTATAACAACAATAATACTGAGCTCTTGTACAGTGCTTTTCATCAGTAGCTCTCAGACTGTTTTACAAAGGAGATAAGCATCACTATCTATTTTACAGGTGGGGAAACGGAGGCACATCAGTGACTTGACTTGTCCTATCTAGCAGGCCAGTGGCCAAAACAGGAACAGAACCAAGCTCTCCTGAGCTCTAGTCTAGTGCTTTACCCACTAGGCCACACTAACTGGCAGAGACGCTGGTGGCCTGCCTGCTTACTGATTTGTATGACTCCTCTATCCTGAACTGCATTGGTCTCACATCTACATCAAGGTGATGGTTGTAAATTATTCATAGCAAATGACTTATTTGATAAATTTAGCCTTTATTTCCTTTTGTGAATTTATCTGCAGACAGATTTATTGTTACTGATTGGTTTGTCATTCAAAAACCTTTATGTCAATATAGTTCAGCCTGTGGGTTGTTCAGGAACTGTTTGCTTCAGTGCCTTTGACTATTCATTATTCATAGTGTGTGAATTCATAGTGACTACGCAAGTCACGTGGTGGAACTTGGGAGAGAGTCAAAGAAATTTCAAGATGGTGGCATGAACACTTCCAGTCTGAGTTTATATTTGTGCAAGCCTTCTCCTTTTCACAGACACAAAAATCATGCATTATGAATGTTCATGGAAAAGTTAATGGAAAATCTGAAAGGCGTTTTCAGTGGAGGATCTCTAGCAGTGGAAATTCACTGTCTTTGGCAGTCTGCCAGAGCCTACATTTACTTGTGGTAAAGGGATGTCTTTTTGGTCAAGCATTTGTTTGGTTCTGGATAGTGACTGAGGAGGTGAGGGGGTTTATTATGCGTTGGAGGGGGGAAAAAAGAGGGGACTGTTTGTGCAATTATGGATAATCCCATTCAATAGCTGGGCAGTTCAAATCAATGTTCTGCTTGTTTTTAATGTAAGTCATGTACCCTGTTAGGCCAGCCCATAGGCATTTTGCTACTAAGGAGGATCTAGAATATGTGTGCCCGACTCTACTCCCTCTTAATTATCCAATCAGCTGGTGAATAAATATATTGCCAAATATTGGATGAGTGGTTGGACATAAAGCCGAAGATTGTATGTCTCAGCCAGCTCAAAAGTAATAATATCCAAGCTTGATGAACTGTCCTGTCCTGCTGTGATTTTAAAATGGCACAGAGGAAAAAAGTAATTAAACAAAATAATTATTTCCCATTTAAAAAAGGGTGTATTTTACTCAAGTTAAAATTGTTCCATATCTTAAGATTAAAAAAATGTAAAACATGAACAAAATAAGTTTTATCTGTTGAATATATACAACAGATACAATGTGTGTTGCTTATCCTCCTCTTCTGGCCCCAATGTAGGAGTTTTGTCTGATAAGAAAGTGACACGCTCCCTTTCTCCACTGCACCAAGGCCACACTCTTGCTCTAGCCTTTACTATCACCAGCCCTAGCTTTCCCACCTCCAGTTCTGGTATAGGATTTAATACCTTAATAAAGTGCATAAAAACTGAATCGAGATGATTTTGTTCCCCAGCCTCTATTATTCAGTTGGCTACTGCTGAAGCATGAGATACCAATACTGTTAGACCCAGTAACTGGTCTTTGAAATGCCACCTCAAGCCACTCAAAGATCAGCCATGGCTCATGCTTTCAGAAGTAACCCACCTTAATCTGAAAGTGGGAGGCAAAAATCTTCTGAGTAATTTTTTTACAGATATAAAGGAAATTACCCCGATGTAGTAGGTAGGAAAGGGTCGGAGATGGCAACAGAGCTGCCTACAAGGGGAGAAAAGACCTGGTGGATTAAATTGTCTGTACAGTGAGGCTAGCTCTGTGTCAAGATTCTAAAGCAATGGGTGCAGTTAAAAAACAAAAAACCCAACCCTCAGAATTAAATAAATATCATTCTCCTTGGAAGAAAGAATCAAACCAAGGGGTTTTCTGCAACATAGGGCCAGCAGATCACTCTCTGTCCCTCCCATACACAAAAAGAACCCAGAGTGTTAACTATACATGACAAGTGTGCATGAAGAAACAAGCCACCATCATGAAAAGAAGTATACATCAAGCTTGTTCACATTTTGCGTCAGTATTGAGCCATGTAACATTTTATATTAAAGTCTTGTATATTATCCACCACAGCGGTCAAAATAAAAGTGTGTGTTATTGGGAAAACTCAGTGTTCAGTGTATCAGATACAAAAATATCTATTCTAAGTAGGATTATGGAGATCTATTGTAAAAATCTGCAGATTTTTAATAATCCCCAAATAGCTCTCTAGAACAAAGATTGCTGTATACAGAGTGGGTAGGAACATTGACCCTAAAGCAGTTTACGCTGTCTACCACATATTGCAGTTAGGAGTATTTGTTTCTACATTTAGAAAATAAAGGAAGCAGGTTCTAAAGAACCCCTTCTCTAAACTTGTCTTGGTTCTTAAATATTTTCCATTCCTGTTAGCTGGTTTTCAGAAATTGACTTCCTATGAGTGGTTTCATATCTCCTTCTTCCTAGTTTTGTTTCTTAAAATTAAATTTCATGTTCTGAAAATGGGACATAACACTGGGAAACAACTAATGGCATAAATTTAAGCCTGTTGTAACTTGATTAACTTTTGTCGAGTTATATATCAGGGATGAATTTGGATTAAAATGTTTAAAGCAGTTCCGATGGTAATATTTGCACTATTTTTTGAAAAAAGGTTGCCATCTTGTGGCCAGTATTAAGAGTGATTATGCTAAAATCTTAAAGGAAACTCTGTTTTAAAAGGAAAATCTGAATTTAAAAAAAGTGTTTATACTATAACATCCCACAACTCCTTTACTTTATAAAAATACTAAGTTAGAATGTAGTGGATTCAACTGTTAAAGTTATAGCCAAGATAAAAAATGTATGAGAGTAGTTTACGCCTTGTGGAATTCAGATTCTTCCCTGTATTCCACAAGGCGTTTTTCTTTGTCTAACAATATATTATTAAAATATTATTATTATTAAAAGAGGTTATGGTTTTAGATTATAAATGCAAACAAGGAGATGCTTTTACTTTTAGCATTTTTAAGCACTGCAAGCAACAACTGCAGATCGATTAAGGACAGGAGAATTTAAAGGCCTATTAACCATGCAGTGTTACCACTAGGCCACCAGAGCAGCCATATCTGTTTATTTACCATCTGCCATTTGGTGTGCTCATGAGAAAAGGGCAAAGGATAATTCTATGAACAATGTTTGGTTTATTGTGGCAACAAGAGAACATCCAAAAAAAGTTACACAGAAGACAACCCGTTCAGTCAGTTGCAAACTAAGCGCTTATTTTTGTGAACTTTTTTTTAAAGTTATCACTGCACCTACAAGGACGTCTGGAATAAATATTCTATTAAATACTATATATGACAGAGAAACTCACTGAGTTGAAATGAAATGCATAGATTCGTACACAACAGTGATAGTAGTTTTTTAGCTTTGCAGCAGGCAAATGGATGATCAGTTTTTTTAGTTACATAATTTTTTGTCTTTCTTTCCTGTTACCTAGGAAGAAGAATTTGATGATTTATATTGGATGGAGGCAGTAGTTCAAAAGTCCTAGGCACTGGATTTGAATCAGACAGACTCTAGAAACGTGCTAAGAATTGTGACAGGGTCAGATCAGCCCTTCCAGAGTTCCATGAAGCTTATTTTGGTAAAACTTTAAAAACCAAGGTGTTGTCTGAACTGCATGGACATCAAAGATTTCTTGGCTTTTTTATAAGAATAGTGATTTGTCTTGGTACCTTTGAACAAAAATTCCCTTTCCTATTGCACCAATAGTCTGTCTGACTGCTGCTGCTCTTCCATCCCAGAGGCAGGTGCATGACTCCTGTAGGCTTCGCAGTTGTGGAGAAAAGCTTGAATAAGTGATTCCTAAAGGCTCAAAATCCAAAAGGCAAATGTAAAGAACCCAACAATTACTATTTTTTAAAAAGTCATGATTTTTAAGCCAATCTCATGATTTTTGAGGCTTGATTCATGATTTTTGAACACCTGGTGATGCTATGCTAGCCAGAGCATAGAGTAAGTTTAACTGACATAAAGTTCTCTGAGTTGGTCTTTAGGTACCAAAGATGCCAATAATAGCTGCCATGCCTTTGACTTTTAATGTTTTGGAAACTACCACATATTAATTATCCTTAAAAAGGAGACCGTGGGTTATTTTGAAAGAAGTGATTAAAGAAATTCTTATGGTGGTTAATTTAAGGAAAATCCACTAGTATTACTGATTTCTGACACATCTGTTACCAATAGTAAATGTCAAAATGGGAAAATGAAGCCTGACTTGGTTAAGAAAACTCCTGGAGCTGAGCTTGTATATGGATCACCAAATTTTATTGACCAAATTCTACCCTCAGTTACATCTAAGTGCAACCCCACTGACTTCAGTGAGGTTACACAGTGTAACTAATGGCAGATTTTCATATATACTTTTAAAATAAATGAATCTATGGTTAAAAATAAAATTTGAATAGAGAACACGTGACGTACACTCAAAGCTCTATCATCATCAAAATTAGAAAATTAATTTTGTAAAACCATAAATAAAATTAAAGTTTTTGATCTTGGACTATTACATTCTATGTTCCTGCATAAAGTTCATTCTTTCTCTTTCCCTCTGGCCTCCTCGGAGGGAGGCTTAGGTCTGTCAAACATAGTGTTTTTATCATCACTGGGATTCGCAGTAACTATTATCCAGTAATTCTTATCTTCTTCAGCTTTATGGGAATCCAGATAGGTGTGACAGATAACTTCATATTCCTTTCCAAAGTATGACCTGTCAAGAGAAAATAGTAGCACGGCTAGATAGAATGACAATACACTCCATGCTCTCAGTCTCAAAAGTAACAGAGAATCATTGTAAAGTGTAAATTACTGCTTTAGCCAGTTTGCAAATAGCTTTTTTCACACTAGTTTTTGGTTTATTCAGCCATTATTCATACATTTTAAAAAACTGTATTTGTTAATTACAATTTTAGAAATAAAAAAAAAACCAAGGGGAAAAGTCAGCACTGGTCCACATTCACCCAGCTAATCCCAAAGCACTCCAGGGAGTATTCATTCATCCTGAGGGGAGAGCAGGTGATGCTGCTGCTGCTCGCCTTACTTCAGAATTCCCATTGATGCATGGCAGCTTTTTTTAGATGGGATGCTACAGGAGTCCCATTGATGCAGGCTGTGAAGGGGATGTGCTGAATCATTTGCACTGGAAACACCCAGTTCCCCAGCCAACTCTACCAATTTTTGGGGCTGTGTTGGGTTCCTATAGGTTCCCTGGCTTCCACCACTTCAACCTCACCCAGCAGACTTTCTGCCTCAAAGGCCTCCATGAGGGTCTGATGTAGATCCTGAGCTGAATTTTGTTTGAAATTAAATGAGAAATAATTGTTACACTCATTAATAATGGAGAGGCAAAATACTAATTCAATGTAGAAATTACAGTCACACCAATCGCTACATTAACTTTACTTGGTCTTTGTGACAGTCACATGCATCCTGTATGCAGTTTTATGCACTATTTTAAAATATATTTTCCTGATCTATGACACTTCCTCATACCCAACTTTCTCTACAAAGAAAGGACCACAATTAGTCGGCATATCCAAAGGGTGAACTGAACCATCCAGGAAAGAGGGAGCAGAGACTGCAAGGGGAAAATGTAAAAAAGATTGAGCTGACTGACTGTAGACCTAGGGTAGCACTAAATTACAATCTGACAATAAATTGAGAGTGAGGATATGTCTATACTGCAGAGTGAAGTTGATTTATTTTAAATCGACTTTCACCCGCCGAATTTTAGAAGTCGGAGGAGCATGATCACAACCTGCTCGTTGCATCAGGGAACTGCGTCCCCATTAGCCATGCTTGGGTCAACAATCAAAGCAGTGCACCGTGGATAGCTGTCCCACAGTGCAACTAGCCGCAGAGGCTTTTGGGAAGGTTGTTGTCCTCCCATGATGCAACGTTCTCTTCCTCCCCTCTTGTCCCAGTCCAAAACAAACAGACGATCTCCTTTTCACACCACTTTTTCAAACCCTTCACTCTCTGCTGTGCGCACGCCATTGCCTGAGAGGAATGGAGCCCACTCAGCTCTGAACTATTATTGTGAGCATCACAAGCACCTTGCAACTTATTCTGCAGTATTTTCAGGGGCGAGACAGGAGCTGCAACACTGAAAATTGCGATGTTACAAAGGCCGCCTTGCTACAAGCCATGGAACGAAACAATTCCTATTTGCTGCAGGCTTTCATGCACTATCTGCAGTCAGTGGAGCGCCACTTCTGGTCCAGGAAACACGCAATGACTGGTGGGATTGCATCATTATGAAGGTGTGGGATGATGAGCAGTGGCTGCAGAACTTTCAATGTGAAAGGCCATTTTCTTTGAACTTTGTGGAAAACTCTCCCAAGCACTGAAACGCAAGAATACTCGCTTGAGACCAGCTCTGAAAGTGGAGAAGAGAGTGGCCATCACTCTGTGGAAGCTAGCAATGGCAAACTGCGTTGGGAATCAATTCAGAGTTAGTAAATCCACCGTAGGAGCCCGGACCACTTTGCCTCAGAGAGAAGGGATACCACACTCGCCTGTCCCCTGTTCTCCTCATCTTTATCCTTCTCCTTGTCCATGGACTCAACCTCATTCATCCTGGTCTCAGATTCCCCTGAGGTATCAACGCTGCATGGTGGCATAGTGGTGGGGTCTCTGCCGAGAATTGCATGCAGCTCCTTGTAAAAGCAGCATGTTTTGGGTGAGGAGCCAGAATGGCTGTTAGCTTCCCTAGTATTCTGATAAGCCTGCCTCAGCTCTTTGATCTTAACATGGCACTGCTGTGCGTCCCTGTTGTGCCCCTTCTCCAGCATGTCGCGAGATATCGTCTCGTAAATATCCAAATTTCTTTTGCTTGCTCAGAGCTGAGCCAGAACAGACTCTTCGCCCCACAAACCGATTAGATCCAAGACCTCGGGTCAAGTCCAGGCTGGAGCATGTTTGGGGCATGAAGTCATAAGGATCAGTTGTGCTGGCAAGCTCTCTCCATGCTGACCAAACACGAAATGGGAATTCAAAATTTCCCAGGGCTTGCAGAGCCATTTCCTGTTTACCTGGCCACCATGCAGCAGATTGAGAATGTGCAGAGTGGTCAGAACAAAGCATTATGGGATATCTCCCGGAGGCCAATGACGTCGATTTACATTGCACTCTGCCTACACTGACACTCGTTTGACCCACAGAATTTGACTTCAGCACTAAACCACTTGCGGAGGTGGTTTGGTTTTTTTTACCGCTAATTTTACCGCAATTTAGGTCGACAGAACTGACATGCCAATGGAGAAGCATACTTTAGGTGGTTGACGTAAGCCATGTTAAATCAACCTCCGTTGTCAGTATAGATCAGGCCTGAGTGTGTGTTCGGCACTCTTTATTTTGTTTTCCCAGTAAGTGTGTGACTACAGCACTTGTCTCATTGCTTATATTCTTGATATACTGAACTTGTACATCATTACATCACGACATCATGATTAATAACTAAATTAAAACACCTCTGATATTTATATTGCCATAAATTACACTTACCTTATCCAATAGTTCCTAGGAACTGCTAAACCCCGATTTGTATGACAATGAGTGATAAGGACTTTAGTGTTTGCCTAGAGAAAGAATAAACAAGATCATCTTTTTTCACAGACATTTTACACACTGCTATTAAATAATCTTTTTGCTGTGCAAGTGAAATGTTTTAACATGCTTTATTCACTAACTCACAAACACAAGCTCCGATTCTGGGCCACTTTGCACCTTGTTGATACTGAAGCTAGTTTTACATCCTAACTGCAGCTATCCCCAAGGGGACCATTCAGCAGCCCAGATTAGCTGAATTTATAGCACTCTGGCCACATCCCCTTTCTCCTCCAATACACTTCTTCCCTTCATAGGCATGCCCCTGTGCTGGACACTGTAAGAAAGAGCAGTGTAAGGCCAGGGAATGGTCCTATACCACCAGAGGAACCCAGTTTCACTGGGCATTTCCTGGTGGAGAGATTCTGCTGGTTTCCAAAATAAAATGTACTGCGGCACAGTCTAGAATTGGGGCCTCTGCATTTTTAAAAATAGATTTTTACTGTATTGGTACATTTTTGCAAGATCACTTTTAATTTGTGTGTCAAAGTACAACAGGATTGATCTTAATTTAATCTGTTTAAAAATATTTAAAAAATTACCATGAAAAGAGAATATTGTCTTAATCAATTACATAATTTTAACTAGGTTTTGTGAGTCAGATGCTTCACAGAAATAGATTACAACAGAAGAAGTGGCAGTGGCGGAACATTTATATTTATAATATAATATCATTATTTTACACTTACCTTGAACTATAAAAGAACTAACCAAAGGATCTTGAAGCATATTAGAAGCATTAATTGAGCATTCAGCACCTCTGTGAGGTAGGTAAGTATTACATCCATTTTCTTTATACACACTGAGGTTAACCACCATGTTTTCAAAAAGGTGCCTCGATTTTTGGGAGCTCTGTGTGCCTGATTTTCAGAAATACAGAGCAGCCACAGCTCCTAGTAATAGAAATGGAATTGTAGATACTCAGTGCTTCTGAAATTCAGATCGTAAGGATTACAAATTTAACTCCAAAACCTGAAGCACGCATAATCAATGGCCACTTTTTAAAATTTTGGCCAAAGTGATTTATCTTAATCACACAGCAAGTCAACCCAAAGTTAGCATTGGAACCCAAGAGTTCTGAATCCCAGCCCCCTGCTCCAACCCTAGATATCATTTGCTGACTGTTTTCCCCCATAACTATAGTTCACAGTTTATGTATGGAAAGATTTCCTTTTCAACACTTGACTTTCAGAAGGCTGCAATGAATTAAATGGATGCAACTTCCTTTTAAATAGTTGATAGCCTTAATTAAATATTCTTAATATTTACTATTGTTTTACTTTCTGTATAATTTCTTACAGGAACTGGAAATCCTTCATATTCAAGACGCAGCTGTGGATCCAAAAAGGTAGCTTGCCAACAAGTCAAATAGGAGAGCTCATCTGTCAAAAACACTTGCTGAAGGTATGATTTTTTAGCAAAACTCATAAATGATTTATGGTCACTTGCGAGATATAACTGTAAATGGAAACATACATGAATAGCAACATAATTTTAATTTTTTTAAACTACTAAGTTACTACAGATAAAAGAACAATTGTTTGTGTTTAGCAATGTCAGACAGATTTATACACAATAATTTAAAAAACACTCAACTAATTTTTAAAATTTGCTTACAAAATTGATTGTTTTTGAGCATAGAATCTGTTTTATTCCAGAACCACAAAGAAAAGATTGGTAAAAGAGTTTTATATATATGCAAGCAAAGAAGTGTAAGACCAACATGAAAGAGTAAACAAAACGTATCTGTACAAACATAGGGTTACCTTTATACTTCAGAAATAGTATTGTATTTCTGTTGTTGAAATATGTGCTTCTACTGCTAGGGTCTGATCCAACACTCACTAATTTAAATGAACATTGGATTGGACCCAAAATATATTGCAGTTATAAAAAAGAAACGTTTTTTTTCCAAAACTAGGAACAGAGTCTTTGTTTGTGAAAAGTCAATCAGTCAATTCTCATGAATTCAAAACTCCTCACTAACTATAACAGATGTTATATGGCTGATGAGCTCATGAATAGCTGTGCTGCATTCAAATTGAACAAGTGACTTCAAAAAGAGAGAGATTACAGAAGTGTAATCCCTGGTATATAAATGAGATCTGCATTCCAAAGGGTCACTGTGATTACAAAGACACAGGTAAGGTTGTTAGGCCAAAAAATATCTATCAGTGGTACCTATAGTGATTCTGTACATCTTCCTGTCTTCTGAGCCGATATGATGCTAACATTTACTAGAATTCTGCTTACTGACTCAGACTGAGACACTAACATTTTACTTACTTTAAAAATACAGACTTTTATTCACAGGTTCCAGATTTGCCTAGTCTCTTCCATTTGGAGGGGAGAGTCTCTTCTGGATTCATTTAAAGGCAGAGTTTAAAACGTCAGTCTTTCTACAATGATGGATTTTGTGGTGTGTTTCAGGAGATATTTAAAATGTCCATCTTTTAAGGAAATGCAAGTAAATATTTGTTGGGAGATTTTTTTTTTCTAAAAGCCCCAAATAGTTTATTCATAGAGGATGGTGATTTGGATGTATGGTATCTTCTATGCAAATGTTAACTATAGGTTTTAATATTTTGATAGCTAACACAGGGAACAATCCACAAAATACAATTTTCATGCTGATGTGCAGAGGATCCAAGGTGTGGACCATCAGAGACTGCTTCAAGTCTTTATGTAGCATGCTGTTCAAAATGAATGAAGATCATTTCCATTCCCATGTGAACAGCTCAGACTTGGGTGAGGTAAAAGCATATGGCTGAGTGGCTGTTGGAAATGCTGTTCTGCTGCAGAAGTATGATAAACTATATGCTATGACTATTACTAGCCAGGAAACAGGGGACCACAGTTGTATCTCATTTATACTGGTGCAAGTGCGGATTAACTCAATTGACCACCAGTGGAGTTGCTCTGGATTTACTCTGCTGCAACCTAGACCAGAATCTGACCCCAGTCTCTCCTGCAAAAACTGGGATGTCTGGTCATGTACAGTATGACACATTGAATGCTGTATTATGTACAGATTATCCACTCTCATCGCATGAAGTGCTCCAGGATCAGTGTAATTGTTTGCTTAGTAATAACTTGCATATTTTATTGCACAAAAATAGCATGCAAAATATGTACAGTAATCTAAATTTACAGTATTAATATGTACAGATTTAGTTTACACCTCTGTTGACTTACCATTTGATCAGTAAAACCACCTGTTGCCCCAAGACCAAAATTCTGCCCAAATCTAATGGGTTCTCCCATAGAATTTCCTTCAACACTGTTAAAATAGGAAAAGAACCATATAAATTGAAACATGCCATATCCATTGATTTGTGTGTGAGTGATCAGAATTACTTATTATAGAAGAGGCTGATGTCACTGCATATTATAAAGATTGCTATTATAAAATACATTATAGAAAGAGTTGGAATTTAAATAATTTACTACATAAATATTTAATACTCAGAGTGGAAAATTAGACTCAATGCTATTTTTCAGCTGCATACATTAAACGCATAGACTGGGATTTTCCAAGGAGTTTAAACGAGATTGGTGCCCAAATATCACTGAAATTCAGTGGAAGTTCAGCACCTAATTCCTTTAGGCTCCATTGAAAATCCCAATCTATATGTTCCCTGCCTACAAGCAAAATAGTGCTTTCCTGTAATTTATCACGTTGTTAAATTGATATGAAAACTAATCATCCATCTCAAAGCAAAAAACAAACAAACAAAACAAAAACCCCTCTGCTAATGAAATGTCAAAGTTGAGAATTTAAATTCAAAAGTCAAGTTGCCATAGTAATGTTAACTCCTTTCCTGTGAGCATAAGTATTATTCTGCAACATGAAATGATATGTTTTGTTAAAGGGGCACTACCGGGCAAAGGTACAACCTCATAAAAAGATGGGAAACTGAAACTGCTTTAGTCCTGTAGCTGCATTTATGGGAGTAACAACATGTTCCCATCATCCACTTCAGTGGTTATGCCAAGGCTATCAGATTAAAATTACATAATATTTTCTCTTATCTATATTACCAATTCTGAAATACTTTTTAAAATAAATTTAACTTTACATAATTTATGCTGAGTATTTACTCTTTTAGATTTTGGTGAGTGTATAGATCCAGGTTTTTTGTTTCTAGTCAATATCAGCTTCTAGTTCTCTTGCATTAGAAAAGAGATATAGCATTTGTAAACAAAGCAGGGAATGTTTAAATAAATAAAAAATATTTTATGGAGTTTCTTTTTAGTGCATGAGAACATTTCTATCCACGTAGGAGTGGTAGGCACTATGTACACATTTAACAAAAAGACAACCTCCACCCCAAACAGTTTACAATTTAAGTATGCCATCTCTTCTAACATTCTCAAGAACTATCCTGGGATACTACTCAACTTTTAGTATGTCAGGAGAAAGAGGCACTGTTTGCTCTTTTATGCACTTGCATAGAAGAAAGATGTAAGATTTAACTAACTCTCATAACATCCATGTGAGGTAACTAGTTATGTCTGTAAATGCTTTGTTAACTAAAAATATTGCTCTATGTCAATAATAAGTTGTAGAATTTATTCAACTTTAAAATATTTGGCAGTTAGTTTATTAAAAATAAATACAGTGAGCCTGATTCTGCTTTTGAATCAGTTTTATACTGACGTAATTTCATTGATTTCATTGGAATTACTATTGATTCACGCTGGCATGAGAGCAGAATTGGGCCTAATGTGTAATAAAAATTAAGCCATTAGTCTGAAATCAATAAAATATTGCTTTACACTCTGATTTTCATTTTTAAGGACATTCATTGTCTATTTCACAGAAAAAGATTAAACCTTAATGCAAAGATTTAACTACTATTGAATCTTCTGAATGCAAGATACCAAACCTTAGGATATGAAATGTATTACGACCAACAGGGTTCACACTTTTCACTGCGCTCACTCCACAGGGGACTTGCAATGAATCAGCTGAATGCACTGTTATATTATCTGGATTAACAGCCAAAGTTAGATTGCCACATACTGCAGGATAATTTTCCATAGGTGATTTGTTGTTTTCAGGGCTCAAAAGCATCACAGTGTCTCCAAAGTGAATAAATCCATCTTTTGAAACTGACAGCTGCATCTAAGTTAAAATAGACATAGTTTGGTATAGACTGTTTCAATTTTTTTTTAAATTATTTAAATTATTGTAACATATCATATAGAATGCTAAAACATAATATTCTCGCTACATAGATTCTAACAATTCACTGCAACATTTTATAAGTAGTGAAGTGGAATTGATGAAAGGACTGTTAAAAACTGGTTACCTGCTTTAAAAGATTATTTTTAAGTCTCTTTGATTTCTGTAATAGAAGTTCTCCTTTTTCTCTTTTATACAAAAAATCTTTCAAGAGGTCCTGTTTAAAAACAAAAGTGAGAAACTAAACATAGTATCCAGCATTTTAAAAATCATCTCAGCTTTAAATAAAATTTAAACTTTTTTTTTAAAAGGTCCCCATTTAGGTGGAAAGAAACCTCTGTGGCAGATGGCTCACAAATATTCCAGAAACCTGATTCTGATCTCACACCACTTTTATACTGACGGTAAACCCTTGAACTTCAATGGAGTTACTCCCTATTTACACCAAAGCATGATCTACCCTAGAGTCAGGTCGACAGATGCTGCCTTGCATCAACCGTTCCATGTAAGTGTCTACACTAAAATTTCACTCCCACCGACGTAACTGCTCCACTACACCGACTTAACTCCATCTCCATGAGCATAGAGTCCATGTCGATGCAGTTAGATCAACGCAGTGTCAGTGTAGACACTGTGATGCTTACAACGACCATTACTGGCTTTCAAAAGCTGTCCCATAGTGCCCCACACTGACAGTACAATCGGTACAAGCACTCCTGGGGAGGACGCACACTGCCCATACAAGGAGCAAAGTGTAGACAGGCACAAGCGAGGTCATTACTGTGGTGGCTGCATGCTGATGTAAATTAGGTGGACTTAATATTGTAAAGTAGACATGCCCCACGGCTGCATGAGATAGGAGTGAGTCTCCGGGCTTCCCCAGCTGCACAGGCTGTTTTCCCTTCAGCAGGAAGGTGCCCCCAGCACTGGCAGGTGCATGGGACCCGCTGGCCCCTTCCCAGAGATGCAAACACAGCCTCCCCAGCCTCCCAGTGCCCTGCTGCTGTGGGGATTAAGAAGCTGGACACCTGCTAGGTGGTCTCCTTCCCACCCACCCCCGGCCTAACCATCATGATGCCTCGTCCCCCCCCAGTGTACCATCCTGCCTCAGGGTTGCTGCCCAACTCAAGGGTCCCCGGGGGAGAACTGTGGGGCAGGGGGGGCAGCGGCTCCGGTACCTCCTCTAAGTAGGTGTCCTCGTTCCAGTTGGCGATGCGCACCCCTGCGCTGTAGGGCTTGCCGCTCAAGCTAGCCCTGCCGTTCATGTCGGGGGAAGGTTGGGGGGGTTTCCAATGGGGGGAGTCAAGAGAGGAGTCGGTTCCAGCCCAGGCAGGCTTCTCCCAGCTCTCACGCTCGCTAGGCCCCGGAGAGTTTACTGGTTGCCACGGCAACGGCTCTGGTTGCCACGGCAACGGTTCTAGCTTTGGATTGGATGTTCTTGAGGGAAAAGTCCGCCTATGAGGGGCGGGGTTGCTCTGCTCTTACGGCCCAGCGAGTGCAGCTGGAGAGGAGGTAGGTTGGTGCTGGGTAACTGGGCTCCGGGGGGTGTCCCAGGAATGGAGGATCCTCGCTGCATTTCCCTCTTCCCCCCGCTGAGTCTGGGAAGGGGGTGGGCGACCTCACTGCAGCCCCCCATCTCAGAGCTGGGGTGGTGGGGGCTCACTGCAGCTAGGGTGACCAGAGAGCAAGTGTGAAAAATCAGGAAGGGGGGGGGGGGTCGTGTAATAGGAGCCTATATAAGAAAAAGCCCCAAATATCAGGACTGTGCCTATAAAAGCCGGCCATCTGGTCCCCTTAACTGCAGCTCTATCCATGTACTGGGCTGGAGGCATCCCTCAGGAGGCTCATTCACTTGTTTAGCTGGGTGACCGATGGAAAGTTCCCAGGCACAGAACTCTGGTGGGCTGCTCCTGCAAAACACCCCCACGCTGTGCTGCCGCCGGAGCAGCCCCCTGCTCTGCACCCAGGTACTGTCCAGATGCGGAGGAAGGAGGGAGGGACCCCCAATTTTATCCTGTATTGTCATTCATTTTGATGGCCATTACTAGAGTCAGTTGGAGCATTTTCTCAGAAAAATATTTTTACCCAAAAAAAAAAAAAAAAAAAAAAAGAAAGAGAGAGAAAATCGTCAAAACATGTTCAACCATCTTAATGAAATTGTCTGCTTTTCAGTTAGCTCCAGGTATTTTGGTTTCCTGTCAGCTGTCCCCTTGTGGGGCTCAAATTCTCCTTACTACTGAAGAGACTATATAGATGCCCCAGTGATGAACATGTTAGATATATCTAGCTAGATTGCTCTATCCTTCCCTCCACTGATCCCATTGTCTTTCCAGTGCTAACATCTCTGTTCTTAAAAATTTTTCTTCATCTGTCTATGTTTATATTAAGCTATGAAGTGTGTTCATGTAACTTTCAGAATCTGCTATAAACCCAGATAAATATGAACATTCAGAATTAGGGTTGAGTCTCACTCAATTGTGCCAATTGATTGTTGCACATATGGAGGGCATTGATTGATCTTTGGGGGACTTTGGGTGTCCAATTTTGCTGACTGATTTCACAACTTTATATCTCACATCTTTCTGTATTTATTCTCAGTTGATACTTCCATTATAATGACCCTTATTAGAATAGTTTTAAAGTGAAGCTTTAAGGTAAATTCTGTATGATGTAATCTGTATTGATTAAGGGGAAACTTTAATAATGTCAAACAATTACATAACAGTAATACTATATAAGGAGATCTAAACATTTTTAAAGAAAGTCAGTCATCTAATACTTCTGAACTCTTAGGTTTGTGATGACCTTAGGTTTGAAACAAAATGATTCAGAAGGAAAGAATAGGTAAAAGTGATAGTTTAAGTTACAAAATAACCAGATTTATATTACCAGACAGCAGTGAAATTGATTTTGTTGTGAATGAATTTAAGCAGGTTTTAGGCTGGACAAATTTTTTAATAAGATTTCTCTTCACATGGGCAGCTGGTCTTCATGCTAATATCAGCTATAGGATTGTCAGTAGTTTTACAGGAAGAGTGGATTCTTTGCCTTAAGACAAAACTAACTTCCTTCCTTATTACTTGCTTTCTTATTTAGCGTAATCCAAGGCCCAACAAAACAGAATCCTTGTAGAAATAGCTCCCCTCTGTGGCCATTTCTGATCAATGACATTTTCATTCACAACTGCTGTTTTGTATTGAGTCTGATGTTAGAACACTGTCCTTTTTCTATTGTTTAATTTAAGGCAGGAAAATGTCATTCCTTTTTAACTCAGTCCAATGGCCAACACAGATTTTAGAAGCATCACACATGATGTTCAGCCTGAAGTATTTGCATTTATCAAGCTTTGATTACATTTCTGCTTCACTAATAATTTGTTGTTAAAGTTAATGCAACGTTTTTTGCTGCACTGTTTTCATAGAACATAAGGTTTTAATTAGGTTTGTTTATCTTAGTTTTACACACATGCTTATGTAAGTATATACCATTTTAGTTATAAAAATGTAACCGTAGCATTTAGACTTATTTTTTCTTCTCTTTAAAGGGCAATGCTATGAACTTTTACATTTTGTTTTGCCATCTTTTCTTCTCAAAATTAACCCTGTATTTAATTAATATGTGTTATTGACTATTATAAAGCTATACAATATACCATAAAATGTTTTCACCAGAAGTGGAAGAATATATTGGGAATTCAGCAAACTCTCATGGTTTTAATACATTTCAGTTTTGGATTATTATACAGTTTCTCGTGGATTATGTTTCTTTTACAATTTGTATGTTATATTTTTTTATGTATAGATTATACACAAAAAACAAAGGATGTAAATGTATTGCTTTACAGAGCAAAATGACTCTATAACTAGTAGCGTATGAGTCTTGTCTTGCCACTTGGAAATTTTTCACTTCTAATTTTATAATATCCTCTGAAAAATCAATAATAAGAGTTTATTCAAAATTATTCAGTTCATAAAATGAATATCTTCCTTACAAGCATGGCTAAGGGCATGTTATATGTTAAACAAAATGTATATAATGAAAAATAGTATATGAATTATTAAATACTTTGTGTGACATTTTGCCCCATCCCATTCAAGTCAGTAGCAGAATGCCTATTGACTTTAGTAGAGCCAGGGTCCACCCTGTATTTGCAGAGAAATTTGCCAGATTAATTAGTTTGTCAGCATAATTAATCAGACTGGGGAAGGTGTGCTCATTGATGTGAGCATGACTGTTTCTCACTCTGTTTTACATGTAATCATCTTTCTTTAGTAAAAAGTACTCACCATTTTAAATATGCTACAAAAGATAGATCAAATTGCATTATAATAAAGGAGTGCCATTTCATCTTTCCCCCATTGTCACAAAGTCACAGTCCTTGTCCTCATCCTGGTCTTTTTGTTAGTAAAGAAAAAAGCTTAAAGGGAAGCTAGATGGTTTAAGGGATTTGGTATGGTTTATAGAGCTTTCTATGGCTAGGTTAGGAATGACTAAGGCCCACATATTTAAAGCTATTTTGCCATTGTTGCACTCAGCACTGCAACAGCTAACTGATTTAGGATCACAAATCTTATTTTCAAAAGGGATTTAGGCACTTAGGAGTCTAAATTCCATCAAGAGTTGATGAGATTTGGACTCTTAAATACCTAAATTCCTTTTGAAAATGAGATTTAGACTCCTAAATCAATTAGGCAGTGTGACGCTGAACACAGCAACACATAAATAGACTTAAAAGTTAGGGGCCATAAACTTTTTACTGTCTGATGGCTTTTTGGTAATGTGTGAAATAGTTTTGTGGTTTAAATCCAGTTCCTAACTGACATGTGTCCATATCACAAAAACCTCTAAACAGCACAGTGGATACTAACTAATTTCCTGTCAGATAGACTCAACCAAGAGGTTAAAATCTGAATGGGCCACACAGATTAATAAACTCCTTTGCCCCCAATGGTATTCCACTGTGTTTCTGTTCACGCATCTTGGCAAGGCATCAAAGGGAAGTTTGAGCTGCTGCTGCTGCTGCTCATACTGTTCCTATTTCATGGTTAAATGAGGACATTTATTTCCAAGGTTGTCATTTGGCAATTTTCATAAATATATTCATATAACCCGCCCACACAAACACCAAACCTTCAAAAAAGTGCATAGTCATGTACAGATTTGGAAATAATATTTTTGTCACAGCCTTCTTTATTCCCTTGGGAGTGGATGAATTTCTCACTCTCTCCTGATTTGTTTTTGTTTTTTTCCCATTGAAGGAAACATGATTAACATATCAACATTTGACTAACAATGTAGAATAAATGCTACCACCCAATGGTAGAGCATAAGTTCTACTAGACTGTCTGACTCTTCATGGTAATATTCCGTTCTCCTTTTGACACATACTCTAAATCAGAGCATAGTTAGCATTTTTTGCTTTGCTGTTATTAGTGTTATGGCTATTTAAATTATTAATGTGCTTGTTAATAATACATCTACACTTTCTTATTCCAACATGTACCCCAGCCACTTATCAGTTTGCAGCAGAAAAAAGAACTCTCTGAACTAGTAGATCAAGCAACAAGGTATAAAGGTTGCTGGCAATTGCAATGGTGGCTCTCATTTGGTTGTGGATTTCAGTGTGCAGTGCTTATTGCTCTGGGATCAAGGAACCTGCTCCTAGAACGATAACTTTTGAATTGAGGCAGTAATGGCATTTTTTTAAAAAAATCTTACGGAGTTTTTGCTCTTTCTCTTTGCGTTTTGCCAAAGATGGGGTAAGTGCTGCCATTTTGCAAAACCTTTTCTCTTCTTCACTATGCTTTGGTGAAGGACTGAGTGAGAGATATTACAACGATGTTGTTGTGTGCTAATTAAAAAAACTTAAACTTCTTGTGTCCATAGGGAGCTATATTTAGGTCCTAGCCACCTGATGCACAGTGTTTTCTGTTCCAGAGTGGCAAAGGTGAAATTGGAAAGAAAAATTCCATTTCTTTCTCTTCCAAAAGTTGTACTCTTCTGAGGGCTACCCTCAAAATAAGCTATACCCAACTTGAGATGTCAATATGATGTTCAGAATATGATAATACATGTTCCATTAGGTTCTTTGGGTTTGAGTTCCCCTCAGTGGAGTTTGAATACGCCCCTGGGGTAAATGGTACTTTCCCAAGCACCACAACTCATGGTGCCAAAATGAGATGTTGCTCACAGTGGATTGTGCAGATCTTCATAATGTGATCCTCTTTTTCCTTTCCCTTAATCTAACTAGATCAGATACTGGAGCAGCGAAGTCGCAGTAGCACAGGAGTCACTGTGGGTTAGCCACCTGCAAATTATCCAGGATTCCGGCTGAGCTTGTATGGCCCATGCTGATGGCCAGGCAGCCACAACATCATTGCTGTGGTACCTGAACTAGCTAGATTAAAGCTAGCTCAGATATTTCTACATGAAGTGCTTTGTGATTGCACTTTTGATACCCTCTGTCTTGCTTTGCACTGGCAAGCATGTATATGTTAGGAGTTTGCATTGCTGTAATGCATTAATGTAGATATAGCAGTGTGCATTTCCTTAGCATAGATCCAAACAAAGACATGCATCATTGCACTAGTTACCCAGTTGATGTTTTGGAGTCTTTCTTTAGAGTCGAAAGAACCTACTTAGAGAAAAAGGTGGCAATTTGAAAGTTATAGTGGTATGCTGTACTGCCACATCCCCTCCAATTCTAAAGCTCCACATAGGTCAGGTTACCCAGTTATCCATTATATTTTCATTCTAGCTAGTTTCTCATTTTAAACCTATTCAGAGGATGTCTATCTGAGACAGTGGGTATGTCCACACTGCAGTCGAATAAGTGCTTACAGCTTGGGTAAGTACAACTGCATTAGCTTCAATCTAGCTAGAATGGCTAAAGCTAGCAGCATGGGTTTAAGTGTGGGCTGTACAACTGTACCAGCAGTTGTGCAAGTAAAAAGCAATCATTGGAATCAAGTGCTAAACTCCAATTTCAACTACTCTTGCTTTGTCTTTTTGGTTTTGTTCAAAACTGAAATTCTGGGGATCTGAACTGCATATATTGAAACTGAAGAACGACATTTTTGCATGACCCCTTTGAGCCATAACTACTAAGTTTCTTCCCACTTCAGTGCTTAACAACAGAGTCACTTAGGATTACCTTTGCTTGTCCTGTTCAGAATTGCATCTTTACTTGCTGTTGTAAAATGGCTCTGAGCCTGAGTCTCAGCATGGCAATGATGCCTGCCTATTTTCAGATGTTATCTGCCTCCAATTACAGGGCTTATAAACTGAGGAAAAGACAAAATTCACTTCTTGTTCCCTTCTGGAAATACCTGACTGTTTTGAAGCAGAATAATGATAGTTTTAAATAAGTAGAGGTGCATGTCAGTGTATCCTAAAACCTTTCCAAAGTTCACTCATATAGAATCTGTGTATTGAAGAGGGCCTGTATACTTGGAATGGTTTACATGGAATGATCGTGCTTTAGGGGTAGGGAAATGTTCTGAGTCCAAATACCTTAACTGAGTCCAAAGTACTTTACCTATTATACATAAATTGAACAATTTAAAAGCTATTCTAAAGGAACAGAAACTGAGCTGTGTATTTATGCTATAGAACATGAATCAGTTACATATTTTTAGTATAACAAAAAGGAATAGCATCAGACTCTTTGTCCTAAGGGGAAAAGAACATGTGTACTGTAATTGTTTTTCAAATCTTCTGCCTCATTGTACTATTGATGATTTGGATGACCTTTCTCTTGCAGTCTATCTATGTCAGACATCACGGGCTACAAAAAGTATTTTATATGTCTGAGAATTCTGGCAACAGTTCTAACTTGAGACTCTGAACATTTCCATATTTCCCTGTCCCGATTGGTTAGCAAACTAACTCTTCTCAGATGATAGTGTCTCTTTGACTTGTGAGAGAGAGAGAGGTATTTCAGTATAATGTGGGGAATCCAGGAATAGTCTGGAGGTAAATATAGTGATGATGATCTCCACACAAAAGCCCCAAATGGTCATAGTAAAGTACAGTATACTTGGAAGGAAGAAACCAGAGGTCTCCTGGTGTGTTTCTCCTGGCCTCCTGCAGTGTGAGTACCAGGTGCTGTGCAGAAGCAGTGCTTTTCTGGAGACCCGATCAGTTTTTTACAGAATCTTAGCCTTAATTTAAAAAAAAAAAAAAATTCTTTGCCCTTTGGCTTATAAAGAGAACCATTAGAATGTTAAACCACTGCAGTGTTGTCAAAGAGAACATCTGAAAGAAAAACTCGGGGGGGGGGGGAAGGGGTATTGCCCAGTTTTTCTCATGTGGACAATGACTCTGAAACCTAACAATGACGATTTAAAGATGAACATTTTTAGCTCATTGTGTTTCATTTTAGCAAAACATCTAGTTATTTTAGGATTGTGAAAATTGGGTTGAGTATTCTGACTGCTAAAAAACTACAGACCTTAATTAATTAATATTTTTTAAAAGTTTCTTTAGAGGAGAAAGAGGAACAGGGTGGGGGAAGGTGATTGAGGTGGTACATGGTACAGTGCTCTTCAGTGCTCCTAGTAGTTGAAAGCATGTATGATTTGGAGATCTTATCTTCCTACTCACAAGATAGCTAGGAATTGTGGCTGACACTGAGTATATTAAAAAAGATATTTTAAATTGCCTGTCTATAATAAAAAGGTAGAATAAAAGCCTTAAAATTGCCCACTGGGACCAGCCAAACTCCTGCTGTTACTGCCCTGAGGGAGTGAAAAACAATCTCTTTGGTAGGGATGAGAAAATCCACTTTCTAGTACCTGAATTTACTGGCACAGACAAAGGTACTGTATCATTTATTTATTTGAATGTCTGTTTTGGGGAGAAATGTCATTCTTAATAATATAGCCTTTAAAATATATTGGTCATTTGTCCTCTTGTTTGCTCTTTCCAGTGGAAGTCTGAGACTGTTTTCTCCATGTTTCCGATAACTTGAGTAAGGAGATAAAGTTTCCGATAACTTGAGTAAGGAGATATGTGTAGAATGGCTGAGGTATGGGCTTTGATTTGTTAGCTGTCAGGATACCATTCTGCTAGATGAGCACTTCTTATTTTTGAGACAAACAAGTGCTGGTACATGGGTTTGTGTACATACTGTTCTCATGTAAAATGGGCAGCCTCCACAAGAGGGTGTCTATACACCCTTGTTAGCAGGAGCCAATATTGAAAGCAGCAGCATAGAGTATTTGATTTCTGTTGCATAACAGTACAGTGAACTTTGGACTTATAAGTTTAATTTAGGAATAAAGTGCATGAAAACAAAAAAAAAACTATTTGTGTTGCTCAAGGGTAACAGAATACAGCTTCCCCTCCACCACCACTAATGACTTTGACAGTAGTAAGCATTTTCAATAAAGTAGGCAGATTTGACTGAGAAAACATTGATGCTGTATGCATGGTCATTATTTAGACTCACTTTAGAAGAAAGCAGATGAACAAGAGGTGAAATTCACCCCAGTGCAGGGCCTATGCCTGGGCACAGTCCATAAGAAACTGTATTTGGTATCGATTGAATTAGGAGATTTATGAAGAAATATAGTAATTTCAAGGATGTGGCTGAAGATGAGTAGCTTTCTAGCTAATGCTTTGGGCAAGGATAGTGAAAACCTAATTATCATTCAAAAGAACCTCAAGCAAAGGGAAGGCCTAGGCTGTGAGCATTGGTATTGTGTTCTTAGACAACTAGCTATATTAAAAGTTTGTGGGCTGTATTCAGCAGGAGAGAAGCCCTGGGGCCTGATTCTGCTCTCAGGTGACTCCATTGAATTTCATTTATTTGAGATCATAATTAGTTGGGGGAAGGCACTTCATTGTATGAACACCATCTGCTGATCAGCCTTTGAAATTATGAACTATTCCAGGTCTGACAAATGTAACTCAGGGATCCAAATTTCCGTGAAGAACTCTTATAAATATTTTAGGCCAAATTAGGTAGCTCTAAGCCACCTTTCTATCTCCCTTGATCCTGACAGCAGCCTTCAAACCACCACTTAATGCAGCCACCATATCTTACAGGAGTCACCACATTAACTTACTTTTCCTTACTATAGTCTTACAGGGACTGTTCAGTCAGCTGAGGCTCTCCTAAGTACAGTGCTTTTCATCCAGTCTTCTTGCTACTGACTCACCCATGAACACCTCCTATGTGGAACAGGTTGTGGGGAAATTCCCTTAGGACAGCTTTAAGTCCCTTTTGCACCATGGACTTAACGTGGGCTGAGGATCCACACTAGGAGGTTTCCTGAGAGAGGTGAGGAGAGACTGGGCCTGTGGGTTGCTGGCTGTGGTCAGTAAGATTAGGTGATAGAGGTGGAGGAGTAGCACTATACATAAAAGATTCCATAGAATCTAATGAGATGCAGTTCTTGAGCGGAAAGGAGCATAGAAAGGAATCTGCATGGATGCAAATCTCAAGATTTAAGAACAAATATGATAGCAGGGTCATACTACTAGCCCCCAGGATGGAGAAAAGGTTAGTGAATGCACAATGCTGAGGAACATCAAAGAGCCAATTAAGTTAACAAAGCAGTAATAAGTGGTGACGTTGGCATCTGCATTTTGTATAGATTAGACAGAGGGGTGCTATGGATTTCAGTGAATCCAGATAGAGGAGAGTGCAGTAAACAAGATGAGAGTTGATGAAGCCCTGGACCACGTTTAGAAAAAGAAAAAAGATTGAATCTTAGTGATGGGAAGGAAGAAGAAGAGGTAGGTTTCTGATTCTGCCAGATAACTGGGGCAAGAGAGAAGAAGGAATCAAAGATGACCCTGGTTCTGGGTGACAAGAAGGGTGACTGTATTGTCAACATGGAGAGAGAAAGGGAAAAAGGAGAGCCTTTGGACGAAAGTATTTCCCTTTATTCATTTAGTTTCTTCTCCTCTCTTCTCTCCTTTTCTCTTCCCCCATTCTGCTCCTCTCACATTCCATAATTCCCTTTTTTACTTCACTGCCTCTGCTTTGTCTAATTCTTCTCCCCTCTTGTTTGTCTTTCCAGTTCCCCGCCTCTGTGCGCAATAGAGCATATCAAGGCCAATGCTGGGCTACCTTGTCTCTTCAAATACAAAGCTTATTAGTCACTTTAAAGAGCTCCATCTGCTGCTGGAAACGTGCCATTTCAGCAGTTGTGTTTTACAGCCAGTTGCTGAGCATAATACACATTTGTATTATACAGTAATTTCTTCCTTGAGCTATAAAATCATGGAATAGCGTGGAAGTTGCAAAACCTATAATTGCTCAGTGGCCTTGGTTAGATAATTTTTCATTTTTCTTTAGTTCAGGTTTTATTCCTGTGATTGTTTTTTATTCTGCTGCCATTAATTATTTTTATTTTTATTGTCATTTTTTTAATTTCTACTGTTGTCTTGTTTTGCAAAGATGTTAAACTAGAAAAACCAAAGTTCTCCTCAAAAAAGTGCCCTTGTTTAAAAATATTAGACTTCAATGGAGCTGTACTGATTTTCACCAGCTGAAGACCTGGGGACTGGAAATTTAAGAAGCATTTCAACAGCAACATGAGGTTTCCAATTCAAATCCAGACCAGGTCAACAGTAAACATGTTATGGCTATTCAGTAATCTACTGTATGTTAAATAAAATGGTGGCCTCCATCATAAAAGCCACCACTGTAACTGGCACCAGTCATGAAAGTCTTAGCTGATAATCTAAGGACTGACTCAGCATAAAGATGAACTATCCTTTCAAATCTAGTTTTAGAATCACAGAAGTGTAGAACTGGAAGGAACCTCAATATCATCTAGTCCAGTCCTCTGCACTCAAGGCAAGACTACATAATAACTAGGCCATTCCTGATGGGTGTTTGTCTAACCTATTCTTAAAAACCTCTAATGACAGAGGTTCCACAACCTCCCTAGGCAATTTGTTCTTGTACCTAACTCCCCTGACAGTCAGGAATTTTTTCCTAATGTCCAACGTAAACTACTCTTGCCACAATTTAAGCCCATTGCTTCTTGTCCTATCCTCCGAGGTTAACAAGAATAATTTTTCACCTCCTCCCTCTAACAACCTTTTATGTACTTGAAAACCGTTAACATGTCCCCGCTCAGTCTTCTCTTCTCCAGACTAAACAAATCCAATTTTTTCAATCTTTCCTCATAGGTCATGTTTTCTAGACCTTTAATCATGTTTGTTGCTCCCCTCTGGACTTTCTCCAATTTGTCCACATCTTTCCTGAAATGTGGCATCCAGAACCGAACACAATACTCCAGCTGAGGCCTTATCAGCGCATGACTCCTCATCAGACATGATGCCTCAGGTGCGGTTTAAATATATTTTCAGGGTGAAGTGAGTAGCTTTCAGTGCCATAGTCTATTCGTTGCATAATCTGAGGAGAAACAGAAGATTTCATTATCCATTATTAGAGTTTGTCATGTTATCAGCTGCTTTTTTATGTTGCAGATGGAGCTTTCTCTCTCTAAAGCAGTAATTCTTGAATTAGTGATGTCTGATAATCTTGTCCTAGGAAGGCTAAGAGCCTTTAACAAAGGGATAGTCAAAGTGTGGCCTGTAGGACTAAAGATTCTATAAAGCAGTTCTTCTGTTGCAGTTACCCATATCTTTAATATGGAGGTGCAGGTTGTGGAGAATACAGATCCCAGCATGCAATACTCCATCTTGATCCAGAACATTGCATGCTGGGACCATTGCTATTATTAGTTTTATTAACTATTTTATGACACCCAGAAGTGTGCTAGACACTTTACAATACACACTAAGACACTGTCCCTTCACCAAAGGATTTACAGTCTACATTTTAGATAAAGCACCACAAGTAAGAGCAACAAACAGTGAGGAATGGAGGGCAGTGGTTACAAAAAAGAGTTTTCATGATTATTTAGATATGTTATATACATAGCATGACAGTATTGATGGTGGGTGAGTGTACATTTGTGTGTGTATTTATTTATAACATTATTTTTGTAGCCTGTGGCCTCTGCAGCCTGTACCTTAATGCTAAGTATAAATATGAAAGTGACTGCAATTTGCTCAAAGTTTGGCAATTAGGTGTGGCCCTGGGTGAGCTACCAGTATATCCTAAGGATGGGCAAAGTTTGGCTATCCTTGATCTAACAAGATTACATACCTTCCTACTTTCAGTTAAAGTGCCACTAGTATAGTTCCTGCCCTAACTTATAAACATGAGCCAAAAATCTTCTTGTTTTCTCCCAAAAAAATTTTGTCTGCATTTTACCAATAAAAGAACAGAAAAAAAACAAATTAAATCTACTTTATGTGCTAAGGGAAACATTTCAAAATGATTGCAACACAGCATGTGTGTGATTCTGAATACACCTAGAAATAAAAAAATGCAAAATCTAGACCTGTGAAAATAAATGTTATAATTGCCCCTAGACATAGTAAAACTTTTCATGAAAGTTAATTGGAGTGATTAGGAACCTCATTCTGTAAAATCATGAGGTAGAATGGGAAGATTCTGCATTCACCAAGACGAAAATAGCATGGAAGGATGGCCTTATTTGAGATCTCAAATACTTTTGGAAAAATGTTGCATTTCATGCTTATCACATGCCTTTAGGACTCCATTTTAAATCAGAATGCCAACAGATGTCTGTACTGTTTTAATAACTTCTGTTACTACTGCACATTATACCAGTCTAACGTGGTTTATTCACTACCAAAAGTTCATGCTCTCATTATTACATACTTTTTGTAGCCACTCTACACAGTGTAAAGGCAAAGGCAGCAAGGGTTGGGGAGCAGAAAGAGATGACAGAGATGGTGTACAGAACCTGGAAGAAGAAGACAGGGAGTTTGAACATGCTGCCACAGGCAAGGGGAAACCAGTGGATGGGCTCAGAGAGGGGAGTGAAATGTAATGTGTGATGCAGGGAAGCTGATATTCTCTGCAGCATTTTGGATGCACTGAAGAAAAGGATCAGAGGCAGGGATAAAATCTCATCTGAATTCCTTTGTTGTTTACAGTGTTGTGGTGCAAGCTGCATGTTCACAATTGATCTGACTAAACGATCTGTCCTGCAGTCATCCGTATCTCTCATGGCTCATTTAATATGGACATCAGTATGATCACAGACTCTGATGATGACATAGTCAAGAAGATGCCAGTGTTCGGAACATGGGTGTTTCCAAGTGGTCTTATGTTTGTCCCTCTGACTAAAGATGGTATTTGTGATAAGCAAATCAGGCTCCACACATTTACTGAGGAGAAGAATGCCGTTAGAATTGACTTTCCCCACTTCTTCCTTCCCACTAGTGCCTTTCAAGAGTTTGGGATGTCACCAACTCTTGCTTTGAAGTCACCCATGAGGATAAGCTTGTGTTCCTTGACTGTGGCAGAGAGAACTGCATCAAGAGCACAGTAAACTGCTTCTTGTTGTCTTCATCATCATCAAGTGTGGGAGCATATGCACTAATGACTGTGGCATACTGGTCGTTACTAAGATTAAGACATAGAATCATGAGATGTTCATTAATACCCATAGGGAGTTCTAAAAGTTGCTAGCAATCTTGTTCTTCATGTCAAAACCAACCCCATGAATATGCCTCTCTTCAGATGGTTTTCCTTTCCAAAAGAAGGTATAGCCACCTCCATCTTCTTTCAATTGACCTTCATCTTCCCAACAGGTCTCATTTAAGGCAGCAATATCGATATCATAGCTTACAAGTTCTCTAGCTAGTTCTTCTTTCAGGACAGTCACTGTTTGGGGAATCGATGAGAGTGAAAACATTCCTAATGGCAAACTTCATTACTTTGCTTCATATGTTCTGACTGTAGATAGAGTGATCCCATTGGACACGGCTATCCATCCAGGAGGGGTTGACTCCTATGTTTAGGGCACCTTTTCTAGCCCCTTCCTCATTCAGGGTGAGCAGAGGGGATGCTGAAAAGGACTGCTCAGTCACAGCTGCAGCTGCTGAATTGTGCTTCAAATTGCTCTTCAAAGCACAAGACGACCAACAAATGTCCTCAGCCTGCATGCAAATTTGTGACTAGGGACTCCCAGAGATCACAGCTCCTGTCCCCACGACCACTCATCCATTGCCGCAGGACTTTGTTAGTGGGAGATGTTAACATCATTGGCAGAGGCCTACGCGTGAAATCTTTTAACATGGAGGAGCTGGTGCACAGGTAGCAACCTCACAAAACTTGACAGGAAAGAGCCTTGGACCCAATGGCAGGGAAGTCTGAGACAACCAGAAGTCTCCGTCCTGCTGCAGCCCTCATCCATTTTCCCAACCACAGAGAACTGACATGTCCTCAAGTATAGCTGTTCTGCCGTTGGGGTCTTGAGAAGTTTGGACCATGCTTTGTCTGGACCCTCACCTCAGAACTGTTTGCCAATGATGACCCTACCAGGAGTACAGAAGTCCAGACAAAATAGTTCTCAGGATCATTGGGGGACACAAGCCTCTCCACCACAACAAAGTAACAGTCCAAGGAGAGGCCTAGACTATCAGGCCAGAGCAGATGTAAGGGCGATGAATCGGAAGGCAAGTTGCAAGTTCAGCCATATCATCTGATCGTGCTGAAAACTGCCTGATTTATGGGATTGACAATGAACTAAGTGCTCCAAATATCAATCCCATGTGTCATTCATTCCCCTGTGATATTTGTACAGAGTTTCCACATCTCAGTCACTGGTTCAGATTTGGGCAAGGTCCAGTGACAAAAGACATGATTATCTGATGTTGTTCTTTGGCCTTTGTAAAATGAGTTGGTGGGCACTGTCCAGCTTCTATAGAATAGGTTTTCTGCATCACCAGAAACAACATCAAAATTAGCACTCTTGCTACAGTCTGAATAGAGGGGGTGAGAATTAACTGGGACAGGCAGGTAGCGGTGTGGGAGACACATGTACTACCCTGCCCTTGCTGCATGTGTTAAAAAAGAACTGGGGCCCTAATGCTATATTGCCATCTTTCATCAGCACTTAATTCACTCAGAAATATTAAACTCCAGACACTGAGCAGCCCAATTTAAAGAAACCTCTGTTTACCCTCCATCGCTGATCACATCATAAATGTGCAGATTTGTTTACCTCAAGCTGCACAGCATGTTAGTTTGGGGTTTTTTATTTTGGATTATAGCTTAGACTGAGAAAACCCAAACACCCAATTTACTGTATGATCCAATATAAACAAACCCAGGGTACACACATACTATGAGAGCAGATGATGCACATCCACGGACTTATTTATACTGGGTCGAAGAGCAGTATAAGTGTCCTTTCTGAAGCACTATTTTTAGCTATTGAAAAGATTATTTATTTTTTGAAATCCATGTAGTTGTAAAATGAGACCTTCCGGGTATATCTTTTTTTTACTACTTTTTTAATGTTGACGTCTCTTTATATTATAAGATAGACCTTTGCACAGTTTAACCAGAGAACAAGTTACTGTCATGTGGTTTTGTGCTTGAAGAAAGCAAAATAAGAATTCAATGATCCATGCTGTTATTTATATTCATTGTAGTGCCACATTAAGCTTCATCAGTGAGGTGAGCATTGAAACTGGTGAAGTGTGGGACTGAAGAGACAGGAGTTGATTCAGGGAGCACAACTATTCTCCTCATATAAACCAAAATCATGGTAGTGTGGGGGCAGCTTGGCTTTAAACATTGACCTTGAACCACTCCTTTATGATGATTCTTTATGAGCTTGCTGTTTGCCCATAATTTTCAAGATTGGGGAAGAAATCCTGGTCCCCATTGAAGTCAATGAGAGCTTTGCCCTTGACTTTCAGTGGGACCAGGATTTCATTCTGGGAGCTTAATGTTAGGCAGATAAATAACTGGTTTGATTTTTGAAAAGCGCTGAGCACCCACAGCTATCAATGCCTTTGTATTGCAGTATCTGTCTAGTGCAGTGGTTCTCAACCGGTGGTACACGTACCACCAGTGGTACTTTGAAGAAAGCTGGGTGGTACGTGAGCTGTACTGCGCTGCCGAATCTGCCGCCGAAACCTCGCTGCCGCCGAAAGTCCCTCCCCCCCCCCACTTTTTTTTCCCGAGTGGTACTCAGGTCAGGTACAGTGGTACTTGACCTGACTGTACCTGACCCGAGTGGTACTCGGGGGAAAAAAAGGTTGAGAACCGCTGGTCTAGTGTATGTGTACCATTTGAGCAGATGGATATTTGAAAACTATCAGGTTCACAAATAGGCAAACAGTCAATTCTATTTTTTTAATCCTTCTTCAAATAATTACTAAAAGTCATTTTTGATGTCTCCTGATAGAAGAGCAGCAGGTACATCTGTCTTTGAAAACCCATTTTGGCTATGAATTCTTTATCAGGAAGTCCCCTGTAAGAGGAGTCTCCCACTCAGTCATAAAGCCGGGAAGAGACACACCCGACCAACCCAAAACCCCTGGACTCAAGTATGTTGAAAGTTCACAGTTGGAAAGATAAACATCACAAAGACATAATGGAACTGTCTCATACTTTCAGATTCCCATACTCATCACTCATTGACAGTCTCATCATTCCACCTCTCCTCCCTGTTTTATGGTGCAAAGGTTATTCTTTTAAATAGGAAGAAGAGAGTAAGATTTCAGTAATGAAGGAATCAATCACTGTATGCAGAAGTTATTTTTAAAACCGTGTTTAGAATAGCACACACTTTTTTCCTGAAACTTGTTCAAAGATCATCATTCCCATGGCACAACACTATGTTTATGCATGTGTAATTCCTTTAGTGTGCTTTAGAGATCAGAGGGAATACTAGTTCCATCTGATCTACCAATTGCTAAAATGATCTTCATATTGTCATTCTAAACCTTTTTTAAATACCCATAAAATGACACATCACAAATTAGTGCTTACAAATTAGCATCAATGGCACAAACTTATAACTGGAAATGATGTGCAAAGCTGGAGAAAAGCAATTTTCAGTTAAAGTTTCTGTAAGTGGGGAAAGAAAGTTAGTATTCATATTAGCCTGTAAGTATGACATAAATAATAATGAAAACATCTGGGGGCATCTCCTCATCTGGTGTAAATCATCATAGCTCTACTGAAGTCAATGCAGCTGTGACGACTGACACCGACTGAAAATCTGTCCCTTAATGTTGAAAAAAGGTATAGAATTCAGCTTTATAATGTAAATGGCATACAGTAGAATCCTATTGTAAGGATTCATTAAGGCAACATTCATTTTATGTCCAAATGATCACTACACTCAGAGCCATAAAACAGTGGACTTCCCCAATAGGATATATGTGTAGTTACAAAATCTCCGTTTTACAAGACTGAATGAATTATACCAAGGCCGGTCAGACAGGTTACAATTGGTTCCTTAGTTGTACATATTGGCACTCAGCAAGAGATGTCATACTTTCCAGAAAAGCAATTAAAGAAATTACTTCTAATCTCGTCTTTGCACTCTAAAACACCCAGTGATAGTGTAAATGAGGGCAAACGCGTTGGTATGAAAAGGAACTGTCTTGTTGGAAAGTAATTTTTGATCCAAATTATCCCTTTTAAAAGCAAAATACATTCCTGGCTGTATTTTGTTGCATGGCCAACTAATCAAACATGAAATTTATCAAACAGTCCCTTCCCCATCTTCCAAGTATATTTACACATGCAGAAAAAAAATAACCTGATAAAATTCAGACCATAGTGTTGCGATTTATTTATACTCTCAAGGTAGATTGTATTGCGGCAAGACTGTAGACTGTTTTCCATGGCTTACACAAGCTGAGTAAAGGCTGCTTTCCTGAGAAAGAGGTGCAGATGAAAGCAGTGCTTTACATGGTTCCATTAGAGCCTCAGTATTTAAAAAGAAAATAATTGTTTGCAAGATTTTTTTTCTTTTCTTTCTTTGTCCTCCCACACCTCAGGTACATAAGGCATCCACCAGATTGCACCATTTATTTTGGTCTTGTGCTGGTCTGTTCAGGCATCTGAGTGTCTTGTTAATGGTTTTAGCTTCTTTCTCTATTATTCTGCATACTGCTTCTCTAGGTTGCCTTCATTTTCACTTTCTAGGTGGTGTCCATATTATCACTTGCCCTGAAAGTCATGTTGGTGGTATCCTTACAGCATGTCCTAAGTATGTCCATGTAGGAAGGCACTGTGGCCTTCCTCAGAGCTTGGGCCTGAGGAAGGACTGCAACCCAGGCTGGACAGGAACAGGTCCGGCAGGCCAGTCTGCCCGGCAACAGAGGAGCCAGACAGTGATAGGTCCAGCAGGCCAGGCAGCCCAGCAACAGAGGGGCGGAGTTTCCGCAGGGAAAGGAAGTATAAAACGCAGGTCCCGCAGCTCAATAGGAGACAGGCTGCCACCGGAGGCAGACGTGCTGTCCCACCGGCTGCAGCATAGGCCTGATCCCAGCCGGACAGCCGCCCCAAGTAACTGCCTTCCAGAGCAGAGGCGCCTGAAATGGCCCAACTTACCCAGCCCCAGGGACTGAACCGGGCTACCGAGCCCCAGGGACTAGATAGGACCTCCGGGCCCCAGTGATTGGACCAAGCCCCCCGAGGCCCGTGGGGTAGGAGATACCTCCTGAGGCCGGCCTTGACCTGGAGGAACTGCCTGACACCGAGCCCCCAGAGCCCTGTGACCTGGAGGAGCTGCCCTCCACAGAGGAGCTCCCCGACTTGCTGCCGGTTGACAAAGAGGGACTGGTGAGCCTGCCGCGTGCCGAGTACCCCAGCAACACGGAGGACACAGGTACCTGGGGACCAAGGGGAGGAAGTGGCCCAGAGACAGCCATAATCAGTGGCTGAGTCAGGGGCAAGACCCCCGTCGGCATGTTGCGGTGGGAGCCCCACCGACTCCGTGGCAAATGACTTTGCCACTACTAGGGCCTTGGGCTGGGATGCAGTGGAGACGGGTGGGCTTGTGTCCCCCTCCCCCCTTCCCTAGCCACCCCGGGAAAAAGTGCTCTCCCCTGCTGCTAGAGACAGCGGATCCACTGCATACCTGTGGGTTGGAGACTACAGACTGCTTGCCTATCTCGCCCTGCCTAAGGGCCGGAGGCTATAGACTACTTGTCTGCCCACCCTGCCCAAGGGCCGGGGCTGGGACTGGTGTACAGGCACTGAATTATTCCCCTTGTAGAAAGGTGCTGTGGCCTTCCTGTGAGCCTGGCCCCGAGGAAGGGCCGCAACGCCCAGGCTGGACAGAACCACTGGCCTACAGTCCATAATCATCATCTTACCATATTTGATGCTTTAGATTCATTTGCTCTACTGAGAATTTCTGATATTGCAAGAAACTTTTCCAATGGACTTTCTCACAGGCATTTACTTTGGAATGAGTTGATCTTCTTATCAAATTCTGTTGTAGATTTCCATGATTCTGCTCCACAAAGGAGGCCAGGCATGATGACCATGTTAAAAATTCATATTTTTGTGTCAGTCCCTATCATGCTACTTTCCAAATCTTTTCAAGTGTGCTGCTTTTGACAGTCATTTTTTACATCTATCATGGTGTATCCATCATTGCACATCTCAATAAAATGACGTATTCTAGTGTTTTTTTAATCTACTCTAATGGTTACTTTGGGGACACTGATAGCGATATATTTTTTCTTCCCCTTGATGAACAAAACAACTTGGTTTGCTTTATCTGCCTAAAGCTGGGTCTTTTCTTAAGCAAAGCGTTGAACTCATTTGGAAAATGTCTCAGCAAAAACTAGATCATCCAATTGGGCTTTATCATTTGTCCATAAAATTCCTTGGTTGCTTCTGCAGTTATTTTCCTCATGACATAATCAATGACTAGTGCAAACAATAGTGGGGACACAACACATCCTTGCCTCACTCTAGTTGTCACTGCAAACAGTCGGCTTCTGTTGTCGCCATATCTTCCTGCATATTCAGCATTATCATATAGATCCTTGATTATTCTAATTATTTTTGCTGGCATTCTGTAGGATGCCATAATTTCCAAAGACTATCTCTGTGTATGCTGTCAAAAGCCTTCTAGGAATCTACAGAATTTATCACAAGAGGTGTTTTCCACTCCACACTTTGTTCTAATATGTCTGAGAACAACAATATAGTCTGGACATGGTCTCACTGTTCTGAACCTGGCTTGTTTCTCTCTAACCTGAATGTCTACCTAGTAAAAAAACAAACAAAAAACATGGAGAACACGTTGTGTGTGTATATATATATAGAGAAGGGGAAATTAACAACTTAATCAAGACAGGAAAATATTTTTAATTAATGCATATTTGAAATTAGATTATGAAGTAGAAGCAATTTATTTTTAAAACTGTGATTTCAGTCCTTGGCATTCTTAGGTCATTCAATACTCATGTGACGGAGTATTACTGACAATTACTGATTACTGACAATGACTCAAATTTGTTTTGTACTTGCGTGGACAAAGGCTTAAAACATTTAGGGGTATGGAAGGAATGTTACTTGCTGCACTGCTGTAGTCTGCTTCTAATATTAGAACAGAGTGAGCAGGTCACTTCCTGGAGGCATCAGCTAGCTTGTGTTGTGCAGCTTTTTTTACTGGTATCAGACATGTGGAATAAATTATTATAAATTGCCTGTGATTAAACATCGAGTACTGCTAGGATTTGTAATGCTTAATCCTTTTATTCCAGTGAAGTCTGAATTAAGCAACATACTGTTACAACACTGGCTTTCATTAAAATTAATACTCTCCTGTCAAAGTATTATTTTGTATAATTATGGAATGTAACTTCAGATGTTATTAGCTTTAGGAACACGGCAGTTATTCTTGTGTAGTAAGAGAGTGCACTGTGATTATTCTGTATAATCTAGGGGCACCAAAAGTAGTAATAGAGATGTTAAGGTTATCACAAAGATTTAATTATATAGTAAAGCTCTTTTAGTAACACTGTTGGCTTACTCTGTATTTACATGGTGTGACAGGGTGTACCTGGCCTTTGCAGCTCCCTGCAGGAAGCCCCAAAGTCCTACTACATCCTGCCCCAGAAAAGAAGTAGCAAAGGTGGGTCCTACAGGCCTGCCTAGAGAGGCTTTCCAGAGCTCAGCAGGCTCAGATAAAAGGAATTGCAGGGCCTTAGCAAATCAGTTCCTGGCTGGGACCAGAGAGTAGAGTGGGGCGCGGTGCAGTGCGACACTAATCTTTGGCCAAAGAAACTTGAGTAACCAGAGTTTAGTTCTGGCTGCATCTGCTTAAGCTGCTTAAGCTGGGAGAGAGAGGACCTGAGAACTTTAACCCTTGAGGTAAGGGGTGAAAATAAAGGGGCCTGGAGGAAAGAGGCCCAGGGAAGAAGCAGCAACAAATTGAAGTGAGCACTATGTGGCTTCTGTTTATAGGGTCCCTGGGTTGGATCCTGGAGGAATGGGTGGATGGGCCTGGGTTCCCCCACTAGCTACTGGTGAAGTGGTGTAAACCCTGAGAAGGGGACAAGGCTCATTTGGATGCCTGAGTGAAGGGTGGAATTTAAAGAACCCAGAGCTGGGGCAGACAGTTTTGTTGGACTTGTATTATCCTGGAAGGGGTTCATTTGGACTTTGTGACTTGCATGGAGGGTCAAACCACTGAAGACGCTGACAAGGTTGCCCAGCAACCTACAGGGGGCACCAGGAGCGGGAAAAGGACTGCAGTACTGCACCCAGCTGCAAAGAGGTGCTCAAGAAGTGAGTGCCCCTGTTACACACGGGTATACCTGAAAACAGAATTTGCTCCCTCAATTCTCTGTTATACGTATAATTATCTTTCTATTTCCATATTTATTGGCATCAGATTTTTTTGGGTTTTTTTTGTATTCCCTTTAACTAAAAATAGATTTAAATGACATCTTACAGAATGTTCCTAATGGTCCTTTTTGTATCTAAAAAAACAACAATGTAAAGGCAGATTTGTTCATGTATACAAGGCAGTTCTGTTTTTGCCAAAAGGCTGTGCTTCACAAGGTTTTTTAATAAGCAGTGTTCATTGGGGATCTATCATTCCATCACAACCCATATACACATTCCCTCCTGTTCATCGTGGGGAAGATCCTGGCCCATATCCTCCTGAACTGTCTCCTGTACTGTCACTGAGGAGATCCTCCTGGAAACCCAGTATGGCTTCTGACCATCCCAGGGCACTGCAGATATGGTCTTTATTGTCAGGCAGTTCCAAGAAAAATGTCAGGAGCAAAATCAAGAACTGTTCCTTGCCTTCATTGATCTGACCAAGGCGTTGGATTCCTTAAATCACGAAGCACTGTGGATTGTCCTCCAACGTCTGGGTTGCCCATTGAAGTTTACCATGCTGAAACTCTTGCACAATTACATGACCGCCATTGTCCTGAGTGGAAGATCTGAAACCGATGCCTTCCACATCCGGACCGGGGTCAAACAAGATTGTGTGAACGCTCCCACCTTGTTTACCATCCACCTGACTGTCATCATCTATCTTATCTGAGATGACCTACCACCTGGCATCAGTATCCAATATCAACTGGACGGGAAGCTCTTCAATCTTGGTCACTTCCATACAAAAATGAAACTCACCACCAAGGACATCCACAACTTTCAGTTTGCAGATGACTGCTGCATGATGGCTCACGTCCTGTGCAAGCGACACTAGATCTCTTCAACACTTTGTATAAGAGTCTTGGCCTGTCCTTGAACATTGCCAAGATGAAGGTCCTTCACTAACCTCCCCCAGGCCAGCTGAACATCCCTCACACCATCTACGTAAATGGGGGAGGCTCTGGAGTACGTTGAGCACTTCCCGTATCTCAGCAACCATCTCTCCCAACGGGTACCATTGATGAAGAACTCCAGCACTGGGTCAACTGTGCCAATGCTGCCGCCTTCAAGCTGCAACAATGTATCGTCAAAAACAGAGACCTTCAGAAGTCGATGAAGGTCCTGGTTTATAAGGCCGTCGTGCTGACCACCCTCGTCTACTGTAGCAAAACTTGGACAGTCTGCCAATGCCACATCAAGACCCTTGAGAGCTTCCACCAATGATGTCTGCGTCAAATCTTGGGAATCAAATGGGAGGACTACCGGACTAGCACGGGTGTCCTCCATGAAGCTGTGTCCACCAGCATTGAAGCCTTCCTCTTGAGGACTCAACTCCAATGGATGGGCTATTGTGTCCAGATGCCCAAGAACCGCTTCCCTCGCCAGGTTCTCTTCTCCAAGCTCTCCGTTGTCTCAAAGGGTGGCCAAGGGAAACAGTATAAAGACACACTTAAGGTCGCTCTCGAGCACAGAGGCATAGACATTAACAACTGGGAGGAGCAAGCTGCTGACCACTTAGTGTGGCACCACCTTGATTCATCAAGCGTGCACCATTTCGAAGCCAGCAACTCGACACCGAGGCAGAACGGCGGAAGAGGAAGAAGGAGAAGGAGACTCACCCATGGCAACAAATTCCACTTCCCCGTGCAACAACATTCCCCCATTTCCAAAGAACATGTGCATCCAGAATTGGGCTCCTTAGTCATCTGAAGACCCACCAAGCCTGATGGACATCATCCTCAACTCAAGGGACCGCCAACGAGATATACACATTGTGCACTACTTAATACATGCAGAAATCATACCCCCAAATGGCTCCTGTCCATATGCACAAGGCCTACTATGGGCTGTATGTCCTGTGTGTGATAGGAACAAGCACACAAATATATGACCAAAGTGGACAAGTACAGAAGGAGGGGATTGGAGGCTACACACCATGATGTTGTTTGTGTTCTTTTATGTGTTTGTACAGCACCTAGCACATCTTGAATATAATTAATAAAATAATTCCTACTGCTCCTGAGCTGGCAGCAGCTCCTCTGTAAGCTGTCTTTGTGTACTTGGAACTTTGCATGTTTTGGGGCACACATGGATGAATGGAAGGAATTAGAGATAGGAAACAGGCACTATAGAGTGTTTTGTGTTAATCTGGCCATATTTTAGTAAATAAGGCTATTTTGAGGTTAAAACACTGTGTTCTTATACTCAGTATGGAAACTGAAACCCCAAAGCATGATCCTTTTACAGTTTAATTAAAGAAACCCCCTTCATTCAAACCGTTTACAACCAAGAATTCTTGGGTAAAGACAAACAAAAAGAGGAAGAAAACAGGGAAAAAACAGATTAATTTATTTTCTATCTGGTGGTTCAGTTCCTTCATTCTTCACCAATCTCCTCCTCTTGGACAGCTATGGAGGCAGCAGCTCTGTCAGGTATTGAGAATGTCAAGTCCAGTTAACTCTCATAACAATGTACTTATTCTTTATCTGAAATAATAAATAGTTCTTAACTATAGCAAAGTTCTCTGGCTCTTACAGAGTTCCAAGAATATTAGCCTAAGTGAATTGTTTTTATTTAAATCCAGTAGAGACCTAGAGAGGTGTATTAAATATATGACTACACGACCCCAGCATAAATCCTTCAGGCCCCAAGCCAGTGGGTTTTGTTTTGGGTGGTTTTTGTTTGTTTTGGGGTGGTTGGTTTTTTTCAAGAAGGAAAATAGGACAGTCTCAGATAACAGGAAAAAATGTAGCTGTCAAAGGAGGAGAGAGAAAAGGAGGGAAGGTCAATCTGTGAAGCTTTGGGACAGTAAATATGCTCCTTGTTTACATGGTTTACATTACAAAAGGTTTTTGGTTTTTTTAGGAGTTGGCCAAGCAACTAAAGGCCCTACTGGATGATGTTTCTATTTATCTATAAGTAACATGATTACTTTTGAATGCCGCATCTGATCAATTCCAAAACTTCAGGGATTTCATCTTAAAAAAAGATACATTAGAACTGAAAAAGCACAGAGAAGGGCAACAAAAATGATTAGGGGTATGGAACAGCTTCCATATGAGGAAAGAGGAAAAAAAGACTGGGCCTGTTCATCTTAGAAAAGAGAGAACTCGGGGGTGGGGGGGTGATATGATAGAAATCTATGAAGTCATGAATGGTATGGAGAAAGTGAATAGGGAAATGTTATTTAGCCATTCACATAACAAAAGAACTAGGGTTCACCCGGTTAAATTAATAGGCATCAGGTTTAAAATAAACTAAAGGAAGTATTTCTTCACACAACACACAGGCAACTGTGAAACTTGTTGCTATGAGATGTTGTGAAGGCCAAAAGTATACATGAGTTCACAAAAGAATTGGATAAATTCATGGAGAATAGGTCCATAAGTGCCTATTAGCCAAGATAGTCAGGGATCTAACCCATGCTGTGAGTATCCCTGAGCCTCCAACTACCAGAAACATCTGGCACTGGCCACTGTCAGATACAGGATACTGGGCTAGATGGATCATTGGTCTGTCCATTGCAACTGTTCTGATGAAATGTTCTGGGCACTGGAATCCTGGTATGTGGGAGGAGAGAATGGGGAGCACACAGAACCCCTGGCATCAGGGAGAAGGTAGTGGGGTGCAGGGATTCTGAAATAGAGAGAACTGGGAGGTGGCATACAAGGAGATTGTAGGGGGAAAGGAAGGAGGCCTTCATGTGTGCAATGAGTTTGGTCTACAGAAGCAATTAAGACTACATCTACATTGCATGTCTGACAGCCCAGGTAGATGAACTCACGCTAGCCCCACTTGAGTTTAGTGGACTAAAGATAACAGTGTGGATGTTGCAGCATGGATGGCTGCTGGGGCTAGCTGGTAGTGTCTGGGCCTACTTGACTGCCTGGGTGTGAGCTCACATGGCTAGCCCAAACCACTGCCCGTGCCACAGTGTCCACACTGCTATTTTTAGCAGGTTAATTCCAGTAGAGCTAGCATGAGTTTTTCAGTCAAGGCTGGAAGAGACACTCCCAGCTGCAATAAAGACACACCCTACATGCGCAACCCTCTAATAAAATGAAGAGCACTATCCATGGGTGTGTTGAAGACAGTGAACATCAACAAAGGAATCTTTTAAAATCAGTAAAACTCATTTTCCCAGAAGTCTTCTCTTGTTTGCTTCACTTAAATTTAACACAGCTGGCATGTCCCATTCATCTCAACATCATCATGCCCCCTATGAGAAGTGATGCAGAGTGTAGTGCCTGTAAACCCTGGGAAATATAATTCTGCTTTAAACAGCATTAACTTTTGCACTACAGCTCCCCTTCTATCCCCCACTGCCTCGTTGTTGGAGGGGGTACATAACCACAGCAGTAATCTTAAGGCAGATGGGTGGAATAAGGGGGCCCAGGACAACATGCAGAGGGATAGGTATGCATAGCCCGTCACAGACCCTGGGGTTCTGAACTGTTACAGGCCCATGACTCCTTCCCCTTCCTTAGCACCTCCAAGCCTTCTTCCTGAGTGAGAAAAATGTGCCATATTTGCTGCTGCTTTGAACATGCTGATATTTTATTGAAACTTTTTCCTTTTGGAACATTTTTCCATAAAAGGGAATGATGTGACTTGCGGGCCCAGCATAGGGTATCAGGGATCAATTAATATAGTTTGAAGAGCCATTGGCATCTCAAGCACCATCTCCTGTTAGAATGTGGGAAACTGATTCCTTTAATGCTTAATTTTTTAAATGAGTGGTTTAGATCATACTCCAATTATAGTCACTGGAGATCAAATGCAAACATCATGAAAAACCATTGCCACATTTTAGATCTACATTGGCAAAGGCAAAGGCTTTCAGAGTTAGGGCTGCCACTTCAGCCTTAACTCATTCCCCTGTTAGATATGACAGCCCATGTAACATATAGCATTATATACTGATCTCCAACTTCTGCAATACCTAAGCTGTAATGGGGTATGATGGTAGCCCTAGTTCTGAGTGTCCTTGTTGAATGTGGGACTATAAGAATATTTCATGTTAGGGAAAGAAGTGTTGAGGAATGTCCACGCTATCATGATGACAAAGGAATACATCAAATGTAAGCCCTTATTGCAAAGCTAGAGGAAATTACTGCTCTAATGTGGTGTGACCTTCAGCTCCTATTAGTGTAGATAGTGCTCATTGACTCTCCTGACAAATATTTCTGCCACAGGATTTAAGATCTGCTGGGCTGTTCTTGTCATTGATCCCAGGATTGAACCTTTCTGTGGTGATCTTCACTGTACGCTCAATGAAGGATCCATGGCCCTGAAACCTGCTCCCTTCATCAGAGCCCACATCTGATGAATGATAGGTACTGAATAAAACTTTGGATTAATTTTATAAGGTAGTGGGGGGAAGGCTTTTTAAAAAGCCAGTAGAGGCTTTTATATTCTGCTCCTTTTCAGTTGATTGGTGTTACGGTGGGCAACCACCAGGGGACCTAGATGAGGGGCAGCAATATACATTTCTAAATAAGAATAGTGATTTTATAGTTATTAATGATTTTATTTTATTCTATTATATTGAATAGTGACTTAGTGTGAAATAATGTTTTGTTATTCAGCTGACTGTAGTCAGGACTGTGCTTTGCTAATATTAATGTACCACATACATTATTTAGCTGTTAATGGTGAATGGGGATTACCAAACAAACACCGGCTGAGACAATTTACTCAATTGCTCTCGGTGCTCACACATGTTAATGATCAGAATGCTGCATTTATAAATGAGTACAACAGGAAGGATTAGCTACAGTAATTAATTAATTTTGGTGAATTATCCTCGACCGAGAATGTTTCTAAAACATACAAGTAAGAGCAGGTAAACATTGAATGTGACCATCATCCTGACTGTTTCTTTTACGCCTGCTATGCAGCAGGGAAGCAGGGCTTTTACGTTTACTTTTTGTGAATACCTCAAGACCTGAGCATGCTCTGTTGAAGCAGGATACAGAGCAGACTGCAGCTCTGTTCTGTGTCTGTTAAGGAAGTGAGCCCCACCTCAGCTAAAATGGGCAAAACATCTCTGGTAAACAGGCCACTGGGCAGAGCTTTTCACAATTAGCAATTACTCCAGAAACCCAAGCTGGCCACTGCCCAGCTTGAACTGAATCCTTATCCTCCCACACCATTTTGTTTAGAAACTATTTTTATTTTTGAACAATAATACTCACTAGCAACACCCATCCTGAAGGACATGGCCTGTTCTTACTCTTGCATAAATTAGCAATTACCATGCCATCCCTTCTAACTAAAATGAAACAAGCCTGTAAATGATGAAAGTCAGTGACTAATAACCCATATATTTCAATTAATGAAAGGGGAACAAATTGCTCTAAACTGCAATATTTTTAAACTCTACCCCCACACAAAGGGTTCCTTTCAGTTACTGTGACAATACGTTCTTCATTATGCTGTTCCGAAAAGCGAATGAGTTGGAAATCCATCAATAGGGGGACAGGCTGAAACCTCCAGAAATCATTTCCATTTCCACATTGGACTCAAACTGAGTCCCAGAGATAAAAGGTGAATGTTTTAGTATTTTCAGTTTATGAGGGTGGGATGGTGCTGTAATTTAAAAGTTTTAGCAATTGATCTCTTTTGTCATCTGACTTAAATCTAAGCATTGAATCCTCAGGTACCTTCAATAAATGCTTGGAGCAAGTGACAAGGCTGGTGTATGGCAGACTGGCAAATGAGCTGTTTGCAGCATTGTGATCCTGGGGTTACTTCCACACTGGCCCTGGTATAATTTAGAATTTGAGCGGGACTAATCTAAACTATCCCAGCTGCCTCTGGCCTCTGCCTCAGTACGCTAACTGAGGATTGTCAGAGTGCAGTGATGCATCAGTCATGCCATCTGCACCAGGGGACAACATACCCAGCTCTATGCCACTCAGGGACAGCCTGGAGACTCCATAACTGCCTGGTTACGCCATGTTTCTAGCCTCTTTTGTGTCGCTGTAGTGGGGCCAAGGATCTGAGATATGTCCTATTAAAACAGAAAGCACAATACTGATCAATAACACAAAGCATTCTAAGTGACTGCGAACAAGGAGCTAGTAGTAATGCTTTGTGAGCTAATTTGTGTGGGTGTGTGTGTATAATGCTCATGATCCCTACAAAATTTTAGAAAATGTTACACTGTCAATATGAAAATGATCAGTCTTTCATTCTGAGCAGGTGAATGTGAAAATAGTAGATTTAAATAATATCATATTTTTCCGCAAGGTGAGAACAACAAGGAAATTATTAAAAGAATTTTTCACAAGACAGACTAGATCCAAAACTCACAGCAAAGTGCTGGAGGGAATGGCATAGCTTGGGGAGCCATCTTATTTCTTGTGCAAATGTCCCAGAATGAAAAACTTCTGGTCTGATGTTAGAAAAATAATCCAAGAGTTATTTTAGGAGTATAGTCTCCAAATTCCTACTTTTAGGGTGTAAATCAAGCAAATGTCTGGATTTGCTGAAATAAAACACAGATATCAGTAGGTAACTGTTTAGAATTATGGTAGCTGTGGCCAACCAATATATTTCATCACTATGGTTGCAAAAACAAACACCAACCGAAGAACTGTAGTTGACGAGAATAAAATAATGAAAGGAAATGGAACAATTTTACTGCCTAGATTAGATTAACAACTGAATTATTTGAGGAAAGATTAACAAAGTGGGGTGAACTGGATGCAAATACATCATTGGATCCCTAACCTCTCCATTGACACTGCCTGACATTGACACAGGGACCTGACTTGCATCCTCCAGTCTGAAACCACTGCAGCCCCATATTTGAGTCATGGCTGGGAGAGAGTTGGGTCCAAATCTCTGGCTCTGAACTCAGGTCTACCGTTTTTGGTTTAAGTTAGATCCAAAATTGGAAGGTACTTGTTTTCTATATCTGATTTAGACGCAGTCCATGATGACATTAATTTCTTGAGAACATCTGAGCTCCTGGGACTTCTGCCATTCAAGCTTAATGACAACCTTAATTAACCAAGTACTGAAATACTATACTGTTAAGAAAAAGTATAATTTTCAATAAAATATAAATAAAAATTTATTTTGATTATTGCAAACAGAGTTTTTAAACAAAAGAGATAAAAGTTAGAAATCAAAACAATTAAATTGTGAATAAAGAAAAGAGCTAAAGAACAAGGAAAAGGAGAAAAAGTCAAATAGATAAGGATGAGAAAACAAAAATCCCATAAATACACATCTTAGTCCTCCTTCCCCCTATTTGTATTTGTCTATTTAGAGCCCAACTCAACAAAAACTTGCTCATGCAAGTTCTTGCTAATATGAGTAATTCCACTGAGGCAAAATCTCTATGATTATTGCAACCTCCTCTCCAGCCTTGACTGTACAAAATGCTTCTGGTAAGACCATCTTCCTGGCTCAAAGCAATGTACAAACAATTATTTCCCCGGCAGGTAAATAAGTATCTGAATCCCCATGATACAGTTGGGAAACTGAGTCAGGCAAATTAAGCGACTTGCACAAAAGTAGCAGAAGTGGAAACAGAACTGAGAAGTTCCTGTCTTGCCAGTAGCATGCTTATTGTTCTAGACTCTGCTCCTGCTAAAGAAAAACATGATCTTTACTCTCTAGACTTACACTGAAACTAAGTAATATAGCCATACTTAAAAAGTTGATTTAAGTAATACACTGATGCACTTCCAAATATTTTTGGCACCACTCTGTTTAAAAGTAAAGATAGAGTTCCATATTTATATTACAGTTTATGGATAGCCATAAACTTTACTGCAAATGTTTCCTAGCTGGGAAAGAACTTAAGTTCCTGTCAGAGTTGCATAAAATCTACCCCACCTCATCCAAATCATTTTTTACCAGGAATGGTGCTGAAATATACTGAAACTAACAACTTTCAAATAGTTTCTCTACTTTGACTGTATATTTTACACGTTTTCAGAAAAATAAATCATATAAAAGTATTTCCCCCTAGTCAGCAATAAGAATGACATCATGGAGAGAGAATGTACACAGTGCAGAAAGTGTCCTGCTGGTTTGTATTAGCTTCCCTGGTCAGACACATCCTGTGTAGCACTAGTTAAAATGTACCAGTTTGAAAATAGACAGGTAGAGTTCATTGTGCAAGAAATTTCTTTGCAACATCTTAGGAACATCCTTGGAAGGTGACTACATTGTCATTATTAGTCAGACTAGAACAGTGGTCAAAACTTTCTAAGTCTGATATAACCCATTAAAGGAAAACATGGTAGATGACAATGACAGGCACTATTACAAATGGTCTTTTACAACCCCCACATCCACCCAGACAGAGAGCTGAGAGCCTTCCTAAGACAGATGGGAAGTTCACCAAGTAGTGGCTGAAAATACAGGCCCTCAGACAACGGGGGAAATATTTTATTGTATATCAGGAACCAGCCTACAAATGATATTATGGCATGTTCAGTCTTCTGTCACTGGAATACCCTTCACAAGGTTCAATTCTATTGGACTCTGTTGTTGATTCTCTGGGACTACTGTGTCTTGTGTTAGTGATGTAACATATCACACTAGAAGGTAAATCACACATTTCTTTCCTTTGCTGAAACAGAAATGGATTATTCATAAGGATGAACTGAAAATCTCTGTATAGAGAGGGGTCTGCACTTACATGCACATAACTTCCAATAGCATCAATAAGAACTATGTGTGGAAATACTGAGTGTCTGTAGGAAGTATGAAAGGCAACTTCGGTATTCCTTCCCCCTTTGCTCTTCCTTCCTGAATACAGTACCTGTGAAATCCTTTCTGAAATATATGCAGAGTATTGTAGGTTGTTATGTAGATTTATTTAGTGGACTGACTAAAGCTGTTGGTTGACTTACCGCTGGACACAGCCAAAAGAGGTCTCTGTTGATATCCCTGTTACTAAGAACTCTGTCCTTAACCCCTACATTTCCTGCATAAATTATTGTAGCCCTGGAATGATAATCTTGTCCTGCATTTCTAACTCAGTTAGCAAAAGTTTGAACAACAGAGCATTTGTGTGCCGAGGGATAGTAGACAAAGCCTGCTCGTGTGTGTACATTTCTCATAACTTTTTGGATCTCTGTTGTAGCCAATGAAAACTGCACAGATGTCTAAATACTGATGGCAGTAAGATCCCAGTAATATGGATACAGTTAATGGAGGTGGGTTGAAAAGAGAGGGAGGAGGAGATAAAGGAGAGCAAGGAGCAGAAAAAACTTTATTACTGTGAATTTTCTAAAAGTTCCCAACTCGCTAGCATGAAGCATGCTGTGCTGATGGACTTGCAGGGACACACATACGGCTTCTTTTGTCTGGCACACAAGTATTTAACTTGGCATCTGCTAGCTAATCATCAGGCAGCCAAAAATTTTTGAGGGTCTCACCTCGTTTAACAGAGAGAGGTCCTTGTCCTTCTCCAGCTGCCATTTCACTTCTTCCCTACTCACCTCCTTCACTTCAGCTCACTGTCCAAAAACCTTACCCTACTTTGTAACTGAGCCAGCAGACTGTTAGTGAAGGAGTTAGATAGAAGAAAGGTGTTTGTAATTGCTTGAGATCTTTATTTGTGGTGCTGGTCTTTACCAGTTCATTCAATAGAGATGGAAAGGGAGCAATGATAAGCTCTTGATGGTATTCGATATTCTGGTGATTGTTTTTTTTCAGGAGCCGGCATTAGCATTTCATCGTTCTTCAGAAAGTTCCTTTTGTTCTGTTTACGCTACCTAATTGGTAGAATGATGAACAACAGCTGAGGGAATGTGTGTATGCCCCTTTGATTTGTTTGAGAAATCCAAAGAATAACCAGAACCTGTAAGATCAGGATAGACTGCAGTCACTTTTTTTCCATAGAAAGTGTTCATCCGTTTGACGTTAAAATTTTCACAAGAAGCTAACAACAGTGTGTTTCCCTTGGAATATGATTAATCAATGACCGCTTATTCTGATGATCCTACACATGTAACTTGTATCCTATGGAGGTGCTTAGGTGATTGGAGTTTTGTAGAAACAAAAAGAACTAGTATTCATCATTACTTGCTTGCTCATGTAGTTTAAATCAAGCTTGCTAGAAATACATTTCTTAATAAAACTCCATCCTGTTTCCCATTTTCTCCTGGATTTTTAAACATCACTACTGTGAATGTAGCAGTCCATTTCCTCTTCAGTGATTTTCTTACATAGACTGCAAGCTCTTTCAGGCAGACAATTTGCCTTGTTTATGGCCTGGTCTACACTAGAGGGTTTTGTCGACAAAAGTCACCTTTTGTCGACAAAACAATCCTGGTGTACACACTGCAATGACCCTTTTTTTGGCAAAACTGCCCTGTTTTGTCGACAGAATAAAACCACCTTGACGAGAAGCATAGAGCTTTTTGTGACAATGTTTTAGAGACAAAGCAACAGTGTATACACTGTTGTATAAACAACAAGAGTCCTGTAGCCACAGGACTCTCGTTGTTTTTGCTGTATACAGACTAACACAGCTATCCCTCTGGAACTTTTCACACCGCTGTATTTTTTTGTTTTGGTAAACGGCCTCCAGAAATGTCCCACAATGCCAATCCTGACCACTCTGGACATCCATTTGCATTCCGCTGCCCTGCAGCCACCCACACCTTCCGCCGGAAAGTCACGGGTAGTTTTGAAATTGTTATTCCACTTCCTGCTTGATCAGCATGGAGAGCTTGCATCTCATTTTCCCAGCTGACCATGGTGGCTCCACGCAGCAAACGCTTTCCCACTTGGAGCACACCGGAGCTGCTGGACTTGATCAGCATTCGGGAGGGATCGGGGGGGAGGGGGTCTGCCATGCAGTTCCAGTTCTGCAGTAGTCAAAGGAACTTTGATACCTACGGCCAGACTTCTCATGCCATGGCGGAGAAGGGCTATGAGCGGGACACACTGCAGTGCCGAGCTAAAATCAAGGAGCTGGGGCAGAGCTACCACAAGGCCAGGGAGGCAAACCGTTGCTCTGGTATGGAGCCAATGACCTGTCACTTTTACAAAGAGCTGGAATCCATCCTCAGCAGCAAACCCACATCCACCCACAAGACACCCATAGACACCTCCATGGCCCTGGGGCCACCGGATACTGGATTGAACCCCAGTGAAGAGGTCATCGACAAGGAAGTGGAGATGGAGGATGACTCGAAGCCGGGGAACAGTTCAGTTGCTGAGGTTGGCAGTCAGGCGCTGTTCTCGACCCCAGAAGGCTACAGCCAGCCCCAGCCCTTCAGCTCAGGATGCAGGAGAGGGGAGCTCTGGTAAGTGTTTGGAAGCTGATGCTGCTTGTGTACGGGAGGAATGGGGGTCATTAGCTTGGCTAAAACATACAGATAATTGAAGGGATAGAAATGCACAGGAGTAGCTATTTTTGCATGTGATTTCCCATTCCCTTGCACATCTAGGCAGTACAGCTGAGAAGCACGTTAATGCATGCTGAAATTTCGCAGGTATCCTCTGGTGTGACTGCTAGGAAACTTTCTTGGAGGTACTCCCCGATTCTCTGCCTCAGATTCCTGGGCAAAGCAGCTGTGTTTCTGCCCCCGTTGTATATCAGTTTCCCACACCAATTGACAATCACTTGAGCAAGAACCAAAGCAGTGCACAGTCGTGCAGCATAGGGACCTGGTTTGAAGCTGTTTGCGTGGAGGAAATGCATCTTTGCTGATTCTAAGGAGCAAGATATCTGCTTCTATGACCCCTACCTGTGGAGAATGGTGGCACAATTTGAAATTTGTTTTCCATATGTATCTGCATTTATGCCCCAAGTGAGCACCAACCCAGAACCTAGACCTACTTGGACAGTTTCTCCCCTCCCCCCCAACTCACCATTCTCAGGCTGATCAAGAAGCTGTACTCTGCGCAGGGAGACAGAGAGAATGAGGTGTGTTTCACAGTGATTCATGTGTACTGTTAGGGCACTCACAATAATGGTTTTGTTCATTGTTTCTTGTTTTTACACAAATGTGACCTTCTCAACCAAGGCTCCAGGCCGGTGGATCGCCTACGACTGATAAGGAAGCAACCCCGGAGAAGCAAGGAGGAGATGTTCAAGGAACTTCTCCTATCCTCTGAGGCGTCCAAAAGAGAGAAAAGACATCGATTCTGACAATTGATGTCAGAATCTCAGAAGATGGACAGACAGGAACGGAAGGAAAACCAGGAGAGAATTTTAGCTGGCCATGACCATATGATCAAGGCTGTGGAGGATCGGACAGAACTTCTAAAGACAATAGTCATTGCAGACACAGTTCATGGAAGCTCGGCCCCCCCTTCAGCCGCAACAGAACTTCTTCCCCTGCACTCCACCAGCTCTCCCTACACATTCCTACCAAAGTCATGGGCCATCTCGCTACCCCCTTCATTACACCCCCTCATACAGCTATGAGAACGACAGCTGGACTTACATGCAGCTGTCATAGCTGGCACTGCCACCCACTACTTTCTCTCCTCTAGGATTTGTTTGTGTTGTGTGACCTTTTGTGTTTAATAATAAAAGTAAGCTCTCAAAACAGGAATCACTCATCTGAGGAAGTGAGCTGAAGCTCATGAAAGCTTATGCCTGCTGAAATTAAATTTGTTAGTCTTTAAAGTGCTACAGAATTCTCGTTGTTTACAGACTAACATGGCTACCCCTCTGGAACTCTTTATTTATGTGTTGCACATGATATATGCACCTACCACCGACACACATGTATAGCTTTATAGTGGTCATACAATGTCACAGTGCAGTTTCAAAAAACACCTGATGGGTCAAAATGAGCCCTCAATGCCTCCCCTATGTGTATGGCCCCCTGTTGTGCCCCTCTAATATCCCTGGAATCTGGCTGCTCATATTCAGATGCAAGGCGATCTGCCTCTGCAGTCCACCCAGGGGCAATCTTCTAACCCTTAGCTTCACATAAATTATGGCACACACAGAAGTTGGCTATAACCACAGGAATATTGTCCTCATTTAAGTCCAACTTTCCATAAAGGCATCTCTAGCGTGCCTTTAACCTGCCAAACGCACATTCAACAGTCATTTGGTACCTGCTCAGCCTGTTATTGAAGCGCCCCTTGCTGCTATCCAGGTTGCCTGTGTAAGGCTTCATGAGCCATGGCATCGGTGGGTAGGCTGGGTCTCCCAGGATCACTATGGGCATCTCAACATCCCCTATTGGAATCTTTACGTCTGGGGAAAAAAGTCCTTGCTTGTAGCTTCCGGTACAGGCCAGTGTTCCTGATGATACAAGCATCATGCACCTTTCCTGACAAACCCACATTGATATCAGTGAAATGCCCACCTTTAACCAAGCAATATGAATTTCTGTTGCCTATAGCATTTGCTCTTGCGATAGGATGAAGGCTATTTTTAAATTGTTTTAGATGAGTACTCAAAATGTGTGTTATGTAATTGCTTCTACTTAACATGTTCTATTAATTTTTTTTTCTTGTTATTATAGACTTTCCACTGCCTTCCAGTAGAGAAACCTCAATGCTGTTGAGTATGGTATGATAAAGCAACAGGTATAGCTTATGTAATTTTCTGAGGAGTACTTCAAAAAATGTGATTACCATCAATGTTCTCTTAATACACTGCTAGGTAAACTAAATACACACAATCACAAAATAACTATTTTTAAACAAAGCTGTCTAGCCACTCAAATACTAGGGGATAAATCAGTACTGAGATGACCTACAATGTTATCTATTTATTTAAATTTGATATGCTCTATTTCCTTACATAGAAAAGTTTTACTGTTACAGTTTTTTATTATGTGCTTCATCCACACAAGTGGTTTGTAAAGTACTTTGGGTCTATACAGTTCAGAAGAGCCACTACACATAATAAGTGCTGGTTGCAGTCACCTATGTGCTGTAATAATTCCTCAACCAACAATATGGGTTTAGTTCTAAACAACCAGTGTAGAGGCTCTGAATTTATCAACTTCTGCTTTATTCAGGCTTTTCATCAGCATAGGGTTTATATCAGCAAGTGTCCACCCTTATTTTTTAAAAAATTATACAGAATTCTACAATATACATTCCAAACTCAACAATTTACAGTAGTGTTACTGCAGTGTTGTAACTGTTACTCTGGGATACAGTGGTTTTGTGTGTATTATTGTTTCTTTTAAATGGTATCTTCAGAAGGGAAGAGGTGGCAGATACCAGCAGAGAATGGAATTTGTTTACATTTAGGATGGGCAAATTAATCTTGCTATTGCTTGAACATTGTGGGTTTGCATCCTCCTTAGGAGAGAGACTGTGAAAAGAAGTCAGTAGGAAGAAAAGAGGAAAAATTCAATGAAAAAGGGTGGAAAATGGAGCCAAGAAATGGTAGAGTTTGAGAGGTTTGCAAAACCTTGACATGTAATTTTAACTATTTTGTATATCTTTGTTTCTATTTCAGTTATGATAACAGCTACTGAAACGCGTCAAAATCCTAATAACTCTCAACCAAAGAATGTGCAACTTAATGGATAAAGCACCTGCTTTGGGATTAGAATGCTGGTGGGTTTGTGTTTTTATTCCAATGTCTCTGCATAGCTGTTTTTTTCCATGTGATTTGGATGATGAAATTGTTACCATTTAATCTGTCATGAAATACGATGATCTCTTTTGACTTAAGTAAGCAGAACTGTTGCTTTAACATACTCAAATATGACGCATCTGACTAAAGCATTTCAACTTCTTCCTTTTAAAAAAAGCACAACGCTGAAAATGAAATGTTTAGTTTTATGACATTCTGGCCACAGACAAGGCTTTACATGAGCAAGTAAATGTGCTTTGTTTGAGCTCTGTTCATGACATGTTTAATTTGAGCAACATTGTGACTGGTCTTTGTGTGTGTGGCAGACAGGATGCTTCTATGTAATAATCTAAGAATACTGCTATAATCATATTAATACTACATGTGACCTGGTCAGTGAGATAAAGTTACTGTTTAACTATATGGGTTTATTACACATTCCTATATGAACATATTGATTTAGGGGTGGCCAACCAGTAAGAGACAAAGAGCCAAAAAATAGCTATTGATAATGCTAAGAGCCACATTTTCCTTACCCTCTGCCGACAATTCACGCTGATCCCTCATTTTCGGTGGCAGCTAGTCAATTTCACTTCTCAATTGACAAGCTCCCCTCCTCTCTTACCCTCCCAGGACAATTTTCACTAGTCCATGGCAGCTTGTAAATTTCCTTTTCCCCTCCACTGCTGCTTGTCAATTTCAGAGCAAAGAGCCACAAAGAACAAAAGAGCCTCATGCCGCTCCCAAGCAGCATTCAGAGGAGCAAAGAGCCGCATGCGGCTCGCGAGCCGTGGGTTGGCCACCCCTAAATTTTAGCGTAACAGAGGACTGATCACCATCTGAAAGGTGGATAGACACCTGGTAAGTTAGACATGTGTATAGTCTGTTCATTGTTTTAAGAATTGTTTTCTCTTAAATGCTTTTGTTCTAAATAAATAATACTTGGCTTTAAGAAGCTTGTTTAGTCACTGTATTAACCACTAGTCACTGTTCCCAGAGGGCACAGAACTGCAGGCACTGAACACAGTTCAGGTCTGCTGACGTAATAATGGTTAGCACCTTGGGACTGGTGACAGTGGAGAATTGTTTGTTCCATTCAAAGAAAGGACAAAACTAGAAACCTGAGAAAGGAGCGCGCTGCAAAAAGACTAGGAGGAGTCAGAGATGCAGTTAGTCTGGTAACTGTGGTACTGTGGATGTACAGTTGATAGTGCATGGAGGACATCTCCTTCATTTGTGTGGACTGCACCCAGGACCTGTCACATGGCAATGCTATATGTCAATCAAAAGATACCGAGGAACCTAGTGGCACATTTTGGATGCAGAGAATTCTGCAAGAAATGCAAAGTTCAACTTCTGTTTTTGACATCTAGTGTTGCTCTCACTGGTTGGGCCAGAAGGAGCTTTCCTTTTTCTTTACCTGATGGTACTATTGCCTTTGGCCTAGGAAGACCCCAGTTCATGTCTCAGCTGCAGATATATGCCAGACAGACCAACAATAAGTCCAGCTGTCTGTTGAAGGAGACACTGTAGATAAAGGTGTCTTCGTTAAACTACAGACAACTATAACGTTGATGCCTGATTTTGAAATGATGCAATGGACAATGAACTTGTGCTAATGTAGTAAATCTACGTCTGCACTTTTTGGTGAAGTACCACCTGAAATTATATTCCTGTGGTTTTCCAAATGAACATATTGTAAGAGGTCTCTTTCTTGTGATATTTACTACACGTTTTCTATTGTATCTTTCCATGGTAAAAAGTAAATAAATCAGGTAACATTTCAAGCCTCCTTTGAGAAAATCAAAGCATAATAGAGTTTTAGACAGACACCTCTGCTTTAGTATCCACATATTTTTCAGTGTACTATTTATCGCATGTGCTTTCTGCTTAGAATCTCAGATATCTAGGTTCGAATTTTCAAACAATGCAGTCACAAAATTTGCAGACATATCTTTTGGCATATGCAAACGTCTGTGCTAAAACGTTCTTTAATCCTGCCAGGGCTTGTCTAAATTTAGGCTATGTCTACACTACAGCAGCTACAGCCAATACTGGGTTTATTATGGCACCAATGGCTCCATCTTGTCAGGCCCACACTCAGAAGGGGCCCATAACAACTTCATTTTTTTTTTTTAATTGTGCACAACACGAATCACAATACTTTTAAATTAGGGCCGCCAATTAATTGAAGTTAAAGCCTGTGATTAATTGAAAACAAAATTAACATGTTTAATTTTTTTTAACGGTGTTAATCGCTTACCGCTGGGTGGGGAGGGAGGCGTCCACTGCAGAGGGACCTGACAGTGTCTGGTCAGGCGCAGTAACCCAATCCTTCACCGGAGGGTGGGAAAAGGAGAGGAGATGAAAGAAGAGGAAGTGGTTCCCATTCCGGCTTCGGAAGAGACCTGACCCCTGTCCCCACTGTGCCCCATTGCCCCCAACTGGCCCCTTGCTCTGGGGACCGCACCCAGGCCCCATTGCCACCAGCCCCATGCCCCATGCCCCATTGCCACCAGCTGGCCCCTTGCTCCAGGGACTGACCCACCCCTCATTCTAGAGACTGACTCTCCTCCCCCCCCCGGCACTGTGTCCCAATGCCTCCAGCTGGCCCCTCACTCCGTGGATTGACACTCTCCCCACACCAATCCCCATTGCACCTAGCTGGCCTTTCACCGGCCCATGGGGGCCCACAAACATGTTTGGTGCTGGACCCACAGATGGTTAATCTGGCCCTGGCTACAGCCGCACAGCTGCACCCATGCAGCCGCACTACTGTAGCGCCTCTGGTGAAGACGCTCGAGGCCGATGGGAGATAGCTCTCCCATCGGCTTAATAACGCCTGCCTCCACAAGAGGCAGTAGCTATGTTGGCAGGAGAAGCTGCCCCCCAACATAGCGCTGTCCACACCGGTACTTAGGTTGGTATAATTTACATCATTCATGGGAATGGATTGTTCACACCCCTGAGCGACATAAATTATATAGAAATAATTTGTAGTGTAGACATAGTCTTACAGCAGTACTCCCCAAGAGGCGGTAGCTATGTCGACAGGAGAAGCCCTCTCATTGACATAGTGCTGGCTACACTAGTGGAGTTAGGTCAGTAACTGTGATAATATGGATGTACAGCTGCACAAATTTTCCAAACTTCTGAGCGACGTAGCTATGCTGACATAGATTTGTTGTAGACCAGCTAGAGAATATAATCTAATATGTTCTCTCAGACTTTTCCATAGGAGTTCAATGTCACTTCTGAGCCATTACTAAGCACTTGCTTCCATTACCAGTGCCTGTGACTCTTGGTATTCTTTGATCTTATCAGCAATCCCCATGTTTGTCATGTTTTTGCCCAAATTAGTGCATATGTGGGTACATTTTCTGTAGCTCTTTCGATGTTTGGCCCCTGATTGTGCAGTATTCTTATTTCTCCAATTGTCAAAACAGGAACATGATAAACTATTCACTTTACTCCTCCACTTGCCAAAGATGCCAAGTTATAATAATTTTATCATTGTTATGATACATTCCATCAGAGGATTTTAACATCCTTTACAAACACTAATGATTTAGCCATCCTAATACTCCTGTGAGCTGGTTAAATATTATCATCTTCATTTTATAGATGAAAAAATGGGGTTACCACGATATTAACACCCACATTTTCAAAAAAGAAAGCCATTAAGTAACAAAGTTAGAGGCCATTTTTTTAAAAGTTTGGGCGCAAATGATTTTGCCATTGTCACACAGGAATTCCAGCAAAGTTGGCAACTCAAGATAGTGATGATATTTACAGAAAACTCCTTCATGTGAGGTTGCCAGTATACACAGATGTCACTCGACTACATTGTATTTTAAATAAGGGTGAAAGGCTAAGAAAAATATAGAAAGTATCCACCTTTAAAATTTGAATTCAACAATAACAAGCTGGGTGTGCCACTCTAAAACTGCAGTTTGTCAGATGCTTAGGAGAAGGGAAGGGTGGGAAGGTTTTCTGCTTACAGGTTCCACGGTCTAGTTAGTAAAAACACATCTGACACCAGTGACCACTGAGAATGGGTGGTGCTACAGCTATTACAATGAATAAACTCTGTTGGTAGGGTTTGGGATATAGCTCTTGAACAAAATAAATGTTGCGAGTAAAAAATACTTAATGTTTGAGTAGTTGTGAATGAAAACTTTAGAATTGTAGCCTGCATTTAAAAAAAAAAAAAAAAGTTTACTGTCTTTAAACTTTTTTATCCCAAGAAAACTGTGAGGCTGTTCACTTAAAGCTGATCCTGAAAGCTGCTGTTTCGTGCCTGACTTGCTGCGCTTTAATTGGACATTGTGACAGTTTCAGTGTTTATGAACAAGACTGCTATTTACAGAAAACGCTGTCTCTGCCATTTGACAGCAATTAGATACTGAGTGAAATTCACTGGAAAGTGGATAGGTCAGAGAGAGAAAGAGAACAGATTTTGCACATGACAAACTCCCTGGAAGTGGAACAGAGTTTACAAAACAGTAATGACCTGAAATTTCTTTGAAGACAGATTTTAAGAGACTAAGCCATATGGCTTCACCTGAAATCAACTTTGAAGCTAGAGACATCCTAATCCCAGAAAAATATTTTTAAAATCTCACATATAGATTCTCCCAGTCTTTCAGTAACCCACAATCACCCAGAACTGTGTCTCTGATTTATGAGGTCACATTGTTAAATTCTTCTTTCATTGGGATTTGTTCATTTAGTTCTGATTCAAGATGAGTTAGAACATAAAGAAAAATCTTAGGACTACATAAAATTATGGCCAATGTTCTTTACTGTTCTAGAAGGTTCTATTTAAAAGACTTCTACTTCAGTCTTATCTAGATTAGGAATTTGATTCTGAGAAAAAGGAGTGTTTTGTACATGATATGGAGTGTTTGTAGAATCCCTGTTTAACATATCGATGGCTTCACACAAACTTTGAAGTTAGGAATTTCTTTTAGTTAACCTGCCATGGAACAGAATATTCACTCCTGAAAAATCCCTACAAGCAGGTTGCAGCAAGCCCAGTACTTAAGTGGATTTTGTCTAAGACCGTTCAGAACATGGGGAAAAGACTGTATCTTATTTTTCCCAAAGTTGACCCCATAAACTTCTTGTTTCATTTTATTTTTCCTAACGTGTGCGTGTGTGTGTGTGTGTGTGTGTTACATCTTATCTCAGTGTAATCTCAAGCATTTATCCTATTGCCAGTTGGGTATTTAGGGTCTGATCCAGAGCCCATTGAAGCAAACTGAAAAATTCCCATTGACTTCAGTGGGCTTTGGAACAGGCTGTTAGTTTTGAGTTCAACTGGTGTTTCAGATGAGGAAAAGATAAGATCATAAAAGAGAAAGTTAATAACCACAGCGGTGACAGTGTGATTCTCACTCTGAACCATTAAGTAAACCTGGAATAGAGGCCATTGTTAATATAAGGCTGCTTTTGCTGTTGTGGCTTGTGTATCTGGACTGGTACTACCAAGTAAATACCCTCCTACAAATGATATAGTCAGTGCTGGTTGTCAGTCTGAGAAAATTAGGGATATTGCTGAATGGTACAAGTAGCTCCACTCCCCCATCTGTCTTCTCTGTTAATCAAACCAGGAAAAGATCAAGCCCTTTTGCAGAGATAACTAGAACTAAGACCTTATAGAAACATTAAACATTACAACCCTCTGTTCCTGTAGCTCCTGATAGAGAGAAAAAACATCCTCAGCCTGCTGTGGAGAAATGTAGCAAGTCTGCGTTGGTAAGAGACTCAGTTGGTTCTATCTGACTGACTTCTTCATTAAAATGCAAATGAAGTAGGGTTCTATGGATTGGGTACTAAGTGTCGGGTTATTGAACCTATGGAAGACATCCTAGTAGCTTTCAGGAGAAGAAAATGGATACATGCTGTTAAGAGGAGAGCTGATTTGGAATTTAATGGTGAGTCTAAAGCAGGCAACACTCTAAAGACCAGGAAAGAAAAGACAAGAAAACCTTGAAACTAAGCTAAATTTCAAAGTCATCCAAAAAGGTGCAGAAAGTTTGACTCACCATTATTTTTAGGCGATGTCACTCTGCACTGGTGTCACAGTCAGCAGTCTGGCGGCGTGTTTCTTTTTATACTCATCCAGCAAATATATGCTTATCTGTTTGCTCAAACTGCACTATACAAGTGTCAGTTGTGAAAGGACAAGCAAACATTGCAGAACAATGATGTGCATCTAAGCAATGGGAAAGTATTTCAGTGGGAGGAACAAAATGGCAACAAAGAGTAGTAGGCAAGGGGAAGAAACTGGCACAAGAAGAGGCAATGCCAATCTCTGACGACAGAGCTTTGTCCCCACTTGTCCATTTGCTTGGTTACACTTTTGAAAGTGAGAAAAAGGTATCCATACAATTGAACAAATAAGTTGCAATTAATAGTTAACTAGAAGAATTTAGCTTCTTATTCTTTCATGGAATAACTGCAAGATTACAATTCCCTGAATATATTAACTAACCAATACATATATTTTCATATACTCTTTGCAATTTGAGCTGTGATTGGTTAATTGAGTCACACGGAATTATATCTTATCTTATTAGACAAGTGAAGAAGGATTCTGCAAATGTTTATGTATAAGATTGTGAAACTCATTAACCTCAGATGTTTGTGTCAATAAAATTTGATCACTTGAATGTTCGCAGAAAAATAATACAAAAGGGGCAAGAGAATGGGTGAAATATATTAATTAAAATTCAAACTTCTTAGTGGACAAGGAGTTGGAGATCATTCAGAGAAGATGACCTTATTGTTAAGGTACTGGACTGGGATTTGGGAGATTTGGGGTTAATTTCCTGCTCTGCCACAGACATCCTGTGTGACCTTGAGCAAGTCACTTAGCCTCTCTGTGCTTCAATTTCTTACATCTAAAATGGTGATGATAATTTCTTTCTCTAGCCCTTTGATTTGCTTTGTTTAGACTATAAACAATAAGAGGTAACTGTCTCTTATTACGTTTGTACAGTGCCTAGAACAATGTGGCCCAACCTCTGTGGGGGCCTCTGAGTGTTATCATAATACAAATAACATAATATAAATAATGATTCTCCAGCCCTACTCTCCTTTGGTTTCCAGGCAAAGTACATAATATGTATGTTTGGGGAACACCCAACCCCTTTTGTCCCATCCTTCCCTGCCACCTCCCTCGTTTCCCCCGATAATATTTAAAATGCTCTGGATGGTTCCCACATCATATAATGCCCATCTGGAATTAGATGAGTTTGCAAAATACCTTTCCATTATCTTGCTGGAATTTTAAACATCAGTTCAAGCTCATCTGAGATTGAAAAATGACTTCCCAAAGTGAATTTCCTTAAACAACCAGGATTTGGAAGTAATTTCTCAAAATGATTCTAGGTCAGGGAAAAAACATCAAAGGTATAGAAAATGGTGTTCTAGGCTCTGCTGTGGTGTTTAGTTGCACCTTTTTGCTAGCTCCTGCCTTTCTAGGATTTAATTTGCATTTGAAAAAAGAGAAGGAAGAACATCAGTGCTGTGTGATTTACTGCACATTCATGTCAAAATGACAGCAATGGACTCTCATAAATGTCTAAGCATGAGAGGCTGTTCCTGTCAAATTCTTACAGTATGACTGGATATGTGATTAAACTAAGATCTTTGTTTAGTAAATATTAAATATTCCCTAGTCCTTTATATCCTGTCGTCATTTCCTTTGCACAGCTTACAGCTGTAGTTTCAAGCCAATGTGCAGAGATCCTCTATCAGGCACGGTTTCATGATGAGTGTATTTAACCATTTAGCAAAGATCTTTTATGAGGGTATTTCTCGCTGCAAAGTTCTTGGCTTTCTGTGGCCATCCTGAGTGTATAAAACTAGCTTGTATTAATTTCTTTTCTTTGAGTAAAAGGTGTAATCAGTCATTTCATTCATTATACATCAAATAAGCCTGTACGTACTGTAGTGTAGAAAAAAAATCTAGCCAAAGAACCTGGCTGATATCTAGTCATAATTTGTGGTTTTGGAAAACCACAATCTCTAGGGTGGGGATATCAACTATTTTCTCACATTTTAAGAGGCAGCTGCTTGAAAGTGTGTGATCCAGAAAACCATATACGCAACTATAAAGCAGTTGCTCCATGCTGCAGGGCCCATTTGTGTCACAAGGCCTTTGACAAGGGATAGGTGGATTGGGCTATTAGCCAGCATTCGAGGGTGGTAGTATTTGTGTGTGTGCTGGGAAGGAGTGGGCTGATTGTATTGCATTTTGTTCTTGTAATTTTTGAAGCAGGGGCAGGGCTTGTGGATGGCTGCTTTGTATTTATTCTACATTGAAAATGAAATAGCTTTGTTGCATATTGTTCCCTACTCTGTAGAAAACATGCAGATGACTAATACTGACCCAGTGTTAATCTAAGGTGTTGATTGACATGAACAGTAAACAACCATCTGGGTGAGAGAGGAGTTCAGTTGCCCCATCCATTCAGTTCTTGTCGGTGAGTATCCATTGGGAGGGAGAGGTTTGCTGAGGCCTGTCAACATAGAAATGGATTTAAACCACCAAACCCATTCATGTAAGCCATCGAATGGCTCCCAAACAGTCACAACACAGACCAGTGACCAAAGGTGAAAGAACTCACACTATTTTTGCTTACTCAGCCTGCTTTCCATATTGTTTTTCATATATGTACTTCACAGTCTGAGATGCAAACCGCCACAAATTGTGAGAGTATTCAAAATCCAAACCTACCTCATGGCTGGTCTGTAGCTTGGGCCAGCTGCCAAAAGCTCCAAAAAGTCATTACAGCAGCCAGGGATTATAAGGATTCTGTACAGTCCTGGCTATACTCCCTCTCCTTTTCAGCTACACCCCCTAAAATAAGCATGGGGAGGGGGTGTATAAAGCATTACAAAGACTCTATGCTGCCTGAGGATTTTCCTACATTGGATGATCCTCTTGCTAGGATTGGCTATGCTGGTTTTAGGACTGCTGAGTGCTGCTGTATCTCAGGTGAATAAGATCAGGGCTCAGTCTGTAAAACACTGCTAAAATTGTTCTTTTACTAGACTGGTAAGGGAAGGATGTTGAGAAAAATTAACACTAAGAGAGAAGTGATAGACGTGCTGTGGCAGGGTATCAAACCAATGATTATCTTAGTCAGTTTCCAATTAACCTTATGAGTGTAAAACCTTTTTTGAAAAATTACTTTAAAACTGAGATTAACCCCTGGGAGAAGGTTGGAATATGACCCCTTTTAATAGCTTTGATTTTTTTTTTCTACTTCAGTGAACAGCGACGTTGCCAATAAATACAATCATCTGTGTTTTCTGCCAAAATGCTCCATCAAGTGTTATCCATCTTCAGTTCTTTATTTAAAAATGAAGTGAACTGAAATTAAAATAAAGACAATCTAGGACATTTATTTCATGGATAGGCAATCTCCCAGGATACATCTGGAATTAAAAACTTCTCCATCGTTGATTTTTTTTTCATGAAAAATTATTCTCATTTATTCATTTATACAGCTAATTATTCCACAGAAAGAAAACTTCTAAAGATAATGGCCCACGATCTTGTCTGTTCTACAGAATGTACACAGAATGTAGCCCAAGATCTTGTCTACTCTAGGGAGCGTTAGCACAAAATTCCCACCAGTGCTCCCACTGGTTTAGTTGGACTAATGGGCGCCTTTGTGCAGGCAGGACTGTAGCAGTGGTAGCATCGTGCCAAAAAAAAAACCCTTTGCAGAGAAGGCACAGTTCTGGGGTTCCATGCAGGAAGCGGGAGCAAAGAAAAGTTAAGTTCTCTCCCAGGCCATGGAGCAGCATGGAGATCCACTCCAATGATTTGGGGCTGTAGTAGTTTCCAAGGCTGATGCTCTGCCAGAGGCAATGGTTGGAGGATCTCCCATTCCTGTTTCCATTCCTGTCCCCAGCCTGCCAGTGCCCCAGACAGTTCCTGTATGACACTGCATAGGAAGCCCTTTGGAAGTGGGCTGCATGGCATGCAGTGACGTATAAATTCTTCCTGCCTGCAGCAGAATTGCACGGGTCTCACTGCATTTGAGCCACACAACGCAAAGGGGGATTTGTCCCAAAATTAATGATAGTCATATTATAATTTAAGGACTAAAAACAAATGTCTGGGCATGCTGTGTTTAAGACAGTAAAAATGTTGAACTTAACTAGCCTTCAGATTTGAAAATCAATGTTAACACAGATTAATCATTGGGTCTGAGTCACAGCTGCCACTTCCATTTAATAAGTGAGGTAAGAAGTACTGTGTCATTCTTATTAGGGTTAAAGCTCTGTGCACATCACTACTTTTGAAATTTTCAAATATGGTACAGATGTGGCCAGTTGTAATTACTTATGTAATAGGAAGACCACTGCTTATGAGCATTCCCTTCCATTAATTGCCTAGACACGTGCAGCTGGACTACTAGCCCAAAGCAGGTTTAGCATTAGGAAAACACAGCAAAACCCTGTGCAAACTAGTGTAACTCCACCATTAAATTCCATTAACAAAATATTTGTGGCCTGTTGAGCGTATTTCTTGGAGAAAAGTAATTAATATAGAGTTTGCTGAACAAATATTCCTATTTGTAAGGAGGACGATAGAACTAGAGATGAGTCAAAATCTGAATCTGAGTTTGGATCTGGATTTTGAACTTTCCCCATATTTTGAGCATGTTTGGTATGAGGAGTTGGGAGGTTTCCAGTTCAGCTCCTTCTACAGAAAAGCCTAACTAAAAATTCAAGTCTGGGTTCAGATATGGAGTTTAAATAACTCCCCAACGTTTGGGAGTTCAGATTCAGGATTCCAAAACCACTTGTGTGAACCAATCATGTTACCCCAGATTTACAAACGTCATTTGGACCTGTCCAAATTAAGGACCAATTCCTGTGGTTCTTACTCAGGAGAAAAAGCTCACCTCACCATTGCCATGCAAGGTCTGAACATCAGTCAGTCTGTTCTGTTCTCCTCTGCTCCTTAAACAGAAGTTGGATAGTGGGACTCTCCAATTCCTGTTCTTCTCAACAGCTCCCTCTATAGCTGCAAGGAGGGGAAATTTATGGTGGAGCAGGGGATTGACTAGATGGCCTGTGATTTTACACATCCACTGTACAAAACTCCATTATTGAAGGAGTGCTTTGTGACCAGCAATGGGAGGAAAAGGGCAGCTTTCCATAGCTCAAAGCCCATTTATCGAGGCTTTGCCCAAGGGACCAGAATTTGGCCTGAAATCGTGGAGCAGGGGACAAGGGCAGTGGGAGACACAAGCGTCTTAATCCTAGTTTCATAAACCTGTAAAATTATTTTTGACTTTATGTACCAGGAATTAGTGTATATGTGTCGATAGGAACTCGGGGGCTGAATTAGTTTCAGTGTATTTATATGCGAGGTAGCATATTGTCTCTAACCTTTCATGATCCATCTTGGTTGTTTATGTGAGATACAAACATTCAGACCAGAAAACTAGACTACAAGTAAAATGACCCTTGTTGCAAACACCTCTGTATGGTGTCCACTCAGTGCTCACTCAAATGACATAGCCTGGAGCTGTCTGGGGCACTCAAGGTTGCAAGTCCATGGTTCAGCTTCCTAGTTTGTCTTGGAATGAGACAATGGTTTTGATACAAGCGGTTAACATTTGCAGGTCTTTCTGGCTCATTTTTGACATCATGTCTCCACTCCACTTTTCCTTCACATCTAATTTTTGCTGCTAAGAAGGAGAGGGGATTATAGGGACACTAGTCCAAGCGCTTCGTACTCTAGGCACTATTTTGTACATCTCAACCAGCCTTACTTTGACCAACACCCCATTCTCCTTGCTTCTTGAAATCAGGCAGATTGAGGAGAGCCCATTCAAACCTGTGGATTCTGCAACAATTGGTATGTGGCCTTCCAAGGAGCCACAGGATGTTTCACTAGACTGGTGAGTGGTGTAAGGTTGCACCATTTTTTAAAGCATTTGAATAATAGGACCCTGTATGATTTTGCATTCAGCCTTTGAAATGCATGGTAACTCTATGCTGAAGATACTGCACAGAAGCCTTTCTAAAACCTTCAGAATTATAATGAGGTGCCGTCATTAGGACTGGCCATGCAGTTTAATAGAACAGACTTTTTTCTTTATTTAAGATCATTTATATTTAGCTCTCCGTGTGTTTATGTGGTCCACCCACCTGTACCAGCACTGGTTCTTTTAGCCTGCAAGTCTCAAGGTCACCTAGAGGCTGAGCTGGGCTCATGGTCAAGAAATGTAAACATGGCAAAGCCATGTGATGTAAACACACTTGGGAAAGGCCATGTGGTATTACTCCCCCCATCATTGTCCATAGATTTTTCAATGTTATCCTCTGGGGTGATAGAGCTAAGGACAGCATGTGTATAAAACTATAGCTCACAGCTTGTACAGTGAAAAGCCAAAGAGTTCTATTCTCAGTGCCAGCCATGGAGCGCTCAGCACAGCTGGGCCAGATTACACTAACTTGTATGGACTACCATTGGTCCCTAGAGCCCAGACTGGGGTTTGCTGGGACTCAGGGACACCCCTGCCTCATCCTATACAACTCAAGAATCCTATTGTCTGGGGGTGATCCTCCTGTAGCATTAGGATAGCTTTCCACTAGCACAGGTAGCATAAAGTTGTCCTAACACAGATGAGAATCTAGCCCCAAATCTGCAATCCTTACTGAAGCAAAACTTGTACTGAAGTTGTTTGTGTAATAGTAGTGCTTGCAAAGAGCTAACTGATGACTGAAGAGAAGTGTATGTATAGGTAAGTCAGTGCATAGGTATAAAAGAATCAATTTCATTTCTGCAATTCCTGGATTTTTTTTGCCTAGGCAGTACTCCAGTTCCTTAAGATCTTGCTGCAGCTCATTTGTTAGCACATTCCAAGTTGGCCAAAACTTATTGGTTCTTGTCTATTTCCTGGAAAATGTTATGGTCTGTGGTGGCCAACCTGACAGTCACCTGCAATCCACGTTGCCAACCCCAACTGAGCATTTTGTAGCTGGACTTCAAAATCTGTTTGGACACCTTGTAGCTTCTATCTCAGTAGTTTTTATTTCCAGCTGAGTGGATTTGGTCAGTTTTCAAGTCCTTTCTGAGAAGCATCCAGCCCTGTTTTGGCCCACTTCTAGTTGCTCTCGATGTTATGGCCCACCTTTAGTGCCTTCTGGACAGCTTTGATTTCTTCACATCTCTCAGCTATTTGTTTCAACTTGTTTCAACAGGAATACCAGCTCACAATTTCTCTCATCGGAAACTCAAGCCCACTTATAACACAAGTGTTTCCCCTCAGCTGTTCAGTGGTAGATTTTGGGGCCTTGCAAGCCATCAGAAACTCTGTCACAACACCAGGTATTATGTACTTTATTTGCACTGTGTACATGTTCTTAGCCATACTATGCACACAAGCCCTGTTGTTCTTAAGCCAAGATAGAACCGATCACACCCAAGCAGCTCTGGATGTCCTAGCTCAGATGCTGTGAGCAGTCACCAGCAACACGTGCCTCCACTGTTGGTCCCCCAGGATTTCAAACTATCCTCCTAATTGCCATTGACCCTTCCCCTTTTGGCTTATTTAACATCCTCCAGTCAGGAGCCAGAGAGTAGCAGCAGATTCAACCCCATTGCTGCTAGTACCTATTACTGATCAGCCAGTCAGTGCATAAGTATAAATGAGTCCATCCTTAGCTTACTCACATTTATTTCAGGGAAGTTCTTTTCAGTGCTGTCCATCAGTTGAGATGGTCTGTGTAGTATGTTATTAAGCAAATATGTCAGAGATAAATAGATCAGACACAGCTGGCTATCGATACACATGGGACCTAATTTACAGAGGTGTTGAGCACTAGCAGCTTCCACTGAGCTCAGCTCGAGTTGTGTGTGCTCAATACTTCTGAAAATCCAGCCCACAGGGTCCAATTTCCAAGCCTGGCTGCCAAAGCTAAGAGCACCTGGTTCCATATTTAAGCCCTTAAATCAGCATGTAGGTACCTAAAACAGGTGAGTTTTCAAATGTGGAACTGGGCATTCTAACTTAAATTCCCAAATTTGAACATTGGGCTCTGGGATACACTACGGCTGAATTTGGAAGTGGGTGGAAATTCCATTACTTGGTTCCATGTGTGTGACAGTCAACTATTTGGATTGTTTGCAGTGTTGTAGCTGTGTTGGTCCCAGGATCTGAGACACAAGGTGGCTGAGCTAATATCTTTTATTGGACCAACTTCTGTTGGTGAAAGAGACAAGCTTTCAAGCTCCACAGAGCTCTTCTTTCAGGTCTGTCAGAACTGATATTTCTGTCTGCAGTGGATTTGTTTTAGTTTACAGTAAATCGCTCTCATCCTTTTTCCTTAACTCTCCTAGTCCTTGAATTTTTTTTAATCTCCTCCTCCTCATCCCTCAACCCTTTCCCTCTCTATTTTATCATAAACACTCATCATCATTCTGGATTATTTTGCATTGGGGTTTTTGTAACTGATGGCCTCTCCTGCCCTGTTTTCTCTTAGGGATTGTCTACACAAGGAAGTTAATTTAAGATTAAAGTAGGATATGAATTTAAAGAGGAATTTGAATCAACTTCCATGGTGGATTAATTCAGAATAAAGCAGTCTTATTCTGGAATAAAGAGTGCCCAGATAGGGAGTTAATCTGGAATAGCCTTTACGAGAGAGAGAGAGAGTGAGGAGGAGTGGAAAAAGAAACAGTCTTCAATTTTATTTCAAGTGTCATAGAGCCGTTTCCTACAGTACAGAGGGAATGAAACCTTACTACAGTAGCACACAGGACATAGATATAAAATGTGCAGTGTATCAGTTTAGACAATTACACTTCCAGATGATGTGTTAATGAGACTTTTCTGGTGAGTGAGTTGACATTTTACAAATCAGGGGAATTTTGGGTGATATGATGATAGAATTTTCACATGACCCAAAGTTTCATTGAATCATATAGTTAGTATGTAAGCTTTCACTGGGGACTTTAACATACTAATAATGAACAGCTGGTTGCATTACAGCCCTCTGTGTCAGAATGGATGTAGTCAAAATATGATGCTAGTCTAATATAAAACATCAACATTATATTTTTGGTTTTGTAGATTGGCCAGCATATATTGGGAGAATGAGCAAAACAAGATGACATTGCAATAGTGGAAATAAAATGTCAAACATAATGGGAGTCTGAACATGTAGGAGAAATTTTGGCACAAAAGCTGTTAGAAGGATTTAACTTAGTTATGGAATATAGGTTTTAAAGATATCCAGTTTCCACGACTGTGCTGCAGCCTAACATGACTTGAAGCTAAGAGTTATATGTGCTACGTTGTTCACATCATGGCTGTGATCACTATGGTTTGACTTACTTTTTAATAATGGTATTTTCAGGCATCGGGTATTAGCTACTTCCTGTCTCTGTGAATTTAGTGGGGGTACTCGGCCATTCCTTCCTTCCCAGCATCTCACAGTGTATTTGGCTTGCACCACTTGTGGCCTCTTTACACCAACTCCCCACCCCAAAACACATCCATGAAAACATCTTGCTACCTTAATGAGAACAGTGGGCTTCCACCACCAGCTTTGACTTGTGTAACAGTGGTAAGTCTGGAACCACCTGCCATTATTCAATGCATTTGAGAAGAAGCTACATTTTAGAATGTGTGGTTGTAAGTGGTTAGCATAAAGGACCCCTCAGTTCTGTCACTGTCATTGATTTGCTATGTGGCTTTGGGTCAGCCTCTTAGGCTACATCTACACAGAAATCAGGATGTGTGATTGCAGCACATGTAGACAAACCTGAGCTAGCTTTAGTCTAGGTAGCTCAGGTGCCAGTAGCAGTGAACTTGCAGCAGCATGGACTTCAGAGCATGGACTTGGGTAAGTCCATGCTGCTGCGGCTTCATTGTATTTGTGCTAGCTAGATTAAATCTACCGTAGGTATGTCTATCCAGTATAGAAATACGCGTAACCTTTCTAAACTCTGTTTATCTATGAGTAAAATGGGTTTAAGCACTATTTACCTATGAATTTGATCGGAGGGATGTAATTCTCTATTACATTCTATAGGATGATTTACAAATTCTGTTCAAAAGTTATTCTCTGTTAAATTCTGCAGGAATCTATACTAATACACAAGTTAGAGATGGTGGAGCGTAGAGAGAACTATTAAGTCATCCCCTGCCAGTTCAAGGTAGTCCCTAATGCTTAATCAGTTTATGTTTAAAAGTCCTAAGTGATCTGGGCTTTTCCTACTTTCCACAGAAGACTATCCTATGAACTAATAGAGAACACTAGCAGGAAACTTTTCTCTGATCTTCATCCTGTGTAAACACCCTAAATTATTTTTTTCTCTCTTGGTATTAACTGTCTGCATACAGATATTTGAAGGATGTACTCTTCCTCCTTGTCGCTTAGCTATATTCGGCTCTTCTAACCTTAATAAAATGCTGTCAGATTCTCTGATGAAAGTTGCTCTGTAATCCCCCATGGCGAAAGTCAAATAGCAACAGTTGCTGTACACTGTCAATTTCAGAGAAAAAAAGTACTTAATTAAAAGTCCTCAACATTTGGTTGTATGTTAGAATTAGAAAGAGCAGTGAATAGTGTTTTCTAGGAGTTTTCCCCAGTGACTGTTTTGCTGGCTGATATTAGTTTGGGGTAAATGCTGCCCTCACTCCACTGAAATCACATAAATGAGCTGGTATGAATTTGTCGGTGGGAGAGCTTCTAGCACTGTGCACACAAGTGCTTATGTCAGTGTAACTAATGTCACTCAGGGGGTGGAATATTCACACCCCTGATCGACATAAGTTTTGCCAACACAGACTGTAGTGTAGACATAGCCTTAGAAGTGGACTGTACAAGGTGAAGCTTTAAAGTTCTGTCTACCTTCACCTGGAAAACCTCATTCACTCCTTTCAAGCAAGAACTGCGTTCAAACACAAAGATTATACTTAAGCACCATTCTCACAAGTTCTAAAACAGTTTATTTAGCTAGTCTAAACACATGACCAGAGTCTATGCTGAGGAAGGTGTGAGTATGTATTTGGTGTGTCTTTCTAGCTCATGGAAGAGAAAGAGAGAGAACCACAGATGGAGACTGTTAAAGAGAAAGGAAAAGGAAACAAAAAGTAGGATTGAGCGTGCTGGGTGTCTTGACTGGAATGAGTGAATTCAAACAACAGAGGTGTGGTGTTTTATTGGCTCAGATAACATAAAAGAACAAGACAGAGGACACAAGTATAATAAAAGGTTTTCTGCCTTCAAAAGAATTGATGCTGTGTATTGTAGCTTTTACTTGGTAATGAATGCTGCGGTTAGTAATAGAGAAACGATTGTGATAAGACCATTCTCACATCCTCAAACTTTGACAAATTCTCCTTTTGAGATGTCTGGTTTCCATCCAAAAGATTTTTTTTCCCCACAGAGAGTTTGGGCAAAATAGCTGTAGCTGTTTTTGAATTGTGCATACATCTTCCCCCAATTGCACACTTATCTTTGTTTGTCTCAAAGCAACAGTTAACCATCAACTCTTGAACTGGCTTAAAAGCTTATTCAGATTTCAGTGTTTTTTCACTTTGAAGTGGCTTAGGCACTTTTTGCCTGCATGGGGTAAAGAAAAATCCCCCTCACAAGCCTTTTGGTTCTTTAAAGAAATCTCTAGCAAATTAAATGGATAAGTGTGAGTTAATGTTGCAGTTGCTTAATAAAAATAAAAAGGCTAGAAAATGCAAAATTAGGTTTAATCAAAATGATAATTTAGCTCCATAGAACATACCTATTTTCTATCCCTAATTTGCTTGCTAAAGGAATAGCTTAATACAATGTTGTCTAAAAATATCCATCATAAAACACACACACACACCGCCACTAGAACCTTAACTTTTGTATTTTCTGATATTTTATTATTTTTAACTGTGCCACCTTAACATTGTATGAAATCCCAATTAAGCAAAACACTTAAGCAAGCACATGCTTAAATGCTTTGTTGTTGAGGGAGGGACTTAAGCATGTGCAAAAGTGACTTGTTGAGTCAAGTCAGACAGTATTTTCTCTCTCTCTCTCTCATGTATTTGAGTAATATACATAACCAGTCATTATCACTCCATTCCTTAGTGTTCTGGCATTTAGCAAGTGTTCTGATAACTAGCTGAGCACTCACATCTACTGGAAAAAATGTGCATAAGTTACAGCTGTAGCACTAACATTCCGCTTTACAAGCAAAACATTTAATAAAATAGAACATGTGTAAATCTTAAGCCTTCTATTTCCATTGTAGCTTTTCTCCCCAGACTCCAGAACCTTAAATTATTTTGAAAAGGAGATGCAACATGTATAAACTGCAGCAGATATTTTTATTATTTGTAAATGTTACACATTTCATTGTTGAAAGAGCTGTACCAAATCTTTACACAGGATATTGAACTTAGTGCTGCTAAGGGAAAATGATCCATCTTCCCTATACAGAAGGCATTACATCACAGAAGGGATGGAAACAGAGAGCTCTGAGGGACTGGGATAGGCAAACTTTCCTCCTTTCACAGGAAATGGGTGAAGCCTTGCTTGAAATTATTACTCAGACGTTTTGTGCTGTGAAGGAAATGTCTCCTGATAGCACAAGCTATTGGTTTCCTGTTGTGAACTAACAGTTTTTGGCATAACCAAGAATGGACAGGAAAGGCAGATGATTGGGGGTCACTTGGAGATCCTTGTTTTAATGACAAGTAAATTGGAAGAAATTTGGGCAGCAGAGAGACTAAAATGAAAAGAAGAGGATCAATTGCTGATTAGCAGGACATTGCTGTGGAAACAAACAATACATCAAATCCTACCAGGCTTGTCAGAAAAGCAGGTGTGACACTATTGTTTAAAAGGAAGTATACTGGGGGAGAAATCCTTTTGTATGCTCTCTAATTAAGAGCCTGATTCAACAACATACACATCCGGTTTCCACACACCCAGGCAATTTTTGGAAGTTTCCACAGATGCTGAATTTTTTTCTTTCTTCAATGGGACCCTACAACTGCGGCACTTGCAAATGCCATTTTCCCACTGTAATATATAAATAGCACTGCTATCAGCTTCCTCCTCCCTTGATCACCTTACTTATTGTCTTCTGAGACTGAAGAAAGGGAATGTGCAAGACATTTGTTTTGCCTAGGATCAGCTAGTTGTGGATGGCTACTTGGGAATCCATCACAGGGATAGAAGGGAAGGTGGCTTGTTCCTCCCTGATACTGGAGATATTAGGGACCAGTTCAGCCTCCTATCCTTGCTAAAGTATCTCTGAAGTCTGTCTTAACTTTTTTACCTAAGCTACCCTAGCCATATGGACACTGCACCAGCCTCCTGCACTAAGGATCATGTATAAAGGGGGGAAATGCACAGCTGGCTATACACCTGTCAGAGAGCCTCCCTCTGCCAGGTGTATACTCCAGAGCCTGATAGGCCTCTTGCAGCAACACAGCTAGCACAAAATAGCCTCAGTACAAAGGCTGTTTCTCCCTTTTGGGATTAGTCTTGTAAGGAGCACGCACTGAAGCTATTGGCGTTCTGCTTATAGGAATGAGCGCTCAGGCCTCTCACAGAACTGCACTTTAATTAAACTACAGGTAAGGGGCACAAATCTGGAAAAAATGTCTCAGTGGACATCATTAAACAAGACCTTATATAAAATAAATGAACAAATTCTCTTACATTAAAATAAATCTGCTCAGTTTGTGTCACAGTTTTGGTGGTCACAAACTTCATCCTTGGGAAAGTATTATTTTGATTGTATAGAAAACTGCCTATTTTACAGAACTTTAAATGGATTAAAAGAGCTAATCCATGTTTGCTAACACTTAAAAGAACTTTCCTGAAGTGTGTGTGTTTGGCTTTTTTATGCTGCCAAATGCACAAGTTTGTAAAAATGTGCCTCCATCTTCCTTTTGGATTTAATAAAGACATCTACAAAATCCATATACAACAACACTTCTGCTTTCTGCTCTAAAAAACCCACAAACTTCAGTCATCTTTGGATCATGCCTTTAAAAAAAAAAAAAAAAAATCTCCTTTTAAATATTTTTGTTTCCATTTCAGTCTGCCAGCATTTCCATGGAAACCCCCAAAAATAAAGACTTTCCCAGCCTTGTGAGAACACACCTGCAAGAAGCAGAATCACATTTAGCCTTTGGCCTGTCAAAAGTGACTCTCTTTCAGTTTGGTGTCACCTAAGGACATTTGTTTTTACACTATATGGATTTGTTCTCTCAAAATTTGCTGAAAGTTTATATTTATTTAAAATAGATATAATTTGAAAGCTTGCCACTGAGTAGTTACAAATGTGTTTGCTATCCAACAACTGTCTTTAAAATGTACTTCATTTTCTTTTTAAGGGAAAGCAGACAAACAAAAGGAATTGCTCTAAAGACCATAGAGCTGAGGTTTGCAATCCTAAGATCATTAGACCTAAGGATCATTAGAAATAAGAATTCTCTGTTTAGACCTTTTTAAACTGCTTATCTTGTACATACACATTTTTAGATAAAGCCCAATTTTCAGCATCCGTTTCAAATTTTTCATGCCCAACCATTTGTGCCATGTGACTGCCCCATTCTTAAAAAAAAAATTGAATAGGTATGCACAAAATGGCTGCACACCATTTTTGCCCCACATGCCTACTTTTTTCCAAATACAGTCAGTTGTGGATGCAAAGTTGGATTCACAAAGTCAGAGTCTGGCTAAAAAACTGCCCCTTGTTTAATACATAGAGAAAATGTCTGAGTTTATAATATAGCTAAACCTGGGGATTCTGCTCCCCTTTTTAGATATATGAACTGTATGTAATGTTTTCTGTTAAATCTGCTATGAAAGCTGTTGATTTTTATATATTTCTAAAGGTACACTGTCAGTACTACAGCACTAATGAATAACCTTATATCAACCAAACTCGTAAATGAGCACTAAAGGAAAGTGGGGAGATTTTTTGCTAAGGAAACAGTCTCCAATGATCCCTTACACAGTGAGTAAAAAAAGTAAAGTTTTATATAAAACAATCTCAAGGTGTATTTCTTAAATTAACTCAATTGTGATGAAATAAATACTTTCAGAATGATTTCCATGAGTACTTGATCAAATAAAACTGAACTGAATTCAGCCTTGTTCACACCTCATTTGTTTGCTTTTCACAAATATTCTAACAAAATGAGTTCAGAGGCAAAATTATTTGAGGATACCTTTATTCACATTGAATAATGAATCTGCAAATAATCCTACTCAAGGCAATTGGATGTTTTTTGAAGGTAGGCACTGCTCAACATAAATAAGGATATCAACAGCTGCCTCTAAATTGATATTAAAAGAAAATTCATAGAAACTAAATTTTGATCTCAAACACTTCCAAACTGTATCCATGCAACTAATTAGAACTAAAGAGTACAGCTGAAATTTTGAACATCAGTTATAGTGAATGGCTGACAAGCAATCTGCAGCCTCAGAATTATTTGCACAAGTTATTTGGTGAATAATTTAAAATAATGAATAGACTTGAGAAAATCTTAAGGTGTTGTGGGACAATCTACAAGCAGAAAAAGTTGCTCAATTAAAATGTTATTTATTCACTCAGCTATACTTCAATAACCAAGAATTATTTTCTGATAATGTTTGATCTGGTTGAGTGCATTTTGAATATAAATTTAGACATAGACCCATTTGTGATACATCCATATGGCTTACTGTTACATAGAAGAGAGAAAATCTGTAACATACCCACTGTCTAACCTTCCCACTAACTTTCTATTGTCCTAGGACTGCCAGGGTATTAATTGCCCACTTGATTTTAAGCGGCCTCCTATAACCTGTGAACCTTTTATGTTTAATAATCTGTCCCACCTTGTATTTCACTTGGGCACCTCCGTTATCTTCCCCAGACCTGAGGAAGAGCTCTCTGAAACTCAAAGCTTGTCCCTTCTTCCAACAGAAGTTGGTTCAATAACAGACCTCACCTGACTTGTCTCTCTCATCTCTCTCCACCCAGCTACAATGCTGCTGCAACAATTCATTCTCAAGTGTGCTGCTGCACCATCTCAGACTGATCGCATCAGATCACATAAGTTATGCAGGGCTGGACTTGTCTGATGCTCATATGAGCTCTTCCTGGAAAATACAGGATGGCGCAGAAAACAGTGTTGATCATTTTGGGTAAGACTTAAACCTCAAAGTTCTGAATACTTGCAATCCTTTAAGTTCCTAAGTCATTTTCTGCCAGAACAGGAATGTAATCCAACATCCTGGCCAAACTCCAGTTCACACAATCATACATTCTACTAGCTGAAATTCCCACTACAGTTTCAATATGCTTCACTTCCTGCCCTAAGTAGTTACTTATTTAGGATTTGTCTACACTAGTACTTTTGTCCATCAGGGATGTGAAAAAAACACCCACCTGACCGACATAAGTTTCACTGACAAAAGCACCAGTGTTGAAAGTTCTGTGTCAGCAGGAGACATTCTCCCACCAACATAGCTACCGCTGCTTGTTGGGGATGGTTTAATTATGCCGGCAGGAGAGCTCTCTCCCATCAGCATAGCGCAGCTACATGGGAGGCCTTACAATGGCACAGCTGCAGCGGTACAGCTGTGCCATTGTAAGTGTAAAGATAGCCTTAGTGTTGCTACATGCGGCTTCATTTCTGCTGCTCACCATGGAGGCTAGCTACATTTCAGTGGTAGGTGAAGGGATTCCTGTATATGCATTCATACATAAAATGGGACAATTTCAAAGCTGTTCCAATGTATATGTTTATTGCAGTACTCTTTATGGTAAAACTTGAACATCAGTGTAGATGGCAGCTGGGGACAACAACAGCACTTAGATTAGAAGAATACATACAGCGTTTGTGTGTTTTCAGTTATTCAGTTGGAGCAGATGAAATATAACCCACATGCAGAAAATAAATTCACATGGGCTAAATCCTTAGGGGGTGAAGGGAGGAAATAAGTTTTATAGGAAGTTGTAAAGTTTGTGTAGACTTAAGCTCAGTTACAGTAAAACTGCAATACTCTACATGAATTGCATAGTCTTCTAATATATTACAATCAGTTATTTTGTGCGTGTTTTCTTAGCTGAGGACATTAAACAGCTGAACGATACAGCTTCAGCTCAGTAGGGAGAGACTTCAACTGAAAAGCATTTATTTATATGTTGTGATTCACTCTGTGTTTTCAGAGTCATCACTTACATTTTTAATAGGAGGTTTGTATTCCTTTTAATGGTTTACTTATACAGAAGCAGCTACTGTACCTGGCCACCTTTATGTTAATGATATAACTGGCATATGCTACGTTTGGTACTGACATATTGTACAAGGATATATGAGAGGTTTGATTGCTACCAGGGTTGCTATTAAAAAGAAACCTTAGCTTTTGCCATCAGTCACCATAACAGTGGTAACTGAGCGACAGGTAATAATAGAATAGAGTGGTAACATAGCACAGGAAAGAAGCATACAGAAAAACCTCTGGTATCTGTGGGCAAATGTTAACATTTTAATAGCCATCATTCAAAAGCAACAGAAACATTAACACAACAAAGTCACTTTGGTGACTTTGTCGAACCACCTCAGTATTAAGGATGATAAAAAGGTGAAAAAATGCCAGCAGACATTTTCTAGCCATTGTTGTATCGCTCTGCCTTTTAGGCAGAAACTGGGTTTTGTTTTAACTCTCCATTTCCTTGGTTGGGTTGGTTTGTATCCCAGGGTGAACTAGAATGGCGAACTGCAGCCCGAAAACAAAAGGCCTCTTCTACATTAGGCCTCAAATGGCATTTAAAACTCGTTTAGCTTTCAGTCCTATCTGAGCTGCACCTGGAAAGGTGGCTGTTCCTGTGTGAGCCTGACAAGAGGAATTCAAAGCCATGAAATTCAGTCACTCTCCCTTCCATTTCTAATGCTGTCTTGAGGGGGAGAATTTTTGATAGCAAGCTGCAGTTCCTACTAATACTAGAGCATGATGTCTGAGAACAGATCAGTGCTGCATCTCCTCCTATTTCCTGTCTCTGATATTGACCAAGGCCACATGCTGTAGAAGAGGTGTACCTTCCCAACCCCTCCAAGTCATCCGGCTTGTACAATACTTGGGGATGGGCCATTTCTTCTTGACCCCAGCGAGTCAGTAGTTTATGCCTGATGCACAGGAAGCGATAGCCTTTTATTTTATTATAGCTAGTGATAATGTTCAGGTGCCTCACTTCTTATTCATATAAAGGTCACATCCTTTTAATATTACATTACTACAAGTTGCTGCAAAATATTATTGCAGCAAATAGAAATTATGTTGCAAAGGCAGCTACACGAGCCAGTAAGAAGTTTTCAGAGGAGCTTCCTGAGGAGAGAGTCCTTGACTTCCGATTCCCTCCTCTCATTTGATCAGATGTGTGTGCCACATGCAGCATGCCACAGGTTCACTGTGGGCATACAGCATAGGTGGCCTTTGCTATTTGAATTGTACCATGCAGCAGCTGCACATAGGGCTCAGCAAAGGGGGTATGCAGAGCTGCCCATTGTCCTCTGAGACAGACAAAGCCTAGGGAGGCTCAATACTCAGAATGCCTACAGAAATGCAAGTATGCTATTCCCTGTGTATCCATCCAGCCACTCCTGCTGGGGGAGGGAGCCCTGTACCCTTTGGGATGGCTAGTGCCTTCAGGGACACTCCATGCATCAAGTGTGAGTCCAACTAGACAACTGTATGGATTACCTTTAGGTGCTGCCATTCGGTCCCTCTGGATGGACTGCTGCTGTTGCACACATTTTTCATCCAGATGGCATAATTATGGTGGCAATGACTCCGGCAGCTCCTGTTTGCTCTTCTAACAATTTCCATTCTCCTAGCCCATTATTGTAGGAGTCCTAGCCTTTACTGTCAGACATTTTTTGCTTCATGATCTCTTAAGTATTGATAGATAAAACTATATCCTCCTCCCTCCTTCTAGGCTGTTTATCTGCTTATAGCAGTTTTAAAGATAACAATTATACCTTTTGATCATACTTTTGGTAAAGTCACTCACCCAATTCCTCTGAGTAACCCTCCTTCCCCACAGCCAGCAAACTAAGGAAACAAGTGTTCATGGTCTATTTGCTGGAGGGTACATGCAAACTAAGCATAGGCGCACACACAGTCAGTCACCTAGGGAGGGCAAAGTATTTGTTAGGAGAGTTATCAGTAACACCACACATTTCTTCCCTACGAGAGGGTGTGCACTGAGACGTCTCAAGCAGGATTGCTTTCCATTGCATCTTATTGTGATGGCTGTATCTTTGACAGGCATCTTTTTGTATACTTTATATTGAAAGAAGAAGAAAAATCATGAAACAGGCACTGCTAGATTCTATACAAATATCCAGAAAAAGCTGGTACTATGGAATACGTAAGCAAGCCCTTTTGAGGCTTCGTTAGTCTTGTTTTTTTCATGTCTACTTCTGATCCCAGCCCACTTCTGGGCAGGAGGGAGTTCCCTAATGTGCCTGAAATATTAAACTACTCCCAAGGGACAAAACCTAAACACACAGTATCCTCCTGCATGACACACCCAATCCTTCCCTAACCTAAACAGCCACAGACATGCTTATCGCCCTCAGTCAACAACTCTGTAAATGTTTTATTGCGAAAGGGGAAAGCCTTTTTACTGCTTTCACTGGTTTTATTGCTACCTCTATACATTGCATGCCTTACACAGCCAGCTGTGTGTGCTTGCCATTTAGAGAGAGACAGACACATGCACAGAAAGGGCTGCTAAACTAATCTGTTGCTGCAATAGTCTTAGGACATCCTGTGCTGAAGTGGGGAGCGAAAGAAATCATGAGAGAGAACAACCTCTGATTGACATATTTCCCCTTCTTGGCACATCCTGTCCATTCAAATGTTAGTCAGGACTAAGCCCCACCTCTATTTTGAACAGACTGGTTGATCTTTTTGCAGTCAGCTAATCACTAAGACAAATGCTTGCTTTGGCTTCTGCAAGATATCCACATCTCAGTGAAAACAAACCATGCACCTCTAATTCCGACTGCTAATTTACCACAAAAGTAAACAGGGATTGACAGCCTTGCAATGAGATGCCACAAGAAGAATTCAGGACTAGCTGGAGAAAAATTATGCTCAGTTAACACAAAACAAAGCTCTTCAGATCAGATGTCAGATCGTTGAATGCAATCTCCAATAGTCCCATGTCTTTCAAGAAGTGCATCAGCACCATCCCTATTACATAGCTGTACTAAGCCCAAGGCATTTGGATTCAGTTCAGAGCTATTTTCAAGGTGACAAGAATTTTTTCCACCCTGTTGTCAAGCAAAAATTCTTAGCATTGTATAAAGTCCCTTTTACCTGTGGCTCTTAAGGCACTTTATAAAAGGTAAATTAGTCTCAGCAAGTCTCCTACTGAGACAGATCTCCAGATCCTATGCCCAATCCAGCTGGGCATGCAGACTCAGCAAAATACACATCACATGTGAACAGTTTAATAGTAAATGCAAATACATATATTATATTTCATATCAATTCAATGGACTAAAGCAGGAATGCACTGTGGTACTAGATAATTATCAATTACTTGCTTTTTCAAATGTCTGTATAATACATAAATGTTCAACCACCTTTGTCAATTACTTTGAGATCCATGGACGAAAAGCACTATTTAGTACATATGTGTAAGAATAAGAACAGCAGGAGAGAACAGGGAAAGCTGGGAGGATGAAATTCACCCATTACAGATGGACTGCACAAGGCCCTAAATCCACATCACTCCCACTTAAATCCTTAATAAAGAGCTTACATGGGATGCAGTCCCACTACACTGAAGTAAAATTCATCCTTCCATTGTTTTTATATCTAGCTGGAAGTGTGAATAAAGTAGTGATATAACAAAAGTTTACTGTTCCTTTGGCATAAGGAGCTGAACTTGGAACAAACTCGGTTAAACGCATGTAAGTGTAAAAGGGCTGCTTGCCAATTCCTGGAGAGGAAAGATTTTTAAATAGCCACTGTACTATGGCCCTGGCCTATAGAGCAAATATTGTCGGCTGAATTTACTATGATCTTCAGATCTGAGTCCACAGTAAACGGAATTCATGAGCCTTTCCAGGTCACCTCCCATGCCCTGAACAGACAGCCCAGAAGTGAAGTAAGGAACAACTCCTCCCCCTCCCCCCCAACTCCTTGGGGTAGTGCAAACATATGCTCTTAGCCGTAGCTAAACAAGAAAAACACCTACCTCCACGTCACTGCAATTGAGGAAACAGAATGGAAATGAGACTGATAAGTGCTGAGCTAATTTCACATACCAAGCAACTTCCAACTCTCTTTATTGATGATTTTAAAGAGCAAACCTTTTTTACTTGTATTCCATTAAAAAAAAAAACTTGGCCTATAAGTACTCGGTATGTATACAGATGAAAGCAGCAAAATGCCTTAAATGACTTCAACAGGAAACTCTGGGAAGAGGAGTGGTGTGCTTTCTGACAGACCCATTACACATTTCTAGGAAAAACTTTTCAAGCTTTGTGTACTGAAATGAAACAGAATTACAGGACTGCCTCACTACAGAGGTTTTTCTACAACATTCATTCCCTGGATCCAAGACTATACTGCCCTAAATGAACTCTTTTAAAACACATCCCAGCATCAATGGCTCAGGAAAAAAAAAAAAACAGCTTTATAGATAAGAAGAAAGCTCTAAAGACAGCAAGTTTTAAAATCTGCATTAACAGAACCAAAACTTGGCTCAGGTAAAATGCAAATCTTGTTCTGCTCACATTCATAAATCCCTCTCCCCCCACCCATATGCACACATAGCATCATATAAAGTATTCAGTGAGCTCAAGAATCTACCCACATAGTAGTGATGACAAAGCATGAGACTACTGTGGTCTCCATGATGGAGAAGCTGAGTAATAACAGACTCCAGCCAACTAGATCACTGGGGTGTAAGGTCATCCTGGAACTCTATTTCCATTATTTCTTCTGGGTAAATTGCTCTGGGAACAATCCTCTTTTCTAGCATAATGTAATCAAGAATTAGAAAGTCACTGCCACTTACCACAGAGTTGCAATTCCTGGCCTGACTGGCTGTGCTGGGAATTTAAATGATGTCTCCACCCTAGCAGCATGTGGAACCAATGTAATGGCTAATACAATTCAGAGCCTAAAATGGAGTGATGCTGCAGTTCCTGCTGTTTTTGTAAGCCAACAAGAATGATTTTTGGACATAGCCATAAACATTAAAGGGGAACATTTAAAAAAAAGGAATCTGCAGAATGAGGAATGGCTTCTAATCTAACAATATTCACCAAGGAACATCCTAGTGACCAAGAACAAAACAAAACACAAAACAAAACTACCCCCCATCATTGGGCTGTATTACATAATGCCATGCTCAGGAGCAAGTGAATGAAAAGGCTGCAATTTTTAACCAAGCCTTGCTTATTGTGTGGAAGACAGATGCAGTTCTTCACCTACATTTTAAACAATGCTCAGAACCTTCTACGTCTGAAAAGGTTAAGATATATGCAGTCTGAGGATGAACAGTAGTGGCTCACCAGTGAAACTTTCACTTCAGTAAGTGAGGTAGTTTAGAGTCTAGAAACTAGATTTGGCTGGTGTGTTGTTAACAAGCACTAACTGAGCTCTAAAATACAGTTCCCGTGCTCAGCTGTGGGCCACATCTCCCTGTTGAACATGTGTCAGGTCCCAACATTCAGTGTACCATCATGATCCCAACTAATTCTGGAAGGACATTGAGAGTCCAATTTATAACTCTAGATCACACAATGAGTCACCAGAGTTAACACACAAATTAATTCTGCCCATGAAGAAATGAGCATAGATGTTGCCTTACTCCTAACATCCAAAGACAGTCTGTCTTTGTTATGGCTGAAGTCACTGCTAGTACCTGTTGAGCAAAAAGCATTCCCATTATTACTAGAGTTGCCTTTTTGCAACTCCCTGCCACTACACAGAACTCCTCAATCTACTGCTAATGTAAAGCCATACTTTTAGCATGTTATTGTTTCCCCATTGTCTTCCTTCTTCCTGGACTTCCTTTCTTTAGCACAGTTCTCCCATTCATGAGTAACTGACTAGACTGCCTCAAGGATTGCCTGATACAGAACCCTGCCTTGAAGTTGTTGGATCTTTTGGGTGTCATGGATGAGACACAATTTCTGGGCTTTGGAACGAGTGATAGCCCTTCCTTTCATTTGACATATTTTGAGTTTACTGCCACAGAACACGTTAGATGAGTGCTAGATTAAGAACGCCTGAAGGAGTTAAATTCCTTTGAGAAATAGACTTCCAGGTCTACATTAATCCAACTTGAAATTACATGATTCTTATATGTTCCAGTAGCAAGTCTCTATTTAATTGTATAATGGGGCATTATGAAAAGTCCTGCCAATTTTACCAGGTTAACTCTACTCTGGCTTTTTAAGAAATATTTTCAGTGCACAACTTGGCCAATCCCAGCCCTGTTGTCCACCCCAGGTCCCTATGAGTGGACTTGGCCGTCCCTATGAGTGGACTTGGCCCTCCCAAGCAGAGTCTGCTACTCCATGGGAAATTTGGAGCCACAAGGGTGTGGGGTGTGAAGTTTTAATCACAAGCCATAGGAAAGGCCATCACACTCCTGCAGCCCCAAATTTTCCTGATTGAATTCCTCCATGTTCCTTCTGCAGAAATATCTTCAGACCATGATCCTTGCCAGTTAATTGGAACCTCTGCTTATACTCTGCTTGCTGGCATCATAGACAAAGCTGATCACTTTCAAAGCTCACTCTCCATCCCAACATCACCAATAAGGACTGAAAGTAAGTGGAACAAAACTCACCCAGCAGAAAAAAATTATAGGCTATTCAGTACCACTGAAAACAATGAGTTTTGTCATTGACTTCAGTTGGTATAAGATTGTGTCATATAGCCACAAAGAAGTTAATTTGTGTTTATGTAACGTGAAGGGTTAAGAAGTGGAAGTGACTGGCCTTGACAACACACACACACTCCCACCCCAAAAAGCTCCCAAGAGCATTTTATAATTCCACAAACAGAAGGGGCGGGGTAAGGAGGTTGAGGGGAGCTCTTTTAAAAATAGAAGTCTGGAATTCTTTGATGGATACATGGAATTTTTCCAATCTCAGTAAAATGCAGAGTGCCTAATCCAGCATTAAACATAAACATTACACACACTAAACCTGTCAAAAACAGAATAACTTTAGGTAGAAAACACTGCAAATTAGACCAGTCTGGTGGGGTTTTTTTTATTGAATATACTCCACTCAGCATTAATTCCCAAAAAGCTGGAAAGTGGGGGATGGGTTAGTGATGTACTCTCAGGAGGTTGTGACAAAAGGAACTAGTTAAAAGAATAATTTGCTTCAGGCTTGAAAAAGTCCTAAAAACAAACTTCTACAAATGCAACAACCTTTATAAATTATTAAGCTAACTCCTCTCATCTTCTGACCTTACAATTTTTTTTTCCACAATTAATTCTAGTAAAAATGATTAGGTAGGATTATTTAGTCTTGAGGGAAGATGATTCAGAAATGATTAGATTGATGTATTTAAACTAGATAAGAGCTTTTATAAAATGAAGCCACGTAATCTGATGTCAGTGGACAGACAAACTAGGGGACAGATTTAAGTGAAGGGGGAATGTATGTAAAATAACTAAGTATTATCTTACTGAGTGCAGTGAGTAAGTGGAATCAAACAATAACTATATGGCCTCTAATAAGTGAAAGGGGGTGAATACTTCACCCTTTCTGGGGGACCATGATCATGCTTCTCACTGATCATGCTTCCCCACTGCAACTGACAATGAGTTTTTCTTCCAACTTCTGGCACCAAAACAAAAAGAAAAAAGAAAACAAAACAAAAACAAAAACATTAAATTTTTTTATTTAAAAATTGTGTCTAGACTAGGGATGGTAATGAAACAACCTTTGGCTCATTTCTTGCTTCTGATCCTACAGAACTATACTTTGTAACCACACTATATAGAAAAAAACTGCATTTATTTTTTAATTGGATAAATCCAGGTCTTACAGTATTTTAAAGTTAATTATTCTGTAGAAATAAAGGTATTTTATATAAATAAAATAAACTACTGAACTAGGGCATCTGAAAGTCTCTTTTAGACTTCTCCTAAAATAATTTTGATGCTTTATTCCCTCTCTGTATTTGTTTCTACCGTGGTAACATGAAGTATTAGATTCATTTTAAGAACAGTGCAAACAACCAGAACGTCAAGGGATCCAATGGGAGCAGAGAATATTCAGCACCTTGCAGGATAGAGCCCTGAATGAGTTACTTAAAAGAGATACAAATTGTATCAGTGAGCCAATGATTGCTATGGATAAATCTTCCTTAAGTAAAACAAACTCTTACTATAACAATCAAACAGGGGAGAGAAATACCAAACACAGTTTAAGTTCAATGAGCACAACAAAGGAGCTATGACTAAAATAATATTCGTGGATAGACTTTGAAAAATTCACTATTTGGCAACTGATTTTTATTAGATATATTATTTTTTAAAAAAATCTGTTCTACTCACCAAATCCTCAGTCCCATTGCTCTGCTATGCTGCAGTTGCAAAGCATATTTACCCCTCAAAGAGCCATTTACAGACTGAATTGTTATTTTCCAAGTAAACGGGAAAAGACAAAGGATTTCAAAGATATTTGCCTGGGTGATTTCATCCCATCACTACAGAGCAAGTATAGCATGTACACTACTCTCTGTTCTATAATAGAATAGCATGGAAAACAAGATGTAATTAAAACATTTCCTTTCTCAAACTAGCAAGATCTTATAAAAGAATTAGCAGATAATTCAGGCTTAAGCCTTCTTGCCTTACTCAAGGAAAACTTCTCACTAAAGTCAGTGAAGAATTTTGTCAATGTAAAGCATGCAGGATTAGAGATCCCTGGATGAAAGTTCTCAGTATTATAAGTACCTGCAGTTGCATCTATAAAGGAAGACCCATTGTGCCCACATAGAAGACAACAGAGTTTTGTATATTATAGTATTAGCCTCATGTAAGTCAACCCAAGCAACCCATCTGATCTTTAGTTGTCTCATACCAATAGACTATAAAACCTTTTTAGAAAATAGCATGCCCTTTCTTCCTTCATATCCAAAACAGATGTGTAAAAAAAAAAAAAACCACACACACCATTTACATACTTCAGGCAGGAATTTTGAAAATGAAAAATAAAATAATTCAAAGAAAGTGTTTTTGGGCTATTTATGATGATAGTGTCTTTTAAAGACAGCTTGAGAAATGGATAATTACACAAAGCTCTTTTTTCCTAATCGGAAAAAAATGAAGACAATCTTGATAAACTATCTAGAAATCCTGAGAGTTAAGAATTCTTGCTCCTGTAAGAAGAAAAAACAAAAGCAAGCAGAATTTGAGCCCAGCATAAAGATCTATTAGGAGATTTAGCAATAAACAGAAACTGTTGTTAGACTTTACAATGTGGTATAAATCCAGGCACTGGTTCTCAAGTACTGAATTCAAAGTTTAGGATCAAGCCAAGACTAAAAGCTTTTCAGGATATCCAGTCCCTTAAAAATGTTTGTATAATATTATAGACAGACAAAACAAAAAAACCGTAAATGTTACATGGTTGAGACATTTGCACTTGAGGCTTCAACATCAACAACCTTAACTTAGACACTAACAGCCATCTTCTGTCCACTTACAGGCCAGAGATCCAACCCCAAACTACCTCAGATGCCACATAAAAAACGTAAGTCTGCTTTGTGTTTTGGAATTGCATTATTATTGGCTTTTGACATTACTATGTAAGGCACACTTCTAGGGAAAATTTTCTAGTCTGTATTTTGGAAGGAAGCATGAGATAGGATCTGGAATCAATACATTTGGAGCGGAGGTGTACTTCCAGCATGATCTGGATGGTTTAGACTCAGACCACTATTTGCAGGGGAAACAAAGTACCCTTCAGCATACAATCTCTATAGGGAGAGTGCATGGAGAACAATGGAGTCTCTGTTCCACATCAGGGTGTTGTACTGGGAAGATGGAGAAGGTGAAGCCTCTGGCTCATAAATGAATGTAACATGCAAAGTACTGGCATGTGAACCTTAAGAAGCAAGTGGGGTGGAGAAGTCAGGCCTCTGGCAATTCACCAGCCAGAAACAGCATGGGCAGGGACAGTGCCACTGACTCATACTGGAAGAGGAATAGAAGGCTTTATGATGGAACCTGAATTGCAATTTTCCCAACTGTAGTGTTTTGTTTTATTTTTACCACAACATTCTATTAACTTTTTTAAAAAAAACCAAACCACATACTGCCAAACTTTATCTCAAAATTCATAGTTTTTTCTTAATAGTCACATCACATTCCCATGCCCACCTATCTCAAACAATTTAATCTTAATCTTGCTTGTTAACATTTTTCAGACCTGTCTTTCATGACTAGAGCTAACCCGTTACAGACTCCAGGGGCACAGCCAACAGAAATTAAATTTGTGATAGGTCAAATGTGATTCTCGTGATTTCATAAAACTCCACTGGCAAATCCTCTGGAGCTTGTACCACAATTCAGGCCTCTCTTGGTATGTCTACATTGCAGCTGGGAGCGAGCTTCCTAACCTGGGTAAGCAGACTCTTGCCAGCGGGGCTTGAGCTAGTGCACAGAAACAAGTGTGGACATTATTGCACCAGTGACATGGCTCAGGCTAGCCACCCAAGCTCAGCCCCACTTGGCCCCTTGGGTCCAACTCCAGTGGCTATGAGTCTCCGTCAGTGCAGCAATGGCCACACTATTTTTCATGTGCCATCTCAAGCCCTGCTAGCAAAAGTCTGTCTGCCCAGGCTGGGAGTCTCGCTGCCAGCTGCAGTGTAGACATACCCAAAGAAGTCACAAGCTCCACGGGCACAGACCATTGGGATGAGCTCCTCTAGCATGGTGCTCACAGGATTTATTTACCAGGTTTCTGATACAAGTCACAATAAATCCCTGTTGGAGTATCTGACAGAATTTCCATTATTAAAGGAATCTGAACATGTGTAACTTTAGTTCTTAAAGAGAACTTTTTGTGCACTGGACCAGTATACTAATGCATAAGACCAATTTCAGTTTTACAAAGTAACCAATTTTTTAATAACTACAAGAAAAAAAATAGTTCACTTTCACATAAAAAACCCACACCCACTATTTGTGTGTGTCCCATAAGTCAAAAGTGGTTTGTCTAATTAACCTCCACCTTAAAAATACAAAAGGGCTCACAATTTTTTTTTTTTTTTGGCCAAGCACACAGCAAGAGAAGTTTCAGTCTAACAGGTGTCTTAAGACAGCTAAAAGAAGTCAAAAAGTGTGGCCTAAAATTAAAACTTTCAGTCTCAACTATGGAGTCACTTCTGTGACTCTCAAATATTGTCAAGTCAAATTTATTCTGTGGTCAATTTTTAATGAGATCATTTTTAACATCAAGGTTACAATTTCAAGCACATAACAGGCAGGATATGCAATAATCTTAACTTGCTACTTTGCACACACAGCTCTGAGCAACTCTTTGAGAGGGCAGTCAGGTTGTGCGCGTTCATAGTGAAAAACTGAGCCCCAGAAAACATTAAGGTTATTACATTGGCTAGTAATTCAAGAGAGTCCACGTGCAATGTGGACAAATTAAAATCATTGTGTACTGAGAAAAGTCATTATGGGAAATGGCAGCTTTTGACTTAGTACATCTGCAGGTGCTCTACAAATACTATCCCAGGGATCCACATACCTGCTGGAATATCTGTGAGACGATTCTTGGCTAATGGAGCAGCATAAAAATGGATCCAGGGCCCACACACTACACACAACTTGCCCTAGCACCTTCTAAACAACTTTCAGGAATGGTCTTGGTATACATGGCCCTGCCCCAGTGTGGGGGGATGGACTAGATGACCTTTCAAGGTCCCTTCCAGCCCTACACTTCTATGTGGAACTGGTGAAGATCCTAGTTCCACTGCAAATGGGGCACAGAGTCCCACAGTACATCCATTCCACAGCTGTATACTCCATTCAACAGAATCACTGAGATCCTGGCTGCTTTAGGGATCATCACCAGGCCCTTCACTGATGAATGAATTTTGACCAAACAAAAACCAAGCTAACAATACCCCTATAAAGAAAAAAGTAACATCCACTAGAAGCTAAACAAAGGCAAATTAACATTGGTCTGGCATTACTGCTGCTCATCCACTGCACTAGTGGTCCCAAATGACTAGTCATGACAAGAAATAAGTATTTCCCAGGGTAGGCGGTAAAGGTGGTTTCAATTCCCTTGGTTCTAGGTTACAGGGATCCAGTCGTGCGGATCTTGTTGCAGGGCTTTCCCTGATCTGTGCTTTTTAAGAGTTCTGTATATTTATTGGCTAGACTAACGTTAGCAAGTGCAGTTTCCCCATCTCCCAAACAAACATACCCGAAAGATAACCATCAAATATTTATGTATAAACAAAACCCCAGAAAAAACAGCTACTTTGAGACATCCTTGCTTTCAATGATTTCACCTCAAACTAATTCAATTTTAAAATAAAATTAAGCAAGTTGTTAGTAATAATCACTTTTCATAGTTTGGGGGGAAAAAAACTTCAAAATATTTAGCTGTCAAAAGTATTGAACACAAACCTAAAGAGCCCCATCTGGCAACCAGCATGATTTCAAAATATATTAAATGGTATTTACATAAAAGCGAGGCTGTCGATACAGTATGACAATCACAACTTTCACAGCCATGAGAAACCTTTAACATAAAAGAGAAATTAAAAAAATTAAATTAAAACAGTATCAAGGATCTGGCAAACCACCAAAAAGCCAGGAAATTCTGAGTTAATGCTGACACTCCATTCTTGACTCTGTGCCTAAATATAGTACCATGTAGCATATGGTATGGCAAAAATCATTTACTGCTCAAAGAACTTTGCAATCATGTGATAGACTACAATATGTTGTATGGAAATAGATTCAGACTCACATTATCATTTCCTAGTTTGGCAATATAAGCCAGACCCTGGATGTTATTTTAACATAGTTTGTGAAAACATTATATTACTAATAATATCAATTGACTTCAGTGAGCTACGGATCAGGCCCTTAATGCCCATAGGAAGCCTTTCAAAAGCATAATTATGCTGGTTGTTCATTGTCTACAACTTCCTACAAATATATATTAGAAGTTTTTGGGGGAATCTAATGTCTTAAGGGATCTATAATGGAAGAAAGAGCCTTTCACTTAGCAGTCAGACAATTTGTTTTTTGGCCCAGAGGGGAAGTTACCCAAAAATATAGATGTTTTGTGTCCTACATAAAATTGACAGTCTCAGTCCTGTTTCCAATGGACAGGTGTCCATGTCTCCACTGAGAGTCTTTGCTGGCTTCTCAGCAGTGAGCCAAAGAATTTAACCAAATGGACCTGGAGACCAGTCTAGGAGGTTTATTTTCTGGGGGAAGAGGACTTTAGTCTTCATAGCCGTTAATCTGGCATCTTTCACAGGCACTAAGATAACACAAAATTTTAAGGAAACATAAGACACAAGCCTATCTCAGATCCTCCCATTATAAAGCCTTGTGAGAGCCAAAGACAGGCTAGCAAAGACTACAATTTCTAACAAATCATCCTGTCAGTGTAACAGCATTTGCCCCCTCACATAATGGTGCGGCCCTCCAAACTTGTGGATATCCTGAGATAAGCAGGAAAATTCCACAAATGCCCCCCAGTTACGCCACAGGCTCCTTGTTCCCTATGGCAGCACAGCTTCCAACAGCACCCCGGATGTACCTAATCCAATCCTTCCACAAAGAGAGAATCTGACAGCTTGGAAAGGGCATGTGTATCATTTACTGGATCAGTCCCAGCATTATCTATCATAGGGAAATTCCTGGGGGTTTACAGGAAATATTACCCCTGTGGAGCATTTCCTCTTTCTTGGCTCCACCCCCTTGCGAATCCGGTACACCACCTAACACTGCAGAGCTGCAGACAGCAAGACAGCTCAACCCCTTCTCCCTCTGGCAGACGTTTAGCCAAGAGCAGGTTTTCTGCCACTTTGATCATTTCCTGTGGCAAAAAGTGAAGGGGATGGTATGACCCATCCTTTCCCCCCACCCTAGTTTTGCAAAATAGCAAGGATAGCCTTAAATAGTCAACATATTTACTTTTCAGTTACACTCTTGCTGCTTAGTTTACAGGTTCTCCTACAGTTTTTAGAAACAAGCAAATAGCTTCTAAATGCTTTCAGTTACTTTACTCAAATTGCATTATAATGGAAACAAACAAGGTAATTGCCAACCTACAGACAAAATGAAAGTAAGAGCTTTTTCCCAGTTAAAAACCCCTATATTTTTAAAAATAAATTTAATCCTCATTTGGTGGGGATAGTGTTATTTTTGGCTAACAACATGCCTTGCACAATATGCTTAGAAAAAATCAATTAACCCTTTTACTCAATGTACTAGTAAAATAATGTTACAAATTGGACATAACCTGCCTGAAAAATTGTTTGCTGCTGTCAAATAATATTAAGGCCCTGATCCAGCAAACACACACATCTGACTTGATACGGAAATCAACAGCACTACTTGCTTGCATAGAGCTAAGCCTGTAAGTCAGCATTTGGACCACTGGGGCCTAAAGTACAAAGTACAAAATCAGGTAATAACCAAAGACCCTCTATAATGGCTTTCTACCTACAAAGGCAGGGGGGGGGGGAACCACCCTCACCACACAGACATACACACACCCCTATAGAAATACTTCCTTCTATGACTCATTTTCTCTGACTTGGAAAATCCAAAATGTATCAAGATAAATATATTGCTGGAATACTCTTCCTATACCAAATTTTAATATTCCATGATAATTATCACAATAATGTTTGTTTTGTTTTTTATAAATGAGACTAAAGCTTTTTTTAAAAAAATTATTCTAATGCTTTGTAATTAAACCATGCTTTTGGCAGATGAAAATAACTGCCATGGTATGTGTGTATATTTTTTGGTTAGTCATGACTCAGAAAATAATATTTTTGTGTATTATCAGTTCATATCAAGAATCTCCCCCTCCCCCAATTTTTTTACATTCCAAAGTACATGAATACATTTTCAAGGATATACTCTGAACTCAATCCATAGGCATACAGTTCCCTTTGTCACCAGGGGAACGATGGAATGAAATCAGTACATGACCTACCTTGAGTATTTTAAGGGGAGTTTAAATAATTAGTTTTAAAATTTAGGGTAAATTACTTTTGCGAAGTTACTGATTACTTTTCCTTGGGTGGCGTGAATTAAATGAAACCCGGGAATAAAATCTGAGAAATATAGTGGTCAAGGTCATGATCTTAATGAGTGGAGATTTAAAAAAAAGTGTAATCTAGAGCAGCTAATTTTACGTCAGTGCTTCTAGAAAAACTAAATTCTGAAGTAAATTACATGTGTACATAACACAGACTGGGGAAAAACCTGTGGTATTCAAAAGTAATCTCCTAAACCACTTAAAAAAAAAATCTTACCACAACAAAAATCAACACTATTGTGATTAATAATATATTGCCTTTCATATTCAGAGGTAATCAGAAGGCTCTGCTGTGTCCCATATAACCTCACTAACAACCTATAAAGGCACCAAATGAGTCTAATTATAACATCAATGCCAATAATTATTATGTACAAATATCAAAAGACACAGGACATTACTTTTCTGTCGGTTACACTACAGATCTGCCCTTCAGAATCCTTTGCCTTTATATCTGGAAGCAAGCCTGATAAATTTAAGTCATACGAAATTAAAATAAATTAGAGCTACATGATACCACCTAGATACATGCACAGAGGGGACCCTGTGAAAGATGTCTCGGGGGGCGGCGGGAAGGGGAGATGAGGAGGCGGTAGCTGCCTTCATAGCACTATTCCCATAGATCCTACATGCGTGTCTCACTGGGTCAAGGATCTGTGCTAAAAAAAGGGGTAGAGCCCAATCCTCATCTCCTATCCATCCCCATGAATGGACTTATCTTTTCCACTGAACCATCCCTCCTCTCTCCCCATGGCCCTAAGGGAAGCTGTAATCAGGGGGAGGCTCTGGTAGCTTGGCTTTAATGGAGACAGGCTAGTAGGAAGGAGGGGCTCTACGAATCACTGACAGTGTAGTGGCACAGGAACTCCATCTGGATGGCCATGGCCTGTTGTGGGTTACCCATGGCCTCCAAAACTATTCCTGAGGAAGACAAACCCTGCCATCCTGCTGGGAATGTGCATTTGGGGAATCTCTGCAGGAATCCTCATGGAGATTCCTTCCAATGGAGATTCCTCCTGTGGGAGAGGATTATCTGAGACAAAGTTAGAAAGCTACACCTGAAGAAATTGGGTCAGATTGCATTACGAGGGTTTATACAAGAGTTGTGCAGATGCAGTCACCTACATTTGTGTTGCATAAATGACACAGAATAAAGGAGGGGTCTACTACATCTGAGGTAACTTGGCAGGCATTAAAGGCATTAAAACTCAGGGGCTACTCATTCAAAAATAAAAATTCTAGCCACAGCGTTTGCTGAACTCAAAGAAGTTTCAATGAGGAAAAAACCCTAATTTGAGGATCCACTGAATTTCAGTAAGGAAAAAACTGAAGCAAACATCCTTCCAAACCCAGTTAAATGCTGTACAAACAGATACTAATATCTCATCTAAAAAGAAGTGCGAACTGTTAGGGCCTATTGAATCAAGTGATCTTTTTCTCCTGTTTGAAGGTTGGAAAATAAAAGCACCATATCTGCCACCAGCATTTACTTTAAACAGTGCTGTAACAGGAAGATGCTTCAAATTTCTAAGACTGTTTATATTCTAAAGCAGACAACAGCTTTACTTTTTATTAAACAAACTCTCTGACAGTAGTCAAAAACATGGTAGTAAATATTTTTAAGGCACGGTTTTAGACAATTACTGTAAAATTCCATAGTACTCTTTATAGGCCAAGTCTAACTTCCACTGAAGTCAATGGGAGCTGGACCAGGCCCTCCTAGGGGTCTCTGAGTCAGCAAACTTTTAATTGTACTTGCAATATCAAACTTGTTATACTTGACCTATGCTGAAGAATTACAAATGCAAATCTTTGTGGGATCACAGGGCCCAATCCTGCAAACCTTTATGCACGAAAGTAGGCCCAATAGAATCAATGGTACTTCACATGCAGGTAAGACTTTGCAGGAATAAGTCTTCCTACCATAACTCACTGGCTCGACACGTTAGGTTCCATAATACCAACAAAAGCTAAATTACAGAGTAAAACTTCTCAAAGATTACATGAAACTTACTTAACTTGACAATATAGATTTGCAAACCTTCCCTGTCCCACCCAGAACAAACAATCATCACTCCTTTACAAGTTTGTGATCGCTATACATAGTACTGTCCAGTTTTTTAAAAAATAATTAAATTAAATGGATTATCCTAGGGGGAGGAATGGGAGTGGATAAAACAGGAAGAAAAGAATGGTAGAATAAAATAATTGAATCTAAGTCTGCATGCTGCCCTGTCTAAATTGCAGTTGCATTTACACCACCCATTCCCTGGGGAAAGTGACATACAATGCAAACAGGCCTAGGTGTTCAATTATTCAGATTTTAAGAGATTCACAGAAAGACATATGAGAAACATAACATTTTAATAGATGAAATAAATACTCCAGTACATGCAAGATAAAAACTGACATTGGAAAAAAAAATTAAAAATAATTTGTTATAGTGTAATTTTCTGTTTGTTTGTTTAAACACTCACAGTAGCTTTTCCCCCAGTTTGGAAATCAACACATGGAAAACATAATCACAACCTCCACTCCTTTACACCAAATGCACTTCTCTAGCCTAACACTTGATTCAAAATAAATCATATTTCCCCTCCCCCTCCCCTAGATCCCCCAAAAAGAGTAGCTATATCCATTATCTAGGTGGTGTTGGTTTGTTTTTTTTATGCGTGAAAACTGAGGTAACTTCTTCTTCCTGCACAACTGAACAGTAGAATATAGAAGGGAAATTTCGGAAGACAAGACAAGACAAACTTTAGAAACCGCACCCAGCGCGATTAAAGCTTTTGAGATTCCCCCACCTCCTCAGATATAAATGTTTTTGTATTACCATTTGTTTGTGTGTAGACCTTATTGATGAATGGAAAATGATTTGTGAATAATTACTCAATTACAAAAATGCCAAAACTGGCCATTAATTATTTTGACCACCTCTTCTTGTTATATATAGTTAAAGTATGTTGCTGCGTTTCCTCACCACATAAAATCAAAGGATTGGGCACATCTAAGCAAATTCTTTGGTATACAAAAACCAGGGGGTGGGGAGGTGGGATATTATTTTCCTTTAGTAATGACTGAGATCTAAACAGGGGTGGGGGTTAATTCACAGAATTGGAGTTCACTGGCGGTAAAGTCCTGGGTGAAGATCTTTCTCTTAGTGCCTGAGATAGCAGGTTGCAACCGTCTGAGACGGCGCAAGCCGAGTTCCTCAACCTTTCCCTGTAATCTGTCATTTTGGTGCTACTTTCTGGGTGTTGGGCTATATCCCTGAGGCATTGGGTAAGGAGCACACAAGCAGATACCACGCTCATGGCCCCTCCTAGAATGGCAGTTTGCACAGCTTTGCCCTCTGGATTGATGGTGGCAGCTTTACCCAAAAACTGGGGCTCAGTGGCAAAGCCCACCAGAGCATAGACAGATTGCACCAAGGGTCCGCTGAACAAGACGCACCGGTTCCTAGTCAGCTCACTGGGTGAAGTCTTGACCTCCTTGACACATGCCAGGAGGGCAGAGGCGCTGGTGCTCATGCACTTGACACTGAGTTTGAACTGCTCCTTGGCAAACCTATCCTTGGATTTCTCACTGGCCAAGACACACGCATCTGTCAGGAATTTCAAGTTCTTGGACATGTTCTGGGAAACCTCCAGCAGGAGCTGAGGGCTCATGTCTGCCAAAGGGGTATTCTTCAAGATCCCACAGCCATGCTCCACCTCGTGCCTGCATCTGGTCACCTTGTAGCGATCCACCAAGCCCGGCAGTGCAGGCTGAGCCCCTGGGGTCTCCACAGCAGCCAGGTAGGCAGCATGGGCAGAGCACTCGGTCAGGGAGACCACCAAGTCCCCCATCTCCACCAGGCTGTCCCCCACTTCCACAAAGCGCCCCATGTTGAGCTGGCTCTGGACATCGTGGGTCAGGATGGAGAGCCCCTTGGTCCTGGCAATGATTGTGTCCCTGCACTTCTCGAAGGACTCCCCGAAGACAGAGAGGCTCTCAGTGTTCACCGGCCTGGTCTCGCTGGACAGCAGGAGCAGATCCGCCACCAGTTGCATCTTGATCTTGCAGTGGTCGCAGATAGAGACGAGTTTCTTCCTCTGCAGCGAGCTGCTGCTGGGGACGGCGCTGCTGGACACCTCGCTAGTGGACTTGCCAGAGCCACCGCTAGCCATAGCGCCGGGGGGGCACTCGCATGCCTCTTGCGACCCCACTGCCACCGCCTCTGCCGCCGCCGCCCGAGCAGTCCCGACTGAGCCCGGCAGGATCTCTCTGCCTTTCCCGCACCATCATTCCATTAATCTCCGCGAGTAAAAAAAAAGCCTCCGGGCGCCGGAGCTGCTGCTGCTGCTGGGAGTGGGTGGGTGGCAAAATCCTCCGAGTCTTTAGCCTCTCCCCTTTGCAACGCCCTGGCTCTGGCTAGACCTCCGGGCCAGCGGCGGGCTGCTGCTCTGGGGGAGCCACCGGGTCCCTTCCCCGCATGATCGATTTTTTATCCGGCGCGCTGATTTTTGCCGTAGATGTCGGTTTGCTTCCCAGCAGCTGGATTTTGTGGTGTGTGCCAAATTCCCTTTTTCAAAGTGAATAAATTACTGGTGCAAAACAGTTTAAATTAATTAGGAAGGGGGGGGAAGGGAAGCAAACTTGTTACCGTTTAACTCCTTCCAAAAAAAATTCCCACCGCTCCGAAAGGAGGCGACTGCGAACCATGTGCTCCTCCTCCTCCTCCTTCGCATGCCCCCGAGAAGTCAGGCGTCGCCCGCCGCAGGCAGCAGCGGCAGCCCCGCATCTCCTGCTATCAGGAAGCACAGCAGAGGGTGTGGCCCGGTCGCTCTGCAAAAAGCCCTGGAGGAGCTGGGCACAGACTTCGTGTTTGCGCTGCCGCCCGGGATCTCCAACTGTTTGCACGCACGCCACCTCGGGGCAAGGGGGCGGCGGCGGCGGCGGCGGCGGGGGGGGGGGGGGGCAAAAAAGAGCCACCGGATCCGGCTGCTGCTGGCGGGATGGGAGGGCGCCTCACTCCTTCCTTCCTGGATCAGGCATCCAGCCGCCCCGAGCTCGCTCCCGGCCGCCGGGCTCCATCCCCTCCTCCTCTCCGAGGGCCCTTCGGACGCGGGCGCATCCGAGCCGACTTCGCCCGGCTCCTCGGTGGCCTCTGCACGAACTTAGACTCGCCCCGCAAACAAGGGTGGTGGCTCCGGGCTGCAGCAGCGGCAGATGCTGCCACCCGCTCGGCCTCGCTCCCCTCCTGCCATTTTCCTGGCTGAATCCCCAACTTCCAGGGAGAGGGGAACAAACCTGCCGCCTCCTCGCCTTCGATTCCTCTGCCCGGGCCCGCCAAGCAACTACCACTGGGAAGAGGCGGCTGCGGCAGATCTGCCAGCCAGACGCTGCATGGCTAAGGGAGGCTGCTGCCGCTGCTTGCTTTTCGCCCCCACTCCTCCCCGTTGCCTTTGCCGTAACCTCACACAAGCCTATAGAAAGCTTGTCTGCGGTGTCACCGCCCTTCGTTCAAATCCTGCCCTCCCCCTTTCCGCACTCTCCACGCCTGCTGCTTGACTCTCCTCCCAGGGAAAGGGGGCAGCAGCAGAGCCTGGCTGCGGCCGGCCCCATGATCCCATTCATCCGCCGCCTGCCTGCCTGGCTGCTGCCCTGGCGCGCTCTGCACGGCAATGGCTCTAGCAGCGGCTGCTTTTAACATCTTATTCCCCCTCCCCCCGCCTTTGGTCTTGCCTGGGTCTTTTTTTTTTTTTGGTGCAAACTGAACCCGGGGCAGTCCATCGGGAGCTTTTCTGATTACTAGGGAAGGCGGTTAAAAAGAGATGATGAGTGTTTTTATCTAGGAGGCAATCTCAAATAAACGCAGGCGGCAGGCGATTCGAGGGAGGGCAGAACGCAAGTGAAAATAAAATAATGCACCAGGAAAGGGGCTTGCCTCATCATATGAGATCAGCCTGGATGGATTGGCTTGTGGTTCCTCACTGGCCAATGAGATGAAAGCACATAACATGCAATGCAGTCACATTAGTTAGAGATGGAAAAGATAGTGTGGTGAAAAAGCTAGTTAATAGCAAAAACCTTCACTCACCCGCAGCAAAGTGACCAGTTCTGATACTGCTGTCTCACGTGGACGTATCAAAGGCTCTGACCCTGCTACGGGTAGAATGCCCTTGTCGCAGATTTCCATGTTGGAGTGATTAATTCTATCATCTGCAACTACTGCCACTCCGAGTAGGATTTTTTTTAGTGGAAGTTTGATATACTTAGTGAATTACCAGCATTATCACAACTTGTGCTATATTATACAATGAAGTAACATACTTCATGCAAGCGTGGTCTAAAGGTTAATAGTATCAGATTTGCAATATAGAATGTAATTCATGAATTAGTAAATTGCAATAGAAGAATCTTGTTCATAGTTCAGTTTATATTGTAATAATGTATTGAAAACTTTTCACTGTGTTAGATTGTTGTAATGGGTGGGGACCCTGTCAGGTCAGTTTAGGACCCAAACCTAGTTTTTATAAAATACAGGTTTTGTAAAACCAAATATCAATAGAAGAAAATAGATTGTAATTATAATACCAAATATTATTTTCCGTTCATATCTAAGCTTCCTCTTGCATTGTTTACAGTGGCCTTGTGGATTGGCCTAGGGACAAGTCTGAATCCTATTTTGGTCCCATGTGAAAATGAATTTTGGTGTTCTCCTTACAGTTGTGCTCATCACATTTTAAAGATCTGTTGATATTTGTCAGAATTTTTTCACTGGAGGAGGCAGGATCATGACTGATGATTTTAAGGGGTTTTCAGAGGGCTGTGAGAAATAAAACTCTTTCCATTCCAGGACTTATCAAGGGCAGTATAAAAAAATTCCTAACAAAACATCCCATCCAAGTTTTGGAGGCAATAGAGATAAAGCCTTAAATAAGAATCAAATTAAAATACTTTGCATGATGGAACAAAATACAACTGTTTGTCATATTTCATGGGACATGTCATGGGACATTTCCAAAGAAAATTTATGTTTTGATAAAGTGGTGGTGAATGATGCAAAATATTTGAAGTCCATAAGTCTGATTCTCAGCTATTAAATCATTTTTATACTAGTGTAATTCTGTTGAAGTGAATGGATTTCCATCAGCATAAAACTGGTGTAATGCAGTGGAGAATCAGGCCCAGTGCATGACCACATCTTATGTTTTTTATATATTTTGCTGGGGCTGTTAACTCAGTAAAGCAAGGGTTAAACAGTAATTTTAATCTTTTGACTTCTTTCATATCACTTAGACTTTCCTATAAGTCAAACTCCTTGTTATATATGTGTATCATTTATTTTGCAGTGTAATGCATGCTACCAGATACATAAGTCTAACTAAATACATAGGGCCTGATTCTCATTTACACTAAAGTCCTTCACATTCATACTGTCAGAGTGGTGTGGGCTTGGTTTAAAGGCAAATCAGGCCCGTGTTGTACAACTGCACTCTTGATCCAGCAGTTTTTACCAACTGCCAGTTTCTGCTTTTTGAAAAGCTCTATAAAGTTGATTTCAAAATAGTCTGAAGAATAAAAATCAAAGGCCAGATTCTAAATTACTTAATATTTTCAAATATTTCCAGCAATGCTCTTAAAGGAAAACCAGATATTTTATGTACCAAGATGGACACCTATTATGTAAATATTAACTTAGGTACCTGTTGAGGATGGCCAAGTTTGAAGAAGGCTTTGAAAGCTCATATTGGAAGATGTTTAGTTTGCACTGGCAGGAAGAGGTACTTGATCATCTATTAGATCATTTCCATCTCTAGACTCCGTGGCCGTGATTCTCCATTATATTAAGTCTGCTTTGTGCTATTCCTCCTGGGCCAAAGCAGACAGATCCTTGGGTTGGGCAGAGTCTCTATAGCAACTCCCATACCACCTTTCCTCCCAGTTGCCAGCGCAAGGAACGTGGCTGATCTTTATAATCCTTGCAATTCCTAGCTGCTGGAATGGCCCATAGGACTGTTAGCAGCCGGCATGATTAAAGCAGACTACTTTTAGGCTCCTCTAAATTGCCCCGGAAGATTGGCCCAATTGCTCACTAGCCTCAGGATCAGTGAAGAGCAAAAATGGTAAATGTTGCCCTTGAATGTGTTGTTGATACACTGTCTCCAAATCACTGTCTTTCCTTTACAGGTATTTTTTCTCCCTAGTGACACTTGGTGTTCTGTACCTCTGCTCATGAAATGTATAACCATGACCTAACCATCTCATTTAGTTTATTGCTAATCATAGAGCTGGGAGAATTTGTTTAGTGTGTCTTCTAATTTCTATACTAGTCACCTTCACTGTTTAAAGGGCATGCATAAGTGTCTTGAGGCATCAGCTATTGAATCCTTTTTATTAATGTTCTGCATCAGTGCCTCTGTAAGCGCCATGCATTCTGCACAACAAGACGGATAAAGCGCAAGCATTATAGACACAGATTTCGATTGATCGTGCAACAGATTTATTTACTCAAATTTTCAGCATGCCCCACTGGCCTTTTTGACTCACCTGATCATCTTTATCTGAGAGTGATTTAGCAGGGTGGACATTATTCTGAAAGCAAGTGTGTTAGCAGGATGCACGTAGTTGGGGCGGGGGGGGGGGGGAGGGAAGAGTTGTTGTAGGTGGTGGAAGGATGGGGGAAGGGTGCATACTGTGTTTTGGTGTGTCCAGAATATGGTAGTGCTTCATTCCCTCTATGCACCCTCTCTTCATAGTGACAGTGGTGGATATTATAGCAGTTTTAAGGAAGGTCATAATTTGAGTCTAAACAATGTCTTTTAAAATAAAGTTAAAACAGATTCTCAGCAAGTATCAATAGTAACCTTAGTGGAGCTACACCATTTTACACTAGCTGAAGAGCTGGTCCTTACATTTTTAGGATCCAATAGATATATCTGCATTGTTTAAGACGAAACTTTTAAATTATTCAACAGTGTCTTTATGGGCTCTTTGGAAAAACCTCTCTTCAAAAGAGAGCCTCTGCAGATCTGCTGGGCTCCATAGATGCAGAGTTCAAAGAGTAACTGTAGGACTTTTTTTAGTAGTCTTACAAACTGATAATCAGAGATACCATACCTCCTATTTTGTGCTTCATAGCCTGATATCAGACATGGAAATCGGGGCAGTGCTTGACCTTCAGGAGATTCCACTGAACATGTCTGAGGCTCAGACATCTCTCAAGGCTAACAATTGCTTGCATTGCTATATACGAGGGGATTAAAAATGCTTTTATATATGGATTAGCAGTATGTGGAAGGCTGACTCACTTGTATGAGCTCTTCTCTTTGGCCATTTTCATGTTTCCCTTGCCTTGTACTTAATACAACAACAAAAATGAAAGGCTTCAGACAACTGGATGGAGTTTTGTTTCCTGAATCTCCCCATTACGGTTTAAAGTTAATTTCTCCAGATCAGCTTGGGCTTCCATATTACAGAAACTTGAACTTTTTTATTGTTTAATAGAAATTTTGTGAAAGAAAGATTGATTTGTCAGTGTGACAGATATGGAGAAACTATTTAATAATCTAAGAATACTGAGATATAACAATTAAAGTGAGGGGAAGTTATTGTGCATTAGGTTATAAGACTTTCCTGATTGAAAACACTCATCTAGTTTAATAGTGGCTATTGGGAAGAACAAACAGGAAGGCAACACAATGGCTCCCCATATAAGTAACCTCTGACGAAACACTTGAGGCAGCAATTACATGACAATGGTACCAGGATCCAGATTGAAATTACACCTGTTTTGCCAGACTAGGAACTAGAGATCAAAATGACATTAAACAGTTAAAAAGCCCTCTTCAGAAGGGAAATACAAGCATGTGTGTAGACTGATTTCTTGTTTTAAGATCTGTTTTCTCTTAAATGCTTTGATTCTAAATAACTAATATTTTGTTTTAAGGAAGCTGTCTGATCACTGGTTACCACTGTCATTGCTCCCTGAGGGAACACAATGGCAGGGTCAGAGCACAAGTCAGGCATACTGAGGTAATCACAATTGATACACCAGGGATTGCAACCCAAGGCCTGGTTTGAGAACGTGAGAATCATGTGATCCCATCCCAAGAGAAGTGATGGCCCAAGTCCTGAGACCTTGATGAGGGTGCATTCAAAGAGACCAAGAGGAGTCAGAGATGCAGCTAAACTGGTAACTAGTCAGCAAAATACAAATAACACAAATGTATATCTTTACACAGGTTTTATTTTTTCATATTTTAAAATAATGACTTCAGTTTTTGGCATAGTAGCAGTTTTCTTTTTTTAAAAAAGCCTGATTTTTCACATTTTGAGCAACTTTAGTTTCACACTATATAATCAATAGTACTATCTGTGACATAAGTATAATACAATTAAAGAAAAATACCAGCATCTTAAACATCACAGTTATGTTTGAAACATTGTTTAGCTCCTCTTGCTCTACATGACATTTAAGATTACTTTAACTGAAAGAGATCAGAAGAATTTTTCCTTCATTTTGTGCTCTTTGTTTGTTTGACATGACTTTGTGTGTAGTTGTTTTCACTGTTTCCCCTGTATAGTCAGTTTCCCCCTACTCGGTGTGGGTCTTTCACACAGCAACAGAGAAGAGAAAAGACATTTAATTAAAAAGAAAATGTAGCTATAAAACGGCTCTGCCACTCTTTGGAAGACTGCAGCATACGTTTTTTATGCTGGCCCAATCTGAGAGCTCTAATAGCCTCCACCTCACATTTCCATCTTCCCTCCCCTACAAGTCATTTCATGAGTCTAGCACCTAGGAGAAGGGAGAGGTTAAAGTGATTCCTTGTGGCCTCTCTCCCCTCTTTGCACACCCAAACAGGGCCAGACACAATCTCGCAGACACAGATTGGTTTGAAATTCCAAAGTACTTTATAGAGCAGCAGTTGTGAATACCAGATTGATAAGAATGGTCCAGCATAAACAGGAATCCCAGACCTTCCCTTAAACCCTTAGGTCTGTTTTTGTTAAGATCAAAAATATGCCATAGAAAATGTGCAGAGGCCCACCCTTCCTGAATTGCACTTTTGGTAAATGTGTTGTGTCCTGCAGCTGTAGAGCTCTGAAAAGTTGTTGGGTTTTTTTAATGTATATTATCAGACTGCTTTAATAGGTGTTTGCACAGGATAATTGCAGGGATTCCCCAATCCTATAATCTCCCCACGTTTTGTGTGTATGCTCTATAAGGAGAGCTGCTAATATTTAGAGGCACCTAAGTCTGGCATCTTAACATTGAGTAGTAACTTACTCTGCAAGTAGGCCTACTAAAATCAATGGGACTACTTGCAAAGTGAGGTACTACTTCCTCTGAGTAAGGGTGCCAGAACTTGGACTGTAAATAACCTAAAACCAAACTGAGACTCTAAAAGTAATTTAACTTGGAATGGGAAATTAGATTACAAATGGAGTCACTAAGGGAGATGCATGATCCTTATCCAACATTCATTTCCCCTAATTCTGTCCTAACATGCTAATCTGAATCTATGTGATCAATATGTAGGTTTAATCAGTGAAATTTTGCAATTCAGTTAAAAGCAAATTTTACAGTGAGACTAATGTTAACATGGATATTCTACAGTATTGCAGAGATTAAAGATAACAATGTTTAGCTCTACTGTAGCTGATTGAATAGTGCAGCACTCAGACAGAATTTATATCCAGGGAATTTGTGCCAATTAGTCAAATCAACGGATGCCAGTGACAAAATTGGCACAGCACTTCCCCTAAAAAGCTCAATTTATTCAATCGGGAAGCAGTTAATTCATAGAGTTGTTATACACATAAAATAAATTAGCTGTGGTACACAACATATCTGTTCTCTAAACCAATCTACTTAGTAAGTGCTCTCACTTCACAAGTGGAATGGATTCCAGGATTTTGAAGTGAACTGAGGTCATGTCTACATTACAAACTTTTGCCGCCACTTTATGTCGGCATAAGGCCACCACAGTTAGTTTATTGCTTGTGCATACTTGGCTCATTATGTTGGTGTTGTGCATATTCACCAGGATTGCTTTTGCTGATGCACAGTGCAATGCACCATGGGTAGGTATCCCAGTTTGCAATTTGCCACTGTCCAGCACACTGTCTTTTGGGAAGTTTTGGCAATGCATGGTGGGGCAGAAACGAGTTGTCCAGGGTTGACTCGGAGCAAAGAGTTAACTTCCCATCAAGCAACTTTCTTCATCCAATATCCAATAATTTTTAAAAAATCCCACAAACCCACATGTCCCTTCTTGCTGTCCATCATCCCTGACAGATACATGGAGAACCTGCACAGCTTTGCACTATTATCATAAGCATTACAAGCACAGGAAGCATGATCTTCTAGCATTTGCAGAGCCACAAGAAGAACCAAATTAGTGAAGAACACAAAGATTTTGTGGAGGACAAATTGCTGTGGGACATAGCAAAAACCAATTCAAGGTTGTTGATGGCATTCATCGAGCAGCTGCAGATGGTGGAGTGCTGCTTCTGGGCCTGAGAAATGAGCACTGACTGATGAGATTGCATTGTAATGCAGGTTTGAGCTGACAAACAGTGGCTGCAAAACTTTCGGATGCACAAGGCCACATTCCTGGATCTATGTGCCAAGCTCACCCCAGCCCTCCAGTGCAGGGACACCAGAATGAGAGCTGATCAGATAGTGGAGAAATGAGTGGTGACTGCCCTGTGGAAACTTGTAATTTCACATTGCTTCCAGTCAGTGGGACATCATTTTGGAGTTGGAAAATTCACTGGGGGGGAGGAGGGGGTGGAGGCATTAATAGTCTCTTGTGATGCAGAACTGTGACTCTTGGCAATGTGCAAGACATAGTGGATGGATTTGCACAGGGTTCCTGAACTGCAGTGTTGCAATAGACAGCTCACATACCCTTATTGTGGCACCAGACCAGCTTGCCACAGAGTACATCAACAGAAAGGGCTATTTTTCTATGGTTATGCAAGCGTTGGTGGATCGCTGAGGATGCTTCACTGACATCAGTGTTGGCTGGTCAGGGAAGGTGCATGATGCTCGCATCTTTAAGAAATCAGGACTGTTCAGAAAGCTGGGATTTTCTGTCCCAATCAGTGGATTACCATTGGCAATGTTGAAATGCCGGTAGTGATCCTGGGGGTCCTAGCCTATCCCTTGCTCCTCTGGCTCATAAAGCCGTATACCTGCCACCGAAACAGCACCAAAGAAAGATTTAACTACCAGCTCAGCAAGTGCAGAACGACAGTAGATTGTATGGTAGGTAGAATGAAGGGACACTGGCATTGTTTATTCACAAAACTGGATATCAGTGAAAAAAATATCCCAATGGTTATAGCTGCCTGCTGTGTCCTGCACAATATCTGTGAAGCAAAAGGGGAAAACTTGCTGCTGGGGTGGAGAGCAAAGATGGAGCAGGTATCTGCTGAGTTTGAACAGTGTGACACAAGGACTATTAGAAAAGCTCAGTGCAGAGATATGCAGTGCTACAAAGGAGCACTTTAACAGTGAGCCACAGTAATATGTTATAGTGGACTGTGATCTACCTGGACCTGCAGTTTAGAGGCCTATTAGGAATTGTGTGGTGCTTGGTGAACATCTATGAATATAACACTATACATGCATCTATTAATTTTGTGGTGCTCACTGTACATTTATGATTACAGTTTGTCACTGATCTGATCAATTATGTTGCACTGTACAATAACATGTAAATAGGTGCTTTCAGTACCACCAGGCATTCTGTAGCACATGCTATTAACTAATAAAGACACATTGTTTTCCAAAATATAGAAGTTTATTCAGTAACAAAATCATTGCAAAAAAAAATTCTGTGCAAGTTAAAAGCAAATTAAAAACTTAATAAACTTAACATTAAAAACTTAATAAATTAATGGAACAGAACTTAACATGGAGGAACATCCATCTTGGATACACCTACAGCAACCATGGCTCCCGCAGGTTAGTGTATGTGAAGCTGTGATTGTACTTACTGTCTTCCAGTATGGAATGGTAGGGGTAGGGATGCAGCTCCTGATACGACATGGAATATTAAGGGAGAAGTAGGCAGACGCTAAAACTGAGTTCTCCATAGACTGCAAAGAGGGACTATAGGTTCACAAGAGTCTGTGTGTTTGCTGCTGGAAAAGCCCCATTAAGTCTCAGTGAATCTTCCTCTTCTTTTCCTACTCGAACACCTGGGCCTCTCTCCTATCCACAATTTCTTTCTCCGGTTTGCAGCATTCATCCTCCAAGCCCTCTGCTCATGGTCTGATGCAGCAATGGCTTTTAGGATCTCACTGAAAATGTCATCCAAAGTCCTCTTTCTCCTCATGTGGCTCAGGCTTCCGCAGATGTGGAGAAGGAACCCCTCAAGGCCGCTTCCTCTAAAGTGTTAAACAAGACATGCCTACTGACACTTGTACAGCACCATTCACAGCATAGCCATTGTGAGTATTGCCCACCAAGGATGAGGGAAATGAGGAGGGAATTGTTCAATTGCATGAAACTATGAGTATAGGGATAATGGCACTGAATACTAGCACCATTTTCCACAGTTGGTGGTGATTTTAGCTGATATCTCACTTCTGAGGGTAACCAAGGCATGGAGAGCCCCAAAACTGCCCATGTCGCTTCTTTGCATATGGGAAAGAATTTGAGCTGACAAAAATATAGATACCAATTTAAATCAAGTAAAACACAGTTTGGGATTATTAAGGGAAAAATTTAAGAACATTCTGACTCCTCCCAAAGATCCACTTCCTAGCCTTCCCCAGTTGATAATTTTGCTTTACATGAACAGATGGGGTAGATTTACAATGCTAATAACTTTCTACCATAGCTTTACGTTAATTGTAAACTTAACCTGTTGCACATGTTGTCTGGTATGACCGCAACTGGACAGGTCTTTACATCATTGGATACAACATTGAATATTCAGTTGGGGAGATGGAATGCCTTATTTTCCCTGTGGTCTGCAGAGAAAATGTGTAGGCACTTGACTGTATGTGAAAGTTCTTAAAAAAGCCTTTTCAAGTAATGTAAATATTATTATACACATATTAAACTGTGCATAAATTTAAAAGTGCTCTTTGTAAATCCATGTGATCTGCTGAACATAACAAATTAACTAAATAAAAGTAACTTACCCCTGAGTCAAAATAAATGAAGTTAGAAGTTAACCAATTTTTTCTCTTTAATAAAATCCAATAATAAATTTAATTTAAATAATTTAATCTTTAATAAAAGCAACATTAACTGTGGCAATCTGATATACCAGACCAGATATTAGTCACTTAGTGGCAAATCCTTGAACAAATATGTTAATTAATAATTTATGGAACAGCTTTGTGAACTGGCAGCTAATTAAAACACTGATTTTGTTACTATTCACTTAAGCTACAGGAATAAGTTTATGGTTTAGCAGCTTCCTGTTTTTTCTGCACATTTGTAGTAGCTTCCAAAACGTTAGAAAATGATAACATTTAATACGCTGACAGCCCTAGCTGAGCACACCCGAGTGAACCCAAGGTGGCTGTAACAGACCCAATGGGCTCTTAGATTTGTTGGGTCTACAAGAGACCGCTCACGGCCTCAAGTCTGGACTTCTGGGCACACACTCAGGCACATCCTTTATCCAGTTGTGCTTCTTGTGACATGGGACTCCAGTCCCCTGCCAAGATCCCAAGAGCAGTGCTGGGCCTCTCCAAGCTTCCTTGGAAGCCATGGACCCTCAGTGCATTAGTTTCAGCCTGCAATGCAGAGGTATATAGCAGTTAAAGCACAGGGACTGCGTGAGATATCTGAGAGAAGTGCCAATGCCATTCCAGGTGAAAGCCAGAGGTTCCCCGTGCTCCCCTGGTGGGAGCCAGCCAAGCCTTCCCCCGACTAGCCAACCAACACCTCTGTCCCTCCAGCGAAGGAAAAGAGAGGCAAGAAATCACTTACAGATTTTACAATAGAAAAAGCACTTTAATGTAAACTTTTCTTTTCAAATCGCGGGTATTTTTTTTATTACAGTGATTGGGCCAAATTCCGCACCGCTGGGTTACAGCCATGCAAACCCCCGGACTGCAGCTCAAGTGGGGCCTGTGCAGGGCTTCCGCGTGCAGAGAGGCTGGCCCCCGGTGTCCCTGTTAGAGATGAGGCTGCCCGGCCCTTGGCCGATAGGACCACGCCACCCGCTGCTCCAGCAGCTACTTGGGCAGGCGCTGGGGGGGCTTCCCAGTTCCCACCCAGCGCGGCGGGCAACACCACAGCAGTGGGGGAAGCAGCCGTGCCGCGCCCACCGGCCAAGGAGGCTCCTCCGGCTGGCGGAGAAAAGCCCTGCGCTGCTCGCCCGCGGCTCCAGGCGCTGCGCTGCCCTCCCCCCATCTCCTGCCCGCCACACACGGCGTGGCCGTCGCTCGCCAGACGGCCGGGCCTCTAGTCTCCTCCCCTGGGCACGATGAATCGAATTTGATGACGGATCGGATCCGATCCAGGCCCTCGCCGCCGCCGCCTTGGGTAGGGGCAGCGCCGTCGTTGCCACCGCCCCCTTGAAGGAGGAGGCGCGCGCTCCGCCGCTGTCTCTTCCCGCCTCCTCCCTGCCGAGCCCGGAGAAGATGGCGGCGGCCGCCGCTCGCTGGGCCCGCCTGGGCCTGGTGCTGTTGCTGGTCGCGGCAGCTGGGGCCGAAGAGCCGGAGGGGAAGCGGCGGGCCGCGGCCGCCAAGAAGAAGAAGGACATTCGGGACTATAACGACGCGGACATGGCCCGGCTGCTGGAGCAGTGGGAGGTACGGGCAGCGGCCGGGCACCCGCGCGGCGGGCAAAGGCCTCCCTGACGGAGGCCGCATGGGGCCCCCCGCCCAGCCCCGAGACCCCGCTGCTCCCCCATGTTCCCCGCGCAGCCCCCCTCAGTCACCCGCCCCTCACCGCTCCGCCCCTTGCTCGCTTCTCGCCGCTCAGCCCCCCTCTGCCGCCTCCTGTTTCTCTCACCCCCCCTGGTCTCCCTTCCCTCCTCAGCCCGTCCCTGGTCGCCGCCTGCCCTGCGCTCCCCTCCGCGGGGCTCCGCGCAGCTGGGGGTGGGCCACTCCTGCCCGAACGGGCGGCGGGCTTGGCAGGAGTCACTTCCCCAAAGCTGCTGCTGGGCGAGCGGTGGCTGGTTCCGTCGGCTGTCGGCGGAGAACGGGGCTCCCCTGGAAGGAAGGGGGGCGAACTGTGCCGCTGGGGTTGGAGTTTCCTTGCTGACAGAGAGGCCCGGCCCGGCCCGGCTGTGACACATTCCACTTGCATCTGGTGCGTGCCAGACAAGGTTGGATGTGTGTGTGATGGAAGAGGTGGGCGTCAGTCACCATGGTCCCCTTCCCTCATCTGCCTCCAACTCCCAGTTACAATCTGTGATGGGTGCAAGTAACCCTGCCAGTTGGCAGTTTGCACCCTGTCTACTTTACCATGGGCAGTGTTGATTCCTGCCTTGAGAGCCCTGCTATGCTCAAAGGTGAGCAAATAGATTGAATTAACAGGCAAAACTGTTTCTACTGGGTAGTTGTGTAGTTGAGCACAATTTAATGTCCCACACACCCTCAGTTACGCACTTCAACTAGTTCTAGCCCACTTTGTTCCCCACTATCTCTTCCCAAGTAGACTGACTTTGAAATGAGTTACTGTTTTAGGTCCCAGTCTTGCAGACAGTACACTACATGTGTGGTAGGAAAGCTCAGGGCCCTCCTAAATAAAGACTCGAGTGCATAGTTCTTTGAGGCAGTTTATTACAAGCAGCTCGGAGAAATGTCGGTCACCCTAAGGCTCCCAAGGACTTCTACCTTACAGACTCACATCACTAAGTTTTATACAGTATTCAGACAAAGAGAACAAAGAAAAAGATGATGTATTGCAGTACATTTCAATTAGCTCAACCTTTTCTACACTAAGATATACTAAGAAATTCCTCCATATTGCTAATTGAACAGGGCCCCTGATTACCATAACAACTATCTTTTGAAGCTAGCTAGCAATGTCCCCTTATCTACTGACCGCTGCAAAAACCTGCAACATCTGCAAAATGTACCTGTTTCCAGGCTGAGAAAGCTACTAAAAATCCAAGATGGAATCTTTAGCATACAAGATGGAGTCTTAAAAGCTTAATACAAAATAGACTATATAGCTAGGTATAAAAGTAGAATTCAAAAAATAAAGTGTATAATACTGTTCCTTCCACACATGTTAACAACTTTTGTATTAAACAGTAATAAGTCACCAGAATCAAATGGTATCCACCAAAGAGTTCTGAAGGAACTCAGATATGAAAATGCTGCACTACTAAGTGTGGTATGTAATCTATCATTTAAATCAGCCCCTTTACCAACTGACTGGCAGATAACTAATGTATGGCCAATTTTTAAAAAAGGCTTCTGAGGTGATCCTGGCAATTACAGGCTGGTAAGCCTAACTTCAGTACCAGGCAAATTGGTTTACACTATAGTAAAGAACAGAATTATCAGACACCTAGATGAACATAATTAGTTATGGAAAACTAATTCCTTTTGAAAAAGAAAATCATGCATCACCAATCTATTAGAATTCTTTGAAGGGGATCAGTAAAGGTGGACTAGATGGATCATTGGCCATACTGGCTCAGATCATTCTTATGTTCTGTTAACTTTTCTTTATTGCCTATTCCCTGTCTCCCCTGGTTCCTTCTGTTGCTACACTATCATCTATTTATTTTCTCCCCCATCTGCTGCCTTTTCTATTTGACTCTCCCAAATGCTGCAGAACCTTCTGATTCCATTCCGTTCCCTATGGTTATTGTCCAAAATGTTTTGCATAATTTTTGAAAGCAGCAGAGGTGAAAATATCTTTCTCATATATATCCAGTTACACAGGGCCATAAGTCAAAGTGTGGGAACTGGTTTTTGCATGTGCCTTTCACCCAGGAGAATTTTACAGAAGAGAAAAAAGCCACCAGCTTCTGCTGAACTGAGTATTTTTGTTCAACATCTTCTGGACTTCTCGTTCCATGAACAGGCACTAAGTCCTTGTCTATAGGAAACTGTTAACTAATATGTTTTAACTAAAATGATATTAAAACATGAACTAGCTAATATGTTTCATTGTTGAAAGCCTAATTTTTTTAGTGTTTCCTACCTCTATGGTAATCAACAGCAAGGAGTGGAAAGTGGGAGTCACACCCTTCCTTCCCTGGGGGCTGCCACAAAGAGCACACAGGCTTCAAGGCTAAAGAGCTTGCAGGAGGACTGTATATATGCACTCTCCTCCTCATATCCCCCTGCCTCCACCACCCTCTCCCCCAATCTTCTGTGCGTCAGAGGGGAAATTTGAAGTTGTTGTAAATGTGTGGGATGACAAAACTGGAAGTGGCAGATAAAGGGCAGGGAAAGAAAAGGAGAGTTATAACAGAGCACAGAGTAAAAATGAGACCACATGGAAGAATGGTTGAGGTGTTAAGAGTCAGGAAGTATTAAAATTCAAATCCTGGTTCAGCTACTAATATACTATGTGGCTTTGGACAAGTTATTTTACTCCCCTATCTCAGTTTCCCCACTTGTATCATAAAAATATTTGCTGGTCTCACAGGGATGTTGCGGAGTAATTCCTGATTATTAAATAAAATTTGCCCTCATCGTATAATAATCTACCATATATCTTTTTACATACACAGGGCATAATCTTCAACTGTCCTGAACTCATTCTTGACACAGCTGAGGCAAAGTTACCACTAAACCACCTTTTATGCCTGCCTTAAACCTGGGAGCACATGGGACTGAACCAGACTTGTAACAGTTAAGAGTTTGAGTTTTTAATTTATGCTTTTAATGGCTCCAGGGGAGGGGTTACAGATGGTAGTGATTGGCCAGCACGCATTGTTCTCAGACTGTACCTATTATACTGGGGGAGCAGGTAGTACAGAGCACACTACAACGTCTCTGTGCCATCAAAGGATTCCCATATGCCAGGGCAATCTCCAACTACCCCTCCAGAGTCGCTTTCCCACTACTTTGTGCAGCCTGAAGCCGAGGAAACGTCATTCCTCAGACTTGGCTAAGAGCTCAAAATCATAAATCACCATAGTTTCCTTGTCTAATTCTATAATAGAAATATATATAATACAGTATGGGGAAAACAATAACAGAGATTTTAGTATTGGGGAGGGAGAAAACGGAGAGAAGAAATATGAGAATCATTTAGTCCATTTAATGCTTTCTTTGTGAAACTTCATGTTTGTACATGCCTGACAGACATACCTATTCATTTCAATTCACTTATTTATCTTGCTTTCAGTTATTAGTTTTGGACTGCACACAGTAATAGGTAGTTATACCATGTATCTCTTATAAAACTTTGTGAGAGTTCTTCAAGTGATGGAGTGTCATGCAGAGAAGCTTTCAATCACTCATTGTAATGGAACATTATACTTAAATACTCAAACTAAAGCAATACTACTTTGAGAAATAAAATGTATAAATACAGCCATTCAGCTAATTGATATTAATAAGCATGTGTTGTTACTATAGTCTTGGCCAATTTTGTAATGTATAAGAATTAGTTGAAACCTTGTATTCCTAATGCCATTTGAAAAGTACAAAATAGGATACATTTGTGCCCGTTAAACTAATTTTAAAACAGTATGGATAATTGCTTTTCTGTTTCCTAAAAATTATTTCTCACTCAGTAATATAATGCTTTGCACTTTTGCAATGCTTTACAAACATGGCCTTTCTCAGCATACCATAAAGTGTTATTCCCAATTTTCAAGAATGGGGACTAAGGCAGAGAGAAAAAGGATGGGAATTTCAAAAGTGTTTGGGTTTTTTCAATGGGGTTTGTGCTCCTAAATCACTTAGATGCTTATGAAAAATCCACCCTAAATAACTTACTAAAAACTACATAATAAGTCAGTAGTAGAGCTGGGAACACAGTTAGAATTTCTGAGCTCAAATCCATTACACAACTATTCCCTTTCCCTTCCCACCATATTTTGTACATGCAACTCACATCAATCAAAACCAGTTTGTAAGACCTGAAGAAGGGAAAGCTTAAATACCTCTTTAAGCAGTAACACTGTAATTCCCCAAAGTAAAAGACTGCAGAACAATGTTGTGATAGAAATTCAACTTGAAAACCTAGTTCAATCAATAAGAAAGCAAACTCCACTTGTTCCAGACAGGAAAACAGCTGTGGTCATTCATCGGAACCAGCCCCTTTAAAGGGGAAGAGACATTGCATTTTTTTTCCTGTCTCCATCTTATGGTAGGAGGATAATGCCTGAGTCATGGTATAGGGCATGATGTAGAAATGAAGATAAATGTACTGGAAATTTAATTTGAAAAAAAGGAAGAGCCTACTAACCCTTAAGGCTAGTGTGTGCGTGTGGATATATATTGCAACACTGCTTTTATTTGTTTCACAAAGTATACAAGGTGCACTGAAGTGTGTATTGCTTCTATGTGTCTTGTATAAACAAGTATATATAAAGCATGTGGGTGATATAACTGGCTCAATGCCAATTCAGTTACATTTCTTATTTAATGTGCAATGAACAGGTCAAATTTTGTTTGAAGTTTTGTACCCTTCTATCCGCATTGAAGTCTGTGGGGCTTCAGGGGTATAAATAGAGGCAGAATTCTGCCCTGAATATGTGGCATATATAAGGTGATGGAGTATGGGGGAGGAATGTAATTTACAGAATGTAAATAAACATCATTTAAGAGTTGAAGCAGTCTCACAGTAAGGAGTTCAGGAGATGCAATTTGCTATATTTGTCTTTGTTTTGGAATCTTCATCAATAATCAAACACAATTGTCTCTTTATCACACACAGTGTCTAATAATTCTCTAAATTAAACAATGACACATGCCAAAATAATAGTTTTGCAATAAGTTGGAGTTTATATAGAAGTGGCATGTTAAGCTTAATGTGTAATTGAAATAAATCTGTTTCAAAACAGAAAGATGATGACATAGAAGAGGGGGATCTTCCGGAACACAAAAGACCATCATCACCAGTAGACTTCTCCAAAATTGATCCAAGCAAGCCTGAGAGTATCCTGAAAATGACCAAAAAAGGGAAGACTCTTATGATGTTTGTCACAGTGTCAGGAAATCCCACTGAAAAAGAGACTGAGGAAATTACCAGCCTGTGGCAAGGCAGTCTCTTCAATGCAAATTATGATGTACAAAGGTAAGCAGTGGTCTTCAAAGTTCTTTATTTGTGTTTACAGGATCCTGATGTTTCTTCCTCAAAATATTCTTCACAGCTGTTCTGTTTCTCTCAGTCAGTCTCTTTGCTCTCCTAAATCACTGTTTATGCCTTTTTAACCTTTCTTCAAGCCACTTTGACAGTAATATGGTCAGGTATACAAAGCTTTTTAACACTTAGTCATAGTGTATGTATGGCCTAGCCTTTTAAAAGTCATAATGCAGCCATCTATCTTTTTAACTGCAGTGTTTTGTTTTTTATGTGCTTGTTGGGAAGCATTCCACCTGGAAGTGTGTGTCACTACTAAGCTTTAAATTCCTCTTACTAAAAATAAACTTTTAGAGATGATCCTTTTGAAATAGAAGGATGCTAGCCTAGATTGAGTGTGCAGTTGAGGAGGCAGACAGACTTCTGTTGCTATATTGATCTTACATCTGGTAATGGAATATTGTTTGTTTCTTTTTATGTGAAAGAGATTTAATGCATGTTGGCAATTTGTTTATTAGCTACTTAATGGAATCTTGTTGTAATATTTATATATAGTAAGCATTCATTAACCACATTTTTGAAACATAGGCGAATGTGTCTTTCTGTGAGTTCCTTGAAGGTATGGTGTCTCAGCACTGCCACAAACGTTAGATAATTTAACGTCCTGGTTCTTACTTAGTTTTTGAGCTTATATTCTTCATTTTCCTCTTTGCTTTGTTTTATACATATTGAGTATTTATTATAAAATATCAACACTTCCGTGTGTAGCTAATAACAATAGTTGTATAACAGCAAATTTCCTGGAAAAACTAATAAGAAATTGTACTTGTTACCATGGTGTGTGGTTTAAAAAAAAAAAAAAAAAGCAGACGTACCACTTAATGCTACTAAGTGCACCCCACTCTTGGAATTGCTCTAATGAAACAATGTTTTAGCACTTCAAAGACCAAATGCTAATTGACAGCATTTTTTCACGTAGGTTTATTGTTGGCTCAAATCGTGCCATCTATATGCTACGTGATGGAAGCTATGCGTGGGAAATCAAAGACTTTCTGGTAAATCAGGAGAGGTGCGCAGATGTAACTCTAGAAGGTCAAGTGTATCCTGGCAAAGGAACAGAAGAAAGTGAAAAAGTAAAAAATAAAACCAAACCAGAGAAAACTAAAAGGAAAAAAGATGCAGACAAGAAATCTAAACCCCTCAAAGAAGACAACCGAGCTACCAAACAGAGAGAAGACCTATGACAAATAAATTAACCAGACTGAATACAGTCAATAGAAAATCAATAGTTGTGCTGTTCATGGGCTAACCTGACTGTTTGTTTTGCAGCCTTACCTGTACAATTCCTGGCTCTTTAGGGGGGCAGGGTGGGAACAAGAAGAAGGAATACTGGATTTAAGAGACTATGTTTAAATGCACCAATTTACTTAATATTTGATATTTACTTAGTAACAGCAAAGTTAACATTTAATGTCTTGGGATTGCCTGTTTTAGATAGCAACTTTTTTGTTACTTTTACTCAATTGTTTTAAGGTTAAAATAGGCACCTATTCATCTGATGTTATGCACTTTGTTCATATGGCAAGAAAGGAAAAAGAATTGTTATCCTTACAATGCACCAAAGTTAATATGTAGTAGTAATTGGCCATTGTGGCTAGGTAAGTTATGTCAATGATTCACATAGTCACTGCTAGGTAGTAGAATAAACTGGCACAGTCTCTTCCTGGGAGCCATTATACATAGTGTATGTTCAGTGACTAATATCTCTATGATTTTAATGACTAGTACTCTAATTTCAGGCATCTTTGACCACTCTGATGGTGCTTAATATATGGGTATGGGTTGCTTTGATCCTAAAACATATACCCTCAAAGTACTACAGCTGGCACTGACACAGGTGCCTGGATGCATAATATAAGATAGACAAATACAAAAACTGTTTTGTTTGCACTCTGAATTGGCAAAAGCAAGGAGATTTTCAAGACGTGATTCTCTGGTCATCTATATCTATGTAAAAGAGACATAACACTGTGGGTGTCAATGAAATTACAATGCCATTGTGAAAATGGTCCAAGTCAAAGAAGAATCAGGCTCTTGGCCAATCCCCAAAGGTATTTAAGGTGCCTAACTCCCATTGAATTCAGTGGGAGCTAGATGACTAAATACCTTTGAGGATCTGGGCCTTGGTGTTCAAACTGTTTTTGTTTCAGCGTGCAAGTTCTTACAGAATAAAAGACAGTGAGTTAAATGAGAAACAGCCTTAACTCTGAATTTGTTTTTTGTTGGGTTGAGAGCGTCTATAATTCCCTAAATAAGTATTAATTGCAATGCTGAAGAAAATTGATGTATGGCTAGGCATCTAGGGCCTGACCATTCTGTCAGTTACATGTTCACAGCTCTCATTGAAATTGCATGCATGCAGCTGATAAGTTAGGGGAGAATTTGTTGGTTTTTAATAATTGGTTCTTGAATAATTCCTCATTAAAATAATTAAATCAGTCTCCCTTTGCAGCATCCATAAATACCAAGAAGGTTGATTTAAGCAGGGAAAGGACTTTAAATCCTTTTCAAAAGTCAACTTGTTTAAATAAAGACTTCTTTTATTTTAACTGTATCCACATAAATATATGACTTAAGAAGTTTTTCCTCAAATATGTTGAGGAATAAATGCATAATGACACAGGGCACACATCCATTTCAGGATGACAGGCACAGTATTAAATATGTTTGATATTACTGAAATAGTTACTTTGATTTTTAAGGTGCCAAAATTCATGTGTTTGGGATAATTAAAAGGTCCTAACTTGAACCATAATGGTTAATCTTTTTATGTTAAAGTATTTTGTAAGTGGTTAACTTTGCTGTTGACTTAGTGAGTATTTGTTTCAGAATAACAATGTAACTAAATTTGTACACAGTTTTTTTTTTAAATAGAACCTGGTTTTGTTAATTGTTTCAAAATTCACCTTTTACAATTGTGTATGATATGTTAAATTTCAGTAAATTTATCTTTGGGACACAGGCTAATCCCTTTCTGGTTTCCATAATTACTCACAAGTAAAGACTAAATTATGTGGATGAAACATGCAGGTATTAATATGCATATCTTCACTCTTCCCTTTGCAGGTCTTTTTGCGAATTAAAGCTTAGATTGTAGTGAATTGCAGTAGAAAAGTTTTCTGTAAATTTATATCTGCCCAATATTCTGAGTGAAAAGCTATAAAGCATTTGTGTCTTGGGGATTAATTATATTGCTTTTCTCCTCTACTATTCATGGCAAAGATACAGAGCAGTTCAGACAACTCTGTGTAGATACTTGATATTCAGAATGTTTTCTGCTCTTGTAAACACATTGTTGTCTCATTGATCTGTTGCTTGCAAGTACTCATTCTGCATTCCCTGTATTTGGAGTATTGCATCCTTTTTCAGGAAAGAATCACAGGCAAACTCAAATGAAAAACTATAAGATCCAAAATGTTGGTCAGGAGAAAACAAATTATAATTGTAAATTATAGAATTCTCTTAACCTAGGCTGAGTCCTTTAGAAACTAATAAGAGTTAAATATGGATATAGAGACTTTAACATGGCCATTCTTCTGATCTCTGAGAAGACTACATTATGTTTTTTATTGTATAAGATAACACAAGAACAGCCATACTGGGTCAGACCAATGGTCCATCTAGCCCAGAGTCCTGTCTTCTAACAGTGGCCAATGCCAGGGTCTTCAAAAGGAATGAATAGAACAGGTAATCATCAAGTGATCCATCCCATTGGCCATTTCCAGCCTCTGGCAAACAGCAATCCCTGCCTATCCTGGCTAATAGCAATTAATGGACCTATCCTCCATGAACTTATCTAGTTCTTTTTTGAACCCTGTTATAGTCTTGGACTTCACAACATCCTCTGTCAAGGAGTTCCACAGGTTTACTGAGCGTTGTGTGAAGAAATACTTCCTTTTGTTCGTTTTAAACCTGCTGCCTATTAATTTCATTTGGTGACTCCTAGTTTTTGTCTTATGGGAAGGTGTAAATAACACTTCCTTATTTACTTTCTCCACACCAGACTTCTGTCATATTCCCCCTTAGCCATCTCTTTTCCAAGCTGAAAAGTCTCAGTCTTAGTCTTATTAACCTCTCCTCATATGGAAACTTTTCCATACCTCTAATCATTTTAGTTGCCCTTTTCTGTACCTTTTCCAATTCCAATATATCTTTTTTGAGATGGGGCGACCAGATCTGCACGCGTCTGAGGTGGGCGTAGCACGGATTTATAAAGAGGCAGTATGATATTTTTTCTTACTATCTATCCTTTTCCTAATTCCTAACATTCTCTTAGCTTTTTTGACTACCGCTGAACGTTGAAGAGATGTTTTCCAGAGAACTATCGACAATGACTTCAAGATCTCTTTCTTGAGTAGTAATGGCTAATTTAGACCCCATCATTTTATATGTATAGTTGGGGTTATGTTTTCCAGTGTGCATTACTTTGCATTTATCAGCATTGAATTTCATCTGCTGTTTTGTTGCCCAGTCACCCAGTTTTGTGAGATCCCTTTGTAACTCCTTGCAGTCTGCTTTGGACTTAACTATCTTGAGTAGTTTTGTATCATTTCACTGTTTACCCCTTTTTCCAGATCATTTATGAGTCTATATACCAAATGCATGTGGGAACATTTAATCCAGTTTGACAAAAACTATGCAATATGATGCAGTTCAAGCAAAAAAAATGTAAATTGTAAAAATATTACAGGTACTGTAAAAACAACTAAGCTGTGTGAGGGGAAAAATCATCCAAAATTAAAACTATCCAAATACAGCATACAAATGAAGCTCAGGCCAACATTTTCAAAATTGGATATCTAAACTCAAATATCTAAATCAAATATCAGCGCTGTCTGTTTAAAATGGAAAAAGATATAGTTTTATTTTAAACCTGATCTAGCCAACATAATTTGAAACAAAACTTATTTAGAGATGATTTTAAAGATGTTAAACTGTGTCAGCACTAAGTGCTAAATAGTGTTTCAAATCATGTTAGCTAGCTTGATTGTTTGGGTTTTTTTTAAAAGCACCTGGTCTTTCTAGACAGACTTAATAGGCATATAGCTGACTATTAGTTAATGCTTTTGAGCCTCAAATACCATATAAAAGTATATGGTATTACATTCACCCAGATCTTCTATACTCCTTTTTTTAACTCTCTCCTACCCACACACTCCATGGCCAAGAGATAGTATAATGCTTATGATGTTACTTCATAGCCAATTTAAGAGATGCAGAGAATGCCATGATTGTATTGAAAGCACAGAAGATTGTCACTTTGTTTATTCTCTTCACTGTTCATCTCTGTTCCTCTTTTAATTGTTAGGATACCAATTATCTCCAAAACAAATATATATAGGGATGGGAAAGGAAGAGGAGAGAGCTGACAACTTACCGTTTTGAATGCTGTCATGCCAGACTGCGAGAGTCCTGTGTGTCGTCTTGATGTCCATTTTCTTTAATTCTATTTTAAGTTCTTGTACACAATTCACCTATATCTAGTCTTTCAATTACACTTTTGCATCAAAGGTGACCTTGGGAAAATGAGCAGAATAGGTGTAATGGGACCACTTACAACAATGGCTGAATATTTTCAGTGAACATGAAACTCTGCATTTAATATGCTGTTCATAAACTTAAATGGATGTCTGAGAAAAGGTTGGCAGGTTTTGGCTCCAGGCACAGCTTGTCTGGAATTATCCTCTACAGCTAAGCGGATGAGGTAATGTGTATGTCAATGATCTACTTGACAGAGAATTCTGTATCCTGATTTTTTCCCCCTTATTTTCTTTCTTACACAGTTTCACGAAACCAAATCTGTGCTTTCATCAAAACTAATCTACTGTTGCCTGCCTTTTTTGTAGCAGACATCATGTGGCAATGACACTGCAAACAGTTTTCATTGAACATGTAAGATGCTAGTGTAAATTATTTCTGTGGATCACAAGTTTCACAAAAGCTAAATGTTGTGCCTAAGTTGGCCAATTTAGGGGTGATACTACATAAAGATTTGCTACAGAGCCTTTACAGGCAAACTATATTGATAGTCCTAATTTTATAGTCCCCCTTTACATCTCTAATAAATATAGGTATTAATTTTTACAGTATTTTTTTAGAAACATCATTATGAACTGTTTAATCTATATCAATGAGCATCATCATTATTCTGAAACTTCTTGGTTAGAAGTCCAACGCAACTTCCATTGACAGAGGACTTGATTTTGTTTCCATTGGTTTCAATGGGAGCTTTGTCACGGACTTCAATTGGAGCAGGATTGTGGCCCCTTGCCTAACACAAAAGAAGTGCTTCATGCAGCAACTGAATTGAGTGCCGGAGGCTGAACTTTTAATGAAAGACTTTTTAGCATAATGCTGAAATACCATTGCCTATGGAAAAGTTGGCGGTGGTCGTGTTTACAGAAATAATATTTCCAGGACAGCATCTGTATATAATGATTTTTCAGTAATGTAATGAATCATTTTAATAAAACTGTAAAGCTGTCAGTTACTAGCCTTTTCTCCTTATCAGTTGCACAGTACTCTCCTTTTACAAACCATTAGCTTGTTTATGCATTTCCTTACACTTCCATCTAGTGGTATAAATGAAAACATTTTAAAAAACTTTTAACTCCATTCTGGAATGCCTAAAACTGTACACTCAACAGAATTTCTCATTTTAGCTGAGAAGTCTAATATCTCTACAAAACAGTAATGTTGGCTTCTGCTCCAAAAAGACTTCTTTATCAGTGGCAGATGCACAAGGTATTTTCTAAACATGTTATTTTACAAAGATTTGGAGGAGACTAATGACAACAGTCTTCAGATGGTGTCCAACAATGGTGTTCTCTGAACTTTAAGACCATAAGAATGGTGATCGCAGGTTAAATCAGTAGGTCATTTAGACCAGTATCCTGACTTTCGACAAGGCTGCTGCCAATGAACAGAACAGGGCAATTTATTTGAGTGATCCGTCCCAATGTCCAGTCTCAGCTTCTGACAATCAGAGATTTAGGGACACCCAAGGCATAGGGATGTGTCCCTGACCATTTTAGCTAATAGCTGTTGATGGACCTATCTTCAAGAAGTTTATCTAATTCTTTTTTTAATCCAGTTATAGTTTTGGCCTTCACAACATCCCCTGGCAGCGCGACCCACTGGTTGACTGCATTGTGTGAAGATGTACTTACTTTGGTTTTTAAACCAGCTGCCTATTAATTTCATTGGGTGACTTCTGGTTCTGTGAAGGGATAAATAACACTTTTTCTCTACACCATTCATGATTTTATCCTCTATCATATTCTCTCTGTCTCTTTTCTAAACTGTCCCAGATGGCTTAATATCTTCTCATATGGAAGCTGTTCCATCCCCCTAATCATTTTTGGTGCCCTTCCCTGTACTTTTTCCAATTTTAATATATATTTTTTTGAGATGGGGTGACCAGAACTGCATGCAGTATGGGAGGTGTGGGCACACCATAGACTTGTATAGTGACGTTATAATATTATCGGGGGGTTTTAATATTATCTATCCCTTTCCTAATGGTTCGCTGCTGCACATTGAGCAGATATTTCCAGAGAACTATCCACGATGACTCCAAGGTCTCTTTCCTGAATGGTAACAGCTAATTTAGACTCCATCATTTTTTATGTATAGTTGGGCTTATGTTTTCCAGTGTGCATTAAATTGCCTTATCCACATTAAATTTCATCTGCTGTTTTGTTTCCCAGTCATCAGTTTTGTGTGATCCATTTGTAACTCTTTGCAGTGAGTTTTGGACTTAACTATCTTGAGCAAATTTGTATCATCTGCAGACTTTGCCACCTCACTGTTTACCAGTTTTCCCAGATTATTTGTGAATATGTTGAACAGCACTTTTTGTTCCCTGTTCAGTTCCTTGGGGGACCCTGCTATTTACCACTCTCCACTGTAAAAGCTGACTGTTTAGTCCCGCCCTTTGTTTCCTATCTTTTAATCAGTTACTGATCTGTGAGAAAACCTACCCTCTTATCCCATGATGACCTACTTTGCTTAAGAGCTTTTGGTGAGGGACCTTGTTAAAGGCTTTCTGAAAGTCTAAATGCACTATATCCACTGGAGCACCCTTGTCCATATGTTTGTTGACTCATGCAAAGAATTCTAAAACATTGGTGAGGCATGATTTCCATTTACAAAAGCTATGTTGACTCTTCCCCATCATATTGTGTTCATCTGTGTCTGATAATTCTGTTCTTTACACTAATTTGCCTGGTACTGAAGTTAGGCTTATCAGCCTATAATTGCTAGGATTGCCTCGGGAACCTTTTTAAAAAATTGGCATTACATTATTATCCTCCAGTCATCTGGTACAGATTTAAGTGATAAGTTACATACCACAATTGAGTAGTGCTGCAATTTCATATTTGAGTTCCTTCAGAACTTTTGGATGAACATCATTTGAGCATGGTGACTTATTACTGTTTAACTTATCAATTTGTTCCAAAACCTCCTCTATTGACCCCTCAATTTGGGTCAGTGCCTCAGGTTTATCACCTAAAAAGAATGTCTTTGGTGTGGGAGTCTCCCTCACATCCTTTGCAGTGAAGTCTGATGCAAAGAACACATTTAGCTTCTCTGCAGTGGCCTTGTCTTCTTTGAGTGCCCCATTAGCACCTTGATTGTCCAGTGGCCCCTACTGATTGTTTGACAGGCTTCTTGCTTCTGATGTACTTAAAAGAAAATTGCTGTTAGTTTTTGTGTCTTTTGCTAATTGCTCTTCAGATTCTTTTTTGACCTGCCTAATTATACTTTTACACTCGACTTTCCAGAGTTTGTTTCTTTCTGTTCTCCTCGGTAGGATTTGCCTTCCAATTTTTAAAAGATTATACTGTTGTTTAGCCATGGTGGCATTTTTGTTTGGGGTATTCTTACTCTTTTTTTGCGGGGGTTATGCATATAGTTTCTCTTATGGTGGTTTTAAAATTTTCGATGCAGATTACAGGCATTTTACTCTTCTGACTGTTCCTTTTAATTTCTGTTTAACTACCCTCCTCATTTTTGTGTAGTGCCCCCTTTTTTAAGTTAAATGCCCCCACAAGGATGTTAAATTTAATTACATTATGGTCGCTATTACCAAGCGGTTCATCTATACTCACCTCTTGGATCAGATCCTGTGTGCGCCACTTAGGACTAAATCAAGAATTACTTCTCCCCTTGTGGGTTCCAGAACTAGCTGCTCCAGAAAGCAGTCGTTAATGGTGTCTAGAAATTTTATATCTGCATCCCCTCCTGAGATGTCATGTTCCCAGTCCATATGGGGATAGCTGAAATCCTCCAGTGTTATTGGGTTTTCTGTTTTTGTAGACTCTGATCTCTCTGAACATTTCACAATCAATCACCATCCTGGTCAGGTGGTCAGTAGTATATTTCTACTGCTACATTCATATTATTCAAGCATGGAATTTATAGCCATAGCGATTTTATGGTACTGTTTGATTTATTTAAAATTTTTACTAACATTGACTCTGTTTTCTTTCACATACAGTGCCACTCCCCCACCAGTGTGATTTACTCTCATTTCTATATATTTTTACCCTGTTATTACCATGTCCCCTTGATTATCATAGTTTCTACCAAGTTTCTGTGATACCTATTATATCAATAGCCTCCTTCAGTACCAGGCACTCAAGCTCACCCATCTTAGTGTTTAAACTTCTTGCATTTGCATACAAGCCCTTGTAAAATTTGTCAATATTTAATTGCTTTCATATGATGCAATTGAAGGGGACTCTTTTTCATTTTTCTCTTCAGCTCCTCCCTCCACTTCTATCCTCTTGTCTTGACAACGTTATAGAGTATCCCCTTTAATAAATCATCCCATAAAAGATGATTCTGTTCTAATTGTGTGCTCCTTCACACCTGTTGGCTTCCCCACAGCCCTTAGTTTAAAAACTCTGCTACAACCTTTTTAATTTTACATGTCAGCAATCTGGTTCCATTTTGGTTTAGGTGGTGCCCGTCTTTCCTGCATACGCTCCTCCTTTGCCAAAAGGTTCTCCGTTTCCTAATAAATCTAAATCCCTCCTCTGAACACCATCATCTTGTCCATGCATATGGAAGTGAAAGCATTTCAGGAAATGCTACCATGGAGATCCTGGTTTTTAATCTCTTAGTTAGCACTGAATTTGGCCCCCAGGACCTATCTCTGACCACTGGCTCCTCCCCACCACTGTATATAAGTCTGTCTTGAGAGGGCCACAACCTTCACACCCAGCAGGCACTTCACTATGAGGTTCTCCCGATCGTCACAAACCCAACTATCTATCCTTCTAATAATTGAATCACTCATGACTGCTACCTGTCCCTTCCTAATAACAGGGTTCTCCACCTTCCGGGAGAGGTATCCTCAGCATGAGAAGATACCATGACGTCAGCTGGAAGCGAGATCCCAACTATGGGATCATTTCCATCCCCTCCAGATTGATGCTCTCCTTCCCTGAGACTTCAATCCTCCTCAACAGCACAGAGGCTGTCAGACTGGAGATGGGACCACTGTACTGTGCCTCGGAAAATCTCCTCTGTGTACCTCTCTGTTTCCCTTAGCTCCTCCAGTTCACTCTGGTATCAAGAGGCTGTACTTTTGATCTGAGGTATCTGAGGGCTATGAGCTGCTTGCACCGAATGCACACATATGCCAGTTGCCCACTGGCAGGTAATCATACATGCTGCATTCAGTGCAGTAAGCTGGCAAGCCCCCACTGTGTTGCTGGACTTCTGCCTGCATTATTTTTAGTCTTGAGGGGTTTTGTTTGTTCTTTGTGTGTGTGGAGGGCTGTTTTTGTTTTTTGGGGCGAGGGAGTGTTATTGGTCTAAGTTTAGTGAATATTTATTAGGTGCATCTGGCTCTCCTGCTCCCGCTCTAAAGTCCGACACAAAACTTTCATTTGCTGCACCGGTTCTCTTGCTTATCAGCTGGTTTTTTAAACCCCTGTTCTCACTGAGTTAGCCCTGCCCCCTTGCCAAGGGATTAGGGAATCAAAGGATGGCAGGCTAGAGCTTCCTTAGGAAGCTCTCAACATTGCCTAGCAGGCCCTAGGCTTAGCACAAAGTGCCCCTCCAGCCATGCCCCCCCTACAAATGGACCATACTATAAATTGCAATCAAGCAAGCACACAGCAGACAGACAACAAACTCACCTCAAGTGTAAAGTAGTCGCTCCTCCTTCACCTGGAGAACTCTCTCACGAAACTCCCATTTGCTGCTCTTGTTTGCTAACTTTTTTAAGCACCCCACCACACACGCACTGTCAATCTTCTCTTCCCAGCCAACCTCCTTTTTTAGCCGAGCACCAACAATTTCAAGTAAAGTCCATAGGAACTGTGGTCATTCTGCACCCGTGGAAATTAGCCCTTAGTTGTGTCCAGTTGGGCACCCAAAAAATTGAGGTACCTTAACTTAGTGGATAGGTTTGGAAGTTTTGCTCTTAAATGTAACCTCTCCGGGGTTCAGTTTCTTTCTGTAGTAAAACAAGGCACAACAGTGCTTACCTACTTCAGAGGGGTGTTAGATGTCATCTTTGCTATAGAAATGCAGAGAGCCTATGTGGTGTTGGGGGGAAAAAAGGAATCAGATGCTTTATTTTTTTACAAAACAATAATCTTTTCCCCATGCTGCTCAGCAGTCTTTGTTAAGTAATCATGTCAGTGCATTTATATAACCCTTGGCCATCTGTGTGGGCCAAGGCTGCTATGGCTTTTAGTATTTATGCAGTTTAGTATTAGTATTTCATTTTAGAACTGAATATTAGTTCTTCTTAATTCAAGCTGACAAGAACTATTATTCTGCCTGTAGGCTGTGTCTGTGTAGTTCTCATTTGGGGATGTTTTAATAGAAAACACTGGATGCAGGTAATGCAAAATCTGCAATAAATTCTGGTGCTTGGGGTGGGGGTGGGGGGGGGGTTATGCGCAAATGATGCTCAGCTGCTTTTCTCTTTTTAAAAGAAATTTTTGGCAGTATAATGTTGCCTGGCAAATTATGTAGATGAGAGCAGCAAGGGTCAGAGTAATATAATTTAGCAGCATTTAAATGCCTGCATTTTATTGGGATAAAGTAGGTACAACTGCACACTAAGATTGTAGTCCAAAAAGGTATTTTTCTTCTAACTGTTTCTCCATTTTGATTCTGTGAGAAGCTACTTAAGTTGGAGGTATTGTACCTAACTCTGCCTTAACATGGGCATAAACTGGGAGTAACTTCATTTTAGTCAATTGCATCACATCAGTGTAAAATCAGAAGTGGGCCCAGTATCCACTGCTAATTTACACCAGTGGCAATTTGAATTCCGTTAAAGGATTTCTGAACACATATACTTAGCAATAAGTGATGAATTCAGGATATATTGAGAGTTTCCAGCTCTTTTGCTTCAAATAGGCTGTGATGTTCTTCTGAAATTCAATGGTTAGCAAAGATTTTTATGCAGTATGCATTTGGGAACATAACCATCTGCTTCCTACAAACTTGTATCAGTGAGTGCTGAAGTACACTTCTTTGACATACATTTTACAACCACTAGTGATGATAAATTGGCTGAGTTCACAATTTCGAATTTTAGCTTAAACTAAATATAGCATGAGAGTCATGCTATAGTACAGAGGAGAATGTAGTTATTGCCAACTGCGTATTTATTTATAATGTAGTGGGATTCACGGTATTCAGCCTAATGTATTTTTAAACACCTTTTGCCATTTGTTAACCCTGATATAGGATTGCATTATAAAAATAAAGGCCCCACATTTTCAAACCTGCTTCTCTACAGTTAGGCTCCTGAATCCATCTCTCGGCACCTAAATACAAATCATCTGTTTGTCAAAGCTGTGGTGCATGTAAATATTTCCTGCTTACAAATTCTATGACATTCTTATCTACTTCAGTAGGATTTCTGCATGCTCAGCTTACCTGAAATATCTGAGGTTCTTATATTTAGATGTTTAAATATGGTTTTAGGAACATAAATTTATGTACTCAGCTTAGAACATTTTAGCACCTGTTTACACATGGGTGGCATTTCACTTTTGAAGTTGAGCTCGGTGTAAGCTCGAAAGCTTGTCTCTTTCACCAGCAGAAGTTGGTCCAATAAAAGATATCACCTCACCCACTGTCTCTCACTGTACTATCTGCTGTTAGCTGGCTATTGTAAGTGTGACTGGAGAGGTATGCCATATAGTTCTGTGAACTTTAGACACTTGAATAATTAGGCCTGGATTCTTTGGTGCACCCAGCCTGCACTTGAAATAGGACTAGGGTTTAGTTGGCAGGAGGTACACAAAAGTGACTTTACACTTGGCTGCTCTAAATTGGAGTTAGCTGCCTAATTGCCCTTTGGAGCCATTCTGGTTGCTGGAGTGGAGCAGTACTCTACCCATGAAAGCTTATGCCCAAATAAAATTGTTAGTCTTTAAGGTGCCACAGAACTCTCGCTGTTTTACCCCCACACTGTTTTCCTCAGCCAGGCCCCCATGTGGTCGAGGACAAGGCAGTTGAGCTGCTACTACAGCTTTATGCCACTAGAAGGGTCCCCCAGGCCAAGAGAAATCCTTAGACGGCTGAAGAAGCAATCTTTACAGCTCCTCTTTAAGATAGGCTTACACCGAATGCTGCTTTTGGCAGCCCTCCCCAGCTCAGGCATAAATAGCTGTGTAGCTGGTGAGGCAGGGCTTAGGCAAGGAAAGACATTCCTGAAGGGTGGGGGGAATGTATGCGCGTATGTACTCTACATATATCTCTGCTCACCTCAGCCATGCCTCCCCAGTGACACTGCTACACTCCCTTCCATTGGGAAAAGACTTGCCTAGCGGGGAAAGACTCTGGCAGTGGGGAAAGGATCCGCCAGTGCGCCAATGCTGGAGCCCTTCCCAGCCGCAGGGAAAAACTCTGGCAGTGGGAGGACAGTGGGGAGACGTTCCACCACCCTTTCTCTGCTGCCTCCTGCCTGAGCCTTTCCGTGCCACAGTGAAAGGCTCTGGCAGCTAGGAACTGCTGAAGGTTTTCCCCAATGTCTCTCCCACCAGAATCTTTCACAGGCGCTAGACACTATACCATACCCACTGCAGTGTGGACACAGCAAACTTCTCCTGGTGGTGTGTAGCTGCACGTAGCCTACTTCCCATGGCATGTAGTGTAGTTGTAGCCTCAGCGTGGTGCACAGAGGCTATGGTGCAGCTGAAAATCTGGCCCTTTGTATTTTAAACCCATGTGAGGAAATGGTGTCTCCAAAGTGTAACACACAACAGTTTTCGCCCGCGTTAGCGAAAAGCAGGGTCAAAGTCCACCCTCCAGGTCAGTCATGTTATTGGCTGAGCGTGCGAGGCCTTCTGCTCCACCTGAAGGCGTGCCTTTGCCTGCATGTCACAGTCAGCTTTTAACCATCTGCATCTGCTCAATTCAGAAATTTCAGAGGCTGTTCTAAGCATGTGTCCAGCACCTTATTGAGTTTGGGGTGTGTGTGAAAAAGGGCCCCCATGGGAACATTTTGAGCCCCTGCCTTCTGATCAGCCCAGCCCACATTCAAGCAGCTCTGTAACTGTCTATAGAGCAAATCAAGCAAACAACCGACGGGAGCCCATTAAAGTTGTCAAACATAACACCGCCCCCACCCTGAAGAGAGCTAAATGAATGCCTTGCTGGCAGCACCTGAACAGCTTAGCCAGCAGGGGCAGGGACTGCGACATTAGTGCTTCCTGCCTCCCGTCTAGTACCCAGCCTCTCAGGTCTCCTCTGTGGTGTGGGAAAGGACAGAGGGCATCAGCCTAAGCCCACCCCTTTCCAAACTGGCTGGCAGAAACATACTTGGGGGAGAGTGGGGAGGCGAGGAGAGGTACACAGAGCTCCTGGTATGGTGGGGAGGCGGGAATAATGGGGAACAGCGCCCATGCTGTTGGGGGAAGGGAGACAAACAGCGTCCCTGGCATAGTGGGGCAAATGGGAGCTCCTGCTGTGGGGGGAACACGCAAAACCCTGGGAAGGGGGCTGGGGAACCCTGATATGGCGGGGGCAGAGGGGCAACATGAGGGGCACCCAGAACCCCTGGTTCTGCTCCATGGTGACAAACCCATTTTCAGATTAATCCCACCAACTCCTTTGCCTTAACTGCACCTAGGCCTGTACGGTTAGCTACAAATACGAATGTTCTATTCGTGATACACTCAAGGCAATTGCACTCAATAGGCTGCGAAAGTCAACCTGGGGTTGGAAGGGTGGATAGGTCTGATTCTGACCATAGCCATACATTGACATGCTGGATGGATGCCGCACTTGAGTAAAAGAACAGAACTGAAATGTTTACCAACAGGCTAGCGCAGTGAGACGTTGCCTGTCTACGTTGTACCATCCGTTTCAGTTTAAAATGCAGTTTCTTGAGAGAGAGACTAATGCTCTCAGCCTGTTGTAGTCACGGCACGGTGACAACAGACTAAACAAGCTGCAAGGAAGAGCGTCTTGGCATGAGCTCGTCGCTTCATGTTCAGGGCCTCCACATTGGTGGGGAAACGGGTACACTTTGCTGGGGCCTGGAGACCTGGGGGGGAGCCAGCCCAGGTTGCAACCCCCATTACCATGAGAAAAAAAATTTCATGGCTCATGAGATTGTATGTATAGGCTAAGTGACTGGGGGGGCATGTTACAAGTTTGTACTGAGCCTGAAAAATTATGCTTGGGCCCTGTTCATGTTGCACCTCTTGGCAAAGCCACAACACTATTTATTTATGTTTTTGAAGTGCCTTCTGCAGGCTGATGCGGACTCCCCGTCATTGGAGGTGGTTTTTTTTTTTTAACGAACAGGCTAAACAAATACCAGTCAAGGAGTGTCTAGGTCAGTGTTTCTCAGCCTTTTAAGTAGCCCCTAACTTCTGAAAATTTTAATAAGTGCCCAACACTCAATTTTCCACTCTGAGAAATACAATCTTTTTTCCCCTTTACCGCTGGACGACTGTATTTCTCGTAAAGCAAGAGAGTTCTGCAGTGCTCTGTGGATGTGGCAGATGGCAAAACCTCCTGCTGTTTCTCCTCTCCTTCCTCCATATAGGAGCAAAGGTCAACGCCAGCCACTCACTATGGCCTGATGGCAGGGTCATGTGGTGTTTGCCTCACACAGGCGGGAACTTGTGACGTATGAGCAGGCACTAGTGGCCCACCAGAGTGGATAGCAGCGCTCCCAATGGCCGGCCCCAGGTGGAGTGCGGGCCTGGGGATAAATCACACTATGTTGGTCGCCTGCCTCCCTCTGGAAGCTGGGACTGGGCAGGAAACAGGCCACCTAGCTTTCCCAGAAATCAGTGGCTGCCGCGCACCTCCCTTCACTGGGCGTTTTGCCGCATACCCCCTGCTTATGTCTCATGTACCCCCAGGGGTATGCGTACCACAGGTTGAGAGCCTATGGTCTAGGCCACAGGGAAGGACTAGGTGAGCTTGAGGTTCCTTCCAGCGCTACATGTCTGTGCTTTGTTGCTGAATCAGGGAATTGCATCTGGAACCAATTGCAGCTGTGTGCACTGCAGGACATCCTGGGGTAGCTCCAGCATCCTGGTGACTTCTATGGTGATCTACATCAGCTGATGATCTGGCCCCATAGTATCTAAAATGACATCTGGTCTATATACACATGTGATGGGCTGAAACCAATTAGAATATGTACAGCTATAGACTGTACACTCTGGGCTAGTTCCAGAGCTGCCCTGAGGTACAAAGCTGTCCTGAAGCCAACTTACCTAGGTCCTAGAAGAGCCCAGTGTAGGGGGACGCGCATGACATTTGGGGGGGGGGGGGAGATAGTCATTATACATTGTAGTTCTACACTACTGCTCCCCCCAGCTCTTCAGCCAGCATAGGGTTTAAGGCTGGGGGGCGGGTAGAGGACACAGCAGAAGTCCCTTGGTGTCAGCAAGCTGGAGCTGCTGGAACGGTGCCGTGGGGCGGTAAGCAGCCAGTACACAGTCCATTGGCATGTCAGCATTGGTGACACAGGCACACAGTCGCCGGTACAAAACGCAACATGGGAACTACATTTTGCCCAAGGAACCAGGGGCATGAGGGTAGCAAAACAAACAGGTCGTACTGGTACAGCTTCTAGAGCCTGTGCAGGCCAAGGGACAGCAGCGGGTTATGCTGGGTTGTGTGACAAGAAAGGAGAAATTCCTTTACTGGATTTGCTAGGAAATTTGCTACTGAGCCCAAAGATGCTGCAGCTTCAGTCAAGTGCCTCCTTCCTTTTGGGAATTAAAGGCTAACACCATGAGTGCATCCCTGCTGAAGAGGGGCGTGCGCAGGAATAAAAATGTGACCACTTTCGGAGGGGCATGTTCTGTGCCCCTGTTGCAGTCCCCGGGCCGGAGGAGCTTGCCCCCCGCTCCCCCCCCCGGGGCGCGGCTGGAGGGTTCTGGCTCTCCCCCTTTCCCTCACCCCTGGGGCTGGAGGAGTTCTGTGCCCCCTGCCGATTATTGGGGAGAGGGCTGAGTCCCTGCTTGCCCCCGCTTTGTGCACCCTGCTGTTTCTGAAGAAAAAGAATAGCTGAATGTGACCAAACTAAAATGACTCCAATGTCAGATTTTTTTACACTTATCCCTCTCACTCATCTTTACAGCTGGAGAAAGAACAATAATAAGTTCCCAATCTTGGGGACCACAATAAATAACAAAATCATACTTACCACTACTGTGTTTCATTCAGCTTCTTTAAAGACATTAATGTAGCAATTTCTCTTAATACCGAAGGGATTTCAGAACAGCTCAGAGATATTAATTTCTCTTTCGCCCTGTAATCTAGTAAAGAAATTAAATATTTTCACCTGGTAGAGTAATCACGCAAATCCTTGGCCAATAATGTTTTGAACTGCCAAAATTAGCTGATGAGCCACTAGAAGGCAGTCAAGTATAAGAGAAAAACTTAAACCGCAGATTACTGTTCCAGATGTCTCTGTTGCTGAACCAATTATGCGTGGCTCTCAGAACTCTAATTCTACAGTCATGAGTTGTTATGATCCTACCTTGTTTATTGTAATTTTAAAGAAATGTGCTTTATATGACCCATTAGCTTTCATAGCACCAGTCAGAAGAAAAAAAAAAACCCTGCGTCTCGCTCTGTCTTATATTAATGCTTTGCAGAAATATTGGTAACATTTCAAAGCCTGTCAGCTTTTTATATGGGAACCTGCACAGTATCTGATTTCAGGTGGAATCGCTGAGGTGCAGTTACTAAATTGGTGGACTAAGTGTGAACATCTGTTACCATGTCTGACACGGCTAGTCTCTGAAAGCATGTCTATAATTCCAAGCTAAAACCAAAGGTGAAGAATATTGTCTCAGGATAATAGTCTCCTGCTGATCAGCAAAGCTGAGGCATTTATGGAAAGAAAAACGTATTGCAGGCGAATCAGGAGACTTTCTGAATCAGGAGCTTGACAATCTCTCATCACCGCAACACTATTTCTGTTCCATTGCATTAATGGCCCAAAAGGTAACAAGGACACATTTCAAACTTGAACACTGCAATGGTTAATTTGCACATGTAGCTTAGGGATGTGCGCATGCACTTTGTGGAGACTTGTGCACTTGAGTAGTTGAATGTGATGCTACAACAGTAAAGTAGTTTCACTGAAAATCTTGAGTGCAGCCCCCTTAAATGCTGGACTGCCTGAGGCCTGGGCTACACTACAAAGTTATGTCAACCTAAGTTTTCATGTTTTGTCTTAGTTTTGCATGTGTCCACACCTAAATTTGTCTCCCGCCAACATAGCAACCCCTTTACATTGACACAATAACTCCCCCGCCCCGAACGAGACAGAACCACAGTCAATTTGCTTCGATCAAAATCGTGCCTGTGTAGACACTGCATTTACCCGTGTCAGCGCTAACAGTCCTCCAGCAATTGTCTCACAATGCCCCATCACCGCAACAGTGGTCACTCCAGTCACAGTTTTGAACTCCGCTGCCTTGGAGTTCACAGACAACAGAACTCCCCCCTCCCCACAAAAACTTTTTACACTCCCTAGTGTTTTTGGAAATGCCGTTTCCTGGGTGCCCACTTTGGTGAGCATCCAGCCATGTTGGCTCCATGCACACAGTGAGCTGGATATACCGAGACATGTACTGGAACAAGACTGCCTGGAACAAGACAGACATCCTGGATCCCCCTCAGCCTGTGGGGAGAAGAGGCTGTACAACCCCAACTGCAGAGCAACCAAAGAAGTATAGATAGCTGTGCAGATTGCACAAGGGATGCTAAAACTGAGCAGGGATGAGAATCAATGCCAGATGAAAGCCAAGGCACTTTGGCAGGCATATAAGAAGACAGAGAGGGCAATGACAAATCTGGGGCCACACAGCATAACTGCTGCTTCACAATGAACTGCCATACTTGGTGGAGACCCCACCAGCCCCTTGAATGTGACCGCAGACACTTTGAGACAACTGGGAAAGGAAACCCCTCCAGTGCACAGCAAGCTCTTCAAGAAGCTGCCAGAATGGAGCTAGTTCTAACAGGCAAGCACAGAGCAGCCTGGGGAAGAAGCAGAAGGAAGCTCAGTTAGGTGTACTGTTGCTTTATATCTCATAAGCATCTTTGTTTCCCTTTTCAGTGCTTTTCCCCTTCTGCTCCTGGCTCTCACGTTTAAAAATGGTGCCCATCTGAACATACAATGAACAAAGGAATTGACTTATCATTTGTTACTTCAGTTTTTAAAACAGCAGTGGAAAGACAAGTAAAATTAATACGTTGGCATGCACGTATAGTTGCTATTTCAATGAATTGGACATGAATTTAAAGCGCTTAGTGTAGCTTAGCCTGAATTACACAGTTCAAAACAGACCATTTGCCTGTGCTCTTGAACAATGTTGATGAAGCTTTCATGGAGCTACTCTGCAAGCCCCTCCCAAATGGTCCTAGGAATGGTGACCATCTTTCTTTCCCCACAGTGGGAGACCGTCCATTCTGCAGTGAGGTCGACTGGCACCATGGCAGTAAACAAGTTTGGCACATATGGGCTGGTGGCTTTGGCACAGCTGTTGCAGCTGCCGTCTCTCTCTGCCTTTATCACCCTCCAGAGTGCGATATCAGCCAGACTCACTGCTTTCTGTGACAATAGTGGCAGAATGTCAGTACACTGGCCCTATATGCTATGCAGGGCAATCCAGCATCTAACCTCCCTTGCAACAGTCCCCACGCTTGCTACTCCATACTCACCACGGCGTGAGCTGTAGAGCGGTGCTGTAGGGCTGCGCCAAAGCTAATTTGACAGGTCACTTTTTTTTTTTAGATTGACGATCGTTATGGGAAAAATGTCAGGAAATGTTAAGACATTTTTCTGCTACAACTGTAAATCTAATGCTGACTCTGTCTCTTTTTATCAGCATCCTTAACTGAGGTGTCTTTGAGAGGTGCCTCCGCCATACCTGCTGAAGGCCCCACCCAGATAAGGCTAAGAAAGAAGCGGACGAGGGAGGAAATATTCTTTGAGCGTATCCAGTTCTGTGCACCAACTGACCATGACCATAGGGCCTGAGAGGGGCTGTATGACCGAGAACCAGGAACAGAGAGAGCAGATGCTGGAGGAGAGGCCAAGTGACTAAGAGATGGCATGACGAAGTGCACCAGGATATTATGGCTTTGCTCAATCTACAAATGCAGATGTTGCAGAACATTACGGAGCTAAGAACAAGTTGGACAAACAGCTATAATGAATGGTCTAGGTGTACTTGGTCCTGCCTCAGTGCAGGGGGGTAGGGGGTGGACGGGAGGACTTGATCACCTCTCAAGGACTCTTTCAGCCCTACATTTCTATTATTCTAAATACCCAAAGATCCTGTACAAGCAGCCTTTCTATGCCATGAAAAACTCCCTGGTCGCTGCGCCACATACTATCCAGCACAACCGGTGGCATCGTTGGCTGAATCCTTACCATTCCACAGCAGGGGAAAACAAGAAGAATCATGACTGCCTCTACACTGATCTGTGAGAACAATAGGATCAGCCAATAAGCACAGTGCACTATTTGTTTTCACCAGGAATGACGCGGTTTAATATGTTCAGTGATGTTTGCTCATGTATATTTAGTGTTTTCTTGCTTTTTTATAAATACAGCTTTTCAATTTGTTTAGCTGTCCGTCAAGTTTGTTGCTTGCTCATTTGCACACTGTTGTGTTTTTGAAAGACAGCGTATATGAGTTTGCAAAACTCCCTCATACACATGATTCATAATAGCCATCAACACCCGGCCCATATTTAATGTCTCTATACATGGAATCACACAATGCCCAAAAGACTCACACAACACTACTGTGGCCGACTGTTAAAATGATCTTTTGCGGCCTCTGTCAGCCAGATAGCTTCACAGTTGGTTCTTTTAATTACCCTTGTGTCTGGCTGGTCAAAATCAGCAGGGAGTCAGTCCATCTCATCCTTCCCCATCCCCCCGCCCCCTTGCTTCACAAATATGACATAAAACACAACATGCAGCAATAACGATAGGAATGTTTGCCTCCCTGAGATCCAATCTAGTCATGAGACATTGCCAGTGAGTTCTAAGTTTACCAAGTGCACATTCAACTGTCATCCTGCATCTGCTCAGCCAGTGGTTGAATCATTCCTTGGCTATGTCAAGGTGGCCAGCATAAAGTTTCATGAGCCACGGGAGCAAGGGGTGGGCTGGTTCCCTCAGAATAGCTACTGGCATTTCACCATCACCAGTGGTAACAGGCTAATCAGGAAAGACTGGCCTACTTGCAACCTTTGGAAAAGGCCTGTGGTCTCTCTTCGAGAGTTGCTCATATGCATTCCATGTAGGTGAGTGCGCGCCCCGTGCACGAGCCTGCGGAAAACTTTTCTGCCCTAGCAACCCAGCGGTCGGTCTCGGCGCCCCCTGGAGTGGCGCGCGTATAGCGCGGTATATAGGGCGCCACCGACCGCGCGGGTCCCCAGTTCCTTCTTTCCGCCCGTGACAGTCAGTGGAACGTCTGCCCCTTGCCTTTATCAGCAAGTAGCAACCTGCTTTAGTATTGTATATAAGTTCTTTATTGTTTTTATAGTATATAGTTAGTGTAGTATAAGATAGTGTATATAGTTAGCCCCTAAGGGGCTCCCTTAGGAGCCATGCCTGGCTCCACCGGGTTTAAACCTTGTGCGGCTTGCGGTAAGGTGTTCTCCGTCAGCGACCCCCATGACCGCTGCCTTCGGTGCCTCGGAGAACAACACCGCAAGGACAAGTGCCGCATATGTAAGGCTTTCAAGCCGCGGACTCAAAAGGACAGAGACGCTCGCCTCCGGGCGATCTTGATGGAGACGGCACTTCGTCCCGACTCCGAGCCGTCCAGATCACCCACGGCACCGAGCGTCTCGTCGTTCCGGAGCGCACCACCGGTACCGACACCAACACCATCGGTACCGTCTAAACCGGTACCGAAGAAAAAGAAACGGCCAGCGGCCGCACCTATGGACTCCTCCCTGCGACCGGTACAGCAGGGAGTGATACAGGAGATGCCCCAGCCACGTGCCGTTGAATCTGTCCTGGCACCGGCATCTCCTCGTAGAGAGCCTCCCCCGACCCCGAGGGGTGGGGGAGCGCCTCTACAAGGGCCGTCGACGCCGGAGGCGTTCACAGCGGCACGAGCCCTCATGGCCCTGCCCACGCCTCCGTCCCCCCCCTCGGCTGAGGGCATCGGGGATAGCGTCTCGGGGTAAGCCCGTGCTGGGCTACTCCGGTGGGAGGTCGAGACGGGACTCGGTGTCTCCCCCCAGACGGTCGGGGAGAGGGAGAGCAACATCCTCCCCCCCCCAGCTCCGACCGCGAGTCGTTGAGCTCTTCCAAAGAACGGCACCATAGCTGTTCGGGAAGTTCCGTAACCGAGGTGGGACCTTCGGAGCCCCGGCGCCGCTCAACAAGGCGGGATAAGTCCCGGACGTCGGAGCCATGGCACCGCTCCTGTTCGTCTTCGGGCTCTCGGCACCGCTCTTCACCAGCCCCGGTGCCGAGACGTGCGGCTGAGCGTTCCCGGTCATCGGAACGCAGTCCGGTGCGGATCCCGGCGCCCCAGCCACGGCACCGGTCTCGATCCCCGGCATTACATCCAGAGAGGCAGCGGGACACACCACGCCGGGCTCGCTCGCCCACCCGCACTCCAAGCCCATCCCGCCATTCCTCACACGACGCCCCAGCTTCAAGGGCACCGAGGACTCAAGAACGGTACCGGCGCTCTGCTAGCCCGGTACGTTCGAAGGCGTCAGGGCAGGCATCTCGCCCCTACCACACCTCCCGATCCCCGGTACCGACCGATACCATGCGGTACCGGACCAGATCGAGGTCCCATCTCCCCGGCGCGGCGTGCGGCACCGAGACAGGACGCGGAGCATCAGAGGCATTCTGGGAGCTCGGTACCGCAGGGGAGCCGGTACCATCAAACCACACGGGGCCGCTCTCGTAGCCCGGCGTACAGCCATCGGCACCGGGAACGCCAAATCTCGTTCCCGCACCCCTATCGGTACCGGACGCCTCGGCACCGGACGCCTCTACGGTACCGCACCTTTCCACGGGGGAGCGGCGCTCAAGAAGCCCTAAGGCCCACGCCAAGCGCCGTTATAAATCGGTACCGGCGTGGGGGCAAGGCCCTTGGCAGTGGCCTTATTGGGGACCCTGGCCCCCTCAGACAATCCAAGGCACAGGGTCACTCCCCTCCTCCTCCAAACCTCAGCCACACCCCCCACCACAGGGTGGACAGCAGGAGGAGCACCCCCAAGATGGGGATCATTCGTCGGACTACGAGTCTGATCCTCTGGAAGGGCCCTCTACAGGCCCGTTGTTACAGTCCTCCTCCTCCTCCCCACCCGATACAACATCTAGGGACCAGAGGACCCCTTTGCCTGATTTTAAGGCTCATCAGGAGCTCCTTAAGCGGCTAGCGGAGAACCTTAAGATAGATCTCAGGGAGCTCTCGAAGGAGGAGGACCCCATATTTGGTATGCCAGCCTCTGCGGGCCCCTCTAGGGTGGCACTCCCGGTTCATGACCAGGTACTCAAACGGGTGAAACCCATATGGGAGACCCCTGCCTCGGTAGCTTCAACTTCTAAGACCGCGGAGCGTAAATACTATGTGCCGCAGCAGGGGTTTGAGTACTTGTACAACCACCCAGCCCCCGGTACCTTAGTGGTGGACGCTGTCAATCAGAGGGAGCGCCAAGGTGCCCAGGCCAACACTCCCAAAAATAAAGACTTTAAGAAGCTAGACCTTTTTGGGAGAAAGGTATACTCCACCGCGGCCCTTCAGCTCCGCATAGCAAACCACCAAGCTCTGTTGGGGCGCTATAATTTGAATCTCTGGGCCTCACTCCAGAGATTTACGTCGGCCCTTCCTCCAGATCTAGCACAGGACTTCACCACCGTCCTCCAGGAAGGGTCAACTGTAGGGGAGCTACTATCCAGTCGGCCAGTGACGCGACCGACGCGGCGGGTAGGGCCATGGCGTCCGGCATTGTGATGCGCCGGTCGTCCTGGCTACAATCATCTGGCCTCTCCACGGAGGCGCAACAGGCCATTCAAGATCTGCCCTTTGACGGTACAGGCCTGTTCTCCGCCAAGACAGATGATAAGCTGCCCGCCCTAAAGGATTCTCGCGCCACTCTGCGATCCTTGGGGCTTTACGTACCGCAGACAGCGAGGCGCCAGGGCAGACAGCAGCCCCAGAGACAACAACAGCAGCAGCCCGCTCCTAGGCTACCCCCCCGCCAGACCCAGCCCAGAAGAACAGGGGACCGTTTCCGGCAGAACAACCGCCGGAACCGCTCCGGGCCTGCCAAGGGCCCCCAATCCGGGCCGCGCAAGAATGGCAAGCGCCCTTTTTGATGGGACGCTCGGGAGCGGCAATTCTGCCATTCTAACGACCCCGAGGGTCGACCAGGATCTCACCCTGCCCTTCAAAGACAGACTTCGGCCCTTCCTCCGAGAGTGGCGAGGCATAACCTCAGACCGCTGGGTGTTAAGCGTGGTGCGGAGGGGTTACGCCTTACAGCTCTCGGCTTTCCCACCGGACTCTCCCCCTACCCCGTCCCTCTTCAGGGACCCCTCTCACGAGCAACTCCTCCTTCAGGAGGTCCGCTCCCTGCTCCGCCTAGGGGCAGTAGAGGAAGTCCCACCTATGGAAAGGGGCAGGGGGTTTTACTCCCGGTATTTCCTTATTTCCAAGGCAAAGGGAGGCCTCCGGCCCATTCTGGACCTCCGCCGCCTCAACAGGTTCATCAGGCGGCTCAAGTTCCACATGGTCTCCCTAGCCTCCATCATTCCCACATTGGATCCTGGAGATTGGTATGCCGCTCTCGACTTGAAAGACGCATATTTCCACGTGTCTATCCTCCCTGGCCACAGACGTTTCCTACGGTTCACGGTAGCTGGTGGCCACTACCAGTTCACGGCCCTCCCCTTTGGCCTCTCTTCAGCGCCCCGGGTCTTCACCAAGTGTATAGCGGTGGTGGCGGCCTACCTGAGGCGCAAAGGGGTCCAGATCTTCCCCTACTTGGACGATTGGTTACTTCGGGGAAGATCCAGACTCCATGTGGCAAACAGTTTAGCCCTAACGTGCGAGACGTGCAACAGACTGGGGCTGCTCATAAACGAGCAGAAATCCACACTGACCCCAGTCCAGCGCATAGAATTTATTGGGGCCACTCTGGACTCAGTACAGGCCAGGGCCTTCCTCCCACTACCTCGTTTCCAAGCCATGACCGCCATCATACGCGAGCTACAGACGTTCCCCACAACAACAGCCAGACGCTGCCTGCAGCTGTTGGGGCACATGGCGGCATGCACATACGTAGTCAGGCTGGCTCGCCTCAGACTCAGGCCTCTGCAGGGCTGGTTAGCGTCAGTATATGCCCCAGCCAGACACTCTCTGGGCAGGGTAGTCACCGTCCCACCCCAGGTCTTAGCGTCACTGAACTGGTGGACAGACCAGAGACAAGTAATGGAAGGAGTCCCCTTCGCAGACCTGGTTCCCTCTGTAACTCTAATCACAGATGCCTCCGATATCGGGTGGGGGGCGCACATTACACACAACCTGAGTACCCAAGGTCAGTGGTCGCTGCAAGACAGACTGCTCCATATAAACATTCGGGAACTCCGAGCAGTCCTTCTCGCTTGCAAGGTTTTTCTCCGCTTTCTCAGGGGGCGGGTGATACAAGTCCTTACGGACAACACCGCCACGATGTTTTACATCAACAGACAAGGCGGGGCGCGCTCCTCGACCCTGTGTCGCGAGGCGCTACAGCTATGGGACCTCGCGGTGAGAAACGACTTCCACTTGGTGGCATCTCACCTCCCAGGGGTGAGGAACGACGAGGCAGACCGCCTCAGCAGATCGTTCTTTCCCCGCCACGAATGGTCACTTCATGGGGAGGTTACAGCGTTTCTCTTCCGCAAGTGGGGAGTTCCCCATCTGGACCTCTTTGCCACGCTACAGAACGCGAAATGCCCACTATTCTGCTCCCTGCGCGGGTGAGAACAGAACTCCATTTTGGACGCGTTCCTGATAGACTGGTCGGGGCCACTTCTCTACGCGTTTCCACCGACCCCACTGCTCCCCAAGGTGCTCTTGAAAGTCAAGAGAGACAGAGCGGACATCATCCTGATCGCACCGGCATGGCCGAGACAGCACTGGTACAGTATGCTGCTCGACCTCTCCATCGCCACGCCGATCCCGCTCCCGAGACGATACGATCTCCTATCCCAGGAGCAGGGTCGCCTGCTCCACCCAGACCTGGACTCCCTCCACCTGACGGCGTGGAGGCTCCATGGCTAACGGAAGGAGAGAGGGCTTGTTCCGCACAAGTCCAAAACTTCCTGCTGGGGAGCAGGAAACCTTCAACCCAGGTGGTATACCGGGCGAAGTGGAAATGCTTCACCTACTGGGCACAGTCACAGGGCATCGTGCCTCTGGACTCAACTATCCAGGCCATCTTGGACTACCTCCTACATTTAAAGATGCAGGGCCTTGCCCTGGCCTCCCTAAGGGTGCATCTGGCGGCCATCTCGGCCTTCCATTGCCCAGTGGAGGGGAGGTCTATATTCTCCCACCCGATGTCCATCAGGTTTCTCAAGGGAATAGAGAGGCTGTTCCCACAAGTTCGTGATCCCTTGCCTCTCTGGGACTTAAACCTAGTTCTCACTATCCTCACAGGTCCCCCCTTTGAGCCTATGGCTACATGCCCTCTTCTAGTCCTATCATGGAAGGTAGCCTTCCTCGTAGCCATTACATCGGCTAGGGGGTCTCCGAGTTAAGAGCCCTAACCTCAGACCCTCCTTACACAGTATTTTTCAAAGATAAAGTGCGACTGAGACCCCACCCGGCCTTCCTACCTAAGGTGGTGTCCCAGTTTCATTATAATCAGGATATTTTCCTCCCCGTGTTCTTTCCCAAACCACACGGATCGGAGGAGGAGCGGAGATGGCACTCACTGGATGTCAGGCGAGCCTTAGCCTTCTACATAGACCGGACCAAGCCGTTCCGGAAGTCCACGCAGCTCTTCGTCGCAGTGGCGGACCGCATGAAAGGCTCACCTGTCTCCACCCAGTGCATCTCCTCCTGGATCACCACCTGCATCCGCACCTGTTATGAGATGGCGAAGGTACCACTTCCAGGACCGATTACAGCGCACTCCACCAGGGCCCAAGCCACCTCGGCGGCTTTTCTGGAACGAGTGCCCCTACAGGATATCTGCAGAGCTGCAACCTGGTCATCGGTCCATACCTTCACCTCTCACTATGCCATCGTGCAACAAGCAAGAGAGGATGCAGCAGTTGGCAGAGCCGTGCTGAGAAGGGCTTCGCGCCACTGACTCCTTCCCACCGCCAAAGGTATGGCTATGTAATCACCTACATGGAATGCATATGAGCAACTCTCGAAGAGAGAAAACAGGGTTACTTACCAGTAACTGTTGTTCTTCGAGATGTGTTGCTCATATCCATTCCAAACCCACCCTCCGTCCCCGCTGTCGGAGTCGGCAGAAAGAAGGGACTGGGGACCCGCGCGGTCGGTGGCGCCCTATATACCGCGCTATACGCGCGCCACTCCAGGGGGCGCCGAGACCGACCGCTGGGTTGCTAGGGCAGAAAAGTTTTCCGCAGGCTCGTGCACGGGGCGCGCACTCACCTACATGGAATGCATATGAGCAACACATCTCGAAGAACAACAGTTACTGGTAAGTAACCCTGTTTTTTAAAGCTGTGAGCATCATACACTTTCCTGGCCCAGTCCACATTAATATCAGTGAAGCATCCAGGGTGAGCCACTAGCACTCGCATAACCATGGAAAAACACCCCCTCTTGGTTTACATACTCTCTGGCATGGTTGGTTGGTGCTAGAATAGGGATATGCCCCACCACAGTTCAGGAACCGTGGCCCCAGTGCTTCAAAGCCAGCTACTATTTCCTCCACATTGCCAAGAATCACAGTCCTGTGCGGCAGGAGACACTTAATGGCCTTGCATGCTTGGATGACAAGGGCCTCCACTGTGGGTTTTCCAATTCCGAACTGGCCACTGACCAATGGCCTATGTTGCAGGCTTCCAGCGCACAATCACCACTTGCTTTTCCAACGTTACTGCAGCTTTCATTCTGGTGCACCAGGCTGGAGGGCTGGGGTGGCTTGGCATACAGAACCAGGAATGTTTAAAACAGTAAGCAGCGGTCTCACTGTTTAGTGATTAATTTAAACGTTGCCTCAGGGAAGCCTCCCCACCGAGTGAGAGCTGCCCAGCTGCGGCTCAGCAAGCATGCACCCAGGCCATCATGGCCAGGCTGCCTCCGCCTCCTCCCACCTCCAGTACCCTCTGCCAGATCTAGACCGCTGATGCTGCCAACACATGACCAGCAGAGCCAGTAATTCCATGGCAGTTCAGCAGGACGGAGCCAGCCGGAGGAGCTACTTAGAATCATAGACTATTAGAGTTGGAAGGGACCTCAGGAGGTCATCTAGTCCAACCCCCTGCTCAAAGCAGGACTAACCTCAGCTATATCATCCCAGCCAGGGCTTTGTCAAGCCTCAGCTTAAAAACCTCTAAAGATGGAGATTCCACCACCTCTCTAGGTAACCCATTCCAATGCTTCACCACCCTCCTAGTGAAAAACTTTTTCCTAATGTCCAACCTAGACCTCCTGCCCTGCAACTTGAGACCATTGCTCCTTGTTCTGTCATCTGCCACCACCGAGAACAGCCTAGCCCCATCCTCCCTGGAACCCCCTTTCAGGTAGTTAAAGGCCGCTATCAAATCCCCCCTCATTCTCCTCTTTTGCAGACTAAACAAGCCCAGTTCCCTCAGCCTCTCCTCATAAGTCCTGTGCTCCAGCCCCCTAATCATTTTGGTTGCCCTCCACTGCACTCTCTCTAACTTGTCCACATCCTTTTTGTAGTGGGGGGCCCAAAACTGGACACAATATTCTAAATGCGGCCTCACCAATGCCGAATAGAGGGGAATAATCACTTCCCGTGACCTGCTGGCAATGCCCCTCCTAATGCAGCCCAATACGCCATTAGCCTTCTTGACAACCAGGGCACACTGCTGACTCATATCCAGCTTTTTATCCACCGTTACCCCCAGGTCCTTTTCTGCAGAGCTGCTGCCTAGCTCGTCGGTCCCCAGTCTATAGCTGTGCATGGGATTCTTCCTTCCTAAGTGGAGGACTCTGCACTTTTTTTTGTTGAACCTCATTAGATTTCTTTTGGCCCAATCCTCCAGTTTGTTTAGGTCACTCTGTATTCTATTCCTACCTTCCAGGGTATCTACCACTCCCCCCAGCTTAGTGTCACCGCTTGATGCCTCTCTCCACAACCTACTTCTGCAACTGCAGGGTAAGGTAATGTTTAAACATTCTATTTTTAGACGTTTAAACAGAGAGTTAATTACATGAATTTTTACATCCCTACCAGGAATGTGCTCTTTCGCACCTGAAACTATGTGACGTTGCTCAGTGAATGCCTGCAACAACCTGAGAGTTGTATTCATTGCTTAGGTCAGCCATTCCTCCTGCTTGGGCGTCTCATCTTCCTCACCGTGCTACCAGTTGTAGTGGTGTTTGTTGACGTTCCACTAACATGTTAGCAACTGACATGAGACTTGCACTGCGCAGGGTCCCTGCTACTGCCAAAGAGATTGCAGGGCCCAAAAAGCGATGCACAGAACTTTAGGAATTTTAAAAGAGGCATGAAAATTATGGGCTTGAATAAACATTATGGGATGAGAAAGTGAAATTGTGGGAGCTTGACTCCTAGTTCCCAGAAGGCCCTGGACAAATTGCCGCTAGCCCACAAAACACTTTAAAAATGTCCCAGAAGGTATTACCCTGGCGACAGCATGGGGCACAGTGGGATATGTACCCATGGTGCATCACTTCTTCTGTCAACACACCCACATGTGCTGAGGCCGTGCAGTCCTGACACAAGCAGTCAAGTTTGCATGCACTCCAGTGACACACAAATGTTGGCAGCTGACATACACACCAAGCTTTGGAGTGTAGACACAGCCTGAGTATCTGGCAGCGAGCAGGAGCACGGCAGTGACAACCCTGTGAGCACACAAAGGAGCGCCACAGCATCCAAAGCCAGGGCTGTGAGAAACCCAATGCTGGCCATTATGAGGTGTCAAGCCTAGCGTGAATGTGCTGGGGAACCATCATGCTGAGGATTTTGGGATGTCACCTGTCCCACCTCAGCTACAGTACCACTGGCTTCAGCAGCAGGGGTGTTCCCCGTCTCTTACCTTTCCTGGAGGCTCCTCAAAGGCAGCAGCAGCTAACTAACACCTTGAAGACACAGGGAGCTGCAGAGGAATCCACCTAGACAGAGGGGTAGAGCGTGCATGCCTTTCTGCTCCCCTCGGTCTCAAAGATCCCTAGCATGGGCATATCTCCACTGGCTAGCTAGAAAAAAAAATCAAGTTTAGGAATAAGAATGATTATTTCTTTGTATTACGGTAGCACCCAGCAGTTCCCAACTATTCTGCTAGGCACAGGGCAGACAAAAGACAGTACCTGCCCGAAGAGCTTACAATCTTTGTTTAAGACATACAGTGAAATAACCAGAGGGGGGGGGGGGGTGGATGGTGGATGGGGGCAACAGTGAGACAAACACAGGCACTAGCTGTGTGCGTAGTTTGAAGGCTGAGAAGGTAGGTGGCGGGCTTGGCTCAGCAGCAGTAGTCTCGGCTCAGCATTACACTCTCAAAACAGCTCCATTTTTCCTTGGACACGTGTAGGCGTCTTAAGCCCGGCACATAACCCTTCTTCCCCCATCAAGGACATAGGCCCAGCTACTTTCAGTTCAAAAGTTCAGCTATGTCCACACTCACCAAAGTGTCTCTCTCTTTTCTCCTCTGGTGCGTTAGTCGGCTGTGGTTTCTCTCGACTCAGATTTATGCGATCTTTTGGAGGGTTTTTTCCAAGCTTCAGTTTGTCCTTTTCCCCCTTTCTCTGGATTCCAGTTGTGTTCACTGCCAGCCTGCTCTTTCCAGCTCTGCTTCAGATTTGGCCCCGTGCCATTCTCCGTTGTATCGTGGGTTTATTTTTCTTTCTACTCCTACGCCTCTCTCAGCGGAGGCTTTAATTTTTCAATGTGTCATGTGCTTAGGGGCTGATTTATTTCTGGCTTCTTTGCTTTACATCATTAGCCCTGCTGACAAGATCTTGTTCTGCCTTTTGCTTACATCAAAGTCTTTCCCTTGTACAAGTACATTTCCAGCTAGGCTTTCTGGCTCTAGTTTTGTTTCGGCTCTCATGCCGTCTTTCTCCACTTGCTTTTGATGGAGTTGTTTCCATCTGAGCCTCTTGTTATTACAGTCTAATGTCCTTTCACGCTCCAGGGCAACTCCAGCATCCCCAGTCCTTTTTTATACTGCAGGCTCAGCTGAACTACCTGCCTGATAATGCCAACCTCACCTTCCATTGTAAAGGGGCAGATTGCCAACTCCCATAGCTCCTGATGCCTGGCCTGGCATTTAAACTAGAACGAGCCTTTTAAAAAAGTTGAACTGAAACAACTTTACTTAAAAGTTAAAAACGTATTTATATGAGCCCAAAAGATGAAAAAGGCTTTTTTATTAAAAAATAAAGGCTCCCCCAGTTCTCTGGGCCACCCAAGATCTTTTGCCCTCGTTGCTTCTCCTCCTGAAGCTATGATTTCGGGAGGGTTACAGTGCTCATGGATAGAGACGCCCCAGCTTCACCTCTTTTTGCATGGTCTTGCCCCTGCACCAATAGCACTGGAGTTGCATTATGTTGCTATGGCAATGCTAGACACTGGAGGAAATCTCCAATGGCCAGTTAACCTGGAGTTAGTGTTGCATTGTGCTGGCAGGGCAGTGCAACATGTCCCTAACAATTTTGTGAATTGGGCCACGGTCCTTCCCAGTCTCCTTTAACAGACTCTGGGCCTGTGGTCGTCCCACTTTTGTGCAGCATGGAGGAGAACCAACCTGAGCAGCTAGGTGGCCTTGGGGGTGGGGTTTTTCATGATACACAGCCGCATCCTATTCTCCCCTTAGCTTTTGCAGCTCACGGGTGGTAGAGGGACTGGGATTTGGCCCAATGCTCTGTTCAGCATAATTTTTCATCAGTGACCCAGTTGACTTCATTTGGCACCTTACCTATGGGCAGCTACAGATACACAGTTCAACGCCAGGCCTAATGGCCCTGAGCCAGCAAAGCATCGGCTTAATTTTAAAGACACTGCTCATGTGCTTAAAATTAAACATATGCGCAAGTGTTATTTAGTATTGGGGCCACTGAGCCTGAACCTGTACCCCTGACCCAGGCTAACCACCTGTGGCTTTCAGTATGCATGCAGGACTGGGCCCTGCGTTTAGAGTGTAATGCTATATAAAAGTTAGCAAATTACACAGGCCCTACAACCCAAGCTGAGGAAGGGGCCACACTGCCCCAGGGTCACAATCGTATTCATGCTTCCACCTTGCTCTAGAGTGAGGTAATCTGTACCAGCCCTTGTCCCAGTGCATCCTATGTCGCCCACGGCACTGGCTTTGATGCACTCACAAGCATAAGGTTGAGGGTGGGGGGGGGAGGCAGAGCCAAGGCAACAACACCACGTCTTCGCCCCGCCTGCCTGCACTGCCCAGGCGAGGGAGTTGCAGTAGGTGCTTCCTGCATGGATATGGGCAGCCAACGCAGGACGCTCACAATTAGCGCTGTTCAGGAATAGTTTGACACCGCATTTTTTTGATGGAAAATAGCAATTGGTCAAAACGGAACTGCTTCAGGGGGAGGGGCTGATTCAACCCACAAATTTTAGAATTGTTCAAATGTCCCATTTTGACATACGCAGAATGACAAGTTTGCAATGACTTTTCATTTAGAAATATAATGGAGAGGTAAAGTTTTCAAAATGTTAACTGGTCAACATTTAAATGGGGTTTGTTTTTGTGTTTTTTTTCAAAATTATCCAAACAAAACATTTTGACCCAATCCAATTTTATTTTGGTTGTGAACCTTTTTTGCCCATTTGTCCTGATTTGGGATGGGTGTCATGGGACAATTTTTCAAAATCGCACCCAGCTCTCCTCCACGTGCCTTTCACTGATGTACGTGTGTGCCCAGCTCTTGGCAGAGCCCTTAAGAACGTTGCAGGGTAGAATGCTGTAGTGTGTAACCCACTAGGCAGTGTGTTATGCATCTTCCACAGTATATGACTCTGTTACAGCGCTCCTAGTGAGAGCTGGAGATTCATGTGGTTTGATCTGGAGGGCTAAGACTGAATCTTGGTGTCAGCCATAGATGGGGACTTGTCTGGGATTGAAACTGCTGTTGTACTCAAACTCAGTTTTAGCATCTTCTGTCCAGACTCATGGTCAGTGTGTGACAGCTGTCCCTCTTTGGGCCTGAGCCACTGAGTCTTACAGCTAGAGACATAACCATCCTGCATACATATAAAGGGCACCAAGTCCTGCTGACCTACACCACCATCTGCTCATTTGCAAGATCAAAATACAAGGTGAAACAAGATATTCTGTCAATGGCCTGCAGTATTATGCATAACAAGTCAGTGCATGTGGAATGAGGCAGAGACCGTAGGGTGCCTACCACACTAAGGCCATAGTCCATGACTGGGATTCTTAGGAGCATCCACATTACAAGTAAATGAAGTAATTATAGGCAGTGTAGGTAGTAACACACTATACATAAAGTTATCTGAACTCTCCCATTTTAAGGCCCTTCAGCCCACTGTCCTAGCTGAAATTTTTCATGCCTAGGCATGTGTGTCAGGCTGAAGTTGTACAAAAATTTCAGTTAAAAACAGTTCAGTTGTTCCTGTGAACTTATTTTTTTCCTACTCATTTAAAAACATGTTTACAACCGTTTCACTGAGAAGGTCTAGTGCCTCCAATGGGGGAGAAGTGAGGGCTATGGGGATGTGCCCAAATTTGGCCAAGATATAAGGCTCTGAAAAAATGCTGTTTGTATGGTGTCTGTAGAGATTGGCAGCTAAATTGTCCAAAGATTGGCGGAGAGGTTAAAAAGGTTGGGCCTTTTCAGCTTGAAAAGGTGACAACTAAGCGGTGATATGATAGAGATCTATAAAATCTTGACTGATGTGGAGAACATGACTAAGGAAATGTTATTTACTCCATCCATAACAAAAGAACTGGGGGGGGGGGGGGTGTCACCCAATGAAATTAATAGGCTTCCACCTTTTTAGCGATACAATACTAGAAACAATGTCAAGTAGAAAATATTAGCACTCAAATGACAGGGACAAAAATCAGACAGAAAGAAAGCTTTGTTTTCCAAAGTGATTTGTAACGTAACACCAGCCAAAATTGATCACTGGGGCAACACAGCTCTGTCTGCTGGATCCCTAGGCAGAGGCGGTGTGTTCATGTCAATATAGTCTGGTTCTGAAGATCCCCTCCATGCCCTGACCCATCATTAGCTGTTCGGGTAGAGCTCATTCAACCCTTGCTTACAAATCATAATATGAAATGATTAGGTTGGCCATCACCACCAAAATGAACGCGCTTACATTGTCATAAGAAACATCAGTGGTGTGAGACAGCTAGTCTTTGTTCAACCCTGTTATGCTTTTTCAGGTACAATATTTCACTGTATATGGTTTTAAAGTGTGTATTAATGGTCCCATTTCAACTCACATTTCCAGCCACTGACTAAATTGGCAACACTGCGTGTAACTAGTTGACCATTAGGGGTTTTTTGGGGGGTGTATAGAGAAATCCCCGCCTCCAGCTACCGCCAACTGGGACACATGCCACCGCCCCCCACCACGGCCTCCTCCATTCCCCAGCACTGCAGGAGGTGAGTCCCGCTGGCCAGGGTCAGTCACCCAGCAAATGGCCCCTCCCAGCACCTCCCCCTCCCCAGCCTCGCTCCCTCCCTTGGCTGTCCTAATGCCATCCCCTGCCCCTCGCTTGCTGCCTGGCTCTGGCTCGCTCTCCCTGAGCTTTGTGCTCGCCCCGCTTGACCTGAGCCAGGCTTTGCAGTCTGAAGGGTGAGGGAGACTTTGCCGAGTCGGTGTTGGCTGTTGACTTTGGAAAGACAGAGGCGTGTGTCATTCCCGCCCACCCGCCCCCCTTGCTCTGGTTAAACCCTGTTGCAAACATTTGAGTTTTTCCTTTCCAAACCTGAGAAAAATCTCCCACTGTTCCTGCCCCTTTTGGTTTGTGCCATGGCTAGGCACTGAGTTTGAAAGGGACTAACACCCATCCCTCCTTCAAGTCTGATATTTCTTTCTCACGGATCACTTGCTGCCCAGCCCCAGGGGATGTAATCTCCGCCCTCTCTTTCTCCAGGGTATGTTTATGTCATTCATATCATCACTTGCTCAATGCGCAGTTTGATATGTAGGTGTGGCAGAATTAAATGTTTATAATTTTGTCAGATTCTATCTGTCTATTGGCAATACACCACATGGCACTCTTACTTCGGCACTGCTGCCGGGGATGGCACTGCCTTCAGAGCTGGGTGCTCATCCAGCAGCGGCCGCTGTCTGGCTGCCCAGCCCGTTCTGAATTCGTACCGGGGCTTCATTACAAATTAAGCGCTGCCCTCACTTCCCCTCCATCTGAAATGGGCTGGGGTTGGTTTAAAAGGCAATGCAGCTTTTTTTCCCTCATGAGACTTGGCAACACTCAGGCAGGAGGGAAAGAGGGAGGAGGCAGGAGCTGTGACGGAGGGATGGTAGGAAGGAGGGGAGTGTGGAAGGGCAGGAGCTGCAGAAGGGGGAGAATATGAGTGGGGGAAGAAGCAGAAGGGTAGGAACCATGGCGGGGGGATAGGAGCATGGTTTGAGGCATGAGCAGGCAGGGCCAAATTTAGGAGCAGGTGACCCAGGCAACCAGCTGGGATGCCAGGCTTAGGGGGCGCTGGACTCGGGGTGCTGTTTTTGTTGGTGCACAGTTCAATTTCTTGATGTTAGCGCATTTCAATTATTCTTAAGATTAAAAAGTTTCTAGAAACTTAGAGGAAATGAAATTTTTTTGCTTGTATATGGCATGAATATATGCAGATTTGTAGATCCTAGTGTGAAAATGTAATCGCCTTATATGACTGGGATAAATCATGCATGCAAATCATGCATCAAAGTCATGAAATAGGCTACAAATGCACTAAAAAATAAAGTATTCAAAAGCTTAACAAATGGGGAGTGCACCGAAGATGCTCCTCACCTGGGGGCGCCAGTTGGTCCTGGGAGCAGGAGCAGGGGACAGCGACACAAGCAAATAGAAGGGGATGGGGGAAAGTAACGAGGGATGGGAGCTGGGGCAGAGGTCTGTGGGAGGTGGGGGGAAGGAGGTCGTGTAGCCACCAGAGAACACACACCCCCCACCCAACCTGGGATGGAACCCATTCTTCCCAAGTCTCAACCTTTCCTTGGTGTACAGAAAACAGCTTTGACACTCACTGGCAAGTTGTGTGGCTCCATCTCTCTCTAGTGATGGGTCCACATAGAAGAAGAGAACAGCCCTCTGCTGCTTCCCATTCCTCAGTTAGCTCAAATGGCAGAGGATAGTGCTGTGGGTTTTAAAAAGCCCCTACCTGCTGGTGGTACACGTGGCAGGCAGTCAGGTTCCCCATGAATGATGAATTTTTAAGTTTTTTAAAAAATACAGGGAATTACAATGTGAAGATAAATTTGATGCTGACCCGGTTGAATTTTTTTCCACAATGGAAGTCTTATGGCTTCAGTGCTGCCTTTGATCTCATCTTCAATGTGTTACCTGTAACTGATTTGGAGATGTCATGCCTATCATTGATTTCAACCTGGAGTGGATGGGCTGCCAAGCTCTAGCGATGAGTTTTTAGCTGCCTAGCCTGAATCACTTATGAAGGCGAGACCATGTCCTTTAAAATGCTAATTACTATTACAAGACTTGGTTAAAAAATGTGTACTTGGGTGTTGATAATACTGATTCCCTGCCACTAAAATCTCATTTCAGGAATGCTGCCTCTGAAAGGTTTTATAGCACAGTCTGTTTGGCTCAGCCCCACAATGGAAAATATAACATGCTAATATAATGATTGCCCTGATTATCAGAACCTCATAGGGATACGTGACTACTCAGGGGGAGGAAAAAAAATCAGGATTGTTTTCCCTGCTGTATACTCACTCTTATTTCACGAATGTCTTTAAAAATAATCACCACCTAAAGTACTATAGATGCAAGTTAACAGCTGTTATAGACCAGGCAAGCAGCAAGGGATGAACAAAGAGGCACACAGTCATAAAGGTATGTAAACAAATACCAGTTCACTGCCATAAAGTTATAATGAAGAGTACAAGAGACAGTCATAAATTTGGCATTGAATATTTATTCTGATAAACCTTTGTGTATTCCAAACTACTTCATATTAATTCTGTTGTAAGCAAAAACTTTTGTAACAAATGGTCCAAAAGCTTCTGTCAGCATAAACTAGACAGTCAATGCATTGCCACATTCTGTGGACATAATTTTCAAGTGCAAAGCAGATTATTTGAAAAGACAAATTTCCAACCTTCTTAACAGTTTGGACAATGCTAAAATCCAGTAACAACTCTTTAAATCTCTGCAAATTTAGTTCTCTTAGTGCCTTTGTAATAAATAAATAGAAAATATATCTTTTTCATTGTGAGGTCTATAAGAAAATGTACAAAACACTATACATCTAACTCCGAAAAAGGACCAGCTATTTCGGCGACAGATAAAACAAGCATTTGATCTGACACACCCCCCACCCCAAAAATCACTCTAATGGTGACAACTGTATATGTAGATGAATGTGAAAATATTTGCCCCAATAAAACCTTACAGACAGGATATTTGCAGTTTGTGAATGGACAGTTAAAAGAATGCACAAACTACAAGCAGTCAGTCAATTCGCTAGTTACAGAGAAGCACATGTACAACTTCTAGAATCCATATATATTTTAAAAATGATACATCAGAACTATTGGTTGGTGATATTAGACCAAATTCTGCCTTCTGCTCCATGCATTTAACTCCCATTGAGCTGCTTGCATTTCAGGGGAGAATCTGGCCCATTACGCTGTGCCATGCTCTCTGTCTAGGCTTAACAAGTTGTAGTGATCCTATCTTAAGTATTTACAGAGTAAGACCCATCCCCTTTCTCCAGAAGAGGCCCATGTGACCATCTTGGCAGGACAGAACAAAGTATTTATAGATTTTTTTTTCTGGATAAGATGTGATTTTAAAAAACAAGCATATTTCCTAGAGCCAAGTCTTATGATTTTACCCTGAGAATTCCAAAATCTTTGAAAATTAGATGCTATACTTTAGGACAAATAAAACTTGCCTTTTTATATTAGTTAAAGTACTCTAATCCTGCTCCATTGGGTTTGATTGAGTCTATAGGTCCTCAGCTACTACAGCGATGGGCTCAATATAAAGACCTAGTTGGATAGACCAGCGAAGGGCAAAAACAGGATGTATTGGAACACCAAATCCAAATCCCAGAGGTGTTTTTTCTTAAGGTTTTAGGAGGGGAACCAAGATCAAAAGAATTTTATTCATTATATTGTATGTATGATTTGCTCATACAGAGCCATAGATGCAGTTGTAAATACAGTACAGCCTCAATTATGGGAATGTCATGGAGGACATTGAATGCATTCATTTAACCAGGCTTTTGAATAATCATTTTTTTAAATGTAATTATTAGACTTAAGGGACAGGACCCTGTTTTGGCGAATAGGGAGTTTTCTATATAAATGAGAGTTGGATAATTGAGGTTGAACTGTAAGTGAGACTAACCTTTTTTTAAGGAACAGTTGTGACTGAGGCGGGGGCAGAGAACCTATATCATCATAAGACATTGTGAGAAAAATGTATGTCTCTTGAGAACTATGCCCATTCACACTGCATCCAGTGGAAATGGACCAAATGGCAAGAATGGTCAAGAGCAGACATGTCTTTGCTTTAATGAGAAATCCTTCATTAATAGGCTGTTTGTAAAGAAACAAGGGAAACGGGAAATAACCCTGGATCCTTTTTAAAAAATGCAACACTTGAAATTTAGCTAGTGGAAAACAATTATATAAACAGCATAGAAAAAAGCAATTCCAGTTTAAAACCCAGGAAGAACTGGAGTGGGACATACCTACAGTAGAACCTGAAGGCCACTCATAATTGACTCACATGGCAACCTGGTCTGTAAACAGTGACAGAAAGGTCTTGTGGAATTCAGCATCTGCACAGTGACATTATTTGCAATGACACATGGAATCATGGCTCCTTCATTCCAATTCAGAGCTGACATTTTAGATACAGTGGGAAAAGAAACTCAGAACAGCCCTATTTAAAAAAACAAACTAGCAATGGATTTTTTTTGGTGTGGTGGAGGGGAGACAAACGCAAGTGTTAATGGCATTTGAACAATTTGCCTACTTCTAGAAACTGGGTTTTGTTTTGGATTTTTCTTGGAAGTTACCCGAATAACAGAAGCCACTTGAGATGCCTCACATGACATTTGGGAAATGCACATCAGTGCATCATGTGGATATTTGAACAATATACAGTGTTTTTATAAAGTTAAGATAAACTTTCCAGCTTAATGAAATGTGGTTGACAGCTGAGGTTTACACAACTTTTTCTCATCATCCATTTTTTAAATTTAGAACATTATGTTTTGAAGGCAAGGGACAGAAAATGTACAAGATTACATTATTTTGGGAGGAGGGGTGTCTTCTGGGATCAACATTTAGTCTTCAGACCCTACCACGTGACCTCAAAGATCCCCTACATTTTAGTAGCCCTCCCTCCAGCAAAGATCTAGCTCCCTCTGGAGCCTATTAGTATATTCATGCCCCTGGCCAGAAGACACTACAGGCAAGTAATGCACAATACATTGGGCCCAATGTGGTTTCCATTGATTGCACTGGAAGCATGATTGAAACCTCACCCTGATTAGGGGCGGAGTAGGATGACTCCCCAGCATTTCCTGCATGGGAGCGAGACCCCCCCCTCACCAAGTGTGGATCCTCTCTGTGCCTGCATAACATGCTACCACTAGCCTACTGGGCTGGCTCTGAAGATTTATATTTGAAGGAATGTGTAGGAAAGGCTGAGTGAGTGAAGTGCTTGGCTATCAGGTCTTTTCCACCTGTTTGTGTTGCCTGGGAAAAACACAGAATCATGACAACAGTTATTTAAAAGCATAAATAGCAATCCATGGGAATGCCAGTTGCTGGTTATTGGACTGAGCAGAATAGCAGGTCATTGATATTATTGCTGGTGCATGTCTGGATGATGAATGAAAACTTATAAATGTGTGCTGGAAATATGTTCTTAATGTGTTTGGCAGGTAGGGTTAAGTCACCCTGCCCTAGACAAAGGAACATGATCCCATCTGCATGAACATGTCTCCAATGTAAATTGAGCAAAGAGAGAGACAATGGAAGTACATTTACATAGAAGGTAAACAAGGTCATCAAACTAGCGTGTTAGCCACTTAAACTAGGAGACTGCAAAAATAAACATGTCGTCAGCTCCCTGGTGGACATAGCAAGCTGATGTCCCAGGAAGACTTCCTGACTTTGAAAACGAAGATACAACTTTGAGGATATAAGCACAGAAAAAAAGCCTTTCTGGCATCCTTCACCTGAAGAGACAAAGAAACAAAGTGCTTTGAGCCCTGTGTTGGGTCGGGGGTAAGAACTGGAAAAACAATGGTGGTGAGAAAACTACTTTGAACAAGAGGCTCCAGTTTAAGTTAGGTTTTAGTCTTCGAAGCATTTTTACTTCTGTTTGTTGGTAGCCATTTCTGTCTCAGTGCTGTCTACTTGGTATCACTTAAATATCATTCCTTGTTAATAAACTTAATCTTCTTGTATTACACCACCACCTCAGTGCAGTGTTTCAAACCGAGGTGTACAATCCTCAGCCAAACCAGCAGGCTGGTGCTGGGTACTGTCTCTCCAAGGGAGCAGCGAACTTCATAAGGTTTGGTGAGTGCTACAGTGAGAGGGGCTGAGCAGTGCATGGGGAGATGGTTTTGGGTAGACTTGGGACTGGAGAGGCTGATGGTGTCACCCTACGAGGAGTAATCAGGCTGGTGGAAGCCAGGGTGAGGTCATTGTGCTCTGAGCAGGCTGCTGGTGTCAGGGCTCTGAGCCATAGCTGCATATGATAGCACAGAAGCACCCAGGGTTACTGTGTAGGTGGTGACACAACCCCTTATTGGTCTGGGTGAACTCAAAGCATCACAATGTGTTAAATCACTCCTATACCAGTTCTTTCCCCACGATGTACCATCAGCTGAAATGTTATAGATAACTCCCTGTTGGTTCAGCAGGTACAATTTAGTCTCAGGATTCTGCAACAATTAGACAGAATAGCCCAGAGGTTTTCAGATAATTTCTCGTTGGGCCATGTTTTGAAGTTTTTAGACACGGACTATAATTTATGCTCTCTGTTCCAAATTTTCAGCCAGTCTCTGAATTTGCATTCCCAGTTTGGTGCGAGCCGCTGATTGTACTCTCAAAAAAAGCAGAGAGTGGATGCAATCAGTCTCGTGAAAATTCTGAGCCTTGTATGGTAATTAGATTTGGTATTCATTCCTGAGAGGCTCACAAGGGATGTAGAAGCAGACCATAATTGGAGCATGCAAAAGGGCACTGAAAAACAACACTATTTGACGACAGTCTTGCACCAGATATTAGCTTAGAAAATAAAGGTAAACCTGGTATCAGTGAGCAATTCAATAGGGCAGGATCAAACCAGATGTGCAGCACAAGGAATGCTGTTTGTCACATGTAGCCACACTACCCACTTGCACTAAGATTTCTGCATGTACAGCAACAAAGAAATACTACATCTCTGGAGATCTGTGGCAGGATACCGGTTGTGAGCAGAGTCAGTAGTCCTTTTCTATTGGGGGCAGTGCTAACAGCAGGAAGGCAAAGCACGGTGTCTTCATAATTTCATTTTCTTCACCACAGGAATTGGTACTACTTGATAGATTTTAGCTGCATCCTCCTCAGTGATCAGTTTCACCCAGACTGGTCGAAAGCTGCCTTTGAATCCGACAAAAGCCATTTTATCTGAAAACCAACAGCAATAAATAGGTAGTACAATCAGCTGCAAACAAGTGGAAGCACCTTCATAGATTCCAAGGCCAAAGGAGACCATTGTGATGATTTAGCCTGGCCTCCTGCATAGCACAGGCCATAGAACATCCCCCAAATAATTCCTAAAGTAGATCTTTTAGAAAAGCATCCAATCTTGATTTAGAAATAGTCAGTGATGGAGAATCCACCACAACCTTTAGTAAAATGTTCCAGTGGCTAATTACTCTAGTTAAATGTATAGCCTTATTTCCAATTTGAATTTGTCTAGTTTCAGCTTCCAGTCATTAGATCATGTTATACCTTTCTCTGCTAGATCGAAGAGCCCATTATTAAATATTTGTTCCCCGTGCAGATATTTATAGCCTGTAACCACGTCACCCCGTAAACTTCTGTTTGTTTTCCTGCCACTCACACACACATGAACTTTGTCATTCTACCTGCGTTAAAGAGGGATCCCTGGTTATGAAGCATTAGCAAAATTTTCTGGTGTATGTGTTAGATGTTTGCAAGGTCATACTCTGCTGTGTGTCATGTGAGCTATTATTAATTAATTAATGCAGAGAAAAACACCACAACGTTGAAATGTCCTGTTTTTGACATTTTCCAAATAAAACATTTCAATATTTAGTTATTAAACAACTCTGTATCACATTTTGTATAAAATTATATATTATACTCTAATACAATTTTTTTTTAAAAAGTCAGAATCCAAATGAATGGCCCAAAATGTCACTTTTCAGAATTTTTCTTTGCAGAGAATTTTGCAATTTTCAGTTTTCTTTCCTATTTTGAAGGCAAATTTTGAAATCTTAAAATTGTTTGAAAAACAAAAACTTCTGTCCTCCACACAGCTCTACTCGCAGTGACTTGTTTTAGCCAAACAACGTTGTAAATTTGGTTCTTGATAAACAGGAACCTCACAATAAGGTTCAAACAAATAGGACTCTTCCCCCTTTGCCTCTGTCTCGAAGTGCACTCTGATCTTTTTGAACCATCTTGTACGTAATGGTGCTGGCTGGAGACTCCACTTTCAACTCTTTCTGGTTCCTTTATCTCAAACAAAAGTTTTTGCTAAAGTTACAGTAGCTCCCACTGGTAAACTCTCTGGGTTTGGTGTCTGCCTTGATGCAACGTAAACATGTGCAGTTCCAGAGCAGATATGGATCAAACAATTTCTCAGAACATTATACAGTCTGTTACAGATATGTTGGATGCTGGGGCTAGGTGTGGTAGTTTGAATACCTGATTTATCTTTGAACCAATGGCCATCTTAAATGAAATTATTAGTGGAACCCCATGACTAGAGAAGTTATAGATGGAAAAGAGATACAAGAGCCATCTTCCATGAAGTAAGTGCTCTACCTTCTAAAATTAGTAAAATTGTGTCATTATTTTTGGGAACACTATTTAGCAATGGTCATTGAAATGAAAGTGTGCACAGATATATTGCCTTTTAGAGATGTACTTTCAGGAGGGAACTCAAAACAACTCTGTGTTAAATCATAGCACCGTAGACACAGAATATTGCTAGATAGATATGGAAGGATTAGGCATATGCAAGCAAAGCAGGGTGAAGTTTGGAGGATTAAATAATCCTCTGTTTAAAATAGCTGTTTAGTTGGGCTGATACTTGGCACTTTGGTTTAACAGTCTGGATGTTTAGGAGACACCTGGACACACTCAGAATGTTCTTTAATTTGGTATTTTCATTCTACACTGCGTGGAAGGGTCCTATCTGGGCACTTTTCCCATGAAGGGTACCAAAATGAACTGCCTTCTCTACAGCTGCTGTGGAGGCCATTTTAGCATCCATTCACCAGGATGTTATAAGAGTGTGGCTTCTCCTTATACTCTATTTTCCCTGATGGTAGACATCTCAGTGAGCCTGGATGGCAGGAATCCTGAGGTCTTCCCCAGACTGTCCTCAAGGAGGCAGGTCTGCATATCCCTCTCATCAACACGTGAGTCCAGTTGATAAGCACAGTGTCCACTCATTTGTGCAAAGTCAGTTTACTAGCAGGAGTTGATACATTAAAGTTTTTTAACTTGTTAGATAACCAAAAGCAAAAAGCTTTCATTAATATTTTAAAACTTCCTGTACCTTTTAACTTAAAACCCTTCTCTGCTCCAAGTTTTTCCAGTACTTTAGTCCATGGTCCTTTTGAAATGAATCTTCCTTTAGATGACATCACCACGATAGAACTAAAGAAAACAAAGCCATTTATAAACAAAAATGAACAATAATTGAACCTTTGTCATTTGTCTGATTTAAACACTGGTGTCTGCCATCAGTGTGACACTGGGACACATGCCAAATATGTCATCTATGTTCTCCAATAACGTAGCCACATATTCACTTTTCCATTTGTGCAAAATCCATTAGGAAGCATACTTAATTTGCTCATTTTACATTGAATTTCTAGAGTGGTTTAAATGTTCTAAATCAGCATTTCCCACCCCACCCCACTCAGAGAGTGAAATGGACTCCATCTGAGATGTATTCAGCAACTTTCATTTAACTCTTCGTTTCCCCATCAGCAGTGAACTAAATCTCAAATAAATTCACCTCCCTGAAATCTGTGCAGAGGGTCTGACATTTTTCCTTCTTTTTGAATGCATGTTCGATGCACAGAATGTGTTTTGTTGGTGTCCTTACATATAGCACATGGGGTGCTTTATAAGGTCATGGGGTGCTTTATAAATTCAGACTGATGATCAGTACAGGGATCAAGTCACTTCACCCATCACAAATCTGCAGCGAACTCTGGGGTAAAATTCAGCAGCTGTTCAAGCAACACTATAAAATGGGTTAGGGCAGAAGTTGAAAAAAAATCACCTATCAAATTGAACCTGGAAGGGGCATTCTGAAGACAGAACTATCCAAGCTGAAGTATAGGCAGGCTAATGAGGTTAGCACCCCTATTCTTCAGCAAGGTGCCAAGACATCTCCAGTGACTGCACCAAGAAATCCTGGCCCTATTGAAGAAAATGGGAGTTTTGCCATTGACATCAATGAGGCACAGATGGGGCTCTGGCCCTTTCAGTCAAGTGTGCTCCTCTTCATTAAAGAAGCATTGCAGTGTGACTGATAAAATGTTTGACTAGATTAAATCTGTTTACTCTATCTTGCTAGCTTCCCAGTGATGTCAATGGGTGCTCTGCATATAGAAGCCTTGGTGGATCAGCCCCACTGTGTTACAGCAGAACAGTCACTAGAATTAACCACCCAAGAGCTCCTTGTTTTCAAGGTATTACTACGTAGAATGCAACTTCTGTGCCGCTGAATGGAGTAGCAGCATCTTCACATACTAATTCCATTTAAATCATAGAATCATAGAATATTAGAGTTGGAAGGGACCTCAGGAGGTCATCTAGTCCAACCCCCTGCTCAAAGCAGGACTAACCTCAGCTATATCATCCCAGCCAGGGCTTTGTCAAGCCTCAGCTTAAAAACCTCTAAAGATGGAGATTCCACCACCTCCCTAAGTAACCCATTCCAATGCTTCACCACCCTCCTAGTGAAAAACTTTTTCCTAATGTCCAACCTAGACCTCCCCCCCTGCAACTTGAGACCATTGCTCCTTGTTCTGCCATCTACTACCACTGAGAACAGCCTAGCCCCATCCTCTCTGGAACCCCCTTTCAGGTAGTTAAAGGCCGCTATCAAATCCCCCCTCATTCTTCTCTTTTGCAGACTAAACAAGCCCAGTTCCCTCAGCCTCTCCTCATAAGTCCTGTGCTCCAGCCCCCTAATCATTTTTGTTGCCCTCCGCTGGACTCTCTCCAACTTGTCCACATCCTTTTTGTAGTGGGGGGCCCAAAACTGGACACAATATTCTAAATGCGGCCTCACCAATGCCGAATAGAGGGGAATAATCACTTCCCGTGACCTGCTGGCAATGCCCCTCCTAATGCAGCCCAATATGCTATTAGCCTTCTTGACAACCAGGGCACACTGCTGACTCATATCCAGCTTTTTATCCACTGTTACCCCCAGGTCCTTTTCTGCAGAACTGCTGCCTAGCTCGTCGGTCCCCAGTCTATAGCTGTGCATGAGATTCTTCCTTCCTAAGTCCATTGACACTTTTGTTCCCGGTTTTGCCTTGCAATGGAGAACCAGAAACAAAAGAGTCAATAGTCACTGCAGCCTGGTCTACACCTAAAACTTGAAAAATTCACACTCCTGAGTTAAGCCAACCTAAGCCACAGTATAGATACGGCGAGGTTAATGGAAAAATACTTCTATCAACCTAGCTATCATCTCTCAAGCAGGTGGATTAATTACAGTTCTGTAAAAACCCCTTCCATCACTGTAGAAATTGTCTACACTAGTGTACCATAGCTGTGCCGCTCTAGTGTAGACAAATCCTTAGTCTGTTGTCAGCTTAAACCTCAGCTGTTAAGTTTAATACTTGCACTGTTATCACACGAACTGAGCTTACTGTGTGTATGTAGTAATGTTCTTAGTCTGCTATTAGATTATTTTTTCCTTTCACTTTACAAAAAAAAAAAATCATTTATTTCAGCTAAGCCTTTCCTGTCTTGGAGCTTTCAAAAAATAGCTTCAACTGGCTCCAGCTGCTTGCTTTGGGAAACTCTTCACAAAAGAATGAATATGCATAAAATATGAAACTTGGCCTGCAGTAAATTCCTAAAGTGAATTAATAGGCTCCGTCATTCCAAGGGAAAAAATAGCTATTAAAAATGTACTGTTTAAACAGACTCATAACAGAAGAAACGATTTTTCTTTCCTGGATAAATGGCATGTTTAACAGCTATAGCTAAATGTCTGGCAATACCCCATTTCCAGAAAGCAGACAGCAGAATGGAGGAAAGAGTACAATGGGAGGGGTTAAGAGGACATTTCAGAAGAATCCAAAAGAATAATCCAAGGTTACCACCCTGCTGAATACATATTGCTAAATTAGCATCTGTGAGGTGCTAACCACTTTCAACTCCCATTGACTTCCATGGGAGTTGAGGGCTCAGAAGATCAGGTTCATAGGCCTTGTGTACACACACAAAAGTGGTACTGCTTTAATTATACCTGTACAGTTAAAGTGATACAAGCTCTCTACTGTGGATGCAGTAGTCAAAAGGTACTTATGCAGGAAAGGGAATAAGCTATACTGGCTTAGGGCATCTGTAGACCAGTATACCTACATCCACAGTAGGATTTATACTGGCATAAGTATTTTGATTTAAAAAACAAAAAAATTAGCCCCGCTAACTAACATAGTTATACCAGTACAAAATCTGTGTGTAGATCCCATCTTAGACAAATGACCCATGCTTCACCTACTAGAAATTCCAGTAGACTCCATCAACTGATCTTCCTTAATTTCTATTGGAGGAGCAGTTGCACAAGGAATCAGCAGGACAACAGACCCATTATTCTGTTCCAAAACCTAGCTGCCATTTGGTACCAGTAGGAATCAGATGACAATTTTCACTAAAATGCACATGCCTGGCTTGAGTAAAATCCTGCTTTCACTGAAGCCATTGGGTCTGATTCTCAGTTACATGGAAGCTCTTTCAAACCACTCTGGCAGTGTAAAGTTGAGTAAGCGTAAATATGAATCAGGCTAATTGGTTTCAATTGGGAACAAGATGGCACTCTTTGCAAAGGAGGTCAGGAGTGTACTTTGACATATCCTGAGTATTGAACTATGAAAGAAAATTAACTAATTTACTCATCTGCAATAAATACTCTACATATTGCTGCAGTACTCAGTGTCATTCAAAACAGTAGAAAAAAGCAGCAGTATCCACTTCAAAGGAACCGTGCTTCGTAAGAAACTTTCTGTGAGGCATTAGAATAATTGTTGATCAGCTCACATAGGCTTCAGACAAGGTTAATCAACAAGATAATGGGCTCCAGGATACAGCTGCTTAAAACGTGTCGGGTACTCAGTGTTCCAGTTTCATTGCTCTGGATCTCTGGCTACCATGCGTACAGAAATCAAAAACACACAGCACATGTGTTTAGGGATGGAAAGCATGCACATAGCATGCATGTATTTTATTAGTGGCATCTGCTGAGAACTAACAGATTACCCAAGCAATACAAAAACATAGATTAGGAGCATAATGGTTTAGGAACTGATATTGACAGTTTATTCACAAATTTACAATCCATATCTTAGAGCTACTTTAAAACTCAGTCTTTGGATTCTGATAGAGTCAATGGATACTGAACTGTGTCATGCAACAGGACTATTAACCCATATCAGGTGACAAGGGCTAAGAAAAAGGTCAGTGTCTCAGCAACACTCGTGTGCTACAGTTTTATTACACACTGGATTATTTACTCACTTGTTTTTGATGTTGGTGACATAATTGTCTATCTGCGCTGGGATTCCCTGTAGAATAGAGTTTTTGAAGCTTATTCGGTCTACAATTTTTCCATGCTCCCCATCAATCACAACTACCTGAATACCGTCATCAGACAGGAAAAACTTCTTACTGTCAACCTGCAGAAAAGAAAAAACTCTTGATGTATCAAAGAATTCCAAGCTCATAACAGTTAACTGTAAGAAGCTTCACAACTCTGGCATAACAGCGCTGAACTGCCCTTTGCTTCAAGGGATAGGATTCCCTAGCTCCTAGGTTATATCAACCTGAATCTTTGCCTACTCATTTTCTTAAGAGACTCAGCATCAGTGACCTAATTCCTAATGATGATCAATGGTAATTTCCTCAATAAATTCTGGGTGAAACCTCAGAATTTTAACCTAAAGTATTTCTAAAAGGCCAACAAACATGGCTGTGAAGGAACCACTTACCTCAATGTATGCAAAGTCATCCTTGAGGTGGAAGTATCTGGTCTTGTATGTTTCTACTTTCAGCTCTAGGAAATGGTCTTTATTCTTCTGCTTAAAAATAGAAAACAGTATTTACCATTTTTGTACATTCCCCAAATGCTGTTTATTTTAAACCAAGAGCTTCCTAGTAGTTTAATCAACAATAAAAGTACCTAACAAATTGAGACTTGCGAAATTACACAGTTAATGAAATCTGGGCAAAATCTTAACCTCTGAGCTGATCCAGTCAACATTTACATTTTGGTAGTTTCATAAAAAGTAAAACTAAAGGAAATTTTTGCTATGTGCAGTGATATGTAATTCATTGACGCTTTGATCTAGGGTGACCAGATGTCCCGATTTTCTTGGGACAGTACCAATATTCAGGGCTTTGTCTTACATAAGTGCCTATTAACCCTCATCCTCCTCCCGATTTTTCACACTTGCCATCTGGTCAACCTACTTTGATACTACATGCCTGCTCCAGGTGAGAAGAGTAAGAAAGGGCTGGACTGGGAGCAGAACATGGACCTGTCTTTCAGCAGAATCCTTCATGTGCAAACGAGGCACTTTGGGTACATTCACATTGCAATACAAGACCTGTGGCCCTGAGGCTCAGAGGCCAAGGCAATTGACTTGGTTCATGAGGCTTAGGCTGTGGGGCTAAAAAAAAAAGCAGTGTAGATGTTCAGGCTCGGGCTGAAGCCTAGCTTCTAAGACTTCCCATCTCAATGAGTTTTGGAGCCCAGGCTCTGCTCGAGCCCAGGCGTCTGCTTTGCTATTTTTAGCCCCACAGTCTGAACCGGAGTCAATTGATCCGGGCTCCTCAGCGATTTAGTGCCGTGGGTTTTTCTTTGCAATGTAGACAACCCTTAGCTACACAATCCCCACCCCCAGCATTGCTTCTGATACTAGGCACGCATGACTGGCAGCCATGCCGCAGAACTCTCAGCACTGCAGATCACGTTTTCCTGAGCAACCTGTCACCCTGCTCAGCACTTTGTAGCTTGCATTTCTGTGCACAGTACTCCACACCTGAGCACTGGGGGATCGAATTCTTGCTGTGAAATGCAGCTTTCAATACCCCCAAGCTATCCCCATTGCCCCATGACTATCCAGCAGGCATGTTTATAGTCTGGAAAAGTAACTGTTAGGGAACATCTCTTGCCGCTTTAGGTGTCTCTTCCTTTAATGAATCTGCGTTTTCTGTACTTGCTAGTGGCTGGTGTAGGTTGCTTTACACTTCTGGACCATTTCAGAGAGCTATGCACAGGACAAAGTAGTTCTTGTAGAGATGATCTCCAGGGCTATGCAGAATGATGCATGATAAAGCTCGTAAATTTACAACAAGACAGAACAACAAAGTACTTTACCAGTAGCGTGTTAGATAGCTTCTTAGGCATTGGCACATCTACTATTGGAGTCTCAGTGTATTTCGGATAGGCCTTGGCTTCACAGTCACTGATTCCAGCATTCTTTGGGATCACAGCTTTTATCCTTATCCTCTCGCAGCCTTTGACTGAACAGAAGGCAAAATTTTCCTTCTCATTCTGAGCTTTGAGTTTCAGAAACAGCAACCTGCAGATGGGGGGTGACAATGCACAAATTACTGGGTATTAGACACCAAAATGAATGCAGTACATCTCAGTGCTTTGTGATAAGCAATGTGTAATACAGCCATCCCAGACTGATGCTAAGAGAATATTTATACCACATCACATATTGTGTATCTATAGATCTCTAGAGGCCCACTATTTTTACATAATTCAGTGTGTGCATGTATATTTAGTCAGAGGGAGGAGGATGCTCCCTGGGAATGGGGGTGGAGGGATAGGAGGGAGAGCAAGGGGAGTTACTGAGAATGGAGGTGTGTGGGGTGGAGGGTAGCCTGAACCAGGCTGGGAAGGGGCTTCCTGGTAGTTCCGACTGCCATGCCTACAGCAGTTCCACCATGGCTGGTGCTCCCCCAGCCCTCACCAGGTGGCTAACGTGACCTGTGTGCTATCGCCCCCTTGCTCCATGTCCATGTGCCAGTGCTCTTTGCCATCCTCCACTCCACTCTGGCAGCTAATGCATGTGCTACTGCCCCTCTCTCAGGTCAGGTGTCTCCACTGGGACCCCTAGTAGCTGGAAGGTAGGACCAGGTTGGGCCGTGAAGTCCTACCTTCTCCCCAGTAGCCAGTCCAATCACCATGGCCCTTCCTCTGGGTCCTGCTCTTGCCTCTCTCCAGAAGATGTTGTGGGGATGAAAACATAGATTTGCCTCCCCCCAGTATTTCCATTCTGGGAGCGCTAGCCCTCCCCTCCCCATCCCATGTTTATTATAAACAAACTTCTCTCTCTCTCTCTCTCTCTCTGTCTAAAAAGCAGCCTCAATTTCCTATAAGAAAGAGTCCGATCTCCTACGGGTTCATTTGTCCTGTTCAAACCCATTAGGCAGTTATGCCTCACAATGTTGACGTTTATAAATGGTCGCGGTTTAAGATTCCTAGATCTAATTTTTGAAATGAGAAGGGTTTTATGCTTGTTCAGTGTAACTTCAGCTTTTCATTTTATCCTGATGTGTGTTCATTTGGCACCGGGGGCAAGTGGCAGAAGCTGGGAGCGCATGAATGAGTGGCAGCCAGCCTGAGCCAGAAGGAAATGAAATTCTGCTCAGGTCTCAAGGAACCTGTGTGTTTATTGTGATCCCAGTTTGCATTTGAATGTTGGTCTGAGCCGAAACACTTTCTGACTCAGATGGCTCGCTCATATATCGGTCTAGTTGAACAAGGGCTATTTCCTTACCCAGTGTCCTCATCCCAGTAATAGTATCCTTTGGTAGGATATCTGTGCTCCAATTTGTCCATCTGCAAGGTCCTATAGAAGGTCCCAATTTTGTATGTTTTCTTCAAGAGGCGATTGTGGATGTCTGAGAGAATGGAAAATGTTGTCCCTTTAGGATAACACAACCCTAGCTGGATCCAGTCATTCCTAAAATAGCAAAGAGCCACATAATAACAAATAATAGACACATGACTATGACTTTCCTGGGCATGTCATAAGCCAAGTTAAATAATTCACTCTGAAATGTAACAATTTTTTCCTGGCTGGTCAACATAATTTAAACTTTAAAAGAACATCTATGTGCTACTTAAGCAGTATGGGCTAAACCCATCCCTTATGTAACACTACTGAGGTCTATTCACCAGAGATTAATTTGATCCTAGGCATCTAAAAAACGTATCCTGTTACCTTTCAGTACCTATCCTGGGGAACATAAATATGCTGACAAATTAAAAGATGAGGCAGTTCAGAGTGGGCTTCATGGAACAATTAGGTCAGTCCTGAAAGAACTCATGACTATTTTAATACCATCACTCTTTAACAATTTACAGCTACGTTACTGGGTTGGAATGTTACTTTTGTGGGTCAGAGTTTGGAGGGATCACTCACTTGTTGAAGTTGATGAGCCATATAGCCAGTTCCTCGGGTGCCGTCTTGTCCCAATGGACAGTATAACCTTTCTTCAGTGTTATAACTGGCTGATACTGCTGGTAATGAGAACTTTTGCTTAAAGCCCCCTCCAAGTAGAGAGGATGATTATGATAGTCATTTTTGATTATTTTCATTCTCAGTGTGGCAGACTTGTAGGCCTGGATGTATATCTAGATTAAGAAAATAGACATGATTGGTTTAATAAGATAGGTGGTTACAAATTGGCTTTAAGTGGATTACTCTGAAAACACTTGCAGTACCTAAGAAAAAGCTCAAAAAAAGTCACTGCACATAAAAGAGAGTGAAGGACTGGTTCTAGGCAGTGGTACAGGATGCTTTTATGGCAGAAACAATAGTTTTGTGGTTAAATCACAGGACTGGAAGTTAGGAGATCCAGATTCTATTCTGGGTTCTACAGGAGACTTTCTTTGAGACTGCGCGTTAAGTTGCTTAACTTAGCTGTGACACAATTTCCTCCATAAAAATGGGGGAAAACACTTCCCTACCTTCAAGTCAATTTGTGAAGCTTAATTCATTAATGCTTCTGACATGCTTGGAGATCTTTGGATGGAAGTTGCTACAGAAGTGCAGTGTTCTTTCCATTGTTTAATATTCATGGCCAAAATTTTTAAAACGCCTCTGAAAATGTGCTGCAATATTTACAGGCAAACTCATCTGTGTGTGCAAAACCACCCAAGCAGATGCACTATCAAATGCTATGACACCCTGAGTGTCCTATAAAAGTGCTTATTTCGGAGTTCAAGATGACTTCAAGCTCTATAGTACTGGGAAATTTAAAATAGCTATAAACCCATCACTTTCCACCCCTGTACTCCCAAAGCAGTGACAGTGGTGTGGTGTAATGTCAATTCTTTGTACCTGTGCATAGTGCCCGCTGCAAATCGCACCTCTCCAATCTGGAACATCAATGCAGTCTGGGTGTTTGATTAACCAGTTATCTTCCTTTATAAGGTATGAGCCGGGATATTCTGACACAGAGCCATCTACATCATGAAAAACTGATGTTTTATCACCATCCATATTCAGGTTATTGAACCAGGGTCCAGGTTCTCCAAAGAACACTCTTGAGGTAATCTAAACAGAACAGTGACATATATTTATATACCAGAGGAGCAATTCACTGCTTAGCAATTTAAGTAAAGGACAATTCTGTGGTTGTTGGTTTGGACAAGAAGCTGCATTTGGATTTGCTGGTTACTCTAGGGGTGGGGAAACTTAATAGGGCCAATGTTTTAAAAAATGGCCATTGGTTTTGGGTGCCTTGGTTTTTGGGTGCTCGACCTGAGACATCTTAGATCTGGTTTTCAGAAGCTCAGAGCACCCAGCTGAAGTCAATGGAGTTTCAAGGTGCTCAGCACCTGTGGAATGAAATCAGGCTCTAGGTGTCTCAGGCTGGGTGACCTCAAAAAAAGAGCACCCAAAATCTGTGGCCACTTTTGGCCATGTTGGTCTTGTCAAATGTCACTGGAATTTCTGCTAGCTGACTAAAATATTTGGGTCACCCATCCCTTGTCTACATACTGCATGCACGGTCAGTGCTTGAGGCCAAAGCAGGGTTAGGTTATGCACTGCAAACGTCTGCTTGGTCATAGCCCTTTCCCATTGACCATGAATGGAAGAAGAAGAGGATAAAACTAGCAGCATTCTACTCTCCTGGCCTCCATGCTGGGATGAGAGGTTCAAGTTTTGGAGGAAGGTTCAGGGAGGTTTTTATTTTATCTGATCCAGTTCACGGATCCCAACTTCTTTTTTAAGTTTATTTTTATTTTTGTTTAATTTTCGTGCTACATTAAGTTGCACTTGCACTGGGAACAATCAGCCGCCTCCCCTGGGACATGTCTGCTCATGTGACCTATGATTAGTGGTTCTTATCCAAGTAAAATAAATTGAATGTCACAAACCAGCCTGATGCAATGTGGCTGAGACACTTTGGGGGATTTTTGCCCCCCTTACCAGACACTTGGCACAAGGATTTTTAATCAACTTTAATCATGAAATTTTAGCAAATCTGGTATTTAGTAAAAATGAGGCAATCAAAGTCATTCATTCAATCCACAGAAGTCTGTAAATACATTTGTAGGGCTTGTTGATTGGATTCAACAGCTGCCAAGTACATTCTGTCAGGAAGGAGAATACTTTCAGGACCAGCAGGCATATATTTATACAAGCAGATGTAAAAATACCTGTAAATCTCTCTCTCATCAGGATTAGTTCTAACTAATTGTTTGGTTTGGTTCAAACAAGCACCCAAAAATTCACATGCATATTCAAAGCTGATCTGAATTTTTGGCCAAATTCTGCTCTCATTTACATCTAGGAAACTGATGTAAATGGAATTACCACATGTAAATAAGAACAGAATTGCCTTGATTCAGCCCAGTTTGGTATTTCCTTGGTATTTCTTACTTCTGATTGGGCTGGAACTTTCATAAGAACAGCCTTTCCGTGCTGGTACTTCAACATCTTGCCCCAGCTGGATCCCAGGGAGCCTGATTTTCCACTCCCCTATACTGGTTTTACTCCAGCTGTAACTCTATGAACTTCAGTAGAGTTACTCCTGGTAAGTGGGAAGGGAATCAGGCCTAAGGGAGAGCAGAGGCTCACAGAAATAGAAATGCTATTTATTTATATGGCAAAAAAACTTTTGTGGAAACAGGCCTGGTTCTGGTTTGTTCTGAATTCATAAGAAAGTTTGGACTTTTTTAAAAAAATCCAAACCAATTTTCTTATCCCTAATTTACATCTGATTTGCTAAAAACTTGGCAATCATTTGGACTAGGATGTTAGGCTTCCAGTTCTGATATTGGTTTTTCCCAGTGGTCATTTCCTGAATCCCATTTTTCACCATCACACTCACATCCAAAACCAGGATGACAAGGAGCCTATTTTAAGGAATAACTCACGGGGACATCTTCAAATAGAATGTCTGTGACGTTGTTATTGGGGCAGCTCTGCCACGCATTGTTGAGCCGGAAAGCCAGCGCACTTGTGTGGCGACCATCCAGTGCAGCAAACTTGCGGAATGTGCAGTTTTGGACATTGATTGGCCCGTCATAGAACTGAATCCCTCGAATTGGAAAATTCCTAAAACATATTTGAAAAAAAGAGAGGAAGATCTGGTCACAGTGAGTTACTGTAGGCATCAGTATATATATATCAGATAACAGATAACCACCTGATGCATGCTCTGAAGCAGAGCCATCAGGGTGAATCTGAGTTAGTGTTGCTTTTGTTTTTGCCTGTGCAACCCTTCATGCTTATGAGTTCAGTCAAGGTCTCTCGTGTCTAAGCAGTTCATTTTTATTTGGTCTGTACTCCTACAGGGAAGGAACATTGGATAATGCCAAGGCATTGACCGAAGAAGAAAAAATTCATGTGCAATCACAAACAAGTTCTGCAGCAGTGAAACCTGTAACCAATCAGATCTACACTCCTCATTCTGAATCACTGCGGGGCTAAAATCCCAAGACAGCTTTCCACAGGAGCATGGAGATAAGCCATCTGGCAGAAATAAAATTAAAATTGGCCTTTAAAGTAGTAAAAATGTTGCATTGCCTAGGATACAGTTTTAAGTTAGCTGGCACACTCCAGAGCACCATACCCAAGAGATCCTTTAGATACCAGCTGAAAGATACAGAAGAGGTATGCTTTTTTCACATTCTGATTTGAATCAGATGTTTTAACCCCTTAGCAGGCTTGGATAAAAATGTCAAGGATAGCTCATAATAAATAAGACCACGATCCCTTACTCAAATGAGAGGTTCTTCCTCACACAAGAATTTCCCATTCAAGTGAGAGTTCCCTGCCGTTGGGAGCTCTTACACACAACTTCCATTGAAGACAATGGCCGGGTGTTTTAATATAAAGGACTGGAGGACTGAGTACTAAAAGAACAGCCTTTCCCTGTTGATATAGCGGATAGGCCAACTGTGCCTCCATTGACAAGCAGAATTGGGGAAAGACATGCAGAACGATATGGCATTCAAGCTTTTTGTTCACTGCAGACTACTATTAGGGTGGTTACATTTTTAAGAAGAAGAACAAAATATCATTGCATTTGCAAAACCAACTCAGAGCACCAAGATCAAGGAAGACGTCACACATGAATTCAGTGGCATTTTGTAAAACATTTAGCAAGGGCACAAACCCAGCAGCACGGCAACAACAACTCTGCTTGGTCCAAAACCCGGGCAGGGGTTCTGAGAGATGTCCTTGGCAACTGGTAGATGATAAGGCTCGAGACTGCTGAATTGCCTGATCCTTGCTGACTACGTGTACACAGTTGAAACACCTGCCCCGTTAGCCAACTCTTCCTCTACTTTAGCAGTCTCCCCAGCCCAGTTCACGAAGCAGGTATTGATGCTGTCTTGGCAGCCTGCGAGTGCATACCTGCCAGCAGCAGCTGCACAATGAGCACATTGGGAACAAGAGACATGAAACAAAATCCTCTGTGTATAATTTCTTCAGGTTAAATTACACCCAGTAGTGCTGAAAAAATAGATCTAATTCTCTGAAGCTTAAACAAACAGAAGGGATGGGAATGGTTTACTTGTGCTGGGAAAACTTACTGGCCTATGGGGAGAGTCCTTCCACTGTGATCCAGGCCTCCAGGCCCCCAAATGTGGTTGTCCATGCTCTCTGTCCCCACATTTTTACTCTCACCGACAAACAGGCTGTTCTTTATTTCTTGCTTTGAACCATCGTCATGCGGGAAAGTTCCTCCGCTAGGAGAGAGACAGAACGGTGTGTTAAAGGGGCTGCAAATGGCAAACTGTTTTGGAATCAGAGGCCAATATCAGAGGATGGCAAAGTAGGAATGAATAACACTTACCTTGCCAAGGTCAGGCCAATGCCATTGTCCGCAAACCTGCAACGAGAGAAGAGTGGGGAGGTGACTCCACAAGCAATGAAAGAGAACCTTTGTTTTTCCCATGGAGAGGCAATGCTGAATTGGGACATCCAAACCAGTAAGGATTTTGGTTCGAACAAGGAGGGCTGTGGTTAATTAACACAATTAAGCTCCCTTATGTTAAGTGGGAGGGTGGGGGGAACTTAAAGCTTTAGCAATTTTGCTCACTTTCCAGTTTGCGAATAAAGTTTTATAGCATGGCTCATAAGATGTATAGATCAAGTGTAATAGTAGTTGGATAGATCCTCAACTGGGATTATATCCTACCATTGCAAGGGGAGGGATTTACTTATCCAATAGTGATCAGCCTTTTTTCCCCCCAATCTCTGTCGACCAGTTACGTAAGGAGGTCCTGTTTGTCTCTCAGTTAAAGTATTTTCTGTTATTTAATAATCCTCTGCCCTCACACATTATCCCCTTGTGCACCTTTGTTTATTACTCCTATAGGCTTTCCATGGAGTAGCTTAAAAAAGAGTAGAAGGACTTTTGATTCAGGTCTATCTCTAATCCGTACCTGATGACTGATGAAACAGAACTTTGGATCAAACTACTACCGAGCTTTGGTGAGCCTCAAAATCCAAATCTGGATCTTAATTTTACAAATGGGTCCTTTTTTATAATGGGTCAAACCAGAACTCCAGTTCCATACACCCCCAAACATTGAGGAAGTTGGAATCCAGATACAGAGATTAGTGTTATAGTTTGAGCCCATCTCTACTGTGTACTGACACAAGAATCACAGTTACAACTTGGTGCTAGAATTTAAACCGTCAAGCACAAGACAAAAATCAATGTGAAGCTAGGATCAGAATAAAAATAATTCCCTTGTTTCTGTCACTAGGTGGTAGCACATCACAATGCTATATACTTTTTACTTATTATTCCAACAGCCCCATGAAATGTGCATTGTAGTTTATGTACTGCATGCCGTTAACACTGGTTTTGTTAAAGTAATACATAAGTCTTACTATAGCAACAGAAATGAAAACTAAGTCTGACTATGGCTATAAAAATCAAGCTACAGTTTGTTGGCTGCAGCCTCAGATTCACTCAAAATGAAACTGCCAAAAATGGATAACATGGTATTTTAGAAACCCTGGTATCTCAGTAACCAGTGCAAATGTCTAAATAACATGCAACTAATCTAAAAAGGCAGAATTAATTGCCTTAGGAATGTTAAACATTTCTGGCTAATACAGTCCATAAGAAGAACAGATAATAAGATGATTTGATATATGCCTGCCCATTCCGACCTACTTTCATTCTTGCTACTCTCACCAAGTCACTAAGACCAATTTATAGCCAGTGATCACTTTAAAAGGCTTGGGTTATTCTATGGCAAGGCAGTTTTTGCAAGCAACTGGATACCACATACAGACAGACAATCATACTAGTGTAATACAAGGTACCCTGTAAACTAGCTTTTTACTTTTTGCCTTGGTTAATTGAGGCTGCTATCAAGATACTGGATCAGATGCAGAAATTGAAGAAGATCATCTATTGCCGAGTGCAAAGAGGATCTGTTCTGTTCTGAGTAGCACAGGAAACTACTTTCAAAGAGCATACAATCTGCATTTTTCCATTTCCTCTCTCTCCCTCCTCCCTCCCATGATGCATAGTTTTGTGTCTGCTTCCTTGGTACTGACTTATTCAGCACAATGCTGAACCACATAAAACTGAACCATGACCCAAGATTAGCCCTGAAGGTTGGTTAGGTTTTGTTTTTTGTTTTATTTAAGCTCTTCATTTTTCACGTAGAATTGTTTATTTGAGTTAAATTTTTGCTGCTGCTTTGAAAATCTGTATCAAGTCACACTCAAAAACAATTCAGCAGACTCTTCACTGCAGACAAAACGGGTTTTGTTTATGTAAAATAATGCCTGCATTTTCTTAACGTTTCATTTTTATTTTAATCTTGACCATATGCAAGGTGCAAAGCGATATAAATAGTCTAAACCACAACTATGCTTGCCATAAACACTGAGCTGAACTCCTAGGGTTGAAATAAGGCAAAACTCACTGGCAGTCATCCAGCCACACGTCTCCTCCCCTCAGCCAGGCCCCGTGGTCCTGGTTCTTGTACGCAATAAAGTGTTCAATTATTGCAGGTTCCCTTGGCTTCAAAGGGTCAGCGTCTTTGTGTGGACTATATCTGTAAACGCAAGAGGAGCAGAAACTGTCGTTAGTGGAAGGCAGTCTATCCCAGTGAGATTCTACTGCTATATTGACTTGTTAAACATTTGGTGGGATTGTTTCTGCTAAACACAGGAATTGCCAGACTGGCTCAGAACTATGGACCATCTAGTCTTGTAGCCTGTCTCTGACAGTGGCCAGTACCAGCTGCCAGGAATACGCAAGAAATGTTGCAATAGTCAGTGTGAAATAACCTGCCCCATTGGTTGAATGTTCGTTTATCTTCCAAAGCATGAGATTGTATTCCTTCTAAAACTCTTAGGTTTGTTTCTTTTTTTTTTTTAAATCCTTCCTACTATAATGCTGGAGATTCTTGTTATCCACATAAACATCCAATTCTTTTCTTTTGATCCTGCCCAACTCTTGGCCTCATGAATATATTGTGGCTGTGAGTTTCGCAGGCTAACTGCATTGTGTGGAAAAGCAAAGATGGTATAAAAATGAAAGCATTTTCAGGAGACAATGTTGGCATCTTCTTTGCTGCTCCTACCATATGTCACCCTGGCCACTAATAATGAGATTTATTAGTTCGTAAGCTCTCAAACATGATGAAATGATGGCCTGATGAGTCATGAAGGAGAAAGGCAGAGATAAATGGAAACTGCAGTAAAGCTTTCCCACAGTTGTTGTCTGGCAGCCTGCACTTGGTGACAGCATCTGTGCAAGCCTTGATAGAATGATGTTAAGTTGGGTGACACAGTAGGTGAGGTAATATCTTTTACTGGACCAACTTCTGTGTAGCTCAAAAGCTTGTCTCCCTCACCAACAGAAATTGGTCCAATAAAAGATATTACTTCACCCACCTTGTCTCTCTAATATCCTGGGATTGACACGGCTACAAGTACATTGCATTTTGGGGTGTCATTTATTCCTGCTCCTCGGGGCAGCTATCACTGAGGAGAGTGTCTTCTGACAAATGCAGTGCAGTTTAGAAAAACCTGACAGATTAGCATCCACCTCAGGGCCAGCAATGGACAGCACTGAGATGAAAATTCATGGCACAGAAATGTGTAGCGAGGCTGTGTTGGCAAATTAACAGATACTCAATAGCATTTTGTTTCACTTAATAAACCATCATATGAAGCTAAATTGAGCATTGGCAGTGTCATCATTGTGAAGTCACTTGGTATTCCTGGTAAAAGCACAGACCCTGGTGAATTCACTAAACACTAACAAACATATTCATTTTGGGATGGATTGTGTGTCATTTATTTACACCAATATATATCTGGAATAACTCTCTTGGAAGTGGGAGTTAGCTGTGGATTTATACTTCTCTAACTGAAAGCAGAAAATGGAGTTGCTCTCTATTTACAACAGTTCAACTCAGCACAGAATCTGTCCCAGTAAGATTGTCATTCAGCAATGCTCTTTATTAATTGCTAAGGTTTTAGAGCTCATTCCTGCCTTCATATTGTAAGGCACAAACCTTTTGGAATCAGCTACTGTGTGTATATGCCACAACCCGTTTTCCAAGGCATATCATATTCTGGTATATGAAGAGACAACATCAAACTCTCCATTGTAGTGCAGATGCTTATTACAGCAACGGAAGGGGTTCTTCTGTTGCTATAGTAAATCCACCTTCCTGAGAGGTGGTAGTTAGGTTAACCAAAGAATTCTTTGATAGACCTACCACTGTCTACACAGGTTTAGGTCAGCTTAGCTACATCTCTCCAGGGTGCGTGTGTGTGAATTTTTCACACCCTTGAATGACATAGCTCAGTTGACGTATCTTTCCAGTGTAGAACAGCCCTCAGTAGAATTCTGAGGTACTGTCAGGGTTTTTAACACAATCACTCTAATGGGCTGAGCTTACACTCCTCACCAGCTATCTTGTAAAATCAACTACTGCAGTCGTACATGACTATGTGGGAAGAGAGAGCGTCGATGAGATTCATGGAGAGTGTCTGACTGCAATGGTATGTGTAGGCCACACCCCATAGATAGAAAGTGAAAAAATACACATCTTCCTCCTTTTAAGCAGAGACTCCTCTACAAGTGTCTGTCCTCATTGCACGGTTTGCTAAGAAACCCAGTCCTGGGGGAGCGCGACTGAGCTCAGCTGGAGATAACTAGTCCATTAGGAAAGAAAACAATGAAACATGAGAATATTTGACCAATTCTCTCTGGGTTTGGGGGTCTAAACTAAGATCCAGATTCAACCTCTGACTAGGGGGAACTGTGCGTGAGCAACCATATTCCTTATTAAACATTGGTAGGAAGAAGCTCTCTTTGGCTTATGTCGATCAGGTTTCTGAAGCCAAATTTAGGGTTTTTCTCAGCAGCCACTGAGATCTGCGAATATGATGCATTTTAGAAAGGGGTCTTTTAAATGATTTTATGAAAGGTGTGCTGTTACCTGAGCACATTGGTGGAGATGGTGGGGTGGCTTTATTCAGATAGTTATTATTATTAGTGAATTATCAGATTTGGAAGTTGATCAAAATTGAAATTAAATTTAAGCTCTGTAACATGAGCATTTCAACTCCAACCTATTAAAGGGGCTTAATCCTTTTCCCCAAATGTCTCTTCTTTTCCCATCCCTACCTAGAAAACTCGTGTAGCATTTTTGTCTAGCAGGAAAACTGCCCAAGCAACATTTTCTTCTCTCATTGATTTATACAGAAAACCACAGGACACGCCAGAATGCCCATAATGTCATCTTCATCTAAACCCAGACCTGATCAGCAGGGGTCTGAGAACCATGTGCTGCAAGCCCCCGGATGCTGGGAAAGGAAAGAGACAAGGCAGAAAGTGAAAGCTAAGCGAAGCCTTTTTTTCCATTAAGAACTTTATACAACACCCACTGACAGCAGTGCAGATTCCCCCTTGCCTTCAGGGGGAGCAAGATCCAGCCTTCAATTGGTGATATACAGAACTTTCTAAATCAAACCACAGAAAATGAATTACCTCCCAGAAATCAGTGTCAGAAAAGGTCTTTTGTCCTTAGCAGACGCTGGTGTGGTTTTGACTCCATTATCAATTATCATGCCAGCCTGAGGACGAAAAGGAATGTTGTGATGTATTTACACATTTTACATTTATTATGTTATTTTATGTTTCTGGGCCAAATCTCAGTTGGTGTTAAACACTGGGGCTCATTTGAAGTCAAAGGCTCTACCTTGATTTACATCAGCTTAGGATCTTAAACACAGCCTAGACCAACACCAATGAAACATGGTGCAACATTTAAAGTATTAGGCATAGACTTCTGAGAAGGAACACCAGAATTTTTGTTAAATTTGTCCTCCTGATCACTTGAGCAAAACATAACCCTCTTCAAAGGTCACTAGCTCTCTTGACATGGGTACCAGTCTAGGTGCCTTATGCCTTCCACTTTTGGAGAACCGAATCTTTAGCCAATAATATGGTTCTCCAGAAAAATAAATATTTGTATTTCATTATAATTGTCACCATTCAAGTTGAAGATGAATTGAAATACCAGCTCCCTTGCTAAGTAAAAAAACCCAAAACCTCCGTTCCCATTGATATGCAAGCAATCTGGCTGTGAAATTCTGCCCAAAAGTGCTGCCCCTGGAAGTTGTGCATCTGGGAATTTTGTAATAGTATCAGCCACTCTCTGTGTCCTATAATGCATCATTTCAGCATGGACCACTTTCAGAGTTACTGTTTCTGCAAGGGGCATAAGAAGCAGAGGACGTTCCACTCTATCACCTTCTGTCTGCATCCTCTTGTGTTTTTCAGCACCTGTTCAGCCCATCTTACTAGCCAATTAAATATGTGCTGCAATCTAAAGACATTAAGTAATAGATGAAAGCTTGGGATCTGGGCACAGTGTCCCAGGAAAGTATGTTTGGGATGAATAAGTAAAGAGATTCAGGAAGTGATTAGACTGAATTTTATTATTTTATCTACCAGATGCTATTTGATTAATGACTAACATTGGCAGCAGTGATCTATAATCAGGCAAGCTGCCAAAGGATGCAGCTAAAGGCACCATTTTAGAAGAGCAAAAGCAGACCGATGACCTGGTGGAAATGAGTGAAAGTAAGACTCCCTTATCTCCCAACAGCCCATGAGAAATTTTTGCCTGTAATCCAAGAATAATAAAGTGAATCTAGTGTAAACAGACTCTGTAGTTCTGTTGTAAGTAGCAAATAAGCCACTTTGTTTGTAGATACAAATGCTGGAAATTAGTTTGCAATTGCTTGTAGTGAATCAGAAATCACAGGTCTTAATAGTTTGCAGGCTCAAAAAGCTGGAGAAATTAAGTGGTGTTTTTAGACATGAAGATTGTTTCCATTGCGTGCAGACTCACTCGGTAGTTGGAATGGGCCCGATTGTTGTAGAATTTTCCCATTGGAATGTGCTCAGAGTAGCCTGGAGAATACATTCCTTCTGAGGGCCCCGTAGGCACATGGTGAAAAACAAACCAAAACCCCGTTTCCTGCAAAAAGGGAATACACAGCATGAGCCTTCCCTTGAACTTTACAGATTTACATTAGCACAGGGGCTTATCAGGATACAGTGCAAAGTGAAAGTCATCAGATTTCAGGACAAACAACAGTAGGTGGTATTGTGCTGTGTAACTATATGCAAAAGACACACACACACCCCTACTCTCGAAAGCAGTTATGGCCAGCATTTTCCAGGTATCTAAAGTTAGCCTCCAACGTCCATACTGAGGCACCTAAATGTAAGCTGGCCTGATTTTCAGATGTGTTGCGCACCCACAAACATTACTGAAGTCAATGAGCATGTCAGGTGCTCAGCACCTTTGAAAATCAGGCCACTTATTTAGGTATCTAAAATGGAAGTAGGAGCCTACATTGAAGCACTGAGATTTGGAAATTTTTGGCCAAAACCGTTTTTTTTCCCAATTAAAAAAAACAAACAAGGAAATTGAGCTGAGTTACAATTTCTGTAGAATTAGCATTAGTATCGATTTAAATGTCTTGGCCCTGCATAGCATTCATGTACTGGTTTAAGACTAAGCCTGTCCCCACTGTGGTCAATAGGAGCTTTGCCATTGACTTAATAGGAGCAGGAGGGGTGGGTCTTTAATTAATACAGGCTGTGGTTTGGGAATTATGTTAAAATAATCTGCAAACTCTAACTACAGAATATGACTAGAAGTGGGGAAGTGAAGGTGAGGGAGATTATATTTGCAGCACTAGCTGCATTAATTTATGGTTTTCAGAAATGCCTGAGTAGTGGAAACAGCCTTTGTTCTAGTGAGAAACAAGAGTTGCAGGGCTATTGCCGTTGTTCTGAATTTTCCCAGATAAGAAACCTTTGTACTCACTTCGGATCCTGCAGCTGCACAGTTTATAAGGTTGTTATGCGGATTGGCCATCCAGAAGGTGGACACAGCACTGTAGATCAGGAACAAAGAATAGCATGAAAATGAATATCCGAAACACACACAAAGGAGTTAGCATGCCATTGCATACAGTACAGGCAAGTCAGATCACAAAGCAGATAAGCCACTGCCAAGGGGGTGTAGCAACTGGAGTTTCTTTCTCTCTCATCATATCACAGCTGTCACCTTCATCTACAGATGGAGCAAAATTGCCTTATCTTTAAAGACTTCAGGAATTAAATGAAGAATTTCTACTGAAATCCCAAGTCTGGTATGAAGCTGTTAGCTGTCAATTATATTTTATGATAAGGTAAAGGTGTCATTGCAATGAAAAGCCCATAGAAACATTCTGTCAAATCCCTGGCTAAACCATCTCTGTGACTTGTGCAATCCCCTGGCATCTGCTCTTTCCACATGCTACTGTGTTTCACTAACCCTATCCACTACCATCCCCCACTGGATACTCAGTCCATGGCCAGATTCTCATATCCATCCTTACACTGAATACTCCCACTGCAACCCATAGGACTAATCACAGAGGCAACATGGGTAAAGATGGACAGAATCTAGCCCTATATATATATATATCTTTTTTTAAAGTAAAAAGAGTTAGCACTCTGATGTCACAAGGCCTAACACTTACTGTTAGCTAGCAAGTAGTTACCAGTGAAACCCTAGTTCCAGGCTGTGTGCATTGATTGCGGGGCAGGAGATTCGGGAAGGCAGCCACACTGGCCATGTTTCTCCTATACTTCACCTAAGTTTCTCTCTCTCTTTACACTGTAATGGGATAAACTGCAAAAAAAAAAAACCAAACCTCTTGCTAAAGTCCTTTTCAGTTCAATCACTACTGAGATCCATCTAATAAATTTGCCCTGATGAAGTTTTGGGGATCTGAAAAGATATATTAGAGGACTGGATCTTGCAAGATGGGAGATGAGGTTGCTTAGTGCCTTCTAGGAGGCACTCAGCAGTTTGTCGGGCTGGGCTTAGAGTTTGCTTCAAATAGAAATGGGCTTTAAGAACTTTCATGCACTCACTTATATGGTGATTAGTAGAAAGGACTCTACGCCAATGCAATCTTTGATCATCCATAGCCAAGTTGCAAGGCCTTGCATAACTACACTGAATTAAACTCTTTGGTCTGAGTTTACTCCTTGTGTAGTATACACCAAGTGGCTTCAAAATACTACTATTGGGCCAGATCCTGCCACTCTTCCTCATGTTGAGTAGTATCCTTACTCCACAAGGAATTCTGTTGTAATCAATGGAACTAGCTGCAGAATAAGGTACAACTCAACATGAATAAAAGTGGCAGAGACTGTGAAATTCGGAATTTAATACCATTTTATACCCACATGATGCTGATTAAATGAGGTGCAAGGCATTGTAGAAACAGGGGCATTTGCCTTCATATTGCACTTTGAAAGGGATGCCTGCAATGGTATCTGAAATAACGAACACTTTAGTTGACTTTGCACTAAAAATACTTAGCAAAATTATACCCTGCATGTGTAAATGTATAAATAGCATAGAAACATCCTGCAGAGACAACTACCCTATCTTTTTGAGCATATGACCCATATTCCTGAAGGCAGAGTACTTAATTATATACACCCAGTCCTGTGTTCCATGGATAAAAAAGTCAAATCCTTCAAGGAGAAGAAAAAGAAAAAAAGATTTCCCACTTACTTGCAGTCCTGCCTGGGTTTGGGGATGTACCCTGGGTAGGCCCCTTCTGTAATCATTTTGCACATTTTACTGTCACGGTCAGATGGTAGCAGAGTGCTAGGTTTAATGAGCAGTCCAAGGCAGTGATCAAATGTGTTGCGTTCCTCTGGCCCATCCTCAGTAAAGAAGCAGTGTCCCAGGGCATTGTAGCCCACAACATCCTTAATCTGCATGTACAAAAAGGGGACTGCATTCAGATTTAGTTTTCCAGCAATTTAGAGATATTAATTATTATTATTACTATAATACTGTGGAGCCCCAGTCACAGACCAGAACCCTATTATATTAGGAACTGTACAAACAAATTGCGCAAAAAGACAGTCCTTGCCCCCAAAGAGTTTACATACTAAATCATAGTGTATGCTTTTAGATTTAAAAAGAATTGGCCATTTAATATGAAATGCTAATTATATTCTTCTTTAATCTGCATCTGAAGCAAGTGATAATATTGTAACGAAACAAAACAAAACAAAATAGCTTGAGAAGACAAAGAGGATGCGAATGAAGGGACATCAGATGTTTATGGCATATCTGGGCTCATTCACCTTTGTGCACAGTTATACAAACAGCTTGGTTGATGGACTAAAATGTATCTGCTGAACTGAAAGAAATATTTTTTTCCCAAGCTATCAGAGAGGCTGCAAGTTGTTTACCGGACAAGCTAAGTTGTTTTAGGTCTGACCTGACCCTTTTTCCAACTGATGACAAGAGCTTGACTTGAAATTGAGACAAACCAGCTGGCGTTAATCAGTGTAGTTGCATTGAAAACCTTGCAGTTCACATGTAGTTCACACTGTAGCTCTATTGTCTCTCACAGAGCTCTGCTGATTTACCCCAGTTGAAGATCTGCGGTAAAATTTTCAAAAGCAACTAAATGACTTGAGAGCCTCAAAGCAGGCTGGATGGAAAACAACGTTTCCGTTTTGTAGAAAATGCTGAGGAGTCAGAAATGGTTTTTGTTCTGATGTGGCGCAAACCTGAGGCCTTTCAAAGTTCTTGGTGAACAGTGGGGGAGAGCAGGAGATCTCCAGAATAGTCAACAGCCAGGTGGTTACAGCACTCACTTGGGATGTGGGAGGCGCAAGGGCAAGTCACTGCTCTGCCTGATACACTTTCTCTCTGGCCCAATGAATACTCATTTATTTATACAAAGTGGAATAGCTCAACCAGGAGACACCGAGATGGACTCTGGAGTGTGGAATGGAAGACCTAAAGCTCATGTTTCTGCTCTGCCTGATTCAGAGCAGGTACTTGAACCTGGCTTCACACATTCCAGGGGAGTGCCCTAACCCCTGGGCTCCTGGCTATTCTGGGGTTGCACTCTCTGGCCAGATATTCCACCCCAGATGTGAGAAGCCTTCCTGAGGATGTTTGTGTGGAAACCAAAACATTGCCATGAAACATTTCAGTTTAGACAGAACAGCTTTCCAACAGGAAGTTTTGTTGAAAACTTTGCAACCAGCTCTACCTAAGACCCATTTTCAGAACTGATTTAGGCTCTTGGCAATTTAAGTTCCACTGACTTTAAATGAGACTTGGGCTCCTAAGTGCCTATGTCACTTTTGAAAATGGATTTAGGTGCTTTCAAAAAGTTCTCTGGGCTTTCTCTCAGAGGTTTCAGCCAAAGGGAATCAATTTCAAACCAAATTACAGGACTGAATTTGAAATTATTAAATATATACTCTCATAAGACAGAATACTTTGCCTGCTGGATCTATTACGCACTTCCATCTGCAAACACATGTATTATGCATAGCCCATGGTCCAGTGTAAAATATTCAAGCCTTTGAACACAAATCATCACAGTAAATTAAAGACTGTTAAAATGACATGCAGCTTAGTACATTCCATTAAATTACTGCTCAAATTTGCTGCCTAGTCTCTTGATTTAATTAGGTAGCCATGCAAGTCTAACACCCCCTGTATTTTCAGTGTAAAATAAGCGTGCTGCGCCATTTCAATCACCCCTTCTTGGAAAGCTTGAAATTTGCCAGCCTTGCAATTATAAACACCTATTAGATACTAGAATATTTCAGGAAGGTAAACCCTCTTCAAGAGGAGCATCACCTTACTTTTACATCAGCAAGTCCTTTCACAGGGATGCCAGAACTGCAACTGAACAGCTGTGTACATATATTATTTTTCCTGAGCACACTAGCAATACTTTAGAGATATATCTATGGTGCTGGAATTTTTAGCTGCTGAAAGCTGACAAGTGACATGTCAAACAATTCCTCAGCTACCTGCTACACCAATTCTTTATGCCAGGGAACTGTGGCACTAGATCTGTATTGGTGTAATACGTCAGGACCAAAATGAGAATAACTGACATATTACTTAGAACATGGCTAGGGAACAACAAATCCTTGTATGGATTCAGTATCCTTGCAGGAGTAAACATCTACCAATACTATAAGAGGGAAGCTAATATCTTGGCATAGGTCGGAATGCTGCACTGTATCATCTCCTCTGGCAGATGCCCTAATGTAGGATTGCAGCTCTGGGGACAGATTCTCAGCAGGTGAAAGTCAGAATAGCTCCACTGAAGTCAAAATAGCTAGCCTGATTTACACCAGCTGATTTACTTGCCACCCTTTACTCGATTAATTATTTTTCCTATTTGTGGCCTCTGGGATTACTCAGTTCCACTTTTGTCAGTTCCCAATCTTGTTTCATTTTCAGATGCTCATGCACTAACACAGTGCTGAAAAGTTTGGGAACCGCTGGACAATGTTTATTTGTTTAAAAAAAAAATTCTAAATGGATTTTTTTTTTAAATTTAATGAAAACGTCACTATTAGTCTATATGCTTATTTGAACAGAGTGTAATTTATGGCTAGATTTGATATGGCAATAAATAAACCAATTGCCATGTAGCACAGTTGGATTAGTGAAAGCAGATACCAGTATAGCAGTTAGATAACACTACTGCTTCTCCCCAGCAGCACAGCTCTCCCTGGAGTTCTGCCAGACAGTTTATCAGGCTTCATTTAGTGTCCATCCCTGATAACAGCTTCTATTTCAGTCTACACACTATGGGCCAGTTCAGTGGGGCTGACCAGGGCGTAAGTAGCAGCAGAATTTGATCAATGGGGTTGCAGTGGTATAACGGAGAGGGAAAGTTGGCCAACATATTAAAGCAATTATGGACATTTTCAATTATGTAATTACGGCAACAAGGAGATTTCAACCAGTTTGATTTTAGAAGGACCCTCTGGTCCTTAAAGTGAACATAGGCTTGTGGACAAGTGTAGAGGAGTGTTTGGTTCAAGCCAGCTACAGCCATTTATTTATTGTTCATAGACAGGCTTTTAGCACCAGTGTGTAAATCCTCAGGAAGAAGAATCTGCCACCAGGAGCGAACAGTGACATTTATTTATTTTTTATTTTACGTATTTTATAGTGTTGACATTTCAGAGCCTCCTGCTCAGGGTGCTAAAAGCAAAGTCATTTGTGACACTAGCAATGTGAGAGCTCAGTGAGGAGTCTGCATGAGAATTTCCAGCCTGCTTTAACAATGACTTAACTGTTACAAAATGCCCAAGTGCCTCTCCCTTCATCCACCAAAGCATTAAGCAAGCCCTTAACTATAGGCCTGTGTGCTTGAAACCAGTGGAAATACTAGAAGTCAGTGGGACCACTCCCATGCCTAAAGATAAGCATCTGATCAAGTGCTTTGCTGTGTTGAGGCCTGATATTCCAGCAAGTTTTTTTTGGTGTCTACTAAGAGGCTAGTGCATCCAAAGACCAAGGCAACTGGTTCCCTGGCAGGTTATGCTTTGGCTCTATCTGCTCTCATAGGCACTGAATGATATGTGAGGAGAAGAGGGCAGCATAATCCTGATTTTCTCTTCTATAATTTAACTAGTTTAAATAAGCGGTGCCCGGATACTACAGCGAGGAGCGTCTTAGATTAGTAAATCATGCATTTTTTTTAAAAGGCAAACAATCAACATTAAATGATCAGTGTAGTTTTTAGGTTTTGTGGTGTTTTAAAGCTGCATTTCTCTTTTAGTGGAGGTTTTAAAAAAAAAAAAATAATAATAATAACTTGCCAAGGAATAAAAATCCAGAGCCCCTCAAGGAATCACAGTTGAGTAACACTGTAGTTTTCCTCAAGCACATCAGCCTGTCTGCATTTCATCACTGCTGTCTTGGCTCGAAAAGCCTGAGAACAGGGATCCTTACAGTATTTCCTAGTCACAATGACATGGTTTTCACTTGGAAAAGGCACAAGAGGCTGAAAATTTCCAAATACCCTGTATAAATCCCCCCAGCTGACCCGTGAAATGCCATGCTCTGGATATTTGGTTTGGCAGTAAGCATTAATCAATAGAGACACAGGGTTTAAAATTAGAATCAGAGCTGAGGTTTAGTCAGCCCTCTGCTAATCAACAGCTGTGCAACCACCACATAGCTGGAGGATGTGTTTATGGTGCCATTATTAGGAACCTTCTTGACAAACAGACTCCTGGCAATTCTCTTCTTCCAGGCTGTGTGTTAGTTACATTCCTAGCTACACTGAGCTGCTATATGGATGGCTTTAAATTGGAAAGCCGTTCTACAGCTCTGGATGCCTAATAAAATGTAGAGAAGTTAAAGTACAACATATTCTTCAGAAACCAAATCTATGTAGATTTTAAGGTCATGTTGAAAACAAAATAAGAGATGAAAAATGTTGAGCTTGAACACTGCGAGCTCTTACGGTTCAATGAAAAGTTAGTGCAGGTGTTTTTAAAATACCAGTGATATACTGGGGGAATTCCTAGTGCTCAGTGACCATCATTTTACACAGCATGGCATGCTGGTGGTCTCGTGTTCAAAACACTGATCTGTTATGCACAGGGTTGAGATCTTGGCTGGCTGTTGAAAACATTTTTGTATATTGGCTCTGATTCTTTTTTTCACATGTGGTGCCAACACAGGAAAAATGTTGGATTCCTGTGGAACTCACAGGCATGTTGAGGCCACCATTTTGGACTGATCTTTGGGAAAAGTTGCAAAGTCAGTCCTGATGTGTGCTAGAGCTTTCAAAAGCTCTGCTTTCAAAACCACATTTCTGAACCTTTTCTGGATGTGGGTCAAGGTTTCTCTTTCTCACATTCAGAAAACGAATGCATGTGATGGCTGGTTATTTGGTTTCAGCACTAACATCCAAATTGTACTTTTTGACCCTGGGCCTAGATATCCACAAGCAGTGGGTGGAGTGGACATGGGGTCCTCGCTCTAACTTCTAACCTGAGCGGCTTTCAAAATATTCTTAAAACAACGTCAAGTTAAAGTTGATGAACACACTAAAGGAAATTGTGATCAAGGGAACCTGCTTCTAGTGGAGAAGATACTAGATGAGAAACAGTGCAACATGACAGAACCATCAGAGCTAGAATAACCGTGACACAGAATGTGTGGGTATGCTGGTCAAAGCCTTTTTTGAATTCAGTTCAGCTCTAGTCCATGTGCTCTTCATGCCTCAGAGAAGCAGCACCAACGGTGTCTTATGAAAATGTGAGAATGTCTTTCATTGTGTTCTTTACTGTGAAGTAGAGTGAATCCCCAGTGGTGCAGGGAATTTGCTGCTGTGGCTATGGTCATTATATGTGCGCTCCTGTGTTGTAATATACCTGGTAAATAGATGTCTTACTATAGGCGACCTGCAGGATTACCTCATTGTTCTGACACACAGCTCTGTTAAATCAGAGGTCTCTGACTGCTTATGTTGTGAATGGGATTTTCAAATACAATCCTTATTAGTGAATTAAAGTAACCTTAGCTCTGGTGATTGCCTTCTTTAATAGTAAACTATTTGTTTATAGATAGATTCAACAACCCATTATAGATGGGATTGTCTCCAGGAATCTCGGCATACAAGGGCCTTTGAAAACCTTCTCGACTCTGAGTCACATACAGAATTTAGCCCTTGGTTTTACATTCTTATGTTGGATTTATATTTTAGAGACATGTTGAAATATATTTATATTAATATCACTCAATAAATCCAGGGCGAAAGAAAAGGGCATTGGGTCTAACTCTACAACTCTGTCAGTAATGATACTTGTTAAAGGGACTTGCAGTATCATTTTCATTATATTAGGGAAAGAAATTAGGTAAGTCTCAAATAACCCCTGGATCAGGAAGCTAGTCATTAAACCGTTGTTTCTTACCAGCAAGCCATTGGAGCCGTGGACTGTGACACAGCGTGAGAAGGTGTGGTGAATGGAGACGTCCTTCACGTAGGTTGGAGGGTGGTAGCCTCCCTTCTCATCCACATCTCCAGCCAAGTGGAAGTGAATTGGATAGTGTCCCATTCTCTGCTGGCCCATATGTTTCAATTCTAAACCTTCAATATGGGCAGCTTTAAAACCAAGACCGATCTGCAGAACAATAAAACACTAGTCAAGTGGCAGTAAGAACATCTGGCTGCTTGTTTCATATTATTCACTGGTGCATGCAGTGTTGTTGTAGCTCTGTCTGTCCTGGGATATTAGAGACAAGTGGGTGAAGTAATATCTTTTATTGGACCAACTTCTGTTGGTGAGAGACAGAAGCTTTCAAACTTACATAGAGCTTGAAGAAGAGCTCTGTGTGTAAGCTCAAAAGCTTCTGTCTCTCACCAACAGAAGTTGGTCCAATAAAAGATATTACCTCACCCACTTGTCTCTCTGTTTCATATTAGTCAGGCAGAGCAAGTCTTGACTATGATGGCTGATAGAGGGGATAGAATTTGGAGTCAAACCACTGCACAGCAGATGCTTCCTAGTTTGCAAACTCAGGCACAACTGTTTGCATTTAATGCTTTTCATAAAGCAATTGTGTTAGATTTAATCCCCTGGGGAGATGGGCTTGAATGGAAGCCCCAGATCTGAGCACTACCCAACTTTGGGGAAATTGGAAATTGGATCCAAACTCTGTAACCTGGAAGTGCTGGGCCCCAGTCAGTTTGGTGAGGCAATATTTGAAGGGGTGTAGCGAGCACTGCAAAGAGAGGAGAAGAGAGCAGGAGGGGAATCTGTTGTCTACACTAGCAAAAGCCCGTTTACTTTGCAGGCCTCCACTCAGAGGATGTTCCCTGCCATGTCATGACCCCCTTACTAGGTGCAAGTTGTAGAAGAGTATGAGTAAAAGACTTATACAATACCTTGATATGTCCCCCAAAGGTATCAAAATCAAAGAAGGTGCATAAACTATTGCTATAGTCATAGCACTGCCTCTCCATCTCTCCCATCACCACTATATTTCGGCTTAGCAGCCCGACTTCTGCTCTCATGTCAACGCCATCGATAACTTCTCCTATGTGAAGGTAAGTTGATCTCCCTAAAGGGAACAAGATGCATTTCCATGTTTATTCTGTAAGCACCGCATGTACTGGCTGACTCTTATCGCTGCTGGGGGCTGGGGCGGTAATGAACTAAGCACCTGAGTCAGCAAAAACTATTGGCAGGCTCTTCAGAGATGGGGAAGCCCAGGGTCACAAGGTCCTTCAGAGATATCCTCAACAGAGGAAGCAGGATTTGTGCAGTTTCTAAGCCACTTGACGAATGTAAATGCTGCTCCACTGGCCTCTCCCTCAGCCCACACTCAATGCTTCCTTCTGCGCTGGCTTACGCCGAAGTGGTGGGGAGCTCTGCACACAGACGTGCAGAGCTGCCCCCCGCCAGGCCATGCTGCACACAGCCCCCTGCACCTGACTACCTGAGGGTTGAAGGAATGAAAGACTCAGTGTGGGCCCACCAGAAGGGAGGGAATTCCAGCCAGTGTGAAGAGCTAGAAAGCAAAACACTCTCAACGCTGTAATTTCATTAAAACACATGCACAGTGCACTCCTTCCTTCCTGGCTTGGCTTGCTTGAAGAAAAAGGAGGAGGAAAGGCTTATTTGACAGACCACATTCCACATTATTCCAGTAAAAATAGGTAATAAACTCACTAAGTAAACACTGTGCTTTAAAGAATGTTACACTTGCATGTATTTCATTTCAGCGGAGACATACACGGCAGTAATTAAAAACAAATGGCAGGCTTGATGCCAAGAGATCTCGGAGAGGCACTTTCTGTTTGGGCAGAATCATCATGGGGGAAGAGGGGTTTTAAAAACATTGAAACGCCCTCTTTTTAAATGAAACGACGTTCTGACTCAGTTATAAAGATAAATAGACAGCAGTTTGATACAGTTTACTCTCCTTCGCCCTTCCAGTTGAAGGTAATATGGTTTAGTAGATAGGGTGGTGCACTAGGAGGCAGGAGAGACACATTCTTTCCTAGCTGTGGCACTGGCTGAATCACTTACTTTTCTCTCTGCCTCAATTTCCCCCATCTGCAAAGCACCTTGAAATCCCTGGATGAAAAGTGCTATTCTATTAAACTGAAGCGTTACAATAACAGAGACTGGCCAGGGCTCCTGATTATCAGGAGGAGGGCATCTCTTCTACCCACTGTGTCTAGTAACTTTATTCATCTTCCGGTGAAGAATGGGACCAACCACACACCGTGCAGAGGAAAAAGGAGGCTGAGAAGGACTAATTCTTTGATAGTATGTTAGCCATGAAAGAAAGGCACCACCTTCACACTATAGTCCTTCCCTCCCTCCCTCTTCAAATCTGCATCATAGTGATAGGCCCACACATGGAACAGAATAACCCATTCATAGTGCTCCTTGAGTCAGCTGGAAGGGTTGCTAGAGAACAAACCAAGGTAGTTCTCCCACCCATGTGATGAATGTGCTGCTCCTACAGAACACCCAGACTCTGGTAGACCAGAAATAAGGACTCAAACTTGGGCCTTGGTTCTCTTGTATGACAACCTGATACATTGTCACAAGGCCACTGGGTAAGTGTTTTTGCATCTAGTCAGTCTGGGACCTGTTAGGCTCACAAGATCACTCCAGCTGTAACGAAACACACCCTAACTGAAAAGGGGCTTCTGGCCCTTGTTTGTGCACATCAGTCAATGCACAGAGCTGTCACTATCCCATGCACACGTCAGATGGTTGAGACATCCCTGCAAACCAAAGGAACCCCAACACTAGGATTAGTTTCTTAGATGTTATTTTCGGTTATTCCCATCATTGACCTTTCCCTTGTTTACTGAAACACAAAAGGAAGTTCAGACAATCATAAGAGCCTCCTATTTTGAACAACAGCTTTTGGATTTGCAGTACTGCAATTAAAATAGTCAGTTTTATTATGTGTGTGTGTTGAGCTCTGAAATACTAAATGTCATGATTGCCTGTATTTAATATAATTGAATACCAGTAGACATGCAAAAAGCTTAAGCACTGACAAGAATGTGAAATATTCACTAACCAGGTTCTAAATATAACTTGGTTGGGTGTATGCTTTTGCTCACTTGGCTAGATTTGAGAGAAGATGCAAGGCAATCTTCTTTTTAAAATGTAAAATGGTGCCTTTAATGGGCTGTTGAAAAAAAATATTTTGTAACAGCAGCCAGAACTTCAAGCTCCCCTTTAACAATGTAATAATGGGGCCATACTGTAGAAAAGGTGGGCATGCTTCGTGGAAGAAAGACTATTGCACCGGAGACCTCATGTACTTGTAAATTCCATGTGGAAAACAAAGCCAGGCATCTCTACATAGTAATGAACATGTGGGCTTTACTGCTCGTTCACATTAAACACTTGGCATGCACAAGCAGCTCATGGGGCACATTCAGAAACAGATGTGAAAGAAATCTGCTCAGCACGGCACTCCAGAGTTCACAAGGAGACAAGAATGGTATCACGCTGCAGCACTGTAAACTGAGTTTGCAATTAAGTCGCTGCTTACAGCCGGCATGCTGAGTTGCTAGCTGGAGGTAGGCAGTTTGCTCATGAGTGACGTTTGTGACACCTGCCGCATGGAAGCCCGGGTGTCAGAGACTTGCAAACCAGTTCCACCATGGTTCAATGATAAGAACTTCACTGCTTTGAATCCTGGAGCACAATGTTTATTGTTTGAACATCAGAGCTGTTTTTGTGATTGTGCAAACATTAGCAAAGCCAGACACAAACCAGAGTAAAATATTTTTCATGGGATTGCTATTGCTGGCATCACTCACAGAAGGATGTCAAGTATCAGCCATACGCTGCCACCAATAGCAGTCAGCAGCTGGGCCATATTATTTTCATAACCAGAGTGATGTGGTTAGCCACATTGCATCTCTGTCATAAGCCAGTGTGGCAGAATAAAAAACTCCCTTGATTTACCATGTGCCATCATGCTAATGAATTAAACTAGCAAAATATGAATATACACAGAAACAAATCACTTTAATCAGTGTGTCTAGCCAATTGGCAAAGCAGCTGCATAAAGTCCATCCCTATTCAGCAAAGCAATCAATCACATACCTATAGTTAAGTATGTGCTTAAATTCCATTAAAGTCAGTAGGATTTAAGCATGTACTTAAAGGTAAGCATGTGCTTTGGTGAATAGGAATGGCTTGCTAAATTAGGGCTGGATGGAAGTCAAAATGGAATTGCAGATCAAATTCTAAAGAGTTTCACATTCAAAGCTTCGTATCAGAACATAACCCTAACGCTTTGATTCTGGGTTCTAATCAAAACCAGAAGGAACGTGGGGTCATCTTTTTAAATGTATTTTTAGGCACCTAGTGGGTTTTTCAAAAGTGCCCAGGCCCCTAACTCCCAATGGGAGCTTTAGGTGCCTAGATATTATTGACAATCTAGCCCTAAGTGCCTAAAACAGTTTTGAAAAAGGGTTTTTGGTTCCTAAATTCATTAGGTGCTTTTGAAAATTGTACCCTTAATCTAATAAAAACACTGCAGCCCCAGACAGTATCTAATCTGTCTGCCTGTTCTTCCCATTTGGTTGTCTCTCCATCTGTTTTATTTCTCTACCTGTTTGCCATCAACCTTTCTCACTGTCTCTAAAATATATCTGTTACTTTTACCAGAGAATTTAAGCAACTTGATCAGCCAACATTCAAGCATCACAGTAAACCACCCACCTACTCAGACTCAGGTGATAATGAAGTCACTGAGATAGTGAGGTAAAATTTTCACCTGAAGTCTCAATTCTCTCAACTAAAGATGTACGTTATTTTCATTTTTGGCTATTTAAATTAACCAATATTCAAATTAAATTAATTTTTTACAGACTTATTTTTTAATCCAAGAAAAAAAAAAAATAGTCTCCCCACCCTTTTCAGTTTAAAAAAAAAAAAAGAACAAAAACCCCCACCACTGCCACCATGGAATATTTAATTCTTCATTTTCCTAGAATTCAGGCAAAGCATGTACAACCACAACAGTAACTACACTCTGTGCTATCTAATGTGGCTGAAAGCCTTTTACCCCACTTCTTATCACTCTTCATAATCATCCAGATGTAAAAGGATGATCACTTTTAAAATAATTTTGAAATTGATTTCATCTAGATCTGCATTCTACACCCTCCCGCCCTTCCCTCCCCCACCCCAGAGATTTTATTTCTCTAGGATGCTCCTGGCTGTTTTCTCTCTCAAACAAAATACTTCTGGTTTTTTATGTTTAAACTTGCACATATTCTGGGCTTGACCCAAAGCAACATTAAAGTCGACAGAACAGCTCCCATTGATTGCAATGGGCTGGGGATCAGCCTCTTTCCCAGGCTCTTTTGCTACATCTTTTAGGCTCTGTCTACACTTGGAGCGAAGGGTGTGATTCCCAGCTCACATAGACATCTACTTGTTAGCTCTCCTTGAGCTAGAGAGCTAAAAATAGCAGTTTAGCTGTGTCAGCACAGGCAGTGGTGAGCATTGGAACGTTAGCCACTCCATTATGCTCCCATGGGGTTCAGGCAGGCTTGTACTTGGGGCAGCTAGCCAGTGCCACTGCTTGCCTCACCATGGCTATGCTACTCTTTTTAGTGTGCTCGCTCAATAACAGCCAGTGTGAGAAGATCTACTGGAGCTGGGAATCACACCTCTAGCTCCAAAGGTAGATTTTGCCATAGAGTAAATGCTGCCCACGCATTGCCCGTTTGATTCACATGTGCTTTATATTGTTTATGCTTAATGACAAACACGCACTTTTTCCTGCTATCCATCTTCCTATGGAATCCTCACTGGTCTGCAATATATCCACTGTTTCCCATTTTTATTCTGGCTGTGGCTGGCCATCGGAGAATTCTCCTTAATTAGTTTTACAAGCGAGCCTGACAAATTTATGAGTGGGATTGTATGACAGAATCGCTTGTGCTGGGAAAGGGCAGGGCTTACTGGCTCTGTGGGTACCTTCCGTTTCATAACTCATGTTCCTAAAAGCTCATGCTTTGGAGTTTCAGCTGTCCACTTGCGGTGGTCAGAAAGGGATATTTTCCCCCTTTAATGTGTTCTGTTTTGGGGGTGGAGGGGTTAATCTCCTTCCTCTGAAGCATCAGAGACGGCCATTGCTGGAGATGGGACACTAAATAGCCCAGGCCAGTGCTGTGAGGTGGTGCAGAGAATTCTCTCTTTTAGTTTCAGGGCTGGCTGGTTCTTCATCACATTTCAGAGTCTAACTGATCATCATATTCAGGGTTGGGAAGGAATTTATCCCCTAGTCAGACTGATTTTTTTTTGTCCTCTGCAGTGTGGGGCCTGGGTTGCTTGCCAGGATCATCTGGCTATATCTCACTTAATCAATTCCCTACTGTTGCAAGGGTATCCGGCACTGGTGCACCTCAGACCCTTCTATTCTCTGCCTGTAGCACACAATAAATTAGTCTCCTGAGGGTTATAATAAATTGGACTAATTTCAATTATTGGGTGCTGGCTGTGGCCTGTGATATGCAAGAGATCAGACTACGTGATCTGCTGGTCTCTTCAATCTTAAACGCTACAACCCTGAGACTTGGAGCAAAGCATCTGTAGCAGATCAGAGAATCCCATCCAAGCTTTTTCTTGGGTAGTGGAGATTCAAAAGGAGGGTTTGAGAGTGGGGGTGGTCTCATGGCCTGTAGTTGTTGTTTAGTCCTTTTCGCTGTAACTAATAAATATGACGTAGCAGCTCTTTCTATAAATATTCATTTTTTTCTGCACTTCTCATGACCGAATATGCCTCCCTCTTGAGAGCAGCCTGTTTTTTTCTAATTCCTCCTTGACATGTGCACCTGGCACTGGGAGTGTGATGTGGGAAAGATGAGATTTTGGCTGAGAAATATTGAAAATGTCTACCCTCGCCCATTTCTAAAAATCAAATCCGTCCCCAGCCTTTTTTAAATGCTGGGTTAACGTCTTCCTTCAGTGCGTCTCCTTTAGACATGCTGCTAAGCAGTGGTCAGGGATAGAGGAAGCAGCATTAAAAGATGGCTAGAAAGGGCCTTTTTTATGATGTTTCCTGCCTGACCCACAGCAGACAGTGCCAGAAAACGCACAAGAAATGTGGTCTCCTGAGGTTTTCAAGCTAAACGGTGCACATCTGGAGAAGGTTTGGGGAGTTTAAATCAGCATCTAAACTTTTGAGTGCATATAAGAAACCTGAACACTAAGGACAAGACTCTCCATTGCTCTGCACCTTTTAGTCATTTGCAACAGGGCATAATGAGTATAAAGTGCTACCAGTGACTCAATGGAGAATCAGGCTCAATATCTTTTGAAGAGATGGCTGAATGTGGCGTATCTTAGAAGACAAGAGATAAAGTATTTTCCTTCTAGCTTAGTGTAGAAGAGATCAATAAGCCAGCTAATGTAGTTATGCTGGAATGGAGAAATGGTCTCCACATCTGTTCTGAGGTAAGTATTCTAATTCTAAATCTCTTCTCCCATATTTTAGCATTGCCCGATAGCAAATCCAGTAACACTTCACAACTATTCAATCTCTGCAGCCATTCCAGTTGGATTCAAGATGTGTGTGTGATGCAGTTATAATCCCAGATTTACTAATGAGAGGGATAATTTGAGTAATTATGCCAACTACAAGTAGAGTTTTGTTTTGTTTTTTTAAAATCATACTTTGCCAAGTACAGGATATGTACAAAAGGTCATTTAATCCATTATTGTTAGTAACTTATTGTTAGTAACTGCATAGACAGCCTCAAAGATAAGATTGGTTTTCCAGGGAAACCACAAGAAATAATTGCTCTTTCATCCTATCCTGTTCTACTGTAATAACACAACCCTTCCTTCCTTCCTTCTCTCCCTCTTCTAACTTGCACTGTGTTCTCCCAGCTTTGCAAAGTCCAGAGATAAAACACTTTCAGTCAATTCCCCCACAGAAAATAATCTAGACATAAAAACGACAAGTGAAGAAAAGTTAAACAAGAGGAGGAGGAAGGGGAAGGAGTTCCATTTAAATAAGTGACAATTTTACTGGGACTAGTGACCTCCATGAGTCTGAGCCTCATGGAAGTAACTGCTTTGAAATCACTACAACTACCCACCTGAGTAAGTGTTTGCAAGAATGGTCCCTTAGGTGCCTGAATTAACTAATTGGGCTGGAATTTTCAAAGATCCATAAGAGTTAGGCACCCAAATCCAATCGAAATCCAAGGAGAGTTGGGTATCTAACTCCGTTAGGCTCTTTTAAAAATCCCACCTGTAGAGCTCTTCTAATACTCATCTTTTTAACTTCTAGTCAGTAAAATAAGTACAATTTCTCAGCAGGAAGTGTCAAATATAAATAGCATATGAGCTGGCTAACTAGCTTAACTTACCTGACAAAAATATCCAAAGCTGTATCTATTAAAATATTATTAAAACATTAGAATATTGATCATCATTAGACTTTTGCTCTGTCAAGTTGATGTTCCACAAAGTCCTCATAGCCATGTTATTAAATGGGCACTGGTAAGTAGTTTAATCCTGACATTTACATTTTTTGGGGTGGTTTTTTTTTTTTGTAAAAAAAACTAAACCAAAAAGGAAACAACCTCCTCCCATCCCCTTCCCAAACTAACTGGTTAAAGGGGACAAACCCTATTATGAGTAGAAGTGTTTTTATAATTTGTTATTTACAATGGGCAGATTTTTGGAGCTTTCAGTTCCTAAATCAAACTGTCTGTACGAAGATCCTTCATTGGAACTGGTAAGGAAAACTGTGAAGGAGGCAGGAGACTGTGCAAGAAGACAGAAAAATATAGTCTGTTCTGAGCATAGCTCAATGCCCAATCCTGCAGGTTAGGTGAATAGGATACAATGGAACTGTTCACCTGTGTAAGCGCTGCAGGATTGGGCCCACCGCTTACTAGTCATTTTAAATGCCGTCACAGAGAAGAACGGAATGAGAACCCAAGGCTGAAGTCCCAAGTTGATTGCATACAGGACATTCCATTGACCTTCTGAGGCACTTGTCTTCTCATGAGGATGGAGGAGATTTCAAACCTTCACATTATTTCCTTCAAACTAGGCTGAACTATGTCAGAGTCAGGCAACATTCTTCCATTTTTAGTGCATGTGATTTTGCTACAAGAAAGCTGGATGCAATTATTACTGGGTCAGATTGTGCCCTGACATATAACCTGTGAAATTCCATTGACATCAATGAAGTTGCAGGGATGTAAGTCAGGGCAGACTTTGGCCCCAGTGTGTGTCATCTGTAGTAATAAAAGGGATGTCCAAATTATCCTAACAACTAATTGGAAACAGCACAAATAAAAGCAACGAGAGTCCTGCAGCACCTTAAAGATTAACAAATTTCTGCAGGCATAAGCTTTCAGGGGCTGCAACCCACTTCACCAGATGCATCTGGGTTGCAGCCCCTAAAAGCTTATTATACCTGCAGAAATTTGTTAGTCTTTAAAGTGCCACAGAACTCTCGTTGTTTTTGCTGTATACAGACTAACACAGCTACCCCTCTGGAAAAGCACTAATACTTCAACAAGTATTTCCACTTAGAGCTCTACTGGAAATCACATGGCTTTTTTTTTTTTTTTTTCCTGTCTGTTCACATCCCTAATATTAACTCAATGGAAATTTTGTACAAGATGAATATAAATAAATTATAGACATTTAGGGATCCACTAAGATACTGAAGAGAGTCTTAGAAATTTATTAATCTGTGGTCTTAATTTTTATTGACTATTTTCAAGATTGTTCTCATAATGTACTTTGTATCATTATGGATTGATGCAGTTTTTCCAATAGCTCAACTATTGTTTGAGAATAATATTCAGCGGGTAGACATATTCTCTTTGAGAGTATTTGTCATCTTAAGTCATAAGACTATGATGCATTCTAAGTTAGAATAATATTTTTCTTGGCTTAACCATTAGTCATTCATTGTTTGACAGGCAAAAAGGATAGAGTCCTTCCAAAAAGCCAGTGCAGGCAGAAACGCTTGTATCCTTCAGAAAGGGCTGCATCAGAGATAATGATAATGAAGTAGTTAATGTTGCAGAGCTGAGCAAACTGTCACACTGATTGTTCTAAGTGGGAGTAAGTTTTCTCAAAATGAATTTACAATAGGTGTATGTAAAAAAAAGCTCTCCTCAAATGAATCTGACTCATCATTATTATCTCTCACTTAAACACTGGCAAGGTATAAGGTAACATGTCTGAATTACCACGCTGTGCAAATATCACCATAAGAATATGGCCTCATCTATGGCATATTTTTTACATTTTAAATGTATTTTTGTTGTGGTAAAGGACGGTACTGGGAAGTTCTCCATCTGGTGACAGAATGGGTAGCTATTGCACTATTTCTCCACACTCCACATCAATGTCCCAAAACCAAGTTCTGGAAAGGAAAGAGGACCTCACAGATGCCGGAGAAGATTTAGAAGCCATTTGCTGTGCTTTAGAAAATCTCCTCCCTGACATCTTTGCTTCTGCTGAAATTGACAATAAAGGTGCCACTTTGTGGTGGCTGTATTTTTTAACTGGATTTAGACCACTGAAGAACAATTAGACAGCAATGATTTTTCACAACCAGCAACCTGTTCCAGATTTGAGATGGTCATCTAGAAAAGAAAAACTTCTAGAGCATTTGCATCCCTTAAATTCTATAAGCTTAGGCCCAAGATCAAGACAGAGACAAGATCAAGAGCTGGATGCTAAGGAAGAAAGATGGAAAACTCACAGATAAATAGCAAAAGATACAGGTGTCAATAGCAAACCGAAGGACAAATTCAGCTCTCATTCACATCTGTGCAACCCCGTTGATTTAAATGGTGCTGCTTTGTGTCTAAAGGAGAGAGGAATATGCCCAGAGTAACATGCAAATGACACGATAAATCCTCACCTGCTACTTTGACCTCATTAGACCCACAGGCTCTGCACGGCAATACTTGGAATTCTTCTGCCTGGTACATGGAATAATCCGTACTGGCAACAACAAGCCTATCTCCAGCCTTCCATGATCGTGCATCATCTGCCAACCTCAAGATTGTGCTGTTCACGTTGGTATCAATGGTTACAGTAAGCTTTGGTCTCACTAGGAAGCAAAAAGGGGATGGCAGAGAATTCAGCTCACTGAACCTTAAATTGTCTGCTAACTTTACTTGGCATTTTTGACACCAACAAAATGTAGTAGTTTAGTGATCCTACACAAATGATACAGCTCTCCCCAGCATGTTCTCGGTTGGGTTCGGTTTGTGAAACCAAAAACAAACAAACAAACAAACAAAAAAGGCCTATTCATTAGTTATTGGCAAGTAGATTTTCCACTAACCATTTAACTAAATTTAAATGTAGCCCTTAGTGGCTCAGCTCACCACACCCACTTAGCTCCAGCAATTATGGGTGCTCTGCACTGTTATTTACAGTAGCAATAAACCTCCCAGAAGTGGTCTTTAACATAATGACTGTTTTTTCCAACAAAGATAACTGCCTTCCATCTTTATCTCCCTACTAAATGATCATTAAAGAATCACATGTAATGACCGGCACGAGGGCAGGTTTTGCTTAAATGAATAATTGCAAAAGGAATTATTACTTTGAAAAACACGGTTGTCTCCCAACATCATTAGCATGAAACACAGTCTCCTCGCTTGCCTGCCCCATCCTGAAATGCTTCAGGAAGCGTGGAGATTGTTATAGGTCTTGCCAAGTATTTGTACTGTATTACTGGGTTTTGGTAACACCACCGTGTCATTCCACTTAGTGCTCAAGAATCTAGGAGATAAGCTTTCAGTAGATCATCTGTGTTCACCTCAACACACTCAGCTTGAGTAACTACATCAGACCAAATTCAGTTCTACGGGAAATAGGTGTTACTCCCATAGATATGAGTAGGAAGTGCTCCATCAGGTCTGTATTTGGCCCATCCTGTCTACCTGTGGCTAAGTGCTCAGAGAGGGGAACTCAGGGACCTGGACAGCAGAGGAAAGCAAAGAACACAACATGGAAATCAAAGGATTTCCCAAATGGATTATTACGTTTGGTATCGACTTTCTTCGTCCTATAAAACAGCCAGCTCAGAAACAGGAAAATGGAAAATGTAATTTCTGCTCTGCATGACATGGCAGCTGAGCTTTAAAAAGTAAGCCACATACCAGGTTTGCCACACAGGAACCGCACTTGGTAATTTCGGCAGCCTTCGTCTGTCTGATCCTGGCCATGGCACATAAATCTATAATCATGGCCGCTTTTGTAGAAAACCTCTGTTGTCAAATTGGCTCCAGCAAGTGTAGCTGCCTAGGATGAGAATAGAAATGCACATAGGGTGGTCACACATGAATGAGTTCACATCCTCTTACTCTCTCTCCCTGCATGCAGAGAGGGTTATCACTTAGCATTTAGATGATGCAAAGTGTTCATGTAATAAAAACAGGACGAATGATCTTCGGTAGAATCCAGTTATATACCCTAGTTGGTTCATGCACAATAACCTTTTATATGCAGGCCACATGAATTCATTACTAGGTGAATTGTGTCACTCCCACATCTATATTAGGTCTATGGGTATTTGTGGAAACAGTATTCTGAGCTTTGCTACGCTGCCTTGTTTCCCTAGATTTCAGCACACCACTAGTTTGAGGTCAGCTTCAGTCTCTGAATGCAGACGGATGGGCCCAGACAAACTCATGGCTTTCAAGAAGCTTAACTTTTCTCTTTTCATTACCTGGGGCCAGACTGTGTCTGATCCTTGAAGGAGAAATAGGTGGGAGTCTTCTCTCTCCTGTGCAAGGGCCAGGGATAATTGCTCTCTCTAGACTCAGGGAGTGCTAGGAATGCTCCCCCACATACCCAGGGGCCACAAATTGTCCCAAAAGGGGCAAGAAGAGGTGAGCCTGTGCACTCCCACATACAAATGAGCTTGGGGAGCTGGCTGGGCATGCTGGGGGGAGGGGGAGAAATCAGTTACACCATCCCAAGGGATGATGCAACATCCACACACTCTCGTGTGTGCGATCATCCTGGGGCAGTCTAGTCCATACCATCCCCCCCCAGGGCTGGGATCCAATACCACAGTCTAGCCCCCAGTTTGCAACACATTTCGCCACTGCATAAAAATGCTACACGTTGCACAGGACCAGCCAAATAACCTTCGTTTATTTTAAAAAAGGCACTAGGGTCATAAATGAGTCACCCTTTAAATTAGGGGCCCTGATCATGCAACTCTTACTCGTGCAAATCAGCTGCAATCATAGGGACACTCTCAGTGCAATCTATGGGACTGTTCCTGAAGAAACATGCTCCTGGCTACAAATTTCTTGTTTCGTTTGGATTCTTCCTGTGCTCAGCATTGTTGGGGCAGGCTAGCTCTAATTATTCAATTAAGACCATTTTAAAAAGAGATCCTCAGCGAAGTCAATGGGCTACCATCATTTATATCAGCAGGGGATTTAGTGGCTCATGATTTATAATTTTTCAGGAACAGAAAAGTGTGTTTCTTGTTTCACTTTTAATCCATGTGAACAAAAGCAACTATGAGTTAAATTAGTATCTGGCCTAGTGGCTCATGTTCTGAACTGAATTCCCTCTTTCAACACAAACAAAACCAAAATGCATCTGGAGTCAGTTTTAACATGGACCTGGCAAGTAATCGTGGAGCAGTTTTTCCCCCTCATTGTTCACTAGGAGATTAAAATGAAGATTCAGTCCTGGAAGCCCTTGCTCACACAGGGGCTCCTTATTGCATGGGTAGTCCAATTAACTTCAATGTAACTATTCTTGTGAGCAAGGGCTACTCAGGTGAATAGAAGTTTGCTGGATCATTTCCTACATGCCCTAATGCTCAAGCCAGCCCTATAAACCCCCCCCCCCCCCCCCCCCAGTACCAATCATTTTATTGTCTGCGGCCAAGTAGCACTTGAACTGCAGAACGTTATCAACTGGACATTTAAGTATGTAGCAGGCATAGGGCAATAAAAGCAATTTTTCCTTCATGCCTTAAATAGCTTTTGCAATCACAATATGTTTTCCCCTCAACGTGTGCATTTGAGGATTTAATTACATGGTTAGCACTGAATAGAATTCAAACTTCTTTCTACAAAAGAAAAAATCAATGGACTTTAAAATGTGACTGCAAGACCAAACACATTTCCCCTCATTACCTAGTGCAACCTGTAGTTTTAATATATACATTTTACACACACACACACACACACACACACACACACACACAAGACATATTTAGTATATATACACATTCTGTGCTTAATTTTTAAGGTCGCTTCTATTCCAAGGCCATTTTAGACCCTTGGAAATTTCCATCCTCTCTTTTTCCCTTAATCTTCCTGTAGGAAGCCACATATTTTTGGCATCTATGCTGTCCGGAACCCCTTCTGCAGCATTCCATGTTCCAGAAGTGAGAACATGCTGAAGAGGGCCCAATTCTACAACCCTTCTTCACAACAGTAGTCCTATTGACTGAACTGGGACTGGTTGTGTGAATAATGGTTGCAGGATCAGGCTCAGAATGAGGAATAGTTTCTCAGTTTTATGAGCCTCCCATTAGTGTTAAAAATGTGCCAGTATCTTAGCCAATCGACATGCAAAAGCAGCAGGAGAGGCAACAGCTTTCATAGAGAAACTAAATATATTCACCCTCACAACACTGCATCACCAAGAAGGCCTGAGGTCTACTAGAACCTTCCAGACTGATGCCCCAGCTGGTTGCTTACTATATTGTTATGCACAACAGGCAAGCTAACCTATGGGGAAAATGGGGAGTTTGTTCTACCTGGATATCAATGGGGTGACTACAGATTTTGCCTGGGTTTGCTGCTCGGAGGTCAGAAAGTTTCTCCATGTCTTTGGATCTTGACTTTTCGGGCTTCTCAAACCACTCTGTCCACTCTACATCTGGAGAAAAGCACAAACAGGAAAGATCATTTTATAGAAAGCCATGCTTAATAAATGCAGCACAAATGCACTGAGCCTAATTTAGTCTCAAATATCATTAAACAAGTTTCTTCAATAACTGCCTAGTTCCTGGCTCTCATTGCCAGTCTGTCAGCTGCTTTACTGATGCTATGAAAGATAGCAAGGCAAGGGACCATGGAGTTATTAAAAGCTACGGGATTTGAGCATGTAGCATGAGCATTTCTAACAGCCGTGGGATTCAAATTGTCCCCTTCTCCCTGGAGCCCTCGGTATATATTCAAATCAGGTAGTAATCAGTTGCTGTTTGTTAGTTGAAACACCATTCTGAGAATTGGTGACCACATAATCCAAAGAAATAAGCGGATATATGTTGGTTTGATTTTAGCCATGGACTTTCACATTCAATGCAAAAAAGACAAAGGATTCAAATTATACAGTGAGTCTTGCAGGGGTTGGAAAGTGAGATTCTGCTTGTGTTCTTGTCTGGGTTAAAGACAACTTTAGTTAGCAGATATCAGACCCTCTTTCTAAATAGAGGACAGGTGATTGGTGTGATAAAAAGGAATATTTCAAAAAGCAATTAGCACTGTTTAAGCTCTGTCACTCTGCTAGGTGGCAAACAGATGTCTCACCTTGAACCCACTCACTAGTTGCAGACACATTAAAATGCTCTCCATTCTCAGCCTGGAACAGTTTGAACACTTTGGCCACAGCTGATCCTTTGTGTCCTGTAAAACAGCAACAATTATTAACAATTCCCTGGTTTGCAAAGGATAGATGATAAGGCTTAGTAAGCAATGGAGCAAGTCTGTGTGTTTGTCTCTTGGAAGTCTAGAGCAGATTCCATAATTGCCTTCAAAGTTTGCAGCAAAAAAAAAAAAAAAAAAAGAGTTCCTGTTCTTGGAATGATTTTTCAGATCCTTTCCTTCTGCTTGGACTTTGCCTTTGCAAGAGGGGAGGAATCCTCAATCAAAATTAAAAAAAAAAAATCAAGTGAATTAAGAAAATCATGTTTTTTGTTTTATTTTGCATTTTTCATTTGCTAGTTTACATTTTGACAAACCAGGTCATTATCTTTATTTAGAAAATACTATGGTATTCCACAGCAAATAGCCTCAACAACTATTATAGGCTGCAGGGTTTTGACTATCCTTATAGAATATCATGTCTCAGCTTTTCATCTCATGTTAACGGAGATAGTTCCACTGATTTATGCCAAAAAAGAGAATACATAATCTGGCTTTAATGGCGCCATACTGATTTATACTAGCTGAAAATCTGGTCCTGTATTTCTGGGTGAGAGTAGCCTGTGTCAAATCCCATCCAACTGCATCACAGCATGGGGAGAAGTCAGGAGGTAAGGCTTTTGTGCATCTCCTGCTCACAGTTTCAATGTAGTGTAGTGTCAGACAGTACAAATGTCATGGAACAAATTCCACTGACTTCCATGGAATTATGCCAGAGAGGAACATGCCTAGGCAATTTCAAGCAGGCATTTGTTGTGCCTTACCTAGATATTCAATGTGGTCTTCAACAGAAGACGAAGGGTTTCCTTTTACTGTAATGAAACTCCAAGGATGCCTGAGAAATCAAGATGAGAAGTGATCATATTATTTCATGTGTTACCTGCATGCTTTGTTATATCATTTGTTTTCTCCTCCCTGGTGCACCATCTTCAAAACAGACAGATTTACGTGACACTGCAGTTCGTTTAACACTGAAAATATCTTAACACTTTATATTTCTTTGCTAAATATGCAACAAGAGAAATGAAGTTCAAAGATAAATCCCTTCTTGATATAATTAATCATAGTGTTGTATAAATGTAACAGGTTTCTAAAGAGGTTTTCATGTGATAGTAACATGTGACACTGGCAATGCTTTGGATGGCAGCAAATCTTCTATTTTTTTCAAAAGAACTTTCAGACAGCCAAATTTGGTTAAGCAAATTGAAATCTTGTACGTCAGATTTCAGCCAGTCGTGAGCCATGGAGATTTATAATGAACTCCGTTTTATTGATTTGCTGGCAAAAGGTGCATGGATATGCTCTGAATATATATTTTCTTCATTTCAAACTCCGATTAGGAATAAAAAGTTTGAGCCATGATCACTGGCTCAGTTCCAGCCCCCGATCAGTAATAAGTGAAGTTTGTTGCTGTCTGATGGCCGTAGTTGGAATTGGTCCAGTGTGTACTAGACAGTTATCAGCAACACTGGAAACACTAGCACGTGATCTGAACAGGTTTAAAGAACAGAGACTAAATTGTCCTCTCAACCTCGGAGATGGACCCTCTAGAGAAAGGCACTAATCTGAGTTTGTCCTGCTGCTGCCTGTGATTTACTGTTTTGTGTTTAAATAGACTTCAGCCATGCATGCTGTTAATTAATAACGTGCATCACAACAGAACAATAAGTGCATTGTGGCTCTTCCACCATGGTAGAGAGACCCCAACATTTAGCCTGGATTTAACAAATAAAAACCCTGTTAGTGAAATCCACTGTCTATTGGCAAAACTTCCACTGATTTCAATAAAGTCAGGACATCATGCCATGAATCCAAACCAGTACCTCACACATTGCATTTGATGGTAAAACCTGCCCTCAGACTTCTATGGAAAATACATTGGGATGCTGACAGTCAACTATCAAAACACACTTTGTATTACCAGCTCTCTCACCTTTAATAGGGCCCGATCCCTGCTCCCACTGAAGTCAATGGCTAAATTCCCCTGGACTTCAGTAGGAGCGGACTCTCTGTAGCAGCCATGGTCCCACACAAATGCATGGTGAGAACGGGGGTGATATTTAGACACCATTAATTTGAAGAAAATGACTTCTCAAAAATCAAGGCAGCTCCAGCAGCTCATCAGTGGCCTGACCACAGACCCAAGGGAAGCTGCAAAGTTGCCAACACAACTTCCTGAGGCGTCTGCCAGGGAGCCAGATGCTCCTGCTGGAAAACTTTCCTGTACACCAAGTGCCAGAGGCATTGGAGCACTGTGATCTTCATCCAAAGAGAAAGAGAGGGATGGGATGGTGGAAGAAATGACACTTTATCACTCAGCAGGCAGGACAGACTCCCCCCTCCCCTCCTTTTTTTCCCTTTTGGTTAACAAAAATCAAAATAAATGACAAAAATATTATTAAAAAATAAACAAGGCCAAGGACATTCAAAATATATTGAAGAACGGTTCAGTTTGTTCTTAAACTAATATTTGCACGCATTTCATTCTTCCCAGTACTTGGTTCCCTGGGTTAATTTATGGCTAATAGCATGTTTAAGCCAGTTCATCCTAAGGCACGCAGCCACATGTAACATGTCCTGATGATATGAAATGCAAGGACTGAATTCCACTCTCCTTTACTCCAGGTTGAGCCCAGAGTAGCATTGATGCCGGCGTGAGCTTCTGATTAGAACAACTGTGTCAGCAGCAAGTGCTGAAAGACTTTGTCTTGATTCATTTATTTAAAAAAACCAGCTCATTATTTAAAGGGCATATTCATGTCTCTGTGAGACAAGAAGGGGAAGCTCTTCTGTTCATTCTGACTTTTCTGGATTCAGCAAATGGACAACAAACAAATATTGGGAGCCAGATGCTGTAAAATCATCATTCCTTTGACTTTAAGGGAGCAGTGCTGATTTACCGCAGCTCAGGGCCTAGTTTAGTGTGACAGAAGCGGAGATTGATAGACAGATCAAAACCATCTATCTCCATGCAGCACCAGAAAATTACCCAGGCAGTGACTGAGTACCGTGACTCATTTGGCACTTTCAAAAATGTGAGACAAATATATCTTACTCCAGATCACTAAGTGGGGTGCACCAACTATTGTCTCAGCAGCATTCACAATCAGCCACCAGCAACAGACACCGAGTTGTGTAGATCTGGCACACAGGTGTTTGATTTAGTACTGTCAGCCAGCCATCAAGCCAACAGATGTTTTAGGGTGATCAGAAAGAGACAGCAATCAATCCACTGCCCATTGTCTGACTCCGCCTCTGCAGCGTAGGGTAGAGGGTGGATATATAATCTAGCAAATTGCCCAGAGTAATTTTTACAAAACTACAGTGCTTTATACTGTTCAGAATGAGCAGGGACTTTTTACCTTTGACAGGCCCTTACTAAAAATGTACTTAAGTGTACAGTGCACTGAAAAACACTACCTCTACTGCAGAGGAAAAACCTAACAAAAGGCAGCATGGCATTCATACTTTATTGTATGATCATGTAGCTGTTGATATGCAGTATCAAGGCACAGGTTAAAAAATGACAAAAATCTCAAAATCCAGTCTATTTCCATTACTAACTAACTAACTATTTACTGCATTGCAGAGGAGAAAGGGATCAGATATAATGATCTTTATTACTAACTGATTCGGTTACAAATATGTTTGTGGTTGAGTTTCTGCACATGGATCCAAACTGCAGAATTCAGAACCAAAATAGGGTGTTCCGGTTCAGGGTTTGGGTTCATCTTGGTGTAGAGAAAGGAGCCAGTTGTGCAGTTTGGGATTTGGTTCTGGATACAGACATGTCCATTTTTCAGGGTGTTTCTGTGGGTAAAATGTTATATGTGGACCACACCTTGCAATCCTTTCTCAAACAAAACTCAGGGAATATTGTCCTCAGTGGCAATTTTGCCTGAATAAGGATTCCAGGCTTTGATAATTTATAAATGGAGAATTAGGCACTAGGGCATTGTGAAACAGAGAATCTTTGCTAGTTTGTTCTCCTGAACAAATTTTAAAACAGAATTTTCAGAAGTGCCTAAGTGAGTTAGGTGTCGAACTTCTACTGAAAGTCAATGGGAGCTCTTTAGGAGCTTTTGAAAATCCCACTAGCCACCTGTCTATATCTTTAGACACTTAATATTTTTATACATTTGGCCCCAAGTGACATAGGAGACCAAGATTCATTAAAAGTCATTGGGACAGAGGTACATCCGCCACTTTTGAAAATGTTATCCCTTAACTAGTACAAGGATGCTAGTAGTTTTACAAACCTGTATGTTACACAGTGGTCACCATTAAAAGGTCAACATTTACCATAAATTACCACATCATGGTAATCTAAGATGCCACTGTTATTTCCTGTCAATAAGAAGAGGGCAATTCCCTTCAAACTCCAGGTTTTTGCACTTGCTCAAAATTCCATATATAGTGGAGCTGGGGAGACTGTGGCCCGACAACTTTTAGTGGTCATGTATTAAATTGGTAAGGCTGCTGCCTGAGCAGTCCAGAGCAGCACTCTGGCTGCGTGGGCACAACGCCAGTGAAATTTGACCTGACTGCTCCTTTGTACAGACAGAGCTGTGGCCAGACCAAATTTCAGTGAGAAGCATTGCAGCCTGGTGCACAGGGTCACAATACCACTCAAATTTGGCTCGGCTGTGCTCCACCCAAATGGCAGAGCACGCAGGCCAAATGGTGTTGCAACCTGGTGCATGGGGAGTCTGTTCCTGTGTGGCGGAGTGCAAGGGAGCCTGATGAGAACTCGACTCCTGGCAGCACTGGCTCATGCACTGCGTGGGTAAGAGAGAGGGGAGACTCCCCAGCCAAGGGAAATCGAGGGTCCCTGTGAGGGGACGAGCAGTCACTGGAATGGTATCCCAGCCAGGGAAAGGGGAGGAAATCAGAAGTTGCCCCTCAACCAAGAAATATCTGAGTTGGCACCACTATTTCTTGTTCTAAAATATAGAAAAATGCTACAGTAGCTCAGATAGCAGCATGGCAAGTGTTACCTTTCTGATGGCAACTGCTAGTTCGTGGCTGAGCTGAATCATAACACTATAAATTAGATTCTCCAGGTGTTTCCCTTATAAGTACCTATTGTAAAGAAGTTGGAAATTTAAAATATTCTTTTTTCCTTCCGTTTCAGGACTGGAAAAAAGTAGTAGTATTTTCAGTCTTTTTCTGCCTCTGCAATTCTAGTCTTAAAACAGAAATCTGGCAGGCCATTGGGCTATAGCATGGACTCTGGCTATCTGGGAGAAAATATGTCGAGGATTGAGGTGGGGTTTTTTTTTGTTTGTTTGGTCGGTTTTTTTCCTATTTTTGCAGACTAAGAATTTTCAACACAGTGCATTCAATTCCTTGTAACATTTATGGGACTCTCACAGTTAAATATCCTTATATACCACACCGAAAAAGTACTCCATCTGCAGGTGCCTAATTGTCCCATACATGCTCACACAGATTGGTCTTTGGCTCAGTTATCAGTGCTGTGATGGATTTTTAAATAATGGTCCATAACGTCTCCTTCAGAGGTTACATAGACTATGACCTACTGGGTAACACACATCCACTTTTTAAAAAGTGCCTAAATGCAGAGCAACGTGATAAACTAGAATGACTCCAATTGGGCAAATAGTACATATTCTCAAAAATAGTTTGTGTGCCAACATATACAGTATATCGGCCAAGGGAGTTTTACAGTCCACAGGGTAAATATAATGCATACTAAATTTTGTGCTGCACAAATCCCAAATATATATTTGTTTTGTTAAATAATATATTGTATAGAATGTCTGTCTATGTATTTAGCCACAGCTATATGGCTGTTACACTAGCCCTAAAGTTTGTTTACCCAAGAGAACTATATGTATATACAGTACACTGGATATATTTAGATATGCATCTTAAATCTCTAGGGTCTGGCATGAAAACAAACAGGAATGGATAACTTGTGGTGTTAATATCATGGAAAAATACATCCCTTTAATGTGAATCATGTGTTAGTCCTCAATCTCCTAATAAAAATGCCCAATATAGACATTGAATGCATCTTAAACTATTTAATTAACTGCTAAAAGTTCGCACGGAAAAAAGGAAAAACTTTTCAGTGTGAAAGAACTTTGTGCCTTTGAGAGAGTGGAATTATTTGAGTATATGAGAAGCATAATCAGGGCTCTGTGCTGGCAGAACTGGCAGGATAGGCACATACCTAAACCCAAGATGGAGGAAATGCTTGCTGCCCAGTTTGGTCATTGCTTTCCTGGCTGAATCATCCAAGTTTCTAGATCCTTCATCATTCACTGCTACTGACAGGATCATGCCATTGTCAATTTCACTCAAATACTGGACAAGACGGGCACTTTCCCCTTTCAGTTTGTAGGTATCGAATCTAAAAGAAAGAAAAGAAGAAGCATTTACACCAGGGGGCATCACATCTTCTGTACATTTCTTCTAGGTTAAAAATAGGTATTAAAAAAAAAATCTACGTTTGTATTGCTATAGATACCATTATACGTCATCCCTTGCCAAAAAGTGCTAGTTTATAGAATAGTGAAACAGAGTGATGATTATACTGGCTTGTTTAAAAGAATACATTATGGTTTTCCATAAAACTGATTCAAAGAATTGCCTACAATCTAGATAATGAAGCAGCAGAATTGTGACAATAACCATCCCATTTGAGAAATAGTGGCCACTGGAAAAAAAGTAGGTAAGTATGAAGGAAAAGAGAAAAATATATTTGTTCCTCCGCTTACTGATATACTTTCTCGGATAGTGGGATTGTTTGTTTGCTTGGTTGTTTTTTATCCTAATGAAAAAAAGATGCCATTACTGGAGTAATAAATTTTTGATTGTGAGTCATTTCCTTCTGTAACACTGTATTAGAAATAAGAGGCACTCCTGCATTTAAAAAATTGTAGCTCTCAGAAATACAAAACCAAACCTATAATCAGCAGCTCTTTATTAAACATTTTTAAAGCTTCAAGTATTCAAAATGGAATTGTCTTAATTAGTGGTAACATGTTTTCTTAGAGAAGCGACACAAGCTTGATTGAAGCTAGTATAAGGAAAAAATGCATCACTTATTCTGGTGTGAGACTACAGTGCTGCTTCAGTTGGGACTCAGCCAGCAGCTCTGGGTCAGCAACTCCCTTTGAAGTCAATGAGAGGTTTGTTTGAGGCAGTTCTGCAGGGCCTGGTTAGGACACTAGTTTGCTTAGGATTGTTATCTCACTGGGGCTTGTTCTGTGTTTTACAGCTCCCTGCACAATAGGTTCCTGGTCCTAGGGTTCCTAGGAACTACCACAAAAACGAAAATAAATAAATAACAATAAGTTTGTATGCAATACATCTAGTACTTGCTAATGACCCATCAGAAAGGAAGTCTACCTATGGAGGCTCCCTTCTGTAGCCATGCCCAGAAAAGCCTAAGGATTCCATGATAACCCTCTTTGATGCACAGTAAGGGCCTGATCCCGCAGGGCACTGAGTGCCATCTACTCTTGCTGACTTTGCAGGGAGTTGAAGTCACTCAACTTGCAGGATTGGGCCTGAAGTCGACTTACAGAGATTACTGAATTGCAAAGAGGTGTAGTGAGGCATACAATGGGACCGACAAATCTGTCACTGGAAATTCCCTTTGCCGGTCTCTGATAGGTCTTTGATGCAGCTTCAAGGTAATGCCAAAGGTTCCCAGATGTTGATGGCTCTAAACCGACTCACCGATCTGAATGGATGACTCCCCCGGTCTTTGGGTCAATAACATGGACGATGACACCTCGATGCCCCCAGCTCCTTTCAAAGTAGTAGCCACCTTCTTCCATGCCACCAGGGTGAAGAGTCTTGTTTAGAAAAGTCCAGGACAACTTCTTCTCACCATGGATCTCAAGAGTTCCACCTTGACTGACCCCAATATATTTTTGCCCAAAGGCAGCATCTGGCTGGATGCCATCATCTGCTCTGTAAGACAAAAAAATTATATATACACACACGCGCACATACGCACGCATGAATCAGAATATTTTACTATCTAATCAACAAGAAGCCTCCCGCCAAGTGCTGGTACTGCCCGACAGGTGAGGAAGCAACACGGTTAAGAATGCATTTCCTTCAAGGGATCCTAAGGAATGCAAAATGCTGGGACTCTATAGAAAATAAATTATCTGTCTGAAACAAAACTAACAGAGGTCAGAGACAATTTAGGATATAGATCGGTGGTTCCCAACCGGTGGCCTGTGGGCCAAAAGTGGCCCTCCGCTCCCCTTCCGCTTGCCTGGGGACCCAGGTGGAACATGTTGCTGTGGGGCTACAAGACTGGTGCAGGCTCCTTGCTGCAGCCAAGGGGACGAGAGATTAGCGCTCCCCTCCCCCGGCTGTAGCAGGGAGCATGGCAAAGCACTCCACGTAGGTCCCTTGGCTCCAGCAGGGACCCCAGCGCCTGAGGGAGGGGAGCACTGATCTCCCATCCCCCTGGCTGCAGAAGGGAGCCACTACCTAGGAGTGCACGGGGCTACAGGATGCGTGCAGTTTCCCTGCTGCAGCCGGGGGAATGGGAGATCAGCGAGGAGGCTGCCTTCTCCCTGAACTCCTTCTGTCTGGCTTCAGTGGGGGAAGGGGTTGCTGGTGGAGCAGCCAGGACCCACCATGCTTGAGGCGGGGCAGGACTCTAAAAGTCAGTGTCTTCCAGTTCGGCCTGCACTTAGCAGGCCACCCATCATGACTTAGCTGCCAGGCCATGTGCTTCGACGTATAGTGACAGTCACTCATCTACACTAGTGCTTTGTCTGTGAGTGTGTGACATACTGTGAGTAATCAGTAGGTGTAACTTTGTAACTGTTTTAAACAGTTAAATTTTTATTAAATTTGCTTTACATTAAATGTTTACTTTAAATACGTAGTGATTTGTACTCCTGAATGGTGTGCACATCAATACATCTTTTATGAGCTGACAGACTGGTGGCCCTTCAGGGTTGTAAAAATGATATTTGTGGCCCTTGAGCCAAAAAGCTTGGGAACCACTGATCTAGATAATGCACCTGGTTCATCATCACTAGTTTGTTGTTCTTTTAGATTACTACGGACATTCCACTTTGGAGGCTTGTCTACACACACAAGTTGTACTGGTATAATTAGAGCAGTACAACACAGCTAGTATGGATATGGTTATATTGGTATAAAATGGCCTTACACGGGGATAGCTTTTCCCATATGGAAAGGGGAATATGCTATTCTGGTCCACACTAGAGGTTGTAACTGTATAACTATTTTTGTTTAAACAAATCACAGCCCTAGCTGAAGTAGTTATATCAATACAAAAGTTGTGCATCAACCAGACCTACGTGAATAGAAAGTAATATTTACCAAGTTGAAACATCAGAACATCTTGCACAAAATGTTGTCTAATTCTTTGGCTAAGCTACCTCTCTCTGTTTCATATGAAGGAAAGAAATTTAGGCATGAGAATTTCTGATCAACATCGCTGCAAGAAAATAATAGAAATGCTGGGCCTTTTTCCCTTGGACTTTAAAATGTTTACAAGAATGGATAGGCTATAAAATCTCTTGAACAAGGCTGCAAATCAGATCAGTTGGTGGTGAAATACATGGCAGTTTTGTGATAAGTCAAACAGGAATTGGAACCAGGCCCCAAAGTGTCTTCCTCCCCCCCCAGTTAAGTTGATTGGCCCAATAGGCCAAGAAGCCTCTCACAAAGCATCCTTTGCTTGTATGATTTATGTTTAATGTCAACAAAACTTTAATTGCAATGGTTATTTTGTATTTCTGTGTTGTGAGAGAGAGCGCATAATATAGAAATATAGCACTAAGGTGATTTATGTTATTTAGGTACCTACCGCCCATATAAGATGATAGTCACGTTACTTTGGTATGGACATAGCTCACTGCCAATATGTAGCTCTCCTCCATTTTCAATCAATATATGTCGAGTTCGCAAAATGATAGGCTGTGTGTTGTCTTTAATTACCAGTTTTCCTAAGGAAAAATAATGGTATGACGTTTTAAAACATGAGCACAGCAAGTCAAAGTTAGTGGTGCTATTGTGCAAAAAGCAGGGCTAGCTTTCCCAATTACATCACAGAGAAATGCCAAATATATGCCCCAAAAATCAGCTTTAGGGTCAGATCCTAAAGGGTTTATTTGGTTTTTACTTAGGCAAGCTCTCACTGGAGTCAATGGAGTTTTGCATGGAGAAGGACTGAATACGAAACTGAATGAGGACTTGAGTTAATGCTCAATAAAAGCTGTTAATGCCAGTAGTCATTGGCAACAAAATACTCTGACAAAGAGTAAACACATATCTGCCCTGACTTGAGACCCTAAGAATACCGATGCTTCATCATGACATTATCGACACAGCAAGTTACTAGGATTCGGAACACACTGCAAGAAGCTGTCCCTGGTGCCATTCGTGCCAAGCTAAGTAGACATCATGAAGAGTCTTCATCCCCTGGCTTGGCTCTTTAGCTGGCAGCATGATTTACCTCCACCTGTGATGTGGATAGAGCGGACGGTCGCGGAGGAAGAGAGAAGGAGCTTCCTGCCGTTGCTGATTTCAATGTGGTGGTCTTCATCGTGACCCGTCTTCCAGGGTTCCAGCTCAGGATCTTGATCAGGACACGCTGAGGCTGCTTCTGCTTGTAGAGATGAAGGGAGATGATACATCATCCTTGCTTCACTCAAGAAAGAAAATAGGTCATATCTGTGCCTTTTACGCTGTCATGCTCAATAACTCATTCAAAGAGGATGAATATTCCCTGAAATGCAGATATGTCCCACCTTGACTGGACTGTATTTGGGTCACGATAAAAAGAAAATGAATGATAACTTTGGGAACGTGCTCTGCTGGATGCAGGAAGCACACAAAAAAATCCTGCCACCCTGCACAGCATCTAGTGCTCTCACGGCATCTAGACAGCAGTAGAGAAAAGGGGAGGATATTGCCCGTAATGTTACAGCTCTGCCTGTCAACATCCAGCTATAATGTGGGCAGTCTGTCATTGGCTGAGCTAAGATGTCTGTTCTAGGGGGCAAATGAAATGAAAAGGAGACCCCAATCTGAACCATCACCTAAAATGCTAGCTAATGCCAAAAATACCTGAGGGGTTTGGTAAATGTAAAGGGACAAAACCACATATTTCTGCAAGCCTTGCTCTTCAGCTGGGATGGGAAGCATGAGTGGTTTAAACACCATAACAGGATAGTTCTCGGCAAGTTTCCAATTTGACCAAAGCCAGGAAGTGCTAGAAATCTCATGAGAGAAAGGTTAACTTCATGAGATCTTTCAGACAAGAGATAAGGACTCACTCACTCGAGGTTTGCACATCCCTACTCTCCATACACACACATATGTGCTTTCTAATTGCAATGACACCATTTGTCTAAACCAGTGGTTCTCCACCCATGGCCCAACGTGGCATTCTCAGTGCTGCAGTCCACGTGATATCCTCAGGGCCATGCAGGCAGTATTGGATGTGGCCCGCAAAACACACTGTGAGCCACATATGTGACCCACAATGGTAGATAGGTTGAGAACTACGGGTCTAAACTATGCTCACAGATCAAATCCAAGGGCATCTCATGTTACAAGTATTTAAGATAAAATATTTCTCTGCTATAATTTTATCCAGCACATTAGCCTCACATTTATTCTAGTTCAACAAGATTTTGTGTGTCTGTGTGCACACACATATGTACGCACACACACGTACTTGTGGATGTATTTTATGATGGTTAAAAACTTCCTAATTAAAGAAGATTGAGGTGAATGGGAGTTTGAACAATGAATCACTTCCCCTCAATGGGAGTTGGAGGGTCTCACGAGTTCTTGGAACTTTGCCCAGTGTGATTCACAGGTTCTTTCCCTTTAAAAAAAAATGCAGTTCAGTTGAAGTAATTGGTCAATCTGCAAGGTCACTGAATATGTAGGACAATGGATATGGGGTGAAATCCTGGTCCCATTGAAATTAATGGCAAATCTCATTGGGGTCAGGAATTCGCACAAGGCATCTTTCTAGATCAATGAGAAGGCCTTTGTTTTTGTAATGGATACAAATACATTCCAACTGATGGACAAAGCAGCCAGGATGGACCAATTTTAAGACTTTCTCACTGTCAAGATTTTCCAGCGCTGATGCTCAGGAAATACTCTGATAATTAGAGAGTCATATTCTGTACTCTTTTGCCACTGGAGAACTGAAAGGACAATCAGTGTTCTGTAACTTCCTGAACAAAATCGGTTTATCTGCATTCAGTTTCCTGTCAGTTTCCAAATTAACTCCAACTCTTAAGAAAACAACAGAATTGGATCAGTCATTGGTTTGGACATCCTCTATTAAGACTCCATTATCCAGGGTACCAAGTGACATTTCATGTGTGTAACATATATGTCCTGACTCTCCAGGAGTTCTTTACATAGAATTGCAAAGAATCCTAATAATCTGTTGAGCAGTGACTCAAACACTGAAAAATATCCAAGGCCCAAATCAGATCTGGCATTCCTCCTGATTTACTCTGGCTGAGGAAAGATCAGAATCAGGCTCCTGATTTCTACTGAGTTTTGTATAGAATCAGAGCAGTCTGAAAACATAAATAATTCAGGCTATAGATGGGACTTGCATTATAAGCAGATACTTGAAAACAACACTAATTTGAACAGACAACTGAAAGAAAAGATCAAGGGTTCTACCAGAAACAAGGATGATTGAAAGTGTGCTCACATCAAGGACTGTAAATCAGTCACAGACACTGACATGAGTCAAATGCAGAGGTATAATTTTCCAGACTGACTGAGTTGGATGGGTAAAAGCCAGTCATTACTACTATTTATTTGTTTGCTTATGGCGGATCTTTTCCAAACACTGAAGAAAACACAACCCCAGCCCTGAAAAATTTCTAGTCTAAAGACAGGCAGAGAAGTAGACAGAAGTTAGAGGAGGGAATTTATTCTTATGATTTGGATTTAAATTAGCAAAATCCAGGACCATTCAGAGTTAAACCTATTCCCTGAAATGCAGAGATCCAAGAGCTGTGCAGAAACTCTCTACAATCCAGTCGTAATCTGTGTATAATGTCCATTGCCAGCCCCAGAAGGACTGAAACAGCTGTCAAAGGCTCTGCAGTGCCCCTTTACTTCATCAGAGAGGAAATTTCAGCCTTAACTATGAATCTCCTTGTCTTTTGGCACTTATATGCCAGCTCCCCTTCAGGGCACTGTTCAGGGAATTAGCTAAGTTTTAAAATTCCCCAAGCACAGCAATGACAATTTGCCCCACGTTGTTGCTTATTGATGGGTTTGAGGGTTAAATTTGGAGGATTTAAAAATAAAATCAAACAAATCAGCCATGGTTTGCTTTATGTTCTAACTACAGTGAGGAGAGTTGTAGCTTGGAGAGTCTGAACAAAATGCAAAATCCTTTTCCTCTTATCAGCATGACCCAGAGAGAGACAGAGGAGATATCCTGGGCCAGATGGATTTTTGCTCTCCCCATAATTTCTGATGTTCTATCAGTGAGAGGGGAGCTGGGACAATGCAATATAAAATGCTCCTAAAGCACATCTCAGAACAACAGCTCTTGGGCTAATTTATAAACATAGAATGTGAATAAGCTAAGAACACCGCATAGTATTTTCAACCACTTAGTAGTTTCCTCCTTTGCCTTTAATGAAGCTGCTCTAGGCTAGAGAGGCTGGAGAACTTGGAAAATGAATCCTGTTATGCGTTTCCTCACATGGCTAGTGCTATAAACTCCTTGCAGACATTGGATTAAGGACTGAAAAAACACCTGACCTACAGATCCATTTTCCTTAGTTACAAATACTGTTATAAGCCACTTCTTCGGGCTGGAAACTTACCTGTGTCTACAGAAGAGATTACAAATAGAAGAGAAACAAAACTGATGACCAGATGCATCCTGAAAAGTGAGGCTGCTTTCTGTATTCTTAGTTCTGTGGAGACCTGTGACAAAAAACATCAAGGCAGGAATTAGATCTTTCTCAGCTCAAACATTTTTAAAGCAAAAATTACACGGGACAAGAGAAAGGGTAACATCCAGTTTTCTGACTAAGCAGGCTGTCACTTTTCACTCTTCTTGAATTGTTAGAGCAGAACACGAAAACAAGAAACACCCCCAATGTACACCCCTTTCTTAGGTTTACTATTAAACCACTCAGCTATTCAAACATATACACAGAAAGGAATGACAGCATGTGAACAGAAACCTCTTAGGAATGCAGTATAAACATATATGGTGGCAGGACTGTGGATGGCTGAATAGTCACATGTGCAAAACAAAATCCCCCTCCCCAAAATGAAAACAACCCTTAAGATCAAATTTTCAGAGTGGTCTCATTGTGAGCACCCTAAACTGTATGCCTGTGTTCTGGGTGTGAACTTTCAGCAACCCAATTCCATGCATCCCTAAATTCTGACCTGTGCTCACAGCTGCAGCTCCAAGTCTGCAGCTTCTGGACTTTTGGGTCAGGACTGCCAACTGTCTGTAAATTTACGGACGGTCAGTTAAAAAAAAAAAAAAAAGAGTACAATTTTAACATGGTCAGTAAATTCGTAAATAAATTAAAATGTCCGTAAAATTGGGTAGAAATAAAACATATTGTATTTTGACATTGATTGTTGTCGTTCAGAATCACTTATTGTATCATAAAACAACATGGACCATGACTTTATCAATGTCCTGTTTTCTATTATTGCGCATACCCAAAGAACCCGATTGATCAATTAACTGCAGCTAAAACAATTGCGTAATTGCAAGTTCCTGTGTACACAATATCGTGAGCGATTACATACTTTTGTGACATTATTGTATTGTTTATGGTATATTTAGTGATGTCAGTAAAAAGTTTACCGTGTCAGTAAAAAAAAACAAAAAACAAAACCAACTTCAGATCATGTCAGTAAACACTAAAATGCAAGGTTTGCAATCCTGTTTTGGGTGCTCAGAAAGTCATCCACCCCACATTGAAATTCTGGGAGCAAATATAAAGGTTGCTTTTAGAAATGTTCCTCCAAAGATCTAGCTTCAGTGTCATGAAATTTAGATTTATAGTAGGCTGGAGTGCTGTCTTTAAGTAATCCCACTGTGCCTAGGATTATTGTGATTATAGCCCATATCCTAAGAGCCTGATTATGCAACTCTACTTCCTGCTGGTGAGAATTTATTGACATGAAAAGTCCCACTGAGGTCAAGGGTTATGTAGTGCTGTGCATACTACTTATGTAAAATGTTCATTCATATGTATTTGTAAGGTATTATTTAAAATTCATATTCTTTATCCAGTATAGTCCTTGGAGCCATTATATTTTATTATGCAATTCTGTAGTTAGGGACTTTTAAAGAAACTTGTTTGTAACCCACATGCAATATAATGGTTATAGTGTAATACAGAATCAGCATATGATTGGACAGATTGTTCAGAGACATTAGTTTGTTATATCCATCGGGTTCTTCTGTATGTCAATTAACATCAGTTTAGGCTCTTCTTCATATCTATACATAGTATTTGCTTTTAAAGTCACTGATAGTTGTGTGAACATCTTGAGGGCAGTCTCTTCAAACACAGCATTTTGCCGCAAACAAGACCAGTGGGTTCTTTTCCAAATTAAATAAAACCTCCCCATGCAGACACAAGGTACCTGTTCATATTGCAAAGTCATGGTGTGTCAAATGTTTGTTTAGAAAATCACATTGATTAGGAGTTATACAGGTAAAAGCAATAAAAGAAAACTCTGGAGACTTCCAATTTCTTACATAAGAAAACTTCTATTATTGTACTTCTCTCGTAATTTATTAAAAAAAACCCTCAATATTTAGTCTGGAGGAAATCCTACAGCTGAAATAAATACAGGTAGGGTCAATGCAGTGCATATAAATGATACAATTGTAACTACTACTGTTTACCCAAAACTTAGTGCCATGTAATTTGGTGCATTGTATTAAAATAGCATTTCAACCACATTTCTCAAGAAACATCCCGACTGGAAATATGTTTGCTTATACTGTTGTAGGGCACAGTGACATTAATGTTGCTGGTCACAATATGATGCTCAATGCTCTCATTCTCTCCCCCCGTACAAAAAAAAAAATGAATTTTTTATCAAAATTACCATGATTTGAAAAATGTGTCAACTTGGACAACATTTTGTTTAAAAAAAACAAAACAAAGCATTTCAATAACGTTGAAACAGCCTGTTTCAGCATTTTCAGTATTGAACATTTTGATTTTTCATTTCAAAATGACTTTTCAAAATGAAATTCAGTATATTTACATAAAAACCAGTTTAAAGAAAGTTTTAAACAGTCAAAATTTAAATGAAATATTTCAGTTTTATCAAAATGAAATGTTCTAGTTCTTTAAAAAATCCCAAGATTTTCCAGAGTTTCATTTTTCATTTTCTGGGAATTTCAAAACTTTATTTTCATTCCATTTTGGAACAGGTAACATTTCAAAATCATGGCATTTGCTGCAAATGGAAAAAAAAAATCTACTTCCTGCCTTGCTCTACTCAATAATGGTTTAATCTCTGACTGATGTACATTTTCAGTGAGTGGGAATAATTCAATAGGATTGTGGTCAAAACTAATCAGTATGCATCTGAGCATTTAACAATGTCAGCCTTTTATAAGCCAGGAATGCTATAGTAAGTGTTATGGAAGTACAGCGGTGACCATTAAAAAGTCAACATTTGCCCACAGTTATTGCACAACATGATTTGAAATATGGTAGTTATTGCCTATTTTAAGTGGAAGCAAAAACTGTGCTGCTGTGATACTGCCGTGTAGCAATTGTGAAAGCTGTTTTATAATGATGACAACTGCCTATCAGTTTTGTTTGAAGGCATAAACTTTCTAAAATTTGGTCTTCCATTTCTCACACATTGGTTAGCTACAAAAATTCATGGAAGTGAACAGAACGGTATGAGTTTTGACAGTGATAGCATGCATTTTCTCTATCATTATTGGGTAATAAAGAAATTTCTTTGCCAGGGTGCAGGGACATTTGTCACTTTCTGTGGCCATTGCTTCCTTTGGAGACAACAGCTGTGGGTTACTGCCAGCCAGTGCCAAATGGTATAGGCCACACCATGCTGTGCAACAGGATGAATTCTTCTCCAAATGCATCCTTCTGCATAAAGCAAAGATCAAAGCTTGAGGATAAAGAATACAACGTTTCAAATTTAAATTTTTTTTGGAAGGTGCCAATTGTGTTGGACCCAAATCATTTCTGCAGCATCTTAACTGCCGTGGTTAAAACAAGCTCTTTTCTCTTCTCTGGCTAAATGGGCAGGGGCTCAGTTCAATTCTCAGTGTTCACTCTGGTAAAAACCTCCATCGCTGTTGGTGATAACTGGCATTCTTGTATGGACATCTCAATGGGCCAAACAGAGTGAGCTCCGTTCCTACCACGAACAGGTCCTCTGCCGGGTCAGATCTGAGTTACACTGCAGAGCAACATGGGAAAAACCAAAATATAGGAAAAACAGAGCAATGTGGGAAAAATACAATTCCTGTTCTAGGGATAAACAGAGGAGCTCAGGTTCTGTGGGTGACAGTTCAACACCTTTCACAAGCTTTATATTCAAATAGTAAAAAAAAATGTAAGAAGGAAAAAATGACTCTTTCCATTCATGTCTTCTGGGAGGGAGAATTTCAGAACAGTGCCTGCTGCAAACTGGGCGGTTTTGTTATCTTAGACTAGAGCAATGAGTCATGTGGTGTAAAGCAATCTAGCTACATTTTACTTGAACAGACCCCACATTATTAAGTTCGACTATGATGTAATCACTTCTGTCAACAAATGGCCACATATATTCAAATGCTTTGAAAGTGTAAGGGCCATGCAAGAATCCTAAGTAAATCTTGACTGTTTTTCAAATTCCATCTGCAAATTCTCTGTTGGGTGAGAAAAGTTTTTTCATTTAGCCGTTAAAAGCCACCTGGCAATTGTAAGTGGGATTCATATCCCTAAGTCTGGCAAGACACTCTTTGAAATGATTCCCATCTGTTGAATCCTTCCAAAGAGTGAATATTAGCAGACAATGCTAAAAGTAGATACAGGAAGCCATTAGTCAGTGCTTAGATGGCTGCTACTGCAGGTGTCAATAGTCATAATGCATTAGAAAACATTAAAGAACTCGGGGCTGTGTAAAAAGTAGCCCTGATCTAATCTAGTTCCCCATAGTTTTATGCTGAAGTAGACAGAACAGATGGTGCTAGGGGGAAAAAGTAAACATACATTTAAGGACAGCTTGATATTTAAGAAATTTCATATTGAAATCGTAAGTGTGGGCTCCCTATAGTTCCTCAGTCAGCAAGGGGAATTACTCGTGGTTGTCAAGGTAATAATCCGATCTCACTGAGGGCTGTAAAGAACATTGAAGCCATTTCATGTTACAGAAAAGTCTTTGATGCTATTAAACGGGTAACAATGTAGAGTGACATGTTCAGCAGAAAGAGAAGCCTCTAATCTGAACCCTAACAGAAAAGTAGAAAGTGGGCAGAAATGGCAAGCATTTAAACAGGAGAATTCCTTTTCTTTTCTGTCCTCTGACAATAGAGAAGGTAGGATACTACACCGGGACTCAGGAGATCGGGGTTAAATTCCTGTCTCAAGAACAGATTTCCTACATGACCCTGGGCAAGTCACAGTCTCTCCGTGCCTCAGTTCCCCTCTGTAAAAGGGGATAAATAAGACTTCTGTTCCTCACAGGGGTGTTGGGAGGATAATATTCAATATTGCTTATGAGGCGCTCAGATACTACCATAGTGCTGAAGCCATAGACATACCAAGATAGGTAGATAGTTATTTAGTAGCCCAGACACTGTGGCCAAGATTTTCCAAAGAGACTCTTGATTATGGATACTTCAGATTCTCGGAGCCAATAGGATACACCTTAAAGGGGGCTGATCTTTAGAATCTGGATCCTCAGCACTTTCTGAAAATGAAGCTCCTTTAAGGTCTCTCTAAAGTTGAGCACCCAAAAATGGCTTTTAACTCCTGCCAATTTCAATGGAAGTTGAACGAGCTCAGCACTTCATAGAATCAGACCCAGAGCCCTCTAAAGTTTTGGGTAGCATCTATATCGTTTAGAAGCCTAAAGCCCCACTTTCGACAGTGACTTAGGCATGAAGGAGGCTGTGTCTCACTGAAAGTCAATAAGACTTAAGTGATTTTGAAAATTTTATCCTTTGTCAATAAAGAAGAAGGAAAGGGATGGCCAAGCATTTGTGTATTACTCAGGAAGATGGCCAGTTGTCTCAGACTGGCAATTGGGAGGCATAATGCAATGTGTATATTGCCTGCATTTGGTACGTGGGTGTGTTTACTCATTTACTAACACACGGCCCAGCATTTCTTGCAAATATAGCGACGTTCCTTGGACAAATGGGGCCAAATTTCTAAGAGGCCTAAGACAGCCTCTCATTTGCACCTGCACACTCACATATGCAGCTTTTATTGTGTGCATCAGTGAAATTTAGAAGCAGCTTTTGAAACACGGGTCTCTAGTATCCCGAGTGTTCAGGTGGAAATAGTGTCATTTGTTGAATGTTCGTAACTATGGAGTCTTTTACCCCGACTGGAAGGAAAGTGTTTCTAGCAGCCCAACAGGGTAGTAGTATCCCTTCCTACACCCATGTCACACGGCTCATTTTAACAACCCATGGTTCTGCATTGGGATGCAAATATTTTTCGTTTTGCTTTTGTGGCCCTTTATTGTTTGGGTCTGGTTCACGCCTCAGCTCCTTGCCTGCTTCCCCTGGACACTTGCCTCTTGCTCTACTTTTGGGAGGAAAGCTATTTTTCAGAAGTTTGGGTACATGCCTCTCCTTTCTCCAGCTTCTCCTTCACCAGTTGTTAGCTTCAGACTGGGTGTAGGGCTCTGTGTTGTACTACTGGGATTCAGGGTCTGGACCTGTCTGATATGATCAAATAAATCTCCAGGATAATAAAGCACATGTACCATCAGTGATTTGTTCTAATATTGGCGCTCAAGCTCACAGCCAAATAGCTCTTGCCCTTCTCTCTCTGAATGGCCTCAGAAATCATAATTGTGTTGACAGGAGCTCAAAAGGACTTCAGAAGTGCTGCCTGGAGGCTTCAGTCGCCATCCTATCTAGGTTTTTATATAACATTCATCACCTCCCAGAGAGCTTGATCCTGCTTCCTTTGTCCAGTGACGTAGGACCAGGCCCACAGGAGTTCATTACATCACTCTACGCTACCTTTTGAACAACATCAAGGTCTTCCTCAGCCTGGTTAATGACCTAGAAATAAAGCTGTCCTACCAGTTGTTTTGGCAATGAATCCACACTTCACTCCTCTCCTCTGGCAGTTTCTCTCGGACCATCTCAGGCCTCCTTCTACCTCATAGACTCAAGAGATCAATTCCCTCAGAGCGCTGTGAATCATGTCAGCTTTGTAGCACAATGGCTTGGTCCCACAACAGTGGCATGATGTTAGCTGGATGAGCGAGTACGCAAGCCATTCATCAGGGAGCAAGAATCTAGCCAAAAAACCACTAACCTCAACATGTAAAAACCTCTTTGGTTGTTTCAGCTGTGAAGTTTTCAAAGCAGAGAACAGAGATTAGCGATGCAGCCCTTACCTCCCTGGCCAAATAACCTGCACACATGCAGCAGAAATTCAAAGAAGAAACAAAACAGTAATATAGAACATGGGTCTATCCAGTGAAATAAGGCTTAGCTTAATATACACGACTCACATTACAGAATATATACTGAGGACAGAGTTAACTCCACTTCTATAGAACGACTAGTATAAAATTACTAATTTATCCAAAATAAATTTGTTAATGCTATCTATAGACATGGATTTACAGATGCACTGATATACACATTATAGACATGTAGGTACGTTTAAAGACATTACATTCATGTAATGTATAAAAATGATGTCAACATCTATGCATTAACATTTCTGATAGGACTGACTCCATCATAAGAGTCAGACTTTCACTCACCTGATTCCGTCTCAGTCAAGGGAGATGCCAAGGCAAGATGGAGTCATGATGACCAAATACAGGAAGAGTTTGAAGGGCCCTGGCCTTCCATTCTGAACTACCTTCCCCCCTCCATTCAGTCTGTCTGACCCCACATTGAAGCTGAAATTGTCACAGCTGCCCAGCAGCTAAGAAGACAAGTAGAGTTTCAAGGGGGCTCAGAAACATACTGTAGCTTTGCTAAATGTTGCTATCCAGCTAGGTATCATCTGGGCCAACAGGAGAGCAGCTCAGATACCATGGCAATGAAGAGAATATAAACAGATAAACAACCTGTATTTTAACTCTGCATCACTAATAAGATGAAAATTACTGTTTGCAGTGTTCATTGACAGCACAGTTGCAGATACAGCAAGTCCCATTTCCCCCACTGAATTATGGGAAAGCTCTTGCTGCTCCCACTCAACATACTCATGCTGCTCCACAACAGTTAGCAAGATACAAATTGTCAAGTGCTTCATTCATATCACTGTGAACTGCACTGTCTGCATTTTTTTAAATCATGCAGTGAGTCTTCACATCCCTAGAAAACCCCTAAATTGTGTCCATCTACTGCAGTGAAAGAGCTGCGTTTGGAAAGATAGAATAGGAATGAGAAGTGATTCTGCTGCATGCACCTAGGATGCACTTGGTCTTATTACAGTATTTAGGCCAATTTACTGTCAGTTCTCTCCCCCCTCACAATGAGCAAGGGAGCTGATCTGAGGATCACATGAGCTTTAATTCATAATGACCTGATATTTTTTAAACAATCACAGTTTCCTCTGTAATTTTAATTTTTTCTTTTATATAACTTTCCCAGGAATTTAGGGTTGGTGGGAGGTACTGGATTGACAGCTGAGGAGACCAACACTGTATTTCTATCCACAGAGCACATATATCAAAGGTAACAGTATTGCAAACTTCCCCATCACTGACCTGCCAGTGATCTGGAATTAGAAGGACAATGCTTAAAGATGAGAAAATATGCTGGATGATGACACATTTCATTAGTTGTTGGCCTCTAAGCCAAAACTGTTAAAGTTGTAAATGAGTGCTAGTTGTCCTGCTGATTGTTCTAAGAACAACTGCCTCCCAGGAAATGCACTGAGGAAAAAGTCATTTTATAAACAAAGAAAAAGAAATCAAATAAAAATTGCTGATTTATTTTTTGTGATGCAAAGGTTACAAAATAGTCTCCTAGTACCTAGGTCTCATGTACTCTGCGGGATGTAGATATAAGAAAAAAAGACTAATTGCAGCTTAGAACTATAAGAACTCTTGTCCAGCTTTTGACATCCAGCACAGTGTAAAATCTAAGATAATTTAACAGTAGGCAAGTCAGTTCCCTCAACCCCGCAGTAATAATAGGAACATCACTATTATTTCATTTGTTTACACAGGAAGTTTGCTCTAGTCAACAGCTGACTCAGGAGTCTTTGGATGGATTCCTGGACCCACTGTAGTCATTGGGCATTTTGCTATCGACATCAATGGTATCAAGATTTTAACCTTTTCTTTTTTCTCCCAAAAATATCCTTTCCTTGCTTCATCCACACACCTACTGTTCAGATCAGAACCTTCACTGACATCAGTGAGGGTTCTGCATATAGAATGTGACCTCAATTAATAAATGTCTAATACCCTGAAGGATTTTGGAGAATATTTTACAGACAATCCCATCATCATTAGCAGTCAACCAAAGCTAAATACATTTCACATTCTAGTCCAATTGGTTTATAAAATTCTCAGCATTTTGGAGAATTATTCAGCCTCTGAAAAGATTGCTACACCTGTCAAAAGAGATATTTACCTGCATTCTTTCAAAAATTACCTCCCCCTAATTGTTGTTATTGGTAGCACAATGTTAACCAAAATTTCAGTGCAGCCTCTACATGGTAGAGTCAATACCAATTTTGTGGGTGACAAGTCTCCAGTTCTTCCCCATTTTGCATTCAGTGCTATTATTATAGGTCTTAATTATTGCAAGCAGCAGCAATTTAAAAGAAAAACCACAGAGAAACAGTCTCTATGTGCTAGCAGTGGCCCAGATCCTCCTCTGCCTTACTGAACCAAACTGCTATTGACATCAGCAGGAGAAAAGTCCACATGAGCATCGCCTGAGGAAGGCAGGATTTCGCTTTACCATACCAAGATAAAGACTTTCAAGTATATGAATCAAGGTAAGTTACGTGAGTTTTCATGCCAGTAGAATAGACATTATTTCACCAGTCATTAGCTACAGATAGAAACAATCACACTGTAGATATTAAGCCTCATAGGAGAGAAGACATTATTGAGATTATCCTGAGTTTATCCATTGATGCACATAGATTTTATTAACTTCAGTTCATTTAAGGAGCTGTGGCAGATGGAGATCCTTTTTTCTTGTTTTATGTTTTTAAGAAAGACCTAAATTTGTACAGAAGTCATTGGATTCCTGACTGCAAATTAAAAGGCAGAAGGAGAGGGAGAGGTTCCCAACCTCTGAGAGAGTTCACCACCTTTCTTGGATATTGTAAACATTTCCTTGACAAGTTTCATTCCTGGCTTGCACGCTTTTGAGGAGCAAATTTTCACCTTTGCAAAGCACCAGATTGTACCAAATGGCTGGTATCTTCTGGTTTCCTTGGGAAAGGTAGCCTTTAGCTATTTCACACCACTGCAAAACCATTCCATCCACGCACTACTTGGAAAAACAAAGCTTTACCCACACTGTGTAAGATCAGAATATATTTATTAGTTGTAAAAAAAAAAAAAAATACATCAGCCTTATACAAACCCATAAAAACACCACCGTCCGGAGTTACATTGGGAGTTGTAGGATTTGCCTGGCTGATGTTCAGATATTTAATCTTGCTACGTTGTTGACTTATTTCCCCAGCCTCATTGGAGTGCTTTGAAAGGGTTCAGACACAGAAAGAATCCTAAAATTCTGCAGTGTTAGCTGAACATTTGTATTCTCTCAACATCAAGGGAACATAATGCTGTAGAAAAGCAGCTTTCTGATTAGCAGCTTGATTAAGGATTTTAATCCAGGAGGGTCTGGCCTGTCCTTTATATCCAAGCATAGCAAAACTCCCTGGAAAGAGAAACAAAAAGTGTGACCCTCTGCATCACTGAGCTAGAGGGAATAACCATTTATTGTCATGGCAGAAACTCACTGCACAGATCAAGGAAACATGTTAGCCATCCATGTTCTTGGATTACAGTAATATAACATTTTATAAAACAGGATGAAGGAGGGGGGAACAATGCCTGAGATAAACCACACTGAAGCAGTATACTGATTGCACTGTCTTAAGGCATTTCAATGAACTGTGACAGAGGATCCCAGGTTTGAGTTAGCGGGACTATTTTTCCGTTGTCTATTTTTAAATGCTGGTATTTTTTCATATCTGACTGGATGAAAATGCTCAGGAATTTTGCATCCTTATTTTATTAGTTTAGATCAGATTTTTCGGCTATGCCTGAACTGTTGTCCCTCAGGCTGACTCTCCATAGTAGTGTGCTGCACAGTCATGTGTGTCCTTTGGTTTTAATAATAATACATTACATTTGTATTATTCCTTCTGCTGCAAAGGATCCCACGGCTGTTTGTAATCTGCGGGTTCAATCCTACAAATCTTACTCATGCAACAGGACTATTAATGTAAACACTTTTCATGTGAGTAGGAGTTGCAGTTCCAGGCAACAAGGTCCCAATTCTGTTCCTGGTGAAATGAATGGCAGTTTTGACAGTGACTTCAGTGGAATTTGGATCAAACAATATACATTTAGAGGAACTGTTTCAACCCTCATCACCAGATAGCCACCTCTGGAATGGACCGTGGCACCTATTTTAACAGTACAGAACAATGGTACACAGTGCCAGAGTCAAATACTGCATACAATTGAAGTATCTAGAGGTATTTTAATATAAATTTCCCAGATTCAAAATTTGTCACAGACATTTGGACTAACACCCTTGTGCTTGTGAAAAGTGTGACTGGGGAGAGGGGACGGCATGTGGTCAGTTCTTTGGGTTTTTTATTTCATCCAAAAGACAGCAGCAGCACACTATCCCCTAGCATGATGCTGACGTGTTAGTTCATTACTGACTCAGAAAGAAGAATGCCACCTGTCAAACTACTAGCACCCTTTACTTCAGGCAGCAACATGGATTTTCACTAAAAGAGCGTGATTTTGTGTGAGGCATTTCCATTCCTTTTTACACCACCAGTGATGATACAAAGAGCCGTGGTGGAGGACAGAAGCATGCACATAAAGTACTCTAAAGGGAGCTGATCAGGAAGTGTTTTTAGATTCCAAGAAAATTTAAAAAGAAAAAAAAAAGTTGTCAAATTTTCAACAAAAATTTCTGTGTTTTCAATCAAAAAACCGAAAACTGAAAACATTTTGGTTTTCTGCCAAAGACTAAAATTTTTAGTGTTTCAATGGCTAAAAAATGAAAAATATTTTGTGCAAAATTAAAAAGATAAAACAGCTGCTCAATAAGTAAAAGGAGAACAAAGCTGAACCCATCCTCCTTGCTCTGAAGTGTATGCTCCCCACTTATTGAAAGAATAATCTGAGTGAATTTTAACATAGTCACTTAAACCAGGCTTCAGAATAAGTTTAAATAAAAACAAACAATTTTTCTGGACAAGTTACTTCACAGTTGTAAACAGAGGCCAAAAAAAAAAAAAAAAGGTGACTGAAAATACAGCCAATTCCACTTCTGACCTCTGCTTGAGAGGTATCAAACTGAATCACAGATGGCTGGCTGGCAGATTTTCTTATCATCTAAAGGAATTACTCCACAAAAGTGGTACTTGGCCAACCTCCTATTTTCCAGTAGGATTACTGTATGGAAATATGGCACAGCAAGTACAGTATCCACATGGCTGCTACATTCACACTAAGCCTTTGACAAGCATTTCGGCTAAAAATCGACAAAAGACAGGAAATTCAAGATTAAGCCTGCTCAGTCAAGCCAATCCTTGCCAGTCTGGGGCACTACAGCACACTGAGTACCTCTGATATTCTTGGAGCTATGCAGTACCTCAGCACAGTGCTGGCAGGTACTCGGTTTCAAATTCTGCCCTGAGGTGCATATGAGCAACTCCCTTTTGCATGCACTTACTTGGGGACAGAATTTGGTCTGGAGGATGGAAGTGCAGGCTTAAATCGGAACATCCCTTCATTTGATTATTCTGCTCTCATTGAAGTCAATGGGAGTTTTATCTGACTGCAGTGGCAGCAGGATCAGGCCCTAGCTCACTTCAAGAAGACCTGATCTTGCTCTGTTTTCTCAGTTTGAAGACAGTGGGAGTTTTGCCTGCCTAAGAACCAATTAATGGGATTGGGACACAGTTTTGTATCACTATTTCCCTCTTCTTTCTTTCTTGTTCCTTTACAAACATTTTACTGATTTTAAAACAATTATATGAAATCCTATATGGGCCTCAACAAAATGGAAAGAAATCCATTGACTGCAGTGGGCTTTTGGTTAGACCCTGTGAGAACAACAAAGCATGGGCAAGCAACCAAAAAGCACAACACTTTCCTTGCAAAAGAAGTCAATCCACTGACTGGAAACTGAAGTGGTAATGGGGGTGGGATAGGCACCCCAGCAAAGACAATGATAGCAACCTCCATTACAGCAAATGATAGACAAACAAACACCTAATCCAAATTGCAATCTAGTTCATCCAAAAACTTTTGAGATGAGGGTTTCTTCATCTCCCAGATGGGTTGCGACTATAGAGAGAAAAGCCCTTCTTACGGCATTTTGGAATGTCTGTTTCTAGTCTCGGGAAGTGCAGAGGTGCAAGAAAACATTAAAGAGAACAGGGAGATCAATTGTCTGGTTTCACTTTTGAGAAAAGGCTCAGCTTCTTATTTCCATCTGAACTGAAGGGGCACTTCATTATAGATTAGTTGAAGATCACTGTAAAATTTCTTATTACTGCAAATGATCTTGCAGGAAATCAAGGTAAAAGCATAAGTAGGGCTGTCCAAAACTGGTGATTTTTCCCATCCTGATCTAAATTTTGCTCTAAGATGAATTTCATTTCAAAGTTTTTTTTTTTCTTTAAACTTAATTTCATGGCTGTTTTTCCTCTGAAAACATTTGAATTTTAAAATTGGAGTCTATTCTTTGTTCCGCAACGATTCATTTCCACTCGAAAAATAAAGTGGTTATGTTTGTTTTTTTGAGTGAAAAGTTCACAAAATGTGGCTATTTATTGGTCAGATTGTTATAAATCTAAAACCGAACCTAAGTGTAAAAAAATCCTCAAATTTCTGCCTACCTCCAAGGGAAGAGCTTTTCCACAATTTTCACTAGATCATATTGCACATATTTATAGCACAGTGTATACTCAAACTCAGGTGGTGGTATTTGTGCATTTTCAGGTTTACTCAAAGAAGGCATAGCAGTATAATTCACATAAATAGAGTCACCTTTTTTGTAGAAGACAATAGGCTTTGCAGAACCTAACCTTGTAAAAACAGACATGTCAGAATTTCCCATCAGTTCTGCACCATCTTTAGAGCACACAAGAACAACTGATCTGAAAAGAAGGACAGTTATTACAGCACAACAGCAAAAGACTATTCTTGCTAAGTGTCTTTATGCCCCAACTCAGGAAAACACTTAAGCACGTGCTTAACTTTAAGCACGTGCTTAAGTTTCATTGCCTTCCCATTAGAATGCCTAAAGTTAAGCATGTGATTAAATGCTTTTCTGAAGCAGGGCTTTACCACCTTGTCAATGTTACCTTCATTTCAGTGAGAACTAAAACAAAGCAAAAATGAGTGGAAAAGCTTAACCTCCATAGGGTGTTGATATTTACCTCCAGGAGAAATTCACTTGAAATAAATGTAGTCCAAAATTCATATTCATACCATCTGCATTCTGGATCTCATTTTCAATCAAGCCTCAGGCTGGATTCTAACCTCACAGATGCAATTTAGAGCTCACAATGAATTGCATCTGCAATTAATTTTAGGCACAGTTGATCACATTTTAGGTGACTGGCTACCTGTCTGTGCCTATTAATCATGAACTCAGAGAGGAAAATCAGACTATGTATATATCGATGTCGGTATGTGTGAGTAGATTATTTCATATATTCACACGCGCATACATACCTGTGATGGGGTGATCACCCCACACAAGCCTTGGAGGGGTTAAGGTGGCTAGCTGGATCAATTAACTTCCCAGGGATCAGAGATTAATTAGATGAGGCTCAGCTGGATGGGAAGACAAGGGGCTTGTATAAAGCCTAGTAGCTGAGAGCAGCAATCTGCAGTCACTCCTTGGGAGAAGTGAGGTGTGAGGCTGGCAAACCCACAATGGGGGGGGGAGAGGAAGAGAAAGAGAGAGGAGAAGAGACAGAAGGCATGGAACAGGCTCAGGGAAAAACAAGAAGGTCCAGGAGGGAACAGATCTTGGCTGCTGAGTAGAGGGTCCCTGACCTGGAACCCAGAGTTTCACCCCTGAGGATGGCCCAGGTTTTCCTACCAGCCACTGGTGAAATGGCTCAGATCAGGCAGTGGAGAGCAAAGACTTTGATACCCTGGAAAGGGAGGACCATAATGACCTGGATAGAGGGCCAAGTCAGGCAGAGGAAGCTGGAGCGAGTGGGGCTGCAGGGTGAGACAGAATGATGGGGGAGAGACTATCAAAGGAGGGTGCAGCACCTGGAAAGATCTAATCCTCAAATTAGCCAGAAGGTGGCACCCCTAGCAGTGAGTGGACCCTGTGACAATACACATACACATGGGATAGCTCAACTGTGTTTATATCCATGGTCATGAACTCTCAGAAATGTCTTGGCGTGAAAATCTGTTTTCTGGTTATTTGACCTGCTTTTACCAGCAGCCAAGAATTTGTCTCTAAATCTCTGCTGCTTCATGTTCATGTGGCAACAAATAAAACCATAAAGGAATGTGGAACAGACATGAACAGAGATGATCCAGTGCACTGCTGAAGCACATCTAAGATAACAGAGCTGGCAGGCCAGCCAGGTCTATTGACTGGCTTGCCCAAGAAAAGTCCTGTGGCTGAGTCTGACACACCTCTGATTCTTCTCTGTCAGAAAAAGCAAACAGCCACCAGCAAGAACAAACTCTTTTTTCAGAAATGGAAAAAGGAGTCACTCTCTGCCCAGAAATTGCTGCCATTTCAACTGGACACCAGGGCAAATTAATAGAACTGCAAATGTCATTGCAAAAGGCCTTATCTACCTCATGGTGGAAAACAAATTGTTAACTTAAATGGAAGTGCCAGTTCTCCATAAAAATCTGTCTCAGTTTGCAATCTGTGCAATCCTCTGAGAGAAGCATAGTGTTTCTTCTATTTTCCTGGATTTTGTAAAAACCTCAATCTATCAGATTTCTCCAGGCACAAGATCAACTGAAAGTAGGTCATTTTCCTTTGTCTATCACCCACATGTTGCTACGTGAATTTAAGCTTTTAACACTCTGCTTACCTCTCTTCCACAGATGTTTGAACATAATCAGTTATTGCACTGGCAGCATTTACAGCATTAACTGTGTCAAAGTGCCGCCTACTCACAACTGCTCCTGAACATGCGTCTAGCACCAGGAAGAATATCCCACGGCTATTGAACAGGAAAATGTCTTCATTTATCTGCAACCAAAATACAGGTTAGGATTAGCTGAAGCAGTCTGACTAATGGGCAGACCTATAATTTATCATTAATATGCAAGAGGCATCAGCTCCTGAAGAGGTTTTATCACTAGAGATAGTGAAGAATAATAGAGTTTTGCCTAAGTCTGGTGATCTCTGTGCTATACAAAAATAGAGAAAGTCAAATTCTGTGTCTCAAAGAACCTAATTTCTAAATTAGAATAGGAGTTGTGAAACGCAATACACCAGTGGTCAAATTTTCAGCCCAGTCTTAATCAAGCCTCTGTTTATACAGGTGAATTTAAGGTCAGTAAAATGTCTCAGTACTTGGCTTTTGAATAATCTGGTCAAAAAACGGTTCTTTTCCTGGACAATTTCAATTTTTTAGTAGAAATTTGGTGACTAAGAAAATTTTGGTCAAAAACTGAAGTATTTTGATTGGGAAATGCTGCCACCATGCCTCATGCTCCCATTTACCTCAACGGACATTTAGAATTAGGACTACTGCTCAATCATGCCATGGCATTGAGGCTCAAGTAGTTCTCTATCATGGAGCCACATAACTAAGGGTGACATTATATACTAATACCTTATGGAATGAGATAGCTAGGCACACTGTATTGAAATGGAAGCATTAACTCTACATATAAAATAATATTAAAGGAGCAGCAAAGAAAGTTAGAGTCAGGTTAAAAACAACAATAGAGCAAGTGCCTGAAAGATTGCTAGGATTGCTGCATAGTAGGAATAATAGGTCAGTATATGGCATGAGGTGAATCTGGTGCTCAAACGGTTCAAAGCCCCTCCAGGTCCTACACACCCATGAGTTCAAATCTCATGCTTCTGATATGTGCTCTCCAGGGAATACTGGAGAGGTGGATGAGACTGAATGTGCATTGGCCACTGCCCAGCAGAAAGACTCCTGGGGCTGCTTTTCCCAGCATCAGGATATTCAAAGTTAAGAGCAAAGGGAGTTTTCAGGGTTGGAAGGAGGAGGGAGTTCCAACAGGAAAAGAGTTGGGAAGAGGCCACTGCAGGGTCACAGAGAATAAAAGGAATGGCAAGGGTAGCATGGGGCCAAGGGTAGGAATTAAGTGTGAGTCATGGTGTGGTAGAGAGGAGCTGTTTCAGATGCTAATATGAACTGAGACTTCTGACACGAATCACAGCTGAATGTCAGCTTCCTAGGCTTGGAAGAGCTGACTTTGCCAAATCTAAGAGTCATTTGGAAACTTCAGGTTATACATTAACAACACTTGAGGCTTGAGTTTCATCTGGCAAAATGAGAGTTCTGGGCTTATGCATGGCTTGTTCTTTTCGGGATTTTTTTCTTCAATTCCCCAGGCCTTTTGAGAAGCAGGGCAAGAATTCCTTTTCAAGCAGGAATCCTTACTGTTTGCCCAGCACAGCCTTTCATATGTATGTTTTGCAAAGGAAACAATTGTAGAAACAATGGTTTGAATTAAAGCTTTGGAAAACTGAAGTTTTATGAAATACCACTTGTTTTTCCCATCATCTCTAAATATGTCTGTGTGGGAATAAACTGCATAGAGCACCTTATATATACATTTTATAGTTCAGTGTAGCTAGTGATACATCCTCAGTTAACTCACCCTTGCTATTTCTTTTTTTGACAGAGGAACGAATGTGTCTGATAATAAAGCCCAGCTACTCTTAATTCAGAAGGACACTGCACTAGCTTGAGCTGGCATTCATCAGCAGTAACATCTCAAGTGCACGGGTACATTCTAGACACTGTGCTTGCATATGTGCGGTCGATGAGGAAAACTTGAACGATGGACAGATATGACCCCTAGCCGTAAATCCTCAGGAGGCCTGAATAGAGCTAGGCAATAATAATAATAATTTTGGGTCAAACCGAAGATGAAATTTTGAAAAATTTCTAGTGAACAAAGTGAAAATTCATTTTGGCTCAGTTTTCAGTTTCAACCACTTAAAATGTTTGAGTTAACTTTTAAAATAAAATTGAAAAAATTGAAAAAAAAAACAAACAAAAACACGTCATTTCAAACCAAAATCAAAATGTTTCATTTAGAAATTGTCAAAACATTTCAAGTCATAATTTTTTGTTTAACTGAAAATTTTGCAAATTGTGGATTTTGCTGAATGTTTTGTTATCACAGAATCTGCACTTTTCACTGAATGTTGTGTGAAAAATGTTGCCCAGTTCCAACTGATAATATGGTTTATATCAGCTAGGAAAGAGTTACCTGGGCTTTTGTTTTTACTGTCTCCAATACAGAAAGGTGGATTTTAATCTCATAAAGTGCTTTTTCATTAAGGCCCAAATCCTGGTCCTATTACAGTCAAAACTCACAGTGACTTTAATAATAAGAGAAGCAACACATATGAATCTTCCAGTCTAGCTTCGCCATTTCCATTGCTTTCACCGTCTTCAAGACTCAGCAAGATTTTGCAGTAACTTTTGCAGGAAATGAGTTTCCCCATTTAATCACTCTTTCAAGTCTGGTATAAAGCATACCTTAATGAAAGCTGACTTCAAATGGTTCTGTACTTCAGCTCTACTGACAGATTGGATCTGAATTCTTACATATTTGATTGAAGGTTTACTAGTGATCGCAACCTGTAATTGTATGAAGGGAAGAAGCTTGAAAAATGGCTCACTAAATATTTTTCATTAACAAATTTGTACCAACTTGCACATGCACACGTAGACACACGCATGCACACGCACCCCGGAATGCCATCCTGCAAATACTCCAAATTGCATGGTTTTTTGCAGGTTATAAACCTTATTCACACACCTATGCGAAGCTCAATATTAATTAAACATGTCGCTTGATAGGAAGAAATTAGGATAATGATCAACGATGTTAAAAGAATAGTTACTCATAATGAATCTAAATGAAGAGTAAATATCTCCAAACACAGGGTTGTCAGTGCTCAGATACCATGGTCATACATGCCTATAAACTCGTTCTTTCCTCCCTCCCCCACCTCTCCATCCTCAGTATAAAAACTTGGTGCAGAATGAGAGTGCATTTAGAAAAGTGATCATTTGTTGCTGAAAGAGACATTCAAGATCCTGTAAAGATGACTTTCCTTTCTTCCTGTAATGGTGAGTGGACTGTTTCTATAATCTAACTCTCTCTGCTCTGTTTTTGTTTGTCTCTTCTCTTATTTCCACCACCATCTCTGACTTTTACTGACAAGTGGCCTGATTCCATCATCCCCCTTCATATTAATTAGTACTTTATTCTGCAAGCAGCCCAGTGATTTCAATAGCATTCATTGCAGAGCAAGCATAAAACCACATGCATCACTTTACTTATGTGAGTAAAGATACTAGTGCTGGATGAAAAATGGGACAGTTTTCACAAACATTTTGAATGTCAATTTTTTTGAGCAACTCTGGTCAAAAGGCAGGGCAAAAAAAAACCACCCCGGGAGCATGGCTGTAAAAAAAACCTAATCCTTTGTCAATTCTCAATTTTGATAATGTCATTGCAATTGTGAATTTTCCAAATTCTAGACCCCTTTAAAAAGAAGCACATGCAAAGGTGTTTGCAGGATCAGGGTCCAACGGACTACTCAGTGTGAACCTAAAGGTGCCATAAAAAGTAGAAGAACTGAGTTACTGTACACTTTTTTTGCAACAGTATTAAAAGTGAATAATTTTGTAAGAAAAGAAATATAGCTGGTTTGCTGGGTGGCTTTGCCTATGCATAGACCAGATATTGTGCCTCTCTGAATGCTTCAGTTAGAAATGATCAGTTCTATAGATATAATTCATGAAAGGAAGAGCTTATTCCAGGAATCATATCATATAACACTGATTGGCCAACATGGTGATTGATGTCTATGAACTACCACATTCTGGAAGAGATATTTCCAAAAGGCCTGGAAAAAACCACACTATCCTCTAATCTGTTTGGAATACCTTTGCATTATTTAATTCAGGGAAATTCTATGGACAGTTACACAGGAGGTCAGACTAGCTGGTCACAATGGTTCCTCCTGGCTTTATAATCTAATCTATGAACTGGTTTCCTGTTTGGCTCATTCCGAAATTAATTGCATTACATTTTTGAATCAGGACATCATACATGTCTTCTCTTGGCCTGTATAGTGATTGTTGAAAAGAATTTCATCACATTAGCTAACAACTGATGATATGACATTATACCCATCTTAACTACTAAGGATGCACGTCTTACTTGTGCATTATTGGCTAGATGCTAATCTCAGTTTCACTGGTGTAAATCTGGGATGACTTCACAGGATTTATAATGGTGTAAATCCAAAGTAAGTGAAATCAGAATCTGTATTGCTATTCATTTAAAAATTCAGACAGACAATGACAATGTCCTGGCTTGAAGCATAGCAAAAATATATATTTATACTTTTGGATTCGAAGCTAAATTCATCTCAACCATCCCAATGACAATTTTAGTTCCTCTGAATAAAACTTTTTCAAATACATACATAATTTGCTTCCAGTTAACTGACCTTGGAGAAGTTGCCTGTCTCTGCAGCATACTATAAAATGCTGTAAAAAACCAGATCACACTACACGATCCTACTTTCTGGTCATATGCAGGAGCAAGAGGGAATTGCCTAAGGGCCTTCCTCGTATGGTGTGAAAATTGCCTTCTTATTGTGATGCTTACATTGTAGAGACATAGCAAAGTATTCAGTTCTGTACCTGAGGGGCCCCACAGTGACTGCAAGGCACCGTCAGTCGCTGAGGTACCGATTGCTGTGTAGCTTGTCTCCTGTTGTCATTCTCCAGGAAAGGGTTGAGGGCACAACGCCAGGAATCCTTTGAGGACATATGTGCCTCGATTTTAATGCGTTCGCAGCCTTGCTCAGAGCAATAACTGTGCCCTTTTCGAGCTTCATGAGCTTGGAGATGGACAAATAGGTACCTAGCAAATGAGACCATTGCAAAACAAATGAAAGGATCAGATGTACCCTGTGTGCCAGCAGAAGGGCATCTGGCATGAGCTAGGATCTGTACTACATGAAATCTCCCATTGCGGAAAGCTAATTCATCAATACCTACATCCTATAATAAACCACCCATACAAGTTCAGCACACTATGGACAAACCAGCAAGTCGAGTTTTGCCTGGTTCTGCAGAAGTATGCGAAGAGGTAGAGGGCACAAAGAGCTCTCAGTCATTGTGCCTCTGTGCAGAGGCCTGGAACAACTGCTGTTCTTGCATTCAGGGAGTACAAGTTCTACACATGTATACCACTAGACTGCCTAGAGGGAGCAGGCCACCTCCCCAACACCGTTCCAAAAGGCAACCAGAGCTGGGCTGCATCTTGCCAGAGAATGGAGTAGCAGCCATGCTCTCCCTATAGTCCTGGAGGTATTATGTCTGGTGGAGGACTGAGCAGCTCTCACTGGAGCTATCCGCCTTTGGATTGCCTCATCCCAGACTCTGCCTTCCAGGCAAAATTCATCTCTAAGGCTACGTTAAATCGCCGCCGCCAGATCGATCTTTCAGGATCGATTGCGCGGTCAGTGAGACCCGCTCAAATCGATCAGGAAGTTGACTGAGTAAGTCTACCCCCTCAAGTAGCATAGTGTGAACAGCGCGCAGAAGGGAAGCTGAGCAATCGACGTCAGTTACGCAAACTACGCAGAGTAGTTTGCGTAACTCCCGTCGACTGCCGCCGAATCGCGCGGCCAGTGTGAACCAGCCCTAAGTGTGCATAAAGACCACTTGAAACAGCCACTGTACCGATTCTCTGACTCTTAGAACAGCTAGAACAATGAGCTTAAGTATGTTTTCAATTGTGTCTGTTTTGTAGTTTAGACTAGATTAAATCACAAACTGCTCAACTACAGCACCAGAGTCAGGAAAATAACCTGTGCTTTAGTGAAAAGGGTTATTTTAATACTCTTTCTCCTAGGCAAATGGAAACAAATGAGTACACTTGGTTCATCTCCAGAGATCTAGCACATGTGGCTGAAAAGAGAAGAGGGAGCATCCCACTGATTATGAAATAAAAGCTAATAAAACCTCCAAAAACCCAACCTCTCTTCTCTGTCAGGCTAAAAAAAGCAAAGCTGAGCTAAATAAAAAACAAACAGTCCTATTGTTCCAGAACCACGTCAGGTCAGGCCCATCAATCTATGTGTTCAAAGACCAAAAGAACAGCAGACAGCTCACGTTTTTGTCCCCTACATACCCTCATGAGTAACTAATTTCCCATGCACGTCCCTGGTAAAGAATCTGTTTACACCATTTGGGTAACATTCTGTACAGATTGAAAGAGGACAAATGAGCAAATAATTATTTCACAATTCCTATCATGAGAGAGAACATACTATAGCATTACTGACTCCTACGTGGCACGATATACATTCCAGGATTCGATTGGTCACATACGACTTTTGAATGAATGATTATTTTCCATTTTATTTTAAAATCTGACATTTGTGGCCTGACTTCAGTGTTCGTTGCATTGATAATTTAGGCACAATGGGAGATGTGCATAGCACACATTGTACCTTTTTTGCACATCTGCTAACAGAGCACTAAGCTGTGTTTCTCAATATTTTTCTTTAATAGAAGATGTTTGGGTCTTATTGTTAGTACTACTATTTATTATTTATATAACGGTAATACCCGCAGGTCCCAATCAAAATTGTAAACGAATTATTTACCAGGGAAATGCATGGGAAAATAGTGCTAGTCACTATTCATATGCATAGTAATAGAGAGTTCTCGCCCTAAAGAGCTTACAATCTAAATAGACAAGACAAAGGAAGGATTATTATCCCCATTTTATAGAGGGGCAACTGAGGCACAGAGAGCATAAATGACTTATCCAAATTCACACAGGAAATCCGTGCCAGAGCTGGGCCTAGAACCTAGGTCACTTGAGTGCCCAGTCCCAGTGTCTTAAGCACAAGATATTTCTAGCCCAAGAATATTAGTTTATCAGATAGGAAGAGTTTCAACAAAGTGGAGAAGTGTAAGGGAGGTTATAACATTTGGAGTTGTGGAGATCCCACGTTTCTCAGTGAGTCTTAATGCCATTTCTGTTGATTATTTTTAATTCACTGTTTCCCACAAGCACTACTCTGCAAAATTCAATCCTGGAGCCTAATTGTGCTCACACACACCTGTGAAACCTCTCACATACCTGTGAAACCCCACTGCCTGCCACAAGAGATACAAAGCTATAACAGACGGGAGGAATTGGGCTCAGAGGCACATTTTGTCCACCCTTACTATTTCTTTTGAAAGGGGCAATTGTGTGTCTCTTTTTAAAGGCTTGCCTCACATTGTGAAAATGAGAGAATTATCAAGGGCTTCCCTCTTTTTAACCAGTTTGGGCACACCAAGTGTGAAAGGGGGTTCCAAGTCTCTCAAATACACTTCACACTGGAATCACCACCATATGATGGTCTCTCACTCCAGACAGAGAGAGACCTTTGAGGTGTGACAGTTTTCTATCAGTACAGCAACCACCACTCTAGTGATGTGGACACCAGTGGGAGGGGTGTAGCCTCCAGCACTTTCAAAGGGGCCGAAGCCAAGAGAAGGTAACAACTTTCTCAGTGTGGATGCAGAATCACTGATCAATGTGCTGTGTGAAGCAAAGCACAGCACAGCACAGCACAGCACAAACCAGACCCTCCAATCCAAAACACCATTCTGGCTTGAAATCTCATCAGAACACACACGATTTGGAGGCCATTGAATCCAAGCCTGAATCTTAATTTAGATCTGAACACCACATCTTTGGCCATCTCTGATTATATTTGATACAGTTTTGAATGTAGTATTGAAGGCAGAACAAACCTTGCAAAAGATAGGTAAGTTCTCCTCCTTTGGAAAAAAAAATCATTGAGCAGTAGAAAACAAAGCTGTGCTGAGATTCATGTTTTCCCTTTCATTTTGCTTTCATCAATGATAGTTCAAGATGTCATGGCCTGTCACAAAGATGCTCTTCATAACCCTGCATTTTATGTACTTCTAAATACAGACAATGGATACAGACACAAACTGTGATCTCAATGACAGCAGTGTAAATCTGGAGTAACCCTTGACATCCAAAAGGTTATTTCAAATTTACACCAGAGCATAGCTTAGCCCCCAGTCTTAAATTTTCTTCTGGAAGGAGCACAGAAGACTTGCGTGATCTGCAGTGTGAAGATGAATCAGGTATGGTACGTCTGCAGAGATACATATACTACTAGTATCTGTCATTTATCAGTCTGAATAACTATTTAAAACCACAACAATAACAGTATTTATATTCTGATATGTGACTGTCAATTCCAGCAAAAGGTTAAAATGCATTGCCTCTGTAGATAGCACCAGCAATAAGTACAACTTGCAGGCCTGAACAATTGGGGTCAGATACAAGACGACACACACACCCTGAAACATTGTCCAAAAGTTTTAACAAGAATAACTAGTTTAAAAGTTTGCAAATGCTTGGTTAACTTCCCTCATTAATTTACAATTCTGTTTTCCAGCTGGAAGTGGGAGTGCCAAAATAGCACAAGAAACACTGTGCTGGCAGGATTTAAGCTCAGAGAATGCAGATAAGCTTGTAAAACTTCTGATTTTGGATTTGGTTGTTATTGGAACCAAATCCAAGTTCTGAGTCTACTGAGGATCAAACAGCACTAACTCAGTGCTGCAAAGTTCCACCCGGAAGCCTGAGGGAGCTTTTCAGGTGATGGAAGGCCTACAGGACTGATAAAGACTGATGCCATTTTTTTCCTTCACCCCCCAGCCCATTTTAGTTTTCTGCTTTGCTACTCTTTTGCCTTGTCTGCCCTCTTTCCTTCCCCAAATTAACTAACCAACTTCTGCCTTCCTCACCCTAACGACACACAGCTACTCATCACCAATACATTCTTTACTCTCAGTGACATCTGCTTTCCACCATGTTTGAAAGACATTAGAATGAGAAGCCGCGCACTGAAGACAGAGGGAGCAGGCCACAATGGGAGATAAGGGAAGGCAGACGAAGGAGAAAGGTCCCTATTGTGGGATGGCTGTCTTGGCAAGTCTTGAGGACTGTTATTAGGAGTCATAGTCCCACTCACCCCAATTCACTGTCGAAGTAGAAGAGCCGCTCGCCCGTCCTGTTGAGCACGCTGGGCCAGGAAGGGGCTGCTAGGTAGCGTTTTACACTGTGCACTCTCCCCGTCTGTCGCTGATAGATGTCTGCCACAATGGTGAAAACTGCCTCCTTGGGATAACATAATGCAATGTGCAGCCAGTCTCCTCTGGTGGCAAAATGGTGGGGTGCGAGGGGAGGAATGGGGAAAGAAATAAAATATATGCTTGTAAGTGTTCAAGGACTTGAAAAGAAATGAGAAAGTCTCCTGCTTCAAGCAGGATATTCAAGGGGGTGGGGGAAATGTCCTACAACACCCACTTTTTGAAAAAGCCCAGCCAAACGAACCTGGGAATTCACTTTTTTTTTTAGAAGCAACTGCTTCTTGTCATTATGGGCACAATTCAAAGACCACTATGACCACAGGAAAGACTCCCATCAACTTCACTAGGTTTTGAACTGGGTTCCAGAACCGCTTAACACAAAAAAACAAACAAAACCCCAAAAACCCAGAATTGCTCTCATCATCCAATATGGCCTGCAGACAGCAATTCTCCAAGCTTTGCTGGATGAAGATAGAATTTAATTTCACAATGTCCACTATCATTTCCTGAGGGGCCATTAGGCTTATTTTTGTTCATCTAGCAGGAGCTTCAGGAGGAGCCAGTTTCAAGCAGACATTTCAACAGGGGCACTGACACATGAATTATAAAGAAATCCCTGAGTGGAACCAGAGTCATACGTTAAAAGAGACCCACTTCTTCCACTTTATAGCAAAGTTTATTATAGTTTCCATTCAAATCCCTCTCTCCAGTACTAAACTTATAATAAATAGGGCTATAGATAGAGGATCTTTTAACTCATCTTCCAGAATTTCAGCAATGTGCTGATGACAGCCAACTGAGAAGAATGCAGTTGACCTTATACCCTGGCTCTACCACTGCTCTTTCCTCTACTGCTGTCGCTGAGAGGAAAATGGTTCAAAGCTATAAATCTATGTTACAAGTAGCAGGGCCAAGCACGGTGTTACAGTATACAATTCAGAAACGGAGAGGGGATAATTTTCCAGCAAATCATGACACATCTTGGTTTCCAGATGCACTTTGCCTAGGGGATTTTTTGTAGAACACAGAAAGAAGCTGAAAGTCAGAGAAAGGTTACATTAAAAAAAAAAAAAAAAAAAAGTGTGCAGCCAAATCATTTTGGCATTCATTTTTTCTCTTCCTCCTCTTTAGCCTCATCAGTGACTCAGTGTGCCACAAACAGGTAGCTGAACCCTTCTGTGGTTAACTTTACAGATTGTCCCAAAGAGAAGACGGGATTTCTATCTGTTGATGTTTCAAATATTTTTTAAGAACACCTGGATTCCTGTTTGCAAGTTGAGATATGGTTCAGAGACAGAGAAATCCCTACATCTCCGGTGTCTTTTCTTTTGCTCGGTAGTAGAAACGAGTTTATTATTCCACTCAGCTACGCTGCGAAGGCCCTACGGCTTATCCAGTGCTGACTGAGTAGCCAGCCAGCCATGCCAATGTAGCAATAAATGGAGGCAAATGGATTTGATTTCTGGGAGTCTAAAAGCCTAGACTTCCATTAAGCTCTCTGCATCAGCTGCACTGAAGGCAAAAGCCAGTCCATCCGTTCTGTTCAAGCTCCTCTTGTTTCTCCATCTTGCTTTATGTTTAAAAAAAAATATTACAAGGTGGACTAGCGGACTTGCTATTCTAGAACAATAAACCAAACTCCTATACACAGGCCAAATACTGCCCTCTAGATTCTAAGCAACCCCAGCTGTGTCACAACTCAGCACAGCTAGAAACCAGAGACATTTTCAGACATACTGGCTTCCAACTAGAGGAAATGAAGGAAATACACTAGAGCCATGTTCATGGAATATTTTTAGGATCGTGTCCCAAGCCACACAGCTGTTTCATAAGGGGGCTGTTTTTCCACCATCTTTGCACTGCTTTAGCATATTTGGTTCCCTGAAGATGCTGCCACAGAAACATCCCGACACCTCCTGGAAAAGGTGGGAACTGACACAGTGTTACCACATTTTGGCTGTTACCATCCCATGGGGAAGAAAAGCACTAAATAGAAAAAGAAAGTGAAGGGGAAAAGGAAGCAGCGTTAGAGAACAGTGGAGACTATGTCTCGTCTCCGGGCACACTGGAATACAATTGCTAAAGCCTTTTGTCAACAACATGACGGGGCTGACTAGATTTTGGAAATAAATTATATTGAGGTTGAGATGTCTTCACAAAAACGTGCTTTTCTTTGGGAATGTTTTTACACACACACATAAGCCTTAAGAATATTACCACAACAAAGGGTTGAGACAGGGGGGAGCATAGGGGAAGAAATCTGAAGTCGTTGTTCAGTTAAATATAAAAAGCAATAAATCAGTGGTTTTCAATCTAGTTTAATTGTATTTAAACAGCCTCTTATTTAATCCTAGTTTTGTTTTGAAGTCTCATGTTAGCTACTTTGGCTATTTTGCCAAGGGGATGTGGTGGTTGTTTTATTCTGTATAAGCCATTGACAACCATCACCAATACATTTTGCTTTGCTTGTCTGTGGCACCCAGGGCAAGCACAGCAGTGATAACAAGGGTATCAAAAGATGACATGTAGGACAATGCATTGCATTTGGTAAGCAGAAATTTACACTCGGATTTACAAGGTCAGAGGCCCGCTGCAACCATTGCCAGGATTACAAGGGAAATGCAGCTTCCTGATTCTGTGGCTGTAAACAATCAGGCAACACAACTTAATGGGTCAGCAGAAGATTTAGGTTGAGATGTGTGCACGCAAAAGAAAAAAAATGGGTGCTTTTCCTGCTTTCTGGGGAGTGCCGGCTACAGGGAACCTTGTTGCTGGAACTTTAGGTGAAGGAAGGCTTATTCTTTCTTCGAGATCAGTTAAATAAATTATCGCTCCTCAATGTTTCTGAACATAAACGTCTCTGCTCAGATTCTTGATTTCAGCTGGAGAACAACTGCTCAAACTCCCACAGATGGCTCAAGCTAAATTTGAACTGGCATGTATCTCTGAACTAAATAGGCCTTCCCTAATATTTAAGCAATATCTGCCTTCCCTGAAAAATATATCAGGGGAGATTTTCCAAAGCCACTAAGTGACCATTGAAAGCCAAAAAGGCTTGTGTTCCTTCATCACTTTTCGGAACTGCTCCTATTATCACAAAAACAAACATTATATATAATATATATATATATATATATATATATATATATATATATATATATATATAAAATAAATCACTGATTTAGTATCTAGTCAATTCCAAAAGATGTATTAAAATTAATTTCAGTACTTCTCCTGCCTGTGTCCCCTGTAAGAATCTGCAGTTTTATATTCCCTCATGCTGAATGAAAGATCAAAATAAAAGGGGACAGTAACTAACAGATTAAAATTACACACAATGAAGTAATTAAACTGATTACATAAAATGCTGCCAAATGTAAACTATTTTTTTTCTTTCAGTTATGAGGAGTTACTTGTAACAATGGATTAACAATGTACAAGCAGAAAGTCTTATTTTTGAAGTTTATCCCTTTAAAATAAAATTAAAATTAAGTTTAGATATTTTAGAAGCTTTAATGAAAGAGAAAATATCTGTGTTTACAACCTTTACTAGTGACATAATTCAGTCCATTCTAGCATTAGGGGATTTTTTTTTTTTAAGGTCTGTTTCCTCTCTGGTTTTTCTCCAGAATATTGGCACCAGAAGAAGCAAAGTTAAATAACAACTGGTACAAAGTCAAGGTTTATTGAGTCCTACCAAATATTTTCAAATATTAAACTGAATATTTAAAATGTCTATTGGCACAGGCATATATCAACGCTGCAGTTTCTGCTCCTGTGTTACTGTCATTCAACAATCTACACAGTGTTTCATGAATTTTTTTATGAATTTGTTCAGCACTGTTTATTTTCCCTTGGAAATGGCTGGACAAAATAGACCCAATGACTGTCTTGTGGCCTTTAAAAAAAAATGATTGCAATATTGACATTTACCATTCTGGCTCTCCATGTAAAGCAAAAAAACACCAAATGTTTAAAAAAGTTTCCTTGCTGTTGCCAGCTGCTGAGCTTCTTGAAAAAAATTAAAGAAAGCAACAAGAGGGAAGCAGAAGAAGAAAATAGAAGCAGTCAAGAGATTTCCTGTTATTGGACACGATAGATCTACAGTTTACAACTGTCAAGTCCCATAATTCCAGCAAAAGCTGAACCTCTCTCTACAGTTCTGTCCAAAGCTCCAAAAAGACCCGGAAGAGTGCCTAAAACCCCAGTGAAATACACAACAATATACACAATGAGGAAAAAGTTTGACATATTTCCTTAGTCCACACAAAATACCTTATAGTCACAATTTCTAGATTTTGCATTTCTGATGCCAGTAGTTTCCAAGAATAAACAAGGATATACAGTAACACCTAGTTTTCGTGGCATGGAGATAAATTTGGATCTGAAGTGAGAATGGTTTAACTTGGAGTTGTACAGACAAGAGATTTGGCTCAAGTAAGGTTCACAGGGGGGTACATCTGATTGGTGCCCTCTCTCCTATAAGCAGAAGGCAAACAAAGCTCTGGCACCAGATAGGTTTAGGTGGAGCACTGCCCTCTACAGGATGCAATGTCAGACCTAAACAAAAATGCTTGCGATCATGTCCCATAGTTGCTGGCCTATAGAGGGCATGAGAAGCCCTGATACTGTCCTAGTGACTGAAGGTTCAAAAGGTACTGAGTTCTATCCCTGAAAACAAGTGTGAAGATTTTGCGGACATTATTTGTTTCATGGCTGATGACCACGAAATCTAAAGGCCAAAATTTGATTTTACTGGTGATAATCTGGATTAACTACAACAGAATATGGCTAGAGAATTAATTACATTTTCCGTGGGTTAGGAGAATGGGAGATTTTTGCTCACTAGGTCAGTTTCCTCCAAACTATTGCTACTCAGATCTAAAAATAGGCCCTCTGATTATTTCCCCCTCAAACCTATACAAGCACAATAAAATGTATTTTCAAAGAGTGTGGAAGGAATAGTCATTTGAATCTTATTTATATCAATAGGAATCACACTGAGAGAATTCTGAACTAAAGACAAAAATTGATCATACTGAAAGCTTTCACTCCATCTTAGCAGCAAATCCCAAGAAGTGCTCAGCATCTGCAATTCCCATTGAGGTCAATGAGAAGGCAGTTTGAGTGATCAGTTCACTTCTCCTCGGAGTCTTCAGATACAGTGAACTGTCTGGCTTTAAGCTTGTTATCTGCTCACCAAAAGCACACATTCAGAACAACACAGCAGCCGTCTACTGAATGCTAACTCCACTCCAGTGCTTGACTTGGGAAGGGGAGTGTGATGTACTTCCCACTCTCATGAATCGGGATTGAAAGAAAAAAGGCTGAGAAGAAACTGGAATGTATCTTCACTCTCTTCCCTTTCCCGTCCCTCCTCCCCGCAATTAGCACACCTTACATTTCAGCAGACTGGCCCCGAGTCCATATTTCCTGCTGGCTCACTAGAGCTGTCCATCACACTCTATATATATTTCTTTTTAAGGCTTTTTCTTCAGCTCTAGTCCCTTAAGCACGTTCAAGTCCTCATAGGGACGAGACAGCTACCAGGCAAACAGCCAGCAATTTTCTTTTTCAAGGCCTTGTTATTAAGACTAGCTACTTCTGAAAAACAACTCACTACAGTTCTAGTGACAAATGGGGAGCGTGTTTACATTACCAGAGCTATGTGAAACGAACTTAAAATGGCCTTTCTGAATGCTAACACAGCCTAATTCTGCCACAGCTAATTGACAGACAAACAGAGATAGTTAAAATTCACACACAATATTTCATTTTCACATTTATGCCACTTTAATCAAAGGGGGTTATATTTTTGAGGTCCAGCAAATTATTGGCCAAATTCTGCCTGGTGCGCCAACCCTGCTGATGGTAGCTAAGTTGCCAGGGGAATGAGTCAGCACAGTATTTGGCTCATAGAACTTTACATTCAGACTAAAATAACTTCCTGTACTGAAATATAAGGAGTTTCATTGGCATTTTTTTTTCTAATACACTGACTTGCTAGACAGTCACACTTTTAAAAAAAATTCTCTCTCCTTAACTGAATTATCCAGTACTGTCTTAGTTACATTATTTTTCAGTGAACATGTCACATACACATATGGTGAGAACTGGTCTGTGGGCCCTATGAAATTCACAGCCACAGGACCCCTTGGTTTGGGGAAAGTGGGGAGGGGGGGAGGAATCTCAGCTTCCACTGGGTGAAAAAAGAAAAAGTAACGTTTCCCTTTTCCTCCTGGAGACAGCCTTGAAAATGAAACCCAAAATAAACCACTAGCTAGGGTAGAAAAGAACAAGCAGCTGAGTTCTGCATCTGCAGTAGAAGGCTGACGCTGGGGATGGATCTACGGATTGCCTGACCCTCACATTCTTCCCATATATTTATCCATGTCAAATGAGTCAGTCAAGAGTCACCTTGCTAACCTTCCCCTGTATCCTCAGGCCAGCCCTGTGCATGGAAATGGACAGGAGGACAGGACAGATTTGGGGACCGAGGCTGACAAAAAAAAAGTTTTCACAGGCTCACTTAAAAACATTAGTGCCAGCTCCACATATAGTGCTGCCGTAATAATATGTAACTACAGCGAACCAACTCGCATGCCAATGTTTCAGTAAACGTATCAGCTCCTTTCTTAATGGTCATCTCATCACAACACCAATCTATTTGATTAACCTAACAGATCAGAGACTTAAGAAATCATTTCTGAGATATAGAGGGGAGTTCAAATATATTTATTAATTTCTATATTATTTGGATAATTGAATTTGAGCTGGGATATTATCAGCATATTTAGGGCCAGATTATGATACCCTAATTCACATCTACTAGCACTTTACTTATTAGTATTATTGATTATTTGTATCACAGTAGCACCCAGAGGCCCCATCCAGAAATCAGAGCCTCGTTGTGCTAATTAGGGTACATGCATATAACAAAAAGATGGTTGCAGCCCTAAAGCTGCCAGTAGCAATTTGATTTGCAGAAAAGTTCCTTTCATCTGTCTGTGTATTTATCAGTCCAGGCAATAATGGCAAAAGCAAAGGGCTGCTCATACACTAGTTAATTTATAAAAATAAAAAACAGCTTAAAGAAATTGCCATCAGCTGGGCATGTTTGCAACAGGCTCATTCTTGTCTTGTCTTCTTTTCTTTGTTTTCCTCCAGACTCAATACTGGTCGAGATTTTAAATCATACATAAGTAGCTAAAAGCATGAATCACACTCAATAAGCAGCTGTAGACAACAACAACCCCCTCAAAGCTGAAAACAGCTCAGACAAAGCCAGATATTATTAGTGCCTTGAAGTTTCATTTGTGGAGCTGGAGAACATAGATGGTTTGCTTATGCTGAAGGACACGTTGATAATTTAGGTCATTTAGATCAAAAGACCCATCCATATCTCACTTCACTAAAACAGAGAGAAGGTGTTAAAATGCCCCCTTTTTGATCTAGAAATTAATTATTGGATGAAACCAGAACCTTGAATTTGGGGGAGGGGAGTGGTGTAGAGGAGATCTGAGCCTACCTCTGTGGTTTGGGTTCCGGGTCAGAGTCAGAGTCAAAATAAGTGTCCTTTTTTCTGGCTCCTGTTCAGATGTGGTTGAAATCTCACACGATTTCAACCCTGTTGCATATGGTCACAAACCCTAGCCCCGGTAGGGCCTTGAACCAGATCCTCGGACCCCAGTGCAATACAAATGAGAATCCAAACACTGCTTCCTGTGCCCATCTCTACAGAAAGGTAAACACACTGGCATATGGAAGGGTTGAATATGAGCTCAAAGCAAAACATGAGCACATACAATTTCATTCACTTCCAATCAGAATAGCACAAAACAAAAGCTGTCCAGTCCTTCCCCACCACTAAAACCTTTGCAGAGGTGCCACAAAGTGCTGAGCCAGTCAACCTCTATTGACCTCAGTGAGCGCTTAGCATCAGGCCATAAGACCGTACCAATGAATAAAGCATTACAAAGACTGCCATGTGAGTTTCCACAGTCCATGGCGATAAGGTGGATTCAGAGTACATAGGCAGGGAGGTTTTGTGGGGGACTCTGATGATTTGGCTATAAGAGACCTCACCAATTTATTAGGTCTGTTATTCAGACACATCCTGGTATTTCTCTCAGTCAGGTCAATCACAGCAGATTGAGGGGAGGGGGAGGTGGAAGAGAATGTTTCTCTCTAAGCATTAATAGACCAAGTACAGAGATATTAGCTGGTGCTCATTAGCAATGCTGAATGGATAGCCTAATTGCTCTTGCTTTTCAGTCTTTTTCCATAGTACAATTTACCACATAATGATTTAGACATTTCCTTTGAGGTGATTTGAGCCCTCTTTAGAATTTCTGATAACACAAATAAACTCTACTGATTTACTGAACTGCAGCACATATTTGATAATAGTCTTTGCTTTAGCCTCTTCCAAGATTAGACAGACAATCTGTACACAGACAAAGACTGGGTCATTAAACTGAAGGACTTGGTTTCTGCCTTTGCCTACTGTATAAAGTGCCAATCTTTGGACCATTTCTCCAGAATCTGAAAGGAGAAACTTACCACAGACACACAATGTTCCCTATAGTCTCTGCCTGGCTTTCCAGTTCTCCCCCTCCCTCACCTAACAAGCTTCTCTGTGGTTCTTTGTGCTTCATAAATGGATGTTAGTGCTGAGCAGAGCTCTTAACCTAGTTTTTACAGATAATTTCCATCCTTCCATGAAGAACAAAAAACCCAACGGAACATTGAAACAGCCTCGATGAGGAATGTCAGCCAATGGAAAGATGAGACACATTGTGTGGAGAGGTCTTAGGTCTCTGTTCACAAAACTTTCACACACAATTTATGCTTAACAAGAACAGGCTTTAGAATATTTTGATAGGGAATAAAGTCCTAAAGAACTGATCATTAAAATTCCAGTTGGTATTCTCTTTCTATTCAATTGCCAAAACATTTGCATGTTACCAGGTCCTATGTTAACAGTTTCAAGAGATCTCAATAGCATGCCTTCTTATCCTTATAATAAAACTCACAACCATCTGATTACCCTGTACATTGGGGGGGAGGAGGGAAGAGTGAGGAGAAGGTGCTGCTTTGTGAGCCAACCTAGACATGCCAAACATTAATTGAAAACTCAATCTGCAGACCTTAAAATGACTTTGGTTTTCCATATCAGTCACCTGGTGACCCAACTGCCATGATGACCAACAAGTCACATGGATTTCTCACTGGATAGGAAATTAGTTTTCTTCATGCAACTTGCCCGTACAAGAGTTTCCACAGCAAAGCCACAGATGGCAGCAAGTGGTGGTTCAGGAGGTCAAGTTTTTGTTTGATTTCCTTATCCCATTTCTTTCTTTTAGTGGAAACTAAAGGAATTTAGAGGGGGTCACAGTTATTATAATCCTAGTGTAACCAGTGAAATCAGCTCTGAGGAGGTACATCCACGGCAGCATGCCCTCAGCTAGTCACAAATAAAAGTGCTTGTGCTCCAAATGGCAACCGAGATACATGCTTGTCCAGTGCTGGGCTAGATTCTCACTTGGAGTAAATTGGCATTGCTTTATTGACTTAAACTAAGGCATATCGATTTATCCCAGCTGAAGTTCTGGCCCACCTAGTGAAATCCAGTGCTCCAATCTTTTAAACCAGTGATACTCAGACTGAGGCTCAGGAGCTTCAAGTGGCTGTTTAATGGGTCTCCTGCAACTCTTTGCAGCACATGATATTAAAACACTGTGATTTCATTGTTAACCAATCCGGATGCTTTTACTATGTTATTAACCAATTGCAGAATACCTGGTTAGTCATTCTGCTGTGAGAGTGTATATTATGTATATATAAATATAAAATAGTAAATGAAACAGTGAATTCACAGTATTGTGGCTCTTTTGAGTAATACTGATTGCTAATTTGGCTCCTAAGCCACTGAGGCCTGAGTATCACGGTTTTAAACAGAGATTTGAATTCAATGTAAAATTACTGCTGTTGGGATTTATGCAATTTCCGGAGGCAGTGAAGGAGTTAGCCATACAAGTATTCAGCATCAATATTATGCTGGAGCAATCCAAATCTTGGTACGCATCCCACTGTCAAATTCATCTCCCCTCTGATCTTCTTTTAGCCAACTCGAAATAGTTATTCCAGAAACACCAGTGCTGCCTAGTTGAAATGTCAGTATCCTATACTGTATCCAGTCAGTAGCTATAGCTATCCACTGCTCTACTAATGCCAGGTAAAAATAGTGTAATGATTCAATAAAGCTGCACTCCATTTATTACTTTCAGGACACTGCTATTAAGCTTATCAATCATTCTTGGTTTTGCTCCATATGCCATTTGTACACTCGGCACAGTGAAGAATGTTCGTGTTTTGGTTGATTATTCACAGTGCTGTGTGTGTTTTAAAACCAGGAAGACGTGTTAAGGCAGGTAAAAAACTTCCCAAGGAGTCTAACTTGGATTGTCTCAGTCTCTGTAATTTGTTTTTATTCCATTCCAAAAAGAAGAAGAATGCTGCATTGAAGTAAAGGTCACTTTGGAAATGCTTAAGAGACAACGTTTTTATCAAAATCCTCTTTTCACCTCAGTTACTTTGCCCTTTCATGGGAATCGCTTTTCTCACTGCTTCTCCTGCACAGCTTAAACTCCCCATTACATCATTTGAGTTCTTGCACTAGTTATAGTGTCTAGTCTACTCAAAACAGGGACTGGCTACACTTGTTTCATCGTAGACTCTTGCTAGTAAGAAGCTTTATGTGAAGTAAAATTGTGGTTCTTTGTCACCACAGTACATTTCTTCAAATCAGACAGACAGCCTAGCAACTGCTCCTTGATCAGAAAAATCTAAAGGCATGTAGCTTTTCCCTGTTCAACTGTTTGACTGGGTTCACAAAAAAAACCAAGAAGAGAACCATGACCACACTGTGGGTTTTGAATAAGTGACGTGTTTATGTTGCTGCCTGAATAAGGGACCTGATCTCTGGCTGGGGTTTTGTCAAAAACCCAGAGGCTGCCTTATCAATTTGAATCTCTGTTTTAACACTGTGGGCCAGAGCCTCAGCTAGAGTGAAAACCAGCATGGCTCCACTGGAGTCAGCAGCTATACCAGCTGAGGATTTAGCTCTAATTGCAAGGAAAATGCTAATTACTTTTAAAAAAGGATAATTACAAAACCAGGACTTGTCCATGGATGAAAAACTGACTTTTCTTCTCTGTGAAAATACAAAATCTTGAAAACTCTTAGACATTTTAATAGCTGCTCCGTGGCAAGAGGGTGCAAACTGTGACACCCTCTCTTCTTCCCCCTACTTCTCCCCCATATCTACCTTCATCTTTAAATCATAGAAGTCTGTAGAGACTACATCTCAGCACAGTCACTGGGGAATGCTGCTGGGATTATGATGGACCAGCTCATGCTGGGATACATGATCTCTATGGATAGCATCTCCATATAGAAGATTGGAAATGCTGCTGCCTGAGGAAGGCAGCCCCATCATTGTCCAAATGGCTCACTATCAGGCTACCAGCAAGGAGTCAAAATGTATTTTGGTTGGGCAAAGCTTAAACACCTCTGGATCTATAAGCATCCCCTACAAACACCTCTCACCCATATCCAGTGTCCCAAGGAACAATAGCAAAGGAATCAAAGAGGTCAACAGGTCTGCTTCATAACGTCTGTCTGATGAAATGCCCACTGTACAGTGTCATGTACATTCCAGGGCTATCCATTGCATCAGGAATAAAAACAGAGGGCATAATCCTCCCCTCTGTCACACTTTGTGCAACTCCATTGGGGTTTCACAAGTGTAACTATGGGGTCAAATTCCACCCTACATTTTTCAGCACAGAAATTCAAGGGAATCAGACACCATTCAAAACTGACCCAAAATACTGCCTTCAGCTAAAACCTGTGCAATTTAACTGTCTTGGAGAAGCTGAGATAGATTTTCTCTATGGCTAGATTTACAAAGGCATTTAGGCACCTAAAGATGCAGACAGACTTCTAACTTAGGCATTTTTGAAAATCCCACTAGATGTGTACCTGCATCTTTGGCACCTAAATACTTTTTTTTAAATCTAGCCCTGTGTGCTTAGGCAACATATAATAATGCAGGATTTGCTTGCACTACTCTGCTCTTTTATTGTTTCATCCTAACAGAAATCATTAAGTCATATGCTAAAGAACCTGTGTGTCAGTTGTAGGGTTTTCTATATTGCTTATCACTGTAGCACCTAAGTACAGATTTTGATAAAGTAAATAATGGGTGGACGTCACAGATTTCCTCTCAATCACACCAGTGCAAATCAGATGTAACTGCACTGAAGTGGATGAAAACAGGCCCTGTAAAACCCTTATACATGTGATAAAAATCAGTCCTTTTATCTGTTGGTCGAAACAGGAGAGATATATTAAAAAAAAAAAAAAAAAAAGGAACAACCTACAGGAGAAAAATTAGTCTAAACTGGGTATGTCCCAGTTTTATATAGAGGAGGTGCAAGAAAACATGGAAACTGGAACAGAATGGAGCTTTTACCAGTTTTGAAATTTTTCAGCAGACTCCTGGTGTTTTTAAACTTTACGCAAGTAAAGAATGAAATAGCAATTGCAGTATTTAGGTCAGAGAAAATGGGACACTCCATAGACATTCAAATACATTTCTGACCTTTATATATATGGGAAATAAATTGTGTGCGCAGCAACTAGTGTAAACAAATGAGAAAGAGAATGCGAGGGCTCCTTTGGATCTGATTTCAGGGACGGCATGCCAGTTCTCACTTGGATTTTATTTCAAACTTACTGGAAGGAGAAATGTCTCTGCATATCAGAAAGGCTGCAGTTAGATGAACACAGAGGCATTTATTTGCAATTATAAGGGTCAGTCATTAACAAACTTACTGCAACTTTCTCAGAAGTTGTGGATATTGTGCCAAAAGGTAAATCAGCAGGAACCTGGAAAAGCATCATAGCTATATTCCCTTCAGAGACTGAACACACTCAAAAAAAAAAAAAAAAAAAAAAATCTTGGGTGGTACCTGTTGAAATTGATTGGGTACAGAATGACATCCTCGGGTGCTCTCCCATCCCACTGAATGGTATAGGCCTGCTCCAGCATCACCACAGGTTGGTACTGTTGGTATGGAACTCCTCTATTCACTCCCTGCAGTCTCAGGGGATGAGAGTGGTATGTTGCTCTGGCAATCGATAAGGTCAGATTCTCAGGACGCCTAGCCTGAATATAAAGCTGAATATAAAGAAAGAAAAACAATAGACATTCATTAAACCATTCAGGTTTCACCCTAACATATGTGTTTGATCATCATTTCCTTTAAATGGCTTTGCCGATGGAGAATTGAGAACTTTCAGAAAGCCACTGAAGCATTTCCAACTCAAATAATGCAGTACATCAAAAATAGATTCTGTAGCTATCTGCATGTACACCATTAAGTGACATGAGGACTATCGCACCAACAAATGTTTACAATTCAAACTCAAAGGGAAAAGGGGTGATTCAGGAAACATTACTTCATTCCTTTTTACTATGTAAATGCAAACAATTACATTCTAAATAAGGGCCATAGGCCTGATCCAAAAAGACCACTGAGGTCCTTGGAAGTCTTTCCATTGACTTCAACAAACTTTGGATCAGACCCATAATCTCTGAAGCACCTGGCATTGGCCACTGTCGGAAGGCAGGATAGGAGGCTAGTTGGACCATTGATTTGACCCACTATGGCCATTCTTATGTTCTAGACTCCACATCTCTAGTCTCAGGTAGCTGAAGCATTTGGGGACTGGAACATATAACCAGGGGCAGAATTCCCCACATTCCAAATAGTGTGTTACACACAACACACAGCACTATTCTTCTGCACTGAGGTGAACAGATGCCCCCCACACTGATCAGGATGTGGATTGGCTCAACATACTCCTATGAATGATTTTTTTGCACTGACACTAGCTTCAAGTGAGGGCCAATTCACAATGAAAAGCTATTTTTAATCTTCAGGTGGAACAACTAATGCACAATGACCTTCCCATAACAGGAATACTAAGGCAGTAGCTGGATAGATGTATATTCATATGCATATCTGCTAATGTAACGTTAGTACTTAAGAACACTGTGTAGTGCTGCCACACTCCCTGGGAGATTTAAAATAAATTGGAGGCAGCTTCGGACACATACAATTGTGCTTCACTCTCTCTCTCATACCGTTCAAAAGGGAAGTCCACCCATCTTCAGCTGACTAGCACTAAAAATGTTGTATTAAAAAAAACCCACAAAGCATACATAAATTAGCTTCGGTTTCTACATTCATTTAGTACCACTTTTTTAAAAACAAAATTTCACACCTTGAAGAAGAGCAAAATGGAGGCAGTCCTCTGTCAATAGCGTGTACTACCACTGGGAGGAGTGAGAGGGCAACAGAGACTAGTAGACAGAGCACTGGATTGGGAGTCAGGAGACCTGGGTTCTAATTGAAGTTCTACCATTAACCACCATTCAGCTCTTCAGCTTTCTGCACCTCTTCTTTTCCCCCCTCTGATCTGCTGTCTGCCTTGTCTATTTAAATTGTAAGCTTTTCAAGGGACTGTCTCTTACTACAGTTGTGTACAACATTGAACACGTCAGGGTCCTTATCTTAGTTGGGGCTTGTAGGTCCCAACGTAATAATAATCCAGCAGAAAAGATGATGTATTTAAAAGGGGTTGCTCCATTGGCATGACACAGGCTACATGCAGAACCACCGCCAAGAAGCTGGTGTATGGCCTGCTTCTCTCTTTTCTGTCAGGCATAACATATGGCTCAAAATGTTGCAGCCAGTTGCTGCTTCCTACTTGGAATCTAACTGGTAGGTGACAACGAAATTGATTTGACAAGTGTGGTGGGGTGTCCAGCACAGGGGTTATGTAAACTCTGGTCTGCTTGCGGCAGGTTATTTTTGGAAATGTTTCAGCTTGAGACTTGGAGGTCTACAGGTAGCTTCTGAGCGCCACAACAAAAGTGGTCTGATCACCTGCGGGACCCACTGACTTCAGTGAAATGGAGGATACTCAGTGCCCCCGAAAATAAGGCCACATTGGTAAGTGCATAACTATAGGAGTAGGTAGCCTCTCTGTAGGCACCCAAGTTTGAAAAATTTGGCCTAAAGTCACAAAAGATCATTCAACAAAACTGACCCATAGTTTTCAGACATTTGGTCAAATCCTGCTCTCACTTACATTGACTTGGATAGGTTTGCTCCAGTGTAACAGTAATTACATCCCTGGTCCTGAAAAGTACATGAAGTACCACTGGGGGACGAGCACCTCTCAGGATCATACCAAATATTAGAACTTGTGTTTTTTTCCCCCCCTCACTGTTGAAACTGTAGATCACAATTTATTAAAACAATTTCCCAAGTGATGCACATTTGCTCACTTTTCAATTGCTCAAGGAAAAGTGAATGGCTTTTGAGTTCAGATGAAAGACTTTTTTTTTTAAATTTATGAAACCAAAGAAAATCCATTTGCCCTTTACATAAAAGATCAGGTCAAAACTGTGCAATGCTATCAAATAGTGTATTGATCACAGTCACTGCCATCAAGTTGAAGTTCTGTGGTGTGGGTTATGCAAGAGATCAGCTTAGACCATCATAATGGGCCCTTCTAGCCTTACACTCTTTGAATTTATGTATTATTCTTGAACTGAATGGTGTTTTTCTGACTACGGAATGTTGGAATCATGTCTCACACTGCAAAATAATACTCTAGACTCTCCACAGGAAAGTCAGTAGTATTCATCATGTCCTTCTAACCTTTGTATTCCATGCTCTGTTTGCCTCAAATATATGTCCCAGGCAATCAAATAATATTTAGGTAGTAACTGAAGTGCATGTATCAGAAAAATTAAAAAAAAACAAAAACAAAATAAGCTGCCCAAACAATTAAACAAATTCAAGGATAGGCAAAAAGGCATTACATTCCAGGATGGAAAAGAAAAGCATACTAAATACTTTCACTGCTGAAAAGAAGCGATCAAGGGTCGTGGACTAGGCTGTCTACTGCATCTACTGTTAATAGGTTCAAGAAAGGATGGAAGATATAATATGCTTCCAAAATAAGATAACAAAACTGCCAGTTAAGAAAATGTTCATGAGTTAAATAACTTAACTGTCTTGGGACAAAGTTACAGGCTTAACTAAAAAAGTCTAGTAATTACAGTTACTTTATAAATACTTACTGTATCATTGTCAATGAGAAAAAAATGCAAGTCTTGCGGTTAGCCACACATATTTGTAAACTTACTTCATTTCCCATTCCAGCCAACACATGCAGGATTTCCAGAATTATAATAGAGTATCTTTTTAGCTGCACAGTACAGCATTTAAATCTGCTGGATACTTTGAAACTTACATATTCATTTTTATTAATTAAAATATCAAAACACTGAATGTCCATGATCTAGCAATGAACTCCACACAGACAGACCCTTGCACTCATGTGCAGCCCCACTGCAGCCAATGGGGTTCAACACTGGGTGTAGGGGACAGCTCAGGAGTAGTTTATTGCAGCATTGGGGACCTATATCTAAAGAATAGGACTGACAGTCAAGTCCTCTTCTTATCCACAGAACTGCACAGGAAGCCTCACTGCAAGTTTCCCCAGGTCATGCTGTCTATGGACTTCATCCCTGACCTGGAGGGATAGCTCCCCTCTCTTTCTGAGATGTGATGTAAGTCGCTCTCTGCCTATCCCTGACTTCTCTGCTGAGTCCACCAACCAGGATGCTGATTAGCATCAGTTCTAGTGGTGGTTTTGTGATGTGGAAGCACCAGTTCTAGTGGTGGTTTTGTGATGTGGAAGCCTTTTTCTCTGTGGACTGAACGGAGTCCTTTTTATACAGCCCCAAAATAGCCATCAAACGACAACTACTTTTGATTACTACTGAACTGAACTGGCTGAAGTCAAAACAACATTTATACGGCAGCTGGACACCCACAACTGGCCTGTGCCAGCTGACTCAGGCTCGTGGCGCTCAGACTGCGGGGCTGTTTTAATGCTGTGTAGGCTTCTGGGCTCAGGCTGGAGCCTAGGCTCTGGGACCCTGCAAGGTTCCTGAACCCGGAAGCCTACACAGCAGTGAAACAGCCGTGCAGTCTGAGCACCATGAGCCCAAGTCAACTGACATGGGCCAGCCACGGGTTCTTCTTTGCTGTGTAGACATACCCATAGACTGCATATCATTACCCTAATTAGTCCAGTCTCCTGAAACTTGACATGGACAGGGATGCCTAGCTACCTACAGTGTCATCAATGACAGATTCCCTTTCCTTCAGTCCTTTATTCTGTGACATCTTTACTCTCTTCACTTGAAACTAAAAAAATTAATCTCGATATATTCCTGGAGCAAGATCTTTGGTATATGTGAACAAATTATCTATCTCCAAAGAGGAAGAAGAGATGTAGCAAGAGAACTTGTTCTTGAATAAGAACTTTGCTCCAGTCACATCTCTGCAATACGTGGTTAAAGCTAACAAACAACAACAAAATTCAACAGGAGGAAGTGAAATGAGCATATAAATATTCTAAAATGTGAACTGCAATGAAAGCCTGATCTAGCACAAGGAAAAGAGATAGCTATTTGGGAAGATGAATCCTAAAGTGAATCTTATAATTGCTCATTTAGCTGTGATTAGCACTCTAATCTAAACAGTTTTAGTCCCATCTCTATTTACACTGCAAGATTACCTAGTAGATTGTGAAATTATTGAGAAGTTCTGTTTACAACTTGCATGTTATTTACTATTCACCTGGATAAAGACTATGAAGATAAGCAACATACAAGGTACTTGAACACAAATTCTTGTCTTCTGATGATCTAATTCAGCCACTCTTTTTGTTCCTGCTGTAGTGCTGGGTGATGGGTTTGGACATCAGACTTCAATCCAGAATTCAACACTAAGCAAATCCTTAGGTCAGATCTAAGGTGCAGTGTTTCCTCAGTCATCCTTTAGAGCCCATATATACCAGATTTCTAGGCTTGCGTAACTCCCAAAAGAAGGGCTATTTCCCATTACAGGAATGTTTAATTTATGGAGGTATGCAGCTTGCAATGGGCAACTAAATGGAAGACCTCAAAATTGCTTAGGAAGCTCTCTCTTTGTAGTTCCATAAAACATGCTCAAAACAGATTCTGATACCTAATACACCAGCATTAATCCAGAGGTGGGTGAATAAAGTTCAGACTAAAAACTTCACTTTATGAGCCCTTGGAAAGAGTCAACTCCCATTGACTGAAATGGCACTTTCACCTGCTTACGCCATAGATTAATATGATGTCTTGTCTTTTAGAGTTATGTGGGAGGGGAAAGAAAAGCACATTTTGTAATGGAGTTTCCAAGATTAAAGTACACCAAAAGCTTCATTTTTCTCCATGATTGGTTTCATTCTTTTATGCTTTTGAACTGAAAAATGTAGTGCAGGATTTAGCACACACACAAATCTTCCGTTCCAACAATTCTGGTGCTGCAGTCAAGTATTCAAATGACTATTCTGCAAATTAAATCTGCTCCTATTATATAGAACCAATGATCTTCACTGCTCTAATTTCAGATTCATATCGATTTCCCTACCCAAGAGCTCATAAAGTGAAGTTTTTAGTATGAACTTGATTCACCCACCTGGATGCTGATTGGGTGAAAGGAGCTGGTAAGGGAAGATCCCAGGGAAGCGAATGTTTATTCTTGTCTAAACTCAGCCAAGGAAAGTTTCTATGGTGGAAAAACCACCTCACCCTGTCCAATGCCATAATGGGAAGAGTATAAATAGAAATAAAAATAGATTCCTACTTGTTTATAAAATTCTGAATTTAACCCTTGAGTCACCAGAGATGGGGGATGCCACTTTCTCTCTCTCTTTCCTCACACACACACAAATCTGATTTATGAGGCTGCTACATATAAGCCCAATCCTATTTGCACTGCAGTCAGCAACAAAAACTCTCATTGACTTCAATGGGGCAAGGTCAGGCCCTATACTTAATGAGACATGCATGTGCAATGTACATTAATCTTCTTTAAAAAAAAAAACATGTGCCCTTGCAGTACAAAATGTGGACAGTGGACTTTATCTTAAGGCCCACCTTCCTGCCTTCAAATATACCCTCCTGTCCTTTTCTATCCATCAGTTTATTTGGGGGGAGAGGAAGTCTTGATCACATTTTTGATAATGAAAAATGAAGATATTCTGTCTGGAGGACAGGTCACTTCAATGAATGGCTCAAGCATTTTCAATGCAACTCTTCTTGCGCATGGCATGTCTCTTTTGCACTGGGCCACTGCAGAAATGCACTGCCCATCTCCCCATAAGTGAAGAGAGAATATCAAAGATCAGAGGAAAATATTACAGAACCTTTCAAGAGCCACATCTCATTTTATGGGCTCAGATACAAGCTTTATCATATAATCTACACCTTGCCAGGTGCATCTGCTGCTTTTCAGTTTAATTTCTCATGTGACTGCAGAGCATCTAATAGTGGCCATGTAAATAATAAATATGATAAAATACAATAGTCACCCAAAATGTTTAGTCAACAGGGCCCTAAGAATGCAAGAAACTAGTAATTTCCCTTCATAATCCACACATTTGAATTCACTGAAGTGGCAACATAAAGCAAATTGTACTCCCTCATTTTCTCTTTAAGTCAAATATGATTAACAATAATGCTCAGCACAAAGACAGGCCTTCTTTCCAGGGCTCTTTACAAATACTAACTAAGCGAGCCTCATAATCCACCTCTTAATAAGCAAATAAGCATTATTATGCCTGTTTATAAATGGTGAAATTAAAGTCAAGGACCTAATTCTGGAGCCCTTAGTCACATGGAGCAAGGGCTTCAGGACTGGGCATCAGGTGAGACTAAGTGATTAAGTCAAGGCCTCTTAGACAGTTAGTAGCCAGCCTGGCTCCCTGTCCCATCTTAACTAATTTGTTACATTATTAACTCCGTGCTTTCCTTTAGCACTCTAGCTGGGTGTCACAGGACACACCATACTGTACATGCTCAGCATAAGGGCCCTGGCAAGATTTTCAGCTAGCTATAATTTTAAAGCAGACTTCATACTTTGCTTTATGTCTGTAAAATTATTCTCTAGAGGAGTGGGGGAAGAGAAGCAGAGAAAGGAGGATAAAGGATCTTCTGCTTTCTTTTGCTCTAGAAAGAAGACAAAAGCCCTGGTTTACAATACAGAATTACTTCGGTGTAACTACATCACTCGGGCTGTGAATAATCCACACCCCTGAGCAACGTAGTTATGCCAACCTAGAGCACTGGTTTAGACAGCGCTATGTCAGGGGGAAAGCTTCTCCCACTGACATAGCTACTGCCTCTCTTGGAGGGGGAATCATTAAGCTGATGGGAAAGCTCTCTCCTGTCAGCTTAGAAAGCCTTCACCAGAAGCACTAACGGGGCACAGCTTCTGTTTGTAGCAGAGACCTGCCCAAAAGAGTTTCCTCGAGTGTCACTGCCCTTCATAGGCATTCCCACAGATTGCTTGGTTTTAGGGAGAAACAGCAAAGATCCTTCAGGAAACAAGAGCTAAAACTGAACTTTCCAATACTGGACCCAATCCTGCAACTTCTCACATGGGTGGATTGCTGCACTTGTGTCAGCCCACTGACTGCTATGGGGCTCCATGCAGGCACAGAACTCTGCTTGTGTGCAGGATGTTGCAGGATTGGGGCCTTAGTGCTTCCCTTCTAAATCTCTTGGGATAAGGAGGGTGGCACTGAAAGGATTGATCCAATTTATTATTTAGTTCTCTATTATCTTATCCTGTCTTAGAGCTGTATGCTGTCACACACCACCAGTATCTGAGGGCCTTCCACCTAAACCACATCCACAGTACTAATGCTTGCAATAAGACTGATTTGAAATATTGCACTGGGGACATAGAACTATAGTAAAATGCTTCATTGCCATTAGTGCCATGATTTGGCCCATTAATAAAACGCCATCCGCCAGTATCTCCAGATCCATTAGGATCTCCCAGTGTTACCTGTGCATATTTCCCACTGCATATCATTCCATTCCACCGTGGGACAGTAAGACATCCTGGATGACGAAGCAAGTAGTTGTCTGTTCTGCCTACGAAGGTGTCTGGATATCCTGTCACTGAACCATCCAGGTCATGGAAAATAGAAACTTTGTCGCCATCATTATCATTGTCTCCAAACCATTGGCCTGATCTGCCAAAAAACACCTTGAGTCCAACCTATAAGATAAAGAGATAGAAAAATAGATACCACTGTAGCCAGAATGGATTACTAGGGATAGATGTGACATTTGTTTATACAACTCAGTCGGGAACACTTCTGAACTAGAAAATTCTAAGAGTTCAAACACCACACCAAGACTTAAGCTACTGATACATCCTGGATTTAGAAACAATTTTGACTGTATAAAAATTTATTTACTGGGATTTTTGTCTTCCCTTGTTTCTTAATGCTGACCGATGTTTTCATGAAAACAGGATCTTTGGTTCTTAGAAGTGCATCTGCTCCTGCTGTTTACTCCTTGAAGTAATAAACAGAAGAATGTTACTTGAAGAGATTAAGCAGCATTGGAAGCATATGAAATTAAGGAACAAACATCCTCTTACATGGAAATGTCAGAAGAAAGTAAATAATCCCACTTAGCCTCATAAGTCTCCTGGGTGAAATAGCAATTCTTTTCAGAATTTCCTTTAGTAAATATTCCAATATATTATTTGAACACATTTCTTTTTGGACAAACAAACCAGAAGCTAAAATCTGAATTGCCCTCCCTATGTATAACTCCAGTTTTTGAAATACCTAAACAGCAAGCAAAAGCATACGGCCTGTTATAAAGATACAGCGAAGTAGGGAACCTGCAGATGTTAAGCAAAACGGTGTTGACTATTTTGGTGTCTGTAGAGAAAACAAATGAATAGGTCACAACGTGACAGAGAAGTCAAATGTTTAAGGTCAAGTACTTTGAGTTGAATCCCTGAGTAACATGTGCTAGATAAAATAATAGTGGCTTGATCATGCAGACCCAAAGAAGAACTCTTGCTTACATTAGTCCCAGTGTCTTTAAGGGGACTACTCACATGAGTAAGTAAAGTAAGAATTACTCATATGAGCAAGGGTTTGCAGCATAAGGCAGCAAGTCTACTAAGGGTTTTGAAAGCTCAGTCTTGTAACACCCACTGGATAAGTGCCAGTATCCTTACCTCACATGAAAAGTCCTATTGTTTTAAAGGAGCTACTCACAGGGGAAATAACATGTTTCATGAGTAAAGGTTGCAGGACTGGGCCCTTAAACTAGGTTTTATTTAGTGTAGCCTTTATCTATTACTTTAAAATCAAATCAGATCATATAACCACTTTTCTCTCCTTCTCCTAGTCTCTTACTGAATCAGTCCTATTTAAAAACAAAAACAAAAACAAAATAAAACCACAAAACAAAAAACCCACACATACACGCACTGAATTTTAGTGCATGTTTTTGAGCAGTTTCAACTTTTTTCTTATTTCCCTGCTGGAAACTTTGCCAAAGGAGCTATTTGGCAAAGAAGAAGGATCCTGAGGGGTACATTTTTTTTTGATAATATCTAAGAGGAAATATTAACAAAAATGTAAAACATTCCCCTGCAGTACAAAGCTCCACTACAAATACCTTGCAACAGTACAGATATAGATTTGCCCAGACAGACACATGGTGGTACATGACCATCTGAATCTTTTTTGTGTAGGCAGAGGACCAATTACTGCTTTGAAGATAATAGCCTTTTAATAGCACTTAAGCATTGTTATCAGTTTTGTTATCTGTGAATGCACACATTTTCCCTCATATGCATGCTTTGTGTTTGTCAACAGAAATGTAAGTGAAACACTTTTGTAGAGTGCAATGTTTAGTTCTCCTGTTCCACCTAACAATGTGTTTATACTGAAATTAAGCAAGATCTGACTAGTTTTATTACTTAGTCAACTAACCAGTGAGCTGATTAGCTTGAACAATTATATGATTATGCACCCAGCATAACTAATAGCTTTAGTATTATCATACAGCTCACAATAATGCCTAATTTCTTCTGAAGTGACAAAGTGATCAGTAAAAATAAGCCATCCATTAGGGAACTGGGCCTAGGTTTCCCTTTCAAAATTAATAAAAAAGAAGCCTATAGATGGAAATCAATATAAGCAGTTTAGGGGCTCTATGTTAATTATATGTTAACTAATAAAGCAATTTACCACAGAGCAATATGCAACAGAGGTCCTTATAGTTTTACTTCAGGACCAGCAGATCTGGATTCAATCTGGATAAAGCAGAAACAAAATGAAAGGTGTTTTTATTGTTAACTACTGTGACAGAGGTGGTTAATAACTGGGGTTTTTGCTCCCCTCCCCCCCCCCCCCCCTTTTTTTTTTTTTTTTTTTTTTAAAGATGGCAAAATATTAGAATAGTAAAGAGATATTTGTTGGGAAATTTACAAACAGGAAGTAAGTATTTGGATAACTCAATTAATGTTTTGTAATAAATCCAGCATGTGTTATTTTAGCAAGTTTGTCTTTAATTCAGATTGCAGCAGCATTTAACAACTCCTCTGAAAGGTTCTGCCTTGCAGACCTCAGATCTCAAAAAGGTGTTGCTATAATAAAATGGTCTCCCACACCTGAAAAGATGCTATGACATTATACGTCTGCATTTTCAAATTTTTCCACAGGTAGCAATCCAGTAACATCCCTGAAAACATATGCATTCTGAGTTAAAAACCCCATCTGACAGGCCTTACTCGGGTTACACCCCTGCTCTCTTTAGATCCACTGCAAGATCAGACCTGGGCATTTTATGTTTTCCTCTAAGCACACTCTTCATTCCATGCTGAATATCACATCCTCATTGTAGCCAGTTCCCCTGAGGGATGCAAAGAATTTTTCAACTAAATTATCCCTGACGCTTATTCTGACTTTAAGTCTGACATACACAGGTAATAAATACAAAGGTCTGATTTATTTACATGCACATGGATGAAGCACACTATATTTTCACAACAGTACCACAGGAGTGACTGTGCTCACACAACCTTTGTATAAAATGTGCTCCTGTTGTGTGAGCAAGGTGTGAGGAGAGTAGGCAGGAAAGCTGCCTGCTAAGCCAAAGAAAATGAGGTCTGTTAATATTAGAGCCGTGGAAACTTCCCTACAAACAAACCCAAACCTTGAGCTAAGATTATAGAAGTTCATGAACCACCCAGCAGGCCTGGGTCTTGTTTTGGGCAGGCCAGGGATAAGTTACAATCCTGGGGAAGAAGCCACCAGGAAGTCAATTTTTCAAGGTTTCAACCCAACCCTGGCAATTTATAGTGATTTTGTGTGAGATTTTTGTTTTGTGTTTTACCAGCTCAAATGAACCAAAAACCTCAAAAGCCAAACTCAAAGAGATGTGAATGCCACATAAATCCAAAAAAAAGACTAGAATAGCCAAGTGTTTTACAGTTCTTGTCAGCATACAAATATGGAACCTGATTCAGCCAAATCCCCATGGCGATCCACAGAATTTTTAGTGAAGACCCCAGGATTGGGCCCGAGGTTTTGTCTATATATCACTAAGAATTGTACTGCAACCTTCTGGCACTTGTGCTTGTTGAAATTTGATTTATGTGGCTCCCAAACACCGGGCCAGATCTTCAACAAGAGTAAAATCAACCCAGCTCTGTTGAGGCCAATGGCACTATGGATGACTTACACCAGCTGACTATCTGGGCCTCTGCGTTGCGATCTTATGCTATTGCAAATTTTGCACCTCTGCCTGCCCAGAAGAAAGATCTCCCTCTAGTAAACCTCTCAGCACTGTTAAAGACTTCTGCAAATCGGACAAGCTCAGCCGACACCCGCGCGCCTGTTTTCCTCACTTACGTTTCTCTCCATCCTGATCTGTGACACATTGTTCTGAGGGCTCATCTGCCAGGAATTCTTCATGAAGAACCCAATGGCACTTGAGTATCTGTCCACAGTGGGGGTAAACTTTTTGAAAGTGCATTTCACCAGCCTAACAGGCCCGTCATAAATCTGGAATCCACGGATAGGGAACGTCCTATGGAAGTTTAAAAAGAAACAGAATTCCATTTTAGATATGGGGACAGGAGCAGTGCTTTCTTCCAAAAGCACAGAGAGATGCTACATTTGTACCTAGCAATTACACCCTCTTCACTTTCCCTATAAATCAGGATCATGCTGCTCCATCCCATGAGATGCTGAACAGCCTCATTACCTTGTAAGAGGCACCCAACTCTCTGCAGATAAGGTTCAAAAAAGGAGCCGTGTTTCAGTGAGTGATCGCAGAAATAAAATACCAGTCCAGAGCAGGATCTTACCCCACCCCACTTTATGGCCACTTATTGCAAGTCAGCTGGGGAAAAATACCTTAAACAGCGTCCTGGGGAGTCACCTGATATGGGAGATATCCCAGGGACGGTAGGGCCAGTGTAGTGGCTTCTTTGCTACTTCTCCAGTCCAGCCCAGACACAGGCAGCTTTGCCAGGGAAAAGGGGCACTGCTGGGGAACTGTTACATCAGTCTGATCTCCCTGCTGGTGAAATGGCCTCTTGCCAGCAGTCATCAGCTGGTTCAACTTAAAAACAACTTGGTTTTCCCTCTCCCCACTAGCTGCTTCAGACATCACATGGTCTTCCCCCAGGATATGGCCCATGACGTTTTATAGCTGCAAGCTCACATCTTCAGGGCTGGCCTGTGGAATATGGTCATGCTGCAACTGAATGCCAAATTCTAGGCGATGCCATTGGAGTCGGAGGTGAGTATTTATCCCCCTTTCTTCTTGTTTACAGTACTGAATTCTGTTACACAGGTGCTGTTTGACTAATGAGTGGCCTAGGGTACCTTCATAAAAAGATAATGAAGAGGGCCAGTAAAGACATGTTGGACTATGTTTACATTTAATTTCTTCAGAATGTAGGTAAAGGTGGATTGCTCAAACATCAGGAACAGGAAGCACACATGCACCCTCTTATTGATTTGAGATTGTACAGCTGCATGAAGTGTTGTATTATATATAATTAAATGAAAGAGTGAGATTTTGATTTCTCTGAATTTGACTGTAAGTGTCTATCCCAGACCCAGGTGCTTTAGCCAAATAAATATATTAAAAAATAGCATCCCAACATATAGCACAATGGGAAGTGATCTGAGGTACATGTGGGGAAACTTAGACCTGGACCCAGAACCCACTGAAATCAATGGACTTTGGGGCAGGCCTTTACAAATGCCACTGCCTGTACTAGATCTATTCTGTAGATATACTCAGGATTTCAGTTTCCAGGGCTGGCAGCCCAGCAGCTGGGACTGATTCTAAATGCATTTTAAATAAAATACAGTTCTAAATATAAAGATGAGCCATTGTGTCTGCAATATTCCTTCTTTCCAGGTTTGCAGTTGCTAACAAGAACACAGGTTATTAAAAAGGTGAACTCTGAACTGGAATGGAGCATTCCAAGTGGTTGCCTGACGATAAATTAATAGAGGTGCTAGCTGTTCATGTTGTTCTGTACAGATTCCATTTCATAACAGCAATAGAAGATTCCTGGCTATACATGTCTACAGGATAACTGCATGCAAGGCATGTTATAACGACCCAGCAAATACAGTCTAATGTTACTCGTAGCTTTTCTAAACGTTCCTAATAGATGTTGGTTATGAATGACAACAATTGTTTTGGAGTTTCTATTTGCTCAGTGCTGAAACAGGATGAGTAATTGTAGAAGTATGGGTGTGTGCATTGACTGTTGAAGAGGAGGCTGTATTTCTGTAAAGGGAACTAAACGTACAGCACTAGAAAAAGAAACGAGAGCCAGAGTGACTTTTCTTTTGTTTTCTTTGTCAAACTGGGTCTTATGGGTGCTCTGACTGGAAGAAAGTAAATGTGCACCCACTAGAAAATAATACAGCACATTTATAAAAAAAAAATCAAAAGAAAAATAGCACCCAGTCCTTTGTTTGGCGACTTCAGTGGGAGATTTGCCTGTGTCAGAAATGCAGAATCAGATGCTTAATCAGTATGGGTATGTCTACACTGCAGTTAAACACCCATATCTGGCCCATGTCAGCTGTGGCTCGGGCTGCAGGGCTATAAAATTGTCGTAGAGATGGTTGGGCTCGGGCTGGAGGTATGGGACCCTCCCCCCTCATGGGGTCCCAGAGCTCAGAACCCAGCCAGAGCCCAAACTTCTACACCACACTTTTACAGGTCCATAGCCCAAGCCCCGTGAGCCCAAGTCAGCTGACATAGGACAGCCACGGATGTTTAATTGCAATGTAGACATACCGTAAGGTAGATCAAATATGTATTCTTTTAAAACAACACTGTGTGCCAAAGATGCTTTGGAGGTAGATAGCAAAGTGTACAGGCAGCCTTGCCTCCTCCATTCCTTCACTTCAAATGGAAATTATCCAGCTTTCCCTCCGATGCCACACTGGCATGTCTGGGTGCAGAACAATATTTACAATTGAGTTGTAGCATAACAAGAGAGGGCCAGGCAGCGTATACACTGGCTGTGACTGTAGCACTGAAGAAAAGTTCTTGGTTTCTTTCAGACTTTCTAATCCACTCTCCAGTAACTAATAAATTAGGCAGAAAATTACATCAAAAAGACATCCAGACATCTCAACACATTTGTCTGAAGAATGGGTTTTATTTGGATATTCATTGGTTCTGGCCTGTATAATAATTTAAACATCCATTTACATTACCCTTTAGCAGCCACATTCATTCCAAAGGCTTTTATTCTATCACATTTTTCTTATGCTAATATCAAGGAGAAATGCTAGATGAATAACCTACTTGTTTCTGGGTAGCGTTCTATATTCTCCATTTGCCCCTCTTCCCCAGTAGCTGTTTTGTCCTCCCTGGGAGCCAGGGTTGCTGCTTTCTCCAACAAAGATGGAATGTGTAACTTCCAGGCTGGAGCCCTCATCTGTTGGGAAAGTTCCATCACTATAATTAGACAAAGAAAAATGGAAGGTAACAACGTGGCACAGTTCAAAAGAATAATTAATGAACACTTTGAAAGAGCTTTTTAATTATACTTGTGAAACATTTTTTAATTTGAAAAGATGCATCTGCAACAATTAAAAATAATCTTTAGAAATCAGCAAGTTAGTATTAAGCACCAATAATAATGCTAATTCAGTGGTTCAAGCAACAATTAGATCTGATTTTTATATAGCCTCCTCTGTCCTAAAGCGTTTTACAAAGCTTGAGCCAAACTCTAGGTCAGAATCAGAAAGTTACAAATTCTTTAAAAAGTCAGAAAAAGCCAAAACACAGCTAGCAACTGATCCAAAGGTCATTAAAGTCATTGGAAAGATCCCTATTGTCTGCAATGGGCTTTGGATCAGACTCCTAAATCACATTTAATCTGAGAGAGGTTTCTGTCAACAGCACAAGTGATTACATTACCCCCAGATGGTGGGAATATGTCTGAAGACCCATTGTACAACCACACAGAGGGCCTTTTCCTGCCACTTCTACATGGAACCATACCAAAGGTATGGACATTTTTGGTCTTGCCTTGACTAGAACAAAAAGAAATCTCCTTGAGCCTGCACTAGAATGTTTTGTCTATTGGTTTAGAATCTACAGCCTAAAAGGAAATAATCAGATGTGATGTATTCCCCAGATATGACAAAGCAAAAGAGATTGAAAGGCCATAGTGCTCTTTTCATTAATAAGTATAGGGGGAGACCTGATATGGTTTGGGAAGGACATGTGAGATTTTCTTGCATCTTAATATGATCACCGGGGGAATCTCTCCTCACCTTCCATTCTTTAGTGTTTTACATTGTGGAGAACCCTGAAAACATGGCATACTCAGAGAAATGAAATTACCTAGCTAGCGTGAGTCCAATTCCATTGTCTGAAAACCTAGAAAGGAAGAAATACGAATGTGTAAATTACTAAGAATGTCTGATGTCGATTTGTCCTATAGACCCACTTATGTTAGTAATGAACAGAATTATATAAACTGTAATTACAGTGACCTACCCACAGTTGCGGAAAATAATGTCACCGCCCCTGGCCCAGGCCCCATGGTCATTATTTTTAAAAGCGATGAGGCCATCAATTAAGGCAGGAACTCGTGGTTTTACAGGGTCAGCATCCTGATGTGGGCGGAACCTGCAGCAAGGAATCTAGTTAATATAATACCAGAGCAAAGGGAAATAAGCTTAAACACAGGAGGTCCTGTCAATCACAGATGATTGTCTTTCCAAATACTGAACTGATGGGTTTAATTTTGTTTCTATTTTCAGCTGAATATATGTATTCTGGATCACATTCAAAACATTAGCTTCATTTTGGTACTGTATCTTATTGCACAGCGAGAAAGAGTAAACATTAAGGGTGAAATTCTGGCCCCAGTGAAGTCAATGGAAAAGCACCCATGGATTTCAATGGAGTCAGGATTTCTCTCTCAGATCCTTCTGAAAATCCACCCTAAGTGATTTTAGGAGTGCAGGTTAACATTTTCAAAAGCACCTGTCACTTAGGTGCTTTTAGACATTCTACCCTCAAGCCTCATTGAAAGTCCATGGGACTTTTGTTCCTAAATCACTTTGGTGTTTTGAAACTCCCACTTTGCAAGAACACCAAGCTGATTGAGGATAATCAAGTGACATGCATGAGCTATCATTTCAGTCTTAAAGCGGGACCCTCATGCTATGCAAAACTTTCAGACATGGATTTTCCAATCACTTCCAGAATGTTTCTTGCCATACTTGCTGATTACTGAAGATTGCGGTGTTTGGGAGGGGGAAAAAAAAAAAAAGCCCCTTTGTTCTTCCCCAGTCCACTTTCACATTCTGTTTAATTCCTGCTGCAAAATCATGGGGCTGCACTCTCTCCTCTACTTCCAGAAGCAAGGGGGCTGATGGAGGAGGGAAGCCACAGAAAGGGGAAGTGTCATTTCTGCTGCATTGTTACCCCTATCCTTCAACTCCATTGGAGACCAGAAGCTAACATATGAGTAAGGAGGAGCCAGCCAGGACACAGTAGTGGAGAATAGCTGATCTCCGCAGCATTGCTCCCCATAAACCCACAGGATTCTAGCGAGTTAGACAATGGCATTGACTTACTCACTTCCCCTCTCTGTGACATGGAGCCCACGGAACATTTTTCTGGTACATTTACAGACAAAGGAGACACCAGAGTGTCAAGATTATTGAAAACAGGTTATGTAACAGATGACTGAGACAGGCACTATAATTTTTGGGTGCAAATTATGTCATGAAATTCATTTTATCATCTAGATTTCACAAATTGACAATAAAGAGTATAGTTAATCAATTTGCTAACCAAATTATGAAAAGAATCCATTATTTTCAAGGACTCCTCTAACATCATCTCAGAGCTCCAAGTGCACATTTCTCATCAATAATACAAATGATTCACCACACAGTTCTGAAATATTTGCCTCTTTATATCCCAGGTTATGTCTATATTCTCAGATGTTCTATCCATAACAAAGTCCAGCAACTTGTCGAGTACACTGCAGATGCCCGAAGACCCCAAAAGCAATAAAATGGACCCAAAACACTATTATCCACAGTTTTTACTCACCTGGCATTATCTATAGTAAGATACTCTCGAGGATTTTCAGCACTGGCTTTTGTCGTCTTTACTCCTTTTCCAATAAACAAGCCAGCCTGAAAATTACATAGGAGTTCAATTATTTTAACAAGAAGCCCATACAGCACAAGCTAAAACAGATCAAAGGTATTCTAAATGGAACTGTAAGCCCCCAGTGTTCTCCATCCCAAGTATTGACCTCAGTGCCATTTGGATGTTGTCTCATTGTGGTATTAGTACTGTAGGCTTGGTGTGATACGTCAAGGTCAGGTCAGAATGCTACAGTGCGATGCCCTTTACATTGTCATTTTAAGTTGGCTTCTGAGCCAAAGCAAAGAATTTAAACCCCCTCACCTCCTCACCCCAGAAAATAAAGCATTCCTGCTAGCCCGGGGAGACTATTTGAAAGACTAATGTTGCAGAGAGTGAGCAGTGCTCCTGCTGAGAGGCAAAGCCTTAATTCCTCTTAGACCTGTAATTTCTTTACAAACAAACAAAGCAGAATGTGATCCAGTGTAGTTAAGCTAAAGATTGCAATGCAGTGTTATTGCAGTGAGGAACCCATATATGTATAGAGTAAGATAAAGTTGTACGAAGTTTTCTTTATCTACCAAAGTATATCCAAATAAAACAAAATCCCTAGTTTGATTCAGTAATATTTGCCTCCTTTCCATCTGCAATCTTGAGAAATAATGAAAAATGAGTCTGATCATTTGTAGGTTCAGTCTGTATGTCTACAGTGCATTTGGGGGAAGTGTTTTCATGGAATTGCAATAACTTTAATTTCACTTAAAGGTAATTATTTTGAAAAAAAAATGTGGCCCAGGATTTGGCTTTACTCCAGCTATTTTGCATGGCTCTGGCACCACCACATCCCACTCACCTCACACACACACACCCCCATTGCAGCTGCAGAGTAGCATATGGCCTTCTGCCTATTTCCTTTGCACTAGACCATTACTGCATAACCTATGTCTACACTACATCTACTGCTGCATGCATTCCTCTGTGCTGTATGGCACAGAGCAGCATACAGTCCAGTGTCTTGGTTTGTCCATCTGTACAACAGGAATACCACCACTCACCTGCACTACAGAGATGCTGAGACAACTTTTTAGTCAGTATTCAAACAGCACTAAGAAAGTGTTTCTAACCCATGTGACCTGAGAACTTCCTACAGTAAGTGCTACATCTTATTACATTTGTGCTAATGTATGAAAGTCTTCTACATGCCTTGAAATTAGAATGGACTCTGTTGTTATAAAATATTCCCAAGGGCGTAAACTCAGCCTGCCCTTCTGGGTACTGTCCCTCAGACTGTCCAGTTGGAACCCGGTGGAAGATGTACCATATTCCAACATCCTAAAAACACAATAAAAGGTTGAGAATATGTGGTGGCACAATAAATTCTCAGATCCTATAGTATTTAGCTTTGCCAGCTGCAATACTACAAATATAAATATATGGGATCAAATTTTCAAAGAAACTTTCTACACTGAGCCTGCAAAGTGAGTGTGCACCGCTTTATGCGTACAAAACCAACACATCTATCCACACAAGCTTACTCCACTTGCATGCACAAGTGCTCATCTGGGCACATACCTGTGGATTTTGCAAGCACATATATTGGGGGCATGAGAGAGGAAGGTTAATAAGAATTTGGCCTATTGTATAGAATATACCATTAATCATACACGATTTGGATGTACAGCTGGGATTCCAGTTTTATATTAAAATTATTATTAAATACAGTGGTCACCATTAACAAGTCAACATTTGCCAACAGAATACACATCATTATTTCCTACTTTATACAAGAAGAAATGGTGCTATCACATATCAGTTCTGCACACAGAGTGTGCACCTGGGCAAACTCTGTACACAAATAGAGCTTTCCAGTTCACTAGCAGGGATATTGTACCAGGCCAGTAATTACCTAAGTGCCTTTGGCCTTATGCAGCAATAGGCATCCAGATTCTACAAAGATACTGATTTCATTGGTATGAAAAGCATCACATTCTCAGTGTAAGTGTTGCATGCATGTGGATTGAAGGAGATATATGACCCTTGCTGTTTAATGATATTACCTGAGCACCAGCTGCTGCATTCTCTATTAAATTGTTGTTTGGGTTAGCAATCCAGAATGTGCTGACAGCCCTGAAAATAAAAAACAAAAATGATCCTAGAGTCATAACAAAACAGGAAAGGCTACATTGTTATAGCATTGCACTGGATTTTAGCCACAAAACACTGCCATTGACTTTAAAACTCCATACAACCTTTAAATGATACTCTTCATGGAAAATAAAAGCAGCAAGCAGTATCAGACATGTTAATTTATGGAGCTACATATTGAAAGTGTTATAAATTATAGGAGACTATTAACACAAAATCTGTGCTCTGTTAAAATGCAAGTTTAGGAAACAGTCATTTTTTTCACAAATTTGCTAGGGACAGAATTAAGTAGCTATGAAAGATGTCTAAAAAATGAACTTCTGTTCCTCTTTAGAACTTAGAATGAGGGAAGAAGGTATATACTCCCTACAGTTTCTGATCCATTCAAAAGGATACCAAAATAAGCATCCAGTGCAAATTGTAATTATAGTTATATAAATATTATGGTTTATTAAAGCAGGCTTTCCTTTTCGTTTAGGAAAAATAACTTTTGATGGACATACACTACATTTAAGAGGGAAAAAAATGAACATAACTATATACTCATAGCAGCTAATTTGATTTTTCTTTTCCAGAAAATTCTAATGAATTTCTTAACCATCCTAACTATTATAACTGTAGGGTGTTCATGCTCATGGGAGTGGTCCTAATCAATATGAGCATCTTATTGGACCTGATGGTTTGCAGGAATGGGCCAATCAAATACGTGCAATATACTGTGCTAGCCAAAAACACTGCCTTAGCATACTCACATGAGTAATTCCAAAGAAATCAATGGGATCACATGGGGGAGTAAAAGTTAGAATTTAAGGGCCTCGTCCTGCTATCAGTTGAGTCAATGGGATCATATTAGCACCCACATTACAAATGAACCAGTTCTTCAGCTTCAGTTGAAGTGGACTCCAGCCACCAATAATATTTTTTTCCCTCTGAGCATCGAAGTGCAAACATGGCTAATTACAATTTATTATAATCTCTATAGTTGCTCTCTCATGTACTAATTACTACTTTACTCTAGATGCTATGGTCCAATTCATCCATGGTATAAAAAAAACCAAAAGAACAAAAAAATCCTCCTTTTGAGGTAAATGGGATTTATGTCTGCTTATGCAAGGGCTGAAGTGAGTCCCATTTATCAGACAGACTTCACGAAGCCTTCATTATCCCAGTTAAAGAGGATTCAGAGATGAGCAAATTATACTGTGTTTCTCGCTCACTAAAAACAGTGACAGGAATGGAATTCAATAAATAATGAATTGACTGAGATTCAGGTATCTATTAGCAGGGACCTCCATGAGCCGCCACACTCAAGACACTTAGCTTACCAGCTAATATTTATTTTAAAAATAGAAATTATAGTAAAAGCTAAAGTTTGTCATAGGACCCCAAGAGCAGCATATGTCAAACTTGGGACAAAAAATCCACTTTTTAAACACCTTAGTTTCACCTCAGTATCACAATTCAGAGCTTTCCAGTCCAGATTCAAGAGAAGAGAGTTATTCTATTCCTTGAGGGCTTACATGCAGTCAGTGCTTGGTACAGGTACATAATTCCCATATACATTGCTACGCATTGCAAGGCATGTGGCTTCATCGCGGTCTGAAGGCAAGATTGTTCCAGGCTTGGTGAGTAGGCCCAAATTGTGGTAAAATGTATTGCGTTGCTCCAGCCCATCTTCAAGGAAAAAGCAGTGACCCAAAGTATCATAGCCAATAGAATCTTTCACCTGAACCAATTATACAAAAAACACAGGTTACATGTTAACAGCTACAAATGAAGATGTTTTGTATACTGATAAACTTCAAAAACCTTTTAGGCCTGATTCTGCCACCCTCACTCACACTGAGGGGTACTTTCATCCATGAGTAGTCCTGGATCTAAATCCAGAGTAAGGTATACTCGGTAAAGGTGAAATTATTTGGCCCTTACTAAATTCAGGGCTTGAACCTGCTCCCATTGCAGTCAACAGCAAAACTCCCATTAACTTAAATTTGAGTAGACTCACATGCATAATCAATAGCAAATAATACAATACTGGGTTTGAAACTGTATTGGATTCTATGTGAGAATATTTGATATAGGCAAATACCACGATATTCAGAGATCTCTAGATTTCTTTACTGAGACATTTCCCAAGTTAAAAGAGAGATTCAGTAAGTTTTTTATGAGAATAATTTGCATTATTCATTCAATAAGATGTTTCTCCTACATCTTTTGGTCATTAATTCTTCTAATGATCTGCAAAAGTTGCATGGAGGTTGCATTTCCATTGTCTCAGCATTTTTAAGATTAACTGACATGTGCACAAAAGTATTTCATTAAAACATACTTGGACCAAGAGGACTTAGCATAAGCCTGCTTTGATGTGCACTCTTATAGTGAGGATTTCTAAATTTGTCTTCATAACTGAAAATACTAAATCAAGCCAGTTAAATACTGAGTGTTTTTTGCAAAAATCTTATTTGATAGCTTAAGAGTTTTATTGAAACCTAACTGTATACTTTAGATGATATATGTCAGCACATTTAGTCGCTTCTTATACATGCAAAATTCCAAATGACATCAATTCCAGTTATATCCATGCAAAGACTAAGATTAAATAATATGAAACTACTCAATTTCTTTTATGTACAGAGGACTAGTTAAACTAGACACAGTATATGAATACAAGTATACTTGCAATATATAAATCTGGAAAAAAGCAAGTATGGTTATAATTGTATGTTACACACCTATAATTGCAGGTGACAGAGTTCCTAGGAGTATGGTTCTGCCAGTTCCTAGTTATTTTTCCCTGATAATCATCTCTCTAAATTGGAATATCAACAGCTTCTGTATCTGTCTCAATGAGATGTCCAGAGAGCACTTAATGTAAGGCAAAAAAACCAAAACCCAACCTACTGACTGCAGTTTTTTGGAAGCCCACTGAAAATATTTCAACTCAGAATTCAGGAGCACATGCTCAGACAGAGAGTCAGTTGCAACAAGCCTCACAGATCTATAAGTCATTGAGGAGCAGCAAGCTGGTCAATCAGCCTTGCTAACAGAGATAGCGAAGCCCATTTCCAAGCTAACAATTCCATGTGTCTTTGCCAACCTCCTAGGAATGGTAATGCTCCATGTAGAGATGTCTTTTTTTAGTATGAAGGGCAGGAGCAGTGCTGAGGATGCTTTTGATCAGCAATTGGCTGCTAAGGAATAAACACCTAAGACCAAATACTCCTCTTTGGAAGAAAATAGTGACTAATAGTAAATCTCTCCAGGCCGTAAAGACAGAATTTCAGTTATATCCTGTGATTCTCATGGATCTGGCTGAGGATCACAAACCTGGACTTTAGATACGTGGTGAATGCTGAGCCAAAATCTGGCCCTGTATCTGAAGCTAGAATTTACCTTTAATCCATGTGATTTGTCCTGGTTTCAAAAAAACACATGAGCTTCCTAGTAACTTTTATATCTGAAACACCACTAACCACCCCCTAACTGGGAATAGCACTGTTTGAAGATAATTTATATTTGCCCTGAAAAATCAGGGTCCAAATGAGTAGGCCAAATTATGATTGCAAGACTGATTATCCTGGTGTATCTATTAACATATGACAGATATAAGCCAAAGGTTTGGAAAAGAAATCCACACACAGCGGTAGCAGACTGTGGTATGCTTAGGAATGAAACTCTGTCCACTCAGCAGCCTTATGCCCCATCAGTGTTTCCAACATCAGATAATTAGGATGCTTCCAAACACTGAATTATATATAGCTTAGCAATACAATATAAGTGACCTTCATGCACTGCAACATTATACAGTAATAACTACAGTGTTTGGTAGCATGTGTTGTGCATGTCAGTGAAGTAGAAGGCATGTCACAACCTGCTTTTCAGCTGTGATATGTAACAAACTGTGCTGTCAGGCTGCTGACTTATGACATGGCACAGTCATGGCACACAAAAGAGCAGATATCTGAAGTGCCTTTCATTTCATGACACACACATATTGTGCCAGAAGATGCTGCATCCCATCTCATATTTTGCTAAATGATCCAGTTTGCTCATTCATGGCACCATAAAATGGAGGGAAAACCCTGTATCAAATTTATCAGGGCCAAAAGTGTCAGAACATAAGGCCAAATTAACATATTACTCAGTTGCTTATGCACTGAGATATATGTTTCCTTCTGAAATCTCAGATTGCTGGTCTGAGAAGAATAGCTACAGATTTATTTTAATTACTGCACTGGAACAAGACGATTTCATTCATAGATTCAGCTATTACATTTATCTACTCATTGATTTGTGGGCTCAAAGTCTTTGCAAACCCATGTGCTGTCCCCTGCAGGGCTAGATTTTGCCTTTCGGTTTCTAATTTAGTTGACAGATGTGAAATCTCACATAGTCAGACAGCTCCCTACTGACTACGCTTTTGAAAAGACACAAGAGCACAAAGTGATTTCAGTTAGGTCAACATTAATTTATACTTTAATTTTTTACCTGATTCAAAAGGTCTAATATAAATGAATGATTATTTTGTAGAGAAGAAAGGCTACTTATTCCATCACTTTTGGAAGTTCTGCCAACACAAACACTTAGATATGAGATATCCTTTTTGGAGGATGTCTAGACAATAAAACAGATCCTCAGGCCCATGGAAGGTGCTCTCAACCCCTTCCACTTACAAGTACAGCACCAAATTCTGGCTTTATGTAAAATTGTTTCTTCCCAATGGGCACATTCACATATTGCAAAAACAGCATTATATGTACCTGTGCTCTAATGGGCAGCAGCTTTATGTACAGAGGCAAGAATAAATCTTTCATGAAAAGTGCATAGGAGTCATGGATAGATCATGGGGATTATGAATAAACATAGGTAATATGCCCCATGAGTACTCCCCTACCAGTGCGGCCTCCACTCCAGCATTCCATCCCATTCCATGGGGAGCAAGCAGAACATGGAGATGCAGAGAAGTTTCCTGAACAAATTTTGGCGCTTCCCTTGTTGGCCACTTGTTTTCTGGTGAACCCCTTTCCACAATGATCTCTGCCAGAGAGATTGACCCAAGGCCAAAATTCCCAAGCTCTGCTAGTTTTGCAGCAGCCATTTGGGCCATCTTGCTCACAATTCTTTCCCTTGGTTTTAGGAATATTTTTGGATTAGTCTAACACTGTTCCTGGCTTCAACTATAGCTCAATTGTATCTCTGTTGCAAACTCCAAGACCTGGAACTTCACCATGGGTTTGACGAAGACAACAGTTAAAATTTTAAATGAAAGTTCCACACTATCACAGATTGCTCAGAACCACCACGACAAAGATTTCGCTATCTGACCATGCTTAATTATCAACAAAATATATAGAATTTGAAATGTCTTTCAACAAGTAGAACCACCGTAATGTCAGTTCTAAGTTTAATAACTACTTCACGTTATCAATCCATCAGATGCACTAGAAAAAAAGTCATGCTTCAAAACACCTAACTGCATTGCATTAAAGTGTGGCAGGACATACTACAAATTTTTAAACATTCAGCAATGTACAAAACAAAGGAAGGAGCTGGATGTCAGTAAAACGTATCTCTTACCAGAAGGCCATGTGTTCCATGAATGGCCACACACCTAGAGAAACAGTGGTGGATGGCCAGATTATCAAGGTAAGTAGGCGATTCATATCCTCCTCTCTCATCCACATCTCCAGTCAAGTGAAAATGCACAGGATAGCTGCCCAGTATTTGCTGCCCCATGTTTTTTAATTCCACTCCTGCCATGTGAACGGAGCTAAAATTCCTTTGGATCTATTGAGACAAATATAGACTTAAGAAAAGAATTTGCAGTACAAGAGTATGACAGCAAAAAAACCCAAAAAACAAAACAATTTTGAAACAAGCAACATATATGTACAGTAATAAAGAGTTTGATTCTGCAAAGTGCTAATCTGCTCCCATTGATTTCAGTGTAGGATTGGGCCCATATGCATCTTTGTACATATGTCTCAACTTCCCAAATACCTGATGTGTAGTGATGTCCAAAATGAACGGTAATGAAGCATTTATCATATTTATTCCTGGCAATATACAAATGTATGTAATAGCTATAGAAAAAAACTACTACTGCCAGCTAGCAAAAAAGGTCACATTTAACATCTATATAGTACTACCAAAAGTCTGTATTTCCTAGCTACATCTGAATCAAATGCTATTGGGCCAGAGCCTCTGCATAGCTCCATTGATTTCACTGCCTGGCCTCATTGAGGCCACTCTGATTTACATCAGCTGAGAGTCCAGCCAGTTATTTTTAGGGGGAGGGACTCAAAAAACACAATGGCCCAGATTGTGAGCTGCACAGAGGTGGAGACACTAGCATGATCTTTGTTCCCTTGAACAGGGGTCACTCACAATAGCAGACCTTGTGCCCTGGGAAACACAGAGCGCTTACTCCTGGTATCCTACAGAGAGTAGAACACTGAAAATGAGGAGGGGTATGAAGAAGGTGGGGTTGTGACCCATCCAAACCCCACATGGGCTTGTGAAGCAGGGTTGATGCAGTGGGGGAAGCAGTCTGCTCCATCCTAGAAAATAAAATAAACTGTGCCTTTGGAGGGAGTACAGTCTGCCCCTTGGACAGTGTAACTTCACAATGGCCCCATCTCAGGGCTATGGCTTAAAAAAACCAATTTAATCAGGAGGAGAATAGAAGGGGATTTTGCACTAAAGGTGAGCAAGAGGATGTAATTTCACTGTGGATTAAGTTTTGCAAATAGCTCAATAACCCTTGTAGTAGGGTCTCTTTTATACACAAACACATACTTGCTGTACCTGGGAAAAATATGCAACTGTCATTGTACATTACTCATGTATAAACTTGGGTAGTAAATAGATATCTGAAGCTGAGAGGCACATTCATTGGAAAAAAGTCACTTACTTTAATCTGTCCTCCAAACGTGTCATAGGAAAAATATTGGCATTGATTTTGTCCATAACAAGAATCCTCCATTTCTCCTTGAATAAGTATATTTCTAGTCAGGAGGCCTACTTCTGCCCTCATGTCTATGCCATCTACAACTTCCCCAATATGAAGATAAAGTGGGATGCCTGAGAGAAAAAATAATTTAGTTTATCATCTTCATTCACCACATAGTTCTAAACACACACACACACACACACACAATTTTCTTCTAACGACTCAATCAGTCATTTTACTTATAATGAATTATGCGTTTCACAACTGTGAAGGGTAAGATGCGGCAAATGCTGAACACTTTTGTTAAAACCAATGAGCAATCACCCACTCTCTGGGCCAGCCTGTAAGACCCCAAACTCAGCCAACACAAGTGAGCAGTCTCATTCCCTCCAATGGGCAACACTCTTGTGTGTAAACTTACATGCCCAAGCATTTGCAGGACTGGGCCCCAATTTTGCAAACCTCAGCTAAAGAGTTAAAAAGTGACAACAAATATTTACAGACAGAAATAGCTTAAGAACATATTTCATACCATCAATCTTCACTTGATTACTTTTACACTCTGGGCAAGAAAGGAGATTAAATTCTTCAGCTTGATGCATGGAATAGTCCGTGCTAGCAATGACTATCCTATCACCAGGTAACCAACTTGTAACCTCATCCACTAAATTAAGAATTATGCCTTTGGACACTTCCACTTTAAATCCATTATGAGGTACCCCTGGGGGAAAACCAAAAAAAAACCAAAAAAAAAAAAAACCCAGGTTATTCTTTACTGCCATGTACCAGTGCATTGTGCAATTATCCAAAGAGCATCAATCAATTTTAATGACATAATTCAAGGTCTCCTATCCTTTTATGGGGTATATAGACCATCCCCAATTATTATTTCATGACACTACTGTCCGTTTGTCTGTGATCCCCATGCATATGGCCAAGTTCTATAATATTAGTCTAAAATAGTTTGGATTTTAATGGCAGAAGAAAAGAAGAGAGCACATTGCACCTTTTACCCATCCACTGAAAGCAGTGACTCTAAAATTGATTCCTTCATAGGTTTGAAAATCTCTTCCTGCTATTGCTAGCCCAGTTGTTCCACTCCCTTGATACTGCTTTCTATCTTCTGTTGTTGAAAATGGACCACCTCCAAGGATCCCAACCAGAGCCCAGGGCTGCCTGAAGTAAGATCAAGAACAGTCTGATCATGTTGACAGAAATACACCCTATATCCTACAACCTTGAAAGATCCTTTGTATGTAGAGTCCTTGTTACAGAAAGTAGTCTTAAAATAAAGCAAGCCTGGATTCTGTAACAGTCTCCCATACAGCTCCCTTAATGACTGTTGTATTTAATAGTTTATACACGAATAGCTTGAGAAATATTAATTTGATCTATTTACAGAAGGTTTATTGCTTTGATCTTATTAGCACCCATGCACGTAAGTATGAGTTTATAGACAGATAGTTTGGCGATCATGCTTATTAAAAGTCATGCTGATGTCGAGTTCAAAAGTCCTCTTAGATAAATCGGAGTTACTCTTACAATCTGGAGCTGACAGCTGTTAGGAAAGACGCCCAGGAGCTGTCCATGGTGGCGCTACAGGTTTCCAACAAGTCATTTCAGATGCGTTAACTGCCTACACGTGCAATAATACAAGCTCGGCCCTGGAACACACACACTCTAGTGCTGACAGGCCCGATGTTCATGGACTTATGGAAAAGCCTGATTTCGGGCACCGGAAGGGTTAGTTCTAGCCCGATATTGGCGGTCTCACTTTCGGACTGCCCGCCCGCAGAATCAACAAGCGCGCTTCTCTGGGGAACTAGGTGGGCACGGGTTACTCGGCTACAGCCGAGTAAATATTCTTTGCCCAGAGGGTGACGGCTGAAGGCTTTTGACTCGCCGTGCGTTATTTCTGCCGCTCTAACAGGCCGGGATCGGAAGGGAATCCCCACAGAAACACCCCCCGCCCCTCCAGGCTCACCTGTAACCCAGATGCAGGATGTAGGCGCTGTGGAGAAGCTCCTTGAGGAGGAGCCGGGTCTCCAGAGTCAAACTCTTCGCTGCCGAGTCTCCTACTGCGGCAGCCACCACCTGGCCCGGGGCTTGGGTAGCCAGAAACTCCCGCAGCCTCCTGCTCTCCTCGGCCAGCAGGTGCGTGTCAAAACGCCCAGCGGCCACCACCTGGGCTGTGTCCGCATCCACGATCCGGATGTTGAGGCCTCGGCTGCTCCAGCGCTTCTCCGACGTGTAGGCTCCGTAGCGAAGCCCGCCCGCGTACAAGGTTTTGTCCAGCAGCGTCCAGGAGCGAGGCCTCCTGCCGTGTAACTCCAGGGTCCCCCCCTTGCCCACCCCGAGGAATTTCTCCCCGTAGGTCGCCACCGCCGGCCCCTCGCCGGTCTTCCCGTACAGCGAGATGGTGGCCCGGGAGCCGTAGGGGCACTTCTGGGAGCCGATGTGCAGCGCCCCGCCCTCCTCCACCAGGACGTAGCGGGCCCGCAAGGCGATGGGCCGCTGCCGGTCGGCGAACACCAGCGCCCCTGGGAGGGAGAGAAGAGGACAGACTCACGCCTCCGCCGGTGCCGCTGGGTTGCGATGCTCAGCCGCCAGCCTCGCCGCTTTTCGCTGGGCGCGGGGCGGCCCGGCTACGCGGGGGGGGGACAGCCGGCCCCCGCCAGCAGCGACCTGCGGCGCAGCGGGTCCTGGCGGCAGGCGGACGGGGCCGGGGCCGCTCTCCCCGCCGCGGAGGGGCACTGCTGCCAGCCAGCCACTCCGCTGCCTCCTTCCCCGCGGAGCTGGGCGCGAACGGCCCCTCTCCAGACCCTGGGAGAGCCGGGGTCAGGCTCCGAGCCGCAGGGGAACGGGGCAGGTTTAGTGTCTAGCTTCCCCCTCCCGCCTCCCCTCACTTCCTTGGGGAGATGATCCCAGAGCCCCCCCCCCAGGGCCTGGCCCCTGCGATTCACCGAGCGGCCGTGCCCGCTTCCTTCCCAGGCTCTGGCCAGGCCGGGCCACCGCTCTCCCCGCCAGGCAGCGGCCTCTCCTCGTCCCCCTGCCCCGGGAGAACTCTGGGTTGGGTGGAGGGGGGGGCGGGGGGAAGCAGGAAGACGGGAGGCGGGCGCCAAGCCCCTCCATCCTTACCTCCGTCCTGAACGCGCAGCGAGTGGAAAGTGGCTGAACTCTCCAGCCTCAGGGCCAGCCCCCGGCCGATGACCCCCGCGCGGCTGGCGTCGTGCCCGGGCCGCCAGGGAATCAGGTGCGGGACGGGCTCCTCCGGACAGGGACCTGCAAGACAGGCGCACAGCCGCGTTCAGCGCAGCCCGGCTCCCCGCTGGCACGGCGGGGCAGGGGGCGGGGGGAGGATACGCACCTGTTGCGCCGGAGCTCGCCGCTCCACCAGGCTCGCAGAGAGCCGCGACAGGGGCCCGGGCCCCCCCCGGCGAGGAGAAGGGCCGGCAGCAAACCCCTTCGGAGCAGGAGGCGGCCGCAGCACGGGCGGGAAGCGCCAGGGGCTCCCTTCGTCGCTCTCGGACTCGTGCACCGACAGGGAGCGGCTGTTCCAATCCCGCCACCGGGGCGGGTTCCTCAGCCCTGCTCGGAGGCAGGGCTTTGGCTGCCCGAGCCCCGGGCCAGCCGCAGCCCGGGCGGACCGAGAAGGTGACACGGGTGGGGACTGTCCCGCACGTGGCGCTGGAAAGCGCCACACCCCAGAGAGAGAGAGACACGCACACACCGAGACTTCAAACAGCATTTTATTCCCTCCGTCCCGTCCCGTCCCCGTCCCCCCCAGGCAGGGCGGGCGCCTCCTTCTTCAGCCACCTGTGGAGGAAAACGGCGCAGGGTCAACGCTCCCCAGCCCCCCGCCGACACAGGGGCCCCGGCGTCCGCACGGCGCCGAGCTCCTCTCGCCTGAGCAAGGCTCGGGCACAGCCGCAGCGCACCCCCGGCACCGGAGCGAGCCCCCAGCCACACCACACCGCCGCTCCAGCCCAGCCGCCGCCGGGCAGAGCTGCCAGAGGAACAACGTGCTCCGAGCCTCTTACCTATCCCCGGGCGCTACTAAAGCCACGCCTGCTAGTCAGTTTCTCCGGCCTCCCTTCGCTGCTCCAAGGACCGACCAGGAGCGCTGCCCCGCCGGAGAAGGGAGAGCCGGCCAGCCAGCGGGCGCTAAGGTAAAGACAGGCAGGCTGGCTGCTATAGCGCTCCGGCCCGCTTATCCACTCTCCGGCCGGGCTCCCCCAGCCTCGCTATTTATAGCCCATCTCCTGTCCTCCCGAGCTGCCCGCGCTGTTTACAGCGGCTGAGCCGCTAGCTCCGCCCACGCCCGTGACATCTCCTCCTCCTGGAACGCGCCGTGCAGCTCCCCAGCTGCTGGCGCCTAGATGCAAGGAGCCGAGCCCAGCTCCCACGGGCCAGTATCCCCGCCTGGCCTCGGGCCCCGGCGGAGCGCGCGCCTGGCTCTCTGCGCACACGTGGCCGGGCCTGTCAGGCGGCTGGAAGGAAATCCCTTAAACACTGGGGCAGCGAGGGATGCAAATCCCCAGCTAACATCAAACTCTGTCACCCCCTCGCCCAGCCCTGCGGGTTGCAGCTGCAGCCTCTGCTACCTTCCAGTAAGGTGCAGTCAGCCCCAGGGAGAGAACAGGAGCCTGGAGATTAACAGAGAGAATGAGCAGCTTTGACTGCATCTCTCCCTTGTAAAGTCCATTCTCCACCATCACTTGGGGGAGGCTATGAACTGTCTGTGCCCTCCTGATCCTCACTGGCAGGGAGCTAAACTATTTTGCAGGGAGGTGGGCAGAAGGGATGGGCAGAAAAAGGAAAGCTCTTGCCAGGCAGTGAAGCCCAAGTGCCCCTAGGCTACATGCTTAAGGAGTGAAGTGCATTCATTATGCAGATGGGCATGTGCCTGGGAGGAGATAGGGATGGTCTAAGTGGCAGTTACAGGTGGGTGAGGTAATATCTTTTATTGGCCCAACTTCTGTTGGTGAGAGACAAGCTTTGGAGTTTAGAGAGGGCTCTTCATTTGTCAATTAATCTTGCATAACCAGTGTAATTAAATCAACCTCACCCTTTTCTCTAGGATGTAGCCCTAAGGCAGGGTGGGGGAGAACTATTTGTTTAAAGAACTGATGGGGAGGACTGAGAACAAGAATACATGACAATCATGAGAGGTAGGCCACCACTACTTTTGGTTGACACCCCCTCCTTCCCACCCACAGAGAATTCATCTGTCCCACAGCACTCACTGTAAGGAGTACCTTCAAAGGGTAGTCCAGCAAGTCTGGGGCCTATTCCAATGGGCTTTGGATCAGATCCCTTGCTCTGAAAGAGCCTGATCCTGCTCCCATTGATTTCAGTAGGCTTTAGAGTGGGGTAGAAAGGCTATTCCAGATTCTTTTCTGGATAGAAGTTATCAATATTTCTTATGCTGTTAAATGCAGCATAAAAGACCAGTGATTACGTTAATCAGTAGCAAGTATTATGTTAATCAGTAGCAAAATAGAACACACTGGGAAGTAGAGAAGCTGGGGGAGGGGTATACTAGTACAAAGATCCCTCCAAGGCAGGGGGGGGGGGGCAGGCACCCATGCTTTCTTTTAAATCCTATTTAGAAGAGAAGCATATTATAACATCTTTAAATTAAGCTTTTAGACTAAAAAGCAGGGTAGATAGATACTCCCATTTCAATACTCCACAAAGTAAAAAGAGTGGAGAAGTTTCAAAGCTGAGGATGAACCCACTGCCTTTGCTATTGGAGCTGTTCATTTAGCAATTATAAGAAACTAGAACTGATGTTTAAATATTTTAAGGTCATATTTATTCTTATATCAATCAACTTTTTGTTATTCTCCCTATTAAAAGTGACCTTAGTATTATGCACAGTTGGTACTCAAAGATTACAAGGCAGCAGAGTTGTAATTAATCACATATGTAGCAGTTGTCAAACTGATGGTGAGAGATTTACCTAATAGGGAAGGTAAAAAGATGGTATGGACTCGTTTTGTTTCCAAATCTACCAATTAAACTGTTTGTAGATCTTTGGAGACTGAATTCACTTCTTGTAAATGGGCAGAATTTTAGGTGCAAGAGAACTAGAACTTAATTTCAATAAGCATTTATCTAAATGTCCACTACATCCTGTTTTGTTCACCTTCAACTAAAATGTTCATTCTATAGAAAAAATGTTTAATAGATTTGAGAAAAATTAAAATAAGAGGTTGAGAAAGTATATTCAAGCTATATGTATTATCCTCATACATAAGTACTGGAACTAAATGTATTAAAGGCTTGGGTTTATCACTAAATGAGGCCCCCAGTCTATTCTTTCCTTAGGGTCCTATGCAACAGTCATTACTTAGGCCAAATTGCCACTGATTTCAGTGGGACTTTTGGCTGAGGAAGAACTGCAGGCTCAGCCTTTAAATTTTTATCCCTGTGCCTGGGGAGATCTCCAGATCCTTACATTGTTTAAGTAATTTCCAAAAGCACTCTCTCTCTCTCTCTCTCTGAGGTGTTAGAAGCAGCACAGCTATCATGGTTTGATTCTTTTCCTGAGGAAAAAACTGCCTTGAGGTGAGCAATTTAGATGTAATTTTCTCCCAGCATTGAACAGTTCCTAACTGGCATGTGGGCGAAATTGTGGAACACATTAGACTAGAAACATCTCTATGCTTTTCTGAGAATTCACTTCAGGAATATTGAGGAAAATGAGCTGAGGCCTATTGCTATCTGAGAGCTGACACTGAAGAAGTGAAATGATGCTGATTTCACCCTTGACAAACCTCATTTCAGGATTATTTTTGTTTTCCAAATAAACTCCAGATTAAATTTTACACAATACTCCTCAAATACAAGATGCATTCTCAACACAAGAACATTTCCAACCCTCCAAACATCCTCACACCTGCACACAGGAAGATGGAACATCCTGACTCATCACCCTTTCCTAGCAAAAGGACATCATTTTGCAGTTAGTTACTCTTGTTTGTAGGCTAATCAGTAGTAATCCATTCTGGTAAAAACAAAATAGGTCACACTACTCTTTCCTAATGGGCCACGTGATATTAGGAAACTTTTAACATTTCAAGCCCCAACATGTTGCAATAAATGTAACATTTTGCATGAAAATTTTAATTGGACTGACTGGGATCTAGTGAGATCTCATTTAAAGGGAATGACAAAAATAGCTGATTCATGATAGAGAAATTTTGACTAATAGTTTGTTCTCACAATGCCACTGACTTTCTTCTGGCAGTAGACACAAAATTCACACAGGAATGAAGGGATGGTACTTCCTGTGTAAACACTTTCCTCCCTGGCATACTCCCTCTGTGAATGACATCTGTTTCCTTACTGCTGCTCAGAGGGTGGAAGGAAAAGCAGGGTCAGTTTTCACTAAGTAGTTCCCATGGAATAGTTTGAACAAAAGTACCCAACCTAGCACAGTCCCTGTTTCTACAAGCACAACTTAGATAAAGTCCTTCTACTTAAAATAAAAACTGGATGCTCAGGATGTTTTCAAATGCATACACTACACATACACACTGACAAATTCTACAAATGGTTTGGGAGATGTGTGTATCTGTGCACACACCTTACATATATATACATATACACACACACGTATATATATATATATATAAAGAGAGAGAGAGAGAGAATTAGTGTTTTGATCTCTATGTGGTTTTGAGATTCTTTTTAATATTTCTTTTAATTACAGAGATGTAAAATCAGAAGCTACAGAGAGGCCAACAGAGATTTACCAGGTAGAGATGGTAAATGAGATTTGTACACATCTGGTTTTAAATTCTACCAACAGGGGTCACCCTTGTACATGATTAGCATACTCAGTTCCTAATGTCTTTGGGATGCTCTCTCAAGAGCCCTTTTCATACTGTGTACTGGCAACAATACCAAGTAAATCTCATTCCAGGATTTGTACTGAATTAAGTGCATGCAAGGATCACTTAAACCAGTATACCTGCTATAACTGCCAGTTTAGGCTGGAATGGGTCAAAGTGGGAATCAAAATGCTACATTAAGAACATTTTACTGTCAACCTGGTAGAAGCTTCAAAAAGATGTTTCATTTGAGTTAATTTGATAATACTGCCATAAATAATGAAAATGGATAACATGAGATTCCATCTTATACACCATCCTTAAATATGACATATTTTCAATAGCTAAATATAAAACTTGCCTCTTCCCATCTGCAAATGCTACTGAGTATTCTGTCCTGATATTTCTTCCTCAACAAAAGTTATATTATTAGCATCCCTCTGTAGGCAAACACATTCATCTCAGTCTTGAGAAAATCAGAATACATGGGAGTATTTCAGTTTGTTCTAACGGCTGGAAAAATTTAGTACAATCACCTCCTCCAGAAATGCTTTGTATAATACACAACAAATTATTGTTTATTATTTGTATTAAAGTAGCATTCAGAGACTCCCTTAGAAATTGGGATCCATTGTGCTGGACACAGAACAGCCATAACCATTCCCTTTGATGGCGCTTGACTTTCAGAGGTGGTCTTCTAAAAGAATGATCCGCAAGCTTTCCAGGCAGTGACCTCTAACTTTTTGCATCCAGCAACTTTCTAATATTTTTTACCCTGCAACCAGCAAATTCCCCTTTCTCCTATCTACCTTAATAGGATTCCATCCTACTAGATTTTGAGCACTTTCATCTCCCATTAAAGTTAAAATGGCAATTCAGGCGCTCAGCATTTTGCAGGAGATGCCTCGCAATGTACTTTGCAGGTATTGCCATTTAATGATGAACACTGGCTTAAGGCTTTGCTGGGCCCCAGTGGGACACCTACAACATTCTGCATAATCCTGTTGTCTTGTAGCACAACTATTAGCACAGCAGGCCAGATTGCAAGAGGCTGGTTTACAGCAGCCCATGCTCCACTGTGGGTTATAGGTCACAGAAGGGAATGAGAAGTGGGCAGCAGTGCCAGAACCAAGGCAGAGCTCCAAGCTTTTCATTAAGCGGCTGATCCTATAACCCATGCCATTAATCCCACTGAAGCCAATGAGTAAGCATTTCAGGATTGGGCTTTATGGAGTGGGAGGGACCAGAAAGAGGGGAAGAGGATGGGCAACCAAGTACTTATCAATGGCAAAAACTGGAAGCACCAGTGCTTGGAAGCCACTAACATTTATCCTCAAGTTCATAGGTGAAACAATGAAACATCATGTGTCACATGAGACTGGTAAACATAAATGCAAGCAGAAAATATTAAGAACACAGGACATGAGCATTCCCCTTATATACCTACCGCTTTGCTTCACTTCAGGCTTAAACAATATTTTCCTTGTTTTAAGCATTTGCTTCTTTAGCAGTGAGAAAGCCTTGGATTGCTGGGCTTCAGCCAATACTCCCATGTCCCTCAGGAGATTAAGCATCCGGTATAACAACAGTGGCTTCAGTTTGGAATGCAGCAACTTGAGAGGGTTGATACGAATCTTGGGTGGGTTGACTTCCTGATCACAGTTATGAAATCGAAATATACTCCAAGCAAGTTTAGGTCCAAAGGCATCCTTAAAAACATATCTGGAAAGCTTAAGGAGCATGTCACAGGATAACTGCTCTCTTTTTGATTTCTGGGTTAGGTTCTGATTTGTTACCAACCTTGTTCTTTCCTCATGACTTACAAGAGCATTACTTCTAAGAAGACTGGAGAGCTTATATGAGCCAGGAGTCCCTGGGAGAATTTTCTTACTGTGAAATAGTCCTTCATAATCCATATCCCACAAAGAGCTGTTGGGATTCAGGCTATTTTCTGAAATAATCATAAATACAGTAAAAGCCTATTAAGCATAACCAGGAAAGAACATATTTTCTCCTAGCAGATTTATAAAAGTCTACATTTAAGAATGTTTCACTATATTACTGAATATATTTTGGCTTAGTGCACCAAAAATGTATTTTGCCAGGCTTACTGTATGTTTTAATAGGCCAAATTAATAGAATATGATGAATCATGTATTTTAGCTATTGGTGCTTTCCTCTGGTCAAAGATTGTAATCTAAGAACCCATTTTGTGTATTTTTTGGTCTAAACTAGTATTTTACTCAACTGTTGTTATAGCCTATATAAGTGTTATTCTATATGCATTCCTGAACAAGAACTAATAACATGACAGTGTATAATTTCTGCAAGCAAATACAGTGGTATCTACCAAAGACCACAACTGGACCACATGCATTGAGTGGCTTTGTGGTAGACTGGCCCTTTTTCTGACTTAGCTGAGCAGGCCCTTTTTCTCTCCCCCCTTGCTTAGCCTACCCGGCTCTTAGTCCCAGCTCTGGGGCTTGATTCAACTCTCAGTCAACTAAATGGGAATCTTTACATAGACTTGAATGGGAGTTGGATAGAGTTTGCCCTCACTCTCCAGATGTTCTCCCTCTATGTGAGCAGGCAGCATTTCAGCTCCACCCCACCACGCTCCATTTGCCAGATGCAAGGGGCCAGCTGCACCTTTTGAAGGGCTGCCATAACTTAGGCCCAGACCTCCAACATGTTTACGCACCTAACTCCCATTGAAATCAGTGGGAGCGAGGCACCTAAATACCTTGGAGGAGCTGTGCACTGCTTTTGCCCTAGGGCAATAAAGGGACAGGAGGAGGAATTGTGACTTCCTGAGACTTTCCAAGTTTGTTCCTGAGTAGGGTAACCAGATAGCAAATGTGAAAAATCAGGATAGGGAGTGGGGGGTAACAGGTGTGTATATAAGAAAAAGCCCGGAAAATCGGGACATCTGGTCACCCTCCTCCTGAAGCAGAGCAAATTACACACCACCCCTTACTCCAGGCTGGGCTAAAAGTCTCAATCTAGCCCCCTAACAATACAAACACGACAATTACATGTAATTAAACTACCCTAGGGCTTTGCAATAAATAATACATCTGATCAGACTGAAAGTATCAGACATGATCACATCAATAATTAAAAGGAATAAGAAAACCAAACAACAAACTGTGCCAGTCCAAAGGCCTTCGAAATATAATATATTTAAAATAATGACATCATGGTAAATTAACTCCTAGATGTCATGTTCTCAGAACCCTGGAATAAGCCTGGAAGCTTCCTTATCCACAGCTTCCTTTTCTTTTATGCTTTTGAAGGAAATGACAAGATTTTAAGGGGTTTTGTGTTTACCAAAATGGCTTTCTGTCCTCTTTTGTGTTTTAGAAGCTTCTGCTGTATTTGATTTCAAGATAATGGTTAACAGCTCATTGCTGAATGGATGGATTGCAACACTAAATTTAACTCAGCCAGTCATCAGGAGGCTGACGTGCATGCTGTAATCATATTAGTTAAAATTCTATAAAATTGTTCATTTTTTTACACTTTAAAAAAGCATATCCAGGGCTAGAATTTCATAGGTTTGCTAAATAACCCTTCACTACTTCATGGCTGTGATATGACTGTTTTATTAGGTGGCAGTGGGAATGTATAACTATCTAAAGATTATTATGTCATAATAATAAATAACAATACTTTGCATTTCTATAGTATCTTTCATCTGAAGATCTCAAAGCACTTAAAAACTTTGCTAAATTAACACTACACTCCTGTGACAGAGATAACTGCTATGCCCATTTCACAGATAGGCAAACTGAAGCACAGGGAGGTAAAGTAGTTTGCCCAAGATTACATAATAAAGTCAGTCACAGAGCCAGGAACAGAACTCAGCTGCGGTGTAATTATCCAATTAACTGTGTGCAGAGTTCCCCCTTAAATCAAATGACTAGACAGTCAGTCCTCCAAGAGTTCTGAATCCTAGCTCCCTGTTCTGACCAGTAGGGCCTTGATCCAAAACTCACAGAAGTAAAGGGAAAGCCTCCCATTAACTTCAAAGGGCTTTGGATCAGAACCTATGGGACACTCTCTAAATAGGTTGCTTGCATTTCAAAGCCATGACGTCACAGCAGCAAAATGACTTAAAACATCAGCAAAATCAAATTGTCTAGTAGGTGTCTAAACTTTACTATTTAGAACCAAATCAAAACAAAAAGGATTCTTCCCTCCACCACTGTTATCTATGTTTTGTCTTGAAAGCTAAGACCTCAAATGAAAAAAGAAAAAATCTTGAGGAATTGACGAGGGAAATTATTTAATTCAGGGGAACTGCATGCAGTTACCTCAGAAGTCAGAGTTCCACCACGCTTCTTCCCCCTTCATGGGAAATCAAATTGTACATTTAAAAATAATCTAACTTCCTTCCATTCAGGTCAATGTAATGCTCAGCCTTAGAAACTAAATCCCTTTACTTTTCTACAGAACAGGTAAAGCACAGGCAGTAGTGCACAATACCTCCCTGTTATCCAGCAACCCTGGCCCACTGGACAGAAGCGTCAGCCTATCCTCTAGATATAAATGGATTCAGCCTAACATGGTTTAACACAATTTGACTGGTCAGCATGGATTGAAAGACAGGGCAAGATCCCCAGATATGGCCCAAGTTCACAGAGCACAAGTCAGTGGGGAGCGCATAGAGAAAGTGCAATGGTGATTCAGGTATGGGATCTGGTTGCACAGAACAGCTGCATTATGTTAAAGCAGCCTGAGGTATGCTCTAATTCTTACTGATGACAGGTTCAATGGACAGAGGGCCAACAATGCAGTCAAGGATCCATTTGGTGGAGGGGCATATCAGTTATTTCCCTACTTTCCCTGCTCTGTTTACAAAAGAGACAATGGAAGGCATAGGAGCCTCTATGTTGGTTCTTCATCATGCATCACTGTTCCACTTGAGTGATTCTCCCTTTGCTGGACAGTTTATGGCCAGACTGTGCGGACTGCACAATGTAAGTAGTCGCCCCACATGAGAGAATCTAGCCCTCTGTATCCCATTATCAGTTTTCTTGAGTCATGCAGAATATTCCCTTCCTGTAATATCACTTAACTAGATCTGGTCAACATTTTTTGTTGGCAACAATTTTTTGTAATGAAAAAAGACTTTTTCATAAAGTGGACATTTTTGAGGAAAATGTCCATTTTCAACTACATTTGTTGGGTTTTGTCCTTGAAAAACAAACACCTTGTAAATTTAAAATGTTTCTGGAGTTTTTCAATTAAAACCCCAAAAGTGTTGGTAGCAAATGTCAGCCCTTTTTTTCCCCACAGAAAATGCTAAACATTTCCTAACTATATGTACTAAAATTAAGCAATATTTTGTTTTAAACAAGGCAGATACATCTGCTAACCTTTTCAAATGAACCTAGCACTGAACTGTGTGTTCTCAGCACCTGAGTTAAAGATTAAGTATTAAAGACTGTGATTTTAACTTTATATTATCAGCAATCATCTGAAAGATAAACAAAAGATCCTATTAAGGGCCTGCTTGTAAAACAAAAAGGGAAGAAGCACCCACAGGGTTTCATTAAAGAGAGATCCAGGACTGGAAGTGCAGGGGCAGAGGTGCATTGAGGAGCAGTGCATTGAGAAGCATGTGTAATGGAAACTTGCACATGGCCTGTGTGTATATGCTTGAACTCAGCCAGTGCTCACTTTTGGGCAGGGGAGGGGGAGCAATGCAACTCAGATTCTCAAGAGAGAATCTGATAAAGGAGATAAATTTAAGTAAATACTTAGCAAGAGAAACATCAAATAAAAGTACTACATGTATTGGTCCTTTTCCCAGGGACTAAAGTAGTATGTATTAAGGAGGGGTATGGGATCAAATCACAAAATTCTGATCTAGGTGCAGATTTTGGACACCCCAGTGGTTCTGAACTAAGGAAAATGTGTATGTGGGGAAGTCCAGAAGAATGTCCAAATACATATGAAGATGAGCGTGTGTACTCAACATGCTGTGCCAAAATGGACAGAACGCTGGACTCGATTGTTTTAAATGCCCAAGAACTGCTGACTCATCACTCTTGCAGGCCTTGGCTTTCTGCTTGAAAGCCAGAGAGAGAGCAGCTTTGCTGTTAGCACTGCCTCTTGGAAAGCTTCGCACACCGCTGCATTTGTAAATGGAGCTGCAAACTGCTGGTCCTCGTATCATTCTACCCAACATCAGGTGTCAGCCGCAGCATCAAACGCTACATTAAACTGCGGAGTGCTTGAGGGAGACAGTCAACGTTTTACTAACTGTTTAAACGTGTCTCTTGAGAACCTGGGCAACCGGACAGGAGCAGCAGCAGGTTGGCAAGTACCAGGGCGCGGGGGCTGGGTGCAGAGAGACGCACACGGCTGGCTTTCTTCTTCGGGCGAGGCTCGGATTGCTGCAGCAGCCCCTCTGATCTGCCTTCTTGCTGCAGGGAAGGTGACCTGGAAGCCCCGACAGAAGGCGAGCTGGCAGCTCTGCGAAGGGGAGGTGCTGCTGCATGGAGGGACTCGGAGGCGGGGGGCAGAGAGGCGGGGGCATCATGGGAGTTTGAACCTGCAACAAAGACAGGTGGGGCTCGCCCGCCTCCAGCGATCGCCGTTCGTTTGCTCGCGCTGGCCCGTGCCTCGAATCGTCCTCACCGCGTCCGGGCAACGTCCCTCCCTTGCCTTGCAGCACGGGAGCTGGTGACGAAGCCCCGCTTCCACCTGCCTGGCCTCCGCCCAGCACAGGCCCGCCGTGCCCTATTTGCCGGCGAGCACCAAACGGGGAAGCCGGGAGCTCCGAAGACCGCCTTGCCCTGCCAACGCAGCAGCCCCGCCCCGCTCGCTCGCTCGCTCGGCAAAGCTACCCGCTCTCCGGGACTCCCCCCCGGGTCAGCCGCGGGAACCAGCGCCGGAGCAATGCCCGGGCTCCTGCACGCCCCCTGCAGGGAGAGGAAGCGGATTCGGATCCGGATCGCTGAGCGCGGCGCTGGCCGGGGCACGCACGCGGCCTCCTGCCGTCTGATTTGCACCTCTCCGGGCCACGTCTCGGCCCTGGCAGCGCTCAGTCCCCCTCCCACCCGACGTGCGGGGAGCGCCAGGGCCCTTTCCCGGCGGCTGCGCGCCCTGCTGGGGGCGTCTAGGGCAGGGTTGGGAGCGCAGGGAGCCCGGGGTCTGCCGCCTGCTCCTCCGCTCCGCAGCGGCGTCGCCGCTTCTTACCTGGCTCCGGCGGCGGCATCGTGCGCGGAGGCCCCGCCGCTCTGCCCGCAGCCCGGCTCCCAGGGAAGCCCAGCCACCCCCAGCCGCCTTCCCAGCGAACGGGAGACGCTGCTTGCGGCCGGCGGCTCGGCCCCGCTTCGCGAGCCGTCTCCTGCTCCAGAGCCGCCACCAGGGCCCTGCACCGTGGGGCAGCGCACGGGGAGAGCAGCCACTGCAAGCCCCTCGCGCCCTGCCGACAGCCGCCCACCCAGCCGGGGCCCCTGCTGTGCCCCAGTCCCGCCTGCTCTAGGAGCCGGGCCTGATGCAACTGCTGCGGCGTGGCAGAGCGCAGAGGGGATGCACCAGGCACTTCTGGCCGGCCCTGGAGCTCCTGTGTTCCCATCCCCCCAAAAGTCCTTGGAAGCAACAGCAATTCTGAGTTGGTAGGCAGGAGCTCGGGACGGGACCTCCCCCAGCACCGACGGGAGGTAGATCTAGAGCAAAGGTGCCTCGACCTGTCATTTTCTAAGCTACTGCTCTTTGGAAGAGAAGCAGCAAGAAGCAGAGGGAAGATGCTCCTAAATCTGCCCTTCAACTGAAATCCAAAATGGAGTCATGTGCTCAGGGAGTGAGACTGGCAGGTCTGCCACACCACAGCTAGCTAGTAAAGAGACATCTCCACACCCCCACACTATAAGGAGTAGAAGATGAGTTGATTCAATTGTTTTCTTAATTGCACAGGTAAACATTTCAATAGGTTTGTACAGAGTAACAATAGCCCAAGGTTGCTGTTCCAATTTAGTCTAGAAAGTTTTGAGCCAGTTACTCCTCTCTCCTGCTAGATAATTATGTTCCTAGCGAAATCTAGGAGACATTTTTACACTCACAGAAAACATTTGGAAATCAAGTGATAATCTCCAGCGGTTAGTGGGTGCATTTTATGTTGCAGATTCAGAGCACTTCTATGAAAAACAGAGTTTTAGAGGGCTAATGAGTAAGCACCTTGTGTAGGATTGCTCAAAGTTACAGGAGGTGTTTGAAATTCAATACTAAGCCAGGAAAAATTCTGAAAAGGTAGGGCTGAATAGGTAGACATTTCAAGGAGGAGCAAAGAGATAGCAGTCCCAACCCTATACACAGCTGCTGTGATCTCATCTGTAGTAGTGTATTCAGCTCTGGGCACCTCATTACCAGAAGGATATCAACAAATATGAGCCAATTCAAAGAGCATCAAGTGGCTGAGAGAGCTAGAGGAAGTGATTTATAAAGGAAAGACTAAACAAACCAAATGGAGATGATTGTCTAAGCAATATTTAAAAGTGACTGCATTGCACAGGGGAGGGGAAGAGACATTCTGGCCTAAATTTTCAGAAGTGGTAAATACTTCCTGAAAAATTAGGCCTCCAAGTTATCTCAAGTTGGACACCCAGAACTGGAAAAACTAAAAGTCCCTAATCACTTTTGAAAGCATAGGCCTATAATCTACAAATAGAGAGTATGCACAGCAGGGACCCCACTCTCTCACCCAGGGTCTGAACCACTACTACTGATGTTAATAATGGGAGTTACTCACAGCATCATAGGAAAAACTGTCCTCAGAAATGGAAAGAAATACGGGTTGTATAAAAGGGATATGATAAAGAAATGACATGAATACACAGCATATAGTTACAAAACTCAGTCATCTGAAACAATGGGTAATTTAAGATGAAGATTAGGCAAAAAAATCACTGGACAGCATATGGAACAGTCACCAAAGGAACTGCTGGAAGCTCCATTGCTTGGGCCATTTAAAAATCAGACTGGACAAGGTCTACTGCAAGAACCAGCCTGCACTGACAAGAAGAGGGACTGGATAACCTAACCAATCCTTTACTATTTTTAAATTTCTAGGATTCAGGGACTGAAATGAACTTTCACTTTTACTTTAATTCCTGGGCCTCTACAGCTCTAAATCAATCTCAGAGATAGCATACACACTTGATGTGCTCACATTAGTTAATTGCATTCTTGTCACAAGATCTCATGATCATATCCAAACATTGCTCCCAGCCGTGATTTTCAATATTTGAGTAAATCAAGAACCTTTACCCATTATCACCAGATTACAGTCTATTTACATAAAAAGTTGAGCTGAATGACAGGTTTGCTCTTTAGAATGATATTCTGCCTTTTTGTAAATATTTAACATTAAAATGTAAGGTTCGCTATCAGATTTATTTTCTCCCCCTTCCAAAATAAAATTTTTCCATACCTCGTTTGCTCCTTTTGTATGAAAGGGATAGTACAAATGAGATTCACAGTTCATTATGCTCTAATCCATGCATCCTTTATTCCATTACAACCACTGTGTTGCATTCTAGCAACAGTACACAAACTGCAATCATCCGCAATCAATTTTTACAACAATCTGAAGCTTACAGTACATTTAAGGCCTTTAAATTTGGAAAAAATTAGACCTATAGTAGTAGTGTAACAATTCTAAGTGTCTTGCATTTCTGATGCGTATTCTGTGCGATTCCAGTGTCAACGAATCAAATTACTTCTAAACTAAAAAGATTAGTTCAATGAAAATTTAGTTACATAAATTCATCAGAACGTAAAATGTATAATTTTTTGTCCTGGAAATCTTATAAAATTTTTAATAGCAAAATAATATAGGGATAAAAACATATTTTAACAAAATGTATTCAATCATATACAAACCAGAATTTTGCAGTTTATTGTAATTAGACAAATTAAAGCTACCAATTAAGAATCTATGCACCATGTAAATTCAAATATATACAGTACTTTTAAAAAGTCTACAGGAATGCTTTACAGAAGGAAATGTTATGGCTCTTATTCAGACCATCTGAATATTAAAATGAATTTTCTATTAATGAATTTACACATTTATTTTTATTAAACAAAAACAATGTAATCAATTTTTCCTTAAGAATATTCCAGTTATATTTATACAGAAAATGGCTGAGAGGTTGTTATGGAATTTAGCCCTAGGAAGTTTTTTTTCTCCCCCAGGAAACAGAAGGACATCCCCTAAATAATTTACGTGGGAAGATCAGTAAGTTAAACAAAAGATCACTAAGAGAAAAACCTCATCACAATAACTTGCCAGTTACAATACCACAGCTAGAAATTTACAAAGAAAGTACTCCCTTAGACTGAACCCATGAATTGATTGTTAAGAACAAGCTGTAGTTCATAACATTTGTTCTAAATACTGAGAGAACACTGAAAAAAAAAGTCTTGTAGGATAGAATTATAAATGATCAGAAGATAGAGAAAACGGACTTTAGAATATTAATACAGCACTAGATAAAAAGTGTCCCCATATTCAGCTAGTATTCCCCCATCCTCCAGGAGAAAGAAGTTAAAATCATTGGAGTTACAGTAGTTAACCATATTGTGTGCATTAGTAGAATAATTTCCAGATATAAAAGACAAGTTTCATCAGATGTTTGATTAGAACACCCTACAGATAGGGTGTTTCTTCATAGTATAAAGCTATTACAGCTATCCAGTTAAAGCATGTGCAAAACCAGGTAAGTTCTTCCATTCACAGTAACTGAGGTAAAATCAAGTAGGCTTCTTCAGGAGTTGGGGAGTTCATGAGATATGAACTGTTTTAGTCTTTCTAGATATTGTGCATAAAGCTCTATGTCATTATGCCCAGCTCCTTCCACCCAGAGGGGCTCCACCGCTCGTGGACATCGCTCATACATTGCCAGGCCATGGGAGAAATCTATTACCTCATCTTCAGTACCATGAATTACCAACACAGGAGAGGTTACTTTAGATATCTTGTCAATGCTGGAGGGTTGGAAAACAAAGAGAAGTTAGTTACTCAGGCTTTATAGTTTTTACTTTTGTAATACCAAAGAAAACAAATTTGAATTAAATACTAAAAAAAAAACCAGTTAAAGAATATTGTATTTTTTTTTTTTGGATGACAAACTTGATGCTCCACTGACTTATCCACAAAACAGGTGAAGCACAGATAAAAGGACATCTTGCACGGACAGTTATCACCATAATGCTACCACTCTCTTTAATGGCAAAAAGTTTGTTCACTCTCCTGCCTGGTCAAATCTTTGGCTTATTAGTGCTTAGAGAATCATAGAATATTAGAGTTGGAAGGGACTCAGAGGTCATCTAGTCCAATCCCCTGCTCAAAGCAGGACTAACCTCAGCTATATCATCCCAGCCAGGGCTTTGTCAAGCCTCATCTTAAAAACCTCTAAAGATGGCGATTCCACCACCTCCCTAGGTAACCCATTCCAGTGCTTCACAACACTCCTAGTGAAAATCTTTTTCCTAATGTCCAACCTAGACCTCCCCAACTGCAACTTGAGACCATTGCTCCTTGTTCTGTCATCTGCCACCACCGAGAACAGCCTAGCCCCAACTTCCCTGGAACCCCCTTTCAGGTAGTTAAAGGCTGCTATCAAATCCCCCCTCATTCTTCTCTTTTGCAGATTAAACAAGCCCAATTTCCTTAGCTTCTCCTCATAAGTCCTGTACTCCAGCCCCCTAATCATTTTGGTTGCCCACTCTCTCCAACTTGTCTACATCCTTTTTGTACTGGGGGGCCCAAAACTGGACACAATACTCTAAATGCGGCCTCACCAATGCCGAATAGAGGGGAATAATCACTTCCCGCGACCTGCTGGCAATGCTCCTCCTAATGCAGCCCAATATGCTATTAGCCTTCTTGACAACCAGGGCACACTGCTGACTCATATCCAGCTTTTTATCCACTGTTACCCCCAGGTCCTTTTCTGCAGAACTGCTGCCTAGCTCGTTGGTCCCCAGTCTATAGCTGTGCATGGGATTCTTCCTTCCTATCATACCAGCTAGGATGTGGATATCTGTGTATTCAGTACAAACCTGCGACCACCAATGCATTCCCACAGAGACTAGAGATGAAACTTCAGTCAACATATCTGAATTTGAACTAGTGACCAATGTAGCCTACTACTAAGCTAGAGACATTCAGATCTCTAATTCATTATGGCTCTTTGATTGAAAAATCTTTTAGAAAGCATCCTTATCTATGTTATTGAACCCAGAGTTTAATACAGGTTATTTTAAAAGAAATTCATTTTCACTATTTACATTGGCTGTTTCCATTTTCCATTTCAGCTAGCACCATGAAAAAAATAATAGGGTTATGCTACAATTATACTACATTTTTAGTCAGTCATTTTCACTTCCCAAATGCACTAGCAGAACACTGCAATGTTGGGATTGAAAACATTAAAGGGAAATATTTCACTGCAAACCAACAGCAATAAAAAAAAAAACCCAGGATTTGTTTCATGGAAACATTTATGTGCGTCTTGGGTTTTAAAAAGGCTTATTTTTCACAACTTAAATTTGGGGAAAATTTGACCTTAAAAGTAAACATTTAACTTAGATTCAAGCTTCCTTTAGCAGTATAGTATTTCTATTGGACCTCTTCTTGCTTTTGGGAGAGCAGGGTGGGAGGAAAGGAGAATGATTAAGCCACTACACTATCTATACTTCTCACGACTATTATCTAAGCTCCAATATATCATATGTACAAAATAGTTTTACATACAGATGAGTTCCAAAGGGGTAGCTGTGTTAGTCTGTTTTCAGCAAAACAACAAGAGTTCTGCGGCACCTTAAAGTCTAATACATTTATTTGGGCATAAACTTTCATGGGCAGAAACCCACTGCATCTGCATCTGACGAAGTGGGTTTCTGCCCACAAAAGCATATGCCCAAATAAATTTGTTAGTCTTTAAGGTGCCGCAGAACTCTCGTTGTTTTACATACAGAGTTATTTCTTGCTTCCCCGTCAAGTACTAGAATGAATGACTGACTATGTTTCACTTTTCATAATAGGTAAATACATCTCAATCAAAATATTTAATGGGCATGTACACCAAGGAACTATTTAGTGTAGTAAAATGGGATAGGACTAGAAATAATCAGATGAAATTAGGAGAAGGAAAAATTAGCTTGGTTGTTAGCAAGTTTTCTTAACAGTGATATATATTACACTGTGGAACAGTTCCCCAAGTGGTGAAAACTCCCATCACTTTGGACATTTGAAATAAGACAAGACATGAACAATTTTGAACTGACAGAGTGACTAGACTATACAACTTTTTCCCCACCTCTAATTTCTATGGATTTGTTAAATAAAGTTGAACAATAATTAAAGGGAGTCAGGATTTTGCTACTCCAGTAGGAAGTGAAACATCTAGATGAGAAAGTGACTGGACAGAAGTGAAGCTGATCTATCTAGTCATTCAAAATGAGTAAAAACCAAAAATATAGCCAAGTCAACGTGACAAAAATAAATAGAACATTTTGAAAATACAGATAATTCAGTTAAAAATGTAAATGTGAACTGGAACAGAGAATTTCACATGTGTAAAGCTCAGCACTTGTTGTAGTGTGGGATTCTAGGTTAAAAGCTATTGCTAAACAAACATTTTGGTTTCTCTTTACATCCTAGTATCTCTTCAAAACAGACTGTACAAGCTTAAGCAGTAGAAAGTAAAGTCTTTTGATTTTGAAATTAGATTCTAGGCAGCAAATCATTAAATATGGACTAGTCAGGTTTAGCTTTTTCCATGTGGAATACAGATAAGGATTTTAAGTACATTAAAGAGAGACTGTCCATATAAGACATGTACAATTTTAGTTTTTAATTTGCACCCCCAAATGACTACCATAATTAAATGGCAATGTGAAATAAGCAAAATATGGAATAATGTAGTTTAAAGTCTTAAAAGCCAATGGATTGCCTGCCACTGAGTAAAGATTTTATACTGCAAACGGGCATGTCAGCTATGTGCAGTTATGTCCACAAAAGGCTTTTTATGTATCACTCTTATTAGCTAACTACTAAATTTATATACATACATACATACATACATACATATATATATATATATATATATATTTTTTTTTTAAAAGCTGAGAAATCCCCATCATTGCAACCGTCAGATAACTTGCTTAACAGTCTGTGAATACAGTTGAATTGTCATTAAAATAATATATGTATTTTGGAAAAAATTGGAAAGCATCCCATTGCCAACTCAGCTACTTGTAAAGCAGTATTTAAACTGCACATTGGCCTTACTTAGTATGCACAGCCACACCACTCTGCAGCTAGAAAAATCTACAGCGACTACATTCTCATAGGGTCCCAACATAGAACACACAACAGCAATTTTCCAAAGGTGTATATAAACAGTTTTCTACAGTGAACACAGACAACTGAGCTATACACATTAATGAAAATGCACAAATGTTTATTTTCCCTGTTTTAAGTATAAGTGAAGTCAGTCTGAGAGCAATGAACTGCTCAGTAGTTAATAAAAAGTACCATACAACATCTCTGCTATCAAGCTTTAAACACCTCCCCCTTTATTTATTTATAGACTGTTTGACTTGGCTCATTTAATCTAATCACTGCTTTCCAATCTTGTGAATAAAGCAATTAAAAATGTTTAATATTTCTACAGGAGAAAAGGCTATTTTAATAAAAAATTAGATATTTAAAAAAAAAACTCTGAGAAGAACAATGCACAAGTTTGAGAGCAAGATCTTTTAAACTCCTAATACCCCTCAGTGAATTCACATTTTAACTTACTGAAAAGTGTACTAAGGATGATGACTTCACAAAAGAAACTAGTTCTCTAAGCTTGAAGATCAGATGTTTTAAGAAGCAGCTGTCCAACTACCTAGTCTCTCTTCCTAAACTTCTTTTTAAATGTTAGCTGTTATGATCAAGTTAAGACAAAATGTGACAAATGGAATGAATTCAACTGCTATATCCTGGCTACAAAGGGTCCGCCTACATGGTATAGGTCTTCTACGCTCACATTAGGAGCCTTGCTCTGTAGAAAGTTGCATGGAATACTTAATAGCAGACATTCAAGTAACTAGAGAAAGAGCATAGCCTCCAAGGAATCAGGGGTGGCTTCTGTTAGCTGCTAAGTATACTTTCTGCAGCATAGCAATGTGCATCTTCTTGTAGTAAAAGGTTAAACCAGTGGTTCTCAATCTATTTACCATTGTGGGCCGCATCTGTAGCTCTCTGTGTTCCGTGGGCCACATCTACACAATATATATTACCTATAGAACCCTGATGTCACATGGGCCGCAGCTGTGTGTTGATTTGGCCACAGGTGAGAACCAGCGTTAAACAATACTGCTTCTGCCAAATGGTCTTGTACAGCTCATACTTAGACAAGGGTTAGAACTTTTTGTAGTCAAGAGGTACCTCCCACAGTAGTCAAACAAAATCTGGTTCTGATTACTCAAAGCAAATTTGACTGCTCAGTTAACAAATCACTGCAATAAGCAGCAGGTGGTTTAAGATATCTTCTTACACTTATATTTTTACTACTCTCTTACAGATGTATCAAAATGTTGTAATATGCACTGGTTTATTAAAGCAATTTTCAGAAGCAAATTAGATAAAATGTGTTCATTAGTACGAAGTTTTAATTATTAAAGTAGTAGGAGTTAAAATAAATTACATCTGGCTTTTGTCACAGCAGCCCCACAAAATTGATTCTTCGAGCTTCCATTGGGTGAAAGTGGGGCCTCCACCTCTCTCCCTCACTCAGAAAAAAAGAGCAATTGTGCTCTGGAAGATGCAATTTCTGCTTTGAACGTGGAATCCTTGTATTTAAACATTTATAAGTGTGACAAAAACTACAACAATAAAGGGTGCTCTCCGGTCACTGATTTTCACTGTTAGGATGTAAATTTCAGGTTTTTAAAAAACTCAGTGTTTGATACAGTTTAGGATTCCTGGAACTGCTGTTGGCATCCAAATGTTTTGGTCTCTCTTTATATCTTAGTACCTCATTAAAACAGAATGTAAAAGCCTAAACAATAGAGAAGCGTTTTAGTTATCTTGAAACTAACCTTGTTTAGCTTTCAATGCAGCATTTTAAAGATTTGAACCTCATTTTAAAGACAACTGAAGTGCTGCCCTACCTCTTTCAGTTTATGTTAGATGCCCCCACTATGGGAGTAACTGAGCACCTCAATCTTTAATGTCTTTATCCTCACACCACCTTTGTGAGACAAGGAAGTATTTTACAGATCGGTACCTGAGGCAAAAAGACTCACAGGAAGCCTGTGGCACAACAGGTCTCCAGTGTCATAAGCTAGCACCCTAACCACTGTGTCATCCTTCATCTCTTCCTTTATGCAGTAGCAGACATTATCCAGTACTTTTAGTCTACTGTCTTCATAAAGCACTATCCATAATCAACAAGCCTAAAATTCTTTCCACATATATTTTTTACTTATAGCCAAAAGTGCTTGACAGCGCACCTGTAGCTAACAGTTACCAGTCCAAATTTAACATATAATGGATTACTGGATTGTGTACTAACATTAAAAATGGACATGATAAATTGCTGTAAAGATTGTAAGGTTTTCTTTATTTGCTTATTTAGCAAACTAGCATGCCAGTTTGAGACTGCAAGTTATTCAATGGAAAATGAATATATTTATTATCTGTTTTGATTTATAAGATGTGCCTGTCCAAAACTCAAGATGTATGTCACAGTACAAATAAAAGAACACGCTATACAAAAGTTTAAGGTCCCTCTAGCAATATTTGCACATACCTTGGGAAAGCATCAAAGCAATATGTTTTCCTGGTATCAGGAAAAGCTACCCGTAATCCAGACATCAAAGGAGAATGAAGGATTACAGCTGCACACTCGTACCGAGATGCCAGGTCCACTGTCGGGACAGTTCCAATACTCTGACCATAGAGAATTATGTTCTCGGGACTCACACCATACCTGCAAAGAGAATTGGAAAATATATCACTTTAAATTGTTGGGCTTTTTAAAAACAAAAAATGAGACCAAATAAAGAACAGTGACAGGGACAAAACACGTTCTACCCACTGCAGCTCTCCAAAATCCACTCCCATTGTATAAGAATGTATCAAGTCTGTATTTAAAAGCAGAGTAAGTCATTATCAAAGGGTTATGTAGTAATTAGAACACTTTCAGGATTATCCACATGCTGGTTAGTCTCAAGCATACTTGTGAATGTCTGGAAATCTAAATTATCTTCCACCACAGTGCAGTAAACTGTTTGATGCTGAAAAAAGCAGTGTCTTATAGGAATTGCTATCTTAATGCTGACACTCAGCCGCCTGTTAAGAAAAAGCTCTTTGTTATAAAAACAGTCCGACTCAACTCATGAGAAGATATAATCAAGATAAAATTGACTGGGAATTAGGTACAATTACCTTATTTACATATTTAGCTAATGTAAGATGGATGACTCTTGATTATTCCTATCCATTCCGCTAGCATCATAGCCTGTGTGCCATATGTCTTTGAGACCCTACTTTACTTAAAGCTCAAGTTACAGACTGATGTATAGTAATCTGCTGGTACAAAGCATCACTAATATCACAATCTTAGATACTCTAATGTTTTAAATCAATTTTTAGAGATTTCTCAAATTATTTTCTAGGATAATCTAAAGTTTTCAGGATAAACAATATTTGGTCACCACAATATTTCACACACAAATCATAGCTGCTATTCTGAGAGTCACAGGATTTTACCCAAAAATCCTCAATGTCCAGCCCACCTTACTACAAGTGGCACAAAGAAATAATTCACTGCAGAGGAGTGCACATTTCTGGTAGGAAATATTCTTTATATGTTTGTAAGAGTGCATTTTTCCAATTTAGAGTGTAAGGCACAAGATTGTCACTAATAATGCCATTGCCTTGACACTGGACATTAGAATCTACAGCTGGGATTCAACCAGGTTGTACAGGAATCAGGTTTTCAGCTCCTTTACTGATATTGACAGCAGCCTGGTGCACATGTGACTGGCTGCTTTACCTCACAACCCGAAATCCACCAGCAAGCAATCAGCTGCTCCTATGGCTGCAGCAAAAGGAGGAGGGAAGAAAAGATACTGAGAAGGGGGAACACAATACTAGTCATCTTAGGACAGGTTACAGTCTAGTAAATAGTTAATTTTATAATGAAGCAAGATTTATTTGAATTGTAGTCCCTTTGGGATGGACTGTGTCTTCCCAGATGTTTGTACAATGCTTAACACAGTGTAACGTTACTGTAATATGAGTAAGCGCCTATAATAAAAATTTGTCCCTGGAGTAAACTCTATCCTCTTAGTGGTCTGTCACAGCCAGTGTCAGATGTCTTGCAAAGTGTAAAGCTCATTTAGGCAAATTTTCCCTAGCAGCAGAGAGGTCCCAGGATTTTGAGGAGTGAAATCCTACCCCTGCTGATTTCAGTGGGGGCAGAATTTCTCTCCAGGAGTCATTTGAAAAGAATCTGTACTCACTTCATGGCACAGTGCAGCAGAGATTTTTGGGAGCAGTACACCCAACCATGTTGATCCACTGGCCATTACACTCTGTTACTCAGAGAGAGTTGGGTGCAATAGGAGGAAAGACCACCACAACCGAAAGTTACAGCAGCAGTCACGTGGTGTGGGAAAGAGTGTGTGTTGAGAATTCCACAGATTATTAATATTGCAGTAGTGCTTACAGGCACCAGTCAGGGATCCACAGTGCTGTACAATGTACAGTGAAGAGACGTCCCTCTTCAAAAGAGTTTACAATCTAAGCATACGTGAAGACAATAGCAGGTAGATGAAGGGGAAGCACAATGCAACAGTGATCAGCTTGCTAGTGTGCGAACCCTTCCTCTGCGCAAAGACGGTTAGAGATTTTCCCCATTTTTGGTTTTATTTTGTTTCTGTAAATGGCTTATGTAATGTGTCATCAGCAAAGCACCTAGCTACCACAGTGATAGGCCCTCTAGAAACAAAAAAGTTAAGGCATGATCTACATTTCACAGGAAGCAAATCAGTTAAAGTAGGATGCTGTCCGAAGTACTATAAACACTGAGGATTTCTACATTGCAATCAGCCCTGTTTCACTATGTATCAAAGCCATTAAAAGTTTAGTTTTGATTGTATCATAGCTGTGAAGTGGTATTTTTGTTATATTTGTCTCAAAAGAATTAAGACACTAATATTGTCCTTTAAAGTATACAATGCAACATGATGAAACGCACTGAGTCAAGTGACAAGGGTGTAACTGGTACTAGAATTAACAGAGATACAAAGCAGGAAGGGCAACTAAAGATTGTTTTAGTTTCGTGTCAGTCATTTCTACATCACTTCTAGCTAATCAGCATCAAGAAATGAGATAATGGAAGTTTCTATAACTGGTTTAAGTTATCTTTTCACACCCTTTGCCCCTTTCGATCAGAGGAGTGCCACATCTTTCAGACAAATTCATCTCAAAACATCTGTACAAAATACTCGTGTATATATTTAACACATGCACTGCAGGGGCAAAGGACATTTGATGATTCAAGAGCAAGGTCCAGGAACAACAGGTGAAACAGAATCTAAACATCTGCAGTTTTAAGTTTTGCTTTGTGATGTCTCAGTTCCTTAAAATATTTAAAATTTTAAAAGGGAGCAGTCAGGTGGAAAGTGAAACACAGGAGAGAACGTGCCTGGGTGGAAAGAGCAGAGGGAGTAAAACCTGAAGTCAAGAAGAGAAGAAAGGAAGAGCGAGGAAAACAACCTGGCAAGAAAGAGGTGTGGGGGAAAAGGGAGGGAGAAGCAAAAATAAGAACACACAAAAAAATCATTCTGAAAAGAGATTCTTTTCCTCAGGATTCTGTCACCACTCATTTTCTTTTTCAAAGGAAGAAAGTTAATCCACCACCTAAAGAGTGGCTCCTAAAAATATCCTCCATGAAATAAATGAGCTTCAGCCTCTATGGAAACAAATGTATATGACTGAATGGAAGACCCAAGTTAAATTTATGGGTATGCAACTGTGTTGCTCCTATAAAGCTCAGCTTATCTGCCTGTAAGTCTCAAAACCATTAAGGTGGGAGAACGCAGCACAGGGGAACAGCGCAATTTGGGGAAAGGAGCAAATCTTGAAGCATTTACAAAAAAGTTATATAGGCATAAGAAAGACTACAGTGTAGCCTCACATACAAAACAAAGAACAGTCTTTTACTTTAAAAATGGTTGACAGCTGCAAAATCCTGCACATTTCAGCTAAATAGACAAAACCTGCCATATTTAGAGGTGATCGATTTCTAGAACATTTTTATCAGAGCACATCTCTTACCTGTGAAATATCTCATAACCTACTTCCTTTATTAAAGTATTTATTTGCTACCCTTATATATAAAACTCAAACCTCTGGCATGGATACTCTCAAAGCACCTACTTTTCAGAGTAACTGCTATGTCTCATGTTACAAAATTAGAAAAAAATTATCCTGTATATTAGTTTTTAAACTTTTGAGTTTTTGTAGAAGCATCCAGGATCTTTAGACAGTATAAAGAACTAGGGTCAATAAATTGCAGGGAATCTCTTAGCTGCTGTAATATGTCATTCATCCTTAAAACTCAGATGATTTAGATCAGCTCTAAATTTCACCATCTGGAATTATTTAGTTAATGTTTCCATTTCTTATAAAAAATTTAATTGGTGGATAGAGGTATCATTTATAGAACTGCCTGACCAGGCTATAGAAAAATCCAGAGGAACAATCAGTTATGTAAGGAAGCGATAGCCCAATTCTGAAACACAAGTTATAGGTCTTACTCACATGATTCGTCTCACTGATTTTTTTTTTTTTTTTTAAATCAGAGAACTTCAGTAAGAGGACTCATACCAGTAAGTAAATACTGCACCATGTAGTGTGTTTGGGGTTAGGGAGGAATTTTCCCTGAGATCAGAGTAGCAGGGGGTGGGGGAAGAGGTTTCATCTTCCTTTGCCGCATAGGACAAGGGTCACTTCCTGATTTGAACTAGAGAAAATGGTGAATTCTCAGTAACTTGAAGTTTTCACATCAAGATCTGAGAACATGAGTAACACAGCCCGAGGCTATGGACCTACTATAGAAGTGGGTGGGTGAGGTTCTGTGGCCTGCAGGAGGTCAGACTAGATGATCATGATGGTCCCTTCTGGCCTTAAAGTCTGAGAGTATTAGCAGGATTGGGCACAAAGATTGAATTTCAGGTCATGCCTCAACAGATACCTCTCTTGCATTTAGACCAGAATACAACTAGTTTAAGTCCCAGAGCAGATGCCAACAATGATGCTGCAGGGAATCTCTGGCTTGGAAAAGTGAGATGCCACACCATAAGATACCAATCTTCAAATGAGAAAATTAAAATATTTTGAGCACTACAGAAAACTGCAGTATATAAGCAATATCCTTTTTTGCCAGTCACTGATGGAAGAGTCCTTGATTCCACTCAAATATATCTTTAAAAAGCCTTAACGTGCACCATAAACCATGGAAATTCATTCTCATTATGCTATTCTACTTTTTTCTTTGTAATGGAAAGCATATGCTACCATAGAACCTAGGGCTGCACTGAATCATCCATTTTATCTTTCCACAGCAGTAAATATCCTGGTTTATGAAGTTATATAAAAAATTACCAAATGTTTGTTGGAGCTTCTCCCCCCACCCCGGCATATAGCCTAATATATTGCCACAGAGGCAGACAAAAAGTAAACAGTCAAAACACAAGACTTGGTTCTGTGAATGTGTCCACACTTGGAATAATTTAAACAGCTGCCAGAAATATTTAATCAAGAGATCTTACACAGTTTAATTTCACTAAGCCTAAATTATTTCTGATGATTTGACCATCACACCATGATGCGACTCAGATGATAATAATACATCACTATTTCTTTTAACTTATGGTAGTGGGAAATCCCCATGCTAATTAACACAGACTCCCATTGTAACTATAGTACTAGTTAATACATGTAGCCTTTTAGACACCATTTTCAAAGTGCTATTTTGGGAGCTCTCTTATTTCTAACATTTCTTAGAAGCTTAACAAAATTCCCTGTCAATTTTTCTCTCTTCAATTTGGAAAAGTTGATCTTTACCCTCATGTTCCCAATGGAGTAGGAAATAAATGTGTATTATGCCTCTGAAAAAATTATAGTTAGTTACTGCTTGTAGCCCATAGGGCTAGCTTGCCTTTACTATATTCACTGCCTTCTCTTCATTATATTTAGCTGCTCTTATTATATTCAGCATTAATGCAAGGAACTGTAAAACATTAGTTTCAGCAAGTTAACATAAGGCTTAAGGCCTATGAAGTCTGAAGAGGTAAACAGCCCAAAGGAAAACCCCACAGGAAACTGAAAATAAAGTTTAAGGGAACTTGCTGATCACAGGAACAACCAACCACAAGAGTGTCCAAGAATCCAACCATAAGAGTGTCATGGCAACAAACCAACATACGTAACAGGTACATGAGCTACATACACAGATATCTAACCACAAGAGGGCCATGGTAATTAATTGACATCTGATAAAGTTAAATCATAATTGCTAACCTATAGCAGAAAGATACACCAACATTAGTAAGATGAGGAAATACAAATGAGGAAAAGGAGAAATACCTCTACTGAGTATGCATCAAACATAGTGGCGTCAGCATATCATATTATAAAAGTTACATCCCAGCCTAGGGGCAGTAGGAGAAGAAGATGTAATCGTTGGGAGGTACTAGAATGATGGCCACTAGTGATGAGGAAGATGATGACTAACATTTCAGGTTGTTCTACAAGGGATGGTGTCAGCATATGGATGGGCAGATGTACATTCTGTCATACCTCCATCTATCTTACTGAGTTGGAGGGTCAAAAACCCTGCTAAAAGTATTAATAAACTATTTGTAAATATAGAAGCGTTCCCATAATGTGAGTGTTGCAGCTGTGCACATTGGGGTTCTCAACTATCTAATACTACTGGGCCTGACTGGGACAAGAACCTGTCAATCCTCAAAGTAATAACCGCGAATTCTTAAGTAATCAATATAATCAACATATATATTGAATCTACAAATCGGGCTACATACATGCTGGAGAAACAGAATAAAATATTGCCTGTTTATATCCCAAAGGCTAGTTTTGTCCAACCCTAATGCAGTTTGGCAGAGTAGTAGAGAAGGGAGCAAGACCCATGCCACACCAGATGGTCTTGTTAGGGAGTCCCCTGTGCCATACCCAGTGACTTCCTTCCACAAGCAAATGGACAGGAATTGGGAGAAGCCATGGCTCTCCCAGTCCACTGGGTAGAAAGGAAAGCAGCACTCTTTTCAGGGCTGCAGTACCTTATTTTTCCTCAGGACATAAAGGAGTCAACTGCTTCCAGGTGTTCCTCCTGTGGTAGTACAGCTATACATCATCAAATACTCAGGGCTGAGTTCAAAGGTTAAGTCTCACCCTCACTGTGACAATGGATTTCATTACATATTTATTTTGTTAAATCAACAATGAAAAACTTCAGTTGATCTATGGAATGCTGAGTACCAAAGCAGTATAGAGCTCACCCTAGACAGCCAGGCAAGATATGAAAAGGACATTTTATGGAGTTTTTGGTGTAATCTTGCAGTACGTTACATTTAAAGTCAGATTTATATGCTAAAGGTCTCTCCAATCCCAGCTATTTATGTAAAAGAGCATATTACTCTTCTAAAGTTGATGCAAATTTTACTTGTATTTACAGGTCATTTAACCAGATTCAGAATCCAGTGGATAGTCCACACTAACCTAAGAATGTTTAATTTTGGAAGTCTGGTCAAAATTTGTGGCATACAAATAATAAAGCTATTTTTAATAAGAACATTTGATTGTTTATTCTTTGAAGCAGCCATGGGACATGTACTCAACCAGTTTTATAATTACATTATATTTTCAGACACCCTTCCATATTAGTTAAAATTTAGTTCTAAAAAGCATGTATGTACCAGTGATTTCCATTAGAAAGATATATATATTTCAAGATTATATTCACTGCTCACCATCTTCCCCTGCAAAAAGATATAGAGAAAGCATGAACAAGTGTCAAACATTTCACTCTAACTGTAGGTAAGATTATACACAGCATTAAGTAAGGTCTTTCTAATGTCTATAAGAGCTAGGGCTGGCAGCGTTTCTGAAGCCAGTATTTTTGCAAATTTAGAGGCCAATCCTGCAAAAGCATAATACTGAGCATAATGCTAACTCTGTAAACAGGGCTTGGGAACAGATCAGAATTTCTCTGAAGCTACTATCTTACTGTCCAGGACTTGAACTTTCATTTAAAAAACTAAGGCCTGGTCTACACTTAAAATTTAGATTGACATAGCTATGGTGCTCAGGGGTGTGAAAAATCCAAACCCTATAGTGCCTTAGCTATGCCAACCTGTGACACAGAGACACAACTAAGTTGATGGAAGAATGCTCCTGTTGACCTACCTACTGTCATTCCAGGAGGTGGTGTTCCTACAGCAATGAGAAAATCCCCTCTGTCGCTGTAGACTGCATCTACACTAAGGTCATATCTACACTGACACTTATGTTGGCAAAACTTGTATTGCTCAGGGGTGTGAAAAAAAAAAAAAAAAAAACCCACCCCCAAGCGACATAAGTTTTTGCTGGCATAAACGCTTGTGTGCACAGCATTGTGTCGGGGGGATAGTTTCTCCCACCAACATAAATACCAGCACTCCATCAGGTGATTGTATTATGTTGACAGGAGAGCTCTCTCCAGTCAGCATTGAGTGGCTACCCGAGCAACTTTACAGTGGCACAGCGGCATCAGTACCGCTGTAAGTTCGCTCGTGTAGAGATGGCCTAAGTGGTTATGGTGTCCTAATTACGGTGCCATAGCTCTGCTGCTAGAATCCCTGTAGAGTAGTTGTGGTTTAAGAGTCACTCTCTGGCTGTTAATAGTGCTGAAGAAAGCCTCAGAAATATAAACAGCGCATAACCAATGCAGACAGGTCTGTAAACGGCCTGGAACAATGGAGGTGTGAAACCTCACTGCAAAGCAGATGGGAGGTGTGATTCCTAGTTTGGGCAGACATACATAGGTGCAGCATCAAGGGGAGCAGCTCAGGCTAGCTGTGGGACTACAATTCCACCCGATCCCCTGGGTACGTACTCAGGCAGCTAGCCCAAGCTGCCATCCATGCTGCAGCGGCCATACTGCTACTTTTAGCTGAGCTGGAAATCACACCTCCCAGCTGCTGTGTAGACAGACATACCCTCAGGCAGATGTTAACATCACTGGCCAGCCAAGTTCATTTTTATTGTTAGCCATCTTATCCCTCATCTAAGAGCTGACCGGAAAGGTCATGGCACTATGCAATTCACTCTGCACGAAGTCTCATTTTGGAGCCAGAAAGTGGGTGCTGCTTGGGAGATACCACCATTTTCTTCCCACCTCACTCCCATCCCGCAAACAAGAGAAGCGGAGCCGAAAAAAGAGAAGAAACCATGGGCATATAAAAGCTGCACCAACAGGGAGATCACTCACATAGCCCAGCAGAGACAACTGGCACACATTGTGAATGTTTGCACAATTTGCTGAAAGCAGTGAATTATTTTGGCAAGTCGCGTGGGTGGAGCTTTGAAGAGTACATCACCTCCACCCAGGGACAAACCATACCTGCTGATAATGGGGAAGGCACAGTATAAAAAACTTCTGCTGTTCCCGGAACAGCTCAAACCATGGCCCCCCCATAGGCAGGCCCCTCTCTGCAGCTCACTGGCTTGGGCAGCTGCTGCACAGGGAGGGGGTCCGGCCACACCATGTGACTGAGCAGGGCCAGCAAAACCTGGCAGAAATCTTGGGGGCACATGATCCCGCTTGCCCACCCCACGCGCCACTTCTGCCTCCACCCCACCCCCCAATTTAACCCAATTCATTCCAATATCATGGTGATAAATCCCCAAACACAACGCATTAGGAAGTGTTATACTCATTAGTAAACAAACGTGCAGGGTTAGATTCTTAAGGAGAAAAATCCAGCCAGTTTTAAAAAGAAATTAAGTATCCTGAATTCTGAAGCCTTGTGGAGAAATGTCCTCCAGATTCTAACTGTGCATGCATACGATTTTTTTTTTTTTTAAATCTCTTCTTTTAAATATCAATTCTGAAGGACTCAATGCAGCATCACTGTCTTCCTAGTGGAAATTCCATCTAGGTACCTATATGCTCTCCCAGCACCACAGGTCTCTGAGCATCTGCTTTTCCTCTTGGCTCTGGAGTGTTATCAGGGCAAGCTGAAACCATGACCTGGATTTCAAGTGTTTCATTTCTGCACTGCAAAGCTGGACTTCACTGGAGCTGTGAAGTACACCTAGTTTCAAGAGAGAGGTAATCTTGGGACATGAACAGGAATCTCATTTGTCGCACAGCTAGTCGGTGAGAAAGTGCTTCTCTGAGTTGACAGTTTTTGGTTTCCTACATTAAGACTGTACTGATGTATTTTCTTAACCAACGGTCTAGTCCTGTAAACATTTAGTAATTGGGCAGTACTGGCACACTTTGGCAAACTGAAAAAAATGTTATACATTCTACACACATACCCTGAGCTATAGGCATAATTTCTAAAAACACCTGGCATAAAATTTCTAAATCTAAGAGCAAAAATTAAATAGTTCACTTCTTCTAAACTTCGAAGGAAACAGAACTAAAACTTTGACTCACACTTTACAAACAATTTTTATTAAAGCACTGCTTTTCTATACTCATCTGCCTTTCAGAACCAGGATCAGGCTATTGCAAAAAGCATTTACCACCTCTAAACATAACATCCTTAAACCGGACTGGGAGAAGAATCCTCTCCAATTCTTGGCCTCGATAAAAATGAAACAAACCACAGACCTGTTCCCCTTCTCCCAGCATCAATGGATATCCTGAATGTTATCTTCACATACAGACGGTTCTCCCCCACTCCGCAAACTTCATTATGTAGGGATTCAGATCACACCCAGACTGCATATCTGACAGTCTCATCTTTCAGGGTAGGGATTTTTATGATTTTCCAAATATTTTAAGTAACATTCAACTGCCAGGCTAATAGGCCACCCCAAGCAGCCTCAGGCAGTGTGTTCTGTTCTGCAATCTGTCTTCTGTTACTTGTGCTCTAGGTTCTACCCATCCCAGTGTTTTAGTCACCTGCCCTTCCAACAAGTTTATAATGGATTTATTCTCAGCCAATAGCATACTATGCTTTCTCTCAGTCTGCATTCATCTGCATTCCATTTTTCCAAACATTCTGTACAATACAAGCAGAAAGGGAAGAGTAAATAGAACAGGAGCACAGAAATACAAGGTAATGAGTCCAACTCAGTGGAAAAAGAGGTCTGAACAGTGATTTTCTGGGAGAAGAGTACTGCAAACTGGCTTCTGAACAAAACTGAGGTGCTGCTATGATAGATCCTCAAAAGCAAACAGAAGTGGAAAGTTGAATTAACAGTAAATACACTCTACTTCTGGAATACTTGTTGCATTTAAGAACTTAGAGGGTAAAAAGTCCTTTTGTCGTTTTTTGCAACGAAAGTTTGATTAGCTTTTTTTTTTTTTTTTTTTAAATAAATAAGAATATGATAATTTCTGGACTTAGCATAGGAAGACTGGCAAATAAGCTGGAAGATAGCCAAATTCTATTTGTTCTGTACCAGTATATTTAAAATAAACCATTTAAGGCTGTCATTTTGTTTCTTACATAAAAATTTTCATAGCTTTTAGTGCAGCATATGATTTATGCTAGTTGCTTATTTGGAAGGCAGTGAGCTCAAGAGCTTTTTTGCCACTACTGCTCTCAGGGTATGAAGGAATGCTGGAGGTTGCTTGGTTTCCGACAGATTTACTTGCACATTTAAAAAAATATGAATGTTGGTGCCATACATACCCTGCTGTGATCACATGGCCGTTTCAACAGAAGCTGTTTGTTTGACTATTCTGGGGGAATTTAGTGAAAAGACTACTTACAAGCAGGATTCTACATTCATCCTCCATTTTTTTTTAAAAGGAAAAGAAGATATTAACAATACAAAGGTTGGTTCTGGTCTCCTCTCTTTGTATCTGTCTTGCCATTCTGCTCCTGTGTTGGGCACACAACTAGATGAAAGCACATTTTAAATTAAAGCACTCCAGTAACTTGTCTGCACTTGTTACATGAGGTTGGGTGGGGGAGGGGGAGAAAATAAAAGTTTATCTTAAACAAACAAACAGCAAAAGGGTGACAAGGAGGAAGATTATAAATCGCAATCCGCTTTATGGTCTGGCTTATGGACAAGTGCTGTTGTTCCTTACTTGCATCAAAGCCACAATTTATCTCTGAAGCAGCAGCATAAGCTGCAAGATTCACTCCTGCACAATTATACCTTCAAGCATGACTTGGTTGGTGAAAAGTATGAAAGTTTGAGACAACTGAGCTGCCTGCCTCCACAATTCTGCATGACTGGATACTGTCCTGCATTACTGGTAGCTGCTAAATTATAACAACCCAGTTCGAGCAGTAGCTTAGGAGAACATTCTAACGCAGAGAATACAATTATATAAAATAATCAACACACAAAACCCAAAACATAGGAACACCCACCACATTGCTCCTATTATGAGGCTAAATTGACATTTTCATGACATTTATAACATGACTGCTTTCAATTATAACCAGGTTGAGACTTAACATACTTTTCCTAAAATGGCTTTGCTCAGATCTTGCTGATTAATCATAACAGTTTTCAGTTCCAGAAGTTTTCTGACCTCACCTCAATCAATTCAAGATTACTTTAAAATACTTGCTTAAAAATGCTGAAGCAACATTCACAAGATCTCCAAAAAAAAAAACAAAAAAAAAAACCAACCCTCCAACCATCCATATTTACAGCAGAATTTATTGCAAAATGAAGAGCAAGTTTACCAGAGAACAGTATCTAGACATGATTCATTTCTTTTGCCACTCCCTGAAACAGCTAAAGGGCTAATCTACACTAGAAGCGCTACATCAGCGCAGCTGAACTGATGCAGGTGCGACACTGTAGCATGTCTGGTGAAGATGCTCTATGCTGAGGAGAGAGGGGTCTCCCCTTGCCATAATAAATCCACCTCCACCAGAGGCAGTAGCTATGTAACTTATATCACTCAGCTGGATGTCTTTTTCACACCCTTGAGCAAGGTAAGTTATACCGAAGTAAGTAGTAGTGTAGATTTGGCCTTAGACTCAATCCAATGTCTCTTAATTGTTCTCCAATAATGAGTCATACAGAGGCATCCTTGTGACATTTGTAACCACATTAGTTTCCCTTCCTCCCCTCTTAAAGAAGCAGTTGCATTCCACAGAAGTGCAATGCAAATGTAAGGACACTAGAGCAATGATACACGTGAATACACATGATAATGGTCCAATTCACCAAGACTGATGTTTATTGTCTATGCAAGTTTGGTTCATACAATTTGTTTTATTTAGATTAACAGTCAAAGGCAAAATTAAAATACGTTAAAACAAAAGCTTAGTTTTAAAAAAAACTTGCAGAAGCCAGGCAAATCTGAATTAAGTTTGTGACTTCAGCATTACTATTTAGCTTTTTGTTGACCAATCACATCAAAGCTCTGAAGACAGGTGTGTATTCTCGACTTAACGCACCCTGCAGTGCTTTCTTAGTTCAGCATATATGGTATGATTTACAAGGTTCAGCACCAAGGTATAATGGGGAGACAGATTTAGTTTAACCTATCCAGCTTTGATCTGTTTAAAACTAGGGCTCTGGAGTTACTTAAATGCAAAAAGTATTTCCAAAATTAATTAAGATGCTTTGTAGCGTATAAGCATGCATGATAGAAATCTTAAGTTTTATTTATCATAGACAGGAAACCTTTATTGGCTGCTTAGAATTATCTTCACTGACCACAGTATTAATAACTCACAGAAACCCAACAAGCTATATTCCACTATATATTCTTTATTGTAACCTGTTTACAAAGATCTATAGAACCCAGTCTCTGGAGTACATTTTAATAGCCTGAGACATTAGAGGAGATTAGGCTGTTGTCCCTGTGAAAATAACATATAGTACTTCCTAAAGTGAGGAATTCATTACCTCCATCCCCCGTTTAATACTCTTATCCTTATGCTGTTGTATTTCTATTCCAGCTGCACACATTGCACTGAACATTGTGTAATGCAACTGCAAAACAGTGAATATTCTGGTACATTCTTCACAAGATATACGATTACAATACCAGACAGTTAGAAATCGGACAACGCTTTTGTTGTTGCAGAAAGCCTTCACTTTAATACTCTGAATCCTAAACTCAACAGCAGGAACCAAGAGGAAATGAGGTGAAGAACTGTATCCAAAAAATAGGCTCTTATAAAAAGTTTGTTAGGCTATTAAGGAAAAGAAAGGAAGTTTTACATGTTTCAATGATCTTTTAATGCCATGATATAAAAGACACTGTATATTATAAAAACAGATTTTAGACAATGCCAAAACAAGTCTATGAATCCTAAAACACTGTAGTAGGAAAAGCATCCCTCTAACCTCCTTAAAAAGGTAACCAGAACAATTTAAATATAAGGCTGAGTGTGCAGTCCCAGAGGATGTACCCTTTCATAGCCATTTCTAAAGTTTCAGTCACTTCCAAGTGGGAGAACCCTGCCCTACTTCAGAGGCTGGAAGTCTTTATGCTGAGCAAGGGCATTTACAACATTCTTGCTCAGCTCCTCAGACCTTTTAGGCTGGCTTGGCAGCCCAGTGTATCCCCTTTCCTACTACCTCAGCTCAGTAGTGGGAGGTTGAAGGCTCCTAGGCCTGCAAGAAGTAAGGCCTCCCCGCTCCTTGAAATCCTGATGTCCATCCCTCTGCACCTTTGCAGAGGAGCACTACATTATTCCATAAGTAATTGTATTCCGCTCTCATTACCAGGGTATCTGGATGCCTTAGGGAATTAAAACTGAACAAGGGGATTCACATCTGTCAAGTGGGTTTTCCTCTTCACTGTTCTGCTAGGGTAAAACAATGAGTTTTCCTTCTCTAAAATACAGATACACTACACATTTTAAGAGAAAGCAAGGTAGAGGTGCATTCTGAATTTACACTGGAAGCCTGAAAGCTTGAAAAAGAAAGGCCCAGGGTAGGTCTGACAACACTCTACAGGGAGCCAGCAGAGCACAGCAGCAGTGTTCACTCAGCAGCCTGTGTTGCTGACAAGGCAAGCTGCATCATTCTGTACCAGCTGTAGTTTTTCCCCCACAGCTGATGCTTTCAAAGCACAAGAAAATTGCATTACAATAATCCAGTCTCAAGTTGACAAAAATATGCATGATGAAGGGCAGGTTTTCATTGCTGAGAATGGGATGCAGTTTCTAGGAATTTTGGAGGAAGCAGAATGGGTTTCTTGTGGATACTGCTGTGTGAGAATCCAGTATCAGCCAGAAGTCTAAAGTATACTATAGATTGGCTTTCTCTATGAAACAGATCCTCTGCTGGTGGAGACAGCACTGTAGCAACGGTTCCTCCCCTGTGCTAACAAAATCTTTGCCCTCATTTGTGGAAAGATCTCAGTCATGCCCAAACAGCTGTGCCGAGTCACCCAGCTTGCCATAAGTACAATCACTAGGTGAGGACTGGAGTAGGTACCCACCCAACATTTCACTATCCTATTCATGTCCCAGCACTGCACAACTCCAGGACTCCTGATCACTTTTTGTGGCTATATTTCTGCTGCCTGTGGTTACTCCAGAGACAGTTAATTGTGCCACCCAACACAAAGACCCTCCCGGAGAACGAATCAGCTGGAAAGGTTCTGATCCCACCGAGGCCCAGCAGCTGCAGCCCTCTCCCCAGTGAGGAGAGTGGACACCTGAGGCTAGGATAAGGATAGAAAATGGGAGGGCAAATGACAGGAGAGGGTAACGTTTGAAATATTCATGTCAAAGGTTGTATCAGTTGCAAGTTTTTTTTTTCAGCCCAAGATTCAGCTGCAAGACTGGGTGAAGGAAAGAAGAGTTCCTTACTCCAAGAAGGGAAATTAAAGACCTGCAAGATACGCGATGCTATGAAACAACTAATGAGACAACAATTAAAGGCAGCAGAGTCATTTTTCTATTATTTTCAGCTCTAGTCAACTTCATAAGAGCATTTTTTTTATTTGGTGCTCAAGAAAAGAAGCCTGATTAACAGCCCTGCAGACTACCATCTTCAGATTTACCGTATCTACAGAAGAGGCACTGAAAGCTTCACTCGCCCAATGCACCTCAACTCTGATCTGGGTGTGAGTGGTAGCTCAGTCTCCTCGCCCACTTAATTCTTAATTTCTGTTGAAGGCTTCAGTGAGTGTTAATTGTGGAAGTGTTTTTTTGTATCTTGTACATATGTACACAGGGATCAGAATGTGATCACCAAACCTATTTCACACAGAGCAAGAAAATTTTTGGTCAAAGCCATCAGATTAGATCCCTGCTCTTATGTAACACACTTGGTCATCTTTAATGCCCATGAAAGATGGACAGGACTTTGAATCTTTCAGGTTTTCAGCTGAAAGGTTACACATTAACCTGTACTGAATGCAGTTTAAATTGCCTTAGAAGAACATAGGATTGAGTAAATTTGGCTGCAATTTGAACATATGGTCCCAGGGTATTTAGACATTTCAAACCGGGTGCTTAAAATAGTTATCCACTCTGGCAAAATGCTGGACTTTCACAAGTTTTTAATCTAGGCTACCACAAAGTCTGTCTTGGTGGGTATAAACAGTGTGTATTTTTCAACTTCATTGCTCAACTGAGTTAGTTTAGCACAAAAGAAAGACCCTGCCAAGGTACAGGCTTAGGCTATGTCTACACTACAGATGTTATAGCAGCACAGCTATAACGCTGTAGCATAGACACTTGCTACAGAAAAAGTTTTTCAATTGCTATAGTTAATCCACCCTTCGGAGAGGTGGTTATGTCAACAGAATACTTCTGCACCAGTGGGCTTAGGTTGACTTAACTGTCTCTCAGGGTTGTGAATTTTTCACACCTTTGAGTGACATAGCTAGATTGACCCAAGTTTTAGGTGCAGACCAGGCCTAAAGCCTGCTCTTCGCTGCAAAGCTAACCTGAGTGTTGACTAACTTGACTCCTGTCCACACAAAAAAGCCTTTAACTAGATCATTGTTGTGCTTTTTACTCAAGTTGGCCCGCCTGAAAGGGAGCACAGGCTAGCACTCAAGTGAGCGCCACACATCAGCTGCTAACATGACCACTCTGCAGTGTGGACACAAGCTAACGCCACTTAAGTGCTGCTAGTCCACCAACATCTACCCACAATTCCCATGCATGTGCCCAGAAAGGACAGACAAGTTCTCCCACAATACACTACAAAGTAATTCATAGTACAACTCATCCTGCTGCAGTGGCAAGAATCATGGGTATGGCTCCGGACATCTTAGTGCTACACACGAGTGAGGCAGCATCAGTATGGACCCAGCAGCTCGTGTGTTATTTCACTGCGTGGCCAAGAAAGGCTAATTCAGGAGGTGTAATCTGAGTTAGATCTGAGTAAATACATATTCTAACATACAGCTAACAGATCTTCCAGCATGTCAGCCTGCATTTTGACAGGGCTTTTCACATAATTTTATCCTGACAACTGAAAAAAAAACCCTCTTCTGTCAATCAAGCTGGGGTAAAGTCATGAAGTTAGCTAGCCAAAGCACACGTATTGCCTACACCTTGTGAACTGTAGTGCGAAGCTTTATTGTTAATGTATATGGAGGTAAACAGTGAAATTCAACCATCACAGTGGATTAAAGTTTCAATAAAATTGTTAAATGTATTTGAAATCTCAAGTCTATAGGTTTTTTGCAGCTAGTGTGCATGTTTTAAATTTCAATTAAATAAAAATGTACGTGCACTCCATGGAGCCAGAGACAGAAACAAAAATAAACTTAAAATCCTTCCTCAGATGACTGACTAACTCCTGCGAAGTAAAAACTGTAAATGAAGGGTAAAAAAAAATGTTAAACTAAAGACTGTCAGAAGCACAGCTCAGCGGGAGAGAGCTGTTCCATCTGCTGGACATAAGAAATTAAATGATTTGCCCAGCTGGAACTAACCGTTTCGGGACTGACATTACAAAGTTATTTTGATTTCCCATCTCCACAAACTGTAGAAGGCTTATAAAACCCACAATCTGGAATGTATCATTCCATAGGACACAGAGGATATGGACTGAAATTTATAAAATGAGTCTGTAGACAACTGGTACATCATTCCTGGTAATGAATAACTACCAGTTTTATTTAAATTCTCCAAAATCACTTAAACTTGAGACTCATCCAGTTGAGCATATTACTCTTTGATCCTGCACAGATTTATGTATGTGCTTAACTTTATGCAGATGAGTAGTACCCCACTGACCTCAAAAACAATCAGTCAGTCTTCTTGCAACTCTTGCCTTCCTTTCACCCTTCATTTTAATTTCTACCTGTTTGTTCTGTCATGTCTTGATTTTAGTTGTAAAGTCATAAAGGCAGGGATGTTTCTTCTAAATGTTCTACAAGCACCTAGTGCACTTTTGGGTGCTATGAAAGAAAGAAATAGTAACAAATAATGCTAACTGATTATTTTAACAATACTTTATCAGTTCATTCACAAGCTAATGAACTTGAAATAATTAGCACTCATGCAGCATTTTGATTTAAAAGTTCTTCATAAGCATTAAGAAGTTAATCCTGAAAACACATATGTGAAGCAGGTCTTTATGCTCTAGTGTAATAATACATAATAATATCCCCAATATGCAGCTGGAGAAACTGAATAAGATAGGTCTATGTCAGAGCCAGAATCAGAAAACGTACTTCAAGTAGGTGGACAGACAAATAGGCTACCTGGTCTCCTTCCATCCAAAAGCATCAATGCAGCTCTGTTAGTTCATGATTTATGGCTCACCAAAATTTTAAAATTCAGGGTACTTAATATACTATAAAATCAGTGGTACTCCACACGGGAGTAAGAGTCTGAGCTGGTGGATCCTTATGCAAGATCAGGACATATGTCTACTGTGTTTAGCCTAACCATTCATCTCTTAATTGTTAGAGATGCATGAACTTAAAATATTAATATATTGGGGATTGATTAATCAACCAACACTAGTTGTTGAACATGGTGAGCCAACTAGAAGCAAGTTTTTAATTAGGTTCTGACACAGTGTATAAGATTATATATACACATCAATACAAGATCAAATAAAGTTATTTAATAAGATTATATCTCTTTCTAAAAGATATATTGGAGCTGAAGCAAGTGTATGGGCTTGATGCAGAAGCCGCATGGTGAAATGCTGTGACCTGGATTATGCAGGTCATACTAGCTAATCATAATAGTCCCTTCTGACCGTAAAAATCTATGACAAAGTTATAGAAAAAAATCAAAATAATGTGCAATGTGTTCCAAGAACTGGAGTGGAAAAGTATTGTCATCTTGTGATTAAAGTGAGGAACCAAATCTGGACTTGCCTCTGTGCTGATCTGTCATATGAAACATTAGCGAGTCACTCAACCTGCCTCAGCCCGTTTCCCAACCTTTAAAATGTTTCACTACGCCCCAGAGTTGAGGCATAATTACCTGCATCCAAAGTGTTTTGGGAAAATTGGTTGACAGGCTCTCTATAAGCTACTTGTAGTAAGTTGGGCTTTTCTATCCAGGTACATTACTGCTCATGTGTGGTTTAAAAATGAAAAAGAACAAACTTTAGTAAGTACTGCAAACACAATGAACTTTGTTACAGCGAGGAGGTGGTCACACTCAAGTGTTTGCTTTGGAAGAGGTGGAAAATATTCACAGCCTAACAGGGAAACACAGCTACTCTTCTTGTGATTCTTTCCTGCTTTTTTTTGGCTCTCCTTTTCCAGCTTCTTCCTTTCAGGGCACTGATTAAATTAAAACAGAACATGTAAATGATACTGCCAAAGGAAGAAGATAGCCAGATGAATTCACAACTCTATGAAAACATGATTTAAGGACTGGGCAGAACTAGAAAGAATTTCCCTATGCATTTATGATAGCAAGGAAATCTCCCAAGACTGCTGCTTCTCTTGCTTGTTCGCTTTCTCCCCTCCTGCCCCACCTCCCAATTCTTATGTTGACTTTTAAGTCAGTTATGTCACTTAGGAATCTTTTCTTTTGATGCTAAAATCCTCATAATAAGTTTTTATAGCCATGTTATAACCCATTAATAATGGAGCATTAAAATGGAAAGTAGATACAAATAGTGGATTAAAGTCTCTTTACAAACAAAGGTACAGATAATTATTCATCTTATTTTGATGCCTAACCTACCACTGTCAGATCTTGACCACCCTATGTGATGACAACTGCAGAAAATCCCTTCCTCCGTATTAACTGTAGGTTATCTATATCGGAAGCACAAAGCAGGTAATAAGCAGAGCTATAGCAAAAATTGGGACATGACGACATTCTGCTTCAACACTTTTCTCATAATGTAAAATATTAAATGTAAAATATTTCATCCTTAAATATCCCAAAATTCTTACAGAGAGGTAACCATGTTTGTTTTTGCTGTATACAGACTAAAAGTCCTGTAGCACTTTGAAGACTAACACATTTAATTTCTGCAGGCATACGCTTTTGTGGGTTGTAACCCACTTCATCAGATGTGAGGAACAGAAATCACATAGGAGTTTTTTATATAAGTTACAACAATGGGGAAGGTAGATAAAAGCAAAGTCCATTCAGTTAGAGTAGTTGAGGCCTATTCACAACCATTGATTAGGAGGTGAGAATGTGTGAACAGTGACAATTACTTCTTATAATGAGATAACCATTCCAAGTCCCGATTCAGATCCAGTTTGATTGTGTCAAGTTTGCAAATGAGTTCCAATTCTGCAGTTTCTCTTTGAAGTCTGTTTTTGAAGTTTTTTTTTGTAGAAGTATGGCAACTTTCAAGTCAATGACAGAGTGTCCTGGGAGACTGAAGTGCTCTCCGACTGGTTTATGGATGTTGTTATTTTTTGTCTGATTTGTGTCCATTTATTCTTTTGCATAGTGACAGTCCAGTTTGGCCAATGTACATGGCAGAGGGGCATTGCTGGCACATATTACATTAGTAGATGTGCAGGTGAGTGAGCCCCTTATGGTGTGGCTGATGTGGTTAGGACCTGTGATGGTGTCACTAGAGTCGATGTGTGGGCAGAGCTGGCAACAGGGTTTGTTTCAGGGTGTAGCCTATAGAACTAGCCTGCTTGCTTGCATTATTATTAGAGATATTTTTCATATATATTTTGATATGATTGTGTGATGAAATTAGTTTTATTCAGTCGTAATGCAAGGTACCTTCCAGGCCACATCCTGGATGACAGCTACTGTTCATATATATATATATTCGACCTTTGGCTTAGATAGATGTAGAATAGGATAAGATATATATGGTCATAACCTTTATCCTAGACAGGCCACGTCAACATTTAGTCTAGATAAGTATCAATAATAGAACAGGATAAGACATATATAGTTATAACCTTTACCCTAGACAAGTCAAGAGATATTAAAAGGGGAAGGGGCTGTCCCGGTTACACCCAAGAAACTTCACAAGAACCACAGAACCCACAATAAGCTAGAAATAACAAAGGTGAGATAAAAGACCACCTGAAGAAGGATGTGGATACGTCAATAATACGTACGAACCTAGCAGCCAATAGACAACATGTACCCCAAAAGTTTGGAGGTGGAAAGACCAAGTATGGGCCTGGAAGGAGGATCCATATTCTTGGGGGTATAAAAAAAATCAAATCCAGCTCATCGGGGCAGTCGACTGTCAGCTATCCCTGCTTAAAGTTTTATTTAGTGTTAAGCTTCATTCTTTATTTTATATTCTTAAAGTTGTAATGTTAGTCTTAGCTTATAGCTCTTAGCTTTGAAGCAGCTCTTATTCCACTCAACTCCAACTTAAGAAATTAGACATCTCTTTCAACCAAGTCCAGGAAGGGTGTGAGTATACTAGTTTAAAGCATATCATAAATTTATCTATCAAATAAGTCTTTGTATTAATCTATTATCAATTTGATTATTCATTTTATTTTCTCTATAGTAATCATTTGTTTATTATTTTGTGTTGTTTTAATAAATTTATAAAATTATACAAATCCTGGTTATCGCTGGAATTCTTCCTGTGTTGTACCCGGGGTCCTTATAAAACTTACCTGAAGCCTGATTTAGGACACGAACCTCATGATCCTTTAATTAAAGAAATTGGCAAACCTATTACCCTATTCAATAAATTAATAACTATAAAATCAAGCTACAAGGGGTAGGTTCCAAAATCCTTAATATTCTCTCTACATACATCCTTTCTGCGGTGGAAGGTAGCAACTAACTGACTGCATGCTACACACAGAAGTGGGAGGAGAACTTTTAGAAAGGACACTGGGACAAATCCCTGCTCTTATGGAAAGGACAGTGGGATCTTTAATTCCAATGGAAAATAAAGAGGTCTTTGGTTTTTAAGTTCTCATCTGACAGAATGTAAACAGCATAGCACTCAGTTTATCACAGGATGGGAATCAGGATCCCTGGGTTCTAAGTCCCAGCTCTGCCACCAATGCACCATATGGCCTTCAGCAAGTCATTTAAGATTTAGATTAGTTCCTCCACCTATAAAATGAGGACAATATTTACCCAGCTCAAAGGGAACTGGAGAGGATTAATTCCCTAGTGTTTGTAAAGAGCTGTAACATTCCTGATAGTAAGCAGCTATAGCACTTTCGAACAAAGACCAGCAACACCTCTTTTGAGGTTGGAAATCTACATCTATGTTAGAAAGAGGAGGGTGATATATTGTTCTCCTTATCCGTTGAGAACTGGGAGAAGAGCAATGAGCTTAAATTGCAGCAAGGGAGATGTAGGTTATACAGTAGGAAAAGTGTCCTGTCAGGGTAGTTAAGCACTGGAACAAAGTACAAGGGAGGTTGTGGAATCTCCATCACTGGAGTTTAAGAACAGGTTGACAAACACCTGTCAGGGATGGGCTAGATAATACTTAGTCCTGCCTCAGTGCAGGGGACTGGACTAGATGACCTAATAAGGACCCTTCTAGCCCTACATGTCTACGGTTAAAACTGCCTGAGCCATACTAAAAGCCCCTCATCTGCCTGCAACTAGCTAGAAACAACGGTCTATACTGCCGGCGAATTCGGTAGCTTGTGTGTCTCCCGGTGACTTCTTAACTTCTACCTAGCGCAGCGTCCCCACTACGCTGTACCGACGGGAAACGCCCTCCCGTCGACGCAGCATTAATCTTTTTGTGGGGGTGGATTAGCGGCTTCAACTTCTGGATCGATTGAGTGGGTCTCCACTGCCGCTTAATCGATCCCACAGAATCAATCCAGTGGTGCCAACAGTGCCGCCATCAATATAGACATTCTCTTAGTTGCTTAGGAAAAGTAGGTAACTGAGAATAGCACTTGGAGACATGACACTATTGGAGGGAGGGATGTTTTTTGACAATGTGAAGATCAAGGAACCGGAGTAAACAGAAATGTCCCAGGTCTTTCTTCTCTGACAGAACCCAGGCTGTTATGGGAAACCATTCCTTCACCTTCAGGACCCTCACATTGGTATCTTTCAAGGCTCAACTCTCTCCCTCATCCTGTCCAAGATCTTCATGAAATCACTGGGATGGCTACTCATAATGTGTCTCTTCCCCATCCCTAGCTTCTCATCCCAGTCCTAGTATCATGCTCTGCAAGTCCTAGTAACACCTCTCTGGACTCCCCCTCTCCACTCCCAGACCCAGTTCCCTTGACCAGCTAGTTCCAGTCTCCCCCTGTCTTAACACCCAGCCTACTTCATTTCTTCCCCCTCCCTCCAGTCCAGCTCTTGACCCCTTTACATTTGAATCAGGAAACTTCATTCTCCATGCTGCCTCGGCCCAAAAAGGGAATAATTGAGAGCATCTGATACACAGGCTCCCTGTTCTCTGTTCCACTTCTCAGACACAGCATGGCCCACAGCAAAGGTAACTGCAATCGTAGGGAAATGTCCTGCCCAGCTTCTGGACTGCATAGAATCTCCAGGGAATTTAGCGGTGAAACAATAGCAAGTCTCTGAGCAGGTGTGATCTGCAGTTTTTCAAAGGCTTATATTTTGGCCAAATTTGGCAAAAGGCATACCCTTGATACGAAGGCCCCCTCATCCCCTGGAAAATATCAAGGCACCACTCCAAAGGATGGAGATGCCAGAGCTTCTAAAACAAAAAATTCCATGGGCATTTAACATGGACAATTCAATATTTTCCCTAGCCTCATTCTCAGAAATGGGAAGTTTTCCAAAAATTCTGCCTGAGGCAGATACCCAGAATGGGAAATTTCAGCCCAAACAGTTAAAGTTTGGCAAAGTTATATAAGCAACTGAAAACTAGGTCTTAAAATAGGAAGTGTTGGGCAACTTTAATTATAGTCCAGGCTACCAGCCTCACCTAGAATACACTACCATACTAACAACCTAAACCTGTTTCTTGCAAGCAGGAAATTAGACATCTTTGTTGCTCGTATTTACCCGTGGGAAACGCTCAGCTATTATAGTGATGAGAACCAGCATAAAAACCTGTATACATGGAATTGCAAAGTATTCTATTCCTACTATCTTGGAAGGATGATGGGTTGACTTGCTTGTGCCAGAACTTGAACCTGTGGCCTCAAGGAGCTAAAGTATGTGAAGTCAATGTTTTGACTGCTAAGCTAATCCATGCATCATTCTTTTCTTCATTGGCTCTTTTAATGATCTCTTGGCATCTTAAGTGTTTAGGCCCCAGTTACACACTCATACAAAATGGAGATAGATTAAAAATTAGATTAAGAATCAGCAGCACCAGATGTTCTAGCAACAAACAGCAGGCTTTGGATAACTACTTCAGAGCTTAAATCAAGTTTTCCAGCCAAAATGTTCACAAACCTAAGGGCTGATGTGTTTCTTTCAGTTAATATTTGGAATTGTGAATATTAAGAAGATAACATCAAGTCCATTGACTCAAATGAAAGTGATGCTGAAAACTGTTTTGTGCTCTCCAGGAACATGACAGCTTAACACTAGACAGAACAAATCAATTACTAAAAGGCCAAGGGGATTAGTGTTTGCATTTAGTTACTGTGCAAACAAGTTTTATATCACTAAGTTTAATAATATAATATAATAATATACAGTGCTAAACTAAGAAATACAAGTTTCATTAAGAAAAGAAGCGATCAGAGTATTTCTTCTTGGCATGGAGCAGGGTTTTTTTTTTTTTTTCTTTTTTGCTAGAATAGGCTGGTCTGCAGGTTTAGAATGCTACTATGGTTTCTTGGTAAGAAAATTCAGTTCTCATACAAAATCATGTACATTTGCTCTCCTTCCCCAACTACAGCTCTTTGGCATTGTTTAAGCTGCTACTGAGCAAAAGGCATTTTGCCAAAATAGCTTAAAAATCAAGAGGTTTAAATTGTCAAATACCATGTCCGTCTCCTGCAGCTACTGTATCTAAGGCTGCCTTTAGTTCTGAAAGTAATTGATGAGCGGTTTCAAGTGGTCAAATTTATTTTCCCTGATAATAGCACGTCTACCAATTATCATGCAGCTACTCCAGTACAGACAGCAGTGCCTGGCTCTAGCTCAAGGATTATTAATATATTTGCTTAAGTAGCGCACTCCAACAGATGTTAGTCAGGAGGGTTGGAGGGCCTAACATCAAAGGCTGTCCATTTAAAGATATATTAGCATGGTTTGGAAGGAATGGCAGCAGCTTTCTGAAGCTTTGAGTTGTTCAGTGTTCCCTCCCTATATGCCTGTGCTGTGATTCTGACAATATAAACTGGCATAGTACTTGGGTGGGGCTTCTCTGTGCAACAATGGGATATTGCAGGAAGCTAGTACTAGCAGTTCTATTCAAGTAGCACTCTTTCCTTTCAGTTAATAATGAACCAATTTACCAACATGGCATTAAGAAGCCTTGTGCTGTTAGGAGTTACCATCTCTTGGATAAGAACTAAAACTGAAATCTTGATCATTTTTTAAAAGTCAAAAGATACCACGCCACTTTTTGAAAGAGTAGGTGCACTAATGTCTACATCATAGCCAAATTCCAGCTTGGGTAATTACGTTCTGCCTATGTACATTCTCTCTGTGTGGTTTCAATTAGATCATGAACTCACGTCTAGTGCCAAGATGGTGCTGTGCACACACATCGGTCACATTTAACCCCAGATGTAGCTGAGTTTCAATGGTGGGTGAAGTATTGTTTATCTTTCCTCCCTTAGCACAATGGGAGCTTTCAGGGTGAAAGGCACAATGGAAGTCTTGCAACACCATCTCCTTGTACAGACACCACCATGACTGGCAGAGATATATAGTGGTCTTAAGTTGTGTCCCAAAAAGACTGGAAAGAGGGGACGGGGGGGAGAAATAGCTGGTTAATTCCAGTCAGGAAAGGAAAACAGTCAAGTTTAAGTTAAGACTGATTCCTTTCTCTGGAATTAGCACTGATTTCAGAACAAAACCCATTAGTGAGAATTACTGTGACTATCCCACCAGAAAGAGAGAACATTCTGGGTTAGGTCTCTGCTTCTGACCCATGACTAATTTAGAACTGGATCCAGAGGAGAGGCATCCCAGATTCATACCCAGAAGTCCCCCATTCATTGTGAGAGTCGATAAACTGAAGAATATTTAAGAAGAATGTCCTGGGAGAATAAGAAAGATTAAGTGGGACACAGATTGCCAGTTCCATCTGGGTCAACAGTGTGTGTTCAGTGGCCTATGTGAAATGGATTAGAGGTCTCAAGTCAGCTCTGGTGGAAAGGTGCCCAATTAAATTTGTATCTGGCACCAACTGGCATCCTTGTTGCCATTTTCAGCAGAGAAGTAAAGGATTCAATGGACCACACAGATGAACAACCGTCTCAGCCACTAGGGGAAGTCTCTCCGTTATCATTTTCAGAAGCGCTAAGTGGTGGCCTAACTGATCTCACTGAAGTCAATGGTAAAATTCCAGCCCTCTTAAAGGAGAGCAGAACTAGTGTTTGTGAAATACTGAGTGTTTTGTGGTCAATGGTAGGATTTTCACAAACTTCAGATCTAAGTCACATTTGAAAGAAGGCCACATTTTTCTTTTAAGCCACTTCTAATTTAGCTTTCAAGTCAAGAAACAATTCTAATTGAATTTGATTTAAAGAGAAAGCAATGGTATTTGATTCTGTATTCCCTCAAAGTTAAAATCCCTCTGCGTTTGTATTACATTTTAGTACAGAGCTTAAGAAGAGGCTGTAGAACTGCTATATTATTAGTTTTGCAGGTCAGGGGCTTTTCAAGAGAATGTATCTCAAATAATTGTCCAGAGGGAACTCAGGGAAGGGGTCAGAGGGTTACCATACTGGAGAACTAGAAACTAACAAGTTGATAAAAGGTTTACTGTAAATTTTACAATATACTGGCCCAATTCCAGATTAACCACCACTTTCTATTGTAAGTACTGTATTGACTTCTCAAAGGGTGATTCTAGTGTCAGTGGTTTCCTGCAACGTGTTCAGAGTCAGAGCATAATTATTAACCAGTCTCAGGCAAAGGTTACATACACCTACGTAACGAGTGTACATAAAAATAGGAAAACTGGTGTTAAAACAAAAGGACCTCTTTCGGTAACAATTTAGAGAGCTATTGATGAAGTTAAACTTGATATAGAACATTCATACCTAGATTGTTACAATAGTAGAGTTCTGTTACAACTTTAGCAACAATACATTAAGGCTTTGACTTCACTACAAAAATAGGAGTGTTTTTACATCAAGGCTGTTAATGATGTTTAATCTTCCTCAGATAAAGAACAGGTAGATTTTATCATGTCGTTGAGGTCAACCCAATATTCCCTACTAGCTATATTGAGCAAAAAGCTACCTGTGCCTAGTCACCACAAGGATTTTATATCAAGTTAGCTATCTCAATGTAAAGCCACACTTTTGATAGTCAAGACATAGCTGTAGAGAATGAAGAGTATGCCAAAGCAGAATTTTCCAAACAGGCCCTCTGAAGTCATGCTTGAGAAACAAAAAGGGGAAGATTTTAGAAGCAGCCATTCACCTCAAGCTCTTTTTGCCCTTTGTATTACATGATGTGCAATGGATTGCACAACCTAGCACTCCAAGAGAGACATACTCCACTTGAAAGAAAAGTTTTATTTCCTTCTGAAACTTTTGTACCTATTCTTGCTACAAGTAACTCCTGAGATAACTACAACTAAAGTAGTTAGAGAATTTTAAAAAGTGTTTCTTTCCAGGCTGTGCACTAGACAGGGTTTTTGTACATAGTCAGTTTCACTGTTTGTTGGTGGTTGACTCCCTTCCCCAGGCTCTGCAAGAAGGTGTTTACCACCAACAGGAAAATTGAGCCAGCAGCAGGCAGTTTGTGCAGAGAGAAAGCAAGAGGGGAGGAACGTTCCTGTGATGTGACCAAAAATCCTTCAACCAATCCTATTTAAAATGAAAAAGGAATTAAAAAAAAACCCACCTCAGGACATACTATTTAAAATGTGCTCTTTCAGAAAAAAGATTTTTGAAGTTAATTTCGAAAGATTCTAGTTAGTGTCCCATTAAACAGTAATCCATATTATTTTTTAATTTGCTGCAAATACAAATAAAATGGATCTGCCCACGTCACAGTGAATTCAATTTAGCAGGCATAACATATCAACATCTTAAGTAGTTTTCCAGTGTTCTTTTTTAAAAAAAATTTCTCTTGAGAGTTCCTAGGTGACACTGCATGCCTTGCAAAATGGAAACTTGCATGACATGGATGCATGCAGCATGTCACAGCAAGTGGCTGATACATGTTAAAATGAGGCTAATTATTTCATACAAAGGGGTCAAAGTTTCTAATGTAGAATTTCTACAAGGAAGGCTCAAACATTCTGCTGGCCCAACAATTCAAATCTTCCTGGAAACAGAAACCACCCCACAAATAAACCAAGGTGTCCGAAGAAAATCCACCAATGGATTTTACATACAGCAAAGTGAAAATCAAGCTTAAAACAAATTGAACAGTAAGAATTTACCAGAGAAAATAAACTGAGATTAAGGATACTTTAAATTTTTTCCCCTCTGCAATCGGAGGTATTCTTCATTAATGAACAGATTTGGATTCAGACCTATGTGGGAGTTCCCTAATTTGCAAATTATTATTTTGTTGAATTGTTACAAAAGCACTTCATGAACTTCAGAGATTCTCCCACAAACATTCAAGTGCTCATCTCAGCTAACTGCTACAGTACCGGCAGGAATACAGTTATTGGGCCAGATTCTGCCTTTTAATGCAATTACTTTCCACCTTTGTATCATCTGGTCTTACAAGCCAGTCCTGGAAGGCTCACTCTAGTGAAAGGGGGAAACCTTCTGGTGATATAAAAGCCAATTTAGAAGCTCTTATGCCACTCTTCCCTTCCCCCCCACCCCCCATAATACTGCCTACACGGTTGGGAAAAAGGAACACCATCAGGACACCACCTTGCTGCACAAATTCTAGTCTTCTGGAGGCCTTTCTGGGATTGTTTGCAGCCAGCCAAAGTTAGGGCATCTATGTAATGCCCGAGGGACCTGCTTTGCACACAGCAGCCATTGGAACAGGGTAGTACAAGCTTTATGCTCTTCCCCAGTGCTGAAAACTTGCATTGTGTACTGCTCGTCCCACTTGGGCAATTCTATACTGAAAAGTAACTTTTTTGATCCGCAAGTTACATTTGTAAACTAATCCAGCACTTGTAAACTGCCAGCCCGGCAAACAACCTGGAAGCTGAAAATCAAGCTGGGTCATTTATATGCGAGAACAACAAAAACCCAGCTTGACTACCAGATGCCAGGTTGAGAGGGAAAGGCTGGCAGCTAGGGGAAACATTTCTCTTGCTAACTGAACATATCTGATATGGCTGTAATTGACATAAGGACGTAGAGCCCCTGCCCCATACTGGTGTTTTTGTTTTTGTTTTTTTTTTTAAAAACAGGCAATTTTCAGACAGGACATGTACTTTAAGAAAAGTGATGCCACACTGTATCACTTACATTTGTTAACTTGCCTCATCCAAGTCTCTAGTCATTCATCTAAAAAGCTAAAAGCAACAGAACCATCAGTTCCTGAAAACTGTTTATTCACAAATAGTTCCCATTTATCACAATGATTAACAACAACTGGAATGCTAAACCTGCTACTCTCACCTCAAATCTCACATCAGGTTCAAGTTCTCATCCTCACAAGACCCTTTACTTGTCTGTCTGGTCTTCATCTGTGCCCTCATTTCCATCTATTCCCTCCTCCCTCTGCCTGAGCTCCTCCCAAATTCCCTTTGTTTCTTTCTACCATTCCCTCACTATCCCTCTAAACATCCTCTCCATTCAAATCCCCCTTTTAATGAAAATATAACCACCACAATTCTAACACTGAAGGTTTTCAGAGACTGGACCAGATCATTTTGTGCATCATGCTAGTGCTCTGTAACCTGCCCAATTTAGGATGCAAGCTCCATGGGCAAAAGGACTGTCTGTACATTGACAGCACACAATGAATGAGCATGTTGCATTAGTCACTCAATGTTTTGCATCAGACAGCAGGACGATGAAGTTGCCATGAGGCGAAGGAGACCTTGTTAGGTGCAAGACTTCTTACTACCTTAAATACAATCCCCCATGTAATGCCAGATGAAGAGCTTTAGCTCAGCTATGTATCAGATACGCATTCGATATCTGTAAGCGGCTTTAGGAATTCAGCAGTTTGATTTTCATGGGTTGGGGATTTTGGTGGAAGATTTTTCCCCATGGAGTAACAGGATTTTTCCCCAGAATGCATAACACACACGTACATACTATAAGTCTAGCTCTTCCATCCTTTCTTATTCAGAACACCCTAAAGATAAATCAACAGTCAATATATTCAAGAAGTTAACAAAGCGGCCACGGTTATGAACTGTACTCAATTGTGAGAACTGTATACACCACACTGAAGAGATTCTGTCAAACATATGGAGCCTAATCTTGCAAGTTCACGAGCCCCTTCAACATCTCTGGACTCAGTGGCCATTGAGGTTACTTGCAAGATGTTACTTAACATCCAGAAAGATGAAAAATGAATTTTTTGTGGCTGAGAGGCCAAGCAATGCTGAGTATGGACATTAGTATGTTAATTTCAATAGACACAGGAATCTCTTTGTTAGCAGCCTCTCTCAACTTCTCCCAAACACAGCCTTGAAACTGATTAATCTTTACCTGTGGAGGAAGTGCTGGTTACTCATTAAATGTATCACAGGCTTGAGAAAAACAATGTTCTTTAACCACCCATTTATTAGTGTTTGCATAGTTCTGAGATGAGTTACACCCAACAAAGAATGTACCTAAGACTACAGACTAATTTTCTGCTGATCCTTGCAAGTATATGTTTTAAGACAGAGTTTAAAGTGAAAATTACTATAACCTCACTTCCCTGTTTTCATGAGACACGTGGCAACCTATGATATTAAAGCAAGCTAGACTCCACAAGGCAGGTGTCATCAACATCTCCTTTAAACTACTGTACACCTAAGCAAGGAAGCCATTAAAAGAATCAGAGAATTGAAATGGATTTTGAAGGAAACAAGTTATTTGTCTTTCTAGCTCTCTACTCAGTCTTATAAAGTCTGTTTACTCAACCAGTGTCAAAGTTTGTCCATAAAACCAGCTGCTGACAGTTGACACGTATTTTTGTTGTAGTTGTAACATTTTTCCCCATAAAATTTATTCACGACATATATATCCTTGGTTCTCTGAAGTCTGAACTTTTACTTGTATTTACAGGTCATTTAACCAGATTCAGAATCCAGTGGATAGTCCACACTAACCTAAGAATGTTTAATTTTGGAAGTCTGGTCAAAATTTGTGGCATACAAATAATAAAGCTATTTTTAATAAGAACATTTGATTGTTTATTCTTTGAAGCAGCCATGGGACATGTACTCAACCAGTTTTATAATTACATTATATTTTCAGACACCCTTCCATATTAGTCTAAAATTTAGTTCTAAAAAGCATGTTTGTACCAGTGATTTCCATTAGAAAGATATATATATTTCAAGATTATATTCACTGCTCACCATCTTCCCCTGCAAAAAGATATAGAGAAAGCATGAACAAGTGTCAAACATTTCACTCTAACTGTAGGTAAGATTATACACAGCATTAAGTAAGGTCTTTCTAATGTCTATAAGAGCTAGGGCTGACAGAGTTCTGAAGCCAGTATTTTTGCAAATTTAGAGGCCAATCCTGCAAAAGCATAATACTGAGCATAATGCTAACTCTGTAACCAGGGCTTGGGAACAGATCAGATGTGTCCAAATGCCATGCTGGAATTTCTCTGAAGCTACTATCTTACTGTCCAGGACTTGAACTTTCATTTAAAAAACTAAGGCCTGGTCTACACTTAAAATTTAGATTGACATAGCTATGGTGCTCAGGGGTGTGAAAAATCCAAACCCTATAGTGCCTTAGCTATGCCAACCTGTGACAAAGAGACACAGCTAAATTGATGGAAGAATGCTCCTGTTGACCTACCTACTGTCATTCCAGGAGGTGGTGTTCCTACAGCAATGAGAAAATCCCCTCTGTCGCTGTAGACTGCATCTACACTAAGGTCATATCTACACTGACACTTATGTTGGCAAAACTTGTATTGCTCAGGGGTGTGGGGGAAAAAAAAAAACCCACCCCCAAGCGACATAAGTTTTTGCTGGCATAAACGCTGTGTGCACAGCATTGTGTCGGCGGGATAGTTTCTCCCACCAACATAAATACCGGCACTCGATCAGGTGATTGTATTATGTTGACAGGAGAGCTCTCTCCAGTCAGCATTGAGCGGCTACCCGAGCAACTTTACAGTGGCACAGCGGCATCAGTACAGCAGTGTCGCTGTAAGTTCGCTCGTGTAGAGATGGCCTAAGTGGTTATGGTGTCCTAATTACAGTGCCATAGCTCTGCTGCTAGAATCCCTGTAGAGTAGTTGTGGTTTAAGAGTCACTCTCTGGCTGTTAATAGTGCTGAAGAAAGCCTCAGAAATACAAACAGCGCATAACCAATAGAGAGAGGTCTGTAAAAGGCCTGGAACAATGGAGGTGTGAAACCTCACTGCAAAGCAGATGGGAGGTGTGATTCCTAGTTTGGGCAGACATACATAGGCTAAGCTTGACCACACTAACACGCTAAAAATAGCAGTGTGGCTGCAGCATCAAGGGGAGCAGCTCAGGCTAGCTGTGGGACTACAATTCCACCCGATCCCCTGGGTACGTACTCAGGCAGCTAGCCCAAGCCACCATCCATGCTGCAGCGGCCATACCGCTATTTTTAGCTGAGCTGGAAATCACACCTCCCAGCTGCTGTGTAGACAGACATACCCTCAGGCAGATGTTAACATCACTGGCCAGCCAAGTTCATTTTTATTGTTAGCCATCTTATCCCTCATCTAAGAGCTGACCGGAAAGGTCATGGCACTATGCAATTCACTCTGCACGAAGTCTCATTTTGGAGCCAGAAAGTGGGTGCTGCTTGGGAGATACCACCATTTTCTCCTCACCTCACCCCCATCCCGCAAACAAGAGAAGCGGAGCCGAAAAAAAGAGGAGAAGAAACCATGGGCATATAAAAGCTGCACCAACAGGGAGATCACTCACATAGCCCAGCAGAGACAACTGGCACACATTGTGAAAGTTTGCGCAATTTGCTGTAAGCAGTGAATTATTTTGGCAAGTCGCGTGGGTGGAGCTTGGAAGAGTACATCACCTCTACCCAGGGACGAAGCGTACCTGCTGATAATGGGGAAGGCACAGTATAAAAAAGTTCTGCCGTTCCCGGAACAGCTCAAGCCACGCCTCCCCCTTCCCCTTACAGGCAGGCCCCTCTCTGCAGCTCACTGGCTTGGGCAGCTGCTGCACAGGGAGGGGGTCCATCCACACCATGTGACCGAGCAGGGCCAGCAAAACCTGGCAGAAGTCTTGGGGGCACATGATCCCGCTTGCCCACCCCACGCGCCACCTCTGCCTCCACCCCACCCCCCAATTTAACCCAATTCATTCCAATATCATGGTGATAAATCCCCATACACAACGCATTAGGAAGTGTTATACTCATTAGCAAACAAACAAACGTGCAGGATTAGACTCTTAAGGAGAAAAATCCAGCCAGTTTTAAAAAGAAATTAAGTATCCTGAATTCTGAAGCCTTGTGGAGAAATGTCCTCCAGATTCTAACTGTGCATGCACACGATTTTTTTTTTTTTTAAATCTCTTCTTTTAAATATTAATTCTGAAGGACTCAATGCAGCATCACTGTCTTCCTAGTGGAAATTCCATCTAGGTACCTATATGCTCTCCCAGCACCACAGGTCTCTGAGCATCTGCCTTTCCTCTTGGCTCTGGAGTGTTATCAGGGCAAGCTGAAACCATGACCTGGATTTCAAGTGTTTCATTTCTGCACTGCAAAGCTGGACTTCATTGGAGCTGTGAAGTACACCTAATTGCAAGAGAGAGGTGATCTTGGGACATGAACAGGAATCTCATTTGTCGCACAGCTAGTCGGTGAGAAAGTGCTTCTCTGAGTTGAGTTTGTCCATAAAACCGGCTGCTGACAGTTGACCCATATTTTTGTTGTAGTTGTAACATTTTTCCCCATAACATTTATTCACGACATATATATCCTTGGTTCTCTGAAGTCCCAGATAACATTGCTAATTGTGTTTTATTTGTGCACACAAGTTACAAGCTACTATAAACTTAGTCTAGCACTTAAAGACACACTCCATGGTAACATGAAGTGTTGAGTGGTGCACTTTTATATTTAAAAAAAAAAACCCCAACCAAACAAAAATACCCATTTGGGCCTAGTCCACTGTGATCTAAATGCTTTCAGAGGTATGCACACATCAGACCTTGCAAGCCAACCTTTTTAAGGTACATAATGGGCAAGTAGAAAAGTGTCCAGAGAGTTCACATACTATTCTTGGATAAGGCGAAAGAAAGGTGTTTGCCTTTCCCTTCCACTAATATCTTATGCCGCTTAATCTACGGCATGACACTGAAGGCAGAAGAATACCTGGAGTTGCTAAACAAGGACGTGGGCACACTTCATGACCACTTAGGGTATGACTACATTGCACCTGGAAGCGAGTCTCCTATCCTGAGTAGACAGACACGTGCTTGCTCTGCTCAAGGTAGTACGTTAAAAGTAGCAATGCAGACATTGTGGCATGAGCGGTGGCACTGGAAAGGCTCTAGGAAAGGCCCACCGGGTTTGTATTTAGGCAGCTAGCCCATGCCATCATCCGTGCCACAATATACACACTGCTATTTTTAGCATGCCAACTTGAGAAGAGCATGCTTCCAGCTGCAGTGTAGATTCTATTTTATAGTCCTTTACATCCCATGCTGTAATTATGTCAGAACCACACCCCAAAACATTTTATGATGGGAGAGTAAGCAAAAAACTGCTCTGTGCAGTTTGGACTACTGAATTTTAAGACAGTCTACACCCTAAACAACTAAAATCAAATCTTATTTTGTTGTCCATATCACTAAGACTGGCTAAAACAAAGCTAATTTCAAACTACTCTTACCAATGAAATATATATCAAGGCAATCTACATAACATGACACCAAAATCTAATGTACAAAGTTATTAAAAATATTTACCAGTATACCTGTGGGAGCTATCTACTTGCCAATGGCATGCTAATCATTTGAATTAATACATGTTCATGGTGTGTAATATATAGCTGTACAAAACATTACCCTATTTTGCAGTCATATTTTTTACCAAATTTGTGTTGCATGTGATTCTAATTGCACTGTTCACCATGATATATGGGCATTCTTTCCAAATTTTAGAAAACACCATTTCTCCAACACCACAGCATGCACATTACATAACTGTTTGCAGCCATCACACCAAAATCTCATTATAGGGCCAAAAATGGGCAATACCAGCTAGTAAAACCCAAGAGTCACACTCTGAATACTTGGAAAAAAATTCCAAATCCAAACAAATTTATGAAGACTCCAATTTATGATTCCAAGGAAGTATGTGCAGAGTAGATAGATTGCCAAAAGAGCCGGCAAAGAAGGTTTTTGAACTTTTGCAACCAATATTAAGGCATGAAGGAACATCATACTAATATGGAATCTTTTGCTAACTCCACCTCTTCTTATGCTGTTTTGAAAAATCAGAATATCTGTTTCTTAAACTGAACTAGAACTTAACTTGCCTATCAGGTGAAACACCAAGAATGAGGAAGTAAATGCATTCTTTTATTATTCTGATACTATATATACTTACAATGGTAGTGAACAAAATCTGTGATGGCTACTTAACATTATTAACTGGTCCATTTTTCTTACAGCATGCACATCTAATTTAAATCTATGATACAAACAGGTATGGTGTGATTTGTAGCAAGAGCTAGAACTATTACACAAAAAAATTAATGGAAACATGATGACAAACGATATCAAATTAGTAGGTCACACCTGGATTATACTGTTTGACTGTGTGTACATAGAGTGGGAGTTTACTCCTGACATTAATTATTCCAAAGAGACATTTAAGAAAAGGCTTGAGGAGTTTCAAGAATCTTAACTCGCCCTTGCCCCAAATGTACATACTATTAATTGCCCAACTAACTAGTTCCTGAAAAAGATTAAAGAACAAGGTTAATTCTCTAAAAGAAAGGACTTCAAGGGACTATGCTGATCAATCAAACCTCAAGTCAGTTATTCAAATATTCAACTCAACTGAATGATTTGATCTGAATTCTTTGAAACAAGATTTTGTGCTAGAGGGCTGTTCAAGCAAGATTATGTCAAAGAAAATTAAAATGGCAATTTAAATATATTGATAAAAATAATTACTGCTATTTTCTTCTGAAAAACACTAAGATGGGCTATACCTTTCTACTCTGATGGTGACCACTCTGATTTGGAAAAGTGGTAGAGCCTCATCAGGTGACCAGTTACCCTCCCTCAAGAATTCAGGCAGTTATGCGCCCTAATGAAAACTAGTTGCAAATTTTTTTCCAAGTTTTTCAAAGAAAATTGCATTGGGTGGGGCTGGGGGTGGGAAGAGAACACCAACAAAATAGATATCACTTTTCCTTTTCTTCCCCCCTTTAATGTAGCTTGCATAAAGAGACAGTTCAGGATAGAAGAGAAATCTACAAAATCACCCTGGTTTAGGGAAAGAGTTCCTGGATTGATTTATCATGAATCCTAAATGAATGAAAATAATTGTCTACCAGAAACTCTTGGATTCTATTGTGTAATATCGAAGTCTGACTCCTTCGATGCTAGTGAATCAATAAAGGGAACTAGCAGATCTCTACTGACTATGAAGTATAAATCTAAGTGGAACTGTTCTGATACTCTGTTATGGGTTGAAAGTGTAGGAATAAAATTGTAACCCTGTAGATTCATTCTGTAACCCTGTAGATTCATTCATAGCTTTGTTCATTCATACCCTTATTTTGTTTCAACCTCTATATGGTATTATTATTTCCCTAGAATGTATAACCATCATCTCACAATTCTGTCTGTAACATTTGAACTCCTCTTAGCCATACTCCATATTGTAAATGTAAAACCCCATTTTGACCAAATGTACTCCATCTTGTACAAAACTCTTTCTAAACCTTTAGATGAATAAGTAACTTTATTTGAACAAGGTGTGAATGGAGGATATATGTACATGTGAACCAGACCCAAACTGCCAGTTTATCCTGATGAAGTGTGGAGTCCACCCTAACGGCTGAAGAGTGCGAACACATCTCTAAAAAGCAAAAGAAGAATCCACCCCAGAAAACAAAAGGAAAACTTAATCAAGACACCAAGAACGAGCTGAAAGTCACGTCTGCTATTGTCCGGTTACAGAGAAGCAACGTGACACAGCAGAAGTCAAAAACCTATAAAAGACTGGGTGAGATTGCAAGGCTTTGGGGAAAAATAACGTTTTGCACATCAAAGAAGAGCATCGGTGCGTGCCCGATAAAGACCCCGCTCTCCTCGTGCCCAGCTTCCCTGGCCAGGTAGCTGCCACGAGCCATGAACTCCAGCAACGGACCCAAGCCATGAACTCATTTTCTGGTGTGTGTGTGCGTGTGCTTAAGATAGTTAATTTAGTTTTTGATAATAAATGCAGCATACTGCCTTTTCCCCTTGAAACAGTCCCGAGTGCTTCATTTTGCACAGAAAAGACATATCTACAGAGTAATTTTTGGGGTATTTTAATATTCAAATCTTTCAAGGATTTAATATTCAAATCTTTCAAGGATTCAGATATAACAGGCTATAATCTCTTCATTCATTTCACTGCATTAATATAACAGACTGATGAGTTTCACTTTGATATTATACTTCGGAGTCAAAGAGCCAGGGAAGTAATGCCACCTTTCATTCAAGTGGGATTTTTAAAAGTCACTTCACAAATCTTTCCTGGAGAGTTTAGGGAATGCACACATTGATCTTATTACTCCTACATGTCTGGAACACCTCACCACATTAGTGTAAGTTAAAAAATATCAGGAGTGGAGGGAGAAGTTCTGATTCATCCATCACTCACTCCCATCATCAATCAATCAATAAGTGCACAGAGCCCAGGAGATCAGTTTACGATTTTATCTAATTTATTTTCTATTGAGTGAAACTGGATGTAGAATTTAACTCAAAGATTTAACGAAGACATTTAATTAAATATCCTGATGACAGTAAAAGAATACTATGCCCACTACCAGAGACTTCCAAGCATTACACAATCTGCAATTGACTCTAGTGTGGGCAACAGAGAAGTAGGGATAATATAAAAGAATAATGATGGGAAAAATGTTCATAGTCATGCTCAAGAATTTAAACATAATACCCAAATTGGTTGATTGGAAATGTGTATCCTATTCATAAGACTAACAGAATTCGCCTTACTATAGGATTGTTGAAATGTTTCCAATCCTTCAAAAATAGTTCAGGAGGAAAAAAAGTCAAGCTACATATGGAAATCCTTCATAACAGACACCATGTCAGTCAAACAAATATTAGGATAAAAGTTAATATCACCAAAACAGCATAGACGATCAAATCCATTTAGACCTTGTCATAAAACACAGGGTCTGAAATACCTTCTATTATGCCCAGTTCTAGTTATGGAACAAATAAAAGCAAAATAGACTGACCAAACTGAAACAAAGAATCTAACCCACAGAAAGTGTCACCGAGACCTATAAATCCAAGAATTACCAAAAGAAAAACGTTCAGGTGCTTGATGGGTGTTTGTTAATTAACTGGATGCAGATTTATCTCAGTTTGAACGCCTCAATTTATGAGCACACAGTAATTAGAGGGGCTCTAGCAACCATTGTTACAATTAAAGGTCTGAAAGGATTTATTATAAACTTAATTTTAAGGGGTATAAGTTATTTGTAAATATTTGCATAGGCTGAAGCATGGTTCTGTTTTTAAGTTTATAAATGGAGAAAAAAATCATCGGTATTTCAGATTATTTTGCTTCAGGGTGGACTGATTTAAATCAAAACAACTTAAATCACTGATTTTAATCATGATTTAAATCAGCAGGCAGGAAACCTTGATTTTAATAATCAGTTTTAATCTTGTTTTATATTTGTACTTTAATTATTTTCCTAAAGAAAGGCTGATTCTGGCTGGTTGGTAACCATTAAAACATGTTGATTTACAACTAAATATAGCCTTTACAATAAACTTGGCACTTCTTTTTGTTAATCAGGATACACTATATTGATGCACATTTATTTAAGCAAATATATACCTTACCTACATTTATACAGATTTTTAATTTTTTATGATGTCAGAAAATGGATACATTTCTTACTTAGTAGATGACTGATTTTTTTTACTTGTGATTTGCGTCAAGCTCATTTTGGAAATTCCAATTTAACAAAGAATGCAAAAAATGGCATTTCAATGTTGTTTATTGAATAAAACTACTTCGAAAGTGCTGGATACATGTAGTTTATCAAAAAGCATATCAAAACATTTTGCATTTTAAATTAACTGATTTATTAAAGAAAATATCTGTAGTTAGTTAGTGACCCAAACAGATTTTTTCTGGTCACTATTGTCCTTCAAAATTTTAGAACTAGCAGATCTCATCTCTCACACCTAGTTTTTAATTATAGTTTAGAAAAGAAAAATAGGTCTTCCTGCTTTTTTCTACTTCCAACTGGTTTGTTAACTTTGAATAAATCTGTCACTGAATTTAACTAATTGAATAAGCTGAAATGAAGAAAATATTGTCTCTGCATCTGCAGAAAAGGCTACTTCTGTCAAAAGTTGGTTCAGCACTTCAATAAACTTTGGTTACAGGTGCTTAGCCAGTGACATCCAACAGTTCAGTGGTTTGGACTTTCTTTAAAAGTTCAACAACAAACCGTACTCCTTAATATTATTATTTTAATTTAAATTATTTGAATAGATTATAGTAAGGTTAGGCCTAATATAGATTGTCGTAAGACTTTTTATATTTAAAAAGTGACAGATTAATAGATGTTCTAGTTCACATATGGAGTAAAGAATTAAAAAAGTGAGGTGCTTATGTTTGAAGAATAGCTAGTGAACACACATTAAAATTACTTTTCATGTGGTTTATTTTCCATCGATTGTATTTTAATATTGTGTGTCTGGATTGGCAATTTGTTAATATAAATTCATTGTATACACTTTCAACAGCTCAATAAGCATGGTAGGAATACCTAGGGGTAAAAAAAATTGTTCCCCCACACTCCAAGCAAAAATTAATGCCAGTCTTGCCTGACTACTGAGGTAATATGAAATACATATTGATAAAATTAGTATTAACTTTACTAAAATTAGTAGTACTTTACAGGGAAACTGTGAAACTAAGATTGATTGAAATTCAGAAATGTGCTGAACACTCCCCTCCTGCAGCCAGGCAGGGGTCTGAGTTATTAAGCAAAAATGTTTGGTTTTATTAACAAAATCATCTTTGGGCTCTATGTCTATTCTTTCAGGTTAATTAGAGACATTCTGAATACTTTCTTGGATGTCACCAACACTGGCAGTCACAGGCAACAAATGACTCTTCCAGAGCTGTAACATTTCAAGCCGAAGAGTAAGTCTGTCTTTGGTGAACTCAGAAGCCCGGGCAGTGGTTCACAACTGGTGGCCCAACGAGCACATAGCTGCGGCCCGTGTAACATCCTCAGGACCATATAGGTAGTATTTGAATGCAGCCCACAATGGCAAATAGGTTGAGAACCACTGTGGGACATCTAAATGCTTTCCGTGGCCTCGTTAGTGAGGGGCACTTTTCACATCTTTCAGGACATGATGTAATTTAGCATTGCACTTCACTACAATATGTCTAAGTATTGTGAATTTAAGGTAGAAATCAAGGCATACACAGACTCCACTAGAGCAGCTTTACGGAAACCTAAAACATGTGTTCTACCATATCAAGGGTCAGGCTTGCATTTTTATAATGAAAGTGTTCATTGATATTATGACTCAGTTGTAATGCTGCCCAAAGTTCTGAATAGTGACTGTGAAACAGACCATAATCTTGTTCATTTTGATATGCTGCTTAGAGAATGTATGAGGAAACGTCTGCAGGCACAGGAAGACAACATTGTGCCGGTTCATATTTAGAAGATTTTCTTTACAACTAGGAAGCCAGAGATTTTTTAATAACAGAAAAGATTACATTCTGTAGCAACTGATATGTTCACTAGCATCAATACATACATTTGGTAGGGAAAATTTCCTCCTCACCAACAGTGAGCCAATGTACACACAAGCACACACATTTAAGCATGCAGATCTCTGTCAGAATCATGTAAATCTCCATGGCCAGAATCAACATGTGTCAATAAGACACCAACTTAATTCCTGACTCCTGAGTGCCAATTATAAAGTATGAATCTGTTAAAGTAATGTTAAGATATGCAACATACGCACACACAGGAAGGTGCATCTCCTTCACGGAACAGATGTCACCTTGTCTGCCTTAGGAAATAAAGTAAGAAAGCAGCACTTTTACCTGTGGGTAGGCAGGAGTGTACAAATAAAGCCCAAAACAGGCTTAAATCAGTCTTGTAAAATTCTGTTCACATGAAGCAAATCATTTTTAAGTAGCAAACAAAATATTTAGCCTTACAATGTGGAAGAACAACAAAGAATGTGTCCCTAGACTGCTAAGTTTCCATGGCAATTTCTCAAGGCTGGTTTAGACAATATTCAAGTTGGGGCTGGAGAGGCGAAACAAACCACACAAAAAAAAATGTTGAGCAAGGGTTCTCAGGTGACACTTAGCACTTGGCTCTTATATAGCACTTCTTCAACAGATCTTATCCATGATGTGCCTAAGTATTACAGTGCATTTGATCTTTTCTTTCATTACACTAGGCAACATTACATGCTCTATATAGTTCTTTACACATTAACGTGAATTTTTCAAGCAATTTGTGTATTCTCAAGAGTTGCCCGAGAACCCTGCAAATTGACCTCAGTTAACCCACGAAACATGTATATTACATACATGCTCTCTTATACCTACTTCTCCACCCGACAGCATGCTTCAAACTTGACCCAGACCTTTCACTGCCAGAGGCAAGAAGATAATTTGGACTCCATGCCTATTTAATTCCTGGATGCTCCAACTGCAAACAGGGAGATCCAATTAGTAACTATTTTGGAGTGGTGATAGTTTGTGAAGTGGACACCTGCCTGTAGGAAACAGGCTGAAATCACCTACTCATTTCACACTGGCCAGGTTGCTCTGCTAGACCTCTGGCTGCCAGGCAGGGAATTCAGCTGTGAGTTGTCCTCTCCTGGCCCTACCGCTGAAGAGGTAAACCTATGTTATAGCGTTAGCATGGAACCTCAAATTCTATCAGATGGTTACTGGTTTTTTGGTCACCACTAACCTCATCTACAGTCAAACTTATTACTCAAGCTTTGTTTACATATGGGATTAGCTCCAATTCAGCCACTGGTGGCCAACAAATGCTGTAACTGCACCAGAGCAAACCCCAAGCATAGACAAAAAGTTGGAATTAGCGGCCACTGAGTTCCAGCTTATCAAGCTGGGATAAGCTCAACCAGTGCACATCACAGCTTTCTTTATCAGTGGAGGTTGGCACTGGTGTGGCTACACTGGTTGCTGGCTGCTGATGACTAAATCCTACATATAGAGAAGAAGCAAAATTGCATTATCAGTTCCTCATGTCGTGACTGTTCCTGGTGCCACTGAAGAGGCCATAAAAAAAAATAAAAAACAAAAAACAACCAGACACCCCATAGCAAATTAAGAAGTGTATACAGACTTCTTCCTTCCACTCCTTAGCTGGTTAAGGATACAGACACTGAGTTTAACAAGATGACAGTAGGATGAAGCAATACCCATATTCCTTAGCAGGCCAAAAACCAGACTCTGGTACCTTGACCCCAACACCAATTTACCTTGTCCTGAGGGCCTGCCAGGCTGCGTCTATGTCTGCATACAGGTTTTTCTCAGAGGGTTTGCCTGAGCTCACCCCGTAGCCAGAGTAGTCGTAGGAGAAGACGTTGCAGTTGATGCGAGAACCAAGGCCAATGTAGAAGCTGCACATCTGGCCCAGATCCACAGCATTGCCATGTGAGAAGAGCAGCGTATACCGGCTGGCAGGGGCACAGCGCACAAACATGCACCCCAGCCTGTTATCCCGAGCTGTGCGAGAGAAGAAAACCTCCACGGCATCCAACTCCCGCTGTGAATACTGCCAGTCCGCCCGCTCACTCAAGTGCAGACTGCAGCTGCCCATTCCTGTTGGGGTCCCAGACCCTGCTGCTGCAGCTGCAGCCCCAGCCTCCTGCTGCGGCTGTTGCTCAGGCTGCAGCACCGTATAGGTGGGCTCCGGGGGCAAGAAAGCCAACTTGGCAGCAATGCGGCTAGGGCAAGGTGGGCAGCAGAAGAGCCAGCACAGCTCGCCCAGAGAGAAACCGTTCATTCTGGGGCCTTGTTCTGGCATCAGAGACGCTGGAGAAAAATTTACCCACACCGGAAAAAAAAAATATTCAGTCCACCCAAAGCAACCCACTCTCCGCCTTGCGAGAGCAACACCCCCTGAAATGCAAACTGTAAACCACCAAAACTAATCCTGCCCTCCAAAAATCCACCTCGTGGGGCGCGGGGGGGGAGGGGAGTGCAAAATATAAAACAAGTGCAACTGTCCTTCACAATCTACTCCTAATCCCACAATAAATCCAGCCCCCGCCTCCCCCCCACCTGGGCTGAAATCACCTACTCATCGGACTCCACGCTGCTCCCCAAAAACCAGACATTAAAAAGCAAATCCCCCTCACGTGAGATCTGGCTCCCCGTGCAACCCCCCCAGAAACCAGCAGCCACTCACTGCAAAATCCCGCCCCCCCGGAAACCCAACGCAACCCCTAAAAATAACCCCCAGCCCCGAGCAGCGCCCCAGCTCTGCGCCCCGCCCCCGAGCGCGGCTCAAACACACACAGCGCGGCAGCCCGGCCGGCCCCTCACACACGGCCCCAGAGCGGATTGACCCCCCCCCCGGGCGGCCCCTCGCTGAAGGGCCCCAGCGCTGGGAGGCAGCGTCCGGCCGCGGAGCGAGCTCAGCCCCGGCTCCCCCCGGGCAGGGCTATGCCGGCTGCGGCGCGGAGACAGTAGCAGGCAGCGGCCATGTCCCGGCTCCCCTCACCGCTTCCGGGTTAGGCAGGAGCCGCCCGGCCCGCCCCGGTACCGGCGGCCCAGCGCACACCAGACAGCGGCACACTGCACCCGCCCCGAGGCCCCGCCGCGCGCGGCTCGCTGCTGCCCTCTAGCCCGGCGCCAGAGTACAGACGGGGGGGAGGGGCATCCGCAGCGGCAGGGAGAACCCCGGTGCCACACGTGGGGAGCGTCTGACCCGCCTGCTGGCCCTTTAAAAGAACCCCACGAGAGCCTCTGTCACGTGCGAGGGCGCCCCCTCCCGTTTTCGCGCTCGCGGGTCATCTCTTCTGCGCATGCGCTGCAAGGCTCCTCGTCTTGGCTGTTCGTTCTTGGCCCGCCCGCTCGCTGTAGCTTTGCCGCTGCCTGGCTGCACCCTTACCCCAGCCTCAGTCGGGACTCAGCCCCCTGGTCTCTACCCACGTGCCTGTGGCATTCTTCATGGGGAGGTGGGACGGGTTTGCTCTGCTACCCCCGGCTCAGGGCTCTTGCCTGGTCTGCTGCTTGCACAGTTTGCTCCATCCCCCTAAATGAAGCTGCAGGCTCTGGACTTTTGCCCCTGCCTCTAAGCCCAGTAATAAATAAATGCAATGAATGCTAAGACGTTGAAGCTCTTATAGGTTAAAAGAAAATACTGTAGGTCACAGGCCCTTAAATCATCCCTAAAAACTCCCCCTCCAACATTATGTGCGTGCTCTCAACTTTCAGTATGCTCTACGAGAGGCTGTCACCTCGCAACAGTCAGTGGCATGCACCCTCCCAACCTTTCAAGTGGCTAACTGGGCTGCAGTCAGCCACCCATCGAGGGAGGGACAGATGGACCAAGCCTCTGGGTGTTCTGCTGCAACCAGGATGGGGGTTTGTGGGTCAAAGCAGGATGGCCTTGCGAAATCTGGTCCGCAGTGTTGTGTTAGTTTTGGGGTTTGTTTCTATTAAGAAATGTAATAAAAACATGTAAACAAAGGTGTCATTGACATGTGATCCAGAGGGGTAGCCATGTTAGTCTGTTTTTAGCAAAACAATGAGAGTCCTGTGGCATCTTAAAGACTAACAAATTTATTTGGGCATAAGCTTTCGTGGGCAGAAACCCACTGCACCTGCATCTGACGAAGTAGATTTCTGCCCACAAAAGCATATGCCCAAATAAATTTGTTAATCTTTAAGGTGCCACAGGACTCTCATTGTTTTATTGACATGTGAGGTTCTTTTGCCTTTAGAATGAAAGAACCACCAAAGATAAGAATTGCGAAATATCAATCTTTTAGTCTAGTCTTGCAGTCAGTGAGAGATTCAGAATTCCTTATTTCAAGCAGCATATGTCTCCAGGCTCTGGTCTCATCACAGGAGCCCAGGCTCTAGCCTCAGGACAGCTATTAAATGATAGTATAACAAGCAACTCCTGCTCTGAAGAATGTAAATAGCTGGTACAGTCTGGGTTCAGCAAATGCAGAATAAATGAATGAACAGTCCTGTGCAGTTCCTTGAAGTCTATAAGCAGCATCTCATAATCAACACAAAGCCCTATAAAAAGCCAATGCAGATATTCTTGTGCAGCAGTGGTATGGTGGGCTCATCATACCTTGATAAGTAACCTGCCTGCTGAGTTCTGAATAAGGTGAATTCTGTCAGGCTGTGCCTTTTTGTGTCACACCTACAGTGCTCACCAAAACAGATGAGAGTTGGAAGTTTGGACTCCAACTTAGCTGTGCGTATGCTACATGATGGGATAACTGTAACATTTCTTGGATCACATCATAGCACTAAAACATCTAAAAGGGGCTAGAGCATGCAAGGAACCATGCAGCAAAGGCTGAGCACTTACGTCATAAATAAACTACTACTGCAAACAGAAGAAAATCAAAGAGATAACATTTCCCATATACAGCACTGTTGCAGCCATATTGGTTCCAGGATATTAGATAGACAAGATGGGTGATGTAATATCTTCCGTTAGATCAGCTTCTGTTGGTGAGAGAGACAAGCTTTCCAGCTTACACAGAGCTCAAATGCTTGTATCTCTCACCAACAGAAGTTGGTCCAATAAAAGATATTACCTCACCCACTTTCACTAACATTTCCCATACTCTACCCTGAGTCCTTCCTTAGATCATATTTATAAGAGCGAGAGTCAAGTATCCTCTTCTAAATGGGAAGTGTCACATAATTTGCTCCTCCATTGAACTTATCCATATAAATGTAATACATTCGATATTCATTGTTCTTGTTGTAAATTCTCTACTGTTTAGGATAATCCCACTCTGTCTCGTGTACAATAAAGTAGTTCCTACACAGTGGGTGTCCCCTAAAAAAAAGACAACAATTGCATAGGGCTGGGAGAGTGAAGAAAATAGCAAAAAGGAGCCAAAAAAAGAAATCACCTTGAAAAGGGAAGAGTACAGAATAAAGAACAGAAAGCAATTCTGAAGGCAAACAGTAATACTGCTGATATCACATCAAGCTGTATGCACAGGATAAAGTTAATATAACTTCCAATGAAATAAAATTATTGGGACTTAAACTGATCACTCACATGGCGAATATCCAATATTCCAGAGTTTCCAAAAGAGTCATGCAGCTTCCCTTGTATGAGTATATAATGGTGATGTGAAGACCAAGGAACCCCCTGATCCACACCCCATGCACCTGCTCAGGAGGCAGCCAAATGTGACTATGACCTTAACCTTCCCAGCATACCCTGTCAATGCTGAGAGGCTTATGCAGCACCCTACACAAATGAGGCTGACGGGAGAGGGAGTCAGGCATTCATGGCTTTATTCTTCCCTCTCTCTCTCTCTCTCTCACACACACACGCAGCCAGCTGGGGCTTGGTTTGGCCTCCAGCACAACTTAGAGCAGTCTCAAATCTGCTCTAAGTTGTGCCACAATGCAAGAGCCCCCCAAAGACCAGTCTAACAGCCTGGGATTGCCAGAGTACAGTGCTGCTGGGTCCATTCTCCCTCATCCGAAGCTATGCTTGTGATACATCCCCTGTTAAGAGCCACCATAAAGAGCTGCACAGAGGAAACCAATTGAGTGCACAAGAGAAAGTTTTATTGGTCCTACAAAATCCAGAAACTAGATTATATATTCATAAGCACCATCTACTGGCACCATATCCATTACCTGTTTACAGATACACAAAATCCCTACACTGACTCTACTTCACCTGGGAATTCCCCTTTGCTGTGTCTGTGCGGGAGCTAAACCTGTTGCATGTAGCTGAGCTCAGGCAATGCAAAGGGAGCAGAAACTATCTGCATCTCCCTTGCTGGAGATTCCCTCATTCAAAGGAGTCCCCCCTGCCGAAAGCATTCAGCCAGTGTGCTACACCAGTTCCTGCACTACCACCTTGGCATCAGGGGAGAAGGGCAATGGGTGCAGGGTGCCCTGCTAACATTTATAGTTCTCAAAAGCTGAACTTGTTATTTGAAGAGCTGCTTTAATGGGTCTTTCCTCTGTGTCTTCTTCTTAGTAATATTAGCTCAGCAATTTGCCTCTTGTGCTTTCTCTTTCTTTTTCCTCCAGTGTTTCCTTTGCCATTTTGTTTCTTTTCTCTTTCATTTTCCAGCCAGCAGGCATCTGCATAGTTTTAGTGACCAAATACTGTGAAAACACTCAAGAAAAACAAATATTTCTGCTTGTTACTGCAGAGCTTGTCTCTGTAATGATCTGTAAATAAAGATGTTTCCACTGCTGTGCCTTGTAACTAACATGACACTAATGTTCATTGAATAAAGAGCACAGCTTCATTGCTAAACTTTAATAGATAACCCACAGCACTGAAATGTGCAGGAGTTTAATAACAGGCTAGCTGTTTAAATCCCAAAGAGATGGTATGTAACCCATTGGAAAATTTGTATCTGCAGGACTTTTAATGTCAGGTTTGATTTACTGGAGAAGGTGGCAGTAACAGGCCTGAGGAATAATGGAGGAGAGCTCCCTCCAACAGCTATCAACAGGACAGTTACGTTACTTTCCTTAGAACACATAATTCTTACCTAGATATTTATTATTTCTGTTGTGTTCCTCTGATATTGTCCTGCCAGCTACAAAGGCAGATACTTGTCATTCCCTTTCCTCTTTCTTTGAACATCAGATACAAGAAAGAGTTGGCAAAGAAATAGGGAATGTGAGGCTGGAGAAGACGCTTGGCAGCAGTAATATGTAGACTGTTATCATACACAATAAGTATCATACACAATAATCACACCTGGTTTGTCCCAGCCAAAGAATGTGACTGTTAGAGCTGGACAAACGGTTCACATCAAACACCCAAATCTGCTCAACATTCATAAGAACGGCCATACTGGTTCACACCAATAGTCCATCTAGCCTAGCATCCTTTCTTTAGACAGTGGCCAATACCAAGTGCTTCAGAGGGAATGAACAGAACAGGCAATTATCAAGTGATCCATCCTCTATTGTCCTCTCGCAGCTTCTGGCAGTCAGAGGCTAGGGATACCCAGAGTATGCGGTTGCATTCCTGACCATCTTCGCTAATAACCATTGATGGACCTATACTCTATGAACTTATCTATCTCTTGTTTGAACCCAGTTATAGTTTTGGCCTTCACAACAACCCCTGGCAAGGAGTTTCACAGATTGACTGTGCATTTTGTGAAGAAATACTTCCTTTTGTTTGTTTTAAACCCGTTGCCTATTAATTTCTTGTCCCTTGGTGTCTGTGTCTTGTCGTGGTGGGACAGCTTGTCAGCCCTAACGATCATGCCCAGAGTCTGTGTCAGTGAGGGCTTTTTTTTGCTCCTGGTAGGTTCAACCATGCCAGATTGGTCTGTGGGGAAGGGACCAAAGAAAAACAGACACCCTGGTCCTCCAGGTTGGGGGTTAAGCACAGGGCTAACAACCCTGTAAAAAAAACAAAATATGTTATGGAAACAATGGTGGAGAAATCAACCATTATTTTGTGTGATGGCCTTCAGGAGTCAATGATCCATATGACTTCCAGTGGTGAAATCATCAAAATACAACATCAGCGCTAAACTTAACATTTATCAGAGTTGTGTACAGTACTTTCAACACTACTTTATAGTGCAGAATGCTGGGGAATGGTGAAGTATGACATGTCCAAGCTGTCCTCATTTCATAAAACCTGCCTCAGAAAAATCCTCCATCTCTTTTGACCCAGAACAATCTCAAATCAAGATCTATTCATGCAGTGTAGCCAAGAAGAGATGAGCACTATCATTACTAGGAGGCGTTGGCAATGGATTGGCCACGTGTTTTGGAGGGAAGTTGATTCCATCATCAGAATAACAATAAGATGGACACCTGAAGGCAAGCAAAAACGAGGCTTCCCAAAAACAACATGGCAAAGAGCTGTGGAAGCTGAGCTGAAAAACCTGGGGCACAGCTGGGGAACCCTTGAAAGACATGCTAAAAACAGACAAAAGTGGAGGGGTTTCTCCACTGCCCTAAATACCAGAGATGTAATGGGCGACTAACTAAAAAACTAACTATTAATTTAATTTGGTGATCCCTGGTTCTTGTGTTCTGTGAAGGAATAAATAACAGTTCCTTATTCACTTCCTCCACATCATTCATGATTTTTAGACATCTATTATATCCCTTTTAGTCATCTCTTTTCCAAGCTGAAAAAGTCCCAGTCTTATTAATATCTTCTCATATGGAAGTTGTTCCATACCCTTATTTGTTTTTGGAGCCCTACTCTGTACCTTTTCAAATTCTAATATATCTTTTTTGAAGCGGAGCAACCAGAACTGCATGCAGTATTCAAGATGTGGGTTTACCATGGATTTGTATAATGGCCTTTGATACTTACCATCTTATTATCTATCCCTTTTCTAATGGTTCCTAGCATTCTACTGGCTTTTTTTGACTGCCACTGCACATTGAGTGAATGTTTTCAGAGAACTATCCCCAATGACTCCAAGATCTCTTTCTTGAGTGGCCACAGCTGATTCCAGTTGTTAGGAACTTGAAATGCAGATTAGGTGCTTTCTAAGTTTTGTGAACCTTACAAGTGAACGTTGGATAATTTATGGTGTAATCATATTACACACATGGGAAGCACTGGTATCAAATGAGCTTCACTTTAAGAGTTTGAGGATTCAACTAATCCCCAAAGCAAATCTCAGGCTGCATGAACCCATGCAAACTTAAACTAAAGAAAACATTCTTTTAACCCTAAACTAAGTGAAACCAATGTGCATTACACAACTTTAGTTGCTAGACAGATTCCATGCTGATGGGCACATTACAAAGACAGCACTAAAATGTGTTCTCCATTAAAAGGGTCTGATTTTTCGAGTGTGGGTGCTCAGGACTTTTTAAAAAGTCTGGTTCCTTTAACATGTCTCAAATCAGGCACCCAAAATTGAGGCACCTGGAATCAGTAGTCACTTCTGGAAATGTAGGCCACATAGATTAGATTTGAATGAAATGTGGGAAGTTGATATTTACCCTGAAGAAGGAAAGTGAAAGACATTAAATGGATCATTTTAAAAGCTCTGGTATATAGTAGAAATGGACTCAGCCAGAACACTGGATGTGAACCCCTAAAATTTGCAAAAGCCTCAATCTGGATCAGAACTTTAGGGGCCAAGTCTATCTTGAAGGGTCTGAGTTGTAATACCAAATCTGGACCTTTGTGACCATGGCAGCAGTTCAGATCTGGAGACAAACTTCATTGTTCAAACCCTAGCTGATAAAAAGAGGGATGTAAATGAGATGAGACAGAAATGCACTGCACTGATAGAATCTTCTTGTGAAGAGAGACAGACCTAGTAGGGGTTTGACTTTGTGTGTGATTCTCTTTGAATCTGCTGATTTATTATTAAAAAAAAAAAGTGCTATAAGAGAAAAAAAGCATATTAAAATAAACAATAATTACAGAAGTTATAAACAGATCCTCTTCTGTACAACTTCCATTGCCATCCAAGAATGAGTTAAGTCATCTGGAGATCTATCTAATTTAGAGTTTATAGTGCTTCCCATCACCATAATGTCCGAGCTCCTGGTTCAGGCTTACAAGCAATTCTGTATCACTATTGAGTCAGTTGCCTGAAAGTACCAATATTCCCACTGTGCCGTGCTATTTAAGTTATTTTGCATACCCAAAACCTAAAGCCAGGGTGCATTGGGGTAATAGAAAACAGAGGATCCAGGACTGTATTAATGCACTGAGCTAGTGGGAGTAGGATGCAGACATACTATTTAAATACGTATGGAGTGGAAAGGTCACCCTATTATGCAAAAGAAATATTGCTGAGAGACCACTTGAGAGAGATGCATAGTTAGTTTGGGGAATGCAACCATTTCTCTGAGCCAAATTCACCTATGATGTAACACCAGATGAGTTTCAACGTAATCACAGTCGGGATGAGTTTGACCTTGTGTTTTTAAAACTTAGCCACTCTTTAGAAATTTTAGTTGTTGTCCTTAGAATATATGCTGAATGTGGACTGTGGCAGGGGAGGGCATCTGCATCTCTTGCTTTTCCTTCACAGACTCTTGAAAAATCACGGCGGTTTATCTTCAGATGAAATGTAAACACATGTAACATTAAGGTCAAGCATCTATTTGGAAACAAGTGCATTGCACACTTTATCTGAATTAATTAGATAAGAAAAAATACCAGAAAAACTATTTAAAATCCTTGTACAACTGTTTTCTTCGAAGGGTAAAAAATCAAGATAAAGGACACAATTCAGGGTTTAAAATGGGCTTTCTATGAGGTTTGCAAGAGCTTAATCAAAACCCAGCTATCCTCAGACTTACTGGGAATACAGTATGAGAAGAATGTCAAAGGGAAAACAAAGATGTGCAAACATTAGAACTTGTAGTGGGGGAGGGGAAGGGGGAAAGACCAGCTGTGCGATATATAATAGGCTTCAGCATCTTGATTTGCAGTGACTGCATTTCATGCTTGTCACAGGCAAACTGGCATTTTAAAGATGTGCTCTTCACTGCTTTTTCATGTCAATATCTTTGTTCAGGTTATCTGAACTGATGACAGGAATTTCAATTAAAGGAAAAGCCTCTCCTTACTATACTGAGCTGCACAGGGTGGGGGCAGAGGGAAAATGGAGCAGGACTAGCTCTGGAGAGAGTTTTTCTTAAGGCGTCTTGCTGACACACAACAAGATAGCTTAGGAAGGCCTGGGGCAATGCATTCTAAAGTATAGCTTATTGTTCCTTTAACAAGGGCCAACGTGCCATCATCTTAATACCTACTGCCTATGGCCACATACCATAACAGGCAGGGGGGAGAAGAGTTTAATAAGCCCCTGTCTAGCAAAGCAGTTGCTCCTTTGGCTTAGCGCTCAAGAGAACAGCAATCTGGAGCCATACCCAGGTTCTACATAGCTGTGATTCAGGGGTGGTGAGAGAGGATGGCTATGCATGCTTGCAACAAAGGTCAGACTTTTGCCCTAAGAATGTAAGCAATGTTGCTGGAAATGAAAGGGATTATAGATCAATAAGGTTAGGCTGGGAAGAACTGGGATGAAGGGTTTGTGAAAATCTCAAGAACAAGAGAAGTGAGAAATAAATAAATCTGAACACAGAATATAGGTTCAGGAGAGAGAGAGGATACAGGCTATGTCTTCATTACATGTTAAGCATGGGGTAAGCAATCACAGAGTATATTAATACATGGTAGCCTAACCTGCAATAACACAGCCACAGTACGGTGGTGTCCTGCCGCATCCTCATGGGTGCTGTATCTGGCCAGGACAGCAGCTAGCTGGGCATGTATCCCAAGATTCATGTAGCATAATACAGTCTTCAATCTCAGAGCGTTGTGTCTGCCCACTCTGGGGATTTATGTGTTTGTGTGGCCAGGTGGCTGCATGCTATTACATGGCTTGTTAGTGGGAATGGTTCTGCTGTATCAAACACTGGGGATGTGTGAAGCAGGAAAAACTACAAGCAGGAAGCAGAGAGGAGGAAGGAGCTAAATCGAGGCAGATTGGGAGTCCATGTCCAGTCAGGAGCATGTAGCACTATACGTGAAGCCAAGCCTTGAGTCAAGTCCGCAGAGAAGACAAGCCCTCAGTGAAAACTAAAACCACCCATAGATCTAGATGTCAGCTTGTTATCTGGGTAAAATAGGGAAACATTTTTTCTTTTAAATATATGTGGTGGATCTCAGCTACCAGATTCTGATCTCTGTATCTACCTGATGAGCAAACAAAACTAGAAGAATGGGTTGTTTTATTCCTTAGAAATGTAGAAGTCATATTCATATGTCACATTGTTTTTATGGGAAAATCGAGATGACAATTGGCTTACTTTTTTTGCACCATTTCATTCCCCCCACCTTCTAGAAAACGCTGAAAAAATGTCTTTCATTTCATCATATCACCTCCAGGAGGCTTTTAAGGTCAGTGGAGATGAGTCTCAAGTTTCCATTCATATGTTACAGTCACGTAATTTAAACAGAAAAGTGCATTTAGGCTTATGCAAACTACTGTCTATTAAGATTCAACAAGGCTTTGCTGACTCTTGTGGAAACAGCCAAAATGACATTTAGATACTTAAAATCAAGGAAAATTAGACTCCACACTTGATCTTTAGGCCAAATTCTGCTTTCTGTCTGTGTAAATCTGCTGCCATCAACTCAAGTTTTACTAAAAAAAAGTGTATGCAAAAAAAAAAAGTAGTAGGTTTGGGGGTTATTTTAATCTAAAAAACGTGTCTATTTTCCTCCGCAAATAACTCAAACCCTGGCGACTAGCGTTTCCTCAAATAAGAAACAGAAAATCACCAGTCACTAATAATAAAAAGACAATCGCTTGACTCAGTGAAACGTTAAGTACATCCGAGATCCAGATTCACCAGTACTCCACTAAGATGTGTGCTGCCATGCAGACTTCCGGCACCAACTCTCATTCTAACCAGGGATAATCAGTCTACCATCTTTTCCTCTTCCCTCCCCTGCCTTTTCACTGTGGCAGGCTGCAAGAGGGGCCTCAGTGGGAGCCATGATCTGCTGTCCTTCCTGAGCCTGTTCCTCATCTTTGTGAGCCTCAACCTCTTTGGCTCTCTATTTTAGTGCTCAAAGGAGCAGATAAAGGAAGCCCATTAATGCTTTTTAGGGCAAAAAGGGTATGAACAGAAGGGAAGAGACTGCCCAAGAGAGAAAAACTGCTGCAGGAAATCTCCTCGTTCCCTAGCGGTAAGACAGGCTTGGGGTGGATTGAGACAATGGAGAGCCACTCAACAGCAGCCTGGCCACAATGAGAGAAGCAGCGGCTGCGGGGTGGGAGTTGAAGAGGGCTGCTGACCATTTGAACCATCCCCTTCTGGCCCCAGTGAGAGAAGCTGTGGCAGCAGGGGGGAGGAAGAATATTTTCTGGAAGTAATTTTTTTCCATTATTACCATTGGTTGAGACCAAACGTGGACAAGTTCAGCTCAAGGGGAATGATTTTGGGTGAGTTCTGAACGGAGAACAGTCTACAGTGGGCGCTGAGCTGCGCTGTCTCAACATTTATTTTGCTGTGGAAGTTTGAATTCCCAGCCGCTATCTTTGTATCAGTGCTCTCTGCACAGGGCCAAATCCTGAAGTCCTTACTCAGTCCTGGGAGATTTGCCTGAGTAAGGGCCTCCAGATATGGTCCCTCATGTCTAGAGGAGCAGCACAGTATGGTCTACATGTGCAGTGCATGTAGAGTTGCAAACAGATACAGCACTGATTGCAAGGGCTTTGCTCAGGTCAGCTCTGTGCTTTTATCAAGCACTTATAATGCTCATTATTCAACCCCTCCCTACCTCCATATACACAACTCACATCATGATGGCTTTAGGCCAGACTGAAGTGTGTTTTCCAAGACCTTCAATTAAGATGCTCACGGACAGTCAGCAGGTGTCAGTGTTGAACAGCAAAATGTCCTGAACCCCCCTAATTTCCAGGCGCTGATCACTTACAGAATGAATGGCAGACGTTGATACTGACACTCCCCAAAAGGGATTAAATGTTTCTCTTCTTTCTGACTCATCTCAACAGAAAAAGATAAACAAATATTTACCATCGGATGGGAAAGTAGTGGGAAAATGACTTTTCCCCCCTCCACAACATGCTGTGCAACATCTGCAATCGCATGTGTGGTAATTTAAGGGAAATGGGCGTGTGTGCAAGAATTGGCTTTTGAAGAGCACAAAAAATTACACTGAATTGCCCCAGACGTTGAGTCTTTCCTAGCATTTTGCATACCATTGGCTAGCTCCTCAGCAGATCTGCAAACCTTTATGTAATATGGAATTGTTTAACTGAAGTAACTTAGGAGTTCTTCATACCTTTGTCTGAATGACATGGACATTTAAAGGGTTTTGCTCAAATGATAGTGCCAGCCTTGTTCTCTCTTTCATATGGGGCAACCTCAACTAAATACATGCTAGGGCAAAAGTCTTCACTTCAGTCTGTATTGTGTATCTCTAATGCTGTTCTGAGCGGCATGGGACTATTGAACTAAAGAACTGTTGTTTGCCATCAGCAATTTTAGCCCTCTTGCAGATAAGCCAATACAGGGTTATATATATCACAGAAACTTGAATCACCTGACATTTTATCCTGTAGTGTGTGGTGTTTCGTAAACTGTATTACAATTGTAGGCTGTCACCTTAAATTTCAGGGTTTTTCCCCAGCCTTGCTTGCAGATTAGGATCTAGGCCTACCAGCAGTCAGTCTGAAAATACCTTGGAGCAAGTTGGGGTGCGTTAGGAAGCAGCCTGTTTTGTCTCTTTCTATTTTTGCGTTGTTATGTGTTATTGTTCTGACTTCTAAGAAATAAAGTAGTGTTATGTTGCAACCTTCCAGCAAGAGAACTTTATGTTTTTATCTAACTTCTCTGAGTGTATGCCATGAACATAACACAGAGGACAGTGGCGATAAGTGCATACACACACTGGCTAGTGCAAGACCACCCGATTTATGCTAGGGGCAGCCCCACACATAGAACAAGGGAATCTGTATTGCGGTTTTTCTGCAGGATCCTTTTAAATCCTGTGCTTGGCTACCTTATGAGTCTATCTGGGATGTGGGAGGAGAAAAATGGAAAATGTCTTACACTGTTGTGTCATGTCCCCAGGCAGGTCTATTTGTGCCCCACTAACATTCTATTGAGTGGATGGAATTTCAGACTTGCCCAAGTTTTTGTGGCTGGCTGACCCTAGAAACAGACCTACAGCCAAGATCCTCGATAAACCCTATTACTTCACTGTACTGGGGATTCTTCTTTAGCTGAAAAGGTAGAGATCAGTGTTTCAAGTAGGAAGATCATACGTTCTCTTCTCTATTGTGCTATTTAGTTCAGAGATGGAGCTAGACCAAAATCCCTAGACCCAAACATCCCTTGACTCTCATCTCTATATAATAGGTCAAACTAAAATCCAGATGCGAAGATCCCTTAATTATGGGGATGTTTGTATCTGGAGACAAACTTTGCAGCTTTGGGTGGCTTTCTAGTTTAACTAATAATTGTGGGGTACATGCAAACACCTCCTATGTCTCTTTCTCTTCCTCCACCAAATGACCAGCTAACAGACCTAGAGGCAGATCTCCCGTTAGTGTAAATTGCCATAGTTCCATTGACTTCAGCAGATGCTATAACTTCAGTGGAGCTGTGACAGTTCACACCCGCTGAGGATCTGCCCTCCCCTCCCCCCCGGGGCTGTCTTAGAGCACAAGAGCTTACTGTGGGGTTTACATGTGGGAGGCAGCCAAACAGTGAGTATTAGACACCTGCTTGCGTCTACCTCCCGCCACAGTATTTGTTATTCAGTTACACAGCAGAATCTGAGTTGGCTCATACTCAGGGAAGATTGTTTATATCGCTACATACTTAATAACTTCCCAGTGAATGAATGGATATTTCACCTCCTCCTCCTCCTCATTCTCTACCCACTCTCTGTATTTTTCTCTGGTTAGCATTATCATTTGCTAAATATATCACAACACACTTTTTGCCTTTGACTGCCGTTTTAAGTCCTTAGTGGGGCTTCCTCCATTCTAGGAATTTCACAAATCACCAATGAGTGGGATGGTAAGTGGGCTGAATAACAGCTTCTTTGGCTCGAGCATTGCATCTGCCATAGCAGAGAATTAGCACCAATGAGTGGCATTTTCCCTCTGTGCCACAGCTCATGAGGATCCGATGAATTCATAGCTCTATGAAACGTCAAGGGAGTAATCATAATATTTTACCTTTAAATAGCACCTTTTAGATGAAAGATCACCAATTGCTTTACAAATTATGTACAACTAGCAACAAGTTTAAAACTGATAAGAAAGAATGACTTCTATAAAACACATAATTAGCCTGTGAAATTCATTTTCACAAAATATCGTTACCCCCTTTTTGACCTAAGTGGTTAGCCAAAATTCAGAGACCTACAGGTTGCATATGTTAGAAGAAATTGATGAGTGGGGGTCAGATATTTATTTGATGCAATCCTGTTTACTTATAAAGAATGTATAAAGTCCAGTTTCCTTAAATACAGAAGGAATCAAACAACAGGAGATAGGTCCTTCACTTACAGTTCCAAGCCTCTTTCAGCCAGCACTTAACCCAAAAGCGCTCTCTCTCAGCTCTTTCTCAGCATTATGCTACCACTGCCTCTGTCACTGTGACCTGGTTCCACAAAGGGACTTAGACTTTTAGGTGCCTAAAAAAATCACAGGAATAACAATGTGATCCATAAAGCCTGAAGTAGGCCCCTACATTCCCTATGCAATAAATGGGGAAAGACAGACACCTTACTCTGTTATCCACAATAGCCAGTATACCAGATGGAGAGTTTCACCTAAACTAGTCAATAGGAGATGAGGATGAGCGGTGTGTTTCTTAAGCACCTCCTCTCTCTTGGAGATAGACACCTAAGGCTGGGCTGCTCGGAGATGCCTATCACTGCTTGTGATCCACAGCCAGGAACCCCTCTTCAGGAATCAGGTGGCTTCGACTCCCTACGTTGTTTCTTGTGAGAATGAATTAGGCACCTGACACACACTGCACAAAAGGGCCAGCGAAGGAGAGATGCTGCTGCTGCTGCCATCATCCTTATAACTTTTAGCCCAGTGGTTGGGATGTGGAGATTGAGGTTTAATTCCCCCCTCTGCTTGATGGAAAGAAAGAATTTGAACAGGGCTCTTCCACTCCTCAGAAGCATGCACTAACCACTTAGCTATGGAATTTTCTGCTCTGGGGCTCCCGCAATCTCACCTGTGGAAGCTGTTCCACTTTGGCTAAATACTTAGAGTCACAAAGCAAGCACGAGAATGACTCTGTAGCCCAGTGGTTAGGCCACTCACCTAGCAAGTTGGAGACCCAGGGGCCAGTCCCCCTACTCCAGCGACTTCCTGCTCTAGCCAGATTTTAAATGGGACCTGATCCAGTAAGAAGTCTCTGAGTATGCCTACCAGATTGGGCTCCCCGGGTGAAAGAGGAGCATGTATCTTTCCCAGGTTCATAAATCACTCTGAGAGAAGATAGGCATCTGGCTATCTGAAGTGAGGCAGCAGTGTACATACCCAGAGGCAGAAACTTAGGCACCTTTCAGAACTTTTACAGCAAATTGTAGGTACTGTGTGAGTTTAGGTGCCTACAGGATTAGGCAGCAGCTGGGCAAGAGTTTTATGGTGCTTAGTGGAGCCTAACCCTGCTTAAGTACCTTTAGGGAGGTAGGCCTGTGCCTGGTGCTTCCTTGCTGCCTTCTCTGTCTGCATCTGTGGTCTCTTTTCCGCAGCCACACAAATCTTCACCAACCACCACCTAGAAAAAAACCTCTACCCACACGGGCTTTGCATCTGTTTGGGGTGGAGGCTGCTATTGTTTAACCCATCCTATAACAATATAATTGAGGCTAGGGCCTTAAAAGGATTTTTTTTTTTAATGTTAGACATTTATAGTGATACTGGGAACTGCCACCATTGAATTAGAGAGGATATAAATCCTCGGAATTTTGCAGTTGTCTGAGGTTAGGTAGAAACTCTCTGTGTAGGTAGAGTAGTCCATAAATTGTTCATTGCAAGGTTTTTTGCACCTTCCTCTGAAGGATTTATGAGACAGCATACTGGACAAGGTGGACCACTGGTTTGATCTGGTAGTCCTATGTCCTTATTTGAAAGGACTTCTAATCTGGTACAACAGTGAATGTTCTGTTGGCCTGCAGCAAAAGATGAACAGATTATCCAGATCTAGTGTAAAGCAGGAGGAGGTGCAAGTAGCTGTTCTAGTTTTCTGAACCCACTGTGTCTTGGTGGCAGAAAACAATGAAAACCTTGCTGGAACACATAATCAAACTGTTTCCTTTAAGCTTGAAGTAAGACTCGTGTTTCACACGGGGAGTGAGTCTGATTCTCTTCTGCTATTAAAACAAAGGTTTAATAGTGGCATATTCAGGCTGCTACAGTCATGGAAGGATAGAGAAGTCTGTCATTATTTCTGTTATTACCTGAAAATCTTGGGAGGAAAAGTATGTTCACCTAGAAGATGTTAGGGCCAAATTTAGCCCTTGTGTAACTCTGTTGGATTTTCTTTTGGTGTTTGTGCAGTTGAATAAAGTATAAAATACATCATAGTGGTCAGTGTTCTGAGTCACATTACTGTTCTGTGAGTGAGTATGCTAACAGAAATGTTCACAGTCATTTGCTGGTGAAGTAACATTAATGAAATTAAACAGCAGCAGTGTGGAGGGTAATAAACAGACACAAAATCAGCCAAGTTGGGGTGATAGTGGATTAACGTTAAATAAACAACCATATAAGGCAAAATGAGTGAGAAGTTTATTAGTTATTCCGTATCTTCATGCCAGATGCATGTTAAGGGGTTTGCTATTACTTCTTTGAAATCACTGTTTACTGAAGTGCATCAGATAAAGCGAGTGTTTATTTTTTCCTCAAGGGGCTAGAACGCACAGATTCTGCCAAACTAAACTTATTCTGATAACCTGCCAGCATGCTAAATAAAGTTGTAACAACAAATACAGAAATTAAAAATGACCATCTTCAGTTCAGCTTTTTAGGACTAACACCAAGTTAATGATAAACTACTTGATAATTTACTGAGAACAGATTAGGGGTTTGAACAAGTAGATGAAATCCAAATAACATGTTAGTCTGCTATTGACCTCTACCTATGAATCAAGAGTAATTGCAAGAATTTTGTGAGGATTGCACTGTGCTCAGGGGCAATTAGGAGATAGATTGCTTTGGTAATTAAAGTCACAATCAGTAGGTAATAGAAGACCAGAACCCATAAGATTCAGAATTAGGGCTAGAATGTCTGTTCTTTTTGGCCATGTTAGCAAGATGTTACCTCCTTCTCACAGGTAATCTGATTGATCTGAGTCAAGTCAGGCATTTGGAGTCTGAATTAATTGCCAAAAATGAATGATGGCAATATGTTGCATTCTCATAAGGAAGATGTAAGTTTGGCACTGAAGGCACTGCTTGAAAAAGGCTGGAGGATACTAATGGCACACTACTCTGAGCAGTCTTTGCTCGGTCAATCCAAGCAACATTATTAAAGCCAGATGTGGCTGCATTTACAGTTCATTCCACCATTCCAGCAGGTGGGGAAAATACTGCAAAAGTGGGAAGCAAAGAAAAGAGGTTGGACAAAATCAGGAAGACTTGTGAAAGAGGTAGAAATCCACTAATTGAATAGTGAAGATAAATATAAACATTGCACAGCTCTTGAACTGCACCTCATCCAGCCTGTGCACTGAAACTAAGATCCTGCAAACCCGAGGCCTGATTCTGCACCAGAGAAATCAATGCTTCACGTTACACATGAATAGTCCCAATGAACTCTTCTGTGCCCCCAAACTCCACAAAATAGGGACTGTATAGCTTTATTTATGTTCAACACCTAGTGCAATGTCACCCTGATTACTTAAATAAAATAATAGGACAAATTACAGAATATTTTTTTTAATTAAGTTTTGTAATCTTTGAATAGTATGTTATAATTCTGGGAATGAATGGTGAAAACATGTTAATTCCACTAAGATTTCCTAAAATGTCACTTTCTTTTAGCCCATCCATCTTCTCCGTTGTAGAATCAAAATTCAATATGTTAGAGAGAAAAGAAAAACTTACTACCCAAAGAATTTCAGTACAATTGATTTGCTGCTTATCCCAAATGCACTTATTAGTTGCATTAAGAAGTGATGATAAAGTTAAATCAATTCATGGAAGATGCCCTGAAAATTCACCATAGATGATTCAATATTCATTTACACAATGCACTGGGCTGTTAGCACACTTGCTCCCCCACAACAATTCAGTACATTAGGACTGTACAAATGTCCAAACTGAATAGCTGTGAAATCTATTTTGAATATAAATAATTCTGAATGACAAATTATGAGCCCTATCCTGCAAACCCTTATTCACACAAAAAGGCCTGCTGAAATCAAAGTAAAGGCCTACAGGATTAAGGGCAAATTTCCTTCCTTGCATTCTAATAATCATTAGCCTCCCAATGTGGGAAAAACACTCTGTTGCATTCCCAGAGTTTTCAGGCTGCTTCTTCCTGTGCAATTGACTACACCCGTGTGCCATGTCAACCCTCTGTTTTCCTCCCAATAAACTTTGTTGGACATGGGTTGATCTTCAAAGGGAAATGGAGAAAGCCCACTTGCTTAAGTCATTTACACTGGCCTGAACAAAGCACTTGAGAATATACTGTAGAGCTTAATCCTTCACTTGAAAGGGAATGGACTAAATATTTAATGTGTTTACTGTGTTCAATTCCTGTGACTGACTCCCATCATCTAAGTTCAAGTCCCCGGTATCCCTACCGCAGAGGGATCTTTCTTCACAAATCACCATTACTTCCCATAATTCAAAAGAGGAAACTCTTTAAAATTTATACATATCTATATATGTTTTCATGCCATTATGATGTTGAAGTTGGGGATATTTTGACATTTTACTTGTACAAATTAGCCAGATTTTGGCTTTGATCCAGCAAAGCACTTGAGCATGTCCTTTAACTTTAAACAGTTCCATTAAAGTGACTAGGACTGTTCACATAGTTAAAATTATGCACATGCTTTGCTGGATCAGGATCTTTGGGACCTATTCATGTGATCACAGCTCTGAGCAAAACTTCAGCCACTCTGAAGGGAAAGAAGCTTCAGAATGGAAGTGTTCACAAAACATGAACTTGGTTATGATGCAAAACAAGTGAACAACCAAACAAAAATTAGAATTTGGCAGAAATGCAAATTTTTATAGGATGGGAATTCCACGATTTCACAGAGTTCAAATTTCCACCACTTTGGCCTTATTTGCAGCTGTTTTGTTCTTAGTAATTAACAGGAGGACTATTTTTGCACCTTGGCCACATTGGTGTATCATGAGAGCTTGATGCAATCAGTGTGTGGCCATCTTTACAGGGCTATGACATGCTGTTTTGATTTACTTCAAAAGCTTTTCAAACAAAAAAATCCAAAACCCTGAGCTAAAGCAGCCTAGGGCAAATTCACAGGGCCTGATCCTCTTTCACTTACACAAATTTGCAACATGAATGTAACTCCCTTGAGCCCTCCCTATCCTTTCATCAAGTAATTCTCATTTAGGTCAATTATATTCTGGGGTGAAAGATTCAGACCCACTGACCTAAGTGGAATTGCTTCTGAGCCAACCCAGTGTAAGAAGAACATCAAGCCCATCCATGATTTAAATGGTGGGGTAAATTACACACAGGGAGCCAGAACCTTAACTTGCATTAAAGTCAGTGAATCTTTGCTGATTTACATCAGCTAAGGATCTGGTAACGGGTGTAAATAGAGTGGAGAATGGGTGTAAGTGGTAAAGGAATGAAATGTCCACCAATCTGATATGCAGTGGGTGTGCAAAATGAATGTGATCTACCTACAGGGCTGGAAGGTATGGTGTATCAGGGAAAACAACTAACACCAAGATATAAATTACTGGGAGCAGAAGAGCTGCCTCATTGTGCATACCCTCTTATTCCCCGCCCTCCCTCCCCCTGCAATACCCACTGAATGCCAGCTTGGTAAAAGTTTTACTGCTTTCCCATTCACTAGTCTTTCCTGACCCTCGCACGTGTACCTTACAGCACTAGTTATATCACCTCTGAATTTGACCCAAAGACTTTAATAGGAACTATAGCTGCTTCCACCAATGACGTGTTTGGCCCATTCTGATCTGAGTTTTACCGCTAACTTGATTTGAATGAAGTGGAGATACTCTAGATTGACAGTGGTGTAACTGAGACCAGAATTTGGCCCACACTCTCTGATGGTGGACATCACTCAAGAAAGCCCAAAATAAGCTTGACGACTCAAGCTTATGGAGAAAGTCACACTGTGTGATGTTAACAATTGCTGTGTCACTGAGGCTTCCTTTAGTGGGTGAATTAAACAAATAAAACTGAAGAGCCATAACACGGTTTTCAGATAGAAACCTTTGATATAAAAGAGAAGTTTACTTGGGCCATATCATGCCCTGGATCCATGTGTGCAGTCCCAATGACATCAGGGGCAATGCTGTGTCCCCCCACCCCCTGCCACTGCCAGTACCGTACTAACAGGGCTGGGCTGAGGTAATACCATTCTTAGGTCATGAGGGAGGCTATCAGATCCTCTTGCCAGCCTCCCAAACTCCTGAGGCATGAAGAGATTCTAGCACTGGGCACCGCCTGTCGTATCTTACTGCTTAAACAATATTACAGGAAACAAATGCTTGAAATCCAAAGACAATTGAAATGCTAATTGCTTCTAGGAGGATGGTAGCTCAGACAGCTCCGCAGTTGCCTGACTGGTGGGGTGGTGGAGGAGCCCAAAGGTAGTTATTTTTCTGGAGAAAATTTGGATCCCAGTTACACTGGTGTAATCCAGATTAACTCCACTGACTTCAGCAGAGTTACTTTGGGTTTATTCTGGTGTAAACAAGCCTAGAATCTGTTTCATTCACTAGTACAGCCTAATGTGAAGAAACCCATGTACCTAGACAAGAAGTCAGCCACGAAATGTACAAATTAATCTGGGAAGGGAAGCAGCCAGACATCAACATGAATGCCACTATACTTATATTTTGAAGGAGGGCATAATTCCAGCGGATCATTAACGGGAGGCATATTCTTCCCTCAGTCCACATGCAGAACCCTGTGGGCTAAATCATGCAGTTGTTCCATGTGCCTGCCTTTTAAGTAACTGGGAATTTGTAAGCGAAAGGACTGTAGAACCAGTGCCAAAATTTGATGTCAAGAGACATTCTGAACACCAGTCACGAGCATGCTGTGACCCTAAATATACATTGCTTTGCCAACAGTAACAGAACAGTAACATACAGGACTGGAAGTTGTGTTGTGTCAGGGAAAACAACTAACACCAAGATATTAAAGAGGACTTTAATAACTCAGTCATAGGTTAGAGGTTTATTACAGGAGTGGGTGGATGAGGTTCTGTAGCCTGCATTGTGCAAGAGGTCAGACTGGATGATCATATTGGTCCTGTCTGTCCTTAGAGTCTATGAGTCTAATACATCTTCTATAGGTTGCTTTTCCCTAATTTCACTCTAGCCATTGTACCCAATAAACATATCATGCTTGATTATTGTAGATTTTTTTTTTTTTTTTACACAGAAGTTATCAGAAAATCTATACTGTATATGAAATCTGTAAATAAACAATGGATTAGTTATGTGTGTAATACTGACGGGAAGGACAGATTATGCAATGGCTGGAAAACAATATAATTACATGCATAAACAGAAGCATGCATCCTGCTATTATAAAGAATCAGCTTTTAGTGGAAAAGATTCTCATTACAGCCTCAAACCAATTCATAGATTTTTTTTTTTTAAATTTATGAACTTTTATGCAACAACTGTCAGCACATTTCTTTACGGAAGACACTGTTGTCGCCAGCTGTTACTCAACCACTAGCATTAGGGACATTAAAGGTGCAGGAAATGTAGTAGATCTTTTGCGTAGTTTGGAAGGAGTTGGTTTCCCGATTACCCTGGAAGCTAGATTTACTGCTGGGCAGAAAAACCACAATTCACAAAGGAAGAGAATAGTTGATATATGAATACCCACCTAAAGTCTGCTCATCAAAACAAACAATGTATTAGGAAAAACAGTCACTTGACGTCATTGCTTGAGGAAATTACTCATCAGAATACTGTATTTTTTAAAGTAACATGAAAAACACTAGAACTTTGTTGATAATTGGCTCTTATGCTTTGATATTAAGTCACTTTACAGTAGGACAGACTGTAAGGTCCAAATGTCTGGTATTGACTGATTAACTGCCTGCTGAATTTTCAAGGTTAACATGTCAGAATATTATTTGATTTTAACTGATGATGCTTTGTTTCCAGATGTTACTATACCTTACACAAGACTATAGGTCAAAGTGCACATGATTGCTAGCAGACTCAACATCTGATACAAAAGAAAGGAAGGTGAGGAAGACAGAAAACTGGGGCATGGGCAGAGGCAAGCATGCGTCATGCATGGCACAGCACATCATTTAAAATCTCCAGGGGCAGTAGCTTCCTTTTGATGAACATCAGGCCATTTACTAGAACAGTGAGATCTCCCTTTCCTTTTCCACCCACTGAGTTAATGATCATTACTATTGTGTGGCATGATTATCTGAGAAGATCCTGGGCCAAATGCTGTTGTGAAATAAACCCAGAGAAACGCCAGTTGCTCTATGGGAATTAAGCTAATGTATACTCTTGTACTGCAAAGCAAAATTTGGCACTATACATACACTGTAAGCTACAAGTAACAGACCATACAGCATACAAATTCCTCTGCAGATACACTTGTAAATTGGAGACCAGTGTGTATAATGATCCAGGATGTGAATTTTTTTTTTCCCAACAAAAAAGCCACTGAGTGAAATGCTGGCCCCATTGAAGTGAATGGAAGTTTTGTCACCAGAGGAGGAATGAATGCAATGGAGGAGGAACTGCTGATTTTGAGTAATGGAATTGGGATTTTCAAAGGTTTTGTTATTTTTCCACTAATTTGGTTGATTTTTGTATAATTCTAAAAAACCAGAGCACACTTAACATCATGTTGCACATTTTTACTGCACTGCACATTTCTGGGCCCCATTTCTGACATGACTCCTTTTTTCTTTTGTTACTTACAATTATATACTGAAGTCTAGTAAATTAATATCATTGCAGACTTCCAATTTTACAGCCAAAGATCCTGGCTCAAATGTTTTAGCCTCAGCTTTGCATCTGTAGCTCGGAGATACAGAGCTCAGATCTTCAGTTTATCAAGTACCCTTCTCAAGATCAATGACATTCAGGAAGATAGCCAGTATTGCCAGTAATACATCACACTGTAATGGCATGTCGCTTAGTAAGTTGGCAATCACAGCCAAACAGTTTCTTTGTGTAAACTAGACAAAAGGTCAGTGCACTGGCGAGCACACAGGAATGTCTCACTGCTACAAGTGACGTGCAGGACCTGGAAAATGGATCAGTCTCTAACTACAGTGAAAATGCAATCAGCATTTCTAATGCTTTGGCAGGCATTACAACGTTCTCTGCACGTTTCCACAGGCCACCCACTTTGGGCACCTTTTTATATGATCAAAGACAGAAGTTGAAGGTTTGAAATCCTTTTGATTTTTTTTTTAATTTAAATGTTCTAAAATGTGGATATTTCGTTAGAAAAAAACTTGGAAAAAAACCTATTCCCCTCGCCCCAAGGAAATGACTCAATACAGCAGAAACATATTTGTAAAATAAATAGATGACTTTGTGAGGAATAAAATAAATAAAACATCTCAGATTTACAGTTGTTTTGGCTGGATCTCCCAACACGCTCTTCTTTGTCTTATGGTTTTCTTCTCTGAATCTCATCCTTCCCTCTCAACTTTCCTCTTTCACTCTGAGTGCTGCATTTTTTTTAAGGTTGCTTAATTCAGGAAAACTAATCAATTGGTACAAAAAGTTCTGAAAGGGCTTTTGAGGGACTGCCTAGAATTTGATCAGTTTCAACCTATCTCAGGATACAAGAAACTCCCATTGAGCTTTCATCCTCCTGAGCGAGAATAGGATTCTGGGGTTTATATGCCCTGAAAAACGTGAATCGCAGTCATCTTCTACTACCCTTGTGAATGTTGGCAGCCGCTTTATAATATCCTTTAGGGAAAAAAAACCCTACAAAGTATATTGAGCATTAAGTATTATCCTTTTGTCAGCCTATCTGCAAACTTGTTCCTACACCAACTAAGGGAAAGATTCCTCCAGCCTTACTCAAGTGAGTAGTGAAATAAATGGGCCAAGCCATCAGTTCCCTCTTTAATGTTATACTATACTTGACATCAGTGCATGATGACGTCGGTAACTACTGTGGCCGATAATCACTTCACATTGGACTGATAGAGAAATGGCTTGAGATCCCAAAGGGGCATCCACGCTTTTTTGGAATTTACCTGCTTTTTGCAAAATTAGACGGCTTTAGGGCTGCTGTAACTTAAGATCACAGTACTGTCAGATAGCAATGAGGCCTTCGCAAAGTCTCAATATGCATCTGTTCCTGGAATTTACTTCATTTCCTTCCTGAAGTGTTTCGTTTCCTTCCTAGGCCATGCCATTTTATCCATTTTCTGCTTTTCTTATGCAGTCAACACCTAGTTTCATGAGGCTTGGACTGCAGATAGTAATAATTTCACTGAAATGAAATTTCATGGGTATATTATTTTCTCTTAGCAGTCACTAACTCTCCTTCACTGCATCTAGAAAGTATCCAGACTTCAGTAAATAATGGAGGATGCTTTACGGTGCATGTTGCTTACATGCCTACCTAAGTTACAGCTACAGGTTGTAACCAGTAAAATAAACAGACATCCCACACTCTTTACCTTAGATAGATAAACCACACAGGAAGCAGCATCAGTTTTGATTTAGGTGAGAGATGGCCCCAATCAAAATCCCAGAGCCAAATAAGCCTGAACTCTGGGGAAGTCCAGATCTGAAGCCAAATGTTGCAGCTGTCATTTATTTCCATAAAGGGCTGAACTGAAGTCCTGGCTCTAAATACCCTTGGAATTTTGGAGATATAAAGCCAGACCTGGATCTGGATCCAAACATTATGGCTTGGGACCATTTCTACCTTAGATCAGTTACCTCAGCTGGGTTAATAAATTCATTTTTCCCCAGGGGAATCCATTTTCAAACAATCCTCAGGTATTTGGTTTGTCACCAGCTTTTGTTTTTAGTAACACTCTCAATATACATGTGACTAGCTGACAGATTTCTTCACCAAATAGTTACTGAACCAACAAGAGGTGAAGCCATTTTAGATTTGGTATTGGTGAGTAATGAGGACCTCATAGAAGAACTGGGTGTAAGAGACAACCTTGGTAATTCAGTTTAAACTAAATGGAAGGATAAACAAAAATAAGTCTGCAATTAGGGTCCTTGTTTTCAAAAGGGCTAACTTTAAAAATTAAGATAATTAGTTAGGGAAGTGGACTGGACCAAAGAACTCAAGGATCTGAATGTGGAGAAGGATTGGACTTACTAGTCAAGGTGGCAGAAGCTATCTGAAGCCTGCATCTCAAGCAAAGGAAAAAAATTCACAGGGAAGGGCTGCAGACCAAGCTGGATGAGCAAGCATCTCAAACAGGTGATTAAGAGAAAGCAGAAAGCCTACAAGGAATGGAAGACAGAATGGATCAGCAAGGTAAGCTCCCTCTTGGAGGTCCAAAAGTATAGGGATAAAGTGAGAAATGTCAAAAGCCAAGCAGAGTTGGACCTTGCAAAGGGAATTAAAACCAATAGTAAAAGGTTCTTCAGCTATATAAATAAAAAGAAAAGGAAAGAATAAGTGGTACTGCTACCACGGCAGATGGGGTGGAGATTAAAGATAATCTGGGCATGGACCAACATCTAAACAAATACTTTGCCTCATTTTTAATAATAGCATTTTTAGCATAGCATTTTTAATAATGCTAATGAAGAGCTTAAAGGTAGTGGTGGGGTGGCTAACGGGAAAGAGGATATAGAGGTAGAAATGACCACATCTGAGGTGGAAGTTAAACTCAAACATCTTAATGGGACTAAACTGGGGGGCCTGGATAATCTCCATTCAAGAATATTAAAAGAACTAGCACATGAAATTGCAAGTCCAATAGCAAGGATTTTTTAATAAATCTGTAAACATATGACTGAAGTATTGCTAATATAGTTCCTATTTTTAAGGAAGGGAGGGAAGTGACTCAAGAAACTACAGGCCTGTTAATTTGACCTTAATTGTATGCAAGGTCTCGTAACAAATTTTGAAAGAGAAAGTAGTTAAGGACATAGAAGTGAATGGTAATTGGGATAAAATAAAACATGGTTTTACAAAAGGTAGATCATGTCACACTAACCTTCTTTGAGAAGATAACAGATTTTTTTTAGACAAAGGAAATGCAGTAGATCTAATCTATCTGGATTTTAAGGCATTGATGCAGTTCCATGTGGGAAATTATTAGTTAAATTAGAGAAGATGGGGATTAATATGAGAAATGAAAGCTGGATAAGGAACTGGTTAAAGGGAAGACTACAGTGGGTCATACTGAAAGGTGAAATGTCAGGCTGGGAGGGAGATTACTAGTGGAGTTCCTTAGGCATTGGTCTTGGGACCAATCTCATTTCATATTTTTATTACCGACCTTGGCACAGAGAGTGGGAATGTGCTAATAAAGTTTGCGGATGACTTAAAGTTAGGAGGTATTGCCAGTACAGAGGAGAATCAGAATATTATGCAAGAAGATCTGGATGACCTTGTAAACTGGAGTAATAGAAATGGGATGAAATTTAATAGTGCAAAGTCATGGATTTAGGGACTAATAAGAATATTTGCTATAAACTGGAGGTGTATCAGTTGGAGGTGACAGAGGAGGAGAAAGACATATGTATATTGGTTGATCACAGGATAACTATGAGCCATCAATGTGATGCAACTGTGAAAAAGGCTAATGCAGTGCTAGGGTGCATCAGGCAAGGTATTTCCAGTAGAGATAGGGAAGTGTTAGTATGATTATACAAGACACTGGGGAGACTTCATCTGGAATACTGTGGGCAATTCTGATCTCCCATGTTTTAGGAAAGATGAATTCAAAGTGGAACAGCAGAGAAGGGCTACTAGGATGATCAGAGGAATGGAAAACCTGCCTGATGAGAGAAGACTCAAAGAGCTTGGTTTGTTTAGCCTAAGCTAAAGAAGGCTGAGGGGAGATATGATTACTCTCTATAAGTACATCAGAGGGATAACAGATGATCTGAACCACCATTGGCCCAAGATTGTTGGGACACACACAGCACTCTGTAATCACCCCCTCCCTTCCTGACTCCTCTCACCTCTAGAAAGGCCCATATGCCTGGGGTCCAGAAGTAGGTGACCTGGGGCTAGACATGACTCTTGTATCCCCTATTCAGGGGGGATACGGAGCTGGCTGTCCAAGCCAGTCTTTCATCCCCTTTCTGCCACTGGATCTGGGCCAAGAATCAGGCTTCCAGTAGCATTTGTTGCGCTACTACAGTAGCCAAGTTTTAGTTTGGGGATTTTTTTTTTTTTTTTTTTAATGTCATGCTTTGAAGAAAGCACTGTGGAGTTATTTTTGTAAAAGTGTTTTCCATTCCCATGTAGTCCTTCAGGAAGGCACATTTTCAAAACAAACACACACTGGAGGCATTGGGCCAAACCTCCTCCCAGGTCCCAATTCAGTAAATTGACTTCACTGGGACCGTAACATTTGCTTTAAGTTAAACATATGCCAAGTTCTTTGCTCAATTGGGGATGGTAAAGAAGTCCACTCACCACAGGTGTGCCTCCTTGTGGCAGGGTCTGGGAATTAGGTTTGGCCCTATCTGGCACCCCCTTCCCTCAGTTACTGACACTCTGGCCCCTCAGCCCCTCTTTCTCCATGACTTCCTCTTTGTGACTCAGCCCTCCGGCTTCATCACTGTATTGTCCCCCACTCACAGAGAAACAAAGTTCCACTAGACAAGTTGTCCAGATGCTGCCTCAGACACTCTTCTGTTCCACATCTCCAGGTCCCATGCCCTCTTTCCAGTGGCTGGTAGGGGAAGCCACACCCTCCTTCTACACTGGGTTCCAGCCCAGGGAGCTTGTAGCTAAAGTTTGCACAGCCCCACTCCCAGTTGCTGTTTTCCTGGGCTTTTTCCTAACTGGCCTGCTCAGGCTTTCTTCCCCCTAACTTCTCTGAGTCGACCATTCTTTCAGAGCTAGGATCCTAGGGCTTATTTTCACCCTCCTACTCACCCCACGTTACCACTCTGCTCCCAGAGTATGCCTGAAAACTCCCTCTCTATAGTCTCTTCTTGTTTTCAACTTCCTGTCTTATAATCCTAGCCCAGTTCCTCCCCCAGCTGGACTTCATCTGCCATTAGGTCCTATCAAGCCCTGGTTCCCCTCCAGGTGCACCATCATAGATTAATTGGTCCTTTCTGGCCCCCCCATTAACTCACTCATGACTTGTGTGGCATGGATGCCCCCTCACAGAGTTTCACAAAGTTACTTAGCTAAAGTCAGAGGCCCGGATCCTCAGCCAGCATTAATCAGCATGGCTCCAGCTGAGGATCTGGCCCAATGCACTTCTTCTGGATTTATACCAGGATAACTAAGATCAGAATATGGCCTCTTATTTTGATTATTCAGTTGTTATAGCAAATGAAAAATTAAAGTCCATAAACCAGGTCTAGTCCATTGCATGTATTAGTGTCATTCACTAAAACCATCAATAAATATCCATTTGTTACAGAATTGTTTTGGGAATCAAAAGTTATCCCCTTATTAACATTTTGCAATTTCCTTAGCCCCCCTCAGTGACTTCTGCATACTTGCCTTCACACTTGTGCAGGGTCCAAGCATAATTTTGGGGGGCCCAGTACAAACTTGTAACATGGGCTCCTTCCCACACACATACCCATGTGGGTTGCAGCCTGGGCCAGGCCCCCCAGGGCCTCCAGACCCCGGTAAAGTATACCCTCCCCCCCCCCCCCCATGAGGGGGCCCTGCACTTCTGCAGTGCATCTTTCCTGTATCTATACACTAGAGGCCCTAACCTTACTCATCTGAACAGCCCTACTGCTATCCTGGGTGAGGGGAGCACGAGGTTTGTCCAGTCTCCGTGGTAACACCATTTGGCATTATAGTTCCATTTCCCCTTTCAACTCACTATATGCAGAGATTATTAACTAATTAATCCTCACAACACTCCTGTGAGGTGTATTCTATATCCTTTGTGTTTATAGATTCATAAGGCAAGAAAGACCCATTTGTGATCATTTAGTCTGACCTCCTATATAACACATGCCATAGGACTTCTCTGAATTAACTCTTGTTTGAATTAGAGTTGGGTTAGTCTCTGGGCAATGAGAGAAATCAGAAAAAGGGGCATGAGGGAGGTAAACCATGAGTAAGTGACGTGACAGTAAACCATGATAAAAAGTAACTGTGCCTTGCTTTGTGAGAAAACAATCTGTTCTGAGGTCTTACTTCACTATCTTATGCACTAATGTGTTTCCCTTTGACATCGGGTATTGCTGCTTTATTTACACATGTGCCATTTTGGACACCTATTTTATTTTATTATCAGTCAGTGTTGTTTGCACTCTTGTGTTACTTGGACTTGACTTCTTTTTCACCTGGTTCTCTCTCTCGGACTGCAGACTGGAAAAATTGCCAATGTGCACTGGGTATCCCACGTTGACAAATACCAAATCTGTTGTAAAGTTCACAGAGGAAGAATGCTACTGACTTTTACCTTCCAAGCTATAGCACAGAAACTGAATGCAAATGGAAACCAAGCCACTCACGCGTAGAGAGGGAAGTAAACATTGTATGCAGTAGTCGAATAGGAGTGATTAGATGACCTGTTCTGCACTGATAAATAGCACAAAAAATAAAATGAGTGCTAGCAAAATCCCAAAACTGAAATATGCTGTGGCAATCTGCTCCTGTGGATAATGTACTTACCTATTGTAGAAGAGACATGTAGCATGATCCCTGAAACACAGTTAAGTGTGAACTGCATTAATAATATAGCCTGAATCCCATGCAGTTAGTGAGTATATATTATAAGTAGGTGCGAGGCAGTAAGCCTACTGATTGGAACAAAAGCCGGCAACCTTGTTTGTAGCAGGGCCAAGGACAAGCCATTCGAAGATGAACTAATAACACAAGAATGGCTATACTGGGTCAGACCGATGGTCCATCTAGCCCAGTCCTGTCTCTGACAATGGCTAGTGCCAGGTGCTTCAGAGGGAATGAACTGAACAGGCAACCATCAACTGATCTATGTCCAGGCCCACCTTCTTGCAGTCAGAGGTTTAGGGCCACCCAGGGCATGGGGTTGCATCCCTGACCATCTTAGCTAATAGACACTGATGGACCTAGCCTCCATGAACTTATCTAACTCTTTTCTGAGCCCAGTTATACTTTTGGCTTTCACAATATCCCATAGTAACAAGTTCCACAGGTTGACTGTGCGTTGTGTGAAGTACTTTTGTTTGTTTTAAACCCGCTGCCTGTTAATTTCATCAGTTGACTCCTACTTCTTGTATTATGTGAAGGGATAGATAATACTTCCCTATTCACTTTCTCCACATCATTCATGATTGTAGAGACCTCCATCATATCACTGCTTAGTTGTCTCTTTTCTAAGCTGAAGAGTCCCTGTCTTTTTAATGTCTCCTTGTATAGAAGCTGTTTCATACCCCTAATCATTTTCATTGTCCTTCCCTGTGTTTTTCCCAATTCTAATATATCTTTTCTGAGCTCAAGCAACCAAAACTGCATGCAGTATTCAAGCAGTGAGCATACCATTGGTTTATATAGGGGCATTATGATATTTTCTGTTTATTATGTATACCTTTCCTGACGGTTCATAACATTGTTAGCTTTTTTGACTGCTGCAGCACACTGAGTGGTTGTTTTCAAGGAACAATCCATGGTCACACCAAGATCTCTTTCTTGAGTGGTAACAGCTAATTTAGACCCCATCATTTTGTATGTATAGTTGGAGTTGTTTTTCCAGTGTGCGTTACTTTGCTCTTATCAACCATGAATTTCATCTTCCACTTTGCTGCCCACTCACTCAGTTTTGTGAGATCCCTTTATAACTCTTTGCCGTCAGTGCTGGGCTTAACTATCTTGAGTAATTTTGTATTGTCTGCAAATTTTGCCACTTCACTGTTCATCCCTTTTTGCAGATCATTTATGAATACGTGGAACAGCATTGGTCCCAGTATAGATCCTTGGGGGACCCTGCTATTTATTTCTGACCAGTTACTCCTAACCTTTGTTTCCTATCTTTTAACCAGTTACTGATCCATGAAAAGACCTTTCCTCTTATCCCATGACTACTTACTTTGCTTAAGAGCCTTTAGTGAGCCTTGTCAAAAGCTTTTTGAAAGTGCAAGTATATGGTGTTGACTGGATTACCCTTGCCTGCCTTGTTCCCTTCAAGAATTCTCATAGATTGGTGAGCCATGACTTTCTTTTACAAAAGCCATGATGACTCTGCCCCAACATACTGGGTTCAGCTATGAATATCTGATAATTTTGTCCTTTACTACAGTTTCAACCAATTTGCCTTGTCTGAAGTTAGGCTTAGCAGCTATAATTGCCAGGATTGTCTTTAGAGCCTTTTTAAAAAATATTGAGTATATAATTAGTATTTAGACTTCTAGCGTTTGTGTATAAGCACGTGTACATTTTATCAATATTCACTTCCTTGCCTCCATGTGTGATACTTTAAATTTAAAGCAAAAACAATGTTGCTCTTTTCTTTGCTGCTTCTTTTTACCACTTCACATTAAGAACATGCTTAAATCCCATTAAAAACTTAATCACATTCTAAAGAGGGACTTTGCTGAATAGAAATGGATTTAAATATGTGCTGAAGTGCTTTGTTGAATCATGCCTATAACATGTTGCTCACTATGTCTCCACACGAGCCATCTTTCTGATGAGTTTAAATTCATTGGGTTGGTTTACTCACTGGGCTATGAGAGAAGACATATCCAAAATAAAGAAAGGGGAGTCAGGAAGGAAAATAAAGGCTTGAGGCACCCACAGGACACCAAGATAAACCATAAATAGCCCTAAGATTCTTTTTCATTTCTTATTTAAAAAACGGTGCTTTTGGTACTCTTGTGGTATCCACAACCCGCTCCGGAGGTGACTGCATCTTGCTGGAGGATGAAATGGTCTCTCTATATATGTATAGTTTGAAATTGAGAAAAGAACTTTAAAGGCAGCAAATAAACAATAAAACATTACATTATGCATATCAATATACCTTTCTCTCCCATTTAATTATAATGTGTAATGTGTGCACATTATAGCACTGTACTAATGGAACCGGCTACATTTCCTCTGGTTGTTTTTACTACTAGAAAACTGCAGTAATTCATTATAAAAACCATGTATTAGGGTCTGATTTAAATCAACAGTAGAAATGCAAGTCAAAACTAAAGCTCTGTCCTGAGTTCACCTCTCTGTGCTATGACATTACTGTACATATGGGTTGAATTATATGCTATTCTTGTTGTACACATGGAACAGATCACATGGCACATACTATACATATGGATAAGCTGACAAGCTGTTTACAATGCATAGGCAGATTAGGGTGATTTAAGGGTTGCAGAAAACCCTCCCAAAAACAAAAACCACCAAAACCATGGCAGCAAGTCTCAGCGCCTGGGTCAACTGATTCAGGCTTCTGCTGCAGGGCTAAAAATAGCGATATATGTCTTCCCATTCAGGCTGAAGCTCAGGCTGTGAGACCCTTCCCCTTCGCTGGGTCTCAGAATGGGACCCTCCCCGTTTTGGAGGATTGGGCCATATGGTGGATGTTCAAGAGTTTTGTATTTCTGTAGTGTAAGCAAAGCACAGAAATACGATATCGGGGCAGCTCAACTTTGACCATTATTTTGAAGTTTAAAAAGTTTCCTAAAAACGTACTGCTTTAATTTTCATGGCAAGCCATTTTAAGTGAATGGGATTTCTTTATTTGGCCACTCCTGAAACCCTATAAAGAAGTGGAACCAGAGGGCACTTAGACATTATAAAAGCGGAAGGAATAAATGGATTAGTCTTGGATTTTTTTCCCCCGGAAAGGGAATTGTCGTACCCCGATCACCATGGAATGAGTCAGTGGGTACAACTCCATTGAAGTCAGCTGAGTTGTGTTTTCTCAACACCAGCAGTGAATATGTCATGAAGCCCAACACCATTTGTTTTTCAAAGGCACTGCTATTCTGTATATAAGATTCCAGCATCTACCTTCCTAACATCCATCACTGAAAATAATACAGGAATATAAAGGCAGCTCAGAAAGGTCAGTCTGGTAAGACAGATGTGGCTCATTGGTGAAGGGCCTTGAATTTTTTGTTTTTCCTTTCTTTATGTCTCTACTCTGTTTTTTTTAAATTTTGCCTGGGGTGTATTTGCAAAATTATCATTTTGGGGGAGAGAGAAGGGATTTTTGGCTAAAAATAAAACAGGCTGTGACTAATGTGAAGCAACCTTCACAGTGTTAGGCGTTTGATATTCTAGTTTGTCTCTCAACATGTTTACACAGCTAGTTAGCTCCTGCTGAAACATATTTTCTCATGAGGCAGTGTGGTCTAGTGGAATGAGTATAGATCTCAAAATCAGGAACTCCCAAGTTGTAATTTCAGGTCAGGCACTTTGTAGCCTTGGCCAAGTTACTTAACCCTGCTGCATGTCAATTTCCCTGTCAGTAAAATAGGTTTAATGATACTTACCTACTTAGCTCACAGGGATGTTGTGAAGATTAATGGATTAATGTCTGTACTGTGCTTTGAATATGCAAAGTGCTGTGTAAATAGGCAGCCTTCTGGTATGGATGAACTTAGTGGGGGCCCATGTGTGGTTCAGAGGGTAGAAAATACACCCCTTAATCTGTACAGTAAAGGCAGCCATGGCTCCATTTCATTCTTTTCCACACCCACCTCTTGTTGGCTAGACTCAGCCAAACAGGGACTCAGAAATAATGTGCATGTGACCAATCACAGCCCACCAGTCCAGCTCCAAATGTAAATAATTAACTTGGAGGTGTGCTACAACAGTGCTCCTCACAGCACAGGAGGTACAATCACTCCTGTTTTGCAAAGGGCTTGTGAACTGAAAAGCCGGCACATTTCAGTGAAAATGTTTAGCCTAGAAGTGCACATGATACGAAAAAGGAAAAGGGGGAAAAAGGCACCGGTGCACAGGAAGAATCCAGAAATTTTAATCCGCAGGCAATTAATCAGGCAATAGGACTGCAGGAGCCACAGACAGAATGGCCAAATACATCTACCCTGAACTGTTCCAACTCTGATTTTTACTAAGTGTAAGTCTCTGTATTCCTTCCCCAAGCTGTGCTCCCTGACTGTCTCTCGAGGGTCTGACACTGCAGGGGCATGGGGCACTGCCTACTCAGTGGCCCCAAGATATGGTTATGCTAAGCCTCATCTGATTTATAAATAATTATGGCCCAGATTCAGAAAAGCACGCTGTGCCTAAATCCTACTGCGGCCAATGGGACCTAAGCCTCTCTAATGATATTGGCTGAGGTTGTAGCCTCCCATCTTGACAGTGTTATTCCTAGGCTCGTCATTTTGAATCAGGTATTCCATTTTGCATAGCACAGCATGGGGATTAGTGGATAGGCTTCACTTCTGAGCCAGAGAGACAATATTACATAACCGAGTGGAAACCAATCCATATAGCTGCTGGGTAATGCTGATCAGATCAAACTAATCCAACTGTAGGAGGCACTTGCTGGCAGCTAAATTGTTCTCTAACCTTCTAATACCTTCATTGTTGGCGTCTTCTCCCACTGTTAGGGCTGGTAACGGCTGTACTTGTGTTTTATTGTGTTGTTACAATGGTTTTATTTGATGGAATATTGAACAATAGCCAGGAAAAATACTCCGATTCAAGCTACAGCTGGCTTGTTTGTTTCCTCTTCATAAGTGTTGTCTCCTTCCAGAAGGTAATAAAAAAGCATAGCCACTCCCACAGAGTGGGGTGGATTGGCCTTGCCTGTCAAGTACAGTTGGGAACGTCCCCAGAACTCCAGGGGAATTTGTTTGGGGCCATTTTAAAGATTTGGGGCCTGATCATCTGCCCTCTGTAAGGTCACTTGGCTTTGCTACAGAGGATTACCCTGGTGTGAGGGAGCACTTGGGTGGTATAAAGCCACCATGGCCAGTCTTATGCCACTCATGCCCCAACTTCAGACTACCAGGAGACTTGGGCGCACATGGGCATGGGAAAGGGCCATGTCAGGGACTAGAGGAGGCAGAGCTGGAATGCAATGTGCTCAGATGTTCCTTGCCCAGCAGAACAATCCTTTGGGGTACATTCCATACAGTGTATGTTAGAGCAGCCCTGTGGCTGCTCTCATTTGCTCCGGGAGATGGCTGAGCCTCCTCGCCTGGCTCAGGATCTGGGATAATGTAAAAGGGTTTGTCTACACTGCATTATAAACCCAGGTTTATGGGCTCTAGGTTTGTGGAGTGTTTCTAAGCCTGAGCTTGAGTGTCCACACTGCACTGTAAACATGGGCTTATAACTGCTGAACCTAGACCTCACAGCCATGTTAACGACCCCATACTACACTGCGTAGATCTTCTGACTTGGCTCTGCAACGTGACCTGTGTCCACATTGCAAAATGACAGGGCCTGGATCCAAGTCACAGCAATACTTTGGCATCCTCCTAGCTGGTCCTAGGACCACGTCCTGAGCGTTCGCTGACCCAAGTCAGACTGATCTGTGTGTGGACAAAAGGAGGGCATGGGCTCAAATCTGAGAGACTAGGCTCAGGGTGCAGAGTAGGCATACCCAGTGGTTTAGTTTTGCCTCCAACACTCCTTAGCTGTGCTGATCAATAGCTTGACACAGCTGGGAGTTAAGACCAAGGCCAGTTGTGAAATTCCAAACCTGCCCTCATTGCCCAAAGGGTGTGAGTATTGGGTGGTTTTGGTTCAGTCCCATCTCTAGGTCTATACAAGGGGGTGCAAACTAATGTTAGCTATGAACAAAAATTTTCTGAAACCTCACAAATGAAGGTTTTGGTTCACATTTACTTATATAAAAACAAGAAGAAAACTCTGAAAGGCCTTTTATCACAATGCTTTTAGACACATTCTTTTCTGGATTGTGGATCTGAATGGCAAGGAAGTTTTAGCCTGGAGGGAATCTTTAGCCCAGTTTTAGAAACCCATGAAAACAGGAGTTGTTAATGGTTGTGTTGCTAGATGTTTGCTCCAGCTAAGGGCTCCCATATACAATCTAGGAAGATGGGCAAGTAGAAAAAAAAATTCTACAGATAAAGAAAGACAAAAAATAAGAATCTGATATCTGTTACTTCCAGCTCTACTAAAAATGAGCTGCCTTATGATGGCTGAGTCTTGATTTAACTGTTTAAATATCTGACATTAAACATTAATGTGTCTTAGCGTAATCTGAGCTATGATGACAATGCAATAGAAATCAGCAAAATGTATGGATTTAAAGCAGCCTTGCAAAATTGTCATGACAGTTTACCAGCATAGGCACAAAATCTACTCAGCTGCCCTTTATCATCACAATGATGAACTACAAATGATGAAATTTTACACGCTCATCAAAAGAAATTCCTCGCCTGACTTTAGCAGTTATGCGGAATGTTGAAAGTTTGCTATAAAGTAGCCACATATATAGATAGAGAGACAAGGTGGGTGAGATATATTTTATTAGACCAACTACTGATGGTGAAAGAGACATGCTTTGGAGCTTATGCAGAGCTCTTCTGCATAGCTATGGCACTCAAACACTAATATCTGTCTATAATGAATTAGGTTTTCCTTCTAGTAGGTTTATTCCTATAACTGAAACTTGCTTCTGTGGGTTTGCTACTGTATTTCATTAGCCAGAAGATATATCCAGGTCAGATTTGGTAGGTCAGCACAGAACCCCACTCCCTCAGCAGGATCTGCAAATTTAGGTCAACTAACGTACTTTGTTGAATATTTAGAACGAAAATAAATTGAAGCGACAATATCCACTAACTCTCCAGTGAGTTCACTGACCTCAGACCATGAAGGCCATGAAAAATATGTTAAGAAGATGAACAAATTCCATCTCAGTGCCCCTTTAGTTTAAGCATCTTTATGTAATCAATAGAATTATAATTTAATGGTATTGCACCACTTTGATCTTGCTTTTTACATTCTGACTAAATAATGCGTTTCGCAGGAATTTCATCATTTCGAATGCGCCCTCAGGGCCATTTTTTTTAGAAGTTGAAAAATGTAATAAACTGATGATAAACAAAATAAATCCTTTAAGAAATTTTCTTTGCAAGCCCTTAATCCTTTAGTTTTGGGGCTGTATAGACTGTTTCACTTGAACATTTTGGGCCCGACCTCTTTCAGCAAAAGGGGAAACTATTTCTTTTTTAGGGTAGGTGTGAATCTTTAGGGGCTGAGTTTCATGATCAAGTGCTGTTTGTTAGAGGAAGCCACATGGGGCATGTCTCAGCTGATTGGAAAGGCCAACCGTTATGACACCTGCGCTTGGGCATGAGAGAGAGGCTGTCATTAGTTGGGCATTGTAAGGCAAAAGTCCAAAGAGACACTTTTTGTTGTTGTTAAGTAAGGGCTAGGTTGTGTCTTCAAGGCCCCTGCATTGGGGGCAGTACAGAGTCTCACTGATCCCGGGAGAGTTCAGGGCAGGATTGTGCCTGGCCGGCTCTGCAAGCTGGTGCAGGCTCCTCCTTCTTCCACCCTCTCTGCAGCAATGTGTGCTCCACGGCACATATGGAGAGGGCCAGGCCCTTGTGCCCATGGGTGCAGGGGTTGCAATTGTGACTGGCTCTCAAGCTGGGTCTGCAAAGTGTGGGAAGTTCCTTATTATCCTGCCCTCACACACAAAAGACAAATCGCAAAATGGCCCTAAAGGTTTCCACATCGTCACTCAATTAATTTCCCTTCATGGAGTTAGGGAAGAAGGCGGGCAGAGGGATGGAGCAACACACCTTCACACGTTCCTCATTTTAAGGAACATCACTTAATTTAGTCCACAAGTTCCACATAAACTTGGTGTCCCCTCACTTCTACGGTTTGAGAATTATTTACACCAGAAATAAAGAACCATGACACTAAGACTACGTCTACCCTACAAGTCAAGGGGGTGATTCCCTAGCTTGTAAGATAGATGTAGATGAGAAAGAGCGAGCAATAATTTGACACTAAGGAAGGAATCCCATAGCATTTAATATCTGTTGCACTTGTAACTTGGAGCGAGAGAGTTTTGAAGGAGGTTAGGAGGTCTAAATTCCACTAATTCCTTCTGTAAGTAAGTGGAAAGTATTATGAGCCAATTTCTGCTCTCAGATACATGGTCTGAAGCCAATGTGAGTTGTACTTATGTAGGGGGAGATTTTGTCCTGTATGTTTATTTTGTCCTCAGCCATTTGCTTGGCCACACAAAAGTAGCAGGCCTTAGAAACGTTTGTTCCTTAGAGACAATGTACCTGACTATCTAGCCAGCAATTCCAGGTTTAAGTGGAAAATACTATATAATGATTTTATTTTGAAGGCCAAAAGTTGCCTGCCAGTTAGGCCACACACAGACCTGTTTTGGACTGTGAGCAAGGAGAAGAGGGCAATAGTAAGCAGGGATGGGCAAGGCTCCTGGGGTTAAAAATGGCGGGAAACAATTTTGGGGGGGAATAGTAGGGTGCACCAAACTAATTCAACTTCTCTAAAAACTTTTCTCCTGTTACTTAAACCAATCTGTTTTTTGAGGGTGTTGCAGTTATTTAAAAGCCACATTCTTAGCTAAAAATGGGACTCTGTGTTAAGCACTAGTGATAAAAGCCTCCCTCTCACCTCCCAAAAGCTAACTTGGGACAAGTGGGTCTCCTATATAGTATATGTATGCTGGGATACAGTTCTAAACAGTAGCTTTATTTATTTATCTGCACAAGGAAACTCTGGCTGCAATGTGTACTTGGACCTCTACATTTTGCTGCAGCAGTAATGATTATTGCACTCCCGCACTTTTGCATGTGCATTTTTTGTGTGGCCCCCGTGTTGACAACTTAAAAAACTGGGACCCAAATGGCACATTTTGTATATTACCAGTGTTTAGTGTCAGTCTATAACTGGATAATAAATTTTCCCATAGTTAATGAAAAGATGCCCTATCAACCTCTGGATGTGATCCAAAATCCATGAGCATAATTCAAACGATTATTTTATATAGCACAGAATAAGAGACTTGTAGAAAGACGCTGCCATGTAATTCCTACCAGGAACACCAGGAAGGTGTTCAGACTATTGGTGCATACAGGATGGCGGAATTCACCTCTATTTGTTCCAGTAACACACAGTTTGGAGAAGAGAATAAGGAATGCAAATGACTAATATTTCCGGAACTCTGATGGTATATTGATGGAACTGTGAAAATCAGGCCACTTCTATATAGGTGCCTAAATAGGGGTTTAGGAGTCGGGTTTGGAAGCTTTGGCAGTACTCTGACCAATTAATCTGACTAAGCCAATGAGAGTGTAGATTGTATTACCCCTTCAAATGAATGTCATATCAAAACAAATCAGTGCTACTGTGGGTACTATAGGAAAATCGAAGCACACTGAGCTCTGCTTGCTTAGCCATTCATTCCAACTACTCCATTCAACTGCATCACGCCTATGCCCTACTGATTAGCAGTGGAATGTTCTTAAGGGACTTAAAACACTTAAGGGACTTTGGGGGTCCGACTTTTGTTGGTGCCTAATTCTCTTAGATGCTTTCAGAAATTCCACCCTAAATCCATTATTAACACTTCCTGAGCAAACATCCTCTGATCATGCATAAATAAAAACCCTGCTGACTGAGAGAAGCCCAGAATACAAGCAAAGAACTTCCACTATCAGGGATATTGCTGTAAAAACCTTTTGCAGGTTTTCTTTCCAGGCACTTCTATTTGTTAGGAATTATGTAAACCCATTAGAAAAGAACAGTAGGTGATGTAATGCTCTGAGCAAAGATTTTTGGTGTCTGAATTTCACACTCACGAAAGGTCCACTTTTGACAATTCTTCCCCAGACCAGATATAACACAGGCAGTGGCAATACAAGTTTCCCTTTTCTACGCTGACCCACCGACATGCCACAGCACTAACATGGATGACCACTCCTAGTGGTGAGAGGGTAATTCGGTCTGTATACACTTCTTGTTTTCTCTGGTCAGCCAAGGGGTCAGTCAATGACAGTTGTGGTTGAGATGTTTGGATAATGGTCCACTGGGAATTGTACTGAGATCACCAAACTCATTTCACAAAGCCCACTGAACAGTCAATAGATGGTCACAGCTTTTGCTCACTATAATACTGACTTGGACTGCAGTATCATTGGTGACTCAGAGACAGATACATTTCCATAACCCCCATTACCAATCTCCTGAGCCATCTCATCCTCTTGGACACAAATAAGCATCAAACGATTTTCAAAAAGTTCATGACTGCATTATCTCACTGCTCAGCTCCCTCACGCCATCAATGCACAAACAAACTCTGAGCCCTGCTCAACCAACCAGTTCATAAAGAAAGTGAATAGACAATGGGAGAATGAAGTATGTATACACAAAGGGCTGGATTCATTTCACACTGGGACCGGGTCCCTGGCAATAGAAAGTCCTCTGGGAAGGTTGCAGCAGCTTAAGGGGGCCACAAGTAGAATAGGTTGAAAAATTGGGTGAGGGGAGGTTTCCGTAGGATATTTTGAGAAATATGAAAAAAAAATTGTTTTCATTTATATTTTCCATATAAAAATAAATTTTTGCAGGGCAGAAATCCAAATACTGAAAAATTTGGCCAAAATCCAAAATATTTTGGCTGAAAATCAAAATATTTCACTTTGGAAATGCCTGTCACCTGGGTGTTATAGTTTGGGTATCTCAGGCTCCCATTCTCCTCAGCAGGCTGAACTCCATGGTCAGACTACATCTCCCATGATGAACTATGGTACGTCCTCTTGGAGAGGAAAGGGGTTGCATCACTGGAGTTCCTGGACATGGTGTATCATGAAAGATGCAGACCTGCTGGAGAGTCAGGCCCATGGAGGAGAATGGAGACGTGAGGCAACCATACTACAACTCCCATGAGGCACGGCAGCAGCATTGCCAAAAGAAACGGTTTGGGTTACTGCAGTTGTGTCAGAAACAAAACAAACAAAACCCCACAAAAAGACTTTTTGTGAAAAATTTCATTTAGACAAAAACCCAGTTTCCTATAGTAGAACAGTTTCAATTGAAAAAATTTGACCAGTCCTAGCCACAACCTAACTTCCACCATTGGGACCTGTCACAAGCAAGCAACGCTCAGTCAATAGGCAGTGCTGGTCAATGAGGTGCTGGCTGATTAAGTACATTCCAATTCCCTACTCTGACAGTGGAATTCTTATGGAGCCCCCAGCAGAGGTTATATCTGTTCTCCATGGGCAGAGTGCTGAACAAGGTGCATGGCTATGGAAACACTACCCAACCTGCATTAGGAATGTATGCCCTACAGGGTAGCATTCTTCACTGGTGCAGAGGTGCAATTTGCAGATTCTTGTGCCAGCAAGGCAAATCCTGCTCACAGTGTATAAACTACATAAAGACATACAGCACACAACCACTGAAGAGGCAGAGTGAAAGGGAAAAGTACATTACATACTGTATATATAAAAAGATTTGTAAATGTCATTTGGTATGTTTGCGGGAAGGATGTTTGCAGATTTTGCTTTTTGTTATAGGGCCTAAAGGGGATTAGAAACCATTGTGTTACTGCCCTAGGAAATCGAATTAAAATGATCACAGAAGTGTATGAATTAATGCAGAATGAATTGTACCATAATGAAACACTGTACAGAGAGATACCATCTATGCCTGATGAGCAAAACTTATTCCTTACCTAATAAAAAATTATGTTTCCCTAGAAGTTATTTGTAAAATAGAGATCTTGCACTAACATTTACATCTCTCTCTTTTTGGACAATATTTATGTAAGGAAAACATGCTTAAGTCTTCTTGATCTAGGATTATGAAATATTGAAATGTGTTCCTATACTGATCATTACAAAGACTAAGACAAGACACGACCCATCTTCTGATTTGTAATCATGAATATCAAAGCCTTCTGTTTGTGCCAGCAGCATATCACAGTTACTTATATAAAGACATGAATTAACAACAGCTCATGACATTTTTATTTTAATGAAATTTAAAAAGGCAGTTATTAGATATACATACACACAATTGATTCTGTAACTGTTAGTCATAAATATATAACATTCAGAAGTACAAAATACACTTTATCCACAGCACAATTTCACATCAATAAAGAGTTTAAACAGATAAGTAACCAAGTGCCTAACTTGACAAGAAAAGCCCATTTTTTGGCATTATGTTAAAAAACATTAAGCAAACTGGTCCATATCCACACAGCTGTCAACCCATGAAAACATGCTCAAGTTTGGAGTAGGAGGCAAGTGCCCCCAGAAAGGTGATGGTATGCCTCCCCTTTTTCTCCTTTTCCCCATTTTTGAACACACCCTCCTCCAACTGGCAACAGTGAAAACACAATCACCTATATATATCTCAATTTGAGCACCGCCATGAAAACAAAAATATCTGACCTAAAAATTAACCCACTGGATACCTTGCAAACCAAGGAGCAACAGCAGTATGACACTGATAAGGCATTAATGATTAAGTGGCTGTATCACTCTTGAAAAAGAGTACACCTATGTATAAAAATATATGTCATTGCAATTGCAAACACTATATAACACTGTGCCAAAAGTAATTAGGAGTTAAAAAAAGGCAGTACTGCAAAAAGTATTTACAGTTTCAGACTGGACTTCAAGAAAAAGAAGGCAACAAAGCTAGTTATGGACACATCTGGTTAAAGTTTAATTGTAGACACTGTCAGTAGTGCCTTTAACAAGTTATGCAATACAATCACTCCTGTAAAATATTTAATGTCAGGAAACAGGATTGATTATATGAATAAGTAAGTAAATACCTCAGCATATTAAAATGGCCCCAATCTATAAACCTATTCATTGAAGTAACTTACTCAGCTTGTTAAACTATCATTTGTAGTTTCTTGCTCAATTGATTTAAAAAGTAGAATGCTTCAGTTCTGTATTTCTCACTGTTCTCAGAAACACTGTTTGCAATACAATCTGATCAGAAAACACAACTCTGCTTGCAGGTAGAAAAAAATCTGCATGTAAAATCCACAAACCATGCAAGTTGGCAGCTGAATTACAGCAGGAGTTATGCTAACCACACAAATAAAAAAGGACATAGTTTTAAAATGCACTTAACAACTTTAGTTATATAATGTCAGTTGTTCTATTACCATCAAGACACACACAGAGTATAGCTCCACTTATGCTAAACAGTCTTTGCTGCCACAAGAATTAGAATGAGAAAGATACTTCAAAAGAGATAGCCAGTGGCATGGAGGCAGCCAAGACAGTGCAGGCACCCTAGCGCACTAGTGAATGCTGGACCTGCCTGTTCACTTGGTTTCAGGATTTAAGGTTGCCAACCATAATGCACTTTAAGCACTCCCTTCTGGCTTGTTTGTGGAGTGAAACTAACAGCACCCTCAGAAAAGATCATCCACCTCTGCCCTTCCAATCTAGGGAAAGCAATGTAAAGATACCCTGGGTGCAATCAGCTGGAGGGGATGCAGGGAGAACAGAGAAACAGGGAGAAAAGCACTGGCTCAAGATATCAGAATATAAACAATGGCCCAAAGTGAAGTGGGTGAAAGCCTTGCACTCTTCTAGACTGGCCTTTAATTCCCTTTTGTAGCTACATGGATGGGGAGGACAGAGGACAAGAAACAGTCCTTGCTGTGATGCCTTGGGCATACTGGCTTCAAACTAGTAATACTGTATTTTAAAAAAATAGACATGCTTGAATTTCTTTTAACAAAGAACTTTGAACTGTACTACCAAATACTGACATGATAAAAGCCTTCTTCTACATACCTATAATATAAAAAGACAGTGATATGTAGAGAAACTCTGGGCTGGTATTGGAAAAAAACATTTTCATACCCACACTATTTTAGACTGAATTCAGGAACAACAAGTACACATACACGCAGCGCAACCTGTCAGGTAGATTGCAACATAGGAACACCATTTTCCAATCCATTTTTACTTTACAGAAAATCCTCATCTTTAAATTTAAAAAAAGCACTGAATGTATCATGCCAAGTGCATTATATAAAGAGAGAAAAATTGCTAGGCCACTCCCTCCTTCCCCCATTGTTAGATCTGTCGCAGAATCAGGATCATTTACTTCTCCTTTTACTATCATTCCCCATTGCACAGATGCTAACAGCTCATCTCACCCACACAGCCATGCATACCGTACCGGCATCTTTTATGAAAGCCAGTGAATTCAACTGATATGCTCACTACAGAGAGCAGAGCTTTTCTAGTCTGACTTACCGATCAGTTTTGTTCATGCTGTGTGTGTGGGATGGGGGGATTGCAAGGGGTGGCTCCAAGAGAATTAATATCCAGGTGTTAAAATAAATATTGCTTAAGTGCATGATTTCCTCAGCTAGCTGAGTACTCCCCTCATCTCAGGAGAAGAGGTGCCCATTTTAAAAACAGGATGTCTGTGAGGCAAGTATAGTCCAGAGATCTGAGGCCCCTACAGTTCTTTATCTAGATTAGAACTAGATTCAGTTATTATTAAGAAAACAAACAAGCAAAAAATACATACACACGCCACCCCTCCAATGGCACACAGGGCTGGGACTGGTCCCGGAGAATAAAGTGAAAAGAAAGATTCTCACTGAACACTGAAGACCACTTACTCCACTATGGGACGTACAAGGAAACAGAGTCGGGTAGGAAAAGACCCAGTCATATGATTGCGGTTGGGAGCAGTGTCTCGGTGGCCTGCAAGCTTTGGTCCAACAGCCTGTTAAAGTCTCTCTGGATGAGACCTATGGGGTCAGAGCAGGCCACAGGTTATGGAGATGGCTGCTCTCCATGGTATCATCCACCCAAGGCACCGCCGACAAATACCCATCTAAGACAATGCTGACAAAGTGAGGACTGCTGTATGCCGATTGTCCTCCCTGCTGGAAGACACCTCTGAATTCAGAGGGAGCTTCAAGTAGCCAGGTCATGGCAGCATGTGAGCTGGCAATCTGTAAAGACACTGGGCCTCTGGCTGGATGGCCCTGAGTTCTTGTAAATGTCCAGAGATCTGGATCCCTGGGCATACACAGGTTTAGGCAGCTGGACCCTATGCCCCTTTTCCAAGGGGGCTGGGCTGCAACCTTCCCCAAAGGATTTAAAAGCAGCTCAGCATATGGAAATTTTGAGTTTCTTGTTCAACGGTGATTTTTTCCCCTCAAGTGCAGACTATTTGGCCCTAAATCTTCATTGTACATCAGATCTCTGTAACCCAACCGATGTGAGAAAATAAATAAAGGAACAGAAATTCTAAAAGTTTCTGATGGATACGGTAGGCAATAAGCCAAAAGCAAAGACTTTAACTCAGTGCCATGGAAAAGCATGCACCATTCTGGATGGCCCGAGTCTCCAAAATGTCCAGTGAACCGAAACCCTTATACAGTGGGTTTAACAGAAGTAGGTGGATGCTCAGCAATTTAGCATTCAAGTGAAAATTCAAGTTAATGCCACTGTGTTTCTGGCAGACAACAGCTTGACTGGTTCCTATTACAAATTAGTTTTAACAACATTGTTTGGCACATGAAACGAACTAGCCCATTGCTCTCAATAAATGAGCCTAGATGACTGTTGTAACAGGGCACCTCTTTTAACTGTTAAAATGTCACGTTGCACAGGATATAAAAAAAAGTGTTCACAGAAAGGAAATGCAGCTGGTGCTAAAACAGTATTCTTGATATGTTGTACACTAATTTTTATAAAAGGATCTTTTGGGGATGCAATAATAGAAGACAAAAAAGAAAATAAAACCAGATAGTGAGAAAATGATAGAAATATAGACCTTACTTAATAAATTCAATGAAAAAAAATTACAGCTTGTATAAGTAAATATATGGCATAAATCAGAATTATCTGAATTAATCAATTAGTGTTATTTCTAAGTAAAGTGATGCAGAATCCTGCAACATCTAAGTTCTGCAATACATTGTCACCATTTTCGGTACACTCTGGAATGGACCCTTTTTATATGTTAAAAAAACCCCTAACAATACAGGAAATCACATCATACAGCACAAGATATACATACAGTACTAAAATGTACACATATTCAAGTTTAACTGGGTTAAGAGATGGAAAAAAGGTGCTGAATCTTCTGGTCAGAGAGGACTACATTATGCTGTATAATCAATCTCACATTCAAACTGACCTAAAAATCTCAAGAATCAAAGAAATCAGAATACGGAGTCTGTTTTCAGAAATTTAAGACTAAAGCAAGGCATTGAAACTGCACAGTAGACCCTGTAACTGGACGTTACCTTACCTTTTCTCTGTTAGTCTTTGTTACTTCATTATCTATTTAAAAATTACCATTCAAAGGGAGCATTAGGAATTGTTCACATTCAAATATTTAGAACTCAGAGATTTTTCACAATCAAGCTAAGTTTTTCATCTCTGAGGTAGATGGCAAGAAAATACAAAATGGATCTGTCAATGAACACCACCAAGTGGTGTCACTTCTTCATCAGCACTTGCACACTGGAAAGAAGAGAGAGCAAACTCCTATATCACTATCTGAAATATGAGAAACATGACTTCTTGTTAGTAGATTCTACGGTAATGCAACACAGAAAAAGCAGAGCCAAAAACACACTGAAATGGTTTTGTTGAACTTCATTTCACTGGGTTTTTCTGCTTTGTAAATTACTCAGAAAATGGTGGAAACATGCCCAAATCAGCAAAATCTTCAATGTTGTAATTGCCAGTGCCCTGTGTTGGATCTCCCGGCATAGGCAGCATGTCCTGTATAAGGAAAATCAAAGTGTAGTGTCAATTTATAACATGCTATCCAGGCACAAACTTGTTTTCTGTTCATCTTTTTAGCTTATGCCCAGAAAAGGCCAAAGGCTGGAAAAATAAGGTGAAATTCACCCCATGCAGAGGGTTAGCTTGAGGCCTCTGCACTGTTTAAGTCTCACTTATGTCCTATTTCAAGGGCTGAACCAGGACATAAGCAGTGGGTAGAATTTGTGCTCGCTCTCTGCACAGGTCTGACTGTCCCCCATGCTGCAGTCTTCACTGATCTAAACATACACCATTTATTACAGAGGGTGATTTGTGATAATATGCTAAGATAATGGCTCATCAACTGCTGAGAGATGATCACAGCACCTATTGCAAGGATGCCGTTTGGAGCAGCAGTTGCTTCCTGGTGGCTGTTGACAGCAACAAGTTAAACAGACATTTCAAACTAAAACAGAGAGTAAACACAAAGGCATGAGCTGCTTTGCCTTTCCAGGGGATGCTTCCTCAGCAATAGGCAGCATATATCCCTTGATGAAACCAATACATGAAGGGCTTTAACATGTTTGTGGTTTCTATCTACGTGTCTCAGTTATTCTTCAGAGTGGAGTGATGTAAAGTCAACTCAGGGCCTTTATATAGAGGATGGGAACGAGCACTGTGGAACAGAAAAACTTACTAGAAATGACTAATTATTCCTCTTTCCCTTCCCTTCTATGGCCCAATCTGGCAATATTCTGAGACCCTTCTGAAAAATGCAGAGAAGTCTCATCCCTCCCTGAAGCCAATGGAAGTTGCAGAAATTCAACACTACTAAGGAGGAGTTCAGCCCTCGACAGGAGCCCTTCCTCCCTTCCCACAACCTAGACAGCTAAATAACTGAGCAGCAGGCAGGGGCCATGGAGCATCATGTGATTTGTGTGTCTCTTAATATCACTGAGCTCCTTTTAATTTGGATCGTGCATCTTTTCTGAGGTGCTATGCTGGGAGCATTGGAGGGAGTCTCGCTATCAGAGTTCTGTTGGTATGTAGCTGAAGTATGGCTCCTGGTCCCAGCCCACATTTCCACTTCTTCCTGAGCAGTGTTCTGTAAGCAGGGGCTACGTTTATTATCACTGCACTGATTATCCACTGAAGAATGCTGGAGTCTTTCCTCCGGGTCAATGAGCGGAGCAAGCAGCCTCCACAGAGTTCAGAAAAGGGAGTGGAAGTCGATGGTAATTCTCTGGTAAAAGAGGAGTTTCAGGGCAACTGCTCCCAGATTTGGGAGGTCCCTGCAGGACACTTGGAGAGGATAAACCTCCTTTTCCCAGTCAGGGACAAAGCCAGGGGGAAGAGGTATCCCCTGCTGGGAAAACAATCATGCTCTCCTTTCAGCTCTTAGAATAACAGGCTCTGGCAGAACTTGGGTTTTGTAGCAGAACAGGGGCCATAATAATAATAATAATACAAAATCTAAGCAACAAACAATATGATAGCAAGTCGGCTCAAAAAATCTGCTCTCAGGAGGAGGAACTACCCTCATCCAAGTGCACCATAGTCAGGATTCACCTCAGGAGAGGGCAAACTTTAAATCTAACTGAGACTTGCTAGATCCCCGAGTGGAACTGGATGACGGGATGGTCTGAAGAAGCACATTTCCAAGCTGCTTTAGCCAGTCCTGCGTTCTTGGCCAATGCTACACATTTCAAAGGCTGCGCTTGCTACCTGTGGGGCTCTTTCCTCCCCCACTCAACCCCAGTGAAGGGGAAGTTGCAGCGGTTTTGTCCTGCTGAAATCTCCATCCCCTTTGGGGATTTTCTGCTGTTGAGGCCCTGTGCCAGGGACTACACTGGTGAAGGCCTTGCAATGAATCTGGCCCTTTGCATTTACTGATGTCTTTCCCTTGTGTATACCTACCCACGCGGCTCTTTTGTTGGTTGGGTTCTTCATCTAATTTAAAAGATAAACAGATTATAAAGGGATAAGGGACCCATATCAGCTTACTTGCTTTGTAATGTGCCATGCTTATCTACAGTGAATAGATATAAGAGTATTTAATACTGCAAAATAACAATTGACGATGATTATTTGCCACTCACATGGTTTCTTAATAGTCAGAACATTTTAAAAAAATTCTTTAGTCAGTATCTTCTCTGAAGAACCAGCCTACTCTCCTCCCTGACTTCTCAAGGGGAATTAGACCAAAGTTTAAAGGGCCACTGCTGGATGTATAGATCTGGGCCAGGGTATAAGGAGGGACTTCTAGCCATGGCTATCTACTGGTTTCTCCCTAAAATGCGTAGCCCCTGTGCTGAGGAAGCAGGAAGAAGAGAAAACCTTTCAAACCACAGCAGCTTCTGTGTGCTGGCAGAAAAAATGCTTTGAGTTCTACCAAAGCTTTCCTAAACCCAGCTAACATCACTATAAACTCCAGAGTAGCACACATCAAACTGAAGGATGATATTTGTCATGCACACTGTTTCCACACTGGCTGAGTTTGGCTAAGGTTGTTGTTAGGGTAAGAAGACACTGACTTCCTTGTGATAACTGTCGAAACAAAGAACCCTTGACTCTACTCACTTGGAAAACTTCAGTCTGACTGGGCTGCTGGTGAGAATGCTGGTCACTGCTTTGCTGGTTATGATGCTGGTTTTGCCACTGGGACCAGACCTCCGAAGGTCTCCCTTGGAATTGTCCACTGCTTTGGCCACTCTCAGCTGTAAGATTCAGATTTACACAGACAGTTCCTTTAAAAGGCGCATACGTGTTTTTGAGACTTTTTCTAGGAACGTCACCGTTCAGAAGTAAATTTTGTAACACAATATACTCAGCAAGGACCCAGTCTGGCTATTTGTGGAGTCTCTTTCTAAGATTTTCACGTTTCATAATATTTTGGACAGTTTCTGGCTGTTGTTGCCAAGTCAGGAAATGCAAAATTTAACATTTTTGCTAGATATGCAACTGTGTTTGAGCCACTGCTGACCCTTCAACAGCACTGCACAGCATTTCCTTAGGCTGAGATAGGAGAGGGAAGATGCGTCTCCAGTGAATTGCTCAGGAAGTAATACAAGTGTTTATTTTCAGTAGTGGGTGATGCATGTCTTGCTCTGTGAGTTAAAAAATGTATCTGGCACATCTGAAAACCATTTTTTCCCAAAACATTTCCCTTTTATTGCTTCTGTCTTTTATTGCTTTGCCTTTTTTCTTTCAGACACATAAATCCAAAATTTGGGGGTAACTGGTAGATCAGATTACTGCAGCTCACAACCACTGGCCAACTTCCTAGCCATTACTCCAGAGACATGTGATTCTGCATGCCATGTTACGCTAGACTCCTGACAACCAGAAACCAAAATTTCCACACAGAAAAATAGAAAGAATGGCAAATGGAAGTAGCTAAAATGCCTTACTCCACTGTTTGTCATTTCCTCATAACTTACAAGATCACAAACATCTCCACTTTGACTCCAGCCCATCTCTACTACCAGCTAAGAAATGTGGTATAAACAGTAAGCAGTTTCCCAGAAGACTAATGAACTGTAATGGCATGTTTCTGTCACATCTGGGATGGACAATTACAACTCGTTCCCTGCTGACATTACCGTAACAAATAATTCAGCTGACTCAGAAATCCTGCAGCCACACTACTGGTCACAACAAAGTTCATTTAAGTTACCCCCTTCAAAGAAAGCTGCATCAGTTTTGCTCAGTACGATGTGCCAAAATTTACTCAGAGAGACATATGAGCCGTCTGTTCTGCAAGACAGAGGCTGTCAGCAGAAGGTTCAGGCTGCTCCTCTCAGTAAAAACTGTATTTAGAATAGATCAGGAAATATTTCCCACCAGATGAACAGGTCCCTTGCCAAGTAGTTTGGGTCCCCAGTGCAGGTTTTCTTATGAAGAAAGATATAAAGCCCAATGGAAATGGTGTCATGAATAAACTCAATGGGAAGTTTTTCATTTTGATGTACACGTCCCTCTACATTGCTGCTGAGTCCAGGGAGGGCAGCATAATGCTAGTACATGAGGCCTAAAGAGTGAAAAGGGCTTAAAATGAAACTGGTCTAATTTCTTTCACAATGTTGCATGAAAAGCAAAAGCTAATAAATTAGCATGAAGAGCAAAAAGAAAAATTAGTGTTTTAAAATGCCATCTATGGTACTGAGAGTAACTTAGGGCAGGGGAAGCAGCTACTTCTGCTCCCAGTCACATCTGCAATCTCACTGACTGCAGTGGAATGTGGGCCACTATTTTTATTTTGTTTCTCGAACAGTCAGAATACAGTGCTGAGGAAACTACGTGGAACTCACTGCATTAATGGCTAGATCCAAAGCTCAATTAAGTCAGTGGAAAGACCCCACTGACTTCAGTAAGCTTAGGATCAGGCCCTAGCTGTAAACAAGTGCTGACTATGAACAACATGTGATTTTAAATCTTTTGCTTAGTGTGTGTCTATAAAACTTTTATGACCTTGGCCAAGGATAGCTGAGTGCTCTTTCTTCACCTTTTGTTCCTGGCAGCCTACCTCACACTTCTGATTCACTGACTGTCCTGAACTACCAGCATGTTGTGCTGGATTTAGTGATGTTGCTGTTATGTTTGCTGGCTGTGGAAGTCCTGAACTCAGGCCTCAGAATCAAACCATATTTTATACTCTCTCTAATTTCTACCGTTGACTACGTACATTCTCGTAGGCAACTTACTATCAAGGTCACTGTTTTAGAAGGTGCATGTGGATGTATAGGTAGAAAGGAATAGGGAAGTGTTCTTACTTCATTATTTTTGTTCTTATTTCACTTATTGATTTTTTTTTTCTGTTAAAGCGCTCCTTTAGGACCAGCCCATGCCAAAGGCATAACCTGAACACTTACTGAAGAGACTGTGAACAGCACAATTATCCTTAACAATTCTACTTAGCTATGTATGCAGTAATGTAAGCAGCAGTGGAGTTTCACATATCTCAAGTATGATCATAAGGCTCAAGTCTGAGGGCTTCCAGCAACCAATAAGTATGTTTACAACATCAGGACTGAACCCTCTCAAAAACATTCATGCATTAAGGAAGTGGCAATGTTTTGCTGAATTCTGACCCATGCACATGTTCTCATTGTTCCAAAACATTTGATTCTTGCCACCTGTCCCAAGATACTTGTGTTGTTGGATAGTTTCCAAAAATATCAAAACGTTGATTTTCCTGTACTCTTGTGCAGATCTAAGACACTCCTAAAGTTTATCATGCTGTAAAGGTATATGGGCACCGGTCCTTACAAAGACACTGCTAATGCTACTCACGTTCTGGTAGGAGTACGTACAGTGTGCACTTGGATTTTTTTCAGATTAAATTTTTTACAAAGTATAAAATATAGGTGAGGCCTCATATTACCAGCATGTATGATTACTGGCTGCTTTACAATTTTACAATCACAGCCAGATATGGAGCCTTCCAGACATTCTGTAACAGATCGTATATTGTACAACAATACAGTGAGTTTTGAGAAAGGGCTGGCATTAATATCTTTACTCATTTTTATTTGTTTTTTAAAATTGAAGGACACCAATTCTGCCTTCCATGTGTGTCATAAAACTCCTCTGACTGTATGTAACCACAGCTTTGGTAGATGACCAAATCTACAATCAAGTGCTTCTAATTCTCCATGTACTGGATCATTCCATTAGAATAAAAAAGAATCAAACAGCAACATGTACAGAGAAGGGCCAGTAGGATGTTCAGGGGATTGGAGACTCTATTTTACGATAGATTAAAGGAGCTTGGCTTGTTTAGCCTAGCAAAATGAAGGCTGAGAGGGGACACGATTGCTCTCTATAAATACATCAGAGTAAGCACCTGGCAGGGATAAGAGCTATTTAAGCTGAACAACAATGCTGGCACAAGAATAAAGAGGTCTACACTGGCCATGAATGAATTTAGGCAGAAATTAGAAGAAGGTTACTAACCATCAGAGTAGTGAGATTCTGGAAACATCTTCCAGCAGGCGACTGGGGGCAAGAAACCTAACTGGTTTTAAGATGGAGTTTTATCAGTTTATGAACGGTATTATGTGATGCGGTTGCCTGTGATAGCAGGGGACTGGACTTGATGATCGAGGAGACCCCTTCCAGTTCTATGTTCTTAGTTAGTAATTAAAACAACAAAAAATGTTGTTACTAAAATGGGGAAGGCTGCAGAAAAGAAAGCATACAGAGTATAGAGTCCTTAATATATATTTTACACTATTTCACCGTCTTGGACTAAATCCCAATCTTCAAATCACTGAAATATTTTTTTAAAATTTTAATTAATCAATGTCTGATGATGATATAATCCTGCCCAGGCAGAATTAGAGGTGCCCTGGCTATACCTGTTCTCTTATATACAGTCCAAAGATATGGTCAGATCTTAGCTCCTGACTAGATCCCATAGGGGCAAATCCTAACGTCTCTAACTCAATTCTCACTCATTCCTTACTCAGGGGTGAAAAGAAATCTACTGATTTAATTTGAAATCTTAAAGTCAGTGCAGTTTTGCGTGGGTAAGTAAAAGTAATGAGTAAAGACATTAGAATTTGAGGATTGATTGCTATTCTCCTACTACAATAAAAATAGGAAATGGACTATTGCCATGTTCTGCTTTTGGACAGTAGCTGAGAAAATGCACATTAAAAATTAGGCTTAGTGAATGTGAAGTGTTCTGCTAAGAAACACACTTAACCACAGAGAGCAGTTTAAAAAGGGAATTGTTTAAACACACAGTATGAATTGCAGAGGTAATCATCTGCGTGCGAATGGGAGTGAGGGCGACAGATGATCTGCACAGAACGAGAAGTGATTCTCAAGAACCCTGGGACAGGAGCAGTGACAGGTCTGTGGCAGGACACCATTTCACACATTCGATAGGTTTAAAAAAAACGTTCAAGCTCTGGACTGTGCCATTTTGGGACTCTTCTGAGTAGGAGCTGAGCTGCCTAAAAGGACGTTTGGGAGGGATTTTACCTCAGGAAGGCAGTGCAGTGCATTCTTTTGGATGGTGGAGGTGGAGCACAGAGGGAGTAGTCCCTGCACTCATGTCAGGGTATTGCGCCAAGTAAGAGGAAGCAGAGCTCCTTACCTTTTGCCCTCCCCACAAACCCTCCCCACCCACACAAAGGCCAGAGACAATCTCGCCCTTGGCATACATAAAAGAAGAGAGAAGCAGGTCTGACGATTTAAAATACGGTTAGCATTTCACTTTTATGTTCCCTTGTGAGATACATAATCTGAAACCTACCAAATCCTGCACCTCTGTTTGCTAGGCTAGAGTAGGCGTTTCCACTGGGGGAAGAGGTGGCTGGGCTAGAGAGAGGGCTGTACGATGATGGATCAGCTGGATAGGTGTGACTGGTTCCAATTCCAAAGGGTGACGATTGAGCCTTGCCAGACTGTGACGGAATTTGCTGAGGGGGGAGAAAAAGAAGAAATTATTTTTATTGCTGACATAGCAGCACAGCAGCATGATAGACCCAAGTTTTAACAGTGTAAAATCCACTGCTAAATAAACATTGCAGATAAGATTAGGCATATTATTTCTGTTTCAACCATATTCAATTTCTGTCAACATGGATTACAGCTATGTAAGTTTAATGAAAGCAACAGATTACAACTGAAAAATATAACAGGTCTCTTAATGATTAATATTCTCCATGCATTCAGAAAGAGAATTATTATTGTTGGTTACCTGCCGTAACTTGGGCTTTTTTTCACCTCTAATAGGGCATAGGAACTAGGAGCAAAGATTAAAAATATATAAACAATGCATCTTTATTTGCCAGATGTCCTGTTTTTATACTACCCCAGTTATCTGAATGCCTTGTAGGATATACCTAGTACTGTCAGATAATTAGGGTTTTCGATAATTGGGAGAGCTGGCGCAAGAGGCTTCAAAGTGAATGCAAAGCCTTCTGGGTTTTCTTGCCTGATTTTGGAGTATGCAAACCAGCTTGCCCAATGGATACCTGGAGCACTGTGAATATGTTCTGTTTTGCCTTGGGCAAGCAGTCAGCAATGAGAGTGCGAGAGACTTGGTGGGGATGCCCAGCACTACTCCTTCAGGCGAAAAATAACCAAACTTTGCTTAAAGGGGGTGGGTGCAATTAAATCAAGACCAAATAACACTGTCTACTTCTATAATGACTTTAGAGGATCTCAGAGCATGTTACAAATAATTAAAAAGTACAACACCCGTGAGATAGGTAAATTGAGACAACAAGTGGGTAAGTGTCTCGGCCGAAGTAACAAAATACATTAGCAGATAGCGCCAGTAATAGAACCCACTTACCAACAAAGCATTCCTTTTTCCCCTCTTAACCAGCCCACAGCTCCACAGAAGACTGATTTTTAACAAGTTCTGCTCTTTGAAATTAAAAGCAGTAACATCTCTAGATACATTTAATGATGTGCATCTTATAGGCAATCAATGCACTGAAGTGCAGCTAGTCTCTTGGGCAAATGAGGGGGAAAATAGATCCCAACAGGCAAACAACATGATGAAAATGCAATTCTTCAGTTTAGTTTCTAGCTAAGAAGTAATTTAGCTTTGAAGGTTCCCACAATGATAATGACAGCAGGATAGGGCATTTCTGTAAGACTTTATTGATTTTTTTAAGATGGTAAAACACATTCTGAGTTCCCAAAATTTGTCCTCTGGTGATGCAGACTTGACCAGGGCTGATGGTTTAGGTTAAGGGGAGATGTCACATTTTTTATCAGTAATCACAAATATCTTTTCTATACAATGTAAAAAATGAAAATATGTCTACCCATTATTTCAATTTGATTTGTTTAGTATGTGGAATATATCTGGCAGAGTAATTGATGTAAAGTGAGGACTGGTCAGCATGTATGTGAAACTAGGAGACTAAAATGGAAATTCATCTGCTGGTAAAATGTTTGAACACATAACTTCAAGTGCTTTTATTGACTATATAAGAAAATGGAATGTAAACAATTATTATTAAAACAGCATTAATAATAGTCTTATTTAAACCAATTAAAACGAGAGCATTTAGTGATTGAGTTGCTACTCAGCCCTTAACACACTGGCTTCTGCACAGGCATTTCAATGTAGTCAGAATGACAGGTGATTTGAAGACAGTATGTTCTACACAGACTGTTTATAGTGGAGTCTGGACACAGTCGTATGTCTGCAGCCTCCCAGCATGGATAAACAGACTTGGGCTAGCTCCACTTGAGCTAGCGTGCTAAAAATAGCAGTGTGGACTTTGTGGTTCAGGCGGCAGCTCAGGCTCTCAAGCCCACCTGGCCCAGGTCTGAGCTCTGGTGGCTACCCCAAGTCTTTGAGTTGCAACATTCACACTGCTATTTTTAGTGTGCTAGTTTGAGCAAAGGTAGCATGAGTCTATCTATCCGGACTGGGAGGCTCGCTCCCAGCTGCAGTGCAGACATACCCATTTAAGCCTCCATCCAGCAGAAACTTAATTTGCAAGTTTAAATGTACATAGTCCTGTTGATTTCACTTAAACACACATTTGTGCAAGACTGAGGCCTTAAACTGGGATTTCTGTGGTGGTCACCTATGTATACATACATACAAAATATTTTCCCAAATAACCCTAGTTTTCCTTTACAGTTATGCAAAGGCGCATCCGGCCACGAGCTTTTATATTTTGACCAGATAAATCAGAAATAGAAGAACTGATTTAATTATCATTTGTGGTTTAAAAAAAAAAAAAGTACATTTTACCAAATTCTAACCAGCATGTTTGATTTCTTCTTTTTGTAAAATCTGCAGGGGTAGCAAACCCTTACTTCAGTAAAAACCCTTTAATCAAACACACACACCTGTCCTGGAAATGGTGGACGACTCCCTGTCCAGGCAACTTGACTCTGATTTAACTGACGCGAGATCTGTGTCAAATTTTGGCCTGTTGAAGAAGAGGACTGGATATCGTTCACACCCGGCACGTGTACCACAGATGAGCTGAAGGGGAAAGAACAGAAAGTGACTTGTAGGTGATACTACGGTATTTATGATGCATAAATTGTATGCCAGACACTGAAATTTTGTTAATCATTCCATTAAGGCGAGTTTTCCAGATTGTCCGCATAAGGACTAAATGAAAATGACATGATTTCAGTATTAAAACTTTCACGCATTTTGAAATTCTAAAATGTCAGACTGATTATGCAGACACAGTGTGCCAAATTCCTCTTAGTTAGATCCATGCAATCTCATCCATAGGGCTTGCACAGTAGTATAACCAAGGACAGGATTTTAGAAAGAAGTGTAATTAAATTATTTTCCATATCGGTTTGGCCCCCAATTCAGGAAAGTATCTCTCCTCAGGACCACACTTAAGTATGTACTTAACTTTAAACATGTGCTTAAAGTCAGTGGTACTTAAGCACATGCTTAAATGCTGTCCTGAATCGAGGCTTCTGAAAGGATGCTGTTCATAAATATTCTTTAACCTGTTTCTTGTCAGTGTTGCATTCTTTCTGTAAAAAGAAGAAAATATGTGTTATGGAACAAAGATGTATGTTTGATTAGTTCCTTTTAATTCTTGTTTTCTCCCATTGGTGCTAAAAAATACCACAGAGTTACAAATCAAGGTGAAAGAATCAAACAAACTAGTCTCCTAAGCCCTGGAACAAAACGCAGAAAAACACAAATAGGAAAAAATGATTCCCAACAGAATTTGTGTAAGTTACAATTAATTGTTTCCCAGTTCTACTTTATAATGAAAATTATATTCATGAGCATTCCAGTTTACCTTTTGTTTGTTCAGTGTTCTTTGTATGGAAATATTTGGACATAGTGGCTATACTATCTATAAAACACACATTTGTACATAAATTTAAATACACATCCATCAATCCCAATATTTTATCTGAAAGAGAATGTTTGAGTACATATATCAGTTCTCAGGTATGGTCTGCACTTCATAGGTAATTTGTTGTTGGGTTTTGCCCAGGGATGGAAAGGGAGAGCATCTGTAGTCATTTTTTATCTTTGCCTCTCCTCTTTCTGTATTAATTATTGATATAACTTGCAAAAACAAATAGATGCCTGTCATGGATTCATGTATGTCTTTACGTTTCTGTATCAACTACAAACTCCATTTTGCTTTTGTAAACGCCATTTTGATTGTAAAACTGTTGTCTTTTTACCTCCATCTTGGACGGGATTCCAAGAGAAGTTAGCAGACGGCTAACAACAACAGAGCAATCAAGGGTCATTAACCTGAAGTGTTTCTCATTCACATGCAAGCATCTTAAGACAAGGAGTTAGCTGCAGCCCAAGGAATCAATTCAATTAGATGAGCTAGTAACCACGTAGTCCCTGATGGGGGACTTGAAGTCACTGAGGAAAGTCACCTGACAAACAGGACTGCAGCTATTTTGGAGGAGGAGAGGGAAACAGATCAGGACCAGAAGGTTGAGGAGAAAGGTTGAGAAGAGGAGGAATCCTGGTTCATCTGAAAAGACACTGACCAAATCTCAAAGGGCTCTTGGAGTGGTGGAGAAATTGAGGCAGGAATTTGCATTCAGGTTTTGTTGTTTTTTCGTAGATCTTGGTATCTCCTGAGCTATTTAAATGTAAAGTGTGTGTGTTTAGAAATTCTTTTGCAGAGTCTGTACTACTTGATTTCACTGTCACATGTCTCTGAAGAGGGTCACAGGAAGCCAGAGGGTTCACAGCCTGGGTGGAACTGTAGAAGCATGCAACAGCTATTTGGGAGTCTTGGGAGAGATGGCACTAGTTTCTGGGCCTAAGCAATTGGACGATGGGGTCCCCACTGCCAAGAAGGGTGTCAGGCATGGGATCTGCACCTGGAGTGTGAGAGTAGAGGCCCAGAGGCAGAGAGACTGTGTGCCACAACTCTGCTCAGCCCCAACAGACCAAGAGCATGTGGGACATAAGAAAATAAGAACAGCCATACTAGGTCAGACCAATGGTCCATCTAGCCCAGTATCCTGTCTTCCCACAGTGACAAATACCAGGAGCTTCAGAGGGAATGAACAGAACAGGCAATCATCAAGTGATCTGTCCCTTGTTGTCCACTTTCAATTTGTAGCAGTCAGAGGCTAGGGACATCCAGAGCATGGAGTTGCATCCTTGACCATCTTGGCTAACAGCCACTAACGATCTTATCCTCCATGAACTTATCAAATTCTTTTCTGATACCCGTTATAGTTTTGGCCTTTACAACATCCCCTGGCAATGAGTTCCACAAGTTGACTGTGCACTGTGTGAAGAAGTACTTCCTTTTGTTTGTTTTAAACTGCCTGCCTATTAAAATCATGGGGTAACCCCTGTTTCTTGTGTTATGAGAAGGAATAAACAACACTCCCTTAGTCACATTTCCCACACTATTCATGATTTTATAGACCTCTATCATATCCCCCATTAGTCATCTCTACTCCAAGCTGAAAAATCCCAGTCTTATTAATCTCTCCTCATATGAAAGCTGTTCCATACCCTTAATCATTTATATTGTCCTTCTCTATATCTTTTCCAATTCCAATGTGTCTTTTTTGAGATGGGGCAACCAGAACCGCACCAGGCTACTATACTGGATCCAAAGTTTGGGTCCAGTATAGCAGCATGTTGGGTGTCCTCATGGGGGAGCCCATCAAAGATTGTCACAAAGGTGTTTATCTTTGTGCCACTAGTTGATGTGGCAGATTACAAGCAAATACGAAGTTACACATTAAATTTCAAGGAGACCAACAAAATAAAAATAATAAAACATGCCAAATGTCAAGATGGCTCCTGGCAATTCACATGCTGAAATACCATAGAAGATCTAATTAAAGAACACTTGTGATATCATTACCAATTACAAGTTTAAGAACACACTGGTTTCTATAAGATTATATCATGTATTTTATTTCTAATTCATAGACCTCATAACCAACCGTTATTGCATTTGAATGGTTGTTCCTTTATTTTCAAAACCTGGGCTTGGTTCAGTAGTCCCCAAACTTTTTACCCTGTATCCCCTTACCGCTGTCCGTGTCCCTGTGGCCCCCCCCCAGCTGGGGCTGGGAGCAGGGCCACGGTTGGGGGGCTGCGGCACTCTCCCTGCCCCCCCCCCCCGGGGACTGGCCCGCTCCCGGCCTTGCTCCCTCAAACGTTCCTTTGTGGCCCCCCCCCACCCCCGTTTGGGGACCTCTGGCTTAGTTTAACCTAGGGGAAAACTCAGTTACAACAGTTACATGCACACACAGCTTGGGATTTCCTTAAACAGAGTTCATTGCCATACAGTTGCTCAAGACAGTTTCTCTTCGGTCACTCTAAACAACTGGAGGACAAAGAGGAACAGATTAGCCTTCAAGCAGGTAGCTTTCATGAATGACTAGACCATTTAGTACGGTCATAAATCATCTTGACTAAAATAGGACTAATGATAATAAAAAAATCTAACCACAATGGCTATAGATATCACAAGAAGCCATTGTAAGTGTGTGCTGATTCTTAAACTTCAAGTAGTTTTGTCAAACCTATAGTATCCGCTAGTAGTATGAAGACTCAAAAATATTTCAGAAGCTACTAAAACACCCAAATTATATATGTTTCAAAATTACCTACTGTAGACTTTGCCTACAGACTGATTTTTCCTGATGAACTTTTGTGTGGGAATCAAGTGGACGCAAAGGAAGAATAATTCATGTTGTAGTGGAAATGTGTTAGTGTTACCTGTATTCTGTCGCCACAAAATCATAATGTAATTCTCTTTCATGTACGGAAGCTCTTGATGCTGCAGTTGGTACAGTACCTGAAAGCCTTTCCTGAATGTCCTGGCTGGAATGGGCTTCCCTGAGAGTAAAGCTGTTGGTTTCCTGCCGTGGATGCTGAGGCCATCATTTTTTTATCCGCTATAAAAAACAATCAAAGAAAATCTTGGGAATGATGAAATAAACTAATGATTGTTCAGTAGAAAATAACATGTATACAAACTACACAGTGTGGGTAACATTCTCCTTTTTAATCCCTAATGGGAAGGTCCTATGGAATATAGTACGGATGAAACCAACAGGGCTGTATGGAAATTAAACAAGGTTCAGAAGCATTTAATAGCATTTTAAAATCACCCCATAGGATGTAATAGAGAATTCTTTCTCTGCTACTGAATACAATAGGTTGGCTTAAAAATTCTACAGAAAGGTAACCATTTCCTATTACTCTACAGGTCTTTTCTAGAAGGGATTGAATTAATGTTAATGGAGGTTACACATTTGCCTTGTGAAGGGACTATATCCTTCTGGATATACAGAACACATATTTCTTTGAGATTAAGGCTTATTCAGTGTGGTCTAAATTTACCTCGGCATTAAAAAGTCTTGTCCTATCCTGCAGAGCTACCAAATCTGTAGTATTAGTGACTGGGGGCTACTTGTTTCTTGTATAGGAGAGCTATTTTAATTATATTTTACTAGCTATTTTTTAAGAGGGTTCTAAAAGAAAGACCTCTATAGTTTGTATAGCGGGGTGCATAATTTTGTACAATCTACTCTCCTCAGCAGTAGTGGGAGTTATATTCCTGAGTCTTCCAGGCATTATAGTGGAATCTTGCTCACAAATCTGGCTGATTTGTGGCCCTTTAAATACACATTAATCCCACTGTACTCAGTAGGAATTTTATCTCTGTGAGGTCTGCAGATCAGATCTTTATATGTAAGTAGTAATTTAAGGCAAAACTGAGTCTCTCAAGGACACAGTGAAGCTAGCTCTCTTTACTCTCACAAAAAATGATGCTTGAGAGGGCCATGAACTAGGCCTTGAGTATCCTAATAGAATTAAAGATTAGCAAAGTCATACAAAGGCACTGTAAATGAGACACATACAGAGATGCTATTGACTTTTATATTCTGTTCTTATACTGTAATAAGCACGTTTAGTCTTGTGATCAGCCTCTTCGTTTGCTAAAACAACATAAGGCAAACACCCGGCCATCCAAATTTTTAATACAACGTTCTCTCTTGTGTAATTCTGACAGCTGACACACCAGGGATTGAACCAAGGGCCTCCAGTGTTGAAAACATGAGTGCTACAGCTTGAACTAAAACATGCCACCTTGGTAGCTGGGAGATGTAACAACTCATATCCTCTGCAGACCAGCACAGAGGCAGACCGTTAGGATACACTCACTAGTACATTGCGAATGGTATCATGACTGAGACACAGCATAAATTAACTTTGAATTTATATTTTGCTAGCCATCTTGACTGGTACTTTGAGAAGAAATGGCAGGTCTCTGGTCTGAGAATCCACTAAGAGATCTGAAACTCTTAGACTCAGTATACTATGGAACGTCCCTTCTGCAATGTTTGATTATATTATAGGGTTGCCAACGCTCCAGGAATTAAAGATTAATATTTAATCTTTAAAGATTTTTAAAGATCTTTAATCTCTAAAGATTGTCAGGAGACAAAACATCCAGGAATACGTCAAAAATCAAAATTGGCAACCTGAATTATACAGCTACAACTGCCAACGCTTCTGGCAAATCTCACTTCCCCTTTAACAACATAAAAGACCTGCTCCACCTTTCCTACTCCACCTCCACTCTATCTTCCCTCACCACCTTCAAGTGCAAAAAAACTGCTGACCTCTTCATAACTGTCTGCTGCCATACACCTCTGACAGCTCTCAAACCAGGCACACCCCTCCTTTTCCACTGACTTCACGTGATCCTCCCTTGGTGATCATCCTCTCGGGATTTAAAAAGAGTGGGTCAGATCCCTAGATGCGCTTCAGCAGCTCTGGGACACGAAGCTACTCTAGATGTTCTAGAACTGGCTTACCTCAGCCAGCTCAAGGATTCCCTAGATGAAGGGGAATTCCTCCGGATGGCACAGAATTGGCGTAGAGGTGATGTCGCAGCTCTTATGCGGGTGCTGGGACTGGGTGGGGGTAGCTCGGTGGTGGGTCAGCACAAAGGGGCTGGGATGCTACAACTGGGACTGGCAAGGGAGAATGAGGCCAACACTGCTGAGAGCCTGGAGCAGTCTGGACAGCAGAACCTCCCGCAGGGAGCAGGAAGGAGGCAGGTCAGGGGGGAAGCAGGGATGGGATGAACTCTGTGGGGAGTCCCGCTCACCAGTTCTCCCCCTGCTTCTCCCTGCTGAGCGGGGAAACTGCCCAGCTTGTCCCAAAGGTGACCAGCCAATCCTGGTGGCACTGCATTAAAAAGCTCTTTATCTCAAAATGGCTGCTGCTCAAAATGCATGGATGGATGAAGCGTGACGTTTTTTATTTTAATGAAATATGTGGCTGATGGGAGCTCTGCATCCGTCCCACTGTATCAAACCTGTCAGCCCTAAACTATTTTTATAAACCAATCTGGAGAAAGACGTCTAGTATCAACAGAATGCAAGCGTCTGCAAGCAGCACGCAGGTTTGTCAATATTGTTTTTGGACACCTCAGCACGTTGCTAACTGAGAACCATCCCTTTTTATCATTAAAAGAGTCCTTGATCATGGCTCCCATGAGATATTCACACAGGGAGCGCATCCAAAAAAAAGCACAGCTTGTAAATTGATAAAAATGAAAAGAGAAATGGCATTTCCAAGAGCACAACTCCCTAACTAACCTCACAGCTTGCCAGACCCTTAACCCTGACCTAGCCACACAAACAGTTCAGAGCTGTTTGAATATTAGCCAATAAAGCAGTCAAAAAGCAAGATGTTCTTGCTTGGAAAACATCGTTCCAGTGTTTAGGGTTGGAGTCTTGCTACCTTCCAGCAGACCCCCTTTATGGCCTCAGACACTGACTTCACTATAAGAGTAAACTGACAATGATGAACAGGAACAGCAGAAGCCTCAGAAACAGAGAGACAGAATATCAAGTCTACATTGAAGTTACAGCGCCTTCTCAGTTTGAAAAGGTCAAGCTGTACATAAGAAACCCATGCAGCGAGGTCATCTCCTTATACCTCTGTAGTTAAACACAATGGATCGTTTCCTCCCTCACTGCAAGATACTTGCACATTGATTTATTTAAAAGAAACGTAAAACTTTTTCACTCTGGGGGGAAGTGGGGAAGGTTCAGAACATCAAACAATTAAAAAATAAACAAAGGAAAATATTACATCTAATAGCAACACACACCTCTGAAAACAACATTTACAAAAATAGATTTCTGTTTTTAAAATTGCAAGCCAATCTTACACAGCCTTGCTAGCATTACTACTGCAATCCATCTCAGTGAGGCATACTGACACACACTGTTTCTGTATAGTTACCTTGAGAAGCTGGAAGATCTATTAAATATGTTTACTTACTTTTATGAGTTGCACGTCAAAGCGTACTTCTGAAAAAAGGATGGCTACTCTTCAAAACTGCATGGGAAAGATGTGGCTACTAAGTGAGAACAGAGGGTGGCTCTACGTGGAGACGAACAGCCTATCAGCCTGTTCTCTAACCGTCTGAGTAGTGTTCATCTTTTTGGGGAAATATTGACTTCCAATATATTCTATGCAGCGTTCTTTGAGACTCATTTGCCTAATGACTTCTCTGCCACAATGCTTTTCGTTTTGTTCTTTCAGAACAGTTTTATATTATGTAATAGCACTTAAAGTCAAGACTACAGTTTACAAAGACAGTATTAAAAATTAAATACCAGAGGCTCTCACTTACAAGCAGTTATTCCTGCAAACATCTCGGCAAACCTAGGATCCCTCTCCTGGGAGAAGATAGTGTCTGGCTTCTCTACTGGCTTTCCACCCTCATGAACATTAGTTGGTATATTTGGAACAGGTACCTGTTGTTGACATACACAAAAAAGAATGTAATTCTGTCCCCCATGTTTGACAAAATGAGCTCAAGTATAGTCAATGTGTTTTTGTTTTGTTTAGATCCTCAATCACTTTGTGTTTAAAAGATCAGAGACAACAGTATAAAAAAAATCTGTTCAGAAATATCACCTGAGATAAATCATAAGATGACAACCCATCTCTTTGATGTACTTCAAGCTCGGCTTGCTGTTGCTGAAGTTGTCTGCAAATACGAGAGGAAATGACTAAAGTTACAAAAAATAATTAAGAAACAAAAAGGAGCAGGCTTGGCTCTCTCCTTTAAATTCCCATAACAAATGGCAAGCAAATTTAACAGCTTTCAGAGTATCTGTTGACAAGCCAAAATATTTTAAAAGATTTTTCATTGAGAAAACTTCAAAACACAGTAATGTTCTTGCTGCGCATGACAGGGTTAACAAGGCCTTGAACAATAAAACTCCCATTGACTTCCAAGCAGTTTTTGGCTGTCTCCTGCATTCCTTTCAAACTCAATTTTTTCATAAATGAGATTTAGGATTTATTTTTAAATAATCTTTGCAGATTAAAGAACAATACGCAGGGCCTGGGTACTGTGCCTGCTGAAGTCAATAGTAAGGTGCCCAATGGCTTGAATAGATGCAGCATCAGGCCCATACCAAGCAACTGGTGGAAAAATTATTTCTTCATTTTATAATCTGGTAGATTTATGTACAGATTATGGCAATATGATTGTAAAATTATTACTAATAAAACTCATATAGTGCTTTACATCAGTAGATCTCGAAAGCATTTCAAAATCTTTTAGTGTATTTATCCTCACAATATCCCTGAGAAATATTATCATTCCCATTTTATGGATGGGAACCTGGGGCACAAAGAGGCTAAGTGACTTGCCCAAGTTCACACAAGAAGTCGGTAGCAGAGTACAGAACTGAACGCAGGTTTGTCAAATCCTAAACTATTGCCTGAACCGCTGGACTGAGCTTCCTCTCTAAATAAATTAAAAAAAAAAAACCAGAAGCTGATATCTGACCAGACAATATAAACAATGGATGGGCGGGGAAAGAGGCGGTGCATCAAAGCATATACTTCCATATTACAGCTGTGAAGAGTTTGGCAGGGAAATAATTAAAAAAAAGGAAAAAGTATTGTATACGAAACCATTCTTAATAACCAACCCCATTCAGCATAATTTGGTTCCATTCTCCTCTACATCATAATCCAGATTCTATTTATTTTCCAGAAGCTTTGTACAGCAGATGGCCTCCAGAAATAAATTATTTTTACATTTACTAGAAGACATCCTTGATAGAATCAATTTGTGTGGACAAATGCTGCAGAAAATGAGTAATTTTAAACATGATTAGACACAAAAGAAATAATTTAAATAAAAAAGAATCACTGTAGATCTATTAAATAAAAATTAGGGGAAACATGCCACAATGAGGAAGTACAATCTGCCAAAAATTTTCTGTAACTCCCTGAGACACGTCAGGCACTGTTACGTAAGCATGCCAAATTAGTGAAATATCAGCAGATACATTTGAAAACCATAATTCATTTGACACATTTATTGTCTATAAAGCCTTGTAGGGACACTCCTAATACATAATTAGTTAATCTTATTATCATTGATTAACTAAATTTGACTTACAAGTCATATGGATTAACATTTTACAAAATACATCATTTATAGAAATGCACAGATCTTTTATACTGTAAATTAATATATCCATGAAGGTATTTTTGCACCTGTATCTTCACCCAGTGTGTTTTTTAAAAAGATACAAACCCTCAGCACCTAAGCAATAACTTCACAAATATTTGAGCCAGCTAGAGTAGCTCATACTTCACGACATTTAGAAGTTCAGAAACCAGATCACTATAATGCCAAATACATTTCCAGAATCAATCTTTCCTCATTAGAGCTAGTATCTGATCCCACTGAAGGCAATAGCAATCCCCCCGCCCCCTTCCCTTCCCCCCAACTGCAACAGGATCAAGATTTTGTCTCTAAAATCTCTTTTACACAAGCCTTGACTTTTAACTAACTGTCTGCATCCCCAAACCAGGTAATTGGAAATCTTATTCTAAATTCTTACATGGCACCCACGGCCGGAGTAGGAGAATCACCCAAGAATTACGAACGAAACATCAAACACCTCTCTCTCTTCCTACTCAAAAGATCAGACTGTTCTATGACTAGATTGTTAGAATTGTGTGTGTTTTCCTGTGTGAGGAGCTTACCGAGGGAAAGCCAATTCAAAGAGAAGTTTACATTTAGTTCTGAATATGGTGAGGTCACTGGTCACTCTTCTCTCTGGATAATGAGTTCTATAATATAGGCCCTGCCACCACAAAATTCTGTCTACTGTGCTCCCAAGTTTCATATGCTGACAAATTTATGATTCCAGTAGAATGTAGCTGCCATGGGCGAGTGGGGGATTAAGGGGTATTGATCATGGAGGGAGAGATGATCCCCCATGTAAACAGGGCCCAAACCATGGATGTCTTTGAATACTAGGACAAAGACCGTGAAATAGATTCTGTATTTAATGAGGAGTCAGCCCTGAGACGGGAGCAGCTGGGTGGCATGTTCTGATGATCTATTTTGCTTAGCAGATGGACTGCTGTGTTTTGTACCAGTTGGAACTGTTTCAATGTGAGTGGCTTCATTTCTATTTATGGACTGCAATAACCAAGCCTGTGGGACAAAGGCATGCAACACCATGACCAGGGCTGTGACCATTAGAATGGGGACACAATCTTTCGGGGGCCAGTTGCAAGAAAATTGGAATGGACATTTTTACTTTCACACCTGGCATTGGCCACTGTCAGAAGACAGGATACTGGGCTAGATGGGACCATTGGTCTGGCTCAATATGGCCATTCTTATATTCACAGCTATTTGGCCATCAATTAGCACCAAAGGGAAGGAAGGGTGCAGACTGACAAATATCTGAGGAAAGATGCCCTTGATGATGTAGGGTTCCAGCTTTATCCAGCTGATCTTCATCCAAGTACAGTACTGATTTTGGCTAGCGACTGAGAAAGCTGGGAGACAGTGCTGTTTACGCTGAACATAAAGGAGACGCAGAGCTGGGTTTTGTCCGTGCGCTGCTGTCATTTCAGCCTGTGTTGGCTCAATGGGTCTCCCTACTGTTTATGCAGATGTTGAATAACATAAGGAAGAAGCTTGAGCCTTGGGGGACTTCTCAGATCAGGGCTTTGGAGGTGGAAGAACACTTCACTTGCCCATAATAAGTATTTGGGTTTGATCTGAGGTGAATGACCTGAATCACCCAAGGCTCAAGTCTCTTAAAGGTGGGAGAGGAGCATTTGATGTCAGTGATGACAAATGCTGCAGGCTACAACCCCTCCTTAAATTAATACTGTTTCTACAGAATATCAGCATTTATATGATTTTTTTTTTTTTGGGGGGGCTTCTGATGGCTTAAGACAATTTAGAGGTAAATTTGGCTTGCACTATGCTAATGGTTTCTTTCTGTCTCTTGGTTGCATCTAGTGACACTGGTTATGGCCTGAGGGGCTCAAAGGCAGGCGACCCATTCACTGTGGTCTAATGCTTACTATGACTTGTACCCAGCCACCAGTGATATTTTTCACAGGCAGGCAGACACCAAGGCTGTGATGTAGAGGTGACAGCAAGACCAGAGTTGGATTGATAGGAAAGTAGGCCATCTGTAAATAATACCCAGTGCTTTGGTGATAACATGCCCCTGGCCTCCTCTTGAAGGAATACGAGACTTCATAGACTGGAACTGCAAACCATTGAGTCTTTTTCTCAAGCAGGAAGAGATTACAGATGGATGGGTGGTAGCAGAGATAAAAAGGGGATTTCAGATACCAGGGAGATGAACCTCAAATGTCTGGATAATTTGTATAAATTCTGGGCTGACCCAAAATGTTAGATTCTTATCAATCTTAAAATCCTATTTTATAGTTGATTCAAATCCTAAACAGCTGGTGACACATGCTGTATAACATAGAATAATTTTTGTATCATGTGTAGCAAACAGAAAAGGTATTTCCCAAGTATTCCTTGGACCACGGGTTCTCCTTAGTAAGTTTATCAAATAGAAAATGAGTATGTCTAAAACAACCACTACTGCATGCAAAGGGATTCTTTATTCAGTAAGTATATAATACATGCTTTTCCAACAAACCTTCAGGAAGCAATTTAATCACTGAAAATCTACGGGGAATTTTTTCCAAACACCATTGTTTGGAAGATAAACACCCATGAAATTGTGTTAACGTGAAAGCTACTAACATCGTTTCAATTGCTTTTATTACAGACTATAAGGTGCATGTGTCAAATAGAACTTCATGTCTTTTCTATTCAATGTAAAGTGTGTTCTCTTGATTCAGCCGTAGATATACAAATGAGGCAAACAAAATAGCATACTTAATTAGCTCTGTTTGTTTGCCAGCACTTGTCTAACCTGGCACTCCTCCACCTCTCTCTATCTGAAGAGACTCATCAGTAACACTTGTTAAGCTACAATACAAAGTAAGTGCTACACTAGAACAGTTGCTTACAACGCAAACTGTACAAAATCCAACTACCTATAAAGAAACATTTAAATGCATCTTCTCTGCATTGCATTGTACTGTAAGTGAATTTAAGTTTAAAACCGGGTTTGGGTTTCTCATTTTGACTGCAAATGTTAACGTCTCAAATGCTCTTTTAGCCCTTTAAGAAAATATGCAATGTTTCGGAGACAAGCCAAACTCGGCACAGTTGAATCTTGCTTTTGGGATTAATTTAGATACTGCCTCACTGCCTGCCCTTTAGAACGGGTGATTATTACACATGGATCCCTTTAGTCATTAGATTTCCAGATCAGATGTGTAGCAATGGGACAAGTCAGGGTGGTTTTGGTTTTGGCAAAGTTCAATCATCTTGTACTGTTTGCAAGTGAAAGCCAAAACTGACCCTGTTTTTGATTTTAGGATTCATGGCTTAGAGGAAGCACTGAAAGATGATTTTTCTGGTTCAAGAGATGATACCCACATAGCAAGTGGAATATTGTCTGAATCAACTGAGAACTCCCCAGGTAACTGCTGGAATTCCTGGCTCATGATGGGAGACCCTGTGAAATCCTCACTGTGCTGAGGATGTTCTGTGAACCTGAAGGATTTAATTGCCAATACAGATTTATCTAAGCAAATATCAGAATAAAAGACTCTGTACAAGTTTCCTTTTGAAACTGGAAAATTTTGTAGTTGAACATGTATGTCTCTGTATAAACTCTGGAATCACTAGCTTATTATCCTGGTTTCAGAGTAGTCAAGAAGAATTCAAACTTTAGAGTGAGCAGTTTTCTTCTTGGGGAGAAATGAGTGGATGCAGAGTTGTGATATCATCCCTACTCTGTTTTTATTAGTAATAGATGCACATAGTCCCAGTTACCATTCTGAAAGTAAGGCTGTGTGATATCTTCACTATTATGGGCAAAAATCTCACTGAAGCAGCTGATTTCACAAGTTCTCTACTACACCTGAATCAGAATCAGTAATCTAGCACACCAGAGCAGTCCATTGATTCATCCAGAATTCTGTCTCTGGTGGTAATGTGCACCAGGATCCTTCTGAGGACTGCAATTCTACCACTAAAATATTTCAAGACCAATAGAAGTCTAGGATTCATAAATACACATAAAATTCATTCAGGCTCATTGAAAATGAAAACATCAAAATCTCTAAAGGTCGGAAAACAACCCATTTCTGCTGTATGTGCATAAAAAAATCAGAAACTGTCCATTCAGCCAGGGTACGAGGTTCATTCAAAGGCAGCTCAACCTGTTAAATAAATGTTAGTCAATTTTTTCTGGAACTCAAAGAGGAAGAAGATATGGGGAGGTGATGTGCAGGGCTCTCCTCTACAGCCGAACACAGTACACATGCTAAACATTAAATGCTTCATTTCTGCAGGAAGTTTCTTTTGGATGATTACGTCCAAAAGAAACCAAGCTAACTTTTTGTTTTTTTGGCAAGGTACTAAGTGAACATTTGAACCCAAAGTTTAATTATCCTTCCACACAGCAACTAAGCTGGGAAAGTCAACTGCTTCAAGTTCCAAAGAAATATTCTAAAAAACAATTATGACCACCACTGCCCTCTACAGTCCTATTGGAAAACAAACTGCATTGACAGGACAGTGCAAAATGAAAACTTTCTATTAATAGAGCGCACTGACAGGTAAAACAGATTTCCCTCTAAATTCAGCTGATATATAGATACATGTAGATAAGCAGATACCAAATCAAACATATTAATATAGTGTCTTAGCCTCGGTCATAGTGCCTATAAGATAAATACATGTTTTAAAATTAATACAGCTCAGTAAAATGAATACAAATTTTAAAATTAAAAAACTTAAAAAGCAAGATCAAACCTTCCTCCAAGATCTTTAACATTATCACCCTGAGACAAAATCCAAATATAAAACAACAAGGGTTAGAAATATATTATCTAAGCTAAGTCACATATTTTTTCTTGATTTTGTGGCTGATCAGGCAAACAGGGCGACAGCCCATACAATCAAAACATTTTCACGGCATAACAAGTATTTTAGTTTTTGAGCTGGTGTGATAAAAGGCATCTGAGCCAGAAATGGGGCTAACCAATTATTTTTCAGATGACCATACAAGTTATAAGAAAGTAGAGCATGTGATACATTTTCAATCTGGCCAGACCTGCATGGACAAAGACAATCATGTCTCTCAATACCAGCATACCTTCTTTCAAACTCTGCAGAGTTTGAAAATGCAGGGTCAAAAAGGCCCTCTTTAACATATTATTGTTCATTGCTTCCAAATATGGATATTTTTTACAGGACAAAACCACGAGGACACACTTGTTGTGTGAACAACTGTCAGATCCAGTTGTTTGCAAACATCTTCTGCTCCAAGTTTGATTAAAAATACAGACAGACAGACATTGTAACCAGGATTTTAAAAGGGACATTGTAGAAATATAAAATAGAAGTAAATATATATTTACCTGGTACCTTGTCTCAAACAAACAATTATGGCCAAATTTTTACGCAATCTTGTGCCAATATACTATGGTGATAGATGCATTATAAAATTTACAGACAAATCATAACCTGATTTTGCATATAGAGTTGACTGCATTTGTAAAAGAGAATATGCACCCATTGTATCTTCAAGTAAATCGGCTTGTTGGGCCCAGAGTTCAGGTGCAAATTACCATCTGTGCAGGCAAAAGAGATCCACTGATTCAGATACAATTAGATATGCAAAAATGGGCATGCAAATCAGAGGTTAATTCTGAAAAACTGCCCTTAATAAGTTGAGTGTCATGTATATACAAATGGCAAGGGAGCAGAAGTCAGTAGAGCTGTGACCATTTACTCAAGCTGAAACTCTGCCCCAAAGTATCCAGAAAATAATGTACCCATAGCGTAACAATAGCTAGGAAGCCTTACAGTAAGAACTGCACTTTGCACGTGTGTATGGAGGAGAGAAGATATAGGGGGAAAAATAGATCAGTGGAATACCACATTGATAGATATATTCTGTTCCTTCTCATCTAGTACTTAAATTTACAAGCTTTTTAAAAAAAATAAAAACAAAAAACAAGATTTTCACCTCCCCAAAGAAAGAGGGAAGGCAAAACATATTAGCAATATCATCTTGTATAAGAGAGAACATGGAAACATCATCTGTCAGACTAACTGCAACCAGTCTCCATATTAGGACAACATCTCTGATTTGTTTTTCAAAACCAAATAAGGATAGATATGACAGTATCCAGGTATTGGCACAATTTTATTCATCCCAGTATGTGCTAGTGAGCCAATATGGCTTGAAAAGGAAAATATGGAACAATTATCAACACTACTTAATCTATAGCTCAAAACTTAGATCCCTGAACTTTGGGAACAAAAACCAATTGTTTCAGTTGGCATCCAGTTATCAGCAATTGCCTATAATTTTATGTATGCAAATGATTATGTGCAATAGTATGGGTGTGCAACTTTTTAAAAATATATATATATACATATAAATATTTGGGCATGCAAATCAGGCAATTGAATAACCAGCTCCTTGATTCCAATACACAAGATTTGCTTGCTCCAAATGGGCAATATGTCCACTTTTTCAAGCACAGTTGTTATGTTACCAACAACGGTTTTATCTGGCAATTAAAGAGACCTCAGAGCCAATTCTAAACATTTATTCTAAGTGTTATTAGTCAGTGCATAACAGAAAATGCATACCACGATCTAGGAAATCCCCCTTTGCAGCCTGATCACCAACAACTTCCACTGGTTGACTCAGTTCTGAAGCAATTTGGTACAATTGTAGGACAGTTTCACTGTCACTTATGTCCTCCTTTTTCACAGAGGAACATCTTATTTTTAATAACTTTTTTTGCCCTTAAATTTCTAGTACATTTGAACATCTCTTCATCTGATTGGTACATCAAATTTTTGCTGACTTAAACTAACATTATACTTGTTTGTTAGGAAATCTCAAAAACAATATTCTTTGCTTAATAATTCTTGTAAAGGTTACATCTTTCTGGTAATTTTTAGCAAACTAGAATCTTCTCTTCTTAACAGGACTCCCAGGACACTTTGGGAACCTAACTCATAACCAAGATATAGGTTTTATAAACTCTGGTGCATAGGTTAATAGGTATGATGGGTAAAAATGGGCATTTTGAGGGTGTGGCTGGGTAGCAAGTGTCCAAGTCTGGATCAAAATGCTCCCCTAAGCAACAAGGTAGAATATAGGATGAGATCAGTTGAAACAGAGGAGAACGCTTACCGTATTTATAAAATCAAAACTGCAAAACCACAGGAGAATTTGTTGTGATAGCGAAACTATCAGTGCCCATCTACATTAGTTAAGTGCCTGTTCGGGATCTCCATTACACATTCTAAAAGATTTATAGGATAGATCTCAACTTTTCTTTTGAGTTAAAACTTGTTTAAAAAGCCCAGCATAGTCCAGAAGCACATTTTAAAATATTAGATTACTATTTTATTGTGAAAAGATCCATGACAGAAGAAAACATTTAAGAAGTATAAAGTAATGGTTTAATCCATCTCAGAGTAGCTTCTGCAGCTGCTGGCTCTCACACTCTGTGTTATGAGGTTATGTGGTAAATAAGGCCGCACTGGATTCTTAGGGGAACTTGTCATTTGGACGCAGCTCTGTAATACCAGTTTGGGGATTAACATTCCCCTAAAACAGCCCCTTTCTCATGGATGTAGTCACTGATTGTGCCCAGAATAATTTACACTCATAGTGATTGGAGCACATGGCTCTAAAGGACCGGGGAGGCATTAAGCTGCCAACCTAACACAAACTGCTGCTGTGGTCCTGCCAATGAAAAGAATTAAAGAAGCCGTGCAGCTTTGTAACCTCTGCCCCAACTCCAAATTAAGTGTTAAGTGCCAATCTTCTCCTACTATGGTCCATTCAGGAGTGACTCTAGCTAGCTGCCAATGGCTGCAAGGTAATAGGGGTACGTCAAGAAGAAGAGGACCCAGTCTAGAGCGTGGACACTGTTACAGTGCACAAGAGACAGGAAACTTGTTTACATGAGCTTGCCACCCCTTTAAGTAGCTCTGCAGCTTTCCCTTCGGGCTTACCAACTGGGCTAACTTTTTTCTAGTCTCACTACTGAACTGAACTGGATTTAGACTAGCTACCAAGAGGTGAAAATTGCCAACCCTCATTACTAATTCCTCAGGATATCCTGCTCTGGGCATATGTTCTGCTGCTGCAGGCTCTGCGCGAGGCTGTAATGCAGGGTGGATCGAGCCCGTTGGTTTTTTCTGATTTCATGCGTTATAGCAGGTATTTGCTTTTTAATCTGTTATGTGCCCATATGCTAATGACACATTGTATGTGCTACTACATACATTAAATGGAAACATTTATTTGTGAGCACTGGTAGTGTACATAATCCTACTACAGTCTGGGGTAAGGCTAAACGAATGCAACTACATATAGGTCACCATGAGAACCTGAGCTTGAGTTTTTTGCATTGATTATATCAACATGTTTTTAGATTAAATTCTTTCAAGAAAGCATATATGAATTCCATGAAAAACACATACTTAACATTAGTGTTGGTGCAAATGATGTATTCAATCTCATCAGAATAAGGATTCTGAAAAGTAAAGCTGCTGGTCCTGATTAACATCCACTCCCGGTTTTTGGTCCGAAAACGATACATCACAGATAGGACTTGGCCTTTCAGTTTAACAACCTGAAAAAGTATTAATAAAGGTTAGTGGGAGCAGACGGATATGTGATGTGGAAACAAATAATACACCACCAATAACTGGGGGATTTCAGACTGAAACTGTGCAAAGATACAGACACAATTGGGATGTATTCTTTATACAAACCCAACAACCCAAATCAACTTTGTGTTTGCAATTAGCCCCTTAAGAATTAAATCTACACATCCTGGATAACAAAATACTCTCTTCACATTTACATATAATGACCAATGGATTGTGTTTTTATCCCAATGGGAAGGCATTACAACAAGGCTTTAATGTAGATCACATATCAGTATATTCTGAGAAAAATAAAACCACAGCCTCTTTTACCAGAGGAATATTTACAAATAAATAATCACAAAACAAAATTTGCACAATGTATAAAACAAATGTCTAGACTAAACACTAATCTTCATTACGTTGCCTGACTATCTCTAGTTCCATTTGGATTCCTGGCTACCTGTCATATTAGCTTTTCTTCAATCATGCTAGAAGTCAGACACACTTCAATTGCAATGTCTAAATTTTCTATCAGAGGTGGCATGCCAGAACACCTGATTCTGAAGTACCTCTGTCTGAATGTGTGCCTACAGCCATTTAAATTCCTGAATGTCCACCTCCATATCCTCCCGAGTAAAGTCTATCAATATATCGCTAGGTTACATCCATTCTCCTTGGATGTATTTGAAAGACAGCATGGTCAAAGCAGCTTGAGCTCATGCAACTGTTCATTACAGCCACGTCTTTTGATGTCTGGATAGTCAAGACATATCTGCCCACCTTCTGGGTTGGAAGATTCTTTGTTCTCACGTAGTTCGCGTGTTCAGACACAACAAGCAAGATTTATCTGTAGGCTCCGAACGTGTCACGTACTCCCTCTTCTGATCACCACCACCCAAATATAAGGTTCTTCAAAAACATCTATTCTCTCTCTCAAGAAGCATTCATTCTTATCTCAACATGTGAGGAAGTCACATACATAAATCCTTAAGCTCTGAGAACAAAGGACTCATGGGACTTATGGACACATTGACGATAGGCCCTATGGCCAATTTTTAAACAGAAAAGCCCACTGACGTCAACTGAACTTTAGGAATTTTTAAGTCCCCTTTGTTTTGTGCTTTAGCTGGGGCTGAGGATCTGGCTCTGTGCCTCAGAGTAATGACCTGCTCCTGTTTTCCTTTTATAGCCAAATCTTCCATTGGACTTTCTTTCACTTGTTCTTAGCAGTGACAGTGAATGTTTTAAAATTTTGTCTATTTCTTGCCTGCACGTAGGTAGGCACAAAATAACAGTTTATTTACATTTTTGTCTCCATTGTACCATCGTCATAAAGGAAAAAAAGCATTACAGAATAGCACTGAATTCATCCAGCTGCTTTTAAACTCCCATATAATATAACAATTCTCCTATAAATGAGTGAGGGCTTTGAAGGAATCCCACGAGGAAGACTCTAAACACAGATGATATGAACAAGCACCAACAGGAAAATATTGGCCAGGATAAAGATGATGAAAATTCCAAAGTCACCCCACTAAAGAGGTGAGACAATTGCTGAGGGGTCCAGGGGGAAGAAACAAGAGAGATTTGAATGCAGAAATAAAAAGCACTGTTTGTTCCTGTACAAGGTAAAAGGAACAAGCTGGGAGAAGAAATCAGGAAGACCATTACAAAACTTTTCCAAGAAAGCCCTTGAGCAAGAAACTCTGCAATAAGAACAAAAACTACAGAAAGGAAAAAGTTTAACTGAAACGCTAGAAAAGACAGGAAGGACATGACAGGGACAAGATAAACTAATTAGAGAAAAGTGAAAGGCAAAGACAAAAAATCATGAGGCGGCATAGGGTGAGCACATTGCCCCGACAGATACTGCTGCAGGGAAAAAAAGTCTCTGTCTCCAGTGCGCTAGGCATGAACACACCTGAGTGGAATATATGTCTGCACCAGCTCGAAGAAGAAATATCACTTCTCCAGGTTTTGGTATGACTTACATCTTTTAAGGAGACTTGGACAAACAGGCAAAACAACAAATCAAGACAAACGACATCTCTAAGACTGGGAAACATTAGCGTGGCAGCGTGCCAAAAATTTCGCAAGAAGTAGGGGTGTAAGATAAGTTATTTTTATAGTAGAATGAATACCATGAATACCTGCTTCATTATAATACAACTTAAAGCATTTGTGACAAAAGACAGAGTAACACGTTAATAGTTTGTAGGGATTACATACTTATACCTAAACCAGAATTGGGATGTCTGGTAATATAGGGCCAAAATTCTACCCTTGGTTGCACAAGTTCCACTGAAGTCCGTGGTAGTTGTATGCGTGTAATAAAGGAAGAACTTGTCACAAGAGTGGAACTTCGTTCTACAGGGGATACAGTGGGGCTTTGATGGTGATGATGAGGTAGCAACATTTGGTCCCAAAATGGACCATCAGATCCCAAACTTCATGAACTCTGGAAAGCTTGGAACTGGATCCGAATTTTGTGGCTTGGGCCCATCTCTCAGTGTGACATGCCCAACTGACTTTAAAATAGAAATAAACTGAATAAAGTCTAAAGAACCTTTCCTTTCATAGCTATACTGTGATCATGTCATGTCTTGTCCAATATCTGATGGTCTGGCTCTTATTCAGAAGAAATGTTATGTTCCTTGAGGTCTGGCTAAGCCATTCACCTGAGCCACATGCAATTATTTTCTACAGTTGTACAGCAGGCTAGGTCATGTAATGCCTCGGGGAGGGAAGGAGGAGATTCTGTGCAAATAAATGCTGCATGTCCTTGTGGAATCCTAATCCTCATCCATTAGGGTTTGTTGGTTTATTAGTAGTCTGTAGCCTGACTTTTCTAAAAGGAGTTAACCTAGCAGAAACGTGGCTGCTGACAACAGTTGGATAGGGCGAATTGCTCCACCCTGATATTTTCAAAAGGTTGTATTTTAAACTGATCCATTGTTACACAGAAAGAACATAAGGAAGAGACGCAAACTTCAGTAATGTCTGGAACAATAAAACCTATTCATCCTACTGGCTATCTGAAAACTCAGGGTTAATGTTTTATTTAAAATACATCCTTTTGTAGTTTCAATCCAATAAACCATATCCTTTTATCAACAATTTTCTACCACCACACCCACTGTAAAGAATACAAAAAAGCTTATGTTAGTGTCCATTCTGAACGTTTTCCTAGTGGATATTAGATAGTTGTCCTCTGGAACCTTTGATATAGAACTCTATTTGTTGTTCTTGGCCTTGAGAACATATCATTCTGGCTTAATTTTCCCACCCTGATGAATGAATTTATCTTCTCAAGGAAGTAAAGGCTCTGAGATGTATGCTGGCAACCAACCAACAACTGCAAATCCCTCCCATTCTGCTATGCACCAACCTGCTTTTGACAGCGTCAGCAACTTAAAAATGTCAGCTTTACAAAGGATTTTAAACAAAGGCCACTGGAAATAATAGTTACCGTTTTAATAAAAAAAATTCTGACGGCCAAACTACCAATAACAAAACAAACTGTAGTGATCTATTGCTCTGCAATCTGAATTGAGCAAACATTAACTTTGTAATAATATATAAAGCATGAAAGTCTTTGGTGGGAAAAACCTAAACTGTCTTAAGACAGTGCAACACAAACAGGATAACAAGAAGATTCAAAACTAATGTTTAACCTCTTTTTTTTTTTCCCCTTAAATTCTTTGGAAATAAAAACCACTTGGTGCACAGCTAAATTGTTTAGTTCACTTTTAATCGCTGGTGGAAATAATAGCCTGGATTGCATTGCTACTGTACTGAATATAAATATTCAAAGAAGGAATTCTCTACTAAAAATAGAGGCAAATTGAGTTAGTGGATTGAACATTGAATGCAAAGCCTGGAACGACTCACTTTTAATCTCTGGCTCTTCCACTAGCTTGCTGTGTGACCCTGAATGAGTCACTTAGTCCCTGATCCATCAAAATACTTAACTATAAGCACGAGTCGTTCCAATGGAGACAATGGCTAAAACTCCCACTGACTTCAATGGAGCAGCATCAGGAGGCCCTTATGGCTGAATCTTGGCTATTCTATCTGGCTCCCATGTGGAGCAGGTGGAATCCATTTTAAGGCACTTGGAGTGCCTAAATGAGGTGACTTTTGATACGGTTTCTCACAGTATTCTTATCAGCAAGTTAAAGAAGTATGGGTTGGATGAATGGACTATAAAATGGATAGTGAACTGGCTCACTGAAGTCACTGGGTGCCTATTCATTAACTTCCCTGGCAGCTGGATTGGGTGCCTCTGGGTACGTCTACACTGCACTCAGGAGGTGTGACTACGGTATGTGCAGACATTCTCAAGCTAGCTTTGATCCAGCTCTCTCGCTAAGAAGAGCGGTGAAGCTGCAGCAGCAAAGGACATACCCATCTTCCTGGGCAGGCTTGTACTTGGCTGGCTAGCCTGTGCTGCTGCAGCTTCACCGCTATTTTTAGCTAGTGTGGGGATGTCAATACATGCTGCAATCACACTCCCGACTGCAACACAAACACACCCTCTGAGCTGCAGATTTACTGTCTATAAAATGGGACTAAGTCCTGTGCTCATTATCTTCCTCATATAGGTTTAGTGGTGTTTAATTAGTTTTGTGCCATGCTTTAAGTACATGATCAAGTCTATAAGTCCACTGCTAACCTGAATCCAGACTGAGAACCACTTCCATAGGTTGTGTGTCTTTTGTTACTTTATTCTGTATTTCATTTCTTTAAATGATTTATTACAAATTCACTGCTAGGTAAAACTGGGATCTCTCCACCGAAGTTTATGGAGCTGTGCCAATTTACACCAGCAGAGAATTTAAAGCATAGGATATATTACAGATGGTATTTTCAACAGCACTCAACACTGGCCTGTGTGCATTCCTATAGAAGTCAATGGTAAAATTCCCATTGACATTACTGGGAGCTGAGTTAGACCAGCCCTGAGTGTATCTGAAAATTCCTCTCTAGATATTTGTATGCTTGGAACTGTTTCTGATTAGCTGTTTTAATGTTTTCCTCTTAAATATTTGGTTTTAAAGACATGGAAATGGAGCCAGTTTCAACTCAAAAAACCATTCTTGCTGAAGACAACCCCTTGTAGTTCTCATTGACTTCAGTAAGATCTATGCAGGCATATCTGGAGGCAGTATATGGTTCTAAATGGGCCTTGAATATTCATTTTTTCTTTAGAAAGAAGAATGAAAAGAACATTTAAAACAATGCAACTTTTCTGAAAATGTAGCACCCTGAAGATATGTTTGTAATCCAGTTTAAACTACTGCTAGAGTAGGATTTACAGAGATTAATATTAATAGGAATTATGCCATATAATATCCCTTGCTTCTGGATATCAGAACTGACCCCTTGTATTGAGGAATGAATGCTAGGTTCTGTATAAAACTAGAAGTAAATAAATGTAGAACAGTACCTGTTGGAAACTCTCTCTCAGATGGCTTTGATCTTCTGGATGGCAGAATTCTAAAATGTCTTTTCCCAGGAGATCCTAGAGCACAATATACAATTGTAAAAATACAACGCCATGTGCTGATCCCACAAGGCTTTAGTTACAGAGAAATCCTTGCTCACACACGCAGTCACATTACTTTCAGTTGTACGACTCTTCTGAGTGAGGGTTTGCAGGACGGGTAACCTACATTGCATTTAGGCTGTTGCAAAGACATACATATTTTCTTTAAAAACAGTTAAGTAAATTTTAAATGCTTGTGAAAGGTGCCAGGTTGATAGCCCTGAGGACACTGAAATGCTCTATTGATCCATTAACATTCACTTTAATATACTGTTTTGTTTGAAGAACTTACAGTAAAGCTAATTCAAATCAATATGAAAAGGCAAGTAAAATGATCAGGTAAGGACAAGATGTCTTTCCTGTGAACTACAATTGTTTAGCTATGAGAACTCTACACTGTTATTTGTGACAAAGTTGTCATATAGAGCTCATTTGCTATCCAATTATATTACTCTAGTCTTTATTTAAAGGAGCAGACATGAGCCTCAAGGAAAATAAGCTTCATAATGGAGGTCTACTTCTTGTTCAATAAATTGATAGAGAAGTTAAAATTTACAAATGTAACGCTCACTCAAAGCAGAATTTATATTGCTTTAAGAGAAATGTCTTAATTTGAAAGAAAGAATCTGAAAATTGCCTAGGGTTTGAACGAGCTCAGTGCTAAAACTCACTGAATCCAAAAAGGATACAATGATATCCCCTGTACTTAAGGGGAAAGATCTTAATTCTAAAGATGTGTAAACAGTATGGCCAAATAAATAACACTATACATGAGACTGTGATAAGATACAGAATATGGACAGATGGAGATCGGCTGAACTCTTGCAAATTTTGGAAGTTACTTTTTATTTGCAAACATAGGTAGAGAATGTCCTTAATTAGTTCTAACCAATCTCTCAGTTTTAAAACTATGAACTGACCTGTGGTTGGTAGCCAATCACACTGATACATCTTGGATCAACAAATGTGATTATTCCATCAGAATTGTGTCTAGACAAAAACTCAGTAGGAACAGACATTCCATTCATGTCCATACACACAGGTGAGCTAGTTACCTAGGACAAACAGATAAATATAATTTGGAAAAGGAACAGTCACCGTAAGTAGAAGCTGCTTTTCCATGTAAAACAACAAAATCTTTCAGGTTACTGCCTACTATTTAAAGGGCCCATAAATAAAACAAGGACACAAATAAAACAAAACCGAAATGGCTTCAGTCTAGTTTGCAGCACAAACACATCAGTCCATTACACGCACCTTGGACTAACAGAACAATATGAAAACAAGCCTATCAAAGGTGTCCCACAAAGAAGGTTCTAACAGCTAACACAAGTAAGTTCCTAAAGTACTGTGACACAGTTCTCTCCCACTGGGCTCTTACGGTATGTCTACACTGGAAGTGAAGATGTGATTGTAGCACAGATATGCCTCCCCATGCTTCAATCACACCTTCACTTGCAGCACAGATAGAACTTTAAGGGCATAATTCTAACAGAGCAGATGATCACCATCAAAAGAAAAACAGATTTCCTGTAAATTCTCCTTAAGGTTTTTCAGAAAGAACGAAGCATTTCCAGGTTCCTTCTTCAGATCTATGCAGCCAGTCCAGTTAATCTACTTCTATTCATTTCTACTTGGGCTAAGAGTGAGAACTATCTTTGCTCTGATTTTCTCTTACATCCTACACAGCCAGGTCTGCTAATGAGGCACAAGCAATCTGTACAAAAATCTCTTTTTGGCCTCTGCTCTGTAGCACAATAGTATCAAAATGCCAGTTAATAGACCAGGGAGGTTACTGGCTGTCACTTTATGGTTTACTGCTTAGCGTGCGGTTTTAAAATGTGTACTCCTTTGTGATTATACTTTTCCCCTGGGCCACTGCTTGCCTGACTTTGCCTTCATTCACAGAGGGCCTGCTGGCTATTCTCTTATGGAACAGATGTTTCGACGCTCCACATGTTATTAATGGGATTTCTGGGCAAGAGTCTATTTTGGCAGCTGTAACACCTGCAAACTCCATAATTTCCTTCTCTTCACCATTTGAGTATTTTATATTTGAACATCGTGTGAAAGTGAAAAATGTCATAGCAATGCCACAAAAATATTGTATCACTCAGAAGACACTATCTGCAGAAGTGATAACATTTCCAGCACGATGCAGGCTGCTCATATGAACTCATATTGAAGCTGAAATGAAGTAAAAGCGATGCTCTAATGACACTGTCATTCTACCTTTAAGAGGGAACAATGCCATCTTAACAGATGGGCATGAGTGAAGGCCAACAAGAGACCATTCATTAGGATCAAACGTTTTTGCTAATGGCATGATTCCCAGACAGGAACATAAAAACAGCTTGCTTATTATGATTGAAAAGGTTCACCACTGCTACTCCAGCACCAGCTCAGAACATTCATCAGCAAGGAACGAAGGGAGGCAAAATACAGTATACACAAAATGCCTCAAAAGTGGATATAAAATCCTATTTACACCACTTTCTACGGACTTCTGCACATAGATCGGCCATACAGTATTTCAGGAATATTAAGTGCTTGTGCGTGTAGGATAAAGTTATGCTTTGTAAAGCATTTACTCGGGGCCTCTTGACGGCATTAACTTTACTGTTTTCAAATTAGCGTTTGCAACTACAGTTTTCCCAACCAATTAATTAGCCTTTTAAATCAGCAACTAGAGAATATCTATTCACATCGGTTTCCACCCCCAGATGTTTCCCTCTTGTCAGATGCTCAGGAAACTTCCAGAAAGCATCATTTCTGCAGCCCATCGACTACGAAGTGAGTCACTTGGCTGGAAGCAGACACCATAGCCTTGCGCTTTCTGTAACATGGCACAGACATTAATCTTCTAACCAGATCCTGTCAGAATCTTATATAAAACTGTACTACAAATTGACTAATGTTTTCTGCAGCTGTGTACGCAATAAAAGAGCATCTTTACCTGAAGCCTCCCTATTGCCACAAGGCAATATTTACTACCTTGTCCCACATCCGCATCTTCTTCTGGTATAGTCATTCCTAAAATAAACAACAGCAGCAAAACCACTGTTACTGCTAGGAAGGGTGAACAAACAGACTCAATCAGTTATAGTATATACCAAATATCAGCTTTAAAAGAAAGGTACAACATGGATTACACACCAACTTCATCATTTAGACTGTCTTTGTATTAAATGGATTAGTTTCCTTTATTATAAAATATCTAGCATGCTTTGTTATGCTGAAAGGAAATAGACTGAAAAACATGGGCATTTTATTAAACTCTATTTGTTTTCAGTTACTCAATGGGATTAACTATTACAAACATGAATAATATCAAAGCATATGTTTAGGCTATTTTCCACTCCAGTATCATCCAAATAGAAATGTTCTTCACGTGAGTGTTGTTTACATATTATTCTGGTAAGCTTTTAGTAAGTAGATTTCTCAATCTAAGTTTTGAGTTAACAACTTCCTGTGATACACTTTGGAAAAACTCTTCTATTGGTAACATTGTTAATTTATTTTAAGCTGTTTACAAGCTCTTTTCCCAATGCTTGATGGAATTAAGACACAGCAGAGAATGAATCACTTAAAAAGCAGTTTCATGCATTAGTGAAGTTAATTGCATAGCCAGCTACAGTTTCTGAAACAATCATATTCAGACGTTAACCCCAAAACATTTATTCTTCCTAATATAAGTCACTCACGCTGCATGCGTAGTGTAGCAGAGAACTGGATATAACTTTTTTTACATGATGCATGTGAAAAATGACTGGATATACTGATAATTTTACTGACGAGGTTTCCAAGATAAACTTTTCATACTAATAAGAACTCAATCTTATTTGACCACACAGTTTCTGAACATTACACACAGCAAGTATTTTCCATTTTCCCACAGTTATAAAAAGTAGTAAAATATACATGAATATGCAAGAAAATAATGAATATTTTGCACAATATACTCAATCACTGTTGTCACTTTGTTCATTGCTTGTAGTGAAGGTTACATTTTGAGACCCAAATTCTGACTCTCAGATTATAATTAGCTCTAATTTCACCTGTAGATCTCAAAAGGACTTTACAATGGAAAAGATTTATTGCTCCCCTTCTACAGATGGGGAAAGTGAGGCACAAGTGATTTGCCCAAAGTTATACAACAAGTTAGACACAAGGTGGATGAAGTAATATCTTTTACTGGACCAACTTCTGTTGGTGAGGGGGGGAGAGGGGGGAAAGAGAGAGAGAGGGAGAGAGAGAGTGTTGTGTAGCTCAAAAGATTGTCTCTCTCGAACAGAAGTTGGTCCAGTAGAAAATATTACCTCACACACCTTGTCTCTCTAATATTCTGGGACAGACACAGCTACTACAACACTGCATACAAGAAGTTAAAGACACAGCAGGAAATAGTACCCATGTCTCCTACTCAATGCAGCATCCTTCCTCTTAATGCATACACAGATCCTAATTTGGCCCTTACTGAGCTTTTACACATTTAAAACTCTGATGTTCCTGAATAAAAGCCATACACTTCCTTTGACCCATGCTCCCAAATTCCATGCAGAGACCAAGTTAGTATATGAATTTAAGGGTACACTTTAAAGGAATCACACATTAAATAAAGTGTTTTAAAACACATTGAGTTCCATTTGTCCATACTAGTTTTCAAATAAATAGTTTATTTTGCAAACTTGGAAAAGGCAATTTTGGTAATTTAGGATCTGATTCTCATTTTCACTAAGGATCCTTACACAACTTAGGCAGGGTAAAGAACTCTTAACATGAATATAAATTATATTTGCACCTACTTCAAGGCCCCTTTACACTCTGATTAAAAAGTAAAGCCTTTAGTAGAACAAATATGACTAATCTATAACAAATATAATTATAATCTCTGTTCTATTACAACTACATATCCCACGCAGCCTGAAGAGTATTCATATCCATATATAAATGAGACACACATTAAAACACAAATGCAACAAGGATAAAATGAAGCACTGATATGAAAATAGATATAGCAGAGACATGGTGTAGGGTTTTTGGTTTTGTTTTCACTGCTGTGTTTATGCACAGTGGAATAAGTCTTTCTCAAGTCATCATCTGAAGACATAAAGCAACTTAAAAAACATACAGGGACAAAGTCTGGCTACCTCTTGTGAAAATGCAGATAACTATATTCTGAAAAAGAAGGATCAAGCACACATACTTAAAGCTTTGTACACTGACAAATAAAATTCTGGAGTCAGGCTATTAGTAGAGGCTGGGCTCCAAAAACGTACGAAAAAACCTTTACATGTGCACACTGTATTTCCTCACAGAGGCTAAAAGTGGTTCACCTGGGAACTGTGTGAAATCTGCAGGGGATGTTAAGCAGAATCCATTATCCCTTTCCCCTATAATGCTGTGAACGATAAACTGAAAATAGAATTGTATGTAGGAAAAACCAATGTAATTGCCATGATGGACAAGGAAAGGAACAGAAATAGCAGGAGGAGCATATACATTCATCTCCAAGATTATTAATAAAACAGTATAACTTATTTTGAGCTGTGCATGCACAAATGCCCCCACCCACATGCACTATATTTTAAAAACATAATGAGGCACCTCTGCCTTGAGGAGTTTATGGGATTAATTTCCAGAGGTGCTGAGCACCTGCCTTTCCCACCGACTTCAATGGGACTAAAGGGTGCTTAGCTCCTCTGACAACCAGTCTCTTTAATCTAAAATAGACAAGATAAAAACACAAAAAAATGCAGAATTATAGGGCCTCATGCAAAGCCCATGGAGATCAATGGAAAGATTCCCAATGACTTTAATTAGCTTTGAATCAGACCCACAGTGTCAGTATAGAAAGGAGGGAAGAATCACTCATGAGGAGAAGATAGCAAAGTAATAGGTTTTTAGGAGAGAATATGCCTGGTGGACTGTTCCAGGATGCAGGGGCTGCCTGACCAAAGCTCTGATATCAAGAGGAAGAGAAAGAGATGAAGTGATCTAAAAGGTAAGAGGAAGGGAGGCATAAAGGGAATGAGACTAGAAACTGGAGGAATTGAGAGAAGAAATGTAAGTGGGTGAGATTATGTAGGGGCTGGATACTGGGGACCAGGGAGCCGAATTTTATGCAAGAGACAGAAGCCAATGACAAGATTCCAGGTTGGGGAGCAGAGGGGTAAGGATGACACAACTGGAACAACAGGAGAGGAAGCTGAATTTAACAGGTCAATTCTGGATAGGCTGTAGGGGAAAAGTAGGGATTGCCTTCCATGGGGACACTACTGTAAGTCCTCAGTTGTGAACATCACATCAAGACAATCTTGCAAATCAAGGTCTTGCAGCCACTATTCTTTGCTCAGACAGGAAAATCAAACATTTTCAAATCTGGTGCCCAAAATTAGGCTTCTAAGTCCATATTGAGGCACCTAAACATAAGCAGACTGTTTTTTAAAGGTGCTGAGAGCATCTACACTTCCCACTGATTTCAATGGGATTTGCTGGTAGTGGCTCAGTACGTCTGAAAATTAGGCCACTTATATTTAAGGGCCTAAATATGGATTTAAGATCTTAAACTGAGCCAGTCAGGTTGGATAATGTTGGTCAAAGGCTCCCATTTTTCGAATGGTGTTTTCAATTTTAAAAGAAAAATTTGAAGGCATTTTTTCTCAATTTCAATGAACTTTCTTATAGCTTCCTTAAGGACACAGCACACCACGAAAGAAGACAAAAGCTATGCAGCTGGATGGTTTCCATTTCTCATCATCTTTTTGCTGATGTGTTCAACAACACTTCCCTTTTTTGGAACTTGGTTCAAGTCCACGACTGCCCAAATAAATCCACAGCAACATAAATAATTTCCCACATTAAACCTAGCTAAGAAATGCCATTCCTGATGGAGCTCCGTGTTGGCAAGTGGAGCTGTTGTTCTAAAAAATCACTGTTTTTTTTGTTTGCAAGGTGGATTACATTAAGTCCGTACAACACACTGGAAAATTCATTAGCTGGTTTATCCCACAAGACACACTATGCATAAACCAACTGCCTGGAATTAATCAGTACACGACCCAGTGAATTGCTAACCCTTGCCAAAGCTTCTAGAGCAAAAATATGACAAAATGATTACCTGCTCGCCTGCTCTAAATAATTTAGGTGATATTACTAGTAGGATTCCAAGCAGTATATTTTTGTTCTGGATGGAAATCATTTTCCCTACTCTCTCACTAATGCTTATAAAGATGCTACTTTACACCACTGTGAACGTGCGTAGGGGATCTGTACATTCCCTATAATATATTCTCTACTAAATGTACTCAGATAAGGATAGGTGAATAAGATCTATGCACTGGTCCCATCACTACTTCATCTAACTCTTAGCACAATGTGATTGGTTAGAATCTTGCATTTGCCTAAAAATTAGTAACTCCAAGAGTTCCAAAATTTGTACCCAGGAAATAGCCTATGAAACTGGCCTCTTAAAAACAGCAATAAATTGAACACACATTATTCACATTCTTAACATGTACCATTAGAGAGCTTGTATTTCTCAACACCACAACATATGCTTCTACTAATAAATAAATGTAGCACTACACTTGTCCCTGTTAACATCAACAATTTACAAAGCTAAACATGAAAATGAAAAAAAAAAAATCACAAATAGAGCATGGCAACCAGAGGTCATGCTTAATTTAACACTTGTGCACTAACAAGCAATTTCCCATAAGGTAAAGGCATGTGTTTATGTGGACATAAGGAAGTAACTTTTGAAATAATGCCTGATGAGCTTCCAACTTGGTTCCAACAACAGAATGCCTTATCTCCTGTCATCCCATAACCCTGTACTCCATGTGTATGTATAGGGTGCAGAATAATGACTTGTGGATTAATGGTTTTACTATATTAAACAGGAAAATAGATATTTTATGGTTGTTCATAACAGTGGAATTAAAAAGTACATGATGTACCATGCATGGCTACACCTTATTTTATACCTCCATTAATGTGCATGACACTTTATAAGATCATAATGTCTCTTGAATAGGTGTATGCAGGAACCTAAGTCCCCAAAAAACCAAAAAGGGCCAAAAAAATTGTTGGTCTTAAGATTGAAAAAAGAATAATTGTGAAAAACTCCAAAGACCACTGAGTTGTTTTTTCATAAAGCATTAAACCCTACAGTGCTGTAAAGAGTATTCAAGCAACTATTTTGTTTTGTATTGTAAAAAGGAACAGTTCTGCACAAACGTCTAGATTCAGGCCAAAACTTTAAAATAACCTAACTACTTTGGCATTTTGTGGCTAAGTAGTTACTGTAAGTCTGACATGGAAGACTAGAAATGAATCAATAATTGCAAGATAAAAAGCTAAAGGGATAGACAAATAACAAAAAAAAACCCAAAACACCACCCAAAAGAAATAAAGAATTCTCTATTATTTAAAACTTTACTAGGATTTTCTATCTTAAATGCACCAGGGTACCCATCTATTTGACCCTTTTGACAGCAATGACTTCCCTGCAGTTTTCCTTTGGAAACACATTGGTCCTGGATTTGATTTACTCCTTACAAAACCAGTAACATGCTGACATGCTGTAGTTTCTCTCAACTAAATATTTTCCGTTGATGGTTATGTGATGAATAAAAATATTAGGAAAACATCATGTGGACTGCATAAAATTTATTTCCTTCCAGGAATATGATGCTTTAATTGAAAAAAGGCAAATGCTGGGCTTAAATTTAATTTAAAAATACAAGATTGGAAAGAAATAGAACTGGTATGTTTTGTACGTTTGGTTATTAGTTACAACACTTCTCATCAGTCAGCAATCAGAAGCACAGGTTCTTATAGCCAGTTGGCAGCAGACAAAACAAAAACAGGATCAAAAACTGGAAAGGGTAAAGCTAGATTAAAAAGTGAGTCTTTTTCCCTTACTGAAAATATTTCAGCACTGTATTTCACTGTTTAATATAACATACATCACATACAATAAGCAAATAATACAACTCACTGGAAACCATAGTTTGGATTTTCCAAAATAAATTTTTTCATTTAGTGTTTGATGAACAAACAGCTTTGAGAAATTTACCCTGTGCAGACAGTCTGCACTAGGCCAACATCCCACTTGCTCCTAAAAATAGATCCACATTTTCCCTACAGTTACTTACCCACAAGCCAAAGACTGATGGCCAGGTTATATAATTTGTGATCCTACCCAGTTTAGGAGTGGTGTGGCATTGCATTGCCCCATGGGGAGCCCTAGTTAGGACTGTCATGCTTCCTCCCCCGAGAGAACATGTGGAGAGTTTGCAAGCTGCCCCATACCTTGGGATTGCACAGCCTACTCCTCCTAATGTGCCTAACCACCTTTCCAAGAAAGTGTGAAAAGGGTGGGTGTGGGTGACTTCTCCTGGAGGTGCACACATGCAAGGACTACAGAAGTCCCCAGCTCTCCCATGGGGTGCAGTGAACACTTTCTGTTCTCTCCCCACACCCATGTAAGGGCTAGGGACAGATGGTCTGATCCTGAAAGAACAGGTAAACCTAACTCTGCCTTGAAAGTAAAAAAAGATTTGGGGTCTGACAGACCATCTAGGCACAGGGGCAATATAGTTATTTCATGATGGCAATCAACACTTGGGACTCAGACCTGCAGTCCTTATTTAGATAAAGCACCCCATTAACTTCAGTGGTGAGTTTTGCTTGAAGGAAGACTGAAGAACCAGTCTGACCAATTCTCGCTGTTAGAATTTCCTTTATTCTCTAGACAGCAGAGAAATTAGGCTCTAAGGCTTGGTCTACACTTACCTGAAGATTCAGTGGCAGTCGACGGGAGTTACGCAAGCTACGCAGAGTAGCTTGTGTAACTCCAGTCGACTGCTGTACTTCTGTTCTGTGCGGTATCTTCACTGCGCTGCGCCACTTGAGGAGGTGGTTTCAGTATGTCACCTTCCTGATTGATTGAGCGCGTCTACACTGACCGCTCAATCGATCCAGATAGGTTGAGCTAACGGTGGCAACTTTGCTGCCATCAGTGTAGACATACCCTAAACTGTGACTCTTTGTTCCACACTTCCCTCCCTAATAGCACATTTCAATGGGGTGCAGATGTACTGGGAGTGTAGGGGAAGACCTTTCATATTATTTTAGGCCTAGTCGGGTAATTAAATATTGATTTCTCTTTAAATACCTAAAGGTCCACATCATCATTTGTATTCTGTGGACCAAATTCTCTGCTGAAAATCAACAGAATTACCAGAAGATAATTAGGCCCTGTACTTTTAAGAGAGGGATCCGTATCTAATCTCCCCTCCCACCCCAAACATAGTCAAAGTTAGCGCTAATTAACAAGATCAGGGGCATTTTCAGGAGAAGGAATGAATGAGCCTAAACTAACTGGCCCTCCAGGTCCCTGCTGAGGCATATTAACAGGGAATATTGTCAGAGAAGCTTGCCTACTGCTGTTGCTCATGTCGTACCCATTGTCTGCCTAAAGAGAGCAGTAATGTGTTGCCAACATACTATCAAGGGATTTCTGAAAATAATAATAAATACAACTACTACTAATAATCTCCTTCCCCTTGTCCTGTAATAAACCCCAAGTCCCAAGAATGCAGGTCTTTCCAGACAAAGGGGGTGAAAATGTTTTGATTATTTTGTCATTGAAAATAAAATGCTCTCATGTAACCCCAACCCAGAAGGGAGGCAATGCCAGCTGGCAAACTCATCCATGTTAAGTACATAGAAAGAAATGTTTATATTTTGTTCCAGAAAATTCTACTTAGATGGACAGCATAGCTGAGAGTCCAGCTTACAAAATCTGAAGGGGGCAGAGAGGCCTTTATTAGAGCATCCATATGGCAATGTATAAGCGTATGAAAATCATCCTTTCCCCCAGAATATTTTAAACACCTATTATTTTGGTGCAAACTTGTTTATTCTAAAGGCTTAAGAAAGCATGCAACAGCTAGGTGCCTGCTGCTCTCAAAATGTGGTTTTTACACAAGTAATTTCTTTACAGGGTAGAGAAACTTTAACAAATTCAATTTCCCCTGCATTTATGTTACTTTGTTTATTTTGCATATTATAACATTTCTAATGGTTAACATGCTAATAAATGCAGTTACATTGCCATTGACTACCCAAAACCTATTTAGGGGCCAAATTCTGCTCTCAGATAAAGCCATGAAATTCCCAAAGGCAAGAGGTTGCATGATACCCTTCTGCACAAAAAAGTACAAGGCAGGACACAGAGTAAACATGCAAAATTTACCACATGGAAAAGGAAACCCTCCTGTGCACAATCTGACCTGAAAAAGACAACACGTCATATGCTGTTGGTCTGAGCAGTGGGAATGTGGTTAAAAAGAAGACTGTAAGAGCACATAAAAGGCAACTGAAATCCCATTTAAAAATGCTAAAAGCCAACATATCTGTTGGATCACAGCACCTTGCTCATCTTCTCTGAAGGAGGTAACCAAATGCGGCATTGTTGTCAGGTTACTTTACGCCATATACTGTGTTTGACAGCACTTTGCTCCATTGACCCTGCTTACATATCAGGTTATCACTGCGTGGTCCACTTCAATGTGTCTTTTTCACCAGTGTAGGGTCTGTAGTGATGGGTGCCAATTAATCATCTGCTAAGGTGCTGCAACTTTCAGATCTTAACCACCTAAGGAATCTATGTATCCCATTAAGCATGGCTGGATGTGCTTCTCTGGGTATCTATTTTGTATATTACAATTTAATTCACTTGTATTTGAAAGTATCAGGAGAAAAAACCCTGAAAACTGAACTTCTCTTAAAGCAAAAAAGAACATTTGGTTAGAGGACTTCAGGCTTTTATTTACTCTGTTGGGAGATTAAAATGACTTTGAAACATTTTGACATTCACAGTATACTAATTTACATTGTATCAGCTTTAGCAATCTTATTAACAGCAGTTGGGAATGCAAAGAGGGACTTTTATACTCCTTTGTGGTTTCAAAGTATGACATGTGGTCTGAATTAAGCTGGTTTGAAGGCAGATGAAATTCCAAAAAGATGCATCATTTGAATTTTTGTACGTATCTCTCTCTCTGTGAGAGAAAGATGATAAACATTATATAACCTTTGAAAATATAAATTAGCAGAGAATCAGTAAGAAATATAAAGCTGAATGCTAAAATCTGCACTAACAAACAATGTATGGATTTAGTGTAATGGGATTTTTGGCACTCCTGATCTCTGGAGTCGCCTGAATAATGTCTGTGGTATACTCAGCCTATAGTCACGAAAGGGTAAGATACCTCCGGTTTTGATTCATGTCAACAGAAGTTGAAAAGAACCTCTTCAACTTCTGCAAATGGCCCTTCATTATGTTGGACTGTTTCCCTTTGTTCTCAGAATCCTCACATCCATAAATATTCTCATTTGTAATACTGAATTACAGTAGGTGAACAGGTTTTTTTATTGCATTTCAAAGCAGCATGCAGCCTTGTTTCCCAAAAACCCACATTCAAAACAGAATAACTTAATCAAGAGGCAGAGATAGTAATATTCTCTACTAAGAAAACTACTTTTAAGTGAGGATCCACTTACCTAAACTGAAGCCAACATTTTCAAACATGGACATCTAAAAATAAGCACTGGCTTTGGCTAGTTTTTCAGAGGTGCAGAGTACCTGCTATTTCCATTGGCTTCAATTAGAGCTGCAGGGGCTCAAAACCTCTGAAAATTGGACTATTTTAAGCTAGGGACCTACATTTGAAAATCTTGGCCTCAACTTCTGTAGTTATATGGTACTCTTATTCTGAGTGTGCAAGTCCTGAAGAAGACAGTTAATCTGCCATTTACATCACCGGTGGTTGTATGTCAAAAACCAGGGCAGTATATTGAAAGATTGAGAATACAGATGCACATGAAGTGACTTTCTGATTTCAAGGAAAGTGCAAGTGCTGCTTTCCAAACTGAAATATACACGGACTAACCAGTTGAAATCAGTCTGATTCCACATGACTGCTCTATGTTTTAAATTTGATTTAATTCAAAGAGTATGATCAGCTTTTCTGTAATGCTCAGCAATGCTAATTTTAGAATGTCATAATAAAACCTCATGAACCAGAGCATCACTTGCAAACCACAGGGAGCAAACTTGGTCAGGAGTTTTATGGTTCCTTTCACCTTCCTCTGGAACAAGTGTAGGAGACAGGACACTGATGGACTGTTGGCCGGATCTGGTGTGCCAAACTGAACAAACGTAGTAAATAAAAATTGCATAAGTGAGTTGAACACACTGAGCTACTGGTTGAGATGATCAATTTATCAGACTAAAGTTGAGATTTACAAAGGAGCGCATGGGAGTTAGGTAAATCCCACTGCCCGTGGGCTCCTAACTCCCTTAGTCTCTTTTGAAAATCCAGCCATAATGTCTAACTAGCAAATTGGTCAATAGATTCTAGAGATCATTTTTAATTTGGTCTTGCACACATTACTGTTGCCCTTAATGGAACTTTTACCTGCTGGTGGCCAGGCCTTGATATATCCAGTGCAGTGGACTACAGCATACTGTGCTTCTCCTTCTTTTACTGGGCCTAGGCCATTCCTAAATGAGAAGAAACAATAATTTACTAATTACACTAGTAATAATACATAGCACAGCTCTTACATAATATTCAACATCTCAAGTGCTGTATAAGCCATATCTAATTACAGGAAAGCATCATTTTATAGATGGGGTTAACTAAGGTAGAAAGATTAAGTGACATACCCAAGGCCCCTAAGGTCTCTGTGATAGAGGCAGGATTAGAATTCAATGGTGAGCTTCCAGTGCTGTGCTCATTCTACTCGGATGTGATCTCAGGCTATTTGTGAACCATGAGTCGAGTCTAACATACGAAGACTTGTGCAGGTCAAACTGGGAGATTTAGCTCCAGTGAAACAGACAACTAGAAAAGTTAATTATGACATACTGTAGTGGCAACTGAAACAAACTCACCTGTATCTTTTTCGCATGGTGGTTATTCTGTTCAGAGGTAAATGATCCAAAGGAGCATTTCCACACCTAAAAGGAAGCCAGCATTTTGAAAGGGCACAACCAGATAATATAAAAGCTTAGGGGGAGGAGGAGGAGAGAATTTGAATCCTTTTTAAAGATACATATTCAAGTAATATTGTGTGTTTGCTTTTGATTGAATGTCTTAGAAAATTCTTCTTTTCTAAGAAGTTGTTTTTACTAAAACCCACGTGTTCTGTTTGTTTGTATGTTTATTTTACTTCTTAGTGCCCCAGGTATTTTCAAGATTTAAACAATAAAGAAATACTAAGAAAAATATTGGCTCACAAAAGAAAATCCTACAGTTAAGATGAGGCTAAACAAGAAATAGAAGAGAAAAAAAAATAAACAGCCTGAAACAGAAAATTCCAGGATTGGTTTAAGCAGAAATGGACTGCAGCAGACCACAAACACTTTAAAAACAAGTATGAAAACTAGACAAACATACAACTTAGACCCTCAAATAAACCATCCAAACAAAATAATTCCAACTTCCAGAGGATTTATTAGCACAGAGAAATCACACATTATATACTTGTGTATTCATCAGTTACTTATGTATTGGACACTAGCCATTTGTATGTACACCCACATATAACAATGCTGCCCCTCACATGGTATAAACCTTTCTGTGGGAATATAAGATTGGTACATCAAATATCTACAAATCCTAAACTACTTACTCAGGTATTATCCATGTAATGCCACAGAAATTTGTGTGTATATACTGGCCCACAATGTTACTGTACTGAATAACCAACTCCCTGCTATTTGTGTTCCAAACAGAGCTGGGCAGAAAAAGGTTCTCCCATCCCACAAAACTTTCTGAGATTTCAAAACTTCCCCCCCGTTTTGCACTGGGATGAAACCAAAACCTTTCAAAAGGAAAAATAAGTCCCCCCCCCATCCAAAAACAGAGAGACACACCTCCTCCCTGCCAAGAATAGGCAATAGCCCAATGGGTAGGCCACTCACCTTAGATGTGGGAGAGACCAAAGGCTTAGGTTTTTCATGTGAATGTCTTGATCATTGGGCTAGACTGTCCATCTCTTTCTCTGGCCCAATGAAATATTTCATTATTTACAGAGTGGAACAGCTCCAACATGAGAGAGACCCAGCCCAGAATAGCCAATTGCCTGTTAGTTAGGGCACTAATCTGGAAAGTGGGATAGTCAGGTTCAAGTCCCTGCTCCAAATCAGGCAGAGCAGGGTCTAGAACCTTGGTCACCCACATCCCAGATGAGTGCTCTAACCACTGAGATATTAGCTATTCTGTTCTGTCTCTCTTACACGCTCTCTCTCACCCATCCCCTAACATTCCATCCTGGACTTGAGGAACTTGACAAAACTAACTTTGTCAAAACTAACACATTCCTACAAAAAGTTTTGGTTTTGACAGACGGGCATTTTCCAATAAAAAAAACATTTTGTTGGAAAACTCCTGACCATCTCTAGTTCCAACTGACTTGTACTAAAATCAGCTTTGACTACCTAATGCCTGACCAACAGCTGACTATTAATGATGCCAAGTAACTTTCTGTTTACAACTTTGACTTGTATACCTGTGTGTCATTATTTGTATTTCCAACCGCACAGTTAGTTGTGCAGCCACATGTAATTATCCTTTCAAAGCCAAATAAATGGTTTGAAAAGACAAAACTGAGTTTATTTTAATTTAAAAAAGAGGAACTATATGACAAAGAAAGAAGAAATCATGCAGCAAACAAGGCAATCTCAAATAATTTACAATATCTGAGATGTGTTGGAGTTCAGGTACGAAGGCTTCCTCCCCACTAAGATTTTTTTTGACTGATCACCGCCAGGAAGTAGGAGGGGAAAGAAACAGTAAAAAAGGTTTAGAATTAGAAACATAATGGGACTACTCACATGTGCAAGGTTACTCATGCACATTAGTGTTTGCAGGATCGGGGCCTTAGTAAGTAACTGTGATTTGGATGGTTGTTTTTAAAAGCTGGGAAACAACTGTAAACTGGATATTAGATCTGGCTCTGTTTGCTCAAAGACCTCATCACATGATCAATAAACGTGGGCCAAAGGATAAAGAGGTGCATCCTAAATGACGAACATCAGACTGAATAGTCTTACTAAGGCAATATTTGCCCGAATTAATTAATTTTATATCATTACAAATCAATAATAGTCTTAGAGGTACATGAGAGGACGTGTGCGATACTGGTTCCATAATTCCAAAGCCCAAACGTAACTCCTGTCGCGTAGTCAGATAACCAGGGGGTTAAGTTGCAGCTTTGAGCACTGTGGAGCACTGGGAGAAGGAGGCAGTGTGACAAAAGGAAGCATTCAAGCGGTTTGCGATACTGAAAGGAAAGGTGAAGCCTGATCTTCCTCCTTGCTGAACAGTTTCCTGTTCTATCACTCTGCTGCCAAGCCAACACTTGACCCTTTATGAATAGGGCTAGAGTCTTTCTGTTGTGCTTCTCAATGCTAGTAGCCAAATTTGGGCAGTTGCCTGTGTAGATCAGCAGGGCTGGTAGACTGTCTTCATCTCTACAGGAGCCATGTAGGGTCAGCATAATGTGGTCTATAGTACGTAAGTGACTGTCATATTTATACTACTGTTATGGAACTTCCAAAGCACTCTCAAGGATCTCCAGGAGCTTTACACACCAGAATTGATTAGATTTAATAATTATATGTAATTAGGATGTGTGTCACTTTAGATGTTCAAAACACTATGCAAATACAAATTAATCAGGCAGGCGGGTCTCAGGCTTAATTTTACCTTTGAACCTTTTGGCTAATTTCTGTCTTTTTAAATCATAAAAGTTTTTGCATCCTTTATTCTCAGCATACAAATTGGAAAGAGGCTGCAAACGCGACAGTGTGCTTGTCCCCTTCAAAGTCACATTGATGGACCTTTCACTATGTTATAGCTACTTAATGTTATTACTACAACTAATCATTTCTATTACAGGGATGCCCAAAGGCCACATTCAGGATCAGGCCCCATTGTGCAGGTGTCTCATGTTAATCACTTTCTTGTGTTAGTTGAGAAACTAACAACAGAAGAGTCACAGAAACTTACCAGAAATTTGAAAATTGTGAAATAACCCTTCCCACCCATCTCACATTTACTCATGTATCAGGAATTAACTAGTTGATCAGTGTTAAATCTTACATTGCTGGCTAACTCAGGAACTAAATTCCTGCTTGTCTGCAACCTATTTTTAGTATTATTGGCTTGTTGAAAAACAAAAAACAGAACAAAACAAAACACCCCAGACAGCCTAGTTTCCAGTCCACTTTTGAAGGCTTCTTTCCAGAAGTATTGATTTAAATAATCAAACTTGAAGAGACATTGGCTTATATTCCACTGGTTAGGATGGTCTGAGGCTCTCTGGAATAGCGCACAATAATGCACACTGGTACGGATATGATTTAATGACTTTCTTGCTAATTACAGGAAGATGCAAATTACAGATTTACATTAGATGCAAAAGCATGCATACTGGGAAGGTTTAATCAGAGTATGTCAGTACACTCCATATTTTTAAACAAGGTCAAACCTGACGAAGTGAGCCAAAATCCTGAGGTGTGAGAAGGGATAAGTATATAGAAGGAATAGAGAAATATGTACCTCATCCTGCAAATGAAGGAACGTCTTGATCCCATGCACATTCTCATTGAGGACTGCTGACCTTCCTTCTTTACTGTTCCAGTCTTCAAGTCCAAAATTCGCCCTAGAAAAACCAAGGAGAGAAATTCACGTTTGGTGCAGTATTTAATCTCAGATACTCCAAGCTAAAGAGACAGCAGGCTCATAAAAGATATACTTCTGAAGCAACTAGGGTCACATATTTAAAATAAATGGTCCTAATTCTTTTTTTACACAGTTATGCATTGCTGCAACCATTGATTTCTGAGAAATTATTTCTGATTTACAATGGTCTAAGTGAGAGAAGAATCACACCTAGTGAATTTGCTGTATGACCCAGTGTTTGCCTGCCTCGCTAGTTTGGGAGGTGAAGTGGGGTGATCTGAGGACAAAAGATGCAGTAAGGACAAGTGAAGCTTCCTGACTGGATCCATTGCATGTCTCTGGGTCAGGCTGCAGGTCTCTGGTTTAAAAGCTGCCTTTCTTCCCTCTCGCCCTCATTACCATTATTCTTGCACCTAGGCTGACTGCCAGAGGAGCACCTGTGGTGAGGCCCCACAAAGCTGCCAAAGGATGGAAAACAAGCAGCATGTAAAAAAAAGAAACAAACTAAGTGGAGGAAATGAAAGAACAGTGACAAAGACAGAGAATAAAGGGGGTGGTGGAAGAACAAGGACCGAAAAAGAGAGAGACAACAGCAACTGTGCCAAGGCATCCCGAGCGGAGATAGAGTAGGAGGAAGCTTCCATCGGTGAGTCTATCAGTGAGGAGGAGTCTCCAACAACAGATTCCAGCTGATAGGGGCAGCTACAGAAGCAGCCAAATCAGGAGCAGCTGCACTGAGGGGAGGGGGCAAAACCAGACCCAGCAGGGGTCGCCTCTTCACACTGTATCCCCCTAGACTCAGAACTGTGTAGGGGTCACCCACGCACCCACACACACACAGTGGAAACCAGAAGCCAGTTGATGCCTCCCCTTCTGACCATTATGTAGCCTTGGGGGAAAAAATATACAGAGAGGAACCAGCCAGAGATTCCAGCTGGAAGGAGCCGACTCAGCCAAAAAGAGCACCTTTGGACATTCAGGGTATGTCTACACAGCCAGCAGCAGCAAGCCTCTAAGCCTGGGTCACCAGACTTGGGCTTATGTGCTACTGTGCTAAATGCAGCTGCGTAGACGGCTCTTTGAAGTTGCAGCTCAGGCTTCATTCCCCTGCTTCACTCGGCTTCGGAACCCGAGCGCCAGCCTGAGCCGCAAGGTCTACATGGCTCTTTTTAGTGCTGTAGTCTGTCCATCTTGGCTCGGAGGCTCCTCGCCACAGGCTGTGCTGCAGACATACTCTTAGAGAGCTTTTGACATGTTGATTGGACTTCCTCTGTGCACATGGGCTGTTTGCGCCAACTCTCTCCTCCTCCTCCTCCTCCCTGGTCTCTCCTTAGCTTCACTCCACATCTACCTCTCCCTTCTCCCCTGCCCTGCCCCCCTCAATGTCTTTTCTCCCTTCACTTTCTCTTTCTATTTAGCTGATCCTCTCCTAACTAACACCATTCCACCCAAAAAAAACTAGGGCGCTAACATGACGTTTGCTGTCATCACAATGTTCACTCTGTGTTATATCCCTTTCCCCAGCCAGTCTCTGTTTTGTCTATTTAGACTGTGCGCTATTTGGAGCAGGGACTGCCTGCTGCTCTGTTTGTGCAGTGCCTAGCACAGCGGGCCCCATCCTTACCTAGTCCTTAGGCACGATCGTAATAAACATAATTAATTAGTAAGAAACAGAGGTGAACCAATGGCATAAATATACATCTATGTTCCCCTGAGAGAAAAGCATTAAGTAATGGTCAGATGCATAATGTCATGGAGAAATTTGGATCAATAGTGGGTTTTCATGATACTGCTTCTTGCCTGCTAAGAACTGACACAAATTAATTTTACATGAGCCACCAAACACCCACCAACAGGTAAAAAATTCTGGACATTAACACCACAGTATGGAAATGAACCAATGATACAGAGATTAAATGCTTCATATAACATTAACACTCTCTTCTCCCCCATTTTTTTCAATGAGTATCTTTCACTAATTCAGGCTATACAATTTTAATAGACAAGCTTTTAAAAAAAAATCAACTATTTCTTTTTGTGTAGCAAGTTAGCATAAAACAAGATGCAGCTTTGTTGGCATAAAACAAGATGCAGCTTTGTTGGCATTAAAATGAATGGAAAATCTAAAACCAAGTGTCTCTCACTATAAACACACGACTTAGTTTGGAAATGAGTTTATTTCCACAAATTAAGCTCTGAAATTACTGTCAGATATTTAGATCCACAGAATTATTTTACTCCCACAGGGAAAAGGAATTAATTGAAGACATGCACATCTGTGAATGGGAGTAAAATCTTTACAGAACACTTTAAAGATGAATATGGCAACAGAGAGCATTCCCAATTAACTATCACGGTACATTAAAGGTTGCTGCTGTAGGAATGTTATCCTTGCTAACCACGGCCTGCATCATGCCTTCAGGCACAGCCTTGAGCAAGGGATGGTACGTAAACCACACTAGCCCAGATGTAGGCCTGGGAGGGACTGTGATTCAGAGACACCCCTCAAAGGCATAAATTCTCTCCCTGCTCCTGCGGGTTGCAGAAAAATGGTGGTAATCTGATGCAGGCCCCTGCTAGCAGCAAGTTATGACACCATCTCCCCCAGCTCAGCTGTGCTGGCCGGTGTGTTGGAGGGACTGGGCCAAGCCTCAACCATTCTCCATCATCCTGCAGTGCAGAGGGATTTCAGTGGGGAGAGTCTTACTCCTCCATTCTTCCTGCACAGCCTGTTTTCCAAGCCACAATCTAGCCCCCCCAAATTAATAATTAAAGTTTAGAAAAAAAAAATCAGACAAGCAGCAAGTTGATTCACAGATAAAAGTAATAATATAAGAAAGTGAAGAAAATTCATTTTAGACACTGTAGAGCATGTGTGAATGAACTATTTCCCACCCTTTTGATCAGACAAATCAAGGAGAAAAGTTGCCTTCAAGAATTTTTTTTTTTTAAAACCCAGAAATAACTAATATAAATTCCTTCAATGAAGCTATTAATAAAAACCAGGAATAACTATGCCTTTAAAAAGGTAATAGAAATCTCTCTGCTTTTATCACCAAGCAGCATATGAAAAGTATATGAGCACCCACTACAGTAGTAGATGGCTACTAAGTTTAAAGCTGTCCATGTGTGTTCCTTTGGCACGGAGTGCTTCGACAGAGCATGCTCCCCAAAAGTCACCATTTTAACTGTGGTGGTTCACTTTGTAATGTCTTCAGAAGATGTGTCAAGGAATACTGAATGGGCCAGATCGTGCCCTGACTTACACCCCCGGTAACTTCAGTGACATGCATGGCAAGTGAGTCAGAAAATCATTCTGAGGAATAGATATTCTGACCAAGCAGCTTGTTTCAATTGTCACTCAAATGTTTATTAGCTTTGCAGAGCTCTCACAATACATGGTACAGCTTCTGTAACACAATCAACACAAAGTACTCGTTGTTTATTATTAGAGTTTATGAATGAACTTATAATATTAAAATAAAGGAGGTGGGTGGGTTAATTTTAAACAAACAGATTAAAGGGTCAGGCTTTCAGCTGGCCTTCAACTAGTCTCCAAAATTGTGCTCATGAATATAAACTCTCTGGGGCAAGAACTGTCTCCTACTAGCACAACCAGGTTGGGTTCTCTAGGTGCTGCTATAATACAAAAACAATAATAATAAATAGAACAACGTTGGGACCGCAGAGCATGTGTGAACGTCATCTGGGCTGATGCCTCCCTACCCAGCCTGAACATACCAATGAGTTTGTACACGAGCCCTGGTGCAGGAACAATTGTGGGCACAAGTTGAAAGGCTAGTTTTGAAAACATGAACCATGTGGCATTCGGAGTCCCACATGTTCTGTATATGGTGACATCTCTCTCTCTCACGCAGACACATGCCCACCCACCCAACTATAAGAGGGAGGTCTTGATTTTTAATAGTGCCAGTTAAGACACATGCTACCCAGATTACCTGGTTTTTTTCCCTCAATACTCTTGAAAAATATGCTTGGCCACACACACATCATTCCATCTTACAACCTCTTTTACATCGGTAGCATTCAGCCTTTATTAGCACTCCTAATGTGGAGAGTCACAAAATAACCAAGTCAAGCTGACCTGATGCTGTATCACAATGACTGTCATGATATTTTCTCAGTGTGATGACACAGGACTGCATCAACACAATATCACCAGGTACTGATGCAGCAAGAGGTACTCATCCCGCCCCCCCACTCCATTCTTGACTACGTGGATGGAGCAGCTCAGATTGCTCCATTCCTAACTGCGCAGGGGTTAAGAAATGAGGGTCCTGGCATATTTTACACTGCTGGATCCAGCTGGCACTCCCCGCTTCGTCTGGCACACACTTATCAGGCAGCTTGGGCAGCTCATCAGCCACTGTTGCTCTACCTGGTAGCAAGCACCTATCAGATGTGTGAATCTCTTGGAAAGCCACAGATCTGCTCATAGCTCACGGATCAGTAGCACCGACGGCCACCTCCTTTATCATCTCCAGAACTACAGTTTGTTTCAGTTGCTCACGTAGTGGACCCTGGAGTATCCCAAATTGCAACCAAGCCCATAGTAAACAAATCACAGCTGCGTGCCATATGAGCAGCTGAATACAAGACGACTGTAAACTCCATATTCTGATGATAATTCTGTCATAGGATCATAAAACATTCATCACTCTGTGTGCTCCTGCATCTGTTACCCCAATACAATTTCCCTGGTGATATATTGCTCATTTAGAATCGCCCCGCAGGAAACACATGTGCAAAATACACTTGATTCTGATGCTGGCAACAATATTCTGATTAAGAAATCTTTGCAGAATATTAATTTCAAATTACTACAATATAATACTATACACAAAATGTGCATCTTTTCTTTTTTTTTTTCTTAGTACATACTGTAGATCAGTTTGAAGAGAAAAGGTCCAATAGGGGTAACACATCAATGTTACTGTCTGGATCACTGATCAGCTTTTGCAGTAAACTGCTTATTGTGTATGTGGTTTATTTTAGTTTCAAACTAAATCCCACCCTCCCAGATCTAGCAAGCATGGTGCCTATTTCCCAGCCACACCGCTCTGAATGCCACTTGTGCCTCATCATCACTATCGTAGCTGCACAGCTTTAATTACACTGCAGTTTGCTTTGCAGAGAGAATGAACGAAGAACTGAGCCAACTGCATAGTAAAACATATACATTGCTTGGATTTGGACATAACTGATAACTTACTGAACGTTCCCCATTACAGTTCAAGTTCAAAGTGCAGCACTGCTTAAACCAGTGTGAAGCAAACTCACAGCCAAACCAGGGTTGCTTGCTCAGCATGCAGCAGCAATGTATCACCAAGCAGAGCCTGGGTCAGATAACCCCAGGCTCAGGTATTTCCACAATCCCAGCACAACTGCAGATCAGTCTGAAGAAAAGCGCTATCTGGCCAGGAACCCAGACTCCCTCCCCCGCTTTGACAAGGGATCAACCTGCTTCCAGCCTTGTCTCCACATCCCCATACCCCCCTGCACCCCGCCTCCAAAGTCTCAGATTCTGACTAACTGGTTCCGACCTTCAGCATGTATCCGGACTCCAGCTTCAGCATTGACTTAGCTTGTCTTTGGACTCTGACCACCCAGCTTCAACGTCTGGCCTGCAGCTGAACTCTGGCTAGGTTCGGATTCTGGTTTGGCTACGGACTCCGAACTCGGTAGTGACCCCGGCCCTCGATTCCTTGGCCAGGGCCCAGGCCCAGGCCCAGGCCCAGGCCCAATCCTATGCCTATCTGCAACCCATACTCCAATCACCAGGCCTGATTATTGGAGGCAGTGCCTGATGCCATACAATAAACCATCTGTCCCCTGAAAGCAAACCACAATACAATCCAGGCTCCTGATGTCAGTTGCTACTGCTGTTAGGTGCTGCCAAAATCATTAAGTGTGACAAGGGACATGGTTCAGAAGATGAAATATCTGTGTAAAATTAGAGAGCCATGCAAGGATCTCATCACTAATGAGAATGGCAAGTAACCAGTCCAAAGCAGTGACGATACAGGCCACAGACACGCCGATACTGAGACAAATTTTCGAACAGTTTCTAAAAAGGTTCCATAATGGTCACAGGTGCATCTGTATACAAGTACAAAAACCTGATCCTGGCATGTGCAAATGGGTATTTGTGCATGTACCAGCCCATTTTGCACATGGAATTGCCATTTTGATATTCAAATCCTTTTTTCACATCAGAATATTTGAGATGGACCTAAGCCACAAAGTTCAGACCCAAGTCTGGAGTTTCTCAATGTTCAGGGGGTTTCCAATCTGGGATTTTGGCTCAAGCCCATCTTTATACAATAGCTGCAGGCCCTTCAAAAATGTGGCCCTCTGTGTTTAAACGTTGCATGCCAAATTTTATAGGCTGATAATTAGACAGCCTATGATTTCTTACTTTTTCCTCATTCTTTCTTTCGTGCATTTGATTCCCACTAAAGAGCCCAGGTGGTTGAGGTAATATATTTTATTGGACCAACTTCTGTTTGTGAGAGATAAGATTCCCACTAGACAGCAAAACCTAATTTCTAATTCTGTAGCAAGCTTTTTTTTGTCCATTTGATTCCAAGATCCTATAATATGTCTTCCTACAGGCAGGAAATTAAGGATAAAAAGAGGTATGGCATAGTAGAAGGGTTCTTCTTATTTCTTCAGGAATCCTCCCTGCAGAATGTCCTTCAAGTGCAATTTCCTCCAAATGCCCTTTTTCATAAAGATACAAATTATCATCATCATCATCAGACAACATTATTTCCACAATGACCAGCTGAGGGATTGAGGGTCTGCTGCATGGCAGCGTAATACCCCTCTTGAGAACGAAAAGGCCACCTCTTCTCTAAAGCCAGGAGAGATTTCTTTTCTCTCAGTCCTCAGGAACGTACAATAGACAAGGTGCATAATGGGGCTTTCTACCTTCCCTGAAGCATCAGGATAGGTTGCTGTCAGAAGCAGAATCTTGGACTTGATGGAACAATGGTGTGATCTGGTACAACAAATCTTACATTCCCTTGGACATCATCACTAACAACAAATATCAAGCTTCACGTAGTAGAACAGAGAGTCTTGTTTTCAAAGGACAAAGTTTAGCTTTTTTACAATTAATCTCAGCCCCTTGATTTTCTAAATATTCCATTTTTTCCCCCTGTAAAGATAAAATAAATGACAAAATTAAAAGTTTGGTTTGGCCAACATAACAAAAGATGATTTTGTGCTCCAAGAAAATACTCCACATGCTGCTCAGGGAAGACAAATAGAACACAGGAATCTGCACCAAAAGAATCCTTATGAAAACCAAGAACATCTTTATTGTGGTATAATAAAAAAGAGCAAACCAGGATAGGGCTGCAGGAAAACAAGAGGAAATGATTAACAATAAAAGCAAAGTGATGGTCAAGTGACTGATGCTATCAGATGTGGTTCCAAATATACAATGACCGCTGAGTTTAGGAGTCAATGGAGAAAAAACTCTATTCCACAATTGAGCTAATTAGAATTTTAAAACCTTTAAAAGGTAACAGAGCTGATCTTAAAGATTATGTGCACTGAGAGGAGTCTCAACTAAAACTGCTAGTCGCAGCCCTACCATACAAAACAGCAATGGTCACAAATGAATTATTATTATTACATTTGTACTGCACTAGCACATCGAGCCCCAGTCATGGAGCAGGGTCCCATTGTGCTAGGCACTGTACAAATAATGCTCCCTGCTCCAACAAGTTTACAATCTAAGTAAATTCTTGGGAGAATTTCAAGAGCATGATACAAAATGAAGCACACATTGCGAAGTTCTCTCTATTACAGTATCTCAGTCAAAGAACATGAAAGGTTTGGGTGCAGAGAATGTGATAGAAGAACTCTCCTGCTTCACTGAAGCCCATGGGGAGCAGTATCAAACCTGTAGTATTCCTTATGAGTAAATGATTAATTAAGTTCCATAAAGCTGAATTTTTGCAGCATTGCTGAGCAATCAGAACAGATTGTCATGGCATATCTCTCTCTGGCAGAGCCTTGCTTATGTGCTGTTCATTATAACACCGCTTTACGCTCCCTCTGCAGCTCTCATCCCCTTTTCTCTCTTTAACCTGTGACAAAACAACATGAATTCTTGATTATGTTTAAAATACATGGAGGGGGGGCCATGAAAAATGCATGCTTCTTAAACACACTCTGAAAAACGACAAGCTGAAGAGACAGATAAAGTGTGTTAACCCTTGATGCTTGACTTCTTCACTGCAAACTTTTGCCACACACAACTTCTGCAAGATGAAAGTGGCATTCTTTGAAATGCCCGCTTTCCATTGATTCAGACATAACACGTACAAGATGATGCACAGAACACTAGCAGTGCTACATGTAATTGATATATAAGTTTTAAAGAAATATTCACATTTTTAATTCAGAAGAAAAAAAAAAAAGGTGTCAGTAGCACAATGGGTTGTACCCAAGCCTTCCACCCTGGAAGATGCAGGTTCAAATTCTAGCTAAGGGTATAATTAAAATGAGCCTCATCCCACAGGCATTTGGCCACCATAACCAGCATGAATACAGTCCTGCTTCAGAAAGGATCAGAAACTGAACAGTGAAGATGGTAAAGGAAGAGAGGGAAGGGCTGGTTCAGGTCAGCCCTGAAATGTACTGGCCGAGGCAGATGGGGGGGGAGGGAACTTGATAGGCATTATGCCTGACTCCTGCCAATGCTCTTAGTTTCTCATTTTCACGAGGATTAAATTAGCCCACAAATGAAAAAAAATAGATGAAAAGTTACAGCTAGTGAAAAGTAAAACGTTAGGTGCAAAGACCACAGGATTGTGTGTTTGACATGAAAATGATCATCCCAATGAATACAAATGCAAAATGAATCAACTTTCTTCACATTGTAACAAATCTGTAACGACATATGATTGCACAATTGTCACTGCACTGCAAGCCATGGCAACACAAAACCACATGGGGACAGCACAGATAGAACTCAGATCCTCCTGATCCAAAATCAGAGGTTCCTCCTACATAAGTGAGAATCTTCTTCAGTTGTGAGCATTATGGGGCCTATGAAACAGCTTAACAGTTCTAGTTCCGCCCACCAGGGAGCAGTGATATAGACACAGACCATACATTACAATATCATGAGTTCTCATTACACAGTGAGTTTCTCTGACTGCAGATGATAATTCCCAATAGCCTAAAATATGATTTACAAGGAGTCCTAATGAATTATAGCCATATCTGTACACAAATAGCATAAGTAAGAAATATACATGCTCACTGCTTGATATATAAAAAAGTACAGGCTGTACTGTTGATTTATTTTTCTTCACAACTACGGATATAATCTCTTAATCAATGAGTGGAGCAATTGTAGCATGTTAGCTCCAAATAAGTGAGAAAAAATCTCACCTTATCAAACCACCACCCCTTTAAATATGCTATGAATGAACACATGTTCTATACTGCACATTTTTCCTCTGTACTAATTAAAAATTCCTCAACTACCCATCACTTCATGATGGACAATGCTCCACTTGAGTAAATGCAAGCCAGCAAAAGCTGGCCTTCTTCACTGGCCCAGTTCTCAGTGGAACTATTTTAAGCTCTGTGTTGGTGTCACAATGTTTACCTCATTAATTATGACAGATGTTGTAGAAGCATTAATGTCATGCTATGGCATTCTTACAATAGAATGAAGTGTGGATTCATACCAACACCAATTAAAGGCAAAAAAAAAAAAAAAGAGTAACATGACTGAAATGCAGCAATTTTTGTAAATTTTTCTTTCCTCTATTGGCGAAAGGGAAAGCTGAGCTGTGGTAAGGGAATTGTAAGGGTTTTTCCAAATGAAGTAAAACAGCCCATATTGCAGATGTTTTCCTCATTTAACTTCTCCTTGCAAAGCTCTTAAGGCCAAAAGGTCTCTGTTGTGTCTGCCCTCACATTTGACCAATCAGTCTGCATGACGTAATTCTCCACAATGTAGGGCAAACATGCATCATCACAATGACATTAAATAGGAAACTATGTGGGCTTTTTGAGTCTTGCAATGGAGTTATTTTTAAAAGGGTAGTTTTAAATATCACATGTGAGCTTCGCAGCAGATAAAGCCTGCCAAAAGTGGAAAGGAAATTAGTAAATAATTCAAATCACATGTTTACAACAAATTAGGATAAAAAACAATAAAAAGGAGAAAAAAGTAGATCTTTTAAGGGCAATTCTGCATTCCACGTACACATGTAGGTTTGTACAGTGCTTAGCAAAATGGTCTCCTGATCTCAGTAGATCACAATACAAATAAATAATAATAGGGGTTAATGATTGCATCTCCCCTATGCAAAATGAGATGGGCAACTGAATTGTGTGTTTTATAATAGCTTCCAGATGAATTTCAGGGAAAGCCCAAGTAGGGGAAAATTACAATAGTCTAGCCTGTAGGTGAGCAAGGCATGAAAGACTGTAGGTCCACATCAGATAGAAGGAAGACTTTCCAGAGTTGGAGATGGAACCCAAGTCTCAGAGATGGAAATAACTTCCCCAAAATGCTTTCTTAACATGGAATTCTACGCTGGGATAATGCTCGGGAGTAACTTTATAAAAACAGTGTAACTCACAGATTAAGTGATATATATTAAACCTAAACCACAGAACAAGATGTGAACCACAGGCAGTTTTATGAACTGCATGAACATTCCTCCACCATCAAAATAAAATAAACAATAATTTTTAATAGAGGCAGGTCACATTCACATTAAACTCTCTGCCCGCTTCAGGGCACAACTGGAAGGTCTGCTGAGAAATACTGCTGCTAAATGAGCTCCGGTTTCTTGAATTTCTATTGCTGCTTTTACTGGGTCATCAAGATCATGTCACAAGTAATGTTCCTGGCTACAGGATTTTCACAGGTTTTAATTCTATTAAATAAAGACCAGCTTAATCTGGTACCAGAATGTATCTGGAGTTTTTCTGTCAATGTAAACTGAGTTTAGATTTAAGACTCTCTAATGATTTCCAAACTAATCATCAGGGGACACCAAGCCACAATCTGGGAGTGACCATGCCATGAGGTTCTACTCCACGGTGGCAGTCGTTTTCCATCAAAAAAAAAAAAAAAATGTAGAACAAGCTAAGTCTTCGAACAGGCTGGTGAGAGGAGAACCTGCCAGGAATGCTCACTGTTCTTTTAGCCCTGCCTTTAGCTGCTAGTAAATCATTAGCAGTAAGGGAGAGTTTCCACACTGACCAATGCTGCCACACTTGGTCCTTGCACAGAATTCCCTTTTAAATGCATGCAAAGCAATGGTAGCGCCCGGCCCTGCAGCATCAGTCCCACAGAGGACCTTTAATGTTATTTCTGTTGTTTCCATTTAGCTAACATAAACTTCAGTTTGTCCCTTCTATTGCGAATCTCTTTTTAAAATGCCTCTGCATTACTGAAGTGTTGTAAGCCCCCACTTTATCTAAAGGCTGGTCTTACATGTGGTCAGAAGCATTAAAAGATTAGACAGCTACAGTCTACTTTTCTGATGTGAAGTCTATGGCAAAATTTACGTTGACAATTAAGATAGATGTTTTGGCCCCGATTCTACACTCACTTACACGGTCACTCAGCTGACGTCAGTGGAATTACACTGGTGCAAAACTGGTGAAAGAGGAGAATCAGGCTCTTTATTTTTAAGCTATTCTTTCCTCATGAAATGGAGTTTAGAAGCTTTTTCTTTTAAACTTATCCACCGAAAGCGTTGGGTAACAGTGTCTTTCCCTCGGTCTCGCTGATCTGCCATTAGACATTTGTTCTCATGATGCAACGATTCTAGCTTGTGTTTCGTCATTGTGAGAATAGTCTCACTCTGTGCGCTACAAGAGAGCGTAGTGGGTGACATTTAGAACAGAACTCCCTTTCTTTCTTATGCAGCGTCCATTAAACTTATTTTGAAATAATCTCTCTTAATTCAAACATGGCTTGTTTTTCTAATCTGCCTCCAGAGAGTTTTATACTTGACAGAGAATCATAGAAAGGTGGGGCTGGAAGGGATCTCAAGAGGTCATCTAGTCTAGCTCCCTGTGCTGCGGAAGGACCAAGTACATCTAAACCATTCCTGGCAGGTGTCTGTCTAACTTGTTCTTAAAAACCCGCTAATGATGAGGATTCCACAACCTCCCTTCAAAGCCTATTCCAGAGTTTAACTACCCTCATTGTTAGAAGGCGTCTCCTAAAATCTAACTTAAGTCTCTCTTGAAGGCGAGTAAGCAGGTTACTTCTTGTCCTACCATCGTGGACATGAAGAACAGCAGTTCTCTTTAAAACAGCCCTTAACATATTCGAAGACTATCCTATCGCCACTCAGTCTTCTTTATTCAAGACTAAACATGCCTAGTTCTTTCAATCTTAACTCCTAGATCAGGTTTTCTAAACCTTTTATCATCTTTGTTGCTCTCCTCTGGACTGTAAATCATCCACATATTTCTGTGTGGCATGCAAAACACACACTGATCAAATCATCCACTGTAAATCATCCACATATTTCTGTGTGGCATGCAAAACAGGACACAGTACTCCAGGTGACGCCTCACCAGTGCGAAGTAGAGCGGATACATATGATACTCCTGTTAATATACTGCAGAATGATATTAGCCTTTTTCACAACTGCATCACATTGTTGGCTCATTCAATTTGGGATCCACTATAACCTCCAGATCTTTTTCAGCAGTACCACCACCTAGCCAGTTTTCCCCATTTTGATTTGTGCATTTGATTTTTTCCTTCCTAAATGTAATTCTTTGCACTTACCTTTACTGCATTTCATTTTGTTGATTTCAGACCAAGTCTCCAATTTGTCAAGGTCATTTTGAATACTAATCCTGTCCTCCAAAGTGCTTGCAACCCATCCAGGTTGGTGTCACCTGCAAATTTTATAAGCATGCTCTCCACTTCGTTATCCAAGGGATTAATGAAAATAGTTCACAGTACCAGACACAGGACAGTCCCCTGGGAACCCCACTAGATACAACCTCCAAGTATGACAGCAGACCATTGATAACTACTCAAAGTACAGTTTTTCAAAGTTATGTGCCCATCTTATAGCAATTTCATGTAGATCACATTTCCCTAGTTTGCCTATGAGAATATCATGTGGGAATTTGTCAGAAGCCTTACTTAAATCCAGATGTATCATGTCTACAGCTTCGCCCCTAGCAATTAGGCTAGTAACACTGTTGAAGAAATAAATCAGCTGGTTTGGCATGATTTGTTCTTGATAAATCCATGTTGCCTGGGCTACCTTTTGGCTTGGCTTACCTGCCTGTGAAGGCGCATAAGGGTGAGTAAGATCTCTCCCCACCACGTACCCCTGTGCAGAATGCCATGTAGGAGTAAACGGGTGTAATGTGCCTGCTACTCCCAGTCCCCAAACAGGTACGGGAGAGTTTAGGGGAAAGGAGGGGAGTGGGTGCGCACCGGCCAGTGGAACGGAGCCAGTGCAGGAGTAGGGGAGATAGCTGATGGCAGGGACCAGCAGCAAACAACTACTCCTCTGGAACAAGAGAGGAGTAGAGATGGAAAGGTGCCATGCCAAGGCACTATTCCTTTGTGGGGCTGCTCCTGGATCAGCACAGTAGTGGGTCACCCCCCACACTGTGTTTGCAGCATAATCACCATTGAGAAGGCACCAAACTGAAGTTAGTTTGAGAGAAAATTCCCCTCTCCACAGGGAAGATCTTGAGTCCAACATTCCACTTTCCCAACATCTGCGGAGCGCCCACGGAGAGCAGTGAGCACACAGGGATTACAGAGGACTGAAGGTGATTCTGCCGTACGGGGTGAAGAGGAGAACTTTGACTGCTTTATCTGCAATATGTTAATGAAAGCAGCGAACTTGGACATTTATATTAAGTATTCATGAAGTTTACAAAAACGTAGGAAAAAGATTGCTCAACTGTAGATATTTTCATCATGCTATGAGCATAGGAAAGTGAAACAAAGGAGACTGAATAAACATTTAACAGCAAAAAGCCGAAATTGATCCCTTTAAACATCTGTGATAACAGACGTACATAGATTGCAGTTTCCAAGTGGGAAATTCACAGTGTGAACCTTACAAAGAAACAACCACATGATGGTTATGTTCATACCCCAACACCTTCTAAAAAACTCCTTATTAAATGCATTTGCTGGACACCTAAAATTATTAAACTGCAATGGGTCCATCTCTGAGGGTTCAGTCAAAGCTACATCCTCTAGCCACCTTTACATCCAAATGTCAGAATTAGCAAAGTGGTTTTGAAAACACAACGGATCGTCATTTTTTCTCCCAGACTTGTCGCCGAATGAGGATATTAACTTGAAGTAAAACCCATAGCAATGAGGATGGCCACTGCATCGCTATATTTGTGCAGGAGTTTTTTTAATGAACAGATTGATCCACTACTCATTTGTTCCAACACTTGGGATTTTATTTTTCCAGCAACAGCCCCAGAGACCAGAGCAACACAAAATTCTCTTCAAACAAATTAATGAGATCAAACAGTTCCTTGTTCCAACATTTAAATTACAATCATTTGCGAAGTCAATTACCGTGGCGTCTCTTATCTCTTGGAGACCAGGCTAGCTTCTTCTACATGGCAGTGATAACGTTCTATGAACCATTTGGTAGCAAGTGGATTAGAAAGTTTGCGTTTTTGTTTGCTATACACCCAACACACAAAGCCAGATTCTATCCTCGGTTTCATCTCTGCAAGTTCACTGAGGTCAATGAGGTTACATGGCAGAAACTGAAGGCAGAACTTAGTTTTACAGTGTGCACGTTGGGCAGGACAGATGGACAACTTACTGTTAGCAGAAACCCTAAACTTCTACCTACAGTTGGAGGCACAGAATATTTAAAAGCTTTCTTATCCTTCTTATTGCATCCTAGTATAATCATAAAATAGGGCACGTCTCACCTGTTAACTCTGCTGTTTGGTCACCTGGGACAGGAACCTGCTCTAGCTGAATCAATAAATGAATCAACAGCAGCTGGAAATATTCAGGTTTGAGCTTCATTTTGCTAATGGTTTCTAAGTGGGATGTCCAAGAGCATAGACTTCTTGTTCTAATCTGCTGTTCTCATTCATCTGTTTGAGATTATCATGGAAAATGGCAATGCCTTATTTCTCTAGCCTAAACTAGAAAGCCTACCACTGAGCATAGAGAAGCTGAAAGGCGCTAACTCTGATACTAAGTTGGAACTAACCAAAGATGCAAATTCAAAGGCTATCTGCACCATAGCAACTTTCTTGCTACAAGAACAAATAGTTCACAAAGCTCTAGGTAACTTTTGCACTGGAAAAACGGCAGTGGCAACTGGCGGGGGTGTGTGGAAATGATTGCTTTTAACATTCTTTTATTTATACAATATGCCAGGAGGGTCATAAAACCCATAAGTTTGCTGAAAAATAGTCATCACATGCTGATTTGGTAGTGTCGGCCGAATGAGCCAAATCTCCCCCAGATTTCACAGTTTTAAACAGGATAAAATATCTTGCCAGGACTGACTACTTCTACAGCAGGCTGAAATCTGAATCCTCAGTGTTCACGGTCATCACTTTTGTAATCGTCCTTGGAGAGAATGTGGCGACTGTGCATTCCAACACAGTCCACATCCTGACCAAGAGGGATGGGTTAGTGTGGCAGCTTCTGCTTTTAAATACCTCAGTTCCCCGGAACCAGAGGTTTGAATCCTGGCATGGCTGACTCGTCCCTTCATCCTTCCAAAGCAGATGAACGGAGTATCTACAGGCCTGGGAGTGTTTTGGATGAGAACTTAAAAGTGGAGGTTCTGACTGCTCTGCTTGGACACTAAAGATTTCATGAAACTTCTCATGAGAGCAGTGTTTTTCTGTATGTAAGCTTCTGCTCCTCCTCCTTTTGGGCAACATGCTATTAACTGTTTAGTTGCCAGCATCCACTGCAGAGGCAGCTGCAGTTCATTGACATTGTATGAAAATAGTTTATGAGGAATAATGGCTTTACTTCAGGACAAAAAGGCATTACATAAATGTAAAATACTCTAACTACCAATTCGCTATTAGTTACTGACAAAGTCTAGCTCCTCCCTATGTGCCCACAGGCCGATATTGTCATTAGGTCAGGTCAGCCACCTGGCGATAAGGATCTATGGTCCAAGTATAGAGATCTACATTTGATTCACCTCTCCATCACTTCCCAGGCTGCAAGGCCTGGGAATCTTACAAAGGTACATGGAGCCTCAGAGTTTCACTGTGTACATAAAACAGCTCACAGAATCCAAAAGCGAAATAAACGATTGCCCCTAGAAACAAGATTACACACTGCCAGCACTATACCATCTCTGTGGTATGGAACCAGCCCTGATAAACATGTGCTCCACAGCACCAAATACTACAGAACAGATTCCCAAAGCAGCTTCATTACCGCTTTTGATTTTGCTGATTGTCTCACAATCTCAACAACAGCATGTTTATCTGAACAGAACAGAACTTGGTTCCTTTAAGGCGTTTCCCTAACATGAATGTGACACTTAAAAGCAGAAGGAAATCTAGAAGAGCTTTATCTTTGGCCACACCAGATAAAACCCACTAGGGAGTTCATCTTCGGAGCCAGTCCTGATTCCCATAACAGCATTCAAAGAAGACCTCCAAGGGCACCCACTATATTGTATTTTCTAGTGGAAAACTTTTTGCTTCTTCTGAATTTCAGGCACTGGAGTTTATTTTTTAGCAGGCTTGTTTGTATGGCCAAAGAATCTAAACCAATTCTAAACTATCACTGGATCAAGAAAAAAAATCGCTTCCAGTTATGGTGATACATTGTGGAAGACATACTGTAAATGAAATTTTTAAATTTTGTTTTCAATGGATGTGTCCATTGACTTTCATTTTCCATTCATTAATTTTTATTATTATTGGCATGGTACCATAAGAGGGTCAAACAGGGGGATTTTCCAGCATCAGATTTTGAAGTAGCTTCAAGTGGGCCTTCAGATGTACTCACCCACTCTTCCGTAGGCAACTGAATAAGGGTCTCATCCCCTGTTTAAGTCAGCAAGAGTCTTTCCATAGACTTCAGTGAGAATTGGATCAAAGCAGAGTCTACAAACATGAGCATGCACAATATCCACATATGCATCCACAAATTGTTGTTTGTGCAAAAGAATATAGGTGAACAAAGTCAGAGGACAGAGCTGGAAAGGTGACACTAAGTAGAAACAAGAGCCCTAACGCCCAGCAAAGTCCTGACTCAAGTTTTCAGAGAAACCTTATTTGATCTAAAGGAGACTATACAGTGTTGTTGTAGGCATGTCGGTCCCAGGATATTAGAGAGACAAGGTGGGTGAGGAAATGTCTTTTATTGGACGCACAGAAATTGATCCAATAAAAAATATTACCTCACCCACTTTGTCTCTCAAAGGAGAATTGGTATGCCTAAATTTCTCTCTCATATTGTGCCACTTATTGCCTGTTGAGCACTGATCATGTGTTCAGTGAGGTACAAAACATCTTCCTTACCTCCTCTCTGGTAGCCTTCTGGCAAACAGTATTCTTCTGATGATTTTGCCACTATTTAACTTGTTTATTTTCAAAGACAATCTGACTCTGTCTATAACACCTGGACTGTGTGCACACATGCCTGGGAACAGAGTCCTTTGCAACCGGACATGAAACTAAGTATGAATGCTGCTGCTGAAGCCATCATTGTATGGCAAATTTACCATTTCAGAAACTGTAAGACAGGCTCTCCAAGCCTGTTGTCTAGCCCCCCAAAAATACTTCCACAATACTAAAGAAATATATTTGTGCACAGCTGTCACAGAAGATATTTTCTTTAATTCTATAAAGGCATACAATCAGGCCAGAAAAAAGGTCTGTCACTGTTTCCATTATAAAGCCCTACTTCTAGTTATAAAATCTGGCTGTAAAAATCTATGCTAAGATTAAACTTGGCACATGAGTCCTCTGCCCAGAAGTAAAATTAAAGGTAGCAACTAAATTCACTTAATCACTGTTAAGTCACATGCCTGCAAAAGATATAGATGTTTTCTGGTTTTGATATTTTATTTTCCTGCAACTTAAATCAATTTCATTTCTAAAATGAAATGTTTCAAACCATGAGCTTAATTTTGATCTCACTTTCAAAAGATTTACAGCACTATAACTCCACTGAACTTAATTGAATTCTCTTGATTTACACAGTGAAAGATCAGAATTGGGTTCCATTAGTTCAGAATGAGGATTATTCATTTTTGGTGTATTCTCCCCCTGATCCAACTTTTTAAATAAAAACATCAGATCAGCCTAATATTTAAATTCCAGGTTCTGATAATATAATATCATTTTTGTCTACAATTGTGCACATATTATCAGTTCTGCATATGCTTCTGGTGTCTGCAGCCAATTCACGTGTGCAAGACGGGAGCATGCTCTATTTTATAGGTGTAGTTTTACACACAAACATGGGAGAGACCATCTTTAGACAGGCTGCAAATTTCGCCCTAAAACAATTAAACCCTTGATTTACTTTAATATCACCTGGAAGTTGTATGCTAATCTGATGCTGCAATGAAGGGAGCTGCAAGTGTGGACAGAGAGCAGAATTTTTCCCTTACTTTTTCCGGGAAGGATGGCACTGAACACAAACAATAGCTACTTTGCATCAAAACTTTTCTATATACCAAACTGAGTGCTGATGAGGGAGTTATTTGGATTGAAAAGGATCATTCAAAACCTCATTTTAAGTTAAAACCAAGTGGAGCTTATATTAAAGTCTTGGCAGAACATTGGCCCAGTTTATTTAAAGGTTTTGAATATTTCTTAAAGAGGAACTGCCTCTTTTGTGAAACACAACACACAGTTCAGGATTTGATCTCCTAAAGTTTAGAAAAACACTTTAAACACCCAATTTTTATTTTTCAAAAACAAATACTGTAATTAGTATTTTTCTTATTTTCTCTCCCCTCCCTCTATCACAAGTTCAGAGCCAAATTTAGGAACAGAACCCACATGGCCAGGCTACTTAGCACACTAGTCCATACCCTCCCAGTTACCCCAGTAAATCTCACTTTGGAAGAGGCATGAACTTGGGTGTTCATCCTGCAAAGTCAATGCACTTAATGGATCAGTTTGCATCCCTTTCAGACCAAGAAGCCCACCTCTTTAACCATTTGACTAAAAAGACCAACAAGTGGTATATGGTTAGAGACATGCCTCTTGTTAAATTGCTTCCAAAGAGGCAGTCATCTTGTGATTCCATACAGATATTTTTAGGCAGTCATCCTCCCAGGATTCAAGGACTTCGACACGGCTTTTAGAGACTCACAGGCCCAGAATCTCAGTCCCCTTACAGCAAATTTCAGTGGCTAGCTGAGGACTCCCCTGCATAGGCATGGGGAGGCATAAGGCCATGACAGTGCTGCTATGCTGCTCTCTCAGCCTTCTCAGGTGTAGGAGTCAAGGCTAAGGGAAGGGGGCATGGATGGAGCATGGTCAGTCAGGTCTCTTGGAGTTTGGCTAACCAGGTCTAACTCAGAGAAGTTCTAACTTACACTGCAGACCAGGCTGGCCCCAGAGATCAGGGACCCCTCAGCCATGCCGAGCAGATCTTTGATGCACCATGGGACCAGGCTCACAGGTTCACAAAAAGTACTTCAGGATAACCATATACAGGTACTGGAAATATTACTCAACCCTTTTCATACTCAGTAACACAGCCTACCTAGAAGAATTAGATTGACAAACTGGAAAGTAGATTGACAAGTCTCTCTCTGTCTGGCGATACACCCTGCATTACTGTATTTTAAAGTATATTCTGCTGAACATACTTTCCTCGGTAATTTGTAGGAGAGTAGGCATGTTATTAATTAATTGCAGCACTTATTCTTTCTTCATGCCTTCTCTATCCTCCAGCATTGTTTTTGATTTGTATTAAAACAGCATCCAACTGCAGTCAGAATCGGGGCCCCATTATGCTGAGTGCTATATGAATATATGACAAACTTTGAGTCCCTGATCCCACATCAGGATCAGCTAGTGCAGACCCCTGCATCTGTACAATATCATTAATTACAACTGGACTCTCCAAGAGCACAGGTTTGACCAACTAGATTTTAACTGAGGAGCCTTTTTTCCTGTTTAGATACAACAAAAAAGAAAAATACTTTGATTATTCTCTTGAATTTCTTCCCTCTTCAGAATTTACACACTCTAACACACATAAATGCCTTCTTTAAGAGCACCATTTGTCACTATCACATTTCAGTCCTTGTCTTTCCTAGCCCATGTTGATCCATACTTTATTGTTGCTACAATGTGTTATCAATTACCCTGCAATAAACATGCAGACAACTGCTCCATTCCCAGACAAAAAAATAAAAAAAAACTCCATGAGTATGAAATACCAGAAATCAACAATTTGCCCTTCATGTGGAAAGCCAAACAGATACAGCACTCAACTAACTCTCAAGAAAAATAAAGGGCAAAAGGCGAAGATGACCCTCTTTACCACTGGAACTTGTTTTTGTCTATTTAATTAGACACTTCCATGATGCCCGTTGCTACAACATCTGTAGCAGCTCAAATACCATCACATTTATGAGCCTTTGCAGAGAGTTATGCACCCATATGATCAACAACAAGCCAGCTGCCTTCTATGGTTTGGAAGACTGTAAAAGACCATTACGGACCTGACCAAGTGAATCAAGTGCTGAGTAAGTTTGTGTTTCTAGTTACACCTTAGATCAGTGGTCCCCAAACTTTCTCTCTCATGCCCCCTCCCTTGCCAGTATTAGAATGTGCCCGCGTCCCATCAGGCCAGGAGTGGACTTGTGGCTGGGAGCCAGGGCTCCAATGACTGGGAGCAGGGTCAGACCCTCCCCAACCCATTGTGGGGGATGGCCCAGAACCTCTCCCCCCCTCCCCCCCCCCCCGATGTTCTTCTGCACCTCCTAGACCACTGCCCTAAATAATGAATTACACTCATCTCTTCCATACCTGCAGTTTCAGTCACTGGGAAGAAGTCACTAATCATCTAAAACAGTGTTTCTCAATGACCAGTCCATGGACCAGCACCAGTCCCTGAGATCTCCCTGACACAGTATAGGAAGCTGGTCCTTGGTATCAAAAAGGTTGAGAAACACTGATCTAAAACATAGGTGGAAAGTCCTCACTATCTCTGCAACTTCGTGCCTTTAAACTAACTTAGACTATGGGAAAAATCCAGTACTACAGAAATCTCATACCATCTCTGTTTCCTCCAGTGACTACTCAGAAAATATTTGCTAGTCACATTTAGTGCTAACAGTACAGACTCCATGATGCACATGAGGGAGGCATAGGCACACAAGGATGAGGCTGCAGTCATTCTCACAGCGACAGAGAGAAGATGCAGCTCGGCAGATTGGCTCCTGGTTTCAGAATCCTCTTCTGTTGGAATGCACTCTCTGGTCAGAACCAGGCTGAAGTCCCAGCATAGTTTAGTTTGGGCTTTGGTTTTCTCCTTAGACTGTCACTGCAGCTTTATGAGGAGTCTCTTCTTTGGTTGAGAACAGTAGGATACCTTCTTTGCATCAGATTCATCTTCCTTAACCACCCCATTTCTCCTCTTCACATGGGATCAGGAGGGTTTCACTATCTTTGGGCGGACACCGTCAACAGTTCATGTCCATGGACTGTACATTCACGTCCCAGCCTCACCCTCCTTTATTTCATCTTTGGGTGCAGAAATCTAAGAAAGAGCTTACTCTTGTAAGTACCTCACAGTCTGTACATCGCACTTGTCAATGGCAGACTCAGAAACCCTCACAATGTGCAGTGGCCTCTCTATGTGCAGGGATCACGAACAGTAGGCGCTAACAGGGGAAGTCAGAGCAATGTAGTAATAGTACGGAGTATTCATACCCCAGTGCCACACACCCATCAGAGGTTACTGCATGTGAACTGATACAGGAAATAGTGCTGCTTCTCTGGCATGCTATTGTGTCTGTTCCCCAACCTCAACAGGTGAAAAAGGTGTTTATGGGGATGAGGAAATGCATATTTAGAAGGGGTGAGAATATTAAAAATCATAACTTTTCTAAACTAAACTTTCACCTGAAAATCCCCTTGTTTCCCTGCATGGCCCCTCTGTTCAACAGCTGGTGATCATGGAAGGATGTGGGGTTTTCCTGCTTCCTGTGGTGAACTGCACTTTTAGGAGGAAAATCAAACAAGCAGCTGGTTGGCTTGCAGTTTGCTTCTCTTTCAAGCCGTGCATTGCCCTTTGTTTTATATAAAACAGTAACCTTAGAAAACTGAGTGAGGCTGGGGACTGCTCAAGTGGTTTGGGGACTGCTCAAGTGGTTTGATAAAAATTAGCCTGAGGCAAACACTTCTCTGTATGGTTCTTTTAAAAAATATGCCCTCTACACCATGGAGTGAGTCAGGAGGGGCTGGTGTAGGGACAGCTTCTCTGGTTTTATGCCAACGTGCATGCTCAGCTGTCCATTTAGGGCGGCTTTAAGTCCCTTTATGCTGATCTAGTAGCTCAAAGGAACTTTTTCAGGGAGAGGATTTGACCCCAAATGGGGTCAGTTTTTGAATGTTTTTTTTCCTCTGTGCAGAGACAGGTTCAACCAAAAAGCAGCACAAGTTTAAAACTGCCTGAATATATCAAGAGTTGGCTTTTCAAAAGTGCTCAGCATTGGTCTAACCGTGCTGCCCTTTGAGCAGAGCTGAGCACTTTTAAAGATCTAGCCCTAGCGTTAAGTGAGTCTCTGGGATAATTGCTTCTTAAAGGGGAATGCGCTATATTAAGTGCTATCTACGAAGTACGCTATATTTTCATTAAACAAAGCGTGTACATTTTAGAGCTATGTGGATCTCAGCTGCTTGCACAGATTCCTGTCAACATTCGCTTGATTTTGATCCTGATGGATTTTCACAATTGAGTTTTGCTTTGAGTTTCTGACTTGAATAAAGTAAATCTCTGCCAAAACCACATCACTTCAAAACCCGATGGAAGCTGAATTTGGCAATCTTTTGATATGGAAGCTGTAAATTGTGCCCAGGTTCACTTGAAACTGGGCCACGGTCCTTTCAGTTATGAAACACAGAAAAACTTCCAGCAAACCAGAGTTCCTAAGGAAGGGAAAAGCATGCGAGTTTTGCCTTGTTTGGAGTTTTGTTGGAAACATTTTGCACAGCTCTAGTATTTTTCTTTAGCCTGAGTATTCCTCAGATATAAACATACAGCATAGTTAGACAAAAGAAACAGATCTACACACTCTAAGAAATCCTGGTTTTCTACTTTATAAGCTAAAATGGGATTTAGCTCCATCTACTAGTTCTAACACAGCCTATGCCCTATTAATGATGCACACATCTCAGATTTGTGGTACTCAGTCTTGATGGTTTTAGATGCCACAGTTACAAGATAAAGACATGCACATTTTAACTGAAGAGTAGAAAAGCACAAAGTATGTTGTAAATCACACCCTGTAGCTAGGAACGGCAAGTCTCTTGTTAAAAAGACACGTGATTCTGAGTTGCCAAGTATTAGATCTTTTGACTATGGTTCTTCTTAACAGACCACACGAAACTTTTAGAAGAGAGAAAAAAGTGTGAAAAACTATTTCAGGTTTCAAAATTGACACAGGCATAAAGCAGCTAAAAAGATCATAGTGTGAGGAAGAAAAACAATCCAGAATCCAGACCTGGGCAAGCCAGAAATGTGAAGGTACTGCTAAGTTAAGGGGGGGATCTACAAACCAAACCTGAAGTCAAATAAGTGAGGAGCAGATTCTAACTATACAAATAAATGAATACGCATACCAGTATCATTGCACAGCCAGCAAGACAACGGCAGCCTAAAATCATTGAACTGAATTGCCTTTATTCATAGATAAAAAAGGCTAAACTGAAGTAGGCTTTTTTCAGCTTGTTATAACTGGGATTTTGAACTTCAGGTGAGCTCAGAAGGGGACCATAATATAATGAAGCACACATCGGATATATCTGACCTGTCATAGAGTTTTCAGATGTACACAGCTGCTCTCTCAGCTTCTCCACATCGTCTGGATGAACCTGCTCATAGAGAGTGCTGCCAAACCACTCTGACTGCGGCTGGTTCAGTACCGGAGTAACGGAATCCGATACGTAGATGACTCTCCCAGTCTCAGCTGCAACTACAAACAGGAACCCATCTGCAGCCTCAAGGATAAGATGTTTCAGTTCCTTGCAAAGAAAAGATTTAATTAGAAGGCCAGCAAGAAGAGAGAATTAAAGAATACATCTGTCACCCTCAACACACAACACTTTGTGATTTGAATGACTGGTCAAATAATAAGTGAACCACATTTCCAATGCAGTACTGATATAGCAATGCATCCAAATTTGTCACGAAACAAATATTGTTCATCTCAGTAACTACAATATCTTTTATCAGATGATCTCAATGCACATTAGAACAATTAACCAAGCAGGCCTCATAACTCCTCTCTGTAATGGGTATCATTATAAAGACACATACAGACAGGGGAAATTACATGCGACAGATAATACAGCAATCCACCCTTATTGAAATGTCCTATAAAATTTAACAGGGATTAAATCAACAGGACTCTTTTGAAGTGTGATATGATCTTTAGATATTATACAAAATCTGTAAAATCTCATAAGGAATGATGTTCTTTTTTTTTAAACTTTCCCTTAGAAATCTATAGTAAAGACATAAGAGAAAAACTTATTGAAAGATTATTATTCTCTATTAAATTCTGTAGAAGTTTTCCACGTGGAAAAGGAGGATCACTACTAACCTCTTCCACTCCCTGAATCATTTGATGCTAAGGACCAGTTTTCAAACAGCCTCAAGCTGCGCTCTTTTTCTGCACAGAACTCAATGCTCCTATTCAAGGGCACCTTACCTTTTCTTTGTGCATAATGCTCGATTTTGCATGCACAACCTGGGCATTTAGTCACCCAACAGCTTCACTGGTGTGTGCAAATGCATACCATCTTCGGTGGAAGCAATCAGTCGTGCAAAACTGGTTGATGAGAAATGAAAAACTTGGCCCTATATTTTATTTCGGCTTCCTCAGATTCCCTTCCTCACACCCACCCAAATCTGCTGCCACTGAATCTTGTATAGCAGCAAGTGAGGTTTCTGCAGTGTCTCACTGTCTCTTTCATTGTCCACTTTATTGTTTTGATCAAATATTTAGTCTCTCAAATAAGGGTCTCTGAGTGCTGCTGTTTCAGAGACGTTGGCAGCTGTTACTCATGGTGGAGAAAGGATGCCTGACCAATGAGTGTCTGCACTAGACCATGCTGCCTACCATTGTACAGCTCATGTTTAATCTCATGCATTGATCTACATTGAAGCTTAGATAGCAAGATATGGCTTGGGGGAAATTCCAAGCTCCATTATGCGTTGGCGTGCCCAAAATTGAATGGAAGGTGGATGGTACTCGGTGATAAGGAAGAGATTTCAGTCTGATAAACTGATATCACTGCCCTAAAGAGTGATAACCACTATCAGGAATACTACTAATAAACTATCTCCTTCTGCTGACATGTATCTTATTTTTTACCACAGTGTCAGTGTATCAATTTCTAAAACACCTACTAAAAACCAGATGATTTTGTTAAAGAGGCCCACCTCCCTCTACATTAGCTGCAGCTTCTAGACAGAGGATCAAGTGATCCCATTTTAAATCCATTAGCACAGTTGGAGATACAGAATGGCACACACATTTTTTCTATGTCTCAACGAAAATGATACAATGAAAAATGACTAGTCTGTCCCAAAGAAGAGCAACAAGGTGGGTGCGGTAATATCTTTTATTGGACCAACTTCTGTTGGCGACAGAGTCAAGCTTTCAAGCTTACACAGAAGTAAGAAGAGCAGTCAAGTGACAATGAGTCCCCCCAAAGCAAATTTAGAGAGACCCAAGATAAAGTAAATAGAGACATGAGCACTGAGAGGTCAGCAGCTGCTGGTATTTGTCTAACAGAAATACATACCGCTTCAAGCCATGCTTTACATATGTAAGAATTTAACTGTTAAGTGCGAAAGTGTGTAAGTTACAGCCCTCTGAGTTCAAAAGCACCAGCAGGCATTAGGAGTTTCCAGTGGATAAGGCTGAACCTGGGCTCCCCTGAAATACCAGTTACATAATTTTACCTATAGCATAAAGGAAACTAGAGCGGAGTCTCACAAGTTCAGATCCATATTCTCCAATTCTGAGGTTTTATAGAGGGGGGGTCAGGGACCCCATATGGGGGGGGAAGGATACACTTTACTGGGGCCCAGAGGTGTGTGTGGGCGGGCGGCATGTTACAAGTTTGTATTGGGCCCGAAAAAATTATGCTTGGGCCCTGTGGGGCGGTTAGCCATATAGTTCAGATCCAAATCTGAATTTACTCCAGATCTGTCTGTGCTCACGTGTGCCCCCCTCCCTAAATAAGGCAAGGAAAACAATGTGAAGAACTCACCGTCCCCACTATCCCGCCTCTCACTGTAATAGGATTATTTAGCATGGAAAAAATAACATTTATGAAGCAACTACCTGTTCTGTTAGGAAAGAAGGCTTATATGCCCCATCAGTAGATTTATTTCCGGTGCCTCTCATAGACTTCATGTGTGAAACCGCCATACGCAGAATTGTCAGCTTGTCAGGTTTACGAGCCAGTGCACTGCAGGTGGGCACCATGTCCGACAGCTCAGTGATATACTGTGTCATCTTATTTCTCCTGCGTCTTTCAATTTCACTGTGATTCTCCCTAAACATTTAAAGAAAGATCACGCCAACAGAAAAAGCAAGACAAAATGAGTACAAGAATTTCCATTTGGTATTATAAATAATAATATTTAAACTTGTGTAGCATCTTTCAACCAAGAAGACCAAAGCACTTTACAAAGGTAAGCATTATTATCCCCCATTTTACAGGTGGGACAATTGAGTCACAGGCCGGTTAAGTAAGACTTGCCCAAGGTCACACAGTGAGTCAGTGGCAGAGCAGAGAAATGAATCCCGATTTCTGAACTGCCAATTCCTGGCTCTAACCCCTTAGACAGTTATGCCTCAGTTGATTTAGACCAAGGAACACAGGTGCTGTATTGTGCTGTGCTAAGGGCTGTCAACGTCAGTTGAAGTCCCAACCTTTCAAGAGATGATCTGTGCCTCCTACCATAAGGCCCTTAGTGAGATGTTGCTTGTATTAATATATAACCTGATCCAGCTACTGATTATATCAATGGGAGTATTTCCATGGATTCAGGAGATCAGGTCCAAAGCAAGCAACGGTTATGACTAAAATTTTATAATGGCGATATAGACCCCAATCTTGCAAAATCATGCAGCAGACCTCAACTCCTATGCTGGCCCCCCAAAACCTCAATAAGGTTCTATATGAGTGCAGGGATCAGACTGCAACCATATAGCAAGTAAATAAAATATCTAAAACAAATATTAAAAGATAAAGTAGGTCCTGACTCGCTAGACACTGAATCGGTAATTATATAAGAGAACAACTAACTATAATAATAAAATAACCATGACAATATTCAACACTAATATAGTGTTTATCTTCAATGAAATTTACAGAGATACCAAGAGCATCTTCACAATAATCCTATTTTACAGTGGTTAAATAACTTGACTATAGCTACAAAGGAAGTCTGAGGAAGCCAAAGAAAGCTAGAGCTGGGACTAGAACTCAGAGGAGCTTCTGAATACCAATACTGTGCACAGACAACTAGTGCATTACAAAAATACTTTCAAAAAACACCACCAGAAGAGCTTTGGTTTTAGTTTGTCTTCTATAAATGACAGTTATAATGATAAAAGGCCGTATCTTAAAGTCTTCACTCTGTGTTTACTCAGTCAAAACAGTCATTAACGTCCATGGGAGTTTTACCTGACAAATAATTGAGTTAAAAACTGTGTAAAGACTTCAGGATTGAGGGTGTGATTTTCAAAGAGGTCTAACAGAGTTAGGTATATAATTTCCATTCTTTGAAACCCCAGCCTTAGTCTACAGACATTAATTTTCATGGCAAGACACTGCTCTCAGTCCACCTATAAAATTAATACCAAATTATATCCAGTAAATTAAGGGATTTTTCCTCCCCTTCAAACTTCCCAATACCCTACAACAAGGAGGAGAAGTGACTCATTTCAATTTTATTTCCACAGTTCTCAGCCCTTACAATAAATATATTACTGAATTGGCAAACTGCACTTTAGGGTTTTTCAGTTAGCAGCTATCAACATCAGATATAAATTAGGATCTGTGACCCAGATCCTCAGCTAGCGTAAATCAAATAGCACCATCAAAGTCAATGGATTTACATCACCTGAGCAACTGACTTATTGAACCTAAGTCATGTCTACACTGCTGCTGCAGCAGACATCAATGCAGCGGCATTGATTGAACGGTTCTACACAGATGAAATCAGTCCACCTCCCAGAAAGTAGGAAAGCAGCGTAGACGGGACAGCGTCTCCTGTTGACATAGAGTCTTTAAGATGCTGCGCTGCGTAAACGTAAGTACGTTGACTTGAGATATGATAGTTAGGTTACATAACTAGAGCTGCAGTGTAGATCAGGCCCTAGAAAACGATACTGCATTACAGAGATGCGTTTCTTTATTTTCTGAAATGGCACCAGCATACCATACCTGTAAAGTGGCAGCTAACTACAAGCATGGCCAGGACGGGCGCCTGCTACTTCTGATGTCAAAGCAGCTTCTTCCACTGATTTCAATGAGCTCAGTATGGAATTTTCTTGTGGGATTACTGATTGAGTCAACAAGATGTGAAATTGCAGATGACCACATGGAGAATCCACTAACACTGATCGGTACAACATGCAGTATTAGAAAAGACTAATTTATTCTGATTTAGCATAATTTAGGGCCGAATAACTAGAGAGTGATTCATGGAAGCAGATTTAGCAAAACTCAATACTTTTCACCCCCTTTTCACAACTAAGCTTTTTTTTTTTTTTAATTTAGGGTAAATATCCCAAGGTGCAATATTTTTCTCTTTTAAATATTCTAGTAAATAAGCAAGATCATAGAACATCTAGAAAAGTGGGAATGCATTGGCTTGTGATGCTGTGGAAGGTGTAGAATGTGTGCAGGATATCATATGTAGATAGTACATGTTGGAGTCACTGAAACAGAATCAACACGTTTTAGGGTTCTGTCTCCACATTCACAATTCCCACTGAGATGAATAAGGCCCTTAGAGTAAAGCACCAATATGTATACAATTCAGACAAGTGTATTGCAACTTCAGCCCTTAATGGTTCAGTAAATTACAAGCTTTCCCTTTTGTTAAGGTTACCACTTACTTTGTTTACCACATTTTTTCTAATGGGGCATCTATCTGTTTCAGATTCTCAATAGTCTGTGAGTGAGTGATGTGGTAACCGTGTTGGTCCCAGAATATTAGAGAGAGATTAGATATTAGAGATCTGTGTAAACTCTAAAGTTTGTCTCTCTCACTAAAAGAAGCTGGTCCAATAAAAGATATTACCTCACCCATCTTGTCTCTGTGACCGAGTGAGCTGAATGACACAGCATGTGTGATGTAAAATGTATGTATACAGAGACCACATGTATGTGCATCTGTGTAAATAAGGGGAAGATTAAAGGTGTGTTACATTATGAAAGTCCACTCTTTTTCATGTTAAGAATTTTCACAGAAATGGTTCAAAAGTATATTATATATATTTTTTTTTAATTTAGAAATTTATTCCAGTACCTATCATGAAGGTATCTGGAGTGCTTTATATAGGGATTGCCTACATTAAAAAAATTACGTCGACCTACAGCCACCGTAGTGATTCAATTGGCGCTTGGTGTCCACACTACACTTCTAACAGTGGTGTACCCGCTCGTCAGGAGCACTTGCACCGACTGAAGTGGGGCACTGACAGCCATGTGGGGCTCACAGCTGGAGCCCCCGCCCCATCCCTGGGTGACAGCCCGAGTTGTGATCTGGGGGCGCAGGCTCAATTTCACAGCAGGGAGCCTGACAGCATGAAATTGACATTCTTGTCAGTTTCACGGCTCCAGCTGTGAACCCATGCTGCTGCTCTGAGCAAGAGACAGGGGGGAAGCTGACAAGAATGACAGCCAACAGCCAATGTAAGTAACGCAGTGTCTTCATGAACACTGTCATCCTAACTACACCAACATAAGCGCTGCGCCTCTCGTGGAGGTGGAGTTATGATGTCAGTGTAGCAGGCCACTTATTTTGGTGGAAGCAGCATTCTAGTGCAGACACCGACATAAGTAGGTTGATGTAAACTGCTTTACATCAACCTAACTCTGTAATGTAGACCAAGCCATAGTTTAAAAACAGAGAGACGTGGTGAGTGAGGTAATACCTCTTATTGGACCAACTTCTGTGGTGAGAGAGACAAGCTTTTTAGCCATATCGAGCGCTTCTTCAGGCCTGGGAAAGGTACACTGAGTGTCATATCTAAATGCAAGCTGGAACACACTGCTTAGCATAAGTAGTTCCAATATGTGCTAAGGGACCTTCAAGGTAGAGTGGCCCATTAACATCTCTCTTTTTGTGCTAATACTGCAGAAGTGTTAATGGGAGACACTACCTTGAATGGTCCCTTACAATATGTGCTGTCTACTTAGGGCTTGTCTAACACTAGCGCTTATGCTGGCAAAACTGATGTTGCTTAGCGGGGTGTTTTTTTCAGACCCAAGTGACAAAAATTTTGCTGGCATAAGCACCAGTGTAGACAACCCTTATACTAAACAATCTGTTCCAGCTTGCATTTAGCTGTGACGCTTGGCATACCTTTCCCATATCTGAAGAGTTCTGTGTGGCTCGAAAGCTTGTCTCTCCCACCAGTAGATGTTAGTCCAACAAAAGATATTACCTCATCCAATTTGCCTCTCTAATAACCAACATGGCTACAACCACACTGCATAGTTAAAAGCAATCACATACAGAGAAACCAAGGGACAACACGGCCCCCTGCATGGAAACAGTGACAAAATCCAACATTCCATGTTATTTATTATTTTAAAAGTTTCAAAATATTATAATAATCCATAGGTCAGCAAAGAGATTGACCAAACAAATAAACCTGAAACTGCCCTGAAACTCACTAAATTTGAGCTTAGTAGACCGCAAGAGGGAACAACATGCTTCTTTTATAAAGGGTCTGATCCTGGAAACTTACTTACATTCATGAACAAGTTTAGAGGATGGAGCCCTGGATTTATAATTCCTAACTGGTTTTTAAATAATGTTTTTGAGGGCATTAAATGTGGGTATTAAGGGGCTGATCCAAAGTCCCCTGAAGTTAATAGTGGGTGGAGAGTCTCCTATTGACTTTAATGGGCTTTGGATCAGGCCTCAGATAAGTAAACCCTACTGATTTGCGATCAGTCAGAATGGTATCATGTAAAATAAAAGGGGCAAAATGTACGTGATTTTCCTTGTTCCTACCTGGCCATCCTCTCTGCATCAGCAGTACTTTGATCATCTTCCCACCTAGAAACAAAATAACCAGCTCTCTAAGCTAAGGTGCACGGACTGAGAATTTTTGGATACGACTATCCCCTTCTTTTCTCTCAGCAGAGGATCTCTACAGAACACGCCTACCTTGCAAACTTTTCCTTATCACCAGAGATTTGATCATCATCATACCTATAAACAAAATATGGTAGGTAAATTCAAAAGGCTTATGCAAAACTAGAAAGTCAATACAAAGCAGAAGGCAAAGAAGACACTTGCAAGTGCAAACTACTATAAATTATACCATGAAAAGCATGATAAAATGGGAATGAGGGAAAAGGAAAGGAAAAAAGGTCTTTGCTGAAATTATTTGAATGACCAGGAACCTGTTAAAATCTCTCTTTTTGTGTATTAATATGTAAAAGGTCAAAATATGTCCCACTGGTTTCACACTTAAAATATTTGAGCCTTTTTGGTTTATTGCTTGAGAAAGTTATGAAGAACACCCATTGTAGAAAGCACCATTGAGCTGTTACTAACAGTAACCCAGGACACATTCGTGGCTGCACAGCAGAAGTAGGGTTATCTTCTGCAGGCTGTATCTATTATCCAGGCCACCCAGAGGGCAGTGATGACACATACACATTGTGGGAAGACAGACAGAGACATCCAAGTGCAGTACATTATTTGATGGACACCTTTGTAAAAAGCTTTAATACAGACACTGTACACTCCACCAAGTGTTCTTTGTGAGCACCTGGACTAGATCCTCAGCTGGTGTAAATCTGGATAGCTCCACTCAAGTCAATGGAGCTACAGTCGAACCTCAGAGTTACAAACACTTCTGGGAATAGAGGTTGTTCCTAACTCTGAAACGTTTGTAATTCTGAACAAAACATTAGGGTTCTTCTTTCCAAAGTTTACAAATGAGCATTGATTGAATACAGCTTTGAAACTTTACTATGCAGAAGAAAAATGCTGCTTTCCTATGTTTTTTTTTTAGTAGTTGACATTTAACCCAGTACTGTACTGTATTTCTGGAGTTGTGGTTGGTTTGGGGGTTTTTTGGTCTCTGCTGCTGCCTGATTGTGTCCTTTCGATTCCAAATTAGGTGTGTGATTGACTGGTTAGTTCATAACTCTGAGGTTCCACCGTATACTGATTTACACCAGATGAGGATCTGTCTCCCTATATGAGAAATATACTGAATTTAGTGCAAATGTCTGTCATTTCACAAGGTGTATGTGTCACCAATGATCTCTTCTGGATGGAATGTCAGACCTCTTTCCTTGTGCATAGATCTCAGAAGGCTAAATATTATTACACATATGCCACTGCTAACTTCCCTAAAGTGTATAATTGTTGCATTCTAGTGGCTGCAGCCTACAGAGGATAGAAGCCTAAAATCCACTATACAAGCAGGAGTATTCATGGGTTACTACCAGTGATTAATCAATCATGTTTCTTAAACAGGCATCCTTTCTGTTTATTGCCTGAGCAATTTAAAAACTCGTATCTTCTTCTCAGTGAATCCCATTCAAAGGTTATTATATAAAAGGAGGATATTTCACTAAGAGAGTGCTGTTAATATGCTGTCAGCATGCTACCATACAATTACAGTGCACTTTACTCTTGTAAAGTTAACTTTCCACAGACCCAAATATGGACATGCAATAAATAAATAAATAAATAAAAATAAAATGAATTAAAAGGTTATAAGAGAAAAACAATAGTTTAAATGGGTTGCAGGAGACATCCTCCCAACTCCCACAGCCCTTTTAATGTTCTAGGTAAATGAAGGAGTAAACACATGTTAGTGCACATCCATGTGCTTCCTGTTCTGTTCCAGATGTAACAAAGCTTCTGTGTTGCCTTCTATATCTGGTGCCCTTCTCAATGCCCTCCATCAAAGTGGAATTCTGCTTTTGCATCATAAGCAATAACAAAGAGTGTAATGTCTTTCTCCACAGAAGTAGTGGTCAATGTTTGTGTGTGTAGCTATGATCTCTTGCTAAATTCACTAAGAATTCTTCACCTCCACCCCCGAAATCTGGTTAAGCTCATGAGTTATACACAAAGGGCCAGCTCTTCAGTTGGTGTAAATACACCAGTTTTATGTATAGTGCCTCTTTTTTAAAAAAAGATCTGGACGAATAAACAGAGTTGTGTACAGAAATACAGCACAACTCTACAGACACCTACTAGATGTGAGAGTTCTTGAGGCAAGTATAGAGTTATACTCAAGTGTCAAATACAGACAATAAAACTTACTTTCTCTTATATGAAAAGGACTGAATATGGTCAATCAGGTAGCAAGAATTTATAATACATTATGTTATATATTATAAATTAAACTAGCCTAAATACTTCAGGTGACATCCTGGCCCAACTGAAGTCAATGGGAGCTTCACCTCTGTCTTAAATGGAGCCGGGACTTCACCCTTTTTCTAGTGTTCTCCCAATGGAAGTCAGGGGCATAAAACTTTTTCTGAAAATAAAGAGCATTAGTGCTCCAGAAAAGCCAATTTGATTTTCTATGTTGTGATTGTCTCTTTGCCGTGGTAAATGCAAAGGCACCAGACACTGTTTATTAGTGTATGTAATCCTTTGATTCTTTCACAGGCTACCCATGGAAAGTACAGCATAATTAATAACCTTTTCTTTTTTTGAAAACTTAAAAGGATCACCATCAACTAGAAGTGTAGTTAATTTGTTTTAGAAGTGAGTTAAAAATAGTTGCAAGTACTACATTTTCTCATGAGCCCCCCCGCCAGTTTTTTCAGTCTTATAATCACATTTCCTTTTTCACCGAGTCCCATTTAAATCCTCAAAATGGAGCTAAAGTAGGACTAAAGTGGCCCTTATTTTGTACTGACTATGCATGCTGTATTCATTCAAGATAAAATGCCACTTCTTCTATTTTACTTTTTCTTCTGGGATATGGTCATGCCCTGAAAACATAAAGGAAAAGGATAGGTTCAAAGGAGAGTGCCTGTGTCTCTAAATAGCATATGCTATTAAATGGGGAAAAAAGTATATGTTGCACTTTCTCCAAAAAGAGTACAGGTAAGATGCTGGAGCATTAAACAATTAAGCACCAATTCTATCTTCAGATGCGTAAGCACCTGAATTTAACATTAGACAAGAATTTGGCTCCAACAAAAATAAAAAGATAAGACTCACAGGTCAAATTTTCAAAGGCTCAGGCCATGGGTGTTATGCAAAGTGCATATGTATCACTATGCTCACAAACCCTATATTTACACACAGATATCTGCATGCACAAGTCAGCTCAGCATAATCATAATATTTTACTTCTGTAGAAGCTGCCTGAGGCACTTAAAGTACTTCACAGACATTAACACTCAAATTTTTAAAATACCACTCAAAAATGTGGACTGGGATACCTTTTCTGAGAGCTATTGTTGACCTTACTAGGTAAGCCATGATTTGGTTTTAGAACTTGGTTCTAACACAACATCACTGTCCGTATTAGGTAGGAAAACCATTCTGGAACCCTATTAGTGACAACTGTAAATGACTGCTCTCATGGTTTGTGTAATTTGAGTAATAACCAAATAGCTGTGGGCTTTTGAGTATACACGATTTGTCCCATATTTGTCTAATGGGAAACTGCAAACAATGTAACCAAAATTGAAATGAAAAGTGAATGAATGGCAATGTTACAACTTTCATTTTTACTTATTGGAATGCTAAACATTCTATTCTACCTAACTTTGCTATTAAGTTACTGCTAAAGATACACACACAATACCTTAAAAAACTAGGAGCTGGTAGAATATTTTAATCACCACATTTTTTAAATGTGAACTATCATAATCAATATAAAACTCATTCAAACAATATAAAACTTATTTTCAGTGGCAGAAAGACAAATTCAGCAATCGAGAATAATGAGAGTTCATTTCTCAAACTGGGAATATTGTAACCAAAAGTCACAAATTTCCTCATCAAGTTTCCATGATCTTTGTAACGTTTCATGTGATGATGCAGAATGCAATCATTACATACGTGTTCTGAATGTTTTAAGCGAACAATACAGTAAGCAGATTCAGCTGAAAAAATTTGCTTATCAAGTAGTTCCTTTAGGGCTTGACACTCTGTGAGCCGAGATCTAGTGCATATCAACCTACTTACTGGCTATTATGTGCCAGGACGTCGTTGCCCAATTTGCCAACACAGAAGATGTTGCCAATGCAGTTCAAGCCAATCAGTTGGCACTGGGAGATACCAAATACACGTTAGCCTATGTACTAATATTTACAAAACTACAGTCAGTTTGCTAGTTGCCTTTCTGCATTGAAAAAGCCAATCATTTAGTTAGGTAGTTATAAAAGCTCACCTTGAAAATTTGCTGGGACCTTCCCCATCTTCATCTTCAAAGTCCATTCTGAAAAAGAAAAATTTTAAAATAAATAATCATTACTTAAGGAGCCATGGGTTAAATTAACATTCTGTCAACAAAAATCAGCACTGCTGCTATTTTATTCTCAATTTTAAGTGTATTTCAATGGGCTTTAGGTCTGGCCCATACATACTGAAGTTCTCAGTTATCCACATAATACAGATGGAGGTAACAGCCATACAGACTTCCCCACACTATCCCACCCGCATGCTTTTGCCCAGGTCTAGAAAGTTCACATCCAAGAGAGAGAGGGAACAGTAGGCCAATGTCTACATCCATTTGTTTTTTGGCCTCTCTGCTAAAACTGGCTGCCAATTAGTCCCAACTGATTGTAACTGTGGTGGTTTTTTGACTTGCCCGCTAGACACTAAGATCACCAATCCATTTCACACAGGTCATCAGTCATCCCTTAAATGGTGATGACTTTCAATCACTACACACTTAGGCTAGATTTAAATGAATTAGTGACTTTTAGACACTACAAAGCTATGTAATAATACTATTACTTAAAACATACAGTATTTTTACATCTGTACGTTTCTATACTTTATAAAGGTGGGCAAGTGTTGCTATCCCAGCTTTACGATTGGGAGAACCTGTGGCATAACAAGAGACGAAAGGCCTGATTCAGACTGCACAATGATTTTACCAGTGTAACCTTATTTACTCTAACAACCAGATCCGATTTACACAAATGTAAGTGAGGTTTGATTCAGGCCCTAAGTAAGTGTCTTATTCATGGTAGGTTTTTCATTATCATTCCTTTCAATTAACAAATCATACTGTAGTTTTAGGGGTTTTAAACCCTTTTTGTGAGTCAACATGAATATTTCTAAGTTTTCTAAAATTTCTGACTGCAATAACACTTAAGTAAATTCCAGATTCCATACATCCTAAAGTTCTTTATGACTACAAATGGCATAACTAAGTTACAGCTAAGGCAAAAGAAAACTGCAAAGACTATTTAGGTGTTCATATTAAAAAATGTTTCACTGAATAAAAAAAAGATTTTTTAAATTGAAAACTAAGACTAGAAAGTACAGCACAGTGAGTTCTAATAACTCAAAATAACTTCTTTGAAAATAAAAAACAAAATATAAATGAACTATATAATGTAAGGGCCAGACACTATCAGTGAATACTACCGTACGTCTCAATTTTTATATCAATGACTCTATGCCCTCTAAAAGATTTCTTTGGATGGCAGTAATCTATGTACAATTGGAACAAAAGCAGAAAATAACCACTGGAAGTGAGAAACTCATTAGAAAAGACACATTACTACTTCCCAGATGATAAGTGATTGTTCATTTCTAAAGGAAGTGGTGATGAAACCACCTCCCCACAAAATCTCATAGAAAAAAAATGTGGTTTCTGTATTTAAGTTGGATGAAGCATGATTTCATCATCAATGTTTGCATTAAAAATTACGTTGTGCTCTTCTAATCATCACCAAGTTCTGTTTCAGAATCACTTTCTATATGAACGTTCATTTGTATTTTTGTGGAGCAACAGCGACCTCCAGCGGCCAGAAAAGCTAGCTCTACAGAGATGACTGTTTATGGCTAACTCACGGCCAATCTAGTATCCATAACAATGCTGCATTCAGTATGGGGCTCTTCAAAGAGTCTGAATTTGCTCAGATCAGCTGCATGGGAGATATTTCTAACAAATGCCATGTTACCTTGTTGAAATTGTCCTGTGATCCTCATTCCTGCAGTTGATTTGGACCCTTTCACCTATGTTGTCACCACTGACTGAAGTCAAAAAAGAGCTCCATAGAGGCACAGGGGTCGGTCCATGAACAGCCAACTGCAGGACCATTGTCTATAAAAGCAAATCCTTCCCTACCTCATTAGCAACTGAAGCACAATGGAGAGAGAGTCAGGTGTTTACAGCAGGTGCTGCACATTCCCTGCCCTAGAGGAAATCAACCGGAGAGACATGGGTCAGGGCTGGAGGACGCTTCATTGTGTAGCTCCTCCAATCCTTCCCCGTGTGGAAAGGTATGAAAGGGGCTTTTCCCTTTGTGGGTTTTCCCAGATCCCAACCAAAACACACTCAGGTTGGGTGTTGAGAGCTGGATTTTTCCATGAGCATAACATTCCAGCTTTAGTATGTTTGGTCCAATTTATTATTATTGGAATATGAAAACCTTGATAATGTATTAAGGGCCTGATCTTGCAGCCCTTATTCATGGGACTAGTCCCAACAGAATAGGTGAAACTAATCATGCAAGTATTTATCCAGCTAAATCGAGCTGAGTTCTTTAAACTACAAACTCTTTGGAGTTAGAGTGCCACTCGTATGTATAACAGCACCGACCACATTGTGTGTGGGCTACTGGAATGCAAATAAATACATCTAGGCATGTATATGGTGCTTATCATTGTAGTATCTGAGTGCCTAGAGCTGTAGTATCAGGCTTTAACATACTAGACTTTAATATATACAAATAGCTTTGTTAGGCTACAATGTAATTGAGTTTTTATTCCAAATGTAAAACAATGCTTTTTAAAAAAAATAAGGAATTTAACTTCATAGAACACTTGTAAAAATGCTGCACAAAATTAATATCAGCTCTGGTCTTTGTTTTCAAAATGAGTGCACAACAGAGATTTATTAACTATAGGACATGGAAAAACTCTGATCATCGTGAAAAAAATAGTGGGTTTAAAGTAAGTGATGCTAACTGGTTGCCTTCCACTAATGTGTATTGTTCAGAATGAGGCAAAACCCAGAAGATAAGGAATCAGTTTTAACCTTTAGCATAACACGGCACAGCATGTAAAAAATATTCCAACAAACTCACCTTACCCCAACAGACAAGATCCTCTATTCAGAAGGAGTAAATTGCATGTCAGCAATACAGCAGAAGTAGCTTTCAAGAAGACAAACGACATCATTTCAGAAACAATATCGTTTGTCTTCATTTAAAATTTCCATTTAAAAAAAGGGACTAAAAATATGCTATACTGGGCTCTCATACTGAAGAGACAAGAATAAATTTTGTTTTCTTCTTTCACACAGTATTCAGCTGTTGTGAAAAAGCTGGATAGTAATTATAAAATACTGTAACATTCGTTCAAGCAAGAAGCACAAAAAGGAGATGGGGGCAGGGTGAGTGGGGAAGATGGGGGGAAATTTTAGATAATGTTTAAAAGAGATGGCTTGAGGTGGCTATCCCTGAGGAGGTGGGTGGAAAACAAAGGTCCACATCCTAGTGCCCCAACACAGCAAAGACAAAATCACCCGCTGACCTGAGGCTAAAAACCACTGGAGCCCTAAAGGAAACAGATACTGAGAGGAAAAAAACAAAAGCCAGAAGAAAGAGACCTGAAATATGGCTAGTGCCTACACCCATAAGGGCTTTAAAAAACAGCACAGTAAAGGAAATAAATTTAAATAAGTCTACGTACTCCTACTGCACTCATCAATGGAATATCTTATGCATTTACCTTTTTTTATTCCCCATAAAACATTTGATATAATCCACAGAAAGGAAAAACATATTTCCTAGCTGTCACTGGAACAGAATCCTTACCGAAACACATTTTGGACAAAGATTTTAAATTGGTATACATTCAAACCCAGACAACAATTATTTTGCCAGAGTGCATCAGCAATTATAAGCGAAAAACAATTTTCAAAAAGACACCAAAAGTTGGGAAAGAAGGCCATATCACTGGCTGCATTCTTCTGTGTTTGATCTGAGGCATTCATTTCTAAAGTGCCCAAGGAGTCAGGTGTTCAAAGATGCATCACCAGGAGAGTAATGAAAGGACTAAACGTTAGTTACAGTTTTGTTCAAAGAGAAAGTACAATGTATTTGACACAGCAGGAAGACATGCCAGACATTCTTTCCCTCAAGGTCTGAATACATAGACTGAATAAAATGCTTTCCTCTCCACCACCTTAGGGAGGGCCTTCTAATCTAGAACTAAGATGCACTGATACAACATTGCCTTCTGTACAGCAGTAAACATAAAATAAACAAGTCAGAGAACTTTTATATTCAATACATTTTTAATAACTCACTTCTACCTTTTCTCCCGTTCTCCCGCATGTAAAAGGATACGTACAATGGCAAATTTAAAACTCAGGATCATGACCTTTTGATTTAACTTCCAAGTCAATATTTTGTATAACCAGCAGACCTTGCAATTTAGCAACATCAATCCTTGGCAGTCACTACTCAGTAATTAGCATTAGTAGCTGACCTGGCTGCCGCTCGGCAGTGAGATCATTTGTCTGGTCACGTCAGAGTCAAAGACAGTGAGACTCTTTGTACAGTAGCCATTAAAAAGATATTGAAGCTTTCTCTCTTTTAATAGATTCCAAGGCCAGAAGGGACCATTGTGATCATCTAATCTGACCTTCTGCATAACACAGGCCAGAGAACTTCCCCGGAATCCGTCCTAGAGCAGATCCTTTAGAAAAACATGCAATCTTTGATATTAATTCTTTTTTTTTTTTTTAGCATAAGCTTGAAAAGGCTTTCATGTTAAACAGTGAAAAATTGACTGTAGTTTTTTCAAAGGGATCATTTATGATTTTATAAGATTAACTGCTCACAGTTAGTTCAGCATCTGTGAAGTGGGCTTCCATGTAAGGCAGATAAAAGGAACAGATCACACTAGGGCTCCACACTCCTCATCTCACTGCCAATTTAATTCCAGGTCTAAGACAAGATCCAGATCCTCCTGTTTTTACTCACATATGGACTGGGACCAGCCCTCCTAGCTATTGACAGAACACTGTGGCTGACAATCACAAGAGGAGAACTGACAGGAACTGGGTCAGGGTCCTCTCAGGAGATGCCCCTTGGTGGAAGGCTCTTTACTCTTGATGAGTCCTTTCTTTGTCATATTTAAGGGCAAACATAAGACAGACCCATCTACATGTGTATGCCTTCCCCTAAAAGAACAGTGAAATCTCCAGGAAATGATCTCCCGACCACCGGCTGCATTTCATCTACCTATGAAATTAGTTATGTCTGGGGAAATAGAAGAAAACATTTTTCCCCTGTGAGACCCTGAGGTACTTCTACTCCACGGTGAGGACCCCCCAGATATTACAATGAGAGGGGCCACAGAAATAGATATGACAAAAAAAACCAACAAAATATTGTCCTTCTTAGGGACACAACATTGGGAATGAGCAAAAATGGCATGTATAAAATCACAATTTCCTTTTCCCCAGCAAAACCTCCAGCCATTTTAAGACATGAGCTAGAACCAAACCTTTCTCAGATACGGAGACATTTTAAGTTTTGGTTTCCAATCAGGCTCAGGATATGACAAGTTAAAATACCTCAAGAGATGCTGTAGTTGTGGTTTCTACACCCAGGATGAAAAATGGTAATACTATACTGAAAATTTAAGTAGAAAATGTGTAGTTGTGAGATTCCAAGCCCAATTTTCAGACTGAATAAGTTTGGATAAGTTTGCATACACGATCAGAATCACACTTTGCTCCGCTTATTCACATGAGTAAACCCATTGGTCTCAATGGGATTTTTCATCTGAGCAAGTTTTATATGATTAATGGTTTCAGGACCAGATTCCTGAATTTTGGATGTTTAGCCAGTCTGTAACTCCACCATAACTTGCCCACCGCTAAACAAAATACACACACACACCGGCAAGTTCAGTCTTACAACAACATTCATCATTATACATGGTGAAAAGAAAACCGAAACACAAGTAGCCAGTGTTGTGCCACAGGTCAGTACATGTACGCATTTAACTTATGAATGCAAACAGTTTTCAGTTTCACCTCTGAGAAAATGAAATAACTTACCCAGAACGCCTCTTTCCTCCTCTAGCAGGCATGGATCCTGCCATTCTCACCTGTCCCGTTGCCATCGGTGCAACCGGCAATGTCACCGATCCAGGAATATCGGAAGCCATTTCTGTGATACAGAATAAAAATCAGGTTATCCGCTATGAAAGCTGCAGCCAGTGATAATGATGTACAGAAGGCACTTTTAAAAACTATTGGTGCAGAGAGATCTTCCTTTTATTTTTAAATGAAGACAAATCCATCCTTTGTAGTTTAAGGACTATACGAATTATGGCAAATTCACTACACTCATGCAATAACTTCAGTTTTGTCAAAGACCACCCTGAGTGCAGTTGGAGAGAGACAATCACAGCACACAGAAAGCTCTGTATTTCATTTACCTATTAGCTCGCTGTGTTGGCCCAATCCTGCTTTTATGAAATACATGAAAGAACAGAGCCACAAACACCCCCACCCCTTCCTACCAAGAGGCACTTTAGCCTGATACACTGTACCTTTAATCAAAAGCTAACACCTCAACTGACTCTTATTGTTCTACCCTTTGAAATGTTCACTTCAGTCTTTTTAAAATATTCTTTTACTGCATATCATAGGAACCAGGGATCCCAGATTTTTGTCTAAAGCTATTCTCTGTAAGTCCTACACTCCAGTTTGACATGGTTCCAAATCATATTATTTAGTAACAATTCAAGTCTTTACTTTGAATAATTCTACCTGTTTTAAAATTATTTGTAAAACCACTCCACTGACAACTTTATCTGTTGATTTTACCCACTTTCAGAATATTTGTAAAAATCCTATTTTATATGTGCGTAAGTCAAAAAAGAAATAATGTTTGCTTTAAAAGACATGTAAGTTCTTCAGTTAGGAGTTTGCACTGAGTGATTGGAGTGTGAATGGCTGAGCAATTGAGGTGGGTGTAGACAGGGAGAGTTATTGAACAATTGGTCTAAGTAAGGGACGTCGAAACATGATGAAGAAAACACCAGCCTCACCTCAAACGTTTGAGGGAGGAAGAAAGGAGCAAAGATAGTAACTTTTACCACTCAACTGGACGAAGAGGAGTCCACCCTGATAACTTTGGAGTCAGCCCATGTCAAAGAACAAAATCTGATCAGGTTTGCAACAATGTGGGTGATTAAGGATCACACCAAATGCAGATGCATAGACTTACATGGGATCTTTTTTCCTATAAAATGGGACAGAAAGATGAAGGCTGGAGGTTCAGGTCTACATCACCACATCATCCAGGAGTACCAATGCGCATCGGCAGAACCTTGCTCCTCATCCTCGTGCTACAGTCACCTGGCCAGTGACTACCACAAGCACCAAGAGGCTGGTAACTATAACATCTGTGAGACCCCTATGTATGTTTGTCTGTCTCTCTGTCTGTGTGTACGAGTGTGAATGAAAGTACCAATTGAAACATGTGTCAGTGAAGTACACTTTATTAACAAGAATCTCTGTATTTGTAATCACTATGTAAAGCACAATATTGATATTGATACAATGTTGATACTGTTGTCCTGGTATTTACATTATTGATGCTATTTACCAAATTTCTGTATTCACAATAAATGTGGCTTCTTGCCTTATCCCCTGAAAAAGATTGTGATATTTGTTATTTGGATAACAGCCCAACTTTTGCTCCCTACCGCACAAGAGATGCCAATGAACCCTACCAGTCTTTCACAACACCTAAGCTTCCTTGCAGAAGTTTTTGGTTAATGCAAAACTACTGAAATGAATTAAGTGATGGTGCATAATTTACCCAGATTAGGCAAGCCAAAATTTTAAAATATATTCAAATGCAGTATGAAAAACCTATATACTGGTAATTGTGGGCAGCCATGAGTCTAGTCGTTAGAGCAGAAAATTGGGCCTCAGGAGATGTTCTTTACATTCTGGTAGCATTTAGAGACCCTGATCAGAATCAGTGTCCCAACGTGCAAGGTGCTATACAAAATTACAGGAAGACAGACATTTCCTGAAGAAAGTTTACATCTAGATCCTTATTCCTATCTCTATCAGTGCCTCTGTGCGTGACCTTGGGCTAATCCGACCTCCGTGCCACGCTTTTCGAATCTGTAAAATGGGGATATCGACACTTACCTTAGTAAAATGTGTTGAGATGACAGAATTTAGAGGCCTTTTTATTATCCACAGACAGCAATTGGATGGGAAACATTTTATTATACTTCAGAATGAAATACATTATTCTGTTTTTCTATAGTGTATTTTTTTTCTATATCATAGGTTAAGTATATGTCTTTGTGGAATCACTATAAATGATTTAAGAAATGAAAATTCTCTCTCCTTCTAAAGCATAGATTTTTCACAGACCATTTGCTGTAGCATGTAACTGAGATACACCAACCAATTTATTACTCTTCCCCTCTCCCAAAAGACTTGGTAGGCTGGAGCTTCTGGAAGGATGGAGAGGAATGTAGTGGTGAGAGTGAGCACACACCAAGAGAAAAAAAGAGACTGGGTAAGAAAAAGTGTGTTCTCTTTCACATACACACACAGCAGCTCATTACCAACTCCAAATGCATTCTACTCCAAACTTCAACATTAAATATTAATTCCAATATTTTAAAATTTGTATTTAAAAAAATATCATTTAGAACCACACATCAGGGTGGCAAAGGCATCTTTGGTCACTTGGTCCATCCATGCATTGCTGTAGCACCATTTCTAAGATTTTTAGTGGAAGTTTATTGCTTTGGAGAACAGGGATTGAGGGTTGTTCTCATTTTTCATTAGTGCCATATCCACGATGTTCCATAACAGAACGAAAAACGTCAGAGTACCTCTAGAGGTGGGTAGTTGAAATCCTATAACAAGGGGCTTCTACAGAAGTGAGCATAAGGAAGGCTGTTATGCTGCTCCCACTCCACAAATAGACCCCCTTTAAACAGAGATGAATCTCCCCCGGCAGCCGACACCAGTTTGAGGGACATGACATAAATCAACCCTAAAACACAGAAGAATCTGAGCCTATGAAAATTTATTAACAGAGAGCAAATTAGTCTAGAAATCCTGTTATTTTCCCCAACATCTTAGCACAAAAAAAAGTGTGACAGGGAAGCAGAAACTCACTGTTTTTAAACATTTTCTTTCATATCTGGAGAGCACTTCATTCCTGACATTTTATAAAAATCCATTACACAATAATGCACATTTTCAGTCTCATTGTTTCTGTTCACTGCTGTTAGGAATGTCTTCTAGCACATTTATTTTATTAGCTGAATGCCTTTTCAACCAAGTAGCAACAGAGCAGAGAACTTAAAACAACATGCTTCAAAAATGCATTCAAGGATTTAAAAGAGACGTGCCTACCGTATCATAAGACAGATATATTCTGTGGCATCTAATGCCTATGACATGCTCTATATATTAATGAGCATATCAGCCTATTTAACAATATACATGTAAACATATATTTTATGCACACAAATGCACTAAAACATAAAAGCTAAACCACTATTTCTGAAAATAAGTTATCTTAAAGCAATACTCAGTTCCGGCCCTAAAAACCCATGGCGAGTTCTGCAGCTATCGAATCCTGGAGGAGAGTGAGGTCTAACTATCCAGCTGTGTAAGAAATGCAGAGAGGGTAGCAATTCTAAGGGCCATGACTGAGATAACACACACCCCTCTGAAGGGAGCATTCACTACCTAATGACAGTATCATTACTGCACAGGGGAACCTCTAGGGTTAACACATCTGACAAGGGGGCATCATGTCTGCAGTATCCTGGGGAGCAAAGGCTACATTGCTACATAGATCTCCCCAAAAATATGCACTCCAAATTCTGACTGTGTGGAAACTCCATACAGGAGGCAGCCAGCAACCTATATATTATAGATTCCAGGGAGTCTGACTCGGTAACTGGTTCAGATTTGAACTTTTCCTCAGAAGTAATTATCTCCACACCCACTTGCCAACAGTCACCATGCAGTATCAGAGCCTCAATATTCATATCTCCTTCATATGCTAAAAAGCAGGTCCTAGGGCTCCACATGAAGCAGGGTGATTAGAAGTTGGATGGATCAGAGAAGCAGAGAGGACAGGAACATGCTGCCTCACAGAACGAGGTGGTCGTCTGTGGAAGCCACAGCCACAAGGAAAATGTGACTGGACAGTCTGCTTTCTCTGAAGCTGGACCTGCTGGCACTGAAGGGCACGAGAGACTAAGCTAAAAGGCTTGGAGATGTCTACACGGTACTATACTAAGGGAGACCTACAAATACAGAATAGAAGTAACCTGGCAAACAGGCCATAAGAAATACTGCTACAGGGAGCCCTCTGCTGTGAGAAGGAGGGACAGCAGAAAAAGGGACACCTGTCAGCGATCCAAATTACAGCAGTATAAACGTGGAGCAGCTCCATGGAGGTAAACTGAGTTATTTTGGTATAATGGAGATCTGAATCAAATCAGACCTGAAAGTGCATGGGCAGTGTTAATGCTGGTTGTGAAATGGAAGTGCTTGATGTGTGGTACTTGTCAAACAATGCCAGAAAGATAAAGTTCTCAGACGTGTACACAGCCACATACACAGTTGTTACTGGTGACGCAAAGAGAAGTATTTCATCAGCAATGTGTAGTGTGGCGAGGTGGGCCTGTTTGGCCCAATGGGTCTGCGCTCCCTTCGGCTATGCTGGTGATGTGGCTGGGTGGGAGCAGGGGCGGAAGGCCCAGTCCCGCCCTCTACCCCAGGCCCCGACCCAAGGACCCTGCGAAGAGTAGCCTCAAACAGCTTAATCCATGATCTACTACCTTCCCTGGGTCGCCTGTCCACAGCCCCCCCTGCTTGTGGTCCTCCTTCAGGCTTTTGGGGCCGGCTTCCCCATACTAGCTCCAAGCCTTGTAGCAGCTCTGCTCTACTCTGCTCTACTCCTCCATTCAACTCCCTCTCAGCTGCCCCTGCCTGCCTGAAACAGAGACTTTTACAGGCTGTGGCAAGTTCCTTAATTGGCTTCAGGTGGCCCAATTAACCTGGAGTAACCCTGGATGTGTTACTCAGGGACAGGGATTTGGTAAGCCTAGGACTGATATATATGCCTCCCAGCACCCACTTCCTTTAAGGGCACAGGTGCTGGCTTGTCAGTAAAAATTGTATGTCAAACTAGAAGTATAATTCCCCATTTATTGATACGGGATACCCCTAACTTGATCATCAAAAGGGTTCCTAGGTCAACAACTGCATGAGTTCAACAAAAGCACCCTCCTATAGCGATCAGGGCTGGCCCCGTCACAGTATTAAGAAATGAGCTGGTCTCTTTCCTAGGATGGGAATACTTCTTTTGCCAACAGAAATAAGGCATATCTAGCACACACAACATTTATTTAAAGTATGTACATAGGGAGTAATGGTCAAAGTGAAATATGTACATTGAATCCGACCTTGAAAGCTGCCTAACACTGTGGATACACTAGAGCGAAAAATACCTTTGCAAATACTTTAAACAGCTTTAAAAAACAGTTTCTCAGTTGTAAATTGTTTTTAAAGGTAAGACATTTGCTTTTGCATTGCAAATTCACAGGGTTACAAAAATGGAAGAATAGGCTTCCCACCCAGAATAGAGCAGTGGTATTCGGACCTGGTGAGTTAGCAGCAAGAGAGTGAATAGCTTACTGTCGCAGAGAGCAATTATATGACTTCAGCAGAAATTGGGATCCAGTTTCTGGATACATGTGGATAAAGAATGCTGAGATAGCTCAAATAATCCCTTCCGCCTGCCCTTTCCACGTTTCCCCTCCCTCTTTTCACCCCCTTCAGTCCCCTCCTTTCCTTTTCTGCCTATTTATTACCACTAAGTCTCTTTTTTAAATTGTGACCTCATCTTCCCATGTTATGTCTGTGTAATATTGTCTGATTTTGTGCTGTCTGCTCCTGCAGCTTTCTCAAGTTGCATAACTGCACACGTTATTAGATATCCTGTGAAATGTGCAGTATTTGGTAACATATACAAGCTGCAAGACATTTACCTTTTTGTACTTTTTACTGTTTGTTTCTTTATGAAAATAAATAAAATTAATCACAAAAAAGAAAATTCACAGGGTATTTCATTAACAGGGTACAAAAGGTAAAGTAATAAAAAAATCAGCCCAAAAAAGTATCCAGATGCCTTAAAATTAGGATTCAAGAAAACACTCATTTTGTAAAGAATAATCTCCAGTGACAGATTAGATGGCCTAATAGTTCTCTTCTATCACTGTCATCCATGAGCCTGATCCTGCCACCCATACTCATACTGAGTTATACATCACTCCATGAGCACTCCCATGAAGTCAAGAAGAATGATACTATTCAGTGTGAGTAAAAGTGACAGAATCAGCCTTGTGATTCTGTATCTAGAATAGATGCTGAAGGCATCTTTTCTGCCCCTCCCCTACCAATGGAATATGGCTGTTCAGTATTTCTTTGGTGTTGCACACTGGTCACGCCAAAGTGCTCTGGGATCTTTTGAAATGAAGAACGTTTTACAAAATATATGTTGTTTTTTAAAGTATTGATAAATTCCAGCTCCAAATAAAAGAAGTTTCATATTTGTCCCAGCTTTCATAATAAAGTTTGAGATCTGTTATTTACTAAATAGATTTGTAAATATATGTATGCGATTTTTACAACAACCCATTTAAATTCTTTGTACTGCTGAGAATGATCTAGTGTGCTATCTTCCAGTACAACAACTGAGAGCTTAAGCCTCAGCGATTTTATTGCAGCAAGATGACTGGATTGGACTGTAAGGGGGAAACACTGATTTTCTTTTCTTTTTAATTAGAATGTTACTTACCAGAGATGGGCCCCTGGACCAAAACCTCAAATTCAAACATCCCCCACGCTTCCGAGTATTCAAACTGCAGATCTGGATTTGAATTCTGAAACTTTAGCTCAGCTCTAGTACAAGACATGCTTATGGCTTTTAGACAGACAGACTTCAGAGAAGCACAGCTGACCAGCTGCACATATTTACAATTTGCATCATCCAGCTGAAGAGGAGATTCTGCTACTGCAATCAGAAACCTCTGCTTTTTGTGATGCTCTGAAATTCCCAAAGGGACACTCTCTCTCCCATCTAGAATGGCCACTATCCAACATTACTTTCAGTCAGTGTATTACACAGTCTTTGCTCCAGCCCAAGACACACATGACCTGCATAGATAACACTGGCCCTGATCCAAAGCCCACTGAAGTCAATAGCAATCCTTCCACTGACTTCAATGGGCTTTGGAGCTCTTCAACTTTCAAACCTTGAGAGACAAGTGCTACATTTGCTATTAAATATTAGGGACCACTGAGGATGCTCCTTACAGTGTTTCTATCCATCACAATTTATTGTAACATGTTATATTAGAACTAAATATCAGTGCATGACTAAACCTGAGAGATTCTAGTTTATAAATATAAATGTTACAGATTTGACTGCCAGTCCACAAACTGACTGAAATGTCAGCCATCTCAGAGCAAATCTTAATCTAAGGTTAACACACAAAATTAAGAACGTGTCCTGTCCCTTGAACTGAAACTGATAAACATGTTTTAGATGTTCTACAAAGGCAGATTCTAAAAACTTCTTTAGGTAATGGACAAGTACAGTTTTCCAAGTCATGAAGAATTAAGCTATACAACCACTAACCGATCACAAAGGGGTTTTACAACCTAATACAGGCATATATAAGAACAAAATAAAATCATATTTGTGAATTCAGAACTCACCAGGAGAAAACACAGCCACCATGAAGAATATTTCATAAAAAACAACACCTACAATAAAATCTAATTGTAAATTTAGTCACATCACTTTGGCATGTTAATTATAGAGAAAGAAAAAACCCAGAGAAATTCCACACAGCAGTACAAATGAAAAATAATACAACTATTTTACAACTTATTAATATTATTATGCATACATTCCATTAACAGATAGGTTAAATAGACAACAGATTGGAAAAATTTAACCGTTACATAGGATATGCAAAAGAAGCGATAACCTTTAAATGCTCTTAACTCAGCGCAATCATATCAAATCAAATCATATCAAATATCATATCATATCATATCAAATATAATAAATCCCACCTTGAGAGAAGAATTTCTTTCCTGTGACCAAAACCTTCTTGAAAGAAATGTTATCCGCATATGAGAAACATCAGAAACAGCTGGGAAGAAATGCAACTGCATTGGTATTCTGCTCAGAAAATGTCATCACAGATCTGTTTACCTTAACTGTGGACCATGATTCAGCTAGCAACCACCATCTTGCATACTGATCAATTTATTTGCAGCAAAATTACTAACATTTTCTATATTAACCACATAGATTCTGGAAAATAGTTAATAAATCTTTTTAAAAATCAAAATATATAATATGGACACTATTTTGTTACATTTTTCATTCCAGCAAAAAGCATGGTACTTTATGGAGCTTCTCCTGTTATCCTATTGTGCATAATATGACATTATATTATATACAATTATTAAATGGATAGTTGAGGTTTTTTTTAAAGTAAGAGCTTTAGGATTCACAGGTGAATGTTAGTTATACCTGAAAAATGTAAAACCACCGAAGTAAGTATGTGATTCTTAATGGATCTGGTCTACAGCATGTATGGTAGTATGTGCAGTCCTGGGCCCTTAATAAGAGTGCAGGACAGCTGGGGATCATTAGCAGTACTTCAGTAGCATTAGGAGATAGCAAAGAGTCCCTGCCTCAAAGAGCTTTGGCTGTTTTTTTGGGGTACCTCAATTTTTGGGTATTCAACTTGAGACATCTTAATGAGGCCTGATTTTCAGAGGGCAGGTGCTCAGCACCTTTTGAAAATCAGGGGCCTTAAGGGTGTCAAGCTGGACACCGAAAAATGGTGGTACCCAAAAATCACTAGTCACTTTTGAAAATCTTGGCCTATAATGGTAACCTATCAAGTGAAAGGATACTACATTCTTGAGGCGTGGATATGAACTACTACTTTTAAAATTAAAAACAAAACCTGCATTATTAAAGCATGAAGCTATTTATGTGCCAATTTTTGATCTTGGATAGGAATATGCAATTCTAACTGACTTCAGTGAGTGTTATGAATATGTATCCAAGGGCAAAACCTGGCTCAATAGACGCTTACTACTGTAGAAAGTTATAGGATACTAAATAAACAATGTATTAGAGCCAAGCTCTATAATGAAAAACACAAACTTCACTTATGAAACAGCAATTTTAGATAAGAAACTGCTTTACTTTGTAAAGACAGAGGGAGTTAGCATTATCAACAGAGGGAGTTAGATTATCAAAAACAAAAAATAATTATCTAACACTTAATATACACTTTACCACACTGTCCAAAGGAAATTAATTATTTTTAGTGCATTTATAGAAAAGGTATTTGTAGATTTAAACTGAGAAATTAGCTGCCAAACTTTTAAATAAAATGGGTCCATGTGTAATTCTACATTAACATTAGCTCACAATATTTCTACAATTGCACATACATTTTTGTATACAGCCTGTGCCTCTTTTCCCTCCAAAATTTGGCCCTAAAATGCATCCCTTGTCTATGCAATAGTGACTTGCGCTCGTAAATGAGCATGTGGTAGGTTTCTCCAAATGTACCACTTTTGCACACTGTGCAAAATAGATCTCTTTTCTAAACTGGGAAATATTTCTAAATTTTTGCTTTAACTATATTAATAGTCCAAGGTTTTCAAAACTACATCATCCACGGCTGGGTCTATATTAAAAACTTATCAATATGGGAACATTGGTTGTGTGTGTGATTTTTGGTGATACTGCTGTCTCAGCAAAAGCCCTACCGCAGACACAGTTACACCAGCATAAAAGTGCTTCTAACAGCATAGCTTACTTCACTTGGGAACCTGGAATAGGTTATGCTGCCAAAAATGCTCAAGTGCAAACCTGGCCAGACATTTTGCAGTGACTGTTTGATTCAGCCCATGGTAACAGTCATCAGTGCTGTTGACTATGTGAAATGGGAGGGTGGTTTCTTTTTCCAGCTGATGAGTGAGAAACACCTGAGTAAACTGGGGAAGTTGCCAACCAAAGAAGCGGATCAGTACTGCCAATGCCAGGAGTTTAAAAATCATGAGTCAGAACCCCCTCACTCACCTTCACCAAAATAAACATGATATTGTCCTAAAAATCTTGGAGTTTTTCAAAAGAATAAATCACAGTTTGGGGGGGGCTGTCTTCTGGATTTTAAACTCCCTATGTTCATCCCCAACATATCTGTGATGATTAAAGGCTAAAAATTCAACTTTATTGCATAAAAAATGGGTGCACAAATATGTAGGCACCAGCACCCATGTGCACCTGCTTCCCCACCTTCATCGCTGATTCACCTTCGTCTCTTCTCTTATTCCCATGCTTTTCTCCTCGTTCCCGGTTTTTTCATCCCTCTCTTCTTAGCATACTAACAGCTTCTAGCTAGGGAAAGGAGGCACTTCTTGTATCATGCTCCAGCAGACAAATTCCAACATGCCATGTCCCACCCTCAGGGTTAAGAGAGAATTTGCTTGGACTTCAATTGTTCGAAGGACAAAAGGATAAAGAAGAATCTTTAGTGTTATTGACAGTCGCCCTTTTGTGAGTGTAAGCCAACATGAGTGAGACTGTGCCTGAATATTTGACACTCAAGGTGTGTCTTCACTGCAGAGCTAATTCAATTGTTTACCTTAACTATGCTCCCATCCACACACAAAAACTGTGACCCAGATTTAGTGCAGCTTTCTGAAGGACTGTCCCCATTCTCCAAGGAAACAAAATAAAACTCAGAATTAAGACCGACGGTATGCAGAATTATCTCGGGTGATCAGCATCAGGGTCTGAGCACTTGGGTGAGCTTAGCCCAGGTGTGAGCAAACCACTCTGCAAAGCTCTACTCAAGTTACTGTGTCCTCACTGATGCTGCACTCCCCCATGTGTGGGCCTTATGGGGGCACATCCCATGGTTCTTAGCACTGAGATAAGATGAGCCTCTATGATTCTTTTCCAGTGAATTGTGGGAGGACGGGTCTGTCTTTCTACACACAGAGAGGCGGTTGAGGAAAGGTATTGGAGGACTATCAGCACTCAAATGGGCTACCCTGTGTCCTCACTGCAAAGCGAGCAGGTTACCAGCCCAAGTAAAAGCAGCACCCAGGCTTTAGCATATATCCCCACTCCCAGGATAGGCCAAGGAGCTTGGGTTAAAAGCTGCACTGAATGTGGACCACAGTGCTTGTGAGGATGGGAACAGAATTAAGGGCAACAACTGAATAAGAGCCCAGGTTAGCTCTGCAGTGAAGACATAGCTTGAGTATAAAATATTCAGGCTCAGTCTCACTCACGTTAACACACACTCACAAATGGGCAACTGCATGTGCAAATCAGGTAGTCACATAGCTAACGACCCAATCTGCATTCTCAAGTCAGGGTTTCATGTGCAATTCACTGGCCAATTTGCAGAGAGGCTGCAAAGTTGGCTTTGAAAATCTGTCCCTGGAATTGATAGAATCTTTAAACTACAGGGGCCGTTCCTTAGCTTGTGTAAAGTGTCATAACTCAACTGAAGTTAATAGAGCTATGACAATTTACACTAGCTAAGGATCTGGTCCCAGGTCAGCACATATCACAGAATATATTACCATACATAAGTACAATGGGATGTATATTTTCCACCTTAATTTGTCCTCGTTTTGTTGTTTAGACATTCAAGATCATTTGATCAATTATTCCCCGTTTAATATGGGTATTAATCACACTGTAAAGTATTAAATCAAGTGATGTTCCGTTGCAAAAAGTTTAGGCTCCCCACACAATGCAACATTTCCGTTTAAAAGAAATTATCATTCTCCCCTCCCCCAATGATATTTTGAATGTGCTTAAAATAACTGCATAATTACAAGTTGTGTGCAAGAGCCAGAAGACAAAGTTCCTCCAATAATTATTTTTGGTAAATTTTACATGCTCTATTAGAACTAACAAATGCAATATAGGATTGTTCCATCATGTATGCAGGGCCATCACCATAGAATCTCAATTTTATATGTCATGACTTTACCCATTAACATACAAACTGAAGCAACATAACAAAAACCCAAATTGTGCAAATAAGCACAAAGAGGAAAACTAAGGAAGTGTAATGAATCGTCTTCAATTTTCCCAAAGATAGATTGTGCTCAGTCCATTAATTCATCATTTAACATTTTCATTAATTTGTTTTGGTTGGCATTGCACCAGGAATTCACGTACAGGAAATGTGTTTTCCTTTTTAAAATGGAACACTTAGTAGATGTAATACAGCAAAACAGCAGGAGGTAAAGTGGAAATTGTAACACAAGAATATGCGAAAACTAAACATAATAATATTGCATTCAATTTTAAAAAATTACACAGAGTCCAAAGACCATCACTATTTATTACTTGAAAATGATGGGCAAGATTCTTATCTCTGTTCCACCAGTACACAAACAGCCTCAATAGAGTTACTCTGGATTTATACTTGTGTAATGGAGTTCACAGTCTCAATGTGGAAAAAAAAAAAAGATTATTTTACTGTACTTTGCTGAGATCCAGACTGTGCCCAAATCCTGCCACAACATTTCTACGATCTGACATTTTTTGTCTAGATAGCAAAAAACTCTCATGTAGGCCCTCTGTCTCCAGTCTTGATTGCTGTAATTACTTGTCCTTCTCCAAACCCCACCTTACTGTCTTGTTCCATCCCTCCACCCTATTATATCATGTTTGAAATTACCTGTAGGCTCTTCTGGGAGACTGTGTCTTTTAATGCATTTGGGAGGATGTCTAGCAAACTTTTGGGCTTTGTGATAAATAAATAATAATTGTTCAACACTTTATTATTCACAATTAGACTTTTTTTAATCCATCCACCTTTAAATTGTTTATTAAAAATGAATACTTCACTTTTAATTTCAGCATACCATCATCAAATCTGACCTTTAACTTTTCATCTCAGTCAGCATTAATTACTTTGGTCAACAGAAGTTGATTTAGATCTCTACCAAAAGTCAATTTTTGATCATTTGAATCCAGGGCTATATTTTTCACACAACAGACTCAGCTGTCAGTTTCCAGGAATTATTTTACAGCTGTCTTTAGACTATTTATGGTGCTATAAAGAAAAAAGAAGTCAGACCAATATTATTCAGTGCTGTTCCAAAATTTAAATCATAGTAAGATGACAAAACATCCCATTCCAAGAGGTGCTGAGTGCTCTCAATTCTATTAACTTCATAAAGCATAGTGAAAAGTAGTAAATAGACAATGAATTAAAGTTAATGAATAGTAAATTTACTTAAAATGTTGACTAGGACTGATTTTAACAAACTATGACAAGACACCAGTAACCAAATTTTAAATTTTGCTTGCTTACTAATTCATTTTGGGAACCAAACGATATCATGTGATTTATTTTATCAATTATAACAGAGTAGAAATAATGAATAGCGAAAGTCAGAAAAAATATTGGTAATCCATAAAGCTAAACCAATTGCAAACAATTCATCAAAGAACTGAACATATAGTTCTGATGAAATCATAATCCACTTGCAACTGATCAAGCAAAAAAGACTAAATTTACCATTTAAATTACTCCTTGGAAATTACTTGCATCTTTCAAATGATTTTGTAACTTATTTATTGAATCTGCATAATAAAACAAGTATGTTGCTGTATGGATGCATAACTTTTAAGTTTCAATCAAAATACCACGCTGGGTTTATCAAATACTTAATGATCAATATATTTAGGGTATCAGTGTGCACGCTTAGTTAACCAGGGTCTATTGTATTAAAAAAATTACTGTATCATTAAACAATATTTTACTGACTGCACTAGTGCAGTGTTTCTCAACTTTTTTGATACCAGGGATCAGCTTCCTACACTGTGTCAGGGAGATCTTAGGCTTCCTATACCTTTCTCAACCTTTTAAGAAGCAAGTACCCCCTAACTTCTGAAAATTTTAATAAGTACCCCAACACTCAAAAACACCCCAACACTCACAGGATTTTATATTAACAGACTAATGTGAGCCATATGTTGGAAGAACGGCTGAGTATATAAGACTGTGATATGACACGTGTCAGATCTAGTGTGGGTAGGGTTACCACCTTTACACCAGGGGTGCACAACTCAAGTATGTACCTGGGCTAGAGGTGATGTTGGCCAAAGCTAGGAGGCTTTGAGTGGCATGCCAATGCTGGGGAATATAAAGCGTCGTGCCAAAATTTTTGCCATAGATTTGAGAGGAGGAAGGGGTGAGAGAGAGACAGGGAAGGAGGGCGAGAGAGAGAGAGAAACAGGAAAAGAGGATAACTGGAAAAATCTGGGGCTGTCATAGAGCAGTGAAATTGACAAGTTTTCTGGACACTGGGCTTTGAGCCAGGGAGGGGGGCTGCCACCTGGGCAAGTTGCAGGCAGCTGCCACCTGGCTGCTATCCCTGGATGTGGGCGACTGCCACCCAATACGAGCTGGGGCAGAGGAGGCTTCCACGTTGGCTGGGACCCAGGGATGTGGGCAGGTGGCTGCTGCCCATCTTCAAGCCGGGGCGCTGGAGGCTGTCCCTCGGCTTGGAGCCAGGGCACAGGTGGCTGCCACCCAGCTGTGAGCCCAGGTCACGAGGCGCAAGAGGTTTGGATCCAGTGAGAAGCGGGGGGCTGCTGCCCGCCTTCCCCAGAAACTAGTGGCTGCTGCCTGCCTCCCAGCTCGGAGCTGGGACCTGGCAAGAGCCGGCAGCTGCCACTCACTTCCCAGCTGGGTGCTGGGACCGGATGGGAAGTGGGCGGCTGCTGCGCGCCTTCCCCAAAAGCTGGCGGCTGCCGCGCGCCTCCCAGCTGGGACTGGGTGGGAAGCAGGCTCCTGCCACCCGGCTTCCTCAGAAGTTGGCAGCTGATGCCCATCTCCCCTTCATTCTGTTTTTCCCTGAGTACCCCCTGCCTGTGTCTCGCGTACCCTCACAGGTTGAGAAACTATGTAGGTCGTATATTGTATCAGGGAGATCTCAGGGACTGATGGCAGTCCATGGACCAGTCATTGAGAAAAACAAGTAACTGCAATCCTGCTTGGTCAGCAAGTAGGGGATATTTATTTAACATTATGATGCTGAACTGACCTTTTATGTGTTTCCAAATCCCTAATCATCATCATAAGTCAAACTGAAGAGAAAATTAAAGTTCAGTTGCCAGAAAAGTCACTCTGCAAAAATGACAATGTTAGGGTTCCTTATTGAGTCTCTCCCCAGAGATCCAGATTGAGGTTCTTTAGTCTACAAAGATTCCCTCCCCCTCTCTCCCCTCCACCCCCCCCCCCAAACTCCAGTTCTGTAAACTTAGCCTGGGTTCAAAACATTGTGTCCTTTTGCCCCCTACATCACCACTAGTAAATAAAGACTATCTGATTAGAATTTAGCTGACAATTTTTCTATTTTTATTCTATTTTTCAATGAAGCAGGAAGCAGAGAAGAATCCAGCTCCCTTTTCCATCACTGTGACAACATTAATAAAGAGCAGATCTGTTTTAAGGTGCCATTTTAAAAGGTACTTTTTCTGACCACCACCACATTTTACCAAATGGTATAGTTAGGCTTAGAAGAATTAGATTTTTTAATAGGTAAATGTCAGTAAACGTAAATTTCACCATACACATACAAACCGACAAAAAAAAAATGTTTCCATCAATCTTATTCAAAACTTACAGAGAGGCAAAGTCAGAAAAATGCTGCTTAAGAACTTATTAGAGCTTGATTTACTTTGTATATTTTGACATGTGATGCTGACAATTTATGTTTTAATGGTTATAATGCTTTAATGTGAATCTCAACATCTACTGTCATTAAATGATGACCCCCTCTCCCCATCATTTACAGCAAGGATGAAAATTTAAAAATCAATCAAAATTGAAAAAAATGCTTAAAAATAATCAATACTATTCATTAAATTATACAAAAATAAAAATATAATTCTACCAAGCCTAGGTATAGTCCAGTCTACAGATCACAGGAAAGAGCTGGGAACCAGAAAGTCATGGATTCAAATGTGATTGACCTAAATCACCTAAAAAGGGTATTTCAATATTGTCCCCAAATTGCAGTTGCTGGAATCTAGCGATGGATTCTTTCAGTCAGACACCTAAATAGAGATTCCAAACCACTCCATTCTACAAAATGATGTGCTCTACCATCTCCTGTATCGACTCCTTTCAGTGTCTTTGTCAGGCTTTGGAAAATTATCTCAAAAAGACTGAAATTTTCTGCAGATGAAAAGATTTGGCCAAAGGAAGATTATTATTTTTCTGCCCTTCACTGCTCCAATGACATTTATGCTGTTAAGAATGCTAGTCTCTCTCCCACGCTGTCCCATATGAAAAGTGACACTGGTTTCCACATAGGAAAGATTCTAATCACCCTAAATATTAGCATTCTGTGGAACAGGCTTCTTCACCTTATAGCTGCATATGGTTGAAACTATAAATCATTTTTATAATATCAATAATTATGTTCTATCACGTTGGGAAAAAAATGGATACAGTGTTTGTTCCAGGTCCAGATTCTCTGACGTCTCTCCCTTAAAAGTGAAGTAAGTTTAGCTTCAAAACTCCTTTTACTATGTCAACTTTACTACTTTTGTCAGTACAACTTACATCTCTCAGGGGTGTGAATAAGCCACCCCTGAGCAACATAAGTTACACCGACCTAAATGCCAGTGTGGACAGCGTTCTGTTGGCAGGAGAGCTTCTCCCGACGTTGCTGCCACTGCTCATTGGAAGTGGATTAATTAAGTTGATGGGAGAGCTTTCTCCCGTTGGCTTAGAGCAGCTACACGAGAGAGAGTTTACAGCAATGCAAAAACACTGCAAAAAATACTTTCGGTATTTCTCTCTCCCCCCAAGCTATTAATACTTGTTACGATCAAGTTCAAATGCAATATAATTATGTGCATGCATATACATACAACCCCTAGGGCTCTTCTCTGGGAGAGTTTACCCTTCTCCATCTCTATGGAATGGCATCCTAACTCTCTGTAGGGCATGCAAACTCCTTAATGTCTGGGAAACAAGTGACTGTCCCACAGACTCCTTCAAACTCCCTTAGAGCGTGGCAACAGTAGTCTGCAATTCTCACAGCCTCCAACAGTTCTAATCCTCCTCTTCTGCAGTAGGGTGAGGGAGTCTGCAGTCTAAAGCTAACAAACTGGCAAAGTCCCTTGGACACAATCCTTACAGCAGACCCTTCTGCTGGGTGTGCTGCTCTGCCACTGAGTTTTTCAATCTGGCTCCCACTCCTTTTATTTACATATGCTTCACCTTCTCATTGGTTTCACTCAGTGAGTGACTCTGGGTATGTCTTGCTAGGCTACTTGCCCACAATGGAAATCACCCAAGTAGCTTCAAGCAACTGATGAGCATGCCTAGTACCTGTCACACCCAACCTGTCCCAACCCCTGGATGATTCAGGCCCATCAAGCTAAGTCATGTCACCGCCACTGAGCAAGTCTGCAGGCACACACAGTCCCCCAAGAACTATGCACCTTCTCCACTGTTTTTTCCTTTATTTACAGCAAGCATGTGGGTTACACACATAGTAACAGACTGTAAACCCTTCTGGGTTACATGTCAGCTGCTCAGGCTAGTTGGCCCTAGGACACAGGTGTAAGGCAATGAAGGATTTACATGGCAGCTTCCATAGTAGCCGCACATACCCTCTTAAACCGAATCATTTCCATTCACACAGTTACTGTCCATATCGAAACAGAACACCTTAACTTTGGAGTTGAGGAAGGATACTGCACAAAGAAAGATAAAGCCTTGTAGCACAGCAGATACTTTGGCAACTTATGAAGTCTACCTTGAGGGTGGGGTGACAGAGGGGGAGAGGGTATCAAAACATACGTAACAGAAGACCTTTATATCTCAGAGAGCCTCAGAGCATTCACTGTGTTAGGAACCCATGTCGGACAACAGCAAGTGGAGAAACACTGAATTTTATTTCCAAGGAATACAACTGACACTCGCCACACAAAGTGATTCAGGAAACTAGCCAAGAGGCCTCAGACTTGAGTAGCCCTCGAAGGCCAAAGAAGGCAAGTCTTCGCACATGCCCTTTGCTTGAATAACACCTGAAAACCAAGATGATAAAAATAGGTCAATCCTCTCAGAGCCAGATTCAGGCAACAGGTAAAAGTAGACCGTGGGCTTTGACCGTCACAAGCTAGAGTGAGTTGTCCTGTAAAGCCATGTAGCAGTAGCTGAATTCTGGGTATTGTGGTGAATAGCTCACTGACATAGCTTTGCAATGTGCAGAGGCAGTCTAAAAAGCAAATAAAATGTTAGGATACATAAGAAAAGGTGGGGGGGGGGAGGGAGAGAGAGAGAGAGAGAAAGTATTATCCTGCCATAATATAAATCGGCAGTACATTCCCACTGTGAGATGTTCTAGATGCCTCAGCAAAACAACAAACAGAAGAGGTCCAGAAAGAGATACTGAAAATGGTCACATGGAGACTGGAAAGATCAGGCTTGTTTTAATTTAAAGAGGAGACAAGCTAGACAGCGATCTGAAAAATACTGAACAATACCGACAAAGTCATTCGGATCCTTTTAATCACCTTTTCTCCCAAACCACCTAGGGGCATCTGGTGAAACTGAACGGCATCAAATTTAAAACTGATAAAAGGGACTCATGGGCTCAGTTGAGAAGGGGAGCTGACAAGGAGTCTATTGCAGCTCCCTAGCCAACATGTAAGTAAAAGCTGCAGGAGGAGCAGCTTTAACTTACAGCACTGGAAAATTGAGCATAGCAGAGCCTCGTTCCATCATGCCCCATACTCATACCAGGCTCCCTCCCTGCTTTGCACACACTCCCTACCTCTCCTTATGCTAGAGTGGAAAGTTCCAGTGTAAAAGGCAATAGAGCTGAGCTAGGAGGCGACAGTAAGGAAATCTTCCCAGGCAAATCTCTGGGTGCTTTAGTCTCACTTTGCACCACATAAGCAGTGCAAAGTCAACTTGGCACACTGGAGAATAAAGCCCAATTTATCATTTTTTTAAAACAATATAAAATTAGTCTCACTGCCTCAAGCTATTACTGAGGCCAAAACCTTAGTAGGATTTTAAACAGGATTAGACATTTATATGGATAATAAAAACATCCCGTGTACAGTAATAGCTGATAAGACAAAAAATGTATAAGGGATAGAATCACACATGGTTCAGGGCATAAGCCAACTAACTAGGAAAGAACTTTCTCTGTGGGCACTCGAATCCTTGTAATGGATAATTATGGAATATGCTTCTTAGCCTGAGCATCTGCTACCGGCCATTGTCAGCGGCAGGACACCAGACTCAGTGGACCACTGGTCTGATCTGGTGGGCCAGTTCTTATGTTCTTAACAATGGTGTGGTCCTGCCTCTGAAAAGTTTGCTCTGTATAGCTACACAAACACTTTGAGTTGTGCCAACCTTAGTCATCAGTGTAGGTCACTTCCAGTAGCAAATGCAGTCAGATGTTTACAAATGACAAGTTTTGCGCTGGTCAGGTAAGAAACATGAAAAACTGGAGTCTGAGCTCTGCAGAAGCAGTGCAGAAGGAAGAGTCTCTTGAATCAAGACTAAATTCCACAGCCAGTGCAGTTCTGACAAACCTCCAAGGCTATAACCACAGAAACTTAATGTTATCTGAAAAGATCTCTGTATTTGTTAACATCTGTAAGTGGCTGAAGAATAATTATCTATAAATATGCTAATACAATGCATCTGAGATTACTTATAAAATATATTTATTTTTCAAATCTTTGAGAGTTCCAAAATACTCCTCTGTTTATCCCATTCCCAATTTATTTATTTTGATTCCAAAACACAAACATAAAATGGATAAATAAAAATACAATTCAACTAACACACCTCAATTCGCACAAAACCTTATACCCCACACAAATAAAAATCCATGCCTACATCCTCTGAAACTTCAACCCTCTCCAGGGCAGCTCAAACAGACAGGCGAGCTGCCTGTCCTTATAGATTACAGATTTGGGCTATTCGGGACAAAAAAGAAAGAGTAAATTCACAATAGAAAACCTGCAGGTAGCTCACAATCACATACCATGAGATCCCCACAGTCTAGCACCTTCAGTGATTTCAACTGTGGCACTGTCACATAGGTAGAGAGATGTTTCTCCGCTAGGTCCAAAGCTGTTCAGGACTTTGCAGGTCAGAACCAACACTTTGAAATTCAAATTCTTGAAATAGCTGGTTTGAAATGTTGAACTGAATGCTTCACCGAAGAGCATGTGACTTTCTCCTTTCATTTAAATTCTCCAGCTAAGAAGCACAGATCCAACAATATATCCTTTGAATTTTTCAAAATTACAGTATGTTTTCTCTACCATCAAAAAACTGCAACAATTTCAGTTTTTCAGATGCCAGTTGCATAAGACTTAAAGGTAGGAACTATATTTCTTGACCCTAATGGATTCTGAAATAACAAAAGGCACACTCACGGAATGAAAACTAAATATTCAGCAGAGTTCATCTCTCATGTACCTTTGCATGAACAGGATTTTAGTAATTTCAAGGTGCAGCAATGCAAGTTTCGTGACTGTGAAAAGAAATCCTGTGTTTATTTGTTTTTCAACTTAATGTTATAAATGGCAGCTAAAATGATACAACGAAACAGAAGAAGTTAATTGATTCTCATTACTAAAGCAAACTGATACATCACTCAGAGCTCACATATCTATACATTTTATATTAATCTCTCTCTCTCTTGCTATCATCATCATCATTACATGAGCAGTTTGGGGAGTGGAGGGAAGCAAAAAACAAAAGGACACTGAGGGTGAAGAAAAGCGGTTCTGTTTTACTCCGAGCAAGCACCTTTAACTTTGCTCATGTTTAGTCAGTGACATTTGTACTCAGGACCTACCGCATTAAAAGCATGGGCCTCTGCTATTTAAGCTAAAGGAGAAACTCAGCAGCTGGTAACAGTAATAGGCTATTATACTTTATGTCAATTAGCCACTAGAGGGGGACACCGCACATTTAGCTAAAGTGTTACACACCCCCTGACCACTCTAATACTAACTTAGAGTACAAGTGCTGATATGGTAACACTTCTAGTTTGTAATTGCTCCCCCTAGAGTACAGAGATATTATAATTCTATATTAACTATTATTGTACATTGTAATAAAGGGATGCTGTGTTGTTCAAAGTGCTAGAGTATTCAAACAATTGGGCAAATAAGCTGAACCGTGCTCATTTGGTGCACACTCCCTTCCCCCAATACTGCATTCTCACAGCACCCAAAAGTCCCATGAAAGTCAATGTAAGTTTGGGGTATAGAATCTAGCTTCATATTGTCCATCTCAGTACTTGCCATAGAACTCATGGAACATTTTCAAGGTGACACAGTTGGTCAAGAAATTTCAAGCACTATCTCAAAGATGCTCTCAAAAATGAACTTTGTAAAACAACATCTTGGTTTGCTGACTCTCAGGTGCTCTCAGGCTGAAATTTATTTTCCTGACCAGTCATAAGGGTCAGCATCCACTGACTGACTGAATAGTAGGTTACTATTACATATGTTTCCACTTAGGAACTTAGACGTTTTCCATTTCCAAACAAGATTTTTCTAGCTGAAAGGCCTTTAAGGTCATCCTGCTTTCTCAGAATTAAGCAGTGTTCTCACATTACCACCAATAACAAAGATCCTGAACTCAGAAAGGAGCTAGCAATTTTGTTGATCATGCATGAAACAAAATAAAATCCAGCTCTGACGTCCACAGCTGTATTGGCTGTGCAGCGCTGAGAGAAGTAAAACTTGTTTTTGTCAATAAACAAAACAAATGTGATTCAGAGGACACAAAGGGGACAGTTACCCGCAGTGTCTAAGTTCCATTTTTAAAGCTCCTTTTATGACTGTAACCACTTTTCAGTGGTTACTGTTACAAGCAGCAGTTATAGTCAGTGGACTATATTGACCTCTGCCATGTGACAAGGCTATGAGCTTTTGTAAAACCCTAACCCATGTCAGGTGATTGGGGATAGGAAAAAAAACCATACCAGTCTCTTACCAGCTTTCCCGTGTGCCAGACTTTATTATACTGCCCCTCTTCAGGATGAGAGGTGTTACACTGGATAACACAGTCAATGATGTTAGATCTAGTTGTTATTATTTCTTATTATTTCATATTGCCATAATGTCTAGAGGCCTCAATCAGAATTGGCATATGATCCAATCATAAGAGGTTACTTTACTTCATCCAGCATCCTGAAAGAATTTGACCCTGATTTTTAAATATGGCCTGACCTCAGCCTCTGATTTTGCACCCAGACATAGCAGTGGGTGCAATTTTACAAGCACACAGCACTGCAAGTACCTTTTACTGCACTTGGACAGTTACCCACCTCACTAGACAGTAATATGGCTAGGTGGTATAAAAAGCATCTGTAATTATTTGTGACCCCAAAATTGGGTTCCTAATTATTTCTCGGAGCAAAACTGGCCATTTTTCATCAATAGATTTTTCATTTATTGTATATCCAATAGAAAGACATTTTGGTTTTTCATCCCCAGTAATACAACGGTGCAGTATTTTAGTTCTTTGCAGCATCAGTCATTTCTTGGCATGTCACACCCCATAAAAGATTTGCATGACACTGACAGTCAAACTCTACAGATACATTTTGAGTCTGCCAGTAAGCGAATACTACTGTTAAGTGTAAAGTAACATTTAAACAAGTACGTGCACCAGTAGCAAAGAAAAAACGACAAATTATAGTGTAATTAACATATGAATGAAGAGCCAGTTGTTAATTGCTATCTGTTCCAGGCGTTCTGTATGAGCAATTTACCTTAAACACCTTACAGTTTGTATGCTAATAAAGTCAACAACTAAACACTTCAACTCTCCACTGGCTTTATTAGAGAAAGATGATAACTTTGGTATATGATTTTATTTGTCAGGTGTGTTTGAAATTCAGTTAAGGAAAGAACTGGCAGAGCAAATCTGTAATTTAAAGTGCAACATTGTGACCTGTCCTTGAGCAAAATAGCAAAATGTATGTGTTCATAGAGGGCACATTTAACTTAACAGTCCCCAATCTTGGGCCAACTGATAAGAACACACTGCACTAAAACAGTGCTTTCCATGGAAGTTACTGGTAGTAGTAGCAGTGTAGTTACTGGTTAGAACAAGAAAGCTTCACCCTCCCTAGGGAAGATTGCTAATTCTTAGAGACAGGACTTTTTAAAATGCTGTTGAAGCACTTAAGAGATGCAACACTACAAGGCAAGCATTTGTTAACATAAGCGTCATTGAGAAGCAGGAACACTGCTGAGCATAGCAACTGTTAACTCTGCTAACTCTGGTAGTTACAGTCGTTGTACAAGATGGAAAGGAATTTGAGTAGTGAGGAGGAAAGTGAGATGAGAATGAGAGTGATCTGAGCCGAGAACAAAAAGGCAAGGAGATCAGGGGGGGAAAAAAAGGAAAAATGGAAAAAGCAGACAAAAAGTGAAGGACGATGGCTTGCAGAAATAGCTTCATAAAAGGAGAGAGAAATTTGAAGAAAGTTCTCTACCTCTGGAATATGAAAATGTTTCAGCAGTATTATATCTAGACCTACTTACAATGCAAAGGATTTTCCTTTGGATGCAGTATGAAGGCCTCCTTTCCCAAAGAAATACCAGTATCTCCTGGATACCAAAAGGAGCTCGTAGGTACCTGAAGATTATTTTTTAATGTATAACCAGGATACTGGCTGCCTTCAGCAATCCACATAGCTTGAGTATCATTATGAAGGGGTTTCCTAATAGGCAGATCCTCTGCTGGTGTAACTGGGTAGAGTCCCATTTACCTCAATCTGCACTGACAATCTGGCCCTACATGTCCCTGTTGATATTTAGAAGCGGACATTCCATTTGTCATGAATCGCTATTCTAGTAGGTTTTTGGGTGTAAATGGTTGCACTTACATTTATTATTAGGAAAAAAACAACTCCAAACTGCATAAGCAACACTGCATTGGGGACAGGGAGAAAAGAACAAAAGATACATAGTGAGAGATGGGACCCGGGCCACAGAGCATACAATCTAAATAAAAATAAAAAAGACAAAGAGGGAGAGAAACAGAGTCATTTTCAGAGGCACAGAAAGATTAACTGACTTGTCCAGGGTCGCACAGAAAATCTTCAACAGAGCCAGATCATCTAAGTCCTAGTCCAATAACTTAAACACAAGATTGTCCTTTCTCAGTTTACTAGCACTGATTTTATTAGCTTGTCAATTTTCATAAATTAGTGTTGAATTAATATCTTTACTGTGCTCTTCACTTTGTAATTATTTGAACTAAAAAGTTACCTTGTACCACACATGCATACCCCTTATCACAAGCCATTGAAGTAAAATAGTTGAATTCATCTTTATAATGACAAATCATGCCAGATCTCTCCTCCTAGTAACTGGCTGTATCAATAACCTTATTTTACCTTTGATTGTTTTAGAACTGCTGTCGTTTTTCCTTATCTACCCAAACCTTACAATATTTTTCTTATTGAAATAAAAAAAATCAGCAATATTATCTCTACAGCAAAACAGTTTTTTTATTAAGAGGTGCAGTGAAACTTTAAAGCTTGAAGCATCATTCGAAATGAACCATACAATTTTTTAATTTGTATATACAAACATCCTGAAATCAAAATTGTATTTTGAAATTCATCCCTTACTCTAATTTAGAAATATCAGATAAATAGATGCTTTTAATACAAGTTATTGCTTTGTAGACAGTTTTAAAATTAAAAACTGTATCACAGAATTGAGTCAAGAGGCACTGGAATAAATACATTGTATTATGACTGGATTAAGGACCAATTCAGCAGAAGGAAAGCTATGAACATCACAGGAGATCTTCAGTTTAACTAAGCCTATTAGCTAATGCTTGCTCACAGGGCAAGTTGACAAATATCACACAGAATAAGCATATTGTCAGGAATAGAATCCAGATCTCCTGATTCCCGGTCCAGTGCTTAAACCACAAGCCCAGTCTTCCTTGCTTTCAACACAGACCAGGTGAAACCACTTATGCAGGTGACATGATACTTTAGTCACCAGAGTTTGGTCCTTGGCCTCTCTGCCTGCAACAGAGCCAGAGGGCTTGTCTAGACAAATAGTTGGCATGCAGCAGTCTGGGATGTAAACCTACCCAGCACTAGCCTGCTGTGCATCAACTGTCCAAGTGGACCTTGCTGCCCTGCACTAAAAGCTAGATACTAGGGAAATTCTCGTGCTGAAAGTCCACATGGACAGCGCAGCCAGGGGAGGGATGACTCTCAACATCCTGGCTGCCCCCCACTGCCTGCGGGCAGCCTCTTGGTCCATCCGCTCTCTAGCCACCTCCCCACCTTCCCAAGGGCTGTGTATGCAGGGACACCGGGGCTGTGTGCACTGTCAGGGTAGCAAGTGGGAGCTAGCCCCCAAAACTTCCCTGTAGCCTCCCAGGGATCCCTTATCCCTGCCTCCCGGGTTGCGGTGCAGGTAGAGATAAGGGACCCCTGGGGCGCTGGAACACACTGCACCCCAAGCCCTGGGGATACACTTCCCTGCTCCGCAGCCAGGCTGGAGTGTGGGTTTTTTCCTCTGATAGCTTCATTTTATGTCAAACTTCGAAACAGACAGACAAAAATAAACAAAACCCAACCAACACAAAAACACCTTTCCTGGACATCCTGTTTTAAATATTCAGAATTGCAAAGTGTCATGTTAATAGTCTGACAGCCCTGGAGACTGACGTCCTAATTATCCTCAGAACAGGAGCACCCGGGCACCTCCTGCCACTGTGACAGCCTAGAGGTGGAGAGCCCCGTTCTCAGCTTAGATGGTAGTTCAGCATAAAGCCATCTCAGACTGCGGTCATGCTACAGAGACAGCCACCAAAGGAGCTAACTGTGCAGTTTGTGTGTGCTCCTTACGGCACCTGAGTATCAACAGCACCGCCACAGTTAAGAAACAGAGTGGGCAGTAGAGTTTCCCCACAGTGCACCACATTCCTAGGGCTAGAGTGTCGACATTGGGGGGCACTTTGAGATATGTTTACTCAGGTCTGTGCACTGCAATGTGGATGCCAGAGCTCTAGGGTCGAGCATGGTCAGAAAATTCTTAACCCAGGGTTAAACTGCAACGTAGCTGCTCAAGTCCAGGGTTCCCTGACACGGGTCAGCTGACTCAAGTCCCACTAACCTTAGGCTTACATTGCAGTGTAGACATACTTTTTATGCATGGTAGATTTACACCCCAGCCTGCCATTCACTAACTTTTTGTCTAAACAAGCCAAGCTAGTGTTGCCAACTCACATAATTTTAATCATGAATCTCATGATATTTGCTGTTTTTCTTAAAGCCCCAGCTCCTGGAAATAAGTGATTACATGAGAAACTTGGCTTTAAAAAAATAGTATTTAAGATTCTAGCCCTCCTGGTTGCAGAGAAACTCAAAATGCAACTCAAGTGCAGCCAAGAATCCACATTATAATTACGTATTTATTTTAAATGCCATGATTTTAAGCCAATCTCATGATTGGGGGGGCTGACTCATAAAGCTTTGAATTTTGTGATGCCAGCCATGGTGGTGGCTTTGTACCATGGACATTTAGGCTCAGATCCTCAAAAGGTATTTTGATGCTTAAATCCCATTGATTTCAAGCCACTAGGAATTGGATTACTCAATTTATTTCACACAGGCTGACAAACAGCCCCAACATTGGCTACAACTTTCAGTTGCTAACAAACTGAGCTAGATTGGAACCGGAAATGAAATCTCCTGAGCGATCCAGATCTCACTCAATCCCCAGAAAAACAAAATCAAATATTTATTTCATTAGGTAATTTATATTTTCATAGTATCTTGGCTACTACGAACATCAGTAGAATAGGAATTTAACTTCGGGTTAATTAGCTAAATTTGACTTGAAAGTAACAACGTGGACAAGCCAATATTCCTAAAAACGATACATTTGAAAAAGAAAAGCCAGATGCAGTACTAAGAGCAGACTTCACAGCAAGCACCATTTTATGACAAGCCTGCTCCACCACCACAGTTCTTGGTTGTTAGGCCCCATTTAGCTTGTCTTTGTTTAATATGCCAATCATGTATTATGAGGAAATAAATTATCTTTAAATTGATTCTTCGTGACAATCCAAATGAGCTTTGCCCACACTTGCAGCCTGCTTCACAGCTTTAGATACTCTGGTTAGTCATCCAGATCACGACAAGCCAACAAAATACCTCTACCACAGGGCCAGTATGCCCCCTCCCGTGGTAAAATCTGCAGGAGGGGGGAGAAAACCAGAGATTCCCTAATGGAATTTCCCCCCCATTGTTCTGTTAGTGGGGTATAGAGTTACACAGACAGAGAAATAAAGACAGCAGAATGAGCTGCAGGTTTCTCCCCCAAGGTTCACAGGGTATGTCTACACTGCAGTTAGACATCCATGGCTGGGCCGTACCAGCTGAATCAGGCTCTGCTTTAATTGCAGTGTAGGCCTTCCAGTTCAGGCTGCACCCAGAGCTCTGGGACTCTCCCACCATGCAGGGTCCTAGAGCTCAGGCTCCAGTCCGAGCCTGGACATCTACACTGCAATTAAGCAGCCCCACAGCCCCAGCCTGAGTCAGCTGGCCTGAGCCAGCCACAGGTTTTTAATTGCAATGTAGACGTACCCAGAGAGATTAGGGAATCCATGAAGAGGCCTGGGTCCCTGGACAGTATTGTTCCATTGGGGTCACATAATCAAGGTTTCCTGGCTGCTGCTAATCTCAGCACCTTCCTTAAGGCGGATTCCCCACTACACATAAGTAGGCCATAGAAAAGCAAATATAGCAGCAGGCTGCATTTCCTTTCCCAGGTAACTTCTGTGGAGAAAGATCACATTCTGCATGGACACAAGGTTCTGTGCTATTAGAGCCCAAGTAAGGAACAAGGCTAAGATCAAATTTAAAATCGGATGTATCTACAATTACAGAACACCTAGTGCAGTGGTTCTTAACCTTTCCAAACTACTGTACCCCTGAAGCCTGAGTCCCACCCCCATGGGGCTGAGGCATGTAACTTAGTTTCATGGCGCCCCTGTGGCTCCAGGCAATTGCCTTTCTTGCCACCCCTAATACCAGCTCTGCACTTGCGACCCCTCTAAACCCCCAGGTTGAGAAACACTGACCTAGTGTTTCCTTTTCTGATGTTATGTTAATGTTCCCCATATCATGATCATTTTCTTCCACGAACCTAGAATATGAGTAAATCACACATATTATATGACAGCCATAGATTCATGTCCTGCCTAAATTATCAGCTGTTATTAGAATAAAAAGCTAATAATATCAGGAATTATAATAATTATTAAAGGGTCTTCACAAATTAATTGCTCCATTGTCCTTCCCTAACACTATGGGCCAGGTCCTCAACTGGTGTATATTGGCACAGCTTCACTGAAGTCAACTTACATCACCTAAGGATCTGGCCCAACACAAATACAGCAATGAAATCCTACCACTGAGGCTACCATAACACACTGCCAAATTTGCAGTGGTTTTCTTTTCAGTTTGTCTGCATTGCTTGGTGATATATCTAAACACTAATTCTCTGTTGTTTGTATTATCATGATAAGGCTACAACAGAAACCAGAGAGAAGTCTTTATACCACTATATCTCCTAGTGTCCTTGGTAGATCACACATGGTGCTACAGTTCTCTATTTCTGTGGCTCAAAAACAACTTACTAGTCAATGCAGTAACTTTCACATGGAGAATTCGGGCAGTTGGCAAATCTGCCTTCCAGCTCAGGATGTCTGTGCTCGAGTCTAACCTGTTTTAGCTCACAAGTGAAAAGATGTTCTGTCATCTCAGCCCCATCACTGGGGCATACTGGTTCACATCACAAAACCACTACACAATTCCTCATGCTTCAGGATGATTGGCAGCCTCTGCTTAGACAAGTCGAGGTTGACAGGTATTTGTAAACATGGCTGGTACGCAATGTACGCCTTCATTAAGCTTGCCGCCTGCCGGTCTCACTTAAATCCAGAATGCATCCCAAAATGAACGAAGTTTATTTAAAATTCCTATAGGTAATCATCAGTCACAGCATGGAGGTACATCACAAGGATCTCTACACCTTTTAAGGCCTATTTTGCAGCTACATAGGTATCTATATTAAGACAGGGCAGCCTCTGAGGCCTGACATCAGATCTCCTATATGCCACAGGAATCTTTGTGACAGTCACCAACAGGTCAGCATGGAGGGTATTGAAGAGGAAGGGGCCAAAGATCCAGTAGCACTGAGAAGCTGTGGCCCTCGTTTTCCTATGTAGCCTGACATAATGGCTGGGAAGAAGGATATAATCTTGCATCCTTGACCCTAAACTTGGGAGGATGGATTTCAACTGCTCTTCACATGCGCTAAAGCTCACTTACTGTGGCTCTATGTGGGTGAAGTGAATTTCACCTTTAATGCATAGGATATTGTAGGTTGGGAGCTAAATAATATTTACTTAATAACCTTTCATCAAATATTGATTTTCATTGAATATTTAAAATTCTGAAATTAAAAATTAATCATAAGTGCCAAGCGTCAGATTCTAGTCAACTAACACAGGAAGCCAAATGCTCACTAAGTGAAATTCATTGATGACAATTCCACTAACTTCAGTGCCAATGCACACGTGAGTAAGAGGAGCAGCATTCAGTCCCAAGAACATGGGTGAAATTCTGCTGACCTTAATCAAGCAGAACTCCTATTGCTGCCAATGAGGGTTTAACTAGACCTCCTTGAAAACACAATAATTTGGCCATATATTATTATTAAACTATCAAAAATTAGAATCAAAACCACTATATATTTTTGTAAGCGTGCCACTCACTTGCCTGGAGTCCAATACAATTTCAACTGTCCCATTAAGATTTAGTTGAGGATTTTTTTTTTTAATTAAGCAAAGAACACTTTTATAATATATACATTGACAATTTGCTCAAAATTGCTTTACTACATGCTGCGTTCATTTAAACAATAGCAGGCATGGTATTTTATGGATGCTGAATGTATTTACTAATATTTTATAGATTTTCATTTGATTGCATCTACAGTAATGTTACAAAAAATGACCCCACCAAAAATCCAGAACAGGAAATGTTTATGAGTTCCTTCTATTGACAAAAATGGTTAAGAAATGTATTGGTGCCCCTGTACAGAAAAAAAAACCAAACAAACCATCCACACAAAAAACACTAACCACACATACATTGGTCAAGATGTCTTACTTAATATTTTTGACTCCAAGCAAAAGTTTTACAACCCAGTTATACATTCACCTCTCAACATTCCCTCCCCCCCCATGTACATATTGTTAACAGTGGAAATTCTGATAGCCTTCGCTATAGCAAGGCTAACGAAGGGCTGTTCAACACCTCCCAGTAATGATCTTATATTTCATCTCATATGAAATTCACTCTTTTTGCTGTATTACTCCAACCTATTTTCTGCTCATAAACCAGTATTTTCTCTTTCCCCCCAATTTGATTGTTTATGTTTGTGTAGAATGTTCATCTTCACCACCTACCCAAGAGAGTCAGTGTAAGCATGCTGAATTAACTCTAGGTAGATGGGCTACTGGAAACTGACAAGATTTTTTTTAGAGGTACACAGCAGTGCTGTCTAGGGAACCCTTTGGTTCAATATTGTCTTATGACCAAAGATTAAAAGAGTGAAAATGGCTCTGTGCCTGAAACAGATAGGCTCTCTGACATCCATGAACTTTCCACCACCAGTCAGATTTTGACAATTCTAGAGAGAGAAATGACAACTCTCTCCATCCAGGAGAGCGGCCTTACAAGCATAGAAAACTGAAGAAACATATGGCCAAAGGTATCCCTCGTGTTATTCCAATGACGTGAGTGGAGACACACACCCAGGGGTGAATTAGGTCTAAGGTGCCTACACTGGATCACACAGAAAACGGACCCTGAGCTGCTGGTCCCCAGGAGAGAAGGGGGCGTGAGAGAGGTTCTGAATTTGAATGCCTAGAGACCCGGGATTTGCCCCTGCCGCTGGCTGGTTACCCCTCCGCAGATGATAATCCCCCGATCCCTTCTCAGCTGCTACGCCTAGGCGAGCAACCTGCCCACCCCTCCCCTCTAAAACAAGGGGTACAGCGCATCTGTCGCGCAGGGGGCGCTCGGATTCAATGACAGCGGCCAGGATCTACTCCCCCTCCCCGGCTTCCCCACGCGTGGGGATCCCCAGCCCCTCGCCCAGCCCAGCGCCCGGCCACTCTGCACCAGCTGTGCGCGCCGGCCGGGGAATGGGCGTGTGTGCGCGCGGGGGAGGAGGTGCTGGCGGACGGGGGTCCCCGGGGGTGGGGCGGGGGACAGACTGACTCCCCGCAGGGCAGCCGCTACTCACCGGGAGGGTTTACGGCCGCCGGCGTTGCCATCTTGTCTCGGAGAGGAATTCAGATCACTGCAAAAAGGGGGGAGAGGTGCAGGGGGGCCGAGGGTCTAGGCAGCCCGGGCCGGCAGGGAAGGAGGAGCGAGCCCCCAGACACCCCGTCAGTCACACAAAGGGCAGGGCGCAGCGGCGACGGCAGGGCCAGCCCAACACCCTGGGGAGCGGAGCGGAGCGGGGCGGGGCGGGGAAGGGGGCGGCTCCTCGCCGCACAGCTCGGGCGGGCGGGGCGGGCTCTCGCTGTGCGCCAAGCGGCCCAAGATGTCTGATGCGCCCGCTTCGCTTCTGCTCATGCTCCGCGGCCGAGCCCGGCTGTAGCGAGCGCATGTGCCAGGCGCCCGCACATGTGCGGTGGGACGTGGGGAGGCCGCCGCTGCCCTCAGCCTGGCCCCGGACGCCCAGCCTCGCTCGTTCCAAGTCAGCCCGGCTCGCTCCGTCCCTCCCTAGCACGCCCGGCCCGCGGCGGCTTGCCAAGAAGGGGTGACGGCCCCACAGAGCGCCGGGGACTCGGCTCCGGCCCAGGCGGGGATCGGCGCGGGGCTGCTTCCCTTTGTGTGCCGGGCGCCTTGGGTTGGTGCCCATCCCTCCCGGCTAAAGCTGCTGCGCAGCCTGGGTCTGCCTCGGCTTCCTCCTCTCCTGGGCCTGGCCTGAGAAGCCGCCTTGGATGATTTGTGGCGCTCCCTCCTGTGTCGCATTTTGGCCTAGAAAATCCCCCCCCCCCGCGCTGAAAACAGCACCTGGGTGCGCAGGGGCAGGCGACGGGCATGTTAGGCACCAGGAGGAAAGGGGGAGATGACCACATAGAAAATACCCCAATCCCTGAGCGAAGGCTTCCCGCCCCCTGTCCCGCAGACACACACAGCTGGAATACTGCCTGCAGTTCGGGTGGCCCCATCTCAAAAGGGACATGCACATTGCAAAGGGTACAGAGAAAAGCAACAAAAAACGAAGAGGGGGCGTGGATCGGCTGCCATAGGGGAGAGGTTAAAAAGACTGGGACTTTTCAGCTTGGATTTGGGGGTGCTGGAACAGAAGGGGCCATCCCCCCCACACACACACTTTTAAAAGTGGGAGAGCCAGGCCTGCACACTTTTTAACATGGGTGTAGTTTAGGGAGCAGAGGGACATGCTGCCCACCCAAACTGCAAGCCAGGGAGCAGCGCTGGCAAGGGCTGCACTTTGGCTCCCCTGTCTGCCCAGGGTGCTAGCCTCTTCCCAGTGCTGGGCCAGCCCCCCTCAGTGGCCCATCCCCGCTTCCTTCTCTTCCCCCGAGGCCCTGCCCCCTGACCAGGCCTGAAGCTGGGCTGCTGTGGGGAACACTAGACCCTCCACCTGCCCTGGGCAGCACATCCAGGGGGCAGGGACACAGGCTGGGGATTGTTCTTGGGCACCCCAGGCCCTGCCCTAGGCAGGTGGAGGGTGAATAGCTCTGGCCAACTCTGAGCACAGCCCACACATCAGCATCCACTCCAGCGTGACCAGAGCATGGAGCCTTTGGGTGAAAGAGGAGGAGCAGGGGGTGGGGCAACAGAGGGGGCAGGGCCTTGGGGAGAGTTGAGAAGGGGGCAGGACCTCTTGACCCTCCCACTTCTAGCGAGGTTCTAGCGCTCCTGCTTGGAATAGAGACGACTAAAGGGAGATCTGATAGAGGTCTATAAAATCATGTATGGTATGGAGAAAGTGAATAAGAAAATATTATTGACTCCTTCCCATAACACAAGAACCAGGGTTCGCCCAATGCAATTAATAGGCAGGAGGTTTAAAACAAAAGGAAGTACTTCTTTTCACAACACAAAATCATCCTGTGGAACTTGTTCCCAGGAGATGTTACGAAGGCCAAAATTATAACAGGGTTCAAAAAAGAATCAGAAAAGTTCGCACAGGATCCGTCCATGAATGGCTGTTAGGCAAGGGGTGCAACCCTATGCTCTGGATGTCCCTGGCCTCCGTTTGCCAGAAGCTAGGAGTGGACAATGAGTGATGGATCACTAGATGATTGCCTGTTCTGTTCATTCTCTCTGAAGCACCTGGCATTGGCACTGTTGGAAGGCAGGATACAGGGCTAGATGGACTATTGCTCTGAACCAGAGTCAGGCGCTGACTCCCCCTTTTTGGGTGCTGGCAAGGGCGGAGTCTGGGAGGGAAGAGTTGGAGCTGAGGGGGAGAGGCGGAGCAGATGTGGAAAGAGGCGGGGCCACAGTCAGGGCTGGTCCTGATCGAAGTGCCAACTGATCCAGGGCACCAGATCACTGGCCAGGTCAGCCCCGATGGGTGCTGAGCACCCCTTATTTTTTTTCCAGTGGGTGCTACAGAGCCCCTGTAAAGTGCCTCAATCTTTCCTGTCTACTGATTGCATAGTTTACTCCTCTTTGAGTTTGAAAGGTGCTCTGTGCGTTGCAAGCTGCACCTCTAATTTATGGTCCCTTAACACATTAGGTGAGAGTCTGTATTAGCTTTGCATATTTCAATGCAGTGAGGGAACGTAAAAGTATAATAGTTCAGTACGTGGAGCTGTTGCAGTCCTTGTTCTTTTAGATTTGGCCTTTCTAGACACTTATACAGGTGTGTTAGGAGTTGCTCTAATGTCTTGAAAAATGCATAAAATTTGGAAGGGGGTTGTTTGCACTTATTGCCAGGAAGCTAATGTTGCTGACCCCTGCAAGTGATATTCTATCTAGGTTTAGAGCAATCCCATTTTTTGTGAATTGGTGACTGTTTCACAAGGAAGTGGTTGTCTTCACTGAGATGAAGAGGGGAGGGTTACAATAGGATTTTACTTAAATCCAGTGGAGAGAAGGCAGGTGTAGTTTTTAATGCAAGGTAGCTAGGTTATGTCAGCACTAACCCCCCCTGCCTGTGGTTGACTGCACATAGTAAAACTACAGGGCCTCATCTCCACTGTCTTTTTACAGCAGGATAACTTTTGCAGATTAGTTATCCCATGGTAAAAAAGCACCATTTTTGTTAGTGAAGACATAACCTTTTAATATTATTAAACCACCTGGGCTAAAATACTGAATAACAAAAAGTTATTCCATTAGAGCCAGATGGTTTCCTGATGATGAATTCTTGTAAGTTTTCCTTGATTCCTGTGGTGTTATAGTTCTGAGCTCTGAAATGCCATAGTGCTAATTGAGAAAATGAGGAGTATGGAAGAGGAAAGCGGGGGGAGGTGTACAGAGGAGGTAATTGGGGTATGGAGAAGGAGAATTGGTACCTAACATGTGAAATGCTAGCTGGCCTGTGTAAAAGAGAGAGAAAGATTCTGGGTGGCCTGTCTGAGACTGTGTACACCCTTATGTTCACCCCTTTTACAAGACTATGATACATTTTGTACAAAGTATCATTTGAAAACTCATAATTTGTTGATCATTATTGTCCTGGTAAAATGTGTGTGGCAACATTGTATGTAAAGTTATGAGATTCTACTGTATGATATTACTGAGACATATTCCAAGTCTGCAAAAATGGGCACAAACCAGTTCCTCAGAAGCAAAAGGCAAACTGATGCCTCAGCCAGGTGTCAACAAGAGAATGACCAGATAGCAAGGGAGCAGGGGGTAATAGGCACCTAGCTAAGAAAAATCCCTGAATATTGGGACTGTCCCTTTAAAATCAGGACATCTGGTCACCCTAATCAAATGAGCTATCACCAGGTCAAATGGCCATTCCTTGGCCGGAAAAAGGATGTGAGTGAGAAATTTATATCTTGGCGAAGAAACAGCTGGAGGTTCTCATCTCCACAGTCTTTCTGTCTCCTGAACCTCAGCTGGAGAGGATTTTCAAGAAAAAGAGAATTATAAGAAAGGGGAACACATACCCCAAAATCCTCTTCCCTCTCTCTCTGCCCACAGTATCAACAACATCTGAAGGACAAGGAAAGTAATAGTGAACTGGGGGAGGGATCCTGGCTGAGAGGAATCTATCCAGTAAGGCTGCTGAGACATGGTGAGAGAGAAACATTTTGATTGGAATTCACTTAGTTTATTAAATTAGGTATTAGCTGTGTTTTACCTTTTATTTCTTTGTAACCAATTCTGACTTATGTGCCTTATTACTTATAATCTATCTTTCTGTAGCTAAGCCATTGTGCTTGGCTTGAAGTGTTTGGGAAACTCCATTTGGGATAACTAGATTTGTGCATATCATTTTCTATTAATAAAATGGCACTTTATATGAGCTTTTATTGTCCAGGAGAGGGCTGGGCAGTACAAGACGCACATTTCTGCAGGAAAGTCTGGGACTGGGAGTTTGGTGATGTTGCTCTGCAGTGTAATTCAGGCATAGCTGGCTATACCACTCATACATGTAGCTGTGAGCAATTTAAATGCTAAAGGCTGTGTGTGAGCAGACCAGGAGTGGTTGCTCTCACAGCGAAGCAGTGTAAAAAGCATCCCAGGCTGGAGAATTGAAGGGACACAGCTGTTCAATGTCCAGATTGTAGCCTGGGTAATGTCACAGAGTGGAAGTTGTTTTAGTTTTGTTTTTAAATGAGGAAGATTTTAATTGTCTCACTGAAATACACACTTCAGAATCCTTCTGCAAAGAGAGGTTGATGGTTTTCCTAACTGTAGTTATTGTCCCATAAAAATACATCTCTACTAGGCTTTTTTACTATGTGAAAAAAAATCTATACAGGAAACTAAAACAGAAAAAAGAAACGAGTAGTTTTTGGCTTCGTTTTGTTAACACGTCTAAAGGTTTCTTTAAACCCAAGCTTTCTGTTTCAATAATTCACAGGATTTAATAGTGAAATTTGTTTTAAATATTCAATACATAGAGTAGAAAATGAGCAATATACCTTGTAAAGAGGTACTGTAAAAGCAATAGCATTGCTTCCAGGCGCTTAACTACATTATTTTTATTGTTTGGATTAAGATAGAGGAGTCAGTGCCTTGAATGGAAAAACATTAAATACAAAAATCTCCCTCAAAAGTAAAGTTAAGGATTATATTTAAACCCACAAAAAGATTTAGGAATTCAGAAGCTGAATCTGCCATTCTATAGTCCTCTAAGCAGAGCATTCACAGGAATTACATAGTACTCTGCCAGAACCAGTATTACACATTACCCACATTCTCAGACATAAACAGGTGGATCCAGGAACATTAGATAGCCTTAGTTCTTAATTTCCTTGAACTTGTGCATTTAACTATCATCATTTTTCTGCATGTTGATGTATCTCAATTTTCTTTGTTGTTTTTAAAGGTATGTGTCTGTAACTGAACAGGAACAAAGGCCAAATGATTTCTGTGGTTTGATCTTATATACCCTCTGTCTCTGGCCATGCAGCCTGTGGAAACTTACAGGAGCTAAAATGAAGTCCAGAGTCACATGGGCCAATCCTGGTAACTCTTCAGGTATGCCTTTGGTTTCTTCCTGGGCCCTTTGCTTCTGTAAAGGTTTTGATGGGCCATTAAGCGGGCTATTGTCCTGCTGCCTCTCTGTCTGGGGTGTGTTTTATACAGCATAGTTTGAAACAAAGGTACATCAAATATGTCCATAATTTCCATTACAGATATAATACATGAACATAAGTATTGCCATCTTTTTCAGAGCATTACATCCTTTCTAACAGTACCTGACATGGCAAATCTTACATGAATCGTTAAGATTTTGATATATTAATGTTACACAATACAGTGAACGCCCCCCCCCCCTTCAAGTCAGCCCGCGTGACAAATATCACCCCTGAAAATTCAGTTTTGAAATCTTGAAGGTTCAACTTCATAGCAAAACTTTCTACTGCAGTGGACAAAAAGGGCTTAAGTGAAATTTCAAGCACAATTTGAAATCCAATTTAGACATCTAGATGAAATTAGAGAGAAAACCTGTCTGTTGCATTATTATAATCAGACTTCTTAGCTGTGTTCTTTGATCTGTGCTCTGTCTGTAATTGAGTTAGATGTTGTACTGAATTCACTCAAAGGACTCAGATGGGTTTGTGCCAGTGTGGTACATATAAGGTGACACTCCTTAAGTCACACATCACTTGGAACACTACGTAACCTGTTCAAATTTGGATGACCAGATTCACCTAATTAAGATGGAAGTAATGGGATGAAGTTTAGAAAATGAACAATAATGAAAAGTCCCATAATATTTAATAAGGAAATGATAACCTTTATGCTTTTTTTTAAAACCACCCTTTAGAACGCAAGACAATTGTATGCTTGTTATAAAATTTTATAGGATGGATAAAAATAGACACAGAAATTATATTATACTGTATTGAATCTTGTAGGTTTTTAAGAGTAATTTCTTTAGAATCTGTTGGTTTCATTCCTATTAAATTCTGAAAGACTTTTTCCATTAGGAAAAATGAAAATGTCAGGGAAAACTTCCTAATGGAGAAATCTTAGAGTGTGGCATATTCTGCCAAAGGAAGTGGCAGAAACTCATTATTTGAGAAATGTGAACTGAGACTAGACAAAACAATAGAACATATTCTGTAGGGAAAATTCCTGCATTAGTGGAAGAATGGACTAGACAATCTAACAGAATTTTCTCATCTCTTACTTCTAAGGCTCAATGAATTCATCATATACTTAAAAAAATGATAGAATAGTTTATCAAACATGAGAAAAGAAATAGCTCGTACAAAAAATGGTGCATATACATTTTCTGCACAAGAATTGCTAAATGGGTGCTGCTTTTCTTAGCTCTAACATTGCTTATTGACACTCTTGGAGTCATTGTGGTTAAGTGGCATCATTAAACAGAGAGACTACTTCAGAATAACTAAGTTATGGCTCCAAAGGGGTAGCCATATTTCACTGTTTTGCTAAAAACAGACTAAGTTCTGTGGCACCTTAAAGACTAACAAATGTATTTGAGCATAAGCTTTCGTGGGCAGAAACCCATTTCGTCTGATGTATGTTGCATTCAACGAAGTGGGTTTCTGCCCATGAAAGCTTATGCCCAAATACATTTGTTAGTCTTTAAGGTACCACAGAACACTCGCTGTTAAGTTAGGGCTGACGCTATTGTGTATAGTAATAAACTGCAATAGTTTTCATGGCAATGACAGAGACACACGAAAGAAAGCTCTGTGAAACAACAGACTAAGAAAAGCAGAAAAATTGTGTAGTTCCACTTAACTGAACCTCTTGACATGAACATTAAAGACAGTATCAAGCCATAATGTTTGGAACTGTATCCAAGCTGCAATATTTGCATATGGGTTTTGGTTTGACTCACTTTAGAGACAGAGGACAGATCCAAAATGTTCAGATCCCAGTCTTTACCTCTCCAGTGCTTGGGAGTGTTCAGATTCCAGTTTTGTCAGATTTTGCTCTACAGCACTGTGACACTCTGTACCCTATGTACACCCTTACGGTGTGATTTGTGTATCATTCATGTTCACTCTTACAGTGTAACTGTGTATGGCCTGATGCAAAGTATGCCATGTAATGGAATGCTCATGACATACTGAACATTATTGTTGGGATAGCATGTTCCCTGCAATGTCTTACATATGTACAGGTATGAAACCCTGCTATATCATATCCCCAAATGTGTCTCTCAAATGGCTTGAATAGATGCAGACAAGCACAAAGCTGTGTTTCCACGCCCAGCAGAGACATGCACACAGGAACAATGGACTGGCCTAAGCACCTTTGAGCACTTTGGCTCAAGAGGGAAAAATCACGCCCATTGCCAGACATGGATGATCACCTGACTTCAGGGGGTGTGGAGGAAACTTGTTAAAAAGAAAGATACATCTTTGTCTTGGCTTTCCCCTGGAATCCATCTTCTAAGCAACACCAAAGACTGAGAGTCTACCCACAGGGAGGCGGCGCCCCATCACTAGGTCAGGGGCCGATCACATGCAGGAGGCTGGGCGTGGCCTGACTCAGGAGTGGGTGGTTCACACAGCAAAGCGGGGTAAATCGGGGCCCAGAAGTGAGGAATTGGGGTGACAGCTACACACCAGTCCAGAGTTCAGAGGAGGAATGTCACATGCACCAACCCTGCTAACCAAAATAGCATCATTTGACTTTAAAACTCCCCCATTTACATGCAACACTTTTTGCCTTAAAAATGCCATGTCCGTAATTCCATTTGGATAAATGAGTTTCTGCTGTTTCATGATCAGGCATCTATAACAGAGGCAACAGATGCAAGTTCTTCCATTCAAACACTGTAAAACATGAAATGTCATGGGTCATAGGACCTTAAGTTCCAAGGAATGTTAGGGAATTAACCTTGATGGAAGCAAAGGCAAAATAGAGGGGGAGGTGACGACTTATGTACCATATTAAAATGGAATTTTGTTTTGAACAGTGCCTTTGCAAAAATGGTAGCATGGGGTTCCATATTCAGTGTCTCTCAATGCTTTCTGGTTAAAAATAATACTACAAGTAAAGTTATGTTTTAGTCAAAGCCCAGCAAAGTCATTTTGTAATCTGAAAGGCAACCTGGATTCTTTCTGACTGACTCACACATGACCAACAGTAGACAGCCTGGTCAAGTTTTTCAAAGTGACAAAGGTTTTGGGGAGCCCAATGTGAGACACTTTAAAGAGGCCTGATAGTCACATGGAGGGCATGAAGAACCTTCTGAAAAATCAGACTCCTATACAAAGGTATGTCAAGTTGGGCACCCAGAAGTTGAGGTACCCCAAAGTCACTAGGCCCTTTTGAAAATCTTGTCCCTATCGACAGTCAGGTATAAGGTCCTGATCCAACTTCCATTGAAATCAATGACCAGACTCTCATTAGCTTCAGTGGTGCAGGATTGATTTTATAGTAAACAATTCTGTAGATTACATGCAAATGGAACCATTTAACTCACTGGTTCTGCAGTACTAACAGGAGTAAAAACATAGTCAAATGATGTATGACTCTAAATACAAAAAGGGAAGTCTATTAAGTAAGAAAGTACCTTGTGTGCATAGTCACTGTTCAGAGTGGAACTGCAGTAACATTTTACAAATGTCCCTTTTTTCTCCATTACCTGCTGTCATTCTGTCTGGAGTGGCTCATGACCATGAGTACCAACCTCAGCAGAGAATGTCAAGAAGCAAGGCAGATACTTCAAACTAGTGGTGTGTTCTATAATTAGATTTCACCAACTCAGTAACAAATGTGAACTCCTGAAGCACTATAACAGTCTTACCTTGGAACCACAGACAGTCACCTCGGTCATTCCAGTCTATTTTGCCACCTAGGCAAGCTGGACTTAGTGATAGATTGTTTATATACACCAAAGATCACAACCTATTCAGATTGCTCCCAGTTCCAAGAGACTAGTCACTTACCCCAGATCATTTGTACCTTAGCTCTCACACCAAAGACAACACTTGTAGCCAATCACATAATAAATCCTTAGATAGTTTGCTAACTAAGAAAAGAAGAAATGAGAGCGTTATTACAAGCTTAAAGCAGGCAAACATACACAAATGAGTTATAGTCTCTAGTTTCAAAAGGTGACAGAGTTGTAGTAATCTGTCAGCTCTGAATGTCTTAGGGCTAACCCAAGTTGACCTTAGGGATCTCTGCTTCCATTTTGTAGCTTTGGCCCAGTGAGAATTAAAACAGCAAAAGATGAAAAATTTTCTTGTCAGCTATTTTTATTTTCCTCTTCCAGAATTCAAGATGATGGGATGAGCCCTTTTGCATGTAGCCTCTGCTGGGGTGTGAAGGGGCAATTAAAGTTTTTGTATTGTGATGTCCCACAATGGCCCATTTAGTTTTTATAGGCCTTCTAGATAGGCAGGAGATGATCCTGATTGGGTTCACAGTTTAAGAACAAATATTTTTTTACAGTTACAAAGCAAAAAGCTTAAATATTACCTTACAGAATGTGATAAAGATATTAAGTGAAATTAATGCATGCAGCAACTTACAAGCAGGTCTAAAGGCTACACACGTTGTTTATAAGTCTAATACCCATCTTAACCATACTAACATACAGATGAAACAGACTAGTTTCCAGCAATGAATTTGTCCATGTTTGGCTAAAGCCTAAAGCCTTGGCAAGAGCTGACACCTGGTCTGCCAGCGTGAAGCCTGCTTTTTTGAATACTGTGACTGTAGCAAAATGTAAAGATTTACATATTTGTAACATCCCCACATCTTGAGAAAAATATTTTATTTATTATTTCTGGTTTTCTTGGTTTACAAGAATATTTCCATAAATTGATTTCCATAAATTAATCTGTCTGAGTTTTGTTTGACAGAATAAAACAATAGGACTAGAAGAGTTTTACATTTATGGCAATACCATTCGAAAAACATTATTTTATTATCATGATTTTTTTTTAAATGCCTCTGCCAAGGTACAGGAGGCTTTAGTTAGGTTGGAATGTGAATTTATGAAGAACATTTTAATGAGTTTTATAAACATTTTCTTCTCTTTGCATAGTTTTCTTTATCTCTTCAGAGAGCTTTGATGGGGATCATAACTGCAATAAGACTAAAACTGTGGAAAATCTCTTGGATTTAATTGCACTGAAACAACCAGAATCCTTGGTGATGTGAAAGGCAATTTCCTCTTTAGAAAGGGAAGAAACTATGATGGGTTTGAATCAAGCTACCCCATTCAGTTAAATATAGAGCAGCTGATAAAAGAGCAAGTATGGAAAGAAAAGGGCTGTCTGATAACCTGTCCTTTAATCAAATACGTGCTCCCTCTTTATTTAAAACATATTACAGCTCCACCAGGTAATGATTTCAAAAGAATCCTGAACAGAACAGAACATATCCACTTAATTGTCTAGTAATTGTCAATAAGTTTATGGCTGGCTCTACAGGTAATGATTAAGATGCTATGCAGATTCTTAGCAGACCCTTACATTTATGAGCTTGCACAAAATATTTTTAATAGCTTCTTTACTAACTTTATTTCTGAAGTTGACAAAACATGCATGTGCAACCATGGCTTAATGACCATATAGTACATGTTTAATTATGTTAAATATAATCTCAATTACATTAATTTCATAATTCATTTCTATGCACTTTTAAAATGATTGACTATCCCCAGCCATATGTTTTATGGTTCTTTTCCTTCTTTATTTAGATCTCCAGACATTTTTTTTTCATTTGTATATATCAGGGATCAGCAACCTTTTGTTAGTGGCATGCCAAGTTTTCATTCCCCCCCTCCCGGCCCTACCTCTTCCCCCTCTTCTCCCCCACATGACATGGGCCCAGTGCCCTGGCCAGGAGCTGCTCCCAGCCCCAAAGAGCACTATGCGGTGGCCACTCTCCTCTCCCCCCCACCACATGACATGGGCCCAGCATGAGTGTGAGTGCTGCTCGAAATCATCTCGCGTGCCACATTTGGCCATGTATACAAATGAAGTTATGTTAGCTAAGTTTACAGAGAAAATTTTCTCTGTATTAGTCCAATGCTATTAATTAATTGTAAAATACACACTAATTAAACCTTAACTTTCACCTAAATTAGATCATGCATTGCTTTTACTGGAATGCACAACTCAGCATAATGACTTTAAAACTCTTAGTGTGATGATTTGTAGTTTCATAAATCGTAAGACTGGAAGGGATCTCGAGGGGTCAACTGGTCCAGTCCCCTGCACTCATGGCAGGACTATGTATTATCTAGACCATCCCTGACAGGTGTTTGTCTAACCTGCTCTTAAAAATCTCCAATGATGGAGATTCCACAATCTCCTTAGGCAATTTATTCCAGTGCTTAACTACGCTGACAGGAAGTTTTTCCTAATGTCCAACCTAAATCTCCCTTGTTGCAGTTTAAGCCCATTGCTTCTTGTCCTGTCCTCAGAGGTTCTGGTTAAAGAGAACAATTTTTCTCCCTCCTCTTTGTAACAACCTTTTATGTATTTGAAAACTGTTATCATCTCCCCTCTGTCTTCTCTTCTCCAGACTAAACAAACCCAATTTTTTCAATCTTCCCTCATAGCTCATGTTTTCTAGACCTTTAATCATTTTTGTTGCTTTTCTCTGGACCTTCTCCAATTTGTCCTCATCTTTCCTGAAATGTGGCACCCAGAACAGGACACAATACTACAGCTGTGGCCTAATCAACACAGAGTAGAGCAGAAGAATTACTTCTTGTGTCTTGCTTATAACACTCCTGTTAACACATCCCAGAACAATGTTTGCTTTTTTTGCAACAGTGTTACACTGTTAACTCACATTTAGCTTGTGATCCACTCTGACACCCCCCCCCCCCGCGATCCCTTTCTGCAATACTCCTTCCTAGGCAGTCATTTCCCATTTTGTCTGTATGCAACTGATTGTTCTTTCATAAGCGGAGTACTTTGTATTTGTCCTTATTGAATTTCATCCTATTTATTTCAGATCATTTCTCCAATTTGTCCAGATCATTTTGAATTTTAATCCTATCTTCCAAAGCAACCCCTCCCAGCTTAGTATCATCTGCAAACTTTGTAAGTGTACTTTCTGTGCTATTTTTGAAATCACTGATGAAGATATTGAATAGAACTGGACCCAGAACTGATCCCTGCAGGACCCCACTCAATATGCCCTTCCAGCTTGACTGTGAACCACTAATAACTACTCTCTGGGAACTGTTTTCCAACCAATTATGCACCCACCTTATAGCAGCTCCATCTAGGATGTATTTCTCTAGTTTGTATATGAAAAGGTCATGCAAGACAGTATCAAAAGCCTCACTAAAGTCAAGATATACCACATTACCACTTACCCCTATCCACAAGGCTTGTTACCCTCTCAAAGAAAGTTATCAGTTATCAGATTGGTTTGACACGATTTGTTCTTGTCAAATGCATGCTGACTGCTACTTACCACCTTTTTATCTTCTAGGTATTTGCAAATTGATTGCTTAATTATTTGCTCCATTATCTTTCTGGATACTGAAGTAAGGCTTAGTACACACTTACTGGGCGGCAGTTGACACGAGATACACAAGCTATGCAGAGTAGATTGCGTAACTCCCTTTGACTTCCTAACTTCCCTTTAGCGCACTGTTTCGACTGCGCTGCACCGACGGGAAATGCATTCCCGTTGACACGGTGCTACGCCGTTTGAGGAGATGGTTTAATTGAATCGACTTCCAGATCAATTGAGCAGGTCTTCACTGCTGCTCAATCAATCCGGATAGATTGATCTGACAGCGGCGAATTTGCCACTGTTAGTGTGTGTACATACTGTAAGCTGACTGGTCGGTAATTCCCCAGGTTGTCCTTATTTCCCTTGTTATAGATTAACAGTATATGTGCCCTTTTCCAGTCCTCTGGAATCTCTCCCATCTTCCATGACTTTTCAAAGATAATTGCTAGTGACTCAGATATTTCCTCAGTCAGCTCCTTGAGTATTCTACGATGTATTTCTTCAGGCCCTAGAGACTTGAAGACATCTAATTTGTCCAAATAATTTTTAACTTGTTCTTTCCCTTTTTTAGCCTCTGATCCTACCTCATTTTCACTGGCATTCACTATGTTAGATGTCCAATCGCTACTAAGCTTTTTAATGAAAATGGAACAAAAAAAGTCATTTAGCATTTCTGCCATTTCAGCATTTTCTGTTATTGTTTTTTCCCCCTCAATAATGTTTTATTGTTACCCTTTATGTCTCTAAGTAGTTTAATCTCATTTTGTGCCTTGGCCTTTCTAATTTTATCCCTACAAACTTGTGTCATTTGTTCATGTTCATCCTTTGTAATTTGACCTAGTTTCCTCTTTTTGTAGGACTCTTTTTTGAGTTTCAGATCATTGAAGATCTCCTGGTTAAGCCAGGGTGGTCTCTTTCCTACACAGTGGGATAGTTTGCTCTTGTACCCTTAATAAGGACTCTGAAAAACAGCCAACTCTCTTGATTTGTTTTTCCCCTTAGACTTGCTTCCCATGGGAACTTTCCTTCCAACTCTCTTTGAGTTTCTTACCTACCAGCTCTCTCAGTCTCTCTAGAGTTCACTGATTTGTACTATTACCTTTGGGAATAAGAGAGAGATCCAGTGAGGATATTTTTGAATGACACATCAGAATGAATCTGCATGACCGAGAAAGTGAGAAATCACTGCATAAAATGCCCTGCTCTGGGAAAATTATCCCAGACTATTCTGGTGATTTAGAAATGGAATTTCAATTCACCATGTTCATGCACTTTGAATTCACTTGTTGTGAATGTTCATTGGTACAAAGGTTTATTCATACAGATCTCTGGAAAAAGTATATGAGGCCCACAGACAAAGTTATGTGACCAAATTTGTTTTGGGTGGAAGAGGAAGTACGAGTAGACTTCCCTCTTTTCCCATTCCTTTCCCCTCTAAAAGACTGTTGCTTCTTTGCACAGATTACTATCATCTGCTATCATATGCAAAGTATTGCCAGGTGGTGATGTGTGACAATGAAGTTGTGCAGGTTAGTGCTCTCCCTTGGTATCTATTGACACATGGGACAACCTATGCCTTTTTGGAAGATCCCACTCTCCTTCCACTGCTGCATCTCTTCCTCACTATGGGCGAAGTTCACCTCTGAGCAGGGACCCCAAGGCCTATAATGCCGTTTAATCCCACTTAAACCCTCCAGTTGGGATTTAAGTGGTGCATAGGCTTTTTGTCGAACCTCTTCACAGCAATGAATTTCACACTGTGTGTGTAGATGATTGGTGAAAGCAGCTACAAAGAGAACAGTAGAAAAGTGGTGAATAATTCCCCAGGCCAGAGCCCTGAAAGGAAACAGTTATGAGGATTCTGTTGTGCTCCTCCCAGGCTGGCAAACGCATGTGCCGTCCTGTCACAATTACCATATATCAATTGCTATGCTGAAAGGTGATGTGAGACAGAAAATTGGAGCCCAGTAAATTCCAGAAACATCCTTTCTATATTATCACAATAATACAGCCCCCTCAGGGATTTTTGTTGATCCCCAGAGCCCTGACAGGGGGACCTATTATGGCTAGGCATCTGTGCCCTTCTGCACTAGGACTGTGCGACCTAAAGAAGCCTCTGGGTAAGCTCAAAAGCTTGTATCTTTCACCAACAGAAGTTGGTCCAGTAAAAAAATGTTACCTCATCCACCTTGTCTCATGTACTCGGTGACACTTTTCAGCGTTACTCAAGGTGTCGAGGATGAATCATTATCTCCTGTTTACAGCACAAGAGAGCCTTGTCTGTGACCACCAGGGGAAACCTTCCCAAACTATCAGCTGCTGACAACACAAGCGCTCCCCTCTGTGCTCTGCAAGCCCCACTTTCTCTCTCTGTAGGCTAGCAATTTACACAACCCACTCGGGTAGCCAGTCCTTTATCTCCTGGACACCCTCACTGTGCACCAGTCCGCAGCCTTCAGGGAAGCAGTGCTCCCCAGGACACTGCTTTCATCTCAGTTCAACACTTTCTTTAGCACAAGGCACTAGACAGTCTTACAGTAAAACCAAACTGAAGTTTATTAAACAGACCTTGAGCTAGAGATTCAAATAAAAGCAAGTATAAGGGTTTGGAAATATAAGGTTACAGGTAAAAGAAAAACATGAGATGCAAACTACAGCCTATACTTACTAATGAGTTACTTTCTTGTCTAATAAAGTATCTCTCACCAAAAGATTCTTCCTTCCAGCACTTGTCTCATCCAGAGAACTGGGATCCATTTTTCACAAGACTTCCCGACCCCCACTGGTAATCGCTCCCCAGCTCTTCCTGTAATGAACAACAACTTGAGCCATTTCTTCTGCTCTTAATACAATTACAAGCCATTGCTTTTTAGTCTCCCTTCAGAGAACCCTCCTGGGGTTCGTTTGTCTTTGTTGTAGGTCAACCTGGACTGACAGTAAACAAAGTGACATCTCCACAGAAGTCCACTCTTCTCAGCACTGATTGGGTTAGCCCTGAGACCCTGCCTCGCCTCAGGTGACAAGTCTCACTTCAACAGCTTTGCAACCTAGTGTTCTACCTTTTATATATTCCATAAACTATTGCTCATGCAAACATCGCGCAATGACCATTACAATTAGCAGAACCTACACATGACCCCTTTCAGTATAATAAGGAGAAAATGGTCGGACGCAGATGTCATTTACCTGCCAGTACGTGTCTGTGTCACATACCCCCATGCTGGAATTACAGCCCTAGTATTCATGCCAATGACTGCTGTCAGTGGAGACAAGTGATGAAAGATTGCAGACTGCAGCATTGGATAGTAGATATATGAAATATTGCCAGTTAGTGCTTATACTGCAGCACAGCACCACAGGGAAGTACAGCTCCAAGCAGTTTCTGAAATGGTACTATACACATTTCATCCGTTTCTACACATGAAGTTAAATCACATCCAGCTCTAGTTAGTGCATCTCTTTCTGACACCTGTTGTCTGCAATAGGCAGTGTCCCTAGAGAAAACAAGGCTTTACAATTTTGCCTGGTTTTGGACTAAAATTATAATTGGCCCAGATTCAAAAGGTTCATGAATCTTTCACACAGGACTGGACTCGTCTTTGGGTTTGTAATGCAACCTGAAAACCAAGTTTTCCCGCAGGTTCAGGTTTAGTCACAAAAATTTCACATGGCTCTAGTATTCACAGGCAATGGCAGAAGCACCAGAGGGGCACTAAACCATCCAAAAAAGTATTTTATTAGGTTCTCTTCCTGACTCTCCCACTGGCCTGCTGAGTGACCTTGAGCAAGTCACTTCACTTCTTTGCCTTAGTTTCCCCATCTATAAAATGGGGCTAAATGATACCGACCTCCATTGTAAAGTGCTTTGAGATTGACTGATAAGAAATGCAGTATAAGAACCAAGTATTTATTAATTATTATTATTATTATAGTCATCACTGCTATAATAACCAGTGTACTCGTCTCATTCCCACTAAGCCAGCGGTTTCCAAACTATGGGTCATGACCCCAAATGGGGTTGTCCCATCATGGATGGGTTTGTGGCAATCCCAAGTGTGCGGAGGATGTCACTTTATAAAATGGCACATTCCAAACAGCATGACCTCACACACACTCAAGCAAGGTCAGACTGGGCAGAGGATGCCATTTTGTAGAGCAAAATGGTGTGTTCCATGCAGTGTGACCTCACCGGTATGATGCATGTGAGGTCATGCTACGCGGAGGACACCATTTTAAAATGGCATCCTCCACGCTGTCTGGGGTCACAGGAAGCAATAAATCAGAAAATGGGGTCATGCAGGCAAAAAGTTTGGGAACCACTGCACTAAGCACAACCACTGGGATTCTCCAAGGGGCCTATGGGACTTAGGTGCCTAACTCATTGAAAATCCCATCCTGAAATGAGAGTTGGGCAGCTAACAACCACTGGATACTCCATTTCCCCAGTGAATCTCTGAAGGAAAATGCTCTGAAACACCCCTTGAAATCTTTTGATAGGCCAATCCCTTCCCCTCCCCAGGACAGCCTGGTTACAGGGTAACAAAGACCATTAAGAAGATCGGTGTCTGTGGGGACAAAAAGTCTCCCATGACCATATTTTCTAGAAAAATATATTGACACAATAAGAGACCTTCTCACCATTATCATGTTATCTGCAGCCATCATTAAATATTAAGAAGGGCTGGTGAGAATATAATCCTATATTAACATGACATGAATTCAGAGACATATGCTAGTAAAATGCCCCTGTGGAAGGCAACTTACCCTTATCATTTTCTACCCAAGATAACAGCAAAATAGCCACTATCTGTGTAATTACCAGCTTGTGGATGGTACAACTCAAGGTCATATTGATTGGGTCAGGTAATTGCCTAGGAGCATACAGCCAGCTGAAAAACCACACAGCAACAATGCCTGCACCAGCTTATATTATCATTAAACTATTATTTTTAAAAAATAAAGAAACACATTTCTTAAAGTACCAGTGTTATCTCTAGAACATATTTAATGTCTATTATGTCTGTAAGCATAGCCTAAATCTGAATTTCCTAATTTTTTGTATCATGGCTAAGTACCAAATCTTGGTCCCTTTGAAATCAATGGGACCAGGATTTAATAACTCAACTTACTAAGGTCCACTTCTTAGTAAGATGCTCCCCAACACCCACTGGAATAAGAGTAGAGGAGAAAAATTTAGAGGTGTGAAATTTTTTCAGTGAATAATACATTTGCCGAAAAAGGCAGTTGTAGAGCAACAGAAACTATTAATGAATTAGAGTTGAATTCAGCAAATAGTTTCAGCCTACTAAAAAAAAAGAGGAATTTTTTTTTTTGAAAAATTTGAAACTGTTTCAACATTTTCAAAAACAAACCATTTTGACATTTCATTTCAAAACAAACTTTCATTTCAAAAGGTCATTTCAAATTGGTATTCATTTAGAAATGTCATTTCATTCAATGCAGACAAAATTTCTTTTGTTTAGGAAAGAAAAAAACAAAACAAAAAAAACAATTTCAGTTTAAAATAAGCAATTTTCCCCCTGATTTTTCAGTTCGGCCACTAATTAATTTTTTACTCAGCTTTAGCTGTAGCATTCACCTATGTTTACTCCCGTCAGAACAAAATACACAGGAAAGATGTGGTTTTACAAACTGAATTTTTGTAGAATTTTTGTTCTGTAGGAAATTTCAAATTTTTGGCTTATTCTGATTTAAAAAACCCCAAATTTCTAAATATCAGTTTTCCATGGTACAAAAATTCTATCTTCTGACCAACTCTACTCCAAAAAGTGTGAGCTGCCCCAATCATCCCACTGGGATCATGCAATGTTGACATTTGATTTGTGGTTACTAGTTTCAGCATTAGCTGCTTCACAGCTGATAACTGGCTGCATCTGCAAAACTTAACATGCTTATCTCACAAGCCCAAATGGCAAAACCATTTGCCCTAAGTTCCAGCTTCCCCTGGAACAATTTCTACCATACACTTATCTGTTGTCATTAAAAAAAATTTAAACAGTAAAAACTGAAAAGGCGGAGTCAGTGTAAAAGAAACCAAAAATAAAATCAAACTAAATACACCCATTATGTTATGTATTGTGCAATGCATATGCATTTACTAAAGGTCTCCTTTTTAACATTTAAATTAAGCTGCCACAGAAGTTCCTGTCTTACAGGGGTGCCACAGAACTGGCTGCAGAGCACAGGGAGTCGTGACTATATATAGCAAGTCTTATTTCCTAGATTGGATTGTCATCCAGTCTTTGTCCCTATAAAGCTCCCACTGAAATCAAATAGTCATTTTGCCTGGATAAGCAATGTAGCACTGAAAAAGCATATGGCAAAATTTTAGCACCTAAGACTTTTGTCCAGTCTATTTTTTTAAGAGGGTATGAATACCTTTAAAAAGCTTTTGATGTATTCTAGTGTTTAGCTGTACTTATTTATGGGATCTTTATATCATTTCATCTGTTTCTTTGGTTGTATGTTTTAAATGTTTTCTGATTTTAATGTTGTTGTTTGTGCAGTGACTAGAACACCAGGGTAGATAGGGATTAATAAAATAACATTTGTTATTCTCTTATTTTGTTGTGTTTGGAACATACCCGGCCCCTTTTATGAGTCTCTTTGACTAGAAACAAACAACACAGTTTTCCTGGGAAAGTTGGATCTTTTGTTTTAAACCAGCATTAGCTGACTGTTTAGTTCTTGTAACATTCCTAATCTTGAACATTAGTTTGTCTATTTCCAATGAGAGGATGCTACTTTGAACCATGTAGTTAAAACCAGCACATCACATACTACATCTTATCATAAAGATCCATTTTCACATGAAAAATGGTTTGTCAAAAGAGTACACTACAGCTTTCGTGTGGCTTAATTAAAGCATAAAGACCATTGTTCTATGGTTCTTTAATTTACATTTATTAAGCAGTATGCCACAGTGTGGGAGCGAATTAACATGCAGCAAAGCTTTCCATTCTCTTTATTGTCACAAGGGATATATTGGATTTCATTTTATTTAATATTTTAGTGGATGTACAGAGGCTGAGGGTAGGCAAGCTTGCTGCAAATTAAAAATCTAAGTAGAGCTGAATGAACCTGTTCTGGCAAGAATCACTCCTTTTTTGTTTTATATTCTTTTCTATCTTAATGACATTGAAAAGTGCCGCTCCCTAATTCTGGGGGTTAGTTTCAGTTTTTAAATCAGCGTCCTACAAGGATGGAGAGCAATACAATGTGAATAATCTATTTCATCCCATGGCTTTCACTAGTCAAAAACAGAAGGTGTTCTTGTGGAGCTCATTGTATACCTACAATTTGTGGGCAGGCTCACTTGTGTGTGTACTTGCACAGACAGCAGTATCCAAACGAGGGGAATTGGAAGTTAGTTTAATCATAAGTGACAGACATACAGAGGGCCCGGTTCTGCCACTAATACTCATTCCGAGTTGTAATTTACTCAGGGAGTAAGATTCTACTCAAAATGTATCAGAATCTGGCCCAAAGAATGCATCATTCGATACTATTTCAAGAGGCTATTTGGTACTAACTCTCACAGACAGGTCTTTATCGCCGTTGTTATGAACTTCTACAGCTCATGTAACACGAAGCTTTTCCATTAAAAATCAAATGCAAAGGGGTGATGTGCCAAATTTTAGCCTTGCTACCTGAGGAACGTCACTCCCAGATTTCATACCCAAATAACAGGCAAACAAACATAGGCAAATGTATTTGAGCTCAAGCCTCTTATTCACTTGAAATCAACAAGACTGCACATACAAGAAAGGGCTACAGGGTCAGTCCCTTAGGCTCAACAGAAGGTCTCAAAAAACCAAAGTAGGGCCTCTATCCTCTAAATCATCCCAAAGAATTGTGTGATCCTTCCTACTTCAGAGCCATATCCTACTGGCAGACACCAGGCAACGTTGTGGATTTCTACGTCTAAAGAGGGAGCCAGGAAAGGGCAAGGCCTGGGATAGCCCATTCCTGCTTAGGGTTTTTGTTCTTTTGCTGATAGCTCTTGGCAATAGAGCCGAGGCAAGTCACCACACAATCAACCCCTGAGCCTCAGGAATACAACAGGCCAGAGTCAACTTTCTTGCATCACCATAGATGAGTGATAAAAGGTTGCATCCCCTCTGTGCCAGTCACCTTCAAATTATACAAGTACTCTTTCCTCAAGGGAGTTGTCCCATTGATTGTACTGGGATTATTTATGTGACTAAGGATGACTCTCAAGAGTAAAGGTTGCAGGATCAGGCCCATAATTTGCTTTTAGACTTCAATGGCCGGACAGCATTTCTGTAGCATAAGCCAGCCTGAGGCAGAATCTATCAATGGTTAAGACAACCAGAGACTGCCAGACTTGGAAAGCTGTGTGCGCCTTTGACAGGAGTGTGTCCATACACTTTAAACACTACCAGGTCATTGAATTAAAATATACAGTGATGGAGTCCCAGGGTGAAATTTGCCGTATACTGAAGTCAAGGGCAAACTTCCATTGACTACAATGGGATCGGGTTTTACCCCAGAGGGTCAGTGCATTTAGTGATGGGAAGATGCGGGCAGATGTATGTCCACCTGTTATATCCCTACCTCTCAGCAGATGGACCCAAGCTCTTGACAAGTATGAAAGGTAATTTAAGTTGCAGTCTTGGACAAATTACCTGGAACCAAATATATGGCAATGCATTCTGTGTATCTAAGCATAGAATAGACCTAAGTATTCAGAGAGTACGAAACTGATACTAAATTGCCTATGAAGAACATACTGATATGCCAGAACAGTGATAATATTTTCATTCCTTCTTTTTCAGTTTCAGGCACTCTAACGTTTTCAAAGCAGTGATTTTAAAGGACAAATGAATTAGAAATTTCTAACATACATGGGGCGGTGCTCCATTTCATCATCATTTTAAAAACTGCCATTTTAGTTTGTATTCTTAAAGGAGGGTTTTGCTTTGCACTTCTTAAAATAAATGCTTGGTGAGGTTCATGTTAATACTAGGGGAAACAAAGGAAATTCTGTGATTCTTGACTGATGAGCAAGTGCTAAGACTTTCAGAATTATGATTTTGAAGCAACTCCTCCTCAGTAGAGGAATAAGCGTGAATTTAATGCAAATTAGAATTAGCATTCTGAGATATAAATTAAAACATGGAATGACTAAATATTGTATAATTAAAGATATAAGAGCCAAAATGGAAATGAGCTGAACAAAAAGTATTACCACCAATGGTACTGCACTGTGTATAATCTGTTCCTTTCTTCCTTAAATATATTTTCATCCTACTTCCCATATCAGCAGCACTCCTACCGTTGTAGGTGCAGAAGTGGCTGTGCAGTATCTAGTCATCAGTTAAATCTCTAATTCCATGCAGGTTGAGGTCCTACTCATTGAAAATGAAATGTCAATGAACTAGGGGCCTGATCCTGAAACTATTACTTTCATGAGTAATTCTTAGTTTTGTTAATAGTCCTGTCAACGCCAATGAGATTTCTTACTTCAATGGCTGCATACATCTGAAACTGTTTATAGATACTATAAACTCATAGACTCTAAGGTCAGAAGGGACCAATATGATCATCTAGTCTGATCTCCCGCACAATGCAGGCCACAGAACCTCACCCACCCATTCCTATAATAAACCTCCAACCTATGACTGAGTTATTAAAGTCCTCAAATCATGGTTTAAATACTTTAAGGTCCAGAGAATCCACCAGCAAGTGAGCCGTGCCCCATGCTACAGAAGAAGGCGAAAAACCCCCAGAGCCTTTGCCAATCTGCCCTGGAGGAAAATTCCTTCCCGACCCCAAATATGACAATATAAAGAGGGATTTCTTCATCCATCAGTGAAATGCAACACCCTCTCTAGAGTGAAATACTTACTGATGTAGGTAGTTTGGAATGAAAGAAGCAGTAACTGCATGATTTATCAGGAACATGCTTAGGAGCCTATTACACAATCTATGGATGCGGCTCTCCCTGAAGTCAAAGGCAAGTTGTGCCTATGGACTGAGAGCAGTATTTGACTCTCTCTGTATAAGATAGGTGCTCAAGGACAAAGTATTGCACTGGGGTCTTGGACGGAGCCCACAAACACTTCACACAACTGAACATATAGGAAATTTGTCCCTGAATTAAAAGATCTGAGCACCAATTTGGACATCAACTCTATGGGCCAAATTCAGCTCTGGTGAAAAGATGCAAGTCATTAAAGTTACACCACAGCTAAATTTGACTGTGTTGAGAGAGTTTATTTAGTTTTATTTATTGCAGTTAAATGTGAAAGAAAAAAAAATATTCACAAACATTCAGCATTTAGAATACAATTAAATCTTGAGCTTTGGCTATGTCATCCATATCCCACACACTTACAGTGGATAAATAATGAAGTTTGCTATTAAGAATTGTGTAACCAAGAGATCCCCAAGTATGAGGAATGCGGAGACAGTGGAAATGTTGTATTATTGTATTTGGCAGAAATAGAAAATATCTGCTCAGACAAGAATTTGGCTTGGATGTAGGCATGTTTGTTGACTTTGTACTGCTCTTTTGAGGCTGATGGAATTACATCTGATCAGAATTTCCAGAAATGTCTTTTTTTTTTAATTCCTAATAAACTTGGTGGGTTATGAAATAATGCTGGATGGCAGATGCAAAACACAAATATATAAAATATAGATCTTATTTATTTTATTAGACCAGGCATGATTCAGATGTTGCTGTAGGTTACATGTTTGGAGACAAGGAAACAATGAAAGAAGATACAGAGACATTGTTTTTCTTTCCTGGGGGTTGTATTATAGCAGTTGGGATAAGTAAAATGAGAGTCTGGATTCTGAAAATGCTGCAAGCATCTGGAATTGATTTCTCTCTCTCTATGGGTCACATTTTTTAAGAAGGGGTGTCAGTAGCAGTACAAAAATACATTTAGGTTTTGTTTTTCATACGGTGCTGCCAGTAAGAGATGGTCTGGTAAAAAGACATTTTCAAAGCATTACTGGAGATCAAGAGACATATTTAGCCTCAGCAATAGCTGAAATAAAGGATATGGGCCAAAACCGGAAACTTTTACAAATCCTCCCCACATTTTGTAAGAATTGGGTTCTAGCTACAGTCTACAATGAGATTTTGCAAAATCAAAACCATATCCAAGCCTCCTTTGTCTACCTCTGTTGAATCCTCTGGCAGTGGGAAGTGTATTGTCCCTATTGCATAAATTCCATGTCCTAGATGAGAAAAGTGGGTAAAGCATCCTAAATACCATCTGGTGTGTGTGTGTGTGTGAGAATATTACCATGAAACTCACTATACCTGATGAATCTATTTAACTATCAGTTCATCCAAGCAGATACTTCTATAGCCCTCATAATATTATGATCTGAATATTTCTCAGATTGGTTAAATATCACTGAGAGTGAAAACATGGAAAACTCTGTATTTCACTCATGTACTTATTTTACTGGACTTGGACTGGATCTAACTCCCAAGCAAGTCAACAGGAAGATTCATTGACCTCAGTGGGCTGGGCCTTTTTTGAAAAATGTTGCAGGTATTTGTTTATTTCTTGTTTCTTCAGAAGATGGTTTCCTTTTGTGGTGGGCTCAAACTATTCATTAGGTTTGAAAACCAAAAGCTATGCACAGAATATAAACAGAAGGAGAAAAACTAAGAGAAATCATGAGAAGGGGTCAAAAACCAAGACAACAGGGAACCTAGAAGTCACAAATGAAGGAGCATTGATAAAGTTAATCAGAACAAATCATAGTGCTTTTAAGATTTCACTCCTTTCAATTGGTATACACTAGTGCTGCAAAACCAGTATTAATTCTGTGCCTGTGGTCTAGCTGGTATGATCCATACACAGCCCCTCCATCCTCTATGCAGATTATCTATTGCCTGGAACAGAAGTTTCCAAGGTAGAGTGGTAGTTAGGACTATGGCTAGGTCAGAGCCTTTAAGCACTAAAACACAAAGATCATGATCCAGTCCCTACCCATCCACTGAACATATATGGAGAGCTTTCAGAGCAGCCTCTCAGTGGGTATTGTGCGGAGCCAAGATCACTAATTTCATCTTTCAAATCCCCCTTGAAGACTCATTTCTTCCAAGAAGTCCACAAATTACTGCCAGCAAGGATGTTGTTCTTACTTGGAATTGGAATCACAGCTCAAAGATCTAGCCTTACTCAGGGTCTCTCAGTATAGTCACAGTTTCTGATCTGTGCTGTCTGTTTAGATTGTAAACTCCTTGGGGCAGGGATTGGGGCTTTCTCAGTTCTGCACAGGGCTAAGAATATTGCTGGCACTTAAAGAATCAGAACCACATAAAATATGTTAAACTTTAAATGGAAAAAGGAATAAGGGTGTATACAATTTTGAAATTTACCATTGGAAAAAAGTCACTGCTGAGATTTTTAAACCTCTGTTGCATCCATTCGCCAGCATGTCTGACACCTCTAAGCACCAGTGTAATTTATAGAGCTGTGTATGGTCAACACATACCCATAAGCAGTGTATAATCAGACAGCTTCCTGTATTATAGTGGGGAAAAAAGAGCTACTGATTGTCATGTTGCATGGTACTCAAAGTTAAAATTTATTTAAGGGTGGATTTGAAAGGCTGGGTCCTGAGTTGACACAGACTGGTGCTGAGATTATGCCTACAGTACAACAAACACACATTCATTTTGATGAGGAGAGTGGGAAAGGATTCAACTACAAGATAAGAATCTATTAGCTAATGCTCAGCAAACTGAATTATAATAAAAATTCCTTGGGAGAACTCAAGGCATCTATATAAATGTAATATTTATTCCAACAGTCTCCAAATATTCCATTTGGGGTGATGACCTTTTGCCATGTAATAAACTAGAGAAACATATTTACAGCATATTGTTCAGTATATACAGAATCCAATGCTAAAAACATCTTTTGAATTACCTCTATTCTGCCTCGGGCTACCCCTGATACATTGAGGAGGCTGTTTCCTTTCAGAAAATGTTACATTTTCCTGAAGCTGCAAATTAGAAATGAAGAATTCCAAAGCAATAATTGACTGTTCAACTCAATCCAATTTGATAAAACCATTATTATTATTAACATTTATATAGGGCCTAGAGGTCAACTAGCTGGGGCCCCCATTGTGCTAGGCACTGTACAAACAGTCCTTGTCCCAAAGAGCTTACAGACTAAAAGACAAGACATAACAGACAGATCAGACAAACAAGGGGAACAGGGTGGGAAGTGGGGTAGCAAAAATAATAGGACATAGGCAATTTTTAGCTTATCAGGAGAGTAGGTTCCAAAACACTTATTTATAAAAGGGTTTTGCTGTTTCAAAGATATATGCATCACTCCAAATGTAAGCCTTCATCCCATGTACTATGTGCCTGTACTTACTGCTGGTGCCTCAGTAAGGTCTTGTCTTCACCAGAAAATTTTATCACATTTGAACATGATTGCAAAGAGCTGAGCTAGTGACATGATGCTAACTGCTACTGACCGAGCAGCATGGTGTGATTGTCCATCATATCAGACGATGACTGTCATGTTCTGGGTTGCAATTCAGACCAGTGAGAGGTTGTGTCACTGCTTTTCCTGTAAACTTGAGCACTTTAAAAGGTTGTGCTGCTGTAGCTCCCTGTCTCAATGTTCCCGGCCAGTACACAAACATGAACTGAGTGTCTCTATGTTGAGCAGCCATGGCTCAGGAAGACCGACTCTGGCAGCCTGCTTGTTACACTACAGTCACTACTAGCTAAGTGACCCCAACACACTCCCAATGCAGAATGTCCCTAAACCATCTGCCCTATCATGTCCAGCCCTCCCATGGAATGTTCAGAGGAGTAATAAGTAGGGCTCTACCAAATTTACAGTCCATTTGGGTCAATTTCACAGCCCAGAGTTTTTAATATGAGTCAATTTCACATTTTCAGATGTTGGCATCTGAAATTTCACAGTGTTGTAACCATGGGGGTTCCGACCCAAAAGGCAGGGGGCCATGGGATTAGCACCCTCACTTCTGCCCTGCTGCTGGCAGGGGCACTGCCTTCAGAGCTGGGCAGCCAGAGAGGTAGGCTGATGACCAAGCCAGCACCACCACTAGCAGCAGTGCAGAAGTGAGGGTCACAGTATATAGGGGGGTGGGTTACCATATGTCTGGTTTTCCCAGCAGTCTCCCACCCAAGTGGGGGGCTAAGAGCTGAAGCCACAGCCTCTCTGTATGGGTCGGGGGGCTGAGAGCTGAAGCCGTGGAGCTTCCTGCAGCCAGGGGAGGTTCCCAGAGATAGGCCCTGCAGGGGAAGAGGAAGTCTCATACCTCCCCATCCCCGGCCGGGACTAGTAGCTGGAGCCCTGTGCAGGGTAGGAGCCCCTGACCCTGATTACATAGGGGAGATCAGATTTCACAGTCCGTGATGCGTTTTTCACAGCCGTGAATTTGATAGGGCCCTAGTAATAAGGTCTGTCGTTCCTTTAAAATGAGACAAAAGCACAGCAGCTTGTTGCTTTAACTAGAGTTAAGAATCGCTTCAAGTCAAACAGCACTGGTTAAGTAAAACAAGTTTATTTTAATCTAAAAGAGAGAGGTTTTAAGCAAGTTCAAGTATAAATCAGAAATGGTTACAAACAAAAGTGAAAAATGCTTTTTAGTGACCAAGACTTCACAAAACTACAGTCTTGGGTCAAGATAAGATTCTTACCACACCTCCTTCCAGCAAGATGGCTTACCGCTCCCTTGCTCAGGATCTCCCACAAAGTAAACAGTGCTCAGATCCTTTGTCTTCTTATGTGAAAGATAACTTGAGTTCTTTGCCCCTCTCTTTTATAGTCCAGTGAACTTTTGAAATGTATCCTTTGCAAAGTTCGGTGCCCCTGAGAAGGTGCTGATTTCTTCCCTGTTCGTGTTTTCTACAATGCAAATTGATCTAATATGCTTCTAATATGCCAATGAATGGCCATTTGACTGCGATTGCCAATTGTCTGTGATTGCACCTGGATGGAAGCGCCAGCCTTTCTTTTGTCTGGAAAAAGCCTATTTGCCCACTCCCCACACGTCTGGTTCCATCACATTTTGGTAACATCACACAAAGGGAATTCAGTACTTTGTATTTAATGTTAACACATGCATTTTACAATGATATTAATAACCAGTGTGTCATTAGCTTTTGTATGAAACCTCACAAGGCACCTTTCGTAGAAATATTGCAGCAGTGTGTAGGGTCTGAATACAGGGGTGCCTAGGGTCACAGTGATTTCATGGCATCACGTGTTCTCATGTTACTATTCAGTCCAAACTATGAGGAGCAAGATTGCAAATACATGGCGCCCAGGAATATGCAGGCTCCCACTGAAGACCTGGCATGACACTTGGTCCTTTTTTTAATCCATTTTTGCATCTGTCTTTCTCATAGTGTTTACAACCATTATTGATAGTTGCTCTCCATTCATGTCTTCGAAGTTGTCAGTTTTATGCTTCATGAGCTGACCAACCCTCCTGATCTTTTGAAATTTCAGCTCATCTTAGAAAAAAAATCTTTTTGCGAGGAGCATATCATCGCCTGTTCTGAAAACATGACCTGTTCATCTAAGCTGAGCTTTGCTGATCATTGCCTCAATGTGGGTTGTTTTTCAAGGATGTCAATGTTTGCAGTGGACCTTCGGAATACAGCAAAGACAGTGCATCTGAAATTTTTCACATTACGTAACGTGTCTGTCCATGTTTCATACCCTGATAAAAGGGACTGTACCAGGGCTGCATTTTATATCCTCTGTTTTGTTGAGAGTTTGATTATGTGCTGGTTGAGTATCCTATGGTGAAGTCTTCCAAAGTCCTGGCTTGCCATTCATGTTCTATTTGATTTTTCTTGATCCAGAGAACCATCACTTGAGATTGTAAAGTGATTGACGCTCGTTAACGCTACATCATTGATGGTGATGTTAGGCTCAGTGGTTATGCTTGATGGCGCTAATGTAGAAGATTATGATTATCTTGACAAATACAGAGCATGACTCGTCCCTGCTTATATTGACTGATCAACAGTGGGTAGCATTGTGGCTAACATTTTGCAGCAAAAAATAATAAAGGACTGATCCTGCAAGCAATTCCTATATGACCTAAAGCTCATTAACATGATACCCATCACTAGTAGCCTGCCTAGTTAATACATACTCCTCTGAACTGGACTACACAACATAGAAAGAGAGAAACACTTTCAATATATTCATGTCTTGAAAATTCTGCTCACCAAGTAGAAAAAGTTTCATTGTGAGTGGAAGGAAAGGAAGTTTATTCATCAGTTTCTGCAGAATTTAACCTTTCATTAAAAAACATTGTTTCTGTTATGGTAGCAAAATGAATGAAAGAGAGAGAGAGAAAAACACACAGAGTCAAAGACGACAAGCAATTGTAGCTGGAAGCTACTATTAAGAGATTTGTCAGACATTGTTAAAGCACAGATTCTGTGTTACACTGGGGACTTAGGCTTTGGGCCAGACAAACTGTAGAGGAAGAGGTGGTTTTATGCAGCCCTACTGGGTGTTCTGTGAGCAAATCTTTTTATCTCTCTCTTTCAGAACATGTGTTGGTCTGACCCCTAGTGTTAAATTCCTTGTTACTGTGAAGAAACCATGTGCCAGAAAAATGATGTTAAGCCACAAGTTCTTTATAATTATGGGATCCAGGTTGGAACTTAAATTCATTAGTTGGATACACTTCACTAATCAGAGGTTTCATTTTAGTACATGGACTGATTTTGGCTGTTTCTTTCAATCATTTAAAATTATTTCTTTGCAAGATAGACAGACACTTTTCTGAGATTCAGCAGTGTATTACATATATGTTTAGGTAATGATTATCACTAATCATTTCTCTTGCATTCAGTCCACCATGAGTTTTAGTTCATTTGAAATGAACCACATATTTTGCTCTTTTCCTTATTGGCTGGATACTTTCTAGAACTACTTCCTTTCAAAGCAGCACAAAGCAGTCTTATTCTTTACAATCTGGACACTACTTCACTAATTCTGGTGATGGCAACCAAGAGATGCTACTGAAGAAACTCGGTGAAAACCTTCTCCACTTAACCCCACTGAAAGAAGAACTGAACTGGTTATAGGAAGAGATACACCCCCACAGAAAACCTGTTTCCCCAACATACCCCAATATATGAAATGTTCAGCTCCAAATTCCAACTTCACAGCTTTTCACCGCCTCGATAATGGGCTGAACACAAACCCCATGTTGAAAGTCTGGGTCTAGATGCAAGCTTAGCAGGTCTGGGGTGTTTCTAGTTATGATGTGCCTAGAGACATCAGCGTTTTATATTAGCCTGCCGGTGAAATAAGTACTATCCAGCACTGAGTTTCAGTCCTCATTCTAACGTACTACCCACTGTGCAATCCATTCAGCTTCAGAGCTAGGCAAATCATTTTCCCCCCCTACATGGTGCTTTAGTCTGCACCAGAGGGGTGTAACTTTTAGACTGCACTAGCATGTCATGCATTAACTGCCCCACGTGGACCCTATCCATGAGAAGTTCACTAAGGTGCGTTAATGTCATTCTATTTCAAACGGTACAAGTTTAATGCACACTAAGCAACTTTTAGCACGTCAGCAGTGTCCACGATAGCCAGTTAGTAGGTGACATGCTAGTGCGGACTAAAATTTACACCCCTTTGGTGCAGACTATAGCACCATGTAGGCAAGCCCCAAACAAAGTTGTCTAGACTCACAGTTTGTTAAGTGAAGTGCTTTGATCTATACCTTTGAACCATTGCTACACTTGTTTTGGCTCCTGGCTCTGGGGAAGGCTGCCTTTCTTCTTGTGGGATGACAGAGTAAAGAAGTTCAGCTGGGACACTTAAGCTCACAACTCCTCGATTTAGATGTGAAGGGACTGGCGGCAATGCTTTCATATCTGGAATTCGCCTGCCTCTGGTTCTTCTCTGCCCTCAGACTTTGGTCTGAGTGTGCTGGGGTTTGGGATTTGGGCTTTTTTGGAAAAGGTCCGTTCCTTAAAGAATTGTCACAATCAGAGCTTGCATCAAAATTGTCATTTTGGGCAACATGTTCTAGTGTTTCAACAAAAATCCCTTAAAACTGAACATTTTGGTATTTTCGCTTTCCAAAAACCATTTTTAATAAAAAATTGAGCATTTTTACCAAGTTTTGAAAACCTAGTTTTGTTTTGTTTTTTCTTTCTTTGTTGAAAATTTCAGGAAATTTTTTAGAAAAACCATGAAGAAAAATGTAAGTTTCCAATGACAAATAATTGGCATTTGTCAGTAGGTAATATTTTAATACCCACAGATGCAGCCAGCATTGCCTTTCAGTTCTGACCCATCCCTCCCCGATCTGCTTCACTTAGCATAATAACGATACAGCTTTAGAACACAAACATAAAATTGCATCTCTTCCGTGAAGGGGTGAGGGTGTGTGTCATAAATCTACTTCCAGTCCTGTGAATAATGGAGAGAGAGAAAAAAAACAGGGAGTGAACTGGAGTGTCTCTCAGGCATTAGCAGCTGACACATGAAAACTGCAAAATCCTACTGCACAATGAGCACTTTTGACCAGGATACTGTGTAAAAGCTGAGCTTTGCCTTTTTAAAGGCTTTCAATGAATATTTTATAATATTGGACCTCATCTTCAGGAGCATTAAGCTGGCTTTGTGTTCCACCACTGGCCTCAGGAATCTAGGAAGGATCATCCCAGAGTAAAAAGTGGTGTACAGCCAAAGTAAGACTTCATCCACCATATGCTTTCCTTGCTGCAGAAATAGGGAGGGAGGGGGGTGTCATGGTGACTGAACAATGGGCATGACTGGGAGGCAACTCTACTAGGCCAATCCTGGGGTAAAGCCATTGTGGTTCTTACTGTGGCCTGTGCTATACAGGAATAGGGTGACCAGATGTCCTTATTTTATAGGGATAGTCCTAATATTCGGGGCTTTGTCTTGTATAGGTGCCTATTCTCCTCACCTCCGTCCCGATTTTTTGCACTTGCTATCTGGTCACCCAATACAGGAAGTCAGACCAGATGATCACAATGGTCCCTTCTGATCTTAGAATCTATGAAGTCACTGGCCAGCATAAACTCAAAACAGACCTCAGGCTGCGGTAACGCAGCACATACTGGGAAGCATACACAGAGCAGCAATGGCATCGGGGCAGAACAAAGGGGATTGTATGTCACAGGAGCACACTTCAGTGGGAGCACTAGAATAGAAAGGCCTCTGGGTGGTGGGTAGCCTTTCAAGCACCATGTAATCAAACCGTGTTCAGAACAAGTCTGCACAACACCGTACTAAACATTTCAATGGTTGTGGCACTTTGTCTGTACCAGTGCTCCTATCATTGATACCAAAGTGATGCTGAACCAGTGGGGTTGGGGGTGGGGGAAAAAGGGGAGGGTGTGACAAAGTGAGAATATTGTTAATGTTTTCTCTGAATACTGTGTGAGCCTCAGTTTCCCCTATCTATTACTCAAGGATCTCAGTGGAGGGTTAAGGGTGTGCAATCATTGCAGAGACCACTAGAGGGCAGGTATGGCTGCTTTTAGCTGCCTGTGCAGGGATAATGACTGATCCCTTCCAAGGAGCCAGCTGGAGGTGTTGGAGAGAGGGTGGAAGTCAGCGCAGGAAAGAGGACCAAGGCAAGGGGAGGGGCAGAGGTAGGTCTGAGGCAGGTGAGCTAAAAGCAGGAAGTTCTTTTGGGAGTGCCCAGGGGGTAGAGCCCACGGTTGGGCTCTGGCCCCCTTAGGATGGGCATTGGTGTAATTTCCTGATTCCTGTGTTAACAAGTTCTGTTCTACGCTGTGTTCCCGCTGAGTAATCAATGCTGCTGTTTCCAAGCTGGCTGAGAATCACTTCTGACTGTGAGGTGGGGTGTGCATGGCCCCTTTGAGGGTGTGTAAGTCTTCCCCAGGCATCCTATCCAGCAGGGAGTTGGATAACTGCGAGGAGCTCACGGCAGAACGGCGGTGCTGAGCGCTCAGACCATCTCCAGGAGGCTGAATGCACGGGTGTGTGTGCGCCCTGAAGGGGGAGACACCATACTGGAGTCCTGATTGGCTTAGTTAGGAGCGGTTCCAGAGTGCCGAGCCTGTCTCTCCGTGACAGGGGTACTTTCCCCCTTCCAAAAGTAGACAGGATCTGTGAGCTAATAAGACTAAAACACGCGAGTCTTGTCTCCTAGCCCTCTAACCACCAGACAATGCTGGTTCCCGCTTACAGAGGATACAGAGTTTGTTCGATTCTAGCATTGAGGAGGAGTTGCAGAAGGTAGACACCTTCTTTGGAAAAGGCTGGAAGCATTACAAGGGCTTTGCTGTCCCACCGAACATCAGATCTGAATGTCCCATGAAATGGATCTTCGCATCACAGAATTAGGAAGGGTTCTTTTGCAAATCTGGGTAAAGAACGTCAGCCAAAAACAGTGTTCTGATATTTATCAATGGCCACCGTCCTCACTCGTCAACTTTGAAGAAGGGATGTGTTCTTTAAGAAGACTTTTGATGTTAATCCACCAAAGAGTGAGTGAGAGAGCTTGGTATCTACACCCAACAGGAAAAGACCTCAACTGCTATAATATGAACCATATCATGCCCTCCTCACCTCTGTGATTGGAGACTGTGGGAATCCGGCAGATCCTTAGTCCAGAGGGGGACAGGAGTGGCCTCAACACCATCAAGTCCCCTTTGTCTAACCCTTCAAAAGCTTCCCCCTGAGCATTCCTCGTAGTGTGGGAAGTGGACATGCTGCAGGAAGGACTAGGGAAATGACCCTGCCAGTGGCTTTGTACTCTCTCAGCCCTGTGGAACCCTCAAAAGTAACTTGCCCGTCTTTCCTCACTAGATGCAGTGGAAGATCCTGTCAGCCTGGCCAAAGGAGCGGACAGGTGGAGTGTGGAGGTGCAGGACTTCCATTTGTCTGGCACATGCCAGTGTGGAGGGCTCTAGGCCTGTGTTGTGCTTAGAGAATCCTTTGCTTTTCCAGCTGTACCTCTGTTTCTTCCATGGGGTAAGAGGAGGCAAGCTCTGACCCCACACCTTCTGATGCTGGAATAGCCATTGACTTGAGTGGGAACAGGCCCAGGCCTCTCAGATGGTAAGCAATAAACACACAGAGGCAGGGACCAGGGTTTTTTCCCCTGTGTTTTTATGACACTGAGCAGTATTAAATAAATGACAGCATTAACACTGCTTTTTGCTTTCAATGAAAGGCAGTTTTGGGTCACGGTACAAATGAGAGCTTAAATAGCTGCATTTATTAACTGTTACATGATGATATGGTTAAAGCCTAGTGGGAACTTATGTCTGTTTTCCATTTGTGGCAAGGCTTTAAAAGTGATTTTAAAAAAAAGCTTTTATTTGACAGATGAATCCTCATGAGTACAAATTAATAAAGATTAGTTCAATGCTGGACCATTCTTGATCACTTGGGAATAGAACAACTAGTCATCCTTAATGTTATTCTTCTCTAGGGAACAAAGCTTTTTGTTTGTTGTAATGAAGTGTTATAATTTAACTCAGCTTGGCTGGAGTGTAACTTTTTTCTAGATCTGAGAAAAAAAGTTATTATGCAGCTTAGTGTTTGAGTAATCTTCATGGCGTGTAGCAAATGACTGACACAACCCAAGATTCTTCTCTTTGGAAAATATACATTCCACTACTCTTTTGTTTCTTGAAAGTCCATTCAATGATTTTCATTAATAAAATGTATTGCCCATGTAGATTCTTTCTGCAGTTGTAATAGTGAAGAGTTCTGTGCATATAGGTTCCGTTGCTTCTGATCTTTGCATATTACCTGTTGATTTCTTTGGGAGTAGTGGATATTTTGGCAGAATTGTTGATTAGTCATATTGGATGCCTCAAGTTGATTTACTTTATCTCCAAGCAGGAGTGATCTTATTAAAATCTGGAAACTGAAACTTATCTTGGACATTATGCTACAGCTATCAAATCCGTACCTGTAAATCCTGATGAGCAATCTATTGGGTGGACAGTATCTCAGAGGACTTCATTGTTTGAATATGTTTTTCCCTCTCTCTCTCTCCTGTTATATTTAAGTGATCTTGATGTTTAAAAGCGAGAAGCCATTTGTACTGGATAAACTCAGGTATAGATGGGTATCTGTGCCAACGCTTCTCAATCTAGTTTTGATCAGAGACAGTCAATCATGCCAGATTGTGCATTGATTTCATGGCACAGACAAATAGGGACACACAAGAAACCAAAAATGCCCTATTCAAAATTTGATCCTAAGGCTTTACTGATGTTTGTGAAGTGCTCGGATACTAAGGCAATTGGGGCAATTTAAGTACCTAGACAGATAGAGGACTGTAGAGATAATAGGTTCTGGGTTAGATCAGGGCATCACCTACTCACGTTTGATATCTACTGGAAATCTTGGAGGATAATTTTTGGAAGTGATTTGTATCTAAAGGAATTCTTATTATGGTCCTACATATTAGATTTGCTTTAAAAAAATAGGTACAGTATATCCTACTGGTGCATAGTGCCATGCTGCAGAGGAACATGGCACCAGTGAAGTAACAAATGTTGTTGAGTCTCATCCAAAGCCCAATACTGAAGGGCTCAGTAGGTAAGGATCAGTTCCTTAGTTCAAATTCAAGTCCACTGGAACTAGAACCTTCCCCCTAGTCTATTGCAGAATGACCGGAGAATCATTGTACTCATTTTTTCCTCTCTTTCTCTAAATCTCAGACTGAATGCAGGTGTGGTGCCTGCCCAGGTAATTATCTCAGGGAGGCTCTGGAGACATCAGTCATCATTTTCACTTGCACTGAGTCCTCTTTACACTGGTCTAGCTGTGTAAATAGGCCTTAGTGCAAATAAGATTCAGACCCTCTTTCACCAAGTATTTTCAGCTTAGCTTTTTTAAATAAAAAAAAAAATCTAACCTAGCTTTCCTCAGGCTGTATTACAGAGAATGAAAATAAATAAAAGTCCAGCAGTTATTTCTTATTTATAGCCACTTTACACCACCCCTCATCCCAAAGGGCATAGGTACCCCACCTTATACAACAGGAAAGGTTGAAAGGAATATATCCTGTGCATCTGCCTCCTATACAGAAACCCAGGAGCATCCAGGGAAGGAAGGCAACATTTGCCCTCCACAATAAACCCTCCCATCTGGCACAATGAACCAATTCACGTTCCAAGCCCATCATTCTCATCTTGGTTTTCCCCGTCATAAATGTCTTGTGATGCTGAGTAACAAATATAATCTGAAGGTTATACACAGATGAGCCAGTTTAAAATTGTTATCCCTCATACAAAGAGTTATACATACCACAAGTTATGCACTGTTATTTGAGTGGTGTTCCAAGGAACATAATGGCATAGTTTTAAAGAAAGCTCAGGGAAATCATGTGCACTCATTATCTTTATGATCCATCCTGGTATGGGGTCAACTCCATATCTTAATTTGTTAATTTGTTCTGTGGTTTTTTTTTTCTTTTTTTTTTAATCTGCTCTTGTTTCCCAGCCATCTTGAAACAAAACTTTGTAGCTGCTACTTAACTTGAAATATTAAAACCCAAATCACATCGAGTCAGTAACTATGTGATGTATTCTGACACCAGCTGACAGGTGGAAATAGAAGCCAACAAGCTTTGATCTCCTCGAGAGCATATTTGAAATAAAGGGAAGATCCTCCTTTCTCCTCCACTTTTAACTAGCACTTTGTGTAATTGCCAGAGCCACTGACCTTCCAGAAAATGACTGATTTCCTCTTGAGCCTGACGATGCTACTGCTAAATTGACCACATGGATCACTGCATAGCAACAAGAGGCATTTCCTTCCATGAGAGATGAATTTGACTTCTGCTCATTGTTCTCTGCCCCTGTCATTTTGGAATGATACAGACCAGAATCAAACCAGTTATCTCCAATAACAGCACGGAGCCATCAAGATTAGCCCACCGGGGTTATTATTAAGCATCTGATAGATTTTCCAAGGCATTTTTATCACAAAACTACCACTACAATTGCAGGCTACAGTGGCAGTCTTGGCAGAGAACAAATGGGCCATGAAAGCTGAACTCCCCTCTCAGATGGAGGTGGGTGTCTCACAACCAGATCTGAAGAATATGTGGGCAGGGTGGGGCATAAGCATGGGCAAAGGTGGCACTGTTGTTGCTTATACAATCTGAACAGAAGCAGGTTGTAAAAGCATCTTCATACAAAACTCCTGTTTGCAGTCACATCACTTTCTCAGAGGTTGCATTTGTTTTGGTCCAGTCTTTTGAGTGGTTACTTTCAGCTGCGGGACAGAAAGTGTGATGTGTGTTCATCAAAATCTGTATGATTTTTTTTTCAATATGTGAACATTTTTCAGCTAAGAAATTACTTTGTTTGTTTTGGAATCTGGATAAATAAGAAAAAAAAATTTAAATCTTTGAAATTTCAATGACATCGCATAGGGAGAGCTAAGATCGTCACTCCATTTAAATGAAGAAGGAACTTTCTCTCTTACCTGTGCTACTCTTGACACCATGCAATAAAGATGGATCACAGAGGAGTGCTAGTAGATAAAGCCCTGCAAATCTACGGATATCTGCGGACTATTTCTTGTGGATTGCAGGTTGGATGGTCATGGAGGTTGGGAACTTTGTGACTTTCGGGGCAGGGCAGGAGCAGCTGCCAGCCAGGGGTGCAATGAACAGCTGACCAGCTGTTAGGTGGGAAGGCAGGGCTGACCAGCTCTTTGGGGTGGAAGGAGCTCAAAGCTGATGGAGGGCTGCTGGTTCCAAAACAACTGATGCGTGGATATGGATGGGAATGCAGTTAAAGCTAAAAGAGGGAGGGCAGATTGCGGGTTGGGCAAAAGTTTATTCCAGCGAATGTGGATTGGATGTGGATCCACATATTTGTATCCGCCAGGGCTCTACTAGTAAGAGAGTGATTTTTCTTTCCTGGCCTGATCACATGACTTGGGTCAGCATTAAAAAAGTTTAATCCCTATCCCACTGCAGGGTGCAGTGGCCAGTGACTCCAGGGGTCGTTTATGTTCTTGGCATTCATGCCTCCCATTCCTCCTCTCACCAATATACCCAACAGGTGGCTGAAATAATTTGCTTGTAGTCAGCATAACATTCCCATCAACTGCTGTTCAGTGGCTCCCTGTCTCTTTCCATATCTAATTCAAATTCCCCAGTCTCACTTTGCTCCCCCACTCACATATCAACCCTTGGTCCTTCCCTGTCCATCTCTCATGCCCTTATGTTTAATTTTAATAAAAGGTTTAAGCCCTACTCTATTTTATATCAGGCAGGTCATAAAATCACAGGGCCAGATCTGAGCACAGGATGGAAAGGGAAAAAGGTATTCCTTGTTCCTGGGGGTAGCAGGGCTGCCCAATTTCCTTTCAGACCCTTTTATCTCCTTCTCCACTAACAAGTCTGTGCTTTTTTTTCCACCCTGTGGCCTACGCTTCCAGTCTGCTACACATCTCCATCATCTACCATCTACTGCACAGTTCTGCCTAGATTGTTAAGCTCCATGGGGCAGAGATTGTCTTTCTAGTTGTCGCTGAAGTGGCTAACATCCTCGGTGACATAGAAATAAATACAACAACAACAGCAGAGACTCTGGGTATGTCTACACTACAAGTGCTACAGCAGGACAGCTGTAACACTCCAATACAGCGTAGGCCATTGGTGTGGTAAATCCACCCCTTGAGACAGAGTAGCTAGAATTCTTCCATCAAACTAGCTTTCTCTGCAGTGCGGGTTAGGTCAACCTAATTATGATGCACAAAGCACAATATTTTTAACAGCCTGAGCGCTGTAGCAGATCAACTTAAGTCTGAGGTCTAGACTAGGCCTGAGTGTTGGGTAGGAGAGAATGTGGCTTATGGGATGGTAAAAGGTTAGAGTTTTACTCATAATTCTGAATGGGAAATGCTATACACAGAAATGCTGGGGTTTAAACAAAATTTTCACAAGAAAAGAAAAAGAACTTACTTGATTCAGCTGGACTGCTTTGCAGATTGAATTCACAGCACAGATCCAAACTGGGTTATCCAGGAGAGATGTCTGCTCATCTCCACAGGCATGGAGGGCTCCAAGTGAAACTGGTGCAGGATTCTGGGATGCCATATATGAATTGGAGGCACAGAACTTCTACACACAGGCCAAGGAGCTAGCAGACTTGACACTACGTGGCTTATCCAGTTATTTTCCTCCTCCAGCAGAGGATACTAAAGCTTTAAGGATGCAGTGATGGCCATGAAGCATCTCTTGGTTGATCTGTGGTCAGTTGAGGGGGAAGCGTGGGATTCTTCACCCTCCCACATCCAGGACACGTGAACAGCCACTGCACAGCATAAGCTACATGGACTGTATGCTGACCTAGAAGGAAAAAAAACAAGGCTGAAAGGTATCAAATGGAAGCCTCACAGAATGAAAAGACAAATTTAAATGCAAATGGAAATTCTGATCGGTAATGACAACAGTCATGTGATATAACTCCGGGTGTGTAGCGAAGTCCTTTGTATCTATGCTCAAGAACTCAAAGTCACGTAGCCTGTAATCGAAGGAAAGGTCTAATGCTCATTTTAAATAGTTTGTTTTTCTGCTCTCCTGGTCTATCACAATTGGGCTTGGAGCTGGTGGTGACCTGAATCACCTGACTTAGTCAACCCAGGCCAAAGTTAGCTGTTACAATATCATTCCAGCTCTATTTTGAGCATAACACTCACTTTAAAAAAACAAAAGTCATCAACACTTTGATCCACTCACGCACTCCCCCATCCATTCCATTCTACTGATGGTTCTAATTTGTTTTACTTTTCCCTTGTAGTCAGATTCATCATTTTGAAGCCCACAGATGTGAATTGCCATCTGAATTTTTTTGTTTTCTGATTAAAGTAACATCATTTACTCCTGTGCCCCATTAAAAGTCAGTTTCTTGGCCTAGACTTGAATCCTGGGTCTGCAGCCAACATTTCCTGAGTAATTCCTTTTCAGTACTGGATTTTCAGACTGATAACTGTTTCATTTTGCACACATGCAAATCTGATCTCACACATCAAAAAGGAGAATACTTCATTTCTGTAGCAGACTTCCCTTTGGGACACAAGGTCAGACAGATTTTCCAGCAATTATGAGCCTTTCATAAAAACCACACATGAAAGAATTATTTTTCCAGCATAGGCTTTCTATAGGGCTAGGGAAAGAACTGACTACTGATCCAGTTAAAAGCTACAGTGAGTACATTCATTTTGGGAAATAGAGATTAATTAGTTATTGGAGAAGGATGGTCTTGTGGTCAATGCACCAGACAGACTCAAAAGCTTCCCAGCTCTCGCACAGACTCTTCCAGGATATGTCTATACTGCAATTAAAAACCCACAGCTGGTCCATGTCAGCTGACTTGGGCTAAAGGGCTGTTTAATTGCAGTATAGACATCCAGGTGGGGCTAGAGCCCAGCCTCCGGGACCCAGTGAAGTGGGAAAGTCCCAGAGCTCAGGCTGCAGCCCAAGCCAGAATGTCTACACCACAATTAAACAGTCCCTTAGTGTGAGCCCAAGTTAGCTGGCCTGAGCCAGCCACGGGTGTCCAATTGCAGTGTAGACACCTCTTGTCACCTTGAGAAAATCTCTTAGGGCCTGATCTAAAGCCCAATTAAGTGACTACAATTGACTTCAGTGGACTTTGGATCTCTGTTTCTCAATTCTCCACATATAAAATGGGAGGAATAATCCTGGCTTTCTTCCAGCCTTTTGTTTGTTTTCAGCTGTGCTGTAAGCTCTTCTGGGCAGGGACTATTTCTTGCCATGTTTATGTACAGTGCCTAGGAGAGTGGAGTTCTCATCTTGGTGGGGGCTATGGTTATAAAAAAGGATGCCACAATAGAGTAATCAGAGAAGTCCTAAACAATGTGTTCAAAAGCTACTTTGTGTTGTAAGCAATAGTCCTTCCTTAATAAGACTTTTTATATATAAATCTTCTTGAATTTGATTAATAAATGGATATGCAATACAAATACATACAGGGACTAGTTCACTTCTCCTATAGTCAGGAATTTTACCATGTATTGTACTCTTTATATGTCATGGCTGGAGTCATTTACAACCCTGTCCTGCTTCCCTGACATCCAGGTTAAAATTCAAAACTCTTGTATTGCCATTTGCCAGTGCAATCTATATTTCAGTTCACTTGTAAGAAACCTTCAATTAAATCATCATGAACAATGCTGCTTCTTAGGGACTCTGGTAATTCCCTACCTGGCAATCCTGCACTCAGTCGAGGGTTTATTGATCTCTCCCAAAAGGTGCTATTTATTATATTAGATATTAATTCATTGTTACAGTCATTAATATTTTTGGGGGGAAATGTTCTTAAGTTTAAAATGGGTTGTAAATAAAGACTGAGTAAAAACTGCTTCTTGTGCCCATTTTACTAGTTTTTATACTACCCAGTTATTCAGGGATTTGTTTTATTGCTAACACAATGCATTTTGATGTGCATTCCAGCATTCCACCAGAGTCCACTCTCCCCTAACTCTTGGTCAGAGGGGAGAGAGGGAGAAGGGTGGGGCTGCAGGCACATGGATGTGGATGGGAGGTGAAGAAGGGGCCAGAAAGCTGGAGAAGAATCTGAACATCCTCTCAATTCTGCAGCCTGGGGTGTCTTTTACACTGCTTCGCTGTGAAAGCAACCACACCTGATCTGTTCTCACACAGCCTCCAGCATGTAAGTTACTCCCAGCTATACTGCATGAGTGCTATGACCAGCCACTCTTGAATTACACTGCAGAGCAACACCAACAAATTTCCAGTCCCAGACTTTTCCCCAGAAATGTGGGTCTTGTAGTGGGTCAAAATTGGTTACAAAGAAATAAAAGGTAAGAACATAAATAATACATAATTTAACAAGCTAAGTGAATTCAAAGCAAAACCTCTCTCATCACATGCTTCAGCAGTCTTACTGGCTGAATTCTTTTCAGACAGGCTCCTTCCCCTTAGTCTAAAGCTTTTTCTTTGTTTCTCAGGTGTTGTGGCTGCCATGGGTAGAGATGAAGGGAAAGATCATCTGGGGCATCTGTTCCACATTTTTATATCTTTTCCTCTTCTTTGAGAATCATCTCCAGCTGGGGCTCAGGAGACAAAGTCTGTGGGAACAGGAACCTCCAGTAGTTTCTTTGCCAAAATGTAAATTTCTCACTCATACCCTTTTTCCACTTAGTCAGTTGATGGTCTATTTAATTTCATTGACATCTGAAGATGAATCAGTTTGCCTTTTGGCTCTGAGAAATTGGTTTCTGTCTGCTCTTAGTAATAACATACAGTAAGATCTTAACTTTACATACAATGTTGCCACATATTTTATCAGGACAATAATGATCAGCATGTTATGAGTTTTCAAATACCTCACAAGGCATACTTTGTACAAAATTTATCATAGTCCTGAAAAAGGACCAGATGACTGGAACATAGCTAATGTGACACCAATTTTTAAAAAAGGCTCCACAGGTGATCACAGTAATTACAAGCCAGTAAGCTTAACATCAGTAGCAGGCAAATTGGTTGAAACTATAGTAAAGAACAGAAGTATCCGACACAGATGAACACAATATGTTGGGAAAGAGTCAATATGGTTTTTATAAAGGGAAATCATGCCTCACCAATCTACTAGAATTCTTTGAGGGGAGTCAAACAAACATGTGGACAAGGGTAATCCAGGGGATATAGTGTACTTAGATTTTCAGAAAGCCTTTGACTAGGTCCCTCACCAAAGGCTCTTAAGCAAAGTAAATTGTCATGGGATAAGAGGAAAGGTCCTCTCCTGGATCAGTAACTGGTTAAAAGATAGGAAAATGGGTAGGAATAATTGTTCAGCTTTAAGAATGGAGAAAGGTAAACAGTGGTGTTCCCCCAGAGGTCTGTACTGGGACCAGTGCTGTACTGTTCAACATATTCATAAATGATCTGGAAAAAGGGGTAAAGAGCAAGGTGGCAAAATTTACAGATCATATGAAACTATACAAGATATTTAAGTCCAAAACAGACTATAAAGAGTTACAAAGGGATCTCACAAACCTGGGTGACTGTGCAACCAAATGGCAGATGAAATTAAATGTTGAGAAATGCAAAGTAATGCACATTGGAAAGCATAATCCCAACTATATAAATCCCAACATATAAAATGATGGGGTCTAAATTAGCTGTTACCACTCAAGTAAGATCTTGGAGTTACTGTTGATAGTTCTCTGAAAACATCCACTCAATATGCAGCGGCAGTCAAAAAAGCTAACAATGTTGGGAATCATTAGGAAAGGGATAGATAATAAGAAAGAAAATATATTTCCTCTTTATAAATCCATGGTACACCCACATCTTGAATACTGCATGCAGATTTGGTTGCCCCATCTCAAAAAAAGATATATTGGATTTGAAAAAGGTACAGAGAAGGGCAACAAAAATGAGTAGGGGCATGGCAAAGCTTCCATATGAGGCGAGGTTAATAAGACGAACTTTTCAGCTTGGAAAAGAGATGACTAAGGGGGGATATGAGAGGTCTATAAAATCATGACTGGTGTGGAGAAAGTAAATGAGGAAGTGTTATTTACTCCTTCTCCTAACACTAGAACTAGGGGGTCACCAAATAAAATAGGCAGCAGGTTTTAAAATGAACAAAAGGAAGTATTTCTTCACACAATGCACAGTAACCTGTGGAATTCTTTGCCACAGGATGTTGTGAAGGCCAAGACTATAAAGGGTTCAAAAAAAAGAACTAGATAAGTTCATGGAGAATAGACCCATCAATGCCTATTAGCCAGGATGCGCAGAGATACAAAACCATGCTCTGAAGTGTCTCTAGCCTGTTTGCTAGAAGTCGAGAATGGGCAGCCGGGAATGGATCACTTGATGATTACCTGTACTATTCATTCCCTCTGAAGCACCTGTCACTGGCCACTGTGGGAAGATAGGATACTAGGCTAGATGGATCATTGGTCTGACCCAGTACGGCCACTCTTACATTTTTATGAGTGAACATAGTGGTACAGACTGTCACACCTGGCATTGGCTTTGAGCAAGGGGTTATTTTCACCATCAACCCCCAGGTCCTGGCAGCATATCAGTGTCTCTCAAATTAGCCCATTATTCAGCCAACTGTTTTGCGTGTCTAATCCCCAGAGGAGCATGCCAGCTGGGGTACTGCATGTGCATGGGCTTGGAGTGTGGATTATAGGGAAGGCTGGGCAAAGGCATGCAGCATAACATGCAGCAAATCGGCAAGGTAATCATACCCTGTCACTAGATGACTGGCCCCTTTAGGAGGGAGCAGGGTCAGTACACCTGGACTGATTCTCTACCACCTAACTGGCTCTTAAAGGGAAGTGCCTGGGCCTTATAGAAGTGGGAATCAGGCAAAGGGCAGATAGGCTGCAGAGGAAAGACAACTGCGATCTGTGACCCCACTCTCAGTCCAGAGAAATAAGGGAAAGAAATACCCAAGGAACTTCTGAAAGAAGCTGGGGGAAGCAGCTAGAAGAGCTGCTGTGAGTAGGAGTTACTCACCTCTCCTCCCAGGACCTTGACTGGGGAAGGGGTTTGGACCTGAAAAGCCAGAGAAAAAAGGCTGAGGGCCAGGAAGAATAGGCTCCAGGTGACTAGAAAAGACTCCAGCCAGGAAAGCTGAAAGTGGCCTGCCAAGGCAGAGAAGAGTTGCAGGGATCAGACTTGGGGGGAGAAGAGAAGCCCCAGGACTGAACATTGTTTTTTGTTTTGTGTCAATAAATTAGATGCTGGGGACATGATTGGACAAAAATAAAGCCTGTGTGGGTTTATTTAAGGAGCCCCCGAGAAGAGACAGAGGCAGGGCTGCTGGAGAACCACACCTGGCCAGCAGGGAGCACTACAGAACAGGATGTCCACCTTTACATACCTTTAGACTGAATGCTTCTTGTAGCAGAGATGATCTTTCTCTGTGTTTTATAGCATCAAGCCCCCTTAATGCTTTACACATGATAATTGTATTAAATCAACTTACAAGTTCAGGGAAGGGACCAGTGTTGATACTTCTCTGTATACCGCTCAAGAGACACACGGCTTTGCGATGTTTCACATACCCACCCCACTGTTGGAGAGCAGAAAAATAGTGTCCTCCCCCACCCCCATTGAGGTAGTGTCACATTTTATACAAACCCAATGACACGGACACAAATATACCATATGTAGGATTTTCCCCTTCCTAATATGCATGAGTGTGCAAATTAGTACTACCCCAGCATACCAGTGAAGAAAGTGACTCAATCTTCAGTCTTTACATAGGTGAAAATGCAAAGTATTGTAAGCTGTACAAGAGTCTCATGGAGTTTGAGAAGGACACAGAAAGCTGCATTCCTGTTGTATCGCCACAAAAATCCCAGAAGGTCAGAAAAAGCTTAAGTGCTGCTGATTGACATACAGTGACTATCTTGAATGTGCTGCTCTGAGATGCCTGTCCTTGACTGCCTCTCTTTAAAGACTCAGTTAATAGGCCTGTAAAGTTTATTAACCCTCTTGGTTTTGGTGGGTGTTTTTTCCAGTGCTAACTGAATGGATACTGGGCAGCTGGGAATTCTCAGACAGCAATGAGAGGGTTAAAATCTACACAACAATTTAAAGTCATTCCAGGTCTTAGTGCTACAGTCACTTCCTGAGCAGCTCTTTACACCCACAGAACTCTGAACAATGACTGGAAGTGAGAAATGATTCCTTCTAGTCTTAAATAGTCTTAATTAGCTATCACTGCTATTAAACATTGGGACAGCTAAGTGGACAAAGCATTACACGTTCAGCACAAGGACAACAACTGGTTGTCACAAATTCACCACAAGCAGTTAGGGACAATTCACTCTAGCAGGTCACAATGCTAATGAGCAAGCCCAGAGATGAAATGGATTTTTTATCCCTAAGGAGGTTCCCATAAAGGTCAGAGTTGACATTGCCTGTCAGACAATGCTATAGAGTCCACATCCCTTGCTGAAGTTAGCTAGGGGGTAAAGTGTTACAGATGCTCCCCAAATTATCATAGCTGCACTTATCTCACTGGAAGGAAATAAAGACTGCCTTAAGGATGATCTTTTTAATGCTAGCACCTGTTCTCTTCTCTAGCTAATTATTATTGTTCATTATTGTAGAATAGTCCACCCCCCAAAAAATCAGGCAAGTAAAATGATGTCTGAAAGTTGAATTTGGGATGTTAATCCCAAAAGTTTTAAATTCCTGCTTTCTTCCCCTATATAATATCTGTATAATTTATATCTATCTATCTATAATACCTGTATATAATATCTGTACATGAGAATGGAATATTAAGTGTCAAATCTAGGCATCCCCCTGGCTTGTACTTCCTAATAAAAGGTTGGAATGAAATCACTGAATGTTCACTCAGAAACCTACAAATTAAGCTAATATATTTAAAAAGTAAGCCCCAAATCTCTTTGAAACATTGCATTATTATGTCACCACAGAAGGCATAAAGGGAACAAAGAATGCATACAAATTGCTCTGTAAAGGACAACAAGACAGGATGAAGGCTGCCACAGTCCCTTTTGCCTTTAAAATTGTATGGATGCAGTGGGTATTGATACAAAACCCTCTTATCTGGTCTCGAAAGCTGTGCCTCTTCCTTCTTTCATTATGAAGACCCAGTGGATTGCTTACTTAGCATACATCAGAGACTATAGATAGGGCGAGTCGTCACTGCAGCCAGAAAATCCCAGCACTAAATGAACGCAATTACCCTCAACATGCAGATACTTTGGAGCTGAATTGTGCTGAAGAGAGAAACCCTCCAGGTGATAGATCCATGTGTGGCTTGAAAGAACAGCCACTTCCACTCAGCTGAAAAAGCAATGCAGTAAGTGACTCTGATATTGCAGTAGGCACTCTGATATCGCAGCTTTGTTGTGAGAGAGTCTCTACAGTCCAGGAGCATTGTCAGAGTTTTGTGAATGTCTCATTGGTCGTCTTGGTTTGTGATCAAGAGAACTAATTTAGCGGACACGCAGTGATGCTAACTGCATACATCTTACATTGTGTGTATTGCAGAGGAGTGTTTGCTGTATGGTTCTGTGCCGAACTAGTATTGTTAGGTTTGTAGCTCTTTTCTATAGTCCTTTTTAACAGTGATTAATGGAGGATTTTGTCGCTTAATGTGATAGTGCACATCTATTTATCATATTTTAATTATAATGTAATTCATATGCTGGGGGTGCAGATTATTTTCCATATTATCACAATGTTTAGATTTAGATGAACTTTTTGACTGGCAAATGTTTTTTGTTGCAAGTGTCAATATTCTCCATATTCTGATGGAGAATAATTTTATTTGACTTTAGTGGATATGGCTAGTTTCTAGTGATAAAAGTACTGGGTTCCAGGTAGCAGCTGATTTTTGTTGGTAAATACTTACATTATGACAAAGTACTGCTTGCATCTTTGTGTTTTCACAGATTCCAATGTTCTTCTGATTCTACGTTCTGCCATAAGAGACAATAATTTAGAACGTATAGCTGAGTAACAACATGATTTAAAGTTTAGTTTATAATGAGAACATATTGGTTTCTCATTTTGTAGGTATTAGAGGAAGAGGAGTTTGGGTTACCATCACAGGCCTTCACTAGAAACTCAGTTAATCTTTAAAAGCAGATTCTACTGCACATCTTTAAATTTGTTAATTTAGAGCTAATACTGAACTAGTTTCCGGATACAGATTTGGTCTGTATCCTGTGGGGCTATGACTTTAGATACATTTGAATCTGGCCAGGGTGGTTACCTCTACCATTTTCAGTTGTGAAACAAATTTAACTCTTTAAAATAATGCCTTATACGTTTCTTAAAGTGTTACCAGTGAATTATAGCTAGAAATTCTAACAATTGAGTCAAATGTTAACATTAAGCAACAGCTGAACTTGTTTAAAAGAGCCACTAAATTCCACCATTGATTTTAAAAAACATAACTTTGGTCTAAAAGTCATCGTGTGAACTATCAGAAAATGAAGTTCCTCGCATTATAAAAGGGAAAAATGTATCCTGTTCATTATCTCTTTACTTCATCATATTAGTTCTGTGCAAATTCAGTGTAAAGCGATGTTTACCAGGAATTACAGCATTCCACTGACATAACTGAAATTTTTGTTGAAATATTTTGTGCAGGGGTATTGTTTAAAGCATATATGATGTTTTGATCCTTAGCAAAAATGAAGAAACTGAGAAATTCATTGAAATTACAGTTGAGGAGTATTAAGCCTCTCCCCTCATATGTAAGGTACATAAATCTTACTGTTTTTTTTCCACTTAAATAGGCATACGGCCAGTTTTTACGGCTGCTCCCTCTGAGAAGGCAATTTAGAAAATGTTCTCCATCCAGTCTAGGCGGTCTTGTGACATATGGTACAGTCAGGCTAAAGTCATTAAGGTGAATAATTAATAAATTAAAGTTATTCCTCAGTAATAGAACAATGAACTTTCAAGACAAATCTGCAATTAAAAAGGACTGCATCTGTATCTAAAGCTACTTCCCCACAGTGGGTTCCCTTCTGCTTACAGAACTCAGTTGTGCTTCCAGTCCCTCATCTAAAGGCCTGATTCAAAGTCCACCAGATTCTTTTCACTAATGGTTTTTGGATTAGGGCCTTTATTTTCTATAATAGAATCTCAAAGTGAGTCCATAAGCTTTGCCTAGTTGCCCAGCAATGAACTTGGAACATAAGAAGATTAAATATCCAAAGGCCTTGAATGTGACTTATAAAAAACTTAATATCGATTAACTATCCTGGATGAAAAGTAGTTATTTCATTTGTAGTGAGGAACACAGGCAGCCTGAACAATACCAGCAGACTCATTTTGAGGTGAACTTTGCTGAAAGTGAGACTTTCCAAAATGTTTTTTCCTAAACACAAAATTTGGGAGTGGGAAGGAGGGAAAATGCAAATAAGAGCAGATGTTGGGAAGATACTGTACTGGTAGTGAGAGAGTCACAGGAGAAAGTTGGATTAAAGTGACAATTACACAGAAGCTTGAAAACTGCTCAGAGTCTTTGAGTGTCCTGAACTAGGAACTTACAATAATTTTCCAGCTAGGATTGCTCAGGTTGGAAATAAGTTAGACATTTTAAGTGTAAATGTGAAATCTAATTAATCTTCAGTGTAGAAATTAGTGCTTTAACTTCCACTTTCCATTTTTAAGCACAACTTTGAGGGCAATCTTAGCAAAAGCCTGACTCATAGGTTGAGAGCTTTATTTCATTGTACCTTTTACAAAGGAATGGTTCCCAAGTTTAATTTTCATAATAGTTGTAGTAATTGATCGTCATAATTTAAATCACTGATCATCAACAACATTTAAGGAAATCAAGTCTCAGTGACTTTTTGAAGGGTATTTTCCTACAGCTGTCTCTCTTTACCACTTGTTTCATTTGCAGATGCATGAAATAGAGGCTCACGTACAACATGAAATGTGACAGCACCATCCTGTGGTTGGTGAACCAAATAACTGAACCAAAACTTCCCCTATAAAAATCATCATAAAGAGCATACAGTAGTTGGATCTATATGCCCAATCATTTCAAAGTGTCATTTAAAGGAGACATATCCTGTTTGCAATGAAAGCCGGTGGCACAGAAAATGCCATTAAAATATAGAATAATCAGCATATTGACTATATTCTAACAGTAGTAGAGAATTTTTCATAGCATTATTTAGTAGAGCTGTCATTCTTCATGCCTGCAAGAATAACGAATATTTGACACTAATGTATAGCCCAAAACGTAACACACACAAGTCATTTTTTATGTTGTAGGAAAAACAGATCCCCCTTCCTCCCATTTCTGTTATTCAAAGCTTCTGGATACTTTAACTGTCTAGATACTCTTAAACAGGTATAATTATTCTCATTTTGAAAGCAGAGAATTTGGAACCTTCATTATTCTAGTCTGCTGTGATCAAGGAGTGGTTTCAATCAAACCCCTCCACTGCATTTAGCAAAACATCTTCAAATAATGAAGCCAATGCTTCAAGCATCATTTAATTACCTTGGATATTTGGGAAGAAATGCAATTGTTTAATACTCCATATTAGCTACCATTCACAACAGATGCTTTCCTCTCCCCCACACATTGATTGGCAATATTTTTAGACAGCTGAAATGCTTGATTTCCCACCAGGAGTCCCCAGACCCACAGTGCATGAAGAGCACTGCACATGTTCCAGGAGGAATAAAGGGGTAAGAGAGAGCACTTTCTAAATGCTGCTGATTGAGCGGATTTGTGCGGTTTAAAAAAAATTTTTTACACTCCTTATTGCAAACAATAGCATAGCTCAAAATTTATATGCATCTGAAACACAGGATTTAGGAAGATTATACTATAGATATTTCAAATTACCTTTACATTGCACTTGTATGACCATGAATCAATCTCCAGGGATACAGAAAAACTAGCCTATACTTCCTCAGTCTTAGTTCCCTGTTCTCTAAATTCGTGTCAGGTTAACACGGGTCAATGCATTTTAAATAAAGCTATGAAATCATGGATTTTAATGAATTTGGGGATCAGGGTGCTATATTGCACCCCAAGTACCTGATCTTTCCACTGACATCTGGAGGAAACCCTAAAGTGATGCATATTTGATAATGAATCTTTAATGATTTTTCTCATCCCCTTTGAATTCAAACAGAAGAGAAAACTTGTGCACTAAACAGGAGCCTACTGAAAAAAATGGACACAGAGATTGACTCAGCATTATAGACATTTAAATTTCAAATCCAAGATTCAAAACCTTTCGGTGTCCAGTCTGCAAGCAAACAGACTTAATACTACAAAGAGGGAAGTATTCCTAGAATGAAAGCAAGCAAGCATTATATCCCCACTTCTAGCCACTATTCGGTTTCCTCATCCTATGCCCTGAACAAAGAACAGTATCTAAAAATGCAGATGCCCACAATTCTCTGGCTGGAGACAGAATCCCTTTTATTTCAAAAAGAGATTTCTGTTTGTTTTTCTAATATTTTCCTATTGGCCCATGGAGCTTCAGTCCAGGGTGATGGTGATAAAGAACTAGGTTTGGTTGAGAACAGAGTACGAACCAAATGCGTTTGCAGGAGTGGGTCTCCTCATCATTGCTGATCTCTTGGTTAGTGGGAGAATTCGTCTGCCGAGTCACACAGGTTCAGATGTTACAAACTAATCTTGAGGGAGCTGATTTCACCACCTATCTCCTCTGCTCCTCACACGGTTCCTGCTGGCATTTCATTCCTCCAAATCCTGGCTCCCACTCTGCCCCAGGTTTCCCACCTCCCTCCTCAGTCACCACCACCCACGTCTGTTTGGATTACCCACCAAAAATAGCCCCGTGATAAGAGCACTATAGTCATAGGGCCAAATAATTCTGCTCAGAGTTCAACTCACCCCTGTGCCAGCATAGTTAGATGACTAACTATGATGACTAACAAGCAACACCTTGGAGGTGGGTAGGAGTTACCGGTGAGCTGCCCCCTCAGCACCGCTCTGCCGAATCCTGCATCCTCTCTCGCCTGCTGAATGATAGCATAGTGGGATGTGAAGGTATGCACCGACGACCAGGTGGCAGCTTTGCAGGTGTCCTGCAGGGGCTCTCTCTCTCTCCAGGAAGGCTGTAGACGAGGCTTGAGCTCTGGTTGAGTGCGCTGTGATGGTTCCTGGAAGCAGCACCCTCGCCTGCTCGTAGCAGAACTTGATGCAAGATGTAATCCATGAGGAGATGTGCTGGGTGGAGACAGGTGAGCCTTTCATCCAGTCAGCCACTGTGACCAAGAGCTGTGTCAATTTCCAGAACGGTTTTGTACACTCGATGTAGAAGGCCAGGGCTAGTCTCATGTCCAGTGAATGCCTTCCCCTCTCCTCCTCCGAGCCGTGTGGTTTGGGAAAAAACATGGCAAGAAAAATATCTTGATTACAATGAAATTGGGAAACCTCCTTGGGCAGGAAGGCTGGATGCTGAATACTGTATAAGGGGGCTCCGAGGTCAAGGCCCTAATCTGGGAGATCCTCCTAGCTGAGGTAATGGCCACCAGGAAGGCTACCTTCCATGAAAGCATGAGCAGGGGGCATGAAGCCATGTGTTCAAAGGGGGGTCCCCATGAGTCTCGAGAAGACCAGGCTGAGATCCCAGGGAGGCACCGCGCCCATTTCTAGCCCATTTAGTTATTTTTTTCCAGCTTCTCAGTACTCCCCTCTTTCCAGTTAAGGAAATTACCATTAATAAGAAACAACTGTTAAAATGAGTTATACACCTATATCATTTATGCATTAATGGCCATAGAGATCACCCACTGTGGAATTTCTCTCTCTCTGTGGATGTTCTTGTTCAGAGAAACCCATAAATTTAAGAAAAACCTAAATAAAACCAATTCTCAACACATAGTAACTTATTACTAACATTATGAGTTTTGCACAAGCATCTGTTAATGTCTTGAGTGGACATAAAACTACTAAGAGCCCTACATCATGATTATGTTATCCTTTGCATATTTACCAGAGCGCACACATGTAAAGAGCTCTCAGACCCACTATCCCATTGCTGTGAGAACAGCATTAGAGTCTAGATTGGCGTTATTTGTCCTCACAGAGCATGGTATGAATACATAAAAGGTAACATCCTACTCCAAAATGGTGGCATACCGAAGGTGGGGGACGGGGAGGGCCACGCCCCAGGGCACCAGTCTGGGGGGGGGGGGGGCCGCTGCCAGCCAGGCCCTCCTCCTCGGAGCCACCCCTTGTCGCAGGCAGCCAAGGCATACTCCCAGCCCCTCCGCCGGGCGCAAGGAGAGAGCCACGGGGACCGGGGACCAGAGCCCGCCGCCAGGCAGACTCCACTGCCCCCACAGTGGGGGAGAGTGGGACATGGGCCCGCAGGACCATCCCCCCCCGCAGGGTACTGCTGCCGATGGGCGGGGACAATATAAGTATGGCCCCCGGGCACCGGAGACCCACGGTACGCCACCAACTCCAAACAGCCTTGTTTAATCCAGGAACAAACAGCAGCAGTTCGCAGGAGTATTGGTTCTATTAAGTATCTATATAAGTGGATAAAGATATTTAAGCCAGTTCTTCTGAAAATTGGCCCTAAAGTTTTTCAGTCACTTCCTGACCTGAGTGTAGCCATCCAAACAATGCTATATTATTTGTATAATAGTAATGCCTGGAAGATGCACTTGATCAGGAACCCGTTGTGTCAGGCACTAAACCAACACGTATCATGAGACTGTTCCTGCCCCAAAGAAGTTTATAATCTAGACAGACAAGGCCGAGAACAACTGGGGGAAGTGAGGTGCATTATTCCATTTTCCACAGGTGAACTTAGGTACGGAGCTACTATTTAGCTCAGTCACACAGGAAGACTGGGACAAAACTGGGATTAGATGTCAAATCTCTTGAATCCCCGTCCAGTAGGTCTACCACAAGACCACCTTCCTTTGCTATGTTACACTAACAATATTTCACCTACAAATGAGATGTAAAGTACCACTAACCAAGCATTAACAATCACTTTGCGTAAGGTTATTAGACTGGTTAATAGTAATTAAAACATAACTTATTAGTTAGCGTTTCTCTTTTAAAGACCCTGGTTACATGGATACAGTGCAAATCTAAAATTCTATAAAAATGATTATGGTTATTTGGCCCTGGTTATCCCATAATCATCTCATTTGTTATTAATTCTCATTGATTTCACTCAGAGAAAGTGCTCCAGTGCAAGGTTAGTTTTATGTAAAACGCTAGTCAGGTCCTGAAAAATGTTGAGAGGAGAGGAAAAAAGGATCAAGAAGGGGTAAAATAAAGGGGAGACAGCAACATAAAGGGAGAAAAGACAATAATTTGGGGGAAAACATTTAACTCTTTAGTGGCATATCAGTGTTGAGTTGGAAAGAAATAACTGATTATAATCAAGTATTTATTCATGGCAGTGCCCATGATGAACCAGGTGCTTTCCAGATATTCAAGAAGGGCTGGTTCTTGCCCTAAGGAGCTCACTGTCTCAGGACAGACAGACAGACAGGTCAGAGGAAGGGGAACAATCAACCCCAGAAACATCAAAGCACTGAATTACCATTTATGAACCAACACAATAGCTGTAATCCTCTGGGATAATATGGAGCAGGAAACATGTGAGAACTGAGAACAAAGCATTCTCTGTTAAGGGGATCCAGCTTTGAAACAATCTTCCAGAGGAGATAAGGCAAATCCAGAGTCTGATCATCATTAGGAAATGTTGCTAGGACCAATTCTCCAATTTATCAAGGTTGTCTTGAATTCCCAATCTGACCTTGTTTCCATTTTAAGCCTCAGGATGACACCACTCATTATACCACCCACATGCATGTTTTCCAGAGACCCCTATATATTGTCAAAAGCATCAGCTCTGTTAATTGTATTAATCAATTTGTTCCTAAAAATAGGTACACTAGTTTACATGGTCTGTGTGCGCCTATGATTCGGTTTGTAGGTTACTTTGATGTTTATTTAACAAGAGATTTTTATTCATGTTATATATAAAAATTGAATTATACGAAAAATAGGTACCGTCTCTTGGTATTTGTCGTGATTATTCTAGGTCAAGAGAGAACTTAAAATAAATTCAGCTCTTTTTACAGTTAGCTAGTTCTTCCCTGTTTGTAGTCAGCAGTATGTTGATTTTCCATCTGAACAAACAGTATTGGGATTAAAGATTTAATGCACAGAATCACTGCATTTTGAACAAAGTTTAGAATTCAAACATGCAAGGTTCTGGGCAGGCTGGCCGTGATGTGGTATAGGACTTAATCATGTGCTTATGTTCTATTGATATCAGTGAGACTTAACCAAATGCCCAAGTGCTTTGCTCCATAGGGATGGGCTTAAGTATGTGCTTAAATGCTTTGCTGGATTGGCACCAAAGTGTCCAGAATCTTGCATGACTGAGCACCGAGTGAAGGCTGAGAAAGGCTTTGATATTAAAACATCCCATAACAACCTGACTTTTGACCACATTTGAGTAAGATTTATTTTTGACAAAGGATCAACATAAGATACAGCCAATACATTCAGCCTAAGGCTAAATGGATTGTGTTGCTTAATGCTTTACAATTAAAAAAAACCCCACAAACCAGAAATGCTGCCAATTCAATTTTGTGTGTTAAGTTTTGAAACAAAGATACCTTGCTTTCTACATGAATGCCACTCATCTTGAGCAGTAAAATTATTCAGTCATTAAATCCAGGATTTATGCAGTCTTTAGAGAAAGTGGAATAAAACAGAGCAGGCATTGCTATGACAATTGTTTTCTATTTACATGGTGCCTTGCAACACAAAGGATCTCGAAGAGCTTCATAATCTATATCCTTAATTAAATGCAACCACCTCTGGGGTGGAGGGCACTGTACAGTCATAAAGATGAGTAAATTTGCTCACCAGAGAAAAATTCTATTTAAAACAATACAATGGGATCTTTCATGTACATCCAGATCTAGATAATGCCTTCAAATTTCATGCCATCATCTGACAGACCATGCAGACACCACAACTCTATTCTGAAGGCTGATGATCTGAGTCAACCCTGCAGGGATCTCAACCGATGGGATCTAGGAACTCAGAGTTAAGATCACAAAATCCTACCCACTTATTGGTGTAAGACTGACAGTGCACGCGATGTGGCTGGTCCATGTAGGAGTAAGAGCCTACTTTTACTTCTAATTAAGTTACTCCTTTAGTTCGTATGGTAGAAGGCTGTGCTTTTGTCGATGAAGGTCCCAGATCGGATCTTCCCCGATGTCCTGTGGTTGGCTAGGAGGAGTCTTACTACTGATAGTTTAGTGCTGAAGTGCTAAAGTCCTGACTAGTGAAACGCTTTAGTACAAGGCTGTTTGGCCGGAGGAAAAGGGTCCCATTCCCCAAATGAATACATTCTATAGTGGTAGGGTGTACTCCTATTTCAATTGGGAGCTGCTGTTGGACCGAATACAATCCTGCTTCTCCATTTGGGTGATGGTAGCTGCTGGCTGATGGAGTTGATGTTCAAGTGTTTATGCGCAGCAATGGCTCTTGGCAGAAGAGAATATTTGTGACACAAACAAGAACAGTGGAGTTAGAGTCAGCGTTTAAGGCCAGAAGGGCCCACCAGGTCACCTACTCTGACCTCCTGCATAGTGCAGGCCACCAGCACGAGGCAGCACCCACACACTAAACCCAACAACAGACATTAGACCAGAGTATCACAGCCCACAGGTAACTAAACTATTTGTGCCATTAGCAGAGACTAAGAGGGACTGGGATACACCAGCACCTGAGGACCCCCACAGTGGCAGGGAAATAGTTATGTGAGATATATCCGGATAATCCAGGCTAGTGACCTAAACCCACATGCTGCAAAGGAAGACAAAACAGCCCCTAAATCACTGCCAATCTGACTGGGGGGAAAATTCCTTGCCAACCCCACATGTGGTAATCAGTTAGACTGAGCATGTGAGCAAGAACCAGCCAGTCAAACATCTGAGAGAGAGAGAGAGAGAGAGAGAGAGAGAGAGAGAGAGAGAGAGAGAGAGAGAGAGAGAGAGAGAGAGAGAGAGAGAGAGAGAGAGAGAGAGAGAGAGAGAGAGAGAGAGAGAGAGAGAGAGAGAGAGAGAGAGAGAGAGAGAGAGAGAGAGAGAGAGAGAGAGAGAGAGAGAGAGAGAGCGCGAGCGCGCTCCTGGCCACCCCAAAGTCCTGCCCCACTTCATCCAGTGTCCCGTCTCCAGCTGTGGCTATCTGTGATGCTTCAGAGGAAGGAGATAAAAAGTTCAGAATACATTGTGGGGAGGAGGGGAGGGAATCCCTTCCTGACTACTGCAGGTGGGCAGCTGAAACCCTGATACATGAGCTTAGCTTATGAGTTCCTTAGTTTATGATTACCACCATCTATTTAGTATATATCTGAACTGCAGTTGTGGTCCGAAGACATTGCTCATGTACAATTGACCCCTTTTTACTAACTCAGCAAGTTTGCTCTTTACCTATATTCAGAGGCAGAGCTGTGTACTGACTAAAATAAATGTGGATAACTTTTTATTCCAGGTAGCAATGCAGGACCAGTCTAGATAGGGAAAAAAAGAAGTGAAATATGTTTTGGCTCATATATCATTAGAATTGTTAACAAAGTTCCATGTAGAATCTTTATAACTGGGGAAGACGACATAGGAAAACCCAGCTTGACTTTCAGATCCCAGGGTGGGTTTTGCTGGGCTGGCAGTATGAAAAAAACACTTTTTTGTAAACTGAAAAATATTGACTTGGAAATCATTGATAGGCCATCAACATGAAAGAACATTTTTAGAGTCACCATGCCAGCACTTCAAATTTGTTAACTACCCAATGGCTAAATGCAGTGAAACAGTTTTTAGAAATACATATTATGTCAGCTGAAAAACCACAACGTTTGATAGGAATAAGCAAGGTGGCCAGCAGTGCAAGTCATTGTGCATGCAGAATTTCCATTCATCTCCATAATTTAAGTGTTCTTCACATGGGATATAAAAACCCATTGTGCTTCTCAGCTAAAGCCCTGGAAAGCCAAGCCTCAAATCTAGATACAAATGTTATAATTGAACTATGAACTCCTGAAAACAGAATAATGTAAATGCTTGCATTCCCTAAACTACATTGGTGCAAATGTGTTACTATAATAATTAACTTCTTCTGACAATCTTACAGAAACTCATATTTTTATGTAACAAACCAGTACAGTCATGCTATTCCAGGGTGGCTTGTTAATAATGTCACAAGTTTCTCAAAAGCAGATCTGTATTCATCGCAAAACCCCTTACTTTTACTACTGCTTGAGAGATAGAGCTGACCTGTGCATAGCTAATTCCCTATTAAATTGCTAAGAGAGAGTTTCAAGGTCACACACACACACACACACACACGCTGCAAAGGCTATAATTAGCATCCAGCATAGCTAGACACCAAGAAAAACATGCAGTGTAAAAATATTGAATACATTCAGGAAATTACACCATACATTCAGAGGGCCTAAGGGGAAGCTAAGCTGCTTACAGAAGTCTTTCCCCTCCCCCACCCTCTTTTTCTAGCAAGGTTGATATTTTTGCATTTTCCTCTGATCAATACAGAACAGTCTATAAACACTTGAAGCCCCTGCTAAGACGTGTCATTTTAAATTATACTTTTCAATGGTCGCTTAAAGACAGTTTTCCCACAGTGCTTTACGATCTAACTGAATATTTTATCCTGCTGCCCATTACCATAGAATCCAAGTGCCTTTCATGTACAATCAATAGCACTAGCAAAGGCTCTAGTGGACTTCATTGGAGTCTCCGGCACTTCTTTTATGGGGTAAAAATTCTGTTTGGGGGTATAGTTGGAGGTTTTTTGGGTGGGGACAATTGCTTTTGTGTTTCCTTTGTGGGAATAGGATGGGCATTTGTATTGTTACTTCTAGTCTTGTCATGCGTTTACAATCATGTGTAGTAGCCTGCCCAAATGACAAACTACTTTCAAGATAAATTCCTCTGTGTGTGTGTGTGTGTGTGTGTGTGTGTGTGTCTCTATACAATATGCATATTGTATACACACATTTTGCTTAATCTGCTTTTAAAGTGTGAAATGTGACTTTTCTTAGTACTTCAATTAGACAACTGGCTACACTCTACTTTGGAAGGTTGCCTATAGGTTATGAACGATAATCTATATATATTGAAAATTTAAATGTTTATGTGGCAAGAATTCTTAATTGCAATTATCACAGAACAATGGGCCTGTTATAGCTCATTACTCTTTACAGTGTGACTATCTGACATGTTTTTAATGGCATGTCCAACATAAAAATCCCCCAACCATTTGAAAGGAATTATGTAAAGTGTTCCGCTAAAGACCGAATCCTGTTAATTTAAATTCATTGTGATGACTATTGTTCATACTCAGCCAGTGCCAATTAAGGTCACAATGACTCAGTCACCTCTTTGTGGTGTGGGAAAACAATTGCAATGTCATTTTTTTTTTTTTTGCAGCACTTACAAACGCCTTACTCACGCTAACCAGCACCTAAGTCAGTAACTGGCCCCTGTGCACCAGATCCTCAGCTGGCATAAATTGGTGTTGTTCCATTGCTTCCAGTTTAACCACATCCATTTACATCTGCTGAGGATCTGGCCCATTGACTTCAATGGGGCCACTCGAAGAATAAGGTTCTATTCAACATAAGTACGGGTGTCAGAGCATGGTCCATATTGTGCCTCCCTGTACCTTCTTCAAGACAAACTCACATTTTCAAAAGCACCTAAGTGACTTGGGACCCTACGTCCCAGTTTCAAAAGTGACTTAGGGCTTGTCCACACCATGGGGTAATGCGCTCTCTGGGGGTGTGATTGCTAAAGTGCATGAACGCACAGAACACTCGTTGGTCTGTGTAGACCCTGCTGGTGCATTTTAACACATGACTGTTTCAACCAGCTTATGTTAAAGTGCACTAGGGAACCGTTAGTGTGCCCCAGCGGGGTCTGCACAGACCAACTAATGCACAACTCAGCATGATTTAGAAATCACGTCCCATAGAGTACATTACCACAGAGTGCAGCCCTTAGGCATTTAGAAACCTAAGTCTCATTGAAAGTCACTTGGTGACTGAAAATTGTACCCATGGTGTTTTCATTCAGTTTTCTCATCAGCGAGAGAGTCATGAAAGCACAGCAAGATATTTATTTTAAAAACTTTTCAAAGCCTACTCATTGCTCACGTGAGCAATGCCTGATGGGAGTCTCCTAATGCAGTGGAGGGAAAGGATAGTCCAAGTGGTTAGGGCACTAACCGAGGACTTGGGAGACTTGCTCTGTCACAGACTTCCCATGAGACAGTGGGCAAGTCACACTGTCTCTATGACTCAGTTCCTCCTCTCTACAATGGGGATAGCAGCACTTCTCTGCCTCAAAGGGGTGTGAGAGGATAAATATATTAAAATTTGAAAGTACTAAAGTACCATGGTGAGACAGGCCAGATAAGTACCTTATGTAGAAGATATCCAGGCCATGTCAGAGGACGTTTTTCCTACTGTGCTGTTCTAGGGTGACCCTCTTTGGAGATAGGACAGAGAATTCAGTCAGAGTATAACGCTAGTAGTTCATGGGTAAAGAGATCTTCCTATAGGTTACGGAGGAGCAGTGAACTATTTTTACCTGCCTCCAATACAACGGTCAATGCACAGTTCCACTTTATGAACACTGGAATTTATTCCATTCATTAAAAACTATATGAAATTAACTTCATTCCATTCATTCAGTCCAGTATAGACAAACAAAACATTTATCTCTGCTAAGATCAGCCTTCAGAAAAAAGAGCTGGATGTAACTAGCATAGTGTAGCTCAAGTTTAAATCTGCCTGTAAAGATTTTTCTGCCTCAAACACTGTTCAGTGCTGTGTATCTGGGCATGTCACAGATGCACTTTCATGTTCATGCTACTCAGGATACTCCCAGGCAGCTTTAAGATATGGGACCACCATTTACTCCTATAACCACAGCGACTACTGACCCTGACAAGATTACATAGTCTGTATCAACAATCTGACCTAATCTTTATTGAGCAATTTCTGACATACTAGACACACTTGGTTTTTCTTCAGCAACAGACAAATACAAGGCTTTTTATACATTGATGCTAAGTATATATTTATAGCTAAATTTTCTGGCAACATCAAGCTGGCTTCCATTTTTGTGCTCCCATTTCTATGTGTGTAACTCAGACAACACATGCACCTGTTTGTTGAAAGCACACAACCCTCATTTGCCTGCACAATTCAGACAGATGGTTACCCAGCTACCTGATCTGAGCACACACACAAGTTTTGAACCTGTAGAACATCTGCATTTCCAATTTTGCAGGTACAGGCAGTTGTATGAGGAAAAAATAAAGGCCAGGACTGAAAACTGACCTTCAATGATGTATCCTTTAAAGGCACTGTATGATCACATGGCTGGAGGTTGGTCTGGTTCACAAGCTATGTGTTGCCAGTTCCTGGGGCTCTGCTGTTAAATGAGCTTAAACTCTGTACCCACATCTATGCCTGATTTGTTTCCACGTGTCCCTAAAAGAGACTGTCAGCTATTCACAAAACAGAGTAAAATAACATACTTTTGCTTGAATATCTTAAGGACTTGCCTTCACCACAGAGTTAACATGAGCATTGCCTCTAACTCAAGTCCCATTCACACACCAAAATCCTTAACACAAGTGTACTGGTGCTTCTACTCCAAAATAGTTGGAGTGTCAGATTATATAGGCTATAGCTCAAATTAGTACAACTCCTCAGTTGCTAAAACTGCTCTGTGTAGCTTTAGTATTATTTCTCAGCGTGGCTGCTGTCATCCAAGGTAGGCTAACTTGAGAGAGAGGCACTTGAGTGCTGTAGATAACTCAGGTTAGCGCTGCAGTGAAGACATGCCCTCTGGGTAATACTTTGTCATAATCCATTCGGTCTTCCACTCCATGTGCGTTTGGAAATCTTTAATGTGCCATTAAAGAAAATTTGTTGATAGGGGAATATGGGTTCGGGTTCATTGGATGTTAGTGGGGGAATGTATTGTAAACAAATATGAAATACACAGGAGGAGTTGGGAAGTTTCAATCAAGAGATGACCAAGTTTTATTTCTGAGGATTTTTATAGCCTGTCATGTCTTAAAGTTTCTTGGGTTTTTTTAAAGAACATTTTAGGTGTCATTGTTTGAGGATGGCATGCTTCCAAAGTATATTTAGACATTATAGATGGTAAAGAAACTCTGATCAGTCGTTCTTTACCGTCTATAATGTCTAAACGTACTTTGGAAGCATGCCATCCTCAAACAATGACACCTAATAATCAAGCAATTCTATTATATGGAGGGGGTGAGGAAAAGACCCTTAGTGATTCATGTAATGCCCATTATTAAATAATGGACCAAATGCCCTAGTACTTTTTTATTATTACTTATTAGTACTTTTTATTATTTTTAATAAGACAACATGTTTTAGTAATTAACATGAAGAATGTTTAGTGCTGGGCCAAGCCCTAGACTGATACCATTTATATGTCATGACATATAATTATATTAATTATGAATATAGGGTTTGACCCAATACTGCATCATGTGTAATTTAGAGATTTTTCAAAAGGGTTTATGAAGTTTTATCACTGACAAAGGGGGGCTGAAGGAAATGTCTGATCTACAGATTTTAAATGCACAAAACTGCACATGCTTACCCTGTAGGGATTGGACTATAGCCTAAAACCTCTATTTTTTTTTTTTTTTTTTTGAATTGTTGCCTTTTAAATTGGTGGGGTTCGTTACTTGAGGACTTTTGGGTTTGCCTTTACGCAGATCATTTGGTTCTGGAGTATCTTTATTTTTTAGTTTGAGGCCACTTAGTGCATCAAATTGATTAAAACTAAGGCAAAAGACATTTTAGCTGACTTCAAAAAAAGAATACTTTTGTAAAATGACCCAGTCTTGTTTTGCTACTGTAATACAAACAAACAATTCATAGTGAAAGGCTTACAGGAGTCTATCTGGTACAGCTATTGATTGGATAAATTAGCAGAACTTCTTTGTCACTCAACTCATTCATTGGTTTATATTCACAGATTCTAAGGCCAGAAGGGACCACTGTGATCATTTAGTCTGACCTCCTGTAACACAGGCCATAAGACTTCTATGAATTAATTCCTGTTTGAACTAGAGCAAATCTTAGAAAAAAACATCCAATCTCAATTTAAAAATTGCCAGTGATCAATTCTCTCTCAACCTCTGGAAAGTTGTTCCAATGGTCAATTATTCTTGCTGTTAAAATTTTACACTTTTTTCCCAGTCTGAGTTTATTCTAATTCTATTGATCCTAACAAAAAAGAAACCAAAATAGTAACTAAAAATGGAAAGTCAGTTTGGGCTGGACCTTCTAGAAAAATCTTTTTCCCCTAGAAGAAAAGTGCTTTTTATACATAAAGACATTTCAATCTACTCATTCAAACGAAGAGCTCTCTTTGCTGTCGGTACATTAGATTTACTTGAAAGGGCTTCATCTTGGCTGATGGTATATCAATCAGATATTATCTGTGCTCTGTGTAGAATTGTTAGATGCTATGCCAAAACAAACCTTTTTTTACAAAGTGAACATGAACAGGGTTATGACAGTTTGATTCTCAATGATGCATTGACAAGCTACTCATCTATCTGAAGACAGAATGTAATTGCACACTTAATCTTTTTAATCAAGCACTACACTTTGGATAGTCTGCTGAAGGAACAAAGAAAAACAATGGCAGTCTGTAATACAGGTCTGGAGTCAAAGCTCCTTTCAGTACAGTCTTAATTAAAGAGTAGCTCTACCTGCATATTTTAGAGAGAATAAATGTGCTTACAGCGAACAGCATAACCCTCGTAGCATATGATGGAATATCTGCACACATTCACAGAGTACATCAGCAAGAAAGCAACTTGCAAATGTGGACAAGAGTCCAGACCTTGTTGTTCTTGTGTAGACTGGAGTGAGGAAGAGGGGGAAAAATACAGTATGGTGTTAACCTTCCTTTGCACCCACCTCCCCACCCCAACCCTAACATTGAGTAGCTGCCAGCCCAGCCCCTGGCATAAATTAGAGCAGCCTTGAGGCTGCTTATCTTCATTCCAGTTTGCAAAAGCCCCAAAGGGCTGTTTTGGCAGCCAGAGATCACAGAGATAAAGAACCGTGCCTCCTTTCTTCAAGGCACGTCCCATACACCAAGGGCAGGAAAGGAGGGTGGTGCATACATGAATATGATGGCTCAATGCCAGCCATAGATCCCTCAGTGCACGGGGTATCTGTAAGGTGCTGAATCTATCAGTTCTCCAATTGCTTTGTGCCAGCAGAGCAAGACCAAGACCTAAAGCCATATTTTAGTTGCTGGGCAATTCATAGAAAGCAATCAAGAATTCCCGATCAGCCAGCTAAATATAACTACATATTCTCTAAGGGCTGGTCTACACTGGTGGTAGCGATCAACTGGAGATACACAAACTACATAATGTAGCTTGCGTATCTCACATCGACGTACTTATGTTGACATACCGTGGCGTCTTCACTACGCTGCGTCGATGGGAGACGCTGTCCTGTCACCGCCACCTTCCGCCTTTCGGGAGGTGGGCTAGTTGAGTCAACCAGAGAACACTTTGTGATCGACTAAGCGGGTCTACACAGACCCGCTCAAATCAATGCCTCTGCATCCATGCCTGCCATTACAGCAGTGTAGACATGCCCTACAACAGAATCAGTGCCCTCTGATTCCTGGAAGGGTAGTACAGTGCCAGCAGATAAGCTGAAAACCACTGTGCTATAGCACTGCAAATGCTTTTTTTTCCATTTGCAGAGCCCTAACATTTTTCAAATGGAGGTGCAGACTCCTTTGGAAATCTTAGACAGTCTGCTGACCCCCAGGGCACTGCAGACCACAGGTTGAAAGCCATTGCTATAGTACAAACACTTTAACAACATACTACACACAAATAATAGTTTGGCTTCTCTTCTTTTCACCATAGTAATGTGATCTTAAACTTTAATACCGTTCTTCAATTTTGTTTTTGGATCATACATCACTCAAGACAGTCTCTCTGTGACTAGATTTATAGCATTATCCCCATTTTATAGCTGGGAAAATGGAGGCAGACAGAGAGATCGAAGTATTGGTCCAAAGTCACACAGGAAAGTTGTGTCATAGCTGGGAATAGAATCCAGATACTCTGCCTCCTAATCCTGTCCTTTCACCACAAGGCCACTTTCTCCATACCCATGTTGTCATTACTTAAAGGACTGTTATGGAAAAATTATATTGCTTCAGGGAGTTGTACCCATAATTTCCTTTTAAATTCATTCTGCATTTAAAATCAGTTACAGTAGAAGCTTTCAGAGACTGTTCTAGAACTTATTTTTCTGGTCGTTATACATACGCACCTAACAGCATAATAATCCAATACAAAGCTATGGCATCAAAGCTCAGTATATTCAGAGGCTCATTTCATACCATGCATTTGGGACAATTGATCTGCATGCCTATCTTGAACACAGTGTGATTGCACACAGCAAGATACTTATTCACGCAAATATCATCTAGCTCTTACACAGTGCTTTCCATCTGTAAATCTCCAAACACTTTAGAAGTGACCCAGTAAGATGGGTAGCTTGTCATTACTGTAAATTACTGCAGTTGTAGAAGCATTATGTGCTTCCATTTAAAAACAAAAAACAAAAAAACCCAAAACTTGCATCTCTAGATGTTTGGCCCACACTCCTTTTTTGTTACTCTGTTTCAGACATTGCCCCAATGAAGCTGGAGAGGTTTTTAAAAATTATTATTGTTATTATTAGGGAGAGATGTTGGTTTCGGGTATCTGAACTGGGCCAATATTTCCTTCCAGAGCTTGTGTGGCTGGGAATGGTGCTATTATTTAGTACTGCAAGATTTTACTGTACAGTTTTATAGATGGGAAAGACATAGAAAGTTTAGGAACTAAGATATCCTAAGCCCTTTGAAAGAAGGAAAAAAGACAGCAAGTCTATGGCAGAGCTGTCACTCAGATCCAGGGCCCTGTCTTGACTGAGCTCTCCGCTCTAACCATTAGCTCATGCAGTCTTTCACCAGATCTTTCTTAAACATGCAGGAGAAATATTTGCAATCTGGTATGTTACATACTTGCAGAGTCAGAAGCTTCATTTAGTCTCAAATACTTATCAGGTTCCTTCACCCCAGCCAGCACTGTCAAGAAAATTAAATGTATTTCCCTTTGAAAGGCTCTGGTCCATTTGTAATAAGTCACCTAGCTTCTCTCAGAAGGAAAATGCAATCCATGCCACTTGGAGACAGTTAAAAATATGTTTATCCAGCTACCAACTGGAGCCTCAGCAACAGGATGTTTTTGTGCCTCAATCTCCTATGGAACAATATAGAAGGGATGTTTGGAAATGATTTGGCCTGATTTTCTATGGTGCTGAGTACAGGGGCAGGTCCCTCTGACTGCAAAAGTTGCTCGGCATCTCTGAAACAGAGCATCTCAGGCCATAATCATTCTAATCGTCTTTATCATTGCAAATTTAGAGTCTGTTTGCCTGAAAAGATACCAGACAAAAACTATTAATGAAATTCTCATGTCTCCCACTGCCAACGCCCCATCAGACCTAGCTCAAACTGGTAAGAGATTACCATCCAATGTAAGAGGGGGCAAAGACTAGCTAAACAATTCTCTAGGGGTTTTGCATCACGTAGAATCATAGAAGGTTAGGGTTGCCAGGGACCTCAGGAGGTCATCTAGGCCAACCCCCTGCTCAAAGTAGGGCCAACCGCAACTAAATCATCCCAGCCAGGATTTTGTCAAGTCGCACCTTAAAAACCTATAAGGATGGAGATTCTGTCACCTCCCTAGGTAACCCATTCCAGTGCTTCACCACCCTCCTAGTGAAAAGGTTTTTCCTAATATCTAACCTAGACCTCCCCCACTGCAACTTGAGAACATTGCTCCTAGTTCTGTCATCTACTACTACATCATTTGTCTGCACTTTATTACCTTCCTAAAATTGCCATTTATGTCAGATAGCACGTTGCAAACCATTTTGCCCCCCCAACCCCTCTTGCTTCTATTTCTAGTCTGGGATGCTCCTTTTCTCTCATTTTTAGACCAGTGGAGAACTGACCACTTTGACTAATAGACTGTTTTGGCTGATGTTTGTTTGGTTTCCCTTGTACCACATTTGTAGCACTTGTCTCTCTGTGTATCCAGGCTTTTCAGCTATTCTTTTGTACTGAGAATTTTTGCACTGTGCTTAGATACTAGGTTTTTTGGTCTTTCATCCACCCAGACAGATTTTCACAGAAAAACACACTCTGGCCATAAAACATGCCATGCATTTCTGTAAAAATATTTGAAGCATGAAAGAAAAATAGTTTGCATTTTTCTTTCCCAGCTTTGCCTGCAGTGAGAAATTGCCACATAGGAGAACTGCAAACAACGCTAACACTGATTAATTGGTAAAACGTCACAAAATGAGGACAACAGATACTTGCCTCATTCCGTAAAGTTGAAATAGCACACAACTGTGGTTTTCAACCTCTCATTTGCAGACCCCTAAAACATTTGCAGTGGAGGTGCAGACCCTTTTGGAAATCAGTCTGCAGATTGAAAACCACTGGCACAGATGCTGCGTATTTCCATTAACCTGGGTTCACACAATACCCACACAGCATTTACAAATCGTGGTTTAAAGGCCAAATTCCTTTATTTCTCTAGGAGTTTTTATGTATTGCCACTCAAATATTATTAAAGGCTAAGTGTACATTGAGTGTTTACAAGATCAGCCTTTCTTTCCTGAAAAATATATATTCTGCATTATGGGTTGTCTAGATATCATAAGAGGATGGCTATTCAAATCCATCTAGTGTCAGTATCTTCTACCTAGGACTTTGCATTTTGATAGCACCACAGATGAGGATCTCAAAATCCTTTACAAACACACGGGAGTTAAGCCTCCCAACTGCCCTACAAGTTGGTTAAGTATTGAAAACATTTTAAAAAAGCAGCAGGAGCATCCGATATTGCTGCAGAAACATATTGTCACATTCATACTTGAAAGAGACACTTCAGGGCAACCCAGTCTGACCTGTGCAGGAGACTCTAGTCTCTTCCTCCTTGAGCTGAGAGTGACTGGTGTGTCTAGCATTATTCATCAGTGAGCTGTTTGGCCATTTCAGGACAACATAATGATTTCAAGCCAGTCCTCCTTTGCCGGAAGGATGGTGACTTTAAGGGAATTAAATGAAAAAAGTTGGAAATATTTAACACATTACCAGAACCCCAACCCTCTTTACCAACATGCCTTCCAAATTGTCTTTTGGGGTAGAGGGTAAAATCATGAGTGCTCATATCCCACTTTGTAGATTACTGCTGAACCATGATTTTCACTTTTCTTTCTTTCTTTTTTTTTTTTTTTTTTTTTTTTTTTGGTGCTTTTCTTTGTGAGGCTGCTAAACGTTTTCAGATTCACCAGGAAGCAGAAGTTTAACCAGGAGTTATCTAGTGAACTAAAGCTTGGAAGATGGGAGAGGCTTGTTCTCCAGAGTTTGAGATTCAAGCAAGCAGAACTTTAGCTCTAATCAGCAGATCTTCCAAACTCAACAACATTTGAATAGACGGGGATCTAATGTACTTACCATTAACTCCTGGAACCTTTGCTTTTTTTTTTTTTTTTTTTTTTTTTGGGGGGGGGGGGGGGGTTGGGCTACGCAACATTTAGCTAACAGTGTCAAGTGCTTCATAAGTGAATGAAAAATGATCCACTATTTGATCCATTTAAGGGGGGTACTCACTAAATTCCAACCACCCCATTATTTTAAAAATATTTTCTTGAATCATCTTTCCCATTAAGATTATTACGTGACCCAAGTTTCTCAACATTAGAAGTCAGAGAGATGTTTGTACAATACAAGCCTTCAGTGCTTTCTCCAGACTGACTTATGTGTTTATCAACTTTTTGAGCAACCGCAAATGATCTCTTTAATCTTCAGAGGAACAATCAATAGCTGTGTAAAAAACTATGAGCTTTGTTAAAACACATATACTGGGGAACATTTATATCTCTTGTTCATATCCAAATGATCTTAATAGCATTTTAACTCATGAAAATTTGTTTACTTAAACTAATGCTAAGCCTTTTGAAGTACCAGTGTCTCAATTAATTCTGACTGAAGCAAGTCAATTGGAGCAATGGAATAAATATAAGTTAAAAACAAAAAAAAACAAAACAAAAAAGACACCTTACTGTATGCTACAGGTAGACAAAAGTAATCAGGATCACAGGGTTTCTGTGCCACTAAAATGGGAGTATTGATTTCCCCTTGAAAGAATTTTAAGCATAAAAGGATCATTCGTTTTTTAATGGAGACAGCAATGAAAGAACTGCTTTCTACACTCAGAAAGAGGTTCATCTGTCTGGATCCAACCACAATATTTTACTTTATAACCAGAGGTAATGAATATTTAATCAAAATTGGATTCTTAGGAATAATATGGTATGATTAAGTGTCCAGACTCCTATTTTATAGGCTTGAAGTTTAAATTAGTGGTGAAATCATTTGACATGCATCTGGGGGCAAAACTGGGAAAGAGGTGAATTATTTGAACCACCTTTATATTAGCTGATGAGATTATATTCACTTAGAAGTTCAGGATCAGGGCTGGCCCTGTAGTTTAGCAACATCATCTGAGGCTCTGAGTTTCAGTCTTGAGTCCAGCCTCTAATTGTATGGCCCAGCAGAGGTTATAAGCATTAAAGGAGGCAATATGCTCAGTTCCTAGGGCATATGAGCAAACTGTGTTATACATGAGAAACCCCTTTGAGTAGATGGTGGCATTGATGCACTGTATCTAATCCTCTTTGGTTGGAAGATGGGTTGATATCATGGGGAAAATTAATAGAGATGGGCAAAACCAGGATTTCCTGTCCTGAACCGGGAGGCAGGGGAAGAGAGAAGAGTAAAATCTCAATTTTCACAAGCCAAAAATATGAAAGAAACCAGTTCAGGTCAATCAAAATGTTTTAATTTTTATAAATTTAGACACCACCTCCCCTTTTATATTATAATTGGTTTCAATTTTGAAGCAAAGTTATTTCCAACCAGCAAACTGGAATTTTTTCTTTAGAAGATGTTGAAATGAAACATTAACAATTTCAAACTTTTTTCTTTAAAAAAAAAGTGAGTAAAAATTCTATGGAAACTGACCTTTTCCTGCAAAAGGATTCATTTAAAAAAAACAAAAAACCCACCAACCTGGTGTTTTCCAATGAAAAATGTTTTGTTGGGAAAAGATTCCAGACCAGTTCTAGAAACCAACTAAGGAAATTGGGAACCTTCCTGAGACCTAGTTACCTCATAACGGAGTTATTTTTCAATATTGATTAAACATGGTTTACAAAAATACAACCAAGAATTTTGGATTTAAATAAAATCCCCATTTTTTTTTTTTTTTTTTTTTTTTTTTTTTTAAATAACCATGGATGTTCTCTTGGGGAAGTTTGATATGAATACAAAAAAATAGAGTTTCTTCTCTAAATCAGATGGCTCCAGGCCCAATCTCCCTTCAGTCTCTTGCTACAAAGAGTTTCTGCTGTTGAATGTTACAGATTTCCATTAACTGTGCATGTGCAAAGGATTTTTTTTTTTTTTTTTTAAAACAGGCGACGTAGGTGACAATAGAACTGCTTCCAGGTCTGTGTGGAAGTGAATCTGATTAGAGTCTGTATGCAGGTAAAGCCCTTGTGGGCACCAATGAAACTTTAGATACAGTCACAGCTGAAAGTTAGACCCCCTCCTCCCATAACTGGAATGCTAACATGTGATTGAAAGCCTCACCTCTGGACAACTGGAAGGTATGGATGCAATTATATTCATGACATCCAGTGTTTTCCCCCCCTCCTGCACACTGCCTACATTTTATTATAAGAAATGGGAGAAGAATTTTTTATACAGGGAAGGGAGCTCTGGGCACGTAGGACAGTTCGGAATTTGTCTGATGGACTGTAATGACAGCGGCAGGTTGTGGGGGTGCAGATGCACTCGCTATGACAGATTGCTTCTGTTGCTTGGGGATTCTTGCAGAATGGGTCTTTCCTCAGGCCCAAATTTGATTTGCATGTAGTTACGCATCCCCATAAGTGGAGTTGCACAGCCTTTTGATCAGAAGTAAGTGACACAGCCCATTCCCAGCTGAGAGCTGAGCAAACCAGGTTGGATAAGAACTGACTTTAATCTTCATCAAAAACCAGAAACAAGCCACTCTGAAGTATAAAAAATGAGGGTTTTTTTGGTTTTCGGGTTGTTTTTCCTTTGGTCATACCCTTCCAGTTTCATCCAAAACATTTACCGGAACAGCCAAGTTAAGGACTTTAAAAACTCTCTAAAATAGGCACGGAGTATTCCCCATATTGATATCACTCATGTAAATAGAGAAGCTTAGATTAATAAAGCATGGGCCTCATTCCCCCCACTGACACTGGTGTGTATTTGGAGTAGCTCCACTGGAGTCAGTAAAGCTACACACCAGAATAAGAGCAGCCCAGAGGAAAAAAAAAAAACACCCCAAAAAATTGACCTTGCATCTAGTCTCAGCCTTTATATTTTGCTTGATTCCTAAATATCCACCCATCCCTTTTCCTTCCTTCATTAAAATAGAACGTAGGTGTTTTATGTGCTTTGTGATTGCTGGGAAAGATACAGCTACAGCCTCAAATGGCTGTTTTGGCACATCATAGTCCAGATGTCTTCCTGAGCCTAGCAGACATGGAAACTATCCCCCCAAATTGCCCGCACAGCAGACTCTCCAGCCATCTCTCAGCAGTGAGCACAGAGCTAGGAAGAATTCTATATGCCCCACTTCACCTGACGGTGGGGATACATTTTGACTTTCCCAAATCAAACAGGCAGCCAGATGAAAATGGAAGAGTTCTTCCTTGCTGCAGCTATTTAAGAGCCATTTATGAAATGAAAGAAATTAAGACTAAAAATAAAACAGCTGAAAGAACCACATAATAGCTCATTGAGAGTGGATAAATCTCTCTCACACACACAGCACTTCCAGATGCCAAGAGTATGGAAATTCATGTTTAGATTTATATGAAAACTCTAATTAACCACACCGTTAATGGTTATGCAATCCACCTGTAGTACATTCTGACTGGGGTTGTTTGTTACCGTGTCAATCTTGTTAGGCCTCAAGCAGCACTTAATTTTGAATGATTAATTTTTCTTCTCTGGATGAGAACGAGCATTGTCCAGATGCAACTCCTCTGCACTGTGGGGATGAGGTTGTTTAAAAGCGGATAGAGGAATCAGTAGCAATAAAGCACGTGTAGAAATTTTTCTGTGTGGCAGCTATAAGACGTTAGGCAAAAACGCCATCTCAGCTGTTGCAGTCCTCTAAAGAAAAGAGAGCCAGGGAATATCTTGCCTTCAGTGAAAATGAAAATAAAGGCAAAACTAAGCAGCTTTAGCCAGGTTGTCAGTTAGCGTAAGACAGCATTGCTCCTAAGGTCTTGCTCCTATAACCATACTCTGACACTGATTTCATTTGTCCAGATGATTTCTGTGACCGTGTCTATTTTGCCTGACTCAGCAGCGTGACAATTGCTTACTGCTCCTTTAATAAGGTACTGCACAGAACTTGGCTGCAGCAGGCAAGAATCGTGCCCTCCCAGTTCCGGGCTGCTCTCCAGCTTCTGGCATAACAGACAGGGGCCCAGCTCCAGGTAAGCTAGGGGCCTGTCTGCAAAACTAATCTATGAGCAGGGTTGAGGGCAGTTAAAGGAGCACAGGTCTGATTGGATGGTATGGGGATTTCCAGTGGAAGGGTTTTTTTTTTTTTTTTTTTTTTTTAATTATTAATATTTATTTATAAGGCAAGTCATTTGTACTCAGGGTTTCCCTTTCATTTGTCTGGTTTAAACACCCACCGGAGTTTTCAGCTAATCTGAAGAAATCGATAAATACCCATCATGATGCAGTCAGACAATGATTGGGTTAGGGAAAGTAATTTTCTGCAATTCCGAGGAGAGCATATCAGAGAAGTATGGGCTATTACAATAGGACTTCCTGTGTGCTTGCTGTCAGCCGATTGGCTGCATCACTAAATTGGAGCCAGGCATCCAATCTAATTGTCTAACACCAGTTGTGTGTGTGTAAGGCCTGCGGAGAGCAGAAAGGACTAGTCTCAGTATCACAGAGTTTGCTAGACAGATATCAGAGGGCTAGAGTGGGGCCATAAGGTATCCCTGTACTGGCTACCCATACTGCAGGTAGTAGTGTGGAGATAAGAGAGGAGAAAAGTCTTCATGGGGCTACTACATCCCTTTCCGGGCATGTTGCAGTAAGCAGGTGGGACATTCTGCACTCCAGCCCTATGTGCTGGGGAAAGTAGTCTTTCATACGTAGGGCTGATACATGGATCTTCCCCCTGGAGCAGCTGGAAACCAAGAAGCAGATTTGTGCACTGTACCTGTGGCAAAGCATGACTGGCCCCAAATTTGAACCAATCCAAGTTCATCCAGTTCTGTATTCCTGAATCGCGTTAACTGTTACTCCAAGCCTTTGGCATACTCTATATCAAAACTGGAAAGTTATATTCTCTTGGAGTGAAAGTCACCCCAGTGCAGTGAGCCCACACCAGGCCCCGTTCATCACTGAAATCCTCAATCAAGGCTCTCTGCACTACAGGGCAGTTCATCCTTACAAAAAAACCAAGACACCCAGCTGTTTATAAGCATTAATTTTACTGTAGGTTAATTGTATCCTCAGCTATGGTATTTACCTTTGTATACTAAAACTTTGAAGTTGATCCATTCCCTCTAGTTCTTCTCTTATTTTCCAATTTAAGTCACTAAGACTTTAGCAGTCTCCTAGTTCATGGAGATTTTGTTTGGCTTTTTCCATTCAATTTTGTCCAATCCTTTTTTTGCCCTACGTTCTCTTAGCTGGTGCAGATCACAGGCAGATCTGGCTTGTTGCTATGACAGAGTATATCCTGTGAAGTCTACCTCAACCAAGCCAAGAACTCCTCTGGTGGGTTATTAAACTAGCCCTAGTTTTCTCATTATCAGGTGGACATTGTGTCAGATGGTCCCAAGGAAGCCCCCAGGGAGTTTAGGTTACACTTCTGCCATTCTACTACAACATAATTGTGGGGTTTCATTTTGGACATGAGCTGACCCAACTGAAGAAGCCAGAAAAAACGTTTCATTCACTAAAGGCTCAGCTAACACTCTAAATATACAGTATCTGCAGCAACAGGCTCCTTAATTGATACCTGTGATGATTATTAGGCCCTAATTCAGAAAAGCACTTGAGCACATGCTTAAACTGTATTTAAACATCAGAGGAAGGGCTTTGCTGAATTGGAGCGTTAATGGAAGGGCTGATGGCAATGATTATCGAAGATGGCAGTTTGGGTGTATTGTAAATCTGCAGTCTGATTCAAGTATGAAAAAGCAGAGGCACCAGCAGGATACCAATAGCAACAATGATAAGTCTGATGTTGCCATCAGCACACAGGCTGACTTCAAAGAACTGAACATTTTTAGGATGTAACTGAACATAATTGTCTGCAGAATGCTTTGAACAGTGGAGTCAGTGAAATGTGTTGGTTGAGACATCATTATCTTATTATTTCTATAATACAAACATGGAGGAAGGAAGCAAGCAATCTAGTAACAGATATAGGAGAAATAACAACAAACATAAAACAGTCAGGTAAAGCTAGCTTTCTGCTAAGGAACCAGGCAGTGTGAGATAAGATTAATTTCATGGAATATATAGTATTCAGTATTAGGTCAGCAACAGAAACCAGGCAAGTGAGAGATGGTAGAACAAATGAGCTTGGTAAGGCTCTGAACCTGCAACAGTATTGTCAAGCCAAAGAAATGAATAATCAGTCAGGCCCCAAAACTCATGAGACTGGCTGAACAGCATGAGATTTTAAAAAAAAGTTTTCACATTTATTTGCCTACTGCTTTTTGTACCTTTAAGAGGCATTCAAGTCAGGTTTTCAAGCTTTTCTCTGCAACTATGAGGGCTAGAATCTCTTATTTATTTAAAAAGGAAAGCTGGAATTCCAATGATCACAGGACCTGAGGCTTTTTTTTTTTTTTTTTTTTAAAGCCCCACCTATCATGAGATTAGTGAAAAAACTGATAGAATTGGCAACTGTAACAGGTTCACTCACCGCTAGGGCAGCTCCTCATAGCTGCTCTGGGGATTAGCTCCTTCCAGGTCTGACACCCCCTTCTGTTGCTTGTTCACAAGCCCTGCATTCTCTTTCTCTGGAACTCCAGGTACTCCCTCTTTGTAGTTAGGCTCTCCAACCAGGTCATTATGTGTGTCCCCCCACCAGAGTATCCAAGGATCTGCAGATCAACTGTACAGTTGCCTTTTCAGGCCATCCTCTAACTGAAGAGGATGTCAGCATATTTCCTCCATGGCAAATAGGGAAACTCAGGCCTGTTCACTACCTTGAATTCCAACACAGGGACCCTCTGTTCAGCAAACACAGTCTGCTTAGTCCCAAACTCTGTTTTTCCCCTATGCTTCTTTCTACTTTTCTCCTATGGCACACCCCCATAAGGGTTCTTGCTGGAGTAACTACACCCTACAGCCCCTTCTTGCCTCAGCTTGCTGGCTTTGTAGCAGCCCAGCCTATACCTGCTCAGCTGAGCTTCATCTTCCATTAGGGCTTGCCTAGCCAGCCACAGGCACAGCCTATTAGGTTAATTAGCCCCTGCCCAGTTACCTTTACACTTTCAAGTGAGGTGTGGAGTGAACACTCCATCACAGCAACACTAATAGTATAAATCAGGGCCTCTATTTAAAGCATGCATCCAAGTTGGTGAGGAATCCCTTTTTTAAACACAGCAACAATTGAGGACCCTGGTTCAGAATTATGAGCTGTAGTATTTATTACACGTTCAGAATTCCAAATTTCCATCTGAATAGCAATGCTTATCCTAACTGTCACTGTCTGTTATACTGAGGTGCTAAATGAAGATGTACCCTGTCCTTTGATATCACCGAATCTTTGTCTTTTCATCTCCACGGGGCACTTGGATTACTTCTCCTGGTCACCCCTTAACTTCATCTGAATTTTGCTATCTACTAAAATAGACACTTCAGTTAACTTATTTCTATACTTGCCTCTGGTCTTAGGGACATATTGTATGTGGAGTAAGGCCATCGTGTGCCCCTTAGTTCCCCAGACCCTAGAAGGATTTTGATCCTCTCATTTCCCCAATACCTCCTGGAGCATTAGATCTCCAGCACTAGTCTTCCATCGTGTCAGTAGATCTTCCAGTGGAAACGTATGGCTGTCTTGTCACTATACCTGATATAATAATACACCAAAATAGGCAGAGATAATCCAACCATCAGGGGAGTGAATGGTGCTGGTCCATGTGCTAGTTACTCAACAACTAGCAATACTTGGCGATTCCTCCCCCATCACGAGTATTACATATGCTGCTTGTACTGTTTAGTCTTGATCACATGAATATTTAGAAGTTTTTCATGCTTGAGGACCCTGGCACAAATCTTCCTCATCATCACTTGACAACATCTATACCATTAAGCATTTCATGTCCTGGCTCACACTTGCCAGTATTTGCAATTGTGCTCATCAGCTCCAATATACGTTTTATTTTATCCTGCTGAGTTAAACCCTTCTGTTCTGTTCAGCTGCAGGGTGTTTTTCTGTAAAGAAGGAGTGCTGGGGTATCTGGATCCTTCTGCTGTTTACTTTCATTGGCCCCATTTGGGTCACTTCCCCTCAGATTATGGTGACCTTCACATATGATTATGGCAACAATATCTTAGTTAAATATATGGGCATGGTGTTCAGAAGGGGTATTTACAGCGTGGCACTAGATTAAGAAATCAGTAAACTATCCTTGTACATCAGATATGTAATGGTGCTGTCTTGTAGATAACTCCTTTCTTTCACACTAGTGTCTGTCTCCTGTCTGATTCTGAAGAGAATTTAGGGTCTGGTCCTCAGAATTGTTTAGTACCCTTAATTCCTATGTTACAGGGATGGTAAACAGATCGGAGACGTCAAACTGCTTTAGCCAGTCCCTTTGTGGTATTTGGATCCTTGGGAGTAATAATGAAGTTTCTACACTGCCAGGTTTTCTGTAATTCCCCAGCAACTCCAATGACCAGCAGTGAAGAACATTGTCAAACAAATGGTAACAAATCCACCATGCAATTCAGAGGAGCACAAATAGCAGACAGACACAGTCCTGTATGGCTGGATTTCCTTGTTCAGGAAAGGAACATTGGAAAGGAAAATCAAGCCCAAACTAGCTAGTCACTTACACCTCCAATTCCAGACAGCATCACTATTCAGGACAGCTCTTAACTTTACCTGCAGGAAGTCAACTCAAGGTTAAGTGCTTTCCTGAATTGAGCCTTTAGTCTCAGTTCACCTTCTCTTAATTCTTATCCATTTGGACATTAGATCAAGAGCAGAGCCAGACTCAGCTATTAGCCAGGATAGGCAGGGATTTCTGTTGCCAGAAGCTGGGAACAGGATGGATCACTTGATAATTGCTCTGTTCTGTTCATTCTCCCTCAAGCACCTGGCATTGGCCACTGTCGGAAGACAGGATAATAGGCTTGATGGACCATTGGTCTGATCCTATATGGCCATTCTTATGTTCTTAATACTGCCTTTGAAAGTCTTAATAGCACAGCTGTAGAATTACTGTTCCAAACCAGATTTTTGGAGCATGAAGATGATAAGGTTTCATATCTCAGAACTTTTCATTGTGGCTTGGTCAACACTAGAAAGTTTTACTAGTAAAATGTTACTCCTATCGGCACAGGCTTGGCTGTATCCACACTCAGATCTGAGTCCTGCTAACAAAAGCCTGAATTTTTGCTGGCATAATTAAACCAATCTTCAACCAGTATGATTCTACTGGCAGAATGCCTGTGTGGACGCAGAAGTACCTGTATGGATGAATACAGTCCTCCAGCAACAAACCCACAATGCAACAGTCCCTGCAGCAGTGACCTTTCTGGTCACATTTTTTAACTGTGCTGCCCAGGGGTCACAGTGACTGGAATCTGACCCTTTAAAGCATGTTCTGTAAATACCCTTTACCTGCCTGCCACCTCTACAGCTACATGATTACAGCCCTGGCTCCAGATGAATCTCGTGCTGCTGCCTGCTCCAGCAAAGAAGTGCTAGAGTTTCTTGGCCTGTCGTGGGAGAGCTGTGCAGGCACAGCTGTGGAATGCCCACAGGAACAAAGACCCATCTGCTGATATTGCAGAGGAGATGCAGAAGCTGGATTACAGCACAGACAACAAACAATGCTGGGCAAAGGAGAAGAAACTATGGCAGGTTTACTAGGAGACAAAGGAGGACAACAGGAAGTCTGGTGCTGCTCCCAACAGCTGCCACTCTTATGAGGGGTTCAGTGCCTCAGTGAGTGGGGATTGCACCCTGGTCCTGCAGGCTGAGGAGAAGCTGAATGAGGAGAGGGGTGTATGCTGGGCCAACTGAAAGCCAGCAGTTCTTGGAGACCTGGCTGAACTCAGAGAGCAAACTCATCACTGGGGAAAGGGACTCCGGTAGGTGTCATTTGCTAACCTCAGTATTGCACACCATGCTTTCTCCAGGGCCCTTGAAACGTCAACCTCCCCCCTTTTTTCCTCTCTCCCTCTCAGAATGGCAGCAGACTGTGCAGGGAACAAAGGAATTCTGTTGTAAAGTGGCCAGTTTATTTTAAGAGCATGAACTGGCAGTAACAGGCAAAACTGACAGAAAGAAAACAGGAAAGAGACATACTTTTGCCGGTGCTTTTGCTGTCATTCAAAATACACACTTCTGCAGGTGATGGTTGTCTGTAACCTAATCAAATGCAATACTGCAAATAAAAAACCCCCCACTTGCACTGATTGGAAGCTATATGCAAACTAATCAGCAACAATTCAAACGACATGATTTTGCAGAAAATGCATTGGAAAATGATTGGAGACAGGTTTTGAAGTCCAGAACTCATTACCTGCCATGCTGTGGTTAGATGCAGGAAAGTGGGAGAAACAGTGTGTGGGGAACTGGTGGGGAGCTGGCTTGGACAGGCTCACATCGCTATCAGGCAGTCCCAGGGGCCCTCTGCCGCTTGCGGACATGTGATCTTTGCTCAGACATTTCAAGGCAAAGCAGCCTAGTTTCTCCTGCCAGGGTAGGGCATCTTCCCTACCTCTTTCCACAGACCTCTAGGGGGATCATTGCTATGAAGAGGCTGGCATCATACAGACCCAGGTAACCATGCGCCCTCTTGGGAAGCTGCCTTCTCTGGGTTTTTGGTATCTTCACGAATGACATCCACCAGGATCACAACTACCTGTAATGTTTAACAGTCTTCACTGCACAGGCCCTAAAGTTACCCCAGCCCTCATGGGTAAAGTGTTTTAAAAGTGTCCCACATATACTCACCATGTTGAGTGCTGTTAAACTCAGAGGCAGCACTGATTGTGCACCTGTCTGCTATTATTTTTATGCAGCTCCACATGGGAAAAATTGTAGGGAGTTGGACTATTTACCTTCTGCTCTCTGCTAATCCATAAACTCTAACCATGGTTCTCTCTGCAGCTGTTTATCAATGAGCTCAGCTGGGGTATCCTTGAGATCCAACATCCCTTCTACATCTGCTGAGAGACTCACCAAGATAACGAGGGAAAAGAAGTGGACAAGAGAAGACACATTTTCTGAACTGGTCAAAACTTCTGAGTCTGCAGCCAATGAGATTCAGGAATGGTGGGGCCATATACTGGTTGGAAGACAGAAAGATCAAGGGGTGCCCCAAGACATCCCACAGCTTCTCGAACAATAAACACAGATGCTCAAATTCAATAGGCAGCAAAACACTCACAGGGCAACATCTCAGCAGACACCACACTGCATGGACAACAATGCCTTCTGCTGGGGCCGTAACCCCCCTCCTCAACACACCGGTGTTGCAGTGTCCCTTTCACTCAGCATCAGTGGACAATATGGAGGACTGCTTTGAATACACCTACACTGACCTGTGATGCAGCTCAAAGCAGCTGGCACCTTGCACTTTCTTTGAATGCATGCTGCCAAAATCACTAGGGTGGCAGGAGTATTCTGGCAGAACTTTTGACAGTAAAACTTTTGAATGTAGGCACGACCTGTATCTAGGAATATTTCAGTGCATTTGTGACAAGGTCCCTTTGACATAGCTTATGCTAGCTCCAGTTTCTTTCCCCCAGTCGAAGCGTGTTTGAATGTTACTGAACAATAAGGCATTGTTTGTGGCTAATACACGACTAGCTCCAAAGTTGCAGATCTTTAAAGAATTCTTGTTCTTTTCCAGCAGAGGGGTTCACCTCCTTCACCCAACAGCCTGGCACAGGGTGGATGCCAAGGGAAATTTCTCCCACCGCTCACTCTGTAAGTCAAATCAGGTCTTCTCCTTTGGGTTCCCAATATCAATCAATTGCATTAAGAGCTAAAGAATTTGCAAGCTACACAACTGGCTAGCAAACACCGTTCTGGGCTCAAGCCCTCTTTGCTCATGAATTTAGATAATGGGGGTGAGAGGAGGAGTCTCTTAGATGCTAGCGTGCGTCAGCCCTGCACTAATCACACTATTCTGAGCACCGGGGCAGGCGATGCACCTTCAATTTAAAAATCACACTTCCAGTAACACCTAGAATTGCTGCAGCTGAAAGAGAAATTACAGGGGGAAAAGTTTGTTTTTACTATTTTTCACTTTGTTTGCTTTCTGCATGTGACAGCACTTTGACTGTGAACAGTTTCCCTACCAATTATCTGAGTCTTTTACCGAGTAATAGAGAAAAGAAAACTGTTTTTAAAACAGGAGAACGTAGGGGCAGGTCTGGCAGCTGAAATTTTTTTTAACAGCAAAAAATGGATTACATTTCAAATTGACTGTGCTCTTTTAACACTATTTGCCTTGTAAAAAAATTAAAACCACCACTCTTTATTAGCCTCTCAGTAACAAACACTAATGAGATAAATTAACAAACCCGGGCATCACCATAGAAGAGCCAGACCTGGGTTCCATCTCCATCTTTGCCTGCTTACCCATAACATTTGAGCAGCTGTTACCTCCAGGGGTGAAATCCTGCCCATTGAAGTCAATGGGAGTTTTGCCATTGGCAACAATGTGTTATTTTCCCCATGTTTAGTGATGTAAATCAACTGTCCTGCTATTTGACAGGTGTGATTGTTTTGCAGGTGTACGATGATGGTAGCAGTAAGCACAAACCCCGATGAAGAGAGACATAAACAATGGAGGCACCCACACCAGAGCCCGTGTATGTTGATGTGGACAAAGGACTAACATTAGCGTGTTTCGTCTTCCTTTGCCTTTTCTTGATCGTGATGATTATTCGCTGTGCAAAAGTCATTATGGACCCTTACAGCGCCATCCCAACTTCCACATGGGAGGAGCAGCACCTGGATGACTGATAGAGATGCTACTGGAAGCTTTCCCAGCACAGCCTGGAAGGCCTTCTCATTCAGAGAAGGTGAACATATATTAAACCGAGATACACAGGGTAGTGCAAATACCTCTGACTCCGTATTGATTAAATTTTCTTGCATAGCAGGTTGTAGACATCATTGTGCCCCTGTCTGATGGTACAGCCTACTTCTATGTTATAACCTTCACATTTTAACAAGAGAAATTATTATTGTAACTTGAATAGCACAAAGATCCCTTAAACTTTTTCTAATATGAATCTCAACTTGACATTCTTTTTCCTTAAGGAATATTGTCTGTATTGTTTCCAACGAATAAGGGGGTAGGTACCTATCAGTACTTGGAAAAGCATAAGAGTGTTTGAGATTTCTTTGACAATGGGTTGCTTACAATATGTTTGTCGTTTTTTTTGGTGGTTCTCAGGGCTATGACTATGCCACCCCTTGTAGGTGTGCAACATCTAAGGCTATGAAAAATGCCACATCTTATAGGTGTGCAAAAGTCTCCTGGGAATTTCTGCCCCTGGGATGTCAGTGAATATAAGTACTAAAGAGGCACATACAGTGGAGTAGAGAGATGTGTACAGACTTATTCTTGGCTGAGTTCTAGACACACACTTCCCACTGTAGTATTTTAGAAATGTACTTCCAAGGGTCAGAATTATGAAATACACAGAACTTGTGGTGATTTTCAAATGAGATGTGTAATTGCTCCCATCTTTTATGTAGGGCTGTTCTACATTACAGATTTTGTCAACCAAAGTCAACTTTTTGCACCAAAACAGTGGTGGTGTACACACTACAATCCGCTCCCTCCCCCCCCCCGACTCAACGTCCCAGATTTTGCGACAAAATAAAACCACCTTGACAAGAGGCATAGAGCTTTTTGCACCAAACTTTTAGCAACAAAGCATCAGTGCAGACACTGCCCTTGGTTATGTCGTAATAAATGTCCTCCAGTAAGTGTCCCACAATGCCAATCCTGACTGCTCTGGCCATCAGTTTGAACTCAGCTACCCTGCAGCCATCCACCCCTCCCCCTTTAAAGTCTCAGGAATTTTTGAAATTCCACTTCCTGCTTGGTTGGGATGGAGAGCTCACATCTCGTCTTCCCAGTTGACCATGGCAGCTCCATGCACTAAACACTCTCCCGCTTGGAGCACATCGGAGCTTCTGGATTTGATCAGCATCTGGGGAGAGGAAGCTGTGCAGTCCCAGCTCTGCTTCAGCCAAAGGAACTTTGATATCTCTGGTTATTTTTCTCGTGGCATGGCAGAGAAGGGCTCTGAATGGAACATACTGCAGTGCTGTGCAAAAAATCAAGGAGCTGAGGCAGGGATACCAAAGGTTAGGGAGTCAAACCGTCGCTCTGGTGCAGAGCCAAAGACCTGCCACTTCTATAAGGAACTGGAAGTCATCCTCGGCAGTCACCCCCACCTCCACTACCGAGAGTCCTGTGGATACCTCTGCAGGTCTGAAGGCAGCAGATACTGCACTCAACCACAGCAAAGAAGTCATGGGCGAGGAGTTCAACTTGGAGGACAATTCGGAGCAGGGGACTGGGTTGTTTGGTGACATGGGGAGTCAGGACCTCTTCTCACCCCCCCAGAGGGTTCAAGCCAGTCCCAGCCCTCCAGCTCTGGTGTGCAGGGTGTAGGAGAGGGAAGCTCTGGTAAGTGATTTTTTTTTTTAGATGATGCTGCTTGGTTACATGAGGTACAGCTGTCCTTTGTCTTGTTGCATTATACAGCTGGTTGAAGGGACAGCAATGCACAAGAGTAGCTGGGTTTGCATGTGCTTCCCATTCCCCTATACAGCTAGGCAGTGTGGTAGAAAAGTGTGTTAATGCACACTGAGATTTCACAGGAATCCTCCAGAGAGATCTCTAGGAAACTTTCTGGAGGAACTCGCCAATCCTCTGCTGGAGATTCCTCAGCAGAGCTGCTTTGTTTCTTCCCCCAATGTAGGATACTTTCCCGCACCAATTGACAATCACTTGTGCAGGGACCAAAGTGGCACACAGACGAGCAGCAAAGAAACCCAGTTTGAAGCTGCTCGCAAGGAGGAGCTGCACCCTACCATCCTTGCTTCCTCTCAGGAGTAAGATATCAGCTTTTATGGCCCCCACCGGTGGAAAATGGTGGCACAAATTGAAATTTTGTCCCTATCTACCTGCACCAGTATCCCAAACAATCACCCAGAACTTTTCCCCAGCTTGAGTGCCCCCACCCCCAGGCACAACTCACCATGCCCTGGTTGATTGTTGAGCTCTGAGCTTTCCAGGGGACAGTGAGAAAGAGATGTATTTTACAGTAATGAATCAATGCTGTTATTTCACTCACAATCCTGCTTCTGTTCATTGTTTATTGTGCTGCTATAGATGTGTCCTTGAGGGGAAACCCCTCCATGCCTGCCAAGCACCTGAGTGATACGAAAACAACCACGGAGAAGCAAAGAGGAGCTGTTCTAAGAACTCTTTCAGTCTTCTGAGATGGAAAAAAAAAGAAAAAAGGGCATGGAGACACAGTGTGACCAAAAATCAAAAAAATGATAGGCAGGAGAGGAGGGAAAACCAGGAGCAAGTGATAGCAGGTCATGAGCGCATAATAAAAGCCATGGAGGAGCAAACGGAGCTGCTAAAGTCACTCATAACTTTAGTGACTGAACCAAATTCATGCATGCTTGCTTGCCTTTCCTTGCAGCCAATACAAAACTGCTTTCCATGCCCTCCCCAAACTCCATCCACACATTCCTACCAAACTTCCAGCCCGTCTCGGTACCCTGTTCACTCCACCGCTTCAGACAGCTTCCAGAATGACAGCTGGACTTACACCCAGATGTCATAGCTCACACTGCCCCTCACTGCTTTCTCCCCTCCAGCCCAGCTGTTTGTGTGTGTTCTGACTAATTGTTAGTTAATAAAGACATACTCTATGTAGGATAAGCAGTTTTATTTGTCTCTTGCACACCATGTTTGCAGCTTACATTAATACACAGTGCAAGCTGGCTAGCAGTCATAGTGTGGCACAGTGCTGTTTACAAAGATACTTACTGGGATGCTCATTGTCAAAATGGTTCCTCAAGGCCTTCCTGATTCAAATGTTCCCCCTGTAGTGCCCCTCTAATAGCCCTGACATCTGGTTGTTCACAGTCAGCCACATGGCAATCCACCTCTGCGCTCCATCCAGGGGAAAACCTTTCACCCTTAGCTTCACAAATATTATGAAGCACACAGCAGGTGGCTATAACCAGGGAAATATTTTCTTCATTTAAATCTAACCTGCCATAAAAGCATCACCAGCGAGCTTTTAATCTGCCAAACACACATTTAATGGTAATTTGGCACATGCTCAACCTTTTATTAAAACGCGCCTTGCTGTTATCCGGGTTGCCTGAATAAGGCTTCATAAGCCATGGTAGTAGGGTACACTGGGTCTCCCAGAATCACTATGAGCATTTCAACAGCCCCATTAGAATCTTTTGGTCTAGAAAGAAAGTCCATGCTTGCAGCTTTCTATACAGGCCAGTGTTCCTGAAGATGTGTGCCTCATGCACCTTCCCTGACAACCCGTGTTGATGTCAGTGAAATGCCCATGGTGATCCAAAAGCGCTTTGCAGTACCATAAAGAAGTACCCCTTTCTAGTGATGTACTCCATCTCAAGATGATCTGGGGCCAAAATTGGGATGTGTGTGCCATCTACCACCCCACCACGGTTAGGGAATCCCATTGCTGCGAAGCCATCCACTATTCCACGCACATTTCCAAGACACTCTGTCCTTTGTAGCAGAATGTGATTAATGGCCCTGCACACTTGCAATAATACAACTCCAACAGTGGACTAGCTGACTCCAAACTGATTAGTGACCAACCGGTAGCAGTCTGGAGTTGCTAGCTTCCACACAGCGATCATCGCGTTCTTCTCCACTGAGAGAGCAGCTCTTATTCTAGTGTCCTTGCACTACAGGGCAGGGGTGAGCGCCATACAGAGTTCCATGAACGTGGCTTTGCGCATTTGAAAGTTCTTCAGCCAGTGCTCATCAGCTTAGATCTGCATTACGATGAAATCCCACCACTCAATGCTTGTTTCATGCACCCAAAAGCAGCCGTGCACCATGTGCAGATGCTCTGTGAATGCAAACAGTAATCTGGTGTAGTTTGTTTGCATGGCACACAGCAGGTCAGGTGCCTCAGATTCCTGTTCCAATTGGGAGCTCATGATATACTGCATGAGCAGCTGTGATATGTTCACAACACTGACAACAACAGTGGAGAGCAGTGCCGGATCCATCCTTTCATATAGAGATGGCAGGTGCACAGGAAATTAGGGCTGTTGAAAAATGCCACAAAACGCAGTCAGAAACACATGAAATGATGGGAGGGAAATCACTGCATCATGGGACGGTGAGCCTGCACCCATAATGCACTGTGATCCTCTCTGTCTTCCCACAACTCTTAGCAGCACAAGGTGGTGAGTTGCACAGTGGGATAGCTACCCACCGTGCACTGCTCTCACTGGCGAGGCTAGAGCACAAACTGTGGATGTGTTTTGGCAATACGAGTACTATGTGAACAGGCACAAGCACAATTATAGCACTTTTTGATCATCACTGTAACTTGCATCGACAACACTCTCTAGTGTAGACAAGGCTTTACAATTGTTAAGCGTCAGCCTTGCTCTTACCCATCTGGTTTGCACAAGAATAAAAGAGCAAAGAAGCAACATTCAGAACTTGCTACTCTAGATAAAATACAGTTATATTTTTTTACTGTAGTAAGAAAAAAGAGTATTTAACAACAACTTACAATATGCATTCTGCCTTGGAGACACTAAGCACCTTTAATAGATGAACTTTTCACAACATTTTAATATAAATATTGGCACAATTTCCCCTCTTAACAATTCATTATTTATTGCAGATAAGGAAGTCAGGGAGCTCCCAGAATATATTGTGCAGCTTTGAGGTTTGGAGGGAAAGGAATTCCCTCCTAAAAATAAATCCTAGATCTATATTTTCCAAAGACTTTCAAGCCTGTCTCGATTTCAAAAATTCCCCCACAGCTGCCTTCCTGCACCAGCTACTGGTTTTGCCCAAGGAGCTACTGTAGTAGTAAGGAGTTTACCCTCCAGGAGTCATGCTGCAGATGTTAGGTCTCAACTAGAGATCTCATGGATATGCCTGTGAAGAACCGCTTTCCACCAAACTTGGTGGTATCCATCTACCGACGCACAGAGAGGTATTTGGCTATTTGCCCCCTATTTTCCCCACTCCCTTACATGCTGCCAGGTGCTTTTCCATGAGAAGGTTGCCTCCATGTGTTAGGGTGCATTGTACAGGAAGGGGGTATTGGATGGTTGGAGTAAGGAATTAGGAATCAAGGTTCCTGGTCTTCTATTCTCAGCTCTGTCACGGACTTGCTACACGACCATGCAAGTCACTTCATTTCTCTGTGCCTCTGTTTACTCATCAGTAAACGGAGCCACAGTAATATTTGCCTGCCTCCTACTGTGCTCTGAAGCTTAATCAATATCAGCAAAGCCCTTGGAAATTCATAATAAAAAAGTACTGCATATAGCCACAAAGCATTAATTTATTATTATTATTTGTGAAGTTAGAGTAAAGGAAGTAGTTGAGACTCATAATAGGGTAGATTAAATTCCCCCCACTGCAAAGGAACCCCATAAAGTGCTCTGCACCATGAAGTACCTGCCTTAAGGGCCAAATTCTGCTGTTCTTACTCATACTAGTTAGCACCTTGCTCCATTAGTCATCCCACTGCTTTCAGAGGGACTCTGTGGAGTAAGATGCTATTCAACATGATTAATGGCACCCAAATCTGGCTCTAAAAGGTGTGGAGAGCATTATGCAGAACTTTTGCACTCGGATGAATTTCAGCCTCTGTTCATTTCTGGTACGCATTTCATTTGGGAGAAAGGAGTTTACTGTAGATGCTAGGGCCCACCTGGACAGCGCAGCTCTCTGTCCAGCTGCCTGAATTGGCTGAATTACCCATTGCCTATAATCTAGATGACAAATTTAGGTCTTGTTTCTGTTGGTCAATTATCCTCCAACTGGCTGTGGATTTTTACAAAGTGAATGAATGTTATTCAACATAGTTTTTGCAAACAAATTGCAATCTATTTTGTTCATGGGTAGGTCATGACGAGTATCTATTTCATGAGTATTTATATGAGTTGTTACCTAGGTCACATGGAATTGTTTCTGCTTCCTGATTGGTGGGCTCAATTCTGTCACCCTTCATCATGTTGAATAGCATCTTACATTGAATTTACTGGCACTACTTGCAGAGTACAACAAGAGCAAGTGGAGGCAGCATCAGTCCCTTGATAGGCAAGAGTTACTTTTTTGTTCGCAAGTTACTTGTGCGCATTCATCATTGCTCAGCCAATCTACAGTGCAAATGAGGCTTGTGACAGCCATTTTCAGTGTGAATACTCCAGTGAATGTTTGTCTGCACCCATGACACTTCGGCTTACCACATGGTCACAAATAAGACCCCAATCCAGCAAAACATTTAACTACCTTAGAGCTGTTTTTTGGAATGCGACTCAAGGGAAGATGCCCATGGCTATGTCTCTTTACTCCTAATAATGCATTTCTGTTTCAGTTGTAACCTACCTGCTTAATCCTTCTGTTGGTAAAAAGAGACATCCTCATGCTCATTAGGATTTCTATAAGCATCTACCTGTTCACCTAAGACCTTTCCCTTTGAATTTCATGTCTACATAAGGCTATTTCATTTCTTCTTTGATCATGCAAATTTCTGCATCCCACTCTGCTGCCACCTCAGTCACATAACACCCTCATCCCTCCAGATTTGCTTTGGGGATATCAGTAAAAGGCAACGTTAACGTCTGTGCCAAAAGCAAAAACATTCCTTCTTTCTTGCATTCTGAGTTTGAATTCAGCAATTTAGCTCCTGGCTTTTAATCAGCGCACATTATTCTAACGCACACATAATCCCAATCCCGCAGGCCCTATGTCGCATAGCTTCCCCTGAAATCAAGGGAAGTTTTGTGTTAGAAATGGCTGCAGCAGTGAGCATAGATAATCATTTAAACTGCGTGTAACAAGTGCCTCTGCTACTTCATTTTATTTTAAATAATTAGTCTATACTCGCAATTGCACTCAGAAAAACTAATCATCTTATAGTGAATGTGTTTATCTGATACAATAAATGGCTCCAACACAGAATTTGTTCTTGTCGTCTTTTAAAAATAAGGCAGTTCTGGTTCTCTCCTGGTCTTCACATCCATTCTCCAGGTCTCTACTGTCTGAATTGTTCATTGGGCTATAAAGGATTATATTGTAACCGTATCATCGACCCTGAGTAAGAGGTGGCAAGCAGAGCAGAAGATCAAAAGTCACAATTCCCTGGTCAGGGAGAAGGGTAAGTTACTTCACCTGTTTTCACCGAGTAGTTTTACTCCCCACATCTATATGGCTAGCAAGTGGGAGGAGGGACTAGCGAGAGCCCCTCCCACTGTCCCTGAAATTCTCTACATCCTTTTCTTCCAACTTGCTCACAGCCCAGAGTGTCAGACAAGTAGCCAGTGAGCTCCTCACCACACTGGAGTCACAATCTGAGCAGGTTCAAGCCAGGGAAGTAAGAGGGAACTAATTCCTCCTTAGCCCCTGTGCAGCTGAGTAAGGGCTGTAACAATCTAGCCCAAAGAAAGCTGTCCCCATGGTAGAATTAGGGGGGCAATTTCTAAGGGACATGGTGTTTTGTGGGCCAGAATTTCAAAGCTAGGGGTGAACTGGAACACAGTTGGTCTCACTGCCCCTGCAAAATCCAGCTTTGTGTATGTAGATCACCTATGCAATCGCCTCATCTGCCCTAAAAAGTGGCCATTTCCATGCATGTGCTTTTCCAGGCACAACTGCTGCACCCAGCTTCGACAATCTGGCCTTTTGTACCTTGATCCCTTGCAATGTTAAAACTATTGTATAAGGGATGGGGAGGTGGACAAGGATTCTGGGCAGGTGCAAACTCAGTTAACGTATCGGCTAAATTAATTTCATGGTAAAAAGAGATGACACTGGCTGAGCGCTAGCTCTCTGCTAGAACAGCTGATTTAAATGGTAAATCACGTGGGTCGGATTCTGTGCTGAGCTTCTGGGATGTGCAGCCCAGAGGAAGAAGGGCAAAGATCACTTTTATGTCTGGATTTTGGGAGCAGCTCCCAGCATAAATTAGAGCAGCCCTGGGGGTTGTTTTCATTTAAGGCAGCCTCAGGAAGGCTGTCGATAAACTGCTCTGCAGCCCAGTCTCCGTGGCAGTATGCACTACGGACACGTACCCTACTGCTCTGAGCACACCTCCTATGCCCATAGAACTAGTAAAGGGTACTTTACACTGTCTGCACCACATGGATTCTCTCCTGGCCCATGGGGCACCTTTACAACCCCTCTTCAGTGCCAAAGCAGTGTATAGGGGGTGGAGGTGGGGAGACTCTCCCTGTATTTCTGCCAGCAGCTCATCCACTTATTTCTTAAAATTCTTTTAAGGGCTCCTGGGTTAACCATCCCCTCCTGGTGACTCACTGGAATTCAAGCTGTCAATTTAGGCAACACCTCAGTCCCTGGTACTGCCTCCCCTGCATTGCCTGCAAAGAGTAACTCTGAGGCAGATATTTCCCAATTATTCTCTGTGGTGAAGATTGATACAAAGATTCCCTTAATCTCCTCGCTTGCTGCAATGCTCGTCCCCCCACTTCCCACAGAAGGTTATTCTGCAAGATCCCCCCCATTAACAGTTCAAAATGTTGTCTCTACATTTTCTTTGCTAATTTAATCCCTCTACTCCTGTCTTGTACCATGCAAAGCTCCTCCTCTTCCTCCTTGGTGTTTACTTCCTTCAGGGTACTGGGCGAAAACCAGGTCTCCCCAGCTCAGATTGCCCACTACGAATGGGCTGCGTATGAGGAGTCTACTTGCATCTATGAGGGCTTAACCAGGACAGTATTACAGTCAGAAGAAGAAGAAAAGGACAACATTGAAGGCACCTGCATCATTAAGATATTTACTGATAATTAAAATACTCATTTATAATAACCATTTATATAAAAAAATATTGATTTGAAATCTGAATGTGTGCGGGCGCACAAAGTTTAATTTCTTCATGTCAGAGAACTGTAATATCAGGAGCACGGTTACTGGGGAGAGATCCTTCTTCCCCTCCTGGAAAGTCATCTTGGGCAGGCAATCATGGAACAGATATGGCTGGAAGCACTTTTCCCGAACATTGGCCAAATCCCACTCGGTACCCATTTCCCTGGCAGTGACCTAGAATGGGGAAAGGAAGAGAGTCACAAGAAGGGCAGCTAGTGGATTTTTACAAATGAGTATGAACTGCAGTACAAACATGAAAGGGAATGAAATGAATGTAAATACACCGACGTAGGCCTAGCTCCTCAGCTGTGCTCTGTTGGGGTGATCCAAACCCGACTGACCCAAAGTTTCCCATTGACATTGATGGGCTTTTGATCAGGCCCCAATATGCTGAATACCACTCAGGGGAGGGGACTGTAAGGCAATATCCCACCCTGATGCTGCTTAAAATAATCCAGATCTGCTTTATTAATTATAAGGCTGGGCCAGCCTGCAATTTTGCTTGTTGCTTGAATATATGATGTTATTACAGGTTAGGTTGAAAGACATAAATCTTACAGTGAAATACGTTCTACATTCTGTTCACTCTGTGCGCTTGGCTCACCACACTTGCCGAATGCTGTGTTAACATTTATACTTTTTTCCAGCCTGCTTAAAATTTTCTAGACATTTTTCTGTTCTACTTAGTAATAGATTGTGTGGTGTAGACACACTTTAAAAGCTAACAAGGCAATAACCTGCTCAACGTGCAGTCATTAAACATGGCCACATCTAAAACAGGAATGGGCCCAATACAACTGAGATCTTAAAGCCTCCAAATTTTGAAGAAAGGTCAAATCCTGATCTGCATTTTGCAGCACTTCCCTTACCTATCTAATGGGCTGAACCAAAACTCAGGACATGAAATCCTGGGAATTTTGGATCTGGATCTGAACTTCACGGCCCAGGCCCATTTCTCATTTAAATGCATTCAGTGTTGGATCATAAAAAAACTGGGTAAATATCTTCACTACCTATCATGATACAACATGTTTCTGTATCTCCATACTGTCAACCCATAGTTGTATATGTATTGACTATATATCTTATTGCTGCATTAACACATAGTAACAAAAGACTATGCAAACATGTGTAAATAAGATCCTTCATTAATGCAAATGAGTAGAATTTTAGGCCCAGATCCTGCATCTGGATCCAGGGTCCAAACATAATTTTTTCAGGCCCAGTACAAACTTGTAACACGGGCCCCCTCCCACACACACACTCATGGGAGTTGCAGTCTGGGCTGGGCCCCCCAGGGCCTCCAGGCCCCGGTAAAGTGTATCTCCTTCCCTCCCATGTGGGGGCCCTGTCTGGATCCACTAGTGCAGACTCCTGGACTCTGCATGAACAAAGAAGTTTGTGCTAGCAGGTCCAACAGGAGGATCAGGATCTTAGACAGGAATCCTAGGTGCGAATTTCCTCCCTTTTGCAGATATAATTGTTGCTAATCTTTCCCCCTGCATAGTAAAGAGTGAGTTTCTATAAGTAATTACTATAAACTCTTGTGAACAGCTTGGGATTGAAACTGGTGCTCAGAAGGGTTACACTAAGGCTCAGAAAGTTAGACTGATGTATAGAAAATTGCTTAAAAAAAAATCCAAAACTAATGGCCAGATCCTCAACTAGTGTAAATTGGAGTAGCCCACCTAAACTAAATTGGCCTACCCCACTGACACCAGCTGAGGATCTGGCCCAAGATGTTCAGCTATGCTCCATTAACTAAACAGACAGTGAAAGTCTTTAACTACTGAATGATTTGGCCCTCTACGTACTTTTGCAAGATGTGAGAGTTGACATTCTGACCTACTGTCCTACGTTTTTTTTAACTCCACAATCATGGGGAACGTAGGAACAGCCGCCCCAGTCAGTACTGGTGCATTCTGCCATATGCTGTATCCAGGAAGAGTAATCCGTTAGTTCAACTTGCAGAGAAAGCAGGAAAAGAAATGCAGCTGAAGACATTTCATCTTGTATGCTTCAGACATACCTGAAAACGTTATTCTGAGATGAAGCGACAGAGAGAATTACTGTAGACCTCAGCTGGTAGTGTTTAGTAAAGGAAAAGGCATCAGTGATATAACATGTCCTGCTGAACAGTTTATTTCGAGGGGCAATTTCATAGTTAAAAGATGGATTCTTCTGAAATAATGGAGAAGACACTCTTCCCTGCTTGTAACTAAATAGTACAGTAGCTCCAGTGATTCATCTATCCCTGCAAGAGATTTCCACTAACAGAGAGTGAGTTAGCAATGTTATTCAGATCATTTGTACCTTCTTGCTGAGGGCTTGTCTTCACTGCAGTGTTAACTCAAGGTATAACTCAGTGTTACCCCTAACCTGACTCCTGTCAACACACAAAAATCTCTAGCTCGGGTAAAGTGATGCTTTAAATGCAAACCAGCTGGCCCATGGGAGGGGGGGGGGGTGGGGAGGGGAGGATGGGCTCAAGTGCTGCTGATGCTTAAGCTAGCAATGCAGTTGGAATGAAGCAAAAGGCTACAACTCGTGTTGGCACAACTCACCAGCGGCTAAGCCAATCAATCAACCACTCTGGGTCATTGGAGTGTTGTTTAGCCATGTGGCCGCTCTCCCTTCAGCTAGGCTGGCAGAGTTCGCAGCCCAGAGGAACAGTGGGAAAAGTCACCTTTGTGCTCTCCCAATCTTTGGCTATTCTGGGGGCTGGAGAGGCCCCCTTGTGGGCCTATGGTATTGTAGCCTCCCTGGGCTTCCAGAGCAGCTGCAGCGCTGCCCCAAATTTCCACAGTGCTGAGCGCTCCACTCCCTTCTGCTCCAGTCTATCCCCATGCTCTCCTTAGAGGGCAGCCTTCTGGCTGTCAAGCACAGTGCCTGCCTCAGGGAAACCCTCCCCCAGTTGAACAGGGGGCATTTAGGGCCCCTTTATTTTGCTCTGGCCCTTTTACGCAGCATAAACAGAGTGAACCAGGGGTGAAGATCTCATTCACGCTGTCTGAAATAAAGGTGTTACAGCATACCACTATTCATAGCAACATTGTCCATCCTTCCTAATGATATACATAGTGGAGATTGTCCTTAGTGCATTGCTCCCAAAGCATAGCGTGTCACTGCTGTTTTTTTTACAAGGCCCTGAAATCATTCAGTTGGTGACAGCGAAGGTGACCGTTCACTTAGAACATGAGCTGCAGATGCCACATCGGCTTCCCTTTCCTGACATTAGAGGCTTCGATAGGATTGCAAAGGAGATTTTGCAGCTCATGACTTTACCAAGGAGTGTTTTTCAGAGAAACACGTCCTAAAGACACAGAATTTTTCACTCCCTCTCCAGTCCACTCACAGTTGGGGGCTGTCTCTGAATCATACCACAGAACACCTGCACCTATGCTCTGTTCATCTCAGAGATTCTATGTAATATTGATAACAAAGCAGGGAGTTTTCCTTGAGATAGCAGATTCCACCCTGAGGAGAACTCAGGCAGTGCAGGAACAAAGAGGTCGAGGGAAATTGCCTCTTTCCCAAGGATCAAATGTTGAAAAAGTTAGCACAGGAAAGTGTTCAAGTCTGAAACTCAGAGTGGCCAAGGGATAAAGAGACATTAAAAGGGAGAAAACCACCCTTGGCTAGGTCAGATTGGAGTGAGACGGGGATATAAATATTTAATGAGAACGCTGTCACACTGGCCAACTACAAGCCAAAATAAAAACCTCCTAGAAACCTTGATATTGGAAAAGAAAGTGCAGACTCTGAACTTTGTAACTGGCTAAATTCCTGATCCGGAGTAACTGGTTTATTGGAATGCCTGTCAGTGAGGTTAAATGAGTTGGCGTCTACAGAATATCGAACACATTCATTCAAAAGGCACTGCTAAGCACTAACAATTAAACATGTTTACTCTTGGGGTTGGAAACCAAATCAGATTTCGAGCAGCAGGCAAATATACACAAGGAAACCTGAACATGCAAAAAAAGAAAATGCAATGTTCCATTTGCTGAACATCGTGACTATACGTGCTATTTGCCCCGAGAATATTTGCTGTTTTCTAGTCTCACCAGTATCTCACAGCTACAAGTGCACACACACATCTAACTATCTGCCAGGCCAAATGGTCAAGCACTGCCCCTCTTCTGGAGATGAACTCCAGGCCTGTCCCCATCCTACAGGCATATGAGGGTGCAGGAGGGAAAGTTCTCATAGTATCGATACCTTCACCCTTGTCCTAAGGAGAAGATCTTGGCAGTGCCCCTCCTCCCACAGAACCCAGTAGAGGGTGTGTATGTAGATCCTGAGCCCTAGTCTCCACCCCATAGACCCACCTCAGTGGGTTAGTAAAAGTCTCCTGGCACCCATTCCTCATCCTCATCCCGCACAGATAAAGCAACTTAGAGTGAGCTGGTCTTCTCCCTTCTCTCTGCAACAGATGGACTATTCACCCTAACCAGGAGCGACCTTCTAAGGAGGTCTAAATATGAACAACATTCAAATACCAGCCTGTTTGCTCAGCATTAGTAACCACTACTTAAGTCAGTCATAGTGCTTGGAGGAGTCCACCAAGTTTTCTGTAGTCTCTATTAGGCTTCACTGCTGGTGATTTGAACACCACGTGTTCTACGTGCGGTCCAATAGAATGTAGAGCAGTACAAGGTGTAGCACATGGAACGCAGCAGGCTCTGTGCACCAGTCAGCCAACAGCGTGGGCCCGAAGGAAAAAGTCAAGGAACTACAGACACGTTTTGAAATGGGTCGCAGTGCAGTTTGGCAGAAGACACCTTGTAATGCTGGCTCCCATGAGAAGCACTTCTTAGGAACAATACATTCCTCTTGGTTTATTTGTGTTAGGTCTCTCAGAAATAGCTCAAGGAGGAGAAGGGGGAATTAATTCAAGTGGAAATCTGAAATGAACTAAGGAGGCAATAAATTATTGGTTGGGCACTTGGCAAGACACTCCATAGTCCTGTTTTAGGACAGGCTGTGACAGGGCTACATTCTAACCTCTAATGTGCCTTAAAGGCTTTGGTTCCACCTACCATAAGTCACGACATAGGAGCACATCCGTAGCTAGCCCAGAAGTCACCCTGGCGCGTACATTTCCTTTTACATACAACCTCACTTGGGCACCATGCCTTGCTCCACTGTACGTGCTGAACACTGTTTATTTCAAAATAGCACAGAGTTATCATCACTAACTTGGCTTAATGCACATCTACCAACATGCAACGTTCTGTCTTGGGTTAGTGTTCGCTGTATTATTTTAAACGTACTGCTGATAAATGATGTCTGAGATTTAAAAGGATAAGTCCTGATTAAGCACCAAAGAGACTACTGGCCACATTCGGATACCTTGGCTCATGCAGAGTAGTTACTGGTTGATGTCAATGGAGCCACTTAAAGAGTAAAAGTATTATTTATTCACTGTGAGGAAAGGTGTCAGGATCGGACCTATGGTGTAGGGGCTAGAGTCGTCTCTGATATTCTGGACTCTGGGATTCTATTCACAGCCTAGCTCCTGACGTATTGTGTGACCTTCCACAAGGCATCAAAACCCCTGTGTGTCTCAGTTTCCTTATTTGAAAAATAGGATAACTGCTACCTCATAGAAGTGGTCTGAGGCTTAATTATTAACTTAAAACTAGCAGAGCACCAGGTAGTGCTACAATGGAGTGCTCTACAGGCTTCCATCACAATGGGTGGCAATTACAGCAGGTCAGGAAATTATTTCGTTTCCTTCCAAAAATATTGGAAAATGTTTCCCTTGAATACTTCCCTAATCTGAGGGAAAAGGTAGGGGGGTAGTGTTAAAAAAAAAAAAAAAAAAAAAAAAAAAAAAAAAAAAAAAGCCACCATCCAAACCGCCATTTTTTCTTTTTAAAACAAAAACTTGACAAAAACAGATCTTTTCGTTAAAATCTTTTTTTAAAACTGAAAAAGCCATTTTCTAGCCAAAAAACAGACAGCAAAATTTTGACCAGCTCCATTTGCAATGATCTATTAACACATTTCATTAAAATCCAACTGTTCTATACCAGCTTCCATCCAAGGATCTCGAAGCAGTTTACAAACAGCAATACACACAGCCTCGGCATCCCTGTGAGGAAGATGACATTACCAGACCCATCCAGCCCATGCTTTTCATTCCTTTAAGCATCTATGGAAACTGAAGCACCAAGCTGAGATACTCAGGATCTGAAAATCAGGCTACTAATTTCAGCGCCTAAGCATGGATTTAGTGTCCAAGCACTGAAATTTGAACTGCACTGGTCTGACTTGTCCATGGCAGAATCTGTGTCAATAAAGAATCATGCTCACTGAGTGGCAGCTGTTATACATCAGATCATGCACAGTGCATATCAAGATGGAAGAAATGGGAGATGCTCCCCTTTGTTCTGGATTCTGCTTATAAGCAGGCAATGCTGAGTGGTGTATTGCTAGCTCAGCTCTGGCGTGCAGAAAGAGGAGACAAGTGTAGGATTATCATATTTCAGGTTCCCAAAAAGAGGACACCACAACGAGGGAGGGAAGGAAGCTAGAGGGGGAGTACAGTTGAGGGCGTTGGGGGGGTTATCTGTGGCAGGGGCACTCACTGAAGGTGGAGGGCAGCGTCGCTCTCTGTCATGGCAGCAGGTGCAAACCCAGGATGCAGCAACAGCCATCAGTCAATGCCTCCGCATGGGAGCCCCCCCCCACCTGGCTGGAAGCTGGTGTTGGGAGGGTGCTGAATCACTACATAGCATCACAGTGGACAAGTCTGGTGAGCCTGAATGCTAGAGGATTCTGGGAGCAGGGCCCCATAGCACTAGACTGTGGAAAATCACTGAAAAGGCCAAACTTGCACTTGGCATCCATATGCGTCACAAATGTTTGTCCAGACCCTGTGTAAGCAGCTGTGCTGATGTGGAAGACCAATGGTCACGGGCAGCCAATGGCCAGTCTGCCTGGTGTGTACATGTGGAGGCGTGTAATGGCGAATCTGGGGCAAGCTGACCGGGTCCTCAGGGTCCTATAGAATGACGTGACATCAGGTGCCTGGAGGGGAGTAGTCCACGATAAGTGAGTATCAGCCAATCCCTGCAGCCCCCTCCCAAATTATGAATTAATTGGGATATGCCACATAACTCACTGACAAAGCATATTTTGGGGACATATGACTTCTTTGGGAAGAGGGTATAAGTCCTGGGAAGATCTATATTTCATATATCCAAGAGGGCCCGTGATACTGTCAGACAGAAGGATTAAGACCAGAGGGTCTCGAGGTAACCTAGACCCTGCCCCGAGGGATCAGAGATCAAAGGTCCTCAGGGTAACCAAGACCCCACTACAAGGGACTCAGAAAATAGACCAAGGACCTAAGGGAACCTGAAGGAGGAAGAGACAGTCAACACCTAGGAGTGGTAGCTTTCATGCTTCGCTTACCAGTCAGGATGCTGTGTGGGGCCAGCATAGTTACTGAGGGTTTATGCTTGGGAAACCGAGGCTTATTAAGGAGAGGCATTGTATAGTCCTTTCTATTTGTCTGTGATATCTGCTTTTCAATAAACAATAGCTCTGCATTGAAGATACTGATGTTTTGGTCTTCACTGGCATGGTCACCGGGTGCCCAGCTGTGGGCACATGAATTCTCTGAATTGGTCCCCAGCTCAACAGCTGAGGCCAAGGTGGGCAGGATCTGGCTGGGGTGGCTGCAGGGGAATGAACCAATCAGCTGCAGATGCAGGGGAGGGATCAAATCAGGGCTCTTTCCGAGCTACGGCATCTGCTCCGTAAAAATCCAGGACATTTCCTGTTATTTGAAAAACCCGCCAGGATGGAGGCTCAAAAAAGAAGCAACGTCCTGGAAAATCAGGAAGTCCAGTAACCCTAGACAAGTGGCGTCTGCCTTTTGGCAGCTGGTGGGGAGTGGTAGGGCAGCTACAACAGTGATTTAAAAATCAGGAGGCAGTTGTGAAATGCGACTGCTACAGGACTTGCACTTCGTTCACACGAGTGGGCCCTTTCACGTCACCTAACTGCACCACTTATGCATGCAGAAGTCACTCCAGTGTGACGGTAAATTCCACAGCCTCTACGCAGCCACGTATGTCCTCTCCTAACAAACCCAGCCCATAAAGAAGTGAATACACGGCTAGGCTCTCTGTCCTTCTCTGTATAGAAATCTTCACTGCCTTCTTGTCGATCAGACTGTCACCATTACCCCTCTGGATATCTCAGCTCATTTATTGCAGCTGTTGTTAGTAGCATATTTTCGATTCCCATTCTCAGTTCAGGGGGTCTATTACAGGGCCAGCTCTTGTGATGTCAGCGCCATTAATCTTGCTGAGGCTTTCGAAAGGGGTAATGGGCTGTACTGATGTGCATGCACCACTGTGTGCTGGATTTTGTCACCTCGTTTATTTCAGTGCTCTCTCTGACGCGTTCCTGCAGTGTTTGCTTAGCTTCATGCTCTGATGCTCCTTCGCTTTGTTAGAATTATTTTCTTGTGTTCATTCCCTAATTGCAGAGATACCCAGCTGGGTCAGAGACCCAAGTTTTGCCTCTGTTGTAGCTATGTCCCCCCTATAATATTCATTGCAAGTTTCCCAATCCCAAACAATATTCCTCTCACCAGACATATAAACCAGCTTCCATGACTTAGTCACAATTGTTTTCTCTTGCCCAAGTCACATTAATTAATTCCTTCCTATCACTTTGGCAACTTCACAGTCTTTGGAAATCCTGTGGGCTACTCCACCTAGTAGGTGTAAGCACTGGGGTGGAGCGAAGAAGCTGCTCAGATCAAGGCTAGGTTCTGGCTAGTGAGATTTGTTGATGTGAAAAATCTCATGAGCCGTTCTCTAAAATGGCCAGCAGAAGAACTGATGAGATGTCTGCAAACTTGGGCCAAAAATCTCACAAGAATAGCTATTCCCATCAAATTTACCCCATAGCAGAAGCAGGGGGAAAAAGTAATTTCTGGTTCTGAATCTGACATTGACCTAGAAACACAGGAGTTGGGTTTGGATCCAGGAATTTGAATCAGGTTCCCCCCCTCCCATATTAAATCGTTTAGATCTAGAATGCTGGGTTTGGCTCCTGCAGCCAGGACAAATGGTTCAAGGGCATGCAGGCTTTGGCTGGGAGTTTCCGAGAAGCCTAAGGGAGGCAGGCACTCAAATCCTACTGAAATTCAGTAGGCACCTGTCACGATAACTGGGCCTACATAGGTACCCTAAGCCTGAGTTCAACTCTGAAAAGTAAGTGAAAGTTCATAAAACATTACAATAACCTACAACACATGTTGATGGGGAAAGGTACAAAAAAAGAGACAAAGACTGAATTAGTCCAAACAAAAAGGCCAAATGATAAAATTCAAAACCTGTATTGAGATCACGCCTGGTAAACCAGCACAGTGGGAGACTAGCAATCAGTGAACCAAAATGGGTGTGACTGACATTAGGCCCATTGGCTGACAAAATAACGAAGGAAAGGACTACTCTGCCCATCACTCCTGCTAAGGGTTCCTTAAAATAAAAGAGAGTTTGAGGAAAATTGGCAGAGAAGAAGGGACAATTGTTGATTGAAAGAAGGGGAAGGAGTTTCACCCCTGACCAATCCAAGCCAAGATTGGTACCCAGAGATGTCATCACTCCCTTCACGGACTGTGGCTAAATCTCAACCACTACAAAGTATGTGGAGACTTTGTATCTCACAGTCACAGTGTGTCTTTTTCCTTCCCTACCTTTTTTCTTCTCTTTCCTATCCTCTTTTTGCTTTCTGGCTAACAAAAGTCTGCCTTAGCCAGCGAAGACTGCATATTTTGCAACACTGCTGTAAGCCTACGACCAGAGAAGCAGATAAAAGCTATGCCCTAAAACATCCGGATGCTGGTACAAGTTTGCCAGGACTCAGGGTGGCTGATACGACTGTGTGCTCTGCCTGTGTTTTCCTGCAGCAAAGTTGCAAGTGAGAATCAACTCCAGAGACAGACACTGCATTTTCTATCTTTGTTGTTCCTTTTTGTGTATATTTGTCTTGTTTTGTCTTCTAGGAAATAGTATCAGAGTTTAACAGCAGCAGCAGCGCCGGCTCATTTTAACCAGCCTTTTCTCTTTTCCCCCCAAAAAGGTCATTACCATCTTTTATACCATCTAAGAGACTGTCAAACAAGCAGGGGTTTCTGTCTAAAGACTCTCTACAGCTAAAGGGAAATAGAACAAGAGATGTTGTTACAATGAATACCTTACTTAATACTTTATATTTCACCATGTTTCCTTCTTGTTCTGTATCTTTAATAAAAGGTAAAAGGACTTTTAATGGTGCTTACCATGGTATTAAGCACACTGAGGACTGAGCACCAGGAACCTGGCATCATGCTGAAAAGGGATCTCTGAATCTGGGAAACGGGGAGCCCATGTGCTTCGGTGCTACAATAACAGGCACTGTATAACACCCTAAAATAGATACTTACACACTGGGCTGCAAGAATCTACTAGATAATCTGGGAGCAATGAGGAGATAGTTAGCCTTTCAGTTACTGAGCTAAAGTACAACACAATAAAACAAATGAACCCATAAAGCAGACATTGCAGGGGACAGTATATCCCCCTGCCTTTACTTCGCAGGAGCTAGTCGAGGCAGACCTGGTCATGTAGCAGCCAGGAATTCGCAGGTAGTGTGACTCTCACTAGACATGCTACATATAGAACAACGAGGGGCCACACACCATAGCACTAGGCCAGGCCACACAGTACCAAGAGTGCACACCCATAATCATTTGGTTGTTACCTGTTATAATGACTTCATCCCCGTCCTGCAGAAATTTACGAGAATGTCCATTCCCAAGGTCAATTACTTTTGTTCCCTTCCAGGACATCTCCAGCATGGAGCCAAAGTTCTCCGGAGCCTTCAAAGCATAAGTTAATAACTGAATTGTAAAGCCATTGCACATGTCTGTACTACTGTTACCCCACCCCCTGCGGCTGGGAGTGAAATTGCAAAGCTGTTGTTGGATTCTACACAATGGACCTTTGCCAGTAACAGTCATTAATCCAGTTCACTGATGTGCTAGCTTACCTGCCCGTCTTTTTGTTTCTAACTCCTTACTGGGGCTAGAGGCCACAACTGCCTACAGCTGTCTTCTCCTTGGTATCGTTACCGTTAGTAGTGGGCACTATAAGGAAAAACTGGATCCTGTTCAAAGAAGAATGGAGAGAATCTAGGGCGCTATTTCTGCATCTCAAGTATCTGTCTTTTGCTACATTTCAGGGTCCTAACCACATTTCATTGTGCAGAAGAGTGCTAAACGCTGTTGAACGTTTAAAAGATTTTAATGTCAATCTGCAGCAGGATGTGTTAGAGAGAAGAAAAAGCACTTCCTTTATATAGGTCTGCCTGAGCAGGATGGTGTAAGTGCTTTATTGTTTATGCTGTCACGCTACTGAAGCCTTTTAGACAAACAGATGGCAATGCACTAGGAGCAAGATCCAACCCCACTGAAGTTTCCCAGTGGAAAGTCTCCCAATGACTTCATAGACTATTGGACACAGGGCACAAAAATCTTAATCTGTCCTTATTTTCTATTTCCGCATGAGGAAAGAAAAATGCCACATCACTCCTCTGTCCACCACGGAAAAATGTCCAACGATTTGCTTGTCAGCAGGCAGAGTTCAGTGACTCAAAAAATACATTGGAGAAAGTGGTTTTTGCATTTTCTAAGTACAGTGCAACACCAGTGTATTATAAATGAAAATAATGAATTATGAAACTAGGGTCATACAGAATTGAGAGACTTGGACGTGTTAACACTTTGAACAACAGTAATACTTACATTATCTAGGGGTTTTCATCCATAGATCTCAACATATTGTTGCTGTGGGGTTTTTTTGTTTGTTTTTCGCACTGAGATAGCAGCTGTAACTCACACAGCAGATTTGGGCTATGTGGATATTTTTGTTCAGGAATATTGTTGCCTCTAAAATATCGCGTCTAGCTTTTATGGATACTGACAGTAGGAAGGCTTAAAACAATACATACTCCAAAAAGACTGAAGCAGAACTACAAAGATGTCCATAATAAAATAAAGTGGATTTAAGGTCAGGGTCCCATCTGATCAGTTTCTAGTTGCTGAGTACTTCACTATTAGTGATAGCTGTTAGTTAAATGCTTACGGGTCCGCTGATTGTTCCAGATGCCAAGAGATCTCCAGGTCTCAGGTTGCATCCATTGATGGAGTGGTGAGCCAGCTGCTGTTTCATGGTCCAGTACATGTGCTGGAGAAAGGGGGAAAGTGAAGGACAAACATGACTCACAGATGTCACCATTCCGTACAAAATGCATTTCATTCTCCCCAGATCACACTGATAACAATTAGCCCTCAAGAACAGCATCTTTATCTAACCAGGCGCCTTCTACAGCTTAAATGGAACGTCTGTAATTACTTAAAATTGATCCTCTGGCTCACGGATTGGTCGCCAGATATATGGCCTGAATATAAATAGTTTACGTTTGAAGAGGAGAGAAGTAACCCTGCTTTCACAACAGACAGAGTATTAATACCCCAGGCCATGGGACTGGTCCAAAGCCCAGTGGAATCAATGGGAATCTTTCCATTGCCCAGTATACCTGAATATTTGCTTATTCCTGCTGAAGGGCCAGAGACCTACAGAATCCTGTGTTGAAGGATTTTAACACCCGAAGACATTCTATTAGAATTGGGGCTAAGGGCGATTTGTGGCTACCAAAGTCAGATGTTTCTGAGCAATGTAACAAGTCAAGCAATCCTAATAATGGGTAACTGGACAGAAGAAGTGCAGGTGCCTGGCAGTACAGCACAGACACTATCAGTCATGTTACTCGTATGACTTTCAAGGGGAAGAGCGACTTCGGGGAGCTAACAACAGATAACATCAAGAAGGCTGAGGAGTTTAATGTCTATTTTCCTTCCAGCTTCACTAAAAACGTTAATTGTGACCATGCGCTTAACAGTATTAATATTAGCAAGGGGGAAGGAGCGCAAGCCAAAACAGGAAGAGAACAGGTTAAAGAATATTTAGATACCTTAGATGTATTCAAGTTGGCAGGGCCTAATGAAATTCATCCTAGGACACTTATGGAACTAGGCTGCCCTAATTTATATTGGGCCCACTTTCCTCTCCCCCTCTTGGGTTTGGTGCCAGTGGAGATGGGGTCTAATCTTTGAGTTTTACTAATGTATCTAACATGGGTTAAAAACTAGATATAAAAATCGCTGCCTAGAATTTGTCTCACAATTGTTTAAACTCTTTGGTTTAGAAACCAGGAACTAAAATCCAGTGTGGACACAAAACACGCTGTGAAATCCCGCAGCAGCCATGTACACATTTATTTTAATGGCATCCTCCATCATACTTGGACAAGGGCACATACTGTTTCACCTCTGTGCAACAAGCAGTGATTTTGGGTGCAAACACCCGCCAGGTGGAATTCGGAGGTTTCCATCCAGCTTTGTATAGTGTGTGCCATTCCCCTAGCTTTCCCACTCTCCCCTCGCACCATCTCCAGCAAAACTATTATAGCACGTTTAGAACTTTGTTGGTGCTAAGCCTACTTGCAGGAAAAGCCAGCCAGTCTGTGATCAGCGCTGAAGCTCCCAGGTGTTTGTAAATCAGCTGGGAGGACAGAGACCACCAGCTTTCTTCTCACAACAGGCCTGATTCTCAACTAGTATAAATCCATGTATGCTGATTTACACAAACGGAGTGTGGGACTCAACGTGCCAACTTTATTTGAAACAAATAAAATGAAACCAAATTCTTACCTTAAAGTTTGATTTGCATATAGTGGCTGGGTTGCTCATTCCTTCTCCTAAAGGGAGGGAAAAAAGCAATCAATGGAAAAATACTTGTTTGCCCTAGGTGAAAACGTCTGCGGCATTTTCATTTTATGGATGGACAGAGACGTCTATTACCATTGTCAGGCTCAGTAGAAAATAAGCAATGACATACTCTGTCCTGGTATGAAGGGCTGCAAGGGGAGGAGGTAGGTCAAGCAATCTGGTTTCTATCCCCTGCTCTGCCACACAGCCTTCCCGTATGACTAAGTCACTTGATTTCCTGTACCTCTGCTCCCTCACCCTAAAATGGAGATATTATTTTCCTACTATATAGGGCTGTTGTGAGGCTTAGTTCATACAAATGGCAGGATCTACAGAAAACAAAGCATTATTAAAAGGAAAATCTCCTTTGCTCTTTTCATTTGCGTGGTACTTTACCTTCTACATGATTCTGTCTTAAGTCCTTATATGGTTCCCATCACTACAGTATCATTCCCATTTAACAAAGACACAGAGAGTAAGTAAGTGACATGCCCAAGGTCACACAAGAAATCTGTGGCAGAGCAAGGAACTGAGTCTGTGATTCCATAGTCCGAGGATAGTGTCCTAACCATTGGCCCAAACTTCCTTTATTTGGTTCTCTCTTTGATTCAATGTATCAAACTTTTGCTGCATCATCCCTAGAGGCCATGAACTGCACTGGTGAAGGGGATCTGTTGGGGACTGAGAGATGGAAGATACACAATCTTTAGCACTCCCCTTGCTGGACTGCTCTACTGGGCACTAGGGTGCTGAGCTCCTCTTCTGCTGGCGCACATACAACAGCGGGACCATGATAGTCCTGCACACAAAGCATAGCCTCAGAGGGCCATGTTCTGATCCCCATGCTCGTTCTGAGACACGCCTTGCTCTACAAGCCCCACCGATGTCATTGAGGCTACTAGTGTTGTAAGGTGCTAGTCAATGTGAGCGCGGGGATCAAGATCTGGCCCTGAGCTATCAGGAAACAAACACTCTCACTAGGATCCAATGATGCATCACAAGAACAATTCCTGCTGACATTTTCAAAAGCCCTCTCTGGGACCTGGATTCCCAATTTCCATTGGAAGCTGGGCGTCTAAATCCCCGTGCAGTCTTTGAAACTCTCAGAAGGTGTGCGCAAGACATTAATGAGCTGGGGGAGCAAAAAAGCTTGGTAGTGAAGTTCTACCCCAGTTATCACTACCCATTTATATGGCATCACAAATGTTCATGATGCTTCACAATGCAGAGTAAGATGTGGCCCTTGCCTGAAAAAGGTTATGATCCGCCTGGGACAGATATGCTAATTTCCTGCAGTATCTTTGGAAAACCTTATTGTATTAAATGCAAAATGTATGTATTATTGTGGGCCAGGATTGTACATAACCTCTCTAGGGGGAGATGTGACATAAGGCCTGGGAGTTCAAAGGACTATATTGAAATTGTGCCAGACAAGAATGGACTTTTGGGACAATAAATGTGAAGTGGGTTTCCTGGGAAATGGTTAGAGACATAATGGAAATTTCCAACCTCCAGCTACGCTAAACTCCAGCCTTTTGATGCTACGGCATGAGGTGAGGTGATTGTTTGCGGATTATTGTTGGAGGGAGGAGCTGTATTAAAAAAAAAAACAAGCTGATCTGCCCAGTCTGGATTCTGGTTCTGAGACAGTTATGAACCTGCTGCCATGGGGAAAACCCAGTTATGTGTTTTGAAGGACTGACAGCTACCAGAGCCTGAGGAAGTCATGTGAAAAAACTTTTCCATTTTGATAGGTGATTTCAAAAACAAAACGTTTCATGTAGTTCTCAAATTGAAATTGTTTGGCTTCCAAAAATAACCAATTTTTGTTTTTTAATTCAGTTTTTGTAATTTCCTTTTTTTTTTTTTTTTTGTCCTTTTTTGCCACTAAATGCAATACAAAGGATTCTACCCCATTTTTCCTCTTTCTTTTGCTACCCTGGTAACCTTTCAAAACCTCTCAAACTGTAGAAAAGTTCCTGAGTGGTAAAAGGCAAAATTCAACTCTAACTTTGCCACTTTAACTTTTCTCAAGTTGAAGAAGTTTTGAAAAGATACAGAACAGAAAAAAATGAAACAACAAATAGTAGACATTCATTTTATTCCATTCAGTGGCAAAGAGAAAACTCAACATTTTAAATATTCAACATTTCAAAAACTTCAATTTTTGCCAGAAAAATTTCCCAAATCTGTTCCACTTCAAACCTGGTAAAACAGAAACTACTTCAAAATTTCCTGCAACTTCTTGTTTTTCCCCTCCAATTTCCACCTCGAACAAACACATTCCTATGACTGTTTCCGTGGTCTTCCCTCTGTTTCTTCTGGTTGTTAGATACCACCCACTTGTTGCACCTTGTTTTAATTACACTGCAGTCTTTGGGGTTGGGACTGTCTTTTACTCTGTTTCCACAGAACACCAGCACGATGGAGGTCTGAGTCTGACCGGGTGTTAGGGTGCTACCAGAATAAAATAATCTATAATAATTCTTCAGGTTGTAAAATGATCACTTGCTGCCACCAGAAGGGGACTGTTCCCCACAGTCCACAACTGAACTAATAACTAGTAGAAACATTAGGAGCTGTGTAAGAGGAAGGTAAAAAAGCAAGTACAGGGCAATGCAGAAATCAGGATCCCAGAATTGATGGAACAAATGCCTGAAACATATGGTGGATTCTACCTCACTTTACTTGACCTCCACAAATCATTTAGCACAACTGTACCTTTGATAGCGACAAAGAGTTTTATGTCAAAAGTATAGGGCTCTTCATCACAGAGGTATGGCAGTGGCTTGGGAACCTAAAAGCATACAATAGGTATTACAGCCTAAAGACAAATGGAAAGAGAAAAGACGAACATGTACCCTGGGACATTTCTGTAACAGCTTTCTTCACAAGGCTCTGCTGAGTACCATGTGTCCCTTTCTCAGGGCACACCAGTTTCCATTCCCATCATCAAATAATTGACTAAGCTGCTGCTTCACAAAAACAGTTACGTCAGAAACGTTCGCATCACTAGCAGGTATTCTTTTAATCAAATCCACTTTTTTCTTTGGCCTCCAAAGGCCTCTTGATTTTCTACTACATGGATGTTAAACCCAAACAAATTATGATGTTAGTGCACCTTTGTCCTGATTTGGCTCACTGTGTGTACTCAAATCTCCCAGAGGGCTTGCAGTTTCAGACTTGAGCCGTGTAGTTCACACACAGAGAAGAGAGTTTACAAGCCGCTCTTCACTGTATTACCAGCTTATAACATTCTAATTAAATGGTTACACACCACAGAATCAAATATCCTCAAACTATGGGCAAGTTTGCCTCTTGATCAGAACATTTTAGCTTGTCCCTGCCATTTACTGTAAGCACTTAAAGCGTCACCAAGTTCTTGAGAAGCGAGCAGATTTAGTATTGTTTCCAAGCACACACGTTTGAGAGAGAAGTTTTTCTTGCCCTGCACAAGTCTGCAGATGGTTTTCAAAGCTTTGCAGACACATGCATGGGGAAACCCTCACCCCATTGAAGTCAAGGGGCATTTTCCCATTGATTTCCATGGGGCCAGGATAGTATCCCACATCTTGGAAGCAGGATCAAGCTTTTAAGTCAGTAGAAAGCTGCTAGCACAACCAAGCCTTTCTATTTCAGAACCTAGAACCTCCCATTCTATTTTCTCTCAAATAATTTCTAACAACCCGGCTGTTCCCTTGCTAACCTGCACAGGATTTGGCAACACGAACGGCATGAGAGCTTCCATGGTAACAACCCATGGAGAGATGGTTGTGCCAAAGCTCTTGCCCAGGAACGGACCCAGTGGAACATACTCCCACTTCTGAATGTCACGAGCTAGGAGAAAAGGAAGATAATTAAAATCAAAGCAAGACAATTAAACATTTGCCAAGAGTTACATGGACCTAATGCCTGTGAAGGCGTACCAGATGAAGAGCTCTACACGCCAGCAGCCACAATACAAGCACTTTATGGTCAGTGAAACACCCCCCGTGTGCCCAGGATAGCTCAGCCATGACCTAAAGCCATGATCTGAAAGGCTGAAAAGTCCCCTGCGTAGGTCTAGATTCAGAAGAGAGGCCAAGGTTAGATCAGGGTTAATTAACACGTTAGCTAACTCCAACCTAGCCAATATTTTTCCCTAGCCTAGACACTGGTTAACATCTTTTACTTCCATTTAGCTGGTTGAAATCAATCTTAGGGTCAACCTTGATTAGTTAAATCGAGCTAAAAAGTGTTCACCTGTGTCTACATTAAGGAATAGGTTGTAATTGCTAATTCCTTCCCCCTAACCTACAGATACCCTCTGCTGAGGGTGCCAGCTGTGGCGACGGTTTGTGTCATGCCCCTGTTGAGCAGGCACTAGACCTAAATCAGCTCATTTCACAGAGGCAGCTAAGAGACCTCCATTAGCAGAAGTTCTTTGTCACTAGTCACCTGAGCTGGATTTGAACCAGTGCCTGAGAGTTGTAGACTGTATTCCACTCCTATTACCCTCAGCCCATCAGTGTCCTGTGCAGTTCTATTGCTATCATTTAAAACAAATACAATATCTGCCAATATTCTGGATACCGTGTAAGAGCGAAATGCTTTCCCCCAGGGAAACAGAGTAATGTTTATTACCACTCCAGTCATTCAGAAGGACCATTCCAAAAATGTGCTCGTGAGCTTTGCCGACTGGGATGGGCTCCCCAAACGTGTTTCCTGGGCCGACAAAGAATGCCTGAAATTGAAAAGAAAATGCTTTAACCAAGTCAAAGTTCTGAAAAATAAAACCTTTGTTTATGCCAAGACAGATCCCCCTCAGGAAGTGCTACTAAAGATTAGCGCAGGCATGACAGATAGGGTAGGACGTGATTTTACTTGCTTTCCTTCTTAACTTTAATTGGAATCTCCATGTACGAACTGAACAAGAGTTTTTCCTTTCCACCACCATCTGAGAGAGCAGGGTCCAACCACCTGAACAGCAGTGAGCTGATAAAAGTCAGTCACTAACTCATGGCCCGAATCTACTCGAGAACAATTAATTTTTGCCATCTAGAAGCAAAAAGGTTCTACTTAACTTTGGGCAAGAATGATAAAGCCTTTTATCCAATTACGCAACCACTTTCTCTGGGCATAATATGGGCTAATAGAAAATGAATACATTGGGATATTTCCTACATGTGTCTCCCTCCCAGGCCTCATTATCCCCTATCTTTCATACCCATTGCACCAGAATGATACTGGACAGAAGCTTCTCTAGAATTGCTTTCTTACACATGCAAAACTTAGGCATTGAATTTTCCTCTTTGAAGCAAATTCTACAGCAGGCAATATACTGACCAGAAGAAGGTGCTACAAGAATGGTACCTGTATATAACCTATGTTATATATGTATATACCTGTATATAACCTATGTTATGTGTTATATAAACAGGCTCAGTTTTTTACTCTCTTTTATTAAAAGGAAAGAGATGTAATACAATAAATACATCCTACCATTTCTAACTCAATATCCAGAAGTTTGCAAGCACCAAACACGGGAGGTTTAGCTGTAAATTGAACAGACAGAAAGGTACACTATAAAGCTAAAAAAAGGAAATCAATGAAGACAACAAGATGCAGCCCCACATATCCCAATGCCATCCTGCTGTCTAAGGAGAGGAACAGTGAATTTCAATGGCACACCAATGAACTCACCATCATCGGGTCGCATCTGCCCCACTGGTCTTCGAATTGCTGTCCCAGACACCACAACAGAAGATGCACGGCCATGGTAACCAACAGGTAAGTGCAACCTTGTTAAAGTGAAGCATTGGTTGCGTGTTAAATGCCGTATTACAAGCATTAGAACCATGCGCTGTGGGAGCACCAAGTACTCTACAGTAAGTTACAAAGTTTTTCTGTTGTCAAACCACATTAGAATACATTTTTCTTCTGAATGGTGCCACGTTTTTAGGCTTCCAAATTTATTTACTGAAACTTAATTATTGGTTTCCTACTACCTGAGAAGAATTGGCTCTCAGAAGAAACTCTCTGAATCATGGAGCAGCAACCGATTCCCCACAGTCACCCCTTTCTGCTACAATTAAAGCAGCTCAGACATAGTGGAGAGGGGGGACGTGGGGTTTCAGACACAGGGGCTAGATCCTCAGCTGGAGGATCTGCCCCCCAGCTCCACAGCAGAGTCCATGTACACAAGCTGGAAATCTATCTCTAGGGGCTTATTTTCCTGTAAGGTTACACAGGACTTTGCCAGGGCCCCCAGATGGGGAGGGGGGAAGGAGGAGGAAGGGTACACTTTACTGGGCCCGGCCCAGGCTGCAACCCCAATTACTAAGAGGAAAAAATTGAGGCTAAATTGTAGATCATGCCTGAGGATATTTATAGAAACGTTATTTCCCTGTATCTATTGTCCAGATCTTGTGACATTTGCTGGAGCCAATCAGACTGGGGGGGAAGGAGGGGGGTGCTCATGTTATCTTGATTTTGCAATGAAAAAGGCCAGAAAAATAAAGCTTTAAAGTTAATTGGCCTAATTATAAAAATGTTTGCAGTCACATTGGTCCATTAGAATAAAAAAATCAAGACATTGACAGGATATAATACCTTTATAATGACCAAAAAGTTACAAAATAGTCAGCAAACTTGTAGGACTCTCTGGCTGGGTGTTATGTTAAACAAAAATAGCAAAAGGGGGGGGGGGGGCATTTTTCAGAAATGTAGAATATGTAACAGTAATTTCAGAATTCAAACTTCTTTCATGGCTCAGGAGATCATATGTATGGGGTGAGGGATTGTGGTATGTGTGGGGGAGAGGGTCCATGTTACAAGTTTGTACTGGGCCCCAAAAAATTATGCTTGGGCCCTGGTCTTTGCAAAATGTGTAAAAACACAAGGTCATACGAGCAAACAAATAACTTAACGACGAACCAGTTAGGCATCAAAGCGTTCTCCTTCCCTCTGAACATGATCCCAACATTCGTAGCATGTTCCCTTGAAGAATAGAAGTCAGTGTAGTCTCCTGGGAAAAAGAATAGATCAACTGTATTATCTGCTAGGGCGAAGGAGCATAAACGTTCCACATCGTGTGGCTCTGAAAAGGATGGGGATGGGGGGAGAGAGAAGTAGAGGAGTTTGGAAACATTCAGTCACAACCCTGCAGTAATCATACCCATAGCCTGTCTAGAAGAGGGGATGGCTGTCCGTTGCATGTGGAATGTAAAATGTATACACTTTGCAAAACTGGTTTTTATTTTTTTAAGCCTGCAGTGAAGAGGGGCAAGAAGAATCACCATTTCAACACAGCCGCTAAAAATATACAAACAAGCCATGTGCTTGGTACAGTTTAACCATCTTCTATTGTTGTTTTCATTTTGCTGATGCTATTGAGAAAGCTGTGCTGCTAACACAGGATTTTTTAGACAGTGCACCCACTGCCCCCTGGTGCCCTTTCTGGGAAATGCTTTGACTCACACTTCGATTAAGTTGACCCAGAAGGAACTCAAAACGTATGCAGGGGGATCAAAAATAGCAAATCCCACACCGGCTGAGCCCACACATTGCTTCACAGTGTTACCAATTCTTGTGAGTTTAATCACACGTCTCGTGCTATTTTGTTAAAGCCCTAGCTCCTGGAGTTAGAGGATTATGTGAGAATCTCAGCTTTCATTTAGAGAAAAAAAAAAAGGTTTCCCTTATAGTTACAGAGAAAAGCTGACCCAAAAATTTGACCCAAGTGCACCCTAACGGCTCAAAACCCAGAAGGCAAATAAAATGAACTCCACAATATTTTATTCATTTTAAAATCTCATGATTTCTGGTGCCTGACCAGTCCTGCACAAGGACTTGCAGGCCACAGTGGCAGGGATAGTTTTTGAATTCAACCATTCACATGTTAGAAAGAAGGCTGATTTCTTCCTGTCTCACCTCCTTGGGTTTGTATTTACCAGCCCTGTTAAAATTAGCCTTAATCACTCATAAAAACACAACACACACACACACGTCTCGACTCTCCCTTCACCTGAAGGTCATAATAGATGCTCTCACATCCTATAGTGACAGGCAACATTATAGAAACCAAAATAGGTGGCAATGGTTGCTCTGGTGCTTTCCAGAATGGTCAGATTTAATAATTTAATTTAATGAGAACTACAAGTCTCCCAGTACCCAGCCTCCATAAACCTAGGACCTCCAGGAGTCATCTTACAACCTCAATGCAAAATTCAGCCCAGGGCTCACTCCTAGGGCAAATGTGACACTGCTCTGCTGGGGAGGATCCAAATGGCACAACCGAGCCTTACGTTATTTGTAGCTGCATGATACAGAGTTCTGCAGTCGAGATCATCATCTGCCTAAAGAAAAGGGCTTTGAGCCAGTGGGCTCATGGGAGCCTTTGGAGACACAGTTCTGATTTCAGGGATGATGTGGCACCAAGGAAGCTTGATTTGATTAAATTAGTAGAGACCTTGCATCTGTGTTAAAACACGGCACGTGCGTGTTTTATTTGTGACAGCACAGATGGCACCTACAATTACTCATTTGTAAAATCTACTTTACACCCATTTCTTGTCATAGCCACAATCTGAACATTTAGGGAGTGTTGGTACCCAGAAGTCACCTACTACAGGACAGACCCAACAAAGAACTCAACAGAACACTACTGGCCATCACCTACAGCCCCCCCCTAAAATCTCTCCAACACATCATTAAGGATCTACAACCTATCCTAGAAGATGATCCCTCACTCGCTCAAGCCGTGGGAGGCAGACCTATCCTTACTTACAGACAGCCCCCCAACCTGAAGCAAATACTCACCAGCAACCGTACACCATACAACAAGAACACTAACCCAGGAACCTATCCCTGCAACAAACCCCGTTGCCAACTCTGCCCGCATATTGACTCTAGTGACACCATCACAGGTCCTAACCACATCAGCCACACCATCAGGAGCTCATTCACCTGCACATCTACTAATGTAATATACGCCATCATGTGCCAGCAATGCCCCTCTGCCATGTACATTGGCCAAACCGGACTGTCACTATGCAAAAGAATAAATGGACACAAATCAGACATAAAAAATGGTAACATCCATAAACCAGTCGGAGAGCACTTCAATCTCCCAGGACACTCTGTAGCTGACTTGAAAGTTGCCATACTTCTACAAAAAAAACTTCAAAAACAGACTTCAGTGAGAAACTGCAGAGCTGGAACTCGTATGCAAACTTGACACAATCAGACAGGGTCTGAACAGGGACTTGGAATGGTTATCTCATTACAAGAATTGTCACTGTTCACAAATTCTCACCTTCTAATCAACGGTTGTGAATAGGCCTCATCTACCTACCCTAACTGAATTGACTTTGTTAGCACTTGCCCTCCCCATTGTTGTTTCTTACCCCCATCTGTGGTTTCCATTTAATGCATCTGACGAAGTGGGTTGCAGCCACGAAAGCTTATGCCCGCAGGAATTTGTTAGTCTTTAAGGTGCTACAGGACTCTCGTTTTTTCAGTGAATACAAGCAAATCGTGTAGCTATCGGTTCTTGAGACTTACCAATTTCAGCTGGAAGGTGCATTATAGTGGAGGCCTGAGGTACAAATGCTCTAGAAATACAAAACAAAGATTTCGTCTCTCAAAAAAGTGGTAGCTGGCACACTGGGTTGTCTTAGAGGAAATTCACTCTCTTTTTGGACTAACTACATTCTGGCATCTGAGCTGAAAAATCTTGTCTTGCTGCAATTCTGTGCTAGCTCATGGTACATAAAGTAAATGCACAGACGGGACAGGCTGCTATTGCACTGAAGTGGTTAATTGACTGTATGAGCTCCTGTGAGGAAATGTACAAGAGTGTACAGAAAGAGCTGCATGCTTGGGAGATCTCACTCTTTTCCTGAAGCAGCACGTGGAGGAAATGCATCTATTGGGATGCACTGGCAGGTGATTATGTGTGTCCTTGCTTTCTTCTACTGCTGTGGTTCTCAGCCGGGGTACATGTACCCCATAGGGTATGCAGAGGTCTTCCAGGGGCTACATCAACTCATCTAGATTCAATATTTGTCTCATCTTATAACAGGATATAGGAATAGACTCAATGTGAATAGTAACTTCATAGGTGCTGTCACTGCACTGCCTCCCAGAATGACAAGGCTCACAAATGAAAAACAGATTCAAGCATTACACTCAAATGCAAGTATAACACTTACATTGCAATTGATTTATTCTATAATTATATGGTAAAAAGGAGAAAGTCAGCAATTTTTCAGGAACAGTGTGCTGGGACACGTTTGTATTTTTAGGTCTGATTTTGTAAGCAAGTAGTAGTTTTTACGTGAGGTCAGACTTGGAGTACGCAAGAGGAATCATACTCCTGCAAGGGGTACAGTCATCTGGAAAAGTTGAGAACCACTGCTCTACTGGATAGAAGCTGCGATCAAGCCCTTTGGATTAGGTTGCCCACCAGCAGGAGGCCTTCAAAGACTGACAGCCTTTATACCACTGTACTGCCAGCTGTAAAGCTCAGAAGGTCTCTCCTTAGCGCAGGTGTTAAGACAGCCTTGTCTTCTGACCTCCCAAGTGCTAGACCCGCCAGCCCTCGAGGGTACATCTAACACTGCAGTAACACACCCACAGCTGATTCAGGCTCACAGTGCTTGTGCTGCGGGACTATAAAATTGCAGTGCAGACGTTCAGGCCCAGGCTGGTGCCCAGGCTTTGGGACCCAGAGGATCTACACTGCAGTTTGATAGCCCCACAGCCCAAGCCCGAGCCAGATGACATGGGCCAGCCACAGGCATTGTATTGCAGTGTAGACATACAGCATGAAACTCAGGGTATGCCCAGGATTTATGGGACCAGGACCAGCCTTACAGATGGGTGACTGCCCCCCCCCAGCCAGTCCAAGCTCCCTTTAACTCCTCCCCCCCCCCCCCCGGAGGGCGTGGAGCTGGGGAGGGGCAGGGTTGGGGGCACCCTTGCCAGAGGCTTCTAGCATGCTCTCCTGGCCGGGCTGGAGAGGGATGGGACTTCCTCTTCCCCTGCATGGGCTGCTCCAGGGACTGGTGGGGCAGGCCCTCCTCCAGGAACCTCTCCTGGCTCTCTAGCTGCAGGGGGAGGGGTCACTATACGGGGAGCTGCCCCCACTCTCCCCCCATTTGCCCAGGGCACCACCTTCCCTGAGGCCGGCCCTCTATGGGACTATACTGATATAACTATATATGCAGGCAGTTCTGATTTCATTGCAGTAATGAAAGCTTCCCTCTCACGCTGATACTGGAGTGTGCCTTCTAAGTTTACAGGCGGCCTTGAGAGCTGCACAACAACAGATCCATCTCTCCAGAGCTATGTTAAATATTTACACAAGGCCACTGTTAAATGAAGTATCAAGGGAGGGAGAGAAGAGTGGAACTGCAGTGACATTCAGCTACCCTTCTCCAAGGAACTGGACTCTCTGACGGCTCTAGCACCTCTTTAGCTGATGGATGGACTGCATCGATTGCTTCTATTCAGAGAGCAGCAGCTTCTAACAGCGGGGTGCAACCAGCTCCTAAGCCTCAACCATAATAGCCAACGCTCCACACCTCTCCTCCGACTCTCAGGGTCTATCTCCTCCTGCTGGGACTACCCCCCCCCCCGAGCTCGAAATACAGACACCCCAAGAAGGCTAAAGAGCCAAATAAAAGCACTTTGTACATATGAGGAGGTACCCCGAGAGTTAATCCTGAGTCACTTCCAGCTCCCGAATGCCTCACCTTTTCCGTAGCTCAGAGTCGTCTCGAAGGGTTGGCTCACCGGCTGACAGTAGCTTTCGGAGAAACATTCTCGCTTCCTTCCAAGCTTCACGGCCCAACCCCATGAAGTCATTGAGGGCTGGCTACAATACAGTACAAAGGTAGAGAGGTTTGTGAGGGAACGTTTGTTTTCTTTACTCCATTGGCTGTACATGTGGGGTATCTGCCATGTTACCAGCACAGGGATGACATTATTAATCTTCAAATAACAGTTCGGCAGCTCCGTGCGTGGAGACCCTGTCTATTATGCTCACCAGTACTGTCTCATTGCTTTTTTTGGGCTCCCCCACCTGTCTGTGTCTCAGTACGCACCTGTTGACTCGTCTCATACTTAGATTGTAAGGTCTTCAGGGAAAGGACTGTGTTTTCATACAGTGCCTATCACAGTCGGAGCCTCCCTCACGGACCAGGACCCTAGGTGCTTTTGCAAACCAAATAATAGATACATCTAATGATAATGAAAACCATCATCATCATCCAACTACATCTTCAGATGCCATAGAAGCTTGCAATTGCAAGACTAGTTGTGATCCGAGACAAATTCTGTTTACCCTCATGCAGACAGATGGCACAAGGTCTATGTACCACATAAATCCCAATTAATACAAGTTGTTTCCTCGTGGAGATTCCTCCTCATGAAGATGCCAGAAATGTAAGTGGGACTGGAGTGGCGTATAACTTGGGTACTGGCCCTCTGAACTGGGTGGATTTCACTCTATAGAGCACTTCTAAACAATCAGGTGAAACAATCCGTTAGTAGGGCTGAATTATTTTACTTCTTTCTAACTTTTAAATTGCAGGTGCTCTTTTTTTTTTTTTTTTTTTTAAAGTGGGACAAACCAGCAACTCAGGTATTCAGATGTAAGTTACCACAATGCTCTTGGTCTGAGCCTGGGTCACTAAACTCTCATATGGAATTCCATTTAAAACATGGTGGAGATGGACATTGTCAAACTGTGTGATAAATACCTGGTCAAAGACATTCTGGTGCTTGGAAAGGGCTGGTCCACTGAACAGGTGTTTAACAGCACTGAGATCCAATACTTGGTCTCCAATTGCCACCCCAATTCTGTGCCTAGGCTACGAGTGGGAAAAAAAACAGTTTATACCTGTGGCCAATAATGCTCTTAAGAGGGAGGGTCTGGGGAAAATCAATGGAGTACAAGGAGTTTAAGGGGGGGGAAGGGGTTGAGGGGCTACATTACCATAGTTATAATTAATGGACAAAGGCTGCTGATTTAAAATCTAAGAGGGACATGAAGCTGCACTAGTTTTTTGGCAAGTTCCTCACAGATTTTGCGGGGGGTGGGGAGTGGAATGACCATCCTTCCACCTCAACCTTCCAGGGTTGGGGAAGAGGAGGACATACCCTTCTCCCCGCTCCCTCTCTGCAGTACTCAGAATGACCCTCCCATCACCATAGCATCTGAGTGCCTCACAAGCTTCGATGGATTTATCCCCACACTCCCTTGAGGCAGGGAAGTGCTATTATCCCCATTTCACTGATGGGGAACCGAGGCACAGAGAAGCAATTGCCCAGGGTCACACAGGAAGTTTGTGGCAGAGCATGGGATTGAATCTGAGTTACCCAAGTCCCTTGCTAGTGCTCTCATCACTGACCCATCCTTCCACATGGGATGAAGGAAAGGCATGTGCGGAGGGTTCCCTCCACATGTACATTTACCTCTCCATCACTCAGAAACGGAAATTAAACAAACAAAAGATAACAAACAAACAAACCCTTGCTCATTTGCAACAGTTTTTATGGGACCTACACAAACTCTGTTCTGAACTTACACTGCTGGTGTGCAGCAGCAGCAGCAGACTACATCCCCACTACCACAGCTGTGCTAAAATCATGACGACGGTTTGGCATTACAAACACAAGTTCCAGCTGGTAGCGAATTTAAAATGAAATATAGCCACACTTACCAGTTTCATGCCAAACAAAAGTACAAATATTCCATTTTGTCCACATGAAAATAGAATAAAACCAGTACAGATAAAAATACAACTGCTTTAGCCTTTCGTCTTTGAACAAGACCCCAAACTGATTTGCACAAATATAATTCTAGATGTTTATTCAGCAAGCATTCTTGTCCGAAAAATCTCAGGGCTGGACAAGTTAATTTATAACCTGTAACCCTGAATAACATCAGTTTAGGACATTCATTTCCAAAACTTACAAAATCATCTTAAATCAACTTTAAAAAATATGGAGACATTTGCACAATAAAGAATAGTTACTAGGGAAAGAAAAAATACACTAGGGAGTAAAACACAGACCCTCACTCTGTTCCCAGGTGTGTGTGTGTGTTTACGTATGTCTACACTGCAGCAAAACTCCCATGGCTAGCCCATGTGAGCTGGCTCAGACTGCGGGGCTATAAAATTGCAATGTAGATACTTGGGGTCATGTGGGAGCATAGGATCTGGGACCCTTCCCACTCAAGGGGTCCCAGAGCCCGGGATCTGGGCCAAACTCAGACTTCTACACCGCAATTTTAAAGCCCTGCAGACTGAGACCAAATCAGCTGACAAGAGTCATCTGTGTTTCATTGCAGTGTAGACATGCCCTTAGTTTCATCAACCAGCTTTTATCTTTGGAAAACACCAGATAAATAGAGCCGAGGCTCTAATGCTGGAATTAATTTTTAAACTACTGATAGGCAAAAACAATGCTAGAGACTGAAAACCATTATGATGACTCTGCAATGGATTAACCATTGATACTCCTCCAGCATCTCTATTTCCAGAGGTACCTGCTTCCCTGCTTTCTCTTTTATGATGGGATGTGTTTCAGAAGCTCCTGTATTTCACTGCTAAATGCACATGTGAATGCAATCTGCTGCAAACAGCAGTGTTGAACAGTAAATTGGAGCTAGGTGGTGTGATTTTCAAGGCATCAGGGACTGAATTCCCATTGAAATTGTAACTGGGTGACTCACCCCCTTAGACTTCTTTGAAAACCCTAGTTGTGTTTTTCTTGTATGACCAGAAAATATAAGTGGTGTTGTAGCTGTGTTGGTCCCCGGATATGAAAGAGACAAGGTGGGTGAGGTAATCTCTTTTATTGGACCAATTTCTGTTGGTGAGAGGCACAACCTTTTGAGTTACATAGAACTCTTCTTCAGGTCCACTTCTTGAACTTCTTCAGACTTGAACTCTGTGTAAGCTCACAAGCTCATCTCTCTCACCTACAGCAGCTGGCCCAATAAAATATATTACCTCACCCACCTTGCCTCAGAAAATATAAGACCAGATCCTGGCCTACTGTGTGGCTCCTACACACATGGCTGAATAGAATATTAAATATACAGAAGAGATAGAAATGTCGCCCAGACAGCCAGTTGCAGGGTTAGGAACAGACCCCAGATCTCCTGACTCCTAATCCAAATTAGGGGAAAAATGAAGGGTAGGCCATTAATTTGTAGGATTAGAATTGTGGCCCTATCATGTTTAAAACAAACCTCATTTGAGATTATATTTATATCTTGGAAAGATTAGATTTTTAATCCATAAATGTTGGTAAACATCATTTCATTGTATATGCACAAAGCAACAAACACCTATATCCATCAATAATAGTTGAAATGTACAGACACGCAAAGGAAGAAAAATGCTGCTTGAGAATTTAGTTTGATTTAAGGACATTTACTGTGTATATTGACATCTGAGGTTGACGATTGATGTTTTAATGGTTATAAAACTTTGTATCTCAACATCTACTGTTATTAAATTATTGTCTGACCCTCCCCCACAATTTCCCACAACTGTGAAAATTTAAAATCAATAAAAATCCAAAACAATGCTTAAAAATCCAGTATTATCCATCAAAATTATTTTTAAAAAAAACCACATTCTGCCCAGCCTAATTATATTTTACACAGAGAAGATTATTTCTTTTATTAACAAATTTAGCTTTCAGATACATCAATTGATATCGCTCACAATGAACATTCCACAATACAGCTAGTCGTATACAAGGTAAAAGTTAAAGTGGGGCTTTTGGAGTGAAAGGGGGAAGCAGGAAGGATTAAACTCAGCCATAAATGAGAAAATGATGTTGGTAAAGAAAAGTGAAAACTTTATAGTACACAGAGGGGCATGATGAAATACACTTTTATATTCAAAAAGCAGAGAGTATATTAAGACCATATTACACGCATATAAAGTGCTTATAGAAAATATTAACGTTCTTTAATGGGCTTTTAAAGAACTAGCCCTCAGGTCATCACATTAAGAAAAGACAGTGCAGATGTTGCAACTGCACAGTGCAGTCAGCACTACAAGGTCTCCCAGCCTGTCCTGGCCCTGGCATCTGGGACTCATCACACAGCATTTGAAAAAAAACCAAAACAACCCAACAACTTTTCTCCTCATTCACTGTCTCTGCACTTCAGAGCAAAGACCCACCCACCGCAGCAGCAATCCTTGCAAGACAGGGACAAAGCAGCAGATAACGCACCTTCTCCTTGGTAGAGAAAACCCCATAGGGAAGGTTCTGAAGAGGGAAATCCGAATTCTCTTCTACGTGGATGAAAGACATTCTGAGCTCAGAGCGCGCCGCCGTGCAAACACGCTGCCAGCTCAGTTACAGCCACGCCAAGGGACTGGAGCCTCCACACGTTTGCATTAGACAATGGATCTGTCAGGCCCACCCTCTCCTTCCGCCTCAAACCAACCAGATGCTGCTCTCCAGCCCACCCCCTTCCTGCCTGCTCCTGCCTAACCTACACAGTTAATTAATAGCCGAGTTCTGTTCCGCATGACTCAGCAGCCCTGCACCATTAACCCTTTCTGGCTAGAGCCCCTGTCAGAGGAGTGAGTATATTGCATGATCATTGAGGGGGAGCACTGTTCCCCACCTCCCCCCTGCCTAAATCCTTGATTACTGGGAGAAGCTATCCATGTGTGCCTGCAGGGCTCGGAGCCATTTATTTCCCATCTGTTGAAGACACTTGAATAGACAAGGGATAGTCTAAAATGACCTTGCAAAAAGCTAGGCAAAGAAGAGCAGCTGATCAGTCAGCTCTGATACCATGGGGCCAGCTTCACAGTTTTTATTTAGACTTTGTGCAGTTGAGAAGTTCCGCAAGAACCGCATTTGGCTGATTTCATCTATAAAGCGCCAACTGCTGAAGCGTGAATATCTGCAAAGAGTGGGAGAGGACAGAAAGCCCAACCTCACCCTATCCCATATCCTTCCCAATCCTCTGTGCTTTGTAGGCCCTTCTTGGAAAAACCTAGGCAGAAATATTAAAAACCCCACACCACTATTGTACATGTGGACACAAGGCTGAATATAAAACTAGGACTTCTTAAAAGGAGGAAAAGAATGGGGCCAGGATGAGGTTCCTTTTCAATAAAGATTTTTAGACCCATGGCTATCAAACCACAAAGCTCATTATCCCAAATTGGGTTTGGTGGGAGATGAGGTGACTAGTTAAATGAACAAATATTTGCGTAGATTTATTTTACTCTGCTCTTTAATGTGGCAATCCTAAAACCAGACCCTCAGCTAGTTTAAATCGGCTTCATTGATTATGGGAACCAGCATTTATTGCTAAGTATTTCCACAGCTGATTTGATTTTATCTATACGCACACAAAAAGTCATAGGTAAAGCATTACGCTTTGAGAATGTGTTTCACTGAAACACTTAATACCCCTGCTGAGTTTGGATTTCTTAAAGCATGACATTTAATGATGCAACAGATGCACTGGTATAAAGGGAATTAAAAGCTCATCTACTAGCATCAGGCAGACCATGTACTAGGATGTGAGGCATCAATGGTCATACTGCTGTTAAGTGCCACAAGAGCCAAAGCAAGCTCCAGTGTGATGTGCTATTTCTATTTAAGTGCATTAATAGTAAATTGTGAAGGATGCCTTCCAAAGTCTGTTCCAACATATACATTGAATAGTCTCCTCCTTGAATGCACCTTAACTCCTAGAGGAATTCTTTCGTAAGCATGAAAGAGGACCACATACTCTCAACAGCCAGGCTGCAGACTTATTTCATTGGTTCAAGACAGATTTGCACGGACTAGGAATTGGATAAGATTGACTCTATACCTTTGTCAATATCCCCATCTGATTTTGGAATAGCAGCATTGTAAGTTCTAGTTTCCTCCTTCTGCAGGGTGGAGGTTCCCAATATGTGAGGCCGGGGCACGATGGTTCCTACTGCATGGCGTGAGCGCAAAACCAGGTGGGCAAAGGGAAACATCTGAGCTCCAAAGGCTGCTGCTTTCCATGCACCTGTTTCCCTCCTCCTCCCTCATGGATGTCAACCTCACACCTGCTCCCCCTCCTTCACAGAGCAGAATGGCAGCAGTTCCTTTTAAGCCAACCAGCTTCTCTTTATGCATGTTGTGCTTGTTCCCTGGTCAGTCCCCCAACAGCACAAACACACAATGGGTCACTTAAATATGTAGTAGGGGTAGGAGATGAGGAAGAAGCTGGGAGGGGGGTGGGGGGAAAGGAATAGAAGGAGGAATGAGGGGAGGGACCTGACAGAGGGAGGAAGATGATGAGGGAAAGGGGTCAAAATCTTGAGAAGGAAAATGCAGAAAAAGAGATGGGAACTTGGTGAAAGGATAGCAGGGGAGGGTAAAAATGGTCAGCAAAACCTGCAAAAACATAAAAGACAAGGAAAAATACAAGAATCAAGGGAAACGTGGCTACCACGCCACGCCATTGCATGATGGCATGTGGGTACACTGTGCACATACATCATAAATGAGGATCTTTGACCCATAAAAGACTGGGGGACCATTGAAATCTCTTAATTTTAAAGACCTTGATTCATGCCCTCCCTCCCACTGCTCCATAGCCAAGGAGTGAATAGTTCAAAGGTCACATCTGATTTTCAAAGTTAACCTCTACAAAATGTTCCTGCAGGTAATAAAATGGTTTTCTCCATCATTTGAAGTTGTAGATTACCTTCCATGCTACCTAAGGTAGCAAGACCCTTTTTGCAGTGTAATGTTAATACACTAAATATGGTGCTTATCTGCTATTGTCAGCCACCACTTTTTCTGCAGTGTTCAGAATCTTAAAGGATGCATTCAGCATTGGTTAAAGAAAATTAACATTTTCAATAAAGTAAAACACCTGAAAGGCTGAGCAACTGCACACAAAATCTCATTTGTTCCACAAATACTTCTGATTAAACAGCTTTCAAATAAGAGTCACCAAAAGAAATTTGAACATAGGATCAGTTCCTTAGAGGAATTTGAGTCCTACTTCAGTGTATGTGTAAGTTTTGTAAAGAATCCAATGCAGAGTAAGCTTACATGTATAGCTGCAAAAGTCACATACACTATATAGCTATAGCACATAGCCTTTAAACTGACATTGGTGATTAGATAAGTGTGAACATCTGTGGGCAGAGTGATTTTCCAGGACTTAACAAGAAAGGCAGCTACAATTCACAGAACAGCTGCAAAACTGAAGTTGATTCACAGACCACCGGGTCCATTAAATGGACTCTACATTTGAAACACAGTGTAAGGATTTCCCAATCTTTATATAGTGTAGACCACACCTAAAGGAGAAGTTGTCTCAAGGATAAGGTGGCCAACCTTTCTAATGGCTGGTAACTGGACCCCTGAGGCTCCTCCTGTTCTGCCTCTTCCTCCTAGGCCCCACCCTTTCCCCCCCCCCCCCCCCCAAGGTCCTGCCCCCACACAGCATGTGCCCCTGCAAGCTGCAGGAGCTGCCTGGCCCCAGAGGCCCCAGAAACTGCTGCTGCACTGTCTCCTGCCTTCCACTTAGGGTTGTCACAGATCCCAAAAAACAGACATCAGGGCTTGTCAAATGGCACCCAGACACACAAGCCGAAACCCAGACTATCCAGGTAAAAACTGGACAGGTGGCAACCCTACCAAGGACCAGCTCTCCCAATCAGAACAAATCCCCTACCATATGTTAAATCATCACAAGTGAACAGCAACTACAGCAGCTGCTTATATGGAAAAATGACATTATTATCTCAGTATGTGTTTTGCTACTTTGAATGCAATTTAGCAGACTGAAATCAGGAGAAGCCATCATTCTGTGACTGCCTGGTTCTCCAAGCCCAACTGCAATGTTGGAAGCTCTGATCTAATCAATTTCAAGAAGCTAGAGGAACAGCAGTTTCATGCGTCTCGCTTGCCCCAGAGTTCCCCATCATTTATGATTTTATGATCACATCAGCCTATTTTAAAGTGCATTTTTATCTCTTGTTGCTGTACAAAAGACGCAAACGGGGAGGAAAAAAATCACCAACTATACACAAAGTGCACAAGTTAAGAATCATGATAATGGCTTTATCCCCTCCAGTCTTCCAATACTAGGTGTTACTTGCAACAGTAGACAAAATAAATTCAGAGAAAAGTTGATTTCACTGCTATTTGGATCTGCATAGCTGTTAAGGGGATCAGAGTGCATTGTGCCTGGAAAAAACAAAGGCAAGACGTCCAAATTAAATGAAAGGGCTGAAAAGCAATCGGTGTGATCGATATCAGTGATCAACACAAAATGCCTCAATTTCTTAAAATTTTATTTAATCAAAGTTAAGACGTGAATAAACATAAATACAGCACAGTTACTTCAGATCATTCTTCATATTTGTGTACATACAGACCGATGAATGTAATCCCAGTGAAATCTGCAGTCAGCAATGAAGTGCATACTAGCCTACCCCGCCCCCACACACACACAAAAACAAATTTAAAAAAAAAAAAAAAAAAACCACACAAACTTGTAATCTCAGCACACACTCTCTCATTACAAATGATTCAGACATAAATAGGTAGTGGGTGCAAACAAGCTAATACGCTAACATGTATAACCTTTCTTGTTAATGAAAACCAGAAGCAGCCATGATGATTAAAATACATTCAGTTACTGATTACTAGTTGTGCCATAGGAGGCATTACCAAAAAAGAAATCGTGCTGCAGAGAAAAGCTATATACAACAAGAAAATAAACCCAAAGTTAATGCATGCATGTTTTGTAATGGAAAAGCACAGCCCTCCCACGTTTTCTCCATGTTTGTTAGAAAAGCCCTCTGCACTCAACTAAAATTAAAATGATCTTAAAGGATAATACTTGTAAAGTTTACTTAAGTCTTCAGCCACAGAAAACTGCAATGAAAATAAATGTTCAGAGTCATTTTTCAAAAAAACAAACAAAAATCTATTCTTCTGATGACATGCATGATTAAAAGGTCTAGGCAAGATATACTGCTCTACATTCCTGATGATTAAGGACAAAGCTCAAGTCAAATTAATCTGCAGATGGTCAGGGGATTTTATATTCCAGCAGAAGTAGTAGTTCAGATCTTCTGAATCTTTTCCCCAACAACTACGGGATTTTCTTTCCTGATTTTCTCAGCAGCATCAGCTTTGTAATTGTAAGAGCAACTGTGTACATCTGAATAACGGTGCACACCACAGTAAACGTTTCCACACCGGCATTCAAACCCTGTAAACAGAAAGATTGACCTATTAAGACAGACACTAAAGATCACTTAATTCTACATGTTTGGCTTTTTAAAATCCTAAATAATACATTCACATTTAGTATCAACTAATTTTGGTCATCAGCGTCAGTTGATCAAAGCCAGTTACTGCTGTCAAAATTTCTGTCATATAAAGCATTAAAGTTATAAATCTTTGTTTTAGTGATTACTATAAAAGAGCCTTCACTTCAAATGTACATCACTATACAGCACTACAAAAATACACTCCCTCAAATCTTGCGGCAGACATTTTTTCAGTCATCACCCAATAGAACGACTCAAGTAATTTTCAAATACCTAAATTGAATCATACCACTTCATTATGAAGGCTGATTAATGAGCAGACTAATTACATTTACCTCAACTCCACAGGCCATTATATAAACGCTCCTGAAGAGAAGCATTTGTAATGAAGATAGTTTTGCTTAACAAATGAAAGAGTTAAAAAACACAAGGACATACGAAAAGTCTTTTTTAAATAAGAGCTACTGGTTGAAAATACTTCAGGACCAAGTTTTAGTTCAAATACATCAAAGTCAATAGATTAATCCACACATGCATCTGAAGGCAGAATTTGGTCCTTTGATATTAATTGCATAACTGAGTCTTAGATTAAGAAAGAAAATGAAATATTTCTTACCAGTAAGTCCCACCTTCTTCCGGCACATGAAACAGCGATTTTTTTTCTGTTTTGGTTTGTCAAGTGACTTGTCTTGTTCTTCAGATGTAGACTCTGCACTCTCTGACACTAAAACTAATATAAGAAAACATAAAACACTGAAAAAAGAGTGGAAAAAATTGCAAGAGATTTGTTTAAGCCAAAAGAGAAATTTGAAGCCTATTTTGTAAATTCAAGCCCTGGGACTTGTAACCTTGTTGCAACCAATTTTTCCTTTCACAATCTACAATCTAGTCATGTGTGGAACTCTGCTTTAGCAATATTTCTGCATCACGCTACAACTGCGCTGGAGCTCCCTCTTTCTAAATTGAATTATCCAACCTTACTCATCCAGGCGAGAAGTCAGTTGACAGTGCTGAATGCTTTATATACAATTAACAACATACAAACTACTGTAAGGACTAGTAACATAAAGATAGACCCAAGCCTTAAGTACGTACATGTTTTAGCTCTGATCTACACTTACCTGGAGATTCAGTGGCAGTTGACAGGAGTTACGCAGAGTAGCTTGTGTAACTCCCATTCACTGCTGTGCTTCCCTTCTGTACGCCGTCTTCACTGGACTGCGCCGACGGGAACACAGTTCCCGGCGACACAGCGCTACACTACTTGAGGGGGTGGTTTTACTCAGTTAACTTCCTGATCAATTGAGCGGGTCTACACTGACTGCTCAACTGATCCAGAAAGATCGATCTGGCGGTGGTGGTATAGACATAGCCTCAGTGTCCTTTTAAATCTCAAACTAAGATTGAAAAATGGTTCTGATGTTGCCAAGTTTGGCAAGATGCTAGTGTAAGGTTTAATAGGTCCATAAAATTGTTACAGTTAGCAGTATTCAAAACTGATTCAAGTCAAGTGAGAAGCACTGATGATTTACCAGAGTTCAATAAAACACTTCTCCTTTCTGCAACGCTGCCGCACAATGCTATCTTACTGAGGATAACAATACTGGATCAAACAACTTTCGGTGTGTCAAATTTATGCTACTGAGCTGCAGCTTCTCTTTCCAGCTATTGGAGGCTAAAGTGAAGACAACCATTGTCAATGAAGAAAAATAATATAACTCTGAAATCTAAAGGAACTGGAGGAAGAAGGAATTACCTGACGTAAAAGTTACATCCCTCTGGGAAAGAGGAGCTGTAATATTTCCAGGCTATTCTAATCTTCTCTCACACCTGAAAGTGAGACTTGGGCTGCGTGTGGGAGAATCCGAGTACAGAACATACAACTGAACAAGTTGCCTTACCCAAGAAAGACATGAGTGGTATTTTCTTCAGTTGCTGCACTCTTCTCTATACCTTGGTGTATCAGAAACTTAAACAGATAGCAAGGGAAATTAATCTTGTTTTAAATGGGTCTAAGCCAAACTCTACCCACCAGCTATCTGCTAGGTCATAGCAGGACAAACTTTCACTGCCTAGGGTATAGGAAAGCAGGGAAAAGAAATAGGATTTGCAGGGCAGAGAAAGAATGAAAGGAGGCTGCGACTGAGTGAGTACCAGCAGAAACAGAGCTATCAAGTAAAGTGCTAATGAAGGGATATGGCAGCAGTCCTAAAAGTTTGTCTGCACCTTGGCTACTTTTTCTGACAATGATACACACAGCTGCATGCTCACCAGGCAGAATTTGTCAGAGGTATGGTGAAGTATCACTTTACAGCTCTCTACAGATGGACCAACCTGACTATTACTCCTAAAGGCTCAACTTTACTTGAAAGTTCATAATATTGTCACTGAAAAAGCATCTGAATTTGGGGGAGTATTAGTATATAAATACAATTCTGAAATTATCAATGGTCCAACTACAACTGTTTTCAAGTGCTTGTTAACTAGAAATCCACTTTGTAGATCAGCAATCTGACATTTTGAAAACTAATAGAATCAAAGGTAGCAAGAGGCAGGAAACAGGAGAAACTAAGTCTTTTAGGACTAACAGGATGAAATATGACAAAGCATAACATGCAACAGCATGTGTAATGGCACTAAGGTGTGTGCAAGAGAGGAAAAGCCTCATTTTAGTGAGTTAATATCTTAAAGTTACTGTTTAAGGAAAATTAATGAGCTGCAAAATACTAAAATAGCAAAATAAAGGTTCATTACAGCAAACATTTAATGTGAATAAATACACCAATTTGGTAGAAAGATTAATCTAGGTGAGGATACATATATAAATGAAACATCCATGAAGACATTCATTCCATTATAAAGTAAAATTACCATCATGGCACATTCATATCCAAGTAAAAATTTTATACGACCTCATATATGTTTCACCAAATGTGTAGAATGTAAGTAAAACTCTCAATTACCTATAGCACATAGTTTAAAATCTGTATTATATCTTTCCTTTCTCTCTGGAGCCTTCACCTAGGAAGTCCGGCTCATCTAAATTATTTTCTATGCTTGCATCAGAAGTGAACTCTATTTCTGAGCCCCTTCTAATATCAAGTAAATCTAAAATATCCATCAGGAATTCCTCTCCTGTAATGTCTCCAGAAATACTCTAGGCAATGTCTACAGATGTTGGTTGTAGTTGTTCGAAGGGACACATTTTAGATCCATTTTATTTGTGTGTCTTAATACTCTGTACTCATTTTAAGTTACTTGTCTGCATTTTCTATTTAGTTTTAATTATTGGCATTTCAGGAGTTATGACAGGTAAGTCTATGATCGCTACACACACTACATTTTATATTGCTTGTTGAGTAACGGTTGGGCTAAAGGGACAGCTTAAAATATTTTTTGTCTGAAGCAACAGTAGTATAAAAGAAAGGTCAGATGAGTGAAGCAGGGGAAGGGGAAATAGGGGAGAGACAATGTAGTTTTCCACTTGCCAGTTATTTAAAGTGGTCTTGGCCAAAATTTTCCTTCTTGCAAGATATTGAGCCACATCCTCTGCCCCTTGTCATTCCACTTTGTACTGCTTAAGCACTACAGCTGATCTAGCTTGCACTTGTGTTAGAGCAGCACTGAGGCTACTTAGGCTCCTAGCAGCTCCCACAATCAGGGTAGTATTGGAAAGGTAGTTAGTCTTAAAGCCACTTATACTTCCCTCCTCAATGTAATCCAGTCTTTTCTGAGGAAGAGTGGATTCCTAAGTAGCAAAAAGCCTGGGAAGCAGTGGAAGCAAAGACAACCCTTATTTATAAAAAAAAAAAACCTACTAATGGGGAAGCATTAGCATACCATAGCAACTGTCTGCTTAGCATGGTTTCCCTGTTTCATCCCCCTATTCTTGGGTTTCAAAGCTTCACGTAGCTACATTATACACAGAAGTCAGTAGCCCCCCTATGTTTCAGACACCTTAAAACCTCTAAAGGTTTGAACTTTAGCCCGATGGGCCTGTAACTCTTCCTTGCACTATAGCTGCAGTACCAGAGTAACACTTTTAAACTACCCGCCTCAACCCTTGCAAGAATATGCTGAACTGTGGCACTGAGCTTGTGTTACTTTAAACAGCTCCACTCTAAGTAAAGGATCTTTGACTGGCATAGGAGTCATGACTATTCATCTTAATTACATAAACCAGAGCTTTGGAGGCATAGCAGTGCTTGCTGCCTGTATTAGCGCAGGTTGCAAAGGAGAGTTTTTGTATGCCTAATTGGGCCTATCCAACAAGAGAAGCCTATATCAATGAAATGAGGCCGGGGACCCTCTGAGCTAGGACTGAAAATAGCTGGGTGCAGTACTGGATTATTTAGATTGACTCCAAAGCTCAGAAGAGTCATGCAATAACCAGATATCTTTACCTGATTAATATGCAGAGAAATCAAGAGCCTCCAACACCCGCTCCCAGAAATTCAAACCGTTTTAACAGTTAACATTAAAAAACATGAGGCTAGAAGTATATGATGTTGAAAAGAACACTTCATGACCCAAAACGTCTTTTCTACTTTTAATTTCCATAGGGCCTATTGTACATCCTAAATCTACAAGGTAAAGGGTCCCCTCAATGTGCAGATCTTTCTGAGGCCATGCTTAAGAAGCAGAGCTTGTACACCAGTAGGAAAGCAACTTCACCATCTGATTCTCTTACAGTTTGCCAAGGAGAAGCCCTAATCCAATGAACCCATTGGCCAGCTCAACAGATTGGGAGTCTCACTGCCGCTATACCCAAAGGAGGTAGAAAAGGAGGCCACAAAGGCCAAGCAAGTCAATACACAAGCCCTGAAAACATCAATGCACAGCTCCAAGCAGAAAAACAAAAGGCCAAGGAAGAGGAGGAGCAAGAAGAAGGGGGAGAAGGGGCAATAGGAGATCCCAAAAAAGAGAAGAAATCTTTAGATTCCGATGAGAGTGATGAAGATGACGAAGACTATCAGCAAAAGTGCAAAGGAGTGGAAGGGTTGATAGACGGAGAATCCCAACCGAGTTGTTCAGATAGCCAAAAAAGTAACTCAGCTGGATCTGGATGGACCCAAGGAGCTGTCATGAAGAGAGCAAGAAGAAATAGAGAAGCAGAAAGCAAAAGAAAGATACATGAAAATGCACCCAGCAGGGAAAACAGAACAGGCAAAGGCAGATCTCGCTCGACTACCCATCATCCGGAAACAGAGGGAAGAAGCAGCCAAAAAACAAAAAAGGAGAAAAGAAAAGCAAAAGATGATGTGTCTGAGGCAGGCAAAAGACTGCAATCACTATCCCTTAACAAATAAGCGCAGGACATGCAGGAGGAAGAAATACCAGGGAACTGCGCCTGATGCCTGCCGGGAACTCTGCCATGTTGCATACCACATAGGGTGTACTGCAGCATCTAAGTCACTGTCACTTCCAAAGACACTGACAGTGTGTTTGTCTTCATCTTGGCACAGAATTCCATTTTGGGTTGAGGGGGAGGGGACAGCTGCTATCTTCAGGGCAGAACCATGCTGAACAGCAGTTCTCTGTGTAACAGTTCGAAAACCTGAATGTTTTTGCTGTTTTTAGGACTAAGAACATGTACTCGGGGCAGGGTGTGGGAGCAAGGTGGGAGGGGAAATGCTTCAAATATTAGATTTCAAAATCTACATTTTCTGTCAGCTTGGGGGTGGGGCATGGGGTTGATAATCTTGATGAAAACCCAAAGGTCAGGGTGTGTATGGTAAGGACCCTCTTCTGCAAACAACCCATGAAATTGAGCTGCAGAGTGTTGTAAGAATAGTCTGGGAGCCTAACTTCACGGCAATTTTTTTTCCCCCCCCAGAGCTGTTCATTCCCACTTTCGCTCCCCGTCCTTTTTTTCCTCCCCTCTGACTAGAGATAATGTCAGTTTTTAACCACATCATCCTTTGTTTAAAGCAGAGCCTTCATTGATTGTACAATACCCAAGTAAAAAGAAAAACTCAATAAACAACAGGGCCAAAAGAGACTTGGGGTGGAAAGCACAAAGCACTGTGATGGGGAAGGGTGCAGAAGACATGGAGCCAGAGTGAAAGTATAATGGAAGTAAACTGCAAAGATTGTTCTATCAGTTTCCACTCCAGAGAGGAAAAAGCATGGGATGGAGTAGTGTTATCTTAGCATTACATCACCTGGGAAGACTTAAGGTACCCTGTGTCTGCAATATAAAATGTGTGAAATTTGAAGTCCCTAACTGTTATCATTGTTAAACTACAGGAGTTCAAGAAAGTCTGAAAGGACATAGTCATCATCTCCTTCTATTTGTTGAAGCAAGCCTCCTAGGAGTCTGACAGTAGCCTAGAAATTACAAGTTTGTCCTCCTTATTGAAATTATCTAGTTTAGAATGATCAGTGTCATGTTCCCTACTTAAGGGATTTTAGCACCACTCTAAACGGAAAACACAAAATAATCATACCTGTGGAGCCAGTAGGGTGCCTCCATAATTTGCTCAATGTTGCCTTTTGCCACACAAAATACGGGGAGCAAAGGCGCCAGACTGCCTGCTCCACAGGGGCCACAGCATGCTCAAGCAGCCAGAAGGTGCAACTGCAGCTCTGTCCCGCCCGCAGTTTAGTCCAACTGTGGTAATCAAGCATTGTGCGCCCCTGCTCATAGAGGGTCACAGAAGCGGTGCCATTTTGGGAAGGCAGGAAGGAACTTGCCTCCCTTGGTTTCATGTCAGCAAGAGCCCAGGCAAGTGCAGGGGCCTAACACAAAACTAAGGGGTGTGCAGGTGTCCCCTCCCACCTTCTTTCCCTAAATGGAGCCCTGCCAGGATGAAGCCCCTCCCACTGGAGTCCAGACCTTGACTGTATCTTGACCAAGAAATTTGGATCTTGACAAAAAACAATTGACCCCTGCTTCAGTGTTTAATACTTGCAAACAATTTGAATAAACAAACCGTAAAACATGCTGACTATTTGAGATCCAGGTTCACTGAAGCGTTCTACCTTTTCCTTAATCTGTTTTGCATGGCATAAAACACAAACTTGGGTGTATAAAGGCAAAACCACATGGACCAGATCAAGTCAGAGCCATCTGAGAGATTTGTAACTTGGCAATTTTACTTCGTTTGCCTGAACATGTTACATGATATCTGCACAAATGCAAATAAAAGTCCATGTGTCTGTTTGCTAGCTTGTTTGTTTGTTTGTTTTAACTTCTAGGAGAGTCTAAGTAAATGCTATTTGTCCAGGCTCTCATTCATTTACACTACCTGCAGTGTACAGAATATGTCTAGCTACATGCGACAGGGAAAGGCAGGCTGTATCCACACATTGTGTAGCCACATGTGGCAGTGAAAGGCTCTAGCACAGGGAGGCAGCAGGCAAAGGCTCCAGCAGCGGGGCAGTACACTGCTAAAAACAGCAGTGTAGATGTAGGAGGCACTGCTTTGACATAGAGAGAGACATGTAGGGTATATATGCTAGGGTTCTGGCATATCTTTACTTGCCTAAGTAGAGCCTCAGTGTCTACACTGCTATTTATACCTGTGCTAGTTGGGTATGCAATGTCTGTATTCTGCACACTGCCCTAAGTGTAGACTGCCAAAAATCTAAAGGTAACCAATTTAGATTTCTACAAAAAAAACCTAGCGCATACTTTAACCTTTATTAAATGACCCGTATGGAACTCTAATACAGACTCTAAAACATCAAATGATTTATCTGAATGAGGTATGTTTATAATATAAAGATTAGTACAAAATAACATTTGGTTTATGTTGATTATATTGTGCAGTATATTTTCATTTTGAATGCTCAGCTGATGGAGTGTTCTGTGCAATGAAGAACTAATGCTTCAGTCTGGCACTAATTCCCACACTGCTTTGATCAGAAATTACAATCTGTTTTTATGGTAGCTACTGAAGCAGCTACCAAATTATGTACCTGTTCATCTTAAATTAAGAAAGCTTCAACTTTGTAATGCACAAAACAAGCAGGTATTTTAGAAAGCTGGGCTGAGTAAAATGGGTAAACTGTTTACCCTATCTTGTTCTTGATTTTACATTTCATGTTTAATATTTTGCACTGTGATACTATAAAGATCAAACAGTTTTTGAGATAAATCCTCACACTGCTGGCACGAATGTATTAGTGTCTTCCTTTCTTTTTTTTTTTTTTAAACATTCTCTTGCCTCACACAAAACTGTTACACAAGCTTGAAAACATGTTTGCGTAGAGTCTGGCTAGTTCCAACTAAAAATTATTTTATTTGCTAAGCAAAAAAATTTTAAAGCAAAAAAATTAAGTGTTACCTGTAAAACCTGAATCTGAACAGACTGAACTTTGTGTTTGCAATTTGCAGTCTAAAGGTGTGTACAGGAACTCCCTTCAAAAGATAGACAGGGCTGACTGCCACCACTGGAGAATAGTTCTGAATTTACTTGTGACAGGGAATTCCATATATGGGTCCTCATGGTTTAGATCTGTAGTTACTAGATTCTGGTGATCCCTACAGTGAAACTGGTAGTTAAATGAGGATGAGACCACAAGGTCCAGGACAGAACAGCATTCCTCAAGCACCATGCGCAGGAAAATTCCCATGATCAGGGTTTCTAGTGTATGCAAGTCTGCCCTCTGGTGGAAAAAAACCCAAAAACCACACTTTACACTCTTATGGGAGTGGCAGAGTCATCTATCAGTGCATCCAGATGGGCAAGCCTTGAGGATAGGAGGAGATACCTCTTACTGATTGCTTGTTCTGGAATATGGGGCTGGTAATCAGAATTCCAGAATGCCTTCCAAGCCCTTTCTTTGGGCCAATGGGACAATACAGAATCCCTGTTGTATGAAGGCTGCTACAAACCCTGAGAATCCTGATATGACATGAGGCCAAGGTGAAATCTGGGATGTTCCCAACAAGGAAAGTCCCCTGAAAAGGGAGAGCAACCAAACATTTGCTGTGATAGTTCACTACTCCATGGCTTAATCTATAGAGCTTTCTTGGTAACTGTGAAGCAAGATGTTAGTGTTGGTCCATATCATTAATATTTTACTGCCGGGGAAAAAAGTAGGGAAGTTGTAGTTGTATTCAGAAGACCATATGACATCAGAATGGGAGATATGAATATTGCTGCAGAAGTAAGATAAGCAGCCTCAAGGCCAGGAGTCTTTTTAGACTACCCTTGTGTTTTCCTGTCTGATATACTGATAAGGATATTTGAGTTTAAGAACTGGTCTGTCTTAGAATCCAGTGCATCTGCCCAACTGCCCCGTCCATTCAGTGGACATGCACTTGAAGAATCTGTTGTAAAGTTTGTAGAGCTCATAAATTGCTTTGCGTGGGCAGGTCTGGCATGTGGATGGGTACACGCCTTACATATATGAATTAATGAATAGTATGGCCTCCTCCATTTTTCTATCTCATTCCCCTGACAAATTTTTCCTCGGATTCTTCAATTTCATAGCCACAAAGACATCTGGCAGTTAGTCCCAGTTCTATTGATAAGGCCTGCAGGAAGGCTCAACAAGTCGGTTTTTCCTAGTCTGGACACGATCTCTCTCACTCTCTCTTCAGATGAGCTAGGAGGAAAGTGTCATGACAGACAGCTGAGGACTTGGCCCTATTCAAAATGAAGGGCCAAAGGATGAAAGACACTTGTAGATTCTTCCCAATGGAAGAAATAAATTGTAAGTCTCAAATCTTCTCAGGAGAAATCAATGGGTAAACCCAATGCTGCACTGTCAGATGAGATTGCTGGATTCACTCTAGAACTACTGCAAAGAAAACTGAGTGGGAAGCCAGTTTGGAACCACTTGAGCTCCCTTACCAAGAAGGTAAGTGGTCTCTGTGCTCCTCTCAGAATCAGTCAGCCATTAGGTAGGAGTGGAAGTTCCGCTAGTTCTGGCAAGTTATCCATGTGGCTGGGTTCTCTTGCAGCAAGCCTTCTTGGAGCAGAGGCAGCTCACAGGATAAGCACTGAGGAGAACAGATAGGGAAGCTCTTCTCACTTTTTCATTCACTTATGGAAGGCAAAAGCAAGATGCTGCAGAGATGGAATGGCTTGACTGTGCCACAAACTGAAATGAGACAAAGTGAGTAGGGAGCAGAGCCTGCAGTGGATGCAAGGAGAGCCATGGGATTGGAGAATCTTGGAAAATTATTTGCCAGCCTGAGAACCAGTAAGATGAAGGGAAACCCAACAGTGTGCCAGGGAGATCAGACCTCAAATGTATTTTTTCCTAATATACAATCCATGGCATCTTAGATATTAAGGTTTTATCTTCGTAAGTGAAATTGAGGAGTCTTCATTTGGGGGATAATTCCACATTGAGTAGGAGCTGACTTATAATTGATATAATATCTATGTCGGTTTCTCCATCTGTAAAATGGGAATATGGAGATATGCATTTACACATGTTCATTTATGTAATGATGGATTTTAATGCGAGAATTTACCATAGAAGCATCCCTATTTTAAATTGAGACTACATAAACTAAAAAAAAGCATGAATCCACATAAGAACATTTCCATGATCTTCTACTCAGCATAGGTAGCAGTCAGTTAGAAAGACTGACTCAACCCACCTCATAAAAAGGGAGAACAGTATTCAAAATTATCTAGTTTTAACTTTAGAGTATATCTGAAGAGTGGGGCTGAAACACCAGAGCTGGGTGTGGTATAAGAACTGAGTTTCAGGAATGTTTAGTGTATAATTAAATTAAATTAGATGAACAGCAAATCTTATGTCTGTGGAAAAGCCAACCAAGCAGTTCTAAGTTTAAGGTGAGATTTTTTTCAAACGGTGCTTAGCACTGCCCTATTCCTGCTCCCACTCAAGTCCTATTTAAGTCAGGGGAGCAAGATTAGACAACACTAAACTTATTTAAAAATCCCACCTTTAAATCCCCCTGGACAACGCCTCCGTGGTCGATATGTTCATATCATGGGGTGTTCATCCTGAAGCTGGCCCTATGACAATCTGCTTCATTGTCATTGTACCTGAAACAGTCAAGAGTTTCCCTGCTACTGAGGTGAAAATAACCAACATCATCGTGTGAAAGGGCTATTCAATGGTGGTGGCAAATGTAAAATGAGTCTGGAACATTTGACCATTGCCTGACACTGCTAAAGGCATCCTCCTCGTCACACAGATTGATAATTGCACCATATCTGAAGTGTGCTGGCCAGGAAGCAGTGAAAAGGAAGTTGAGGACCACATGATGATGATAATGCCTAAGTATTGCAAGGTTCTGAGAAAAGTAAGGGACACTGAATTGGTAATTCCTTCCTTTTTCCCCTTCTCACAAAACTTAACACGATTATAGATCTTTACTGATGATCATGTTACTTTCAGGAAGCTTCCACATTTAATAGAAAACCAAACAGAACAAATGCACTTTGCACCAACTATAATGATTTTAGGGCAGTACTATTAAAGTCACCTATCCAGAAAAAGCTAGTTATTTTCTAATGTGCATATTCTATTTTTTCTTTAACTCTTGCTGCAGCACTTCGGAGTGCAAAATTATGGCGAGTTTGGTGTACATAATTTAATTTTTGATAAACTGCATCTCAATGGTTCCATATAATGTGTAGGTACTATTAGACAGCCTTTTACCTACAAGATAATATTCCATATTACAGTGTATTACCTGTTTCAAAATAGATTGAAGACCACTAGAATTATTCACATTGTATCAGCTCCACAACAATGCACATTACTGCTAGAGCATTTACAGCTAATGTCCAAACTATGACAAAGAGTTTACAATCCAGTTTGGGCAGACAAAACAAACTATTCTCCATTACATATAGGGTGACCAGATGTCCCGATTTTATAGGAACAGTCCTGGTATTTAGGGCTCTGTCTTATATAGGTGCCCACTACTCCCCACCCCCATACCAACTTTTTTCACTTGCTATCTGGTCACCCTAATTATATATATATTTTTAACAGCACCAAGTTCTTTCATCACTCAATAGTGCAAATCTGATTTTAATAATGTTATAGTAAAACTGAATAATCAATCCATTCATAATGTAAACTAAACACATACTTCCCCAACCCCAGTTAAAAATCTAGCTCTTTATATAGTTAGAATTCAAAATAAAGTGAAATTTAAACATTTCTGTCAAGCTTATTTGAAGTTTCCATCTATGTAGTATTTCTACATTAAAAGTATGTTTTATGGTCTTTCAGTTCTATGGAACATTGTCTTTACATTGCTCAGACTGCAGTCTGTTAGAGTTTATTACAAAAATAGTCAAGGTGTAAAAACAGCATATATTTCATACATGCTTTAGTTATGCAAATTCAGACACTAACCTTGCAAATCTTCTGTTTCCGGTACTGTTTTGTCCACGGTTGTACTTTCCACTTGGGATGATGCTACAGATTCTGTTAAAAGTGATTGGTTTGACACAGGACTAGGAAGAAAATAGTTGAGAATTTGTTAGAGCCAGGTACAGGCTTTACTTTCAAAAGACTGCTCAGATATTATGAGAGGACAAAAACACAGTGTAGCAAATCTTTTCATTTAGAAATGAAAGACTTCAGCAGCACATTACAGCACTAGTTAGTAGTTAAATATAATATTTAAGACTGGTAAGAAGCCAAATATTTTCAGATTCCATTGTAGCACACACTTTAGTTAAGAGTAGGCTTGGCAGAATTCAATTTTCTTATAATTTCAGCTGGTAATATCAATGTTTACTTTTAAATTTTTTTTATTTATACCCATTTTAATTTTCACAGTTGCAAGAAATGGGGGTAGGGTGGATTAGACAAAAATTATTATTTAATGACACTAAACATTGAGATTTAAATAGTTAAAGCTTTGTAACCTTTAAAGCACAAATTGTTTATTTTGACTTGATGTTGACAAATATTCTTAAATCAAAACCAAATAAGTTCTCAAGCACATTTCTCTTACTTTGCCTATCTGTAAATTTTGCTTATTATTGATAGACACAAACTGACAAAAATATTTCTATGGTGAAATCTATATTTACCAACATTTACAGATAAAAATCTAATCCTTCCAAGCCTAGTTAAGAGTAACGTCAACAACTAGATGAAGTAACTATAGTGGCTACAAACTTCAGATACATATATTGGTGTGTTTAACAAGAGCAAGAAAATTGCAGCTTGTCACTGTGACTGATCATTAGGCTGTATAGCCTAACTCCAGGAAGATAGAGGAATCTACTCAAATAGTGAAGACTTCCACAGGACATCTTGCACTCTTCTCCTCCGTCCTATCCCCTGTTACATACAGAAGCCCATAAAACTTTGTGACCTAGTGCATCATCAGTCCAGCTGAGGGCTCACCAAGAAGAGAATGGATCAAAATTCTCAGGTGCTGCTGGAGGTGAGTGGGAGAAGGGGGCAGTAGATTTTCAACTTTACTTTAAATTTAATACTTTTCTAAATAAAACTCAAGTTGAAACTGGGCACCCACTAACCAAACTAGAGATTACCAGAGAACTCAGGGAAGGAAAGAGAGGCTGGCTCTGGATACTAACCAGGTTGTGGGGGAGGAAGGGTAAAGGTGCCTTGCATCACTTCAATATGTTTGCCTCTGCCCCTGAACCTACAACACTGATACTTTTCCAGACCTGGCATGAACTTTATGCCATTTGATTGGGCAGAAAGGCAGTATTAGTGTGATGTACAAACCTTCCAACCAAGCTAGAAATATAAGGGTGAAAAAAAAGATCATGAGATCAGCAATCATGGCAGGGGTTATTCAGCTCATACTTTTAAACTTGGATTCTGGGTATGAGTTATAAAGTTAACAGCTTTTATAAATATTGACTGAGAGCTGCAAACTGGGACTGGTTGTGTTCAGACAACTATAAAATGAGTTTAATCCTCCTACATACCTGTAGTCTATGTTATGAAAGTTTTAAAAGTAGAAGATTGGTTGATGAAGTTAGAAATTGCAAGCCAATTTATTTTTAATATAATCTTCTACTTGCCTAGCATCTTTCATTGCAATGGATCCCAAAGCACTTGAAAAAATTAAACTGTTGTTGGGTTCATGTCACTCAACACTGATATGCAGCTACCAAAATAAATAAAAATAATACCTAGGTCGTGCATAGCGCTGTTCATTTGTAGATCTCTGAAAGATTTACAAAAGAACATTATGTATCCTTTACTAATTGAAGTGAAGGAGACCGTAGTTGAGTGGCAGAGCTAGGAACAGAATTCAGGTCTCATATATCCTCTAGACCATACTACTTCCCATGAGATGAAATGAAGCAAACAGTTCAATATGCAACACTGTGTGTCAGTAAAGAGAAGTACAATTAAAGTGGACAAGAAAGCTCTTCTAAGTATTTACAATTAATAACTCCTATTTGGAAGATAGTTTTCCCTTAGAAAATAAACAGCCAAATTGCATGTTGTGGAGTGATGAGACTTCACGGACTGCTCTAATGCAGATATGATTTCTCTATGACCAGAGAGGAATCACTGCAGAGATTTTGGCATTTGAGACTGAATTAAAAATCAGAATTTTGTTTTCAAGACAAGATAATCTTGTTTGCATAATAGTAATTGGTCCAGAAATCTCATTTTTAAGTATGGAAGATCAAATAGCTGATTTCGCATTCCCAATTTTTAATATTTAATTATTCAGCCTTAGGAATTAGTTGAAACAATGATGTTAGTCAACATTTTACATAAACACTGAAATAAACAAGCATAGACAAGACAATTGGAAGCCTACCTTGGCTGCATAGACTGGGTAGATGTAGAGTCTAATGTTGACTGAGTTTCTGGGACACTGCTTTCTGTGTGTTGTACTGGTAAAGACTCAGTTATACTACTGACAGAAGTTGCTGGAAGAAAGACACTAATGTAAAATGGGTTACACTGCTTTATCGAGTTACAGAATTTAGCTACAAGAAAGATTCTTCTACACTCTGGTCCCAACTCAGCAAGTTAATTTAACATATGCAGAAATTCCTTGCTGAATCAGAGCCTACATTTTAATGGAATTCTATTGTACTATAATTACTTAAGTTAATTATGTCTGGTCAGATTTGCCCACTTCCCATCCTTGTCCACTAAAAGCCTCCACTGCACATATTTCAAAAAAGCGGTATTAAACAAAGAAAAGCATGACTGTTTTAAATTACTCAAAAGCTTCTATGAATAACTGCTATTTCAGCTTCAATTTTTTGCAAGAGATCAATACAAGATAAGATATTTTAGAATATTTGGGACCAGTATCCAACTATCCCTGTAAGCCCAGAGTATCATTTTAGTATCATCCAGGTATCATTTTACTTAACCCATTTCACTATGTATCCACCACTGCACATTTGGTGATGCAACAAACAGTAACATGCCATTAAACAGAATGGAATGTTAATACATTAAGTGATACATTTAGTAGCACAGGTTATGCTTTTACATGGCATACTACCAGTCACCAAGTAGTTAAAAGTACATAAGACGACACAGCTTAAATCCAAAGAACTATACAAATCTCTCTGTGAAGGTATTATGCTATGTGTCTATATCCAAAGAAGTCCGTCACAGAGTGCCTGTACTAGAATGCAAAATTTCTTCATTTGTTCATTCAGTTGTAAAGAGAGACTTAGGCCATGGGAACACTATGGAAGGAATCTCTGTGTTGACCCAACTTGTTATTGAGCCAACTGGCAAGTAGCTCATGGAGTCATACTACCAGAGGCACTGCCTCCAGGATCAGTTAGTGTGGTGAATCATGCCACCTCCACCGAAAGAAGTACAATTCTTGCCATGTAAGGTAGGAGATATTTGCACTGACCAACACAAACCATTTTGAAATGGAGGAACCACCTTCTCTAAAGCTAAGTACTATATCCCTGAAGGGTCTGCTGGGTTTTAAAAAACCACACTGAAATAAGCAACACATACTACAACAAGAGGGAACATTAGTCAATATAGAATTGCAGTAACATACTTAAAGATACTTGAAGATTCCATTGAAAAGTTCTTAAAGGCCCACACCCTAGTCACAGTCAGACTCACAGCTTTCCACTTAAGTGAGTCTCTAGCCCTGGTGGTTGTGAAAAAGCTTAAAAATGTGACCTGAGTATAATCCATACAGTGAGGTTTACCAGAGTGTGCACACAGTTTCCAGCAGAAGAAGAAGCTGCCATTAGAGCCAGGAAAGAAGCAGTCTTGGCCCACACTCACCACAAGAGCAGGTCAGGCCACCATATCAATAGGTTAGTAGGACCCTACTGCTGCTTTCACCACTGCTTGGAATGAGAGGGACACTACCACTGGTTCAGAGGAGAAAGAGTCTCCTAGCTCCTCTAGGCAGCTGGGGGTGAGGAAGGAGAGGCCCCAGGTCATAACTGCTGCTCATTCCGGGTGGTCAGGTGAAGCAGGGCCTCTGCTGCCAACCTGGAGCTGGACCAAAGTGCAGGAAGACCACACGTGGGGCGTGCCTAAAGTCTTGGATTGCCTTAATCCAGGTGCTGTGTAAATTTTTTTTTTTTTTTTTTTAAAAGGAAAGATTCTTGAGTAGTATGTTTCAAATGTCAATCTTAATCTTGCACCAATTACTTTCAGAATTTAATATTTAGATTTTGTTCTAACTATTTTTCATCTGCCCCAGACAGGGTAGGGTGTTCTCTGTAAATTTAGTAATTCCTGATAAATCTTCTCTGAAAAGAATTTCTAACATTTTTATTGTGATATTAGACACCTAGTGCTTATTATAGCATGCCAGAAATAAATGCAAGCCACAAAAATAAAAGATACAATTACACTTATAAAAAGATTATCCACAGTATGTTTATTTCATTTTAAAGCTGATTAAAAAATTCTGTAAAACAGTAGAGACTTACGGCAATATACTGTACTGCTGCCAAATCTCTCATTCTTTACTTTACCATCAGTTGCTTGTGGGGGAGGAAAAAACAAAAACACAAAAACCCATGCCCCTAATCTTCCCCACTTCCCCACCCCCCAAAATCAAGATGGGGCAGCAATAGAATCTCACTCTAATGTAGCACACAAGGTTTGCTCAAATGGGAATGAACATGCTAGATATTAATCTAATACTTATTTGAATTACTTACCAGGAGGGCTAATTCTACCAGTACTACCATTACTATTCTGCCTTTGAAGATGTTCTTTATAGCATATTGAACACATGCCATTTGTACGAGGGTTTCCATAAAATCCGCATCCCGTGGAACAAAGCATAGGCACTTGGCTATGGTTAGTTTCTTGAGCCATTTTCCTCTTCTGTAAACCTGAAATTCACATGCACAGCCAATTATCTAGTGAACTCAGATAATTTTCACCTGTTGCATTTTAAAATACAAAGGCTTCCACTGCTTTGGCATCTTCTAATCTAGGCACCAAAGTTTGCTTTAGAAAAAGGATCTTAGGGTCAAATTCTCTATAACTGTTTCTTTAAAAAAAAAAAATGCCACCAACTTTCAGGGCCCTGGTCATAAACAAAAACTGCAGAAGAATAAGTGTCTTTCATTAACTGTGGTGGTACAGATTCTGTGCGGGACTGGGCCATTTTAAATGATGGACTATAAGCCAATTCCCTTTCCAGAAAGGGACAGCTACTATCCCAAACATATCTGGTAGCATATGTGCAGCAGAGTGTACATTTTCATTAGCATACAGTCTTTTACTTAAAGTACTGAATTCTTCACATTAATCACTTTCAGAGAGAATATATTAATTCTTAGCCTACAGCCTGAAAGCACAGAAAAGACATCCATATGAAATACTTCTTGATCCTTGTACTCATGATACTACCTTAAACTCTTAAAGTATAAACTGAAGACTAAACAGGGGAAATATGCCTGCTCACTGCACAATATTTAATCATTAACAGCAACAACAAAAATCATCAGGCTATTTCTATGATTTTAAGCATCTGTTCCATTATCAATTCATGTGAAGATTTTCATATGCGGAAGTTACCATTTTGATCTAGAGCATTTGAACATATACATTCCTCCACACCTCAACTACAATAGGATTTTTGCAGTCAAACCTCCAAAACTGATCACAATATAGTTCAAGGTTAGTCCATACTACAGTGTTAGTTTAAATGGATCATATCAATGCACTATTACCTTAAAGAATGCCCAGCTGACCTATAAAATACAAAATACCACAGAACTGATAGGCAGAAGTCAGATTGGTTAAGCTTGGTTCATAAAACGCTCTCACTTTACAATTTATTCAGCTAGTGAAAAAAGGAAAACTACTCTTACAGCAGAGTCAGTCAATTATCTTTTAACTTCAGCTTCTGAAACATCTGGTAAATGCTTAAATATTTTCCCCTCGTGGTCACAGGTCTTAAAATACGGTCTTCCAAATTTTCAATGGTAGACATTTCTGAATGACATTTCTTCTACAGCTTTGTTTTCACAAGTATATCAGTGCAAGGAGACTGTCCTTTCATTATGAGTCTAAAGTAGCGTGAAACCAATCATCTCAATCTAAAGAGACATTTTGAATTGATATCTTGATTTCTAAAAACTTGAAATAGTGGAGAAAATAAAACAGGATACGTTACTAGACATCAAGCTCTTTGGAGCAAGGACTAGATCTTCCATTTATGCTCTGCACGCACTGAGCATAATGGTTATGTTCAGTAAGTTAATTCTTATTACAGTTCTGTGGTGTATATCTTGTTATGAAGAGTAAAATGAATCATGATGCCAGAGAACTTTAAAAGTATTAAGTATGTGCATTGTGTCTTTTAGTTACTACCAGTCTCAAACATTTCATACTGGTTCATTTTCATAGGCTTCAACCATCAATCAGTAGGATCAGTGATAGTAGGATTAGTCTAAACCTCAGGTTTTTAATCTCCCTTTAAAATGAACAACCCCCCCCCCCCCCCCACACACACACTTTTTCCTCTCCCAGCATTCCTTCCCTGAACAGAGGTATGTCTTCTCATCCCTATTCCTTCATTTTTCTCATACTCAACCTTAGTATTCCATGCCAGGATTGTCACCTATAGCATTTATTTCAGGATCAGTGTATAATCATATTGCATCACCACTCAAGTTTGTCCAACTAGGTCTTATTTGTACATTTGTAAGTATGCAGCTGTTAATGTATTACTAATATCATAAGTTTAGCGTAGAGAAGATGCAGGTGCTTTTAACACTATATCAGCTAACTCTGCTTAAGCACATACAAAATGATGAACAGCTTACTAGTTACAAGGTGTGCTTCAGGAACCAAAGCAAAATGATAGTTGTACAGATGCTCCCAAAATTTGCTACTGGCACTGTATATTTTAATAGAGATTGCACCCCCTACAACCATTAAACATTAGTTCCAGGGTGGAACAGACCACAAGAATGATATTCTGGTGCCAACTACAGTAACAAAACAAAATACAATTTGTACCATGTTGATGCCAGTATATTACAAGTACACTACAGTATCACTATTGGATGGGAGAATGGAGAGAGAAAGCTTAAACTACATACCTATTGTGCTAATGAAGACTATTGGCAGTACTTTAGTTAGAGCCTTCCTTTTCAAATTTTACTTGGGTATGAAATCTGACCCAATATCACTGAATGCAGACTTTAAATAAATTAAGTAGCTAAACTATTCCCCCTCCACCACAAGCACACTTAGAGGGGTCCATTATGGAACTGCTAATGGTAATCTCCTACCATTACTAATCAAACAGGAAAAGAAACTGCAGGCACCTCCTTCCCAGCTACCCCAGTGGCTGAGGGTAGCACTTGTGCTGCTCATTCATACAGTGCTTTCTCAACAGAAGCAAGGTTTGACACTTAAATAATTTTCACTTTACAGCACCTATTGGTATTACTACCTGGTAAGTCTTGAGGGTCTGAAAAGCATTGAAGGGGCAATGCAGAATGTTCAATAATGAAGAGATGTTTTAAAAAAAAAAAAAAAAAAAGTGAGGAGAGAGGAAGCAAAAAGGATTTCTCTTTCACAAACATAAGACAGAAATTCTATCTATGTTATATATATATATATATATATATATATATATATACACACACACACACACACACACACACACACTATTAATATATAATATATACACTATTATAACACTACACTACATATAAATATTACACTACAAAATATATATTACACTATTTCCACTACAAGTACCACATTATCCTGAGCAATATCATTGCCTTCAAGACATCTGAACAACTGTATACAGGATTTCTTTATGACTTCAGAACAAATTAATCTCTCCTGAGCCAAGCAATCCATTGGATTTGCTCATCTAGGAAACACGGGAGTTAAACGTAGTAGCTCTTACCAGTTTTTGGTGCTAGAAATCATGGGAAGGAGTTACCTGTATTAAAGTTGCTACATCAAACCCAGTCTTCTAAAGAAAGAGAAACTAACTGGTGCAAGAGGCAACTGCCAAGTCTACCAAAGACCAAGAACATAATAAATGACTTAACCACATCATCTATTGAAAGAAAAAAAATTAAAAAGTAACGAGGGTCCATGAAGGTAAGCCAGACTAAAATGTTACTACTTTGATATTCAAGAGACGCAAACTCCTTGGTTTGAAAAGAAGAAAGAGAGCCCACAGCTGGAAACAGTGACATACACAAGTCACAAATGCTTTAAGTTTGAGACCAACCAGCTATATGAATTGATATCAGTCTCCGAGAATAAGTTACCTAAGTAGTACTATAGAGGCCCATAACTAGCAGCAGTAGAGAACTTGTAAATTTAAAAAACAAGAAGACTTAGTTTGGGGGTGATTCCACAAGGACAGCAATCAGGTTTTTTCTTTAGATCAATTCTAAATGCTGGGAAAAATCAAAATTTCACATACACTGGAGGAAACTTGGGAAAAGCCATGCTATTTAAGTTAAATACTAGATCAAGATCTAGCATTTAAATACCTTTAGCTTATTGATTTCCATACAAGAAATACAGCAAATAGGGATGTGTGTAAATTTTAGTTCTTATAACTCAGCTAACTGTATTGGTAAAAAGAGTCTGCTGTGTGTGTGAAAGTTAAAACAATCAAACAACATTTTGTAGAATGTAAAGTTTAACAGTGTTGGTTTAGTAAGTTTGTTTAGTAAGTTTTAAACCTAGTTTCAGAGAAGTCAGTTCTCAATATCCAGGCACAACTGGACTGTGTCCTTATAAAACACAGTGTATGGAGGCTCTGAGGTTAATACCCTGATCTCCAATACCCACCTTGCAGACGTAATAGCCACCAGAAAAGCAACCTTCCAAGAAAGATGCATAAGGGAACACGAGGCTAGGGGCTCGAAGGGGACCCGGTGAGTCTGGAAAGGACCAAATTTAGATCCCACTGGGGAGTGGGATCGCGCGTTGGGGGAAAGTTTTTCCAAGCCTTTCCAAAATCTAGCCGTCATACCATGGGAGAAAACTGTCCTCCTCTCCACTAGGGGGTGGAAAGCAGATATGGCTGCTAAATGGACCTTAATAGATGAGAAGGCCAGACCCCCCTTGCTTTAAGTGGAGCAAGTAGTCCAAGATTGTAGGGAGTGACACCTCCATTGGGGAAATGCGCCGCTCAGCCACCCAACAAGGCAAAGCATTTCCACTTAGCTCGGTAAGATGATCTGTTGGACGCTTTTCTGCTTTCTAAGAGGATTTGCTGCATCTGGATTGAGCATGCTTGCTCCTCTTCAGTCAGCCACAGAGCATCCATGCTGTGAGATGAAGGGAGGCCAACTCCGGAGGGAGTAGGCGACCGTGATCTTGGGACAACAGATCTGAGCGTAACAGAGGCCTCCACTGCCTTGGCTCTGCCAGTTCGAGAAGCATCCCAAACCAATGCTGTTGGGGCCATGCTGGTACCACTAAGATGACCCGTGTTCTGTCCCTTTTCACCTTCAGGAGAACCTTGTGAATTAGGGTTATTGGCAGGAAGGCATACATTAGACTCCCTGACCAAGAGAGGAGGAATGCATTGGTTAGAAAGCCCTTGCTGAATCCTTGGAGAGCAGAATTTATTGTATTTTTTGTTGTTGTCCCTGATGGCGAAGAGGTTCACTTGGGGATTGTTCCCCCTCTGGAAGAACCGAGCGACCACCTCCGGATGGAGGGACCACTTGTGGTGAGAGCAGAAAGACCTGCTGAGGCGGTCCGCTAAGGGGTTGCTGATTCAGGGGAGATGCACCACCTCCAGATGAATGTTGTGGCTGATGCAAAAGTCCCATAGACGTATTGCTTCCCAATACAGGGCTGGGGACCGGGTCCCACCCTGCCTGTTGATGTAGTATACAGAAGCTGTATTGTCCGTTGGTACTTGTATGATTCTGTTGGAGAGGTGTGGCAGGAAAACTGAGCAGGCTAGAAGGATTGCCCTGAGCTCCCAGACGTTGATGTGTAACGCCAATTTCTTTGCAGACCATGCACCCTGGGTCCTCAGGGGACCTAAGTAAGCCCCCCAGCCTAAGTCTGAGGCATTGGAGATCAGATATCGACAGCTGGGGCACCTCAAAAGGTATTCCTGAAAGTATTTGGTGCAGCTCTGTCCACCACCTCAGAGAGGTAAGTTCTTGTGGAGGTACAGTAAGTATCCTGTCTAGGTGATGTCTGGCTGGCGAGTATACTGATGCGAGACACATCTGGAGGAGCCTCAGGTGCAGTCTGGCATGCCAAACCACATATGTGCAGGCTGCCATGTGACCTAGGAGGCAGAGGCATACTCTCGCCATGGTGAGAGAGTGGGCTGAAATCTGGGCTATGATCTCTGACATTGTTCTGAACCTGTTCTCTGGAAGGAATGTTCTGGTCTTGGTAGAGTCCAGTACGGCCCCAATGAATTCTATTCTCTGTACTGGGACTAACGTTGATTCCTGTTAGTTTATTAATGGACCCAGCACCCGACAAACACTCTGAACAGTCGTGATGCTGGACTGGATCTGAGACCTTGACCTGCCCTTGATGAGCCAATCTTCCAGGTAGGGAAATACTTGTACCACTCTTTTCCGTAGCTAGGCAGCCACTACGGACATGCATTTGGTGAAGACCTTCCATGTGGTTGAGAGGCCAAATGAAAGCACCGTGAATTGATAGTGACACTTTCCCACCATAAGTCGCAGGAAACTTCTGTGATCTGGGAAGATCAAGATGTAGAAATAGGCGTCCTGTAAATCAAGAGTGGCATACCAGTTGTCAGGATCCAGTGAAGGAATTATGGTTGCTAGGGAAACCATACAAAACTTTAACCGTCTGAGGTACTTTTTGGGGCGTCTGAATTCCAGAATAGGCCTCAGACTTCCCTTTGCCTTTGCAATCAGGAAGTACTGAGAGCAAAACCCTCGTCCCCTTAAGTCCTGAGGAACTTCTTTCACTGCACCTAGGCATAGGAGTGCTTGCACCTTTCATGCGAGAAGTTGCTCATGAGAGGGGTTCCTGAAGACGGACGGGGAAGGAGGGTGGGAAGGCGGGAGTAAGGCAAACTGGAGGGTATAGCCGGGGGCCACCATGTTCAGCACCCATCTGTCCGATGTTATTGCTGCATAGGCTGGGGAAAAGGGTGTTAACTGGGAAGGAAATAGTAGGGAGGTTGGATCCTTGATTGAAATAGATAGGCCCTTTGAAGGTGGGGCCCAAGGGCAACCTGCTTTCCGCCTTGGTTATGGTGGCTGGAGCACGGCTGAGGGGCAACCAATGAGGAGCCGCTCTACTGCCTCTCATAACTCATTCTTTTTCTTATAGAAGCCACTACTGGAATAACCTCCAAACCGCTGCTGATGCTGAGGCTTGAAGTGCCTCCTGGACAAAGGTGGAATGTACAGGCTGAGGGACCGCAACGTTGCCAGAGTCCTTCATGCCACACAGCCTCACTTCAGTCTGCTCAGCAAAAGGGGTCAACGGAAGGCCCGAGGACTGCAACCATGACGCCCTTCTCATCGACACCGCTGATGCCATGGTTCTGGCTGCTGAATCCACTGCATCGGAGGCTGCTTGCAGGGATGACCTAGCTACTGTCCTCCCTTCCTCCAAGATGGCCCCAAATTCCTGCTTGGAGGGGTGCAACGAGTTCACGAACTTCTCTAACAACTGCCAGATATTGAAGTGATACCTGCCTAGCAGCGCCTGTTGATTCACTACCTGTAGTTGTAGGCTAGCAGTGGAATAAATTTTCCGTCCAAACAAGCCCAGCCTCTTTGCTTCCTTATTTTTAGGCATAGAGCTCGCTTTGCCCTGCCTGTCTTTTGTTGGCTACCATGACCACCAGCGATCCTGGAGCAGGATGGGTGTACAAGTACTCAAACACCTTTGCCAGAACATAATATTTCCTTTCTGCCCTCTTTGACATGGGGGGCAAGGAGGGTGGGGTCTGCCACAGAGCTTTGGCCAATTTAACTACCCCTTCGTGGACAGGAAGGGCCACTTTACTAGGCGCTGCCAATGCCAGGATCCCAAGTAGGTCATCCATAGGCTCATCCAGCTCCTCTATCTTGAGGCCCAGGTTGGAAGCCACCCTTTAAAAGGTCCTGATGGCACCTGAAATCGTACAGTGGTGTTGCTGATGCGGGGCCCACTACTGCCTCGTCTGGGGATGAAGAGGAAGAGACTGGCAGCTGGGTTGGGGAGGGTCCATCACTTTGGTTGGGGTAATGTCCCCTGGACTCGAGGAGGGTGAAAGTCCCTGCTCAGAGTCTGAATCCAGGTGCAGTGCCAAGCTCTGAGGGACAGAGGACAGCAGCACCGAGGCCCTTTCCTAGAACCAGTCTGCAGAAAACCAGAGGGAAACCCCCACCAGTTAGACCAGGGTCCTGGCCACTGTCCTTGCAGCCATGTGCAAAGCAGGAGATGTTCGAGCACTGTCACTGGCCATAAGAAGTAACTGAAAGGCTGACAGCGCCTATATGCGGGCGCATATGCGCATCGCTGCAAGGGCACTAGAGCTGGCCACTATGGGAACCACTGAGGGGAAAAGTTTCCGGCACCAGTGCATGTGGCGTGCACACACACACCTACACTGGGAATGGACATGAGCAAGCACTCGAAGAAGCGCACACACACACAACCTTTGCATAAAACAGATTGGCAAAACACTATTCTAAGGATCAAAGTTCCTAGCTGCTGAAAATAAGGCACTTCAGGAACTCCAGTTCATCTCAAACAGATAGAGCAAATTACATACAATGACCACTCAGAGGATATAAGTGGTAAGCAAATCACTTTTTGTACAAAATATATTCACATCAAGCTGCATTGTACAAAATGAAGTGGTGGGTCCATAAAGTTTCACTGCTTTAGTCAAGCTGCTCTAGCATATAAAGACAGACAGAGAAGAAAAATCACGGAAAGATGTGTAAGTATTAGGAATATCAGCATTATAACATGTATACAGTTTTATTGAATATTCAGTGAAATCACACCTTGTTTACATCAGAGATTTAACAGAGGCAGAGCATGGACAAAAGGAGTTTCATGAAAATGTTAGAATTCCAGAAGCTACAGGCTGTTACATAGAGCTACTGGTTTTACAGTTTAAAAAAAAGAGTGCCACTTCTTTATACCGAAGCACCTGACGTACCTGCTGCATTGCATGAAAGGAGACCAAATGCCCCAGTCTAAATATACAATCTCAGAGTTCTTTCCCAGGTTATGTTGCCCTACATATTCAGTGCAAAGTAATGAAATACAAATACAAATCACAAGATTTGTTTCATATGTCTAATATTGTTAATGCATTAGAATTGTGTATATTTCTGGTTTCCAGAGCCATCAGAAACAACTTTGCAAAGTTAGGGCCCTAAAATCTCAGGCTTAAATCACATTTTTTTTTCCAAGTCAGCTTGCCTTGTCCCACTGGTGGGACATTTTATGAGAAAAAGCTAATTAAGAGAAGGCCAAAGAGCCTACAGTGAAATTGTCAAAGCAGTGTGGCAGAATTAACCTTAAAACAAAACCAGGAAATGTTTAGTTTTCAGAGATGGCAAGAAAAACTACTGTTTATCATCTGACTGAAGTCAAAGTAGCAATAGCAGCACACCTCTACCTTCATACTGAAATACAGCCTCAGTACTATACTCAAGTCCTGATGAATCCGTAACATTCTGGCCCAAAGATGAGTGCACTACCAAAAAAGTCATCAGGACATGTTCAGAATTTAAGACTAAGGAGTACTGCTATAACATTTTAAATTACTTTTACACCCTTCTATGACAGATGAATGTTAACCTGCCAATCCATATTTAATAGATAGAATAAAGCTATGAACCATAGGAAAATATGAGCTTTGTCGCTACAGCTAGATTCAGGCGGACCTCCCCAAAACAGAAATTTAAAATGCAAAATCATGCCTATTATGTTTACCAAATAGCAAACCTTAGAGCGGGCAATATTTTGCAATAAAACGTAAAGGTGGAGATAGCTGGAACATGAATACTGTGCATGCATGCACCTTCAAAACACTAAATAATGATAATGATCCAGGGAAAACAGGAACCAAATTTGTTTGTACAAAGCAGAGAATAATTCTGAATAAATTTCAGACCCATAAACACGGACATTTCATATGAGATTGTCTTATCCATCTCTGTGGGGACTTGAGTGACTACCTTTCGGGGGAAGGGAGGGGGAGGGGCGCGGCCACGAGGAACAAGGGAACGATAAAGGAAACCTGAGAGGTATAACTGAGGGACCACTGGGGACACAAAGGGGATGATGGAGAGGAAAAGTACGACACAAGATATCTGGTATCAGAGACTGCCTAGGACATGCTGTCCTACTGCTGTGTCAGAGGGGAAAAAATAAGCTGAAACAGAAAGGATGCATTGTCTCAATGTAAAACTTTGCTATTCAGTTTAGCTAACCCAAAGCGTACCTATCTAGATTAGTTCAGGTTTCTGGAAAGTAAGACTAAGTATGTTTTGCCTGTCATTTATAACATGTAAAGCAAAGTTGCACAACTCCACAAGCTGTCTTGGATCCTGTGTCTGAAAACAGTTCTAGCTTTGCACAAGGACATATAACTTGTAAAGGAAATTCAAACATTTACAAAATTATGCAGTTAATTACTGGAAGAGTTGTTAAAGCTTTAGTAACAGTTTATTTTGAGCTTCAGTGAATAAATTATTCTAAGGATATGTCTACACTGCAGTGTAAACCAGGGTTCAAACTCTGGCTCAAGCCTAATCCCCCCCTCCCCTTCTATCTACACAGAAATCATGCTAACCAGGGCACGGACCCAAAGTCCCAGAACCCCCGGGTGGAAGTATATCTACATTGCAATAAAATATCTGCGGCTGGCCTGTGTCAGCTGACTTGGGCTCAGGATGTGGGGCTATAAAATTGCAGTGTAGACATCTGGGCTCAGGCTGGAACCTGGGCTTTTGGACCTTGCAAGTGGGAAAAGTCTCAGCGTCTAGGCTGCAGCCCAAACCCAGATGTCTACACTGCTATTTTTAGCTCAGGGTCCAAGTCAGCTAATCTGAGCTCTGAGACTCAATGCTGCAGGTTTTTTAAAATCATAGAGTGTAGACATCCCATAAAGGCAGCTGACATGGGCCAGATGCGGATGTTTAATTGCAGCACACACATACCCTAAGTGTCTTCCTCTCTCGAAACAGGAACGAGACAGTGATAAAAGCGGTTTTCACACAAGTTCTCAAAACAGAGTTTCTTACGAACACGATACCTGTTGCGAGCAATTTGACAGCAAGAACAAAAACTAAGAGCAATTGCTGTGTAAACAGTAGAATGTAGAATTTGAAAGTCAGTTTATAGCATTGCAGCTGTACCACAGCTAGCACAATGGAGTCCTTGTCCATGACTGGGGATCCAAGATGCTATTCCAATACAAATTATATCATTTAAGATAATAGCCATATTCCAGGTCTTGAATTGCTAACTTTTGGGGTTATTGCTACTACCACTCACAATAGTGTGCTATGTTGTTTCCTTCTGGAGGTAGGCACTATGTCTAATTTAAGTGTACAAAATATAAAATATCCTCACTGTGATCACACGCTACATGGAGCACTCACTCAGCTGCAAGTTACTGCCTTACCAAATGTAGAGGGGTTATGTAGGGACAAGTTTTCAGCATAGTGAGAAATATAAGTATTCAGATCCCTGTGGCAAGAATCACATTCCCTATTTTCTGCAGTGCACTTAAATTTAGGCAATGGACTCCGAGTGTGCTCCTCTGTTTTTGTATTTGGGCATCCAGTAACTTCCGTAGCACATTTTAAGCATGTTCTCCAATGACTGTAAAAAGTGAGTGTAACCATAGGATAAAAGTACTGACTTTGCATGCAGGCTAAGAAAATCTTATGCTCTGTGTAGTTTGAAAGGTTGCCTCTTTCACCAACATATAAAAGATATTATTACTCACCCCAGCCTCGTCTCTCATGCAGTTTAGTTCGCCAAAACCCCATCTGCACAAGTGAAGTATAATTATTCATTGCCCATTTCACAAGCTGTCAATTTGCACTTAAGCTTAGGGGCACTGACTGACTGACACGTCCAAAGTCAATCTGGAAATGCAAGTTGGCCTCCTTCCTCAGTTTCCTTGTAGATGTCTAAAATGCCAATTGCCACACACTAGACAGGTAACACAAAGCTGAATACATACGCAGTCTCCCTGAAGTGTAGTTTGGGGAGCATTTATTAAAAAAATGGGAGCAGGTCAGATTTCATTTTCAGCCTCAGATCTCAGCTTTGCCCATCCAGGATTTGTTTTATGTCAAATCAGCACCTTATCTTGCGCGCGCGGCGGCGGCATTATGCATTTCAACATACTGAATGCCTTTATGTAGTGCCTTGACATTTGAAGGTTCCCAAAACACACCACCCAGCTAAAATATGAATACCGCTGGGGCAACTAGCTGAAATTATACAACAGCCGTGTAGGAAAGCACATGTCTACACTACAAGTGCTACAGTGGCACAGCTGCAGCTATTCCACTGTAATGACTGCAGTGCAGACATTACTACACAATCCACCCCCACCTTGTGAAGTAGTAGCTAGATTAATGGAAGAATTCTTCAGTCAATCTAGCTGTGGCTATACCAGAGGTTGGCTTAACTACATCTCTCAGGAGGTGTGAATTTTTCACACTGCTGAATGACATAGCTAGGTCAACGTAAGTTTTAGGTGTAGACTAGGCCTCAGCCAAATCCTCCAGTCTTCAGAACAGACCAAGGTGATTGTGTGTTTTTAAAGATTAGCATGGAGCAGACACACATTTTTAACATCTCTTCCTAAAGCCCATATGGAATTAACAGCATGGATCTCAATTTCTCACCCTCAGAAGGATGAAAAGCAGAGTTGACTGCCAGGACTGGGGTAAAGTCTACATTCCAAACCTAGTGCTTTGGCCACTAAACCAACCTTTCTATCTAGAACACAGTTTAAGTACTCATTTTGGGTATAAAAAGTGGTCACTCACCTTTTTTGGACAAACAAATTTGACACACTGTTTTGGACAAGATTTAGATATGCAAGTCCAGGCCAATTCCCCTTCCCCTCCCCTCCACCTTCCTTTACCATCCAGAACATTTAGAGCAGCAAGTTAAAGAGCATAATGGTCTAAAAACAGTGTTGCTTGATGCCACTGTTTCTCCACTTATTATGATAGCACCTATGTACAAAGTTCTCTCCGTAACACTACACAGAAAAAATATATAGCCATATGGCAAGAGGGAGCAGATGAAGAGGATGGAAGAAAATCTGTAGAACTAACAATATGCATGCCAAATTTCAACTCTGTCATTTTGCTTACATGCTACAGAATTCCTTTCCCTCTGTTTTGTGCATTTAGACTATAACCTCTGAAACAGGGCCCTGTCTTAAGTCTATGTACGTGAGGTGGCAGGTACCGTTTGGGGCATTTATTAACAGTACTAAGCGTACAGTGTACATACTACTCACTCAGTATACAGCATACAGTACTCACTATCCCACACCTGACCCCCAAATACTACTAGAGAGCAGGATTTATACTGGTAAGTGATGAGGACAAAACACACGAGATACTTGTGTTTACAGCAATAGTAATATTTAATCAGGCAGGATGTCCAAGACCAACAATGCTTCACAGTTTGGCCTACTGCAGCCTTCACTACTAAAAAGTACTTCTGCCTCAACCACAGGGGATCTCCTTAGTACAGAGGTCTCCAAACTGTGGGGCACGGCAGGGCCTGGGTCAGTCCCCATGGAGGCAGAGAAGAAGCACTATCCAGCCACTTTCTGCCCCCATCTCTGCTCCAGCCCTTCCCTTAGGCTGCAGACCCAGCCTTAGCTCCTGGCCATGGCCTCAGGCCCACGGCTGCAGCCCCAGCCCCCACCCCAGCCCTAGCTGCAGCTCGAGCCCAAGCTCCCCATTGCAGCTCCCAAAGGGGGGGGCACGGAGCAGGTAAGGTGGGCCATGACCCCAGAAGTTTGGGGACCACTGCCTTAGAAGAACTGAATGGTTGTTACTTCCCTGCCATGGATAAGGAGGCAATTGCTTAGTGCATTACTACAAGCCTTCCTACTGGACCCAGAAGTTGTTCTATTTTACCCTTAGAGTTAAGAAATAGTAAGAAAAAATTGAAAAGATAGATACAAGCTTGTTGAAGAAATATGTAGATAAATTATATGATTAGGTCAAGTGAAGTTTCTTTATTTAAAAAAGACCTACTACTGCTGGAAAATGGTATGAATTTTTAAAAAGCTAATTTAGATGTTAAAGTCAATTTTAAACATTAAAATCTATTTTGTGTAGCATATTTCACTCCAAGTGGAAGGAGCCTTCTGATCAATTAAGGCTTACAAAATAAGAGTCTCAACCAATTCTTATGACAGGACAAAGTGTTTTAGTGCCTTGACAGGGAAAAATTAAAACTGCAATCAAGGCTGTGGCAGGGACATGAGGACTCCCCAAATGAGGGGACAGACTGATGCCACTTCAGGTATTTGTGATTGTGCAATGAAGAATTGATGTAAAAATTAGAGAGAGGGGATAAATGGCCAACGAGCAGAACCATGCAAGGATTAGCTTATGTACAACAGTACACTGTGCAAACAAAACTGAGGCCAAGGGTCACACAGTGACTTTGCAGAATGGCAAGCTAATTGCTGTAGTAAAACCAGACTAAAAACGTTAGCCATGTCAGTCTGAAATCTCTGAAATGCAGTTTTGTAGACAATATGTACAAGTTGCTCTCTCTGGCAAGTAAGAAAAGAAGTATATTGAGCAATTCTACTTGCATATATAGGAAAAAGGTAAACATAGGGAGGATTTAATGCGGAGAGAGAGAATGAAAACAAAGGAAAATAAATTGTGAACAGTTAAGAAAGAGAAGAGTGTGATGTTAAAAAGAATAAAATGGACAGAGCAGAAGCAAGTTATTTTTTTAAAATGCAAAAGACAGAAATTTAGTTGACTGTTATATACCATATTGTAACTCCTAGTTTTAAATCACAATCAAACTTGCAATTTGGACTATACCTATGAAAAGGCATCAATATTTGAAAGTTGGGCCAGACCACAAGAATGACTAATATGTGAGATGAAAGCTTTTATAGGAGCCTTTCTACACTGACCTCTACACCTCATTAGAAAACTGATTTGTTGTAAATTAGTTGGCAGCTCATTTTTAGAAAGAAAAGAAGGCTTTTGTAACATTAACAGCAAAGCTCAAGTAAAGTGTGTTTTTAATAGAAGTCTACTGTTGTTTAAAATGGAGTTGCTAATGCATTCTGTTAAATAATTCACAATTCCCCTCTTCAGAATCCCTGGTGCTTTACCTAGATGGACACAAGTCTCCTTTTGGACTCCCATGTTTCATTTTGTGTTTCATCACCTCTTAATCAAGTGGGATTTTGGTACTGTGTAGTAATTACAGCTTTGAATTTTACCCCACCCAACTTTGTTGAACTGTTAACTGATTACCATAAATACAGCTACAAAGCAACTTCATTCCAGGATTTAACACCAATATCCAGCAGGATCGTGCCATTATCGTTGGTACACTATTTAGATGGCAAAATACTTGTTAGAACTATCCGAAAATAAAAAACCTAATGCAATTCTTAGAAGAAAGTTTTAATTATACAAACCCTTCTACACTGACAACAAAAGCTATCTTGTAAGCTTCTTACCTGATTTCAGAAAAGCTAAACAAGTAAAATAACCTTCAGGTTCTAATTTTGCATTCTCACCCTCTAACAGAGGCACCAATTTACCAAAAAGCTGCAGATTTCTTGTTAAGAAAGGTTGTTCACTGTATTGCCACTCCTGTCCTGCTAAGCTGCTTTAAATAATGTTCTACTGGACAATAAAAATACTACAACATTAAGGACCTAACTCCATGAGACTGTACTTCTGAAAAGCAACTTCATTCACTCCACCTCTCAGATGAGTTTATCACAAATTTGTGAGGTTTTTTTTTGCAATCTGATGTTTAGCCTTATTTCTTTTTGCTAACAGATACACAATATGACCAACAACTGATTACACATTTCTGAACACATTTAATTAAAAGATATACAAATTAGTGGTTTTCCAAACTAAGGGATAATGTTAGGTTGATTTAGACCCAAATATGTTGCTTGTAAAAATAGGATTTAAGAGAAACTTTAAACATCTCTGATTACAATAAAAAGTAGTCCAAACCTGTGTTAGTACTCAACAACCAGAAAGTGGAAGTGTCTAGTCTATTTTCTTTGCCCAACTAAAGTGTAGTGAAGACACACAATCATGGTGAAACAGTTACTAACTAGTAAAAGAACTTCAGAAGTCCAATATAGAACATTTAAGTATGCCAACAATATCTAATTTTTGGCCTTAAAAATACTAATTTTAAGCTCCTACTGCAACTTGACTTTGAATTTGTATTTATATGTCTCTCCAACGCCTTACATGATTACACACATTAGCACTATGAATCATAGGAGGCACACTATAGCATTACCGTCTTAAAATACGGGCTACTTAAACTGTTGGGTGGTTGTCAGAGCTTGCCAAGTCAGCCATGCTGTTTACAGTTTGGTGGAGCAGACATGGTATGTTTGGCTATCTTCGGGATGTGGTATTTTTCAGTGTCATGATATGAATATGTCATGGCACAACATAAAATGGCTGGCCAGGAATCATCCTGTGCACAAGATGCCCTGAACTCTGAATGCAGAGAGAAGTTCAGGTTCTGCAAGTCTGTGAGGTTAACAGCAGAAGTGTAACTTCTATGGATTTCCCATTTAAAAACTACTGTATGGAAAGCAAGGCTATGTCTACACTACCACTTTTGTTAGTATAACTCATGTCGCTCAGGGGTGTGGAAAAAAAAAACAAACCCCACACACCCCAGCAACGTAAATTACATCGACAGAAGTGCCGATGTGGACAGCGTTATGTCAGCGGGAGAGCAGCTCCTACCAAAATAGCTACCGTTGCTCTTTGGGGGGTGGCTTAATTATGTTGACAGGCATAGAGTGGCTACATGGGAGATCTTACAGCAGCACAGCTTCATAGGTACAGCTGAGCCACTATATGCTCTCTAGTGTAGACATGGCCTAAGTATTCACCCTCTTACACCCCACATCACCACTGAAGTTCCAAATCCCAGGGAGGCAGTGTTTCCTAATGGATGGAGCATTGGACTGGGACTTTGGACACCTGGATTCTATTCCTGGCTCTGCTACTAGCCTGCTGGGTGACATTGGGCAAATCACCTCACCTTTCTTGTGCTTTGAGATCTATGGATGACAACAATGAAGCTTAACATACTAAACAATCTGTAGGGATTTAAAGTTCAAGGCTGCAGTCATTTGACATACAGCCTCAAGAAGTTGTCTGAAGCTGACCTAAAACCTAAATTTTTTCCCACCCCTTTAACTCAACTTGTTTCCTCATGATGAATAAGTTTTTAAAAAAGTTCTCTGTATTTAACATTAGAAATTCACGTCTTGTTTACCCCCATTTAATCTGCAAGACTATGAACAACTAGTATAACAAGTAAGTGAAGCCTGATTGAGGGAGGGAGATTCTTTCCATTCAGACCTTAAAGCTTGATTTCTGCTAATCCCTATTTAACTCAAAAGCCCTATAAACACAGTTGGAAGAAGAGATCTGTAAAAAAACATATCGCCCCCTGCCCCTTCAACTAAGGGTAGAGAAGTTACCACACGCATCTAAGTGTATGTCTACACCTGAAGTTGGAGGTATAAATTCCAGCTCAAGGAGACATACCCATGCTAGCCCTGATCAACCTAGAGCAATAAGAACAGAGTGGAACCACAACAGCGCAAGGGATTGGCTATCCCATGTAAATACCAGGTCTTGGATGGATACGTATTCAGGGTGGCAAGTCCCTCTCACTGCTCATGCCGCCACAGATACACTGTTTTTAGCACAACTAGCTCAATCAGAGCTACCACCTGTATTTCTCCTTGAGTTGAAGTTTACCTCTCCAGCTCAAAGTATAAATCAATCAGAGAAGAATTTAACATTCCTGAGATTTCTAAAGTAAAAAACAAGCAGAAATAAAATACATTATGTTGAAGAAACCTTTCAAACCTTTGTTATATACATCTTAAAGCAGATAAAATGGGCCAAAGGTTTTTATTTATTTATTTATTTTTAATTGTTTTACAGGTCATTTTATTGATTGACTGTTTTCACACAACTTTGTTACAGTGTAATCATCAACCTCTCCCACAGCAAAATTCCACACCATGGCAGGCTAAGGATAGCCACACGAAGTCCCAATTCCTATGTGTGAGCTCTGTACCTCCAGTACTCTATCCCTAATCCACTCCTAGCAGCACCAACAGCCAAGGCTGCCCCTGGGATCCTCACATAGGCCCTGTCTTCCCTAGGAAAAAAGGTGTTTGCCATGATAGCTAACACATGGCAGCTAACATGGTAAAAATCCTAATATGGATAAGGCAGTTTTTTCAAACATGTTAATACTACACCACTTTTCCTAGTGTGAACAGTATCGTCACCACGAAGGGAGTTCCATGAGAAACGTAATACAGCCCTCAAGTTGTACTACCTTTCCAAAATAGTTCACACAGAGCTGAAGGGGGAACAGTACGCTCAACTGCACCCATGCTCAATGCATCACAACCCAATCAATACTTCCTGGGGTAACATCAGCAGGTAGGTGGAGAGAAGAATGGTTCCATGAGATCACTGATGCCTTTGCCCTCTCTTTTCCATGAACGGAAGAAGGAAGCACGATCTAGCCCTAAGTCTGTCAGTTAAGGTTTAATCTTAGAGAGCATGTTAAACTTCGCCTACATCAGATGTGTAAATTTCCATCTTGACATAAGTAATGTGTTCATGAATCCTCAAACACAGAACATACACAACTCAGTGTAGAAGACTTGTCTGATTCTGTGTAAGAAGAGGTTTTACTAGTAAAAACTGCTGCAATAACTAGCAGATCAATGCAGATTGCTTAGCTACAATTCTTAATACAGGCAAGAATGGCTGCTGTATCTTGAATATAGAAGTTCTCCAGCTATGCCAGAAAAGTGGTATATTTATCCTTTAGGGCCAGTCAGAATTACATACATGAGGTGAAGACTTGAACAGTTCACTTCTGAAAGTTGAATATAACAGGAAAATTACTGGTCCCATCTTTACTAGCTAGGTACATCAAATACAAGAAAAATTAAAAAACGGTTCAACCACTGATTGGTTTGAAATAAATTACACTTGCAAATGTCAGCTAAGTAAAAGCAGCATTTTGCATAATTAGTATTTAATATTACAAAAATACGTATGATTTTGTTTGTGTGAATTTAATATACATACATAATACATGTTTAGTTTGCACAAGCATAAGCCTGTATTTTATTTTTGCTTTTTGCTTTCAATTGTGATATGAACTCTGGTCACTCAAATAAGGCCTAACTTCAGTTGAAAAGTGTGTGTAATACCTGGCACTTTAGTCAACTTTTGTCTAAGGAGTACTACTTTTCTCCTTGTAATAAAGAGCAGCAATTTAAATAAGAGGCATCTGGCCCAAACACAGTTAAAATGGCCAGTAGAGCTACTGATGAGAATTAAGTAGTATTTCCATAGCTTGATGCCACACATTTGGTAGGAATATTTACTAGTAGTAAAACGCATTTCCAAAAAAAATTAGAAAGTGAATGAAATTAAGACATATGTAAAATCAGAAAGTGTAATGTGTGTGTGTAAGCCTATAAAACACTGGACCAAAGTTGGATGCTCCTAGGCAAAAATGAAAGCAATTTATAATCCACATTTTTTTGGGAAAGAAAATTAACTAATGGAAAATTGAAAATGTGTGATGTGTACTATGTTGACCATACCTAACTATCTGGCAAAATGCTTTGCACTGTCACTTAGAAGATCCTGGTTTGATTTTCATGTCTGCTCTTAAATTCCCCAAACTTCCACATCCTAACTATTTGTAATACACCAATTAGCTTGGTATTTAAGCATTAAAGTTAATAAATGTCAGAGACCATAACATAGTATTTCTTTGACACCCCCTCCCTCTCAGGAGCTGGTGTGTATAAATACAAGTGTGTGTGTGTACGGACACGGTTTTGTGACGAAATGGGGTGAAAATTAGGGAAGACTTAAAAAAGTATGCCTTACATTTTAACCAAACAACCAGACTTGGGCACCCCTGATCTCTCTGGCTAGGAATACAAAGGGATCACATTAAACATTTTGCAATACTAAACAGAAACTCTTCTCCATAATACTAGTTCATAGCATGTTCCAAGCCTGAAGACCCCTGGGACAATGACAAAAGGTGTCACTACAAATTAATCCTAAATATGAAAGCCAAAAGGAAAAAAAGAAAAGTGTAAAAACTGAAGATAACCATCCCCCTGCTCCCAAACAACCAGTAACCACCACGCTATATGTAAGATTTGGGGTGGTATTGATTAGTTTTGAAGGAAGCCTATCTTCAGATGGAAAGGCAGTGACTGCAACAAAGTGTAAAAGGACTTAATTTTCTCCCCCGCCCCCTTTTGTTTTTAAATCAGAGTTCTGATGGTCCTTGATGTTCTGGGAAATTGTATTAAGGGAGGAGAAAAAAAATAATCTTAAAACGCATTAAATCTAGCTTTTAAACCTCTTTGCAGACACTGTTCCAAATACACCAAAATCTATACAAAATGTTCTTCTTCAAGGGGGCAAAATAAATCGTATCAATCTTAAGTGACAATCATGGATATGACTCTTAAGACAAAGAAATATGACTTAAAACAAATGTTATCACTGTATAATCTAATAGAAACCATCACACTGAGTTAGTCCAAGTCTCATCAGAACCAGAGAAGTCAGAGTTAAAAATAAAGCTCTTTTGGAGTTACACAACGTTACAAAAAACAGCAGCATAATCCTCAATATTTGACAATTAACACAACTAGGAAAGATACTGTTGCACAACTTGACTTTTTCAAATAAAAATACCAAACTTTTAACTAACAATAAATTATAAAAGAAACTCAATCAAGTTTGCATCTCTCAACAGCTTATTTCCTGCCCAAAGAGCCCTTTTGTTCTGCTTCCCTGCATACATTTTAATATTCTGCCAGCACTGGAAAACAAAACAATCACGAAATTTGGCACAGACATAAGCATAAGTGCCTTAGAGGGTAAAATGAAGAAAAACACCAAGATTAGAACCAAAAAAATCCTACCAACAAGATCTGCACAATTTTCTGTTTGCTTCACCCCAGATTAACTTCACTTGAAGCTGTAGTCCTGAGCAACCTAGCCTCAACAGAAAGCCCCACCTTCTTCAGTTCTACTGGCTGAAATGGAAAAAACTCCGCCCTTCCAGTAAAACTGATATCTCTGATTGGTAAAACTTAATATCCATTATTTAAAGAACTTTTCCTTGCTAGCAGGTTAGGTTAAGCTGGTTAAAACACCCAGGACAAGCTGGTTTCTTAAAGAAACAGCACACAAGTCTTTAGTTGTGCCAAACTACAGCATTTGATTGCATTATTTTTGACTAGCTTGATACCAATTAACATTACATTACAAAAAACCGAACAAGGCAAGCCTAGACTATCACTCCGGATCTTGAACATAGCTCTCAAAACCTTAGATTCGTAGGGTTTTATTTAGAAACACAAAGGTGATGTTACAGAATACATACTTTTGAAAAAACTGATCAGTCTATTATTAAAGAACTAGATGCTCTATGACCTGAAATGGAAAGGATTCTATTTATATAAAGTTTAACTCCAGCTGCTTTTTAATTATAGGATACAATTTAATTTGAGCATTAGGAACAAGTTCACTATTTAAAAAACACAGTTAACTGAAATTTAGACACACAATGTAACTTTCAAGATATGATTTCGTAGTCTAAACATGAAAATATGAAGTCAGTTGCCTGTTTCAACCTGCTTTCTTCTGCTAATTTATGACTGACTCAGCAAAAGTGTTTTCCATAGTATGGAAGCCAATGTCTGGATCTTAAAAGGGTCTATGCATTTTCTGTGCCAGAGACAGTCAGTGGTTTTTATTTTTTGCTGATACAATATTTGTTTATATACCACTATTTTTATAAGCTATTTTAAAGGAGTTTATTTTAATAATTAGATCTGATTATGTTAAAAGTAAATATTCCATTCATCTGCTATTTGCTCTTGGTAATTGTATAATACAGAATATGATGTCAGTTTGTATTATCAAAATCTTAGACATCACTGCAAACCCTTCTCTCCCCCACCCAAAAAAAAATAAAAAAACCCAACAACAACAAAATCTGAACAGCCCCCTACTGCCTGCCAGCAAAGTCTACCTAATTGAAAAGCCTAAAGTTTAGGGGGGAAAAGTCACACAGAATAAAGAGGCATCTTGCATCATGTCTCACAAATGAGCGGACACTGCCAGATCACTTGAGGAACTCTCTTCCCTCTCCCTGACTCACCATAGAAAATGCTGTATTCTGGAGGTTGACACCTCCTCTCCCCCCTCCCCCCGTCCGCACTAAAGTATCTCAGTGACACCACACTTTGCCCAGTAAGTGTTATATTTTCATGAGTTTAATATTTCATCTGTTTCAACCTACACCCAGGATGGTACAAGCTGTGAATTATTTGCACATTTGTATTTTTTGTTGTTGTTTTGAGGGGTTTTTGTTGTTTTTGTTTTTAATACAAGGAAAGTTAGAGGGAGAGAGACATGAGAAGTAAACAAAGATCTTCATGGAGAACAGCCTATTGAAGCCATCTAGTTTTCACTCCTCTTTCCTCAAAACTCCATTGCATCAGCTTTCCTTCTGAAATAATTAAGGTTTAAGCTAGGCTGCAAAATGGATACCTATTTCAACAGTGTTGGGGGATAACTGTTTTAAATAGGTCTACAAGGCTATATTTGTAGAAGAATGGGCCCTTCTAAACTATTTTGCTATTGTAAATGAAAAGTGCAAAATAACATAGTATTTTGCTGTGACTAAATTATTACCCACATGTGAGGGGAATACTTAATGCAAAATACTAGGCTGAATTTTAGTGTATGCACCACTTTCTATTTAAAAAAAAAGAGGCTTTAAAAGGGAATAGAATATTTCATGGATTCACCTTCTAACAAAATAGCCACATGGCAAACAGCAGGAAATACACGGTGATTCATATTTTAGAGCTTTGTATAACACTATAACTGACCTAAACATGGTTCAAAGAAGGCAATTCACACAAACCACAGTAAAGTTAATAAGCAAGGGGCACTACCAGAAAAGGGCTAACTTTAGGAAGGCTCTACAGCTGCACAATGTATTATAGTGCCTAATATACAAACTGAAAGAGTCCAGTCAGAGGCCTAATCCCAAGATGCTTTGCAAGGATTCTGTACTTTAACTTTATTCTTAATGTTCTGTGCATTCAATCAGGTCCTCTTCATACAGTCTCATAGTTGCATTGCAAAAGACAGCATTAAGTCATAAAAGCACCACACAGTCTAAGCAATCAATGGCAAGAACACAGATCAGGCAAATAAAGCAACATGAGTAAGACTTGTAAAGGGTCACAATAATACCTAGAACAAGCTCCTAACCTTCAGTTTGGAGTGCATGAAGTTGAAGGCCTGTGAGAACAATAACTGCAGTCACAAAACCATACTATCAAAACCACCCTGCTCCAGAAGGGCAACATCTTCTGCCCCCAAAACAAGTTTTGTAGCTTACCTATACACTGTTTGTTGTATTTACATAATACCTTTCCCCCAAAGAACCCCAGAGTGCTTTAAAAACCCATACCTATCAATCAACACAGAAATGCAGCCACACTCAAGTGCACCGCAGCATCCAAACAACTAGCACACTGCATAATAGTGAACAGCGAGGAAATTTTATCCAAAGATACCCTACTCTTACTAAATGGCCCATGGAATATTTTGCTGCTCTTGTAAAGCAAACAGACCCCCAAATCAGAGCAATGAGAAGAATCCAAGCCACTTGTACCCTTATCTATTACATATCAAAGTTCATGTGTGAATACAGCTGAATTTAGAGGTTCGAAATCCAAGTTGGAATTTTGTTGCTCAGTTCCTTGCCCAGCCCCAAAGAATACCACAATCAGGACTATAGAAAGTGAGTGAGAGACACTAAGTTCATAGTTTTAATTTCTGCCCACATATCCTATGTTATTCTGGATCAGAGTCTGAAGAAATGCACTTTATTTGTAGTTTGCAATCTGCTACTTAATTAGGGAAGCTCTAAGCACGAGCAGCCTTAAAGACAAATTCAAATTCCAGCTGCTGCTGTTGCTGCTGCTGCACTGGGGACAGGAGTAAGACGAGAAAGTGCCTTAGTTTCATTTGATTATTTTAATTGTAGAAAACCCAGACGTCTGTTTGTGCTGCAATCTTAAGATACATAAAAGATACAGCAATTTAGTGGGACTTGCCAGCCCAGAAGATGCAGAAGTGAGCTTTTTACCTGTAAGTCACCCAGTTCAACAGAACAGAGTGGTAGCGATCAAAAGCTGTCATCTGATGGCTGTTCAGTGACCTATGTAAAAACATGACAGTCTCAGTCCAGTTACCTATGGACATGTGTGAATCACAAAAGCCTGCCAAAAATTGGTTTTGAAGGGGTCTTAGGAAACATAACTATTACCTCTAGGTTTCTACAGGTTAGTAAGTGGCAAAGCAATGTAGAGGACTAAAGCTTGTATGCGCTATACCTGCACAGGGGAAAAAGGTCTTCAGCCTCCAGGGCTGTCAGATATGCCAGTACTACAATGGGGTTTGTTCTTCGGTGTGTTTTTTTTTTTTAAAGACATGCAGATCTAACTTTTAACCTGCTTTCTATTGTTAACTAGCACCATCACTTAAAATTAAAAGGCAGATATTTCACTTGCAAATTTTCCCATTCCAGGCAAATGTCTAAATTTATTAATATTTATACAATTATGCCTTTGAAGTTGCTATGTACAAAGTTTACTATACCTAATAATTTTGAAATCAATGGTATACCTATTGATCACCAGATTCTCTCTGAATACATTAAATTGTTAGATTAAAAACAGCCATTCTTTCAATGTAGATAACTTACACATACACTAGTGCCATGATTACACGAGCATATGAATCGTTTCAATAGTGTATTCAAAACACTATTCTGTTCACATTCTTATACCATGGTGATGGGCATGGTATCTGAGCATCATCCTCAAAGGAGAGAGTGATTTACATCACCGACGTATTCTATTTATACCATACCAGCTCCTCTCCGGTATGAGTTAGTTGCATGAGATTGCATTTTCCACATATGCTAGTAGGTTATGAGTTGCTGTGTGGAAAGATCAAAGAATGGAGATTTGCATTTTCAGCTGAAAATTAGACGTTAGTGTTCATCCTCTGATCCTGTGGGAGCAAATTCCACCACCAGGAACAAACTCCCCTCTATGCAAATGAGCTTCTCCTTAGAGGTATGCAATTCCATTATTCAAAGGGAGCAAAATTGTCAATGGCAGTCAAGCAACAGGATGTGTAAACAGTACTTCAGGTACTCTAGGCTAAAACCAGAGGATTAGGACCAAGACCTTGAAGTGGTATTTTTTTCAACGGGAAGCCAGCGGTATACAGATATGCAATCTTTCTACTGCTTTTCTCGATGCTTTCAACCCAAGATATAGTGCATTATTACAATCAAGTCTGGAAATGACAAAAATGCATATGACCAAGGCCAGGCCTTCATCAGACTAGGCTTAGATAGAAGGTCAAATGTGTTTTTGTGACTGATGTTACAGGAAAATCTAACAAGATATTCCAAAGGACACTATAAATTAGCTACCCAAAGTCTCCAGCAGTCCAAAATGATCAGCGTGGCAGAAAGCACCTCAAACTGCTTCCTTCTGCCTACAAGCATAAAACAAGACAAAGTAGCTTAAGCCATTTCCTCACCCAGATGCTGGGATACCTGGGTGATAGTGAGATTTTTGTGAAGGATAAACAGTTGAGTTTATTGCCTAAATGTTTCTGACAAATGTAGCTTCATGAAGTCTTAATCACTCCCAAGAGTTAGGATATTCAGTAAGACCAGGAAAGAGGAGTAATAACAACAGACCTACACAGGTGAAGGCTCTGGTGGTAGTCATTACCCATCATGCCTTTTGGCTAGAGCCCCTGTGGAAGGATCCAGACCATTTCCCTGGACACCAGTCATCTCGCTCAGGTGGGACAGCAGCATCCTACAGTATGGTTTTGCATACTGAATTCAATGGCCCAAGAATATGTATATCGATGTTCACCCTCTTCTCTAAACTGAAATTAAATGCTTCTAGTAAGCCTGTATAGAACAAGCCAAACACCACCTGATTCAGAAAGGCTACTCAAGATCCAGGTGCATAACTTTATCCCAACTAGCTGTCAAGTGTATTTACAATTCTTTGAGACATGATTAATATAGTTACTACAAAAAAGCACACATTTTCACAGGAACAGGAGGTACCCTAATCAGTAACCATAGTAACTTTTCAGTAGCTTGTGTTAACATTTCTGTCCTCTTCTGATAACTTTAAAAAGACAGTGGCAAGTTATTTGTATGGGGTTTTGTGCAGACAGTCAGAGTTTAAAGTAGTCAGATGTTGAATTTATAACTAACGTAAGGTCTTATATTTTCAAATATATACCACTTTAATTTTGAAAGCAAAACAATAAGCCAAACTAGAAGCCACTTTCCACATGTCTGGTGTGCTAAACTAATTGCTTATAAAGACAAAAACATTATTATAAAGGGACCTGAACACACAAGAAATACATGCAGGAAATAGTTTGGGATTGCTCTAAAAAAAGTAATGAAAGTTGGAATAAAAAAAAAAAAAAAAAAAAAAAAAAAAAACCACACAAACCATTCAGTGGTGCACGAGACATCTGAAAAGTAAAGTAGTTTCAGCATAAGTGATACAGGGGCAGTAGTGAATATCAAATTGGATATAAGCTTCTTACAGTGATATATATAGCAGGAAAACACTAAATCCAAAACAAAAAATCATACGCGCACACCACAATAGATTTTGGGCAGAACAAAAAGACATATCATGGACTACATAGAAGGGGATGGTCCCCTTCTGTATGACACATTGGAGACCATATCTAATGCAAAGTACATTTCTAGGTACCTCAATACCAGAAAGATAACAATAGATTAGAGCAGCAATAAAAGTTATCAAGGAACTGGAGGGAATGATTAAAAGACTGAAGAAAGTTTAGAAGGACTAGAGACATATAGCTCTGCTGATCATCTAATGGCAACAGTTCTCAAACTGCAGGTTGGAATCCCAAAGTGGGTCATGACCCATTTTAATGGGATTGCCAGGGCTGGCATTAAACTTGCTGGGTCCCAGAGTTAAAGCTGAAGCCCGAGCCCCATTGCCAGGGGCTTCAGCCCTGGAAGGCAGGAGTCAGGCTTCCGCTTCAGCCCTGGGCAGTGGGACTCAGGTTACAGTCCCTGTCCACCCAAGGCTGAAGCCCTCAGGCTTTGGCTCCCCTGCCCAGGGTGACAGGGCTTGGGCTCAGGGTGCAATCAAGTCCCAAAACCTCTGATCTAAGGGAAAGAGAACATGATTAAGCATCTACAATTCAAAGAGTGTAAACACACCAAGAAAGGAATTATTTAAGGTGGAACCAAAGGAATATAACAAGGAATAATAGGATGAAATGGAAAGGACTGAATTTCAGTTTTAAAGGTCATGGGTCAGGGCTACAAAAGTAGGGACCTGTATTACCCACAATGCATTGATGTTAATAGAAGTTTGACACAATAATTGAGAGTAGATTATAAACCCCCAGCAGAGTGGAATAATCCCCACCAGCTTGTTTCTCTACCCCACGCCTTTTGGGCACAGATTTCAGCCACAGAACAAGTCCAGACAAAGAGTCAGGGAAAGGACTGAAGCGCAAGACACATATAGTAGTGCACTTTTTTAAACCCCTGGGGAAAAAAAGAGTTGCAGCCTAGCAGCTGCTCCCGCCACCACTCCTGTTGAGAATCTGCCACTACATAAACACATTTGCTTTGCTGTATGCTTCTGTAAAAAAGATGAGTGAGATAATTAATGCTGACCTTTAGGAAGTCATTCTTTCAGAGTTAACAACCCACTGAGACAAAAGAAGATGTTCACACCACTCAGACCTAGCATTTCAGGCTTTTCAGAGAGACTGGAAAGACAGTACTGCATCAGGGTTACATTTGGAAGGTTATTTTCACAACTGTAAGGACTAGGGAAATGTAATATTTTAAAATGACATCCTAAATCAACCAGACACACTGGTTTGGCTAGGAGCTTGGTACCACAATAGAGGTTGTTCAGGAAGCAAAATTCATCCACATGCTCCCAAACACCCAGGTAGTCCCGACTGAAGCCATCCTAGTAGTAAATATTTATAGTTAGTACTGTCCTAAAGCCCTAACCGCTGTTGGAGCCTAACTGTGCTGGACACTGCCTAAACCCCGACAAAATCAATCCCTACCCTTACAACAGAAGCAGCAATGCTCATGTTCACATAGCAGGAGAGCTGGTGGGGGGGCTAGGGGGGGAAACCTATTTATGAACGTTCTCTCAAAAATGCATCTTGTACTGGTTAAAAAAAATCAAGACGAACTCTTCTGACCACTTCTGTGCAGCACTTTTTGTTGTGAAAGGTTACATAACGCTCCAAAGACGAGAGGAAACACATCACTGCCGAAATGCAGCCATCCCCAGGGCAGAGGACAACATACCGGCAAACAAGTTGAGTAAGAACAAGGGAAGAGGAATGGTCACGGAAGGAGGCTGGTGCAAACTTCTACCCTGATGAAGTTGCCCGGGGGGCATTTATTACACTCCGGGGTTGGAGGGGGAAGGAAGAAGCACCAAAAAAGGGAGAAGCCAGCCTTGGACTTGCGTCTGGCCCCGCGTGGAACTCACGAAGGTCCTGGGATTTTGACTGCCGGACACCGAGCCCCACAGCGCCTGATGCGCCTCCCTGGACAACACTCACCTGACTCATCCCCACGCACGCCCAGGACTCACCGGGGCGGGGGCCACAGCAGCTTCCGTGGGTCAGACTCCCGTCGTGTGTTTGTGTGGGGGAGGGGTGCGCCCCAACCGCCCCCCCCCACTCCCTGATGGGGGGGCCCCCCTCCTTTCCCTGATGGGGGCCCGGCTGTGGGGCGCCCGCTCCTCGCTCCAGCCTGCCCCACCTCTCTGCGGCCAGGGCGCCCCCCCCGGCCGGGACCGCCGGTCCCTTCACGCCACGGGGTGTCCTTGGCTGGGCGCCCGCCTCTCCCGGGACAGCCGCCCCGCGGGCCCCCCCGCAGCCTCCGGCCCGCCTCCCGCTCAGCCTTACCTGGCTGCGGGGCCCGCTGAAGCCCCTGCTCCGCCCGGCCGCCGCCGCTGGCCCCGCTCTCTCGATCTTTACTAAACTTTTTTTTTTTTTTTCCTGTTTCGTTGCCCTGAGAGTGACGCGAGCGGGCGCTGATTGGCGGAGCCGGCAGGGAGGGAGGGAGGGTGGTACCGGCTCCCGCCACTAATTATTACAGGGGACGGCGGCGACGTGAACCACAGAACTGGGCAGAGAGGGATTTAAAGAGACAGCGTCACTCCACTGCGCCGCAGCTGCCTGCCCAGCCGGGGGATGGTGGGGGAGCGGAGCAGTGGCAGAGGGGGGCAGGGCAGGAGTAGGTGAGGGAAGTGGGGGGAGGCGAGGGGCAAGTGTGGGTGAGAAGAAGGGGGGGTGGGATAGGAGGAGGTTGGGAAGCAGAGTGGGGATGTGGAAAGGGTGGCAGGGTAGGGCTGATGGGTAGGAAGGATGGAGAAAGGGGAGATGGGGGAAGGAGGAAGAAGGCAAGGGGCAAAGTGCCAAGTAGGAGCAGTGGTGTGGCAACTGTAACATGGATCATAATATAAGACAAAAATATATTGAGAGGGCACAAGCCAGCGAAATGCCCCCTGCACTCACAGACAAACACACTCCCTGCCCATCCCTATGTATTACATGTTCAGTAACTCCCCAGCCAGGGCACCACTTGTCCCTCCTCTGTATATTGCTCTGCAAAGCCCTGTCTCCAAGAGTGACTATCCACATGGGGGAGATTTAAAAACAAGGCATGCTTGAGATTTTAGAATGTGCTAGTGACAGAACGTACTGCAGAAGCGTCTACTTTAAAAAGCTGCTTTGATCCAAGATAAGGGAGGGAAGCACCTTCCAACTAAATGAGACTTGGCAGGTCTGTTTCCGTGGTTTGTGTGATTGTTTGTTACATATTTCATGACGTATTATTTACCTCGGACCAGAGCTTCAAGACCTTTGTGTGGCTCCTTCCCATTCCAGGAATATTTCACAACTGACGCATGCAACTTTATATTCAAATAACTTCGCAGCCGAGCTCTATGGAGAGAGGAGGATTCCTGTGGCATCCCCTTTGAAGTCAGCCTGAGTAAAAGATATTGCTCACTGAAACCAGCATGATCTGTTAGTGGTTTTTCTTTTTCATGTTTATTTATTTATTTGATTTTACAAAGATTTTACAGTTTCATTTTTTCAGCTCTCTACTCTACCCACTTCTGCATAGGAATACGTTTAGAGTTAAGGAGAAAACAAGAAAGATTCAGGCTTACAAAACTTAGTTAAATTTTAATGTGTAGCCTTTTTTATAGTTTTATGGATATTAAAAGTTCATAGTCATGTTAGTCAGTTAATCAAATACATTCACGGTCACTTGCTTTTAGTTTAGTTTAGCTTCTTTATTTCCCCTCTAAAAAGTCAGCTCCAGATTTTGAATATTTTGTAGTTCTCTGCAATATGTCACACAGGTTTTATTTTCCCATGGAGAGCTGAGATAATATACCACAGCTTATTTTTATATAATGATTTTTATATAGAGTCTTCAGTACACAGTATCACATAACCATGCACATGTCAGCTGTAAACTAAGGCATAAAGGAAGGTTTTAAAGTGAGATTTAAAGAGGATGAATGACTCAATGGCTTGAAGGCAGGTAGGAGAGGTGAGAATTCCAAATAGATGAAACAGCACAAGCAAAAGAGCTACTCGACTGTATAAAGGTGAGGGAAAGAGATCAAGATTGGAGGCACACATAGGAAAGTAGCTGGATGAGAGATCAGAGAAATAAGGTAAAATGAGTCCATGGGGACTTTTCTGGGCGGGAAAAGAACAATTTTGAAGTGGATTCAGAAATGGAGGAGAATCCAGGGAAAGCAATGTTTCCAGTTCTTGGAGGAAAAGTCTAGCTAGGTTGCTGCATTTTAGAATCTCTGCAGTTTAGATAATAGGAATTTGGGAACATCATGAAGAGAGGATTGCAAAAGGACATAGATCAAGATTTCACAAGAGCTAAAATCAAGGTACAGATGATCCAGTAACAGACTTATAGACAGAGGAGATTCAGAAAAGGAAAAAGGTTCAGCATGAAGATGATGTCTAGGTTTCTGGCCATGGTATCTGAAATCATGTCTACGCTAGAAAGTTTTACTGGTATAATGTCTGCTGGTAAGCATCTGCCAAAATAGCTGTAAAGTGCATTCATATTTGGCTGCCTTTACTAGGTGCAGTGCTACCACTATCTGGCACACTACTTTGTGGGAAATTTTTGTGATGTATTGTGGGATACCAGCACACTTCTTAGGAAACTGGGGGAGTTTGGGGTCAAGTTCCCACTATTGCTCCTGTTCCATTCCATAATCTTCTTTTTCATGCCAGTTTTAAAATTCCCATGTTTCCCTCTGATCCATCCCTTAATCTACTGTCCTTTGTGCAGGTTGTCAATCTCTCCACCATCTCGCCATCAGAAATATGGATGCTGAACAGATCAGTGGAGCTCTTGTGTCTATTTCAGAGACAGGGTGACTGATTTTTTTATATTTGCAGAACCACAACTACCACAGTGGCTGGCCATGAGGTAGGGAAAATGAAAATACTGAGGAGTATATAACTCAGCCAGTGAATGTAACTGGACAGCTGCTGTAGGTATTCACTGAAACCTGGAGTGATGCAGAACTTTTGGATGTGGAAAGCCACATTCCTGGAACTGGGTACCAAGTTCACCCCAAACATTCAGTGCAGAGACACTAACCTGAGAACTGCTTTGACAATGGAGAAATGCGTGAGTTAAGAACAGTGATACTGATAGCAGAGACAGAAATATGATACCAAGACTCATGGACTTCCATCTTTGAAGCATTCAGAATCAGGAAGTTATGTAGCTAGGAGCTGACAGAGCCAAGACAGGCAACTAAATGGAAAATAAAAAAATAGAAGATGCAAAGTTGTGGGTCTTCAGAGATAGTGCCTACGTTTGAAGCTAGCAATGAATTGTCCCCAAAGGAGAAGTTTTATGGAAAAGAGGTCCAAGGAGAGCGTCTTACAGTAATGGAGGAGATACAGGCTAGATGTAAATCTTGGTCCACTACAAATGGAAAAGGTGTGATTAAAGAAGGAGAATTCAAAGCAAGAGAGGAAACCTCACTTTTCTCACTGGAGAAGCTAAAGAAGGACAGTGCAATCAGTAGTAAAAACTGCCCTGAAATCAAGTAGGATGAGAAAAGAGAGGGGTCTGTGATCAGAGTGAAGAATAAGTTGTTAACCACTGAGACAAGGGCCCTCTATTCTCTAAACTGAGAAAGGGTCAGAAATCAGCCAATGAGAATGCAAAAGGTCCAAAGCTCCACTGAAACAGCTGGTGGAAAGAGAAATCTATTTGCTCTAAAACATTGCTGAGAAAGAGCAAGACACTGAAGATGAGATGGTAAATACCAAGCGAGTGGTTTGGTTTTTTGTTTTATTATTTTTACCATGAGTGAGATCAAAGGAGCACTTTTGATTTTCAAAAGGAAGATTATAAAATGCTCCTGCAAGAGCTCTTTGGAGAAAGGAAAAGTGGGAGAAGTGTTGAGGACTCAATAGAGAGGCACGGTCTGGATTTTAGAACAAGCACTAAGGAAACTAATACCATTAGTGAATTAGGACAAAGGGTCAAGATCCTGTGAGGCACTAAGCATCTGCTGCCAGGTGATGAGTGCCCTCATCTCTCATTAATTTCAATGGAAATAAAAAGCTTATCACCTGGCAAGGGTTTGGAACCTAAAGGGCCAACTGTTCCTTATCTTCCAGATTTGACCTGGTTACACAAACAATAGCCCATTGACCTGGTTAAAACATGAATTGATCTTGCAGTATTACGATGTATTGACTGAGATCCCAAACTCTGTACAGCCTCAAACTTTTGAAGAGCTGTAGCACTGTTTGGGAACACAGTTAAAATATAGTGCTGACGCATCTACCTTACAAGACACAGCTGTATTTCAGCATTGTCGGAAGACTACTGTACTGTAACCAAGTCCCTGAACATGGGAGGAATTAATGTTCAGATGAAACTTTACACTGCACATTTTAACTGATTTTGCAACTAGTTGCTAATACAGTTGATTCCCCCCATGGTTTATGTCTACTCACAAAATATTAATTCATGGTTCGTCTGGATGTACTATATTTTAAACCTGTTTATTGTCTGGGCTGTAACACAGTTAGGCTGCAACTGGATTCCAATATGATTCTTCTGCTCAGCAAACAGAACCATACAACTGTAATTGCATAGCTAGGTAAATCAGCTCTTTTACTTTCCAACTCTCTGCATGGGAGACTATCCCAAAATGGATTGCACTATATTATGAACAGCTAAAATCCTGTGCCCTTTGACACTAGTAGCTGAGGCATTATAGGATACCTGCACAACTTTCCAGGATGCATTAACACAGTGTGCAACATGGTAGGTGTGGACTGGCCAACATAATTGGAACAAAAATATGCCAGAATAAATGCTGTTATGTGGACACACAAAAACATGTAGCCTTGTGAGATTAGCATGTTGGAGTCTTGTTACATTAAACATGGCTTTCTCTGAAGTGTAGATGGAATTTACTAGATTTCTTTCCCTCTTCCTCTGATGTATTTCTTTTCCTGGGCATCATCAGCTGGTAGCTTTCTGTGTAGTTTCCCTGAATCACTGCTGTATGACTTTCATGTCATGCTCTTTTGTCCTTGTCAGTCACTGGTTCCAGCTGAGTGATCTTTCTGTTTTGCTTTTCTATTACACTCATTTGCAGTCCCAGCCTGCTGCATGCCATCATCTTCCTATCTTGCCTCTTTCATTTCTGCTTTTTTCTTTTCTCAAACATTTTTAATTTCAAAACTATTAGCCAGAAAGGAAGACTTTTATGTCATGAATATAAAGCATAGGTTGTTTTCCTGAAAACGCTAGCATGTTTGTTTATTAGTTTATGTCACATAAAGACAATCAGCTCATTACTGAATCTGGTAAGCATAAAGTGGTCTCTAGACCTGCCTCACGTAGCCAGGCAATGCCTACCATGAAATGGAGTAATCTTCCACCATACATAACATTGTCTATTCCAGTGATTCTCAACTTTTTTTGATGGCAGGGACCGGTTTGCTGTCTTCCTAAACCGTGTCAGGGAGATCTCAGGGATCGGCCATTAAGAAACACTGGTCTATTCAATACTGCTATCAAAATGTGCAGCCATGTCATTGTCTATTCAGAGTTTGCCATCTCTACTTGCTGTATATAACAGGTTGGACAGGTTCTGAGATTGGAGCTCAGTAGGACACAAGAGCAATAGGGACAGTTGGAGTTTGGTACACATTAAGGTAGTTATCGTTACACATAATTTTAGTAGGCATGACATTTTGCCTCAAGTTTCTTAACAAAAAGAACAACAACACTTAACAACCCACTAAGAGCGGGCCTTGGGGGAAGTTCAAACCACCAGAGAAGGGAGAACATTTTCACCAATTTGACAACATCTTGGCAAAATAAGACAACTGGTGAAAGGTGCTGGCATGTTTGTAGTACAGCAACCAAAATAATTGTCATCTCCCTGAGCTGTATTATCTAAATCTGTTGATATTCTACCATATTTTAAAGCTCCTATCACCTTGGTATCTCAGCAGAACATATTACACTCTTATCATAAGGGCCAACTGTTTACATAACTTTTTAGGAAAGATTTATACTTAATTTTATGAAAAGAGATTCCTCTAATCTCCACCCAAAAAATCTAGTTAAACTATTTCCTAATATAGAACTTTTCTGTTTGACTCCCATTATTTTTGATTCTGCTACAGACTCTTGCTAATCTCCATTCTTTTGCTAAAGTAGGGCTAGAATTCTCTTCTAAAACATTAGAAACGTTCAGTTAGGGACAGAGCTAGCACCCCCTAAAGAAAATGGAAAGACACCCATTGACTTCAGTGGGCTTTGGATCAGGCACCTAATGCACTATATAGCTTCCAGTTCTTTTACTCTAATTTGCTTAGGCTTGATCCTGCATCACTGCAGTTGACTTTGGTGGGAATAGAATTGGGTCCTCAAATCCTATATACATACAGACAGGCTGTCCACTCTCAAAAGAAATAAGTGCAGGATTTTCTCATGCAATAAAGTTTAAACATTTTATTTCATTTTGATTATGACCTGATATTTTTCCATGTGCACAGACCTAAGTGTCTACTTTGCTTACTATGCTGTTCTCTAGCTTAAATGGGAAGCGTAAGAGTCTTGACTGCCTCATAACTACAATAGATGTGGCTCATGAGTTGGTCAGCAGTGTTGTTTCATGAGCAGTGTAGCCAAATTTCTGTTAAAATACCCACATTCAACAACGTATAAAAATGGTCCAAATTCTGCTCTGATTTCCAAGCATGCAACTCCATTGACTTCAATGGGGCTGCACATTTGTAACTGAGAGCAGAAATGGGCCCAGGATCCTTGAGATCCTGTTTATTTGCTGTTATCGTAAAGTGTAACAGTGTTCATGCTGTATTTTACTTTTAAATTACATTGAGGCAATTTATTGTGCAGTTGTCATAGAGTTAGCCCCTGTTCCCAAGTGAGTTTGGAAGTACATTAGCAGGGCTATGTAGGGAACTTGTACTGCTGGTGCCCATGTCATCATTCCTGCTCTGTGCATGGAGGATTTCAGTCTCTGGGACTGCCAAATTGGCATCAATCATGAATACCAAATTTACATGACACATGTAAGGGAAAGGTTCTGTGTTTGCAATATCAGTGCCTATCCACTTATCTAGGTCCTTAGCTGGCTCCCATCACTATAATATCTGAGCATCTCACAATCTCTGATGTATTTATTCTCCCTTAACCCTGTGAGGTAGGGCAGTGCTTTTATGCCCATTTTACATATGGGGAAATGAGGCACAAAGAGACTACATGAATTGACCAAGGGCACACAGGAAGTCTGTGTCCCTCATTTCTTCTGTGACGGTCCATCTATCCTTGCTGTTTCAGAAATGCTATTTGTCAGTGCCAGAAGTCTGCTGCAGCTACAGAGAGAATATCTTGTGTCAGAATCTCCAGCTTCATGATGGAACTGGGTCATTAGGCAGGCTAAAATGTCCCTCTTATTGCCCACAGAGAAACTATTTGTTCCTCAAAAATCTCCAGGCAGTTATTTACTTTTTGTAAATTATACTGCCTGAATTCCTCCCCATGAGAAAATACTGAGTGGTTGAAATGACTTGAAATGTACAACAATTAATAAAAATTTTTACAGCAAAATAAATCTGATTAGTGCCATCCATAAATGATCCAATTAATCTTCATTATGAACAATTCATTACACGTTTTTTTTGTTTGTTTTGGTTTTTTTTTGGGGGGGGGAGAGGGGGAGGGAGGGTGTAGTTAAAGTGAATTAGAGAAAAATCATAAAATAGAACATATTGATAGGTCCATGGATATTTATAATGCTTTTGAGACCTTCTGTGTGCTTCTTAGGAAGTCTGAAGGTAAACTGTTTAACATACCCAGATGATGATGCATTTTTCCCCATCAATTGCTATCTATTTTGTCACATCCCTTCTGTTTTGGGTTTTCTTATACATACCTTACATGGATAGTTGATCTGACAGAGGGGAATGCTGACCGGGCTGTCTGGCTGAGAAAAGAAATTCAAGGATTTTGAAAATTAATAATGATATGTGTATTTGGATAGCACTTTTCATCCAAGGATCTCAAAACGCTAACAACCATTCATTAACTCTACAACCAACATGGACCTTAGTGATCTAGCCACAATGCAAGAGGCACAGAATCTGGCCCTATCGCCCCTGTTGGCAGTTTCCTAAGGGAACTGCTGGTGGATAACAGATCCTACAGCACCCTCCCTGCAGTCTCCAGTGCAGAGAGCAGAGGGTGGGGAAAGCAGAGGGAGGGCAGAGAGGAGAGTGGCTTATTTTCTGCTGGCAGCCAGATACATGGGGACAACTGCCAGCTGGTGCACACGAGAACAGCCTCCAGGCTAATCTAACCCGTGCTAGAGTCATGGCTGGGCAGAGACTATGGGAACTGTACATGGCTCCCTGAGCACGCTCATACCCATCCCGTCTGCTACACCTTGTGGAAACTTGGAACAACAGAGAATCAGGCCAAGCACGGGTGTTAGCTGAATCCTACTCCGGCATTGAGTTAAGAATTTCAGTGGGAATTTGGTGCCTGACTCTCCTAGGTGCCTTTGAAAATCTCACCTGATATGCAAAAATATAATATATATCAGCAACACTTACCAGTCTTACGTAACAATAAATGCCAAGCTGGACTTCATAAGTAAATATGGAAGAAGAATGGGGAGGAGGATTATGATTACTGAAGACTGTACAATAGAAGATAGGCTTCTCCGTAACATCACACTCAATGAAATGTTTTAACTCCACCACTAAATAGCACAGCTAGTGTTTCATAAGGTGTGTCAGTCATCTTAGAACTCCAGACCTTTTGGGTCCCTTCGTTCCCCTCTTCCCCACCCCCTCTCCATTGTTCCTCCCTCTCCACTTTTCACATTCCTCGCCTGTCTTCTGCTGCCCTATGAACTACGCACTGTTGAGCAATGGGATTGTGACATAATTGATAAGCAGTAGGATTATGACATCAGAGAGACAAGTCACTCCCCTCTCCCAACTTTCCTCCCTCAACCTATTCTCATCCTCTTCTCCTTTAGTCAAGAGGATGAGAGATTGTGACATTAGAAATAAGCCACGTCTCCCTTATTTCTCTCCTATTGTTATTTCTGCTTTTTGATCCTTCAATTATTTGCATTCTGCAGATCTATTTGTTGAAATATGTATCATATAAATAGGAATATGAACACAAAAATGGTAACAACACACAAGTGTTGAAGAGCATATGGTGTTCCCTGATTTGGTCAATCAGAAGTGGTTTTGCATGCAAAAATGCAAGTTGCACATTTGTGTCTCCACAGTTTGCACTGACCTTTCTTTTTTTCTTTCTTTCTTAAGTTTATCTTTATTTATATAGGGCCACGTCTTTATCCCTTCATTTAAAAATCTTTGGAGACTGTGGATGTATAATTATGTCTAGAGCCCAGCAAATCTGCAGATATCCACTTTATTTCCATGGACCATTTTGTGAATCACAGATGGATGCAGATCCACATTTTATACCTAGAGCCCTGCAAATCTGCAGATATCCACAGACCATTTTTGCGGATCATGGATCAGATGCGGATACAAATTTTGTACCCACACAGGGCTCAAATTAGGTTCTTCTAACCCTTCATTTGGCTAGCAATCTTAGAATCATAGAAGATTAGGGTTAGAAGGGACCTCAGGAGGTCATCTAGTCCAAGCCCCTGCTCAAAGCAGGACTAACCCCAACTAAATCATCCCAGCCAGGGTTTTGTCATGCCGCACCTTAAAAAACTCTAAGGATGGAAATTCCATCACCTCCCTAGGTAACCCATTCCAGTGCTTCACCACCCTCCTAGTGAAAAAGTTTTTCCCAATATCCTATCTAGACCTCCTCCACTGCAACTTGAGACCATTGCTCCTAGTTTTGTCATCTACTACCAGTGAGAACAGCCTAGCTCCATTCTCCCTGGAACCCCCTTTCAGGCAGTTAAAGGCTGCTATCAAATCCCATCTCATTCTTCTCTTCTGCCGACTAAACAAGCCTAGTTCCCTCAGCCTCTCCTCATGTCATGTGCTCCAGCCCCCTAATAATTTTTGTTGTCCTGGAGTCTCTCCAATTTGTTCACATCCTTTCTGTAGTGGGGAACCCAAAACTGGATGCAATATTCCAAATCTTCAAAACGAATGTATTGTTCTAGGGCTTTGTGATTTGCATAATAAGAGCCATTTGATCTAATCATGGGCACATATTATGGGCTTATTACATTTTCCCTGCTTTGGGAAATTGCTAATTAGTAGAGTAACAATTGTAAGGGGCAAATTTTATGGCATGAGAGTAGTTATCAGGCACATGGTTCATGCGCACACCTTCACGCTGTGGTTGTCATTTTCTTGACCAGTATGACTCCAATTTTTCTAAAAGCTATGTCTGTTTGCTGCTAGGAGTCAGTGTACCTTAAATGAAGAGATAACAGATTTCAGTGTATCTATCTCGTTCAGTCATAAGGAACATTGGAATATCTAAGTACATTAAGTTTTTTGGAAATACTAGAGCCCTAATATTACTTCATAAAATATGCCTTGTGGTATACATTATGTCTCCTCTCTCAAACGCTCCTCTCAGAACTGCATAGTAGTACTTGTCTTCCCTATTTTTCACTCCCTACCTGGGCAGAGTAGTGTGCGTTTATGTGTGTGTGTATGCATACCTACATACACACACACACAGATTGTAAAAAAATTCACAAATTCTGTATATCTATAGTGATTGACATCATTGCTGTTAATTTGCCGAAGTACCTAATTATACAATTGCACATATTAGATCTTGGAAGAAAGGAGTGGGGGGCAATATAAACCCCTAGAGTAGCAAGCTGTGCATTAAGAGTAAGGCTTTTTGTAGTTAAAAAAATCAATGTTTAGTCATGTTATATCAGAGAGAACTATAAAAACCTGAAGGTCCTTGTACTAGTCCATGTCTAAGTTTAATTAGATCTAAGAATTATGACTTCTCTATATAGTATATATACTAATGTTCCCACAGGCACTAGAAATATACATACAATACAACCTGCATACGCTTTTTTCCACTGGAATAGGGAAAGGATGATCTGGCAATTTAGGTAATAGAGTGGAAGCAAAGAAATTTGGATTTTTTCCCCTCCAGCTCTGGCACAGACTTTCTTTGTGAACTTTGGCAAATCATTTAATTTCTCTTTGCCAGAGGTAATAATACTTCCCTACCTCACAGGTGTGTTGTGAGATGATGAGTGGCACATACAAGCCTATAAATTAAAGTAAATAAATTATGTTAGTGTTTTCTCCCAGATCAGGAATTGTTTTAAAACTGGAGTTTTATTAGATTAGCATAAAAACCAAATGACTACTGCTTGCACAAGCCCCACTGCTGCTCAGTCCCTTTAGAGTACACACAATTCTGCACCTGAAACCAGAGCTATTATCTTTGAGCCCCTTAGCAGACCTTCAATTCTAAAAAGGACAGGACACATGTAAATCTAACCCTGGTATTTTATTATGAGTTGCATGCTCACCCCTCATAAATGTAATGATGACCTGACATTTCTACAGTAGAGCCTCACCGTTATGAACACCTCGGGAATGGAAGTTGTTCATAACGAAATGTTTGAAATGCTGAAGAAAACATTATGGTTGTTCTTTTAAAATTTTACAACTGAACATTGACTTAATACAATTTTGAAACTTTACTATGCAGAAGAAAAATGCTGCTTTTGACCATTTTAATTTAAATTAAATAAGCACAGAAAGTTTCCTTACCTTGTCAAATCTTTTTTTTTAAACTTTCCCTTTATTTTTAATAGATTACATTTAATACAGTACAGTACTTTATGTGTTTTTTTTGTTTTGTCTCTGCTGCTGCCTGATTGCATACTGATAGCAAATGAGGTATGGTTGACCAGTCAGTTTGTAACTCTGAGATTCTACTGTATTAATAAAATATAACATAAAACTCATCCATTTGAATTATTAGCAGTCATCCATGAGTTCCACAGCTTGTAACAGTTGTCCTCAAGTCTTTGGGTCTCTCCTGTCAGAATTAACTGATGGTGGAAACTTCTACAACTCTCTTCAATTTATTTCACATTAAGCAGAAAGTTTCTGTGGCAATTTTAGTTCCACTATCCAGCTGAACAGTCAGTTCTGAACACCTTAAATCCCAAAGATAATCATTCGTATCTTATTAAATAAAATTTCCTATATGATCAATGGTATAACCATGTAACTCCAAATCACTGGATGTATGGCACGCTGTTTAGAAAATGTATTATATTAACATAATTACAAACTATCCAGAACTATAAAGCACTTCATTTACCAATATTACTTCAGACTTGGACAGAATGCAGGAGAAGGTACAGGAATAGGCACTTGATATAGCAAGTGACAAACATGAAGACAATCCCCATGAGGTATTCACCAGTCCAAAAGTTGGATTTAGATAGCGATTAACAGGAGTCCCTAACTGTTCATATGTCAGTGTTTGTGGGGCTCTTCCTCTCTAGTCAGACAACCTCAGGAGTCAGTGAATTGTTCTGGTGATCTGTCCGGTTATGCACGACTGGTTCCATTTTGGCATTCATCTTTCTATGGCTGGTGTGAATGTCACATCAGTCCGATCAGCGGTTTCCAACTTTACAGGATCAGCAACATCCTTATTTCCTAAAGACAGATGAAATGTTGTGATGTACACACAGATTTTATCACTTTTAATTTTTTTCCAGAAAGTTGGCAGGGTAATAGCTGTGGACACAGCTGGATGGATAACTCAATGAACATTTATGTATAGAGAGGAGAATTTCCAGGCTCTAAGAGTCCTTAGTTACTGCTGAATTATTCTAGGTGACTGTGTATTATTTTATTGCAAAAATGTAGTACTGAACTGATGCTTTACCATGTAGCTGTCTCCTCAGTGTCAAGGTACTTAGAAGAATGCTGCTATACCAAATGGAACTATAAATGACTCAGCAGTATTTAGTATTTTATTCATTGTCATGTTATTGTATATTGCCTGCAGTACAACAGTCTCATAGAAGTAAGACATTATGTATAGCAGAGGGATGACATTTTCCCTGCAACTCACTACTTTAGTTCAATGGGTTCCCCTCCCTTGTTTTGAATCCTTGTCTTCTAACAATCTTTCCGCTTTCAAGGAAGAAAAAACAAACACTCTCTTCTGTGAGTAGCAAGGAATCAGAACAGGATGTGTTTAAGCTTTCATCCCTTTTTCCTTTGTGCAGTAGATAGTATGTAAATATTTTTTCTCCAGGAAACATATTCCACATTTTAATCTTGCTGTCTGAGTAATTGCCTCGCATAGCATTATCTCTCCAGTTAGTGACTCGAGAACTACAAGGAAAATAAACAAAATGTAATATATACCTGAATGATGGTGGTAGTTTCATTGGAGAAGGAGTTGTAAGCCAAGCTACACAAGCATACATACACATGTTAAAGGGAAATTGCATTATTACCAACACCACAGGTTCAAAAATAATGAGTCAGGGCCACAAAATCATGTGATTGGCTTATAAATTATTTTTAAAATAATACAGTTTGAAGGTCTTTTTATGTTGCTTCTGGTTTTTGAGTCACATTTTCCAACCTTTTTCTATAAGCATGAAAACTAGAAACTTTTTTTTTTAAAGATGAGATTCTTGAGTGATGATATGATTCCAGAATCAGGAGCTTTAACAATTAAAAAAAAAATCACGAGACAAGAATGGCAAGAGTTGGCAACACTGTATAGGTTGTTATATGTTACTCATCATTAAAGTATCTGGGTGTCTTCTAGCAATGCATTAAGTGATGTGACTAATATCTGTCATACACAGTTTGTTCTCTCGTTCTCTCCCGGGGAGAATAATTGTGTGTGCAGTGGAGTGTTTTGGTAGGGTTTTTTAAAATGTAGATGTTGCTCTGTGTCTATATTGCGGAAGGCAGGTCGAAGAAGTGCACCTTTGCACTCGACATAGAAGGTGGTGAAGTTTGTGATGGTCCTCAATTCCTAAGGGAGTTCATTTCACAGTCAGGGATCCCCAACAAAGCTCTGCGTCCCGCCCAGGCAAGCATTACCCTTATTGTAGAGAGATCCGTTGTGCCAGAGGAACAGAGTTGTCAACCAGAGTCTTCATCCTGGACATGTAGGTGATCTTTTAGATATCCTGGGCCCAGGCCATTGAGTGCCTTGCTCAGTAAATAGTAATGGATTCAAAAATAAGGTTAAAAAAAGAAAAGGGGGAGGGGAATAATTCCAAAACCTACTGGGTGAAATTTACTCTGACAGCAAAAAGCCCTATTAATCAGGCTGTATGCAGGTGGAGTGCAGGCCAGTTGGAAGGATAAAATCAGTACCCCCCAAGCCCAGGCCAGGATGCAGACCAGTTGGGTTGTCCTCTTAAAACAGTTCTTCCAGGCTATGGCGGCCCTCTGCACAGTTCTGAATTTCACCCAATATGAATGGAAATATCTACACAAGTGAAAAAAAATAGTCCGTGAAAATGGTCTATATTTTTGGATTTAAACCTTCCTTGACAGTTTTAGAAAATCAAACACAAAAGCATCGTGGTGATGTATAAATCTGGAAAGTGAAAATCGCTTTAAATGGGAAGGGAAAATTACCCATCTAGTTTCACTAAGTTCAGTGACAGCAATGTCAATGTTGTCAAGTCTTGTGATTTTATTATGAATCTCACAATATTTGGAGTTTTTCCTCAAGTCCCAGCTGCTGGAACCACGGGATTTTTATATGAGAATTTCAGCTTTCATTTAGATATATTATAAAGCTTCTAGCCCCCATGGTTGCAGAGAAAAGTTTGAAAACATGAAGCAAGTGCATTCTAAAGGCTTAAAAACCAGAAGGCAAACATGAAGTACCCAAATTTTATTACTTTAAAACAATCTCCTGCTTTTTTAAGACAATCTCATGATTTTGGAGGGGAGGAGGGAGCTGATATGATTTGTAATGCTTTGAGTAGGCAGTACTGCAGCATGAATGGGGAAAAGAAAACTAGATTCTCCAAACATTACTCCCATGTTGATAAAATGTTATTGGGAATGTGCAGAGGGAGAGACTCTAGGCTAGTGAGAGGGAATGTGCACTGATGACTGTACCACAGGACTGGTAAACGGGGATTCTCATGAGTCTTGATCCTGCCACTGGCTCACCCCCTTAAGCCTGATCCATCCATCACTTCAGAAGAGATTAGAGTGGACTTTTAGGGTTAGATTCTGTCTTCGTTACTCCTGTTGAGTAGCATTTTACTCCACGGGCAGCCCCACTAAAATCAATCTACTGGACAAATAAGATACTGCTCAGCACATACAAGGTGATCAGACTCTTATCTTGTGCTCTGTTTGCCTGTCTGTAGAATGAGGATAATAAACACAGAGGTGTTGTGAGGCTTAATTAATTAGGTCTAGACTGTGCCCTTGTCTTACTACCTCAAGCAGGGGAGTGAGAGGAAATAAGCCCTTGCTCTGCCCCCCTCCCCCCATCCCTGCCCTTTCGCTTGACCTTTCTGGATCACATCTGGCTCTGGTACAGAACACAACCCCTACACTCTGGATGCTCCCCACTATGAGCTATTGGGCAGGGATGGGGTGGAAAATGGCTGGAGCTTTGATTCCACACACACATCCAGCCACTCACTGCCCACCGTACCTGGCCGAGTGGGAGGAGGTAGTAAGCAGCATCTTTGTCCTAACTTACTTCCTGGAAGCAAGAGTGGAGAAGGGGAAGAATGACTGAATTCCTTTGTGAGGCCAATCGTGCACCAGGACAGTTACTTAGAGCTGAGCTTCACAGCTCAGTCTAACCTTCAGAGTTTGAAAGGATTTCTGAGGGCCTTAAATGGAACTACACATTGCACAAGCACCAGGCGTTATATTATTAGTAATTACTGCACCTGATAGAATGTTATTCAACACAGACATTGTGTGAATTTCTCCATTTTTAATCAAATAATTTATTAAAATATCTTTTTTAAACTCAGATCTGTAGACAGCTGAATACTATTCATTATGGAAATTATTTGACAAATACTGATGAATATCAAAATTTTTATTCAGCCAGCTCTAATTAGAATTAGAGCTGGCTGAATAAACACTTTTTGGACAAGGCACTTTGCTCTGTGCCTCAGTTTCCCCATCTGTAAAATGGGGACTGATGCTGACCTCATTTGTAAAACACTGAGATCTACTAATGAAATGTGCTATAGAGAGAGCTGGTTATCATTATTATTTCAATATACATATTTTCTTGTTTTGGCAGGGTCCCTTTAAATATTGTGAGTCAAATTAATCTCCAGGCTAACACCTTTGACTTCAAAGAATCTATAATGGGGAATGATTTAGGCCAGTGTTTTGCTTGCATTCACATCATTTTTTGCAGCCCTTAGATTTTTGCCTTCAACTAAGGATGTTTTGCGTTACTTTCCTCTGACTGGTGACCTTAACTAAAACATTGGCTTGCTATACTTGCTTAGCACCACTAAAATCTTAGTCACATTTATTTTCATTACACCAGTACACAAAAAATATGCCAGGTGGTTAAAGATCATTCTATATTAAATACACATTTCAGAACTTACAGCCACAGTAAAACTCTCACCTTTATACTTACTCGCTCAGGAATTTCATTTCCCCCCTTTATTATACATCTATGACTTAAAGTGACATAAAAACATCGTTTTTCTTCATAATTTTGCCACTGTGCTATTGTTTGACCTAATAATCCAGCTCCTGAGTGGTTAGTCTATGAGGACAAAAGTCAAGTGGTGTATCATTGACAAAGGAATTAGAATATTGCCAGATAAAATAGTCAGACTATTATTATGGCTAATATGCTAGAAATGTTTGCAATGGGTTTTTAAATAATCCCTTATGTTTATATAGTACCATCCATCCTGAATGATCCCAAGGTGCTGTGTAGATTAATCATAGGGTCCTGCTCCCCACCACAGAAAAGTAACTGATGCTGGCTTGGAAACCTGGTGACTGTTCTGCACTATCAATGTTACAAAAGTATAGTGAAGAATTGAAGCAAAGAATAATGTTTCTATTTGAAACTACAGGAACATTTTAGATAGACTACGGTATAATTACCTGGGTTGGGATTTGGCCAGGACAGAAGGGCTATCATGCTTATTCTTGAAAAAAAGATGCCACAAAGTTTCATAACTCATTTGAAAGATGGACTTCCATAAGCTCAGGAAGTCGACTGAGTAAATCCACCCCCTCAAGAAGCGTAGTGCTGAGTCGAGGGGAACGCCGTTTCCGTCGGCTCAACGCAGAGTGAACAGTGCGCAGAAGGGAAGCTGAGCAGTCGACGTCAGTTACGCAAACTACTCTGCGTAGTTTGCGTAACTCCTGTCAACTGCCGCCGAATCGCGCAGTCAGTGTGAACCAGCCCTAACTTATCTAAATATTCTTCAACCTGTTCTTTGCTTATTCTGACTTGTGTTCCTTTCCTCTTCATGTTATGGTAGTATTAATTGTGAGAAGCATCCAGAAACAATTAATTTTTTTAGAGAAGATTGAACAAAATAGTCATTTAACGCCTCAGCCTTCTTGGTATCATCTTTTATTAGCTCTCCTTCCCTGCTAAGTAGAGGACCTACACTTTCCTTTGTCCTTCTCTCGTTCCTAACGTATTTATAGAACCTTTTCTTATTGCCTTTTACATTCCTGACTAGATGTAATTCATTATCCCTTAACCTTTCTGATTTTATCCCTACATGCTTGTGCTATTCTTTTGTACTCCTCCTTAGCAATTTATGCATGTTTCCACTTTTTGAAAGATTCCGTCTAGATTTTCAGGTCGTTAAAGAGCTCCAGATGTAGCCATATTGGTTTCTTACTATTTTTCCTATCTTTCCTTTGCATCTGGGTAGTTTGCTGTTGCTCCTTTAAGGATGTCTTTTTGAGAAACTGTCAGTTCTGCTGAACTCCTTTTTCCCTTAGATTTTCTTCCCAGTGGCTTTACCTACCCAAACTACTCTATGTTTGTGAAAGTCGTTTTTTAATTCAACTGTCCTTATTCTGCTCCTTCCTTTCCTTAGATTATCATGAAGCTTATCGTTTCATGATCACTTTTACCCAAGTTTCCTTCCACCTTCAGATTTATAACTAATTGCTCCCTATTAGTCAAAATCCAGTCAAAAAATGGCTGTCCCCTGGCTACTTCCTCCACCATCTGAAACAAGAAGTTGTCCCCAATACATTCCAAGAACTTATTAGACATTTTGTGTTTTGCTTTATTATTTTTCCAGTAGCTATCTGGGTCATTAAAGTCCCGCATGACTATCAGGTCTCATGTTTTGGATATTTCTGTTTGTTCTAAAAATGGCTCATTCACCTCCTCCTCGTGATTTGATGGTCTATAGTAGACCCCTACCGAGACATTACCCCTAGTTTTTCCCCTTTTATCTTCACCCAAAGACTTTCAACTGACCTGCCTCCCATCTTCATCTGAACTTCAGAACAAATGTATATATTCTTAATATATAACGTAAAAAAACCTCCCTTTTCTTCCACCTTGTCCTTCCTGAACAAGCTATATTCCTCTATATCAATATTCCAGTCATGAATTTTTTCCCACCAAGTCTCTGTGATGCCAATTACACTATAATTTGGCTTGTTTACTAAGACTGTCATTGTACTCCCCATACTCTTTGTATTTGTGTATAGACATCTATGATATGGTGCAGATTTCTCCACTGTTTTCCCTCTTGTTACTGCTATGACAATATTGTAATTTTCCATTCCTCCTCTTCTCCCCCCCAAAACTTCCAGTCCTCTGTCAAATTTATCTTTTTTATACTGTCCTGTGAGCTTTTGCCGCCTGCCTTCTTTGAACCTAGTTCAATGCTGCTTCTCTTTTTTTTTGGTCAAGATTACTGTCATTTGTTAAACCTGATTTATTTCACTTAATTTGGGAGGCTACCCAAGAAATTAATTTGGTAACAAGGACGACTGAACTATCCATTAAATAAATTAACCTTAAATGCATATGAACCATTATTGTCCAGGAGGAGTGATTAGTAAGTAGTACCAGAACAAAATGTTGCTACACTAGACACATTGGCCCACAAAGGTTTCCAGATTATACAAAACTGTTTTCACCATGTGGTTAAAAAAAGAAGAGTATTTGTAGCTATTATATAAGAACAAACATCTTGGAGCAAAGTTCACAATTCAAGAGAATGAATCATCTCAAAGTGCTATAACACAGTTCAACAGAATAATTTTACAGCTGGTAAGCCTTACTGGGGAAGAAAAGTGATTTAAAAAGATGGGCTTGATAAGAATGTCTTACAGAGTGCCTCCAAATGTTCAGTCTTCTTTCGTGTCTTAACCAAAACATATATTCTAAGAAACCTTGAGGAATTCTGCATCATTGGCACCACTGGGGAAAAGCAATCTGCAATCTATGCAGTATCAGAGGTGAAAATTGAGATTTAAGGTATACATATAAAAAAATGCCAAAATGTATAATTTTCATCTTCAGTGAATTTTCTATTCTATGTATTTACAGTAGCACCTAGAAGCCCCAGGTGAGGTCAGGGCCCCGTAGTGTTAGGTGCTGGACAAACACACAGTAAGGGACAGTCTCTGTTTGGAAGATCTGAAGCTTCAAGGCCCCAACTCTGTAACTGATGGCATGGAGCCTCACTGACTTCAGACAAAGATGGAAGAAAAGAAATATTAGTATCCCCTTTTTCCAGATTGGGAACTGAGGCAGAGAGAGATCAAATGATTTACTTAAAGTGATTCAGGAAATCTGTGACAATTGAATGAATCCAGATTTCCTGAGTCAATGAATCTTTATAACAATCTTTCCCCGTTTCACAAATAGGGAAACTGAAACTCAAAGAGGTGAAGTGATTTGCCAAAGGCCACAAAAAGAGCAAGTGTGATACGAAGTATTAGAACCCAAGATTTCCTGGCTGCCCATCTTTTGTTCAAACCACAAGCCTCTCCCAATACCTTCAGCCTTCCCACTGAATTGTACAGAATTGAGATAAGACTCTCTATCCTATCTATACAGTTAGAGAAATTAACTTCACTACTTATTTATTAGCTCAGGAATATGTAGAGGTTAAATGTAAAGCCAACTAATTAAGGATTTTTGTGGATCAGAGATCTCAATTTCAAAGTAGATTGAGAATGATCATTTATTGTAAAACCTCCAAAGGAAAATGAAGGCTAAAGGAGAAACAAGGATGATGCTATTATGTAAATTATTTGAGTAGTTCCATATCAGGCAAGCATTTTCTCATCGGATGATTAACAGCTGTCCAACACAGATAGCAAAAAGCCTGTTTGGTTCAATAATTCATGTTCTTTCAGATTGTGCTGTAATAAACCAGATAACGCTGAGCGTGTTATTCATCATGGCTGCTGAGTATAATATTGTGCCATGATGAGTAGCCTACTGCAAAATCAGGAATAAATGGGAAAACACAAAAGAGCTTGAACTAAGGTCTCTTTCTCTAACATATCTACAACTTTAGGCTCCACTTAGCTGCATGCAAGTGGACTCCTGTCCCTAGACAGATGGAGCTACTGAAGTCAATGGAGCGCCACTCGGGCCCAGGGAGGTCAGTCAGTGCAGAGCTTCATTGATGTCAAGGGTTCTGCACAGGTGCAAAAGTCCACTCAGTGCAGGATAGGAGCCTTCGTCTGGATTTGGGTTTGTGAAGTTCACACAGCTCCAGAATAAACTGTGAAACTCCCGATGAAATCAATCAGAGGCACAGTCTGAGACCTGCAGAGATCTCAGCCCCAAATCCATGCAAAGGCAGGTTTGCAAAAGATTTGCAGGTATTCACTGCAGTGGATGAAAGTGAGGATACAAAATTATCACACATTCCTCTGTTGCTGTTGAGTTTACTTGGTACAGATATTTCATCAAATCAATTTAAAAACAGACTCATAATTAAATAATGAATCCCAATTGCTGCATAATGAGAGATCACTAAGGCCCTGCTCCTGCAAGTCATTGAAGTCACTGGGGCTCTTTGTGGATTTAGCAGTCTGCCCACATGCAGTGAACTATAGGATCAGGTCCTTGGACTGAAAGCACGTCAGGGCACGCACCACCTTTTGGTTATACATTTGTGAAGGGCCGAGCACAATGGGTACCTGATTGAGTCCTCTAGGTGCTGCCACTGTATAACAATAATAGTAACAGGCAACAACAGGCATCCACTGGGTTATTCTGAAAAGACTAGAAAACTCCTAAAGGACAAAAGCTCGCTGGGGCCCAAATTCAGCTGAACTACAAACATGTGCTTAAGTTCCATTATTGTAATGCTTAAAATTAGGTTTGTGCTCAAGTTCTAGTGGAACTGGGCCCTAAACATGAAAATGAAGTGATGGGCAAATATAGTTAAAAACATAATGCACGTTGAAGTAAAGTGATAGAAAAAGAGGATCTTTTAGGACATTTGATTTTTGCTCTGAAGCAAATTTCCATTTGCTCTGGTTAAAGAATGCCAGTTTGTGTAACTGGTTGGCAAAGCATCCAGCACCAGCTTTGCTTCACTGTTTTATGGGACATAATTTACTTTTAAAAAATTGAGAGTACAGTACTATGTGTTCAAATAACACAGTAATGGGTGCAATATAAATAGTAGACAGACAAATTAGTTAGCTATTGGTATTCATGGTCTCCTGGGTAAAGAGGACTGCCATCTCAGCATGCTCTTTGGAGGATCAGCAAATCACAATAAACACAAGGATACAAATATATCATGGGAAATACAGTCAATTTCTTGCTATAATTTGCAGCAATTTATGCATAATCTCCATATGTTTAAAAATACTATCCATTATCACCCCTCCACAATGGTTGCATGAGGTATTGGTTCACCGACCCATCCCCAAAGTGTCCTTCTAAAATAGTTTATGTGAGGCTGGCAAAGAGATCATTTCTGCAATGGATAGGGAACATATAGGCAAACTCTGGCTGCGTAGGTGGCAGACTGCCCCACATGAGTTTTTGCTGCACAGAACCGAACCCAGAGCTTGAGTTGTCCTGTGGATTCCACTCTGCCTATATAGAGCCTGAACTTTCAGGCTTTATGTGGGTGGAGTCAATTTCACCCCAAATGCTTTGAGATCCTAAGGAAGAAAGGTATAGAAATTGAAAGTGCAAAATACTTTCATGTGTTTCTGATCTATTGGATAGATTACAGGTTTTTGAAAAGATGTAAACATTAGGGACTAGCATCTTGATATTTTCATGCAAAGATACATATAGGAACGCAAACATTTCTAAGTTATGGTTCATGAATGTAGTTTAATATGCTTTATTTGTTTTTTTCAACATACCAAAATTAGTAAAACCATATTATAGATTTATCTCTTTAAATATAATTTAAATTCAAAACAGATTTGTATGGATTAAAGAGTAGAAAGTATCTCTAAATAGTAGATTTGAATTTTTCTGCACTTTCATAAATCAGAATAGTTCAAGACAATTTAAAGTGTGCATAAAAACAAATGTGTTCCTAGACTGAAACCCTGAATATAAAGTTTTTGTCTACAAGCAAACTTTAAGGATGAGCTACAACCTCTATCAATACTGATTTATAATGGAAGTACTGGTATTGACACAGCCGTCTTTATAGTCTCTGGTGTATGGGTATGCTGGGAGCAGAAGCAGATGGATTGTTTCAGGGACAGGAGAGAGAGTGGCCAGTGTGCTCAGCACCTGGCAATGGTGGGTTCCACTGTAGCCCAATGGCAGCTGTGCAGAATCTGTTGTAAATTAGAAGAGACCCTCTGTCTGCTCTAATTTATGCTGGGATCCACAATGGCCTGTACATCAGTCCAGAATGTGGGAGGGGCAAGAGTAGCTTTGTCTCACCCCAGCCACATCCTAGGGCTGGGCATCTCCTGAGAGGTGCAGCATAGATTCTGGACTCTGCCCACGGTCTGGTGAACTGGTTCAATTGTCTTTAGAAGCTGAGAATTGTTACCCTTCTGCAGCCATTTCCTATTCCATTTCTCCATCCCAGAAAGATTAGGAGAAGATGAGAAAACTTTTATTGAACTGGAAGCACATCTCTAGTAAGATGAGTATCCCAAAACTTTGAATATGAACTGTTTAAGGTTTCTGGACGGACTGAATTCCCTGAGAAATGCACCAAAAAAAACCACCTAATCATTTATAGTGAGAGGCAGTGGGTCATCACAAATACCATTGTGTTTCTGTTCCTCCCTGTGCATACATACACAAGACACAGAAACCCTGAACATGTAACTACTGTGACATTGTTTCCTACATCACTGGGACATTTCTGTGCATGCAGAAAAACTTGCTGCCGGTAGGTGGCAGCACACCACTGAGCAAACCAAACCAAACTGCTTGACAATAACATAAGTTAGCCATTTGTGCACTCGGAAAGGTTGGTTCTGAAGTATTAATAATTTTCATTAAAATTTAGGGGGAAAAGTCACTCAGCAGGATTGCTAAAGCTGTGTGGATATTTTGCAATGACACCCAAAGCCATGCAAAATTGTGCTAGATTGAGTTTGTAAAAGGAAATGAAACCAGGTGAGTTCCGTGCGAATGTTTGCCACCCTGCAAACTCTTCATCAAACTAAAAGTGAAAAGCTTTGTTAGCTCTGAAGAACCCACATTATTCATGGCAGTTTCATTCTGATCTCATATCAAACTCTTTGAAGTTGGTAATTGTTTATTTCAAATCTTCTGCCTGGGACAAGCCCTCACAAAGCCAGATGCAGTACAAAAAGCAGAACAAAACTTACTGGCTTGAAAATGATTTTTGTCCCCATCATGTTGGTTTGCACCAAGGAGGCTATGTGCAGATCTGAATCTAGATTAGGCTTAGGTTGAGGTTCAAGTAACCCCATCAGCTGCCCCACCTGAGTCCAAGCCAAACTATGAAAGAAAAAACCCAATAGGGAACAGGAAATTATAATTTTCCACTAAATGTTTCCACTAATTTTTGAGTCATAGGAACATAAAGAATGGCATATTGGGTCAGACCAATGACTAAACAATCAGTGGAAATTCATTTAATAGGAAGTTACAATTTCCTATTGTGTTTTTTTCTTTCATAGTTTGGCTTGGCCTCACAGTGGGACATAGTTGATGGTGGCAGCAGGTTTAAAACAAACAAAAAGAAGTACTTCTTCACACAACATAGTCAACATATATCAGCATCTTTTCCAATTCTAAAATCTCTCTTTTGAGATGGGGCGATCAGAACTGCAAGGTGTGGGTGTATCAGGGATTTATACAGTGGCATTATGATATTTTTTTTATCTATCCCTTTCCTCATGGTTCCAAACATCCTATTAGGTTTTTGACTACCACTGCACATTGAGCAGATGTTTTCAGAGAACTATCCACAATGACTCCAAGATTTCTTTCTTGAGTGGTAACACCTAATTTAGACCCCATCCTTTTGTATGTATAGTTGGGCTTGTTTTCCATACTTTGCATTTATCAACATTGAATTTCATATGCCATTTTGTTGTCCAGTCACCCAGTTAAGCAAGATCCCTTTGTGACTCTTTGCAGTCAGCTTTGGACTTAACTATTTTGAGAAATTTTGTATTGTCTGCAAATTTTGCCACCTCACTGTTCACCCCCTTTTCCAGATCACTTATAAATATGCAGAACAGCACACGTTCCAATACAAATCCTTGGGGGACTCTACTATTTACCTCTCCATTGTGAAAACTGACAATTTATTCCTACCCTGTTTTTCCTGTCTTTTAACATTACTGATCCAGGAGAGGCCCTTCCCTCTTACCTCATGACTGCTTACTTTGCGTAAAAGCCTTCGGTGAGGGACCTTATCAAAGGCTTTCTAAATGTCCAAGTATGCTGTATGAACTGGTTCACCCTTGCCACACTCCCAAAGAATTCTCATAGATTCGTGACGCATGATTTCCCTTAACAAAAGCCATGTTGACTCTTCCCCAACATACTGTGTTCATCTATGCTTCTGATAATTCTGTCCTGTAATTTCAGCCAAATTGCCTGGTAATGAAATTAGGTTTACCAGCTTGTAATTGCGAGGAACTCCTCTGGAGCCTTTTTAAAAATAGGTGTTACAATAGTTACCCTGCACTCATCTGGTACCGAAGCTGATTTAAATGATAGGTTACATACTACAGTGAATAGTTATGCAATTTCATATGAGTTCCTTCAGAACTTTTGGTGAATACCATCTGGTCCTGGGGATTTATTACTTTTTAAACTTCCTCTACTGACACCACAATCTGGAAGAGTTCCTTAGATTTGTCACCTAAAATGAATCACTCAGGTGTGAATATCTCCCCCACACCCTCTGCAATGAAGACTGATGCAAAGAATTCATTTAGCTTCTCCACAATGGCCTTATCTTGCTTGAGTGCTCCTTTGGCATCTCAATCATTCAGTGCCCCTTCTCCCCGTTTTGGCAGGCTTTCTGCTTCTGATGTACTTAAATTTTTTTGCTGTTAATTTTTGTATCTTTAGCGAGTTGTGTTTCAAATTCTTTCTTGGCCTGCCTTATTATGTCTTTATATTTGACTTGCCAGAGTTTATGGTCCTTTCTATTTTCCTCACTAGGATTTGACTTCCAATTTTTGAAGGATGCCTTTTTGGGCAAGTCAGGAGTAGAGGACGGCATTGTTGTTGGCCCCTACCATCCAGAGACCCTGCCCATCTCTTCTGCTTCACAAGCATCCTGTTGACAATGAGCACACCAATACATCTTTCTCAGCTGCTGCCCAGGAAAACCCCTATAGAATGTGAGTTTTCACAGTGCAATGGGCCATACCACTTAAGACAATGCTGACTGGTTCACTATTATCTTATACCTGGATTCCCAGAGGGATGGAGGAGTAGTGCGGGGGAAGAACTTTGTCACAGTCAGTCTCTTCATTCCAATCTTCAGAGCTTGATCTTTGCAGAGCACCCACATGGGGGTTTTTGTGGGAATCGGGGCAGAAGATCTTATAGAGCTGACACCCCCTTATTCCATAGCCCAGAGGAAAGATATACCAGATTTGGGTTCCCTCCTGTCACTGCAGTCCTGGAGGGATAAGGCTGATCTGAATCGGCTTTGTTCTGCATTCTCCTCATTGGAGACTTACTCACTAACTGTGAAGAAGATTTAGTTGCCATCTACATGCAGTCCAGAGTGAAGCATTGACCACCGCCAGTGGAGGAGTATTTCCCAGGAGTTGCATGTTCCTATAGTATGCACTTGTCTTTTAAAAAGCAAAATGTGGCAGATCCTCAACTGGTGTAAATCAGCACAAGTCCACCGAAGCTACATCAGTTTACACCAGCTAAGGATGTAATCCCTACTAATGTATTCTTGTCTATACATGTGTCTCATGTCCTATATTTAGAGGCATAATACATCATTTACTATAAAGATTTCTTGTGTGTCTTTGACCACATTGAGAATCTTTCTTTCATTTCTGAACTTATAACCACAACCCACACTTCCATTTAAGGAACTCTAAGTCAGTGGGCTGTACAGGAACTTCTGTGATGCAGGTGCCTAGCATGTAGTTATTTAGTTCAGCTTTTAAAGTGTATTAGCAGTTTCACATTGGTCAGAGGCTGAGCTTTGCTCTCTGAGTCTGCTTCTAAATGGAAAGCTCTGAGTACCGTTACGTTTACGATTTAGTCCAAGATTATCTGAAATACATTCTTCAAGAACCACAGCTTGGACCAGCCCCAAGCAGAGTTGCTTATGTCTTAAGAAACACTGCATCCTTTCTGCAAAAGGAAAATGAAGAGAATCTGAAACCATGTTTGGATACACTTGATATTGCCTCTGTTGATGCTGCCAGAAGAATTTTCAATCAAGTCATGGATAAAGAATTTGCTGATGGAAACACTAACTGGGGACGGATTTTGACAATATTTATGTTTGGTGGAATTCTTTCTCAGAGGCTTCAAGAACATGGAGTTCAGCTTACAGGAGATAATAAAGAGCAGATTTCTTATTTCATCACGGAGTATATTATAAACAACAAGGCTGAGTGGATAGAGGCAAATGGAGGTTGGGTAAGTTTCAGTGATGTATTTTATTACCATTTTTCACTGCTGTCTAGTTCAGGAGAATTTTTCTTAATAAATTAAAAAAATGTTCTTTTAACTACTGTCAAAAAGAATTGTCAGCTTAGCCAGGGCTTTATCTGTTACTTTATTTAAAACTTTTCTATCTTGAATTCTTCCTTAAGACTTAAAGCAAATATCTTGCTTCAGATCTAAATTAGAGAAAGATACAAGACATTTTTAAGGTGCTTGTGACAGTATAAACCACTAAAGTAAAACTTGAGTAATCTGTACAGTACACTTTCCAAACTGAAATTAAAATGAAATGGTGCAATAATAATGCTACAATAGAGCCCGATCCAAAGCCTTTTGAAGTTAATGGCAAGGGAAATCTTTATAGGTGAAATCCTGTCCATACTGAAGTCAATGGGAGTTTTGCTATTAACGTCCATGCAGCCAGGTTTTCATCCCGTCAATTTAGTTGTACAGTCTAATAATTAAGTATAATTGGGGTCAAATCCTGCTTGCGTTATTCATGTACTCAGACTACTTGTGTGAGTGGAAATTGGCTGAGATATTCCTAGCATCTCCACATGGTTATTTTAAAAATAGGAGTAAAGTATTTGACTAACAGTGTGTCTCTTTGTTCAGCATCATATAATCATTTAATGAAAGTCCCTGTGCTGATGCTAACGAAGTTGTAGGAAATTCCACGTTTCTGCTTTGCAGGGTTTCACCATGCAAACTTAGTTTTCTGTAGGAGTTTAGGGGAAGTTGAAGGTAAATGCCATCAGAGCCTGATATCCCCTGGTACTTTATGAGTGTGTGTGTATGCAAATGTCACTTTCTATTCAGACTGCCTCTCTGGCCTCATTCTGCTCTCAGTGCAATTACTCTTGATTTTAGATGAGCTCAGAATCAGGTTTATTTTCTCTTTTCTCACCTATCCCCCTTTACTATTGTCTTTCTGCTTCCCTCTGCCTTTCTCACACTTTTCTCTAGCTTGCTTTTGCTCTATTTCTGTTGGGTAATAGTTGCAGTGAGTTAGTGGTGCTTCATACATCACATGTATAGAGGCTCCTTTGCCTGCCTTTTTTAATCCAACCCGTTTAATGCCAACATCTATTCCTGACAACAATTTTTTCCCCTTATAATATCTGGGATTTTCAATAAGTACCTCATCACACCAGAAAGAAAAGGTTTAAAGGGGGAATATTTACAAGCTTATTAAACTGAAATACAGACAGTTATGTTACTTGCAGAGATGGGCCCAAACCAGAAAGTTTAAATTCAACCTAAAAATGAACACTTCCCAGAAGGGAGCAGGCAGGGAAGGAGCAAATTTGACCACGTTCTGATCTGGAGATGAGACAGGCATTGCATGATGTGCAAATAGTTTCAGCTATCTTTTTCAAAGCCCAGTTCATCTTTTTCTGAGGTAGTTGTCTGTAAAGCTGCCTGTGTGGCCATAAAGTCACGACACTCTCTACTGAACTGAAGGCCTCCTGCTATCACGAAATAATGGTGCGTTTTTCATGAACTCATTATTTAAAAGCTATAACCAGACTGTATATGTTTTTCTCCACAGGTAAATGGCTTCCTAACTACGTTTGAGGGAAAACAATCATGGCTGTCCTTATTCAACATTAAAGCAAAAATCTTGGATGCTCTGTCCTTCTTCAGTCAGTACTATTGACAAGATGGAGATCAGTGCTCCCCATGTAAACTGGCTGTTGCAATGAAATGTATTGCATCTTCCTTCAAGCAAGAGGAAAATGAATCAGCCTTCTGGAATTAAGTAGTTTTTTGTTTCTTATATTTTAATTTATATTTTTAGTATATGTTCAAGTCCTGGCTTATTTGACAACAGTGAAGACAGGAGTCCTCTGGCTAGCGAAGAGGTACAGAACTGGCCCACCAACATGCCTCAATCCTTACCTAGAGAGAGCATCTCGCAAAGACAGATAGCAGCTCAGTGTGCATCTTTTCTGATGCGCCTGCCAAGAACTTGTTTCACCTACATAATCCAATGGGTTAGGAGCAGTATCAGTTTTAATTCTGAATATTATAATTTTTTTAAATGGTATCTCTTACTTTATTGCATTTTGTTGTTTACTTTATCAGCAAAGGAGTTCTTAAATAAATGGGCTAAAACACTCACTCATGAAAGCACGTGCGAGTTCATGAGATAGATCAAATGATCGCTTTGGAACCAGCTATTTAAAATGTGTACACCTATTTACTAATCAGTACAATGGCATGTGTGTCACGTGGGCTGGCTTGAGTGGGGGGGCATTTAGTATATTGTGTGACATCAGTATGTCAGAATCATGATGATTCGTGTGAGATATATCATGTCTGGTACTGTTAGAAGGGATATATCATGCTGAGTAAGATCATACTTATGTTCATGTATTATATGTAAAATGGAAGTTATGGATGTATTTGATATTTCTGTATGTCAATTTGGGCTGGCTGGGACACACCCCAGACAGAGAGGCTGCAAGACAATAGCCTGCTTAATGGCCCATTAAGACACTCACAGAGGCAAGGGGCCCAGGAAGAAACCCCAGGCATACCTGAAGAGTTACCAGGATTGGTTCATGTGACTCTGGACCCCAGGCATATCTGAAGAGTCACTAGGATTGGCCTATGTGACTCTGGACTCCATCTTAGTTCTTGTGACTTTCCACAGGCCGCATGGCCCGGGACAGAGTGTATATAAGATCAAACCACAAAATCCATTTTGTCTACGTTCCTGTTCAGTTGCAGAGACACACCTACCTCTGGATCAATCCATTTTCAACTGAACCAAAGGACTTAGATCCATCCAGGTACTGGATGTGAACCAGAGGAACTATACAAGCCTGCAAATCCACATTTCTTCCAGAAACCTGATGTATATGGACTTTCAATCATCTGTATGTATGTGATTGCTCTAATCTTTTAAAATTTTTCTCACGGTTTATTTCTTTCTTTTTACAATAAACCTTTAGTTTTAGTTACTAAAGGATTGGCTGGCAGCGTGACATTTTAGGTAAGATCCAAGCTTATATTGAACTGGTATTGTGGCTGACCCCTTGGGGTCAAAGGGAACCTTTTTAGTAAAGAGCATAGAGTTTAAAGTAACTGGTCTCTTTACTGGTCCTAGTGCTGATTTGGGAGCCAGGATCTGAAATGCAGTAAAGGGGGCTGTGGGCATTTGTGGACTGGCTTCTTGATAACCAGTGTGGAGGGAATCAGAAGCAGTTCGTGGCTGGTTGGGAAGCCAGGCTTCAGTGTCACCCACCAGTACTGGGAGAATCTGCTCTCCTTTAGCAGCCTGCCCTGATCTTGGCATTCTCAGGTGCCTACCCTGGGCACGGACGGGTCACAATGTGTTTAATAATTTCTTTTTTAAAAAAAGGGTTTTGATATGCATGATGGTTGCTCTTTCCACCTGCAATGGCCACTTGATTGATTTTTGTGTGTAAACAGATGCTTTTAAATGGCCAAGTGCAAAAAGTGTATTTGAAATCAATAAACTATTTGTATCTTCTTTAATTAAAATGTGACCAATAAGTTTTTGGGAATAAAAACATAAACATATACTTAGGCTGAAAGTTTATTTTTGCCAAGTTTCATCTCTGAAAAACCATTTTTTCTTTTCAGCTGAGTTAGATACGTCTGGTAAAGCAAGTTTGGGCAAAGCTGCAAATCTAGGCAGTATGGGCCTAATCCAATAACCATTAAAGTCAATAAAAAGACTTGTTTACAAGTCTAGATTCAGGTCTCTTAACAGGTATATGTGTCTACATATCACCACTCAGAGTGCATTATGAACACCTTAGACAGAAAATAGATGGATGTGAAGGAGGATAAGTGTCAATTATGGGGATTTTACATTTTCCTCGGAAGCACCTGTTACTGGCCACTGTAAGAAGCAGGATATCATTTTTTGTATAACAACTTAATATATTAAATTTAAAACATTTTAATTAAAATATACAAAGCCAGACTTGGCCTTTTTTTGTAGACATATAATTACAAATAGACGGTGTAATGGTTTTAGCTTTCATCTCTAAAACCTGGGTTTAAATAAGGAAAGCTAGGATCATCTGCTAAACCATCTACTGGGTTACGTTCACCAATGGCAAAAGCTAGAGCTGCTCTGCATTTATCAAAAAGAACAGCTAGTATATCTGGTACCTCTTTTTATTATATTACTATTATTATTATTATTCGTTCTTTGTACTAGCATAGTTTCCAGGAGCCTTCAGCATGGACCACTCCATTGTGCTAGGTGCTATACAAGCAGAACGAAACAATAGACCTGCCCCAAGCATCTTACAGTCTACGTACATGACAAGAAACAGCAGCTGATACAGACAGATGGGGAGTTCAGGGAAACAATGAGACAATATTGATCAGCATGGGAGGCCGAGTGGTCTCAGAACCCCAGCAGCCTAACCACTGTCAAGTTTTTGAAGGCCTCCCAGCAAAGAAGAGTTTTTAAGGAGGGTTTTGAAGGAGGATAATGAGTTTGTTTTGCAGATGTTTACTGGGAGCTTCTCCCAAGACTGAGGGGCAGCATAGAAGAGAGCACAAATATACTTGTCTGAAAATTTAACAAGTGGGCAATGGAGGCTAGCATTATGGACCAATCAGAGGCAGGAGTCAATCTTTTGATTCTGAATGAAAGATGATAGGTAGGGTGGGGATAGGTCCTGAAGGGTCTTGAAAACGAACACAAGTAGCTCCCGTTTGATATGATAGAAAAGAAAGTCATTGAAGTGACGCAGTTATGCTATTATATCTTGATTTCTATGTGGTATCTATCTATACTTGTAGTATATTTTAATGCTATTGCCTCAGTCCTGTAGAACACTATTGACATTGCTTTGTGACTCACCACAGCTGCAGTGTATCTATACCACAGCCACTGAAGACATCACTTCAACTGTCAGGCAAAATATGGAGCAGCAGACAAAGTTCTGTTTCTGGAGGAAAGGGCAGTCAAACAGCAGCAGAGCAGCACAACAGATGATTATATCAATATAATGGTCAGGTAGTACCAGGATGTCACGGCAACACATGATGGCATTGAGACCTACCAGATCATCTAAACCCATTTTCTTACAAGACTGGAATTATTGTATTTACTAGTGTTTGGGCAGATGTTTTAAATGTCCCAATATATGTGGCTTCTGCCCCTTTCCCTGGTAGATTGTTGCATAGGCCACATGTTCCTGGCAGCATGAGGCAAGACAGGACTAGCCACAGAAGCTGCTGAGCCATACTGAAAGAGAGGAACCACAGTGACAAAAAAAAGCCACTGTTTCCTTAATTCACAAAGTTCCCCTAATGTTCCAGGCAATGTCTCCTACCCTCCACCAGCATGAGGATGGGAAATCACTTGGTCATTGGCTATTAAATTATATTAAGTTGTATTCCCCCTTTGGATGGCAGAAACATGATGGAGTGATTTCTTTATGATGTTTTATCCATGCTAGGCAAAAAGGAGTTGCAACCAAGTGTTAGATGGGATGCCTTTCTGCACACACAACGGTCAACCTCAGACTGCTCTAAATCAGTGTTTCTCAACCTTTTAAGTAGCAAGTACCCCCTAACTTCTGAAAATTTTAATAAGTACCCCAACACTCAATTTTCCACTCTGGGAAATACAATCTTTTTTCCCTTTACTGCTGGATGACTATATTTCTTGTAAAGCAGGAGAGTTCTGCAATGCTGTGTGGCTGTGGCAGATCGCAAAACCCCCTGCTGTTTCTCCCTCTCCTGCATGTAGAAGCAAAGGTCAACGCCAGCCACTCACTATGGCCTGATGGCGCGGTCACATGGTGTTCTCCTCACACAGGCGGGAACTTGTGAGGGATGAGCAGGCACAAGCAGCCCACCAGAGTGGATAGCAGCGCTCCCCATGGCTGTCACTAGGGGGGTGCGGGTCTGGGGCAAATCACACTGTGTGGGCCGCCTGCCTCCCAGCTGGGAGCTGGGACCAGGCAGGAAGCAGGCAGCTGCCACCTGGTTTCCCCAGAAGTCGGCAGCTGTCGCTTGCCTCCCTTCACTGGGTTTTTCGCTCTAAATCATAGTTTCTCAACCTGTGGTACGCATACCCCCAGGGGTACACGAGACATAGGCAGGAGGTACCAGGGGAAAAACAGAATGAAGGGGAGGCGGGTGGCAGCTGCTGACTTCTGGGGAAGCCAGGCAGCAGCAGCCTGCTTCCTGCCCAGTCACAGCTCCCAGCTGGGAGGCAGGCAGCAGCTGCTAGCTTCTGGGGGAGGTGGGCAGCAGCCCCCCCACTTCCCAGCTCCCAGGTGGGAGCCCGGTGGCAGCCTCCTGCATCTCATAAGCTGGACCCGCAACTGGGTGGCAGCCACCTACGCCTTGATTCCGAGCTGAAGGACAGCCTCCAGTGCCCCGGCTTGAAGACGGGCAGCAGCTACCTGCGCACATCCCTGGATCCCAGCCAGTGCGGAAGCCTCCTCTGCCCCAGCTCGGATTAGGTGGCAATTGCCCACCTCCCAGGCTGGCAGCCAGGCGGCAGCCACCTGCAATTTGCCCAGGTGGCAGCCCCCCTCCCTGGCTCAAAGCCCAGTGCCCAAAAAACTTGTCAATTTCATTGCTCTAGCTGACAACTATGACAGCCCCAGATTTCACTAGTTACCCTTTTTTTCCTGTCTCTCTTTCACCCCTTCCTTCTCTCAAATCTTTGGCAAACAATTTGGCACCGCGCTTTATATTCCCTAGCATTGGCATGCCGCTCAAAGCCTCCTAGCTTTGGCCAACATCACCTCTAGCCCAGATACATACTTGAGTTGTGCACCACTGGTGTAAAGGTGGTAAGCTACCCACACTAGATCTGACACGTGTCATATCACGGCCTTATATACTCAGCCCTTCTTCTAACATATGGCTCACATTAGTCTGTAAATATAAAATCCCATGGAAAATTGAGTGTTGGGGGTACTTATTAAAATTTTCAGAAGTTAGGGGGTACTTGCTACTTAAAAGGTTGAGAAACACTGCCCTAAATTAGGGTGGGGAGTAACATTAAAGCTGTCTTTGCCACCTGCCTTTGGTCCTATGCTGACTGCAGCTCAGCCAGGCCAGGGATTCTGAAGCAGTATTTCTAACAAACACAAAGTAGCAAAAAATCCAAATAATACATTAAAAAATACCTTTCAGGTCTCTACAGAAATCAGAAAGCAGCACACTGGCTCTGGACATCTTCCAAAATACTTTTGACAGTCATTTTCAACGGGTTGATTTTAGGAGTAGATGTAAAGTCTGAAGCATTAAAATGACCCTCACAGTATTGTGACTCTCCAGGCATTCAAAAATCAGACGTCAAGCCCCCCAAATCATGAGATTGGCTTTAAAATCATGAGATTTTAAAAACTAGTAGGTGCTCTTTATTTACCTGGCTTCTGACTCTTTAGGGTGCAGACTGTTTTCAGACTGTTCTTCGCACTCGAGGATTAGAAGTTTGTGGAAGCAGAGATTGTTTGTTAGTCATCACATGACTCCAAGAGCTCAGGGCCCCCACATGGGGGGGGGGGGTGGAAGGGTACACTTTACCAGGGCCTGGAGGCCCTGGAGGGGGGGCGCCCAGCCCAGGCTGCAACCCCCATTACCATGAGAAAAAAATTGTCATGGCTCATGAGATTGTAGGTACAGGATGTTTGCGGGAGGGGGGCCGATGTTACAAGTTTGTACTGGGCCTGAAAACATTATAATTGGGCCCTGCAAGAGCTACCGGTTTAAGAACACCAACCACGGCGCCACTGGTGATAAGGCCAGGCAGGAGAGCTGGCAATAGCAAGGCAAAGCTCCTCATTTCAAGCTCACAAGGATTTGCAATCGGAATGCGTGAACCGGGGGTCTCGTGGGTGGCCAGAATGGTCCTGGGACAAGAGCTTGTTCTGTACAGGCGGCAATACAGGGTAAAAAGCGCCAGGCAATGTTCACTCGATGGAACTCCGCATTGGAACCACGCAGCGCCTCGCCAGGGCCGGCCCCCCGGCAAACAAACACTTGCAGGGGCTTAACCCTGCGCACGTGAGCAGCTCCAGGACACTGCGGGCAGCGGGCACAGGGGTGCTGCGTCCCCCGGGCAGCCGGGAATCCCCTGGGCAGCAGAAACGTGGGCGCTGGGGAACCCCCTCCTGAGCGCAGGGGCCCAGAAACCGCCTGTGGCCTGGGCCCCCCTCGGCAGCGGGGATCCGGATCCGCTGGGGCGGCGGGGATCCTCTGTTAGATCCCTGGGGAGCGGGGCCGGGGGGAGGTGGGTGCGCAGCGCAGCGGAGCCGGAACGCCGGGGGGGGGGGCCCTGCCCGGCCCTGCCGTCACACGCACTCTGCGCATGGAGAGCCGAGGGGCGGGACGTGGCCCGATGGCGGCGGCGGCACTGGGAGCCGCCAAACGAGCGCTGCGAGCGGAGCTGAAGCAGCGGCTGAGGGCGCTGAGCGAGGCGGAGAAGCAGCGCCAGTCCGGCCTGCTGAGCCGCAAGGTGGGTGCCCGGCGGCCGCTCGCTCGCTCCCTCCCGGCGGGCTGAGCCCAGGCCGGGGCTAGGACCCTGCTTGGCTGCGCCCCCTCCCTCGGGCTCTGTGGCTGGGTCTCGTCCCCTGGGGCTAACCGCCGCCCTCCGTCCCCGCTGACGGCACCAGCAGGCGGTCGCGGTCGGACAGTGACTCACGGGCTTCCCGCGTTTGGGGGCGGTCAGGGACAGGAACTGAGGCTCCGCCTTTTTCCGCTGCTCAGCTCCGCTCCCCTGTGCAGCCCCGCAGGCTCCAGCTTGTGCCGAGTACCAGCCGTGCACCCCATCCACTCACCCTGCCCCCCTTAGCCCTCTGGGGCCAGGCCCGTCCTGCCCTTGGGGCTCTGGGCCAGCCTTGATTTGGGGGTTTTGGGGCGCAGAGGAGCCCCAAGCTGCCTGTTTCTGTTACAGAACTCTCCCCACCTCTCCCTTAAACCTCTGCTCCACACCTAAGTTCATTTTCTTCTCCCCTTCCTGCCTCCAGACCTTTGCCCCCCTACACATGGACTGATCTCCAGGGCTGTGTGCCAGATCCCCCTCCTGCTCTTCCATTCATATTCCACCCCCCAATATGTCTTCCACTCCTACAAGTTAAATCATATAAACTTTTAAATCAGCTCCTTTGGATTTTCCAGTTCAGTTTGTCTATGGGTCTAGCCACACTAGGATAATGTAGTAATAATAATAATAATAATAAAAGCTAAGATAGCACATATGAACTAACACGTTTTTCAACACTAGTACAGTGCCGGTAGCAAAACAGAGGGTTCACCTCAACTAATTTACACATGTTAAAATACAGCTTGCCCTGTCTCCCTTCGGGTTTTAAAATCTGTTAGCTAGCATTCTAAATATTAATCTGTCTTCTACTGTGAGCTCTTTGGAGCAAGAGCTGTTGTCTGTGTCTTGTTCAGCTAAACTGATGCTGCTAAACATAATTTAAAACCAATGAGAAGCTATAGGTAGGCTCACAAGGTTCACAACAGGCCTTTAAAAGAATTTGGGCTGGGTTGTAAGGCCCTGATTCTGCAAACTTTGCTATTGTGAATAGTCCCATTACTTAAGGCACTGATACTCATGGTCGTAAAGTTAAACGTGTTTGTGTTTACAGGATCAGGGCCCAAGTTTGTAAAGAAACCCAAAAGCAATGGCATTTCACATGGTTTCAGGTTCTGTTGTGAGTGTTTTATTCAGCTGTAAGTAATAGCCTGGGCCTAGCAATATTTATAAATAAAAGTCTAGCATATTCTGAAATTATTTCTCTCATCTTTGCTTTTATTTTTAACTCTGTATGTGCCTTCCACATCTTTTCTCTGTGTAATTTTATTGCTAATGTTATCATTGAAAAGATATCATATTATATTTACCTAAGAAATATGCTAACACAGCATGCTAATAGTTTACATTTTTCGATACCCAATGCATATGGATAAACACAGTTGTTTGATAGATATTTTATTGTTTTAATAAACCTCATACCATTTTATTTTAAAGTCACTGCATGTAAACACAGTTCTGCTTCTTGGCCATGTCAATGGGTACTTCTGGGGGAATCACATTTGTATTGTGCTTTTTGGGCAAAGGAACTCAAAGCACTTTACAGACTTCAGTTAGCACCAATTGTAGCCATCTCTGGAGTGGAATGTAACAGCACACAAACATTATGTAAGAAGTATAGATTTCTACCATATCCAAGCAGGTAGAACTTAGATAGGTTTCTCCATCTGGGAATCCTATTCTTACAATATTTAATATGAAATAATTTCACATGAAAATACAATTCTGAGTGAACCTCAGGTGCTTAACTTACAATCTTTGAATTTCTGCAGTAGGACAGCGTGCATTTTGTTGAGAAACATACATAGCATTTCCTGTCATCTTTGTAAATGGCTAATTCACAAAGGGGAGAATTTTCAGAAGCACCAGGCACCTGCCTAATTCCGGTCCTATTGAACTCAATAGTAAAACTCTCACTGGTGTCAGCAGAGGCAGAATTATGGCAATGCTGAAAGGTTTTGAACAGTCAACCCTTAAGTTGGGCTCACCTAAAAGGAAGATATTGGTCAACTGTCTAGTCTGCAGCAGAGTATGTAAACTGGCTAAAGCCTGATTCTGCAAACACACAAGTGTTTAACTTTACTGCTGAGTAAGCCATGTGTAAGCGTTTGCAGAGTCGGGGATCTAGATTTTCATTGTATTTTTTGCAAATATTTAACTAAATGCAAAGCTCTTTTCAAACAGATTGTCAGTGGCAGATTGAGATAAAGGAATTACCTTCGATATCAGGAGACTAGTATAGCGCACATCGAGAAATGTTTGCAAATGTTGAGAAAACATCTTGAGCGAAGTCTGAAATATTAACTTTATAATAGATATCAAGAATTGCAGCTGTGAAGGATAAGAAAGACTTGGCTACTTGACTTAAAACTTGAATGCCTTTACGTAAATTCCTGTCTTGGAAAGATCTTAAATTCAAATTGGAATAGTTGCACTAGGCTGACCTACCCACTAGTATTTAATTAGTTACTGCATTGGTGTGCTTGCTTAATGTTTGTGTTCCTGATTAAAGTCGTGCTGTTTGCATGCTCTGGTTCTGCAATAATAGCCATCAACTAGTGTACAAAGGCCAAAACATTTTCTCTTTGGAACCTTCTGGAGTGTGACAGGAGCTACTGCCAGGGCCAGGGAGACATCTTCAGGTTGTTGGGACTAATATGGATGTTTGTCTTATTGTATCTGTCTTCAAAAGCACAATGTAACTGCATCATGCATTGATCGCACTACGAATTTTCCCCATTGTGGAAGGGGAGAAGTAGGCATAAAAGCAAACGTGAAGAGAGAGAGAGGGGGGAAGACTGGAATTGGGTAGTTATTTTTTTAAAAAGGCAGTAAAGGGATAGAGATGATTTAGTTTATATATATTACACACACGCAAAGGGGAGCTTAGCCAAATAACTACAGGTTTTTAAAATAAATGTAAAAGATGTCAGCAGAGGGAATTAAGCAAGGGTTAAAAGCAAGCGCAAATAGAAAAAAGAATATAGGTGAGAATTTAAGAACTATAAAAAAGGGAAAGTGACAAGGGTCAAAGCGCACAACAACAATTAGCCCAGGATTATACAAACACACAAAAGAGGATTCTAGTTCTGGTCTGCATACTCCAATCCCATTAAATAAGACTGTATTAATAAGTGTAGCCTGCTCTTTGCCTTTTGCACCAGTGCAAAGTTGTGTAAATCACTTTCAAATCAGAATGGAAGCACATTACACTTGCTTTGTTCTGGTGTAAGTGATGACACAAGGTGCAGGGCAACAGAAAATCAGGACTCTGGCCTTAAAAACCCTCTTGTTAAATTTCAGCGTGGTTCAGTAGGGTGTTACATGAACTCTGAAACTTTACATTTTATCATGCAGACAATATGCAATTTTTAATTTTCCTAGGTTCAGCCTTTGTCCATCTTTTTTAGTTTAGAGCAGGGGTTCTCAAACTGGGGTTTGGGACCCCTCAAGGGATCATGAGATTATTATGGAGGGAGGGGAGTCGGGAGGTGTCAGCCCCTGTGTATGCTGGCGCTGCAGCTGTCAGCCCTGCACATGGCTGATAGCCAGAGCTCTTCAGAGTTGGGTGGCCAGAGAACAGTGGCTGCTGGCCCGGTGCTCTGAAGGCAGCGCCACCCCCAGCAGCAGTGCAGAAACAAGGAAGGCATGACATAGGGGGTGGATGGGATGGCATGGCATGGCATCGAGGGGTGGGGGGAAGGGGTTCGTCGCTTTTAGGAGCGGGTCATCAGCCTGAAATATTTTCAAAAGGGGGCCCAGCAAAAGAAGTTTGAGAACCCCTTGTCTAGAGGGCCTCTTCTAAATCAAACAAGTGTACAGGCAATTTCTCCTACATCCCCTAGGTCAGCCAGGAGAGTGGGCAGCAGTAAGACTGCCTATCAGCAGAAGCATGTAGGAAAACACTTTTGTGACTTCAAACAAAGGTCAGTTCGAACTAAGGGCCTGATATTGCAAAGCATTGAGCCTCAACTTATTTTCCTAGCTAGGCAGGAGGAAACAACTGTTTGCATCAGCTAAAGCTTTTAGCTAGCTTTTTCCGTTGAGTTTTGGACATGGACACTGTCATAGATGTACTTCTCACCTGCCAAGGCCCAAAATGTATGACAAAAAACAAAAATGAGGAATACAAATACTTTCTCTGCTCTGTAGCATCTTCCTCTCCCCTGCACTTTTTCTGCAATGACGTTGGTCACCTGAATGTGCTTACACTACAGATTTTAAAAATGCGTAAAGCACAAATGCTTATAAGATCAACAAAATATGCTGAACAGTGGTCCTGTGCCAGTAACAAGAGGGAAATGTCCCATCCGTGAGTTATCTCACAAATGCTGTTCCAGAGCTAGGTTACTACATCTTCAATAATGCTAATATGGTTTATAAACTGAGTACACAAAATCATCTATGTTGATTTCACTTTTAGTAAAGACGGGTGGTGGAAAAATGTTTTCTTGATGTGAAACATTGGCGAGAGCATTTATATTTTCAAGCTTTCAACTGAGAATATTGCTTAAACCTGATTTATTTTTTTAATTAAAAATGTAAGTGGATCTTTTCATAAACTTTTAAACCTCATTGCAATAATTTCCCGTGTAGGTGATTGGGCATTCCAAGTACCAAGAGTCCCAAAGAATTGCAATCTTTTTGAGTATGCAAGATGAAGTCCAGACAGAAGAAATCATTAAGGACATGTTTCAGAGAGGGAAGGAGTGTTTCATTCCACAGTACAAGCCCCGGAGCAGTCACATGGATATGGTAAAGTTAACTTCCGCTGAAGAAATTTCTTCACTTCCTTTGACATCTTGGAACATTCATCAGCCTGGTGATGATGATATAAGGGAAGAAGCTTTGTCTGTGGGTAAGTGTTTCCTTCTTTCTGATGCTGATTCTCAGACTATGGTTACACTAGAGAGCTTACAGCAGCGTAGCTTTCTAATGTAGCTGCTCTAAGCCGACGGAAGAGAGCTCTCACGTTGGCTTAATTACTTCAGTCCCCTGCGAATGGTGACAGCTCTAATGCTGACATAGCGCTGTCCATACTGGTGCTTAAATCGGCATAAGTTATGTCACTCAGGGGGCTGGCTAATTCATTCCCCTGAGTGACATAACTTATGTTGACTTAAACTGTAGGGTAGCCATAGCCTCAGATTCAATGAGCAAGAAGTTGCCTGGGGTCAATAAGAAGCTATTAGAAGGGAAGGAAGAACAGTATGTTAGAATGTGCTCTGGTTCCTGAAATCCTAATTTCTGAAAGTTCTATAGGCTGGAACGTAGACATTTTTATAGAATCCTTGATCCTAAATGTTGTTTTGTATGGATGAATCCTAGTGCCTACACAGAGTCTGCAGAAAAGCTTTCAGGATTGAGGCCTTAGACTGCAAAATAAAAGCACTTTCTACTAGAGCTGGGTGAATATTTCAAATCATTTTCTGTCATTATTCATTCACATTTTCATTTGTTTATTTATTACAGCCTCAGACTCTTGGCACTTTACAAGATCTACAAGTTAGTCAGTTTTATAAGTCAATATAAAAATTCTAGCCTGTAGAATACTAATTTTATTGTCATTTGATCTCCAAATCAAACTCTACCACATCCAGTTTGTCAATCCAACCCTCTCCAACTGTCCACACATTCTAAACACACTTGCTTTGCCTTTGTTCACACTCCTTCTGGGTTAGCTTTCTGCAAATATTCCGGTGAACGTCTTCACTGGCAGAAATATTTAAGAATATTCATGGAAGGCAAATGCTGAATTCATGTGGGAAACCTGATTCTGAGAGATGCTCATCTGTACAGAGATTTACCAGGTTACTAGATTGCACTGTTAGGCAAAGTCGCCAACAGCCCCTGTAAGTTAGACACTGTAGCAGTTCAAACCAATTCAGTTGAACTGGATTTTAAATGTTTCTTATTAGCATGTTCCTTTCCCAGAAGCATTAGTTTACCTTCATGGGATTTCTCTTTAGCCATTTAGTGTTATGACCATTAGCACCAGTATTGGGTCTCCATTTATCAGCGTTTTCACTTTAATTTTGTTTCTATTGATTGACTCGTTCATTTCTTCTCTTTTGTCCTGCTTATTATTGTCCTGCTTATTATTTATTTGTGATATCTTTATATGAATTCAGGGGTTATCCTGTTTAGAGACTGGAAATGCAGACATCCTTCCTCTTCTCTGAATAGCTTTTCAAAGGTTAGAAAGTGCCTTTAAGGTCTTTGAGGCTATTGCATGATGAGACATGAAGTAGACACACTATTCCCAACAAAAAAACATACAGAACCTCTGCAAAATGTCATATTTTTATCATGGGTGTTGCCATATTTATTAAACTTCAGTACGTTTGCAGGAATGCCAAGCTGCTTTGCTACCATCCCTACCATCCCTGGTAATTATGCATGTGTGAATCATTTATTTCCACGATGTTATCAAATACTGTAGTGATGTGTGGTATTTTTAAATTGTTATGAGTAGATAACTTGGTATTATAATAGTAAAGTTCCCATTGCTTGCATATATTGCTATTTAATTTCTATTAAATGTCCTGCAGGTACGTACATAAGTTATGTCACCACTGACTATATACATGACAAAAAAAGAAACCTCAGACTATCCATAAAACTTTTTTGTTTCTCACAAGTCTGGCTCTTAAGGAGAATAGTTCACTATCTATTCTATGCATTGTGTTGTTAGACCTTGGGTATGGATCACAGGTCCTAACAGATAGAGATACTCCCTTTAATTATAGTCCTTTCTCTGTTAGATCAGGATTGTACTGTTTGATCTTGGCAGCGCACAGCATTACACACATTATTGATGTAAAAATAGATTGACAGTTTCTCCAATACGAAGTCTTTCATCTTCTCTACCATGTAAAAATGACAGTTCATTTGTCATTTACAGTGTTGCTTTCTATTGGCCATTCTAGATACTAAGCAACAAAATGAGCAAATGTGCAATGGTGGCAAAATCAAAGTCCGGCCTCCTTGTGAGTATGCATTATGATACGGTCTTTAATTACATGATAACATACTATTTTTAACCCAGGACTTCCATCTAATTCAGTACACAGGATGGTCCTGCTCTGGGGATGCATTAGGGTTGAGTACAGCAGCTTAGGCCAGTTAACATGATCCCATTGAAAGGAAAATGGATACTTTTAATTTACAATTGCAGCAACCCACTGATAAGTACTTTGAAATTGTTATTGAGGGAGCATTAGCCCCATTTCAAAGTTTGCCTTTGGGAACTACCTTGCAGAAATATTTTTAGCTGCAAATACTCTGTTTTAGCCACCTTTAAAGTCCTGCTATTTATTTATGTTGCACTCACCACACCTAGGACATTGGCAGCTATAATCAGCTCAGAATTCTTAACGACTTAAAAATATATAGAGTCTTTAGTGTTGGGACACATGGATTGGCAATATGTTATTGAGAGGGTCACATGAAAAATACGGCTACAAAAGAAAGGTGGCATTTTAAAAAAGATCAGAGGCTGAATTTTAAAAACAGTGTACCAGGAATAAGAGGACTTTGAAATATGAGACATATGAAGAAGTTTAGAAATAGAAAAAAAATAAGAGGAAAATGGTATAACTGAAAGCAAAGTAGATGTCTTATGTCACTTCAGACACATTAGTTGTGCAATAGCTATACATGAAGAAATAATGGTAGCTTATAAAACTAAGCATTCTGAAATAAGATACATTGCATATAGTACTCTGGGGGTTACTGAGACAGATTGAAAGAAAATATGTTCTGAATGTCAGATAAATGGAATGTACACGTGGTGGAAGCAATGATGTTAATATTACTGCGTAGTGGGAAAACAGAATGCTACAAACAAGGTTTTAAAGTGATTGAGGGTACTAGTAGATTGTCTTCTCTTTGGGGAGACTTGATTAAAATTTACAGTACAATATATGTCAAGGGATAGATTATAATTTAAAATCTCTTTAGAATGGTCATAAAAAGAAAAGCTGAGACCATGTCATGAAACAAAATTGGAAATTGAGGCTTAGCTCTTAATGTAATTTATTTTTTAATGAAATGATTTAAAGTTTGGAATGAACTTCTGCTTGAAGACAATGAGCCATAGTATTTTGTTGCATAGGAAGAATCAATTCAGTTCTAGTGAATCATTAACATTCTGGTGATGAGTCCTTGGTGGAGAGTTGATTCATACTCTCTTGTAACGTAGGAATTACCATCCTAGATCAGGCCAGTGTTGCATCTTGTTCAGTATCCTGTTTCTGACAATGGCTGATGTCAGATACTTCAGTGAAAGGTGCAAGAAACTCCTGAGTGTGTAGCTATGTAATAATGTGCCCAGAGGGGAAATTTATTCCTTAATCCTGCATCAGTTAGCACTTATTTATGCCATGAAATATAAGGCTTAACCTTCCTTCCTTCCTTCCATCCATCCATCCAAATGCTCTCATCATTATTATAAGAATCTAATCCTTTTCAGAATTGTACTAAGCTTTTGGCCTTAATGTTACCTGGTGGCAATGAGTTCCATAGCTTAATTATGTGTAATATAAAAATATATTTCCTTTTCTCCATTTTAAATTTGCTGCCTTTCAATCTCATCAACTGGCCTATTGTCCTTGTATTATGAGAGGGTAACTATGAGAACCTGATTTACCTTCTCTATAATATTAATTGTTCTTTTAAAGCTCTATCATATCACCTTGTATTTGTTTCCTCTCTAAACTAAACCATCCTAATCTTTCCAGTCTCTTTTCATAACAGTCTTTTCTGGGCCTCTGATATTTTTTCCCACTGGTCTATGGACCTCTTTTATTTCTGCTATCTCCTTTTAGAGAGAGGGTGACCAGAATGGAATCCAGTATCTGAAGCAAAGATGTGTATCATTGATTTATGTAATGGTGGTATTATAATTTCAGTATTAATTCCTTTATATTTTTTTATACACTCTAGCATAGTTTGCTTTTTGACTGCTGCTGTCCACTGAGCAATCCACATAGATGCCTAGGCCTTTTTCCTGAGTTGTTACAAAAACTCTCCTCCCAATACACCCTCTAGGTCCATAAAATACACCACAGAGGACCCTACATTATTTCTTATATGGTATGTTACATTGCAACTGGTAGTGAGCCTCTCAGCCTCAGTAGACAGACTTGCACTAGCTTGGCTTGAGCTTCCCTAATAGGTAAGGCTGGAATAACACCTGTGGCCAAAACGGTACAGGTTTGAGACCCAGCCATGATAGCAGCCATGTCCACTGGCCTTCTTTTATCTTCCATCCTTTGGCTGAGTGATGGGAACTTCCACCAGCTCCTGCATTCTGATTGGCTGGCTCTTGGACTGAGTACATGAGTCATACAGAATTGCCTGCTCTTAATGTTGGCTTCTACACTAGCTTCTAGCAGCTACCTGAGACTGCTTAGTACCAATCAGCACCCACTCCTCTGGATTTTTATGTACACTTTTAGCTGTGCCCCTACCTCTTTTTGTTCTCAGTAACACACATGATTTTAAAAAGTCCCTTTCACCTCGCCACTGCTGCTCTCTCTTTCTTTGGAATGTAATAAATGAACTGCTGTAGTAGGAAAGCAGGTGGATTTCACTGGCATAATTTTGTAACATTTTAAACTTCTTTACTCTGAACTCCTTTTGTGTAGCCTGTAGAACTTGAACAAAATATGGCTTAATTCTAACAGCACATCTAACCAACAACATGTTGTTGGAGTTCTAAAAGCCTCTGGAATATTAAAGCTATTCACTTTTGTAAAGTTCATTAACTCTTTAAAAGGTTACTGTTCCTTTTAATCACTCTTAAATGTTGTATTGCTATTCTCCTGGCATAAAATGGCCTTGTTAGTTAATCTCTCTCACTCAGCAAAACAACTGAAAAGATTACTTCTTCTGTAATTAATTAACGTGTAAAGGATAGTGGATATGGCATAGTAAAAGACTGTAAATTCACTGCAAGTGGCTCTGAAGTGTTTTGTCTCAGAGAGCTAATTTTATTACAGTGTGAACAATAACAGTGTTATTTTCTTAGTAATGTTTCCTAGATACAGAAGTCTTTCAAAAGCAAATAATAGGTTATCATTTGTTCAGGAATATGGCCTGAAACCTACATGGGAGTCTTGAGAGAAAAATTTGAACATGCAAGTATTACTGTCTACCTCCGTGAGACTAGTTTAAACAAAGATTTTATCTTCATTGCTTTTCTTCTTACAGATTATTTTTGTTCATGGTTTTTGGAGTAAATGTAGACATGGATTGGCAGCACTGGAGCCTCTTTGTCCACAGAGTAGAGACAGTATGGGCAATGGGAGTGGATACGTTTCCATGCTGTCCAACAGTGTGCTTCAGCCTGGAGTTGGATGGACCATCATTAGGGAGAGAAGATCTCCCTCCTTGTCCCATTTAATCCTTGTGCTCTTTGCTGAGATGACTAGGAGTGGACCAGTTTGTGATATACCTCACACCTCCTCGTCCTTTACACTGGGAAATTTCTTGGAGCCTGGAGAAGGATGATCTCAAAGTGTGGGATGACTTCTGCTGCTTCATAATGTGAGTTAGGATATAACTCAGCATGAGCATCACAGTCTGGTTCAACAATTCCATCTTGTGCTGACTGTAATTATTTTGAGTATTTGTGATTGAGGACTAGGCTCATTAAGCTAGCACATTCATGCTCAGAAGTGATGCGACGATTTCCTTTTACCAGCAGGTGTCAGGATCCTATAGATTTAGTAGCGTGAGCTAGTGTCAGGTTTGCTGGCTTTTATAATTAAAATCTCATTCAGGCATTGCAGTCACACAAAGGGGAGAGCAAATATTCCAACCTAATATCTCAAAAAATGAGCAATCAGGGAGTGGGGACAGAGATTCCAAGTGTGATCATTTTTATTAAGTCGATAGTCTGTATAAGGTTTGTGTGTAAGAAATATAGTGGTAAAAAGCAGCCGCTCTCAGTCATTGTGATGATAAAACATGTCTGACATGGATGGCAGTGGAGCAGTCACCTGCTGCCATACACAATAAATCCTGCCATATAAACATTCCTAACCTTTCTATCCTTTGGACTAACTCTTAATGGGAGTTATGTTTACGCATCAAAGGGGAAATTAATGGCTTACATCTTAATGATTTATATTTCACAGACAATTTGGTTGTTCCAGCAATGGAGTAGAAACATATACTAATAATTCTCCATGTGGAACCATATCAAATGCCTTACTGAAATCTAGGTAAATTAGATTCACTGCATTCCCTTTGTCTAAAAAATCTGTTATCTTCTCATAAAAGGAGATCAGGTTGGTCTAGCTAGCACAATCTACCTTTTGTAAAACCATGTTGTATTTTGTCCCAATTACTGTTAACCTCAATGTCCTTAACTACTTTCTCTTTCAAAATTTTTTCCAACACCTTACATACTGCTGAGGTCAAACTAATAGACAGTCAAGTTGTTTTAGCCTCTTTGCTCAGGAATATGGATTATGGGAGCAAATAACTCACCTGTCAAAGAAGGAAATATTAAGGCAGATAACCAGAGTGTTTCTAAGCAATGATTTCCTTTACTTTGGACTTGCAAAACCAGAAAGTGTTCTAAGTGGCTTCAAGTGAGGAATGTAGCTTACGTGATGTACTTTATGAAAATACTTCAAAGAACCACCCAATTGAATTGCATTTCTTTTAGCAAATTCTGAAAAGGAGACATACTAAACTTTAAACCTGAACAGACAGAAAGCTTAAATCACAAGTGAAAGGCATGCGATGGTTTCAGTCTGATCTGTAACATGGTCTTTTCCATATTGTGAAATCAGCTACAGTTTTGACTCAAGTCTTAAAGAGATGCCACCAGAGGTCCTGATTGCAAATGAAAGGATATTTATTGGTGGAGCTAAGAGGAATGTCCGTGCATATGGACATGTATGCTATATCTGGCTCCAGGCAATGCTGTCAGCCTCTCCCATTCTTGGGCACTAAATTTACAAAAATGTATTTTTTGAAAAGGGACTAAAAATGGAATGAGAATATTTACTTGCATCTTAACATATTGGAATAGAAGCTGAGCAAAGAGCATTATTAGTGTATTTTGCAACTTTATTAATGAAAGAATTACTGCCAGTCATCTGTTTTAAACCTGTATGACTGATGGTGATCATGTAGCTTCTCGGGGAGAGGTATAAATTAAGCTATAATTGAGCAGGACACATGTGAATTGTGAAGACTAATGTTTTGTGCTGACACAAAGCATTGACATGGATGAGTAGATGGATAAATGCTGAATTGCTCAATGCCTGTTTGTAGATTCTGCAGATGATTCTGTTTTCTGCAAAATATTTTATTGAAGTTATAACCAAAGATATTTAACTTACTCTGAGTCGTACTGGATGGTTATACCTTTGGGGGACTTTAGTGTATAAAGGGACAGTATTCCACTGGGATTTTTCTGAGTGAGTGGTAATGCATAAAGAATGTGTCACCACAGGTCACCACCACCTCTTGTGGACATGCACAAGGCACTGCCTGCAGTGTAACCAGTGGGATTCCACTGTTTGGGGAAAGGGGCCCCAAGAGAACACCTCTCGTGTGCTATGGAGCCCAGCTCTGTCGGAGCTCCCTGTGCAGTGTGGACTTGACGGTGAGGTGGGCCAAGGAAGCAGCTGTAGTAAGGACTGTGGACCTGCTGTCATGTGAATTCATTGCCCATCCCTTTTACAGGAGGAGTGGTGCACAGGTACCACGGAGGCTACTGTGGCCTTGAGTCTGGAGCAATGTTTATGAAGCAGCAGAAGAATCATCCTGCTCTGTGGTGGTGAGGAGCTCTTCTCCAGGCTCCAAGGAACGTCTCAGCATACAGCGCAGTGACTTGGCCTTTTGTGCTGGAGGAAGGGTTCGGGCTGGAGTGCTTAAGAAAGAATTATAGTTTTAGCCCTTTAAACCTTAAGATGTTGCTTAACATTGTAAATAAATCCAGCTCCAATAAACTAATCAAGAGAATATAGACCTGAACAGTGTGCCTAATTACTGGGCCTCACATGGAGAGTAGAGGGGGGAGGAATTAGTTATCTAGCACTTTCTACTTTGGTAGGCCCCAATTCAGCAAAGCATTTGAGAAGGAACTTAAGTCCTAATAAAATCAGTGGGACTTAAGCAGGTGCTTTGGCACCTGATCCAAAGCCCACTGAATTTAATGACTCCCATTGACTTCAATGTTCTTTGGAAGGAGGCCCTTACTAAATAGGGATGGCTTGCTGACTTGGGGTCTTACTATCTAGCATAAGGTTGCCAACTGTCCTTTATTATAAGAGATATCCCTCATTTAAATAAAAAAACCTGTCCCATACAAAAAATCAGCATGGCGTGCCTTTTATTCCATTTTTCAACCCAGGCTGTATTGCTGTCGTACTTGTCCAGAGTATTGCTCCAGCACCTGAAATCCAAGAAGGAGTAACACTTCACTTAACTTGACGGAAGCCTCAGGTCAGAACACCACTCAAATTTGGACTGGCTGCCCTTCTGTCTCTAGACTGTTGTTGCAAATTACTCTTCCCACTGAAATCTGAAAAGGTGCCTCTGCAGATTGCAGGAAAGCTTCCCCCAGCTAGCTGCTGTCTTCCTCCAGTCCAACCCCCTTCTTTCAGCAGTGGGCAAAGACCAGCAACTACAGCCTCTGACTCAGCTCCTGACACTTGCTGAAGTCCTGGGTTATCTGTGGCACCCAGAGCTGGAGAGACAGAACCCCTAGGAAATAGGGGAAGGAGATGGGACACGCCCCTAGAGGCTCAAGTGAAGACTAGGGACATCTGAGGTCTGCGCCATATTTTTGAAATCCAGTGTTGGCAACCCTGCCCTTTACTGGCATGTGTTGAATAAAAGGTAGATCTCTCTTGGGACTTCATTCCGAAGAAACAAATGTCCCTTAATAATTAGAATAGTTATGTGATTATTAATAAACAAACACTGCTAAGGTGCTTGGAATACTGCACTGTTAAAAACATTCACTGTATATCACACATCTGGAGGGAAAGGAAATTAGTGACCATTTAAAATTAGCTAAGGGTGGTTGATTTTTTTTCAAATAAAATCAGATCTGAGGTTTAGTCCCATAATACAAATGTGTTTGAGATTGTAAAGGTACTCTGACAGTGATGGCTATAGAAATGTCTATACAAAAAGCAGCTTTAAAAAATCCCAGCAGATACCTAAAATGGCAGATAAAAGAACCAATGATTTTTCTCAGTCACATAGGTAACTTGTTTGCTTTATCTGACATGTAGTTCATTATGTCAGTGGAGCTATGCGGATCTACCCCAGCTGAGGATCTGGCCCTTTGTGTTTTAGCTTACAGTTTCTAGGGGCGTGTGAATTTCTGCTGAACTTCTGATACTGATTTTCAAGGGCTTGATTGTGTGAGCTAACATGAGTTATTGGATATGAATTTTTTTTCTGTTCATGGGATTCTTTTTGCTTTTTAGCAGACTAACTGGGGGAAAGTTGAGATATATAGTTGCTTATATCTGTTTGTTTGTGTAATCACTTGCGTTACTGGTCGATGTCAGCATAATTGGTTCTGGATGAATAACTTTTTTTCAGATAGCTTACCAATTGCAGCAAAGTGCAATGTTTTTGTCGCCTTGCTCATTAGATTGGGGCAGTAACAGTATCTTGACATCTCCCACTGTTAAATGTATATACTACAGGACATGAATCGCAGTGTAGGTATGGGTTTCCCACCCTCAGGGTCCTTTAGTTTGCTATCAGTACTGATTGCTTAACTGTTTTTATTTCTTCCCCACCATTTAGCCAGGAGAGCAGATGGATGGTTGTCTCTGAAACTGAGCCCTATAATTCTGGGACCAGTTTCCCAGCTCAGGATTGTAGGCCTGTTCCTATTGACCTCGACATGTGTAGGATTGGGCTTTGTAGTGAGCAGGTTTCTCATTTACACCTGTCATCTCAGATAGTTCAACCTCTGCAATGACAGAGACTCTGCTTTTGAATTCAAAGATTTCCACAAAAGCTCAGGCCTTTTATAAATTTAGAGCTGAACTATTAGAGTTATTAACAACTGCAGCAGCTGTGCTGGCCCCATCCAGACCATGAAAGGAAAAGGCCACTCAGCCTAACATCATTGCTGCGTATCAAATTATTTATTTATTTAGGTATAACATTATTCTTATCTATCCATTTATTATCTGTGATGTGGTGGTGCCTGGAAAACCCACTTGTGGACCAGGGCACCATTGTGCTAGGTGCTGTACAAACATAGAACAAAAAGACAGTCCCTGTCCTAAACAGCTTACATTAAAAAAAGAAATCTCATACAAAAGCTCCACCTGCTCTGACAATAATTAAACTTGCAGTAACCACCCAGCAGCATTAATATTAATATACAAATAAATTAATTCATTAATCAAAGGTAACAATTGCCCTTAGCCAGCAGACAATAAAATGGAAAAACAAATCCAGAAAAACCTCTCACCTTCCCCAAGTCATGCCCAGGAACATAACCTTGTCTTTCCCCAAAAATCCCAGCAAAAAGTTACCGAGTTAGGAAAATGCGTACCAAAGATGGTCTGGAGCTAAGCTAGCATGGAAAAGCATAACACTGAAGACAAGTGAATCTGTGAGCTTGTGAAACTTCCAAATAAATGTCTGTAAACTTTGTGTGTGAATGAGGAATGATGTTAAGTGATGATAACCATGTGTGCACTAATTGGCTCAAAAGGAAGTGCCCCAGTATTAAAGGGCGCTCCTAGATTAGTACCCATGGCTGGTTCCTCCAGTCCATAGCAAATCATCTCATCTTCATCTCCGGGTGTCAATACTAATGATGTTTTGGGCCAGGTGTTCAAAAGAGTTCTGCTTCCATTTAGGCATCAAAATAAGCGGCCAAGTTTTAGAAGATAGGGTACTGAACTCTTTAAAATCTGGCTGTAAGAGCCACAGTGACAGCTACTAAGTACTGCTGGAAATCTGGCCCCGTATCTGGTGACCGTACAGCACGTTGTGTATTTCCTATCTCCATGCATTTGTCACAACTGGGGATGCCATTGAATGGGTTTATCTTGGCTTTCAAAAGCTCTTAGGTGATTTAGGAGGTTGTCTCATTTTCAAAAGTGATTTAGGTAGTTAGGAGCCAAAGTCTCATTGAAAGTCAATAGCCTCCTAAATGACTAAGTCATTTTTTAAAATGAGTCTTAGCATGGGATTTTCAAAAGTCCCTAAGCAAAGTAAGGGGCCTAAATCCAATAGACTTAATGGCGCTTTTGAAAATCTTGTCATAGTCCCCTAAATCACTTAGTCACAGATCCTCAAAGATATTTAGGCACCTAATTCCCAGTAATTACCTTTTAGGAGCTAGGCCTTATGTGTTCTTGAAAATTTTACCCAAGTTTAAGTAAATCTGTGCTAAAATTTAGAGAGAGTATATTTAGAAAGAAGTAAAGAATTTAAATATGTGATGGGTCCCTTCCAACTCTAATATTCTATGATTCTATGATTCTATGGGGTGCATAGAGCCTTAGCAAGCACTTAGCCTTTAGTGTTAGAACTTTCCCAAGCTAAGCAAACCCTGCTGGTATCCGTTTCTGTGCTTTGTAAGGCACCAGGATGGATATCTTTAATGTTAAAGGCAATTGAGTGTGTGTTAACTTCTGTTTCTATGCAATCGGAATAGAACTGTAGGCAGCAAGTAGTTGGTTTTTTTTCCTGTTTAAAAAGTGATGTTTTACAAAAAACAAAATGTAGATATTTTTATTCCTGTGATCTGCCCCTTAGCTGAGCTGTGTAACTCAGGGATCAGAGAAACTTTTCATTCTCTGCTGGTGGATAGGTTTTGAAAAAGCAGTCAGCATTGAGTGGCACTGCAAAGGCAGGCACATAAGCTGGTCTCATGTTGCTTATGGTGTCCTTTTTATGGAGAGAGAATGTCTTTTCAGGAGGATGGCTTAAACACAAAAGTAAATGATGCTCTCTGGGCTCGATTCTCCATTGATCTGCAATCATTCACAGCTATGAAAGTGGGTGTCAGATGCAGCCAAATGAGTGTGTGAGCTAGGGATTGAAAGTGCTGTATAACAGCTAGATGACACACAAGCTGCAAGACTGTGGAGACTCAGGCCCTCCGTGCGGACAGAAGAATATAAGCAGCACAAACATGGTACTTCAGGAAAATGCTTAAAACGCCAAATGGCTGCAGTGAAAAGATGAGACTGCAGTCTGACCTTCTGTGATCCTAAGCTCAGGAGGCTTCTGTGCTGAGAGCATGAATTTTAGAAATACATTGCCACTCCCTTGCAAGGACATGATCTCTGACTACCAAGACCCAGATTCTGCCTAGACATTGTGTGGATGCATTGTGTGGATGCATAAGGAGTCTTCCCCCACACTTTACATGGCCCATGTAAAGGACAAACAGAATTGCAGACCTTGTGCTTTGGGGAATAGAGGGGCTGCTCTTTCCCTGATCCTTATGACATATACGAAGCCTCAAAGGGGCCCACGAAGGTTGGTAGGAGATGAGATCATGGCTTCACACAGCCTAATGAGGGCAAATCTACCAGCAGTCAGAGTAAATGAGGCCTTGTATCACTGTTTAAATCAGGTTTGAGTGGCATCCCTGTTTCAACCCACCAGCAGAGACCAAGTATTCTCCACAAGCATCTCTTTGCTAAGTTTCAGAAGCAAATAACAATGTGAGTATCATAGTAGCACTTTATACTTTTATCTTGGTTCTTATATGAATTTCCTTATTTTTCCAAGGATTTGCCAGTTTTGAAAAAGTCCACCTGCTTTCCCAATTCTTACCTTCACCTCTTTGTGGAGATGGCCATCAGCACTGCTTGTGCTTCCAGGATATACAGACTCGTTAACTATGATTTATTCTTCACTGTCAATCGCATACGCACCAGCATTGCTGATTCTTCTGTCAAAGATCATGATTTTCATTTCGGTGATTTTGAATCCTACTTTGGCAGCCTCATATTTGACATTGATAATGGTCTTTTTCATGGACATTGCAGAAAAGAAGGTAAAAGTCTATATGTAAAGGCAAATGAATGGGGCATGAAGCCATTCTCTCCTATTCCAGTTTAAACTACACTTCGGTTTTGAAAGATAATAAAAATAAATCATTGTTTACATAGTACAGCCCAAATCCTCACCCTGTCGCTCTGTGGATGTGGACCCAGCTGTGTGTGGGGGGGAAAAAGGGAAGCAGGGCCCATATTCAGTGGAGCATGGTTCTGTGGTGGGCGGGACTAGCATATCCATGAGTGACAATACTTGTGTGGCAGGGCTGGAGGTGTCACTGTCATTGCAAGGATCCTATGTATGGGGGCAATTGCTATGGGTTGAGAGGGACTTTTCCTCCCCAACCTTGCACTGTCCTGATGAGGCCTTGTTCAGTGCTGATGCCGGTGTTGTGCTTTTTCACTCCTGGTTCCCCTGTGCGAATTCTGTGGTTGCACTTCTGAGCCTACTACAGTTGTTCCCCAACCCCTGCCATAAGGGGCTTCATTGCTCCCCTGCAGTCTGGGGAGTGCAAGAGTCTTCTCCCATGGAGCTCTACAGCACTCAGTTACAGTTACAGAGATTGGGATTTGGGGCTGATACTACCTGAACTGCCTTCGGTTTTTTTGCGGAGTAGCATATATGGCATGTCAACCTTCTACTGTTTGGCATTTTACTTTAATCTTGTGCTGCATGAGTTGTTTTGAAATCAGATGGTACATTGTGAATCAGGGCAAAGAAATTCTACAGCACTCTGGCATATTGAAAAGTGTGAAGGTGCCTATTACTATATTTACGGCATCATTTTTCACACTGAAGATTTGCACAAGCTTGTTTGAGTTACTCAGCATAAAATCAATGATTGCAGAGGGGTGCACTCATTAAAACAGGCTCGGGTTCTCTAGGGATTCCAGGAGGGAAAAAAAAGTTTCTTAAACTAATACATCTAAATTAATTGAAGTGTGGCTTGTGCTATGAGTGAAATGATACAGAAAATTTATTTCTTCCCAGCACTATCCCTGCCAATTCCTTTTCCACAGCACTCCCGTTCACTTGCCTTCTTCTTGTCTGTAATATACATATAAAGTAAAATGAAAATGACTATGTAAAAATGTACCTTTCTTTGGAGATCTGCCCCTTGCATATACTCTTATCTGCTGACTTCAGTGACTAAAACAAGTTTTTACTGCGCTTTACCATATGAGCCAACAGAGCTGGAGGCTATTTCTTGTGCATCATCAGCAGAATTGTTTACTAAGTTCCAGTCGCAGGGCCAGTCATTTATGCTCATGCAACTTCAATGAAAGGCAAGAGTTACTGGGGGCATAATTTGATGGGAATGGGGTAACCCCTGCTAACCCAAATCAGCTGGCACAGGTCAGCCATGGGTTTTTAATTGCCATGTAGACATACACCTAGATCCCAGGCTGAGTTTGCAGGCCTGTCAGTTAGCAAACATATCTTTTTATTTGTAAACTGAGCACACATGATCTAAAGTGGCTGAGACACCATAAACACGGAACTCTGTCATGCTGTTTTTAGAGTCATTTTTCAGAGTATAACTGCATCTAAAGACCTCCTGCCCAGTAATTCTGTTTTCCTGTCTTATGCCTATTGGCCATTTGTCTCCCTTTTAAAATAAAAATGTTTGCACCTCTACAGTGCTCTCACCTCACCTTTTACTTCAGGTAGGAGGGAAGCAGTAAACATTTCACAGCCTTTTCGCTGGTCAGTTCCCTCCTGTTGCCCCTTGGCCTTTTTGAAAGCACATTGGCTAAACTGGCCCAAGCCATATTAGTGAGAGACAGCTTGTTTCCACTACCTTGCGTTGCATTTTTGATATTCTAATTAGTCAGTAGGATACAATGGATGGAAAATCACATGGGTAATTCTTTCAAGAATGATGAGCAGTGAAAGGAAATCCAACAGTCTGCTCTGTATGTGCAAATGAGTTGGCCTGAGTGTATTTTTTAGCATATTTTCCAGAAATTAGTAATTGTACGTAGCATCAGGTGGATACCCCTGGAAACTTCCCTATTCAGCTATAGCGCTTCTAGTATAACCTTCCCTATACCATCTTGTCTGTAGAGCCTTATCCCTGACTCACAGATGGGAGGTAGTACATTATCTGTCAACTAGGTGTCCCGTTTTGATGTTGGTTTGTGATAAGCACAGTGCAATCGAAGATGGTGGCAGACACTGGTTTGCAGTTAGGTGAAGCTGTAAAAATACCTGGAACAAGTGATGTAACCGAAGTAACTTCAATAAAACACCACTGCTGAAACACTAAGATTCCTGGGATGCAAATAAGGAACAGTGACCAGGATGTTAATGAATGCCCTATTCCAATTCTTTTAGTTCAGCTGTGTTTTGCTCTATTCTGTCCTCCTCATTTTAATCTTTTTTTCTGCCACAGCAGCATCGAACAGAACACCATTTCTTTACACTGAGAAACTAGTAAGTGTGATACTCTTGGTTCCCAAGAGCTGCTTGAGTTTAGCCAGGCTTGTTTGTTCAGAAGATACCTTTGCCAGATTTTTCATACTCCCAGGACAAGCAGTGGGGCTCTACGCAGTGGCTGCCTCTACACTTGGTAGCAGTTCAGATAGTTAGTTTCCTTTTCTGCCTGCCGAAAAGGTGAATCATCTTCCAAAACAAGGTGGGCAGCAGAGTCTAAATTCTAGTTATCCTCCTGGTTTGACCCCAGACCACATCAGTCTCCAAAGTGTTACTAATACTGGAAAAAATGGTCAATCTGATCCTGAATGTACCAGGCTATTTTTCTAGTCTGGACGGGTGGATCATCTGTAAAGGTTTTGCCATCTATGCATTAGACTACATATCTGTTTTGTTTGGAGAATGACTTATGAGCCAACAGCAGTTTGGTTTCTCTCCTATTATGAGTTCTATTCAAGCTAACTACTAAACCACTTGGGATCAGAAGCTCAGTCATGAAAGGATAAACTCACCCCTCCTGTGGGAAGAACATGTAGGGAAAAAAGTTCTTGTAGAATTTCAAGAGGCTGAACATTTAGGGTTTCAGAGGAACGATGCCCTGCCCTCAGTGGGGAGGAATGTGAGCATCACAGAGGGACAAAGACCTTGAAAACCTCAGGCTCTGGGGAACTCATTACCAAAGCTGACAGATCCTGAGACAACCCTAAGGATAGTCAATATCTCTGTGCTGCAATTGTTCCCTATTGCCCACCCCCACCACCTTGCAGAAGAGGCAGAGGCCAAAGAGAGGAATGAATATTGTTTGTTTCCAGTAGCGTTGAGTAGATTGCTGCTTGCAAATCCTTCGAACCTCAGGGAACATGCCATACAGAGTGGCTGCTCCATGATGATGCCCCCTTAGATATCCAGATATCTCAAATATCCTTGGGGAAAGTGGGGAAGCAGGCATCCCTTTCCACAATTCAGCCCATATTTGGCCCTTGCTCCCCACCACAGAACAGAATGGGTCCTGTAGCATATAAGCCAAGATTTATGAATCAAAGAGACTTGGAGTAAGAGGGACCTGGTTGTGGACTGAGCCATAAGAGCAACAGTGATGGTTCAAGCAAGATTATTACTAGGACCAGTGGTTTTTTCCCCCAACCCAACAACTGACGGTAATCACTTAAAAAATTCTGACCTACCCAACAAGAGCATATACAGTGTGTGCTAAATATAAAGGAGCAAATGTGTCACAGTCTTTAGAATTTACCACATCCCAGTTGCTTGGTTAATGGGGGAGGTTCAGTTACAGGAAATTCTACTGCTACGTTAACACGTTTCCTCCCTCTATGGCTCTGCTTTTAATTCCTTTTCCTTCTCCATTTTGTGGTTGATGCTGAGTGCTCAGTTACTAGGGTTTGTTTGAAGATAGGTGTTTTTTCCCTTCAGGCTTTTCATAGGCCTAATTATTTTGCAGTTGATAAGGTGACTATGTAAATTTGCAGATTTAACAGTCAAGGTATTTTTCATCAGTGCAAGAAAAAGGAGGCATTCGGCAAAGTATAAAACTAGAATTTAATTTAGTGTCGGCAATTATGTGTAAATATTTAAGCCATAAGGAAATCCACAGCACTAGTTTGTTAATCCACTAACCTTTATTTCATCTAATGTATTTTTTCCAACAGGAGGCCTTGATCTCATCCTCATGCCAGGCCTTGGGTTTGACAAAAGTGGCAACAGATTGGGAAGAGGGAAAGGATACTATGATACCTACCTTGAACGATGCATGCAGCACCCCAAAGGAAAACCTTATACCATTGCCTTGGCTTTCAAGGAACAGATCTGTGACACAGTGCCAGTGGCAGAAAATGATATCCAAATAGATGAAATCCTTTATGAAGATAGTTAAAAGTATCTGGATGCCTCTGACGACAAACTGACCAACCAAAGACTTCATATCTGTTAGGTACAGATTTGTAATAATCATACATAATTTTTGTAGCAATAAAATAAACTATTTTTAACTAAACAAAATCAATGAAATGTCATTTATGTTAATAAGGACTGCATTGATCTCATTCGAATTAGCAAATGTCTGTTGTGAAGTCTTATTCTAGAATCAATAGAAACAAGAATGGGTGACTATTTTATTAAAAATAAAAATAATTTAATCTAATCATGTCTGTTTTCTGAGTTACCTGATATTTAACATGACAGTTTTATTGCCCTGCTTTAAAATTGAGCTCAGCTACTAATGGGATTTCATGATGCAATCTGAAAGCAGATATTTGTTGGAATAAAAATGTCTAGTATGGCCATAGCACTTAACAATTATGCACAACCATCAACAAAACATTAGTACCCAAGAAATCACCAGTTAAGCCACACACTCACGTGGTCACAAAGGGGTGGATATGAAAAAGCCTTTGATTGTAAAATCAATATAGATTACATACTTGGTGGTTAAACCATTGTCTAATTATAGAAGTTTTGTATGCTAGCAACTGTATAGTTAAGGATTTGTCCATGTTTTTAGTATAGACCCATAAAAATTGATAGATGAGTTCTCAAGCTGAGCATTTTTTTTAACTATAAGTCAGAAATGGCTTTGATTTAAAACCTAAATTTCCCAGATCATTATTCTATAATGTATTGAAATAGTGCATAAAATTTGCGTACCATATTTTGAAGAAATGCTAGAGAGAAGCTAGGAATTGCAGAGGAGAGCAACTACTTTAGGATGATAGGGTTTGATGGGGATGGACTCTGAAAAGATTAAAACAATTAAATAGGTACAAATTGTTGAATGAGGGGTTTATTGGAGATGGTAGAAGGGAATGTTTCTGGGATGCAGAATAACTTACATAAAGGGGGAGAGAACAGGATAAATTGTTCTCACTGGTTATCACTGGAAAAAGGTGGATGGACTAGGGACCTAATCCAAAGCAAACAGAAGATAATGGAGTCTTTCCACTGATTTCAGCGAGGTATGGTTTCAGATAATCTATTCCTGTGCATAACAATTCTTTGCTTCTTCAGGGCTGAATCATGGCCCAACTTGTGCAGCTGTGCAAGGGAGCAAATGGGGAGAAAGCAGGCCCATACTCCCTTCCGTGGGCTACTTATGGCACAGGTAGCAGTGCAGGAAGGGAAGTGGGCAATGCAGAGATGCTTTGTCCTCCACCCCATACCGGTGAGTGGGAAAGTGTGGAGATATTATGATTAGCGAAGCTACACTGGGTGTAGATCTACTGTAGTTTATTCCTTCTACCGAGCAGCATGGAAAGAGGGAGGAAGATTGTGAGCTCTCCTTAGCAGACTGCTCCAGTGGCAGCACAGCAGGATGTTGCTCCTGGCTCAGGACCGATCCTATAGTCATGATTTAGCCCATAATGTGGGTGTTTAGATTTCTAAAATTGCCTATCCACAATTCAGCACCTAGCTTTTTTGTAGAGCTATGCCAGACAGCTTTCTGTATGTGTCCAAGGTAAGAAATACAACTGGAATGCACCAAAACATTCCCAGTTTGGGCTCTATGCACTATCCAGAGTAATTATGTGAACACAGAAAAATATGTTATCCATTGAGCGGATGTGGTGGTAGTTAGTGTTTTAATGTAATATTCAGATATGGGAATTAAAAGCTATACAGGAGGTAGTAATGAAAAGGAACAAAATCTTAATTTTCTTACAGTCCTACCCATGCCTCCTCCGATACATTTTTGTACATGTATAATTTCTCTCTGAACCTGCACATTATTTCATTCATTTTCACCAATTCACTGTTTCTACATTAAAAATTCTATGAATTCTCAAGCACTGACTACAGAAGAGAAAGCCCTTAAGACTTCACAGATAACTATTATTATGAAGTAAATCATGCCTGCAGTATATGTGGGCTTTTTAATCTAGGATTATTGTATTCAACTTCCCTTCTATTTTTGATACTGTAGTAACTCAATAACTACTTGTTAAAAATCCTATGTGATTGTAAACTCAATTCATTTTGAGGATTTGGTTCAGGATGAAGTTAAATTCCTCTGAAATATAATGAAGGTATCCATGGAATGGAAGCAGCCACAAAGAGATCTGACAGAATTCTTTGTTTTGAAATAGCCCATAAGGATATTTGCATTTGAAATGTCCCAATTTAGATGCATTGCTGACCTGCTCTTTGGAAATATCTGTTGCTACAAAATAATGATCAAATCATTGAGTTAAACCTCCCAAATAGATAGATCTCCTCAAATAATGGATGTATCAGCTGATAATGCATATAGGGCCTAATGATGCAACCCAGCTGTCTTCAACCAAATTTCTCACATGAGTAAGGGTTGCAGGCCAAATTTATCTTGAAGAAGAAATGCGAAATCGTTGGCTATCCCTCAATATGAGGATGATGTCTGCCAGGGGGACTTAAGATGGCTGAGGAGTCCAATTTGTGCTCTACAAATTTTTCCACATATGTTACAGGTGGTTGCTTGGAGAAAGCACAACTGCTGGCTGGGAGGCTGTACACTTTCCTTCCTCCTCTGCTGTTTCTCAGCCTCTTGAGCAAGGTAATTTTCTTCAAAATGGGCTGAGGCTTGATATCTGATGTGATACCATTGCAGCCTATTGCCAGCCAGCTCTTTCCAATTTATGGGGTCAATGCCTCCCTTCTTAAGATATATTTTCAAGGTCTTTTCTAGTGTTTCCTCTGTCCCCTATGGATCCTCTTTCCATGACTAAGTTGAGAAAAGAGTACTTGCTTCGGAAGACAAGCATCAGCCATCCACACACAATGATCAACCCAGCAAAGTTGATGCTTCGTAATCTTCACCTCAGAGCTGTTGATGTTAGCTGTAGAGAGAACGCTGGCATTGGTGCAATGATATTCCCCTCTGATATGGAGAATCTTCCTAAGGCAGCGGTGTTGGTACCACTCCGGATGCTTAAGATGGCTTCAATATGTTATCCACGTCTTGCACATAAAGAAGAGTGCGGATGACTACTGTATTTTAGACCAGGTTCTTACTTTCCATCTGCAGATCTCTGTCAATAAAGACACCATGGAGCAACTTTCCAAAGGATGTGCTGGCACAATGGTTCCTATGTTCGATCTCCATATCAAGATTTGTGAGAGGTGGCTACCAAGGTAAGGGAAATGCTCAGCGTTTTCTGAGGGTTCACCGCTGATGACAGTTTGTGGGAGAAGAGGAGCAACTTGTGCTGGGGCAGGCTGGTGGAGCACCTTAGTCTTCCCAGTGTTGAGGGAGAGTCCTAGGCTACGATAGGCACCTGAGAAGAGATCTAAGGTGGATTGCGTCAGCTTCAGTGTGTGCGAGGATAGCACAGTTGTCAGCATACTAAAAAGTCTTGGTGAGCTTAGTTTTTAGAATAGAGACATTGCAGATTGAAAAAATGGCCATCTCAATTCCAGAGGAAAGGTGGTCATGAATAAGAATCAAGATTACAGCAAGATAGATGGAGAAAAGGGTTGAGGTAATAACATAGCCCTGCTTAACACCTGTACAGTTGATGAATAGGTCCATATCTAACCCATTCCAGAGGATGGTGGCGGTCATTCCATCATGAAGTAATCTGAGAACATGAATGAACTTCAATAGACAAGCAAATCTAGACAGCACTTTCTATAACTCTTCCTGAATGAGAGAATCAAACACCTTAATTAGGTCAACAAATGCCATAAACAATGGCTGGTGTTCTCTATGCTTCTCTTGGATCTGCCATGCAACAAAAATCATGTCAGTGGTGCTCCAAGATGGTCTGAAACCACATTGGGATTCCGGAAGGACATCTTCATCAAGAGGGAGAAGACTGTGCAAAAGCATGCAAGCAAGGATCTTCCTGGCAATGGAGAGAGGGGCAATACCTTAGTAATTCTCACATATTGACTTGTCCCCTTTCTTAAAAATGGTCACAATGTTAGCATTCTTTAGGTCAGGCGGAATTTCCTCATTAACTCAAATTCTAATCAGAAGTTAATAAAGTTTCTGCACAAGTACTATTCCACTAGCTTTGAAGACCTCCACAGTGATGCCATCTGGGCCTGGCGCCTTGTTTGTTCTTGCCATGCCAAACTTCCTCAGAAGATGTGGTTCTGTTACTGCTGAGGAATGGATTTGATGGTGGCAGCTGAGACTTGATTCAGGTTCAATAGAGTCTCAAAATGTTCCTTTCAGCATTGCTTGAGGGCTACATTGTCCTTAAAAAGCGTGAAGCTGTCCTGGGATCACAAAGGGATTATGCTGTTTGAACTTGGCCCGTAGATGGCTTTTGTTGCTTGAAAAAAGCTTCTAATGGTATATTGATTAGTGAAACTCTGGATCTCCATGACCTTGCTTGCCACCCCTGCATCTTGATGTCACACAGCCTCCTTTGAACTATAGCTTTAAGCTGCTTATAAGTCTCTCATTTTTGCTGGTTAGAGTGTTCATTTTACCAAGCATAAAATGTGCTTCTCTTCTGATGAATAACTGCTAGTATTTCCTTGTTTTCATCAAATCAATCTTGATGGTGGTGAGTGGACGGTCTAATCAATTCAGCACATGCCTTGTGAATAATGGTCTTGAACTCCTCCCAATGTGTTTGGATGTCATTGATGTCAGGTAGTCAGAGACCCTTTCAATGAGGCGTTGTTGAAGAGTCTCCTGACTAAGGTGATTTTGAAGTTCCTTAATATTAAAGCCATAGAAGACAAGCTTATCCTCAAGCTCATCCCCATGGGTGACTTCAGTGCAAGAGTTGGACGACATCCCGAAATCTGGAAAGGCACCATTGGGAAAGAAGGAGTGGGAAAAGTTAACTCTAATGAAATTCTTCTCCTCAGTAAATGTGTGGAGTATGATTTGCTTATCACAAATGCCATCTTTAAACAGAGGGACAAACATAAGACCACTTGGAAATACCCATGTTCTGAACATTGGCATCTTCTTCACTGCGTCATCGTCAGAGCCGTGATCATATTGGTGTCCATATTACACAAGCCATGAGAGGTATGGATGACTTCAGGACAGACTATTGTTAGGTCAGATCAATCATGAACATGCGGCTTGCACCACAACACTGTAAACAACTGAAAGGAATTCGAAAGAGTAATAGTAATATACTGTCATCCAAAGAAGGATCCTCGTGGGATTTTTAAGTGAAATTGCATTGTACTTCCATAAAATGAAATCTTTAGAGAGAGAGAACATGAAGGTACTGGGTAAATATGTACTGACATGAGTTTGGGGTGGCCACATTACTCACAAATGTTCAAATGGCATGAGAGAGTTATTCAGATCATTGCAAATGAATGCTAATAAACTGAAAGTTCCCACATGACTGCTGTGTGGAGACACATCGGAAATGAGTTAGTGGTCTCAGACTAGTTCTTGGTGAACTGATGCCTTTGTCACAAAGTCAGCCCCTTAATTGGTAGGGACTGGTGATCTCACTGGCAGTCTCAGCCTAGAAGCCAATAATGGAAGAAATGTGGAGAATGAAGAACTTTGAGGCCACCTAGAGGCAGTTCTGTCAGAACAGGGTTGATAATATTGTTGGAGCAGCACAGGGGAGCTTGTATTGTCATTGCCTTTGTCCAAACAAAGAACTCCTACTTTCAGCATTGGCAAGCTGACAAATTTCAGGAATAATATTAAATTGCTATGTCAATGCTCAGGGTCTATTTAAAGTGTCTATCTTTGGATAGGTAAATATATAGATTAATTCATTACATCTTCAAGTCTGGCCTTTTGAGAGAATTTCACCCAATTACTCATGTACTGAGCACATTTACTTGTGCTGTATTGTAACTTCCAGAATGGCATCCAATCCTGATGTGAGGATTTCAAAAGCTGGAGAATCTGCCCTTGCTTTTGGTAGTTTGGTCCTGTGAATAATCACTCTCACTATTATAAATTTGCATTTAGCACTAATTTGAAGTTGGCTTTAACTTCCAGCCGTTGGTTCTTATGCCTTTCTCAGTTGGGTTAAAAGAGACCTTTAATACTCGGTATTTTCTCCCTGCAGAGATACTCATATACCATAATGAAGTCACCTCTCAAACTTCTTTTGTATAAGCTAAACAGTTTGAGCTCCTTAAGGTTCCTGCTGATGGGTGGGTGGATGGATGAATGGATATATAGATGGTGTAAGACCTAACAGAACTGATGGTAGCAGTTTCTGATATGATATAGTTAGTAAAATTATGGCTTCCAGGCATTAATTAGTATCTGATTTTATTTTTTTTTATTTTTCAGTTTTGTAAACTGTGTATATAGATTTTATTAGAGAGGATTTGTGCTTTATGAAAGATGGATTATGCACCAACCTTTATAGTCTGCATTGAACTGCTTTGTTTGTCTTTTGATGTGCCGATGATCTTTTGGAAATACATTCTTTTAATGTAATGCATGGCATTTGATTAACATCAGCCTTGTGAATTATTGGCTGGACTTTGATAAAATGTAATTAATGGTGCTATAATGAAATGAACATTTTGCCATTTAGTATACAGTCACTTTAGAATACTGAGGATTTGGATTCAGTTGATATATTTTATATGCTCTAAGAAATGACTCAGGAAATGGAGAAGTAGCACTTTGCCTGGCCAGAGAGCTGTTGTTACAATTGAAAAGAGAGTGGGCCTGATTCTCATTTATGCTGAGAGCTCTGGCCTTAGTATAAATGAGACCCAGGCCCAGTGTTACTTAATAACATTGTCTACTGTCCAGACATTCACAGGACACAGTCTCTAATGAGGGGGCACATTTTTAAATAGAAAGTTCTGCTGAAGGTTCTGGAACTGAAACACTAAACTTATAAACATAGTCTATAAAAACAACCCAGTGGGTGTCCATGTCTTTGCCTTCAATCACTTTCTTACCAAATTTGCTCACTTTACCAGTGAACAGATTGATTTTCTAACTTCCCATTTTGCAAACTCAGCCTGGGATCTGAAAGTCAAGCGGAGTCTTTCTGTTTCTTGCATCAGAAAAACTGCAGCCGGAAGGTTAGCTGACAATTTTGGTGACGATGCCTGAAGGAGAATAGTCTCCAGCTTGCTGCTCCATAACTGTGTTGGCTGGCAGCTGTACACACTTGGTTATGTCAGTGAGTCAGGTAGATTCAGTTCAGGACACCTGGAGTAGACATGCTGAGTGAGAAGGTGTGAATTTGGTACAGCTCTTGTTCTGACTGTATTTTAATCCTTTTTCCATCACTGAACCTATATCAATGTATGAAAAAACTATGGCAGCATGTTTGTGAAATTAGTGTGTGAGGTAGAATTCTAACGTCTCTTTGCAGACTGATACATACTGTTCACTAACCCCTTGTGAGCACTCAGTTAACAGAAGTGTGGGGGCAAATTCTTCTCTGTTTCACTGGTGTAGCTCCAGTATAGTCAATACACCTCCACTTGTGTGAGTGAGACTGCAGTTCAACTAAACACTTTAGGCACAATCTATCCTTATTCAGCAAAGCACATGCTTAAATCCCATTAAAGTCAATGGAATTTCTGTAAATACTTAAGTGGTTTGCTGAATTGGGATGGTTTGCTGAATCAGGATTTGAAAGCAACATTAGGAGCTTTGCCTTTTTTTTGTTAGAGACATCTAATTCTGCCTGCATAGATTCTATTTTAGTTTCATATTAAACTTAAAATTAAGAGATCATGCTAGTGAAATAGAACATTGTCAGAAGATAAAGGTTTCCTGCTGCTACATAAATGCTGAGGCAAAGCTGGGGCGTTTCTTTTCAAAGCAGGACATCATAATCTTTTGACCATGTTCTATTAGAATGACTTATTTCATTTAGACCAGATGACTGCTGTAGATTGAAACATTTTATCTGATGCCTGTTGGCCCCATGTAATATTGGTTTCACAGTGTATCATTGATACCCTTCTCTATAGAAGAGATTGATTATTGTACCTTAGCCAATTAGATATCAGTTTATTCACAAAATTACTATCACTTTTTTGAATAAGCTCTTATCTGACTGGCTAGAGTTTGATTTGTTAACTTTAATAAATGAATAATGGCCAGGCTGACTGGTACAGATTCCACTCGGGATGATAATAAGTAAGCAACCATGTATAAAAAAAGCTATTATTTGATGAATAGGTTCTGGGGACTGCACAAACTACTCAGTACAAAACCAAAGTGCTGAGATGAAACTGAGGGCTCTGTTATAGATTTTACTTTGTGTTTTTGTTTTTCATGTAGAAATTTGAGGGGGAAAATGCAAGTATTTTACCTAAAAATATAGGCCCGGATCCTGCAAAGACTCATGCATAATTACACACATGAGCCAACTGAAGTCAGTGGAACTACCTAGTATATAGCATTAAGGACAAGTGTAAGTCTTTGAAGAATTGGGGGCCATAATTTAACAAGGGTTCTCAGACTTCTTATATTGTGGACCACATTTTAATACTGAGATTCTCCCATAGATACTTCCCCCGCCAGTCACAGTTGCAAACCATTCCATGGCTATTACAACAGTTGTTTACATGGGAAAGTATTAGGAAAGCATTCAATGCATTTTTGCTTGGGAACAAAGAGGAGACCCTAGCACCAGGCACTCAGCCAGCTCTCTGTGGATCACCAGCAAGTGCTTTGCAGACTAGCAATGCTTCACTGGCCATATTTTGGTTATTGTGGATGACTCTCTTCATTCAGTCGGTGATAGAAAACCATGAACTTGTATTATCTTGACAATTGTGGAGCTCAGAGCCATAACTAGGGCATTTTAGCACTCGGAACAAGCAAGCATATTTGTGCCCCCACCATATTTTTTCCTTCATTTCTCCTCCCCATTTTTCCACCACTATGGTTCTGCACCCTGGGTGGTTGCCATGCTCACCCCTCCCTGGTTACGGTGCTGGTGGAGCTAAATAAATGCAACAGCTTTTAATTTGGCATCCAAGCCTTCCTGCTGTCACTCAATTTTCTTTTGGTCTTATATCTTGAAATCATTGTCAGTTTGACAGTATAGAAGAGTGTTTCCATGGGACAGGGTTAAGGAACTTGTATGTAGATCAGAATGATTGTTTGCTCAGCATATAATATCACTTGGGGAGCAGGACAAGCTGCCAAAATTGAATTGACTGGTTCCTCTACAGTATCTATTAATGCTGGAATGTCATGTTAGAAATTATAAAAATGTGCTCTAAATGGTTTCATCTTTTCCCAAATGGGTATGTTACTGTCTGTTTCAGCCCCCAAATTCAGTGAACATTGTTATCACTAGTCTCATGACAAAGCATGCAGAAAGCTCCAGAGTTCCACTTTGTTTATAAAACAAGCCTGCCCGCCTTGAATAGGAAAGGAAAAATATCATTACCAAAGGAATAAGTTAATTGTACTTCAGTATCTCAGCAGGGAATGCTATCGCAGAGTATTCACTAAGATCTGACCAATGGAGAAATTATAATTAAAAACTGTCCTTGGGGAGAAACTCGCAAATTATTGTAAGGGGCTTTTCTAAATTATTTTAGTTTAATTACCCTCTCCCCAAAAGAAAGGCTTAGGAGACAAATTAACTTTTTTGGTTGAAAATGGCTCTTGTGACAAATACATTCGTGTCTATGTGAGGTGCGGATTCTGTGAGTGAGGTGCAAATGTAAGGCAAAATCAGTGGAGGCTTCAATTATTTATGATTTAAAAGTCGTTTGTTTAGCACAATAATATACATGGTGCTATACACACATGGGCCTGATCCAAAGCCCACTGAAATCAATGCTCCCATTGACCTCTGTGAGCTTGCAGATGGACACTTGCTCTTAATTGACTTCACTGGGGCTTTGCAAGTGTGCAGATGTTGGCTGACGAGGAGCTCATTGCAGGATACGGGGTCAGCGATGGACATAAAGAGAGGCAGTTGGGTGCCAGTGGATGGACAGACAATATTAACAGCTGGTTTATCCACTTGTAAATGGATGAGGTTTGGATATTTTGCCCTTTTCCGCCAAACAGATACGGTAGAAACACTTGCCACGCAAGCTTCTGAGGTGTTGAGCACTTCTCAAATGGAGGCAAAGAGAGTTAGCACTTAGAGGAGGAGAATGCGAAGTCATGTGACTAGAACTATGTACCTCGCCCTGCCACCCTTTGGGAGAGGAGAGTGAAATATCTAAATCTTATGTGTTTTGCCAGAGAATGAGCCAGTCTTTAATACTGAGTCATCAGTGGGTGCAGGTAATATGGTTCCAGAGATCTACTCTGTCTTCCTTCAGATTCTTCCTCAAGATCCACTTCTACTGTGATGTCAATAGGAAACTGCCAGCTGGTAACTATGGCAACTAAATAGGGACTTCTGACTTTTATCTTATTTATTGACCTATGGAAATGCACCTTCTAGTCCTCTCTCCCTTGTTCTCCTTCCCCCATTTCTTCCAGTTGTTTGTTGCACTTACTCGTAGCTTCTTGTTTTAATCAGACTTTAAACTCTTTGGGGCAGGTTCCATCTTCTCTTTTGTATATCGCCCAGCACAATGCCAGTTCTGAGATTGTGGCCTCTAGGTGCTGCTGTAGTGCAAATAATAGCCTTCCACCAAGCAAGTTGGATGAAAATCGATACTCAAAAGCTGTTTAGTCATTCATCAGGTAGTGATCTTAGTGAGGTAAGTTCTTAGTCATTCAAGAACTCATTCAGGTGATCTTAGTGAGGTAAGTTCTTAGTCATTCAAGATCTTAATCATTCATCAGATAGTGATCTTAACTGAGATCTTAGTTTTTACTTTGTTATGGTGTAAAATTGCTGCTTATTTCCTCAGCCTTTCTGAAAACTATTGAATCATGAAAAGAAAAATGCTTGTAGCAAATGCCATCTTGTCTGTCACCAGAATAATGCATTAAATGGCTTATCAATTCCATGCGAAGACTACAATCTCTGTGAAACTGCTCCGATGCATATTTAGGGAACAAAATATGTTGACAACCGCAAAATAGCTTTGACTGCAAGATTATGGAGCATAAAATAAACTTGTATTTTATTCTACCACATCCAATAGTACCTAAGGGAATAAGAGAGACCTTCCAACATTTCTATAATTTAGCTTAGTCATGGGAAAATGACAAATGAAAAGTGCATGCAACACAAATTTGAAGAATGGTTATTTAATGGACAGCACTCTATGGCTTGAATGTTATCAGTTGAAAACAATGAGATTTAATTACCAGTAGTGGCAGATCTATATTAATACATATGGAAATGGCCTATAGAATGTAATAAAAAAGAAAACCTTTCTATAGGTTTTCATTACCACTTTATAGAATTGGAATGGTTAAAAATAAAACTATTGAAGGGGATCATTTGCTATTAAATACTACAGGCTTATAGAGTAATTGCTGTAGAGACCTATTAAATTGTATATTACTTTTTCATTATGGATTGAGATAGAAATACAATTCATATTGGATTCACATAATTCCTTTTACAAATCTTCTTGCTTCTGTTTTGAATTTCTTTCTTTGCAGGACTGTCAGGATTTTTGTCAATATCATTGTTTCCTTGCATGCAATTGTTATATTTTTTTGGACCTTACATGCCTATTTGCAAGACATTTGTTGTTATCTATACCTGAGTGTTATAGCCAGATGTCTACAACAATGTTGTATATGTGCAATTGTATCCTAGTAGTATCCATACATACACATAGAAGAAAATTACATGACTCTATGGCAGCTTCTCCCTGTTCCCTGCACACTATAGATCTGATTCTCCAATGCCTTACAAACTGTGTAGATATTTACATCTATGCAAAATGAGTGCAAAACAGAATCCTCCATTCACACCAGTTGCTTTTAAACCTACTTTGTCCAAGGATAAATAACTTGAGAAAGGTGCAAAGCAAAGGTGAAAATCAGACCCAATAAAAGTTTGTACTTATAAAGTGCTTTACAAAGGTGGGGGAGTATCATGATGCCCGTTTTATAGATCGAGAAATTGGCCTAGAGAAGTTGTTACTTATTCAGCATATTGCAGCAAGTTAGTGGCATGGCCAGGAATAAAACTCTGCTTTTCTGAGTTGCAGTCCCACGCCCTGTCTACTGGTCAATGTTGCCATCAGTGTGCTTTAGCTCTGAATTGTAGGGACGATTTAAATTGTAAGGGGCCATCTTTTTCTTCTGTGTTTATATAGTATCTAGCACAATGGGGTGCTGGTCTATGACTAGGGCTCCTAGGTGCTATGGTCATAATAATAATAGATGAGCAACTAGATCAGTCTCCAGAGTAAGTACAAACCTTGATCTCCAAAGAGAGTGCCAGCCAAGTGGCTAATTATTGCTAGCTGTAGTGGTGGGTTTTGTCCTGTGGACACTTGTGGCTTGGGAAATGGGCTGAGACCACTAAACTCACATATGCCTGCAAACAGCCATCAGCTAGTGTCTTCTGGTCACAGTCAGCTTGGGTTGGATACAAACCATGGCTGAAAGGCTCTGTCTCAATTTCCTGGGCCATCCAAACCTTCTGCTGTTGTTATTGTATCAGGTACCAATTCCACAACAGCACTAAAATATTCACATGAACAAAACAGAGTTTAATGACAAATAAGGGATAACCGCAAATGCCACTGATTTCTGTCTTGTTTTAAAGTCACTCCTAGTCCACAGACCTAGTTCCCATAGAGAAGGAAGCCAAAAGACAGAGAACCTGACTGGAAAATTTACATATAATAAAAACAGCAAATGCAGGGTGAGCAGATGAGTCTCTGAACATAAGCTATAAAGGAGCCTGTTTAGAAGTCTAGTTTAAAAGAACAAATCATTCTGGAGCCATTATAATCAATTACAGTGTAATGAACACACTTTGAGAGCACTATGACAATGGAGGCCAAGGCCATCGTCATTCTTCCAGCTGGCTAATCAGCTACCATGGCTTTGTTTCCTCGGACCTGGGGCTGCAGTTTATGAGTCGCTCTCCCTATTCATCATTAAAAGAGAGAACCTGTCCTTCATGCCAGAAACCTGCTGCGGCTCAGACTCATCTAACCCAGTGGCTAAGGTGATAAGTTCAGGCAGAGATGTTAACAACAGACTAGGAAGCTGTGCTGCATTTCCTCTAGCTGAGGATTTGGAGCTGCTGTAACCTTTATGGAAATGTGCGGTCCAATCAGGTTGTGCTGAGGTTCTGGCAACGGAGTCTGACTATCATCTGGAGCTGCAGAACTGTTAGTTCTTTACCATGTCAATCTTCTTTTTAGGATTTTTTTTTTGATAATGTCTCAGAGAGATGAGGGATAAGATCAATAATCTTCTGCGGGCATCATTTTCAGAACCCATCAATCTTTTAAAAAGATTAGAGACAATGATAAAAAAAAAAAAATCAGAAATCGAAGAAATCTAACAGGTGGAGGGGAGCTGAAGCAAGACATTTTCTAGTTATTCTTCAAATCATCTCCTGGTGATTCCTCAGAACCTAGTGTGCAGATGTACACTGCTTATTCAGTTTCAGGATAAATAGTGTTCTTTCCGCAAGTATCAAAAGCATCATTACAGCTTAGAAGGTAGAAGAAAAGGCTTGTTTTCCTGAGACTTTTGCTGCCTAAAGTGACTGCACTTTAATATGTTTTTTCTGTTTTGAGAGTATATAGACTTAGAGAGGTAATTTAATACCTTTTGCCTCAGTTTCCCCAGTGGATAATAGACCTCTCAGAATAATAGCAAAGCCTCTTTATTTAATATTTGCAAAATATTTTAAGATCATTGGTTAGAGCTCTCTACAAATGCCAGTTTCTGTTATTTTGTTCTGCACAGAAATGAAAAGGGTCTGTTACAGCTCCCAGTAACCACTCATGTGACAGCCGCCATCTCAGCCAGCCCCAGGCATTGGAGCGGAAAGTGCAGATTTCCACAGCCTGAGTTAAGGAACCAAGCTCTGTAGCTTGGGGCTTTAACAGACTTGCCTTTTCTGTGAATCAAGCACAGAGCAGAATACATGACACACTGAGCAGTGGGCAATAACAAAGGCATTTGTCGGTTTGTAGAAAATAAATATAAATTAAATTTTAAAGTACGTTTCTGGCTAAAATTAGAACCTGTGGGCTGATTTTCTGTAATGTGTTATGGGACATCTCAAGTTGAAAACCAGTTTCCACCCTGCTTTAATACTATTGTGGCACGTAAGGTTGCCAGTTTTGGTTGGACTGATTCCTGGAGGTTTCATCACATGACATAATCTTTAATTAAAGATTAATTTTTAATTCATGGAGACTCCAGGACAATCCTGGGAGGGGTTGGCAACCCTATGTGGCACGCAGATTAACATTGCTGTCTAAATGTGAAACATGTTTAAATATTAAGCAATGAAGTTCTGCCTCTGATTGCTAGGTCACTGGTAAAGCAGGAAAGAAAATGGTTTATAATCTCTGACACAGGGCTCCACATCTTGCCAGTGTCCATCAGCATGGTGGCTGCCAGTAGGAGGCTGTGAAGTGGCAATTGCAATTGCCTGCTTTGTTTGCAGATGTGCTTTATAACTGGAGAAATGTCTCTTTGACAGCTAAACTCAGCAAAGTGAGTGCACCACAGCTCCCTTACAGTCGATTCAGTCCCACCTTGATCCAGTACAGAAGCAGCCTCACTCATGCAGAAGCGGTGAGTGCTGCCTTTGCGGTAATGCCCCTCCTCCCTTGCCTGGTTGAATGGCGCTGTGTTGGAGCTTCCCGGGGCTGGCACTTCGCAGCCTTCCAGTGTGTTTGGATGTAGGAGAGAGTGAGGAAGGGGGGTAGTGCTGATCTCCAAACACTGTCCCAGTCTCTTCTCCTGCATTTCCAGGCACAAATCCAAGCTGTATTATGACCCTCTGCTTTTCCTCCACAGTGCCATTGAGTAGACTATTGGTTGAACATGGCTCCAGCACTCATCCTCTGGCCACACAGCTGGTGCTGGAGCCAGGCTGCCAAGAAGGAGTGTGCCATTGGAGCGGCACCCATCCCTACAGAGCAGCTTCTGCCTTCCCAGTTAATTCCTGGAGGGTTGGCAACCCTGTGGCGCACAGATTCCGAGGCCCCTGTTCGCGCTTCGTTGTTTCTATTTGTTCTTCCACAAAACAGTTTGTTGTTTGTAGTCTTAAATGTGGGACAAGATCAGTATCTACACTAAGCCTTTCTCACTCATTATTCTGTCCTATTGAATCTCATTTCCCAAATGGCTGTAGCACTATGCTTTTTATATACAGCATTTTGCTAAATATAAACTCTGCTTAACAAGTGAACAATGCTGTTGCAAGGAGTGCAAAATAATGACTTTCAACCTAAGGAATAGTAGCCTAGGACACTAAGTTAGGTAGCTGTAAAAAAGGCAGTGGCTATAACAGGTTCAGTTTGGTTGTTTCTTTCCCCTCCCATAATGCATGTCAGTGTAGAAATCAGGTTACTGGAGTGCATGAGTCACAGCTCTATTGAGTGAGCACTTTGAGCATGATAAAATTTAAAATCAGTTCTAGGGCTGCTTTGCTTCTCTGCCAGAACACGGCAAATTAATCCACCCAAAGTTTCACTCCGTTCTTGTTCATAGAGAAAACACATATGGTAAGGGAATTATGTGCTGGTCATTATTTTGACAAACTTTGTGTATGTACATCATAAAGGATCAGCACGGACACAAACGTCAATATTACGATAGCCTGTGGTAATTGCAGTGATTAAGAGGAAGTTAATTAGAAGGCACTGCCCAAATAGACCCTAGAGTTTTGATTTTTTTTAAATTTACATTTGGAATGGGAGCCTCATTTTTAGTGTGTGTGGATTTCCTATGGATTTCCCTTTCAGTTCTACCATTTCTGTTCACGCTACCAGGTTATATTCAGTAACCCATCAAAAGTAGTGGCTTTCTTTAAAACAAAACCAAAAAAAAAAACCAAAAAGATTTTTCATGATTCTCATGACAGACAGGCCTGTGTGGAATCACTGTACAATATTTATCTAAGATCAGAAATGTTCTGGGGTGCCTGAGAAAATTTATCCAATCACTTGTGCTGGTGTTTCCTGTTTTAGATGAAAATTGGTACATCATGTGCACACAGATGAAGAAAACTTTATTTTTTAACAGATTAAACACTGGATTTGTTGGGATTTATGCCTAGCAGATGTGAAGATCCCACTTGGATTTCCAAGCATATTTTTTATTATTAGTGTCATTATAACACACAGGAACCCTAAACATGGAGCAGGATCCTATTGTGTTAAGAGATGTACAAATACCTGTCCATAGCTCTTCATTATAAGGCCACCCACTAGTGAGTGTGTGTTGTAGGTGCCACTCTGTGCAGAACCCACAGAGGATATGGGGAGTTACAGGCCCACCTGGAAAGCTTTGGCTCTTTAGCCAAACGGTAACAGCTCATGCTTTTGGCTGTGGAGGTTCCCCCCATTCAGTCCCTGGAATGTTAGCCATCAATTGTTGGCTTATGTTATGCCCTGACAGGAACAGGTCAGTTCACATAAAAAGACCCATGAAATAAAAGATAAGCAGACAAATATTTAAGGCTCTGATTCTGCAAATACTTGAGCATTTGCTTCACTTTACCTGCTTAAATAACCCCCTTGAACTCAATAGGACTACTTGTGTGTCTGGGTAAAGTGATGCACATGCTGAACTGTCGCCAGGATTGGGGCCTAAGCTTGTGTATGCATTTATTTTCAGCAACCACATGGAGAAATTGGCTTTCCCATGTCTCATGGTTTTGCTGAAACTAAACCCAGGGAAACAGCAGCCTGGAATATCTGGTCTGCAGTAACACACATAGCTGACTAACTGTTAGAAATGGGCTGGAGTGCCTGAGGCTAAGCCAGTCCTGATTACAAGATGAGTCCCACTAGAGAGGAATCTGGTGATCCAATATAAAAGGCAACAGGAAGCTGCAGGGAGGGAGGTGGTTGAGACTGCCAGAGGCAGGCGGCCTGGCAGTAAACTGGGGAAGCTCAGTGAACAGGAGAGGGTCTGGATCTGGATCTGGATCTGGTGGAAGGAGCAAGTTTGGTACCTGCAAAGCCCTAGCCAGATAACACCTGTGCATGGGAGTTGAAGAGGGGCAGAGGAGCTGAAAAACTTTGTTTTCGAAATATGTGAACAAACAAAACAATTTTTCTCTTTTTAAAAAAAAGTGAGTGATGGGATTAAAGGGTGTTGAAAATGAGCTAAACCCACTTATTTATTCCTCCTGTACTTTCTTACTCACCATTTCTTCCCCTTTGTTAGGGCTTGTCTATACTTGAAATGCTACCATGGCACAGCTGCAGCACTGTGGCATTTCAAGTGCAGACACTACCTAAGCCAATGACCTGGCACCGTCTACATAGGGACCTAGGTCAGCTTAACTACAACACTCAGGGATAGATTTTTCAACTCCTGAGCAACATAGTTAAACTAGCCTAATTTTTAGTGGAGACCAGGCCAGCGTCTGTCTTTCTTACACCTTTACAATTAAATTATCATCCTTACAACTACTTTTGCTGGTGTCCTGTTTATAATGCTATCATCCCATCACCGTTGTTCTTCTGCTACAGAGTGGAGGTTGTTTGATGGACTCCTTCCTGTCTTCTATGGGCCTATGCAGACATGAAAGAAGAAGATATATAAGAAGAGTAAAATCAGTGTTTAAAAGATAAATCCCAAATCGGTAAATCTTAAAATGGATCACTGATGACAGTGGATCTTTAATGGAAAGATTGACAGTCCATATAGGCCAAAGTCATTGTAATTCATTGAGGCTATTACAATTTGAAAGGCCCTTTTCATTCACATGTCTTTCATTTTTATATGTCAATTTTTCAGGGGTTTTCTATGTGGGCGTAGGTGCTGTTGGTTGTACTCATCAGAAAATCAAGAAAATACATTTCAGTTCAGGTGACCAGATGTCCTGATTTTGTATAGAGAGTCCCAATATTCAGGGCTTTGTCTTATATTGGCACCTATTACCCCCACCCCTGTCCCAATTTTTCATACTTGCTATCTGGTCACCCTAATTTCAGTGTTTGTTTCACTGGCTTTTGCCATCATGGATAATATTTATTATCCATAATAATATTTATTATCCATTATGGCAAAAGCCAGTGAAACAAACATTGAAATTTTTTGCAAAGCCTCAGTACCTTGGAAAAGCAGCTAGTCTGGTCAATAGGGCACTGGGCTGGGAGCCAGGAGGCCTGCATTCTAATCAGTTCTGCCACTGATCTGCTGTGTGGCTGTAGTGTATAGGAATAGGGTAGTGCCCCTTTAAATAGCTTGTGAGTCACTGTGCTCTATATTTTAGAAGCCACCAGAAACCCATTATAGCAGCAGTGTGTGTCCAGCGAGACATTGCATTTTTGGATATCGTCCGTAAACTCGGTTACTTGTGACCTAACTGTGCCCATGTGATTTCTTCATCCTGTTGGTTGTTGTGTATAGAGCAGAAGACAGTATTGACTCCAAGCAAATCCACTCTATCTTTCTGTGTCTTTGTTTGCCCACCCACCCTTTATCTCTTATCTTTTCTGTAAGTTCTCTGGGACAGGGAACTATGTATTTGTGTAGTGCCTGTCACCATCAGGTCCTGATTTTGGTTGGGACCACTAGGCAGTATTAGAGCACAAATAATTAATAATACACCAGAACAAAAATGTGGGGCAATGTATTGGCATCTGGAGAGTGTATCGGAGCTTGGATTTAAAATGCCAGTATAGGCAAAGCAGCAATCCCTTTTTTGCCTGTGTGATATAAGGTCACAGGTTCCCACAGGCAGTACGTTACTGAGTTTTATCAAGAAACAAGCTTCTCTGAGTGCACCGTCGCTATGAATAGGTTGGTTTCATACCATGGCAGGGGAGAATTACTTTAGAATTACAGTCATTTCATGCAGGTGATTGACTGTTGTTGCTATTTTGGATGCCTTAAAAGCTGTAGCCTTCAATTCCCTGGCTGGGTGTTCAACTCTACATTGGTAGATTCAGTCCTGCATAAGTGGATGCAACCCCCATTGAAATCAATTACCTCTTCAGGGGTTCCTTAAATAAACTTCATCAGTCCAGAGTCTTTAAAATGTTCCCCTTCTGAATCTGATTTAGTTATACAGAATTAAAAACAAACTCAGTCTTGGGAACGTCTCCTATATGGTAGGTTTTTGTTTTGTTTTGTTTTGTTTTTGGGGGGGGGGGGATGCGGGGACACAATCCCAGCTTCATTCTCTGGCTGGAGCCTTTTGGTTCCCTGCAGCTCCACATCTGTTCCCAACTTCCTCTTCCTGTCTCCCCCTTTATAAAGTCTACCTGCCTTCCCTTAAGCCCAACTTGGCGGCTGGTAATTAGTCACAGGTGAATGGGACCCCATTCCCTCTTATAGGGGCCAGTCACCCTGTGACAGGTAGCATTATTATTATGGAGCATATGAGTCATGGAGACAATTATTTTCTCATCCCCAGTAGCAATCATTCAGCTTCAGTGCTGAGTCACTGGCAAGGCCATGTGGGAATGATTTGACTGAGTTTATACTGTCCCTCCTGCTTCAGTGAGGATTTTTGATCATTTATACAAATTTGAAACACATTTCATCCAATCTTGCCCCTTTTATTGACCTTCTTTCCAGAATATCTAAGCAGATGAGTTCCATTTTGTGCTCTGAAATCAGTATATTATAATTTATATTACAGTAGCATCTATTAGTCCCAGTCATGGACCAGGACCCTATTCAGCTAGGTGATGTAAAAACACAGAACAAAAAAATATTCCTACCCCCAAGAAATATTTCCATATATTTTACTTGCCATACAAGCTTACTGAAAATCCTTATAAACAGGGGTTCAACAACACTAACCGTGAGCAAAGCTGACTTATAACTGATAAATTGTTAAGAGGCAAAAGGGGGGAAAATAAATTAACTCATTTCCGAAGTCTGTGAGAAACTAAGAATTTAAAAAAAAAATACTGCTAATTTTGGAACACTTATCTTTATAAGATCCACTCATTGTATAACCAATTCTGTTTAAATTGCAGGGTGCTGGACTGACCTCTCAAGGTCTTTTTCAGCCCTAAATTTCTATGATAAACCTCTATTCCTTTTGTTGACGTTTTGCATTATTCCAAGTTGAATGAAGAAAGATGGAACACTGTTTGAATTATTTTTTTCCCTCAAAAAAGCATTCCCTTGATTTTGAAGATCACATTTTAATATGCAAGAACTCAGGCAAGGACATCCTTGATAATCATTCAAAATGCAGCATTATTTTTCTTTTAATGTATTAAACGTTACTTAGTTTTCAGCTGAATGTGTAACCCTTTATTAAACTTCTGACGGCTAATGAGACAGAACTCAGTTATGAAGACTAAAATAAGGAAAGTATAAATCAGCAGATCGGAATGAACACTTGTCCTCCTTTACGTTCATTAAATCCATTTTAAACTAACTTTTCCATTTATCTTTCATGAGATTTTCATTACTTTCTTATCCAGTGAAGACCAGATGGAACAGTCCATTTTATCGCTCATTTGTCTAATCTTCTCTTAGCTGATGGACTATTCAGGCATTGAGTGTGATATTTCACTGCTAGTCTGAGCTATTGTTTTATCCCCTTCCTTCCACTCTATTCCTTCTCCTCTTACTGGCTGTTATTACTGAGTCTTTCTTGCGGTTAAGAGGATAGAACATGCATCTTTAAGATCCTGTTCAGTGTCATTCCAGAAAGGAGCCAGAAGAAGACACTATAAAAATGGCTGTTGGCCATCTTACTTCCCCTAGAAGTCTGATAACAATTCTGTACATATTTTGCATGGCATTGAGTAGTTTATAAGGCTAACCATCAGGATATCCAAGGTCATTCATAACTAGATCTTCCTCAAGGCACCACTCAAGCACTGTCCATCTGAGGCTGTGTACATACAGCTGTGGCACATATATGTACATTGTATATATGGGGCAATTGAGGCTTCATTCACACAAACAGCTGCATTGAATTTAACAGTATTACTTGTGTGAGAAAAGTAGCAGAGTTTGCTCCTATAATGTCAGTGGGGTTTCTCATTTTGCCAATACTGTAAATCTTCTCTAGTCTTATTAAAATGTATCTCTGAAACCTCTTCCAACAGTAGGCTCAGTTATTTGGAGAACATTTTGGGGGATCCAAAAGTAGGACAATTACTGAGTTTACATAAATCAGTTTTATAGTTATTTGTGGTAAGTCCACTGTAATAGCTGGAAATAATAGTGATTCTGCAGTAATTCATATCAACAGAATAATATTATCTCCAGATCACTCTGCAATGAGAATGTGTCATTGCTGTATGTCAGGTAAGGAGGTGTGGATGGGCAGATGTGTCACTAAAGAAAACGATGGGGCTCCCTTTCCCTTCAAATTCTTCACTCAGATCTGACAAGAATCTTGATTCTGTTTTTAAGTAGAGGTGGCCAAATATTAAAAATGGTGATCTATGAATATATTTTGAGTCACAGATCTTTATTCAGTTCACCATTATTGATGGGTTCCTATTACTTGTTAGCTATGAATCTTCTTTTAGCTGCCAGGGTTTGTGGAAATCTAAAAGTTGCATGAATTTTAACAAAATTAATATATGCCTTCAAAAATTCACACCAGAAGGGTGTTACTGGCTAGTCATGATCAGTTATTGGATTATATAATAAGTGAGTATTATTATGTTATTCTCTAGTTTCCGAAGTTGCATTCATCCAATTTGGGAGCAGAAACAATACCATGTGACTCAGGAGACACACCATAAAGAACAAATAGAAAACATGCAAAGCAAACAGTTCCCAGTTAGCCTATGGGCTAAAAGTGTTCATCCAAACTAGTTATTGGAATATGTATAGATAGCCAATGCAGACACAGAAATCAGGATCAGTTCACAAATGGTGTGTGAAGAAGGAAAAGGGTCTAAATTTATAACAAATGTTATTTGCAAAGAATAATTCCCCCAATTCCATTCCTCTGCCCTCTCTCTGTAAATAATCAGCTGCTGGAGTAGAACTGAAAAAATGCTGTAGCAATGCGTGGCAGAGAGAGACTGCAAGAAAGAGCAGTGGGGCACAGGTCTGAGAAATAGAAAATGGGTCAAGGTGCCCAAGCCTCAATATCTACCTTAGAGATGTGGGGTCTACACCTTCCCCTACCCATTATTATAGTGAAAACAGTGCCATACACACACCATAAAATCAGATGTGCATTCTCCTTGTTTCACTCTCACCAACTAGATTACATGTTGGTTATAAAAGCTCAGCAATTGTTGCTCTGCAGTGATATTCATTAAACTGTTGCTTATTTTATGTGATATTTCCTTTTCCTTTTAAAGAAAAGGCTTGATCGGTAATAAATTCTGCATGTATCAGTGAACGGACAATTGGCTTATTTTCCATCAAGAGATCCATACTATTATTTAATTAAAAGAAACCTTAGTCTAAGGCCCCAGTCCTTCAGTGAGGCCCACACAGGTATCCAAGACCTAATCATTTAGCGGGCTGCTCAGACAAGTTGGCAGAGAATCAATCACTGTTTTTTTTAGTATCCTTGACTCAGTACTTCTCATAATTCCTTAAATACTATCACATAAGAACAAATGTGTCCCAACTAGGGAACAAACTCATACTTGTAATTATTTAGCCATCACATTAAACAAACTAGCTCCTCATTAAAAATAGATGCAGAAGATTCAATTAGATGTAACAGTGTATTGTACATTTTATGATGTGCTGGCTTTATTTCTGTTGGTCCTTGGCAATAATGAAACAGTCTTTTATATTTACCCTGGAGGAATATTTTTCCTTTTTAAATACGCATTTCCTTTTTAATCTCAAGGCCACAGTAAGCCAGCTCTTCCTTCTCCAGAAGCCAAGGGCAGTTAGGGAGAGAAAGCTTTTTCTTGCATTCCAACTACTTTAACCCCCCATAAAGCCCAGGACAATGGAGTCCCAGTCCATCACTCAGGCGCTGTAGTGCTACCACAGTAAAAATAATAAATGATGATGAGAATGGATGATCAGGGCCTCTTATCAGGTTATGCCTTGCTCAAACTCCACTGAAATTGACATGAAGGAGTAGAAAATCAGTCCCATTATGAAGGAGTATTGAATGTACAGAATTCTCTTATCTGTTGCACTCCCTCCCCTAGCTGTGTATGTAAACGTAATGCCAGCAGAGCAGTGTGTTATTCTGTCCAATCAATCTCCCTGGATGACAGATTTCAAAGTTCCCTGGTGTCTTTATTTTAGTATATATCCTGCAGCATCCATCCAGCCATTGGCTGTGTATGTTAGGTGACTACAACTCCTAATTAATCATTGCAACAGGCTTTTCTCTTATCAACCAGTTGTCGTCTGTTGCCCCAGCCCTGGTGCTTTGGAAGCACATTACTTTTTGCTAAGAGTTTGGAATTACACCCAGTTCCATAACAGCTGTGCTTACTGCTCCATGAAATGCTAGGATAGGAGAGAAGTTGTAAATTGGACTTGCAGCTAGGACCCTCCACCCATACCTTAATCCATCACCTCTACAACCAATGCAGGTCCGACCAGCCACTGGAGTGAAGATCAAGGTTGCTCATCTCCCTCAGTCTCCTGCATGTCACTAACAATAACACCAGAATACAAACATATAGTTATGAAACACATGAAAGTACATTTATAAAATATCCTGATGCAACTTGTTGAGATGCAACTGCTGTTGCGATGGTAAAATAGGTACAGATCAGAGTGGGTAAGTATCTCAAACACAGGAGGGTTTTGATCCTTTTTGTATATCAGTCTTGTCTTTCCTGGAGCTGCTAAACTTGAGGCTGTGGAACTACAAATTTCATCACTAATTTGAACAATGCCAGTTGGCTTAGGTCATGACATCACTTCACAGAGATGCCATCATCCAGGGATGGTACTTTTGGGAACATGGTGAATCCTAGCTGTTTTGAGGAGTTTGTTACATTGGTCATTTAAGGCAATGGTTCTCAACCTGGGGTGTGCGACCCCCTTGGGGGGGGGTGCCAAAGATTACAGGGGGTCTGTGAGGCTTCAATAACATTGAGGTAATTTACCCCACCGAGCTCTGCGCCAGCCGGAGCAGAGGAGCAAGCCCCCCAAGCCTCATGCCGGCCATGCGCAGCTGTCCCGAGCTCTGCACCAGTCGACTGGAGTGAAGAAGCAGGCCCCCCGAGGGAGCAACAGCCACGAGCTCCATGCTGGTTGGAGTGGAGGAGCAGCAGCCCCAAGCTGGCCAGACATCTGGCCAGAGCACAGCATCCCAGCGCCTGCCACCTCCATTACCCTCCATCCATGAGGGACGGGAAGAGGCGGGGCAACGTGGGGTGTGCGGTGGCGGCAGTGCCAGGAAGGCTTAGTTTCTTAATCAGGTAAGAGTAATTTATTATTATTATTTATGTAATTTAGTGTTATTATCATTATATGTGTTTATAGGGGTTATATGTGTTTATGGCCAGGGGTGTGTGTTTTACCTAGTGTGAACCAGTGGAACTTTCACTCAGAAAGTTTGGGAACCACTGATAAGAGACTGATCATTTGAGTGATCACTGGGTACCTCTTTGAGGACCCATTTCTTGCTTTCACTTCACAAACCAATAAGCTCTGGAAAACAGTATAAGAGTTAAAGTTGTCCACACAATATGTTAATATGGAAGGTGATATGGAAGAGGGAACATTTTAAGTAGTTTCATGATCAAATTTAGTGTTTTGCTAATTAATTGTATCTATATTTAGATGCCAAATCGCTCTTGCCTTTCAAGGTGGGCATGTGTTGTAATGTGAGAAACATCATTGAGACATATTTAGCTTTCTCTAAGCATCTACATTCAGAGAGTGTTACTTTAGTAGCTGAAATGAGAAGAAAAGTTTAGTTCTGGTTCAAATGAGCTCTAAATGAAAGCACATAGCTGGCTGGGCTCTATAGATTTACATTCCTTCAGCACACACAAATCACATTTATATTGCTCTAGGGTCTGAAGATCAAGAATTGTATATTCTGAAATATGAAATAAAAGCATAGGCATTATTACTAGAACTGACTACACTCTCTCTCTCTCTCTCTCACTTCAATACCTCCTCCCAAATCAGAAACCTCAAGTTTTTTATTTAAAAAAAATGGACATTTCAAAACAATTCAATGTCCATGAAAATATTCTGAGTGTTTTGCTTTTGTTCCAGGGGGGAATGAAAAATGTCAAGACCTAGAAAGTTGCCTGGAAATGCAATTGTCATCTCCAGTCTGCTCTAATTATTACTATATTACATTAAGTGAATTTCCATGTTGCAGGGTGGCTCCTTTTCATTTTACCCCCCCTTTTTAAATGACAGTTTAATTTGAATCGGATCACAGTGAGTTAGGGTGACTACCATTGTTGTAAAATTTGAGTTACATTTTGTGCATGCTTAGTCTTTTGCTGGGCCTTCTACTCGTCTGGCATCAGCCAGATCTGAGGAGCTGCAACCCAACCCAGCCCAATCAACGGGCCTAATCCAAAACCAATGGAAGTCAATGAAGTCAAATACAAACTCTGGCCCAAATTCTTTCATTAAATGACTTCCACGTAGTTTTATTGGGGTCAGTTTGGTCCATCAATGTTAAAATGATGTTAACGGCCAAATTGTTAAGGTTGCACCCACACATTTTGCACGGGCACCTATTTGCATGTGCAGAAATGCACTAGCAGATACAAGCCTATTAGGTACAATCACCTGACCTGCAGGTACAAAAGCACATTTGCATGCACTAAATATGTCTCATGCTTACATGGCATTACATTCAGCATTTGCAAAAGGGGTGAATTTAAAGACCCATTTGAATATGTTTCCCAGATTAGTTTTCCCCATTGTTCTTTAGCTAAGAATTAAGGCTGCAGCCTTATCTTGGTGCTGTATACAGTTATGCCAGAGGGCGTGTTTTCTGACAGAATGGGACTAGGAGCCAGGTGTGCTGGTTTGACTGCTGCCTTTACTATTCTTGTGTCTTTTGTTCTTTATGCAATGAAAAACACCCAAGCTTGGTGAGGTTTAAAATAAATAAGTTTACTAAATATTCCCAAGCATACAAGGCCTAACTAGCTGCACACTGCACTGACTGGTTTCTGAAACACAGAACACAGTGAGTGCCACTTGAGGGCGAACAAACTATTTAAAGGGATACTACCTAATTCCTAACACAAGAGCTATTGATTTACTATACAACTTTGAGCAAACCGTTTAACCTTGAGATGCTTCAGATTCCCTGCCTGTACAAAGGTTGCATGTAAAGATGCGACTCACCAGCCCCCACGCCCCATAGTGGGTTGGTGTGGCATCGCAAGCTTTCCTTGTTTAGCACTCCCTGCTGATAGTCATTCCAGGCCTGTGGTGGTCGGCTGCTTTTTGTGACTCAGCCCCCTGGCCCAGTCACCTGGGCGATGTTTGCACTACAAGCCAGGGGTGTGATTCCCAGATTACATAAACATACTTGTGCTCCCTTTCAGCTGAGCTCTCATGAGAAAAATAGTAGTGTAGCCGCGATAGCCAGGGCTGGCAGCCCCGAGTACACACCCACAGCGTTCAGGTGGGTTTGTCCACGGGGTGGCTAACATGCTGCTACTGCTGCTCCTTCCCATTGGCTGCTTCTCCCTGGCTCTCTTAACCCCTTCCTTGTAATTTATTCTTCATTTCCCCCTTTAGCTCTCTTAATTCCTATGTAATAGCATCTTTCTTATCTGCCCGTGTTTATGTACCACTCTGTTACCATTTCTTAGTGTGACAAGATCGTCTGGTGCTTTGTGGGGTTGTATAAATTAGGGGAGGTTTTTTCATCCTTACCTTTAAGAAGCTTCAGTAATTTATAAACATCTTATGTCATGGGACACCAGCAACCTTCTAATGCCTTATGAACTTAGTATGACCTCACATAGGATATGCTGCGGTGTGTCTGGATGATGTGAATATATACACCCCTGACTGGGAGAGTCACCTGAAGCACAATGTATTGATGATAGGATAAAGTTGGCATAGCGATTAACCCTGGACAGACTGAGCACCTGTAGCTTTGTTGTATAAAAGTCAGACCCATCACTCGAGATGTCCCTGTGACACTTGGACTGAATTTCCGAGAAGGGTGTAGAAGTAATCAGTGTGAGTGTTTCTTCTGGTGATCAAAAGCTGTGACTTTCCTTAGCCAAGCTAAAGCTGGACAGCTTTACCTTTGTATTATCAAGTGCTGTGTTCCTAAAGAACTTAATTAAAAAATAAAGATTTACACAAGGTTAGATTTTCTTTACACTCATACTGCCTTTCCCTGTCTGATGACTGTATTTACTTCATCAATAAAGTAACAGTCTCAGAGGATCCCACCCTTCTACTAAATAGGATGTGTTGATTTGTATTCTACTGCTGTTTCCTGTAAGATAACAAATACAGGAAAAGAACATCAATCCTGATTTTTTTTTCTTTCTTTGTCTACCCAACAGTCTTCTGTTGTGCCAGGACTGCTAATAGCATTCTATGTTAGTGGTGGATTTAATAGGAGATGAATGCTGAGTAGTGTCTTTTGATACCTGTTACACCTGCGCCAATGCTCAATGCAGACTCTCTCCCCGTTCTCTCTCTGAATTGAATTAACTTTGCATAAAAATCACATATCTACAGTTGCAAGTCCATTGGATCTGAGACGTATACAGAGGACAAATGTAGTCTGCTGACCTCTCACATGTACTCTTATGTTATTATCTCTGTGTCCCTCTCTCCCTTTGAGCAGGAAAGATAAATACTCAAGCTTTTTACTTAAATTTCATATCATTCACAAAAGTCATTGTGTGTAACCAACTTTAATTATTTATAAAGGCAAATCTTTGTATGAATATTTGTACTCATAAAGAACCAGGGATTCATATTTCATAACACTGGGAACTAAATTATTTATCAGCCAGATATATTGCAGGAGCCATGGTGCAGATGTGCTTGCTAATGACCTCAGTCAACGATAAGTGTCAGGCACTCATGCCAGGTAGTCAGGCCTGTTGGATGGTGTAAAAGTCAAAGCTAGACATAGGGTCAGGCCTCGGCTGAGGGCAGCACTGGAACCAAGATCCAGGGACAGACCAAGATCAGAGTCCATAGACAAGCCAAATCAGTACTGTAGCCAGAGTCTGGGTGCCAGCCATAGGTTTAAGCTGGGTGGTTAGAATCCATAGACAAGCCAGGTTGGTACCATAGCCGGAATCCAGTGCAGGCCAAAGGTCAAAGTCATGGTTCATGAGTGTGGGGGTCAAGAGGCGGATGTAGAGCTGGAGCAGGTCAGTATAGGGTCTGGAGCAAGGTCAGAGTAGGGCACAGACAAGACAGGCAAGGCTTGGGCAGGAACAAGAACCAGATCAAGAGCAGGCTGGGAGTCTAGGGAGTCAATTACACTGTGAGGCTGCAGGAGGGTTCCCAACTGGTTAATACTGTTGCACGAACTGATCTGCAGCTCTAGCGGGGTCGGGGAAATATCTGAGCCTGGGGGTCATCTAACTCGGCCTTTATTCAGGGACAGGCTGCTGCCACATGCCTGAGGACTGAATCACTGCTGGCTCTGTTGGAGGGATGAGTTATGGCACCTCAGAGAGCAGCCCTAGTTTGGCTGTGGGTTTGCCTCATAATAAGGACCATTGTCATTAGGGCTGAGAGGGGATTTAACCTTGTAGCTGCTATTCTCTTCGGCCTTCCTGACTGAGGAAGCCAGTGTGTGCCACTCAAATGTCAGGTTCGGAACATTGTTCATTTATTGGCAATAAGGCTAACAAATGTTACAGATGATCAGCTGGTGTTGAGAATTAGGGAGTACAATGCTTGCTTCCCCTTCCACCAAAGGGAAATAGCAAAGACTGTGGGCTGAAGTCCTGGGCCACGATCAAATCAGTGTTAGTGATGAGGGCCAGCATTTTCCTCAGCTGCTGGAGTCTACAACCCACCAATGTTGATCTGATACTATGACCTTTATTCATGTAGAGCAGCCCTCGTTCACACCAGCAAATCTGTTGCAGGTCACTGGAATTATAACACTGGGAACGAAATGATTTATCAGCCACGTATATTGTGGGAGCCACGGTGCACGTGAGTGAGGATTGCAGCGTCAGGCCAAAGTTGCTGGTCTGTAGCTTGGTGATTTTGGTGAGGGTGGCGGGACCCCACATTTATTGAAGAATATTCTTTTGTTTTCCACTGCTAGTTAAACAAGCTGCTCAGGAGTTCTCAACATCAAGCCGATTGGAGCATGGTTCACCAAAATGACCAAATGCTTGGATGGTTATCCGAACAGTTTTAACCTGTGGGGATTCTGAGCAGGCCCCCAAGAGTGCGTGACCCCACAAAGTTCATGTCCCATCAAGACCTTTTGCTGACAGTATTTCATAACCTCTGCTGTTTGTCTCCCATCCTGTCAGCTAGGTGACATGCAGTGTAAAAAGCTGCATCAGAATGTCTGAAGCTGTCCAGACTGAACTTTTTTCCTACCGATTAATGACTAATATTTTGATGATGTGAAAAACTGTGGGTAAAACACTGGCATGTTTGTAGGAGCTCTGCTAGCCCAAAAAGCATTTTTAATTTGGCATTCAATATTTTACACAGCTGTACAGATCAGAACCTTTACAGATACAAACTTGTTGTTTCATTCCATTGACATTGAAAAATGAGATTTTTCATCTGAGGATAGGGAAGCTGAATTGGAAGAAGGAAAAAAAAACAATTGCCAGTGAAGATCATGATGAATCTAGAACTGACTAGTGCATTCATAATTCTGCCCTTCGTAAAGAATGGGTTTTTGGAAGCAGAAATTCATTTGCAGGCACCCAGCTACGTGACATAGTGCCAGAGAATCAAATGCAGAAAAATTTGCCCAGATTTGTATTTTTTTAAAGTAAGTGAGATTTTCAATTTATGTTCGACAATGAAGAAACTTGGAGAAAAAAACCCTCGACTTCTTCCATCATGCAACACATATTCTGGCAGAATGCTACATGCCTTACATCAAAGAATCCATAGTATTGATTTCCTGAAATGAAATATAAGTTTAAGGTGGAGTGCTTGAAAAAAAAAATCAATATAATTTAAAGTGACTGAACAGAACTATCCATTGTAATGACAGCGGTCAAGGAGGCTTATCCAGTTCCATAATGTGTTGGTGTCTGGACCTTTATTTTCATTAGATTTGTCATTGACAAAATGCTGACCTTACCCCACCAGCCTGCCTGAAATTGGATTAAAAGTAGTGCTGTTCAAAAATGCCCATTTTGATCCCATAAAATGTTTGCAAATGAAAATGGAACACACTGTGAAAATGTCATCATTGCAAAGCGGGGTGCTAACAACCAGCCAATCAGTCAAAGCATTGGAAAGTACCTCTTGAGACTGAAGAAACACTGGAACTTTAACCAAATGCCAATGAAAACATCCCAGAGCCTATTAGCAGAGAGTCCAACATATGAGTTCAACAACTGGCAATGACAGAAAAATGTAAATTTAATCCCTTAGCTTTTTCATGGCATTGGCCAGAGATGTAGTTTGACTTCCATAGTTGTGGGGGATAGCGCCACTCAGGCCAATGGGGCTTCATGTGGAGGGGCAAATTCCACTCCTGCCTGAGGCTTGCAGTCTGTAGGAGGGAATGCTCCCCTGTCCCCCTCTGAAACTACACCCATGGTATTGGCTATGTGTGGAATGCTCCCCACCCCAGTTCACCTCCTTATCCTTATTCAAGTCCCTCTTAAAGCCTCACTTTTTCTCACTGCACACAAGAACTGAGCTAATAACATTAGAAAAACCCACCTGTGGATGGGACTAATGGCTGGGTGGGCTTTTCCTCAGGGTGAATTCTAACTCTTTTTGTTTGGGTTAGTAGGTGGGGCCTCCACATTTCCTGCCAATCTCCATGGACATCCTAGAGGACCAGCAGTGAGTCAAGGCCACCTGCCAGCTCTTTGTCCTGGTGACACAGCTCCCCAGAGCCTGGCAGCATGGCTTCCCCAGCTCATGCCTGCCCACAGTGCCCTATTAAAGGAGGATTCTGAATGATAGATACAGTGGGCCTGTATTAACATTCCTGAGAAATTTGCATGGGGGGAGTACCAGAATTGTCACTAGAGCAATGGTCTGCATTCCCTTAGCCCAACAACAGCCTGATCATGGCTGCCTCAGCCTGATTACATTCTACTTCCTCCATGGGCCAATGGAGAGCTTTCTGCTGTGTCTGGGGCAAGGACGGGGGCTGCGGGCACTGATGCACCTGAGCCCTCTTCCGAATGGGACAGTTACAATCTGTATATGGAGCCACCATTACTCCCTACCCCTGCATTTCTAAGCATGTCTTGGCTTCTCTGTGTCTGTCTTACAGACAGTAACATCAGCTCTCAGAGGCAAGAACTAACTCATTTTGTGTCCTCTATCGTTCCGAGTGCATTGTCAGCATCTAATAAATAACGAGGCTGCTGGAATATGTTAACATGGCCAGTAAAATGAATACTATAGAGGGGTCTGAAGCACACAAGAGAGTGTGTGATTGCCAATCAGTGGGAAAAGAGACCTGTTGTGTCACACATTTCTGTATTAGTTAGACAGCACTGGGCAGTAAAGATCCTTCATGTATCTAGCTCTAGCATATGTGTGCACAGCACGTAGCACAAACGGCATGCAAGGCTTATTCAGGCTTCCGGTTACTATTGCTAGTTAAATATTAAAGAATAATTAACACCATATAATACAGCAATGATGTGAAAGGAGTGATGAGCTGAACAGCATGTGCAACACCTTGCTGTTATTCAGGGAAGATTTATGCTGGCAATCCTGTTAATATTCGTAGGAATTTATTATTAATTAATTAATTGTATTATAAATAATGTAAATAGCACCATTCATTTTCACCAGCCATGTGCCCGCATTCTGTACATCAACTCCCTGCACAGGACTGAGCAGAGGGGTGTCTCTATATCCCACTCTTAACACCTAGTCCATGGGAAGCCGGCACACACCATCTGGAGACCTGAGCTGTGAACTGTGCTTCTCACTTTTCCCAGTGCCCTGTCATAGTGGCTCATTGGTTTGGTGCCTTGTACTCTCACCTTTCTGTTGGCCACTATCTTTGCTCTTTTTCCCTTTGTTCCCCAGAGCTATGCCTACCTCTGCTCAGGAAGTCTAAGAGGCCCACTGAGATCCCAGGCGATTTAACTGAGAATTCACTACAGGGAGAGAAGAAACTACTGCTGCTGCCCCGTTTCCTTCTCTTGCTCTTTTACTCTATTTCTTTCCCAAAGGAAACTTGAGGGGGGATTTCTTTGCTTAAAATCCCTCCCCTTAGCTAGTTTTTGTCTCTTTTTTTCAATCATCCTTTTTTCTTTCCCATTTTCATGGCTACTTCTTCTCTCTTTTGTCACAGACTCCCAACCACTTCCCCTCTGTAGCGACAAAACGTACAGTTCTCTGTCTAAATCCAGGAAAATAGTCTAGTCAGAGTGAGAACATTAGGAAGCTCAAAGTAACTGTCTGCATCTATTTTTAGCCAAATGTACTTGAAATGCCTGCGCAATATCCCTACCTTGACAGACTCACTGCTGTGCAGTAAGCTAAAGGGACCTTATAGAGAATGCCCAGAACAAATCCAAATGGCCCAGCAGCAGAAACTCTACCACCACTCATCTCCACTCTTCATCAGATGCCTCACTATACTTCTGGGCACAGCTAGACTCAAGCACCCGGTGGCAGGTCTGGATCTGGATTTTGATCCCAAAGGAGGAGGGTGCTTGAATCTGGGGGTGTGATTTGGCCCGCAGAAAGATAGGGTTTTTTTAAAAAAGGAATTCAGGCATAGGCCAGGACTTGGATTTCAAAGACCCCATCCAGAGACACTTTGTCTGCTTCTGGGGGTCGGGCTCAGGTGTGTGTAATAAAGACTAAAGCCAAAGACCGGCTTATGTGCAGTTTCTTACTGATTTCCTGATTGGGTGCATCTTTCCCAAAAGTTCTGGAGTTGATTCAAAGGAAAAGGTCCAGTTTTTTCTTTATCGCATCTGTTGTTACAGGGAGATGAATTATCCATGGCATAATAGCAGAACAAAAATTATACTGTAGTATACTGCCTCTGTAATATACTCACAAAGGACTGGAATACGTACTTCACATGCCTTGTCCTCCCCACGCTCCCCCCAAAAGTTCTTTGACAAATGAAAATATATCTAGCTGGATTCCTCTCTCCAAGCCCCCAGCTGAAATGGCCCACCCTTATACAGCATGACTATTAAAGGTTGGGCATATTTTGAAGCTTTGGACATGTGTCTGAATCACAAATCACATTACGGTTGAGACGCTGCTATTAGAGATATGCAGAACAATTCAATGATGTTTTGAATACTCAGCTATCTGCTGTGCTTGCTGCTCAGTGCTTCTGGAGTCCTCTAAAGTGGGGGATATTTTCCTTTATGTTTCAGCCAATTAGAACAGTTGGTTGTGATAGGCAATTGGTCTGTTGGACAGGAGCAGGTATTGCTTTCTATTATATTGGTAGTTGCTGGGCTGCATTTGCCAGTCTTACAATATAGGGCAAGGCAATCCTACGCTGAGAAATCACGTCTTCCTGCTCAGGACTGAAGTAGGACAGAGCATTAAGAAAATGCCTTGTTCTCTAGGTAATATTCAACTTAAAATAATTGTTCAACTCTCATTGTTGAAAACAGAGAATAATCACTGTGGGAATGGAACAGTTTCTTCCTCTGGAATGAGGTAAAAAGATCTCATGCTTGCTGAGAGTGGGGGAAAATCCCTTTTTTGCTGAATCTGTTAAAAGCGCAAAAAAAAAAAAAAGTGTTTTCCCAAACACATGCGTTTTACTGTGGTGAAAGGCCGTTTCTTTTAGCAAGAGGAAATGTACCTTTGCATGTAAGCAAGTGCCCCCTCTATTTTTTTGCCAGCTCACAAAGCTGGCATGCTGGGAAAAGGAAATCAACTAGAACTGAAAGGGAAACAATTCCTCCTCCCCGTTTTTCATTACAGTGTCTACATTTTCTTGCCTGTTCTAAAAGGCCTCATTTTGCAAAACCTCTGTAAACAACTGCAAATCTGCCTGCATTCCACTTTCCTTTTCAAGAAGTGAATGTGAATGTTACCAATCTAAACGTGAATGCAAGAATGTATCAGCAGGAAATTCTGCACCATCCCCAATTTCACCCACTTTTGCCAAATTGTCTTTAACCTATGAATTTATGCACCAAACGTTGGTGAACATTTATTCGGGCCTTGATCCTGGTAATGCATAAACGAGTAGTCCCACAGAATTCAATGGGACTACTCACATATGTAAGGTTATGTATGTTTGTGTTTGAAGGATCAGGGCCTTAGATTGGAACTAAACTTCTGTGGGCAGAGACAGTTTTATGTTATGTTTGCACAATGTCCAGCACAATGGACCCCAGGGTCCTGACTGTGGCCTGAGAGTGCTAATGTAATGGAAATATTGTATAATAATAGTGAAGGGGAAGATGGGGTAGGCACTAATCTCTCTGAAGCTGATATGTGTACTCTGTGGAGTAGATGAGTCCAACATTTGTGTCTATTCCCATAATCTCAGTGAATTTCAATAGTTGTTGTGCAAAATGGAACAGTCAAAGATTTCTACTATAGTGGCTTCTGGTTTCATCAAAATCATGGACCAAATGCTAAACTCCATGCTCAGGATAAGGACTGTGTAAAAACTAAGCAAGTACTTCTGGATTTGGCCTCTGTGATGAAAAGTAATTTAAAATACCCTTGTAGCTGTCACCCAGTCAGTAACAAAAACCTGTTTTCAAATGGTTACAGTTTAACTCTTTCAGATCTGCAAATGTATTATAGACAAACTCAAGAAGGACTCGACAAACCTGAATGTATTTCCAAAACATTGTCCGTGAATCAATCTTCATCTACATATGCTGTCCATAAACCTAGCTACTTTGTTGCTACCCTATTCATAGTTTACCATTTGAGTTTACAATTATATGCAAGGCAACCCTATGAATTACAAAGCTGCTCCCAGGAACATAATATTTATATTCAGTGCAGTGAGGCTGCAAAATGTAAATAGTCAGTTTAGCACCATGGCGAGAGCTTATTGATGATACTATTTATACTGAAAAATTGCACACCTTTTGAAGTCACAGAGCCTCGAGGAATGGACTGACCTGCCTCTTTGGGTGAGCACTGCCAGATTCGGGACTGGGGCGGATGGCATAATGGGATGGGAGTCTCAGTTTGCAAGCTGACTTTTCTGCTCCGCAGCACGCTGGGAAGGATTGATTACTCTGCTCAGAAAGCAGAATCAGCAGATGTTATTGATGTGGGACTGGCGTTATCCATAGCACATGCTGTTGATGTGGAGAAATACCACATATGGCATCATATTTTAATTCCACCCTGCCAGATATTTTTAAATGAACCTTGATAAATGAACCCCTCCCTCAGTTCTTGGTTCGCTGACAGAAGCAGAAGTCCAGAGTCCAGCAGCAGGCGATACTATGGGTTTATTGAAGTAATCAAGCAAGAATCCCAATTCTTCACACCAGTCATTTTCCTTCTTCCCACCTTACTTCCTTTGACCTCAGTTTTTATAGTGTATCTTAACCAATCATTTTCTTTAAAATATTACAAGCTAATTCTTTAGCCAATCCTAACATATTGTAACATAATTCTCTAACCAATCATACCCCATCACCTTAACTGATTACAATTAGTTATGGACAGACAGAAACAATCAAAGAATCAGACAGAAATGATCAGAATAGTGGGTACCATAATGACCAAACAATATGAAATGTAGATTCTACAACCACAACTGTTGACAAGTGTTTAAAAACCAGACAAAATGCTATCAGCAAAGTTTTCTTTAAACATTCTAAGATCCTTCCTTTATGTGGAGGTGTTTCTATTTGTATTTGTTTCTATTTCTATTTGTATTGATCCAGCTTTTCTAGTAGCTCTTTTTCGTGCCTAGGTTACTGTTGTAACTTGTGATAAAGGGCGAGACACATTGAGTCTTTGTCTTTGGCTCAGTGTCACATTAGAAATCAATTGTCTAATGGAAGGAAATGATTTCCAGAAATCCTGTTATGGTGGGAGGGAATTTTGTTTTATTTTTGTTTGGGTTTTGTTTTCACTCTATTCTTACTGCTCTATTTAACACCAAAATAACAAGACTGTTAGGCTGGCTACCGAGTCCCCAGATGGCCATAAGGAGAACTTGGTGCTATATTTATGTGATGGCTGTATCATAAAAATGGATACACAAATGCTTTAAATGGAGAGCTGGGCTTGAACTAAACCTCAAGACCGACTAATGGAATGGAGATGGCTGCAGGGGAGGCATTTAGAATCCAAAAGAGGATCCAGCTCCACATTTCCAGCTCTATTGTGTGTATGTTTCTCAGCGAGAGAGAGAGAGAGAGAGATCCCAAGATCTATAGGACATTAGGAACCAAAGTAAGATCTGGAGGTGACTTTTGCAGATGCCCCTTCCTCTTAAAGGGGGCAATTGGGAATACCAAACTTTGGAGGGTTTGAAATCCTGCTCTGGACCTGAATTTCCCAGCATGGCTCCCTCTTTGTTTCTAAAACACACTGACACCATACAAGCAGAAAACAGGACTTGGCTTAGTCAAGTGCATTGTCATGTATTTTCAGGGAAAGAGTTTTCACTTATTACAGCACCTTTCATCTGAGGATCTCAGTGCATTTGACTAGCGTTACCTAATTGAGTCTGCCTCTCTCAAACCAAGCACTCTTCAGCAGTTGTACAGAACCTGGCTTCCTCTGTGCCCTACGCTGGCCAGCTCTGTCTGAACTTTGTTTGCTGTATGTATCCTGGGGAGTATGGAGGGAGCATTCCCTGCTTTCTCCATAGCACAGGGATTCCCATTCTGCCTGATCCTTGTGCAGGATGTGTGTGATGGGAAGGGTAGCTCTTTATGCCCTCCCTTCACTGTACAATCACATCAGGGACAGAATCTGAATCTGGCTTTGTGTATTTAGTTGCATTTTGTCCCAGCATGGGAATGTGATATGAAGCAATGGAACCACCAAGCACAGTGAGGAGGGATGGTCTTGTGGTTAAGGCACTGGACGTAGGGGGCTCAGGAAATCTGGGGTCACTGTCTAGTGCTGCCACAGCGTCACTGCGTGACCTCGGGAAAGTCACCTAATCCCTCTGTGCCTTAGGTCCTTGTATGCACAAGGGACCGATACAACTTTTTTCTCATTCTTTCTCTTACTTGTCTGTTTAAACTGTACAGTCTGTCGAGCTAGGACTCTTTCTTGCTTTGTGTTTGTACTGCAGCTAGCACAGTGGGGCCATGATCTTGGCTGAGGCCTCTAAGACTATCGTAATAAAAATAACAAATTGTAATAATGAGAGATTCAGAGCCTAATTTTCAGAGGTCTAAAATATGTTCAACCATGATTGTGCTGTGTGTCAAGAGCTTTAATAGTGGAGCACACAAATCATCTGTTTTCAGTGTTGTAACATTTTTAAGGATAGTTGGTGGGTTTTTCCCTCTTTGCTTTTACAGTATTCAAATAAAATACTGTATAGAACAGCAGGTAATGGAAATCTACCTGCTGCTATTACTTTGATAGCAGCCTGCCTGGAATACAGCACTCAGGTTTGGCCGCTTCATTACCAGGAAGAGCTAGACAAATTGGAGACAACTCAAAGAGCAGCTAAAATGATTAAGGGCTGAAAGGATTGATACATGAGAAAAGCCTATGAACTAAATATATGTAGCTTGGCTGAGCAACGACTAGGGGCCCCGTAGCCATGTTCAGATCTAGGAAATAAACACTACGGAGGGAGCAAAACTATTTAGCAGGAGCAAGGGGGGTTAGCTAGGAGGAACAGGGTGAAATTAAGCAAGGGAACATTGAGGTCAAATATCAGGACAAAAGCTCTGTTAAACTGTGAAATAGTCTTCCCAGGGGTGTGGGGGAAAAGTGCCATCCCTGGAGATACTTGAAACAAGATGGTTGAAAAGTTATTTAGTTTATTTTTTGCTTTGTTCTCTGTAACAGAAAAGGAATAGGAAATGCCTCTCCTATAAGCTAAGTATTTCTTACAAATACAAAATAATAATGGCAAATAATAAAAATATTATAGGGAAGAAACCTGTGACCTATCATAATAAGTCTTGTTCCTTTCATTTTTCTGATCCCTGTGATTCTCTATCACCATGGAAGGAACTTCTGATGTGAAAGCTAAGTAGCCTTGCTTTTCAGTGCATGTTACAGAACATGTGACAAAATCCACAGCGTTTCTACCAAATTGTAGAATATTTTATCATAGCTCTTGGTCTGTTTATAAATCTCAATCTCATGGTTTCTCTTTGTGGAATAGTCTTTGTTTGTGTTACCCAGTACAATGTGTGTGTTTTCATAGTCATAGATTCCAAAGCAAGAAGGGATCATTGTGATCATCTAGTCTGACCTCCTGCATAACCCAGGCTGTAGAACTTCCCCAGAATAATTCCTAGAACAGATACTTTAGAAAAATATCCAATCTTGATTTTAAAATGGTCATTGATGAAGAATCCATCATGACTCTTGGTAAATTGTTCCAATGGTTAATTATTTTTACCATTAAAAAATTACACCTTATTTCCATTCTGAATTTGTCTAGCTTCAACTTCCAGCCATTGTATCATGTTATACCTTTCTCTGCTAGACTGAAGAACCCATTATTAAATATTTGTGCCCCATGTAGATACCTATAGACTGTAATCAAGTCACTCTTAACCTTCTCTTTGTTAAGCTAAATAGATTGAACTCTTTGAGTTTATCACGCTAAGGCCTGTTTCTAATTCTTTAATCATTCTCATGGCTCTTCTCTGAACCCTCTCCAATTTATCAACATTTCTCTTGAATTGTGGTCACACCAGTGCCAAATACAGAGGTAAAATAACCGCTCTACTCCTACTCAAGATTCACCTATGTATGCATCCCAGGATTGCATTATAGTAGTTCTTTTGGCCACAGCATCGCACTGGGACCTCATGTTCAGCTGATTATCCACCATGACCCCCAAATCTTTTTTAGAGACACTGCTTCTCAGGATAGACTCCCCCATCCAGGAGTGCTGGAACAATTTATTTAGTGGGGATGCTGAGAGCCATTGAACTAAACTGTAAACCCTGTATATGACGGAAACCACTTCCAGCCAGGATGTGCTCCTGCACCCCCAGAACTACCTAGTTCAAGCACCTCTGCCCCCATCTTATAAGAATGGCTTATATTCTTTTTTTCCTAGATGCATACATTTACTTTTAGCAGTATTAAAACATATTTTGTGTGCTTGTGCACAATTTACCAAATGATTTAGATCACTCTGAATCAGTGACCTGTTGTCTTCATTATTTACCATTCCCCCACTTTTGTGTCATCTGCAGTGATGATTTTATGTTTTCTTGCAGGTCAGTGATACAAATGTTAAATAGTATAGAGCAAAGAACTGATCCCTGAAGGACCTCACTGGAAGAACACCTGCTTGATGATCATTCCCCATTTCCAAATACATTTTAAGACTTATCAGTGAGCCAGATTTTAATCCATTTAATGTGTGCCATGTTAATTTTATATCATTATAGTTTTTAAATCAAAATGTTTTGTGGTACCAAGGCAAAAGCTTTACAGAAGTCTAAGTATATTACATCAACATCAACGCTATTACCTTTAACAACCAGACTTGGAATCTCATCAAAAAAGATATCCAGTTAGTTTGACAAGATCTATTTGTCTATAAACCCATGTTGATTTGCATTAATTACATTACCTTCCATCAATTATTTGTTAATTGAGTTCTGTATCAGTTGCTCCATTATCTTGTCTGGGATCAATTCCTGGCTGACAGGCCTATAATTACCTGGATCATCCTGTTTACCCTTTTTAAAAATTGGCACAACATTAGCTTTCTTCCAGTCTTCTTGAACTTCCCCAGTGTGCCAAGACTTACTGAAAATCAGCATTAATGGTTCAGTAAGCTCTTCAGCCAACTCTTTTAAAACTCTTGACTGCAAGTTATCTGGATCTGCGGTCAACTATGCACTCAGATTACACAGGGACTGGGACCATGCAACTGCATTTTCTCTGTGGAACTGAGAGCCTTAGAAAAGAAATAGTTACAAAGAAGTGCGAGGATGGAGTGAACCTTTGGTTCTGCCCCAATCCACACTGTTTACTCTGGCCAGCTGTGCTCAACTTTTCAGCAGATACAACAATGGGCAATAAGTGCATGTCCATCCTTGGTATGAGTTAGTCAATCAGGCAGATTTGAAACTGATCGACTGGACAAGATAGACTTGTTGGGCAAATACTGCTGTCCAGGGAAGGTGTACAGAGCGGAACTGGTCAGAAGTTGCGGATTCAGCAAAACTGGAATGTTTTGCAGAGAAGGCCTGATTCTGCCAAAGTTCCAATGGAGTCCAGTCACCAGTTCAAAACCCTGCCTGCCAGTCAGGTTTATGTCCAACCTGTGTGATTTGCAGCCAGTTTGCCCATCTGGCTCCATGGCAGCCAGCCATGTGGGCCGTCCTGGAATTCAGGCTCCATTCTCTTTCATGGAAAATTTCAATTTTTTCTATATTCCTAATCCAAATGGAACCAAAATTTTGAAATATTGAAATCCTCCATAAAACAGAATTACCTTTTTCCACCCAGCCCTAGTGCAGAGCTTTGGAGGAGATGTCTGGTGGAGGAAAGGACTGGAACCATGTATGGAAAATCTCAAGAGAGCCCAACTTTCTGCATGGTTTAAAGTGACAACACAAGCTATGTGGAAAATAGTAGGTATCAGGAAAATGGCTTAGATATGCACAGTCCAAATTATTATTATTGTTATTGCTACTAATATTGCTATAGTGCTTGGGATCCCCTGTCATGGACCATTGTGCTTGGGATCCCCTGTCATGGACCATTGTGTTAGGTACTGTACAAACAAATTGTCGAGACAGCTCACGTGTCCACCTAACGTGCTACATAAAGAAAAGCTGCATAGTTCAAACTAGTAGGTTGACTAAGAAAGCAGTTGTTTAAGTTAAATCCTAATAATGCAGGAACTTTGAAAACAATGCCTGTAAGAAAGTGAAATTAATGAGGAAGATAAAGTGATAGTGAATGTGCCATTAAAGTACCAGAGGGCTATTTTAAAAAATATCATTAAAAAACCCCACACTCCTACCCACAACAAAAGCCTCATTTAAAAAATATATTAAACCACTTTAACACATTTCTGTGTACTTCTGAAATATGTTAAAGGGCTTATTTTATCTACTCCTATCACTGTTAAGAGCTAATCTGAACATATTAATGCACTCACATTATGAAAATCTCTTTTCCATTGCAATAAAGTAGAGAAATTAACTTAGAGATTGTACATGTTCTGATTACCACAGATGATCTATTTGTTCAAGTTGAAGGTGCAGCTAAAGGAATGAATGTTGCAATGGAATGCTGAGGCACACAATGTTGTTAGCCCTGATTCATGACAGTGCTCAAGGCAACCAATGAGATTCAAGCACATGATTAATGTGCAGCATGTGCTTCAGTGCTGTCCTGAATGGGGATGCTTTCCAGAATCAACACCATAATCAATGTAATACTGCTAAAAAATCCCCCTCCCCCCCTCCAAAAACAACAAAGCAATGTTTCCCAAGAGGAAAAATATCAGGCAGATAACATCAGTCATATCATCTGGCATCACTGCGCCAGATCAGATCAATGAGAACAAATACAACACCTATTCAAGGTGTGTGACATTCACACCCATGCAACAGTCCATACACCAACACTCAAGCCCTCAAAACAGGGCTGAAAGTGGAATGCAAATGGTAAAAGCCTTGTGCGGGCTGTACATAGGGGTGTACACATAGCCTGAAGCTAGCATTTCATGTTGTGTTTGCATTCTATCCTCGGGGTATTTTTTTTTTTTTTTTTGTAAAACTCTTGGTGATGTCAATGGAAATTCTGTGCATAGATCAAGGGCAGTATACAACATATTCAGGGAATCCAAACATGCTGAACACACTAATAGACACAGGACCATGGGTTTTGTGGTTGTTTACTCTTCTTGCTTGAAAAGAATTAGAAATCAAAACAGGTTTCCTTTAACTTTCTTTCATATGCAACAAATTAGGAAGGAAATGCAGAGGGGCATGAGAGTCTGTAGAAGGTTATTATGGCTCTGGGGGAGTGGGAGAGAGTAAGAGAAATAGATTAGAAGAGCAGAAAGATATATTCACTGTGCAAAATGTGGAGGATCTGAGGAGTCATCTGATGCCTGCTGAGAAAAAATGAATGTGTGATAAGATTTTTATCTCTAACAGCAGAGTTTGGAAATTCAATCCTTTTTCTTAACATCAGATAAGTCAGGGTTTCCCCCCATCCCCAACAACAAGCAAAGGTCAAAAAGGTCAGTAGATGTATGGCTAGCTTTAAATCAATGAAGTCTCACCTGGAAGGCTGAGTTTTGAATGTATCCAGGATGGGGGGGAAAAGGTGTAAATTATTTTGATACCGTGGTTGTAAATAGCCGAGAGGTCTCAGCCCAATTTCTAAGGTGTCGCATGTCATAAAGTCTGATAAATTCAGCAGTCTCAGTGCTGGGGATTTAGGCAATAGAGAAACAAAGCCATCAGGCTGTACAGCAAGATGCTTACTGGGCATTTCTCATCCCCACCCATTGCAACCCCTCTTTGAAGCAATTTTGAGATTTAATTACATGCAGTCACCTGTGTTTTGCAGTTTAATATAAATGGTTTTGTAAAATGTTGTGAAATGCAGGGAGAGCTTATATTAGCCTGTAGGGTTTCAGCGTGGAGTTCTACTGACTAATACAGTTTAAAGTTGTAAGGCTCGATCATTCGTCTAAGAAGAGAACAAATTGATACCAGTTTTAAAGATTTGCAGACTGCTATTTGGGCTCATGCCTCTCAGAAACAGCAAGTGGATACAACAACAACAGTACAATGAGCCACAGCCACCTCCTTCCTACGCTGGCATAACGTGAGTTGAATTCCACTGAAGTCAAATGAGTTACTCAGCTGTAAATGTGATTGATTCAGGCCCAGAGTTCTGAAACTCACTAGATATGGAGGCAACGCCTGCCCCAAATGTTAACATAATATATAGACAGCCCCAGTTCTGCCCTTTATTGTCTTCCTGTATTCTGTGCATGTAAAACATGACTAATAAGATTAAACATTTGATATGTAAAGCATAAATATGACTTTTTAGTAGGACACATAAACATGGCTCTTTTTTTTTAAAAAAAGCTGTTGTTAACTGGGTCTCCACTTTGGAACAAATAGTGACATGCTAGCTGTGCTGATATAAGCATGCTGTATTGTAGAATCTTTGCCTGCTATTGGGAATTTTAGTAACCAAACTCATTTTGGAAACCACTCATCAAAATGCTGCTTGGCATGAGAACACAGAACAATTATGTAGCTATAGCAGGTGTTGGTGTTATCACTAATATTTCGGGACAGATTTGGATCCCCTAATTCACACTGAAATCAGTGGGTCTGCTCTTGGAGTCAACTGCCATTAACGTGTGTAAGGGAATCACAATCTAGTCCCTAAACAGTTAATCCAAACTGTGCTCTGAGCCATCTTCTGATTATCTACAATATTTTGTTTGAAAATAAAAGGGAAATGGTATCCGAGGAAAGCATAAAGCTTTTTTAAAGGAAATGTGATTCTGAAAGAGCATGTGGCAGTTATTGAAAATGCATTAAATCATAGCAAACAAGGCTTCGGAATTACCCTACAACCAATTTATTTTCTATTTTCTTCTCCTTCGGCCACATGCTGGTTTTATTCAATCAGGGAATTGACAGGGGATTGATGTTCTTCGTTCCTTGAAAGCCACCTATACAATGCTGGACAAACCAGTCCAGCAACAAACAAAAAGACAACAGGAATACCAGCTCAGACTGTGTGTGTGTGTACTGATTTTGCAGTTGTCGCTGAAATGATTTGGGTACCTCTGCACATCACAGGTAGCCAACACTGCAGTAGAGCAAAACCTGGGACACAGGTTTTCTGTTGCTCTAAACCTTGTGTCACCATTTACACCCGTGCTGAGGAGGTATAATATGTTATCATTCTGATCTGGCGATTTTATACCCGCTTGGCACTGGTGGAAAGGAGTTCATAACTTGGTCAAGGGAAGTGAAGAATTGGGCCCAGAATACAAGTTTAATTTTCCTCAGGTAAATAAATTACATGATAATTATGCCTACTGTACCCTGCTCTGGTGATACTTTACTTACTTAATGCATTTCTAATGCACTCATATTTTATTGGCTGCTGCTTGCTGTATGTATGTGGTGGTGGCTTGTTGCCAGTGCATTGGATTTCAGCAACAGAAGTTGTCAGTTCAAAGCTTGCTTGATATTGTTCTTTGCTCTGGAGAACTTTTTTTTTTTTTCAGTTGTCACAAGGCTTCTCTGTGCTCTTATCACTGTTCCAGCAGGGCCGACATGATTTATTTTTACACCTTCTAAAATGTGCTACATTTAACAAAAAAGCGTATGTCACTAAGGAAAGAAATACAATAGGTGATGCAGAAATAATGTCCCACCATTCATGTGGGTGAGTACATAAAACTGCTACATGTATTACACCCATGCTCCTTGCTATCCTCTGGCTACCCATTTGTTTCTGGGTGCAATTCAAGCTGCTGGCTAGAGATATTTCAGTAGACTGGGTCTGGGCATGGTAATCTGAAAAACCACCTCTGTTCTTGATCTCTCCATAGCAGTCAAAATCAGTTGGGATTTGTGAGATCTCTGATTCTGGAGAGAATTCTTGTGGGCCAACGGCCATCCATTCTGAATAAAGTGTCCTTATTTCCTTTGACAGTTAGCTAGAGTCAAAATTTAGCAGCCTTCAGGGCAAAACATAAGGTGCATCTGTTCAGATGGGTGTTTGGTGAAGGCAAGTCATAATTATGCTGCAAGAGCAATGGAAATGTGACATTCTATTCTATTCTATTGGCTACAGGTTCTTATTCTGTGTTCATCACTATACTGTCCAGCACCTTCCAGGAGTGCATTAAGCTTCAGTGTAGATTGTTGTGCTTTATATTAATAGAGCTGTTTATAAATAATGTGAGGTGTCCAAGTGCTATGGTGATGGGCATATATAAATACCTGTACAGTTATGCACTAGGCATTCCTCATAGGCTGTGCAAAGTAAAACTCCCTTAAGTCTTGAACTCAGTCTAAACATTTGTTGTCTAAAAGGGGGAAAAAAGACATTTTTGGGGGAGAATTTATTGAGCACGCAACAAAATTTTACAGTGAGTCAGCAAAAGGTACTCAGCCTTGGGGTTTGTATACATGGGATAGTTTGGGTCTGTCCACAGTATTTAATCGCTTTCAGGCTGACACCTCCACTTGGATGGCGGTGATTTCCTGATGATTCGCAGCTACGGGATAAAATGTGTGCAGGGATTTGGACTAGCTTTTGATCTGGCCACATAATTGTTTTCAGTTCTTCTGTTAAACACCCTTCAGCAAGTGCGTTTTTGAGACTCTCTGGGTGTTGAGTGACAGCCAGCCAAAGGCATGGAAAGCCAGGGCAGGAAAATAATCCAAAAGGAACAAAAAAGATACAATGTGTTTGCTTGGAAGCTGGGAATCCCCCACACTGCAACCAAGGGCAGTGCCAGGAAGTGGCAGATGCACACTGCATGAGCAGAGGAAGACAAATGAAATGTTGTGAGGACTGGGATGGCAGTTTCAAGTCTACGTGCATTCCTCCCAAAGGTGCCCTTGTACTTTGTAGTACATCTGCTATGCATAAAGAGAGCTATCTTTCTAGATAGCTATGGGACCTCAAGCTAAAGAGAAGATGTAAGGCAGCACAGCGAAGGTGAGGAGAATTAGGTTTGCTAATGGAGAGAGTAATGTCTACTGGTTACAACAGGGACCTGGGAATCAGGATTCCTGGGTTCTTTTTCCACCTCTGCAACTGATTTGCTGGGTGACTTTGAGCAAGTCACTTGGGCCAAAATTTTCAAACATTGCCACTAATTTTGGATGCTGTAATTTTTGGGTGTCCAACTTGAGGCACCTAAGGCCTGATAGAAATGCTAAGCACCCCCAATTCTAGCTGAAGTCAATGGGAGCTGTGGGTGCTCAGCACTTCTGAAAACTAGGCTCAAGATGGCTCCAAATGGGCACCTCAAAGAGAAAAAAGACCACTTTTGAAATTTTTGACCTTGTCCACTGAATGGTTGGGCATAGCCATCTAACAAATAGGGATAACACTCATTATCTACCTACCTACCTACAGGGGTGAGGGGAAGTTTTAAGGTATAAATGTTTGTGAAATGTTTTCAGATCCTTTTATGACAACTACTACAGAAGTGCTAAGTATTATTCATTATGATGTTATTATCCAAGGAACTAATGAGATGTGATCATTCTAAAGACTGGGCCCTATGTATGCGTTAAGGTGTCTGTGTGACTTTCTCCTCATCGATGTTCAACTATTTGTGAAGAGGAAGGACTTTGTTTTACTGCGAGCAAGTGCTTGAATATCTTGTATCTCTCTTTTTCATATTGAGCATATCCCCAATTCACTTTCCTAGCAGGGATAAACTCATGTCAGAGAAAGCAGCTGGGGAAATCACTTGAAAAGATGACATTAGAGACAGATCGTCTGAACTGATAGTTTGGGGAAACTAAAAAAACCGAAAAAACAGCAGTCCTTGTGAAAATTATTTTTATTTGCAGACCACGGATTCATGAAGTGCAGCTATCTGACCTCAAACTGCATTCCAGATTAATCTCATTGGAGCACGGTCACCTACTCTCAGCAGCAAGGTAATTTTCTGGGTGGCTGCCCAAGGCCAGGCCCTCACAGTCTTGCCCAATTGGTGGCAGAGTTCAGCCACCAATCATAGGTAGCAGGGCACAACTGACCTAAACAATTGTTCCTGATTGGACCCTGTGCTTCTCTGCTTAGATGCCAGGGAGAACATTATGGCACAATATAAGATAGCAGTTTTCATCTAAGGATCTCAAAGCACTCTACAAAGGAGAGTAGATATCATTATTCCCACATCACATTGCTATATTGAAATGACTTAATAGAACTACACGGACTTACAGCAGCTGAGGACTGGCTTTCTAGCTCTGAATTTGGACCCAGGTGTCTATCTGAAAGTGCTGGGATGGGAACGTCTTGGGGGCTGGCGGACTGGAAAAGCTGAGCAGAGAGCACACAGAGAAGGGTGTGGATAGTTTTTCTGAGGGGAAAGGAGGATTGAATATAGACACAGTATGTAGTTTTAATCCACCCCAAATGCACATCCAGACCAGAGCCCTGGCAGCAGCAGTCTTGGTGCTATAGTAAACAAGCAGAGAAATATAACCCAGGTTACTTATGTGTTTCAAGGTGGAAAAAAGAAGAAGGAAAAGAAGACGCAGCCTGCATCACAGGATGCTCCATTTTAATGATCTGCTAGCTGTCATAATGTGTGTGTTTGTTGATGCACTGATGGGGAACTACCCACGGTATATTACAACAGATTGTCTTTTGGCTTCTCTTTACTGTATTCCTTCTGTGAATATTTCAGATCATTCCCTTAAATTCAGGTGCTGGATTATAATCTTAGCACTCTTGTGTGGGAGCAAGGTCAAACAGGAATCGCAGGCTATTCTCACACAACTCAGAGGTCCCAGCCTGCATAGGACAGCACCATGATCCAAGAAGAGCAGACTGAGCTTTAAATCACCATTGCACAACACCCTTTAACTCTACTTTGCACAATCTGTCCGAGTCTATAAATTGCACCGAACTATGCTCGGAGCATTTGTGTCTATTGGAATCTTCTGTCTACTTTGCTGCAAGTGTACATTCATCCAAATGTGTTTCTTTTACATCTCAAGCCAAAAACAGCTTGATGCAATGCTTAATTTGTGGTGTAGAATGTTGTGACACATTGCAGTCTAACAATGATGTAGTACACAGAAATGAGTAAAAGGAGCACTAAAATGCAACCCCATCATGAAGTCTATAGTGCCCAGCTTGTTTAGCTAACTGCCGTTCAGATTATTTTTGTACAGTTTTGCATATCTCTAGCATTAGTGTTATTAAGAGCCAAAGTGACAGTTTACTTTCACCTTTTAATAAGCGCATAGAATGCATTTGAAATTGCGTTTCCCAAAACACACCTGTCCTAACTACATTAATAACAAAGCGAAGGCATGTCAGTCGCACGCTCAATTCTTCAGGGTAGTTTCAGTGAATCATGGCTAGACCATGACTGACTTTTATTGGATGCACAGAAGGGACGGTGCAAGGAAGTGACCTTGCTTGAGCTCTCCCTACAAGAGCCCGTCCCTGCTCCTTTGGTGAACACCCCAAGTGGGTGTGGAGTTTCAGGTAGATGGGGACATGGCTCCACCATTCCATCTATGCAGCTTGCAAAGGATGACGGAGCTTCATAAGAACATAGGACAGAAAGGGATGTCCTAGGCCCTCGATTCCAGTCCTGCTATCATGGGCAACCCCGTCATAAAGTCCCTTTACTACATTTACCAAGCTCCATCTGAAAAACAGTTAGGTTTCTTGCCCCTCCCCCCATTACTCCTGTTGAAAGGCTATTCTAGAACCTCCCTCCTCTGATGGTTAGTAACTTTCTTCTAATTCTAAATTTACTCCAAATTTCCTCATGGCTAGTTTATGCCTAGCTCAGCTGGCTGCCAGGGGAAGGGTTATACCTCCCCATTATTCTTATTTAATATTGATGTTGAGGTAGCCCTTAAAATCTGCAACCAAGTTGGGCCCTGTTGTGCTGTAACGCATGGAGTGCAGTGGTTTGCATCCCCTCCCATGCAGATCTGTGCTAAATGACACACACAGTCCCTTGCTTAGTATATAAACTTGAATACTAAGTAAGAAGCAGCTCAGGCACAGTTAAATCCCTTATGAAATGCCTACCTGATAGAGTAGAATATCATTATTGCCAACTGCAAGCATTCAAAAAATCATGAATCAGGCTCCACAAAATCATGAGATTTTTTTAAAAGAACATGCTTGGGTTTCTTTTTATTTGTCTTTTGGGTTTTGAGCCATTAGGTCCCACCCAGGTCATGTTTTCAAACTTTTCTCTGCACCCATTAAAGCTAGACACTTACTTTAAAAAAAAAAAAAAGAAAGCAGAAACTGTCTCAAACTTGATTGCTCAAAGCAGAAACTGTGTCAACTTGATTTCAGGAGTTAAGACTTGAACAAAAAACACCAAATACTGTGAGACCTGTGATAAAACTGCAAGACTTGACAACATAATATGGTTAGAGCCCTGCCTTCTTCCTTTGTGTATGTTATTGGCACTATAGAAATAACAATCGCTATGGAATAGTAACAAACAACATAATATTGTAACATTTTTTTTCTGAAATGGGATATTAAGAAATTATTTGAGATGCTAAATCATAGCTGCCAGGTCTGCTTGTCACACCTAACAACAGCTTACATAATTTACCTGCCCCATCATTTCTTACTACAAAAAGCCAGTGGCAGTTCTTAACATCATTTTTTAGTCTTTTTTAATTGATTCAGTTCATTAATTGGATTCTCTTTGGGTATTTCTGTAACTGTGACTACTGCTATTAAAATCTGCAATTTGCAGGAAGTACTTCGCTAATTTAGCAGTCAGGCTATCTTTTAGCACTACAGAGAATTATAAAAGGTTCTTAAATCAGTATGAATTATTAAAAAGAACTGGTTCATGAAAGAGGCAGGAAGGATCTATTTTCATGAAACATTTGTTTAAAAAAAACAAAAACCCCACCCATAAGCTTTGCTGTTTCAATGAAGGAATCTTACCTGGACTCTGATTCTGCAGTGGGATCTAATAGATCCTAGTAGGATTGACACACAAGGATGATTGCAAGACAGGACCCACATATGTTACTACATTAAGGTTGCAGATTCTGCATTTGTGCAGATACCTACTATACTGTGATATGCTAGTGATGTATAGATAAAGGTCAAAAATTTAATACCTCTGTGCCTAAACTCAGGCACTTTACATAATTAGGCACCTACAGAAATGGCCTGATTTTCAGAGGCACTGAGAACCTGTAGCTCTGTTAATTTCAAAAACAATTATGAATGCTCAGCATCTCTGTGAATGCTCTGCATCTCATATAGGAGTTCCATCCTGCAAGGCACTGAGCATCTTACACTGATTTAGCAAGCTCATGAGACTCTGCTTATGCTTAAAGTTAAGCATGTGCTGAAGTGCTTTGCTGGATCAGGGCAATGTGCTCAACACCAGGCAGGATCAAGCCCTGCATGTCTAAATGCAGATGTAAGTGTCTACATTTAAATCACTGGGCCCAAGGCAGTGAATTGCTGTAATGTCTTGGCTGCTCAAACGAAAATAATCTGGCAGACTTCCTACTGATCAGATTACCTTCCCAGTTTGCTAGGCTAAAATTAAAGTAAAGAAAAGGTAAACTATTAGTTGTTAATATTATAGTCACACTTTATATCAAGCGTACATTTGTAGAGTTTATAAAGGCTAAATGAATGATTAATATACATTTCAAGAAATGGGTAATTAAATGTTATTGGTTGTTCTAGAGTCCATCAGGTCAACATGTTGATTATGATCTTGGTTTATACTATCTGCCACACCTTTTACTGATGTTTTTCTAACACATGCTACTCATGTCTGTAACATGCTTTTAACATTTACTAATAATCTATTATATGTCATTTATAAATAGCACCCTAATATAAAGTGTGCCCATACTAGGACAGGGTAATACGAGGAGCATTAGTCTGCAAGTTGCCGAGCTGCTCATTTGAAGAACATTGTGCTTTCAGAGAAGTGGAAGGAGATGGTGACTCTGATGAATGTGGACTATGAGCAAGTAGTAGAATCTACTAGACAAACAGATTACAGAGTGAAGTGCAGGAATTACAGATCTGGGAGCTCATGGACCAATTGGAAGGGGATGCTGTTTATTTTATATACTTATTTCACTATTTGGAGATTTTCTCCAGGTTTGAGTTTTATGTTTACTGTCTATCCTGCTGTTTTTAAATTAGAGCTTTTAGAACAGGTCATTTAGCTATGCCAGGAGGGCTGCTGCTGGAGAAATCATTCTTTCATACTATCACCTTGTTACTATACAATCAGTTCTGCTTTTAAATATCAAAGGAGCTCCATGGAAGATGCCAGTTCTGATTACAGTGTGAAATGTCTAACCTTGGTTTGCAGCATCTAAAAATGTGTTTCTCACAGCTTGAGACTTACATGGACTGAGATTGTATTCGGCTAATAAGGAAAACAGCATCACTGCCACTTTATGGCGTATACTGATCACTCGTATGTACAATCAGCTATATTAAAATGCAGCAAGATGGAACATTACTATAGGTTAGTTCTAAAATTGAAGTTCTGAAATGGAATGACTAACTCTGAATATTACAGAAGCACTAACACAGGTGCAGTTTATGTCCTCGGTGTTGTAAGAATTTTGTGAGTGACGGCTGAGATATTGCACACATCACTAAATGTGGTCTCCCTAGATATTTTTGATTACCATTGATTTTGCTTGCTTTGCACTCCCTTAACTTTTGCTTGCTGAATAGTTTCTGTGTCGATATGCTCATCTTGGCCAAAAAATTACACACCAACTAAAGAGAAAACATGCCTAATTCTCCTTCTCACTGTGCTGGGGTTTCTACCCCATACAACGCCTGAAGGGGTTAAGGTGGCTAGATGGGCCAATTAACCATCTGAGCTGCACCTGAAGAAGGAATCAGAGAGCAAAGAGGATTAATTACAGGCAAAGTTCAGCTGGACAGGAAAAGGAGGGGTTTGTATAAAGTCTAGAGCAGAAGAGGGCTCCAGGGAGAGAAATTGCAATCACTCTCAGGTGAAAGAAGATAAGGTAGGTAGTAGCTCAAGGATACAGTAGTAATGTTCAGGATAGTGTAGATCTTGACTACTTGTTGTAGGTCCCTGGGCTTGAATCCAGTATAGAGGGCTGGCCTGTGTTCCCTGACCAGCCACTGGCAGAGTGTTCTGAGGGACTTTTATACCTTGGAGGGGGAAACCAACAGTGACCTGGTTGGAGGGCCAAGCCAAGAAGCAAGAGCAGTTGAGTCCTGAGAAGAATGAGACACAGAGAGTGATGGTGTGTAACCACAGGATGGGGCACGGGCTTGGCAGAGCTAATTCTGAGATGTAGCCAAAAGGTATCAGTCCAGGGGTGAGTAGAGCACTCTGTGACCCTTGTGTACCCTGGTTTGACATCTGTGTAATTCCACTGATTTCAATGGAATCATTTACACCAGAGTAAGGGACAGAAGAACCCAGTTTCAGGGGCTAAATCTTCAGCTGTGCTGAAGCAGAGCTCAGTCTAGCTGTTGTGGGGAGACAAAGATAGTCTTAAACCGCCTTTCCACTGTTTGCTATCCTGGAGTTATCCAGGGGTCACACTATGCACTGGTACAAGTTAGAGAAGCCTATAGACTGCTTTAACTTTCCCTGACTTGTAACAACCTCTAGGGGCTACTACACTGCCAATGATTTCTGGAGTGCCATGCTCTCTTGCTCCTGATGTGTACCCTGCACAGAAGTAGAACCATCTATGCCAGCTGAAGATGCCCCCTTTAGTGCTCCTTTTAGGTCCCCTGGCATTGCTCCAGCTGTACGAAGGGACATTAGCATGAGCTGGGATCCGGCCCAGAACTTCTGAACAAATGCATTTTGTCACATCATTCCCTGTGTCTGGATCTATATTCATTTACCACCTTCTCTCATTTCTTGTCTCACTCTGGGACTGTTTGCTTCTAAATTTGTTTGGTGAAATATGTGAGCATTATCAAACACTTGTTTGGGAAGCAATAATGACCCTGTGCAAATCTTACTGGTCTCTGCAGTAAGCTAGATATGCTGCTGGAGTCTGCATCTACAGACTCTTCAAAGGGTGCCAGGAAAGACAGTATAGATGTGTTTGTAACCTTTACAGGCAGTGGGAACAGCCTTCCCCTAATTTGCATTCCTTTGCTGGATGACCCACATGGCAATGATACAGCACTGGGAGAACAGAAGGTAGCTAAGCTGGCACCATTCCTGAAATGATTTCCAGGATTCATGAATCAATCTTCCCAACTCAAAAGTTACCAATCCATTATCCCACGTGAATCAAGACCCATAGGAGCCTCCACAGAAGAGTCCTTTCCTCTTTGTAATTTCCCCCTATAGAAATCCAAAATGTCATGGTAAATATGGGGATGTTTTTATAATTTATCAGAGGCCTAATTACCATGGTGCTACACCTGCATATTTTTTCTTGTATGCTCAGGTCTCTGCACTTCTGTTTCACGACATGACCATAGTTAGGCATGGGTTGAGGGTGTGCAAAGAAGGCAGCAGGAAAGGACAGCTCCCCATAAGCTGTGGAGTGGGAGGGAAGCTGCTCTGTGTCACTACTGTAGATTTAGGCTTTCATATTTCCTGCTGCTATTGCACCTTCACTCAGTGGGGAGGAAACGGCTGGTGGATCTACATAGCAGGGGTTCTCTGGCCTCACCCTGCTCCTTTAGGGTGTGTCTACACAGCGTTTTGCAGCCTGTAAGACTGAGCCTCCAACAGTGGGTTGACAGACTCTAAATATAGCTGTGAAGACCGCCCTTTGAAGTTGTGGCTTCAGATGGAGCTCCAGCTTTGAAGCATCAGGACTGGGGTGGGCTTCAGAGCTTCCAGGCCCTACGCCCAACCCTTGCAACATGGTTAGCTCTTTTGGCCAGTTCCAAGAAGCTAAAAAATCACCCTTCCAGCTTGCCACTGCCTCCTCATGCTGACTGCACAGCCAAAAGCAGGAGAACCAGCCCAAGCACTTGTGAACAGTAGAAGGAATAAATCAATTCACCTGCTGAAAGTGGGGCTTCAGAACTGATGGATGGTGTTCCATAGGTGTTAAGTGCTGATTTGGAGAATGGGCTGCTCCTTACCAAAGAAAAAATTGTATCCCTTCACACTTCAGGGGACAGCACAGCTGCAAACTGTAGTGATTGCTGAGGAAACAAACAGGCAACTAGAAATGTAAGTGTCTGCTGGCTGCAAGTTTGTTGTGCTTCCAGAAACAGGAATGTTTGCTTTAAAGTGACTTTTTATTTAGCTTTGGAGCTTAAACAGGAAGTTAGAGATACCTTAAAATGGTCACATTCCGAAGGAATCTTACCATCCACTTTTACTTTCAACTGATTGTTGAAAACATGAGGAAACAAAACCAGGCTTGTTAGATCCTCACTTTGGAACCCAACTCCCACAACATGGTACACATTCTGCTATATTTTTTTAACAGCCCATCTACTAACTTTTCCCTTTCCTTTCTTTTACCATGTCAGACAATGGGATCAGATGTATTTACTTTCTAATAAGATGGTTTAAACATCTCTGGAAATAAAAACACAACACATGGTCTGGTTTGGAAAGCTTTCTTTCTTTTTTTTTTTTTTTCCTCCCATGGCTATTTGAATTTCACACAGTGGAAGAAAGAGAGAGAACCACACTGTGTAAATTTTTTATATATATATATATTGTGCCCCATTTGTTGTTGCAGTATACGGACCTGATTCTTTACTGCCTTTACACCTGTGAAAAGCACGTGTACAGTGCTGCCACTGAGTGTGGGGGGGATTCTTTCATACTTTAGGGGTCTCCCCAGGTGATGTATAGACAACATATCTGTTCCCAACTCACCCCTCTCCTGGCTGGCCTCAATCACCCCACTCCTCAGAGGAATGGCTGGAAGGAAAGGGGTATGGGCTAAAAGACTTCTGAGTTCTGATGATCTTGGGGGTCATCACAGGTAGTGCAATTCAGAGCAGCCTCGAATACTCTAAATTGCTTTTCAGGGCTGAATTGGTGGTCAACAGAGTAAAGATCAGGGATCCTCAAAGAACATTGCATGGTCACATTTCTAGATGTACCACGTATTAAAGGTCCCATCCTGAGGATCTGGCCCTTCAAGTTAAATATTGAATAACATCTTAAATATTAATGTAAAATATATTCAGTGTCCCAGGCCTGAAAAAGGCTTTGTGAAAGATGGAGTGTTGGTTGCAGTTGTCACAGAAAGAGCCTAAAGGAGAAAAACTGAGTATTAACTTATAAAATGGGAATTATTTTTTCATATAGCAACTTTTATTAGCTGGTGCCGCTGGTCTGACTTGTAATAGCTATGTGGGTTTGTAGACTTTTAATGTGAGTTGCTCTTTTTATTATATTGTGGTTATAAAATGACTGTACTTAGCTGGGAAATGGAAAGACCTGCTTTATGTCATTATTTCTCCTCTTATTCTACAGGAATGTTTGTGGCTCACAGGTAGCCTAATCCAAAGACCTATGAAGCAAATGGAAATATTTTATTTGGCTTTCATGAGCTTTGGATCAGGACCAGATTATGGGACATTCTGGAGGGGATGTTGACTTCCACAAATTCATTTATTCCTGTGTTTGTAGTGGAAGCTTTTAGGGCTGCAGTTCAGAGAATTGGAGAATATCACAATGCGTATCAAATAGACAAGCCTTGAGAAATGTATCTTTCAGGTTATTTTCATGGTTTCCAATTTTATCTGACCATAGACCAATCCACAGTCAAGAAATCCTCTATGGTCTTCATAGGGGGAGCACAACTTTTCTAGATTGCTTGTGGTGATATCCACTTCCTTAATCTTAGGTGATGGGTTTGAACTTGTTAAAGAAGTCATTGATCATCATGAACTAGAACACTTATTCAAGGTTTATTAATTATAAGCAAATCCTCTAGCTATCACTATAATCATGCTATATTAACTTCTTAGTAAAAAGAACTCATGTCTATTCTGCTGAGTTTGCTTCCCATTACAGTACCCAAAAGCACCAATGTAAATGTAAAATTCTTTTCATGACTGATGTAAACCTGAATCTACAGTCTAAGGCTGTGTGGAATCTCTTGCTGTGCTGATAATTGCTACAACATTTGCCTATATACTTCATGCACTGCAAGTATTAAACTCATCACTTTGTAAAGATGCTGGGGAGCCCAGGATTGTATATAAAAAATTTTTAGTCTGTGTAAAACTTCCATATGTACCACACTGAAAAACATTCTTGGTCCTTTAAATTATATCAGCATAATAGAATAAAAATGGAGTAGATTATCGAGTACATGATATTACCTTGATTTGCTTTCTATATCACAAGGATGCAATAAAATATAATGGTACTAACAGATGGTTAGTTCATTAAAAATTCTTCAAAATGCAACAAATCTTCAGCACACGTTTGCAGAAGTGTTTCCAGATAGCCTCATTGTTATTCAGTCCCAGTATCAAAGGTTGTTATATTACCACATGGAACTTTGGATGTCATCAATATTTAATCTGTGTTTTTGTTACCACACATCTGTTTTCACTGATAACTAATTCTTCCTTTGAAATAGATCCTGTCTGGATTTTGCAACTTTTTGTAAAATAAGTATAGAGTTTCATAACTTAGCCAGGTGGTACTTGTAAGCATTTTATGTCAATAAGGTGCATTACCCCACTGATGTTTTGCAACACTACAAAAGGTTTACATAGAAATGTTGCAATAGCATAAAAATATGCTTTTTTTTTTTTTTAAGGATTTAGATTATTTTCGTATGCCATTTGGGTTACTTTATGCCTTTCTAGATGACTGTCACTGTTTCGCATGTAATCTCTACTTGAAATATATCTGTATGTGCCTGCAGATGATTTTCTTGTACTTCCAGTTCTACAGTGGAGTGCTACAACAACCGTGACATGGATAAACTACATTCATGTCCTAATGAATATTTCCATTGCTGCTTCAGGAGAAAGTATTTGGAACTGATGTTCCTGATTCTTTCAATTTCTTATTTGAATTGAATAGATCTACTATTTTTATATATATACTTACCCCATCACCTGAGAATCTGAGTGCCTCGTAAACATTAATCAAGTTATCCTTCCATCATGCTTATAAGTTCATGTAGTAGTAGTAGTAGTATCTGTATCTTATGGATGAGGAACTAATACATCCAGAAGGTAAGTGCCTTGTCCCAGGTCACGCAGGACACCTATACTAGGGTCAGGAACTGCAGTCAGAACTCCTGAATCCTAGTCTAGTGCCTTAGCCAAAATGCCCCCTTCCTCCCAATGACTGGATGATGTATGGATGCTAAAAACCAATTGAGGAGAGTATGTTGTGCAGAAATCTTGCAAGAGGAAATTCACTTGCATAAATAAATTTTAAAGCAAGGCAATAAAACCAGGGATTGCAAAGTTCAAGATGACTCAGTTGGATTTTCTCTACTTCTAAATCCATCATGTGCCTCTTAGTTCTTCTCCTGCTGAGTCTTACAGGGAGGGGAATAAATGAGTAACTGATACTTATTAATAAAAAAGACAAGCTAACTGGGGCTATGATTCATGGTTCCACTTTATGCGTCTTATTCTTGTCAATGGCCAATGAGAGAGAATAGCAAAAGCCCAATGACTCAGACACTTTGGAAACTGTGTGTGTAGTCGCTGGTACAGTTCAGGGCAACTGCACCTATATTCACCCTGTATGGTTCAGCAAGGGCACTTCTTCTAGGCTTCCAGCTTACTAGCCATTGTCTCTCTTGTGTGGAGACTTGCATCTCTCTCCCTTCTGCTATTTCCAGGCTTCACAGTGCCCTGACTATACTGTGATTCCCCCCCCCCCCCCCCCATCAGAAGACAGACTATCTAAGCAGGCCTGCTTTGCTGCTTTCCTCAGAGACAGTACACAGAGTGATTGCCACAGTTATAAGTTACCATGCAGCTGTTTCTAAACAAGCACATTTATTCTTAAAGTACAAGCATTACAGAGACAACCTATTAAAACCAATAAAAGAACGAACGAATGCCGAAAAGGGGAAGATTTCCCAGACTTTTCGACGGAGGGTATGGCATGGCCGGGCAAGGGTTCTGTGTGGAAATATAATTGAGAAACACTGCCCTAGAGAATCCAGTTTGAACTAGTTTTATGTGACCCTCTCCCCAGGGGGGCTTCAAAGGGCTGCTAACCAGAGGAATTACACTTGCCTACCCTCTCCTCCTGGAGCGGTTAAATTCAGTAAAACACAAATAACTGCACTTTTAACATCTTGGAACCTAAAGATATGAAACTCAATTTAATTAGACTTGTCCAGGATATTGCAGAGTATTGTTATATTTGACACAGTCTCTTCTTTTAAGGAGGCTTTTCTTTCCCTTGTGGGTCTGATAAAGACTTTACAGTGTTGCTTCAGTCATAGCTGGATGTAGTTTCCAACAGAGTAGCCGCTGGTGAAACTCTAATAATCGCAGCAGCTAGGCCCATGCTAGAGGAAGCAAGAGTCCATTCCTGCAATGAGTTGTCCTTATGGGAGCAGTCCTCATTTAAGGTCTGATTTTTCAAAGTAGACCTCCAGTTATGCAGGTAGAGTTCAGAGATGGCACTGAACTGCGCAGCCTGTTTTATGCCCACAATACATTGTTGGGAAAAGGCATGAAATATGCCCATGGAACTGAAGGTGCTATTCATTGGGGGCCCAAAGTGGTACCTACAGATGGGAGCCCAGGCTAAAAATCAAACCTGTAAGTAGCCTTATTGCTCTCAATGGGGTTCTACCTGAAAGTAAGCATATGCTGGATCAGGCCCTGGAAAAACAGGCAGAAACCTGGAAATAAACAGCCAGTACCAGGTACTGGACACCAAATGTGGATTGTTATGTACATTATCAGAATAAAAAAGATTTACCTACAGAACCACACAGGGCATTGTGGGGTTCCAGCCATTAATGTCTGCAAAGCACTGTGCGACATACACAGGAGTCACTGCAGAAGAGCAAATTACCAGTAGAGGGCCAAATCCAGAAATCATTACTTGTTCTTTTTCATTCATTTCTATGGTGGTAGCGCCTAAGGACTCTACGTGGGAATCAGGGCCCCACTCTTTTAGGTGCTGTGCAGACAAACAACACAAAGTCCCTGCTCCAGACAGCACACAGTCTAGAATCCTGTGGTTAGACAGAATTTACTGACATGAGGTCAGTGGGAGCTCTGGCTGGTAGAAACTGGTTATTTATGGATTCTGCTGGCTCTGCCCTCTCTCCTTTCTTTGCCTGGGTATGGGTGGAATCCTGAGTACGGATTTTCATCTTTGGCATTATAGTTTTTAAATTAAGCCTAAATATAGTTTTATAAATACTACTCGATGTCCCTTTTCTCTCTATGTACTGTCATACACACAGCAGTGATATAGATTATGTAAATAAATTGAGGAAGAAGATGCTATCACATACTGAGCTTTCTCGGGAATTTAAATATTACAGCAGCACCTTTAAAAAATTAAATTTTGCATTGCCAGCCAATTGTCCTACAGGTTTGGACAATCAATGTTCACATTCTAATACCTTATCATGTGAAGCTCTACCGTTTCACATTGTATTATTACAGCCTGAAGGTCTGATGTCTCCTTTGACAAACTTGTATGAATGCATCCAGAAAGGTTAATGTTTGTTTCTGTCATGGAGAAGCACAGTGGGATATGTTATAAGGCAACCTTTGACTTAATAAACTACAGACGACTAAAGTGGGAACTGAGAATAGAACATAACAGAAGGAGCCATTTATCAATGATAAAAATAACTTAATATGCTACTTTGCAGACAACATATTTCTCTGATTAAAATGATCTTTCTTACCTATCTGATAGGAAAGATATCATTTTGACACAGCATATTATATTCAAAGGCCATTTTTGTCCAGAGCTGCTTATCCCAGAGTCACATGGGTTTTCTGTTTAATAAAAATACATTCTGCTTTTAAGATCATTAGCTGCTGAGGATGATAATCATAGAAGTCTAGAACTAGAAGGGACCTCACTAGGACATCTAGTTTAATCCCCTGCACTCAAGGCGGGACTAAGTAATAGCGAGGCCATTCCTGATAGGTGTTTGTCTAACCTGTACTTAAAAGCTTCCAATGACAGAGATTCCACGGCCTCCCTAGGCAATTTTTTCCAGTGCTTAACTACCCTGACAGTTAGGAAGTTTTTCCTAGTAAACCTCTCTTGCTACGATTTAAGCCATTGCTTCTTGCCCTATTCTCAGAGAATGGGATGGAAACCTTTATCAGGTTATTCAGAATCACCTTTAGCAAGACAACTGCTGGTTAAGATAAGCAATACTGCTTTTAGTAGTCCTGTAGTAATACAGCATGAACATGTTTTCATGATGTTACAAAGGGCATTTGGGCCATGATTTTCAAAAATAGGTGCCTAGATTTAAACTCTTAGGTCTATATTTTGGCACCTAAATAAGTAGTCTGATTTTTCAAAAGGGTTGAGCACTTAACATGTGAAAGTTACCGTGTGCTCAGACCACCTATCTGGGTGTCTAAGTATGGATTTAGGAGCATATCTTCAGCCTATCTTCTGGAAATCTTGGCCTTGGCTTTTTTACATGTTAAAAGAGAAGCGTTACCACAATTGCTTTTTGTTTAACTTCAGACTATTATCCCCCCAATATGTTTTATGTGAGCCTAAATATCATTAAGAAAGACCATTAGTAATATGATGCCACTCATTAAATTCTGAGAGCTCCTAGGGAACTTCATTCCTGCAGTTGTAGAATATCATACTGCCATGATGACCTGCTATGCAAAACATATTTACAATTCCTGTATTTGTATAATTTTCAAAGAAAACTACACTTCTTGATACTGGCTTCAGAAAACTTTTTGGCCCATGCTTCAGGCAATCAGCATCTTGTCCCTTGAGAGGACAAACCAAGGAAACCACCAGCTATTCTTCTTTCACCTGTGCCCCTATTCTTGCTGATTCTACAGAGCTGGAGCTAAATCTTTCACAAAACAAAACTTCTGTCCTCTGCACAGCTCTATACTGAGCATTAGTTTCTCTAACATAGTGGATATAATTTGTTTTTAAATAAAAAATGAATTTCCTACTTCAAACCTTTTTTGGGGGGTGCCTTTTCTTATCCCTAATGTTCCATATTCCTCCCAGGAGCTGTAGCACAGACTTGTCTTGCAATTGATTTCATATTTTGGAGATCCGTCGTGCTTTCTCCCTTTCTCTCACTGGCCTGGCACTCTGCACAGTCCTGATTACTAGATAAATCACAAACACAAAATGGGCATGGGGCACAAGAACCCTACAGTTCCAAAACCAGAGGCCCCTATCATATGAGATAAAAACATTGCACTAGGTGGCAGTAGTCTTTCGCCGCACCTGTGGGCATGCCACTTGCGGACAAGCTCATGAACAAAGCCATTACATTACAATATGCTGTTAAGGTATTGGGTTTAACCCATGAAGTCTTAAATGGTTTGGGATCTGTGAGAGCACCACACTCCCTCTAAGAAACTAGTACACTTGCCAACAGTATTTCCGGAGGCCTGATTCTCCACTCCCTTCACCAACACACATCAGGAATAACTCCAAAGAAATCAATGGAGAAACACCAGTGCCTAACTGTAGGGTCTGTCAGAGTGAAGCTGTGACACCAAGGATTCTTTGGCACTACAGTGGGTGGTGTTTGATTACCTCTATTCTCAAAGTATAAGAAGAATATCAATTACAAGATGCAAGGTTTCTCCCAGTGTTTTCTTGCCTCTGTTTTCAGAAGGTTTCTGGCTATCTAACACCAGCCAAACACACTGACTGTGTTGAGAGAACCTACAAAGATGTTTTCAGAAGCAAACAAATTAATCTAAATGTCTGCTGCATTATATGACTATGATATAAATGGAAGCCCAGTCAGGCTCCATGCCTAGCTATAATATTAGTGGTAATACTGAATGGTTCCACACAGGATTTAGCCTGTTACAAATTCCCCTAATAAAGGGAAGATGTAAACTTCATTAATGATACAAATTAATTACAAGGGAATCAATCCATAGTAATTTCAGAAAGACCTGCATCAATCTGAAAACCCTCGTAACTGTGTGGTCCATGGTGCCAAATACAACCAATAAATCCAAAGACAGCAAGCTGAGACAAGCACTTATTACTAAGTCAAAGAGAGCAATCTCTTTGCAATCATGGGTCAGACATCCTGCTTAGAATTAATTAAAATTCTGATGATCCATTAGGTGACTAAAACAGAATGGGTACAATTTAGGAAGTATCTTAAGTGAAGTAAGAAAAGTTAGAAATGGCGTGATAATTAGCAATAATGGCTCTTGCTATATTTAGATTCTTTAGCCTTGAAATTATCATGACAGGTTTCAAATTTGCTGGCAGTTTTCCAGTAGCTAAAGAGAGATTAATTATATGGTTTAAGACTACTGGTGAATTGATTCTGACAAAACTATATAGGTTCCCTGTCTATTATATGGGATGGAGGAATTGATCCAAATAAAATAAGAATGGACATGAACTTCCAAATCAAACCTATCTGACTCTATTTGTGGGTCCAAAATAGTTTGGATAACTTTTTAACTCATCTCTTTTAATAAACAATACTAATAATCCAGTTTACCTCTGCACTTCCTGATTTCAGCTGGGACAAAAAGTAAGGGTGAGATAAAGCAGCCAAACTTTTGGCTATTGCTGATACAGACAGAACCTCTTAACCACTGGAATTTGCCTATCTCTAGAGCCTGGGCAAAATATCTGGAAATAATTTTGTGAGGAACACCAGAGATCTAGCCTGGAAGTTGTTGGTCTGACCTACAGTATAATTTCACGCAAATCATCAGCAAGAAGCAAATTTTACTAACTGAGATCAGAATTACCAGAATAAAAGAAAATATAAAATACTTCAGAAAAATCAAATCTCTATAATTTGTCAAACTGGAAGAAATGTTTATCCCAACATCTTCCTTTTTAACCTGAAAAGACTGGGACTGAAATTTGTGACAAATCTTTTGATGCCTAGGTTCAGAGAACAACTAGGAAGAAGGATTAAGGAGAAAATTAATAGTCTGAAATAAGGATGCAGAGCAACTTCTTTGCTTCAGCATCAAACTCAAGTAGGTCAGCCTTAATATTCTTTTAAAGACACCTTAATTAGATTATTCCATATCTACCTTAGATACTTATATGGTTCTCATTACCTTATTAACTGAGCACCTCAGAATCTTTAATGCATTTATCCTCAGAACACTCCCATGAGGTAGGAAATGTGAAACTATGGCAGAGAGAGACTAAGACGCAGTTCCACAGAGGAATTTAGACTCCTAACTTCTATTGATTTCAGTGGAAATTAGGGTCTTAAATACCTTTGTGGTTCTGGGATTAAGTGGTTTGCTGACTTAGGAAATCTACAGGAGAGCAGAGAATTTAATGCAGGTCTCTTGTCCCAGGCTGTCTTCCTAACCATCAGCTCACTCTTCCTATATACTTCCTATATCAAAATGAATGGTTAAGCCAGAGGCCTTGCACTGAATTTCAGTTTCCTTCCATCTATCTTAATCTCTGAGCACCTCTATAAACCTGGGAGAGCGATACATCAGAAGGATAGAGTGGGTCTGTGAAAGAACTATGCTATTTATAATATTTGCTCATTCATGATTGAACAGATCATATGCCTTAAAATCAACTGGGAGCTGAGAGGAGTAAGCTGTTCCCAAAGATAATCTTTCAGCGGAAAGGAATTGTGACTATAGACCTGTCAGAGTAAAAATAGGATATGGTTAGTGATAAAAGAAGCAACGCTAAAGACTAATACTCAATGAGCAGGATATGTTAATATCTCAGAAGTTAAAGTCAAAGAGTATAAATCAAGTGAAACAACAAGAGTTGGAGTGCAACCCTTTCGCTGCACAGAGAAAGCCAGCAACTCTTGTTCTGAGAATTCTGAGCACCAAGAACCAAAGCACCTCAAAGCTGCAGACTAATATCACAAAGTGAAGGCATGTTACAAAGAAGGCAAGTTCTTCAAAATGCTTCCCTCTGTCTGCAAGCACCAGTCCTGCAAAGGTTCATCTTTAGCTGCGTGCTCTTCAGCTATATGTTGATTTCAGTGGACCTTTCGAGCTTTTTGCACAGCATGGGCCACATCTTAATAGAGAGACTGTCACACAGACTGCCCCCTCCCCTCCCACTGGCAATAGAGTAACATCCCAGTGGTAAGGACGGCAATTGCTTACATGGAGAGTTAATATTAGGGAAGTTTTTCATGTGTCGGTCTTTTAATGCATTTCAGCAGGTGAAAACAAGGGGTAGAGGGCACCACCATAGCCTAGCTTGCTAGCCACTGGTCACCAGCAGGGGCTCAAGGTTCCAGTCGTCGGTGGTACGTGGATCACAGTTTGGGAACTGCTGTGCTAGGCATTGAGGAAGCTGGAGAAATGGCACTGTTTATGTTCAACTTCAAGGAGATGTAGCTCTCTGCATACTGCTGGCATTCCAGCCCAAGTTGTTTCACTAGGTCTCCCACTGGCTTCATCTAGGTGTTGAATAATTTAAGGGAGAGGCAGAGGACTGAACCTTGTGAGACTCTATATCTGAGAGCTTTGGAGCTGCAAAAAGAGTTGCCTCCAATGACTCCTTCTTGGGTTTGGTCTGAGAGGAGAGACCTGAGCCATTTTAAGGCATTTTAATTCACCCCGGCAGCCCTTGGAGATGGGACAGGAGTAGTAGGTGATCTACAGTACCGTATGCCAGACAGGTGAAGTGGGAGGCATATGGATGTATTTCTTTTGTCTATAGGCAGGAGCAGGTGACCCACCAGAGCAGCAAGTGCTGTCTCAGTGCCATGGCTTGCTCTGAAACCTGACTGAGAGGGATCCAGGATATATGCACTGCCAGGTGGATGTCTATGGCCACTGAAGCTGGATTTGACCCTTAGCACATATGTTTTTTCTTACGTATCAGTGTGTTCTGGAGTATTTTTCTTTCTTGTCATTCTAATGCTGTCCAAGGTAGCTGATGTATTTTAAATTCTTGCAGTGTCAAATTAAATGTTAAATTATAGCGTCTATAACCATGGCACTGTTTTTTCTTAAAAGCTTCTGTGTATTTTCTCCCACCTTGGATTACCAAAAGTATATCAGTAGTGGAATACTGTTTACTCTGAGTTGTCCTGAAACAAAAACTTGTATAAATTAGAGGCTTGATGGGAACTAAGCCTAATTTTTCATAATATGGATGTGAATCCACCATCTGGAGTTGGCACAATGCAGGCCCAACAGTTCTGGGAGAATGGAACAAATGTGGAGGTATTGCCAAAATTCTGGCTTGCATGAATCCTTGTCTTTCTGTAGCCCTGTGCATGAGGCAAACCTGTTCTTTTATAAACACACAGTGTCGCATATTCCTTCCTCACTCCAGCTCTGCCAGTGCAGTCTCATTTCATCATTCATGGAAATTAAAAAAGCATTGCAGTTACACGCTCTTAACTGCAGACCCAGTTTCACTCCTAGGCCTTTCTTTCTCATCCTGTGGCCTCTGTTAATAGCTAACTATTGGATTTTTGATTGTCAAGCCCTTGGTGGATAATAATAAGCCCTAAGTACACTATTGCATAAGGCCCAAATGATCTATTCTGGCATGTAGAACTGAGAGCAGGGGGAGGAAAATTGTGGAGCCATCATGTAGATGGGGGTTGGTCACGTGGGGATGGAGCTGAGAGAGGAAATGCTGGTTGCATAACTCTCTCATACCATATAGCTGCTTCTATCCCCTCCATCCATAAACTAAGTGCTGCATGACATCGGGGTGGAGTGAGGGACGTGACCAACTAAAGGCGACTACAGGCAGAGCATGGGCCCTTCTCAGGATGACATAATCCAGTGAGCAATATGGCAGACCAGAAGAGTGCTGGGCCCAGTGTTCCGCTGTGGAAGCACCTCACTGGGCAAGCATGTCTGTCATAGCACTATGGGAAACATATTGCCTTCTTACCCACCAGGAAAGAGTTCTCATTCCTCAATGGCAATGGAAAATCCTTTGCTTACTTCCGATTTTGGAGAGAGTTCTACTAGATCTTATCCTCTCAGTCGGCCCTCCGCCCGATATTTCAATACCCATTATTCTGAATTAGGGCTGGATCAGTCTCTGTATTCATTCCCACCCTGGCAAGAGTCAGGATACTGGGAGGGATGGACTGCATCAGGTCTTGTATTCAGGCTGAAGAACAGGTTCACATGCCTGGTTGTTAGTTCTCCCTCTTCTTTTGTTTTTTTTAATTGATACTTTTGAGACAAACAAATGGGGTGGCACAGGACACCTTAAACACAGGTGAATTGCTGAATACTGTCATCCACCTAGTTTGGAGGAGAGCAGCAGGAAGCTGCCAAGGACACAGCTGAGTCCTTAAACATTGTTCACACAAGGAGAGAGTCCATGAAGTACAAGCACTGAGACCAACTCCTGCTAGATGTACAAAGCCTCCTTCTCCTGCTCTTTGTGATCCTTTTCCATTTAATGACCTGGCGCTTCAGGATTTGGGCTTTTGGTTAAAGCCAGCGAGACTGGATTCATGTTAGGCTTTTATTTCCCTCCAGTAAGTGGGTTTGGTCAGACATGCTATCACAGCAGTGGGGTTAGGAGCCATCTCTCCCATCACAATTGACCAGTCTGAGAAGATTGTGACCCTTGAATGTGAAAGCTTACCCAAAAATATGGCGAGGAACCACAGACACAGAGAATTTCTTACTACAGCCCAGCATGGTTCTGCCCTTGGGTCAGAGATTCAGCCGGGAGATACATTCCTGCTTATGGGGTGGCTGCTCTTGAGTGGGTGAGCTAGATGTCAGTCAAACAATCATTAAGGTCATCTGAGGCTGGATGGCTCTCACAGGGAGTTAATATCTATAGCTATTTTGGGATATAGTTAGGGAGCGGTGATAGTTCTTACAGCTTGCTGGGAGATGGAGCAGTTCTTGACATTACAGAAGGCTGCTGGGAAGTGGCCCAACTGGGAGTTTGTTTAACTAAAGGCCAGACACCGTTTTTGCCATTAACTTAAAAAGGAGTTGGATTCTTATTGGAAGGCTAGATGCCCACTTGGTAGTGAAGTTTATTTGGGTTTGTACCTATAGCTGTTCTGTCTTGTACTAGAGATTGCAGCCAATATGTTGGCTTTCCACCTAGAATTTAATCCCACCTCTTTTACAATGGGCTTGTAGCAATTAACCCCATACCAGGAGCTTTTAGCATTGCTGAAAGATAAAACGCCCAGTCTCTTCTTTTATTTTTGAATAATATTGCTGAGCATTATTTACCAACTACAATACTTTGCACTGTCCCATTTTTCTTGTCTGGAACGCTTAGCTTCCCTCTATCATGTATCTTCTTTCATGGTTAAACAAAAAGGTTTAGTTTTCTCCCCTGATACCTAGACTTTTTAAGTAATCACGACTGCCAGAGCTTTACACCGTTCTAATGAAAAATGCACAGGAGAAATCAATATATAATGTATGATACTCTTAGAGTGAAATGACATTGGCTACAGGATCCAGGCTTTTCCTCTACTGTAGAAATAAAGAGAGCTTTCCTCATTGCTGCGTGTCACACAAGTGACATTACTAGTCACTCGGAAATAAAGGTAAAGGTTGAACTAGTTTTTAATGAGCATGGAAGTTCTGAGTCACTGTGCGGCTGAAACAAAGCACAGTGCTTCATGATTAATTATATGCACATTAAGAGATTCCCCCCGACCCCAATATAAAAGAAAACCAAAGTCAAAACATTTCACTTTAGAAAAAGTGAGTAATAATATAATGGAATTTCATTAAATATTGATTCATTCTTCACTCTCTTTCAGTGTGCGCTACAGGACACACAAGTCTGAGGCTCTTTTCAGGTGTCTGCATGCGTGTACATAAACACACATGTCATAATAGCAACAATAATGACTAACGAGATAAGCCTGCTCAGATAGGGAGTTGTCAGTTTTTTGCTGCTGTTTTTCCTGTCTCAAGAGCAGGAGAAACTACTATGTTTGCTTTTCTTTAGCTGTTAAGTAATGTTGTGTAAGTTGGTCTGTAGACATAAACTCAAAGTAAGGCTCACATAACACATCTCATTGAAATGAAAACTTTGCCTCCTTAAATTAAATCTCCCTTTTATAGTGGTTTAAAAATAGATTACAGGTTCTTAGAAAGAGCTGGTTGCTTGAATGCTCTATGGTCTCATAACTGAACGAATCCAACATTTCTGAGAATCAGGGTTTTGAGTTGTTTCCCAGATACCTTATGCATCTGACATAAAAAATTAATGGCAATCACTTATTATCATTTGGTTTTGTATGACTGCCTCACTACCTATTTTTAAGCTATATTGTTCATCACTATCAGAGTGGCAAAAAGAATTACATTTTAAAAAAGAAGTGCTTTTGGTCATCTTTACAGGTTTAGCGGCTAGCCAGAGACACTGCCAAAAGCCAGCAGCTAAATCTTCAAGGATTTGTAAACAGCTTAAGAAACTGCACAAAAGGTCGAGAAAATCAGAACCTGGGAAGTCTTGACTCCTTTTGATGAATCAAATCTTAGGTTTCTGCTTCAATGTCAAATTAAATCCTAACTATTCCAAACAGACATTGGCAAATTATTTTTGTTGCTGTTGTATAAAGTAGATCTAAAAAGCCTTGTAAAACATTTTTAATATTGAAAAGTTATATATATATAGTCTAAAAAGAGTATGAGGCTGAGCTTGGGATGACTGGATTCAAACCTTGTGAGTTATATGAGAAGTCATCTCAAACAAAAGCTAATAAAACCTTTATCTCACTTCACACCACCGTATAGTCTGGATATGGCACATTTCTATGGCGGGTTGTTTTTCTTTCTTTTTGCTTTTCCTTTTCTGCTAAAAAAGGGCAGCTGTTTGAAGCTGGTAGGAAGGAGGATAACAGGCATAGACCTGGCAGCGTGCAACTGAGGCAACCAAAGATGCATGATAAACGGAATTTATGTGATGCATGTGTGTACATACAGAGAACGTTATATATGGGTTATGGTATTACTGATGAGCCACTGAACCATTCCCATTGAACTTAATGAGAATTTACCCTTGATTTCAAGGAGAGCAAGATCAACTGTGACATAAATAGGGGAGAGGTGCAGGACTCAGTTTATTGTGTGTCAGTCAAGTGATAATTAATCTAAGCTGCTACATTATGTCACAGTAAGGTTAATCACTGGATGAGTCCTGTAGAGCTTTTGGTATGGACATTATTTTTTAAATCTATAAATAAAAAAGTAAACACAGACAAGTTGCCTGTGAACGGGTGTTAACTAAGTTGTGTAATCCTAAACTGTGTTCTTATTTAGAATCTGCTTATGTGCCTTAGGTACTCAGTTTCTACAGAAGTTCAGCAAACATTTCTATTTCTCTTAATTATCCTTCCCTATTAATTTTTCTTGTGTTCAATAAATGATCCTTATGCCTTTTGTTTTAAGGCTTACATCCAAGTGTGCTTTTTCCTTTTCCACAAGCCAGACATTTTAATTTCTTGCACTATGCCTCATTTGCTGGTAATGATGTATTTTCCCTTTCTTTGTATATTTCTTTTTTTTCTGAGAGAAGAAGCCGTTTGTCACATTCAGATGAGAAATTATTACTTAGCCATTATTATTATTATTGCTAGTGGTGGTATGTAAACAACTATAATGACGTGTAGGCTTCTGTGGGAGCAAAATTCACAATGAAGACGATGCCTTCTGGGGAATGAAGGAGGCAAATGTGCCAAGATTTAACCAGTGCCCCTCAAGAAATTCTCTTTGTGTTCCTGTGATAGGGTGTATCAACCCCAAACTGGACCATAAGGAATTAAGGAGTTGTGGGCTTGGTCCTACCCTGCTACCAAGCCTGGAGGAAGGATTAAAAGGACTCACCTAGGTCAGGGGTGTGCTGGTTAGGAAAAAAGACTCAGTTGCTAGCCCCTATTCACTGAGAGAAACTTGTCTGGAGTTGGGGTGCTGAGCCAGGCTGCTGGCAACCATGGCCTTCCTCAAGAAAGCTATGCATGCAGCAGGGAGCTTAAGGCAGCTGTTAAGGCAAAGCAGGAGGAAGTGAGTCTGCTCTGTGTGTTGGTAGAGAGGCTTGCAGGGCTCAGAAAGACTCCTGCTGGGCTAAGAGTTACTTTGTCAGGGGAACAGGGAAAACTCTCCTGCTGCAGAGCCAGCTGGGTAGTAGAAAGTGCTAAGCTCTGCAGTGAGCTGGGGGGAAGGGGAGAAGTGCTGGTACACTGTGCCTGGGAAGAAGCTGTGAGAAAGGCCTGAGACAGGTGGGGGTAGGAAGTAGTCCTGGGAGGCAGGAAGAGGTCTTTGTAGACGGGTCTTTGGACTGGAGTCCACTGGGTTACCCTACCAGCCTAATGAGGAAGGTGGGGCAGAAATCTCCCTGATAGAAGGGAAGCAGACTAGTGAATGTGGAGTCAGGCTGAAGACCCAATGTGAGGTTGGCAAACTGTTGTTTGTTGGCCCCTTGGTTTTCCCTCAAAGAGGTGGAAATATGTCACCTGGCTGGAGGACTGAGTTGCAAGGAGAAGCCAACTGCCACAGGGCTGGAGCAGCTGCCCACTGGAAGACCCATAGGAGAAGCACCCAACCACTGGGTGCATGCAAGCTGGTGAGTTGCACTCTTATGGTCTCTGACTTCTTCCCTTAACCACTCAGCTGTGGGTGTTCTGATATTCCTGTGAGTCCATTCTCCAGTGGGAGAACTGCTAATAACTCCCACTGACTACAGTGGCAGCTACTCATGCTCTCCTGGGAAGAACAACCAAGGTGAAAGCTTGTTTTTGAGATTTTTTTTTTCCAGTTGTGTGTGCAGTCAAGGAGGAGGGAGTTGAAGATCAGGAAGTGGGGAAGAGCATGAAGAGAGTACTGAGATCTGAGAATTAGAAATGGATGGAATTAGGGCTGGATTTAAGGGCAGGTGGCCCTGCCTAGAGTGCCGGGCCTGGGGTGCTGTTTTTGGTGTTAGTGATGTTTGAAGTAAAATGTTTCAGGTATTCTGTATGTGGATTCATTTTTCACTAACCTCCTAGAATGTTCTGGACCTTTATGGAATCTCTTGGAACCTTCCAGACTTCCTGAGAACTACATTTTCCTCAAACTCCAAAAATGTGGTCAGCCATGCCCTCGCAGGTATATAAGCGGTGGGGTGTCGCCAGTCAGTCAGTGAGATATAAGAACAAAGTGAAGTGAGAGCCCAGCTGTGACATTGCAAACCTTGCTTTAGTTTGTAACTGTGAAAGTGCACCTGTGTTTTAAGACTTGAAGAGTGTAAGTAGCAACTAATAAAGGACATATTTAATGAGATGCCAGAGCTATCAAATAGTTTTCTAGCAACAATATAAAAGAAATACTGTTACTACTTTTGCCATGCTTAATGCATAATGTTTGATGACTTTCTAAGACTATGGAATATAGACTTTTGCTCTCCCTAATACTGTTTTCCCCTGTAGAAAATGCCCCCAAAGACGCCTTCAGAACCTCAGTATACAAAGTGAACAGCTCAGCTGCAATCTAGTTTGCAGCAAGCAGCAAATTTGATTGGAAAATATCTGAAACGGAACAACATAGACTGGGTTTTAGGCAGTAGTGATTGTCCCAGTGCAGAAGAAATAGAGGAGTGAAGCGTAAACGATGGAAGTCCTATTACTAAGGAATTAACAAATACCCGTTTATGTATAGCATGAATAGAGGTTTACAGATCCTAGCATACACGTTTATTGTCTTGTATGACAGGGATAAATCATGTATGCAAATTGTGCATCGACGTCATGGAATGGGCTACAAATGCAATAAAACCCAAGGTGTTCAAAAGTTTAACGAATCGGGATGGGAGGGACGCTGAAGACACGCCTCCCCTGGAGTGCCATTTTGTCTTGGGCCAGCCTGGAATGGAATAGCCACTAGCAGTTCTGCTGGGCAACAAAGAAAATTAAGACTCAGATCCTGGGCAGTGCTGTGGTCAGTCAGTTTCGCACCATCAGTTCCAAGCTGCTGTAAAGCCAGAATAACTGGCGGCAGGAGGATCATGCCAGGGTTAGGCCAGCCTGGCTGTACCTGTTTAGAATAGATGTGTGATCAAGGAGAATTAGCCAGGGAAGCTTCCTGCCTTGCTGATTGACAGCTGCTATATTGGCACATTAGGGACTTTAGTGACCATCAACCTTCAGGCTGCTCTAAGAGTGCTCTACAGAGAAAATATCTGTATATGTGTAGAGAGTTAATAGGTAATATGCCAATTGATAGTGCTCAAGAGTATACAGCATTGTTCATAGTTTTTTCTAGGATCAATACAAGTTGCTGTGCACTGCAAAGGGTTTCCCCCTTTGTTCAGCTCTTAATCTCCACTCTTTGCACCTGGCATACAGCCAGACCAGGACTGGAGAGTACCAGGGTGATTTAAAACCATCGAACCCCTCCTGTTAGATGAGCTGTCTGTTCTTCTGCCTCACCTGAAGATTTGGGCATATGCCTCTTCTTCTGTTAGGCATTTAGAGGTTTTTTTGCTGTGCCCTTAATACCAACCCACTTCTAGATTATTTTTTTAGTTCATTTCTTTTGTTTAAACTTTCCATTTAAAAAAAAAAAAAGTACTTACTGATTGTGTTGTGTCAGAAAACTTCAACAAAAGCCATTGTGAATATACAAAATGTATGTGTTTGGGGCAGGAGGGGGGAGATCCTCTTCAGATCTCCTGTGGAACATCTGCTGACAGAGAAATAACATAAAATATATCTTATGCATCAAGCAGCACATGCTTAGATAAATATTTTATCCCTTTTTTGTGAAAAGAGGAGCGAGAAAGAAAGAGAAATTAAAAAATGACTTGAAGGGGGAATGTGCTAGGTATCTTTAACCTTCAAGATTTAATGTGGTCCCATGCTTCGCACTGCTTTTGTATTTCTCACCATTATTTTGTAGAGTTTGTATTTTTCTTTCATGAGCACCTCCCTCAGTTAAAGAAGGTTTTGGCTGTGTTTGCCACTAGTGAACCAGCATGGGGCAAGTTTGTCTCCTATGACCTTAGTATTTATATCAGGCTTGAATTTGGTCCAATTTTAAAAAAAAATCCTAGTGGAACCATTCTTGGATGTATTCTGCAAGTTAGAGAAATCCTGTAGAAAATATACTTGAGGCAAAGCAGGTATAATTCCACCTGATGTGTTCTGAATAGTTGGCTTCCAAAAAGGGTGTGATGTTTGAGCATTCCCACAAAATCTATAATCTCCTCCTGAATGGGAACACGCCCGACAAGCCCCTCTTTCCTTTATTCCCAATTAGTACAAGGCCAATGAAATTGAATGCAGTATATGTAGCAGTCTTGGTTTGCATCTCTGACCCACTCTCAATATATTCAGTTATATGTGATCGGTTGTTTCTGATTACACTGTCCTACATCTTTTTCCTGTCTGAACTGTACAATTGATGGAATTTTGGACACAGAATTACACACTTCAGGAAGGGAAGCTCTAATTTAATTAGATTGATCTGGCTAGTCCATTTTTATATTTTATAGGATAATTATCCGATTGCACCATAATAAATGTCCGGTATGCACAGAAGACTAACAATGTGGTCTTCAAAATACACAGGGAATATAAACAAATCTGTAACATGATGTTACTGAGGCCCAGTTGCACCCTCTTACACCAAGCACATTGGGTCAATAGGTTTGCATATGGCAGTGACTCATTCAGAGAGCGAACAGTGACCACAAAAACACCTGACATGCACCCATTTGGGATTTTGACATTGAGAGCCTCTAATTCTGCAGCAGGCAAATGTACATACCCTCCCCTGTCATGCATGCCAGAGCAGAGAGGTGAGATATAACCCAAACTGCAATGGAATCAGGAAAGATATGGTGCTGCAGCATGGACTGACTTCCCAAGGCCATGCAATGTACTTTCCATTCGGAGACACTCCCTCTCGAGCTATTCTGCAGCTGTCCCTCACTGCAGCCACAGCAGCATGGTAGCACTGGTAAATATACTGTCACTGGCTGTCAGTCCCTGGCTGCAGCGGGGGTCTGAGCTTGCTCCTATTTAGTTGATGGCAAAACTCCCATTGACTTCAATGGGGCATGAAGTGGGAGCAAAGGCTGTTCTCCACAGATTAACTGCAGGTTTGAAGCAGCCTTGGGTAGGGTAGGAGGGGGTGAGCATGCTATTAATGTGGTTCCTTCCCTCCAACCTTTGGCCCTGTTCACTTTTCCCACACAGTACAGGGTCATCTGAATATTTTCCAGAGCAAGAAAAAGGCATTAGGGGAGAGGGCAGCATTTGGTTTAGGCTTCTGCAACGCTGCATGGTGGCTTTCTCCCCTCCCCCGTGCGAGGGATCCATTCTCCAAATCGTGCCTCGTGTTTTTACCTGTCGTACTGTGTACATTCTGACCTACAGAATCCCATTTTAGATTTGTGCCCTTGAAAACCGAAGGACCTCCCCTGTGCTGGTCTAGCTTGCACACTTCTTGCATCTCCATCTGTGAGGAGAGAGAGTTCTGCTCTCAGAGACCCCAGTGTAGTGTGGTTACTCTGAATTTAAGTTCAGTGGGCTTCCTCTGGATTTGCAGTGGGATTGCTGAGAGAAGAATTAGGCCCCTACTGTTTAAGATGATGTCTGTTATCTCCCCTCCATTCTTCCCTTTTAAAAAGCTCTGGTGGATTTTTTTTTTCCTTCCACAAGGATCCTTGAATGAAATCAGTTTGTCAAAAAGCATTTCGGAAGCCCTACTGCTTCCCAGAGTAATTTATGAAAATGGAAAAGCCTGTCTAGAACCTAATCCAATTTGTTCTCTTAGCATTGTAAGCACATTCAGAGCCTGATAAGACAATTATCGCAGATCTCTAATACCTGCAATTTATAGTTAAAAGGCTTATTCTGATAACTCTGTTTTCAAGTGTCCTGTGTTTAAATTTAAACGATGGGGTTGTGAGACGGTGGCAAACAATCTATTCAGAACACTTACCCAGCGAGCCCCATCAAGCCATTGCGGGGCAAATCCAGAACTTGCCTCTCTGAGGATGATGTTCCCCTTGCAGCAGAACTAGGGGCAGGAGGAGTGGGGGACGAGATGAGATGGGCTATGCAAAGGGTGTACATTCCCTGCATGGCATAGAGCTCAGATGGGTGTGGGTCCCCTACACAGGAGAGTTCAGGGACTAGGAGGAGGTGAGGGAGAGGGGAGGGCCATAAGGGCTACCTGGGGCTACTCATCACTAGATTGTATGGAATGGCTCCATTGCTCTCCATAACTTGACATCAAGGGGCTTTCGCTCTGTCTCCAGTCCTCACCTGCTCAGTGTTCTGCACAGCTATCTGGCTGAGGGGCAGGGCACTGGATTTTGCCCGGTTTCATTGGGGGTGAGGAATGGATTGTTTTATGTCAATCAATCTGTTATGCCGTTGTAAGCTGGGGGAATCCTCACTTTCCTCCAGACAGAGCATACACTACATATTTTCTGGTCTTACCCTCTTCTGCGGATTTAGCTTCACTGATCACTCCGATAATAGAGCCTGAACCTCCGCTGAAGCTCCCTCACTAAACTGAAGTCAATGGGGTTGCATGGGGCAGTAGTTCTCAACCAGGAGTACGTGTACCATTGGGAGTACGCTAAGGTCTTCCAGGGGGTACATCCAGTCAAACTAGATATTTGCCTAGTTTAACAGGCTATATAAAAAGCACTAGCAAAGTCAGTACAAATGAAAATTTCATATAGACAATTACTTGGTTTTTACTGTTCTATATACTATCCACTGAAATGTAAGTATAATATTGATATTCCAATTGATTAATTTTATTATTATATGGTAAAAATGAGAAAGTAAGCAATTTTTCAGTAATAGGGTGCTATGATACGTTAGTATTTTTGTCTGATTTTTGAAAGCATATAGTTTTTAAGTGAGGTAAAACTTGGGGGTATGCAAGACAAATCAGACTCCTGAAAGGAGTACCGTAGTCTGGAAAGGTTGAGAGTCACTGGCATGGGGTATTAGTCAGTGTTGACTTATTAAAGAGAGACATCCTTAAATCCAGCTCATTCCTCTTGATTTATTCAGTGTGGTCATGGTCCAGTGTTTTGGCACCAGAAGTCACTACCCCAGTAGTGCTTTACCTTTATAAAATGCCCAGAGAAAAGGTTGCTACAGAGATGTGTTTTTATAATCACATAAGTTTGTTATTAAATTTAAGTTGCACATATAACTTTTTAATGTAAGCGATGTGGGAGATGTGAATTTTGGTGTGATGTCCAGTTTTGACCAGGAAGGAGCAAAGTTTTCAAGCAGAGCTCAGCGAAGGTACTGGAAATCCAACAAATATGCCTCTTTTCAGCATGGTACATGGAAATTGATATTAATACACAAGTTGCTCATGAGTAAAATAATCAGATTTATAATTGAATCTCTAATGTTTTGTCATCCTTTATGACTCATGGTACAGAATTAAGATGCTCAAATTAATTATTTCAGAGGAGGAAATTAACCTGGGAACTGATGATTCTGTCATATGGAATAGTCTCTAATTGATAGACTTTTTAAAAGCTATAGTCTGATCTGATAGAAAACTTTTTTCCTCTTATATGTACAGAAAGAAAATCAGGCATGACTTGCTAGTGCTTAAATTTGGTCTAGGTTTGTTAGCTGAATTTCATGTACAACTATACCATTTCTTGAAAATAATTGGTATCCGTGCACTAAGAGTGAAAATTACGCATGCTATGATGATGCACTTCTATAGGATATCTAATAGAAAAGTGGCATGCATATTGTAAGGCAAAAATTAATTTGTTTTAACATGTTTTACAAAAAGTCACATACCTAAGGTTCAAGAGCCACAGAACATCTCATAGTTATGCATCTAGGGCATTACCCTACTTTCTTATCAATGCAAACATAAGAATAATTTTATTATAGTTAAGACTCTTTGATGTTTGTGCTGCTTTGGTGAATTTTACTAGAAAGATCTTATATCTAATGCTATTTTAGTTATCTCTTGATAAAACCAAGCAGTGAGAATATCTTAGCTAAGGAAGTCTGTTGTGATTTTTCTTTAGGGACTTCATTAGTGGAAGACACCTTGACTGAATCTCTGAGATACTTCTTATGCATCACTAATGCATACGATATTCAAACTCTACCTAAGTGGGTGATATTTTGTATAGCAATTTATAAGTAACCCAAGTAGTGGCGTTGAATTAAAAGTATCATTTGTATTTATAACGTTAAGTAAAGACTTTCAAGTAATAAAACATCCACGTCCAGCTTATACCCATATGACAAATTAGCTGTTCTTCCTTGGATAACTTGACCTGCAAATTACTCATGATAGTTCAGACTGGATGTGCTGATCTCTACTTGAATCTGGTATACATAAGTCATGGTCATTGAGGAGAGTTGGAGTGGGGTTGCCGGAGAGATAAGTGCATAGAACACTTGAAAAGGGGGACGGGTGATTGGTTTAGCCCAGGGATAGTCAACAGGTGGACCGTGGGTCAAATCAGACCACCAGATGCTTTTGAATTGACCCTGAAAGCTCTTTATTATCATTATTGTTGTTTTTTATTATTTTCTCTGGAGTCTAGACCTTGACTATACCTTGACCAAGAAATTTGGACCTTGACAAAAAATAATTGATTACTCCTGGTTTAACTTGTGCTTGGTGCCTAAAATAACCAAAGCTGAGGGCTGGTAGCTAAAGGATTCATGTTCAGTCAAGTTCCACACAATCTTACTCCACAAAAATGGTCTGGGGACATGAAAACACTTCAACTAAATGGGATGTTCAGATAACTGAAGACAACTTTCCAATCAATATGGACCAGGTGGTGTAAAATGGGCCTACTTCCACTGAAGTCATTCAGCTCAGTGTAAGGGTATCTGGGTGAAATTCTACTGGCAGTTTTAGACAGGAGGTCAAACTAGATGATCCAATGGTCTCTTCTGGCCTTAAACGCTATGAAACTGTGACTAACTTACATCATCTGAGAATCTGGCTCTCTGTCAATAGGGGCAATGTGATTCATTGCCGTTGAGTGTCTTCTGAGTGGTAATGACATTTTGAATGTAAATACTTGTCCTCTAGTAACACTCCTGAAACGACCAACTCATTGCACATAGATAACTGTACAGTCAAAATGCAGTAACCGCTACTGACCTAAAATGGTTGCCAAAGAGCAAAAGGGTTTGTATTAATCATCCGAGTGATCCAATCCCTTCTTTCTTACAGGCAAATAGTCACAGATAGATAGAAGGAAAATGTATGTATGTGTAGTTTTGAATCCCTCCCATTCTCCTTTTTCTTATTTCATCATGAGCTCCACTCCTTTGAAGAAAGTATCTGCTTCTCAGGGTTTCTTCATTTTAGAGTGGATGAGCTTTGATCCTAGCAAGTGATCTCTACAGTCAGCAAAGTTAGGGCTTGTCTCGGCTGGGCAAACTTGCACCTGTACAAATCCATCAGTATAGTTACACTGGTGGAAATCCTAATGTAGATACACTGCACCAGTGCAAAATATGCCTCACAATGGTATGACATAACCCTGCAACTTATCAGAATAAGTCTCTCCACTCTGAGACCCCACTTGTACCAGTGCAGTGCTTCAGCACTGGAGTTTGCCCTGGTGTAATTACATAAAACCCCACTGTGCACAGGGCCTTAAGGGACACGCAGTGTGGAACTTATCAGCCCGTAAAATCAGACTGACATCAGTATTTCTGCAAAAATCAAGTACAGAGCTCTCCAAAGACACATTGCTCTCAAAATATGACCGCTCATGGGGTTTGGGTTGCAAGGCTAAAAACTGCTGTGTAGATGTTTAGGCTTGGGCAGGAGCCTGAGTTCTGGGAGCCTCCACCCTCGCAGAGTCCCAGAGCGAGCCCAAATGTCTACTTGGCAATTTTTAGCTCTTCAACCTGAGTCAGCTGACTCAGGCCAGCCATGCGTTTTTGGTTTTTTTTTAAATCCCCATGTAGACGTACTCTGAGATCAGGATTTTACCCATTGGTTGGCTGGGTTGGTTTTTTGTTTTTTGGGGGTTTTTTCCCCCCTGCTGATCCTGCAGTCACTAGTCACACACAAGTCTCTTTGACATCATTGGTCAAATAGGGTTGGCAGGATCAGAACCTTGTAAATCAATTTATAACATCACAAACCAGGAGCACAAAAATGAAATTCTTTAATCGACTAGAAGAAACCCAAGACTGACTTAAATCTCTCTCCTTATCTGTTTTTGTTACATACAGAAAAGAGTTAAGGGGAAAAGTATTGTGCAAACTACATTGAACTAATTTCTTCTAACAAATGCTATAAAGCAGCTTCTGGTGCTAGAACAAAAACCTATAAAAGTGCTGAACCATCATTGCAAATTGTATCACTCTACAGGAGAATCAAATTTCAGTACCTAGGATAAAATTCTTGCTCTCCTCACCCTGGTTTATTGGAGAATAACTCTTCAGGATTTCTTTTAATATTTTGTTTTATCTGAAACCATTTCAAATAATTTAGTGTTCATTTTAGACCATATATTTTCAGAGACCCAGTTAACCAAAATCCTTCTAATATAGGGCCTGATTCTGCATTTCTTGCATATCACAAACCACAGTCTAAATTTTTCCAAAGCGACTAGTGATTTTTGGATGCCTAGCTTGAGATACCTTATAGGAGACTGACTTGTAGAGGGCAGATGCTCAATATGTTCTAAAACCCTTTTGATGGAATGCAGAACCCCTGGGGTACCGCCTGGGAGCTGTGGAACCTCTGAGTACCCTTATTAACTATTTAGCTTGGGATGAGCCCTCCACCAGACTCTGGCTGGTGACATGCAGGCAGCCCGTCCAGACCCTGTTATCACCCAACCAAGGTGGCTCTAGATACACAATTTAGTTCAATAAACACTTTCCCCAGCCATTCACAAACTAACAATAGTGAAGCTCCAACTGGCTGCCCAGGACTAACCCTGGTCAAAGAGCCTGACCAGTGAAGATTATTATACAGTCCGCCCTTCCCTCAAAGTGGTAGGAATGTGCACCAGTTTGTTACTTAGCAGTTTGTCTAAACTCTTCACTCAAAAACACACTGGTTGAGATAAAATATTAAACAAGTTTATGAGCTACAGGAAAATAGCTTTTAAGTGATTATAATTGGCAAGTGTAAGGAGATTAAAATTAGTTACCAAATGAAATAAACATAAGATCACAGTCTAAATTCTACATGTTAACAAGATTTTTAAATTAGCAATGTGTCACCCTTGTTAGCTCGTACAAACACTTTCTTAAATGCAGCTTGGGCAACCTTCCCTACCGGGGATTCCCTTCCCCTCTTTCAAAGTCCTTTTTGTCTTCCAGATGCACCTTTTGGTGTTCAGTTGTATGGGAGTGGAGCCAAGTGATGATGTCATGCTCCCCCTTTTATAGTCTGTTCTAGCTTGCTAGAACAATCGGGCTTGTGACCAGTCGGGTCATCCTCGTTAGTCAGTCAAGCCCCATTGCAAACTTGTTTCCTACAGTGAACCCTTCACTGTAAACAATTCCTGGAAGTGGAATCCATTCTTGAATGGGTGAGAGATGGCCAGGCAGCGTTAATGGCTACTCTCACTGTTGTGCCTGAAAGCCTGCTTGTGGGAGTTTCCCACCTTGCAACTTGTTGTAATAGCATGTTCAACAATGTTTCATAACTTCACATACAATGTGGAGCACATAAAATCAACAAGATATTAATGTTTAGCAGATCAAGACTTTTTTAAAATAATACCACACAAGATATACTTCTTACAGAACATAATGATATGATATTAGGGAATATGGGGGTTTTGGGGTGTTTTCAGACACATGGTGTCACACCCTTTAAAAGCACCTAAGATTGGGCACCAAAAATCACTAATCACTGCAGCAAATGTATGCCTAGGTCTGCAGTGATAACATCAATAATCCTTGTTTCCATCACCTGAAGTAAATGCTCCCTTAAAGTTTGAAATAACTGTGTTGACTTCACCACATGCATGGTGAATTGATTCAATCAAAATGATTTAAATCACTGGTTTTAATCATGATGTAAATCAGCAAGCAGGAAACCTTGATTTAAATCATGTTTTGTCTTTGTATGTCTTAGTTCTTAGGCATTGCCTGAAGAGAGATTGATTCTCACTGGTTGGTAAACATTAAAACGTGTTGATTTGCAGCTAAACATAGAATTACCAAGTTTAATGTAAAGACTTTCTTCTAACCAGGATGATGAACTATATCTAAAATGCTGATTTGAGCTATTATATAGTTTAATTTATTTTTATTCAGCATCTTAATTTTTACATTTTTGTTCATGTTAAAAATGTTGATGCATTTTTATTGTGATTTGTGTGAAGCTCTACTTAGATGGAAATTAAAATTCAATTAAATGCACAAAGAACATTTTATGATGTTTTATTACTTAAACTACCTTAAATATGCTGGATACAGAAGGGGAAAAAAGTTTATCAAAACATGTTTTGTGTTTTAACACTTCCTTTGTTTAGTAAATCAGTTTTATCTGTAACTAGTGAATTAAACTGATTGTTTCTGGCTACCACGTCCTTCAAGATTTTAGAATTAGTAGATCTCATTCTCACACTTAATTCTTATTCATAGATTGGGGGAGGGAAAACAAGCTTTTCTGCTTTTTTCAGTTCCCGACTGGTTTCTTAAGATTGAACTAGTCATTAAAGTGAACTAGTTAAATACATTGAAAAGATGAAAATATTCTCTCTGCATCTGCTGCAGAAGCCATTGCTGTTGAAAGCTGGCTTAGCATTTCAAGAAAAGATCTGATTCCAGGTCTTTAGTCAGTCACTTTCACCAGTTCAATGGCTTATTTCTTTAAAACTTGTCAGCAAACTTGTACTGCTTAATACTAACTTTAAAAAAATTAAATGATTTTAATTGTCCATTTCAAAATTTATTTCTAAATTGGTTTATTAAAAAAAAAACCCCACTGTATTAATTCAAATAAAGTCTACTTCTACGTCAAATCTTTTAATTTTTCTAAGCCACCCTGAAGCCATGTGCGGCTTCACTTCCAGACTTCAACTGCAGCAACTGACAGAAGAAGAGTCTAGCCTTTTCTCCATGGTCCATGTACTGATTTTCTGATTTCAGGGTAACTGAGGGTGCTCAGCACCTCAGAGAATAAAGCCCCATATGCATGTGTGTATTCTCTGAATTCCAGTGGGAACTGCAAACATTATTAAGAGGAGAAGACTCCACATATAAAGGAAACTTTTTAGCTCTTTCTGGACTACAATTTCTGATCTTAAGGCAGGCAGAGATGAACCATTCTCTGTGCTATTTATTTATAGCTTGAAGCGCTGACAGGCTGCCTTTTAAAAAAAAAATCCTCAGTTTTCTAGGTGGAATGAGGTTTAAAATTAGGCATTGGAACGAATAGGCTGTTGTCTCATAATAATGTTTGACACAATGCCCTCAGCTCCTTTTTAAAAGAAATTATCTCTTGTTAAATGGAATCATGATACCATAACTATCTATTCTGCCACAGCACATCCCAATCACTGTATGATGTACTTGTACCATGGGTGCTGCTGTTTTCATTCTCCCTGAACAATCCAAAAAAAAGGACACACAGTTCGATAGAAATAGTCTGCAAAGCTTCCTTTTGTTACCTCGGTTAATGTGGGTAATACTAAAGGCCCTGAGACATTCCCCTGAATAAAGGGCTGGTGTGTAAGCCCTGTGGCACACCTTTGAGGCCCAGTCATCTCCTGCTTCCTCCTTTCTCTGGGAGAAGAAAGCAGAAAAGCTGCTGCTGGCCTATTTCAGCAGCTAACTATAACACCGCAAGTGGTAGCTCATCTGTGCTGGCCTGTGAGCAGGGGTAGAAGAGCCAAGGCTCTGCTCACTTGCTCTGGGGCAGAGTGGGCAGGTGTGCAGCCCCCTAGCTCCTGTGTGTCAGAACCCAAGGTCTGGGTTCCCCATGGAGGAATGTAAAAGTGGGTTCTTATTCTCCCTTGCTGCCTTAACGGGCTTTGACTCCAAGCCATAACCTAGCCCTACCTGAGAACTCTGTGCTATTCATTTTTTAGCATGGCGTCAACCCATATGTCAAAAAATAGGTTGCAAGTGAAGTTACTTTAGTTAGAGAGTGATGGCCCCTTTAAGGGCAAGTTCTGCTTGCTGGGTGTTATGGGGGCTCAGGCCTTTAGGGAAGGGCATGATGGGAGATGTAGTCCCTAGAAAGGGCTTTGTGGCTGTTCCTTTTCAGGAGACTCTTAATCTGATCATCTCTTGATGGAAAGTCCCTTCTCCTGGTTTCAACCTGTGGTCTCCTCAGGTACCTCTAGCTCCCTGTATGTTATCCTTACAGCCCCTCCTTAGGCTTTCTCAGCTCCCTTGGCTGAGAGCTACCCTCCACTTGGATTATCTCTGAATGAGCCCCAAGTGCCTTCTTAAATAGTCCTCCTAGTTGTGATGTATTGAAAATGCTGTTATAATTGTAGGCTTTAAATTTCAGGGGGGAGGGGAGATTCTGAGTCCTATTTGCAGGCTAGGGAGCTCTGTAGGAAAGCAGGTAATCTGGGCCTGGCAGCTTTGAGGTAAGATGGAGCAAGTTGTGCCTCTCTGTTTAGGGAGTAGCATGTTTTGTTTCTGTTTTTTGATGGAGAGAGGGGGCATTTCTGTGTGTTCTGTGTTCTAAGAAACAAAGTAGCAACCTTCCAGCAAGAGTATTTTATGTAATCTATTTCTCTGTTCTGTGTTGTGAAATGTAACAGTCACATGGCTCTTCCCTGGACTTACATCTCCCCACATGCTTTTGCTTATAGGGATGAGTGCTCATAACATCCAGGTGGCAGCTCCTTCCCTTAAAGTGACTGTCACACTGTCTTACAGCAGGAGTTTCGTGCGAGGTTCTTCAAAGCGCTGAGCACCTTCAAATGCAATCAATGAGAATTAAGGGGGCTCAGTACCTGAAGTCAGGCCCTTATTAGATTTCTTTTTTTAATGTGAGCTAATCCTACAAATGTGCTCCATCGAACAGTACAATTTCTGCAAATATTGATGGAGCCCATTTCATAAGGAGCATTTTCATCTGCAATCAAATGACAGAATTATGGGTTCAATCTCAAAATGGGTTATTGAGAAGCTGAATATGTTCAGAGTGTAGGATACTGTGGAATTTGCACAGATTAATCTGACTAATGTGGCAACCTGCAAGTGAACATTTTGGCAAAAATAAAGGCACCTGAGTATTGGAAGCCTATATGATGTAAAATCTCTAGATGCTCCAGAGTTGTGAGTTCTTAAAAGGCAAAAACATTTATTTGTCTCCTTGTCTTTCATTTTTTGCACATGGCTCTTGCAATGATGACCTTCAAAGTATTGCACTGGTAGTGCCTGCTTTTTAATAGCATCCGACCTGCCACCATTCCCTGTTCTATGTTACAACCTTTTCATTCTTTGAACTCTGTCCTCGGTGTTCTAACCTTACCTACTTGAATTCCCCAGTCAATAGTGCTGTGGACTGTAGCACATACTGTAGAGTTCTACCCAAATGGAGGAGGATGGCAGCTGTTCCTGCCTAGTTAATGATTTAATTTTCTCTCCTGTTTGGTTCCCTTTCTTTTTTAAACCATCCTTTCTGTTTTTGGTTCCTGGGCCACTTGGCACATGCACAGATATTAGAAACTATAGCTGAGGAGGCAGTCACCTTATGCACCCTTTTGAACTTTTTTAGTAACTTCCTTTTCTTTGTCTGGCTTTGTTCTTTCAGCTCAGTGATGCTGCTGCCACTGTCACTTGTTGTAAGTCTGATTGGAACAATTTTGGAGTGGTTTAATGCAAACCAATAAGGAATTTTGGTATTGGTATTGCCAATAAGCTTATAATAAGCATATAGAAAAGGGAAATACATGTGTTCTTGAGAGCTTTCTTCCACATCTACCTTTGATATGGCTCCAATCCAGCATGATTCTTCAGCATATGAATCCCTTGAAGAAAGTGAGTATCCTATTGAGCTCATTAAGCTTACCAGTTTCAAGTTATGTATGTGCTTAAGAGCTTTGCTGGATTGTGGCCTATTGGGAGAATAGAAGAAAGCTCTTGTAGCTATTATACGGAATTCCACCGAACACAGAAACTGTTGGCTTTGTTTATCCAACACTTTTGGGGTGGGGAGTAGGGTAGGGTGACTAGACAGCAAGTGCGAAAAATCGGGACAAGGGTGGGGGGGTAATAGGCAGCTATATAAGACAAAGCCCTGAATATCAGGACTGTCCCTATAAAATCGGGACGTCTGATCACCCTAGGTGGAGATAATAAACAGGAGCTGCAACCAGAGCAGAGGAGAGGATGGTGGGGCAGAACTGATGAAGGCTGGGGGTTGGATGGGTGGTGCCAAAATCATCTTAATAAATTTGGGGGAATGCGCACATATACACAAGATGGGGATGTCAAGGATCAAGACAGAGCAAATGCCTTCCTTCCCCCACTCCTCTTTTCTACAGCCAGGTATCTTGTACGTGGCGCATATTACCTTTAATCACTTTTGGTCCATTTCATAGTCAATATGTTGCCTGATTATATTTTCCCTTCCTAGTTTAATTACTTAACATTTTGCTGCACTAAACTCTATGGGTCTTAATATAGAACAAGCCTTACACTACATCATATTTGTTGCCACCTCCATTTCCACGCCAACAGCAAATGTAGCCATACTTGAGAGTGTACCTGAAGGGTAATAAAAAATGGGTCCTCTATAACTCCAGTTCTGTGTATCACTTCACTGTTGTTCATGTTAATACTTCCTACTCCCTCTGTTTCATACCCTGAAGAATTTTAAATCTCTTTGACTGCCTGGCTTTGACACCAGGCTTACTGATTTGGTAGCTCAGTATAATGCATACTCTATTTTAATGTTCTGTTGTTATACCTATTTGGGCAGCTGTAAAAGTAGCTGTTTTTGAAGACTGAATCTACTGGACAGTCTAGTTTGCTTAAAATAGGGAACACTGTACTGATATGGGAAAATGTGCAGGAGGAAGTGTATTGTATTTATCTAGTGCTAAAATGTTGTGCTCTGTTTTTAATGAACCCTGTCTATTTTCACTGGAGTTGGGTCCGAGCTGCTGAATTTAGTTTGGATCCAAGCTTCCCCAAAAATTTTGGGTCCTTTTGGAGTCAGGATTGGCTCTATCTCAAAAGGGACCCACTTTAGGTTCATATTCAGGATTGAATCTCATCTTCACACAGTTTCGAATTGCTTGGAGATAGAATTTGGACATAGAATTTGATGTTCAGGATTGTTCAGAGGGACTGTTGTTAAGCTGACATCTGAGCCTTTCTTCCAAAGCAGCATGGATTAGATCCTGTCCCTACTGAAGTTGATGAGAGTTGTCCCAAGGACTCTCATGGAACCAGGATTTCAGTCCATGTCACCTTATTAGTTTTTCCTTCCTTAAGTGTTGCTGAGTATGAAGTACTTCGATTGCAAAGTGATGACTTTATTTTTTGTTCTCTAATTTTATCTTCCCTACTCTTGTGAAATATGCAGCTGTTGATCCGGCATGCTGCTGGTGTTTAAAGTGGCCTTAACATCCATCATGCTCGTCCCCTACCCCTCCACCCATTAGCAGTGCAAAAGACATTGAGGATGAGGAGGTAAAGGATGTCTGTGTGTGCAGTGCTCACTGTTGTTTTTTGTTTTTTTTGTTTTTGTCTTGGCTCCTCATGGACACTCCAATGAAGGATCTCTCCTCAGCAGAGCCATATGCTGTGAGGGAAGCAGAGGGAAATATTAGATGAAGGATTTTTTCTGACATCTTACATGCTTGCTCTCAGACTGGTCCTGTAAATTTCATCTCGCTCTTCACTGCTGTTGCTTTCTCATTAAGGATGATCAGCAGATTGTTAGTACTTCAGGGGAGCTTGATGTGCTGTGCTCTGCATATGCCTCTCCACACTGGCACTCTAACTATTTGAGCTGTTATCCACAGCTTTCCCCCCCCCCACCCCCTTCCACACATCAGAGGGGTAAAAGGACAGAAATGTCAACAATTTATTTCTGCACTGGAGTTGGAGGACTGCTTTTCCTTGCTAAATGTCAGGATCTGTGTCCATCCTCCCATAGATTAAATAAACCCAATGACCTTGTAGTCTAGATTAAATGGTACTGCACTTGACCCTAGAAATATGGACACACAGACTAGAGGAAACTTTCTGACCACATAATCTTGTTTGCAAAGTAGCTTTGTCCTCTCTGCAGCTGAAGACTGTGCATCCACTTATTCCATGCTGAGCAACTATGCTCCCCAATCAGGACTGTGCTTAGCTTAAGTGCTGTCCTGACTAAGTGTGCTTTCCTTAACTAGGATGTACAGGATTCAGAAGAGAGGGCAACAGTGTGTTTAAAAAGCAAAAAAAAAAAAAGCAGGTACACTTCATGACTCATGTCCTCGTAAAGGAGTCTCTTCTTGTCAATATTACATTTGCTCAGCATCCATATTAGAACCATTGAAAATAATGGCTGTCATAATACATATGGGGATGAAATATTGGAGCCCTCAAAGTAGCGTAAGTACCAAGAGAAACTCTTTTCAAATGAGTTCACAGGAACAAAGATTCAAGGCTGCAAAGCATAGAGCCAATAATCTGCAGGAGCCAGAAATTGAGCAGATGAACACATGACAGTGACAGAGCTGATGATGGTACTTTCGTCCATGAGGCATTCACTCCAGTTATACGTATGTAGCTGTCATGTGTTTTGCGGACAGTTGCCACGTCACCATTTAGCCATATATAAGCAAGGGAGTATACATAAAAATAGAAAATATAACCAACGGCTAAGAGTTTGCACAATAAAGGTTCTAAAATGGCACGGCAGCTCTGAGCAAATATTCTACTTTGAGAGCAAAGTTTATGGTGTCACATAAGTCAGCGCTTTATACATACTTCAGGCCATGGGGAAGAAGTGGATCAAGGGCATTAGGTTTGTTTCTATGATCACTGAGTAGACTACAGTAATTATTTTATGTAACTGAAACAAATATTTGTACAGTATTTTGAAGATATAAGGTAGACCTGTCTGAATTATTCACTGCAAATGATATTCATTGGAAATGTTGCCCTCTTTTCCTGTTCTTGAATCATTTGTGAACCAATTTGGATTTTTTTTAATGCATTTGTTATTGACTGGACACTATCTGGACACCATTTTCGGCTCCCAGATCGGTCTGAAACTTTTAAGTGGGAAAAGTGAACAACACATACTCTGGTTCTCATATGAATACTTTTCTTTACATGAGAACATGGATGTTAGTATGAACAGACCTTCAAAACAAAACATTCATGGAAACAAAACCCTATTCATACAAAGGCTCATGAATAGCAAGCTGCAAATGGGCACAATTATAACTATATTTATCTGCAATACTAAGTATACCTCCTCCTTTCACCTGTATTATTGATTCTCTTTTGTCTGCTTTTATCTGCAAAAGTTAGAGTACAACCGAACTCTGAAATTTTGAATTTTCATTGAAGGTACAGTAGATTGCCAGTTTCACTGACAGCTTTGGTCTCAAGGGCGATTGAAGGTGAGTCACTGCTTACATAATCTGCAAAATCCTTGTTATAAAGTTCAACCTGCTTAATGAGCCCCTGCAGTTTGTGTTAGCTAATACTAACTGATGCCTGCTGGATTTCACCAGAGTCCCTTCTGTGGGGATTCTGTGCTTTGATGGGAGCATTGCTATTAATCTACAATGAGTGCAGCTCTTTGCTTGATGTTAGTGATGTTAATTTTTCTGGGAATTTGCTCTGAATTGAGGAATTTTTAGCTACTGACTGCATCTGCTTTGTTCATTGTGGAATGAAATAACGGTCCATTGACATCAATGGAGCGATGCAGATTTACACCAGCTGAGGATCTGGTCCATTATGCTTGTTTAAGTTTAATTATTTCCTATGGAGTACCTGGACAGCACAAGAGCTCTGGGTATTTAGAAAGGTTTCTCCTTTAGTGCACAGTTTGAACTACTGGGAAATATTTTGTAGCTTTTTTTTTTTTTTTTTTTTTTTTTTTAATGTATTCAGCTTTTGCCTCCTATTACTTTGGACCATTAACCAGCATCTTGTTATGTAATGTGATCAGTGAAGCTTGGTGAAATGTCACATTGTGACACTATGTCTCAACCAGAGCATTTTCTGGGGAAAATGAGTTTCTCAAAGTTGCAGCTTCATTACAGAAGGCAGTTGAAATCAAATGGCTTCCCTTCTTATTCTCAAGGCTTAAAACAGACTCTACTGTAACACTAAGAATGCTTCAGGGATGTTCAATGCATCTGTGGCTAAAAACAGCAGTGAAGATGTGGTGGCAAGAGCCTAGAGCCTTGAGACAAAACCTTAGTCCCGAGACATAGTATAAGTACAAATGGGATGGATGCAGGGATGAGATGGGAACCTCCACCTGTAGATTACAAAGGTGCTACCACAGAGCCAGCATTTCATAGGCTCTGTGAATGTTCCATTATCCCTTTTCAGGAAGCTTGAACTGGGGATCTGGACACCCATCGATTCATAGGCCAACCCTGTCGACTGCTTGCCTGTCCCATCCTGTCCTACTCCATGACCATCCTTCTCTGCTTAATGGAGCACCATTATGTTGTATACCCAGGGGGCAGACCATCAGCCTGAACTCTTTACATCTTCCTTTCATGTCCTCCATAAAACAGGAAAGAAAATATCTGATTTTCCTTTTAGAGTTTTAAAAGTTTTCCTTGGTGCCTTTGCTATGTGGCAGGCCAAGACTTTAGCAGCATGACTCCAACTTAATTTTACACGGCCATACAGCTAAATTTCTCTTCATGCCTTTGGAAATTTACCTCTAAAAACATGGCTTGCATCATGCAGAACCAAGAACATGATAATGTAGTTAAAAGTCATTTTCATTTAAACTCCTTTTTTTCAGGTTTCATAACTTGATGGAAGAAACTGTCTGAGAAACAGTCTGAGAGCAAAACTAATTTTGTTTTTTCACTTGAGAAAATGGGGGAAGTTGGTTTCAGACACTTTTTCAGTTTCCCAAATGGTGGCTTATGGAATAATTACCCCACCCACCAGTTCATCAGCAGTATTCAAACCTAGGACCTATAGCATCGCAGGATAGCCGTCTTCTGTTTAAGATGGTAATAGGCCTTATTCTGCAGATGAACAGCCATTGGGAGGGGGGGGGGGGGAACATGCCATATATTACCTAATCATACTTTATAGATATATATTCTTATTCTTTTATAAAATGATTTTGTATGTAATTATAGCTGTAAGTTTCTGCTTAAAGTTGCATCAAAACTCTGGGGGGGAAGGGGGGGGGGAAATACTACAAAAGAATTTTAAGAGCACAATGCAATCAAAATATATGCAGCCTTCTGACCCACTAAACCATTGAAAGGCTACAGGATGTTATGAGCTGAGTAAAACCTTGTTGTGGGTTGAGTTAAAACTTTGTTGAGATTGATAGGTGTATTCACACCCATCATTCAATTAACATAAGTGTAAGAACAAGTTAATCACAGTCCCCCACCTAAGACAAAAGGGTTATGTGAACATGCACGGAGTTTTTGGACTGTGACTGGGGGTGTCAGTGTCAGCCTGAAGAAATCCAAGCAAAAGCCTGTAAGAGTGGTGTGACCCAGAACCTCTGTAGATTTCTCTTAAGGTCAGGGTGCTGGCTGAAAATAAGTTTGCACCTGTAAGCAAAGAAACTGCTTCTTTTCCCTTTGACTCTTCCTGTATTCAGAGAAGCTGGACTTTGGTGCAGTTTATTTATAAGGAACATATCAAAACACTGGACTCCGCTATCAATTTCTACTCCCAACTGGAACATCTCCAGGGCCCAGAATTTTGACTAGCTGCTTGGGTCAAGAAGGGGTAACATGGGTATTTGGTCCATCTGACCTTCCAAATAACATCAGCCTGTCTGATCTTTTTCCTCTGTCAGCCAGTACAGAGGTATGAATGATAGAGACCACTGAAGGGTCTCCCTGGAGGACAGAAAAACATTAGTCAGCCAGAGAACAGGCTTTTGGGTCCAGTTCATCAAAGGTATTTAGGTGTCTAACTGTCCCCATTGATTTTGATGGGAGTTAGGTATCTATATTCCTTTTGACGATCTGGGTCTTACAACTTTCAGGCCAGAGTCCCTTTAAGCTTCTCATCTGTTAGTGAGATCCCCAGACAGTAATGCTTACTTGGTGTTTCTCATTCATAGACCTCAAGGCACACAGCAAACGAAGGGAAGTAATATTGTCCCCACTTCATGGCTGGAGAAACTGCGCGTAGAGAGGTTAAATGACTTGCTCAAGGTCACAGAAACAGTCAGTGATAGGACTGGGAATAGAGCCCTACTCTCAGGCATGAGGCATATTCAACAACTTACACTGCTCCGAAGGAACACCCTCGCTATCACAACAGCAGAAAACTATGAACCTCCTCAACGGAGACTTTCAATAACCTTCCCACGACCCATATTCAGTAACTGAGTGGGGACAAGCCAGAGACTCCACTTGTGTGAATGGAGTAGGGCAGGATGTCTAACTTAATGAAACCTGCTCTTAGTACTGAGCACTGCACAGATTTCTCTGCCATATACATAATCCCCTCTGTACAGATACTTAATAAGCTCTCAGCTCTGAACATTTACACTTTGGCTTGTCCACAGTGCTGAGTAGGCTTCAGGATTGACCCCTTGGATTTGTATGAGAATTATGCATGTACATGCACCCTTGTGTTAACTTTTTGTATCAATGATTGCTAATCAGAGTTTAATTTCTGTTCAGAGACTAACCATAGGTGCTGGAACTCGGGGTGCTACCGCACACCCTGGCTTGAAATGGTTTCCATTATATACAGGGTTTACAGTTTGGTTCAAAGGCTGTCAGCACCTCCACTATAAAAATTGTTCCAGCACCCTGCCTCTAACTGCTGTAGTTTGTCAGTGCCCTTGAAACTTTCCAGAAAGGGCATTAGATATTCTTATTTGTTCTCTAACTCTGTTGGAAGACTTGTAATTTCTAAGTGCCACGCTTGCATTGGGCAGTCCTGCATAGCTCTCATTATTCAGCTCTGAGCATAAGGTTCTATTAAGAATTCAGCCTTTTTAATTCACATCTTAGGAATGCAAATTTTTGCAAATGGGAAATTTTTCTCTAATGTTCCAGTTTCTTTGATTTGCACAGAAACAAACTTTCTAGCAGTACACACTGTGACCTTAATCTAGTTCTGAATATTTGAAAAACCATTTAAATCACTTGAATTATTTTTTCCTTGGGGCCACATTTGTCACTTGCTTTTTATTGATAATAGTGAGGCCATAAATATAGGTTTCATGCATGCTTGAGAACTGCCTCAAAGGTAACCAAGAGAAACATAACAAAGGTGTCATCCTATATACACTATGAACCACAATTATGTCTAACTGGGATACCACTGCTGCTTTAATGGCATTTGTTCCTTTACATTTTCCTTTCTCCCACTTTCCCCATCAAGCATCTCTGCTTATGTCTCTACTGCTTTAGGCAGAGTTTGCCCTGAAAGCAGCAAGACATTAATTGAAGACCAGCCAAACTGTCTACCTTGCTTCACTCATCTCAGCTAATTCTTGCTGGGCAAATTGTTGAAATACTGCAGCTGCCAGGTGTCCAATCTATAGGAAATACTTTGCTCCCTCATTCATATAGTTGTCCAGTGCTATGCTTGGTGGTATGTCTAGGGTGACCAGATGTCTCGATTTTATAGGGACAGTCCTGATATTCAGGGATTTGTCTCACATAGGCATCTATTACTCTCCCCCCCCACACACACACACTCGTCCCAATTTTTCACATTTGCTATCTGGTCACCCTAGCTATGTGGCAGGAAGAGATTGACATAGCCTTCATCTTTTATTGCTAGGAATAACTTTTTTATATGTTTTTCTTGCAATGTTCTTTTAGAACAACTCCAAAATATATTGAATCCTCCTCAGTGCCTGCTGCTTTAAGTATAAATGATCAAGATATCCCACCTTCTCTACCTACTAGCTGTGATGAATCAGAGACATAAGGTTGGAGGGCAAAAAAAGATAATATAATTTTGCACAAAGCAATAATTTTCTCAGCCCTCAGTTGTGCAAAACTTTCTTTGAGCCAAACCTACACAATCACAATGCATGGACTAGGGCACCAATGATGTTTCTCTAATTAGAGCTGAGCAAATCTTCACTGCAAAATAAACTTAGTTGCTTTTTTTTGTTTGTTTTTTGTTCAGAGGGTCTGATCCTTCACCACAGAAGTCAATGGGAGTGTGACTATTGATTTCAATGGTTGCAGGATCATGCCCAGAATAACCATGAAGAGGTTGCAGTGTCCTTGGAGTTATGTGAATTTACTCAATGAATTGTCTTGCAAAGGTCTTTTTTTTCCCCTTTAAAATTATTACCCTGTGGATTGAGTGCAAACAGATTGCTGCAGTACTGAATCCCTTTCTTTGGTGCAAAGTTTTACATTTTCTCTTGTCACTTTCACATGTTCACTGAGACCCTGATGGAGACCCTCTATGCTGATGGAGCCTATCAAAGGGATTCTACATAGACACACAGATCCATTTGTAATTAGCTTCCAGAATCAGGGGCTAACAAGTAGGCACAATCCTAGCTGAGATGCATGTGGTCAGATCTTTACCTGCCTCAGTTAATTGCCTCTGGGATGGCTATTCTGGTGAGGGGCAATGGAGACTCTAATCCCTTGCTGTGCCATGCATTGTCCATATGAAATATACAATTTCCAGCCCAAATGAACATTCACATCTGTGAACTTGAATCTCAATTTCCACTAGAGCTGGTTGAGACTGTTTTTTAATTTAAAAACTTCAATGAAACATCAAGTGATGGAGTTTTGCTAGTGACAATTAGAGCTAGTTTGGAGAGCAGGAAGAATACTTTGCATAATTGTTTATCAACATTTTCTTCCCATTCTTTGGAAAAACTTCAACACTGACAAAATGTTGTCAAAACTTGAAACACTTCTACCATCTCTATTTCTGGCTGAAAAATTGGAAGACTATTTTGTGAAAATCTTCAATGAAAAGTTTACTTTTCTTTTCATTTAAAAAGAAAATCCACACATTTTAATTGACATTTGAAATGTCAACAAACAAAAACAGATGCATTTGGTGAAATTTTCTTTCCAGCTTTCTACAAGCTGTAGAAATGCTTGAATTTTTTCAAACAGTGACAAATTTCAACAACAGAAAACAGTGGAAAAAGTCGATACAATTTTCTTCCATTTTTGACCAAGTGCTACTTACCACTATCAAATGTGACTGCTTGAAGCTTCACAAAAAGCTACCAGAAAAGGGAGGCAGTAATTCACAAAGAGCACTTTGAATCTAAGCAAATAATAATTGAAATAACTTTGGTGTTTTCCCAGCTCTGAGCTAGGATTTTATTGACTGCGGAGTCCATAGGGAAATTCTGATTCAGGTTCCAGATAAGCAATTTGTAAAGAGAGGACCCAAAAGAGAGAGTTTGTTTGCAACTGATTTTCTTGAAGCTAGCATAGAAAGCAGTAAAGATTAAACACTGGAGTATTTCATGTCTCTGTGAAGGATTTTTGGGAGTGGTTTAAAATAAATTGGGTATTTGTTCCATTCTTTTTACTCATTTATGCCACTTTACCTAAGTCCTTCCTTTGTTTGACAGTGAGGAGACATTAGGATTGCCTCCTTAGATTTGGCAGATTTGGTTTTTGAGTAGAAAGTTGAAAATGCACCTGGGAGCAGGTCATGAAGGAACATGCATTGTTTTGTGTGTCTGATAAAGATCAGATTACTGTTTATATTTTAGGATTGTTGAGCGCACTCTAGTTTCTTGGTTTCATGGAAGTCTAGCAATAGAGCTTTCCGTTAAAAAATATGCTCTTTTAGGTTTAATACAATGTTTACAGTAGCTATGAAGGCTTTGGGAAGTTTGGGAGATGAGAAGTCATTTGGGAGTTGGAAGTTCATAAATCTGAAGACACTTCACTGTCATCCAGTCTAGGAAGGATCTTTTTTTCATAATGATTTGCTCTGTTGCATCTACAGTTGATTGATTTATTTAGATGTACTGACACTTTCTCTAGCTGTATTGTAAAACATTCTATGAATATTTAAGGGTAAGAGATAATGAATAGTATTGTTGTCATGGGAAGAATTCTTAGACAGGGCCCCATTTGGCAAACCCTTACATCCTCCATGTAGTCCTTATTTATGAGAGTAGTTTCAGAGAAATGAATGCACTACTCATGTGAGTAAGAACTACTTGGCTGATCAAAGGTTTGTAGGATCAGACTCAGAATTATTACTGTGTGACAGAATTGCACATCATGGGTGAAAATCTGCCCTCACTGCAGTCAATGGCAAAAGTCTCACTTGACTTCAGATTTTGCCCCATCTGAACTATGGGCCTGATCTGAAGCCTGATGTAATCAGTGGAAAGACTCCCATTGATTTCAATATTCTGTTTCAATGGGACCAGGATTTCTCCCTGAGTCTCTAACCCTACCACTTTCACACTAAGTGGTAAAATGGTTATATGTGTTACAGGATATCAAACACATTAAAAATCACAAACCATTAGGCGCCCTGGTTAAGTTCTGAAAGCGTTTGGAATTTTGAAACTCTGCTTTTGGAATGGAAATATAAAGCCATCACAAAGCAGAAGAAATTGAGGAATCTGACCATATACCCAGGGCTGATTTACAGAAAAGGTAGTCAAAAGGAGAGGTAGCTGCAGTGGTTGGAATGGAGAGAAGCTGAAAATGATATGCTCGTTCAAACCACCATGTAGTAAAAATGTGGCACAATAGTTAATATGAAATGCATCACAAGAAAAGCAGAGGTAACCTTTGCCAAGAAAATGCATTGGAACAGCATTAAAAATCATAGTCTACATATCTGATTTTTCTCCTGTTTTCATTAGCTTATTATTTTTTTAGAAATCCTGAAGTTCATGCTAATTCCAGTAACTCTGTGCATGGGTTATTGACACTTTTTTTTACTGAGACTGCCATATGTTTACTGGAATTGCCCGTTGGTTTTACATGTGCCGATGCTGGCTGTTTTCGAGTGGCTTTGTGCTATTCACTAAAGTTGTAAAATAGATTTTTGGAAGACTGATTTAGGGTTAGTTACCAACCTACTCCAAAGAGGGCCAAGAACCTCCCCTCCCACAAGTAGCCCCTAGACAGCAGTTATGTAAATTCTCTGTCTCTGCATTCTTCCAAGCACAGGGAGTACAAAACACCCTGAAGAGAGAAATCCAGAGCCTTTGCCCCACCCCTATGCACAATGGCCTGCAGAGCTGTCTGGGTGCACAGTAAGGAATATATTATATCCCATCAAGAGGCGTAGTAATGGACATACAAAATCTCCCCTGGAGCTCCTTAGTGAGTATCCTACAGGGCAGCGCCTCTCAAAGCAGCCCGATATTTATAAGACCTCATTAAGCCCTTCGTTTTTTTGACTAATAGAAGCAACTAAATATGCAAGAGCCTTACCATGTCTAACCTCTTCTGGGACTAGATCATAAAGACTTTAAATCGGCCTCATGCCATGTGCTGACAAACCGCTCTAAACCTTTCTGCTTTTAATTCTTCATAGACAGCTCGATTGTCTTAAATTTGTTGCCATTTTGTTTTTGCTGCTCTGCCTCTCAGAGATTTGCTAACCTTAATGCTATGACTAGTTCTGATACCCTAACTCAGCTGCGGTCCTCTGAATATGCTACGTTGTGGTACAGTTTTATTGACCTGGTGCTTCATACCTTTATATGCTGGAAGCACTATGCAGACATTAATTATTGATATTGGTGTTCCAGATGCATCGAGTTAAGAACCTATTAAAGTGCTATATAAATGCTAAGTTGTTGTCACCACTTCTAAAATTGTTTTACTCTGTAGTATCAACTTAGGACTGGATCTTGCCGCATTTGCTCATGTTAAATGGTTGCAGGACTGGCCCTTATGGGTCTTCATACATGGAACTGGGCCAGGTTCTGTTTTGTCCTTGTGCAGATGCACAGTGCACGGAGGGAGTAAAATGCCCACCCCCAGTGCCCAATCAGAATTACAGCTATTGAATTCATGGAGAGTGCAGGATTGCTTCCAAGATGCTCCTCAGAGGACCCACAGCACTCCAGAGTAGCCAGGAAGGGGCATGGACCACAACTCTACTTACCCTATTCAATAGACAACAAAGCTTGCCAGCTGCACAAAGGGGCCCATGCTCCAGCCCTCCAAGGATGTAGCAGTTTGTCCACTCCCTCACATGATGGGGAGCTTTGGAAGGCATTCTCTGTTGCCCTGGCATGGTGTGGTTGCACCAAGCACAGGGCTATCCAGCCTGTATGGCACAGTCTAGCCCTCTTCATTAAGGGTGGTTGAGCATGTGCATCTTGGGTAGTTTAGGCCTTTTGATAATCAGGTGAGAAGATGTTCAAAAGGAACATGTCAGTTATGGAAAAGAGGCTGTGGGTTGGAAAGAACTAAAGAGACCTAAGGCCTCAAAGTGTGTGTGTTTGGTTTTTTTTAAACTTGGCTTTTACCTCATGGAGCTGATCCTCTTTGCTGTGACTCCACCAACTCCAGTGGAACGTCCCCCTATCTGCACCACTGTAAGGGAACTGTTTGCAACACCAGGGACAGATGGGGAAGGATCAAGACCACAGGTCAGCGAGCAGCAGAGCAGTTCTGAGTAGCTCTTGACCATTTCAGCTGTCCTTAGGATGGCCCATGTTATGTACCTGTCATGTTTATGATGGGGCTCCTTTGGACTTTCGGAGTGCTACCTGTTTATGTGGAAATATCAGCCTGGCAACATGATTGAATGTTATGATGGTTTGTGGAAGCAGGTCGTGGGGGTGGGGGTGGAAGTGGGGTCACCTGTAAAACTGTGGGTGGCTTCTCAGGTATTTATGAAGTTGGGGAACCTAAGGTCTCGCTTCCATCGTGCAGCTTGGTGGATAGAGCACTGGACTGGGATCCAGATCTGAGTTCTGTTCCTGGCTCTGCCCCCGGCTTGCTAGGTGACCTTGGTCAAGTCACATCACTGCTCTGTGTGCCTCAGTTTCCCTACCTCTAAATGCAAGGGGGAGGAGAAAGAATGATAGTTATCTCTATTGGTAAAGCATTTTATGATCTACTGATGACGAGCTGTGTAAGAGGACTAGATATGGTGTATTTTTATTGTGTGCAACTGGACTCTTGGATTTTGTCCTGATTGTGGAATTGATTTCAACAGAGCTATCCCAGGTCACTTCAGCTGAGAATCTGGCCTGATTTCAGGAGACACTGAAACAACATAAGAGTTCTGGTGTAATGTCTATTTTACATGAGTGTCTAGACAGATGTTTGATACCAAAGAAATTTGTCCTCCTACATTGGAACTCCTTGTGATTTAACAGCAGGATTCAAATAGTGAAATTTATCCCCAGCGCAGCTTCCCAAAACTATTTGCAACAAGAGCTCTGCTGTATTGTGGAGTCAGGTGCACAGCTAAATATGCTGTAACCTAAACAAAACCAGCAGCATTTTCTTTTACCAAGTACCATGTCAATGATCTCAGCAGTAGCTCTTTGTGTGGAGGGGTGTTGGACTTTTATCTTGTCACACACTGTGCCACTGTGCTAATGGTTCTTTTGTGGTTTGCTACTGAGGCAAGGGTGGCACTGTAAATGGAGCCACATGGAATCTACACATCAAAAAGAGTAAAGCCAACCCACTGTGTGCCAAGGGCATGTTAAATCAGAAACAGTGTTTCACATGCCAGAAGCCCGATGCTGCTGTCCTTATTCTTTCCACGGACATAAAGGGGGTGTTTCGCCCTGTGGGGATTGCCCATGTTAGCCGTAAACATAGTAGACACATTAGTCTGAGAGTGCTCAAGAAAGACCTGTGTGGTCTCTCTTCCTCCTCTCCTCCCTCCCGAAGATAGTTATTGGTATGTGAAATCTGCACTGTAATTTCGCATCACAGAAAGGCTACCCTGGTAATTTTTGTGCCTCCATCTGTCTCTTGTTTGTACTTGGATTGTAAACTTTTGGGGGCAAGAACTGTCTTTATTCTAAGGTACATATATCCTTCCAAAGAGTCAACTCCAACCACCTGAGAACTTCATCCGCTTCCGAAGACACAGATCAATGGCCTGGTTTTTTTTTTAGATGGCCGTACCCAGGATGACAATATATCTAATGGCCTACAGCAATCAAGCATGGGGGTTGCATGAGTGTTTTTATCAAGTTACAGAAAAACTGCCAGTGTGCTGCTGACACTTGGCTCTTTGCCTTGGCACCGTGGCCTGTGCAGTCTTTTGCATGTGCCTGTGGCTGGGTGAAATGAGGACTTAAATGGAGAGCAGCTGGCTCATAATCAAACCAGGCTAAATAGATAGGAGTTAGACAGCAGAGGGTAGCATTTTGAAGTAATGGGGGAAAACAACCTGACCTCGCTCTCCATTCCTGGTATCTGTCCACTTTCACTGAGATGATGTAGTCTTGGGGTCATGCTGCACTCACCTCTGCCCCTGGATGCCCAGGCAGCAGCTGTGGTCCGAGCACTACAAGAAACGGTTTGAATTTAAGTGAATTTGCAGTGTTCATGCTCCTTTTGTGTTCGCTGTCTGCAGGTATCCTAGCTAGAGAGGGCCAAACTGTGGCAGAAAGGAGGCATACGGTGCGCCTTCACTCCCATGCACCAGCTACTCTCATAGTAATTGCTCTTGTGGAGGTTGCTTCCCTCTATCCCTGGTTTTGGAGCTGGGTGGCAAGTGGATGGAGCTTTGGCTCAGATCCCTTCCCCGCTGCATCAGCAGGCTGACAAACATAAGCTGTGCCAGGTGTAGGGTTGTGTAGAGAACATTTCTTCCCTGACAGGGAGGAAGGCAGACGGCAGATTGTGACTGAGCTGCAATCTGCTTCCCAGGCTGCTCCTGAGATAGCGCCATAGCATGCTACTGCCCCTTGCTAGAGTCTTTGGGGAAAATCTTAAGTGCATGTTTGCAGAAAGTCTATTTCAGATTCACAGCTCTATGTACTCAGCCCAGCGTCTCCGGGTGCACTATGCTGCGCTTTAAAACCCAGGGCATGAGTCTTCGTCGCAAAACAGCAGTGCAGGTGTTGCGGTTTGGGCTCTGAAGTCCAGGGAGCGGGGTGGGCTTTGGAGCATGAGCCCGAACATCTACACAACTGTTTTTAGCACCGCAGTGTAAGCCAGAGTCTGTAGACCTAGGCTGTGAGACTTGTCACCATGGGTCTTAAAACACAATGTAGACATATCCTGAGATTTCTGATCATCCACTGAAGGGTCAGAAACATGCCATGTGACTAGGGTGACCAGATGTCCCCATTTTATAGGGACTCTCCTAGTATTTGGGGCTTTTTCTTATATAGGTGCCTATTACCCCCACCTCCCACCCTCTGTCTCGATTTTTCACACTTGCTAGCTACATGTGACCATGTGCGTAATCACAGTTCAGACACCCCAAAAAGCAGTATTTGCAGCAGTCAGTTCACAGGTAACCCATGGGCTGCAATATGTTTATATAAAACCTCCACAGCACAAACCTGAATAACACAAATCCATGGAGATAGATGATATGAATGGTCTGTAAACCGAAGTGGAAGTAAGAGCTACATTGGGGTTTTCAAACTAGGGGTTGGGGCCCCTCAAGGGGTTGCAAGGTTATTACAGGGGGCTCGCAAGCTGTCAGCCCCCACACATGATATGGCTGTGGCTGTCAGTCCCGTACGTGGCTGACAGCCAGAGCCCTTCAGAGCTGAGTGGCCGGAGAATAACGGCTGCTGGCCAGGGGCTCTGAAAGCAGCGCCGCCCCCAGCAGCAGCATAGAAGTAAGGGTGGCGTGGCATGGCATAGCATTGGGGGGGAGGGGGGCAGTCATCAGAGCCTAAACTATTTTCAAAGGGACTCCCAGGAAAAAAAAGTTTGAGAACTGAACTACATGAACAAATAGTGCACTGCAAAAAGTTCACCCTCCGAACTAGAAAAGAGTCTCTCTCAAAGATATTTTTTCCCTTGTGCAGAGGGCTAAGGGACTGTCCTATGAGGACCTGTCTGTGTACTGTGATCCATGCTCTTGCTACCTCCAGGCTAGACTACTTTAACCAGTTATGCCTGGGGCTGACACTAAGCTACCGAGAAGCTGCAGCAGGTACAGCATGCAGTGGCTTACCTGTTAACTTGCATGAGCTGAGGAAACACATTTGGTTACCTGTTGTGTTCAGTGTCCTTTTCACGGCTCTGGCACGTCATCTCTCTAGAATCTCTCTCTGAGACTTGGAACAGCAGCTGTGATCAGCAGGAATAGAACCTTACTTTAATTAAAAAAAAAAAAATGCTGACCTGAGATTCTCCTGTGTATTTCTAGATCCCTTATTGGTGGTACTGGGGGAGCACAATTCCAGGCATTAGAGCCCAAAGTTCGTTTCAGTCCATTTGGGCCCTTGCCATCAGGGAGGGTAATTAAGTGCAAAGAAGCACTTTTCCCCAGTGAAGCTGGTGTGTTGCTAATATGGGAGCAGGCATTGTGCCATCCTAACAGATGTGTTTGCATGTATGCAAGCAAAGGCCATGTTTGAGCATCCGGCATGAAGGCTCGATTGAAATCTGGTTAGATGTAAATAGTCATGATATCTATAAGGTAATTGTTTTGGGAAGATCAGCATAAATTAAACCAGGGTGCAACTTTCAACCCATGGTATTTTTGTTTGATCACCCCTCCAAATTAAGAGTTTTCTTGTTAAACTTCAGTAAGTGCCACGTTCTTACAAGTACTAAAGGCTGAGCCAAAAAAGATGAGTATATATGGTATTAGTAGCTTATTTGCAGGCCCACATGAAGGATTACTCTCACCTGGCAGTGACAAAATCCCCAAAGTCAGCATCACCATCTGATGTGCTGAACGTCTTCCAGGCTATCAAAGCAGATATGCCTAAAGCTATTTATTTGCAATAAGATAATGAACCATGGCAAGTCTATATAACCCAAGCTGGCATAGCTATGCTTGGGGCTCTGTCTATAAATATCCATCAATGACAATAACTTATTGGCATCCAGTTTCAGCCAAATGGTGATACTCTTAGGACAGTGGGCCCTTAGTATTGGCTGTCTTACTCCACCAAACAAACTGTCAAAAGACTAACGTTACTAGCTGTGTAGTGCTAGCAGGAACTAAAGATGAAGCGGGGGGGGAGAAATGATGAAATTCTATTTCTGTGCTACAGCTGCCATTTGACTTGAGTGGGCCAGGATTTGGAATGGGGAGAGATTCTCATAAATACAGACAATATACGTCTTGTACACAGGGAACCTACTTGTGCCATCCTAAGCTTCTGAGGTGTTCTTCTATCCTTAGAACATTGTACAGGATTTTCTTCTCCTAGAAAATCAAGGGCTTCTGCTTTTCCTTGAAATTGAATAATTATTGAAAATCACCCTTAAAGTTAAATTACAGGGGAGGGAAATAAATGAACACAAATCAAAGTGAGTTTTGTGAGCCCCCAAAATCATTTGCCCAACCACAGCTATGAAAGTGTGAGGCTTCTCAGATTCCAGTTGGTCAGAGAGAGATTCATGAAAAAGAAGAATTGACTTAATTTATCAAGGACACCATCTATCATGCTCACTTTATATACTGCTTACATGTGTTAATGTGACTTATTTTTGCATAACTGGAATATTGAGAAGAGTGTATTAGGGATCCTGGTGGTACCATACATGTTAAACACAGATAACTGGAAAAGATGTTCTGCAGTGCTTTGTGGAAGAGGCCATCTCCTCATCACTCCTCCTGCTCTTCCTTTTCAGATCAATTGAAAGAGAATGCACTGCTTGCCTCCCACAGCTCTTTCCGCTGCCTCTTTCATGGTATGGCAGGGATGCTGAGTGCTGATGAGATAACCAAGTGCAAGATACATATTATGCTCCATCTTATTGGAAGATGCAACAATGGAGGTGCGGTAAGCTGGCAGGCGGTCCTAATGGTGCAAATCTCCAGTATGCAGCACAACTCTCACTGAGACCAACAGGAGTTACATCATGCCCCTATAGGTGGAATTTGGTTCCAAGTGCACTTTCCTTTTGGCTGCCAGATGATATCCTAGGGCTTGAGTAAAGAGCAAGCAGGCCTCATTTTGCAAAAGCCGCTGTTTCAAAAAAAACCAAAACAATCAAATAGTTGGGTGCAAAAACATGGACTTTCACTGCTGAACCTGATGAAACTTCATTATTCATTGGTTTCTTAAGAAATACACGTTTCATCAGTTATTGACTAAAGTTGTAGAATCATACCTGTGGAAGAAGCACACTGATTACTGCAATGCCTAAGAGAGCCTGCTTCCATTTGAAACTTTTTTATACCAAAAAGTATGTCCTTCCTGGAAGGGAATATGAATGCTGCTTCCACCGGGCATCCAGACCTTGAATCTGGGCCCACAGGGTTACTCTCTCTCTGGAGCTGGTGGGTAGGAAATGGCCAGCGTTTGAGTTCAATGCCCTCTACTCAATGCCTGATGTAAGTGGGCCAAAATGTGGGGGAGGGGAAGGTAATAGCTTATATAGCCCAGCAAGAAGCTACTACGCCCATGGAGCAAGGGGAAAACAGGAGAGAAGCCAGGTCTGAGTCTGAGCTACTGCTTCCTGGGGACTACTCCTGGGTAGGGGAAGTTTGCACAACACAATCGAACCCTCCGAATACAGCCTGGGCTCTGACTTGTTGGTCTGCGGTTAGCATGGTAGGGCGTGGTAGCACCGCCGCTATATCCCAACTTCAGCTCTTTACAGAGCTTTTTGTGTAGAAGGTGCGATTTAAGTCTGAATGCCAACATGTACTGAAGGGTTGAGAAATAAACCAAAAGGAGATGAATGTGGTAAGTCATGCAACTATTTAAAAGTCTCCTGGTTGATCTCTGCACCTTCAGTAACCTTTCTTCACCCTTTTGCCAGCTCTCTCATTTATAGATTGAAGCTTGAGACTGCAGCAAAATGTTGCTGCTTTGGTTCTGCCCGGCACTGGATAGAGACAGACAGCTCTATTCTTGGCTTGGTTACTCTACTTGGCAATCTGGTTCTCTACTTTCAAAGTGTCTCTCCATAGGGAATCTTGATGCTCTTGCATTCGGTTAGCTCTGATAACACCACATATTCGCAACTAAATGAAGTCATCCAGCACCAATATTCCCCCACTCAGCATCACCAAAATGTCACTTAGTGGTAGCAAGCAATGATTTCTAAAGAAATTAACGATACAACTAAAGTTTTCATTATAAAACTAACCCATTCAGAAGCTATAAATGCTACATTGCCGTCTTAACAGGAATGCAGCAGGGAGAAGAAAGGAAGAGGTAACAAATCTGAAAGGATAGATAAACAGTTGGAGGGTGAAAAGGAGAGAGAAACATGGAAGTCAGACCTTAAGAAGGATGAAGTGTGTCAAAAAGAGACCTGTCTGAGACTAGAGAGGATGGGGCTGGATTTGTGACTTGAATGTGTGGGTTTAATATTGTCACTGGATTTCCCTCCTGGTTTTCAGGGAAGTAGACTACTCATGAACAACTAAAAAGTCATTATCAAAGGTTACAAAAAATGTCATCTAAGTGGCCACAGGAAAAATAAAAGACCGAGTGAGCAAATTACTTTTTTTTCCCCCCCAGCCATGGTGAGAAAAGAATATTGGTGGTGGTGGTGGTGGAAAAGGGAAAGCAATATTTATTTTATTTGCTGACATCTTGTAGCTGTGCCAAAAATATCTCACCAAGAGATGTTCCTAACAAAGCCTGAGCAATGCAGCAACTTTGAGTGAAAGCTTTGGGAAAACAAAGCTTGGTAAACAAATCTGAAATTAGGTGCATTTGTCACAAAAAATTTGACAACGGTGCTGCAATTTTTTTTAATACAGTGACAGATCACAGAGCATGGTAGACAGATGAAGCATATGCAAAAGGCTCAGTGCTCTGTATCTGGTTCTGGTGTGGGCTCTGCCACTTTGAGGGATGAGAGCCCTTCCTATGTATACGTGGGCCGAAGCTTCATTTGATATGTCACCAATTTACACTCGCTGTGGATCTTGCGCCCAGTCTCTGTGCGGTGCTGTGTCCGGAGATGACCTTTCATTGCATACATGTAGAGCGGTGGCACTGTCTTTTATAGTGAAAGTCGTCAAATCTGAATCCCAACTGCTGAGAAACCCTTAATTTGGACCTAAGATTTCAATTCATCCTTTTGTGAGTAAATGGTTCAGTGAGTGAAAACCTGCTCCAAAATATGGGAACAACCCATATCACTATGACTCCCTCATTTCTAGGTCCATCTGTCATGAGTAGCAAAAAGTTGGTTTGGTTTCGTTTAACAGGGAAAGTCCAAAAAAGGAAATGACAGTGATTCCCAACAGTAAATCCAGTAAAACAAGCTACGTTTGAATCTCCTGGACGCCCAAAACACAGCAGAGTACAAATAGCTGTAGATGACTTGGAAATACAGTTTAATCACATGAATATATTAAACGTAGAGCCTAGCCTAGCTCCACTGTTGTCACAGTGATTTACTGCACAGAGTATCTGGCCCGAAGTGTGATGTAAAGATAACGGAATGTTTGACATCAGACCTTGTAGAATGTTTGAATATTCAATATTTGACTCCTCCAGGATGAACTGAGCCTGGGAAGTTTTAGACAAAGGGTTGGATCTTCATTTGGAGTGAATCAGCACAGCTCCATTGACTCCAGTGCAGCTACACTGATTTACACCAGTTGAGGATCTGGTCTGAATTGTCTAAGTCCTACAGGGCTGCTGAGCCAAGAACTCCTGCTAAGTACCAAAGTATTTTGCATAAATGGCTAACGTAAAATAATCTGGATTCCCAATGGCATGGGATAAACCTTTTCCAAAAGTCTTAACTCCATACTTTACTGGAACAAATACTTTGAATCCTATTCTAAATGTGTTGTTGGATACTTTAGCCTGCCTTCCAATGTTATTACCTGCAAGTATTGTCCTTTAGTGTATCATTCTCTAGTACAGTATCTAACCTTTTTTTGATATTACAAATCCTACTAGTGCAGCAAATCATGGAGTGCTCTCACCTATCAGGAGTTTTACAACTGCTTATTCCAAATACATAAGGATTCTAAATTGCATCTGTCAGGGTTTTCAAGTGTACAAATTTGCAGAACAAGGAGTGTAAAAGTGGTGCTGGGCTCCTGATGTCATGAGACCCTTCCACTGGTACTGTGCTTTCAGCTAACTCACAGGGAAGTTCTTACAGACCTACCAATCTTAAGAGAGGAAGTCATTGCAGAATAAGGGATTGCCTTAAATGGTTTGTTGCATTGTTTGTTCTTGCAGTAGTTTAGCTTGTTCACACAGCTATACTATGTTGTCAGAATTGTTGTAGTGCATGAACGCACTGCACTTCATTAAGCTGTTGTGCTGGTACGTTCTGGGAGTCCTGAAGTTCCTACCCCCTACTCTGCCTGGGAATTGTGGATGGGGTTCAGCTGCAATGGTTTTTGTTCTGCGTTGCAAGTTTCATGTTTGTAAAACACACAGGACGGCTGTTTTCTGTGGAAGCAAACCTGCTGAAAGTGTAGGCACCCTCGAAGTTCCTACCCCCTACTCTGCCTGGGAATTGTGGATGGGGTTCAGCTGCAATGGTTTTGTTCAGTCCGATTTGAGCGTTGCAAGTTTCATGTTTGTAAAACACACGGGACGGCTGTTTTCTGTGGAAGCAAGCCTTGCTGATATTCCAGGTTCATGATGTTCCAAGCAAGGTGTGGGTCTGTGCTTCATGTGCACACATCACTTCTTCCCTGAATCTAAGCAGTGCCTAATAGCACCAATATTAAAGGCATTGATGTTGCAAAAGGAACATTGCTTAATTGCTAACTCCAGAGTAACATGGGGCCAAATTTTGAAGTCTTTGTTCAGTCCCTACTCAAGTAAAACTCGCATTGAATTCAGTGACTCCAATGGAAACCTAAGCCGTAGCAATCGGAGCATCAGATTCTCATTTACCCTAAGTCCCCTTTACACAGCTAGGATACTGCTAGTTACGCCCTAAAGTGGGTGTAAACATTTATAGCCCATGTGAAAGGGTCTCTGTGTAAATGAGAATTAGGTTTGAAATAAGAATGCCAAGTTTTGGCCCAATGACTGTACAGAAAATAACTGTATTGAATACTTACAAACACCCCTGAGGTTACCACAATGTGTCACTAGATGTTAATGATTCATTTTTGAACTCTTATGCATTTTAGTTTAGTTATAGGAGTGTATTGGCACCAAAAGGTGAAGTTTTCAGCAATAACAAGGGCAGAAGAGATTATAGAACCAATATTAAAAATGATTTAATCTTCCATGATGCCCTTTTCCTCATGGAAAAGTCTTATAAAGCTTAATAGACAACGATAACCTTTCTATTGAATGTTTTCCTATAAAATACAATCCAGCTGTATCACTACTATAAAACTATATAGGATGGTTTGAAAAAAAAATCTGGAAAGGATCTCATTCTCTAGGCTTTTAGGATAATTTTAATGGAACCCTATTAAAATTTGACATGTTTCATTCCTACTAAATTCTATGGGGCTTTTCCATAAAGGATATTCTGAAACAGCCTCCCTGATCTTTGTGTCAAATGACCGTTATCTCCTGGTCAGACCTTAAAGGAAGAGAAATAAAGCAAGCAAAGTACCCCTAAAGAGGCATGGGGCACACACAATATGCCCACGTATTTGTGCAGATAAGCAACCTGAAACTAAATATAAAAAGCAGATGGCACCAGTCTACTGAATTGCACTTCAAAGAACTAACTTTTTATGAATTCTTATGTTTGTAGCAGTGATAATGAAAGTGATTAGCACAGCATGATTAAATTCCCTGTAGGTTATTTTTTTTTTTTTAATAAAAGGTTGGAAGTTGGAATGATGCTTTTTCTGTAATGACTTTTGGATTATATTGTCTGAATTGTATGTTTTAAATTTGTACAAAAATATTCAGACAGGAGAGCTGCTGTGGCGTTTACTCAGGTTATCTAATTTAGGCTTGGTCTATATTGCCAGCGAAATTCGGCAGCAGTTGATGGGAGATACGCAAGCTAAATAGTGTAGCTTGCATATCTCCCATCAACTTCCTAACTTCTACCTACCATGGCATCCCCACTACGCCGCACCGATGGGAAATGCCTTCCCATCGATGCAGCATTACTCTTTATGTGGGGGTGGATTAACAGCGTTGACTTCCGGATCGGTTGAGCGGGTCTTCACTGCTGCTCAGTTGATCCCACAGAATCGATCGGCAGCGCCGACAACATAGACATACCCTTAACTTTCAACTGCTAATGCTTTTTTCCTCATAGGCTTTTGTTTGGTTGGTTGGTTGGTTGGGTTTTTTTTTAAATCTTTGTTCCATTTGTTTCTTAGTCTCATGATTCAGGTTAAGATTTTGTCACGGTTATTTTTAGTAAAAGTCACGGACAGGTCGTGGGCAATAAACAAAAATTCACAGAAGCCCGTGACTTGTCTGTGACTTTTACTAAAAAAAATAACAGGGTTGATGGGGCTGACAAGGGATGACTGAAGCCCAAGTGGGGGCGGGGGATGGAAGCCTGAGCCCCCCTGCGGAGAACCAGGGGTGAAGGGTGTCTAGTACCCACCACCATGCTGCTCCCCCCACCACCACTCGTGGCAGCTCCAGGCTCTCGGGGGAGGGGGAGGACCCCACAGCAGCTGATAGTGCCGGGGTCCCCATTGCCTGTGGCGGCTTGGAGCTCCAGGCCCCTGACAGCTCCAGCCCCACTGCCCCAGGGTTAAAGTGGAAAATGTCAGCAAGGTCTCTGAAAGTCACAGAATCCGTGATCTCCATGAGATAACCGTATCCTTACTCATGACATTAGAAGTGATATCAAGTGTAATTAGCCTCCTTCTCAGCGTGCTTAAATTTCCTCATCCTCAGCCAAAGGTGGCTGAATTGATCTGAGCACAGACAGAAATGAGCTTTGTGAGAATATTTGGAAAAAGCAGAATCACTAAAAGTAAGCTCCTGCCCTGGCCACTGTGTACTGCTCCAGTTTTTTTATATGGCGGTGTGTCCCTAAAAGCCCCAAATCCAGCAGGGGATGATCCCCTTAGGGAGGGCACTGTGGTAGACAGAGATAAGGCTGCCTTCACAAACCCCAGTATAGGGGACATGTCAGGTGTGGGACTGCAGCATGCAATGCTGAGGGGATTCTGGACAGCGCTGCAGACCTCAGGACAGCCTTGGGGAGGCTTAGACAGGCCCCCATAGCAGTCCTAGCTATGCTAGGGGGCCTTTCCAACCCATGAAGCAGCCTACAGTCAGGAGGGCGCAAGGTGTCTTAAAGCCACCCTAGCCCACTCGCCCCCTGAGGTGCAGCAGAATAGTGATGGCCCAGATAAATAATAATTTGGTGTCCTTTGTGGCACAACAGTTGGACAGTTGTTTGAGTTGTGTTTGGGAGTTGATTTGACTTTGCTTTATTTATTTATCTTTATTCCTGGCACCATGCCTGTGCCCTTTGTGGGGACAGTAGTCGTGGTTGTTTAATGCTGCCCATTCGGGAAATGGTTGCACCTGTGTTATTGGTAGGAGAGCTTGGTAGCTGTGGTGGGAGGCATGCTATATACTAATCAAATATCTGCATACACATGTATGCTATGGGCTGGAGTGTGACTCCATTACATGGATGCATATCCCAAGTAAGAGCCCCCTTTAAACTCCCCAGGCAGGCTAGCTGGACATTGCATCTGGGGACATAAGAGCAGGCAAGCTACTCACCTGCTTATTTCCTCAGCAGGGCAGATGACTGGGGAGTGGTTAGAACCATGGCTCCACCACCAACCCCTCTACCCTGGGGAGAGTAGCCAACTTCTCTCAAGGGGTGGAACTTTACTGCTGGCCTATACCATTAGTAAATTACTACCCTCCACAGAGCAGCAAAGAGGAGGCAGAGAAGGAGTTGTGAGATATAAGTGAGTCTCTACTATTAATGTACAGACTAGGATAGGAAATACCTGAGCCTCTTTGCTTCAGCCATCTAACTGAAGATCCTCCTTAAGCATCAGGAAGTCCTGGACTGAAGGTCTATAGGACCTCATTGCTGCTGTTCCTACTTACATTGAGGCTGTTGGATCTGCTTTTCTTCTTTGTAATAGACTACCCTATATCTCTAGTGATGTAACTTCTACTAGAGATGAGCTATGCGTTATGAGAGAGATCGAATAGAAACTGTAGAGAGAGTACAGCTTCATAAGGGGCTTTCATGTATTTGTCTATCTTATGGTTTTGCATGTCACTGGCAAAGCAGCCTATTTTGCTTCCAGGCCTTTGAAGAATTAGTCTGTACTAAACACCCAATGTTAAATTGACTCTATAAAAGTTAATGGGAAAGAGATTGCATCTATTTTGTGCAGGAGGAATTTATCTCGTGGTGTTGTATGTGTGATGTTAGTCCGCAGAACCCCTACTGGACAAACAGCTGGAAGTGGATTTGCCTCGGTTGGTGCGTACATCCGTTCCAGGATTGAGATCTGTGAGAATGCAGCTTGCCTCCCCACTGTCAAGTGCATGGCTGTATCTCAGTCTTGCTGAGGACAGTCTTCCCTGGGCTTGTAGGGTGACTTTTTTGCGTTCTAGCCAAGTCAGGAGTCTTCCCCTTCTAGGACAAATAGAATAACAAATTAATAGTAAAGACCCACAACCCTTCACAGTTTGGAGTGGCTCCACCAACAGCCCTGGCCTTTGCCCTCCCTGGTCCAAGCAGTCTTTGTTTTGCGCTAATACAATCCTTTCCCCTGGGTCAGTGGCCTTCCTGTCTCCTCTTAGCCCTGAGGTATCAATCCAGTCCTTTCTTGCTTATCAGTGCTCAGAAAGATCTTAATCCCTCCAATGCAGAGGTGTTTCCACATCATCTCTCTCAATGGCACCATAGGAGGGCATATCCCCTCCATCTTCTAAAGGCTTCAGCCCCGGGGGCCATGCTTCACTGTTTCCCAAGGCTACTTTCTACAAGGTGTCTTCAGATCCCGTTACTGGCTCCCTCTCTACAGGAAACTACATCTCCACTAGCCGAGTCCCAGGAGAGCTTCCCCAGACACTCTCCCCTACTGAGGACAGGACACTCATATCCAGCTTTACCTTTCCCAGAAGGCTTTGTCTTTGTGCGACCTGCTCCTTGGATTACAGTTCCATGATCTGGGAGGAAATCCAGGCAAAGATTGGTGCTGGGTCTATTTGATCCCCTTAATGGCCCAGGTCACACCACAGGAAGGTCCCAAGGACATTCAGTCAGAGAATCCTAAAGTAGAACCCTGCATGCAAAACTTCAGATCTGGGTACCAACCTCAAATCTCTATAATGGGCAGAAACAAAACTCCAGACTCAAACTCTCCTGAATACATGGGGTTTGAAATTTAGATCCAAGTCTCCAAAAATGGAAATCTGATATTTTGGATATGATCCTTTTTTTATATGGATAGTCTTGAGCTGCAAACTCAGATCTCAGCCTGGATCTGGGGTTCAGACTGAGGTTTTGATTCATACCCTTCTGTACATTCAGCCTCTATTCCAGATGAACTTCACCTGTGAAAATTACTACTTTGCTCTGGGGCACTTACACTTCCTTCAGAAGATCGTTGGATTGCATTGTTATTGCACAGGTTTCCTTTTTTCTAAATCCATGTTCCAAGAAAAATAAGTCATTCCATAGTCCTGCATTATAGATCTAAAGTAACTTTGCAATTTACACAGAGAAAACAGAAGGTACCTGACTACACTTGATTCACAGTACTAATGCTATGCTTCTCCAAGTGTCACTCGTAGGCTGGTATGTCCTTACAGAACCTTTTGTGTAGGACACAGAACTGACTTAAACCCCAGATGCAGGCCTTCTGCAGAGGGGTGAATTTTATATTGTAGCAATTGTACATAATCCTCTTTTTTTTTTTTTTTATTATAGTGGCCATGTGCTGGATGCTAGGAGTTGTATAAGTACCTAGATAGTTAAAATAAATCTCAGCATTTTCACAGGCAAAAGCTCCCTTCTGGGTTACACTATACAACACTTTCCAACAACTGGTTGCGACTTCATCACACAGCTCCATTGGCTTTAACTCCCATTGACTTTAATGGGGGCTGTGCAGCTAAATCCTGGTGTCTCTCTTTAGACATGAAGGTGATACAATATTGTTTCTTTTTCTTTGTTTCAGCTATTAATAGATGGTAATGCAACCTTACATTCAAATAACATTCTTTGTAATAGATTTCCTGTGCTCCTTAAAACAGCTGCTCAACAATAAACACAACCCACCCAATAATATTTAGTGTGGTTTTACTTGGAAAAATAACAGCATAAAAGTGTACTTTCTTACTCAACAGATCTATTTCATGCATGTATTCAGTCATATTTGTTCATTTCAAGGACTGCTTTTTACTCCTCTTAGCCCTGTATGGCAATCATAGCTAAGAGAGGGAAAGGTCTGGATTCTATTTGTGAGTGGATGTCAGCAAAATTGTTTCCAATTGGTTACAGCTGTGCAAATCTGTTGACAGCAGTTGTTATACAGGTGTCACTTGAGTCTTGATTTGAAAACCAGGGGGTTGCACAGGTGTAACTTGGGATTTAATTTGGGCTTCAGAACCTTCATTAATGGTGGTGAAGGACAAGAAAGAAAAAAGCCACTGCTTGATTCTCAGGTCCCAGAGAGCATCTTCCCCTCTGTTCAACCAGGTAGTTTGAGTACCCCTGATAATTGTAACCACCTTGGTATAACATGTGGAGGAAGGCCATCTGGGCATTAGAACTGGAATACAATTAATTAAAAAGAAAAAGCCATGATATTCAAAGTTAAGCATGATACAGGGGCCAACTGTATTTGACTTTAGCAGGAGCTAAATATTCTTAGCATCTCACAGAATTGAGTTGTGCTCAGGCTGATTTTTTTTTTATACCCAAAATATTGTAACATTATCATAGGGCACTTCTAAATCTCTTCCCCTTTAGCATTTTGTGCACCAAACTACAATTGTCACAAACTCCAAAGATAATCTTTGCATACAAGAAGATGCATATATAAAGATATGTTCTGCCTTTCCCCCCACCTCATCCAAAACTCACAATATGAATTTAGGATCATCTCTCATGCTTAACTTTGAGCAACATGAATCTTTTATTTTGTGGTTTCCTATTCCCAGTGTTTCAACTAAAATTGGGTCCATACCAACCCCAGATCCAGACACCTGGTGTCTTTGGAAAATTGAAACTGAATTTAGATTCCAAATCAGATCTGCCCAACCACACCCTCAAAATCTGGATTATTTACAGCCTGGAGAGACAGTCCAGAAGTCACCATTTGAGTTGTGTTTGCATAGGGGTGTGTGTGTGTGAGAGAGAGAGAGAGAGAGAATGAGAATGCTGTCTTTGAGTTTGTAGAAAGGTCATTCATTTCCTCAATATTTCTGTAAGATTGTGCCAGAGTGAAAATATTTCTTTAGAAATCACTTTGATTGTTTTTCTGAGCATTTAGTTCCTGTTTGTTATTCACCAAGAGTGTCACCTGATCCTACCTCTATATCTGCTGCAAAAATACCACACTTAAGAAGCAATAATATATTCCATTGTAACGCCCTCAAATGTTGTTGTATGCCTCTTTTAAAATATTTGGCATAGTGTGTACAAAATCTAACAAATTACTTATTTGTTCAAGTATTTTCAAGTGTTTATAAATCATAGCTAACTATATGCAGCTCAACTCTTCCTAATGAGTTGAGACTTTTCTGAATGACATGCATTGCACTTTTCAAACTGTACCAGCTCTTTCTACCCATTAAACCAAAATGAATTAGACTAGAACTTCTTTGTTTTAACACACAACTTTCTTCACAAATCATATTCAAACATGATCATAGAAATACTGCACAATTGCTTGGAAAAGTCACTTTTCACAACTGTCTCCTGTGAAGCACTAAACGCTGAGGAAGCCAGCCCTATATTTGCAAAGTAGGGGCCTGACTGCAAAGTGCTGAGTGCCTTTTGCTAGAGATGGGAATTGAAGATATTCTGTGCCTGTCTGAATTGGGCCTTAAGTGTCAAAACTTGATCAGTCCTTTGCTAAAAAGGATTATACATCACTTATACAATTAGTGTTCAGTGGTGTTTGATTGCACTGCAATGCAATTAGCATGCAACACAGACTTCCTGAGTTTATAATAAATAACTCAGTATGTCAAGAGTGACACCAGAGAAGTCAGTAGAGTTAAACTGGTGTAAAACTCAGATGTGACAAGAGAATCAAGCCACAAAAGCTAATTGGAAAATTGTGTGATAAAGCCATATCATGGTGAGAAACAGTCATAAGTAGATATAAGAAGTCACATCTTGGCCCTACTGAGGCTGGTGACAAAACTCCTATTGATTTGAATGCAGCCAGAATTTCACCCAAGGAGTTCTGCCAGTTTCATACTGAGGAGCTAATATCCAGGAGCAAGACGCCTGCAAGATGAACTCTTCAGAGAAGCAGATTTAGAAGGTAAGTAATTTCCCCTTCTGTGTATAAAACTATAGATGTATAAAATTTACAGCTGGTAATTTCAAAGGAGCCTAAGGGAGTTAAGGCTCCCAAATCCCATTGAAATTTAATGGGAGCTGGGCCCCTAAATTCCTTGGGCTTTTTATAAACACTGACCTTGGGGTTCTCAAGTATAGAAGAAGAAAATTGGGTGGGGGGGAGTCGGGGATGAGGGAAATAGTGAATTGGGGGAAAAAGACCTAAAGCAGGATGAAAACTGTCTGAAAGTCTCAGGAATTGAGCTGGCCAGGAAGCAGGGCTGAGAAAACTGGGCAGCCATGACAACAGTATATCTGGTCTGCATAAAACATTAAAGCTGTGATTTTCCCCCTCTTCTCCCACAAATCCCCCAAAAAACCAACTGCCTAAGGGATTTGGACATCATTCCTATTTAATGGGGCTAGAGCATTCAAATCTCTTAGATGGCTTGGAAAATCTCCATCTAAATCTCACTGCAGGGGACAACCTGACCTGCAATCTGTCAGTCTGTTTCACCATGAATCTGTGTACAAGATGGCATGTATATATGTATGTCAGTTATATTTTTTGGCTTGTCCTTGTTAGTTTGTACTGTACAGGTGATCTGAGTTTTTGAATGTCCGTGTAAATACATAGAACATTTTTATATCAACTCTGCCATTGATTTCCACATGGTGTGTGGTATATGCTAAAGTTGTAATTTGGAGATAATTGCCATTGAATGATCAGTAATGTGGGAAAGTTGGAGTTACATTTGTACGTTGTTGTGATTTCCTCCCCCTCCCCCAGGTGAGGGCGATAGTATTGCAGAACTGATAGTAAGTGTGTGGATGTGTGAGTGTTACGATGATGGAGGGGCTAGTGCTTGGAGACTAGCATTGGAGACTGGCTGTGAATGCTACCTTAATTTATGACCTCCTTGCTCTTTTGAATTTCAGTTGGTTTGAGGAAATAAAAACACTTGAGCAACATTTCTCCCACATCAATGACATTTTTGGTGGGGGATATAAAGCACAGTAAGAGGGCAGTTTAAGATCCAAAGGGATTAAGAATATTATCCTGGTGCCACTGAAGTACATAGAACCCCATTGTTTGTTACCTATTATGCTGCACAAGGCATGATAAACAAGGGTGACAATAAAACATTGACTTTCTGGTGTGCCTTTCCTAAAGAAAAATGTGATGTGCTTTATTTCCTTGGCAGCTTTTATTACATCGACTAAAACTTTCAGATAAACCTAACAGCAGCAGCAAAATCAAACATTTTCTTCTGTGCATAGAAACTAAACGGAAGAGTTAACCCAGAAATCACATTATGCCGAATAACCTAGTAGAGTGTTTTTATTCTCAATCTTTTCCAGATTATTTTCTGTCAATTTTTAATAATATTTCAGCCACCAATATAGTGTCTTCCATAAACACAACAGGCCAAGAACATCCTGGTGAAAGCCTGGTATACATTTGACCTATGAATGGCTATAGTATGTTTAAAGAAAATCTTTTCTTTTCTTATATATGCTCTTTGTGCTAACCAACCTTCAGTTTGCAAATGCAAATACTAAAATGCTTTGTTACAGTAATGGAGTCAAAATATGTAAATATTTGATACACACATGCTTTCATCAGAACATTAAAAGGTTGAGTTAATGATATTTAAATTTTGCTAGTTAGCAACCTTCAGCTGGGAGGATACCGTTCATGGGGCCTGATCCCACAGCTCTTATTCATGTGCCTGATCCCACCTTATATCAATGGTTCTGCTCATCTGAGTAAAGGTTGCAGGATTAGACCCTGTAGGTATAAATTTTGAAGATGTCAATAAAATGTTATCCTGCAGGATCTCAGGGTGCTGTAGAAACCCTTGGTCCAACCCTGCAAGTGTTCACTTATGTATATAAGGGCCATAGGCTTAAGACCTGTATATCATCATTAGAATTCACTTCAGCTCCCATTGAAATGCTTCCCCCCAGTACAGCAACTGTTTCTATCAGCTCTAAGCAACTTCATAGAATACGCCAGGACAGGAAGTGAATATTATATCCATTGAACTGCAGAAAAATTTTAAGTAGAAAAAAAATGTACTGATGCAAACTGAAATCTGGTCAGGACTATGGGGTTAATCCTCCTGCTCTCCTGAAAAGTGCTGGTCTATGCAGTATTAAGAGTTGATCAGAATGCAGGAAATCCCATAAATGCATACACTTATAGGTCAGCACCTGTACAAGATCCCTACATTTTGATGATACTGAAATAGAATTGTTTGTCAGTTATTCATTATATTTTTTTGTCCCAAGTGTTTTGCTCTCTTGGAAATTTTTCATTGGGTGTAACATAGCTTTGCAGTCTTAGTGAGACCTGCTTTCTGGAGCTGAGTTGTCTCATTGAGCTAGTGTCCTGAAGGGCTTAGATTTGTACCTCACACTTTTCTTTCCTCCCATTACAGTCCACACTATTAATATGTACATAGGAAATGTCAATACTGCTCTGAATGAATCATGTTGGTTCTAAGGGCCCCATCCTGGTCCAAGTGAAGTCAGTGCGAGTTTTGCCTCTCGCTTCAGTGGTACCAGAACAGAGTCTAAATAAATCTGTTCTGTGCTCTCTGATATTGCTTTCTCTGCATTTGCTTCTAAACCACACAAGGGAACCCAAATCTACTTGAATCCCTCATAACTGATCTTCCAAGGCAGTTGAGCTGTCATCTTTGTCAAAACTGACATCAATAGCAATCTCATGGCTGCAGGCTGAGCTGTTTCCAAACTCTTGTATTATTTAGGAAGTCTGTAGCCATCCTGATGGTGTGGTTGACTTTGGTAAGCGGCAGGTTAGGATCATTTTAATGGCACTTCCTCACATTTATCCACTTTCCTAGGCTGCATCACCAATATTCATTAGAGGAGCAATAACATTTGTTTTACTGTAACTTGTTGCCTTGATATAGTCAGAGGAACACCTGGAATAGGGTGAGAGGAAATCCTTAAAATTTCAGGTATGTATTTTGTTACTCTGTGCGTGCGTGCGTGCGCGCTTGGCTGTCAGACATTGTGACATTTTTGGTATAAAAATCCCCCCTGAAATGGTAAATGATATACAGTCCCTGAAGGTCACTGGCTCTGCTGTGATATAGCAGACATTACCATGTCACTGAAGTCATATGGGAAACATATCAGCCATTTGAGTGTGTCCTCCTGTGGGCGTAGCTCAGGCTATTTCTGCCATCTTCTGTTTTGGGGGCTACAGAAGGGTAAAGGTTCTGGGGAAGGACTTGGGGAGAGCTATATATAGACTATCCTAGCTGGTGGTGATCATCTGAATCTTGTCAAAAAGGGCATAGGCTAGAGCTAGTGCAGGTCCTTAGTTAAATGGGCCCCTGGAGCTAGGATGAGCTTGGGCTCATAGAACATTTTTTTTCTCCTTCTTTTCTGTGTGTATGTAGAATGTAAAGGGGAGTGAGAGGAATTTCTGGGCATTAGGTAGTGGGTGGCTGAAAGCTTATTCCAAAAGTCAGCTGGGCTCAAGCATTATCCTTAAAGCTAGCTAAATCCTTATTTTACCTATGAAGAGAGGATTGTTACTAGGTTTATATCTTGCAGAATGTGCATGTGCCTGACTTGGGGCTGAAGCATCTTTTCTGTGTGATAAATGTGGGTACTTGTCTTGGATGCTGCTAGTGTGAAAACCATTTAGCACTCTCCAAGCTTTCTGTGTGCTGTAAACGCTCTGTAGAGCCGACCCGTCCTTTCCAAACCATCCCCCCCAAAATAATACATTATTTACATATCAGATTTCAAAAGTGCCTAAGTCCCACTGGTTTTTAAATGAGTTTATCCTAAGTTGCTTTTGAAAATGGGACTCAGGCTCTTCTGAAAACCTTACTCGTTGGGACTACAATACCACTATGTAATGTGGCTTTCAGTTTATGCTAGTAACTGTCTTTTAAAAAAAATAATCCTAATTACTTCCTGCTTTTCTTTAAATGTCTCATGTTTCTCAAATAGTCTCCCAGACTTGTAATATAATCACTCAGGTGCACTTTAATGAAACATTTAAGTATTTTTCATAGTTCAGAAATCCACATTCTTTCTTTTTATAACTCCCTGTTCATGTGAACAGTCAGAATTAAGGACAATGAAACTATAACAAATGAAGAACAGTCATGCTGTTCTTTTAAACCATGCTAGACCAGAATAACTCTCATAGCTATAGGTCCAATTAAGGCAAAATTCTTTAGACTCTGTGAGTGCTCTGACGTGGTCCCAAGAGCAGTGAGTTATTGAGAAATCAAGGGCCAGATCTTCACTGGTGTGAATTGTCATTGCTCCATTGGCTTCACTGAATCTATGCTGATTTACACCAGCTGAGGATCTGGATCCAGAGACTATGTAGGGGAAGGGGAAAAGCAATTCTATTACATGAGAGAGGAAAGAATGCATCTGAGGAAGAGGGTCTGGGAGAAAGATTCAAGAGAGGAGAGAGGTCAAGAAGTCCGTCTAGGAGGCACAGTCCACATAGGGAGGATAGCATATCTTACAAAGGCCTTGTCTTGGTGAATATGGGTCCCATTTCATTTTTGTCTACTTCTGTGAAACTCAATAGAATTTTTCAGGGAAAGTTTCATAGAAGTAAAATCTATATTCACATCATTCCTTAGCTAAGAGGGCAATGGTCAGATGACACTCGTTAACAGGGAATGTATTCATCTGCTGTTTTGTACTCATTAAATATGGGTTCCTACGCATGCAATATACATGTATAAAAAGGACCATGTCTCTTTGCCTTAGACCACTGATACTCACACTGAGGTTCCGGAGCCGCAAGTGACTCTTTAATGGGTCTCCTATGGCTTTTTGCAGCACATGATTTTAAAACACTGGTTGTTAATTAAATCACATAATCAAGAGTGCTTTTACTATGTTCTTAACCAATTGTAGAATATGGGCTCAGTCATTTTGTTGTGAGAATTATCTGTATAAAGTAGTAAATGAAACAATGAATTCACACTACTGTGGCTCGCTTGGGTAGTGTTGATCACTAATTTGGCTCCTGAACCACTGAGGTCTGAGTATCACTGCCTTAGACAGACATGCTTTCCTCCTCCTCATATGCCTTTTTCCTTCTGGGTATTCTGTCTAAAATCTTCCAGCATTTCCAGTTCTTCACTATCAATATTCAGTTCCACCAGCATCCTTAATCCTACCCCCTTCTGCAAACAGATCATTGGCAGTTGATCACATTAAGGGAATAGAGGACAATTATGGGTTTCATTTATTAATGTAATACTAGACACACTTTTGTGAATGACTCATTTCTTCTTTAAATTGCTCAGTGGAGGAAGGGATGGTGAGTTGTTTATGCTGGTTTAATATCAAGCCATCATCACATTCAAAAGCCTAACCTGTCTCCGTCTGTGTCAGTGACAAAATTATAAAATTAATACATCATGGTCCTAATCCTTTTTATTAGATTTTAAAAGCGTGCGAAAGCGATGCATTTCCCCAGAGAGATTTTTTTTAAAGCAGTGCCTTACAGTATAGTACATCTGGAGTCCAGTAGTAATACACCATGACAATGTGAAATACCAAAATAATAAAATGTCAGCTTGGCATTGGATGTTTCATGCAGAATATAATTTGCACTTGAAAAGCTTTCCTATCTGAAAGGGAGGAGGCATGGTAACCAAGGGCCTGTTCATTTGATTCAGATTATATTCATATTTTGGGATCTGAATGTTGCCCCCAAAAAGCCTGTCTCCCATCCATCTCGCTCCAGGGGGAAGAGGTGAAGAAATATGAACTCCATACAGCTGTAACAATGCACCATAAACCTGACTTGAAATAACCCAGATATTGCATTTCTACTGCCTTTTGCGCTAAGGCTGCGAACTATATAAACACGATTTGTTAGTTTGGGATTTGCAGACAAATATGCACTAGAGACTAAAAGTGAGTCCAAATCGAAAATGTTTTATTTCCTTTGCAAAGTCCCAGCCCTGGTAAATCTAGTGCCCTAATGTCTCCTGCACCATTTGAAGTCATTGACAACACTCCCAGTGATTATTTAGAGCAAGGTGTACAGCATGGAGTAATGGGATGTAAATAGGGAGCATGGAAAATTTAGGCTGAATCAGGAAAATCTTCCTGTATAATTCAATTCACAACACCCAAGGGTGTGCTAGGCATTGCACCTTAAAGGGTTAAGGGCCCATCAGGAAGGTTAAAGTTGTCACACATCCCACTGCATAGTGTGTCAGTATGTTTCAATCTATTGTACTTTAAAGTCACCAAACAGCTAATTTTATACATTGTATGAAAGACATGACATTTCACACTTGCCTTCATTTCACTGAGTTCTCAGGCTATCACACAGAATTGCAGACAAAAAATGCAGCTATGCTAGATTACAGCAGTACTGTTTACCCTATACATTATTTTTTCATTGATCTTTTCCACCTCTAATTCCTGTGTTTCTGTGATACCTGGAGCTTTACAAAATATAACAGAAGCTAGAGTTCCATCACTGAATCACTTAAATCTAATTTGGGATGTTAGCATGTTAGGGATAATGTACCAGGTGTACAAGAAAGCACAAGAGGTGTTTGTGCCTTGAATCCAGTACTTTCTGGCTAATTCCAACTCAGAATTCTGCAGACATATCCTATTTCTGCTCCAGAGGGGAAAGCTTCAGGGAACTAAGCTTTATCGTGACAGACCCCATAAGAATGGGAAGCTTGAGGGGTGGGGGAAAGTGTGTGTGGGCAAGCGAAGGTGTTTGGTCCATGAACTGCACATATCCATTGCACCATGGCCCACTATAGCAGTTGCAGTGACCCATATGCTGCAGTAATGACCATGGTTAGCTGTTGCATATCACTGCGCACCATGACTCACTCCCTGGATTAGTGCAGGAGTGCAACATTGTTTGCAGCAACCATCAGTCGCCTTTCTCTAGGGCTTTAGCAGAGGGTCTGGATGGAGGCAGTGATGAAATTGTTAAATCCAGTTTCCAGAACTTCCTCCAGCAAGACAATGCTTAGAAATGCAATTTGTTCATTAAAATTCTACAAACGGAAAATATCTATGCAGCATCACTTTGAACCAGCCCCAAGCAGCAAGCAAAAGAAAGATTAAAAATTATCAATGGAGGGAATTAGTGGAAATTTTCCCTTCTAGCGCTACAAAAGCAAGTGTGTTTAAAAAAGACATTTCCTGATTGCAATCATCTGAGTTAGAAGTTCATAAGCTTTTATTAATGGCTCAAACGAGAGAACTCAAGAATGTGATTAGTCAGCATTACAAAGGCAAGTTTGAAATGTTATGTATTTCCTACAGTGCCTAAGCAGGTAAAGCTAAAGCAATGATTTTGGGGGTGATTTATTTATTTATGTTTATTTTTGGAAGTAGACTGTATTGACTAGATCTAACCTGGCCAGACTAATGCATCCTAATGTGTTCATGGTATGTGGCTCGAGAATGGGACGTGGGGTTAGCTCAAAGAGAAACAACATCTTTGGGCTTCCCACCATGCTCCACTAATTCCCTTCTTTAAGAACAAGGATAGTTAAATTAGTACCAACTTTCTCGTTCCCACTTATTTGTGCTGGGACAGTTTTACCTGCTCAGCACGCAAAAGCATAGTAGATGGTTTGTATCCTATAATAAGAACAAGCCCCTACAACACAGAACTGATTACTTCAGTGATTTTATTTATGAAATTCATAGAAAGATGTTAACCCTTCAGCACAAATAGGTCTCAAACAAGGAGATGCAGATAGGTTTTCATTTTTAGCCAGCTTGTCTAGTTTCATGAAAAATTTCAAAAGGTTTGAAACGGCCCTGTTTTTCGTTTGTCTGCCATTTTTTTTCCAGTTTTCAAAAAATGATTAACACATCAAAAATGTTACCAAAATGCATGCTGTCAATATTTTTTGTTTACTGAAAACTACATTTTGGTGAATGGAAAAATGTCAGTTTATGATAAAAATTGATTTGTTTTTAGATGACACAAATTTTTCATGGAAAAATGAGACATTTGTACAGTATCAACAACTCTTCACATTTGTTAAACAAATAAAAAAAAGCTTTTTTTAATCAAAAAAAAAAAAAAAAACACTAGAAATTTTTTTTAACCATTCTGATAGCTTCCTGAAAACAATTCATGTAACCAAAAATGGGCCTATACTTAATCCTCAAAATAAGTGTTTTAAGATGTAGGAAATTTAGGCTTCAGATTCATCCTCTTGCATCTCAGCCCTGTCTCTAGTTGTAATGGGCCAAATTCATCCCTAGTGTAATGTTGATTTCAACAGACAACCCCCTCTCCCCCGCCCCTGAGAAAATATAGAGAGAAGGACAAAGATGCATTCAGTGTAGGGAAGTTATTGACAGGGCCCGATTCTCAGCTGCTGTAAGTTGCTGTAGCTCTCTTGAAGTCAAGTTCTGCTACACCAGAATACACCAGCGGAGAATCTGTTTGGGCCTGTATATTCAGAGCCATGGCATAGAGTGTTGGGTTTCCTCTACTACAAATAATTAACTGCATTTCTTCTTCAGCGGGTACTCCATCTGCTCCTGTTATACAGTTCATAGCTTAGGGAAATCATGCCAAAAAGTACATTCTGGTTTTCATTTGGAGGAGCAATTATTTTCCTGTCGATCCCTTATCTATTGAACATTATAGAATGACTCTGGATGATGCTTCAAGGATGGAAGCCCATTGGGAAGGCGGTTTCCTAGTTTCATTCCATTAAGTTGATCGTAATTTCCAAGTCCATATTTGGGTAGTACCTTTTGCCTATAGTCCTGTTCTTTTTTGTTAATTTTAATGTTTCGCTCCCACTGAGACTATGTATTTACACTTATTTGCCACAGGCACTAACGGTGGTAATAGCAAGACCTAAGCTTTGCTTCATCAGTGTTTATACCTTGTTGTCACTTTTCCCCCCAGCAGCACACTGAAAGTAATAGGCTTTGTGAGGCACAACATTAATGTAGCAGCATTAGTTATATTGGAATAATCTTTCTAACTCACTTTGGTGGGAATGTGCAGTGATTTTTTTTTTCTTACTGATTTTCGTGAACTGAGCTCTTTGCTATTGTTCTAGTATGTATTGTGAATGACATTTTACACAACAGTATCTTCAGTTCAAACCATTGTAATGCAGTACATTATGGAATTAAATTTAATACCTTTGGGATCCATTGTATTAAATGCAGCAAATCCATATGTTGTGGAATTGCATATAACTTCTCCAAGAGGCTGATTAATGCAATCTCTGGAAAGCATTGGGAATGTCAAGGGGCTTTTGGGGACAATTCATCTGAAATGGATTTCCTAGAAAGTGCCTGGGAGGAGGGAAATTAAAATTTTCCCTTCAGAAGCCACCCTTTTGAAGTTACACCTGGGGAAAGAGACCCATTGTCTATTTATCTGCTCATGGACACTCCAGATCGAAGACCCCCAAACTGTGTAAAGGATGGACTAAACTCTTCCTGAGTGTACTAGTTCTGAGTGGAGTCCATTATAAACTAGCGACCACAGAAGAAACAACGAGAGTCCTGTAGCACCTTTAAAGACCAACAAATTTCTGCGGGCATAAGCTTTTCGTGGGTGTGTCAATCTGACGAAGTGGGTTGCAGGCCACGAAAGCTTATGCCTGCAGAAATGTGTTAGTCTTTAAGGTGCTAGAGGACTCTCGTTGTTTTTGCTGTGTACAGACTAACACAGCTTCCCCTCTGGAACTTTTTTGACCATAGAAGAGATTCCTCTGTGGGGTTTTGAAGGGTGGCTCTTGCCTCAGCCGAGGTTAGACTTGGGGTGATTTCTGGCAAACTTATTAGCATGTGTGTAGGGTCTCTTGTTTGTTTACTGATGTTTTCTCTGTGGTGCTTTGACCTTAAAAACAAAATAGGCTTCTGTAGGAAGAGCTGTGAGGCAACTCATAACTGTTGGCATTTACACTGTCTACCATCCCTGAGGGGAGAAGTAAGCAGGCCTGTTCAGACACACTGTCTTTTCCTGGGGATACCACAGTGAAGGCAGGGAACTGTTTGGCCTGGAAATACCCCTGTCAGGAGGAAAAGAGACAGGTCTCCACTCAGGAAAGGCAACAGCTAAGGGAGCCAGAAACCTGAGAGTGGATGCTATTGCTGAACCGTTAAGGGGAAATACAGGTGCAGTTGCCCTAAACTGTGACACCTGATGTATGTTAATGCTTGATAGACATATTGATGATCAAGAGGCAAAGTGCTGTGTTCAGAAAGCACCTGCCAGGTGAGAGAGACTTGTTCCTGTCACAAATGAAAGCTTATAGTGCTAGCAAATTTGTATCAAAGGCAGTGGGTCAACAGTGCCTCTAGCTAGGAAGTGTTTGTGCTCTTGAATATGTTAAATCTGTAAGCTTCTCTCTCTCACCAGCAGAAGTTGGTCCAATAAAAAATATTTCCTCACCCACCTCGTCTCTCTTAAATCTGATAATCCATTTTAAAAGAGAGAGGATATTTTACTCAAGGTAGGATATCCAAGAGAAAGCACAAAATAATCAGATTACAAATTTCAAACTGGATTAGATTTTATTTTTTACCATTGTTAGTTATTTTTGTGGGAATGTATTGGTAAAGGACAACACATTTCCTGTTCTCATTAGTCACTGTAAAAAGAATGGAAAATTAGAAGTTCTGATGGCTTACACATTCTGAAAAATGTTATTGTCAATTCAATTGTTTTAGACAGTTTAAATACTTGGATTTGCTGGCTCTTCTTATTCCCCTTTGTTTGCAGGTTGTGTAACTGTCTCAGGGTAACTGGCCCCTTTAAGGGAAATGGGTCCAGTTCCCTTGAGAAAGAGTAGGTGCCTCCCTGCTGGATCTGATGAGAGGCATCTGACACCAACAAAGTGAAGCAGGGCAGTTAAGATGGGAGGCCTACAGGAGCTGGAGAAGCTGCAAAGATGGGAAAGCTCTGTAGGCCTGCCCTGAGAATAGGGATGGTGTAATCTGAAATCCGAGGTGTTCAGGCAGGAATCCTAGCATGTGCTGGTGAAAGGAGACTGAAGGAAGCCCATAGACTCTTGCAGGCATCCCTGGGTCTAGGGACAGAATGCAAAAGGAGGGAACTTAAAACAGCCAGGAGAACACTATGGTGTGTGCATGAAAAGAAGTAACCTATGGGACCAGTGGGCCCTGGCTGAAGGCCCTGGACAAAAGGGGACTAACACAAAAAGGTCCATCTCAGGGTCTGACCTAAGAAAAGCTACTGAATAACTGACTATACCATGAGCCCTGAGTGAAGGGGAATTCTCGGGTGAAGAGCATGTAAAAAGCCTAGATGAGGCAGCAGAGCTTTGTTTTACTTTTTGTTTTCACAAAATAAAGTGATAGCATGTGTGAAAGGCATCAAAGTGGACTTGAGGCTAGCTGTCTGTCCTCTTGGGTTTGGAGATATGGGACAACCCTGTCATAAAGAGGAGAAACTGAGGCAGGACACAGTTGAAACATTGTGACCGGCCAGGAGGGGATGTTCTGGGATGGTGAGCTGGTGACAATATCCGACAGGAAAGAATTTCTAGGAAAGCCAGTCATTCAAGCTGCCAAATATTTACAAGTTTCTTCTTCTCATAAGCAATAGAGAACATTAACATGCAGATGTCTTAGCCTCTGAGGATGGGAAACAATGAATTATTCCTTAGTCATGATCCCCAAAGATCTGTTTTTCCATCCCAACAAGTGTCTTGTAGAGCAACCATTTTATGTTCCTACAACAGTAAAGAACTCTAAGGTTTTCCATTTATCACTTAGGAATAGTCATTTTAATCACCTATGCAACAGCCTTTTGTTAATGGATATTATTAACTACAGCCTGGTGTAAATGACGGTGACTCCACTGTTTTCAAATTACTAGCATTGATTTAACTGAAGCTGTGTTTGCTTACACCAGGTCTCAGTTGTATCCAATTAATTCTTGGTGTAAGGCCACTGATTTTAATGGGGTTACACTAGGGAATGCATTTGGCCCACAGAATCGATTGATGATACAAATGGCATGAATTAAAAAAGCAAATGGAACCAGTGAACAGTGCGGAATCTCTTTAAGGCAATTGTTTTTACTACATTACCTCATTGTCATTTTCTTCTCTAATCAGCCCATGCTGTTATGACCTCCAGTTACTTAGTGGTGTTTCAGGTCTGCTTAGTATAGCTATGGAAGTAAAAATGAATGTCTTCTTAGTCATACTATAAGAAGAGAAAAGTTTAAAGGAGATATGTAAGAGCAGGGCGGATGATAGTAAGAGATAGGCCCATGCAGCTCATCCCTCTGAACCTGCCCCAAGCAAAGGGCCATTCAGCTAGCAAAAAATTCAGCCCCCACTAGATATGTGACTAAGGATAACACAGATAAGAGTGAACATTTTGTTGAATGCAGCTGGTTTCACTAGAGAGAGAGAGAGAGAGAGAGAGGTGCTGATATTAAGACTTTAATGATGAACCAACCAAACTAAGAAACTCCAGGGAAAGTGATGGGACACAATGTTACTAATTCCCCTTATTGTCATGAAGTTGAAATGTACAAATAAGTGGTATCACTATGAGAAATATTTTTAAATTGCTGCAGTTCCGCATATAAACAGAAATTGAGGGCCGGATTCTAATATTCTGATATTCTAATATTCACTTCACTCCACAAATAGTTCCATTGACTTCAGTGCGAATATTTTTGTTGAATAAGGTGCTGTTCAAAATAAGGATATCAGAATGTGGCCATGAAAGCCTTACGAAGTGCACAGCTGCTCTCATCCTCTGCATTTTCACATGGTTTGAGGATTCACTTGAAGAGCATAGCTTTCAATAGGTTATATATTGCTTAGTTCTAATTATGATCAATATAAAAATATGGCTGACTCTGAGGGCAATAATAGCAAAGTATTGTATGGTGGTGATGGAGTATTTGTAGCAGATTGGCTCTGGGAAACATTTCACAATCAAATTAACTGTTTGTACCCAAGGGCAATTTAATTTTAAAACTTGCTTTTGTACCCAGAAATGGCATGTTTGTTTGTTTTTATTGTCAGGATGAGATTTCTCCCACCACTAGCAGCTTAGTTTTGGGGTGAAGGAGCAGATTTTAGGAGGATATTTCTAGGGGGATGCTGTAGTAGTAGTTTTTGGAGGAAGGTGTGAAGAAGTCCTGCACCTCCTCCCCATTACAAGAGGGAAGCTGGCTAAGAGACTGTTAGCAAGCTCTGGATTCTTTTCCGAAACACCTGTACTAACCCAGGTACAGAGTCCAGGGGAGAGGGAAGAGAGGGAAAAATCCTAGCAATATCTCCTGTAATCGGGCACTTGAGCAATGAACAGCATTGGCTGGCTCCTGCCATGGCGGTACATGTCTATGGTAGGTGACAATGGAGGGAGCATCAGAAGCTTATCTTAGCTAGTGTCAGCTCTTTACAGCTTTTATAACCATCATTTCTCCTGAATATACTGGACATCACTGTCTTTATATCCTCAGCATGTGCTCTGTTGTCTGCTTGAGAGGAGGTCAGTAGTGTGTGTCTGGATTTTCATGTCTGACCACCTTTTACCAAAACACTCTTGAGGGGAAGACCCCGAAAGTTAATAAACAACATGACACATTGACAGGGTGTGTATGTGTCTGTGTGTTTTTTGTTTGTGTTTTTAGGGTCTCCATAACTCCACCACCTGTGGGCTGAAATCATAGAAAGGTAGGACTTTTCTCAAGACTAAACATGCCCAGTTTTTCATCTTTCCTCATAGGTAAGGTGTTTTCTAAACCTTCTATTATTTTTGTTGCTCTCTTCTGGGCTCTCTTCAGTTTGTCTATATCTTTCTTAAAGAAATACCATGAGAGGTTAATCTCTGGAGATGTTGGCTCATGTACTAACTGGAGCTGGAAATAAGGACCCCAGAAACAAAACCACAGGGCGGGGTTGGATCTAAGGGCTCCAAATGAAGTGCCACCAAAAGTTTTTGGAAAGAGGGGTACCAAATGTGGAAGTTTGGTTCTACCCCAACCTTTGGGATATCTTGGTGGGTTTATTAGACTGAGTCATTCAAAAGTACATTCTGGGCTCTTTTTGTGGATCTTTTCTCTGTAGGTCTAGGTACTTCAGAAGTGATTGACTCCATAATGGAAAATCTGTGTGTAGGTGCTTGTGCAGGATGCAACAGCAGCATGTAATGCTTAACAGGATCAGCGATGCGGTTATAGGCAGTAGATGTCATTTCTGAAGCCTCTTTCAAACAGTGTTCTGAACAACACACTAGAGATACCACTTAGAAAAAATTAGAAGTCATGCGGGAGAAATGTGCTTCCTAGAGAGTTCCCTGAAGAAGTTTCCTCCTGAAATTCTGGACTGCTGACATAACTTTCAGTGCATTTCTGTGCCATCAAGCCAGCCTTTGGGGCTCTGCTTCTGATATATCTATATTGCTAAGTGCTTTTCTCTATAAAAGTACTGTTTATGGTACTCTTAGTTTCAAAGCAACAAGATAAGGCGCTATTTCTGTGCTAAATGCTTGTGACAGGGTGTACCTGGGCTTTGCAGCTCCTTACGGGAGGCCTGGTGGTCCTAATAAACCCTTCCAGCAATGCAGAAGGAATAGAACCCTGAAGTTGGGTCCTCCAGACCTGCCTGGAGAGGCCTTTCCAGAGCAGCCATCTTGGAAACTACACAGATGTGGCCTTGAAGGGCTAATAACAGCCAATCAGAGCTCAGCAGGCTCAGATAAAAGGATCTGCTGGGGCCTAGCGGGGCAGTCCTTGGCTGAGACCAGAGGAACAGGGGAGCCAGAGGATTAGCCAGGCCTTCTCTCTGACTAACTGGTGAAGCTGGGTTTGCAGGGAGAGAGGGACCTGAGAACTTTGGCCCTGAGCTAAGGGTGAAGATAAAGGAGCCAGGTCAGAGGAAGCCAAGGGAAACAGCAGCAATTAATTGAATTGAGCACTACATGGCTGCTGTTTATAGGGTCCCTAGGTTGGAACCCGGAGTAGTGGGCAGGCCCAGGTTTCCCCACCAGTCACCAGCAAAGTGGCATAAACCCTGAGAATGGGACAAGCCTCACTTAAGCCCCAAAAAGGAGACAGGCTTGTTTGGAAGCCTGAGCAAAGGGCTGAATCTAAAGGGCCCAGGGCTGGAGCTGAAAACCCTGGTGAGGGCAGATTGTTTATTTCTTGGACTCTCTGATACCCTGTGAGGAATTCGTTTTGACTGTGTGACCCAGCCAGAGGGCCGAGCCACAGAAGACTGGCAGAGACCAGCAGATGGCCTATAGGGGGTGCTAGGAATGGGAAAAGGACTGCAATACTGCACCCAGCAGCAAAGTCACACTCAAGACTCACACTACACTGCTCCTGGGATGCATTGACAATATCCCTGAACAAACCCTATGGAATGAAGTTAAACCTTGTTGAATTTGGGTTAACACCTTTGGAGTTCATTGCGTTCTGGTAAGGATTTGTTTTACAAATAAAATGACATCATATGCCCAGTTGAGATGAAAGCAAATTGCAGCTTTAAAGAAGCATGAGTTCAGCTTAATTCACATGATGGAAACGGCAATCATGCAGCCATTTTATTCACTTTTACACATTCTTTCAGGGTAGCAAAGTCCATATCATGTACAGTTGAGATACTCCAGATTTGCTGTCCACTTGCATACATGCTAACTCTATTTATCTGGGTCTCAGTCCAGCAAAATGAATAAGCACATACAGTAGAACCTCAGAGTTACAAATACCGGAGTTACAAACTGACCGGTCAACCACACACCTCATTTAGAACTGGAAGCATGCAATCAAGTAGCAGCAGAGACCACACAAAAAAAAGTAAGTAAAGAAAGTAAAGTAAAGAAAGTACATTACTGTGTTAAACATAAATCCCTTTTTTTTAAAAAGGGAAAGTTAAAAAAGATTTGACAAAGTAAGGAATCAGTTTCATTTAAATTAAGATGGCTAAAAGCAGCGTTTTTCAAGTATCAAAGCTCTATTAAGTCAATGTTCAGTTTTAACCTTTTGACAGGATAACCGTAACGTTTTGTTGAGAGTTAAGAACATTTCAGAGTTACAAACAACCTCTGTTCCCAAAGTGTTTGTAACTGTACTTAACTTTGAGCATGGGAGCAGTCTCATGCTTAAAGCACTTAAGTAGGTGCTTAACTGTTTTGCTCAAGTAGGGTCATGGCCTCTAGTCAGAGCAGTAGTCATGGAAAGAGACAAAAACCATGTTTCCTTGACTAGCCTATTTTTCCTTTTTTTAAACAAAGTATTTCCATTTCATAGTTTTTTAACAGATTTCTTCCCTGTAGCTGCTCTTTCACTTTTGATTGGTGCAATGGCTTGAAGTTCTGTACAGAGTAAACCAGGAGGAGCTATTTGTGCAAAAATGTGGATGATCAAGGAGACGATTGCATAGAAAATACACAAGTTTCACTAATTTTGATATATTTCATGGTGGTTTTTTCATTTGAAATGCTCAAAATAAGCATACAAATGGAAAGTTGTACTGGGTACATGTCTGCCCAGGCATATTACAACTAGGGTAATTACATGCTGTGCACCTGAATCCTTCTGTTTTTCCAAATAAAGAAGTTTTGTCCCTTTCTTTGTATTGCTGTCCTGGAATGACCATAGCACTGGGCTCCAGAGACAGCTGCAGTTCAGTGGTAGTTGGAATGATCTCCATATATTTAGGATGAAATCCTGAGGCGCACTGAAGTAAGCTCCTTCAGTTAGGTGATGAGTTCTTCTTGGGCAACTGTGACTATCAGGATTTGGTCCACAGTGTGCTAAAGGTCTTCAGCATGCTTCAGAATGAAAGGTGCTGTACAAATTTAAATTAACTAGTGATTATTTTTATATATAGGGCCAGGGTAGGCTCACCAACCAACACTATTTTGAAACTCTATGCTTTGGGCTATATGTGGAATTTAAATAATACCTGGCCATAAAGGGCCAAATACACCCCTTCGTTATAGTCTATGGAGATGCACAAAGGCTGAGTTTGTCCCAAAGGGTCATTTCTTGGTTAATGTAAATTATGTGCTACATTATTCATGGCATAACTTTTCATGTAACAGGAGACGAGGCAAAGGGAAAAATGATCAAAGATCTTCTATATGATTGTAGTTAAGGGCATGTATGAAGTTGCCCTATTTTGCTCTTTCTAATGTAGCTTTCAGGAACTGCATTATTTTCTGACCAATTTTTAACAAAGTTATCATTAAAGTAGTAGTTCCTCTTAAAAAAATCATCTTAATTTATACCGGAGATGCCTTAAGGCTAAGTGACAGGAAGAAGAATAGACAACCAATATTATTAGGGAATCCTGGGTAGACTGAAAGTCAAACAGGAGATGTGGATGGCTTGAGGAATTGGTAATGAGACATGAAGAGTTCTCCCTTACATCACTATTTCTGGAACTCTTCCCAGGCTAGGAGTGACCATAATCCTTTACTACATGGAGGTCGAATCAGAACAAGAGTAAATAAACTGTGGGCAGAAGATAAAATACTCAACACCCTCCTTCTCCCAAAAAGTGCAGCCTTGGGCCTGTCTCCTGTGTTCTCCCTTTGCCAGGGGATAAGGTGCCTTTGCCAGTGGATCCACCTGTAATCATGCAATAACGACCTATATCCTGTCCTTTCCATCATTTGTACCTGCTTTCAGATCTCCTTTATGGTGGCATGGATAGTGCTGCCTGAAAGCACTGTTCTGGGACATGTAGAGGGAGCAGTCCCCTTAAGTGGCTTCTCTATAAGTGGAATCTTCTTGCACTGTTTCCAGTACCCAGGGGTGCTGGAACAGGTTTTATAGTGGGGGGTGCTGAGAGACATTGAACTACACTGTAAACCCTGTATATGATGGAAACCACTTCAAGCATGGTCATTTAGGCACCTTTCAATCAGCAAACCTCACTTCCATTAGGAGAATTCTCCTAAAGGAAGATATTTACAGTACAGTTTCTTGTTGCATTTCTCTCCTATTACTTAATGTTCTAAAATGCCAAATGTGGCTCATGCTTGTGTAAAGCAAAATGACTCTTCTACGTTTGCTTTCTTAGAATTAGATGAAAATCTAACTATTTGATAGTCCTCTAACTACTCTTGCACTACAGCAGGAGCATCTGCATTGCTAAGACTATTAAAGTGAATATAGTAAGGCAGACATTAAAGTGAGTATTAGTCATGTCAGAGAATCAAAGACATGAGGGAGATACCCCAATGGATGATTTTACATATTCAGTCACTTGACAGGTCATCATTTTAAAATTAAACAACAGATCTCAGAAATATCCACCACTCAGGAAAGTTTTCCTTAGTCAGCCCTGACACAAATGTATCTTTATTTGTAGGCATTTTTCCCTCTTGAATCACTAGTAGGTTTATCTAGTAAAGGAGACAGCTGATCCGAAGCTGAGACAGACATTTTCTATTACCACAGAAAATTGAAGAAACTGGTGTTGTACCAGCATGTACTAAAACATGACAAATGAAGACATTTTTCAAAAGACCGTGAAGTGATTTTGCTGAACCAAGAAAAATACTCAAAAGGAAGGACTTGCTGGCAAATGAAAAACTTTAAATAGACAATGGCTGCATGAACAAGAGACACAGATGGATGGTCTCAAATAAAATTGCTTTATTATGTGGGGGAATCTAGCATCAGCAGCAACAATCTTATTCTATATTTACATTTAAAGTACTGTATGTTGCTTGTAAATCAGCTACTGTATGTCCTCATTTCCTTGTTGCCTTTATTCATCTGCTGATATTTATTCATCGCATACATAACACCTCATAAAGAGTGTCAACTAGATTTCTAACGGAAGGTATAATCATTCCTTTCAGAGTCTCCAAGACTTCCTCTCCCATACACATTTTGACTTAGTGCATTGACCTTTTACCAGTATCCTAATCAACTGCCCAGTAACTGACCCCCTCTATCAGTAACCACTTCCTGACTTGAGATTTACAAATATATCATGAGGAAAGAAGGATAGAGCAACTGGGTAGTGCAATAAAATTCGTATTAGGTGAAAATGATTGATGCTGTGAGCAAACAAGAATAGGATGACTTCATCGGTTTTCAAATAATATAGTTGATCCTACCACATGTTCACACTTTTATTTTAGCTTAAGTGCAAACTGTAGGTTCCCTACATTTCACATAATAAAAGAGGGTGCTATACAAGGCCAACTTCTGCTTTCAAGTATACTAGTGAAAAAGCCATGGATTGCATTAATGCAGTGATGAAACTAAGGAGAATTTTGCTGAAAGATCATGTTTCTGACATCACAAAGAGCTGGGGAGCCCCCACTGTTTTTACACTGAGAGTTAAGTGTGGGTAGAATTTAGCCCCAAAATCACTAAGACAAAGCTACTGTCCGAGAATCTGTTCTACCTGCCCTTGAAGTCCATAGGAATCATTTCCTTGACTTCTAAGAGTTAGGATCTGGCCCCAGTCTCTCTACACCTACGGCATACCACTGTTCTTGTCTGCCAAGCAGGAAACACGGGGAGAAATCTGGGCCTCACTGCAGTTGGTGGAAGTTTTGCCACTCGCTTCAATGGGACCAGAATTTCACCAATGCCGTGCAAATTAGGAAATGAAACAGGCCCTCATGTTACTATTCTAGTGATATTTTCCCATTTCAAGGATTTCTTCCTTACCCTAGTTACTTTTTAGCAAGAGATGGGAAGAAAATCAATACCTATTAGAATTAAGAAACATAGGAGTAGAAAAAATATAGCTAACTGAAATGAAACAAGATTAATTATAGGTTTCTGGGTTAATGTATCATCTCATGCCCTAGACATACATACAAACACATGTTCTACAACACAGAGACCAACTTAAGATGCGGCAGTTCACCGATCCTTCTTGTGTATGAAGTAGTAACTGTATCCTGGGCTGAATAAACCCGGAGACTGAGGGCTGAGGTATTGGCTGCACGTATTGTTATGTTCTCCATCCTTCTGTGTGTCTTCTCCATTGGATAACTACAAGGGGCCAGATTTAAAGCAGCAGAGCTCCACTGAAGTAAATAAAACACCACCAGTTTACACCAGCTAAAGATCTGGCTCAGTATTTTTAGTTTCTATCGTGTTTCAAAGCTGAGAGGCTGTGATTTCCAAGGGGAAATAATAATGGAGACAGGAACATGATCCTCACTGAAAGGATAGATCCCACTGTTCTGCAGGAGAGAGGGATGGGCAGAAGTGACCAATCCTGCTCTCATTGACTTCAATGATATCAAACATCAGCCTAAAGGAGGAATTATGAAGCAAGAGGTGTTTGACTTTGCATCTTTACTAAAATTTTTAAAAAAAAACCTTTCCCTTTCATCAACTTCATGGCTCTATTTCCCTTTGCTTTTTGTTGTTGTTCTATTGCACATAACTTTTTAAAAGATTTTCTGCCTCTACAACAAGGAATAAGAAGCTGAGGCAAAAATCTCTGTTGCTAGCAAACAACTTGAAAAATTCTTAGTAGGGGAGCCAGTCAGAGCAGAGGGATTATAATAGCCAGTTCAGAGAGATTTACATATTCACAAGACTGTAATTGAGGAAAAACAGTACTGTAGTTATGCAAATCCCTGCACTCTGATTGGTTCAGAATGGTTGTGTGACCCTCACATGACACAAATTTGCATATGGCACAGTTATTGACAAATAACCTTAGAATGATTAGCCAGTGCATGGAACCACACTCAGGGAGCAGGGACTCTAACTGGGAAAAAACTTCATTGAAATTACCAGCAACTAACTGTGCCGTATCCCTAAATTCTGAGTGGCTGGTACAATTCTATTTTCAGCACAATATTAGCTCTACTGGAGCTCTCAATACTCTTCTGGGGCCATGGTGACTTAGATGGCAACATTATTGCCTGTGATGGAGGAAAATGGCATATAGCTATATCACCGAAAACATCATCAACCTATCTTTCATTACTAGAATACATTAAGCAAATATCCTTGTCTTTTTAAAAAAAAACCCTTTTTCACCTCTAGATCAGCAGAAGTGAACAATATTAAGTGTTGTCAGTACAAGAGATTGAGTTTTTACTTGTAAATTCCTGTTTCAAGGTCAGCAAAAGTTATGGACACAAATCATAGTCTGAATCATAGCCTGAAATACTCTTGACTATTTTTTTTTAACATGGCAATTGCTGAAATTTTTTTTTTTTTTTTTTTTTACTAAGGCTACCCTAAAAGTTGCCATGTATTCTGAAGTACTCAGTAAAAATCTATAATATATGAAAGATGATCTCCTTCCACAAGTCATGGGCTGACCCTGTACCAGCAAGCTGATGAGCAGATAGCTCCTCCATTTCACTGGTTCACATATAAGGATGTTTCACTCCCTTCCTACTGTAAGTACAAATCTAAACATATGGTAGTGAATTTGTAATGAATCAGGACTGTTCATTATTGCCCTGATTAGCTGTATTTGTTACCCAACAGCTGTCTGGGTAGTAAACCTCCCTCCTCCCCCACAAGAGTACAGTCTCCTGGGGTTTCCCAATTCCCTGATAACTGATCCAAGAACTTCTTGTTCCTGCTGTGCTCTGATCCGGTTGCCCAGAGCAGATGTTCACTAGTTGTCTATCTCGGTATTTATACCACACTCCTCATTCTGGGATCTAAGCAGCTAAGATGCTGAGCACTGCATTTCATCCTTTCTCTTCCTTTATCCTCAACTCCTTTATCCTCCTCATTTTCCTGTCTCCTTCATTATATTTAGTCCTATTGAAACACTTTTGACACACAGTCAAATTCATCCCAGGTGTAATGTCACCAGCATCCCTAGAGCTATGCCTGAGATTAATTAGGCCCATTGTTGCTGTAATTAGTCATCATTTGTATTATGGTAGCATCAAGAGGCCCCAACCAAGATCTGGGCTCTGTTGCATTTGACTCTGTACAAACACTTAGGGAGAGACAGTCATTGCCCTAAAGAGTTTATAGTCTACACAGACAAATGGTGAAATAACTGGCAGGGAATTGAGGGACAGAGAAATTGTGACTTGCCCAGACCCTTTGTCTATGGCAGAGCCTTTAGTACCTGAATGCAAAATTATCTTTCCTCCACTTCTATTCTTCTAGCTTTCCCATCTGTGAATGACTTACTTTTATCAACTAGCGCTTTCAAGTGAAGGTAAAAAAAAAAAAGTCATTATCACTCATGTGGTTCCCGCACCTGGGGCGATACATAGGTTAGGTGTTCTAGTGTATAGGGTGTGTCTTCAAACTACCTTTTTTCCATGTATCTGCTTCTATGGAGACTACTGTGACTTACTGTATTGCTGAGTTATGGCATTAAATGAGCAAGCAAGGAGGCCATTGTGGTGTGGCGTCTATTTCACTATACTGTACAGTTCATGTGTGGCATCATTCAGTTTAACAAGTAGACACGGACCTGCCAGGCAGCTGATACAGTTCAGTTGTTTGACACTTCATCCATTTTGTTTGAGTCCCAAGTGATCAGCTAGCATCTGATAAACATTTTGGAATATTGTACAAGAACATGTGACCCCTGAGTTACTTCTGGCTATCAAACAAAGCCTTTATCACAAGATATCTTCTGAATTCCCATCTCTTCTTAGAAAACTATTCCCCAGAATCTTCTTATCTCTTCAAACTGCAGGAAAGCAAATACTCTTAATTTATTGAGTTTCCAACTCATAGAACCCTTCACTACTTGAAATGCCAGCTCAGTGGGCCTTTCTGAGTTCTGAAAATAGTTACAAATATTAATTAAACCTCTAAAATGAGCTAGCTTAATTTTTTGCAGAACACAAACTAAACTGTAGAGCTAAGTGCAGGTCATTTCAGTTAATTTGAGCACTGATAAAATTCTTCTTCAGCCACTTCCGAACTTCATGTTGTATCCTGTATAACTCGTATGGTAATCTTTGTGCCTATGCCAGCTCTCTGCCATCCACCAATAAGTGCCCCATGGACCACAATTTAAGAACTGCAGTTTTCACTTATTACATGTAGGTGAAATAACATCGACAAAGAAACTGAAATCCTCCTATAAACCAGCTTAGAGAGAGAGAGAGAGAGTGTGTGTGTACACATACATACAGAGAGAAAAAGATACCTATCTCTATAGCATGGATTCTTTTTAAACAGCCGTCTACTATGTTCTTTAATGAATTTCAAGGAATTAAATGTACAGTAAGGGGGAGAGAACACCAACCTCTGTTTTACTGACTATCAGTTGCCATAGCACAAACCTCGCCATAATGTTAACTTTGTAATAGCAAGACTGGGGCCCCAGACTGAATGCACACACATTTTAAGTGTAATAATAAATTTTAGCAATGCAATTTTACAAGCCTCTTAAAAGGTAACTATCTCAAAAAAAATGAGTTACAGGAAAGGCTGATTAAAGTTCAACAGCACTAATTCATTATGAGGTCAAGGAAAGAAGGGCTATAGCTATTACTTTCTCAATTCTTTTCCTCCCTCTCCACGTAGGTTAAAAACGCTCCCCAGAACAAAGATTTGTTTTACTGTACCGAGTGTTGGCACTGGAGGAAGCCAGATAAAAAGATTTTCAACATAAGCAGAGATTTAGTTGCCACTAAAGCGAAGTTAAAAGCAGACCTCTTCCATAGATACTGGCCATCTCGTCTCCCCCTGCCATTTTTTCTGGATCTATGAAGATTGATTTGCATTTCTTGGGTACCATTTGGGAGTTTGCCTGTTTCATGATGGGCATTTTCTATTATTCACTCACAGTAAAACAAAGGGGGAAAACTCTGACCAGAGAGGCAGAAGGGAGCCTGTGCACCACTTACTGGCTGAAAATAGGGCTTGAGAACTGTTGTCAGCTCTCACAATTCTATCACGTGTCTCGTGCTGTTTGCTGTGAAAGCCCTAGCTGTTGGAATCATGGCATCTCAACTTTTGTTTTTCTTAAAAGGATCATTTTTTAGCCCTCCGGCTTGTGGAGAAAAAAGCTTGAAAACGTGAGCCCTAAGTACTCCATCAGCAGAAGGCTAATAAAAAGAAGCCCCAATCTGGTTTTAAATCCCATGATTTCTAAGGCAATCTCCTGATTGCTGCGGGTCAGACCCATTCATTTTGAATCCTTGCTGTTGGCAATATTGCTTGAGTGACACATAGGCCTTGTGCCTGTGGTAAATTTCCACTCATGGCCAATGACTGAACATTTTGGGTGTGTCTACACAGCCATTAGATACCCAGAGCTGGCCGGTGCTACCTGACTCAGGCTTGTGGCTGGGACTCAGGTTGTTTCATAGCTCTAGGACCCTGGTGGGTGAAAGGCTCCCAGAGCCGGAGCTCCAGCCCAAGCCCAGCAATCTACCCACCAATGAAAGAGTTGCACAGACTGAGCCCTGCAAGCCCCAGTCAGCTGGCAGGGGCCAGCTGCTGGTTTTTCTTTGCTGTGTTCCGAGGCAGAACTTCTCCCCTTCTCTTCCATACCACACATTTTCACTCTGAGAAAACCATGTTCATTTTGGGGAGTGGCAGGATTTCATCCTTGACCAAATATCTAAGGACCAGAGCAGCACTTCCAGAACAGGTTCTGGGGCCTGCTTGCAAACCTGCATCTCCCATGGTGGACAACAGGAGTGCAGGCCCTTCTCCACAAAAGTCCTTTGCCTCCATACTGGTCCCCAGCTGCCTCTGTCCACTCCCAGAAAGTGATGTCCCCAGGGCCCTCTCTCCCCTAACTTAAGAGACTTGCTACAGGTACAAGGAGGAATGGAAATAAACACAACCCAGTGCTATAGCATGTGTCCAGGGCAACCTCTATGAGCCAGTTGGGGAACTATGTACCTCTCCTAACCCCACCTACTACTCACACCTCCCCTACCTGGGTACCTGGACCCATAAACGGTCTTTCAGTGGATCTGGGGGAAAAGGGCAACCCTTTTTGCAGAGATGGCTCCCTAACCCACAGCACGGGGAGATCTATGAAGCAGTGGATCCCCTTTGTGCATGGATCTTAAGGCACGATTGTTACAAAACCAATCAGAAGTCTGAAGTCCTGGAGCAAGTGAAAGTGGGTTGGTTTGTACAGCTCTAATCTGATTTAATAAAAACTGCAGTAGAGTCACACAAGGATGAAAGAGAAGCTGCACTAGTGTTGAAATTTTCAAAGCTAAGGGATTTAGATACCTCATTCTCATTAATTAAGCCTCAATAATGCCTACGTCTTATACAGTGCTTTTCACCAGTGGATCTCAAAGTGCTTTACAAATATCAATCTGGGGCACAGAAAGGTTTTAAGTGACTTGCCCAAGGTCATTCAGCAGGTTTGAGATAAAGCTGGAAATAGAACCTCAAGCGTCTGAGGCCCAGTCCAGTGCACTAACCATTAGACCACATTACCCTTTGCCTACAAAAGGGCATAAGCCAGGATTGCTTTTGTATCATTTGGCGCTCATAGTCATGGGTCACCCTGAAACACGATGATCTCTGATTCCAGGAAAAACAAATGAACAAAAAAGAAATGGGAGACTTACGTGTTTGAAAAGCATGACAGACTTGCATGGAGACTGTTCAGATCTTCTCTCTTGAGTGTTTTGCTCCAGGTACTAGGCAAAGTAGAAGTATGGCTCTGGCATGTTTACATGACAGCCTACCATGATCTAAGTGTCCATATTTCCGATAATGATTCAAAGCAACCAAGCTGGTTTTACAGTTAACTCTCCAGCAATATTGTAAGATTTAACATTCTGTCCTGAAAAGACAACAAAGAGAAAATTAGCTGAAAGAAAGTGCCCCTTTATAATGACTCCCATAGATGCTTGTCTTTTTTTAAAGCATACACTGATGAAACTGACCTTTACTTTATACAGGAACATATGGTGGACAATTCAGCAGGCTGTGGGCTAAATTTTGTCCTTTGATGCGTAAAAAAAATGGGATGGAGTCACATGAGCACATGAAAGGGCAGGATCTGGCCCTAAGATTCATTACTTTGCTTGTGACTCTTTTGTGAGTTATATTTTTTCTGAATATTCCTTTATATCTGAAATAAAGTGTGCGTTCATTCAATAGTACAATTGATTTCTATGAACAATACATTCAAAGGAGTACAAAATCCATAGGATCATGTTCTTGGCAGAGATGCACTGCTGCAGGTGGCATCTTCCCCCACAGTACGTGAGAATCAGTGGTGCTACTCTGCAGACACTACTAAAACCTGATAGCTGTAATAGTCTCCCTATTATAATGTCCTCTGAATGGGGATTTAAATCAGTGTAGGCCCCCCTCAGTGTTGCCAATGTTTGTGATTTTTATCATGAGTCTTGTGATATTTGGTGTATCTCTTAAACCCCAGCCCCTGGATTCACATGATTGTGTGAGAATCTCAACTTTAATTTTTTATTTTTATTTTTTTTAATAAAGTTTTAGCCCTTGTGGTTATAGAGAAAAACCTGAAAACATGACCTGGGTTCACCGTAAAGGCTAAAAAACAAATAAAATTATTCTCAAGTTAGTTTATAAAAGTATGATGATTTTCAAGTCAATCTCATGATTTTTTGGAAATAGTGGATGCAGCCAATGCTGTACGACTTCGTGGCCTGCACAGGTTATACAGAGACAACATGGGACTTTCCACATCTTGCACTCCCATTCTCTCCCCCTTGCCAGTTCTGCTGCCCTTCAGGTTGCATGCAATCACTGGAAGGAAGGCGCACAAACTGCCACACTAGAATAGGTGAAATGATACAATTTATTTCTTCTAGTGTTGAAGTAATGTATTTCATCCCTGATTCTCCAGGGTGCCAAGCACCATCTTCAAGATACTGTACACTCTCCACTCTGTAACTTCCTTGGAAGTTGAGTGTTCTCAGCATCTGCAAAATTAGGCCCTGAATGAGTTGCAAAGATGGAAATTGAAATGAATACATTCCACCAGACCAGTAAACTCCATCCAGCACTGGATTTGTAAGAAAATGTTTTTTCCTTTTCATTGTAATGGATCTCCAAAGAGTTTTTCTGGAAGCCCTGCTGCTACCAGCTAAGCTAATTTGGAAATAAGCCTTCAAAGGAGGAGGCAGCCAAGATCTTATGTTTTAATTTCAATTTTGTCAGGTATTTTTGAAGCTCCTCTCCACAATCTCTGGTTCTAGCAAATCATCAAGATAGTGCAGTATTATCTTTTATCTCTTTAAAACCAGGTAATCTTAAACTTCCAGGTTTTATTAACAAGTCCAGAAGCAATGAATTAAATCCATATAGAGATCCTAAACAATCTGCTTGCGCATATGTGTATGCAGAGTCGTCGCTTTGTTGGTCCCAGGACATTAGAAGGACGAGATGGGAGAGGTCATATTTTTTTTATTGAACAAACTTCTTTTGGTGAGAGAGAGAAGCTTTTGAGCTTATACAGAGTTCTTCAGGTACTGATATGTGAGCACTTGTATGCTGCAGATTCACATTAATACTTATAACAGACAATGTCTGCATAAATGTAAGTGGGGAATAGATACCAAAATATTAATTATGACCCTGTTAAAATTGATGATCTGGCATAACTCAGTCATGAAATAACCTATAACATGAAATATTATTAGAGTCAGAGAGGTAATCTCTCATAAATCCTGGGAATTTAATGCAAAGGAGTTATTATTTTTAATTAATTTTTCATCATCTTTTGCCATCTTATTATTTCACAAGTGAGAAATCCATTAAAAATACTGCCAAAAACTATATAGAATGTTTAGTTATCTTATACTGAGTCATTCACACCATGGCAGCATCTTGATATCCCTGGGGAAAAAAGGAAAAATGACATAGTGATAAAATATTATTTATATATTTCATTAAGACTTAGGACACTTGTAATTCTCACATTTATTTTGTGTTCTATTTAAATGAACCAAAAGGCAACATTGTACAATAATTTTATAAAAGAAAATCATTTGTTACATGTTCCATTAATCAATGCCCCATTTTAAAAAAAAACCTTTATAAACTTATTCAGAGGCAGATCCTGCTCTCTCTCCTTACTCACATGAGTAACCTAGATGACTTCAGAGAGACTCTTCTGCATGAGTAAAGGGAGTAGGATTATCCCCCTGAATGTAATTTCTTTTGTTACTTGCAGTCTCGTTTTATAATGTATATAACAATGTTATTTATAAGGCATAAATACGAAAAACAGCTCAATATTCTCATCATTATTTTAATTGAGTAACACTGTCTAGTACACTTTATTCAATTACACCAAGGATTACAATGTACCTATATTTTTAATTTTTGTATACAAAAGTCTATCATATAGTATACAATATATACTAGTGTGGTAACTGATTCACAAGATTGACCACAATATTTTTGCACGTATGGTCAAAATTTCACCTAATGTATATTCTCTATGTAGGATTGTATGGATCCGCCTTCCATGAATTGCTGTACTTGCAGAATCATAAACTGGATAAAACCTGCCCGTGCTCATTGCATTATGTTAACTATTTTAAGACAATAGCTCTTAGCCAGATTTGTAACAGTGCTAGTAAATACTGGTGACGTGCTTTGGAATTTTAAGATGAAGCTGAGCTGTTAGCCATGCTAGGGGGGAAGCAGGGGATGGGGAGGGAGGGCATTGTACCTGCAGCAGTTTCCAGAGGCATTTTTCCTATGGAGCCCAAAGGCAGGAAGAATTGGTCTGCTTTTGCTCCCGTACAACTTCACTGACTGCAGTGGAGTTAATCCTGATTTTCAGCAGCATGTGTGAGATAACGATCAGGCCCATTGTTTCTGGGACTTGAGGTCCTGAGTCTAAGCATGCGATTAATCCAACTGAAGCCAATGAGACTATCACATGCTTAAAGTTAGGTATGTGCTTAAGTACCTTGCTGAATCAGGGCTTGGGTTCACCTTCAGGAGCTCCCCTAGTGCCAGTCTGGGATCAGCAGGGTAGGGCCACGATACCACTCCATTACTCCTTCGACATGGTTGGTGCCACCTGTGCTATGACTCGCCCAGTGCTTGCACTGAGCATTTACCTCAGGTTTCGGGTGGCCCCTGCATAGGTGTGCCTGCATCTCTTCCCCACGCCAGCTTATGCACCAGTGCAAGAGCCACCCAAATTCACCCCTCTGATTTAAGAAGGATCGAATTTCTCATAAATTTTTCATCAGGCCCTTCTGTATTTAAACATGTTATTTAAAAAAAATGACAAGGATGCAACCAAAAAGTTTATTTCAACTGATTTACTTGGGTTTTGAGGCTAAAAGATTCAGATGCCCTTTGATAGAACAAGTCTTGTTATACAAGGCTGCATATCCATTAGGGTGTACATACATTCACACTGCTAAATATTGGACCCATTGAAGTCAATAGGAATTTTGCCACAGGATTTGGCTGACACAGGGTAGACACTATATACAGTATATCTAGACTGTTCTTCTGTCTGGTATCATGAACCCTAAAGTGAAATCCAAAGGGTTTCTGACATCACCTGAAAACAGGAATAGGCTGTTACAAATGCTGTGGTTTCTAAATTATCACTTTTATTAATACGAATCTCTAAAGTCTAGAAACTACCCAATGAAAAATGCAGCCCTCTGTTACCACACTGTCCAAGATTAAGATTAAGATTAGGGACATCCAAGCATATATAAGAAGTTAGTTGGGGTTTTTTTTTTTGCTGAAAGATCAAGGATGGCAGCTGTCTCCTATCCATAAATAAAATATAGTGCATGAACAGTTCTCCAACAAGGAAGAAGAACCGATGCAAATTTAAAATAGTCACATATGCTTTTCCTCCTACTCACCTTTTCCTTTACTTTTTTCAGCTACCAAAGGTGAGCAGTGTGTGAGTGCACACCTGTGTAACCAGTTTGGGGACTGCTTCTAAATAAATCAAATTATCCTATTTATGGATGTTCATTAGGAAAAGTGTCTTTTCTTTTTTAATAGGAATGGCAGGATCATGTTATTTCCTGAAAAGAACTTTTAAAACTTATATTTATTCCTATTTGACTCAAGAGAAATATTGTACAGATATTTGTTTTCCTTAGGCATGGTAAATAGGTGATATAGGCTACTTCTATCATAATCTGAATCTTCTGTTAACCTGTAGCCCAGATTCAGGCTAAAGCACTATGTTTCTGGCAGGACATGCTGACCGAGTAGATTGCTTGCTGTAGAACAGAGCCACAATGTTATTCTTTAAGTTCATTATCAATACTGAAGCTAAATAACCCCTACATAGAATGTATTGCATTAATAGCAAGTTTCCACTAGTGCTGAAAAACTGTGCCCTTAATATAAGTGCTCAGTAGCCTGCTATTCGATAAGCACTCAAAACTGTAAAGAAGAGTTGCTGAAAATAACCTACCTTGGTTACCTACTATGCTGTGACTTATGTCATGGATTTAAAAAAATCAAAATTAAACAATTCTATTAATCTACATTCTAAAAGGCACAAAGACTTGTGACAAAATTATAACTGTTCAGATTACATTCGCAAGAACTGTAACAGAGCAATGGGTGTCACTTGGATTTGCCAGTTCAGTTGGCTGGAAGGAGTGAAATCAAGACATTTTCACCGTCGGTGGAGGTAAAGAATATCCTTTTGGCAGGGAGCATTTGCCAGCTCTTCGCAAATGTTATTCCAATGTAAGCCACTGAAACGCCTGTTGATTGCTTTAAAACATAATCTTTTTGGTCTGCAGCACATGGCGCTACACCTAAGTACTCAGTGATAATAAAATGAGTCTCAGGGCAAGACCAGAAATAAAGAGCCCTCATTGAATCTGAACATAGGAATGAACTCCTTTCATGACCACACAATCTGCTTTCAATCAAATGATCAAGGAATACATAAATACTACAAAACAAATAAAATACATTCATATTTTTTCACATTATAGAGAGCCTTAATATTTCCCTTGGCTCCCCAATGAAATGCATATAGAACATTCCCCTTGATACAGTGCAACTGCCAAGTATCCATATCTTCATTAAATGCCACATGGCTCAGACAACCTTCCTCTTTTGCGTGAATTCTCATCAGTTTCTAATCTTGTAAAATGGTTTATTGATTCTTTTTTTTTTGGGTGCGGGGGGAGAATCACACTTCTAAAAATGCATAAAAATTGAACCGAGTTACCATAACTCAGCCAGGTGTTTTGTTATTTAAAAGAATACTCTTCAAAAATGTATCTTTGTCATTTACACTGTTCACCAGGATATCTCAGCACATTCTTCCCCAGCAAATTGTTACAATTTTGCCACAAGGTGTTTAAAATACAGAATGAGATATCTGGAATTTATATACACAGTTGGAATTCACATGGCTGTCCACGGATTCATGATTTCATAGTACAAATGGGAACTACAATGACCAGGATAACTGTACAAGCTGCAGCTGCAATCAGGGCAGCTATCTTGCAGACCTTTGCTCTTCTGAACTCAGCTTCTTTGCGTTTTAATAAGGAATCATAGCCTGGAGTATAAATGTCTTCCATCCAGTATTCTAAGTTGTTTGGATTTAAAGATTCTTGAGTCTAAAAATCAAAAGGAAAAAAAATTAATTCTCTGGACTACATCAAAATAATTCAGGCGGGACAGAAGCTTTCCAAAGTTGGTTTTGTGTCTGCTGTAGAGATAAAGTCAGGTTAATGCTGGTGTCTCATGTGCCTTTGTCACAATCTTTCCCTCTCCCAATTCCATGAACTCATTCAAACAGATGACAACATATTGCCAAGTCAAACAACACCCTGTGGCGGAGTAATTCTGCTCCAAAGTCTCTTGTGGACTACTGGGTTCCTGGAAACTTTGTTGGGTGTAGGTAAAACCTTTTTAATCCATTTAATAATAATGGAGGTGGTAATGAGTCCATTGCCATTTGTGAGATTATTAAAACCTACTTTTCTTAACATGCTCATAAGCTCAGTTTTACAGAGATAAACCTAACCTTGTTGCGTTGACCTACATGACAGAAGAGGTCTCATGATCTTCCTTGTGCAATTTATTGTATGGCTATTCTCTAACGGTGAATAGTGTATTGTACATAATGGTCCAAGTACTGTAGGGCATTTTGTGTGTTTGTTTATTTTAGAAAGACACAGCCATCATACTGTACCACATATGGATGTTAAGATCTCACATTTTTCTCTTGTCCTTTAAAACCAAATGATCCCCTTTACACAAAGAAACCCACAGGATGTACCAAACCAAGAGAAAAATTACCACAGAAACCCCAGAATACAGTAATGTCTAGGGCTGGGCTATCAATCATGCAAACCTTCGGACCCATGGCAAATTCCAGCCATCCCCCTAGGACAACTCAGGGCATCTCCACAGAAGGCAAGCCCCTGGCATGTGATTTTCAAGCCCCTCCCCTCCACAGTGATAGTACATCTGGCTTAGTGGCCATGCTGCCATTAGCCCTCCAGTTCACAGATACACATTGCTTTGCCTTTGCAAAGTCTGAACATATAATACTGCAATCAGCAACTGTCAGGAGAAATTTGAAACAAGTAGCCTGGATTTTCAAAGTGATCACGCAGGGCAGAGTGGCTACTCCCCAGATTCTTCCTTTTCTGCCCAGCTGCATCCCCCAAAATCTTGTAGACACACAACTATATTGTTGCGCATTCAGAATTTCCCCATGCTTGGTGATGAGAGGAGGAGGGGAAGTTGGCATGCGGCATACGTTCTACTTCCATGTATCAGACCTTCACATTCAGAATCGCACCGTCAGCGTGCATGGATGCCTTTCTGTGCGCCAGTATTTGATCCTTAGGACACAATCTGTACGTTTCACTGGCAGTAATATGCGGTGTTCATTGCTAATGTTTCAATGGTTGATTTCCATTATGTTTAACACTACTCTAATAGTACATTTACGAACTAATAGACTTTGCCATTGAACCATTCAGGCTATATCTACCCTGCAGTAAGACATCCATGCCAGCAGACTCAGACTCACAGAGCTTGGGCTGCAAGGCTGTTGCACTGCAAAGCAGGACTTCCAGGCTTGGGCTGGAGCCTGGGCTCTGGGACCCCCTGACCTCACAGGGTCCTACAGTCTGGGCTCCACCCCAAGCCTGGAAGTCTACACTTGCAACGAAAAAGCCCTGCAGTCTGAGCCCTGAGAGCCCAAGTCAACTGGCATGGGTGTCTCGTTGCAGTGTAGACATACCCTCAGTTTCTTCTAAATGTAATATGGTTAAATGAAAAGGTGAGAACTAGAGTTGGCTGAAAAACAGAAAACAATTTTGTGCAAATTTGCAAAATTCCAGAGTTGTTTCTATTTGTAGGGCTCAAAATGGACCAGTGTTAGAATTCTTTTTATATACTATGAACAAATCTGCATTTTCTTTTTTTCCCCTTCCTCCCCTTTTTCCTTTTTATTAGTAAGTAGAATAAAATGAATAATGCCCAGGTTTCTTGATGGATGGGGGGTGGGAAGGGTCACCTACTTTGTCATTTTTTTTTTTTTTGCTACTCGGTAACTTTTCCAAAGTTGAGGAAGTTTTGAAAAGTTACAAAACGGCTAAAGGAAAAAGTGAGAAAAGCCCTAGGCATTCCTATAACACTCAACAGCAGAAAGGAATAAAGGGAAAAGGGGGGGGGGGGGGGGAGGCAGGAAGGGGGAAAACAAAACAAGTTTCAAAATTGGAAATTTTAAACATTTTTTGTTTTGATGAAAAAAATTGAACATTTTGAACTTTTTACAAAAGTTTTAGGTTTTGAAAAAAGGCCTTTTTTGTTGGTAAATAAATAACTAAATGCATTTTCCAAATGTAACATTTTGAGTGAGATTATCATGCTCTAGCTACATCAGGCTTTGTAGTCCATTACAGGCCTGATCCACAGCTCATTCAGCTCAACAGAAAGACTCCTATTGACTTCAGTGGACTTTGGATCAAGCCCTTCGTTGGCTAATTCAGGTATTGTAGCTGCCGTCTGGAAACTTGCTTCTTCCGTTTACTTTATGCGCAGAGTTACTTTGGTCTGTGGGAAAAGTGATTTTACAGCTATTATAGCGACAATTAGACAATTAAAATCAAGTAACAGTTAACATTGTTTAACGGAGATCTGTCTGGCAATGCCACTGAGCCAAAAATCAGACTATCGGCATAGTTTGGCTTTGTGTCATTGCACATGTGTACTGTTTCTCTGCTCCGCCTACTGATTCCATTCTTCTGAACACATAGGATATTGAAAAATAAATGTGACTTGTTCTTCAAAGGCTTCAGAGAGTAGGATTCTTGTACATTTCTGTACCGTGGCTCATCATAAGAACAGGAGAGCAGTGGGATCTCATGTATGCCCCACATATGTCATATGAGATATACATATGTCCCCACTGCAGTTTGAAAACAGTCTTGTGAGTGGGTCACCCAGTTGAGAATATTCACCCAGAAAATCCTGAAACCTTCATTTTATAGAGGGAAGAGGACTGACAGATTTAGGCATGTTAAATTAAAACAAAACTGTGCTGTACTTTCAAGGCAACTAATTTTGGACCTACCAACCTTGATATTGACCTATTACTGACCTCAAGAAGAAGAAGCATTAGTAAAAAAAAGCTCATTACTGTTAATCAGCTCTTTTTCCATTTCATTGCCAGTCATAAGAATGTTCATTAAAACATAATGTATTTACATTCAGTTCTAATAAACTCAGTGGCTGGGAAGAAAACACACATCAGTGTGTGTCTATTTCCTTAAGTTTGTCAGTAAGCTTCATTATAGGTCTAGACATGGGCTTTGCAGAGCAGACGTAGTAATCTGACAGTTCTTTGTAGGCAGAGGAGCAAGTTGTTGCTATTGCGTCATGTAAATACAAAATACACATGACCATCAAAATACTGACTGGTTGCTCTGGTCTGCTGAGATCACATTGTGCCACTTATGTGCCACAAAGTAGCCCTAAAAGGGTCAGAGACAGCTGGTGGAGAACTCTCTTTGCATAGAGAAAACTCATGGCAGAGTCAGGTCCTGTGCTAGCTGACACGGCCCCTCCCTTCCCAGCACAGTGGGAGGAGGGCTCATGTCAGACTCAGAGACATTCTAGGGGTGGTAGTGTGGTGTTGAGGAGTGCCACTATGCCTGCTCCTCTAGTGGTGTAAGGTCTATTATGCCAGTGGTGGAAATCTAGTGGCCCCTTGCTGCTTTAAATTCCACAGAGGCCAGGCAGCCGAAGATGAGGGAAACACAACCAGCTCCCCACAGCTGTTATTCTCCAATTAGAGCTGTCTGACTCTTGATATGAGATTATGTAAGGTACATGAAGTGATGCTGATGGCACTCTTAGCCCTGCAGTGCTCTATATGGCAAAACAATCCAAAATTTGGTCTTAACAATGCTTATCCCGCATTCTATGCACAGGAGAAATAAGCTTGGATTTCATTAAACAGTTTGCCTTGTGTTTTGTCACCAAATGTCACAGTCTCCATGTGAGTGCCTTAGCATGGTATTTTATACATTTCTCTGTTAAATTAGTGGTCAAATATTTTCCTGCTACTGTACATTTCCGTCCTTTTTAACTAGAGATGGGATCAAAATTTGGATCCAGATTTAGAATATTCCAAAGTCTGGGAAGTGTCAGTTCTGTAGTTTTGGTTCAGTCTGCTATGAAGTAGGGACCATTTGCCATGCAGGTTCAGATTTCAAACACCTCAGGGTCTGAGGATGTTTGGATTCATGATTTTGGACCCGTGTCCTTTAATAATTCACCCTGCTGTGTTTGTTGCTTGTACACAGGTCCAAAGTTTATGCTGGTAGTTCTCTAGCAAGATCTAGAAAGCAATTCTTCATGGAACTAGTGTTTTCATACTCACTTCAGAAGCTAGAACAACAATGTTCAATTAAAAAGAGTTTTAAACATGTCTTCCTTAATTATTTTTAGTGAATTTCATGCTTCTGAAAAGGGCTAGATTGACAGCCCTACGTTCTCTGGGTACAATATGCACAGAATAAGTACAGTAGAAGCAGCAGCAGCTCCAGCTTCTCTGCCCCACCACACCTTACTAATGCACATCAAAACTGACCTAGAATAGCCACCATTTAGGGGATAAAGGCTCAGTTTGTTTATTCCTTAGCCCCTCTTATGAGATTTCCAACAAGGTTGCAACTGTGGTGGTGGTTTCATAGACACCTGTCTGCCGGGAAATGAACTGAGACTGCTAACTATTTTAAAGGTCACAGAAGAGTGATTGAATGTTAACAGTTGTTCTTCTTCACTAGTGACCTGGGATGGAGCTTGCGCCAGCAACCTAAAAGTTGAAGGCTCAGCTTCCTGAGCTATCCAAATCCCCCATCAAATAAACATTCTAGTAAACATCCATCATAAGCCGTGTCACTAAAATGAAACAAACAGGACTCACTTGTAGATCCAAAGATGCAAGCTTGCCTTTCTCTCCTGAGTTCCTGGTATACTCTTCTATGGTCCATGATGGCTGGGCACGTTTAACTTCAGCCAGTTCTGTCAACCTCATGTCTGTGTAGAGTGGGTTGCTTTTCATATGTGACTTGAGTGATGCAGGGTAGGGATGAGGACTAAAGACTTGTTCAATCAAGAAAGCATCTTTTGGTTGTTTAGAGAGTCTATGTGGCTGTGGGATTTCATACTGCCTGTCTGCCTGCAACAAGGTTCAAAAGAATTTCAGAGAAGAAAGAGGACTCTGAGGGGGTTAAATATGAGAGGGGAGAGAGATACTTTTCACCTCTACAGCTCGAGACTGTCTAAGCCATGATAACAAAATCACAAACTAGAGCCCAGTTTACAGCTGGCCTTAATCCGGTCTCCACCCTTGCTCTCCCCAATAGGTGTGAGTGTGATTTTACAGGCATAGACCTGCATTCACACTATTGTGGGCACAAAATTAGAGGTAAAATGTGGTCCTAGTACTGTTCACGGGTGAGAGAAATTTCTCTGCAATGCTTTTGCTGTAGAGAAGACAAGCTGGTTTGGAAAGTCTGGAAAGCCTTGGGCCTAGAGGGCTGTCTGAAGACCCACACTTATTGAGGGAATGCTACTCGCTGACGTGATACTGACTGGAAGGGGAACCATACTTTCTATCCCAGAAGTGTCACCCTTATATCATACTTTCCACAGTGCTGCTCCAGTGTTAGATATGTTAATTTGAACACATTCTAATTAGTGACAAGGGAACTTCTAAAGATCCAGAGGTTCACACTGGCTCAGACAAACCTATGAAAGTTGGAATGCTTCAAATTACTGAGGGTCCCTCCCCATTATGTCTCTACAACCTTCCAATAAAACTTTGGCTTCTTCTCCCTTATTGCACACACATGTCCACTAAACCCCTGGTTCTCCCTTCTCCCAAGTAAGTCTCTGGCCCCCCATTCTCTCCAATATCTCTTGCTTCGCAGGCCACAGCACACCCTGCAATGTGTTCCTGACTTCTGAAGAAATTCTGCAAGATCCAGCAGCCTTGTCTATTGGGCTGTAATCTCTGTGAAATACAAATTGCCCGTTAGAGGAGCCAAGATTTAAACTGAGCAGCAATCACAGTCCCGCAGATGGGCTGCTGAGCAAGTGATAGAATTTCCAAAGGTGGGAGTGGTTAGTTGTAGGGAGGAAGGAACAGAGTCCGCCTGGGTAACTGAAAGGAAACTGCAGCAATGTTGCAGTCTAGGCAATGGAGGCTTAAAATACATGTTACATGATATGAAAGTCAGAGGAAAAAGGAAACGCAATCACGGTTTGCATCATAGTGTCCACATTCTAGGATTCTTTCTTGGGAGAGTCACAGCAAGTTGCATCTTTTTCTGGTTATCTTTTAACTATATAATTTTTGATAGACGATATCAAAATGAACTTTTTAGTATATCCCTTTAAAAAAACCCGAGTGTTTTAGACTGTCACCATTCTCCTTATGCTCTTTTCACTAATTGAATTATTCTGTGTCCTTATACCACCACTGATCATGAGATGAATGACATTCTCTCCTGAAGCTGTCACTCAAATCTGTCCCTTTCTAAAGAGCAGCTTGACCATTTCCTGCTGTGCTGTTGCCAAGGAAGTATAGGTAAGAAATCATTCAATTATGATAACTATAAAGACTGGCATAATACAGTAGAAAGGGTATTATCAAGCACTGAAACTTTATATAGCACAAAAGACAGTCATCGTTAGATTGGTTATTTAAAAAAATGTTTAGTATGTGAGTTTAAATATAAATTACCTCTTTGGATTTCCTGTGCCAGTCCTTATTTTCAATTCCGCCTCTGTCTTTCATCTCCTCTTCTGTCATGCCAACCTGGTTGGTATATGTGATAGCTCTCCAGTCTCGAGGAGAGTTGGAAATACTTGCTATTTTGGATTCAGTGGCGCTGTTCTCCTCAGTCAGTGACCGTGAGGACCTCCTGGTAAATAAACTTTTTTTTAAAGCTTTTACCCGAAGACTTTCGCTATTACTTCCGCTGGCATCAGAACAGCACCAGTCAGGGTTATTCTCCAACTTGCCTCCGTGAGAAGCGTTATGACACTGAAATATCCGTGGAGAGGTGCTCTCATCTGACTGAACCTCACTCGTCAGGGAATTAAGATCTATTTGTACATTGACCTTCTCTGGCTGTTGAATTTTCTGATCCAATTTGTTTAGTTTTCCCAGGACTTGGGAGATTTCTTCCCTGACTCCTGACAGAGACTCTAGTTTCTTTTCTATTTCACCAATCCGCAGAACTAACTTGCAGACACTAGTTTTTAGTTCGTCCTCTGTATTGTTGATATCTGACCGGACCACTTTATCTTGCTTGTTACTAGAATTCCCATTGGTTATTTTCGTTAAATTGTGCTCAGGTGAGCTTTCGCAGTCAGATTTGCGTACCTGAGACAGTGACCCAGTGCTGTTATAACAGGAGGACTGCATAACTCCTGTAGATTCACAGATGCTCATGTCATCCAGAAACCGAAAAATGTCACTGATATCATCACTCACAATTTCAGAGTCGTCATCCAATTGCTTTAGAGAATGCCTCTCTCCATACTTGGCTTGGCTTAGCATACACAACTCCTTACATTTTTTGTGTTCCAACCCTGGCTGCTCTGTCTGTGTCCCAACGCTGGTGGTTTTGTCAATGCTTAGCATCTGAACAGAAGTGCAGTTAATGCTTTTATCCCTAAACTTTTTGATTGGCTCATGTTTCTCCATGTCTACAATAGAGGGAATTTCCTTGGGTTTGTGTCCATTTTGTTTCACGGCATAGTTAGCCTGAATGATTGGTGTTTGTTCCTTGGGATTTAGATAGGATTGGTGCCTGTCTGCTGCAGGAAAGCTTGGTGACTGATTGTTTGAACTCTGATATCGTGGCTTCTCTTCAGATTGCTTCCTATTGAAAAAGGATCTTTCAAAATCAGGTACCTCCTCTGTGTTTAAACTCCAGCTTTTGGCTGGCCATGCAGTTTGTTTACTTGGTTTTCCTGCCCATCTTTTTGTATCTTGGGACCCAAGTACAGTGGTTGGGCCAAAGTATGTAGAAGCTTGGAGATCATCTAAGCTTTCGTGTTTTACTCGTCTTTTGTCTGGAGTAGGAGAATAAACTGGGTTCAAATACTGGCTGCTGTATGGCATTTCAAAACTGTGGTTGAAGAAAGCCTGTTTGGAAGTTTCTTTCCTGTTCTGTGACTCTCCACGTCCATCTTCTGGCTTTTTATTGGGCGGCATTAAGTTGGGAGAGATTGTTATAAGATTATGAAAATCTTCCTTGAATATGTTTCTTTTCTGTACACACGACTGCATTACAAACGGCTCATCGTTCGAAATAAACGTTTCTTTGATAGCTGCACTGATAGGCAATGAGTCCTGGTCCGAGATTGACTCAGTGTCAATGTTCATTGGGAAGTATGTGCTCTGCATTTCACAGGGTGGAGAGTTAACAATGGAATAGGCTGCTAGTGCCTGCAGCCTATCCAGCGAGGCAGCTCGGCCTTTCATGTCCTTATTAACTCCAAGTAAAAAGTTAGGTTCCGAAGCAGGTACAAATTGTTGACAGTCTTTACAATCCACCTTCCTGCATTTGGAAGACCTTCTAACTGAATAGCCCCTGTTAAACTCTCTGTCTCTCAACTCGCAATTAGGCACACAGTCCACCACATTGCATATTTCCGTGTCAGACCTGCAGGACTCAACTGATTCTTTCTTCCTCACTTTTTGTCGTGCAACAGGGAGTTTTTCCTTGGCCACTCCCCCATTCATTTGTATGAGGTTGAATATCGTTACTATATCTGCCGCAACCATGATTTTCTTTGATTGCTGATTGTTTACAGTGCATCTCATTTTGTCTTTGAACAAAGTCGCTGGGAAATTAGGATCCAGGCAAGCCGTGTAAAAGAGCACACTTCTGAGCTTGGCCAACTGAGACAAATCAAACCTTGCACACAGTGACTTGCAGAGATCCTGATAAGAAACAGAATTTTGCTTGGTATCCAGCTCTTCCAGAATCTTCACCAGGAAAAGCGAGGATTCCTGGTTGGTCTCCATGTCTGATGTGTGTGTTAAGTTTTCTTGCTTAGCCTGAAGGCTGTATTCCAGTTCTACAGCACAAACAATAAACAAAAAAGATGGTAAGTCACCTGTGATTGAATCCAGGACTTTCTTTCAGTCACATACAGAATTTGACTAACCAGCCATACAAATTTAGGACTAGACTGGGGCAGCCTGTCCTCACATTGGTGAGCATTTACACAGAGGATGAAATCCTGGCCCCACTGAAGTAAATGGGAGTTTTGCCATTGAAGTCAGTGGGACCAGGATTTCACCCTAAGAATCTCATTGATGTCAGTGGGTGTGCTTATGTGTGCAAGCAGTCACCAACATGAGTATGAGTTGTACAATCTATCCCTAAAATAGCAACACAAGCTACACAGAGATGAGAAAGTTGTGGACATAAAAGCTAACGTACTTGCTAATAGACTTTTACAAAATGTCTTATGAATTTGTAAGAGGCTGTTGAAAGATACAGAGGTGTCAGATCATTTGGCTATAATTCTAGCACCTCACTCTTAAACCAAAGACCAGCCACCACCTTATGTGAAGCACACATTTCCACACGTGATTTGCCAATGACTCTCAGAAAGACTCAGGTAAACCAGCTCTGATCTGTTGGGAGGAGCTAGCGGAGCAGTTTACTTGAGAAAATAATTCCTGATGTTGAATTGTGTATTTTTTCCAGCTCTTTTGATGTTATGCAAAAATGGATTTTCCTAACTTTGAATCTCAAGGACTGTGAACTTAAAATAACCACCACACATCTAAGCCTACGTAAAGCTCGTTTCAGGAATAAAATGCAAAATAACTTTAGAAAGGGGAAGAAATAGTTTAAAAATATATTCCCATTAGATCTTGAAAACCATCCAGGAAATGAGATGTGGCTGACTGCCAATCAGCTTAGATTTGAAGAATGGGCTATTTCAAGGACAGAGAATGTCCTCTCCTGTGACACACTACCAGAGAAACATGGGTAATGAAGCCCCTTTCACCATCCATAAATGGCAGGGGAATGGTGGACGGTGAAAAGGAAATGGACACTTACATGGATAACCAGAATAACCACAGTTACAGTAGATAAAGCTAACAGACATGTAGGAAGGGATATAACACCTTGTGCTTTTAGGTCGTAAGCCAATTTCTAACTATTAGGGATTAGGATGAGATCTTCATGGGGGGTAGATTATTCCACATCTGCCTAATCTTCCGTTTCTTGCACCTTCCTCTAAATATTTTGTGCAGACTACTGTTGGAGATAGCATACTGGACTAGATGGACCATGGGTGGGTCTGATCCAATCTGGCAATTTCTATGTTTGGTCACTATCTTTGTATTATTCTTATTTACAGGAATGGAAAAAATATTGATCCTTCCCCAAAGTGCTGTAGTATCTCCCCTCTCTAGTCTAATCCTTAAAACTATCCTCCCTACCTATATGAACTGCCGTGTATCTACCCCAAATGGCAAAGCATCAAAAGCTAAAAAGTGAGCTTTGGGGTATTTTCCCCCCATTATCTATAAGAAAGTCATCTCCCAGTCAGCCACGTCAGGACTTCTGAGTACTGCTTTAGAACATGGGATTCCTTTTCAGCATGTTCTCGCCTTTCATCTTGAACTGATGTTACACGCTTGCAATCACTGTCGGTGTCAGAAGCCAATGTGTATCAGCATCCGTAGCAAATGCTGCATCAGCATCTTCCAAAGGAAGAGTCACCAGATTGCCTTTAGGAATCAAGTCTACATTCCAACTTGCTTGTTGATTTAATAAGCACCTTCCTGTTGGCTCCTATATGCTAGAAATGGGGCAGCTGCAGTACACGCCAGCAGTCATACTGAACACAGTCCCTACTTTCAGAGAGCAATCGCCATGGGGATTCTCCCAGGCTGCTAGAGTTTGTAAGTTTGCTTTTAAGAGCTGGGCAGCAAGAGAGCAAAAATTGTCTATTGCTCAGTGCTGAGCGCTGAAAGTAACATTGAAGAGTCCATCTACACCACAAATGAAACACGTGTAGGCATACCTGTCCTAGCTTTCAGTTAGCTGGTGTGGGAAACAACGGTAGTGAGAAAGTGGCAGTGTAGGCTTCACCATGGCCTAGCTATGGCAGTACAAGTCCTCCCCCCACCCTCCGGACCCAAGGTACATACTCGACATGATGGCTGATGCTCAGGTCCATACTGCAACATCTTCATTGTTACCCATGCTAGCTAGATTAAAGCTACACTTACACTTTCACTTGGGCTGTAGACGTACCCTTTCTTCATTAGCATGTACTCTGTGGCACAACCTCTTTATCAAGACTTATTTCTCTGCCACGTCACCATTAGAAAGAGAGGCTTTCCAAACAATTCTAGATGCCAGCTGAAACACACCACATGTGGAGAGTTTACTTCAAATGTAACCGTTCAGGAGGAAGAAAAATGTAATCCCAGTGGAAAGCTTCCTCTTCCAGAGGTCTGGGGGGAGGGGTGCCTGGTATTGAAAGTCAAATTTGCCCACACTACAGATCTGCCAGTCCTGCCAAGAGACTTGTAATTTGCCATTTTCACCACCAACAAACAAAGTGCCAGAAAAGGCAAAACCTTCCCTTTAAATACTTCATAGCTTCTCTCAAACCCTCATGGGGATATGCATTTTTGCATTTAAATACACAGAATATCCTCCTTACTGGTCTGTTATGCTACTGCCTTGTCTCTGTGCTGGATCCTGCTACAAGCTCATTTCCTTCCCAGTGCATACAAACAGTGAGTTGCCAATAATAAGCTGCTTGAAAGTCCCACTCCATTTACTCCTCTAGCCTTCTGAATGCATCCTGTGTATTCTCTCTTGACTAGAGTAAAGCATTCAGGGTAGAGATGGACGATTTTTTGTGGTGGACTATACAGCACAAAGCTGGCACTTTATTAGAATAGTACCCAGGGTTTCCTCTATCCAAATGACCAAAGCCAAAAGCTGGCTCCCAAACCCATCCTTATATAATTAAGCAGAGGCAGTGTATCCTAGAGGATAGAGCAGCTGACTGGGACCCAGGACACCTGGGTTCCATTCCCAGCTCTGCTACTTACCCAACATCACCCCGCAGGAAAGTCACCTTACCCCTCTGTGCCTCAGTTTCCCCATCTATAAAACTGAAATAAGGATATTGGCCCCGTTTGTAAAGTGCTGTGAGATCGACTGACAATAATTGCTATACATTCTATATTATTAATAAAACCAAAGTTTGGCCTGGTTTTCATACTTCCACTGAGTTCACTGGGAATTCTCGGTGCTCAGCACCTCTGATTATCAGGATACCTTTTTTTTAGGGAGGTTAGTACAGATTAAGGAGCCTAGCTTTAGACTTAAAGTAATAACATTCTGGTTTAAAAGACGAGCTGCAAAATCTGACTGAGCTTTCCATAAATGTGCCTGTCTAGGAGCTAGAGAGAATACATTCTCCTTTGCCTGTTCTCTGTGCAGTGTATGAATGGCCTTCTGGTGTGTGTAACAGAGTAGATTGCGGTGGCGCTTCTGGTTTTAATTTGGATAAACTGTTTATCTTGTGTAGCAAGCCTCATAATCTGCAGCCTTCAGCGGAGGTACTAAAATGAGTATTGAATTTGTTAGCTTGGGCCAGAAGAATGTTATCAATACAGCCATCCTTGCTAGAAAGACCATGCACTGGCAGACTGACAGTTTCAAGTCCTGTGTAAAATAGTATGTGCTGTGCCCATTTTTCACATTGTCTGAGATAATAAAACCAGGCAAAAGAATTTCAGCATAAAACCACACCTTTATTTGGTGATCACGTGTTTTAATAACATGTTAGATAATGTGCGATCTTCGTCAAGGCAAAAAACACACAAGTAACTGCCCGTAGCACCTGAGACAGATGCTTTTTGGAATGATACCCACTAAGCTGTCACGTCCAAGTAATCAAGCATTTATCCACATACTGTCTCAGTTATTAAGTAAATGCATGTTCATTCATTCTGTCTCAAGGCAGGATGTGAAAGAGAATTGTATTTTGTGTGTGTAAAGTACATATACATGCAGCAGTGTAAAAGATCCAAAATATGTATGAGAAGATATTTTAGACTGGTGCACAAGGGTCATGAGTCAGTTGAAGCCTCTATGGTGGATCTACGTGTATGGTGGGTCAGAGAGGTAGATGGTTTTGATAGTTTGTTTTCTGCCATCTGACCTCTGACCAAATAAGCTACTTAACATTTTATCTTTTATGACTTGGTTATTTTAACAATGGGAAGGTCACTTTGACTTCCTAAAGATCAGTTTTCTAAACTCTAATAGCACAACTATACTATCGCATAGATACATATAGTATCATTTTGCACAGCTGGTCGATGGGGGCTGAGTCTCAGTGTGTTCAAATGAGCTCCAGGTTTACCACAGATCAATCCTTTCTTATCCTACACGGAGTAGCATTGAACAATTCTCCCATGCTCATGTGGGAAAAATTTAACCCATTATTTTAGGTGTTGAAAGAGCAGTCTCGGAGTATTAATGTTTCAATTTATATTCCCAAGACTACTTTCTGGTCTGCAATGGGCATGTTCTGCCTATTTTCTAGTTGTATTAGGGCTTAATTCCTGCATGTGATTTCTCTCCTCTGACTTCCTCCCTTGTGGGAAATCTGTGTGTATTGCTCTTTGTCCTTCCCCTTGGAGGAGCCAGAATATATTCTCTTCTTCCTCATCTCCCAAATAAATACTCAGACTTAGATTTTGCTGACTTGTTATCTACACTGGGAATTCAAAATTCTACAGTGGATTGTTGTACCAGAACTGCTGCTGCTTCTGCCACTACGTTCAGCAGCACTCACATGTGTAAACACTAGCAACAAATCTGCCCTCTGTTACGCCTGTAAACCCCATGTCCATTGTGTGAGTGCTTGGCTGTGGCAGATGAGTCTCACATGTGACTCGACACAGCGTCCCACCACTGTATTTTCATGAATAATTATCGGATAGGAGGGTTCCTTAGCTGAGCCTGAATTATGGTCACTGACTGACAATTCACATATTCTTCTCCAGCAATTTCCTTCCTTTTTATTTGTTTTTCTGACATTTTCTCTGCCCCTTTCCCACTATCCACAGCAGGTGCAGCTAATACATAGATGCAATTGCTAAAGTCATCATTTTCCTCTGCCTTTGATTTGCTGATAGAAAAACAGCACTCTTTGCTTTTTTATAGTGACTAATGGGCCACCCTATAATACTACTGCAGAGGTGATAGCTCGATAAAGAGATAGACAGAGCTATATTCACATCAATTCACACACATAGAGCTAGTTACTTCAGTGCTGGAGAATATTAAAACAACCCCCCTAATATACTGTTTTACTATTAATCTGATCTCATAAATCTTCAGTTTGTCCGACTGGTGCCAGATATAACTCACACGGACAGAGCCCTTACACAGAACGTATACACCCATTGAAATGGACTGTAGTTTTCTTTTTCTCTTGTGCCCACAAACCCATGCTCGTGTCACAGCATTCAGAAACCTTGCAGCTGAGAGCTGCTTTTTTGGCTCCGACCCCACAAACTCTCAGGATCTGATACTCTAGGAAACAATGCCTTACCTCACTCTTCACCTCTTTTGGAGCCCAGTCTGTGCTACCGTAGTTGCTCCGTTCCTCCGTCCACTCACAAGACAAAGTCCTGCTAACAACCAGTCTGTGTCACATTGATCCCATCCAGACTGTCACCTTGCGATTTCAGCAGCTATGTTGACTCCCACCCTCCGAGGCAGGTATGAAATTCTCTGCTGGCAATGTGCCTCAGCAGTGTGATTTTTATTCACTCAGCAAGGGCCTAAGGCGGTGAATGCCATACAGCTTGGGAGGGAGCAAACCTTTATAGCTTGGAGGTACATATTCCCTAGCTCTGGCAAACTGCTTACTGCAATTCTGCATAAACATAAAGCATGCTTTGTGCGCTGCGATACACCGTGCATCCTCACTATAAATGTAAACTGGGGTTGGCTTTGTTTTGATTTTTAGATTGGCTGGGAAAGAAGTTGCTGTTTCTTGGCTCTGGTGTATGAAACAAGCCTTATAAACTACTTCATTTACAAACCTGGCTTCCCAAAGAAAGCAGGTTGTGCTGTTTTATGGGTGTTGTACTATACTCAGCACTTAGCCAGCAACCCCCACAAAATTCAGCACCTACTGAAGCCCACCAGTGCATAAATTAAGTTTGAACTTAAAAATAAAGCCAGCATTTTTTTCATGGCTGTGTCACAGCTAAAGTTGAACAATGTTTGCCATTTGATACAGGATTTTCCTTACACAATTCCTTGCTCAGCTTCACACTTACATTATTCGGTTATGTAACTGAAACCCTGCATTAGGATACTCAGTGTGACATGGAAAAGTGCAAACTATCATTATCAAGCTGGAAGAAATTACTTGATTTATTACTGCATCACTCCTTGTGGTTATTATTCACCAGTCATTGGCAGCACGCACACACAAAATTACTGTTCTGTCAATAAAATATTGCAACTCCTCCAAGTTATTTTTTTCCTGGTGATTTGCACATAACAAGGCATTATTGCAAATGTGACAGACACTGGAATATCAAATCACGTTAAAAATGAGCCCCAGAACATTTCCCCCAGCCTGTGGCCAGCCTGATTTTTGCTTTTCCATGTTGCAAGGCAAAGAGATAACAAAGCCGACTTTGCAAAAACTGATTTACAGATCCAGTGTTCTCCATTTCTCTAGCCAGAGAACTAGGTGGTGTCCCCCCTCCTCCTTGCCACTAACCCCCATTATTTCCAATCCTGCTGAGCTCCCTGGGGCTGGGTACAATGGCAACTGGGATTAAAGGCAAAGTGGTTGGAACATTCCCTCCATTTGTCAATAGGCTGATTTGCAGCAGGATTTGAAGTGAAGCTGTCCCCAAAATCACGGGATGAGTTTCAACATTTTGAGTCTCTCTTTCCCCTGAAAGGCTGCAAAGGGAAAAGATACCTAAAAGGCTCCAGTGAGACTGCAGGGCTCCCTGGCTTGTTACTTAGACTTCAGGCTTCATGTGCCATTGATCCCAAGCAGGGGATAAAACAGGGTTGCCAACCTTGCATTTTAGTTTTCACTGACATGAAGATCTGAAGTTGATTTTTTTTTTTTTAGTGAGACGGTAAACTTTTTACTGACATCACTAACAATACAATAATGTCACAAAAGTGTGTATTCCCTTGCAATATTCTGTATACAGGAATCTGGAATTATGCAATTGTTTTAGCTGCAGTTAATTGATCCATCGGGCTCTTTGGGTGTGTGCAATAATAGAAAACAGGAAATTGATAGTCACGATCAGTGTAGTTTTATGAGACGAAGTGATTCTGAACGATGACAATCAATGTCAAAATACAATGTTTTATTTCTACCCAATTTTACAGACATGTCCATGTCTGTAGGGATTTACTGACCATGTTCAAATTGTACCTTTTTTTACTGACTGTCTGTGAATGTATGGAGGGTTGGCAGCCCGGGGCGGGAATAAAGGTCGGCACTGGGGACTATCCCTTCCCGCCTGAAACCCCTTGCTCCCACTTGAAAAGCATCTCGACTGGTCCTGCCCTAAGCCATGAGAGCTGGATTCGTTCCTAGGAGCTGCAGATAGCAGGGATCAGCCCGGCTGGGGGCAATGAGGTGCTCGGGGGTGGGGACGGACTCAGCCTTTGGACCTCTTCTTCTTCCTGCCACGTCCCTCTCACTTCAATCCCCTGCCCATACACCCCCTTCCCCCGCCCGGCGGCACAGACCACAGCGCCCAGGACCCCGCCAGGGGAATGGCTCGGCCAAGCCACCGCTCCAGCCGGCCGGCGCATCGCTTACCTGGAAGTTGCCAGCTGTCTTTTGTTCGGCGGGTGCGTGTGTTTTCCTTCTCAGGTCAGGCTTGTCTGCGGCAGCGGAGCCTGCCCGGCCGCGAGGAGCAGGAACAGCCTCAGCTCGAAGCCACAGCCGGGTCCCATGGTGCCGGGCTGAGATTGCACAGGGGGCAGCAGGTTGGCATGGGGGCGGAGGGGAGGGGGAAGGCGGCTGCACTGGCCCACCCCTCCCTGGCCCAGCGCTCCACTGCGGGCAGCTCGGGACGCCGCCGCTGCGCCGCTGCCCGCCGCCTTTGTGTGCGAGACGTCAGCGGCTCGGGACCTTCCTTAGCTGGCAGGGCCAGGGAGCCGGCGCATCGCAGGCGGAGCACGAGGGGAGAATGCAGCCGGCTCCCCTCGGCTGGAGAGCCGCAACCCTGCCTCCCCCCCACCCCCCGTGCCCAGGCAAGCGGGGCTGGGCTGGGCTGGGCTGGGAGAAATCCTCTGCACAGGAAGCGGCGGAATGGGCTGAGTTTGAACAAAGCCCACGCGGAGGGGCAGCCACAAGGGATGCGGCAACGGAGCCGCTGCCCCCCTCCACGGCCTTGGGGGCTTGTCAGCAGGCAGCGCCGAGCGGCATGGCCAGAAGGACGCTGCCTTGGTCACTTACACCCCGCCGGGGGCTGTGTGTGTGTGTGTGTGTGAGAGAGGGGCAGAGCGGGGTGGGGGGGAACCCTCGTTCGTTTGTCTAGACCCAACACCCGGTGCAGACCTGCCGCCGGCAGCACGGACGGCATCGGGCATCGTCCAGAGCCCACCATCCTTTCGGGAACAACCCAGGCACACGGCCGCTGAATTCGCCCCCGTCGTTTTCATTGGTACCCAGGTTGCATGGAGAGCCTGTCACATGACCGCAGGATTCCACCAGGAATGTGCAGGGCAGGCTGAATTGATTTCCAAGTAAGATCCGGTATGTTAGGCCCGCGAAGCTCGCTGTAAATCACACTCTGCTCTGTGCAGCACCACCAAAACCGATATATCTCTCTGCAGCTCTCACCCGAAGCCCTTTCAGAAAGTGCCATGAACCATCTAACATTGAGTCTCTTAATCCACTGGCCACCAGAATATTTTGAACTGAATTTAATTGTCATCTCAGAGATCAACACCACTCCATTTAGCTGTGCAAATAAACAAAACCTATAACCATCCAAAGAGCAATGACATGCTACCAAGCTGCTTCCTTTAGCACACCTATTTTCACATTGCTTCCGAATCTTTCCAGGTGAGTGCAGCTGCTTGATTGTAAATGACCTTCTGCTGATTTCTCAAATCAGTAACCATAGCAAAAATTAATTGTCAGTGAATATTTTCACTTCTAGAGTTTCAGGAATCAGACTGTGCATTTGCATTGTGTAACACTACATATTGCGGGTCAGATTCACCCATTACTCACAGTGGTGTAAAGTACACGTAACTCCATTGATGTAAATGGGCCTCATTCTCCACTGTCCTCTCCCATCTTGTCTCTCTAATATCCTGGGACCAACACATCTACGACTACGCCGCATTGCACTTGTGTAGTCATTCTCACCAAGTGCAAACTAGAAGTGTGCTACATTTTCTTGTTTCCCTATCAGAGTGACACATAAAAATATCTACTAAGGCTAAGGACCAATTTTTGCAGTCCCTTGAGCAGTGGTTCCCAAACTTCCTACTAAGGCGACCCACCTTTTGGTTTTTTTGTGACCCATCATTACATAGAAATACCTTGTTCTCTGGCACTGCACCTGTGGGGTGAGTATGGGGCAAGCTCGCTCTCCAACATACCCACATGGGACCTCCCCTCCGCCCTGGGCCAGGAGAAGTGTACATTTACCTTTGCCAGGGCCCAGTTATGGGTTAATCTGGCCATTGATGTGGTAACCCATCTAAAACCTTCCTGTGACCCACTGGTGGTTTGGGACCCATCGTTTGGGAGACATTGCCCTATAGAACCCTGATAACGGAGCAAAATTCACTGTGCTTAGGGCTCTGGGAATCAGTAGCTCTGGGTTCTATATCCAACACTGACACCCACTGTGTGACCTGGGAGAAATCAGTTGGCCTCTGTAAACCGTGTCCTTATCTGCAACATGAGGATAGTTATTATTTATTTGCACGACAGTAGCATCTAGGAGTCCAGTCATGAACCAGGACTCCGCTGAGGTAGATGCTCTACAAACATAGAACAAAAATACTGTTTGTGCCACAGTCACAATGGATATCACAGTTACAGTCATACTTGCACACTTTTGTAAAGCACTACGAGACCCTTGGATGAAACAATTTGTAGAGAAGTGAAAAGTATTACGTCTTTGTCATGCAAGCTCAGCTAACCCTGGGACCCAGACAATCACATCTATTTTATTAGACGGGATGTTAGCTGAGTAAAATTCTAGGGTTTAAAGAATGAGCCCTTTTTATGGCAATGTTTTAAAACATTTTCCATCCTTGCTGCCTTTTATTCTGAAACTAGAATACTGAACTTCCTCTCTCCTAATTCACACACAGTGTGTTAAAAGAGAAGTCCATAGAGAGAGATCCCCTACAGATGGTTTTGGACATCCATAAAAATTACTTATTTAGTATATTATGATTTAATCTTTGTTTTTATCTTTCTGTTTTCCAAATAATAAGAAAGCTATGGCTCTGATCCAAAGGCCACTGAAGTCCATTGGATGTCTTTCCATTCCCTCTAGCTTTTGAATCAGGTGCATAGTACATATATCTGTAAAGATGATTATGCACAATGAAACAAACAGTGTTAGAGGGGAAACCATAAGCTAGAATAAGTCTTTACAGTCAAAGAAAAGGGTATTAATTAGATATTTGTTATCACCATCAATTAAAATCATTATAAAGGGCAACATCTGTATCCTTGGCCTCCATTTTTCCAAGCCATTGTTTAAGGCTGTTTTATGCATGTAAACAACCATTTGCTTGTAAATTGCACAGTTGGGTGACTTTAGCCCTATTACACTTCCTACAGGACATGCCTCAGGTAATTGGCGTCAGAACAATTCACTGGTTTTAAGGGTCTCTCGGTTACCTCTTTCACACAAGAGAGTGTTTGGAAGCACTGAGTGAGAAATTAGAAAACATGCCTTTATTCCCAGTTCAAGGGCTAGATGGTCAGATTTGTCTTAGCCCAGGACTGTTGTTCACAGAAAAGCTCTAAAGATTTGACAATCCCCAGTTCAGCAACAATATCAATGAATGCAGAAAAAGATACCCAGTGTCCAAGCATTCACCACTGTACCCCAGGTTAGCATCTACTGGAAATTAAGACCTGCATATTCAGAAAAGTATAAGTTTGGGAGTGCATGGCTGGACTAACAGTAGGTAGGAAAACCCCAAGCCTCACCCCGAAGTGCTTGCACTAACATGTATTGGAGGAGAAGGGGTTGCACATCTAAGTGAGGCAAAACTGAACACACGCTTAGCCATGCAGCCCTGAAGAACTGGGCCTACACTTGATTGTGCAATGAGACCAGACATAGTTTGAATGAAAATCTATTCACCCATTGAGATATTTGGGACAGGTATTCTGTCTGTAGAAAATGATCAGGGATGAAATTAAAAAAGAATGTAGCCAGTCCCTTTGGCTCACGGGGAAAGCCTGAGAACTTTTCTGCTGTACGGAATGAACCGCAATAGAACCCAATACTATACATTTTCATGCTGCGGGAAATAGAAGGGAGTGAAGGCTGAAGAAAAAGTGTCTTAACCAAATCATTTCATATATGTTAACAATCATTTAACAAGTTAGAAAAATGAGAGTTCATCCATATTAATAATAGGCAACCATCGATCCATTGGATCTTGGTATACGTTTAAAAGTCTAGTCAGGTGCCTGGTGAATCTGCTTATGGCTGACAAGCCCAATTTGAGAGCAATACAGTTTGTTACCAGTTTCACAGATCCGTGTGTTGCCTGAATTGGAGTCCAACAGTACAGCACACCGCTTTCTTCTTTCTCGCTTTGCTTCTATCGTGTGGATCAAAACCGCTTCCTGTTGAGCTGCATCCAGTGCCAGATGTTCCCTGAAGACTGAACGGGATTCTGCGCACTCCTCCCAGTGGATGTTGAATGACTCCATATCATTTTTGCACACATTGTGGTGCCTCCATAAAGGGCAACCCTGCTTTCCAGAGCCATCTCGAGTCTCACTGTACAAAATATTCTGGGGGATTCGGTCTCCTCCCATGGCCGAGTCATCGTAACCTCCTCTTCTTGATAGTAGTTTCTAAGTGTGTCAATCCTTCGTTCTCCAGTACCTCTGTGTTTGGTATTTTGTCTTCCCACTTTATTTCCAGAATCTTATGCAGGCATCTCATCCAGTCTCCTGATGTGCCTAGCGTGTGTAGTCCATGTTTCTGAACCACAGAGCAGGAATGATAGCACACAAGTCTCTTAGATTCACATCTTCACCTTAGCTAGTAGTTTGCTGTTATTCCATGCACATTTCTGTAACAGCCTGAAATTTTTAGCTGCTTCTCTGATTCTGTTAGTCAGTTCAGTCTGAAGGACAAGATTCCTGCTGATCATAGAACCCAAGTAGCGAAAGCTGTCAATGATGCCAAGAGATTTACCCTCCAGAGTAATAATGTCAGGCATTGGCTCTACCACCCCTTGGCACATGATCACTATCTAATTGAAACTGATTGTCAACCAGAAGTTCTTGTATGATGCAGAAAATCTGCCCAAGAGATTTTGCAGAGAAGATTTATTGTGGGCAGCCGAGGCTGCAACATTAGCAAACAGCAAAATCTCTCAGGACCAGCTCTTTCACCTTGCTACGTTAAACAAGCCTCCATCTAGTCTTGTCTGAAGATAAACGCCATCCTTGCTGTCCTTGAATGCATGGAAAAGCAGGAATGAAAAGTAGATATTAAAGAGCACGGGGGCTAAGACACATCCCTGTTTCATCCTGTTATTGATGTCAAAAGCATTTGATTTTTTGTTGTCATACGCTGCAGTTGCCTTCATCCATATTAATCTGTTTATAAATGAGGGGAGGGGAGTTAAGAAATTGGCTATATATTTAAATGGTCTTGTTTTCTTGGCTACCACTAGTAGAATTCACAAACCCCAAAGGTGGCATCTGAAATTGTTTTAACACCTCTAGGCTAAAGTGCCAGGATGCAGCAGAATGCACATGATCCCCATGGCACCAGAGGCACCATCACAACACTAGATTTCAGGGCTGCTCCATTTGGCAGCAGAATGCTCAAAGAAAAAAAGGCCTTTCTGTTCTATTGTGGTATGCATTTTGGTTTGTAATTTGTACTTGTTACTCTCAGCCTTAGCTTTAGAGAACTCTTGTCAATTTATCATGTTGCATAGATTGTAATTTTTTTTTTTTTTTACAAGACACTGTGAACACACTGGTAAGATTAATCACAACATTTTAGCATGACCTACAGTTCCCATTAAGAGCATTGCTTTGACTCATGTGAGGGTTTATTTTTGTTACACATTGTTCAGTACCCTGCATTACTTGCCTGCTGAGAATTATAGCTGTGTTATCAAACAGCCAACCATAAAATCTTAGTCTGAATTTGCAGAGATTCAGAGAGTGCAAGGCTGTAATGGGAAGAATATAAAGAACCATATCTGCAATATCTTTCCTAGGATAGGGTGGTGGGAGATGCTTCAGGTTATGTCTTGTATCCAATAAACTTGCATCCAGTTGTGTACGGTGGTCGCAGATGCAGGCAATTCTAAATTTGTCAAGTGGTATTTTGTATCATTACTGTCTGAAGCTGAAGTTCTGGCCTTAGGATGTTACCTGGCAGGTTCCCTGAGCTACTGCTTTTTGACATACTTTTTTTTCTTTTAAATTGCATGCTTTGCAACTGAGAGTATTTTTCTCCCAGCCACTCCAGCATCTGTCAATTTGCTCTCCCCAAGAGAATAAAACAGATAGACATTGTACTCTGAATACAGGCTAAAGATTGAGGAAACTCTGAACATCTTCCATTTGTCTCTAGCCTGTAGTACTCAAAAAGGCACATTAATAATGGCCTACAAGTACACAGGACTCAGCACCTGCAAAAATTAGTTTTAAATACTTTAAAAATGCTTTGAATTTATAAATGCAATATGATCATTAAAAAGTTCCTGGCTGGGGGTTGGGGGAGTAATGTTCTCAATTCCAGTATGATCCTCCCAGATATATGGGGAAAGGGAAGTACAAGAGAGGGTGGGGATAAATAGTGCATCTTTGTGGCTGTGGCATAGATCTGGAGGAGGAGTTAGTGGAAAAGCTAGTTTGGTGGGAGCTGCAATTCTGAGTTCTATAGCATTTCACATTTCACCCATAAACACCACTTTCAATAACTTGGTGTATGTCTGAAGGTTCATAATGATTCTCACTTTCCTCCCTTAACTCTCTAACTCCTGCTTCCCACATTTGCGCTTTCCCTAGGCCCAAATGGTGGCATCAGTGGGAGTTTTGCCTTTTAAAGCAAATTCTGTTTTCATCATCTCCAGTTTGCTTTCCCCACTTTCTTTTGGATCTCTGCTCTGTTCCAGTTTCCCTTTGTCTCTTACCTCATCTTTCTTGCAATCACTCTGTTCATTTTCTTTTCCTTTCTCTCACTCATCTTTGGAATCTCTCCTCCTCTCATCTTCCTTATCATCTCCATAGGCTCATAAGCTGCCACTGACACTTCTCTTATAGCTATTCTCCTTTAGCTGCTTGTCACAAATTAAATAGAAGACACACTTGATGAATGAGATGTCCACCTTGAGGTTGGGATCCATACACCTTTATTTCATGAGTTTTAAATGACAGCACGTTGCTGTACAGCTGATTCCCCATTCTTAACAGACAAGCAGAAGAGGGTTTCCTTGTCCCAGCGGTAGTTGTATTTTCTTTGAACATTCTCATAGTGTAATAAGGAAAATGGAGGGCATTTCCAGTATTTATATAATTAAATATTACTTCTTATTCAAGGGCAAGAGCCATTATGTTAATATTAATTAAGTAATATTAATAGACAAATTTTCATAAATGTCCTTTAAATTGGTATGTGCTACTTTTCTTGGGACAAAAATCTCTCTACTAGATTTTGACCCAGATGCAGGGCTGTATTTGATGCACAGACAGACATTGTCAGGGGAGAAGGTGCAAAGGTTTTCATGTAAAAGACAATAAGGAGCTGATCCTGCTCATATGCCTGATTTTCTCCTACCTTGCACCATGTTAAGTCATTTCCATCTGTGCAAAGTGAGTGTAAAACACTACTAGATCAGAACTTCTCCCTCTCACATCAGCGGTTGCATTTTGCAGTCGTAGTGCCCACACTTGGCACAGGTGGAAATGACTCCTCCAAGGCAGGAAAAATGAGACCCATTAACTTCAGTGAGAGCCAGAGTGGGCCCACAGTGAAGACTACTGAAGATGGGATATACCAGAGAGAATCTGCCTTATTCTGCATCGTTGCAGAACCCACAAAACCCCTCCTTAGCTTTTTGCCTTGAGTGCTCTGGTTCTGTCTCATTGTCAATCACTTTTTTCAGCCTATGGAATATTGTTTTTCCATTGAAGTCTTATCTATAAAATTTTGCTAAAATTTTCCACTGTTACTAACACCAGTTCAGCACCATCAGTGGAGCTGAACTGATGTTGGCAACACTTAGGTAAGGCTTAATACCGCCAGCTTCAGTTATATTGTCAGATGCTCTCTGTATGTATTTGTGGTACTGTGACACTTAGGGGTTCAACCCAGACCAGTAAGGAGTTGTGTCACCACCTCCCCTGGAATCCCAAGTGTCTTTGTGCTTTGCCGCCTTAGTTCTGAGCCCTGACACCTGTAGCATGCTCACAGCTCAATAGCCCCCCCCCCCTGGTTTCCACCAACCTTGGTTACTCTTTGCAAATTGACCCTCAACAACTTCCCCAAAACTCTCTGCCCTGGAGTGTCCAGCCTTCCCTTGGAACACTCACAGAAATTACTAAATTCGTGCTCCTTTAAAGAGACAGTAAACAGCGGCTCATTAGTTTAACTGGTGTTTGCAAACACTCATTTAATCAAAACACTGGATTGGTTTATAGTAAAAGTAAAACAAGTTTATTAAACAAAAGGTAATAGGTTTAGGTGACACCAAGTATAAGGAATAAAGATAGAAAGGGTTACAAGGAAACAAAAGTAAAAATACACTTCTCTGACTAAAACTTAATTTCAGCAAGTTACAATCTTTGTCTATATAGGTCTGTCACCTATACTCAGTTCCCAGAGACGTCAGCCCACTTGGTTGAAGGATCCAATGTTCTGTGATTTCAAGAGCTCGGGCCCCTTCAGTTACTCAAGTGATGGATATCAAAATGGCTTTTTCCCTCTGCTTATATCTTCCCAGAGTTCATTGACCCTGCTTCAAGAGGCAGGAAGGTTTCCTGGAGGTGCAGTCTCCATCCCCCATCAAGATTGTTAAGTAGTCATCTTTCCCCACTTGTTCTGTGGATGGCTTTGTTTACCTTGCATGTAAATGTGTCTTCATTGACACTGCCTGATGATCAGGCTGGTCAGACCAATATATGTTCATTTGACTAGGGGCTTATGCGTCGCTTGCCAAACACATTTTCAGAACATAATTCTTGCACACATCCATAACTCTTTGTACACACCCCATATATACATCACACACAAATATTAATGATCAGGGAGTTATTAGCTTTCTAATGATCTATTACACACCACCTTTTGGATATATATCATGACAACAGTGTGTTAGGTGTAATGAGTATGTGAGGCCTGTTGCTGACACAGAGTAGTGAAACACCAATGGGCCTCTGTGTCACAGGTGCCACACAGTAAATTAGGCCCCAATCCTGCACAGATTTAGAGAAGTGCCTAACTAGTCCTGCTGACTCCAAAGGGATTATTCACAGATAAGCCCTTGTGTAATTCTTTGCAGGATGAGGGCCTTTAGTTATTTATTTAAATTTCTTGCAACTTCAAGGCACATTTACACAATTAAAAAAAAACAATTGCAGAGCTGTTCTAGGAGCCCTCCCAGGGCGTAATGAAAGTAGCCATAAAACCTTGTGCCATCTCTTGAGAATTCTCTTTTATTGTGTTGTACAAGTAGGGTGATGAGATAGTAAGTGTGAAAAATCAGGATGGGGTGGGAGGCAATAGGCGTCTATATAGGAAAAAGCCTCGAATATCGGGGCTGTCCCTATAAAATCGGGACATCTGGTCACTCTGTGTACAAGAGAATGTTTTTTTGCTTTAACTATGACATTACCGTACTCAGCCACTGTATCTGCACAATCATCATCCTACCTAGGAACCATCCAGCGCAGAGTGTCAAAAGCTATTATTCTTAAATCTAGTGTTGTAGCCATGTTGGTGCCAGGATATTAGAGAGACAAGGTGAGTGAAGTAACATCTGTTATTGGACCAATAATGAGAGAGACAAGCTTTCAAGCTACACAGAACTCTTCTTCAGGTCCAGGAAACTTACTCAGAGTGTCACAGCTAAATACAAGGTGGAACAGATTGTTTGGCATAAGGAGTTAAGACATATTTCATGGGACCATTCAAGGTGAAGTGGCCTGTTAACACCCCTCCAGTCATAGGGAGGAAAGGAAGGGGTGCAGGGAGGGGAGGGCTTTGTTAGTGGGTTACAGAGTGTTGTAATAAGCCATAAATCCAGTGTCTCTGTTCATGATTTTTAGTGTCTAGCAAAAGAATTTAAGAATTTAAATTCCCAGGCTCGTCTTTTGAAAGTGTTGTGCATGTTTCCTTTGAGGAGGAGGATCCTGGATCAGAACCCCATTGTGCTAGGTGCTGTACAAACACAGAACAAAGAGACAATCCCTGTCCCCAAGGAGCTTACAGTCTAAGTACAAATATATTTTGACATGTGCCAGCTTGCCATAATGGCTTCTCTGAATATTTCTGTGCATGCTTGTAGGACGTTCCGGAATCTGGGAACTAAAGTGTGGCCCTGTGTTAGAAGTCCAACTTGGTTACCACTTTATTAAATAAGAGATGGAATTGTCTTACTACAGCAGTGATCCTTCCCCCCTGAAACAAATGTTTAGGGTGGGGATATAAGCCCCGGCGTCAACAGTTGGGCAGCTCTGCTGGTTTTCTTCTCTATTCCTCCTTTTCCCAATAAGCCTTGCCTATCTCTGACAGCGAGTACTCAAACTTGCTGAAAGGTTTATATTGCTAAGCAGCTCTTAGCAATATGTAACCTGCAACTTGCTCTTTTTATCAGGCACTTCATATTTGCACTTCCTCTGAAATCTCAGTAGGGTATCAATATTGTTAACCAGGGTTTTGTGGCCAGCATGCATAAGACCATCCCCCTGGAAAGATGTGTCTTAGAGTTGGCAATGGCAATCAGTGAGTGATTGATAGTGGGCATAAATTCCTGTTTAGCTAAGGGCTTTTTGGCATAGCATTGCTTGAAAAATCAATGTCTCGAATGATATCCATTCCTGCCAGATGCGCTGATTAAAGAATATGCCAAATTCTTGAAAGTATGGTACTTCATGCCAGTTCTAGGCAGAGATGAAATTTTTTCCAGGATATTTATAAACAAAGCAGGATATAACTCTAGAGCGAGGTGAATAACAAAAAAAAACATTTTTGAGAACATAATTTTAAATTTAACGAGTTTCCTTCTGCCGTGTTGACTACCCTTTGTATTTACTTCACACAGACAGCTGATTGATTGGCACAAATGTCAGCAGAAAGCAAACCACAATGTTGCTGGAATGAATGTTTGTAGGAACGGAAATTAAAATACATACATGCAAGGGTTTGAGCCAAAAGTGGTTGCAGGCTGATCCAATCAGGGCAGAGGATCATTATAATGTGACTTTTTTTGACCAATCACAACTCACCCTACACAGCTCAAATTCTAAATATTGGTAATCAGTCCTTTCATAAATGAGCCCCACACCTGGCATAATTGTGCACCCACAGGTAACTGTCAGCATGAAGGACAGGATTTAGTCACCTCATTGCAAGGTGCAATCAGGTTACATCAGCATCACATCACAGTTAACAGGTGGGCAATTAATTACAGATGAAAAATTGAACCTTCCGAATCAGGCGCTCTCTTTCCAACTTAGCCCTGGTGAGGGAATGAGAATCTACCAGAATACTGAACTGCTGCACAGACAGAGTAATGCTGTTTCACATTTATCTGTTTAGACATTGGTTCTCTTAGCGTGATGGGTGAAATCAGTGGCTCAGGTGACAGGTGACCACTCGCTTACTTTGCAAGATTTATTTGACACCAGCTAAAGAACAAGAGTCAGTGCTGCAGACATATTTGTTTCTTGTTAGCTCTTTGGAAGTTATTACTTTCCATACTCGGTACTAGAGAGAGAAGGTATTTCTAAGCTCTGTAAAGTATAAGTTGATTTCTTGCATGTTCAGGTGAATTTTTGGTGCAGTCTGTCTCCCAGTGGCTTACTGACTCATCATCAAATACTACACGTCAAGATTTTCTAAAAGAAAATAAAAATAATCCTCCACTGAAAGTTAAAATATGAAGGAAGCAACCACTTCCAGGAAAGTACTCTATGCTGCAGATGAAGTGTTCGTTATCCCCAACATCTTTATTCCTCCCTAATGGTCTGCCCTATCGGTCTGATCCAATGTCTGTTGAAATCCATGGGAGTCTTTTCACTGACTTCAGTGGACTTAAGATCAGGCCCTATGGTCATCAGCCATTTAAGGACTGGATAACAACCCCTTCAGAGCCTGTTAATGCCACTTATAAATCAGGGCAGGATCACCCCTAAGCAACATGAGCCTAATTCTGTGAGCTACAGCAGAGCCAGATGGGGGAGAGCCACATGAGGACCCAATCTTGCTGTGTTACAACCATGTAAAGGAGCTAAATAGTTTCCAAAGCTCCTGTGGTCTCCTACAATCCCACAAATGTCTTGATCTTTTACTGCCCTGTTTAATTATTTATTGGGAACTTTTTACAGAATTGCCTTAAGAGGCCCATCAAGATTCATAGATTTTAAGGCCAAAAGACACCTTTAGATCATCTAGTCTGCTCTGACCCCCATGTATAACTCAGGCCATGGAATTTCATCCAGTTGCCCCAGTGTTGAGACCACTCATCTGTGTTTGACTAAAGCGTATATTCCAGAGAGGCATCCAGCTTTGATTAGAAGACATCAAGATTTCCACCCCTTTCCTTGGTAGTGCGTTCCAATGCTTCAGAACCTTCATGGTTAAAAATGAAGTACATTTACCACAGAATGCTCCAAATCTTCAAATGCTATATCCGCTTCACTGGTGGACTCCAATAGCTTAAGGACTCATAACTACTCAGTATTCTCCCAGGGTTTTATGGCTGCAAAATCAGAACATTACATGACTAGCATTAAAAGTTTGGGACCATCCTGCAATTTCTGACATGAGTGCCAGCCTCCTTCCTACCTGATTTCAGTCCTCCCTTTAAGAAGATGAGGAAATGTCTTTGCACGAGAACATTGAGCAGATGAATATAATAGTCCCCGGGTTATCAAATGCGCTGCTGTATATATGGGCAGATATCTATTTCCCAGGCCCCAGAGAAAGCAAGTACCTTCCTGGAAAGGGAAGTTCTGTCTGAGAGGATGAATTCCAGCACTGCAAAGATTTTCCAGCCAACTGAAATTTGCCTGTAGTTTCATCTGATTTTCCCCATGGGCCTAGTTTGTGGAAATTGCATTAACCACCCCCCACCTCCGTTCCCCCAAACAGATAAGGCGTGGAGGGGTCACGTGCCCCTCCCCCAATTTCTGTGATGACGGAGCTGCCCTGCAGAGCTTGCTCTGCTCGGCCTGCCAGGGGGAAAGAGGAGTCTCTGTCCTTCCCACACTGCACCTCCCCTCCCCGCACATTTGGGCTCATCATGGGGAGTGGAGGGGAGGGGACAGAACAGCTGTTCTCATGTGCTCCTGGTCAATGCCTGGGCAGCTGGACCCCACGTCCTGAGTCCTAGTGCCTGCCTGTTTCCTGCACAAGGTGGAGTGCCCGTGGGGGAAGAGGGGTAGGATGGGACAGGGGGAAAAAAAGGGGATGGGGAGGGGATAGCAGTGGGGCAAGGAAGGGAGAGGAGATGGGGAAGAAAAGGAGATACAGGAATGTGCCTGGCGGGATGGGGGAGCAGGAGCCTCACATGTGGTGTCCCCAACAGGGGGCAGCAGTACCAGAGCAGAGACATCTCTGCAGCAGCTGCTGCAGGAGTGGTCACAAGCAGCAGCTGGGGTTCCCCCGTTAAGCCATCCCCCCCAGCACCAGCAGCCCAGGTACCACTCCAGGTGTGGGGGGAGAGAGCCAGTGAGCCAAGGGAACTGGCTTCAGTATGCAGATGTGTGCGTGCAGGTGCGCACGCTTTGGCCCCCAAATATAGCAGTCAAACTACGCCTATGATTTTCTCAGAATTGCTTTCTTGCTTGTTTTGGACTCTGTGGGCTCCCCTCTCCTCTCTGTCATTAGCTGGAAGGCTCAACTTGCTGTTGAAGCACAAGGAGTCAGGACTCAGGAGATCTGGATTCTAGTCCCAGCTCTAGCAAAAACCTCCTGTGTTACCACCCAGAGACAGGCCTCCGTGCCTCAGTTCCCCCATCTGTAAAAATGAGGACTTACGATATAGAAGCGTTCAGCCTTAATTTAGTTCATTAACAGTATCTGTGAAGAATAGTAATTGGTCACACGCCCTGAGATCTGCATTTGAAAGGCACGGTAGAAGTGCAAAGTATTAGTAGTACTTACTGATCTTCTTTCAGTACATTGCAGGTTGGACAAAACCCAGTCCGGGCAATGATACTCTTCTTTAAAACAGACCTCGCCATGTCTTCAAAATTGTCTTTTAAACTTGTTACATATAAACAGGTTCCCACCCTTCCAGATACATTCAGCCATTTGCTTTGGAGGTTATACCATATTTAGAGATATTGGGGCAGATTCTCAGTTAGGGGACAGCCCCTCTGTGCCACGCAGATGGTGCACAGGATTCGGGTTCTGGCCGTAACTGGCTAGCTGAGAATTCACCCCCTTGGGGGATAGGTTGACTTAGCTGGTGTAAAACCTGCAAAGTAGAGTCCGTCTGTGCTAACCACCCTCCCCCAGCGTATGAGGCAGGAAGAGGCAAGAAAGACAACTGCTTAACCACACTGCTGTTCAGCTGGCATGGGACCATGTATTATTGGCATCAGTCACAATGGCCCCTTGACTGCTCTAAATCAGACTGGGGCCAATGCAAACTTGTCCGCAGAATCAGGGAGCGATAACCGGTTTCTTGACGCCCCTCCCTCCCACTCACCTGTGAGGGGTGATGCAGGAGAAAGCTTGCCCCCATCTCTAAATAATTGAGTCTCAGAAATTATTGCAAACAGGGATGCTCCTGCCACTCTTCATCATTTAAGCTCAGTCTTTTATCTTCCTTGATTTTATTTCTAACTTTTCCTGCATTTTCACTTTCTAAACCTGTATCATGTATCATGTATCACTCAGATGCTCTAGAATAGATATCAGGCTCTCCCTCATTAAATGCCACATTCCATCATATACCATTAAAGGAAAAAAAAACAGTCAAAAGGAAATGTGGCTGATCCAGGTCTTCCTGCAGAGGTGACATTCTGCTGGCCTTCTGCGTAGTGAGCTACTGAGGGGTAGTTTGGGGTAATGTAAAGAACTTGGGGGCATGAACCATATGCTTTCTAGACCGTAGACTCTTTGGGGGCATGGACTATCTTTTTGTTCTGTGTTTGTACAGGGCCTAGCACAATGGCTGGGGTCCCTAGGAACTATAGCTATGCAAATAATAACAACAACAACAGTTAATTAATAATATGTTTTAACACAGATCTGTGGATCTTCCTGTGGCCAATTTTCCTCCTTCGCCTTGCAGATCATTCTTACTCTTGAGTTACAATAGTAAAGCTTGGGGGAAAAAATAGCAAGGGCTAAATCCTCAGTTTGTGTAAATCGGCACAGTTCTATTGTCTTCAAATAAGCGGTCGAGCATCGGTCTCAAGGTTTTTTGAAGGGATATGTACCTTCATGCTGCAGCCAATATTTCAATAATAGAGGTTAGGAAGAACCTACCCTGTAGGCAAGTTATTCGATGACTGCTTACTTCAGAGCATCTTGTATCCTCCTCTGTAGCAGCTGGTGCTGGCCACTGTGCAAGACAGGATGCTAGACCAAATAGACCAATAATCGGATGCAGGATGGGAATTCTTATGTCCCATGTCAGAGTTTGGAAGGAGTTTTAATAGGATTTTCAGAGATTCATGGAGTGAGATCCTGGCTCCGTTGAAGTCGATGGCATAACTCCCACTGACTTCACTAAGGCCCAGATTTCAGCCAAAGACTTTAAGGCCAGAAGGGACAATCATGATCATCTGGGCTGACCTCCTGCATGACACAGGCCGTAGAAATTTCATCCTGAGTTTTCTTTCTCTAGTATTCTTTCCTGCTGTGTTATATCCCTGAATTGGATGGTTGCTGATGCGTTAAACAATATCATAAAAAGTGTCATGAAAACATATGCTTTATATCAATAAAGTCTTGTTTACTTAATATAGATCACCAGGGTAATACATAATAAACAGATTGATTACAGAGTATTGTACAATACCATTAGTCTTTCTGTTCTCGTTCCTCCTCCACCTACCCCTGTTATCAATGGACCTATCTTCCATCTGTATCTCTGCTGAATTGTATTTGCAAGGTTTGCTCCCCAGATGGGTTATTACAAGTTCTTACAATTCTTCCTGTAATATCTGGAGAATTATATGCCCTTTGAAGATAAAACACATTGAAGTGTATAGCTCTTCCATAATTGCTTTATCAATAGGGACCTCGTATAACCATCTTTTGGATGACAGCTTTGACGCAAAATGTTCCAGCACATTGGCTGGAAAGAAACGATATTTAATGAACTCACTGTCGTTGAGTTCTATACAAACAAAGAATTGCAAAATCCCACTGTTTTCTCTTGAATCGGACCTGCCTGTGTGTGACTAAATTTAGGTCTCATCCTGCAGTGACCTTCATATGGACACAGTGGGCTACCTGCATGGAGCTGATTGCAGGATCAGGGCCATAATTGAAAATGTTCCATTGGGACTAGCGGGGTGGGACAGAGCCATAGCCCCACCCTCTTCTGTTAGAGCTGGCCGGGAGAGGCAGAGTGATAGTCCCACCTCCTTCCTTCCTTTTGGGCCTGACTGAGCAAGAAGAGAACGTTCTTTACGCTGCGTTGAGCACAAGGGCTGCTTCTCTGCCTAATCTCCACGTGGGCTGCACTAGAGAGGGATGTTTCTTACTCGTCCCACCACACCACATACCCACACTGAGAGCCAGAGGGACTTCGCCCCTGAATTTGCAGTTGTGTATTACAGAAAGATTTTTTAAATATTTTAACTGAATGTAATGCTTGTGAAAGGGGTCAGAAAGACTGCCTTTGAAAGTTCTCCATCAACAGCACAAGCATCAGCAGTGCAAACTTCCCCACACCATTGAACAACTGGCATGTGGGACTCATTGCCACAATATAGAAGCAAGGCCAAGAGTTCGATAGTGAAGCTGAAAGTCAATAGGAATTATGTACCTAACTCACATAGGCACGTTTGTCAATCCTACTACGTGCCTATCTGCATCTTCTTCTTTTTCTTTTCCTTTATGCCGCTTTTCTTGGTGAGGGTTGCAGCGGCAGCATGGAGAGTAGGGAGGACCAGACCTCTCTTTCTTCTGCAACAGGTTCCAACTCCTCCTGGGGGATTCCCAGGTGTTCCCAAACCAGCCAGGAGATATAATCCCTCCAGCATGTCCTGGGTCAGCCTCAGGGCCTCCTTCTACTGGGACCTGCCCGGTATAATTCCAAAGGAAGCCTACCAGAGGGCATCCTTATCAGGTGCCCAAACCATCTCAGCTGACTCCTCTCCATCTGGAGGAATAGCGGCTCTACTTCGAGACTCTCCCAAGTAGCTAAGCCCCTCACCCTATCTCAGAGAGTCAGCCCCGCCACCCTGCGGAGAAACCTCATTTCCACCGCTTGTACCCGTGATCTCGTCCTTTCGGTCATTACCCAAAGTTCATGGACATAGGTGATGATGGGGACATAGATTGACCTGTAAACCAAAAGCTTCTTCCGAAAACTTAGCTCCCGCTTCACCACCACAGATCGGTACAGTGCCCGCATCACTGCCGCCACCGCACTAATCCGCCGGTCAATCTCAGGCTCCCGCTTACCATCACTCGTGAACAAGACCCCTAGATACTTAAATTCTTCCTATCTGCATCTTTAGGAGCCTAAATACCTTTGTAAGTCTGGCCAATAAACCCTTTAAATGCTTCATGGTTTAAACCAACTTTTAACTTTGAGGGAATGAAAATGGAATTTTCCTCCTGGGAATATTAACCTATAATTTCTGCTGGAGGGTTTCTTGTACTTCCCTCTGAAGCATCTGCCACTGGCCAATGCTGCTGCCAAGGTTCTAAAGAAGGTGGTTCATGGACCCAATACATTCTGGCACTTCCGGTCTGCCAGTGACCCATCAGTTTGCCTCAGATTCTCCACCTCTGAGAACAAGAAGGTAATTGATTCCCAGGGAGGGAGAGACACTGTCAGGTAAAGACAGACAGACTCATGCTGTAAGGTTGTAAAACTTAGACTTTTGCCTAAATCAACAGTAACTGCAAGATGCCACTCTGTGCGTGAGGCTCTCAGCCAGGCCTTAGACTGGATTTGTGCTTATACCACTCACTTTGATTTTCTCCCTGTCCTCCATCAGCCTGGTTTTACTGAAGATAATAGTGGAATTATTGCCTGCAACTCCCAGGTATGTTCTCTGAGCTGTTCTCAGAGGAAAGGAACCTCTGAAATCTGCTGAGAGAAGTGGAAGGAGCCCAGAAGCAGCGTGTGCATAAAAAGGGACCTCGGCTGGAGAAGTGCTTTAAAAGTATGAGGCAGGAAGGCATCAGTTCCCAAAGGTGCCATACATTTGCTGGCTACAGTTGGCTTATACCCTGGGAATAGCTTAAGAGATCACAAGGAATAGCATGAACAAGGGGAGCTGTTTGCTCTGCCCTTGTGTAATGATTGTGATAGAGGCTTTCAAAAGATGGCTTTCTAGCCACAATGACCTGGGCTGAGATGCAACAATTTATTTCACATATAAGATCACCTAAGAGATGTCATTCAGTGCAGGCTTTTCTGAACTGGGGCAGATTGGACTCAGTATCCAAGAGTAAAAGACACTGACACCCACCCAACCAGTCCGTCTATTTTAGTTCCAGTGGCAAGTGTCATGATGTGGATACATAATGATTAAATAAACACTGACAAAAATGTCCCATTCAGGAGCTATCGTGGTTTTCTGTCAAATCTGAATTGAAATAGAAGACAAACCAACTGCAAAGAATCATTTTCCCCTTCACTGTTTTCTAAACTAAATAAGTCAGGAAATAAAACTACTTAGTGTAACAGCAACAGCATGAATGCTTTGAAGATGCCTTCATCTCCTTTAATTATATTTCTCATCTAATGATATTTCTTGCATTGCTTGAGAAGGTAACATCTATTGATTTACATCCACGTTGACAAGAAGAGGCGTTATAGGAACAGCAGAAGGCTCATCAGGTCACTGTCGGCTAATATGGCCACACAGTAAGGAAGCAAACATTAACAGAGAACACTAGCTGCTCAACTTGTCATTATCTAGGAAGTATAATGGCCTCTGAGGATCTGAATTAGTGTTTGGGTCCAGGCTCCGTATGTATAAACCAGACCTGGTCTCCCCATGCCATTGGACAATGTAGTCCAATGGAGCTAATTTTAAAGTTTTCAGAAAATTGAACTAATAGACTGCGAACATGTTTTCAGTTTAGTGAAATGTACAATGTCTTATTTATCATGAGTCAATTGATGACTAACTCACCCAGCAAATTCATAAAAGTCTTAGTTTGTATTTGTTGTTCACATTCAGAGGCATTATACATCAAAAAGTCAACACTTCCCAGCTAATTCAATTATAATGCAGTCATCTATCATACTAGTTCAGTTGTTGCCTCTCAGGTTTTGAAGAATGATACAAGTCGGTGTGCACACATTGGATACTCAGCTTTAATTACAAGCCCTCTCAGTGATACAGAGCTACTCTGTGCTGGCTCACTGCAAATCCTGCTGCAAGCATTCTCCTCAGTACGCCCCCAGGATTGTTTTTCGAGGTGCCATTGTGGCTGTGTGTGCGACCATTGAGACTATGTCCTATACTATATATTGAAGCTATGCTACATCTACGTAGCTTGGAAAACAATAAGTACTGCAGATGTTGTATTTGCCTGCAGCGTTATAAAAGGCCTGAGGACTTGAACTTATTTGTTAGCCTTGTTAAACTAACTATGATCACAGGAAGATAGAGTCCAGCCCCATGTTTAATGGGTGTAATTCTGACTGCTGGCTACATCTGAAATCATTCTGCGTGAAGTCCTCTGAGCCTTACATTTCAGGACTGGCTTTTTTGAGGTTCCCCTACTTTGTGCAAAATTATAAGCAAACCTTCCCTTATGTAGCACCATTCAAATGAGAATTTCAAAGCACTTTACAAAACTACACAATTCTTACTACAGTGCGATGGTGCGAATTCTTGGGAAAGTGAGGCACAGAAAGCTGATTGCCTCCATTCTGCACCGTGTACATTAGTAATCATTACTCAGTTGAGTTGTTTTGTTGAAAATTTACAGGACTGCGACAAGGAACTTGTTCAAGGTCACATAGCAAGTTAGTGGCAGAGCCAAGAATGAACGCCATATCTCATGACTCAGCATGTCCTTATTCTAACCACTAGACCACACTGCCTCCCTGTGGGTTACCACAGCAATCCAGGAAGTTGTTTTGTGTTTGTTTTTAGTCTAAAGTGATTCTAAAGCTTTCAGCACAGCAAATAATCACTTAATGCTACAAATCTCCTTCCTTTGTCAGACCATGTATTTAATCATTTTCTCTTCCCTGAACAGCTTTTTCTTGGGACAATCACACCATTTTGGGGGGTATTTTTCCATTATTGGAGCAGAGTTGATTCAGTGACACATGAGTAATGCAGGATTTTGCATTTACATTTTCATTGCAATGTGTGGTGAAATTAAATGCATAACTTCTGAGATATGTGCATTTAATTTCTTGAACATCACAAGCTGGGTAGCATCATCTGATCTGCTGACAATGAATGAGCTAACCTTATAAGTACAGACTTAGGGGTATATTGCCATTTCAGAGAATGGGGTGATAATAACATAATTCTCATTAATCTTACTTTGAATCTTGCATGTGAATTCTGCTGCATACCTAAATTAGATTACATACTCCTAAATGTGTATAGGAAATGAAGTCCTCCAGTCTGGATGTTAACAATTAATTTCTAAACATCTTCCTACTGTTTGTATCATCTTGTGGGTTGACATTACCATTTCTATCATTAAGTATATTGTTTTTATTTGCACCAGCTGAGCCATTCCCTTTAATACAGACCATAACTGAGCTTTATTAATCTTATCCCGAGAATAAATCAAGAGTAACATATATTTTTGCCAGTCAATGAATCTGCATCTGACATTTCTAATTGTATGGTGTTTTATGCAGATCATGATCTTTCCCAGTGCATTTCTATGCAAAATCATACTGTGTTTCAGAAAACACAATTAATTTTCAATTGAAATTCTCCACATTTCCTGTGTATGAAAGCAAATTTTATTTGTGCAATGAACAAACACCTGGAAAAGAAATATATCCATTAAAACCCCTAGTCTGGGCACCAAAATGTGCATTCTTCTAGGTAAAGATAAGAGAAAAACGGACAGGATATTTGTTCCCAAACTGTCTTAGCCCTTTGATTTTACTCTCTTAAACATGACACACATGATACATGATGGTTAATCATTAAATATGCTAAAAATGCTACAAGATATGTAGCAATGCTGCCATGTGTCAGAAGGCAGTAGGGAACCCTAAAGCTCCGAAGTGTCTAGAGCTTCCTTCTAGATCTCGTTGGAGGATGAAAGAATGCAGTGAGCAAAGTGGAAATTGCAGTGCCATATATTGCTCTCAATTCACGTGGGCAGTGCCCGTTGACAAGGACTGAGGTCAGTGTATGGCCCTAAGCAAACAAAATACACAGAAAATCTCTTATTCTAGTATGACCAAACCAAGAAAAGAACAAATATCGCTGCCTCTAACCCAGCTAACACTGGACTCCAAAATATACTGACTGAGATTTTCAAAAGTGCCCATTATTAGCCAAATTCTGTTCCCACGGCGTCAATGGCAAAAGTCTGATTGACTTCAAAGCACTGACAGCCCTTTCGAAAATCCCACTCCCGAATGCCAGGCTCACACTCAGAGCACTAAAAGTTGCCTTTCTCATGATTAAAGGACCCACTCCTTCCATAAAGCCAATAGATGTCTTGCTATTGACGTGAAGAGGGCCAGGATCTGATCCCCGGAGAAATTGGTTATAGAGAAGTTCATTTGAGAATGAAGCTGAAAGCAAGTATGACAAATCCAGGTTCTCATTATTTCCCCAATACACTGTAAAGTGAAAATCTCAATGTGGTTGTTCTGTGTGGGGGGATGGGGGTGAGAAATGACTTGGTTATAATGGGAATCCACGGTATAAAAAACAAGGGTGTGTAACGTAAGCGAAATATTGCTTTGGGGATTACTGGCTCTTTCTTCTCTCCCCCTGGCATGATATAATGGTTCTATTAAAGGAAAAAAATAATGTCAGCACCTTAAAGGAAAACTAATGTGGTTTCAGAATATAGATCTGTCAAAAATGATAATTAAAATGAAATATTTGAAGTTTAAAAAAAAGGACCAGTACACACAATATTGTTCCTTTGCAGAGGGTTTGTGGGAACAAGGGCTCATTCGCTATTCTCTCTGTTTCACACGGAACAAAAAAATGGATTTTTATTAAACAAGATGATTTCAGGAGTTCTGTTATCAGAACCTGTTGCTGGATTTGGGCCATCTGTCTCTTTCTGCCTTCTGCATGTTTTCTCATAAGATGCTCCAGCAACTCCAGCCAAGACTGTGAAGGAGCAGAGAGTTAGCAAGAAGCTAGCATATATACTACCATTTTTGCCATTGTGATTAAACCCATCATTAGCAGACTCTATCTCAGTCCCCTTGATGCGAGATACGACCTTTCTGTTACTCACACACATTTTCTTGTAAACTATTCAACCGACAGTAGTAAACAGAACTCCCAGCTGCTAGCCCAAGTCTAGCAAGAGCACTTGTGTACACACACAAGTCAAAATCAATTTTATGTTATGGCTGAGCTTGTCAACTCTCCATTTGTCATGCGTATGCGACTGCTCCTCTCACTCCTTTAAGACACACCATTGACAAACAGACCAAAAAATGCACATATTTAAAACACGCAAAGAAAGTCACAGCTAGAATTGCCATTTTCTCCAGATGGTCTTTGGCCCTGCTGGAAGTGGACGTTGCTTCATTTGCTAATGAAGCCAAGGTGTTTTACTGCATCTGTAGCAACACCAGATTTCTAAACTACTAGCTACAGGATAACATTTTCAAAAACACCTAAGTATCTTAGGAGCCCAAGTCCCATTTTCAGGAGACTTAGGCACTTACGAGTCCCATGTGACTTTGACTTCTAAATCCCTGAGGTGCTTTTGAAAACATTACCCACAGCATCTGGCACCAGCGGTCCCTAAAAGAATGTCTGTTGCACAGTAATTTCTTTGTTACATGGACTCAGGCAGGCTGATGGCTGGTTACATCAAAACCAATACAAATTGTTGCCTGTTAAATAATTGTCTCGCTGAAACAGCCAGTAATGAATTGTGGGCATGGCCTCTTGCTCTTTTACTATAACTCACTAGAATAGCTTTAGCTGCCTTCTCTACCTCACGCAGATGTAACCCCTATGCCAGAGTAAGGGAATCTCAGTGGTTTGTGGTTTCTATAATAAGATTTCTTTACAGACTGATTGAGGGAAACCAGCAGAGACTATTAGGTCCCAGCTAAAAAGCAACTGAGGGACTTTTCACATTTTATGAACATAAACAAGTTTATTGTCTGCAAAGCTATTATTACTAATGGAGCATCATGCACACATGTAGTGTTTTATGGTTTATAAGAGAAATGGCACCAGATCCTCAGCTGCTGTCAATTGACATAGCTCCATTGAAGTCAATGGATCTACATCATCTGACCCTGGCTGAACATCTGGCCCATGGTTCAAGTTGCATGTTTACAGTCTAAATCAAATGTAACACAGAGAAACACAAAACAAGCAGGGGGACAGGGATGGCTGTGAGGAGCACACTTTCGGTGTTGGTAGGCTTCACAAAAAATGTGGGGTTCAAGAACGGATTTGAAAGAGGAAAGGGAGAGCACATGGTGGAGAAGAATTAGAGGATGTTCAAAACCTAACAGGACAGCACAAGAGAGGGCAAAAATCGGAGTGTGGGAAGGAGTCACAAGAACCTTTACATGAGAGGATGAGGCAGAGTATGGGAAATAAGCGGTGGAGTAGGAGGAAGTGAGAACATAAATGTAAGCAGGTGTGCAACTATAAAGATTTGCTGTACTACCTTTCAGTGGACATTGTAGATTCAAAGGCAGTGAAGGGGTTAATAAAAACTTGACATGAACCATGGCTGGGTGGTTTTTACAAAGGTTCTCTCTCTCGGGTAAACATTTCACAAGGATGAAGAAATAGCTGTTAAATTGAGAGAAAAGATACAATATGAAAGCAACACGAGAGAATTCAGCTGGGTTTGCAATATGTTGTTGGAATAATTTTGTTCCTAAATGTATAATGTGTCTGAAAGATCTCTCCAAAGAAACATGTTATTTTAGAGAAGAGTTATTTGCATTTTACTAGTAAAAGAAATTAATTATGATCAGAGAAGTAAGGCACACAAAAATTGAAAACCAATTGTGGATTGTATTGATGACTATCATATGGGGCAGAAGGAGTTTTTAATGATGCAATGCATTAATTTAAACATCCTTTTTTACAACATTGTATAAATGTAATGAAAGAGGCTTAAGGCATGTGAAGCAAGTAATGCCAAGCAAATGATAGCACTAGCTTTCTCATTCATTCTCCCACTTGAGGCCGTTTGTGAATTCACACTTGGGTCTGGATTAGGATTTCAAATATATCTGAAAATCTGAGGCTGTTCAGATCTAGTTTCAGTTTGGACTCGTAAATACAGTCCAATGAACTAGAAGTCTGACATTCCTACATATGGTATGCACTGCAAGGTGCAGTCATGTCATCAGCAGTGGAAAACAGTGGCTTGGAACGTCATATCTTCGAATAAAATAAAAACCAGTTCTGAACTTTGACTACTATTTGAACCAAATCCACAAATTTTTATGAGGTTTGAGAAAAAATTAGCTGAAATTTTGTGTTTGGGTTTTGGGGTGTTTTTGTTGGTCTCTTTGCTAATTTCTTTTTGGAAGTGAAAATACTGAAATATAATAAGAAAGACTGTTCCCATGCTATTAGATCCTAAAAAGCCTGTAACTACTTTAAATCTCTCTTGAAAGTCTGTGCTTCTGAGATTCCCAGGTCATTGAGGTTTTGGAAAATTCAGATAAGCCTCAGCTGGATAGCTAAACTAGTGGATGCTTAGTAAAAATGAAGAAAGTTCTAAACCTTTTGAAAATCCCTTATGACTGTTTGTGGAAAAAATAGCATATATTACTGACACAACCTGGCCTTGATTAGATGGAGATATCCATAGATTCACAAATTTTAAGGCCAGAAGGGATCATTATATAATCTAATCCGACCTCCTGTATAACACAGGCCATAGAATTTCATTCACCTACTTCAGCACTGAGCTCAATAACCTGCATATCTTTCGGAAAGTCATACAGTGTTGAAGACTTCAAGATATTAAGAATCCACCACCATATAAAGGCCCATTTCTAGGCATATTCAGTTGTATTTTGTGTGCATGGCTCAATTAGCTGCCCTTTTATTTATGTAGGTTACAAAATTATTGGTTCATTTGTACAGTAGCATGGATTGGAGACAATATGCTTATAGGAATTTTACTGCTGTTTTGCTATATGCTTCCACTGATTCGTCAGAATGTTTGAGATGTCAAGTCTTGCTAGATTCAAAGACCTCACAAAGATTAAGGCATATCCTCAGGGATCTCCATCAGAGGCAATGCCATTTGAAATTAATGCAAAAGTTACTAAGTGACTCAGGGTAGCAGGTGAACGGTGGCATGTATAATATCTCTAAGTAACTCTTTCTTTCAGAGGTGATAAGCAAGAGAGTGTAAGTTATTGGTTGGTAAGTTGGTGAGAGTCTAAGGGAGCCTAGTTATAAGAGAGTCTAAGTGGGTGTAATTTACATGATGACAAGGCCAGAAGAGTTTATAAATTACACCATCTTAAACCTCAATTTCCTCCTATAATCCCCCCAGCACTGGGGGTATGTTGGAAGAAAAGAGTCCATGGCCAGACCACTGCTACAGTCTGGTGATCTTTGGACATCAGAACAGTTCTCATTGGACACAGGCAACTGGGCATAAGTTAGAGCAGCCCTGAGGCATCTTTAAATTGCATCAGGGGCCAAACCAGCCCTGGAGCATATGTCTACACTGCAGCTAGGAGTGAACCTTCCACTCTGAGTAGACAGACTCATGCTAACAAGGTTCAAGCTAGCATGCTAAAAATAGCTGTGTGGACACTGAGGCTTTGGCAGAGACTCAGTCTAGCCATCCAAGTTCAAGCCTAGGGGGTTGGGTGGGCTTGAGCTCGGGTGGCTAGCGCAAATCTGTCTACTTGGGCTGGGAGACTTATTCCCAGGTGTAGTGTAGACATACCGCTAAGTGGTCCCAGGATAAGGGAGCTGCAAAGACAGTGCCTTGACAAGAGATGCTGGCCCTTAGACTCCTTTCTGAATGTGGCCTTATAAAGCATCTGTGTCGTATATGTAGCAACTGAACATCTTTTATTTAAACAGTCTCAGGCCCTTGGTCACATGTTAACAACACTAAGAGCCTTCACAGCAGGAAAAATTGAATTTGGTTTTAAAAAAATTGCAAATTACCTCATTATTTTCTCAGCTAGCCATTTTAACCTCATTTTCCTCTGTTAACTGAATGTCTTGTGTAATTTCCATGCTGAAAGGAGTAAAACGTCAAAGACATTGATCTTGGTTCTGGCTTGGTTTTTACAGGTTTTGGATCTACTCCATCTTGGCACCATGTTACTGGTTTTTATTAGAGTCAAAGCGCCGGCTCTACTGAAGTGACTTTATTTTTTCTTACCTTTTTTAGTGAATTTAGCCCTCTTGACCAGTGCCAGAATAAGAGCCTTGGAGATGAAAATCCTCAGGTAAACCATGAAGGGTACTGGCGGCAGAAGCTTACCACATACTGCCGTCTTCTCCATGTGCTCCAAACATGACATGAAGGGACCTACATCATAGCAAGATGGGAGGCCACTTTCCTCGCGCACTTCTATTCTATTTTATATCTATAGTATCTGAGTGCCTTCCAGTAGTGCATTAAGCAATGTGACTACACATCTGTCACGTGTTGTTTGTTCTGTTATCCTCTCCCCAGAGGGAGAAGCATGTGGAATAGAATGTCTTGTTTGGTAGGGGTTGGTTTTTTAAAAAAATTATTTATATAAATATACCTGTTGTAGTGTGTTAATATTAAAGAAGACGAGGTAAAAGAAATGCATCTCGCACTTGGAACAGAAAGTGGTGAGGTTTGTAATAGTCGTTACTTCCTGGGGGAGTTCATACCACAGTCTCGGGTCACCCTCAGAGAAGGTTCTGTCTCCCGCAGAGATGAGCTTTATTTTTATTGTACCTTCACTATTCAGCCTCTCTGCTGGGCTGCCCAGGAAGGATGCTGCTGCCAGTTGTGATGGTTTTTGTGGAGTGCGTACTTGTCTTCCAGGAAGGATCTGAATAGACACCACCAGAGGGTTGGCAGAGAGCCAACCATTTGTTGAACTTTTTTACCCTTGGAAGGGGACTGAACTTGAAGGAGCAACCTGGCTGGAGAGCTGGGGTGAGAAGAATTGATACAGCAAAGAGTCACTAGGGAGAAAGCCGTGGAGGTACTGCTCCATAGCAGAACAGGGACAGATTTAAAGCTAGCCCAGTAGGGGCTGAGAACTGAGCCCAGAGACGGGGCTGCAGATATCATCCAGGGCACAGTGATAGGCCCTATTGGACTTTTGTCATCCCGGAAGATTCATGCGTTTAGACCATGTGTGACTTAGCTGGAGGGTGAGCCACTGAAGAACCACCTGATGAGGACAACAGCCGACAGGATACATTGTGAAAAGAGAGATTGTGCAAGCTCATACCCACCCAAGAAGAGATGCCCATGAGAGATGAGCACATACTATCACAAGCAGTGCCCAAAATTGGACACAGTACTCCAGCTGAGGCCTAACGAGCACCAAGCAGAGTGGTAATATCACCACCCAGGACTTGCATGCTATGCCTTTATTAATACAACACAAAATCGCATTTGTGGTTTGTTTGTTTGTTTTTGCAACAGCATTGCCTTGTTGACTCATGTTGAGGTTGTGATCCGCCACAACTCCTAGCACCTTCTCAGCAGTGTGGCTGCCAAGCCAGTTATCCCCCAGTCTGTATTTGTGCATTTAGGTTTTCTTCCCTAAGTGTAGCACCTTACATTTGTCTTTGCTGAATTTCATTTTGTTGTCTATAGCTCAGTTCTCCAATTTATAAAGATCTCTTTGAATTTTAGCTGTATCCTCCAAAGTGTTTGCATCCTCCCCCCAGCTCTGTGTCATCTGAAAATGTGATCAATATACTCTCTATTCCTGCATCTGGGTCATTAATAAAGATGTTAAATAACACCAGACCTGGAACAAGTCCTTGTGGAACCCCACTTGAGACCTATTTCCAATCTGACATAATTCCATTCATAGTTACTCTTTGTTTGCGGTTGTTTAACCAATGTATCCACTTATTGGTAATTCTACTCAGCCCACATTTCTCCAGCTTACTTATGTCATTTGGGACTGTGTCAAAAGCCTTGCTAAAGTCCAAGTATATTATGTCCACCGCATTCCCCTTAGCCACCAAACTAGTTATCTTGTCAAGCTGGTTTTATTTATTTATTTATTCTTAGTAAATCCATTCTAGTGCTAGTGATCACCCCTTCATCCTCCAGGTTTTCACAAATCGAACGTTTTATACATTGCTCTAGGAGCTTCCTAGGGATTGAAGTCAGGCTGACTGGTCTATAGTTCCCCTGCTCGTCCTTTTCCCTCTTTTTAAAGATTGGCACTATGTTGGCCCTTCTCCAGTCTTCCAGGACCTCTCCCGTCATCCATGAGTTTGCAAATATTATTGTCAGTGGTGCCAAGATTTCTTCAGCTAATTCCTTTAGCATTGTGGAGCGAATAGCATCTGACTCTGCTGACTTGAATACAGATGGTGAAACTGAAGCAAAGGGCTGTTACTGCAAATGACTTGATCAAGGCCATATAGTGAATCAGTGGCAGTCAGGAATAAAACCCGAGTCTTTTGACTTGCAGCCCCAAGTTCAATCCACTTAACAGCAGCTACCTTAACCTTCCTTCCTTCCTGTGTGCTATATGAACTGTATGCTCCTTGGACAGGATTCTCATCTTCTATAGGTTTGTATGGCACCTACCACAATGAGTCACTATCACAGGATAAATGCAAAATAATAATCAAATCATCATCACATTTGCTCCATTAGCAGAACCAGTTTTCATCTGCCTGTAATGATGTGCATTGCTACATTGTCACTTTTTGGTAAAAATGTATCCGAGGCAATCAAAGAAAGATGAGTCCCAAAAATGTCTATGCTCATGTTACACCTGCCTCTTGTGAATAATTCAGGTATAAAAACAGCAAATTAGATGCAGTTTTATATTAAATATCATGACATGTATCACTATATTTAAAAGCATAGAGAAATCTAGGGCTGGAATTGTGAAAGAATTTAAGGTCGTTAGATGCCCAACTCTCAAGGAAAATCCCTATGTAAAAAGTTTCCTGTTAAATACTCATTTGTACAAATCCTTTTCTGCATTTAAAAGTTTCTGGTCCTTTTTATTTCTCTCCTTTCCTTTCTCTCTCACCCTCCATTCCCCAAAAAGGCTCCATCTACTGCTTCCTTTATATTGTCTCTAGAAATGAGTTCAAATCAATTTTTCTTCCATGATGATAAATTATACCAGGCACATTAATTATGAGGCTCGCATTCATTTTCTCACAATGTTATAAACAAGAAATGTTCTCTATTTTTGAAGGTTTCTTTCTTGGATGAATGAAGGTTGAGGTGCCAAAAAAAGGAAAGGGGAAAAAAAAACTACCTCAAAACATAAAACAGAGCAGGATATTGAGCCAATGTACAATATTGCCAAAATCAGTTGAAACACTTTTACATCTGAAACAAGTATAGAATGAAAGAATAGTAAGTGCTAAATCAACGTGCTGAACAACAAAATTAAAGTTAAACACAAAATTAAAGGTGAACTGAAATGCTGTTTGAAGAAACTTATTGGAGCTCTCAAAGCATTAACAACATCCAGTAGATAAAAAGACTTAACCATTCTAATAAATGCATTTGAATTATCACTCCTTTAAGGAAGCAATAAAAGAAAAACAAATGGTCCTACTTGGATGACTTATTGATACACACTGTTCATAATAGGCCAAATCCTGTTCCTTGGGCACAACCCAAGTAAAAAGGAGGTGATATTAGGGCAAGAGAATGGACAGAATCCTTCCTCCAGACCATAAAGCACTAATGGAGCAGTGATATAGCTGCTACTGCAGCCTCAGAGCTGGAGTAGCCTCTATGGCCACTCATTCCCCCAGTACAGGAATTTGGCCAGCAGAACTTCATCATCATGGATCCATTGGGCACACTCATGCCTCCTCCATGTTAATGCAGATGAAGATGTTTATTTCTGAACAGGATCACCAAATAAATTCAATCCAAAATACTGTATAAGTATGTGTGGGAGAAGGCGGAAACAGCTTTAGGACAGTTTGACACCTATAGACAAAAGATTCTAACACATCTGCATTGGATAGGAGCAGTGAATTTACATCCTCAGTGGACTCTCTGCACATGACTCCCACAACTAATCATTAAAGTCAGACGCCTCTCCCAAAATTAGGCTACAAGTTAACTTCTTGACGCTTGGTTGGTGGATTGTTTGGGAGGGGAGCCCTTCCTTGGCTGAGCCTGCTAAGGCAGATGTTCCAGTTGTGATGGTGGGTTTTGGGGTTTGAACATGAGTACAAAAGAGACTGACTTGAAACACCACTTCTTTTCACTTGGGCCACAAAACAAAGATCCGGTCCCAACTATTTCCAAGTACTGGGCCAAACCCAGAGGCAGTATCTTGGCAGAGAAAGGCTCCATATTGCAGGTCTTGAGCCGTCCATTCTCACTTGCTACAAAGAAATACATTTTAGAGGTGAATTCTCTTTTCATTGGTTGGGGCTAAAGCATGGATAGATCCACTGTTCCTTTCTTCCCCACAGAGGATTGGCTTCTCATGTCACCTCCATCTGCTTAGAGACCAAGAATCTCCAGGTTAGCGCTCTCTCAGCAGTCTTCCTGGATGGCAGCTGTAATTATTGAGTGCACAGTAGGAGCTGAATTTCCCTCTACATTTGCACCTGTGTAAAGGGGGTGTAAAACAGTACCACTGACGTGAGCAGAGATTTCTGATCTGGCTGCATTCTACATCCTCTTTGCACAAGTATGAGTGACAGCTCAGGGTGCCAGGCATTAGAGAATCAGTCCCTAGATGATTTAAATACGGGGCTCCGAATCTAATCCAGCATTTGTGCAAATCAGGGGGTAAATCCACTGAAGTTAATCAGGAGCAAAGGAGATCAGAATCAGGCCCAGAGCCTCATCTTATGGCCAATCATGAGTGTGTGTATGCATCAATTAGAAACATGAAGCTGGACCTGTGAGAGGGCCTGATCCCACTCACACTGAATTCTTTACATTGGCTGGCTCAGGCCCCTTCAAGCACCCCGGAACTCTAAGCCTTAAATAAAAGATGCCAGAGGCAATTAACAGGAAGCGCCTGTAAAAATGAAGGGAACTTAGCCTGTGTAACAATCTAATAGAGAAATACTGTGGGGATTGGTTTTCTTAAAAGAAGACTCATTATCGGGGCAGAAGCCTCACCCAATGTAATGTGCAGACACCATGCCATAAAAAAAAATGCTTTAAACAGACCAGCAATGGCTATTGTTCCCAAAACTTAATTAGGCTGTTCCTGCACAAAGTGTCAGATAGCAAATAAATGTGTCTGATCAGACTCCTCTCAAGTGCCTTGCTGCATATCTCTGTAGCAGAAAATGTGATATTTTGACAGTAACCATGATGTATGAAGGCAAGAGGTACCCGCAAACCACACAAGATGAACATATGTTTAAGTGAATAAAAATCCTTCTGTGGAATGGTGGTCTTAATCAATTAGTTTCCATTCCTTGAATGACAGCCAATACAAAATACATTCTTCAGGCTATTTCCAACTGACCCAGCAGCCTTAGGTTGCCAATAATTTCCTATACTGGGCAGAAAATATAACCATCTACAAGAGAGAAAATGTAAGTGAATTATTAAGTCTTCAGAAATCCATGTTTGCAGTCCAAATCAGTCATTATTTTGTAGTTAATCTTCTGCCCATTTGTGGCAATAGGAGAGGCAGGTGTTTAATTAGTTTTAGCAAAAAATTCCATTAAAAATTGTCTTGCTTCTGCTGAAATGGATTTATAACCTTTTTAAAGGGAGACAATTGAAAAAAAAAAAAGAGAAAAAATATTCTGCAGAGAACCCGAGGAAATCTGTGTCTTGGAACATTCTTTCCTGTACTCCGGGACCTTTGGGACCTGTAGATCTGATAGAGAACACCTGCATCTTCCAGCTGTCACAGGCACTTACTCCATTTACAAAGGAGAAAAGAAATCCTAATTAATCATGAGTCCATTTTTAATTTTCAGGGTTAGTGATGTTTGAAAAACACAGACAGCTTACCCATGTATTGTATAGCAGTAAAAGGATACAAATGTCTCCAAGCAGATAAAACTAGAAGGAAAGAGCTGTGTTCAGAAAGCACAGAAATCAATGGAGTTACTCCAGGCTTATGCTAACATCGCTGAGTTTGGCTCTGAACCCTTTTTTTCAATAGAAGGTTTTGCTTAGGGCCTAATTCTGCAGTCCTTGCTCACACTAAGCAATACCCATTTATGTGCATAGTCCCACTGAGGCTACTTGTGCAAGTGCCCGTTGTGAATAAAGTGTACAGAATTGAGCCCTTAGTGCAACGTTGCACCAGTCTCCCAGCACAAAGCAGTCACAACGTCAGCAGATCCAACCAGTGGAGGATTTTCCCCATACAATGAATTCTTGAGTGACACAGAGCTGTCATACCGATTTGTATGCCATCACCCTGCTACCCAGCACAAGGGACATGTCTGGAGAAAAATGGATATAGCCCAGGCATCCCTATGCTCTGCTGAGCCCCCGATACCAGAACTCCTCAAAGCCATTGGCAACTACTATATATACTGGAGAAGCCCTGAGGTAGCTCTCATTTATGCCAAAGACTGGATGGCCCTGGATGGGGGCATGACATAGGTGTCTTAAAGCTAACTTTGTTTACTCCCTTTGCTCTGAGTGCAGCTTGGCTGACCCAGAGAATCTGGGCCTAAATAATAAAATACCAAATCCAAAAAATGTTGAATGTATTTGACCTGTACAAAGCATTCTCTCTTTCTCTCCCACTCTCTCATTTTTGTAGGTAACTGAGCACAGCTGGCATATATGGTACAAGGATAAAGCAGGTAACAAACCTTTGAGAGTAGGGAATCTCTGCAACCTGCTAGAACTTGAGGGTGGCATCCACAAAGTTAATTAGGTGCCTAAGCCCCAGATGTTGGTGCCTAAATCCCTGGTTTAGTTGCCTTAAATCTCAGTTTTGGCTCCACTGTGATTCACCAAATCCTGTCGGCACCTACACTCACTCCATTCTTAAATTTTTCAGGATAAGAGTTCCCTCAGCATCTGGGAATCCACACTGTTGCCTCAATCTAGAGCAAGTGGGGGTGACTCTGTAGTCCAATGGTTAGGACACCCACTCAGCAGGTGGGAGTTCTAGGTCCAGTCCCCCCACTCTTTCATTATTTAGCCATAGTGGAACCGCTTCAGCTGCAGATGCTGAGGGAATCCTACATCAAAATAGCCCATGGCTCAATGATTAGACGACTCAACTGGGATGTGGGAGGACCCCTGTTGGGATCCTTTCTCCCCCTTCTGAAAGAGATGGGTGAATTGAAGCTGGGTCTCCCACATCCCAGCTGAGCCCTCCACCCAGATGGCAGAGAGTTATAAGAGGAGCTCCTCCTTCTTTGGTCATTTTCTGGGGAGAGAGGCAGGTGTCTCTCTCTCTCCGCATTCATTGTATGGGGAGCATAGGTGCCTAACTCTGCTTTGTAGATCACAGTGCTGTTCCTGCATTGTCTGGACACATAACGTTAAGTGTTGTGATGCTCAGCATTGCAATGCCTCAATACCTTCATGGATCCCACCCTTAGCGTTTTGGCCATTATACCTTTTTAACATAGCCCTTTGAATGACATCTGTTCTATGTAATTTGTATTGAGACTGTGGTCCAGTTCTGTTCTCTGTTGACTCGAATGGATCACTCCAGATCTAACTGGTGTAATTGGGAGCAGAAAATGATCTCATCATAGTGTGGCTGCCATTAATATATTTACATTTTGTTTTTGGTTTTTAGTCTCCCCTAACAAACACTGCTGGTACTTAGAGTTTTCCCTTTATGGATTAACGATTTCATGTAGCAATGCCACAATCTCATCTAATTAGTTACTTGCAAAAGCCATTGTAAAGATTTTAATTGTGGCCACTGTTCATTTCCAAGTAGTGCAAAAGTGGCCTAAAATCAAAAGGGGATTAAAAGGACCTGATCCCGCTCATAGAAAGGGATTGGAAGAGACAAGCCTCTTAAATCTTGTCTACACTACATGTTCCATCATGTTAGGAAACTGCTCACAAACTCATTGTTTTTAAATAGTGTTTCAATGAACATGGTTGTTTCAGGGTGTTGGGTTTTTTTAAACAATTCAATGAAGTGTGATAGGATGTGTTCCCCATACTCACCCTGAAGGGGACAATTAACCTATTAGGCTGCAAACTGGGGGAATTACAGATGAGAAGACAGCCCTAACTAGGGGAAGCTCACTTGTTCATGAACAGATGGGGCTCCTATAAAACCAGGAAGCTGATAGCGGAAGGGGGCTGCATGGAACTAGTCTGCAGTTATTCTTTGAGAGAAGGCCATTTGGGCTGGCAAGCCTAAGTGGGGGAACCAGAAGGAGTAGGAAAGGCTCAGGAAAAAGGCAGCTGCTGATTGGAGGGTCCCTGAGCTGGACCCTGCAGTAGAGGGTGGGCCTGGGTTCTTCTACCAGCCACTGGAAGTGGCACCACAGGGGCAGTGAATGAGAAGACTGCCAGTAAGGAAATACTTTGATACCATGAAATGAGGAAACGTGTAGTCACCTGGCCAAAGGGCCAACTCACAAAGAGGGAGCACAGCGAGTCACAGTGAGAGACAGAGATCAGCAGCAAGGCATGCAGTGAGCAGCAGATTGGGGGGGCTTGGACCTGGAAAGAGCTAATTGCCAGAGTGACCAAGAGGAGGCACCACTTGTAATGAGTGGACCCCCTGAGACAGAGTTATACCACTCTCCACAGTGAGCAGAACCACCTTACCCAAGGCTACTTTTAAAAATGCTGTTCTAGTCTATAACTAGGCCTACTAAGCACTGCTGCAAAGCAGATAATACTTTCACCAGCACTAATACTGGTAGGAAATTTTTTTTTTTAAAGCATCTAACATTGCATATACTTAGGGAAAAGACCAAAGTCGTCATGGGCAGTTCAATGAATATCTCTCCTCAATGTGCAGCAGTGGTTTACCAAAAAAAAATCAAATAAAGTGTTTGGTTGAAATCTTGGCACCATTAAAGTCAATGGCAAAACTCCCATTGGTTTCAGCAGGGCTGGGATTTCACCCTTAGAATGGGATGGAAAATAATATTGATAAGGTTGTGATGCTGCTCTATAAATCAATGTTGCAGCCTGACCTGGGATACCATGCTCAGTTAGAATCATCCTATCTCCAAAACAATATGGTAGGACTAGCGTTTGTTCAAAAGATAGGTGATGAAAATGACGGCTTGCTTGGAAAACCTTGTGTGAATAAAGAGACTGAAAAGATAGGGGCTGTTTATTGTAGCAAGGAGAAGAAGAGGGGACCTGATAAAAGGTTGGCCTAGAGAAGAGAGATCAGGAACTTCTGTTCACGCTTTCTCATGATACAAGATCAAGAGGACATTCTCTGTCACTGAAAGATAGCCACTTTATTCCATACAGTAAAGGAAAATACCTTTCCCACACAAGACAGACTCAGTCTCTGGAACTCACTGCCACAAGCTATCACTGAGACTCAGAGGTTAGCAGGATACAGAAAGGGATTGAACACTTATGTGGATGATGAGAGTGACCAGCGTTGCAATGGCAGATTTTTTTTTTTAAAGCTCTCAAACAAGTGTTTAGGAGTGATGTAAACCCTCATGTTTCGGGACTTAATCCAGCCTCTTACTAATGGGGGACCGGAAGAAACTTTCTCTGGAACGTTATTCTATGCCTGCCTGTCACAGGGTTTCTTGCCCCTTCATCTGGTGCATTTAGTGCTAGCCAGCGTTGGAGACAGGGTGAGATGGACCACAAGTCTGATTCAGTCTGGCAGTTCCCATCTCCCTATACTGTAATTCAGACACTCATTTAGAATATGCCTTAAGAAGAATATGTAGCAGTTTGGATCCAAAGATGCAGGCATAGAGCTAAAGAAAATGTGAGTCAGAGGAGAGAACATACTTTATCCACGTAGTGTAAGACTTACTTGTTTGGAAAGGCTTTTGATTGGTCTAATCAAAAGGTGAGGGTGGGTTTCTTAACAAGCAATTAATTCTTTACTGATGCATTCAGCTGCTGTAGTGATCATCACCAAATATACATTTCTAAATAAGTAAATACTCTCTGGAAAGCTGCCTAATTGCAATGTGCCCTGGGCACTGCTAGTACTGCAGCTTCATGCAAGTCCCCTGCTCCCACAGAAGCAGTGGTAAAAATCTTGAACATAAAACCTACAAGAAAAAAAGGGAAAATGGAAAGCAGCATTTAGGCAAGCTGTTCTGGCTGCCAACGTGCTCTTCAGTCTGGGCTCAGCATTTTCTCTCTCATACATGGTAACTAACACATGCTGATATCTTGCATTATTTTTAATGAGAAACCCCTTTTCTTCCAGTGGAAAGTTGGCTGTCCCTCAGGGTTCTGATCCATTTTCTCCTATTCTTTTTCTCCCTGCCCCATTCCTTGTATTAGGGCCCAATCCAAATCCCATTGAAGTCAAAGGAAAGATTCCCATGGAGTTCAATAGGCATCAGGGCCCAACTGACCCCTTCTAGGTCTGTTCAACATTTCTGCTGCAGCTTGCCACGCAGGAGGATTCTCCCCACGTTCACCCGCTAATCTGTCCAACTCTGATTCTCAGTGCACCAAGAACAACCATATACTTTCACTCAGAATTACTGTAACAGGGTGGATTGCCCCTTGGGCCCAGGCCTCCTGGCCCTTAATCAGCCCTGTTCAATTAGCCCCACCCTCCTAAGGTGTAAGGCATAAAAGGAGCAAAGCCCAGCAGGTGAGTGGTAGCTGGGAAGGAGGATGGACAGATTACTCTGAAGGGTGATAAAATTCTGGGCTTGAACGAGCCTGAGGAACTGAGAGGCTGGGTAGCTAAAGCTTGGGCCAGGAGGAGGCTGGGGAGGCCAGATTTGGGGAGGTGTTTAAAGACTCAGCCTAAGAGATCAAAAGGAAGGACACCCAGCTGCAAAGTGCTGGCTAGAGTGAAGAGCCAGAGGAGGGCACAAGGCAGGTGGAGGCTTGTGTGTGTGCAGGGAGAGACTCAAGGTAGGAAGGCCTAGGTGTGGCTGCTCAGGAAATAGCAGGGAGCCAAACCCAAAAGAGTCCAGGAGGGGCTGAGGGAAGAGGCTGACAGGAGCCCGGCAAAGGTGAAAGCTGTGCCCAAAGCCTGGGCAGAAGAGGGCCTGATGCAGAGGAAAGAAGACAGAGTCCTTGGGCGGGAGGTGGTGGGCTTTTATTAATGACTTAGCTGCAGGGCTGAGTCACTGCAGCAAGTCACCTCTGTGCTGGGAATAGGCTGAAGATTGCTGTAGGGTAACAGAAGCAGAAGTGCTGCCATGCTGGGTCTTGCTGTGAGCGAGTGCTCCAGGATGGTGAGTTGTGAAACCTAACAAAGCGATAACGATTCAAAATAACCCAGGAAATCCTAGCCCCGGCGATGTCAATGGGAGTTTTACTATTGCCTTTGATAAGGCCAGGATTTTACCCCTTAAGTGTAGGCCAGAAGGGACTATGCTGATCATCTAGTGCAGTGTTTCTCAATTGGTGTTCCGTGGAACCCTGGCGTTCCGCGAGATGAATTTCAGGGTTCCATGAAAAATTGAAACTGCGCCGCCGAAAACAGCCGACAGCGTGCGCCGCCGAAAAGGGGAAGATGTCCTGGTTTTTTCAGCGGAGGGTATCGCATGGCCCCGCAGAAGATAAAAAGGGTTCCGCGGCCAAATTTAATTGAGAAACACTGATCTTGTGTGACATCCTGCATACACTGGCCATGTAACTTCACTCAATGATTCTTCCATCAAGCCCAAAAACCTGTGGCTGAGTTGGAGCATATTTTTTAGAAAGAGAACCAATCTTGGTTTACAGACTTCAGCCACCACCTCCCTAGTAGTTAATTACCCCTACTGTTAAAAATTCGCAGCTTATTTCTAGTTTGAATTCAACAGCCAGCCACTGGATCTTGTTCTGCCTTTGTCTGCTAGATTAAAGAGCCCTTTGCTATCAAAATCTCCTCTCCATGCAGACATTTGCAGGCCATGATCAAATTACCTCCTCTTTGATAAACCAAATAGATTGATCTTCTTAAGTCTCTCACTTTTGGGGATGTATTCTAGTCCTCAAATTATTTTTTTTTAGCATTTTGCTAAACAGTCACCAATTTTCAACATCCTTTTTGAAGTATGGTCAGCAAAACTGGACACAGTATTTAGGTAGTAGCCTTACCAGTGCTTTATACAATCCACTATTTCTGATTACTTAACTAGCATGCCTGTCATGTGAGGAATTTAAAAGATTTGACAAACACAGGCATCCATTCGTTCAGTCTGAAAACACTGTAATGAGGTATAAAGTGGGTGAGGTAATGTCTTTTATTGGACCAACATCGGCTGGTGACAGAGACAGGCTTTTGAGCTACACAGAGCTATGCTTCAGGTCCTGAAAATATTACCTCACCCACTTGGTCTCTCTAATATCCTGGGTCCAACATGGCTCTAATATGGCAACCAATGCTTAATGAGCCATGTGTCAAGTCAGCACATTTTGATTATCTCCTCAGAGGACAATATTGAGGTCAGAATCACTGTTCACCAATCAGAACTTGTACACTAATAGCTGCATCCTAGCTGGCTGATACTGACTTTCATCAAGACTATTTTCCTCAATGCTTTTTTTTCTGGACCTCTGACTTAAGCTCCTGTATAAAGTATTAATTTAAAAGGATTAAGCCTGCTGCCAGTTTTTGCTGATAGATGGAATTTTTACCCTAGCTTCTTGGGTGTTTAACAACAGCCTTGAACACAGACTGGCTTCTTGTTTCAGAGAATATTAAGATTTATGGGTCTTTAAGGTGAACACTGACTAAAGTGAAGTTGATGTGAATTCTTTGAATGATTGTACGAATTTTAATCCTCATGAAAGGTCATGGCCTGACATCCCTCATGACTGGAGCCTACTTGTTAGCCACAAAACAGACCTGACTTTTTAATATGACCTCAGCTCAGCCTCCCTTTTCTCTCCCCCCGCCACCTTCTGTGGTTGTATGAGTTCAATCAGGTGGTAGTGTGATATGACCTCTGCTGGCAAATAGGGAGCATAGCACTGTACATGCACAGATATGTGTGTCTTGCAGGCACCCAAAGGAGAGGGTGGGTAATAAAAATCTGACCCAACAACAACTGAATGAGTAGCAGCAATATCCAATTCCCTCCACCAGTGCCTCAGTCCTAATCTGGAAGAACCTTTGACAGTCTTTTAGGCCATCTCCATGTCCACTCAGTCTACAGGGGAGCCCATTAATTTGTGCTCTGACTGGAGGCTTTTGCAATGTTGACACCTGTCCACAGGGCTCAGACTATTAATCAACCACTGGATGATAAGAGCTTTCGATTCCTATGGATATGGGCTTGAGTGGTAACGAGCTACTGGGCCTTCCCAAGTTAGCTTGTTGATTCTAATCTCTTTAGCTGCCCAGCCTCCTGTAAAAGTAGTATAAATGGTTTGAGTATAGTCTGTATTGACTTGCACTACCCATTTTGCAGACTGGAACACTGAGGAACTGACTTCCTGTTGTCACACAGTGAATCAGCAGCAGAGCCACAAATAGAAACCATGAGACTTGACTTCCAGTGCCTTCCCGACATACTTACAAACCCCCACACTAGGACTAACTGTGTTACTTAGCAAACAATCTAAGAAGCTAGTGTGGACCAAAAACAAGGAGAGTCCTGTAGCACTTTAAAGACTAACAAATTTAATTTCTGCAGGCATAAGCCTTCGTGGGCTGTAACCCACTTCATCTGATGTAAGAAAAAGAAATCAGATTGGGGGTATATATACATCTAAGGTTAAGGAACAACAATGGGGAAGTTAGGTATAAGCAAAGTCCATTCAGTTAGAGCAGTTGAGGCCTATTCACAACCATTGATTAGGAGGTGAGAATGTGTAAACAGTGACAATTACTTCTTGTAATGAGATAACCATTCAGAGTCCCCATTCAGACCCAGTTTGATTGTGTCAAGTTTGCATATGCGTTCCAGCTCCGCAGTTTCTCTCTGAAGTCTGTTTTTGAAGTTTTTTTGTAGAAGTATGGCAACTTTCAAGTCAGCTACAGGGTGGCCTGGGAGATTGAAGTGCTCTCCGACTGGTTTATGGATGTTACCATTTTTTATGTCTGATTTGTGTCCATTTATTCTTTTGCATAGTGACAGTCCGGTTTGGCCAACGTACATGGCAGAGGGGCATTGCTGGCACATGATGGCATATATTACATTAGTAGATGTGCAGGTGAATGGGCTCCTGATGCTGTGGCTGATGTGGTTAGGACCTGTGATGGTGTCACTAGAGTCAATGTGTGGGCAGAGCTGGCAACGGGGTTTGTTGCAGGGGTATGTTCCTGGGTTAGTGATCGTCTTGTATGGTGTACGGTTGCTGGTGAGTATTTGCTTCACACTATGGACTAGGCTGTCCCTAGTTTTTGTGGAAAGGTGTTGTGGGAGGAGAATACAAGGAGACTTGCACGCCCCAAGCACTTACCAGAATCAAATGTAGTCCTTGCATTCAGGAGCATGCACGGATGAGATGGCTACTTCCATGCACCCCTAGAGACCAGAAGAGGCAGGGCAATTGCCGTGCCCTTATGCCCAAAGGCTCACAGGATGGAAAGAGGAGAAGGTTGCACCATTCTCAGAGGAACAAACTCCCCTTCACACTGAGGAGCACAGTCTCCCTCTGAGCTTCCTCTAGGCGATGTGGCTGCTAAATGCCACAAGCACAGGCTGGTGCCTTAAAGGCAGAGTTTTTCCTTGTATTAGTAAAGTAGCAAATACTTCAGCAGCATGAAAGCAGCTGTGTGGCTATTAAAAAGTAAAATCAATCAAGACTGCACACCAAGTGGCACTAAACCGCTATAAAATTCAAATAGGGCTGCAGAGTGCGGTACAAACAAACCCCCTCCACAGCACGGTTATTAAATGAAAGTGATTCACAAGTGCTGGAGAGAAAAACAATATGAAAATACCAGAGAGACGATGCATAATTTCCCCATCTCCAGGCTGTAAAATGGCAGTGCTAATAGGTACCTATTTTGGAAACATGAAACGGGCTCATTCTCTCCCCCATCCCAGCACATTCTGATCAAAATCATCCTGATCTTGGGTTCAACATTTGTAATCTGTGACAAAAGTGAAGTGAGTAGATTATAAGACAACACAGCTGAGTTCTGTGCTAACTGGCATTAACGAGATCCGGTGCCAGAAACCATGACATCTTACATGTGCTAATATCCAAACCCATCACCATTGGGGGGACGTCAGAAGGAGACGCAATACAACAAACAAGACATTAGCAACACTATCAAGCCATTCTTTACAAGACGTCACTCATGCACAGGTGTTGGGGCTGATTCTCTATTTCCCTGATTCTTGCCATCATTACATCCATATGCAAAGGGGAGTGTACAATGACAACATAGTGCACAGTGATGAAGAATCAGGCCCATAAAGAGAAGGCAAATGGAGGACATACTGTTACGTTAATGAGTACTGCTTACTGGAGACAGTGAAGTAGTCAGCCTGGTGGGAGGATGTGGTTTTAGATGGAATTTCCAGATTAATCTCCCTTCAAATTGCATTGATTTATAGAAGCACCCTGGAGTAACTAAACTTAAGGTGAAACATTCCTCATGCCAGTGAGAGTAGCTGGTTTAGCAGCTGGTAAGGTGCATCTGCTGTGGAGGTGCTCCACGAAGGATCCTTTAGCCTACAGGGCATGGTACAATAACCCTGAGCATGCCAAGCATTCTGTGGGGCAGAGGACTGGAGGGCCCATGCAGAAATAGACCCTCTGGTTCCACCCCTCCTTTCTCTATCCCCTTCTCTCCCCATAGCTGAGCCCCTAATCGGGGGAGGGAGGGGCTCGGAATGGTTTTAAGACAGAATCTAGCAACCTCGGACTAGTTTACATTTCATTTCTGCATGTTTCTTACATTTGAAGAACCTATCTAGTTCAATACTAAATCTGAACAGAAAACTATGAGCTGATGCAAGTCCAGAATGCCACTTGTCTGGGCACAGTTCGTAGGTGACTCAAGTTTCCCTACTAGAAGGCATTTTATTGGTTGTAATTATCTCTGGTGGGGGCAGCTGTGTCATTTCCTTGGCTTCTCAAGTGCCAGATGATAATTTTTCCATGAATATGTTAACGCTCATCTGAAATGATCCTAACAGAAATGAGTGGAAATCTTCCACAGGCAATGGCAGCCTTCCATAGTTATACTCCGAGTCAACATTCTTTTCTTGAACACTAACTGTGACATTACCGCTTTGCAGAGGGCCATCACTTGGGCACTCAAACTAGGGCTTAAGTGGTGCATCAGGCCTTGGGTTAGTCTTTTGCACAGGGATGAATTTCAATCTCATTGTTCAATGGGATTTCCAAACAAATATGAGCAATATGCTCTCTGCATAAATTAAGATGGGGAAAGCGTGTGTGTGTGTTGGAGGGGAGGAGAGAGAGGGAGGGAACATCACAGAATTTAAAAGCACACGTGAATAGAAAGGTACAGATTACAAAAATTATGAGTCAACTTCCCAGTTGCAGCACGAGGAAGTTGAACCCAAGCATGCTTTGTAATGAATTCATTCTGTTTTAAGCAAGCTCATAAATATGCATTAGCTGACTCATAGCCTTGCCTTAGCTGAAACAAAACTTTGAATCGATGAAATTGCCATTTTTTGTGGAAGGTGGTTGAAAGCCTGGGCTAGACCAAGTCTAAACTGGATCCTTAGACACTCTAAAGAACATACATTTAACTTTTGTAAAAGGAATACAAGTAGTAATCAAATTTATGGATACAAAATATCTGTGATCCTGTACCTACACTGATGATCATTTCTGAAAAGGAAAGTGAAGCCATTTCATATAACTACAAGTAAATCAGATCATATTCAGACACTGTTAAGAAAAGAACTTTATAAATCAACACTTTTAAATCTAGTAAGACATAGAACTATAGGTAAACAGTTTATGTTCTGCCATTAAAATATCACTTGCGCTTAGGATATGGCAGATGCAGAGACAGCTTTAAGTGATTGCAATATGAAGTTAGACACAATGACAGAATTGAGGTTAGCTGTGCAGTAGTACTTAGAGAAAAACTTTAAAAACAAAGACGTACTTCAGAAAAATGGTCCTTCGAATGTCACTGGTAAAGGTGTAAGAAATTATTCTCAGCTGCACACAGGAGAAAGGAATAGAAATTCATAAAAGCAACAATTTATTTTGATAAATTGTTATTTGAACAGGCAAATATTAAGATTTCAAGTTGTTTATGGGGGGAACTGAGAAAACTAGACAATAAGGAAACATTTAACAGTATAACATGTTCATAAGATGCAATATTGACTTTTGTGCAGAGGAATATCAACACTTATTGCCCAGAGAGGTAAATATTGATTATAATCAAAATTTTAGTGAAAAGGCAATAAATCTTAATTTTATTATAACTAGACGTCAGTACATGTAATTGTCACATGCATTATGAATGTCTCCTTTATCAGAAATATTTGGAATTCTTTCCATTGGAGTCGTGAATTTTTAAAAAAGGTAATAGTGTCTCCTCTGAAACAAACATTCTAAAGCGAAAATTAATTAGCGATTCAAAAACACCTATTCATGAACCAATCAGGAAGCAGAGGTTGGAAGGACATCTGACTGGCTCAAAGATAAATGATAGTTTTGCTCAACATGTCTGCAGCCAATCTGAATACCTGCAGTAATAGCTGTGATTTGATTGGCTAACCTTCTGCCCTCAGTCTGAGCTAAGGCCACCTGAAGTCAATGAGCTCCAGCAGCTCAGTACCTCTGAAAATTAAGCTTTTTATTCTCTATCTGATTGCTCAGCTATTTGGGGTCTTCTGGCCAAGCTTATACTTGGCATTGGTTGGTTGGTTTTTCTGTGTCTCTGAGACAATCCCTTAACCATTTTCTTATGCTGATCGCCAGCTCTTTGTGGTATATATCCAAAATACTTTCTCCCAACACCATGTGGTTCTTTCGAGAATCATTTAACTTCCACTCAATGTCTCTTTGTTTTAGTAGATCTCTTAAATTGCATAAGGAAAGTTTCACTCTTGCTTCCATACTTAGCACTTCCACAGACCCCGATAAAGGCTCCGGGGAGTACAATCCCTTAGACAGCAGTACTACATTTCTAAAAGCCTGAGTTCTTTCCTTCCTACAGGTTTTATGGTTCCATTTTCTTACCTACTCACAGCAGTGGCACTAGTCATTGTCTAATGCCATTGCCAGTCAGACATTTGAATGAGCCCTTCTAAGCAGGGAGGTGAGCACAGTGCTAAGAGTGAGAGATGTAGAATACTTGGTTTAATAGTAAACCTGACCCATCCTTTCCTTTCCATATGCCATTCGTTCTAATGAATGGCAAGCAGGACACTGGCAAATTTTTGAAACACTCGCACCTTCAAACACTATGAAATGGAAGCAGCCAATAATCAGCAGCAATTCTACCAGAACATTTTTTCCCTCCTCATGGGATGCCCTGCTCCCTGCCTAAGGTACACCAAACAGAGCTCAGGCATATCAGAAGGATCTGTTCCATGAAGTTCTTCCCACAATTATTTGCACCCATAACATTCCCCTCACAATTATTTCCAGGTGCAAAACCTGATGAAACTTTTAAAAAAATAAGGCCCACAGGTGATAACATTAATAACCTTTCTAATGTAAAATAACCCCCAAATAAGGCCCATTTGTAGAAGACATTTCCATTGCCTAAAACAACACATCTGCTAAAACATTAAACAGCCCTGGAACTTACCCCTAAACGCTTTGCACATTAGTGGGAATATGGGGAATTGAAAAAATGCAGGATCAAGACTCTAATGTAAACAATTTTTTTCCTGCTCCCATTGGAAAGCCATTCTAATAGGCAGATTCATTTTAAAATCCTCCATTTTTAAAGGAAACACAAAAAACATTGTAAGTCACCAACAGATCTTCTTTTTAGTTATCATTTATGGAAAGTGAGAGAAGTCAGATCAGAAATGTATCCTTTGGCTGTGGTTCACTCAGTTGCTTAATATGCATGTTCTCTGTGTCTCACTATTATTCCAAACCTACTTGGGTAGATAACTACAATTCAAGAAGGAATATAAAAAACATTTGCAGTTTAGCGATTGTTAAATTATTATTACTTATGGTAGCGGTCATCTAGTCGCACCAGAATCCAAGCAGAATATCAATAGCAAGTCAGTTCTTAAAGAAGCAGAGCTGGAGAAACACTAATCAACACTTAAATAATTTTGTAATGGTGTTTTATAAACTTCAATTTCTGTTAACACTGCTTCCCGTAGAGAACAAATGGCTTAAAATGGCACACTTCAAGCCTCTCTTTTATCTGAAATGCTTTCTATTCTCTGGGTGAGAATTAAGCACAGTATGAATTTGGTTTTCAGGGAAGCTCCAAACACTAAAATCGGTGCTGCTAAGCTGTTTAATAATCTATTTGCCCGTATGAAAGACTCTTGCATATCGTCTATAGGGTTTGCTTATGGTCCATGGAAGAATGATGGGGAGAAAAGATTATTAAAGACAATACTTTGCAGTCAGAGACTTGCATAGAATAGGCAGGGTGGTTTGGTGGAATGCGCACAGGTTAGGATGTTATGAGCTCTGTTCCCAGTTCTGCTATTGACTTGCTGTGTGGCCTTGTGACAGTCACTTTGCCTTTCTGGCTCAGTTTCCTATCTGCAAAGTGGGATGATTATATTACTTACCCATTTACTTTAGAGGCATATTATGAAGATTGATTGATGTCTGCACAGTGCTTCTAATACATAAGGTACTATACAGAGCTCCTATTCAGCAAAATACTTGTGTGAGTTTAACTTTAAGCATGTGCTTACATCCGATTGAAGTTAATGGGAATTAAACACATACTTCAGTGGTTTGTGGAATACAGAAGTCCATGCAGAACCAGGGCCTAAATGGTAAGTAATGCTTTAATTCCTTTTATTCTGCTCCAAGTTTAGAAATGGTTTTGTTTTTAACTTTGTAGGAGCCAGTTTGGTAAAAGACTGCAGTGATCACATGATGCAAGAATTAGGATTAATGTACATAATAAAAATTCACTCACTCACCAGCCTGTACAGCTTGCCTCACCTATGCATTGCTTGCTCAATATATGACTTAACATCAATTTGCACTGGATCTAGAATGGACTTCACATAACTGAGAAGAGCAAAAAGAATGATCTGCATCTCTTTTTGATGCATTCCCCACTTTATCATACTAGTTTAACACTATGGAGACAAACTCATACACTAAAAACCAAACACTTGGTAGGCTTAGGGGCAGGTCAAGGTTCAAAGGATGACTGATTGTAAAGATTCAGTATCACCTTAAAGTGAAAGATGGACCTAAACCTTATTTACAAACTAGGCTACTCCGAAACCCGATGTAGACCTCACCTTCCCCTACACTGAAACTTGCCCCCAGCTTCTGCCTCGTCACACTGGTCCAGTGATTCAAAGGGGCCATCAAGCTGCTCTCATGGACAGACTTTCAGAAGTTCTCAAGACACAGCAGCTCCCATGGAAACCGATAGAAGCGGTGGGTGCTGAGCATATTTGAAAACGTGGCCGCTACAGGCAGGTGCCTATCTTGTTTAAGTGAAAGTGGATCTATTTTAAAAATCATGCATGAAAGGGCAACTGAGAATTCCCTGGCAGGGGCTCACATAGAACCATCATACCTGGATCCTAGCATAGGAGGGTTCCTGCTAGGGGAGGGAGTTGACTTGGACAGAGCACATTGTATTTCTCTGGTCCCCGGCCAGCATAAAGTGGGCTGATACAAACCAGCATAATTTAAAGCAGCCCTGACAGTGTTTGGAGTTATGCTGGAGGCTACACCATCCCCAGGGAGGCACAGAGACCAGGGAGAGAACATAAAGCCCACTTTTGTGTCCCCATCCTGAGGGCAATCTGACTGGATCCAAAGATGAGGACTTAGAAATGATAAAAGAAAACAATGCTGGGGTTTTGTTTCTGTTTTAGCCCCAAAGCTCTCTTCCTACTAGTAAATTATCAAGAAGTAGGCAGTCCTAATGAATATAAACAGAGCATGTATTTATGTCATTCATGACATTGACATCTACCAGTGCTTAAAATACCTACATCCTTCAATCAGGAGAAAAATCAACCTCAGTCACTCATTCTGCTATCAATAGCTATCACAACATATTAACCTCAGGGATAGAATTAGCTGTAGATACAGCCCTATAACCTCTTGCTGGTGCAAATGAGTTTACATAGTCTGTACTCCTGCAATCCCCATGAGAAGCAATGAGACCTGCTACCTCTGATTCTAATGATGAGCACAGACTGCATATCCGTATTTTTATAGACACTCTAGAGAAAGGTGATTGTAGTATACCCTACATGAGCCTACTGATGAGTTATGTAGAATAGCTGCCAGTATCTATTAGACCCTCTAATATACTATAGTTTATTAGGATGGACACTGAGACTCAGTGAATTACTGTACTTAATTTATTTTATAGGTGTTAAGTGAGTGTGGATATGGGCAGAATAAAAATTCTTTGGCTAGTTTTCTAATCAGATGGCAGTTAGTGTAAGGCTTTTACTAGGAAAGGCTCCAGGAGAGAAAATAATGATCTGAGCCAGCAGTCAGGCAAGAAAATTTACAGTGGTGCTGGGGGAGAGTTCTAAAGGGCACGTCCCCCATAGACTTCTACAAGCTGATTCAGTTTAGCTGCTGTATCCCTACTCCCCTTGCCCCAGTCATCCTCCCCCCATTTTCCTTATAGACATTTGATAGTAGTTCTCAGACAATGCCATTAAATTATGTTCTCTAGCAGCAGCCCATTCATTTTGAAATGATGACAGCAATTGAGTGAAGCAAAGGTGTTCCTCAGCCTTTGTTATACGTAGAAATGTTCATCTGGCTTATTTGTAACCCGCAGGATGTTGATAACATCCGAAGGATGTTGATAAATTGGAGAGGGTTCAGAGAAGAGCCACAAGTATGATTAAAGGATTAGACAACCTGCCTTATAGGGATAGACTCAAAGAGCTCAGTCTTTTAGTTTAACAAAGAGAACATTAGGGGTGACTTGATTACAGTGTATAAGTATCTACATGGGGAACAAATATTTGATAATGGGCTCTTCAGTCTAGCAGAGAAAGGTATAACATGAACCAGTGAGTGGAAGTTGAAGCTAGACAAATTGAGACTGGAAGTAAGGTGCACATTTTTGGCAGTGAGGATAATTAACCACTGGAACAATTCACAAAAGGTCATAGTGGATTCTCCATCACTGACAATTTTTAAATCAAAATTGGATGTTTCTTCCAAAAGATCTGCTCTAAGAATTATTTGGGGGAAGTTCTATGATCTATGTTGTATGGGAGGTCAGACTAAATAATCACAATGGTCCCTTCTGGCCTTGGAATCTATGAAGGGAGCTGTCAGAGTGGAGGCAGCAGGTCCTGAGGTCATCTGTAGATAGAGTGACCAGATAGTACATGTGAAAAATTGGGGTGGGTGGGAGGGAGTAATAGGCACCTATATAAGACAAAGCTCCAAATAACGGGACTGTCCCTATAAAATCAGAACATCTGATCACGCTATCGGTAGAGCCTGCTTCTTCCCTCCCTCGAATCAGGGCCAGAGCTCTGTTCTCCCTGTTGCTTGTTCTCCCCCACTGTGTGCACACACAAAAAAAGGATTCACTCCACAGCATTTACAAGATCCTGGCAAGAGAGGGAGGGAGGGAGGGAAGAAGAAAACGGGTGATAGTTCCCCAGAGGAACTATCTTCCCTGTCAGTGCAGCTGGTCAGTGTTTTAAATTCAATATAATTTGTCAATTAAAAAGAGCCTTTTTTCTCAATGTGATAGGCTGTTCACCTCACACAAGGCCTGGAGGGGTTAACTTGACTAAGTGGGCCAATTAACTGCTCAGCTGCACCTGAAGAAGGAGACAGGGAGCAGTAATTTAAGTAGAACAGGCTCAGCTGGGCAGGGAGAGGCATGGCCTCTATCAGACAGAAAGCTGCCATTAGAAGGGGGTTAGAGGGAAGGCGTTTTCTGTCATTCCTTGGGTGGTGAGTAGGGACTAGAGGCAGAAAGCCTCCAGTTACTCCCTGGGAGGAGGGAGTGTGACTTGGCAAGCCCAGAGCAGGGAAAGAGTCAGAGAGGTAGGCAAGGTTCAGGGGAAAAGCACCAAGATAGGGGCTAGATCAAACCCCACAGTTTGACAAAGAGAGGGACCTGGAGTAGAGTAGAGGGGAGGCCTGGGTCCCCCACCAGCTGCTGACAAAGTGACACTAGTGGGGCAGGTGAGCAGAAAGACTGTCTGAGCCCCTTTGTCAAAAGGGACTTTGATACCCCTGAAGTGGGGAACATGTATGGTGACCCAGCTGGAGGGCCAAGTCTCGAAAAATAGACTGCAGGTCCTAGAGCAAGAGAAGTCCTCAGGGTGAGAGGAAGATGGGGAGACACTGCTAGAGGAGGTTGCAATGCCTAGCCAGAGCTAATCCCCAGAGTGAACAGAAGGAGGTGCCCCCTGCCATGCCCTAATTTCCAATTAGGTACAGTAGGCACGTGCCTTGGGGAGCTAGTGCCCCAGGGGTGCCTAAACAGTGGCGGATTACTGTGCTGGCCAACGGAACCCCTGCCTGGGGGGCCATCCATGAGTGCTGCAACTCTGGCCTCACACCCTGCTCCTCCTTTCTCCCGGGGCCCCATCACCTTGCTTCTCCTCTTTCAGAAGCTGGAGCCTGGGGTGAGCATATTCCCCCTGCCTGGAGCTGGCTGAGCTGGTCACCCCAGCCCCCTCCCTTCCTGCCCCTGCCTCCCCTCTTCCCCCTCACCCGCATGGAAAACAAAGGTCAACCCTAGGTGCTGAAGAAGCTGTGCCTAGGGCTGCATAAGGAGTATATCCAGCCCTGGCACCTGGTGTGACTGGACCCTTTGCCACTCAAAATTATCTTGCAGAAAACTTTCCTTTTTAAGAAATTTTCCATATTTTGAAAGAAAAAACCAAAAGTCATTACCCCCACCTGTCTCTTCTGAAATATCAGAACATTTCTGTGAACATTTTCTGGGGAGAAACTCCCCCCCAGATTTTTTAATTGCTTTCTGGATTTTCCACAACAAACAAATACCACTTTCCAGCCAGCTCTGTGTACCAGAAAATATGTTGTGTTGGTTCTGCTAGTGCACAAGATTTGAACAGTATCAATTAAGGTTAAGGAAGAGATTTAAAAGGCTCAAATGCACAGCAGCAATGAAAAGCAAAATATGGCCAATTAGTGCAAGATGTTCATTTCATTTAAGATAGTTAAATATTGAGATTAAATGTTATGAACTATTAAATAAAATTAAAGCCAAAATTAACTGTCATGCATTTCATGCCTCCGCTATAATTACTCTTTATTAGTGATGTTCACAAAGGGACAGGCGTCTCCACTTGATAGGGAGTTGGAAATATCTGTCATCATTTGGGGCATGCATCAGTTGGTGATCTGCTGTCTCCACTCTCACTGATATCAAAGGGAGCAGAGAGAACTCAGCACTTTGCAGCATTGGACCTGTGAGTAACTGATAACCATCCTCCTAGTGTTTCAAATGGCAGTACCCTTTTCAGAGCAGCTTTTTAAAAAAAAATAAAATCACCCTCCATGTGTTCACTAATTATTCACTCCTAAAAATACATAATTTGTCCTGGAGACCAAGAGGAGATTAAGGTACAGATTTTTTAAGAAGATAAGATATTTTTATATAAAGAAAAATCCATAAATATATGGAAATTAATAGGCTCTCAGAAAAGATTCTCTAACTTTAAATGAAGATGATGGTTATGCATCACCAGCTGTTTATAATGCACTGATTGAGGGTTTAATTGACACAGGATAATTGCTTATTCTTCCTAATATATGGTGAAATGTATTTTTCTTACTCAGCACATAGCACTGATGAGGGGCCTTGTGATGGAAGGCAAAACATTTGTGACAGACTCAGTTTTGTTTTGAAGCTAGCGATGAAGATTCTTCAGCAGGAGTAGGTCAGTTGTCACCATAATTTTGGGGCTTTGCTATAGTAAGTTCTGTGGAGGATCGTACTCAATTAGGAAGAAAATCTGTGACAGTGGTAATGGCTGGTTCTCCATAACTATGTGGTATAGTTTAGATGAGTTATAGTATTATGGCAGAATCAGTAAATCATTCTTAGTGCAGGATTTGGAATCAAGAGAAGACTGATATTTTCTTTTTTGAAGGAAGAAGGTGTAAAATAAATGAGAATAGGATTTAAGCCAAAAGAGAGCTTAGAAATTCTTGGGACTCGAGTATTCGCTATAGCTAGAAAATTAATCAATGCTGAAAGACTGATTTAAAAACAGCTAAGTGTGAACAACAGGGATGTTAATTGTTGATCACTAAAACTAAATGTTCAGCAGGTATTAATTAAAGATGATTGCTAACTGTGGAGAAGGATCATCAAAGAATGAGCTACAAAATCTTAGAGACTGCTGTAGCAGCTGAAAGTAAAATGAACTAAGTAAAAAAATAGTTTTGGAAAGCCAAACATCCTAATTTTGGGAGACAGGAGGTCCAAAGCACTCATGCTTCTAAATCTGCTAAGTGTGTTTGTTTTGTTTTTAATTCACAGCAGCGTCACAGGTAAGTGTTTGAATTTCCTAGCACATGTACGGCCCCTGAATCTCATTCCCCCAGCACCATCATCCCAGACTGCTGAGATTTTTCCAACAGCGGGGAGGCAGAACCAGGCAACGCAGCTTTCACCTGCCTGCTGAAGGCATGGATGCTTATGGAGGGGTTAGAGGGCAGGCCCCACCTGGGGACTGGATGGAGAGATGGTGGATTGGGAGGGAGGGGTTTCTCACCACATGGTGGCAGCCGTCCAGCCCAGAGGGCCGGCCCCCAGCAGGCCTAGGGGAGATACTGCAGCGCCAGCTGGTGCGGAGCTGAGACCCGGAGCTGCTGCTTGGAGCACAAACAGGTGTGTGGGGCCTTCCCCAGCAAGGGGACTGGGGCAGGGTGATCGGGATGAGGCTGGGATCCATCCCACCACCCTGATCCCCCTGCCGGGGCAGGCCCCCCTCAGATGCCCCAGGGCTCTTTGGGCAGGGAGACTTTCTCACTAGGCATATGTAAAGCGCCTTGCACAACTGGGACCCTGATCTTGGGTGGGGCATTTTGCCACAACCATACAAATAGTGTGCTTTGGGGGTGTCAGCATGGCTTATGTATTACTGATCCTGTCAGTGAAGGAGAAATTTGCAGCTTGCTTTTTGCGACGGGTCCTGTCCATCTGGTGTGGAATAATTTGGGTACAGCTAAGTGAATGATTGATTTATCTGATTGTCATGGATTCCTGTTTTCTGCTCACAGCATACCCGTGAAGAGATGGCAATTTCCTTGCCTTTATCCATCTTTAGATTGATGGCAACGTTTTCTCTGGGTGTAAATCTTTGAAAATCACACTGTGTTGCTTAGCTGGGATTGGTCAGATATCACATACATCAGATCAGGGAATAGAAATGATGCTATGTCCAAGCAATTCTAGCGCACTGAGTGTGCATGTTTAAAATTTGTTAATATTCATGCCAGGAAAAAATTAATTTCTCCAACATTCATTAAACCAGGAGGACTCTGAGCAATGCTGAAATGAATTCAGATAAAATGGGAGAGGAACAGTGTGTGTAATTATTTTTGCAATATTTACCTAGCTTTCATTCTGGCACTAGGTCAATATTTCTAGCAATTTATTCTCTTTATTGAGACTCCTGTTGGGTTTCCCATGAGCATAGTCCTCTTAGGCCAATGCTTACTAGGCTACATCATCCAGATCATCAGGCTTCTTATACAGCTCTTGCAAAAATCCTGTAATTTAAATTTCTTCCCAAAAAATTACATCCTTCATTTGTCTTCTCTGTTTCCTGACTGCTAATTCCATTTGCGCATGCTGTTAATTTTGGAGTGTAGTTTACGTTTGTTATCAGAGTTTTTAAATGACTAGAAGTGCTGCTTCTGCTTAATCTGTCCATGACTCTGAGTCTTTTGGAACGAACGTTTTGAGTGTCTTTCATCGCTCCCTACTACCTTGAGATGGATCCATTTCCCTAGGATTTTTTTTCTATATCACTAGAAATGTTGAAAATGAACGGGAATCTTCTCTGAAGGTGTTGCAAACACAAGGCATAAATTGTGCAAAGTGCTGAGTGCCCCCTGCAGAGTGTTGTGCAGCCTTGACTCTCATAGGCTCTGAGGATACTGAACACAGTGCAGGAGGAGCTCAGCATCTTGCAGCATTAAGCCCCAATTGAGGGTATGTTAAGCAACTCAGCAGCATGCAATTCTCAAGCTTGGAGCCCAGTCCAACCAAAAAGAGCCACTGCCATCTTGACAATGGACAATCACAAAATCTGCTCTTTAGCAGCTCCATTTAAAGTAACGGTTTAAACATGGTAGTAATGAAGGGCAGAATAGCGTGGGGGTAGTGAGCACTCTGGAAACACAGTGGGCCTGATTCACCATTGCTCTGTACCTTGTGCCATTATTTACGCTAGTGCAAAGCAGGTCTAACACTACTGTTCTGATCTGCTACCGTTGGGCACTCACTTTGTATTGGTATATTGTTATTTGGATTATGGTAACACCTAGAAGGGCCCATCTGAAACCAGGTCCCCATTGTGCTAGGAGCTGTACAAATGCATAGTGATAGACAATCCCTGCCCCAAACACTTTACAATCTGAATAGACAAGACAGACAAAAGGTAGAAGGGAGAGGAAATGGAGGTACAGAGAGGGGAAATTGGCTTGCCTGAGGTTACCCAGGAGGTTAGTGGCAGAGTGAGGAATAGAATCTATAACTCCTGCCCTGCCCACTGGGTCGTTTTTCTTCTAACCAGCGTGTCGAACAACTATGAATTGAGCCCAGTGACCTCAGTCAAGTGGCTGCTGAGAACTGCAGTATCTGATTGTTAAATAATGCTCATAATGGACAACTCAACTCATGATATTAGGTTTTTATTCAGTATGTCCCCTGTAAGTGGTATTTGGCAGGCTGGAGAATGTATGGTGACAACACATGAATGCATTTAGTGGCTGGTCAAAGGGAGTGAGCAGCCATTGTAAAAATGAGAGAGAATGTGAATCTCTGCTCAGAAAATTTCTCCCTTTAGTGAACACTGGGCTATACTTGTCTTTCATTCTGGGAATGTAATTTTGCTTCTAAGGAAGTTTCTACTGGAGGCAAGAATAAAAATTGGTGGTGGTTTGGGGAAGCACCTGAGCAAAGAAAATACAATTGTTACTATAGGGGTTTCAACAACAATGTAAAATCTTAGGGTGTTTCTGTAGACTTCGCTGTTAACTATAGGATATTTACGCAACTTGTGTAGAATGATTCCATAGGCTCTATTAGCAAGTGTGGAACAAATGTGATCATCATGCGTACACTGCCTTGGGACAGTGCATATGTCATGACTCTTGGGTTTCAAACCCGGATCTGCGGGGTTCCTGGGCGTCATCCCAAGTCAGGCCTCCCCCTGATGTTTATTGGCATGTGTTAGGATCAGGCTAGCTGAAGCCCAGCTCAGATAGACCGCTCCAGCCCTGGACCCCATTGGGGGAACACTGGTATTCCTGACTGGCCCGCTCCCCCTATTTAAACCAGAAAGAGAAACAGGAAGCTGTCTATACAACTGAGCTCCACGCTGCTTTGGACTGCTCATCCAGCGCTGCTGTCTCCTGACCTCCCGATTTCCTGATTCTGGCTGATTCTTGGTATCTGACTTTCCATTCCTGACCTCTGCGCTTGGTCTCCTGGTTCTGAATTCTGGCTGGTATGGAGACTTTCCCTCCTATGCTAACCATTAGGCCCAGGTACATACATCCTGGCCCTGACAGCATAGGGGAAAGGCAACTATACAGTACTGCATGCCATTTTAAGTTTAAAAGTGGAATAAAATTCAAGGAAATTTTTTAAATGAAGTTGTCTCCAACCACAAGCTCAAAGCATTTCATGTGGAAAATAAGTCCTGTGAAAGAAGTCCTCCAAACACCTCAAACTCATGTCTTTCCTTTTTTTTTTTTTTTTTTTTTTTTTAAAAACATAGGACTGGGAAAGAGTCCAGTTCAAGTTCCTTCTAGAATAAATTGTTCCTTTAAGGCCTGAGCCAAAGTCTTTTGAAGTGAATGGAAGGCTCCCATTCAGACAAGAGCCTGAAAATAAATAAGCCTTGTACTGTGTTCTGAACAGCAGCAAATTCCACCTCTTTTGAACTGACTAGGGAAGCAAATATGGGTTGAAGATACTCTGCCTCCTTGGGCTAGGACATGAGGGGAGAGGCAATTTCTGAGCTACTAAGATATCACTATTAACAATTAATAAGAAAAAGCAAAGGAAGCCCAACAAATCCACCTCTTGGATGAAAAGTAAGACCCGTATATAGCCAGTAGAAGCGCTGATGGCCTAAGTTTAATGTTCATCCAGTCACACTGAGGCTGTAATCCAACAAAGATTTACACACATCCTTAACTTTAAAGTTTACACACTGCAAGAAGCCCAAATGAAATCAATGAGACTACTCACACCGCATACAGCTACGTATGCATAAGTCTTTGAAGGCTCTGGGCCTTGGAACATTTTAAAGGTTACAAACTCCAAGCTAATGTATTTCCATCTGTCATGTACAATATCTATTGCGTTACTGGGAATTACAAGATATGCATGGTCATAAACAGTGCGTAAGGATTTCTAAACATCCCTCAATAGACCTCAGAAAAGGAAAACTGGTACTTTGTACATACAGAAAATGCCTGTCTTTGCTGAATCAATTAGCATTTTTTGCTGCTGAACACTAGAGTTTTCTCCATGGTCCCTCTTTTATTGATAACATTCAGTACTTTGACACAGCTGTATTGCTCAGTCTTAAATAAGCATTAACAATTCATCTGCAGCCATCTTTTAAACTACCTACCACACATGACTGACTTCTTCTTGAGTCTTGACAATCTTCCTCCTACTTCTTTATTGCAGCACTTTGTAAACACACTCACCACAATTTGATTGACTGGAAGTTCTCTTAGATGAAAAATTTTTCACAGAATTTATCTTTAATTAAGAATCCATGTAGCCATCAGGAAAATTAAGTTACCTTTTTGGGGAGGATTTATTAAGGTTGAAATAGCTTGTCTCAAGAGCCTCTTAATACGCAGTTGCTATTGAACTAGTTGAAGGTAAATTTTGAATTTGGTCATGTTATTTTTACTAGGATAGGTGGTTAATGAGACACAATGCCTTGTGCATGATGTTGTTCTAGAGGGTTTTTGTTTGTGTGGAGTCTGCAACTGACAGTGAATTGCTATCACAACGCTAGAATTAGGCATTTGAATTACAATTTTAACCTGATCAGAGTATTAAGACGAATTGCTAATTCCTTCTATAGACTTTTAAAAAAGACAATGCAATACACTCAGTTAAAGTTCTTTTCATTTGACTTTGTAGGAGTGACAATAGCTATGGTGTGGCAATTTAAAATATGGGGGGTGGGGAATTCTGGAGCTACTCACCTTGCACCTGATCTATATTCCAGTGGAGTCAGTGGAAAGGTTTCCGTTGACTCCAGGGGACTTTTGATCAAGCTCTTCTAAAATGGGATATGAACATGCAACAGTTACTCCCTAAAGCAAGACCATTTAATGGTGCTGTCTGCATGCAGTCCATAGTGAATGATTAATTGTGGTAGATGCCAAACTCAACCTAGTGTATTTAATTACCATATACATTTGTGGCCTAATCACCCCAGCTGCTTTCTAGTACCAGGTGCAGAAGAAGCTGAAAAAAATTTAAGCAAATGATACCTTCAGATATTAAGGGCTTCCATGGAAATGTGCTGAGTGATTCTGCAGCTGTGGTAATTGCTGTGAAACTAAGTATTGCCCAGGAATCATACTTCCAATTTTTAACTTTAAATGAGGGCCAAATTGACTGGTACATTCCAGCTGCATTGCACCTCTCCAATCAAGCAATGCATCCTTATACCCATCACACTGCTCTTTTGAAGGCTGGAATGGCACAAAATAGCCAGAATGTACCAGTGAATCTGGCCTTATATTCCTAGCGCTCATGGCTGCAAAGATTGTTTTCCAAACAAATGGAACTAGTATAGTTGTGTCCCATGAATTAGCACACAGCCTGAGACAACAGCTGTCATAGCAATTAACCCTGTTAACTCTGGAACCTAATGATGACTATTTTAAATTTCAGCACTGAGCATTTTGTCCTGATTCAGGAAAGTATCCCATAGTAGGACAGTATTTAAGCACATTCTGGCAATGAAACACATTCCTTAGAGATGTCCTGAATAGGAATGAATTTAAGCATGTAGTCACAGTCTGTCCTGTAGTAGGACTCCTTGCAGAAACATCCAGCTACTGTACTTCTCCCACAATCACAAATTGCCCCCCACTTACCACTAGATGCCAAAAGCCCTAACTGCCCTGTATCCAGCCTCATAAAAACTCTCCTTGAACATTTCCACAAGGTATTTGCAGTGGAGAGCATTTGCTAAAGCAGGGGGAACCAAATCTCCAGAATGCTGAAAATTAAAAATTTAGGGATAGAGTAAAAGAAATAGAATTTAATGCTAAATCATATATCACAAGTAGTGATAGTCTGATTATAGGATTCATATTTAAGCAAATAAAAGCTTCAGATTTTTAATTTATCTCCAGTCTGCTATGCTGGAGTCCTGCATCATCCAAGGATTTTATATAGGTCAAGCTTGCTGCACAATACAGTTGGCTGTAAATATGGTACATAAAATAGCCATAATGGGTCAGAACAATGGTCCATCTAACCCAATATCCAGTCTTCTGACAGAGGCCAATGCCAGGGTTGCATCCCTGATCATCTTGGCTAATAGCCATGGATGGATCTATCACCCATCCTCCTGGCTGCAGCTGAATCCCATGAAGTATTTTCATTGGAGTGTTCTTTCTCAGCCTATGAATCAAAAGAAGGCACCATAGAGCCTCAGAATTCACTAATTCTCCTGCTTTGCACGTTGTGTTGTCACTTACATCTGTGCAAAATGGGTGTAATATGGTCCTTGACCAAATTGGAAAGGTCAGAGTTTCAGTCCATGGGAGCTTCAGCCCCTGATAAGTCCCTTTCTCACTGAACCTAGTGGTACAAAGGGGACTTAAAGCTCCTAACAGCAGCAATAATGAATTCCTGTAGCATAAGGGACTTCTCAGCAGCCAGAGGCCTGAACCCTGGGCATCCTGGTGTTCTGGGAATGGCAAGGCCATGCTGGAAGTTGGGAGGGTGCGTGAAGATGATAGGAGGGAGCTTCAGCACCAGCAGGGGTGGGTTGGAGGGAGAATCTTTAATTTTGATGTATAAATGCTTGGCATGACCCCTTGCTCTATCCCTTCAGATCATCCCCACACTCTCCTACGTCACCTTTCCACCAGTTCTTAAACAATTCAATGATATCCAATTGTGATGAAATGCTCCTTCGGTTCCACTTGCCTCTCCTATTATCGTCTTGTTTCCCTTCTTCCTTATGTCTCTAAACTCCTCCCATGTACAGGTTACACCCGCTGCCTCAAATTCCTCTCTTCCAATTCTCTCATAGATCCCCCCCTCCAATGTGGTTTCTGTTCTACTCCACTAAACCTGCTGTTGCCAAGTCACCATTGACCCCTCCTAGACAAGTCTAAGGGCCTCATCAGTATACTTACCATCCTCAGTCAATCTGCCACTTATCCTCTGCTGGATCCCACCTCAATGTCACAGTGGTAACTTTGGGGAGTGGGGGAGGTGTACAATACTTACATTTTTCACTGTTCCCTAATAGGTGGGTTATTTTGTGGATGCACAGTAAAATGCTGGCTAATGAAATCACAACACTTGGGGCTATCTTTCCCCTCCTATTTACCTTCTGAACATCGAATGGTAGCCTATTCGGGTCTGACTCAGGAAAGCACAGCGAAATTGTCAAAAGCAAACATCATGATGCATAGGAAGGGACCACAGATGAAAAATGTATGCTAAGACTGGTCAGATGAAAACCACCACGTTGAAAGTAATGTCCCTAAAGGGTAAAATATTGAAAGACTTTGAGGGAAGAGACCCCTTCATTTCATATGTGCTGCTTTACAGTTGATCTGCCATGGCTCCATTGCCCATGGAACTAAACAGAAGATTATATATTGTACCAAGCAGAATGTGAGACCACAGCTGTTATTGCTCTATGAACCTGGCCCATTTGCAATGATGAAGTTATGATCTTCATATTACAGTGCAATGAACTTAAATGCAAAGTTCTAATAGAACTGTCTCTCTCCTGGGCAAGTAGCAAGCCTGGCATAAAGAAAAGTTGGCTCTGAGAGAGGTGGTGGAGCAGATTACTGCATTAACTTCACCCTCTGGAGTCTGTGTTTAAATTGTAGTTTGCAGGAGTTCACAGGCCAGGTGAGTTTAGCTCAAGTCACTGGTGAACATTTGTCAATAACACAAAACCAACAGGCACCAGGAACAAATTGAACTAAGAGGGGCTGTGTACCAAGCTCTGCTATGCTGCCAGATCTTTGCAGAGATGCTACTATGTTACCTGCCCATATTGTGATTGGCTCTAACCACGTTATAGAGATGATGGGGAATATTTTCCCTTTTGCATGCGACAAAATATATGCATGCATCTTTGCTCCTGGAGAGGAACTGTGCAGTGTGACAGGGTGTGCAAACCCCTCACTGGAAAGGAAGGGGTTAAAGAGCTTATTTGGAGCCAGGCAGCCCCAGCCTGTCACACCTGCAAAGCGTGCATGGGCTGGAAAAGGAGCTTAAAAAGAGAGCAGAGCAGCTCACTAGGAAATAGACAGATAGTAGAGATGAAGGAATTTACAGTCTGAGGTCAAGGCCACAAAGGAAGGACTTGTGACGGGGGGGCTGGAACAGTTTTTATAGGGGGTGCTGAGAGCTATTGAACCAAACTGTAAATCCTGTATGTAATGGAAAACTTCAAGCCTGGGGATGTGGCAGCACCTATGCTTGCAACTCTCTGAAGGTTTCAGACTCTGTCTTTGAGTTAAGCTATTTAATGACTTCTCTTTATCTGTTAGATGGACTGGTAGGAAGTGATCCAGCGAGGCAGCAGTAGAACACTTTGGGGCGCAGTATTTAGCTGCCTATCACTGTGCCCTGGATTGGAACCTGGGGGAGAAGCTGGGCCCAGGTTCCCTTCCCAACCCCGGGAAATGTTGAAGACAGTAGTCTACTCTGGGTGTGAGAAATCTAGTTGAGGGAAGGCCCCGCAGATGCAAGTGGCTGGACCACGAGCCCTTGATCCAAGAGAAAGCCCGAAGCCCCTCACGTGACCCTGAAGGCTACCCCATTGCTGGACTCTTTATATACCAGAGGGATGAGCCAAAGACTGGACAGACCACTACCGGGTCATAGGTCATCAACAGGGTGTGCCAAGAAAAAAAGGCCCTGCCATGCCCCTCCCTAACGATCAGGCTGTGAGTAAACTCCTTCACAGGCAGACACATCTGAAGGCTTGCCTCTCTGAGTATCTGATCCACACAAATCAGGTAATTAGAGTCGAAGGATCTAAATTTGCACCTGCAATTCACTGTGGCAGATCTAAAGGTGCTGCATTAAATTTTAAGGGTACAAATTACACCCACCAAAGGAGGTTAAGCCTCAGACCCTCTGTAGCTATATACCCCGTACTGTCCATGTGCAGTCCATGAATTAACTTGATGAGCCGTAAAATTCCTTTTGGGGCTATTAAAATTGACCAGCTCAGTGAAAGATATAAGGACAGTGCTGCTTTCATACACACGGCTGTCTGCCTTGTCTCTTTCATTGCACCTTGGCATAAGACAAGACTGAAAATGTCCGTTCACATTAGCTTTAAATGTGAAATGGTCCTGCTGTGTAGATTGTCAGGCACCTAATGCTATTTTAACACATTTATTCTTCTTGGATTCATATTACAACTGTAGCTGGCAAATACTTATTCTCTTGATTACAAGAAATTTGAAATGATCAAATATTACTGATGAGAACACAACAGATAGTCATTGATCTCCCTGTTTTCAAGTCTGAAATATATAAAAAAAAATCAATCATTTGTCTGTTTATTATTAAATCTCTGGATACCTCCTAGAATTGCATCTGATTCCAGTCAGCAAAAGGATAATCTGCTGTCTTGCCTGACGTAACTAATAAGGCATTCCTTTTTTTATCATTTCATGCGATACCTTGGTTAAATTAGGATGGCCTGAGATGGAGAATTCAAAATGTGTATAAACTTTGTGTAACAGGGCATCCTGCCCCTTCATGGACCAGGAGGCCTGGGGTTAGCCAGTCCTGTTCGATTATCCCTGCCACCCTACGTCTCTAGGAGATCTTCGACTTAGGAAGAAGAAAACCCTGCAATTGTGGGGGCTGACTGGGGAGGAGAGCAGACAAGCAGCTCTTATATAGGTCAAGGAACCTGACTCAGGCTAAGAACTGTCCAAAGGCTACAGCCTGGCAGAGGCTCTTGTTAGGAGGATAGACCTGGCCTGGATTGGCAAGTTGATTGGAGCTGGCAGTAAGATGGGCCATTACTGCTGGGGCCCACCTGCAAGGAAGGGGGCTGAAGGCATAGCCAAGTGGGGCTGAAGAGTCTTTTGGTGCTGTTTTTGGACTTGGACCAAGACTCTATTATGCTAGAAGGAATGAGAACATAAATGAGATCTGGCCAGAGGGTCAAGTCACCACCTCAGGCCACGGGGGCCTGGAGAAAGAGAATGAGGTGTAGAGGCTGCAACTCCAGTTTTTACCATGAGATGTGCTCTGGGATGGTGAGTTTTATACACTATGTAACTAGCACGTCATTCCCTCTGGCCGTGATCTAGGTGCCAGGTAGTTCTTATGAAAACTAAATCTCAATGAAAATTTATGATGTCCCATCTATTAATGTCCAGGTTTCTTTACATTTATTTCAAAGGGTGATTACTAGACTCTCACAGTAGCAACTCTTGAAATATAGCAAACTTTCCATTCTTAAATCTCCGACTTTGACATCTATAACCGCAAACATTTATTGACACAAAGTCATTCCAATCACATGGTTGAAGAAAACTTCAATATGGAAGGCTTACAAGAAAAGGAATGGCTACAAACTGTGGAGCAGCTAAGGCATTTCTTTGTTTTAGGGAACTATTTAATTTAGTTTCCTTTATTGATACAAGCTATGCATTCCAGTTTAGTTGCATAAATGTAGCTGGAGCTATTGGCAAGGTTAGAAACAATATAAGTTCAAGGTCACCACAAAAGTGATCAAGTTATTGAAATCTGAAAGCACTGTAGGTAAGTAGGCCAAATAACATCTTATCCAAGGACTTTTAAATAAAAGTGTATTAAGTAAAGTAATTAGCATGAGATTTGAGCCAATGTGCAATTTCATCCTGTGCAGTAAATAGATTAAGTACTCTAAGTTTGTCGTTTTTTATAAATCGGTTATGCTGAAGGTCTGAAAAGTTGGCTTTCAGTTCCTATTGGACAATTAGCTTGTCTGTATGCTGGCTTTCCATCACATACAGAGTCAAATCTCAAGGATTCTGTACTGACATGCAAAGCCTTGCGTGGGTCTGCCCTGAGTTAGTACTAGAATTATAAAACTGCTGACCAATAGGGGAGACCTGTGAGTGTGAAAGACAAAACTTTCACAGGAACCAGGATCACCAATAAATTGGGTTGGTATAACCACGTCGTTCAGGAGTGTGAAAAATCCACACCCCTGAGCAACACAGATAAACCCCCAGTGTAGACAGCGGTAGGTCAACAGAAGAATTCTCCCATCAACCTACCTCCTGCCTCTTGGAGTGGTGGAATATCTACGCCAATTGGAGAAACCTTCCTGTTGGTGTATGTAGTGTCTACACCGAAGTGCTACAGCTGCAGCAGTGCCACTGTAGTGGTTTATGTGTAGACATACTCTCAGACTCTGGAATTTACTCCCACAAGAGCTACGGCCATGAGCCTCAGAGTTTTCAGAATTAGGGAGCTGATTTAGCTCCCACTGAAGTCAGTGGAAAGACTCCTGTTGATTTCCATGGGGCCTGCATTTATTTAACTTGGCTTTCCCACAATATCCTTTCATGCACATTTTTTAAAATCTATTTTTCAAGCTACAACTGTAGATGGATGTTAAGTGGGGTTCCGCAGGGGTCTCCTTGAGTCTGATACTATTCAATATTTTCATTAACTGCTTAACTGATGGAGTGGAGAGTGTGCTTATAATATTTGCAGATAACACCAAGCTGGGTGGGGTTGCAAGCACTTTGGAGGACAGGATTAGAATTCAGAATTATATTGATTTCAGGCCAATTTTCCAATTTATCAAGAAGATGAAATTCAGTAAAGACAGTGCAAAGTTCTACACTTAGGGAGGAAACATCAAATACCAAAATGGGAAATAATTAACTAGGTAGTAGGACTTCAGAAAAGAAGCTGGGCATTATAGCAGATCACAGATTGAATATGAGTCAACTGTATGATGCTCTTGTGAAAAAGGTAAATGTCATTCTGGACTGTATTAACAGGAGTGTCATACGTAAGACATGGGAGGTAATTGTTCTGCTGTACTCGGCACTGGTGAGGCCCAGCAGGAGTACTGTGTCCAGTTTCAGACACCGTGTAAGAAAGATGTGGACAAATTGGAGAGTCCAGAGGAGAGCTGCAACCATGATAACAGGTTTAGAAAATCTGATCTATGAGGAAAGGTTAAAAGAATTTGTGCATGTCTCTTCTAGAGAAGAGAAGATGAGTGGGGAGGACAAAACACTCATCAAATGTGTAAAAGTTCATTAAAATGAGAACAGTGATCAATTGTTCTCCCTCCCAACCATACATTTCTATGATTCTAGAGAGAGAGAGAGAGTGTGTGTGTGTGTCTGTCCGTCCGTCCGTCCGTCCTATACAGTAAGTAGCTAAACAGGTGTGAAAAAGTAATTTTCCTTAAAGTTATCTTAAGATTTTGGATTTCTCCTAAGGTCTTGTAATAGCTTTCAGATGCTAGTTAATTCTGAGGAAGTTTTTCAAAAGCACAAATGGCATTGACACTGAAACTGGAAGCTGGATGTCTAACTCCCATTTGTGGCACTTGCCCCTGCATAGAGGCAAACAGACCTTTATTTTGGGGGGTTGCACTTTGAAGATTTTTCTAGAATGTTCTTAATATACTAAGATTAAAATCAATGTAGGGCTAGAGTTGCTTTGAAAAAAAGGAAAACATCATCTTTAAAAAAATCCTGCTTTTTTAATTAAAAATTGACCAGCTCCATAACTGATTTTTTTAAAGGGAAAAAAATCATGAAAATGTTTTGTGATGTCTCTGGATTCTCCCCCACCCCCCAATTTCAATTTTTTGCCAAAATATGATGCATAAGAATTTGCAGGATTGGGGCCTTAGATTGCAAGATTTTTGGGGCAAGGATTGTTTCTTTCATATATTCAGACTTTTAAGTCCAGGAGACTTAGAACATTTAGTCTGACCTCCTGTATAACACAGGCCAGAGACTGTCACATTATTATCTCTGTATAGAGCCCAGTCACTGTGTTTTTACAGCACCTACTGTATTAGAGTTCCAGTCTTGGTTGGGACCTCTACAGATGACCATTATACCTCATTATTATTATTAACAATGATTTTTGTGCACACATACCAAAGTGCAGTAAATGTGTCAATTTTGTTAACTTTTTAAAGTATTGTCGGTTTAAACGCTCATATTATTTTCCAGTTCCCTCAATGAGATTTGGTTTTTCCCTTTTAATATATTAAGCAACATATGAGTCACCTGATTCCTCACCCCACCCTCAAAGGAAGAGTTACTAGCCAAACAAATATGGCTGTGTCATAAAATGAATGATTAGACAGCTAAAGCAGTGGTGCACTCATGATTAATCTTCCGTAAATATTTCATTTCTTCTCTTTGAATTATGAACTTATTTTTATACAAATAGCAGCAGAGTTTATAAATCATTCCTGCATGACATAATTTTGATAAGAAAATGAAAAACACTGGGGAAAACTTAGGCCTTAACTAATGAGCAACTTTGTCATCTACTGAAGAATCTATGCAATGTCAGATGAGTCATTTAAATAAGTTTGATAGTACATTTATTTTGACTAAGAATGTTATCGTATGAGTCCTGTGCTACTTTTGCAGTTGTTGGCTTAATGTAATAAACACTGCTTGGGAAGAGAACTGTTTGTCACAGTCAGTGAATGTGCGAGATTAGCTGTTCTGCAGAATTTTAGTGCTACACATACAGCATGTATTTTGTAATTCATTGAGATAGTTGTCAATAAACATTTGCTTCAGAAGACTGGGGAGTGTAAGAAACCCTGAGGCAGACAAAAAGCATGACGGCTGGGCTGCAATCAGTATAAATTACAGTGTTAATAAAGGATAAAACCACCTCTGTCCTTGTGTACTGGAATCTGTTATGACCATCTACAAAGCCAGATGCAAAAGTATCTTGTGGAAATCGGAGGTTCTTTTATTTACTGTTCATTTTGGGGAAGTCTCAGTGAGACTTGTTTGTATGATAATAGTAAAAAGATTTTACAGAAAACACCTTCTTGATAGGAAAGCTGATGTCTGGCTGCCATTTCTACAACATGTAATATAATAAAAATGTGTATACAGCACTATCGCTAAAGGGACTCACATTTACTAAATATCAAGTGAAAAAGATGCCTTCAGTCTGCACTTGGAGTAAAATTCTTGGTCTGAAATACCAGCAAGTTTCACAACACAACGCACCATGTAGCATGTATATTTTTTTTCTCATATTAGTGCCTGGCTACAATAAGTTGATTGGCTTGAAAAGGGAGTGCTTTGGGGCGGTACTTTCAAATCAGGCACCTCCATAAAAGTACCATTTTTTCTTCTTCCCCAGAGGTAGTGAATACCTGCAACTCCCACTTACAGAATTTTGTACAGTGCATGAATTTTCAAAGTAAGTAAAAAAGGAGGCACTCCTCAAATATGCATGCACTCGTGGAATATGTATAGACTTCCATGTGCAGGTGAGGACTTGGGTCTCTTTCAGGTGAAGTGCAAAGCAAATCCATACTCTCCAACCCTAGGGCCAGAGGTGCAGCCTGGCACTTGCCACTAGTACTCCTGCCCATATAATGACTCTGTGATCCAACTCCAGCTCTTTCCTCAACTCTGCCCACCCACCAACCTTTGCGGGGCTGGTACAGACGCTCCCTTTCCTGTGAAAAGAGCCCGAAGCTGCATGATCACTCCTTTGGTGCCATCGTGTGCATCCGCTTCAGCCTAGTCATGAGGCACCTGCCATGGGCTCCCAGCACAAGGGTGAATGTCAACCTTGTGTCCACAGAATCGATATCTGCATGTGCAGACTGTGTAGTGTGCAGTTGCCTTTTTTGCACATGCAAGCAGGTGAATGTGGACGTTTTGGGAACAGGCAGGTGCTTTTGCCTGTTTTATAATAGCATGAGCTCTGCCTTGCTGTAAAACTAAGCTCGAAAAGAGCCCATTGCTCTTGTGTGATGTAAGAAGGAGACCATTCTGTTCTGTGGTCACTTCTTCCACTGGCCAGGTGCCAATATAAGGAGAACACATGCCCACCCTCTTCCACTGGTTTCCCAGCCCTGGGAACCCTACCGCAGCTAACTTTCTGCACCTGGTAGCCTCAGCCACCCTCTCTCCTTCTTAAAGCTTCTTTCTAGACTCACAACCTTCCTGGTCATTGAGACCCCTGTTTCCCAAATCTGCTGTCTCTGGAGTTAGGTTCCACACAAGGGGCTTCTGTTCCCCTCCAGCAAGCATTGTTTAATCACATGATCTACCTGTCACATGACTCCACTCCTTTCTTTATGCCTGTCAGGTGCAGCTGAGGCCCAGACTCCTTAAAGGGCCAGCTCACCCTATGACAGGGCCCAATCCTACCAAAATTAAACCAACCTGAATAGCAGCAAGAGTTTGAAACTGGATATACAGGTGGATTTAAAGCCGTCTCTCAATAACAAACTCAGAAGAAATTCTCTGGTTTCCAGCAAGTTACACTTTCTTTTATTCATTGTGATGGAGGTATGAGCCTCAAACAGGGATGTGTGTTCTTTCCCAAAGCTGAATTCTATCCCCTTACTTCAATACACCCACAGATGCCTATTGACTTCAGTAGGACCCACAAATGAGAAAGATGAGAGGAATCTTTTCTCTGGTGTATCTCCACAAACTCTAATAGAGCTATGCTAGGAATGAGCGGGGCCCAGTATCACTAAACATCTCAAGAGATAGCATAAACCAATATAATATGATGCTAAATTATGGATCTTGTTTAAAGTTCCATGTGTTTACTACATCTGGACAATCTGGATAGCAAATCTCATCTGACAGCGTCCTTAAATAGCAGATAATAGATACAATTAATTACCACAGACCTGAAGATATCCTTTCTTTCCTCCCTACACTAACTTTTTTTACACTGTTTGATATACTGTATCTGATCTTGCAGGAGGAAGGGTTTGTATTTGCAACATGTTAAATGGTCTAAAACTGCTTTCAGAATAGCATTCAAAGGCTGATAATATGTAGAAGATGCTTGCTAAATTTGATGCACTGTATCTTTAAAAAAAACCTGCTTTGTACATTATTTTTTCCTACACAGTTAAATCAAGATTTATATCACATGTTGTACTTCTGTATTCCTTCTTGAACTGACCAATTTTTCAGTATTCTATAATCAACTCTCCAGAGGACAGTGTGTAGTACCTCAGCTGCTCTGAAGATGCTGAAATAAAACAGCAACTGTATCACACTAGTACAGGAAAGAAAATCACATGGACTCCAAAATAAATTGCTTTAATTCTTGTGCATAAGCTTTTGTTACCAGCAGAATGTTGTCACATTGTAGTTGCTCTTTAATCTTTTAATCCATTGACTTATTGTGACGCTTAGCACAGTTTGGTATGGCACACTTATATCCATTTTGTTTCCTGACGTGGGGCAGGTTTACGAATGGATTGTCACTGTTTAGTAATTACAAATATAAATGTCACTGCTGTCAAGTGATATAATACACCTCATGCATCAGGACACAAGCTGTTTAAAATCAGACTATTATGGTGAAGCTGCCGCTGTGTGAATATGCATTGATTAAATTCATAGGCATTAATCATTTTTAATAAAAACTGAATTTTGTCAAGGCAGTGGTGCACCTTCAGAAAGATAACGGAATTAAATGCTCTCACTATGAAGCACTACAAAAGCCTCCTTTGGGAATTGCTTTAAAATTGTAGGGAGGGGCTCAGCTATATTTGCAAGACATCGGTTCATAAAAATACTGCTCGTATACAGCAGGTTAACTGTGTCCATTGTAAAGATAAGATAAGCTGAAACTCTTTTGTGTGTGAGGATTGCTTGCATGAATAAGAGTAGGCACATTAAAATCAATGGGATTGCTTGCATGAGTAAGGACTGCCTGTGTGAGTAAAGATTGCAAGACCAGCCTTGGGGTCAGTAATGATTAGTTTTCACTGGGCTGTCAATTCCACCCCTGGGGAGAGATTTCATTGCTAGCCTGTTCAACAATCCTGAGACATTTTCCATTTTCCACACTTTCAGTCTTAAATCTTATCAGATTTCAGGCTGTGGAAGGCAGGCAGACCTATCTAGGCAGCCTATGATGAATATGCTGCAGAGGATTGGCTGGGTCCCGGAATAGGAAAGGCTAACCTTGTTTCCCTTAGGTTCTTTCAAAGCCATCGGATACACCAATGGTTAGCCTGCAGCTTTATTTTTTCCTCATACTCTGTAAGTGTGACCCCAAAATAAGAGTCTGTTAGGGCAACATATTAACCAGGAGCATTGTTACACATTGCAGGACTCAGATTCTTTTTTCTTCCAAAGGGGGAAGATCCTGAGCAAACAATATTACAGAAGTTATTTTACATCAGGATCAAATTACAGTCACTGAATGGAAAAGCTGTTTGGCATCATGATAAATTGTTATCAATCAGACCTGTGAAATATAGTTACAGAAGCATCACAAAATATTTGAGTGGGCAGCCATCTCATTTGACAGCAGATATAGCTAAACAATTTTGGTTTTGTCCAGTAGAATTGACAGCTTTTAAAATTAACTCCGGTGTGCATTTCCCCCCACCTTTCATCAGCTCCTGCCTGCCCTGTTTTAAAGTTGTTTCTTTCCCTTGTTAGTCACGAAAATATAAAGTGTTTGTCAAAACAGAAAATAATGGTTTGATGTTGTACAGTCCATCCACGGGAATCCAATTCTCAAAGACCTACAGCTTATGAAAACAGAAGGGGAAACATGTCAGTTATTTACATATATAGTTATTTAGTTAGAGCCAGATTCTGCTCTGAGCTAGCTGTTGTTAGTCCAATGGTGTTGCTCTGGATTTACGCCTGCTTGAATGAGATGGAATCTGATTCCTGGGAACTTAATCACTTTTAACTATTTGTATTTAAAATGATAGCTTCCAGCATGGCACTTACATAGGATTGAACTCTGGCTTAGTGTCAAAGATGTGGGAAGCCTATGCAGGGATGCTGTTGTCAACCAGAATTAAAACATTTGCCTTCTCTGGGGCAGATTCTTCTCTGTAATAGCACCTATGGCAGAATGGAGACAGAGAGGAGGCAGCTTGTACTTCCCCCTGTTTAGAGACTGTAGAGCTTGTACTTCCTCCTGTTTAGAGACTGCTGGTCCCTGGCACAGGTTAAAGCAGCCCTTAGAGTGGCCCTAATTTGCCTTCCTGCTTCAAGGCCATAATGGAGTTCAGAATTGGTAGGGTGCAGCTCCACCCCGGCCACACCCCTCCTGTGCCTGCCCTCCTGCAGCCAGCCCAAGAACACCAACTGTGCATGGGGCTCCTGCAGAGGCGGTTCACAGATGGTGGAACTGGGTGTAGGGGCTCCCAGCACCTGGGGCATTACCTAAAAACACCTTATACTTGCCCTGTAGCCCCTTTATGCCAGCTTAGCCAGGTTAAGTGGCCCCAGAGCAGAAGTGAATAGGGTGCCCTGAGTATAGCTGTGGATGGTGACAGAGGGCTATCTTGGACAGTGGTGCTGCCCATACCTTAGGAGGTGTGTTTGGGTGGGCTGGAGATGTGACCAGGGTCATGCCCCCCTTCCCACTGGTTCTCGGGCAAAGGCTGATGCCTGCCTTTCTAGGGCTTAATTCTACTTTGACTTATGCTGGTGCGAATAGAGCAGAACCCCACTATGGTCAGTAGAGTAAAATCAGCATAGGTGAGATCCAAAATGGCTCAAAACTGCTGGGTGGGGAGGGACCGAGGTAGCACCGACACCTTTCTGGCTCCCAATCCTGGGGGGAGGGGGAGTGCAGCCTCTCCGCTGCTCTGACTTAAATTGTCTGGGGGCCATTCCCATGTCTGAGCAGCACTTCCTCCTGCCTCCCACATGCTTCCTTTCCATCCTTTATGCTACAAGGGGGAGTAGGTGGCATAAAGCCAGGGGAATCCTCAGCTGCTGGTTTAACGTTTCTTTGTGCCCTGAGATGCTAGTGGGGGGCCCTGAGATGCTAGTGGGGAGCTGAGGACCTTGCTTTAAGCCTCTTTAAAGGGCTTGTGAGACATTCTGAGGTTTTGTCTACACTGGCAGTGGCAATGTGTAACTACTTGCCACAGTGAAAAGCTCTGGAGGTGGGGGGGCAGCAGGGAAAGGCTATAGCAGCTTCCTACTACACTGCCGGAGCCTTTCCCTGCCGCAGGGAGCTGCCAGAGGTGCCGGAGCCTTTCCTGCTGCCAGAGCCTGTCCCTGCAGCAGGACACCACACTGCTAAAAACAGTCATGTAAAGATGGGAGGCACTGCTTGGGTGCATAGAGAGCCGTGGAGGGTGTATGCCCTAAGGTTCAGGTGTGTCTCATCTAAGCAGTGCCTCACCATCTCTATGGCTATTTATACCCATGTTAGTGGGGCATGCAGTGTTCTCTACATGTCTCTGTAAGGAGCGTGCAATGTAGATATACCTTAAATGTGTATAAGGTCTGGCTCTCCTTCCCCTTAGTGCCTGGACCACATAGCTGTCTGAGTGGGCTATCAGCTTTACACTTACAGAGCGAGGTAGTTCAGGCAGCAGAGGGTTGTGCTTTTCAATCCAGAGGGCCATGTAGTCCGTCCCCACTGCTGACAGCCCACGCAGGGATATAACGTTTAAACGCTGTGACAGATCGGAGTCTGCTCCATTCTGTCAGCCTTCACCGGTAGAAAGCCTCCAACCACTTTTGCCAGTGTGCTACAGCTCAGCATCTGCACCCACCACAGGCCAGGCATGAAAGTTGCAGTAGGAACTATAGGCCTATAGGTTCTTGTTTGCTTTGCATTGGACCACCATTATATAGCAGCCATAAACCAACCAGATTCAACCTATATAGGGCCCCTTACTTAGTAGCTGCTGTGGCTGTTTTATACCATCCTGTGTCCTAGCACTGGGGTGAAGTCGGGGAAAGGGAGCATGACTGGAACCTCCCTGCACCCCAGTGATCCCTGACTACCAGAACAGCCCTTGAGGGCTGTGGGCAATCAGCATTAAACTTCTAATTAATACAAGAACCAACCTTGTGGCCAGCTAGTTCCAGGACCCGGAGGGCATAAAGATGGCCAAAAGACACCTTTTCCACTACCCCAGCTTGCTTCAAGTGCACACAGCTCAGGATCTGGCCCATAGCATGCAAACCGGAGCATGCATTCTGTTAAAACATTCTCATTTAGGAAGATGAATCCAGCTGAAAACCCTCCCAAATATTTGCTCTGGTAACTCTTGTGAATGCTGTGGATGTAATGTACTGCATTTCCAGAAAAGGGGAATTTGTTTTGCCAGTACAATAAACTTTGCCACTTCACTGTTATAAATGCCACTAGAAAATGAAAAGCGCCGCTCAGCAGGGAGAGACTATGATTGACTGAGATTGATACCAGCAAAAAGAAAAAGCAATTTGGGTGGGAAGCGTTCTAAAGTTATATGTACTCACCTACAAAACAAAAACTACCTATTAAATTTTGTTTGGATCTGTTTTTTGATGTCCAAGTGGACAAGTGCCATGAATGCCACGAATTGGAAGGGTGTTTTCTTTGGTGTATACAGTTTCTTTGATGTATAAATTTTAAAGAGCTTTATAAAGCCTTGAAGAGAAGAAACATTTTTATGACACAGTAATAGGAGCTTTAAAAAAAATGTGGATTTACCTGGGTAAATTGTGATTATTCTTCTGTGAGTGCCTGATGAATCCTGAACTAATATTAATGCCTAGGTCCCGTACAACTTGGGCACTACACTTGACGTGTGTGTGCACAGGCATGCTTGGTTTTCTTTGGTGTTTTCTGTTTCCTTTTGCTCAGCTGGTGTCTAAAGTAGCTGATAGAAAGTCTTGGAGGAATTATGGATTATGACAAAGCTGTAACTAAAATTCAGCCTCATCGTAGGCAGATGGGCAAAACATAGGCTGAGAGAGCTTCCTTCTCTTGGCTGGCACACATAAAGCTGGCGGGGGGGGGGGGGGGGGGGAGTTCACTTACTAGACTGAAATCCCCATTCACACCTTGGCAGACATAGAACACCTCTAAGGTCGGTTGGTTTGAGCTGATCATCCTGTAGGAGTCTCAGATACAGCATGAGCAGCTCAAACATTCTCAAACTCGTTGCTCAGAGCTGGTCAGAAAGCTGAAATTTTGAATGAAAAAAAAATCTTTTTTCAACACTTTGGCTGGAAAAAATATCCGTTTTCCTGCAGGAAACTTCTAACCCATTCAGAACTAAAGCATTTTGTTTCCATTTGACATCTTGGAATGAAAATGTTCACTTAGCTTCAACTTCAAATGTTGTTTCAAAATGAAAATTTCCATTTGGAATCTGTTCAAAATTTTTCTGGGGGGAAGGGGAAACAAATTTTTTTTCATCAAAACTGACATTTCGCTGACAAAAAATGTCAGGTGGGATGAAGCTGAATTTTTCTGATGGAAAACTGGGAGTAAAAATGTCAACCAGCTCTTGTTGTTGTTCAAAGAACACCCAACCCCATGCATACGTATTATATTTCCATAAGATATCTGCATGGAATCCCATGTTTGCTCCTGTGTTCCAGAGAATGTCACTGCTGTAGATTGTTCATCCATAGAGCCAAGTCCCCTGTACCCTTTACATAAAACAAAGCTGTAAAGCAGCGGGGAGAAGACACACGTGAACTGTGGTAAGGCAGGCAATTTAGTAATTCCCCACTCTCTTCACAAACAATAAGCACCAGCAGCAGCCAGTTATACTCAAGAGTTCACAGATGTTCACAGAAAGGACTTGAACAAACATTTTTCTTAAGGGGCATTTCATTGTTTAAAGCTCTTTGCATTTGGTGCATCAGTGGCACAGAACGAAGCTGGGAAATAGTGGGACGGGAGTGTGGCCCGTGGAAATCGTCAGTCCTTGCTGTAACCCTGGTAATCAACTGCTGATCATAGGAGACATGTAGGCCACCAAGCAGATCCCCTTTCTTTAGGGCTGGGGTCTGATGTGACTAGCCCCTTGCTCCATAAATAATCCCACGGAAGGCAGTGGGATTACTTGTGGAGTAAATTGCTCCCTAGCATGAGCAGGGGGTATTGCAATTAGGCCCTCGCTCTCCTTAGACGTTAAAGAGAAAATTGCCTCTTTCTAATGGCCCCAGTGCTGCCCGCGGTACGCTGAAGAGCATCTCACTTCCAGGGGTTTGAATGGAACCAGCTGGGCTGCTCACAAAGAGTAGACTGTCCCTCTGGCTGCAGGAGGGGAGAGTCCGGGCTAGGAGAGTAGGAGCTAGTCATCCAATACTCCCCACAGCCAGCAGCTGGTTGGGAAGACACAGGCAAGAGGACTCAGGGAGAGGGGTCTTCTTGGCTCCCTTCCTCCCTCCCTCCCCACTTTCTGGCCAGAGTCTCACAGCAGCGCCACCGGAAGAGATGAAGTAATTTACTCCACCCCTAGACCAGGTGGGAGGGGGAAGCAGCGGATGAGAAATCATCCTCTGGTCTGTTCCTGGAGTGACACAGCTGCTCCTTCCTCAGGGTGCAGGATAAACAAGTCTAACCTGGCCTAAGATACAGGTCACCTGAAAGGGTGGCAGAGCTGGGCCCAGCTGATAGGTGAATGCTCCTCTTTGCTAATGTATTTGGCATTGTTGTAGTAGGATATGGAAAAGACCCATCGGATCACGGAGCAAGGCAGCGTGCCCCCAGTGAAGGATGTCAGTTATTCTATGCATACCACAGTGATGTATCTGCTAGGGGCTAGCCTGGCCCCCACCCCAATGTGGCTGCTCAGGGGAGAAGAGGATGGGTTCTCTCACCTTATAAGGCCATGCTGGGGCACCCAGCATTCAGAGGAGTGCAGGGACTGTGCTGCAAATACTGCCCTTGGGAGCAATGAGCGTGGTGGGGTGGGGAGTAGACGGAGCTGTCTGCCCCCTGTGTACGGGCCAGCAGAGCTGGCGGGATGCCTGGGGTGGAGGAGAGTGCTATGATGCACGCCATAAAAGGGTGTGGGGAACTACTGCCCATCCCAGTGCCAGAGAAGAGCCCTGGGAGGCACAGTGCCTCAGAGGAGCATGTCTCAGGCACAAGGTCACCTCCTCCTCCTCAGGACAGGACGCCTAGTCGCTACCCCTTACTTTGGGCTCTGCCTAACGCACATGGGCCTTGTAAGGGGTACAGGGCAGATTGTCTTATCTTCTCTGCTCCAGCCCTTTACACCCTAAAAAAACGTTCCCTCTAAGACATTTAGCTGGCTACAAAGACCGACATGCCAGTGATATAATCCTCAAAGTTCATTCTTGGATTCCTGTTCTAGATAGCATTAGAAATACCACTGATAACCATGCTGCTGCTTCGGCATCCTAGCATTACTATCATTATTGTATTACTGTAGCAGCTAGTAGCCCCAGCCATGAAGCAGGGCCCTATTGTGCGAGGTGCTGCACAAACACAGAACAAAGAGACAGTCCCTGCCCCAAGGTGCTTACAATCTAAGTGTAAGATGAGGCAACAGGTGGATACAGGCAGACAGGGGAAATACAAGCAATAAGATATTGATCAACATGATAGGCAGCAGTCTCTGCACACCCACAGCTTAATCGTCAAACTTGGCCTTTCTAACTGGCTGACTAGGCTGGGCTTTTGCTGCTATTCTTTCTCTGCAGTGCCACTTCCTCTTTCCAAGTTGGAACTATATACTATAGTTAGTTAGCTGCAGTGCCTGTTTAACTAAGCTTGCAGTATTTTAAACTTTCTGTTAATGGTAATAAAAAGCTCTCTTAATTAATAGAGCTCGTAATAGCTACGCTAGCATATTTAAGTCAGATCTGACAGGAGAAATTACTTCTGAAGAAACATAGTAATGAACTTGTGTCACATCACAATACTGATAGGAATTATGTATTGCATCTGGTTTCAATCTGTAGGTCTGACCTTGAACTGAAAATGAATTTTAATAGACAATTGACTTAAATAATTGGTATGTTTCCAAATCAATACTGGAACACAACGGCTAAGTGGTTAAAATAATTGAGGTGAGTTTTTTGTTAGACTTTAAAATTCAGGTCATAGCTATAGGGTATATAGAGATCTGAGGTCAGTTCCAAATGTGTACTATGGATGACTAAAGCACCATATCTGAATACAAAGCTTTGGCAAAACTGTCTTTTATCTCCTGGAGCACTCTTAACAGAGCATTACAGAGTGAATGACTTCTTTGACTTCATTTTTAAAAGGGCCCCAATTCTCACTTCCTCTGTTCATGTGCTAGGGATAGAGAAGATGGTGGCTTTAAGCCGCGTCTGCACACCCCATGACCTGGAGCAGCCAGGTGCCCACCTGGCTCCCATAATTGTAATGTAGAGAAACCTCTAAACTGCTCTAACTTGCATTCTGTCTCTCACTGCCGCATATGGGCAGAGAATAATTGTAGCACAGCGTACTCTGGCCACATCCACAGCCTGCCCTGGGGTTCATTTAAGGCCCCAATCCTACAAACACTTAGGCCATCTCTACACTACAAAATTATGTTGACCTAACTTGTGTCAGCATACAGCCACTGCCATTACTAAATCGCTTGTGTGTGTGTGTGTGCACACTTGACTCCTTGTGTCAGTTTTGTACATCCTCACCAGGAGCGCCTGTTTCAATTGTATTGTCAGCATGGGACATTGTGGGATGGCTTCTGAAAGCCAGTGACAGTCAATGTAAACAATGCAGTGTCTACACTGACACTGCATTGGTCTAATTACATTGATCATGACTCTATGCCACTCAGGGAGCTGGTATTACTAAATTGGTGTAGGGAGGCTTTTATGTCAGCGGGAGCCAAATTCCACAGCTAGGTCAACGCAAGGCAGCTTACGTCAGCCTTACCCTGTAGTATAGACCAGGCCTTAAGCGTGAGTGTAACTTTGCTACCATGTGTGGTGCCCCATTGATTTCAGTAGGGCTGCTGACAGTAGTAAAGATAAGCATGTGCAGAAATGTTTGCAAAAATGGCACCTAAGAGGGGGGATTGGGACCCTTCTCTTCAAAAGAAGTTTTGGGCCAGCATAAATGGAGGTGCAGAGGCTCCAAGGTGGCATGTGTGCCAGGGAGGGAGTTTGAGGTGGCAGAAAGCAGCCATACCTGATCCTGCACCGGGGACTTGTGGGTAACTCAAAGCTTCATGGGTAATGCTAACTAGGGAGGGGACATTACCAGTTTTGATGAAAAAATTTTCCCTAGACAAAACCCTCCTATTTCAGGGCATAAACCTCCCTCACTTCCTCCTTCTGCGAAATGGGGATAATGAGAGACTTCCTTTGTAAAATGCTCTGAGATCTACTGCTGAAAAGTACCGTATAAGAGCTAGTTATTACCATCTCACACAGAGGTTAGGTGGGTTGGCCACCACAAGAATTTAGCCCCTTCATTTAAAACCCCTGTGGGAGAAAGGATCCTGGATTGGGTGTACCGGTCTCATGGGGGATGGCAATCCCTGTGTTTCTATGACAATGGTCACTGCAGCGTGTTGTCTGAGAGTGCCATTGTTTTCTCTTATGTGGGGCTTTGAATTGGAGGGGATGGGTTTGTGGCAACTACGGGTGTGATCCTGCCAGCTGTTGACTAATTTTGTGAGGTGCAGTTAAGCATGCGCGACCTTGATGTCGAGGTACTGGGGCACCTTACAGGATCAAGCCCTTTGACGACAGCTTGGTAAAAGCATTGGGTTTGTTTTAATAGCTTTTTTTACACCTGCCCCCGCTCAAACTTATTCACAGATGGCCATTTCTCTCCTTCACAAAGTATATCTGTGGCTGGGTTTAGCCCTTGCAGGGAGGAACAGGACTATTTTGTGGAATCAGGCTGGAGTCAAGAGCAGGTGAAGCTCATTAACTTTTAATCCAGGTTATCAGGGATTGTGCCCCTCCTGCTGGGAGTACACCAGGGCAGAGCCTGCCATGGAGAAACACTGAGCTGAGGCTTTAGCGCCTGATCCCCACAGGGTATAGTGCCTCCCTTGTGGTGGGCCAGCAGGACATCTGAATTTCTGGCTCCAATCAGAGGCTTCTGTTATCAGCGGCTGGCACTGGCTGTGAGAAGAACAGCTGTTTGAGGTGCTCAGATGTAGGTCACTAGGGTAACCACTCTTGCTTTGTTTGTATTCAGAACAGCTGCCACATTTTGAGACTGAATCTCTAATTGTAGGAAGAAGCCACTGAGGGGTGGGGGAGAGATGGGTGTGTGCTTAGAAACGTGAGTAAGAAAGTTCCACTGCTTACCTACAGCCCAATGCTGTGGTCCTTCTGGGGTGTGGCCTGCATGTGTGAGAAGTGTTCTCCTAAGGGAGAGGAGGACGATACCTAAGGTGCAGCGTTGTCTCCACATACCTTAAAGCCTTGTAACCAGAGAGTATATTATTCTATAGCTTTCTTTGCAGTGGCTTCTTAACTTGGGGGGAAAGGAATCCAAGCTGCTAGTAGTTAAATGGTTCTTGCTGAGGCAGAGCTGTGGCTCCCGAATGAGAAGGAGCCCATTAAAGGGAAGTTGGTCTCTGTGGGGAAGTTGATAGAGACCGCACTGCTTTAAGGGGGAGCTTTTAGCTCTTTGGCCCTGTGTAAAAGGTAAAACTGAGCAAATAACTCACAACAAAGCATTCTACAGCTTTCCCCCCTTTTACAATCAGTTTGCAAAGAGAACAAAGACATGATTGTCACAGATCAGGCATAAGTGCCTCTGATCTCTTCATAGCCTTCTTGAGGGTTTCCAGGCATCACTCCTCTTAGGACGAGTATTGTTGGGTCTCTCCCTCCAGACCAGGCATTTAGGTGGCAATTTCTTTCTGCAACTCACTGTGATCCCCTTAGCAAGCCTGGGTTTAGATAAGCCATTGCTGTCCTGCTATCTCCCAGGGACAATTATGGGGTTTCCCAGGGAGCAGCCAGCCTTCATACAGCCAGGTATTTTTCAGAACAAAAGCATTACAGAGAAAATAGAACTTGAAAACAATACACAACTTGTATGTATGCCTGTTTTACTGGTTGTCACCTGTCTTCCAGGGAGAGACCATGGTAGGTTTCAAAGTCATTCAAACCTCTTATCGCTCTTGGATCTAGTGAGAGGGACCCCTCCTCTATATTAGACTGCCCACTTTATGCAATTCTCCATCCTTTGTTCTCTCCCGAGCCTGATCAGATACAGTATATGCAATTTCAACAGCCTTATTTACCTGGCTAGAGATTTGCAGTAATTACCCCCTAGTGCTGTAAGTTCATTCATGCCTCCCCCTCAGTCACCACATTGCTTATTGTGTTTCAAGAAAAGTTTACCCCTTTACGCCCTGTGGTGAACACTTCCAGGTCAGAGGGGAAACTGAGTCTCACGCTTCTTCATAACAATACATCAGGAGCATCTCGTTTCTCCACGATAGCTCTTCATTATTCAAACACTTTTAATGTATAGGGATGCATAAAAAGGCAGCCATCCCAAAGGTGGTGAGTGCTCTGCCACCAGTTAAAACTATAATAAACATCCCAGCCAGCCTTCTAGAAAGTCCTCAAATAAGCCAATCCCACAGATACTTCAGACCTGCCCTAGTGCCAGGGACTGCAAAGGAAGGTGTCAACCGTCCTAGGGTTATGACATTCCTTGTTAGGGGGCTGGGGGAGAGAAATCCAGTCCCCTTTATGTGGTAGGATTGGTGTAAACAAGCTGGAGTGCAGCCCAGAATGGGGACCTGCGTCTCCCAGTGATGAGCTTTCTACTGGTTATACTTGTTCTAATTCTGCCTTGCCATATCAACCTCTCCTTCTTAGGAAATGCATTCAACTGCCTCTTGTGAGTCTGAATTCAATATGTGAACCTGTTTCCAAGAGCTGCACTCCATCTGTTGGGAGTGGCCCCGAAGAGATGGAGGGGGTCTAATCGTGCCTTGTCACATAGGCTCCCCTTCAACCTCCCTATTCAGTTTCTTTCTGTGACTCATTCAGTAACCTCTGAGATCTGGGGGGTGGGGTCTCTCCAGACCAATGTGGGGAGTGGGAGAAAAGATACCAGAGTGAGAAGCTTTTATTTTTAGGGATGTCGTTTCCCTGCAGGGAGGAGATCGTGCACAGTTAGTTTAGCCTGTTCTTTGTAATGTTGGAATAGCTTTTCTGGCTAAAAATATCTGTCTGATGTTAAAAAAACTAGCTGGGTGGATTGTTGTGGGAAGGATTGATGGAAGGAGCGTGGTATTACGGAGGGTTTAGAAGGAAGTCTAGCCTCTGGACCCATTCAGATTTTGGTCTCTCAACTGAGATTGTCAACTCAGGTAATAGTTAATGGCAGGTGTGTAAATGGTATTTGTAACGTAGGTGCCTCACCAGTGGGAACAGAGCTGACGCTCCACTTGCTTTTGCTAGAGCTGCAGATGGTAATAGCCATCCATCATGGCACAGGTTAGTTAAATATCCAAGTAGGAGGGTGGACTGTTGCACTTACTTCAAAGCTCAGCTGGCTCCATGTGAATGAATGGTGATTGGGGGCAGTGTGGTCTAGTGCTTAGGGCAGGGGTCTGGGAGTTGTTTAACCTGGGGGGGCTCTGACACTGCTTTGCTGTGTGATGTTTGGTAAGTTACTTTACCTCTCTCTGCTTCACTTCCCTCATCTTTAAGAGGGATAATAATACATCCAGACCTCAAGGAGTGTTGCTGAGGAGTGATTCCTATTCCACACTTCGAGATCCACGTCCAGAAAGGGCTGAGCATTTTGATGTAATTGTAACTTATGAAAAGGAGGCAACTCAGAGCAATATAAATTACTAGGATCTAGTAGTTAGAAAAAAAAAGAGATTCAGCTGAGATCACCCCAATACCAGGAGCAGCTACAAAGCATGGTGGTACTCTTCATTTTAGCAGAAAGGCCATTAAAAAGAAATCAGAAGAGTGGCTGAAACCAATTCATGGGGTTATCAGATGATGTATTATATGTACCATGGGTCCAGGTTTGCAGTCATTTAGCCTAGTATTGATTGAAGAGAGACTGGGGCATTTTCCACCACTCTTTTTTTTTTTTTTTTTTTTTTTTTAATTTCAATCTGAGTTGCTGCGACTTCAGGTCAGAGGGAGGTTTAATGAATTGAACACCACAAATCAACCAGTGGAGCCTCCCAAAAGAAGCCAAAATCGCCTGTGTTTGAAATAGCTTGTAAATGATTTTTAAGGGGAAAACATAGAGAACAAAATGGGTCAGCAATCACAATCAAGAATAAAGTTCTGCAATGAGTAAATGGATCTGTGACACAGTTCTAAATGGGCATCACTCGAATACTTTTTGGGGGTGGGGGTAGGTAGCGAACAATATATCCCATCTGTTTTCTTCATTATTGTGCTGACTTGGAAACATAGAGCTGGAAGGAACCTCAAGAGGTCATCTACTCCATCCCCAGCGCTCAGGCAGGATTAACTTCTGTCCGGTCAGAATTGTTGTAGATGGCACATAAAAGCCCAAGTCCACATGGGCATTTACAAAGGCCTGCAGTCGTATCGTTGTATCAATGGAATGAGCTGGTAGAGATCCAGATCATTAAAACTGTATGTTGCTGTCTTGCAGAATTGTCTGTGCATCCACCCTAATGAAAGGGATAAGTTGTAAGCTAAGTGCAAAGCTATTGTGTGTGCAGCTGCACAATGATTGTTCAGAGACAGTAAAGGTCAGAGCATTCATCATGCAGCAGAGGAAATTTAGGTTAGATATTAGAAAGCTTTTCCTAACTATAAAGATAGTCCAGTGCTTAACTAAGCTTGCAAGGGAGGTTATGAGATCCTTGCCACGGGAGGGCTTTTGTAGGAACACATTAGACAAACACTTGGTCCTGCCTACACACAGGGGGCTGGAGTAGATGGCCTCTCGAGGTCCCTTCAGGCCCTATGTTTCTGTGTAGGTATGGGGGAGAGGTGAAGCAGTATCATTTGCTAGTGATTATCTTTAAGAAGCAGGGATCCCGTCCTCCCATCGATCCCTCCTGCGGGCGGGAGGAATAGCACTGCAGAACATCTGTTGGACTATAAAATCCTTGAACGTAATGGATGGCGCTGTGTGAGGTGGCTCCAGGAGGGGGAGTGCACACAGGGTGGGGGGCAAAGGTGACTTTAATCCAGCTTTACCTCCTCCCTTGCTGGGCTGGTGAAGGGCCAAAAGGATTCCTGTGCGTAATTTGGGCAGCCCAGGGCTCTGTTCTAAGTTACAGCCGCCTCCCTAGGGCTGCCTCCACATGGCTGCCCAGAGGTTCACCAGAATCTCTCTAGCACTTTGCCCTACAGCCCTGCCCCAGCACACTCCCTACAATAGGGGTTGTAAGCTGACTGCCCATGGCAGCCTACAGCTGTCCTATGCCATCCATCCCCTGGGGGAGATTCCTCAACTAACCAAAAGGCTTTTCCAGCCCATCTACCTCTTAGGAGAAGGGAGAATCCTTCCCAACTGGTCAAATGTAATCTGTGGTGTAACTCCCCTGGCATTTCTGATCGGGTTAGAGGTCTTGTGTCCGTGTACACGCTTTACCTATTAGTGCACTAGGAAAAAGACATCTGTGTGAGCTGCTAGTGAGCACTTCCACCCACACGCTGTGGGAAGAGGGAGAGAATGAGCCCAACAGCTACTTTCCTTGAAAACAGATTTTTTTTTTCTCCTCTGCATCTGTGAGCAAAATGGAATGATTTTATTATACACGTTCTGCAGGAGTTCCAGGATCTCCCCTTAAGAAATGTTACCACAGGAACTTAGATTAACCTGTCTCAGATTGGGGGCAGTGAGGGGAGTGGGAGAACGAGTACAACTGGCTGGGCGATGCAGAGCTCGTAGGCCAGTTGGTGAAGGGTGTATTCACATAGGCGGTCTCGGACGTGATTCTTTGCTTGCTCTGGCTGACTTGAGCCCCAGCTGCAGGCATTGATGGGATCGGCTCATCTTGCAGAAGCTCCCACCCCGATGAAAGGACGGTGTTGCATTGTCCCCTAGGCTCACGCGTGTTAGCAGTGGTCCCTGCTATGGCAGCCCGTAGGAGCTCTTTGCAGTGTACATGCACTCTGTGGGGCGGGTAGGGCATGTATGTACCTGAGAGCTGCAGACACTATGGACTGAGCCCTTTTTGTGCAAGGCTGTCATCAGGCTTCTCTTAAATGTCTACTCAGTGGGGAGAAATATGTGTACAGTGAGTTGGGACTTGGTGCTGCCCTCTCAAAATTACTAGAAGGCAGGAGAGGTATGAATTGAGGCTTACTGAAATGAGCCATCTTTCCAGCCAAGGAAGGCTTGATACACCCCAGCCCCTCCTCAGCAAGTCAGTGCTGCTAGTGAGTCAGTCAGAGCAGGGTGGTGGGACTGGTGCGAGGCATTCCCTCTCGAGTGTGTCTTCTAGGCCCTGCTGCTCACAAGAAGGAAGGACCAAAATCAGGGCTCAAAAATGATTTATTTTTTTCTTTGGCAGCACGGTACAGTGCCCGGTGTGGCTTCTGGAGAGAAAAACTAATACAATCTTGTTTCCTTATGTGACTTGGTTTAATCTTGGGAAGAATAAAGCTGATAGCTTAGACCACCCATTAAGATACTCTTTCTTGGCCAAACATTTCCCTATGGGCCATGCTACATGTGAAACTCTCTGCTCAGATTCCCATAGATCACACACTGCTCCGCTTTCATAATATCTGGACTAACCTTTTTCACAAAGTAGGTTGCTTGAGAAGAAGCGTGGTAGATGGGGGTCACCTACAGCCAAGAACTTTATCACTATTGTACCACACTGAATGTCAACAACACCCTTGAGATCACTTCGGCGATGTGCTTGTATTGATTGTATAGGTCATAGGCATAAGTACAAGTAAAGACAATTGATCACGTAGCTTACACCAACAGTCAGGTATTGGATAAAGATAGATTAGCCCATCTGTTGTGACTCTCAGAGCCTGATATCTGTAATACTTCTTCGCAGTGCATAGGCAGGTGGAGAGGAGGAATCAGGGTGGTTGGGCTAATCAGTGTCTCAAAGCACTTTCCTATTTGAAGGCTTTTTCTGTCTCTAAGTGCATGCTCGTTTCAGTCATTTACTGTCGCACCTGTGTGGCTCTTCATAGACATGAGCAGATCCTATAAATAAAGGAAAACATATCACTGTATATTCTAATATTGTGGATGGGAGACCTGGAGCACCTGAGAACACCCAAAGGATAAAGCATTTGGATAATCTTCCTCACGTTGAATAATATTGATCCACTGAATGGGTCCCCTTAAAGTCAATGGGCACTCAACATGTTACACTTACTCATGCTGAGTATCAGATCTCAGCCTCCAGTGATTCAGTGTTAAAGAGCCGGCTGTTATTTATTCATGGTCAAATGGGCCCACGGCACCTGCCTGCCTGTTTGCCCGTAGGCGATGACTGGCAAGATGAAATCTTGGAGAAGGGTTGGTGCAAACCAAACTCAAACTGGTGGCTCTGGAAGGAAGGAAGGCCTCACCAGTATCATGGCATAACATCTCCTCTTGCCGAATGCTGCAGAGCAAAGCCGCAGCCCTGTCAGCATACCTATGTGTATGGGGTCATCTAGCAATTCCCATGTGGGAGGGATGCTGGAGAGCCTGTCCCTGATTCTCTCCCCCCTCACCCCTGGCTGCGATGGACAGTTATTAAAAAAAAAAATTAAAAAAATCAAACCACCTGGATGCTTTCACTGCTTTGCTACACCTGGGATGTCAGAGGCCTGGAAAGTTATTGGCTGTTTTAATTAAAATTAGCTCTGAGGAACGGAGCAAACCCTAATGGTGCGGCAGTCCCTCCAGACCATCTTGTAATAACCCTATCTCCCATTCAATAGAGCAGCAACCATGTTCACCGGAGATTAGGCCATTAACACACATTATCAGCCCAGCCCAGCCTGGATGGGGATGGCTCTTCAGCCAAGAGGAGGATTCAAATGATCACGAAAAAGCCATGGGGAAAGAAATCTTGGGCAAAGGGGTTTGCTCCTGAGCAGAACCAGCCCTAGACCAAATGGTGCCCCAGGCGAGGAGCCGTCCCTCCCCCCATTTGTTAAACTTTTGAATACCTTACAGCACCCCATGTGGTTGCCTGGGTCACCTGCCCCTAAATCCGTCCCTGCTCCTGAGGAGAGAGCGGGCAGCAGTCCCAGCAGACCCCTTCCCTAGAGGTTCCACGAGGGGAGGGTGGCTTTATTTTATAGCCATGGGCCCAAATCAGGCCCTCCATCCTTCAGTGTGGCCTCCCCAGCTGATCAATCACTGCCTTGTCTGGCTGGATTTCCCCTTCTAAGTGTGAGAGGGGAGTTCAGTCTGCGTGATCTAGTCAATCTTTGGCTTCTGTTGAGACTGTCTACCAGGGGCCAGTTGTGATGTAGACGTGTCTGTCTGTCTGTCTCACACACATTTCAGATGAAGTTTCAGGGGGAGCAACTGCAGGAGGAGCTGTCTGTGTGGTCAGCCAAAGTTATGACAAATTTTTCTGATCTCAGGCCCCAGGTTCCACTCAACGTGTCTGCAGCAAATACTTGGCCTCTCTCAGGTTTTAACTTTGTCAGAGTGTCCCCTGAGGGGTTTGGGGCCGTGTTCACACCACTTGCTCTGATCCGCTTTGGCACTGGGGGGGTGGTTTGACTGTACTACTAAAAAAACCAAACACTTTACTGGCCATCCATGAGGTTCCACCTTTTCCAATGAGCTCTGTGGCATTCTGTGATGCAATATCTGCCATTAGGGCTAAGCCGCTTCCTACACTGATGGACCACAGTGGCTGAAGAATCTTTTAGCGGCTGTATTATTGACACAACCATCTATATGGGCTGGGCGGCTAGAGCTTTTTCAATAAACTTTGTCTTAGCTTACAAACCTACACTATGGCTGGAGATCACAGAAGATTGCACAGGGGGGTGGAATGAGACCTAATAATCCCTGTGCCACTGCAGTGAAGTCAATGTAGTTACATCAAGAATGGTCTTAGCTTCATCTCTTTATCTTTGCTCATTTTACCTTAGCCTGTCTTTAGTATTTGCTTGCACAGTGGGATCTAAGAGCCAGTGCTCTCAAAGCTATTATCTGTATTGAGGCTGAGAACAACAAGGCATAATTACCTTAAGTGCACCTTAATACCCTCCGTGTTGTACCTTTGTCAACAAAACACCTTCCAAATGTACCTACAATCTCCCTCTTTTCAAAATATTTTACTTGCTAAATCTGGATTTATTTTTTTTTGTAATTGCCTTAGAGATGACTGTCTTAAAGATGACTACTGATTGCTATATAAGAAATGGAACATTTGAAATGCCTCTCCATGGACTGAGCCCTTGTGTATTCAGAAGGTCTCTAGTGTGGGAAAAGGATTTTTTCTCTTAAAATATATATATATTCCATAGGGCCAGATAGATTGATTTCAATGGGGCTATGCCCATTCACAGCAAGCTGAGGATCTGGCCCATAATATGTAGGAACCCATGCAAATTTCCCTCCCACTGAAGACTTTGGCCAAACTTTTAATGCAGGTGCTGACAAATGCATTCACAAACTTTGGAAGCTCACCCACTGGAAACTGCGAAGCCATACCTCTGTAGGGGAAGAGCACGTCACTGCATGTGCTAATGCTCAGCTGCATATGAATATTGAAATGATCGCCCGTCCGCATGTACATTTTTTAGAAGCTGCTTTGAAAAGGTGGCCATATCGCTCGTGATTGGCAACAATGCCGTAACCTGTGACAGTGTTTTCCCTTTTGTAGTGACATGGGAAAGCCCATTCCATGTTCCCAAGCAGGACTTTGGAACAACCTAAGCCGAAGTAGCCCTTAAAGAGTCATCTCAGGGCAAATTTAGAGCATTTTGGGACTAGACATATTGCCCAGCACTCTGTCACGTAGCATCCTGATCACTGCAACTTCAGTTAGTTACCCTGTGCACACCTGAAAATGGGAACTGTGCCGTATTGGTAGATTGATTATAGCTTGTAACTCGCTCTCCAGCCTAACCATCTCATTAGCTCAGAAGGTACAAAGGCATAGGAAGAAAGTGCAAAGGTGGGAAGAGAGAAAGCGAAAGAGCTATAGGCTGATAGAGCCAAGGTCACAGGAGGTCTCCCCGCTGCTGGGCTCAGGAGCCTTGGAGTCCCAGGTTACTGTTAAAACTGGTACATGATCTGTAAAGGTGGTGGGAATGAACTGTGTCAGTCACCTGAAGAAGGCCCCTGAATCGTTTGTCTGGAAAGAGGCAGGAGGGAACTTGCCCTTGCCATCACACATTAGAGTGTTAATTGTTTCCAAGCACGTCGCTGGCTAAGATTTATTAGATTTATTATTATTGGAAACACCTTCAAGGTTCCTGATTTTAAGAAGTTGGAAAGGAAACAGCACTTCCTGAAGGCTCAGTCCCTTCAAAGGTGTCTCAAATTGGGCACCCAAAAGTCACTAGTAACTTCTGAAAATCATGACCCTAGTGCTTTGCCTTTAATAATACCCCTCTGCCTAGCACTGGTTTGAAATTTTTTAACTTTGAAGGAATATTTTTTTTTAAATAAAGCTTTCCAAAATGTTCACTGAAGATCACTTACAAATTTCCATCAGCTATACCCACATGTATTAACTAATGGCTCATGTTAACTTGAAACTCCAGATATAGCTAGACACTCTTGTGTGCTAATATATAAATAGATTTGCTGAAACAATTATTTTAAAACAGATGGAACACAAAAAAGGCACATGCCTGGGGTTAAGAGAAGCTGCCTGAGTAATGCTTTGGAAATTTTCTTCTGGAACAGTTCAACCTTAGGAAAACTATTGCTGGAGTGCTTCCTGAATCCATAGTTTAAAGTCTAAAAATACCTTGCTGTATGAAGGCTAACGGCTCACTGGTAAACCCTGTCATTGTCCCTGGGAGATAGCAGGACAGCAACAGCTTATCTAAATCCATAGTTTAAAGCTGGCTGGTACATTTACAATCTATATGCATGATTCTGAATTCATCCCAGTGCTTGATCTATCTTCAGGTCAGGAGTAGGTCTGTTTTGGAAAGGCATCTAAAATTTTAATCTACCCTTTTCAATGATGATGATTTTCAAGTGTGCTTTTTTGCATATCTGTTCAGTTGCATCCAGTAGTTTTGCCAGTGCTTTATAACTGCCAGCTGATGTTCTTTGAAACAGCAAGCCAGGCTTCTACAGTAGCTGTAAAGGATGAAAGTATATTTCCAAGTGAGACTGGGAAACAATTGTCACGATGATCAAATTGCAAACTATGCTAGCTTTCTTCAAAAGACTCTGAAATGAGTGTGTCTGTCATCAAAATAATTGTTGCACTGAGACTGTCCTAATGTACTATGTTGAGGAAATCCAATCATGCCTTCAATGAAGATGCATAAGAAAGAGAGATGGACCCAAGTTACCAAGTTAGGATCCAAATTTCCCCCCAAATCTGGGTAGTTGCATCAGCCCATTTTTTAGAGAGAGATGCAAAGTTCAGACCCTGATCTGGACTGTCACAAAAAGGGGGGATATACAGAGCAAGGTTTTTGATTCAGGTCCATTTTAAGAAAATATTTAGTGTTCCCTTTTTTAATTATCTGTTCCTATGTTTGGGGCTTATTCTCTGAGAATCTGAGCACCTCCCATGACTAAAGAATAATGTGATGTGCATGGAAAAGAATCAAAACACAGCTTGTTCCTGAACAATAGTGATCAGGAGCATTTGAGGGGAAAATACCATAGCAAAAGAATTCTGGATCTGCTTCTCCTCTTGCTTACACCAGTTTTACAGTGTTACTCCATTGACCACAGTGGAGCTGCTCCTGATTTACACTGCTCCAGGTGTGTGCAGCCTTTAAAAGTGAGCAACATAGTTTATTACCAATGCCAATACTTTTTTTTTTTTTTGGTAGCAAAACTTTTTAAAAAATGACCCTCACTGTTTGAAAGCAAAAGAAGAATCAGGCTGATCAGAAATATAGAGCCCACAGACTGCTCTCATGGACAGCAGTGGTATGAAAGGGAGATGCTATTGCAGTGGCTTGAAAACTCGATGGGATGACACTGGTGGCTATCCACTATTGCAGCTGCAATAATTTCTGCCAGGATTCTCTCTTACCCATGGCTCTTGGAAAAGCTCCTCTGTATGTAGGTGCCCACTCTTAGAGGAAGTTGGATACCTACTTCCCATTTGTGCCTTTGCAAATCTCTCTGTTAAGTCCGGTTGTGCGTCTGTATTTCCCCACTGTGTTATTGATTGAATGCTTTTCTCGTCCACTCTGACTCTGGAGAGGATTTTATATTTGTCATTAGTCAGCTATTGTCTTGTAGATTTCTTTTCCCCATCTTATTGCTGTTTTTCCTTAGGCCCCAGGGCAGTTTTTTCCCCACAGACCTAAATTCCCTATGTAAACTCCTTTAATGATATCTGTCCTCCACACCCCACCTCCCCCTGAATGAAGCATATCAGTATTGGTGCATGAGGGGAATAGCAGTTTGCTCAGTTGTATGGACACAAAGTTTCTAAGAAACTTGTTCAGTTTGAGCAGCTTGGCACAACAGCATCATTTCATACAAGTCAACCAAGACCACTTTGCCCTTCAGATAGTGTGTGCTGTGTATTAGGCAACCCTGTGGTGATGTGAGTTCTCAGTTTAAACATGGACATTCATGGGGTGGGAGGTCCTTCCTTGCTGTTCTCGCAATTTATCCTCTTCTTTCCATTACCGATCCCCTTTCTCTAAAACATCATTCTGTTACGTGGCCTCAGTAGGCTGTAAGATCTCTGGGGCACGTGCCTTATTTGTCTTTAACTATGTTTGTAAAGTGCCATGGAGAATTAACTGGGCTACAGAAATGTTTCCACAATTGCACCCTATTGATCATCCAAGTCTGTCTCCTCTGATCAGCTGTCATAAATCCCTCTGCTCTGGTTGGTGGCAGTCCTCAAGAATTCTGGGCTGCCAGCAAACATGGTTGACTCCCTATTCCTGGGCCTGATTGTTCTCTCACACTAGTATAAATTGGGAGTAACTCTCTGGAAGTCAATAGAGTTCCTCTGGTGTCAGTGAGATCAGAATCGGGCCCAAAGGGTGGCTGGCTCAGGTGTTGTATGATGAGGCCAAGGTTGCACCTGGCATATTCAGCACACCTCAGTCCTGGGAACACAGACAAACGGGGGCGGGGGGGTGAGTTCAGAGAAACCCATCGAAAATGAGTGAGGAGCTGGAAGGATGCGTTAGGGGATTGAAACGAACGAAAGGCATAGCGCTTGGCTAAGTGATGTACTGTAACTGTCTGCAAACACTTCAAGAGCTTAAGCACAAGGGAAGGAGGAGAGCCGTGTAGTCTGGTGCTGGGGCCAGGGAACTATCATTGAGTAGCAGGATGAAACTAGGCTGTACAAAACCATAGGGAATGTCCCGCAGGGAATGTGATGGACTAGATGAACTCGGGCCTTTTCAGTCTTCTATGCTTCTGTTGTAGCCATGGGGCTACTTGCAGAGCAGTGTGCTATTGGTGGCAAGCATGAGGGGAGTAGAACTGGGCCCATGGGGATGGGCTGTCACCTTTTTGCTCCAGGATGAGATCTGGAGGCTTTCTGTGTGCAGCCTAAAACTGGGCTGGGCTTTTTTGCTCATTTGTCCTTCACTATCCCACTAAGCCTGCTTCCCCACTGACTGGCTTTGTCTTAGATAATTTGTTTTAATTATTATCTATATTATTGCATGGATGAGGCCCATGTTTTGCCCCAAAGAGCTTTGTGTAATATGTATTATTTTTTTCCACGCTGGATCTCACATTTGCCTACAGAGGGATTTCCTCACCAGCTGCTGCACATGCCTCAGGGGAAAGCTACCAAAGCCTGGGGCTGTGTTACCCTTTCTGGGTTACCAGCTTCTGTACCGGATGACTGGTAGATAGCTAATGTGATGCCAATTTTTAAAAAAGGTTCCAGAGGCAATCCTGCTAGTTACAGGTCTGTAAGCCTAACTTCAATACCAGGTTGAAATTGGTTGAAACTATCGTAAAGAACAGCATTATCAGACATGATTTGTTGGGGAAGAGTCAATATGGCTTTTGTAAAGGGAAATCATGTCTCACAATCTATTAGAATTCTTTGAGGGGATCATCAAACATGTGGACAAGGATGATCCAGTGAATATAGTGCACTTGGACTTTCAGAAAGCTTTTGACAAGGTCACTCATCAAAGGCTCTTGAGCAAAGTAAGCAGGATACTGAGCTAGATGGACCATTGGTCTGACCCAGTATGGTCATTCTTATGTTAAGTTCTATGGCCTGTGTTAGAAATGGGGTCAGACTAGATGATCACAATGGTCCCTTCTGGCCTTGGAATCTATTACTATGTTCAATGGAGAAATGCTGCCAGGCACAACAGGGGCACCATTGGGGGCCAAACGTGTGGAGGCCTCCAGTTGAATGGCCCTGGCTTCCTGCTGGCCCCCAGGATATGAGGAGTGCCACTCCCCTCCAGCTGTCACCTCACCTAAGTTTGCAACACTCCCCACTGAGGTAATGGGGAACCCCTGGTAAATATTTAGATGGACCTGCCCCTTTGTGTTCAGGTGTGAACATAATCTGAACTGGATCAGTTTCTGATTCCCCATCACTGCAACAAAGCTGCCTGAGCAAACAGGCAGAATGGGTGTTTGGCTTCTCAGAAGGTGCAGCAGATAATGTAGTGACATTAAAGCAAAAAACCATCTCCCATGAAAGCAATCAATCACTCCATGGAATAAAAGCTTGTAACAATCAGCTCTCTCCAAATTGTGCAGCTTGAGCTCCCCCATGTGGATCTCTGTGCTATTGTTAGTTTGCTTGCATAATCCTTTGCGTTCACTAATTGTTTTTTCTTTAAAAGATCACAGATGGCTAAGTTCTTCACTCAGTTAAACCCAGGAAGTTCCTTCGACTTCACTGAAGACAGATTTCAGTACCTCAGAAACAGCAATCAAAACCCCCAGGGATTTATATCTTTCCTTTATATTGATATTTGTAACACCTCTCAAGGCTTTTCATTAGCTCCCAGTAGCAACAGCAGGATCATGTCCCCAGCTCTGCAGTCACCCTAACCTGCAGTGGGAGTGGAAGGAGTACCCCTTAGCAGAGGAAGATTAGCTGCCTGGGATCCTCTCCAGAATGTTTAAGGAGCTGTTTGCTGCTCTCCAAAGCATAATGCACGTTTTAAATAGCCGATCTTACTAACAATTCTGTAGCCCTCAGGGGAAAGGGGAGACGAATGGCCTGCGTTAAAGTCATGACTAAAAATTAAGACACTGCAGCTGTTTATTCCTTTCTGCTCCGCATGGCATCTCCCAACCCCTGGTTATCAAGGTCAGACACATTAGAGGGGCTTTATTCATCATAGTTTTGTGTTTGTTAATAAGCACATTTGGGGTAAATGCATTCAGACGAACAGACTGATCCCCTATTAAAAAGGTGAATAAATCTGCACTCATATCATGCCCCCTCTTCCAGGGATGATTGTAGTGGAGTCACAGCTTCTCTTTGGGGGATGGTGTCAGGACGTGTGGATTTCCCTTGTCAGTGTGTGTGCGGCAAGAGGTCTGACCTAGCCGTAATGCCGCAGAGTGGCCACATATCATCTTGGTTGCCATTCCGCAGCACAGGAAGTTTCTTCTTCTTTCTTTTGCATGGCTTGAGGAGGTAGCGATTACAAATTGGTACCTAGATTTGCTAGCCGAGCACATTGCTGCAGCAGTGAGCTGGTGAATGTCCTTCTGGCCCCTGGCGAAAGAACGAAGGGGACACTCAGATATGATGTTCTCCATCACGTGTGACTGGTGACCAAAGTCGCATACAGGCGTTTGCCTCATTTTCCATTTAAAGAAGGTTTGTCCACATCTTCTGTGAGGTGTCCTGATGTGGTTCAATCTGCACCAGTCTTTCCGACATAAATCAAAACCCGGTGGTTCCTCAGCAGGGTCAATGACGAGCTGCTTGTTTTGAGCGGTCGAAACGCTCCGCGTGGCTCTCCATTGAGCCTCCACTTTGAAGTTGACGGTTGTGGAAGGAAGTACAGGAAGCAAGGGGGAGAAGGGGATTCTTGCACAAAGAAATCACAAGGCTCAGCTGTAGAAATCAGGCTCTTTACTTCTTATTTGTCCCTACCCTCCTCCCTTACTCTTAGTGCAGCATTTAAAAAAAAAGTAAAGAATTGGAGTTAGCTTAAGTTTGGTTAAAGAAATATATCTGTGTTGTAAAGCAAGGCCCTGACTAGCAAGTAGAAGGAAGGCCTTGAAATAATGCATTATAAGGCCAAAAGAGAATGAAGCAGGGAGGATATCTGGTTCAAAGAATAACTAATGAAATAAGGGGAAGTTTCTAAAAAGGCCTCTGACTGAGAGGGGTGACTGCAGATGGTTTTCAATAAGAATTTCTCTTAAAAAGCTAACATGACCTTCCCACCCCACATACCAGTGTTCCCTCCTATGTGAACTCATATGCAACAAAAAAGTTGTTGGTCAGCAGGAAGGAGCGGAATAGGGAAAGAGGAAAGACCCTGGGGAAAAGGAGGTTGTAAATCTTATTTGGCTCAAAATTAAAAATGAGGATGAACTGTCTCAAATTAGTTGCTAGCTAACGTGGTAATTGGCTATGACATTTATTTGTTGAAAGGGTATAAAAGAGTTAAGAATGTGAAGGTTCTTTGTCAGAATCTACCTGATCATGCTGGAGTATGCCAGAATGAGACAGTCAACCCTTGCCTACTTGTAAGTATCCTGATCACCTGCTTATGAATATTTTCTTACTGTATTGGGTGTAATAAATTGCTTATTATTTAGGCTTTTTAGGCCTGTTTAGAGCAATTATATACATACCATTTAGCCTTTAGATTTGATAAAGGAATTTATGGTTAAATTAATGTTTGGCTTCCCATAGCAATATTAATAATTTCAGATATTATTAATTCTGACTCTTAGTAACACACACGCATCTCTCAGTGAGATGAGCAGCTTTCAATGGTTAAAGCTAAATAAATCTTGAGTTCTCAGCAGCAAAATAAGCATCTGAATCTATCTTTATGTGAAAAGGATAATCTTCCTTCCTACTCCTGCCCTCTGCTTCGCCAGTTGAATGGGTTTTCTTTACACTTTCCCTAAAAAAGAGCTGAAACCATCCATGAAAATTTAGGCCAAAACAAAGCAATGCTGCGCAAGTGACAAATGACTGAACACTGGGGCCTTGCAATGAAAATGGGCATCTCCCAAACTGGGGAACCACAATAACTCTATGCTGAGCCTTTGAGGTTTAGAAAACTAGTGTTTTGGGGGCATTTGAATTAGCCACCAGAGGGAGACCACCATCCAAATACAGCTACAAGCTACTAACATAGGGGAGCAATCACATGGAAGGGTTCTATAGGGGGACTAGGTTTTATATGCATTTCCAGGATTTGCAGGAGAATCCTGCAATCTTGGTCAGTTCTGTAGAGACTGGGGGCTCTTCTCCTAGCTTCTGTATAATGATCTGAGGCCCCATCCTTTGCTGTTCTCTGCTGCTTACTCCTGGGAGCCAACGGGGCTACCATGTTCGTGAGAATCACATTTTGGTTGTTTTTAGAAGATCAGATGCTCAGAGCCATATTTTAAAGGCTTTTAGGCATTAACTTTTTATTTCAATTGGAGCTGGGTGCCTAATACCCTTGACTTGCGCTCCAGTCCTCTTTGGTAAAGAGCCACGTACGATGCATTTTAACTAAACACATTCACGAACTGATGAGTAGCACTAGGAGCAGAAGGATGTCAGCTGTTGAGTCACAGTTTGTGTGTGGAATCTGGGAACCAGCCACAGACATAATTTATGACCAAGCTGTGCTTAAAAAGTCAACTGTCAGCGTGCTGCTCTATTGTCACCTTCCTGGGGAATTCCCCTAGGTGGAATGGGCTCCTCTAGCTCTTGTATGTTACTCCCATAGATCACGAAGGCCACAAACATTCAGGGGGAAATGGTTTGGTCCTCACTCCAGCACAACTCCCCAGTTTGAAGTCAGTGGGAGAACTACCTGAGGGAAGCCTGTAGGATTTGGACTCGAGTGCAGCGCAATGTCACTGCTGCCTGGTCTGCTATCACATATCCCCAGAGGAGGTTGGTCTCTTGTCCCCAGATCTGCCACCGGCCTCCAAAGGAGAAGATTGCTTCCTGAAAGTCAAAGCATGCAGCAGTCTGCATACCATCACCCTAGGGGCAGCAGGCTAGAGCACCAAGAGTGACAGCAGCTGACCACAGAAAGGCACAAGTGGCACTGTCCAGTGTTAAACAAATCGTTAAGGGCTGACTTTCCCAACAGGCAGCCTTCCTTTCGTAGCTGCAGTTTGGGCTTGCTCCATGTGCCCCAGTGATGAAATGGTGCCCCCAGCTTGTACATGCTCAGCTTCAGCCTTTTGGAAAACTTACCTCCAAAGCCAAGGACTGATTCAAAGCCCACTGAAGTCAGCTGGATTTGCAGGTACATAAGGAATGCAGGACTGGGCCATAGATCAGCTCAAACTAAAAAGACATCCTCTGAGCTCCCTCTGCTGCTCAATGGAGTCAGCAAACAAACACTGGGCCTGATGCTGCTCTTCTCAACATCTGCTTCTAAGCAACCCGCAGGCTGAGTATGGCTTTCTAGCTCTCCGCAACCCGTTCAGCTCCCAGGAATCCTTTGGCAGCTTCTCCTGTTCCTAGTGACCCAGTCTTCTTACTGATTCCCCAAGGAACAGCTGCTGCATCCAGGCAGAATTGGTGATCAGAGGGGAGCAAATCCTAAGCACAGTCAAGTTTGCCTGGCTCTGGATACCCAGCAAGGCCCAACGTGGAGGTTACAGTCCTGAGAAAGTAACAGCAGCAGAGGTAGTTTGCGATTGCAATGCCCACCCCGAAGTGTCCTATCAATAACTAGCACCTCCACAGACTGTTGGCAACATAGTCTAGAGTTCCTGGCCAAAGGTGGTCAGGATTTCTCTGTTATCTCATGGGACTCAAGTCCAGTGTCTTACTCCTACTCCCTGTCAGTCCCAGGAGCATCACAGAGGCAGGGAAAGGGGATCCCTTTCCCTGACATGACAAGTGAAGGAGTCCAGGAATAATGACTTTGCTCTGTATAGTCCCCCGCTTAGGTAGCAGGGCTAGTGAGGCTGCAAGGAGGTGAGACAAGGAATCAAACCAACTCTCAGCAATGTTCTGCTCCTCCCTCCCATCTTTCTCATGCCTTCCCCTCTCTTCTGTTCTTCCTCATCCCTTCCCCATGGCAGGGGTCCAGATACCACAGTGCCAAGAACCTAGATAAATGGGTAGTTGTTGTTGGGCTGACTGAGGATCCAACTCAACCCTGCATGTGATTAAATGCAACACTTTCTTCACATGGGGCTTGGGTAGGAAAGTGATGCTGGCTGGCTGGAAGAAGCAGCTAGAGGCTAGTGCCAGCACAGGCCTCTAACATGGGGTTAGCCCATCCCTGGTCAATAAAGCTTGTGATTCAGAGGAACATCTGGATTCCCTGTTGCTCATAAAGGCCACTAATACCGTGTGGAACAAAGGTGCCTTTGCCCATCTGCATTCAGTGACCTATTCTTTCCCGTCTCCAGTCACCAAACTGACTAGAAGGCTCATCTCCTTGCATGTGGGGAGCCCCAAAGCTGATGGGGTAGAAGAGCAATGCCACTTCAGTGCCAGTCCTCTGAAGTACCATAGACACAAACAGTGTACAAAGGCCTTTATTAAAAGGGAGGGATGTGGACCTAACTGCATGCAGGAAACTGCTACTTAGCCTCTGACTCACCACATCCCTGTGGGACTCAAAGCCACACTGCATATTCTCTAGCTCAACTGCTTGGGCTGCTGGGTCCCTTCCTGTCATGAGCAGATGCTGCTATCTGAATGCCCCCAAAATGGTGCAAGTACTCTTGATGAATGAGAGGAGGAGCTGATCCCTGCTCAGTGGGCCTGGGTGAGGGGGGAGTCAGTCACTGTGATGAGCTGCCTCAGGGTGGAGATTAATAAGAGTTAAAATAAATAGTCTGCTGTTAAAATGTCCATGCTGGGCCAGCCCTGTGGGCCTAGTGAGGGTGATCTTAATTGTAGCTCCTCCTACCCCCATCACTTCTTCCGGCTCTCCTTCTGCAGGGTGGCTGCATGCTTCCGCAGCTGGCTCCAGCACCTGGGTATCTGCTGGCTGAGTCCTGGCAGGTGCTGCAGTCTAACAAAGAGAACACAGGGGCTCAGACCTTGTTTCCCCCATCCTGAGCCCTCTGGGCGCCACAGAACCAGTTCAAAATACATCGGTGCAAATTAACCACCATCCTCCAATGCAGATGGATTAATGTACACAGTATATAACAGCCAGACACCTCCTCACATACCAGTCAAGAGACTGAGATGGGCTGCTATGGGCCAGAGTGTCCGCAGCAAGCAGCCCCCCATTTGTGCTCCCACCTATTAGACTTGCTGCATGTGTACCTGCTGTGGACTTAGCTGCGATCTGCTGCAAACTTGTCCTTCTGTGGGTTGGTGACTTGAGATCGGACTATCAGCAATGAGGTACTAGTTTGTGTGTGTGGTGGGGGGCCCCCAATTTTAATAGTAGAAGGAGGCATGAGAGGTTCTTCCTCAAGACAGATCTATGGGGAAGGGAGGCATTACTGAGCTGGTCATATAGGGATGAAAGGCTCTCTGTGCTCTGAGCTAGCCTGCCACTTCCATGGCTCAGGCCTAGTAGGAGAAGAAAGAAAGGTGCTAGATAACAAAGCCCTGCTAGCTCATTTCCTCCTCCACTGCTAGGCTTCAGCCTCTCAAATTTAAGGCCTGATCCAAAGCCCACTGAAGTCAATGGAAGGATTCCCACTGACTTGGATCAGATGGTCAGGCTCTCAAAAGGAACAGCTCAAGGCACAGGTCATCCACTAAGTGATACAGCACTGCCATCTAGTGACTATATAAAATACCTACACCTGCTAGGCAGAGACCTTGCTAAGTGTAGCCTGCACCAAAAATGCAATAGTTCCTATTCAAGCAGAAAAACCTACTGTGTAAGTTCAATAAAGGAGGAATCTGCCTTGCAATTGTGTGCCTGGGGAAACAGAATCATCTGGAGAGAACCAAAATCTCTCCTTTGCTATGCTAGAGCAGTGTTCCCAGGAGAAGAGCTGGATGCTTGAGGTGGAGTATCTGTCTGCTCTTTGGCAGGGACACATTCCCCCTGTATAGCCCGGAGTTTACTCCAGTCTCACCCAAGTGATACACAAGAACAAATCCGTACCAGATGCTTGGAGTGACCATCCTGCCTCAGAGCATTTGGAACCTCACTGGGCCCTTCCTGCTCTAGGGTGGGACCTGCCCTAACAGGAGCGTGAGTGAAGTCCCAGCTTCCAACTCTCCAGACTTCCTGGTGGGAAAACCTTACCTCTCATGGAGGAAAACATCACATCTCTTGTCCCATGGACGGTGCTGCAAGGACTCAGGAGCAGGCTCTGGTACTGCTGGGAAAACCTCCATGGACTGGTAGGAATTGAAATGAAAAAGGAAGATGGAGCTTCGATTGTCTTTGGTCTGTGTCAGGGGACCCGCCTGTTGCTGCTCATCCCCTGTGGGTGGGAGGAGAGAAGACGGCTATCTCACACACTCTGCAGAGCCATCACCTGGAGCCAAGAATGACCCAAGGCCACCATGCAGATGGCTGCACCATTCTGCGTACACTGTTCCCAGGTTCCTCTGAGTTCAAGCTACTCAGCTGATGGAGAAGAGAACGGCCTCACTTAGTGCAGTGATCTCCACAACTGACAAACCAGTCCTGAGCTACCAACCAGCCACTGATCTGGAGAAACATCCAGGCTGAGGTCTGAAATGGGCTCTGCTAGAAATCCACCTGCACGGATGTTCTCACATTGTGGCCTGCACAGCACATGCTGGGGGCTGGCAAAGAACTGGCTGGGCATGTGATGCTAGCGCCTCTTTCCCCTTGTCCCCAGCTGCTACATCACCCTGGTGAAGCTACTAATACTTCAATACTTTCCCAGGGCTACTTTTCCAGGTAGCCTACTGCTGCAAGTATCAAAAAGGATGTTCAAGGACCACAAATGGGAGAGAGGCGGGGCCAGGCGATGGCTAACGGGAAGAGAGGTACAACCAACTGATGGCAAGTAGGATGGGAGACATCTAGAAGACATTCTCTCTACTGGCATGTTGCCCACCCTATGAGTAAGGCTGAGGACCCCTGCCCCAGCTGACGGGGAATGATACAAGCACTCAAACTCAACCAGAAATTCAGCCCCAGGGCTGCCGGTTCAGCCTAACAGCAGCTGTATTTCCAGTGCCCTCTCCTCCAGGGAAAGGGGAGGCAGCTTGTTACCTTGGCCCAATTCAGCCTGTACAGTGATCGAAGCATGAGATGGACACTGCAGTCCTGCTGCTTCACACCACTAGGAGGCCCTAAAGGCCAGCATACGGCCTGTAAGCAGCTTGCTGTGGGGCCAGTGTGCAGACAGAGGCTGCACAACAACGCTAATCTGCCTCGTGTCCAGGACAGCTCGTGCAGATCTTGCAGCACATGGCGAGCCCCCTCATCCCATTTCATATCATGAGTTGCCCCTTCTGTCTCCTAGGACTTGCTAGCTTGAAACTAACTGGCAGGAGATGGAGACCCGGGGCCCCCCTTTCCCCTCCCACCTGTGACAGGAGTGCATGGTCACAGAATCCCTACCTCGAAGGAGCAGGCACTGGTTCGTGGTATCCACGGTAAAAACTGGCTGCCAGGGGCATGCTACTGAGTGGGAGGGTGGGGTGACGAAGTGGCAAACGGTCTGCGGCGTGGCGGTGTCTGTGAGGCACACTGTGCCATCCCAGGAGAACACCAGCACCTGAAATAGCAACGGGGCACACAAGCTGCACCGAAAGCACTTGCAGGGCTCCTCCCTGGGGTGGGACTTGGGAATGACACTCCGAGCCAGGACTCCTTTCCCCTGGCCAGGAGGCAGCAGAGACTGAGACTTTCAGGGCTCTTTCTCCTGCCCTAGCGGGACGCAGGAACGCTGCAGATCAGAAATGAGGTGCATGGGGCAGAGCTGTGGCGAGCCCATGGCTTGAAGCGCTCAAATGCTAGGTTGGGATTGAGGTGCTGGCAGCAGAGCTTGCTCAGCGCTTGCTGCCCTATGGTTGGCTCCAGCCAGAGGCTTTTAACCCTTTATCTTCTGCAAGGCCTTGGGGCCTGTTTTGAAATGGCTATCCATCTCGGCTGGTCACAGGCCTCCACCTTCCACCTGTCGTTTATAACGGGGTTGGGCTGGACTTGCCTTGGGATCTCTCCACACCTCCAGGCTCTGGGATTTCCTGAGGGTGCCGCCACTCAGCCTCATCTCAGTCCTCAGTAACTGAGGCCTGCTGCTCAACCTCTGTGCATTGACCTGTTTCTAGTGCTGCGCCCCCCAGGCCCTACTGCCCAGCCATGCTCTTCAGAGGACACAGGGCCCTAGAGAAAGTGACTTGCAACACTCACTGCACCAGGGAAGGCCGGAATGGGTGCTACTGCACTGATGGTCTGCTCTGGGTCCTCGGACCTGTAAAATAAACTCACCCTTAGGATACTGCTTGGAGCTGCAGTGCATGACGCAGAGATTCATATGGGATTTGGGCCAAACGCTGCCCTACTGAGATCAGCAAACTGCAGAGTCCATTACAGACCCTTTGCTGGAATGCTTGCAATCTGCACGTCCATCTGTCTAGGGATGGGTGTGGATGTGCATCTCCTTGTGAGTACACCCACCTGCCCTGGAGGTGTGAAGCCCCACTCCACAGACTAGCAGTAGCGCTGTGGGAGCTGGCCTTTCCCCTGAAGCTCTGACTGGCAGAAGCAGAAGCACAAGCAAACCAGAACTGGGCAGGCACACGGCAGGGAATTCCACCCCGACTTCTGTTCCAAGTTCTCCCGAGAAGAAGGCAGAGGAGGCAGCAGCAGGAGCGCCAGGTGGCTACAGCAGGGACAATGCTGGCTGAGAAATGGCTCCAGGCAGGGGTAGGGGGACAGGACAAAGAGCTTGTGGTCTCATAAGCCCAAGTCGCACTGCACATCAGAATCAGCCAGAGATCTGCCCCTGATCCTTGCCTGAAGGACTGATCAAGGCACTGCGACTGTGTGTTGCTAAACACAGTGCCTGTTGCTGCTAAAGCTGAGCCTTTGGTACTGATAACAGGGTTGGAAAGTTTGCTGGGTGAATTCCTGCCTCCCCAAAGGCAGTAGGGGAGTCTCCACTGCAAAGGGAGGGGGAAGCACTTGCAACTCACTACTAGTGAAGGGAAACCCCCACCACTCTACTGAGACAATTTATCTGGCCCAGGAAGAAGCTCAGTGGGGCCTTGCAGAGCCCACCTCACCTGTCTGTCAGGAGCACGGTCCTGGACTCTCTGGCCCCTGACACTGTAACCAGGTGGAGAGACCCATCTGTACACAGCACCAGAAGCTGCACTTTGGGGCTAGGCAGCTGGTCCCTTGGGGCTGCAGAACTCCGCAGGAAGTGGATGCTGCGAATGAGGCATCCCTCTGGAAGGGCAGTCACAGCTAGTGGGAATCCTGGGAAAGGCACAAGCACTCAACAGGCAGAAACAAACAGCAGCTTGGAGGTACAGGGGCTGGCACTGAATCTGGCCTCCACCCCAAGGAGGTGACCTCCATGCGAGGGAAGCTCAGCATGGTTCCTTTGTAAGTATCATAGATAGCTAGTGACTTGTATGGGAGGGCAGTTGAGCATAGCTGCATCTTACTGGCTTGGCCAGAAACTGGCAGAGTTCTGTTTTGGGCTCATTTGCCTGCAGTCCTCCTGGCTACAGCACAGCGTGGCGGGGTTGCCACCTTCTCAGCTTTGGCCCAACGGACCCAATCTTTACATTGCCATGTGGCAGTGCAGTATCACCGGGTGATGACCCTGTATCACCACCCCATGGCTTTGGGTGGGACTGAGGCCTGCTCCAATGCAATAGCAGCACAAGCCAAGTGCAGAGTAGGGCATTCTCTTGCACTTTTCTCTGGGACAGCCATTGCATCACAGCACGGTGATATTGTGAACCTGGCATCATGAATCGTAACATCACAATGTGGTAACACTGCTTCAGCCCCAAAGATATTGTGAGGCTGTCGTCAAAATGGGGGAATGTGCCATGAACATTGGGGCAGGGGCGCTCATAGCCCTAGCTGCTGCAATTCAGAGATGACAACTGCGGGCCAGCCCCACAGGCATTTTGGTTTCACTGTCCTCGTGAAGGACAGAGGCTAGTTCTGTCAGAACTGGAACTGGCCCTTGAAAACTCGGGCCATGATGGCACGAGAGAGTCTGCTACTCGGCTAAGGCCAGCTGGGATGTTTGGCCACCTACTGCTAGGGCACAAGTGAGCCTGCAAGTTTTGTTGGAAAATGTTCTTGAAACCATCCCCTGTGATCCCCAGCCAGCACATCCAGACCCCATAAGTTCCTAGGGAGAGAATCCCCCTGCCAGCCTCCCACAGGGACCCCAGCAATGGGAGAGCAACTCACCTAGACACTTGTCCCACACAGTTATCGTCCCATCTTCACAGGCCAGAGCCAGGTAAGAGGAGCAGGAGGTGACAGCTGAGCAGGTGATTGGAGCGGCACATGGCCAGACAGCATCAGGTTTTAGCTCAGCTTCTGGAGGGAAAAGCATGGCCTGTGAATGGCTGAGCCTCATCTTCAGGGAGATGGGGAGCCTCCCCCTTCCACATCAGCTCCCAGTGTGTATTAGCCTTCTGTGGCTGAGCACAATGGGTGCAGGTCAGGAACCTCCTGCTATGTGTTCTCATTTGGGACACTGTCCAGCTGGGAACTCTCGCCATCCAACTGCAATCCTGGCCTAATGGAGAGACACGAGCCATGGAGCCAGTTCCTCTCCTCTCCCATGTCTCACTTCCTTTAGTGAAGGAGAGCTGGCTCAGCCCCCTCTGTGAGCCTTGGCCAACCGAGAGTGAAATGAAGCACTCCCTGCCCTCCAGCCATGGGGCTAAGGATGCTGCCTTTACAGGGTTCCCATCCCAGCTTGTCTGGGAGAATGATCCCCATCCTGGCATCATTAGACTTTCAGCCTTTAAGCCTCCTCCTCATACCCGGGCAGGATGGAAGCACCCTCAGGTCACACCCCAATTTCCCTCCATGCTGTGGGCTTACTGCTGATTGCTATGAATTACCAAATCAGAAACCTAAGACTGAGCTCCATGGGGACAAACACACAGCTTCCTGCCAGGAGGAAAGGTATGAAAAGGTCAGGGCCCCTGCCCTCTGGGAAATGTCAGCTCAAGAGCGGGAGCCCTACTGAGACAGGTCAGGGAGATCCTACAGGGGGGCTATTGGGAAAGGTCAGAAGATCCCCTGCCAGTGCAGGGTTAAATAGAAAAGCCTTTTAGTACAAATCACTTTCTTTTGAAATCCACAGCAGGAGTTTGAAAATAACCGCTCCCCCCTCCCAACCAATCCTTTCTCTTCTTACCTGTTTTCTCCTTTGATGGTCGAGTGAGTAAGTACAGACAGAGATTGTGGCTTCCATTCCAATGCACACTGATGCCAATGGGTACATCTGGGAAAGGGAGCAGGAAGAGGGAGATTAGAGAAAGGAGAGGGGAGTGGGCAGCTCTGAAGCCTGGGTTGCTTGCCCTAAAAACAACCCCTGACGGGGAAGGAATCTGAGATACACACAGAAGTCTGCTGTGCCAGCTGCATCAGCACACGGGGAGAAACTTGTCTGGGCTCTGCATGTCTTCGAGTTTGCTCACTGAGAGTCAGAAATAGAAAAAAGTTATTTTTCCTAGTGATATTTTTTCCCTGCCTCTCTGTTATGACTGGGTATGACATCCACAGCCCACCAGCTTCTTCCACACACCTGACAGTCTCCCTTACAGGAGATGGTCCAGGCAGCAAGAAGCCTAGTTACCCAAACCATTGGGGATGAAGAAGTGTTTGGAGAGAGAGATTTGCTGTGGAATGGTGTGAACTACGCCCCTCTGTCTTCAACAGCCATGCCCACGTGCCAGCATACATTAGGCCAGATGCCTGCAGCTCTCATGTCAACTTCCTTGGAGCCTCAGTCACACAGCTGGTTTGAGTGATGAGACATTGGTGCAAGGATGGCAGACTAACGCATTGGTGCCACTTGCTGGCCTACCTGAGAACAGGAACTGCTGTGAGAGGAAGGATGTTTCTTTTACTGTATCCCAGAATTCCACTCCAGCCAAGCTGCCACAGTGACTCAACCACTCAGGAGCAGTGGGTGTTCTCAAAAGCATTCATAGTGGGAACCACATCTTAACAGAGAGATTGACTCAGGGAGACCTTCTCACTCATTCCCCCTTGCCCGGCCCTGCCTCCTGTCATTCAGAAACCCAGAGCATCCCTCTGACAAAGTACCATTGGGAAAGCATTTGTATATTTGGGACTTCTTTCATGCAATAAGAATTGTCCCTTGTGAAGAAAAGTTAACCTGATTGGCACCTTCTGCTCTTCTCTTCCCCCCTCCGCTCTGTTCCTCTTTCTTCTTCCCAGAGGAGAGCACCAGCTCTCCATGAGCATTGACTGGGAACATCTGTTGCAGCAGTTTCTGTGGCTGCTGAATTACGAACAAAGAGATGGATGGACACAGGGACAGAGACCTTCACTGTCATGAATCATGAACCAGCAGAAGGCAGTAAGCAATGACGCCTATTGGCCCTGGCCCACTCACAGCACTTCCTGGCGTAGGGCAGTGCCCACTCTACCCTGCTTTGGTTTAGGACTACAGGAAAGTATCCAGTCATCCATCTAGTCCAGCATCCTCCAAGGGTGACCAATGTCAGATGCTGCAGAGGAGGATATAAATCCTCTCTTGTGCAGTACTGTGCTATAGGGGAAGTTCTTATGAACTGCAGCTGGCATTTCACAGATGCCTAGTGCCTGAGGATTGATTTTCATCCTGGCTTAAGTCTTTGTAGATGCTATTCTTTGTCATCGGCAATGCCTGATCTAGTTTGAAACTCAGTATCCTTCAGCAGTGAGTTTCACAGATTAATTATGCATTATCTCTATCCTCTTTATATTACCTGCCTGTGCCTTGATTTCAGGTCCCATCTGCAGTATGCGGCCGGGCAGGAGAAAATGAAACACAGCATGGCTGAGAAAGGAAGAGATAATAAATACATGCTATGGCAAGACCTTGAGAAATAGAGAGCAATCCAATGCAATCAAAAGTGGCTGTGGCCCAACCCTCCTGGCTTGGGACCAGAGAGCTAGCCTCTTGGGTCATGGTTCAGAGTTGCAGTTGGGAAGTGCCCTGGAGATGGCGGTGTGTGATGGCAACTCTCCTGAATCCCTAGGCTGAAACGTCAGCACGCAAGGGATGGAGACGCAGTCCCTGCATGATTCTCCCTCTCACCTGGGTTTCTCCTCCTTGCTCTCAGGCTCACTCTCTCTCTCCAGAGGCTTTAGGAAGGTGCTGCGAAAGATTGCATCCTGCTGTTCCCATTGGTAGTCTTTGATCAAGTGATTTTGTCCCACGCCGATCACACTGCCATCATCAGTCTTCATCAAGGCCTCCAACGGGGTTTTAAAAGTGCTTCCTGGAGTGTGAACACCAGAGGGGAGAGAGAACCCCAGAAGAAGCAGAATCCGTTGAGAAACAGGCAAGCTCTTGAGGGAGGGGTAACCGTTCCCTTTTCATGCGGGGGGTCATACCATCATGGAGGTGGGGGACTTAAGTCCATTCTCCTCCTTTAGGTGGAACCAGCTCTCCCTGACAGGGGTGATGCAGTGTAGATTTCATGTTTTGATGGTATTTGCCAGGTTACCCTATCTTCCTCCAGTTCCTGGTTGAAGGCAGGGGCTGGAGGAGCTGATCTGAGGATATCCAGAGCAGTGCAGTGCTCTGGTGCTAGTCCCTGGTCTTTCCATAGCATTCTCCCTGATAGCATTCCAGCATAGGGCCTGCTCCCTTCCTTATCCTACTCCTACTCCTATGTTGTCTCTGAGGGCTGAGATTTAGGGCAGATCTGACTGAGGGTAAGGGAGAGCCCACTGACTTGGGACCTGTGAGGCAGAGCGGAGGAGTGCAGCAAGCCAAGGAGGGGGCAGGGTGGTCGTCAGGTGCCTGGAAGCTAGGGCAGAGCCTTTGACCTAGCATAAGGCCCAGGGCCTCTGCCAGGAGCCAGCTCCTTTCGCAGTAACAATGGGGGCTGCTTTCTGCCTCTCCTGTCTTGGGGAAGGGGCCCAAGCCCCAGGCTGCCTCCCTCTGGGCTCTTTTCTCTGATCCCCTGCTCTACTCCTGTATAGCTGGTATCAGACAGGGGTCATGTGGGCTCAGACAGCCAGGCTGGGCCAGGCACTGCTTTTGGTAAGAATAAGGGCAGAGGGGAGGAAAGGACACTGAGACCAGTCAGTGAGCAAGGGCAAGAGAGTCAAAGCTCCTCGGGGTAGGGGTCGTATGCTGCACCCACTACCAGAGAGCCCTGGTCACAGGCGGTGCCTTTGGGCACCAGTGAAATATACGTAATAATCATTAATAACTGAGGTGATCCATCACTATTGCAGCGGGGGCTCCAATCGCTGTGGAAGCAGGGAGGCCCACTCCAGGAGCAAAGGTGATCCACAGGCAGCGTGGAGCCAGGGGACGCTTTACTGTAATTTTCTTTCTTTATATTGCTATACAGCCACTCAGACTCGGAGAAAAACACAAACACTCAGAGACAGACACATGCAAGCACTCAAAGAGAGAGAGAGACAAATATGCAGACACACAGCCATTATTACTTAACCGGACTCGAGTAAATTCCCACTTTCTCATCAAAAGAAAAGGGCCTGAGAGAAGGGGCCTGACCTGTCAGAGGCTTGGGTGACCTGACCTTCAGCAGTAGCACGGGGAGACTCAGCTTAGTTTCGACTCTGTTAGCAGACATGGGTGATTCCTGCAAGGGAAGAGAGTCACCTTGAACACCAGCACTTCCAGGAGCTGCTCTGTGGCCTGTGCTGCCTCATGCTACCAACAACCAAGCTGTCACAGCTGAACACTTGCAGAACGGTTCCCTTGGGAATCAAACCTTCCTCCCAGGAAGGGTTTGCAGCGCTCACCTCCCAGCCCGCTGCTCTCACTGTCACAGTGCACGTTACGTAGGCCATACCCCACCAGCCTGAGGGAGCCAGAGCACAGCTTCCATCAGAAGGGAAACGCGCACACCCCCATGGGATCCTGCTTGCATTAGTGCTCCACCTTCGCTCTTCCCCAGATGCCCCATCAAGATACCCTACCCTGTATGGTACCCTAACTGCCATTAGGGATCCCTCCGCAAAGGTCCCTGGATGCAGAATGTGATGTCTTCATGCTCCAGTGAGAGAGGACCAGGGGTGAGGGATACTCAGATTGCTGCTGACGTCAAGAACCAATGTGGGCTTCAAATGACCAGTGATGAGGCGGCATCCCCTCTGCTTGGTTGGGAATGGGGAATTGGACACTTGCCACAAGCAGGAAGCCAGCATCAGCCTCCTGCCCTCAGCACTGGTCCTTGCACAGAGACTTGGCTAGATATCTGCACAGGGATTGGTGAGAGTGAGGACCCAAGTGTATGCAAGGGGGAAGGGGCGTTCTTGACATGAGTACTTGGAGCAGCAGACATGGGAATGCTAGGTGTTCATTTGCCTTGGGTCTGAGCCATTGGGGGGGAGGGAAGGGGAGGCGAGCTGGCCTGTCAGTGCTCAAGAGTAGCTCCTATTAAATGGCAAGGGCAGCCTCTGATGGTCTGGAATCTGGAGGGGAGACAGGGGAGGGGACTAGCCCAGGTGAACACTGCAATGGATCCACTGGATGCTTAGAACAAAGAGGGTAGCCCAGATTCCTAGCGCTCTTCCCCAAGAGCTGGAATACAGGGGGTCAAGGTGCAGCCACCAACTCAACATCTATAATCCATCTGGAGAGCTTGGTAAATTCTCACTCAGGCCTTGGTTACCGTTTCTGCAGAGCCCTCTCCTGGCAGTTCCAGACTTTTCTGCCAAAGAAATAGAAGGAGGCTGGGGTTAGTTCACACAAGCTGGCCTTTGTGATCCCAGCAGGTGGGGCTATGTCTCTTTGGTGTGGGACTGAAAAATGAAGAGAGGCCCACATGGGAGGATCAGCTTCCCTGATTCTCACTTGGAGATGTCTCACTCAGTTACGCAAAGGGCTTTCAGGCCATTCTGCCAGTATGAAGGCATTAAGGGGGTGGACATGGCTCCCTGAGAAACCCTCCCTGCACTGGATGCCTCCCCAGTTGGGGGCAACACTTAGGGGGAGGGGAGCACATTGAAGTCTGGCCTCTGAGCCAGAGGAACTTCCTTGGAAAACTTGTGTTGTGGGTGACAATAGTGGTCCAACAATACAAGGGGCTTGTGAAATGTGGGCTGGGAGACAATGTCCCTGCCCTCTTCCCCATTAATGTACTGACAAAGCCGCTCAGCCTGGGCTGTGCAGCCATCACGTCTGTGAGAACAAGGGCTGTGGAAAGAGATGGAGGTGAAAGGGCAAAAAAGATATAAAAACATTGTGTACCGTCGATGCCTGGCTGAACCTCCTCTCCCTGAAAGAGGACACTCCTGCAGCTGCAGCTGCCTGGGCATGGTCTGTCTCCTTCAGCCAGGAATCCTTAGGCAATCGGTAGATCTCCAGCCAAGCCTCTGTGCTGCCTGCATTGGGAAACTGCATTGAGCAATTGGAAAGGAGGAGAAAAGGGCTCTCTGGCAAGAGGACTCTGCCGTTATGTATCCTGGAGAATGGGATTAGGGCTCCCTTTCACATATAGGTTCCCCCAGCTCATATCCTCACTAAGCCCCTTGTCATGGATGCTGGTCAAGGGAGGGAAGCTATAACCACTGGTCATGTTGCAAAGTGGTCTCCTATTGGCTACCTGTGGAGTGTCACGTGCCCCGCTTTTCTAGCCCTCAAGGTTCCACCAGACGGAGCCCCCTTGTGGGGCACAGAGAGCCTCTGGGACAGAAGGTGGCATTCACGAGCTCACGTGGCCCTCCCTGCTCTGAGACTAGAATCGTGACTAGGAAACCTCTGTGCTTTGGCGGGGGTTGTTTGCTGTCGCAGGTTTGTGGATAGCATCTGTGCAGGTCTCCAGCCTGTGTCAAAGAAGAGAGCCTCTTAGTATACAGGCCCATACACTCCCAGTGTAAATGCGGGTCCTGGGCCAAGGAGCCGGGGTCGGTGATTAGGGCAGGAGGAGGAGGGAGTCCGCCTTGCTTTGAAAGGCCTCTCTGGCAGACCCAAAGGTAGCACTGACCAGTCCCAGAGTGTGCTGCCTTCCAGATTAGCTGGCCGCATGGGCTGGGTCCATGCTGGGCCATTGGCAGATGAAAGGGAAGAAGCTCTCCTCATCTGGAAGGACAAGTTGGGTTGATTCAGGAGGGGAGTGGGAAATCCCAAAGGACCCTTCCTAGACTGTTGAGTAAGTTTTACAAAGCTACATGAGTTGCAGCTCCCCTCCCCCACATTGGAGCAGGACAGCCAGCATCTGACACACCGCAAATCCCTGGGACTTGCCTTGCAGCAGGATGCCTGCATAATCGCCCCCCTGGGAGAGCTCCGCCTCCACACAGGTGTTTCGCTTGCTGATCTCTTCCTGAGAAAGAAAGGCAAGTTGGCATCAGAACACGGTGGAGCTCCTGAGTAGGGACAGAGAAGCTTGCTGCCTCAGGCCCTGATTGTTAAGGGTCTTTAATGCACCAGGGGGATTTGAATGAAGAGAGGCAGGTGCCTTGGGGAACAGGTCTGGGAAGAACATTCCATGCGCAGAGGTCAGTGTGAGAGCAGGATTGGAAGGAGATGCCCTTCTGCTTGGGGGTTTGTTCCTGCATCCCGCATTGCTCCAGGATTCTCAGGTAGGGCTGCCAGAAGTGCCTTTTGATGTGTGCATTAGGCTAAACTGCTGTGTCCATATCCTTCTGCTCCACACCTCAGCAAAGTCATGCCCCTGCTGGCTTAGTGCAACAGGCTCTGCATTGGGCTGCCCTTGAAAGCCACCCAGGAGTGTAAGTGGGTGCAGAATGTAGCTTCTGCAAGGAGAGGCGTGTGAGAGAAAGGCAAAAAGGAAGCAGTGGTGTAAAGCTTTCTGTTTCTTCTCGTTGGGTTTCACTTGCTCTTGACCTTGTGACTCTCGTTTTCTTGGGCAGCAGCACAGCCTGGATGTTGGGTAGGACACCTCCTTGAGCAATTGTAAATTTCCCCTGCAGCTTGTTTTGCTCCTCGTGGTTAGGGATGGTGAGCTGCAGGTGATGGGGAAGATCCTGGTTTTCTTGTTGTTCCAAGCATGCGCAGAGCAAAGGCAATTCAAGGCAGAGAGAGCTGAGAGCACACACTGGCAGGGGTTAGACTGGGCAGGGCCTTGAAGGCCTGGACAGGAATCTCTACAACCACCTATGGTTTGGGTCCTCAGCAGGAAGCGTTCAGCTGTGATTGAGAGGCTCTTCCTCACCTGGAGTCTGAGCCTGGCCTTTGGCTGGGGTGGGGGGCAAGGGTGTCTGTGATCCCTATAAGGCTGGCCTTGGACAGGAGGGAAGGGGGGACCTGTTGGGGTGTTTGCAGAGAGAGGAAGAGAGCAGAAGGCCTGCAGGGTCTGTGTGCCGGTTCCCTAGCCTGAGGGAATGCTCTGAAGCTGGCAGGCGGGGAGGGCAACAGTGGGACATCCTACTCCCCTGGTGGGATTGTCACAAAGCAGGTATGCAGCACACAGAGGCGGGAGGGAGCAGGCTCTACTATGACAAGAATGTGTCATGTGGCCAGAGTCACCAGAGCCTTGACATGCAGATATAGCCCCCTGCGAAGCCCAGCCCCCTGCGAGCAGCTTGGGAGGGCTGAGGAGCATTACCAGCTTTGAACATGCTAAAGAGGGTGTAAAAACAAGTACAAATGTCCCCCCTCCCCCATGTGCCTGAGCCCCTGCAGCCAGCACCTTCATCCCTGTGCCTGGGTTACTCTGGCCCAGTCTGCTGAAGTCAGACTCCACATTATTTGAAGACAGGCTGCTTTAGTGTTGAGCTATTTTGTTGGTGAATGCTGATGCACCTCTGGGATGCTGGCATCTCAGAAGATTCTGGGCATAACCTGGGGTCTGTGCCACTAGGGATAATACAGGTTCAAAGGGGATTACAGGTGAGTTGTGCACCACTGACCCAGTTAACATGGTCTCTGATCTCCATGCCAGCTGCTGCCCTTAGCAGTGTGTTTCCGAAGTGCTGTTAGTAATCATGCTTTTGTCCCAGTGCCTGTGGCACAAGCAGAGAACTTACCACTTCGTTTAGGACTTTAATGAGCAGCAGGCTGTCCTTGTAAAAACAGAAAAGACGGGCAAGTCCTGGAAGAGAAAAACAGAGGCAAGAAGTGAGGGTGAAGCTCAGCTCCGTGGAAGGCTGCAGCGACAGCATGTGCAGGAGAGAATGGCTAGGACTAGATGCCTTCTGTGGCTCTCAGAAGACTCGGCCACAGCTTGCCGTCTGGTGACTCCCTCTGGGGCCATCAACACTGCTCTGTACGTCCACGCTGCAGCGGGAGTGTGCTTCCCAGGCAGGGAAGACAGACTCATGCTAGCTTCACTTGAGCTAGCATGCTAAAAATAGCGACGTGGATGTTTCGGCACAGACGGCAACTCGGGCTGCCAAGTCCAAGCCTGCCCGACCCTGGCTCTGAGCTCGGGTGGCTAGTCCGAGCCACTGCTCTTGTTGCCACATCCACACTGCTGCTTTTACAGTGCCAGCTTGAGCCCCATGAGCGTGAGGTCTGTCTGCTGGGAGGCCTGCAATATAGTCCTACCCAGAGAGAGCTGCATCCAGGCCTCCTCCCCAAGGGAAAGGGAGTTTCAAATAGGAGAGGAGGAGGTGAGCAGGAGCGCCTGTTGTTTTTGTGCACTTTTCATCTATTGGATTCAATGCAGTGATGCTCAGAAGTTGGAAAGTATTTAGGTTACCATGATTTATGCATCTGTCTTGCTAGGGGTGTTACACTCAGGACATGGGATTTCACATGTCCTCCCCCACCACACGCTCCCTGGGTTGGCCCAAGTCCAGCAGGGAGACAGCCTGTGCTCCAAGGGGATTTGCTCAGCTCCAGCTTTCTTCTCTCTAGCGGAAAGAGAACTAAAGCACACTTCATTAGGGTTGGACTCAACCAGAAGCCAATAGACCTTTCTGGAACTGTTGCATTACAGTGGGGCCACTGTACTCACTATGGAGCTGACAGATCTTTTCTCCTCATTGTAACTCCCACACTGCAGCACGCAGACTGTCCTGAAGTGGGAGGGCTTGATGAAAGCCCGCCCCCTGCCCTTCAAGCCCAGCAACACTGCTCCTTGACTGGCCCAGAGTATTGCTACAGATTGTGAGAGGTGTTGAGTGTGCTGCTTCCCCCTGGGACCAAACTCTCCTTCTCCAGAGAGAGGGAAAGTGAACCTGGGTCCCTCAGTAGGGCATTAATCACGGGACCACCCCCACTCTGAAGTTTGTTTACTAGTCACCTTCTCTGAAATGTTAGTCGTGCTTATTTCTGTCCTGCTTTAGCTCTTTTCTACTGAGTAGATACCAGTTTCTCACCCTGCCACCCCCATTCCTTCCTGATGCACAAGCTTGCCCTCAAAGTCCTCCCCGGGTAGGACTTGAGGAAACTCATGGGGCACCTACCCATCTCATCCACGGTAACAAGAAGGTGGGTCTCGTTGCTTAGGTTGGTGACACGGAGTGCACAAATCTCTAGCTTGGCTGACTCCCAAGCACAGACCCGCTTACGGTTGGGCATGTTGAAGACTGAAAGCCCTGTGGAGAGCCCAACAAAGACATGGTGTCCAGAGGCTGCAAGACAGTTGGCTCTTCCCGCTACCTGCAGAGATGAAAAACGAAGCAGAAGTGAAAATGATACCATGCCCCGCCAGTCCCTGACAGAGAGATTGATCCACTACACCAGCCATTTGCCAGCGAAGTCCCATGATCTCAGCTCAGCAGATTTATTGTACAGAGGACAAATTTAATGTGGTTCTGAATTAGTCATTAGGGGTCAGTCTGGGGCAGAGAAGCAGAGGGTGAGCCTGGCATGATTTAATAGCACCTCTCCTCTTTCAGGAAGGTGTGATGGGCTCTGAAATAGGACTTGTCCTGTACTTCTCAGACGAGCAAGCTTATAGATGCAGCCTTGTGGCATGAAACTGAAAGCGAAGGAAATGCTGGTGGAGTCTCAGGAATTTTGAATGGACAGAGGGATGACCATGGAAGAAGAAAGCAAAGGCACCTGAGCTGACACTGCCTGCACAAGCTGCAGCAATGACAGGTGGCAGCTTTGCTGTGAGGGTCTCATTACCTGGAATTCAGCTGTAGGCAGGTTCAACGTGGGCTGGACCTTCAGTGTCTTTGCCTCTCGGAGTGCCTCCCTCTCCTCAATGATTTCCAAGGCCCGCTCGAACACTAGGGTCACCAGTTTATTGATCATCCGGAAAGGCTGAGGCAATGAATCAAAGATTTGATCGGGATCCTGCAGGAAGAAATCTTTCTCCTCATCCTCCTTAATCCAGTCCTTTTCAGAGGGTGGAGGGATCTCCAGGGGATGTTTCCGGATGTATACGGGCATCTTCCTGCCTTCAGTAGTCACAGTAGACAGAGAGGCCCAGGAAATCCTACAGTCAATAGATCCATGAGGTAATGGGAGGAAACAGATGATAACATTAAGGAAGCTTCCTTCTCTGTTATAGCTAGTTCCTATCGGCATATGGAGAAATGACCACATCTATTTTGTAGGGATTACTTCTGCTTTCCCCACTGCCCTCCATGGTCTCCTCTATAGCTCAGTGCAGTGCCATGGGAGTACCATCCAAATGGATATTTGTAGGTTAAGTACACAGGTGATTAGACATCTAAAATGCACAGCTAGTTATACGGGTTTTAGGTGTGATGTTATAGATAAGTTAGGATACAAGTGGGCAGGTTTTTGCCTGTCTTCCTGCTTAGCCAGCTGGCAGAAAATCGGAGATACAACTTGTTTCAAAGGCAGGTAACTATCACCATGTTTGGAACACTTTTTTCAAGCCACTTAGAACTTTATTTCTAAACCACATTTCTTCACACTAGTTAAAGGCCTGTGTCACTATGAACCAAGCTTATAGCAAGCTAGAAGCTCTTAGATTAACCAACAGGGCGTGTGACTTCCTAGGTGTTTGTACACTGCCTAGCACAGTGAGGCTCCAGACCTGATGGGGGCCTTGAGGCTTTACCACAACGATCAGAGCACAGAAATATCATTTTAAAACACCTGGAAAACAAGATATTTCCTGCTTACTGAACTCACAAAGGGCCAAATGGAACTTTACTAAAATTTCCCTTTGAGCTGAAAACAAGCATAAAAAAATCCAGCACAAAAAGGTCATTTTCCTGCAAAGTTATTAGGGACATATACACAGATGGTGCAAATGGAAGAGTTTCCTCCCCCATAGATTGAAGGCTGCTAGCATAGTACTATGGGATCGTAATACACTGACTTTAATCAAACCCAAACACCTTAGACATGCTTGATGTTTTCTTCTAGGTCCTTGGCTTCACTGCTAAAAGGTGTTTTTACCTCCGCGTAACTAACGCACCTCAGCTATCTATCCCAAGGTAAAAACACAGTGAAAACAGGGCACTTTAGTTTTACCACAAGGCAAACTAGGGGCCGTATAAGGCTGACCTCAGTAAGTTTACCTCACAGTAAAACTAAAGGGCCTCATCTTCACTGTGTTTTTACTTTAGGACAGCTCATGGATGTTAGTACCCCCAGGTAAAACTGCACCTTTTTTAGCAGTGAAGGCAAGCCTAAGTGCTGTTTGTGTTTAATAGATCAGCACAGACTCAGCTAGGCTAGCATATGCTTTGGTGCTCCCTTAGCCAAGAACCCACAGGTTGCGAGCTCAGGAATCCATGCCCCAAATTATACAAGCTTTTCCTCCTTGCCCCAGGCAGTGATGATGCTAAAGGAACTCTGAAATGTCACCAGTTAAACAACCGTTGTAGGTTTATTTGGCTCAGGAGCTCGGGCTATCTTGACTCAGCCTCTCATACAGAGAAAGTGGGTGAGAGCTGGAAGCTGCAGGATTGCCATTTACCACCCCACAAACAAGCCTGGGAGCAGATAGTAGGCCCTAGACAAAACAACTAGCAAGGAGAACTGCTTGGGTACAAATCAGGATCCATGCTACATTCTACAGTGGGGGGAGACAGATAAATGAGAGAGGCAGGCTTTGATATGAGCCTGGAGACCAGGTGACTCTGGGGCAAGCACCGTCTTACTGCAGTGTTTCATTTCCAAACCTGGCTCAAAGTTGGGAGACTCAGTCCCTGGATTTCCAGGGGGTCTGTTGGGGGGTTATCTCCATTCCTGGGGGATAGGTTGTTGCTGAGGGGATCCCCATTCCTGGTGGGTATTAATGAGGGGATCCCCATTCCTGGTGGGTATTACGGAGGGGATCCCCCATGCCCGCGGGCTGTTGCTGAGGAGATCCCCATTCCCCTAGGTGGGGGCGGGCTGGCTGAGGGGATCCCCATCTCCGGGGGGCGGGGGGTTGCTGAGGATCCCCATCTCCGGGGGGCGGGGGGTTGCTGAGGACCCATCCCTCGGTGATTCGGCCCGTCCCCTCCCTCCCTCCCTCACCTGTAATCCAACGTTGATCGGTCGCTATGGTAACCGCTGTGCTGGTCCCTCTGATTTCGTTCCGGGTGGAGACAAGCCCCGCCGCGGAGAGTTCCGGGCCCAGCTCCTCTCCCGTCCCCTATGCACGGGGAGGAGTCTCTATGTGCCGGGCAGCGGGCGGGGTGTGGGTTCGCTCGGCGTCCCGTCCGAGCCCGGGCACGGCTGCGGCGGGACTCGGAGGCTGAGCGGACTCTCGCCTCCCCGCCAGCATGGAGGCGTTTGTGAACTTCACCAACCAGACCCAGGGCCGGGACCGGCTCTTCCGGTGAGCGGTGCCGGCTGATCCCTGAGCCCCCCTGAGAGCGCAGGGAGCCGGGATTGCTCTGCGGCGCGGGGAACCATGGCGGGCCCTCCCCGCAGCCAGCCCTGAGCCGGCGCCGTGCTAGGGGCTCAGCAGGGGGGCAGTCACCGGTCCCGCAGCCGGTGCTGACCCCAGGGCGGGGCCGGGGGTGCGGTGCGGTGCTGTTGGGGGCTCGGTAGGGGACACGCTCCCCCAGTGCGGGGCTGCAGGGAGCTACCAGCCTTTGGATGGAAAGTAAGAGGCAGCTCCCAGCTGTGGCCTTTACTGCTCCGGGGGCACGTTCCTAGGTTTGCCCCAATGACCTGCCATCATCCAGCTCAAGTTACTTAATTGTCCCTCTACAAATCCTCCCTCCCCCCCCCCCCCCTTCCCACCGGTTCAGTTCAGTTCAGTTCAGTTTACTCATTTGTGCCTTTCTCTTCGCAAACTACCAGGTCTCATTGGAGACGTTGATTTTTCACTTCCAGTTTTAACTTGTGCAGTGTTGGTGTGAGCTCATGCACAGCTGCTGTGTTCCACCCCAGAGCTGGCTGGGTTTCAGCAGTGGGTTAGGAGATTTATGAAGCTTACCTCTTCCATGGATCCTCTGTATATTCTACCCCTTCCAGTGGGCATCAGTTGCTGCTTAGCGATTGCTGGGGCCATGATACAAATAACAGACTCTGAAAAAAAGATTTTTCTACTGATCTGAATCTTGTTCCATCATGGAAACTGGTTTTATCCCTTCAGAGACCCAGAGCCTTGCTGCAAGCTAGTGTTTTTGCACTATTTGCCTCTGAATGTTTCAGACAATATTCATTTATGTTGCCACCAACAAAACCCTTTATTGGCTGCTTGCTGCTCAGCTGCATGGTTCTCCATTGTCACACTCACATTGCATGTCTTCAAATGCTGCACTTAATCAGCAATACCCTGGGTGATCTTTATACCATACCTCCCAGTGTTGTCACATGGGTAAGGTCCATGGGAAGTCCCTAACTTGTGAAGAAATTGTTCCCTTCTGCCCTCTCCCCAATGAATGGTCTTTGTGTCTCCCGTGAACCATTTTCCTCATTTTTTCCATTCCAGAGCCACTCAGTACACATGCATGTTGCTTAGCTATTTATTAGAACGTAAGGCTGACAAAGAGACGGTGATAGTGAAGCTCAAGGAGTTGGAATCTAGCATGCGCTCTGGCCGTAAATGTAAGTACCCTATGTCCAGAGGGATGGTCTCTCTTCACATTGCTTATTTCATCTAAGCAAATGCCAGTTGTGCCAGCTCTTAAGTAGTTAATTTATCACGCAGCCTTGGATCACAGGATCTCATTTTGCATATTCATAGAATAGTAGATACATTCTTCTCCTGCCAGAATTACACTCATTTTATTACCTGTTGTGTTGCATGGTTAGTATTGCTCAAAATACACATGGTGGAGCCAATGCTGTGGAATAAGTGAAGCAGCATGGCCCAAGCATAATTTTTTCGGGCCCAGTACAAACTTGTAACTTGGGCCCCCTCCCACACAGATACCACAATCCCTCATTTCATACATACAATCTCATGAGCCATGAAAAATTTTTTCCTCATGGTAATGGGGGCTGCTGCCTGGGCTGACCTCCCTCTCCCCCCCGGGCCTCTGGGCCCCGGTAAAGTGTACCCTTCCGCGCCGTCCCCCCCCCCCCCCCCGGGGGTCCCTGGAAAGCAGATTTGTTGTAATCGATGCTGTGAATTGAAATATGTGAATCATTAGCCCTCAAGAATAACTTAGAAAAGGTATAGCTCACGGGTGCAATGGGATTGGTACACTAGCACCTTCCTTCCAGGAAGCTGGGTTAAATCCGCTTCAGGTTGTAGCAGAGTCTCTGTCTATATCACTCTCTCACACCATAGATTGAATTTAGCATGATTGTCCGTTCAAAGAGACCCCCAGAATGGGACTGGAGTAGTGGAGGGTGTTCTCTAGGTCACAACAGTTGGGCAAGCATTGGAAGAGCTGTTTTGAGGTCCTAGGACTGGAATGGCAGGGGATGCTGCAGGCAAATATTGAGGTGCATCAACGGAGCTGTCTGGGGGAAGCTTGCATCGTATCTGTCTCCTATGCATGGCTTTACTATTGTCAGCCTCTAGCTTTTGCAAATACAAGGCCAATAAGTTGTTGAAAAGCAGAAGTGGATGGCAGCCTGGAGAATGGCATGCTGTGTCTCCTGCCTACAGGAGTGAGCCATGCTAACTTCTCTGGGTTCTCTTGCAGTGTTCAGACTGGGCAACATTGTGCATGCCATGGTAGCAGCCAGGCGAACTACTCAGCTACCAGACCCGGTGCTCCGTCTCTGCCTGACAGCCTCCAACCTCAACCGTGTCCTGTATTTCATCTGTGACACAATCCTGTGGGTGAAGAGTGTTGGACTCATCCCTGATATTGATAAGCAGAAGTGGCGGAATTGGGCTACCAAATGCTATTACTATTCACTGCTGATGAATCTGGCCAGGGATTTGTATGAGATCTCCTGGTGGATGGAACAGGTGGCTCACAGGGAGGAGGAAAAGAAGAACTCTTCTCACTGTGATGAACAAGATCAGGACCAGATCTGCATAGGTGCTGGAGGGTTGCAGCCCTTTCTCCTCCTGCTGTACTACGCACTGAGGAAACACCCTCCCTTGTTGCTGAACACAGTGAAGAACCTTTGTGATCTCGCTAGTCCCTTGGACCGGCTGGGAATCTACAAAACCAACCCAGGAGTTATTGGGCTCTGTGGTCTCCTCTCCTCTTTGGTGGGGATCCTCACAGTGGCAAGTCCACATATGAAGCTGAAGCACTGATCCAAGAGCAGCTGCATCACTCACGGTGAGCTGGCAGGTTTGCTTCCCTGACAGCTTTCAGTCCCTGGACGGTATTTCAAAAATGAATGTGTTTGAAAATCATTATTCATATGAGGTTTTGTTCTCTGGAGGAGTCGGCTTTACTTCCTCCTCCTTCCTGGTATCCTCTTAGGTGAGGAGCTGCTCTGTGCTGTGACACACTACGCCATGGAGGAGAACGGTGAAGAGACTGAACAAAACATCCCTGTAGAATATTTTGCAACATGGAAATCAAGGTTTTACAAATTGCTGCTAGTTAAGCAGATGTTGCTGTTTCCTGTATTTGAATATAGACATGTGGAATAGCTGCATAGGCAACTACATATATTTATATAAAAAGCCATAAGTAATGGTTCTGACACTGGAAAGGCAGAATTCACCAAAGGGGGGTTATACAATAAGGTGTCTTTTTTTTAAGCACATTCAAGCATGTTGGTATCAGGAAGGCTTTGGAAACTGTAGTTCAGATGGTCTGAATTAAAACATAAGTTCTGTGAGGGGATTGGGTGATGCCTGGGGACTGGTAATTGGATATATGGAGCTTTTCATCTCTAGGCAGTGGTTCAAATCCAGGTTGGTCTGGTAGTATCTGAAGAGTGTTCTGTTTGGTGGTGCTTTGGCCACCATTGACTATGTACTGGTGGGACTGGATCCAGTTTCTAGTGAGTAGATGTCTACATCCCAGACACCACCCACTCTGCCTTCCTTGTTGCCAATGCAAGGCCAAGGATTGCTTGGGCCATGAAATCTGAAGTCCTCGCTAGAGTGGTCCTTCCAGGTCATGGTTAGGTACACTGCCCCTTACCAGTGTATGTGGGAAGCTTACTTCAGTGCTGCTCATGCGGTGGTAAGAGAGGATTTCAGTTTCCAACACTGCTGATCTGGCACCATTCACCAGCACTAGCCTCCCCCCAAATATACACACAAAACCCCTGCAGTCCAGGAGGGTGATAATTTCTATACTCTCTGAAGCAGCTTTTGCACTGATATTGCTTTAGTTTTGCTGAAAGTTTTCAAATATCATCAGTTTTAAATCCTCATACTATTGAGAGAAATCTGCCTCAGGGCTGCTGGTGAGTGAGCTGGAATGACTGCCATGACATGTCCAATAGTGTCCGTTCTCTTTACGGATTGGGATGGGATTGCGGATGCCAACATCCTTTGATAGGCAGCTGCAAGAAGAGAATCCTTTTGTCTGACCCTCTGTAGAGTCCACCTGTATCACAGCCACCTGCTTGGAAAAGGACAAGTGGCTTTCTTATTTGCCACTGCTCTGTGTGCGTTCTATCACTCAAGTCCCTTTCATTTTCCCAGGGGCTGTAGTTATTACTCACCAGCCATGTAGGTGGAATGTTGTCTTGAATTATTACATAGGTTCTGAGGGGAAATACTGTGTCTAAATGTCTAACTTGTGTATGACATGCATTGTTTGACATCCTTTTGGGTGAGGAGGATTGACTTTACAGAAATCCCAGTTTCATAAGCATCTGTGGCGCGGCACATGTAGAATCTATTTATGATGCAAGAGCCAAAATAATCCTTTCTCTTGGTCTGAGCCGGGTCTGTGATCTCTGCTCCCCATCAATGCAGAGATATCCCCCGTTCCCACCCCCAGTCTCTGAGCGGATGTGGAAGCTGATTAATATTACCATGATCAGTGGACTCCGTTGTAGTCTGTGCTTTGGTTTGAGACAGAAATTGCCTAGTCCTCTTTCCTGAAAGACAAAGGCCCTGAAATTCAGCAAACAGGCTAATAAAATGCCTCCAGTAATCTTAAATCATTTCTCTGCTAGGGGCCATGTTTAATGATCTTTCCACTTTGAATGTCAAATGTTAGCATTTCAATGAAGTGTTTTAAATAGGAGGATGTTGTCTACAACCAGGTGATTAAAGTGTGGCATGGAGATCAAAAGTCTGCAGAGTTCTTCAATGTGGCCTGCCGCTGCCTTTTTTTCTTAATATGAAAGTAGAGCCCATAGAAACTACAGGTCCCAGTGTGCTGTGTGTCCTGGCTGCTCAGACCAAGATGGAGCCTTGCATGCTGGAATCTGTTTTTTCTATGGTCCTCCTCCCCTTTTTACTGATGAAAGTGGCTGTGCTGCGCTCCATTTGTTAATTGTGTCAGCCCTTTAGCTCCTAGCAAGTTGCTGCCCACCCCTTCCACTGGCCATCACCCCTGTTTTATAGTGAGAACTAACTAAAGGAGGTAAAAAGAGTTGTGTCTGATCTACTTTGGGGTGCGGGAGGTTAATTTCCCCTCATTTACAGACCTCTGTATCTTGCTTCCTTGAGGGAAGCTAAATTATGATGTGATGCTTTTGTTGGGAAGGGATCCCATATAAAATAGATCTTGCCTTGGTTTTGGAACCATTTTCTCTGTATCAGTTGGTTGATGGTAGATGTAGAGGATAACCTACTGAAACATCAGGGAGGCTTCCAGCTAGAGACTGCCCTTCATGCTGGAAGGAGCCCACTGGGTGGTGTATCTCCACTGAGGGCTGGGGCAGGTGGTGAGTTTGGAATAAATGACAGCTGGGAGGGCAGGGTGGTGAGTTTAAAAACTTTCCCAGCAGCTTTCTGGTACAGAGGGGCTGTTGAATCACCAGCCTAGTCACCCCCAGTCCAGGTTACCCAGCTTACGAGTGAAAAAGCTCTCATGCAGAGAAGGAGGATAAGTGAGGAAAACTTTTCAGGCTGGTTGGCCTCTTCAAAAACTTCCCCCAAAAGAGGCTGACCCTATAACACCACCACCTGGTTCTGACAAGCCTGGTTCAGGCTTCCAGACTCACTTCTATGGGATTCCAACAGGCCTCTCCTAGTCCTTTCCTTAGGCAGGTCACTGCATTTTAGAAGCTAATACTTGCGGTTGTCCCCGCAAGCTGGAAGCTAGGGGTTTAATGTACTTAATTTAACAAGCTGTAGAATCAACCAAAATAAGTGAATCCTTTAAGTGCCTCTTTCTTAGGTCGGCCTCCTACAGGCTGCTGGAATAAGGGCTGCTGCTGCTGTACGTTGTCTAGGGAAAGAAAACTAATAAACTGAAGATGAGTTTGAATCTGTGTCTGTTTCAGGGTTATGTGCAGAGGAGGTGGCTGAAGGTGGACTTGGCAGAGAGGCACTGCCCACATGTGCAGATGGATTACAGACCTTTCATTTTAAGGGCACTTGACATTCTGGGTAGCGAAATGCACCAAGGCAAATTCTGTGAGAGGGTCCTTGTGAAATGGAAATAGATCTGACCTATTGCCCCTGAGCAGGTACCTGGGGCTGGGGGCCTTCTGTCCAACACAGGCAGCACTACTGTCATCAGCTGGTGCTTCTGGTGCTAGTATCTTCTGTGGAGACACTGCCATTCACCCAGGAGGGTCCCAGAGTCCTAGGGTGAAGTGCAGCGGCTATTTAATAATGCACAACCATTTAGGACTGGGAGTGAAGAATAATTTTGCCACTTGCAGTGGGGGATGAGGCACAGTGTAATGATCAAAACTGGGCCTTGGGTGCGCGGGGGGGAGGGGGGTGCTGGTGCTAATATCCCATCCCTTCTAGAAAGAGCAGCTTGAAGATGGCACCTCCAGCAGCATGGTGCTCTTGAACAACATGCAAGGCACTGAGTTCAGCACTGATTTAGAGAGAGTTTCCTCCAATCACCAGCAGCCAGGTGTTCCTTGAGTAATTGTACAATATCCATGATCCCTGTGTCTCTTGAGCTCCGGCTCAACCCCTTCCCTCTGCAGTATCACTGGGTATGTAGCAGACTTGGAGAGGCTAAGCTCATAAAGGCTCCAGCTCTCTGAAGGTTATGTGAGCTTTAACCATTGCCTGCAGAAGTCGAGATGTTTCCTATGCCATGGACAGAGCACGCCTGGCTAGCTGGAGAGGGGCGATGGGCTGGAAACAGATGGGTGGATGGGGAGGTTTCGATGAGGCCTTTGTGCTGCAAAAAGGCTGGGGTGGACAGAGGGCCAGGACTGTGCTGGGGTGGCCTTTACCCTGCAGTGGGCAGGGGGAGGGATCTGAAATGAAGATATTAGCAGGGCAGAGGTTGAGTTGTGACTTAATTCCTTGCTAAGGCCAATAGGGAGGGAGGCTCAGCCACATACCTTCCCCTCCTGAATGGTCAATTGTGCTTTTACTAAGGATAGCAAGATCCAGCTGGAAGCCCGTTGCCACAGCTCTGGAGCAGCTGCTGCCCTTTGTCCTGCTGTCTGGAGTGCAGTGACTCATCATGAGGATGGCCTGGAAAGTTTACACAGGGTTTGCTGCCTTTCCCTTTTCACCTCCATTGGGTGGGGAGCTGAGCCAGGAAGGTAGAAGTGCCAGCCTCACGCAGCTTGAGGTGTGTGTGAAGGGGTTACTCCTGGTATGCTCTACTGTCTTTAGGAAGGAGAAGGTGTCTTCCCCTAGGCTCAGCCTCTGAGTCCCCCACTCCCCTGCTTGCCTGGAAATACCTTTTCTCCCCAAAGCAGGGTGGGTGGGTCAGCCAGCGGGGTCCGTGTGTGTGTGTGTGTGCGTGTGTGTGTGTGGTACACACTGACCTCCCTCATCCAGCTTGAGGGAGGTTGTGAAGCTGTGGGTGTTCAAGGACCTGCACTGTCCCCTTCTGGCCCCTGTCTGCTGGGCTGGGGGAGCTGGAAGCATGAAGCAGCCACTCAGCAAGCAGGGGACTTTCTGCTGTGGTGGCTGAGGGGTCGCCCCTGGCCATCCACTGCTGGCTATTTCAAGACACCCACAGCATCATATCTGCAAACAACCAGTCTCTTTCAGAGATTGCTGACCCCTGGGATTCCTCCCTCCCATTAAGTTGACCCTGGGCTTCTCACCTCATTAGGGCCCTTTGCATTATTTCTGTGTCCTCTGGCATTCACCACTCATTCCCACTCCGTGTCTGTGAATTGTACTGATGTGCCACTTCCAACTAAAGAAGTTAAATAAATCCAGTCCTAGCCACGCTCTCTTTTAGCCATCTCCGTTGTCGCCCGTTTTCGATTCACACAGCAGTGTCTTAGTTCATTGGACAAAGTTTCCAAGTGAGATTTTGTGAGCTACAGTCTCAGTCCCAAATATACAAGCCCTCCTGCTCTCCATCCACTGGCATTGTCACCGTCAGCAAAAGCCACCAGGTCTGGCAAGCAAGACTTATTCTTCCTGATTGTCCCCCGACCGCCTAATGCTCATGTTTCCATTGCTCCCTTGGTGTTAATGTTGAGGGATTTTTCTCTCCCTATTTGTTGCATTATTTTGGTAGGGTCAGGTTAGACGCAGGGCCTGTATCTCGGTTTCTGGGATCTGCAAGGAGAACGGCAGGGGTATTTTCCAGACTGGTTATGCAATCATCTGTTTTGAATTTGCTATGGCCGGAGGGAGCCATTCGTCATGTTAACACAGCAGCCTGCAGACGCCTTGACCCGTGGAGCTGGGAGGTGGGGCTTTGTGGTGGTACTGTCTGGGGTAAGACACATTTATGTCAGAGGATCTGCTCCCAGGGACAGCACAACCAGACACTCTCAGCTCCTGGCACTCTGCTGACAACAGCGTCCGACTGCTGCTCCGTGAGTACCTAACAGCAGGCATGTGCCTAGTGTAGCCTCCCTAGTGCCATGGAGGGGAGGGGCAAGGGACAGCAGGAGAAACAGTTCTGCATCTAATCTACTGCTGGGAAAGAAGGAATCTGTGCTGGAAGTGGTAATAGGGGAAGTCAGAGGGGTGCCCCCAAGGTGGCATTAGGGTTTTGGAAATAGATATAGGCTCCTTCCTGAGATGGCTTTGGGATGCCTTGGCCACATTGGGTGGAGTGTGCACTGTGCTGTTGAAATGCATTGGACGGGGCATCGAGTGTCTTGAAATCTGTATCTGAACTAGCCCTGGGCTGTGCTCCTGAGTAGGTGGAATGTGTCTGCCTTCTGACCTACCACAGCGCCAGCTCATCCAGCCCCGACCATTATCCTCCGCTTTGCCAGTGCGTCTCAATCCTGACCTGCCGCACCTCTGACTGCTCCTATCCCTCGTTCTGTGCACAGCTCTGCTAATGCCCCTTCGTCCTGGCCTGCAGTCCCCACCCCAACCCTCCACCTTGCACACCTCAATCGTGACTCTCAGCACCTTCTGCTATTCAGTCCCCCCACAGCTCTGCGATGCATGCGAGTCCCGACTCAGAACGGTTACTCCAGTTTTGGGCTCCCCAGCTTTGCTGATGCCTCTGTCTCTTATTTAAGTCCCCGGCTTTCTTTAACTGAGGAGGCTCATTTGGGACTCTTCTTGGAGTCACAAATTCTGCTGCTTAATTGGATCGATGAGTTGCTGTTAAGCAATACCAGGTCTCCCACCAGAGGCATGTGCTCCCTCAACACAGCTCTCTGCCCCTGCCAGTCTAGGATGTAAGAGGTCCTGATGTACCATACAGCTTGAGACTCCAGCAGAGACTGGCACTGAGACCACTTCCAGCATTGTTTTTCCAGGGAGCTCCTTGACTAGGTTCTGAACTTCCCTTTGAAACTGATGTGGCATGATGGCAGCAAACAGAAGCCAGAAAATGCAGAATGGAAGCACGAAGGTGAGTGTGGGGAAGGAGGTGGAGAGGCAAAGACCGCTGTGCATGCGCAATATCAGATGGACCACTGCTAATACTGCCAGTGGAGTATTTGAATCAAATATTATGTTGTATTGTGTTCCGTTGAAAAAATCTGCATCGTCTTTGCAACAGATCTGTAACTATAGCAATATACTGTGCTGGAAGAAAACAAGGATCATCTTCAGCAAGATCTATGTTTTTAAATGCTTTCTCTTAAAAATATCTAAGAAATTCTCAGACAAAATCTTTGATTCAATTAATATTGTAAATATCAGTTAAGATAAACATCATTAGAAAATTGTAGTTATTAAAAACCCCAACTTCCTTGTTGCACCCCCCTAAAAAAAAAAAACAAAAAAAAGTCCAAAAAACTAAAGCCTGAAAATTCAGTAGCTCAGAGTCCAGAAACAACCTTAACTCTGACCCTTTATCTACGTCTGTGATCTGCCAATCCATCAACAATTCCTATGCCCAGTGACTGGCCTTACCCACTCTTCCAGTATGGATCACAATCCTCCTACCATGCTGAGAATTCAGTACCAAACCAGAGCTGTTGGGTTGGCCTCACTGTAGGAGTTATGTGATTGCTTGTCCCAGTTCATACTGGAAATACCATCAACTACCATATTTATTGTATATACAGACCTACAATCATTTCTGAACATATATGGGCACCAACACAAATACAAACTCTCCCCCTCACCTGGAGATCACTGAAAACCCCAACATCTCTTTCCCTGCAACAGGCAGTCCAGAGACAGCACTTGCTTCATAGCTGCCATTTGTCAGGAGTTGATTAACCCAATCTACCCCATTCCTCCTCCTAGATTGAGGTGACTTGGAGCGCCTCTCCAATTTGTAATGTCCAGATGAATGTGCTGCACTGGGTGATGGGGGCTAGGCGTAAATGGGCAGACTGGAGCCAAGGTATTGTTACTTAACTAGGAGTGTCTTGATTTGTAGTGTTTGCTTAGTATGAGCACAATGTTCTAACAATGCTTTCAGTCCAGAGAGCTCTGTCCAGCTGTAGTGGTGTCTGACTGTTGTCTGGGAATTATCATCATCACCCCACTTGGCCACACCGCAGAGCCCTTGCAAACAAGCCCATGGACAGAGGCGCACACAGCCTTCCAATATGCGGTCTGGGAGCTGCATGTAGGAGGGCTCTTCTGCAGAGAGCACTGCCATTAAATGGAGCTGTGCTGTGTCCCACTCACTCTCCCTTCTGTTCTATTCAGGGTCTTATACCTCACCCATCACTATGGTGACAGGATGTGCTAGAGCAGGGTAAGGTCCCCGTGGGTGCATGGAGATGAGGGTTAAATAACTACTTCTCTCTTTCTCCTTCCCCCCCCGCCCATCCTGATAGCTGCAAAGAAACAAAGGATAAGCCCCCGGGCTCCCGCTCACAGCTACGGCAGGAGCTTAGACGCTGACCTAGTTGACAGGAAAGACTTGTGGCCATTGCTGCATAAAGGGTGTCACTGACATTCCTGCTCCTATATGATCAAGTGTTTCCTGCAGGGCTCTCTCTTGCGCCCCATCCCCTAACTTGTCCCCTTCTTGCGGAGCACAGGAGAATGTGCTGCAGAGGGTCTTGCAGCTGCCGGTGGTGAATGCGACCTGTGAAAGCCTTCAGAGGACGTACACTAGCACCAAAGAGGCACACCCGCTCGTGGCATCGGTGTGTGCGGCCTATGAGCGAGGAGTCAAGGGGGCCAGCTCGCTGGCTGTGTGGAGCATGGAGCCTGTGGTGCGCAGACTGGAGCCTCAATGTGAGTCTGGATTCTTCCCAGTCATGGGTGGAGCGGGGCTCAGGGAGCATGTGGGAACCAGGGTCTGTCAGCACACGGGAGCAGCTACGGAGAACCCCCTGCCTGTGAGAAGAAGGCTGCGGCAGAGAGATTCTGGCCAGCAGCCAAAGCACAGGACTGGGAGTTGGGAACGCCTTGTTGTATGCCTAGCCCTGCCACCAACTCGCTCCATGGCTTGGGGCAAATTTCTTAGCTATCCTGCTTGTGTGTGTGCATGTGACTCTGGCTGTCCCTGGGCTGGGTTAGTGGAGGATGAATAGTGCGATACATGTGCTAAATATTTCCCACATAAGCTTAGGTAGGTGGTTGAGCTTCAAGCTTTCGTTGGGCTGGTTTAAGCCATTGGAAACCTGTGTCTATAACACAGCGAAAGCGTTCGAGCTCCTTCTCTCTCTAGGACACATTTGGAACAGCAGGACCCACCCTGCCCCTCAGAGCAGTGTCTTGGCTTGGCAGCCATGGATTTCCTCTGGCAGACCTGCCAGTGCTATTTGCAAAGGCTAACTCTGACTGGCTGCAGTATGCCAGGGCCAGGGAGCAGCAAAGCCCCTGATGCACCCAGCTTCCAGCCGCAGCCCAGCTACTCAGCCAGGCGTCTTTCCCACTACCTCACCCACACCCACCCGCGTGGTGCTAAGCGGGAAACGTGACACAAGCAGGCAGCGGCTGTGGTCTGTTGTGAACCTGGCCACGCCCCTTTGATTGTCCCCTCTGACCCATGTCTGTCCTGCGGAAACCCAGGACACATCAGGTTAGATGTGGAGTGGGAGGGTGCTAATGCAGCTGGTCATGCCCCCCACAGCCAGGGAAGGGGCAGAGGGGGTAGAATCCATCAGCAGTATCTCTAATGCATTGTACCACTATCCAAGCACCTCCAAGTGCTTTACAAACAGTATGAACTCATTCAGCCTGTACGATTCAGGTTCCGGGATGTAGGCAGGCGCCTCATTCAGCCTGTCGGGGAGGAGGGGCTGGGACATTACACTTAAATCTTCTACTGAAGACAGCGCCTCCAGTAGCATTGCACCTCCTGCTCCCCACCGCCCCCAACCTCCGCACTGCTCTAGGGCATTGCGTCTAATACTGACGCAGAGAGCAAGGGTGCCCTCTGCTATGCCGCCTGCACCCCTCCCTGCTGCACAGTGCCAGCTAGCATTGTACTGGGATATCAGGATCTGCTCGGACTCAGGAGAGAGCACCCCGACTGCATCATCCACTCCCCACCATGTAGCACAGAGCCCTCTACCACCATGCTAATATCCAGGCTTTGTCTGGTTCAGTCACAGCTGCCAACGTCCTGGCCTGCAGGGGCTTGGATCACCTGGAGCAGAAGATCCCTGCCCTCCAGTACCCAGTGGAGAAAGTAAGTAACAGACCCAACCCCACTCCCCCATCAGTCTATGGGACCCATCTATTCCTGGGCACCACCCACACTCATGTGGGACCCGTCCATCCCTGGGCGTTGCCCACCCCACATATCTCCTGGAGGAGTGCCCTGTTTTCCTGGGACAGTGGGAGTGTTGGCGTCCTTCTCTGATTCCATGTGGGTGATAACTGGATGGTGATGGGCTCTTCTGAGGTTAATAGGGCAACATGCTAGGAGCCGCTAGTCTCCTGTGGGCCCCCAGAGAGTCATCCACAGCTGGGGGTGGGCTAGGGTCATCCCTAAAGCCACACAGGCCCTGGGGCCATGTCACACCTGCTCAGCTGCACCTGAGAGCGTGTGGCTTTCCGTGCCTCATCCCCTACAGCTTCCTTCAACCCAGCCCCTCTAGGCGCTGATGCTCCTCCCCTATGCGGCTGCTTCTGAGCCATCTCCCCATGCAGCCATAGTTTCCATTGGCCGCTGTACCTTCCCGCAGTGAGACCTGGGTGACTGGAGCATGTTGCAGGACTCTTCTCCATCTCTCCTCCTGCAGATTGCAACTGAACTGAAGGACTCCATCTCCACCCCCATTCAAAGTGCCAGGAGCACCATTGGCAGCTCCATCGCTGGCACCTTAGGTAGGGTCTTGGGGATGACCGCTGAGGGCTATGAGTTGGCCAAGAGCACGGCAAGAAGCACGGCAGAATACACCTGGAGCAGCCGGGTTAGCCACATGGCAGCTGCTGGGGTAGACAGAGCCCTGGGACAGTTAGAGACGCTGGTGGATTTTCTCCTGCCAGAAGAGGCGCATGAACCAGGTAGCCCTGCCTCTTCAATCGTCAAGGGATCGCTTCGGGGGCCGGCGGGGGGCACTGGGTGCTAATGCAGAAGCCTTTCCCCTATGGGGAGACCTGGCCTCAAATCAGATTGACATGAAAATGGCTTCGGTGGCCTTTGCACGGGTCACAGCCCAGTTCAGATTGGCCAGTTCAGTGGGTCTGTCAGCCTCTGCTCAGGAGATGCCCAGCCCAGGCCTGGGGTCATGTGGGGAGGGGCAGGAGCCTGGGCAGGTCTGTGGGAGGGCTGCAGCCCCAGGTGAGCGGAGCTTGCTGCCATTCAGCACTGAGGAACATGGGCAGCTTTTCCAGCCCCTCTCTGCACAATGGCTGCTTCTAGCCAGGCCCAAGGGAGCTGCTTTCGAATGTCTTCCCCGCACGCCTGGCGGACGCCTCCATGGGAACGGCGTGAGGGTGTGTGTGTACTTCTCTCTCACCTCACTCCCTTGGGATATTCCCTGGTGGTGTCCTAGCAATGGGGAGGTGGGGTGGCACTGGGAATACCCTTCTCCCTTCTCCGCCAGTTGTTGTTCCTTCCTCCTTGTTATATCCAAGGACACAGTGATTCTGCCTGTGCGAGGGGCCCCACGTGAGGAGCCCTTCACACCCAGGTGCTATTTGCCTCCTGCAACCAAGCAGCTGGCAGGGAGTCAGCTGCTGAGCTTTCCACAAGGTGGCGCTATCATCCTGGTCAGATGTATCCCACAGGTGGGGCCTGAAAGCAGAGAAAAGGGGGCTGTGGGGAGGTTGGGGCTGCGGGGGAAGCGTGGAGGGTGGAAAAGGGGTTTCTGAAATGAAAGACCAAGGGTGACGGGCAGTACTGAACTGCAAGGGGCTTTGCTGTGCTGCTGGTGTAGCGGGACAGTTCCAGTGCAGAGACCTGTTCCCGGGCACCACTAGAAATCCCAGGGCCACCGACCCCAGAGATCCCAGGAGGGCCGTTCCAAGACGAGTCTCCCATGGAAAGGGGGTGCAGAGCTGGTCGGGTGAATCGCAGGCCGAGTGCGCCGTTCCCACCTCTCCCCATGCCCATTCCCAGTTTGCTCTGCCTTTAGCTCGAGACCCAACAAGGGTACATGGGTCTGAGATGACGCAGCCACAGCCACAGCCTAGCACCTGGGGCAGGATTGGTGCTTTGGCCAGCACCGTCTCCCACCGCGCCTACCAGCAGACCGTCAGAACCATCCAGCGCACTAGAGACAGAGGGCAGGAGCTGGCCACATGGATCCCAGGCTTGGTGAGTGCCCCTGCCCTGCCCAGCACGGCACACGCCTGGGGACCCTGTTTAGCATCTTAGTGCCAGGACTGATCTGCCGTAAAACCTGGGCTGAGGGTTCCTGGGATCTATAAAAAGTCCAGCTCGCTGCTGGATCCCAACCCACACAAACGACAGCCAAGGTTTAATGGAGGACCTAGATGAAATCAGGGCTGTGTGCTCCCTGTGCTGGGTGTTGTAGCAGCAGTTATATTGCCCCATCGCCATCTCTTGAACTGCATTGAAGGATGCTAGCATAGAGACAGGGAAGTAAACATCATCATAATGAATTATACTGTGCCCCTCTGTGGCCCTTCTCACCTTTGCATTTGTCTATTCTGGCCCTGCGGCGCTCTCAGTGCTTTGCACACCCTAATCAGTCAGGCCTCCCAGCAGGGTAGGACAGGGTTTTATCCCCATTTCACAGAGGAGACACTGAGACACAGTTGCCCAGGTCACCAAGGTCACAGCAAGTTCATGTCGGGAACAGAACCCAGGCTTCCTACCACCCAACATCCTATAACTGCTGAGGCCTATCCACCACTTCCCTGTCTAGGAGCTTGGCCAGTATATTTCAGGGCCTTGCTATTGGTGGAGAGCAGGTTACTGGGCATTGCTGTTATGAATGTATTTCTCTCTGCTTGCTCTGTGGCAAGAGCCAAGTGGCTCTTTGGCTTCTGCTTTCCTGCCAGCTGCTCGCTTTCCCTCCAAGGCAGGCAGGATCCTGAGCTCTGGCAGGGACCTGGGCCCCCGTAATCTCTGTGGCATCAGTGCACGCAAGGCCCAACCAAACTAATGGGCTGGATTATTTTTAACTGGCTCTAAATGTAGAATGTTAATTAATGGCCTTGACATAACATCCTTCCCAAAGCAACAGGCCCCAGCGGAAGCACAGATAAAATCAGGAGTAAAAAGTCGCCCTCCCACCCACCGTCTCTCCACTCGGCTCCCTTGGGGCTGGAAACCACCCCCACCCTCCCCAGAACCCCAGAGCCTCCTGCCACTTTTGGGATTTCTTCCCATGTGTGTCTCTTTGTCCCCTGACCTTTGGACAAGCCGTCACACTTACAGCCCTGACCCAGAATGGATTCTGGCAGCCAGCCGTTCCACTTAGCACTCACAAGTGAAGCTGGGCTGGGAGACCTCTAAGGAACATGGAGCTGCTTCAAGGGATGGGGTGTGAGCGACTCGTTAGGACTCTCTTGCCCTCAGTACCCCAGCATTACAGGAGGCTGCTGTGCTGCAGGGAGTGGTGTTCGGGGAGAGAATTGGATGGTACCTAACTCAAGCTCTGGGCCACGGGTGGTGATTAAAGATCTAAAGTCACCTTTGGAAAGAGTTAGGCTTTTGAGCTGTGTGTTCTCGCCAAATTCCATCCAGGGTAATTACGGTACATCTCGACTTGCCAAATCCCCCCGTGGCTTTTAGTGGCTCTGGAATTCTCCTTACCTTCTGTCCCAATCTGTTGTGCCGCTTTCTTGTGGATCAGTTAAACCGTTGCTACTTTGCACCCAGAAGAGGCGGCACATCAGTGGCAGGTGAGCGTTCCCTGTGTGGCCCTCAGCTCCATCACAGGGCGGGGACAGGAGGCTGACAGAGGCAATGTTGGCGTTTTAATGTATTTATTGCTAGGCTTTCCTTTAGCCTTTATCTCCTCACTGTAGTCCCTGAGCCTGCAAAGCATCAATGGGCTTAGCCTCGCAGCCCCATCGGCACTGGGTCAGCAGCGCTGTCCCCCTGGCAGATGGGAACTGAGGGGTGGATTGAGGGTGGCTTGCCCCGCGTGAAGCACTGTGAGGCCCTTGCATGCAAAGGCCCAGTGTCATGCTGTGTGTCAGAGCAGCTGCCCGTCTCTTGATACTGGACTGCAGGCTCTGTCTGGCCACTCAGCTTTGCTGTGGGAATCTGAAGCCCTGGCAAGGGGCAGTGAATGAGCTCCGATCTCTCAACCTTGTGCTGTCCATCCCGCATTGCCACCTGGGCTCGGAAACCAGTGATGAGCACAAGGGATGCAGACGTGACATCCCGAGTGCGGCCTTAGTGCAGCAGCTGCCCCGCTCTGTGGGGGCCCTGTGAGGTGCCATCTGTGAGCAGTGGCTCTCTACTCTCTCTCTTTCTCGGCAGGGTGCTGTGGCCAGGCAGAGCACAGCCAAAGCCCAGCAGGTCTTGTGTGACGTGCAGAATGCAGCAGCTGGATGGCTAAGCCAGGGGAAGAGTAAGGAGCCAGAACAGGGGCAAGAGAAGGAGGAGCTGAAGAAAGAAGAAACCAAAGCAAACGAGGTACAGAGAGGGGCAGAGCGGTGAGCCCACCCGCTCCGATGGGCCCGTGGGGATCCTTTACAAAGCCCCCTGCAGGCAACAGTTGTGGCCCTTAATACGGTCAGGGATCAGGTACAGAGGGGAAGCTGAAGCTCAGGGGGGTGGGAGGGGGAAGGGTGTGATTCTCCCAAACCATAGAGGGAATCGGTAGCAGAGCTGGGTACAGAACCCTGGAGTCCTGGCTCCCAGCACTAACCGCTAGACCACACTGTCACATAAAGTTCTGTTTAGAAGTCACTATGTGCCTATGGGCCATGCTCCCTGTGCCCCTCTGCTCCTTGGTCTTTATTCCCAAGAAACTGGCTCAGTGACCTTGGGTGGCCCCGGCACCCCTGTGCCCTCAAGGGAAGCCCACCCGTTTGTGCCCTCCCAGTTGGAGCCGTGGGGATGGCGTTGCAAGCTGAGGGTTTGGATGTGCTTATGGAGTGGTGGGAAGGGAGTGTCTTTAGCCTCCGTCACTTGGTGGAGGATCGGGAGAGGCCCCTGTCTTGCAGCCACTCTCCATGGAAAGGGAGGTGGCAGATGCAAAGTCTCTGGCCTGGCTGAGCTGTGTTGGGTGCAGTGAAGGGGGGGAGCGGGGGAGGCTGCTCTAGCGTCCAGTTGTAGGCCCTTAGCCCTAGGGGGCAGTTCAGGCTGGTGAGTTGGGGTGCCCTGCCACACCCCTCTGTGCCCACGAGTGCCCCTTGCACTGGGCACTGAGCGGGTGATATAGAGCCGCTACTGAAGCTCTGACACGTGTGGGTGGATTCACCTCTGCGGGGGGGAATCCTTGGAAGGCTAGATCCAGCGGCTTCACAGCTGCTTTGTGCTGCTGGAGCAGGACCGAGGATCTGGCCCGGAGACCAAGCACTGGAGACGGCTGAGTGGAAACTTTCCCTTAGCAGCAGGCCTGCTGGGACAAGGGAAGCTGCAGGTTGGGGGTGAGAGCCCTGCTCCTTTGCCCTCACCTCCGCCACAACCAGGGGAGTTGGACAAACTTCTGCTGGAAATACAGCCTTGAAGGGTCTGAGGGGGATGGGGGGGGGGCAGGCTTGTCTTGTCTCTGGAGGCCTGGGGAGTTGGGCAAGGGAGAGCAGGATAAAGCCCCCAGGGCAAGCCGCTCAGCCCAAGCCAATGGCACTGACTCCAAATCATCCATTCAGTCCTTGGGCTGCTGGGGGCTGGGGCACTCAGAGGGAGGGACCGGGCTGTACGGTAGAGATGGGGCCTGCAGCTCCCCAGCATGGGCTGTGGGTGGCGCTAACCAGAGTGGCTGGGCGTTTCTCCTTGCAGATGGCCGAGGGTGCCAAGACTCCAAGCCTGGTGAGCAGCATGGCTCAGAACCTGCAAACTACCTATCTCGCCACCATCTCCAGCGTGAGGAGGGTCCCCTCTGCTGCCTGGGGGACAGCTGGGGAGCTGCTCCAACTCACTCCCCGCAAGGCAGCTTCCATAGCCAGAGAGACGGTGGGCGTTCTGGGGGATGCCTGGCGCAGCGTTACCGGGAGCATGGTGGAGACCCTTTCCCGCCACATGCTGGTGAGTTTATCCCTTCCTCTGAGAGCTCCCCTCCCTCGGCATGGCAGGAGAGGGGGCTGTGGGAGGGCAGGATGCTCTTAGCCAGGATCAGCCCCTTCTGGGCTGGGGCCTGCATCTTCTCCCTGCTGGGCCTCCTGTCTGGAGTGTAAGGAATCCTACCCAGGGCTAAGAGGTGTGACCCTGCAGCGCCAGCCTGGGGCTGCTTTGGGCCATGCTAGAGTTGGCTCCTTCAGCTCAGAATGTAGCAGTCCATGAGCTGGGGGCTGGGGACACTCCCTGGGCTTGGGGAAGTGATGGCCTCTTGGCTCCCCTTACACAGGCCATGGTGCAGAGGGGGGTGTGCCCTGCCGATGCACCCCAGCCCTGGCCTGCTCACACACAGCCCTGCCAATGCCCCTCAGTCCTGATCTGCAGCCCCCCTGCTAGCCCAGTCCTTTGCCCCCCTCCTCCTGTGAACCCGGTGCTGTGATTCAGGGTCGCTGGAGAGCGTTGTCTGGAGCCCCGAAGCAGGGGCTACTGCCAGTCAGGTGGGAGGCGCACAGCCAAGTGCTCTGTCACACCCCTTGGCTAAAGTGGCCTCTCAGATTGGCTGGCCCAAAAGCCACATACTGCGTGTGGGGTCTGTCCGTCCATTCACTGGACAGACTGATGCAGCCAGACCCCCAGAGTGCGGCTCACGTGGCCTTTCCTAGGAAATCCCAGCTGAGAGAGTCAGGGTCTGTGACCAGAAATTCCTGGGAAGGTGAAAGTTCAGGGCATGACCCTCTCCCCTCCAGCTGATTCCTGCCTCCCTTCCTCCCTCCCTTTGCTTGACCCAGGGCTCTCAGCCCATTAGTCATGTGTCCATGGAGATACAGGCTGCCCCCCTGAACCCACAGGACTCCACTGCCTGCCCCCTGGGGACCTGTCTGGAGTCGAGTTCCGGCTGCAGGCTTTTCTGCTTTGAGGGGCAGGACTGGCCCGGAGCCCCAGCTCTGTGTTGGGTGTGAGGCCTGAGCAGCGTAGAGAATGAGGATCCAGGGCTTTGTGGGGAGAGAAGAGAGGGGACTGGGGATGGAGTAGGGCAGGGCAGATCCTGGCTGGGGATGGAGGAGGGCTGGATCTAGGCCGCTGGCCCTGTCTTTGGGGTGTCATCAGCCTTTACTTGTGCACCTCCCCATCCCTAGGCAGGTTTGACCCTCTGTCTTTGAGCAAATGAGCCAGGGGGGAACCTTTGTCCTCCTTGGATCTCCCCACTGAGGCCAGGGGGCCTTTGGAAAAGCCTTACAGTGAAAATCCCAGCTAAGGGGCCCTAACACCCAGGAGTCCGGCACCCACAAGTCGGCAGAGACAAGTCAGAACCAGGCGTTTCCACCCTGAGAGAACCTAGCTCTGCTCCACAGGCAGCCAAAGTCCCTCTTGCTAATCACTGCATCTCCCAGCCTCTGGCAGCAGCCTGTCCCCTGGCGACTGAGCAGGGCTGGAGGGGAGCAGGTCTGGACCCAGGGAGTCTGGGGCTGAGGAGGGAAGAGGTCTGAGTCCCCTGGAGCCTGAGGGGGAGGGTGGGACAGCTGCAAGTCCCGCGGAGCCTGAGCAAAGTCTGACGGCAGGTCTGGGCCCAGCAGCGCTGCCGAAGCTCCAGACCTGAGTTGGTCCTGAGGGCTGGACTGGGCCCGTTGGCCAGCACACCGCCCGCCTTTCGGCACACGGGCCCAGAACGAGCAGAGTGACCTCTCAGGCTGGGAGCAGTCACTTGTGGGGAGGGGGCAGGGAGGCTGGCTGGCTCCAATCTGAAGCAGGAATGTGTGGGACGAGGGGGGGGAGCTAACCCCACAGGGTCCCCCCACTGAGCAGAGAATGAGTTTGGTGTGGCTGGTCCTGCCGCCCCGTCTCCCACTGCAGGGAAATCAGGGAGGATGCTGAAGGCCAGGGAGGGCGTCTGCGGGGGCCATGCTTTGCAGTCTTGGCATTCCTTACCCCCCAGAGCCACTGCGCCAGCTCCCCAACCCCCTCCCATCCCTTTTGTTTGTGCCGAGTTGGGCTGAACTCGGTGAGTGAGAGCTGCAGTGAAGCCTCCCTGTCCCTGCCCAGTGCGCGGGGATTTAGCTAAAGGGATTTATTCCCCCTGGGCAGCATGGTCCAGATGGAGGCCTCTTTGGGCTGAGGCTCATCCCCCCCCCACTGCACCCACCGAGGAGATGGGAGGCTGGTCGCAGGGCAGGTCTGGAGCAGGGCTGTGGGGCAGGTTTCCTCCCCCTTTCTGGGATGGAATGGGGGGTTCAGCCGAATGCCAATGAGGAAGGAGGGCAGGGGATGGCGGGCCAGACGTGTCCTTCCTCTGTTTATTTCTGTAGCACCTTCCGCCACGTGCTGCGCCAGGGAAATGCAGCCACCTCTGGGGTGGGGACAGTGTGGCAGTGGATTCTGGCCAAAGACTGGGGCAAACCCCAACTCTTATGGTGAATGTCGGAGGGGTGGGCTTGAGTTACAGAGCAGAGTAGACAGGAGCTAAGTGCGGTTTCTTCAGTACTCAGATGTCCCTTTGGCAGCTATTGGCCCCAGCTTGGGGCCAGGGGAGGCAGTAGCCAGCTGGCAGTGCATCTGCCCATCGCCATAGGCCGGCGGGGGGTTAACACATGTTCTCTCACTGTTCAGCTGCCCAGGTTGGTGGCGAAGAAAGAGGAGACAGCGCGTGAGAATGAGCCCCCTGCTGAGCCATGCCGAAGTCAGGAGGGCACCAGGCCTGTGACTTCCCCGTCCCTGGAGACATCCCAGCTGCGAGGAGACTGGCGAACCAGCCGAGGCCACCATCCCCTCTCCTTCCTGGGGCTGGAGGATCCCGTCTTCCTGCAGCCGAGCTCCTTCCAGCCCCAGGCTCTGCAGCGGGGCCTCGCCTTCGAGTCCGACTACCCTGTGTCCCGCAAATCCGCCTTCTCCCCCTACAGGGAGGTGCCCAGCAGCAGGAGGATGAGCAAAAGTTCCTACCGCTACAGCCCAGAGCCTGTGTACATCAGGGCTCACTACAACAACCTCCACGGCACGGCCTTCAAAAAGGACTGAGGGGGGGTGATGGGGCCTGAGCTCGCCCAGGTCCTGCTTCGCACGTGCCAGCCTGCGCCTGCTGCCCTTAGCGCCTTTGCGAGCATCGTGACATTGGTATCCGTGTTAGGCCCCTAAGGGGCTAATCTCAAAGCAGTGCTCCCTCTGCCCAGCTCCGGCCCGGACACGAGTAACGCAGGCCTCGTCTGACTGCTATATTTGAGGGGCTGGAGCGCACAAGCTCCCCTGGCTCTCTCCTCCCGCCTGGGGTGGTACCTGGGCTGCTAGTGCTGGGGGGTGGGGGTGAAGGCCCTGCTTAACAGGGGAGTCCCAGCTGCTGCTGCTGCTGCCACCGAGGGGACACCGCGCTCCCACTTCCACCGCCCCCCCCCCCCCCCCAATCTCCTATCTTCTTCATCCCAGCCTTCCTCTGTCGGGTGTTGGTAGAACTCTGCCCATGGGGGTAAAATGAGGGCAGGGTTGCAGTTGTGACAGTGACCATCCCTCCGCAGTGACCCACGCAGAGAAATAAGTGGGGCTGGGCCCTTTTGGCTGCTTTCTGAAGAGGTCAGAGAGGGCCCTAAATCCCTAATTCTGCTGGTGTTTTACAGTAGCCAGGTAAGGAATGGCAGGGTTGGTCTGTGCTGGTTTTACCAGAGGAGCCACTGGGGCTTTCGCATACATTCTAGGAGCCTTCTCAGCTCTTAGTGGAAGGGACAAAGTCCTGGATCCTTAGCAAAGATTGCCTTTCTCCCCTGAGTTCATTGATCCTGGAAGTTATATAGATTGTAGTACGTCGGGATGAGTTGCTTTTATCCCCCGAACTGCCTTGTGGGGTAAATGCAATAAATAGGCCATAGTGGGGTGGGGACCATTTCTGGCTCCCTCATGCCTGTGATGGGCCGAATGGCAGCGACAGGGTAAGAGGCAGTTTCTGAGTGGGAATCTGAGGACTGGAAGCAGGAACCTGAAGGAAGAAGCAGACTCTGACCTGAGTGAGCAGAGAGGAGATGAGAAGGAGGGGAAAGAGGGTGCAGAGAAGAGGTGAGGGAAGGGAGAAGAGGAAACAGCAGGAGCTGGGCAGCCATGTTCCCTGTGGCTGGGCCTTGCTCAGTCAGCAGGGGTTATCAGGCATGTATCCTCTGTGGGCAGCAGCTGTGGTGGGAGCCTGTCTTTGCACGGTAGGGCCATCAGATTGCAGCTTTATACATAGCTGAGAGGGGAAGCGTGGTTTCCCATCATCATTCCTTCCCCCCTCCCACCCACCTAACCCCCTACAAGCCAACCCTGCCTCTGGCCTAATCTTCCAAGGCACGTGAGACCCAGGGGCAGAACTCCCTGCTGGGGGGCAGGATCCACCTGTGGGAGCTCCCCAGAGGCAAGGCCGTCTCCTTGCCCCTCCATGCGATTGGTGGTAGGGCCTCGTGGAGTCAGTCAGTAGCAAGGCGGGTGCTATACAGTGCATGGCATTGGGGAGCTCTGGGAGCCCCTTTCTCCTTCTCCTGTAGGAGCAGCTCAGTATACAGCTTCCCTGCAGGAAGAGGAGCTGCATCCCCCTCCCAGCTGTGTGTTTCCCCATCTCCCAAGCAGGGCAACTGCAATAATAAACATTCCCCACTTGGCTTGTGCGTTGGTTTCCGCCTTGGGAGTGAGACTGCTCCACCGAGGCCGGCCCAGGGCAGTGGCTCAAACTGCCGCCCTGGGCCCCTGCATCCCTGGGTGACGCAAGTCCAAAGACCCAATCCCACTGGCACAGCCAGGGACAGGGGAGCTGGTAGTGCAGCTGTGGGCCGGGGCTGGCGGCAGCCTCGGGTGTGTGACCTAAGCCAGGGCAGTGCTGCTGCTGAGCTGGGCTGTCCCCGAGCCTGATTGGTGCTGTGTGTGGTCCTGGCAGAGGAGGCAGCATCGGGGCCTGTGGGGCTGGCTGCTCTCTCAGCAGCGGGGGAAGGGCTGCACGGTCTGCAGTATTGGGGCTGTGGTCCAGGCCAGCTCTTCCTGCGTATGCGGCGCTAGCTTCCCCCAGGCTCTCAGTGCCGTCAGGCTGGCTAGTGCCCTGCACTGCCCAGCTGCTTTGGGGTGAGCAGCAAAGGGGCATTTGTGCAGGGGTGGCAGTTGGGGGGAGAGGCTGGAGGCTGGGCCTTTTCATTTATCAGCTGGGATGTCCCTCGCCCACACCTCAACCCTCGCCCCAGGCCTAGCAGGAGATGCTCCTCCCCTCCCTCTCGCTCTTTGTGGAGGGGTGACTATTTTCAGGAGGGCTGGGGCTGCCCCCGATTGATGTTCCAGGTGTGAGTACATTAGTCACAAAATGGCAGTGCCAGATGTAGCTGTCCTCTCCCTGACTTGCTGCTGGGATTGGCTGTGGCCACCTTCCAGCCATAGGCAGGGACACGTGCTCCCACCGTAGCTCTCTCCCCTGAGCTGCTGTACAGCGGGGACAGGAGATTCCTGCCTTGTCTGCCCTAGCCCGCACTCCATGGTCACACAGCACAGCTGTTGTTGTGGTTCTTCGCTGCTCTGTATGGAGAAAGGCTCAGGCAGCAACTGCTCCTACAGCTGGGCTTTCCAGGGCGCCTGGGTGCTCTGGGCAGAGCCAGTTCCCAGAGGGCTAATGGGCGAAGATGTTTAAAGCTAGGTGAACGCTTATTTGAGGATTCAGCAAATCCAGGCAGCGGGCGTTGCTCTGTGAGTGTGGACACAGGGACAGTCCAACTCCTCCTACGGTGCTGGAACGACCAGCCTGTGCCAGGCGCTGCCTTCTGCCAGTGCTCTCACAGGTTTGATTTTTAAACCCTAAACTACTTAAAATCTCACAATTAATGCAATGCAGCAGCACCGGGGAGGGGGGGAAGGGGAGCGGTCTTAAGGGTGTGTGCTCTGCCCCTTCCCTGCAGTGCCAATCCAACAATAACCACACACAGCTCATCATATAGACGCTGCTCCAAATCGCTCTAATCCAAACCGGGGCCCATGTACACAAGCCACAGGAGAACAGCACAGTCTGTCCAGCTAGGCAGGGGCAGCTATCAAACTGGCTGGATTAGCTGGGCTGCCAGCAAAAATGAACAAATTCAACCAGCCAGTTTGAGCTGACTGTGTGCTGGGTTAATAGTGAAGGGCCTGGGACTATGGCAGGAGGGAGATTTTGCCAAATTGCAGAAAGTGCCCAACTTCTGCCTTTGGTTTGCCGGACTCCAGGGCAGGCAAGGCTAAAAGGCTGTTTTCCTCACCTACCTCCTCCATAGGTGCCTTCCCACTTCCCCAGCTCAAAAAAACACAGCTGTGATGATCCAGGAGCTTCCTACACAAAGTGGGTTTATTACAAACTGTCAGTGTAGAAATCGCTCTTATTTACACTCAACCTTTACAGCCCTGGTGCTGGTGAGGGGCTGGGACAGGAGGAGCAGACACCCCCACTCCACATTCAGAGAGGAATTTTACTGGCTTTCAGCCCAGTTGCGTAAAGAACTTAGCCCTTCCTTTGACTGGAGGGGACTGGCAGGCCCTGCCCAGTGACTGTCTAGGGTCAGGCAAACTGTGGCTCCCAGCAGGGACCAGGTTAGCATACACAGATCCCATGCTAGAGTCTGGAGTCCTGGAAATCTGCGGTCTCCAATCTTACATGCATGGCCAATGCATCGTTTAATCTAGGGATTCTCAACCAGGGGTGCATGTACCCCTAGGGGTATGCAGCGGTCTTCCAGGGGATACATTAACTCATCTAGCTATTTGCCTAGTTGTACAACAGGCTACATAAAAAGTACTAGCAAAGTCAATCTAAACTAAAATTTCATACAGACAATGACGTGTTCATACTGCGCTATATACTATACACTGAAATGTAAGTACAATATTTATATTCCAATGGATTTATTTTATAATGCCATGGTAAAAATGAGACTAAGCAAGTTTTCAGTAAAAGTGTGCGGGGACACTTTAGTATTTTCATGTCTGATTTTGTAAGCACGTAGTTTTGAAGTGACGTGAAACTTGGGAGCACGCAAGACAAATTCGACTCCTGAAAGGGATACAGTAGTCTGGAAAGGGTGAGAGCCACTGGTTTAAACAACAGAAATCTCTGCTGTCAGCAAAAGAACAGGGGAGAGAAGCTGGTCGGCACAGACAACTCCAGGCACCATGACAGCTCAGTAACCAGACAAGATTGCACAGAGAAGCAGGACAGAACCCAAGGCTGAAGGAGGATGTTACAATGTTCCCTGAATCCCAGGGGCTTTGGTGTCAGCTGAAGACAGACATCTAAGATGCTGAGAAACACCAAGGGACAGACATTGATGCCACTCTCTGTACTGCACCTGCTAGCCACTCCAGAACCATGCTAGCATCAGAGAGGTTTACAAGAGAATAGTGCATTACCCAGTGGCACCCCCTTGCGAAGGGGGGGGGGGGGGAGGAGAGTCAAGGGGTCAAGCTGCTAGCCTGGGATGCTGGAAACCAGGGGTCAATTCCCTTCTCCACCAGCCTTTTGGGTGACCTTGGGCAAGTCACTTAATCTCGGTGCCTCAGTTCCCCTTCTGTAAAATAGGGTTAATAGCACTGCACCACCTCACAGCCATGTAGGGAGATGCTCAGATGCTATAGTGATGGAGGTCATAGTAAGTACCTGTACCTAAGACAGACAGAAACAGCCATGTGTCCAAGTCAATGCTCCTAGCATCCCACCTAAACTAGCTGAGGTTGGAACAGAGGGCCAGGAGACAGCCGTTCCTTCCCGCTCATCTGTACTGACAGGAGGGGGCAGATCCCCACCAAAGGAAGTGGAGGAAATCACATAATCCCAGAAGCAGCAGAAGGATGCGCTCATGTTTTCCAATATTAAGGAGGGGAGTGGAATTATTTAGCAGAGTGAAGACCAAGAGAAACTGTGAGCAGAGCACAACAGGGCCCCAATCCTGGCTGGAGTCTCTAGATGCTATTGTAATATACATAATGAATAATAGTAGGCAGACTACTTTGGCCGAGGAATCTTCTCCGCGAGGGAGCTCACAGCTGGTGCTGGACTGGACACACATTAGTAACTGTATAATAGGGCCCAACTGCCTGGAGTTGGAGAGTATGGACTCATAGGAGTTGAATGACAAGGCCCCAGGTTACACTAGTATATATGATAGCAGGGGCAGACTTAGCCATCTTCCCAAGACAGAGACTCTCACATGTGAGGTTGGGGGAATCTATTTGACTCCTCAAATAGAGCACATGCCTCTCTTCACAGTCACCGGGGGAGGAGGGCTTAGGAAGCTGGGCACCGAGGTGGTTCCAGCTGGCAGCACATGGAGAAGTAACATGAGGCTCCAGCTCAGAGTGAGTCCGTCCTCTTCCGAGCAAACACAGCCGACATGCTCTTGACAATGCTGCGGATCCCAGTGCCCTTCTTCAGGACCAGCTTGGCTTCGCAGATGCGCTCTGCTAGTCTGTGGAAGACCATGAGTGCTCCATGATAGGCCTCAGCTGCAGAGACCTCGTAGAACTCGCAGTCCATGGAGAGTGCCAGGAGCCGGCCCTCCTCACTGGAGACTGCCCGCCGGTGGTTCAGGTCCCGCTTGTTGCCCACAATGACGATGGGCACCTTCTCCTGGCTCAGGGCCTCTTTGGCTGCCTTGATGACCTGGACTTCAGGGCGCAGCACGTTGAAGCTGGCACGGTCGCAAATGCTGTAGACCAGGATGAAGCCATCTGCCCATTGGACTCGCTTTTCCTTGGCAGAGCTCTCATCCACTCGGTCCTGGGGGAGGAGACATGAGATGGGGTGGAGTTTGATAAATAAGCAATGGTCAGCAGTCTCTGGGGAGGATGTCAGTGCTGACAAAGGTCATACGACCATCCACCTGGGCTAGAAATTGAAAGCCCTACACTCCCCTTTGAACAAAATGCAGGCCATCTGCTGCTGGGTAGCGGCCCTGCCAGCCACATCAAACCCAACATGGAAACACCAGCTGCAGGAGGAGAGAGACTTCGGTTCTGGCCTTGGCCAGCACAGGGGGTGAGCCGTGACCCACTGACACCCATAACCCAAAGGTAAAGGGTTTATCACCTAACCTCCTACACCCAAACTCAGCCACCTCTGACTCCAGGAGGAGCAGGGCCTTCCACCAATTCGGTTCAAGGAGGCTGTGCTTGCACCCAGCAGCAGCTTACTGCCCTTCTGTGTAAAGCATCCAGGCTCACGAACAGCCGGAAGCTTCTGGCTCCGTGCTGGCAGAGATGCAGCACCTCCCCATCTTTGGACAGGTGGGCAAGGGAAGAAGGTGACAGTCACACCCTCACCAGGAAGCAGCAGGGAACAGAGAAGGTTGGCAGGAATGAGAAGAATAACCACCTCAGCGTAAAGGGAAGGGCAGGAGCGATACCTGGCAGAGCTCACTTAGGCTAGGACAGAATAGTTGGGAAGAGCCTAAAGTCAGGCTTACTGTCCTCACCTCCCAGCGCATGGAGCAAGGAGAGCTTTTGGCCATGCTTGCTCTGGCTGCAGGTTATCCGAGTTTGGCTTAGGACCTCGCGTGGCACTTGCTGCCACGTCCACTGAACCAGCCCAGTGTGTGTGTGTGTGTGGGGGGGGGTGAATTAGTCAGGTCCAGCACTGAGCTAGCTGCTGCTTCATCCCCTTTCTTTCCCATTGGGGACTAGTGGAGCAGGGTGGCAAGTCCTGCACTAGTGCTAGCATGGGAATACAGTCTTTGCTGTCCCAAGGCCTTTACCCTCCAGCAGGAAGCATGAGGGAGGGAGGCCCCATCCCTGCAAGCTGCCCACTAGCCAGCTGGTTGGCCCAAAGGTTAGTCATGTTGGGGGGAGTCCGTCGCAGGTGTTACAGTCTGGCTGATGCCTCAGGTCCATGGTTTGCCATTTGGTTTTCTTAGCTAGGGGAACAGTTTTTCCTAGGGCCAAGAATGTGCGACAGCAGCCACAGAGGCACCTCACCTGTGAATAGGGGGTGTCCCAAATGTGGACAAGTATCTCTCTGCCCTCCACTGCCAGGCTGTGGCTGTAGATGGATTCTGCCAAAAGACACAAAGATCACTGCACTTACAGATCACAGACAACCAGAGAGCCGTGTCCTCTCGGTGACAGCCCTGCCACCCACTGCCTCCCTGCTGTGTACACACACACACTCTTCTCCCGGTAGCAGATCAGACTCCAGGGGCAAGGACCATGGCTTTTGTGCTGTATGTAAGGCACCAGCCACACCTAGTATGTTGGCATTCAGCCAGAGTCTGCCACCAGTAACCCAACCTGCCAGGGTATCGATCTCCCTCCTGTCCTTCAGTCAGTGCACTTGCACCTGCATCCCCACTAGCTGCCCCATGGGGGTCACACAGGAACCCCTCACAACTCTACAAGAAACTCTTCTAAATGTACAAAATGGTTCCAATGAGTAGATTTAACCCTTAAGCTTGCAGGTAGCAGGTAAGAGCCCTGGAGAGTGAGGCAGAAAGAGGTGGCTCAGGAAATAGTCAAATCCTGCAAATAGAACCAGTCACGCAAATCAGGACGTTTCCAAATTGGTCAATCCACACCCCACAAGGACAAGGGGAAGATAACACGCAATGCTCCGGGATGGCACTCACCCATGTCTCCATATTCCCCGATAAATCGCCTAGTGAGGAAACGCACCGTCAAGGCTACAGAGAACAGGAAAAAAAAAATCCTAAGGATTTTAACTGACATTTTTTAGCTTCCTCACAAACCCAAGCAGAGTGATTACTACCCTGAACCCAGCTCAGCACCAGCCACAGCCTGGCACGGACAGCTTGCTCTGCAATGGAGCCATCTCCCCATTTCTCTATCCATTAAACGCTCACTGAGCTGCATGTGAACGAGCTCTGTATTTTATTTCACATGTTGCCCAACCAGCAGGTTTGCTAAGAGAGGATGAATAGGTCAGGAACTCTCCCAAACCAGCATTTCAATGGACTGCAACTGTAGAAGTATTTTCACTTACAGAAGATCCCCATCATGAAACTCTCCTGCTGTCTCATAGGATAGGTTCTGCTTTCCCACTTTGAATCACAGCTGTCTGAGATAAAATAGACCAAGCAGGTCCCATCTCAGCTGTCTTTGGGCCATGGCAGGATTGTATACTACAGCATATTCTCCAAGCTTTGTCCAGTTCGGTTTTAAAAGTCCCTAAGATATGTGTGACTCACGTCCCTTCCCTTGGAGCTTTCCCCAGCTCCTGGGATCTCCCAGTCAGGAAATTTTTGTTCTCCCTGCTCTTCCTCTAGTGATTAAAGTTCTCACCTGATTTCCCCACGCTGTCTGCTCCCATAACTAGCACATTCGCTTCCATTTTCAGCGTGGTGGGACTGGATACCTCCATCAAGGGCCGGTGGTCTGGGGTAAAGCTGGCACTTCTGCGCAGAGGGATTCGAAGAACCATTTGTAGACAGATAGATCTCTCTCTCAGCAGAGTCTGTCTGTCTATCTACCAGTCCTCTCCAGTCTCCACTGTTCGAGGTGGAATGACTCCCGTCCCTTCCTATTCTAGCCCTAACCGAAAGAGTAATCTGCATGGGCCATACCATTCCCAACAGTTGAAGGGGGTGACACATCAAGAGCAGCAGATGTAAGCATTCATTGTAAACTTCCCAAGATTAAAAAATCTCAACTTTGATACCAATCAAATCATCCTAAAAGAAAAACCCCAAACCTGACCCTGCAGTGGCAGCAGGCTGGGAGGATCCTGATGGGGCTAAACAGGGTCTGATTTCAGCAGCTATTCTCCAAACCACGTCCTATATGGGACCCTCAGCTGAGTAGGCAGCCATCCATGCATTAGAAGAACAATCCATCCATGGTATCTCACCCAGCAGGCATCACAAGGCTGGATTCTTCCCACTTCTCTCTTACAGGATGAATTATGGAGCTTCTGATGAGGAAGGTAGGTATGTTCCCTCCCCCTGGTCCACATACTCTGCTAAGCCACCTTGACCTTGACCTGCAGAACCCCCTGCTATTCAAGTGCTGCCCCCCCGCCCAGCTCCAATACATCTCATTTATGACCTGCAGCCCCCCACTCCTATTCATCTGCCATCAACTCCCCCTCCACTTCATTCCTGACTATAACACTCCCAGACCTAGTCTGTCGCATGAGCATGGACTTCTAATGGGGCCATTACATGCAATGGTTCTGAGATATGGACAAACGTCCACTAGTTGAGATCACCAAACTCATTTCACTTGTGACATGAGTAAAATTAACCCAGTTGTCCAGAGCGGTCATTTAGCCTGTAACTTCCACCCACAACCTCTCACTAGGGCTGAGACTGCACCGTAGTTTGAATGAAGTGACTTGTCTTGGTTGAACACACTTCCAGACCCAGGTCAAGGATGGCATCGAGGAGGGGTCTTTGTACCAATATCACTCACGTCACCCCTCCTCAGTCACAGGAAGATAATCTGCCTTGCCCACCACTCTCACCATATCACCCCCACCTCGACCCCTTCCACTGGCTACCCCTCCTCTACTGCACCAACTTCAAGCTTCTTGCCCCAACCCTTCAGAGCCCTTCTCAGTTCTGCCCCTCCCTGCTTCACTGTTGGCATCGCATCAGTCCCTGGTCCCTCTCCCCCAGCCACCACTATGTTTTTTCTCCCCAACCTCCTGAGCACCTCCCTTCACACCAGTCCCACCCCTGCCTGGCACACCCCACCCCAAGAGGCGTCATGCAAGAAAAGCCCTCCCTGCACTGAGCCACAAAGCCACTGCCCTGTGCACCCTCCCCATCACTCCTGACAGCCAGAGGGCCTACAAGTGATCAGCCAGGCTTTAACCCGCTGGGATAATTAAGGGGCGGGAAAGAGGGTGGCTGGGCTTGGGGGAGTTGATAACCCGGGCTGGGGGACTTTAGTGGAAAGTGGGGGGAGGGTGGCAGGGCTAGGAGGTGATGATTCTGGTGTCGGGGGAAGGGGTGGCAGCAGGGCGGAGGGTTGATGACCCGGGGGGGGGGGGTATCAGGGCTGGGGGATGATGACTCTGATGGTGGGGGGGTATCAGGGCTGGGGGATGATGACTCTGGTGGTGGGGGGGTATCAGGGCTGGGGGGTGATGACTCTGGTGGGGGGGTGGCAGGGCTAATGACCCTGCTGAGGGGGGTGGGTGGCAGGGTTGGGAGGTGATGATTCTGGTGTTGGGGAGGGGATGGTGGCAGGGCAGAGGGGTGATGACCCTGGTGGTGGTGGGGGGATACCCGGGGGGGGGGGGGGGATGATGACCCTGGTGGGGGGGGGGGGGTGGCAGGGCTAATGACTCTGGGCGGGAGGTGTCAGGGCTGGGGGATGATGGCCCTGGTGGCGGTGGGGGGATAGCCGGGGAGGTGGTGATGACCCTGCTGGGGGGGTGTGTGGCAGGGCTAATGACTCCGGGCGGGAGGTGTCAGGGCTGGGGGATGATGGCCCTGGTGGCGGTGGGGGGGATAGCCGGGGGGGGGGGTGATGACCCTGCTGGGGTGGGTGGCAGGGCTGGGGGGTGATGACCCTAGTGGGGGGGCTGGCGATGGGGGGGTGATGACTCTGCTGGGGGACGATGATCCTGGGCGGGGGGAGCTGGCGATGGGCGGGGGACAGGACGGGGCCATTGGCCTTGCCAGCCGGGGTAGCAGGACGGGGCTACTCGGCGCAGCCCCGGCTGACGCCCCTGGCGGGGCGGAGCGGAGGGGGGCGGGACTCGAGGTCCCCCCGGCCCTGGCCGCGCCCGCCGCCTGACGCCATCCCAGTGCGCGAGGCAGCCGCGCGCACCCCCAAAAGCTGCGCCCGGCCGGGGCTTGTTGTTATTGTCCCGGCGGCTCGAGGGGGTGAGTGCGGGGGCTGCTCCTCGGGCCCGGCGCCGCGGCCCTAAACCTCCCCGGGGGCAGGAGCGCCCCGGGCCCCGCGCAGTGACCCCCTCCCCTGCTTTCCCGCCCCAGGGGGCTCAGCCCGGCCCCGCCGTTCTGGGGCTCAGCGCCGTGCCCTGCACTGCGATGGGGCACCCCCCGCACGGCACACACCGCCCCCCCGGTGCTCGGCATGCCCCGCCACACACGGCCGCTGTGCTGGGATCAGTGGGTGACCCTCCCACCCTGCTCCCATCGGGGGTCAGGGCACCGCTCCCATGGTCTCCAGCCGGCTCAGCGGGGCAGCACTTCCCCCTGCCCCGGCGGAGCGCCAAGGGACGGTGTGCACCTGCGGGAGTGGGGATGGGCTCGGCCGAGTAGCTACTGAGCGCGCTGCCCTCTCAGGTTAGTGCAGGTTTCCAGGACCCTTTGGGCAGGTGGCACCACGAGGCACAGATTGTGGGTTGTGCCCATGCCCCCAGCCTGTTCTTATGTTACTAAGGGGGAGGGAGTGCCTGGCCTGTCTCCAGGGCAGAGTCAAGGTGAAGTGGGTGAGCTCCAGGGATGGGAGGCGTGTTGCATGGGGAGCTGGAGGAGATTAACAAGGTGGAAATGCAGAGTGAGTGCGGGGATAAAGTCCCGGCTCTGGGGTTGAGCTGGTTGGGGAACTGGCCCCCCCCCAAGCAATGCGTGCGAGCCCCAGAAGGAAGGATGTTTGAAATAGGACTGGATAAAGCTCTAGGAAATGTACACGAGGGCCCAGCCCCGTACCAGTCCCAGGTAGCTGGACCCTGGATCTAATAAGTCTTTTCCAGCTCCACTCTCGAGTCCACATCTCTTGATCAAATCATCAGGAGCCTTTCTCGATGGTGGCTCAGAGACAACTGCTGAATCTACACTAATCCAGCTTCTCTCTTCACAGCATCAGGGCAGAGAGATGGTGTCTGCACCTGGCTTGCGGCTTTCCTGACTTGGCAACTGTTGCTGACCATGGGTCTGAAAGCTGAGGCCCAGCCCCGAACGGAGGAGACTCCTGTCAAAGTAGCTGTGCGTGTTCGACCCCTGCTGCCCAAGGAGCTGTTGCACGGGCACCAGGCCTGCCTGCACGGAGACCCAGAGACCAACGAGGTGACCCTGGGGCGTAACCGCCATTTCCACTTTGATGCTGTCTTCACTGAGTCCTCAGACCAAGAGTCGGTGTATGGTGCCTGTGTGCAGCCGCTGGTCGAGGCCTTCTTTGAAGGCTTCAACGTTACTGTGTTTGCTTATGGCCAGACAGGCTCGGGCAAAACCTACACCATTGGGGAAGCAAGTGTCTGTGAGTATCTGGGGAAGTAGCACCTTCCGAGTCTTGTGTCTTTGATGCATGTGTAGCAATAGTTCCCTTCCCCACACACTGCCCAGAGCCTGGCTGTGAGCAGGACGCCAGGATCCCTTTTGGGTAGAAGTAGACAGGACTTCTTAGGCTAGTTTGGTAATAATATGAAAAACTGGTGATAGTGCAACATCAAAGCTGAGAAATGAAGAAAGCAGAAGCTGAGGAAATTCAAAGGCTCCTCAGTTTGGCCATCCTGCAGTGAGCACACATCTCTTTCTGGTGCCCAGTGGATAGTAAGCTTTTATGTTTAGCTGCAAAACCAGACACTGCACTTACATAGTATTTTTTGCGTGTCTGACATAATATTTCAATAGGAACCTGATGTAACTTTTGCAGAATTATTCATCTACTTGATTGGGATCAATCACTGTTTGAGCAGCAGCATGTGAAATATGGTTACTACTTGGTTATGTTGGGAAAGTCAGGCAAAGAGAGAGTTTCATGATTTTAGAAGAGTGCCTTCGACTTTCCGGAGCCTTGCTTGCTTTATTTCTCAGGACTGGTCTACACTAAAAACTTATATCAGTATAGGTATGTCTCTTGGGGTGTGAAAAATGTAGCTATGCTGACCTAACCCCAGATGTAGACAGTGCTACGTCGATGGAAGAATTCTTCGTTCAACCCAGCTACCGCCTCTCAGGGAGGCGGATTAACTACAGCAATGGGAGATCCCCTCCTGTCGCTGTAGTGAGGATCTACTCTGAAGCACTGCAAAGGTGCTGCTGTCACAGATTAAGTGTTTACATGCCCTAAATCAGCCTTAACAGAAGGAGTTTTGCATTTAATTTAATTGTAGGTTTTTGTTGTTGCACTTTCCTTTGCTCCCTTTTCTTCAGCTTCTCCTGTTTAGTTCCTATAAACGCTTTAATGCTGAAGTGTTGGCTATTTTGGTACCTAAGCCCCTTAAAATGTTTACTGTGCATATGCAGAAAGGTAACTTCATAGCTATACAAATACTAAATTATTTTTATCTCTTCAGGCTTGGCTTGACTTTTCCTTTTGCAGCTATAGCTACCTTCATGCCAAGTTTGAGGCTTATAATGGCAGAGTGTTTGGAGACCCAAACAAAAATCAATGTAAAACTTAATTTAATGAAATCCTCAGCCCAGAAGAATATTTTGGGGATTGGAGAAAGTGGAATTTGTCTCCAGACAGAAGGGCAAGTGCAGAAACTGTGAGGACGTAGGTATAGTTTAGCTGTGAGAACATTAACACCCAGGCTAGGTTAACTTGGGTGCTCAGACCAGGGTGCCAGTCACTTGGGTTAACTGTGCTGTGAAGACGTACCTGCTGCCCTCCACCCCAGAAGTGGTGCATCTTAGGGTATGCAACAGTGGGTTGAGGGGAATTTTGGGCAAGGACCTTAGGACTGCCTATGAGAAGGGCACTTTGGGACCTTTAATATGGACCCTCACTGCTGAGCACACGGGATGGTGTGAGGCTGGTCCCCCTGGCATGCTGTCCTTGTGTCATGAGATGTGTTCTGCTGATTGATCCCTGCTTTGTAGCTGCACGCCACACTGTAATTGGCTCTCTGGGGATTCACTGCTTCTGGTGATTGTGTGTCTCACTCCCTGCCAGCTTCTATCAATGAGGATGATCAGGGCATCATCCCACGTGCCATGGCTGAGACCTTCAAACTCATTGATGAGAATGACCTGATTGACTACACAGTCAGAGTCTCCTACCTGGAGGTGTACAAGGAGGAGTTCCAGGATCTGCTGCAAGTGGAAACGGCCAGCAAGGACATCCAGATCCGTGAGGACGACAAGGGCAACATTGGTACATGTGACTGCTCTTAAACTCCCCTCCTGGACTGTCCCCTGGCCAGGGCTGGATGCGTGTTCCTGCAAAGCAGTGCACAGTGCTTCTCCCCTGACAAAGAAGCTATTACCTCCAGTGCTCTCCCACAGCCCTTTACTATGAAACTGAGGAATTGTGACCCCCCTCTGGGACTCAGGTTTTTGGCCACTATAGCATGCAGTTACTGAATACGGGGCATAACCTGTGCTCTGACTGGGGGGGTCTCAGCTGTGAGGCTTTATCTAAGAGCTTTTTCTTCTGAATGTGTCTGGAGCAACTTCCCTTCCAACATCTTCAGTAGCTCAGCTGTGCAGGTCCCCCTGGGGCTGGAAACACATTTCACAGGTTGCCATTTAATATGGGGGCGAAAGGAAGTCTCCTGGCGCAGGAGATCTCACTGGCTGTCCATGCAGATGACCATGGCTAGCATGCTCTGCTGAATAGTGCAAGGAGAGCTTTCCTATAGCCCCATCTGCACTGGGCTCTCTGGAGCAGCGCGGGGGCCTCAGCTTTGAACACTAGCCACGTACCCAGTAGTTACCTTATGCACAGAAAGTAACTGTGGTCAAACAAACCCAAACGAACCCTGGGGTGGATTCCCTGTTTTCTAGGGGCAGCTCCAGATTGTGTCTTCTCTTAGGCCAGTGGGACACTTGAAGGGGATTTGGCATGGCTAGGACAATATTGGACGAGACCCGGGCCTTCGTTCAGTGCTGCTCTGTCTCCTCATGTCTGGTCCGTTCCCTCTGAAATTCCTGGGTTCCAGCAGCACCACGTGAATAGGGTGATGGCAGCAGTCAGTATGGAAGTGGTCAGAAGGGACTCTGTCAGGGTGCAGGCCTGCATTTTCAGCAACGCTTGAGGTTTGTGGCCCCTTGCCTTTCTCAGGCACAGGTAGGATCTGAGCAGCTCAGCAGGGGTGTGCTGTGGAGGCTGCCAAAGGGATTGCATGCAATCAGGACCAACATTTCAGTCCTGGGGCTGTTTCCAAGGGCAGCTAAGCTTGACCTTGTCTTTCTGCTTCGCTACATCTGTGCTAAGCCCAGGCCATTATTCATATGGTGAGGCAGGGATGGAGCGGTTTGTCCCCCAAACAAATGAGTCAGCATGATTGTTTAAAATAGATGCCTATGGCTGAGTGTGGGGGCGTGGCCCATGATGAGTTAGTTGTGTGTGCACAGTCCGGCCCTCTTAAGCAACCCTACAATAACAAAATGGATTACCCAACTGACTGGAGGAAAACCCTTCGTGTAGGAAACAGATTTCCCTTCTGGGGTTATTCTACATGTGAATCCCCACTGCCCTTCAACCCTTGCTGGGTGGCCTGGCTGTCTCTTTGTATGGCTTCCCCTGGCATTGTGTGAGAATCCATGCCAGCACGGTCACTGCTGTCTTTGTCTTGTTTGCAGTGTTGTATGGAGTGAAGGAAACCGAAGTGGAGGGGCTGGATGAGGTCCTGAGCCTGCTGGAAATGGGCAACACGGTCAAGCACACGGGAGCTACCCACATCAACACACAGTCGAGCCGTTCGCACACCATCTTCACCGTGACCATGGAGCAGCGGCGTGGTGCCGGCCGGCTCACCCGCCTCACCCTCCAAGATAGGGCCTCGGTCCCGGCCTCCGGCCAAGTCCTGGCTTCCAAATTCCACTTCGTGGACCTGGCGGGTTCCGAGCGGGTGGTGAAGACTGGAAACACAGGGGAACGGCTGAAGGAGAGTATCCAGATCAACAGTGGTCTGCTGGCCCTGGGCAATGTGATCAGTGCCTTGGGAGACCCCCGCAGGAAATGCAGCCACATTCCCTACAGGGATTCCAAAATCACCAGGTACTGCATGGTGCCTGGGCCACCCACATCGCTCTGCTAATCTGTTTGATGCTCTCTTAACCCTGTGGCAGAGACATGAGGCTTCTTTACTCCTTCCCACCATACTTGCGCTGCACTGGCTCAGGGCACGGGGAATGGAGTATGGAAGCTCCCATCCATTCCTGCCTAGCAGTGACTAGCAGATGCTCCCATCAGATGGCGGTGTGGGGTCTGTGTGAAGTAAAGTGGTCTCAGTCTAGTTCCTAGCATAGACAGGTTCACATAAGTGGCTCCCTTGTTGGCATGCACATCAAGTCATTGGAGCCCCGCTCACCCCTCGAGGTGGCCACTGCGTTGCAGACGTCTTCGCCAGAGGTCAGTATGAGGGATGCTTGCAGTGCTTCAGGCTGTGCTCTCCCTCGCCCATAGGAACATACAGGAACTCGGGGCTGTCATCCTGGCCCCTTTCGCTGAGCGGACGATAAAGCGTTTTGTACCTCCGGGGTTTACCCTGTCAGAGAGGTGGTGCTGTGAATACCCTTCCAGCCCCTGGCATATCTGCAGTAGCGTGAGCCACTCTGATCTGATGTCTCTGCCCTTCTCCTTAGGATCCTGAAAGACTCCCTGGGGGGCAATGCCCAGACTGTCATGATCGCCTGCGTCAGCCCTTCTTCCTCTGACTTCGATGAGAGTCTCAACACGCTGAACTATGCCAGCCGAGCTCAGAACATTAAGAACCAGGCCATCGTGAACTGCCGCAAGGAGGCGGAGCACGTGGAGGAGCTGCAGCTTCAAATAAAGAACCTGCAGAGGGCGCTGGAGCGGCAGCACCGCTCGCAGACCCGTATCATAAACCGCTCCGATGCTGCCAAGCGGGGCCCACAAGAGCACAGCGCCCGCTTGGCGGCAGAGTGCGCCCACTACAGGACATGCACGGACACTGCCTACCAGCTCCTGATGGAACTGCAGGGGCCGGGCAACCTGACCGTGGAGCAGATCCTGCGGGTGAAAGAGTGGCTGTACGCGGTTGAGAGTGAAAGGAGCGAGCTGACCTCTGCCTCTGGACTGGATAGCGGCATTGAGAGCACATCAGCAGAGGATCGGAGCCCCGAGGCACAAGACTCAAAGCCGCCCAGATCTCAGGTATTGGGGTGTCAGCTTCGTTCGGGCACTGGGCAGTGACCGGTGTCAGGTCAGGCTATGCAGGGGTGATGTTTGTTGCCGGTGCTGGGAAGCACCTAGTGAAGACGGTAAAGGAAAAGCTGCATTAGGAGAGGGGAAGAAGAGAATGAGATGATGCTGTCTCTGTAGTAGGCCCTCATTAGAGCCCATCTGTGGGTGGGCCTAGCTTCCTGTACTTCCTCCGAGAGGGAAGGATGGTCCAATGGTTAGGGCTAGTCTGAGACTTGGGAGACTTCGATTCAGTTCCCAGCTCCTCAACATGCTTTCTGTGTGACCCTGGGCAAGTCACTCGGCCTGGGCATGTGTAAAGTTAGGACAGCAGCAGTGCACTGCCTCACAGGAGTGCCGTGAGGATAAATGTGTTAAAGATTGAGAGGTGCACAGATCCGATGGTACTGGGGGCCAGATCGGTACCACGGGTATGATGGGACAGCAAAGAGAGAGCCAAGTTTGAGGACTCTGATGTCCTGTCCCCACTTGACAGCTGACTCCCAACCCTTTTAGCTAGCACCGGTTCCCTGTGAATAACACGGCAGTCCCTGTCTTTGATGGAGGACAAAGTGCTTCTCAGACATCAATTAATAAAACCTCCCAACCCCTCTGAGGTGCCTACCACCTGCCTTTGGGGGGAAAGCAACATCCACGCAACAGGTCGGTCCGGGAGTGTGGCCAGGGAGTGGAGGGAGAAGCCTGGATCCTGCTGGAGGACGGTAGGGAGGCAGAATGGTGGCTGGGTACCAGAGGGATTTTTTTGAAAAGTGAAATTAAACTAGCTTCAGATTTTATTCAGAACATACTTTTACCCCTTAGCTGTAGAGCAAGAAAAGTTATTTCAGTAAGTCGGGGTGGGAGGAGTGAGTGCTCGGGGAGCCCCACTGAGCGAGTGGCCAGGACTGCAGCTCTCCATAGCAGCATCCTCCAATGCAGCCTGCACAGCATGACTGCCTGACTCAGTGACAGTATCAAGAACATCTTTCCTCTCGAGCCTTTCGCCCGACTCACACGGGGAGTCGTGAACAGGTCTTTGTACCTGACTGCACCAGTTCTCCCACCTGAGCGATGCTCAGAATGTTCCTGTGTGCTAAGCCCAAGGCTGTGTGTTGCAAGGAGGAGGGTGGGTGGCAGGCAGTACAGCAGACATGCCTGTTTGTGCTGTGTGTGGGACAGGGAGAGGAGCACAGAGTAGTTTGGGGGTTACTGATGCGGTCTCTCTTCCCTTCCTGGGGGCAGGTGATCCCAGAGAAGGCATGTGAGGCAGCCAGAGATGAGCACGTGGCCCAGCTGCAGAGACAAGTGGAGCGTCTGGAGGAGGAGAACCGTGACTTCCTAGCTGCCTTGGAAGATGCCATGGAGCAGTACAAACTTCAGGTACGGCTCGCCTCTGCCATGCACAGGGAGAATCTCTCCCCTTCCTGCTCCCTGTAAGTGCCCACAACCTGCCCCTCTCTGTTCTTGTGGGCAAACCTTCCCTGCATCCTCGTGGTGTCTTTGGTCCCTTGCTCCCTTTTTAACCTTCATCGCACCTTTATTCATCACGGAGAATGCTTCTGTATAGGGAGCCTCTAATTTCAGATGCTGCCTGGTCCAGCCTGGCCTGTTCTGTAGATTCTCCCATCTGGGTTGGGGTTTCCTGGGGGTTTTTAGTACTCCCCCCAAAGCCAGCCAAAGCTCCCTGTCTTGTTCATCTTTCATCTGCCATCCCTTTTCTGGATGGGAAACCTGGATCCCTGTGCCCTGGCACAGAGAGCAGGGGCGAGGAATCAGGGAGAACACAGTGTGAGAATGCAGCAGGGAGAATGCTCCTGTTTGCCTCTGTGCTAGCGGCAGGCCTGATACGGGCACATGGGAAATCACATCTTCCATTGTTTTTCAGAGCGACAAGTTGCAGGAGCAGCAGGACGCCATCTCGGAGCTACGTGTGTGCCTGGAGATGGCGATGCCAAACTTGCAGGTGCCAGAGCTGCTGCAAAACGTTCACCTGGTGGAGCTTGCCCAGAGACCTCACACTGCCCCGCTGAATACCACACGGTCCCATGGCCTCAGCATGGTGCAGTCAAAGCCCTTCACCAGCCAGATTGGAAGAGTCCATTGTGGAAAGGTGGGTGTGGAAGTCATTTCCACAGTTGCTTGCACTCGGGGCGGTGCTGGTTTCCATGCTGGTTCCCCTCACTGAAGGAGCTGACCTGTCCCACGTTCGGTCTCTAATCTTGTCAGTGAGTTTGAGCAAAGTCCCTTGAGCCATGTCTGAGTTTGGGAGGGAGACAGGCCTCCAGCAAAACCGGCCCAGGCCTGAAACTCGGCCCTGATCTTGAGTGTTGTCCTTCCTGATGTGAGGCCTTTGCTCAGTTTGGGGGAAAACAGAGTACTTACAAATTGCATCCTGAGCAATTCATCTCCCTGAGCTGCCGGGAAAGCCTTGTGCACTGCCCAGCTGGGAGCCCTGGCTGGGTCCAGGAACTCACCAGCCCTGCTCACAGAGCCACTGAGCTCCATGTTGTCTCCCCTCTTCATAACTAACAGAGGGGTTGGTTGTGAGTCAGTGCCCCCTCCCGAGCTCTGGCCCTGGTGCAATGTGTCCATCTCCTTTCCATGCATGACCACCCCCTCTGCCCCGAGCAGCTCAGCAGCAGCCCATCCCAGCTGGGGGAGGACCTGGTGGTGCGCTGCCGAAGCCATGCACAGGGCATGGCCTGCAGTCTGGAGGCCAAAGACGTAGTGCTGATGAGGGAGTGCAGTGAGGACGCTGAGAGGTCGGTAGAGCCAACCTTGGAGGAAGAGGGGGAGCAGAAACGGCTTCTGCACCAGCGCAGGTGAGTGGAGGCTGCACACGCGAGAACATTGCCCAGGACCGCTTGCTGAACATGTCTGCTTCCCCTGATTAAGGACTTGTCCAACCACCAGCCAGAGACTCCTGCACTGGGAATTTGGCCGGCTCTAAATGAGCCACCTCTGTGCCCTTAGCCAGGCAGGTGCCATGTCCCCAAAGCCCGTGAGCACATGTCGAACTGCAGAAGCCAAACTGAAAGAACCAGGAAATGTGAGCATGTTTGCAACGGACGAACTGCAGATTAGTGTCTGTGTAAACTGGTGAGGCTAGTGCTGGCGGAGGTCAGAGGTGCTGGCCTGATGGCCTTGAAGACTGAGTCCACCCTGCACAGCACAGGCAGTGGCAGTTCAAGCCACTTCCTTCTGTATCTCAGCCCCGAGTTGGAGGGGCCATTTTTAGAGCTGGGCCATTCAGCCCTTGGCTTCTCTGTTGAGGCTGTCAACTGCTGGCTTGGGGGATGTGGGTACCTGCCCACTGGGAAATGGACTGAGACGGATTTGAGCCTGCTGCTTCATTCCTGATCCCAGCGCCCCTGAGATCCTTTCCCACTGAAAACCGCTTTGTCTGATGGGTCACGGGCATCCTCGTCCCTTTCTGTTGGGCTAGTGCCATGCGGCAGGCCTGGGCATGCAGCAGGCCCAGCTAAACTGATTTGCTGCTGTTCTAGAAATGGGATCGGGAGCTGGAGCAAGAAGGATGTTTCCAGCAAGGTGTGTGAGGAGCAGAATAGAGGCAACTCGCTGCCCATCCAGGAGGAGCCTCAGGAGTTGCCCAAAGGTAAGTGGAGACTGTATCCCAGGAGGAATCTTCCAAAGGCTGGTGATGCCCTCAGCCCACATGGGCCACGGTGAGGAGCCTGGTCATGTGCTCTGCTCTGGAAAAGAAAGGTGGTGCAGAGGGTATCCAGACTGCCCGACCTAGGTCAGAGCCAGGGGACTGCCATGACTAGCGCAGAATGGAGCAGATTGTGGCCTGGCTGCTTTACTTGAGATGGAGCATTGCATGCTGGGATCTGTAGTCTCTGAGGGCTGTAGTGGTGTATTGAAGATGAGGGCAGCACTGTGTTCCACCAGGTCTGGGCCATGGTGTTACTGGCTTGTTCCCTCTCCGCCCAGCTGTTAGGATGGCAGCTTCCTGGGCGAGGTCTTGAAGCAGGCTCGCTCTGTGTTGCAGAGGCTTGCAGGAGGAGGGAGCCGGCTGGCCCCAGGGAAGGCCTTTCGGGGAAGGACTCGGAGTGGCGGCTGGTGCAAGCGCAGCAGAAGATCCGGGAGCTTGCAATCAACATTCGCATGAAAGAGGAGCTGATCGCAGAGCTCATCAAGACAGGTGCAGAGCAGCTGGCGAGGCGATGTTCTTGCCAGGGAGGCTTGGGGGCTCTTGGGCTTACACCTCTGGGTGGAGGTGCTGAATCTCTGCCTGTCCTCTCTCCTGGTGGGACACTGCATCCTCTGTTCCCCCAACTGTCCTTCCCTCCCTGTGTGCCTGTCCCCATTGGGCCAGGTTCTCAGTGTGCTAAGTGACCTTCCCTGCCGCCCTTGTTACTGTGGGCAGAGCCCCACTCCCTGGGTCTGCGCCACGCTCTCCTGCATCTTGGGGGGCTGCCTCTGCCTGTTCTTGCTCTTACTGCTAGCAAGGGGACTCTACCTGCCCTGCAGGGACGTGGGCCCTATGCTCAGCTGCTTGCCTGGCCTCAGCAAATACTGACCGAACCCTTGCATACGATAGTCACCCCCTCATGCTCTGCAGAGGCTGTTCTAGCACAGCCTAGTGTCCCGATGCCACAGCAGTTGCTCCTGATGGGCTGGCAGACACCTGAAGCTGCCAGCTCCATGCAGGCCCTTGGTGTTGCCGTCCTTCCAGATGGGCCACCAGGGAAGGAGAGGGGGGCTAGAGGGGGTAGAGCCATTGGTGACTGTGGATTCCCTGGTGGTTTCAGGCAAGGATGCCCAGGCCATGAACAGGCAGTACTGCCAGAAGATCTTGGAGCTGGAGCAGGAGGCAGAGCAGGTGCGAGTGGAGCTGAGCAATGGCCAGAAGCAGCTGCAGGAACTGGAGGAGAAGGAGCCCCAGGATGCTAGAGAGAAATGCAAACTGCAGGAATATCGCACCAGAGTCGCAGTAGCCCAGAGCAAGGCGCGGGTCAGTGAGCGCTGGGTTCTCCCATCTCTGCCCCTGCCGGGAGGAGTCGAAGCTCTGGGAGGCTGAGCACAGCTTGCTGGCCCCTGGGCCGTGGCTTCTGTGTTTGAGGGGCTATCGAAGGAGTAGGGTTGGGGGCTCCCTCGCTCTAAAGGCTATTGTGGGGGCTCTGAGAGGCAGGGTGGTCTCTGATTTCCAGGCCTGGAATCTAAGAGCAGCTGTCCTATGGCAGGTGTTGCGAGAGAAGAAGCAAGCGACGGAGAGGCTGGTGTCACTGTCTGCCCAGAGCGAGAAGCGGGTGCGGGAGCTGGAAAGGAACATCCAGCTGATGCGGCGGCAGCAGGGGCAGCTCCAGAGACGCCTGCGGGAGGAGACTGAGCAGAAACGCCGCCTGGAGACTGAGATGCACAAGCGGCAGCACCGAGTCAAGGTGAGACCCAGATCTCTGTGTGCCGGCCAAGGATAGCTCTGGGGTGTGGTGGTTGCCCCTGTGTGGGGGAGGGAGCCTGTCCTACGTTTTCTGGCAGGTTGGCCTGATGGGTTGAGCCTGCGGCTGTGGTGGCTCCAGCCCCCTTGTATCAGTCTGAACTCCTGGGCTCTGAATAAATCTGTTCTCCCTCCATCCCCAAACTAACGGCTGCTTCCCCCTACACAGGAGCTGGAACTGAAGCATGAGCAGAATCAGAAGATCCTGCGCATCAAGACGGAGGAGATTGCAGCTTTCCAAAGGAAACGGAGGAGTGGCAGCAACGGCTCTGTGATCAGCCTGGAGCAGCAGCAGGTACACGGCCGTGACCCTCCTGTTCTAATGGGGTGGGCTCTTAGGGGAGTTCTGCCCCAGATTGGTAATGTCAGCAAAGATGTCTGGACCCCCCACCCTGATGGGCAGCTGTCCCTGGAATCTTCCCACTGGGAAGGACAGACTAAGCTTGACTCACATCTCTAACACATTCACTGTATCCTCCTTCCCCAGGGAGCACGGCTCACATGCAACCTCTGCTCTGGGCCCCACCTATTCTTGGGACCTGAAGCGCAGTGAGATGACCTGTCCTAGCCAGGACCCTCCTGAACCCCAGTAATCCCAAATGGCCGAGGCATGGAGCAGCTGTGGTGAAGCCTTGTCTGTTGGCTTAGGGGCAGCAGGATGAGCGGAGGGATGGCCCACTGCTTAGGACAGTAGCCTGTTTACTCAGGAAACCTGGGTTCTTTTCTCTACTCTGCCACAGACATCCTGTGTGCCCTTGAGCAAGTCACTTAGCTTCTGTGCGCCTCAGTTTCCCCTCTGTACACTGTGGATAAGAGCACTGCCCTAGCTCAGAGGGGTGTGTGAGGATAAAGACATTAAGGGGTAAAGCATTCAGATCTGCAGTGATGAGGACCAGATAAGTACCTAGCTAGTAGAGGCCTCCACCCCCCTGCCCTAATCCCTTCCCTTGGCCAGCATACTGAGGTAGCTGTTGGTGATTGTGTCCTTCCTCCACCCCTCTCCCTCTCTTCCTTTCCTTCCATCAGAAGATCGAGGAGCAGAAGAAGTGGCTGGACCTGGAGATGGATAAAGTCCTTGAGCAGCGACATGCCCTGGATGAGCTAGAGGATGAGCTGAGGAAACGGGAAGCCATAGTGGCCAAAAAGGAAGCGCTGCTGCAGGAGAAGAATGGCCTGGAGACCAAGAGACTCCGCTCCAGCCAGGTGGGGTGCCGGAGGTCCCTCGGACCCAGCTGCACCTGCTGAGGGTTGGGCGGGGTGTGAGAGCGCTTGCCCTAAGCTTGCAGGAGTGAGGTTCCTTGGTGGGGCTGAGAGTGGGACCCCAGGTCAGGGCTGTGGTCTGGACTGAGGCAGCATCAGCAGAGTTTGGGGTAGGGAATACAGCCTGCACTGCGTGATTTCTGCTGACTCTGCCTTCGCCTGATCTTGAATCTGAACCACATCAGCCTCCCCACTGAACTCCTGCCTTGGAATCTCACCTCACTGGGGCTTGGGAGTGGTTGAGTTGAATTGCTCTGGGCTTGCATGGGTGTCGTGGGAGGCAGTTGTAGGGCTGGATGCCCTTTGGAGAGATGCTCAGCTGAGGTCTTGTTCCTCCGGCTGCTCCAGGCCTTGACTGACGACATCGTGCGGGTGTCCAGCCGCCTGGAGGTCCTGGAAAAAGAACTGACGGAGAAAAATGGGCAACTCCGTCATGGCAGCGCCCACGACCAGCAGCAGATCCGGCAGGAGATCAACAGCTTACGCCAGGAGAAGGACCAGCTGCTCAAGCAGAGGCTGGAGATAGACAACAAGCTGCGGCAGGGCACCCTGCTGTCCCCAGAGGTAATCAGCTGCCTTTAGGGCCCACCTTACAGTTTGTCTAGATGGTGGGAGGGTGTCTAGCAAAGGGCTGGCATGCCAGCCTCCTGCGCCTAGCCTCACAGCTACTGTGGTCACATGGAAAAAGACTCTGATGGGCCCAGCCCGGCTCCAGAGCGCCTGATTTTGCACATCACAGTCGCTCCAAATCTAGCCCAGAGTACAATTGTCAGCCTTGGAAGAGGCCTGAGGCTGGACATATCCGCGGGGGTGGCGTGTCTGCAGTAAGGCGCATTGGCAGAGCTGTGTGTGTATTGGATATGAATAGCATAACAGCAGTTTGAGAGTGAGGGGCCTTGGCAGGGCTGGAGCCTGGGTCTAGTTTGTACATCCCTGACCTGATTGCTGCCCTGGGTTGGTTCCCAGTGGGTGCAGTTCCCCCTCACTCTAACCCAGGAGTAACTGCAGCTTCCCCCCCACTCCTCCGGCAGGAAGAGAGGATCCTGTTCCAGCTGGACGAGGCTATTGAGGCTCTGGATGCGGCGATCGAGTACAAGAACGAGTCAATCACGTGCAGACAGCGGGTCCTGCGGGCCTCGGCCAGCCTGCTGTCCCAGTGCGAGATGAACCTCATGGCCAAGCTCAGTTACCTCTCCTCCTCCGAGACCCGAGCTCTGCTCTGCAAGTACTTTGATAAGGTAGGATCCAGACACGTGCCCTGCCCCAGCCTCAGCCTTCTGCTCATCTTGGGACCTTGGTGTCTAACCCAATAGCACTTCCCTCCTGCACTCGCTGGACCTTTGCCCAGGAGTCCTGATCCGTTGCTTGCTTTCCACTGTGAGGGGGGCAGCCTCTCTTTATTCCTACTGCAGCCTGGTTTCCCTGCGACGCGCAAACCCGCAGTTTTACAAACACCCTGCCTGGGGCAGAAGTGCTGGGTACCCCCGCTCGGCTCTTCTCTAACTGGCCACCCGACACTGCTCTCGGATGCTGCATGGCTTCCCCTGGTGGCTCTGCAGCAGCCGTGCCACAGCTGTGGCCCTTTGGATGTGCTGGGCTGTATTGAAGACCCAAGCCCTTTTTGCTCCTTAGCAAGAAACTAACTTGACCAATGGGGAAGAGTGAAGCTTCCGAGCCTCAGTGCGGGTTTGATGTGTGCCATGCTCTTGGGCTCTGGTCAGGTGGTGACTCTGCGAGAGGATCAGCACCGGCAGCACATTGCTTTCTCTGAGCTGGAAATGCAGCTGGAGGAGCAGCAGCAGCTGGTGTACTGGCTGGAGGTGGCTGTGGAGCGCCAGCGCCTAGAGATGGACCGCCAGCTCACCCTGCAACAGAAGGAGCATGAGCAGAACATCCAGCTCCTGCTCCAGCAGAGCCAAGGTAATGCCCCTGCCTCCCTGGGGATGGACCCTGTTCTTCCTGCAAGCCAAGTGGCCCTGCCTTAGTTAACCCTTCCACCATGGAGTTCTTTGGCCCATACCATCTGCTCCTCCACTTCATATCACCCTTTGCAAAGCAACTGCAGCACGGCTTCCGAGCCCCGCAGACTGTAACCCTTCTTCTCTTTGTAGAGCACCTGGGGGAGGGGCTGGCCAGCAGCAAGCTACAGTTTGAGGGAAGGATCCAAGTGTTGGAAAAAGAACTGAGCCGTTACATGTGGGCAAACCAGCTGCTCAACCAGAGGCTGAATAACATGAGCCACCCAGGACAGAACAAAGGTGAGGAAATCCCTGGTCCCTGCTGGCGGGGGTTTAGGGAGTGCAGCTCAAGCTTTACGCCCCGGCCGTGCTTTCATTTGTCTGTACATGACCAGGTAGAAACTCCCATTTCTGTAGCAGCAAGAGTTTGAGGGGCAGCACAGGCCCAGCTCGGCCCTCTCAAGGGGCAGTTGCCTGTGGATTATTATCCATGCCCATTCTTTCAGTGCCGAGGGAATGGTCCATGGTGCCCTTCAGCAATCTCTTGCTGTAACTGGCACTCGCTTTAGTTTTCCTGTCTTAGCCAAGGTTGAACAGTAAGTATCCTGAGAACCACTTCACTAACAACCTGCCTTCTCCAGTAGGGGTGGAGAGAAGCACACATGGAGCTGGGGAGAGACCTCCTGGTGTACTGGGGACCTATGAAGAAGCAGGCACTGGTATCGTGGAACAGCAGGTGCAGCTGGCTGTCACTGAAGGAAGCCATCAGTGCAAGGAAGAGAATAGGGACTTGGTGCATGCACCCTTACCATCCACATGGAGGCGCTCTTCACTGCCCAGTGACAACGCTTTGGGCCCAGAGGAGATTCGGCAGAGAGAGGCAGACTATCTGTTCAAAAAGGGGCAGCCCCATGAGGTGGCTATGCCATGGAACCTGGCTCCTCTGCCCAAATCCTGGAGGGAGCTGCGCAGAGCCAGCCTGACTGTGGCTCCAGTGCCCTCCCACCCAGGAATGATTGATGTCAGGAGAAACCCACTCTAGAGCCAGGCTTAACATTGTGTGCGCAAAGTGCTGGCAGGAGCAATCACTGCCTGCTGTAGTTAGTAAATGCCTTACTGCTCTGCTTAGGCAGCATGGCTGTAACCAGGCTGCGTTTCATTGTAGCCCCAGCTGGGACTTGTGACATTTTCATCACAAGGGAAAATTGCTAAAAAGGCAGCTGCTGGGAAGCCTGGTCAATTCCCAGCTACCACTACCCTGCTGGGAACACCAAGGGGGAAGTCTTTCCCTTCCCCCATAACAGCTTCCCAGGGTGGAGTGAGGGACAGAGCTCCTGTGAGGGTCTCCAAGGCTACAGAGGTATGTTTACAGTTGTGGAGCCTAGCCCCTGCCATGGAGTTACTCCTGCTGATGTCGCCCCAATAAGAAAACTGCTGTTGGCTGCAGCAGTGTTCATGCCAGGGGAGCTGCTCTGAGCTCTTGTAAATACCTTTGTAGTAACTTTTTTACATTTCGGCTGTAACTTTCTAATAACAGAGTGAGTTTGAATAAATTACTTGTCTCACAGCCTCCTCCACTCACCTACCACCAGAGGGTGAGGCAGCTCTTCTGTTTGCTGTCACTCGTCCATAAGCTGACCCTTCCTATCCCACTTAACCTTTTGTTTCTTGCACGGCCTTTTGGTTTCAGCAAACAGGCAGTGCTACGTTAGACATCGCTCCACCTGCCCTGCTATTTAGTCTAGAGGCTGGGCCTAGGGCTGGGGCTTCACAGCTGTTTCTCTCCCCAGGATTCTAAATCAGTTGATTTTTTCCTTGTTCTGTAAGGAATAGCCTCCAGCAGGCAGCAAAGGGGAATCCCTTGCATTCTCCCTCAGCAGGAATAGCCCCTAAAGCACTGGACTTCACGGGCTCCTACAACAGCCCTTCAAGCTCCTAGAAGTCAGGTCCACAATTCCTACAAAGTTTATTTTTACAAAAGAACACTAAAATAGTGACCATTCGCTTCAGCTGGTTGGACTCCATGTGTGACACACACACCCCCTGGAAGACAGAACCAGGCTTAGAATAGATGGACACATCCCTACCAGATTAAAAAAGCTCTCATTGGCCTTAAGCAGCCTTTCCTTTACCCACTGCCACAGGTCTGTTCCCTTCTCAGCCCCATGGATGGAGGAGCTTGGAGTGCTCATTAAAACCTGCAGGAGCGGAGATGAGGATTTCCCCACACACTGGCTACATACAAGTCCCAGTAGCAATGAGCCCCCCACGAGTTCAAGAAAGCAAGCTCGCTCTCTTAGGGATGGCAGCATGTACTTCATAGTGGGTGAGACAGCCTGCATATGTCATTATTTTGCTCTGGCTGCAGAGTTCAGCTGAGTAGCTTCTTCCGCGAATAAGTCCTGCTAAGGTGCTGCCTCCGGGACCCTGCGTGGGGGAATGGAGACACTTCTTGGTCCGTAATGCTGTGAAAGATGTCCAACTCATCTGCAGAGGCCAGAAAGGGTTAGTGAAAAACCCACCCTTTCAGGGTCACAGTTCAGCACTTGCCTCAGAAAACCCCATTTACTCTACCGCCCTCCCGAGCAAACATAGCTCAGTTTTGCCTCAGGGCTCTAAGGCCCAACTTCTTGGCAACAGGAGCCTGCCGGGCAGACACATCAAATCCTCCAGCCTCTCCCCACACCTCCCTTTCTGGGTGCAGACAAGTTCCCTGCCCCCTTTCTGGTACACAACCTGTGCTCTTTCCATCTCACTTAGCTGCAGGCAGGTCACAAGTCTATAGTCTGAGTGCAAGGCTTTATGAAATGATAGGTGGTTACCTCTGGCACACTTCTTCCGAGATGGTGTCTGTCCCTGATAGAGCAGCGGGGACTGTGTTAGTGCTCGAAGACCACTAGCAGAGAGGGAGCCCTTCAGTGGTGGAGTTGAGCCTGGAGAAGGACAATGAGCCATGAAACTGCAGCATCCCCACCAAGTCCTGCCCTCTGGGAAGTAGCCAAGGCCCCTGGTTACTATGGCACAGTGGAAATTCTGCAACATTTTCAGGTAAGTCAAGAGCAGGCTTTTACTCTGCCCTAAGTCTTCAACAACTGCTGTTTTGAAGTTGTCAGGGAAAAGTGAAGTCTAAGACATCTAAGAGGCAATTTGAGATATGCACATATGAATGATTTTACTAAAATGACTAGCAGAGAATATAAGAATGGCCATACTGGCTCAGACCAATGGCCCATCTAGCCCAGTAGCCTGTCTTTCAACAGAGGCCAGTACCAGATGCTTCAGAGGGACTGATCAGACAAGGGCAATTGAGTGATTCATCCAGTCCCAGCTGCTGGTAATCAGAGGTTTAGGTACACCTTAAGGCATGTGGTTGTATCCCTGACCATCTTGGCTAATAGCCATTGATGGACCTACACTCCATGGACTTACCTATTTTTCTTTTGAACCCAGTTATACTTTTGGCCTTCACAACATTCCTACCAACAAGTTCCACAGGTGGATTGTGCGTTCTATGAAGAAGTATTTCCTTATGTTTGTTTTAAAACTGCTGCCTATTAATTTCATTAGGTGAATCCTGGTTCTTGTTATATGAAGGAGTAAACAACACTTACCTTTTTTCTTAAACACCCAGCTAGGCTTTCAAATTAACAGACTATCTAGGAAGAATTGGTCAGTGTGTGACTTTTAGTGCTTATTGTTTCAGGCTGTCTGCAGACTCAGCAGACACTGCATCGGTTACACTAGCTAGCGCTAGCATCACAGTTAAGGGGCTCTGTGCAACCATATGGAATAGAAACAATTCTTTAAAAAGCTTAGGTTGTAAAACGAGGAATGGATTCCAAGGACATGAAATCCATGGGGCCTTGCTTACAATCCTGACTATGAATACCAATCCCCTTAATGATAAAATTAGTTGTAATTTCCAAGCCTGTTGCTGACTTGGTGTGACTGCTGGCAAGAGCACATTCACATTAGACGTGCCATTGTAAGCATGTGTGTGCAGTTGTCTTGACTGCATCTGAAAATAAGAAATTGCAAGTGCTATGGACCAGTTATCTGTAGGGCCATCTGTACAAAGTTGTGGTGATTGCATGTACAATTAACATGTTCTTGCATGTACCTATTTCAGAAAAAAAAAATCCAACCTCTTAAAATGAGTTTAAAAGAGTGAAATGCATAGTGCTGAAAAAGGGTGAGTGAAAATAAAGCCTAGGGGCAAGCAGCATAGAATCGTACTCAATATCCCATGAACCAATGCAGCGTTCTTCCAGGTGTCTAATTATATCATCATTTTAAATTAAAAGTGTTCAATATCTGAGGCTACAACCACAGCTCCTAGGAAACTACACACTAGCCTAATACACGTGTCAGGGAGATTCTCCAGTCATATGCAGCTTACATTTCCCCTTCTCCCCACATTCCATTCCTCTTACTTAGTTACACCCCCTTGCTAACACCCCAAGTTCTCTCTTCCCATAGGGTTTCACACCCTTTCGCTATGTTAAGAGAAGGGACAGGGATCTGACTCTGCAATTATCTTAACTATGCTAGGCCATACTTAGCTCTTAATCCCTCCCTATAAGATAAGCGCTTTCAGCTGCTAGTCAGTTTATTCTTTTCTTTGAGCTCTCCCCAATTTGTCAATATTTTAATAAGTTTCCCATAACTGAGGCAAATATTCTGGCGCTGCAGAACTACCTACCCAGTCCATGACATGATTCTGCATATACACCCCAATCAGCACGGGCCTGTGTAGCTGCAACATGGCATGAAGACTCACATGTAATTTGCTATTCTTTCTCACCCCTCCATCTCACTCCAATGGATCTGCCTTTCAGATTATTTCCTCTGATGCATTGCTGCATTTGCACAACTGCATCACACTTTGTTTCCTGCCTATGTTTCAAGTCCCCTTTGCATTCTGTTCTCACAGCTCCTTCCAGTTTAGCATCTCTGAATTTCAGTAGGATGACACACTTGACAATTGATTACCTGAAACACTGAAGACATCGTCATCCCCTATGGAACTCTGCTGCCCAGGAGTTCTGTTTGAAGACACCGTGGTTCTGCCAGGAGGCATTGTGGATACCCTCCTTTTGCTTGTGCTGCTCTCATCTGTGGAAGAGCTAACTGGATCCAGGTAGTCTCTAGTTGTGCAAGACCTCTTAGCTTCCTGCTTGCTTTCCTCCTCTGGAGACCGGTGATCAAAGGCCCGCTTCCTGGATTTCAGGCCGAAAGTCCCTGTGGAAGAGCCCTCGTCAGCTTGGGGCTCTGTGTCGCTGGGAGGTGACTGGTCGTGAAGCCTGTAAACCCCTTCCAATTCAAAGTCCATAAGCAGCAGGGCTTTACTGATGCTGCAGTGGTCAGACGTTGTCCCTCCCTCTTCACTTGCTGACATGTTCCCTGTACATTCTGCATTCTTCTCACTTCGACCACAACCACCACTGGCATTGCTGTCTGCTGCTTTTTTTCTCCGTGGCCAGTCCTTGATGGCATCAGGGGTGGTCTTCCCTTTGTGCTTTGGAGAAGGTGTCCAGGGAACTCCAGCATCCACATGAGATGGGGAGGTGGTGGTAGACGCACAACTAGTTGGGGTGTATGACTGGCAGATGTAGGTCTGCCCTCCACCCTTCCCAGGTGTACTATGGGAAGAGCGAAAGCAGGAGGGTGAAACACAGGCAGCTGCTAGTTTTCCTGGGTGTCTAGCACAACAGGCCACAGCAAGTTCAGTAAAGGGGCTTTCCTCTCCACTGGATTTGCCAGTCTTCAGTTGTGATTGTACTTCCAAGGCTGAGCCAGAGCCGATCCTCTTAATGCGAAGTTTGGGCAGGCCAGAAGCTTGCATCTCAAGTTCAACCTCGTAAGTTGGTGGATTGGTAGAGACCAACTTCTTCTGACTTTTAGGAGTAGAAAGCTTTCCCTGAAGTTCAGGATTCCCTAGTCGTGCTGCAGCCTCCCGCTGCATTCTGTCTGGGGTGCAGCGCAGTGCATAGGCAGAAGAGGCACACTTTGAGGTAGCGGGCAAAGCATTCAGAAAGTTAGATCCAGAGGGTTTAACAGTAAACATCTTTGATTCTTTAAACTCTTCTGATGGTAAAACTCTAACTCCTGAGGCATCACTCTGTCTGTCTGGGAGGGTCTCAAAGATGCTTCTGCTGCCTAAGGAGGAGGAATCGAAGTGCTTATGCACTCTCACAACATCCAAGACATGCACATGTCCTTGAGCAGAAAGCTCAGGAGACAGATGCTTTTCTAAACTTTGATCCTTTCTTGGGGAGGAGCCCTGAGCGTCTATACACACTAGTTCACTTTTCTCTAACATGCAGACACTTTCAGAAGCCTTGGGCTCATAAAGCAGAGAGCTTTGTGCAGGAAGCCTAGTGATACCTTTACTATGATGCTTCTCTTTATTTTTAGCAGACTTGGAGAGTGAAAGAGCAGGATTTACTTCTCCACGTTTGGTGTGCTCAGGTGTACAGGTAGGAGACCTTAGGGCTTTCCTTGGGGATGTGCCTGTGATATTTTGAGATTTCAAAGGAGGCTTTTTAGGTGTATTAGACTCCCAATCAAGTTCTGTTGTTTTACAATGAGGAGGAGAACCTATGGCTGGAGTCTGTATGGAAGATTCAAAAGGAGAAGAATTAAATGAATACTTTGTACTCAAAGTGGCTTGGGCTTCTGAAGATAAAGCAGCAGCCACTACACCCACTGGACTCAAAGGTTTTGGAGCTGCACATCTGACTTTCCTGGGAGTTGCTTCCACTGGGTGAGATACTGACTCTAAATGGAAGTTTGGCTCTGGATTTCTCTGACTCTCAACCCCGAGAGCCTGTCTCGGAATAGAAGCTGGAGATGCTGTTTTCTGGGAGGATCTCAAGGAGCGTCTTTGAGTTTGTGGGTCTGAGATAGATTTTTCCTTGGCAGTGCATGGCATTTGTGCTGCTGTGCATGAAGCAGTTGCTGGACTGAAATCTTTTAGCGGTGACCCAAAAACATCATCAAGCACTTTATCCCCCGTCTGCTTTTCTGGAGTTTGTAACCCCACCTCCTTGTAAGGGGAGGGAAATCTCTCAGGAAAACAGTCCTTCTGAGGAGTTACTTGTGATAAATGCTCCCTCGTCTTTTCACTAGGCTCAGGCGGTGACTTGTCCTGTCTAGAAGGAGAGAAGTACCGTCCCAAACATTTAGTTGCAGTCTGCTTAGCAGCTGGACTTTTGCCAGGCGTCTTCTCCAGTGTTTTTGATGTTTTGTGTGGTGTGCGTGGGGATTTCCTTAGCATTCTACTGGTAGAGGTCAGAGGCTTCTGGGCAGCCTTGTGAGGAGTTTTTCTTGGAGTCTGAGGAAAGAGAATAGAACATACTTAATATTTCTATGTAATGGTAACTTAACATTCATTTCTGGTGATACAAACATAGAAACTGACAATTTAAGTCACACACAAACAGAAATAGCTGTTTAAAGACACATGGGTCTGACTAAGTACATTTGTGCAGTGTAGATGTAGCAGTGTCGGTCCCAGGATATAAGAGACACAAGGTGGGTGAGGTAATATCTTTTATTGAACCAACTTCTGTTGGTGATAGAGACAAGACACTGTGTACCTCAAGTTTGTCTGTCTCACCAACAGAAGTTGGTCCCATAAAAGATTACCTTGCCCACTGTGTCCCTAAGTACATGTAGGCACCGGGGGAGAGAGATTGGGAAGGTGTTTTTACCTGATAGGCAATTGGCTCTTCCAAGTCCGAGTTGTTTCTTGTTCTCCTTGTTCCAGCTGAATCCTTCACTTTAGGGCTGCTCACTTGAAGAACTGCTCCAAAGAGAAGCCTCTTGGGAGACTGAATGGTTAGGTTATCAGGATACCGTGGAATGCCTTAAAAAAGCATAGTGCAGTTAGATTGGCAGCAGGCATAGACATGATTGGCACAGTTGTTCCTGGCACTCACATGGTCAGAGACAATTAAAGGGCTCCAGTATTGGCACCATTTGCTCTTTGCTGGCTATCCAAAAAGTTTCACATACTGAGCTAAGTATTACTCTTTTCTGTACTATCACAGGAAAATGACAAACTAAACAGCTTTTACTAGTAGCTGAACACAAACGCATGGAAAAAGTCCTCTAGGACAAAGCTGCCGGGATGAATAGCACCACTAAGTCCTGAACTTCTCAGTGAAATCAGTTTATAATCCTTTGAAGAAGGAAATCAGGAAGATACCATCTGGCACTGCACTGTGCTGCTATATAGAAGAGCTGGGTTTGGCAGCATCTTTAGGACTTCTGCTGCTGACAGGTTTATGTTGCGTTTAGTGGGAAATAATCCATGGGCAAGATGGTTTATTGGTCTGGGTCTGACTGTTTCTTTGCTGGCTGAGTAATAAGACTTTCCTTTCCTCATAAGAGAATGGAAGTACAGGGGTTCCTAATACAGAGATTCCCAATACAAAAATACCATATTCTGCTTGAATGACTTCTCCGGGTTATAAAGGACACCATCTGGCAGTTCTTACAACAGATGCCCTCAGAACCCTTAAGTGTGCTCTATGGTGCCAATCAGCAAGTATTTCTGCACCAGAATCTGGCAGCTGGATTACCTATGTCAGTTAATGCCAGGTCAGTAAGTGTGATCACCAATCCCAGTACCTGTTAGATCCTGCTTAACACATGTCACTTCTTGCTGTACCAAATGTACTCGTTGCATATTCCGTGAGCTGGGCTGTGCAGTGGAATAGAAAGAGCCAGAGTGCGTCCTATTCAGTGACAGCTGTTTGATGCGTGGGCTTCTTCTTAAACCCACTTCTGGAAGATAAGAGTAATACCATCAGGGCCTTCTCCCTCAAAAACCAAACCACACAACACTTCCAAAAGAAAGCTACAGCTGGCAGACAAGTGCCTCTGGAAGAGACCTCTCTGCAGTTGTCCAGCAACGTTTTGTTAACTAACCTGGCGTCAGGCAGGGAAGGGACTAATTAGTGGAACATTCACCAAAATCTGAAGATGAAAAGAATGAAAAGGAACCCCAACTTCCTGACTTCAGTGGGGACTTCTAATACTACAGCAGGTGCTTCCTTCCAGTCCAAAACTTCTTCATAGCATAGAACCCCATCTTAACAGTTGTCTCATGGCCACCACTCCTCCCATTCATAATCATTCAACATCCTGTGGTAACTAGAGTAGTTGTTTATAGAGAAAAGTAATATTGGGAAAAATATATTTTTGGCTTCTTTGGAGTAATAAGAGTTGTCTTTTGACTAGTTAATCCCACTGTTGGTTTTTGCACTTCACTTCATCTCATTCCAAACCCACCTGGCTGTTCTGTTCCTTAGCTAAGGGCAAGGAGGAGCATGGTCAACTAACTCTGTGGAACCTCAACACTATGCTGTAGTATATTAGAGAAGAAAAATGAGGACGTCTCAGCACAGGTCTAGGAGGTACTATCTTTTAATTGCAACTTCAGAGGTCTAACAGTCCCACAGCACTCTTGGCAAAAAGTAGAGATGTTCATAGCAGTGATATAGTCAGTTTGGGGAATTATGTTCTGCCTCCCTAAAGTTCTCCTCATTCTCTCTTAAAAGTTCTGTATAGTTCACTGTTGCCTTCCAGTCCAGGGGTGGCTGCAATTTTCTCTCTATACTTGGGGATCATCCAGACTGAAGTGTGCTATCTTAGTGTGACCTGCAGCAAGGTAAAAAGGAAAGTGAGTTTGTATTAAATTAATACTCACCAGTTGTGGTTTTTTCTGGAGATTCTTCCACGACATGGATGTCAGAGCCAGGATCAGAACACCTTGGAGAAACAGTTAAAACTTTTGACTCTCCATGACACCATGCCTGGTCTGAGAGTAACCTAAACATTTGTTTTTAAGAGCTGCAGAAAACTCCATTTGCTAACAGGGCCACATCAACAAGTTGCAAGGTAGTCTCCGAGTGTGATTAGTAGGCATTGCCTCCCATCAAGAGATCAGTCTAGCCACAGAATGTCCTTCAGCTGTGGTACAGACAGGAGAACAGGCCCAACTTCAGCCTAGATTTCCCGTGATTCTCATTAGTAACTCACTGTATAAAACAATCACCACACAAGCCTTTGTAGGGGAGCCCTATGAAATGGCACCCAGCCTCGCCTGAGGGGCGCAATGGCAACCTGATGCAAGCATCAGATATGCTCTTAATATGCATGATGAAGCAAGTGGTGGTTGTCCTCACTCAAATGCTGGGACCTGTAGTCTCCACAAGTTGTCTTGCTACATTAAAGAGGACATCATGGGCCACACTGCCAAATTCCATAGTACTTGTTTGGTCTGCAGTCCACATCTTGGCCACCCAGCACTTGGTTAAAAAAAATAAAATAAAAATGTAGAACTACTTAATATCACACTCACTCACCGGCCTTTGATCTGTTTATGAAGCAGTCTCCTGGAGACCTGTTTGTGCAGTGGCGTCTCTGAGACTTTCTTGGTCAGCAGCTTGCGATGATCTGAAACGGATGAAGCAGCAAACAGACATTTTAGCAAGCCTGGGAGGTGACTTGGACTGAGAGAGCAATGTGAAGATTTTAGAGACTTACATATCACATCTACATATTATTTAGTCTCTATTCAAGGCAGATGGCCAATTGTACACTTCGGTTTGAACCATCAAAACAACTGCCACCTTTGCTTTCATGGTGCACCTCACATACAATATAAATTTTACAGTTAAAGGTGAGTTATATGTATATGGATAAAATCTTGGAACTAGCAGAGCACACGTCAGACATAATTAGCCCATTCACATAACTTATATTACATCCCTTTGTTCCCTTATTTATTAAGTGTAATTTAAGTCCTGATCTTGCAAGTAGACCCAATAACTACTGAAGTTGTTAGTTATTTGGGGCAAGAACCTTGTCTTCCCATAGATCTGTAATGCATGGAGTACACCTATGGTGCCATAGAAATAACAGGTGGCATTAATGTAAGAGGAGTCTGGGTCATGCTTAACTTTAGTTGTATAATTATGATACTAAATAATGCAGACATAGGACTTCAGGGGATAGCCCTGCTATCTACTGAATTGAGTTTAGTAACAGATACATGCATAGTACCTCACGCACAGCCATATTTTAATTGTCTATATAAGGGATTCAACCGTCTCTCATTTTTCTTATGCCACAGCAGCCGGACACATGAAAAAAGATTAACTGATCAAATCTGCCTCCAAGAAAGGATGGTCAGTTATTTGCACAGACTCCATCTATTTTATAGAGCCACGAAGTCAGTGAAAGTTGAACATGATGTCTGGGTGCTAAGGTACATTAAAGGATCTCTTAAATGGATTTTTTTAAAGGTTTGTGTGGGTAGATGTTCACATCAAGCAATCTTAACTGATTAACAGTTGCTTTCTTTGTGGGAAAATATTTAAATTTACAGATGAAAACAGGTTTGGATTTAAATATTGCCCTGCACTGTTTGCAACCCGAACACTGCAGCACTGAGCTAAAAATATTCATATGATGAAGCAAATTCACTTTACTTAACAAGACCTGTCAGAGAACTTTTTTTTTTTTTTTGGTTAAGGGGCTGCAGGGGATGTAAATTCAAGTTTCTTCTGCAGATCCCAGACATAGGCAGTTGCGTAGCTCATATCTCACCTCTACTGCCCTCGTCAGAGCAGCTGCGTTTGTGTCTCAGGCCTTCCACAGCTGATACTGACTGGCTTCGAAGCATCTTCTTCAGGGACTTTTTTGATGGAGAAAGCATCTCTTCATTGAAGAGGTTCCGTCGCACCTTTGTCACCTCTGAAAGCACCAGAAAGGGCAAAATGTGAGTAGATATACCACAAAGGTAATTCTCATGTGGCAGCGGTGGTAGGAAGAATGTAAACAAATCTGCCAGTGATGAAAGCAAATGGCTTTTTTCACACCTTTGAAAAGTTAAGTACCTGAAGAGGTAGTTTCTACTGGTGAAAACAATCACTGTCCATGCTCCTCCCCAAAGCCATGCAGATCTCTCTTACAAGGGTTCCTTTTTATTTACATTAGTCAACTATTTAGGGCTCTGTCTGTAACCTACAGAAAGAAGCTAGGTGGAGTTCCAAGCATCAAAAGGATCCTGATTAGGGCCATGGGAAATATCCGGCATAGAGAATCTGAGCTGCAGCACAGGTGGTCTTGGGGCTTTGGAACCTTACATTTTATAGAATACTTGAATTTTGAAACAGACATTAACAAATTTCTAGCTGCAAATATACCCTCCTGAACATGATACTTAACAGAGAGCTTTGAGAAGAATGGAGTAAGAACTGCCCCCTTCATCTCAATGGGGTGGTGACTGAATCTCAATGGTCATTATATCAAATATTTTTGTGGTCCTCTGTGCGGGGGCCAGAGGCAGAAGGACGGAAGAACTAAAGAAATGGAAGAGACCTGGAAGACTGACATTTTGTATGTTTTTTGAGACTACACTGATGAAGTTAGACACTTTTAATAAAATTATTCAGTAAATTAGGCCCTGTCTACACAACCACTTATGCCGGCAAAACTTGTGTCACTCAGAGGTGTGAATAAAACACACCCCTGAGCAACATACATTTTGCAGGCATAAATGGCAGTGTGCACAGTGCTATGTCGGCGGGAGAGCTGCTACCATCACTCATTGAGGTGATTTTATTATGTCGACAGAAGAGCTCTCTCCCATCAACACAGAGCGGCTACATAAGCAGTCTTATAGCCACGTAGTTTCATCGGTACAGCTGTAAGCTTGTTAGCGTAGACATGGCCTTACTCAACAGCCTGTCAGCATATTGAGTGAATTCAATCAAGAACGCCTATAGTTTTCCCTAGAGTTTCCCCAGACTGTGGCAATATTTCCTGCAGATTTCCTGTCTCTCTATTTGTGATTTCATCTCACTAGAACACTCCTGGCTCACTACAATGTCCAATGAAATCAGCCATGTATGTGGAACCACTCAGCTTTCTATGGAGAAGCTAGTTGTTATACCTTGCACTGCCTCCTTCTGTTGGGGAAGCACCTGTTGTTGGGCTTTCTCAGTGGCAAAGTAAGAGTGAGAGTTCTCCTGAAATGAAGACATAATAAGTGTTAAACTGCTAGTTTATACTCAAAATCAGAAGATTGAAACACCCGCTGTCCCTACATGTTACATTTAGACAAGAGTTTAAGTTCTCAAGTTCTGCCTCAGATTTTAGCCTTTGTGCAGTTGATACAGGGCACTCAACAGGCAAAGAACATACCCTCCTCCTACATGTGGTATCACAATGCTGCTGCACCCCTGCAGCTGATACCCACATCCAATCTCCTAGGAAAGCTTTACCTTTCTGATGGTATTCTTGGGTATTTGGGGAATTTCAATCTGGCGTAAATTCTGCGAGGTTTCTGTCATGCTCCTGTGTCTGGCTAATGCATTATTCCTTTAGAAAGGATACAAGAAATGAAGATACAAGACAGACAGACAGATGTAATTATCAGTTTTACTGATATCAGTTCTTATATGGAACATAACTTTAATTCGTTTTTAGTGAGCAGATGGGTCAGATTTACAGACTTCACCTGTATTAAGATTGCAAACTCTTTGCAACAGGGACCTTATCTATACTGCAAGGAGCCTTTGAGTGTTTTGATAAACAGCTCCATCTATAACCCAAAGCCAAGGCTGAAACTCAGTCATTAACTTACTCAAAAGCACATCACCTAGGCTCAGCTACCTAGGGTTTCTGCAATGAGTAATCTAGAGTCTCAGTTTTAATGCCTCAGGTTTCCTAAGAAACATAGCACAGCATGACCCCTACATAGAAAGGATTTATGGACTTGGTATCTATATAGATCAGTGACACTAAGGCTGCAGATCCCAGTGTGTGCTAAACATTCAGCACACAGCAAGTTAGACTGCAAATTCCCTTTTTCTGTGGGTTTCATTTAACGCCGTTGTAGTCTAACTAAGAAGTCTGATGTAGTTTGATTTGATTTCTTTTTAAAAATAAAGAAACACCAACGTGGAGTATAGAACTCCTCCCAAAAGAGAAATTTGGCAACTGTTCACAAAGGCAGGATTCTAACTCATTTACCCAGCTAATCAATTTACACAATACACCATGATTGTTCCCATGAGTGTGATTAATTTGTTTATATCAGGATAAATGACTAGTTTTAAAGAAAGTAGTTTAATTAAAAATTTGTCAGTGTCTTCTGGGTTTAAGTCAAAGACCCAAATCACAATTCTCCAAACCCATTACAGTACCGGTCCATTACGCATTTCCACTGACAAAACAGGCACATTCCCAGAAGCATGGCACAGCTTTTAATGTCATTTAATGGACTGAAGGCCTGAATAGCATGACCTAATCCATCAGATACTTACCAAGATCAGTCCTGGTTAGTTATCCTGCAACTGAGCTCACCATGATGGGGACTATAGTTTAGATAGCTTCTTAGTCACAGGGCTGTAAACAAAATAAAACCCTCCCCCTTCAGAAATATCACCTCCTCTTTTTGGCAGATCTGGTGCGCAGCTCCTCCAACTGATCAGTCTCAGTGCTTATGGAAGCTGTGCTGGGGACTGGAACTGATGTCACAGATGGAGGAAGAGATGGAGATCTGCTACTCAGAGTCATAGAGTCATCACTGAAGAAGTCTGCAGGCAGAACAGATGCCAGCTTCGGAGGAATCTGTGTACCCAGACTGTAGTAAAGACACCCAAGGGTCTTTGGTATGGAGTCCATATATCTGGAAGGTACCAACACATATGATATAGGTGAGCTTGGCAGAATTCTATTTTTAATTTTGACAAATATCAATGTTTTTAAGCTTTTTATTTTTATCTATTTAAATTTTCATAATGGGGAAATTATGAGAGGGTCAGACAATTATTTAACAACCAACATTGAGATTCAAAAAGTTAAAGCTTTATAACCATTGAAACATAACTTATCAAAGTCATGTCAAAATATAGAAAGTAAATATCCTTAAATCAAATTCTAATAAGCTTTCAAGCAGCCTTTTTCTTGCTTTGCCTATCTGTACATTTCAATTAGCATTGATATAAATATTTTAAATCAATTTGTGTATGTATGGTAAAGTCAACACTTACTGGGAAAAAAAAAATCTAATCCTTCCAAGCTTAAATACATGTCAAACACTCAGTAGGTAGCAAAAGCCCCAAAATCCACCTGTGATTTCACTTCTAAGTTTTGTATCCATGCCTTTACCTGACTTAAAATTCTACTTGCCCTAGGCAAGTAACCAGTTTAGATGGGCAAGTAAAATATAATTTGGCTTTTCTGTAACAATCAGGATAAAGTATGGCAAGTAGATTGCATCTGGGCTAGTACATTTTCATGACAGTTTTACAAAGCTACCTGAAATCAGTGCTCAAAGTTTACCATTTACCCATGACAGGTAACTGACCAAGCCTATATTCCACTGATAACATTTAATCATCACCATAAAGCACTTACGATACTACAACTTCCTCAAGAAACTTTGTAAGGTACCCTGGGTCTTCAGTTAGACACAAAATACGCAGCATATCTGTCATCTGTAATAGAATTAGATAGGGAGAAGTATCACAGATCAATAACTCCAAGACCAGCCTTATGGTGTGAGCAAAGAAGATTCGGCTGGGCAAACTACATGTTCCAGGTCAACATTTCCATTCCCAGCTAGAAGCACAGCCCAGTCCTATTTACTTGCCTCCTCCACCAGTTGCTCCATTTCATCTGTGCTGCTCTGTAATGAGGGACATTGCAGACACAACTCAAGGCGCAGAAATACCTGAAGCTGACACCTATACAGAAACAGTAAGTCTTTTACTGCCATTCTTTCTAGTCAAACAGTCACATTCATTTTACTACTGACTAACTAGAGCTTTCAAAGGTTTGGTGTTTTTATGAATACAAAATGGGTTAGTTTTCTTTCCCTGAAAGGAAGTGACATGCTCTCTTAAACACTGTAGTGTCTCACTGTAGTAAAACTTTTCACTGAATGGATATTCACTCACTTTGATATAGAAATTACCCCCAAAAGATTTGCACATAGAAATACATCTCTAGTTGTACTGCAAAGCGACCTGTAAACTAGCTAAACAAAATTGCAGGTTTTTTTAAGTTGCAGTAAATACAATATTGTGCCTCATACTCTCTGACTTTGGTTTCCTTGTCAGGATTGACATCATACTGTTGTCGGAGGGTTTTGCTGGTCTTCAGGAGATGGCTTCGGACTCTGTCCATACAGGCCACCTGCAAATACACAGAATCATAGCACAGAGGCTCCAAAGTACGTTCTCTCTCATCATGCAGCAAATTCTTCTAATTTGTTCAGTACTGTGGAAAACAGTCCAATAAGAAAAATCCAGGTTCGGTAGCTAGTAAGGTAGTACAAGAATGTAAAATGAAGAGTAATGGGATGAAAATAAGCAGAGGAAAATCTACTCTCAGGAAAAGCTGTCTGAGACATTTCAGTTAGACTGTAGAACAATCTCCTAACTGAAGTGGTGGACATTTTAGTGGGAAGGGATTAATTTTTTTAAAAAAACCTTATGATAAACAATCCCTGCATTGGCCTCTGGCAGAGGAAGAACTAAATGTGACATAATAGGCCTTTTCCATCTCTAATTTCTATGTTTAATCTGGTGTCACTGAAAGGAAACCAATTTGCCATTATTGCAGTTCATCTACACATGTGGTCTTATTTGTACTAAAATGTAGCTAATGTGAGCACTTGGATGGCAGGAAAGTGTGCAACAGACATGGATCTGGTTTTGACAGGGGGACCCTCAAAAGAACTTCGGAATTTTGTATCTTCCACAATCTATCCCCCCCCACTTTAATTATTTGTGAACTGACCAATTTTTTTTTCTAAATAATCTCATGAACACACAACTTCTCTAGCTGTTGCTTCAAGTACGAATTTAAATACATTTTCTTTGGAATCAGTACCAAATCAGATCTTAGTTTACAAAGGATTTTCCTGAGAACTCCATAGTAGTACATTTCTTATAATTGTCTGATTCTTATATAAATGAGCCATTTCAGGCAGAAGAGCTAAGGTTTGTTAATTCTGTGTACACACACACACACACACACACACACACACACACACACACACACACACACACACACACACACACACACACACACACACACACACACACACACACACACACACACACACACACACACACAAAAGATGAAATAATTCTAGAATTAAAAGTTTCTCTTTAAACTAATATTTCAGCAGTGATCACAACATGTAATTTTAACCATACTCCCAGATCTCTAGAGGTTAAGAGCCTGGAGACAATTTTATATAGATCTTTATCCTGGTGTGGAATTACCTGGAAAGACCCTGTGTCACGGAAAGCACAGCTTCAGCATATGCATCTGTCAATAGGTTTGCCTACCTCTCTTTCTTTGACATCTTTTGGTTTCAGAAACCTTTTAATGGCTGTGACCATATTCCGTGCACACACAAATGTCAGAAATTCTCCATTAACCACAGCCTCCTGGTAGTTTGCAGTTAAATGGGAAAGCATCTCCTCCTCAGTTTTGAAATCTGTAAGGTAAGCAGAGCAAATCTACTAAAAGCAAGAGGTAATGGACAGTCAGACACAGCTGTCCTCTCCAATAACCAGGTCCGTGTAACAGAGTGGGTTTGTAACAGCAGTTTTCTCGTAATATGATGGCCAGGCCAATAGAAGATTTATAAAGAAGCCTCTCAGGAATCTTCAACTCAGACCCAAGGCAGGTGGACAGCTCTTAGTCCTTCTCAGACCAAAACAGGTTTCCAAATTACCTTGAAGATACCAGTGACAGACACTCAGAGCCCTGTGCGCAGCAAGGCCTTGAAAGACCTACTGCCGGAGGGGCAGGCGCTAGCTATCCTAGCCTACCCACATGCACAGGCTGCTCCTATACATGATAGCAGTAAAAAGCGAAGGTATTACAGCTGCCACAGCCTTCACTTCCAAATTATGAAAATGAAAGCCAACACATCAGATTAAAATGAAATCCTGCCTGGGCAAGCTCATGGGGCTATAGTCTCAGTGCCACCCAGTCACATCCCACCTCAAAATCCCAAGAGGAAGGACAGGAATAGATCAACACCTGAGGTAGCTTCACAAGACCCCTTCCTTGCCTCAGAATAAAGCCTAAGACAAGAAAGCCCTTCATATCATTGGCATAACTAAGGAATATGGGTATATTTCCACCTACACCTAGATGCTTGGACAACTTTATTTTCTCCAGTCCAATCAGTCATTATAAAGGCCTGGAAAGTAAACCTCAGAAGAGAAAGAGCTTCACCCCCACTGGCCTGAAGAGATGGAATCGCAAGAAAGTCCTCCCAAACTTGACTCCAAAGCTGATAAACCTGTCTGACATGTACCTATGGAAATTTTCAGCACTCTTCGCTTTTCTTCCAGCTTATCATCTGATCTCCATAACAGCTTCTGGGGTAGCTTCTCACCAGCTGCTGGTGGCACTCCATCTGGCAGAAACTTTTGAGCCTTTACATTCAGCCTTGCTACATTCAACATCTGCAGGGAGCGGGACATGGTCTTCATCTTCTGCCTGACTGGAGTCCGGGGGACCCCCCCTGCAGGATTACAAATGGTTAAATTTACATCGGGCAGAGAGGAATTGGAGTTCACACAAAGTGATGCCAAGATACCATCCAGCAGAACACTGGCACCACAAGACAGGCCAGATGCATTTTTAAAATAAATGCTTGGTTTGTTGAAATGTAAATCTCAATACAGCAATGTTAACTAACCTCCGCACAGTGATTAGGCAATAAGAGTTCAGAATGTGAGGGAAAGACTCAGGCAGGTGGTGCTGGCTGTTCCACTGGGCTCACCCTCTTTTTGGAACAGTGGATCTCCCGTTCGCTTAGGAAGGAACACAGGCCTCTAACTGTTTTCAGTTAGCTTGCCACACTATGATCCTGGAATGTATGCAACATATATACCCAACATAATCCTAACATATAGATACAAACAATTATTCTGGGCACCTGGCCTTTGGAATGTGCTTAGTGCTTTCTCCAAGAAAGCTGATAATAGAAGGGCAACTCCACTAGTGATTTGAAAAGGAGCCAAGGGTAAGTAGCTTCATTTTAGCCTAAGGAAGATGAGAGTAGCAAGTTACACAAGTGGGGAATGTTAGAGCATGCTCTGCTTTCTGTTTTCAAGACAACAGCTGTATACTGGACTAAAACCCAGGCTAGAAGCTGAACTGCTTCCAGCTCAGACCAGCTTAACAAGAGACTTTCCCAAACTGTTGTTTCAAGATGGGCTCTCACATTGAGAGGAGTTAAATGACTAACAAATTTTTAAGTTTTTACAAGATTCTATCATTTCTGCCTCCTCCTCTTCAGCCCTTTTCCTTAAGAATCGGGCTCACATCTGAATAATTTCAGTACATTTTCGTTTACCACAGGTTTCTAAAACAGTGAAGGCTGGACAATATAAATCCAGAAATATAAGTTATGGTATGGACAAGCACCCAGTCACTTGTAAACAAGGAAATAAAGGTTTTAAATTTTAAAAAGCAAACCCCCTTTTCAGTGCTTTTTGAGCATTTCCCCCCTCATTTTTAATGTACATTTTAGAGATTTTTCTGCTTCAGTGAAGAGAGAAAGATGATTATATGGTAGAGTTGTTGCAGGCAAGCAGCTTGAAAATCCTGAGTACAGGGTCTCATTAGAGCAGAGGGTTTATAATATAGAAATCTGCATATTAACTGAAATGTCACTGAGAAATAGCTATACAAGGATTATACAATTCAGATGCTCCTCGTGTGGAGTTGCTTAACTGAGTAAAAACCCTAGTTCTGCATTAGAGACTAAAGCATCCTTGCCCTATGTCTGACAGAGAATTCAATTTCTGTAATATGAGGCTGCTTCTTATTTATACAACTCCACCACTATATCCCATATAGGTAGATTCCCAGGCTGAAAATATAGGAGATTATTAGCCCAGGACATTCATAAAGTATCCCTGAATTATTATACTGAAATGTCTAATGATTAAATATTGTGAGGAAAAAAAAGTGGGTTAAAATGTTTTCTCTGATTTTTTAAAATTAGAACAAAGTGGAGAAGATGTGATGTCATGTTAGTTGTGGCCATATAGATGAGGAGTCCAGAGAGCAATAGGCAATTAAAGTGCAGAGATTTGTATATTGTGTGGTTATTGAAAATGGTTGTCAATAACTATACAGCTTCACTTGGCTCCAACTGGGGCTCAGGGTTCATTTTATGCATAAACAATATTGCCCTTTAACAAACAAGCTACATGGCCACCCTCTGAGGCAGCTCAGAACTGTGCCTTTGTTCAGAGAAGGGCAGGTGTTCGGATTTCATATTACCAAGAATGTTGCTGCGAAACGCAGAAGACCATAGGGTAATGGGAATGCTCAGCACTCACACAGTCCTAGTCTAGACATACATCTTTTTTTGTGGTCCCTTGGCTCAGCTGTGGCAGATGCTTCACTAGATTTTCTCTGGTAGAACTCAGACAGACAGTGTGTCAGCTCCATTTCAGGCTGGGAGGCCTCTTCCTTCTCAGTAGCAGAAACAGCCTGCAGTAGCCTGTTCAAAAGCCAAAGCAATTCAGAATAGATGCAGGGAACAAGATGAATCCCTTATTCCCACTGCAGGGTGCCCACCTGCCCTCATCTCAGGAAAGCTCAGACATGAGCCCCTGCAAAATACCTACTAGATAACCCCCACTTTCTCCAAACCTCTGGGTCCCTGAGTGTGTGTCCTGGCACAGAGAAAAAGGAACACATTTTTAGTTTATGCTAAGGAGACAGCACTCCAAAAAAATAAGAACTCCTTTCTGAAATAGACATGTCACTGGCCAATGCCAAGAACAGTTTCAGATAATCTAATCATATCCCTCAATAAGTATTTTTGCATGTTTCTCACAGCAAGCCCTTTAGGAGGATTTCACTATAAATCCATCAGCATTCACTGGGCACCAGTAAGCATAAATAGGAACAAAGTTCCTTCTTAATGAACCAGTTGTCTTCACTGTACTGCATTGGATTGCACTAAATCTTAAGAGGCGAAATCTGTGGCATCTCTGTTTCACACTTTGGTGCCCTAGAAATACTTATCAAAGCATCTAAGAATGTAGATCTAATGTTTAGAGCAAGGGAGCACTAGTCAGGATTCCTGGATTCTAGCCCTGGTTCTTACTCCTCTGTAAAGAAGGTACAGTAACGTCTGCCTACTTAACAAGCATTGAAAATATTAGGTAATTATGTAGAGCTTTAGAAACTAGTTGGAGAAGTGTAAGTGACATTCTCTGGACTAAAGTGACAATATCTAAATGATATTCGGGGACAGGTGAAAGAGACTTACCTGAACGACTCCATTAAATCTGGACTTGCTCCACAGATGTCTGATAGAGAATACCACCTTTCAACTACTGCAGGATTCCAACCATCTGTGCAGGACAGTTCATGCTGGACCCACTCTGGGACTGTAGTCTCGTCTGGACAGAAAGGAAAAGCTCGAATGAAACTAAGAATATTTCAAGTTGCCTCAGCACTCCCATAGCCCCGAAGGCTTCTGCTACCTGGCACATGTCATCAAGCCTTAACAACGAACTTAGTAAAGCAAATGCTCATTCAATAACACCACTTTCCCTACCACCACAGTACCCTGGAGTGTAGCAAACTTTGGCCCTGGCAGATAGCCAGAGGGAGAAAGTTCCAAAGCCAGAGACACTCCACTAAAAATACCCAATCTTGAATCTAAGAATTCTGATCTAGGGACTATCAAAAGGAGATTCATTTTGCATTCTACACACTTACCAGAACTAGCCAGATCATCTTTGATTAAGGTATCAGCTTGACTCAATACACTGCTCACAATTTCTGGGAGATGAAAGGTATAGTCCTGGGATGAGCTTGCTGTCACAGCTCCTTGAGGGAGACATCTCTGAACTTCAGTAGCCTTCTCAGTGCAGAACAGGGTAAGAACTGCAGCAGTGTCAGAGAGAGGGGATAAAATCCCAGTGCAGGGGGACCAAAATTCAGATGAAGACACTTCAGCAACCTATATGAAGGAAAAAGACATCTAGGTTATCTAGAAACAGACAAACTAAACAGCCTCAGGAAGGCAGAAGAGGCAACTCACAACTAGGTTACAGACTGAAATTTTTTTTTTTGTAAAAAGACCCTAAATTTAGAACAAAAAATGAGTTTGTGGTGCAGACTTTCATAATATTCTAGGAATAATATTTATTGAATCACTAATATAGTCCTCATCACTGTAATATAAGTGCATGCTATTTCTTTGCCATTTCCAGAGAGGGTAGTAAAGTACAGGAGGGAACATTTACCATGTGCAGTTCTTCAGTAATTAGTCTTCTTACAAGCTGTTGAAACAATGCATCTTGTTCCAATTGTCCTGCCCGGGAGCTCTGCAGTATCCAACTCTCAGTGAGGAAGTTGTCAGCCACTGTCAAATTCCAGTCTGTCAAGGTGCCTTTCAGGAAGATACTGACCGGACTCTGGAAGCATCTCTGATTCATGGCTATGGGCTCCAAAATCACCGCACATCTCCACTGCTTCTCTACTCCTATTCAAGGTGAAAAAACAAACAATGGGTGCAGGAACAGAAGTCTCAGCAGAAAGTGTAAAAAAAACCTCCTGGATTAGGCAGGCAATGGCTCTGAGGTAAGTGTGCTGTGGAACCACAGGAAACATCTTAGCTTTTATGGTCCTGAGCATGGAAGCTGAGAGCCATGTGGAGACGGCAAATTCAGCTCATGTTGTGGGGGAATATGACCACTGCATATCCCTTGGAAAGCTACGCCCTGTAAACTGATCTGAAGCTTTGAAAGGGGTCTCCCATTCAGCTCTCTTTGGTCAAAGGAAAGCTTTATAGCTGTTAATAAAATTCATCAATATCACATGTCAAAATATACAAAGTCAATATCCTTAAATCAAACTCTAATAAGTTCCAAGAAGCATTTTTCTTACATTGTCTATCAGTAAATTTTGATTTTTGTCACTGGGCATTTTTCCTTTGGTTTGTGTGTATAAGGTGAAACTGATGTTCACTAACATTTACTAGTAAAAAAACTAATCCTTCTGAGCCTAGTAATGTTGGCTCACACATCAGAGATCCCTTTGTTCAGGATGCAATCTATTTTACTTTTATCACTTGAGCTCTCCTTAAATAATTGGACTTAAATAATAATACTTTACATGTACTGTTAGCAAGAGGAAAGCATCATGGCTCTGGTCCTTAACCCAGAATCCATTAAGTGTTGCCTGGCAACCCCTTCCATTACCATGCATGCTGAGGAATAATGCTCCTTCCTGCTGTGGGAATGATGCTTGGAATAGTGAAGGCTTAGAGAGCAGGAAGTTCAAGGTTGAGTCAAAGGGCAGGATTGTGGCTCTTGGCATAAATTGCAGCTTAGAGGAGCTGGACTCTCTACAAAAGAGAGAGGCTGCCTCTGTTCTGTAGTGACTCAAACCATGAATTAAGGTCTCCGATGGCACAATGGTGCCTCCCACGAGATGGATCAATTCAGACATTGTCCAGTAGCCAACATGATCTGGAGATTCTAACACCTGAAATGAAACAATGAACAGGTTCGAGTTAGTATTGGCAATAAGGTGATCACTATCAGAAAAATAAAATATCACATTTTTAGAGAAAATGGTGCAGGGGAATGACTACAGTGGCACTGTAGTGATGGATGGCCTATTTAAGTCTTCTTTTTCTTCTTAAATATAGCTCCCTGCATCCTTAACTTTCATTCATAATTATACTTGGCACTTCAATAGAGCAGGGTTCAAGTGGTTTACAGTCATTATTTAGCAAATTCTCACAACTACCCTGCAAGGAAGGTAGCATCATCCCTATTTAACAAGATAAGGCTACACAGTTTTCAAGCTTGGATGCCTGAATTTAGGCACCCAAGTATTTAAGCATCTGCAGACTATTTATTAAAGCACCTGCACTCCCATTTAAGTCAATGGATGAGACATTCCACAAATAAGCACTTTGGCAAGGTTCCCTATCTTCCAGTGTACCTAAATCTCAACACAGATAATTGCCATCCCAGTAATGGGCCTCACTCAGGTGAGCCAGGATGCCCATTAGCTATAAAGCAGAGAATTCCATTTCATTTGTAATGAAAGACACCTCACATCAGAAGGTTAGAGTATAAAGCCACCTGACCACCTCCTATGCAGTTGGATAATTGGTAGAGGGCGGTACACCATCACAGGGGCTTAAATACTCCGCTGCATTCTCTCTCATTACCTTGAACCATTCAGCAGTATCTACCCAATACAGAGTGATTTTCTGGCCTGCAATCATCTCCTGGACTCTCTTGGGTAAGAGTTTTTCTGCCACCTCTTGAGAAGAGGGATAATTACAAGAGGAATGGACATCACTTCCAGACACAAACTGCAGTAGCTCCCTCTGAGAATGAGGGCAGGGAGAGAAAAGAAAGACAGCATTCACGAAGCCCTCTGAGGGCATGTGGCTCTCCAGTGGCTCATCTGGGGCCACAATCAGCCTGCTCTTCTGGCTCCTCAGGAATGGTTTGGCTGGTGAGGTGATCTCCGGTCGATCCCATGGGTAATCCAGTAGGGTTTCCTTCAGCACATTCTGGGTGAGGATGGCTCTGGGCACTGGACCAGGTAAGTGAGATTTGTGGCTCTGCACCCCAAACCTGGACTCCAGTTCTTCCGCAAAGTCTTCAAAGCTGCGGGGCCCAAGCTCACAGAAATCACCCAACCGTGAGGCTCGGCCACGGGCCCCCAGCGAGTCAAAGAATTTGTAACCCCATCGGACATTGGCCAGGCCAAACCTGCAGCCCGAGTAGTTCAGAATCCTCAGGCAGCCCAGCTGGAGCTGGTTCTTCTGCACGGGGCTGGCGACGTCCAGCAGAAAAACCACATGGTGGGAGCAGGTCATGTTGCCCTCCAAGGAGCTGCCCAGTCACGAGCACCTCCCCGCACAGACCCTGCTGCCCCCCCAGCTAGACCCTCCCCCACACCTATGGCTAGAGAGGCTCCCTAGCTCCACAGCCAAGGACCTCCCCGACCTCGACCCCGCCCCCACGGGCTTCTTCTCGCACCGGGTACTCGCTGCCACCCCGGCTCCCCACCGCCTATCCCCAGCCCCCCTCAAGCTGCCACGGCCGCCATTGCTGTCTTTTTTTTGCCCCAATCCAACTGCTCGCGCGCTCATCTTCCCGTGTTCCGATTGGCTGCCAGTTGCCCCCCTCCCGCTTGTCCATTGGGCCGGAAGGATCCCCTCAGGCCCCGCCCCTCTCGCGATGTTTGCGTGCCCTTGTTCTTCCCCAGGTTTCTGATTGGCTGCTGCTGAACTAGCTCCGGGCGGAAGTACACATGCGGCGCAGTCTCCTCAGGAGTCCCGATTCAGCTCCACCTTGATAGGTCCGGCCGGAAGGGATGCTGGATGCGATTGGCGGGCAGATGTGACGTACAGGGTCAGCCGGCGGGAGCGAGCCACTGATTGGCTGCAGCCCTGAATTTAAAATTTAAAGGCTGGCTTAAGGAATTGGAGGAAGCGCGAGGATGGTAAATAGAGAGGGGGAGGTGACCACGTCATCGCTGGGCAATGATGAGATAATTGCCAGGGTCTCTCGTGCCATGCCTGGGGCGGCACTGCCGGGCTCCGCCGGGGGGAGGGGGGGGGGGGAGGAAAGACCACGTGGTGTCTTCCCCCCGCCCCCTTCACAGTAGGGATGCTGCGGTCATTAGGCTCTGAAACGCTGACGTCACTGTGACGTCACTGATGGCGTCCGTCACTGGAGTAGCCGAGCCGTGTTGCTCTGCAATGCCGTGGCTCCTGCTGCTCAGCCCCCTGGGGCGTGTTCACGCTGCCCTCAGTGACATCCCCTTGGGGGGCCCGTCCCCTGAGCCGGTTCTGGGACCCATTTACCATGGCGCCTGCGTCACGCTGGCATTGACGTGTCCGTGTCCGCCTCCATAGGGGCTCGTTTCCCCCCAGGTGTGTGCCAGCGAGGGCAGTGCCGGACACCCACGCAGGTTCTGCTGCCCTGGGGCCGCCCACGCCTACTCGCAGCCGGGGAGTGCGCAGGTGTTAAAGGGCTGACAAACATGCCTTGGAGTCCCTGGTTCAAGCAGCTCCATCTATGTAGGTTAACACAGGGGTTGAGCAAATGAGGCCAGGATGTAGGAAGGCGCTGTGTGGTGACATAAGGGCAGCCCAGAGGTGACTTACAATAGTCTATCCTGGAGTGCCAACAGGGGCTCAGGGTGTCATAACAGGAGATATGGGCCCTGCCTAACGGCGCTTTCAAAGCACTGCAGATTCCCAACTTGGAAAAGGCTAGCACAGGCTCCAACCAGCAGGCGCAGAGAAGATGCTCTGTTGATGTGGCTGCTGTGCAGAGATAAGGATCTTCTGCATTCAGGTCCCTCGGACAAATGCTAGTACAGTCAGATGGTGCAAACAGCCAAATTGTCGTTCGCACAGCCACCTCCCCATAGCCAACGTGTATGCGTGAGGTCAAGTTGTGCAGGGGTCACCATTCTGTAGATCGGGGTGGTCAATGTGAACTGCAGGCCAAACCCAGACAGCCAGATGCTTTTGAATGGACCCCAAAAACTTGTTGTTTACTTACATCATTATTGCGTTGGAGTGTTTTTTGTAATTATTTTCTCTGGAGTCTGGACCTTGACTATACCTTGACCAAGAAATTTGGACCTTGACAAAAAAGAATTGATGACCCCTGTTGTAGGTCAAAACAGCAGCTTCCTGGTGTGATGTTTATAGAGCAGGTCAAGACACATCTGGGGGCAGACAGCATAGTCTTGCAGCCCAAATCTGGTCCGTTGGCCCTGTTACCCCGTCTGCAGATACCACAACCCTATTTGGTGGTCGCAACCCACCGTTTGGGAACCAACATTCTAGTTCAATCAGGAATGATTTGGGAGAAGTTCTGTGGCCTGTGTTAGAGGAGGTTAAACCAAATGATCCCAATGGCCCCTTTCGAATCCATGAATCTATATTTCCAAGGGAACCTGAACCACCTGGCTAAGGAGCTGAAGGGGGACCAGCGAGGGTTGCCAGTTTTGGATGGAGGTATTCCTGGAGGTTTCATCACTTGACATAATCTTTAATTAAAAATTAATCTTTAATTCCTGAGAGTCCAGGACAATCCTGGAGGGTTGGCAACCTTCATGATTTTATCTCAAGTTTTCCAATATTTGGTGGAGGAAAAATGTGAAAATGTGGCCCTCTAAAGGCTTAAGCACCAGGAGGCAAATTAAAAGAATCCTTCATTTATTTATTTATTTTAAATCTCATGATTTTTAAAATAACCTCATGGATTTTTGACCCTGACTCGTGGTTTCTGAACATGTGGGATTGGCACTGATGCAGTACGTATGACATGGGTTAGGGTTACAAAGACTAACATTCTGGTATCGTGGAGGTCTTTCCATTTAAAAAAAAATCAAACACAAAACATAACAGCCAAAAGCAATAAGCACAGACTAGCACAGTGAGATGAAAAATGGAGATGTCTTGGATGGAAGTCAGGGGAAAGATAACCTGAACTCCCAGGGGGGTGAGGGGAGAGGGTTATGGTTTCTCTTACTGGATCTCTGTCAGCAGTGACTAATTCTTATTCTCAATGGCTTTGTGACCTCATGGTCATTCTCAGAACAGTTCCTTTAGTAGGGCCCTGTTTGGCTGCTGAGATGGATCCACCACCTGGAATGTGTGTTTGCTATGCCTTATATTATTCCCGGTCAGTGGCTGGGGTGGGTGCATGTTACTTCTGTCAGCAGGATTCTGGATTTCCTCAGCAGAGAACTAGTGTTCTCCTTGGTTTTGTTTAGATGTTTCTGTTCTCCTGTAGGCATGGCTCTCAAGGTAACTATGATGAATGACTTCAGTTTGGATGGTGTAGTTTGCCAGCAGTCTTCTACATATTTAGAATCTAATGTTCTCCCCCACCAGGGATGGAGGCTGGGCATTCTTGCCATGTCATAGTATTTCTCTTATTCTGGTTTCTTGGCATATAGCTTTTTTTTGTAACTACTTCAGGGTTAGTTGTCTTTGGCTTAGGAAGCTTCTTAGATGTTGCCAGTAAGTTTGGGTTTGGTTTTTTTTTTTTTTTTTTTTTTTGTTCTTTTGCCCATAACAGTCTGAACGATCAAGCATTTTGAGGTGTGTTGAGCTATTCTAGCACTGCTAAGTGTGTATTCCTTGAATCTGCCAGGCTAATTTGAATCAATATTTGGGGGTATTTGTACTGACTCTTCTGCTAACCCATTTGTTTGTCCTGACCTGCAGAACCCTCTGCTAATCCAGTTCCAGGCCCTCCATTCTTCTATCAGGGTACTTCACTCTAGGCCTGTAAAACCACCTTCTGATCCAGTCATGCTCCCTCGCTCTCCTGTAGTTCTTCTGGTCTCAGTTGTGGAATTTATTTTAGCCCTGCAGTTTGCTGCTAAGGTTTGTGGATCATAACAGCCTATGCAGACATGAGAGCTCAAGAGTCCCCTCTCCCAGTTACTAGATATTTGACTTTGGTTGGCATGAGACTTCATTGCATGTAACATTCTAGAGAGAGGCACAGGCAGATTGTGGATTCCTCTGTGCTGGGCTTGTGATTTTACTGTTCTTCTCAATTGGCTGTTTTCTTCTCACTATTGCGCCCCTATTGTTGCTTTGGCATTTTCAGTTCTTCTATTATTACTCCCTTTGCCTTTCACCTTATGTGACTACTTTAAACATACACAGTTCTTCCACTAGAGGTCACTACACACCCAAAAATCAGGCCTCCGGTCCTATGCCTGGAGGTGGGTGGCTTTCTCCATCACTCCAGTCCTAAGCACCTTCAGGGGGAGGCATGACTCATGTGTTATTAATGAACAAGGAGACTATCAGAGCTGGCTGGGAAATAATCTACTCCATCTCCCCTGACACAGGCTGAGGAGAGAAAGGGACTGGGAATAAAGGAGGCCTGCTCAGCTACTCTAAAGGTCCTGCGGAGTGGGTGGAATCATATCCCGTGAGGGGTACGTGTTGGAGGGAACATGGTCGGGAGAGCAGCCACTCCCTAGAGCTCAGTCTCGTATCTGATGGATGGACAGGTCTCCTGGGATGGTGTATGACAGTGCTGACCCCAGGAAGCTCTGAGGAAATGGGAGGGGGCTGAATCTGAGTGCATGGGATGCTGGCAGAGTGGGGGAATGGAGCTGGAGGGGACAGCATAAAGTGGTAAGTGGAGTCAGGGGAGGGAGGGAGGCTGGACTCCAGTGGAGAAAGGGGGAACGGAGCTTGAAGAGGCAAACTATTAACTGAACAGAGCCAGGGCAAGTGGGATAGTTAGTGGGGAGGATGAATGCAGCCAGAGGAAAGAGTATACTGGAGAAATTGAGGGAGTGGGATGAAGGGGAGTGGGGCAAATTAACAGAGTCACAGAAGGAAGGAGCTGGAAGGGCTGAGATATTGGGGGGGGGGGGAGGGGATGGAATGAGGCCAGGAATGGAATGAAAGGGATAGGAAATGTGGGTAAATGGATAATGGGAGAGTTGGAGCCAGAGAGGGTAGAATAGGCGGATATCTACAAACTATGGCCTGATCATAGCTGCCCTCCTCCTTCCTTCCCTGTAGTCTGCCCTCCCTTCCCTGTCTCGACTCCCCACTGTACACTATGTCCTCCACCTCCATTGCCCCTCCCTACCCTGACTGCCTCACTCTTGAGTAAGATTTAGGTTCAGTCCAGGTACTAATGGTTCTCAGTGGGAAAACACAGAGGGGCTAGGGGGCACATCGGGGAGGAGGTAACTGTGCAGACTGGAGCCACTTTCACGTCTATGCCATGCTTCTCTCCAGAGCTTGAACACCCCAGTTCAAACCGGTGTCGCCAGCAATCCATTGTATTTATAGAGCAACAGAGATAAGTGTGCAGTAAACTGCCCAATCAGATTTATTATTGTCCATGGAAGAAAGTGGTTTTAATGGCCCAGAACCAGGAGCTGGTCCAGTCAGGGACTAAGAAGAAACCTACCAGCCAGAAGTAACTCAAGGACATAAGGTCTTTGTTAGCCTTCTGCATGTAGCAAAGTGGTTCCCTAAAGAAGCTCATCCCTCCCATGACATGACAGCTGGTATTAGACCTATGGAATATATCAGATATTATATAGCATGAAACTGGGTACCCAGGTCTTTCTGAGTTCAGCCACAGAGGAGGGACCTGAACAAAGGACATGGAGTCAGGATTCCTGAGTTCTGTGCCCAGCTCCATCACTCACTCACTGGACTTGATACTCCATTGTACTGCACCTTGTGTAGTCATGTACATCCACCCAAAGTGGGCATCAAATGCTATCCGGTCAGAATGACTGCTGTCTGCCATTTGCTTTGCACTGACGGAAATGACTGTACAAGTTGCAGGGTAATGGAGAGCAAGGCCCACTCTCTATACTTGGGCAGAACGCTTCTCCTGCTCTGTAAAACGGGGTGGTAATAAGGAGGGGTGAGATGATTCCCAGATTTGGAATTTACTTCCTCAGAGTCCCAGTGTTCTCATATGTTGATTCACAATCCCCCTTCCGTAGAACTGTCAGACAATAAACTGACGTGGCAGAATGAATGTCCTATGGAGTTCTCAGGAGACCCCTCCCACTGGAAACGTTTGCCTCCTCAGCGCCCCTCCAGACCCTTGAACAGCCTAAGTTGGCTTGATGTTGGAGGGGAATGGCTTTCAGGCCCCTTCATTCCCTGCCCCCATATTCAGTCATTTTGGGGGCTGGAGGCTGCAGGAGGCCCCAGCCCCATGACATCTTTTTGGTGGAATGGGTGTGCACGGTCGGCTACCCAGGTCTGGCTGCACACCATGTGGTGCTGTCCCGGGATGAACCAAACCACTCAGCTGGAAGCTAGTTAGATGCAGCTGAGCACTGAAAAAGAAGGGGGTGTTGCATTCAGGAATGTGACCCATTGCTAGCTGCAGAGGCCAGTAACAGGTGCAGCTGAAATGCTTTGTCCATGGCTGGAGTGCCAGGTGAGCCGGGTTTAGCATCAGATCAGCTGTGCTGCTTGTTGGCACCTGTTGTCAGCAATGGCTTATTTTTCTAATGCAGATGAGGGGGATGGAGTTGGCCAGAAGCCAGGCCAGTGAGCCCTGGGGAACCCTAAGAGCTGCCCTGTCTGATTTGTACTCTTGGGTGGGTTGAGTGTCTTGTGTTTTCTGCTGGATGGGTGTCCGTTTGGGCTAAAGGAGAATCTCTGCAATAAACCCAGCCCGGTGAGGGGGACTTGTGTTCAAACCTGGGCTTTCAGTGAAACTCCCCAGACTCTCAGCAGAGCCACGGCTGAGGTCATTGGCTGGCCATGCTACAGCTCCTTGTGCTCTTCATCCCCTGCTCAGTCTTCAGTGGGATGTTCTGTTTGCCTTCTCATGGGCCAGCATTTACTTTCTATTAATAACCAGTTAGGACCCCACAGCAGGGAGCAGAATTTTTCTCTGCACCAACCGCCACTCACCCACCCATGGGAACGCCAGATGGCTCCTGTCCAGCAAAGTGCCCTGTGTGCAATTAGCAGGTTTCCCTCCAGGCTGATCCTGTCCCAACAACTTGAGAAGGACATTTAGCGAGGTGTGACCAAAACCTGCCTTATCGGGGATTGCTTGAGGACAGAAAACAAGCTGAGCCCAGCACCGAGTTTCCCATGGATGTCTCCTTGAAAGATGCTGTTTGCAAAATCCCTGGATTGATTCCCACAGTCCACAGCTGCTAACATGTGGCCTCCAGAACCAGGGCTGCTCCAACAGAGAGATCCTGCTGGGGTGCGTCACTGAAGCCTCTCTATGCCTCCCATGTTGATCATGTTAACTTCTTCCTGTCTGGCTTCCCTGACTGGCATCCACACAAAGCACAGCATCAATATCATCTCCCTTGGCCACCGACCTGACCACATCCTCCCCCCCCCCTTTGAATCTCTCTACTGACTCCCCCTTCTCTAAGTTCAAGTTCTTTGTCCTCACCTGTCCCTTCCACCTTAGCTGTGTGTGTATTTTACAGCCTCAGTCAACTCCCAGAGAAGCCAGTGGACAGACTCCTATTGACTTGAAGAGGAGTTGGAGCGGGCCGTTGGTGAGGCACCTGCTCTGCTTCTTCCACAACTGTGTCTGTGCCTCCTTTCATGCTGCCCCCTGTGAGACGCTCACTCTTTCCATTCTGGCCTGAAAGGATACTGCCCTTTCCTCTTTACAGATGCTCCCCAAGGCCCATGTGTTGTGCAGGACCTACAGGAATGAGGCACCTTTGAAGGCAGGACAAAGCCCAACGCATCATTCACTGAGCAACCGAATAATATCCTTGGGGTCACCTCCTACTTCTCCCCCCGCCGCTCCATGCTCTCACATCCTCCTGAGGACATCATGTCATCAAATTGCATGTGTTGGGATCATTCCTTTGATCCATAGCTGGAGGCACCTAGACACTTTTGGGAGTAAACAATAATCGTAGGGGGCTCCAGACCCCAGATGTGTTCGTGAGGGGATACTGACCCCAGCTCAGACAGATCATTCAGCACTTTGGGCCGCATTCACCCCCGGTGTACTGCAGTCCATGGGGCTGTGGCCACATCTGGTCCCCCATCTTGAAGCCCAAAGCCAAGCCCTAGTGGGTGCTGCTGGGTTTTGTCTCTGCTCCTTCATGGTTTGGAGGCAGGGGGTCAGGAGGGACAAGAGGCTCCTGGAAGTTTTCAGATGCAGGAAGTCAGTAATCAACCCCATCCTTTTGTAGTGGGACTTAGCTGCAGGAAGAGAATTGGGCACTGGGTGAGTGGAGGTTTGACTAAGCTGCCTTGGCGCTAAGATTCCAGAGATTGCTCTGTCCTGGCCAGATGAAGATTATGTTACCAGATCCCTGGTTCACTGACACCTGACCACACATGCACCCCCTCCCCCCAAACGAGACAGATGTCACAATCCGGTTCAGGGAAGGGGAACTCCCGCAGGGGGTCATTCAGCACCAGCTGACAGTGAGGGGATTTGAGCTGCCTCCACTCACTTCTCACTAAAACACGGTGGGTCAAATTAATCCCTGGTGTAAATCCAGTGAGGTCCCTGGAGTTATGCCTAGGAAGAACCTGCCCCGCTGTGTGTGGGCCATGCTGCCCTTATCTCTTTCCCCATCTGCCCTTGTGTTCTTGCTCAGAGAAGATTCAGATCTTGACTGCATTTACCTCATTCCAGCAGATGCCGGGGAGCTTCCAAAAGCTAATTAAAGTAGAAGTGAGACCTAAACAGGGCAAGGACTGCACAGGCAGGGATGCCACCAGCTCTCTGGGCCAGGGACGCCTCTGGCTGACTCAGGGCCAGGGTTGGGGATGCCACTGGCTACCTCGGGGACAGGACTCCCTGGGAAGGGATGTGCTTTGGGGCCATGGATGCGGCTGCCCAGGCAGAGATGCCCCCTTCTGCCTTGGGGCCAGGGCTGTGGTGCCCACGCAGGGATCATCCCTCTTGGACACTGTGCTTCCAGCTCTAACTCTCCAAGTGCTCCCCAGTGGCCTCCGCCTGTTCGGCATTGTTGGCTGCCGCAGGCAGTTCGTCACTTGCGTGAGCAGCAAATTCACCTCAAACATGGCAAACAAAAGACAACCCCGCCCTTCTCCGAAGCCTGCAGCCCTCAGGGCCATGAGCTCACGGCTCATTGATGCCAGCGAGGTGAACCAGGCTGTGGCTTGCCACAAGACTTTCAGGGTCACCTCTTGGCGTCAGTGCAGTGAGTTCACTGCAAAGGGGTATGCTGAGGCAGCTCACAGTCAACTGAAGAGTCCTTTTCCTCCCCCACCCCTTCTCTCCCCCACCCCAGCTACCCATCAGCCCCAGGCAAACAGGGAGGGGTTCTGTCTTCTTTTAAAAGCAATTTTAAAATACTTTTAACGCTCATAAAAGTGGGGGACGGAGAGATCCAGCTGGGACCAGGCCCGGTGCAGACCTCCCCCGCCCTCCGCTCTGCCAATGCCTGTCCTGCAGCACCGCCGTTCTCTGCTAGTCTGGCTCTGAGCTCTTGACTCGGCTCTGCCAATGTCCCTCCGGCCGGACCCGCAGCCTCCTCTGTCATTCCCGGCCTGTTTCTCCTGAGTGGAAATGACCAGTGTGTCCAAACGGGGTGGGTAGGACCATGCCATGGACCAACGTCAGCCCGACTCCCGCAGCCAATTTCCCCATGAGAGCTAAGGCAAATTTTAGCCTGAGGAGTCCTCCAACTGTCTGAGCCCTTCCCTCCTGCCCTGAAGCCACAAGTAAATACTTGAGCTTTCCCCTCAAGAATTACTTGCTCCCTAGGGCTGATTTATTCCTAAGCTGTCACAGAGGAGTGCGTGCAAAGGCTCTAGGGAACTGGTTCAGGCCTGAGCAGACAGCAAGGCGATAGCCTACTGCAGTAAGCCACACCTTTTAGCACCTTGTTACAGCTTCAATAACCTCTCCAAGCCCAGCTGCTATGCTGACCAGCTCTGCCATAAAAAGCCTAATACTGGATTGTGACGCTGGCAGACCAGGTGCCAGCTCATGCCAAGGTCTCTGTGCCTCAAGGGAACCCTGACAAAGATACCTGGGATCAGGCTGGCTCACCTGTGGGTTAGTATTGTTAAAATAGGTATTAGATTGATAAAAATGTGTTTAGTGTTTAGACATTGAAAGCTTGTGAGTTGCTGCCTGCATTAATCTGACTTATAACATCAGTACCCCACACTGTAAAGTAATATCTGAGTGTTTGCATTGTAAGTCTCCGTGACTAAGTAAATCACCAGACAGGAGAGAGACATTGTCTAGTGTGAATGGCTGATCCTGCAATCCAAGGTGTTACGTCCTGCTGCCCAACAGGGAAGGTCTATGACACCAGATGGGCTAGATTGGAACATTATAGAGGACAAAAGACTTTGTTGTTTACTCTCCCCAAACCATGAAGAGGAATCTTGCAAGTGAATTCCTCCCATAAACTGAGGGCTAGTCTACACATAAAACTTACAGCGGCGCAGCTGTGTTGGTACAGCTTGCTGCTGTAAGAGCGCTTGTGTAGCTGCATTATGTCGACGGGAAAGAGCTCTCCCGCCGACATAATAAAACCACCTAAATAAGCAATGGTAGTTATGTCGTTGGCCGGAGAGCGTCTTCCACCATAGCACTGTACACATAAGCGCTTATGGTGGTAAAACTTACGTTGCTCGCAGGTGTGAAAAAAACACACCCCTGAGTGACAAACATTTTGCCAGCATAAGTGCTAGTGTAGACAAGGCCTGAGTTTGCATCTCCAAGCAGAGTGGGGGAAGGGAATAAAAACCTCTAGCAAGGAGGAACAGTTTCTTTATGCTGCTGGGACTCTGAGGGGGCAAGGATTACTAGGCATAAGCAAAAGATCCTCACTACTTAGCCTGGGTAGCTTTAAAAGACATATAGCGCCTGCTTAATAGAGAAGCTTCTATTACATTTTGAAATTTAAGATTGGAACTCATTTGTGTGTGTATATATGTTTACCTGCTTTAACCTTGTAAATAATTTTCATATTTCCCTTTCCTAGTTAATAAATCCTTTCTAGTTTATTATAGGATTTGCTACAAGCATCTCTGGTGTAAGAGCTAAGATGCAATTGACCTAGGGTAAGTGACTGGTCCTTTTGGGACTGGGAGTAACCTAAATATTATTGTGATTGTTGGTGTAAGGTACTGACTATCAAAAAGGCAAGTTTACCTGGGTGGTGAGACAGATCAGAGTATCCAAGGGGACTGTCTGTGGCTCCCTGTTTAGACTGTTGTAGTGCCTGTAATTGGTTGGTGAAATCTAAGTATAGAACTCACAACCAATTTGGGTTTTGGTACTCATGCTCGTGAGTCACTGCAGGCAGCTTTACACATGTGTGAAGAGGTGGAAGGGTCCCAGAGTTTGGGCTGCAGCCCAAACCCAAACGTCTACACTGCAATTAAACGCCCTTTAGCCCAAGCCCGGCAAGTCCGAGTCAGCTGGCATGGGCCAGTCACTGGTGTCTGATTATAGTGTAGACATACCCAAAGTTGCTGAAAGCTTAAGACTGAGTCCAGCCTGGGTCACGGAAAAACTTCCCGCATGGGATGGTGCAACACAGTCGGTCAGGTGCATTATGGGATCAAGGCACAGCTGGAGACTGGAGTTTGGACAAGGTGGACTGTTGGTCTAGTCCACTCTGGCGAATCCTCTGTTCCTGTGCCATTTCGAGTCCTGCATTCATCCATGGTCAGAGAGATCCTCCACCTCCCACATCAGTGAGGTCAGGGAGTCCCCTTTGGGCCACCTTATTCCAAGGCAAATTCACAGACCATGCTGAGAAGCAGAACAGGAGTAGGAACCGGATTCTGGGCTGCTCCTCCCAGGAGATCGCTTAGGGAATGAGGCAAAGGCACTTTAATGCCACCTTAGCACCTCCCTAATCCTGGCTGCTTTGGGGACCAGTGCAGCTCCCAGTGTAAAGAGGAGCAGCTCCAGGGAGCGCCCTAACCTATGGCAGCCTTGGGTTCCTGCCAACAGGCTGCTCTGCAGCACGCAATAACCAGAGCTTTCACTCGGCCCTGCTCCGGGAGCAGCAGAAAGGGGAGGCACTGGGGGCCAGACAAGTGTCCCCTCCGGAGATAGAACTGCCCCAACCAAATGTGGCCAGCTAGGTCTGGGTGAGCTGGGAGGCTGTGGTATAGAGAGAGGATATTTAGGAGCTCCCAAACTGCTGCTGACAGCAGAAGGTAGTCGCAGTGAACTCCTAAGCCAGTGACAGAATGACGACCCTGAGAGGGGGAGTCCAACCTGGCCCACCTAGTTCTGCCGGTTTGGTTTTTTTTAACAGCACATGGATTCCAAGGGGCTGTCTGGGGACCCCCCACTCCTCAGTACCCCCTGCCGGGTGTGTGTGCTGCGCAAGCTCTCCTCTTCGGGACTGTTTGCACTCGGTGGCACACACGCAATTAACAATGCTGCCCCTCTTTCAGCCACTCCAGCCCTGTTCCCAGGCTGGGAGCTGGCCCTTTAGCAGCCACTTGCTTTCACTTGCAGGTGAAAGTGGGAGCACGTGTGCAGAGGAGCCATTGGAGCATGCCGACTCTGACCGGACTCTGGTGGCAAAGCACTGATCTGCGGGCTGATAAGGTGGGAATGCTGGGCAGTGCAGCAAGGTGAGACTATCAGGCCAGTAGAAAAGCTATTACCTTTTGCCCTACTGTCCCATAATGGGAGCTCCGTGCTCAAACGGCCAGTGAGGCAGGGGGGAAAGAAAGAGGGGTCAGTAAATGAAACTGTTGTGATCCAGGAATTCCGGAGTGTGGTATTTATAGGGTCTCGGGAGGGCGCTAACGCCGTTATCTTTCTGGCTGTTTGCATGGATCTAATGATCTCAGTAGGGGTAGCGAGCCTCTCGGGGTGGTTTTCAGAGGATGTTGCTAATTCAGTCACTGAAATTCAAGCACTAATTCAATCACTGGTAATTTCAATGACTGAAAATCTCTGTGAAGTGTCTGGCCAAAGATGTTTGGTTCAAAGTCCTGGAGATGGGCTGAGCTGACCTAGTGCATCATTCCTTCCATGTCAGGGTAGCTGGTTTCAAATGTGGATTTGGGCACATTTGAAATGAGTTTGTTGGGTCTCCGTGCAGGTGCAATGGGAGGGCAGCATAGGGAGCCCAGGACAAGAATAATGAGGTGTTGGGGTCAGGGCTGAGGCGCATCAGCCAAGCTATGTGTGGGGGAACCCAGGACTGAAATGTCAGGAAGTTCTGTAGGACAGGGTTGATCCCTGATAAATCCAATCATAATTGCCCAAATGGCTATGCTTTCTGCAGCCTCGCTCCCAGCACAAATACAGACTAGCACACAGACTCCTAGGACAGATGCATACAATGGCACAGGCCCCTGTGCCACACACTAGTCAGTGTGAAAAGCAGTTGCTCCTTCTAATTATGCAAGCCCAGCCCTGCAAAATGAAGCAGAAATGAACCATTTCCTCCCCTAGAACCCAGATCCACTTGGGGCCTTTATATGGAAACGATCTTCCATGCAAGTCAGGTTGGATGCTTTCTCCCCTGCTGTCCTATAATTAGCTGAAGTTTTACTGTAAGCTCTTGGGGGCAGTGTTCTGTGTTCGCTCAGCACTTGGTACAGTGGGGTTCAGGTCCATGCCTGGGGCTGCTGGGTGCTACTACAGTACACATCATAATAAATGCTCTCCAGAAAAGCTCCATTCAACCCCAATGCCCAGAAGAATAACTGGGGCATTGGGGCTTTCTGGGCAGCAGCCAGGCCCCAGAGAAGCTCTGCAGAGCCTGTTCACTCCCCTCCTGACCCTGCCCTGTTCCCAGTACCCCTGTGTGGCTGAGGAGGTTGTCAGGACATTTGGACTGTGAGAAAAGCTGTCACTTTACTTTCTTCTAATGATCTCTTAGGTCTAGTTTCCAGTGGGGGTAGGAGATGCTTTAGGGTTTTGCTCCAAGGAGAAGCACCCGTGGGCCCTAAGCCAAACCTCTGAGGGTTAGCTGTAGTAAAATCACATTGATTTCTTCCCTCTTCCCCTCTCCCCACACACTTGTGCAGCTCTTTCTTCCAGGTCCTTATTGTAACCGCAATGGGCCAAATTCACCCTTGCTGTCACTCGGTGGATGTAGCTGGACTTGTGCCAGGGAAAAATTGGTTAAGTAACAATACTGGGCCAATGACCGACACTCCAGCCCAGCTGGCATCAGGCCGACACTGGAGGTTAGGGAAGTGAGATGCTGCCACCATGTAGGACAATATCACAAAGGAATGTCCCTGGCTCACTCCCAGGGCAGGGGATGGCTGGCAGGTGTCAGGAAAGCCTCGCTCAGCATGTGCCAAAGAACACAGGCATAGCACAGCTACAGAACCATAACTCAAACCTGCCGCTCAGAAACTGACATCTTTGGGCACTGAAGGAGCCCAGTTCTATGAAAAAATGCCTCACCGCTTGTCTCCTCTGTAAATCAGGGCCCTGCCCCTTGGTGCTTATTCCATAGGCTGCCATAGGTGCCCGGTAAACAATTGATGACTATGGCAGTCATTATATGCACAGGATATTGATGATTCTATAGCACTGCCTGCTTCTGCTAATCTCCCCACTGACCCTCTAATGAGCCCAGCCAATAGCGTCAGTAACAGGAGGCAGCGGGATGGTCCCCGAGGAGGCAGGCCTTTCCCTGGTGAGCTAGAGATCCAGCTTGGCAGAACCGATACACACAAGCAATTCTGTCCTACCCAACTAGCGGGCAGTCCCACACGCCATGCCTCACAGCAGCATAGCCCGCGGTGACAGCGTTCCTGGTGTTACAAGATGCTCCTTGGACCCTGCACGCTCATTTCTCATAGACCTTCCAGAAGTCATTTTGGCAGCAGAAGAAAACATCTGGATTGGGCAGCAGGGCAAAGGGCTGGTCCCCCCCATATCTCTGACAGGGAGCGTAACAATCCTACAGACCAGTGCTCATTCCCTTAGCTAATGCAGGGAGCAGGCCCCTGCCAAGACTGGCTGGGACATCATGCAGGCCTGAGGTGTAAACTCCGTCCGGGTCTATGTGCCCTGCAGTGGGGCTCCAGGTGTGTGTGTGTGTCTCAGGTGTGAAAGTACAAGGAACAGAGAACTAGTGTCAGCTAGAATCCAGAACACAATGCGCCATAACAGGCACGGGCAAGCCTGCAACGTGCTGAATAAATCCTCCAGTAAAGAATGACACCAAACAATGATCATTGAGGATGCTCCTGTATTGGTAACCCTAGCAGCAGCATGGGGAGGAGCCCAGGGTCAGAGCCTGGCCACCAGACTTCAGCTGGCTCAGTTTTAGTGCCTGCCCGAATTGGACTGTTCAATTCCCTGCCACAGTATTTCATGTTGTCACAGCTGGCAGGGAAGGGGGGTTCTGAGCTCCCAAATTCAGCTCTGGATCTGGGATCTGAGCTCTCTTCACCACCAGGCCCTCAAAGCATGTGGGGTTTAGTTCAGTCCATTGGAGGGAGATGGCTGGGTGTGAAATTTGCATATAGGTTAAAATCCTGACCCCCTCCCCCTGAAAGCGTGGTGTGTGGGGGACTGGGCCCAGGCCCCGGGTCTTTTAGAGAGAGGGGAAGAGTCACAGGAGTCCAGATTTGGAGGAAGGGTGGGAAGGCCCCAAGCAGCACCGTGCAGTAGCTGTTACCCGCTCCCGGCCCTGCCCCTTTGACCCACCCCTCTCCCACGTGACGTGGGCCCAGCCGCTCTGGCCCACCATAAGAGCAAGACTGAGTGATGTGGCCTGTGCAACTGAAAGTTTGGGGACCCCTGGGTAAGAGCAAGGGATGTGAGGATCAGGACTCCCTGGCTGCACCCTGCCTGTTGGAGGTAGTGGTGTCCGGCAGCAAGAGCAGGAGGTGGAGGGTCAAGAGTCCTGGGTTCTATGCCCAGCTCTGCAACCACCTCACTGTGTGACTGCTGCGTCTTTGTGTGCCTCAGTTTCCCCATCTGTAAAGCAGGGATAAATATAACCCTCCTGGATGGGTTTCATAAAGTACCTGAGCTACTCAGAGAGAAGGTGCTGGAGATGTGCCCCCTCCCAGTTCTTGTGACCGGAAGAAGAGAGAAAGTTCAAATCTATTAAACTTGCCAGGAACTGAAATGTGAGCCTGCCCCAGGCAGCGGTGAGGATGGACAGCTCCCTGCGCCACACCCTACATCGCCAGGCTTGTATAAATGGGCTGAGCCTCCCCCGGCATCAGGACTGGGGCTCCTGCTGTCTAGGTACCTGGACCCCATCCACCCCCAGCGGGTTCTCTGGGATCCTAGCAGGGGAGCCAGTCTGGGATGGTGAAGAACACGGACATGCGCTGGCGGCTGCCACTCATCTGCCTCCTCTGGGAGGTCGCTATGATCATCCTCTTTGGGGTCTTCGTGCGCTTTGACCCAGAAGCTGACGCGCACTGGAAGGAGGAGCAGCGCCAGAAGAACATCACCAGTGACATAGAGAATGATTTCTACTTCAGGTATCCATGTGAGTACAGCCGGCAAACACCTGCCTCTGCACCGGTAAATGCCAGATCCTGCACAGGCCAGCCAGGAGGGAGACAAATAAGATAGATGTCACTGAAGTCAGGGCCATCCCTATAGGGGTGCGGGGTCTGGGGAAAATTATCCTGGGTAGCAGGCTGCAGCCACCCGCCTCCCGGCCAGTCCTGGCATGAAGCGCGGGGGCCGGGCCAGTCGCCCCGATTTGCCAGACCCTTCTGACTGAAGTACTGGAGCTTATGACAGTCCAAGACAAGCAGCCCCAGCCGCAGGCAGGCTTGTGCAGGCAGGCACGCACTGCAGGAACTTCCTCCGGCAGCTCTGCTCATGCACCTCCATCCCAGCCTGCAGTACCCCCAGCTATTGCAGCCCTGAGCCCTCCCATTGCCCCTGCCCCCCAGCTCTGCTCAGTCTTGCTCCACAGCTCTCTGTTCTGTCCCAACACAGCCCTCCCAATGCACCTCAATCCTGACCTCCTGCTATCCCAGTCCTACCTCCTTTCTCTGGCTGTGCTGAGGCACGGCACTCCATCCCTCACCTGCAGCAAACATTGAACCTCTTGTGTGTCAAACTGGCTGGTTCTGTGATCTGGATAGATGCCTGATATGGACTGAGCTCATTTCACAGTCCCATGACTCTGCATTACCTGCAAATGCTGGGAGGGAGCAACTGCAGGGCTGGAGGAATGTGGGAATGTCATGCTACTGGGATCCTTAAACCTGGGGCCCCCCTGCTTAGCAGGCTGCAGGACATCAGAAGAGCTCTCTGCTTGGCCCGTTGAAACACTGTGAGGAGAAGAGGAGGAAACTGTGAATGAGTCCCTAGCAGCTGGGATGTGGTATGTGGCACACAGGGTTAATATTCTCTAGCCTGTCCCTTCTGGGTTCAGCTCTGAGAGGACACGTGTGTGCATCTCTGCTTACACAAGCCACGCTCCACCCCTGAGATGGCTGCATTTCCCTGAGGCTCTCCACGTGGATAGCTTGAGAAGTTTTTGCGGATCGTTTGGGAGGAAAGGTGCTGGTGTTACCATCCTTAGAGTCACTTGGGGAGGGGAAAGCCGTGCGCCTCCCATAGGCAAGGCAGTTGGGGAATAAGCTATCTCTCCGGAACAAACCAGCTGTGGTGTGTAGTGGAGGAAGGAGACTGGTACATGGAGGGTGAACCGGGGGCAGGGCAGCAGCATCTATAACCAGAAAAAGCTGACTCCTCCAAGATGGGCCAATAGGAAATTCCACCTGTGAGAACACGGATTGCAATATGGAGCCAGGACTCCAGGTCACGGATCCTGAGGGAGGGAGGGGCCACCCGTCTCTGTTTGGCACAAGATCAGGGAGACATCAAGACAACATGCTCTTTGGTGTTTGAGCAAGTCACGGGGGAGAGGGCAAGATCTTCTAAGGCCTCTAGGCAAACTGCCTGAGAAACGTAGGGTATTTCAGTGAGACAAAGGGAAAAGGACCCCTTTGTGGGATTGCATCAGAAATGTGTGGGCACCTAGGAGGAACTTGCGGGGATCCCTGTGCTGCACACGCTGACACTTGGAACTACGCAGTGACAGTGGCGTTAGGACTCAGAGCTGCATGCTCCAAAACCACAGGCCCCCACCACTTGCAATTTGAGAAGATGTGTGTTGGCTGTATGGGGCCTATGCCACATGAAGCTGTTCTGAGTCTGTCCAGGAGATATCAGTAGTACATCACTCTGCCCTGCAGTAAGTGTGACAAACTGCAGCTGACCTTGAGGATTTCAGATACAAATCCCTCAGAGAGGCTTGCAGCACCCAAGCCATGGAAGTATGTTAAGGTGGGCAGATTCCTCACTAGGTCATGTCATTCCTCGTCATCAAGAGCATGCAAGATTTACGTTAAGTTTCTGGACACCAGGGACACAACACCCATGGAGCAGCCATGCCACACACAGCTGAGAGGAGTGTAGGGGTCTGCCAGGGAGGGACGAGGCTGATGCTGTCCAACTCGCTTTGCCTTGTTTAATAAAGTGGATGTGTCCTGAAGGCCAAAGGCTAGGGCACTGATCCCTTCTGAATTCGTCTTGTCCCTACCTAGGGCAAACAGGACACAACATACCTGCCATTCTCAGATGGGTGTGTCTAGCTTCCTGGATTGCTGATCCCTTTCTGGTGTCTGAGTCCTCCCTGGCTCACAGCAGCTGCCCAGTGCACTTAGGACATTGCCTCACGTTGCCACAGGGATTATTCAGCTAGCTAATCCCTTTATGACTGGCCTGATCCACTGTGTAAGCCATCGGGTTGGAGTTACCCTGCTGAGTGGCAGCTTGGAAGAGTGCATGCAAAGGTGATTGTTTCCAAGGCTGCATTAGAGACCGAGTCACAGATCTGTGTCGAACATTTCCATTACAAATACCAGCTTTAAAACAAAGGCGCCTAGAAACCAGAGAGCAGTCCAGTTGCCTCTAAGGATTATGTCTTTCAGAAAAGGATTTGCGTACAAAAACCATTTGTCCAACCATTGTTAGTCCAAGGTTGGCCACGTCTGCACTATGAGCTAGGCACACTAGTGCAAGTATATGTACATGAGCTGGGAATTGCACTCCTAGCTCATACTGTAGGTATAGCCATTGTGTCTACACTGAGCTATTTGTCAAAATGTCCCATGGTGGCACTAGCACCAGTGTGGCTCTGGGGATAGTGGCAGCGGTGACCACACTAGTGTGGATAGGGCAGTGGCATTTTTTTCTGTATCATCTTGCTTAGAGCAGGTCTAGGTGGTTGAAACCCCGAGGGATGCTTTTCATTAGAGTTTGCATTCTGGGGACCACAGTGGAACTGGCCTGGTTTGTGCAGTGGTGGACAGTGCTCACAAAATAGCAGCAGACAAAGAGTGAACAGGCCTGGGAAACGGAATATATCTTCTGGCCCTAGAGATGGTTTCTGTTGGGCATGGTTGAAAAATGTGGGCAGGAAGGAAGGTGTGTACAACTGTTCTAGGGCTGCCCATTTCCAGGGCTGTCAATTCAGCCACGTTCAGCAGCAGCACTAAAATTCACTTTAATTTAAAATCAGCTGGTGAAATTCCCTAGAGGCTGAATCACCTGTTCTGAACGGGGTGAGAAGGGATGAAAGATTCTTCAGCATAGACAGTATTTCCAGATGCCATACACTACTCATCAGTAAACAGGGAAGGCATTGTAATGAAAACTTAAGGGCATTATGACTCCTACACTGCCCATGTGAGACACAAACATGAATGTGAGACATTCTTCTTCTCAAGTGCAAAAAAATACAAAGCTCTACTTCAGGGATGTCAAACATGCAGGCTGGATGCGGCCCGCGAACCTTTTTTGTCCGGCCTGTGGGTGGCCGGATACGGGCCACGATCCTTTTTGGTTCGGACCCTATTGGCCGCCACCGAAGGGTAGGATGGCACAAGATTTCTCAGCGGTGGCAGGGAAGATGCCGTGAGCTGCCGCCGAAAGTGAGGATGCCGCGAGATTTCTCGGTGGCGGGGAAGACGCTGCGAGCTATGGACGAGAGTATGAATTACATTTAATTACATGTAATTACAATCTGGCCCGCCATAGGAAGTAAGTTTGACACCCCTGCCTTAGATTGTAAGCTCTTTGGGACAAGGGTGGTCTTTGTGTTCTGTGTTTGTACAGCACCTAGCACAACAGGATCCTGGCCACTGAGTAGGGCTCTGTCATGCTACGACAATATTGATAATAATTAATATCTCAACACCACAAACTTACTTCTGAATCTTGCATCTTATTTCATGTATTGTTTCTTCTTATCTTGATTTTTGTTATCTACATATTTTTGTTAAAGTGGGAAATGTCTATTGCCAATTACCGTATTTCCCCATGTATAAGACACACCTTTTTTCGAAAAATTTGGGGTCTAAAAACTGGGTGCGTCTTATACAGTGGTACTTACCGGTGATGTACCGTAATACATTTATTTTCAAATTTCAGGCCCCAAAATTAAGGTGTGTCTTATACATGGGAGCATCTTATACATGGGGAAATACAGTAAATAACAACAACTGACATGTATTTATTTATTATTTAGAATAGTGTTGTATGTAGCTTAACAGGGGAAAGTGCATTTCGCGTGTATTTATGGTAAAATGTGGTGTATGCAGATTGCCATTTGAGACCAATATGGCTGGCTTCTTGGCTGGTGTCAACCAGCAGAGCTGCGTTGAAGCGGGTCTGGCTTTGTAGCTCGTCCCTATGGATTTTCCTCAGTTTTTCCAAAAGAATAAATAAAGGCCACAGTCTGACACTGTGTGACTGGACCCCATCCAGACCCGCTTCCCCACACACCTTGGCTAGAGCTTGTAAAGTGCACAGTAACTGAAACCAGGACTCCTGCAGAACCACGCTTCGTTCAAGGCCTGAGGCGACTCCCACTGCAGCCGATGGAAAGAATCCCAGTGGCTTCAGTGGGAGCTGGATCGGACCCTCGTTCCACACTTCTCAAGATGTGCACTTTCACTAGAGGGCAAACTAGCCGCAAAACCGCAGCCGGCCTTCTCGCCGAGCATCGGAAAAAGGGCTGGAAAATCCATTGTAAGTGTCAGAGCCTAGACCAGACGCCACATGATTTAGCTCCACCGTGTTTTCCTTTTTGTGAGCTAGCCTATTCTCTAAGCCAAACTGACAGTACCCAAGCATTTAAACAGCAAATATGCTGTGGTTGTGCTATATTTTATACAGTGTGTAGAACAAACATTGGCTGATGTATCTGAGCAATATGGTATGTTTACCCATTCCACAGTGGCAGAATGCAGCACATTCTGGTTTGCTTGTGGGATCCCTCAGGGAACTGCAGAAGGAACCAGCCCCTTCCTGCTCCGTGGCTTAGGAGGCTTCTGCACACGTGGTTTTTAAGGTTTAATTTATAACTGTGCCTAGTTTCACTTTACTTTGTTGGGACTGATCGTTATCTGAAAGAAACCAGCAGCACTGACATCCACTCCAGGTTTATCACATCAAGAATTCTCCTCTAGAGGCTCATTTGCTTACAAGAATGTACAGCGGTGGCTGAATTGCCATCCCCTGAGCATCAGGCTTACTTAGTACAAGTGTCCAATAAAGCAGCTGTGGACCTCCAGTCAGACTGAGGTTCACTTTAAATTAAGAAAACAATGAAATGAAGAATGAAAGTCTCCAAGTGAAATCCTGCCTCCTTCAAAGTAAATGGGAGATTTGCCATCGACTTCACTGGGGCCAGAATTTCGCCCTCCATTGAAGAGAGCAGAATGTTTGCCTCCTCTCTGTCATTTCTTCTATCCAGCTGTTCTCTCTTGCCCTATACAGTAGAACCTCTGAGCTACAAACACCTTGGGAACGGATGTTGTTCGTAAATGTGAAATGTTCAAAACTCTGAATAAAATGTTAGGGTTGTTCTTTCAGAAGTTTGCAACTGAACCTTGACTTAATACAGCTTTGAAACTTTACTATGCAGAAGAAAAATGCTGCTTTTAACCATCTTATTTTAAATTAAACAAGCACAGAACATTTCCCTCCCCTTGTCAAATCTTTTTTTAAATTTTCCCTAGTTTTTTTAGTACTGTACTGTATTTGCTTTTTTTTTTTTTTTTTTGGCGTGTGTGTCTCTGCTGCTGCCTGATTGCATACTTCCAGTTCCAAATGAGGTTCATGGTTGACTGGTCAGTCCATAACTGTGAGGTTCTACTGTAGTTAAATTGTAAGCCCCCATGGGCAGGGACTGTCTTTTTGTTCTGCGTTGGTATACAGCACCTTGCACAATGGTGTCCTGATCCATGACTGTGGCTTATTTCCATGTGCTATGATAATATAAATAATGGCTAATAACAATAATAATAGTTCCCAGAGCAGGAAGGAGGAGAACAGACAGTGACACTGGCTTCTGACCCAGCAGAAACAGGTTGTTGGGCAGAACTAGCAAAGAGAAAAATGTCAAAAAAAAATTTTTTTTTAATGACAAATTGGTTTGTTAGTAAAGCAAAAGTGTGCACAAAAATGTTCATTCTGATTTAAAATCTTTGGGTATTTTGTTTAGAAAACGGAGACTGAAAACAAAAAACGTGTTGGTGATGTTTGGTTTTAGTTTGGGTTATTTTTATCAGAGTGTTTTGTTTTCAAAACTGAAATTTTTTACTGAAAGCCAGCCATGTTTACTGAAAGGGCTTTCCAAACATTGATGGTTTTTCCAGAAAGCCAAAAACTTTTTACCAAAAAGGGTTCCTGAAAATTGAGGGCTTTTCATTTTTCAGTTTCAGTTTTTAAAAATGTTTTGTGCAAAATTTAAAATGAAAATTAATTTTTTTTTCAAAACTTCTCCTAAAAATCATTGTTTTTTCTGAGCTAGGTCCAGTGCTGAATTCCTAGGCTGCAGAAGCCCCTTGGCTGCCACCCCACCTTCAATGCTAATGGTGAATTTCCTTCCCTTGACAGCTTTCCAGGATGTCCACGTGATGATCTTCGTGGGTTTTGGCTTCCTGATGACATTCCTCCAGCGCTATGGCTTTGGAGCTGTTGGCTTCAACTTCCTCATTGCTGCCTTTGGGATCCAGTGGGCTCTCCTGATGCAGGGCTGGTTCCATTCTTTCGAGAATGGAAAGATACTCATTGGAGTGGAAAAGTAAGAGGGTTTTGGTTGGTGGAAGCCATCTCGGTGGAAATCAGGGAGGGGACCAAGAAGGCTGGCACTCCTGCCCACACTCTGTGTGGAGAAAGGGCACTCCAGATCATATTAAATCTTCTGCCCTGCCTGCTATTAAAGACCCCCATGGAGCGGGTTTCATAAGAAAAGGTCTTTGGTCCCAATTCCCCCTCCCCTCCTCAGCTGTGCCAGGCGCTTTGTACCTCTGGCTGGGTTCCACCCTCCACTCCAGAGGTTGCTGGCACTGTTGGATGGTGAGGAAAGGTGCCAGGTGAGACCAAATTCTCACAGGCCACTGGCCAAACTACAAACGTTGGGCTATTGCTTGCCCTCATTTTGGGACTTCCATTGCTCAGATCATTTTGGTCAGACAGCTTCATGTCTGATGAAACTTCATCGCGCCATTCTCCTCCGCGTGTGGACTCCTAGTGGGCTTCTGCCTTCCCACTGGGAGCTCCTTTGGGGAGCATATGCAGGGCACAGTGACAGTAATTAACCATTGGCACAATTTACCAAGGGTTGTGGGGTGTTCTCCATCACTGGCCATTTTCAAATCAAGATTGGATGTTTGTCTACAGATCTGCTCTAGGAGTTATTGTGGGGAAGTTCTGTGGCCTGTGCCAGGAAGTCAGACCAGAGGATCACAATGGTTTCTTCTGGCCTTCCGTCTATGAATCCATGCTACCTCTGCCGCGCGAGAGGGGGATGTAGAAATGGTTCAGGCTCCGCCTCTTACCTTAAAGGGACAGTGTCCTGGTCACACCCAGAGAGTGGGGTGCCAGTTGGGAATCCAGGCTGAGGTTCATGTCCCGGCAAGGTTGAGGCTCTCTAGATTTGGGAGTGGTGGCGGGGGAAGATCTCCGTCACTAACCTGCAGGTTGTTTTCTCCCCTGTCCCCCCTTTCCCAGCCTGATCAATGCAGATTTCTGCGTGGGTTCTGTCTGCATTGCCTTCGGGGCCATCTTGGGCAAAACCAGCCCTGTGCAGCTGCTCATCCTGACGTTGGTTCAAGTCACGCTCTTTGCAGTGAATGAGTACATCCTCCTCAACCTGCTCCACGTAAGGCTTCCCTTGACGCAGCAAAACCAGCAGCCTCCTGCCTTTCCTCTCTGGCAGTGCAAACTGAGTGTCACAGCAGGGGGGCGGGAGGCAGGTCCGGAGTGAGGTGTATCGGCAGAGCTGTGCGGAGGAGCCCATGGTTGGAACAGCAGGGCGGCTGCAGGTCAGGAATAAGGTGCAGCTGCAGAGTTATCTGTCGGCTATTGTAACCGCACCTGGCTCCTGTCAGTTCCATCAGCTCCTTGTTTGACTAAGCACTGGGTTAATTTCAGTAGCAACAATTTAACAAGACATTTAAAAAGATTCAAAACGTGTCAATGAGCAAATAGCAGGGGCCACTGCCCCAGCGCTTTGGCTGCTCTCGTACCTTAGCCTGGGAATGGGAAATATCCCAGGATCCTGCAAGCAGCAGCAGCAACTTGAGAGCAAGGGATCTCCTCCGGTGGAGTTTTCCTAAAGCAGCCAGGGAGTCTCCACACAAAGGGTCTGATGCTCTCTTTGGGGACGTCTACACTGCAAAAAACCCCGGCAGCAACAAGTCTCAGGCCCTGGGTCAATTTACTTGTGCTTGCGGGCTTACGCGATGGTGCTAAAAATAACAGTGTAGATGTTCCCACTCAGGCTGGAGCCTAGGCTCTAAAATCTAGCAAGGGGGAACATCTCAGAGCACGAGCTCCAGCCAGATTGGGAACTTCTACACTGTTATTAGCCCGGTAACACAAGCCTGTCAGTTGACCTAGGCTCTGAGACTCGCTGCCCCAGGGTTTTTTTTTTGCGTGCTGTAGCCATACCTGTTATGTCTGCACAATAGTTCCCTCTTGGCTCCTTGCCCTGCTGTAATATTCCTTTGGTTGAAGAAAATCAGAACACACTTTAAAGTGGAACAGAGGGTCTGTGTGCAGGAGATTTTTGCTCTTTTGGAGGAAAAGAGATTTGGTCTGAAAGGGGAACCCATTCACCTAGAGCCCAAATGCAGGTGGGGTTGAAACTGGGGTGGGGGTGGAGGTGGGACACCTCAGATGAAGAGAAACAATAATCCCTAGCTTTTAGATAGCACTCGCCATCCATAGATCTCAAAGCACTTTACAAAGGAGGTAAGCAACACTATTCCCATTTTACAGCTGGGGAAAGTGAGGCCCAGAGACGTGGCATGGCCGGCCCAAGGACACCCAGCAGGCCAGTGACAGAGTTGTGACTAGAACCTAGGACTCCGGGTCTTCAGAGTCCCAGGCCAGTGCTGCAGCCACTAGGGCAACAGTTTCATGTTTTAAAATAAAATGCCAGTGCAGATAAATCCCCCGCTGTGGGGAACCCAAATGCGCTGGGGCATCTGAAAGAGAAGGAGAAGTGAAACTGATTAGCCCAGCTGAATGAAACATACAGCATCAGTCACTGTAGGGAAACTGGGTTCTTTGGGACTCTACATGTCATTAACCTAGGTATGCAGCGTTGTTGTAGCCATGTCAGTCCCAGGATATTAGAGAGGCAAGGTGGGTGAGGTAATAGCTTTTATTGGACCAACTTCTGCTGGTGAGAGAGACAAACTTTTGAGCTACCCAGAGCTCTTCTTCAGGTCCACTTCTTCAGAACTGAAGAAGAGCTCCATGTAAACTTGCACGCTTGTCTCTCTCACCTACAGAAGTTGGCCTAACAAAAGATATTACCGCACCCACCTTGTTTCATTACCTCCATGGCATTGATAACCCAACTGAAAGAATGGTGGGTGGGCAGGAGTTGTTAACAGGAATTTATAAGCCAGGAAGAGGATTCTTGTTTGAATATGTAATGATTATCTTTACTCCCATCTCTGGAATTCCCTCCAGCCTCATCCGTGAATAATTTAAGTGTCCAGGCAGGAGCTTGTGTGGGGGGATAGAAGTTCAGCCCTTTTCATTCTGGGTGACTGCCCATTATTGCCGTCTGCATAGGTTCTCCTCCTCCACCAGCGCTCTGGGTAAACTTAGCTAGGGAGAATGCCTTTGGAAAGCTCCCTTCCAGGAGAGTTAATCTCAGCAGCTGCGTGTGTGTCCTGAGGCAGAAGAAAAGGAAGGAAAGCAACCAGAACAAGAGTGAAAGGCAGCAGCAGTGAAGGGAAGGTCGGGGGAAGCAAAGTCCAAGCAAGAACGGAGGAAAGAGATGACGGGTTCATTATTCATGGTGGCCAGATCCTGACTCCCCTGAAATTCTGGTGTTTGCACCTCAAGTCCTGTGTCAGCCCCTTAGAGAGATAAGGACCAGTGGGAAAGTTTGGCTCCAGATCTGAGCATTGTTCTAGGGGGAGGAGGTTGGGCCTGGGGTTCTGGTTCTGCCCATCTCTGCTCATGACCTTTACTGCGGGTTTTGTGGCTTTTTAACATTTGTTCTAAAACCTCAGGCTTCAAGGGGCAATAAACTCTATATTTAAGGGCCCTGTTCTGTGTCTGCTCTTTACCTGCCCATGCTGAGACTGCTACCTCGGGATAGTTCTGCTTTGGGGGTACTGTTGGAACCCAGGCACCATGGAGTCACACAATGGACGGGCCAGAAATGCCACTTTGCCGTGATGCCTTAACTGGAAGGATGTGGCTGGGATGTGCTGCCTGCCAGTTGGAGAGACCAGGATCATTTCTGTTCCCCTCCTGTAGTGACCCAGCACAGGCTGGACGGACAGATGGTCAATTGATTGGCCAGAATACTTCCAGCATGGAAAGCTCCCGCTACTCTGTGTCCACAGGTTAAAGATGCTGGTGGATCCATGACCATTCACACGTTTGGAGCCTATTTTGGCCTGACAGTGACCAGAATTCTGTACCGGCCCAACCTGGAACAGAGTAAAGACAAGCAAGGCTCTGTGTACCACTCCGACCTTTTTGCTATGATTGGTGAGTTAACTGTGGACTTGGAGACTCCATGAAAGCTGTGGTGGGTCCTTCCTGCACCCCACAGACTGTGGTGAAGCCAGACTGGAGCCAGTGCCCTAGTGGTGAAAAATTCTGTACCCCATTTCCAAATCCTGACACCCCAGAACTGGCTAGTTTTCCCCCTGCCCTGGATCAGATCAGAACTGGTGCCCTAGAGTTGTAAGGCTCCATGTGCCATTCCCAGACCCGCCTAGGCCCAGCCAGTCCGCCCGGCCTGGGGTCCGATTGGAAGGGGTGCCCTAGAAATGAAAAGCTCCATGTCCTATTGCCGTTTGGAGTGTCGATAAGAAGGAAGGGTTGGCGGTGGAGGTGGAGCTGGGGATTTGGGACACAGCTGGCTTTAGCCTCCTCTCCATGTAACTATCCTCTCTTGGTGTCTTTTCAACACTCCCACCCCCTTGCTGCTCCCTGTTTTCCTTCTCCTCTGTCCTGCCCCTTCCCCACACTGTCCCACTCCTGCCTCTGCTCTCCCAGGTACCCTGTTCCTGTGGATGTTCTGGCCCAGCTTTAACTCGGCTGTTTCAAACCATGGGGACGCGCAGCACCGAGCCGCCATTAACACGTACTGCTCCCTGGCCTCCTGTGTCCTCACCACCGTTGCCTTCTCCAGCCTGCTGCAGAAGAAGGGCAAGCTTGACATGGTAAGCACGGGCTGGAGACGCCTGCTGTGCCTTCTGCTGGCAAGAGGATTCATGGCTCATGGATGATAGAAGGGCCAGGCAGTCTGATTGGGGCTTCTTCCTTCGCTGAGTGCATTGGATTTCATGGGGTGCTGAAAAGGCAAAGCCTCTGAGGCTAGGAGCTCTGGATGCAACAGCAGCTCATGGAGGCAACTCCCATGTTAGTGGGATGAATCATTTTGCAAAGCAAAAATGAAAACCATGTGCAGGATCCACGCATTGGCAGGCGCGTGGAAGTGTTTGGGCACATGCAGGAGCAGATGCGTGATCACCTGTGGGCTAGTTGTCCCATTCAACAGCAGTGCCATGCAGGCCCCTGTGCTGCAGAGCCAGTGGGAATGGCCTTGTGGTGCCGAGCATGTACCAGGGCTGAACTGTATGGTGTCCTGCAAATGTATTGTGTTAGGTGTGTGTGTGTTTGTGAACGAGTGGTGTCCATACAGTGTTGTGTGTTTCAGAGCAGGGCCCATACAGTGTTTACTGTGTGTGTCTGTGTGTGTGCATGCGTATGTGTGAGACAGCAGGCCCCGTACAGTGTTGTGTTTATGCCAGCCCCAAGCTTTGTGAGTAGTTGTGCAGCAACGTGCATGTGTATGTGCAGTTTTTTGTTTCCATGACATGAAAATGTTGCCCCAGCCCATCAGCTGTCCACATTTCACCTTCAGTCTCCTCCCCTTCATGTAACTTTTGGTGGTCAAAAATGTCTGACTTCAGGTAAATCCAGAAGTTGGGAATTTGTGATGGGCAGGGAGCCAATCCCAATGCAGAGGAAAATGGGCCCAGATCTTCATCTTCTCTGGGAACGTTTTCTCAGCCAGGTCCCCTGCTTTTCTCCCAGGTTGGCTTGAAATGTTGCCACTAATGGGTTTAAAACGCTCTTGTCACAAAGCTGAAGTGGTAAGGCATGAGCATTATTGGTGCAGGTTCTTATCCAGAATGCAACGCTGGCTGGAGGCGTGGCTGTGGGGACTGGCGCGGAGATGATGCTGACTCCATACGGATCCCTCATCGTCGGATTCCTCTGTGGCATCGTGTCCACCATTGGCTTCGTCTATTTTATGGTAAGTGTTGCTCAGAGGAATCTCTTGCCTCTTAGTTAGGGAGAGCAAATAATCTCTCTCCTCCTTCCCTCCAGCCATTCCTGGAGTCCAAGCTGCACATCCAGGACACCTGCGGCATCCACAACCTACATGCCATGCCAGGGCTTATTGGGGGTATTGTGGGGGCTGTCACCGCAGCCGCAGCCACTGAAGAAGTATACGGAAAGGAAGGGTAAGATGGCTTAAAACTCTCCCATGGTGGTGGGGTGGGTTATGGGACAGCCTATGTGTTGAGGGGTAGGGAGATGAGTCAATGGCAGCAGCTGAGCGCCCCTTACAGATATGCATCCTGAGTGGTGCTGGGCCTGTAGGTCGGGCTACCACCTGGCTGCTATTTGACCAGCGTGGCCGGTTTTTTTTAATGGATTTGCCAGTTGCCAGAAAAATAATTTAATCGGTTGGGGTTTTTTACGTGGGTCTAAAGATCTGTATGATTATCACAGCACACGGGGTTATCTGGTGTTAGAAGTTTCTGTGCTCTGTTAAGGATGCTGCAGTGTTCCCCCTTCCGCAGTTGAAGTGATAACGGATCAAAACGGTTGAACGTACAAGAGCTGTCTGCCCAGCACCATGCAAGCATGCCGCGTGTGTGTGAGAGAGTGGCTCTTGGGGGGCGGGGTGTTGTGGAGTTGCCTTGTGGGAGGAGAGGGTGCTGCCTCTTGTCTTTCAAAGGTAGTAGCTCTACCTTGAGGGCTGGGTCAGGGCCTCTTCCAGCTGACCCCTGATGTCCCCTGTTGGGAGCCCCTATAACTCCAAACCCCACTTTCATTCTGGTCCTGGAGGACGCTGAGCAGGGGCAGTTGGGTTCATGAAGGGGCATCTTTTTATTGCTTTTAAACTCCAATTAAACCCTGAAGGCCTGGAATCCACCCTGGGTCTTTTTGCTCTTGGATTTTGCAGCCTGTTGGTCCAGACTCAGCCTCTGGGGGCTGGAAGAGAAGGAATAAAAGCAAAGAGGGTGGGCTGTGTTGCTACAATCTCCCCCACTTAATGGGAACATGTCCACTCAGTGCTGTGGAGGTGGTTTGAAGGGGCTGTGAATGAAGCTCCCATGTTCTCTACGGCGCAGACTCCCTGACTCACAGGAGTGTCTCTCTGACAGCTGGTCTCATTGTTTCCCTTCCTCACAGGCTCATCAGTGCCTTTGACTTCACGGGTGACTACAAGGATCGGACGCCCAGGGTTCAAGGGGGATTCCAGGCAGCTGGCATTTTTGTGTCCATGGCCATGGCCTTGGCTGGGGGGGCCATTGTGGGTGAGTGGGCTGTGTGCAGGGAATGAAAAAGAAGCTGAGGGCCAGGCTGTGGTTGTAGAGTGGCCAGCTCAACCATTCTAATTGCTCAGACCCTGGCTTACAGGAAGGGCTCCTCTCCTGGGCTAGAAGAACCTGTTCACTCCCGCACAGAACCCTGAAATTGAGATGAACCCTAAGGCTTTTGAAAATATGTGGCTTATCAAGGACTATGGCTGGGGAAGGTTTTGTTCTCAACTGGCCCTATCACAACAACCCCTTAATACCTCTCCCACCCCCATATTGCAGGAAGTCCTACTTCCAAAAGTGGCACTTCCAGATGTAATGATGTCACTCATGTGGAAAATGTTGATTGGTTGAAACTACGATGTCATTTCCAAAAGTACTGCCCTCTGGAGGTGGGACTTCCTAGTGTGGCTGCGCCTGTGCTGTGCCCTGCATGTCCCAGCAGAATGGGTAGATCCTGGCTCTCACACATCGTCCACGAGACACGCTGGGGGTAAAGCATGTCTTTGACAGCTTGGTGGGGGGAATTGCCCAGATGTTCTGCAGCCACATCTGCCACTCCATCCCCTTTTAACAGGCAGGCCTGGCAGGATGAGACTTTAAGGCATTTTATGAACCAAAAGGGGGACTGAAAAATACCATCAAGAACCAGGAAGGCTGCAATGAACGGGGAACATAAAGCCTTGAGGGGGTCAGTTCTGTATCCCAAAGAGGGCTGAGCATTTCCAGGGACAACAGGCCAGGGCTTGTGAGGTCCCTGAGGCTTCTGCTTCTAGCTGAACCCCGCAAGCCCAGAAGGGGAAAGGAAACAGACAGAGAATGTAGTAGAAGCCTGACTCTCAGCAGGTTCAGCCTGAGTCCTTTGGCTGGTATGGAGGTGTCAGATTGGGATTGGTTCAGTATGTGGCTGGATTGGGTTAGGTTTGGCGTGAGTCTGGTTTGGTTCTGTGCTGAGCTAAGGGTCTGTTCTAGTTAGGGTGACCAAATAGCAAGTGAGAAAAATCAGGACTGGGGATGGGGGGTAATGGACACCTATACAAGAAAAAGCCCTGAATGTCGGGACTGGCCCTATAAAATTGGGACATCTGGTCACCCTAGCTGTAGTTCTCATTTTCTCTGCCTCTGGTTGGCTGCCCAGGGTGTTGTCCCTGAAGTCAGATGGTCTGCATTTTCCCATTTGACCTTCTGCTGCTACCATGCTGTGGGTGATTGGGGCCTGGCAGAATTCTAGCCCAAACCTCTCCCACTGTGTCCCAGGGACCTCGGCTTCTTTCAGAGCAGCTCACTCACAAGCAGGTCTCCATTCTGGGAAGCTCTTTTCTACTTTCAGCATCTCACAGATAGTGGGAAAGGAAATGGTCCGTTCCCCAGCTGTTTCCCTGTACGGTTGCCCACATTGCTATAATGCACCACGTGATACGGAATTCATTCTTTAAAATTACCCCCAACCTGTGAACGCCACTGGTTAACACCGAGTTCCCATAAAGAAGATGTTCTCAGTCTGCGAGGCAGGGAGAATATGAAGGGCCAGGGCTAGACATGGTCAAAACTGACCCAATCTTACTTCACCTACAACCCGGGGAGGGAATAGTTTCCCTGACGGAAGGAACTCTTTCCCCAGTGAGGCTCATCCCTAGCCCTGGCTGCTCGCCTCAGTGGGGCTTCTTTCTCACTGACGGAGGCGTTTCCCATCTCACTCCATTTTGTTTCTTTAAGGTGCTATTTTGAAATTGCCGTTCTTGGGGGACCCTGCTGATGAGAACTGCTTTGAGGATGATGCCTACTGGGAGGTGAGCACTGAGGGCTATGGGGTCTGGTCCTTGTCACTGGCCAGGGCAGAGAGCTTTGAGGACTGGTGTCCTGTGTTTGCAGGAAGGGGAGGGGTCGCAATTTGTGATTTGTGATTCATGGGGTTGGGGTAATGGGCTTTGGTCAGGGAGTGGACCAGGGGAGGTGTTGGGCTCCGGTTTGTGGCTTCGGGCCTGAGCTATGTGGACTCCTTGGCAATGTGTCACAAGGTGGCGCTATTGTCTATGACATGGCGGCATCACTGTTTATACAGTATTTTCCCTCCCCATCTGTGTGCTCTGGCACCCCCCACTGGCAGGAAAGCGGGCTCTGCCGAGAAACCATGACAAGGCTACCGGGCCTGATGGACATTTTGCTGTCTCTGCAGGTGCCCGAGGACGAGGAGAGCGGCCTGTACCACATGCATGACCCCACCCTGAAACCCGTGACTCCATAACCCACCTTGGTAGGCAGGGCCGAGACACATGGGAGGCCAGGAGAAGGGAGACCTTGGAGATCCCAGGACCTGGGCGCCCTGAGAGCACCAGGACTTGGAAGCACTGCACAGACAGGGACTAATGGATGCTAGTTGCCCTAGCGGTAGCGTGTAGGCACAGGGCACTGCCCAGTGCTACGCACACATGGGCTAATCCACCTGGGGCTAGGATCCATGGCAGCACGCTTGCCTCATGGCAGAAATGCTGGGCACAAGACCTCTTTGGCGTGGGCATGGATAGGGGAGGGGGGTAGGGTGTGGGTATATATGGCTGCATAGTGTGACTGTGCTAACTGCCTGGTGTCGGGGTCGCAGTAAGGGCAGGATTTCACCAGGAGAAGGGTGCTAAATGGCACAGCTCCTGTGTCTCAGGTCATGCCCAGCCTAGTGAAACATTACCCTAAAGGTGACTGCTCAGGTGCTAGGCCAGTTTGGGGAGGGAGGGCACCACGCAGCTTGCAGGGGAGCGTGGACGGTGGCCGTGGGAGGGATACTCTCCATCATCCGGCTGGTAGGAGATCACAGACAGACCCTGACTTGCCTCTCCCCCGGGTTTCCTTTAGGTGGCGCACGGACTCCTTTTCAGTCTCTAGGTCTCCAGAGAAGCGAATGGTGTATTTCTGGAAAAGGAGGTGCCCAGCGCCAACCCCCATCTGGACACAGACACTTTGAAAGCTTCTAAAGTCCCTGTTTCTTTTCCCACGTTTCCTTCCTTGGTGCGATAGCCTGGAATCGGCCTGGTTTACACTAAGCACGCTGGAGAACCACCAGTGAAGCCGTAGTGTCTGTGCTTACCTGAGAGCACAGGGCCAGAGGTTTGAAACGGACATTGGCGCGTCTCCCTTAGCACTGCCACAGGGGCAGCGGGAAAGGGCTTAGCAACTAAGGAAAGTGGTTTTGCTAGGTGCTTGTTGGGTGGGGTCTGGTGGGCTCTCTCAGGCTTCAAATTCCCAGAGTTTTACACTGGACAATTCAGCTAGTGCTGTGCCTGGGCCCTGAGTTAACTGGGCCCCATGACGCCTTGGATGCTGAGGGGATTGTGGAGGATGAAGGGCCAATGATGAGGGATCCAGTTCAGAGATAAGAGAAGCCTGTCCTGCAGCTGGGGGAGGCTGTTACACTTAGAGGAGATAATCATACTTGGCAGGTATCCAGCGCCTTGCAATCGTTAGTAGTTAACCCTCACAATGCTCCTCTGAGGTGGGTAAGCATCCTTATCCCCGTTTGGCAGAGAGGGAACAAGGAAATAAAGGGACTTGCTCAAGGGATTAGAACTCAGGAGTCCGGGTGCCTAGCCCCTTTCTCAGTTCCTTTGTGACGCTGACTCAAAAGTTAAACAAATGTTTGATTTCTCACTCTGACAACTGGGTCCCTGACACCCTGAGTTCGGCTGCCCTTCTCTCTCCCTCCTCTTTGGGATTAGCTCTTGCTCATGGGATGTGTGAATAAAAAGCACCAACCATGTTGTTCTTTCCAGCGCTGTGCACCCACTGGGTAATGAGCAGTGAGAGTCGAGTGGAACTCTGGCCATAGCCCCATTTCCACCAGTAGCAATAGAGAGGGAACCATTTTGGGAGGATGCTGGGATAGAGACAGATTCACTTGCTATGTGATTGGTTCATGGGAAACTTTCAACCCTCAACGGAAGGTTTGGGGGGTTGATCTCTGTTTTTGTTGCAAAACAAGACTTCGAACAGCCCAGAGCGCCACCCTACCAGCCTGCTCTCTGAGCCAGGGCAATCGGGGACTGAGCAGGCCAACAGCCCCCTCCTGCCACTACAGTGAAGCCCGGGAGCTGGAACACTGCTGGTGAGAACACGAGAGAGCATCTAAAATCCAAGGACGGGGTGAGGGGAGCCAGTTGGCCTGTGGGCCCGATACCATGTTCCTGAAATACATTGCAATCTGTCTTTTCCCAGGTGCTGAGCCCCCCTCCCCTCAATCCCACTGAAGTCAGGGGAGCTGGGAAGCTCCTCACCTCAGGGAATCGGGCCCACATGATCTGGTTTCAGACTGACTTCAGACATGTCATGTGTTGAGCATCGTGCGCTGACGTACCAGGGCCCAGCTGCTTAGAGCCAGGCACCGGCAGGGGGTCAGATTTCCTGAAGAGCTCCGCTCCCATTTAGGCACCAAGATAAAGGGCCAGATTCTCCAAATTGCTCAATATGGTGGGTGCTGGGCCCTTTTAGAAATCTGGCCCCAATGGCAAATGCTGAGCACTTGAAAATCAGGCCCATACACTGTAGGCACAACGATCCCTGCTGTATTCACATTTTCAGCCAGTGCCCATATGAGTGACTGGTTTGAGGTCTGGCTGGGCGTTTGGGTGCACAGCTGCACTGGCTGCATGTGAAATCATGATAACCGCACATGCAGATGTTGCACCTGCACGGTTCTGATGATCTGGGCCTGGGACTGCCTTGGGGATCGTTGGTACCCCCTCTGCTTCTCCAAACTGCCACTGTTTGGGGTCCAAATGGTGTCATGTGCCAGCTGCATGGTGAAACTTATTTTTGCCCCACATTGATCCTTTGTGAAAATGGGTCACTTTACTCTTCCACTCTGAGCAGAACAGCTGCCTCTGTGGTCCCCACTCCCGTCTTCTCCAGACTTCAGTGACCAGGCCTCCATCACTCCCCTGGGGAAGCTGTTTCACTGCCCAGTTATGGACTATTAAGAACGTTCCCCTCTTTGCTGGTTTCAGGCCATTCCTCCTGGCCCAACCCCTCTCCTGGGACAGATCATTCCCTTCCATCTAGATGGTTATGTTGGAGGAACCTGATCCCAATATACAGAATGTAGAGCCTTTCCCATATTAATACCTAGCTCCTGTATAGTGCTTTTCCTCAGTAGAGCTCAAAGTGCTTCACAAAGGAGGGCAGTATCATTATCTCCACTTTACAGTTGAGGAAACTGAGGCACAGAGTGGGGAATGATTTGCCCAAGATCACTCAGCAGGCCGTGGCACACTCAGGAATAGACCCCTTGTCTCCTGAGTCCCAGTCTAGTGCTCTAGCCACTCGACCTTCCCCCATCCATCAAGCACATGAGGGAAAAACTGGCATTAAGAGATGAATTTGGAGAAGGGGAGAAAACCCATTCTGGAGCCAGTGTATTTCTCGGGGTAACAGATGAGGAACGGAGAGGGAAAAGGAAAGAAAGGTGGTGGGAGGTGCCATGGGGTCTCTTGTCTATGTAGTTCTCACACCTGAGGGGGGAGATGAAAGTAGCTATTCACATCGCCTTGGGATGTGACACCCTCATTTTCCACGCTGGGTAAAGACAAAAACCCTTTACAAAATGTTTCTGGAATTTGTCAGCAGCTGCCAGCAGCAGCATGTTAATTAAGTGTTGGCAAAGATGGAAGCAAGAGACGAGGCCCTGCTCTAATTGGACAGTTTGCTTGGTGGAACTGAAAAACATTGTGACAAAGGAGGAGGCTCCGAAACGCTATGTTCCCCCAGCACGATGTGGGGCGAGGAAACCCAGCGCTTAGGAGATGCTCTTGTAGAAACTAGGGTTTGTCTTGGTTAGTTTGACCTGAGATGACCCTGCTCTGAAAAAGACTGCCGTCCTCTGCAGTAATGGCCCAAAGGCTGCAGCTTGGAGCACGGCAGCAAGGAAGCCAGTACCAGAGGGAGAGAGGCATGAGCTTGGGTAGAGTGGGAAAACCTAGGGGCTGGGCTCTTGGATGTTTTAAAGGGGAGCTCTCCTTGAACACCTCCCCCGCCCCAGGCCCTGCGTCAGAGACTCCATTTCCTGGGCCTCACACAAGTGCAAAGGGAGTGTGAAACAGGATCAGAGCCAAGTGGCAAGGTTTTGCCCTGGTGGATGTGATGGCACAAGGGGCATGGCAGTGAAGACTCAAACCCCTGTGTCGGGGCTGGTACCAATCAGTGCCACTCCCGGGTCAGCTGGAGAAAGGGAGGTGAGGTGCCCCTGCCTGTGGCGTCAAGCTGGCTGAATTGCCAGGGATCCTAGTCCCCCAGGTCCATAGAGAGCCAGGGAGAGACCTTGGGAGCTTCATTCTTTTGTGCTAATAATTGTATTAATGTGATTAAAAACCCATTCCAGTATTGTGAAGTAGTTCCTTCCCTGCTTAACTAACTGCCCCAGGGACTCAAAGACCTTACTGCCTTTTCCCTGTGGTGCTTTTTGTTCGCTGGACTTTACGCTCCAGCCTAACAAGTTTCACTTTCTATTTTGACTCATGGGGCCTGATTCTCAGTTTTGCTCACCTTTTTATGCAGCTCTGGCAATGTCCGGGAGCCTCAAAGGAGGCGGAAATGCCCCCCTGAGAATACCTGCCTCCCATGGATGGCCTGGTGTGGGGCAGATGTAAGTGATCCCAGTAGGGTGCTAGGTCAGGGTATTTCAGGGCCTGGTACGGTGCTTAAAGCCCCTGCCCCAAGAGCAGGAATAAAGTGACTGAGGGCCAGGACTGGGGCCCATCCAGGCTTCCCTGCACTAGTTTGGTGCTGTGGTGTTTGGGCTCCAGCAGGGAAAAGATTTAGTCCCACCTCCCTCCCCTCGCAAATCGTTTTCACGGGGAAGGAAACAGAGACCTCTGTGAACACAACTTCCTCTGTGGGGGATCCTCTTAGGTTTTGTGAACCGCCTGTTTAGGTTTATTTTCAACCCAAAATATCTGAGTGAGTCTTTCTGATGTGCCTGTTGCACATGCTAAAGGGAGAACTCCTTAGGAGCCAGGGGGAGCCCGGTGTCATGGCTCTAGATTATTCTGGCCGTGCAGCTTTGTCCCTATCCTTTCTATTCAGCTCATCTCTGTCTGCTTATCACAGTGCAACGGAAGTGCTGGTGTCCCCCTGCACCCTGCCTGGCACCATCCCCCAGGTCTGTGCCGTAGGGAGCGTTACATCATGCTGGATTGTGTGTTCCCTGCCCCAGACTCGGGCTAGCGGAGCTCGCGATGGTGCAGTTCGGGCTGGAGCTCGGTCTCTTAAGCCCACGGCTCAGATCCCAGAGTTGGTCAGCCCGAGCCACACAGTCTGCGCAGCTATTGTGAGAGGGCCAGAGGCTGGGCGGCTCGCTCCCAGATGCAGTGCGGACGTGCCCTCTCTGGCAGCCCTTGTGTGGGGAGAGGAAGTCAGCGGCCAAAAGTTCAAACAGCCTCATTGCCTTAAGAAGGTCACTACCTCATGTCGCCCTTGGGGAGAACATTGTGCGGGGGACCTTTGCTGAACTTTATGAGCCGGCTCTGCCCTCTGTGCATGCGTCTGTCAGGCAGACAGAGCCCTGCGCTTCTCAGCCCCTCTGCCCCAACAGACTCATTTGCTCTTTCAATAGACTGCATTCCTCCCTAGTGCTAAGTTCCCATTCCTGTCTCTGGGAGATGGTGGGCTAGGCTTTCTAGATTGAGTGCCCCCTTTTGCTTCCCACTGCCCTCAGCAGAGCCCTGGCACAGAATGCCAGTCTAAAGCTGGCATGTGTGAAGTTCAGTGACAGCCTTCTTAGTGGGCTGGGAGCTTCCCACCGGGGGGCTGTCGAGAGCACAGGTTTGACCTCTGCTGGAGAGGGGGCAGGAGGGCCTCTGAGAAAAGTCACTGAAGGTTTCAGGCCTAGGTTCTGGGGGATTATGAGGTACAAATTGGATGGGAAGGATGAAGATATTGACTAAAGCAATCCTGAGACAGGTTCCCATGGGAGGGAGAGGGGGGGACTGGATGAAACAACCCACGTTCACGCAGGCTCTAAGACTCAGCCTAGCAGCTAATTGGGATGGATCAATGGGCCAAGAAGCAGAAGAGTTTAAAAAAAAAAGAAATTCTCATGTAAAGTTGGTGGCTTCCCCTGGTGGATAATGTTAAATGGTGCTGGAAGGGGGAAAGGGGCAAGGTGGGGACCAGCAGCACTTATTTCTGTGGAGAATAGGCAGGCAGCTGGGTTTAAATCATACTCCAGCTGCTGAAAAGGCTGCGTCAGTGCTACTTCCACAGGGAAGGCCTGTCCTCAGCTCACTAGTTTCCCTGGCTGGAATAGGAACTCTGCTGTGCATCTGTAGGGGAGTGTCTGGCTGGCAGGGTGTCTGACTCTGTGTGCATGTGTTTGTCACAGTATGCATGTGTGTTTGTCTCAGTGTGTCTGTGCACATGTTCGTGTGTGTCAGTTTGTGGATCCACAAGTGTGTGCATGTCATTCATAGAGTGTCCTTGTGTGTCAGTTGTGATGTGCCTGGGTCGGTCTGTGTGTCCATGGGTGCGTACATGAGTGTGTGTGTGTATGTATGTGTGTGAGAGTGTCACGGCGTATCCATATGCATGCATGTGTGTCAGCCACGGTGTATCTGTGTGTTGGTCTCAGTGTATCCATTTGTGTGTATGTGTGTTGGTCTCAGTAAGCCCATGCATGTGTGTGTGTATTGGTCTCAGTGTGTGTGTTGGTTTCAGTGTGTCCGTGTGTGTGTGTGTGTGTGTGTATGTGTGTGTGGGTCGGCCCCTATGTCCATGTGTGTGTGAAAAGCTCTTCAGACCCTTCTGAAGGAGCTCTGTAAATTGTAATCAGATTAAGGCAGCCAATCACTTAGAGCCCTTGAAAAGGGCATACGTTTTCTAATCAGTACCTAGCATTGAGTCTCACAAAGGGTCTAAGTAACTCGGCAGGGGTCGGGCCCTCTGGAGCGCTGGGGAGGGGGTGCTCCTTTCTTTTCTCTCTGTCCCTTGTAATTATGTCAATTTGCTAGCCAAATTGTTTGCTTGAGTGGACAGTGGGGGCTTGCCTCCCCTGGCCCTATTCATGTGGTAATGTGGGAAGGAACATGGTCTCCTGGCTTCAGGAGATGCTGCCGGCCTCCCGAGAAACAGCTACAGCACACACAGTCCCAGAGCAGGGACCCGAACCTGCAGGGAAGAAACTCAGGCAGGCTGCTAGTGTCCTTCCAACGCCCAGCTCCTGGGGCAGGCGCAGGTCACCGAAAGGGTGCTTGGCTTCCATATATTGTTTGCTTGAACTTTCATGCTTGTTTCCTGTGGTTGAGTTTTGAGGTTCTTTTCCCTGCCCCAGGGCTGCATGGTCACTGGAGGGAATACCACAGACACTGGGGAATTCAGCTGCAGGAAGATGCCACCACGTTATGTACAGCATCTTTCATACAGTGCTTTAAAGAGTGAAATCCTGTTCACACTTGTCAGAGGGAGCAAGGCAAGGCAAAGACAGGGCGTTGCAAAGGAACAAGAATGGCACCAATAGTGGTAAGAGAGTGGAAAGGAATGGACAAGAGGCCAGTGCTAGACAAATGGAGAGAGATTGAAAGACAAGGTCCATAAAGGTGGCCAGATGGTGGCAAACACAAAGAGGGAAATGCTGAGCTATTAGTGAGAAGGGAATAGCAGTATCCTGAGTGTGCTGGAATCTGGAGGAGTGGGACGGGGAGGCCTGGGAGAAGGGAGTTGCAATAGTCTAGCTAGGAAGTGATGTTGACCTGCACGAAGACTCCTGCAGGGAGGCCATGCTATTCTTGGATCAGGGCTGCAGAGACAGCCAGAGGCAGGTCTCAGACCCCAAAAGAGCAGAATTCAGTGTCAAGGATGATACTAAGATTGCAGACTATGCAGGCAAATGGAAGCTATGCGTTGAGCAGGGAGAGGGAAGAGATGGAGTTGTATTGGAGGAGAGTCCTCTTGCCCTAGAGATGCCCATCTCTTGGCTTCGTGACATTTGGCTAAAGCAAGTTGTGATGAAGCATCAAGCTTATATGGTCGAGACAAGCCAAGAGGAAGGTCAGGGGGATTCTGCAGAAGAGACAACATTACCAGAGAGAGATGCAATTCCTGATAATGTTGGTAATACAGGGAGCAAGGGTGGGAAGGCAGGATCAAACAACAGGGAAGAGGGTCACAGCAGGAGGCTGGATGGTCTGGGGAAGCAGATGAAGGGAAAAGTGCCAATGTGCAGAATTGGATTTAGCTGCTGTGAAGGGATAGTGTGGAGAATTCATGCCGTCTTTGATTGTCATCCATGAACTGTATCTGGGACAGATGCTCACGGGGCATCTGTGTGCCATCTATGGGCTGGATACAAATGGGGGCTGCCATACATTGCCCTCTGCTCCAGCTGCGATGCCAGCCTTCTCTCCCATTTGTCAGCTCCTCCCACAAATATGTTTGCACCTACCTCTATGTTTGGAATGCCCTCTGTGAACTGGCTCTCAAGGCCCCATCTTCTCTGGAGTCTCACTCTGCCGTGACACCTCTGAGGAAGCCACCAATAAGTGCTGGTTGGGCTGAGATGCAGCTGGGGAGAGCTGGCACTTCACCTGTTCAGAAGAACCAAGGAAATTCTGTTTGCCAGTGTACATGTGTCCGTCTAAAATGTATGTACTTGATTGCATCCCTCTCCCCCACATCCACCAATATAGGGAACAGGATCCTGTTTGTTTTAGTCACATGCCAGCGGGAGAGGGCAATGCAGCTCAGTCCTGACCTACAGCAGCCCCACTCTGAGTCCCCCTATAAGTGCCATTCTGACTGGCAATATCCTCTGCTGTCTGCTCGTGCCCCACCCTCCTGCAGCTCTGCCAACGCAGGATCCTTAGTGCTAAGTGGCTACGCTCCCTGCTAGTCTCCCATGCACCACTCTACTGCTGCACCTCAGTCCCTGATGTCCCTAATTTAGGGCACACGCACAGCTCTGCCCAAACACCTCCACCCCCTGGATTTGCAGCACTTCCCGCTACTCCAGTCCTGGGCCTCTGCTGCGAAGAGAAGAGAGTGTGAATCACACCGAACTGTGTCACTGCTTTTGTGACACACCTAACCACCCACACACGGACGAGCATTTGCATATATTTTGCCTGCGAGCCCTTGTAAAGGGGAGCCTTTATTGCCTGTATAGATCACAGTGTGTTAGTTCAGGGGCTGCTTTGTATTGCATCAGACAGGAGATTGCCAGCTAGGGTCATCAAAAGTCCTGGGCTGGGTAGAAGAGACAGGAGGAGGGGGAAGCTCTGACAATACAGACTGGAGGATTAAAAGGAGCATATAAAGTTCCCATTGAGTGAGACAAGAGGCTGTTCACTCAAAGATTGACAGCAACCAGGAGGCCAATTCTCACCACAATATCCAATTAATTCTCTACCCTCTTCTCCACCGTCTCTTCCCCCCTCCTTCCCTGGGCTGGCACATGAGCAGGGAAGGGCTGAGGCCGAGATCCTCAACAAGGTCATTAATTACTCTTGATGAAGAGCAGATTGTTGAGCCTGGAAGGATTCAATTCAGGCATCAGGCTAAGTGGCAACCCCTTGTTCCATCCTCACCAGACTCTCATCAAGTTGGCCCGCCCCAATCATCCATCTCCCCCAAATCTCAAGCATGGAAGAACTGTAAGACTGTGAGTTTATCTATGCTGCAGACCAGGGTTGAGATGCTATGGGACAGGATTGAGGTGTATTGGCAAAGTTGTCTGTAGAGAGCCCAAAACAGGCTTAACCAGAGGTGCTATGGATGAAGACTGAGGTTCAGACACTGAGCTTTTTTATGAGAAATTATCCAGGACTTCTCCTTTCTGCTCAATAGGGCTAGTCAAAACCTGGGTTTTGATGGAAAATTGGGGGTGTTGACTAAAAAAGATTTTTGCAAGAAGTATCTGCTTTCCACAGAAAAGTTCAAATTTCAAATTCAAGACCCCAAAATTTTCAGCCAAATACTGAAAACATTTAGTTGGGGGTTTTTTTGTTTTGTTTTTTTGGGAGGTGGGAATGGTTTTAAATTTTTTGACAAAAAGCCAGAATTTTCCATAGAAACAAGCCACATTTTCCAGCCAACTCTATTGTTTAATTCCAGCCAAGGTTTTCTGTCTCTAGCACTAATATTCCTCATATGAGGTTCGTTAGCACATGAGCTTCTTCTGTGTCATCCCCTGAACCCAGTGTTACAATGAAAAATCAGTCAGAGTCTGATTTCACATCAGTTTTACAACATTGCAGCTCTGCTGATGTCAGTGAAGTCCCTTCTGATTTAAATTGGTGTAAGTGAGAGCAGAACTGGGCCAATCAGGGAAATCTCTGCAACCTTTGAGAATTTACTGCCAACTGTCAGTCAATCTTCTTATTCCTTTGCAAACAGCTCAGCCTGTTACGAATAAAAGGTGTTTTTCTGAAATGTACACTGGCTGGAGCTGCTTTGTGAGCTTTGGCTCCAGGTGCTGGGCAGCTAAAATGCTTTCAAAGTGGGAAACTTCACAAACGTGCAGGGAAGTTTCCATGAAAGCACTGCTGGGCTGCAAGATCTGGAAGCACCATCATGCTATGTTTTTATGCCAGTGGCCCCACCATTTGACCAGGCTTCCAGGGGCATTTACACTGTGGCTGGCTCACCTGGGTGATGTCACAATCCCTGATATTAACATCCTGAGGCTGCAGGCTTCTCCCACGTGGCTGGAAACTGGCCTGCATCCTCTTCCCCCCTTTGACTCTTTAGTCAGGGCTGGGGATTGCAGTTAATCCTTCATGATTTCTGGGGTGGGACAGAGGCTACGGCAGCATTATGGATTTAACTGCTTGGTATGTCTCTACAGAGAGCTGCAACCTGGAAGTGCCCCTCCTGCAGCCCACGACAGACAGAGGAAAATGCATGTCTGGCTGGGCCTTCAGCAGCCTTCATTGATATGCACCATGGCCTGAGAGTCCCTCTGCCTCCCGCCTGCTTCCTCCCAGACACGCACACACTCTCAGTAAAGTTGTTTGAAAGTCCTCTGGCAGTTTTAGTGGCAACGAATAACAGATTAGCCATGATCTGATCAGCCCAGTATCTAAGCTTTATTCTCCCCGTTGACAAGTATTTGAAAGAGGGGAGGGGCCACTTTCAGCCCAAACGATGAATCTTTCACAGACAAGAATGGGCCTTTTTTCTCCAGCGAGGCCTCAGGCTGTTGGGTGCCCCGTTGCTAGGCGAGGCGTGAAGCCCGTGATTGAATGCCGGGCCTAGTCTGGCAGAGCCCTCGGGTTAACGGGATCAGGAGATTCACACCAGACATCTTGTTTTGTGGGATTTCTTTTTGCATAGGCATTTGATTGGCAGATAACAGCTCACCCGCCATTCCAGTCTGGAGAGTCCCAGCAGTTTCCTGTTGCCTCGGGGGTTTTGGTGAGTTATGGGCTACGGAAGGGAATGGGGGGATTTGTGGGAGAAGCCTAGGTGGGGGGAAGGGTGGGACACTTTGTGGCCATGAAAAGACAGCCACAGAGGCCTTTCCAGAGCAGGTCCATGAATCAGGATGTGTGGAGTTTGGGCCTCAACGGCTTGGCTTTGATTTATAAAGCTTGTCCCCCAGGAATGGCCCCTGTGCTCCATTCCCACACACATCCCTTTTCCCAATTTGTACACACAGCAGCCAATGGCTCCCAGCTCGTCGGGGGAAGCCCTTTCAATGGCGTGTTTTAAAAATGTCTCTCCTGAAGATTCATTTATTCCTAATGTCTCTGATGGGGAACAAGATCTAACTGGGGGGCCCTGTCTCTCTCTGCTCCCCCACTGAGAAATCCCTATCCCATGTAGAAATGCCTGCCCAGCCTGGGTACAGTGGGTTATGAAATGATCTGGTTTTCATGACCAGTGAAACCCCATTTAATCACAAAGAGAATTGAGTGTCCCAGGTGCTATTACTGAGGGATTGCAAGAATGAAACTGGAGGCCCCAGGACTGCTAGAGATAAACCACAACTCTTCGCTTTCAGGGAGATTTTCATCTTGCTGACACTCCTTGGGCATCAAGCCGCTCAGACACCAAATACCAGTGCTACCTTCAGCTTCCCATCTCAGCATCTCTGGACACTGGGTCTCACCAATTTCTTTCCTGTCCATCAGGTGTTACAGCAGCTCTGAGAATGTTCTGCTGCAACCACCATCGTCCACCTTTAGCTGTGAGATTTCATGGTCCGACGCCACCCCCTGTCACGTTATGATGTCTCATTATGGTCCATGACATCTCCCCCTGGGATACCCAAGTTGGGATGGCCTGCCAACTCTATTGCTCTTGCATTTCCTCTGCATGGATGCTGTAATGAAATATCAGACTGCCCTGGGCAGCCACAGTATCTGAGTATTCTGGAACCCGGCTGACCTCACGAGAGACGTTGGCAGTGGGAGTTTGACCATTAGGGCACCTGGGCCACCACCCTCTCACAATCCTGACCCGTTCAATCTAAATGAAACAAAGTCTACACCCATCCCACATCTCTGCACTATCCAGGGGCAGCATGGGAGAGACTCTTGTGAGGTTAAGCAGTTAAGCAGGGTTAAGCAGAGGGATGGATGGATGTTCCTTACTTGCTGTTCATCAGGTGGGATGTTACCCTGAACGTGCCCTTTGGTGCTCGGAGCATTGATAACAAGGACAGACCTGGCCACTGGAAACCCCCAGAGGAGCCCCTGGAAAGCTTCCTGCCATCCCTGTACTGGCAGGGCGCCCAGCCTTCCCCTGTGCTCGAACTGTTCTCTCCTCCGCTGCTCTCAGCAGTGGCTTCCTCCAGAGGATATTCACCTGGTGCTGCTCCCCCCTCTTACCCAAGTATCAACATCGGGGGCTGCCCTGTGCTCAGCCATAGCTTTGGGACCGTTCCTGAGGAGGAACTGGGAAGAACTGGGGTCACAGCGAGGTTTGCTGAAGGCCTCACGACGACCCCCACGATGCAGCTTCCCATCCAACCCATCACACTGATATGTGAACTATGGGACAGTAACGAAGTCGCTGGCTAAGGCAGGCTGGGCCAAACTCAAACCTGGTGTAAGCAGGTACAGGGTCCGAGCCCAAGGTCCGTAAAGCTCCATGCGCCCCAGTGGTGCTATGGAAGCATTCCTCTCCCCACGGCAGTCAGCCCATGCCCAGCAGGGAGGGAGATACATTTCCCTGCATACCTAAGAGAGAAAAAGGCAAATAATTAAAACCAAGGGTTTCCAGGCTATTTCTGGAGCTGCCAGCATGAGGCGCCCTAAGCTAAGGCACAGCACTCTTAGCTCCTTCCTTTTCTCCCAGACAGACAGACAGGTGTGTGTGTGTGTGTGTATGGCTGGCTGGGCCTTTGTGTCAGGGCCAGCGCACAGAGCAGTGTGGAAGCTGTCAAGTTCCCAGGCGCAGCAGAGGGCTGTCACTTTCCCAAAGCGCTCTCTCCACAGCAGGCAAGCTGTCGTGGGGTGGGAGGGAGGGGATTATTGCCCTCATAAATTTAACCCCCATTGTGAATATCATGTGCTGAGACATAGTGCTAGTTACCCACCTCTTACCCTTAGGGAGGAGACAATTGGGGGAGAGGAGGGGGGGGCTCTTGAACATCAGTCTCCGGCTTCTTTTAGGTTTTCACTGGCATGCAGTCATCACTTATTGCCCAGGGTCCCTCAAGGTTTTGCCCATTCCCTGCCCTGAGCTGAAACCACTACATTCGTTGCACTTGTTGTAGAGATAAAGGGGCTGACCCTTCGCCCCATCGAACTAATGAGAATTTCGCCACTGGGCTCTGGGTGAGTTTCTTTTCCCAAGACTCCGTGAAGCCCTGAGATCGGACTGAACCCAGGACAGAAGCTGCTTTGTCTCCTGCTCCCGGGGCATAGAGTGAATTTGTACTGGGTTTCACTGGCACAGATTTGGCAGTCTGGGGCGCTTGTCTATGCTCAGGGGCATAGACAACTTTGTTATTTAGAGTTAAAAATAAGAAACAAATAGCTATGGATCATCATTGTAATACATCATTGTATCCCATGCCTACATTTGTTCAGGTTTCATAAAGTGAGATAAACACGTGTCTCTTCCAAACCCAGGGTGTCCTTTATGTCTTAGCGCAAACCCTACATTTCTGGGAGGGCTAAAGTCCCCAAAGTTCCTAGTTGTCTAAGTCCATAATCCCAGGCTCCATTGTGCCCAGCCAGGAACAAAACGTCTACATGGGAAAGTTTTACTAGTTATACCAGTACAATTATATAAGTAGAGTTATGCCAGTATAACCCCCACATGGACATTCTTATTACAGCATAAGAGTAGCTTGTTTTGGTTTAGTTTAGCCCCCTTTCCGAGTATCATATGCTAAGGTGAAAAAAGCCACTCTTTTACTGTGACAAGAGCCTCTCCATGGAGCTTCTACCACTATAACTATATCACTTTAAATTCATATCTTAACTTATACCAAAAAACCCTTCCCATATAGGCAAGGCCTGAGCTCCCTTTGCTCTTCCCTGCGTCTCCCATTCACTCCCAGTAAAATGGGTCTTTCACAGCCAGGAGCCTCTCAGGTGCTCAGGCCCTCCAGCCACTGCTTGTGCCTGTCTTCCAAACCAACAATGAACAGGTCCCAGATTTACTGCCCCTCTTTCCCGGGGATAGTTCTTCTATAACCCTACAGCATCCTGCGCACTTGCTCTCTGTCTGCTTCTCTTATTTTTGTCTATTTCTGATCTTCTCCTTTTAGGAGTTTGGTCAAATCTCCAGGAGATCATAACAGGTCTATAAGGGCAGGTCACAGCTACCTGCAGGGATCTCCTGTGGGGCCTGCATGCGTTTCCATTACCCTGTCACATCTTCTTCTAGTTGGGTACACAACAGCAAACATAAGAGGGAAGGAGAAGGGAAATTAGGCTTACCAGTGCACAGAAATGACAGCATTGATGGGGATAGCCTCCCACATGCTGTATCAATATGCCCAGTGGTGCGGGCTTCTGGCAGGCACTGCAGGGCCAAACTCACGGATGATGGACTGTGTGCAGGGCCCAAGCATAATTTTTTCAGGCCCAGTACAAACTTGTAACACGGGGCCCCCTCCCACACACATACCCATGAGGTTGCAGCCTGGTAAAGTGAACCTTGCCCCCCCCCCCCCCCCCATGTGTGGGCCCTGACTGTGCTTCTTGCTTACTTCAGGCAGTTAAGTGTACCAGTTACCAAACTAAAACCTCAGCTGTAGCAACCAGAGCCTTCCCATTGCACTGCAGGTGCTCTGTCTTAGTAGGCAGCTTCCCCACAATTACAACATCTGCTCAAGCTGCTTGGCTGGTTGGTTAGTATGGGAGATGGGCAGCAATTGTGGCAGGCCAGGGCCCAGCAGGGAGGCTCCCCAATGTCTGGGGGAGCAGGCATGAAGGGCTGAGGTGCCAGCCGGCCAGTAGTACTGCGTGGGGTGGTTCCTGGGAACCTCAATGTAGCCACTGTTCTGCAGGAAGAAAGCATCGCTGAGGTGTTTTCTGACCTTCCCGTCCTAGTGCCAAGATGGGTTTGTTTTAGACCCACAAAGGACCCTAATTCATTCTCTCTCTATCCTTTAGAGATATCTCAGTGCACCGCCCACCCACTTTCTCCAGCTCCCAGCCTTCCATCTTGTGAAGCAACTGGCTCAACAGCTACTTGGCTTCTTCATGGTCTTAAAGACACTGCACACTTAGGTTTGACCATCACCGGCTGGCTAATTTCCCCAACCCTAATATTTATGTCTTCGCAGAGGTGACCATGGTTCTAGAAGCTTCATGTGCGACATCTGGCACGATACACGCACCAAAACTGGCTCCTCCTGATTCTATTCCTTATCCCACCGCTGCTTCAGTTGGCTTCGTCTTAATGATGCAGAACAGCTGGTCACACTTGACATAGGTAGACACGAGGAGGTAGCTTTATGTTTATGTGTGATGATCAGGAGCTATGGTTTTTGCCTCGCTCTTCTTTAAGAGCCCTGACCAACAGATCTGGTGTGAGACTCATGTCACACTTGGGCAGCAGCGCCTCCTGCAGCACAGAGAGAGAAAAACACTTTTTGGTTCTGGGCTTTTATGTTCTAGTCCTTAGAGGCTATAGTGCTTTATCTAATCTTTAGATAGGTAGCTATTCAATAAAAATCATGACCTATTGAGACAGGGTTAAGCATCCTCCTGGGAAGAGGGCCACCTACAGGGTCAAAAAGGGGAACATTTCCAAGGCAGAAGAGAGGAGAGGTACTGTGTCCCTGCAGAAGAGGAGAGAAACTTTCCTTCAAGGAATAGCCAATGAAACCTGAATTGGAAATTCTTTCATCAGCTATTTGAATAAAATATTGTGTGGGAGGAAGAAGAGAATCCAGCATGACCAAGCAAGAAACAAGGAAATGATTTCATCGTGATTTTTAATAACATTTCCCCAAATCAAGACCATTCTCCCATAGCTGCGAATGTCACCAGAAACAGAATCATTACACCTACCGCTCTCTCTGCATAACTATTGATACTCTCTCTATATAGATCTCATCTATGTCTGTAGCTATGCCTGCTGTATCTATCTACTTCTGTACTCTTCACGCTAACATCCAGCATGGTATGAGTCCAGTATCTGGAATACCTTCCATGCAAAACTTAGTGAATGAATAGACTGAGCTCTGGAACCAAGTGGTGCATAATGATTTCCTTTCACTTCTCCTTGCATTGGAAGCTGTCTGCTCCTCAGTGGGAATCCCTCTCAGTGGAGGAATCTCAGACTGGGAGCTCTTGTTCCATCGGGCCGGTCTGTTCACTTCACCCCATCATTACTTGACCAAAGGTGACTGAAATAAAAAGACTCAATGTAGTCAGAATGGCGGTTCTACGGGGGTGCATGGGGAACTTTGCCTTTCATGACGATGCTGCAAACAACATAGATGTCCTTTTCTAGTGAGCCAAGGAAGGGGGCACTTCATGGTCCTTGCTTCAGACAACAGGCCCCAGCTCAGACCAAAGTTGAGTCAAATCAGTATGCAGAAGTGGTATCCACTTGCCAATGGATTAGCATAAAACACTCTAGGAGGTAAATAGACATACAAGCAGCCACTGTGTGCAGCGTGGGGATGCCTCTTTGTTTCAGGCCCACTATTGTCACGGCCCCTGCTGAACAGTGACAGAGCGGGGCCTCTGTGTTGGTTTCTTACACTTTTTACTGCTGGATAAAAGGGGGGAACATAAAGAAAGGGGGAGAACTGTTTTTTGTTTTTTTTTAAGTCCAGACGAAGTTACAGATGTCTGTTAAACGTCAATTACAGCTGAATAAAGACGTCTGCTTAAGGCTTAGTTATGGCTCCTTTCAGCCAGGGAGATTTTTCCAGGGCTGGCCTGGAATGCCTTCGGCAACCTAATTTGGAGATTGTAACTCTATAAACAGGCACTTGCATTAATCAAGGCTGGTGAAAATGCAAATGTGTGTGTGCAGGGGGCTCTGGGAGAGGCTGGCGTCTTGGAACTTTGAGGACAGAGAGTGGAAAAGAGAAAAGGGGCCACTCAAATGCACAGGGAGTTGGGATGGGGCTCATAAATATAGAGTGTAGTGTACTTTTTCTGAATCTCATCTTGCTATCCAGGGAATGTGGTTTCATTAGAGACCATCTGTACTGTCCTCCACTTGGCCATTTATACCATCCACCACTTCACCTGGGTAGATTTTTGCTCTTATAGCTCTTACTGTATGAATTCAGGAGTTGATCAGTTCCTGCACCCTGTGATCTCCTCCTAGATTATACCCTTCTCACAGTAGAAGCACAATACAGTTACAAAGGTCCACCTGTCTGCTTTGCTGTTGGGACCATGCAAACAGCTATTCTGCTTCTATGCTGTTAGCATTATCGCTGTTTCATTATAACATCCTTCCTTGGGCTGAGAAGTGCCTTAGCACAGAAAAAAAGACAGTCCCTGGTCCAAACTGCTTGCAGCTTAAAGACACCCCCCTAGACAGACTGGAGAATCCAGGTGCAGGGGAGGACGTAGCAGTCTCGTTTGCTTGTTTTAATCAAAAGCCTCACATCTCGTGAGCCTCTCAGAAAGAGTAGAGTATAATAAGGACTTGAATGAAGCAAGGATTGTGGTTTGGTGAGCTGGGCTGGGAAGAGCATTCCTGGACTAGGGTCCAGCTTGGTAAAAGGCATACACAAGGCACTGGGAGAAGGCGACCAATGGACATGGAGAGTGACTTTGGTGGAGGAGAAAGGGACAGGTGGTTTGGAGGCCATGGCTTTCAGACAAAGAGCCCATCCTCGTTACAGTTCCCGATCCATGTCAGTAGACTGGGGTGCCATATAGCACCACTTGGCAGTGCAAATGGCTCCCAACTGTGTCCCTGAACAGCTGGCAGTCTTAGATTGTAAGCAGGGTGGAGAACAGACACATGGTAACCAGGTCTGCTCCATAGCGCTGAAGTGGTAGTGTAAAGAAGCCCCGAATCCAGGACTGATAGTAGCCACAACAAGCATGTTTAACTACAATAGTAGCACAGTTTTCATCACAGTGTGGATGGGGTTTACCATCTGGCTGTTCACAGGGGCGTCTACATGGTAACGTGGATTCAGGTTGCTGAGCCAGGCCTCAGCTTTGAGTTTGCTGCGGGCCCAGAATGTTGGTTAGTCCTGAGAGCACTGGAGTTTGGCATTCTCACCCCTTGATTGTCTGGACTCCACTCAGTACGTGCCTGGGCTATCGCTGATTCTGGGGCTCAGAGGTAGAGTTAGAGGGTAGTGTTGCAGTGGGAAATTTGGAAGCGTGAACTCCTCTGGTATTTGGGGGGAGGCTGGCTGCTTACTCCCTGGTGGACTCTAGTATGTGACGTGTAGGGAAGCTGAAGGCAGAGATGTTCCATCGCAACTCATTCAGAATGAGAGTGGGCAGGAAAGATGGAGATAAAGGGAAGAACTAGATTTCAGTGGAAGCTTTGACCCCAAATTCTCAACAAGGTCCCGGGAATCATCCTCCCCCAAAGATGTGTGGAAAAAATTATGCAGTCTGGAAGCATTTTCAAAGTAAAAGTAATTTGGCTGTCCCCTTCTCACTCATCCCCTCCTTGGGAAAATGCTCCCCTCTCATCTTCTCCCCCATCACCCTGTGGGAAGGTCCCCTCTTCTCTCTCTTTCCCCCCTTTATCTTCAATTCCATTCTCCCTCCCCTGCATCGCCACCATGCCATGTCCCATCTCAGTAGACTCCGAGGATGCTCAGGGATATAAACTCTTCAATTCCCTTCTGTTGAACAGCCTCTGCCAAGACTCTCCTTATAAAGTCTAGGCCTCTCTGTGCCTACTAGGCCTCAATCTAGGCCTGTGGAGACAATGGTGAAATCCTGGCCCCATTGAAACCAGTGGAAGTTTTGCCATTGATTTCAGTGGGGGCAGAATTTCATCCCTAGAATTCCAAAGTCCTTTGAAGCCATCTGCTTCCTGTGCTGGCCAGAAAGAGACTTTCATGCACTGATGGAGCCTCAGTTATGAGGCTCACTAGAAAGAGGAGAAAAATGGAGGGGTGACATTGGGGCAAAGTATGGGGGAACAATGCAGAGAAGCAGATTTAATGGGACTTACACAGAGAATAAAGTCTCATCTCATTTACTCTAGTGATTATGGGCAATATTTCAGGGTTCTGACACCCTAACCATGAATGATGTGGCCTTTCTTAAACCAACAGGATTGCACTATGCTGATTAACAAAAAGTGGCTGCATTTTGATTGGCTGAGCTGCATCACTTGGCCGTTCTACCATGCAACAATGAGCTGGAACCTAGGCTGCATGTTCAGAAAACATTCAAGGTATTTTCCCCAGATGTTCTTAGGTTGGAAGAGGGAGAGGAGGCTTCAGGCCAGAGGGACACTTCTTTGGATATGGCTTAAATAATAATATTATTTTTCTTGATGAAATCTTCCAGTATCCTTCAGCTACATAAGGCACATCTCAGGGCAAATGTGAAACTGGTGGGAGACATGTCCCAGGACTCTGGGGAACCACTTGATGGGTGATGTGTATGCATATATATATCCTAATGTAGCTCACAAGTCCATGTGTAGAAGCTTATATAGAATACTGCATTTTCATTCCTGGGGTAACATACGTGTTTGATTTTAATAAGCCACAGATCATTGAAGAGGCCAGATCCCTCATTAAGTTTTTTAACACCTCAAAAGCCAAACGATTTTATTTCTAACTCTCATTCTATGTGCGCCACAGAGAGAGGGTAGGGATAAATATCCTGGACGGGGACCACTTGCTGATTCCACATTTGCTGTCTGCATGCTGCATGTCCTTATTGAGCTGTATGTATTTTGTGTTTGTGTGTTACCTAAGGGTTTATGTTCTTTAGACCTCGTGCCTGGGAACATGTATGTGCCGGTGACTTCCACTAAGGCTAGGAGTAGTTTGGTGTTTGAATTTCCACACATCATGAGATAGCAATGGATATCTGAGTGGAATACATACACACACATTACCAGAGGCTAATCTGACATTTCCATGGCCCTGAATTCATACTCCTGTCTCTGTGACAACTGGCCATTGGGAGAGACGGAGACACAGCCTATTGGATAACTGGGATTGATGGCTGGAGCCCCCAAAGCAATGGAAGGCCCGCCCCCTCAGGTGAGGGAGGGGCCACAGAATCTAGAAATCAACAGAGGACAGGGGACAAAAAATGAAAATGGAACAAAACAGGGATTGGGGTGCAGGTCACAGGGTCAGAAGCAGGATCCAGAGGGGGACACTAAGCAGAAAACACCCACAGCTCCCAGAAGGAGACAGTGGACAAGCGACAGCTGGGAAGGTTTAATTGCTGCTCTAGTCTGTGGCAGATCTGCTGCACTCCCTCCCTCTCAGATCTGCATTTCAATGTGAGAGGAGCAGTAAGTGGGATGCTGCTCGAAGGGGTTAGAATGATTAATCATTTAAAAAGCAAGATCTTAATTACAGGGTGCAATTTTTGCTATTTAAGGAGTCCATTAGTTTCCAGAAAGGAAAAAAAAAAATGATCGCAGGTTATTCTACTTTTAAAGAAAATTGGAGGGGGAGGGGAGCAGGGAATCTCAGAGGGAGGGAGGGCTGGTGCTGCAGCTCCTGCTGGGGAGGGGGTCTGAGAGCAGGAAGATTTGGGGAGGAGGAGGAGGCAGAGTCATTTGTTTAAAAAGTTTTATTTTTTTAGGGTGCTTGTGAATTTACTGCTCGCGAATGGTGCTGCCCTGAAGAATGAAGCCCTCTGCTTAACCACACAGCTGGAATAGAGACAATGTAAGCTTCCCCTTCATTGCCTCAACCCCTGGCCTGAAGGGACCCCCCCCTTTAGGGGTGAAATGGGAGGTCAGCGTCCATGTGACCCATTCACTCCTTGGCGTCTCTGCTGAGGCTGTCAATAAGAAGGTTAATTGGTGCTAATAATGATCGTCCACTAGGAACACGTGTCAGACTTTCCAGAACTCATGTCACACAGGCTCTTCAAACCATTGCCAGTGTTAAAAATTGCCTTCATTTTGCATGTACAAGCAAAACCCCAGCACGTGAATAGCTCACATCCTGCTAAACGAGGAGGCAGGGAATCAACCTAGAACTGAACAGGGCTACAACGAGAACAGCTGCCGCCAGGAAGGTCCAGAACAGCGTTTGCCTGGCTGGATGAAAAAGCCTCTTGGCAGAGACAGTACTGGAGTTAATGGCTTTGCTCCCCAATGCAGAGCGAGGCACTGAGCTCCCACCGCCCAGCCTCAGTTCAGAGGAAGCTGGGGCCAGTAGACGTCTCTGCTGAGCTGGGCCAATTGGTATATTTTTGCATCTCACCTGATCTTGGTCTCCAGAGCTTTTCTTCTCTGATCGTTTTGTGGCGGCTGGTCAGGTCCCTTTGTCTGACCCTTCCCTGTAGACTGACGTGGGGTCAGGAGGGTTGCATCCCCTCTGACCCTTGTGTGGGTTTTTCTCTTGTCTGATCATTTAGCCATTCCCCCACACAAAAGGGAGCGATTAAACACAGCCCAAACCCTTCATGCTTTAGTGGATTAATTTACTCATCCCGTGGGGATTAAAGGTCTCTACAAAACCAGCCAGCGCAGCAGCCCAACCCCAAGAGGGAGTGAGCCTGAGCCAGAGCCAGGCCAGGGCAGCCCAAAGACAAGAAAAACTCCCGAAAAACCCTTGGGCTCCTCCCTTTTCTGCCTCCCTGAGACACATCAAGACACAGAAGCTAAACTAAACAGCGCTTCCCCAAATCCTCTCGCTCACTTCACTAAACAAATGGCCCATTTCCCTGTGGGGAATAGGACTCGAGCCAGGGGAAGAGAGCAGCCCTCCCCTCCCCCGCCCCCAAGCCAGGCTGTGCAGCCTCAGGGCTGCTGCAATGCAGTAAAGGGCACCCGCTAGTGCTGGTTCTGGGGTGCACAATTAAAGGGTGTGAGCTGTTTGTGCATGTCAGCCCGGGTCTGTGTGTTCGTATGTGAGAGCACTTCTTTGCATGTGTCTGGGTGCACGTCTGTATGTGTGTTTTTGTCCTGTTGTGCACGTTTGATGGAGGATGGTTTGTGCCCATGTCCCTGCTTGCCCCCCTTGTGCACGTCCCTGGTTGAGAGCTCTGTACTTATTTCAGCAGCCGATTATCAAGTGTAAGCTCCTCAGGCACTATGACAGCCTAAATATGGAGTCACAGACAGCTCCCTTGGGTATTCTGATCTGTCTCACCAGCCAGGTGAACCTACCTTTGTGATAGATGGTCCCTTACACCAAGACTCATAGCAATATTCAAGTTACTCCCAGTCCCAATGGACAAGTCACTTACAGGTCAACTGCACCTTAGATCTCCCACCAAAGGCCACACTTGTAGCCAATCCTATAATAAACTATATAAAGATGTATTAAGTAGGAAAAGGAAATGAGTTATGTACAATGTTAAAGCAGGTAAACATAAGTACACAAATGAGTTACAATCTCAAGTTTCAAACAGTAATAGAAGCTTCTATAATCCACAAGCTCTATATATCCTTTAGGGCTAAACAATTGGGGATCTCTTGCTTATGCCTAGAAAACTTTGCACCCTGGAGTCCAAACAACACAGAAATACTAAGTTCCTTTGGTTTGGGGTTTTTATCTGCCTCCTGCCCTGTGCTCTGAGCTGATGGGAGGAGTCCACTTGCATAACTCCCCTTCACAGGAAGGAGAGCAGGACAACAAAACGCTTTTTGTTCTCTTGTTGATGGCATGTAGGGAAATTCCAATTGCGAAGTCCTACAGCAGTCCATCTGGTATTGATGGACCTTTCCTTTTGGGAAGGACATAACATCTGTTTAAGATCAGCTCTTCATACTGAGGCTATGGCTACTCTAGATAGCTTACAGCAGCGCAGCTGCACTGATGCCGCCGCCCCTCTGTAAGCTCTCTAGCGTAGCCGCTCTAAGCCAAAGACAAGAGGGCCCGCTGGACAGGAGTTATGCTAACAAAGCCTTCCCCTTGAGATGGGCTGAGGATGGCTGGGATGGGTGAAGGGGCCAGATTAAAATAGTTTGGAACAGACCTTCACTGTGCGGGGGGGCTGAGCTGGCTATACAGAAACAAGCTGAAGATGCTAATGGGGAGGGGGACAGATGGGCAAAAAGGCAGAGCTGGAGAATCCGTCTCCTGCAGAGCTGTTGAGAGCAGCTAGGATGGGTGAACAGACAGGAGCAGCAACAGAGAGGCCTTTGCCAAGCTGAGAGGAGCTTGTTATGTATGAGAAATGTAGCACCAGCCGAGTTTTGAGCTCTATATCTCTGGTCAGGATTGTGGTGGCTCTTCCCATGCTTCGGAGAAGCAATGAATGCGTCCGACTTTAATTACGCTTTCCCTGTGCAGATCAGATGCTGTTGCACCTTCTTCACATGAATGCTGATTAATTGCAGGGTTAGGCTCTGAGGCAGGCTGGACCACATTATTTCTGATGTTTGCTCTTTTCAGTGGGAGAATAAATGCCATGAATCCACAGTAATCAGCAGCTTTTAGCCTGTCACTCTTATGACACTCTTTACTTAGACCAGGAAATGGCAAATGTGGTGGAAATCAGAACTTTATTACCCTTTGTTTTGTTTTGGTTTTGGTTTTCCCAAAGGGGGAGGTGGGGAGAAAAGTTGGTATCTTTCAAATGCAAGGCGGAGAGGTGCTGTGGGGGACTCTAGGACTGTGTATTTCAATCTCCGCCCCGAAAGCTGAGGACCTTTGAGTGGCAACATTCATCAAAAGGGAGGAGAAGAAATGAAGTGCCCTGTTCCTTGCTTAGGAATAGGGATGTCTCTGTCAAGGGACAAGGCCCATGTTTGTTATTTAGAAGAAACCACCTGGAAAGGAATTTTAAGGGGCACAAGGTGATGCTGCTAATTTGCACCTCAGTTTTCCCAAACCCAATGGGACATGGCCGTGTAGGAAGGCTGCAGCTGCCAACACCTGCTAAGAGTAATGGGGGTACACACTGCTATTTTTCCTAGCAGCTGTAAAGTGCCAGGGCCCCAATCCTTAACCGTTTTCAGGCTCCTAATTTCTGCTGAAATAAATGGGAGCTAGCTACCTAATAGTAAGTACTTTTATGGATCTGTGCCTAGAAATCTGCCTTGAGCTATACTGGTTTGTAGCAGCAGGATGGCTTAGCAGGGGTAATCGATTATTTTTGTCAAGGTCCAAATTTCTTGGTCAAGGTATAGTCAAGGTCCAGACTCCAGAGAAAATAATACACAAATAATAATGATGATAACAAGTAAATAAAGAGATTCCGCAGTCTCTTCAAAAGCATGTGGCCGTCCGGATTTGGCCCATGGTCCAGCTATTGACTACACTTTGCTTAGGGACTAACTCATCCCTCAGCATGGCTCCTCAGAGGAAGGGCGAGGTTTCCTTCTGTATATTGTGTTATTGTTATTAAATGTCCAGACAGCATCATAGCTCTGCATGATGTTTTACAGGGGAAACTAGGGCAGGGTCCCTGCCCTGACGAACTTACACAGCACGTCAGGCAAACGCACGAGGCAAAGAGACAAAGAAAGGGTAGAGGGCATGAGCGTTAAAACTAATAGCGAGTATGCGAATTGCATTCTCGTGTGGCTGTGAGGGCTGGCGTCTTTGAGTGGAGACTGAGGAAAGGCAGCGATAAGGAGTAGCCAGCCCCAGTGTGGAGCAAGAAGGGACCATTCAGGCAGGCTTGTTACATCTATATGTTGTCACTGACCATGTCTGCATCTCCCCTGTAGCTCTTTGTATTTGTGATGGCGATGGCTGAAAGTAGGGAAGGGAAAACTGACAGGTAAAAGCGTCTCCAAGCCAGTCCAAGCAGCAGATGAAGATCTTCCCCAGTTTGATTGGACTGGACTAGCGGGGAATATATGTGCTCTGTTGAGTATATGTATTATTTCCGTTCCAGGAGTGCCTCGCGGCTCTAACCAAGAGCAGGGCTCTGCTGTGCTGGGCACGGTACATACGCTGTAAGAGACAATGCCTGCCCTGAAGAATTTGCTGCCTAAAGGACAAGAGAGAGGAAGCAGAAAAGTGAGGTGACCTGCCCAAGATCACAGCTGGGCATAGAACCTGGAGCAGCTGTGTCCCAGTCTGGTGCTTTATGGGCTGGCTCACGTTCCCCACCTTACACTTGCTGTGCAAATCTGTCCAGCGGCTTCCCTGGGCCATGGGGCCTTGTTCTTCCTTTCTGTCTCTCATGTATTGGCAAGCTCAGATGCAGGCCCAGCCCAGCCCCATCAGCTCAGGTGGGAGCCTCTTTCACTGCATTCCTCAATGCTCTGCTAGTGATCTAATTACCATCTCTTAGCTCAGTGAGAGGGCAGCTCTCAGCCTTTCAGCAGCAAACATCTGGTGTAGGGCGTGCAGCTGGCTGAAAGACAGGGGGCTGGGGCTTGCCTTTCTCCACCCCCTGCACCCTACTGGGGCCAGGGTAAGCTAACAGTTAGCAACCCGCCTCCCCGTGGTCGTGCACAGCTCACCCAAGGAAGAAGGTGTAATTAAGGTCAATGGATGGGGGGGAAGGGGAGTTTAAGGGTCAGGACAGTGGTGGGGGAGACAGTGAAAGTTTAATAGAGGCCATAATTAGGCAGCTGTGGAGGAGAAGCAGCTAATGAACAAGGCAACTGCTAATAAAGCCTCTTCCTGAGCAGCCTTCTGGCCTATGTAATTGAGGGATTTGCAAATGCCACCTCCACATTAACCCTGTAATGAACAGGCCCCAGGGCGGGGGCAGGTCAGAGTCAGGGTGCAACCAACAGCAACGCTTTGCTAGAGTTGCACATGAAGGGCAAGATCTGCTGCTGCTGTATCTATAAGGAGCAGCTAGCAGGCCCACACCTGGCGTCTGGTCAGCGGAGACCAGCCCCCCTTTCCCTGTGTTCTGGGAGCAGGTAGAGGGGAGCTATTGGGGATACTGGGGGGCGTAGTTCACCCAGGGGGTCAGGGATGGGATAATGTTTCTATTCCCAGGTCTCTGGTTTTCCTTCAGCCGAGTCCTATTGGGACTGGCAGGTGTTGCCGTCCGATGGCTGAAATAAATTGCTGGGAGGGTCTCAGTGGCCAGGTCCTCGTCATGAAAGCTAGTCTTCTCTCTGGCACTAATTGTATCCCCAGACCTTGTTGTTTGCCCTTCCTGTGCCCCTAGCATGTGGTTTGCTCGCACTCTCCATAAGGGTGAGTCTGTCCTGGCTGTACCACCTTTCTGGCATGGCTATCGCCCTACTGCAGCAATACCGTCATGGGGGCACCTTTATGGCCAAAACAGTTTGTGTCCCATAAATGCTTCCAGCTGCTTTCGTTGTCCCCAGCTTACACCTCTGCCTTCTCTAAGGCTGCGGGAGATCATTGCTACACCTCCAATGCCCCTGTCTTTGTACTGCCGTTATACCTGCCCACTCCTGGCCCAGCTCCTCCCCCACCAGTCCCCCTCCGCAACTGCTGCCTACCTAACCACTCCATCGCGCCTGGCCCTGGGGGTGGCTGCCTGTGTTGAGCTGGCTCGTTCTGCCATAGCTGGTCCTGCGCCTGTGTCACTTGCTGGGCATGGGGCATGCTACTCACAGGACACTCTGCTCTTTGCACACCCGAGGGCCTGAGCATGGTTCGAGGGGTGCTGGGGATCAGCAGGTACTCCAGCAGGCTCCTGGGGCTCTTTTGCTGTAGAGGGGATGATTTTGCCCAAAGCGCGTATGATGAGAACAAGGGATGTGGTGGAAGAGGTAGAGACACAGATGGGGGAAAGTGCAGTACAGGAGACCAAAGGGAAGGAAAGCTGAGGCAGGTCTGGATTTCCTTTCCCCCCCCCCACCCACCCCCCATCCCCTGCCCTACTAGGCTGGTGGGAGAGGATGTGAGGCTAACTATGGTTCTCCTCTGGTCACATGACCCTCCCTGCACTCTCTGCCCCATTTGATTCCCTGGGATTCCTTTGAGCGAGGCTGAAAGCAGTTGGCAGAGACTTGTACAGCAGATGCTTCGGTTTCCCACGCCCGCCTCTGCCTTATGCAACCCCCTCCCCCTTCCCACCCCCCAGCCTCCCTCTGTTCTCCCCCCCATCCAGCATTGCAGTGATGTCATCATCATCCCAGGCCCTGGGAACTTGCATTGTTAGCTTAGCAAATAGAGAAATCCCCACTCAAGCATTGCAAATGAGGGCAGAGGGGGAGCTGGGGAACCACAGGCCGCTGGGGCTGCGAGGTCTCTCTCCTCTCGCTGGCTCTCTTTGAGTTGTCAGATGAATTCAGTGGTGAACAAAGAAAGAGAGCTGAGCTGCTCTCGCAGCTGGGGAGGAGGAGTGGGGGAGGGCAGGAGTGTGGCTGGCAGCTGCCCCTCCCACCCCTCTGAGTGGCACTGAATATTATATAATGTGCAACTCCGGGTCCCCATTGTGAAAAGCAACACGTGGAGCGGGAAGCTCACGGGGCCTGCTGGGTTGGCGATGCCCAGAGCTCACGCTGTACCCAGTGGCCAGATTGTTCCAAGGCACTGTGACAGTGGCAACGCTGCGCTGTGCCATCACCTCCCTCTGGGAGGCAGAGCTTCTGAGCGGTGATTTCCCCTTCCTGCCATGCACTATCGATGCAATTATCATAGAGCCCGGAGGCCCTGATTAGGACCGGACAGCCTTGTGCTGGTGCTGCACAAGCTCAGGAAAACAGACCTCGCCCAGTGTAGATGAGACAAAACAGTCGCATGCCCCATGCAGGGTGGGAAGGAGGAGAAGGGAAGCCATGCCACCGTTCTCTCCCCGGTGCCGTTCCTGGAAGCACCAGCATCCGCTGCTGCTGAGCTGCCCCTCCAGGAGTGAACATGCTGTTGGACAGCAAGGTGGCAGTGGGTTCTGGCTCCTACCTTTGGTGGCCCGAGGGGAGGTTGTGGCACCGGCAGGGGATGAGCTATGATGCCTCTGCATCCAACTTTCATTATCCTCCGCAGCCTGCCACTGCAAGAGCCCAGAGCTGGTGCTAGGCATAAGCAATTGCTTTGGGCCCCGAGCAGCTCAAGGGAGCCCCCCAGTCACTTTTTATTATGTGTTGGGGGTGTGTTGGGGGTGGGGAGGGATGGGCTAGCACCGCCTCTCAAGAGCCTTTCGAAAAAGGGACCAAGCGCAATCCTGGCCATTGGTATCTGACAAATGTAACTTCTGTCCTCAGGACATCTAGAGGGTAACGGAGGCTGGGAGTGGCTGACAGATGGAAGAATCAGTCCTGGCAGACAAACTGTTGCTCTTCTTTTCAACAGAAATGCAAACCAAGCGGAGAAGGGGATTCAGTGAAGCCACATACTTGGGTTTTATTAAAGTGTTGATACTGTAGCTCACAAGATCTCACTTCAGAAATGTGATGAAAATGACTGGGGCAGAAACCCTGTTGTATGGACTGAAAACTGTCAAAGGACAATAAACAAAAGAGATGCCAAATGGAGCTTCTCAAGTTGGGCATGGTGTCCAGCAGGGGCCACAAAGACCAGCGGGCAGTCCAATGTTGTTCTGGAAGATGGAGCACACAGCACCTGAATGAACTTCGCAGGTGATCCTAAATAGGGAGGAATCGTGAAAGGCAGTGAGAGGACAGAGGAGTAACAGAAAGAGGCTGAGAGGGACTAGAAACTGAGCGAAACCAGTAAGGTGAGATTCATTGGTGAAAAAATGACCTCATACGTCACAGGGGGAAACAACACAAACTAAGGGGACTCAGTGGGCCGGAGAACTCTGGAAAGCAGGCCTGCATGACAGAGATCTGAGTGTGAGAGTGGGCAGTAAATCAGCCGTGAGTATGAAATGCAGTGAGGCTGACGTTGTCTTGGGCTGCTAAAGAGAGGCATTGACACCAGAGCAGGAAGCTGGCAGTCCCTCCTTAAAGGGATCAGGGATGAGTGCACCTGGAAAGCTGCGTTTACTTCTGGCCACCATATTACCAGGACGATACTGATGATCTGCGGGGACTTCAGAAAAGTGACTGGGGGAAGGGAGTGACTTAAGGGGTGAATGTGCCCATTAGTGCAAAGCAATAATAAAGGGCGAGACATAAGGTCTAAAAACATTTGATGGTAGTTATTAATGGTAGGGAGAGAGTGATTCACCAAAGGGGAAAGCTAGATGTTCAGCTGCCCAAGTCATGGGCAGGGGCCCAATCTGGTAGATAGCCTCTAAGCTTGCTTCCCAAATCTAGCCCCTCAGAGAAGTACATAGGGGAGGAGCACACTTAGCCCTGGTCAATTCCTCCACAGCTGGCAAAGAGATTTGTACAAGGATCAGCTGCTTCCCAGATGAGTGCCCAAGGGATCCCTCAATCTCTCCTGTTGAAGCTGTTCCACTTTAATTAAACAATTAAACACTTACATTAATTGGACCAGAGACAGTGGTGGAATGACTTATAGCCCAATGGTTCAGGCACTTCTTTGTGCAATCCCTACTCCCCCCACTCAGGAAACGGAGGGACTTGACTGGGAGTCACCCACATACTTGGTGAGAACACTAATGAGCTCTCCCCTGCAGCTGTTTTGGTTCAGGTCCTGAGTGCCAATCTGCCCCAATTCGTGGATCACTAGCAGAACAAGGTGCCTATCTCTGAGGGAGGGGTGGGGTTTAGCACACACCCTTCTCACTAGCATCTCTCTGTCTAGCCTGATGGCTTTGTGAATGGCAGGCTAAGGTGCCTGTGTCTCCCATTCCTTGTATAGGGCCTGGAACCTAGGCACCTGTCTGAGGCTTTGTGGATCTTGATGTTCCTGTGATTTTTTTAGGTGCCTAAAAGTTAGGTGTCCCATGTTGTGACACCAAAGTCCCTTTGTGGCTTCTGCTCTCAGCGTCTCCTCCTCAGGACAGGTGTCTTTACATCCCCAATGGAGCTCTGGGAACAAGCACTGGGGAGGAACTGAAACTGTCCCAGGTTGTGCCATCCGTCTGGAGATTTGCTAAGCAAAGAAAGAGACTCCAGATATAGGAGGCCAGACCCAAAAGGGGGTGGTTCTATTTACAGTTCAGTCAGTGGAAAGCAGATTTAGGAGCAAAAAACTGGAAAGGGATGATAAGGAAGCAGAATAAAGATATGATTGCTGCTAAATTGCCAAGCAAGTCAGCAAGCAGAAAAACATCCTTCCCTTGCTAGGGAGGCACTGTATTCACAGAACCCCCTTTCTGCCTCCTCCCAGCATTCCCACTGAACTCCATTTAGCAGCTTCTGGGCATGCTCAGCTTCTCTGTGTTCCTCTGGCTCCTGGAGTCCCACTGCAGTGACCTTAATGCTCTCAATGGAAACTCTTTTTAGGGTGAAGTAAAGCAGTTTAGGAGTGTGAGAGTGAAACAAGGAAGGATGGACAAGCCAGGAAGCAGACCCCAAATGATATCCAACCCCCAGCCAACATGGACCCAAAAGGTATTTCCTCCTTGAGGTAAGCTACCCCTCCTTTGACATATGGTCACGGAAAGATGGTGTTCTATGGTGCTTCTGAATGGGTCAGAGACAAAGCTGCATGGGCCCCTGGCTGGGCAATCTATACTTCAGGAGAGCACACAGTTAAGTAGCTAGATAAGGAGTTATGTTCTCTGTGAAGTCTCTGGCTATGCAGGTGGGTGAGGCTGGTATTATGGAAAACATAAGCCTCAAGGAAAGAGGGAAGGAGTGGGCCTGCAGAAGGGCCTGATAGAGCAAAGCTCCTGTTTGCTTTAGCAGGAGGTTTTGCCTCAGCAAGGATCTCCAGCTCAGACCTTCCCCCCATATTCTAGACTCAGTCTGAACCTGGGCCTGCATTTTGCAAATCTATCTCTGTAGCAGCCTGAGTCAAAATCCTGGCTCCAAACATCCTCAAACTTGAGAGTGTTCAAAATCTGTATGTTGTAGCTTTAGGGCCCTTCTCCAACAAACTCCAGACACACTAGCCTGGAATCCGGAGAAGATCATCGTGTCTTAAGATGTCCTAGAGTTTAGGCTCGATGAACTTTCTTCCTCTGCAGTCTCTCAATCCAGTGCATTGTGGGTATCTGCACTGTTGCTCTGTTACTCGGCAAGGCGCGCAGTTCAGAAATATGAGCTGCCCTTCGGATTCATGGGCTGAAAGGGTTGTGACGACAAATCTGCAATTTACTGGCGAGAGAGGAGAACACTCTGGCTTGTGGTTTGTCTGCTCATGTCAGTGCACAAGGGAGAGAGGTGGAAGAGGAAAAGTAGTGGCTGCAATTTTCTTTCATAATGAAGAGCTTTTGCCAATCTATTTGAAGAGCAAGGAGAAATCTTAATGTATAGATGCAGGCAAGGAAAGCATAGATCATTTTTTCTGTTTCACGCTCTTTGAAGGTGAACCTAACGAGGAGGAATCTATGGGTCTAACACCCCACTGGGAGGGAGACGCATTAGCTTTCAGACAGCAGAAAAGGTTATTTAATTGTCTGTCTCTTTAAAAATGCCCTGTGTGGGATCTGCCTTTGCTAATATCAGTCTGGGATGTATTAATAGGAATGTTGAATGTAAGGCACGGAAGGGAATTGTCCACTCTACTCAGCACTGGTGAGGCCGCAAGTCTGGTTGCCTCACTTTAGGAAAGATGTGGACAAATTGCAGAGAGTCCAGGAGAGCAACAAAATTGATAAAAGGTTTAGGTCAGGTTTTCTATGAAGAAAAGTTTTAAAAAAAAACAAAAACAAAAAACAGGGCATGTTTAGTCCTGAAGACTGTTGTCAGGTTCCATCCCAACCCCGTCTTCTCAAGTGTGTTAAGGGCTGTTATGGTGATCAGTTGCTTTCTATGTCCTCTGGAAAGAGGACAAGACATAATGGGCTTAATCTGAAGCAATGGAGATTGAGGTTAGATATTAGGAAAAACTTTCCATCTGTAAGAATAGCTAAACTCTGGGACAGGCTTCCAAGGGAAGTTGTGAAATCCCCATAACTGAAGGTTTGGAAGAACAGGTTGGATAAACACCTGTCAGGTTTACTTGGTCCTGCCTCAGCACAGGGGGCTGGACTTGATGAATTCTCAAGTTCCCTTCCAGCCCTACATTTCTATGAGGTTTATCTATATTGGAGGTGTCCAAAGCAGAGCTCTGTGGAGGATGAAAGTTCTATTTTGCAATGGATTTTGAGATTTTTTTTTTTCTTCCAAGTTTGGCTTCATTCTTAATCAGAACAAGCTCCCCAAATTCCAAAATTCTCGACAAAGGAAAATCGCTGGGGAAAGAAATCATTTGAAGTTGATCTAAAATGTTTGTTTTTATTTTGACTTTTATTTTGTATTGTATTATAACAACACATTATCATACAACATTTTCAACAACTTGAAGTGAAAAGTCATTTCTAAATGAAAAATCAAAACATTTTGTTGCAAAAATGTCAAAAGGGAGGTTTTTGACATTGTCAGAACACGTTCTCTCTCCCCCTCCCCCCATGTTTTCCTTCCAAAACAAAATTCTGGCAAAATGGACCTAATTTAATGAAGCATTTTGGTGGAACTACATATTCTGATGCACTAGGTTCTGTTGCAGTTTCTCTGGCCAGCACTAGTGCAGGCTATGGTCTAAGAGACATATGGGCATTCAGCTCTCCAGTGCTGCCTCTGCAGAACGCTGGACACTGCATCTCCTCTGATCTAAGCAGCCCGTGCTTAGATCAAGCCACAGCGCTGTATGTTGGGTTCTGTAGTAGCCATGGCCTGCAGCCATGCCCACATGAAGGAGGCAACAATCTGCCTCATTTCATGCAAACTCGTTGTCACTCTCAGGCTCCCGGCCTGGGGGCCCTGCAGGAGGAAGCTGTCTTGGTGCCAGCCATATGAGGGGAACGTACTATTTGGACTGGAGAGGAGATGGAAAAACAAGAAATGAACTAAGGTTTGTGGGGGACAGCGAGTCTACAGGTCTTTGCTTTTGTGACACTGGCGGAGTTGGTATCAGTTCATGGTAAGGCCCCATGTCTCAGCTGAACATTGACAAACATAGCTGCAATCAGGAAGGCTCACCTGTGTGTTACTATTGTTAAAATAGGTATTGGAATTACAAGAGGGTGTTTAGTGTTTAGACTTTATTGAATGCCGGTCAGTGCTATGTGCATTAATCTTTCTTGTAGCATCTGTATCTCCTATTGTAAGATAATATTTAAGAATTTCTATTGTAAGCCTCAGTGACATTGAAAATCATCACGTAAGAGAGAGATATTAGCTAGTATAAAGTGCTGATCTCCCATGGCATGTGTTTGTGTCCTGGCCAGCAAGGAAGGCCCATTGACACCAGATGGACTTATTGTGGAACTTCAAAAAGGACAAAAGATTTTGTTGCTCTGCTTTCCCCACGAAGATGAGTCATGCAAGTGGATTCCTTCTATCTTCTGAGTTTGCAGCAGTGGGGAAGGGAATAAAAACCCTTAAAAACGAAGGAACTGTATCTCTATTGATTGGACCCTTGATTGGGGCCAAGGTACTGTAGGCATAAGCAAGGGATACCCAGTTGCTTAGCCTGAGTTAGCCCTAAAGGACATAAAGAGCTTGCTTATTATAGAAGCTTCTATTACCTTTTGAAATGTGAGATTGTAACTTATTTGTGTATTTGTTTACCTGTTTTAACCTTGTAAATAACTCTTGTTTCCTTTTCCTACTTAATAAATCTGTATATAATTTATTTTAGGATTGGCTACAAGTGTCATTTTTAGTGTGAGATCTAAGGTGTAGCTGACCTGTAAGTGACTTGTCCTTTGGGATTGGGGCTTGAATACTGAAGGGATCACATATGTTCACATCTCTGAAAAACCTAGCTATGCCGGCAGAAGTCTGTAGTGTAGACATGGGCTTACCCTCTATGGGTTCAATGGACTTAAATTGCATTAGTCCTGGTTTACAGCAGTGATGTGCTGGTACTGTGCGGAAGAAATATGTGTTCTTCCTTTCTGGCTTCCAAGCCAACAAGCCTGGTGCCTGCGACTGGCTGTGGAAGTGACGTAATTGTTTCAGGAAATATTGCTGTGGCAGAGATCCCTGGGCCAAATTCAACAGTGATGTAAATTTGTGTTGTAAGCAATAAAACTGTGAAACTTGCATCACTTTGGCATCTTGTGAATGTGCAAAATGAGTAATTTACACCAATTGTTCTCAACCTTTCCAGACTATTGTACCCCTTTCAGGAGTCTGTTTTTTCTTGTGTACCCCTAAGTTCCACCTCACTTAAAAAAATACTTCCTTACAAAATTAGACATAAAAATACAAAAGTGTCACAACACATAACTGAAAAATTGCTGACTTTCTCATTTTTACCATATAATTATAAAATAAATCAATTGTAGTATAAATATTGTACTTATATTTCAGAGTACAGTATATAGAGCAGTATAAACAAATCATTGTCTGTATGAAATTTTAGTTTGTACTGACTTCACTAGTGCTTTTTATGTAGACTGTTGTAAAACTAGGCTAATATCTAGATGAGTTGATGTACCCCCTGGAAGACCTTTGTGTACCCCCAGGGGTATGTGTATCTCTAGTGGAGCACCACTGACTTACACCATCTGGTGTGTTGTACACCAGGGGGATGAATTTGGTCCCTACAAGTGTAACTCTCACTGAAGTCAGTGGGTGTGATTTTACACTGCTGTAAATCAAGAGTAACTTTACTGAAGTCAGCAGAATTACTCATTGTACACTGGTTATGTCTGAGGATAATGATGGTCAATGGGCCAAATTCTGTTCAGTTACACCAGTGTACAGCTGGAGACTGGACTTTATTCATTTACTTCAAAATCTTACTGGGATGAATGAGACCACTGGGAGTTTCACCTGCTTACTCCAGGTAGTTTGGCTCTTTGGGTCTGCAAATGGGTGAGTTACTCCATAACAAGTACATCCTTCTTGAACAATAGACCCAGAAGGCACACAGGTCAGTATCAATTAGCACCTATAAAAAGTCCATTGGCCTTCTGTGGAAACTTCAGCAGGGACTTCAGTCTTCCACTTGATCAGTCAGTTTCATGGCCACGTGGGAAAGCCCAACAGCTTACAAACTGGTTGCAATCTGGTGGAAGGGCCCAAAGAGTGAGGGGCATTTAGAAAAAAAAACCCACCACATGTCAATTTCATGTTCCACAAAATTGTGTGGGTTTAGAACAGGGTAGAGGCAAGTAGATCTTGTTGTAGACTTCTGGTTAGCATCCATCAACCCTTAACCAGGGGGCAGGGCTACTCATGGAGAACCAGGCTTAAAAAGCCCACTCCTAAGCGACCAGAGGCAGCTAACAGGGGAGCTTTCAAGGAAGTTTAGAGGGGGCGTGGAAGACTGGTGGGGGGGCAGATACACTTCATTAACATTCTGTAAACTAAAGACAATACCCCCCCAATAAAAAAGTAAACAAGAACAAAAGAAAGAGCTGAAGGAGTAAAAAAAGAATGCAGGCAGAAGTCCAGCAACAGAGTGGGGGCTATCCAGTTTTTTGTGCTGAATGCAACATGTATGATTATCTGCTCTATGGGCGGGTGGTGTATGTGTGCATTCGGGGCAAGGAGCTCCGGGTCCTCAGAGACTGCATATGGGCTTTGGAGACCAGGGTAGCTGAACTGGAGGAGCTAATTGAGACAGAGGTACACAAATGAGACTTTCCGGGACACACTGAAATGGTCCCACCCCTGGCATGACAGCCTCTGTGCTGTTGAGGAGGATGAAAGTCTCAGAGGAGAACATCAAACTGGAGAAAAGGGTAACGACCCCATGGTTGGGACCCTCCTTCCAGATGATGTCATGGTATCATCTCACACTGAGGATACCTCTATGGGGGAGGGAACTCCAGTTATTAGGAAAAGACAGGTAATAGTAATGGGGGACTCGATCATTAGAAACATAGATAGCTGGGTTTGTGAAGATCTGGAGAACCTCATGGTGACTTGCCTGCTTGATGTGAAGTTTGCAGATCTCTCGAGACATCTAGACAGACTTGTGTAGTGCTGGGGAGGAGCCGGTTGTCGTGGTACATGTAGGTATCAGCGACATAGGGAAGGATAGGAGAGAGGTTCTGGAGGCTAAATTTAGGCTGCTAGATAAGAGATTGAAGTCCAGGACCTCCATGGTAGCATTCTCTGAAATGTTTCCAGTTCCATGTGCAGGACTAGTTAGACAGGCAGAACTGCAGGGTCTCAATGTGTCCATGGATGAAATGATGGTGTAGGGAGGAGGGGTTTAGATTTATTAGGAACTGGGGAACCTTTTGGGAAAGGGGGAACCTATACAGGAAGGATGGACTCCACCTAAGCCAAAATGGAACCTGCTTGCTGGCACGTAAAATTCAAAATGTTTGTAGAGCAGTTTTTAAACTAAGGGCTGGGGGAAAGCCAACAGATGTGGAGGAGCATGTGATTCGGACAGAGACATCCCTTAGGAGAGGATCTATTAATGGAGATTATCTATATCCTAGTAAGGAGGAGAGGATGGAAAAGGATAAAATATGGGTAGGAGCTGATGAGAAATAGTCAAATGAAAAAGAGTCCCATTCAATTACACCACATAATGGCAGACAGCTAAAAAGTGACAATTTTTAAGTGCTTAAATGCAAATGCTAGAAGTCTAAATACTAACATGGGTGAACTTGAGTGCCTCTCACTAAATGAGGATATTATATAATAGACATCACAGAAACTTGGTGGAATGAGGATAATCAATGGAACACAGTAATACCAGGGTACAAAATACTTCAGAAGGACAGAATAGGTCGTACTGGTGGGGGAGTTGCACTATATGGAAAGAAAGCAAAGAATCAAATGAAATAAAAAATAAATGAACCAGACTATGCCTTAGAATCTCTAGGGATAGTAATTCCATAACTGAATAATAAGAATATAGCGGTAGGGATGTACAGTACTACTGACCTCCTGACCAGGATGGTGATGGTGACTGTGAAATGATCAGGGAGAGTAGAGAGGCTACAAAAATAAAATACTCCAATAATAATGGGGGAGTTTAACTATCCCCATATTGATTGGGTACATGTCACATCAGGATAGGATGCAGAAATAAAGTTTCTTGGTACCTGAAATGACTGCTTCTTGGAGAAGCTAGTCCTGGAACCCACAAAAGGAGAGGAAATTCTTGATTTAGTGGAGCACAGGATCTGGTCCAAGAGGTGAATGTAGCTGAACTACTTGGTAGTAGTGACCATAACATGCTAAATTTAACATCCTTGGGGGCGGGGGGGAGACACCAAAGCAGCCCACCATGGTAGCATTTAATTTCAGAAAGGGGAACTATATAAAAATGAGGAAATTAGTTAAACAGAAATTAAAAGGTACAGTGCCAAAAGTGAAATCCCTGCAAGCTGCATGGAAACTTTTTAAAGACACCATAATAGATGCTCAATTTAAATGTATATCCCAAATTAAAAAACATACTAAGAGGACTAAAAAGTGCCTCCGTGGCTAAACAACAAAGTAAAAGAAGAAGTTAGAAGCAAAAAGGCATCCTTTAAAAAGTGGAAGTTAAATCCTATCGAGGAAAATAGACAGAAGCATAAACTCGGGCAAGTGAAGTGTAAACATATAATTAGGAAGGCCAAAAAAGAATTTGAAGAACAGCTAGCCAAAAACTCAAAAAGTAACAGCAAAAAAAAAAACGTGAAGTACATCAGAAGCAGGAAGCCTGCTAAACAACCAGTGGGGCCACTGGATGATTGAGAAGCTAAAGGAACATTCAAGGACAATAAGGCTATTGTGGAGAAACTAAATGAATTCTTTGCATAGGTCTTCATGGCTGAGGATGTGAGGGAGATTCCCAGATCTGAGCCATTCTTTTTAGGTGACAAATCTGAGGAGCTGTCCTAGCTTGAGGTGTCAGTAGAGGAGGTTTTGGAACACATTGATAAATTAAACAGTAATAAGTCACCAGGACCAGATGATATCCACCCAAGAGTTCTGAAGGAACTCAAATGTGAAATTGCAGAACTACTAATTGTGGTATGTAACCTATCATTTAAATCAGCTTCTGTACCAGACAACTGAAGAATAGCTAATGTGACACCAATTTTTTAAAAAAGGCTCCAGAGGTGATCCTGGCAATTACAGGCTGGTAAGCCTAACTTCAGTACCAGGAAAATTGGTTGAAACTATAGTAAAGAACAGAATTACCAGACACATAAATTAATATGACTTGTTGGGGAAGAGTCAACATGGTTTTTGTAATGGGAAATCGTGCCTCGCCAATCTACTAAAATTTTTTAAGGGGGTCAACAAGCATGTGGACAAGGGTGATCAAGTGGATATAATGTACTTAGATTTTCAGAAAGTCTTTGACAAGGTCTCTCACCAAAGACTCTTAAGCAAAGTAAGATGTCATGGGATTAAGAGGCAAGGTCCTCTCATGGATCAGTAACTGGTTAAAAGATAGGAAACAAAGGATAGGAATAAATGGTCAGTTTTCAGTATGGAGAGAGGTAAATAGCATTGTCCCCCAGGGATCTCTACTGGGACCAGTACTGTTCAACATATTCCTAAATGATCTGGAAAGAGGGGTAAACAATGAGATACAAAAATACTCAGGATAGTTAAGTCCAAAGCAGCCTGTGAAAAGTTACAAAGGGATCTCACAAAACTGGGTGACTTGGCAACAAAATGGCAGATGAAATTCAATGGTGATAAATGCAAAGTAATACGCATTGGAAAACATAATCCCAACCACACATATAAAATGATGGGGTCTAAATTAGCTGTTACCATTCAAGAAAGAGATCTTGGAGTCATTGTGGATAGTTCTCTGAAAACATTCACTCCATGTGCAGCAGCAGTCAAAAAATCTAACAGGATGTTGGGGATCATTAGGAAAGGGATAAAAAATAAGACAGAAAATATCATATTGCTTCTTTATAAATTCATGGTATGCCCGCATCTTGAATACTGCGTGCAGATCTGGTTGCCCCATCTCAAAAAAGATATATTGGAATTGGAAAAGGCACAAAAAGGGGCAACTAAAATGATTAGGGGTATGGAAAAGCTTCCATATGAGGAGAGATTAATAAAACAGGCTTTTCATCTTGGAAAAGAGATGACTAAGGGGGGACATGATAGAGGTCTATAAAATCGTGACTGGCGTGGAGAAAGTAAATAAGGAAGTGTATAAGGATCCCAAGATCATCCAGCCCTCCCCCCAACCCTTGACAAATCAAGGCTGGTGACTGACAGTGTTGGCTTGGCCTGTGATTCTGCTGCATTTCTGTTCAGTTGTATGAGGCTGCCGTCTCGCTCTGCTGTTATTTTGGCCTGGGTTCTGAGCAAAATCCGTAGCTGATTGCTGTGATAAATTAGCGCATTCGAACCTGGACGCTCCTTTTAAGGCAGCCTATTCATTGGCTCTGTATTTAAACTTGTATAAGCAGGTTTCTGCTAAACCAAGCAGACAGCTATGGGTCCTTTTCTAAACGATTGACCCATTCCAGCCAATCAGGATGCAGCCTGCATCTGCTCCACAGCCGTTAATCAGCAAATGAGCAGAAATGCTCTGGCTGCAGGGGTGTTAGTGCTGATCTTAGGGGGATTCATTGTGTGTTTTACACTTAGCTGCATAAATTAGTCGTTGCAGACATCATTCCCTTTTAATTCTGGGTTGCTGCTCTTTCACTGTTTCTACCCACAAGGCCCTGCTCCCAGGTTTTAGCCTGCTGAGAGGGGTCAGTGAACCAGAAGCCTTAAGTTAATAATTACCTCTAGCTATTTTTTGGGGGGGGGAGGGTGTGTTTTTTTAGAGGGAGAGAAAAACCCTCTTCTTAAAAGTGTAAATAAATAAAATGTAGGCGAGGCTTGGGGATGGCAAAGCTGGATCAGGTCAGGGTTGACGTCTCTTCAGCTAGGTCATGGACTATTTGGAATAAATAGCTTGTCATACCAGCCATTTACCAGCAAACCTGCCTTGGCAGAATGGTGACAAGGACAGATGCCATGCGGAAACGAATATATAGATGTCCATGAGAGTTTTTTGGCTCCATGCTCCATAAAACACATTTCCACAAACGTCGAAAAGAAAGAAATAAAAATAACCCAGCTTCCCAGCCTGGCTTGTTTCTCTGCTCCTCGCAATATGGAACATGACAGGGGATTTTCAATGCTATTTTTGTACATTGTGTCATAACCCATATTTAAAATAGCATTTAAATCTGCCAAACGGTGCAGCGTTTTAAATGGCTGTCAGACTGAATTTCTCCTCCCACATACAGTATATTTCAGATATGGCTTGGAGACCACTAAGGGAAGGTGGGGGGCATAGCAGCCGTCTACAGATATCCAAAGCGTATTAACAGCAAGAAGGGAGCAAAATTATTTAGGATGTCACAAGGGAGCCTAAAACTAGGGCTGAAATTAACAAAGGGAAAATTTAGGCTGAATATCAGGAAAAAAGTCTCGACAGGTTGATGGAATTGTCTCCCCAGAAAAGAAGTGGGTGGCCCTTGCTTGGGACATTTACATTTAGACTGGACCAAACACTCTGACCTGTGCAACAGGGAAAGAATCCTGCAAAAGTCAGTGGGAAATGTGATATGAGGGAACCTAGTGGGGTTTGACATTTCTAATGTCTGAGAGTCTATGAAATACGTGTGTTTGTGTGTGTGGGGTGGAGGGGGAGGGAAATAGCTTCCCTCTTTCTCAGGAAAAATGAGAGAGTTGGATGAAGTGAAATTGTTGGTGGGTTCAGGGGCTGCCTGGTGACCTGCTGAAATGGGACTAAGAAAATGGGACAATGTGCCTTCTCCCGAAATGCTGTCTGAGCATGGCTTTATTTCTCCTTCTTCTCAGGTGGCTTTGCCAGAATGAGATTTTAGTGTCATTCCCTCTTGGTTGATTTTTGTAAGATTGGATATTGTGTTATAGTATATAAATGAATAAAATCAAGAGAATTTCAACTAAGAAGCTATTCCATGCACTGTGACGCTAACCAGACGCTTTCCTGTTGGGAAGGGGAGGATTTGCTGAATTTCTTACCATGGCCTGGGAAGCCAATGAGGCAAATGCTGCACTGGGTTATTGATTTTATTACTGTTCATAACAATTGAAGGGCCAGATTCTTCTTTGTTACATTGGTGTAAATCTGCAGGAACTCCAGTGAGGTCAGTGGCTTTGCTCTGGAAGGATTTACACTGGTGTGTCTGAGAGCAAAATTTCCCCGGAGCGCACACTGTGAGAGTACAGAGTATTCTGAGTTGCTGGGGTGTGGGTGTGTTTCCATGGCCCTGAGTAGTAAAAGCAGATTTTGTCACAGCAGGTTTGGCTGTTTGGTTTTCTCCTTCTCAGCAAAGATGATGTGCTTCTGGCTAGCAGCTCCTCTTGTGTTATGGGGATTGGTTTGCATGAATTGATATGGAGACATTAATGAGCAGGACGGGATGATTTGAGATATTTTAAGGGAAAATGCTGGAGAGGCCTGGGCCCCTGTATGCACTGTGTTCTCTCTCTCTTCCCCCCCCCCCCACCCTGCTCCCATTTCCAAATAAGCATTTCCCTACGGTCAGTCCCATCTTTCCAGCCCAAAAAAGCCAAGCTTAGCTGAATGAGCACTGCCAACCCCTAAGAAAACAGAAATGGCTAAAAACCTTCTGTTTTGTCCAAGGGGAGGATTCCACGTGTTAGTCGATGAAGTACCTTGGGAAGAGACTTCACTTTCAAAACATTAATAATCTCCCAAAATAAAACTAACCGTCCTGGGTAAATCCAGATGGATACAAAGTGATTCGAGCTCCACTACAATGAGAACATTGTCCGGTAATCAACACTGAAGGGTTTGAGCTGCAGGAGGAATGGAGGATTCCCCTGCCTTTGGGGGTCTGGGAGGGATTTCCCAACCTCTGAGGTTTAATCCCTCTGTCTGGATCCTGATCAATCAGCCCGGCCAGGGTGACTCCTATCTCCCTTTCGAAGATACTTCTGGATGCTCATTTATGTATAGAACTTTAGAACACACCAGACTCTACCAAACGAGTGTTTATATTGCAGTAATGCCCAGAGGCCTCAAGCAGGTTAGGTCCCATCACGCTAGGTGCTGTACAACCATATAGTCCATGACAATTCTTGCCTCAAAGATCGAGGGATTTTCCTAGTGAACTGTTTCAGGGAGTCCCCATACAAACGTCTCCTCTTTCCTGGTCTCTGTGCAGATGCCTTGGTTTGATTGCTGCTATTACATCTTTCTGGGTTGGCAGAGTTACCTTGCTCCCTGCACATTCACACCTCTGCTTTGATTTCACACAGCCCCTCGCAAGGGCTTTAAAAATGACCTTCTGCTTTATTCCTGTTGAGAATCAGTAAATTGGGAGTGAGGAGGGAGGGACTGTTGCTCAGCGTTGGGGAGTTCTTCCTTTAGCCAGCGGGTTTGTGGTGGCTTAGAGCTGAGGACAGTTCCTCTTTCTCATGCTGCAGCTCCCCCCCCCCCCCTGCTGCTACAGCAAGGACACAGTGAGTTCTCTTTTCCAGAGCTGGCCATGTGCCAGACCCCCCTGGTCTCACTCACGTGGGGGAGACTTCCATTCCCTACTCGCCCCAAGCAAAAGTCAGAGACCATGGCTATTTCTGGGTGGCAACCGCTTTCTGCAGGAAGCAGAAAGATTCACTCCACACTGCCTGCTGGCATGGGGGTCCTGGCTGCTTGGTGGAAAGGGGAGAGGGATGTGGCGTGTGTTCATAAAAACCGTCTCTTTGTTATCCTAAGCCTGAGTCTCTCCTAGCAACAAGACTATTGGCCATTTAGTTCTCTGGCCCTAGCGTTTTTCAATTCCCTTCACCTTCCTGTTGGGGTGATAGCATCAGCCAAAGAAGAACCTGAAGCGAGGATGTTTCTATGGAAAATTCCATAGTTGTCAGTTCTAGGGCTCTGGAACTTGGACTTTAGCTGGAGTATAATTATCTGGATATTTACAGACCTGGTCTGTAATTCGACTTTCTAAAGATAGGTGTGGCTGCATTCTAGCAGTGTATTCGCATGTTGGGGAGTCTGTGCTCTTTTGCAGAAGCCCACCTAGCTCCCATGACTGTTGATGCATGGGGCAGAGAAAGGTCCCCTCTCCACCGTCCCCCCCAGGGGGGTTAAAAACTCTGCTTGGGGTATGTTTCATTTATTTGCTTGGTTTGTTACAGTCCTTTCTTTTACTCCAACCTGAATTCCATCTGTTGCTGATTCTCTCCTGCCTTAAGGCATCGAAGTCCATCTGGAATGCCTCCCAACACCCTGTGATTTTTATGAACAAAGAGAACTTGGTGTTCTTGGCAAACAGCACCAACCTGCTATCCATTTCCTCTACCAAACAATTAGTAAATGTATTAAATAGTATTAAATAGTAATGGGCCCAATATAGGGTGGTCCAGTATTAATGGGCCCAATATAGACCTCTAGGGTGGCCCAGTATTAACGTCTCTCCACTCTGAAGAGTGGCCGTTTCTCTGCTGTTCATTGTTTCCTATTACTTAACCAGTTTTTAATCTATTACAAGACTTTGCCCCTTCTCCCATAGTTATTTAGTCTCTTTAATAGCTTTCTCATAAGAAACTCACTGAAAGCTTTATAAAAGCCATAGTAAATGATGTTCTCTGGGTCACCTTTCTCTACTGTTTGAGTAATTTAACCAGGGATCCCTATGAAAGAGACAGTTTTTTTCCTTATAGGATATGTGTTGGATTGGCTCTGTCAGGTTAGCTTTACTCAGATGCTGAGATTTTAGCCTTAATTACATTCTCATGGCCAAATCCTTGGCTGGTTTAAATCAGCATAACTTCTCAGAGGTCAATAGAGTTACATCTTCTCAAAGAGTAGAGGGTCTGGTCCTCAGTCCACTTCTCCATGTGGCCTGGTCACATTGAGCCCTCATGCTTGTTCCAAGCCATTACACCTTTTGCTAAGCAGGCTGCAGGGCATTGCACAGAGCTTGGGCGCAACTCTCTCAGATTCAGGCACAACGGAGCCACCAAGAGATGCTACCCACAAACTCAAACCTATGCTGGTACCAAATTTCCTTTTGCCTTCAGATCCCTATAAATCTGCAATGTGTGTCCCTTGCAAACTGGTATTTGTATGGCCTTATGGACGCTCTTCAGGATGCCCTTGAATTCCACCGAAGAGTGCTCTGTTGAAGTGGCTCAGTCCCCAGTAGCTGTGACCTTTCAGCACTGAGAAGTTAAATGCCAATAGGCAACCATCATATCAGCCTATAAGATTTGCCCTTGTAACACATGGAAACAAACCAGCTGTGGCAGGACTCGAACCTGTAATCTTCTGCCCTGCCATCAAACACTGTAGCTCTTAGGTCCCACAGCTGTTCTGCTTTCTGTTCATTTGTGAAGAGGATGAATGTTTTGGCATTAATTTTTAGTCTCAAGCAAATATGTGAGTCTGTCCTTTACTGGTGCCAACATCTCTGGGCACTGAAACTATTTGTGTGTGTGTAAGTGTTAGAATTTCTGCACACCTCTGTGCACTGTTAGAACCCTGCAGGTGCTGGGGCCTGCAAAGCACGGTGGCACCTATGCAAATGTGCTGCTCTGCATGCACTCATGGATGCCACTGTTGCAAATTTGGCTGTTTGTCTGTGGCTGTCAGTCCCCTAAGAGAAGGTACCCGCGTGTCAATGCAACACTCCTGCAGGAAAGACTTGGCAGAGGCATAGGAACTGCCGTAGTTGATCAGACCGTGGTGCAGCTAGTTCAACATCCTGTCTATGACAGTGGCCATCACCAGATGCTCAGAGGAAAGAGCAGGAAACCTCACAATAGTCAGATGTCCTGTGACTGGTCCTGTGAAAGGTTCTCCCAGACCCCAATAGTTAGACACTGGCTTAAGTCATGAACGCATGAGGCTTTTTTATCTCCCTTCCAAAACTTTTTTAGCATCTACTAGTCTAACACTGGATATTTTGCGTGTAAATAGCCAGTCCCTCTTTGAACCTTGCTACATCCTTAGAGAGAGAAACCTGTTGTAATTCCTTCAGTGCCAGCTCTGCCACGTCCTTATATCTGGCAAGCTAAATAGACACCTCTGGCTCCTTCAGAATAGTCCCTGAGAGTTCCTCTCCCTTCTCAATGTGTTTGTATTCAGAAAGCTACTCACACGTATACAGAGATTTTCTCTAACACGGAGTTGCTAAGGACCTCCTCTTGCTACCATTCTAGCTGCTTCTGCCTTCTCCTTTCCTATAACATCCCGGTTACAATGAGGTGACAGCTCTGTGCATGGAATTCTAGGTGTGGTTCCTCTGAACTGGCTGCAATCCTGTACTGATCAGACTGCCCTCACTCTGCACAGCTGGCCTGAGAGTGTTTGTTCTGTTCTTTCTGGATGGGGGGTTCAGTTCTCTCTAACTACGCTCTGTTCCATCCCCATAGGAGCCCAGATACCTCTTCTCCTGCTCAGTGGTCACACATGACTTCTGTGTCATAAGTAAACTTCTGCTTTTTCCAGGTCACTGGTACAGACAGTGCGCTTATTTGTCCTACCTCTGATCTCTCTGCAGTGCCCCAGCTCCCTGCCTCTCTCCCCAGCAACTTTCATTTTCCAGTTACCTCCGCCGTGGTGGTAATTGCAGTAGTAAATATTTATGTTATGGTAGCACCCAAAGACCCCAGATGGGGATGGAGCCCCATTGTGCTGGATGCAAAATAAACAAAGAGAGACAATCTCTGCCCTGGGCAGCGTACAGTCAAAAGCCTATGCTTACCAGTCTCTATCCCTTCAGGTACAGTAGTTCTTCTCCCGTCCTCTATCTGTGGGTCTTGTCGATTAGTTCCCTGCCTGGTGTTTACACCAAAAACTTCAACTGAACTTCAGGCAGACTTTTCTCCAGCACCACCTGCTTGTCACCCTTCTATCACTTTTGGGGTCGAGGAGAGGGCCTCCCCTGTTCTGATTAGCACCTCCCATACCTTCTCCTTTTCTGACATCATGCTTATATGTCTGGAGGACTCCTAGATCTTCTCTCCGGCCTATAAGTCTGGTTGTGTCATTAAGTGCTCTCAGCCCATTGGTGCCTCTCTTTAACTCTATTTACTGATGGCTCTTTGTTTCTGTCTTGTCTGTCAGAATTCTGGGGTGGATCCCACCTGGGCTTGCAGAAGCTCTGATTTCCTGTTCCAATGCAATCCCTGTTTCCTTTGTCCTCTCTGAAGGAATCGGTGTGGTTTGATATCTCTTCCCTGTCCTCCTTTAGAAATGATAGCTGAGGAAGGAATGGATTTAATTTTTAGCAACGTGCTCCTTGTGTCAATACTTCCCCCCCCTCATCTTCTCGTACTCAGCACCACTATCTCCTTTGCTGATCTCCTGTTCCTTGTTTATTGCTATGCAGTTTTCCTTTCATTCTCATCTCTTGGTGTATTTAATCACTCCCTTTCCCAGTTCTCTTCTGTACCTGAAATTTTTTCTCTCTCAGAAGCTACTTTCTTCTCTGAAGTTACTTTCTGGATGTTGGCCTCTTGCTAGTTTCTGGTATTATTCATAGTAGAACTCCCACGGAAGAGACATTCACATTACTGTTGGACCTTTGCCATTTCCCCTTCCATTCTTTCTCCATCCATTGTTTTAATCAACTCCATTTTCATCCAGCTTTTCACGTCCTCTTCCAAAATTCTCCCCTCCCCTCAACTGAAATCCAGCTTTGCCCCACTTGGTTTTACAGAGGTTCCATTTACAGATCTTACGCTCTCATGGTCATTGTTACTGTACTTAATAGCTCCCCAGCGCCATCTCTCCAGTTCCTGTACCATCTGGAGTTCTCTAACTCAGTCTTAGACTGTTCACTTTCTAACTTCCTATCTTCGTATCCTGTTCAGACTCTTTTCCCATCATGAGATAGCCAAGTAACCAGCGAGCTGCTTTCTCCCTGGCATTGTTAGTATTTCTGAAATGACTTCTCACGAGGCTCTGGGCTCCAGCTTTCTTCTGAATTCCTCAGATTAAGCTGCAGGCCAGGTTTAAGTCTGCTTATGTCCGTGCTTCCAACGTGGACTCAGAATACTGGCTTCTGTTGTCTCTTACCTTAGCATCTGGGGGACAGTGAACCAGATGTGTCTGTCAAGCTGTTTCAGGGGACTCGAGCATGAGTACCAACCTCAGGGCAGACAGTTAAAAAACAGTGCACAAACTCCAAATTGGTTGTGAGTTCTATCCTTAGATTTTACCAACCACTTATCAAATATAAACTCCACAGGTATTACAACAGCCTTAACATGGAGTCACAGAGAGTGTCCTTGGGTACTCTGATCTATCTTGCCACCCAGGTAAGCTTGCCTTTATGATAGATGGTTTCTTACCTCAAAAATCACAACAATATTCAAGTTACTCCCAGTCCCAAAGGACCAGTTACCACTTACTCTCAGTCAATTGCACCTTAGATCTCACACCAAAGACAACGCTTGTAGTCAGCCCTCTAATTACACTATCTAAAGATTTATTAACTAGGAAAAAGGAAATAAGAGAGTTATTTACAAGGTTAAAGCAGGTAAACATATATACACACAAATGAGTTCCAATCTTAAGTTTCAAAAAGTAGTAAAAGCTTCTATGATAAGCATGTTCTGTATATCTTTTAGGGCTAACCCAGGCTAAATGCTGGGGATCTTTTGCTTATGCTTAGTAATCCTTGCCCTTCCAGTCCAAGCAGCAGAAAAATATAGTTTTTCCTTGGTAGGGGTTTTTATTCCTTCCCCCACTCTGCTTCAAGTTGCAAACTCAATTGATGAGAGGAATTCACTTGTGTATTTCCTCTTCATAGGGTGTGGGGGGAAAGCAAGCAACGAAGTGTTTTTTCCTCTGATGTTCCACCATAGTTCATCTGGTGTTGATGGACCTTCTTTGTTGGGCAGGACATAACACCTGCTGGAGACTAGTATGTCGCACGAGGTAATGCGTCTCTCCTGTCTGGTGATTTACACAGTTACAGAGGCTTACAAGGCAAATGCTCAAATATTATTGTACACAATGGGATACAGCTGTAATAAGTGAGATTAATGTATGCAGTAACTTACAAGCCTTCAATAAAATCTATACACGAAGCACATTTTTACAATTCTAATCCCTGTTTTAACAGTAAACCAGACCAATTCCAGCTATGTATCCAAGTGAGGCATGGGGGCCGTGGCATAAGCTGCCAACTGGTTTGCCAGCGTCACAGAGTCTCAGACATGTGACTGCACACTAGACACTCTAACATGTCTGCCTAGTGCGTTCCCCACACTCATGTACCTAATTCTCTTTTCCTGGTTGTGTGAGGGGTGTGCTACAGGGCTTCTCAGTGCAGTGCTCCCCATACTACGTGCTTGGCCCGTGTGCTCACAGACAGTTTGGCTGCAACGTTTGCCATCTCTCTTAGATGGCTGCATTTCCAACAGCTTCCCGGTTCCATCCCATGCGCTGGGGTAGTGGTCATCTCTCTGAAGGTGTCCAGTCTTCTAAATGCCTCTGGAGGTCAGCACTGTACTTAATGCAGCGCTTGACCTATCATCAGCACCTATGGCAGGTGCCACTGGGTGTCTTTCTTCAGGTAGCATCCTATCTTGGACTAGTTCTTGGTCCCTGGATTCCCTCTCCACATATCAGCTCTTATCCCTCTGGCATGTGGATCCTTAGAAACTGGAGAGAACAGAGCTGAAAGGGAAGAAGAGAGAATGGATAAGAGTCACTGTAATGAGAGGTCTACCTCCTCAGCGGCTGTAATTTGCCTCAGAGAGTCCACTTTGGATGGGAATGCCATCAGGACATGTTCCCCTTTGGAGCTCTCTGTATGCACACCCTCCCATCCAACAACAGAGAGGCAAACGGTGAATAGCCTAGTGCACAATCCACGCCACTATTAAAGTTCAATGTTCTGGGCCAGCCCTTTGTGTCAGACCCACGACCTCTGCCAGCTCTAATGTCTGATTCCTTGCCCTGGCGCTGAGCCCACGTTTCTAAAAGGTTATTGCCCGTGGCCCCATCTCCATTAGCATGGCTCTATCAGCCTGCAAGGGGTGGCGTGCCTCCTTCTCCCACCGGAGCGGGATGATCACTGAGGTCCAGTCCTGGGTACCTAGGCCCTGCAGACAGGATTGTTGCCCGTGTTCCTCACTCGAGCATTTCTGCTGCAGGTGAAGAATGAATTCAAAGTGCCTGAATCACTGCCAGACTGAGCCAGGGAGCCCTTCTCTGCTGACTCCCTCTCTCCAATGGTAGCCCCGTTTTCTGTTGCCTCAACAGATCATGGCATGGAGGCCTTGTGGTCTATTAGAGCTGAGGTGCAGCAACATGAAAGGAAGGTCGTGGCATTCCTTGTTGTTAGCAGCATGCTGTCCCCTGTTCATTTTGTGGGTTTTTTGTTGTGTTATTTATTTATCCGTTGCATTAAGGAGAGGCTCAGAAAAGGGATACAGCAAGCTCTGCATATTGCATCACAAGCCTGTACATCAGGCGCATTAAAATTCCAAGACAGCTCCTGACAAAGTCTCTCTGCGCTGTGAAAGGTGGCTTGGAAATGCTGGGGAGCTGTGACAGGCAGGCGCACGGGCAGACAAAGAACTCACTGTGTCAGTCTCTGTCTGCTCCAGGAGAAAGAAAAAAAACACACACACTCCCCCACACTGATGCACATCCCACTAACCGTCATGCACACACACGCAGTCCTTTGTACGTGCGCACCCGCACAACATCCTGAAAAGAGTTTGCTAACACAGCCTGCAAATGTAAGGCCCGAGGAGAAATGGAGAACAGACCCACACGGCGGTATACATTGTCATGCAAGCATGTGTGCACACCCACACAAACACAAAACTTGGCGCCCGGCCTGCTTTCTTTTCATGGGAAAGAAATGCCAGTGACCATTGAAAAACAAATTCATTTCCAACCACATGTAGGAGAGCAGTGTCTGTGCTCTAAGAATGATCCTCTGTTTGACTTTACCACTGGGAGTAAGTCAAAGCCCGCTGCACCCCTGTGGGCTAGGTAGTGTAATCACCATTTTCCCAATGGGGAAACTGAGGCCCAGGGGCCCATCGAAGGTCGACTAGTGAGTCCACTGCAGAATCGGGAATGGAAGGAACCCCGGAGTCCTCGTGTTAATCGATGGACGTCCTTCCTCCTGAGCCATTGTCTGATTCAGAGTTAGGGTCTGCGTGCGTGTGTCCGGAGGGATCTAAGGCCGGGAATAGGCCATCAGGCTAATGCAAAACCAAACGCTGATCCATTCCTACAGAGCCTTTCATCCCAGTCACCTACATCAGCAGGTACCGTGCAGGGATCTCTTGCCCTACTGCTCTGCGGGAGAGGAAGCCGCTAAATTGCCCCAGTGAGCCACAGACGGGCAGAGCTTTTTAGGAGGGAAGGGGAAGTCTCCAATCCAGACTCTGAGGGACTTTGAGGGTGGGGGTAGGAAAAAAGAGAGCTCCCGAGAACAGGAACTGGATCATTTTTCCATAGTTTTGCTGAGCGGGCGGGGATCAGCATTTGCCTGTCTCATGGGGCTACCTACTGTGCCTGTCCCTATAACGGGGCTGCAGACTGCACCCTCTCAGGGCTCTGTAGTCCTCAAGGGCCTTAATTTCCCCCTTCTGAAGCCTCAAGAAGCTGCAGTTATGTATTTCGTCACTAGGTGCCGCTGTGGCAGAGCTGTAAAAAGCAGGCCAGGCCTGTTCTGACCTGTTTGGCTGCTGCTAACATTGCAGGTGTCTCTTGTACGTTTTATTTCTTTGTATTTTTCTGATGTTGTCTGAAATCCTCCCAAAACTGCGAAAGCTGGTCGGAATCGTAAACCGTTCTCCGAGACTATCCTGTGCGCGCAGCGGGGTTGGCCCGTCACCTGAGATCAAGTGGTGACTTGAGCCTGCGAAGATGTGGGGAGGGAGGGAGAGGGTGGTGTGGGTGAATAGCACATGCTTCCCACATCCCTGCCAGCCCCAGGGCTCAGAGAATCCAAACTGGCTTCTTTCTCCACCCCTGCCCAGCCCCCTAGCCCCAGAGCAAATGGATTAGAGCGCTCTAGACTGGGGTCCGTGCCCCTGCAATTGAAAGGCGGGTAGATGCCCTTCAGCAAATGCTTCCCCTACCAGAGATCCCAGCCATCCAGTCACTGGTCCTGCCCCGCAGGAAGGGGCAAGGAGGAGAGGCTAACATGCTGATGATGCTTAACCCTGGGTTAACCTTTCCTTCGGTGCTTGCGCTGTTTCCTTGCTCCCCTAATGTCTGGCACAGAGTGGGTGGGTCCTGGTGAAGGCCTGCAGGTTTAAATGCCATCGAGAGACGACGGAGGTGGTTGCTGATTGCCCTGGGGAAGCATTCTGAGGGCCTGGCAAAGTCTGTACCTGCTCCCTTGGTCGAGTGTGGCTGTGGTTCAGGATCTCACACACAGCTGTGATGGCTAGACATTCCCCCATCCCCTGCCAAGAGACCCTCCCTTCCTCTGAAGCAGGAGTTAGTCCTGTCACTCACCCCTTGTGCTGCAGAGTGCTCCCTGTCCCACTTGGAAGCTTTGTGAGCAGAGAAGACTGGTGTGAGCGAAGGATCAGGCCTACGCTAATGTGCATGGGACTATAAACACCTGCAAAGGCATTAGCTGGGCTCCATTCTCTGCTCTAGCTGCCCTTTCAGTGCTAGGTGAATTTCCATGGTGAGGAGCTGTGGCTGACAATGCCCTTAAGTAGAAGTGTCCCCTCTGCCTTGCCTGCTGCGTTTTGCTGTGTGTCTGCTCTGAGGATAGTGTTCGTGGAAGATGAGGCTGGAGCCAACAGACCCCCAATACAGCCCTCAGTACCTGTGGACGGGGCTGGTTTTAGGGGCGGGCGACCCAGACGACCGTCTGCGGTGCTAGGCTTGGGGGTGCCGGGCTCAGGACGCTGGTTTTGTTGTTAGCGACAAAAGGGGAAATCGAATGTGCAAAGTAAAATGTTTCCGGTATTCCAGATGTGGATTCATTTGTCACTAAGAAAATGTAAAAGTTTCTATAAGCTTAGAGGAAATGAAATTTTTTTTTATTTGCTTATATATGGCATGAATAAATACAGTTTTACAGATTCTAACGTGCACATTTATCGGCTTTGATGCTCGATTGGCATGCCTGATTTATCCCTGTCATATAAGCCGTGAAATGGGCTACAAATGCCATAAAAATAAGGTATTCAAAAGTTTAACAAATGGGGGGGAGGCGCTAAAGACGCTCCTCGCCTGTGGGGCCATTTGGTCTAGGGCTGGCTAGATAGGACTCTAGGGGATCTGCTAGGGGCCAGGGCCATCCACAAAGAAGCTAATGGCGCTGCAGAAGGCACCTGTCTCATGGAGCCTTGGTGGGGTCCAGGGTAGGGTGGGATTCTGCTGCAGAGGTGAGCAATTGCCCTATCCACTAGGTAACATGGAGAATTAACCCCTCCTTCCTACCCTCCCCCAAGGAGTGACTTCAGGATTTAGCTCAGATGGCATTTTGCTTTCCCAATTTGTAAACTGGATGTCACTCTAATTGTTTGTTGGGAGAAACTGGCGATTCCTGATAATCGCAGAGTAAAACTGACCCCTTCGGAGTCTGCCTGTGTCCTCGTTTAAATGCCACCGAGGAGAGACTGTGGTCTGAAGATTAATGCTGTGGCCAGCCCAGATTCCATGAGTCAGACACATCCTAAATCAGTCTGACCCATCTCCAGCACTCCCTGGGTTAGCCCCATCGCGAGCAAACGGCGGGCTCTCTCTCCAGGCTGGATCCTGCCTGCTGTATGGTGTGTGCCGTGGGGGTGACATGCTTGTTGCAAAGAGCAGAATCTCTCCCCGCTCTCTGTGTCACTTTGTCTCTACATGCTGCTGGAGGGAGGACGCCAGTTCAGCCCACTCTTGCGTCCCTGAGACATTTTTTTCCTTCCGTGTGTCTCGTCTTGTCCCCTCAATCTCCTATTTACTTGCCAGACCCAGAGCACAGCTCTTGGGGACAAACGCCGAGAGAGGCCATCAGCTTCTAAAACAGCCCTTAGCCAAATCCTTGGAGCCTGGGCTCTCCAGCCCAGTAAGTTTGCACTTCTGCTCCCACTGCTGCCTTCTGCTCAGGGCCACACCAGGCAAGAGCGATCCTGCCTGGCTGAAGGGAAACCACCACATTTCCTCTCTTAGGCATGTCCCGGAGGCTGTTGCCCCCTACGGCAAACTGACGGACAGTCACACCACACCCAAATCATCCCCCCCACTTCACCTCTTCTGCAAAACCCAGGCCACTGGAAGCCCCATTCCAGAGAGGTGCTAGTTACGCCCCACGCCCAAGGCATTTGTCAGGTAGTACATGCAGTTGCACTCCCATGCCTCTGAGAGATGGTCTGACCTCCGGGTGTGGTTTGCACGGCAACTTAAGGGCCTGGTTCTGCACCCACAGCATGTGACATTACTCGTGTGAGTAGCCCTATTAAATTCAGATGAGGAAAACTACACATGCTTGAAAGATCAGGCCCTAAATCTGGGATCCTTTGGGAGATCCTTTGTAGGGGAATGGGATTATTTTAATTATTTTATTTTAAAACCCCTCAATTCTTGGAGGGCTGAGAAAGAGAAGGAAGAGTATCTCCTTCCCTTGTTAATAAAGTCTGGCTGGAATGACACGGTATAATCAGTGTTTACCTGGGAGTTTACATACAATTTATTGTAATTATAGTTTCAATTCCTGCTTTTGCTTTTGCTTTTTTTTTTTTTTTAAACATCTATTTTTCAATCAGTAAAAGTAAATACTATTTTCAGCCCAATGTAATTCTTCCACTCCCGTGGCCACACACACAGCAAGGAGAGAGATTCCATTTGTGCGCTGTGCAATTGAGCATACACAGGAGCCTGATGACTGGAGGGTGTTAGCAAAGTGAAAGCAGCCTCCGAAAGCTGAGGGCCTGATTCTCCCCTCGCTCACTCAGATGTAAATCAGGAGGGACTGCGTTGCAAACAGTGAGGCGATCGATGTAAGTGAAATCAGGAGCAGGCCCAGAAACTGCTTTCCCATCATGCCTGCTTCTTTTAAAAAACATTGGGCTTTTTAATCAGAGACATCGGGGAAGGGAGAAAAGCCTTTGACGTCTCACATAGACTATTTCCTGGATGGCAAAGGATTGTTTCTTACTGTATATTAACTTGGGATCAAAAAACAGGTTTGTGGTTCGAAAGACTGAATTTTGCCTTCTCCTAATGATGTATTTTATTTGAAATAAAAGGGTTTTGGCCTGCCATCCCTTCTCCCCACTGGAGCTCTGGTTCACACACATTTTGATTAAACCGTTACCTTCCTAAATGGAGTTACATACTCCATCAATCATTTTTATAGGACAGATTTTGAAAAACTATGCCAATTGACCCAGATGCCTACCCAAAATGTTGGGGTCACTTTTAAGCCAAACGTGGCTTCCAAACTGGCATGCTGAACTTCCTGTTTTATATCATATTATTAGTGCATTGATCCTTACAAGCGGGATGGGAACTCTGACCTGGGAATGAAACAGATCGGCATGCTATAGAGAGGTATAAAACACCTTACTGCCTGAAATGCTGCTATGGAGAGGCTCCGGTGAGCTGTCTAACTTTTACACAAACCAGTATGTTTTACAGTAGATATGAATATATCCAGCTAGTTCCCCACAAATAGGTGCAGTTTGAACTTGGTAGCACTAGTGTCTTGATGTGCAGGGGGAAACAATGTGTTCAACAGAAACACAAAGAATAACATTTGGAGGTTTTGTGTGTAGCCCAGGGCAAAGACGTTAGGTACAAAAAGCAAACATTTCTTCCTTCTGGGCCTTCCTCCACCTCCCAGAAATATTATCTATCTCAGGGATTTCTATACTGTTCATTACCCTAGTATCTCAGCACTAAGTGTTAACTACCCAGGCAAAGATTCAAGAAAACCTTCCCCATCCTCTGCTATATCTTGCCTGTTTCGGGTCCCATCTCCCAAACTTTGCTTCTGCGAGTTGGTCTTATATGCATGAGTAATCTGATTGACTTCAACGAGGCGACTCGTCCAAAACAGGGTTTGCAGAATCTGTCTGTAGGACGTACTGTAAGTTGTTCTCATACCTTTGATTGCTCACGGTCAGTGCTATAGAAATCATAAATCTATGGTTTTACCTCACCATTTTTGGCTGTTTTTCACTACACCAGAAGGAAAGCAACTTTCCCAGCAGATGAAAATTTTGCCAGAGAGAAAAATGTCTGAGAAATGAGATGATTTATTCCGAGTTTAAAAAAAATAATTCAAAAAACCCCAACCCCTGCCACTAAAAACGATGTGTGTGAGGGAGGAAAAAATTATATATCCATTGCCCAAACTTGCAAATTCTTGTGACAAATCTTAGAGCAAAACCAGCTTAGGCTGTTTTCAGTTTTAACCGGTGATGTCGTATCTCTCCAATGTCCCTCCTTTCAAAGGGCAGTGATTGTTTTAGTGCCAGGGTTTCCTGTGTTCCACACAGATTTGATGCCCCTGATTCTTATTGTTGAAAATGTATTCACATCAGAAATAAAGAGTCATGAAGTGAAGTGCATAGAGGGGAGTAACTAGCCCTAAAGGCTCTCCGAGCTTTTTAAGTTTGATGCATGAATAATGTTTTGTGTGTGCATCCCTTATGTGGGTCTTTTTCACGCATTGTGTCCCATATTTGGGCTTTTGCCAGGCTCAAAGGTATGGACAATATAGTCCTGTGATTTTCAGTACAGTAGAAAACCGGAATAGGCTATCAATGATAGATGGTCCTTTTCACAATGTCTTCTGACTCTGTACAGATTTCTGCCTATACCAAGGAAGAAGAAAACTGCAGCTCCTCTCTTTAAGCATTTTAAAAATATGCTATTTCCCCTTTTTTTCCCTTGGACAACAAATCTCTTCTTTTTGTCCTTGTGTAGCTATATTTCCTTACTTAACAGACTATCTCAAAAGAGCCTATTCAGCTCAGCTTTCCCCTCCTTTTTAAGAATTAGATGTTTTAAAACAACCACACACAATATTTATCATTTGGAACAAAGATATTAGATTTTCTTTTTCAGTTTGGTTTAAATTCTCTTTTCCAGGCTTTTATCTTTTCACTCCAAATTTCAGTGACAATAATCAGATTTTGATTGACATTAAAATTATTTATTGTCACGCTGTAGCTGTTTAATAAATCATGTCTGCTTTTTAGTTGTATAAATGCTCCATCTTTAGCTACCTTGTTGCTTATTTCAAGGAAATGAGTAATTTCTGAAGGCCAACTTCAGCATGCACAAAAGACAGTCCTGTCTTTTGATTTAGACAAATTGAAGAGATCTGGTTTGGTTTAAATGTTACCCTACCTTATTTGATGGCATGGAAAGTACTTGTGAGCTGCCTAAAAGACCAAGAGGATTAGCCTCTATGCAAACATCCAAGAGCAGCTTGCTTGCCAGAATTAGTATTTTATTTTTTAAATTAAGAAAGCAGTTTGGGCTAACGTTGTGATCCACATACGAGGCATTCTGGGGGAACCCTGCCCCACTCAAGGACTGGGTTTTGCCTGAATGATTAAACAAAGACTGGAGAGGTTAATTTGAGGGATTTTTTAAAAAATTTTGCTTGCATTATAAATGTCTCCCTATTTATCCCAGACTCCTGGGAAATGAAAGGAATATTGACCCATTTTACTGAGCTTTAAAAAACACCTTCCCCCTCAAAATACATGTTAACAAGCTGGCCAGAGCAGAGTTCCAAATCTTTTACAGCAGTGTGTGTGTAGGTGCTACGCATTTTCTGATTGGAATCAGGTTTCCCGGGGACCCTGGCTCCTCTGCGTGGCTTTGGAAGCCGTGCATCATTTGCAACATGGGGCTGTGGCCAAAATTCTGAAGAGCTCAGCACCCTCAACCAGGCCCAGATTTTCCGAAGCGCTCTGCTCCGATTTAGGCACCAAAATAACTGGCATGTTCTGAGTGGGTGCTGAGCCCTGTTGAAAAATGTGTCTCAATGGGACCTGCTGGGTGCTGAGCTTGTTTGAAAATATAGTGCATGGTGTCTCATTGCGGGCCTGAGCCAAAGCCTTTTCAAGTCAATAGACAGACTCCAATTGACCTCAGTGGACTTTCCATCAGGCCCCGTGAGCAAGAGTAGAAAGAATCCATGCAGAACCCAGAGCTGAGGCTGCTCCACTCATGGCACTGGGCGGTACACAGTCGCAGGCGGGCAGTGCTACTCATGCCAATCAAAGAAGGGCTGATCTTGCTCCCGTTGAAGACGATGGTTTAAGTGAGAGCAGAATTTGGCCTGTGCTGCTCTAACTAGGGGAAGAGGGATTTCCTTTGGGGAATCTGAATCCTCCAAATAATGTTCCGTTTCTTTCTCTGGCCTGTTTTGCTTGTGTTACAAATGCTAATGCCATAACCGTAGCTCTGGCATATTGACCCTAGAGAGCAAAACCCTCCACAGCATGGCTCTGCTGTCGCTTCACCTGGGCAGTGCTGAAGGGGATTGTATGCCACAGTTGGGAGTGGGATTTGATCCCTCAACTCCGCAATGCGCATGAGGTGTCTGGCACACACCGCGAGAGTGGAATAGTGGAGTGGATAATGGAGCTAGACAGCACAATGGGCCCTCTGTGAAGCCTGCCCTTTCTCTTCCTTCGAACAGAAAGGATGGAGGAAAGGACAAAAAGTAAAATAAAAACAACATACTGTACCTGCTCCGTGTTCTCTGAGGCAGGTAATTTAAGCTACCTCCCCTACTCTTACATCACAAGATCAGTCACGATTTTGTCTGGAAAGGTGGAATTTCACTATATTGGAGGCAAAGAAAATGCACTCACCCAGGGAAGAAATAAATTTACAAACCTACATTGGACTCGTGACTATTTGGTCTAATACTCATCAAGAGTTTGCTCTGCTCAAAATCTGCCATCAGTAGATCTCCAGATATGAGCTCTCTGTGCCAACACACCACTCCCAGCCTAGTCCTAGGTATAGGCATTTGGGCCAGGGCAAGAAAGCATCTTTGCCCCTCCCATAAGGTAGCTGTCTGATTCCCATGGTCTGGCTCTGATGCTCAATCCAAAGCGACAACTGACTTAGGGTGGACAGTATCCACTGGAGCTTAGATCACTATGTGCAGTAAATCATTTGTCTGAATTTAGCTCTTTTTTTTTTTTATTTACAAACTACCTGCAAACAGATGTCTTTGACTATCATTATATGTCCTCATTCAGCCTTGTTTCAGACCATGGGTTGTTCACAAGCTACTTGCTTGGTCCACCTGCTGCTATCTGATGCTTGTTATCTGGGGCATCAGATATTGTTTCATCTCCTGAACTGGAGATCTGGAACTTTATACGTTGGGCAAGCACTTCCAGCATGAAGAACCCACACTGTTCCCTTTGTTCGTGTTGCACAGACAGCAGCTGTTCCCCCACATTTGTGTGAACACAGATTAGTTTGCACGGATGTTCAGAGGAAAAAGTGCAAGATGCATGTGAAGGTGGATGAGATGGAAAAGCGACAGAGTTGATGCAATGTCTTTGAATAATTTCCCCTGCTATTCACCCAGCTCTAGTACCCCCCACCAGAGCTTCCTGTGCTAGAAATACCTACAATTCGCTCCTTGGAAAATCCATCCCTCGCCATCCTAGCTAACTTTATCTGCTGCTTCTCCGAGTGTCGGGCAGCAGCAAAGGCTCCGGCAGCAGGATTTGTTTACAGGCAGCACTTGTATTAAAATGGTTCATTATTTTCCTGACTGGCAGGTTTTCAGAGTCCATGCTGGTTAATAATTGCAGCCAATTAAAAGTTCCCAAAATATGCATCAGGAGGGGGGAAAATCAGAACCCTGTTAAAGAATTTCTTACAAGGCATCAACAGACTTGAGTCAGGTAGCTAATGACTCTGGGCCAAATCCTAACCTGGCTTATGCTGGGTCAGGGAAGAAGGAGCGGAAGCGGAGGGAGGGGTTCTGCCTCCTGCTTGAAGCCCTAGATGCCGTTCTGGCAGGGTATGCTATAGGAGGTGTAAACAGCCAGCAAGGGGCTGGGGGAGAATGCTCCCGAAGCAGGCCCTATATTGCCCCTCTCTCACACACCATGGCAAACGCTGGTGTCGAGTGCGTGCAGGAGATGGGGAGGGGTGGTACAATAGCACACACCATCGTGTGCATTCTGGCTTGTCCCTCAATTCATAGGCAGCACTAGGGATGCTGCTATAATCTCCCCAGGGCCTAAATTACAGCAGGGCCATTTCAGCCCTTGCAGCAATCCACAACTGGGAGACTGCGAAGGTGGCTTAAAGCGGCCTTAGCCCTGCGTAGCACCGAGGCTTGGGGCTTGTCTCTACTGGGGGCGTTTGCAGGGGGTAGCTTCCCTAGTGTGAACCCCTAGCGATATGCTGCACTGGTGTGAAAAGAATGACTTGCACTCCGGTGATTTACCCCGATCTCAAACCCCAGTGGGGGAAATCAGAGGCAGTAAGTACTGTGCTGAGCAGAGGGGCAGAAAGGCAGCTATGTGCTCTGGGTTTACCCTTTGAAAATAAGGGCCTATTGTATAAGTGGGTGGAGTCCTACGGGAATTCAGATCTGCAAGACTGACCCATTTGAAAGCGGTGGATAAATATTGGGGGGGGGAAAGCAGTAAGTAATCTTAACTCTTTCTTTCTGCTCCACTGAGATCTCCTCGGAAAATAATGGAGGCAAAGATGATGAGCAGTGATTTTTAGGAGTAAATTTTTGCTGACTAGCATTTTTATTCACTGTAGCATGGCTTGCCCTACAATACTCCAGGCCCGCGCAGCCCACACACAGCGCTAGCCAGCACCCCAAACCCAACCTGCAGCTGCCCTGCAATTCCAGTCCTGGGTTCTAACCAGAGTAGAAAACACTTCATTGTGCCCAAATTGAATCCGACGGCGTGCTGGGTCAATTCTTTATTTTTATGTTGTTTTATTTTTGGTAACGTGGACAAACATCCATTAGGCTGACATTCCTACCCCCGTCCCCAGGCTCATGTGGCCTCAGGTACTTTTTTCGGCCCTAAGTGCCATTTTATTTAAAATATATTGAAACCCAGCCAAAGGAAATGTGAACTAAATAATGATTCTTTGTTCATTTGTACAGTTCTTTGAAGATGTAAAGCTCCATCAGTGTGTTAATGCTTAGGAGTTGGCGACTGGAGAGGTTTCTTTTAGATATATGATGAAATCCCTGTAAGAAGAGAGGGTGTGTGGTGGGAGGATGGGGGTATCTTCCTCTGCTGCTGGGGAAATGCTGCCTTTTGGAAAGGCAAATAAGCGCAGTCTAGGTTAGGTCTTCTGTCGAGAGAATAATTGTGCTTCTAAAGGGCCTGATATTCAGAGCGGTGCTGCTTTGAAATAGAAATAAATACATAAATAAATCAGGGATCTTGCACTGATGAAGGCGAGTGCTTCCCCTGCTTTCTCATTCCCTGTTGGGTCCTGGTTCCCAAAGCCCATTACATATTTAAAAAGTTTCTCTCTGAAAAGGACTCCAACTCTCAAATAAAGTTTCTTTGTGGTTGCCTAATGAACTGTGAGGGCTGGGGCAATTTACAGCTTGCTAACTGGTTTTAAATTGTGCCGGCTCCCGCTCGTAACATCTTTATGGAGTGACCACAGTGACAGTGACCTCGCAGCCACTGAGCGTGGGTCGCAGCGTGACTGGGTGGCGGCTGGCCAACAGCTGCATTGTGTGAGGGCTGAGCTCCCTTCTTGTCTGCCCCTCCTAGTCCTGCCTGGCTGGTCAGCGCCTGAAAGAGACCCCTGCTGCTTTGTCAAACTGCTGCTAAGTGGACTCTCGTTCGGGCTGAGTCAGAGCCCTAACCCTAGAGTGTGTCTCCGTGAAGGGCCGAGAATTTCGCCAGGGAGGAAAGCACCCAGGAGAGAGAAGTGACCTTTTCCATCTTTCCCCACTCCTCCCCCCCCCCACACACAACCTCCAACCTGGGGCGAAGCTGAAGGAATTCTTAGCTCTCTTGCTGCTCTGTGGTGATGTTCATTGAGTCTCGGGCTACCTGCTTCTTGGGGGTCCAACTCCTTGTGAGTGAGAATCCTCCAGGCTGCAGGAGGTCTGGGCCACCACCCATGCTGCTCTCTTCCCACTGGGCTCACTGTCAAACGCCTCCCTGTGCACTGCTCCTAACCCTGACCTGGCTGTTGCAACTTCAGCATCGGGAAAACTGAGAGCTGCTACATCCAAGGCCCTGTCCGCACCACAGGCACAACCGTATGTTTGTAACTAGTGTGGGACACTCACCTGATCCACTGACAACACACACACAGCAGCTTCCCGCAGAACACAGCTGTGTTTTGTGTGTCTCTGCCGAGGGGTTCTGCCTGCCTGTGTGTGTCAGTGCAATCTGGGCAGCTCTCCCACATTTATAGAGTGGCACTGTACACACAAATAAAGGACACCACACCCTGCTCTAAAGACCTTATAACGGAAAGGTCTGATCAGGCAAGCAATGCCATCAAAATCAATGGGCAGCTCCAGCAAAAGAAATATTTGTTTGAGTAAAACATTGCAAGATCAGACCCAAAAGGTAGGACGTGTCTGGATCGATGACAGATAAACACAGGACAAAGAGTAACAATAATTAGAAGCCATGCTATCTTTAACTGATGGTGCCTGAATCAGAGCTATTCAGAGTATTTTTTCCCTTAAATAACCACAACATTTTACCACATTGATGTCTTACTGACAGATTTCCAAATGGAACTCACAACAAAGGAAAAAGGGTTCAGATGTAGAAGGCCATACTAGTAACTTAATGGTTAGAAAAACAGGCAGACATATCCTACACACGCATCATATCCACATTTATTTCATGTCCCCTCTCCAATAATCCAAAAATTTGAATTATTAACAATGCAAATTGTTTTGATTGGGTTTTGGGTGCAGGGAGAAATGGATGATTGTTGATGTTTATCAATTAAAATTGGATCCTTCCAAGCCCAAGACTCTTCTTAAGTTTAAAGAATGTGTAATCTATAGATGCGCACACAACATGGTAACAAGAGGAAAATAAGCAAGTAAACCTATATCCCAGGGCTAAATCTAAAGCTTATGGAAAACTAGAAATTGATGTCCAATCCACAGAAGACGCAAGCCATTATACGCGCCAATAAAATTTCAATCTCTGTTTCTATAACAAAGTGGAATGTTAAGAATTGTGCAGTCTGGATTAATGTTTACTGACTTCTACTTGCCTATATATAAATATGTCCAGAGGGATGAGTGCGCATGTGTTTATTTAGATATACATATAGATACACACACAGATCCAGTGTCAAACCTAATGTATTATTTTAAAAATCATATTAGTTTTACAGCTGGCTAATAACACAAATAATTTATTTGATGAAGGTTTGCTGTTTTTCATCTAATAAATTATTTGTGAAATTGTCATTGTTATTTGACCATCTCTACTGGTGTTACAGAGTACTAGGGAACAACAAAGGGAACAATCCTGCCCTGCCAGGAAGATGCACTTTATGTCCTAATGGGATCTTTCTCATCTATGAATATTTCAGTAGATTTTATATTTTATCCCAAATATCTGTACAACACAAAAACAAAGTAAAAATCTATAGGAAATTGAGGTGATTTGGCAGAGCTGTGTGGAGATCAAGGGCTGAAAAAGAGAGAGGTTGTGGGTTAGGATCGAGGGCCATTGGCAGAGCTCTGTTTGGCAAACCCGGTACTATAACAGCAGAGGATTCTGTGGTTTAGGACTGATGTGCATTGGCAGAGCTATAGGTGTGTGGGCGGGGTGGTGGTGCGATGGGACTCAGGACTGAAATAGCAGAGGTTTCTGCAGACCCAGACTGGAGTGCATTGCTATAGGAGAAGCTGCACATGCTCTGCTCTAGCCAGTACTATCAGTCTATCATTTTCTTGAGCACTAAAATTCCCCACAGGGGAAACAGCAGGAGTCCATGGACTGGAGCTAAACTCAGCAATGAGAGCTTTGACCCTCAGGGCTCTTCTGACCATGGCTTTGTTTTCTCATTGGAAACACAACTCAGGCATTGGATGGGGTTACAGATAGAGCTTAGAAGATTTCAGCCCTGCTTTCCACCCTCTGGGAATTGCCTGGCCTTTCTGTTACTACAGGAGTCTGGGTGGGATGGACACATGGGACTTCTGTTGTCCTGTGTGCCTCAAACTTCTCTATGTCTCTTAGCCCTGGGCACCTTAACTTCCTAGTTAAGTAAACCAGTGTGACAGCTCTGTGCCCCTGGGGAATAAAACTTCTCTGGGGGGCTGGAATAATTAACTCTGAGCCCCAGCATGCCTGCAGGATCCTTCCGGATATGGCTGGTAACTTCTGGGCAACATCGCCTCCCCATTACAGTGATGGTTCCACCATGAATTGATCAATCCCTGGATGACAACGTAGTAGAAAATACAGCTGCTCTGCCCAGCCTGGTGTTAGCAGGCCACGACGTTAGAATTTCTGGATAAAACAAAGAAAGAGCCGCCACTGTTGGGCTAAAATGGTGCCCTGCCTACCTACAGCCCCGCCTCAGAGCTCAGGGGCATAAGTGCCAAGTGCTGGAAAGGGATGAGCCCAGGCTGTAGTGGGCTTTTCTGGCGTGACGGCCTGAGGTAAATGCTGCCAGCGCACAGCCGCTGTAAGGGTGAGATGAGAGCCAAAGGGGCAGGGCTGATCCTCAGTGCTCACAGACGGGGGCCTGAGAGGAATGGAGCTACTTTTTCACTGCTAATTTGGGGTCTGTCCAATCTAGGAAGCCAAATTTGAGACAACTGAACAGAGCCTGGTTTTCAGAAAGTGCTGAGCACCTGCCCGCTGGAAATCAAGCCCGTTTATGGACTTTCAAGTTGGGCACAACAAAAAATGGTGGGACCCAGAGTCAGTAGTCACGTGTGCAGGGGCTTTGCTCAGCCACTCCATTCACTCAGTGCAGGGGGTTTGCATGCTCCCATGGGCATGCATTCACATGTGCACATGCATGCACACACACACACCTGTGCATGTTGCGCAAAGGCAGTTGCACATGCACACCAAATATCCACGTGTGCACTCCCGGAGATACTCGGGTGCATTCTTGTGGTCAAAGAAAGCATTTTCTAGTCATTAAGGCCCAGACTCTTGACTCGTCAGCCATATGTTCTACTAAGTCCAACTCTGCTATGAATGCATTGTGTGACCTCGAGCAAGTCCCTCTCCCTTTAGATGTCCCACGTGCCCCATTAGTACAATAGGGATAATGCTGACCTACCCTACAGGATTAATGCACGGGTGTTTGTAAAGGCTGGGAGCTCCTCAGGTGGAAAGGGCTAGATAAGGGCAAAGAGTGATGTTATTCATGACAGAGAACAGCTCTCCCCTGCGTATGCTCACTCATGTTGACAGATGATCCAGCACATCTGCTCCCAGCCAAACAGATATGTTCAGATGCTCTGGCTCACAGAAGCCATGACATGCTTTCCTACCTGCCCAAGTGGAGCCTCATCCTGCTCCCACTAGGAAGAAAATACACCAGGGATGAATTTGATCCTGAAAGAGCAGCAACCTGCCCCAGTCCGGTGGAAGTCAGGGATTCTGATGCCCATCCCCTAGCTCTGCCATACCACAAAGCTAAAAGGGAGCCTTGCCCCCGCCTCAGTGGAGCCGCTCAGAGATGTTGCTAAAATCTCAGCAGCAAATTACTCTCATGCCTCCCTATTGCAGCAATCTGCGTGGATCCAGAGGGAAACAAACCCCAGATTCAGGGGGGAGGTGGTGAGACACCATTTACTCCTATCACCGCACTGTGGGTTCCCAAGGGATCAGTGCTCTTCACTATGGGAGGCTGGCTGGCCCTCAGATACTAATGCTTGGCTTCCAAGGGGCAGCACAGAAGCACCAGGGGCAAAATCCTGTTTTCAGATCCGCATGGCAGATTTTCTGCTTTCCATACAAAAGGGGAAGGAAAGCATGGACCACTCCTTAATAGAGAGCTCATCTTCCGGACGTCTTCCCTCCCATTGACAGTCTCATAGCCACTCTGTGGCAGCTGCAGCAATTGCTCACTTGGGAAGGTATTTGTCCAGTTTTAGCTTCTTTAATGTGAGACGTGTTTTGTCCTATTGGAGGGGAGTGGGGGAGTGAATCCCACTGTCTGCTTTGCCTCTTCATGTCCTCTCCTCCCCCATTGGCTTTGTTTCTCATAACTGGAAACGGAGAGGGTGGTAAATCTCTAACCTTTGGGCTGCCCTGGTTAAGCAGGCTATAGCCTGCACCTTGCTGCTTCTCCGATGTTTGAGAATGTTGCTTCTGCATTGTCATGCCCTAGGAAAAGTACATGCTTCCCTGCCATGCATCCCATTCACAAGAGCCACTGTGCAGCAGCCTCAATGGCCCAGGCCCAGCCTGACGGACCCCAACCAAACCTGGCCTGAGCTGGATGGACCTGAAGAATGTTCTTTCCTTTCATTTCCACTTTCCCTCTTTCTATCAACATCCCCATGAAATGCTGGGATTTCAGGCTGGTGTGTTAACCATGGGGTGAAAACCCAGCTGAGGGGGAAAAAGAGAGAGAGGTTTAAAAAATGTGCCAGGAATTGTCTTGATTTAAAAAAAAAAAAAAAAATGTTTTTTGTTAACACTATTCCTAATGAGGCGTCCTTCTGATCCTTAAGCGTTGCCAAGGCGATGACCCCAGCCAGCCATCTTTAATTAACACAAAATAGAGCTCCTGAAATGAGTTCCTCTGCTAAATTGCTCCCCAAGCCTTCCGGGCACGAAGCAGTGTTTGCCAAGGCTACTCAGTCCAGCATTCGCTCACTGTTATTTTAAAAGGTGACCGGAGCTGGCTGGCTACCTCCCCTCCATCTTCTCCATCCTCTGTGCTCTCGCTGGTGCGCAGACCTTAGGCTTCTGGCCTGGGAAGTTGGTGAGCTTTGTGCAGTGATCTCCCTAGTGCAGCAGCACCTGAAAAATAGGCCATTTTTTGCTTTTCTTGTGGAGAGAGGATCAGGATAATTGGGGGGAGGGGGAAATGAGTGATAATCAAACATTCAAAGCCCTAGAGAAGACTGCGGGGATCAATCCTGCGTTAGCCCCAGGGAATGTGACCTAATAGGGCTTCCCCATCTCCACCTTCCATGTTTCACTTGAAGCATCTGTTTCATTGAATCATAGAAGATTAGGGTTGGAAGGGACCTCAGGAGGTCATCTAGTCAACCTCCTGCTCAAAGCAGGACTAACCCCAACTAAACCATCCTAACCAGGGTTTTGGCATGCCAGGCCTTAAAAACATCTAAGGATGGAGATTCCATCATCTCCCTAGGCAACCCATATCAGTGCTTCACCACCCTGCTAGTGAAAACGTTTTTCCGAATATCCAACCTAGACCTCCCCTACTGCAGCTTGAGACCATTGCTCCTTGTTCTGTCATCTGCCACCACTGAGAACAGCCTAGCTCCATCCTCCCTGGAACCCCTCCTTCAGGTAGTTGAAGGCTGCTATCAAATCTCCCCTCACTCTTCTCTTCTGCAGAATAAATAAGCCCAGTTCCCTCAGCATCTCCTGATAAGTCATGTGCCCCAGTCCCCTAATCTGTTTGTCCATAGTGGGGAAGGCTGGTTTTGCAGGAAGGTCCATTCTGGGTCCATTCTGCTCTGATGCGTGCACAGTGTAGCGTGAGGGTGACACCAGCCGATGTGGTAAGAGGCGCTCCACAGCTGGGCTATTCTCCAAATAAGCAGGGAGAAAATCACATTTCCTGTTTGATAGATAATGCCGGTCAAGAGAATGCCAGGACAATTCCTGAAAATGCCGTAATTGTCTTAATCTGATCGTGGATAAAAGACAAAGACGCTAACAATATTTAAACGTAATTATAGTTTCCTGCTGCTATTGGTCTCTCTGAATGCTCTCCATTCAAATGGCTTTGTTTATGAGAAGCCTCAATAATTCAGGGTGATCTGCGGCTGGTGCGTTTTGTATCTTTATTACAATTTCCACCTGCATCTTCAAATCAATAGGGATGTAAGCTCAGCAGTGAGGCCCTGTCCCCACAGGTTGGGGAATGCCAATGCTAATACCAGACAGGTAAACACTTTGATGCCTGAGATGGTACCTTTATGTTTTTTTGTTAAGATGAATGACCATGTGGTGCACTGCTCCCCTCCAGCGTTCCCACTTTTGGATTGCCTGATTTTTGCATTCTCCTTCTTGCAATTTGGTGCATGCTTTGAGAAACTTGCTGAGAATGCAAAGCTGAGGAGAGGAGAATAAAACTAATCCTGATTTGTATTGTTGTAACACCAAGACAGCAGGACTTCATTTCCCTAGGCACTGTACAAGCACATAGTCAGAGACAGTCCCTGCCATGAGGAGCTTACAGTCTAGGTAGAGAAGACAAGGGATAAGGAAAAAAGGATTATTATCCTCACTTTGCAGAGGCACAGAAAGATTAAGTGACTTGCCCAAGATCATATAGTTGGGCAGAGGCAGGAATAGACTTTACAGTCTCCTGAGTCCTAATCCAGTCCCCAAGGGCATGCTGCCTTCTCTAATAGAAGAGAAATGACTACTCAAGATGAGGACAGCTGCATGTATCCATAGAGGAATGAAGAAAAGACAGGAGGCAAGGGAGGAACTGGTCCATATGAGCAAGCTGTAAATATTGGGCTCAGTCTCCAGATATAAAGTCCTTACTCGGATGTCTGAATCCACAGCTGGAAGCTTGGGTCAGCCCTTCAGAACATACTGTGGTCCTATGTTGGACCAAATTCTCATGTTTAAACCACTGCCATAATATTCGTGTCAGTGAAGTAGCCTGGGTGCAAGTGAGGATAGGTTTTGAGTGGGTGGGTTATGCTTTTGGTCAGTGGACACTTACTCAGTAGATATCTTAAGTCTTACTGGCCTGGGCTATCTTGCAGGGTGGTTATATGCACATTGATAAATGGCTCTTGTACCATTTCGCCAATGACTTAGGCCCAAGCAGGAGAGTTTTTGCATCATCCCCAATCAGATCTTGTCTTCCCATTTTCTTACCCTCGTATACTCAGTTGCATATGATCTATGTGCAGTACCTCAGGGTGATAACATGGCCAGAAGATAATGCTATGTTTCCATCCCTTTGCGGCTTCACAGCTAAAGAAGAACTACTAGTAATTATTGATCTTCCTGACTAGTTTGGTACCTAGACCCATGGAATTTTCCATACTCCCTGACTGTATAGCAGGAATTGGGGCACGGTGGGCTCCGGTCACACTGAAATGGGGAATTCCAGTGTAATGGTAAGGATTAGCTGTTTGACCATAGAATTGGACAGTAGGCAACTCACTCCTCCGAGAGCCATTTGCCTGATATTCTGTCACAACCACAGCCTCCCTGCAGGTATTGCGCACTAGTGACCAGGGCGTAGGAGGGTGAAGCTGAGCCTTGTTCACACATCCCGTTGAGTAAACAGTAAGGAAGGATTTCAGGATTTTTGGCCCAGTCATAGAACAGGAGCAGGAAACACGCACACTTCCAGTGTGGCATCCCCTGATGCTGCCATTTCTAATAGCCCTTCATCCTCCCCCAAAAAATAACCCTCTACTCCCAATGCTGCTGCCCATGAATAGATGAGGCCAGGGTACCCCTCATGCCACAGATACCGAAGCCTGTAAGTGCTGCTCAGGGGAGGTGGCAGCTGAGCAGCCCAAGAAATGAAGTCCCTTTATTTATCAGTTGAGCAGGGGATGCAAACTCTGTCCCTTGTGGCTCCACCACCAGGGCCTAACCCCTAACATCCTAGAGGTGAGAGGGTTGAATCCATGGCCTTGATCCACTCTGCTTCTGCCTCAAACCCTTGCTCAGAGTGAATCCCTGCCTGCAGCTCCCACCTCCGTAGCTAGGAATGACAGGCTCACCCCCATCACCAGCACACCATGCCCCAGGATCAATGGGGAACGTGGTGACCTCCACTGAATTCCCTAGAGCCGTTCCTCCAGCTGGCCCTCCCCAGGGTCCATCACTCCCATTCTTCCGGGTGCCTCCTGCCAACCCACCTCCTGGCACTTCTATCCCCTGCAGGAGAAAGCATCAGCATGGTGCTAGCTCTGCCGGCCGAGATACCTGAGCACGTACAATGCTACTGGCCCTTCTCTAGGCCCTCCCAGCCGAAGATGGCAAAGTGCCCTGGGGACATTCAGACCAGGAGCCCCCCCCTGCCCCCACGGGACTGGAGAGTGTCACTCCGAAGTCGATGGACTGAGTGTTTGTAGAACAGAAAATAGTCCAAAGCCAACAAGAGAATGTCTTGCCTTCAGAGAAGGAAAGAAGGGGCAGCTCAGCCTTCTTCCATGCAGGACACACAGCTCAGGCTCTCGGGATGAAATTCAGAATCAGATCAAACGCGTGATGCCCACCAGAAGGTTGGTCGAGAGCTCAGGGGCGAGGCTATATTAGCAAATGTAGCCAGTGACACAACTGTCCTGGGGGCAAAATGATCTGTCTTCAACAAGGATAGGGTGTCAGGGTGAGTGTGTGTGTGTGTGGGGGGAGGGGGGACTGGGGGGAGACTCTCTCCTTGCACCACACCTAGTTAGTTTGCCACCGGGCTAATCACTAAAGCTGGAGGAGTCACAATGTTTCTCCTCTTCTATTTCCTGGTGGGCTATTTGAGCCTTTACACCCTGTCTGCTTTGCAGGACAAGCCCATGCTCCTTGTGCCCAGAGAGCTGACCAGATTCACACTCAGAGGGTCCTAGAACACATGGTTGTGGTGCCATCACTCCCTTTCCATTCAAAGTAAATCACACTTTAACCAGCTCGAGTGAGGCTTTAACCAAAGGCTCAGGTCTTTCCCTCGTTATCCAAAGCACAGCTGGACTATCCCTGGCTTTCCCCAGTGCAAACAGCTGCTCCAGCTCCTATATCTTCTTTCCGAGTCAGAGGTGTGCTAAACACGCGGGTACAAAGCAAGACCGGCATTGCTCTATTGCACCAGTTCGGTAGATCCGGCTGAGCCCCTTAGTTCTCCAGGGTTTTCTACCAAAGAGGTTAAAATGGAAACAAACCAAACCAAACAAAAAAGGCAGCGGCGCAGCCAGGTATTAAGAGGATCCTTAAGAGAAGCGAACAAGAATAAAGCATCTGCTCAGGTTCTTTCAATCTCTTTAAATGCCGAGAAAGTCTAGCCTTTCTCCCAACATACGGCTCAGATATTTCACCCGGCTTCCTCCCACCCGGAGTGCTGCTGACCAAGTTTTGAGCATATGAAATGAGGGTCTGGCAATTGACCTTACTTTTCTCATGGCCGGAGGAAAGAAATTCTCCTCTCCCGCATTTGGGTGCTGGTGTTTGGTTGCATTTCAGCACCGGATTTTAGGACAGCGACCTTCTCACCTGCAGGGGTGAGAACTAAAGTCACTGCGACGGACTTCCTAGCCAGTAAAAGCGTCGGTCGGGTGGGGTGGGGGGCTTCATTTTCTAACGTGTTTCCAAGGTAGATCGACGAACACATTCATATCGTATGTTTCTCAACAGACCTAGCTGACTGTACAGATATCCTGTGATTACCGTATGTAACACCCTGTCTTCCTAATCCCAAACCATTTACGGTACTTTTTAACAGCGGTAACATTTTTCTCTTAATCTGGGAGAATGTTTCAGTTCGTTTTGAACGAGTTATATTGTCCCGGTGCTACACGCAAGATTTAGTGACCATTCGATTTAATTTTAAACGCTCTTTCTGTGTGTTTGTTTGATTAAAAAAGCGTTAAAAGAATTCTTTTTGGTTAGTATATTTGATTTATTTTTAATTGAACGCCTGCATTTTTTTTAAAAAAAGACTATTTTTTCTGTGAATCGAAATCTCTGCCTTGCACATTAGTTAATTCCTTATGTTCCTTTTCTGGTTACTAAGTTATACTATCTCTTTTCAAACTATTTATTATGGCTGTGCTAATTTTCCGTTTGAAAGAAAGCAATCCGGTTATATTTGATGAGCTATTATTTTCCTGAATGTTCAGGACCGAATTCAAAACTTTTACAAATATTCCTCCCGCACTAGTTCATTGTTTTTTCTCACTTAGGAGTAGCTGTTTGAAACCCAATGTTGAAACACAAACGGAGGATGCGATTTGGTGCCCAATATAAAACGACTCGGGTGGTTAGAGACAATTGGAGCCGTCTCTTCTGCTACCCGTTTTCTTAGCCTGGCCGAGGAACTTTTGATGCGGATTTGGTTAAAATTCATCCGCCTTTGAAAAATATACTCCAGTCCCGATTAAACGGTCTCATTTTAGGGTTATAGAAATAACTCCACGGACTGGCCTGAAGATCTTTTTTCTCGGAGGAATGTGGCGATAATGAAGCGAGGATCACACGAAATAAATTAAAGTACAGCCCAGAAGTGTGCGTCCAGCTTTTAATTTGCAACAAATATGGAGACTCCTTTCGGTTCTTTTTGGAGTCAGGGTGTCCGGTTTTTATTTTTTATTTTATTTTTTTATTTTTTTGCAAAGGAATTAAACCGAGGCAAATGAACTGCTTTCAGGAAGCGACGTTTCGGAGTCTGGCATCCAGCTCTGTAGCCTAATTTCCCCCTGGAACGAATTTAACACCTTCTAGGAGACGGGGGAGTCGCGAACCTCTGTGCTGGGACGTGACAACCGAACCACGTCGCCTTCTGTGGGTTCTGCCCACAGCCGAGGAAGTGCTCGACTCTGGGGACAGTGCGTTGGTGTCACAAGAATAGTTCTGTAATACGGGTGCGTGCACGGCGCTGTCAGTAGGTAATGATATCTTTTGAAAAGGCTGACAGGTTCCCACTGGCGTTATTTATTGTGGCGTCTTTGCTACAGATCAGTCCAGCTGACCTCTGATAGCTTTTCTAACCCCGAAGAAAAGATATTGTGAAGCTCTTAAGAATGAATATTCTCTAGCTCTGATTTCTCCTTCCTCACTCCATATGATGCTCCCCAGTGCTTGTAGCTCACAGTCTCCCAGCTTCTCATAGGAAAGATGCGCTAGGGAGGAACAGCGGCGGAGACAGGCACAGTAAAACTAGCTCCAGGAGTCCCTTCTCCCATGCAAAGTCCTTTGCTACCCTTCGGTAGCTGGAAAGAAGAAAGAGCGAGGGGGGGAAGTGGAGGAGGAAGAAAGTGGTTCGTGAACTCTTTGGGTTTAGCTTTTCTCCGTCACTGGTGCCTCCCGCTTGTGACTAGCATCTGTGTGGCATACCTGGTACAGTGCAGCGTATCTGAATATCTTGCACGGGCTCTAGAATTGTGACTGGATAATTACGGTATTCATAGCGCCCTAAGCAATGCAATTCGCAACGGGCATTTTATTCCTGCGGCGTAAGTCTGCACCTTTCTAAAGAGGAAGGAGGCAGAAAATGCCAAAGCCGGCCCGAAGCACCCTTAGTTCAGCCCCCTCGTGTAGCGGGGAATGCCCTTCACTTCGGATCAGGAATCAGAACTCCCACCGATGTTCCACCTGGGCGAGGGGCGGCTGGTTCTTCCCCCAGTCTTTTGTGCAACCTTTAAAATTGCAGCACCGTGGGATAGAGAAGGCAGAAAGGGGCAGAAAAGACTCGCTGTGGCGCTGTGCGGTGACGGATTTGCACAGCTCAGCTGCTGGCTATCGCTGCATTGCATCTCCCCTCCGAAGTTTAAAGTGCACCACTCTGCAGAGGTGGCGGAGACTAAACCGGGTAATAATCCCCCTGTCGGGCGGGCAGGAAGGGGACTGATAACACCTGCTCGGAACGGTTTACTGGGGTGACGTTTTAAGGATGCCATTACTTAGGTCCCCCCCGCAACAAAGTGCTAGGGCCAATTCCTCCTCCAGAGGCAGCTCGGTTTGGCCCTGTTCGAGCCGCATACATTGGAGTGATCTGTGCCTCCGAGCGCCTTCCCTGGGTTTTCCTGCCTGTCTAACACAGTGAAATGAACTAGAAATTGAAGGGAATTTGCCGACACGGCCCGAAAGTGCACGTTCGGGGCCGGGGCCGAGCATGGAAAGTCTGGGCGCAAAGCAGGTGCAGGGTTGTGGGGGGAGTTCAAGAAGTTGATACCGGGGATGGAACTGAGGCAGCAGCTGTCATTTCTTTGGCGCTGCACGTTGCCATCCATCTGCGAAGCGTCCCTGGGCGCACGGCTGCATTAGCAGGACTCCTCTCCCTCTTGCTTTCTGTTGAAGTGCAGCTAGTCCCCACACTGCACCTCTTCCCCTCTTCAGGGAGATGCTGGCTGGGGTTGTCTGTGGACCCTCTACTTTTCTGGCATTTCCTGGGATCCTGCCGGCCAGTGTTCCTTGGAACAGCGTTTTGCACACACTGTGCCTCTCTCAGACTTCAAAGCGCCTTCCTCGCCCTGCCAGCTCCGATCTGCGCTACAGAGGCAGAGCCAGAGCGGAGGGAAGCATTTTCATACAGTGGGAGACTTACCAGCCCCTAAGAGATGGCGAAACGGGAGCTCCGGAGATCCCATGTCGTGCATTAGAGAGTGTGGAATAAGACGATGATGATTGTTTCTAAAACTATAGCAAGAGGCAGTCCCTGCAGCAAAGATCTAACAGCTAAGACCCGACCTTGCAAAGATTTACGCACGTGCTTAATTCTGACTGAATCTCTCCGCCCCCCCCCACCCCCCACACACACACACTCCGGGCACTGGACGGAACTACGCGTGGTAGTAAAATTGAGCACGTCTTTGCAGGATCGGGACCTCCGAGAAGGATTGCAGGCGCGGGAAATAAGGAATCGTTTACTTGTAGTCAGCATCTCCCTTCCTTGCCCTCGTCCCTGTTCCGAGCGATGGGTTGCAGGCATCAGGCTCGGAGCTGGGTCTGGGGGAGGGAGGAAGGACATGGAGGCAGGAGAAGCCAGAAGCCTCTGGCCAGGCGGAGGGATGATACTGTGGGCCCTGCTGATTACAGAGTGGCCGGGAACCAGAAAGAGGGGAGACATTGTTCATCATTAGGAGGCGCAAACTTTGTATGTGGCTCTGGCTGCGCTTAAAGCACGACCCCCTGCTGCGTGTCTCCCCGGGCCTGTAATTAGCCCGGGTCCTCGCTGGGAACAGGCCCCGGTTGCAGGGTGCCCAAGCGGCGCACCGGGCGGCCGTGGGAGCGCAGGTGCGGAACCAGGGCCTCCTTGCTTCCCCCGCCCCCCGCGCAGCACAGCGCAAAAGGCTCTTCGCTATTTTGAGAGCTCAAAAAGGGGGGGAAGGGCAGGGGCGGGGGTGCGAGCAGAGCAGGGGCAAGGCATGAACAAGGCAAACCCAAAACCCCTTGACCCGGGGAACACAGGGCAGGGGCGACTGGGAACGTGAGTCTCTCTCCAGCCCGGCCGCAGAGCTGCGCATTCCCGGAGCTGCCTGGGTGACCGGGATGGGCTCTGCTTCCCGGGGAGTCTGTGCAGAGCCGGCGGCCTGCAGTGCTGCCGAGCGCTGCAGTAAAGCGGAGCCGGGCCGGGCCGAGCCCAGGCAGGGGAAGGTCCTGACGCTTGAATCGGAGTCACTGGACGCCATCGAGCAGGCCCCGCGCCCCAGCAGGGTGATACACGGCTCGCGGATTTTGGCCTTCACACCGCGCAAGGGGGAGTCTCTGGAAGGCGGGCGGGCGGGATCGGCGTTAGCTTCTCCGCCTTGTAAACCCGGCTCCTTTGTGCCTCTTCCCCAGCCTCCCCGGGCCCTGCCCTCCCCGCATGCAGCTGCTCCTGTAGCTCACGCAGGGACACAGTCACTCCCCGGCGTGCCTGCCCCCTCCCACCCCAGCCTGCACGTGTAGACATCACACAGACGCACAGCGTCTGCACGCCCACGCCCGTCTGCACGCACACACTCGTGCACCAGGCGCACACCTGCAGGGACGAGCCATCGGACACTTCGGCGGGGCGAGCTTCCAGCTGCGCTCCTCCAGCCGTCTCTCGTAGGCCAACCTCTGCCGCCTCTTCCACGCAGGACTGGAGCCAGCGCGCCCTGCAGCGGGCCACCCGCGGGCCACCCACGGCCTCTCCCCGAGTGCGCTAGTCGCAGCTAAGCACTGGGGGGCTGGGGCGCGCTGCCCTTTGACGGGCGCCGCGGGGCTCTTTGCCCAGCTCCGAGGGGCAGTCTCTTTCGAGAGGGAAGGCGAGGAGATCCCTGGCTGCCGCTGGCTGTGTGTGTCTGGCCCGGTCTCTGTAGCCGGCTGGCGCTGGTGTTTTGGCACCGGCTTCTCGGCTCGCCCAGTGACCGGGCTGCTCTGTCCGCAGGGTTGCAGAGGATGGCGGAGTCTGTGTGCTCAGCTCAGAGCCTGAACCCCTCCTGCGCTGCTTTGATCCGTTTTAAAGCTCCCTCCCCCACACACCTGGCTTTCCACGTGGCCATTTACACTGACCCTGCGCAGCACCCAGGTCCTCTCACACCCCTTCGACCTTCCTGTCGAAGTAGCATTGCACCGTCAAGCCAAACCCGGCTCTCTGCAGAGCCCCCCCGGGCCTCTCTCAAAGGGGGACCTCTGCCGCAGGACTCCTGGCTCATTTCCCGGGATGAAACGGTGCTTTTCCCATCGACGCGCCGCGTGTGGCCACCAGCGCGTCCCAGCACCGCCCCGGCTCAGGGCCGGAGACTTCGCGGCCGGCCAGAACAGCAAAGCTGCCCGGCTGCCGTGTATACCGAGGCCATACGTTGTAAATAACCGCCCCGACCCCCAGAGAAGCGCCAGTCCATACGAAGCGCAATGACATATATAAACAAAATGCTAATTTCCATAAAGGCAGGGCGGCCCATCCATGCAGAAAATTAAAACTGACATGGAGTTTAATTAAACAAAACAACCAGCCTGAGAGCTGAGTCGGGAACCTTACAGCGGTTGGGAAAGCAGAATCAGCAACGCCGTGGATAGCATCGGCTGATAAACCTTCGGTGCCGATTCCCTTCACACCAGGAACCGAAAGCTGGAGCGGTGAAGCCTCTTGCCCAGCCTTTCCCTCTGTAGCAATCGCCACTGGCAACCAAGGGGTTCAGATCGCCTCAGTGCCTGTATGGCGACGTGGTTATGGGCACTCCAAACAGCAGCATCCTCTGACTACATCAAACACGAACGTGGGTGCGCAATGAACGCCCAGCAATCCCCCTGTCCCCAGTCCGCCTCTCCGGTCAGCAGTGCGCTAAGCACAACCAGATGCCCATGTCCACTCTCCCGCATCCGGTCGGGGGAGAGAATGGGGGCTGGGGCTCTGTGTCTACATAGAAGGCTGGTGAGGTGCGTCTGGCAAGGCATTCGGATTACAGGGAACAGGTGAATTACATGTGTTTGCATGCTGGGTTACAGAGAATTTACCCCAGTCACCGAGGGGGAAGTAAGCCACACATCTGTATGTGTTGGTGTTTGTGTGTACACTGTCATGCACGCGGACACATGCACGTGTGTGCGTCTGTGTATATTTTTGCATGATATGTTAACAAATAATTCGACTGAATATCTCATGGAAATAAAACTATAGATATCAGTATTTGCTATGGCGTTGTGTGTGTGTGTGTGTGTGTGTGTGTACACCGTTATATACGTATATATGATCGTGTACACGGACACACAACGCCCTCGCACATACACAATTGTGTGGCTCACTTCCCAAGGCATATACAGGTGAATTATTTTGAAGATATAATGCAAAAAAGGACACACACGCACACAAACATTGTACATCTCTCACACAAGCATTAACGAATAAAAAACCCCGGCCATTTCCATTCCAGATTCGGCTGAATTCTTTAAAATCTATCACGCAAAATAGATCTCTGCACTTATCCAGATTGTAAGACCATATTTTGCATGATAGATTTAAAAGAATCCAACTCGCCTGCATTTCCTGGGTACACCCACAAATGATGTCCGCACTGGAGCGATGGTGGAGAAGAAAATCTCATCCTTTCCCCTCTCTCTTTCCCTGTACACAAAGCGCTAAGGAACAAACAAACTATGGTGAAGAACCCGGCATTTCTCGACTATCTCTCTTCGCTGTGTATAAGGGAGGGTGACGGGTAGGGAGAGAGCAGCATAGGTTTTTCGCCTTGCTGGCTTATCAATAGTGGTGTGCGTTTTTCCCTCTCCTATTTTTGCTCGCAGAGCTGCGATCGCTAGGCAAACCTTTCAGCGTCACACCCCTCTAACACGAGGCAGCGGTTTTCTCACTACAGCTATTTTGTTATGCTATTTTTCAACGCTCTGCCCTCTTAGAAGGCCTGTAAAGGGAACCAGAGATCAAATCCGGCCGTAACAGCCGCCCTTTGGATTTCGTCCACCCTTCCTCAGAGAGAGATGGGGCAATCAACAGGCTCGGCTTGCGCTCTCCAAATGCCCCAGTGAATCCCAGGTGCAAGCTCTGACTCACTAGCAGAGCAACCTCACTGGCTGGAAGTGGGGCAGGTGAAATTAACAGGAGCCCCACCTGAGTTCAGTAGGAGCTTTGCCTGATGAAAGGAGGGCAGGGCTGAGTCCTTTAACCTGCAGGCACTTCCCAGCAGCGGCGATTTGCGTTTTAATGGGAACTTTTCCAAGGTGAGCCTCGAGTTTCCCTTCATTTTACCCCCTTTGGAAACTCCTCCGGGGCTGCCAAATTGCCCCGGTTGCGTATAAAGCGAATTCTGGGCATAGTCAGATTTCTAGGAGGTGTTTACGTACAGAGTGTGCTGTCTGTGCTCCAGTGTCGTCTACTTTACTGCACACAGTCAGACCCGTCTGCGGCACTGGAGGGTAAAATGCCTTTGGAGCATACAGCTCCCAAGTTCAGAAAGAAGGTGCAAACCCGCCCAGGAGGAAATGCCCCTTTTTTCTCAGTGTTCTCGCTCGCATGTGTTAGAGCGCGCCGCGCAGAGGGACGGTCGGCTGGATTGTTTGGCGTAGTTCAGTACAAGTGCCTCCCAGTTACCCCTTCAGAGCAACTCGATCGCTCCAACTGTCCTGAAAGAGCGATCCGGACTCACTCCCAATGCTCCTGTACTTTGGGTCAGATGTTAGTAGCCCCGGGATGCGGTTCCTGCCCGGAAAATCGGGGGAATTTCCACCCAATAGTTTAAACCAGCCGTCGAATACAATATTCACTATGCGGCTGCCAAAACAAAACTCTAAGATGATTTCCTGCCAACTTTTAAGGCTGTTGGGAACAAAATTCCCAGGAGACCCTAAAACAATAGGAATTCCATTCTAAAAAATCAAGTGCCAGGGATGTCCAGCTTCATGGTTTTATCCCAGCCATTTAAATAACCGAATCCTCAAGGTCTCATCAGCAGTGGGGTAGTTGAAGTTTCACTCCGGTCTGCACTTGGATGAAAATTAACATTTGGGTGGAAGTCACTGACTGAGGCATCCCAAAGCTACAGTCGCTCGGCGCTGCGAGCCCCTTCTCATCCCCTCCCAGTTCCTTTCTCGAAGGAATCAATAACCAGGAGTTGCCAAAATGTGCTGAAGTCAAAGCAGAGTCCCCCACACCCAGGACCTGGAATCCATAAGGGAAAATGGATTGGAGCGAGTATTTTCAGCTCCAATATAAGATGCCCCTTTCCCTCCAGGCAGTGGGAGCTAATCTCTTATTTTACCTGCTAAAGATTTGTTATATAGAAATGGATATAGCATCTGCCGAGAGGCTGCAATTTCTGAATCGGGAGTTTTACCCACCAGTTCGATTAACGTGTACTGATTGCTGTGTGTTTATTTTAGTGGTTAGGTCTTGTCAAACTTCTGGACGCGCCCTCTAAATATTATTCCTCGATATTCCACAAAAGCAGCATTATCACTCCCTGCTTTGAGATCAGAGAACAACTCTCCTAGAATGACGCAAAAACAATACCTCGCCAAAACCAAAAATAAACTAAAAACAGAGGAAAAACCAAATCAACACAAGAAGGTGTGAGAATGGCGAACGGGAGAGATTTTTGTCCAGTGACTTCAATGATTTGTCAAATGTCGGTAGACGGGGAAAAATCCTTACAAATATATTTTTTAAAGGAAGTATTATTCTGACCCTGCCATCCTCACTTGTATGAAGTAATCCTTGATTAGCCACATCGATGGAAAGCGAAATATTAGTGTGCGTAAAGACTGCACACACAAAAGATGCAAGTTCAAGTCTTAAATGGTTAACATGATGGCATTTGAATAGAGATTTGGGGCATAAAAGAGTATATTTCTGCATTGATCTGGCTTGAGTCCCCTGCACAAAGTTTTTGTGTGTGTGTGTGTGTTCATGTATTCTGCACCGCAGGTGTTCTATCTTATTATTTTAGAAAGTACAGATATATATATACACTTTTCTAAAATGATAACATGCATCAAGCTGTGAGAGATGAAATTCTTGAGATGATAAGAGTGCTTCCATTTGTACACTTTTGGGGCACACAGCATATTAGAATAGGATAAACTCAATGGTGACAATATTAGTACAAAAAAGATATTGACATGGCAGCCAAAAAAAATAATCCAAACTGTACCTTATTTCATGTTAAATCTTGGCTCACATTCATTTACCTTCCCCTCCCCGCAACGGCAGATCGCAAATAGGGACGTGGGTTTTTTTCTTCTTCTGAGTGTTTTAAAACATATATTAAGTGGCACTGAGATCTGACATGGCAGAGAATGCTTCTCACCCGGTTTTATCCCACTGCAACGGGCTATATTGCCTGTACGTCTCCGTGGGCCTGAGAATGGGAGAGGAAATGCTAACAGAACGGGGTTTCCCCCTTCGTGCTTTTCACTCGTTTGATTTCGGGCGCTGTCTTTTTGCTCAGCAGTCCGTGGAGGTGTGACTCCATCTTTCCCCACTGGCAGATAGCTAGGGTGTCGGCTGACTGGGGGGTGGCTTTTTTAAAACTAGGGAGAGGCAAGTGAGACGGTGAGCTCATTAAATGTCGTCTTTGAAGGATATTTGTAATAACATAACCAGCAAAATGAATGTCATATTTTTGCTCCAATGAATTGGATTTCCTGAAATATTGTCTCGGTAATGATGCCTCTAGGCTCCTCTGGATTAGATAGCTCTCCAACCACATCAAGAAGGCTAATTATCCCAAAACCACTTTCCCCACATTTTCGCATCTTTTTATTTTATTCATCTGAAATCTTTGCCCAGCGCGCTCGCTCTCTCTCTCCGTCCCCCACCCTCCCTTTTAGGTGATTTCCCTGCTTTTCACACTGTTTTTAGCAGCAGGTTCCCGCTGTTCTTTAAACCACAAGTGGCAGGTGTGAGGGTGCAGCAGGGAGATTGGGCTCCTGGCACCGGTCTCTAGGAGAACAGCTGAAGTGTTGGGACCGATGGATCGCAGAGAAAGGGGGTGCTACTGCCGTGCTGACAAGGGAGAAGTGGACGCCCGGGGATAATGATGACAATGGCTATGTTGTATAATGGCAGGGGTCACTCGCACAGAGCGTTGCACCTTGGGGCTTGTCCGATGTGGGTATCTGACGTGGGCTCCTTCTCAGCCTTCAGCCCCTCTGATCTGTGCTGAGGGGGAAAACCAGCAGATTGCCTTGGTGCTACGGCCAGAGATGCCCTGAACTCGCTGGCTAGCTGAGGTCACTCATCACCATGGGATCTGCGAGCCATCCCTACAACTGGACAGAACCCGGCTGGCAGAAACCCGAGCTGTCTCCGTCTGGTGGGCAGGAAGGAGAGCCAGGCAGTTACTCCGCAGTCCCGGAGCGTTCCCCCAGTTCGCGGAGAGCTGTTGGCTCAGGGATCTCCCTGCAGTTCTCCTGGTGTGAAAGGGTCTGGGAGAGGGGGGGCCTTCGCCGGAGACCTGGCATTGCCCCCCTGTTACTGGCAGCAGACTTGGGCTGCAGCTCCAGGCCTCTACCACCTTGCTAGCTCTGGGCTAGCTTTCAGGACAAGCATTGATGACTATTGAAGGATGAAGCGCTGAGTTCGGGGAGGAGCTACTGAACTCCAGGCCCAAGGGGATTTGGGGGACAACAAATGGAAAACAGGAGCAGGAGTGAGGTCACAGGGCCAGAAGCAGGGATCCAGAAGAGAACACCAAGCAGAGACTCGGGGACCGCGCCCACTGCTCCTCAGAGGTGTCTAGGGAGCCAGCAGACCTGGCCCACAGGAACTCTGCCCAGACCCTGAAGGGAGGAAAGGAAGTAGGCCCCACACTGGCAGAGCATCTCCCCGACCAATCTAGTGCTGGGGAAAGGAGGAAGGAGAGTCCTGGAGCCCCCAGTTCAGAGCAGGTGTTGTATGAGCTGTGGCCCCGCAAGCTCCCCCCACCGCTACCAATGTGCTACACTGCGCATTTGGGCCCCATCCTGCAAGCGCTGGTGCGGGTGCTTGGCTTTATTCTCACGAATAGTCCGTTTGACTTCAGTGGGAGTCTGGGACTGAACACGTCGGTAAGTGTTTGCAGGACTGGGACCTAGAACTGACCCCCTTCTAGGGCTCAGCGGAGTGGTCAGTTTCCATGGCCCACCCTTAACCCCTGGCTCCCAGGGGGCTGCCACTTGCGGGCTTGGTTTTGTAACATGAACACCTCTCTGGTTTATATCCCATGTTCCAGGCCGTCTGTGATGAACCTTCGGGTCTGTGGGTTACGCCTCAGACAGACAGCTCCTGTCCTAACGGTGGGGCTACTCCGACTATAAAGCTATTGCATTAGTGCCTTCCAAAGAGCCCTACAAATACATAATGCAACTCATGTAAGATCATTTCCCCTGGTAACCCACCCGTGGTTATTCACATCTCCCGGAAGCGCCTGTAAGAAACATCTTTTCCAAGCCTGGAAGAGTCTGAACTGCGAAGTAAGGGATAAGGAAGGTACAGACAGCCCTGTATGCGATCCTCCGCACAGAGGGAACAGTAGAGGATTGCATGGACTCCTGAAAGAGTGTAACTGTGCAGGCTAATACAAGGGATTCAGCCCTCGATGCCCTTCTTTGCAAACTACAGCCCCGCAAACCACCGATGAATCTGATGGCTGAGTTTGGCTCCCCGGCTGTGTTCTTTTGCCTGCTCGTTACCGCGCGTATGGGGCCGCCCTAGGGAACTATTTCACTGCCGTGAGGGGGGAATCTTCAGCTGGCGTCTGTGCTTTTGCCTTCGCCATCCCTCCAGCTACAACCTCCCACGACAGGAGGCCATGGAGGGGGCCCGGTCGGAGCCCTGGCTACGAACACTGCAGTGAGCCGCCCAGACAGAGGGTGCTAAGGTGGGCGCCTGGCTTCTCTCCAGTTGCATGGCGTGGTTTGGGTTTTGCTAGCCCGGGAGGTTCCTGCTGTGTAACCCCCGCTCCCTGGGCCTGGCATGCGCACGCCCGCCATCCCATGCTCCATAAAGCGGAGGGGCTGGAGCACCTGGGCCCTTGCAAATCGCACGCTGCCGGCCGCAGCTTTCTTGTAGGGCTGGGGCGGGCGGGCGCGGCTCTCTGGACGGGGATGTAAAGGGATCCTGGACGGGCGCTGCTTTCCCAGAATCAGGGCCTGGAGCCGGAGCCAAGTGGCCGGCGCAGCTCTCCTGCCGGGCTCCCAGCTGCGGCTTCCCCCGGCCCGTGGGACTCCCTGGGACGCAGCCATTCGGCTCCGCAACGCCACCGCAGCTCACCCGGCCGAGCGGCTCCAGGGCGGGCGCGCAGGGTCCCTCCTCCTGCCGGGCTTCTCTGGGCGGGCTAGCGCCAGCGCCCGGGTCGGCCCTGGGCTCGCTCTCGGCCGTGCGCTGGGCCCTGCAAGGCGGCCTGGACTCTGCAGGGCCCGCGCTGGGTGTGGGCGAAGGAGGCCCGCTCGCCCTCCCGGGTCAGCTCCCTTCGGGCCTCTAGAGGGCGACGTGTGGACAGCTATGGAGAAACACCGGCTTTTACGCCACCTCCCCCGGCAGCCCCCCCCCTGCCCCGGCAGAGCTCGGTCCTGCTGCTGCCTCCGAGCCCTGACAGCGCCCCCAGAGCGGAGCCACCTCCCGCTGGGGGGCTGAGTGCCCGGGCGAGGGGGGGGGGGCCGTGCAGGGACGTGGGGAGGGAGCTGCTCGGGCAGAGGTGCTGAGAGACCACGTGGCGTCTGAGCCAGCCTGTCCTCCGCCCCCTCGCCGGCCGGGCCTCCTCCGCTGCCCAGCGTGCTCTGAGCTCGGGGGGTTTGTCTTACCTTGGCGGGCGGGCAGGAACCCTGGCACGCTCCTTCAGTCATGAGATCCCCTCCCTCCTGCCCCAGAGCCCCTAGCAGGTTAGGAGAGGGTGGGGTGGATGGAGGGAGGGAATCTCCTTCTACCTAACTCCACGGAGGGGCAGGGCAACTTCCCAGCCACGGTGCGGCGGACGCAAGGCCCTGCATTGCTCCCCAGGCGATTTGAGTGGCACCGGCATTGCCCTGGAGCGGGAATGATTCTGTCCTCCTGGTGGTCAGGGCATAGCCCGGGGAGGAGGGAGGCCCAGGTGCAGTCCCCCGCCTCCCACCACTTTGTCGTTATTTAGCCCCAGCGGAAGGGCTTCACTAGGAGAGTGTGAGGGAGCCCCACATCCACAGGGGCTGGCACTAGGGGTGCTGTGTGCGCTGACACACCCCCTGGCTTGAAGTGGTTTCCATTTGATGCAGGGTTTACAAAGTGGTTCAATGGCTCTCAGCACCCCCACTATAAAAATTGTCCTAGTCCCCCGGTCACATCAGCACATCCCATCACTCCGGCCTTAGAGAACTCTCCTCAGGGGTGGGGGAACCCCCGTCAAATCCGCTCTTCCCCGCTGGCTGAAGGGGGAATTGAATCACCCTATCCTACATCACCTGGGCTGAGCAGGCTCCTGCTGCTGCTCCCTTGTGTGGAGTAAGGCAGCCCCCTTCCTAATCCCCTCAGGAAACGCCTTAGCCTCCTAAACTGCCTGACTTCAGGGAGCAGGCTGGGGTTGGAGACCGCCAGCAGGGATAGGTGCCTCCCCGCAGCTTGGCTTCAGGCGTTATCTCTGAGCGGGGTGGGGCTTAGCACACACCCCTCTACTCCACGTGCCCCATTGGCTAGCTTCGGTGGCGGCTGGACCACATTCTTAAGCACCTCTCTCCCCTTCCTTTGGCCAGAGATCCTAGGTGCTTAGCTCCCCGTGGATCGATCGCAGGGTTGCTCCTGGGATTTTTCCAGCTGCCAGAATGTTAGGCCTTGTGACTCTCAGCATTGCAATGCCTATGTGACTTCAGGGATCCCACCCAAGGGCTTGTGTCTTTCCGCTCCTGCGAGCCCCACACCTATAAAGTAAAGGAAGTAAAGGAGCATTGCCTTCTGAGAGACTGTGCGGCCTAATAGGCAGGGCACTAGACTAGGGCTGAGTTCCCCACCCCCAACACTGACCTGCTTCCTGACCTTGGACGAGTCCCTTCACCTCTGGATCACTACCCCCCTATAAGAAATGGGGACGCTTACCAGACGCTGTAAGGAGCTGCGAGATCTACTGGGGATAACAGCAATGGATTATTGTTGCCTGAGCAACTCCTGAAGGTGCTGAGCTCTCTCGACTTGAATGGGAACTAGGGTGCTCAGCACTGCTTAAAACATATGGTGGGGGTGGAAGACCTTTGGTACCTTTCTCCCTTATGCGTTGTACAGAACCAATGCATCTTTCTGACGGATTTGCAAGGCTTTATCTGCCGCGGGGGCCAGAGCCATTAGCATGTTGCTTATACAACCCAGAAGGACGAGGAGAGACCTTTCAGCTGAGGCTGGTTTTGTGACGGGGGCACAGGATCTCTCTTGGGAGGTAACCAAGCAGGGCGGCATCAGCGCGCCAGTCAACTGGCAGGGCAGGGAATCCGGATGTCTCCCGCCAGGGTCTGCTCCGAACCGGCAGCTGCTGCCCTGCTGCCAGCTGGAGACCAGAGAGACCCGCACCGTCCTGCAAAGGGGTGCCCGACAATCTGTGTAAGCCGAGGTGTGAACGGGAATCTTCCCAGCCGCCCTCAGCCCTTGCTGCTGTTCTACCTCCGCTGCCATCTTCCTAGGTGCCATGCCTGGGCAATCCAGGGGCCGAGCCAAACCTCATTGAAGTCAACGGGAGGCTTCCCTTTGCCTTCAGCGAACAGGCCCTTAGAAAAGGATGCAAGACGAGCCACTCACCGTGGCAGCCAGCCACGTCATTCACGGCGTCACAAATGGCTTCGGGGAGTGTTTTTAAAATGCTCTGGGCGTCGATCTTTGTATTTCGCCTGTCTCGAGAGAGGCTCTTCTTGTCCACATTGCAAACGTCGTGTGAGGCATGAGAACGCCGCTCGCTTTGTCTGCGGCTGGGCTTTGTGGATCTGGGGCGGCCTGCGCTCTTCTGTTTCCCTTTTGCAGGCTGCCGTGAAAGGTCCCTTTATGCAAATGCATTAAAAAGCAAAAAAGAGGGAAGAATCCGTCTCGGCCTGTCCTCGGGGATGCACGGCGCATACTAGTTCGCTGGCCAGTGGCTTTCACGTCCCAGCAGAACATAAATCACAGGATCCAAGCCGCTGCACCTGGCAACAGCATCCTTCCCCCGGCGAGTTTCAGCGGCAGCTTCCCACGTGCAAGGAAACTCCCCCTCCTCCTGCCCCCCACGGGGGCTCTATTAAACTCACAAAGTGAACGCCCTGCTTGGGGGTGCACATGGGGCTGAGGGGTGGGGAGTGCGCAGCCCAGTCTGCTCCCACAGTGTAAGTAATAATAGGGGAGCCCAAGGAAAGGGTCTGAGAATTCCCACATTATCCATCAGTCTCCGCGTGTAAACCTGAGGACCGTGCGGGATAACTGGAAGGACAGAGTCGAATGGGAAACTCTCCCTTTACGCTCTCTGTCGGCATCCCTGTTCCTACAGCCGCTGTACTAACGAGCGGGACGGTGGCGGGGTAGGGGCCAGGCTCTATTGCTGGAGCACAGTGTTGAAAGACAGTTCTCAGCTCTTATGCTATTGCTTGTGATTAATCAAATAGGACCGACTCCTCAGTGCTGCAGAGACAGTAACCGAGACACTCTCTGCTCCTCGGAGACACTTTCACTCCGTAGAACCTATCTCCGGGTAGCCAGTTCCTCCTTTCCCACGGACACTCAAGACCACTAACCCTCTTCTTTTCCTAAGAACATTAGAGGAACCGCAGTTCATTGGCTCTCTGGGCAGGGACTGTTTTATATTATGTCTGTACCGAGATTCGCAGGCAGGCCCCATTTTAGCTAAGCTATTTAGAACTCACTGTCATAGAAATTCGTATTGATAATAACAAATGAATAGTAACTAGCAAGAGTGTTTGTAGAAGACAGATTTTAAAAGGGTACAGCCAAGGGTGCTGTCATCCTCCTCCAACCCGGAGACTTACATCAATGTCCTCGGTGGGATCTAAGCAGCACAGCTCTAATCTGGAACACTGGAGTAAAAACATTGAAAAGTCATTTATCAAATAAACTCGAATAAGAATAAATCCAAGGGAACTGCTTCCTGGGAGCTGATATTTCATAAAGAGAATAGAGGAGACCTTAACTGAATCCGTCGTTTGCTGGGAATTATTCACTCAGCTATGCAAGCAACCAGATTTGGGGGGACACTTTATTTGGGCCTGTCCATGTAAACTAAACAGGAGGGGCAAAAGTCTGCCCTCGGCTGTGACTTTAATGGGGATGTAACTGGGGGCAGAATATGGTCTTAGAAATGATTAATGGAACTGAAAGTTTCCGTCCTAACCCTGCATGTTCTTCACAGAACAGAAATGTCCATTTGCTCTTTTAAAGATCATATTAAAGACGATAATCTTTGCATTAAGGTTAATAGAGACATATAAATATTAATGTTACTAATATATATCATATAAATCATGTGTGTATGTATACATGCATCCACGGACTCGCTTACTATTCATAAACGCTCTGACAGACAACATATAGACTCACCCGCACCTATACATATTTACACTTATATCCCATACACACACTGCCCTTCGTGCTCAAACACACACTGTCTGCCTTGTTGTGCTGTATGTACTTAGATTTTTGCAAACTCCATCTATCTAATCTATCTATCTAATCTATCAAATATATTTAACACTAGAGGTATAGAGAGAGATGGGAATGCACCTGTTAAATGCTAGTCTGCCAGTACACGTTTTAATTTTGTTCAGAGACTGCTGCCAGGTTTACAAATAGAGCTGAACAAATACTGGTGGCGGTGAAATCTGTGAATATTCGTTTGAACTCGAAAACAAGAATTTGAATCCAATAGTATTTATGATCGTTCTGCGTTCGCTTTCTGGAAATATCGGAGTGGTGGAGTTCAGTAGCAGGATTTCTCAAGGAAAGCAGGTTTTAAATTTGAATGTTCACATGATTGCAGAAGGCGAATTTTTAATTGTATATTCGATTGTAATATTTGAAATTCACACTCTGCTGGTTAATTACATGGTTCACCCAATCCCCGAACAGATTCAATACATTTGACATATGTAATTGACTAACACAGCCCCAATTTCAAAATCTGATTGCTGAATATACTCAGTGAATAAACTATTAATGCACTATTCACAGTGGAAAGCCTTTTATAGAAAGCGATGAATAAATCTGAGACTTTCACTGACATTTTGAAAACAGAAAAATAAAGAAAAGTCTACAAATTAATTATTTGCTCAGTTCTAGTTAAACTCATTACTCATCCCTCAGTGATTCTGTTAATTGGGACAGGATATTTTAGGGTGTTATTTTGGATTTTTTTGTCTCTGTCATAAATCCTTATATTCCTGGTCTAGTCAGTGCGGGAATTTGAAATCTCCACATGGTATGTTTTTCCAGCAAATGGCAATTCTCTCAGCAGTTTGGATTTCTAAACGAATAGGACGCCACTTACAAACAGAGAGGTAAAGAAAAGGGGATCTGGAAAAAAGAGGGGGAAAAAAACCACAGGTCGGAACAAACGGGCTAAGAGCTGGAGCAGACATGATAAGATAAAAGTGACTCAGAGCTAATTGCAAATCAGACAGAGTCCATTTCTTTACAGTATTTATACCTGGCTGGGTTTGTGCGTGTGTCTACTCCACTTTTAACAAATAGGAGCACAGCCCTGATTCAGCCACCAAATCTGTCTCTAACACACAGCGATGAGCAATATAGCCATGGAACCTTAAATCATATTACTACACAGCAGGAGAATGGTATAAATCAGAGGCAATGAAGGGGCTGCTAGAGACGGGTCCGTGTGCCTGGTTCAGCTGTTTCTGCCTATCTAATCTGCCTGTCAGAACTAAGACAGTCCTGCTGGATCACCCACTCCCTTGCAAATACTACGGGCGTATTCCCCGAAGCACGTTTCTTCTCCAGTCCCACAGCACCCGAGCGCTGCTTAGTCAACGTGAGAAGTGTGTACCACGTCCTTCGGCCATATAGAATTTACCTTCTTCGGTGTCTGCGCCTTTTTGTTGTTGTTTTGTTACGTGATTTTCTCTCTATTTTAAAAAATAAATTCCCTGCGATGGTGTGTGTGTGTGGGGGGAGGAATGTGTGCGCTTCACAAACAAAAAACAACCCCCCCCCCAAACCCAAACCAAAGCAAACCGGGCCGCTCAGAACTCCATCTCCGCAGGAGCGGGTGGAGGTGCTCACTTGATCGATGTAATTGTCCCATCTCCCAACTAGAACCATCTCCAGGGCCGCGCAAGCTCTTCATCGCAGTGTACATAGACGAGGGTCATTTGTAGTTTTTCAGTGTGTGTGTGTTGAATGGATGGACCTATAACGCTTTTAATCCGAATTAAGCAATCTGCCTTCTAAAATAGCCTCCTTCCTCCTTTTAGTCAAATATCGACGAGTATTTTTTTAAATGCGATACGATTCCCCGTCCTCGTCAAGATACAGCTTCGGGACGGGTTAGGTTTGAATGATAATCGTCTTTTTTTTCCCTCATAAACAATAGCACATATGTCTGGGATGGGACGTGTTCACGACAAAATAAACAACAATAAATCAAGTGTCCAAGGAATTATGGGAAGGCAGGAAAATGGGGGAAGTCACAGCTTTACTAGAGGTTAATGTGGTGGAGTTTTTAAAAAACACGTCTTGGAAGGATGCCTGTTAAACCCCCAGATCCCCGGGGGGAGGGGGAACCTCCCTTTCTTACCCGGGGTAGGGAGGCTCTTGCGGTCAGATACAGACTGAGCCGCGCGGGTAAGGGGCTTTACAGACCCTCGTTACAAGCTGGGGGCTGTGCAGTTACTGCATCGCCCCCTCAGGTGTGTGGCGAGAAGAAGAGGCCCGCCTGGGCCCTGTAACACGGACCTCGCCTAGCCTGCCTTGGAGACTCCAGATTCCTGGCTCCGCTCCACACCTTGTCAGGCGTGTGTCTCTTCTCGTGCCCGCCTGCATCTCCCTCTTTACCCAGCCCCCCTCTGTCTAGCCCAGAACAGGGCTCTCCTGAACCCGGGGCTGGCGCTTTAACGCAGCCCCTTCAAGCGGGGCTGGTGGCTCGCTCCGATCGAGCACGGCTGGCAGCAAACGACCCTTGCCAGCTCGGCGTCTTCGCGTAGCTAAGCGGGGAGGCGAGGAAGCGGGCGGCTGGCCTGGCCTGGCTTTTCTCACTCCGCCCCATTGACGCCTTCGAAAATAGGGCGCGCGCGGTGCGCAACTTTCCCCTCATTTGTAAAGCGCACGTGGAAGGCAGATTCTCTGAAGACGCGGCACCTGCTCAGTGCCTCCTAAGGGGAAATCGCTGATCGGTGGGGTACGGGCTCGGAGACCCGCTTCTCGACTGTGGGACGGGCTTAATGGCGTGCTGCCTACATGTCCTCCTTAGCTGCGAAGCCTCCTTCCCGCTGGGGCACCAGCCAGTGCGACAGGCCCAGGGTTTGCTGTACTCACCAGACTGCCGCCTCTCCCTGCCTCATCACAGCTGCAAACCCAGCTCTCTACTGCCAGCTTAGGCCGAGGTAAGCGGGGCCCAGTCCAGAGGCCAGGCCAGGGGCTGGGAAGTACTTTACCATTGGGATACTTGTGTGTGCTTGTAAATACAGTGCTAGGCCTTGGGGTGAAATGTTCCTTCCCTGTGAAAACAAACAAAGTACCCCACGCTCCACCGCCATCTATACCTTGCAAAAATTCCCCCCCGTGGTCTCTTCTCAGCATTAGGTATTTCAGCTAAAAACAATATTGGAATCTGCATCGTCCTGTTTCCCAATATTCCTCTGCTGTCTCGTTAGCAGCCATGTAACTCTCCCGCAATGTGTGAGTTATGTCCCCCTGTAATCCACTCAGGGCACTGGTCCATAGGGGGTAGCAGCCTACTAGGTTATTAATTATGCTTTCAGCTCACGTGGTAGAGGTCAGAGCTGTGGATCTAAAGGTCCCGCAGTCCATTGTATGTGTGTGTGCTCCAGTGTGTAAATGGATAGACCTATAATGCTGATCTCTGGGGTTAGAGGTCAATATGGTTGCACATGATGGAATTTAGTTTTTTTTTCTGTTTTCTTTTTAAAAATCCCAGGAAGTGACAACAAAAGAAAGTAAAAGTTGCAAAGTCATGCACTCAAAAGATAGGAAAGCAGGTCCATGACCGTAACTTTGTGCATATTTGCATCAAGATATGAATCTTTACATGATCATACACTATTTGTTCTACAGGACCCTGCTTCACTCAGTGCACGGGATGGCCTGTGCCTGAGGTAGAGCCCTGTAAGAAGAAAAAGGATGGTCTCTTGTGGCTAAAGCACTGGGATAGGACCTGGAAGGGAGGGGGGGTTTATTCCTGGTTTTGTCACAGTCTTTGTACATGATGTTGGTCAAAACTATATCCTAATGCTTCCAATCAAAGAGGATTAATTAAGGTTGCATGGACAACTTTAAGCCTGGCATTTCCTAACCTTTGTGCTTGATTTAGCAATGATTGTGTTCTTTTAAGGTAGTGTATTGGCTTTAATTATATTTAGTTTGAGAAAATGTGAGTTGCAGATTATCACAACTGTTATAAGGATAGGAGAAACTTAAAGAGACTCTATTGACCACATATAAGGCCATGGAGAGGGCACTCAGATACTAAGGAGGGCATTAACATATAGGTGACATCTCCTGCTTCTGCAGAATTGGTTGAACTCTGCTAAATATGAAAACGTTTCTGGTTTCTGTTTGATATGCACTAACTCATCCCCATAGGCACTCAGGGAAAACATACTAAGCAGTTGTTCCTATGTTTGTGTTTTATAGACAGATCCAAATGCTCACTAATTCTCACACATACACACTCGACTGTATGGGCCCTACTCTGACACACATAGCACTGTAGAGGCCTTGCACACAGCTAAAACTCTTGTCCAGGCTCTCATTATCTCACATCTTAATTACTAAAATATCTTTTTCTCTGGACTTGACAAATATAATCTTGTGTTTTTCATATCCATTCAGAATGCTGATGCAAAGACATTTTCCTAGCCCATTGCATTAACCATATCATCCATCTCTTTGCATCCCTGCACTGGCTCCCCCTTCTCTGTCATATCAAATACAAGCTACATGTTTTCACTTTCAAGGGACATTATGACTTATCCTCTCCCTTCCTATCATTTCTTATTCACTATCAAGAGGTCAGCTCCTGCCTCTGATTGCCGCTTGATGTCAGGCTCCATCATCCAGTTGTTAAATTTTCAGACAAGCATGTTTGTGCTTTCCCCAATCCTTCCTCTCAAGCTTGGGAGGCACTCGCTGTAAGCATCCACATGTCAACTGCCTCTTACTCCTCCAAATCCCTCCCTAAAACTCTCCTTTTCCATGATGCCTACAAAAATATATGACAGTGGTTAAGCTGCTGGTGTTCAGAAACCACGGCCTGTAATGCTGACAATATCATCTCGTTGTTTCCTTTACTCCCCTTTGGCCTGTCTATCTGCATCCATCTGTTGTCTCTTGTTTTATACTTTAAATTGTAAATTCTATGAGACAGCAACTGTCATTTTGTTCTGTTTGTACAGCACCGAGCACAATGGGGCCTGGTCCAAAACTAGGGCTCCTAGTGCTATAGTAATACCAATAATGAATGTAATAATGGTCAAGCTGTCCTGCAGTGACTCAAGAGTAGGAGTACCCACTTCAAAGCACACTGTTAAGAAGCAGGGTACAAATCCAAAATTGGTTGTGAGGTCTATCCTTAGATTTCACCAACCAATTATTAAATGTAAACTCCTCAGGCAGTATAACAGCTTAAGCATGGAATCACAGACACTCCCTTTAAGTACTCCAGTATGTCTTGCTACCCACATAAGTCTACCTTTGTGATAAACTGTCCCTTACATGACAAATCACAGCAAAGTTCAGGTAACCAGTAACTTACCCTAGGTCAATTGCACCTGATATCTCACACCAAAGACAATACTTGAAGCCAATCCTATAATAAACTACATACAGATTTATTAATAGGGAAAGGAAATATGAGTTATTTGCAAGGCTAAAGCAGGTACACATATATACACACAAATGAGTTCCAATTTTAAGTTTCAAAACTAACTGACATTTCTCTAATAGGCAAGCTCTATATGCCTTTTAAAGCTAACCCAGGCTAAGCATTGGGGATCTTTTGCTTATGCCTAGTAATCCTTGCCCCTCAGAGTCCAACAATGTAAAGATACCGTTCCTCCTTATTAGGGGTTTTTATTCCCTTCCCCCACTCTGCGTGGCACTGCAGACTCAGTTGATTGGAGCATTCACTTGCAAGATTTCTCTTCATGGTGGGGGGAGAGTAAACAACAAAATCTTTTGTCCTCTTTATTTTTCCACTCTAATCCATTTGGTGTCAATGGGCCTTCCTTGTTGGCCAGGACGTGACACCTTCTGTTGCAGAGCAGCACTTTATACTAGCTAATGTCCCTTTCCCGTCTGGTGATTTACACAGTTACAGAAGCTTATAATGCAAACACTTGTATATTACCTTATAAGGTGGGATACAGATGTTATAAGTGAGATTAATTTAAGCCAGCAACTTACAAGCCTTCCGTGAAGTCTAAACATTAAACGCATTCTTATCATTTCTAATACCTATTTTAACAACACTAACACACAGGAGAGCCAGTCTGATTGCAGCTGTGTCTTTGTCAGAGTCCCACTGAGGCCTGGGGACCGTCGCATGAGCTGGCACCTGGCATGCCAGTGTCACAATAATTGGACAAAGGACTATACAGTGGTTTCAATGACTGTTGTACATGGGGGCTTGCAGGATTGGCCCTCAATGTAAAGTCATTAGGAAATATGCTATTTTACCACTTCTACCCACTCTCATATAACCGTCATGTGGATGGGTTGCAAAATGAATGTGATTGAAGTGACTTCTGTTATCCAGAGGAAATAACTGGACTTCAGGTGCATTGGGGTGGGGTTAAAAGAGGGAGTGCTGCTTTGTATTACACCTATCTGTTCACTGATTTTCCTGGTAGACCCCCCTTTCACCCTCCTTTGGCTTAGTTTTTTCCTTCACTTCTACCCCATAGTCTAGGGATACACTGATGAACTTCAGAGGGACTTTAGTTATCCTGGAGGGGGAAATAGGGTTATTATTAACACATAAACTGCACTCATTGGGCCATATCTTAGTGCCATTAAAATCTATTGTGGTTTAATATTCCCACCACAGGATACCAATACCTCCATGAGAGTTCAATGGGAGTTATTCCCCCTCCGTAGGATAAAAACAGGGTCCTAGCCATTTTGCTTTTGACTTTAATAGCACAAATCTGACTGGCACACACCACCAGATCACTGCAAGATAGGAACATAGGAACTGCCAGATTGGATGAGACCCAAGGCCCACCTCATCCAGTACCCTGTCTTTGACAGTGGCTAGCACCAGATGCTGCATAGGAAGGTGTAAGAGCCCTGAAAGAAGCAGAAGTGGGAAAATCTGCCCCTCTCATCCTGGTGTCTAATAGTTAGACTTTGACTTTAGCCTGAAGCATGAGGTTTAACAGCCCTTCCAAATTTTCTGTCATCATTCATTATGACAAACTCTGGCTAGGCTTGACATCCATATAAATATCCAATTCCTTTTTGAATCTTGTTAAGTTATTGGCCTCAACAACTTCCTGTGGCAACGAGTTACACAGTTTAATCACATGTTGTTTAAAAAAGCATTTCTTTTCCTTTGATGGTTCTGAATTTCCCACCATTAGGTTCACTGATTGTCCCATTGTACTTGTGTTATGAGACAGGGAGAATGGAAGTTTTGATCAACCTTCTCTATACCAGTCATTATTTTATATATTTTTATCATGTTCCCTCTTATTCATTGGCTTTCTAAGTAAACAATCCCAATCTTTGCAATCTCTCTTCATATCAGAATTTTTCTAGGCCCTTGATCATTCTCATTGGCCTTATCTGAATCTCCTCTAGTCCTTCAATATGTTTGTGAGGTGTGGTGACCACTAGTGCACCAGTGTTCCAGAGAAGGCCGCACCATTGATTTATATAAAGGCATTATAATATTCTTTGTATTATTCACCATTCCATTCTTTATGCATGCAAGTTACTCTGCTACTGCTTACACCATTTCTTGACTAACTTACACTCATCCTACCACTTACATTGACACTGCTGCTGAATTTCTCCTGGAGAACTGCCATGAGGAGTTGCACCTGCTTTCTCCAGGCCTTGAGTCTGGGAGCTCTGCACATGCAGGGAGAGCCTGGGAGTACAAGGCTGATCTCTGTGTGCAGAAGAGCAGGTATAATTCAGAAGGTCCCTGTTTTTGCTGATTTGAGCCGAGCCAGTCCATTAGAATGAATACAGAGTTATAAAATGCAATATCTCTTCCCCCTGCTCCCCCCCAGTAATGTTTAGAGTGGAAAGAGGAAAACAAATCAAGATTTTTTTTAAAATGCAAAATGCCCGTTACTAACTCCAGTACATAAGGCCCATAGAAAAGGTCTCCTGGGTCATCTTATATCGTGCAGGACATTTCCTTAAATTCATCCCTTTAGTGATTTATCTGATCTCTTCTTCAACATCCTTATAGTGTTGGTACCTTGACTTCTTTCCTTGGGACCCTGTTCCAAGGCCTAATTGCTCTGGCTGTTAAGAAATATCCTTACTGTCTAGTCGGAACAGTTCCATTTTTAGCTTCAGGCCAATACCCTGTGTATTGTGATTGCCACACCACATGAACAATCCCCTTCCCTTCCTGAAAAGAATTCAAATGGTGCAGTGCTACCCTCTTCCAACCAGCCCCCTCGTCCCCATCTCCTTTATTTCAAACTCCTCTCTTCCTGCCTGCCCATTGGAGGACACCTATCTAATCATGCAGAAAAGGGTGGAGAGCAGGGGCTGCATAGACAGGGAATGTGGCATGTTCCCCTCCCCCTGTCTGTCTGCCTTGCCTGGTGCCCTCTGACTGCAAGCTCTTTGCTGCAGGGGCCTGCTATCTGGCACTGATCTGTCACTGTACAACACAGGGTACACTGAGTGCTATATACATCATTAATCAATATTCTCCTTTGCCCCATCTTCCATTGAAAGGGTCCCAGGGTGCAGCTGCAGCCAAGGAACCTACGCTAGCACTGCCGGAGTACACTGTGCTGCAGTGGTGGAAGGAGGTGAGTGCAGTGCAGTGTATTCCAGCCATTGCTGCTTTTTTAGCCATGGGCCTAGACCCTACACTGCAGCGGTGCCATGAAACAGGCCTGGAGGGGGAGAATACAGCCCACAGAGGCCTCTCTGATTAATTAGTCTTTCTTCCTGTTTGACACAGAGGGAGGGGTCATAGAGTCCCATATAATCAGGGCCCTATCTGACCAATCTCTGTAGTTATTGAGTGAGCCTTGGGTGGTTGGAGGGCAACTTTTTAGCTGGCATCTGCCATGTTGCCAGAATTCTCCTTCACCCTCCCTTGTTTTTTATGAGCTTGGGGCAGGTGCTTTTAAAGAAGTATATAAATGGAGAGCAAGGAAATAAATATGAATAATTAAAGGCAAAATCCCAGGAAACGGGAAATCTTTTGTTAGTGTACAAAATCCTGAGGGTCCCTGGGACTTAGAGACAGGGAGAGCACCTGCAGCCCTGTGAGAGGAGCTACTGAGATAGACCTGTCCATACTTTCACTCCCTGAAGTCGGTGGCGTTTAATGTCTATTCTGTACATTGCCTATAATGGACAGGTGGTTGTTGTTATAATGTATTAATCTGTTGAGCCCAGTGTGCTTGGCGCTGCACAGAACAAGGAGAAAGCTCTGGAATTTAAGCAGCACCTAACACTACGAGTCCCTGATCCTGACTGGGGCCTGTAGGCGCTGGTAGCGTCATAGGAACAATCAGAAAGACAAGGAGGGGCTGGTGCTTCTTTTTTGGCTGAGATTCGGGACCGGCGCTTGTACATGTCCTGGAAGAATTGTTTTGTCAGACGGCATTGGAAGGAGGCGAGGGGGGAGAGGCCGGACATCAGGCCAGGAAGGGAGCTGGAGGCAGAGGGGGCCAGGTACAGAGCCCGCAGCCAATGAACTTCGCCAGCCCCTGCTGTGAGGAGGGAACGCCGGCTCCCGGGCCCATCCATCGATGCTTGGCCACCTCCGGCCCTTCCGCACGTGTCGGGAGGGGCCTGGTCGGCGGGGCGGGGCGGGGCTCGGCTCTGCCGGGCACCGCTTTGGGGGCAGCTGCTCTGCGCGCCGCGCTGCGCCACCCTCGCCGCCAGGGGCGCGCTGCATGTTCGTGCAAAGGAGCTAAGTCCTGGTTAGAGGTGAATCATCATCGCCCGCTTTAAAAGGAGGGCGCGGAGGCTGCCCCTGACACAGATCAACCCGGCTAGGTCCGGCCCGGGGGAGCGCTCACAGTCTGCAGAAAGCAACGAATTCGGGAGCGGTCCAGGGTGGGCGGCCCCGCCTCCTCCAGGCAGGTATTACACGTGGGGTTAGCTGGGAGACACGGAGCCCTTTCAGGCTGCTAGCTCGAACCGGAGCCGCTCCGGAGCGAGATGTCGTGCGAAGGGCTGGGGTGCGGGGCCGGTGTGACCGCGATGTGTTGGGGGTGCGTGGGCAGGCGAGAGGAGAGGCAGCAAACGCACGCACACTCCCACGCCCTTCCGAGCCCTCACGTGCCCGTGTGACACGGAGAGTTGTTCAGACCTGTCCTCCAGCCTTCGGCCGTTCTCTGCACCGCAGACACGGGCTCCACGGGAGGCAGCCGGCGAAAGAGCTGACAGACTGGTGCGATGTGCCGTGCTTCACCCAGGAGGTGCTCGGCTCCTTATTTTAATGGTCGTTCATAGTCAAGTTATTCGACCCCCATTTTTGATCTCTCTTAAAAAGCTGTTATGGTCTAATGGAAAGAGCTCTCGGCTCTGAACCCCTGCATTCTGTCAGAACTGAGTTGCTAATATACCCCTCCTGGGATCTAGCAACAAGAAATAGAATAACTAAATATGCCAGAAGGTTTTGCCGGACCTACAAAAATGCAATGTTTTGTGCGCCCCCTGCTGGATGTTCGGCAGAAGCGCACGCCCAGACCCCATTTTCAAAGCCGCCGAGATGAAACCTCGCTGAAGCGGGCGGACAAACACACTGGCCGTGACAGGACAAGACCCATTGTAAAGTGAAGTTGTCTGACAAAGAATCCTTGTCATTTATGAGCAAGGGAGAGAAAAGGGCAGAACTTGCAAGGAAATAAATGGGATTCTCCAGCTTCCATTAAGTGTCACAAACAATAGATAGAGAGTGTGTTAGAGAGAGAGAAAGCGAGCTTGGTTGTGTATTGTGTGTGTATAATCCTTGAGCGCGGAGAGCTTGTGTGTGTTTATGTCTCAGTGTGTGTGGGTCTGCGTGTGTGTAATTTATGCGACTGTGTCAGAGGAGAAATCTGTGTGTGTGTGTGTGTGTGTGTGTGTGTGTGTGGAATATGTCTCTGATGTGTGAGTCTCTCCCACTCGCTTTGTATATTTTAAACAAGTCCAGTGCAAAGCCAGCTCCTTTTTAGCCCCTCAGTCTGGGTTTTGCAGCTTGCTAGCCCAGCGATGCCGAGGCGTCCTTTAAACTCCACGCTATTTGCTTTGGCCGTGGAGTTTATAGTGCGGGATTATTTCATCCCCTGCAAGTGTTTTGTTAGGCGGCGCTGAAAGACCTCAATGGCTGGGAATACCATTCTAATGACAGGGAAGCACAGCTTATTTAGAAGATAAAAAGAGACTTGTAGTCTCATAGCAGTTCCTTACATCCGTCAAATAAGGAGCTCTAATGATGGGGTGAGAGCCAGTGAATGCCTAAAACAAACGAGAAAAGGAGCGAAAATAAAGCAGCTAGGGGCTTAAAATATATTAAATTACCCTGGTTAGGAATGTAGGCATGGCTGAAGTCTGCTGGAGAAGCTGTGTGTGTGTGGGGGGGGGGACGACGGAAAGTACTGCATTCATTTCTGGGGAGAAGGGTCAGTAGGTCGGAGGAGTTCACAGGGCCTGGCTCTATTCTTATGCTAACAGAGGAGGCAAGCGCTGGCCTGGAAAATAGAAATGAATTTGCAATAATCCTAGCCCCTCTGTTTGCAAGGCGAGCGGCTCTATGGCTAATTGCCGTCCTGCCTCCCTACTCCTCAATAAGGGCATTATAACGATGCCTGGGAGATTAGAGCCGAAGTGTTCACCCCCCCCCCCTCCCAGCCCAGTGAAGTATCCTGAGTCAGACGCTGCTGTTTGGGTTGAGTTGCAGAGATCAGGCCAGCCACCTTCTTGAACTTTTCCAAAGTTAGCAGTGCTGCTCTGACACTTTTTGAGGCCCCCACTTGGCATGTCATTGCACGCAGGCCTCCACCCGACACAGACAGCAATACCATGCACCCAGAGGGGTGCACACACTGCACCAGTACACAGCAGAGCGCGTGTCCACCTCCAGCCCCCCCCCAGCCCAGGGAGGGCACACGCACACCTCAGAGAGCAGGCACAGCACGGAGACAGTGCACGCAGACAACAGCGGCCACAGCGACCCATGCACCAGCACACGCCACACATACAGCGCACACACCCAGCGAGCGAGCACACATGCACAGACAGCCCCGCCCCGTGTCTTGCTCTCGGCCTATTCTCAGCTGCGCCTCGGAGCTGGAATTAAGAAGCGGCCTAATGAGCGCGGCCCATTCACACTTCCGCAGGGCTGCACAAAGCTGCCCCTCCGCACGGAGCTCTTATCAAATACACCATCCGTTGACAGATATCTCCTGACACAGCTCCCTCCCCCACGCGACTCGATCTCAGCAATGACTGTTGTTGTTTTTTCTGGTGTGTGTGTGTGTGTGGGGGGGGGGATATGACTTCTCCCACACATCCCCTGTCATTTTCAAAACAAAACCGAGTCTCTCTGCCCCCCAGTCCCAGTGCTGCAAAGGGGGGCAGGATTCCCTCGAGATGAAGTCACACCTTGCTGAGAAAGCAGTTTTGCTGAGGCCTGTGGCGGGGGGGAGTGTGGGAGGGGGAGTGTTGCAGACACACAACAGCCTCTCTGTCCCTAGATGCTTGCCTGGAACAAGACGATGTTGTCTGGGGGCTCTGCAGAGCCGGGGCCGCCCTTCATGGGCCGCTGACAAGCAGCAAATCCGGGCAGAATACGCGAATTGAAACAAGTCATCAACTCGGCTCACGTGACCCTGCACCTGCAATCCGGGGCCGGCAGCCGCCTGTTTACACTGACTCCTCAAGGCCCCAAGTCCATCGCATCCCTGCGAACAAGGCAGGAAGGGCCGAGCTGCTGCCATGACCCAGTTCATGCTTTGCACCCTCTGTTGCAAACCGAGGGGCTGATCGGCTTGTCCAGCGATTCACTCGGACAGCGGGACGTTGGGGTGGAGGAGGGGGTGTTTGTAAACAGCCCTTTGACGCGTGTGCGGTTGTAGATTCGAGCTGGTCTGTTCTGGGAGGAGAGAAGGCCGCGGATTTTTCACCCCTATTCAGCGGCTTAGGTATCGATCTGACCTATGATATAATGCTCTGGGGTGGTTTCCCGCTCTGAGCATGCAACGGAGCTCTTATAACCGAGTTCTCCAGGCTATCCCGGGATAACACACAGTGTGATCTTTAAATGTCTGCCCTGCCGAGGGTTACAGACCCACACCCCATTCCCTTACGCTAGGACCCTGCAAAACACGCTTACGTCCCGTTGCAGGTCAGGGTAATCATCTCCCTTTCTCTCCAGTTACATGGTGTTTTCAGAGGAGCTTTGGGGCCGAAAGGATCCTGCTGCTCCCCTCTTTCTAAACATGCCAGTTGGGATGGACTGCGAGAAGCATCTCGTGCAGTTGAAGGGGGTGGGTTGGTTGGTTGAAGTGCAGGCCGACACAAAACCAGCACTAGCAGAAGAACGTGTGAAAGGCAGATACAGGTGAGGTTGGAAGGTCAGCCACTGAGCCTCCCGTGTACATAAAATAACGTGCAGTCTACGAGACTTAGCGACGGAGGCCGAAGGCGCAATATCTCCAGTGATGTTGTCTGTGTTGGGAAGCATGCGGGCACTTCTACATATCACGATCCCTAGCTTCTTACCCCATGTATTGCCTGAACTCTCAGTTCATTCATTACTTCTTTCTGCATGTGAGTCACCCCAGTCAGCAGAACTCGGGGCGTATGATTAAACATAGAAGGGTCACATTGTACGTGCTTGTGAATGCACGCTGTTGTGTCTCATAGGCCGGTCGTCCTCTTTTAAAATTCTTCCTACAGGCTCCATTTGGCGGAAAGATGAATGCTGACGTCCTGTTCTCTCAGCTAATTTTTGAGGGAATATTTGGTGCCCTTTTTGTAGTTGGAGGGTGAGGGAACGCGAGGTCTGTGCAGGGATCTGAAGGGCTCTGGCGCCTGTCTAAAGATTACAATTACAATTAGCTTTCCCACTTAGTAAGAACCCTGATCGATTGGAAATCGTGCAGATATATTTTGAAGCCATTTGAATGATCATGTTAATTTAGTGTGGATATACAGATTTGAGAATGATCTCTAATCCAGCAAGTCAGTCAGCAGATCCTGCGAATGCTTTGGACTATGCATTCAAGGACAATAAGGGGAAGAAAGGAAGAAAAAGATTCGCAGGGGTGGCCCTGATATCCAATAAACTCCTGTATAGTTGGTTTGCTCCTGAAACTTACAAGAGCAACATTTGAGTGTAACCTTGGTGCTGTTGGACTATGTGTCCATCTGCCCCTTACATCAGTGCTAGTCTGACATAGATAGGAAGCGATGGGACACAGGGGCTCGGGACAATCCTGGGATTTTCCCTGTTGCCCGTTGAAACGCTCTTTCCCCTTGTTTCGTCTCTGCTGGCGATGGTCCCGCTCACCCTTCGGTTTTGGAGAAGACACACACAATGTACACGGTGCCCCGTTCCCAGCAGTAATTCTACCTGCCCAAGAAGCCCCCACCTCAAACCTGCTCTCCCCCAGACCGCTGAAATACCCTGACGGTGCATCGCTTTTTTGGAAAACTGCCGCTCAGGTAACGCACCCAGAGGGTGTAGTCCTCTTGTTATCCGGGAAGGTGTGAAAGCAACTGGTTTATTGCAAGCAGGCTGCTGCAGAGCAGGGGGGGTGAGCCCCACCCCAGGAAATTGAGCTCTCTCCCCTGCCCTTAGCAGCTCGGTTATTCAGCACCTGCGCGTCACCTCGCCAAGCTGACCAGCCCTCCCGCGAAATCTAATACTGAATTCACCGGCAATCACATTTCTACATACAAATCGGTTTAAAAAACGCTGCCCGAACTGGGATCTCCTCTGCCGGCGGGCAGCCTCCCCACATTCCTGTGCACATCACAGCCATCAGCATCGCCAATAGTTTGGACTTCAGCAACTACAGTCTTTAAAACAAAAGCTACCCAACAGAGCCAGGCCCCGCTTCCCCGGGCCGTGGGAAGACAGGAAAGAGCTTTTATAAAGAAGCTCGAAGAAGGATTTTTTGGTGACGTTCCGGTGTCACTGCGAGTTGGTACCAGGCTGGCCTGGCAGGTCTTCATTAAATCAATATTCTTCTTGTACAGCCTTGTCACTCTGTTGTCTCCTTTCTGAAGGAGCAGGGGTGAATTCGGTGTCTCCAGGACACTGGACAAGGCCCCGAGCCGGCAGAGGGACATTTCGTGTGTGTGTGGGAGAAAGCCCTATAAACCAGTTTGCTGTTTCAGCACCCTGGACAGGAAGGGAAGAACCTTCTTCCTTTCCCCGGGGTTAGGCGGGGATCCGCTCCCCACGTCCCCTCGCTTTGCACCACACAGTGAGGGGGAAGAGCGGGGCTCGGATGGACTCATCTTCTACCCCGCTCCGGGGTATCACCCCCGCCCCGCGAGGGAAACGTGTCTTCCCAGCCGCGCGGTGAAGACGCTTGCGGCTGGTGGAGATTCAATGCAAAGATGCCGCCCGGGGTCTGTGCAGGGGCTGGTGCCGCTGCCCGGGAAAGGGGCGGGGGGGGCAGGTGTATCACACCCTCCTGTCGCCCCTCCAGACTTGTGTTCCTCAGCCGCAGAGAAGACAAAGAATCCCGGCCTCTGCGGGGATCTGCGGCCCCCGGGGCTGACGGTTCGGCGCAGTTGGTGTGGGTTTGGGACGGGAGTCTGGCGGGGCCCCGATATTGCCCCGTCCCCAGGACCCGTGGGCGGAGGGAGCTGGTGTCCAGGAGGGCAGAGAACACGTGGAGCAGCACGGAAACCGGAAGGCAAAGGCTGGAGCTTGGCCAGGCCGAGCTAAGTGTCTGGCAGCATTTCCCCGCACCCAGCCACGGGCCCGCGAGAGTCCGGCAAGGGAAAGAGCTGGTGGTACCCAGAGCTGGGGGGAGGCGGTGCTGTGGGGGCTGCCCGGGCAGCAAGGGGCAGGGGTCTGAGCTGAAGCGCCTAGCACCGCTCTCCTGGGGAGGTGTTTGTCCTTAGAAACACGCAGTTCGGACCATCAATTGTTTGTCTCTGTTCACTTCTCATACCTCGTAGCCTGGTCCTGAGCTCTCAGATACAGACTGACCTCCTTCCTCCCTTTCGTTCTTTCTTGTCTGTCTGTCTGTCTTTTTTCTGTCTTTCTTTCTTAACTCCTTGCAGTTTATCCTGCAACTCTCCTGCCCTGCTGTTTTCTTCTAGGTTACAAATGCTAAAACCTACCCTCGCCTTGCGTGCGGAGATCCTAGCCCTTCAACTACAAGCACACCCCAGCCCAGCGCGGTTGGCAGCCCATCCGCTTCCATCACACGCCTCCATTTTTTCTCTCTACCTACGGGGACTTGTAGAAGAGACAAAAACGTCCCAGCCTTGCAAATGACACGAGCAGCTGTTTTAATGGGCTATTTGGGAGACTCTCTGTCTTTGTCTTCATTACTTTCCCCCGCTACAAAACTCTCTGCTGATGAGCAAATCAAAATATTGTGTGTTGGCGAGGGGGGGAAGGGAAGAAAAGGCGCTTGTATTCGGCTCGGCTGAATGGCAGAGGCACGATGTGCTGTGTATCCCGGAGGAGGGGATCGCAAAGCGTATCCGCTCCTCACCTCCTCCATTTAGCAGACGAAGATAGGTAGCGGTTTTTTCCCTTTCAGCACGGCCAGGTACTCAGGCAGATGGCATAGGGAGGGGAATCATGTTCTGCCTTTACAACAGGTGGGAGGAACCTGATCTCTGGCCATTTAGCGCGGCGTAGTCTAGAGCAAGCTAAACCCACAGACTTTGAGAGAGAGAGACGTTATGTTTTCCAGCATTTTCAGTGGTCTGGAAGTCAAATACCTGTCTAGCATAAAGATTTGCAGAGACACGATTTTTTTTACTAGAGCCCTAAGGGAAGGAAGGAAGGAAGGAAGGAAAGAAAGAAAGAAAAAGAAAAAGAAACTTTTTAATTACATCTCAATCAGACTATATATTTCTGCGTCCCATTTGAGCCGGATCTGGTTGAGAAATAGTTACTAGTGCTGCGGCAATCTTCCTACCTGCCCTTTAGTCTGTAAGCTAAGGCAGGAACAAAACGTCAGTGTTTTACTGCCAAAGCATTTCGCTAGCCAATAGCTCCGGCAAGTTCCGACGGGTTATCTCCCTAAGACCTTTTTCGTTAAAATCCTAGGAGAGGCTTTTCGGACCAGATGTCCTTAGCAATGGCTCGAGAGATGTACTTCGGCGATTTCTGCAAGAGCACTTTCATTTTGCAGTTTCATGCAGTTAGATGGCCAGTGTGTATGGAAATAGGATGTCTGCAGGCATGCTATTTACTGGTAATAAAGGCAAACATCTTAAAACGCAGGTAGTAGGCAGTCAGTCCGAAGGAATTTTTCTCTATAAAAATCCGCCCACGCGTTATTTTAAGGGTGCATTTATAAATATTCTATAAAGGGTTAACAGGTTATTAGTAGATATTTTAATAAATGGTTAACAGCTTGCTGGAGAGTCCACTCGATCGGTTTAAACCCTCTATAACACAGTCCGTCTACCAAGCTGCATATAACCATCTGTAACACGTCTGTAACCTGCTCCTAACGTCTATTACTAGTGCATTCATGTAATTTGATCAGCTATTTGTAGATGTCCCCTTACTGTACCGTGGTACTAACCCCCAATATTCTACATAATGATGCGATTATATTTTATCAATCAGAGCTGGATTTTTTGGAAAGCCGGGTTGCTGCAGATAATCCAGAACAAACTGTTGTTCTATATCTTTTAGAGGGGAAAAAATCCCTGATTCATGTGAACTCTCAGCCATGGCAAAGTAGTAATATCCTGGGTCTGGGGAAATTGAAGCATCTTGGGAAGGGTCTGAGACGCTGTGAATTTGAATCTTCAAAGATATCCTGCTTTTCTTTCTCATCACTCTCTACTGTGTCCTGTCCCGAGCCGCCTACTAGAGAACTGTGTAATCACTGTGTCTTTATTGTTAACCTGATAAGAAAGTTTAGTGGGCGACAGGAACACTCTGCTGGGTTACAAAGACAAAGCGACCTGCTTTAGCAGACACCTTAGTGAAGACGGAGCTAAACAACCCTTACATCAATCTTTCATTTCAGTTAATAAAGAGTATTGCTTTATTAATCCTGCCGCGATGGTTTATCTGAACCTCACAATATTAGAAGGAAAACGCTTCAGATGGGAACTGGTGGTGGGAACGATGGAAAATCGATAGCACCGGATTGTGGGATCAGAATGGAACCAAAATCCCAAATAAACAGCTCTTTGAAAGAGACCGGGCACCAGCTTAATGAACCGAGTCTCCTGCCTATGAGTATACACCCCCTTCCCCGCCGCCTTCCCCCTACACCCTTCTTTGTCATATTTTACTAACAATTGTTTGAGAACTTTAAAATGTAGGTCCCCCTCCCAAATCCAGGGATGTTTTCCCTGTAGGTACTGGTCCCTGTCCTGATTTCATTGCCCCTGAATCAGTCAAATGCGGAAATCAATGGGAGTTTTGCATGAGGAAGGCGAGCAGTATTTGCCTTCTTGTGTGTCTGGAGGAAGGCTGCGCCTGTGCACACGTGTGTGTCTTTGCCGTGTGTTGTGTGTCTAACTCTCTACCCGTGTGTTACTGTGGACCTGTCTTCAGGTCGATGTGTCTAGATCCGTTTTGCTGCCTGTCTGGTATTTACCGAATTTTCTCGCAAGATTGAATTAAAAAAAAATCTTATTCCCATAAACCTGCATATCACTGAACGTTTTCATACTAAAACTCTGCATTGTTCTTTACTGAATGCTTCACCTGGAGGTTTAACCTAACATTTTGTCTGTTAAAAATACAGAAGCCCTAGCTATTACCCAGTTTGCTGTTCTGAAGGCTTTCTGGTCTTACGAAAATTATATTTCAAGTACATTTTAAAATGCACGTTTCTAATTTCCAGTTGTATATTGATTTGCTTAGAAGGAGGTAGTAGTATTAATAATAATAATAATAATAATTAATTAATTAATTAATCTATTCACTCTTTCTGGAAAGTATTTTCAGTAGGAAGAATTCATTATGGAAGTTGGTTGGTGGATTTCAGACACCTGGATAAAATATGTGAAAGGATATGGACAAAGCGATGGTTGGTTTTTTAAAATTTGCTTTTAAAAACAAATACATTGCCTATGGAATCCTCTCTTTTCTGGCATACACAGAAGGGCTTGTACAATCCTATTTATTAGTGGCAGACAAGACAGCTTGTATTTTCAGAGGAAATATGACACCAAACCTAAATGTATTTCTAAAGGAAAGCTGCAAAAGTCTAGGGAAAAGAAATGCAAGTGTAAATATATTTTCTGTATATTTACCGTATATTGTTTACACCTAATGTACTATATCTCCTGCTCACCTTACTCATGAGAGTAGATCCACTGATTACGTGAGTGTGTGTGTGTGTGTGTGTGTGTATATATATATATATACCGATATATATATACACCGTCCATAATATTCTATATATAATAACATAATATTGCAGCAGTCTTGCCATTTACATGGAGTGTGTAGTTGTCAATTGCAAATCCATCCTCATCAAAGTATAAAGTCCCCGATGTATAGTGACTGTCCCGCCAACCTCTACATCCGATGGTGCCTGGTTTAGAACGCCTGCTGTTCTGGCTGGATGGTACACTTTCACCCCACGGGACTCGTGTTAAAGCCCACTCTTTCGTGCAGAAAGCGATAGAAGTTGGGCATTAAAGGCTTCCTCTCTTTTTCAAAACAAAAGCCTCGGTGATTCAGAAACAGAAGCTGAGGCTGAAGGGGGCAGCCGAATTACGACTAGCGAGCGAGGCTGCCCAGTGTAACTGGGTCCGGTTAGCAGGACTGGCCCACTTGGTGTGGGGAGCCGTCGCTGCGAAGTTTTCAGTGCCACCAGCTAAAACGGCGGGTGAGTGTACTCGGCGTGTGTGTGCACGCACACGTGCTTCCGCAAGCCGGCGAGCAGGGACAGGTAGACGGGTGTGTAGGAAGGGACGCAGACGGGCAGGCAGTGAAAAGAGGAAGATCTTTTTGTTTGAGACCTTGTTCCATGCGGCGGCTGCTTTTCTCACATTCCGATAAATCCCCAGCGACTCCCGAACTCTGCCCTTGATCGCCCTCCCATCACAGCGGTGAAAGAAGTCACTTAAACGAAGAAAAGCGGGTTTATTTTACAACAAGCGTCTAGCAGTGTGTGTGTGTGTGTGTACACGAAGACCGGCTGCTTTTTTATATCTAACACGGGAATATTGTGGATTGGTTCGGAGGGACGTTGAGAAAAGGGCCGATTTCCCAGCACAATGAGCGCTAAGTACCGTCTAAATGGGGGCTAGTGTTTATTCATGAGCAGGTACTTCGGAGCGGGCTATTAAAATAGCCTGTGTACTCTGCCTGCGAAGGTACTTAAGCCCGAGCAGGTGCAGCGGCGAGGGAGCACAAAGAATGCAGCCGTGTAGAAGGGAGAGTGTTAATGGGAGGTTAGCGCCGGGAACACACATCTACATCAGCTCTTTGTTCTTCAGGAGAGGCCAATTCCACTTAACTGGAGGTCTTACACCAGCAAAGCGGGCCTGTTAATTGGGAAGAAATTCGAAACGCCCCACTCCCAATCTGCACCTATTCACAACGCTGCGGGGAAAGACCCGATTGGGCACCGGCGTTAAAGACTCTTGTCTGCGTTTTAGAGGAGAACTGGGATTGGGGAAGTTGACTCAAAACAAAACAAAACGCGGAGAAAGAAGAGTAGAGTAGATTTCCAGTGGGATGAGATGGATTTTCAGTGGGCTTTTGTCTCCGGACCCTTTAAAGAACTTTCTCTTGCCGCCCCCGGCCCGGTGTTCCGTTGTGGATGTGTGTGTGTGTGTCGGGAGGGGTCCCCCATTTAAGTAACATTTGAGGGGAATCCTCGAACCGCCCCAGCCCACTGCACTGGCATCCTCAGAGGAAAGAGTTCGTGCTATAAGGACTTGAGGAAAGGGACGCTTTCCCCTCCAGGTAGAAGTGTGTTTTCTCAGCTAGCTCCCCGCCTACTTGCGGGTTCCTCTGCACCGTGTCGTGCGGGCACCCGTCATTTCGCGGCTGCCGCGCTTGTGCCGCGATGAGGCAGTGTTTGTGTGTCTGTGCACAGGCTGTGAGGAGGGTTGGTGCCCTGGGATGGAGTGCTCTTGGGGTAGAACGCCTGGGTGTGTTTGTGTACTACTGACCGGGCGCTCGGGTTGTGTGTACAGCCTGGCAACGCGTGTGTACCTCCTGCCCGCCAACCCGGACTGAACGCTGCCCGGCGGGCTTCCAAGAAGAGTTTTCCCTCAATTGTTACTCGTGCCTCTGAACCAGACGGTGACTTTTAAACCCTCGGCAATGCTCTTTTCCTATCCGATTAGCAGGGCTGCTCGTCCTCCTGCTCCACACTGCCGCTTTCCCACCTTTCAATCCCTTTGACCTCCATGTCTGCGGTTATTGTCACCCCCAGAAGAGCCTGAACTCGGGGGTTTATAGGCGGACAAGCGAGATTACCAGTCGTGGAGAATGCTTCTCTCGGATAATTCACCGGCAAGGAGTTGTCAATTAGAAGCTTTCTCCCCCGTGATTGACATCAGAGCCACGGTTTTCAATGGCCTATCAAGCTAAATCTTTAGCTGTGCAATTAATGCACATTATGGCTTATTACTGAAAGACGCAGCACTTCAATCAATAACACAAATAAGGGTGAGAATGAAAGGAAACCCCCCGTTACGTTTCCCGAGGGCAGCTAGGTTCCTCCCAGAGCGCCCTGCCTGGGGAGAGCTACATCGACCCGTCAAAGGAAAAACAGGGCCACGCTCGGGGTCATGCTGGGTCAGAGCAATGGTGCATCTAGCCCAGTGTCCCGTCTTCCCACCGTGGCCAATGGCAGGTGCTTCAGAGGGAATGAACAGGACAATCCTCCAGTGAGCCACGCCCTGTCCTCCACTCCCAGCTCCTGGCCCGCTTTAAAAACCAGTGCCTGGCTAGCGGGTCTTTTGGAAGGCGCAGACCTCAGGGTGCTGTTGAATGCGGTGGCCTGGAGGTGTGGGGAGGGGCGAGTGGCTCAGTGAGAGGCGCCGGGCAATGAGCCCGCGTGCTCATGGCTCCTTAGGGAGGATTTAATCCTCTGCAGAGCCAGCTGCACGTGCGCGTGTGGCTGGACGATGATTTGAGCCGGTTTCTCCAGCCTGGCATTTCCCAGCCCGGGGCTCTCGCCTTCCCTGCTTGGCGCAGGACCTGCCGGCTAGGCTTCGGCGGTAATGTCATTCCAGTCACGTTTGCCGCCAACTAAGCTAGGAAAGGAAGGGATTCTCTTCTTTTGGTGCGGAGAGATGTATATACATACAGAGGGAAATAGGAGAGCGGAGCAGGACATTGCAGGCGCCGCTTGCAGCCTCCTGTAGCAATGGCTGGGGTTTGTGTTTTGCATTAACACATGCTGCACTGCGCACACGGGCAAGCCCCTCCCCCCTCCTCCGAATCTGCCTCTATGTTAATAGCATGCAAATCACCTCATTTGCATGTTTATCTCTGTCAGTGGGAAAGAGAAGCGGGCTAGGTAATATATTTCCCAACGTGGCACAGAAAGGCCCCCTCCCCCCCTCCCACTGTAAACGATGGTGAAGGAGGCAGGGCTGCAACGGCTGGAGGTGGGGGAGGAGGACAGAGCTGCATTGTGCATCTTCTGATTCGGCAGCCCCTCCTGAGCATCCCTTTGCCTGGCACGGCAGCAGGCACCTGCTACAAAATGGCTGCCTTGGAGGGGAAAGGGCTCTGCTCGCCCCTGTACAGGATGCGGTGAGGGGAGCATCAGGCAGCTGAAGGAGATGGGGGAAGCGTGCATCTCCCCACAGCAAGGGAGCATCCCATAGCCGAGCCTCTGCCTTCATCTTCTTAAGAGAAATCCCTGCTCTGACTGGAAGGAGCTGGTGGGTGCAGCTCCCTCCCACTCAAACCCAGCACGGGATTTTGTATTAAAGCAGCCAATCAGGATTTCCACCCCCCCAATCCTTGCCAGAGAAGGGATGAGTCCATGAGCAGGATGATTTGTGGTTTCTACTGGAGTCAGGAAAACCCTGGTTCTTCCTCCAAAGGAGCTCAGAGCTCTCCCATCCCCGCCCACCATTGTGCATGGGGGAGAGAGGGTAGCGCTGAGAACGGAGGAATTCGTGACCAGTGTGGGTCTTGTCCATTCTTTTATCCTTTTGCATCGTGGTCTCAATGTAGCATCAATAGTTTATTTTAGAAATAGGTTATTTTAACTGTTGGGCGACTCGAGCCTCTGTATTTTGATTATTGTTTTAAATGCATGTGTGCTAAGGAAATAAATACACTTGGCAATCTTCTAGCTCCTTTCTCCTGCGATGTTACCATGGAAAAGACCTGCGATCCCATAAATAAAATGACAGAGAAGTCGTTAACATCCCTGCATAAATAGGGCAGAAGTTTGGGAAAGCTTCTACCGGCGATGTTTGTTTTTAAACAGCAAAATAGATGTTGAACTTTTAGAAGGAAAGCCTTCGAAAATAGCCCAGTCACTTTGATCATTCAATACGTAAAAGGGTGTTTGAGGGGAAAGTAAAGAGCTCAGAAATGCCATGGATTTTGTTTTTCAGAATGAGGGTTTTATAAGCATAAATAACTGGGGAGGGGGGGAAGAGATTTCAAATGCTCTTTGCTGTGTTTAAGAAGCATGAACATTACATTGCCTTTCTGGTGAGATTTCAATCCTTAGTCACAGCTCAGAGTACAACAAAAGACGACTGCCGTTGGAATTTATAGAACACAACAGAAATGCATATGGGAATTACCGCGGCACAGATCTAGCTATCTATCCATGGGAAGGGCTAATCAGCTCCGTGGGTTCTAAACGGCATCTTGTCTAATCGATCGGGATGAGCCACTATCCTGAATCCCTGTCCCTCCAGTCCAGTGACCAGTCCGGATAGAAATGAACATGCTAAAGGACTTTTCAGGTGGAGAGGGGGAATATCCCAGGTTTTGGGACCTGGAGGATGGCTGCCTTGCTTACCTACCTGTGCCCCGCTAATTCATCGCTTTGGGAAATATGTTCTATTCCATAGCCTTTAGTTCAAAAGGAACGTTGTTAATAAGCTAAAATCTCCGTTAAAGACGAACGTGCCGACACGTGCCAAACTCCAGAAGTGTGGGAATACCGTACAGGATAATCCACACACCAGAAATGTGGGAATACCGTACAGGATAATCCACACACCAGAAGTGTGGGAATACCGTACAGGATAATCCACACACCAGAAGTGTGGGAATACCGTACAGGATAATCCACACACCAGAAATGTGGGAATACCGTACAGGATAATCCATACACCAGAAGTGTGGGAATACCGTACAGGATAATCCACACACCAGAAGTGTGGGAATACCGTACAGGATAATCCACACACCAGAAGTGTGGGAATACCGTACAGGATAATCCATACACCAGAAATGTGGGAATACCGTACAGGATAATCCATACACCAGAAGTGTGGGAATACCGTACAGGATAATCCACACACCAGAAGTGTGGGAATACCGTACAGGATAATCCACACACCAGAAGTGTGGGAATACCGTACAGGATAATCCCTACACCAGAAATGTGGCAAATCTGCATTTAGAAATCCCCAGAAATGTGGCTAGATGGCACGGAATAATCCACTCCAGAAATATGGGACTACTATATATACAACCGCCCAGAAATGTGGGACTATTATACAAGATAATCCCCCGAAATATGAATTTACTGTGCAGATGAATTCGCCCTGTACATTTCGCTATTACTCTATTTTTATCGCAGAAAGGTGGGTATATATGAAATATGGGAACACTGTTATATAATCCCACTAGAAATGTGGGCAAATTGTACAATATAATCCCGCAGATATGTGACTGTACTGTCCAGTACAATGCCTCCCATGAAATGTATCTATACCTTATGTATATTCCACCTAAAAAGGGGGCATATACTGTACACATAATGCCTTCGGAAATATGCAGATATCCGTTTAATCCTCCTAGAACTGGAGTTAAACTTGTATTAACAACATCCTGCACACCCAAATATTTCTAGGAAGACGGCCAGCGGCCATCTATACACCCCTGATGAGTGACTATGGTCATGTAAAGCTGTATCTCCTCTGGAAATGTGGCTGTAACCTCCTTCCATAGGTGTGGGTATATCTCCGGAAGGGTGAAATTACCCCACTTTTCTTACATTGTAAGGTTTGCTGTCACCGAATGCATGAAAATTACAACTTTTTCTTTTGCTAAAAGTTTAAATAAATATACCCATTTTAAAACAGATTACGATCGGTTTTTATTCCCAATCTGAAGTCATTTTGGAGTCTGTAATTCTCTTGAAGCCAGTAATTCAAATCTTGCCACTTCCCCAGGGTCTCTCTCCTCTTCCTCTGCTCCACAGAGTTCTTTTTTTCTTTATCTGCTAACATCTGGTCCTATTTACTGGTTCAACTTCATTTGCAGGGTTTTCGTGTCTTCCTTTACTGTTCTCTATTTGATGGCTGGGGCTCTGAGGAAGGACGATACACTTGCCTGGCCCTTTCCTTGAAGCTTCTCTATTTTGTTAAACTCCTAGAATATCAGGGAGGTGAATGGGAAACTCCAGCTGTATTGATCATTCTATAGGCTTTTCACGGATCAGGTTGTTTTAATGCTGACCAGCCATCATTTGTGCCAGCCAATCAAATGCCACCTCTCCTAAAACCCACCTTAGATTGTTTTTGCATTGAAGTGGCTCACGGGGATTTTAAAAACAAATACACGATATGAAGGAAGGGAACTAGAGACAAAATAGAAATCCAGAACCCAGGAATAAGGTTCGCGAGCTGTTGCAGAGGTAACCAGGCATTACAAAAGGCTGAGATCCAGTCTAATAGCTTTAGCCACCCACCAGCACCCCACCTTGTCTGTTAGCCCGGCCTGTTTGCTATTTCCTATGATATAAAGTGAGAATTAGTCGGTTTGGTATGCACCTGTTCTGTCCCCCATTCCATGTACCTTCCCGCCCCCGCCACCAAATCCATTTTAGTAGCAAATATTCTCCTCTCGACAGATAAACTCTTGGTTAGTGCAGACGAGTCTCTGCAAATCTGTGAGGCAGGGTTCGTCCATTGTACCCTAATAGCTGGAAAAGTGTCAGCTCTCGCTCTGTTTCAGTGTGTTGGTGTGAGCGTGTGTCTGGGTCTATGGAAGGGCAGTTGTGAGCCTGCATTTGTCTGGGAAGGTGTCCCTGAGGGAACGTGTTTGTGTCTATCTGTTTATGTATTCCCCGCACAGTTAATAGGGCCAGCCCATAATGCAGGGCGATCTTTATGTCAGCCCTGCCTTGCTGTGCCACCCAAGCCCCAACATCACCAACGCCACTGCCAGGTCCCGGTTTACTCTCCACTGGTCACTAGCCCGCTGATCTCACGTGCATCTCCCACAAGCACCAATGCAGAGCGAGCCAGGCCCAGGCGTTTCTTCTTGGCAGCAGGAAGGGCGGGGGAGGGAGGGAAGATATAAATATCGGGCTGATCAAGGGCCCCCCTCTGCTCCCCAGTTTTTGCAGGTGACAGTCACATGGCTACCGCGCACCCCTCACTGCGCTAGGCACAGCCGAGCTCCTGGTGCCCTGAGCCCCCTTTAGGTCAGAACTTCTGTCCGAGGCTGGTACCCGCTAAGCCAGCAGCGGACACCGCAACACCTTGCACGGAATCTCAGCAGCCCTGGCCTGTCAACGCCCTCCAGGACCGGGAGCAGCCCCTCTCACTTCAGTGGGACTGGCCGGAGGGAAGGGAGGGGGAGAGGGCGGGGAAAAGAGCTGCAGCCCAGCCGGGGGGTGGCCAAAAAGAGAAATCCTGCCTTTAGCTTCCAGTATTCGGCCTTGTGTCGGTCTGTTTAGGGTGTGCTGCGCGTGGTGTGCGGGGCAATGGTTTCATTGCAAGGATCTCGCCACGTTCAGCGTGCAAACCGTTTGCATTGCATGCACATCGGTGTAACATCCCGCCAGCTGTCTACCCTCAATCGCCACCTTCTCTCGCTCTGTCACCATGTCTGTCTGTCTGTCCATCCGGCCAAACAATTCTGTGCACATGTTTAAACTAACCAAGCAACCTCGGGCTGCAGAGACGCCGGTTTCATTCCCGATCACAGAAAATGCAAGTGCGCCTGGAAAGCAAGTGCGGCGCAGCGACCCCCCCCCCTCCACTCCGGCCCCCGCTGTCCGTCCTCGTTCGGGGTTCGGGGGGGGGGGGTCCCTGCTCCGCTGCAGTTGAAAGTTCAGCTCCGCTTATTTCGCGTCTCTGACTTTGACAAGGGTCTCCAAACCCAGCCGCTTGTCTGCGGTGGAGAAGGGGGACACCCAGAACCGCCTCAAATCGCCTCATTCCGGCTCCCCTTCCCCCCTCCGGTTTGTGTCGCCCAGCTGTGCCATGCCGGGGTCTGGCTAAGCAAAGGTGCTTTAGAAAATGTCACTCGCTAACCCGTCCGCCCCGGGGGAGGGGGCAACGGCGCTTGCCCAAGGCAGCGGGCGCGTCGTGGCTGCGCTCCGCTCCTTCCGACCGGCCCCGGGCTGTGCCGAAAGCAGCTACACGCTCCCGTTAGCCTCGCGCTGGCTGCGGGAATCTGTCCCAAGTCCAGTTCTGCTAGCCGCGGCTGGGCACCTCCTAACCAGGCGGCGTCGGATGGGGAGGCAGAAAGAGCCCAAAGGCTGTGTTTACTTTAACAGCTCGCAGGGGCAGAGAGCCAGCGAGCCCCCAGCGCGCTGAGACCCTAGATTCGCCTGCCACGTGGGCTTAGGAGTGCGCCCTCCGAATTGCAGCTCACCACAACCAGCCCCAGGGCGCCAGAGGCTCCCTAGCGTGTGTCCTGCCTGCTCGCTCCCTTCCCCCTCCAAGCAGGCAGACGACCTGGCGAGCTGCCCCCGGACCCATCAGCCTTGGCGTGGTGACACCAGCCTCTTGTAAGGTTACTGGGCTGAGCCCGCGGGGTGAGAACGTCTGTGGGGCAGCGGCCATGGGGGCACAAAGACACTTCATTATTAGCGCATCAGCTCGCGAGCCCGGCTCCGTCAGTTTGTCCCCGGGTCAAAGTGTGACACTGCCCCACAGAGCAACCGCCAGTGACTTTTGATTTATGCAAAATGGGTGGCTTGCCTGCAGCTACGGGGGGAGAGGGGGAAACCCGGCCCCCCTCCCCCCGAAATAGCCCCTGAGAGAGTCAAATGCAGACCTGTCCTCGCCGCTCAGAAAGTGTGGCAGCAACAAAAAGCCAAGGAAATGCAAAGTTCTTCTTACCTGGGTGCAGTCCCGGGTCTGCCTCGGCCCCGGAGAGAAGAGCGGCTGAAGCTGTCGTGTGTATTCTCGCCTCCTGCTAGCACAGTGTCTTAGAGACTTTAGCAGCAAGTTGGCGTTAGGTGCTTTGGAAGCGGAACTTGGAGAGCAAGCCCCTGAGTTGCCGTGGGAAGGGCCCCTGTGTCATGCACTGGGGACTCGAGCCATTGCAGCTGGGAGTGGGGGAGAGACGCGCACTAGCAGGGCAATACATATATGTAGAAAGAAGGGTAATTTGAGTGCTTATACCAAGAACCAGGGTTGTTAAGTTTGCAGTCAGGCTGCTGAAGGGTGCCAAGTACAGAAGGGAGGGCGGGCGGGGGGATAAAGAGCAATTGTCAGAGGCGAACAAAAGGCGGGGATGGAAAGGAGCGGAGGATCCCATGGCAAAGCCCGTCAGCGTGGACTTGAACTTGGAGTTGGGACTTTGTCTGAGACCCCGGGGAAGCGCTGTGAGCCTGAGACGCTCCCTGGGACCCGGGCACCTTGGGGCTGCTCTGTCTGCCTGGGCGGGGGATGGGAGGGGAGGGGAGGGGAGGGGGTGCCACGCTGGCTCACATCCCTGTAGCAGCGTGTAAACGCCACAGCAACGAGAAACACGCACCCCAAAGTCAGGTGCGGGGCACACTATCCCTTCCCCCCAAAACAGCTTCTATGGGGGGGGGGGGCCCGCCACCCACCCCGGGCCATTTCCACCCCGCCCTCCATCCCCGCTGATTCAGGGTCTCTGTCTGAGGTGCAACGTGGGGCTGAGCTCTGCTCTGCGCAGCGAGACCTATTGCCTCTTTCCAAGGCGCCACCCCTGGGGTGGGGGTGGGGTGCCCTGGAAACCCCTGCCACCCCCCCTCAGCTTGTTTGCCTGTTGGGGGGTGCCGCCTTTTGAACCTGGGCAGCAGAGCTTGTGTGGAGGTTTGTCCCCTGAGTACCAGGGCCCAGAATTGAGCCCTGAGGTTTGCTAAGGCAGCTAGGCACATGAGTGGCCTCCACGGGGCGAGGGGAAGGAAGCGGGTGGGGGGGGCTAAGGCCAGACGGGACTTGGTGCTGGGGCGGAGCTGAGGCCTGGAAGAAGCTGCCGGGGGCTGAGCCGGCCTCTGGTTCTCACAGTCTGCGCCCCCGGCTGGATTCTCTTCACGTCCCAGTCTGTCCCCCCAGTGCCGCTATTCAGCACTTAATTGAACGTTAATGGCAGCTGCGGATGAGGTCATTGGAGCCGGCTTTTCTCACACATTTTTCATGCAAATCCGCTAAACTCTAAACAAATTTGAATGAAACCCTCTTTGTGCTGGGCCTGTATGGCCGCGCCGCGTGTTTTTCCAGGGGCCAGGCCGCCTGGCTCAACACAGCGCGGCAAACTTTATTTGGGGGGCCGCAGAATGCAGCCGCGGGTTGTTGCGTCTCATCTTTTTTTCCCCCAGGAGAAAAGGAGTGTCTGGCGCGGGCTGGAAACCGCACCCGAGGCGGAGCCGCACAAAGGGGGGGGGGGGAACTGGGCCGCTTTGGCTATAAATAGCGGGACAGGCTTGAATGCGCTGCGCTGGGACGCGCTAGACTCCTTGCGAGGAAACCGGGCACTGAACAGGAAACACTCTTTGCAACAGCGGCGGTGTGTGTGTGTGTGTGTGTGTGTGTGTGTGGGCGGGCAGGCTCGGGGTTGTTGGGCAGGGTTTGCTTTGTTGTGTCGTTTGATGCACCATAGTCTAACGTGCCCCAGGGAAAAGCCAGCCAGGCCTCCTCCGCAAACCTTCAGCGCAGAAGCAGAAATATTAGCTAATAAATAAAGCCAACGCGGGCCAGATATTGCCCCCCCCCCCCCCCCGGCCACCCTGGCCGGCTCCACACTCATCTGCAGGCCTGCAATCTTGGAGACTATGTGCCACATCGGGCACTGGCTTTCCCGGCCCCCTGGCCTGCCCCCCCCACCCCGCCCTTGGGGGGACACACCGGCTCCCTGCTGACCCTGGCGCGCGCATTGAAACCCCCTTGGGGACCTGCTCCTGCAGCCACGCCTTTGATGGGGGTTTTGCCCCGGCATCCCTAGGCCCAGCAGGCCTGGGGCAGGGGGCGCGGCCCTGCTGTGGTTGGAGGCCGCCCGCCACAGCCCTGCCCGGGGACGCGGGCCCTAGTGGGAGCTGGCAGCGGGCACTGGGAGGTGAGGGCCGTTCCTCACGTTGCCAGGGCACGGGAGCAGGGGGACGCCGGAGCAGGGGGACGCCGGCGGTGAGAGGCTCCGTTCTGCCGAGCTTGGTTTTTCCATCCCCCCAGCGCTGGCCCCAGCAGCCGCTCCCCCGCCCCCCGTTGCACGTTGCGCGGGGCTGTCAGATTGGGGGTACGAAAGCGAATCCCAGACAAACTGACCCGGTGACACCTCTGGGCTGCTCCGGCCGGCCTGGGGAAAGGCCCGGTAAAGAGCAAGCCAAATCCAGCCGTGGGTCAGGTACAAAGGCGGGGGAGTCCCGCCCTTAGCCGGACCCCCTTGAACAGCTCCAGTGGGGCCGCATCATCTCCCTGAGCGCTGGCGGGGGGGCTCTGCACGGCTCGATCTCTAGGGCCTTGCAACCTAGGCTTTCGGTGTGGGGCAGTCACTGAAGGCAGATGGGGGGCAGGGTAGCAAGCCCGAAACCTCCCTCCTCCACACTTGGCTTGTTCTTTCGCTTTAACAGCCGAATTGAGCTTGTCCGGCCCCCAACCCCGGCTCGCCCCGGTGCATGTCTGCGGGGCACACCCTGGCGAAGGCCAGGCCGGATCCCCGAGTTGTTAACAAACACAGAGGAAGCTCGTTCGCTAGCGATCGACTGCTTTTTGTAAACGGGGATGGGGGAGGGAAAGCAGCCCCCTGGACGCAGGTCATCAGCCCCTCTTCCTCCCCACTGATCCCCTTCCAGGTACGGTTAGAGAAACACCGCGGAGGTGCCGGGCAATAGGTTGATGGGGTATAATCGCACGCCTGGTTTCCAGGCTTGGCGCTTTCGGCTGGCCCCAGCACAACAGAGATCAGCAGCTCTTCACAGACATCGCCCCCTCTCTCCCTGCCATCCTGGAACTTGGCCTGGCTGGGCTCTGCTCCCCTTTCATGTGCTGGCGGGTTACAAGGCGGGTTCTGGGCCCCGTGGTTTGGTTTAGGGCTTTATCTGGGAAATCAATCACCTCCCACCCGATGAAGAGACCCTCCAGGAGAAAGCCGCCTAGGTAGGCAGCAGGGCCGCCCGTCATTTTGAAGAGGTATGCATTATAGTCTTTGCTGGGGACTGTTCGCACTGGCTTTAACAGCTACGTCCCAGCCCACGGGCACGGGTTCAGCCCACCAAAGATCACTGCGCAGCGAGGGCTTTGCTCGGTTCTTGGGGCCAGAGTCACTTTCCTGTCTGGAATCGTGCAGAGCATCGGGGGGCGCTCTCGGCTCTTCGTCCGTGCACTGCGCGTCTGTGGCTAGATTTATTTGGGCCGCGGGGGGGGGAGCCCCAGTTATATTCATCCCATTGCTAGATTGACGAAAAGACACGAATCGTTTTGACCACTCAATTGTTTATTTTAACCATTGCTGTGTTTAAATAAGGGGGGGGGACGCGTCTGTTAGGAGAATAGCGACATCTGAAATGAACATCAGCCGGGATCGAGCCCGCCATGGGGCAGGTCTGTTTGCGCTGAAGACTAAATATCTAGTCCAACCAAACGCACACACCAGGCGGGCAGGCGCCCCCCAGCCCCTAGCGAGGATCCAGCGCTGCAGGTGCCTACACGGACTGCCCCGTTTATTTGTGAGGACAGGGGGTCCTGCCACTCGGGACAAACTTTGAAAACGATACAGAAGGTACCAGCGTCCCGGGCATTAACGTGCAGCACGGTGCCGTTCTCAGGCTAACAACGCAAAATACATCAGCCCGAACTGGTCCACATTGAGGCCCGGGGTGTGTTTTCTCAGCACCCCACAAACACCCACTAGCTCTTCCCAGTCGAGGCATTTACTTTCCGGTCTCTCTCCCTCGCTGGCGAAGCAGGGCCGGTGTAACCGGAGCGCGGGGAGGATTTTGACACGTCCTTGCGCGAGGCAGAGCAGCGACGCTGGGCACACAGTGGGCACCAGGGATGCAGTGTGCAATTTACACAAAAGCACAGTTTCCTCCTGCGCCGCACACCTCACCCACTTCAACTGTAATCCTGACACCGCGCGAGGGCCCGTGGCCAAAGCAGTCTCCGGTAAAGCCGGCTGGTAACTCGATTGCTGCGGAGCGCTGGGTGGAGGAAAATGTCCCCAGCCGTTTTCCTCTGTGGTGAAGTTTAAAGGGACCGACGCCGTCTAAGATCTTGCCGTTCTCCAGGCACAGGAATCTACAAAAAAGCAAACAACCCCCCCAGTCATTAGTCTCCACACCGATACAATAATCACACCTCGACTCACACCGGAAACCAAGTAACGCGCTGAGCCTGGAACAGCTCACGCCATGGATGGAGCCCAACGCCGGAGCGCAGGGGATGTTTCAACGACCCACGCCCCTAGTCCAAGGAACCCCTTTTACAACCAGCACACCCACGCTCCAGCAATGCTTGGCATGGCCAGAGTTTAAACTTTCAGCCCAGGTCAGCTGCTTCGTGCCTTTTGCTTTAGCGATAATCCCGCTGTGACTGACACGGCTCCTGTGCTATGGACATACTGGGATTCCCTCGCTCGCTATGGTGATCTCTTTCTCCCTTTTAGCACTTTCCTGGTAAATCTCCCCACCTCTCTGTGTGAGGAGCTGAGATCTGAGATCAGAGGTCCTGCTTGTGGCCAGTCAGTGGGAGGGGTCACTGTATGTCCTTCCTCCCAAGGCTTTGGGGCATGGGATTACTCTGCATGTCAGAGCCTCTAAAGAAACAGCCTTCTGATGTTTTAATCTGCATGTTAACTTTCCCTGGTCTCAAAGCCCTTGTCTGTGGCAGGCCCTTCTGTAGAAATGATATAGAACTATTTAGGCTGGATCAAAAGCCTTCATGGGCAGGAAAAGGGTAATTGGGTCTATTTTTTTCCTGTTCTGTCTTATTCTTTTCAGTACTTCTGTTCCCTTGTTTTCTCCTCGGTTGTTGTTATTTTCCTCCAGTGACAAGCCCCTATTTACTGGGTGCAAATCCAGGCCTTTTCCTTTGTTGCCCATTTCTCTTGTTAGGCCACATCCACTGTTGATGGTTGTAAACTCTAGGTTAGGAGAAGAGCTGGGTCACTAATTCATAAAGAACCATCATTAGTTTCATCTCATTTATTCACCAGGTCCCAATTTCCTAAAACATGTTCCTTATTCAGAATTACTCACAAACTCATTTTCCTGAATAATTCTTGCTATGTGTCTCTTTTGTGAATTGCCTCAGCCAATTCAATGTTTGATTGGACACCTAGTTCACGTGGTTACATTTTTGTTCCTTAATTAGATGAGTGAGTGTAACTGTTGGAATCATGTGAATACCCAACCCTTATGAATCCAAAGTCTGATTTCCAGGGACCTTCACTTAAAAATCTTTTCTCCAGGAATATCCCTCCTCCTAAACTCCTTTGCTAACCTATTCCTTAAGAACCCTATCGAAAGCCCACTGAAGTCAATGGACAGATTCCCCTTCAGTGTAATGGGCTTTGCATCAGGCCCCTGAAACAAAGAGGCAAGGGATAAATTTGGCTCTAGGTGAAGTCATTCTAAATTCAAACCTGAAGGCCTCCCTATTGGTGGAAAGTCTTCTTCATTGGCTTAGCTCTGCTCAGAGGTAGGTAGAGTGGTCATAAAACAGGTGTGAGCAATGCAGTGTAATGTGTAACCCAGACCCATCTGGCATGCAGACCCCCTTGAAGTCGCTGGGGAATACCCGCTTACTTTAATCTGCATTGGGCCCACTGTCTCTCACTATCAAGTGGTCCAAATAGGGGTTTGATTTTAAGCCTATTAAATCAATGGGAGCCTTTCTACTGACTACAAAGAACTATGGATGAGATCCTAGGTGTTCAGTTCAGCTGGTGTCCCCTGATCACCTTCCCTGATGCTCCCATGTTTGTGGGCATGTTTTCATACTGATTTAAGTTTGGATTGTGCTCCATTTCCCATCGAGTTACTTGCCTGGCATGCACCAGGTTGGAGCCCCTGTTCTGGCTCTTCCGGAACCTTCTTCTGAGGTTCTGGCTGCACTTCTCCCCACACCTGCTATTGTATGCACACCCTGTCCATGGCCCCATAAACTCACGGGACCTCCTCCTAGCATTAGCCAAGGTGACCCTTTACAAGACTAGGGAGAGGACGTTGGCTGAGGAGATGCTCTGCGACTGCGGGGCCTATTTCCGTTCCTCTGTCTGATCACGCATCTGGGCAGCGTTCCTCTGGGCCGTGTCCGCTGACTCCTTAGACACCTTTGAGGAGCAGTGGATGCTGTCTGGGGTTCTCTGCTCAGTGGCCCCTTCAGGTCCCCTCCGTTTAACTCTTTGACCTTCATGCCTGTTCCTGTTTTCTCATTTGTTGTCCTCCAAATTCAGTTGAGTCCTGGGCTCAGTAACTCCTCCCCTTAGGCTGGGGGAGGGGCTTTTAGCCATGGCTGGGCACAAGCCCGCTCACGTCCCGGTACCCAATAGGCTAGTTACTTGAAGCTCTTCCTAAGCAGAGAGAGCAGCTTCATTTACTGTCTCACCTGTTTAAAATGTCATGCTTGCAGCGCACCCAGGGCAGCTGGGGATTTGCACTGAAACTGAATAACTGACTAAAGAGGTCACTTTCAAAAGAAAAAGGGGAGGTGACGTCTGCACCTTAGTGGCCCGCCAAGAAGAATCCTCTAGGCAGGCTAGCTTGAAGATTGCACTCTCCGTCCCGGGGGGAGGCACCTCTCTGTTCCCCCTGCCATCGAAACAGGAGTGAGCAAACACAGGACTGCACTCTTGCCTCTCCGCACTGGCAGTCTGACTCAGGCTGCTGCAGCCTGAGGAGGGGCTCATATATTGTGCAAACAGAGGAGGCACTAACTGGTCGGAGATACAAGCCCACTCCTGAAAGCAGCAATGCCATCTGCTGCTATCCGCCAGCCCGAGAAGTTTGCATCTTTGTGCAGCTAATAAATATGTCGGTGGGTTGGTGGGGTGGCTGGACAGACTCCTCTGATTTCAAAACCTATCTCTTCCAAGGGGCTTTCAAAAAGCCAAGATCTATTGCAAAACCTGTCCCTGCACATTGCTCAGTGCCATGTGCCTTTGTCTGTCTGTATAAAGAAAACACACGGGAAAGAAACTCCATGATATATTTCCTGCACAGACTGGGAAGCCTCACTAACCAGTGTGGGGAAACACAAAAGCTCACTAGGGACCTGATCCCAAGCCAGTAAGAGTTTCCACTTGCTTCAGTGGGCCTTGGATCAGGCCCTAGGTGGGATTGAAAAATAGCTTTGTTTTTTCCCTCCCTTTTTTAAAATTGGGTATAAATAATTGCAATTAATGTTCCACTCGCTGCCTGAGCCTGTAGGAAAGAGCCAGGGAGCTTCTCCCTTTACTTTCCATTGTTGCTATAAAGTCAGCTGAATGCTCTGCTAAGGTTTGTGGTTCTTTAAAAAAGCACTTTCTCCATGGATGAGGCCCCTGCAGAAGCAGCACTGCTGGTAACATGGTTGTGGGCGGTGGGGGGGAGAACAGGGACACAAAACCAATAGCAAATAAAATGTAGGGCTTACCTGCCTAATCAGATTCTTTTCCTTTGCCAATTTCCTATTCATGCCCTTTGGAAGGACGGACTCTGCCCCTCCCCCTCGCCTCACCCCATCGACCATTTCATAGACTCATAGGGAGAAACTTTCTGGACAATTTAATCTCGCCGGGGTGTTACTTAGCAAAACCCTTTTCACTGTCAATTTTTTCCCCCTCCTCCCCCTTCCTCTTATTTTCCTTCCAGCCTCGATTGAATTTTGAAAGCCCCTGATATCTTTCTTTTTGTACAGACACATGCTGCTTATGCAAATAAGAATCTTTCATACTGGCTCCCTGGCTCAAGACCTCCAACTTGAATGTGACCAAAAGCTGTGTTCTCCCCTGCTAACTCCTTAGCACAATTACACCTCCATTCTGCTCCAGGGGCCTGGGGAGGGAGAAACCATTTTAAACTAATAACACGTGCTGTTTGCCTTGGATAATTACAAGGGAGCTTCAGCTTCTAAGAGCTATGAAATATTCCATTCAATGGGGGTGAGAAGGGAGGCTGGGAGTGTTATGCCTACACAGCTTGTTTCATCTTCTGCACTAGAGACGTGTGTGTGTGTGATTTATACACACTCACATATATAAAGACGTTCCCTGGCTTGCTCACTTGTCCTGTGTTCATGCATCTAAGCAATCATTTACATTTTAGAAGAAGGAACTTTTCTGTACTTTGGGCTGGTTGAGCCAGAGAAATGCAGCTACATTTTCTTCTCTCAAATTACAGTTTCCTGCAAATATCAAGATAATAAGAACATCAGTGATCTGAAATCAAGTCAAATGGGAGCAGAGTCTCTCGCTCTCTCACGCACACCCAGCAAGAGGAAGAAACCCAGGGAACAGAGTCTAGAAATGTTGGGGCGGAAGGACCCAGCAAGGGACCCAGACTGTGAACACCAAGTGATCCAGCCTGTCTGACTGGGCCTCTTGTTTGAATAGCCGTCCTGCAGTCATTGTTCCTCTCCCTGCCTTGTCTCCTGGGGAAGTTTATGCAGAGGGGTTTTGCAGAGGCGAGGAGGAGGAGGGGAGCTTTCACCAAAGGCACCCAGGAATGTGTCAAAAGAGGGATAGAAAAAAGCAGCAGAAGAAGGGAGACAGAGAGTGGGAACGTCAAGGACCCCTGACTAATGAATAGCAAGTTTGCCCTTGAACCTCACTGGGCTTTGCCATTCCCAGGCTCCAAACAAGGGCTGAGGCATGCCTGAGCCCAGCTGCAGGGGGACTGGGCTATGGTTCATCTCAGACACTTTGACAGGCCAGGCCTTTTCCCTGCATAGCTCAGACTTGCCTAACTGCTCCCCTGGCAACAGTTCAGTGCAGGAACCTAGGCTGAGGCCCTGTTTGCTGCATACAGAAGCAAAGAGGAGGAGGGGAGCTGGCTTGCAGAAATTAGCTGGAGACTGCGTTAACCCATCACCTGCTGGGCACCCTTCATCATCAACCAAAGCATCCTCCCTCTCACTAGGAGAGTGTGTTTATTTCCACCACATGAGGCTTAGTGGCTGAACTTTATTGGAATGGTGGCTGCGTTTTATTGGAATCAGGGCTGCCAGTTCATTAGGGTACTATGAAAGGACGGAGCTGGGCCAGATGATGCTCGGAGACCACGGCATTAACCTAGACCTGGAAGGAGAAGGATTGCCCCTGCCCCTTAATGGCTTGGTGCTAGCTGAAGGCTCATTATGTATCTGGGTGTCGAGTGGATGAGTCTAAAGTTGAATTTCCTCATACAGTTGCAGCCAGAGTTTTACAAAGCAGCTAGTGGCCACTCTCCCCTTAACTATGGATGTATGGACTGCAGCAATAGTAGATGCCACCACATGATGCTCCAACAGCCGGACCACTTAAGTCAAAATGGCACATGGCAACCTGAGTCTGGTCAGCTGGGCAGGCCACCCCTTCATATTAGAGACAGGAGCAGCTCAGGATTGCTTCCTGCTGTGCAGATGAGATGCAGCCCTCAGATATCTGGCCAAGCTCTGGCTTGGACAAAGTTTGCGTGCCTGTCCCTGTCTTACCCTAATTCAGATGCACAGCAGTTACTCGGCTGCGGCATCTGCCATGTGGCACTGAAGGAGGGAATGCTTTCACCCATGTAAAGGAAGAGTCAATCTGGCTAAGAGACATTTTGACTTGCCAAGGCCATAAATTCAGGAAATGAGAGAAGGACCTAGATCAAAGAAAGGGAAAGTGGGAGTTTCGGCCTTAGGGATCCTAACTAAAGCTCAATGCATTGGTGGCGAGAGCAGGCATTGCAAACAGTGGCAAATGTCCAAAGACTCTAAAATAGAACCTCAATGACCACCCTAGTAATGATCCCATTTAGGCCACTGGTAAGTCAATGGGCGGGGGGGGAAAGGCTCGATAATGTCCTGTATTTTATAGAATGTCTTTCCTACCCAGCTCCAGAGAGAAGAGCTTTGCAGAGTTAGTTACAGAGACTGATACAGGCAGAAAGGGAGAAGCACCGTGTGGGGAGGAGAAAAGGGGAAGAGAATGCTGAAAATGGAAAATTATGCAAATAAGCATCAAGCAGCATAGTTCCAGCAAGTGGGATGGGAGGAGACAGCAAGGGGGTGGGGGAGGGATAGGAAAAGGCAGTGATGGAAAGGTGAGCGTGGGCGTGTGTCACAGAGAGGAGGGATGCAAGGCGGCCTAGCACAATGGGATTGCAGTCTCAGCTGCGGCCTCTAGCACTACTCTGATATAAACAGCAAAGGAACAGGAAGGGTTTAAGATGAGAGGATTCAAACTTTAGCATCCAGGTGAATTAGATCCCTGGCTTCTCCCCTCAGTGACTCTCATTACTGCTTCTTCAGTTTTGTTAGGCAGGATCTCCCTTTCCTGCATCCACGTGAAGTTCTCCAGCTTTGCAGGCCTGCTTAGCGTTTCCTAAATAACCCCATTGCTAGAGCCGTGTTTGCCTCTGGCTACCAAAGGATGCGCCCTTTCCTCCCTGCTTAGCTCCTGCCCCAGTTGCTCCATTTTAGAAAGAATTGCAAGACACTGCTATTTGTCCAGGGTTTTTGTTAACTGCTATAGAATCTGCAGCAGCCAGCGTGTTGACAATGTTTCCTCCAGTTCAGTGGTGTATTTGAAAAGAAGGATGGTCTTGGGGGTAAGATGCTGGAGTGGGATTCAGGAGATGCATGTCATTTGTGTGGTCTCTGTGCCTGAGTCTCATTTCTGTGAAATGGGGACAATAGCACTTTCCTGCTTCACAGGGAACTCAGATGCTGTGGTGATACGGGTCAGACAAACAGGCATGTTTTTGGTTTTAATCAATGAAAAATGGACTCTCATGCTGTGGAGAAGGAGGGGGCCTTATAATAAATATCTGTAATAACAACTAGTCTCCTGAATGGTCTCTAAGTCCCTTCAGTATGAATGGTATATTGGCCTCCCTCTAGTCCATCAGTGCGGCTTCGGTCCACAGCCGTTTTACCTTGGGCTTGCCCCTCAAACTGAGCAGAATCAGCACTTGACTACCAGAGCAAAACTCAGGGTGCTGCAGGAAAGGGCAGTGGTGGTCCTGCTGAGGCAGGGCTGACCTGATGCCCGAGTACAGTGGGGGACGCTATGCTGGCTTTTGGCTATGGATCGTGAAGTCACTTGTGGTGATTCAGAGGGTGTTAATCCCAGTGCCCTGGCCACATTCCAGTTTGGAAGATTACTTTCTCCCTACTTAAACTCCACCCTGTCCTTTCAACTGCAGGAGCCCGTTCTCACTTCTCCTTCTGAAAAGCTGCTCTGTTAGGCTGCTGGTGGAGAATGGCTGCTGCTACCACGTCAGAGCTGGCTGCATTTCAGCACTGGGTGAGTCATCCCTGCACACCGAAATGTGTTGAACCCTGTATCCCTACACAGGCAGAGTTATTTTCCAAGAGGTTTTGAATACATCTTGTATAGGCTCTTCATATCTTTGCCTCTCCCTTCATAATCTTGGATAGACCTTAGCTGGACCTGCAGAGGATCTAATTTCCTGCTCTTTGCTTCTGCTGTGATCCTGGTGCCTTCATGATGACTTCTTCATCCCCTGAAAATATTGCATCAGTTCCTGACCTGTGGACTCTACTCACCTTTTGAAACTGAGCTAACCATTTCATTGATTTAGGCATTGCCTTTCCCCGCCATCTCTGAAAATCTTCCTCCCTTAATCATCTCTAGGAAGACAGCCACCAATTTCTTCCTTATGTATCAATAATACACATTGTTTATCTTCCTTGCTCATTCACCTTTCCTTTTCAGATCCCTTCTCTGTCTGATGGATTGGACCTCATATATAACTATCTATGCCCTGGAACCTTACTGGAGAGACATTTGTTCATCTCTGGATGTTTCCCATTTTCCCTCTCTATCCTCTCACTCAGTTGTTTTAACCAACTTGATTTCACCCAACCTTCTCTGCATTCTTCAAGAATACCCTTGACTGAAATGCAGCATCTTTATTTCATCTTTATTGGAAGTCATCCAAGTCCCAAGAACAAACATTATTCTGGTTGCCATCCCTGAGCAACTCCCCCGTTTTGGTGCTTTTGGTGAACATGTGTTCTTGGCACTCTTCAAGCTTAAGCGGCAAAGTCACCTTTCTAGCTCCCTCTTCCGTATGTCATGTCAAGAAACCATCTTCTACCAGGTCGCCAAACGGATCATTCACTTAATCCCTTCCCCTCTGTTTTCCTATCTTTACAATAGCCCAGGAAGGTGATAAAAAGCTTTCAATAAAGTTAGATTCTCATAGTCATTGCTTCACATGCTCATTCTGAGCGGGCAGGGCACAGTAAACAACCATCTACACACTGACTTTTAGTGATAATTTCAAACCATGAGCCTCTGTCTCTCCATTAACTCCACCAGTCTCCTTCCTCAGGTCAGGAGGACAATAAAATCCGTGGCACTGATGTAATGACTTTGATCAGAGGAGTTTAAGGCACTTTACAAAGGGCAGGTGTATTGTATACTTGGAGAAACTGCTACAAGGGATTTACCCAAGGTCACAGAGTGGGGCAAATGGGCCCAGTGCTAGTCACCTTAACAGAGTTGCAGCCACTTATATTGGGGCTAAATTTGGCCTGGTGAATCAGTGGAAGGGGTGAGACTAGAGCCTCTAACTCCTAGTCCCCTGCTCTAACCATGAGGATTTACTGACTTCCTCTTCATTTTAACTGGCCACACTAACTCCTGCTACATGCCCTGAAATTAATAGGAACAACCTGGAGGGAGAAGCTTTCATTTTTCTGTTGCAGCTCAAACTTTAATACTTTCTCTAGGAGCTCACATCAGTTTTAATAGATTCCTAAGAACAGACAATGACCTCCCCTATCTTCAAACCCCCCCCCCAATGTTCATACACAGATTCAGACATCCATACAAATGCATGAACACACACACTGATGTGTAATTATAGAGGCAAATACACTTACATGACCGGGCACATACAGGCAGATACACATGCACAAATACGCACATGGCTATGTCTGCATTCTCATGGCTGGATCTGGGACTACATAGGGTCTCCAAAGAAACAGGTCATTGTTCCCTGCTGCATTTTGTGGCGCAGTTCCTTCAGAACACGTAACATGGCTAGATCAGCCTTACTTGTAGATGACTAGTAGAGTTTAATGTTTTGCCAGGCACTTGCTAGGGTTCAAGGATATTCACAAATCTTTGCTCCAGACTTGGCTCAGGCAATCTAAATGAGGGAGGGATAGAAGCTTGGTTTAGCAATTTGGCTGACCTGGCAGCTAAAGAGCAGGTAGCATTTCATAGAAGAGGGATCACCAACAAATTTGAAAAGATTTGGTTGAACTTTTTAGTAACCGTTGATTCACTCTTCGTGGATGTAAATAGAGATGTTACTCTCCGCTCCGCTCTTTGCCCCCTTTCCTTCCTTCCCTTCACTGTTCTTTACTTTTTTGTTCTTTTGTCTTTTTTCTGTTCTCCCCTTTTGTTAACAAAAAATAATATCAATTATGATCATATTTAGACGCTCTTTATATATACAGAACATGCAACCTGGCAGCTGCACTGAATCTAGAACGTTTGTCCAGTATTTCAGAGAGACTAGGAGAAAACGTGCTTCTGTGTCCACCTCATTGTTTCCTCATGAATTGTCATACACAGGAGCAAGGCTGCACCTCACAGCCACATCCTCCCCAAAGCACTGTAGAGTGCTGTAGGCATTAAAGGGAGGGTTCAGGCAAGCATTTACCAATAAGGCTAGAAAGATAGAAGCACCTTGGGGTGCAATGGGGAAGACAGGTCTTTCATCCATATAAGGACTGGTTGCATGACACTCCATAAACATGCAAAGGTAGTGTGGGTAATAATTAAGAGCTGGCTTTTCAGAATTATGCATATGCAATTGCTTATCTAATTTGCATGCTTCATCACCTGGATTGTATACACCAACTGGATTCTTGTCCATGCAAATAATGTATGTGCCCAAACATGGTAGTTGCATGCAAAAATCAGGCATACAGTTGCACACACAAACATGCACATACAGTTGCAAGCGCACACAGTTTGAAAACAGTTCCTAGGAGTCTCTACTGGTGGGAGTCAGTTGAGCTGTCCCGACAGATTATGGGGCAAAACCCTTATGGGGGAGCCACATTCTAATTCTCCCACCTTTTCCCTGATAAATGATAAATGACATCTGATAAATGAATTGCCTCAGCTGTACAGTAGGTTGATTTAAGGATGTACAACAGCCTTGGAAGCCACACACCAACCTGCAGTGTTTCTGCAGTGCAGAAGGAAGGAAATGTCACAGGATCATCATCTTGGGAAACCAATGCAGCTCTACACGCCCAGCTGAGTTTTCACTGCAAATTCCCATCAGATAAAACTAGAGATAAGCCAAAAGAAGATCCTTGAAACCAACCTTCTTTGAATTTTGGCTGGGTTCAGGTTCAACTTCTCTGACTGGAAACTGCCCCAACAATTTTCATTCCAGGTTAAGTACAAAACTGAGAAAGGTTATTTCCCATTTCCAATGAGGATAAAAGTCAAAATTTCATGAGAACTGCTAACAAGATGGCAGCCATCAAAGCTGACCTCTAGTCCTGATCTGACTTGAACCCAAACTCCAGTCCCTGTCCTGAACCTAGTCCTGATCCAGATCCTTTCACCTTCTCCTTGGCCCATCTCTCTTAAAAGCCCTTTACTGTAAACACAAACAAAAGCAAAGGAATCCCCATCCTAGAGATAAACTTTTCAACTAGCGGCCCCTCTGTGTGTCAGGCTGACTTCGTGGGAGAGGATTTTCTATGACCACCCCCACATATTTAATGCAAATGCCTGGTTCCCCATCTACATAAGACACCAATATGATATTGGATTACCCATATTATATCAATGCTAAGTGTTACTACATTTCTTCCATGACTGCCTATTCCCACTTGCCCCACTTCCAGGAACCCATCCTCTGGACAGGGATGAATGGATGCGACTCCTTTTGAAGCCAGTCAGAGCTGCCCTGAGCATTAGAGAGTGATGTGCTTCCTTTCTCATAGGAGCTGCATGTGCTGCTCCTACAGTGCTTGCCCAGGGAGCAAGCTTGCAACTTGAACTTGTGTCACAAGAGTGCCTAGAACATTTTATTTATAATTGGTTCCACAGAGGCCAGCCATGTAATAGTCCCACCATCATGAACCATGGGAGGGGGAGTACAGAACAGGTCCAGAAAGCCCAGAAATGGAAATATACAACCTCAGTTTAATAGCTAAATGATCCTATTTTTAATGCAGCACCAGCACTAACTATAGTGCACAAGATGCCATCATTCTGGCCCCACCCGGAGTATGTTTGATAGCTCAGCAGCTCCCGGGGTCACCTTAACATGCAGCCTGTTTGACTCCTAAGAATGCCACGTGACTGGGTGTAGCCCAGGCTGGATAATTATTAAACTGAATCCACCTAGCCTCATCACTGATCAGAGGAGAGGATTAGAGATTTCAGGTCCTGATCTGGAGTGAGTGACTAGTGCTGGGGCAGAGAGAGGTGCTCAGTGGCATCGGCTGACAAAGAAAAATCTTTTTTAAATTTATATTTCACAGCCCCAGCCCTCTGAGACTTTAGTTCAGTCCTGGACTCTTCAAATTAAACCACATTCCCACTGGAGTTACCAGAGACTAGCATGAACTTGGCCTATTTTAACCAAATATTTCCCATGTGGGTGGGAGAGCTGGGATAAGATGGATAATTCTTTAGCTGCTCTTGAGAAGTCAGGCACAGAGAGCACCTAGTGCTGTGTCTGCAGCCCTTTATCATCATTACAATGTGCTAGAAGCTGTGCAAACATGAATGAAGGCCTGGCCCTGGCCTCTCCTGGCCCTTTTCCTTGCTCAGTGATCTGTACATCTCATCCACAATCATCGATCGAGTGAGACCTGGGTAGGCAGTACCACCATGAGAGGGGCAGGCAGGAAATGAATGAGTAAATTACAACAACTCAAGAGCTCTGCTTGAGATCTTGAGCCTCCGGGAGGGATTTGTTTGTTTCATACCCCAACACCCAGCCTGTACCGAGGCAGTAGGATATAAAAGCCTTCTCTATTGATACACAGCCACTCCCCTACTCCATCACATAGAGTTCCTTCCTCAAGTCTTCAGCTCCCACCCAACAACCACACCGCTTCCCTTACCCTGGCACTACACTGCAGCAGATAGCATTGTTTTATATTGGAAGTCCTCAGATCGACAGGCCACAAATACATCATAACACCTAGCTCATACATAGCACTTTTCATCAGTAGATCTCAAAGTGCTCCTCAAAGGGGCGGTCAGTATCATTACCCCCATTTTACAGCTGGGGAAACTGAAGCACTATGTGGGAAAGTGACTTGTCCAAGGCCACCCAGCAGGCCAGGACCAGGAATAGGCCTCCTGCCTCCAAGTCCAGTATTCTATTCACTACATTACATTGCTCTCCAATCTGGTGCATGGGAACCACGCCCACTGCACCAGCACTACCAATGCCAGGCAGGAGAAGTCAATTTAAATCCAGCAGGCACCATTTATAGCTGCCAGACTCTATCAAGGGCAGAATTTGGTGTGTAAATCAGTGCAAAAATGCTCCAGTGAAACAATATTACGTTCCCCAGTATTGTTGCAATACTCCATCTGTGCTCGGCTCCACATCAAACCACGGGAGCTAATCTGAGCAAATGGGTCCAAGTCACAAAGACCAGGCCCTTCAACTAAATTAATGTAAATAACATGCAAGTTGGGTGACGTTCCTGGCAGGTGTCAGATTGCCAGAGAGGAAGGGGCTGGGGTTATTATGAACTTGTGGGGAGCTTGAGATGGTTCGTGGAGGCCTTTGGTTTAAATTCTATCCTGTCCCAAGTCTGTCCTGTAAAGAACTGGTCAAAATGGGGTCACGTTTTTGCAATAGTTTTCGAGAAAATTTCTTCTCCCTCCCCCATTTTTGTCTTTGAAATGCCAGGAAAAAATGACAGCGAAATTGTGAATTTTGAAAATGTTCAGCCAGCCGTCAGGGAGACACATGGTACCCCATACACCTTGTGGGAGAACTGGCGCCTTGCTTAAAACACCTGTGTGCTATACCAGTGCTCAAACTGAAGAGAGGAGTGAAGAGGGTGGGGAGATGAGGACCACCCCATTTCGGGATGCTGCCCAATCAGGATGGCCACTGCCCAGACACCATGGTTAAAGTGCACACTCTGGACAGAGCCATCTCTGCCAGGGATGAAATCGACTTCCAGGGAACAGAACGATATTCCCGAAGAGCACTATTTTGGCTTTGTAATGGACCAGATGGCAGCAAAGGGTAGGTGCTTTCCAATTATTTTATTGGAGGAGTGGAACTTTGGCATTGGCCCATCAGCTCTTTGCTCAGCCACGCACTATGCTGCCCGAGCAATACACGCAGAATGAAATGCGGGCCTCACTGAAGCCAACAGCAAAACTCCCATTGACTTCAGTGGGACCGGCACGTCGCCCTCAAGCTTCTCATTCATGGACAAAGTACAAACATTTCCAGTGGGAGCGCTTCAGAGAAGTGTGTTGGTTCAGTGGTGTCACCGGCTTGCGTGGCTATGGGTATGGGAAAGGAGTGTTCTTTAAAAAGGGAAACAAGTGCCTAGCTTCCCCAGCTGCTCCCGGTTTCTCTCTCCAGCACCCCTGTCACAAGCACACTTCCTTGACCCCTGGGACACAGGGTTTAGGGGACACATTTTTTGTGGGAGCCTTTGGTGAAATTACTGGCATCGCTTCACTGCTTCCCCTCCCCCATCCAAAGACACCCTCCATTCCACCCCATCAAACCAGAAAACCAAGCTCACACGAAATGGACATAGAAGATCTGAGCCTTCACTCCATGTAGGCTCTGGTCTTTCAACAGGGGAGCAGCTATCATTTGATGGCCAGATCCTGCAGCCTCAGTGATGTCATTGCAACATCAGGCCTAAAAGGCAGCACTGGGATTATATGCCAATTCTCACAGAGGGGGAGCAGTGGGGCATTCAGGCTGACTGCATAAGTCCCAGAAGTGCAAGGAAAAGCCCCATTATCACCTGTGAAGACAGATCAAATGACCAGGAAGTGGGTCTCCATTTTAGCAACTGAAATCCCTTGAAACGCTGTCTGGATTAGGGTGACCATTTCTAATATCATTGATATCAATATTGCAAAATTACAATAATTCATACGAGATATGCCATGTCAGGTGCCAGTGGAAAGGTTACAGTTTGCTATATATGATAATATTGTGTGTGTGTTTGTGATGTAAGTTATGGATATGTTTGGTACACATCTGTATCCAAACTCTTGTGCTGTGGGACTGGGTTACACCCCGCAGGTAGATGAGTGTCAGAATTGATGACTCATCAAGGGCCATTACCTTTACAATGAGCTCAGGGAGAGAAGCCAGGTCAGCACCTATGAGTCACCATGAGTCAGGACATGTAGGGACATGCTTGTGATCGGGGGACTGCGACGGCCTTTCCCTGCCCATGTGCTGTGGGCTTGTGTTTGAAACAAGCCACATGGCAGACTGGAGACTATAAAATGCAGGTTCACTATCTCCATCTTGTCTTCCTTCCTGCTTCCTACCTCTGGATCAACTCATCTACAACTGAAGCTGTGAAACAAAGGACTGAGACCCATCCAGGTACTGGATGTACACCAGAGGAATTGTACAAGCCTGCAAACTCTCATTGCTGCCAGTGAAGAATGCTGGCTTCACCACCCTAGAGGCTGAAGGGCACTTTCCACAGAAGTAGGCCATGGGCAGCAGCAGTGCAAGCGTCCTGAACATACCACCCTCCTTCACTGTGCCACAGTCCCACACTGGCCGCAGACTGGCCTCTCTATTGAGTCTTTCAACAGGGTCAGTTAGTATGAGCGGTGGCAGGGGTGGGTTTTGCAATGTGGATACCTGGCCTGCTAAGAGACAGGGCAAGAGTCTGAGCACTGGATTCCTATATGCCAGCCAAACAGACATCGCCCAATCACAGCATCGAGTCACTACTGACTTGGGCTGCCTTCAAGCTAACGATCCAGAAGGGGAAAGGTTCAGATTTCCCTGCCAATCCCCTGAGCTGCCTCCATCACCTTCCAAAACAATTACTTTGACTAAGTGTCATTTCGGGGCTATGGGTTTAGTTTTGTTGGGTGGCAGAGAAACTGGGGCTGCTAAACAGCTCGTTTGCAAATCAGCAGAGTGGGCGAGACCCAAGGAACCAAATCAGCTGCGGTGTGAGCAAAGGCAATGGGAGTCATAGCCACTTACATCAAGGTTCACACTGGCACATCCTCTTTAATCAGTGTAGCTTTCTGCAACTCTGCTGTTGGTTGTGAAATGGGCTAGTGAATCTGGATTTTTTCCCCCCTCCTTTTCCGCACCATAAGCAAAAGCCTAATAAAGCTCCCATCCCCACTGCCATCCCTGCACCTTGCTCCCAGCAGAAAAGAGATGCAAAGCCACGCTTGGAATCTGATTCCCCGGCTTTAAACGCTGCTCTGCCAGCAAAGTGCGACTTGAAAGCTCCCCTGTCACAGTTACAAAGCTCAGAACAGCCCTTCTTCGGATAATCACGCTTATCTCCAGATTAAGAAAGAGAGAGCGGCAGCTGAGGCTGGTCACATGGCTGGGATGTGGGCAAATCTCTTTTAAACAATCCCCATATAGCTGTGACCTCCACCACAGCCAAAATATACAGCCCCCCCCCCCAATTCCCACTTGAATATCCAGCTCTGGAGACATGAAAGAGTGAGTGAGAGCAGGGCATGTGCAGGACAGTGTGGGTGTGGGGGCAACACAGAAGAGCAGGGGAGAGACAGACAATGAGAGAGGAAGAGGTAGAGAAAGAGATAGAGAACCAGACTAAGTAAGGGGAATATTGAGGGGAGGAGGAGGCAGAGAAAGGGAGAGAGGAAGATAAATGGGTAGAAGGAGATGAGGAAGATGAAAAAAGTGTGTGTGTGTGTGTGTGTGTCCGGGGGGGTGGGGGGGACTAGATGAGAATGAAGGGAGAGAGAGAGTTGTGTTATGCTTCGTGCACATGGATTAGTGGTCCCCAGTTTAACTCTTCCTGCTCTGTTCCTTGATGGCACACTAGTCCGATTACGTGACTCAAGCTGTGCCAAGCAGCCTTGGCAAGGAGAACACATTACCCACTTTGCTGCCATGGATTCGTTAAGAGGCTTTGCTCATATGGAAATATTTCTCCCCATAGGAAGACTCTTCTGCAGATCAACCTGGCAAGGAATTTTGACAATGCAAATTTGTGTTTCCCTGCGATGGGGCAAGGGACTTGACAGCAGAATTAAACAGAGCCTGAATGTTTGAGTGATGCAGCAAAAGAGAAAAGGTGGAGCAGGCGGGAGGCGAGGGAGTTGCTAGGACAGGTCTCCAGATGGGTATCTGCTCTGAGGCGAGGCACAGGCAGAGGGAAGAGGTCTCCAGTTCTTTGCAGGACATTTTTCCACTGTCAGTCCAAGTTCTTCCATGCAATTAGAACTGAATCGTTAATGGGTAAACTCAGAACTTGGCCATTCCAGAGGGCAAGACAAACTTTGTATCCACCATTTAAGTCAGATACAGCTTGGTCCTTAGCCCTAGCTGCACGCTAGCTCTTTGCACAATAGTGTGTCAGTTTTTCCTGCCCACTTCTCAATGTCACCAGACTCTACTGGAGCTTGAAATTAGGAGCCACTTTACCCCAGGAATTAAATACACCAAGAGCCAAGGCAGCCAAAGCCCATCAGCAAATGGTGTGGAGTTCCTGGGTTTAAGTGTGGCAGCAATTTGAGAGCCAGTTCCTCTGAAAATATTTGAGCTTTTCATTGTGAATGCTTATGTCTGCAACCCGCGAGGAAGAACTGAGCAGGCTGAATTGGTATTTCCCTGGGTTGGCTGGTGGAGCACAGCCTCCAGAGAGAGCCGGCCTGGCTTCCAAAGGTTCAGCATGCTGCTGCTCAGAAGTGGTCACAGCCAGTGAGAACTGAAGCCAGGCTGGGGCCAAGTGCATTTCTCTATGCCCCCGGATGAAATAGAAGTACAGAGACAGTCACAGTATCTTTCGCTGGACTCACGTAGCCCAGCACACTATCCCCTGCCCTGGCCTTAACGTCTTCTACCCAAGATAGCATAGACAGCTGAGCCAAATTCTACCTTCGCTCAGTCATGGCCCATGTTAATGGTGCCTTAGCATGGGCTGCTGATCATGATCATGCCTAAGAGACCGGTGGCTTTTTTGTGGCCCTGAGTTCCAGCTCTGACCGAAGAACCGGCCAAGATGAGGCAAGTCAAGGGCAAGCTAAGCAGTCCCTGCTAGGTGGGGTCAATGCTAGCTGGTTGCTGGAGAAGACGGAACCTGGGAATGGGGGCGCACTTTTCTGTTTGCTGAGACCATTCTATTGGTAGATTCTCTGGGGGAGCTACCTGCAGGTACTGGAGGAGCTTGTTTCTGCATGGCCCTCAGTAAAGTTCAGAAGCCATTTTCTTTGAGTTCTGCTCCCACATGTTGCCCTCAGTCTGCCAGGATGCTATGGCCTAGGCATGTGGGCTGGAGGATTGCCGGGTGGGGGGAAAGGAAAAAGATTCTGACCTAAAAGCAGAGACATACTTAACACACCAGCTTAAAATAAACTATGAGTCAGCCCTTTCAATCACATTGCCTGTCACCTCTGCTTCAGGATTCAACACTTCACAGCCCAATAATATATGGGAATAAAGAGTAATAATAACCTGTCCCTAGCCTAGCATCTGGCATCAGAGCAATTTACAAACACAGGGCCCAATCCAGAACCTTTCCTCAGGCAAAGCTCTCAGTGATTTTGCCTGGGAAAGGGAGGAGTAAAGACTGACAGCCTGATTCACCCCTCCTATGAGCCAAGTAAGCTAATCAAGGGTTAGTCAGGGCAGAATGGGGCCTGGGTGAGGACATCAAGATTTGTCTTGTGAGTGAATTAAGATTCACAATTTACTCTTGGTGAATTATTCACTTGGAATCATTTATCTGATTGATTTTAACTCTTTTGTTCCTTTTGCAAATTATCCCCAAACAGCTTGTAACACGCAAGATTGTTCAGTACTCCAATGTTACCATCACTCATGATTTTAACGTAAGGATTGTGATATTTGGTGTATTTCTTAAATCCCCAGATCCTGGATCCTGTGATTAAGGGAGAGGCTTAGCTTTCATTTTAAAAAGTGTACATTTATAGCCTTTGTGGCTGTGGATAAAAGCTTGAAAATGTGACCCGAGTGCATTTAGAGGTTCAGAAGACCAAAGACAAATATAAAGAATCCCACATTTATTTATTTCTTTTTAAATCTCATGATTTTTAGCCAATCTCATAACTTTTGGTGCCTGACATGATTTTTCAGCCCTTGACTGCAGTATGATATTCACCAAATAGTTTGTTTGAACACATACTGGCCTGTGCTGGTCCATTATTCATACCACATGGTTGGTCACCTACCCGTAAGTCACAGTAAGGTATGGCTTTTGTACTCTGATTGAATGACCTATGCTTTCTAAATGGGAGCACTCTCCTTTTCTGCTCACAAATTATGCGCAGACTTTCATAGTTGTCCAGTGAGTCTATTGAGCAAACAGCAGAGAAATTTTTGAAAAGAATTTTTCAAAATGGCCATGAGAGTGCACCCTTGCACACGCTCTATGCATTGACATGAAGAAATGCAGCTAGTGGCGCCTACACATCCCTTGCCACACTGCTCATGGCTCACAAACTCACAAAGACCTGCACTCACAATCATGCTCAATGACTCCTCTAAATGCACAATAAAGCTCCCAATCCCTGCAGTCATTGCCTGCATTGCTAGAAATATTCTCAGCTCTCCTTCTCCAGTCGCTTTGCAGTACAGATGACTGTGATGTCTGGAGAATTTCCCTGATTGTCTGGTTGCTCTATAGATGTGCCTCCCGTGAAATGGTGAGCAAAGCTCCAACCAAAACTCCCAGAGCTTTGTTACAATAGAAGGGGATAAGGAAAATCACAGGCTAAACACAAAAGCATTAATGTAAAGAAAAGGTTATTTGATTAGCCGAGGTGACTTAGAAATATATCCTAGGAAGTACAGCCCCACATTATGGAAAAGGCTGCCCTTCGATTCTTAGCCATCTAAATGCCTGGAGCCAGGGTATTACAAGGGTTAAACATAGCAGGAGAGGAGCTGCTATGCATAGATAGCCAATAAAGAATTCTAAGGAACTCCTAGAGAACTTTGCATGGAGCGCAGAGAAGAGGCTACCAAAAAACCCAAGGGGTGGACGGGGGGGTGTAGGTGGCTCTCTCTTTAACTCTGTTCTTGGCTGGTTGTCCAAGATGTCTGCCTGCTGCTGCTGAATAATCTATGAGTTTCCGAGAAGGAGGGGACAGGTGAGTGTCAGGGGAACCAGGTTCTGGCAAATACAGGACAAACTCTCTTTGCATGTCAGCATACACACTGCATACAGAGGCTCCTGCCACGCTCCAGCATCAAAAGAGAGATTCCTGCATGCCTTCTGTACAGGGGTGCTAGAACAATTTTTGTAGTGGGGGTGCTGAAAGCAGAAACCACGTATTTAGTTGTTTTCACTATTTTAAGCCAGCGGGTGCTGCTGCACCCCCAGCACCCTTAGCTCCAGCACCCCTGCTTCTGCACACATCCGTTGTTGGCAGCAGGGATACAGGAAACACCAGCCCGAGTGCAGCATACGTAGGGAGATAGTCAGCTTAGTCCTATCCTGCCAGCCTCCTCTGGACAAGCACACAATATCTCAATGGAAATTGACCTCAGTGAGCTTTGGATCAGACCCTCAGTCCTGCTCTGCCTCCTCTTCTGTATTACCAAAATCCACCTTTTCCTCTTTCCCCACTGCTGAAACTTTGGCCTTTTAAAAAACAAAAAAAAAAACAAAAAAAAAAAACAGCCATACTGAGTCAGACCAATGGTCCATCTAGCCCAGTATCCTGTCTTCCAGCAGTGGCCAATGCCAGGTGCTTGAGAAGGAATTAATAGAACAGGTAATCATCAAATGATCCATCCCATCAGCCATTTCAGCCTCTGGCAAACAGCAATCCCTGCCTGTCCTGGCTAATAGCCATTGATGGACCTATCCTCCATGAACTTATCTAGTTCTTTTTTGAACCCCGTTATAGTCTTAGCCTTCACAACATCCTCTGGCAAGGAGTTCCACAGGTTGACTGAGCATTGTGTGAAGAAATATTTCCTTTTGTTTGTTTTAAACCGCCTGCCTATTAATTTCATTTGGTAACTTCTAGTTTTTGTGTTATGGGAAGGAATAAATAACTTCCTTATTTACTTTCTCCGCACCAGTCACGATTTTATAGACCTCTATCATGTCCCTCCTTAGTCATCTCTTTTCCAAAATGAAAAGTCCCAGTTTTATTAATCTCTCCTCATATGGAAGCTTTTTCATACCCCTAATCATTTTAGTTGCCCTTTTCTGTACCTTTTCCAATTCCAATATATCTGGGGCGACCAGATCTGCATGCAGTATTCAAGATGTGGGCGTACCATGGATTTATAGAGACAATACAATATTTTCTGTCTTATTATCTATCCCTTTCCTAATGATTCCCACCATTCTGTTAGCTTTTTTTTTGACTGCTGCTGCACATTGAGCAGATGTTTTCAGAGAACTATCCACAATGACGTCAAGATCTCTTTCTTGAATGGTAACAGCTAATTTAGACCCCATCATCTTATATGTATAGTTGGGATTATGTTTCCCAATGTGCATTACGTTGCATTTATCATCATTGAATTTCAGCTGCTATTTTGTTGCTCAGTCACCAGTTTTGTGAGATCCCTTTGTAACTCTTTGCAGTCTGCTTTGGACTTAACTATCTTGAATAGTTTTGTATCATCTGCAGATTATGCCAGCTCAGTGTCTACCCCTTTTCCCAGATCATTTATGAATATGTTGAACAGCACTGGTCCTGGTACAAACCCCTGTGGGACACCACTATTTACTTCTCTCCATTCTGAAAACTGACCTTTCATTACTACCTTTGTTTCCTGTCTTTTAAAGAGTTACTGATCTATGAGAGACCTTTCCTCTTATCCCATGACCACTTACTTTGGTTAAGAGCCTTTGGGCCATCTTTTGCCTTGGTCACTGGAACCTTCTCCTGTCATCTACCTCAGACTGTTGAAAGGAGTCACCTCCCTCTCTTGCCACTGTAGTCACGTCACTCACCCATCTTTAATCCTATTGTTACCTTTCTATCCATCACTGCACCATGCTTCCCATCCTCACCCTAAAGGGCCTGCAGAATCTTTTTGCCCCTTTCCCGGCACTGCCTATACACCTCCCTGTCCTCTGCTATGCTGATCCATTCATCTCCTTCTGCAGCTCTCAGCTTAATTCTTCATAGCATGCTGCTCCCTTACCTAGAACAGTCTCTGAGTCAGAGTCAGGATTCAGTAAGTGCAAAGACATGAAAAGAGAAAGAGGCAAAATGCCCATGAACAAGGGGTGAAATCCTAGCCCCACTGAAGTCAATGACAAAACTCCCATCAACTTCCATAGGGTCAGGATTTCACCCCAGGAGTCTAAGCAGGACATCTCAGGAACATCTTCAGCTCCACACTTCCCATTTGGTCAGTCCCTTTCCAGCCATGTAAGTCCCTGCTCTCCAGATCATTAAAGAGGGTTTATTTTAAATTTACTCATTAAAGAATTGTGTACAGTTGGACTCAGGGTACCTGATGTTATAGCTGAACAGATGCAAAAATTAGCTTATAAGAAATCAATATATGTATATAACTCTCTAATGGTTCTTAAAATGCTAAATATTATTACGTCGGTGTCACATACAGCCTAAATGCTAGGGTGATAGAAAGGGCACTAGTGCTTAATGAATCTATGCCAAACAAATGCCAATAAAACCTTTAGACCACACCAAATATTCTCTCTATATATATTTTTCTGCTTCTCTGTTTGTCTGTCTATTTTCTTTTCTACCCTGTCCCCCAGCCATGTCTCATCTCCTTTAAAATATGCTCATTATTGCCCGTAGATTTTTCACACATATTTTCTGTGTAGTAGGCTGGGTGTTTGTTGCTATTAATGCTTCGTGTGTGTATAAAAGTGTGTTAAAAATCCACTGGAAATAAACATCTTTTAAAGGAGTTGTGGGATTCTATGTGGGGCAGAGAGGAAGAAAGACGGACAGACACGCAAGTGAGAAACAGAAGAGATGTATAGAGAAGAAGCTCTAGCAAACAAAAATGGCTTCAATTTTTTGTAATCTCTCCTGAATTAGCAAGTAATAGATCAGATCGCATTTCCACAAATCATTAATCCTAAAATGCAACCTACACGCCCCCTCTGAGAACTAAGGAGTCACTTTACACCTCACCCCTTCTTTTTGTGGCTGCTAATTATCCAAGTCTGCCAGGCTGCAGCCAGCTCACATACACACTCCACCTCCAAAAATTCCCCCCTTCCTCCCCCACCACTAAAACAGCTTTTGCCAGTGGAAGGAGGACAAACATATTCATTGGCACCTTATCAGACATGCATGCAAAACTAATTAACATGGGGAGACATGCAAGCTGCCATCCAGCCACACGCGCGCGCGCGCACACACATATACACACACACAAGGCAGCCCTTGTCTGCTGGGGACATTCAAAAGGCTTTGTCGCTAATTTAGGCATCTGTCTCAGTCTGGTCTGGTCCTCCTGGCTGGGCTAGGGTTGTGTTTTTTTTTCCCACCCCGTTTGACAATGCTGGGAACATGCCCGAGACCCCTCATTCAAATCACCCTTTGACAATGGTCTCATTGTGTGAGCATCTAGACAAGGGAGAGGATGGGGGAGAAGACAGGGAGGGGGAAGGGGGAATTAAAATGTGAACCCAAGAAAGTGTTTACTAACACAACCCCTGCAGCTGCCCAGTCTCCTCCCCCACACCCCCCCCCCCCCACTCGTCCCCTCTAGTTCCCTAGCCCTGACAGACACAGAGAATCAGAGAGGGACTGAAGTGGTGGGGTGATCAGAGGCTTGGGGGGGGGGGTCAAGACAGGGTGTTGATAAGCACAGAGGGGTTATAGGCTCCAGAAGGGAGGATGGAGGTTAGGGGTTCTTGGAGGAGGTTGTGGGGGCGGGGGGCTTGATGCTTCAGAGGAGAGAACTAGAGAGAGGTTATGGGCTCAGAAAGGATGGGCTGAGGATGATTACAGGTTCAGGGAGGGGAGCACAGGGAGGGAATGATAGGCTGAGCCATGCTGGTATTCTGCAGAGAAAATAACATTTACTTCAACCTGGCCTTGTGGAGCCATTCACAGCAACAAACCAGACACTTAGCACTGGGATTCTTTTTAATCATGGCTTCTGGTTAATGCGGAGTGGGAGCAGGAAGAAAGGAGCAATGTGGAAGGCCGCAGTGGCTCATGTAGGCTCGTGTAGGGCTTCCCAGGTTTGTTTTCTTCCTCTTTCCAGCTAATCAGTTACAGGAGAAATTGTTAGAAAAATGCCCCATTTCCATATGGAGAGCCACATCTGTGAATGGGAAGCAGGAAGATCTTAGCAAGGCAACCTTATTTTATCTGGCTGAAGGGGCAGTCTGTGCAGATACTGTTCACTGGGAAATACTCTGCAGAGCCAAGGCAAAACAGGAGTCTGAAGTTTTCCAAGTATGCAAATACATACAGAGGGAGCCAGACAAAGAGACCCCTGGAAGGAAGGTGCCAGATAGACAGACAGACGCAGAAACCCACATGGGCTGTGCATTCTAGTTCTCCTAGAACCCACACAAAGCCAAATATCTCACTACTTGTATTAATGTTTACACTTTTCATTGCTCCAGGAAACTACTTATGAGGTCCACAAGATTTGGACCATCTCATAGAATTTCCACCGTCCAGGACCTGAAATACCATCAGACCAGAGCTTGCATTGTATTAGCCCAATAGATGACACTTTGAGGTACTAAACAAATCCAGCAAAACCCATAAACACAAATATATCACACACAAATATACACACACCTACGCTCACATCAGAGGTGAGCAAGCTATTCTTGGTGATTAATTTTTCCGATTAATCAACCCCTTTTTCTGTTTGTGAATTCTCCATGAAGAGACTGATTGGTTATTCATGGCATGTGATTGGGCACTTGTACCACACATGGTATTATTTCTGCACCTGGATCAGATGTCAGATGACTGGAACTGTTGTAAAGAGGAGGTAAATCAAAGCGATTTCAAGATGGCTGCTTGAACAGGTCAGGACAAATCTTCACACAAACGTGTATGTGCATGAGCATTTGTGAGACTTGTTTTCCATGAACATTCTTGTGAACAAAAAAGAAAAAGAAAAAAAAAATTCACGTGTACAAATATTTGTGGAAAACAAATCAAAAGGGAAGAGAATGCCAAGCAAGCATGTGTGCTATATTCACATATGATTTTATTGCCATATTTCCTCAGTTCTAATACACAGAGCTAAACACACAGACCTACACTGACATGTGCACACACACAGGCACAGAGCTATATTTGTAAAGAATGCACCGCAGACGCTGCGTTAAACCTATAGAGATCAGCTCAGGATAACACCACAAGGAATCAAGAAAAAACAAAAAAAAATGAATAGTAAAGACCAACAGTTACAGCCATAATGATATAGGACCACATGCTGCTCCCCTTTCCAAGGGTGTACATTACAACGACTCTACTGAAGTCAACAGAGCTACAGTACACAGAATTGAAACTGGGGAAGATAAGAACAGAATTTGGTCTATGACTATAGATTGACGGACAGATACAGCCCAGCTCTACCAACAGTTTACACTTGTGCAGCTTCCACAGGGCCAGTGTTACTAAAATTATCTCACTCATAAGCAGACATCAAAGTCCTTTCAATTTGGATTCCTGTCATTCTCTCCTGAGCCAGAGGGCTCACTGCCCTGGTCTCCCCTTCCCACCAGCCCCTTGGTTACACAGGAAAGTAGGTGCCCATCTCTTTGTGAGCCAGGAATTGTTTAACATGCCTATTGCCAGCAGGGAGCAGGCGTGTCCATTTCTCCCAAACACCAAAAGAGTCCTGGGTCTAAAGTTGAGTTTTACGGACTCCTGACAAACTCTTTTTAAAAATGAATGAGTTATCGGTTTAAAAATACTGCTTAAGATCCCACCTTTGGAATATACTATTTAGACCATTTTAAATCTGCACCTGATTCTAAGGCAAAGTATTCAAAAGTCTCTTTTAACAACCCGCAAAGAACCAAGTTCAGCTTCTAGGTTTCCGTGGCAACACCTGGCAAAACACCTAACTTGTTTGCGCCATTTTAGGCAATGGTGAGGTCATCAGCTGCTGCAGGAAAGACATGTAGAATCCGGAATTCAGGACTAAGAAGCTCAAAACTTGTCTGTTCCCCTTAAAAAGTAAAATATAATTCTCTCCTTCGAAGGCCCTGCCACGTAGAAATCTCAACATCTATGTTATTCCAGCCCTTCAAATCACTTCAAATAAATGTATATTATAGAACAAAATTTCAAATGGCCTCTATAATTGAGCATATGATTTTGTTTGTGCATGACTTGCTTTTATTTGTAGAAAGTTAGATGTCTTGCTTCCTTACTGGAGCATGCAAATGTTGTTTAGCTGTACAAACGCAGGCAAAATTTTAAAGGATGGGTTGAGACTATTTGGAAAATGTGTCCCTAAATGTATATATGTACATGCTAATACATAGAATCTTTAGACTGTAAACTCTTCAGGGAGGGAACTAACTTTTGCTACGTGTTGGAACAGTGCTAAGCAGAATGTGTGTTAGCACATATTTGTGTATACACACACACTTGATAATAGGCTTCATTCACTACTCTGGGTACAGTTTTACACCATTCTAATTTAGCTGATTTTAGTGTAATTCTACTTGTGTATAACAGGAATAACACAGTAGTGAATCATGCCCAATATTCCTATAACAAAGTTGAAAACAGGCAAATTCTGTATGTCAGGGATTAATCAGGATGCAAAGCAGTCACAGAAACATCCCCAAATTTACCATGTGTGATTTTTTTAAGTAGTTGCCATCAGATTTAGTCAGATAGAAACAGGGGGGAAAAAAGTATATCTTAGAGAGACAGAGATAGGAATCCTGCAAAATTATAATGGCTATGCATAAAATTACCTATCATACTGTATGTGTTTGTGTGAATGGGGAAGTGTGTGTATGTTACAACTGGTATTTATATCATTCACAAAACATTGTGTCTAATACATTTGCAAATAAAAATCATAATATCCAGAAATAATGTAACAGCTATCTAATCTAGCTGTCTGTTCCTGGTGTTTCTGTATCTAGTCACCAGACAGACAGACTATATGGGTAGAGAGATGGAATTACAGAGAAATCAATAATCAGTTTTTTCCCATAGCTGCTGTGGGATTTGCTGTTTAAGAACTTGGAAGGGAATGAGCTTCCCATCCTCATAGATGAGCTATGGACTCTCCAGGAATGTGAAGCCCTGCGAAAAGTAAAGCCTCACAGCCATTCACTGTCCCATATCTGCCACGAGACTGGTGCCATTAATCTGATTGAAAAACCAATTAAATCCACAGCCAAAATAAGTGTCAGTCCAGCAGCAACATTTCCAGCAAGCCAAAACCAAAGGAAGCAGTTTTGTTGCCAGGCTCAGCCCTGGCTGTCAGGCCTGCAGGACCTGGGCTTTGTTTTAGGCATGTGGCGTAAACAGAATCCCACATTTACCAGGGAATTACCATTGCCAGGTCTTTCATTTACTCTAGTAATCAAGGCAGCTGCTTTCCTCACTGCCCACCGCTGGGTTTGGCATCTGATCACATATGACATGACTAGGAACCCGGGTGATTCTCCTTTCAGTTCATGACAGAAATGTGTCACCAACAGCAAAAGAAGAAAATAGTAAAGGCTACGGGCCAGCTCCTCGGGTGAGGTGAAAAGCAGAAAGCATAAGTCAGGCTGTCATGCAGCCTCTGTCTCATTACTAAAGGGGCAATGTGAATGTTCATCAATGGGGACTTCCCTTCTCCCTGTGCTGAGAGGCCTCGCAAATTATTGCCCAGGGTCTGACCTCCCTTTTCTAAGCAAAGCTGATGGAGAAATGGCAATAAATGGGCTCCAATGCCACCTGCCAGTATCCTGGATCCCTCCCACTCCAGTTTCAGGGTAGGGTGTGGGACAGTGACAGCCCTTGTTGCTCTGGTGAATGACCTGTTCCTGTCCATAGATGATGGGTGTATGTCCATCCTTATGCCTCAGGGCCTGTCTGTAGCATTTAATGCTGTTGATCTGGTCCCACTTCCTCAGGATGCTGGTGTTAACAATACCAGGAATTCTGGCAACAGCTCCGCTCCTTTTTCTCAGACCGAGCCGAGAGAGTTATCATAGGCAAGAGCACGTCTGCTTCCAAAATCCTACACCTTCCCAGTCCCACGAGGCTCTGTTCTTTCCCATCTCTATGAGAAACCTTTGGGAGAGCTACTGAAACAACACATGCTTAAATGCCAGCAGTACACAGACACCACACAACTCCACCTCTCCCATTCTTCTCCAGGAATTGCCAGACTCAGCAGCTGGGTGAAGAGCAACTGGCTAACACTGAGCCCAGGCAAGACTGGGCTGATGCTGGCAGGAAAAGCGTCACACTTTGAGGAATTTGCCTTCTCTCTAACACCCCCACCCCCGCCATCAAATAGTTAAGTTTGTCTAAAGCTTGGGGGTTCCTCCAGATTCCTCAGTACCTTTGGGAGCCCAAAAGACCGTGGCGGCAAAAAACTCACTTCCATCTATGATGGCCAGAAGATTTCACTCCATCCTATCAGACATGGATGTGGCCTGCTTGGGGATGGACTCTCATGTTCCATTCTGTCCAGGAATGAAACCTTCAACCCTTGAAAAAGCTCCGGCTGCTACAGAATGCATTAGTCTGTTTGCTTAGCCACACAAGACACACATCACCCCAGTGCTCCTCTCCCTGCACTCGCCCTCCCACTTAGTCAGAGCCTGGTTTGAGATTGCTGTCCTGATATTCAAAGCCCCCCCAAGGACCTGGCTCCTGTTAGGAGTAATCGCCTCTCCCTCCATGACCATGACCTCCCACAACTACGTTCCACTGGAGCAACGTGGGGGCGGCTTGTAAGTTTAGCGGAAGGAACTAGATCTTGGAACTCACTATATCAAGAGAGAAGAATGAGCACAAACCTCACCACGTTCAGAAGTGAAAGCAAAACTCCTTTCTTCATCTTGGCTCTAGCTCAATAAATCATTCACACACAGAGCCGGCTTTGCGGGCACATCAGATCCGTGACCACAGGTCTCTTTGGAGAGCCAAGGAACGTAAAGGAGAATCTCAGCTTTCATTCTTTTAAGAAAGCGAACGACCGGCCCTTTTTCTTGCAAACAGGGCCTTGAAAATGTCAGGCAATCCTGGAGGCCAAAAGCTTGTCCCTGATTTTCCTTAAATGCACAAGTTATTTGTAGCTCCATTACTACTGCTTCAAATTGACCTTTGAGAGCTCGCGCTAGCCATAGGCCTGTTGAGCTGGGATCTTCCCAAAACAGCAAGTTCATAGTTGTGGGGACAATGCCACCCCAGGGACTATTGGTAGGGCAATCCCTTCCCCACCCACTGCCTGTTGCCAAGTCTGCATCTCTGCTAAGCAGCTAGTGTGACCTTCGGCCACAAGGGTGGGTGGCTCAATAACAAGAGGCAGCACGGTCTAGTAGACACAGCAAGAGACCAATCCCAGTTCCAACCCTGACTCGCTTTGGTAGATCTCATAGACAAAACTTGACTACCGAAAGTTAGAGATCTAAATCCAGAGGTGCAGATTCAGGTAATTAACTTCACATACCCACATTTTTAAATGTTAGCCTCTGTGCAAGTTTCCACTTCTATAAACTGGGGATTCCAATGCTTTCCTACCTCTCCACGTCATTGTGACAACTAGGGAATTGATTTGTGTCAAATGTCTGGGTCGCAAAATTCATCTGAATGTCCATAAAGCCTTCCGGTGGCTGGGGACCCTAGCACCCCCAGCTCACATGGACAACTGTCCCTTGCACATTTTTTCTAAATGTTGACAGCTACGCACAGAGTCCAGCACAAGCAGTTGGACTGGGGGGCTCTTGGAGGAGCTTGGGAAGTGGGGGAGGGGCAAGACCTCAAGAACCCAGTACACCCAGAGTGCATCAGTTATAAATGATGATACAGAAATATTACCGTAGCACCTGCAATGTGCTAGGCACTGCCCGCGCATATACGAAAATACTGTCCCTTCCCTGAAGAGTCTACAGTCTAATAACAAGCATTAAACGGGGTTGGGGAGAGGGAGGAAACAAACGGTCAACACTTTTTGTTTCTGTTTGTCCCTATAACCATCAGCTATCTCCAACCTGGTTAATGTTTAGCAGGTAACAAGACAGACAGACATGGATCTTGAGGATGGGTTTGAAGAAGGGGAGGGCAGAGACTGTAGATCTGCTCAGGGAGGGTGTTCCACATGTGAAAGGTGGTATGGAAGAAAACCAGACAGTTGTGTGACAAGGGGTCAAGGCTGGCAGCGTAGGTGGAGAGGAAGGGAACGGGTGAGGATGCAACAAGATACAAGAATGGATAAGCAGGGAGGGTGGGGTTAAGTTTGGGGTGTTTGCCAGAGAATGATGGTGCAAAACTCTTCCGGCCAGCCCTGCCCAGAGCGGTGCAGTAATAATGGGCAGGTGTCCTTTACACGTGGAGGAGGATGGGGCAAAAAAAAAAAAAAAAATTGTTTCACAGGCTGACTTAAAAAATGCTAAGGCTGGCTCTGGTGTGGCTGGATCAAGAAATACTTACAGACAAAATAAATAGCCCTTCGGGATTTGAGGACTAGAAAAAACACCGCCTCAAACGTATACTTGGTTGTCTACGGTTCCAAAAGGCTGTTTTGGCAGCCAGAGCACAGAGATGCTCTAGTCACGTCCTTTCCTCTAGCCATGCCTCCTATACCGCGTGCTGTGTGGTGGGATAAAGTCCCTTCACCTGCTCTATTCCAGTTTCCCACGTGTGTCACAAATTGCAAAGGCCAGCCCTGTTCACACACCCATAAAGTAACACAAAAGCAAAAAGCCTTTTATGTTAATCAAGTTATTTCTCCCGCAGGCGAGGAGTGAAAGAGATTGTTCATTCTATTTTTAAATACTTGGGAGGTGCTCAGGTGCTGTGGTGATGGGGTTATAGAGGTACCTACATAGACAGAAAAGATTGCCAGTGCCTTTATTCCCCATTCCCCTCTCCCCTCTCCCCCCCGCAGAAGCCCAGTCACATTGTATGCTGCAGAACAGTGAACAGAGACCAGCCATTTCCTATCGTTTTCCAAGTCCAGGCAGCTAACCAAAGCTGAATGACTCTGCTTTGTAACATTTGAGAATGGAAGGAGGCTCTGGCAATCCACCTAGGTCTGAAAGCCAGAGTAACCTACAGATATACAGGGAAGGGTGTTGTACAGAAAGACTTATTTCCTTTTTCTTTTCTTTGCAAACGGATTGCAACCCCAACCACATGAAATATCAGTCTCCTCCCAATATATTTAGCTTTCTATGCACGGGCACCCAATTAACTTGATCACAAGTGAGATGAGTTTGATGGGTCTCATCCTAGCACCTAGTTGATAGCTGTCCATTTCATATGGCCTATCACCACAGCCTGGGGAAGGCATAGGACTGTACTAGCTGGGGTTGTGAGGAGTGAAGACAGAGTTCATTGGCAGAGCTGTGTGGGGTAGAGAAGTCCAGGACTGCAACAGCCAGGGGTGTAGCCAGTTGGGATAGGGATGCAATGGCAGAGATGGGAGGGGGTGAAGGTTGCACACAGCCTGACTCTAGTGTGTGCTATTAGCCCTTCATTTTCATGAGCTACAAATTCACTTCACTACCAATGATTTAAAAAACACATTAAAAGCAGTGGACAATAGGGGCCAGGGTAACTTATGCAATGGAGCACAGAGATGCAACCAAGGAACAGACAAAAGAACCCTCTGGCAGATGTACTAGGGATTTGGGGGTGAAAGAGCCCGATTAACGTGCCAGCCTGACACACGGCTGTATTAAGTGAGGAGAATTTCTCACCAGTCTCTTGAGGGTAACATTGTCTTTGTTCAGTGACGGCGTCTCCTCTCCTGTCTCTCACGCAGACCCCACTGCTGGCTCTGCACGCGCTCTCCTCACCCACTGCTCTAAGCAAAAAGACCTCACAGCCAACGTAGGGCCCATATAAAACAAGAAAGCAGAGGTCTGTCTTCCGGGTCCTGGCAGTAGGGAACCCAGCCCCATGCTCAGGCGCCATAACCTTGCAGAGCCTCTACTGCCCATGCGCAGGAGACTGTGAAGGAGACTATGGTGGCACAAGGTGATTCAAAAGCAGGCCTGCGCGATGCACGAGTGCACATGTGGAAGTACTCAGAGACACATGTGCTCTCATGCCTCCATGCATGCATGCGCGTGCCGTGCGCACACACTTCCCCTGCTTGCGCTCTTACAAAGGGTCATCCCAGCGACCAACAGCAAGAGCCACGCTGCTAAAAAAAAGAAAATGGACACAAAAGCCAGCCCACTCTCTTCAACCCTTTTCCGGCAAGTTTCACATTAATAACCCTGGAGAAGTTGAAACTTGCAAGCAAAGGATTGTGGAGGAGGGTGCCTTTTGTGTTGATCATTTAGAAAGTGGGGCGGGAGGTATAAAAAGCAGCACTGTTTGTGAGTAAATACAACAACTCCTTCCCTTAGGGGACTGTCCGTACCACTGGCCCCAAGCTCCTATTACCTAGAGAACTATCTGTGGTTCAGGCCTCTCTAAGAACACAGCCCTGGGCTTCTCCCCGACTGTGCTGGGAAGGGAGGAGCTGGAAGCGGCAGGTTCAGGTGCTAGCAAAAACACAAGCTGCAGCATTTTGGCATCAGTTTGCTGCCAAATTCTCCTTCCCTTCCCTCTCTGCCAGAGAAAAGGAAGGGAGCCCTGGCTTCTAGCTCTTATGTCCCCTCCTACTACCTCCTAACCCCTCAAAAACCTACAAAGACAGCTCCAAGGGGCATTTGCCACAGAGTACCTGGTGCTGGTGATTTCTTTTGCACCAAATCATGCAACTAGTAAAATCCCAGTCTCTTCCAAAACTTCCCCTGAGCCCAGGAAGCTGGACACATACACATAAATACACTGTAATCTGGAGAGGCCTCACACCCCACAGGAGCCAAGTTACCTAGTAACTGCCTTGCGATTGCGTCACGACAGTTATTCACAACCCTCCACTTCATCTCTGTGGGCAGCTGCATGAGATACTCATGGGAGTCATGAACACATCGGAGTGATAGGGAAAGGAAATGTGTGCCCCCCTCCTGCCCCACATATATTTGGGCACTAACTTGACTTAAACCTGTTCCACACATCCATTGTATAACAAAGACAATGCCGTCAGTTACCCGTCAGGAGCAAAGGGGCTGTATGAGGGGCTGGCACGGACTATTGTTAACTCCATTGTCCTGACCAAATTCTGAGTTGGATTAATTATATTCTACCTCCCTAAACAACCTGTGTGGTTTGATTCCCCTTTACTTCCTGTTCCAAACAGTTATGCAGCATTCAATATGGCCAACCTCAAGCTTTCAAAATCATGAGTCAGGCCACAAAAAAATTATGAGATTATTTTAAAATTATACGTTTTGGTTTTGGTTTTAAATTTGCCTCCTGGTTTCTGAGGCTTTAGTATACACTCACTTCATGTTTTCAAGCTTTTCTCTGCAACAATGATGGCTGGACCCTTAAAAAAAGGTGTGTGGCGGGGAGGGGAGAAGAAAGCTGAGATCTTCATGGAATTGCTTGCATCCAGGGGCTGGGGCTTTAAGAAATACACCAAAAATTATAGATTCATGATAAAAATAACAAAGGTTGCCCACACTGAGCATTGCCGGGTGCATGGGAGCTGCTGCATTCCATTCTAAAGGGGCCTGCATATCAGTGCCAGCTGGAGGAATGCCTCTTTGTGTATGTCCTGGCTACAGATGTATAGACACAGAATGGAAGGTGATCTGCATGTGTGGGTGTGAACAGAACAAAACGTTTCCAGAATTTACAAACAACCACCTTGCTGCAGGACAGCCAAAGAGTGGTGAGATGTCGTCTGAGCACATCTGTCTCTCTGCTGATCGGTCAAGTATTCCTCACTCATTCACCTAACGTGATTTGAGTATAATTAGCAACACAGCCTCTAAAAGAGAGAAATGGTATGTGCCTGCTGCATAAGATACGCCAAGCGGAGAGGACCAACAGTTTACATTAAATAGGGGTGGAAGGGAACTACCAGACTACGTGGTTCCCAATGGGAAGCACTTTGGCTTGGCCCTGAGTGGAGAAGTGATGGGGCTAGAGAAAAGGATGAGCTGCACCAGGCTTTGTCCTGACTGTCCCAAATCCCACTTCCATTCCCCTCCTTCCCCAAGGAAAGACTCTGGCAGGCCAGTCTCTCCACTAAGTAAGGTTAGATTTAGAGACAGGTGCTGACAGACAACTGTAGTGAGGAAAATCCTTAATTTAACCCAGAACTGACAAGCAGTGCAAGCTCCTTCTCACAAATACAAATCAATGTGCCTCAGCACAGGGGTATGAGGGCAGTTCTGTCGCTATGGTCCATTATTCAGTTCTGAAATTGCCCAGCCAGTTGTGATGGTGTGCGTCATGACCTGCCCACTAGAAATGGGATTTTGGACACCCTTCCCATTTGTGCAGCTTTGCTGTACAAACTCCATGGCTCTTTAAAAAGGCACCTTCGTTAGCAGAGCCCCAGGGAAGGTTCCCTCCATTCCACAGTCCCCATCAATGACAGCAAGCAGGAAATATTAGACACGGAGTAAAGCAGACACCAATGCATACAACGCGTGTGCAAACTCAGGTGGAGATGCACTGACACCTGTCATATGTAGGTTCTCACACACACACCCCTCACACATGAACCTGCTCAGCTGCGCACGCAACACTTATCACAGACCACGACGCACATGAATGTTCACAATGTTATGTGCATGCAAAAGAGCTCCGCACCAAGAAAAACTCACTCCTTTAAAACTGCAGCCTAAATCCTAAATAATGGATTTCTGGGCATGCATTAGAAACACAGACGATGACACTCTGAAGCTGGGCCTGGCAGCAGGTAGCTAGGCTCCTGCCCCTGGGAGTGTAGTATGTTTCCTATTTAGTTCATTTTCACCCTGCTAGATAGACAGCCAAACCCTTGGTAACCCAGAACCCAGGCACACATGCTCTCCCATGTGATTCGAGCTTCCGGGAACCACCATGACACAGAATGTGGATGTATAGGGAGGAATGAAGGGGATGATTATTATTCATCATAAACAGAGCCTCATTTCTCTCACAAGAGCATTATTCGGTCTTTAATTGGTTCCATTCATGGCAGCCCTTCTATGCCTTCCATAAGTGTAATTATGCCAGGCTCTCTCCATCTGTCTGGAGTCAGGAACAGCAGTTGTTTCTAGTGCTTATATTTTGAATCTATATTTTTGTAGCTAGATTTGTTAATAATAATAAATTAATAATTCATATCATTATTGCTGGACTGTTCTGAGCTCTCAGGGCATGAATTCTCCCCTCACTGACACCCTTTGCAACTCCCATTGACTTTAATGGGAGTTGAATTCACGTAATGAGAGCAGGATTTGGCCCTGGCTCTCTCCTGTCTGGGATCTCCATGGCATTGTTCACAGAAAGAGCCCAATATGTTTTCAATCAGTCACTCCTGACAGCTGCCTCCACCAAAGTCACTGACACACGTGCAGGCAGGTTTCCTCACAGGCACATGGGAGACATCTGAGAGGTTAGAAAATAGAGAGGTGCTTTTCCCCCTTCCCTCCCTCCACAAACTACAAAACCAAGGTAACATCAGTGTCATCTTTAAAAACACAGGCTCTTGAACTGCACCCAGCTGGAGTCCCTCTGATGGGGGGGGGTGTGAATGCCGGTTCCAATGGGTTGAGGCCCCGCTTCTTGTGGGGGCACAGCTTATACCTACAAAACCCATGTCCAAAGTTTTGTATCCTAAAACATGAACGGAGGGAACAAATCTAAGTTCATGTGCCATCAGATCTGCACCCGCCATCGGGCAAGCAGAGGCACAAACACTTATATCTGCATCTAGCATGGTCACAAGGAATCCCACCTTCTGAAAATGTTCCCCTTGTACAGCAGGTTATCTGAGTTCACTATGTTTTCCTTAGAGAGATGAGGCAGAGCTTGGTGGACCTTAACACTAAGGTGTTTGCTGGTTTTCAGAAAGGAGGAACCCACAAACAGGAACCCTGGGCAACTAGGCACCATCTGGTCAATGACGGCTCCTGACACAATGGCTCATGTTGGCATGTTTATGATACAGACCAGAGGCATATTCTCATTATCCCCATCAAATAATGTTATGTGGGATACAGAACAAGGCACCACAAGAAACAGATGGGAAGGCAGAGAAGAAAAGAAAATGGGTGAGACAGACCAACAGATTTATCTGAAGCTTAAGTCTATACCCATAAATATGAATAGATAGGTAAATAGCCATGTACACATGAAAATAAACAGTGGGAGCTCCAGGTACCCAATAATCATTCTTGTATCATTTTCAGTTCCTTTACAGCTTATCAGCAGCACTTTTAAATAAAACATTTCTACCAATAAGTTACACACATGTATGCTGTAATTCTAGCAATCCTAGTCAAGATCTGAATGACTTGACCAGACAAACAATTCGTTTTTACAGTTATCTTTTGGACTCCTAGTTTTTGTAGAGCACTGTCTCTTTGTGTTGGGTGGTATGCCCTGGAAATGTATTAACAATGCATGGCATTTGTATTCTGCATTACATACCTAAAGCATGGCTTTCAATTTTCCCCCATATTAAAAATATCACAATATTTGGAAGCCCCAAACTCTAGAACTCATAATAACATTATTGCTCCATTTTCAGAACATTACTGCAAAATACTGTAGTGTTTTTTAACATAAAGGACAGAAAAGGTATCATCGAGGATATATGGCCCCATTAAGTAGGAAGAGGGGGTGGAAATATGTACTTTGTATCACAGCAAATGAAAAAAACTGTTTTCTAAAATAATAAATACAAATATGATGTGGTTTAAACAAAGAGAGAAGATGAGGAGGGCGGTTCTCTTCCTCATTTTGATTGCTCTTTAGTAAATGGACAAATACTTTTAGAAATAAAAAGCATGGCATAGTTCCCGGCTCTTTAGATTTAATGATATGTATTTAAGTTCCTTTTAAGGGGAAAGCCTTCTGGAATCACTGAGGGAAAAAAATAAACAATAAATTGGTTTTAAAGGCTTTTGTTGTTGTTGCATGCGAGTCTAATGGAGGGGCTCTCTCTTTGTCACCGAGGGGCTGGCTGGGCTGTCGGAGACAACTTAGACAGTGAAAAATCACGTGTGGCCTGTGAAGAGGTAAAGCGAGGAGCACAAAACAGCAGAATATTGGTGGGTCTCACCTTCTCCCTCAGCACAAAAAATAAAGAAGTGAATACAAGGAAAATGGATATTTTAATCTGCCAACAGAACAGCAGCAGAAATGGTTTATCTCAGTATATTGCGAGATCTATGTGCCAAATCCCTGATGGGTTGTTGTTCCACCCACCCCACCCCTTTTATATGTCATTAAGGATTTTTCGCATGCAGCCGAATGGGCAAATGGAAATCAAGCATTTGTTCCTTTCCTACCAGCTGGATGAGCACAACACGGAGAATGGGAGCGGGCACACAAAAAACACAGGGCAAATTAGGAAGTATGTTAATTCAATTAATATCACATAGGGGCTGGAGGGAGGGTGTACGTGCAGATTTTCCGCCTGAGGAAGGAGGTGGCAGAGAAAGAACTGGGGCATGCCAGCTCCAGTTATTGTTCTGCCTTCATTGGTAATTAACAAGATAACAAGGAGACGGGCGTGAGGGAGGTAGCATGGTAAAGATTAGGCAGCTCTGCAACCTACCTCGTGCCAATGCGGCCATCTTACAAACAGCACTTGATTCCATCAAAATGGCTTCCTGGCACCTAGCAGCCTACAAACTGCAGCAAAAATGGCCCGGTGTGGCAGAGTTCGTCTTCGCAGGGGCTGCCCTTCTCCCTCTCTGCCTCTTTTTGTCCTCCTCCTCCAGCTCTTGCTCGTTGAGGGCCCCACGCTGCGTTGATGGTCTCAGGGAGAGGGAAGAATACCAGAGGGGACTGGGAAGGGGAGGTTAACCGGGGAGGAGCGACCCTCCACCTTTCTCTCCTGCGCTGCTTGTGCCGAATAGGAAGTTTCTTATCTTTGCTGCAGAACGTCACACAGGCTCTATGCAGGAGACAATAAGGCACAGCCATTACTCACCGAGAACTGTACATGGGCATAATGCCATGGTTACACACAGAAAGAAGAAAACAGATAATCCCTGTTAACTGATTGATCACTGTATTGCACCCCATGGCTGCAGCCCCTCAGCATACGGGATTTGGGCAAAACATACCCCTTTTGCAACAGGCTCATCCTCCCACCAATGCTCTCCTCTAAGACAGAAATGCAGTGTTTCCCTTGTTTTGCTCAGAGGATGATGAAACCCCCAAGCTGCCTGCTCATCCAGCTGTTTATTGCCGGGCACATGACTCCACCAAAGCCCTATCACTCAGGATATTTACAACTAGACTGGACAAAGCACTAGGAAACATTCCGTATGGAACAACCTTGCAGTGGCGATTAAGGAGGGAATACATAACCTGGGAGCGTCCCAATGCTAATGCCTAGGCTACAGCCTATTGAAGGTACAGAGATGCAGACATCTCTTGCAACATGCAGGACGTCCAACTCCTTGTTGAGCCTGAAGACCTGGCTGGATACACTTGGAACCATGCACTGCATGAGTTAGTGTTGGAATCTGTCCCTGTTACATAGGAAAAGAATGTTTCAAACAGAGACAGAGGGCCTGAATTTGCAGTTCTTGGGCAGTCAAAACTCCCACTAAAGTCCAGGCATAAAGACTACAGGATAGGGCGTATACTGCATGTGTGTGACACAAACACTATACCACAGATTCACACATACTTAATGTTATTCTGCACAGTACCATCTCCCAAAATATTTTTATATAGTAGAAAGTCCAGATATAGGGAAAAGTGGTAGAGCTGAGAGCTGTCCAGCAGGTCATTACAACATTTTCTGCGCAAGATTGTGGTCACAAGAAAGGGGAGTTCACATTTCTACTATTTATAGAACGTAAAACCCTGGCCCCTATGATTTCAAGACTAGGCTTATAGAAATGATGGCTGTTATGTCAACATAACTTTCTTCTAGGGTCAAATCCTATAGTGCTTTTTTCCCCCCACTCAGGGCTCATTTAGAACCTTCTCAACACACACCTTCACTCGGAGTAAAATTCACCCCACAGCCAGGGGTCCTCAAACACCATCTAAGTTCTTAGCATGTTATGTAGGTGTATGAAATGCCTTGCACAAACTCTTTGCTATGGGATGAACTTTACCATCTCCATGACATTTTTACTGTATCCGGAGTCACAATTCAGTGTAAGTGGGAGCAGGATCAGACCCCTATTTATGCAGATGGGTCAGTATTTTCAGCATGCTGCAGAATTTGTGAAGGCATTTGTCTGTACATGCAGAATGGGTAATGGCAAGTCCAACAGCCCATTTGCACATGCATTTACCAGTTTTGCATTCACAGACGTGGGATTTTGCACACATAAATGGATGCACCTACACATTTACAAATTTAGCTGATCCATGTTTAAAGACCTGGAAAGAATATGAGCTCTGCTGTGTGGATAGATTTAATATTATTAAGTACAGACATTCTCTCTCTCTCTTTTCCTTTAAAAACCAAGCCAGTTAAACACAACCCACCCCAGCCCTTTGGTAATGCAACATTAGTGTCAAAATAAAAGAAGTCAGAAAATGTAAACGTTAAGGTTACACCAGCCACCTTGCCCTTCCCAGAGATTTGATGATATAGTCAGGAGTTCCTAAACTTCAAGGGGGATGGGAGGGCAAGGTTTAAATAGCAGAGACTTCATCTTAAAGAGAGGTTGTCTCATAAACATTGCCCTTCCCATTCATCATTGAATACCATCCCTGAGACAACTACAGCAATTGCTTACGTGAAAGGCGACATTAGAGAAACGTTTAATGTATTTTTAGCTTCCGCAGGACAACTGACATGCTGAAAGTTAGGCACGTGCTTATATACCTTACTGAATCAGAGTCTTAACATGTGCACAGCTGGTAGTTCTGTAAGGGGCTGGTGATTATATATACACAGATATAGGGTGTTCTGTGCCCCGTGTACACCTTTGCTAGGCAAAGGGGCAGATGGCTAGCTCTTATACCCTGGGCTCATCTATATAGGAATTTAAACTGCTCTCATTACACAAATAGTTAAACGGCTAGAACTCTGTGTGGACACTCTGATTCCAGAATAAGAATGGCTTCTTCTGGTTTAGCTTAAACCACTTCCAAAAGTGATATGGAGTCCAAAAGACTCCACATGAGGAGTCCTACCAGTATAACTATAACATTTTAAATTCACATCCTGCCTTATACTGGTGGAACTTCCCATGCAGGCATGCATTTAGAGTCACCCTGTTGTACTTAATATAACTCTGGCTCTTTCACAATGCTGAGAAACACTGTTACCCCCTCCTTTCTCTTAGCACTAGTCAGAGCGGGTCTGCCAACCCATGGCTTGGCATTGTGATTACCCAGTGATCTGTTTGAGCCTTCTTTTTAAAACCGGTGTGATGTCTGTGCACATTTTGTGTGTGTGTGGGGGGGTGTGTGTGTGAAATCTTCATATTTCAGAATGAAAATGTAGGATAAAATATTGAAGGGCCTCAGTGTGTGTGTGTGTAATCATAGAATCATAGAATCATAGAGTTGGAAGGACCTGTGTGTCAAAGCAGGACTAACCTCTGCTATATCATCCCAACCAGGGCTTTGTCAAGAGCTTAAAAACCTGTAAAGTGGAGATGTGTGTGTAAAAAACTTTTTCCTAATGTCCAACCTAGACCTCCCTCCCTGCAACTTGAGAATCTTCCACCACCGAGAACAGCCTGTCCTCCCTAGAGGTAGTTAAAGGCCGCTATCAAATATTCTTCTCTTTTGCAGACTAAACAAGCCCAGTTCCCTCAGCCTCAGTATCATTTTTGTTGCCCTCCGCTGGACCCTCTCCAACTTGTCCACATCCTTTTTGTATTGGGGGGCCCAAAACTGGACACAATCTAAATGTCACCAATGCCGAATAGAGGGGAATAATCACTTCCCGTGACCTGCTGGCAATGCCCCTCCTAATGCAGCCCAATATGCCATTGGCCTTCTTGCCAGCCAGGGCACACTGCTGACTCATATCCAGCTTTTTATCCACTGTTACCCCCAGGTCCTTTTCTGCAGAGCTGCTGCCCAGCTCGTCGGTCCCCAGTCTATAGCTGTGCATGGGATTCTTTCTTCCTAATGTGCATTCTGAACTAAGGACAAGAATGTCACTGAACTGGGAATGCAATGGTGGCTGTATGTCTCTCCAAACGTGTGTTTGCATGTGTTCGCACATGTGTTTGTGTACAGGTATGTTCACATACATAGATGGCATATATCTAATATTTATACAAACATAGGTATTCATCTACAAATGAAAATACAGCCCTAGTCTGTTCCATGCTACGTCCCAGCCCTTGACATTCTGCAGTTTCTGAGTAGTACAACTAAACCTCAAATCAAACGGGGTTCCCTCCGGGGAAGGAGCAGTAGCATGACAGGTCTCTTTCCCCTGCTCCACCCAGGGTTTCCAAGCCCAGCCTCCCCCTGGTTCTGTGTTCCAAAAGACAAAGGACACACACAAACACAGGCACACACTAGGATCCTCTTTACAGGCTACTTTGGGAACGGAGCTCCATTTTTTTCCCATTCTAAATCAATTATCACAAAAGATATTTTATTTTGAACAAAGCAAGAGAAGACAACTCTGCTCACACCCCTTCTCTCTCCCATAGCCCCCTTCCTTTATCAACACCAAGCTGCCACATGCCTTCAGATGCTTATAGTAGGGGGGTGGAGGCAGCAGGGGCTGGAGAAGGGGATTTAAAGCAGATCCTGAGGATGTTACTTCCTAATGCTACTGCCCTTCTCCTATCTTTCTAGCATGAAAGCTTTTTATTAAGCTGTTCTTTTTTGGAGCAGAAATGCAATGTGATGGGTAGCATTGCTGGTTGGTGGGGAGTTCTAGACTCCAGCTGGCAGTTTTCCCCTTGCCATGGGCACCCCAGCCAAATTCCCCAGTTCCCCAGTCCCCCCAGAAACCACACCTCTCAACTGTCCCTCATAACACACACTCACATTTTGCCTCCAGCAACATCAACCTGGGCTTATCTCACTGTTCTAATCGAGATAGAGGGTATAGACATAGAGGATCTCGGAAATGCTGCACCAGGAATCTGAAGGCCAGTGTGACTCATGTTACAGATATTAACCCATGTTATTTTAAGCTGCGTCTGCTGCTGCTGACGTTGTGTTTGCTGATTTTGGGACAGACTACTAGGCATGTGCATGCCCTTCAGATGAAATGGTCTCTTCCCCTTTCTGGCCCACCTGCACAGTGACACTCAGTGATGCCACATTCGTCAAGGACTCAAGTGATCATGAGGAATTTATGGATAAAGCCCAAAAGTAGGTAACTGGAAGAAGGGCAGGTACAGAGTGAAACACTGGGTCAGACGGTGACCAAAGGAGGATGAGGAAGGTGGAGAAAACGTGCCTTCAGATTATTGCTCACAAAGGGCTGGTTTCATTAATAAAACATTCCCACTGTCTCCTTTTGATTTTGGTGACAGAATTAACCCTGTATGGGCAATACTGTCTAACCTACACAGCCCTCTCTTCTGCAAAGGGTAATTGTATCCATCTTTGCTCAGTTGTTGTGCATTGCTTATATCCTTTGATCAGGTCTCTAAAACCCAAGCTACTCCAAAGCATTCTCTCAACCCCCCAGTCTCTGCCTGAATTCTGCTCAGATGAGGAGAGCCACCTCCCCACCTGCCACAGGAAAGATCAGACTGAGTGAAAGTAGACTTAGAGAAAAGGCTGTTTCAATATAGATCACCCCTCCCCCCATACACACACCCTCAACGATTACAAAAAAAAACCCTGATAACCTCCAAGGCCCACTAATTCATGCCCTACACTTTCCATTCCAGGCCTCCCACTTAGAGAGAGATCATTCAGCTAGCAAGACGTATTTTTTACCCAATTCCTTATCAAAAGGTTTAAGAAAACCTAAATTCTGTGACCTATTTGAACCGACAACCCCTTACTTCTTCCAAAGGTGCATTTTATTGAGGGAAGCCTCTTCCAAAGAGGAGGAGAGGAAATACTACACACAAATGAAATACCTAGAGGGTTGCCATGGGCTGGAGTATTTGCTTGCACACATAAGGGGACATGACTCCAAAACACTCAAGGTTTTGCTTTCTGTGAGTTATAGCTCTACCCTTCAAGAGCAGAATAAATGCTTTATCCCATTGCTCCCTGCAATGTATTCTACGGAGATGGATTGCTTCCCCCTATTGTTCTTAATAAATCCTGATGCATGAAAAAACCTATTGCATGGCCATCTTTCCTTTCCTGTTTTACCTTGCAGAGGTAATAACAGTGATTAGAACTATGGTGGAAGGGCAATACAGAATGTGGTGCTTTCCTGGATTTACAGAGCATCAAGTAGGTTTGAGAGACGTGGGCTGACTGGATCCCAATCAATTTATCCTCTCAGGATATGTCTAACCTGGTAAAAATGGGACCCATCTTCCACTACCAAAACCACTATGTGCTTTCTCTCAGTAGCAGCAGTGGTATAGACAGGGCTCAGATATTTTAATTACCATGTTGCCTAACCCTGCTCTGAACAGGCGCAAAGAACATCTGAGTCCTGTCTACCCCTCAGCTTCCATCTTTGCTACCATATGTGGAGCTGCACCAAAAGAACCAGTGGTCCTTCTTTTGACAGGGCAGAAAGGCCTCACTCGCTACAAAATGCTTGTTCCCATCAGACATCTGCCCAGTGGTCTATGGGAAATGAGTTGGTGATCTGTGTCCCATGCCCAAATCTCAAACACTAGTTTTAAGCAGCCCCTTTGACTTCTCTGCTGAGCAGGTCCACAGAGATCAGCTAGACCATGGAGACTGCCTTTCCCTCTCCCTGCTGGGAATGCTGGCTCCAGGTCAGAGTCTGGGCACATTGGTGGGGAGATCTGAGAAAACTTGCTCTGCAGATGTCCATACCACACAATGCAGTCAATAAACAGAGCAATTCAGACTCCATGGCTTGGAACACCTCAATAAAAACAACATTTCAAATCTTCAGGTTTGGATAATCAAAATTTAAAAGGAGGCTCTGCCTCCCCAAGTGCATTTTCTTTCTGTGCCATTTACAATTATTTTCTTTTTTAAAATATAAAAATTCTATAAGGTGCTTGTCTTCCAGTTCACAAGACAATAAGAGATGCACTACTGTGCTTCAGAAAGCAGATGGCTGCATCCTGAGCTGCCTCCCATTCTATTTGGGGTAATCGGAATTATTGCTTCCTGTCTTCCATAGCAGCGGCAAACATCAGTTGGCCGGGTTTTAAAAAACTAGCTGGGCGGTTTGGCTAGGGAGGTGAGGGTCTGGCCCCCAGTGCCTAGTGTTCAACTTATTCCTCTAACAACTAGGTTCATTCACTCACCTCTCTTTGCTCAGACAGAGATGTCCTGTCTCTTCCCATTGCATCCCACTCCATGAACTTTCAGTCAAGTCTGATTAAAGAAGAGAGAATTCATCTCAATTAGAAAGATGCTCCCACACGTATGGACGGATGTCAAGTAATTACTGAATGTCACTTCCAGAGAAATGGCTGTAAAACAGACCCTAGATTTGGGACCACACACATGCTATATATGTGCACACATAATTTATATTATATACACCTCCATGTGCACACATATAACTGTGTGAATATTATATAAACGTACATGCATGCTTCATAGCACACCGCATGCAAAATGCTTTTGGATACCATTCCCTAGCTGAAACACATGCAGCCATGTAAAAGACACCAAGACGCTATCATTTTCACTACTAAGGAAATAAAGCGAAGTGGCTCTGTGTAGTCAGAGCTCAGAGAGCAACCCTGTCGCTTTAATTTTCTCTCTGGCTAGCTCATCCTTTGCACAAACCCTTTCCTCCCCATGGCTTCTTCCAGCCTGGTGGGCAAAGTGGGAAAACATCATTAGGGAGGAAAAATAATTTGGTTTGTTAATCAGCATCCAATGGTGGGAAACAAGAGGCAGAGAGCAGGGCTGGCCGTTGGAGCTCAGGAAGGGCCAGCACAAAGCCACCATTCATGACGTGCAGGGCTGGGATTCTCATTGAATTAAACAGACACAAAGAGCAGAGGCATTTCATGCTCTCTCCACAAGAATTATCATATCTTCCTGGCACTAAGGAACCTTCAGCGTGAGAGAGAGAGGGGGAAAAAGCAGGCAGGCTGGGTAGAAAGATGGTTCAAGGTACAGAAGACTTTGTTCTAGGGTTGGATTTATGGATGGGGTGCAGCATAGGGCTTTGCTGGGGGTGACTGGCCTTCGTGCACTAGATTTAATAAAGCTCAGCTAACATGCAACAGGGGCCCCTGTGTACCGCGTAGCAGGGAAACTCTGCTCTGAAAATAAACCGCAGAACTTTGCACTTTAAGGCTGCGGAAGGATTCTGAGGCCAGCACAAAATGTATCCACATGTGTATTTTGGAGGCAGAGGAGGGAAGGGTGCAGAAAAGAGACCAGTCAACATAGTTCAGTCATGAAAGTTAATTAGCTCATGTGCAAACCCCGACTGCCTCTCCCTGCTGCCCTGCCGGTGTCCACACCAAGCTACTCCATCTGCAGACTGTGACTACAAATGGCAGAGGGCAGATTAAGACAGGTTCCTTGGGCCCCGGGTCCGGCGGCATGAAGGGGGCCTGACCCAGCAGTGAGAAACCGAGAGTCTATACATAAGGGTTGAGAAGCAAAAATCAAGGAGAAGGGTCCAGGAGGAATCCAGGGTACAGGTTGGGAGGAAGTCTGTATACAGAAGCGTGCAGGGCAGGGGTGTATTTTTATTGCAAGCCCAGATATTTTGGTGGGTCACAGCCCTGTATAGTTTTAATCAGCTTCCAGGGGACAATGACAGATGTGCTGAGAACCAGCAAACCTATCCTCTTTGAGTCTTTAAGGTGCTGCAGGACTCTCGTTGATTTTGCTACGATCTCCTAGATGTTTGCACAGCACCTAGCAGGGTGGAGGCCGAAGCTAGTTGGCCTCTAGGTGCTATCACAATAAAAATGTTCAGTAATAACAATTCAGTAACTGAGAACCCTGAGCTGAGCAGATGTCCTCCTCGTGCCAGCACTGACTACTTGGCTGGTGACACCACATTGAGCCCCCGCACCCGGGCCCCTTTTATAAAACAATACCACAGCATCAGTGTGTGAAGCGTCACTGAAGTTGTGCGGGTCGTTACTGCAGGACACGGCCGTGTTTGATGTAAGAGGGTTATACCCTCTCCACTGCAGAGCCACACTGACCGTATGATTGCAAGAAGCGTCTGGGTCTCAAATAACCATGTCCCAGGGATAACCTCTCTCTGGAAGGCCCTCACATTCTATGATGCAGGGGGCCATATAAGTATCTAGAAAACAGATACATAGGGGAAAGAGGGAAAAGAGGAAACAAGCAGGTGTGTTGATGTCCCTGCACCATTCTGTTGACCAGAAGTGAATATTTGCTACACACTGATCATGGATAGGAGACTGTCTATGCCCTTATATGGTACCCACCACCCTGGTATCTGATCCTGCTATAGTACCAAACCTATTTCCCCCAGAAGAGAGAGGTCATCTTTGCTGTGAGTGGCCTCATGAGACATAGGATCAGTACAGAAATTACTGAGAGTGTGAGGATAGGGAGAAGAGAGAAGTGATACCCAAAGAATTCTTCATGAACCCAACAGGGAGAAAATAACTTGGGAAATACAGGATGCCTTCCCTTATTCATTAATGGATTTGTCTGCATGAAGAGAAACATACTGAAAACAAAGGGATCTAAGCTTAGGGGAAAGGCTGGGTTGGAGATTTCAGCACACATGTAGGTAAAAGTTGAAAAGGAAGCACTAATTAGCACTGGGTCCATCACGTTCCATTAATAGCTTGTCACCGTTTCCTTGATGTTGCTGAAGGCAGGAAAGTTGGTATGTGTGATGCTTACCTGTCTCTATCTCATTAACAGAAGGCCGGGTGAGAACAGATATTTATTGCCTGCATCAGAGATAGAGACAGGTCCCTTTTGCTCAGTCTAATTATTGAATTGACTTTTGTGAAGGTGGTGGTGGGGGGAATATTTAAAACACCCAACAACAACATTTATACACATACACAGTGGACACACACATACCCCTGTGAGATTGATGTTTAGAAATCCTTTGGGGAAAAATATGGTTTCAACAGACCACAGATATTTTATCAACAGCAAATACGCTGCAGGCCGTAGACAACTCTTTCGAATGAGAAAAGCACATGCAATAGGGGCCATAACTGTTTTGTCTTATGGTCTGATGATTAAAAGAAATATCAGCTACTTCCCTTCATATTAACAATAAATAAATAAAATAAAATTTGCTCAAACAAAGCCCAGTTTGTGGCAAGAGGGGGGATAATCTGATTATCTGTTCACGGACATCAGAACCCAAATTATGGAATTCCCCAGTAAAGAAAAGAAAGAAGAAAAAGGCCATTCAAAGCACAGATAAATCTGCATTGCATCTAATCATTTCCAAAGTAAAATATGGGCAATTCTTACAGCAGTTAAAAAAGATTAGATCTCCTGTTTAATATACAAAGGCCTCCCTTTGGCCTCTCAACACATGGAACAGCTCCCATTAGCGACAGTGGAAAGAACAAGCATGCAAATCAAGGAAAGAATGCAAGGGAAGCAAATATTTGTGAGTGTGCAGTGTGCGTTTGTATGGCAGGATTACAGGTGTGAGTGTGTGCGCACGCCTGTGCATGCGTGCAGTACATACATCCTCATTGGCATCTATTTCTTCATGAGTGTGTACATTCAATACAAGCTGAGATTTCTCATGATAAGGAGCGAAAATGACCAACTGAAACAAGAACTATGCAGAACTGAAGGCAAAGAAAACAATAAGGCTGTTTCATTGGGAACAAAGAAATTTCCCCTTCAGCATCTCTATGTCTTCTTGCTTTTTTGCTAAGATCAAGTGTAGTAGAGCTAGAGTGCCATTGAAAAGCGAAGTTGGGAAAGTAACTGAAATAGTTCTCTGATGGATTGTAATACTGAGGGACAACCTATCCTAAATTCTCAATTACTGAGGGACAGTCTACACTCACTGCTGTATTTGCTTTTCACAAGCTACTCTTAGTATAACTTTTTATGAGTGATGTATCCAAATATTTAGATGCTAATATTTAAATTGTATCATTCAATTTTATTAACCTTAATTTGGGATATTTGCAGATTATGTTCTATATGTATTTTATGATTTTTTAAACCAAATTTTGTACTTTTGAATAATGTAAGCATTATATCCAGATATATAGAACTCTTTCTTCAACCTGTGCATTAGATAATTTTAACATTAGCTTTAATAAAAATTTAAAATCAGTTTACTCTCCCCACCTGGGCAACTGTTGGTTTGTATTTTGTTTCTCTTCTTTTGTTATTCATGTTTACAATATCATTATTTGATATATATGAACCAACATGCCTCAGGTATTTGTAATATGTTTTCAACAATGGATGTCTTTTAAATATTTCCTAATAAAAAAGTTTTAATCAGTTTACTCGTCCCATATATTCAAAGCAACACATTCAATAATCTAGTAAATCTTTTTACCATCTCTAGTTTCTATGTTCCTATATTTGCTACTACTTAACAATGTAGATTATACTGCATACAAAAAAAAACTGCATTTTTTAGATTGCAAAGTCAAGCGCTCAAAAGCTAGGTAATGCAAGATTTAAGGCTGCCCATGCAATCTTAATTCAGCCTCCTTGTACATCCATCCTTGGCTCTGAACCAGGTTTCGAATATACGATCATGTAATTAAAGACTGGATCATTGTGCATATGCACAACAGGGCCGAATTAAGGTTGCATGGACAATATTAGACCTGGCATTTCCTAACTTTGAATGCTTGATTTTGTAACCTAAATAGTGTGTGTGTGTAAATAACATTTCCTATTTTTTTTTTTATTAAGAAAAAGGTTTAAAAAAATGATGTGCAATTGTAACAACCCTACTCCCTCTTACCCCCACCCTGCATTTTACATTGCGAGCAGAATTTCAAACCTGAAACTTCAGCATAGACTTCTACCACTTGAACTACGGGATTAGCATTAGCTGACATCAGGAGAAGGCTGATATCCTGGGGAATGTGCATGCAGTGGACAAGAGAAATTGGCCACAGGGTCCACATGCTGGGTTGGGTGGGTAGGGAGGTTAGGTAGCAGGAATTTGCCCTCGCTGTTCCCTTACATGCTACAACTCTTCCAGGAGCTTGTAGCTATTGCCAGTGCAGTGTCTGATACTGCTACTGCATTTTTGGTGATGTAAGCCCAGCTCTTTGGAACGTTTGTGGTTAGTTATTATTTTGGCAGGATGTCAGATTTTTCCTGAGGAATACAAACAACAGAAGGGTGATTTTTAATACTTTATAACTCAGCTAAATCGGAATGGAATTTCATGGGACAAAGGAAAGGCACTTCTCTAGTCCCAGAGCATCCCTCTACTGAATTTCAAGGGCCTGCAACAAACAATGGGAGTGTCAGAGTGTCTCCAGACGGGGAAAAAAAGGTTACAAGACTCTTATTATAAAAAGGTGTTCGGCCACTCAAATATAGTAGTCACTATAATAATAAGATAAATAAAAATAAATGACTATATTAGACATTTCATGCAGTATCTAGGCTCAGTGCTGACTATACTTCTCCACCATACTCTAAACCTAAGAAAAAATGTTAATCTGTTAATTATAACAGAGATTTGGATTGTAATAAAGTAATTCCTTTATTTCTCATATTCTACAGGCTGTGTTCATTTTCGTTAGGATGTCCAGAAATGTGTCCTAAAAGGGATAATATCAAGAAATTGTGCTCCCATAAGTTGTCCAGGCTTCCAGGTCATGGTTGCAGCTCCATAATGAAGCAACTCTTACTGATATAGGAGAGAAAAGGTCATAGGACTCTGGGACACAATTCCACCAAGATTCAACATGAAGAAAAAAGAAAAAAGATACATTCAGAGTTATCGGGCCCAGTTCTGCTCTCTCATCAGTTGTACATCAGTGTAATTCTGGTCACTCCTGATTTACACTCATTGTATCTTCAAGGTATCTTGTATGCAAAAAATAAATATATAAAAAATTACAGTTGTGCTAATTATATAAGGCCTTCGCTAACAGCCTGTGGGGCCAGCACATCTGGGAGTTAAGAAGCTTTTTAAGTCTGTGGTCAGACCCTGACTCAGCCCAAAGCAGGTGGGCTTCTGTGTTATTACATGGGTTCACCTACTAAGCCATCTTGTTCCACTCTTCCCCACCCTGTACCCCCCACTATTCCCTTGAAGAGCTGGGAGCTAGCGTGGGAAAGACATCTTTGGGCTTTTCACAAATCCAGTATCCCCTTGAACCAAAACCAATTAGCCCGGCCCAAGGTGCTGCCATTGAAGGACTGCCCCCGCTTTTCAAACCCCTGCAGTCTCAATTGCTCTAAGAAGCCTGGATGTGAATGAGCAGAGCCCACTTAAAGTGGTACTTAAGCCAGGACCAGGGTGAAGGGAAAGAGAAAATCTCTATAGGAACAGCAATCTGGGTTTCTGAGAAACAACTAACCAAGACTGTGTTCAAATCTTTCCCTTCCCCCCCCCCCAAGTTTTGAGAGACGCCCCTAACAAAACCTGAGCCAGTGAATAAACACAGCCAGCAACACCTGGAATTGTGATTCCTATTAAAGAGACCTAGAGCCAGATCCTCAGCTGTTGTAAACTGCTCTAACTTCATTGCAGTCAATGGTGCTATGCAGATTTACATCGGCACAGGATCTGGTCCATAATATTCAAATGAGGATCGAAGGCCCAGCTACCGCTAACATTGTGCTAAACAGTTTGAAATGAACATTTCTGCTGCCTAGATCCCTGAACAGCAAACACTCCCTAGGTAATTTGGCTCAGGAAAGTATATAAGAGAAGACAAGGTCAGGAAATACCCAAAGTCACAAACAAGCCTGAAAACAATGACTCCATTAAGCCACATGATGCAGAGAGAGCCAGCAAAGGCAGCCATCTTACAAACACAATACACAGCAACCACACATCTGCAGGGACCTCAAGGAGGTTCGAGGCAATAAAATGGACATTTTACAGGAATTTGTGAGGCTCCCAGAAGATGGAAAGAGGGTATTGGGACCCAGGCTCTACTCAGCTCCCGTTTATGCATGTGCTGAGCTGTGCGTACATACCTCCACCATCGCTTGGCACAAACCAACTGAGTGAACACTTCAATCATTCTCACGCCTGCATGTGTGCAAGGCTTGCAGCCCGCACCCACAGAGTCATTGTTCCCAGGGGATCTAGAGAGGCAAATTCTAACATTTGCACACATAAAGGCGCGTTTGCACTTGTGGAGGCCAGAGGTTAAAGACTTACCCCATTACGTTAAACAACGACCCATCGCTTGAGCATTTAAAACTAGATCGGATGAATTACTGGAAAATGCAAGTTAGAGAACACCGCTGCACTGGCCACCAACAGGTGGGCAGATGGGACCCAACAGACCTTTTTCCATCTCTAACTTCTAGGATTCTATTGACAAAGCTAGAGAAGAGAGGTAATTGTCTGGAGGGCAGACTAAGTCACTTAGCATCAAGAACCCTGGAAGGGGACAAATAAAAATAAAACAAATCACGGGCATTGCTAACAAGCTTGATTCCCATCAGCTTTTGGACCAAAATTTAAAGTGGTTTCACAGAAGTGCCCAGTGGTGGAATTTAATTTGTTCATAACAAAATGTTAGGGCTCAGGCAGCTTGTTTAAATATGTTTAGTTACATGTACAGACCGTTTGTTTAAACGGCAGGAGGCAAACAGTCTCAGATCTACCCTGGGGGGTAGGGGGGGCGCCTCTGTGTTTTGGCTAGTCCTACAGTCTGATGCAAGCCTTGATCTAGACTGAATGGAGGATTGAAAGGTTAGAAAATTAGGAAGAAAGAAAAGAGATTGAGGCGAGAGCGTGCCAGTGCAAGCTCTCCAACAAGGGTGAAGGTGTGAGTGATGGTTTGCTCTCCTTCCCCCAATGCACTTTTTTTCAGATCATCTTTTCCTCGTGTTTTCAGCTAGTGTACACTCTCCTTTGCCTGCCCACTGCAAGTGCTGCCTGAAGGACAAAGACCAAGACACCTTGGCTATAGCTTTATGGAAAATCTCATTTCCAAATTGCCTGTGCTGAATATTGAAGATCCACCAGGTGTGGAAAGGACCTAAAGCATCACACAGAGAAGAGAAAGCAAAGGGAAAATCTAATAAAATCTAATAAATCTAATAATATTTTTTTCTGTTCTATTCTTTTCAGGTTCTTATCTCACTTCCATCACTGTGGTATCTGATCACTATACCTGCATCTGACCCATATGGGATAAGGAGCTATCACAAACTTTAAAAGATCAGGATATGCCCTTACTTCTAGGTTTTAGCCCAGATGTCTCACAGAGGATCTTACTGAAGCCAACAAGAGTTTGGGAAAAATAAGGGCTGAGGTCTGGACCTTGAATGAATTTTTGTGGGTCCTGGTGCTTGTCCAATCACATTGCACCTTACCAAATTCCATGTCCTGATCAAGGACAGATCCTATGAGATGCTGACATCTCATTTTAGGAAAAGTTGCAAGAAGAGATACAGTTAATACAACTGACCCTATAGCTTTTGGATATGTTGGATGGTAATCCTGTGATGGGGATGTTGTTTATGTGAATTGTGCAAACCACCACCAATAGCTACAAAAGGTGAGAAGAGTGAGAGCTAGAAGGCTTTGAGCATTGTTTCTCCTCCAAATGGAGTATCATTCAATCTATGGACAGATCTTGGCATACAGCATTGCAGAAAAAAAGCGCCTCTAATTTTATTTGCTTCTGGGGAATGACAAATTAACAAAAGATTTGTCAAATTGGTCCCACAAGGCACGAAAATTGGGAGCTAAATGGTGAAGCGGTCAGCCCCTTTGTCCAGATTTGCACTGCCAGTTTTGCTGGTGAAACTGACCACATCTACCCACTTGGGCAGGCATCTGCTTTGGGCGTGCAAACAAACACTTGCATGAAAAAAAAAGCAGGTAGATGAGAATCCACCCCCTTGGTCCAAATGTGTGCAGAATACACCTATCCTCAATTTTCAACGTGCACATGCCAAACTGGGTGCACAAATCCAGAGGCTGACTGAAAACACGGCTCTAAATATTAGATTTGGACAAAAGCCTTATGAACTTCAAAATTTTAAAAACTGGTCAGATATCAATATTTGCATTAGATTCTTTGTAAGAATTTCAGATGTGGACACCGATTTCTGCACTCTGTTTTTTATTTAATAATGTTATAAATTTGATTTTGTGTGTGCGCGCACACATAAACAGAGTTCATCTCTTTATACTGCCACCTTCATCCAATTATAGAAGTTAGCGATGGAAGAGATCTTTTGGGTTATCTAACTTATCTCTTTGCCAGTGCAGAATTGTTCCCAACAGAATACATATTCTCCAGTTCAGCAGGTCGAATAATTCCTTGTGAATAATATTTGTTGTGAATTTTGGCATTTTCCATCAAATAAATAAAGTGTTCGTTATCAGTGCAGCTCTGTTCTCCCTTGCTTTGTTTAATATAGTTTTAAAGCATCTCAAGTTATGCAGTTTCCATCAGGATCAATATTTTTTTTAAGTGCCTTTGCACAATAGCATGGATGCAGCATTAGAAAATTATTTCTTAATAATAAAATAAAGAAAGGAGGGAAACTGCTAAATTCCATTCTCCCTACCTCCACTCTCCTACAAATTTTCTGGAATTCAAGAACACATATTTCAGATGGTTTGGAGAGAATGAAGTTGGACTCTTAATGACACGCTTTTTGCTGTGTTTGAAACGAATGACTTATCCTGATCTTGCCCAGACTTTGTGCCACAGTTGAGTTCCATTTCTAGAAAATCCGTTTCTTTAATTCTGGCACTGCGTGTGGGACCCAGCAAATCATGGAATTACTGCTGTAACTTCGGATTAGTAACGCTTTCTAAATGATAGTCTAATTCCAGCCCTTCATGCTTTTCAGCGTTCAAACTCACACAGCCTTTTCCCTGAGAGGCCTCCTGTGGAATTAGTGCAGGCGTCCTCTTCCTCTGTTCTTTTTAATTTCTCCAATGACTTCTCATTAGAATATGAAATAACTAGAACTCCTCAAAACTTTTTTCTTGCCTTATAGTCACAGATTTATGCTAGATCCACCTCCCTTTATATTAATTATTATTATGCATTTCAGTTGCTAGACTGACAAGCACATTGCTATAGCTTTGTGAAATGTGGAGTCTGACACAAATGCAAGGTGGAATGGAAGTTTGAAAAGGCCACAACAAAAGATCTCCAGGGTTTCCCAGCTCTCCCTATCCTTTTCAGCATGTTGATGTAAACTAAATGCTCACACCAAGCAAAGCCCTTCTCTCGTGGGACTAACCTATTTGGCATAGCATGAGTTTGCACACACACACACACACACACACACACACACCAGCATGCTATAAAGAAGATATGGGGTGGAAGAACTTTCAGTGGGGAGGCTGGCTCTGACTGAGAAATAAAGAAGAGCTCTTGCCCTCAGAGTGATCTACTTACTTAATATTCAGGACAAGAGTTTTAAACTCAATGGAGAGTTTCTAGGGCAGCCAGACTTACAAAACAATGCATCTCCTAGAGTTCAAGCCAACATTTCTCCACATTGAACTGCATGCAGTGGAGTCTGCTGAGCCCACAGTGCCCAGACAGGCAGAGCACTATATGATCAAGAAAGGAGTAGGAGATGGAGGCAAGGAAGGCAAGAAAAGGAAGTCAGAAGAGTAGGAAAGTTCCCACAAAAGTTAATGAACACCCTGGGCCATCTCCCCACAGTCCTTACTCAAGTCAAACTGCTATTGAAGGCAATGGGAGAGTTTGCACTGGGTAAAGAATAACTAAGGGCCACATGATGGGGCACCAAATCAAACACCCCAGAGAAAGAGAAGACAAGAATAGCCATTAAGGCTAAGCTGATTGCATGCTGAGCTCTAGTACCCTCCAGGAACCTGGTAAGCACTATGCCTCCCCCAAAACACACACACACAAATCAGGAAGGAAAAAAAAAAGTCAAAGATTGTAAATCCTATTGTAGTTTTCAGTGTCAGGTGCCTTCCGAGAATTCCCAGCAGCATGGGTAAAATCTCCACAGTAATAAAAGTAGTGATGGCAATAAGGCCTATCTGGAATGAGATACTGAGTCATAGAGTACCTGGGGTCTGCATACGATGGCTGGCTTAACTGTGCATGCTCGCACACAGCTACATTAAAAAATAGACTGGGCTGGACCAGTGAGTGACACAACAGAAATAGCCCCGTGTGTGCTCCTGTTTGCAGATACAGCCGGTACAGATACTCTCTCTTTCCAGTTCTCAAGCAAGCCCCAGACAGAGAGAGTGGGGTGCTCTAGCCTAGACTGTAAGGCAGCAAGAATGTTCCAAGCCCATCTGCTGCTCAGGAAAACAAATCCAGCTGAAGCCCTTCCAAGGAAATGCAATACAACCCCACCCACCCCTACCCCCAAGGAAACAGTCCCTCTCCCGGCCTTTGTGGCCTCAGCACCCAAAGGATCCGGGTGATAAGGGCAATTGGTTTTAATTTGTCAGCTAGGAGCTGGGCCCCTCAGATGGACAGCCTGGCCCCTGAATTCCTGCTCTCTGATCGGGGGTCGCTTCAGCCAAGTCAGGCAAAGAAGCTTGTTCGCCTCAAATTGGCTGCTAAAATGTGCCAGAAGAGACTAAGCAGAGTGCACGGTGCTTTGTGTTACCATGGGAACGGAATGCAGATTTCCCAATTGCTTTTTGATTTGCTAGACATTGTAATATATATTATGTTTCAACTTCTCGGGTTTGCTGGGGAGGCAAAGAATCCTGTCTGCATGTTAACCATTCAGGCAACCGGGGGAGAGAGGGCCCACAGTGAAAGCAGGTAGTTTGTATGCAAGCAGAGTCTCCGTGGGAAGGCCTGCCCCTCGGATCCAGCCCCCTTCCCATTGAGAACCTCCCCCCTTCCTTTCTGCTCCGGTTCACTCCGTACGGAGACCCCCAACTCCACACAAAAGCAGCTGCCAAGGCCCATGAAAAGTGATCAAATTATCAAGAACTTGACCTCTCGGAGGGGCAAAGCTTTGGGAGGCCTGAATCAAACCCAGACCAACACAAAAAAAAATCCGAATGCTAATGCGCGCCTCGGAGTTTGACTCGCAGAATAATTTGATCAAGGGCCATTGTTGGGAGTGGAGTCTAAGGCACCCCCGTCCCCTCCCCTCCCCTCCCTTTTAGACGGGCTCACGCTGAAGCTGGTTTACATCCCCTGCTCCGGGAGCGAATTCCAAGACAGACTGGGGCAAAACGATTTATTGGACAGTCAAAACATGGGCTTCGCAGCTCAGCTGGCCTGACCGCTACCTGCCCCCCTCGCATGCAGCGACCTGGCTCCCCGGTGCCCCCCAACCCCCCGCCTCGGGCAATTCCACCGGCCACGCGGCTGCCCGGCTGGGAAAGTGCAACGAAACATTCCCACGGGCCGTTCCTGAGAACACCCAAGCGAGGCGCTTCCACTGCACGCCGAAACAGAGCCTGCAGAAAGGTACCTGGGTCTGAAAGGAGCTGGCGAATCCTTGGCTGAAGGTCGGAGAGGATCTGGGGGAGGAGTGAGTCTTGCTCTGTTCCTGGCTCCGAGTCCCTCCTTGGCCATTCGCCTCCCAGCTCCAGGAGGGTTGGGAAGTCATTTCTACTTTCGGTTATCTAGCTTTATGATGGCTTCATAACACTCATACAGCTAGATAACCAAAGACAGAAACAGCCCTCCTTCTTCCAGACTCCCTGCAGGGCTGCCCCAGGCGGGGGCTGGACCGAGGGCTGGGGCGTTCTTCTGTCTGCCACCAGAGGAGAAGAAGGAGAGAGAAAGAGAGAGAGAGAGAAACCCATGAAGGCATTTCATTCAGCGCAAAGACAGGCTCTCGCGGAGATGGAGCTGCCGCTGCTGCTGCGGATCAGAACTTCTGGAGCCCCCCCGCCCCCTTCTCTTCACGAGGTGAGACGCCCTAGGCTGGGGGGAGTAGCTGTCTCGCCTGCCGGTCATGCACTGAGGGGCTGAGCCGCCGGACAAGGGGAGAGCTTCTCTCTCGCTCACTGCTGGCCAACTTCTGCTCCTTTCTAATGTTAATCACCCCTCTGGGAAGTGACATCACCGCGGGCAGAGCCAATGAGAAGCCTTGCATTCAAATCAGCGCGCCTTCCCGCTCTTTTTGCTCCCAGACTTAAAAAGACCCCAACAATTTAACCCCCCCTCCCCACCCCGTTTTCACACATCACTTTCTCAGCCTCGTCAAGAAATGTCCCCATCCTCCCCACAGAAGAGCGTCTCAGCGGCTGGACCAGCCCACCTGCCCCAGGCTGGGAGCCTGGGTCCCTCTAAAGGCAGGCAGGGGTGCCAGGGATGGGACAGACCACAAGTCACATCCCTACTACGGGCGGAGTTCAGGGCATCCCCCAGCTCACGAGCCAGGGTCTGGCTATGGCCAGCCTGGGCGGCTCATTTATTCCCGCCTATAGCCGTGATGGGGTGGGGCTGGGAGGCAATGGAGACTCAGGGCGAAGATCTCCACGTTGCATTTCAATGTGGCTTTGCTCCAGTCCTGGCAAAGCCCCGGGCAACAGGTAAAAGCAGCGGCTGGCTCATGCTCTGTTTCACGTTGAATGGGCTGGATTGTGACTACACCCCCCGCAGCCCTTAGCTGGGATCTAACCAAGTCATTATTTTCGAAGCTTACCATTTCACCCAACGCATCTTCCGATCGGGTTTAAAGGCGGGAGTTAGATTGGAAACGGGACATGTTCACGTAGGGGAAACAGGGGCCACAACACGCGCGTACAGCACATATACCCGGCACACTCCAACGTGCACACGCTTCCCTCCCTCCAAAAGAACTGGAGATCCCAGGAAGGAACTCCCGCTTCCCTGAGCTGAAAAGAAGCCGCCCCGCCGCCCGCTGTGAATCGTGTCCCAGTCCTGGGACGCCGCTAAACCACTTCTCATGTAAATACCACCCGACATCGAAAGTGAACCCAAAGCGATGACTTTACCAATATGCAATTCCCATTCTTCTCTGCTACTTCACATTATCTCTCTGTATTTTGAATACTTCTAGGACAGGCGTTTAACGCGATATATACGTAGCGACGTATAATACACATGTGAGCAACACACCAGGTAATAAATACAATTTATCTTGGGTCATCTGACCTAAACCCAACAACTACAACAAATACGCAAGCTCCCGCCATTGCTAAGCATTGCTCCCTTAGATCTGACGAAGAGGTAAAATGTGACCTTTTGCAAACCAGAGGATATGTAAAATGAGCAGATTAGAGAGATAAAAAGCCCTGGTTACGTACAAACATTCAGATGCCCAACAATTCTAGGCTGATAGAGCGGGGCGGAGGGGGCGGGAATGAAACCCTCTCTTCAGAAATAAACTGGAAGCTCAATCAGGTTAAAAGCTAAAAGATCAACTCGATCAGCCCACATCTAAAGACAACTGTGTAAAACGCTGCAAAATGGGAAAGCTCCGCGCTGGGTTTTAGCACTTCCCCCAATGAAATAATGTGGTGTCTTTAAGCACACGTTTTGCAATATGCCATTTCTTTCTCTCTTTCTTGGGCAATAGTCAATCAGATTTCCCCTCGTTCAAATTTCCAAAGGGAGCACATTTCTATTAGCTGCTAATTCAGTCCATATATATCTATATATTTTAAAGCCGTCTTTGTTTGCTCCTTCGCCCAGCCCCGAAGAGACCAAACGTTTTTAATCTTCCTGAGCAATGAAATCTGCATCAACCTAAACCCCTCACATGGTTTCTTTTTATATTCTAGCCCGAGATTTTTAGCTGCAAACCTGAGCGGCATTTGGTGACAGACAGCTTTGAAGAGTCTCTTCACCTGGCCGCATTTGGCAAAAGCTTGCACATTGGCGATGAAAGGATATAAATTCAGGGCTAGCCCCTCCCTTACTGTCTTTATATATTCTGTGCAGCCCAGCCACTCACCGACATAGCCATGTCAGAGGAAAACTCTACCAGTGTCTGTATTTGTGTACACGGGGATTGTGTGTGTCGTGGATTTAGTAGCACGCAAGCAGTTGTCTAGTTCACTACACACAGGACTAGACACCGCCTGAGGTCTAATTCCAGCTCTGCCACCGACTCATTGTGTAGCCTGGGGCAAATACCTTGACTCTCTTGCCTCAGTTTCCCCACCTGGAATTTTGGGGGTAACATTATTTACTTACCTTAATGGCCACACAGCACTCTGGAAATATCAGGTGCTATCGAAGGACCAGTAGCTAATAGCACCTGAACGAAATATACAATTCTTTCTTTCTTTTTTTCCCCTGTTTTTTTAAAATACGTTTTTTCGGTCTTATTGCACCGAGGGAGGAAAATTGGCTTCTAGCACACGGTAAAATACCCAAAACCCAAGAGCACAAGAGAGGCAGGACTAGAGAGTGGGAGGGCGCTTGGTCTACCTCTGACCATGTAACGGATAAAGCTCTTGGTTTATCCCTCTTAATGTAGGCGGCACGTAGAATAATAAGGATAGCGGGCCATGTCTAGCCTGGGTCGCTGTTCTGCATTAAAGAGAGGAATTTTTGTGGGGATGATAAAATAAATTGGGGAGGGAGGGGATCCTCACGGTCTCAGTTATTTCTCCTCCGCTGGACAAGAAAAGCAGATTATATTTCCAGGTGTTTGTTTTTGTTGGGTTTTTTAGTAAAATGCATGGTTCTTCTTGACAGGGGCAGGATGCGTATTACCAGGGCATACCCGCATCCTACTGCTATGGACAGGGGGAGGCTTAATACCTGAGAGAAACGGGCCCTTTTTGGTACAATTTAAGCAGGATGCACACAAAATGGCTTCTTGGTACACTGCAAAGAACTCACAAGCAGCCTGGGAACTGCATCCAGGCCAATGGCAGGGTGCGATTGCTCGATTTGCCAAGGATTTCATTGTGTTTTCACTGGGGGCAAAGGAAGAAAAAAAAATACCCAGTAGGAGTGTAACTCTGAAAGTCCCCTGCCTCCCCCAGGCCGGGGGGAAGGCAAGGCAAGGCAAAGCCTTTGCAGACCCGCTCACCTGGGCAGCTAAAAGGGGCATGCGAAGAAATTCGATCAAGTTGGAACACTGGACTCGAAGTCATTCCTGCCTTTACCTGACGTTACAAAACCAGGCCCGCCGGCGGCTCGCCTCCGGTTCGGCTCATCTCGGAGCTGGAGAAGCCAGGGACCAGGTTCGAGCCACGTAAAGACGCAGACTTTTCCCGACACACACGATGGAAATGTTGGGAAGCGGGATGGGATTTAGGAGGTTAATCCCTGTTGGCGGCTTTCTCCTGGATATTTAAATACTCATTAAATGAACCCAACGCTGATGTCCTAGAGTTGGAATGTCACAGAGAGACATTTGTACTTATCTGCGCCTTTGTTTCTCTTTCCCTCTTCTCGCTGAGACATTTCAGAGCCTCAGCTGGGCTTCTTTAAAAGCCCAAAACAATATTTTATTTATAGATAAATAGAGAGAGAGATAGACACAGATTTTAAACATGTGTATACACACATAGAGAGAGAATTACCGAGAGATAGATGGATACATAGATAGATAGATAGGTAGATAGATAATGCCGGGGGAGAATTTACTTTTAAAATCTGAATAGCTAAACCTCTACTATTGCAGCAACCCTCACCCAGCTCTCCTGACACCTCCTGCACCGCCACCGTGAGCCATTTGTCACATCAAAATAAAATGGACGCGCAAACAACACTTTTGCCGGGGTTTGAAAAGGAAAAGAGCCCAGATTTTAAAATGAGCCATATCCAGCTCAGCTGCCCCCTCAAGTTCCCAGACTGGGCATCGGGTGGTTCCTAAAGAGGCGGCAATGCTTCTGCCCACAGAAGAGGGCATCTCCCGCCGAGACCTTGTTACACGGTTGCAGTGTGTTTAATCCAGTTCGTCGCGGGCTGGAATTTGGAAGGCGACGTTCTATGATTCTCCGGCCCTGGCGTAGGGAAAGGCGCTCAGGCGCCGGTGAATGCAGCGATCAGGCGCGTCCCTTTTAATCTGTGTGCCAGCCGCCTCACTCCAGCCCTCCATTCCGCGAGGACGCCGAGCAAGCCGTACCGGCGCTGACAGAAACCGGGTGGCTGAGGCTCGGTTCTGTCCGGAGCCAGGAAACGAGCCCAGACTCCTTCGGCGAGCGCTGGGCACAGAGCTACAGCCGCCGAGCAGTGGCACTGACCATGGTGCTGCAGACGCGTTGCCATCCCCCCGGCGCTGCGCGGGGCGCCCTGGCCTGCTCCCCTAGCGGGGCTTCGAGCAGCCCCTGGATCACCAGCTCCATCCCGAGCCTGCAACAAAAACAGCCGCGGAATGGTCCCAAATCCAGAGATCCCAACCCAGCCTGTCCCCCCCCCCCTGCGCTTCGCCTGGCTCAAGCCAGGAAACCTGCGGCGCACGGGGGGATTCTCTTCTGGGGGTGGGCTGGGAAGTAACCAGAGAAGGGAGACGCCGCAGCCCGGCGAGCCTCAGGCAAGTAGGCCATGGGGGTTGGACCCACCTGATCTGGGGGGCTCCTGCTACCTAACTAATCCAACAGGCCTCAGTGAAATCCGGACCCGCGCAACAGAGCAGGATCGACCGAGCGGCTCGGCCCCTCTCTCTCTCCATTCCCGGCCCTGCTACAAGAGCACGCCTCTGTGCTTCCTCCGGGTTCAGACCAAGCAGACTCTCTGCTCTGGATAATGCACTTCACGGCCCCATTTCCCTCACGGCTGGTTCCGATCCAGAAAAGGATCGGCATTCCGTGGCTGTGTGTGCAAAGAAGCACTCGGGAATGAACGAGGAGCTTTCACTGGCAAACGCATAGCCATCTGCATGGCACTCTGTGTGTCTGTCTCTGTGTATCTATATTTGATATATATAGGGAGATATGGATATAGTGTGTGTGTGTGTGTGTGTGTGTTCCTGCCTGCATAATTACAGCGCCCTGCCTGCGTGTGCACGGGAGCATGTATACATTCCCGTGCGTGGCACATCTACACCGCCGCCTGAAATTAACGCATCTGTATGTAGATTGCGCGTCTGTGGGTGCAGAGAGCTGGCGAGAGATAAACATGCTAAATGTGCTCCACGGTGTGTGTTTAGCAGCCAGGAATCAGTGGAGAATCACATCCCCACGAATCCTAGCCTCTGAAATGTCCCCATGCCCGCCTAGTTCTGAAGCAGCCAGCATAAAGAAATGCTGCTTCTCCACTCCTTGAAATCCTCGTGTAATAATCAGGCCGCTCCTGAATTATTTAATTTGATCATCCCGTAAAGAGCCCCCTGCCTTTTCCCTTTCTACGTCCTGCACGTCTGACGTCACTTTTCTTTAATTAGGAGAAGTTATTTTTAGCCAACCTAGAGTAACCCCTTTTCCTTGCAGTCTCAAGTGCATCTCGTCTTAATTGTTTTTCTTTTCCTCTCTCAATCGAGGCTTTGCCAACTTTACACTGAACCTGCAGCTCCCGATGGGCATTTAGGAAACGTGTTGCTTTATTTAGTAATTAAGAGCTATAGCAATGTAAGCCAAGCACTTGAGAAACAGAGCAACCATGTCACAAGGACTGTATTGCTCTCCTTTTATAACGTCAGGGATTTGAAATTGATCCACAAACTATGACATTTTCCCTGGACGATCTGCTGTTTTTCGGGCCGTCTGATTATATAAAATCCATACAGTTGTTATAGATAATTTTAGGCCGCAGCCTTAAGAAAAAAATGGACTATATTGTATGCACACATACACACATACTGTTATATACAAATGTAGGTATGTGTACACACCACACACACACGCACGATTATTTTTTCTTAAGGTTGAGGCCTAAAATGATACTATTTGTTCCAATCATTTGAAACCCGAATTTAAGAATTTAAAACAAAACAAATGGAGAATGAGGCAATATTAAACATCCCGAAAAACTGTAGGAAGAAAAGAAAGAAAAGAAAGGGGGGAGGGAGAAAAAAGAGAAAGGAAAGCGAGAAAGGAAGGCCCGGAATCCTTTAGCAAAATAAACTGAAACCAAAGAGACCAGAGAATGCAAATATAACCGTTCACTGGCATTCAGTCCCTAAATGGAACAAATCTGTGACATATGTGGCATATGTGATAGTGAATATCTGGGGAGCTAACAAACATTGCCCCCAACATTTTTTCTAATGCAAAATTACACGGATCGGCTTGAATAAATTCTGAAATTCAGCAAATGTACTCGTTCGAGCAGAGTGCCTGTCACGGCAAACCCTCTCCTGTCTGACATCGAGTTTGCAAGGCCGGCCACTTCGCAGAAGGGACAATTTTTCCTTTTTGTTATTTTATTTAACTCCAGGCCCAGAAGATGGAATCACGGGCTCTTGGCACTGAAATATTTGCCCCTCTCCGTTTATTTGAAAGGTGCAGTAACATTTTAATTCACGTTAATATTAACAGCTCTCTCTGAAATCTCTGTTGAGATCTAATGATATTTCAGGGCAGCACGCAGTCCTTTTCTGTTCTGTGTTACACACACGCACACTCAGCTACGGGTTAGCACAAGCGTTAGAACCCGCTTTGTTTGTTATGAACATTGTGATAAAATGCTCGCTACATTACAGCTAGACAGACATCGGTACCAGGCCTTTGAAATCACAGCTGGCTTCGGCTAGAGTTCAATGGAGACACCTTCCGAAAGCCCCTGACAAAAGCGCTGATTATAAATTACCAACTTCTCCGGCGTCAGATCAGCTGAAACTCTTGGAAGCAGGGACCCCCGCGCACCCAATGGGTGTCAGAGTAACAAAAATGCCCGGGGGAATAGGCCGCTAATCTATTCCCCCAAATACACATTGGAAGGCCTGCCTAAAAGCGACCCCCTTCACAACAAAGGTCCCTTTTCTCACACTGAGCCAATCCTCATCAGTAGTTTCCTATGAACCTTTCCTGGGGGGGAAGAGATGCTCCCCGAATGGATACACATTCGCCTACTGGAGTCAGATTTTTTACCCTCGATTTCTGCTTCGTCTTTTCCCCATAAACGTGCACCGTTCCCACAGCCTCCCCATTCCGGTGTGGCCCCGATTCGTGCCTCTTCTCCCACCCTACCCGCCTTCTCCCTAAGCGTATGGACTTGGCCATGAGATTGCAGGAGGGGGAAGGAAGAGCTTTCGCTGACCGTGGCGTTGCCAGGCTCCGGGGTGTCCGTGGGTCAAGGCTCGGGAGAAGCGAGGATCCCTGGCGCTCCCCGTCGGCAAAGGCGCGCTCCGCCGGGCACGCAGAGCCGCGGCTTCGCTCCGCTGCCATTTGCTCGTTTCACTGGGAAGTCCAAGCGCAGGGAGGAGGAATCGCCCCTTCCCAGATGAATCCCCCACGAGCCCAGCTCCCGCCCGGCCTCGCCCCAGCCCCACTGCAAGCCGAGAGGGGTCGTTGCACCCGGGCCCCTCATTCTGCCCCTCCCCAAGCCGGTCTCCCTTCCTCCGCCGCCGGGCAGGCCAACAGCCCGTCAGGGCTGGGGAGGCGGAGAGGCAGCCGCCGCGGCCAGGAGCCAGCGCGCACTTACCCTCCGCGGCCAGGCGTGGACGAAGGAAGCCGGCACAGCAGCGATCCCTGGGAAGAGGAAAGGCAGGCGAAGGAGGCGCGGGCGGCGGCGGCAATCCCCAGCCAGGCAGGCGCTGATCCTCCCCCCCACCACCACCACCCCGCTCCTCCAGCGGCTTCTCCTGCCACGGCCCGGCCCTCTGGCCCCGGACCTCTCCAGCGGCCAGGCGCGGGGAAGGGATGAGGGAGCCCCGGCTGGGCTCCGTGCGTCTTCCCAGCTCGTGTTAGCTCCAGGCTCTGGTTCCTCTCCAGGCGCCTCCTCTGCTGGCAGGCTGAGCCCGCAGTGACGTCAGCCCCGCAGCATTTTACTCACTCCAACCATGGCGGAGGGGAGGGGGAGCGGCGGGAGGGGGGGGGAGGCAGGCGATGGGGGGGAGGCGGGGGCGCCTGCAGGTTCCACCGAACGGCAGCCCCCACGTCTTAGCCTTTAATTAAGACTCCGAAGGCGTCCCAGTTAAACCCCAGCGATGGCGGACCCGATAGGGTGCTCTGGAAGCCTTTTAAAAGTCCAGTGACGCCCCCCCTCCGCCCCCCCGCCAAACCTCCCTGTTTAGCGGCTAAACTGAAAGGCAGAGATCTGATTTCTGGGCAGGTAAATGCTTCGCTCTCATTTTCTTGGGGGGTGGGGTGGGGTGGGGGAAGGGAGGGCATTGCCAGCCCCAAACCCACCCGAGCTAACTGGGGCTTCGGGTTCTCATTGCATTTCTCGTGGGGTTCAGCGTATCTAGTGGCCAGGCTTGGGTCACGAACGCCTCTCTGAATAGCGAGCGGCGGGGGCATCTTATTGTCTGGGGGTTGCATTTTATTCTGCACTCGAATCCCGGTATCATTACTGGGATCCCAACAGCTCCAGCTCCAGGGAAGTGTGTACAGCCCCTTGGACGTGTGCATCTCTGCATATTCACAGCAATAGCCTCACCCACATCACACAGAGGTAGATGGGAGAAAGCGAGCAAGAAACAGATAGCAGCACACGCCTCCCTCGCTACTTCCCACCCGTGCCATAGGCACCGGGAAAACAATGCTCCTCTGTCTGCAGTTAGGGGCCAGACATTCTGACTACACCGCCTGCAACATCGCCTTCCCGGGTCCACAAGATCGCGGCCTCGCCCCTACCCCTTCCAGCAGATGAGGGTGTTTTATTATCTCCACTAATTCCGCTCAGCTGGGACAGCACAAGACCATTTCCCTGGGTCAGTGTCATTTCTTCCCTGGACATGCTGCGGGTCCCCCTGTTCACTTTCCCAGTCGCTGTCCAAATGCTGAAAATTAACTCAGGTTCGCAAAGTACAAAGCGGTAAGGCTGGCCCGGGGAGGGTGCCATTCTGCAGCGTGCACAGAGCCTGAGCCGGTGCTGGGTGTCAGGGCACGGGGCCGCGGTTCTCAGCCGCTTTCCCCGGCTCAGTCGGCTGGAGCAGCAGGGGAGGTCCCGCCGGCTGAACTTGTCAGCGGTCTCTACCCATCCATCAAAACCCAGACGGACAGACAGGCCAAGTTCATGAGCAATCAAGTTAACCCATTGCAGTCCGCCTCCCTGCCGTACAATGCCAGGCACCTATAATTAGAAGTCTTCAGGCTTCTACTAGCTTCTTATTCCTGGGGCATATAAAAGAAGCTTTAATTTCTCCTTCGCTGTTTCCCTCTTCATTTCATTTCATTTCATTTCTCCTCTCCTCTTTTCCTTTTCGTCTCTTCCGTCTCTCCTATTTTTCTTTCTTCCATTCTCTTCCTCCTTTAATTTTTTTTCATGCAACTTTAAAAAAAAAAACACCCACTATCCTTAAAAAACCTTTCCCACTATCCATTTTCTTTCGTTCTTTCCCTGTATTTCCTGCATTACAGTTTGCTTTGATTTTTATTTAAAAATCTTTCCAGCCCAGTTACCCATTCCCTATTTGTGTTGCCGCCTAGCTCTTTCCTAGCACTGAAACAATTATTTTAAACCCAATGGAGATACCATACACTGTACTATTTTATTTAATACTATATTAAATAAACAGGCTATGTAAAACAACATAACGTCTCACCTTGATTGCCTTTAGATTTTTGCATCTGAAGGTTGCCAAGAGAAATCACACAAATGACAATGCAATAGAGATCAAAGCTCTCTGACTTTTGCTGTATTTTATTCTAAATCAGTTGTTAGATAATTTATCCGCACATCTTCCCTGGAATTGCCAGAAACCCCTTTGCTCAGCCTAGGTGGAAATCGCATTGCATTGTCAGAAAATAATAATAAATCGCACCCCTCCATGCTAAAGCCCCCCTTCCGCCAAAGTTTATTTGCCCTAATAATTAATTCACAGGAGCTTAACTTTGTTGTAACCCTGGCGGTCTTTTCATTAAAAAATCCCCGCGTTTCCTATTGAATTAGCTCTGCTCCATTGCCGCTGAAATGAAGACGCCAAACCAACTTTTACCCTGAGCATTTTCTCACCAGCCCAAAGAAAAGTCTCTCTCCTTTCCTTTTCTCCTTTTTTTTAAAAAAAAAAAATCAAGCACCCAGGCAGTGGACGTGTCCTGAAATTTAACTACTTTCAAAGTCTTTGTTCAGGTCACACTGGGGCTCCATTGTCACCCTATTGAGAGAGTTTATTGCCAAGCCAACCTTGAATGAATTTAGGCAGGCGCACACCGAAATGAGTGCTAGGCTGGGGAGCAGGGTTTATTTGCTGTGTATCCCTCGTCTTTCCGGAGGGAATGAACTACCCATAGCGAATATAACATAGATAGGCGCACACAGAGCATCGATTTACAAGTCCACCGAGAGAATCAGCTCTCTGCTCGAAACAAACACGGACAAAGGTGTCTCCATAGGGCGAACGCCTTTGTAACGGGCGATCGGGAATAACCCGAGCTCCATCACCGGGGGAAAGACAATCAGCAGCCTTAACAGACTTCAAACACACACGCGAGCGCGTGCTTTTGTTGTTTTTAGCGAGCAAACAAACCCACCCTCAGCCCGGGACCCGCAGCTCCACGGGCGACATCAGCGGAAGGAGGCGTTCCAGGGGGACTGCGGCAGCTACTCGGTTTCAGGAGGTGGAGGAGCAAGTTGGGCTGTTGGCATTTTCCCTCCCTTTCCCCCTTGTAATCAAACCCCGTGAAACAGCCTTGCACCGGGTGCCACAGAATGCGCTCGGGCTGCAGGGCAGCAAGGAATGTAACAGCGGCCGCCCGCGCGGTAAGAACGTGCGGGGTGACTTACCTTGGAGAGTCCACCTGCGGTCCAGCCTCTACCCTCGCTGTCTGTCTTCCTCCGCTAGCCCGGAGCCCCAAAAGGGAGGGTCTTCCCCCTCCCCCCCCACACACACATCTAGTCCCAGCTCCCTCCTCTCACACTCTCTCTTCACTTCTGGAACTCGGGGGCTTGTCTCCGGAGCAGAAAAAGGAGGGTGCTTTTCAGATTGAAGGGGGGGGGGGGATGAGAACTGCAGGGAGATGTCATTTCAGCGGAAAAGGCCTATAAGATGTGGCACTCGGGCACGGGCTCCCCACGTAGGCCCATACGTCACCTATAAAATGCGTGGGCAGCTCCTGCTCTCCTATGCCTCCTGTCCTGGGGAAAAAAAAGAGAAAGAAAAGAAAATCTGTAAAACTCTTCCCCTGGCTCCTCGTGTGCTGGGGAGAGACAGGCAGAGGCCGGTGGGTGCGGGCTGTGTGTGGGGGGGAGGGGGGGATGCAATGATTTTAAAAGGGGGAGGGAAAGAAAGGGATGGCTGCGGTGCCCACCTGGTTTAAAGTTTGCTCCTGACGAGAGAGGCCGATGAGGCGCCGTTCGCAGAGCTGCGCACCGGCCAGAGACTCCGACAGCCGGGGCAGAGCGGTCCAGCTGCCTGGCGCCTGGGCTCTCTCTCGCTTAGGAAACTTTCCCCGAGTCCAGTTGTTATTTTCGGCGGCGCGTTGGGTGAACGGGAGAGAACAGGGAGGGAGGGGGCAAAAACTTGTATCCGGGAGCACCAAGCTCTGGTGAGATCGAGGTGACACAAGCTGGTTTTAAGCCTATCCTTAAATCTCCCTGTGTTGTTAGCAGCCCGGCCTACGGCTCTGGAGTCGGACGGGAACTGGTGCTGATGCACGGGCGATGGGAAGGGGACGAGGACGCACCCGGACCAGCTGCGCGTGCAGGACCTAGAAGGACCGATCGCCAGGCGGAATGGACTCCAGGGTTTGTTTACAAACCAGCTGCCGGCCCTTCACCCAGGGCGTGGTGGGGGAACCTCCCCGGCCATCAGCCCGGCTAAGCAATGGACCGGCCCGGGCTGACTGCCCGGCCACGCAGCCCCTGGAGCAGGCGGGGCGCTCCGGGCCGAGCGTTCGGACACTTGATCGCTCCGACTTGGATGCTTCCTTCTCCCTCCCCGAGCTCCGCTTCCCGGAGCACTTTCGCCTGCAGAGGCGACGGCTGTTCTCCAGGCACCTACCCCGGGAAAGCCTCTCTTGGCCCGGCGTTTGTTTCCTTTTGTTCGGCAGCTTTTGCTGGGCAGCCGGCCCTGGGCGCACAGACTTTTACCCCTCGTGCGCTCGTTGCATCTCACCTTCCAAGGCTGGGGACCAGAGGATAGCTGGGAAGGATCCCGAGGTTTCTATCGCCACGGTCCGAGTTTTCCGGCCGTGCCGAGAATCTTTCTATAAACACGTATATATTTCCAGTGTGTGTGTGTGTCAGACACACACACACACACTGCATTGCCAGATTCGCTGTATATACATATAGTTACACACACGGTAAGATGCATGCACACGCTTAATATATTTAGCCTTTCCGTGTGTAACTATATTACCGAGCAGTCCATCCATTGTGCACCTGCCCCTATTGTGTTTATTTAATAAAGTGTTTGCTCAGTCAAAACGTAAGGGAGCTCTCCAATATTCAGAAACGGGATTTTGGAGGACAGCTGGTCGCCTGCCGGGCAGATTTCCCTCTTAAAATAGCAAACAAATAAACCAACCGACAGACCCACATTATGCGGTGACAACAGCCCCATAAAAAGTACATTTTAAAATGTCTCTCCCCACGCTTATTTTACAGGGAAGGTCTCCTATGGAGAGATTCGTTTGTCTATAGCTATCCCCAATCCAGCTGGCTATTTTTGCTTACTGTTAAATGTCTATTGGAAGGATACACGTTGAAATTAAAACCTTGCCCACCACTGATAAGATGACCGTGGCCATATTCATGCTTTTTCATTTGTTTTTAAAGGCTCCATGGCATATGAAGTTGCCCCTTGCCCTGCAAGCACGCTGATATTCGTGCACTTGTATTCAAAGAGCAAATGCCCCCTGTTCACACTACATATATACTATCCCCTAGGTGCCCGCTGTGTGCGGGTCTATCGAGCTCTGGCCAGACATAGGTAACCGGCTTCAGATTCAGCTACAGATCGGACGCGTTTGCTCGCAGGCCCCCTTATTTCAAGTAAAGGAATCCACAGAAGCCCGCCTGTGCCACCAGGCGACCTCTTTATGATCCCCTGAGTGAAAAGGGCAGCGAAATACACGAGAGAAGAATGGGCAAGTCCTTGACCCCTGCCCTTTAGATTTTGTTCTTTTCCCTCTGAAGCAGGGTGATAACAATGCGGGTCCGGTCTCTCTGAATGGAGAAGGACATGCGAGGTTAAGCAAAGTCCCCGTGTCCCCATTGTCTGGCCTGTTTGTTGCGATCATGTTAAGGTAACAGGCTTGTTTACGTCTTCGCAGGAGATTGTAGGAAAGGAAGCGCTTGGACCGTTACCGACAGCACGCCGGGGGGGTTCTGGTTTCAGTTGGCGGCTGCTGTGGAGATACACAAACCCGCTACGCCCCCCCCCCTTTAAAATATGTTTAGATTTCAAACGGGCACGTAATTTGGGGAATCAACGTTATGTTTTTCGATCCCGGTGTGACCCTGATTGTGATGCTCCGGAAAGGTTGGCTTGAGAATGGCTTGAATGTTTCCTTTAAACACAAAAAGAGCCCGGCGCTGCTTTTCGCAAGGAGTTGTGTCTGAGCCCGGGTTTTCAGAAAAAGGAAATGCTGCTGCCGCGTGCAATAAAGCCCGATTTTAGTCCACCGCGGTGAGTACTGATCTCGGGCGAGACGTGTTAGTTTTAGTGGCAGAGCTCGGTCCGACAGAACGGCTCGCGTTTTGCGACGTTCAGAGGGATTTTGCAATGAAAAAAAAAAAAAAGCTGTCCCCGTTTCGTTCCACGCACGAGAGTTTTCATTAACAAACAAAATGAAGGGGGGGGGGGGGAGAATAAATTGACCCCCCTGCAAAAAAAAAATTAGAAGAGAAGATAAAAGAGGTCAATACCATTTTTGCGGACTATGAAAACAAAAGAGCACCTTATTAAAGCTAAAAGGAAATAAACCAGCAGCGATCAAAATAAAGTTATTTTCTTTAACACAGGGCTCAGGATTTGACACTTTGGGACTGTGCTGAAGGTGCCGAAGAAATAAAACGTCTTTTTTGTTTGCCTAATCTCTCAAATTAGATTGTATATAAGAAACGAAGAGCTATTACACCCGTCACAGAAAAACACGTGTAAAACATCACACACTCCATCTTTGTGTGTGTTTGTAGCATACACAATGCCCGCTACACATGGACATATACCATGTGTGTGGTATTATGTACACTATTGTGTGTGTGTGTGTGTTACACCCGCAAACACGTGCCAGATAGAGGAGACGTTCCCGCTGCCACAATTTATGGCACAAAATTCATCTCTTCCCCTTCTCTTCTCTCCTGTGAGAGGCTGCTGCCATTGCAAAATGAAAACATGAAGCTCTGATCAAAAGAGCAAACGCGCACAAATATCACCGGCTGTGTGTAAATGTGTCTGTTGCAACTCGAAGTAAAAAGATGGATAATTTGACGGTCATTTTTGTATTTTTCCTTTAAAAAGTCTTGTGAGCCAGGCTGCATTTGAAGTCGAATTGAAGCCTGTTTTGTTTCGAGGTGGAACTGTCAGGGCTGCTGTGGACAACAGCGACACTTAGTGGCTGGTTTGGGAGCTGACCCGTATGTGTGTCCAAGGGCAGAACTACAATGGATAGAACTGTTTAAGTCCAGTCTTATTTTCCAGACCTAGCGGGTTAACATTCCCTCTTAGGGTCGTTCGAGCTCGTTGCATTCAAACTTCTCCTCATAACAACATGTTTTACTGTTACTGAAAACACTGGTTTCGAGTCCGGGCTTGTTTGCTGGTTCGCATTTGCTGATTTGGGTTTAAACCGCAGACAGCTTGTCAATGAATTATATTCCCCCCTCCCCGTGAATTAAGACGTACATTAAATGCTGTCGCTCTCCTATCAGAGCGATGATTTTATTTGGTGCCATAGGTATGGACTGAAGGAATGGTCCTTTGACTGAGGTTGGGGGAGGTTTCCCCCAATTTAATGACACCGACACACACATATTGTATATATTTCAACGTGCTGGTATTTTATAGTTGTGAATTTGGTTTTTCCTTTAATCCGAGCACTAAACGTAGGACCAATTTCATTCTCAGATGGACAGAGAAGAGAAATCTCCTGAAAACATCTTACAAATTCACTTAAGCTGAAAATGGGCATCGCTTCTCCTTACTGCAAATTTTTACATTTTTATCTGCTTAATTTGTTCGGTTTTAATTTAGGAGACAAGATATTGGACACAATTATTTCCATCTCCCTGACACAACTTTCCCAAATTCTCAAATTAATCGAAACCTTGGAGTCTATAAGAAGGTTTATACCAGGCGAGAAGTAATTTATACGAGAGGCGCATTTATGGGAAGGCCTCCAATTCGTACCTCAAATACAGAGTAGAAAATATTGCCAAGTATGTTTATTATAATGTATCGTTTTTAATTAAACAGAAATGGCAGACAGCTGGGTGATTTAAGGGGCTATATGGAGTGGTAAGTATAAAGCAAACCGTGACTGCTGCTTGCTGTTAAAATGTAATTTAAAATCAAATATTATCCACCAAAATCGATATTTGTCAGTTTGCTGGTAACAAAAAAGTAAACGAAATTAAAAAAAAAAGATTACAGAAAAGTTTCTGATCAAACTAACCACTGAAAATGATCTGCATTGTTTCTCTCTAATCCTCAGTGATAGAATCAGCTAGACCTCAAGAGTGCCCTTCGCCTGCATGAAGAAAACGCGGTCCCAATACATGTCGTAGCACCAGGGAGGTAGAAAATCTGTATTTTCTCAGGCACCGTGCAAACCCACGGCAGGCTTCGCATCTTCATCTTGCACCTGCTAAATGGAACCTAGTATAAACTACATGGCAAAGGGAGGGTGGGGTGGGGCGGGAGGGGAAACCTCAGCAAAGCCCTGTTGCTCTGGGATTTTATTTCAAGAGCTTTGGGAGCATAAGGAAAATAAAAACAAGAAATAAATCAAATTCCACAGATGCACGGTCCCAGCCTCCGTATTGTGCCTGAGAGGGGACTAGGTGAGGGGGTGTCACTTGCTCAGGTCACTTTTACTGGGAGAGGTGTGTGTGTGTGGGGGGGGGGGGTGACAGGGCGTCCCCTGAGTTTCTAGCCATTATTGGAACCCAGAAGGCTGAGCCAGGACTAGAGCTACCTTCGCTCCTCCATCTGCGGGGGGAGGAGGAAAGCCACCTGTGCAACGTGGCTAGAACAGGCTCTACCCACGTCTCCACTGTTATGTTCCAGGACGCTCAGATCAGCCCCAAGCACTCTGCTGGGAAGAGAGGCACAAACCCTGCCTCGTTTGCTCCTCGATTCACGATCCAGAGCTGGCTTCCCGCTTGGCTTTGGGGGAATCTACAACTCCCCAAGAGGAGCCTCCTTGCCCCGACACTGGGCAGCCCGGGGTGGATACCTAGCAAAGCCCGCCCTTGCTAGGCAAGGCCTAGGCCAAGCCTGCTGGGGGGCTCATCCTGTCCCCTCTAGCCTGGGGGCAGCAGCCCCTCTGCCAGCACCTTGCCCCGCCCCAGCCAGCGGTGGAAGGCACGGTGCGCTCCCCTAGCGACTCGGCAAGGCCAGGCTGCGGCTTGTTGCTGATCTCCACAGCCCCCGCTCACAGCCAGGTGAGCTGAGCCGGGGGTGTGAATAAGTGTTACACGGGACTGGGGCTTGTTTGATGGGGGGGGTGGGGAGCGGGGAGATTTCCTCTTGGAGCAAGCGCCCAGGGCAGAGGGAGGTGGAGGAGCCAGGCCGAGGCTGAGCAGTGGGGAGGTAGCTGCGGGCTCTCTCTCTGCCAGGGGGTCGCTATTCCAGTCCGGGCTGAGTGGGCGAGTGGACGCTCCTAGGTCATCGCCGGGCACTTTCCAGCTGGTGCCACAAACCCCAGCTGCGCGGGGAGCGGCCGGGATGGGAAGCGTCGGACCAAGCGGACACATGCTCCCCTCTCCCGCCCGCGCTCAGTAAGGCCATGGGCATGGGCTGGGGAAAAGGCCGGGTGCGGCCAGAGATCGACACCCAGGGCACCTCCTGCCGCGGGGGGCGTCCGTCCCCCCCTCCGCACACACAAGCCCCGGCTTCCCCCCACCCAGTGCCTAGAGGCCGCGATCTGGATCCTCACTCACGCCAGGCTCCCCGGGGCTAGAGCCCTGCCCCTTCCCGCTCCACAGATGGAGCCTCTCCGGGGCTGAGCTGCCGGAGCTGGGGAAGGGAAGCGAAGCGGGCCGCAGGGGGAGCTCAGAGCCGAGGCTGTCTCAGTCCCACGCCGTTCCGACCCCCCCCCCCCCCCCGGCAGGCCGACACTGGAGAAGGAGCTGCGAACCCCGCAGCCGGAACGGGGCGGCCCCGTCTCCTGCACCGCTTACCCCGACCAGGGCTCCAAGGGGCCGGGGTGGACGGGGACGGGAGGCCGAGGGGCGCAGGGCACCTGCCTTGGGGTGAGGGGTCTGGAGCGGAGCTGGCCTGTCTCTGACGCTGCCGGGCCTCGGGTGCGGGCGCACCGCGCTGCTACAGAGCCGCTTGGGTGGAAGGAGCCGAGGGAAGGGGCCTGTTCCCCAAAACGGGGCCCCTCTCCGCTCCGAGAGGCGGCCAGCTCCGCCCCAGCCCGGAGCTTTGCGCTCAGTTGCAGGCCCCGGCCCCGAGCCAGCCGCAACCCCGGCCCTGAACAGCTCTGAAACTTGCCACTCCCAGCCCCAGCCCCCTGCTCCAGCAGAGACCCGGATGAGGAACCCCCTGGGTCGAGGGGGCCCAACCCTGCCCTGCGCTTCGTTCTCACTTAGCACTGCCCGCCACGGCCCGCCGCTGGCCCTTCCCAATTCATTAGCTAACCCCTGCGCGCCCCGTGCGCCTAGGACTGGCCGGCCCAGCCCGGAGAGAACGGGGCAGGGACCCAGCACGCTTGCTTTCAAGCCCAGACAGGTTGGTGCTAGGCGGAAGCGGCGTGGGCAACACTCCGCCCCCCCCAGGAGCCGGACGAGAGAAGCAGCCAGGCTGGGCTAACTTTACCCGCCGGCTCGTCCAGCATCCAGAGCCCGAGCGCCGGTGCTGCTTGTGCCCGCAGACGCTCCACGTGGATGAGGCTAGCGAGCGGCTGCATAGGAGACGAGCTAAGCCTTCTCCATTTCCTGCCCCGCCTAAGGCCCCGGGCCCTTCCCAACCCCTCCTGTCCAGGCACAGGAAGCCCGCGGCCCACCCACAGCGGGATGGAGGGGGCATCACACGTGTCAAGGACGTGCGCCCGTAGCACGGTTAGGTTGCGTCTACACACGCACGGGACCTTTGCCCGTGGAATTCCAGCAGCTCCTGCACGGAAGGCAGCCGCCCTGGAGAGAGCTCCGCCTGCAGCCTCTGTGGACGAGCGCGCCCAGTCCCCGAGCTCTGCACGGTGTGGTTAGGCACTTCACTGCCGAAGGAAGCACGCTCGGCCTGTGCTGCTCTGCAGCCCTAGCTAGCTAGCCCAGAGCCAAGCCAGGCGTCGCCTGTGGCAAGTGATGAGTATTGTCAGTCCCGGAGTCGTTACTGAAACACAGAGCTCAGCCCAGTATTTGAGATGTTTGCGCCCTGCCTCCGAACCCCTGACCTCCCTCTCTGGGGCCAGGGCGAACCTAGGACGTTGTAGGAATAAGAGACCTGCAAGGCGAAGCTGCGTTGCAGAGTCAGTATCTCCCCCAGCAGGAGCCAGGGCTCGCCTCACCTCTTCTTAAGACACCCCCACAGTCAGAATACCCCGTGCAGCGCCCCGCAGCTGCCTTTCTCCTACTATGATGTCACCCTGCAGCGTGCCTGGTCCATGCCCCACAAACATCACTGCACCCTATGGAGTTACATCACCCCAGCAAGAAACATAGCCAGCTCCTAGGCAAAAAAACCCCACCCACTTAAATGGTAGGCGGAGCTGCGGCTAAGAGCAATGGGTAGTGCTGGGGAAAGGGAGAACTTCTGCCAGACATTTCAGAAATAGCAGCTGTGTTGTGCTCACACTTAGGCCAGCCAGAGCCACCTTACCTCCCCTTGCTTTCTCTCTCATGCACACCTCTGCATCCGTTTAAAGGTATTTATGGTCACCTAGTTAAATAAAGACTCAGATATAAGCACACAAACTGCTTGCAGTATTAAACAGGGCCAGACTGCCAAAGCAGCTTTGAGCTCTGAAGAAGAGGTCAATCAATGTAAGCTGGAAAGCTCCTCTCTTCCCGACAGAAGTAGGTCCAATGAAAGATATTACCTCACCCAACCGGTCTCTCTGACGTCCCGGGACCAACAGGGGCATAACAACACTGCAAAAACCCACTTTTTCATCAGACTCCTTGCAGACAAGGCTCAGCTTCCCCACCTATTTCTCTTTGGAGTGGAGTTTTTCCCACCCCACAGGTGATTCCTCTCTTCCCTCTTAAAACCCAATCAAAGTCTTCTGTTGTTTTTGAGTTTGGGGAGAAATCTACCTTCAAACCCACCAGCAGATGCACTTTGGCAAACGCAGGCCTGCAGGGCAGGTTAGCAGGATTGTTTCACATTTCAGCTCTTCATTAACTTTCTAGAGAGAGGTGTTGAACCCTTTCCTCCCTTTGCTTCTGCTCTGTTCTCCTGCCTATGCAGACACTTCCCAGTTGTCTGCTTCTCCTAACCCATGGCCAATGAGTTTCCTCCACTTCCTGCTTTCCTTTCCCTTATCAGGCTGCTCACCCTTATTCACTTCACCTTCCACATTACTGTCTCCTTCCCTTGGCATTCCTCTTCTGTGATTGGCAGCTCCTGGTGCATTAGGGAGGGCATCCCACCTCCTCTCCCTCCAACTAGCTGTAAAGGAGACTCACCTTCTCCACCTTACTCTCGTACTCCCAGTCCCAGCAGATCCCCAGGTCCCTTCAGTGCAGTCTTAGGTTGTTCTTTTAAAGAGCTCCTATCCTCATTTGTGTGAGAGAGTTAGTGATTGCTTCCTACTGTGTGAGTTCCTTTCCCCAGCTACCTCACACAGCAAGCCCATGGGGTGGGCTGGGAGGAAAAGGAGGAAGATAAAGTATACTAGGACAAACTAAATGCTTCCACTGGTCTAGGGAGTCCTAGGCCCTGGCTCCAATTTATTTGTAGGGGTCCATTTGGAGGGAGGGGAGAAAAAATCAATCATGCTTGAAAACCAGTGCGCTGAGTTCAGTTCAAAGCATGTGGGCTCCATTTCTCCAGCATGAGAAGGCAGGTAACAGGACATATAGTCCTTACAAGTTTTTGTATTTGAGGGCAGGTAGAATATACCCACTACCCTCCTTCCCCCAACCCACCTTCCCCAAAGTTCAGTTCAGGATGATTGCAGAGAGATTATAAGATGTGCCAGAAGGGAAGTTTTCAAGTCAAATCATGAAAAATTTCACAGTGCACTACTAGTTTGTTTTGTTTTTTTAAATTCCATTTGACTCAGTTTTCATTGATAGGGACAATTCAAGTTAAGATGTAATACAGGGTACTGCAACTTAAAGGATATGACTGTTGGTCTTGGAGGGACTGGTCCACATACAGAATTAAACACCCAGAGGCCAAAATTAGGAGATAAATACACATTTAGGCCCTATCTACACTATAGAGTTAAGTCAATTTAAGTTACATCGATAATCATAAGCCACTTTAATAACATGTCCACACAATGTTCCTTGGGTGAGCAGCGCACATCCACAGTCATTGCTCTTGCATCGACACTGTTGCATCGTGAAGAATTATCCCACTGGGTAATTAGACACCTCACTTTGTCACCCTCTGCCCTTGGGAGCACTGGGAATAGATAGCAGTGCATCATAAGGATGCGCTCGCTGTCCAGTGCTGCGGTTTTCTGTCCCATCATTCAACAGGGTGCGACTGTTTTGCACCATTTTTCAACAGCCCTTGTAAACTAGGCACCCACCATCTCTGCCTGACAGCATGGATCCTGAATTGCTGATCCATCTGGGGAGGAGCATTAACACAACCTGACTGGTCCTGCAGTAGTTCATGAGCTGTGAATCAGTGATGGCCACCCTGCTGTCTACCATGGAAACAAACAATTCAAGCTTGTTGCTAGCATTCATGGAACAACTTGCCATGGTGAACTGGTGGTACTGCGCTTAGGAAACAAGCACTGAGTGGTAGGGTTGCATTGTAATGCATGTATGGCATGATGAGCAGTGGCTGTAGAACTTTCCAATGCACAAACCCACCTTCCTGGAACCGTGTGCAAAGCTCGCCCCAGCGCCAAGGCACAAGGACAGCAGAATGAGAGCTGCCCTCACTGGGGGAAGAGAGTAGCTATCGCTGTGGGGAAGCTGGCAACTCCAGACTGCTACTGGTCAGTAGCAAATCATTTTGGAGTTGGAAAGCCCATTGTGGGGGTTGCAGTGATGCAAGTGTGCAGGGCTATTAACTGCCTCCTGCTATGAAGGCCTGTGATGCTCAGTAATGTGCAGGAAATAATTGATGGCTTTGAGGCAATGGGATTCCCTAACTGCAATAGATGGAACGCATATCCCAATTTTGGTCCCTGCCCAGCTTGCAACCATGTATATCAAGTGAAAGGACTACTTCTCCATAGTCTTGCAGGCTCTGGTGGATCACTGAGGCTGTTTCACTGACATCACTGCAGGTTAAGCAGTGTGCATGATGCACACATCTTTTGGAACACTAGCCTGTATAGAAAGCTGCATGATGGGACTTTCTTTTCCGACCAGAGGATTCCAACAGGGGAGATGGAAATGCCCATAGTGTTCCTTGGAGACCTCACCTAACCCTTGCTCCTGAAGCCTTACATTGGGAACCTAGACAGCAGCAAGGTGTGCTTCAAAAAACAGGCTCAGCAGGTGCCCAATGAGTAGTTAACCTTAAGCATGAATGTGGCTTTGGCTGATTAAGAGGTCTCTGACACTGTCTTTTTGGCTTGTTAGATGTTAGTGATTCTGACTCTTAGTTCTTGCTTTCTGCAAAATGCCTGTGTTTGTCTGAGAAAACAGTCCAAGAAGTTCCAGGTGTCTTCTTCCTAGACAGCAGGAATGTCTTACGAACATTGGCCAAAAGGACCCCATCACCTTTGGTATCCATGGACCATGAACTTTGTATTCTGCTTTAATACCAGGCTCATTCCTGCTCTCCAACTGAGAGCAGAAGCAACACATGTCATGGAGTCATGTCTAAAGGAGGATGTTTTCTAATGTCATTGACAAGACCACGTTTGGAAAGAGGAGAAAGTAGTTCGGGCCCCACAGGTTGATGCCACATCATGCAATTAATGTTTCTATGGAAAAATTGTGACTGGGCTATTCCGTGGCTTCACTGTACCGTAGAGTGCCAAGTTGTGCCATTAGTGCTTCAGGGCATCATTGGTCTCCCAGGCGCCACTGGTGTTATTTATGCTTCGCAGTGTAAATACCGAAGTGGTGCCATTCAGAACTCTGAGCCCTGAAAGAGAAAGGCAAGAGTCTATAGTCATTCATTGACAACTCAGTCTGGGACTTTCCCGTTAGCTTTACTTTGGTGAAGGTGGCTTTGCTTTACAGACGGCTGTTTGCTAGCTCTCTAGAGCACAGAATTTACATTCAGGGTGCAAAGAACAGCCTCCGATCCAAAGAATATTTCACTGAGATTTGGGAGTAGCTTTTACCCCTTGACCCCAAAGCAGAGCATCAAACGTCAGAGTCCAGTTGGGGGACATTCCTGCCATCTAATTGGCAGGAGTAAGTGATTGTTGGTGTAGAAACGTATCTTAGGCATTCATTTTTACACACCTCATGACTGGACCTTGTGATTTAAGTATGGTAACTTTTATGATACTTAATGTCATGCAGTTAAGGTTACAGCTTCTCTTCAATTAATCCCCCAGTCTTCGTTCTGGAAATCTGGGGAAGCCCATCCAGCAGTTTAAGTAGTGGAAGTGATGTTTCACATTTTCAGGAGTACCATGGAAAGTTAACAGGACAGGTGCTCTTGAAGACCTCCTGTTTCATTGCTTAGTAATCAACACTAGAGTTAAAAGTGCCCTGAACTTGGCATGGGGCTAATTGTCAACAAGGGGAAGTTTATATTGTATATTTTATTAGCGCCTATAAGTATTCAAGACTTGCTATTGAGCTTGCCCACAATCACCCTAGCACAATGTGGATAAATGCCTGCTCAGTAGGAGTGTCTAGAGATTTTAGTATTTTAGATACTCCACTCCATCCCCACTGCAGCAACATGTCCTTCTCCCGACACAGCGCTGCTAGGAAGAATCATGCATAATCCTGCCCATCTTGAAGGTTATGGGCTTGGATGTTAGAGGGGCTCAATTCCTGCCTCCCCTCTGGAGCAAGCTGGTCCTCCATTCCTGCCATCTAAGAGCACCTTCTCCTGCTGTTATTTCAAAACACCCCACCCACATCCATGAGCTGCTTATTGAGAAGTGGGATCCCCACCTGTCCTGCACATAGACTCCCATCACCCCCAAATAAGCCTATGGGGAACATTTTGCAGTTGTAATGGATCTGAATGGATGGAGAAGATGAGGAGAGTTAACATGTTTAGAAGCCAGAGTCAAGCACTGCAAGAAATATCGTGTAGCGTTAACTCATGGCAGGGCCACAGCCGTCTACCTGCTCTCCTCTGTGGCCAGACATGAGTATTACTAAGAATATTTCAACTTTTGCTTGACTTGCCAGCAGTGCATTTGTGACGGACACTGCAGTAGCAAAGACACTCATGGGTATTGTGGGATTCCCTCTTTTAGAGCCATGGAATTCTAGGACAAGATTATTTTTCCTAGTTACCAATGCTGCAGACTCACCCTGGGACCTGGAAGCAAAGTCTGATTCTTCTGACTTGTGCATCAGCACTAGTAAGACTCTGAAAGCCGATTTCTGCCAGCAGCAGCAGCACCACCTCTGTAAACCCATTGCACAACCCAGCCTAGGACAGCATTTGGTCTTACAACCAGCATTTAACAATTGATGAACCAGAATAAACTCATCCATCTAGAAGGGCAGTGTTTGTTGTGAGAGCCTGACAGAAGTAATGTATTTGTTACTGAAGTCTGAGCTATGATGAGCCCAGGCCCACAGGGATCAGCCTGGTGACTGAAGTGGTACAATATTTAGTCACTTTCTGACTCCAGCAGCTCTTTAATGTTGAATTTATATAGGGTTTTTAGCCATTTATTTTACCTACATTGGCCATGATGGAGGAGCCATCTCAATCAAACGTTATGTGTATTTTCAGTATAGTTTTCCTAGTCGTAGGTTTAAAGCACCCCCACGATTCTCAGGTGTCAGAGGTCACAGACTCAAAGAGCCTGCTGCTCAGTTCAGTATTTATTTAAAAAAGCAAACAAAAACTACAAACTAAAAAGAGTGGACTAGACTGCCACCTGGTGGGTAGTAGGCAACGTATTTCAAATTTTGTGCTGCCGAAAAGTTTTGGTGAATGCATCGGTGAAGCTACTTGACAAGCACACTGGAATTCTATCTATGGGCACTGCTCGTATCCACTATGCACTTGCCACACAGGCAAATGCCAGTTATCTGTGGGAGATAAGCATGCACAGATGGAGGGCAGTCTTACCCAGCATGTATGGGAATTGGAACCAGGGAATCCATTGCATACATTTCAGACAAGTTAGAAGGCACAATGGTTGTTTCTCATTCTGCAGTCACCTTGTTGGCCACTCAGTTACACAAAGGCTAAAATGTGTAAAGGATTTAAGATCCAACAGCTCTCAAGCATCTTGCAAGAGCCAAGCTCAGAAGGCAAGGACCGAGAGTCAATAATTGGGACTGTCCCCTCACATTAAGGATAGCTCGAAGTGTTCCCTTTCACTTCTGCTGCAAGGGAAAATTCAAGTGGCTTTTTGCTAAGTGGCAAGTCACCCTGTTGGGAATCCATTCCCTGAATGCTACAAGAACAAGGAGATTGAACCAGATGAAGCAGGTTGTGATGTGACGGGGGAGGCCAAAAATACTAAGGCCTAGTCTACATTACAGACTTGTCAACCAAAGTCTCGACCCAGGAGGGTTCGAGCCACTCCCAGCCCTCCAGCTCTGGCATGCAGGATGGGTAAGTGATTTTTGTATGCTGATGCTACACAATGTACAGCTGTTCTTTGCTTTGTTGCATTATACAGCTTGTTGAAGGGATAGAAATGTATAAAAGAGTAGCTGTGTTTACATGTGCTTCCCATTCCTCTCTTCAGCTAGGCAGTGCAGCAGAAAAGTGTGTTAATGTGCACAGATTTCACGGGAATCCTCCAGAGAGATCTCTAGGAAACTTTCCTGGAAGTACTCGCCAATCCTCTGTCAGAGAGTCCTCAGCAAAACTGCTTTGTTTCTTCCCCCATTGTAGGAAACTTTCCCATGCCAATTGGCAATCATTTTACAGGGACCAAAGTGGTACACAGGCGAGCAACACAGGGGCCCACTTCGAAGCTGCTCACATGGAGGAGATGCACCCTAGAATCCCTGTTTACTCTCAGGAGTGAGATATCGGCTTCTATTGGCACAATTTGAAATTTTGTCCCTATCTATCTGAATCAATACCCCCAAACAATTACCCAGAATCTTGTCCCCAGCTTGAGTACCCCATCTCCCCAGGCACAACTCACCATGCCCTGGCTGATCATCAAGCTGTGTGCTTGCCAGGGGACAGTGAGAAAGAGGTATATTTTACAATAATGAATCAATGCTTCTGTTCATTGTGGTTCTACAGATGTGCCCTTGAGGGGAAACCCCTCCACACCTGCCGAGCACCTGCAGCTGATAAGAAAATGACCATAGAGAAGCAAAGGGGAGATGTTCCAAGAGCAACTCCAGTCCTCTGAGGTGGGGGGTGGGTGGGAGAGGAAAAAAAAGGCATGGAGACACACTGTATGAAAAATCAAAAAAGTGACTGGCAGGAAAGGAGGGAAAACCAGGAGTGAGTGATAGCGGGTCACAAGCGCATGATAAAAGCCAGGGAGGAGCAAACAGAGCTGCTAAAGTCACTAATAATGCTGCAGACTGAATTCATATATATTCACCCCTTCCCCCCTTGCAGCCAGTACAGAACTGCTTTTATATCCCTCCCAAACCCACACATTCCTAGCAAACTCCAAGCCCATCTTGGTACCCGTTAACTCCACCCCTTCAAATAGCTTCCAGAACAATAGCTGGACTTACACCCAGCTGTCATAGCTCACACTGCCCCTCACTGCTTTCTCCCCTCCAGCCTAGCTATTTGTATGTGCTGTGAATAATTGTTATTTAATAAAGACATACTTTGTGATGAACAAGCAATCTTTGTCTCTTGCACACAGTAGTTGCACCTCACATTGATACACAGTACAAGCTGGACAGAAGTTGTAGCATGGCTAGTGTTGTTTACAAAGCCACCTTATTGTTGCTCATTGTCAAAATGGCTCCTCAAGGCCTTCCTGATTCGAAGGGCTCCCCGTTGTGCCCCTCTAATAGCCCTGACATCTGGTTGTTTATAGTCAGTCGAAAGTGTTATACCCTGCCCCACAAGGAAGGCCCAGCAACATTAGCTCAACTAATGTGGAACTTCAAAGAGGACAAAAGACTTTACTGATTGCTTCCCCCACACCCTCCATTAAGAGGAGACGCACACAGAGTTTCCAACCAGAAGCAGAAGGGTGAGGGGAGAAAAGGTAACAACCCCATACAAGGAGGAATTGTATCTTTATGGTGATTGGACTGTGAGGGGAAAGGATTGCTTAGAAAAAGATTCCCAGTGCTTAGTCTAGTTTAGCCCTAAAGGACACATGGAACTTGATTATAGAAGCTTCTATTATTCTTTTTAAACTTTAACTGGAAGTCATTTATGTCTATGTTTACCTGCTTTAACCTGGTAAATAACTCCTCTCCTTTTCCTATATAATAAATCTTCTGATAGTTTATTATAGGGTTGGCTACAAGCATGGTCTTTGGTGTAAGTTCTAAGATGCAATTGACCTGGAGTAAGTGACTGGTCCTTTGGGACTGGAAGTAACCTGAATATTGCTGTGATCTTCGCTGTAAGGGACTATCTATCACAAAGATAAACTCACCTGAGTGGCAAGACAGATTCCAAGGGAACTGTGTCAGTGACTCCATGTTTAGGCCATTATAGTGCCTGAGAACTATACACTTGATAATTGGTTGGTGAAATCTAAGTATAGAACCAATCTATGCCCTAGTTCCTAACCATTTGTCCTGAGATTGGTACCCACACTCTTTAGCCACTGCAAGACAGCTTGACAATTCCATCAATCCATTTATTAAATGTAGTACCAGAGTCTGAGAAACAAGTCAAGATGTGCTGTCCAGGAGCAAGACCGAGCAATGCAGCAGCATCAGAAGACTTTGAAACTTAAAAGGGAACAATTCAGATGGAGTTGCAGCCATGGCAGACTCTAGAGCACATAAACCAGACACCAGAGAGCCAGAGACCTCCTGCAAATCACTAGCAGCGTTTCCTCACTGGTTGAGTACCTTGCTGTAGATTTCTTCATTCTACATTTGCATGAGCCCTCCCTTTCATACAGGGAAAGTAGGAAACTCAGTAGAATCCAGGGGCAGGGAGGAGGGGGTGGGGTTGTTCCCTAGCAGAATTCATATGCCACAAAGCCACCTATCTGCTTGAGGACTCCAGACCTATTTTTATTAACTGTACAGAAATTTTGGTGGTAAAGGGAAGGGCCAGTTTAATCATTAGCTTCATTCCTGTGTTAGCACTTGGTTATCAAAACCAAGACAGTGTCAGAGGTCTCACTTGTTTCCACCATTGTTTCCCTTCTGCTTGACCAGTCGAGTCAATTTCTGGCTCTCATGCATTAATACAGGGTGTCCGGCATATATTGAAGGGGTGTTTAATACCAATTTTAAGCAAAACTGGGTGAGTTTAGAGACACATAGGCAAAATAGCTTCATTTAAGCCCTATTTACTTCACCACCTTCTCTCTGACAGCCTATAGTGTAAAGTTCCAGAGGGGCAGCCATGTTAGTCTGTACACAGCAACAACTAGAGTCCTGTAGCACCTTAAAGGCTAACAATTAGTCTAAGGTGCTACAGGACTCTGGTTGTTTTTGATAGCCTATGTAAGTCAGAGGTGGCAATCACACAGTGGAGCCTGAGCGGTGAATTAAATTGTCAATAATAATACACCCTTCAGGGGATATTGGTTCTTTTCACAAAACAGTGGGGCAGCCTACATCAACACAGTCCATGTAAACCTCCATGGGAAGAGGGGAGTTTGAAAATTTGTTTCATAAGGCTTCCCTATGGTAGTCTGAATGCAATAGAAATCTTGTTTAGACAGCTGCATAGTTCAAATCCGTGTTCATAGTACAGCCCAAGTGCACAAAGTTAGTTGTTGGCCAAGGGGGGAGGGGGAGAGATCGAATACTCAACTCAATAGGTCTCAACTCTGCTGGTCTGTGTCTGTAACACACTAACTTTGGAACACTACTGCCAGTCTGGTGTGTAGGGTGGGAAGGGGGAATTTGGGGAATGGAGGAATGCCAGGAGTCCCTGGGGGGAGGGGGGATGCAGTGTGCTCCACCTACAGAAGCTATGAAGCATGCCACCCCTCAGTGTAAGTTACATTTTATTGACATTGTCACCTCAGCAGACATTTCTCAATGACAGTCATGTTGGGTCACCATACATGCTGGCTAGATAAGTAAGCAACATGGAGACTAGTTACTAATCCACTCCACTACCCTTCAGTTTCCTCCTGAGAGCTAGAGTCTAGGCAGGGACTAGATAATCAAGAGAGCTTAATGCTATTGCTTCTGGGTGCTGAGCAATGGGGCCAACCCTCACCCCACACTTGGCCCAAGTTGTGCAACAGTGAAGTATCTCTTTAGGTAACTAAATAAAGGCCAGGCTGTCAGAGTGTTCGGCATCCAGCAGCTCCCATTGTGACACTTGTGGCCAGTTTTTAAATCGAAAAAGAAGCCTTATGGCCAAACTAGGGAGCTCTGTTACTCTGAGGCATCTCTTGCCCCATCTCCTCCTCCTCCAGCAACTTTGTGTGGGTTGGTTGTGTTTATACAGCCTTATAGCTTAAGATCCTTGCAGATTCTACTTGTGGGAATATGAAATTGAGCATTTTGTGCTTCAGAAAGGAAGCTATTGCCACCAATTGCTTAGTCTGACCTATTTTGTTTTAAGGAGAGTCCTACCAAGAGATACAGCTCTCGCCTGACCTTTATTGCCAGCCATCCCCCTTTTCACACTCAGGATACATCCAGCATGAATGAGCCTGCTGGTCTCTACTGCCAGCTTTGGAAGAGGTTTATGTCAGGAGTACACCCTCTTCTACACTCAAGCACCATAATATTGCACAACAGATCTTGCACTAATATTAATGAGCCAAACAAGAGGTCTCCTGTAAGCAGCACCACTCCATAAAGACACAGACCCCAAGATACTACTTTATATAACCAGACAGGATCATGCCTCCCTTGTGAAGAATTCTCCCTAGTATTTTAATAATACCTGCCATCTTAGTAGACAAGCATCATAACATCTAAGTCTACTCTATATACACATCTGCTTTCATAAACAGCCAGCGTAAATGAAATTAGCATTAAAGTGACTTACCACTTCTCCAAAACACTGCTATTCATGAGTTAGGCCTGTCCTGCTGATATAATTCCCTTGCTAGGATTCCTGACTATAGCAAGGACCTCCATCCTGATGCAGCCTTTCTAATGGAACAAACTGATCTAAAGGACAGGAAGAGATGTCAGGCTTGAAGCAGTATTATTCAGGTAGCTGCTCTTTCTCCTCCTTATAGAAACTCTTAGTTTCCACTGCTCATGTGTTTTACTATGTGGGTGATTAATTAAGGCTAATTGCATGCAGGTGTGTGGTTCTTACCTTAAGCGCTAGGCATTACATGATGTTTGATCCAGGCTATAATCTTAGATGAGAGAATTTAGGCACCAATCCTGAAAGCTATTTCACAAAGGCTGGCCCTGTGCCTGTTTAGTGTTCCATCAATATCAGTGGAGCTCTGAGCAGGCATAAGGATCTGTGTGCGCAGAGCAGCTTGCAGGATCAGGGCCTCAGGCCCAAAACCTCAAACATATTTAGGTGCCTAACTAATGGGAGTTAAGTGCCTAGAAACCTTTGAGGATCTGGGCCTTAAGGTGTGAGATTTCTGGGGGCAGGAACTCTGATCTTCGTATAACACATTTGCCATGCTGTAAAGATTTGTACACAGGGCACTGTACAAATGATAAACAAGAAGAACACATAATGAAAGCCCAAGATTTCAACCTGTAAATATCATGGTTCCATAGGAGAGCTGATGTTTGAAGAGATCCAGAAGAGAGTGGGTTAAAGTAGAGTCCCTAATATCTAGGATGGTTTTTTAGCACCAGGAGCAGCCATTATTTTAGATTTTCTTAGCTATTACTTTGTAACTCCTGGTTAATAAACTATATGTTTTAAAAATTTGCATCCTGGACTTACGTGTGAGCCCCAACTGACTCTGCTGCCATGGTCATTTGGGCTTTAGCAGGTTGAGAAGTATGAGTTAAAATGCTGTCCAATGGTTGGACGTGATGCATAAGGAGCAACTGGACAGGTTTAGAATTTTTTTCTTGGTACTGGGTCATTCTGCATCCAAGCTGGAGAACGAGTAACTGTCTGTAGATCTTTAAATAACCAAATACAATCATCCTGAAACATCTCCTCTCCAAAAGACTACTAAGAAAAAATAATGCATGCACTGGCAAATATCTAGACATGCCTGAGGCTGCAGGACATTTAGCATGTGTGGGTGTGTCGGGGAGAAATACTGTACCCTGATAAAAAAGGGTGGAAAATGAATTACAAAGAGAGTGGACAAGAATGGAACATGTGGTGAAACTGTCTTTCCTGAATATTCACACATACATTTAAATATGATATAAAATAATGTATATGAATTCATGCACTGCAGTATGGTATGTCTAGGATATCCAATCCCATGGTGTTGACTTTGGAACAGAGCAGACACCAATACATCACCATAAGGCACGGTGTGGATTATATAGCCATAAAGAGCCTGCAAACACTTGCATGCATGGTTAACTTTATTACTATGAGTAATCTCATTGAAATCAATGGGGCTACTCATGGCAGTCAAACATATGTATAAGTGTTTGTGGGATCAGGCCTTATATTTGCTACAGGCCTTGTTCTGGGATATTCTCCCATTTATGCACTGAGGTAGGATCTGCTCTGGCTTCATTATGGCATTTGTTATAGGATATTCTTCTGTGTTTTGGGATACCTCCTCCAGGATCTTATTAGTTACAATTATTTATTAATTAATACTATTACTGCAATTTCACCCAGATGGTTCAAAAATAATCTAAAAGTTTTTTGAAAACAAATACATATACAATTATGGATCTTCACCATGAAATACAAATACATATAAACATTACATTCATGGAGCTGTCCTTCCTTGACTGCTACACTAACTTGCTATTTATCGCTGGCTGGGTGATTTGTGGCACATTTCACAGCATGCCCTTTGCAACAGCACTGGCTTCACGCTCCTCCCCCGTTCTGGGATTTGCCCCATGGAAATGGCTCTGGGATTCTTTCCTTTCCCTGCCACTTTAAAATAGATGTTTTGTAAATAGAGGTAAAAAATACACTGTCCGGTGCTAGCACTCACACCACGAGCGTGCGACCGCGGCAGGACTCGAACCTGCAATCTTCTGATCCGAAGTCAGACGCCTTATCCATTAGGCCACGCGGCCACCTTGCAGCAGAACCCTATTGACAGTGCTAGGAAGCTGAGAAAGCGGCCTGGCCGCTGTGGACGATTCCATCCACGCCAGCGGGGGAGGCGGGACTAACCGGAAACCCAGAAAGAGACCCCAGCGGGGTGGCCTGGCCTGGTCCCTTCGGGCACCGCCCCCTGTCCCGGCCCGACACGATCCCGTCCTGGCTGCAGCAGCCTGGGTCTCGCTGGCTCTGCTCGCAACGCGGCCCGGAGCGACCTGGCTGCGCCACCCCGGCGGGCAGGGCCGTGCGGCCCGCGAGCGGCGGAGCCGGCGGGTGAGGGGGCGGGCGTGTGTGTGTGTGCGCGTGTGAGGGGGGGCGGGAATTAAGGGAGAGCCCCCCCCCCCCGGAGCTGAGACCCACGGGGGGCAGGGGGAGGGACCCGTGGGGAGTTAGTTCGGGGGCGAGGCTATGAGACGCGTGGCGGCGGAGGGACCCGTGAGGAGTTTGGGGACCCGAGGGAGGCTGGGAGGGAGGCTGAGGCCCATGGGGGGCAAGGGGATCCGTAGGGAGTTCGGGGACCCATAGGGGGGCTGGGAGGGAGGCGGAGGCTCCTGGGGGTCGGTGGGAGGGGAAGGACCCGTAAGGAGTTTGGGGGTGAGGCTGAGATCCATAGGGGGGCTGGGAGGGGAGAGAGCTGTGGGGGGGAGGGGGCAAGGGGAGAGACCCCAGGAGGTGAAGGGGGTGCCCCTTTGCAGAAGGGGAGGCTGAGACCATGGAAGGGGGGATTGCCCGTATGAGAGAAAACAGCCCCTGGGGTGGGGCTGGGGAAGGAGAGTGGCAGAGAGCTCCCCCCTTAGGTTAGGGACATGGCACCTGCTGAGCTCCCATTGATGTCATCGAGGAGTCCTTGAGAAAAGCCAGAGGGGAGGTGCTCTGTGGTGGGACAGGCTGGGGTGTCTTGGATCCATGGTAGGAGGGAGTGAGGAACTGGAGTAGGATAAGTTGGGTAGTTGCAGCTTCACACCATTAGAGCCTTGTCTACACGAGATGGTTTTTTCCTCGAAATACGCTGGTTCTGCTCCAGTGATGCCAGCGGTAGTTGCAAGTGCTCAGGTTTTTTGGGCGTGGGGAGGAAGCCCCAACCTGAATTACTGAATGCCAAATGTCAGTCCTTGTATTGCTCTTCTCTTTATAGACCTGTCCCACCAAAAAGGGCAGACTCTTGTACATTTTCTGTCTTGCTAAAGTTGGCTGAAGATGAAACGTTTGCTATGGAGGAAGTCCATAGCTCATCCGTTTCCATCACTGAGAACCAGGTGTCAGAGGTGTGCCTCAGGTTCTTGGGCCAGTCACCCGGTGCAAGAGGAGGTGGTGCAAGATCCTAGCACCAGCCAGCGGCGCATGAACCCATTAAACATCCAGATGCTGTCCAAGGGTCTTCATGAACAGATTTTCCGGGGTGCTCAGGTGCAGTACTCAGATGCTGACATCCAGAAGAGCGTGGAACATCTGCAGAAGCATGACCTGTGGGGCAAAGAGACATCCACACTCCCTGATGTGGAGCTGCAGTTGCCTCGGCTGTACGGGAACGATCTTGATGAGCACTTCCGGATTCTGGCGCAGAAGCAGAGCCTCCCTTACTTGGAGGCTGCTAATCAGCTGCTCCAATGCGAGGTGCCCCCAATGCCCCCAGAGTGGGCTTGGGAAGTTGGTTGGACACAGTACAGACCCAATGGTGAGAGGAAGGCTGTAGACTTCCCTGAAGAACAAGCCTTGGTGTTTGATGTGGAAGTGTGCATGGCAGAAGGCCCTTGCCCAACACTGGCAGTGGCAGTTTCTCCAAGTGCCTGGTAAGACATCATAATTGTAATATAGAAGAGAAGCCAGAACACAAACTGTTACCACAGTAGAGATGGATGGAGGAGCAGCAGAGCTGAGCTTCTCCTTTGTACTAAATACTTGGTAATGGTTTGATAGGAAGCAAATGGTCCCATGGAGTTGCAGTTATTAGACATAGGCCAATTCTAAAGACGATATCTTGATTCCAGTTTGATTTAGTTAGTGAATTCAGCGCTGGTTTCACAGCCTTCAAGCAAGAAGAACAGGTACAGCCTGGGCAGCAGCAGTGCAAGCTTCCTTATACTGCTTCCTGCCAGAGTGGCTCAGCCCTGCTTGGGAAAGTTAAATTCTGGGGAGAAGAGGAATTTGGTCTCCTTGCTCATTCTTTCCTTAGTCCTTCTACTAAGACTAGCAGAGGAGAATCAGTCTTCACAATTGTAAATAATCCAAAATATAACATGCTTCCTTTCCAGGTACTCCTGGTGCAGTAAGCGGCTGGTAGAGGAACGCTATACCTGGTCCAGCCAACTGACTCTGGCTGACTTCATCCCACTAGAAACTGCTCCGAACTCAAGCTGTCTCGCCAAACAGGACTGGACGGAGAGACTGGTGGTCGGTCACAATGTCGCCTTTGATCGAGCACACATTAAAGAGCAGTACTTGATCCAAGTAAGTCCTTTCCTAGTTTATGTCCACTTCATCCACCTGCTTTCCTCCAGGGCTCTGTGCAGTGCTTTGAGGAAAGCCATCTAGAACATGATTTAGTGTATATAGTAACTTTGTTAAATGTATAATTTATTTTACAAAGTTAACTTTGCCAGGGCAGTTTCTTCTAGTTACACATCTAACCAGCCACTTGCATGTACATTGACCTAATCTGTGTCCTGCAGTTGTAATTATGCACAAATTACACATGCTTTTGCAAGTATAATTGCACTCACCTAATTTTGAAGCTAAGGTCTTGTGCCTTAGTTTACTTCTCAATAAAATAGAAATAACATCACTTTCTTGCCTCAAGGAAAGGATTGCGAGCTTTGCTCCATTAAGGGTTGTGAATTGCTTTGAGATTCTCAGCTGTAAAGTGCTACAGAGGCAAGCAGTCTGCTTCTTGGTGCTTTTCAGTTTCCTTTCCCTGTGAGCCAAAGTATATAGACATTGTGCTTAGCGTCAGGAAAGTCATGAAGGCCAGGTCCTGACATGGACTTCAATAGTTCAAGATGTGTGGCAAAAATAGCTCTTAAGTAGTGGAAGGTAGCAAAACCTTTTGGTAGCATCTTGGGTTACTGCTATGGTACAGGCCTGGATTCTTTTATTCCTAACCCTAGGAGCCTTTAGAACACAGAAGAAACAAGCACTCATTGCTACAGACATTGAATAAGGGCTTGGACTTGTATGTGACTGATTTCAGGGAAGCTGTCCAATCTGGGTGTCAGATTCTGTCAGTCTAGCGCTAAGGAAAGCAAGATGTTGAGTCTTAGGCTTGGTCTACGCTACAGCATTAGGTAGGGTAGTCATGTCCCAGCTTGGTGGCTGCCGTGTTCCCGGTGGGGAGCCAAGAGCTGGAGGGAGGCAGCCCAGCTCCAGATAGGGAGCTGTGTACAGAGCTGAAAGCCCAGGCCCTCTGCCCCCTCCACTACCCCTCTTAAGTCAGTGGAAGCGCATCTGGTGAGGACGCACATCGCCAACAGAAGAGGGACAGTGTGGACATGAACCATCGCAGTAATTACTGCGGTGGCTGTAAGTCGACAGAACATAGGTCATTTACATTTTTAGTGTAGTCAAGTTCCAGCTGATTGCCTGTCAGCATAGAATACTAGCAGCTCAGACACAGGACTGCCTCCCCACCAGCCCTGAAGCTCTGTTCTTGAGAAGCCGGAGTATGTGAATTGTGAAAAATTCCTTGACTGCCTGTCCTCTAATCTGCTGTGCGTTTCAGGGCTCCCGAATGCGTTTCCTGGACACCATGAGCATGCACATGGCTATCTCAGGGCTGACGGGATTCCAGCGCAACCTCTGGATGGCTGCTAAGCACGGCAAGAGGAAAGGATTGCAGCAGGTCAAACAGCACATGAAGAAAACAGGCAGCAAAACTGAAGGGCCTGCAGTGAGTAGGAGAATCACTGAGGAAATTTGTGCATCACGAACTAGTGCTATAGATCCTAACTGCTTTTTCCTTCACTTTGTTTACTTATAAAAGTTTCCCTTTCCTCCCCCTCCACCGGGACTTAGCTCTGGCCTCCCTAAAGGAATGATTTAATGGACTGCTGCATTGCATTGTGTGAAGTAGACGAATCTGTAATAAATGTTTCATATTGTGCTGTTACCAGCCATCTTTATAAACTCCAGCTGGGGTCTGAAAACTGAGCCAGGCTCTTTCTACTTCTTATGTCATCACGTGCGATAAAGGGTCTGCAGTCAGAACTCTGCTGGTGACTGAGTGCGTAAAGCAAGGTGGAGCCATCTTGCGCACCTGTAGCTTCATAGGAGCCACTGGTCTACCAGGAGTAGGAACTGGTCAGTGACAATAAAGCCAGTGGCTCTGACTAGCCAACACGGAAGGAGCAAGTCTGTGGAATAAGGGAGGGCCATTTTGCCTTGAGAGAAGCAGTTTTGCTCTACTCAGATCTGTTCAGAATACTGCTGCAAAGATCATTTTCCTAGCCTGTCACTGTGGCTATATCATCCCTCCACTGGCTCCCCCTTCTCTATTGCATCAAACATAAGCAACTTATCTTTTCACTTTCAGGGCCCTTTATGACTTATCCCTACCCGTCTATCTTCTCTCATTCATTGTCGAGACATCAGCTCCTACCTCCAGTGGGCACATGCCTGCTTCCAGCGCCCACTTGTTAAATTTTCAAACAGGCTCTTTTGTGTCTTCTCCCATGCTGCCCCTCATTGCTTGGGAGCAGCTTCCTGTATGCCTCTGCAAAGCTACTTCATTGTCCTACTTCAGATCCCTTTCCAAAACTCTCCTTTGCCATAATGCCTACAAAAACCTTAGATTATACAGGGACCGTCTGTTGTTCTGAGTCTGCACGGCCCTTAGCACAGTGAGATCCTGGTCCATGATTAGGGCTCCTAGGCACTATAGTAATACAAATAATAATTTTTATGTAGTCTGTTTTCTCATCGTAACTGCACTTTAGATATATAAATGGCCTCTGCATGTCAGTCAGCTGCCAGTTCTTTTCCTGCTCTGAGCTGGCTTGTCTCTTTACAGATTGCCTCATGGGACTGGGTGAACGTCAGCAGCATTAACAATCTGGCAGATGTGCACGCCCTGTACGTTGGGGGTGAGCCGCTGAAGAAAGAGGCTCGTGAGCTGTTTGTCAAGGGGAGCATGAGTGACATCAGACACAACTTCCAGGTAAGGGTGAGAAGCTTCTGGGAGAGGCCACTGAAGGGGAGGAGGAGCCAGGCCAGGGGAATTTCTTTAAATTATAAAACCAAAAACTCTCAACTGGAATTACATTTTCTATCAGCGTATTTTCCATTTCCTTTTAGTGGCTTTTGGATACATACAAAGCATCCCCAGCTATGGGCAATGAAAGACGGAGCACTTTGTTACTGTCAGTAGTCTCCATGGGCAGCATCTCCACACTAATGATCAGGGCAGTTACATTCAGCTCCTTTTTATTGCATAGTTGGTGCAGGTCTCCATCTCCCAGCACATTCCCAATGTGGCCATTGGTTGACTAAGATTTGCACACCTCTGACCCAGACTTCTGAGATTTCTTTCCCAGGGAGAGACCTGAGGGGAAGTTTGTGAGGATGGGGTAGAAAACGGTGTTGTGAAGGTTTTTAGCAGAACTGGCAGACAGTCATCACCATGATACGATCACCATGACACTAGGTTATTCCTCTCCAGTCTCAGTGATGATTTGCTCGCCTTGCCACAGCCAGTTCATTGCACAGTGCTCTACATGCTCGAGTTTAATCTTCCTTCTTTTTGCCTGTTTCTGCCCCGAAGGAGCTGATGAAGTATTGTGCCCTTGATGTCCAAGCCACTCATGAAGTGTTCCAGGAGCAGCTGCCGCTCTTCATGGAGAGGTGAGGAGGTGTTAGACTTTAGCCAACACAAAGATAACTGTTCCGCAGAGCCACCAAAATCTGGCCACCGATACAGGGAAGTTGGTGCAGTTGCTGCAGTCCTGTCCAGCCATACAGAGGACCTGAGTTTGATCTTCTTGGGGAAGGAGGGCAAATTCATATTTCTGGGTTGGCAGTGAGCATCCAAACTTTTTGTACTGTAGAAGGCTGCAATGGCAGACTAGTGCCAGAACTGTGGGGCAGCACAGATCCCTGCGTGGGATCCCTGATCCCTCTCTTCTGGCTAGAAGGTATAAGCATCATAATTTCACACGCCGGTAAGGTGGGCAGCTTTTAATGAGAATGATCCAGTAATGAAGCTTTCAGGGATGGGCCTGAGCGATCTTGTGAAATAGACTTTCTTCTGCCTGCCCTACATACAGATTCATATTAGGGCCCTCAGTAATTGTGAGTGGGGGAGGGCAAGAGCCACTGGGAGTTCCAGGCAGTAGCGCAAGGTTGGGAAACTCCTAAGTGGAAAGAGGCTAAAGTTGTGGATTTTGTATCCTTATTTCTAGAACAGCTCAGTGCTTACAGGCCAAATGCCTTCTGCATTGTGTTTAATACCACAAATATGTATTTGTGCTGTAGATGCCCCCATCCTGTGACATTTGCAGGGATGCTGGAGATGGGTGTCTGTTATCTGCCTGTCAATCAGAACTGGGAGAGGTACCTGGATGAGACTCAGGGCACCTATGAGGAGCTGCAGAAAGAGATGAAGAAATCCTTGATGAACCTGGCCAACGATGCCTGTCAGCTGCTTTATGAGGAGAGGTACCAGCGGGAACATGAGCATCATGGCAGTGGGAAATGCAAAGGAGGAAAGAGCTTAGATCTGGCACTCACTGCAGAAAGAGAAAGCAAAACTATTTAGTTTAACACCAGACAGCAAAGGAATTGAATTAGCACTGAAATGACAGTAGTGGGGCTAGATGGCTAAGGAGATTGTTGATGGGACATGGAGCCATTCATCTTTAGATCACCAAATCTGTCCCCATATTCATAAGGACGAACTCTCTGATTGCCTCAATCCAGTAGTGTTCACAGCCCAGAAACTACCTTTAGAATTGACACCAGCTGGTTAGCAGCCTTAGAGAGGCTGAAGATTCAATGGAGACTGAATTTATGACTGTTCAAGTCTGGGTTGAAGCATGTTGGCAAAGGATATTGTGCAGGAAGCTGGCATAGCTGCTGTCAGTACTGCATTTATTCTGTTCATGACCTTCAAATTAATGTTTGAGAGGAAAAATAGTAAAAAATTAGGTCTGTGTCCCCCTTTCCTCCTTGTCCCCTAGTGAGGCAAACTGAAACCAGTGGTCAGAATTCAGGATAATATTATGGCTGTCAGAAATCAAAGAAACTCAAGCCAGAACAAGCTATGTATAATGTTGTTCGACCATGCAGGTATAAGGATGACCCCTGGCTATGGGACCTGGAGTGGGACCTACAGGAATTTAAGCAGAAGAAGAAAACAGTAAGGAAGAAAAATCCAGATGTGAACAGCGAGCCAGCCAAAGTGGTTGCAAACTCATCTGCCCTAGAGTGGCAGGAAGGTAATGCTCTTGGTGCGTATGCAGGGTGGGGAGGTGAGGGTGGAAAACAGGTTTAATGCCAGCTATCTCTAAGTTCTGGCGCGGCTGCAGGAGAGATGTGCAGCGCAGAGTCTGACTGGTGGGAAATCTGAACCAAAGGGAAACGGTATGCTATCCAGTACAGGCATAACGAAAAGTAACTTTCTAGATAAGGAGGAACAGAAACAACTGAGCAAACTTTGAAACGTGTAAGAGCAATGCATGTCACTGTATCACATCACACTGCGTTCCCAACTGAAACAGCTGGCATGAGTGCAGAGAGAACATCTCTTGCTGAGGTTACATTTATTACACAACCAGATCCTGGTCCCCCCAGTGAAGAGGAAGAGCTGAGAGTCCCCGAGAGCCGGGTCTGCCTGGAGCGTCTGAAGGAGACCATCAGTTTGCAGCCAAAGAGAACCCAGCACCTGCCAGGCCACCCGGAGTGAGTCATTCAAAGGGGATTTGTGTAACTCACCACCTAGTGGTGATGTTTGCATATGGAAACATTTCCAGCTGCTATTGCTAATCTATGGAAATGTTACCTGAGCTCCTCTTACTGCCCATGGGGCCAGAGTGTTCCAACTGTCTAGTCACTTTCTAAATGCCTTTGACCATGACCATTAAATAGCCAACAGGTGGTAGAAGGGTAGGTGAAGTGGAGAGCCTGGAAACTGAGTGGATGAAGTATGTACCTTTCATCTCAGAGGCTGGGGTTACATTCTGGCTGATGTGAGATTAGTGGGTCCCAGATCAGCCCTCAGTAGACAGGAGCTCCCCTCTGGAAACCACCACGGAGAATTGGGCACATTTCATTTAGTATTCTGCTCAAACTGGCCTTTGCTGGGCCAATGTGGAAATTAAATCGCCTCCCACTTCCAGAGAAGAGGGACCCTCCCTCTTGTTGGAAGCACCATAGCTATCCCATGCCCTGGTATCTGGAAATTGAAGGTGTACTCAACATATACATTGTTCTATATCTAAAAGAAATCTGAGACTCTTTCTCAGGGCTGGCAGGGGGTTCCTGAGCTGGAGCATGTGTTATCTCATCAGTTCCCAGAAGAGGAAGAGAAATCCCCGTGCTCCTAAGATTTCTCACACTCCACTGCAACCCTTTGTCCGAAAGAGGCAGAAAAGATATTCAAGCTTCTGCAGCCAGATAGCTTTTTACAAGAGGAGATGGTGAAATCATTCCCCTGTCCCTCAGAAATGCAGCACTGGAAAGTCTGTGCTTGAACATGTAGGTAGGAGGCACAAGGAGGTTTCCTTGTGATGGGTGAGATCCACTCCGATGGGCATACATGAACTGATGGTCCCATTGATCATTCACTGGATATTAGATCAACTGAATGAGTCCTATCGGAGGCTGCTGCCCTCACAGTTGGGAATACTCTGTTCTAGCCTACAAGAGATTACATGGGATGGACTACCTAGAAACATTTTCTGATGTTGCCATATTAACCAAAATGAAGCAGATGGGAGGAAACTTTGAACTGCTCTTGAAGTCTTTCTCCCCACCCTGATTGTTTCTGTCTTGGCTCTCTAGATGGTACCGTAAACTCTGCCCACGTCTGGATGATCCGGATTGGGTGCCAGGGCCCAGTTTCATCAGCCTTCAGATGAGATTGACTCCAAAGCTAATGAGACTAACCTGGGATGGTTTCCCAGTGCATTACTCTGAGAAGCATGGCTGGGGCTACTTGGTGCCAGGGAGGAAGGACAATTTGCTAAAGGATATCCCAGAGACAGAAGGGCCATCCTGTCCACACAGGTAGGAAAGAGAGATGGGATGGGCTATCTGGGGAGATGAAGCCAGCAGTAAAGCCACGGTGTTCACCAAGCTGGAAGAGAAGCGCATGTTGCTAGGGCTTCTGATGTTTAGTGGTTATTTGCTGAACAGTTCTGGGGAGAGAGGTTCTGGGAAGAAGGTCAGCAAATTAATCCAGAGCTCCAAAGCCTCAAACCACTTGGTAATCAAACAAGGCAGTAAGGTGAGGGAATTAAAGATGCATCTGTTCCCTTCTGAACAGAAGCCTGGGCTTTTCTCCCTTCCTATCAGAGAAAGAACCTCTCTGGTTAAACTATGTTTGGCTGAGAATCTTGGCTCTTCCTTCTGAAGGATGCGGGGTCACTGTGTTGTCCTTATTTTCATCTTATCTGAACAGATGTCCTTGTGGAGCCTGGTAACTCTGTGTCCTGGAGTGTTTGTTGTGGTGATAAGTTCTACTTCAGATACATGATCTGAAACTTGTCTCCACTCCTAAGGACATGAGTTTCTGAGCATCACTCATCTCTCCTTTGCCTTCTCCCTCTAGGGTTATTGAGCACCTGTACATGGAGCATTGCAAGGAGAGAGGGAAGGAGCAGCCTGGCTCACTGGACACCTCCCTTGAAGAGGAGCTCATGTTAACAGACAACAGCACTATCTGGCAAAAGGTAAAGATGGGTTTACTGCAACAGAGGGATGAAGGGAGTAGAGGCTCAGAAAACTAGTCTGAGGCACCTGTTCCCCCTGGAAAGGTGTGGCAGACAGAAAAATCTACCTCCTTGAGTGAAAAGAGATGACCTGACTGCCTTTGGCTCCTGCCCTGCAAACAAGCTGGCACCTTCAAACAAACCAACCATCTGCCTGGGTAGCTGTTCCTTGATCACTGTGGAGGGTGGCCCCATATTCTGATTTTTCCCATGGCTGTCTGTCTCTATTAATTTTGACTGACTTGGGATTCACATAGGCAGTTGCTTTCCATGATCATTTCCCTAAAAGGAATCTTGAAAAATACTGAGCTCAGGTCAACTTCACCAAACTGACATCTGACCTCTTCACTCCCATAGTTCCTCTGTTTGAGCTACTAAAAGTCTGGCCAGGTGGCCACCCTACTTAGAGATTTGTTAGTGCCAAATCTTAGTAGCCTGTGACTTGGAGCAACTGAGAAATCATTTCAGAGAGGGTCTGGGGAAAGAAGAGAGGGTCTGAGGTAGGGATGTAAAAGCCTAAACGTTTAAAAGGTACATTTTAAACAGCTGATTACCATTTAAACTGGCGGGGGGGGGTAGCAGCTCGGCTCAAGCCAGGGGAGCCCAAGTTTAACTATTTAAATGTTCTATTTTTAGAACGTTTAAAGGGATTTTTTAAAACAAATTTTTACATCCCTAGTCTGAAGTAGTGAGACGCAAGAGAATGCTTTACAGCTCAGAACAGAGAATCCCATTTTGGAGCCCAGAGGTCCTCTTCTCACTGACGTTCACTAAGCCCCCATCCTGTTCTGCACAGCTGCTTTCTTGCTGGTTAAATGTTGTTGTGCTTACATCCAATTAAAGTGACGTTAGAAAGGGGACTTGCTGGGTTGGGTGGGAATGGGGTGGAGAGCCTCTCATCTATGCTGCTGATTCAAATCCAACTCAATCCCAAGTGACTGCGTTATTGTCCTCTGATGGCTCTTCAGCAACCTGTGTGAAAAGAACTGGCCTCCTTGCTGGGAGTCTCGGCAGAGAGGCTAGGGACTAATAGCTATGGAGCCTGAATTCTCCATTTGTCCTGATGTGGTCTCTCCAGGTCGTTACTGCGCATTATTGCCCTGCAGCTACCTAGGCTGTACTGTTTCAAGGATAAACAGAGGCCTAAAGTTTTCTTAGCTATCAGGCTGACAACTTTTGTCAACACACAACTCACTTTAAAAATGAGGAGGCTGGAGAGCTGCGGGCCAACCAACATGCTGGAGAACAGCAGCCTCACAGTACGAGAGATCTCTGGAAGAGCTGTCCTGGCAGCCCCGAGCTAGCTGGGAAGCCAAGACACATGCGAAGAAGCGATCTGATCCCTCTCTCCTCTTCGTTCCCAGATGGAGGAGCTGAGCCGGCTGGAGATGGATACTGAGGTAGAAGCCAAAACAGACGGAACAGCCAAAAGGCCCAGACAGGTAAGTGGAACGTCCTGCTGGGAGTATGGGCAACTCCCTGGGATTCACTGCACAGGCACTGCTCCAAGCAGAACAAGGGGGGCCAGGATCCTGCATGGCTGAGATGGAGGCGCTCCTTCCATACCAGGCTCTCTTCAGGATGCAGCTCTCAGGAGCCCAGTGGATGTTTCCATTGGCATGTACAAAGGGTCAGGCTTTCACTTCCAGGTGCTAGTGTAGTGGAGGTGGCACTTCAATAATTAGGTGCTCCCCGCTCCCCTGAGGCTTTTCCTTCTTCTGGCTCTAAGTTTAGCAGGTGTCTCATGCTGGATGTTTCAGGGAAAGACTGCTGATCTGGAGCTGGAGTGTGCGGAGAGCCAGCCCACATATCACCATGGCAATGGCCCTTACAATGATGTCAACATCCCTGGCTGCTGGTTCTTCAGGCTGCCTCATAAGGTGAGCGTGGAGCCCACAGGATGCTTGTTTGCGGCTGAGCCCTCCCTGGAGTTCAGGGCAAGACATTTGAGACCCATGGCTGGCTCCAAAGGGGGAAGAGAGTGGCACATCTGGAGACCATTCCTCCTGCACTGACCCAACTATGCTCTTGCTGTCCTCATGCTAAATCCTAGGGTGCGCTGAACAGTTCAGCGCTGAAATGCATGTGGGCACCAAGAGTTCTATCTCTAGGACAGTCCACTTACTCCTCCCCCCAAAACCCTTTACTGGCCTAACTGGGCCAAGTCCCAGCTCCTCACTGTCTCCTTCAAGGCTCTGCAGTCTCCTCTTCACCCTCTCTGCTTTCATCTCCCCTCTTCTCCCTCTGGCTTCCCCCTCTGCCTCCTCCCACTTGGGCTTGTGTACCTTCAGCTGGATCAGTCTCTCAGTTCCTGTCTGCTGAATGCACTTGTGCGCCTCCTGCCCTGGTCAGCAGCTCGGGGCAGGGCTGGCGATAAGGACGTGTTTGTAAAGCTGTGGAATGGGGCTGGGAAGTGACCCAGGCTTAATTCTATTTAATAATAATAATCCTCCAATGCACGGAGCCAAGCCAACCTCCTTCCCTTTGCTGTTAAAGGATGGGAACGACAACAACGTTGGAAGCCCTTTTGCCAAGGATTTCTTGCCCAAGATGGAGGATGGCACCCTGAGGGCTGGCATTGGGGGTACTGATGGGACAAGGGCCCTTGAAATTAACAAGATGATCTCCTTCTGGAGGAACTCTCACAAGCGAATCAGGTGAGAGAATGAGATGCTACTTCCTCTCCTCCCCCAATTAAATTGCAAAGTCCCCATCCTCGTGGGGGATCTGCTGCAGAAGGAGCTTTCTGCAGATTTGTAATAATTTCAGAGTACATGTGCCCCCACTGTTAGTACTTCCAGGAGGCAGGCAGGTAAAGGCACACACTGGGTGTCTGGTACATTTGGTACTAACTCCCCTCAGCAGAGGACAGTAATTTCTAAATTGTAACACGCCCCTTGACCACCTCTGTTCTTTGGAAAAAGAGCTTCTCCCATATTAACAATGTCACTGGCTGTGTCCTGGCAGCCTGTTGTGTGGGTTGTATCTGCCTTGACCGCAGTAGAGGGGGCTAATCTGAACGGTGAGACCAGAGATGCAGGAGCTGAGGGAGGAAAGCAGTTCTGAGGTGTGAAGCCCCATCTCTTACTGCAGCCTCCATGGCCTGGCCTGTCCTGTGAATTAATGATTTTGCCCTGTGGTCTGGATTAAGCTGGAGCCTTCCTCCCTCAGTTTAAGGGATTATTTCCATGTAGCATTAAGTTAGAGGTGGGGAGATGGCAAATGTCTGAGTGGCTCCTGATTACTCTGCCCATCGGTGGCACCATTTTCTTCCTCCATAGTGAGCAGCAGCCATTGTTAGTGGGAACAGTTGCTAATGGGGCTGTAGGTGTGTGGGCAGTGCCAGAATGTGCTGCTTCTACCCATTGCAGCAAGAGGACAAACATCTCCCCACAAACAAAAGTGCCAGAAACCTGCTTAACTGATCATTAAAACTGCCTTGCTCTCGGCACATGCTGGCATGGCAGGGGCTAGAAGTGCAGTGGAGGCAGCATGCTCAGCTCCACTGTGTGGGCCCTTGGGCAGCTGAAGGAAAGAACCTGAGAAAAGGGGATGTAAACTCAGGGGTGGGGGCGAGAGACTGGGCTCCCCAAACAGAATCTAGAGGATCCAGGGTGAGATCTTCCTTTTAGAGGGGTTTCCTGCCCCAGCTGCTGCCCTTCATGGCCTTTTTCTTCACTCGGGTCCTGGCCTCGTGTTCTTGTTTCAACAGCTCCCAGGTGGTGGTGTGTCTGAAGAAAGGGGAGCTGCCTCGATCAGTAACTAGGTATGTGAGGACATGCTGTACAAATCACTGGCCCCTGTTCAGTTAAATCTGACCTTTTGACTGCTGGACCTTCAGTTCACTGAGACAGTGGGAACCAGAATCCTTAAGGGGGTCAGAATTGGGGCAGTACAGGCAGAAGAGTCTCTTTCCTAGCCCCAGTCTTTGCTCCCGTCAGTCTCAACTCTCTGGCCTGCATTGACCATGGACCTAGCTCAGCTATCAGACTCCAAGCTGGGATTGTCAAAGGACTTTAGAAACTCAGTCCCGTGTGATGGTTCCTTCTCAGCTACAGCCACCAGGAAGTCCCTTTCAGTTACCAAGTTGTCAGTGTGAAAAGAGCCAGAGGCAAACCTTTGTCATCCCGACTGTTCTCCAGCGTGCAAGCACTGACACTCAGTTTCTGTTCCAGACATCCAGACTATGAGGAGGAGAATAATTATGGAGCCATCCTGCCGCAGGTGATCACAGCAGGGACCATCACCCGCCGGGCAGTGGAACCCACCTGGCTGACTGCCAGCAACGCCCGGGTACAGAACTATTTTCTAGTGCTCTGGAGAGAGGGATTATTTGTGGAGCACAGTAGTGTGGGATTCCTCCCGCCCCACAGGCCAGGATATTTCAGGCTAGTGACAAATGCCATGGATTGAAAATCACATTTGTGGAGTGCAGGTGCGTCTTGGGTTGGGTGTGAACTTTGTAGAGCTCAGAGGCTGGTTCTATTATCCTTTGCCCTCTTGCCTCTCTGATATGAGTTGGCCTAGTAGCCTAGGGCTGACAAGAGATCCAGGAGCTCAAGGGTTAAGAGTAGGACCTCATTGTAAAGGGAGATAGAATCAATGGAGACCTTTTAGACTCCATCTGGGATGCAAATGCCTTTGCAGAGGAAGGGGGGTAAGAATGGGACTGGCAGTAGTTGGTTTCCTTGCCTGTATTCCCCTTGTCAGCGGTGTCTCTGGCTGGAATTTCTGCACTGGAAAAGCGCTGGCTAAATTCATATCCTTGAGAATAAAGTGATAGATAAGAGCTGCTCTGTGCTGTTAGCTCCACATGTAGTGATCTTCCAGGAGAGCAGAATGCAGGGGCCATACAGCCACTGGAGAAAAGTTATCTTTAGACTGGCAATGGTGCGGGGGAGGGAGGTGTAGGAGGACATGCTCAACGTGGCATCAATCTGTCCACAGACTGACCGGGTGGGCAGCGAGCTGAAAGCCATGGTCCAGGTCCCTCCTGGCTACTACCTGGTTGGAGCAGACGTGGATTCCCAGGAGCTGTGGATAGCTGCCATCCTTGGAGAGGCTCATTTTGCTGGCATGCATGGTGAGAGGTTCAGCTGGAGCAGCACTGCCCTGCAGTCATGTGACATGAACTGCATGTAGGGTGCTGGGCCAAGATGTAGCATTGCCATGGTGATGCTGTGAGGTCTAATGCTCAGACCCATTTCCAGTCTGCATAACCTCTTCCCTTCTGCGCCCCAGGCTGTACCGCGTTTGGCTGGATGACTCTGCAGGGGAAGAAGAGCAACGCCACAGACCTGCACAGCAAGACGGCCTCTGCGGTGGGGATCAGCCGAGAGCATGCCAAAATCTTCAACTACGGGCGCATCTATGGGGCAGGCCAGCCTTTCGCAGAGCGCCTGCTCATGCAGTTTAACCACCGGCTGACGCAGCAGCAGGCAGCCGAGAAGGCTCAGCAGATGTACGCGGTCACCAAGGGGATCCGGCGGTGAGTGCTGCCTTGGAGTTTAACTTAGCCAAGCTCTGGGGAACCTGATCTGCCTGTGGCGTTGTTCCACTATTGAAGGAGTGGGCTAGAAACTTGCCACACGGTTACCTCAGTCTGTCTCCAGCTGGGTCACTCCTCCTGGGACTTGGACCAGAAGGGTTCTTTGGCAGGTTGGCTGCCCTCCAGAGCTGCCCGAGAGGAAGCTGTCTGTCTATCTCCTCCTAATGAGGTGAAAGCAGAGCACATTGCAGGCGGCTGGGCTCTCTTAGAGATCCTGGCCTACGTGTCCTAGATCTGGAGCTCATGCTTTCTGCCAATCAAGAGTTAATTAATTTGAAACCTCTGAGCCGGCTTGCGGAGTTCTATAACCATGGATCCTGTTCCCGAGACTCCAGGAGATCTGTCTGACGTGCCGTTTATCCCTACTGGTTCCTCTTTTCTAGGTACTGCCTTTCTGAGGAAGGGGAGTGGCTAGTGAGAGAGCTGGGCCTGCCAGTGGAGAGGGCAGAGAACGACTCTGTATCTGGGCAGGACATGCGAAGGATACGGCGAGAAGCCACAAAGAGGTGAGGGAGCAAAGCTTGAGAAGAGCGTCTGAGTGTGTGAAAAGGGAATGGGGGTGAGAAATGGGATGTGCGAGCCCTCCGATGCGCCCTGTGCCAGTAACGAGGGGCAAGGAGAGCTGGTACACATGGGAGTCCTGTGTCCAGAAAGGAGATGCTGGTGAAAGAGGCAAGGCAACAGCAAAGGCAGGAAACCATTTCCATCAGTGACGTCTAGAGAATCAGGCAAGTTAACAAGTTCTCTCTTAATGAAATGAAATTGGGGGCCGAAGGCAATTGTAGCTTTTGGCAAGGAAAGGCCAGACAGCCGTGAAATAGTCAGGCTTTGTTCACGTTTCCCCACCAGCCTCTGTCAATGCACTGTAAGCCTAATCACCAGCATTCCCTAATACTGCAATCCTGGGCTTTCCCCCTTTCCTCAGCCCCAACAACAACGCGGTGCACCTCAGGTCTCTCCTGCAGCATACCTGCTTTGCCAGCTCTGAACCTCCACCTAGCTCTGCTGACACTTCTGCTCCTTTAGTTGTGGGCTTCCCTTCCTGCCGCTCTGCGGATGTGCCATAAAGCCAAGGCTACAGAAGTGAAAGGCTAGTGCAGCTGTGCCCCTTATTCCCCCTCCCCATTCCTCAGCATGTCCTTTTCCTGGGCAGGGAGAGGAGGATACCCAGTGAAGCTCATGAAAGCTCTGACCCCAGTGCCTCTGCAGAGACTGTTTTGTGACAGGTTCCTGGGGGACGATGTAGTGACTCTTCTATTCCCTACTCTGCAGGTCACGCAGGGGAAATTGGGATGTGGTATCCCAGCGCATCTGGGCTGGAGGGACTGAGTCAGAAATGTTCAACAAGCTAGAAAGCATTGCTATGTCTGCCTCACCAAGAACCCCTGTGCTGGGCTGCTGCATCAGCAGAGCCCTGGAGCCAGCTGCTGTCAAGGGCGAGGTAAGAGCAAAGCGTAGCCTGACACGCAGTTCTGACTTGTCAATGCACTGACTTTGACGGTGGTAGAGGGTTTGAACGAGACTGCCTTCATACTCCCAGCTAGCCACATTCCACTTTGCCATGCCAGGACCTGTAGTCTGGACAGGCTAACTTTGTATTAGTTAAGTGACTGCTACCTGCTCCATTTTATGCAAATGGTGAATGGCCATGGGACGGCTGCCAATACTGCCCTTGGCTGGGAAAAATTTGGGTCATCCTGTGGAACCCCACAAGTTTATCGGTGCTCCACTCAGATACGTTTTGGTGCAGCTGTAGTCCTCAGTAATGCTTCCCTGGGACAGACCCTGATGCACAGAAACTTTTCTGGAAAGTGCTGCCACAGCAAAGACAACATTTAACCTTGGTTAAAGCCCCTCTGTACTCCGCAAATACTCTAGAATCAAATTGTCAGAAGCTGAGTGACAGACTGAATCAAAGCTAGGTTCTTACAGTGCTTGTCAGACTCCAGGTGTCTCTGCAGCAACGGTGTCAAACCTACCCTCGCTTGCACCATTGACATCTATGAAATCACACAGGTGTGTGAGCAAAATTGGGCCCTGGCAATTTAGGGCCTCTGCAGTCAAATGCAGTGGCAGCAGTTCACAGTCTGCAGGAAGGGCAGGAATGTGGTCCAGACAATGGGATTATCCCCAGGGCTTTCTGGAAACTGCCACAAGCGTTTTCATTTTCCCCCAGAACAGCCACTAAAGGGGCTTGCTTTAAGTCTCACATGAAGGATGGCGTCTGCGAAAGTACAATATGCACCTAGTGCTGCTCTGCACTGTCAGTCCTGGTGTAATAATTAAACCCATGACCTTGGCATTTAGAGGTGGGAGTAGTGCCTGCTAAGCCCACTATAGGTGCCTGTGAGAATGTGGCATAGCCTCAGGAATAAGAGACAGATAACATCACAGGAGTTCAACTCACTCACCAGCAAGTAGACAGCTGTAGCAACCGGTTGCAAATGGTTCCTTCAGGAGTGCAGATGCTTGCTTCTGCTAGATTTAAAGGGTCAGCCCCCGAGAAAGGCATGCTGGGAACACGCTCCTATAAAAGGGCAATCATAGCATGAGGAGAGTTGATTAGAGTGTAGACAAAAACAAAGGAAGTCATTGCATCTGTGTCCTATCATGCGATGACAATGTCCTTCCGTGGTTGTGCTCAACTGGTATCTAGACATCTAGGACAGGTTCTGCCAGCAAAGCTCTATTTCTCTCTAGTGGAGGGGAGTGGTGTTTTGGGTTTTTTTGGATTTTTTTGTTTTTTGTTTTTAAACTGGATTTTGTATCCTCAAACCCTGCCCCAGCAACACAACCTTTTCAGGCTTATCAGCTGTTCTATAGTGGAGTGTGACCCCACTGGAACAGACTTCTCCAGGGAATGTGCCTGCTGTAGGAATCAACTCTGAAACCCTCCTAGCTTCTGGTTTGTGTTTCCTCCAGTTTGTGACCAGCAGAGTGAACTGGGTGGTGCAGAGCTCGGCTGTAGATTACTTGCACCTGATGCTGGTGTCCATGAAGTGGCTCTTTGAAGAATTTGGCATTGATGGGCGCTTTTGCATCAGCATTCATGATGAGGTGCGCTACCTGGTCCAGGGTGAAGATCGCTACCGGGCAGCGCTGGCCCTGCAGATCACCAATCTCCTAACACGGTAAAGGTTCTAAAGAACCCAACAACGTTCCAACCATTCTGCTTCACAGACAATCTGATGGCGGGGGAGGATTAACAGGTGTTAAGTGGCTGGATTCTTCCCCTCTCATAAGGGAAACTGAACATAACTTCGCGCTCCTCCTCCCACCTCCACTTCAGCAACACCAAACCCTCATGCTACTGTGTATTTACAAAGCACTTTACATCGTGAAAGTGCTGTGCAAATGTGATGTAGAATAATCTTTAACAAACATTCTTTGAAACTATTTTTGCTGAAGGCAGGACTGGGCTTGATTGATTGCTAACAGAAGTGGGAAAGGGTACCAAGCTTGTTACTAACTGTAAAATCAGGGTCCTTGCTGTCTTTTTAAGCCTCATAGAGCTGGCCCTAAAGAAAGTGGGAGCAGTGGGCACTGAAGGAAAGCTCTTGGCAAACAAGCTATAACATCCAGCAACTGCTTTGTGGGGGTTGATAGTGGAATAAGCCTGTCTTGAGGAGTCTCCCACCTGCCAGAACGATATCAGAGAATAAAGGGTCCTGCCCCTACAACAAACAGCCTTCTGTGTCTGGGTAAAGGTCTTTCCCATGATCTCAAAGTGGTTGTGGTTATAGTGAAGAGCTGTGTGAAAAAGCACTAATTGGCCCACTTGCAGCTCTGAGGGTATTTCTTAACGCAAAGCTGGAATCAACTGCCTAAAATTAAAAGGGAAAGACTATCCTCATGGTTAAGTATTTACATGCAGTGGCTCTGACTCTTTCAGGTGCATGTTCGCCTATAAATTAGGCCTACAGGATCTGCCTCAGTCAGTGGCTTTTTTCAGTGCTGTGGATATTGACCTGTGTTTAAGGAAGGAGGTGATGATGGATTGTGTGACTCCATCAAATCCAAGTGGGCTGAATAGGAGATATGGAATCCCACAAGGTAAGTATTATCCCATACACGATAGGAGTTAGAAGCTGATTATAGCTCATTGAAGCATGAACAGCTAATCTCTGTATGTAAGAGAAGTAGCGCTTACCCCTAAATGCTCTGTAGCAGAGCTGTGTGTGCAGCCAGGAGCTTTCTTATGAAAGAGTGTTGCTCTGCAGCAGTCACCTGATAGGTACAAGCCACTTACTAAAAAACACACAAATTCCCATAATAAGGGCAGTTGCCTAGCTCTGTACAAAGACCATGGACCCTGAAAATGACCACACATCTGCTTGTACCATCTGTTAGGAAGTTTGTGGCAGCAGCCAGCCCAGCATGCCATTCCCATCCAATGGCACAGTATGGAACTCCCATCCAAAGACTTTTCTAGATGTAAATTCTGGAGCAAGTGCAGTTGGTCTAGCGGCCTACAGAAGGACTATCCCCTCCCTGCCGGGTGATGGATTTGCAGCAACATTTTGCAAACTCCTCACTATAAGTATGTCCACACTGGAGCTGGAATTTCTAGATTGAGTAGACATACCCTTGCTAGCTCTGATCAAACTAGCATGCTAAAAATAGTTTAGCCATACTAGTATAAAGGGTCACAGATGGGACTACTCAGTGCGACTAGCCCATCCTGCAACCCACACCTCCATTTCTATTTTTAGTGGTCTAGCTTAATCAGGGCTAGTGTGGAAATATGTATTTGACCTGGAAATTACAGGATGTGTCTACGTTGGAGTTACATCTTTAGACTAGTGCTTGCTTCTTTCTCCCATTGACTGTTCTTAGCACAGCTGTTTAGAAAGCTGCAAACAATCCAAGCTGAAATCTTAGTGTTATACTAGAGCCCACCAATTTCAGGTCAAGTGAGACTTACTCTCAGCACTTGACACATTTTTTAATTGATGCAGATAAATAACTGAAGTAGCAGCTATTTAAATAATCTCCTGAAGCATAGGACTATTTTTCAAATAAAGAACCAACAACCTAACTCTGGAAGCTCAGAGAAGAGTAGGCTGTTTGAAATTTGAATATTTCAATCCCTGGCTTTTAAATAAGACACCCAATATCCCTTGAACAACCTTTATTGGTCAAGCTTAAGCCAAAGTGCATTTGAGGAAAGGCCCAAGAAGTTGAACAAGTCCTAGGCATAGGAACATCAACTGACTTCTCTCCAGGAACATGGACCAAAGGAGACAAGTACATTACAGCTAAAGTCAGCAGAAGCAAGAGAACACGAAAGTCCAACCAGTGGAATATCAATAATAAATTGCTCCACTTTAGCACCCTTATAGGTTCTTAACTTTACATGCATTTAAGCCTCTGAAGCCCACTGTGAGGTAGAATAAATTAATTTTTCATCCTACCACCATAGTTGGCTTCTCTGTTACCTTTACAGCCTGAGGCCACCGTGATCTTATATTCACAGAGGGGATTTTAGGGCCTTTAAAGCAACAAAACAGTGGAAAACATGGTGTGTGGGGGGGTGGTGTCTATCAGTCTTATGCTGTGGGCTTTCAGAAAGTGCCCCACAGTGGAAAGAACTTAACAGCTTACAACTGTCTTTCAGGTGAAGCTCTGGATATATATCAGCTTATTGAAATAACCAAAGGCTCACTGGAGAAAGGAAAATAGACCTGGAGACCAGCAGACCGTAAGACTCTCCAGACAGTAAACTTATTGGCAGGGAGTGCCAGTGCTTGGAGTCCTCGCCAGGGCAGGGCTCCTGCTAGTGAGCCTGGGTGACAAATCCTGTTTTGCTGGGAGAAGGGACTCAGCAGAGGGAGAGGACTCCATAGTAGCAGAACGTTCTAATGGCAAAGGCAGCTCCCAGATCACTGTCCAAACAGCCTAGCCACAGCTGAATTTTTGGCTATAAAATACAAGGTCTTGCATAAACTGTGCATCATTGGGCAACACAGCTCACCCAGCCAAGGGAGGATTCATGAATACTTGTTTATTTCACTGCCAGAACAATTTCTTTATAGGTACAGTTGTCCAGGGCATGGCTGCCAGTCTGCAACAGAACTGCTGTGCTGGGTGAGTGTTACTCTGACAAGGAGGCACTATGGGAAAAGATGAGCCAGGAGCTCTATTTTTTTCGCCGTCTCTTCTTTTTGGGTTCCTGGCTCTCAGCTGGCTGCTCTGCTGCAACAGTCTAGAGGGGAATATCAATAAAAGCATGAATTATGCTATTGAAGAACTGGCTTATGTGGTTCTAAACCAGGGATTCTCAGACTGGGGGTTGTGACCCCTCAGGGGTTTGTGAGGTCGTGAGCTGTCAGCTCTGCACATGCCAGTAAGGATGGCATAGCATGGGGGCAGTCGTCACAGCCTGGAATATTTTCAAAGGGGGTCCTAGCAAAAAAAAGTTTGAGAACCCCTGTTCTAACCTTATAACAGTTTATCTACTTCAAGAAACCATTCATGCAGAATGAGAACCAACTCTGTTCTCTCCAAATCAAACCCAGGGCCAGAATTCCTCACACGAGATACTGCTACTGCTAGAAGCCCCATTAATTCATGCTTGTTTTATCTGGAAATCAGGCAGAGTATGAGCCCTGAGACAGGAGCCTCCTTATTTTCTGTTTGTAGTGTCTCCCACAAAAGGGGCCTGACCACTACTGTAGGTCCCTAAAGGGAACAGATTAAGCCTCTAGGAAGCAGAACAGTTTAGCACTCTCACACATGCATCAGTCAGAGGGGAACAGTTTCCATTCCTGTGGAGCTTCAGGATAGCCAATATGCTGCTCTGCATTCACTAAGAATGAAGGAAAGGACCCCTCTACACTACACGCATGGAATACACACACACACAGAAGCAATGCTTCTCTTGAGGTTTTGTTCTGCAGAGTATTTCTTAATCGTTATTTCATCTTGCACACACTCCTCTCTCTATAGTGGTCTACAAAGTACAGCATGAGTGCCACTCTATAGATTTCTCTTAATTAACGCTGACAGTCCTAGAGTCATGAAGCACTAAGAGGTTAAAGGCCCAAGTCATACCATGCAAACCAAGTTGGTTTTTTTCCCCACCTAGAAAATCAGTAGTTACAGTACTGTATACAATACCTCAGTTTTATATTGATTCATTTGAAGTGGTACTGGCATACTGACTGAAAACTAGCTCAGGCCAAAGTGTTGGGCTAAGCAGCAATGTCACATGTTAGAGATGGCAGAGTCAGGTCTCTAGCATTTCACTCATTAAAGAGGCAGATAGTAAATTAGGGGTTACCCTGGAAGGACAGAACTAGAGCAGGCTCACATTATGCTGATTTAACACACTGTCAAGGAAAGCCCAGCCTCGAGCCCAATCACTATCACTTGCTCTTGTGAGAGGTCTGACCTGGTCATTGTCTGGCTCGTTCTCAGCATCCTCAGTATTCTGCTCCTGCAGCGCACTCTCTAGTGTGGACGCATTGATGCGGAAGTCCCGGGAGGCGCTCAGCTTCATATACTGCATCAAGTTCACCTACAGCAGCCGAAAGAAAATGAGCATTTCAAGGCTGAGTACTAGGAGAGGATGCTACAGCATTAACATCTGTTATAGTGCAGCTTTCTACCACTGCCTGCTCCTCCCCTTCGTGCCAGGGCAGAGTCTAGCTCACTTTCCTCCCGACGACATGTGACTGGCAAAGTCTAGGTGACAGCCTGAGGCTTTCATCCTGAGTGTGTTCAACATCCACTGCCCCCATTTTCAAATGGGCAAAGCTATCTACCTTACAGGTTTTTTAAGGGGGTTGGGATGTGCAGAACCCTAAATGTGTATATTACCCTGATGTCATCTCAGTGGAGAGCCTTGGCTAGGAATTGTTCTTTCACTGGACTTGAGATGAATGGGCATAACAATGGCATTAACTCTTTCAGTTTCTACTCAACAAGAAAATACTAAATGGTTAAGTCATCAGAAAGCTTATGCTTCTCCAAGTGCATGTACTAATGCCAGCTGGCTGAACATAACATCAATTTAGACTAGAAAGTCAGACCAGAAATTTGTGAGAAAGTTGCCATGATGACTAATTCCTTCTATGGCAAGTTGCATTGGTAACAGAAGTAGTGACATTGATTTAGAAAAGCAAATAGAAGCATGACAGCCTTCCATAGCACCATAATGATGCTGCTTTGCTATTTGTATGTCATCTACCCTTCAGCCACACCGAGCCACAGACTGTGGGAGAGGAGGGCAGATTACCTTTGACTTTTTGGAGAGATGGATAAGAAATTTCTCATATTGCTCTATAGCAAAAATCAGGTTTGGGATCGGCTTGGTCTCCCGAAGCACCTTGGCCTGTAATACAAAAAAAGGAGAGTTTGGAAGTGAACACTTAAGGTTCCCATAGTAAACAATGCAGTGTGAGCAGCCCATATAGATAACAATGCACACATTGATATATGATCCTCAAATTGCAGGCATCAGCCTGAATCTCCATAACCAAATGAAAGATATTTTAAACCCTATTTAAGAATGCCACAATTGCTTAAAGGCATTATTATACAGAACTCCACTTTCTCATGTCAAGGGACATAGTCATAGAAATGGAAGAACCTCGAGAGGTCCCCTGGGCTGAGGCAGGACCCTATAAACCTAAACCATCCCTGACAGGTGTTTGTTCTCCTCTCTGGGAAGCCTATTTCCAAATTTAACTACCGTTATAATTAGAAAGCTTTTCCTAATATCCAACCTAAATCACCCTTGCTGCAGATTACACCCATTACTTCTCATCCTGTCTTCAGAGGACATGGTGAACATAATGTATCATTACTGGAGTACTAGCCCATCTCTGGTTAAGACAACCCCAGACTGTCAATGAACCATTTCAGTGCTACACCACTGACACCATTCCTTCCCCTGAATCAAGAATCAACTCCACGCCAAACCTTGCCAACTTAGTTTGAAAACAATAATGAACCTAACTGGATCAGAAGTACCTTTGGAGCGGACTCCATGGCTTTGAACTCTTCTGACCATACTCAAGCTGTGTTTTTCCTTTAGGCAGCACCCATTTCCAACACTCTCACTGCATTTCTGCTCCACTTATTTTCTATTATGTGACCTTCATTCCTTGTAAGTAGCCACGAGGCAGCATTCAGTTCCAGATGAAGGTGTACATGATATCTTTAGCGCCATTACTTTACATTCAGGGAGCAGTGAGGAGGATCACTGCCTTCACTATCCTCACTGCTTTTTACCATCAGAGCACTGATTCGGTTGAACGTCACAGGAGTGTATGAAATTTGACCAGCTCTAAACATAACAGCTGATAGCAAAGTGCTTTGATGAACATGAAGGGCCAGGAAGGGTCATGCACCTTTAATCAGTATGACTAACCCTCTAGCCCCCCTCAGACTTTTCCAAATCAATCACTTTCAATTCCAGTTATTGACCTAATTTAGTTAAATGAAATGCTCCATCTTTCTCAATTTAGTACTAAACTAAGGACACTCCAAGAGCACAAAGAGCCAGTCAGCACATTTCTGTTTCAGTATTGCCAACCCCAAATGTTCAAAAATCAGTCAGGCACCAAAAAATGAGATTTTATAAGTCAGTTCTTGTTATTTGCCTTGTTCTTTGAGTCTTTAGAGTGCACTTGGTCACATTTTCAAACTTTCCTCCTCTGCCAGGAGGGCTACAAATTTCATTTTTACTTAAAAGAAAGCTGAGTTTCTAAGGTATTTACCTGCCTTCAGGAGACTGAGCTTTAAGACCACACCAAATATCATAAGCCTCATGATAAAAATCTTAAGAGTTGGCAACACTGCATTTCTAGTCCCTGCTACCAGATTCTAACAGTGAGTGAGTCAAGCTCACCATGACTGTGGCAACTGCAGCAGTTTCATCCTCTCTCTTCTTTTTCTTCTCCCCGACAAAGCTCAGGCTTTCACTGTGGATATTCTGAAAGAAGAACACAGGGCACAGCATCACAGGGCTAGCAAGAACAGCCCAGAACCAAGTCATGGCAGACTAATCTCTCTTCTACCCTGCTAAGTGCACTGTTAATAGCTTACTGAGGGACAGAAGGGCATTGATTCAGGAAGTCAGAATGACAGGATCTCCAAAACCCAAAAGAGGCAAAAAACTACCCTTGTTTCATGTTGAGGGATTTGGACACTTGTAAAAGTGAGAAGCCTATCATTGCCAGAACTAGGGACAGGTGTCTATGCAAGCTTCCCCCACACCACTCAGCCAAAAAAGCTTAAGCCTGAGCTACAGCTCCCCCTGTAATTCCAGCTCTTGTCTCCCCTATATGGCTCTGGGAATGCCCCTTGGTCCTGACCTGAAGCACCCCTTGCTCAACCATACAGACACACATCTGTCAAAGTACCTTAATCCTGAGCATACCATCACCTTGAACAGAAACTGCCAGCTATATTAGTGTACATGGTGCGTGGCTGTGTTGTATTTGGAGTCTCTATTCCATTTGCTGTTAATGGTAATACCAAACTTGCCCAAAGAAGCCACATGTCAGTATCCACACGTGCATATCAATAGAAAATGATCTATTACCTGGCTTAAAGACCAGCACATTAGCCACTTCCCCCTTCCCTCCCCTGGCTGAAATCAATATTCTTGCTCTGTCTGTGTAGAAGTTTAATCCCTTCATTACTGAGAAGAATGTCTCTTGCCATGCTTATATGGGATGAGCTGAAGCTTGGAATGATCAGAACCTCAAGCCACACCAGGGAGGTTCAGAAGCACAGGCAGTGCCGATTTTCTCATTGTACCTGATACGTGTTTCAGCACTGAAGTGGGTGTTTCACAGAAAACTCAGGTCTCTTACCTGTACGTACGTGATGAAGGCATAACACTGTGGAGTCAAATGGGAACCGGAGAGCTTCACCTATGAAGGAGCAGAGATGCCAATGTTATTCTTGGCATGAGAGAGCGTGCACATCCCTCAGTTAGTACAATAGGGTGACACTCACCAGCTTTTCCAGCCTCCCTGGAACTGCACTCTGGCCACTGCGGCAAACTTGGAGATACTGCAAGAAATACAAGAGTGAGCTTCCTTCAGGCACCTCCAATCATCCCCTGAAACCAGTCCTCTCAGGCAAGGGCTGGAGACAGTTCACTCAGTGCCACTCCTTAGCCCACTGGGCCCATGGGAGAGGGAATTCAGGTGAAAGCAACATGAAGGGCTCACTGTGCTCAGAGGGCTGATTGCTTCCCCATCTAGGGGAAGGCTACCCTTTTCTGAGGCAGTCAAACAAACTTTACTCGGAGTGGGAAAGTAAAGCTCCTGTCCTGTGCACACGGTAGGAGGGAAAGGAAGGGACAGTGAGCAGGGAGACGTTCAATGCAGTGCAGCCTAGATGTTTGTGAGGTTGCCTTTGGGACAGCCAAACTGCACTGTAAGAGTGCTTACAGGAGGAACCTCTGCAGCACACACTAGTTAAGATGGAAGTTACTGGAACTATCAGGGTGTAAAGCTGGTCACCAGTGGGGCAGAGGAAGCATTCCCCACACATCATGCAGGGACTTAGGGAATTCTTTGCTTTCCTCCAAAACCTCATCTCAGACTAAATGGGCCATTGGGTCAGTCCTCATGCACCAATTCCTACATTCCAAGGTGTCAAGCCATGGGTAGTATCGGGTGGATGGGGGGAGACAAGGAGTGCAGGCTGCATAGACACATGGCTCTCCAACGAGGGGCCTGAAGGATTACAAGCCATGTAAAAGCCATTCCCAGCCAAGAGCAGCACAGCTCTGCCCCTACCCACTAAGCAGTAGAGACATGCCTCTTTGTCTTAGCTGGCAGAACCACCGCCTAGAGGCCAGGAAACTCATGTGCATGCAGCCACTGGATGAGAGTGAGTAGGACTAGCATGACTACATCATCTTGACAATCCCAAGCCCCAGATGAGCCTCTGCCACTGATAGCTTGTTGCTGGGGATGGGCAGAGGTGTATAAATCCCACCCTGCCAGTTCAACACAGGAGCACTCACATGTTTGATGAGGGAGGTGAGAATGGTGTATGTCTTGCTGAGGCTTCTCAGCAGAGTGTCCACACAGCTCCCTGCAGGAAGGGCTGTTTGCATGAGTTCATGGTAAGCTGTGAGCAGGGTTCCCAGCTGCAGGATTATAGCCTTCTCCAGAGGCTGGACCTGGCTTGATACCTGAGAAGAGTCTTCTAAAAAGCGAAGAGACAGGTGCATCCACACCACATACACACAGAAGAGAAGTAAAAATCTGCAAGTTTTGCTAAAAGTGGCACTCAAGGAACCCCCACTTCTGTCCTTCTCAGAACAGAGATGTTATCTGCTTTCGTCAGTGAACTAGCAGTAGCTCCCTGTGCCCTCCCATTAGACATAAGGTTCAGTCCCGTGACCCTTCCTGCCCTTCTCCACCACAATTAGACATGCAGCTTTCTCCTGAAGTCAAATGCAGTCTGCATGTATTTATACCAAAACCCAGGTTCCCAGCAATCAACACAATACAAATGTCCATCTTCATGTGAGAGAAAGTGTGTGTGTGTGTGTGTGTGTGTGTGTGGGGGGGGAGAGAGAGGAGGAGGAAGAGAAAATCAGTGTATGGATTTTTGAATGATAAATACTGACAATTCTTACATTTCCCTCCTGGGACCAGCACAAGGGAGGCACCTTCACCATGGAGGCTGAGAAGCAGTCTTAGTAAGTTTGATGCCAGCTCAAAATGGTGAGGTGTTTCCTTGCTACCTATCCTCATCTTTCTTTTGTGGAGCTCGAAGGCCACTGGAAAGCAGAGGGCTATTTCTTTACCTGTCTCCAATCCCATGTGGTTCTTAAGCTTCTTGATCAGCCAATCCACCTCTTCAAGGACCTTCTCTGCTTGACCCAGGACCAGCAGCTAAGGAAAAAAGAAAGCAAAACAGGTTTTTGGAACACAGCACACTAGGAGATCTGCAGCCCACATGTATCAAGGTGAGCCATGGCACCAGCTGCACAGTAGTAGCAGAGACTGGGTCTTACACACACTGTTCCAACTCACACAGGCAGTAGGGGCTGCTGTCTTGATGTTCACAATAGCAAAATGAGATTGATTCTCCACTTCCATATCCTGTGGGGAAAGAGAGAGTCTCTGATAAGCAAATCTTTAGATTCATTCACAATGCTGCATGGATTTGGGGCTTCCTCCAGGGATGCTGTACAAAGACACGCTCCAATTCTGCCTTAGTAGAACCAGGGGATGCCAAGCTTACACTGAGTGCTGGGGCTCTGATCCGCACCTGATCTATGTCTCCAAGTTGAGCGTGGATATCCTGGGCGAGCTCACGCAGCAGACTGACGGGGCTCTTGTAAAGAACATGGAGACTGAAGAGCAGGCTCAGCAAACCCTTACAGCATGGGGCATCCTCTGCATGAAAGGAGGAAATAACAGTCACCAAGCATGGCACTCCACTGGCTTTTCAAGGACTGTCATCCTACTAGCACAAAGGTGGGATCAAGCATGCATTACTGTATCTGACATTTTCAGGAGAGAGAGAGATAACTGAGGCTGTACAGAGACACACTGCATTGAATCCTTATTAAAACCTTGTAGTTACAAAATTGGAGCTTGGAAGTCAGGAAATTCACAGTTAAGATTTCCACAAACAGCCTTAGCTCTGACCTGACATCCCTGCCTTCCATTCCCCTTAGATTTGGGTGAGTCAGATCAGGAAGATAGAGACGTGAGGAATTCCAAACAGAATATACCTCAAGGGGGAACGAGGTAGATTGGATCCTTCCAACTCCTAGGGGAATGGTGACTAGGAGGCAGATGCTATGCACTTCCAGGTAAAAGGGGAGATGTTGGAGTTTCTAATCATCAGCAAGCAGGCGAGTGACCATAAGCAAGGACACAGAGTCCAAGGAGAGTGGCTATCTTTACAGAATAAAATCCAGTCCTGGGCAGCTGACATATTACTGAGGGAAGGGAGGGAGGTAAAATGAAAGATATATACCCAACATTCAGCCTGTTAGAACCATAAAAGACAACTCTAATGTGGCCCTACCATATCCCATACTAGTTTCTGCAAATCTATTGCATTTGGCAATAGAACAAGGCTTTGAACTTGAACCCATCAAAGGGATGAAAGGAAGAGGAACTCAGGAGCACAGTATCAAAGGTCCAAATTCAGACCTAGTATGAGCAGCTGCAAGTCCATTGACATTAGTACCGCAAGTCTGAATTTACTCCAAAAATCTTACTCACCCAGATTGTTTTCCTTGCAAATTTTGACTGTCCAGGAGAGCAGCTGTATGAACTACACAAGGGGAAAAGGGTTTTACATGAATGTAGTCACAAAGACAATGCTAAACTGAAAACTGATCTGAATTCAAGTAATACTCTTAGCACAAGGGTAGCCAACCATCCATGAAAACGAACAGATGCACCGCTAGCAGAAAGATGCCCAGACAGGGTCTGTGGAATTCTACAATGGAAACTCACCTAGTAAAGAGTGATAGATGCTTGTTTCAAGATCATTCATTGCGAATGAGGGTCTGTGGTCTCCCCTGGACACAGCCCCTTACTAAGGAGAAGAGTAACTACAGTCTATTTCCATTTAATCTGAGGTAGGTGAGGCCTTCACGCTCTTGGCAAAATTTTCAATATGGCCTTTGGCTGTGTAAAATTTGGTCTCCCCCACTCTAGCCCTTTAAACATTGTATATGTGTGAGAGGGGTTAGGCACTCAACCATTCTTCCTTGAAGAGCTGGGGCTAGAGGGGCCCCCAGTGGATCTGTGCCCAGACTGAAAAAACACCACAGTTTGGCATGATTAATAGCTACTAGTCAGGAGGCCAGGTAGCAGGGTCCAGGGTAGTAGGTGCCCAGGATTTCTGCAGAAGGGCGGGGATTGCTGCAGGTCAGGATTTAGATGCACCAGCAGAGCTATGCAAGGGGTCTGGACTGCTGCAGCAGGATGGACATAAGGATGGAGGGGCTGTCTATTTGTCACAACTGTATAACGCCCCGCAAAATAGGGGTAAGGGCTCTAGGTGGTACCGCAATACAAATAATAAAGGAGAATCAGTAGAGGTATCACAGGGAAGCACGTACAGCATCTGCCTGCATTATGCAGCGTTCCAGCCAATGCTACTGCTCCCTCACGTTTTAGGAAGGCTAAGTTCGTAAGTGTCATTCCTGAAGGCATTCAGTGTTGTAGGCTAACATTGGGCTGTTAGTTATACTGGCAGCATTTGGTCTGCTTGCAAGCACAGAGGGGAATGAACATTTCAAAATCTTGTCACCATCTGGGAGTCTGCAATCAAACCAAGCTGATTACCTTCTCCCCACGTGTAATGGGCTTTCATACCCCACCCGTATCAGCATCACACACATTCTCACTAATCACTAACTGCTCTGCTACGTACCTGCGGAGAGGAGGGCTCCAGTAGCTTGGACAAAGTGGAGATAATAGTCACAAGTGATAGGGCTTCCTTGCTGTTGAAGTCATCTCCAGCACTGCTGAGCTGGTTCACCAGAGACCTCTGAGCATGGGAAGGAAGGACAGAATCCAGTACATGTGCATGCCTGGGCCATTTTAGGAGGCAAGTAACTAAAAGCCTCTGAGACTGGGACATGTAAAGAAATCAGCAGTCCCCCCACTAGCACAGGCAGCACCAATATTCAAGGAGAGCAGAATTTCTTACAAAAGATATTTTTAGAACTTATCTGTGAACATCTGATTTTGTTACAAGCAGTAGTTTCTACTTTAGTGAAGCTCTTACAATGTGTACTGTACCTCAAACCCCTACAGCTGCTTTCTTATGCAGACCACATAAGGGAGGGATACAGATCCTTATACACACCTAACTCAGCCCCAATCTGCACTAAGTCCTACAGAGCTTCCTAACGTGTGAAACTCTTCTGAAGGTGTCAGTGACTCACTCAGTGGGTCAGTCACCAGACATTTTCTTTTCAGTTGGTAGCAGGCTAATAGCCTATGCAAAACATCCAAAGGTATCCCCAAGTTAACTGATGCTATCAGACCACTCACTACCTCGTGACATTTCTGCTGCTTACCTGGAACTGTCGGATCTGGAAGGCAGCTTTCTCGGTGACATTAATATCTTCCTTTTCCTCTGCATCATCATTAGCAACATCTGAGTGAGAGAGAGAGGCTAGAGATGATGCCAAGTTAGGTGCTGAGGCCAGAACACAGGATTTTTAGTACAGACACATACACGACCATGCACACACATTCTCCTTTGCTGCAGTGGTAAAGGCCACAAGTCTGAGGAAAACAGACTGGAGAATTGTGGAGGGCAAAAAGGATGGTTTGAGGCAGATTTCAAACAGGAAAGTACCATGCCAGCCCTCCAATCATGCTCAGCCAAGAGAGACTCTTTGTTTGTTTCTGCTGAGCCCTCAAATCCCTGGGACTGGCCTGAGGAAAGGAAAGCCAAATGGAGCTCAATGACTAGTGAACTGCTGTCACTACTGAATGACATGAGGTCTAATCTCTTCCTGTCCAGGGGTCCAATGCAAAGCCTCCACAGCACTTGGAGCCCCATCAGTGAGAGTCTAGGACTGAGCAGACCTAGTCTATCACAGCCAAAGTGCCTACCCAAAGCCCGTAGAAACTGTGAGATCTTGGGCTTGTAGAGCTGTTGCACTGTGTTAAATATCCTCAGCAAGCCCTCCAAGCACAGCAGTGAGATGCTCTTGCCCTTCTTCTTCCCAGACTCTTCGACTGCACTTGGAATTGAAGTGTATCTCCATAGCAGGACCCTGTAAGGATTGGGTGGGGAGTTAGTTTCTTATACTCTGGCATAGTTGGTTACACAGCACAAGAACTGGGGTAAAGCCAGTCCTGGACTCTACCAGCTGGATTTTTTCAGTACAATTGAGGAAGAAAGATTCATTTTAAAGGCAGATTTAGTTTTGATACAAGCTTCAAACCCACGCTTTTCTATGCATTCTTCCTGTTTGACCCATCTGATTATTTTAATTCTTCCTTCTCCCCATGTGCCCATTGACCTCCTTCTCCAACTCCAAATTCCTCCTTAAAACTCACTCCCTTTCACATGGCCTTGCAACCCTCTCTAGCAGTTTGCTCCCACCCACATGCCTGAACCTTTATCACTGGTGTCATATCTGTCAATTAGATTTATGCTCCTTCCCACAAGGACTTTGTCACCCTACTGTTTGTGTTTTTGATGTGCCAGATATCTGTATTGGGCTCTATATAAATAAGATTGTGAATGTGTGACGCTGACTGGATTAGGGGGACCATTTATAATATTTAACATCAATATTTCATAATTACAAAAATTCATGTGAGATATGCCATGTCAGGTACCGTTAGAAAGGTTATAATTTGCTAAGTATAATGATATTGTTTATGTGCATGTGTCATGTGTGTTTTGGAAGTTATGGATACGTTTGATGTATCTGTTTATCAACTCGTGCTGTGTTTCTGGGTGACACCCCAGACCGGATGGCTGCAGCACTAGCCTGCTTAATGACCCATTAAGGAAACTCACAGGTACAATGGGCCCAGGGGGGAGAAGCCAGGGATACACCTGATGAGTCATCAGGACCTACTCATGTGACCCTAGACTCCATCTTATTTCTGTAAATTTCCACGAGCAAGCAGCATGGCAAAGGCCAAGGGACATAAGAGGCAGTGGCTGCACACCACATCCATTTTGTCTTCAGTCAGTTTTTAGCCTTCAGCCACCACCTACCTCTGGATCAACTCATCTACAACTGAAGCTGTGAAACAAAGGACTGACACTGGATGTACACCAGAGGGACTATACAAGCCTGCATACTCCACAATTCTACTGGAAATCTGATATGTATGGACTTTTGAATCATTTGTAAGTATTTGATGGCTTTAATCATTTAACATTCCTCTTTAGTTTATTTCTTTCCTTTTTTAATAAACCTTAGTTTTAGTTACTAAAGGATTGACTGGCAGCATGGTATTTTGGGTAAGATCCAAACTGCTATTGATTTGGTAATGTGGCTGACCCTTTGGGATCAGGAGAACCTTTTTGGTAAAGAGCATAGAGTTTTAAATAACTTATCTCTTTACTGGACCTAGTGGCTGATTGGGAGCCAGAGACTGAAATGCAGTAAAGGGGGCTGTGTATATTTTGCTTTAGCTTCTTGATAACCAGTGTGGGGAATCAGAAGCACTGTTTGTGGCTGGTTTGGAAGTCTGACTTCAGTGTCACCCACCAGTGCTGGGAAAATCTGCTCTCCTTTTGCAGCCTATCCTGACCTTGGCATTTTCAGGTGGCTACCCTCTGCATGGACAGGTCATAGAATGTACAGAAAAGAGAAACGAAACAGAGAAATCTCAAAGAATGTGAATTGTTTGGTATGAGGGGGACCTGTAATGTAACAGCTTTCCTATTCTCAATCACCAAGCATTCTCTTTTCCCATCTTCAAGCCCACTTCTTCCAGCTATCTTCTCCTACTTCCCATCACTTCTCTCTCCACACAATCCTTTACCTGCCGAGATGACCCTTCTCTGGTTTAATTTACTGCCTGATCATGCAAACTCCTTTATTCAGATGGGTAGTTGTTAGAAAACATGTGTAATCCCATTCACTTCAACCGAACTATTCAAATGGGTAATGATTATTCACACAAGTAAGAGTTTGTAGGATCAGACACTGACTATTGGTTCTTTAAAACAGAATGTGTTTCTTTTTATATGTTTGTATAGCATGTACATTTATGATACTATACAAAAATGACTTCTAATCACAGTGGTATTAGATGGTCATCTACTTTCTACCATCAGAGGAATGAGGAAGATACAGGACTAATGTTTTAAACTCAAAGGGAAACAGCCAATGTTTGGCTAAAAGTGAAAAGCGAACTCCTCTTTCAATTTTAACTATTTCAAACTGTAAGTGGAGCTGGGTTCAAACTAAATTGCTTCCCAAAGACCTGAGAAGTTTGGCCTGTAGCCATTCTAGTTTCTTACTGCGAATAATAAACTAAGTACCAGAAATGGACTGACAATCAGGTTTTAACAGGGAATGGTTCTTACTTGTCTCTCATTATGCTACTTGGTCTATCACTCACTCTGGTGGAGAAATCAAGGTGTCTGCTGCTCAGATGTCTGAGAGACATGGGAGGCAATATTGCTATAATTTGGTGCTAATTACAGTTTCAAATGATTGCCATTGACTTTATTGCTCTTTCAAAATTTCACATGAGAGTTTTAGGTATTTAATAAAAATACATATTTGCAGTCCAGATTCAAGTCTCCAAGCTACATAGTGACTCACCGAGTGATTTTGCAGAGCATTTGGAACATCTTCTCTGGGTTCTGTCCATCAGGTCCATCTGTTTGTCCTGTCTCCTCCAGCTGTTGCACCTTCTGCAGTGCCACACTGACAGCATAGCGCATGAACTCACTGCTGGAGCGCAGAACAGCCAGGCTCTCCTCATGGCTTTGGGCACTATCTCTGAAGAGTCAGACGAACATTTTTAAACACACCTCTGAGCCTAGATAGGAACACACCTTAAATGCAATGCAGAGGGCTAGGCTGTAAGCATTTCACCTCAGCACACCAGAGCACACTTTGGTGTGCCACATAGGGCCCAATGCGGAATGTAATTGTGTGTCCACATAACCCTTCTTTCTCCATTTGCCACATAAATGCGCTTCAGAATCTGAACTTTCATCTAAAAGAAATAATTGAGTCTCTAGCCCAACAGCAAAACAGCTTAATCCTCTTCAGGGTGGAAGCAACATAGTCCAGTTCTTCACTTAAGCCACTTGTAGCAAATACCCAAAAACCAGAGTTCTAGCAGCCTCTTCAACCTCACTCAAATCCTCAGTTGAGTACAAGTGGCAGAGTCTGCTCAATAGAGGCCACGAACTAGAACACCATGGGGTGCTGCATGTCAGGACTGAAGGTCATTGGTATTCTCAGGTGGGGGGATGGCCTAGGACTGGAAGAACAGAAGCCCCACAGGTCAGCATTAAGGGGCACTGGTGCAGTTGAGGGTTTAGCCCAGGACATGAATAGCAGGAGGAAGTACAGGTCAGGACTGAGGGTCATGAGGCTGCATGGGACCAACTTGCACAGCACCTGCCTACACGAGGCTGGTCTAGAGAGTGCTCAAAGGGGACTGTGTGCAGAAGTGACATGCTGCACCTGTGTATGTGTGTACAATGTGTACTGCTCAAAAAGACAGGCAGCCTACAAACATCACAGAAGTATACGTTACATTAACCTCACAAGACAGAGCTACACAGGCCATGACGGTTTCACCTGAACAAAGCTGTGAGTAGAGTCGACACAAAGCTCATGGAAAGGAAGCTTCGGGCAGTTTTATTCGCCAAGGGTGATTTGTTCTTCCCAGCTTTTTCTTTCAGGATCTCAGAGAGTTTGATGTAACACTTAAACAGGCCTAGAACATCCTCAAACTTGTTCTTGCTGCAACAACACAAGAAGGTGGTAGAAAGCACTGATGATAGGAACCAAAATGCTACAATTTCTTCATGTGATCTTTTATTAATCCAAAATTAGGGAAGATATTTTCCGATGACATCTCTGTGGCAAGTAAAAGCTCCCTATTCTTCCAATAGACAGCTCAAGTCCCATCCAGTCCGTACTGGCTTAGCCACCTTCCTCATTTCAAAATCCTAGCAAACTGTGCTAACAACCAATACAATGATATTCAAAACAAAGATTGTCCCTAACATTGGGTGTAAATTTGTACCATGATATGCAGGGACTGAGCTACAAGAAGGTCATTCACTCTTCCCGTTATAGTTGGTGGCACAGTGTTATACTTTCAATGTACACTGAAGACACACCCAGACACATTGAAGAGCTAAAGAATTCCTCTTAACTTCATCAGTGAGTGAGTGTAAAGGATAGGACTTGACACCTTACCTGAAATTCCCTATGTTAAAGTTGTACTCAATCAGGACCTCGCAGACTCCCATTACCAGGATGGCATAGATATTGTTCTTCACACCAACACCAGAAGACAAAGAAAAGTCTGCTGATTTATCCTAAGAGGCAAAATGAAGAAGTGAAAAACCCCTCTAAAACCCCACAGGAATTAAGAATCTCTCTCGTCTCCTGGCCCTGCTGAGAAAATCTGAATTACCAATTCAAAGTCCTCCAGTTCACTCTTGATCATTCGCCGCGTGACAGAGTCCAGCATCTCTTCAAGATCTTGTTGGAATCCCACATAGTCTTCATCTTCCTCCTCTTCTTCCTCAGCTTCGTGGTGCAGCTGCACAGTGCTCTTGTACCAGGCTAGGCAGTGCTGGATACAGCTGAGCAGATGGGCCTGGAGAAGGCAGTCACATAGGATATCATAATTCATGTGCTAATAAGGGCTCAGCCAGTGGAATCACTTCAAACCTTCTAGCTGGAGAGAGGGAGACTAGTGCAATGGAACAGCATTCTCCACAACAGGCTGGACCACTATAGCTAGAGGCATTAAAACCACAACAACATGCTTCAGAAGTTCATAATCTATGGGAATCTGAGTGTTTCTCACTCACAGCTGAGGCTTTAAAATAGAAGACCAAAGTGCTGTAGTCCTGTAACCCCATGTCTGAACTTCTAACAATGCAATATACTCTGAATTCCAACACAGGACCTACCTCTCAGCACAAGTTCTCAGCTCACCTACATCCTTACCTACAGCCGTACATCATAGCTGCCACCCACTGTCACAAGGCTTGCTGTTCAACCTATCTCTGAATTATTTAAGGGATATTAGACGACAATATTGTGTAGACAATAGATTTCAAAGGGGCTTCCTTCACCATTTCTGAAGCTTCTGCTCTCTTCCCAGTCACACCTCGCTTAGCATGGAGTGGAAGCATCTTCAGGGAAAAAAAAAAGGCTGGATTTTAATCAGTCACTTTTGAAATCCTGTGAATTTTTGGAAATTTCCAATCTGCCCTCAGACTAGGAGGGAATGATGGACGAAAATGCATGCTGAGGGAACGAGGCCAGAAGGGAAGAGACAGACTCCTTTCCTGTATTTCTGTACTACTTGGTACTAATCTGCAGGAGACAAGACTAGGACTGGCTCACTAGAGGATAACAGCAGCCAAATCACATTATTTGTATGGCTACTACCATCCATACTTTACAAACATTAAATCAAGTTTGCCCTATAACAGCATTGATATTATCCCCAATTTACTGATGGGAAAGCTGAGGCAGAAGAAGTGATGTTACCTGTCCAAGTTCACTGCAAAAGAATTGGATTCAATTCCCAGTCCTGGTCTCCAATTCTCCAAGCCAGCAGGGGCTGAGCTTAATGAGAAAGATGGAGTGACTTGAGTCACCCACTGCAAACCTAAAAGCCCATGGAATGAATGAGCTTTGAAGGGCAGTGTACACTGTATATCCCTTACCAGTGGTTCCTGCAGAAAGATTTGGTCTCCTTGAGCTATGATACATCCGTCAAGTTTCAGTGGGGGCAAAAGGTCTGGTTCTGGCTCATAGTATCGCTTTATCTGCCACACAAAGCAAGGAATAAAAAAATAGCTAGTCATTTAGTCTCTGTGTGTCTCAGTTCCCCATCTGTAAAATGAAGTACAAGTATTTCCATACTTCACATTAAGGGTGAGAGGCTCAGTTACGTGGGAATGGGGACCATATAAGTAACTGAGCCATTAGTATAACATGCACCTGCCATACCATTCATTAGAGGCCCCTCCTCAGCAGCTTAGACACCCCTAAACTAGAAGTGAACTTCAATTTCCTGAGAGCAAGGAAAAAGGGGCCTGAGATTTATGTAATCCTGTTGCAGCTATGATTAAGGGCACTCACTGTTCCCTTGGTTACCTACCTCCAGCAACACTAGCATTTTACCTCTTCAAAGCTGACAGTTAACAACTAAAGAGGTTTGCAGCATCACCCACTCCTGCATCAGTGGATGTAAATAATTGCTCCTGTAATTCTGCACCTATAATGAACTGCAGGCATAGTCAGTTATACATCTAGCTACCTAACTGTAGTGGTGCAGAGAGGTAGGTAGTTGTTTAAGTGCTAACCGTATTGTCCACAATTAATTACAAGTGAGATATTGAGCCTGAAAAACACAAGGCCCTAGTAGAAAATCCAGCGCTTACTGATTTTAGATTGCTTTGCATACCACAGGGGAACAAGCAAGCTAGGAGCAGTGCTGAAGTCACAAAGGAGAGAGACAGAGGTATGCTCCTGGGAGACTATACACCAGGGTAAGAGTTTATTAAAAAAAAGTCTGTAGTATCAGGCTCACATTGACAGGTGCCTACTGCATCGTAGCTGCCCAGCTTCAATTCTTGGTCCATTCTCAATTTATGTACTGGCAAGGCCGGGAGTTCTAGAAATAGTCAGCAGTGACCTCTCCGGATCATTAAAGAGACGATGTCTTGCCATCTCTCATAGAAAGCATAGCCTGCCCAACTGGCTAGAAAGATTTGTCTGTGACATGTGTGACAGAGTTGGGAAGAGTTAATCCATCCTACAAGGACATGGAGAGCTCTCCTCCATGGGAGGCTAGCAACGACTATTATGTAAGCAGATGTCTGTGGAAAGTTATTGGAGAGCATCCACTGTGTAGCCCTAAGGAACAGGACCAGCCAAGATGCAATCTCCCACTCTGCTGTGTACAGTCTTGGATTTCCTGGAGCCCAGATTTCCTCCCCTGCCATCTTTCTATCACTCCATGAATGTACTTTACCTGAGACAGCAGTGTCTCCATTATAGAGTTACTCAGCTGTGAGTTTCTACGGAGGACATCATAAAAACCCTGAAGATAGAGAAGAGAGGACAAATTAGCCAAGATTAGCAAGAGAAGGAAACAATCCACATATCTGACAGATTTGAGCTGCAAGACAATAAGGAACTTAACCCTTTGGCACTGGAAGTAATTGGGAGCTAATAAAGTTGTGTTCAGTATAAAGTGACACATCGGCAAAGTAAGACAGCACAGGAAAAAGATACAAACTTCTTACATGGGATCCACACCCAAGTTGTATCCCTTTAGTACTGGTGGCATCAAGTCCAGAGTCTGACTTTCAGTGCTGGAGCATTAAGTGGCACAATCCTAAATTTCAACCTGTATTTGTGAAAACTGCTCCAGAGACAACATATTCCAGAGGGCAATCCATAGGAGGCATCTGTTACATCTGATGAAGTGGGTTAGAGCCCAGGAAATCTTATGCCTGCAGAAATTAAATTTGTTAGTCTTTAAAGTGCTACAGGACTCTTGTTGTTTTTGCGGTATACAGACTAACACGGCTATCCCTCTGGAACTTTTCACCATAGGAGGCAGTAATCCAAGTTTAGACTGTGAAACCTCAATGGAAGAGCAAAGTAGCTACTGGTCTTGTAGCAACACAGACATGCACATTCCAAAACACACACTAACTTGCCAAAAATTCATTGGCCCAAACCCAGGGAAGAGAAGCAAGAATGTTCACTCAAATCTATCGACTATTTCCCCCAAACCCAATATATCAGTGTCTCTGGAGTCAGACTTGCACCTGAAAAAAAAACTCTTCATACTAGACCCATCGCACACAGCTTGGTCAGTACCAAAAGGGCCACAAAGCACAGACAAAAAAATGGTTGCCTCTCATCCAGCGAAAGTGCAGAAGTAGAGGGAATGGATGGTAGAATTTTCAGGACCCCTGAGGAGATTTCCCATACACCCCACCAAGGCTTTCATTGCAGCAGTCAAAGTTGCTGGGTAATCAGATCAAGGCATCATTGTGAGGCCCCTTTAGGAACCAAGAAAGTTGTCCCTGCAGTGCACCAATCCTTCCTGAAAGTGGGAGAGACTGGGAATCAAACCCAGGTCCCCGACATGGCAGGCAGAACACTGGCCAGTAGCTGGCCAGGCCAGCCCCATTATATTTTCACTACCAAAAAATACATCAAGGGCTGGTGATGATCTAAAGCCTTTGGGAGGCTTATACAGACTCAAAATAAAGAGAAACAAAAGGGTTAAGACAAATTTGAGTCCCTAGAATGTCAGCATCCCATGAGGAATGCAGCTGGGACCTGCAATCCATTTCCCACAAGCCCACAGACATTCAACAGATGTTGACAACATTCAGTCATTATTGACCTGGGCTGGATTAGAACCAACTACTTAACAGCAAACTGGTGATTTATGAGGAGATCCAGTTTACCTCATATAGCATAAGTCTGACGTCAGACTGCTGACTCAAGCATCGCCTCAGGCTGCCCAGGATTTCAAGGCAAAAGGCCTCATTAGCTGCAGCGTTGTAGCAGGAGTGAATGTCCGCCTGGACCTGAAAGAGAGCACATTAGTGAAGGCACATTAATTCTGCTTCCCATTTATCAGAATGCAAGAACCGGATCATAAAGGGAGACAAACCTGCCTTTGCAGCCAAGGAAACTCAAACCAAACATTTAGCATCCAGCCTCACTCCCAAAGAGGGAAAATCATCAACGTATTGTTGGTTTTTCGGTACCATCCTCACTGGGGTAACGTTGGCAGCATGAATGCTCCACTTGAATGGATGTTGCTGTGGCCCTGGACACTGTGTGAGGTCAGCAGCTCTAAGAAGCATGTACACCTGATCCAACTTCTCTTTTCTCACTGGGTTACCAAAGTTCCCTTCCAGCTGCTAACACTAGCTGGAGTGGATTATATGTTGGGACAAACACTCCACGCTGAATACTTATTATAATTAATCAGTGTCCATTTATATGGGACATTGAACAGACTTATGGGACTGTGGCATGAGTCTGTTCAAGAGGTTTGCAGAAGCAGCACTCACCTGACTAGCACCGATGGCCTGGCTGCACTGGGAAAAAGTCAAGCTGCCCAGAACCTTAAAATTCTTCAACAGCAGCAAAAAGCCAGCAACTGCAGCTTTTCGAGCCTCTAGCTGCCTATGAGTTTGGGAAAGAATAGAGAAACATGAGGAGAGGCAGACGGAGTTAAGAAAAGTCAGAGACCAGCTTAGCTACAAGATTGTTCTGAGCAGTTAATGCAATTTTCTGATACATGGAGAGCCAAAACAATGCCTCATCCTTCAAGGGAACATCTGATGCCCCAAGGAATTAACAGCATGGCAATTCAGTTAGCTTTTCCTGAGTTCTCCAAACTCGTGACACTAACTTCTCCCATTCTGTCCCACTGATGTATATAGCAAGGGAGAATGCTGGACACAGACCTCCTGCTTAAATGGCTGCGGAAACTGGAATGAGAGCCAGACAGCAAAGAAAGCCACATGTTTGCAGTGGAGAGAGAGGGGAGGTTTTCTGACATCTCTCCTCTTTCCTCTCTGTAGCTTTCTATGCTGGCTGAGTCCCATAGAAAGCAGGACCTTTGCTCTGCACTCATCTAGGTGATGCCCCAGGAGATTCACCAGGATCAGACTGCTTGCTTTAATAAGTGGACTTTTGCATCCGTAACTAAATGGACGCCACCAAGCAACTCCATAGAGGCTCCTAATGTACGGGAGACAGCAAGGCTAGTCATCCAGGACTTTGCAGAGAGCAGAGAAGACGTGTCTTTCTACAATCTCAAAAAAGGACCAGCCACGCTACAGCAGCCTGAAGTTTCTAGTCATCTGTTCAGTTTGATCTCCTCATGGTGTTGGTGTGCTCTGGTGTGTGGCTATGCAGACGTATAAGAGTGGAGTTTGTTTTCATTTGATCTCCTTTCCTTGAGTCTCCAGCTGCTTTTCTGAATTTACAGGCTCAGGGTCAAGGCTCCTCTGGTTAGAGCTCTGGAGTTCTCAGTCCAGAGGATGGTGTTGTGATGACTGTGTTATAGTACTGGGGCCAGGGTAGGGTGGCCATGGGGGAGGTCTCCATAGGTAAAAGGTGATTGTTACACCAAGAAGAAAAAGAACCCACTTCCAATCCAGAGGTGAACAATAACTACAGAAACCATTTCAAAGAACCCTGATCCCGGCTCACCTGGAAAAGATGGCTTTTCGGAGAACAAGTATGAGGGAATCCCTCACTGACATGCTGACTTTGAGCAGTGGCTGGAAGGGAAGGGATTCATTAGACAGTGGAAATAAGACAAACCAACCTGTGTATGGTGTGTAAATTCCTATCTTACGCTAAGTTTCCATGCTCTCATCAGTACTAAAGGACACCCAAAGGTCTAAAACATCATAAAAGAAAAGAGATGCACCGGCAACAGCAAGACAGCTTGGCCTGCTGGTGAGAATGGGGCATGAGGATTGGGGGAGAAGTCTGTGGCCCTCAGAATGGAATACTGGGGCTAAGCAAGTGGCCGTTCTACCACTGGGACATCGCAGCACAGAAAAACAAAACAGTAAAATAGAATTGGGAAGAAGGTAACTCTATGGGCCACTCACAGCTGTTTCTATTCTGTGCTGGTATCTGGGCATCTTCCAGCTGAAAGATCTTAGCAGGGACAGTCCTTGACTGTGCTTTCAGCTAGGGGCACTAAAGAAAGGTGCCATGCTACAACTGAACAGCCGGCCAGATATAGCAGAGGACTAAGGGGCCTTTAACAAGTATATGTGCAGCTGAAGAAGGTTAACGGACCCCACCTATAACTGTGGCATGCAGCTATGGCTGGAGCTAAGCTGTAACATATCCGTTCATAGGGAAATGCAAAGCTTTACCTGTACAGCCTTGAGCAGCCCTTGCACCATGTCAAGAGGCAGAAAGGACAAATTGTCAAAGGCCTCAGTGACTCTGGAGGATGAATTCTGAAGGACGAGGGGAGCAGATACGACGATCTTAGACAGCAAGTCTGAAAAACAAGAGTGCAAGTGAAGCAGCTGCTGCCAAGGGCAAAGGGTCTACATTAAAGAGGAGAGTGTGGGAGAGGGATTCTGTTTCTTTCTTTGGGGTCAATGAGTCAAAGAGAACATCCACAGCCTCCTTGTTAACTGGAAAGGTTCCATTTGGGATGAACATATTGTTAATCCAGTCTCCTACCAGGATACAGGGTGCCACATGCATGCAGCCCAAGTATAGGGGCCACCTTATCAGAGTGTACCCAGAAGCTAGCTGGAGAGCCTTCTCAGCAGTAGGCCCAGGGCTCAGGAGCACCTGGAGATGAGATGGAATATAATTCTTGCCACTTTCAGGCCACACTGCAAGACTCACCGATTCACTAAAGCATTCTCCAAAGAATCACAGCAGAAGAAAACCTGAGAGTGCATCCAGAGGGAGATACCAATAATGAAATCAAAGAGGAAGACAGAGTACTAATGGTCCCTTCAGGACTTGTCCCTACATAGTGGTTAGGTACTATAGTTAAAGGGGATTCATGTGCATGATGTATATGGTGCTTGCATTTCCGTAAGGATGTACAACCACAGCTCTGGGATGAGCTATCCCATTACAGTGTTCTTCCTCTGTAGTGAGGTGTGTTTTGAATTGCATGGACTTGAGACACTTGTTTCATAACTTAGGTCTAGCAGTGAGGAAGTAACGCCTGACATTCTTGACCCTCAGATCACCTGATCAGGAACTTCGCCTACAAAAAAAATTTAATATGGCTTCTGAGAACCACATACATTTCCCTCTTTCATTTTTATTACCTATAAAGTGGTTGACAGGAGAAGCTGCCTTTGTGATGACTCTATTCAGGACCTGCTCCAAAATTGCACTTCTGATTGGCTCATGGACCTAAAAGGAGAAAGGATAAAAGAAAAACACAAAACTGAGATTTTCATGTACTCAATCATTGTGCATTAAGGTCCAGGTCTGATGAGTCCCTAGCAGCCACCCTTGGCAAGTTTAACAGAGATTTAACCAGGATGGAATCTGGATCAACTAAAAGGAAATGTAGGAGTTGAGTGAGTACTACGAGTATACTAATTGGCAGATGATAGTCTAGATGTTAAAGCAAAGACCTGAGAGTCAAGAGGCTTAGGCTCTATTTCCATTGCTGCCACTGATTTCTTTCATAACATTTCATTGATATCTTCCCTTCAGTTCCCGATGATGGAGATGGACAAAAACTCATAAAAAGTTGACAAGAGAGCAGGGGCATGAACAGTTTCCCCAGAAGAACAACTGATGTTATCCAAACCTCATCCTACCTTAAAAGTTTCCAGCAGGATATTAGCTCCCAGCCTGCATGCCTGCTGGCCTGGCATCTTGGAAAGACCATAACTGTTTTCAACAGCTTTTCCTAAGACCTTTTTTGGCTCAAATGATTCCATTAAGGTGAAACCAAGATCCACCAGTCCCTGAGTAACATGGTCCCAGCCAAAAACACTGGAGAAAAATGTTAAACAGAACAGGGAAAAAAATCAACTTCAAGGAAAAGGCTCAAGCTGCAACACTCAGATTAATAAAATCTTTCATGGTCACTCAGGGCCCAATGCAGTCTGGAAGCTTTGTGAAACAAGCATACTCAGCTCTCAGGGTATGGAATGTTCCACAGGACTCTTCAGTCCCGGGTCCCCCAATCAGCAAAGGAGAGACAAAGAAGCTACAATTCCTGAGGGAACTTGCAGTATTTTAAACTATGCCCTCCACACCAGATTCAGAAATGGTACTGACTGATGGTAGGTCCTGGAGCCATATATGAGGTGTTTAAAGGGGTTTAATGGTGGTGGGGTGGGAGGCAAAAAGAGGATCCATCCTTCATTCACTGCCCAGAAAGCATTCACACTACAGCAGGTAGCATTACTGTAAATGGTCAGCAGCCATTCCCAATAGGAACCTGGTGGCTAGTGGTTTATAATTCAGCCACTCTGCATCTCAGAAGGCTGAAACTTGGGAGATCCCTGTGCAAATGTATATTTTTTCAAAGGTCTCTTATATAAATCAGTGAAACAAGGTTTGGGGTTTGACTCTAGTTTTCTCTAGATGCACCTTAGCATCTAGAATCCCAGCACATTTCTAGCAAGGCCAAGACGCCTCTCTCCCTCTCAAAAGCTCTTGAGCTTTGGATAGTATGCTACAAAAGCTCACCTGTTTTCCACCACTTCCAGGATTATGGACGCTACATCATACTGCTGAGGAAACAAATCTTGCAGGAATTTTGAGCCCTGGAGGAACTGCAGATCCTTGCAGCTTCTCACAATTGATGTTTTCAGGAAGTCAAACACCTGAAACATAGAAGTGGTGTGAGTGAGGAGGAGACTGTCCAGAGCCATTAACCCAGGTAACCTCCAAGTGAGAGAACTAGCTAGAGCAGGCACAGTGTAGGCAATCTCAGTCCCAGCTGCTCACGCAGCTCTGCCAATGTATCTCAATACATTCCTTCTCCAGGAGAGTTGTTTCCCACATTACTCACAGATGCAGCCAAGATGCAGGAGCTAGGATGGTAACTTACTGTCACCTAGCACCTATATTTGGACATAGTTAAAACCAAAATGAATAAGTTGCTGTCATCCTCACTCCATCGCACTCCTTTCCCCCATTCATGTCATCTAATAACTATATTATTAGATGAGAGGTCTCTCTGGAGACTGTGCCATCATGGATTTCAATGGTCAGTAGGCAGGGCACAAGAATGGGAGGATAACCTCCTCTCCTTGACGACAAGGATACTCCAATGCTCAAAAGCCAGGGAACATGACTCCCCAACAATCCATCCAACAGTATTTGTTTCTTTTGTTATTACCCTAGAGTTCCTTTTTGAACCTATACTGAAAAGGGAGCATAATCTGACCATTTCTCCCCATCCTTACATTGTGAGCATGATGCACACGTAAAGAAGCTTTATGCAAAAAGAATCCTCTGGTTGCATACAAGTAAAACATACCTGCTCTTCAAATCTGTGTTTTACTGCCACTGAGAGCACAAGAGCCACACTGAAAGGACACAGGGTCTTGCCAGGGTCTCTTTGCTGTTCAGCCTAGGAAACATCAAGAGACCAGACAATCAAAGAGCTTGTTATTTATGATTTAATTAAGCTTCTTGTAACATCAAGGAAGCCATCATCACTAATAGAGTTGTCAATTGCAGTTAATGCACGCGATTAATGCAAACCGTGATTAATCGCACTGTAAAAAAGATAAAAGAAATAGTATTTTTTCAATTCATCTCATACAAGTCCACTCAATCCTACTTCTTGTTCAGCCAATCGCTAAAGACAAACAAGTTTGTTTACATTTACAGGAGATAATGCTGCCAGCTTCTTATTTACAATGTCATCTGAAAGTGAGAACAGGCGTTCACATGGCACCATTGTAGCCAACGTTACAAGATATTTATGTATCAGATATGCTAAACATTCATATGCCCTTTCATGCTTCAACTTGTAAGCTCTAAAGTTTTTACACTGTTTTGTTTTTTAATGCAATTATGTAAAAAAAAAAACCCTAAACATTTGTAAGTTACACTTTCACAATAAAGAGATTGCACCACAGTACTTGCATGAGTTGAATTGAAAAATACTATTTCTTTTGTTTATATTTTTACAGTGCAAATATTTGTAATAAAAATTAAAATATAAAGTGAGCATACAAACTTTGTATTCTGTGTTGTAATTGAAATCAATATATTTGAAAATGTAGAAAAACATCAAAATATTTATAATAAATTTAAATTGGTATTCTATTATTGTTTAACAGTGTGATTAAAACTGTGATTAATCGCAACAATTTTTTCTAATCTCACGATTCATTGCGATTTAAAAAAAAATCATCTGACAGTCCTAATTGCTAGTTTAGGCCAGACTGATGTTATACTGTCGCAGAGTTGACCTAGGCTGTGGAGGCATCTCTTACCCCAAACACACTGAATCACTATGTATGTTTTTTGGCTACAGTGATACATGGTCAAATCCTGCATAAGGATAAGCAGCTAAATCTACCCTCTAGTTTAAAAATCCCTCCCTCATGCCCCAACAAGCTCTAACAGTGTGCTCTGCATTTGCTGTACCTTTAGGAGTTTGATTAGTTCCCTGCCGAGATCCTGGTCCAAGTTGATAACAGAGATAATATGAAGAATTATAGTGCCTTCCACATGACGGAGTTGGTCTAGGGGCATTGTGGCAGCTTCAAGGTCCATTGACCTACAAGATTTAGTAGAAAATCCTAGGTTACAATCCCTGTTGTAATGAACTGATACACACCATCTCACAGGTATGGAACAGGACACACTCGTTCAGGGTTTGGCATAGTTCATACAGGAGAGGTGTCGGGCAACGCAGGGAGGGTTACAAACAGCAAGGCAGCAAAGGAAGACAATGATAGGAATAGACTCACTCTGGAATCCTCTGCTCTTCTTTTTGCCTTTTATCCAACTGGTTGAAAAAAGTGATGATTCCTTCCAAAACAGTCTTCTTACTACCCTGGAAGGCAGGACATAGCAAAGCAGCATAAATTATATTAATCTATTGCACATTCTGTAATGCCCTGAGACCCCCACTGCCCCCAGGGAATTGCAATCTGCTTCCCTGAATTCCCCTTGCAATGCTAGTTTAATAATGTTTTAAATTTCCCATTCTACATCAGTGTGTGGGACTCCTGCACATTGCATTTCTGGAGTGGAGTAATTGATCACTGTATAGGTTGTATATTCCTTTGTACAACACTTATAAAGAAAGGGTTTTTCATTAGAATGGTTCATTTAAGTGACAAGTCCATTCAAAGAGGTTGGAAAGCCCTAAAACAGTAACTGAGACTCTAGGCTTGAGCCAGTGAATCCAAACAGTCTCCCACAATACAGTAGAGAATATCTCTGGATGGATCATTCTTTTATTGAGTCATTCGTGGAATAATGGCAACAAGTATGTGAGTGGAACAGCCACTCCATCTGAACTGAACGGCAGGTACCTGACTGGCAACAGCTGCTTGAGACAGGGGCTCAGAAATGAGACCTGCTTTAAGACTGATCCAGACCACAACTCTGAGGCAGGCCACATTATGTGAGCCATGAACATATTAGAAGTGGGCAACCCCTGGAGCAGAGAGATGGAGTCCATGCCTAAGAATATTAGTAGGGACCTAATCCATTATCTTTTGGAACAGTACCCACTGCTTCCTTCTCCAAAGACTCCATGTCACAGTCATCCTCCTTTCAGTTAAGAAGGAGTGGGTATGACCCTCTCCTCAGTGCAGGCTATAGAGAGTTAATGAGATGCACACAAGCCTTTCCACCATCTCCCTGTCCCCCAGGACAGAGCCTGCTCCCAGTTTCCATCAACCACAGGAGTGAGCTGTCCAGCTGAGACCTGAATTCTGATCCCCTGCATGATCCAACACAGCTCATTTTGTGTATTTTCTCTCTCATATTTTCATGCAGCATGTATCTGCTACAGTGGTTAGGTGCACGTTCTAGCTTGGAGAGCTTCACTAGCTCCCTTTGGGGTTTTACCTTTGCAGAGAGCAGCAGCAGCTGATAAACCAAAGGAGGAATTTCTTGGAGATCTAACTTGCAGAACATCCTCAGGACCTTTTCCACCACAAACTGCAGCTCTTCTGCACTTAGTGGGATATCCCTGAAGAAACAAAGGTACAGACCAATCATTGTCATTCAGTTCCCAACTCTGCTTCCTTCAGAATCTCATAGCAAGTCCAGTCCTTGAACTAACCCTGTCTTAATGTACAAACAGAAAGCTAGCATTCCCAAAGACCCACCACAGGGGCCAAAAAAGCTACCTGAAGTCCTAGGTAGACGTTATTGCCATAGACCGCTCAGCTACCTGCAACTCAGAGACTCGGGTCCACATGCTGAACTCCAATGCAAGATACACATCACAAAGCCTCCCTCACACTGTGCTTGCACATGAAAGGACAATGACAACTTTTCAAGATATACAGAAGGAATCAAAGCCATGAACTAGCCTAGAGTTCCCCGCACTCAAGGAGAGAGGGCTGAAAGGCCAGGCATATGCATGGAATTGGCAGGTACAAAATACGCATTATGAACCAGTAACACCATTGATGTTCTCTGTTAAGCCCCCACCAGTGTGCCCTAGAATACCAACTAAGGAAGTAAGGATGGTGGGTGGGGAAAAGAATCCTACCTATTTTCCAGATGGCTCCTCCACAGCCCACACTGAGCATTAGTCTCTAGCCTTTCCTTGAAGCACATGCCTAACTCCCACTATGGCTAATGAAAGAAACCTGCAGACACCAAGGGGAGACAGACCCTGCTTTCACACATATTTATACTTACGATGTGAACAAGGGAAAACACATCAAGTGTCCCTACTCCTCAACAGCAAGCAACAGATATCTTGCCACGTGAGACACTGGGAGAAAGGGTAAACACACGCAGTGGATATGCTCAGCACCCATCTGATACCAAGGGTGCAACTGGCACATTATTGAATCCCCAAGTTGCACGTTCAACAGGAAGCAGAAATAGATGGAAAATAAGAAAACACAGGGCTGGACGAAGCAGAATTTACCTGAACATGTTGGTGAGATGAATGACACACTGATGATCCCACCTGGTCAAACAAAAGCACAGAGAGCCTGAGAAGGGGCAGAATTGCTGCTTGTTCTCTCTCCCACCCCCCAATTTAGGTCATTTCTATAGTTCTTCTGTTATTCTCTCCAAATAAGAACAGAAGCCTGATTTGCACTAAAATGTCCCACTGTTACCAGCTATTCATCAATAACAGGAATGGCTCTGAGCTGCTCTTCTCCTAGTCCCAACACAGGAAAACCAAAGGGAAAGAATTAAGCACCTCATGAGGACAATTCATGCAGCAGCATTGCAGGTGGTTCACCTGCCCTCCCAGATGGAGAAATCACCACACTGCCAGCTGTCAGAGGGGGTGAGATTTAAAGAAAGTAGAACAGGGCAAAGTGGAGGGCATTCTTCAGCCCAGGTTTGGCATTCTGCAAAGCGCAACAAAAAGGACATTATCTGGCCAGTTCTTGGAAGGCCAGTTTGGCTGTAGACTTTTCTTAGAACAGCAGAAGCAGCTGGGGTTTTATACTGAGGTTAGTGTTTCATTTTATAGCAGGTGGGTATTGTATAGACTTTTTGTAAAAAGCCCAGATGTTGATGAGTGATTAACAATTCTTAAACTAACAAACAAATAGAAATGAAGAGGAGATGTACACACCTGCTGGAGCAGAGAGTATTGATCAACTGCTTTTTAAACTCTTCCCCACTCAGCTCACCTGGAGAAGCAAAAGGCATTTAGCAGCAAGTTCCAGTGAAAGGAAGGTGTAAGAGAGAGATCTCAATATTGATGCAGAAATTATATTAATATAATTATAACTTTTTTTGGTTCATTACAAACTTTTTTGCGCCTTTACTGAATATTAAGGTATATCTACAAATTTGTTATAGCCAGAATGCTTGGAAATACAGCAACACATATATTTAGCTAGTTATACTACAAAACACTGAAGACATTCCAGAAGTTTCTACTTCTATAACCCAAGGACGAGCAAACATCAAGAAGAAAAAATGTGTAAAACAGTCACCTTTTAGGTACAGGCCCAATTGTAAAAAGGAATGTAGAGTGTGTTATCAGAGCCATAAATCTAGGCTGCAAAATGTCCATATCAACCCCTTTTATTTTCAAAGGAAAAATCTCTGCTTATGATTTTGAAACACCAGAAAAAACATACATAGTTGGAAATATTTTAAACTTTTGAACTTTTGTTTGTATTTTAAAAGCTGAAATGACAAACATCTTTGTGAAAAGCATAAACTTGCAAATATGTTAGCTAAATGCAAAGCTCCTAATATCACTGCTACATAAACGGCAAAATGCTTTATGTACCAACATGGAATCTGCCATGTAAAATATTTATGTTAATGGTGAATTAATTAATTGCTGGCAGTGCACAAGCAAACCCTAATCCAAATCAGGGAGACAAGAAAAATTATCTTCCACACACTGCTGTGTAGAATTAACAACTTACACTCAAGAATTTCTAAGTCATTTAATTTTAAAGACTGTTTTTAGAACTAAAACGTTTTTATAAAGAACAGGAATATTTGCACTTTCTGAAAACAGAATTTAAAAAATTTCCTGTCAAACTCTAAAAAAACTGAAAGAATATCTCAGAGAAGGGACTGAATAAAAAGAAAAAGTTAAAACTAGCTTTGAAAGTTCTCTGATGCTTTCCTGCCAAAACAAAGGTCATTAAAGAAATGTTGCATATTAATTAATAAACTGCATATTCATAATATGAAGAGGCACCTCAGGACTATCCAGGAGGGCATGGAGCCAATGAAAGCGTGATTGTAACCCACCTGAATCCAAATAAGCCTGAAAGGGTTGTGTTTTCCTATAATATAATGAAAATAGGAAGGAGACGGGTATAAAAGAATCTGAAGTGAGCACCACATACACATATCCTGGACTAGTTTGTTTAGGCTTTGTCTACACTAGCACTTATGCCAGCAAAACTTTTGTTGCTCAGGGGTGTGAAAAAACACCCCTATGAACGACATAAATTTTGCCGGCATAAGCGCTTATATGCACAGCACTATGTCTGTGGGAGATGCCCTCTCCCATTCAGATAACGCGGCTACATAAGCGCTCTTTCAATGGCACAACGGCACAATTCAGCTGTGCTGCTGTAAGTTTTAAGTGTAGCCTAGCCCTTAGACAGCAAGCACTTAACAACTCATCCTGTCCATCTCTACAAGTAAGCTGCCACAGAGAGCTAAGAAAAACAGAAGACTCAAGAAGAAATCAACCCAATGAAAACCAATCCTTGATGAGGTTTTGGGAAGATGAGAGAAAGTTAACTAAAACACTGCTAAGGGATTAGATTTAAACTCCTGTAGTGACTGTATTGGAATAAGAAAATGCTGCTTAAATAGCTGTTTCTTTTCTTAATCACCTGAGTTTGACCATGTACTTGTGAAGAGGAGATGGGGTCTAAACACAGGTAAACACAGAAACAGTAGAACTTAATTAGATTGAAGAGTCTTAATATTCATAACTGGCCTGTCTTAAGACAGCTCCTTAAAAGGCTTCTTCTGCCTAACCAATTTAAATATTTTCTTTGATTTAGTTATGTTTGCTTTCTTTGCCTAATTATAAACTGTTCAGATTATTAACAACTAGACAGGCTTCACTGAACCTTAAATTATTTTGCCCATACATAACACTTGTAAATATCTAATAAGATAATAAAACTGAATTCACAATAGTTTGGAGAAACAATATACGTTGGTGTCACCTCACCAAGAGAAGAGTGACCCACCAAAGGCAGGGTTCATTCTCAAAGACACAATCTTTGTTAAAAGCTCTCCCCAGAGACATACAGAAGAGATTATAACATAAGTAACCAATTTATCATTTGTGTTATTTTGTTTAATTTTTTTCTAATAATAAAATAGCCCTGGCTAATAATTTCTGATTATTGTGTTTGGTCTTGATCATGATATCCCCTAAGCTATGCAAACGAACCCCTGTGACTAGGTAGTGGGAGCCACACCCTGGAGTAGGCAGTAAGAGAAAAAATTAGTAAAATCTGGCCTATCATTTCTTGTTTCTCTAAATATTTTTAGTAATTATTAAAATTAAATTACTTGGCATCCAACAATTTCAAACTATCCTCCCTTTCCAACCCACAAAGGATTAGGTAGTGAATGAGAAGTGAAGGGATTACCTTTCCCATAAACCAGGCTTTCCTTGGAGGTAGCCAGTGCAGTAAGAACTGTGGAAAGCAACTCCAAAGATTTCCCATTAGACAGGCTGCCTCCTTTAATAACATCAACAAATAGAGTGGCCAGTTCAGCCAATGCAGCACCTGGCAATTGACGAACCTGATAAAAGATTTTAAAAAGGAGCATGAGGAGTTGCACTGGAATACTCCAGACATAAATACAAGTGATTAAAGGAAAGCAAATATACGCTCTACAAGCCCATGAGAACCACATTACAGACTGCTGGTGCAGCCCAATATCAGTTAGTAGAGAAAGTCATCCCAAAACACAGTGTGTCACACTGGCCATTAGAAATTGGGATAAGTCATGTTGACTAAATCAAGGGATTGGAGAGTCTGAACTACTTCCCAATACATACATCCAGTTATGATGATCACACAGCTAACACTTTCCAAACATTAACTTAACTTATCCTGGGGGAGACTCAAGCAGGTGACACGTTCATTTTTGGCCTAATCAATAATTGGAATCCACACCTCAAAAGATAAAAGTGCACTGCCCCTCCCACCTAGACCCAATGGGTCCCATGTAAACCACTCCAAATAAGCACCTACCTCCAGCATCAGCAGCCCTATGATCTCTGACACTATCTCCAACTGCAAGTCTCCTGATTCCACCAACTGGACACAATGTTTGTAAACCTGGAGTCTCCTGAGAACACCATTCTCCTGAGAGCAAGGGGAACCTTATTGAAAAAGGAGGGGGGAAAAAACACAAAAGGAAAGGAAAAAATGTTAATTAGATTAATATCTTATTAAGTTATAGGAAATGGATCACATGTGGAAGGACCAGACTTTACGCCCTTTCATCTACCTGATAAAACCATAAGAAAAAGAAAATAAGAAAAGCTAGAATCAAAAGATCTGAAATTCTTCTCTTACCCATCCTCTTACTGCCTGTGACACTCAGGCAGATTTTCCAGGGCTGGAAATGCAGATTTTAAAAGGAGCCAGCTTGACAATTCACAGATCCAGCAGGCCAGCTTGGATTCTGCTCACACCCTATTATAGGCTCCCTCAGCTAGGGCTACTCTAAAGAATTTAGCTAATTCCTGAGTGCATTTGTGGTGGTATCTGAGACAAGTTAGGTTAGCCCTATTTTCCCTTCACCAATACACGTGTAATGTTGCCACATTCAGTTGATCCCAAGGTCATGAAGCCTGACTGCTTGGTTTCAGACAAAATCACAGAAAGAGACAGTCAACATTTTACCTGAAGACTTATTTCTTCCATGATATCTACAAGAGCTACTTTGGTTGTCCACTTACCTACTTCACCTAGTTATCTCATAAGCAAACACTTTGTATATATGGGTGCGCCAAGAGCCTTCTGAAAGTAAGTAGTCCAGAGATCAATAAAATCCAAGTTGTCTCATTACCTTTTAAGATTCCCCTCAGCAGTGCTGCAGTCTTCTTTCCCTTCACAGCCTGCTTCCTAATAAGATCACCAAGCTGCAACCAGAAGGAAACAGCTGTAAGATAATAGTTGCTTATGTCCACATTTCCAACATTTACATTTCCAGGTTCAACCTATCCCTTTCTAGGAAAAGCTCTGCCTGTCCAGGAATTAATTCCCCAAAAAACAGCTGGGATTCACATACCTATTATCCTTCCCCTGAACACCTTGCCATATAGTTATATTATATCCATGGCAGAAAGCAATGTCAAACATTTCTCCATCTCTATAAAGTGGATAAACCGAACTATAATTCTCCTAATATGCTACAGATCAATGTAATGCTATCAGAGAGCATGTCAAAACCCAGATAAGAAATTCAAGTGCAGTCCTAAATCAGTGCCCAAACTGAATACACCATAGAACATACACCACAGCTCCAATTCTCTCCAAACTCTTCTTTAGCCTTTGGAAACTCAGCACACAGCCAAAATTATTCATTCAGAGTACCATCTTATTACAGTTATTTTCTTCACCTCAAATGTCCATTTAATTGGTATGGACACACTTTTACAACATCTCCAAATGAAGGAAAATACTAGCAGCCATTCTCTCCCACTACCGCCCATGCACAGAATCCAAATAAAGCCTCAAATGTTCAAAAATATGCAACTCACCTCACTTTCCTTCAGGTTTTGCAGACGCTCCTGAAGTCTGTCTAGTGCTTCTTCTGCAGCTAGAGATAAGATTTTCTGGTCCATTGTATCTCATATCATCAGACTCTGCAGCACAGTCACGTATTGACTGTGTTCTGGAAAATGATAGCAGCATTAGCACTTGGGGAATAATACAGGAATCCACATGGTCCTTCCCCACAACAAACCTGGACAGATAGCCATTGGAGAAAAATATCCAAGAGGATTTTGAAGGAATATCTCCCCCATTCATCAATTCTCCACTACAATACCATTTGATTTTATAATGCATCTTTCACACAAATGTCTCCCAATATACAAGTTAAAACAATGGAAACATCAAAGCAATGGCATGTAAGAAGAAGAGGTGTGAAGAGATGGGAATCATAACTGGGGGAGGGCACTGGTTTACAGCTAACCAGCTAGAGGCAGCACCAAAGTAGTGTGGGGAGAAAACACTGAGGCAGCATCGTACCCAGTGGCAGAACATTAGTGTAGTACCAACCACTCATCCGATAACATAAGTCATTCAAAGTATAACAGCATTCTCAGTTAGGACAATCTGAATGGTACCATAGGGCAGCCTATTAGACTTTCACCCCTTAACATTCTGTTTTTAATTGGCTGGCCACCACATCTCTGTCCTGAAACGTCCAAAGGATGTGGGATGACCAGCAATCAAACCGAAAAGACAACAAAGGAACACAGGATGGGCCTCCCAAAACTGCAGAGATTCAAAGCTTTATTCCAGATAGAGCTGTCATCACCCTTGGAACAACCAGAAGATTCACATTAGGAACCACTCAGCATGATGAGTGGGGGAGAGATCTTTCATTTTAATTATAAACATCAGGAGGGTTATTTGGTTAACAGGTTCTTCACTCCATAAGAACCTAGCTGCCCAATTTCTGAGAAACATCTGCAACGTCAGTGAGGAATGAATTTTCAGATACAGAATTAGCAGCTGGATTTGTATGAATAATAATATATATTATCTTGCACAGTGCTCCACTGACAATACAAAATGACACAGCCTCTATGCTGAAGGAATAAAAACTAACCTCCCAGGAAAGCATCCCTCGGGATAACAAAGGGCAAAGCAATACAGAAATTTACGGGCAGGCCAGTCAAACCTCTCAGTGGCCCATGGCACCAGCAATAATACGCACCCACCCCTGAGCTCAGGGAGAAAAGTGGGGTGGGGGGAGGCACCTAAGCTGGGGCTTTTAACAAGCCTGTAAGTGTTTTTTAAGTCACCCCACACTGGGCTCTGGGCACCTTCGCCAGAACTAAAACTTCACCCACCAGCCCCCACCCCGACAGCTGTCCCCACTGCAACCCCCGCCGCCAGCAACCGCAGCCGCCCCTCACCCTGCCTCACCCAGACACTTCCCCTTCCCGTCCCCGTCCCAGCCACCCCACCCCGCACCCACCCGCTGCCCCTCACCCCAGGCACTTCCCCCACCCTCGCCCCACTCATCTCCCCTCTTCCCCGGGTCACCGCTCGCTGCCCCCAGCCCCAGCCGCTCTCACCCGTCACCCCCCGAAGCCGCTTCCGCTCTCGGCTCAGTCAGGCCCGACCACAGCACACGGGCCCCGCTTCCAAAACTCCCGCCCGACGAGTCCGTGTCCGTTACCCCGGGCAACGGTTCCCGCCTCCACAGGCTCACTTCCGCTTCCGTTACCCCGGGCAACAGAGCCCGCCCTCTCCAGGGGCCATGCCAGCCCCGCCCACCGGAGGGGAGGGGGCCGGGACCCGGATGATACTGTAACTAAACTCGCGGCAAGCCGCTGCAGGGCAGTTCGAGTCCCCTGTTCCCCCCTCGCTCGGCTGGGAACATTGCCTCTCCCCAGGGGGCTGAGCCCCCGGGTCCGGAGCGGGGCAGCGTGTGCGGCCCGCTCCCCAGGTCCGCGGCACGGGGCGCTCAGGGACCGAGCACAACCCCAGGGATCCAGCCCACGGCACGCAGCTGGGGCTGGCAGGCGACGGGTGGCCGCCCCGTCATTCACCCCAGGCCCCCCCATAACCGAGCCGAGGGGGGTGCTGCCCTGCTCAGTGGGTCAGACTGGAGGCCTCTGTCTGTAGGGCCCGCCAGCCGGCAGCTTTCGCCAGCCAGGACTGCGCCTGAAATGAAGTGGCACGAGCACCAGCACCGACACACACTGCAAACCCTCCCCGCCTCGTAGGGCTCGGCCGGCTCACACACGCCTACCCCCAGGGAGCTGTACTCGGTGCCCAGTGTCTGAACCAGACCGGCACAATCCCCCTCTCCCAGCCGGTGACACCTCCCTGGGCTCCAGCCAGTGCAGGAGTTTCCTTTGAGGCTTGCCTAGCAGGGCCTGAATGGCTCCCGGACTCAATCCTCTGAAAGTCGGGCCCGTTGCCCTGCTCCGGAAAGCTTGTTCCCTCCCTGCACTCCATAGACACGCATTTAACAACTGCTCTCAACTGGGCTTTGTCAAAACAGAAACTGCCAAATAGTCCCTTTTTTACCACAGGGGACAATAGAGCACACACACAAAATTCAGGAACATAAAACCACTCTGAATACAATGAGGTTTGAAATGTGTTGGGATTCTCATCTAGTGATTTCTGGGAGCCATTCGTTCATTTCATTGATTCAGTTCTTACTTGAGTGAGGAAGTGATTAAATTACCAGCTGGAGTTAGATGGAGGTTGTTGTAGCCATGTTGGTCCCAGGATATTAGACAGACAAGGTGGGTGAGGTAATATCTTTTATTGGACCAATTTCTGTTGCTGAGAGTGACAAACTTCTTGAATGGTCCCTTAGAATAGGTGCTAACTACTTATGCTAAATTAGCTGTTTGATCTTGTATTTAGCTGTGATACTGTAAATACTTTCCCCAGGCCTGAAGAAAAGCTCTCTCTAACACAAAAGCTTGTCTCTCACCGACAGGACTTGGTCCAATAAAAGATATGACCTCACCACCTAGTCTTTCTAATATTCTGGGACTGACACCGATAATACAACATTGCTTGAGATAGATATACTGTAAGTTGCAGTTCGCAGTAGTGCCTAAACAGTAACATAACCATAAACTGTAGGGGATTGTACTGTCAAACACTGCATTGTTTTTAATGAGACTATTTCTGAAAGTGCTGTCAGCATGTACAAGGAAACGTGTCTCCTACTGCATCCTTGTAGAGCTTTTGCAAGCACGTCACAAATCACGAAACAGGCAGACATGTCTTTTACAGATATCTCAACGGAGCCTTTAACAGACATCTGGATGGAGCCCATGAGATAAGAGGAGGATATGGTCTGGAGGGAGACAAAAATGACTAGGAAATACATTCGACACAAAGGAGTCATGAATGTTTCCAGCTGCTCCTCCAACAGGCAGCGAGGATAAGAGGTGAAGAAATCAGGAAACTGGCCAAAATGGGGTCTGAGTGGTTGAAAGAGTACCAAAGGGAAATCCAGGAGACTAACGGTATCAGGGAGGGTGTTTCTCAGTGGAATCAGCATACCTTACAGTTCAAGAGGGGCTCTGTTTTGTCTTCCCTGTAGACCCATTCAACATACCATATCATATACATATATATTCTGCCCTTTCACCCATAGGGAGCATCAGTACTTGCCCTTTCCCAGAAAAATTGTTAAATACAAACTTAAAACATCATTCTTCTCCTGGCCTTATTGCTGGGCATGGTCCTAATACCAGCTGAGGGCTGATGTGTGCAACTCACCTCCATCCTTGCATGTCATCATGAGATCTGCAGGTAACAGGGTGTCATGGGCGGGTCCTGGAAACAACTCTGGGCCTTTAATGGGCTGCTGGACCTGCTTATCCCTCCTTGTCTAGGGAGGTGGGCAGCCTGCAGGATGCAGTGGGGTTTCTACTCAGGACAGGGAAGCTATATATATTTTTCTTTTTTGTAACTTCTGCTTTTGGGCCATGCTAAGATTCAGCTGGAGTTTTCTCAGCTTCATCATCAACTCACCTCCTGGAGGAGACACTGGCAGGTCACTGTTGCTGCTACACAGCCACTTATGACAACTAAGACACTAGACTCATTCCTTCTAGGGAAAAATGGGCATGCTCTGTTGCCTCAATCTCCTGTGGATGCAGCACATGCTGTACTTTGGCAGAGCATTAGCAATTATTGTGGCCCCACATATTAGGCACCTTTCATAAATGATTCCATTTCTAGCAAATGGCCTCCTAGCTCTGTTTTGTTCTGAAACCAATTTCTCAAGCTGGGAGATACTGACAATGAGAAACCAGGTGCTCCGCAGTGTAATTTCTTTGTAGTGAATTGCTAGGCAACCTTACCAATTTACCTCCGACATTATAGGGTGGCAGAAGCCTTTGTACCTCTATGATCTTTATGCTGCAGAAAAAAACAACTGATCACAAGGGATGACCCTGTAACTGGTATTTTCTTTTTATGTGCCTGGAAATCTATAACAATTCCAAACTGGACAACACTGCTCTTAGCATAGGCCCTGAAGATAAACAAAGCTGTAACGATGTGTGCATTCTGATTTAGTTTTAATAAGAGTAATTTGAGTATGTTGGGTCACCCGGAAGAATCTATCTGTTCAGGCTGAATAGAAGTGCAGATACCTTCCAATCCGCTCCTTTCCCCGGCAGCCCCAAGCCTGCTACCAGATAAACATATGTGCCTCAACATGCATCACTTGGGGCTAACACAGCGTTGTCCTGTCCTCTTGCAACATCCCAGTGTGACATCCAACCAACAGTAATTGTGAGGTCTCACAAGCTGCTCTCTCAAGATGAGAGAGGCATCCTGGAGGACTAGGACAGTCCCCTGATCTTTGGGCCAGAGAACCAACCTACCTAATCCTGAATAATAACATGCTCACTCTGGTACCCAGACTGCCTGCAGTCCTCCTATGCAGAAGTGATCTGGGACCTGTTCCCTTAATGAGAGGGATCTGTGTCAAGCAACAGTTACAGTGCAGGGGATCCCAGAGGCAGATTCCTTCACCAAAGTGACTCCTGTAGGATGGATGCTCTAAAGATGAGCAAATCTGGGGTCAGGAAGGAGCTATACAGAGGGGGACCGACGAGCTAGTCATCAGTTCTGCAAAAAAGGACCTGGGGGTTACAGTGGATAAGAAACTGGATATGAGTCAGCAGTGTGCCCTGGTTGCCAAGAAAACTAATAGCATATTGGGCTGTATTAGTAGGATCATTGCTAGCAGATCGAGGGAAGTGATTATTCCCCTCTATTTGGCATTGGAGTATTGTGTCCAGTTTTGGGCCCCCCCATTACAAAAAGGATGTGGACAAGTTGGAGAAAGTCCAGTGGAAGGCAACAAAAATGATTAGGGGGCTGGAGCACAGGACTTATGAGGAGAGCTGAGGAAACTAGATTTGTTTAGTCTGCAAAAGAGAAGAATGAGGGGGGATTTGATAGCGGCCTTTAACTACCTGAAAGGGGGTTCCAGGGAGGATGGAGCTAGGCTGTTCTCAGTGCTAGTAGATGACAGAACAAGGAGCAATGGTCTCAAGTTGCAGTGGGGGAGGTCTAGGTTGGATATTAGGAAAATGTTTTTCACTAGGAGGGTGGTGAAGCGCTGGAATGGGTTACCTAGGGAGGTGGTGGAATCTCCATCTTTAGAGGTTTTTAAGCTGTGGCTTGACAAAGCCCTGGCTGGGATGATTTAGCTGAGGTTAGTCCTGCTCTGAGCAGGGGGTTGGACTAGATGACGTCTTGAGGTCCCTTCCAACCCTAATATTCTATGATTCTATACCCACCATGGCACTGTAGGACCTTAAGGTGGGCATGGTGATGGAGCAGCAGTTCCTCTTTCTCTGGTGCTTTGAGGTGGGACCCTCCATCAGGATTAGGTGGATGTATCCATCACAATAATTTTCCTGTAATACAAAGCACTGGAATTGATTCCTTTGAATGGAGGCTGGACTTGGTGAAAAACAAACCACAAAACTTTTCTTTTCTCTCTATGCAGTTCTCCCTGCCTCTGCTCCTCTCAGCTGTTTCACGGCAGCTGCAGCCAGCAGAGGGCACTGTAGCACTGAGCTTCTTTTCTGAGACAATGGAGCTCTCAAAGAGAAGACTGATACAAGCATTGAGTGGCAGTAGCGCCAGGGTTTCTGCCTTTTCCTGACTCCCTCTGCCAGTCACCCATGGCATGATCCCTCAGCCAGGTAAGGTATCTCTGTAGGCAGATGGTGTACTTAACCCTCTGGCTCCCAAGATACCATATATACCACACACCCCCAAACAAAACAAAATAAACACCAGTGTTTGCAGTGCGGTAGACACCAATCAGACTGGGGGAGTGTCTTTCCTTAGTTAACCTGGGCAGGGCTCCACCTTTCCCAGCCATTGCCTCTCTCTCTGCTGAGCTCTGAGTCCACTTGGGTTGGGCTGCAAAGCAGATCCAGGTGATAATAAGGGGGGGGCAAGCTGGCCCAAACCCTCCTTCTCTCTGGCCCCGTGCAAGCAAGTCCCATTTGGCCTAGGGTGGTAATTACTGTCAGGGATCCCAATGGGCCATAAAATGTTATGGGGCTGGGCTCTCGTGACCCGTGTGAGTGAGCACAGCATCTCTGTCCCCTACGCACCCATGTGTTGTCCAGGTTCAGCCACGCCAGTGTTCGGTGACGGGCCTGGCTGAACCTGGACCATAGGGAGCTATTATTTCTACAGACCCACAGGTGTGTGTTGGGTGGCAAAAGCAGGCCCCCAAAAGGAGTCAGCGGCGTGATTATAGTCAGCAAGGCCCTGATTCTCCCACACCTTGCTGCTTGTGTCACCGTTCACACTTGTGCAAAGTGAGGGCCCAGTGAGGGAGTAATGCACTGTCAGCAGAGTGATCAAGGAGAGGATCCTGGCCCCAGAGCGTTTGACAGACACTTGGCACAGGTGGAGAAGCAGGCCCAATGTCCCCAGCACAGGTTTTATACACCTGCCTGCAAACAAGGAAGGAGAGGGTAGTGAAGCTACCCATGCCCAGATATGGCTTTGGCTGCCCTAGGAAAGGTTCACGTGGATTGCGTTCCATCAGGAGGCAGCAAACTTTGGCTAAAGTAAAACCTCAGTTTAGCCTCCTATGATTAGATATCACGTGGGACTGGCAGGAGCAGTTGGCATCTCTTCACCAGTGTTAGTAGCCAGGAGACAAAAACCAACCCACAGTTATTCTTTCATGTTAACTGAAAGACTCACGGGCGCGTCATTTAAGTTCAAACATGGCCAACCTTAGAATGGCTCTGATCCAATGGGAAATCTCTAGTTTCTGGGGATCACAGAGAAATCAAAAAGCTGTTGTGCTTATAGGGCCTGCACAAAAAACAGGCTTTGTGCTTCTCCTCCTGTGTCCAGTCTTAGGTTGTCACCTCTCCCAGATTTCTTGGGACTGTTCTGATTTTGAAAGGTCTCTCTTACAAGTTGCTGGACGTTTTGTTTTTTTTTAAAAAAAACCCCAAAACCTAATTTAAATGTAGTTAATAATAAATCAATATCAATCTACGTGAGGAAAAAGCACTTGCCATGTGCAGGACAATATTGCCACAACATTGCAATGTGATGGCATCATGATGTGACCCAGGAAAAGTCCCCAAAGATGGAAGCAGCAGAATCTCTCTAGCAGACATTTTCCCTAGAGCTGTGTCTGAGCTCATCCGTGCAGGTCCTTGGGGCAGAGTGCTCAGGCATATATGCTGCAAGCCCCTACTGGGAATGGGTTGACATTGGGCCTGACCCTGTACTACTGAAATCCATGAGTGTTTTACCATAAACACCAGTGAGCACAGGATCAAGCCCATTAGTGCCGATGCTGATTCACAAAACTGGCAGCAAACAGGTGGAGTTGTTCCATTCCAAGAAGCCCAGGGGCAGGAAGCTTTATTAGCCAAGAAGAAAGCTAGGCAGGGAAAGGCATTTTATCTCCATAGAATCATGGGGCTAGACTGACTCAGACCATACACCAGCACAAGGGAGTAAGAACTCCCCCTGCAGTGAATCCCAGAGGGCTTTCTCCCTAACCAGACATTGCAGGGAATCCTGGAGGCTCTGCCCAAGTAGATAAATCATTTCTAAAGCCTGTTCCTCAACATTAAGCCAAATTCTGTACAGAGATAAATTCTCCACAGGAGGGGAACCACCTACAAAGAGCAGAGTCTCAGCTGGGCACAGCAAGCCACACAAACACTGGTATTGCCTGCATAGCACATAGAACACCAGGCCAGGTGCAGAGATTATTTGGGACCACTCACTCTGCTGTGGAAACTCCCAGTGTGGCTCAGCTATGGGATTGACTATCACCAGGTAGTCCCCCTGCCCTTGAAGGTGCTTTGAAGTGGCAGGGCAGGTTCCACATTGCCCAGATGGTTCCTGTGGAGGAAGAAGTGCCCCTGGATTGCCCTCTGTGGGTATCATGCAGGAACCTTCTGCTATGGTTGAATGGAGGGTGCAGACACATGGAGAGGCCAGCGTTAGGGACTGTGGAGCTGAAATGTTGACCCTGCACAAAGTGCCCATTCAGGGACTCCTGGAAGCCCGCATAGGGCCCCCGCTGCTCCCTGCACCAGCTGTACTTTCTTTTCTGAGTCTCCCCTCACGTGTGGCTGGGATCAGAGTTTGTGTAAACTCCTTAAGTACTGGGAGACAAGGGGCAGCTTTTGTTGCATGAGGGGGTTTAACCTGTGTTTAAGAAGCCGGGATTTAGCGGAATGATCTGTACACAGAGCAAACACAGAGTTGGGGCTTTCGTAAGCGCTGCGTTAATCCGGGCAGGAGCCACTGAGAAGAGCAGTGTTGAATGGGGGCTGACTTCTCACCAGCCCACATACCTCAGGGATCCTCAGCAGGCAGGGAGCCGGACAGGTAACAGTCAGGACTCCTGGCGGAGCCTGCCTCACACACCATGCAGCCTGCAACCTGTTATCTGCAAAGGATTCCAGGCAGATGCAGATGAGAGCGCTTGACTGGTGCTTTCTGGGTCTGGTAGCTCCCCGCCACCCCTTCCTGACTCACCAATCCACACACACATGCACGCCTCAGGGGAAATGAGTCGTGAAGTCTGGGGTGCCTCCCAGAGGATTGGCTCCCTGTCCCTCTCCACAATTCTCCGCCCAGCCCTGTGAGCAACAAGGGCAGAAGCTGGTTCTGTTTGGAGGCAGGCAACTAAGCATTGTTTCTAAACCGCCCCAAAACGCCTCGGCCGGCTCCACTCATTACAATGTTCAGCCCCCTGAACGCTGCAAGGGGAACTCCCCTCCTCTACCCCCATCTGTGTCCCTAGGAGCATAGGGTGAGGCACCCTCTTAGTCCCTGCTGCTGCTGCACTGAGCAGGAATCCTGTACAGACGACAGCCCTGCCCCAGCCCTGAAGCTATCCAGCTAGTATGGGCAGGCAGCCTGGAGTCCAGGGTGGGGACCCCCCCATCACAGCTACCAAAGAGCTGCAGCAGCCAGGAGAGATCTGCCTCAAGGATCATCTGTTAGGACCACTAGGCCTCTCTTGTCTGCTATTCCAAGGGGATCTCGGCCATTCCTGCCATCTCCCTCTACATCCAGTGGCAGATTGTCTTTTCTTTCCCCGCTCACTTCTCCCACCGCCCTGTGCTTCCAAGCAGCAGAGCCTCAAATTCCTTAGGAACCGCAGCCTCCCAGCATCGCCGAGAGGATGGAAGGTTGTGTGGGTGTGAGAAGATTTGGAGCAATGGCTATCTCTGCCACAGCATCACTGAGTGACCCGGGCCAAGTCACACAATCTCACTGGGCCTCAGCTCCCAGAGGGACGGAGCCTCTTAACTTGCATGAGGCTCAGGCACTATAGTGATGATCGCCATAGACGAGCCAATAAATACAACAAAACCTTTGCAGTGCGACGGTTCCTGTGGCTTCCCTCCGTTCTGCTGCTTCTCAGGGATTCCCAGAGAGAGAGGAGGCTTCCCAGCCACCCCAGCTGGACGAAGGAGCCCTGTGTTTCCTCATGCAGCCCCTACTGATAATTGCACTGGCTCCCAGGCAGAACAATGGTCGTATTATCATCATTTTCTCCACTCCGACAACCTGCTTGTGAGGGGCTCTGACTGGTTCACAGACAAAGCAGCCGCCGGCACCGTCTATGAGACCCATCCATTACAAACGGGTCACCCAACCGACCACAATGGGCCCATTGTACTGGCGATGGACACCACTCAGTGGGCAGGACTGTGCATCTGGAAGGTGCTTTTCATGTGTCCTGTTAAAGTCGGGAGGGGAACGCTCGCCCTTCAAAGCAGGAGCGATTCCCAGCGATCCAGACCTGCCCGGTCAGTCTCCATTGTGTCATCCAACACCTTAGGGAAACCCTCCCTGAAGAACCTTACATACGCACAGCCGTGGCTAGGCTTTCCAGAGCAGACGTCACTGCCAGCACTAGTAATATCCCTTAGTGTCAGGCATTGTGTTGCTAGCTGGGCTGAGCTGCAGGTGATAGTGGAGCAGGGGATGCTCCAGGCATTTTAGCCTGGGTTGGAGTGGGCAGGGGGTAGCATGGGAACTGTGCACCAGCAGATGCTGGAGTTTCGAATCCCTGGATGGTGGAGTATCACATTGTAGTGATTTTGGCAAAAGCCCATTCCTCCCCTTCCCTCCCCGAGTCTGCCCCCATCCCGAGGTATGTGTCTCCTTCCTTCCTCCCTTCCTCCCAGCAGGGTCTCAATTCCGTTTGCAGTGCAACAATATGGAATTCAAATCCTTAAATCCCAGTAGTGTTACAAAACATGCCTTGTGTAAAACCCTTCATTCCTGCACCAGCCACTTAGCCGGAGCTCCCCTCAGAAGCCTCCTTCAGAATAAGAGCCTGGCTCAGATCGAGAGGTTCTCAAAGGGCCCTTGTAGTCACTTACCTTGTTCCCAAAGATGACGTGTCCTTCAAGGAGAAGTTAAACCCTCCTCTTATTAAAGAGAGAAGAAACTTTGTCCACAGTAGCAGTAGCTGTGAAAGGACCTGGAGATATGGAAAGATGTGGAGTCCTTTGCATGAATTAATACAAAGCTGGCTAGCAACCCAAGGAAAGAGTTTCTAACTTAGGTACCACTCACGCACTGGCTAATAGAACCCTCTGACTAGGTGCCAGGGCTCTGAATTCAGTATTCAAGTGGGATCATCATACTCTTCTCACTTCAGCTGGAGGAAGGCAGGAAAAGCCTGAGGGGTGCCCAGTGATCAATGAAATCAGGTCACCCCTATAAAAGGCTGATTTGGCAAGAATACTCACATTTAGCTCTGAGAATTATTTAGGAAATTGATTTCCAGGCCCTACTGGAATTCCATCCTCAAAAATGTCCCAGATATGGGGCAGAGACTTAGGAACTGACAACAGGCCATGCCCATGGCATGCTGGAATTCAGTCAGCTCCACAATGCACCCTACAGCTTTTGACATGGGCCAGAAACATCCCACCAGCATGGATATGTTAGTGAATTGTCCTTGGGAAGGTCCCAGGGGGCTGCCATTTGGGATTGAGAGTCAAACCAGAATAGGCTTCGTTTTACAGCAAGATCTTGGACAGGACTTGGAATTCTTGGTCAATGTATCTGGCTGGCAAGTCTGACAACACAAGAAAAAGGAGGGCCCACCCCTTCATAGTTAAAAACTAAAGCCTGTGCATGGGAGAGGAACCCACTGCAGCCCAAATGCACTAGAATCCAGGAGGCCCTTTTAGACGTGAACAAGTCCAAGAAGGTTACCTTTGTCCAATGGAACAAAGCGGGTGGCGAGGAGCCATTATCCAGTCTACCCTGGGCCCAATGCCTCCCTGAAGTCAGCTGAGTTATCCAAGCAAGGAATCTGGACTCTTCCCTCTTCGCATTTCTACACATTTGGAAGAGGTTCCAACGTCCTCTTTTAGTGGATAGATTTCAGGTTCCAAAGGTTACTACTAAGACCCTTTACCTGAGATCCCCAGATACAATCTGGGGCTGAGTGTATTTACCCTGGTGGCCTCTCTTTGTCCAGTTGGGGTTAGATTGCCTCCTCCCTGTGGGGATTGTTACTGCCTTGCCTTTGGCAGTGAACATCATTAAAGGTTGCGTCTGTTACAATTATAGACTTGTATCTCAGCGTCATTGTGCACCAAGGCTGGGGTGTTTGGTAATTACTAACTCGGTGCCTGCATTGTAAGTCTCACTGAGAGGGAAGGGCTGCATCCACAGTTCATGCTCTATGTTTGCATCAGGGTAAGTTACAAATTCTTACCACATTTTAATTTGAAAAAGAAATAAACACCACACAGCAGCTGTGCCTTGCTCATCTTCACTGGCAGACACACAGCTGCCCAGCAGAGGCCTCAGGGGTGGAGGTTGGATGCTGCAGGTGAGGTACATTGACAGAGCTGTGCATGTGGGAACCCGGGGCTGGACCAGCAAGAGGTGTGCAGGTGGGGATGGAGGAACCACAGAGCTGCGTGGGGAGGGCTGCCCAGCACCTGCCTGCACTCTGCCTAGTTTTGTTCCTGGGGCCGGCTCCTCATGCTTTCATAATCAAATTCACTCACAAATTCTAACAGCCAATGCATGTGTGAGTCCAGGGGCAGGGCGTGGGAGCGACCTGGCCTTGCCAATTGCCTTTACCCCCTGAGCACCTGAGCAGGAGTGGGGCTGAGCCAGAGGCTGGAGGATATCACCAGGGTCCTGCCCTCTCTCCATCCCTCCCACTCAGCCCCTTTAGCCTCCGTTCAGTGATTGCTGCTATGCAGCCACATCTCTCTGCATTTGAGGACACAGAGGGCGTTTTTCCAGGAGCGGGGAGTGGCACTCTGCCCACTTCCTCTGCCCCTCACTCCGCTTTCCACACCGCAGAACGCTAATGAGCAAGGCCCGCTTATACAATAAGAAGCTTTTATAGTTCACTAATCGGCCCAGGATTCCACTGGCTCCCCCGTCTCCCCCCGCCTGCCAAGAGGCCATTTGCGCCCCCCTCCCACTCCTCGTCTGCCTTTTGTAATTTTTTAATGGGGTCTCTTGCCTGTTTTGTGCCGACTTAATTAAAAAGCCGCTGTGAGTGATGCCTTGTGACGGCCTAATCCCAACCCGGTGACTCTACAAAGCTTTCGCCTGGGTTTCCCCGTGCTCCATTCCGGCCCTGCTCGCTCCCTCGCCGTCTGTGTCAGGTCTCCGCTCCAGTGCCCCCCAGCTGCACACGCTGACCCCTCCGGGACGGTTTGGCTTCTCACGTCTCCCCGGTGAGTACTGGGGACTCTGCGGCTCAGGTTCGTAGTAACTGAGATGTTAAACTAGGGGGGCCAAAACAGGATTGTGCCCTACAGCCAGTCCTTTAGGGCTTAGTCCAGTCCTACTCTGAAATGCCCCAAGAAAGACTGGCTTCCCTCCCTTCCCTTCCCAGCCTGATAGACGACAGGCAGGGGGAAACCACTATAATGGACTGAGTGGGTTTGAGCTAAACAGCTCTAGAGAGACTGATTTCACTGACAGCAGGGGCTGGGGGTCTTGCAGGACTGAAAGCCCCATGCAGTGCTGCTGCCAACCTGCCAGTCTCCCTCCTGGAGCAGATGCTGCTCAGAGGATCTTGTTGGAGGACCTCTGTGTATGCAGTTCATCCTCCCCGTTGTGACAAACAGCCACCTTTAGTGGCTGCCCATCCAGACTTCTGACTAGTGCCTGAGTTACCTGCAACTGCTCCTGGGAGCTTTGGGAACAGGGCATTTGGGCTCTGAGGAGGGAGGGTCTGTTTGTCTGTTCAGATCTCTCCCGGCTGGTTCTGGCCAGCCCATATGATAGCCTCAGTGACGCCTCCTCTGATCCTGCTGTGGGAATGGATCTGACTTTCCAAAGAGGACTTGAATGGCGAGTCAAGCAGAAACATCCACCCACCTCCAAGAGGGAACAGGAGCCTTGACAGCAAGCATAATGAAAGGAGTCTTACTGTCTGTGGGTGGGAGTTGATGAAGGAGAATTATTTGCTGTCTGATGCATTTAAACAAGATCCCACACAGCAGGCATTTGTGCAATAAGGGGGAACAGATGCATCTACCTGTCAGAGAACTGAGGAACCTCTACCTGAAGGAGTGGATCTTGCATGGAAGAAATGCTACATTGTTTTGCTGTCCAGTGGTTTGAGGTCCAAACACAGAGCAGAGTGCAGCGCTCAGGACAGGAATAGCAGGGGGCCTGCAGTTCAGGATCCAAGTGCATTGTCAGCACTGGGTAGGGTACCCCGGGACTGGAATACATGCATGTCAATGGGGTGTGTGAAATGATTCCTAGACGGGCAAATTCTTCTCCCAATTATACTTGTGCAACCCCAGTGAAGTTAGGAACTAGGTCCATAGTTTGGAAAGCATGCTGGGATCCTTTGGGGTTAAGAGCTTGATAGAAATAGAAGGTATTGTTGCTCTTAATGAAACTTCAGGCAGATCTGGGGAGCTGCTCCCACATCAAGAGCATGAACTCAAGATATTGCCTCAGATTACAAGGAGGAGTGTTCTGTGTATTCCTCTTCATGCCCCTGCAAAGACTCTTGCGGACCAGCTGTAACCCTCGTATTAGGGAGCAGAGAGCCATGGAGTCAAGTAAAGAGAATTAGAAGAGGGACGGTACCTCACTCACACAGCCGCTACCTTCCTGGGAATTGACCAACCTTACGAGGCAATGCTGGCAGCACAAAACAATCCACTGGGCCACCCTGGAAAGACTCTTCTAGCTTTCTGGAAGCACCACAGAGCTGTGTGAAGTCTCCATCAGAAACCCACCTGGGATGACTGTCTGACCTTTGTCAGGTGCCTCTGACTTAGCGTATTCCAGAGCCCTTTTCTCACCAGATCTTTCATGGACCGGCTGCCAGCCGGAATTCTCAGCTGGTTGCCTACATTGGTACCAGCTGTGCTGCCTGGAATCCCTCCCTCTGCTTCCTGACCACAATGGAACGAGTTGTTTCTGTCTTGCACGAAAGAACAAGATGGAACAAGACGGACTGAGTTCATCGGGTCTGTGGGAATGCCCTTTGGGACCTCCTTATTGCTCAGAGCACACCAAAACCCCTGGTAGGAGCTGTGCGTCCTCAGCATCCCTAAAGGATCAGGCCCAAGGAGTCTGAAGAAGGACACCTAAATTCTAAGGCTACTTTGGCAAATATTAACCTTCATGTTTATAAACAACCCTTGAGTTCCATGGGCAGAAGGTGGCATTAATCATCACCTGAACTAACTGACGGGGGGAGGTGGGGAATCCCATTTATATCTCATCACCAGACAAATTCTCCACCCCTTCTCTTGACTCCCGTGAAGCTGAACAGCAGACAGGTGATGTCAGAGCCGGGCACAACTTCCTGGCTGTTATCCGGGGCAGACGCTGGGCTGGGGAAAGCTTTGGAAATGCTTCTCCAGCTAGTGTTAATGTGGGATTCTTCCTGGTCTCTTTCAGTGTCCCGAGGACGATAAGGAAGCAGGATGTCTGCAATGGTGAGTATTCCCTTTGCTCAGCACCGCGCTGTCCCCTCCTCAGCTGTGCTACCAGGGAACTCGGACTGAGAAGGGGCCCTTGCTCTCCGTTCACTCACAGAGCTAGGGGAAGCCAGCTGGGCTGTCAACATTCCCTATCCAGCGCCAGGCCCAGCTGATGTGCACAGAAACCTGACTCTCCAGCTCCTTAGCCAGCAGGTGGGGGGCGGGGGTCCCAGGTTAGTGCTCGGGTTGGATCAGCATCGATATTAATGGGCATGCATGCAGACTGATGCTAGTTTGAACGGTCAGGGCAGTGATCTAGTGGCTTGCCATGCAGGTATGTACATGGTGTTCACTGCACCACTGGTGGCTGAACCCAAGCTCACATCCAATGGAAGCTATGAAAATGTCTTAGTGCGGTGGAGTGCAATATCCAGCAGGCTGGAAAAATCCCAGTGGCTGGCATCCCGCTGCAGTGACTGAATCAGATCCACTGTGCATGAACGTGCTGTCTGCCTAGGTGTCTTCTGGGTCCATTTCTTTTCCTGCTTTACAGCCGACAGCTCCAGCCGTAACTCTCAACTCTCCCCCACCCCCCATCACTTCTCCCGTCCTCCTGCCTCCCTCTCCCCCACACTTCCTGGGGTGTCACCAGCACCTTCTGCTTCTCAAGCTAACAGTAAGGACCGCCCCGCCCATTTTCCACAGAGCTGAGAGAGGACAGAAGGGGCCGCTCTTGGGGCAGCAGCACTACCACATCTCTCTGAGCAGCTCCCATTGACCTGTGCACTCCTGTGGCCGCTAGTGAGACAGCAAGGACCATGTTTCCTCAGGGCTTCCTCAGTGGCACCCACAAAATCCAGCCATGCCGTTTGCCCGGGTAATCGCATGTGCAAACAAGGGGGGTGTGCACAGTGTTGCAGGCATTTGCCAATTTCATAGGCTTGAAGGCTTCCTTCAAAAATAAACTAAAATTTCCCCTGTCAGCCCACACACACTGACAGAGGGACCCCTCTCCCTGTCCAACCATTATACAGGTCCAATCACGACCTCTTTCCCCATCTAAACCAGAACTGAGCCCTGCCACTCTTCACAGTCTGAGGAAGCCTGACCCCAACACAGACCCCATTATCTCCCCCAGCCCAAGGGAACCCTCCCCCAACACAGACCCCATTACCTCCCCCAGCCCAAGGGAGCCTTCCCCCTCCTGACCCCAGTGCCAACCCTGTTACCTTTGCTGGGTAAGTCAGCGCAGGGAGCTGGCATCTCAGGACGTTGCCTTGGGCACAGTAGGCATCTCTGCTCTCAGGGCTCACTGCATGCTCAGACCCATCCCGGGCCTGGACGAGGCAGGGCCAGGGGCACTTTATACGGCCAGCCTCGCGAGGCGTTCTCATCTAGCTGTGGTTTTGCTCCCAGACTGGAACGTTCCGGATCGTCTCCGAGGAGGAGCAGGCCCTTCGCACCAAACTCGAGCGACTCACCACTAAGGACCATGGCCCCGTCTTCGGAAAATGTGACAAAGTCCCCCCACACACCATGCAGAAGGTGAGAGCCTGGGGTGCTGGCCACAGCCTGGGAGAGGGCCCAGGGGAACCAGGACCAGGGGAGGTCACACACCGGGGGGAGCGTGTGAGGGGACAGGAGGTACCAAAGAGATGGGAACAAGACAGATTCTCCTTTGAGCCATCAGAGGCTGAACCTCTGCCCCTGCTCATCGTCCCCTGCAACCTACCCGCATTCCCAGCCCCACATTGCTCCCATTACTCAGACAAGACCCTAGTCATTCCCCAGCACGACGTGTGCAGCTGACCGTGCTAGCTACTGGATACCACTGAGCACCCAGCCGGGGCAGAGAGTGCCTTTCTCCGGCTGGCCTCACTGCATACAGTATATTTGCATAGCAGCCTCTGCCTCTGGGGCTTGTAGCCCACCCCTGTGCCACTGGGCTACCCGCTAATGAGGCTTCTTGGGCTCCTTGCCAAGAGTCCCTGCTGGCTAGCAGAGTGCAGGGAGAGATGGCTGCCTGGGGAGGTGCTTTAACCCTGTCCCTGCCAGGGCATGCTTGCCATCCCTTTGCGGTGTTTCCAGGGGAGTGTGAAAAGGCTGCCCCCCACAAATGAACCCATCAAGTAGTGAGATAGGAGGGGCCAAGTGTATGGGGGAAGCCGGTGGCTAAGTCTCAGCCTTGAGGAAGCAGGGGGGAGGTGGGATAGAGAAGGGGGATAAAGCTTCATTCTGGAGCGTGGGATGTGTCCCCTCCTGTGAAGTGAGGAAGGGGATTAATCTGCTCTCATCTCAGAGGAAATCCCTCCAAGAGCCTCATTTAAAGGATGAGAGACAGGACACTGAGCCCCTCCCCGCCCCCCCGTGACACCGGCATAGCTGCCTCCCTCTATAATCTGGGACTCGAGGAGTGATGTGGCCAGCAGGTCACAGGCCAACCCACAGGTAACAGGCCAGGTGATGACATGGAATCTGCCAAACAAGGCAGAGACACTGTCCCAAATCCTCCACCCCCAAACAGAGCCAAGGTCTGCAGGGCTGGAGGGCAACACTGCTCTAACCAGTGAGGGGTAACAGGCAAATGGGGAACTGGCCTCTCTGTGCCCCTTGAGGGGATCTGATGATGCCTAAGATGGAGGAGGAGCAAAAGAGGGGGGGCTGCGGGGCAGGCTGCGAGGTCCATCGGCAGAGCTAGGTGCAGTCCCAGGACTGGTAGCAGTCAGAAGTGAGCAGAGATGTGGGGCTGCCAGGGTGCTTTAGGACAGGACTGAGGTACCATGGCAACCCCTTAACTAGATTAGGTTAATCAGAAGGGCATTCACAGAGCAGCAAGGGGAGGGTCTGCACAGCCCCACTCTGCTCTGCCTAGCTGCGGCCAGTTATCCATTTCATGAGCAGGAACATAGTGCCTCACTCCTGTCAAACCTAAAACTGCCCCTTGGTCCCCCAGGGCCCTAAGCCATCTCCTCTTACAGCTGCTGCTAATCAGGTAAGGATGGGGCCAGTCCCTGATGGGAGGCCTGGAGGCCAGGGCACTGACAGAGCCCCTGAGCCTAGGGTGACTGCCCAGGCTGGCAGGCCTCATCTCTCCTGCACTTGCAGTGGCAGACTCTGGGGGCCAGGAAAGCAGCAGTAAATGGCACATGAGGTCACCAGCAGGGGCCTGCACTTTGGAGGCAGGAGGCTCTGCATTCTGGCACCTCGTTCCCTCCAAGCACCGCTACTGCTGAGGCCGGTGGCTGTCTCCCTAGGCGAAGGACGAGCTGAACGAGACGGAGGAGAAGCGGGAGTCGGCTGTGAAGGAGCTCCGGGAGATGGTGCGCGAGAGAGCTGGCGGAGGCGAAGAGGTGTGCAAGGTAGTGGCAGAGAAGGTGAACGGAAAGGATGACTCCTTCTTCATCCGCTTCATCCGCGCCCGCAAGTTCGACGTCAACAGAGCTTACGAGCTACTGAAAGGTGGAGCATTCTCTTCCTCTCCACTACCCCCCCCCAGGCCCCCAGCTGGGGGCAAAACACCCCTGCTCCTGTGGGCAGACCCCTAGCTTTCTTGCATCAACAGCATCTTATGTCCCCCTGCCAGGCCTGCTGTCACGTAAGACATAAGGCTCCATGCAGCAACCATCTCCACCATCTCTCACTGTGCAGAGTGGGGCTGACGTCCTGCAACTCTCTTAGGATGGGGGTGGGGACCCTGGAGTCATTTGCCCCAGTGTATGCAGTTGCTGCCAGAGTCCAGGTGTAAGAACCATATAAGGGGAGAGAATAAGAGGCAGGGGAAAGGACTGAAGGCTGTGGGGTAAGCAGGTGATGCCAGAGGAGCAGGTGGGGCAAGTGTGGGACAGGCAGGAGCAGGGAGGTGTTCAGCTCCTCTGTAAGCCCGTGCCCTAGGTTTCCCCCAGGCAGTGGCGACTGAGGCATCTCTGCGGCCTGACCCGGCCGAGATAGGTTGAGGAGGAAAGGGGAGATGGAAAGGTGGCCCCACACTGAGGTGGCCACCAGCCCCTGGACTTGGCTTGGCTCTGGCTGTAAGCTCCTTTGTTTCTGGGTCAGGGATAACAAGGCCCTAATTAGTGGCGCTGGCTTAGTTGATGAGCAGAAGCTGCCGGCAAAGGAGGCGTTTTGTCTATTTGCATTTTCCCAGGGTGAGTTTCCTCATTTCATTCCTATCAGCCTTTAATGGCTACAGGGTGCTAAGGAAAGTGGGGCTGGGGGTGGGGTTGGCTATAGGAGAGTGCGGAGAGCCACCCACCTACGGGAGGAAGGAAACCATGTACACCATCAAAATCACTGCTTGTGCTCCCGAAACTGAGGGGGTACATGGCAGTGTCAGATAGGGATAGGAGGGGTACTGTGGTGGTACCAGCGAAGAACAACTGTGGCTCCCAGTGGGAGAGAGCTGTGACATGCCAGGCAGGAGCAGGTTTTCAGCTGTGCTGGCCTCAAACTGGGTTCCTTCCGATCCTTGGGTACCAAATAGGACAGAAGGGTAATGTTCTGTGCTGGGGGGCACTTCTGAACCATGTCTGAGGGGAGCCTGGCACTGGCCTGAGCACAGCTGGTAGATGCCCACCTGGGGCAGGGCTTTGCTCTGTGGAGTACCATTCACTTGTGCAGGGAGGTTGGGGGCTCTGCCCTCTTGTGGCAGACACGAACCAGGCCTGACCGGAGCTCAGGGCATCAGCCTTTGTGCAGTCCAAAGTTCCCACAAGCCATACCTTATTCTGCATCAGGAACACACAAGATCCAGCAGCACCTGGAACCAGATTCCCTAGCCTTGCACTCATCGCCATGCAAGATCCTTGGGGGCAGGGCCTGCTCCTGGCCCTGGCATCGGGGAAGGGAATTTGTTCTCGTTCCAGACCTTGGCATACACTCTCTCTCGCTGACTCCAGGCTATGTAAACTTCCGCCAGCAGTACCCGGAGCTCTTCGATAATCTGACATCCGAGGCCGTGCGCAGCACCATCGAGGCTGGCTACCCTGGCATCCTAGCCAGCCGGGACAAATATGGCCGAGTTGTGATGCTCTTCAACATTGAGAACTGGGACTATGAGGAGATCACCTTTGATGAGGTCAGCTCAGCCCTGCTGTTCCCAGGCTCCTCCTTCCCCCAGCATTTGAGCAAGAGTCCCATCCCTCCCACTCTGGGCATAAGGTTTAAGAAAAGCTTTTTCCCCTAAGCTTGATGTTAGTAATATCCCATGAATCTCTGCTTGCATGGATAGAGCACGTTCCAGCCCAAGGGAATCCCAAACACTCCCCAGGCCATGAGAAGTGGGTGTCACAATGTGAACACCACTTAGAATTCAGATAGCATTTTTCAACAGCAGATCCCAGAACACTTTACAAAGCCAAGTCATGCCTGATATCCCTGTTATACAGAGCTGGGAAGGGACCTGTCCAAGGACACCTAGCAGGTGAGAGGCATCTGCATTGGTGTAACTTACACCAGTGACTCTCAACCTTTCCAGACTACCGTACCCCTTTCAGGAGCCTGATTTGTCATGCGTACCCCCAAGTTTCATCTCACTTAAACTACATGCTTACAAAATCAGACATAGAAATACAAAAGTTTCCCAGCACACTATTACTAAAATTGCTGATTTCCTTACTTTTACCATATCCTTATAAAATAAATCCATTGGAATATAAATATTGTATTTACATTTCAGTGTATAGTACATAGAGCCATATAAACAAGTCATTGTATGAAATTTTAAGTTTGTACTGACTTTGTTAGTGCTTTCTATTTAGCCTGCTGTAAAACTAGGCAAATATCTAGATGAGTTGATGTGCCGCCTAGAAGATCTCTGTGTACCCCTGATTGAGAACCACTGACTTACACATTCTGTTGACCCCCTCTGTTCGTATGGTACCTCTTCTGCGACTCATCTCTTAATTTAGCCCTGTGTATATGGGGATCACTCATGCAGCACTGAAATGCACTGGCATCTGGTGTGGAATAGGGCAGTTGTTTAACAGAACACAGCAACAATGCATAATGTTGCAGATAAAAAGTGAGGAAGAAACCAGGAGAATTCAGGCAGGCAGAATGTAATTGGCAGAACTGGAACTTGGGCAGGACCCTAGGGCTAAACGCTCTGACTCTGGGGAAATAGGGTAGGGGTCCATAATGGCTGGACCTGGCCAGGCCCTTGCATTTGCATGTTAATGACCTCCATCTCTCTTCCTCTGGCTCAGATTCTTCGTGCATATTGTGTTATCTTAGAGAAGCTGCTGGAAAACGAAGAGACCCAAATCAATGGACTCTGCATTATTGAGAACTTCAAAGGCTTCACCATGCAGCAGGCATCTGGCATCAAACCATCCGAACTCAAGAAGATGGTGGATATGCTGCAGGTGAAACTATTCTTCTGCTGTCCCCAAGTAGACAACGAGAGAGGGACACAGGCTTAGGTCCCCCATAGGAGATGGGACTCAAAGCAGTGGCAAACAAACCCTGGGGAATCTGCAGGGCCATGATGTGTTCACCTGGGATCAGACTGGCCCAGGGAGGAGATAAACCAAGGATAGCAGCACTAAGGTATTTTAGTTATAGAACATGCCTCTGCATACATGGGCACTACTGTACTGGTAAGATCTGTACTGGAGCTCTCAGGACTAGCTCCCTCCAGGGATTATACTGGGTAGCCAAGGCTCGGTGGCTGATGCAAACATCGTTGCTAAAAGCAGCACCTTGCCGAGAGAAGCTCCAGCCAGAAATGGTACCCTAATCAGGGGGTTCGTTAGAAGTTCATCATTCTTGTGACGATGCAGCTCCACCGAGCAGATGGGGCATTCCCTGGGCCACTCTTTGCCCTGCTTGGCAGTGCAAGTTTGGTTGGCATCATTCTGCAAGACTGTCTTCCCACGCCCCCCAGCCCCACCAAAAAGTTACTTCTGAAAGTCAAGTCACCATCCCCGCACAGTATTCACTGGCCGACGTAATGTCACGCGCACGAGGCCCATCCCCACCATGCTCCCAGCTCAGACCTGCCAGGAGCCCTTGATTGTAGAGGTATTTCTCCTGGGGACTGGGAACAGCGAGTTGCCCTGGAGGTGCTATTGCTGCCCTGGCAATGCCCTGGAATGTAACTGGCTTTGCACGTTGGCAAAAGTGGATGCACAGCCCTCACCAGTAGGGTAACACAAAAGGGCCCTCAAGATGGATGCAAGAAGTGGGGTTTGAACAGGGCCCAGGGTGATGGGAAAAGGAGGAGAGAAATAGCCCATCTCTGGTGACTTTTTCCACCTGTGTCACGCTGTCTTCCCCCTCCTGTGTGCTGCTTTCTCACTATGCACATGCTGCCTTGGTGACACTTTGTGTCTGGGTTTGGGATCTGCAGGACTCTTTCCCAGCTCGGTTCAAGGCTGTTCACTTCATCCATCAGCCTTGGTATTTCACCACCACCTACAACGTGGTCAAACCTTTCCTGAAAAGCAAACTGCTGGAGAGGGTGAGTGTGTGGGAAGGGCCAGTATGAACTGTCCTTGCAGAGGCAGCAGGCGGTGGGGCCGGGGAACACGAAGGCTCTGATCCAAATCAAGACAAAGCAAAGAAAACTCAGGGGATAAAGTGATGCCTTCAGCTTCTCTGGCCAGTGGCTTCCCTGCTCCTGGGCAGACTCTGCTGGTGCCAGCCTCGTTTATTGACCTCCCATTGAGTTGTAGGGTGGCTGTGTTGCCCGTAGTCAGGTGTTACTAAGGGCTAACTAGCGATGGCAGGGCGCAGGAGCTGGCAGCTATGCACAGAGACAGGCCCCCATAGGAAAATGGGCTGAACATAGAGGACTGGGGGGGGGGGGGGGAGAGAAAACCTACTCCCTGCCTTTTGCTTACCATGCCCTGGTGGATCCCAGTCCTAAGATCACCCCCGCTGCCGTTTCATGTGGGGAGCAGCTGGGAAGATGAACCTGCAGTGCCCCCCACGGAAGAGCCCTGTGCCCAGCTCTGGTTAGTCTGAGAAGGTTCTAATGCCAGCCAACCAGTGATTCAGGCATCCTCCGGCTTTCTCAGGGCTGTGGCATGCTCTCTAGGAGGATGTGCTCCTCTGTGTGTGTGTCTGGAAGCCCCTGAGCACATTGCTGTGTCCCTCCTTCCCCTCTTACTCCAGGTCTTTGTGCATGGGGAGGAGCTGGAGTCTTTCTACCAGGAGATCGATGCTGACATCCTGCCAGCCGATTTTGGTGGCAACCTGCCCAAATATGATGGCAAAGCTACAGCTGAGAAGCTTTTCGGGCCCCGGGTTGAGGCTGAAGACACAGCTCTATAGAGCAGATCCCCGCGCTGGTTTCGTATATGATAGGACTAGAGGTGGCCATCTAACCCAAGCCCCACCCTCCTACTGTAGCATTGGTTGCATGATCCCTTGTGATGATAAACTCTGGGTGTGTACCTCCACGTGTGGTCCTCAGCCATCCAAACTCCAGCAAGGCAGCAGGACCTGCCACCCTGAGTCGTGGGAAGGATTTCCTTTTGCTCGTTGTCCATCAGGGAAAGCAACCCATAAACGATCTGTTCCATGCCATGTCCTGAAACTGCTAAGAGAAGACAGGGCAGCAACTGAATGGTGACGAGAGGGTCAGGCTGGTGGGAAGAGGCAATCAGCACTACAACCACTTAGCCTCATCCTGCACCTGACTCCTGGACCACGGCTGTTCCCCTGCTTGCCTCCAGCCTGCATAGTGTAGTAGCTGCCAAGTGCCTTTGCCGGGGCTTGCTGGCCTGGATTACAAGGGTGCAAGGCAGTGGGAAAACAGATCTCCAAGGCCAATATTTGCCAGTCCCCAGCAGTGTACATGGAGGCCTCGCTAGTGGACAGGTGGATACAACTGAGGAAGCAGAGCAGGGTGGTGGAGAGCAGTAGGACAGGCCCCCTGGCCATGGAAAGAAAGCTCTGAGCATCACATGCAACTGGGTGGACAACACAACCAGAGTCCATCACCGCAGGAGACTCCCAAAAAACGCTGTTTGAAATATGTACACAGAAAATAAAGTGCTGAACAGCAGGGATGCTTTGTGTCCCTTGGCATTGGAGGGACTGCCCATAAATGGGTCACTGGGCTGTCAACTATGGCCAGCAAGAGGCTAGGTCTCTCGTTTCTAAGGGTTGATGAAAGGTTGTGCCTAGGAAAGGATGCAGATAGCACTCCACCAATACCAGGGGAGCTGGTGCAGCAGAAGGGACACAGGCTGCATCCGGAACAGCCAGTGGAAGGTCCTGGATGCTAACACCCCCACCAGCAGTGCTGACAGCACTTCTCCCCGGAGAGGCCAAGGATGGAATGTCTCATGGCACCTGAGCTCCCCATTCTCCCCACTCCCCGAGCCAGGTTCCTCCCTGGCTGCTGCCTATGCTAGGGCCTCCCAGCCCTTTTCACCAGCACAAAAAGCTTGGCTGGGCTGACGTGGAAACAGCAGAGTCCGAGCAGGACCTGGGGAGAGGGGCTTCCTCCCTCTGCCCCGGGCACGCTGCGTGAGGCAGACAGTGGAACAGCATCTCCAAAGCAGGGGATGGCTGCATGGTTAGGGCTAGTGATACCGCACACCGTGGCCCTGCGTGCTCCCCGCCCCATAGAGCAGCAGTGTCAGCCGAGCGTGGGGATTAAATATAGGACAGGATGGGGAGCAACGAGCTTCTTAGTTGCTGAGACGCCACACCTAGAGGGCACCTCTCTCCCCCCACCATTGCCGCAGAGCAAGGATCTGTGCAAAATCAGGAAGTGGCTATGGATGGGTAAAGAAAAAGCAGCTGAGGAGCGGCCCTCTCCCCAGAGATGCTGTCTTATTCCCTGCTGGAGGAAGGGAAGGGAAGGGAAGGGAAGCAACCATTTGGAGCGTGGGTGCAGTGAGAAGGGGTGGTGCTGTCTCTTCTGCTGAGCCCAGGGCAGTTCGAGCCAAGGGAAGGGATAGCTGGCAGGCTGTTTATAAAGCAGAGGAGCGCAGATCACATCACATTCAATGAGCTCATTCCAGGAGAAGAGCAGATTACGAAAGAGTCCTAGGCGTGGGCCCTTTGACTTCATTGGCCTCCAGACACCAGAGGAGCTGGAAGAGATTCACGACTTGGAGAAAAGCTAGTTTCCCTTTGCCCCAAGGCTCCGTGATCATCCTTTTACCAGTTAAGCTGTGCTGTAGCCATAGCCCCATCCTTCCCCCATCCCATTCTCAGCTCTCCAGCCACACACCGCTACCCTTAATTTGCAAAGCAACATATCAGGGGCCCAGCTGAAATGGTAGGAGATGGAGGATGCCGACAAGAGGTGCATTCATCAGGGCACTGGCTCAGATTCAAGCCAAACAGGATGTCTGCTCTGAAGCTGCAGGGAGGATGGGGCCTGTCTGAGCAGAGAGGGCTGGGGCCATGTCAGCCTTCCCCAGCACCGTTTCACCCTACACAGCCGTGCGTGCAAGCTGCAGAACTGCCGCAGGATCAGCCTCAGGCTGGATCCCTAAGGGGGTGATAGGACAGTGGTCAACAGCCTTGCTTCGGTGTTGTTTCAGTACCCAGTCTGCACTTCAGGATCACTCCTGGTGGCGTTTAGTTCAGCCCAAAGCTCTGCTGGACTGGCCAGGAGCACACACATGAGCAGCCACTACTCCCCTTTCAATTCACATCGACCGATTCATTGGGCAGGCTAGGCAGCTGCAGTAATCCCAATGACTTTGTGCCAAGTGGCCATACAGCCAGCAGCCTGTGGCAGAGCACATCCTAGTCCAAGTCAGTAAGACAGCAACATGGGGCCCTTGCCAGGGGTGGGAGTGACTTCCCCCCAAAGCAGGTACAGAGCTCATCTTGTAACATGCCCATCCGGGAAGGATTCAAGTGCCTGAAGGCAGCAGGTCCTTTGGTGTTTAACTAAGATGCTCTCCCCACTTCCCGGCACTCAGCCTGCAGACAGTGGGGAAGTTTACCACGGCTGCTCACCTCTCCTTTCAGTTGAACAACTCGTTACCTTGTAAGCCTCAGCTCAGCAAAAGGTAATGTTCCAGCATGGGCTGGGATCAAGCAATACCACAGCAGAGAAAGAGCTGGGAATGGAATCAGACCGGTCAGGGCATTACTCTCAGAGGGGCTCTGGCCAAAGCAGGAAAGAACGGTAGCTACTGCAGACACTATACAGCGGGAGTGAGTGCTGGAGAGCTTCAGAGGTTCTCACTTGATAGAGGGCACTACACCCCTCTTCCGGCTAAACACAAGTCATTTTACAAGGGGGCATCTAAGTTATAGAAAAGGGGCAGGCCATGATGGCACTTCCCCACATCACCCCCCTCTTACAGCCCAAGCAAGACTCTAGTTTGGGGACCTGCTGCACCAGCAGGAGCCTAATGCAGAATGAAACAGAGGATCAACAAACAAAGGGGGCTAGCCCATCTAGAGGGTGCCATTGCCCAAACATTCAGGCTACAGGAGCAATTAGGAGACTGGATTTATTTCCAGCTCCTAACAGGTTAAGACAACACTGCCTTCTCTATTGCTCTTTAGCGAGCAGGGTGTGGGGGGTGTGGCAGGTGGGGGATATGCCACTTTCAGACAGGCTGATTTAAGAGCCAGCAGCCTGGCCGTCTGGCCCGAGAGGCGCGAGCCTGATTCCAGGCCGAAGGGAAAGGAAGCGATGTGCCAGCATTCATATTTTCAGATGGCGTGGAAGGCAGCGGCCCCAGAAGGACTCATTCACTACTCTTGCCTACTCACTTTTCAACCTGCACCAAAACCAACCTCTCTCCACAAAAGCTCCCAGCTATCCTCAAGCAGGAGGAAGGAGCAGGCAGAAGAACAAACCAAGGAAGGGGGATACAGAATAAGCTGAGCAAAAGATGTCCCTGCAAAATGCATACTTTAACCAGAACTTGACACACAAATGAGAATAGATACAGGGTACTATAGGGGTAAGACTGCAGGATCCAGCCGCAGAATACTCCCAGCCACCTGGTATGGTCAGGCCCCTTTGTGGCTTTGTAGAGTTCTTCAGAAGATGTGCTGTTCCTGCCAACCAGGACAGTTCTGGCAGACTGAGCACATAGAACTTCCCCTTATGGAACATGTGGAGATTAACACAGGATTATTTAATGACTTAGACATTAGTGTTTCATGTTGCAAGGGGAGCTGAGGGTCTTTGGCCTTTCTGGAAAACCAAGCCCTATGAATGGTCTCAGTTTTCCAAGGAGACTCCAGGCTATACTGCCCTCCAAGCCCTCTCTCTAGTGCTATGTACTGGTTAGATTTAGACATGGGCTGGTCAGGTTGCACAGGATAGATGAGTAGTACATGCATGTCCCTGGTAGCTGGGACAAGGTGACATGCCCCATGGCAGGAGGGAGGACACCAAGTGGCTGAAGGCACTTTAGGCAAGTCCTGGCAGTGGCGCTGGCCGGTGGGCAAAGACAGTGCAGTGAGTGAGAAGGGGGCACTGTCTCAGAAGCAGGGACCACTGGGAATGCCATGGGACTGAGCCTGCAGACTGGAAAACAAGAAACAGGACCACGATAGCCAGAAAAGTGTGCTACAGTAATGCCAGCTCTGATGGCTAGAAGACAGATTGGGATTTGGGTGCCTGGCATGCTTTAGATGGGCCAGTGTTCAGGTGCCAGACAAGTTAGAGGGCACATGCAAGGTGGCATAGCCTAATCCAGGTATTGAACTCTGAGGCAGATGGCTTCTCTGTGGCGTTTCTAGTGCTGCTGAGAGCGGCTGGGGTACAAATGGCCTCACCTACCACACGTGGTAATTTCAAGCAGAATGAGAGCTTTGAGCATCCAAGAGGGCCTGTGGGCTCATGCCACATATGCCTCGGCTGCCCCAGCAGAGGCAGATCTAAGCTGGGTAGCAGTACTTTTCTGTGGAGCATCGGAACCATTGGGGGAAGAGCAGGGGACTACAGAGCATAAGGAGAAGAATCAGGGTGTGCGCCCACAGACTGAGAGTGCAAGTAGCAGCTTTTGAATGCTAGGTGCTAACCTTTTGCAGGGCTGCCAATGCTACTTGGCTGCAATGAGTCCAGGGCGTTTCAGTAGGCAGGACTGTTGACCTACCAGTTTTCTTCCACCTGGCACCCCTTTCATGTGGCAGCTTGTCAGAGCACTGCCACCTTGCAGCAGGATCCTTCTCTGTATTGCGACTTTTTCAGAGCTGAGCAGGGCTGTGCTCCAGATCAGGCAGCTTTGTGGCTTTGCAGTTCGAGATGAACATCGTCTGAAAGTTCCCACCTTCCCCATTGCCAGCGTTCCCAAATGCACCTCTCACTCCATGCATCAGCTGCCAGTGAAACGCCACATGACATGACAACTTCCCAGGACAAAGTACTTCTCCGAAAGCAGTGGCAGTGCATGAAGTCGTTACCTCCCTTCCTCTGCAATTCTGTATTTTGTTCTGGTCACCTCATCTCAAAATACAGCAGAAAAAGGTAGAGATGGGCAGCAAAAATGATTAGAGGCTTGAATCAAGCAACAAACCAACAGGAGGGTATAGAAACGAACTGCCCTTCCCCCCCAGCTATTTAATAAAACCAGCTGTTGGAATTCTAGCACTGGCTGCTGTTAGAAAGCGGATATCTGATTAGGCAGACTGCTGGTCTGCTCCGATATAGTAATTTCCATATGGCAAGGTTAGAAGGGTGGTACCCCACAGCATGGCTCAGTCTGGAATTCAAAGTTTTGTTAGGAAATTTTAAATTTCCATAAACACCAGACACCTTCTGCGAGGTGTAGAGAGATGGAGGAAAGAAATATTCTAGAACAGAATTCAGGCATCTGTGGATCTGATGCTTATCTTGATGACTGTCTGAAGTGTTCGAGCTCACAGCAATTCACATTCACTCTAAGGAGACACAGGATTCTGCTATACTCCAAAGCACTTGCCTCCCACTCTTCATTTCTCATTCTTGGATGGTGGATTTCCAAGGCACCCGTATAGGGCTATGGATACCAGCTTGATCAAGATGCAACAAAGTCCCCTTTCAGAAAAGCCCTTAATTTATGCCATTTCATGGTCGGACATTATTGCTGCTCAGGGTCTCCCAATGCGAAGGAAAACAAATTCAGGGAAGATGAACCCATTAATAAAGAGCAACTTTTATATACACAGCTACCACACAAAGAATTGAACTGAGTGAGTCCTTTATTTTTTTAAGTAAAGAAATTCAATTGAATCAAAGATAACAAAATTACATTGTTTTGCAATAACCTCCATTAACATCACACAGAATAAAGAAAAAAAAAAGTCAAGGACACAGTTTAACTTTTTAAAGGTAAATGTCAGCAGATATAGAAAAATTGCATTGCTAGTTGCAAATCTTCTCCCCAGGAGCTGGCAGCTGGGGGCGGGTCTCAATACACAAACGCAACCTTTTCAGGGCAGCATTTAAAGTTAAAAGCATCAGGAATGTGGAAGTGATGATTCCAGACAGTCTATTTGGAAGCAAAATTTCCCATAAAACTATTTTTTAAAATTTCGGTTGAACAGCAACAGTTCAAAGACATCAAAAAAGTTACACTCAACCAAGGCAGCTGCACTGGCAGAAATCAAAGAGTGCACAGATACAGATCTGGCTTCCTGAGGTGTAAGGATACCCCCTTCTTCTTGGGGACACTTGGGAGAGAGGGAAAAGGGCTTTTCTTGAAAGATTGTGCTTTCTTAATGAAGAGAAACACAAAGGTTTGTAGTGAACCAACGTTTGGAACCAGAGACAAATCACTGCACAGCTGTGAAAAAATCATGCAGTTTTGAGAGAGCTTCACTTGGACTGAATGGTCATTTTATCATCTAAATTTGGCCCAAAAGCCATATTTCTTAAGACTCCCTAGGCAGCTGCCACGAGAAGGTTTAGCACTCTGGTAGAACATGCTCTCACTGATCACTTTGATACAACGTCCTGCTTCGTCTGGTCATAGTCATGTTCTCTGCATGACCAGACAGATGCTATACAAAAGTTTGCCAGTCACTCAAAAGCAACAGCAATATATGCCCATACTTATACAGCCAACTCTGGGATTCAGAGACCTGGATGCTCCCCAAGAGGGTTTGAACTAACCAGGCTGCTAGAAGTTAGACAAGCCCATTCCGTGAGAAGAGAATACACGCCTTTCTACACACAGAGGAAGCAGGGCTGGACTCGTCTTGAAGGAGCCATTAGATCTGCTTGGAAAAGGCTGTCTCCTCTTACAGCCCCAGTGCGGTAAATGCTGCCCTTTAATACGATTGTGCCCTTTGATTTAACCAGCAAACAAATTTAAAAGAAGGATACAAAATGTTCAAATGAACTACAGTGCAGTTCTTGATAACACTTCCAAGCCAACCCAGATGATTAAAAAGAGATGATTTGAACTCAGCTGTGATGCCACCACACCTCAGCCCCCTCAGCCAAAAGCAGCAGAGTTAGAAGAAAACAAGTCCAGATGGAGACAGACTGGACACAGCAGCAGGATGAGGTCTGGCAGAAGAGGGGGCATAGATCCCAGCATCATTGCAAGTCACCTCTCCGTAGGCTGCTCGGTGCACCCCAGCCTCTGTTCTGAACAGCCTTTTTAAAAACAAACAAACAAACAAACAAGTCTTCACACCAAGAACAATTTGCTTTCTGCCTAGAATTTGGACCCTTGCAGTAAACATTGCTGTTCTGAGTCATTACGGCTGTTGCACGCTACCCAACACACACAACTGCCAATGGAAGGACACATGATGTCTGATGGGAGCAACGCACACATACAGCCTTCTGACTGGTTAGTGTTACAGCTGTCCATACACCACCAACACAAGGCTGGGTCCCTTTTGAGGCTTTTACAAGTGCCAATAAATCCCAGATAGGTATAGCATTCCCAGGAGGTTCCTTCCATTGCTCCCCAGTGTCACTGCATTTGGAAATAAACCTCCTGGCCGCGGCTTACTCCTCTGAGATGTATCTGATAAGGAGACTGCCCACCTCCCGCCGTGCACTATGGGGCCAATGAGCAAGTGGACTGAGGAAGCTAACTCATTGGAACCTGGATTTTTTGGATTTTAGAAAGGAAACATATTTATGTTTTACTCCAACAGCTGCGCATCAATCCCTATCTCTATAGGCAGCAGAAGTCAGTTGTAAAATCATCTACTACTTAGTTAGTTATAATTTTAAGCCTTAAAACATATACTCTAGCTGGTTTTAGGCTGTCAAAACCAAGGTCCTTTCCTAGCTCAGCACACGCTTGTCATTCAGTGACATTTCATCCAGAGCCAGGCTGCTTTTAGCTTTGCCTCCAAAGGAGGAAAGTTGGGTGTTCGCTTTTTCCATGAGAGCAGAGAGCTACAAAGCAGCAGAGCTGCAGATATGCGTTACTGAAAGCTGGCAGGCATATTGATGTTGAGAAGGAAGTGGGGAAGAAAATGGGCAAGGCACTAGGTGTCTGAAGGGTTGTGGTCTATGAAGCTTGACAGAATTAGGATGGATGAAGAAACAGTAGCTTGGCTAAAGTCAAGTTTCATGAGACATCAGTACACTCTGGGTTTGAATGTAATGCTCAGAGTTCATGTCAGGAAGTGCTGAGGAGGAGATTGCAGAGAGTTTCAGGTGCCTTCACAGTGCAACAGCAACAGCAACAGATTCATTTGGAAACTCTTCAAAAGGAGAAAATTAGAAACCAGCTATCAAAGGTTCTGGGAGGTCTGATATAAAGAAAACATGTTCCTCATGCTTTTGTCTCAGAGCAGGTCTCAGCTGCTCACCTGCAAAGTTCGAATCTCTGCAGACACCTGGTAGCAGGGAAAGGAAGGTTGGACCAGTCTAACCATTCAGGGAGAATTGGCTGCTATCTGAGTAGGACAGTCTCTTTCTGGTGGTTTGTTTCTGAGTGCTAATGATACCCAGTGATGGGGTGCATGACTGCTTATTCCATTCTACTGCAAAATCCACTTGTTAGCTCCCATCTCAAAACAGCAGATCTAAAGAGAAAAGCTGCATTGTTCCATATGCATTATCAGGCTATTTCAGGACATATTCATAGATTTACACTTTGGATGCTTGCTATGGCTAGTGTGGTTTTGGAACATTTTAGGAGACGCTTGTTGTGGAAGAGAAAGAGTCTCTAAAGGCCTGGGATGCACACACACAACTGTCACCTCTAAAGGTAAGAGCTCAAATCTGATCTAGATCATATGCTATTGCCATGATGGTCTCAACTTGGTCCCAGGCATGCATATGCCCACATACACCACCACTGCTACCATAGTGCATGCAGGACCGCAAGTTAGGACGGATGTACAACAGCAGACCCTCTTACGGAAGTGTGCACTGTCCCCTCCAGCTATAGGGTTTAATACAGAAGCCTGGATATAGAAATATGTAGTGCAGCAGATTTTTAGCTAGAGGGAAGGGAGGAGAAATTATCTGCAAGATTATGGCTTCCAGTCTGACTGGCAAACTCTTAAAAGTTTTACACCACTGGTCCTGGCCCATGCTTTCAAAGCCACAGCAAATCACACTGGTGAGTTTATATTAACTATTTCTAGCTACAAAAACCTTGTTGGGATGAAATTAATGAGACTCAAATGAGAACTTTAAAACCCAGGACAAAAAGCCTTAAGCAACCCCTTCCCTTTCTCCCAAAACTAAGCTAGCTAACTTCCACACCCGCAGTATTAATCAAGCAGAATATACTCCAAACACAAGCACAACCACTTCAAGTGCTTTAGAGAACACAGACCACTCACCTGAAGGTGCAAGCACTCATGTGGCAAGAGTGCCAAACCTAGAGCCCATCTCCATTCCCCCCCCAAGTGACTGCTCCAGAAAGTCTGGGATGCTAAGCGCTCCTGAAGTCTCAAACTAAGGGTAGTGCATGCATTTGTGAACGAATAGGGAAAGTAAGTGCTATGGAAATCTCTATAGGCAGTAGGACAGGGAAGAGTTCTCACCTGGTGCTACCTCTGAAGAGGAACGGATGCTGATCAAGAACTTTTTCCTTAAGTCTTAGAGAATTTCCACCATAGCATCCTATCTAACCCTGGGAGGAGCTTTACTTTCTACAGAAATGTGGTGTCTCTCTTTTGGAATCACTGCAGGTAGGATGAGCTCACAAAGGGAGAGGGGTGGCAGAGCTCAGCTGCCAACCACAGTGAAAGAAAGAATGGGAATCTTTCCAGTGAAGTCTGCTTTGTTTGCATTTCTTCAACAGTGGAATCTCTGCCTGCCCAGTTTGACTGGACAAGCAGCAACTCCCACTGGTTTGGGAATTTCCCTGACTGCTCTTCTCATTGTGGGAGGAGGTATGTTTAGTTCTCAGCAAGAACGGAAGTCACTGACTGACTGGTCACCTGCCACAATAAGATCAGTTAGTTTACACTAGACTATATCCCCGTGTTTGAAGAGATGAAGACATCACCATTCTTCCTCATGCCTTAGGAAATAGGAGACCAAAATGACATCATTCTATTAGCAGCATGGAGCAAAGCCTTTCCAAGTCAAAGCCTATCGCACTGAATCCAAGGAGATCGAGCTCCTCTTCAGGCCGGTTCTACAACACTTGGGTGTACAGTAATGCAGTTCCTGAGCTCAGCAGCTAAAGAGCTGCCAAAGACATTGAACATCCAAAACAAGTGCCTCCAAAACAACAGTCCCTTTTATTTCCACATCAGAAAATAGTTACAAGTTACCACCAAGGGAGAAAGCCTTCAACACTTACTTTTAGAGAACTGACATTCTACAAACAAGGGCCTAGTTTCCAGAACACTTTGAGGAGTTACAAAACTGGGCTTAGTTTAATACCGCTGAAAACCCAGGGCTTAGCTACACTGGAGAGGGGTAGAATTCATAATTATTTAATTAGAGAAAAATATTGAGGTTGTTTTTGTTTTAAAAAAAAGCAACTATTTGGGAAACAGCAAAGATATTTTTTGCTTCAACTACATCAACATGTAACCAATGCCTGGGTTTTGCCTGCTCTTTGAAACCTCAGCAATTTGATGGGTGTTAAGGACAACTTCTATTCCCCTAGAACCATAGGAGGAGTAGTCACTCCAGACTTGCAGCTAAGCCAGGTTTGGAGGAATGACTGCACAGTGTTCTGCAGAGGGAACTCCTTACTGTGGGAAGGGCAGCCTGGTCCCTTGGATAGCCAGTGACCTATGAAGTGCAACTGCAGAACTGGCTAGAGAGTTTAAGCTCTTCTGAAGTTCAGATCTACTGTAGATAAAGAGCCTCATCCCCATACATTTATATTATGTGTCCATGTCAATGTGTATAAATCAGATTTGCTTATATTCCACTTCTAAAAACGTGGGAGATATTCTAACGTATGTCCCATAAATTATTTAGATTAATAGCTACTTCTCCTAGGACACAGCCAAAGTCTGAATAGCCTGTATGATGATTCTGGTGATTTGTGGAGGCACTATGGACAGGAGGATGAGTACAAAGACACAATCACCAAGCAAGGATGCCCTTGCTAATGGACACCCTGAAGCATCCTTTAAGATAGCCACAAGAGTGGCCAAATCTTGCCCTAGCTTTGCTTGGTCATTTCTTCTACTTCTAGGACAAGAGCAGAACCGGAGTTCTCTCTCTAAACAAGACAATGCACAGGTTACCACAGTTTGTTAGAACAGGCCAAGGCAGCTGGCCTAAGGCAAACTGAAGGAGTTTATTTCCTGATATGATAATGCACCTTTGCTACAGTAGTTAATTATTGCTTTATTAAACAAAAGTTTCTCCAATCTACTGAAGCTCAGAAACTATGTAGCCCAGGAAGCTTATTCCATTAGAGTTACAGGCTGAAATTCAGCAGGGTATTTTACCCTTAAACTTAACTAAAGTGCCTAGAATGCAAAACCAAGGCTAAAGCAATAAAGTGCTAATTGGTGTGGGAAGTGCGACAGGAACAGATATGATGAAGTAAATGGATGATGAAAGGAGTCACAAGGACAGAAGAATGAGAGGACGATACTGAAGGAACTGAAAGTAATGCAAAGTTTGACCAAAGTTCCACTGTCTCGACAGATTGTTTCTATTTTTAAATTAAGATCCTTGATTGTCACAGGGGAGTTTTTCTTCCAGGGTGTTTATCTTAAAAGAGCCCTCTGGGCAATAGCACAGTATCAGCCCCCTACGTAAGTGACTTTCAGATTATCACACTTCACCTTATACGCTAAGTGAAGTCAATCCTGGATATCCTGGATGGGGAAAGGCATTACGAGTGGGAAGGGCATGAATGCCCTGCTGGACACAGACAGAGCTACCAGATCCTAAGAACTGTGGGGGCAGTTGTCATACAGAGATAAATATTTTAGCTACACAGGGCTAGAGACATCCAGTTCCCATCAACTCCTAGGCAAGTCATGTGGCTGAAAAAAAACCCAAAACCCAACATTCATTGCTTTGAAAGTTGAGAGAGATTTTGGAACGTTCTATCCTGGCACTTAAAAGAAGGGGAGAGAAGAAGCAAGAATTGATATTGATGTTCCCCCCCAGACACACACAGACACTCCCTAAGAAAGGGTGTATTAATTCTCTGTGAAATACTCTCACACAAAAGGGATATACCCTATAAATTGATAATCAGTGGTTCCAATGCATTAACCAGAACCAGTTTCAAAAAGACCTGGGTTAACACACAAAAATACAGTGCTAAATAACTCTTTACATTAAGAAAAGGCAAGTATCACAAGAAGGCTGTTTTGTCTTGGTGTGAGAGAGCGTTTACATAACAGAAAATCCAACGGACTGACCAACGTGAAACTCCTCTATATACAGAGGCCCAGCAGAAAAGAAATACAGGAGCAGCAGAACGCACCCCACCCCAAAGACAGCTGAAGCTCTGACAAGTTGCTCTGTGTTTTCTAACCCATCTGAATCCTGGTATGGGCATTGCCGGAAAAGGCAAGAGGCCATTGTGAGTTGGCGCAAGGCTGAAGCTCTACTCACCACTCAAGGGTTTCACCCTTTTTGCAAGCCACATCCCAGTGGCTTACAGAATCAACTACTGTCATCTACAGATTGATACAGGGTCCTCCCAATATTAGGAGAGAGATGACCAGACAGGGAGACTAGAACTCCCAGCACAACTCATCCACAGCTAAACAAGTTCTGCAACTCCCTGAAAGGACTTGACCAGCAGAAGAATGATCTGATGGTCAGCAGTACTCGGACTTCTAAGTAGGCCATTGCATTAGTTTGAGAATCCTGCAGCAAGCCCTAACCAGCAACCCAGAGCAGCAAGCCAGTTCTTCAAATGCAGCAGTGCACTGCAAACCCATAAGGAGACACAAAGATGCTCAAAACCAGTTATTGCCCTCTGTTGTAGCTTCACTTCAAAGGAAACATTGTGGCCAAACCCCAGTCCCAGGATGTCACAAAAAGGATGGAAACCTGAAACAGCAGGTGCAGGAATTCAGAGTTCCAGAAGAGGGAGATATAGTGAAGTGAATTGGAGAGAGTCTTTGGGGGCAGTTACTCCTGGCCAGATGCCGCTTGCTCTGTATCGGAGCAATGAGACTTGTTCCTCTCCCACTGGCAGATGGCATTGGTGTACTGCACCACAAGCTTATCCATCCAAGTGAGGGGTTCAGGAAAGAGTACAGCCCCCTCAAAAAAGCCCAGGTGGCCTCCATGCAGTGGTAACACAAACATGACGTTCTCCCGTTTTTCTGCAAGGTTAAAAGAGGAAGAGAGCATGAGATTTCAGAAACCAACTGCAGAAGTTAAACAGCAGAGCTCTGCATCATCCCAGACAATGGTACCCACCGTGATGTTTTAGGGCATGTATGTGCTCCCTCTGAATATTGAAGGCTTTGCAAGCACACACTCTTACTTCATGGCAGAGGAATGCAAGCTTTTTGTTGACAAGGGCCACAACTGATTTGAATGAACTGAACATATTATAGCAGCCCTCCCACTTCATATAGATGAGGAGTTCCTGGAGACAAGTACCAGCCTGCAGTGCTCTCAATACCAGCAAGCCGCTTCAGCTGAGTAAAGCACTGCAGACTGGGACTGATGTGCAGCCTATAAAGCCCAGCATCCCAATCTGCAGCACTCCATCTTGACTCAGGCACGTTGCAGGCTGGTACCTGTAGTCTCCAAAGGCTGCACAATTCCATATGAAAAGGGCTATGGGCCACACTGCAGAACTCTGGCTGCACTTTAGCCACCCCTGCTTTATGGCATAATTCATTCAGGGCACCACTTATGACTAGTTTTCTCCTTATAGCTTTTGGTGCTGGAACAAGAAGCCCTGTTATTCTACTTTTGGGCACGTGCTTTGTTCTGCAATGAGACATGAACCAGCTCTTACATTCCAAAGCTTTGAAGTATCATTTGCCTTCCTCATGGCCAAGGGACAGCAAACAGATCTCTTTGGAATCCCTCACTCCCAGTCTCATTGGGACCCAGCAACAGGTGGAAGGAGATCGCACAGCCACAAAGAATGAAAATAACCCACTTTCACTATGTTACACTTACTGTCCCCAGGTGACTGTTAATTTTAGCCCTGAATTGTTAGACACTATCACAGTAACTATTAGCAAAGCCGTCTGGGTTTTGCCCTGTTGCTTTACTGATTCTGTGTGGGTAGCCAAGACCTGAGGAAGCCATTCACTGCAGAGAAGAGACTATTTAATCTAAAGCTAAACCATTTCCAATTTTGATTCCTGACATTACCACCAGTGAGGTAGCAAGAATGTACGTTTCTTAGGAAAACAACTGGACAGGTCCCCTGGACTACACAGCCAGCTGAACAGTGTTTAGTTCAGTCTTACCAAAATAAAATTTGGAACCTTCTCAGTGAATGGCGGTTTAGAAAGTATCTTAAACTGCACAGTACACATCCACCAGATTATGGCAGTTTACAGCCAAGTCAAGCAGACCTTAAAATACATGGTAATTCATAATGTGATGAAGGGGGAATCCAAAAGCAAGTCTATTTTGGTAACTCATTCGACTCACCTGACAGAGCTCGTGGGATCGATAACAGACTATCATGTACCAGAGGGTCATCAGCAGCATTAACCAGCATGAGGGGAACATAGATCTGCACCATGAAAGAAGGAGAGAAACAGAACCAGTGAGTTAGATTCATGGTTTGAACTCAAAAGGCATCTACTCACAACCCACCTATGAATCCACAACTGAGTGCCACATCTTGTGATGGCCCCACACCTGCAGCAACATCAGGAAAGTAACACCATACATAATCAAAACCATACTAGGAGGCCTGTCACCTCTGGGCTGCTCACATTTGGTATAGTTTAGCTAAAAGGCAAGCTGAGTCTGACAGGACAATCACCAGGAACACCAGACCAACAGAGCAGTTCCAGACAGTGACACAGGATAGTTTCTTTATGACTGGTACTCAGGATGCATATGATATTCCCCACCTGTCTGGTCTGGCCAATACTTGAGAGCATTTGCATTCCACTTTTGGAAGGGAGAATCTAAGCTATCACTGCTAGGCAGATGGCCATAAAATGTACATTTGTCTTTGGCTTCTGAAGGGGACATGCAGCACCCATAGGGAACACACTGCTGAAACCTGAGATGGGATAATCACAAACTGGCAGAGACGGAATAATAGTAAAACTTCAGTTATGCCTGTTGGTTTGGGCAACAGATGTGAAGAATGTCATTTTCTTAGGCTCCCTGCAATCTTTGATGAGAGATGCTTAAGGAAGCCAGAATGGCATGCAGCCCAACCATGCTCTTTGATCAAGGGCTGACATCAGAGGATCAGATGTCAGTCATGATCACGAAAGGATTCTGCCACCATTTAAAAAAAAAAAAAAAAGCAGTGCCTTCCTCTGACACTCTTTCCTGGTATCTATCACCCTGCCTTTGGGATAGAGGTTGGACTGCAACGTGCTCTTTGTATCAGGTTACGTGCCTGAAGCTGAAGTAACTTGGAGTTTCCAAGGGTTAGCTGAGAGGATTCAGCCTCTTACTCACTATATACAGTGCAACAGGCAGCTAATGGACAGACTAACTTTTGGATATTTCAAGGCCTAGTGCAGCGGTTCTCAACCTTTTCGAGTGTGCAGACCCCTTTTTGACCTGAGAAGGGGTGTCGGAGCATCTTTCCAAAGTGGAATGATTTATTTAAAAGTTTCTGGAATTTGCACAGATGAGAATGATACCAATTTGGTATCTTCAAAAAGGCTTAACTCTAGGTTTGGCTTTGTGCTCAGAACTCTAGGTCACTACCACCAATACATAATTCTACTCTGAGGGTCTCACAATTTGGCTTCATGTAGTATAAAACCAGGAGACCTGAATTTGAAGTAAAACAGATGCCTCTTGATTTCCAAACAAGCTTTTGGTTTGAGGGGAGGGTCACTGAAGTCCCAGACGAAGATCAGGGAGAGGAATCTCAAAGAAGCTTAAAGGAGCTGGGCACTTAACTCACTGAATATGAATGGGATTTTGGTGCTTAACACCCATTAGGTTCCTTGGAACTCCCAGCCCTAACACACTATACATACTGGAGGAGTAATGAGACATGACATCTAGGTACCAGTGATGCAGAAACCATCGCGCATTCCTCTACATTCCCAAGAGCAAAATGAAAACATAACCACAATCTCTACTGTGGTAGCTCACCCTCTGTAAGTAATGCAGGCAACTCTCCTTTTCATAATACTCTTTCAGGGAACTGTAGCCATGGAACTTCCTGAGAAAGAAAACAAAGAACTAAGGCAAGAACGCTTACTCTCAGTACTGACCAACTGCCGTTTTTGATCTAGTCCACTTCACCTCAGAAGCCACAAGCTGCCCAATGTGACCTCCTTCCAGTGCTTTAATAGAGACCATCTGTTCAGGCCCATCTCAGTGTAAAATCCCAACGTCAACACAGCAAAACTGATAAAATGCCGAAGGTGACAGCCACAGTCTTCACAAGAGTGTGACCAGAGGGGGGAGGGGGCGGAAGACATTTGGCAGCACAGAACCTGCCAACTTAGTGTGCAGATCCTCACAGCATTGTGAGAGCAGAGCAAGTGCAGCTCATCAGCAAGCAGGAAGCAGGACAGATGGCAAATTAAACACTATAACTTGTGCCTGTTGAGTAGGACATGGATGAGGAAGCCTCGCCACAGCTGGGGCCTTTAAAAGCATCCTTCCTGGTTATCAGCAATCTTGAAGAGAGGATTGGCAGAGAAATTAAGGCTGGCTACATTAACAACCTCCTTTTGGTAAGCACACTCAAAAATGTTCAGCTACTCATTAGCCCTTGAAATGCAGCTGCTGAAGGACCCATCCTAGGAACTGAAACTCACTGCAGGTTAAGAGACTTCTGAAGAAAGTAAACTGCCCATTTTCCTTGTTAGGTTTTCCCCATAATGGGGGCCAATCCAGTCCCACTACCTCCTTCCCACTTCATGAAAGCAAGCAGATAAGCTGCCGGCCCCAACCAGGGAGGCCTGTTCCTTCCTTCCTGCATTCCAGAAAGACTACAGGGTAGCAGGACCTCACTTCCTGCTGGGCATATAGAGCAGGAATCCCCTTCCCTGGGGAGCAGCTTACAAAGCCCAGCTCTCCCCAGGAGCAGCAGAGGGAAACACTTTCAGTCCCTCCTGCTGGCTTTGTGGCTATAGTGTTTGGGGGTCAGGGGGAGGGCCAGTGCCTGGTTTTAGGGGAGGCTCTGGAGAGGGAGAATACGAGGCCATTGGGGAATGGACTGAATTAGTGCATTAATACTTAAAAAAGCAAAGATCAAACTTGAGAGGCAAGACTTAATATAGAAAAGGTTGATGTTTAATATTAAATAATAAAAGCCAAGAGCTGAAGTCAGCTCTATTAATGCAGCAAGGATTAAAATAAGCAAACCCTAAGGTTTTCTAAGATGAGAATAGGTGTTAAAGGTTTGTTTGTTTTTTTTTTTTTTTTTTTTGGGGGGGGGGGGAGTTGAAATACAACACTCCTCCCTCCCCCCACAATCGAAGGTAAGGCAAGGGTTAATTATAATTTGATTGGAGCCAGCATAGGGCTACCACTACCCCAATTACTGGGTGTCCCAGGCCGATGCCCAATTGGTTTTCATCCTTCTAGACTCTTTTGGGCAGGGACTGTTTTCCTAGGGTGTTAGAACAGTACCCAGAAAAATGGGGCTCTGACTCTGACTGCAGGTTTGGATGCTGTATTCTTGCAGAAGAAAGTAGCAAAGCTTGTCAAAAGCTGGATCCGATGTTGGCAAAGATTGGGGGGTTAGTCAAAATGTTAACAAAGTTGCTGATGTAGCAAATTTCAGAAGCTTTCTACCTGCCTAGCAGCAAGTAATAGGACAACATCAGTGCAAATTTGAAAAGACAGTGGATGCTACCTGTCTTACCTCATGATGGTGTCATCGATCTGCATGAGGGACGTTGCTGTGTAGAGTCTGCTCAGGTCTGCGTCTGCCAGGGTTTGGGGCTGCTTAACACTATCTCCAAACAGGACTTGCCTGAAACACATAGTAGCAGAAAATACAGTAACCACACAAAAGTAAGGCCCTATCTTGCTCAGACAACCCAGAGAAGCTTGTCTGTCATTCCTGATATAGGGAAATGAGGATTATATCCCCCATCCACGAGGATCTACTCATGAATGAGCGTGGCTTGTTAGTTTTGGCCGGCTGCACAGGGAGGTAAGCTGAGAACTTAGCAGCCTTCTCAGGGACAAAGATGCTTTTCTGTTAAATGAAGTTTTTCAGTGTGAGAGACACAGAAAGAGAGGACTTTTCAAAGCATATCCAGAGTTAGGGATGTTTCGAGCAAAGGATTTTGCAGTTAAAGGCAGCATCCTGTGGCTTCTTACCAAAGATGTGGGTGGCTCTGGTAACAGCACTAGAGATCATGGGCGTAGCATCTCCTTCCCCATCTGGTACTATTGCATAACTAGTGTGGAGACAATGTTAGTTCATACACAAAGTGATTTGGGACATTACCTTACCAGAAAGCTATCCACTGTGGACATTGTCCTAGTCAGATATTGCACCCAAGAGGGGATATGTTGCTTCACAAGAGTAAAACTCTAACCTGACAAGTAGGAAACACACAGATCCCAGAACTAAGACTGCAAGCTGTGGATAGCAGGAGGCTGGCAGGATTTCTATCCCCTTTAAGAGGCAGCTGTAGGGTAGAGCAGGAGGAGATGGAGTTTGTTTTGGGGACCTGCCCTAGAGCATAAGAGATCCATTATGGAAGCAAAATATTTTGATAACTCAACAAAACCTCCTTTAAGGTTGCAACAGGTTTCTGATTGGTTATGATACTGAGTATCCATTTAATGGAGAGATTACAGCCCTTCATACATTTTGAATTTTGTCAAGTTAGCCAAATATTTGGCTATCTGGAATGAATTATGTGGATCCCCACACACTGCACAGACAGTTTCCTAACCCCCTCCAGAAAGATTTTCCACATTGGACAGGATACGACAGTTTCACTTACAAGATTTGAATTCTGCTAATTGGAATGGGGATGAATAAGCTAGCTATTTTAATTTTCTCCCACCTCCCAAGTGTCTCTGGTCATCTTAAATAAGCAAAGGAGATACCTACATATGAAGGCAACATGCCCCAATCAGTATCTAAAGCAGTTTGGGCTGTGGTAGTGGGCAAGGGGGGAAAATAAACACGAATTTGAGTGGGCTACCAATAAGAGATAGTCACTCAATCTGCCCTATTGCTCACCCACAGCAAAGGCATGGGAGTAAGGAGAGCACAGGTATCAGCAATATATCGGAGCATTCCCTCGAGCTGCCCAGTCTTAGGTTTTGAGCTGCTTTAAGGCAAGTTTGTAACTGAGGCTACGGTGTTTGACAGAGCAACACCCCTATGCCATGAATCCTCAGCTCATATCAAGGGCAATCCTACCTCTCAGCTCAAGTATGTGTCACAACACAACCGAGAAGTGCTCCTTCACCTCTTTGAGCGTAAGTGGGTCTCTAGCTGGAAGGGAAAATACATGCAAAATATATTGCTGATGTCTGGCTGCCAAGGTATTTAGTACGGAAGGAAGGCTGTTGGCAAATGCAGAAGAACATTGCACTTCTCATCTTGCATTTACTCAGCAAATGAGCTCCTTTGGAAGGCAAAAATAAGCAGCCAGGCTCAGGCTGTATGAAAAGGATCCCCATGTGCACACTATATAGGAGCCTACACTGGACAGGCAGAATGTGAAGAATGAGATGCTGGGGCAAGCTTCCCTTTCCCTTTTGTTTGTTAAAATCACAGATCCACAGATTTCTACGTATGGAGTCTCTCTCATTTAAATTTAATCCTTTGGAAGATCCCATATGGAACTTCATATTAATTCAGTGCTGCTATTGCAGCTGAAGTTGATTGGCCCAAGTAAATATTTAGAGCAGATGGCCTACTACTGTACCTGTGAGAGAGGATGATTTTCTTCATGTTGTCTGCCATGAGGAAGTTGTAAAACCTCCGACACTGATCCCACTGCATGAAGGTTTCCTGTGCCCTAAACACAAGCACAAGTCAACATATCAAAGCAAGTAGCAACTGTATATATCTAGTTGGAACAGAGCAATAAACCAGTCTCCAAGTCACTATGACAAGGTGTTATGTAAATAGGCTGCATGCTTTCCCACCAATAGCTTAATCTCCGATAGGAAGTGGCTTGATCTCCGATAGAAGAATTTGGTAAACATCAGAAGAGATCTCTACACAGTCTTATTAGGCAACAGCTAATTACGCACTATACCATTATTGAAGTGTTTGAAGCTCTACTGAGATGCAGGACATTGATGGGAAGAGATTTAAAGTGACACTCAATTTATACTTGGCATTTAGCCTACCTACCTACCCCGTAACAATCACCACATAAGACTATGAAGGGAAGAGATTTAATATGTCTCACTATTTTAATCAGGTTCTTCTGTGCATTTCACAGTACTTTATGCATCATCAAGTTTGGCTTTCTGTAGGTGAGTTTTGCCTGCTTGCGCAGCTCTTCTACACTGCAACAAAGGCTGTGAAGTGTTCAAACAGGAAGCCCAACTCCAAACCCACAAAAATTGGTTGGAGGACACAGGGATAAAGAAAGTACCTGAAATGGCTACATTCTGAACTGTTGACCCTTTAACTGTACTGACTGGTCAGAACTCCCATTTCACAGCTTACTAAGTTAACATACTGCCAATCAGACAGAATTAACAACATCAACCAAATTATGTGAGATCTTCCAGAGCCAATGTTTCCCTTTGCTATGCAAAGGTCACGAGCAGGTTATTTCTATATCCTGTTTCAGAGTAAAGAAGAAATATACAATCCCCCTTATTTACTAAGCAGCCCAAGAATGATAGGAGTGAGTTTCAATACTGACTACAGTTCCAGAGTTTAAACATTAACACCATGGGAACTAATTGAGCAGAGGGTTTTAGCAGGACTTCCCAGGTTCAAGCCAAAGATCATAAGATCCCTAGCAGAGAGGGAGAGTTAATGAATAAGCTACATTTGTTCATGGCACTAATACACACTATGGTTTATTGCAAGAATGGAATTTAGCCTCCTGACTTCCTTATCTTCACGTCTAGCCAGGATATATCTGCCATATACTTATGGAAAAAAAGACTGTGTATATTTCATTGGAAAGCTACTTGCAGGCAACCGAACCTATAACGTCATTTAAATCCAGGTTAATTATTAGAGCTATCATACCTTTCCATGCCTGCTGTGGACTGCAGGCCTTATGCTATAAAGAGCATGAACAGAGTGCAAAATGACACAGTTTCCTGTATTTAATGGACTGTGCAGGTTTGATGGGCATGGGAACCTACACCACAGTCAGCAGCTCATGCTGAATGTCACATTCCACATGATCAAGAAACAAGGCCATGCTGTCGAGAACAAACAGCAGAACCAAGGCTGCACAGATACAAGACACTTCGTGAGAAACAGACATGTCTCCTTTTAGCCTTAAGGGTTGAATTCCCCCATGTAAGTTAATTGATAAAAATAAGGCTTTTGTCTACTTTACTATCTGCAGCCTCTTCTCACTGTGCAGAGACAGCTCCCAACATCTGAATGGCTTCCAACATATCCCAAATCTCCTTTACCTTAGCTCAACCTCAGTCTTCTCTCTCTATCATCAACTGCCTTAGAATTGGCCAAGACAGTGTGACAAAGGAAAGCGATCTTCATCTACACTGATCAGCCATGTCATACCATAGGTATTCAGGGCTTACATACAGACTTGATGTAAGAGGCCAGTTTAATTGATTAGGTCAGGTCTGGGGAAGTAATGGTTAGCAGTGAAATCTGGAGGAGTTTTGTACCCACCCATCCCCCATCTCCAGTCCCTACACATTGCACACCAGTGACAGAAAATGTTTACACATACTCCACACCCTTCTAAGAGATTTTTATAAATAGCCCCTCTTCAACCAGCTATTTGGCTAATGAGCATTTAAAAGCAGCAATGGAGGTTAGACAAGGAGACTTATTTGAAAAGCCTTCTTGCAAATACAGAACATCCGATGTGCATTACTGTGTAAGTGGACATTTGCAAGAAGAATCTCAGCCAGCAGAGGGAGTCACGAGCTCAACAAGCAACTAATTTTCTGCACTGCAAGGAGCACTCAAGGAAGCAGATGTTACTTCACACTGAAAAAAGTCAGAGTCCAATATCATGATTACAGGTCCCGCCCTAGACTGCCAATCCACCAGAGGTTCAGGAGCTATTACTAAAACCTGCATACAAGGAACCATGTTACTCTGAACAGGAGTTTTGGCTACAAATATGGGAACTTAGCGCACACTTTAATAGACAAAATGAAAGGACTAGAGCCAGGTCTAGCACTTGCAAGCCCTGCGTATAGCCAGCCTCCATAGCTCTGCTGCTGCAACCACAGCAGACCGAGAGCACCTCCTGATCTAGCAGTCCTGGACCCACCCAACATTCCAGACATCTCCTGAGCATACAGAAATCCTGACTAGGAAGCAGGTAAACATTCACAGGTAGAACTAGGAGTAGGCCCCACACTTTCTTACGACTCATGTCAGGTATGACCTGAACTCTGAGGTTATAAGTTGGTCATTAGTTTAAATTGCTGCATTCTAGCTTTGGGTAATAGTCTGATGCTATTAAAAAGCTTCTGGAAACCAAGGTTGAAAACAGGTTCAACTGCATGCACGCTCTTCCATAGAGTTGGTTGAACATTGAGGTGGCTATTATCTAACTAAACCAGCATTACTATGCATGCAGTCAGAGCACCTAAAAGTTGTTTAGTTTATTGTTTATAATTCAGCCGTCAAATCCCTCAGTTTCAGGTGTGTGCAGTGAGCCCATCATCCAAGTTTTTAGGTTCCTCTGCCAGGCTGAAATTATCTTTGCAACACCGATCCTTCAATACAGGGAACAGACATTTTTGCAGCAAGAACATTGTTGCTTATCCTCCTCTTTTTGAGATGGAGACAGAGTCAGTAATTATTCATCTTTCTGTGTGGCAATAGAAATCTTATCAGCTTCTGGAGAAAACTGCAACTCTAGAGAAGCTCTGCACTCGAAAGCCATGGTAACTGGCACAAAGGGTTAGGTTTTGGCAGCTTTTGTGGGGCCAGGAATCACTGAACAAAGGTGGTTTTAGTGTTCTTTCCAGTGGAGAGGTTCTGACTATTAGAACTGACTCTTTCCCAATGCTCCCTTCCCAATTATGAGACAAACACATTACAGAGATGCCATTCTAGCCCACAACTTTGTGCGGTATGCCATTCACCATCATCAATTCTCAGTCTAAACTTGGGCTTGTAGTACATTACTATTAACACCAGGTGGAGCTCTTAAAGCTTCCTTTTGGAAGACCACATCTTGTTTTGCCCGACTAAGTGGCAGATTAAAGTGGACCTTTATGAATCCCAAGATACTTGCTGCTTGTACTGGTCAGACTAGTCAGAAATGTTCTTTCCTGTGAACCTGGAGTCTCCTCAATAAACAACCATGCAGCCCAACCGGCCTGGCCAATGGATCACACCAGGAGAGACTGGGAGATAGGGAAGTCAAGTCTGTGTTTACAGAAGGTAAAGGCAGCATTTAGTGAGTCCAGAGTGTCTCACTCAGAGGTCAGGGTGATGCATACTGGCAGGACAGGGAGCCGCTTGTGTCCTTGCTGCCAGTGCTGTACTGCTACTGGAACCTGTGTAGACTTACCGTAGTGCGCTGTATCCTTGGCAAACACTGACACAGCACAGCACTCTCTCCTGGTTGGCCTGGGTCTCTCCTAGGTACTTGCATACAATGTTTCCACCCAGGCTGAAGCCTACCACAACCAGCTGGGTCTGAGGGTAGGTCTTCTTAATGTAGTTAACCATGGCTCCAAATTCCCAGGTGCAACCTGTGAGAAAGACCAAGTTCAAAGTAATGTTGTAAACTGAGTGCTAGACCCCTCTCCAGCTTTTAAGCAGCTACAGCGACTAGACTGGAAGTGTGTGTGCCTTCCAGCACTGGCCTCAGAAGAGAAGCTCTCCAGAGTGGAGGAATCCTGGCTACTTCAAGCTCAGTAAAGCTGCTGCAAGTTTCACTACTTCTAAAGGAGAAATGGGCAGACTGTACCAGACAGCAGCTGGGTAGAGCATGCTTGCCACACATGCTGGGGAACAGACAATACTTCAGCATGTCAGGAACACTACTGTGTGAGGGTGCAACTTTCCACCTCCTAGATTCATGCATCAAATGCAAGGCATGGATGCCAACATGTCACTGTAGGAGTTTTCCCATAGACAGAAACCACCCTAGATGCTACCCATAATGCAGGGGAATAGACTAGCACCCCACTAACAGACCTTTGAGTATAAAGGATCCCAAGTTCAGTTTCAGCTAGTACTGCCTTTGGAATAGGGCATCATGCTATACCCAGCATTTCAGGAACAGCAAGACTGCATTCATTTTATATTTGATTAGCTCAGAACCAGGGGACGGGAATAATAGGTTCGTCTCCCTTCCTTCCACTGAAGGGAGAAACATCATTTAGATGGAAGTTACAAGCAGGGTGCCATAGCAAAGTCTTATGGGACTATGACCAATAACTCTGGAGTTGTCCCTAACTGAGCAGATAGACTGGCTTGCTTGTTCAATCTCCCAGTAAGACAGAACAAACGAAATGGTGCTTTGATGAGAGGTGTCTTAAATCTATCCCCCAAAAGATAGTTTTCATGAACTCAAGTGTTCACTATAGAGATTTAGCTCTCATCTAATGTCTAAGCAGAAGGGTAATTGTATTTGCCTAGAAAATGGAGCTCTCTTTCAGCTCAAACCTTAAGGTTTATAAATGTATACATGAGCACTGACTACAGAAAGTTCTCGTAGACTCAAAGGCATTAAGGCCAGAAGGGACTATCATGACAACCATCTAGGCTGACCTCCTGCACATTGCAGGCCACAGAGTCTCACCCACCCACTGCTGTAATAGGCCCAAAACAACTGGCTGAGTTACTGAAGTCTTCAAAGCTTGATTTAGAAACTTCAATTTACAGAGAATCCACCATTTATTCTAGTTCAAACCAACAAGTGACCCATACCCCACACCGCAGAGGAAAGAGAAAAAACAAAAACCCTCTCCACAAAAACAAGGGTCTCTGCCAATCTGACCTGGTGGAAAATTCCTTCCCAGCCCCAAATACGGTGATCCGTTAGATCCTGAGCACATGGGCAAGACCCACCAGACACAAACCCAGGATTCTCTATAGTGACTCAGGAGTTCTCCCTCTCGTGTCCCATCTCTGGCTGTTGGAGACATCTACTAATAGTATTTGCAGACAGGCCATATGCCTTGTCCCGTCCTATCCTACAGATCCAGAAATATCGCTTCCCCATTTGCTAGTTGACCAGAAGAGCTTCCAGTTTTCAGAAACTGTCTCCTTTAATGATTAGGGAGGAGTGGCTGTTTTAGCACTGCCACCAGTGCTTGCATTCCCATTTGGATTCAGAGAGGACAGCACATGCAGAGTAGCGTTCATGCTCAAGTTTACATATACTGATCTCCAGGAAGAATGACTTATTTGCTGCACTCTGGACTGACTGTGACATCATCCTCAGCAGCTGGAGGGATCTTCAGTACCAGATTAAAGAGTCTTTCAAATGCCATGTTTTGATCACTAGCCATCTGCCCTTTCCTCCCGCCCTGCTCCCTGAGGTCATGCCCAAGTTCAAACTTCAGCCTCTCCCTCCCCATCTGGAAATAGTTAGATGACTTCAACAAAGCTCAGACAACGTGTCCTAGTCCCTGAGAATGTATTCTGCATTTGATACTCAGTCCTTTATTTAAGGTGAAGGCTGGATTAATTCACAGGATTGGGAGTTAGGAGACCTGTGTTTTTATTCCAGGCTCTGACACTGGCCTATTGTGACCTCAAGTGTTGACTAATATATGCTGGCTAGCATACAGGTGTATAAAACTCAGTAATAATGTGTTATCTGCACCATATATATTAGTATGCGGTAAGCACAAATATCGTAGCTATACAGCCTAAATTGGCCTCACCCTTCACTTCAATCCTGTTCACTGATGCTAAGTATCCCATAACACCTTGCATTAGCTGAAGTAAGCTTTGGCTTAAGTAGATAGGAAAGGTGTCAGGTGGGAGTATTTTACCATAGCAACAAGTAGGGAGTTATTCTCTCAGGCCAGTAATGGAAGGAGGAAGGAGACAGGATAGATGATTGTTCTACGCTGGTACAAACCTAGAAGGTACCTTCATAGACCAGCACCTGGAATTCTAGTATCCAAAACAAAGATATAGAAAGGAACAAAACAACAAGTTAAGGAACTGGGACAAACAGGTGGGCTGAATTTTAGTGACTTGTAAAGAAATACATAACTTGTAAAATCATCCTATAAATCCGACCAGCTGAAATGCATAACTTTGAGAGCACACCTTCTGCATAAGGTGAATGCTGCCCAAGACAGCTTCCCCAAGTCTGATACTGTACAGAACCGTTTTCCTGTATTATATTATTATTGGCTTATAGCAATAAACTTGACTGATATTGGTTTATTTGTATATTCCTGTGTATATTTCATAACAAAACCATAGTGTGGCCAACCAATTGATTACACTATTTATCTACATTAAGAAAGTCACTCATCTCACTTCATCTCTACCTCTGTTGCCTTCTTTGTGAAATACATCCTTTCCTGTCTCAAGCATTTTGAAAGATGTGGCTGAAGAGTGTTAAGGAGTGTTATGGGTGCCCTGTATATGGGGTGATCTCACTACAAGTACCTATGGAATGCAGAATCTGTTAGTCTGCCTTCCTGTCACAGTTACAACAGTCACATCTGGGTACCCACAGTTTGGTTTTAGCTGTGTTGGTCCCAGGATATTAGAGAGACAAAGGTGGATAGCTTTTATTGGACCAACTCCAGCCAGGGAGAGAGAGAAGCTTTTGAGCTTAAACAGAGCTCTTCAGATCACTCCTGGCTAAAGTTCATATAGGAGTGAGTAGGATACATACAATATATTGTGCTCCCTGCCTTTGGTAAAGCAAACATGTCAGATCTGTGGCTAGAATAGTGGTGGGAAGCCAGTACTAGAGCATTCTTCTTTGAGACTGGAATTCCTGGAGAACCTAGAACATGGATAAACTTGTATGGCTCTATGAATAACTCTCATCACCCCTTAACCCAGGGATGTAGCCAGTGCCTGAAACTGAGCTGGTGGAGACCAACCAGCAGAAGAACTCTCCTCTCCCCATTTTCTGTCTCCTCCTTCACCCTTTCCTCTGTTTTCTCCCCATCACAGATGCTCTTTAGGCCAGTCCTACATGACCCATTTTGAATGGATTCACTCTGGAGGCAGAGCTCTTCAGCTGCAGATAACAGCCACAGCCTGTTAGATCTTTTAAATTTGTGACATTCCAGGGAAGTTTCATAGCTGCATGGATCTCTCTGGCTAACAGGCTTAGCTCTCAGGCTAGTATTTAACAGAGTTCCCAATGCCTGCCCTCATGGTAGCACAACTGAGCAAGAGGAGAGACAAGCTCTAATAGGAAGGAACAGCAGTCCAGGGTCTACAGCAAAGTTCAGAGATGAGATGGTCCCTCTCCTGAATCACTGCCTCAGGGAGGCAAGAGTCTTCTGCTAGCTAAAGGGCAGGCATGCAAAGACTCAGATCCTTATTACACATGAGAAAGAAGTTGGCAAGAGCCAACAGGTCTTCCTTACTTAAAGCGCCTTAGAAACAGATCAGCAGGGTCTGCTCAGGATTTAGGAGAGTTTCATTTGCCTCCAGAGGAGTTACAGGCACTCATGGAGTTTCTGGCCACATCTTTGTATCCTCTTCTGAAACACCATTTGGTAGGGTTGTTTTTTGCTTTGTTTTGTTTTTTAAAGTCAGTCAGTAATACTGGACAAATCTCAGCAGCTCCTTCCTGTACCTCTTAAAACTAGGAGGGGAATGTTCCTATTTCTCCAGAGAAAAAAGGTCACTACCAAAGCTGGAATACACCAGGACATTGCATCCATAGGCCTTGCAATTAGAAATGGCCACCCAACAAGAGGAGGTACGGAAGTCCAACACTGACTTAAACCCCAAAATAAATGCCACACATCTGACCCAATACAGTAGCCACTGTGTTTTACTGAAGAACTCCTTGCTGCTCCAGAGGCCACATCACTACAGTTCTACCCCAAAGCCTGTCCTGCAATGCAAGTCCAAAGAATTTTTATTTAAAATCCATTAATGCCAGCTCTAAGGCCTTGTCTTGAAGGGCTAATGCACTCTCCGGGGGTGTGATTTTTAAAGCACACTAGAATGGTGCACATTCATTGGTCTCTATACACCCTGCTGGTGCACTTTAACATAGTGCTGTTTGAAACAGTAGTACGTGACAATGCACTGGGGAATCTTCAATGCATACCAGCAGGGTCTACATGGACCAATGAATGCACAACACATTAGTGCGCTTTAGAAATCACCGCTCCACAGAGCGCATTACCTACCCCGCCTCGTAGACAAGCCCTCATACTGCTCCACTCCAATCAGCAAGGTCATTTTCGACACCTGATCAGGTTAGTGTTTTGACTAGCTAAGTGTACTGCAGTGCTCAGAATTGGTTAGAACTTTTAAGGAACCTGCTGTTTCAACTTGGCACGCTTTGGGGCTGTGTCTGGTTTTGGCCGATTTAGAACACTTTGCAGTGTTAACATTCTTAATAAGCGGTTTCTCCTCAGGATGACAAATGCAGGGCTGCTTTGGTTTCCTCTGGAAGAAGCCAGCAGTCAAAATCGTTTCTGAACATTTGACATGAGGGCTGCAGCAACAGCTTCAGAAACCTGAAACCGAACTAGCAACAAGTCAGGTCTGGTCTATGGGACAAATAATTCAAAGGGTCCCTGATTTAGGTTCTCTCCTTCCCAAGGGATATTGTAGCTGTTGCTGAATTCCTATTCCTGTTGCTGGTCTATTTGGCTTGGAGTCAGAGGAAAGTCTACATTCCTGAGTTTACTAGACTTGCCTGGCTCTCTGTTTGACAGGGCATTCTTTAAATGAAGTTATTTTTTTGAGCCATCATGAGGAAATGCTGGGCATTCCTGGCCCTTGGCAAGACTATATGAAGAAATAAAGAGCCACGTCTCTAGCGCTGCACTAGAGAGTATCGCCCTAGGGTGTGAGCTAAAGCCCCATGGAGTCAAGGGAAAAAGTGCTATTAATTTCAGTAAGTTTTGGATAACATGTGGGCTAGGCTCTCTTTAAGGCTTCTCAGATTTGACACTAGCTGGAGACAGAACTGCAAGTTTAAAGAATATGGCCTTGATTTGTAAGGCACACTAGGTAGAGTTGTAATGAGCCCATGTACTCACAATAGATCAGCTATTTAAATGTTACATGATTACTATTTTCATTTCACTACATGCTCCTGCTCTTAGTCATCATTCTGACCAATTCAGACACACGAGTTATTTTTAGGCCTGAAATTAAAATTGGCCTAATCAAAGCCAAGATTTTCAGGAGTGACTAGTGGCTGGGAGAAATGAGGGATGGGGGAAGCTGGAGGATGGGACTTGTCACCTTACAGAGGCTGGATTTACAGAGGGCGGGTACTCAGCACTTATTGAAAGAGAGTCAGGCCCTTTGAAGGAGTCTCACGTTGGGCTGCCAAAATTTAAGATGGCCGAAGCCACCAGTCAGTTTTGAAAGCCTTGGCCCACGTACAAACTACTGCTGGGGTGTTTATATACTGCAATACTCCAGGAAAACCTCAACTTCAATCCATACAGCATTGATTTGACTGGTTCCCCAGTGTGAAAGGTGAGGGAACTGAATTCTCTTCAACAGCAGCTTAAAAGTACTTGTTACTCCCCAAAGTTAGTCTAGTTTTTCTATAGCACTTTCCATACTTTATGGCCTTGAAGATCCCTGAAGTTTAATACCAGTAACACAGTACTGCTAGCTCAACAGACAAACAGCAGCCAGAAAGCTCAATGTTGCAATATATTTCTAATTTAAACAAAACAAGAACCACTCAAGGACTAAAAGTCTGCATGCGAAATACCAACTTAAAATGAAATCTGACACTGCGGTTTTAGACAAACTGATAATCCTCCATTCTAGCACTAAGTATGAAGCATCTCCATTCACTTTCATCAAGACAAATGTTTGCAATAAAAAGGGTACAAAAGAAGTCTGGGCTACTTGTCTTGCCCGCAGTGATTACTTTTACTGAACTGCCAGTACAGCATTCCTGGGTAACCAACTTTAGAGCTCCCACTCTTGAGATCATGTAACAATGAGCAACTTAGAATTAAAATAGCTGTACCTGTCTAAGCACAGGTTTGAACTATGTCAATCGGTTCCCAAACCCCAGGATAGCTGGCATTTCATAACAAAGGTTAGTCCTGCTTTGAGCAGATAGACCTCCTGAGGTCCCTTCCAACTCTAATATTCTATGATTCTATGGAGAGATGCTGATAAGCCCTTTGTTCCCCTTGGTGCAGAGAAACTAGTCTGAGAAAGCTGAAACCCCCACACCCAATATACAAGCCCGTGAAATTCAAGCCAGTATGTCACTTAATTCAGCAAGACACAGAATTACCTGGGCTGGCTTTCCCTGGCATTCACTTCTCATCCAGGGGCCAGTACCGTATTTTTTCCATCCCAGGGTGGGGATGTACCAGGCTACCCAAAGGCACCTGATCTTCCTAGGCAGCTCACCATGTTACGTGATATTTTCCAAGACCTCTCAAGGAGAATGCCTTCCTAGGATAACCTATTGTACCGCTAATATGAAATCTTACACTCTCCTCCCTTCAACCCCCCGTCTTTCAATACCTTTCCAGATCCATTTAAGCAGCCACAAGTGCTCCTTGGTATGTGCTCTCTTTCCCTCAAATAAAAGAAGCCAGGACTAGTTTGCCTAACACTGGGGACCCTCAGAAACCAATTAACTTCTAGGAAATGAATTAGAAAAGCTGAGGAGTACTTACCATATGTGAACATGCGTGGAGAAGTGAGCTCAATATTTGGCAAGGCTCCCAGGTGATTCAAGACAGCACATCTATAACCATTTTTCTGGGCATAATCAACAAAGGTGCGGATGTACTGTTTCTCGCTGTGGTTAGCAATTCCAGGGCAGATGACCATTGTGACATCCTCTGTACATTTAATAAGGGGGGAAAAGACAGCTCAGGTACAGGTTGAAGTGACAGTTACTCAAGCAGTTTTTAGAAGCATTCTATTTCAAGTCAATAGAAAAGGCTTTGACATAAGGACAGCTAGAACATGACTTTACTACCAAGCAAATAAAACTGAAATTAGCCTAGAATGAGGTGCGGTAGCAAAACTGTAAGTGCAAAGAAGACAAACGTGCAACTCTTGTTGGAAAGGGAGCTGCACAGACTTTCTGGAGAGACTTCATGAAAGTTTGCATCAGCAGTTCTACAGGCACCTCCTAGAGGCAAGAATTCTGTATCAGTTAAGAACAATATACATATTAAATATTTTCCCCCAGCAGTAGTCTACTGTGATAGCTGAAAACTCTGGGAATCCTGAAAACTGCTGCTTCCCCACGCTACAGACAGCATGCCCCTTGAGGGCAATAAAAGATGGTTTTTCCCTGGGTTCGTTATTGCTACTAAGCCTACTTCCCCCTGCCAGGCCCACTGGAGGAGTCAATTTAGGCCAAAAACTGCAAGTTCCACTATAAATAGATATGCACAAGAGGTTTATTCCCTTTAGTTCTGCTCTCACAAAAGTTAAATGTGGAGGTAGGAGATACAGAAGTGTAGCTGCTACCGCCCCAAGTCTTCTGGGGAAAAAAATCTTGTTACGAGGTACTATTTCCTGCATATGTCGACATGGGGAGACATCCTTTGATTAAATTAGATGAGGCTAGCATCTACAGCAGAAGCATTTATTCTACAACAACTGAACAAAACCCTTCTCATCAACCCAAGATTAAGTGACAAAAGCCATGTCAAACTGTTGGACTAAAGGTCTCTACTTACTTTGGGGAACTACAGTAACTTATTATAATACCTAAAAACCCTACAGTCAAAAAAATCCAAGTGAACTTGGCCAGTCTGATATCGAACTCATGACTGTCACCATTCAGCTTCTCTGTTCAATAGCTAATTCTCTGAAATAGAATTAGGCAAAGAGCTTGATGTGCTCTGAGATGGATGAGCACATCTCTGCCTCTCAGGAAAGTCAGCTACTGCATTTTTGTACTTTGTGAGCAAACCGTAATTGAGGTCCCAAGACACTGTCATGCAGCACTAGTTATCAAACAAGAGTGCTTTAGTTCTACATCATGTTCCCTAGCAGCCTCTACTTACTGCAAAGTTTTGCTTCCCATTAGCTTCTCCCCAGCTTCACAGATGACCTGGACTAGAATGACAGTGATTGTCACTGTGCAGCATCCTACCACAAAGTGAGGATTCTAGCTCATATTTGTTTCTGAAGAGAACTCCTTTAAATTGATTAGACAGAATAAACATCCTGCAAGTGAAGCCAGCTATGGAGAATTAGAATTCACATTGTTTCAGTGAAATCCCAGTTCAACAGAACCATGCTGGTATCAATGAGCTGAAAGATCAAGTTCTCCCTGACAGCCTAGTGTTTAATCAAATGGAGAAGCTCATGATTTTGCATTTACTAGGGCAGTTGTTTTCTAACATACAAATACAGTTACCCACTGACATCTGGAATCACCTGGTTTTGTACCCTAAGTGTGTTTAAGTTCTCCTCTTTTAAAGATTGAATCTTGAGTCCAGGATGACTTTAGAAGGAAAGGATCTGATCATAAAGCAGTTTTAAATTAATTTTTTTTCCAAAGTGCTGTAAATACCGAGATTCTCCTTTGCTCTCTCTCGAGATAACTCTGTACAGATAAAAAGTCAATGCAGACCCCGGCTATCTGGCTTGACACATCACTAGTGATGGTTCTCCCTCAGGCTTGCCATCTAAATAAGTGTTTACACTTCATTGTGATTCAACGGTTCCCATAGCAGCAACTGAATGTTTTGGCTTGATCTGTGCACTTTATCTGTTTGGGAGCTTTAGAAAATGTTGATCCACAGGCAGGAAAGCCAACACCCTTGACTCTTGGACAGCTCCTAGCATATGCCATAGCATGGAATTATTGCTAACCTATCCCATTTTATCTTCTGAAACTTCTTATTTATGCAAGAGGCTGCATATTCAATTCCTTCCTATCTCACACCAGGATGTAATGCAAGCTGGCAGTTTGAGAGTCATTAAATCTTGGGAATATGGAATATGTCCTTTACCTGTTCTATGTGCAACTCTGGCAGTCATTTATGCATGGCTAACTCCTAAATTTCGTGCTTCATGTTCTGTACTTTATTTTCCCAAACATCTGTAACAAACCTTTTATGGCCCCTGCTCTGAAGTTTAATACATAGATACAGAGCAGTGCAAATTTTGTAAGCAATATCTAATTTGGGAGGCTATGAGTCCTCATCTCCCCCACTCACAGAGTCAAAGTTATCCCCCAATCTTTCTGGCTTTCTCAAGGACAGCAGTGTAGTTTTTCTAAATATACTTAACAAATATTTAGACACGTCTCCAACCAGACACACTAAAGCCATACATTCCAACTAGGTTGTTTGACAAACCTCTAATACAGTGTTCAGCCAGGGGCTCAAAGAGATCAAAGGTGGCTGTTGCTCCATCTGACATTGTGAGATACTTGCGAAGTCCATAAGGATGTGGTGATCTCACTCTCCCCATCTTCCCATACAGAGCGGTCTGGATATGTCCACTCTTTCCCCAGATCATGGGTGGTATGTACCTGCGAGGAGAGAGAGGGGATTTGGTTTTGTAGTCTTGAGCTTCTAAGAATTGATTTGCAATTCTCAGACACACCAGAGACATTCCCTCTGTCACTTCCTGCGATTAGAGGAACAAGGGTTTCAATATATGCTGCTATGATTAGCAGTGCTGTAATGAACAGCTCTGCCAGCTTAGAGTGGAAGAAAAGGAAATGCTCCCCATACTGAAGTCTAGTCAGCACTGATAGCAGAAAGGCCAGGATTCAGAAGCTCCAGCACATTAAGGTGTTAATGATAGGACTAGCGTACACATGCTGTTCCAGAAACCAATATCCCTTGTGGTCTATTGGAACAGTGAAAATGGGACAGGCCACCTCTTCAGATTTTAGGTGGCATAAGTGACTAATTTAAGTAAACAGGTATTAAGCCATTTAGAAATTTGGACCCAGACAGACACTCGTTGAGCATGAGCATAAGGCTACATAGCAAGTCAGTGGCTGAGCCAGTTTTAGGACTCTGCGGTATGGCTGTCAGTCCCATGCCAAGTCCCTTAATATAACACATGCCTTCCTGATAGGTGGTGGTGACTCAGTGCTTGTACATAGCTCTGAAGAGCACAGTGCTAGATAAGTGTATATTATTGGGCCACTCTGCCTCTCATGCTGCTAGAGTGAGAACTAAAGAAAAAACCCAAAACAACCCAAATCCATTGCAGGGAGCTAAATAAAGCATTTCCTGTCAAAGGAGGGAAGCACATCTGTACTAAGCTTATCAGAAGCGTGCTAGGGCTGGATGCCAGGGCAGATGGCTTTTTATCTGTGGTTTACTGTTCCTTGAGAACTCAAGAGGAAAATGTGGAGGTTTGGGGGAGGGGCAGGAAGGGGATGGTTTTATCTCTTTCGCTAACACACTAACACAGCTGGCAAGAATTCAGTTAATGAGAGGCATAAAACTGTACAGGCATGAAAGGTCAAACATCTCAACACCACACAAGGGGGACAGGGACCCAGCCATGCCTCAAAGGGATACGAATACAAATCATCCCTTAACATTAAATGTATGAATATGATTCATTAACTAGCAGGAGAAAAATAGTCCCAAGGGACATAGGTCAGCACACATCCCAGTTAGGAGTCAAGTTCCTTACTACACAGGGCATGTTACACAAAGCAGGTTTAAAGAGCAGCTGACAGTCTCCTGGGAATCTGAGACAGACTGTGCAGTAACAGCTCTGTGATGTTTTCAGGGCATTTTGACATTTGCTTCCTCTTTTATTGCTCCCGACCATATGAAGCAAAGTTCCTGTTTTCTTGTGAAGGGGTGAGGTGAGGGCTTTGCCAAAAGCAGGAGAACAGCTTGGATTCCTCCATTCAACTTTGCTGCTTACACAGTAGGCAATAGCCCAATAAAATGAGACTTCAATTAAAAGGCCTTTACACTGATGCTCTCCTTCCCAGCTCCTCCCCATCCTTACTTTCCCCTCCCCTTTCACACCACAATCCCTTGCTGTCATTCTGCTTTCCCACTTCAACTCTGAGTCCTCCCCAAAAAACTAAGTTTTTTGTAATTGACAAAATATAAACTGGATACAAAAGTAATATGAAACATTCCTATTGTGACCTGTCCGTGCCTAGGGTAGACTACCTGAAAATACCAAGGTCAGGATAGGCTGCAAAAGGAGAGCAGTGTCCCCCACCAGGGCTAGGAGAATCTGAAGTCAGACTTCCCAACCAGCCACAAACAATGCTTCTGATTCCCCACACTGATTATCAAGAAGCTAAAGCAAAATATACACAGCCCCTTTTACCGCATTTCAGTCTCTGGCTCCCAATCAACCACTTGGTCCAGTAAAGAGATAGGTTATTTAAAACTCTATGCGCTTTACCAAAAAGGTTCTTCTGACCCCAAAGGGTCAGCCACATTACCAAATCAGTATCAGTTTGGATCTTAACCACAATACCACACTGCCATCCAATCCTTTAGTAACTAAAAGGTTTATTATATAAAGGAAAGAAACAAACTAGAAGAGGAATGTTAAATGATTAAAGCCCTCACATCCATACAAATTATTTGAAAGTTCTCATGTATGAGGTTTTCATTAGAATTGTGGAGTTTGCAGGCTTGTATAGTCCCTCTGGTGTACCTCCAGTACCTGAATGGGTCTCAGTCCTTTGTTTCACAGCTTCAGTTGTAGATGAGTTGATCCAGAGGTAAGTAAGGCTAAAGACTCACTGAAGACAAAATGGATGTGGTGCAGCTGCCTTTTATGTTCCTTGGCCTTTGCCAGGCTACTTGTGGAAATTTACAGAAATAAGATGGAGTCCAGGGCCACATGAGTAAGTCCTGATGACTCATCAGGTGCATCTCTGGCTTCTCCCCTGGGCCCATTGTACCTATGAGTTTCCTTAATAGGTCATTAAGCAGGCTAGTGCTGTAGCCAACCTGTCTGGGGTGTCGCCCAGAAACACAGCATAAGTTGATAAACAGATACATCAAATGTATCCATAACTTTCAATACAAATATGACACATGCACATAAACATTATACTTAGCTAATTATAACCTTTCTAATGGTACCTGACATGGCGTACCTCACATGAATTAATGTAATTTTGAAATATTGATGTTAAATATTATCGTAAATGGTTCCCCTAATCAAGCCAGCGTCACACCTATAACCCTGACTGCCTTGCTTTTATGCCTCACGCTGCCGCTGTGGCATTTTAAGATTATATGAAGAGGATCTGACAATCTTCCTACGTTTGTGTAGCGCATAGCTCTCTAGGGCTGCTACTGCAATAAAGGAATTACTATAAAAAAATGTGTTGATTCGCTGAGCATACAGATTAGACTCCCTATTTCAGACACAGGGATTTTACATACAAGTAAAAATCTCAATACAACCTTAACTCAAGAATTACTACTAATGCTTCAATATTAAACAAAAAAAATTCATTACATTCAGTTAGGATTGCCAAATGCAATTTGACAGACATACTATTGAAAATATTATCCTTATAATTCCAAACATAGATGGGAGTTGAATTCACAAACTAAGACTGGACAATTCCAAAACTGATCTTCACATTCAGTTTCCCCCTGCCTATTAAAGGGAGTCAACTTTATTTCCTATTTAGTTACTACTTTATTAACAAAGAAGCAGCACTGAGGGTACAAGAGGTTTCCTTGAGCAGTCTGGCTGTATTTTTATTCTGTTCTGTTGTATGATTAATTGCCAAAAGTCTTATCAGGATCTGTTCTGAAGTATGATTTTTGGCAGGTAACTATATCAGGCTAGCGTTCTGAAGACCCTTGTAAACAGCTTGAAAGCATACACGTGGAACACGGCTTCCAAGCCAATGCTGCTGCCACCTGCAAGGGCTTTGCCAAAAAGGCAAGAGGAGCTGCTCTGGGGAAGTCATACAGAATAAGAGATTTGGCCCAAAATTGCAAGCCTGAAGGGGGGGGGGAGGAGGAGGAAGAGAGAGAGAGACAGGAAGATTCAGCCTGAAATGGCAAGCTGAGGAGGGGAGAAAGATTAGCTGGACAAGAAGCTTCACCTAGATCACGTGGCATGTGGAAGAAAGGAAACTTGTATGGAATAGCCCCCTTTCTCTCTGCCCCCAAAGAAGTCAAACAGACAGGAGCAGTTGCACTCTCCCATATTCACTCTAATACTGTAATATGTGAATGGAGCTAATACTACTGTGTATGTGAGCCATAAGCCTCAGGACATGCAAAAAGGTTATTACCAAACGTATTTTTATCTCTACAAGCATTGATTAGAAATATAACAAATATTCTTTAAAACTTGACGGGTGTTCATACATACTTTCCTATTAATAGCATTATATTTTAGAATAGTCTATAAGTGAGTCAGTTTAAGAGTCTCAAGCTTGAAGAATTTGCTAGAGGGCTCTGAAAAACCTTATCTCAATCTTTTTGGCTGAGGCAAGGGTCATATTTAAATACAAAACTAGTAGATTTGCTCTAAAAGCTACTGCTTTAAATGTGGAGAAGAAAGTATATTACTCATACATAAAGATTTAATCTCTGCTTTAAATGCAGATCTCAGCACAACCTTAGCTCACAGGTATTATGGTTCCTCCATGATACAGTTCCAGAAACACAGATGACGACATTTTAATCTCTCACAAAAGATATCCCCCTCCCATTTGTTGTATACTGATAATATATCTTAGTTCCCAGTAGCAGCAGTATGTATCCACTGCTATCACACCCATTCACATTACCCAGTGGACAAGAGTATGAAGAGGGAGAACAGTATTAGAAAAAAAAGGACTGATTCAAGTCCCTCTCATATCCCTCTGCATTCAAGAGTGGATCATCAGAGCTGAAACGAGATTACAGCTACTCTGAAAGTTTTTATAGGCCACAGTAATTCTGAAGCCCTATAAATTGTGGGAATGACTCTTCCAATTTAAAATGTTCCAGAGTGTCCCCAAACCAATACAATAAAAAGCCATATTTTACTTGGGAAATGCCTCTTCCTTCACAAACATGGCAAGAAAGCCCTGCCTGACTGAGCAGCACCTCAGAAATACCCAAGAAAGAAAACTACTGCTCCAACTCTCTCAACCAATAACTCTTTGAAACTAGCCTATGAGATCATCTGAAGGCACGCAATTTTCCTCCTACTCTTTATTGATCTAAAACATTTTTCCAAACTATGTATAGAAGCAGCACTGGAAATTCACCACAGCTACTTTAGTATTGCACAAATAGATCTATCCCAAACTCTTTACTGAGTTACATAAATAACGGCAGAGACTTTGGAGGTAGAGGACAGATTCAGGGGGAACTGGAGTCTGTTTTCCAAACATACTCTTGGAAGTCCAGAAGTTAGCCCCTTTTTAGCCATGCAGAAGGACATAACCAATATATGGCCACTTTTCCTCATGCTACTTTTAACATCAGGGTGTGGTAATTTATGCTGCTGACTTTGTGACAAGAGACAGAGAGCCAATACTGGAACTTGTTGATGTCAGAATTAAACATGCAGCACTTTAACCCAAAGTAAGGAACACTGAACTCTCCCCCAGGACATTCCTAGATATGAGCAAGGACCTTGCACAGCTGCTTAGTGAGAATGGAAAGTTACTGTCTGTATCTCTCAAGAGCTCAGATCCAGTTTGACATGTTTTGCCATTCTCCTATGCTTACTGCCCTCACTCCATCCCCTCAGCACAGTGTTGGAAGATACATTTGAAGAACTCAAAAAAGAAAAAGGTAGGTGTTACACAGAGACACATTGTTCCTGCAAGTGTAACATTCCAAGAAGGCACAAAAATAGATTCCAACCAAAGAAACAGGTACTTCTACAAGAGGCAAAAACAGAGGATAGAAGCCTCTGAGTGCTTTGTTTACAAAAGCACTGTAACCTTGTAACCATGTAAATTAGCCCTTAGTGTATTTTAGAGATTCTATCATCCAATTAGAAGCTACAAGGCAACTAATTGCATCTCTCTCTTATTGGTCAGACATCTCTATGCTAGGAGAGGTGCACTGGAGCTGGGTGACTGCCAGCAGCACTGTGCTGTATGCCAGCTATTCCAAAATTTTTCAGCAACTATGCACATAAGAGCAGATGAGATTTAAGTGTAGGATTATAGGTGAGGAAGGAATCGGGATAATGGGAACATGCTGGCCAAGAGAGATGGAACTAAATGACAATGTGTCTGAATTTTATTGTACAATCCAATTTTATAATGCCACAGATTACTTGCTAAAACAAGGATGTGAAATTCCGTTATTTATATAGCATGCCAGCTGCATGCAATTCCACATGCACAGTATATGCAGAGAGATGACTGAAAAAATCACAAAGCTATATTATGCAAGGCACAAACCAGCGCTGGATATATGGCTGATGGGACATGAGGCCCAGCTCTTCCAGCACTCAAACTGTTCTCTCAAAAGCAGATATTCCGTTTTTGTAAAAAGATCACAAATTCTGGTATCTATAATCCACATTAGGAGGTACTTTATTTTGTATTTTTACTCCTTCTCTGTGGTTGCGGTTCTTATTTTAAGTTAGATATTTAAGCGCTGAAAAAGAGGGTCCAAAATTTTGGACTGGCACCAATTAGCAGCTATAGCCCAAGACACTGGGATTTCACAGGATAAGGCATGCATCATCATCAAAAAGAGACAGGTACGTTTGGGAGAGAAGTTCTACACTTCTATTCCAAGAAGGGGCAGAAAGTTGCTGCTATCAGGAAAAGGAAGGGGGTTCTCAATGGAACTACTTCCCACATCTTCATCAACATTTTGTTCCCTTACAAATCTGATTTTCACTCCTACCCACCCAGTGATACTGTTGGAACATTAGGCTCATCAGTCTAACAGAGGCATGTGTTCAAAGAGCTACATACTCCCATTTTCCTACAGCCCTACCCTAAATGTTTATTTGATTGTAACAGCTGACGACTGCAGAGGCCCAAGATTTTCTTGGACAAAATTTTATCCAATTAAGTTTTAATAGAAAGAGCAAAAATATAGCTATATGCTTGCTGGGTCTAACACTACTAACATTAAAGGTTATTTTCAAGAGTTTAGATACCAAGGACATACTTCTTAACTCTAAGGCTAACTGGTTTGCCTACCTTTAATATGGTTCATATGCTACCTGTGAAAACTGACATGCCAACACTACTGAGCTTGTGAAACTAAACAAAGACATCAAACTATTGAAAAGACTAATGCACATCCTACTCCATGAACATCTGGCCTCTGGCTTTTTCTATAGCACTAGGAACAGTTCCCTAATAGAGCGATTCCAAGTCCTCCTGCATTCTTGCTTGCAAGAGGAAATCCTCCTGCTTGCACTCCTATCTGCCTCCCCAAACTTAGGAAGAATAAGGTCAGTATTAAACAGCAAGGTACTCCACAACAAGGGGAGGTGGGGGGGAGAGGGGGGTAAAGTCAAACAGCTAAGGCCTCTGAAGTAGATTTTTGTTCTTGTTGTTTGGAAGGGGAAAAAAAAACCAAAACAACAACTGTTCCCTTGGCAACTATGGCTAGTGTGTCCAGTTACTGACACTGTTCAGTGCTGCCTTTTTAATGAGAAAATTAAGACAGCAGCAAGTTCCATTTTCACGTCTTCCCTCATTTACATGCAACCCGGTTTACAGTTACTATCACATATCCAGTCATTCAGATGTAACAGATTTGGTGACCCTGCTGAGTCACAGAAACAAAATCCAGCCCAGAGGGGGTAAACCAGGACACCATTTTGGGTGCCAGTCAGCATCTGCAGAGCTTAAGATTTCTATTTTATTTTAGATTCACAGTCAATTCCTTCTCCCCACCTATGCTACGCTTCCAGCGTCTGATCCTATCACCCTAGATCAGTGTTTCTCAAATAGTGTTTTGCGGAACCCTGGGGTTCCGCGGGCTGTGTTGAAGGGTTCCGCGAAAAAGCGGAACAAAACAACACAAATCGCGCGCCGCTGAACAGCCGTGAGCGTGCCGCCGAAAACGGCTTACAGAGCGTGCCGCCGAAAAGGGGAAGATTTCCTGGACTTGTTGGCGGAGGGTATCGCATGGCCGCGCAAGGGTGCCACGGCGAAATATAATTGAGAAACACTGCCCTAGATCATTGCTGTCAGTTTGGAACTATTCCTGAGGAGCAAATCCATACTGCTGCCTTCAGAGACTTATGATTAGAAATTATATAAGCACTGATCTTAAGGGGTAATTCCAGAACAGCAGTTCATTTCACAACTCCAGTTGGACTTTGCACTTCAGCCTGCACAGCCACAAACCCTGAGGCAGTTTACATAGGTACATGCTTATACTTCAACAGAAAGGATTAAGTAAAAGGATGCAGACCGCAGGGATCCCAGAGTTTGTGCAGATATGTTCATAGGCTACCTACGTGCTCCCCACATCTCCATTTAAAATTCAGTGCCTGTTTCATTCAGAACATTTGAGGTTCTGCAAAATTCTATTTCTTGCACCAAAGGAGTCCAGGAAGCAGAACTTGCTCTCCGCACAGCCATTTATTCTTTGTATTTCACACAAGCTCTCAGAAGCGAGCAAGCAGAAAGCAAGCAAAGAGCCTTTTTAGGCATGTTACCTTAATATAGCATGCAAAATGCTCAGCTTTTCAGAAGACCTATTAAGTGGCTGAGCAGAGTTGAATTTAGAAGTATCATGCTGCTTTGCCTTGGGCAAGGACATCTTAGCATTCCTCATGTGTTTACACTTCCGTTGCTAAATGTTATAAGTACTCACTAGCCTTGGATGGTCAGGATAACCAGAATAGTACTCTGATGCCAAGACTGGGTTCCTTCTGCTGGAAACAGAGAGAGCTAGCCTAGGAAAACATGAGGAGCTATCCACAGTTTACATAATCTGCTTTGGATTTCTTTACATACCAAAGGCCACTCTATCAAGGTAACATAACTGAAATGGGTAAAGTGCAATCCCACCCCAGTCTTCATTTTTAATCATCTCCTACCAAATCTACAGCATTTGATTCAATGGATTTGTCCCACTTGTTCAGACAGCCTTCTCACAATGAGACGAAGGGGAGGAGGGGGGGGGATGTAAAAAAATAAAATAAAAAGAGGTCTTAAGATCCCTTACGTACCCAAGTCCCTACAGGACTGAGGAGATTCCGATCAAATGAGCAGTTCAGTAGAAGTTTATAAAAAATGCATGGAATTTAATGGACTTAAAACCATATTTAATGTCTCAGCTGTACCGAGACTAAATAAATAAAAGCAGCTAAAAACCAGTCTGACACACCAGAAGCCAAGGGACAGTCTCCCACACCCCGGCTTGAAGACGGGCAGCAGCCGCCTGCCCACATCCCTGGGTCCCAGCCAGAGCAGAAGCCTCCTCTGCCCCAGTTCAGATTGGGTGGTAGTCGCCCACCTCCTGGGCTGGCAGCCAGGCGGCAGCTACCTGCAACTTGCCCAGGTGGCAGCCCCCCTCGCTGGCTCAAAGCCCAGTGCCCAGAAAACATGTCAATTTCACTGCTCTAGCTGACAACTATGACAGTCCCAGATTTTACCAGTTACCTTCTTTTCTTGTTTCTCTCTCTCTCTCACCCCTTCCTCCTCAAAAAACTATGGCAAAAAATTGGCACGACGCTTTATAGTCCCCGGCACTGGCATGCCGCTCAAAGCCTCCTAGCTTTGGCCAACATCACCTCTAGCCGAGGTACATACTTGAGTTGTACACCCCTAGTGTAAAGGTGGTAAGCTACCCACACTAGATCTGACATCTGTCATCTCACGGCTTTATATACTCAGTCCTTCTTTCAACATATGGCTCACATTAGTCTGTAAATATAAAATCCCGTGGAAAATTGAGCGTTGGGGTACTTTTTAAAATTTTCAGAAGCTAGGGGGTACTTGCTACTTAAAAGGTCGAGAAACACTGTTTCACAGCACCTGGGTTTCTTGATTAAGGATGGCTGCAAACTTATGCAAGTTTGTCACAATCCTCTTCCCATTATTCACCTCTAACCTGCTGTAACTAGAACTGCGCTTGCAGCTTGGTCACTCCAAAGTGGTCAGAGCACTGGCCAGCCATCAGGGTCTGCAACAAGTTCAATAAAGCTAGTAAATGATGGGCAAGTTCTGAGCTCAAAAACAAGCTAACACCATTGCACAAGCAAAAGTGAAAGATTTTCTCAGGGCATTGGGAGGTTGTTGAGTAAATGTTTATCGTTTTTCAAAACATCCTGAGGGACATCAGTGCTGAAATTGTAGTTACTGCTGCATATTTACTTCAAAGGTCAGGGGACTATGTACACAAAGTCCCACATACAAAATCAAAGCCACAGAGCTGCTGGCCAAGAAGAGAGGAAACACTGAAGGAGGAGAGTACCATCTTGGAGAAAGTGAAAAGACCCTAAAGGTTTAGCTTCTTTCATATCAAGAGGAAGATAATCTGGGTATGGAAACAAAAATCTAACAGTAGGTAGCAACTCTCAAAATCCAGAAGTTGGATGCTTCAGTGGAAAAGGAGAAAAAAAAAAATCCACTTATTGTTAAACAAGGGCAAGTTAAATTTATAACCTTTTGAAATTAAATCCAGTTTATCTGTAAAAGCAGGGAGAGTGATACTTTTATTCTTCATCCCTAGATCCCAAAGTGCTTTACAAAGAAAGGCAAGTAAAATTACAATGCTTTGTGTCACAGGCTGGAATAACAGGAAAATAAATCCAGAGCCTCCAACCAGTATGCAGTAAGGTTACAACAGGCTGCAAGAGACAAACTATTTCTTTGTCCACGTCAGAAGAATTGTGATGTAAATTATTTATATATATTATAGATGAACCTGACTAGTGAATGGAAAGTAGATAGTTAAGACAGGAATATGTTGAGGGAAAGCAACTTGTTTTTCCTCTTTCTTGGTGTGATCAACTAGGAGTCAAATCTATAAATGAACCCTAGCAAAGTGGGAGAATACTTATGCAGGGTTGTTTGGTTTTTTAAAAGTCTGCTAAGCTACCAGTTAGGAAGATAAGAAATATCTTTACATTGATAAATAGGGTAGAAATTTATTCCTTTTGGAAATCCCTTTCTTAATCTTTAGTAGTAGATCAATTATTACAATCACCACAAATTCTTACCTATTGAATTTTTCAAGGTAAGCCAACCATGGATTACACTATAGACTAAATAGACAGGGTCTTCACTTGAACTGCAAGCTCTCTGGGGTAGGGGCCGTTTTACCGGGTTTGCGCGCACGCACGCACGCACGCACAGAGAGAAAACAATCTGACTGAGACCTTCAGTGCTAATGTGACACAAACAGGCCAATCTCAGCCACCAAATACATTAGGCTGTGGAACAAATTTTTATAAATGGTACCATATGACAGATCGAAGAATCCAGTCAAAAGTTCACTTGGCTCTCCATTTTTTAGATATCCTACAACTGTTTTATTGTGAAGTATTATGCCGTCTGCTTCTCTTAATGGTGAGATTCTTTTAAAAAAAATATATCTTTGGGAACCAAGCACCACAAAGTACTGTGGTGAAAGACTATATAGGACTCCCAAGGACAGTCCTGTGGATACACATCTTTATTTACAGAATTGGTGTGACCCTGAGCTTGTACTATTAGTAACAACACAAATGATAAAGAAGTGTCCATGACATGCACTATGGTTTATCACTGCTGCTGTAGAAGGATACATTGGTAGCTAGCCAAGAATTATGTTCCTAAAGTGCCAGCATCTGCACCCTCCGCAAGAGACAGAAATATCCAATTTCAGCTTTATTCCGTATACTGTATTTCATACAGTGCTCTAAGTCATCACAGGACATATGTTCAAACTCAATCCACCTGGACAGAAATACCCACAATAGGATAGCATGAGTCTTAAGTACTGGAAAAAGACAGCCTGAGGTTTTTAGTGGGGTTTTTTTTTTTTTTTTAAGATTCCTTTTCTTCTCTCTAGAGTAGGGAAAAATGGGAAGCTTGTCAGACATGACCCATTAGAGAAGCTTGTCATTAGAAGCTTGTCAGACATGACCCATTAGAATTCAACCAGAAGTCCAGATTAGTGGACACATCATGGTAAATCTTACCTTGTAGGAGGCCCAGTTAAGAACATAAGAACAGCCATACTGGAGCTAACCCAGTATCCTGTCTTCGAACAGTGACCAGTGCCAGGTGCTTCAGAGGGAATGAATAGAACAGGTAATCATCAAGTGATTCATCCCATCAGCCACTCCCAGCCTCTGGCAAACAGCAATCTCTGCCCATCTCTGGTAATAACCATTGATGGACCTATCTTCCATGAACTTATCTAGTTATTTTTTGAACCCCGTTATAGTTTTGACCTTCACAACATCCTCCAGCAAGGAGTTCCACAGGTTCACTGTGCAGTGTGTGAAGAAATACTTCCTTTTGTTTGTTTTAAACCTGCTGCCTATTAAGAAGAGGATTGTGACAAACTTGAATATTAATTTCATTTGGTGACCCCTAGTTCTTGTGTTATGAGGAGTAAATAATACTTCCTTATTTTCTTTTTCCATACCAATCATTTTATAGACCTCTATCATATTCCCCCTTAGTCGTCTCTTTTCTAAGCTGAAAAGTCCCAATCTTATTACTTTCTCCCCATATGAAAGCTTTTCCATACCCCCAATCATTTTAGTTGTCCTTTTCAATATCTTCTCCAATTCCAGTATATATCTTTTTTGAGATGGGGCGACCAGATCTGCACATTGTATTCAAGATGTGCGCGTCCCATGGATTTATAAAGAGGCAATACAGTATTTTCTGTCTTATTATCTATTCCTTTCCTAATGATTCCCACCATTTTGTTAGCTTTTTTGACTGCTGCTGCACATTGAGTGGATGTTTTCAGAGAACTATTCACAATGACTCCAAGATCTTGCTTGAATGAGAACAGCTAATTTAGAACCCCATCATTTTGTATGTATAGTTGGGATAATGTTTTCCAATGTGCATTACTTTGCATTTACCAACATTGAATTTCATCTGTCATTTTGTTACCCAGTCACCCAGTTTTGTGAGATCACTTTGTAACTCTTCGCAGTCTGCCTTGGATTTAACTAACTATCTAGAGTCGTTATAATACTGTAGCTCCCTCCAACATAGTTAACATGATGTGGTCTTCCACTGGGAACAGGAACAAAGATTTCTCGAACTGTGCTACAGAGTCCAAGGAGATAACAAAGGCTGCCTTTAGCTTCTCCATAATCCTGTCCCAGCATAAACCAAAAGGAAAAGATATACCCTGAAAGCAGCTTCTCATTCTCCAAGTTATACAAGCTACTGCAGTGTTTGTCTCAGGGTAGCATGTTTCTCTACTGCATCAGGGGGTGTTGGCAATCTTACGGACTGATCAAGAATGCTGTAGCATTTTAATAGGCTGTTTGCAGTTTTATTACCTCCTTTTATAAGGAAGGCTTGAGACACTACAATTAAAGAAGTCTATGCTGGCACCTGCACATGGTTGCAACAATCAAGTTGGAAACCTCTTAGCTGATATTCGAACTCTCACTTATGGCTACCAGAGTGAGACCGAAGCAGCCAAATCTGCATCCAAGTCCAAAAGGTACAAAGTGCCCTTAACTAACAAGTTCAGATTGGCTTATCAGAGGCCCTTGTTCTGGCTCATCCGAAACGATCTCCCTGTTATGATCGAGTCTGCTACAGAATACTATTACCCTAACCAATGACAGACATCTGAGGCAATACAACACAACTTCTTCTGACAGATGCCCCTATAAATATCCTTTTTGAAACTTTACACCACCCACATCCACCAATGTATTTCAATAACTAAACACTACAATTCAAGGCTGACAAGAAAGCAAATCTGGGATTGATGGTTACCTACTACAGTAACTGATTTACATGCCCTGTCACTGATAGTTATCAGTTCCACACTATATGTACCTAACCTGAACTGGCTGAGTACATGCACATCCGGTTATATAAATGCCATTAGTATTTGTGAGCCTATTTTTAGCACCACATGCTTTCTGTTTGTATTAAGGAAACCAACCGCACATATCAGTGACTGATGCAATAAACAGTCACTCAGGGAGAGAAAGAAGAAAATATTTGTTAGAAACTGACAAGATTTGGTATTAATAGAGCCAATATCAACAGATCTGTTTCCAGATTAAGTTTTGGTGGTTTGTGGACAGGATATTACCATTTACTATATGCATTTACAGATGGGTAAGGAAGCAATGAGGTTACAGCACGTCTGCTACAGGGTCACAACTAGAACCCAGCAGTCATGTATGCCAACTCCTCTGCTGTAACTGAGATTACACTTCTCATTCTTTCAGAGTGGGGCTGGAGGGAGAAGTTTTCCAAATTTAGGATTTTTGGACTTCCTCCCAAGAAGGCTGATCTTGGAAACTTTTTATAGTCATTACTACTTTGAGAATTCTTTCCCAGGTGTCTGGCTGGTGGATTTTGCCCACATGCTTAGGGTCTAACTTAGGGGTGGGCAAACTTTTTGACCCAAGGGCCATATCTGCATATAGAAATTGTATGGTGGGTCTGTGTAGGGGGGAGCAGATGGTCCCTTCTGACCTTAAAATGTATAAGTCTATGAGCTTGCTTCCTATTCACTACCAAGGCAGAGGAGTAGTTTACAGGTGATTCAACCTTCTCAGAACGATTCAGAAAGTCTTGTCTTAAATCACCTCACCTGGCCTGTTGCATATTTGGAGTCTTAGCTATCAGATACAACAGACAAAATGAAAGCTATTTGGGGTGCTTCATACTTACATTAGCCTTTCTGTGAAAAAAGGCACTATAGACACCAGAAACCTAGCCTGTGGAAGCTGTCTACAGAGAGTCAAGAAGCACTTGCACCGCAAAAGGGGATTCCTCAACTGTGCAGCAGCCTCAATTTTTTGATTTTTTTTAAGTACAGTTTTATTTAACAGAGTGTATTTCATAAACTATATCCCAAAAAGCTTTAGTATTAGAGGCAAGGGAGAAATGTTTCTAGCCAAACCAATGGAAGTGGAGTAACACAGACTCTTCTGAAGAACATGAGCTTCAGAATGTAAGGCTATGGTACCAACCACATGGAAGACTGGAAAGCCAGTGCTAGATTTCCATAGGGAGAGGGGAGTGAAGAGATAAGTCCTGTGCTCCAACCTATTGTAAATCCACAATGCATTATGTATTAGCATCCCACTTTACTATCAGATTAGTTCACATGGTCCTGAGGCTGCAAAGTCAAAACTCCTCTTTCAATTCATTTGTCAACTGTTAGTACCATGTAAAACACGAAGTATTTGCAGTCTTTTTCTTGACCACTGTTGGAGAACGGAGGAAGGAGAAGGGCATAAGGAAACTTGATATTTGCTCATTTCAGGAGGAACCAGTCGAAGGACAAAGCATGACAGCATAAAATAGTATTCTGGTGCCAGACAGCATGACTATTTGATATAAATTACTACACTGGCAAAGGATAAAAGGGTAAAAAAACCTAGGCTGTATTCCTAGGCATGCTTTCAGCATTTATTAAAAGGCGTTTTACAGAATCATTTGCCTAAGCCTGGCAAAATGAAACTTGTTTGCAGTTTTAAATCCTTAATGAGAAGTCTTGGGGGGAAGGAAGGAGATCTGGGAAGGAAACTGATTTCCTGTGGATCTGTGGTTATCAATCCCACTCTCAAGAAACCAAAGAGAATGGATACAAACTGGCACAGCACAAATACTCACGCAACCAAAACACTGCCCAGAAAAAGACACAATGAATATAGGATGTACTTATTTAGGCAAGAGTCAGCCAACAGAACAATTCTGTAGTTATAAATGAACAAGAACAGGTTGCTAACTTATCTGAACTGAACTTTTGGAAGCTGGTAAATATTGATCATCCCTGAGCACTGGAAGGCCTGACATTCACAAATCAGGGCATAAGGGCCTCAAAGCAAGAGACGGTGGCTCTTAAATTATGAAGGTTTAGCACCTGTTGCTACATAGTATCACTTATAAAGTATTTTTCATTTGATGAGCAAGACAATGAAAATAGTGGGATGATGGATAGGAGGGCAGATGGGGATTTTAGGGATAGTAGCACATCTAATTCCTTTCCATTGTCTGGGTTTGAAGAAGTCCAAAAGAGATCAGTGGAGAGCTTCTAGCAAACTGTGATTTGAGGATCCTGTTACAAGCACCACTGGCATCTACAAGTCCCAGGTATCTAACTGGCAACATGCTCATGCAACTATACTATCTGAAGCTCCTCACTAATTCACTTAACATGGCTGGACTACGGAAGGAAAATAGGTTAACATCCTGATTTGTGATTCATTGAATAAGCCTGTCAAGAAAAAAATAATAGAATCAAAGAGGGACACGAAGTGTAATCCTGTAGTGTAAGGCATTGCACAAGAGTGGCATATCTGATGATAGAAATCTGAGTCCAGAATGTCTTTAGGATTGGACTAGCCAGAGCCTAGTTTCTAAAATCAGATTCAGTAGCTTCATATATGCAGTGTGCAGACACTGTCTGTTGATCAGTGTAACTAAAGATTTTGAGAAAGTATAAGAAGCGCAGCTGAAGGCTGCGAAGCTGGGAATAAACCAAACCCTTAAACCATTTCAGGCATTTCCTATAGAGCTTTACAGGACAGCAACCAAGTTATTCTCTCATTTCTACCCACATGCATTCCCTTTCTTGAAAACGCCCTACTACCAGTCACTCACTCACTTTAAAAAGGTAATACCTGTTAACAAGACACTACTTTTCCAATATGTAAACTGAATTTGAAGTTACGGATGTCTGAAAGCCAGAGAGTGACTTCCATTCACTACTATAGAGAAAGAGCTGCACCAGTGGGGGATTTATCAGAAAACTTGAGTATAGACACACAGGAGGAGAAATTGTGGCACTTACTTTGCATTCATGCTTGAAAGAAAAAAAAAAAAAAAAAAAAAAAAAGGAGACAGCTACACATTAAAACAGCTAGTATTTAATCAAGCCTGACAAGATACAACAAGAGTATGAGCACAAGTAATTTCCATAGTGTTGGCTAATCACTCAGGTGAATGATCTGCATGCACATTTACAGAGATTTTAATATTTGTTTCCCATAAGTCTCTGGAAATGGAAGTTAAAAGAAATCTTTGTCTCTATGTATTTCAATCTTAAAATTTGGCCAAAGATGTCAGAGAACTATACTACCCAAACAGAGAGGACCTCCTTTTAGACAGGAGTTACATGCTGAAGAGCGTCCCACTCAAACGCAGACTGACCTCTAAAATTTCAGATCAGAGCTTTAACACTGTGGATTCAGTGATAAAAGTGGACAGTACACAGTCCAATTGCACAAGCTGTTAAAGCTCTGTGGAAAATTTACTTCTGTATTTCCCCCAATTATTACACAACAGAATTGTAACCATCAAGTGTTGATTTATCTGTGTTTTTGATGTTTATATTCTAGAGATGTCTTAGGAAAGGGAGGACCTAGCCTTCAACAAAGATGAAAGTCAGAGAAAGACAGGGAAGACCAATGCCCCTTGCAACAGTCTGCACTGAGTGCATCCACCTGGACTTCACCTTCATTTGGTGCACTAAAGCCCCACCTCACTAGTCATGTGCCTTCAGAATTGATAATCAGCATAATCCTGCGCATGTGAGCAAGAGTCACTGGTGTGAAACCTCTAGTACCTGAGTGTCTGTATTAGCAGACTGTACTTGACCAACTCATTGCCACATGATGAATATTTCTTGCAAATCTGGGAACAGATGGATAGTCTTGGGCTGCAGTGCTGGATTGGGATTCAGGAGATGTAGGTTCAATTCTCAGTTCTGCCACAGGTTTACTGTATGAATTTGGGTTAGAGCCTCAGTTCCCTATCTGTAAAATGGATCTAATATTTTCTTCCTCCTACCCTTCGCTCTGTCTCTTTAGATCATAAGCTTTTAGGACTCAGGCTGTCTTCCGATGTGCTAGGTGCTGTGCAAACACAATGAGGCCCCAATCTTGATTGAGGCTTTTAAGATCCTAATGGAATACAAACAGTCTTCCTGCTATTATAGAAGCATTTAGACTCCTTTCATACTCAGAGTTCAAGTTAATTCAGTAATCCCTGAATTCTCGCAGACTGAATCAATCAATACAGTGTTTCAGAATAAGGACCTCAAAGTATTTTCCATTCCTTGTGTATAAACACTTACGAAGCTTTAAGCTGAAGTCAGTTTCCTTCCAAAGCTTCACACACAAGTTAACGCAGATTCTTCCCCAATGTCATAGCCCAGCATTAAGCATTTGATTTTACTTTATTGTTGAAAGTTATGTCAACCTTGCAGACAGCAGAGTAGGTAAAGTTTTGGTCTGATAACTGCAGGAGTGACCCTTTAAGGTTAACTAACAGATGCCAGTTTTACAAGCCTCCCTCTCAAAGAAGAGCTGGCAAAAGCCAGTATGTCATTGCTTTCTTATTTATTAGACTATTATGAAGGAGACCTGCTTTGCTCAACACTGATTGTTTCAAATCTTGAAAGGACAACTGTGGGCACTGACAAATGGATTGAAGAGCTTTTCTACTACAAGTTATAGAAGTGTCTGGGTACTGTGTCAAAATGCTCTGTGGCTCACTGGAGTATAGCAAATATCTGTTGTAACTTCCTATACCTTACACAATAGGAAGTGTGTTGTGCTGAGCCCCACACTTCCACAATGGGGAAACACACCACCATGCTGTAAGCCAAGACATGGACACTAATAATGTTCTTTGGGTTAGGGACTGCTTTTTCATTCATTTGTACCACCCCACCCCCACCCCCCCCCCACACACACGGTATGTCTATACTGAAGCTGGAAATGAGCCTCTCAGTCCCGGTAGAAAGACTCGTGTTAGCGGAGCTCACACCAGCATGCTAAAAATAGCTGAGTGGACTTTGAGGCAATGGCGGCAGCTCAGGCTAGCTATCTGAGCTCAAACCAGGGAATAGGGTTGGCTTGAACTTGGGCGGCTACCTAGAGTCTCCACCAGTCCCAGTACATTGGTCTAGCTATTTTTAGCATGTTAGTTCAAGCCTGCTAGCACAAGTGTCTACTCGAGCTGGGAGGTTCACTCCCAGTTGCAGTGTAGACATGACCAGTGAGGTCTGGATCCTGCAGACCCTGTGCAATATTGTAACAATAATTTGGAGGGTTTTTTTATGCTAACAAAAAATACAGTAAAATCTGCCTTAGAAACCACTCTGAAGAGAGACACCTATCATGAGCAATTCTGTCCAGAGGCCACCGCACACCACTGATTGCCGGTGTGCAAACCTTTGAAGAGAGAGACCATCTCTTACAAGCAACCACTTTTGCTAACTCCTACAAGTGGTCGCTCTTGGCAGGTTTTCTTGTAGGTCCCTGCCCTTAATGTTCTCTTTAGTGCTGCATCTCAAGAGAATACCCTGCCATCTATTTATACCCAGGTTTAAGGTGTCCTTGTACAACTGCATGATATGGTCAACTTCCCCTGTAAAACATAAAACAGTTAGTTATAAGACTGTATTTATCACTCACTCTTTGGTCAGAAGTGGGCAGGATTTGAGCAGGAAGCGTGACAGAGCAGTGTCCTGATAAATGAGATCAGGAGGGGCCGTGGGGCTCTTTAGATTCAGGCAGCGAACGATGACATAGAGAACAGCGGCAACTGCAGCCAGCTTCACTCCATCGAACACAGCTGGCAGCTCGGGGGTTTCCAGCATTGCATTCATTTTCAATCTAGAGACAAAGAAGAAATGTAAGCCTTTTGCAACGTATCAACACATTTACAGAGCAAATCAAGCTACAGTTGGACATATAGCACCCCACTGATTGTGCAGCAGAGTTCCTTATAGCACTAATAAGTATTTCCATAACAGGGTCAACTCACAACAAGCCACATTCGGAGTTGCCTCGCATTCTAAGACTCTAAGGGTCACCTTGTGTAGCTCTGGGGCAGACAGGGTAATCAGGTAGGGAGGGAGATTTCTTCCTAGTCAGTGCTGCATTATGATTTCAGCAGTGTGGGTCTCTTAAGCATCAAACACTGCCAAGATCCCAAAACTGCTAGTTGACTGCAATGTCTCCAAAGAAGGCCCAACACAACTGAAGGTTGGGTGGTGTCAGGCTATGGGAAGAGATGAGAAACCAAGACATGCTCAATTTCTCCCCATAGTCATACAAGCAATAGTTCCACAACAAAGTCCCTAGAATTATCATACCACTGTATCAGTCCGTGATACCACACACCAGTATGCAAGACATTAATGATGCTGAGAAGGGGCCAGTTAATCAGCTAGCCTACAGATGGGAGAATTAGGTGGACTAAGTAATCCCATGAATGATGGAGCCCAGCTAAGAGGGAACAGGAGGGGCTAGGATAAAGCCAGGAAACTGGCAACGGAAAGGGGCTGCAGGGAAGTAGTCTGCAGTCACTCTCTGGGGAAAGAGAGGTGTTTGGGCCTGTGGAATTTTAATCTGCATTAAATCCCTGGGAGGAGGGAGTTTGGGCTGACAAACGGGGCGTAGGGAGGAAATAAGTGTAGGAAAGGCTTGGGAAAAGGCAACACAGTTTAAGATGGTGCAGACCTTGGATGCTGATTAGAGGGTTCCTGAGCAGGGACCAGGAGAAGAGGGCAGGCCTGGATTTTCCTATCAGTCACTGGGGAAGTGATGCTGACTGGCTGGGCTGTGAATGAGAAGACTGCCTGGGATCCTTTGTATGGAAAGACTGATATTCCAGAAGGGGAAAAGGCACAGTGACCTGGACGGAGGGCCAAGCCACAAACACACAGCACCCTGACTCAGAGAGAGGGAGAGGGACAGAGTGCGCGCGCGCACAGCAGGGCGTGCAGCAAAAAACTGAAAGAGGCACTGGACCAGAGTGGAATTAATCCCCAGATGCAGACACAAGGAAGCACCCTAGTAATGAGGGGACTCCGTGACATAGTCCTCCAGATTGCTTGAGGATAGGGACCCTGGAAAGTGTGTTCAGTATTTCTCAAAATAGGTATCCCAGTACCAAACACCCCCAGTGGAGCAGCCTTGGGTCAGTGGATTTAGAGAAGGTTGTGTTTCTCTACCATGTCAGAAAACTTTGACATGACGACACTGCCATGTGATAGACTTGACACAGAATCTTTCTCACACTGAGCTACAGGATTGCTTACTTTAACTTATCCTGTTATCTGAACACTCCTTTTCGTTGCCCAGGCACACAAGAATTGCCAGACTGCATAAGACCAGAGGTCCATCTAATCCAGTATCCAAAGCACCACAGGCTTTGGAGAAGGTGCAATAAACCCTGAAGTGGGCATATATGGGATAATCTGTCCCTCCGAGTATCAAATATCCTATCTGTGTATCAAACGCCAACTGAGTTTGTTATTTTTCCCCACTTAGGCTGACTGTAGTTCTGCAACCAAGAGAAGAGATTAGGGTTAAAAACCCAGAGCCCTACAGGAACTTCTTAGAGGCAAGGTTATACAAAGACACACAAGGATCAGACACTCTTTTTCCCTCTATGTGACAGAAGCTATGATAGTCTCCAATTTTGGCCTAGCCTCTGCTCCAGAAGCAGACATGCAACACAGTCTGCTGCTATGTATTAGGACTCCAGCTAGTTACTATTCTGGTAAAGCAATCCATTTAAGCAGAGCCAGAGCTAAATGGGCAATTTTTCCTTAGCCCTTTTCTTCCCATGCCAAATATTAATTCATCCCAAGTAAATGAGAGAAAGATTTACCAGTGCTGCTTGTTCTTCAGAGCTACAAGTGTTCAGACAGTCCTTAAAAGAGCTGAGTTTTACTGTTCAGATGGATGTTCTAGCAGAGTTACCCTAAAATAAAACCACAAAGATTAGATTACTGCACTTCCAGTAGAGAGAGATGCAGCATAAAAGAAAGAACACAAATTACTGTGTAGAGATCCAACTGCACTCCAGAATGTCAGCAAGGCAAAAAGATAAGTTAATTATCATTGTGTGTGAAAGTCCTAGTGATCCATTGTACTCTGATACCACTGCTTCATGGAAGCCTTTTGTCAAACAATTACTTTAATTGATCTACTCTGTGCAGCAATTCTTGAACTGCACAATGTAAGTATTTTTACTGCAAAAGACAGATCCCACTCTCATTGCAGCATCCTGTCAATTTACACATGCTGTAAGAAAGAAACATTCTTAAGACAGGACATATGAGAAGTGATATTGTGCAAGGGGATCACACACATCTCCCAGGATTTCCTGTCATTGCATGGGTCTACCAGGCCTCTTCTCAGCTTTCTGTTGACTGCAAAGCACCGGCATTTGGAAGTGCTAAGCTGTCAAACAGAAAAAAATCATTTCCATTGCTTTAATACAAGCTTAGCCAAGACAACTCTTACTTTAGCAGACAGAAGTTCATTTAAAAACTGATTGGCTTCCACACTTTGGGTATCACAAGTTACAGAATATCACTCTTCAGCAAGATAGGGATATCTGAACCTCCTGACAGCTATGCCCAATTAACACTAGTATATACGTGTGCCAACACTCATGGCAAAAAGTCATATATCATGACATTGCATTAAGGTAAGTTAAATAGATATAGCTTTAGAGGCATTTAACAGTGAAGCACAAGTGACTGACTGTACATACTGCCACTAGTGCTTCCGATCCCCTGTAGACATACAATGCTAATTTGGAATCCAAGCTTCTGGAGAAGAGATTCCACAACCCCACTCAGCATCACTGCATGTATTATTTTAAAGAACATTTAATCTTCCAGACTACCCTGCATTGCTGTTCCACCCATGATATTCAATTGTCTTTACAGGAAAGCTTTTAAATTTGTGAGCTTTCTACCCTCTCAAAGGAACTTCAGTGCACTTTTGACCAACCGTTGACACGTTGGCATGTTAAAAGCCATAAGATGTCACTAGAGCTAAGTCTACATTGCAAGAAATAAGAGGGATGAAAGTAAGTTAAGGGAAGTTTAAGATGGTGACATTTTAAAATCCTTTAACTGATGTTTCCATTAAAACAAGGTCACGGGGAGTCACTGGAATAATGTATCAAGTGATTATAGTGGTTCCTCCATCACTTGACATCTTAATTTAAAGACTAGACTTCTTTCTAAAATATATGCTGTAGCTCAACCAGCAGTAATGGGCTTGATGCAGTAGTTACTGAGTGAAATTCTACAGCCTGTGTTATTCAGGAAGTCAGACTATATGGTCATAATACATGATATGGTCCCCTCTGGCCTTAAAAATTGTCTAAGAATTATGTGGACAGGATAGTGTCTTCCTGACTCAGTTTGCTTATGTTCAGCATGCTCAGGCATAGAGAATTAATGTGTCAGGAGTAGATTTGGTTGGGGAGGGGGAAGGGTTGGTAATGCATATTAAATAGTGTCTTCTCCATACAAGTACAAAGGAACTCAGTTCTCATTGACCTACAAGTTGCTGTACATCTCCATAGCAAGCAGTACAAAGGACAACATAATATACAAGTAGAACAAAACTGTACATTTATTTCTTGCAGGCTCAGTAACACATGGATGGTGAGATATCAAACTGCTATTTCAAATTTTATGCAATTATATGAAAATGTTTGCATCCTCACTCAGCAGAACAAAAGCTCTTATTTGTGCCTTCTCCTCAAGCTGAAAGAACACCTTAAAGAGCTTCTGATCATTTGGCAGGAAGTCCTAAGAAGCGTGTTTGAGATAGACCCTGCACAGAGGGTCTCCTTATTTAACACCTGTGAAGACAATCTAATCCCCTTTGAAATGGAACTCAGAGCACATAACTAACTGTTAATGCACATCAGCAGGGTCCCCACAGATAGACAGTGGAAGGCTAGCGTAGGGTAGATTCAAACCCTAGCTTAAAGGGAACAAATTGATTGTGCAGACAAGCCCTATGAGGGCCAACTGAACAAATCAAAGGTGTAGCACACAATTCAATGCTGAAAGACTATGCATAGCTTGTGTCAAAAACCAGTGCTCAAACCAGGGATTGGTTGGTCGGTCAGTCAGTCAGCTTTCAGAGCAGAGGATCTGGCTAGTATCGGGTTCTTGGTTAATAAGAATTTCTTGGTTAGTGCCTTTGGTGCATTTTAAATTCTTTGTTTCATAGCATACAAGCCACAGTATTTTAAGTGTGGAAATGCTCTAAGGTCATAGGAGTGTTTACATTGCACAAGACACCATCTAGCATTCTAGCTGGACACAGACTGACAGGAATGTTCAACAAGTCAGCTGATTCTAGGGAGAGTCGCCAGCATTCAAAAGACACCCTTGGAGTTGAACACTTTGAAGAGATCTGCCCATACGCATTAGGGTTTTAAGCAAATTTACTTTACTTGGATAATTGTGTAAGCAGGGAATCCCTTCAGGACCTGCTAATAGAGACCCTTTTCTGTGCTCCCACAGAAGTCAAGTTTGCAGCCAGAGCCTCTTATCTTTCTTCCCTTCTCCCAAGAGAAACTGCTTTAATTCTCCTTAGCAGCATGTTTCAACAGAACCATTTCACATATAACACATCACAGGCAGCTGCTGCATTTTGTCTTCCTTGTTCCAAATCTGTAGTTTTCACAACCCATTTGAGAGATTCTCTATAAGTTTCACTGCTGCTCCAATTAACTTTCCACAAAGCAGACTAGCAGATGCCTGCTTGTCAGAAAGAAATATGACAATTTCACTACATTTAGCCACAGGGTATACATGTCAGATGTACACTGATACAAAATTATTAGGGCTCTGCGGTTGCCCTGATAAGGTGCATCCATCTGACACTATCTTACAAAGCAAATAAACTCACATGTACCCAAGCACATTCCCTGCCTTGCCTATGTTTGATCCCACAGCTCAAAATACAAACAATGTTTACGAAATAGCAGGGAACCAGGCAAACCAAGCTAATGCATATAAGAAGAGTGCATTCAGAAATACATCCACTATTACTTGAGTAGCATTTATCAAGGATAGGTATAGAACCATCGTAATGCAATTTGCCCCATTAGGCTACATCAGTTTGGCTTGATTTCAGAATATGGAGAATTATCCTATATAAAACTACATTTAGATTTGGAAACAAGACCTATGGCGTGCAAGTGATTTGTCAATAGTGCAGACATCGGTGAAGTCCCTTATGCATGGATCAGAAGATACCAGTCTGTCATCCTGCTTCAAGAGGACAGCAGGTTGGTTGATTCCTGTTCATCAGATTAAAACAGAACCAAGGCACCTGCACCATTTAATTGGCAACACTGAGTAATTCTGTAACTACAGAATCTCATGTGTGCTGGAACCCCAAAGGATGAACCTCCTCATATTTGTCCGTATTTGATAGGGTAACTGCAACATGCATACTTCGCAAGTTATGGTTGATGACGTACCTAAACAGCAAACAAACAAAAACCCCAGACAACCTTACAGATCTCACAAGCAAGCTCAGCCACAAGAATTATTATGGAAAAAATACCGAACAACCCCCCTCCAACAGGGGTGCAATAGCGTGCAGCAAGTTATTTATTTACCTAACCTGCTCCCCACTGGAGCAAGAGATACACTAAGCACAGGGGAAATACACAAATCTCAGAGCACCTTACAACAGCACTCCATTACTGCACAGTCAGTCTCTTCAGTGCAATGCTACTTCATTAAAGCCCTGAGTGGGATGCTGCTGACATCAAGTCACAGCTACATGAAGCAACACTGAAGCTGTAATCTGATCTTTTAGGCCTATTAAACAGAACCTATGTAGCTATCTATGAGACCTGTTAAGTTCCCTCACAGTATTTAAAAAAAAAAAAAAAAACCCAGAGTCATACAGTCCAAGCTTCATATTTATTGAGCCCTTCTACTGGTAGGGAGCCTGAGGATTCCCTTCTCTGCACTGTCACCAGAGTCTAAGTCCCCACACCAGAACTGTTTTCAGCCAAGAGGACTGGAAGCAGAGCACATTACAGATGCTCTTTGGTCAGCTGCAGGAACTGCTGCTGGGTAATCAAGAGACAGACTAGGCAAACCAAATATTATAAAATACAGTTAGAGAAAAATACCTACTATTCCCTGTAATGTTGACTGTATCTCCCTCTGAAGCTGCACCTGGTTACCTGTGCAGTCTCCCAGCACCTGCAGGAAACACACAAGCAGGAATAGTGTAGTGTGTTCAGAGAATTCCATTTTCCAAGACTATGCATAAGAAGAGGAACCTTGAAGAGCCCTTCAGACAAAGCATGTTTGCAGCCGATGGAAAAAGTAGTAGCAGGAGTCATGGGGGGCTCTTTAATTTTAAGTTTTATATTCATAAATTAAAAAAACTAAAAGTACACAATACTTCTGGCACATGCAGTTCTCAGCTTCTGGGGAGAACTGAGCGGGAATGCAAGATGTATGTAAAGCCTTAAAAAGTCAGTTGAGAACTCCATCAGTTGAACTTTAGGCTTCTAGAAAATGTCACCCTCCACACCCCTTTCATGTCCCCCCAAAATCTTCAAAGGGAAATACCTAACTCCCAATGAAAGTCAGTGAGTGTTGTAACTTGTAAAGGTACTTAGGTGCCTATTTTCCTCCCTAAAAATCAGTCACTTTAATACTTTCAGCTTGGATCTGCCTAATGAATCATGCGTATTTCTCACAGTATATGCACTTCAGATTTTAATGCATGTCCAAACAGCAACTAGCACAGTGGGATTCCAACTACAATCACCAGGTCATTTCATAATACAAATTTAATAAATCTAAACTCTGCACTTCTAGTTCATCAAAATGGTTTTCCTGGCCAAGCAGAACGAAAGACCATGGCAAACACATCAACACTGCCTCAACTATCAATCAAAGGATAAAAATCACTGCTACATCCCAGGACCCAACCAATTATTGCCACAATTTCCTTACAGAAGGGCACATTCATACCATATTGCCAGAGAACCTCAGACTCCAGCCAGATCAGAGACATCAGCTGGTACTATATAAGGTGTGAGGTTTAGCATATGATTATACTAAATCTATAATCACAAATTACATAATATATATTAGAATTAGTTAAATAGTTTGCATTGTCAGTTTATTGGTGTGCATTATATTCCGTTATTTTGACATCATATGGTTCAAGCCCAACCCCTAAATTAGGTCTTTTAAAGCAGAGCTTTGTCAAAACCGTAAGAATGTTTCCATGTTCATTTTTACTTCCAGTGCAAACAAATTTATTTGGAGTTTATTCCCCTGGAAAGATTGCAACTGAATCTGCTATACTGAGCTAATGCTTTTGAAACAAAAAGTGAAGTCAACTAGATTCCAGCTATTAAAGATTGCTTAAAAAAAAAATAAACAACCTGAAAGTGCAAAGAGAAATCACCTAAAGTTGTATAAATTGGTTAGATTTAATTTTCTCAGTCTTACAAGTCTGAAAGATGAAAACACACCTATTTAGGTGACAACAAGAGCCTTTAAAAGAGGAGTTATTGAAGGTTGTAGCATTCCCGAGAGCTCAATCCAAAGTGAAAAAGAATGCTAATGCCTTGGATCGATCTTCCCATGATTCCACTTCCAACTATCTATTTTCATACTATTTAAGTGAAGTGATGCAGATGCTGAAACCAAAATTTAACGGTGTGACTCAGACAATAAAGGTCAGAAGGGACCATTATGATCATCTAGTCTGACCTGCACAATGCAGGCCACAGAACTTCACCCACCCACTCCTATAATAGACCCCTAACCTATTACTGAGTTACTGAAGTCTTCAAATAATGATTTAAAGAATTCAAGGTACAGAGAATCCACCAGCAAGTGACCCATGCCCCATGCTACAGAAGAAGGTGAAAAATCCTCCAGCTCCTATGCCAATCTGCTCTGGGGGAAAATTCCTTCCCGACCCCAAATATGGCAATCAGTTGTCCACATGCTCAGGGTTTAAGACTCACCAGCTAGACACCCAGAAAGAATTCTCTGTAGTAACTCATAACCCACCCCATCTAACATCCCTTCACAGGCCATTGGGTATATTTACTGCTAGTAACCTAAGATCAGTCAGCTGCCAAATTAGGTTGTCCCATCATACCATTCCCTTCCATAAACTTATCAAGCTCAGTCTTGAAGCCAGCTAGGTTTCTTGCCCCACTGCTCCCATTGGAAGGCTGTTCCAGAACTTCACCCCTCTGATGGTTAGAAACCTTTGTCTAATTTTAAATCTAAACTTCCTGATGGCCAGTTTATATCCATCTGTTCTTGTGTCCACATTGGTGCTGGACTTAAATAATTCCTCTCCCTCCCTGGTATTTATCCCTCTGTTATATTTAGAGAGAGCAATCATATCTCCCCTCAGCCTTTTTTTGGTTAGGCTAAACAAGCCAAGTTCTTTGAGTCTCCTCTCATAAGGCAGGTTTTCCATTCTGCAGATCATCCTACTAACCCTTCTCTGTACCTTTTCCAGTTTGAATCCATCTTTCTTAAACATGGGAGACCAGAACTGCACACAGTATTCCAGATGAGATCTGACCAACGCTTTGTATAACAGTACTAACACCTCCCTATCTCTACTGGAAATACCTCACCTGACGCATCCAAGGACCACATTTGCTTTTTTCACGGCCACATCACATTGACGGTTCATAGTCATCCTGTGATCAACCAATACGCCCAGGTCCTTCTCTTCCTTCGTCACTTCCAACTGATGCATCCCCAGCTTATAACGAAAGTTCTTGTTATTAGTCCCTAAGTGCATGACCTTGCATTTTCCACTATTAACTTTCATTCTATTTCTATTACTGCAGTTTACAAGGTCATCCAGATCTTGTTGTAAGACCAGGATATCAGTCTCCTTATTAGCAACTTCAGTACAAGGCAACTGTTCTCACTGTTGTATGTATATGACGACACAGGGGAAAAAACACAGCCTTCTCTACAAAAGGACTTCTTATGCTTGTTTCCTACCACTGCCGCTGCTAGCACTAGCAGCATTCAATTTGTTTTAGCAATGGGAGTGTGACCCTGGAGTAAGTACCAGAATTGTAAGAATCATATTATACAAAACTGCTTTTAGTCATGTTACATTGTGCTTAAAATGCTGCCAACTGCCTGCACCCCAATCACTGTTCCCACCATTGCTACCTCTGGAGATGATGTATCAGCGACAAGGGTGACCTTTTATAAAAAAATAAAAAACAGCAAGCAAAAAGCTTAGATTAGAAGGCTGTTTCCATCCTTGTATGTTGACATTGAAATCGGTTGAATGGTACTGAAGTTAATCAACCCTTTTAAATACATGATTAAGCTGCCCATCAGATGAACCTTTAACACAAGATTTGGCTTTTAAAGAAAGAGTGGAAAATGTATTTGTACATATGATCAGATTTCAAATGTTTGGAGATATTAAAACACTTAATGCACATTTTAGATTAACAGCAGCTGGTGAGGTTATTTTAACATTTATGTAATGTTTTACATCACTAATGCAGTGTACACTGAATAATCTCCAGAACAAATCCAAAACCATAACTGAAAATAATTCTAAAACATTAACAAAACTTCAGAGAAGCTTAATATGCAATACAAAATATTGGCACCAGAGCATGTGAAAGCACAAGACCTGCCACCTAAAGCAAAATTTGGTTAAAAGCTAGTTTGTGCCCAAACTGAGACCTTGTATGTCAAGATTTATCCTGGGTAAGTATTACTGGCAGTATTACTAGCCACTGAATGTGTTTATTATAAAATCCTAATGACCCCACTGAAGTCATCTGCAATCTTCTGTAAACGCAAAAGAGGAACAGAAAGGCCAAGTGAGTCACTACTGTAATTAGCAAATTGTTTACTTACAATTGTTAAGCACAAAGCAGCCCAGGTAGCCAACGGATATTACAAATCCCAGTCCAGAGAGCAACTGATACTATATTTACTAAATTGCTAACTGCTTTGTTCACAGCTGTCTCCACCACAGCTGAGCGCCAGACACCCAAACCCCATCAATTCGGAACCAACTTGACTTGTACCTGCCAAGCAAATCCAGTGTTATTCTGGTTATTCCTTCATCACTCCATGCCCTTCGCCTGTTACCTCCACCCACAACAGTGTTGTAATATTTTAGATGTTGTGCCTTTCAGGATAGGTAAGTGTGTCTGAGGGTACATCTTCACGTGTCACACAAGTGCTACTCATACCTATGATGCTTTACAGCAATGCTAACCTGACAGCATCTTATAGTTGGATTAGCTCATTAAATAGGAAGCACAGATCTCACGTGAAGAGAAAACAGGGTTAGAAAAAGTTCATTCAAAAGCCACAGCCCTTCCTGTAGGAAGCTACTTCATCCCCAGAATAAACAGGAAGAGCTTATCCCTGTACAGCACCTGGCCTAGGGCAGGAGCACCAATGAAGCCCAAGGCAACTGCCATCCTCTACTGAGACTCAGGCTTGGTCTACACTATCAATTTATGTTGGTGTAACTATGTCGCTCAGGAATATGGAAAATCCACATCCCTGAGCGACAGTTATAGCAATCTACTCTTGGTGCAGACAGCGGTATATCAACAGGAGGGCTTCTCTTGTCAATACAGCTACTGCCTCTCAGGGAGGTGGAGTACGTATACAAGAAGCTTTCCCGTCAGCATAATCAGCATCTTCACTACAGGCTGCACTGCTGCAAGTGTAGACAAGCCCCCAAGCAATGCTCAGTTACATTCAGTACAAAAAAGCTGCAGATATGTTCGACAGAATATGTATGGCAAAAGGTTATTAAACAAACACAGATTAGAGCCTGAATATCCAGTTCCCTAGAGATGCAGCTTTCTGTCCTATACCCTCCTTAATGAAGCCAACAAGAAGATGAACATAACATCAGGAGCAAAATCGATGCATCTCCACTGGAACAGGATAAAACAGCAGTCTGCCCAAGTTCCCCTTGCGGTGTGGGAACCAAACCAGTACACAGGAACTGAGTTAAGGTTTCCAAGAGAAAAAACTGGAGGATAGGGACAAAAAAAAAAAAAAAAACCGAAACAAAAAACAAAAAAGGCAGAATGAAAATGTAGCCAAAGTCCAGCTGTTAGAAATACAGAAAGGCAGCCAAACACAAGAGAAATTAGATCTAATAAAATGAGGAAAGGCATAGTGCAATGTTAGTGAGAATTCTAAAATGGCTGAGCTACCTTTTAAAGCCCATCTCATTGAAATTGAGAGTTTAGGCAGGAATAGCTATAATAAAATAGCTATTGATAAAAAGTAAGAGTGAAATACTGAATACTTTGTACCAATCAGCAGATTCAATTAATAAACCACAGGCATTCATAGACCAGCAGTTTAGCATGGTAGCCATTTTAAAAAAAATTGAGGAAATAATAATCCTGGTACTTACCACGACAACAGGACAACTATAACTTCAATCAGAACCGAAACAAGTAGTTATCCAGGGTCTAATGAAACTGAATGCATAGCTGTGGGTTTATAAAGAACTAGTCATTGAAGACAAGCCTGAGTTTTTTAAAAAAACGCGTTACATCAGTTGATGAAAGAAATGCAACAGCTGTAACACATGAATTGTAGTTCAACATTTGATACAGTTCACCATGAAATCTCACCTGAAAACTCAAACTGGGTTGGAGAAAACACTGTCACTCAGACTGACAACTGAACAGACAGCAAGTGGCAGTCAAAGGACATTTGGTTACAGAATGCCAGAAATATATCAGTATTGTTGTAGCGGTATCAGTCCAAGGATATTAGAGAGACAAGGTGGGTGAGGAAATATTTTGTATTAGACCCCCCAAAATTTTTTTTTGACTGAAATCCTTAAACATCACATTCACCACAATCTCTCCACTCCCTGAAATCTAACCATCTGAGAGTGATCAAACCAACAGACAAAGGGAGTGCCATGACAGTCCTCAACCGTGATGACTATATAAAATGGAGGCCAACTGACAAGTCTCTGACACCACCTACAATAAAGAACTCAAATAAGACCCCATACCAATATTTATCCAGGAAAACAAGGATATAATCAAATCCTTCCCCAAACAACTCCAAGAGAAACTCTACAAACTCATCCCCCATGTACCCACCACAGGGACATTCTACATGCTTCCCAAGATATACAAACAAGGCAACCTATGCAGACCCATCATATCTGGCCACAGCATTCTTACTGCAGGAATAATTCATGGAAACCATCCTCAAACATCTCACCATACAAAGGGCCAGCTTCCTCCAGGACACAACCTACTTCCTCCACAACATTAACAACCTCCCTCAGAACACCATCCTTGCACCTCTCTATACACCAACATCCCCCACAGTCATAGGCATGCACACATTACCTATGGAATTTTACCTGCATCTTACCCGCCGTCGTAAAAGGTACCAGCATCCTGATGTTCGGCGGCAACTCGCATCGCGCACCAGGTCCTTTCCCGCCATCAGAAAAATTGACAGCGTCCTTATTTTCGGCAGCAGCTCACGTCACACGATTCCTCACCCATAACAATTTTACGTTCAACCACAAACACCTTGTCCAAACCATGGGAACAGCATAGGTACTAGGAGGGCTCCTCAACAAGCCAACCTCTTCATTGGCCACCTTGAGAAAGAATTTCTGGACAAAAGTACCATAAAACAATGATGTAACAGATACGTTAATGATATTTTCATCCTATGGACACATGAATTAAACTCCCTCATAGATTTCCACCATAATTTCAACCACCACCACCCGTCCATTAAACTCTCTCCAGAACACTCCCATACTAGCATCAACTTCCTGGACACCATGATCAGCTTCAGCGATGGAACCCTACAAAACAACCATATACAAGAAACCCACAGATCATCACACCTACTTTCATAGATCCAATAACCACCCCAAACACATCAAGTAATCTGTTATCTACAGTCATGCACTCAGATACCACAGAATATACATCAATGAGAAACTCCAGGATATAAACCTCAATACACAAAACTGCCTTCACCAAACAAGGACATTCTACTACAGAAAATCCACTCTGATCACACACCACTAGGAGTCAGCTTCCACCCATATTGGAATGATTCCATAGGTAGAATCATCAAACAACTGTAACCCATACTCAATGGGGATCCCATCCTGAAAGAAATCTTTCCTGAGTCCCCCTCTTCTGGCCTTCAAATCCCCAACCTCATCATCAGGAGCAAGCTCTCCACAGACCAAAACACAACTACTTGAACAGCATTGGACCCTGCCAGAACAAATGCAAAACCTGCAGACATACCTCCACCACTACAATGATCAGCACCTCCCAACAATGCTCCTCTTAAGGTCCATGGTTCCTACACTTGCCTATCACAACATATGATTCACATTCAGTACACAATCAAAGATATTACCACCTTGTCTCAGAAAGATACCCGGTGTTAGGAGTTGGTTGGGAAAGGAGGTAAAAGAGAGGAATGTACCCAGTAGATAAAATACCAGACTGAAGTGAGACCTGAGTTCTAGTTCCTAGGTCTACCACCATCAACTTGTGACATGAGTCACTTGGTCTCTGTGCTCCCGTTTTCAAGCTGTAGAATGGGGATAGCAATACTACTGCACCTTTGTAGAGAACTTTGAGCTCCTTGAATGAGGAAGTGCTATAACAATGACAAGCATTACTGGGAGGGGGCAGGGGTGCAGCAGGGGTTAGTATTATGTACATTTTTATTTAGGATCTTTATTGAATGATGTGGAAAGACCGATTATAGCTCATTAAGTGTGCTGACACCAAATCTGAATGGTATTTCAGACACTAGTGAGGACAAAGTAGTAATATAAGGAAAACAAGAGATTAAAAGTATAAGCAGGCAAATGGAGATACAATTTAGATAGCTACAACCTACAGAGTTACGGCAAATAATCCAGAAGTTTTTTCCTAATGGGAAAATGACACTTGGAAGGGAGGAACAGATGAAGGAGACTTAGGGTGACAGTGGACAGCAAACAAGAGTTGAGTTTGCAAAGTGATATGGCTGCAGTAGAGGCCCCTACAATTCTGAACTGCTCATACAGAGGTATCACATCAGCAAATTGGGAGGCAACTGTCCCTTTACATGGCATTGAAATAACTGCACCTGGTAGACTGCAGACAGACACTGATGAATAGAAATAAGAGAAGTGATCATGGACTGTAGGGATTGAATTACAAAGAAAGAACTAAACACGTGCAGCACAGCTAAATGGAAATAGGGAAGGGGAAGAGGGCAAAATAGGAGAACAGGTTGCAAATATCCAGAGTGCATGAAGCCTCACGAAGGATGAAAGCATTTGGGGGGGCAGGAGAGAGGAGAAAAAGGGTGTGTTAAGAAAGGGAGGAAGCGGACTATGAATGCCACAGCACATTCACGAAGTCAGATGCACCCAGGCGAGGCACGGACTCCAAAAAGCGCAGGTGAAAGCCTGTGACACGGGGGTAATTCTGAACTGGGCTGCACAGAGCACTAGAAAACGTGCAATGAGGGCTATCCTCGCTCTGATCCGGGGAGGGACGGGAAAGCCCTGCCATCCACCGGGGAAGGAGAAGGCCAAAGGGATGGGGGAGAAAGAGAAGGGTCATTGATCGCTGCCCCGGTGCGGGCAGGGATGAGGGAAGACACTTGATCCCTGCCCAACTCCCCCCAGTTAGAAGGATGCGGTGATGGAAGGGGGAGGGCGCCCTCGATCCCTGCCCGGCTTTCCCCGCCCCCCATGGACGCGGGGTGGGAGACACTCGATCCTTGCCCGACTCTCCCCCTCCCCCCCCCCCATGGACGCGGGCTGAGGGACGCTCGATCCCGGCCCGGTCTCTCTTCCCCTCACCGGATGGCGGGAGGGTCACCGCCTGCTCGCTACCCGTCTCCCCTGCCCAGCCCCCGGGATGCTGTGGGATACGGTCTCAGCCCCCGTCCGCCTCACCTGTAGGCCCAGCCCGGTCCCTGTTCTCGACGCTTCCAGCACCACCAGCTGCCATCTGTCTGCAGCCGACTCACTCCGAGCCGCACCGGCCTTGCTCCCACTACCAACTACCCCTTAGCAACCGCCCGTGCAATTCGATTGGGGGTTGGACACGCCACTCTCCCCCCAAAACGCCCTGGGATTGGCCAACAGGCCGGCGTGGGTGGGTGGGGAAACGCTCACACTCTGTAGCTGCTCAGCTATTGGCTAGCTGTTGTGCCGTTGGGCCGGATCCTTGGATTCCATTGGCTGCGAGACGCTGTCAGTCAGAGTTAGCCGGTGCCCACCAGTTGCTTTGTGACAGGGCGGGAGGCGAAGGGGAAGGAGTGGGTTGGGCGTGCCCTGACTCACCAGCCGGGCTGGGCTCCCCCCGGTTCAGGGCGAGGCTACCTCGCGCACCGCCGGTCAAGTGACGTACCAAGCCCCATGTACCCGCCTGGCTGCTGAGAGCACTGGAGGCTGGTTCCACAGCGCTCTGTAACCTGCCCAGCCCCCATGCGGGCCCCAGCTCAGAGCCAGGCCCTTAGGCCGATGGGGCCCAGGCAACATTGGCCCTAGATCTGTGCTGGGCTTTAGCCAAGTGTTTCCCAGATGGTGGCTTGGGGCCTGGTGGAGGCTGCAGTTGAGCCCACCCTCCATTCACCCTAGGGCTGCTCCTCCTATCCTGCAGGGCTGGGCATCGCGACCTGGCACGTGGGTTTGCAGCGCCGCTCAGATTTGGCCCTGCTAACCCTCATGACGGCAGAGTTGCCCTGTCAGATTGGCCTGGCGCTGTGATCCCGTGCACCAGGCCACAACACCTCCCATTCAGATTTGGGCTGGCCATCCTCTCATGATGGAGGGGCAGCTGGGCCAAACCTGAGAGGTCCTCCCACCCTCTCCACTAGGTTCTGACACCCAGAGCAGGGAGCCGGGCCTGGCCCCATAGGACAGAAGGTGCCACTGGGGGTTAATGCAGGGTGGCTTTGCTCTTCAACCCCCAACCCATGCCTCCCCTCCACACCAGGCCAGGATTAGAGTTGTGGGGCCAGGGAAAAGGGTGCTGCTGCAGGGGGTCGGTGCTCCCTTGGCAAGGTGAGGAAGAGAAGGATGCTGAACCATGATTTTGGGCCTTGCCTCACAAATTTGGACCCCTGAGTGGGTCACAAAAAAAAAAAAAAAAAAGACAAAATGCAGTTAGTGAGTCACCTTAGTAAAAAAGTTTGGGAACCACTGCTTTAGCTTATACCGTCCCAAGTGAGGGTCCTGCTTTGGCATCAGGCCCTTAGCCTGCAGATAAGGGCTCTGGTTTACCATCAGCTTTTGGACTGCAGGGTCCCAGTGGAGGGCACCAGTTTGGTGTCAGTGCATTAGTCTGCAGAGTTTGGTGTTGGACTTTAGCCTGAGGGAAAAGGGCTTGGTTCAGGAATCGACATTGACTTTCCCCTTGCGTCCATATTCAGCTTCTTAGGTCTTCATGCATTAGGTTTCAGCCTGTCAGTGTCTACTCTTTCTTTTTAAGTGCAGCTGCTGCTCAGTTCTTGCAGGTGGCAGCTCACGTGCTGGGAAAAAGACTTCTGTCCAATGCGAGTCAGTCTCCTCCCATCTGTGCACAGAGAGTTGGTGTGCTGTGTGGAGAGGTGGGGCAAAGAGCAGTGAGTGACAAGCAATTTGATCATTCATCCCAGTGAAGAGACACGTGAGCTCGCAGAGGTCTCCTAGTGAGGAAAGCAGCTGCTATGAGCAGAATCCAGATGCACTTGAAAGAGGCACTTTTACTCTCTGTGCTTAGAGGAGACATTAGGCTACAGACTCACCAAAATGGGATTCCTGCCTCTGAATCCCAAACCTGAGCATGTAACACTCACCATTCCAGACTATGACAAAGATTCCAAATGAGAACCACAACAATGAACAGCTCAGAAGGGAGTGGCATGAGGATAATTTCTCCTTCTGCAGCTACCAAAGTTCAGAACAGCCTCCCTTCCTGGGCATTTCTCCTTCATAGTGACCCTCCTACTCAGTTCAGCTGTCAATTTTTTTTTCTCCTTCACTTCTGCCTTTCATTGCTCTTTCCCTCTGATACTATTTTTTAACTGTATAACTATATTATTATAATGCTTTGTATTTCCATAGCTATCTTTATCTGAGGACCACAAAGCTCTCTGGCCCAGATCCTCAGAGGTATCTAAGCTCCTAACTTCCACTGATTTCAATGGAAATTGGGAAACTTTGTGGATGCAGACTTCTGTAAACACTGATTAATCATCATGATACCTACGATTGTTGTCCCCATTTCACAGAGAGGAAAACTGAGGCACAGACAGGCAAAGTGACTTGCGTAATTCACCCAGGGAGTCAGTGGCAGTTAGGGAACAGAATGCAGATTTCACGCTTGACCCTGTACTTTAGTCACAAGCTCTTTTTTCCTTAGCTGCTTTGGAGAAACACAGACCAATGAATTCAGCTCTTGTCTGATAATGCACCTTTTAGTTTACATCTGAACTGAATGCATTTGTAATATTAAGACTATACAAGTGTAACAAGACAAGCTATGCCTCTTACACGTTAGGCAAATTGCCCTCACCATTGTTCTAGCACAAGTGCAATCCAACCAGTGGAAGTAAGAGGGAGGGCACCCAATGTAGATAAGACACTAACAGTTGCTGGTTTTTAATTTTAACCAGTGTGATCAGGGTCATTGGCAGCGTGTCTGTATTCATGCTCCTAATGTTGCTGCCACCTATGGGCATGCAATGGATGAGTGAATTTCCGAAAATCTTCAGTGTAGCTACACAGCCCTCATGTCTCAACTTACCCATCTTTAAAGCAAGGATAAATTAACTATCTTTTGGGGATGTGAGAATTGATTGATTAATGTTTGCAATGTGGTTTAAACAAGCTATACATTCCCTAGACAAGTTATAAATACTATATATTATTACTAATGCAGCATTGAGTTATACCATAAAATGAGATTATGTGTACTGTAAGCAGAATACGAGTGTCAAAATGGCATCTGCTTATTCAACTCATCAGACCCTGTGTGTGTCTTTGAGTCATGTATGCTCACAAGTGAGTCATACCTGCTCACTATTTGTTATGACACATATAAATGTTTACTTCTGGTAGCATTGAATGTCTGGTGATGGGAAAACAACCTGGGATCTATTCTGTCTCAGGCAACATGAACAGAATTGAGAGTTGAATTCTGACTGCAGGATCTTTATCACTGGCAGTGATGTAGGAGGCAGAAAGAGACAACCTGGTTTCCTGATGCCAAGTAGAACTTGTTAGCAAAATCTGCTTTTGATAGATAAAGTGAGCCCACAGGATCTGTAAGCCAAGGAGAGTAAACAAATAAAGAGCCTCACAATATGAAGTTTACAAAGTCACTTTTCTGATTATAACCTCACAAAAGCGCCCCATTGCATGACGAATGTTAGATTCATAACAACATCTGCTCCCAGCTATGTTAATGTCATAGTCACTTTACATAATTAGTTAGAAAAATCCTCTCTGATTTCAGACATATTTCTTCCTTTTTTTTACTTATAGTTTAAACTCCCCACACAAAGTAAACTCTCAAGAAGCTAGTCAAATTTTCCAAAGATCTATGCATCCTGAGGGATGATTAACTCGTAAGAACTGAGTCACCGTGAAGAAGAGAGCTCTGGGAACAGACAGAAAGGGAATTGCTCAACTGAAAAATTCAGAATAAAACCAACCACCACAATCCCAGCTATAGCTCTGAGGTTTCTCCTTGCCACTAATGAGCCTTACTAAGGGCCCAATCCTGCACTACTTATTCAGGCAAATCTGTCATTGGTCTATGGTCTCTGAGGTCCCTGTCATCTCCTCTTAAGCATCTACTTACACATTGTGAAAACAACCAGGATTTACAATGGTGGTTAAATGCAGTGTAGTTGTAGCTGTGTCAGTCCCAGGATATTAGAGAGACAAGGTCGGTGAGGTAATATCTTTTATTGGACCAACTTCTGTTGGTGAGAGAGACAAGCTTTTGACCCCCACACAGAACTCTTCTTCAAGTTTGGGAAAGAAATTTCCAGCAAAATGCATGATTGTAATATCTGTAACCCATTAACCCCCTCTTTTTGTCCTATAACTGCAGAGGGGTTAACGGGCTACTCTATCCTGAATGGTCCCTTGGAATCTGTGCTGACTACTTATGCTAAACAAATCTGTTCCATCTTGCATTTTGCTGTGAGGCTGGGAATTCCTTTCCCAGACCTGGAGTAGAGCTGTATGGTTCAAAAGCTTCTCTGTCTCACTAACAGAAGTTAGACCAATATTACCTCACCCACCTTGTCTCTCTAATGGTGGTAAAACTCAGCTGTGGCCAAACTGGGTTAAACAGAATTTGTTTTGAGCTGGCCTGGTCTGTGTGGATGTGGTCAAATTATATTTACAACCAATATAAAAAAATGGGCTTAAGGTACTGTCCGCCCTGGTGTTTTAACTGGGGTTGAAAACAGAGTTTAAACCCTGCTTAAAAGTGATTCCAGCCAAACTGATTTCAAGCATGGTTTAGTTGGTCACTGGACACAGAGCGCATTGTAGTTTGACAACCATTTTAGAAAAGTGTAGCTGAGTCCTTAAGCAGCATTTTCTATAGCCTAAAAGGGAAAAGAGCCAGGAGCCGGTGAAGTCCTATGGCTGGCGTCATACAGGAGGGCAGACTAGATGATCACAGTGGTACCTTCTGGCCTTATACTCTATTAAATAGGAAAAGACATGGTTAACACAGAGTCAAGGTTGCCCAGCGACTTTTCATGCCCTTCCAGAATGTGGAATTCAGCAAACTCAGCCTTCTGAAACTCAGGAAATGCAGAGTCGAGGTAAATGCCCACATAACCTTAACTCTGCGCTCTTTGATGATGCCCCAGCACAAGGGACCTCAGATCCCAGCTCTTGTGAGGGGTGGGATGAGGAGAGGGACTCAGATGCCCCCAGAAAGGCAAGCCTCTCCAGAATCTAGCTCACATGAGGGAAGACATGGAGGGGAGTCAGACCCTTGTTGCTGGGCAGGGAGCCCCAGATCCTAGCACACACACACGGGGCAGGGAGTGAGGCTCAGACATCCTCAAAGAGGCAAGGCCCCCATATCCCAGATAACACGAGGGGGGTAAGGAGTGGGGCTCAGATCTCCCCAATAAGGTAAGTTGTGGTGCTTCCCAGGGATAATCAGGGTTGTGAGGCACCTCGCCACCACATGCCCTTTGTGTGAGGAAGTCTTGTCTGTGCCTGCTAGGGATCAGCTCCCTGAAACCACCAGCCTCTGGCAACACAAGCACTGCTTTCAAGGCCTCCTCAGGCCTCACGGTCTCTGTATGGATTAGCAATAGGCACACAGCAACTGCCATCCTCCGAGTGTCCCACTGGAGTGCTCAGCCCGTTCCAGTGAACACACAGAACTCTCAGATTTGTTATTCCCAAAGGAGGAGTACACACTACACTAGCTTGTAAGATTCAACTCAGGCTCACCACTCTACTTAACATACAGCACTTAGATATGCACACAGTGAAAACAAGAATACGTTTATTATCAAAAAACCAAAGATTCAAGTGATAGAAAATGAGGATATTGGAAATAAATGGTTACATATAAAACAAAATCATAACATGCTTTCTAGAGCCTAAAGTTAACAAATGAGCATTCCCCTATCTCCACATGATAGGTTAGTCCAAGTCCTTTTCCCAGTGTTTTTTAATTTTCATCGATTCCAAGGCCAGAAGGGACCATTGTGATCATCTAATCTGACCTTTTGCATAACACAGGCCAGAGAACTTCCCCAGAATAATTCCTAGAGCAGAGCTTTCAGAAAACCGTTTAAAAATTGTCAGCAATGGAGAATCCACCATGACCTGTGGTAAATTGTTCCAACAGTTAATTACTCTCACAGTTAAAAATTTACACCTTATTTCCAGGCTGAATTTGTCTAGTTTCAGCTTCCAGTTATTGGATCATGTTATAACTTTTTCTGCTAGATTGAAGGGCCCATTATTAAATACTTGTTCCCCATGCAGCTATTCATAGACTGTAGTCAAATTAACCTTCTCTCTAGCAAGCTAAATAGATTGAGCTCCTTGAGTCTATCACTATAAGACATGATGTTTTCTAATACTTTAATCATTCTTGTGGTTCTTCTCTGAACCCTCTCCAATTTATCAACATCCTTCTTGAATTGTGGGAACCAGAACTGGACACAGTATTCCAGCAGTGGTCTCACAAGTGCCACATAGAGGTAAAATCACTTCTCAACTCCCTATTACTTCCTTTGCCTCAATACAGCCCCATACCCACAAACATTTACTTGTCTTTTTTTATTATTACATTCACCAAAGTGGGGGGGAAAGAACCCCCAGAGAGACAGATTTTAGTACTATGCGGGCCAGCTTTCCCCTCCATGGGTGGGACTCAAACTACCTCGAGTAGGTAACTGTACAATCAAAGGCTTACCACTGAGCCCCACTGAGCTATCCAGCTGCAGTGAAAATGTTCCACCTACACTCCTCTTGGCTTCACTCTCTGCACACACTAAACATAATCTGGTGTTTGACCTTTACTCAAGAGCCTACCTGGACAGCCAAACTCTTTTGCTAACAAGGTTCTGAATTTTGCTTCCACAAAGGGCTAGTGAGTGCCATGTACTCTCTGGGGGTAACCCTCAAACGAGTGACTGTTGGGCCAGGATCAAAGCCTTGGGTTGATTTTTAGATCTGGGCCAAAAAAAACCTTGCCACAATATACCTTTAGAAAAGCTGTTTATTTCCACAGGCTGTGTCTCAGGAACCAGCAGCTCATATGACCCCAAGTTTGGATCACTGCTCATACCCTGTGCCCCTATGGGGCACATCAAATATCTAGGCAGCCTGAGTAATTATGCAGATTTTAGGGTACTAAGAAGAGTAATCCTTTAAACAGAAAGGGCTTCTCAACCTTAACTAAAATAATCTGTCTTATTGCTGATCTATTTAACCTGAGAGGCAACCAGATACTACAGTGATATCTTCTCTAACAAACACATAGCAAAACACCTCACTGCACACCTTTCTCCCCCAGGGGAGAGGGTAAGAAAACATAGATGTGAGAGATGTTAGTCACATTGCTTACCGCGGTACCGCAGGGGTGCCTAAACTGTGGTACATCTAGTTGGGAGCCAGGGCTCCTGGAAGGTGTTCAGATACTATGGTGATGAGCACAGTAAAAGAATATATAGAGAAGAGCTAGCGGTGCAAACCCTGTTATTGACAGATCGTAGGTTGGTGGTTACAGAACTAGCAGCTGTGCTTCTGCTGCAGGAAAAGTGGCGCTCCCAGAAAAGGGGTGTTATTAGCTGGCTCCTGCATCCATTGAAATCAATGGGAGTTTTGCTTTGGCTTTTAAAGGAACAGGTACAGGTACTCAGTGTTACACTGTGTTGCAGGGCAAGGATGTGCTGGGAGGGAGGCAATGCATGTGTGAACATAAACAAGCCTGCACTCAGGATGTTAAAATGGCCCCACAACTCATGCACGTTGGGGAAACTGCCCCCCATCTGCATGTGTGGCATGAGCCCTATGTTGCTAAGGACAAACCTTGTTTTGATTAGGCCAGCACTACTCCGTCCATGTTTTACGATCATAGCAGTGTGGTACAGATGGGTGGAGCTGCCTGGCCAGGAGCCAAGGGTGAGTCTATGCAGCTCTCACAAGAAATGCCATCTGAGCAGCAGCCTAAAAAAAATCTCTCCTAAGTGAAGAGTGAAAGCAAGGTATCTGATTTCCAGGCAGCCCTTCTTACTTGGAAAGGGTTTCACTACCCCATGCTAGTAGCTCCATACTTCTGACTTTCCTGCAGAGGGGCAGTATAGTGTGCCTGGCTGTTACTAGCATTCCCTTGCTTATGTGCTTTGGATGGGCAGAGCCCTCCTCTTCGGTTATTATTGGTTTATTATTTATATTGCAGAAGAACCGAAATGTGCTAGGAGCTGTACAGATATAGAAAAAACACAGGGCCTAATTCTCATGGTCTTGTCCACTGTGTGGCTATTCACCCTGGTGAAAATGACAGAAAAGAGGTTGGCAGTTCAGAATTCTGCACTTTAGACCCACAATGCACCAGTGTACATGATGGCACATGGTGCAAAGCACCAAGAATGAGGCTCAAAGCTGTACAACTTGGGGGACAGAGCTAAATAAGGCCTTGAGGACCTTTATCGTTTATTTTTTACCTCCTTCTCTCCTTTGGCTGCTGCAGCTGCCATGGGAGATTTTTATTCCTTCTCAGCTATGATCTTGCTTTGTATAAAGGTTCCCTGCTTTTTTCAATCTCTCTCCTAATCATCAGGCCTGCCTATGCATGGAGGGCTTCCCACTGAGTACCTCTCAGGGAACTCTCTCTTATTTTCACTGACTCTTGGAACCCATCACATCCTCAGAGGGGGTGCTGAGATGTAGGACTCTGCACGTGTGGCAAGAATAGAACAGGAAAAAAAAATCTTTTATGACAGAGACTTGATTGCCAAATGGCAGCAAATTTAGTGCCGGTCAGTGACATGTGAAAAAAATAAGGCTATGAAAATGGTAAGATATCCAAGGGAAATGATTCTTCCTTCTTGCAACACTCTGCCTGCTGTGCTGAGAGAGATGGATACCAGCTCATTGGCTAGGGGCTGAGTGTGAAACAGTGCTGGAGTTGGTAAGCTATGTGAATGCTGCCGCATAGGGCTCTTTGTGTTCTGTACATTTTTTTTTAAACAATGTCCAAAAGTCTGCTGGCATTTTCAGATCTATAAATAGACAGGTCCCCATCCCAAAGAGCTTACCAGTCTGAAGACACCCTATAGACCAGGTATGGGAGCTGGGATCCAACATACAAACCAGCCTCTTCCATTTCCACCCCTACCCACCGTTGATCCCATTCTGTGGTTTCTCTCCACTTCTCACCCAGTTCTTCATTACTAAGTTCCAACCCTGTTACCCAACTTCCATCCCAGTCCCACCCATTGATTTAACACAGAAGAAACCATCCTAGCTATATTACTGATTAGCTAACTCCCTACTCAGTTACTACCCATCCTGTTACTGTCCACTTTCCCAGGTCTCCCTAGGGGTCACACACTTTGTAGCTTCTGTAGGCTGAGCTCATTGCACACAACAGGGTTCCTTGCGTTCCTCCATTCCCTTGACAAGCTCTTTATGTGACACCCCCCTATTCCCCTCTATTTTACTAGCTTGAATTCTGGAAGAAGGAAACAAAACAGTTGACAAGAAAATTTTTCCTCTCTCTTTTGCTGTTTGGACTCTCACAAGGCTAGAGCTCCGAAACAGAAGCAGAGATCCTCCGGGTCAACCTGGGTTAGCCTTAAAAGACATTCACAGCTGACAGATTACTGTAACTGTCATCTTTTAAAACCATAGACTGTAACACATTTGTGTATATATGCTTGCCTGCTTTAACCTTGTAATAACTCTCTCATTTCTTTTTCCTAGTTAATAAATCTTCAGTTAGTTTATTACAGGATTGGCTACAAGCACTGTCTTTGGTAAGAGATCTACGGTACAAATTGACCTGGGGTAAGTGATTAGTCTCTTGAGACTGGGAGCAACCTGAATATTTGTGATCTTTGGTGTATAGCAACCAACACTAAGTCCAGTTTGCCTGGGTGCAAGATAGACTGGAATGTCCAAGGGGCTTGTGTGTAACTCCATGGTAAGACTGTTGTTGTGATGTAGGAGATCAAACTTGTTATTGGGCGGCTGAAATCCAATTATAGAACAAACAGCCAGTTTGAGGTCTCTGCGCTGCTTCTTGACAGTCTGCCCTGAGGTTGGCACTCACGGTTGAGAATCAACTTCAGACAGCATGACACTCCCTATTCCCCAGTTTCCTTACCTGTGCCAAGGGCCCTCTGTGCCTCCCCCATTCCCTCCTGCCCCCCATCCCTCCTCACCATGCCAGAGACAGTTGAAGTGGCTGCTTCTGCTAACCAGGTGCCAACGGCTCCATGTCCCGTCCCCCCGCCCCATATTTCCCATTCAGTTTTTCTGATTTAGCCCAAAATCAAAAGAGTTCTGCCCACCGAGGCATAGAACATTCCTTGACATTTTGGAACTGATTGGATTCAGCGTTCAACAGTTAGTGCATAGAGAGACAGAAATGCCGTCGAGTTGAGTGTCTGACCTGACTTCGCCAGGCCAGCAAGTCAGTCTCCCCACTGCAGATCCCTGACACCTAGGCCAGTACAGGCATGGTTGGCAGCCATGCCTTCTGAGTCCTTCCTCAGGTAAGTAGAGGAGGTGAGAGGGTAGCTGGGTGTGTCCAAAGCTTCTTAATGGGCTACTCCCACCCTGGATGTGCTGTGGGCTTGAGTTGAGTTTCTGGGTGGGAGCTGATGGACACTGGGGCCAGGAGCCCCCAAATTCTTGTCTCTGTGGAGCACTTGGCTCCTGCTTCCTGGTACTCCTGGCAGCCTAACAAATCCATCCAATTACTAATGCCTGGTTCCTCTGATACATTAATAAGTCAAATGCATTGGGGTGACTGTGTTTTGTTTATTGTCCAGGACTCTCCTTAATTTACAGTAAGAGAGGTGTTTGCTCCCAGTCCTGCCCTGAGATAAAGCCACACCAAAACCACCATAGCCTTAGCAAGCAGTCTGTTCAGGTGTATTTCCTAGCAATGCAACAACTGCAAAAGCAGGAAAACATCAGTTCAGCCAGTGCTCACTGCGCCATAGACCTCAGCTCGTGGGCCCTACCACCCAGACACACACACAACAGATTCCTCAGCCTCTTTTTCTGTTCCAACACAGAACCACCCACAACGCACATGGCTTGTTCTTCACAAGTATTGCACATCCTTACTCAGATAGTTAAAGATGTACTCCCTGTAGACATAGGCATGGATGTAATGCGCATAATGTGCTATTTGTATATGAAAAAATCTGTGTTCATAGATAGGATTGTGTGTGGGAGGAACTAGATGAGAGGGCATGGATGAGAAAGGCATAAAGGCCTGAGGAGGGGGAAGGCTGAATAGCTGCCTAAGGAAAGGAGGGAGCAATGGAAAAAAGAAGTATCCAGTGGAGCCATGGTAGCATTCTCTACAATGCTTCTGGTTCCAAGTGCAGGGCCAGTAAAACAGACAGAATTGCAAGGTCTCAACGCATGGATGAGTTGATAGTGTAGCAAAGAGGGATTTCAGTTTATTAGGAACTGGGGAAGCTTTTGGGGGAAGGATTGGCCTATAGAGGATGAATGGGCTCCACCTAAACCAAAGTGGAACCAGACTGGTCGCACATAAAATTAACATGTTTGTCAGGGAGTTTTTAAACTAAGGGCTGGGGGAGAGTTGACGGGTGAGGAGGAGCACACAGTTTGGGCTCAGACATCCCTTAGGGATGAATTTATTAAAGGGGAACTCCATATCTTAGTAGATAGAATAGGAAAGAAGTTGGCAAAGTGCAGGAAGGAGTCAGTGAGGAACAGTCAAATGAAATAGAGTTCCATTTAAATATGACATATGAAGGCAAGAAACTGAATACTGCTCAAAATGTACCAGTGCTTATATACAAATGCTAGAAGTCCAAATACTAAGATGGGTGAACTAGAGTGGCTGGCATTAAATGAGGATAGTGATATGCAGTAACAGGCATCACAGAAACGTGGTTGAATGAGGAGGGATAAACAATGGGACACAGTAATACCAGGGTATCAAATATATAGGAATTATAGAGTAGGCCGTGCTGGTGAGGGAATGGCACTCTATGTAAAAGAAAGCATAGAGTCAAATAAGGTAAAAACCTTAAATGAAACAAACTGTAACAAAGAATCACTGTGGAGAGAAATTCCATGCTTGACTAAAAAGGATTACAGCCGTAGTGAATTGCGATTGTGAAATGCTAAGGGAGGTGAGAGGCTACAAAAGCAAAAAGCACAATAATAATGGGTGAGTTCAACTATCTTCATACTGATAGGGTAAATATCACAGTAGGGTGTGCTGCACAGCTACAATTTCTAGACACCGTAAATGACTGCTTCTTGGAGCAGCTAGTCCTAGAGCCCAGAAGGGGAAAGGCCATTCTTGATTTAGGCCTAAGTGGAGCACAAGATCTGGTCCAAGAGCTGAATATAACTGAACCCATTTGGTAACAGTGACCATAATGTAGTCAAATGGGGGGAAATGCCAAAAAAGCCACCAAGCCTCCTTTAAAAAGAGGAACTACACAAAAATTAGGCTGCTTGTTAGATGGAAATGAAAAGGAGCTGTCACAAGGGTTAAATGCCTGCAACCACCATTGGGACCATTTAAAAACACCATAATAGAGGATCAGACTAAATGTGTACCCCAAATCAGAAAAGACAATAAAGGGACTGAAAGAATGCCACCATGGCTATATAGCAGAGTAATGGAGGCCATTAGAGGCAAAAGGGTATCCTTTAAAATTTGGAAGTCAAAACTTTGTGAGGATAATAGGAAGGAGCACAAACTCTGGCAGCTTAAGTGTAAAGTATAATAAGGCAGACCACAAAAGAATTTGAAAAGCAACTCACTAAAAATGCAGAAACTAACAGTAAGAATTTTTAAAGTACATCAGAAGCAGAAAGCCTGCCGAACAGCAAGTGGGTCCTCTAGACCAGCGCTTCTCAAACTGGGGGGTGGGCCCCCCTAAGGGGGCACCAGATGGATCATGGGGGGGACCGTGGGTGGAGTTTGGAGGGTATGAGGGCAATGCCCCCCCAAAATTATAATGATGGAGCTGTCTCCCCCTGCTGAGTGAGGGGCACTGGGCTGAGGGCAGGGCCAGGTGGCGGTGGGGATCCTGGCACCTCACATTGGCAGCCCTGGGCAGGTGTTGGGGATGGGAGACCCTTAGGAGGGGAGCAGAGGCGGAGGGGGGCTGCTGTGGGCGGCAGGCCTTGCACTGCTGGTGGAACAGGGAACAAAGCCGGTCCAGTTCTGCACATGGCGCAGCTGCTTCTGTCTCCAGTTGGAGTGCTGCTCCTGGCAGCCGCCTCCCACAGCAGCAGCATCCCCCCACTGCTGCTGCTCTGCAGGATCCTGGAGGCAGCAGCTGCGTCCGCACTGCTGCCTGAGGATAATCCCAACGATGAGGTGCAATTCCCTACCACCGCCATTTTCTCTGGTGGGTCACATTGGACTCTGGAGCTGTGGGGGAGCTGCTGCTACCCCTTGCCCCCCTAAATTAAGCAGTCAAACTCAGTCTATGATATGTAGGCCCTAGTTTTTTTCTGAAAGTGGGGGGAGTTTGGGGGAATAGGGGCGCAATTGTTACACAAAAGTCCAGGGGAGGCTCCATTTAAAAAGTTTGAGAACCGCTGCTCTAGGCAACCAAAGTGTTAAAGGAGCACTCAAGCTAGACAAGTCCATTGCAGAGAAGCTGAAGTCTTCACTGCAGAGCATGTCGGGGAGAGATCCACATCAGAGATACCTTTTTTGGGTGACAAATCTGAAGTTCTGTTCCACATTGATGTGTCGATAGAAAAGGTTTTAGAACAGACTGACTAATTAAACAGTAATAAGTCATCAGGAGCGGTGTGTATTCACCCAAGAGTTCTGAGAGAACTCAAATATGAAATTGCAGAACTAACTGTCATATGTAACCCATTGCTGAAATACACCTCTGTACCAGATGACTAGAAGGTAGCTAATGTAAGACCAATTTTTAAAAAGGACTCCAGAGGAGATCCTGGCAATTACAGATTAGTGAGCTGAACTTCAGTACTGGGCAAACTGGTAGAAATTATAGAAAAAAACAGAATTATCAGACATATAGATAAACATGATTTGTTGGGGGGAAAGTCAACATGGCTTTTGTATAGGGAAGTCATGCCTCACATCTATTAAAATTCTCTGAGAGGGTCAACATGCATGCGGATAATGGTGATCTAAGTTTACTTGGATTTTCAGAAAGCCTTTGGCAAGGTCCTTCACCAAAGGCTCTTAAAGAAATTAAGTAGTCATGGGGTAAGAGGGAAGGTCCTCTCATGGATCAGTAGCGATTAAAAGATAGGAAACAAAAGGTTTCCTTTTGTGGCCCGTTTCACAATGGAGCTAGGTAAACAGTGGGTTCCCCCAAGGATCTGTACTAGGACCAGTGCTGTTCAACATACTCATTAATGATCTGGAAAAGGGAGTGAACAGTGAAATGGCAAAGTTTGCAGATGTTACAAAATTATTCAAAATAGTTAAGTCCAAAGCAGAATGCAAATAATTACAAAGGGATCTCACAAAATTGGGTGACTGGGCAACAAAATGGCAGATGAAATTCAACATTTTTAAGTGCAAAGTAATGCACATTGGAAAAAATAATCCCCACTATACATATATAATGATGGGTTCTAAATTAGCTGTTATCACTCAAGAAAGATCTTGGGGTCATCCTGGATAGTTCTCTGAAAACTTCTCAGTGCACAGCAGCAGTCAAAAAAATTAACCGAATGTTAGGAACTATTAGGAAAGGAATAGAAAATAAGGCAGAAAATATCATAATGCCACTTTATAAACCTATGGTGTGCCCACACCTTGAATGCTATGTCCAGTTCTGGTCACCCCATCTCAAAAAGGCTATATTGTAAATGGAAAATGTTCAGAGAATGGCAACAAAAATGATCAAAGGTATGGAATGGCTCCCATATGAGGAGAGACTAAAAAGATGAGGGCTGTTCAGTTTAGAAAAGAGATGATTTAAGGGGGGGGGGGGGAATCTAATAAAGGTCTATAAAATCATGAATAGTGTAGAAAAATGAATAGAGAAGTATTATTTACCCTTTCCCAAATGCAAAAATCAGGGGTCAGTCAATGAAATTAATAGGCAGCAGGCTTAATGCGAATGAGGAAGCACTTCTTCATGGAATGCACAAGTAACTTGTGGAACTCATTGCCATGGGATGTTGTGATGGCCAAAAGAATAACTGGGATAAAAAAACACTAGATAAGTTCATGGTGAATAGGTCCATCAATGGCTATTTGCCAAGATGGTGAGGGGTGCATCCCCATGCTCAGGGTGACCCTTAACCCTCTGACTGCCAGAAGCTGGGTAGGAAAAACAGGAATGGATCTTTCCAAAGTTGCACTGTTGTGTACACTCCCCCTGGAGCTCTGGTACTGGCCACTGTCAGAGACAGGATACTGGGCTAGATGGACCATTTGTCTGACACGGTATGGCAGTTCTTATGTTTTTATGAGTCAGAGATCTATAGGTGTCTCCTGTTCTAATTCCAAAATGTTACGCTGAATAAGGGAAACCATTTATCTTCTGCCTAGTTTTGAGTGGCCTAGCTGATGTTGTTCTGTGTTTCTGTGAAGTTGGGAGTTTGGGATGACTATGATTGTCTAGCTATAGGAAGCCAAATGAGTGAGACTGTCAGGGCCAAATATTTGAATTGATTGATTATTTTCAGCATTTTCTCCAGCAAAGTTGCCATATGAACAGTGGTAAATGCGAGGAGTGAAACAGGGATTTCAGTCCCACTTAAGTGAAAAGCTAAATGCAAATTTAACTACTACAGAGGTGTTACCAAAACTTCCATAATAAATGTATTAGGGAATGTTCCTCCTTTACTGAAGCAATTCCAAAAAGCCCAAGCAGGGGGCAGAACAGTCATCCTAGGAAATCACACCATCCTCTACTATACAGTGCAGTAGCTGTAATGATATGCAGCAGGACTGGTGCTAACCCTACCTGTATTTGCATGAGTAAGTCACCCTTTTGCAAACTCTGTCAGATACCTATGTTGCCAGTGGGTCAAATTAATACAACGATCAGGAGAAATAAGTAACAGAACAGGCACTGTATAAAACAGATGTCAGCGTAAAGGTAGTTCTGTCAAGGTTATACTCCAGTTTGCAAGGCTGAACTTGAAAGCCATTTGGAAATTACAGCATATTTAACATACTGCAGCCCAGAACAATACCAGGCCCTTTTCAAGATCCTGACCCTACAAACAGTATCTTCTCAGTGGAGGGACTTCAGGTTTGGAATTTATTCCTGGCAGGCATGAACCTGAGCCCCAGTTTCACTATTTTAGGACATGAAGCCAGCCTCACCATCTTTGCGAGCCTTCTCCTAAAAGCTGAGGTGCACAAGGAGATTAATCATCTAAATCTGATTCCTTTTATTAAGCAACTGCAATCTGTGAAGATAGAGAATTTTGTTCCTCTTCCAGAATGGAATTGATGTGCATCTTAGACATTCTTATTAGAATAATGTCAAAATAATAATTATATTATTGCAGTAATGCAAGATTCGATGGTTCAGTTGCAGATGCCTGTGTGAAGCTTAGTGGTTCACACACTTGTAAAATTTGGCAATTCTCGTGCAAAAGTCTGTATGAAACTGAGAAGTCTGAAAAACTTGGCAGTTCAAGCACAGAAGTCCATGTGAAGTTCACTACCTCACAAGGATTATGGGAACATTTTCCTCATTTTTGAACTCTGTGGAATTCTCGCCCCAGGTTTCACTTTGATTATCAGAGAACTCATAACCTGAGCAGGATTGACCAGGTTGGCACGTGGATAAGAGACCTTCCGGGAAAACCAAAGTACTGCAGGAAATATCAAAATTAGTGACTAAATAGGTGGGGCTCTTCTGAGTTAGGAAGGAGCAAGTGCTAGGCGGTGCCGTGCTGCTGGAAATGGTGACGATGACTCAATTAGTTGCACTCTTCTCTCTTGGGTCAGTATTGAGCTAAGGCTCCAAGGCAGTAATAAAGGGCTGTTGGAGATTCTGTCTTTGAGATGGGATGGAAAACCAAGGTTCTAGCCAACTGTAGTCATTAAAAGATCTCCTATTTTTACAGCAGTTAGGATGTTAACCTCAGTGTCCAAGCCAAATTTAATAATCCTTACACATTGTGAGTCCAAACCAATGTTATCCTCCTTTTTTGTTACCACCCACAATGCTGAAGTGCTCTCAGGGAAGGGGTAGGTATGCTGGGGCAGTGCACGAAAGGTACAGTGTTGCAGGTGATAGATAGTACAGCATGCTAGAGATATTTTCTTTGCTCTGCTCCATGTGTGTGCAGAGCAGCAAAGCAAAATCAGTAAGATGTCCAAAATGATGTTCACATTTCAGGGACTGGAGTGTGTCACTGTCACTTTGTTGCTCTGTCTTGCACATGGAGTCGGGAGGGACTGCAGGAAATGCTGGGTTCTGAGGGGAAGCAACCAGGGATTAACACAGGAGACAGGAAATAGCAAAGGGAGAAGCAAAAGAAGAAAAAACTAGCAAAAAAGACAAGTGGAAAGACATAAAAAGGGGAGACAGGAAGAGAAACAAGGGGAAAGAGTGAAAGGGAGAAAACAGAAAGAAGATAAAGAAGATGAGGAGAGAAAGAATAGAGAATAAAGAAAAAAGAAAATACAGGACAGACGAGAGTCCGACACAGACAAAGCCAGGAGGTGCAGGACGAGAGACAGAGAACAGAAATGGCTGCAATACAAGGAATGTGCAAAAAAGACAGTTCTTCAAATGATTAGGCCTCATAAAAGATGTCTCAGCTAAAAGTAATGTGGAGAAACTGTGTCTGGTCCTCGGAGGAAGGAGAGAGATGGCATGATGCTAAGTAGGAATCTGACAGCAGATCAGGTATCAAACCCCAACTACAATGTGTAATCCCGTCCAAGGTGGGTCATATCCACCTTTGACGGATACCTGGGAGCTCTGGCCTTTCCTTACACTTAGGAGCACTCATATAACTTGTCATACCAATGAAATTGAATTGATTTGAATCATAATGGGTCCAGCTGCGGGTGACCCCACAGCATTTTTTCCATTAAGAATTAGGTGGTATGCCAAACACTGGAAGCAAGCAACCTAAATGTGTATGTCCCTAGCTTACTAGACTCCCCTGTAATAAATCAGGTTCTTTCCCCTGCTAAGTGCTCTGAAATGTTTTGGGATGTGGTGAGGATAAATAAGTAAATGTTCAGGGGGAGTTCAACCTGTGCCTAAGACACTTCCTTGCTGCTCTCACAACATATCCTGACACTAGAGGAAACGCTGCTTCCAGTCTTTTAATGTTGGCACCATGTAATTAAAGGGCAAAAGAAGAAGCAAATACTGTCCAGGAAGTTGGCAAAAAAAAAAAAAAGCCATTGGGTGAATGATCAACAAAGCTATTCATATCAAGTTCTGGGAGGGCCTGAAAAGCAACTGTGAAACTAGTTCCAGAGGGGTAGCTGTGTTAGTCTGTATACAGCAAAAACAACGAGAGTCCTGAAGCACCTTAAAGACTAACAAATTTCTGCAGGCATAAGCTTTCGTGGGCTGCAACCCACTTCGTCAGATGCATGAAACAGAAATCAGATAGGGGGTATATATATAGAACCCAGGGTAAGAAATACTGGTCCAGAGGATTCATGAGGCAGTCAGTGCTAGAGCTGGGTCCATTTCACTTCTCAATCAGCAAGCAACTGGGAAGATGAGGAATGCATGGAATTTGCAGGAGATATTGAAATGGGTGGAGCTGGAGACACAACTGAGGGCAGAGCAAATTAAAACGTTTTATTAGGAAATGTTTAAGCACAAAACAATAAAGCAATAGTCAAGGTTCAAAAAGTACAGTAATACAGCATCCGGGGATGACACGCAGTGGGGGGGGGGAATGGGGGCTGATCGAGGATGAGCTTTGGCCCGTGGGAGGGGCTGGGGGTGTGCGGCTTGAGGGTTGCAGGAGGGTGTGGGGGGGAACGCTATCCAGCGTGGAGGGAGCGTCTCTGGGGGGCATTGCCAGGGAAGGCGAGTGAGTCCATGCGTGGGGGTGGAGGTCTGGGGAGTACAGTGGCGTACGGGGGGATATGTGGGTTGGGGGACGCTATCCATGGTGGAGGGGGTCCCTGGGAGGTTGAGGAGGGAGGGTCCCTGGGGGATACTTGTCAGGGAAGGCAAGTGGTCCATGTGTGGGGGTGGAGGTCTGGGGGTACAGTGGCATGCCACCGCGAGGGGGGGTCCCTGGGAGGCGTTTGCTAGGGAGGGCGAGTGAGTCCCTGTGTGGGGACTCCTAGACTCCTAGACTCCTAGACTGGATGTGAAGGAAAATGGGAAATTTAGTAATGTCTTGGTCAGCAGTTCCCTTCAAAAATATGTGGAAATGTTTCAATCGGGATATTACAATAAAGCCTGTAACTATGGTAAGGAGAATAAGAAAGAAAGAAATGTAGCATAATCTTTCTAATGAAAATTGAAACTGCACAGAACAGACTGTTCATCAGAATGATTTGTTGTTACCGATTCTTTCTCCTTGCTTTGGCTGCTGCCCTGGTGGCAGGGAAGCTGTAATGTAGATGAGACTTGGGCATTTTCACTATTGTGTCACTCTCATTGTTGCTACCACCAGTGAAGCTGCACCAATGGTGAGTTACAGTTCCTAGGTTTCCTCACGTAGAGAAGGCCTGTGGTGGGACAAGTGAATTAACTGTCTTTATGGGTATTAACTTAAGAAGAAAGAGGAATGATTTCAGGGGGTCCATGTGGTATGACTAAGAGAAATGGAATGAAGAAAACAAAATTGAAGCTGAATGTCAAGGTAAACTTCCTGGCAGTGACATGGATTTTCTGGTAGCATAGTCTCTCCTGGGAAGGGGTGGAAGCCCCATCACTGGGACACTTAAAACTAGACTGAGCAAAAGTCACACCTGGAAAAATGTTCCCTAGGGAACCATCCTGCAGTAGCTCATCAGAGAGGGGCAGGTTGCGACTAACAGGGCTTTTCACTTATACAGAATAAGCTCTGGGGAGATCTGCGGAGCAGATACAGCCTCAGGATTGTGAGCTGGCTTCACACATCACAATTGAGCTTGTCAGCTGAATTCCCACTGAGGAGTCTTTATCCTTGGAGGTGATATAAAAGGTAGTAGAAGCCCAGGTGGAATCTGCAGTGGCAGCAGCTACAAAAATTCTGTTCTGATCTATAAACTGAGCACTTTGGAAATAACAAAAACCCTCAGTGCTTACATGGCATGTTATACATTCTGATGCACTTTACAAACATATGGGACTCACCATGCACATTTCCCTTCCTGTTTGCCTCCACTGTGTGCCATAAGCTCTGTCCCTGCATAGTAAGCGGCTGATGACTCTGATCTGAGCCCTGCTAACGCTCACATGTGGATTGCCCTTGGCCTGGGGTTTGTTTGGTTTTTTCCTTTTGAGGAAAGGAGGAGTCATGTGGGAAAGGAAAATGAGTGACTGGAGACGCTCTTCTGGATGTGGGACCTTGACATTGTGGTGGGGAATGCCAGACCATCTCCTGCTGTTGTTTCCATTTCGGCAAACATGTGGTTTTGGGAAGCTGCAGCCAGGGAGGCGGGAAGCTGCAGAGAAGGAGCCTGAATCCATGAGCCAAAGAGAAGGAGCCAAGAAATCTGTAACCTACCAAATGCAGTCTGTATTCAGAACAGAGGGCCTCATCCATTCTCACATAGCCACATGCCCGTCCTCCTCCCCCCCTCCCCGCCCTTCTCCCCCCTCCCCTCCATAGGCTTCAGAGGATACATCTACATAGCAAAAAAAAACCCAACTAAAAACCAAACCCTGCGGCAGCAAGTCTCAGAGCCCGGGTTAATTGGCTCAGGCTTGAGCTGCAGGGCTAAAAACAGCAGGGTAGTCATTTGGGCTGAGGCTGTCCCCCGCCTCACTGGGTTTCAGAACCCGGGCTCCAGCCCAAGCCGTAATGTCTACACTGTTATTTTGAGCCCTAGAGTGCGAGCCCCTCAATCCCACGTTGGTTGACCCGGCTCCGTGGGTCCTTTTTTGCTGTGTAGATGTACCCAGAGGTGCCACCAGAGTCCTGTGTCTGGCTCCCACTGAGCTTCAACTGAGGCACCACGGGAGTCAGGCCTATGGTTTATAGGAGTCTCTTGGAATCTGAGGAGAAGCCGGCTGAGAAAGGGCCAGATTTTCAGTAATTACCTCACCTGTAAAGCGCTGTCCCCTTCAGGCACAGTGGAGAGAGGGGATCAGCTCATCCTTCTGAGGCCAGGTCTATACGTACAGCACTGCAGCAGCTCTCCCATTGGCATAAAAAACCCACCTCCAGGAGCGGCAGAAGCTATGTCGGTGGGAGAAGCTCTCCCACCAATATCGTGCTGTGCACACGAGCTCTGATATCGGAGTAACTTATGTCACTCAGGGGAGTGGAATATTCATATCCCTGAGTGACATAAGTTTTGCTAACATAGGCTGTAGTGTAGACCTAACCTGAGGCTGCATCAAAGATCCACACCTAACTGAGCCAAAGCCTATGGGACACAATTGGCCCCAGGTAGCCACAGCTGCCTTTAGCCCTAGGGGCTGCAGGACAAAAAAGAAGGAATGGGTAAGACTTGCCGCCAAGTCAGGCATAGTCGGCCTGGAAAACCCAGCACAGAGTTGTGGGTGGGTGGGTGAGAGATGATGGGATGCGGACAGATTTGTGTTTTCCAGTAGAAAGTTATCTGGCCTCAGCCAATCTCAGAAATGGCAACTGAAATTTGCTTCTTAAAAGGGTACCAACTGTATCTTTTAAACAATACTGTCTGAAGAAATGAATTCCTAAGTTATGGCAAATCACACCCTGCTATCCAGGCTCTGGGGGATCTGAGCAAGTGGGGGACGCAGGCAGAACAGTTGAGGCATGAATTTAGACCTTCCAGTTGAACTCAGAAATCAAGAGATCAAAGGGAAATTTAGTGAAATAATCAAGCCCAGGCATGTGCAGGAGTCTCTTTCTCTCTCCTCAGTTTACACAGATAGGAAGCTCAGGAAGGGGGAGGCGATAGAGATGGGGGTTGGGGAAAGGAAAGGAAAGCAAAAGGGAAACACGCCTTAAGAAACGCCTTCACCTAACAAGCTTACAGGACAGGTTTCTGTAAATTCCTTGGAAGACTATGTCCCTGTTCATTACTGTGATTGTTTATTTCTAAGTGTTAGCACTAAGAGAACCCAATGGAAAACATGGCCCCTCTGGACAAACACAGAGCAAGAGACAGTCTTGGCTTCTAAGAGTTTGATATCTCTCATGCCCGTGGGCAGATTGAAACTCCTAAGTAAATCTGACTTGGAGGGGTCTGTTTAGAATGCCCTTCCTCCTGGGAGAATCTTCCCCAGCATAACTGTGACAGGAAAGTCCCCATGTGGGGACCTGGTCTCTTTTCCTGCAGGACATGAAAAGAACCCTGATGTTGTACCAGAATGAGAGGTTCCAGAGGGGTAGCCATGTTAGTCTGTATACAGCAAAAACAACGAGAGTCCTGTAGCATTTTAAAGACTAACATTTAATTTCTGCAGGCATAAGCTTTTGTGGGCTCTAACCCACTTCATCAGATGCAAGAAACAGAAATCAGATAGGGGCTCTATTTATACATCCAAAGGTGAGGAACAGCAATGGGGAGGGTAGGTGTTAGCAAAGTCCATTCAGTTAGAATAGATGAGGCCTATTCACAACCATTGGTTAGAAGGTGAGAATGTGTGAACAGTGACCATTGCTTCTTGTAATGAGAGAACCATTCCAAGTCCCGGGCATCACACTGTAGACCCAAGATGTGGCAGCATAACATGCTGACCCAGCTGCCTGACACTGGGATTCTCCCCACAGGATAAAGGCTGAAAGAGGGGCCTGCGTGCTTCCTGGTGCAGCTTGTTCTTTGTCCTTTTTTCTTGTGGCAGAGCTATGGCAATTCTGCATGTTGAGTGAGCGCAGTCGCCCAGCAGGGTGATTAGAGGGATGAGTGCAGCTGCCCTTTGGGATAATCCGCATGAGAAACAGAAACGGAAATAAAGCACCCACGTCTGCCAGGGGAGGGTGCGGTTCCCACTGAAGTGAATGGGAGCACAACAGCATACAGCTTATGTCCCAATCAATGGGACAAATTGCCTGAGTAAACATTACTCATCTGAATATGGCATTGTCAAATCAGGAGCAGAATTTATCACTTGGCTCAAATCACTCGGTTATCAAATGAAACAGCAAGAGTAAAGTTATGAGAGAGCACAATTTAGGGGTAAATGTCCGATGTAGAAATGTGGCAATAAACTCCACAAAAGAAGGACTGCTTATCTGCCTGCAGGTATCTGCTTCGTATTTGAGCAGATTCAGTCCATTGATCCTTGCTAATCATTACAATGGTTCCATTGTTCCTTAGATTGTCTAGGTCTTTTTGTTGCAAAAGGAATGTTGATATGTGCTATCAGGGGAAGGATGGTCCAATAGTTAGGATGCTAACCTGGAACTCAAGACACACCCAGGTTCAATTCCCTGCTCTACTTCTTTTGTAACCTTCAGGGGAAATCACTTCACATGTCTGTGCCTCATTTCCCCATCTGTAAAATGAGGATAATTGTACTTCCCTACCTCCCAGGGCATTGTGAGACTAAATCTCTTAAAGAATGTGAGGCACTCAGATACTATGGTAGTGGAGGGTTTATATAGAAGTAACTTAGATACACTTACACCAATGTGAATATAGTTTTGTTTTACTGAGGTTAGATCTGAGAATGTGAAGTCAAACCTCCCAGGTTATTGTCTCAGCTCTGAAACAGATTTCCACTGTAAACTGGGCAAAACCATGTCACTGCACTGCACTTTCCTCATTATTATAACACAGGAACAATAATGCACTACCTTCCTCCCAGGAGATTTAGGCAATAAATGGCTGTAAAGTGCTTTATATGTGCTATGAATCATTATCCTTCAGCATGTGGATTTATTTAGATGTTCCTGAGTATTTTAGTTACCTAAATTTTATCACATCCAAATACTCTGGGTTCCTACAAATAATGGCACTTTATCAGTAAGGGAGGTAAAATTTTAGGAAGCTCTCTTTTATGTGGGGAGAATAAGGAAAGATCAAGTCTCATGCAGAGATTGTCAAAAATCCCAGATGTCTTTTCTGGCCATCAAATGCCAGGATTTGGGATGCAGATTGGCCAGTGACTAGGTCAGGGCAGATGAAGCAGTTGAAGCAGGTGATTGGGGGCATGGATCCCAGCGAATGCCTGGTTGTCCTGTAGAAGGATTAGGAACAGGCTAGGAAATAATCCTCTTGCGACTGTGTTATAGATTGTGCCTTCCTCCCCCTCAAAGCACATGTGTCGCTATAGAAGGCTTAATTTCATAGCACTGAGAAATCTCTCTGGGTCTGAGATATTGAGGTGTGCAGGTTAGACCTAGCTGAGAGGGCGGGAACCTGCCGCAGACACACAGTGAGCAGAGAGGCAGCCTTAGGGCCAGAATGCTGAAGTTACTGGGGGCGATGTGTAAAAAGGTGTCATAGAATGATATGGGAGTGGGGTGGGCCTCTAGGCTGGAAGCAACTCAGTCAAGTTTAACACTGGAACCACTTTAAGGGAAAAAGTGGATGTGAATGCCAAACAAGCCGACCCTAACGCCAAGTGCCATGGTGCGACTTCAAACACCAACAGTAGTGCCATGAGGGATTTCAGTACCTGTTGCTGGCCTAGATGACAACCATAGAATCATAGTGTTAGAAGGGACCGCAAGGGTCATCTAGTCTACTCCCCTGCCAAGATGCAGGATTTGTTGTGTCTAACCTATCCAAGACAGGTGGCTATCCAGCCTCCTTTTGAAAAACGGCGGTTCCACGACCTCCGGAGGCAGTCTGTTCCATTGGTCGCATGGGGGAGGGAGGGTATAATGGGCTGGGGGTAGGGAGACAAAGCCTCCCCAAGCAGCCACTGCCCAAAGCTCTTGCTCTACCCCACGCTCCACTCCTGCTCCGCCACAGGCTTCGGCCCGTCCCAGCTACAGCTCTGCTCCTTCCCAGCAGCAGCCGGGGGCTCGCCTGGGTTTAGTGGTCCCCAGGCGGTTGGGGCGGGGTTGGCCCCTCTGCACAAAGGGGGACAGAGCTGTGGGGTGAGGAGGGGCTCTCCACGTGGGCAGCACAGCTCACCCTGCCAGGGAGATGGGGAAGAGCCGCCCTCTCCACTCTCCCTGCTCCCGGGCCCCTGCAAGGCAGAGAGTTGGGGGCAGGTCAGGACTGCGTGGTGCGGGGAGAGCAGAGGCCACCAGCTGATTTACCACTGACAGCAGCCCCCCCAAGAGCGGGAGAGGCGCCGAGGGAAGCACTCAGCACAGGCGTCTCTGCTTCCAGGTGACTTGGGGGAGTAGGGCTGTGGCCACCCCCACCAGCAGCAGCATTGCCTCCAGGTGGCTTTGCCCCCTTCCCTCAGACTCCCACCCCACCCGCCACTCATGCCTCTTCTCAGCCCTGCCCAGGTGGATCACAGTTCCAGGAGCCTCATCCCACCCACTCCTGGGTTCTCTTTTCTGGCCCCTTTTCTCTCAGGGTCCCCGCTGCCTAGTGTGCTCTGAACACAACAACAACAATTACCCCATTACTGGATGCTAAAAACCAGGTTCTTTGCTCCACCTCCTGCTGCAGCTTCTCCTCCAGCTGAAGTGATGTTCTCTCTCTTTGTGGAGTCATAGGTTTCTTGGTCCCTGCCGCAGCTTCACCCTGAATTGGCCTTTAATAAACAGCCAGCCCTTTTTATCAGACCTGCTAGGCCCCGATTGGCCTCTGCCTGCTCCAAGCCCTTCTAGCTACTGGGGGAACAAGTCTGGCTGGTTCTTCCAGCACATGGTCCTTAAAGGCATTTCTAGGCAAACCCTAGAAGTCCAAACTCACTGCTCTTCTCTTCCAAAAGGACAGCTTCATAGGGCTGAGCCAAGGCAGCAGGGCCTCCAGTAGGGATCAGTAAATGTCTGGGACATTCTGTCATAGTGCCTTGGACAAGTTCTGTTACTCTGGACTGCTCTGTATACAGGTTACGGGAGAAGGTAGGCAAATAAGGAAACACTTCAAGAAGGAGTGTTGCTTATAATACCGAATAAAGTTTGCATGGCTGATGATCAGGTGATTGACTGAGAAACCACAATGACAACAGCAACACTATAACAACAGTAAAATGAATGGTAATACTGAGGCGCTGGACAGGTAGACTGTACCAGTACATCTCTTCTTAATGTCATCAAGCCTCCGTCTCTCCCTCTCTCCCAGGTGTTTCTTACAAGGATTGACAGGGCCGCTGCTGTGTTTGAGCGAGTGGGAGTCAAACCTTTGAGTGGGAATAAAAAAATGAATTTGAAAGGCAGCAAATTCATAACTGAACAAAGCAAATACTTTCCCCAAACACTACACAATTAGACTGTGACACTCACTGCCACACAATGTTGTTGAAGCCAGGAACTTAGCAAAATTCAAAGAGGTATTGAACATTTGTATGGATAACAAGAACATCTGGAGTTAGACCAGCTAATGCTAAAATAAAGTGTTTTGTAAAAGGAGATAAACCTTGAGCTTCAGGATTTAAGCTAAACTCTAACTACTATGGTAGGATGAGATTTTCATGGGGGGCAGATTATCCTACATCCGCTCACTGCAGGGTTTCTTGCACCTTCCTCTGAATTATCTGGTGCTGCCCGCTGTTGGAGACAGGACAGTGGATAAGATGGACCTTGGGTCTGATCCAGTCTGGCAATTCCCTTGTTCAACGAACCCATCAGTGGAGCTTCCCATCGGGCAGCTGGTCTCATTGACAGCGAGGCAGGGACCTTTCCACAGCCGGCACTCAAACCCGGGACCCTCCTGGGCTCTGTAGGCAGATCTACCAGGGGGTCAAAAAGGAGCCTATCCCTGGCAGAGCTGGTAGGAGCTGTGCAGAATTCTCAGCTGGGAGATGGGCCTCCGCTCTGGCTAAGCCCATGCTTGTCATGCTGAGCTGCTCTTACACCCAAGTTTGCCTGCCCCTGGCTGAGCTGGAGGGACCACATGGTGCTGAGCTTGGGGGGGAGTCGCTGGAAGGAGCTGTGCTGAGCTGGTCTCCTGTGCAGCTTTGCCAACTCTCCCAGCTCTCTGGGTGACTGCAGCCAGAATCTCCCAAAGCTCCAGATCTCGCCTGCAGGAAAGCCCCGTTGATTGGATGCCTTCCCCCACTTGCCCGCCTCCTGGGGAAGAGCAACCAATCAGGGCTGCTGCAGGAGGTGGGCAGAGCACTCTCTCTCTCCTGCCTGACACCTTTGTCACAGGAGGGGATGACACCAGGGAGCAGAAAGAAGCAAGCAGTGCAGGGCAAATCCTCTGCTCCTCCCCTCTCTCCAGGCCTAGGGGGGAGAATCCCTGGAGCTGTACCCCTAGCCTGGAAAGGGGAGCAGGGATCCTGCTGCAGCCCCTCAGCCCTGGGAGAGGGAGGAAGAACCTCTGGAGCTGCAGGAAGAGCAGAGGCAAGGTGGGAGAGCAGAACTAACTGTCGGGAGAAGAGGGCTGGGCAGATGTGGGGGCAGAACTGATGTGGGGACTGGGGAGATCGGATTCGTTGGGGGACAAAATTAATTGCTGGGCACAGGGCTGGGCAGATAAGGAGGTCAGAGTCCTGGCAGTGGGAAGCAAAAACACCCTGCCCAATAAACTTGGGAGAGGTGGGAACATTAATTGGCCCTTCCCACACATTGGGGATGGGCAGGGGGACAGCTAAAATCAAAGCACAGACCAAAAAACACAATATAACCTTTTTAAAAAAAATCTCATGGGTTTTGGCTCAATCTGATGATTCGGGGGAGTCTCACGCAGGATCTTTGAACCTCTGGGTTTGCATGGGAGACTCACGATCCCCAGCTGAGCTGGTAGGAGGTGCACCAGGATGCTTCTCTGGTTAGCTGGTACTGGTAGGAGGTGAGTTGAACTGGTCACAGCTGGGACATGTCTCCAGCAGAGTTGGTAGGAGTTGCACTGACCTGGGCTTGGCTGGGGGTGAAAGACAGGTTGGTGTGCTCGGTGCTTAGTCCTTGGTGAGGGAAGTTAAGGAGGTGTGAAGCTTGGTGGTGGCCCGGGCAGACTCCACAGCCTGAGGCTGTCTGCCCAGCTTGAGAAATTCGTTTCCACCATTTCCCCCAAATGGCAGGAGGCGTGACGTCCTCCTGCTCTGCTCTCGCCTGCCTGACACAGAAAGGGGGGGGGGGGGATTGTGCTGCACAAAGGCCACTTCTCCTGCTGAGCCTTGGCAGTAGTGAAGCTACCCTATCTAGTCTCCTGTCTTCATATGCCTCCCTGGAGGGGGACAGGTGCTGCAGACAGCTGCACCAGTCAGGAAGCTCCCTGCTGCCTCTCACATCTGCATGAGCTTACGCCACCATGCCAAGGGAGAGGGGCTCTCTGTGGGGAAATCATGCCCCAGTAGGGGTGGAAAGGGGCCATGCAGGCTGGAGCCCTGCTCTCACGTGCTATGTGAGCTCATTAGTACACAAAGGCAGCTCACTGGCTGCTAATTAAGCAGCTTTGTCTCTAATGCTAGATTCTTAACCCTTTATTTCTCATCTTCTTTACTAGCAGGTCTGACTGTGGAGCAGCAGGTCCAGTGGCTAGTGCTAGGCACTGCTCCATGGGAGACCCTGCTCTCTCATTTCCCAAACCAGCAGCAGGGCCCTCTTGGCTAGGGGCTTGCACCGTCCTGCAGAGGAAGCAACCAGTCAAGTCTTGGTCTGTTGCTCCCTGGGGCTGGGCCTAGTGCTGGCATCCTGGCCACTGCTCTGCCTGGGCTTCTCTACTGTCCTAAAGGAGGCCTGAGCTTTTGGAGCTGTTGCAGCCTAAACATGGGAGACCTCAAATCTGGCCAGTATTGTAGCTCTGGGTCACAGAGGGGCCTGGGACTGAATCTCAAGAGCACAGTCCTGTCTCAATTTTTATATAACCAATCAGCAACCCTTTTGTAGCTCCCCACAGCTAATAAAACGTATTGCTCCATGCACTTCCATTGGCTGCGAGAGCTAATGAAAGGAGACACGTGCCCTGTTGTTATTTGCTTTGGGTTGCATCTCACCTGGGAGCACTGGTCCACCCCAGTTCTTCTTCCTTGTGTAGGCCCATTCTGAGGTGCCACCAAGAGACAAGGTGATTGAAGCGGACATTAGGAAGGGCCGAAGGAGAGGAATCTGCTGCGGCAGGGGCAGTGACTCCCTCTGCACCTGTGCAGGGGTAGACATGTGGATGTGGCATGTGCCCTGGCATGCAGTGCAGTGCCAAGGAGGCAGCTGGTGAAGTTGGTAGGTGAAGTGAGATGTTATTCCCATTCACTGGGAAAGATTGCCCCCTACTCATTTGGCCCATTATTTATTTGTTAGATATAGCTTTATAAACACAGACTCTCTATCTAGCACCATCTCACGGCAAAGACACACCTTCCCTTGTGGCTCCACTCCCCAGATGATGCCAGCATAACTCCAGGAAGAGGGTTAGTTAGTTTGCTGCCGCACAAGAAGAGTACAAAGCATTGTTTTTGTAGGTCTTACAAAAATGGAAGCTGTATCGAAAACATTCTCGGTGACTGAATGTTGATGACCTGTATTGCTATATGGGTCATAGGTGACCCATATATGAATGCTCTTACAGGCAGATTTGGAGTGGCTAGTGGCACTCCATATGCACTATCAGCGCCAAATCCTGAGCATAAAGTGGTTTGGCTTTGTGCAAATGTCACAATTTCCCAAAGATCTGGTCTTCCTTCACTCGCTCATTATATACAAAAGTGGTGCTGCATGCTCTTCCGCCATGTTGCCGCAATGGACAAAATCACTTCAGTGTACTGACATGTCCTGACCCTTCCTGGCACTGCCTGTGGGACTGCTCCGGAGATGCCTGGATCCCACAGGATTGAGCCAGATCTGAGAACTTAATTACACTATGCTTGGTGCAATGCTATCAACCTCAGTCACTCTGACTGGCCCAAGGGTCCTGTGCAAGGTGCTGTACAAACACAGCACGGAGAAATGCACCCGCCCAGCAGTTTAGCTGAGGACGATGTTTCAAGCTTTGTGCAGTTTCCACAAATGCTGGAGGTGGGGGGCTGCACGTCAGGAGTGAGCGGGAGGCCGACAGAGCCATGTGGAGGGTCCAGACTTGAACAACAGGGTGCTGCAGGTCAGGCCTGAAGGGCATGGCCAGGGCTGGACTAGCAGGCAGTACTGCGGGGCAGACGAGGTGGTGCAGTGAGGGCAGGGATGTCTGTCTTCCCGGGACTGGATTTGGACCTGTGCTCCTTTCCCCTGCCGTCCGAACAGCCCCGGACTTTCACTCCACTTCCCGCTGAAGGGAGTTTGCAGCCACGCCATTCAGAGAATTGCCTCCGCCGAGTGCATTGCCCCAGGCGTGGGGCGGATGCCGGGTGCCCATCCCCTGCACGCCTCACATACCCACCCAGCTCCTCCCCTGCAGCGCTGCTGCTGCTGCTTCGGGTGTCTGTGGGGGGGGAGGGGGTGCCGCGTGTCATTGGCCAGACGGCGGGGGCACGTGGGGGCTGGGTGTAGCCTGCAGGCTCAGCGGGGGGAGCCGGGGCGCGCGCCCGCCCGCCTGACTCACTCGCTGCCTCTAAATAATCCCAGTCCGGGCTGCGGAGGAGAAGAAGGCAGGACAAACAAGAGAGCCGAGTGCAGGAGCGAGTCCGGCCGGACGGGACGGGACGGGGGCGGCACAGGCACAGAGCTGGGGAGCCCGAGCCCGGAGGCAGGGCGATGGAGGGATCGAGCCCTTTGCAGAGGCTCTTCGGTGCCACCTTTGCTCTCTCGGCGCTTTTAGCTGTGGCGGGTGAGTTGTTTGCATCGTAGGCAGCTTTGCTTTGTGTATTCGGGGGAGGGCAGCGCCAGGCAGGCCAGTGGGGCCGTGCCAGGGGGTCAGATCCCGCAGCTGTCCCTCCCCCCCCGCCCGGCCCCGCCGAACATTGGCCTGCCGCTCCTCGCACTGGCCGGCCTGCTGCAGCGCCGGGCACGCTCCCCGTGCTGAAGAGCTGGGGTGCCGGGGGGGCCCTCTCCGGCCTGGCTCGCCTGTCACTCTCCGCCTGCCGCTGCAGAAAGAAGTCCGGGATCCTCTGGCTCTGGGCTGGAGAGGGGCCCAGCGGCTGATGGGTGACGGTGGGCTGAGAGCGGGTCCAGCTCTGTAGGGCGGACACTCAGCATCTCCTCCATAACGCCACCCCCCCGACGCCTCGCTCTTAGACGGCCCCTTTCATCAGCAGTGGACTTTGTGCAGCCCACCCCCAGGAGGCGGCGTGCCCCCGTTGTACCGAGCGGGAGGTGAGACGGGGCGGGCACAGAACAGGGTCGCTTGGCCGTGAGAGGCTGTGGAGACAGTCCAGGACTAGGAGGGCTGGCTCCCGGTTTCTAGCTTACACAAGCCAGGACAGGCGCCTGCTCTAACGATCAGATAACGACCCCCTCCTACATAACAAAGCGCCGGCCTTGTGTGCATGGCGGTGAGCTGGGGAGGCAGGCTGTGAGAGCAGGGATGGCCTAGGGTGGTAGGGACGGGGTGAGAGGGTGGAATATGTGGATAACAGGGGGAGAGGGACACGGTGTGGGAAGAAACGCAGGGTGCAGCAGGGAAAAGACAGGCTGCCCTGGCTGGAGCAGGGGTCCTGGGGCAGTCAGGGGGATATACGGGTGGTGGTGTCAGTTTTGGTTGGGAGGAGTACCCGTTTTCCCCTCCCAAAGCAGACACCTCCTTCCAGCCCAGAAGGGCTGGGATACAGAGCCTCAGAGGAGATTTTTACCTTCCTGCCAAGTCCTTGGGGCCACGTAAGCAAATGTTTCCAAAAGTGGCCAGTGGTTTTGGGTGCCTCTGTTGGGAGCCCAACGTGGGGACAGCCTGGGATGCGTTCTCAGGGGACTCATGACTAGTCAAAGGCCGTGGGAGCTGGATGTGCTGCATGGCTCTGAAAATCTGGCCCCAGCTGTCCCAGACATTGAGGCGCCCAAAATCACTGGCTACTTTTGAAAATTTGGCCCATCCTCCGCCTGCTAACAATAGGGTGTGGCCAGGGAGACCTGCTGGAGAGAGGAGTCATCCCCTGGGGAGGGGGAAGCTCAGTTACTTGCGATATGTAAATGTGCAGAGCTGATTGGAGCCCATTCTGCACCCCCTCCCCTGGGAGGAATGCACTAGAGGGGCTTTTCCAGCCCAGTCTCCTATGCCTCCCTCTGTCCTGGCCCTACAGTATGAACCATATGCCCCTGTAGTGGAGGCAGCTGGCACAACAGACACGTGGGGGACACATACTTGTCACCCTTGTGTCTCTGTAAGCAGCCAGCTCCTCTCTGTGAACAGACCCAGCTCTGTGTGTGGAGCCTGGGCCAGCTGGCTGTAAAGATCCCTGGGGCTGAGTTTCTGAGTGCCCAGGAGACTTGCGGAGAAGCACAGGGCAGGTAAACAGCCTCACTTTTTGACAAATCCTCACTCCCCACTGGCCCTTCAGCTCTCTCCTCTTCCTCCTACGCTGTCGCTCATGGCAGTGCATTGATGGAAGATGAGGTCATGCAGAACCAGGCCGGGCAGCAGAGACAGCAATTTGACCTGGTGCCCAAGCTCTTCCGCTTTCTCAGGCGGGGCTAAAGGAGCAGCAGCAGCGTTTCTGAAGCCTCCATTCAACACTGGCCCATCTGCCCTGAGCACACCCTGTGGATGTGGGATTAGCTCTGAGGAGCCTTGCTATTAAAAGACTAATTAGTAATAACTCCCTGAGCAGTGGCTTAGGCTAATGAGAACCATGCTGTTCAATGCAGCTCTGAGCAATGAGCTCTCAGCTCATGCACGTCCACCTTCTCTGGGGCACATAGGTGGGGGGGGGGCAGGCTGTTCCTGGGATCAACCTCTGTCTTAATGCCTGCAGCATGAGCCAGCATGGCAGAGAGAAGCGTGGTGTCAGGGGACAAACCGCCCCAGTGCCTGGTAATGGGCGATGCAGCCTTTCGCTCCAGGAATTACCCATTTGAATCCTGCCCAGCTCGGTGTGGAGGGACCTAGAAGATACACCCAGCGGCCAGCTGTTTGGTAGCCCCCGTGTGAAATTAATTGGTGGGTTTCAGCCCAGCACCCGGGCACACCCCCAAAACCACTTTCACACTTGGCTCCTTGGCTGGCAGTGTCGTTAGTGAAACCAGGGGCTGAGTAGCTGTGGAGGAGTCCCCCTCTGCTCCCTATTGAGGGGGCAAGAGTCCCAGCAGGTCAGTGCCAAGGCCTCACTGGCTGTCAAGGGATGGGGCAGAAGGCGCTTGCCCTGCACTGTGTGAACTGCACCTGCCCTAGCAATGGAGATGTTCCATCTCCAGGGGAGCCTCTCACAGAAGGCTGGTCTGCTGCACAGAGCCATCTACTGTGGGAAACGGGGAGCATGCAGAAGCGGGTGGAAAGACTTCTGCTGGGCACTCCTCGGGGCAGATGCCCTGATGGACCCTGGGGGCCTCCCTGCGCACCCAGGAAATGGACACGGACAGAAAGTGGCCACTGGGTAAGATGCATTTTCTTGGGGCAGCTCTGAGCTGTCTGAGGGGATGACCCCTCTGGTGCTTGCTTGCTGTTCGGCATGGCAGCTGGCCCCGTCTTCATGCAGTGATAGGCCTTTGCCCTGTACCCCTCTGCTCCCCTCAGCCTGGCTCCTGTGCCTGCAGAGTGTTCGTTCCTTTGGAGATGCCAGTTTTTCAATTTTTCACAACTATAAACTAACTGCACTGAAATATCAGACGCTTGGTCGATCTCATTCCTGGGGTAAGTGCATCTAGCGCCTTCTTCCACTCGCCCCACTCTGCTCTGCTTCCTGCACTGCTGGGATACAGGTCTAGAGAGCGGAAGGGGTAACGCTCACTCCTCCGCTTACTCGCCAAAGAAGAAGGCAATGCTGGCTCTGAGTGTCCATAGTCCACCCGTTCCTCCCAGGAAGTCTGTGATCATTTCACTGCCTCCCCCAGCCCAGGGAACTAGGAGAAATGGGCTGGAACAAAGCACATTGAAGTGGAATAATAGAGAAGTTCCCTAAGAGTGAGAACTGTGTAATGGAAAACAGATTGCCTAGGGACAAAGCCCTGGGGCATAAACTGAGGAACCACTGGAACCAACGGGGGATGGTCAAGGTGTGGAGAGGGATGGGGGGGCTGGACATGGCAGATGGGGGGGGGGGCTCACTGTTAGACTGCAAGATGTGGGGTTACTTGCAGGGAAGATTGGCTTCAGCAGCTCCTTGATGGGTCACTGGGGCAGCTGGAGTCAAAGCAAAGGCCCAGTGGCAGAATGGTGGGTGCCGATGGTTCCCCTCTCCCTGAGTCCCCAACGCCCTCCTGCTCCTAGCACACCTCACCGTAGGCATTGCCTTGCGTTGCTAGAGGAGGCAGAGACATTCAGGCCCAAGAGGAGACCTGGGGACTCTCCTGGATGTCTCCTCGGCAGATGCTGTGGAACTGCATTAGAGGCACTGAGAATGCAGGTTGGGGGCCATGGATACCGTGAGGGTGGGAGCTGGGCAAGTCCCTCTGTCCTGACTCTGCTATTTCAGTCCTGGAATCCCATGCCTCGCACTGCTGCTGTGTCTCGATCATGCCCTGCAGCACCCAGGGCGGACTCAACCTTGGGCCCCTCATACACAGCCGTGCCACTGCTCTTCAGGCCATGCTGCACCCAAAGAAACATGGATGAGCTTTGTAAATGCAGGATATCAGCGTTTGAATTGTCCTGCAAGATCAGATTTAAGTCAAAGGCCTGGGTCTGTAGCTGGCTCATGTGTGTGTGGGTTCCCTGGTAGTTAGTGTTTGTAATGACTTTGTGGCCTTGGTTACAGGTGACTTCTGTGATGTGAACCAGTGTCAGAATGGGGGTACCTGCGTGGCTGGCACCAATGAGACTCCGTTCTCCTGTATTTGCCCTGATGGCTTCACTGGGATTGACTGCAATGACACAGACGAAGGTACGGTCCAGGCAGGAGAGGGGTCCAGGTAGGAGAGGGGTCCAGGTGTTCCATCTGATCTGTACGTTGTTGTGATGCAGCAACAATAACACAGCAAAGTGCGTGGATCTGTTGGATCCATGTGTGTCTTGGGGGCACCAGCACATGGCAAAGTGCCTGTGTTATGACCTCCTCCACTGGCTGGTTCCAAGTTCCAACCCTGCCAATGGCCTGTGCAGGGTGTTGTTGTAACATTGGTGTCTAAAGCAAGGATGTGAACACTGGTAGATCTTGGGCACTTAGCATGAGCTTCTTCTCCTGGGGAAATAACCAACACATTGTCAAGGCATGTGTCATACTCTTCTCTAGTGACTCGTTTACTGCAGGATAACATCTTAATACTGCTACCATGCAATGGACTGGTAGAGGTCTCTGTTATGGAGCTGGTTTCCAGTTTCAAGCACTGATGACTACCAATGCAGGCTTCTACCAGATTCACACACACCTCTGGGGCACTAACACAGTGCCAAATGCATCCATATCCCTGTGGCCTGGTCTACACTTACCGGCAAATTCAGCGGCAGTTCTGAGTGCTGTCTCCACTATGCTGCGCCGATGGGAAATGTGTACCCAGTGACGCAGTGTTACTCTTTTTCCGGGGGTGGTTTTATTAAATTGACTTCCGGATCAATCGAGCAAGTCTTCACTTCTTCTCAGTTGAACCGGATAAATCAATCTGACGGCGGCGAATTTGCCACCGTCAATGTAGACATAGCCTGCGGGGTCACCGCGTCACAGTAAAAGGCATGCTTGTACCAGAGTGCTGCATCTCTGGAACCACGTGGAGTCTTCCTTTCCCTATTCCCATTCGACAGCTGTTTGCTTCCTCTGTTTCCCTTCCCCAGGCCCCTGCTACCCTAATCCCTGCCACAACAACGGGGTGTGCCAGATGGTGCCCAACCGGGGTGATGTCTTTACTGACTATATCTGCAAGTGCCCCTCAGGATATGAAGGAACCCATTGCCAAAACAGTGAGTCTGGGCTGCTTTTGTGCGGGAGGGGGCACCGAGCACTGGCTCTGGGGGAGATGAGGACATGGCAGTATGACTTCCCTGCACGAGTAGCTGCCAAGATGGGAGGGGGGAGCATGGAGACCAGGTGTCCACGGGTGGCTCGTGTTGTGTTTGTGCCCCAGTCGCCTTCCAGATGTTGTTGGGGGTGGAGTGGGGGAGCTGTACGTGCCTAATCCAGCAAGAGGCCACGTTGGGTTTGTTTCCACCAAGGCATGGGATATTTTTCATCCTGAGAATGAACGCACTGGGAACGCGCTGGGAACGCACTGGGCAGCCTCGCACGGCAACTCACTTGCTTCACACGCCTCTGGACTGACTTGCTGGCTTTGGTGCCTGCTGGCAGCCGTTATGTGATTCCATCCATTCTGCAGCAGCCCATCTGTCAGATCTGCTCTGGATTACTGGTCCTGGAGCTACCGCTGGAAATCCAGGAGCTGGGGGGTAGGGGAGACATAGGGGCGAGCACGGGGTGGGGGCTGGGAGCTGGGGCCACTTGGGATAAGTAGGCCAGTATCAGGTGAGATGCAGGGCGTGGTGTAGGGTGGCATGTGGGGAGGTGCCAGAAGAGACGGAGGTACTGGGGAGGATGCCATTGCCAACTCTTGGTAAGATGCAGGGCCTGCTGGTGGGTACAGTGTTGGACCAGAGCCAGGTGGGATGCAGGAGCTGGCGCCAGGTAAGATGCAGGGTTCAGCACTGGGAGAACCATAGAAATGATAAAGATACTGAGTATGAGGCCAGTTCAATAGGTGTCTGGCCTCTGCATCTTAACCACAGCCTGGGCAATGGCAGCGCTGCTTTTAGGACATGTGGGGCTCTGCCTGCTGAAGAGGGGAATCTGTGCATCAGCTGCAGCGTAGAGTGGGACCATCCCCAGAGCTGCATATAGAGGCATGGAAGAATCAGTGCCCCTAAGCTCAGCCCACTCCGGTAGTAGAGGCTCCCTCTGACAGTGGCATGGTTGGGCATCTCAGCTAGAGCCCCCACCACTACAAGCAGCTGGGCAGTCACCACGAGGGCCGGTAGGGATGCAGTTCGAACAGCCTCTTGGATTAAAGCGCTTGACCGAGCAGCTGCCTGCTGATAACTCTCTGCATGGGTTACAAGATTCCCAGGCCCATCTGTGGTTCTGGGTTTGAGGCTGGGGGTGCAGCGTCTCTCTCTTTTCTTTCCTCCTCTCTCCCCTAGACATGAACCAGTGCTCCTCACAGCCATGCAAAAATGGAGGCACCTGCCTAGACCTGACTGGCGACTATGCATGCAAATGCCCCACTCCATTCTTGGGGAAGACCTGCCATGTCCGTAAGTCCCTGCGCATGACAGGTTGTTACAGACACCCACACCCCCACTTCCTGTTGTCTCTCTCTGCTCTCAGCAGCACCAGCAAGCACAAAGGAGGCCCTGTTGGTTGGTATTAGGAAGAACTGAGCTCGGTGACTTTTGTAGCCAGCCCACCCATTCAGTTGTCTGCCAGGAGTCCCATGACATGGGAGAGCCCAGTGCTAATGAAATTAGGGCTGGAGGCGGCATCCCAGAGAGAGCATTGAATCCCCTATGGAGGGTCTTCCACTCATCTCACTTCTCAGGACTGTGAGATAGTCCCAGAGACTGGGTCCCAACACATCCCAGAAGAGCTTTCCCTCTTCAGATCTTCTTACGCCTTGTTGCGGTGATGGGACAGCCCTGGTGGCTGGATGGTGGAGAAGGGAGGTTTATACAAGGAGTATTCAGGCCATCCAGTGCTCTGATGATGGTGAAGAGCTCCCTGGAGAGCTCTACACACACCTGGACATCTGCTTCTCTGAGAGTGCTTAAGACAGTTGCAGACCAACTGGGCCTGAGCAATCTTGGTTTGGGAAGTGCTGAGGGCAGAGCGGTGGGGAGGGGTTAAGGAGAAGCCAAATGTGGCTGGGGAGTAGGAGGAATCAGGCATTTTTATGAGCCACCAAACCAGTGCCCCAAGTGGGCAGTGAAGGTCCCTGCTCTGGTCTAGTTTCCATTTCATGCCCAGGAGACAGAGGTGTCTCCAGAGTTCAAGGAACATGATGGCCCGAGTGTCACATTCTCTTTCTCTCTCTTCCTCTCTGTTCTCGCTCTTTCTTTACTGACGACCTACCTCTCTTTTCAATTCCAATCTCCCTCCCTTTTCTTGCCCCTTTTTCCCTTCCCCTGCCCCAGGCTGTGCCGTTTTGCTGGGCATGGAGGGAGGGGCCATCGCAGATGCCCACCTGTCAGCCTCATCTGTGCACTATGGGTTCCTAGGCCTGCAGCGCTGGGGTCCCGAGCTGGCCCGACTCAACAACAAGGGAATTGTAAATGCCTGGACTTCCAGCAACTATGACAAGAGCCCCTGGATTCAGGTACCAGCTGGCTGGAACACACCACTCTGTGTCCTTCTGAACTTTCCCTGCGGGTCGTCATAAGCTCGTTGCAGAGCACAGGCTTTGTGAAGCACCACGCACTAGGCAGTGCTGGAGACAGGATGCTGGGCTGGTTGGAACCCTGGTCTGTTCTCACGTGGCAGTTTTGCCAGCTCTTCCCCATTCTCCGGGGCTGGGGACTGTGCTGGATTCTGCCAGCCAGTGGGAGTGTGAACCCCTCTCCTATTCCCTGCTGAAATCTCCACCGAGGAGAAGGAACAGTTTCAGATGGGAAGCTTCCTAATGTTGATATGACTATAAGGGGGGTGTCCCAGGGCAGCTTCCCTTTGAGGGTCGCTGGCGCTTCTTGAGGCAGGATGCTCAGTCTCCTGGGAAAAGGTACTCAGGAAACACCTGGCATTGCTGTGCAGCAGTGCTCTGGCCTTACAGATGGGCATCCTTCCCTCCGGGACTGGGATCGGGACGTGAGGCTGTGGGGCTGGGGAGTTCTAGCACAGGAACAATGGGGGATGGACAGAGCACCCACTGCAAGGGTGCTGAGGCTGAGTTTGTTCCCAGGAGTCCAGCTGGGCTGCAGGTCACATAGACCAGTGGTTCCCAACCTTTTTCAGTGAAAGCCCCTCTAGTTAACACGGGGTAAAACACACCCCCCCCCCAACCCTCTGACCCGTCCCCCCACCAGCCATAAACGTATATAACCCCTATAAATACATATAATAATAACACTAAATTACATTCATAATAATGATAATAAATTACTCTTAGCTGTTCCATGCACACTGCACCATCTTAGCGAGAACCCAGGCAGGTATGGGGCCCGGAGATGCTCTGGCGCGAGGGACTTGGGTTGCTGCTCCCTGGTGGAGGTGGGGCTGCTCCTTCGCTCCAGCGGTGCACAGCTCAGAGCTGTGGCTCCCTGGGGGGCTGCTTCTCTGCTGCATCTGGGTGCCCAGCAGGTATGGGGCTCATGGGGGCTGCTGTGCCTGGCCAGCACAGAGCTTGGAGCGGCTCGACTGGATCTCAATATTACAGGAGCCTCACAGACCCCTTGTAATCTTTGGTGCCCCTGCAAGGGGGTCGTGGACCCCAAGTTGGGAACCACTGACATAGACTAATAGTATATTCTGGAAGGGCAGAGAGGGCCCCGCGGGGACCATACTGTGTATTAGGTTCTGTAGTGAGTTCCCCACCTCATCCCAGTAACCCTATGTCATGCCCCAGGTAAACCTGCTGAGGAAGATGCATCTGACTGGGATCATCATGCAGGGTGCCCGCCGTGTGGGCCAGGCAGAGTACGTCCAATTCTTCAAAGTAGCGTACAGCCTGGATGGGCGGGTGTTTGTGTTCTGCAAGGATGGGAACCAGGATCGAGACAAGGTAGGTACTGCAGTAATGGGCTTGCTGTCTTCACACATCGGAGGGAAACAAAAGGGGAGGAGGTGTGTCGAGGGAGAGGGGCGAGAAGGTTGCACTGGGGGTATTGACACGTGGCCGTGTTACCATTGTGAAATTATGGCTTTAGGGGTGTCTTGTATCACTTCATGGGGGTGGCATCTGCTCAGAGGAGATGCTGTGTCATTGCAGGAACTGTAGATGGCATTCTCAGAAAGGTACTGAGAACGATAAATACCGGAGGTTTCATAATATAAATGATTACACACACACACACACACACACACACACACACACACACACACACACACACACACACCCACACACACACACACACACACACACACACACACACACACACACACACACACACACACACACACACACACACACACACACACACACACACACACTACACCTGCCTACACAGACAGAGCACAGCAACGAGTCAACAGGCAGAGAATCCCTGATTTGTGACTAACTCCCCAAGTTTGCTTTGCTCTGATTTGTGGGCTGTGATTCAAATGTTTCTGGGCTGCCTCCACTGAGTACATCTCCTGTTTAAAATGTTTGTCAAGCACTCAGGGAGCTGATACACTACCACATTTCTTGGGTGACCAGCCACACAACAAGAAGAGCAAACAGCACCCAGTCAAAGTGAAGAGTACACAAACTCTCCAAAGCTGGTGATGATTTGTTCAGCCCCATCATACCTAATCTTGACAGCAGTTACGTTTGTGGGAAACAGGATTGGTCTTTGAACAATTTGCTAGTGGGGCTGAACTGGTAACAAATAATTCAAGCACCGTTACTATATACTACAGTATACAATACTGTATATATATTTACAGAACCAATAGTGCATATGTACTGTATCTACTTGCCCAGTCAGCTGACGTGTAAGCTGACCTACTAATTTACACTAGTTCAAAGCATTCCTCAGCGTGGGTGCTGAGTTGTTCTGTCACGTAGCTTTTGCCGTTGAGTCTACAAGATAAAAATCAGACTGCTGGGTCAGGGACTACTATGGACAAGGTTACACGGTAGAGAAGAGATGAGGACTCGATATTGACCCACGTTCTTGGCCACTAAATACACTCCCCTTGGCTTCTGCCTTTGCAGGTTTTCCCGGGGAACGTGAATAATGATGGCATGCAGACCAACATGTTCAATCCTCCGATCACAGCCCAGTACATCCGCATCTACCCTGTGGTGTGTCAGAGGGCCTGCACGCTGCGCTTTGAGCTGGTTGGCTGCGAAATGAATGGTAAATGTCTACCTTAGGCCAAGGATATGGCCTGCTGCTCTGGGGCACTCATTTCCCTGTCTGACGGATCTCTGAGGCAGATGTACATGTGCACAGCACAGGCTGTGACTTCAGCAGATCACACGTGTGGGGCTGAGTCAGTGCTTGGGTGGGTGACCTCTGAAGATACCCCAGATGCAGGAACTGGCTGTTGAGACTCAATAGTGGGTGTTCTCCCCTCTGAGTCAACGCTCACCTTAGTGTCCCAGTGTGGCACTAAGAGGTGCCGTGCTGCAGGGAGTGGTGCGGGCGACTTGGTAGAGGGTGCTGTCGCCTTGGAGTCATGACTGATCCCAGTGCAGTGCTATGGGATTTTGTAATGCTGGAGTTGTCTTTCTGACGAGACCTGACAACCCCTGGTTATGAAAGATCCATTGGCTCCTCTCATGAGAATAGGGGTGTTAACTCCAGCGTCTCAGCCAGGTCACATTTTAGGTAATGACATTCGACTCCCTAAATCCTTCCCAGGCAGTTCTAGTTAAGAGTCAGGATCTTTCTTCACTTCCTCCCAAACCCCTGAATAGCGCTGCTGTGCGGCTGTTGAACAGCTGCCTAGATCATTTCCCAGCTGGCTGAAACAACTTGGGTAGAGTTTGCAAAATTCTTTAGGATCAAAGTCCCCTAGAAAATGTAACTTAGTAATAGGTTCAGCCAATCAGATTTCTCTCTTGCCAGCTCGGCATTCCTAGCATGACACATGCGCTAGGCAGTGCTTGTCACAGTGGGCACAGTTTTGAGTCTCTGGATTGCTCCCGTGGGGAGCCAGGATTTCAGTTCTCGTTGAAGCGTTGCATGATGTGTGTTGTCCAGGCTTGTTGCCAGGGAGGTGGGGAACAAACCCCTGCAGATTGGCTGTTTGGTGGCCCCGATGCATCGCTAGTGGGATTGGTGCGTCCGTGTCACAGCTGGGACCTTCAGCAGAGGCCAACGATCAAATGAGGTGTGGAGACCTGCCTCTCCTTAGGGGTGAAGGTTCAGGGCTGAGGCGCAAGAGCAGGGTGGAAGAGGAGTGAAGCTTGCCCTGGCCCATGCTGTAACTGCTCTGGGGGATAGAAAGGGCTCCGTCTCCAGGGCTGTCAGTCTTCTAAGTTCACCTTAGAGCTCCGAGGGCATGGAACATGCCATGACCCCAGTAGTGCTTGGACCCTGCCAGGGCCCTGTCCCTCTCAGGTGGGCGGGGGGAGCCTGGCAGCGGGAGCCGCGCAGGAATACTGCAGCACAGGTCAAATCCCTGGGAACACCTACGGCAAGGAACTGGAATTAGCCCATGTGGACACAGGATCTGGAGTTCATCTGGAGTGGAGCTTTTCAGGGAAAGTGAGCAATGTTTGTGGTGGGGACTGGTAGCGGCCTTGGGGCCAGATGCTGGCTGACAGGTCGGTGCCCCCAGCTACTTTGGCGCTGGGAGCTGAAGTCTAATTCCACCTGAAGTCAATGTCTGTGCTTTGGTTTTCCATCCCGTTCCTCCCCCGGCCCCACCAATCTTCTCTTTGTCTGCGTCAGTGAGCACAGTGACACCCACGGGTGACAATGAGAATTGCAGGGCTGCTCACCTCTTCCTTGTTGCAAGTTACAGTGCCAACTGCCCCATGGATCAGGTCCAGCTGGGCACTGCTCTCCCTTCCTCTTCCCCACTTGGGGGGCTTGAAGGGCCTCAGGCAGCCGCCACACTCCAGTCCGGGGTTTGTTTCCCTGTGGTGATGGTTTTCAAGAGACTTCTCTAGGCTGGGGAATGCTACTGGGCCCAGAAGGAAAAAGGATCTTGCCCCTGGAGTGGATCTGCACATGTGCTATGCTGAGAGAGGCATGGGTATGGGGGCTCAGGGTTCAACCACATTTCTGGAGGGGCAGTAATGACAATGTGGTCCCTACCATCCTCCTACAGCATGGGGGTGCTGTCACGCAATGAATGATCCTTTCAGGGGAAAATAGGTAGCAGATAAAATGCAGCACTGGAAAAAATGTAAACCTTCCCAATCGAATGACCTCTATTGCCTTCTCAAGAGAGACAGGGAGTTTTGAAGTCCCAGCTCTGTGTATATTTGGGGTTCCTGCTCTGTGCTCATAGCTCAGTGCTTTCTATGTCTTCGGCATCCCTGCTGTCTATATTTGTGGTCTCTGCTCTTTGCATCTTTGGAGTCCTTGCTCTGTATTTGTCTGGGATTCTTGGGTCCCTGCTCTGTGTTTAGCTGGGATTCTTGGGTCCCTGCTCTGTGTGTCTTTGGGATGATTTTGCTGCTGGACTCCTCCCTTTCACTGTGTCTATAAACCGTTGTGTTACAATGTATTTCAACACGGCAGGTTGTTCGGAGCCCCTGGGCCTGAAATCCCGCCTGATCTCTGACCAGCAGATCACAGCCTCCAGTGTTTACAAGACATGGGGCATTGATGGCTTCACCTGGTACCCACATTACGCCCGCCTGGACAAGACAGGCAAGACCAACGCTTGGACTGCACTCAACAATGACCAGTCTGAGTGGCTGCAGGTGTGTCCCCATTACCCCACAGGGGCTGTCCCAGCAGGGAGGTAGGAGAGTCTGGTGATGTGAGCACAGGCCTGGGGGCCAGGAGTACATGAGCTCCAATAACAACGCATACTGACTCTCTCTATGGCCTTGGGCAAGGCACCGGAGTTTTCTGCCTCAGTTTCTCCATCTGCAAAATGGAGCTAATAGTCTGTTACAGCTGCATGAGAGGCCACATATTCATAATGTGAAGGGCTGGATGCAGCATGCCTAATCAGGGTTACTGGTCTTCCTTCCTTCCCAGAGGGCTTGGGTTTCACCTGTTAGGAGACTGAGCGCCAGAGATGGCACCCAGACTGGGGGAAGGCAAAGGAAACTGTATCCCTATTTTGGGGCCTGGTGGACATTGCGTGACTGCTCCACAGCCCAGAATAACTGGAGTACAAAGAGCCCTAGGTATTCCCTCCCCTAACCCTGATCTGCCCACTCCTGCCTCTGGCCATGCCCCTGGTGCACCAGTATGCCAGGCAGCAGTGTAGGGTTGCCTGTGTTTGTTCTATGCTACCCCTGTACAGAGGGAATTCCCCAGGGGGCATGTGGGACCCCCTCACCCCCCTTAATGCACTGGGCTGGAGTGGGGGTAGATCCTACCCATGTTTCCAGTCTGCCAGGGCAGCTGTGTGACGTGTGCACTGGGCTGTCCTAGGCAGTGGTGGATATTCGCTTAGCTGGAGTGTGTACATGCGGAGCCCAGGACTGGAACAGCAGAGGGGCGGCTGGAGGGCCATCAGCAGAGCTGCATGGATGAGACTTGCCCAGCTCCTGCCTGCCGTCTCTGCCTGGGTCTCTAAGCTTGTCCCTCTTGTCCCACCCGGCTCGCTTTGGGGGCAAAGCAAGTGGACATCCTTTGAAAATGCCCCGTCTCTGGCAGGTCGACCTGCTGACTCAGAAGAAGGTGACCGGCATCATCACCCAAGGGGCTCGGGATTTTGGGCACATTCAGTATGTGGCGGCCTACAAAGTGGCTTACAGTGACGATGGGATGACCTGGACCGTTTACAAGGACAACAGGACAAACAGCAGCAAGGTGTGTGCAGGGAAGGGGCTTCGGTATCCCAGCATTCTCCAGGCCTGGAATGGGGAGGTATCCAGACGGCATATGGCAGTAGTGACGACAGAGGGTCAGAGGAGCGGGGTCGCTAACCAGAGCACTGCTAGGAATCCCCCGGGATCTAGGGAAGGCCAGGAGATAAGAGTGGCTGTACCTGGGGTTTAATGGGGGAGAGGTGGTGGGGCCCCTCATACGACCATCCTTGCCGTATATGTGGGGATGCAGGTCACTGCTAGGCAGGGCACTTGGACAGCTCCCCATAGGCCCCTTCCCCCACGGCGCCTGCGCTCCGCTCTAATGGTTCCTCCCTCCCCCTCTCTGCAGATCTTCCAAGGAAACACTGACAACACGTCGCACAAGAAGAATGTGTTTGACGTGCCCTTCTACGCCCGCTTTGTGCGCATCCTGCCTGTGGCATGGCACAACCGCATCACGCTACGCCTGGAGCTGCTGGGCTGTGATGACTAATCTGCTGGGGAAGGCAGCGTGGAGGGCAAGGACTAGGCTCCCCCCACTCACTCCCGGCCCTTCCCCTGCACACCTGCTGCTGTAACATCCTCCTCTCTATGTATCACCCACCCACAACTGTCTGGTTCCTGGGCTGGCAGGGGGAGGGCTGGAGAGGGGCACTGAGTGCATCACTATAGCTGCAACCGATAGAAATCTTGAGGGAGGGCTCTGGGTCCCCCTCTCCTTTGCTTTAGAAGAGAATGTCATGGTCCCATGTTGGTGGGGCTACCCCACTTGCACTAGCACACAGAGGCCCCTGGAGCCTACAGCTGTGCACTTCAGGGGCTGTCCCAGGTGAGGGGCTCTTGCTCTCTTAGCCCCTGCCTGTGGGTCCAGGTGTTTCCCATCCAGGCCCATACGGGGCTCCCTGCAAACAGGGGCCTAAGCAACCTCCATCGGATCCTGAAAACGACTCCCCTGTTTAGCTCTGCTTCCACTGAAGGGCCCTTAGCAATCAGGAGCGCCTCTGTCTCCATCACTTGCAGAGTTCAGGGAAGCCTTTGAGTGAAGTACCCAGGAGATTTGGGGAGACTGGGGCAGGCCCCTCCACTCATGGCCTCTTGTCTCTCCAAGCATAGACAGGTAGCTGGCTTCCTCCTGACGTGTGTTGAGAAGAGGGGTAGCTTCCAGTTCGCTGGCTCCTGAAGTAATTCAGAAGAGCCCTCCGGAAGAATCTGTTGCTAGTGACTGCATCAGTCACCCCCTCCTTGCAGGCCGCTGCCCGGCAGCGATGTTGCTGTGGGTCCTGTCAGTTCAGCAGAGCACCAAGGGAGTGATGAGAAGGGGTGACCGATCAAGTCAGAAGACACAGGGCCCCAGGGCGGGGAGGAGCTGGCAGCTGGGAATCTGTACACACACGGCCTTGTTTTCAGACATAGCACCTGGCTTTGCACTGCAGAAACTGCCCTGCTCCCGCTGGGCGCACACACAGGAAGATCTGTGCTTGCCAGGGGGGGAGCTGGGCACAAGGGGAATGTGCATCATTTCTGTTGTTGCAGAATCTTGGGGGGGCTGGGAATGTGGCCAGTGACTGACCCAATGTCAGCACCTGCCCATAATGCCCAAGGGTGGGCACGGTTACTCATGTTGCTCACAGACACCGCAGGCAACAGTATAGGGCAAGTGCTACCTGCCTTCCCTCTTACTTGTGGTCCCATGAGCATCCCTTCTGAGCACCCAGCTGGCCAGGAGGTCATCTGAGGTCCACGGGAGAACCCAGCCAGCCGGCCAGTCACCACAAGGCTCTCATCCCCCCACTGCCAGCCAGAAGTTAAGCCCTGCACAGGCAGCCATTGGTCCTGGGCTCCAGCCACTTTAGCGCTACACCCTTTCGGCTGTAGCACTCCATGGTACTTGGAGCATCTGGTCTGTCCAGCGGGGGGTGCTTAGTTTGCTCTGAGCAGATGATCTGCCAAAGTACCTACCCACCTCCCATGGAGGCTGCTCGGTGTGCAGATTAACTCCCCTGGCTTTCTCATGTGGCAGAAAGAGGGGCCCCAGGCTCAGCAGGGTCTTTATAGCTCTCCCCCACCGCTTTGTGCAGAGAGTGCCCTCAGCAGGCTTGCTGCTCATCGCAGCCTCAACATGCAGTCCTGGGTGCTTTCCAGTGTTGCCAGTTCTGATTTTATCGTGAGTCTCATATTTGGTGTTTCCTTAAAGCCCCCACTCCTGGGGTCAGGTGATTACAGGAGAATCTCAGCTCTCCTTTAAAGAGAAGAACAAAAAGTGGATTCAAGCCCTACCAGCTGCAGAGAAAAGCTTGAGAATGTGACTACTAAATGCTCCACACCCAGGAGGTCAATCAGAAGAACCCAACACTGATTATTTTTTAATCTACTGACTTTTAAGCCAATCTTGTGATTTTTAGGAGGCCTGTCTCATATTTGAGCGCTTGGGATGGCAATGTTGGATCCATCCATGCACGCTACCTGCAATGAGAGAGAGAACAGATGGGCACAGCGACTGCCTCGGGACATGCCTCACGCTGACCACACAGCATGGCAATGGCTTGGTGCCTGGGTGAGCAGAGGCTCTAGATTGGGTATCAGTTCCCATTGGCAGGGATGTGTCTTCTCTGGCGTGGTTCTGACTTGAAGCATGATGCAGAACTGGACCTTCACGTGTGTTTCAGAGGGAGATGGATTCTTTGGTGTAAGTGATGGCATGGTGAATCTTGGATGGAAGGCAGCGCACGCTGTTGGAGTGTCTGACAGTATTAAAATCAGCTGAAACTCCTGGGTGTCCACCTGCTTATTTGGGTCTGTGACTCATGGCTCCCTGTCTCGCCTGGTATGCTGCTGAACGTGGAACAGGATTCTGTCTTGCTCCTCTGCCTCTTCTGCTGCACCCTACATCTCTCCACTCTGTTCTCTTCCCTAGCCCGTGTCCCCTCTTTGGAAAGAGCCAAGGGGCAGAAATTCATGGAGGACAGGAGGTGCCCTATGCATTTGAAGACTGGTTCGTGTCCCCCTCCTTCAAACCCACTATCCCCACACATGGCCTGCCCTCTAGCATGGCTTCAGCCTCTTCCTTCAGAGCACACCTGGTGAGCCAGCATCAGCACAGAGCTCCTGAACCAGGAGGCAGAGCTGCTGTCTGGAGCGGGGTAGAAAGTGTGTGTGAGGCCAGGAGCTGGGCTGGCTGTTAGTCTTCAATCTGTCATCATCTACTTGCCCAATTTACCCTTGTGCTCCTGGAGCATCTGCTGTCCCCCCTCAGTTGGCTGCAGCCTGGGAGCTCCCTCTGCTTTCCCAGCTCCCTTTTAGCTCCACGAATGCCTTGGGGCCTGGGATTAGAGTCCCACTCCAGCTGCACCCTCCTTGCCCAGAGATGAAGAGCAGTGACGGCTGCTGCTGCGGGGAAGAAAGTTCTGAGGCAAAACAGCAGCTTAAGAGGGAAATTCCTCTCAAGGGAGCCAGGAAAAGCCATAAACTACAGGGGCCCAAGAGGGTCTGGTTATCTGCCTGCCGAGCAGGGAGCCAGCAGCAGGTTAAGGTCCCAGTAGGGCTGGGATGGGGGAGGGGAGTAACAAGGCAAGAGCTGATGGGGTGGCAGGAGGGTCAGTGAAAGCTGGGCTAAGAGGGACACTGCCAGTCACAGCGTTCTGCAAAGCCTCCCGTGGAGGGGGATGAGAAGGACCCATTTCTTGTCGGAGGGAGAATTCTGAGCAGTCCAGCTCAGGGAAGCATCCAAAACCTCTCACTCCCCTGATCTTCTGCCCCCGGCTCAGGCTCTAGGGCGGCCGAGCTCCCCAGAGCATGGCTCCCTTGCAGCATTTCAAACAGGCCAGCAGTGGAGGGTTGTGAGGAAAACCTGGCTTCCCAAGCCTCCTTAGCGATGGTTCAGGAAAGGGGATTTGATTCTGGGCAAAGGTTCAGGCCAGTGCCTCAATTTTCCAAGCCCATCTGCCCGTCCCTCCCTACACGTGACCCAGCACCAGATTTCTAGGGTGCTGCAGAGTGGGAAATAGGTTTCTCCATCTTGGTAGTGACTCCCAGGGCCGGCAGAGCTTTGGCAGCTTGGCCAGGGTCCCTCGCTGACCCAAGAAGGCTCGCCTCCAGCCCCCAAAGCATTTTCTCTTCCCAAAAGATGCCTATAGCCACCCCACCTCAGCAGAGGACCTATGCAGAACTGGGGCTAGGCTGCATGGCTGGGAGATTCCATTGGGGCCGGCACTCTCCCTTCTGCGTCAGTGCTGCCCCCAGTACGCCAGGGAGTGAATCTGCAGATGGGGGGTGTCTGAACTGGGCGTGGCTCTCCCCTACAAATCAGTGCTAACATCTGTGCCCCAGCATCGTGCTCTGCGCAGTGCCATTTTTCAGCTCAGCCATGAAAAGCCTGGCGGCTGATGGCTGTTAAAGATTCCATTGCACATTGGAGGTAGCTGTTCCCCCAGAAGCCAGGTGTTTATAGCACAGGTGAGACACACGGGGGCGCTGTCTGCAGACTGAACTTTCCTGGCTTTGGTCCCATAACAAGGGTCAGGCTCCCGCAGGCAAGTGGCTACTCTTACAGCTTTAACCCTGCTGTCCTGCTACTTCCCTCTTAGATAGTGGCCCTGGCTCAGAGCCACACAGGTATTTAGGCTCCTAACTTCCACCGAAATCAATGCAAGCTTGGAATACCTTGGAGGAGCTGGGCCTTTCTGCCTCCACAACTCCCCCCTGCAGTTGTTTACCTCCTCTCCCTTCAAAAAAAGAGACAGCTGGTGTCGCCCTGCAGAAGTGGCTGCATTTCAGGGGTGGGCAAGCACGTGATCTCTGTTCTCCTGGCCTCTGCAGCGCATGGGGACGGAAAGGGCTCTAGCAATGGAGGGCAAGGATATGGCCCATGGAGTAACAGCCCTGAACACACGTGGCTTCAGCTCATCTTTCACCTGGGAGGCAGCAGCAGCTCCCCTTCGCTCTTGGTATGGGTGGAAGTTGCCAAGCTGGCACCTGTGGCCCTTGTTTGGCCCACTTCTTGCACCTGATACTGATCAAGCTCTCTCCCATCCCAATCAGGCAGTGTGGATGCTGTGTGGCGCTCCCGTGTGACACATCAGGCAAAACCTTCCTGGGCAGCGCAGCAGAGCAGCTGCCGGCTAACCCTGTAGGGAAGCAGGGGGATGAGGCCAGGAATCTGGCCCCAGCTGCTTGCAGGGGCATGCAGATCCCTGGGAGGAACAAAGACAATGCAAGAGGCTTGAAGGCCCTGCAGAGGAACTTGTTCCTCCCCTCCTCAGGTTTCTGCAGCAGGCAGAGTGTCCAAGCGGAGGCCAGGCTGACTGTTACTCATGGAAATCCATCTGCCGTGAATCACAATGAGGAGCAGAGACTATCCCTGCCCTTCTGCTGAGCCCTAGAGAACTGACCCTGCTCAGCCCTAGAGAACTGAGCCTTCTCCACAGCTCTAGCTCTCCCACGAGGCCCCTACAAAACACTCCCTCTCCAGTGGCAATTCACTGGCCTCCCCTCCCTCTGACCTCTGGGGAGGCGCACTCCATGCCCAACCGGCTCCCTCGGGGTGGTTTCCAGCCAAGTGGCCCTGAATCAGGAGTGGGGAAGCAGACTGCATGGGGAGCTCAAGGCTGGGGGTGGGGGAGGGTTTCCAGCAGCCGGGAAGTTGGTGATGAGCACAGACCAGGGAGAGCAGGAGGTAGCAGGGAGGTGGGTTGTATGGGAAGAACAGGGAGGGTTTCTAACATAGGGGAGTGCAAAGTGGGGGAGGGGTCACTTAGGGTTCCTGGGGCCATGGCTTTATCTGAAGCATGCCCGAAGGCTACAGAACAAGGCTTTTCTTGCCTGGGAGAAAGTCCCAGCTGCAGAGGCCCAGCAAACGATGGCTACTGACTCTCAGGCGCAGTTTCCTGCCTTTGGTAACTTGAAATGATTGGAACGATGACTTAAAAATCAGTTATTTTGAAAGCAGTTTCTTTTTCCCTCTCCAGCCCCTAGTACAGTCAGCCTGGCCCACACTGTGGACAGCCAGGGGGAGCTGGTGGTCAGGACTAAGGCCAGACGTAGAATAGCAAGGAGCACTGCAGGGCAGGGCTGATTTGCATGGGTGGGAGACTTGCCCAGCTAGTGTCCCTGCTGCCTGGCTCCCTTTGCACCCACCTACTCCCCCCCTTCATCCACAATTAATACATTTGCTGGACTCCTCAAACCCCTCTGGCAGGGCCATGGGGAGCAGCTGAGCCCACCATCCTCAGCTTCGGCCCCTGCTACAAGCATCTCACTGGATCAGGTCAGCCCTTTGATGTGGCCCCGCTTCGATGGCTCAGACCCTCTCCCTTGTCTTTGCACTGTCCCTTGGAAGTTGATCCTGGAAGAGGCCAGAGAGCAGCTGGCAGGGTTCAGGATGCGGAGGCAGGAAGCCGGTTGCACGACAGGTCAAGCAGCAGAGACAGCCCCTCACTGCCTCCTGCTTCAGCCCCACCAGTCTGTCAGCTCTGCTAAGCCAAGATTACAGCCCCCTCTGGGCTCTTCCCACCCCAGGGCACCCCTTGAAGCCTCACACACAGGTTCATGCTAGGGAGGTTTGGAGCAGCTCGCCCCCATTAACAAGATTCACTGCAAAACCTACGTTTCTTTCAAGCCAGACTGACCCAGTGCGTGGGGCCTGCCCCAGCCTGCAGCTCAAGCACAAACCAATCAGGATCTGCCATAAGAGACCCTCACCCCTCCTCTCATTAATTAATCCCACCCCATGGCCCAGAGAAACAAGAATCCTGGATTCCTTAGAGGGCCAGAGGTGGGCCCCTGTCTGCTCTGGGCCCTGCTGGATTTGAGTCATGCAAACATTGCAGAGACAAAGCCCCGTCCTGCCGCACACGTCCTGTCTGATCAGGAAGCTGCCTCAAAACATTGTGCTGGTCACTGTGACCCCACCTGGCATGCAGAAGCTGCAGCTAAGCCAGAAGTTCAGCCACTGCAGGGAGCAGCGAGACCCTCTGCAGAGGCTCCTATCTCTTTTAACCACAGGGTCTAACACAGCAAGCATCTGACACGTTCCCTTCCCTTCCCTTCCCTTCCCACACCTAAATACCTCCCCAGCCAACCTTAGCTCCCCCCTCGGAGAAGCCCAGTGACAGCAGCCGAGCCCCTTTTCTGAATCTAACCAGGCTCAGCTGCACCTCGCCCTAGCATTTAACCCCCGAGGCTCCATGATGCAGTTGGGCTCAGCCTCCCACTAGCCGTGCCTCTGGGTGGGGTGTCTCAGAGCTACCTTGGAGGGCACTGAATGGCGTGGGTCCTGCCTGTCAGCCTCGTGTCTCTTGGGCTCGTGGAGTTGTCCACGTGGCCCTGCCGGCTGGTACAAAAGGGAAGGTGGCCCGGAGGGGAATTCCCCAGCACCCCGCTCTGTTTGTGCAGCACATACCGGTAGGGGAAGGAGCTGCTGCCAGAAACAGACACAAGAAAAGTCGCCTCCCCCCGGCCTCACTCTGGCCTGTTTTCTGCTCGGCACAGGCTGGCCAGCTGGCACCAAGTGGCCTCCCGTGGCCAAATGTCCAGGAAAGGCACGAGAACTCGTCTCCCCTCAGCACATTCCAGGGCCTCTGCGGTGCCAGGGCTGCCCCGTCCCACACACAGGGCACCGTGCAGCTTTTTCCTGCACGCTGAAACAATGGAGCGGGGGACTCAGCGTCTGGCCAAGGAGCAGCGTGCCCTGACTGGCGGGTTGCCAGGCCCGTCCTAGAGACAGGGAGACAAGAAAGTGACTCTGATCAACACCTTGTGGAAACAAAAGGTGGCCTGGAAAACAGCCACAGGTGGGGCAGAGGCTTGGGCCGATGGGGCAGGGAGCATCCGGATGGCAGCTTCTGCTCTGCCTGGCACTGATGTCTAGCCTGGCTGGCGGGGCTGTGGATTCTTTCTCAGTGCCCAGTAAAACGGTGGCACTGGCTTCATGGCACCTTGCCCCCAGACCTCGCCAAGGGGCGCCTTATGCAGAGAGGCAGGGAACAATTTCCTTGGCTGCTTGAATCAAGTTGGAGCGCTGCGTACAGGGACCAGCAGCAGGAAAGGCAAAGGCAGCTCCTATGGGGTACGGGGCCACCTACAGCCTTTCAGGGGAAGGTGGCAGACTCAAGCACCCATTGCAGGGTGAGTCCTCGGGAATCAGCTACCATAGCAACCGTGTGCCCAGGCGCCAGGGAGATCTAATCAGGCCCTCATTGTCCACTCTCTGGCAAACTGATCAGCAGATAAAACCAAGCCGAATGTTGGAGGATTAACAAGCAGCCAGCGGGCAGCTCTCCTGAGCCCTTCACGCAGGGCCTACTAACAAGGAATGGCTTCACTGACGTAGGAAGGAGGCTTTCCCCAAATCCGCGCTGTCAGCTAGGTGCTGACCGGGCAGGAGGAAGCAGCCGCCCTCCTGCTTCCCATGGGCACTCGGAAGTTGCTGATCAGGAATCTGCATCACCCCTGGGTCCTGGGCACCGGATCCAGCCACGCCTAGTGCTAAGGCTCCTCTGAGGCAGGGCCCAGAATTACAGCAGTTAACGAGGTCAGAGGCTTTAGCTCAGTGCCGGCTTTGAGAGCACAGGTGCTCCCAGATCCTTCCGGAGAGTGGCCTGGATCCCTGACTTCCACCAGGGCCTCTGAGTGGATGGTAGTCAGGGTAGACGTGACTCCGGTCCTACAGCCCCCTTGAAAGGCAGCCCCTCTGTCAATGCCCTGGGCTAGTGAGTTAAGCCTGCCTCTGGCTGGTGGAATTGAACCCGCAGGCCTAGAAGTTGGAGCGCTGCCCTGCCACCCACACAGACACTGCTGCTAGCCTGACCCACCCCATCTAGGTTCTTAGGCCATCTCTCCTTCCCCCTTCCCGGCAGTCTTTCCTTCTGCCCCCTGGTTAGAAGCCACTTAACCAAAGTCAACACAGCTAGATAGCAGCTCCCCCGCCTTTTCCCACTGAGATCCTGTATCCAGCTTTCCCAGGGGATGTTTGCCCTATTTCTGACTTACCAAGTCATCTTCCCCACAGCACGATGGAGGCACAAGGCACTGGTGTGCGGGGGAAAGAGACGTGCCCACGCGATGCGTCTGTCTGCCGGGCCGTGCGCCCACGTGCGCGCTTACGGCATTCCAGCCTCAGCAGTCAAACTCGGCAACTGCACAAATAACACCAACAGCTAGTGGTGGGACAGCAAAGAGCCCCCTGCCGGGCTCTGCCGCTTGCTCCACCCTGAGCTGCTCTAAGCAGATGGTGAGAGAACAGGCGGCGAAGGGACTTTCAGCCGTGTACACGTGCAGGGGGAGGTCATCCCTGACCAGTGACAAGCCAAACTGGAGCACTCTGCTTCCCATCACGGACTGCCCGTCGCCTTCCTTCCCTCTAATGATAGGGGCCCAGCAGGCCCGGATCCCCATGTCTCTTGATCCATCGGAAGGGAGCAGCCGGGCTGAGAGGTCACAGCACCTATTCAGTGCTGCCCAGCAGGGCTTCCCATCCGAGGCAGAGGCGATGGGCTCATGACTGGGATAGAGAGGGGGCTGGCCCATAAAACCCCTTCTGGGCATGGGGGAGCAGTTGGCCTAGTGCCTCTCAGAGATGCTGTCAGCATCACAGGGATCAAAGGAGATGGTGCAACTTGCAGGGAAACAGGATCACACTGAACACGCACATTCCGGCTGCAAAGGGCGGGTCGTGTAGACAGCAACTCATTCCTCATGGCCTACTCAGGCCAGGACATAGACAAGCCCTGGGTAACGTCGTGAAACACAGGCTGAACTTAGTTCCAGTCAGAGCTAGGGAGTGTCTGTGTGATCACTGTGAGGCTTGTGTATTCAGTTCTAACTCCTACGGGCCTTGACTCTTTTGCACACCAGGAACCACCCCCTCCAGCCCCAAGTACCAGCTCACCCCAGGAAAGGCTGCGCCCCCCAGCTCCGAGGCCCGATCTGCCCTGGGAAAGGCTGCCTGGCTGGGAAGAGCTGGTGGTTTATTTTTGAAAGAGTTGTTTTCTTTCCGGTTTGAATGAATTGTGGTTGGAGGGCTGAGCTGGATCTGGGCCCCAGCACCTGGCTCATGGGCAGCTCATTTCCTCCTCCTAACATAACAAACCCAAGATGTGTGGCTACAGAGCCCCGGTCCAGAGAGGGTCAAGGGTCAGAGGGGTCACAGCGCACACGGCTCTCTCATTCCTCTTCTCAGTCACACCCTGCAGATCTGTCAGCATCGCCGAGCTATAAACAGGGACTCTGGAATCCCTGGCCTAGGGGAGTCTGAGTGGGGAAACAGCACATCCATTCTCTGTCCTCCCCTAAGGGCTGGAGCCGGAGGAATTTCACCACTGAGGCTACTGTGTGCATGCACATGTGCGTGCCCGCATGCACGTGTATGCAATCATGTGTGTGCACACATGCATGTGTGTGGGTATGTGTGTGTGTGGACACAGACCTGTAAAACAGGAGAATCTAATACCCAAAAGGGCCAAATTGTTGCCATCAGCAGTGCCAACAGGATCCCCCTTGTCCGCTCATTCATTGCAATGATAACAACCATACTCCTCCACCCTGCCAGACCTTCTCTGGTGCCCTTCACTCACACAGCCCTTTCCCAGGCCCCCTCATAAGGGAGTGACCTAGTGACTAGGCCGGCTCCCCCTGTGAAACCCAAGAACAGGCTTGTAGGGGCTGGGTATTTATTGATGCTAAAGGCCACAGGCTGCCCATCATCACGATGCCCAGGCACCTAGCAGCTCACCGAGCTCAAGCAAAGAAATATCTATTTGTGCCAGTCCCGCCTTCTCCTCCTGACTCCCAGCGAAGCCCGTGGCTCTGACTGTAGCATCCTCTGCCAGGGGGAGCACAGGGCACGCTTGCGGAGCTCCCCAGCCCAGCTGCTGCTCTGCCACCTGCCAAATTCTCCTCCCAGAGCCTCTTGTTTCTTCTTTGGCTCCTCCTCTGCCCAGGAAGCAAAACCCCAAAAGCTGAGTAGGGCAGAATTACGTGTCCCCATCCAGACTGCAGTCTCAGGAGATGTTCTAGGTGGAGGCTGCCAACAGGCCCCACTAACCCACGCCCGCCAGTGCCAGGCTCTGCAATGCTCTCCTTGGCACGATGCCGTGTGCATGGGCCATTCCCTCTTGGAGTCTCTTAAAGAGCCTCATCCGGCAGCAGGAAGGGGGATGCTGCCTGTTTGACTTGACAAGCTCTCTTTGCTATGGCCCAAGCATAGGCCGGACTGACAGGAGCTGACACACCCAACCAAGGACCTGCCTGGGACAAGGCATCATGGCAGGGCTTGGATCCCCCGTTCAGCACTTTAGCCACCGTCTGATGGTTGTCAGATCTGGCCTTCCTCCTTTGGGCAATGGTTACTGTCTGACTCCTCCTGGGGGCCACCCTAGACAGACGAGATCCTCTCCTGGGCCGGCTCCTTCCCCATGTCCCAGCGCAGGGGCAGCCGTGCGCAGAAAGGCTCTGTGGGGCACCGGCCAGTATCTGAGATTCACAAGCCTAGAGTGATAATGGAAATTCTTTGGCCCTGTGCAGAAGCACTGCCCTAGCTCCCCTTCGTATTCTAGACAACAGACTGGCAAGTGACCTTCATTCTCCATCCCTCCTCAGCCCCCACTCTCCGCTTTCCAAGGCATGGATGGGAAACGGAGTGCGTTTCCCTTTAAGAGGCTGGCCCTGGAGCAGTGAGGATTGTCCTGCTGCTGTTTCCCTTTTAGCCCATGCATTTCACTCCAGCCCTCCAGCCTGACTCACTGACTCAGGCAGAGGGACCAGCAGCTTCCCTGACTTTCCCAAGGACACTGACTGGCTCCCACGTGTAAGTAGGGGATGACTGTAGACCCCAGAGCTTTTCTCCACATGGGACGAGGTGAGGGAGCAGGAATCCTGCTTTCTGTGCCCCTTTCCAGTGGGACTGAGTGTCGATCCGCTGGTGGGGACAGGGAGCGTCTGAAAGATAGGGGTCTGCCAAGAAAGTTAGTGGGGGGCTGCAGGGATCCTGTTAACTGCATGAAATATGCCTGCTAACCATGTCCAGAGGTGGGAGACCCCTTGGGAATGTGGCTGATGTTGGAGTTTCCCCTGGGACAGGACCAGTAGCACAGGCGTGATTGCTTGGGGCTTAAAACCGATCGATTAGCAGTCTCTGAGCGCGATTCTTGGGTAAGGTGAATGAATCCCTGGCTATATGGCTGGGGTTGGCAAATGCTTTGAGCAGTGAGGCTCTGATCATACCAGCCCGCCCCCTGGCACTCTGAACAGTGTCTTGCGGGGCAACTGGATCCCAGCCACATTACAGAGCAAAATAATGGTTACAAATGGAAAGACAAATAGCTGGGGGCGAGAGGAAGAAAGCAGCATAGGCAGAGGGGGGCGAGGGCTGGTGGCGGTCGAGATGAAACACAAGAGCGAGATAAAGGGATCCCCAGCTTCAAATGCAGCATCTTGGGAGGCTCAGGTCAGCACGTGGGCGCGTATGTACCTTGGCGTAGGCAGCAGCAGCGGCATGGTGTGTTGGGAGGTCCCAGGAGGATGCCCATGCTAGAAGGATGGGCCAGTGGGATCTCTGGTTGATTTGGTTTCAGATGTGTGTAAATGACAAATTGAGCTCGTGGACTGTAGCGTCGTAGGGCTCTGCCTGCACCCGGCTCCATCCTTCGAAGCTCTCAGGCCAGTATCTCCCTCCGGGTTTTGTAGATCCAGAAACAGAGGCTGAGCGGGGGGAGTGTCCGAGGTGCAAATAGAACCCAGGAGTCCTCACTCGCCCTCCTGAGCATTGGCCACAAGCCCCCTCGCTACTAGAACCGCGGCTGGATGTGCAGCTCGGACACTAGGAGTAGAAACCCTCTAGCCGCACCCTGGGGGACTGGTTGAGGCATTTGCCAGGGAGCTGACTGTGTGGCTCCGGCATGCATCAATGTGAGGGGAAAGGGCCGCAGGCCTGCATTTTGCCGGTCTCTGCACGTCCCCTGCTCTCACATCCCCTGGATGGATGGTCGGGGTTTCAAAGGAACTTGTAAACCCTGTCTAAGCAGGGGGCACCCATGTCACATTCCTTCCACCAACCTAGGGGCAGACTGGAGAGCTGATGAGTACAGGGTGCCCTCTGCAGGCTCTAAGTGAACTTGCAGCCACCCAAACATTTCTGGAAGATATGCTCTAGTTCAACCCAGGAATTATTTGCGGGAAGTGCTCTGGTCTACGGTATGCACTGCAGGCAGGCAGGCAGACTACATGATCACAGTGGTCCCTTCTGGCCAGAGAATCTATAAATCTTTGGGAGCTTCACCTCATTAGTTTTGAGCTGGCGCCACTCGATTTGGTTCTCTGTGGGCTATGAAGCCCTAAGAAGTGTCTCCCCATAAACGCCGGTGAGATGTGGGATTTGCAAAGCGATTGTTCTCTTCCCTACAGACTGTGTTGTAGTTCAGCTATAACATCTCACGCTTACCGTACGTTAACGAGCCACCTGCTGGACATGACAAACCAGGTCACTTCTTGTCCTAGTGACAACGTGGCCTGCTCCTAGATGTCGGAGCGGGAGAATCCCTCGTCAAGCCCAGCCCCGGGGCAAGTTTGCTCCCGACAGGCCCTGCAGGGTTCTGTCCAGTGGTCTTAATGGACCGAGAGAGTGAAGGAAGCTCCCGGGAGAGCTGGTTAAGTAACGGATCTGGGGGACGCGGACCATCCCAAAGACTAAAATGAAAACAATGGTTCCAGGTCAGACGAAATGGGAGTTCCAGATCTGACCATTTCCCAAGGGCTGTGAGTGGTTTTAAATGAAACAGAAGGAAGTTGCAAAACAAAAAGTTGTTCTGATCCAAAAAAAAAAAAAAGTTTCAGCTTTTTCAGAACTTTCATGTGTTTCTGACGCAAAATGTTTCAGTGTCGCTGAATCTGCCATTTTCGATGAAAAATAATTTTGGACAAAAAGTTTTGCCTAGCACCAACTCCAGGTTTTCCCCTCAGATTTTCAATGAGGGTGTCGCACCTTGTGGTGCTTCTCTTGGATGAGCTCACTGCACCCACCAAGGCTCTTTGGATCCCTCCATTCCCCCCACAAGTCCCCTGTGTGCCACCCTCCCAACCCCTTCTATTTCAGGGACTCTTTGCAACCCCCCTCGCTTATTCCCTCATGCCAGGAACTCTGTGTGCCCCCTCATTATTGTTGTTTGTATTACCATAGCACTTAGGATTCCCTGTCATGGATCCATTGTGCTAGGTGCTGTACAAACCCAGAACAAAAAGACCATCCCTATCCCTTCCCCCCCGATGCCCCTTTCCTCCTACATGCCAGGGACTCTGTGTGCTCCCAATTCTCCCTTCCCCCATGCCAGAGTCCTCCATTCTTCCCTCATCTCCTCCTTCCCCCTACCATTGTCTCTCATTCACCCCCCTCCCCCCCAGGCATCCCCCCCATCCCATGGGCTCTGTGTTTCCTCTCATACCTCCCCCCACCTCCTGCCTCCCATTCCTCATTTTCTCCACCCTGGCAGAGGCTCTGTGTGCACCTCATCCCCACATATCAATGTCCCCCATAAGCAGCACTCAAAAGTTCCCACATTATGTGCAAACAGAGAATGCCACCAAGTGGAGTGTAGGGCCTTGCAAACTCGGTCACTGACAAGAGAAGCGTTGCGGTAGCTGAGAATATCCATGGACTCCCTGAAACACCTGTTTTCTCATCCTGCCCTCCCCTGCTTTCCCTGGAAAGCTCAGCTAGTGGCGAGCTGGGAATTGCGGGCAGCGAGACAGGAGAGGAAATAAGGGTTTGCAATGCTGCTTCCGTGGCTATTCTACAGATGCGTCCCAGAGTCCTTGGAGGGGCTGAGCCAGCCTGGGACAGAGACCTCACTGCATTCTGACTGTGCTAGCAAACAGGTTAAAGCTCCGGTTAGCATTTAGCAAACTAGCTGTGTTTTGCTTCAGGAGGATGTGGGAGGAATGGGGTGAGAGCGCCGGCTGTGGGTTGCCCCTGCAGCAGTCGCTGTGGGGGATGGCACGAGGAGCTGTGGCTGTGGAATAGCTCCCCGCTATACCAGGCCCACCCGGTCCCTGCAGGATATACTTTAAACGGTAGGGGAGTCTATTCAAACTGTGCCTGCACAGTCCCTTGCCCGCACGGCGTGTGTGCACCAGCTCAGTGTGTGCAAAGGACAAAACCTGCATGGGCCAAAGCCAGCTGGGGGCGCCACCCAAGCACAGGTGACTTTTGCACGTGTAAATTCCATCACCTGCGTGTGCACAGGAGAGTAGGCGAGAACAGCCCACAAAGTGACTCGGTGGCGCCAAGCCGCACATGTGCTAGCGGCTGGGGAGACACCCCCTGTGCATTGACACAGTCTGCTTGTTCTCTTGGCGGGGCAGGTGTTCCTCCGCCCCCCCCCAGGAGCAATGCTGCTGCTGTGTCTGGTTGTGATGCTGCTGCAGCTGGGCAGAGGCTGCTGTGGGCTCCCTTTCTACAACGGCTTCTACTATGACCACGTCATGAATGACAAGGGCAACGGCAACGGCAACGGCGAAGGTGCGTGCGGTGGGGAAGGCAGGGCTGATATGGGGAGGGGCTGGCCCTTACTACCAGCAGCTAGGACTGCATGGTCCAGGGAGGACACTGCTTATACTCACAGGTGGGGAATCTTGGCCCGGGTGGAGGGGAGGCTGGGCAGGCATGGCTCATCCTCTGCCCTTTCCCAGTTCCTGTGGGAGCAGGAATGTGGGTGCGAAAGATCTGAATGTTGTCAGCATGGGTAGACTGGTGTGTGTGTGTGTTTGTGGGGAGACTGTAGAGGAGGCCAGGGGCAGCTGGGAGCCAGAGGATGTGGGTATGCGTGGGGGGTCTTTGCCTCCTAACTTTGGGTGGGTAATTCAGAGGTTGAGGATGACAATTGCCAGGCACGTTGCATCTGTTGCTCCCTGCAGCCAGCTGGCATCACCCCCACGCTTTCAGTAGCCCATAAAGCTCCCCTCCTCCACGTGGAACAGAGGGGAGTCCTCCCCCCCCATCACCTTACCTGGAAATCTCCTCTTGCCCTCCTCTGCCCTGCCAGGATGCCTGGACTGCGTCCCCTGGGCTCTTACTCCAGTTGGAAGGTTCCTGGGGAAGTAGCATGGAACTGATTTGAACCTGGGCTGACGGGATCCTCTCCCCATTTCTCCCGTCTCACTCCCCTGGGTCCCCTCCCTTTGTGCAGTCACAGAACTGGAGATGGCAGGGGTGGAACAGCTGAGGCGCTCCCACCCAGTCCACCCTCTTCCCCATAGGGCTGGGCCGAATTAGGCCCTGCAGCCTATGCCCTGGAGATGCATCTCCTCCACTTGCAAGCGTGACTCACCCCCCATCCCTTGTGAGGCGACTCCGGGAGCGAGTCCGGGCAAAGGGCTTCCTGAGATGCAGGCCAAATATCCCATCCCAGGGCTCCCAGTTCTACTTGGAACAACTCTTCTCCCTCCCAGGGGATCCTGGCCAGCAGTTCCCATGTTCACATGCTTGTGCAGCTGTGCCCCCTGCTGGTGGGCCCTGGGAACAGATAGATGCTGCTCCCCAGGGAAGTTGCCCTCTGCTGGGCACTGGGTAAACCCAGCCGCATCTGGGGCCGCCAGCCCCCCTTTGTCTCCGCCCCTCTCTCACCTTCATGCAGGCACAGCGAGATGAGAGGGTGCCTGGGATGGAGCAGGAGGAAATGATGATGGGGGTTGAGCCAGTGGAGGAGGAGGAGGGGGTGCGTAGTGGGAGGGAGGGAGCCGAGTACAACGGGGGTGGGAACAAGGGTGTAGGATGCAGAGCTCACCGGGCCAGATTGCTGTCAATCAATGGTGCAGGAGTTGCAGGAGTTCGAGCAATCGGCCCTGCTCTGAGCACACTATCTCCCCTTCCCTGTCATAGAGCCTCCCTACTATGCCTAGCGCTTTCCAGGTGCCTTTGGCCGCTGCAGGGGGTTTGGCTGTCCGGCTGTACAATAACTGCTTTAGATCCCCTTAGTGGGGATGCGTGTGTGTTAGGCTGCCCGCCCGTGTAGCGTACATGGGGAATCCTCTGTCCCTGGGGGCCCTGGCTCCTGGCAGTGCTCAAATCCCCCCTCCCCCTTTGACCTCTCTCCCCTACCAGTTCACTTCAATGGCGTGAAGCTGGTGGTGGAGACCCCGGAAGACGCCATCTTCACCTACCGCGGTGCCAACATCACGCTGCCCTGCCACTACCGCTACGAGCCCAAGCTGGAGACGCCGCGCAAGATCCGCATCAAGTGGTCAAAGCTACGGGAGGACAACACCAAGGAGCGGGACGTGCTGGTGGCCATCGGGCTGAAACACCGCAGCTTCGGCGAGTTCCGGGGCCGGGTGCACCTGCACCAGCGGGGCGAGCAGGAGGCGTCCCTGGTGATCAGCGACCTGCGCCTGCAGGACTACGGCAAGTACCGCTGCGAGGTGATCGACGGGCTGGAGGACGAGAGTGGCATCGTGGAGCTGGAGCTGCGAGGTGAGTGGGCCGGCGTCCGGCACCACGTGGGGCGGGGGAGAGGGGACGGGTGCTCAGGGGAGGCAACTTCCCCTCACACAGAGATTTCCCTGGGGTTACAGTCACTGGGGACAGTAAAAGGCACCCAAGAAGTGGTCTCCTTCGAGGCCCCTGAGTGGGATCAGCGTGGGTTCTGGGACCTTCTGTGGCCACCCCGCACTGGGGTATTCCCATGCTCAGCCAACACGGGGGTTATGCGTGTGCCGTGGCACGGCAGCTCAGCAAGAAGCTCCCCCCCGATGCTCTTCCACAGGGTGAGTCAGAGAGAAGGAAGGAGCTCCTTCCTCCTAAAAATTGCCACCAAATCCTGTGGTCCTGGAACTGCCCACCTAGATTAGCATCCCTGCCCTATTGTTGCCACATGCCATTGCCTTGCCTTGTGTTATGGCAGGTCAGACTCTCAGGAGCTCTCTGGGGCAGGGAGAAAGAAGGGAGGTCTTTTTGTTCCTCGTGTGTACAGCACCTAGCACAATGGGGCTCTGATCTTTGACTGGGGCCCTTTGGTACAACTGCACATGCAAATAACAGTGCACTAGATGACTGCGGGGCCTCCAACATCCAGTGCGGACAGGCACCTTACAGCTGTATTATGAAGTGCACCTGTAACCTACAGCCACTCAGTGTGGCTCCCTCTAGTGGAGGCTGGGGTTAGGAGTCTGCTGCTGGCTTTGAGTTATCAGAGCTGGGTCTTTTACCTCAAGCAGAAGAGGCTTCTGTTTAAAGACCCCAGGGCTCCACGTTCACATCCCAGGGGCGCGGCGTGAGATCCAGTTGAGTTGCTGCAGGATTTGGGGCCTGTCGCTATACCATCCTATAGTATTTTTTTTGATGTGGTCGCTCTCACAGGTGGGAAGAGGGGGCATCAGACCCTACAAGGCGAGTGCCTCTCTCCCCCCTCCCCGGCCTAGTTTCTCTCTACTGAATCTGTGCCGTGCAGGGCACAATGCACAGGGTGCTGGAGAAAGGGAGAAGGAAAGGTGTGACACGCCCTGCCTGTGGTTCTGTGATCCAGATGGAAAGTCACCCCCTAGGATGTTCTTCTCCTCCATAGGCTCAGACCCCAGCTCCGCATCGCGGTCTCGGACACACGCACACCCACCCTGAACTGTGGGAAACGTCCCATTTCCTGCCACCTTCTCATGTTCCTGGCCACACTGCCACCACTTACTCCTCTTCAGCAGAGAGATTTGTACCCAGCCGCCTTTGGAGGAGGAGGGAGGCTTTGAGCAAGGGGCATGTTTGCTGGCTGCTCAGGCCAGCCGTCAAAGCGCTCCCCATTAGCTCGGAGCACGCAGCGCTCATGCCTCACTCTGGCCACCAGGTGTCACAACTGACATACAACATTGGCCCTTTGGGCGGAGGCTGCCAGTTCCTTTGGTCTTTGGACTGGCTGCTGGGTTCCAGTAAGACAGGGGCTGCCCCGGATTCAGATGGGATGCTGGGCCTGAACTTTGAGGCACTCAGGGGATCTTTCCTTCCCTGGCGATCCCATGAGCGAAACCCCAGGAGAAAGGCTATTCTCACGAGGGGCTTTGGAGACGCTTCTGGGATGTCTGTGAGTCCCAGCATCGCTTGGGGCTCATCTGTCACTAGTTCTCGCTCCAGTGAGTTTGGAAGTGTGAGCCTGGGGGGGAGAACAGGGTGCTGGTCCAACACCCTCCATTTGTTGGGGAGTCCCACATTGGCTATGTCTGTGGGAATCTGTACCATCCACCCCAGGGGTGCGAGTCAGGCTGCAGACATAGCCAAAGGGCAAACAGTGGCTCTGTTTTCAGCTGCCCTTCCTCTCTCTTCCCCCTCCAGGGGTGGTTTTCCCATACCAGCCTCACCACGGCCGCTACCGCCTCAACTTCCATGAAGCCAAGAAAGCCTGCGAGGAGCAGGACGCTGTGATCGCGTCCTTCGAGCAGCTCTTCAAGTCCTGGGAAGAGGGGCTGGACTGGTGCAACGCCGGCTGGCTGCAGGATGGCACAGTGCAATACCCCATCACCCTGGCCCGGGATCCCTGTGGTGGCAAGAGGCTGGCCCCCGGCGTTCGGAGCTATGGCGAGCGCCACAAGAACCTGCACTACTTTGACGTTTTCTGCTTCTCCTCTGCACTGAAAGGTGAGTCTGGCTACGTGGGGGAAGTCGCTGCCTCTGCAGGGCTGGGAGAGCTGCCTGATGCTGCGGAGAAGGCAGGTGATCAGTAGGAGGGCGCTCTTTTCTCAGGGCACAGCGTGGGCAGTGGGCGCTGCCTGTTGGAAGGGACACCTCTCTGCTGGAAGGTAAAACTGAGTGCCTGCTTGCTCACAGTTATTAGAGACCCAGCAGAACTCCTCTAAGAGCTGGGATGTTGGATGTTGCCAGTTCTAACCTGGGTAATTCCATCCGTTTCCCTAAATACTCAGAGGATCTTCAGGTAGACCTGGGATTTTCCTCCATTGCCCAGACTGATGTGGCATGGCGCGTCGCTGCAAAGGCGAGAGAGACCGGCCAATCTGTATCATTCAAACGCATAACATGGCACCAGCCTGTGCCAGCATCAGGGGAACCACTGCTCCTGTAATACAGGGCCCGATTCCTCATTCTGCAGGCGCAAAATGGCCACGAACCCAGGCGAACCAGCACCGAGGGAACTCCCCAGGCTTGGGGGCATTCCTGGCAAAGCCAGGATGCGCAGCTCGGGATGTGTGGCGAAGGGTTTAGATGGTATAAAATCCCCTTTGTCCCTCTCCCATTCCTGCGGGAAGGGGCGGAAGGGAGCCCTGACCTATTTTGAATCCAGGTGGAGATGGGATGATCCCCCATTCCTAGCACCTCCTGCAGGCAAGGGAGGGGGAGGGGGCCGAGGGCTCCCGGGGACGCTCACCCCATATCTCAGCACGTCATCCCAGTGACCACCCCCTCACCTCTCCCCACCAGGGAAAGTTTACTACCTGGCTCACCCGGAGAAGCTGACCTTGGAAGAGGCCAAGCAGGCTTGCCAGGACGACGAGGCTGAAATTGCCAAGGTGGGGCAGCTCTATGCCGCGTGGAAGTTCTTCAAGCTGGATCGCTGTGATGCTGGCTGGCTGGCAGATGGCAGCATCCGCTACCCCATTGCCTTCCCCCGGCCCAACTGCGGACCGCCGGAGCCGGGAGTCAGGAGCTTCGGCTTTCCTGACAAGGGCAAGTTTGGGGTTTATTGCTACAAGCTGAGCTAAGGAAGGGGGAGGGGCTCCCTCTTTTCCAGTGGACGCTTCCCTGCCTGGCGCTGCCTGGATTTAAAGGGCCAGATTTCCTGGGGGTTGGGGTTTTTTATTTCCATTTAAAAAAAAATTTTTACATTTTTTTTCCACGAAAAGAAAACTTCTGTGGGTTCCTGGGCCATGGCGTCTCGTTAATCAGCCAAGTGCCTCCTCTGTGCTTCTCTCCTGGCTGGGAATGGGGCACCAGGTCTCCATCGACCCAAACAGTGGAGAGAGTCGGAGATAGCATCTCGAGTTGGGGAACTTGATGTCTGGTACCAGGTGTCTCTGTCCCTTGGTCTCAGGGGCATCTAGACAAGACGTGACAGGTTCCTCTACGGCCGTGTGGGCTAGATAGTCATTTCCCAGCAGCGACGCAGCCAGGCATTGGAGGAGCACAGAGCTCATGACTGATTGATGGCAAAGGCAGACGCCCCGTGGACGTGCTCCCCTCCAACTCCAGTTTCATGTGCGCCAAAGAGGAGCAGCTATCTTTAATGCACAGACTGCTCTGCCGTCCCATCCCAGCCAGGTCAGAAGGCATTGAATCACGTGCAAGATGGAACGTAGAGTAAGACCCCTGGTTAATGTGAGCGAATGATCAACAACGCATCTCACCAAAGTGATTCGCATCTCACCAAATCCTTCCCCTGCCCTCAGGTGTGAAGGCACCTCCCACTGAAGCACAGACGAGGTCAGAGACATTAGGCATAGCTCTGGGCCTCTATGCTTTGAATTAACGGAGCTTAGCCCTTTTGTGTCCCCAGAGACTCCCACTCTCCCCACCTCCTCAGCCAATCTCTTCTTTCTCTCCCTTCCCCTCCCTGCGGGATCTGGATGTGGTTAGACTCTCTGAGACTCCAGACGGAGGGTAGAGGTTTCCAAAGGCACTGAAAGGTGCTATTATGTGTATACAGGGTGGAGCTCACCGGTTTGCGTGCCTTGTTCTCCATGTGCCCCTCTCCCGGACACCACTTGAATCCCAGGGGCTCAGTCTTTGTGCATTTTGATGTGAAAAGATGTATTCTCCTGAGCCTCTTCAAATAAAGCATTGGAGAAAGCCCCAGAAGTGTGCGACTGTGTCCTGGGCTGTAGGACAAATTCTGCTGTGTTCTCCCTGGGGGAGAGGGGTGCTAGCTCTGCGAGGGATTTTAGAAAGGGAATGCACTCGGGGTACTAGGTCATAGTGGAGCACCCAGGACTTGACAGAGCAGAAGGTGTTGGAGATCAGAACTGAAGGGCATCAGCAAGGCTGTGTATGAACAAAGCCTAGGGGGACCAGATAGCAAGTGTGAAAAATTTGGGATGGGATTGGGGGGGCAAATAGGTGCCTATATAAGATAAAGCCCCAACTAGTGGAATCTGTCCCTATAAAATCAGGACATCTGGTCAACCTAACAAAGCTGTATGGAGTAGCAGGCCCAGGGAGTGGGGTGGGGGTTAGGGCAGAACTGAGGAGCCTCAGCAGAACTGGGGGGAGCGGGAGGCAGGAGTGGAACTAGAGGGAGGCAGAATTAAGGTACCTCAACAGGTTGTGGGGAAGGGAAGGCAGGAGCGGAAGAGCAGGGTAGAAGGCTGCAGGTCCAGGAGCAGGTGCATTAGCAGTTGTGTTTGGGGGAGTCCAGGACTGGAGTAGCTGTGAGGGCAGGACTGAGGGGTGTTCCCAGGGGAGGAAGTGGGGGAAAGGTAGAAGCTGGTTCATCTTCTACCTGCATTGGCTGCCTGCAGCCCATAATTCTCCTGGCAGGAGATCAGTGCCCCCTTTTCCCTGACAGCTGGGATTTTTTAACAGCAAGGAGATTTTCCAGACAAATCACCCAGGTCAGTGCTAGTGCCTCCCTAGCATATCTATGAGTTAGGTGCTCTCCCATGCCCTTAAAATACCATTTCTATGATGGGCCTCAGAGCCCTTGACTTACCCTCTCATTTGCCGCTGACTCCTGCTGAAATGTGTCAGAATTTGTCCCAGCTGTGAGCTCCCAAAGCTCCTGACACCATGCGCCTAGCACTCTGGGTATGAGATCAGCAGTGGAGGCCTAGGAACTGGGCATCTCAATATTTGCAGACTCATCAGTTGTTTCTCTAATTAGGGCTAATGAATTGCTGGCACCCGGCACGGGCCAGGTAGGAAATGCTGAGCGGCGTTGATCCTGCCAGGCTGCTGGATCTTCTTTAAAGGTTAATGGGGAAATTCTTAATGATAGGAAAGTGGTGTGGCTGAGAAGCTCTCAGATACTGCAATCAGGGGCAGGCGTGACCAGGGGCTCCCAAACAATGGCCCACAGCTGAGGTGCTGGTGGCTGGCAGAGAGCTGGCTTGGCACGTGTCTCCTCCTTGTTTCCAGCTACTAAATTGTAATAAAAGAAGCTACAAGTGCATTGAATCCTTTGCTACTGTTAATTTGCTATGGGAGTGGTAGCTGTGGCTACTAGAGGGGTGTTAGGTGCGTACCCAAGGAAGTGAAGTGTCCCTGCAGGATCATGAATGGGAGGAGAGGGAAGGAAGAGAGGGGCCAGCTGATTGCAAATGGGAGGAGAAGTGGGGTGTGCAGTGGCCTGTGGGAGGTGGTGGTCTCCACTTGAGAGAGATGCTGTGTTATGTAGGGGAGAGGGAAGATATAGCTGTGATTGGCTATGCCCTGGAGCTGGGGCAGGGCTTCTTTAATTCATCTGCTGCAGCCCTGAGGACCTAGGTCTTGCCCCCAGATTGCTACCTGCAGTGGAGAGTCTGGATGAGGGTGGGGGATGCTGAGCTGCCCCTAATAAGATGGCTGCTCCCATCACAGCTCTGGGCCTTCCAAGCAACCCAAGAGCTCCCCCACTGCAGGAAGCAGCATGAGAGGGGAGGAGTAGTGTGATTTGCCATTGCCTGCTGTCTGGGTAAACAGAGACCCCTCCCCCTCAACTGTCTGTGTGGGTGTAGCACCTTTCCCCAGCACCGCGCTCCCTTTCCAAGCAAGGGAAGCCCGGGGGCTCGTGGACAGAATGCTACAGCAGCAGCTGCGTCTCCAAAGCTGTGCTGGGCCATTCAGCAGAGGGCTCCGGAACCGGACAAACTCTGCGCCTGCCATGCTGCCGCCTCGACATCACTGCCCCGAGCGTTATAAACTCTCCTGCTCCAGGGGCGGCCAGAGACTTCCAGGCAGGTTTGGAGAAGCAGCCACGGCAGGAAAGCAGGTCACAGACACTTTGGTCTCAAAGGCTCATGGGAGGCTCATTTGCATCCCCCCCCCCCCCCCCCAAAAAAAAGACCCCTGCCTCCTGTTCAGGAAGGCACCTGTTGGTCAGGTTTTTTAAAGGCATATTTAGCCAGTGCTGAATGACACTGAGCTGCAGGGCTGAGCCTTTTGCTTCCACGCATATACACGTTCACCTGGGGAGGAGACCCCCCCCCCGCTCACCCAACCCGCCCGCTGCTCCCCATGGCTAACACGCAGCACCACATGCGCACAAAGTGTTCACACAGCCCGACGCCTGTGTGATGGCTGCCATTGTGGCCAACACCAGCGTATTGATCGGGGGAGGCGGCTTCAGAGTTAAAAGCACCAGCATCTACAGCCTGAGTTAAAGAGCCAGGCCCTGGAGCTGGCTCCGACCCCACCCCCCTGTCCTGTGTGGATGGGGCCCAGAGGGGCTGCTTGACTGACACCAGCCATTGGGGTACCCCTGCATACAGACACAGACACGTCATGAGAGCACACACACACGGCAGCGTACGCACACACGTGCAGTGGCACACAATCACGCAGCCACCTACACGCAGTTCACCAGGTAACAGGAAGAATAAAATACAACCGGTTTTATTGTCCAGGTTTCACAATAGTGCTGACAGCAGCAGGCACTGCCGTGCGTCAGGTTCTCATTTTAGGCACAAGACTTATAATAAAAGGGTTTTTTTTTCGTTTTTTTTTTCTTTTTTACAAGAACAAAACCCCAAAGCGCCCCCTCCCCCCTCCCAGACTCTGTCTCCCCACCTCCCATCATGAGTGAAAGCTCAATTCAGGACACGCACACACAGGCTCCTACCAGCATCCTGGAGACTTTGGCAAATCCATTTAAATTACCCCTCCCACATACAAAAAAAAAAAAAAGGCTATTCCAATTTTTCTCTCTTTATTATCATTTCTCATCATTATTATCAGCATCATCATGTTTCAAAAATATAAATAGGTGCAGGGAACCCTGGTGCCCTGCACGGTCCCCCAGAAAGAGTGCGTCATCACAGGATGGGAGCTGCTTCACATGCGGCCTGGGAATGGGGAAATGTGGCATCTGGGAACAAACGGCAGGAGAGCGGGGAGGAGCCAAAACCAAGAGGCATCTGTGCCCAGAATTTTAGCTTCCCGCTTCCCTCGCCCCCCCACCCCATCTCACTCTCTCCCGTCTACTCCCCCACTTCACATGCCCCTCTCATACATTCAGCTACACTTCACAACTATTCACTGCCTCCCTGGACACCTCCCTGCTGTACGGCAGCAGTGGAAAGCTTCATTCAAATAAAACAAAGGTGCCGTCCGCCCCAGAGATTAAATAACAGAAATAATTACATTGTTCGTGGATAAAATCAGGAAAAAATAATCTTCTTTATTATTTAACTTAACCCCCCCACCCTCTGCAACCCTCCCTCCCCTTCCCCAAAGGCACAAGGTATTTGGAACTGGACGGTTAGTAAAAATGCTGGCATCTCATTCACTTTGCTTTGGTGCATTGAGGTTTGTTTGTTTTTTAGATATATACACAAAGGTGGGTTTTTTGCTTTAATATATTTTTTTTTCCTTATATGACAAAAAGCAACAACATCAAGAAGAAGAAATTGACTCTGCTAATGTAATTTCCGTAAAATCTCTTGTTCCCCTCTTTAATGGGTGGGTCTCTGGGCGGCTTGGCCATTGGTTCTCGACCGATTCCTTGGGCTTCTCTTGTGTAGTCTGCGCTTGTAGATGGAGTCTGTGGAAGGAGGAGGAGGAGAAGAAAAGGCACCTTGTTACTGGGAGAAAGTTACAGAGCCCCTGCTTGTCCTTAGCTGGCTCACCCCCGGCCTCTCGCTCCCTGGAAAAACATTGCAGAGGCTGCTATGCAAGCTCTGCCTCTGGCCATCCGGGCAGAGCGTGCCATGGCGCCAGCCCGCTCGCCACCAGACAATCAGGCCTTCTCTTGCCTCTGGCGCTCCGGGACCTGATGAATCAGCGGGGCGTTTTCAGTGCACTTTGTAACAGCCCCTGGCCCCCCACAAACACCGAATTTAAAGAGACTCTGTTACCTCCTGGGAGCCTGTTAAAAAGCATCCTGTTCAGAGACAACTCCGCTGCTGTCCATCCCACACTTTGTGTATTTCTTTCCCCTCCTTGTGAGCAGACAAGCATAGAGGGAGCCAGAGCAGTTCAGACCAATGTCCCAGCAGGGCTGGGATGGCATCTCCCAGTGCTCATGTCTGATGAGTCCCAGAAAGGAGACCCATCCCCCACAAGCACCCATCATGCACCCAAACACTTTGTTTAGTGAGGCAGGAAGTCTGAGGTCTGTCCACAGCTCTGGCACTGAGGCACTGTGTGGCATTGGGCAAATCCCTGCCCCTGTCTGTGCCTCAATCTTCCCATCTGTAAAAGGGGGATAATTCCAATTTAGCTCAGGGGGCTGAGAGGGGAGGCTTAATTAATGTTTGTGAAGTGCTTTGAGATCCCCAGATGGGCGAGGCTAGCAAAGGGTAATGAATTATTATTACATGTAGTGGGAGAGTTTCTTCCTGCCCCCGGCATGATCTTCTTATCTCATGGCATCATTTATTACAGGGGCAGGTGGGCTGCGAACCCAGTTCACAGGATGGGAGCTGCTGCTGCTTCCCCACCTGAATATGGAGCCTTCCACTCAGGACATCTCAGTTGGCTGCTGTGGAGGCAAATGTGACTCTGCCGTCAGGTGGGGAATGAGCAGCAAGGACAGAGGGGCTAGTCAGGAACAAAGACCCTCCTGCCACGCAACTGTTCCTAAACACAGACCCTTCCTCCTGGTTTGATTGAAACAAGCGGTGGATGTAGTTCTATGGGCCCGAGTTCTATGGGCTTGCGCAGTGCATGGCAGAGCCTGGAGAATCAGGAGCTAGGGATGAATAACGCAATGCTGAGCTGCAGTTGCACTTCACTATCTCCCGGCCCCACCCTCAGGCTTTCTTTTTCCCTTGCTCGGAATTTTGTCCCCTTGCTTCTTAATTCAGTGACAACTCTCCTTAGCCGTGGATTGATTGACCAGATAACTCCTGCCTGGAGTCACCCAACCAGATCACAACTGTGGGAGTGGCTGAGTTATTGTGGTGAAAGTGATTTGGTGAAAATGATCTGAGGAGCCAGCACATCAGGCAGAGGGGCATTTTGACTGGGCAGCAACTTTCAGGCTTCCAATAATCCTGGTAACAGAGAAGCTTTAACTGAGACAAAGAACAATCTTAACTCTCTGGCACAGAGAAAGCGTCCCCTCCCACTGGCCTGGATGGCAGCAAACCTGTATCCTCTGTGGGTCAGGTAGTGGACAGGGGTGGAGGACAGTCCTGTCTTGGGCCATAAGTATCACCCTTCCTCCTGCACTTTGGCTCTCACCCATCCCACCCCCTGCTCCATGTCCTTCAAGTCCTTCCAGCCAAAAACAAATGGAAACAGATCTCTCCAGAAGCCATCAGTTCTACACCTGGAACAGCCTGGGAGGCTGGGGTGAGTGTCAGGCAAAGCCGCTGCTTTCCCTGGTTGGAATGCCTCTATAGCTCTCTCAGGCCCCTCTGGGGGCTGAACTCAAGTCCCCCCTGCACTATATGGTGTGGATCATTTCCAGGAATCAGCCCGTGGACTCCTAGAGCTTGGCCCTGGGCTGAGTGCCATGCTGGAGTCTCAGACGCCTGCAGGGACCTTGGTGCAAACAGTAGGAATGAAGAACAATCCGTACCATCTATGCAGGCTATCCGTGGTTCTTCCCAGTGGCCATTGGGCTGGCACCGAATCGTGGGCACGTGGCGTTGTATGTAGCCCTGGTTACACTGGTACCGGACCATGGAGTTTATTTCATATCGGTCCTTCTTCCTTCCAAAGGTCCTGGCGTTCTCTACCACAGGAGGGTCCCCGCAGGCAACTGACAAAGACAAGCAAGATAATGAGCAACTGGCAGCTCCAACCTCCATGTGTGCCTGGTAGGAAATTGGCCAATGAGAGCTGCAAACCAAGCAGCTTGCATCTAACTGTGGTGCTCAAGGGGTGCTGGCCATCTTCACACGCATTCCCTAGAATAATAACCATTCAACTATGTTTCCCTTGTGCAGTCTGTCCCAAAGGATCCCAGAGCACTTTACCAGCTGTACATACGACGACTGCTTCACCTACCACTGAAATGCAGCCACTTCTGGGGTGGAAAGGGGCAACTGCATATACAGGGATCATTTCCCACCACTTAAATACAGCCGGTGAGACTCCCCCACCCCACCAGAAATAGGCAGAATGACTAGTGTGCTGTTCACTGCTCCTGTGCTGCTTTGTGCTGAAAATGAGTGGTTGGGACCTTGAATGCACATTACTCCGAAACAGAGCTAAAGCAATGACCTGTCTGAGTCACTGCAGCGACAGCAGAGGCCTGTGCACTGCAAGGCTGGTAAGCACACCCGGCTGCGGTGCTAACAGCATGGCCATCTCCCTGCAGATGCCTTGGGATCCAGACAGGGAAGGGGATTCCGCCTTGGAGCTTTGTTTGGCATCTGTTACATGCCAGCACTTGATGCCAGTGTTGCTAAGTGCCTGCCATCACCCAGGCCTGACTTGCTTTATTGCCACATCCATCAACCAGGCTTACGGGCCACGGAAGTGGCTAACAAAGGAGGGATCATTTCCTTTGTTTGGGGGGGCTAGAGATGGAGGCACTAAATAAAAGGCAGTTAATGACAAACCAGACTCCTTAAAAATTCTGCTGCGGTTGCCACTGTCTCAGAAATTTAGTCACGGGGGATATTGAAATTCTGCAGCAGGCCGGGAGACTTAGCAACAACGTTCCAAAGGGTTCCATCCCTCCCGTCTAGAAAGGCAGGACCCCCGTGAGTGTCAGACACAAGAAAGCTGCCGTCAGGAAGGCGTTTGTTGCTTCTGTGCCATTGGGGGTCCTGGTGGATGGGAGCGGATGACTTGGGGAAACTAAACTTTACTGGTCGGCTCGGAAGAGGGGCAAAAACTGGCTCCAAATGGGGGGTGCGGGGGCTGATGGTAGGGGAAATGGGAGTGGTAAACACCTTGGGGCCTTGAAGTGGGAAGGTTTGTGGGGTTGTTATTTCACAGGATGAAAATGAGCTGTGAAAGGGCATTCCCACCCTCCATAAGCTTCCTGTTATTCCACTCCCTCGGCAGTCACACCATCTCTTCAGCTCGATCCAGGGTTGGATCTGATCAGTGCTTGGCTAGGAAGCCTCCAAGGAGAGCCCAGGTGTGGCAAGGAGCAGTGTGAGTGACTCAGCGGTGGGTGCTCTGAGTCAGCACTGACTCAAACACCCCAATGCAGTGCCAGGGGGTACTATGCTGCAGGCAGTTCTAGACAGTGCTGGGCTGTAGAGGTGGGTGTGGGCATCTCCGTAGGGGGTGCTCTCCGTTCTGAGTCAATTCAGACTCCAGTGGCCCAGTACAATGCTAGGGGGTGCTGTGCTGCTGGAAGTACCATCCTTTGGGATGACACATAAAGCCAACCTTCTGACCCTGGGTGTTTATTAAATATTTTAGGGCACTTTTCCCCAAGACTTGGGGTGCGTTGATACTGGTGTCCTGGTCAAATTCTAATTCTGCCTCCATAAATCCCCTTTGCTCTTTCAAATCCACATAGGATTTGTCTTCATTTCCTGTACTCATCTCTTACGCAGGGTCCCTGTGCAGAAGTTAAAGTTCTACAGTGTTCCATCGAGGAATGAGTGACGCTTCCTGGTTTTAATGCCAGGGTTTATTCCTGTTAAAGCCAAGGGGTGGCTAAAATGTGGACCACAGAGTTGTACATTGTGTCCTGCAGTTGCCTCGGTGAACTCTGTGGAGGGTACATATCCCAGCCTGCAATGCTCCCTCTTTATTGAAGCAGATGCCACATTGCATTCTGGGACTAGTCGTCTCATAGGCTGCCCCTGCATGTTAAGGAGGAAGAATCTGCAAACTGCACCATTTGATTCACATTATGTACAACCCTTAGCATCCTAGCAAGTTGCCAGCGTGACCTTTGGTAGGGCAAAGTTTGGATTCTTTTGTGCTATAGATTTAATAGCTGTAGCCTAAGCCTGGACATACATCCCAACCCAGAAAGAAGTAGGGCCAGGTCTCACCTGTTCCTTTCTTGCACGTGAAAGGGAGGTGATAGTTGCATGGGACGTCATTCCACTCGCCTTGCTCATGCCAGATCATCACGACACAGTCCTCTCCTGCGGCAAAGAAGTTGTCGGGCTGGTTGGGCCGCCAGTTCTCATATTGCTGTGAAGAGATAAGAAGCCCTTCCTCTAAGTCAGGGAGACACTTTCCTTGCTCTCCTCAGCTCTCCCTTTCCCTTTACTTCTTCTCTCTCCCTTTCGACTCTCTTCCTGCTTTTTCATTCTCTCTCTCCCCACCTCTGTTTTTCTGGCTGTCTGGTTCTCTCTCTTCCTCCTGTGACTAATCAATGGAAATCATGTATTTTTATTATTTGTACTATGGTAGTGCCTAGGATCCCCAGTCGTTGACCAGGACCCGCTGTACAAACACAGAACAAAATGACAGTCCCCCCAAATAGCTTATGTCAGCAACTCCAGTCAGCACTTGTCCCAGCTGCTCACTCCAAATGCTCTAGGGTTCTGTCCCCAGACAGCAGCCTCACGCCCTTACACAGCACAAAACGCCAAAGCTTGAAATGACTCTTAATGAAGAAATATTCCCCCCCTTCCAACTGCCTTCCCTCTCCTGCACACAACTCACGAGGGAGTTTCCATCGGACCAGCGGAAGTCGTGCTCGATGGCCCTGTCACTGAGGCCGATCCACTGGTAATCCTGTGCATAGGCTGAAAAAGAAAGACAGGGAGGTAAGGTAAGGAAAGGAAGTGCCTCCACCACTCACCTCCCCCATGCTATCCCAGATGCCCTGGGCTCTGCCAAGGATCTGAACACCACAGCGACATGGTCTACTTCTGGGCCGCGCCCAAGGTGGCTTAATGCGGGGCGGCTCTGATTGAACGACGCCAGATTGGCTAAAGGAGAGGTGGATAAAGCCCCTTTAGGTAGGCACTGAGAGCGCTGGAGCTGGCCGTGCTCTGCAGTGTCACAATAAAGGTGGCTCCAGTTTGCCACATTAGTCCCATGACAGACTGCTGTACCCGGGCCAGGGGCTGCCAGGCGGCGACCATGGTTGGAGGTGTTATTAGTCCTAGTGCGGGTGGAGGGCAGTTCTTACTTTGTGGTCCGTCGCCCCTTCAGATTGAGGCCACAAGGGGAGGGTCAGCGAGAAGGGAACTGTTTAATCTTGATGCCCCAAAGCAAAACCCTAGTTGGGCCCAAACTGGTGCACTTTCTCCACATGTCCCCACACCTCCCCGATTCACTAACGGGGCTCAGAGAATTGCAGACGAGCATTCAGGTTGGCTTAAAGGGACAAATGGGTGGGGTGGGCAGAAGGCAAGTCCCCAGGCATCCCAGACAAGCCTCTGGACCACAGGAGAAGCTCCACCAGTCCTAATGCCTTTAGACCGAACCTTGGTCGAACAGGGTCTTGTGTCCCACCCCAGCTGCCTGAGGATCACACTCCACCCAGCTCCATGGTGCGTGCCCGCATCTCTGAGCACAGGGGCAGGGAACACAGCTCCCCTGCTCTGGTAAAAGCAGAGGGGTACTCCCCTCCTTTCCTGGCGTAACCAGATTCCTCCAGCACCGCTTCCTTCTAGTTGGTGTGGCCGGATCGGCTCCCCCTCTGGTGTGGAGCTGTTTGGAGCTGCTCCCTGCCCTGGGGTGCGGTCTCACTGACTCCCGTGTAAGAAAGATGCTGATCCCACCCCAGACCACACCCAGGCCTGGCTATTTCTTCCCAGAGTGACTGGAAGTGGCGGGAGACCAGGACCCTCCCGGGACCGTCCCCCCTCAGGCCCTGCTCTCCACATGCCCCATCCCCCCACCAAGCTTCTCCTCAGGTCCCCACTGAGCCCTGGCCAAATGCCCCATCCCCCCACCCCCACGTGCCCCGCCCCCCCCCAAGCTCCCCTCCCCCACCTCAGAGTCCTCCTCCTTAACAGACTCCCTTTCCTCCCTGTCCTACTTCATGCCTTCCCACTCCCCAAACACCCCTGTCCCAGCTACCTCCCACTCTCCCATCCCTTCCCTGCTTCCCACACAAGCCATCAGGCGCCTGCCCCACGGTGACCCCAACATCCTCCAACACCTTGCTCCCCACAAATATCTGTGTTGGCATGAACCAACAGGCCAACTGCATGGTGCAAACGCCTTGGGAAGTGGCTAATGTGGCAATGGAAAAGCAAGGCAGATCTATATGAGCCACAGATCTATGGAATGAGCTGACTTGTGTTTCCCTATGGTCCTGGACACTGAAAATTCCTCCTTCCCTGCAGGACGAGAGGCCTTGCTTGATGGGAACTGTGAGAGTCAGTGGAATTCGCCCACCACTGGTGGACTTTTAAGGCCTAGATGGACAGATTGATCTGTGCTCATCCACCCCCAAATCCTGGCTGTCACCCCCAGCACTCACTGTTCACAAACTCTTGTTCTTCTGGAGTGATGATACTGCTCAGGTGGGACTGGTGTTCTCGGCACCTGGTCTCTGCCTCCACCCATGTCTCTCTCTGTTCGAAGTGCTTGTAACAATGGCCCTGGAACTTGGTCCAACCCTCGTCACAGTCCTCCAGGTCTGAAACACACAAGGAAGGAATGGAAGGGAACTGCATGCATCAGGGCAGAGTGCCTTCCAACTCACCTCTCGGCGGCCCAGGCATTCACGGAACAGAAATACAATACACGGTCACGCCCACGAAAGAATAAACCTTGACGTTTTTGTATGTTACAACCAAGGGAAAATGATCAGAAGGCCACCAAGGAATAGTTAATGGAGGGAAGGTAGATTAAGGGCCCTGCAGTTGAGGTGGTGATGTTTTTCAATAGTGCCTAACACAGACAGACAGATTCCTGAACATTTCAAACCCCAAGTCAGGTTCCCGAACTCTGGCTTTGAGAAGTAACCCGAAACACCACCACTTTCTCCCCAGTGCCATCCTGCTTATTTCGCTCGCCCTGGAGAGCAGCTTTTATCTTCGAAATCTGCATTTTGCTCCCCAGAATCAGCGCTCATGCATCAGAAATGAGAGAGAGGGGCAGGAGAGGTCATTGCAGATTCAGTTGGCTACATCACTATTTCTGAGTCTTCTCAGATGGAATAAGCAACCTGATGAGATCACAGAAAAGGGATGCAGGGCAGGATTTTCTATATGGGAGACAGAAAAAAACCCCAAACCCCTAATGAAAATATTTTGAAAAAGGAGAAGAAAAAAAGCAAAAATCTGTCACCTGGCTTAAGTGGATATTGCTGGTGATTATTGAGAAATGCCATCAAAGCAAATTAAAGGCACAAAATATTTGACTGTCTTTATTTTATGGTTGGGGTCAGGGCTTGAAAGGTAAAGCCTTTAAAAGGGAAGTTAGCTCTTGCCCTCTTCCCCTCAGAGAAATTAACTAGCTTAATTTATTTTAACAAGGGGAATTGTTTCTTTTGAACTGAAGCCCTAGTTCCAGTGAGGAGAGTATGTGGATGGAAGATTCTCTGAGGATCATACAAGGAATAGAGACTCAAAAAAGGGAATTAGATGGTATATGTGTCCTACATCAGGAAGTGTGGGCCCTAGAAATGAATACTTGAAGGCAGAGAAACTTTGGAAACTGATTCATGGGCCATGAGGACAATAGGACTAGCTGTATGGGCCTTGTGGACATAGGAGAAAAGGTAGGTGAGGGATGTAAGACAGAAAATACAGATAAGAAGAACCCAGTAATTTTTTTAAAATGGAAAAGGGTAGAGCAGATGCAAAGGAATAAAGAAAATATGCAATTTTGGGGAATCGTTTGTTCTTTGCCATCAACAAATCATACAAATGCCTTTTGTAAGCCAAGAAGAAACAGCGACAGATACAGAAATGGCAAACCTGGCGGGCAGATGCTATTATGATGGTAAACCATCTCCTCCAAATAGACACCTGCATTGCAGGCAGTTGCACTCAAACCATGGAATGACTATGACTTTTGGGCCTTGAAATTACTATGTCCCATCATCTCTTATCACCTCCTCCACTGACTAGCACCTAGAGTCAGACCAGCGAAGGAGAGGAACTGTCACTGTGAGGCAGATGTGATGTGATGAGCCCAGACCTGAGGCAGAGGAGCAGCACAAGTGTGGAAGGAAGATCTAGGGGTGACAAGATGGAGATTTATTTAGTAGCAGCCTTTCAGTGGCAGAGAGGGTTTACCTATCATCCTTTCTCAGCTCCTTGTTGCCCTAGGGGTAGTGGGGTTTCATTATTCCTTTTGGCCACTCAACAAATGCCTCTCTACCCCCATGCAGGGCAGGTATTCTATATTCCACTTTTGTGAAAAAACCTCTCACCTTGGCTATAGTCCACCTTTGTATTCCAGAGTACCTCATCTCCCTTGAACTCATCAGTTCTTCTTGCTCCATTCCTGTGAAGCTCTTCAATCAGGGTACACACAAACCCCATGCAGACTTCAATGGGTGACTCACCAAAGACTGGCTGGTTGGGGGCGGGTCCTTTAAATTCTCTTTTTCTGCCCTCTTCTTCTACAAAAACAGACCATCTCTGCTGGGCCAACCTTGTGGAGCAGGAGCTGTGAGTGTGCTCACACACCTGGATCTTCTCCACCACATCTCCAAGAGCAGGGGAGGGGGAATGTCATGTGCCTTTCTGAGACTCTTTTTCTGGTGGGTTATGTCACGCCCCTTTCTAAATGATCACAACCACTGAGTTGGGATGGACCATGATGCACAGCCCCAATAGGACATTATAACAGGAAACGCCAGGCTTTCCCAATATAGCAGTTACCTATGCAAAAATGTGGAGAGCTGTTGTCTGTCAGAAGAAGAAGGTAAAATCTAATCCTTTGACGTGGCACATGCTTCAAGCTTTAGAGGCGTTTAAGAATGACTGACTGTGTGCGTGGCTCAGAAGAGCTCATCTAAACTGCCATTGAGCTCATAGATGTTCTTAGGAAATCAAAGAAGTTAGAGAATGGAAAGCGTATCATTCATTCTACCTTGGCGGTAACGTTGAGCTTTAAAGGGGGCTTTTTTTACTGATATTTAGGGCAGTAAACTGCTCTCATATGTCCAAAGGTAATCCAGGGTAAAGATATCCCATGATGTCAAGATCCCGTTCATAGACGAACTGTTATGAAGAGAAGAGATTTAACTAGGTTTGGGTCAAACATCAGAGTGGTGTTTAAATACATCCATTCGAAGCAATTACTTGGATTCACCAATCTACCATATTATAGGAGGGCTCTTACCTCCTCTCAAGTGAGGTTCCTCTGCCAGAATAGAAGGAGGTGCTAATGCTGAGGACTGAGATACCCTGGAAGAGGTAAGTGAAGGAAGCGTGCACAGTCTCTGCTCACAAGCTCTAGCCATTCCTATCAGTTCCCCTCCTTCCATGAGACCTACCACACAGTCATATTAAAAAGCGAAAGAGAGATGCAGAGAAAGAGAGGGTGAGATCAAATGTACTTTCCTATTGCCCATTTGAAGGGGAACAGCTAGTATTTTTCAACCTGGTTCTTCCAGGCCTTCTAAAGCAATGCGGGAACATTTTTCCTCCTTGAGAAACTGACAGAAAAACAGGCTTTCATGGACTTGCAGTAAAACAAAACGTTCTTTTGTCTTCTCCCCAAAACAAACAGGACATTTGTGCACACACGAAAATGCCATTTTGATGAAAAAACAGGATATTTCCGTCTTTCCTCAAAGATTCACACTGCTTGCCATTGTTGTCATGAAAATCTCATTGGCTCGAGGAAACGACACAGATGTCAGGTGGAAGCTGAGAAGATTCACAGGAATGAATGAAGCCCTTCGCAGGTGAATCCTCACAAAGTGAAACATGGTCATTTCACATGGCTCGATTCATGCATCTTTTGCTGAAATTTCAGCAGAGCAGAGATGGATCACATGGCATGAAGATGTGCCTGAGACATTGCCCTATTATTACAGATGGATTATTACAGGTGGATTGGAAGGGTTTTCTTTGACCCAAAAGCATGTTTGTGCTTATGGCAAACAGTATCATACTATCATGTCCTTTATGCAATTTTACTAGAGAAAACTACAGGAAAGAGAATAATTTCTCTCTCTCAGAAGCCAAGGAGACACCAAGTTCCCTAGCAGCCCTAAAACTGCCACTGTCTCATAGAAGCTAAGAGGGATTTCCCAGAGAAACAAGACGCTGTGATGGAAAAATAATAATCACTTGTAAGCAAACAGCTCAACCTTTTCCCCAGTAAGATGTATTTTATCTGCTGTTAGGAGTTAGCTTATTGAGATGAGGGTGGGATTGGTGGGAGAATGGTGGGGGTCAGTTTTTTTTGGGGTGCAGCTGTTAGTAAAATTAGCTGAAGCCAGGTAGGCCGTACCGATCTCACACAGGTCCCCTCCGTAGCTGGGAAGGCATAAGCATTTGAAAGAGTCGATGCCATCAGCGCAGGTAGCTCCATTCAGACAGGGGCTTGAGTGGCACTCATCAATGTCTGCAAGAAATCAAGGGCTGCCATTAGGACTCCGGGCAGGGAACTCTACCTACAGGAGAACTTGTTTCTTTGCTTGTTCAGGAAGGATCATCAATGGTTTTGGGAGAGCTCGAGAGTGAATTATGGGTTTATTTTAAAAACTGCTGCTGCTGCTACTGCTGAAGAAGTGATCGCAAAAAGCCCAACCCACCCTAGGAGGATGACATCATTTTCCATTCAAATTTCTGCCAGTTGATGGCTGGACCACACTACGGTGCTATCAGGGCAACATCAGCAGAGGTCGGAAGGATGACTTTCAGTGTATTCTGCACAGTATCTTTTGACATCTGTTGTGTCTCTTCCTTGTCCATCTTTTCTGCCTAACTTGACCAAATGTGCAAACTTGTGGCTGTCTCAGCCTCCATCAGCTAAAGTCTAAAAGACAGTTGTTGGGCCTCTCTTAAGCAAGAGAAACTTCCTCAAACACGGCTTAATCTCCTCCCTCTCCCTTCTTGACTCCTCATTTTTTACTTTTTCTAACTGTAGTCCAGATGTCATCCTTGATCCTGAACTCCCACAGCTAAATCTCCACCAGTTCCAGAGCACAGCTAGTTCTAGGGGTCATTTCTCTGGAAAGGATTGTTGGAGTGCAGTGTGTTCCAGTCTTGCCTCTAACATGCACCTCTTTGCTAGTGATGGGGCTATCATAAAGCCAGATGTGTCAGCTTTACACCAGTCAAAGATTTACCCACACCAGGGGGAATTGTTGGCTGCCCATTTACGACAGTTTTATGGACTCTTTGTGCTGCTCCACTGGTGCAAAGAGCCCTTGGGTGGGTCCAGATTTGGCTCCAAGTCTCCTGTCTCAGTCTGTCAGTTACCTCAACATGGACAATGCATATTATTACTGTAATGGCATGCCTAGCCCCCACCACTTCAGCAAGAGAAGGAAAGCAGCTTGGATCTCTTGGGTATCATGTTCAGAGTAAGACCACAATGACTAATTTGTATCTATATGCTACAAAATCCATCCTTCTAAAATTGTTTCTTAACATTTTTCCAATCTGAAACTTAATCCTATTCCTCAGTGAATATTCTTGAAATCAGAAGGAAGAAATAAGTTAATCAGAATGAAAAGACTGCAGAGATGAAGTCAGCTCAAGAAACCATAGACAAAGAGTAAGAATGTAATTGTGACCTAATACATACAGAAAAGATTGTAGGCTAAAAATAATAGTTGCTGGTTAGCTCCTTTAATGAGACTGTTCTTCTTTCTTTCTTTCAAAGTCTTGCTTCTCAGACTCTGAAGTACTGGAAAGCCTTAAAGATGTTAACTTTAACAGAAGTCATCTGACTGACACCTCCCACGACATGTCAGTACTAGAGGGGTTAGTGGGAAAACAGACTCAGAGAAGATGAATCAGAGAAGAATGTGGAAATGGCCGTAATAGAGCAGAACAACAATCCATCATGTTCAGTATTCTGTCTTCTGCCACACTGTATCAGACTAATGGTCTGTCTAGGCAAGTATCCTCTCTCCTGCCATACCAGAGTAGAACAGTGATCCATCTACTCAAGTATTCTCTCTTCAGCCATAAGAAAACAGACAAGTGTTTTACCTTGTCTGTCTGTCTAGTCACCCACAGTGGCCAATGCCAGATGCTTCAGAGAAAAGTGTAAACTCCTATAGGACATCAAATTGTAAAGTATTAAATGATGGGGGAAATTCTTCCTGGCATCAGCTGGTAGCCAGCTAGCACTTCAAAGCATGAGACTTGAGAGCCCTTGTCATTTGTATCCTAATTTGTGTCCCTGGAAGTATTGCAAATATTCTCCAAATGGCTTATGAACTGTTTAAACCAGTTTTGCACTTGGCTCTTCATGCATGCAGGACCTGCTTCTTTGGACTGTTCACTGAAATACTAATTAATGTTTTCTGAGCTATTATTTTCAGTGGGATGGGAGGGAAGTGAAATGCTCCACTTTCATCAACATTAATAAGCATTTTGAGACTTTCCAGAACAAAAAAGGAATTATTGACTTAGCAGAAAAGAATGGATGAGTCAGGTTGATTACTACTTATCGAGTAACATCTTTGGGTCTTAGAAGATTTAAAACACAAAAACGGAAACTGAAATGTGTCAAGAGGTGATTAAAATCCCAGTACACACCAGGTTGCTCAGCAACAGTAGCAGCAGAAGTTGATACCAACCACCTGAACAAGTTAGGAAGGGTTCTCCTTTGTCCATTAGCTTCTATTAAGTGCAAAGCACGCTGTAGAAATGGAAATAAAGCATGTACAGGCGCTAAAGCAGAATGTTTAGCAGGGAATAATGGGCTCTTCATTTGTCTTCAGTGACAAGGACTAACATTTTATGCACCCAAGATCTCTTTCAGACGCAGTTGATCTGCAGTGGTCACCTACCCAAGTCCTGGAGGAAGAAGGGCAGCAGATACCACGTGGGCTAGTGCACTGTATCAAATCTCAAATCAGGAAATAATATTAGAACAGAACTTGCTTTTGTGCTGGTATATAATATGCGCTGTACATATTATATATTACTATATGGATACTTGATATATATACATATATATATATATATATATATATATATATATAGAGAGAGAGAGAGAGAGAGAGAGAGAGAGAGAGAGAGAGAGAGAGAGAGAGAGAGAGAGAGAGAGAGAGAGAGAGAGAGAGAGAGAGAGAGACACACACACACACACACACACACACACACATTTTAACAGTGCTGGTGAAAATAATGCATTACCTTTCGAAATGCATGCTAGAAATATTTTGAAAGATGACATTTAAAACACATGAGGATAATAAATATCAAACTACCCATTTGGCATGTTAGCTTTTTGGGACAGGCACTGTGCCTTCCTCTGTATTTAGAAAATACCTAGTCTCAACAGTTGGGACATTCAGGATCCCACACATCAGGACATCTGGAGTTGGTGTAGCTGATTCTCCATTCACCCTGTAATTCTTGGGTCTTAGAGATGTTTCAGAACAATACATAATCTCACCTGCTTGCATCACACGTGATATAGTCCCTAGATACACTGGAGAATGGATCTATGATATTGACGTGAGCTCTGGGCCTGGGGTTTTTACTGAAGTCCCCTCATGTAAAGAAATTTTAAACCACCCAGTCACTTAATGCTTGGCATTTTTCATTATCCCTTTAGCTGTCACAAGCATATATTACACATCCATAGTCTTGCTCACCATTCAACCCTGCACAACAGAGACTCTCATAGTTGAGGTAAGGGTGCAGGCACCCTTCAGCAGTCGTCAGCTGTCATGTATCTTAACACTGAAGGAATTTACAAAGCTACTGCTATTAGATATTTGTTATTTTATGTAAATTTTCCTAAAAATGCATGTTTGTCTTCTCGCAACTCCTTTGCTAGTCCCCCTCAAATAGTTTCTCTACGAGGACAGGAAGAAGAGATTACTATTATTTCAGTGCTACCAGTGTACGTTGTGTATTGCAAGGCAGAATGAGACAGCCCCTGCTTTGAAGAGCGTCCAGTCTAAGAGAAAGACACAGAAGACAGAATGCATTGGGGAGCTGAGAACACGGAGCACATTTAAAACATTAACTCATTTCTGGAGGGCATCATGAAAATAAGGAGTTTTTAGAAGAGGATTTATACTTACCTTGGTATCAGCAGAACATTTCAAAAAGACCATTCAAATGCCTTGTCACAACATGGGTTTTCTAGCTGATGGATTCTTAAAGGGACTAGCCTTTTAGGCCTCACTTTTAGAAAAAATATTTTCATGTTAAAAAAAAAAAAATGAAAACAGGGTTTCCTATTTAATAACAGTAAACTGTTGATTGATGAAAGCAAGGAGGTAGCAGGATTACACTGTATGCTTCGTTTAGGCAAACACAAAATAGCTTCACCAGCTTGTTATTTCCTTCCTCAGCTCTAATGTTCCCAAAGATGTACTGCATTTACTCAGTTGTATTGGTCTCTATTCAAGTAGTATTAGATAACTTAACCACAATAGCATTGTGCTGGGAAGAAACACGATTTATAAACAAAAGTGAAATTGACCACTGTACTATAATTTCAACTGTGAACAAACAGTTCTGAAGCTCTAATGTATTTTTCACCACTGATGCTGTTTCCCTTTTAATGATCTAAGATGTTTTTGGTAGTTACAGTGGTACGAACTTTTAAAAAAAATACAATATATGTGTTTTATTAAAAAGACAGCCTATATCACTGATTAAACAAGTTTAGTTTTACGTTTAAAACGTTCACTAAGGAGGAACAAACAGTATGTAAGCAGGAAGGATGTGAAACATTACTCTAACACTGATAAATTCCTACTGCTTTCTTGGGATCGAGAGTAACCTGTTTGGAAATACAAGCTGGCATCCAAACTCCTGGCTCTATGCTGCATCCTGAAAAGCAAGGCATTTTCAAAGTGCGCAACAATCCCCGCACTGACCTGTTTTTATGGGGTTTCCTAATGTGTACGAACCATTATATAGAGACTCAAAAGACCGACTAAACAATAAACTTTTAGAGAGCCAAGAAAATCTAGTCAGAAATCATAGCTTCTGCTTTCCAGGAATTCCTGGGAATATTATAAACATTGCTCTAGTGGGTTAAGCAGAGAAGAATATCCCAAAGCAGGTAAAGCGGCACCTAAAAGTTAACTCCATTTCCACTGCCTCTGTTATCAGATCCTGATCAAAGCAGAAAAGAAACAGCTGGAGAAAACAATTCTCTTAGATGTGAGAAATAAGTAGTGGCTGTTGGCAATAGCACAGCCGAACAGTGACTTGACAGCAGATGGAAAAACTCTAATTTCTCTGACGTAAGCCATAAAAAAAAATATGTATAAAATAATGAAATTTAAACCTCAGGGTATAGGGGAGGAGAAAATAACCTGCCACAACATAGAAAATATTCTATTAAACTACAAAACACAGACACTTATCAGGAAAACATATTAATCTCGTGGTACTCCCTCTCAGTGTTATGTTTACAAGTGATAACTTGATTACAAACATTGAGAACTCAGGAATCCTTGGCTCCGTACAACAGGCCATTCTTTTAGGTTATATCTTCAGAGCTGATTTTCCATTAAGCAAATAAGCCTTTGACTTAATGTCATAAAACAGTCAAGAGACACCAAATAACTGGATTGGCCAGTAAAGATACCTGCCAGTGCCTATATCTCAGCTGGAACTTGTTAGAGCTACCTTACCCTTCTGCATAGCCAGACTCCTAGAACTACATTAAATAGAATTGTATGACTCACCTGCATGATTTTTTAAAAGGTTTTTCTCCTGTTGCTTTCTTTTAACCAACAAAAAATATCCTTCAGGCTTTCAGGCCATCAAGAAGAATGGCACCCATCAAGACGCCTTCAAAATCACCTAATAGATTTGAGCTATATTGGCTGTATGGGCAGCAGATCCTGTGGATTTGACACCCTCCAGAGAGATGCAAACCTTTTGGTAAATTGCTGACATTTCAGCAAATGTCAGTTTTCCCCTTGACCTGCCTGAAGTCTTTAAATCCATCAGCTAGTTCAAAAGATGCAAACCACAGCTTTTTCACTGAAATGCCGGTATGGTATTTTTGCTAATATTTGTGTGCTCTCAAACTTTGCCAGTTGTAATAGGCTTCTGCACACTGTTGGCAAAAGTCTGGATGAAGAGGCCCGTTATGTGGACCTTAGCATTCCTTGGCTAAAAGGCTGGAAAATGCCAGCATCCCAAGAGTTAATCGCCAGTTCACTGGCTGACACATCTCCCGCTTTGGCTTCTGGTGTTGATGTCTTTCTGGGGGGAATCATATGGTGTGGCAGAGCAGAGAACTTTTCATTTTTAAAAAATGGTGAGAATTGAATCCACTTGAAAACCTTACCAAGATAGATGAGTCTTTGCTTTGGGCTCCTTTTTGCAAGATGAACTAGATTCTGTCCTGCTTTATTATCTTTTTTGATTATTCTACAGGTGCCAACAAATGTTCAACACAGCACAAGACACAGATATCAAGATAGTGCCTGTGCCAAAGAGCTCATTTTCTAGATTAGGAAGACAAGACACACCAGTAGAACCAAAAGAAGAAGGCAATATAGGTCCATTATTAAATACTATTATTGTTCTCAATATGCAGATCCCCCCCAGTCATTTCTCTAGCATCTCTCATCTTGAAGGATCCCAAAGCACTTTGAATACCATTGTTACAGTAGAATTGGGCTAACACTGCCAAACGATTTTTGTGAATATTTGTTCCATTAAAAAAAATCACTTTGTTTACACATTTAGGTCTTATTTCTAGACGAAATTGTCCCTTTTGTGGAGGGCTGGTACAAGGACTAGGCGCCCTTTAAGTTCTGTTCTGAATTAGGACTTGTGCAGGCACTTTGCCCATGGGTGAATTTCACTCTCCATGAACATGTTCGCAAACGAGCTTTATTAGCATAAAAGGCACGCGCTTGCAGCTTGAATGCTGGAATAGTCACTGAACACAGATCCGAAACCACATGACTAACCTGGCATATATATTCATTTGAACTTCATGCTATTGTTGGTTACTTACATAAATTGTCCAATTAACAAACAGAAACAATACATTGTGATTTCTGTAACTTACCACTACAAAGCACATTCCAGATTTTGAACATTTGCAGTGAGCCGTTTGCAAATGAGATGCGGAGCAGAAACTGTTCACTGAAGATATTTGTCAAGAATTTTGACCAACAGGTGAACATGAGAATTTTGCCATTTTTTGTGGGTAATTTACAGATAGAAAAAGAAGCAAAACTATTGGACAAATTGTTTCTGACAACTTATTTGCTGAGTTCTAATGTACAGTCATATAATCACTTCCCCCTTTGTTGCCACACCACCACCTCTGCAGTGGAACGTGGCAATGATAGTAGGCCAATGATAGTACCCATTACTCTTGCACAAAGGGCTGTGGCATATTTAATTACCAGGACAACTATTCCATTAGCACAGCACCATACCCCACACCTGGTATCATGTAAGCGCAATGGTTCAGTGATGTGCCTGTGATGCCAACACAGCATAGCCTAGCACCATGCTAGGGCACTGGGGTAAGTACTGACTCAGAAAGGAAAGGGTCTTTTACTGAGTCACCCACACAGCTCTCTGCAGCATGGGCATCCTACTATCTCCCTGGGGTAGTCAGGTCAGTTTTGAATGGTCCCCTCAGTGACAGAATAAAGAACGAGTGCAAGTGGGATATCGGAACCCTTTGATTTCACTGGTTCATGAACAAAGGGAAGAGGCTACAACTCAAATGAGATGGAGACTCCAATGAGTCATGTAGCCTCCACAACACTGAAGTTTAATGAAGACAGAGGCTGGATCCTGTCACCTGTTCTCCATCTTTGCGTATGAAGAAGCGACAAGGCTGTGATTTCAGGGCTTGTCCCTTCATATGTGAACTATGTCTGGAGTTGTGTTGGTAACCTTGCAAACGAGGCAAAAGTGCAGTTTGATTGGCCACCAAAGACGTGGGCAGGCTTTGAAGTGACGATCACACGCACGGGATACACCATCAAAGCAAGTACCAGACAAAGTAAAAGTTTTATTAGTAAGACAAAAAGAGAAGGATGTGGGGAGAGAGCAAGAGAGCACTGACATATCAGAAATGTAACAAGCTTGATGGCCATTTGAGACCTCATAGACATAATAATACGTTGTATTATGAGAGCACCATCCAGCTGAGGATACCAAATGCATTATGAACAGAAATGAATTAAGTCTCACCATCTACCTCAGAGGTAGGTGCTTATTAATGGCTCTATTTTATAAATGAGAAAAGTGAAGCATAAAGACGTAAAGTGATTTGCCCAAGACCTCTCAGTGATTCAGTGGCAGACATGGAGTTAGAACCCAGCTATCTGCTCCAACCAGTACTACTTCTAAAGCACTACTTCCAAAAAGCCCCTGCCTAACCCCAAAGCAGCCGGCACGAGTGGTTTAATTTAGTTAAAGTGAGACAAGAGTTCTGGGGGGCTATCACGATGGGTTTTTGTTTTGTTTTTCAGTCGGAAATGACTGAGCAAGTCTGGTTTCATTCATGTATTGCACCATATATAAGCAAATATAGATGAGGGCAAAATTTCAGAACTGTAGAGGCATAGTTACGCATATAAAATATACACACAACTGCAGACCTAAAGTTTCTTTAAAAAAGACCCACATTTTATACAGAGTGCATATTGCAAGCTTAACTTGGGCTGGTACAGGCTACTTTCTGTTTTGGTAGCAAAGTGAAACTGAGCCAGGAATGGGAAATGCCAAGGAATTCCACGTTATCCTTGACTTAGTTCTCCTCACCCTGGGAGGTAGCAATAGCCAGGTAAGCAATTGTTATGGAAGAAAATTCCTGGCTAATTGCTACGGGAAGGCTTTTTCACTGTGACATACCAATACATCAGCTTAGGCAGCTTACACACGCACTGTATGAATAATATTGAGCTGGTTATCTACCATGAAAGATACATGGTGTTTTCACAATCTTAAATATTGTAGCAATTTATACGTCCACTGGTGAATGAGCCTACCAGTCTACCGATTGAAAGAGTGTAATGAGAGAGACATACACCAAGAGAGCCAGTAAAAAACAGTTAATTTGATCTAGCCTCTGTAGCCAGTTCCAGAATCACAAGACCCAGTGCATCAAACAGAACCTCAGTTCATTTCTCTTCCTTTAAAGCTGCAAAGAAATAGATTTTTTTTTATTCCCAATGCACAACTGGGCCCAACAAACTGATGCAAAGTGACTTGCACCGTGGATGGGGATGAAAGTATGGCCAAAGGTGCCTTTTGGATATGGCAACTCCTACTTGCCATAGACAGTGACACAACAGTTGGATTCTGGTGGCAGAAGGGCACGCAGGCTAAGGTAAAGGAGGTGAGGTGTTCTCTGCCAATACGTTGCCAATGGGCAATGCAAAGGGCTAGGACAGTGATCTGGCAGGTGCACATGCTGCATCCAGCAGGTGCAGCTCTGAGAGCAGAAAGTTCTGATTTTCTTGCTGGCTTGTTTTTGACCTCCTGCGCCGTAACAAACATCACGAAACACAAGGCACACATCCATAAGTACAGATAGATCCTAATGCTCTGGATATAGAGTACATATATGTAGGGCAGGGCAGGGGATAAGGAAATAGACAGAGAAGCACTGTAGCATGGAATATTCACCACTGTCTTGCAATTGCCAGGATGAAATTCTCCTATTGATCCAGAGTAGAAGGAGCAGCTGCCTTATCTAGGGCTTCAGGAGAAGAACAGAGCTGCCCCCCTGTTTTCTCTAGACCGGAGCAACATTTAACAATGATGGTGAAAGGAAAGTGAACACCGCATGGTCCCCCCCAGATATGCTGTGCTCATGGACATGTCCACAGCAGCTCTCACTTCAGGTAAACAATTATTCTCTCCCTGCTCCACATCCTCAACAAAGCAGAGGACAGAACTTACCTATATCACAGTGGTCACCCATGTACCCAGGTGGGCACAAGCAGGTGATGTTTCCGTCTCTTTCCTGGCAGGTTCCAGCTCCACAGGGCTTCTCATCACATGTCTTGGGTGTAACTGTAACTCCCAAGAGAGAGGATGTCAGCCAAATTATACTGATGCCTTTTGCTGTTATGCAGTGTGACTATGGCTGACTGCCATCCATGGCTGACTGCTGCTTCACTCTCTACTTGCCATGTTAATCTGCAGTTGTCTCTGGTTTAAGGCTATTTTACTTTGGCTACACAGCTGCAGAAGGTCAGAGTCAAATAATGGGGATGGATGAGGGCTGGATAATTGTATGGCACTGATGGTTGTGCTTGTTAAGATAGAAGCAACTGGCTATTTTGTGTTTCAGGGCATCTTACCTGATTGCTGCAGGTGTGAGAAAGGAGCGGCCTCCCTCAAATTCCCTCCATGTTCAGAATTGCACAATTGGCCAGGTGTACAGGGTGACCAGCTAGCAAGTGTGAAAAATCGGGACGGGGTGGGGGTAGGGGGTAATAGACACTGATATAAGAAAAAGCCCCAAATATCGGGACTGTCCCTATAAAAGCGGACATCTGGTCACCCTACAGGTCCATTAGGAGTGTTCCATTATTTGTCAGCCACTGTGAAAGGCAGGGTACTAGACTTGAAGGCTCAGTGCTCTGATCTGGTGTGGCAAACCCCACATCCCTACAGCTTTTCATTAAGATAAGATTTTTCTTAAACACCCTTTTCTATTATGTTCTCTTTGTTGTATACAAAAGAAGAAAGGGCATGCATGTGGAGGTGGGTTGGAAAAGCAAGACACATTTTTAACAATACCTTCTGCAGTGGGTTCTGGCACATTGGTGGCTTCTGGTGAAACTTGAGGCAAGATAGCAGTGATGGTGGGTGATATCTCTGGAATTTCTAGAACAACAGCTATTTCGGTCTCTTGTTCTGATACAATGGGAGTAGAGGACTGAATTTCAAGCTGGGCCTCTTCAGGACCCAGGGGCTCTTGTGTTATTTCAATGTCTGGAATACTGGTACTAATTACAATGTTTGGTGCAGAGGTTTCTCCTGAAACATCTGGGAGTGGGTGTGTGGGTGTTCCTGAAGACTCTTCCCTCCTCTCTTCAGTTGCTCCAGGAACTTCACCACTGACCACAGCTATGCCAGATGTTTCTATGTTAACTTCAGGCAATACAGATGTTTCACCACTGGTTTTGTAAACTGTAGAAGTTTCTATGCTAATTTCAGGCAATGCAGATATTTTGTCACTGCTTTTGTGAACTGTAGACGTCTCTATGCTAATTTCAGATATTGCAGATGTTTCACCACTGGTTTCGTGAAATGTAGAAATTTCTATGCTAATTTCAGGCAATGCAGATGTTTCACCATGGGTTTCAGGAGCTGTAGATGTTTCTACAGTAATTTCAGGAAATGTAGAGGTCTCTTTACCAATTTCCCCAGATGCAGAGCCATCCCCACTTGACTCAGAAATATGGGGGAGTGTCACAGCTGTTTCTCCACCTAGCTCCTGTGAAACTGTCGGTTTTGTCACAACTTCCACCAAATCAGAAGTGACCAAGGTGATATCTGGAAATCCTGAGCCCTCCCCACTGACTCCAGTCATGGCTGTGGATTCTCCACTTAAGTCTGTGACTCCAGAAATTTCTCCACTCAAATATGGAATGCCTGATGTCTCTCCACTGATGTCTACTGTCCCTGATGGTAACCCACTAATATCTATAACTCCAGACACTTCTCCAGATGTTTCTCTTTCCCCTGAAGGAAGTCCACTGATTTCTAATATCCCAGATGGCCCTCCTCCTACTTCTTGTGCAGCAGATGTCTGTGTTACAACTTCCACTAAAGTTGCATCCACAAGAGAGATAGTGGGCAAGCCAGATGGGAGTCCACTGTAATCATAAACTCCAGATGGCAGGCCACTAACAACCTCAACACCAGAGGTTTCTCCACTGACGTCAATTACACCACTTGGAAGTCCACTCATTTCAGGAACTCCAGAAACTCCCCCACTAAAGTCTATTTGCCCAGAAGGCTGACCACTAACATCTAAAATTCCAGACACTGTGCCTGATAGATCTTCGTCCCCAGAGGGCAATCCACTGATTTCCAAAAACTTTTTTGCTTCTGCTTCTGTAACTGATGGGGTTGTCACTTCAACCAAACTGGTATTTAAAAAGGTAATGCCTGAGGGTTCACCACTTGTATCAATGCCAGAAACTTGGCCACTTAGGTCTACAAGGCCGCTGATGTCAGGTATCCCAGATGGTGCTCCACTGATATCAACTCCTGAGGGTAACCCGCTGATATCAGGTATCCCAGATGGTACTCCACTGATATCAACTCCTGAGGGTAACCCGCTGATATCAGGTATCCCAGATGGTGCTCCACTGATATCAGGTATCCCAGATGGTGCTCCACTCATATCAACTCCTGAGGGCAACCCACTGATTTGTCCACTAATGTCCCATTCAGCAGATGGTAACCCCGATATGTCTCCTTCACCACTGACCCCAATTGTTCCTTTTCCTTCCAGTTGCCTTTCTGCTACTGTTGTTACAACTTCCACCAAAGTGGTATCCACAAGAGAGACAGTTGGAAAACCAGATGGGAGTCCACTTTCATCATACTCTCCAGAAGGCAGCCCACTGATTTCTGGAGTCCCACTGATTTCTAGCAGTCCTGATGTTATCCCACTAAGGTCTGGGATTCCAGAAGCAGACACTAATAGGTCTTCCTCGCCAGAAGGTAACCCACTGACTTCAATAATGCCAGAAGGCAGCCCACTTGCATCTCCTGATGGAAGTCCAGAAGGAAGTCCACTGATATCCAGGTCTACGGACGGCATTCCGCTTTCTTCGATCCCTGAGGGCTCTCCGCTAGGTTCAAATATTCCAGAAGCTGATTCTCCACTTAATGGGGCTCTAGATATCCACCCAGATGCTGATGGCTCACCACTGGTTTCAGGTACTCCAGATGCAGATATCTCCCCTGAAGGCACTCCACTGATAGAAGCCTCTTCACTTGGTTCATCTGGTATTGCACTAACAGGAGGGAAAGCTGATGGACTCACTGGAAAAGAAGTGGGGGAAGTAGGAGGAGAGAGAGAGAGAGAGAGGAGGAAGGATTTAACAAATCAGTTTCAAGGAGCTATTGAAAATTTTCTGTTTGATTGTGCACAAAAACTGACATCTCATAAAATAAAGTGACAGACTCTGAGGATGAGGCAGAAAGGCCTATGCACTTTCCAGATTGCCTTCCCTCCCCTAAACTCTGTTAATGAGGATTATCTCAAATAACTCTGGAAGAGTGGTTCAATTTATCACCTCCTGTGATGGTACAATTGCAACACAAATTCCCAAAGGATGGTCATCAGAACAAAGCCAGTGTTCCAGCAACCATTAGTGGATGGAAACTGCTGCTGTTTCTGCTGATAGTACATAGAAGAAAAAAAATCCAAACTCATCCTGCTAATGTTTTTATCTCAGTGTTGCTTCCAGGTAAGCTGCCCCCGTCTTTGAAAGGTAGAGGTTGAAATCTGTTTCTTGACTGATTTTCCCTCTTTACATAGAATCATAGAATCATAGAGTTGGAAGGGACCTTAGGAGGTCATCTAGTCCAACCCCCTGCTCAAAGCAGGACTAACCTCAGCTAACTAATCCCAGCGAGAGTTTTGTCAAGCCGCAGCTTAAAAACCTCTAAAGAGGGAGATTCCACCACTTCCCTAGATAACCCATTCCAGTGCTTCACCACCCTTCTAGTGAAAAACCTTTTCCTAATGTCCAACCTAGACCTCCCCCACTGCAACTTGAGACCATTGCTCCTTGTTCTGTCATCTGCCACCACCGAGAACAGCCTAGCTCCATCCTCCCTGGAACCCCCTTTCAGGTAGTTAAAGGCTGCTATCAAATCCCCCTCATTCTTCTCTTCTGCAGACTAATACATGCACATTGATTTGTTATTGTAGGGTAGCTTGTGAATGCTGGGCTGCAGGCCCTGGTTTGTTAGAGGAGGGTTGGGTCATGAGTCCAATTTGCTGGCTTTGACTATTTTTGACATCTCATAAAATAAAGTGACAGACTCTGAGGATGAGGCAGAAAAACAGAAAAATGTCTGAGCTCAGGCTCCCAGAACTGTGTTTGAAAAAATGCACGAACAAACCTGGCACCTGCGTTTATGGCAACTCTTTTTGCAGGCCGGTTTGAAAATCTGGGCCGTAATGAACTACCTGGGTTTTGCTAACAGGTTACAAAACCCAAAGATGCCTCAAACTTTGGGTCATCTCACCTCTCCAGGCCCCCTTATCAAAAAGCTTGTCACAAGCAGAGCGGGATCAGCGGGGAGTCCCTGGTTTTATTTGGTCTCAGTAAAAGCCACCAGAGCCAACATTTCCTTGTCACAGGATACCCTTTCTTCATTCACATGAAGCCCTGTTTGCCCTGGATTGCCTGTGAATAATGTTGCGTCCATGAGGAATACCAGGTTTCACTCAGTTTGATCCAGGGGCAGGAATGCCTTGCGCTTCATGCCCCGGAGCACAGCTCAGCTAAAAGGTGCATGTGAGGTGAATCTAGAATAGTGAGCTGGAGAACCAGCTCCTGAAGGGAGAGCTGCTGTTCAAAGCTTCCTCCTTCATCATGCTACTTCCCAGCTGGATTCAGACAGGGATTCTCCTTAGTAAGGACACTATTTTTATTTCTGGATTGCCCTGGCCCTAAATGTTTCCTCCGCCAGCCTAGTTTGCCTCTGGGCACAGGGAACCAGCCTGACCCACCTGATAGCAATGAAATGTCAGTTGGAAAGACTTCTGTTCCCCACTCGGTCTGATTTTCAGGTTCAGTGGCAAACTCCGTTTCCACAGTCGTCTCCTCCCCAGAGGGTACTTCCTCCACGCCAGGAATCACCTGGGTTACAATCAGATCCTCAGCAAAGAATGGGGTGGCCTCTTCAACCTCCTCCAGAGATGGCAGGGCTGGACCAGAAAGATATTGAAGAGAATTTCTAAGAATGCACTGGCTCTCTCCTAAGCCTGGTGCGGCTCCACAATCTATCCTGAAACCATGGTGACAAGCAACACAGAATTATTTATTTAATGTATTTAATTATAAACAGAGATAAACAGTCTAAATTACACTGGAGAAAGTAGGGGCATAGGTCATTTCCATTTCAAATTTTCAGATTCTGTGAGAGTAAAACGAATGCAAAAGAATGAGCAATAGGGTGTCCCTATACAGTGTCTTTGGGAGGAACAGCTCCTTTTGATAAACACCAATTAACATACAGTGGAACTTGTGTGTAATCATCTCCCACGTGAAATCCTTCCTCTACAGAATGCAATGTTCCCTGTGCTATGAGCACTGTGTGCTATGTCAGATGGCTCTGAAGAGTGTGTCAGTACCTCTGAAACAGAATGCGTGGTGCCTGGACAGTGGGTCAGGGAATCCCGTCTGGTTGGGGTGCAAGTAGATGGTTCTCACACCAGGCTTGTCTCCCCCACAGGCAAGACGTGGGATCACAATGGGATATCGGATGCTGCCATCAGCAAGCCAGCCAGCAAGGCATCTATCCAGGCCCAGCTTCCAGGCGGCATGGAGTTGTCCAACAGAGGCCAGGGTGGCATTCTGGCTCTCACAGTATTCCTGAGCTTCTGGGAGGCTGAACTGATCTGGTTGGGTTGCAAAGAACACCTCACCTGGAGGAAAATAGCAAGTGTGAGTCACTGACACAGAGAAACTATGGGCATCTCTGCCCCTCTGCTGCACATTTCACACCCCCACCCCCAATGCTCATCACAGGCATGTGGAGAACGTACCCTTCAGTCTGTCAATGTAGCAGTACACGTCGTACATCTCAGAAGCTGGGCGCATGCCATACGTCCGCACGCCTGGGGAGCTGTCCTTGTCTCCGACGCATTTATTCCGTGGGGACACAATCGGGTATCTGCCAAGACACAAAGAAAGGGGCCATCCCAGTGAGGGTCCTGCATACACTGTCACTGAAGAATCTCGGTGGCTGTTCATGTGGAAGGGACGTAAGCTTTCCATTGAATAATGATCCTAGAGGTGCCCAAAGACCTTAATAATAATAACGGTAAAGCTAGGTCCTGGGCTGGGCTATTCCTCTGTATGATTTGGAAACATATCATGGACGCACAACATGGGGAAATGTGGCACAGGTAGGGAACACGTTCACAATTCAGGAGCACATTACGCGACAGACCGACCTGTGTTTTATCCATGCCAGGTGCTACTGCTTCACTGTGTTGTCACCGGGTCCCGCTTCCATGCTGGGCTGTGTGGCACGTTGGCTGTAACCCAGGTGACTCGGTTTCATGGCTGAACGTTTCTTTCCCCGTAATTTTGACCTGACCTGACCTAACCTTACCTGACCGTCTGGTCCCGCAGCCAGCCAGCGTCACACTGATCAAAGCCAGTCTCATAGGCAGCCTGCAGCTGTTCCGGTGTGGCAATGACAGCATTGTTATCCAGGCAGGCCTGCTGGGCATCGAGGAAGGTGAGGGAATACCTGCTGCTGGCTGGTCGGTAATGAAACACGACACCTGTTGGGAAAAGCGAGAGAGCAGTGATACACGGACACCAAGACCCCCAGGCAGCCTGGATTATATAGTCAGGAAAGGCCTTCAAAACCAACTTGGTAGGAGCACTATTTTCTGGAATCACATTGATTGAAGTCCCTTGTTTACTGGTCTCTGCTGTTATTAAAGAGGCTATAAAATGAGGGATTATCTTGGGGGGCGGAGGGTGTCTCACATTCCTCCCCCCACTGATTGCGATGCAATGACCCAGCTGCAAGGGGATGCACACAGACAGGGCCCAAGCATAATTTTTTCAGGCCCAGTGCTAACTTTAACCCAGGCCCGCTCCCACACACATACCCATGGGGGTTGCAGCCTGGGCTGGACCCCGGTAAACTGCACCCTTCCCCCCCATGTGGGGGCTGTGCACATAGAACTTTGGACTTGGTGTCTGACAATGCAGCTCTCATCATCAGACAGAGGGGCCATTCTGCAGCAACGTGAGGTGCCCTCAAGGCTCCCCTGCCCATTCCTGTGCCATGCGCAGAAGGAGAGCTGCTGGCAGCAGACAGATAGCTATTCCTGTCAGGAGTTGCTAGGGGCAGAGGAAAGGCTGGGAGTACCCAAACCAGACACATTTTCCCCAGGTAGAGCCAGATCCATTGCTAAATGGATAGTGTTCAGATTTTGTCAGCGGAAGCAGCTGTGTGGCTGGCCCTGGAGGAAATGGATCTTGAGGTTTCTTGTTGTCTGTGTGACTTACCAGTGGGCGAAATGGGCTTCTCAGGAATGAGACCAATGCCAGGAGCGGCTGTCACCTGCACAATCTCCTCTTCCACTGAGGCAGACTCTAGTTCTGGTGTGGCAGTCACCCTCAAGTCCTCCTCCTCTGAGGTCACCTCCAGTGCCTCACTGGTGAAAAGACTGTCCAGGACCGAGGTGGTGATCTCTTCAGGAGTCACCCACACAGCTGTGACCCCCTCTTCAGTCGCATTCTCTGCCTCCGGGAAAGCTGTCGCGGCAGTCATGCCAGTGGCAAAGAGATCTGGTGTCACTGTGAAGCCTTCATCCAGCTCTGAGGCAGTGGGTGTGAAGTCGATTGGCTCTAAAGTTGCGATACTGCCCCGGGCTTCCTCCTCTGTGACATTGTGTGGGAAAGAGAGCTCCACATCCGTCTGAGTGACTGTCTGGACGGTGAAGTTCTCAGAGACTAAAAAGTCCTCGCCTATAACAAGAGGCAAATGTTTCCTTTACTAGCACTTCCCAGAGACACAGGTAGGCTAACCAGGCTCAGGTTTTGGAAACCAACCTATGTTTGGACACGCCAGAAAGGGCCTGGGTATGAGGGTGTTCTGATGGGAGATAGAGAGGGCGATTGGATGGGTACAGGGGGCTGTGATGGGAACCTGTGTAGGTGATAGGGTGGGTGTGATGGGAGACGGGGCAGGTGATGTGATCTGAGCAAGGGTAGATATTAGGGTGGGTGTATAGGTGTTATGAGGGGAGATGCTATTGCACAAGGCATGTGCGTGATGGGAGATATAGACCATGTGAGGAGGTGCCATGATGGGTGATAGCATGTGGATACTCTGGGAGCTATTCCATCTTGCAAATTGACTAGTTGGGCCTGTGGGACACTGACATGCTGGATACTGGGTGCTCCTGTTTGGAGGGAAGACCTCTCCCTTTTTAAAAATAAAATATTGACCATTCCCCCTCCCTCCGCCCCCCATCCGTCTAAAACACTCTACAGTGGATTTTAATTGAATTAAAAGGTGAGTCTCTGACTCCCTAATTCATATGAAAGCTACAGAACATATAGGAAGAAAAACAGTGTGAGGCACGCTAGAGGATTAGAGTCAGGAGTATAACCTGGGGCAGAGGGAGTATGAAGGGAACTCTAAGTCTGGTTTTTTGTGAACTCACGTGCCAGCAGCAGGGAATTTAAAATACAAGGCTCAGAAGGGGGAGAAGAAAGGGGGTGCTCTTATAATGCTACACCGCAGATCCGAGCCTGGGAGAGAGGCACAGAGATGCGGGGAACCAGCGAAGCTCCTGTCATACTTTGAGGCAGGACAGAACTGGGAAGCAGCGCATGGGGGGAACTGGGAAAACAGGAGTGAACACTGCAGAACAGATATGATCAGGTCTCCAAACTGATGCTGCTTTGCCTTCTCTCTCTATTTATTTCAAATTCCATTTCCTTTACATTGCTAGTTCATTGCACCTTCCAAGAACCAGGCATCAAAGCTCAAACACTTACCTAGTGTATTAAGTGGTTTAATATGTAACACCTGAGAGAGACTGCACGGCCCTGACATGTCGGGCCAGGTTTGCTGGTGCGGTGAGGTCACTTTGTGCCACATGGCTGGCATAATCTGGTCCTAAAGTGAGCTTCACTGGCCTATACCTGGTGTAGACACACACAACGCTCCCTGCCTGCTGCTGGCAATTGGCATAGCAGGAAAGGGTGCGGCTGGCAGATAGAGGGTATGCCTGAGATGCCCGTGAGCTGGGCCAATCCTTAGCTGCAACTCTGCCCCCTTATGGATGTTTGCAGCCTCTAATTTAATATGGGAGTACAGCGGCTACATCATGATCAAGGAAATGCAAAAGTGAACTTTATGGAGCCTGTTACACATGTGCCCCTAGGACAGGCACTAGGAAAAGCACTGCTGCCCAGGATCGGACCCATTGTCTTTTTCCTGCTCTCTTATCAATAGTATTAAATTCCTTAACATGTAAGCACTTGGTCTCTGCTGCCTAGGGTGACCATATGGCCCGCTTTGGGGAGCACAGTCCTCTTTTTAAGCCCTGTGCTGGACGTCCGGACTGGGCATTGGTCCAGTTTTGCCATAAAAGTGGGGCATGGAGGAACATTCAGGGGAGGGAGCAAGAGGAAACACCCGCCCTGCATGGGAGGGCGTGGGAGAGCAGGGACGCCAGGCTACTCTGGCCTGCCTCACGAGAGGGAGGCTCCGGTGAGCGGCTTGGGCTAACTCCATGCGGGGGAGAAGCAGGGAGCTTGGGCGAATTGCTTGGGCCAGCTCCATACTGGGGGCAGTGGGGACGGCTCAGGTGAGCCCCATGTGGGGGATTGAGGAAGGTCGGGCGAGCCTTTTAGGAAATATGGTCACCCTACTGCTGCCTGATTCCTGGAGAGCCATCAAACTTGGACGGTGTCTGAGAACCTGGAGTGGAAAGAGGCATATTACAGTCACCTCCCATTGAGAATACACAGTTATATTGCAAACAAACACGCTTCTTTCTCTGCTTGGAAGGAATGGAGGGGTAGTGTGGGAGTCCTTGTTACTTTTCTTGAAACAGTAAGAAGCTTTTCTGTGTTAATTCAGAGGTGGGGCTAGCAACAGAGTCAAAGGCTTCAGAGACGAGCAACATAAATGATCAATGGGGAAAGTTTAAAAGTTCTGTATCTGATTCATATATTGGAGCTACCGCCATAATATCTGGGTTAATTGTGTACTGCCATGACACAGAGGGGATCTCATAGCTATCTACAGATATTTGAGGAAAGTACCAAAAGTGGAAGTGAATTTAGTGTGATCTTATGGTTATAAGTATTATTGTTATTAATTGAATTAACTAACTATTAATATTATTATTAATATTGTTCTTAATTGAATTAATTTTACTAGACTAGACTGTGGAAGGTCTCCCAAGGGAAATTATGGAAGTCCTGTCACTTGACTCACTAAAAATAGGCCATGACAAACAATCAGACACTGAACAAGATGGGACTTAACAAGGGTTTTTCTCTTTAATTTCCATGGTTATACGATAAATCAGCTCTGACTGGGAAGCTCCTGGAATTGCTGCTTACTAGTACTGTTGGAGGCGCTGTACTTAATTCAGCTAAAACAGTGCAACTCACCTGTGTAGCAGATCGCATCATAGCGAGAATGGGGGTGAGGATATCCAGTCTGATTGACATGGAGGTACACTGTCCGCACCCCCACCAGGTTCCCGCCACAGTTGGGACGTGCCTTGGAGATGGGATACCTAACGCTCCGGTCTGCCAACCAGCCTGCGCTGCACACATCCATGCCACCCTTCCATGCCAAGTACAGCTCTCCTGTGGTGGCCAAACGGGCTCCGAGACTGAAGCACATCTCAGCGGCTTCCTGGAAAGTGAACTTTTCTGAGGAGGTGGCATAGAAGACTTCACCTGCAATCACACAACCATTAACTGGCCATTAACCAAGGACTGGCAGTAGTGTTTAATTCTTCTTCTGTCTACCTCTCTCTTTCCTTTTCTAGGAGTTGGCAGGATGGAGGGAAGGTTAAAAGCACTGGATGAGTACAGCTTGGATAAGTTACAACTAAGGATGGGGGGACACACATGATAACTGTCTACAAATATTAGGAAGGTGCAAACCTCAAGGAGGGAGAGGAATTTGCTAGGGTGGAACAAGGGGGCATATGTTCCACTTGGAGTCATGCGATGACATTAAGATAGGGAACATTTTGGGGCCTGGTTTTCAGAGGTACTGTACACTCACTGCTCCCATTGACTTCAGTGGTAGGCAAGGGTGGTCATCTTTGACCTGTGAAAATCATTTCCTAATGAGAGATACCAGGATGTGGAATCATTCCCTGAAGTAAATAACGGGAGCCCCATTGCTTTAGTCACTTAAAACCAGAGTGGACAAAGCCCTGAAAAATAGACTTTAGGGGATAATCCAGCCTTGGCAGGGGATAGGACTAGATGGAATCTCACATGGCTTTGCATCATTAATGTCTTTGACTACTAGCTGCTTTGCCTCTTGTTTTATCCTTGTCTGCCGTGAGGATGCTCATGATACTGCTGGCTCAGTCCCTTGTGAATTATATAGAAGAAACCGAAGATCACCTTGCATTTCCTCTGCGTAACAATAAACATCATATGTTTCATCTGTCTCCCGAATGCCATAAGTCCTCACTCCAGGAAACTCGTCCTTGTCACCATAGCAACCCTCTCGGGGATGGTGCATTGGGTACCTGAGAGCAAGAGAGAGAGAGCATGCACAGGAAATGTCTAGTGAGCAGACAGAAGCTTCTCTGGAAAGATGACTGCCGCATGGCTTTGTGGTGTAGGAGGCATCAGGATGAGCTGAACAAATGGTGGAGAATCATAACTTGGATCTGACATTCTGGAGGGAGAGGGGAAGTGGAGGGAGGCTAAAACCCCAGAACTTTTCCTGGACAGAAGAAGAGGGGAAAATGGTCTTATTCCTTTCCATTCCTGACACTGCAGGTGAGGGGAAAGGATCCTCCTGGTGTCCTCCCAAAGATACTGGTGCAAGGGGAGTTGCTGATTTTCAGGCCTCCCTGGAGCCCTGCTAGATGAATACTAGACAGGTGCAAAATACCTGAGCTTGAGCTTGGCATAGCATTTATGCTTGGCATAGCATTTATGCAGTTCACATGGACAAAAGCAGAGGGCCTGGGGACTGGGATTAAACCACCACTCTCAGGTTTCTGGGCCATTCAGTCCTTAGCCTCTCAGCTGTGACTGCCAAACAAGGGGGCTGGTTTTGTGATGTTGACACCAATCCACTGAACTGAACTGAAATCCACCAGCTCATTCCACACCAAATGATTATCAGATAGTAACAGCTAGTCATCATTGAACTGGGATGGGATTTAAACCTGTTACCTAGATGTGAAAGGCTCTGTATCCCATTAACAGCCCTTTCCTGCTTGCATAGCCCTCTTTTCTTCCCTCTTGGCCACCTTCCTTCCCCTCTTTCAGCTGATTACCTGACAGTCTGATCAGCCAGCCAGCCAGCATCACACTGATCAAACCCATCGTCATAGGCAGCCTGCAGCTGTTCAGGGGTAGCTATGACAGCACTGTTCTGGATACATGCCTGCTTTGCCTTCTCAAAGTCCAAAGTGTACCTGGTGGAGATGGCTCTGTAATGGAACACGATTCCTGGAAAACACATCCACCGGCACACACACATACGCACACATCAGTCAGTGAATAACCATCCCCTCACCTGTTTCCCTTTCAAAGGGGTTAGCAAATTAGAGAAGTTTTTCCCCAGGCTATATTCCACCATCCCAAGGCCGCCAAACTTCAAGCTAAGGGGAATTAGATGGACTGCCTTCAGCGAACAGAAAATCTACTGGCACAGACTGTCCAGTCCAGGTCTTTTCTCCTGTGATGCTAGAGCACACCAATGTTACATCTAAAGCCAGTGTTTGACTGCTTCAGAGGAAACCGCCCCAGAATGCAACAAATACATCACTGTCAGAAGGATCCAAAACTTTCAAGACATTGAAAGTGTCTGGCATGGCACTGCAGTGTTTTAAAAACACTCTCTGGAAATTGGCCAGTTGTGTGTTATCAGGACATTGTTGTACTATTTTATTATAGACTTGAAATATGGTAATGCCCAGTGGCCCCATTCAGGATTGAAGTTCCAATACACTGGGAACTGTCCAAACACACAGAGAGGCACGGCCCCTGCCCTGATGATATATACATTTTATACTATAGCAAATGTGCTTTGAAGAGCTGTACTGCACATGCAGTGAAGACATACTTTCTCATGTAGAGTGACCTTTAAAAGGAGTGGCTGCATGCACTCTCGGGCCTGGCATAGGAAGGGTCTTGCACACTCTCTTCCTCTCTCTCAACCCCTTTTCGTCTCACTCACCATTTCACGGATGAGAGAAACAATGTTAACTGGGGGAACGTTAATTGTGTGTTATATTGTCTATATATTAGCTAACTAAACCACTTCTACATTTCTTGAAAGAACATTAGAACGGCTCTACCAGAACAGACCAATGCTCCATCTGTACAAGTACCCTGTCTCCTAACATATTAGGTGAGCCCAGTGGTCCTCAGAGGTCTAATATCCTGTTTCCTGCTGCACATCATTAGACCCCCCCCAGTTCATCTCATCCTGTGTCCCATCTCCCGCCTATCAGAACAGATTGATGCCACCTTCTGCCACACAGGGTTACACTGTTGTTCTGTTTAATCTGGCATTCCAGCTCCTGCCCATATTAGAATAAATCAATGGTCCGTCTTGTTTGGCTTCTGCTCACGTATGAGATCAGCCCAATGATCCATCAAGTCTGACATCCTGTCTATGACAGCGAATGATGCAGGATGCTCATGGAAAGGGTAAAATGCCCCCACTCCTACTCACACTGCACCTTGTCAGATTTCTTCCTGCTTCTTTCTCCCCAGTCAAATCAACGTAAGCATCAACACTATCACCGAGAAGAAACATTGAAGTAATGACCTCACCTTTCACTATGACCTCTATCGTATCCTGGCTGTCCTCAATACCATGCATCACCTCACAACGATAGATCCCAGTGTCGTTGGACCTCAGCGCTTTGATTTCCAAGGTGGCGTCGGTGGGGATGGCAGGGTAGTTGGGGAGAGAGACCACCTCCTTGTACTCAGTGTTGATTCGAACTTGCCCCTCTGTGGCCACCAGTAAGACAATTTCCTTCCCGTTGGAGAGTCTGCTCCATCTGATTCTTGGGGTCAGAGGAGGGGCATAGAGGGCTGTGGTGACATGATCCAATGAGTCGATGAAGTAGCAGGGGATGGTCAGAGAGTTTCCCAGGATGACGCGCAGGGGAGACTGTTCAGGTATGCTCACACTCAGTGTGTTACCATGGTCTGCCAGTCCCAACATGGAGGGAGACAAAGTGAGGATGAATCAGTGACACCCTTCAATCATAACTACCAACATTTTCAAAGCAGCCTCACTCTGGCTTGTCAATCTGCACCCACAATATTAGGACATCTATTGTTTTGTATATTCTAGTCAATGGAATTTGAAGTAACGGATGTTCCTAAAGCAGCCCCTGAGCCTCAGTAGCTGTTCTGGTGGAATATTACACTATTACACAGAAGGTAGTTTGGGGGCTTGGCACTAGTTTATAAGCTGGGACTATCTCCCGCCCTACCAAGCACAGCAGCAGCAGCATGTCATGGTGTTGCACCAGCCCAGACAGCAGGCTCTCGGCAACAGTGGGCAAACTTAGTGAGCTCATAGGTAGCCCTGGTAACTTGCAAGTGTCTGCTGCTCTGTGTGAGGGGCATGTTGGCCTGTTACATGTATGGTCCCCTGCATTGAACAGTGGTCGCGGCGACTGTACATACCTGAAACTTCCACAGAGATGGCTGCAGTGATGACTCGCAAACACACAAACACTAATAGTAAAGTGGTCATAGTTTACCTGAAATAAAGAACACACAGAGACAGGGGTTAATTGCTGCTGGATGATCATCAGGGAATGAGACCCTACAAAGAGGCAACAAGTCCATTAACCTACATTACCTGTCCTAAACACACCCCGACAGGGTGTTTTCACATCTGACCAGCAACAAGAAAGTTTTCAGGGCAACACCTTGTTTAATAAAGGGAGGGACAAGGGATCTTGCTCCAATGACTCAGCCCCTCCAAACGAGAGTGTCTGTTCTGTGTAGTAGTGTTACTATTCTGCTTTCACACTCTCTCGTGATCTTCACTTCTGGGCAGAAAGACAATTTTGCCACGGAGCTTCACTTTTGTTTTATATCTATTCCAGCAACGACCATGGAGTCAGATGCCCTCTCCACCCAACGCTACACCTCAGCCACTGCCTGGAACACCAGAATAGACGTTTCTTCCCATTACCAATATCCTCCCTCTCCCAAGCCGACATGGAGTCCTTGTCCAGCTGCTTGGATGTACATTGTACAACTGAGGCTGTTCTAGCAGAAGTCTGGCCCCTTCAGGGTGAAAAGATCAAAGGTCACAACACAACCGATAATCCTGCCTTTACTGTATATACCACTTTAAATACCACTCTTTAGCAACATCACTGTAAAGACTACATGACATATACATCCTGTAGGGATCCCTTTCATCAGGGGAGCTCACCACTTCAGAACAATTTAAGACAGGAAGTGGAGGACTATCCTGTATCCTGGTGAAATGGCAGAAGGAATGTAGGAAGGCAGAATGGAGTCACCCAAAGTGGAATTTGGCCAGGAGAGCAAGGTTAATGCCCCTAGTCTTGTGTATAATGCCATGGGATTTCAAATGATCACAAATGGGCAGGTCCTCAGTTTTATGTTTCATTCAAAAGATGACACAGCACCCACTAACTCTGCACGGCAGCAGACTGATCCAACATCAACTCAGAAGGAAGAGCCCCACCTACTGAATCATTTAGGTTTTTCTTGGAGTCATCTATCCAAATGCTGGCTGTTTGTCCTCTGAGAGCTAGCGAGTTGGTGTTGGTGTGGCTGCAGTCAGAGAACATTACAAAGGATAGAGTACATACCTATTGGCTCATTAGGAAAGCTCATTAACTATCATACTTGAGAGCATGGCACAGGACAAGGGAAAATATACATGGCATCTTATAAAATCAGGTCATTAGCCCTTCACTTCTGAAGAAGTGGGTTCAAATCCTACTTACGCCAAAAGAGAAAATGTGTTTGTAAGTCTCAACCTGGTACTCGGTGACCGGTTATCTACACGAAAAAATATCAAACCCTTTGGAAATCTCTACTCAAGAGAGGCTAAACATTGAATTAGCAGGGGCTGCTACCAGTCAGGACTGAGATACAACAGCAGAGATGTGTGTGTGGGCTCCAGGTCAGGATTGATGTGCATTGATAGAGCTGTGACAGGGAGGGCCCTGGACTGAAATAGCAGAGGGGCTGCTAGACAACAATGAGGAGAATCAGCAGAGCCATGTGGCTGTCTAGGCCTGGAACAACAGTGGGTGCTGCAGGGTAGGACTAAAATATGTATGAGAAATCTGTGTCTTCCCTCTTGTATTATTTATGATGTCTGGCTCCGGGCAGTACAAAAAGTCATTTTTATGAATAATTACTTGACATGCATTTTTTTTAAGTAGCTTGTAGCATCGATGGCAAAAAGCACTTTGACAAAATGCCGTGGGTACTGTGCAGATTGAGCAATGGCAATCTTATTCTGGTTTTTATAATTTATTTATTTTACAAACAGCAATGCAGGGGTTGAGTAGAAAGTTAGCCAGCAAGAGACAGTGAGTAAGATATTCATTTGTATCATGGGGGAACATTACCGTTTCTTGCCGGCTGACAAAGTTACATACCCATCCCTGCTAAATTTTAAGATCAGTGCCGGCTATTAGTTATTTATTTATATGAACAGAGGGTTGGAGTCCCACTTTGCTAGGCACCACAAAGACATAAAAGCAAACTCAGTCCTGAGCTCTTGGGAAGGACATTAGCCCTGGGAGAAAACTCAAGCCAAATGTCTGAAATGCACTAGCTCTGATCCAGTTAGTGCACTCGATATAGAGTGTGAGTGTGGCTGTGGCAGAGGGAATGATGGGAGGGGTTAGCCACCGGGTATGTGCCTTGTGTCTCAGACGGGCTTGTACTCAGATGTCCAGCCCCTCTCACCACGTGAGCTGCTACGGCCGCACTTCTATTTTTAGTGTGCTAGCTTGATCAGAGCTAGCATGGGTTATGTTTCCGCAAGCTGGAAATTACACCTTCCACTGTAGCCATGCAGAGCGGTTCCCCTTTGATGAGCTAATGTACATTAAATGGGTGTGTGTGTGTGTGTGTGTGGGGGGGGGGGGGGCGTTCAGTCTAGTTTCTAAAGTGGTAGGTGGGCACATCATGCAAAATATGAAATTACAATTAGCATTCTTGGGGACTAATTGGATCTCTTGATGAGAGAATCAATAGTGAAGCCAAGGACTGAATGGGCCATGGAGATGGAATTCCCCTGTGATCCCCAGGTGTTGTGGTGGCGGGGAGGGGGTGGGGCCAGGGCAGAAGGCACATTGGTGGGGTCAGCATATGGGACACTTGTACTGTCACAGCTTTCATTGTACCTGTTCTAGCTTGAAATAAAAGATGTCACTTTTCCAGAGTCAGCAAATCTGGTACCTTTCAGCAGCGCCGGCATTATGCTAAAAACAATTTAAAATAAATAGCCTTGATTTAGTTCATCACATGCTGTTGAGCAAAGAGACAGGCATCCTTTTGTCTGATTTTTCTGCAGAAGAAACCTGGAACTGAACATCTTAGAGCGCTGAAACAGAGAAATCAAATATAATGAGCCCTGGCTGTCTGAAAACACCTCCAGGGCTTTTACTTATTATAGGCTGGTATTGTCACTGAGCATTAAAAAGTTGTAGTAAAAAAAGTTGTTTCTGTGCCTATAAGCATTGCCAATGAGACAAATGAAGCAAGAGAGCAGGTTCATGCTGGTTAGAATTTGCAGAGCATGGTTATTCTGAATGGGTGAAATTCACACCTGCATGGAAAGCCAGCACAAGCCTCATGCATCCCTGGAGGCCCACTTAACCCGCTGTGGGAAGGACCAGCACAAAGCTATTTCATCATACAGTAAGAGCAGGCAAGACAGGAATATTTCCAAGTCTGGTTTATTCATGAAAAAGAAATGCCCTCCCTCTGTCTCCCCTCTCCCACAGTATCCCACAGACAGTGAGTTCTTTCTCTCAATGGAAATTTAAACAAATTAGAATAATAATATGGGGAGTGCATTCTGCCAGCTTCGCAGCCCTGACTCCCTGCCAGTGAGAAATTCAATCAGGTGCCTATTCCTCATGGTCATGTTTGCAACATGTTCTCCATTTCTCGCTATTCGAACTACCGCAGGGAAATCTTATCCTGTAGCTCCTACAAAGCCCTGCTCTGTGCTGCACGGATCACTGGGCTTCGAATGGACTGGATAATTTGCCATCATGAGCAGCGACAGTTTTATATGCTACGATTTGATTATTCCATTGTGTTTCGGTAGGGATGTCAGAGCGCCTGGCGCTCTACAGTGGGGGAACGTCTCTGTTTTAAAGAGCGCGCCTGTAACAATAGGCCCTTGCCCAAGACCTCAGCATGTGAAGGTACAAGCTAGTACAATGCTGAGCAAATCCAGAGTGCTGGGTAATGAATTGTGTGACTGTTCCAAGTGTAAAGTCGAGGAGTCTGGAGGGAGTTAAGGAGAGAAGGGAAAGGACCCTCCCCAGGACCGCAATGAGGCCGCACTTGGTGGCCCCCAACTGCAGCTCAGTGGTAGCAGGGAAGTCATTTGGTGGCCTCTGGCTGTGCGGTGACTGCTTGAACAGGGAGTGAGTCTAGAGATGGGGTGGGTAGACAATTAGGAAATGGATTCCCATTGGCTCTTGAGCTGGGATATGGGAGTGCAGGTCTCCCTTGCATCAGCTACATTTTCAAGGCTTTTCGCAAAAAAAAAGGGCTAGAAACTGAGTGTGTTAACTGAAAGCTTAAGGCCCCTTATAGGACCCCAAAAGACTGTTACAAACTCCCCCTTCCACCGCAACTCCCCTCCAGTTTGTCACAGTTCTTAATCTCCCTGAGTACATAAAACATTATTTGAGGGTTAGTGGGGGTTACAATTAAGGTTGTGGTTAGGGTCTGTTACTCTTATAGGTACAGACAGTTACAGACAGTTAAGGTCAGTGTTAGCAGTTAGGATTATGGTTAGTGTTATGAGTAAAGATGAATTTTAGCATAGAGTTAGGGATATAATTAAGCTGCCTACTATAGAATGTTTTAAGAAGTGAAATAAGCAACACAGAAGTTCTATAAAGGTACAGATTAAACGCCTCAGTCTGAATGCTTCTGACTATCTGTACTGCTAGAAAATTAGTTAGTTAACTCACACTAGCCACTAGAGGTCCTTTCGGATAAAACCAAATTACCTGTGGGTGTCGTTATCCTCCAGTTAGAATACCTCACCCCTACACAGAGAAGTTCTGAGAATGGATACTTTTGCAGGATGTCTGAATAGGTTACTATTGAGAAGACAGGATCTACCAAACACCAGCATAGAGTCAGAATTGTTTCCGATGGCAGCCAGTGCCACAAATGGAGAGTCAAGATTGTACTGAGCATGACAGAAGAGTTTGTGTTATAGGAACACAACAACTCCCAGCTCCCAAGATGACTTCCTTTAAAGACTTTGTTTGTGCTTAATGAGACGGTGGATCCATTGAAACTGGGCAGAGGGAGTGTGGAAGACAATTTCTTCTGGCTTTTGTGGAGAAGAGAGAGAGGAGAAGGTAGGAGATGTTCCACAGGGTCACTGCAACCCATATGGAGCCTCAGAGCACATGTTAGATCAACCAGTCTGGATGAACAACCTTCAGACTTAACAGTTCACCCAAAATTCCAGCCATTCTTCCTCTTGTAAGCATTGACTGAGATTGGAACGAGGCTTGGTTAGCATTTTACACTGAATTTATTTATATATCTGCACTGCCTAATTCAGCCAGGTCTGGACGTAATTGAGAAGCAGACCCTGCGTTTTCAAATCAGACAGTACTGGGAAGGATTGGATAGCACAGGAGATTTATGCCCTGGAGAACAAGTGTCACTTTAACTTGGGTTTATTGCCACTTTATATGAAGCCCAATTTTTTTCAAAGATGCACTTATGCATGTATGCAACCTAGTGTGTGCTCATGCAACAGGGATTATATGCAAACAGTCACACGTGGACTGCAAATAAAAGTGCATATTGGAAAAATCTTAGCATTTTCGGTTTTTTAAACCCCTCTCTCCTATTACTCCCTTCCCCAGATTTTCACAGAACTAAAACATCTTGTGAGAGTAAAAATTGCATTTTAGTGGCAAGGAAAGTTCTAGGTCCAACAAAGTGCCTACCCAGTAACATCCCAGGAAGCAAGCCGCCATGTGGCCCATTTACAGCTCACCCTGTCTATCCAACTCATTTATTTCTTGGAATGCATTTTCCATTCTTTTGCTAGCTTGCTTTTGAATCTATAGCCATCTGCAGTTTCTCCTGCTGCTTTTGGTTGTCCATTTCACATTCCTCACACTTGTAGTAAATAAGTTTATTTTAATCACCCTTAATGCCATCTTTTTTCTTGGGTTCATTTTATGCCTTCTTGCTTCTGAGCCTGTTACCCTCTCAGAGATTTGCAGATTTTGACACTATAACACATCTTGATGCTACATCATTGTAGCACAACATCTTCATGACAATACAAATCTCATCTCACTGCAAAACATCAGAGCAAAACTCCCTTGAAGCTACCACGCTCCACACAGCTTCCATACTTTGATTTGACTCAGGCACATTAAAAGGTTTGGAAAATTTTTGATAAACCTTAGTAGGGTTTCAGGCTGGTAATAAAATAGCATTCATGGGCCAGGAGCTTGTACCAATAGCATAATGGCATTTTCCAGGAGAACACAGTCCTTAAAATTTGGATATAAAGAGGCATCTAATACGAGAACAAATCAGCGATACTTTTTTAGCTTTGGACTTTCTTCCCTGGCTCAAAGATTAATCTCTCTTCCTTTCTTACCCTCCAGGGAATGCCTCTCAGTTTCTCCAGGGAACCCCAATTACCTCCATCAAATCTTATTTATTTCAACTAAGTCTCATAGTTCAGTTATTTCCAAGATACAATAATGATGGCAACATTTTGAAGGAAGACTTAAGGAGAATTAAGAAAATGTATCTCCTCTTAACAGAGGAGGATATTGGGTCTTTGATCCCCATGTACATATCTACAGGTTGTCCCAGGTTTCTTCAGTCTTCAGATTGTCAGTGGCCTTTTGTTTCAGTGAGTATAAGGAGTGCCCCTAATCACCTTCATGAACAAATCCCCCATTGTTTCCACACGCTATAAGCTCTTTTTCAGGACTGAGAGCTTTTCTGTTCAAATCTCAGCCTGCTCCAGGAAATGGGAGGGGAGGAAGAAAAAAAAAAAAAAAGGGGGGGGGGGGGAAGAAACAATTTTATTTCTTTTTTTTTAAATAAGGCAAATTTTGGAATAGAAATATAGTAATAAATTTACTCCTGTGACTTTTTGTGTTTTCTCAGCTGTAAAGAAAATAGGAGAACTATTCTATTCTGTCTGGCTTCCAAACCATTCTGAGACTAAGCCCTTTATGCGGTGGGCTGTTTGGATGTTGCTCCCGCCAGGGCTGGTTTTGACGTGATTCCTGAAACAAGAAAGTCCTTTTTGAACCAAGAATGAAACGTGGCAGCGGTAGGATTGTGTCACTGAGGTGTGGTGCCCACAGCTTGATGGGGCTGACAATCACCACATCACCTTCCTGCTTCAGACAGTGAGTTGGAGGCACAGAAAGAGATAGCAAGAAAAAGAAGGGTTGCTTAGGATTCAGGAAAGCAACAGGTTTCCTCACACACCTCAGCCAACTTATCTCACTCCTGTCCTGAAGTGCCCCCTATTATTACAGTCATGGGCTTTCCTATACACAGCTCAGCTGACTGGCAGGACTTGGCCCCTCCCTCTTGACTGGCAGGAATGTCGTGCATCTCTGTAAGAAGAACACATGGCTCAGCCCTCCTCATTGACAGCCCTACTCTCCATGCAGTAAATGGAACGGAAATAATGATATCAGCTCTAATTCAGACCCTGGGTTATTTCAGTTGAAGTGTCTGCATGCACAGGCTCTTTCAGTGTAAGAGCACTGGTGCAATATAACGTAACTATAGCTACCAGCTTAACTAAATCAACAGAAAGGCAATCTTATACCAAAATAAAAGTCTTCACACACAGACTTGGTCCGAAATAACAAAGGGTGTCAGTGACAACTGCTGCAGTTATTTCACGTTCCATTTACCCGGCAGACAAGCTCTTACTTTCTGAGGAGTGAGATGCCAGGATGTGATTCCAGTAACAACCTGAACAACTAACAACCTGCTAAGTTTCAGGTCGTGGAGAATCAAACCCCGACATTTTGCCTGGAGCACATTTCCTTTTGAACGCATAATACCATATAAACGACTATTGGCAGTACCCACCACACAGTGGGCCTACTTCCATCTCTCACTTACACCAGTCTCACACCAATGTAACTCCATTGACTTCAACAGAGTTACTCCAGAGTCACAGTGGTGTGAGTGAGAGCACAATCAGGCTAGACGTACTCTCCTTCTGGCCCTCAACAGTCACATCAACCACTAAAATTAATTTTCCAACAAATCACTAGTGAAACTAGTAGCAGAGAGCATAATACCCTGCCACCTGCAACAGGCCCCGCCAACTTTTTCACCATTCAATAATGGGGCGTAATATATCTGAAAATGAGCAGGACACAAGTAGCATTTTTCATGCTTGATACAACATCAGCACTGAATTACTCTGGGAAAAAGACCTGCAACTTAATTGGTTGATCCTCATAAAAGAAGACAACAGGAAATGGACAGGAAGGATTGCAATTCCTGCCAGAAAGCTGAGGGGCTAGCGGTTGTGCGCCCGATGGACTGTGGCTAGAGTAACTGTAGAGACGAACTGCTCCAAGAACCAAATGCACAGATGGGTGACTGCATGAAGTCCTGTTGCCACTGAGGTGAGAGCCAGGAAATTTGGGCTGATGAACCTACTGGTGTGAGGGACAGACTTGGGTAAGGGACTCCTCAGCTTGCACAGACTTTGAGGGAAGAGTCTGTGAAGCTTTGATCTTGCTTTGTTAAGAAGGCTTGAAATAAAAAACAAAACAACTAACCCTACTGGAAACTGCGTCCCTGGATTCTGTGGGAGGGCTCCAGACAGATTTCCCTAGCGAGGGAGATGACTCAGCAAGAGCAAATTTGGACCCAGACAGGAGGAGGGGACTATAAGATAGGCCCGTATCTTGTACAAGGGCAAAAACAAATTTTGAAATACTGGATTTTTCCACAGGGTGAAAATTCTGATTTTCAACAGCTTTAAGTGGAATAAGCATAATCTAATACCCACCTACACAGCCTTTGAAGTCTTTTGGGAATGAAGCTCAGCCCTGTGAAGTAGAAAGACGACTGCAGCTGAATGGAAGTTGTCTTCATATGGACTGAGAATAAACGGTATGTTCAGAAAACTGCTCAGAAATTTCATTTCACTGGATGCTTTTCTGAACCTTTCTGGTCTGTAAACCGAGCTAGAAATGCCCCCACAATAGGTTCTGCCATGAGATTTCCAATACTTTTTAGAAGGATCAGGAGAACAACCTTTGCTGTGGTATTTGGCGAGGGAAATTGTTTCTTATATAACCGGCTTTTCTGAAACCCTAAAATGTTCTGGTTCTGTTAGAGCTCTCAATAAAGGTTTTGGAGCCTTTGCTTGTTACTAGACACAGTCTGCTAAAAAAATCTCATCACCACACATAACATTTCAGAAAAATCTTCATATAGAAAAATCAATTTATTCCCCCCAAAAGGACCAATCTCCTAGAAACAACATACTGTTCCAAACAATCAGGCCACAGCAGAATCTACACCAGGGAAATAAATTCCCTGCAGAAGCATGGATCGATAAATAAATGAACAGTGGGAAATCATCTATCAGCACTAATTAACTGGCCCATGGATCTGCAGAAGTGTAATCCATTAGTTGCAGTGCGAATAGAGAGAGAGAGATAAAGGGATGGCTGGATACAATGTGATAAACTACCAGTAAGGAAACAACAAACAGTGGCTGTTTAACAGTGCAGGATCTGCTAATAGAAGCATTTCAGAACTGCATTCTATGCACATGGGGATACTTTGGGGCAGACTCTTAAAACAAGAGGTTGCTTACTAGGACTGCTCTCTTGTAGTGGCTTCACTGTGTTCCTAACATAAGTGCACTAATGTTAAACAGGGTAAATAAGTCAGAATCTTGCAAATAGTCTTCAAATATCCTAGTCTCCTGCTTGGTATATGACACCTGCCAAAGAGTTTACAGACTAAATCAAATGGATATAACACATGATTAGTAATTAAGACTATAGTAGATCGTGTCAAAAAGCAGATTAGAGATGGTTGCTCACTGAAGGAAATGAGCATTGAGGAGAGAAAGGAGGAAAGTGTGCACAAGGGGGGAGGCAAAGCTTGTGCTTTATGCACAGGGAGAAAATACTGCAAATGTGCAACATGGCTGAATTAGCATGGCAGGGAGAAACTGACCTTTCGGGGCTTGATGATTTTTGGGCACTTAATTTCTCATTCTGCAAACTGTGTTCATCCCTTTTTTATTTATCACTCTTTCATTTGTTCATTATATTAACTCTTTAGGCTTTGCCAGTGGAGCATTAAAGTTCCTTGAACTGTGTCTATTTGGCCTACACAGCTTACATGATCTTTCCCACCTCCATCCAGGCTCGCATCTCTTCCAGTCTCTCCTGCTTAACAAAATACAGATGAACCTGAACTCATCTGTTATCTGGATCCTTGTTCGTATCCTGCTTTCACCGTCACCATTGGCAATTCTGTTATTCTTCCTGTCAGTCAAGCTTGCAACCTTGGGGTTATAGAATCGTAGAAATGTAGGGCTGGCAAGGACCGTGAGAGGTCATTTAGTCCAGGCCCCGGAACCGAGACAGCACTAAATTTAGCCCTGGTCTACACTGACCTGGAGATCCGGCAGCAGTCGATGGGAGTTACGCAAACTACGCAAAGTAGCCTGTGTAACTCCCGTCGACTGCTGGGCTTCCCTTCTGCGCGGTCTCTTCACTGCACTGCGCCACTTGAGGGGGTGGTTTTACTCAGTCGACTTCCTGATCGATTGAGCGGGTCTACACTGACCGCTCAGTTGATCCAGAAAGATTGATCTGGCGGCGGCGACTTTGCCGCCGTCAGTATAGACATACCCGTACACAGACCAACCCTGACAGGTGTTGTCCAACCTCTTCCAATGATGGAGAGTCCACAACCTCCCTCGGAAGACTCTGTCTGAGTTTAATGATCCTTACAGTTAGAAAGTTTTCCCTAGTATCTCACCTCAATCTCCCTTGCTGCAGATTAAGCCAATTTCTTCTTGTGCTATCTTCAATGGACACGGAGAAGAATCAATGTCCTCATTGTACAGCCCTTACCATATCCCCCCAGTCTTCTTTTCTCAAGACTAAACCTTTTTTTAACCTTTCCTCATAGATCTGGTTACTTTTGACTCCTCCCTTTCCTCCTCTCCTCACATCCAGGCTGTCTACTCTTGTCTTTTCTCTTTCTATATTTGTAAAACCCACTCATTCCTCTCTCTCCCTAAATCCCAGTTCACATCATTGCTTTCTGTCTAGGGTGACTATCTTTCCCCTCTCCAACTTCCACAGCTCTCACTCCCCTTCTCTTCAACCTAACCAACGTGCATTAGATAAAATAATCTTCCTCTCCTGCCATTCGTTATATATTTATGTCTATATCTGTTTTGATGGCGTCCCACAGGAACCAGGCTCTGGAACCACTTGGGGCAAAGCCAGTCAGGACTCTAGTGTTCAGAGTCTGCCCTCAGGCCCCCTCACACGGGTGCAGCCATCTCCCGAATCTGACCTCGGAGCGTTCAGCATCTCTGCTCTGCCTGAGTTCCCCAGTTAGTCCCCTGGATGGGACCCTGGGGAGCTCTTACACGCTTGGCTCCCAAAGAGGCCACGCATCTCGCCTTGCAGTCAGAAGAAATTCACAGCCAGCATGGAAGCCAGAAGGGTTTATTGGTTCTCAGGATCACAGCATAGAAAGACTTCGTTAGCAGATTAATTGGAAGTTACAGCAGTGACTAACTAGGAAGCTCAGAGCCTGCATTCTCGGGCCCTGCTCCTGAGGCCCCTTATGTGGGACTGGCCCTTCCAGCCAGCCACCTCCCAGACACATCTCCTTGCCCCTCCCCGGTCCTTTGTCTCTTTCCCAGGCAAGGTGTCCCTCCCTCATAGTTTCCACCTTCCTCGACCTGTTACAATCTATTGCAGCTGGCTGACCCAGGGCAGAGGAGTCCTGGCTATTGTCTGCCTACGTGTGGCTGGGGAGGGCCAATACCGCCGTCTAGTGGTCTCTGCAATGATCACACACTCAGGTCCCACCACCGAAATGTGAGTAACACATGGGGGAAACTGAGGCACACACAGAGCACTCAGAGAAAACCCCAAGAATACCTCCACTTCATCACACCTACATATGTGAGAATGCTTTAAAACACTGGGTACAAAGCTTCTCCCAAAGAGAACTGCCTAATTAGAGGAGCATCAGACTGGTTCTCTCTAGGACCAGGCCAGGTCAGAGTTATAGGAGAATCATCTTGGATTTTACCTGTTCTACCCCTGAAGGCATTAATTCCAGCAGTGCCATTACAGCGGGTGCAACAACTACAGCAAATTCAGCCTGGTACGTCTGCTCACCTGACAGCTGCCTTAATGATCTATTCATACGGAGTGAAATTCCTCCCAATGCGGAGGACTGGCAGCTTTCCTTAAATCCTGTTTTGAGGGTTTAAGGGGAACTTAAATGGTGCATAGGCCTTAGGGGAGTTTCACCCATAAAAAAAAATAAGTGAAATTCTGAAATCTCTGATTGTTGTTCTGGGAGGTGGTCTATTCTATGGAACAGACTCCACCTAAAGTGAGTTTTTCTGTTAAAAATTGCAGCCCCGGCACTAAACATGGATGATTTATTTTTTAAATCACTCCTCCTTTTACTAAAAAAAAGCAGTTTCTAGTTTCCAATTTGCTGGTAAACAGAAAGTGAAATTTTCCCCTGAAAACAAAATCAGCCAGATTTGCTAATCAGATCTGTCCCCTCTGCACTTGTCATGTAGCAAAAGGGCCTGGGACCTGGCTGCAAATGGACAGGAGGGCATTCCCCTGGCACAAGGTATCCTGTTACAGCCACCCCCATCCCTAGTGTAGGGGACATGTTGGGATGGATTCAGGGCATGTCAGGGGCCGGGAGGGGATGTAGCAGAATGAAATAGTGTGACACCTATCCTCTATTGGAACAGAATCCATCTAAAGACCCTATGCCAGTCATGTATCGTAGAGCAGCCTGACAGCCACTCTAAGTCTCTCAGAGTGGAGACTGGTACTTAGAACCAGGGAACTGTAAGTGGCCCTTTGACACTCACCTGTACTAAGCAAAGCTTAGGCACAGGAAGGAATGTGACCCTCTCTATTTCTGCTGGTGTGGATAAATAATATTGAGATGCCCTCCTTCCCCTACCTATACACTTATAACAAAACTCCCAAAAAATGAAGACCCAGGTCTTCTTTTGTCTCTGTCCAGTTTCCATGCATATGTGCAAGTCCGGTGGATCCAAAAGTGCATGGGCCTAAATATAAAAAAGCTGTTAGGAAACCGGCCAGTGTAGTCCGTATTGCTGCCGTTTGCTCAGCTCCTTATCATACAAAGTTTAACAACCCAAGGGAATAGAATATCTCCCTTTTTTCCCATCCCGCTCTGTAGGATGGGAGTCTGTGTAGAGCTCTTGCACCCTTCTCTGTATCACGAAGCCACGTCTACACTACAAAATTAAGTCAACCTAACTTATGTCGGTATATAGCCACTGCAGTAACTACATCACTTGTGCGTGTCTACACTTTGCTCCTTGTGTCGGCAGTGCGCAACCTCACCACGAGCACTTGTATCAATTGTACTGTCAATGTGGGACATTGTGGGACAGCTCCTGAAAGTAACAGTCAACATAAGCAACGCAACTACATTGACACTGCGTTGACCTAACTACATCAACTTTGACTCTACGCTGCTTGTGGAGGCGGAGTTATTAAGTTGACATAGCAGGGCAGTAAACATCAGCGGGAGCAACATTTAAGTGTAGATACTTCCATAGTTAGGTTGACGTAAGCTGCTTTGCGTCGACCTAACTCTGTAGTGTAGGCCAGACCCGAGCTTCCTTCGCAAACTCAGACCCAGACAAGTTCTCCTTCTTGTGCCACAAACTAATGCAGATAGTTCACTCAGTGTAAGACATGTAAGTGGTGTAAGAAAGCCAACACAGCCCTCTCTAACTCCATTGTCCCCACCCCAAATTTCTCAAACCACTGCACATTCAGAAGGTACAACCACAAACCCAAAGGGGTAAAGAGGACCCTATGTTTGGAAAAATGCACCGCTAATGGATGAATCCTTGGCAGGCAGTGAATCAGCTAACTAATACACATGAATGACATAGATTAATTATTTTATATTCTAATAACAATGATTAGTACTTTTCATTAGAGATGAAATTTTAGGTTCATGAAAATGTTTGAACTTTCAAAGAGTTGGAAACAGGTCCAATATTTAAAAACTGGATCAAAATTACCAAACCAGTTAAAATTTTTCATTTAATTTTTTTTTAAAAAGTAGCTAATGGTTAAAGCAATGTTTCATTTACCAAAACCTGGGTTTTCTGAAAATGAAAAATGCATAACTTTTTATAATGTTTTCAAGGTTTTTTTCAATAAAAATTTAGCAAAAATATAAAGAGCACAACTTTTTTTGTAGGAAACGTTTTTGACAAAACTGACAGGTTTCTTGTGATAAATTCTGTTTTTGAAAAAGAGGTCTTTTGACCAACCCCCTCCTTTTTCTTTAAAAAAAAAAAAGAGTTGACTTCCTTTACTTTTATTAAGTAATTCACTAGCTAAGATTAATTAACTGTCATTAACTAATTAATCTTCACAACTCCAGGGAGAAAGGTAAGTAAATATAATTGTGCCCAGCTTTACAGATGGAGAAACTGATGCAGAGAGTTAAAGGGTGGGGTCCCTCAAGTTACACAGGTGATAAAATACTGAGCCTCTTGGCATCCAACTTTTAGGTGCCTAGAAAACCACAGGAACAGCCCTGTGATCCACAAAGCCGGGGTTAGGTGCCTATGCTCCCTATATGATGAATGGGGATAGCCAGGCACCTTAGACTACGATCCACAAAGCCTGCACACAGGGCAGGCAGCTGCCTAAGCTAAGAGGCAAAAGGTAACAAAGGCGCTCCTCTTCTTCCCCCAGAAGCTGGGGGGAGAGGGGGGAGTGGAGAGGGAAGTCTTCCACATACTGGGTGAGTACAGTAGGCCACAGATTATAAGGGAGCGGCTCCTTTGAGCCCTGGCTATTTTGTGTGAACACACCTGAAGGGCCCGATCCGGTAGGCATGCTCAGAGGGCTACAGCCAGATGGGGCTGCTGCACATAATCTGGGCAGCTGAACACCCATCTTTCCCCCTTTGTGAATTGGCTGGGGGCTCAGGCAGGACATAGACACTTGGGTGCCTCGAGTGAGGCTGCGGTGTGCATACCTACGTAGGTGCCAACTTCGGAGCCTACAGGGTTAGGTGGCAGCTGCGTTTAATTACCATGGAGCCTAAAAGCGAGATTTAAGGGCCTGGGTACGGATCCCACCCTAAGTTTCTGACTTGCTCAGTATCAGAGTCAGTCATTATCAGAGCCAGAATTTTTGTCAGTGGGAGCGGAGTGGACATTGAAATGTAACATTATCTCTTAGCTGCCTCTTGCCACCACAGAGCACTGTATGCACCAAGCGAGGGTTTAATAACAATTGGGTTCCAGCGCCCTGGGCTGGAGGCAAAATGTCAAACAGTGCCAAAAAAAAGTCAGCTTAGAAAGCGATCTGTCTGTGGGCGCCAAGTGTGGAGACAGCCGTTTGGGCTGCGATCCAGGGAAGTACAAAATGGGCTTTTAAAGAGCTTTAATCAAACCATTCCTAATTAAACACATTGGCTTTTTAGAAAGTGCCTGAGGGAAATAAAATTGTTTGCTTAGGTACATGGCAGATCCCTGCTATCTACGTTTAGAGCAGCCAGAGTGCAAGAACTAGCTGCCACTGAAGTCCACCAAAATCTAATAGAGGACAAGAGGGAGAGGACGGAAGAGGGGCAATGGAGCAGGGGAAATAGCCCCATGTTAGCATTTGCTTGGGATGTCAGATTGGCTCTTTTTGCACAGTTTGAAGCATTAGTTAGGAGTGTGCATACAATGAATACAAACCAAACAACAGGCTAGATCCGCTGGTGATGGCAAGCATCACCGTTCCAGTGGAGACCACAAAGCTAAGCTTATCTACATCAGCTGAGGATATGGCCCAATGACCCTGAGTGGGACATGAGAGGGGCCCAGGCACTGTGCTGGCTTCTCTGATTGGGCAATTTCACACTCAGGGAATTCTGACTTTTCACCTGTTTCATGAAAAGGCCAAAGCGATTTCTTTTTCTGGGGTGCCTGTTCCCAGCAAACCCTTGCAATGGCAAAAACCGCACAGACAGGTTTAATTGAATAAATGTGAAGCTCAGCAAGCACGTGTGTCATGTTACAGAAAGAGCTGTGAAACTGACAAAAGGTGCAAATCTCTGAAATACCTGTACCTGGGTAGAAATAGGACAGAAAACTTTTTCTACATATTTACCTGAGTTGCTCGGCTTTTCCCCCAACCCAACCCAGCCCTTTAGCATTATAGTCTCCCTTGCTTCCCTCTCTCTCACCCGGTGCCCTGGCTCAGCCCTGCCCTGCAGCATCAGCAGAGCTACCTCCTTCCCCACCTCCTCCCGTGCTTTGCTCCATGGCTCAGTCCTGCCTAGCAGCACAGTGGGGGTTTCTTTGTCCCTTTGAACACTGACTAGTCTCTATTTCACTCAGCAGTCTACAGTCACCTGGGTTTAAGATGTGCAAAAATTAGGCTCCGAGAGCCAGATTTTTAAAGGTATTTAGGCACCTAAAGATGCAGATAGTGGGATTTTTGAAAGCACCCAGACGCCTAACTCCCACGAGGGGCCTCTCTGCATGTTTGGGTGCCTAAATACTCTAAAAACTGGCCCCAAATCCCCAAACACTGGGGCTGCAGTGCTGCAGAGGATCTAGTTACTGAGCTCGGTAAGCAAGCACCTTCCAGTCATGACAGTTACTCATCTAGGAGCCAAGCCTGTCCCTGCCCCGGCTGGGCCACCTGTCAGAACAGCAAAGGCACCCACTGGAAGGCTTTAATTTACCCACACTTCAGCAAAGGGCCATATTATAAAAATTAACTCATGGGAGCATCCCACCGGCCTAACGTGTCATTGGGCACATCACTCTTCATCAGGGAGAAGGCTTGATTGAGGCTCTGCCGTGGTGATATGCAGACGATATATTTTAACCACTGGATGAGAGACACCAATGACTGGCTACATTTGCTCGAGTTTCTGACCACTGGTTGGGCAGACCCATGTCCTTATGTTACCCAAGAGCGTTATGGAAGAGCATGGGGATGGGGCACAGCACCGGGATGTTGGCAGCAAAGAGAACAAGGGTGACTGGGGAAGCTGTCGTCACACCATTACTATGGAGGAGTTTGTTAAGTTCAGTTTGATTTACTGTCTTAGATGCAGCTGGATGGAACAACCCAAGAAAGTACAGAAGAGAACTGGACTTTCTGTAGCACTGTTCATACTCAGGATATCTCTAGAAAGCTTTACACAGCAGTGAGTTAGACATGGTTGATGCAGAGTAGCCAGAGTAGCCATTTTTGAATTGCATTTATTGAAGGTGATAGAACTATGCCAGTTACCACCTGCTGCTAGGTAAACTTGAGATTTTGGCCCACGGTAGGTAAGTCACAGTCACAGTAGACTGTATCCGAAGGCACATAGTCAGAGATTTTGGAGACCACCTGAGCCCAGTCATTGACTTCGCCAGTTACTACTAAGGTCTGCATCTCATGTGAGTTCACACCTGGCATTAGTGCCTTATAGTGTCATGTTAGTGCACTCCCTGATGTTAGGCATACAGCCTGCACACCTGGTTTCTATTAAGGAGACATCATGTAACTATACACCTGTTGGCATTAACAACATAGCAGGTGGCTGCATACACAGCTGTTGTTAATAATATGCTCTCCCATGTGACCACACCCCAAGCTGAATCTGAGGCCACAGCACGGGGCTACCCACCAGGCTGGTGCTCATGGCATATGATTCGAAATGACATGTCTCCTTGCTGCATCACAACAGGAAAAGCAGCCTTCCAACCATCCACTCCATTTGGACAAAGGGTCTTCAGCTTTGTTATACGCTCAGTATCTGCCACTTCTTGCTCCCCATTTTTCCTTTCCAGTGTTGGCACCTGAAAGTTTTCTCTGCATTAATTCCAGACATTGTGTAAACACTGGGCTTGGATTCTCTTCAATGAGGCTGTTTCAGTCCAAAATTTCCTACCAAAATGTTTCCTGTCTCATAAATCCAGGGGATGAACAATTTAGCTTCATCTGTAAAGTGAAACCTCCACCCCTTATAATCTTTTTGGCAGTTGGAAGACAATGGGTCAAATTTAAGCATCTTTGCCTGGGAGGAATCCTATGCATTTCTGGTAAATGGATGGGAAAGGGAAAGATGTTCTATCTTGTGATATTCACTAGGCAGCACCAATGGGCCAAGCCCATGCCACTGGCTTGTTATAAATATTGTAGAAAATTTTAGGTTAGGGTCTTTTCCCGACTGCTTTCTTCACAAATCTGGAATTTTGTCATATAGGATGAAAGATCTTTTTTTACCGAGATCATTGATACTGATAGCACATATGCCATCATCCATTACTCAATCCCTGTTTTCCCAATGCTCAAACAATGCAATCAGTTGCCTCTGGAAACCCAGCTGCACAAATGTGCAATAAGCGCTGACACCAGCATGGTTACTTCAACCTGGCAAGTGCCTCATTTCAGAAGGTGAGGAGAGCCCTTTGCTCTTTCATTCATGCGCTACAAAGCACCAGCATTCACAAAGCAATTCAGATATCTCCCTGGAGCAGCACGGGCACCTGGCCTTAAAGAATGTGTGAGCTTTGCTACTGCTGACAAAGTATCCTGCCCATCCCCATGTCTGAAAAAGGACTTGTGCCAAAGCATTTGAGTAAGTTTCTCTTTAGGGCTGTCTGTCTGTCTATGGTTTTTGTAAAGGTACACCTTGTATCTAAGGACATCACCCAGAACAGGGTCTTTGTACTACACTGCAGTCTAGTTTCATGGGTCAATACATGGTGCCAGCTGAGGCCACTGATGTGACATTCTAACTATAAACTGAGAAGGAGACTCTGACATAGGAAGCACATTCCCCTTTACACATAAGGTGGAGCTTTCGCAGCTGGGAACTCATGTGGCTCAGAAACGTCCTGCTGCTTTAGGAAAGGTGGGACGGAATGGTTCAGAGATCAGAGATGGGACATAGCCTTTCAGCTCTAAATCAGCAGTGCCAATCTGGCCCTAGTCTGGAGAATCGAATGCTGCGCTGATGGATCAGGAATGGGAAACAAAGCCTTTCACTTTTATGTCACTGGGTCCAGTCAGGCCTGGGTCAACAGTGACTGGGTGTCATTACCACACTAAAACTGTTCTGTGGTCTACAATGTGTGAAAATAGTTGGCCAACTCAGTTCACATCCCAGAAAGCACCATACTGAGCCTCAGTGGTGGCAGTTTTAGTAGAGATGCCAAGGAGAGAATGGGCCATGAAAAATGCATTTCCCTTTTCCCTCCAAGTCTGGGACAGGGTGAGTGGTGTTGCTACTGCCTATGCTCTACCTACCACTATCTGCTCTGTAGGTAGACACAGAACTTCAGTCTCCAAAGCACCTTTTCCCAGCACTTCAGATTATCTTTAAAGAGAAGCCTGTTGAGAGTCGGGAAAATCTTCCTGCCACAGCTGGCCCCAGCATATGGAAATTCACGTTTGATTCTGTGATGTGACTCTAAGAGGACGAGGCTTCGCAGACTGCTGCATTTGCATCAGAGACAGAGTGTATGAAATGTATATGCTAGAAACTTATTGATGCTAGGGCAAACAAAGATCTGTGCAAAAGACCTAGTAAGTCATGTTGTCTGCCCCTCCCAGCCACCATAGGAATATTCCTTTCAGTTTACCATCCAGTACTTTGTCCACTTTTGACTAGCTCAATCAAAATGGGGCTTCCAACATTCTTCCTGAGAGGCTCTTCCGCAGTTCAGCAGACTTCATTCTTGGGACATTTTTTTTTTATATTCATGCTGATTTATTCCTTTGGTCAATGTCGTCTTATGACTCCTAATTACACCTCTGCATGCTACCTCATACAATTCCTCTCCCTCCATTATGTTTACACCTTTCACATACTAGTAGATAGTTCTCCCATACTGTACCCCTTCACTCAGCCAAGACATATGGTGCATATTCAGTTAATTTAGCCTTCCTCATAAATCATCCTTCCGTTTGTTTTAATTCCCTTCAGTTGGCCCACACTTTCCTTGGAATGAGGTATTCCACAGTGAATCTATCTGCCTTATCATGCAGCCATGTCAACTATCACTTAAAGGATATTTTACCCTTATCCTACCATACATAAGAATGGACTTTAAAGGGATGAGATTCTCCATCTCCCTGAAATTATTTTTGCTCTGAGGCATTTGAGCAATCCAGTCAAACAGTGACACAGCTCAACTGCACCCATTCAGTCTTTTTCAATGACTGTATCCCAACACTAATTGTCTGTCTTTGGTTCAGTCTGTTCCTCTCTTTTTTGGGCAGAAATCCACTGGAATTATGGCCAGAAAATAAATCTCCTCTTAATTTTTTCCACTACCCATAGTGATCCTTTCAAAACATGCCAAATAGTACAACTGAAACAAAGAAGAGGACAATGAAAAGATAGTTTACAGCTGAACAAGCTTGGTTTGGATTGGGTACAGAGGGTGCATCCATTAGAAGCTGCAAAGATTCCAGGGAAATCCTATTTTATCAGGCTGGCTGTTGGAGTTGGAAAAGGAAGGAGGGAGGCTGGTGAAGGAAAAGAGAAAGATGCCTCAGATGCTTGAAGATGCTCTCTTCAAGATTCCTCTACAGCTGCTGACCCATCAGCGAGAGTGAGAGCTGGGCTGGAGATGACACATTGGTCTAGTGAATGGAAAAAGTGACAGACACTGCAGTGAGCTGATAGTGCGAGGAAGACAGGAGAGGGAGAGAGTAAGAGGGACGATAAGATCATTAGCCTTTCTTCATTCAAATCCTTCCTGAAGACCCTCTTTTACCACAGCCCACAGGAGAAGTTAGTCACAGCAAAGACATGTTTATTTTTTATGTATCACTTAAAACCCCCTGGATCTACCACGTCATGCACATGCCTTCACTAAGGAACCACATAAATTTAGGACTACAAACTGGTCTAGACATGAATTTAATTAGAAGTTGTTTTCTGTTATTGCTACAGAGCCAGCTCACTAAGAGAATTTTGGGGTCTAGAAAGTCAGGATGGAGATTCCTATATTAAGACAGAAAAGTCACTAACTCCAAAGATCCATTCACCAAGGCAAATTCCATTTGTCTTAGCAGATAAAGTAAAAATTGTATTTAATTATATAGAAAAGCTGGGAGTTACTGAAAAGATAGAACAGCCTACAAACTGGATCAATGCTCTGGCTATCATAGAAAAGCCACCTAAGCTATGGATGTGCATCGCTCCAGGTGATTTAAATAAAGCCATGAAAATATGGACGTTATCCAATAAAAATTACCAAGGAAGTGGCAACTAAACTCTCAGAAGCACAAATATTTTTATCATTAGACACAGAACATGCATTCTGGCAAATAAAATTAGATGTGTCATGCTCTAAGCTAGTGACTTTTAACACAAATGTAGTATAAATTGAAATGAATGCCATTTGGTATTAGTTCTGCCCCTGAGATATTTCAAAGAGTAACTGAACAGATCTTTGTGGGATTATGAGATGTTAAAGCTATAGGGTCAAATCTTCACTCCTGCTTCAGCCCCTTTGGGGCCAGAGTGCTGCACAGAGGCTCTTAAAGCTTCATATTTAGCTGGGAAAAGCGTTCCCTGCTATAGGCACTGCAGAGGCAGCTGTACAACTGCCTTCCAAGGACCCCTTGCAAGCCCTGTTGTAGGTGGGATTTTGGAGGTGGGGCCAGGGCTGCCATCTGTCCAGGTTTTCTCAAGATCATCTCTTTTTGAGGTAGCTTGGGAAATCTGTAAAGGTGCTCAGTACATGCTGGCAGCTGTCCAGTTTTATGGGTTCAGGATCATCCTGGATGTTTCAAGTTTTTGTAGCTCAGAGGTGGAACCCTAGGTGGGGTTGTGGGTTGGAGGGCCATGTCACAAATAAGGCCACAGTATTCAGGCAGGGCTGCAACTTGGGGAGGGTGCCATCACTGAAAAAGGCCCTCAGGGCTGTCTGAGTTATGCCAAAAGGCCTCTCCTGCCCCTGGAGCAGCCCAGGATCAGGAGGCAGTAAGGTGGTTTAAAGACACCACAGCCCTTGTCCCTCATGCACTCTGAAGGGAATACCATAGAATCTCACCACTTATGTACTAGGTTTGAATTTGAGTTAGGGATGTTAAAGGAGATAATGGAAGGTTTAGGCGACTATTTCTGAGAGCAAGTGAAAGATTCTTAACACTGAATATTAAAAAACAACAATTGGTCTAACAGAAGTCACCTCTACATGACATAATTAGAGACTGATTACTGATTCAGATATAATAATAGCAATAGCTGAAATGCACAAACTGCAGAATAAAATAGATCTACAGAGATTTATGGAGATGTTAAAGCATTTAGCAAAATTAATTTCCAAACTGATCAATAGTGGCCAGAATTTCAAAGGTATTTAGGCACCTAAAGAGGCAGATAGGGTAGTTGGGCACCCAGGCACTTTTGAAAATCCTATTAGGCACCTATCTTTATCTGTAGGAGCCTAAATACATTTGTAAATCTGGCCCTAATCCCTTAAAGTAGCTTCTGGAAAATGGCATAACCTTGCATTGAGAAGACAGATATAAGCAGACGTTTGAGCAACTAAAATCATCGCTTACTAATATACCAGGTTTAAAATAGTAGTTTTAAAATAATAGTTGTACTGTCAGTAGAGGTATCCACCAAAGGAAGAGGTGCATAGTTTATACTGGGGGAATAACCAATTGCATTTGCCTGGAGGTTCCGGAATAGAACATAACAATAAACTGTGCCTAGATTGAAGAAGAAATGCTGACAATTGTATTTGGTTATCTTCAATTCTGGCACTATACATTACAGAGGCATCAGAAGACCCTTAAGATTCTGCTGAGTTTTACATAGGAGAAAGAAAAGAAACCAATCACAAACCACTTGAAATTTTGTTTAAAAAACCCTTTGTCTTTGGCACCAGCTAGAATTTAAAATATGATGCTGAGACTGCAAAGATATGATTTCTCAGAAAGAATATAGAGAAGCTGAGGAACTACACATTGCATATTCCCTTAGCAGGGAAGTAACCAGATCAATGTCTTAGTGACTGTGTCCTGAGAAAACCATCCAGACACATGTGGGACAGAAATATACAGTCACTGACTAACTAAGGGCTGGTCTACACTTACCTGGAGATTTGGCAGCAGTCGATGGGAGTTACGCAAATTACGCAGAGTAGTTTGCGTAACTCACGTCGAATGCTCTGCTTCCCTTCCGCGCACTGTCTACACTGTACTGTGCTGACGGGAACAGCGTTCCCGTCGACGCAGCGCTACGCTACTTGAGGGGGTGGTTTACCAGTGTCGACTTCCTGATTGATTGAGTGGGTCTACACTGACTGCTCAATCGATCCAGAAAGATCGATCTGGCGGTGGTGAATTTGCTGCCATCAGTATAGGCATGGCCTAAGTGATTCCAACAAGTATTTCAAATCCACCGAGCCACTCTCAGCTATGTTATTTCAAAGTTGTAGTTGTTGGCTTAAGAGTCTTAGAATATGTCTATACTGATGGCTGCAAAGTCGCCGCTGTCAGATCGACCTATCTGGATTGATTGAGCGGTCAGTGAAGACCCACTCAATCAATCCAGAAGTCGATGCTGTTAATCCACTCCCTCAAGTGGCGTAGAACTGTGTTGATAGGAATGCGGTTCCCGTCGATGCAGTGCAGTGAGGACGGCGCACAGCAGGGAAGGACAGCAGTCAATGGGAGTTATGCAAGCTACTCTGGGTAGCTTGAGTAATTCCCATTGACTGCTGCTGAATCGCCAGGTAAATGTAGACTAGGCCTTAGACTGATGAATTAAAATAATTTAAAAGGGTGTAGGGGAACAAAGACCAGGTATCAAGTTACTAGTGGGAATAACTATGCAAATGAGATGGAGAGCAACTATATGCATATCTTTAGTAAGTTTCTGAGCATACTCAGTGTGAACTAGATATTTCCAGAAGCTGAAGGAGGTTGAAACTGTGCTGAGTGCTAGTTAAAATGGAATGCCTTCTCTCCTCTATCAAACCAGATGCCCAAAAGCTTTCTAAATGTTACAGGGATCACTTCACCCTCCCAGTGAAATGCAGCTATCTCTGGGGTGGAACACTGCTGTTGCTGAACAACCAACCTGTTCAGGATAGGATGAAGAAGACTGGGTTCAGTTTAAATGTCAGGAATCACTTTAGGAAGGCAAAATGTAATTATCCCAGTTGGAATTTGCCAAGACGTAGCTGCTAATATCCCAACTCTTTGGTAAAGTAGCAAGGGTTCTTTAAGGACCTTGAATGGTCAAGGCCCCTCTTTTATGTCTCATTTGAGGGACAGAACATCCAGAGCTCAGCCCCACTAGTGCTGCACTGAGGCATTGCATTCAGTGCTGGTTCAAAGGGAAGAGTGTCCCCCTGAAAGTCACACCACCACTCTCTGAAGCACTCTGGGGTTTCTGTGGGAGGGAGGGCAGAGGTGTCTCCCATCCAAGTACTGATCAGGTCCAACACTCTTCAACCTGTTCAGACTAGTTCGATCGTAGCTAGCGGCAATCTGATTCCAAAAGCAGCGAGACCAAATGTAGGGTGGAAAAGGACCAGCTGGAAAAGGTCTAAGGTGGAAAAGGATCCCATGACCCCTTCTTGTCCCAGCAAGGAAAATGACAAGCCTGATAGAAACCAACACTTCCTTTGGGGACCCTCCAGCACTGTTGTAACTTACTTGCCTTCCTGCTACTCTGGCTCACACATGCCGCCAGGGACAGCAATGACCCTTCCAGCTCAGGGCAGAGCCAGGATGCTGCACTGACTTGGCTGTTGAGCTCAAGACCACATTATATCCCCCTCAACTGGTCATTTATATATATTATAGGCATTTTTATGGTGCTGTGACCATAGGCTCTGAGTGTCTTTCATGACCCTCCAGGATGTGTTTAGAATAGATATAGGGCTCAAATAATACTCAGTGGCCTAAGTTCTCAGTGCTTAGATGGGAGTCCTTCACCAAGTATTTACACTCTAAATATTATTACTGGCTCGGGATATTATTTATAGCCCACAAATTATCTGATGGCAGGTAGTATTCATAACTGCAGACCAAGTACTACCCAGTCATCGGGTATTATGTACATATCAATTACTACAAAACAGCAGGGTATTATTTATACAACAAATGCTCCATAAAGCAGAAAGGTATTTTGCATAGGGTAAGTAGTATAGAGTGGAATGGTATCATTTATTGGCGGGAGTAACTATGTCAAAATCATTTATCATTCATTGGAGGTTGTAACTATGACTCTCTTTGGCTGTTGCAAGAGTCATAGTTATAGGGTCGCAGCCTGAGACCTGAACCTCCATGTGGTTCCCGCTGGTAACGTCTCCCTAGGGAGACTGCAAGAACAGGCTCAGCTGTGAACGGTATCCCCCCTATTGCCTTTGTTACCGGCTAGGTGATAGTATGAACGGTATAAACCAAAGTACAATGGCGGCACAAATGTGTGCCCAATCTGACCCGAGTCGGTTGACTCATTCTATATTGCTAGATAAGACAATTGTACGTTGGGGTAGGTGCATCATCAGACGTTTTGAACCCCTGACTTGTTATCACGTTCAAGACCATAGTGTAGGTACACAAACTGATATTCCTACAGGATTGAGAAGTGGTGAGTTCTCCATAATGGAGAACCCACAGACAACTATTAATTGTGAAGCTACCAGCAAGGAAACGGTAGCAAGACTTAAAAGGGTGAGATTTTGTCGCCCTGTTTTTCATATGGAAATTGAGAATACAAAACAGGAGGACATAAATACAACTATGTCTATAGATTCTTATGTCTCAGGTACTATTGTCAGTAATGAAATGAGTTCCTCTAATGAGAAAACTGGAAATGGATATGAATTGTATGAGAGGGATGCCTCTGTGAATGAGGAAGGAAGGGATATTACTGAGTTTGAAGCAATAGTAAGTGCTCAGTGTGAGTCTGATAATTCAAGTAAGATGGCGGTGGTGAAGCTGCCTAATAACAACCCAGCGTGCCCATTCTGTGGGGACTATGTTGGTAAGCCGCTTGCCTTGAGAGAACATTTAAAACAGCAACATGGGGATAGGGAGGCTGTTTTTCAATGTTCCATGTGCAGAAAAATAGACCATAAGCCTCACAGTTTCTTATGTCACATTCCTAAATGTAAAGGGATGAGGGTGCAAGAACTGACTGGGGAATGGACATGTGAGATGTGCTAGACAATTCCGTACAAAATCTGGTGTCTCTCAACATAAGAGACTGGCTCATCCAGCAGCCCGAAATGCCAAACGTATTCAGGCGAGCTTACCTAAAACAAACTCACAGCGGGGGAAACACAACAGATGCTGGACAGAGGAAGAGGAAAAGCTTCTTATTGAGCTTCATTTTATGTACTTGGGACAGAGATTTATTAATAAACTTATAGCAGAGAAATTGACAACTAAACCTGCTACTCAGATTAAAGACAAGAGGGTGGCAATGGGTCTGGTGAACAAGATAGGCGTTGAAGCTGCTATGCCAGAGCAGCGAGCAGCTGTTTGTAATTTAGAGGCTCCATCTGACCAGCTGAGAGCCACAATTGGACTGAAAAATAGATATTTACAGAGGGCGAAAGAAGATCTACAGCGACCAATATTGGAAAACTTTGAGGCTGATATCCTCAATGCGTGGGTCAAGGGTGAGTCTAACATAAGATCAAAAGTTGACTCAACGACTATAGATGTCCTCTCCGCCTTTCTTTATGAAGGACCAAAATCCAGAATAAGATATAAGTTGAATAATAACAAAAAACAGGGCAAGGAGAAATCATGGATGAGGAGGAGAGCAGAGAAAAGAGGTGTATATGCCAAATACCAACGTTTGTATGAGAACAATAGGGGACAACTCGCATACAGTATTTTAGATGGCACAGAACGACATCAATGTCAAGTTTCCCTTGCCGAGGTCCATAAAGTGTATAAGGATAAGTGGGAGATGGATGCTCCCTTTGACAGACTTGGTCAATTTAAATCATATGGTAAAGCTGACAATTCAACATTTGATTTGAAGATATCGGCCAAAGAAATAATTAAAAATATAGAAGAAATGAATATAAACTCTGCTCCTGGCCCTGACAGAGTGAGCTTGAAGGATCTAGTGTCTAGAGACAAGAAGGGAGAAATATTAGCTGGGCTCTTCAATACCTGGATGATTACAGGTATTATTCCAGATACCATCAAGGAGTGTAGATCTTTACTAATTCCAAAAGTCATGGATTCGGAGGTGTTGAAAGACATAGGAAATTGAAGACCTCTTACTATTGGATCCATAGTGCTGAGGCTTTTTTCCCGAATAATAACAAACAGGTTGGCGAAGGCATGTTCGATAAATAGAAGACAAAGGGGGTGTATAGCAGCGTCTGGCTGCTCGGAAAATCTTAAGACCCTTCATTTATTAATTAAACATGCCAAGAAAAACAAAAAGGCCCTGGGAGTTGTGTTTGTGGATATTGCGAAAGCTTTTGATTCAGTTTCCCACAAATCACATCATGTGGGTGCTGTGAGAATGAGGCCTGGATCAACATATTATCAATATTATTGATAACTCCTATCGAAACGTCTATACTCGAATGGAGGTAGGGAAAGAACTTACCCCGCCAATTGTAATTAAAGCAGGTGTGAAACAAGGAGATCCTATGTCACCACTGCTGTTTAACCTGGCACTTGATCCATTGCTCACAACGCTGGAAAGGACAGGAAGGGGATTCTTATGCGGGACAAAGAAAATAACAACTCTGGCCTATGCTGATGATTTAGTTTTATTAAGTGATTCGTGGGAAGGCATGAATGATAATGTCAATATCTTAGAATCCTTCTGCAGACTATTATATTCTGCCGATATAATTAACATATTTGTGAACATCGGGAAGAATGTTATAAATGTTTCAACTAACAACTGATACAGTGATGGAATACTCGTAATGATTATAATAACTCATGACCGCGTTCACTTAATTTGGCAAAACTAGATTGGACGGGCCCACCTGGGGATAACCCTTACCCCGAATAACCCGAAAAAGAAACCCATCTGGGTTTTAAAAATATAGCAATGGTATTCTTTGCACACCAAGTATTATACAGGGACAGGGTGACATTTACATGCCAAGTTCTATACAGGGGCAGGGTAATATTTAAACAGCAAATACTATACTGGGGAAGGGTATTATTTTCAGGCCAGATTCTATGCAGCAGCAGCAGGTGTAATTTCCAATAGAGGGAAAGGATATTATTTCCAAGCCAATTAGTATAGAATGGAAGGGTAATCACTACTATATAGCATCAAGTCTTATCTACAGGCTAAATCCTATAGCGCAGCATGGTGTTATTGACACACCAAATGCTATACAGACCTAGATATTATTTACAAGCTAAGTAACAATAACAGGTTATCATTTATGTGGAAACTAACCTATAATTTCTAATAACTGAACTACTTAACCATTGCATGGTCGGCAACGTAGTTTCAAAGTCAGCAATAACTATTAATTTCGGACCTACTGCTGCTCTGATATAGTGCTGTAAATCCAGAGTAATCCACTGAAATCAGTGGTCCATCATGGTTAATGACCTGCAGTGACCAATCTTATAGTGTTCCAGGGTATTTATTGCGTAAACCTGTGCAAGTGCCATGTAGATAAGAGTTACAGATTACTCCATCTTCTTCACAGATGCTCCAGGAGCAGGTGCTGATGAAGAACAAGGGCTCCAGTTTAAGGGGACTCTCAGTTCAATTCCACCTTGTTTATGAAGTGCTAGTTCTTCCCAGTTATCTTCTCACACTTTGCCCTCTTGAATTTGCTTTCTAATCTTGTATTGGATGTTTCCCTTTGTTGTGCCCAAGTGCCTTCCATTATCGCATTAAACTTCTTATCTAATCTAAAGTCCCTCTTCATTAATTTAAGGCTCTTACTCATTGGGTTGTCTCAGATAAATCTTCCCTTCCTTCTGCGTTTTCCTACATTATTGAAGACAAAGTCCCCGAGACCTCTGACTGATGCTAACCGATGTCATTCCGAAAGCTATAGGCACATCGGCATTGCCATCCCAGATCAAACAAATGAGCATCAAGGCCAATATCCTGTCTCTGACAGTGGTCAGCCCAAAAAGTTTTGGAGTGTAAAGCTCTCATCATGGAAAAATATGGAATAAACTGCTAAGGAGGAAGTTTCTTCCAACACTCGGCAATTAGTGGTTGGCGCACGCCTTGGAGCATGATGGTTTTATGTTCCATATTTTTCCCTAATGTAAGCTAGTTTATTGGCCACGATTCAGTAGACCGTTTCAATCCTCTCAGGCCTAATTATAGCCACTCCCTGCCCCACCAAAGACTTTTCTGTCACACATTTTCTCTCTACAATACAGGGTTTTTTTTCTATGTTGGCATCTCTTCATAAATGCCCCTTCCTTTGTCCCCCTCATACTGCCTCTACTAACACAAAGTGTCTTGCCACTGGGCTTTCTGTATAAGCACACAGGGGTATAGGAGAAAGTTCTGTACCATTTCTCCCAGACACATATCACACCAAAGTCCTTCTGAACAACCTTCTCTGTTCTGTCACTACCTGGTAACACTATGATAACTGGGACCATCTTTTTGTTCTGTGTTTTTTCCCTAGCACAATGGGGCCCTGATCTATCATAATAAGAGACATACCTTCCAGGCCCTATAACACAGACCACCCTTTTCCAAGACACCTCCTCACCAAAATCCTTTATAATAATAACCGCACCTTCTCACGGTGTGAACCTTCCTCCCCTCACCCCACTTCAGGATTAGCAGCATCGATTATATCTTTTTCACACTGGTTATGTGACGATCTTTGCTAACCTGGGGGGAGGGAGGGGAGAAAGGGAGGAGCCCTGCCCAAATATTGCTTATCTCAGAATTTTGCCCCTTCCCTAAGGTTCCTCTTACTGCAAGACACCTAGCTTTTCTCTAGCTTACATCAGAGTCCAGAATGGAGGGCTTGCTGTGAACTTCCACGCAGTGGTGCCATGGCTGGTGAGACTAATGATTGCAAAGCAGAAAGTCCAAACCGAGAGCACATGCCACAGGTCTCCCATTCATCTCCACTGTCACCTGTTCCCTCTTCCTCTCAAAGTGACACTGCTCTGTCCCCTTCGCTTAGTGGTCACCAATTGACTCCCAAACACAGACTAGATTCTCCCCTCCCCAGGGCCTCTCTAGTGAGACCCAGTGAAATGCAGCACCATGGAAAACATGCAAACTTCACCAACAAAGGGCTTCAGCTGAGGACAGCAAGCATGAGCCTGAGACCCAGCAATGCCTGAGTCCTGTTCCATTCCTGAGCTCTGACCCTTCTCTGCAGCCTTAGGCAAGTTACTTCACTTCAGTCTGCCTCAGATTTACCCAGCTGCTAAATGGGGACAATAAATCCACTTGCCTCATGGAGACACATAAAGATTAATCAGGCAATGGGCTAAATCCATCTCTGGTGTAAGTCCATTAAAGCCAACAAAGTTCCAGCAGGGATGGGGGAGCAAACCCTAGTGGCTGGAGAGAGCAACCTGCCTGTCTGCCAATCAACAGCTTCAGGGTTTCGAAGCCAAGGCTCACCGAGGCTTTTGGGTATCATTTGGGATCGAAGCCAAATGACCCTACTATTCTCACACACATACACACGCACCCACCCCGGGCCCTCTCTATTCTGCATCAGCTCTGAGCAATGGTTGCAAAGGACATGCTGATCCCGAAGGAGATGCAGCTTTTTACAGGGAAGAAGTGGAAATTTTTATTTAACAAAACCAAAAACCGACTGAAGAAGCAAAAAACCCAGGAAAAACCTTGACGTGAAGAGAATTTAAAAAGCTGGACTGCGAACGTTACAAACCCTCCCCCCCATCTATTCATGAGCCCAACAAAAAGCTTCTTTAGGTTTACACTGTAAGTCCATTCAAAGAGAGGGAGAGGGAGCCACTCACACACTCTCCCCTTGTCCATACAGCCGGAGCCTGCAGATCAGCTCCGCACACACAGGCTGAGCTGTTCTGCTCTTTCACAAGGAGGCCCTGAGTTTTTAAAAGTAAACTGTAAGGTTTCCGTTGTTGCACTGGGCTCAAGTATTTTTTTATATAACAGCTCCCTCTCTTCCCCTTCTCTCTCTCTTTCACTCTTTAAATGGCCCTGAATGTTCTGAGCTGCTCCGCAGCAGCTGAACTCTGGCACTGTATGTGGTCCAGACCCCGCCATGAACACGGCTTTTGTTGCTGCTGCTGGGAAGCTGGCTGTGAACTACACACATAGGCTGGTTTGTTCAGTGCATGGAGATTGGAGTGTGTGGAGGGAGACCAGGCAAGGCTGGCATGGTCTTGGGGTAGCAGAACACCCTGCTTCTCACACCACAAAGGCAAGGGAGCAGACGGGGAGGGGGAGGAAGGGAGAAAGATGCTTCGTTATGGTGAGAAGGATCTTGTTGATTTTTTAAAATGGGATTGTGCAACTGAGCATCTGGCCACAGCCCCAGTAGCACACCACTGAATGAAGACATGCTCAGATCTCTGAAGTCAATGGAAGCAAATGGAGCTGTGCTAATTTACTCTGGCTGAGGATCTGCCCCACAGACAGAAGAGAAAGTAAAGATCAGTACTCCAGCACATTTTGTTTCCACTTTACTGGAGCTAATAGTTGCTTTCCCCCAGACTTTAGGCTACTGTATGAATCCCTGGTTAGCTACCAGAGCACTGAACAAGCCATGAATAACTTGGGTTCCCCCATCATTTATGTATGTATTAATCTTTTCTTACTTTGTTTTATTTGGTATTATCCATTCTCTTTTTTCCCCTTTGACACTTTAACTTCCCATTCTAATGAGATAAGAGTGTATTAGTGATGAATTCCTATTTGTTCTGAAGCTGCAAAGCACAGGTGCCTGCTAAATGTTATTTAATGCTCTTTTCCAGTTAGTCGCTCTCTCATGTTTTCTTTCCCATTCCCTCCCTTTCCCGTCTTCCCAGCTCTCTTCCCCCATCGATTGTCCAAGACTTTGTGCTGCTGTCAAGTAACCGCTACTATAGGTGGAGGTGATTACAGGGAACATTAAGTAGTAGTTAAGTGAAACAGATAGACATTCCCCTGAATGCCATGAATGTTACTGAGAGCCTTGTATGGAAATCTTCGGACTTCTCCAGCAGTCTGAGTCCAGCCTCCAACCCCTAACCTGAGAAACATGTGAGCAAGCAACACCTTTGCTTCTACAGTATGTCTCCCTCCTCCTCCAGCACTCTGACACCAGCTTGAAATGTCTCATTGAGGAGGGAAATAGCCACTTTGATCTGTCGCACTAGAGACAGAATCAGTTGATCTATCTATCTACTTATAGCAAGCATGGGAATTTAACGTAAAAAACAAACAAACAAACCAGCTTTTGTGTGGCAAAACTCACACAGAGCAACCAGCAATGCCAAGGAGAGAGGATTATTTCAAAGATACCCAAGCCTTCTACCGATCAAAGTTTAGATGTTAAAGTTGTAAATGGGTGACTCTGATGGGAATTAGGTCAGTATCTCAACTTCCAAATTTGTGTGATGCCTTTGGGTTCAGAAGAGTCTGAAAAAGCTACTAAAATCAGTCCCTAAATGATTGTTTCCTCCATCTGAAACACAGTTTCTTACCTGGATTTTACTGATCAGTAGTTTGAAAAAACCCAAACACATAAAAAAACAAAGCAGTGAGGAAAGCTCAGCAAAGCCCCCCCCTCCCCTCCCCCTTGCTATTTTCCCTTTTTGCAAACTAAAAACAAATGACATTTTCGCTTTTAGTTCTTGGCTGGGAAGCTCAGAAGGAAAGGGTTAAATAGGGCAGACTGTCTGCAGCACATGATGGAAAGATTTTTATCTGGCATCAGATTGAAATAAAAATCTTTAAAAAGTAATGAACTGATCTAAGAAGAAAGTTCTGACGCTGTTTGGGGGAAGTGGGAGGAATTCCCCTGAATTCAAGAAGCCTGCACTCCCTACAGACTATTGCTCTGAACATGCTCTGTCTGTGCATTCATACAGAAAGAGAGGCAGGTACTTGGAGAGGCTCTTAGCATCTCCGCTGCCTCTTTCACTACAGGTTGCTCAGTTCCAGCCGCCATGACCCTTAAACGAGCAGTGTGCACTGTTAAACCTCCAGGATCCAGTCCCTCTTTATTCCCATCACTGGGATGAACTTATGTACCAGGCAATCCTATTCAGGGTTCAACAGCCCTTTAACTAAGTTATTCCCTTTGCCTTCTTTGCAAAATAATAACAATCTAGGTAGGGACATTTCTAAAGGAAAGAAAAAGCAGAGGCTCCTTCCCACAGTGCTTATCATCAGTGCGAGAACTGTCCTCAGTGCTCAGCTGCCAGCTGAAATTAGTCTTTAAGAGACATTCATGGTTTAGGGGGTCGCTTGGGGGGGAGGGGAAAAAAACCAACCCCTCTCCTCCACTCCCACCTGTTGATGTTGGCAGGGCTTTCTTTCAAACCAGATGCTAAGCTTTTTTCGCTAAGGGAACTGACAAACTCAACACATAGTTGCTGCTTCTGGCTGTAGGTTTAATATCCAGAAGCCTCGATGGGATCAACTGTTGGCGAAGGCCATCAGCACCGAGCAGCCTTCTTAGCTCTGGAGTACTCCTGGCAACCTCAAACAGCATTTACATTACACACTGTTCTCTTGCTGGAGCTGTGCGAGTGCGAGTGGAACTTGTTAAAGAAGTTTGGGATCAATCTGTTAGCAAATTCTCTCATGTCCCTCAACCCTTGCACACCAGAGAAACAACCAGTTCACATATCCATACCCTGCTTCCTTAGGGCACTGAGGAAAGAAAAAGACAGGTTAAAAAAAAATCAAAGCAGAGATGACGGATGAAATTGCTATACGTTACCTTTAACAGTTCAGTGCAGTGTTTCAAGAATCTAAGTCCCATACACCTGGCAGAGAAGTTAGGTTTTCTCCTTTTTTATGTTTAATAAGGAAAGGGCTTGCCACTTCTTACTATTACTGTATGTCTTCTTCACAGCCTCCAGATGGGTTTTCCAGCCTTTTTTTTTTTTGTCCCCCCGAAGAAATCAAAATTCCCTGTGTGGTATGTCAGGTTCCTTTCAGACAGTGGTAGCAGGAGCAGCAGCAGGGTTGAAGAGTACTATATGTGAGTGTGAAAACAGAGAGACGTTTTTCAACATCAGACCACGTTTAGCTGCCACTGGCTGTAAGAGAGATCTTCAGCCTCCTGTCAGCCTCCTTAGATACCTCCTGGAATAGCTGGCAGATTACTAAACGTATTGGATCCTCCTCAAACTCTCAGAGTAAAGGTAGGCAGGCATCCAGGGGAAATAACACATGGGCAGGGGGAAATAGGAGGGCTCTAGGACAGAAAGAGAAGCCCAGCCTCTTGGAAAGAGGAAAAAAAAAAACAGAAAAAAGAAAAGAAAAAGAAAAAAAAAGATGACTTAAAAAAAGTGCAAAGGGAGAAAACTGAATGGACAGGAGGGGGAGGGGATTAAACATAGCTCTCTGGTTTGGAACCAGCTAGACTGGGAACCACAAGTGGTAGATAGAAAAGAAGAGTTTAGGTATTGGGAAGAGAGAGAGAGAGATGAGGGGTTTATGCAAAATAAAATAAGAGAAAGCAAATTAAAGGATGTGAGCAAAGAGTGTTAGAAAAAGTGTGCCTGCAATGCAGCCAGTATCACTGCAGTCTGACCGGGGAGTAACAGATTTATTCAGAGTAGTTTTGAATGGAGAGAGCCCAGAACTAGCAGAAAATAAAGACAGTTTAGCATAGCATTTCTCAATCTTTTTTTCATTTGCGGATCCCTACAAAATTTCAAACGGAGGTACGGACCCCTTTGGAAATCTTAGACATAGTCTGCAGACCCCCACTGGTCCATGGACCACAGCTTGAAAATCCCTGTTCTATGGTAATGACAATCTTTTGTGGACTCCTTAGACATGGTCTGGGACAGGCAGTGGAAGGAGGAATTTGGAGATGGAAAAGCGGTGAGGATTTCCAACACTAAGGAATGGAAAGGGCTCAAAACCTCAGCAACGAGGGAGCCACTTAAAGGTGGAGAAGTAATGAGATACTGTCAACGAAATAAGCCAGTTTAAAGGCTGTGTGGAATAAAAGATGAGGTGGGAGAAAATGCCCAGCCAGGAAGAGCTTGGGCATGGTGGGGAATGAAGCAACGACCAAAAAACCTCAGTTAGGTTCCAATAAATAAATGCAGCCTTAGTCCTCAGTTAGTCTGATGACAAGGGGAAGCACTGAGGGCACAGAAGATTTGAAACATTTCAATGATTGTTCATTCTACTGGCTGTGGGCGAGTTTCAGTGGCAGAGAAGCTGATCTCTGAACAGATGGAATAGATTTGCTTTAGCAGATTTAAATCTTGGCTGGTATATCGGTGGTGGGATGTTGCAGAGAGTTTCATCTCCAGATTGCCATAACAAATCCAGCCTAGGCCAATAGTGATCAAAAGCTGTTACTCTACAATGGCTGTGGGGTCGCCTATATGAAAGCAGTAGCTGGCTTCAATCCAGTTGGCAGGTGTCCATCTGAAAACCTCCCAAGTGATACACCTTATTGGTAGCCTCAGGAGAAAAATCAAGGGTTGACACTGCCATGGAGCCTGATCTCCTCTGTCATACCTGCAGAGGGCCCTCCAGGTTGGCCTGAGTGTCTAGCTGTCATTTTTAATGTGCCCATCGTCCCACCGCTATAGTGTCAGTGTGAAATAGCACAGTTAAAAACACATCTTTTCATCTCTACCCTGTTCATATTTGATCAGGAAATTCTGTGATGATAAACAGGGAGCCCCACAATGTCATCTGTACAGCATAGAACTGCAGTTTAATGCCATTGCTTTTGCAGTACCTGCCCTGTGGAAAAACACAGGACTTCAGAGCGAAGAGATGCTGGGTTTCTTAAAGGGAAGCCAACTCCCCACTGCCGTACCTCACATGAGAGAAAGTCAGTCAAGCCCTGGAGAAAGCTGCTTAGGACTGGCTGTGTGACTATGAGTCGCCAGGGTGCTAAGAGGAGGCACGTGTGCCAGGCCAATGGGAATCATTTTGTCTGTCAAGGTTGAGAAACTATGTCCTACATGGCAGTGCAGTGGATTTGCACCTCCTCAGCAATTCATTACCAGTCCCCTTTGAATGGCCCAGACCCTCAATAGACGTTGTCCAGAATGCTGACCTTCTACCACTATATCTGTTTTGAGTTTATTTCCCTGCTGGCTGCTGGACTCCAAAGCCTCAGAGCTCCTCCAGCCTGTGAGAGATGGTGACATTTTATATCCTAGGTGTGTTCCATGCACAACTTAGTCCCTTGCATCTAACCCACAGACCTCCCCACTCAGCCTCTCCCTCTCCATCTCTCTCTTTTGACATGGTATTAAATACCTGTTTCCCTCTCCGTTCTCAACTCCCTCCCTTGCCTTTCTGTTTTATGATTATAATAGTTTTTCCTCTCTCCCTGAATGTTTTTATTCTGTTCCTCATTTCAAATATGCCTCCTTGTCTGTCTTACTTTTAAACCTCATGTCCACAGTCACAAAATCCGTGCCCTTTCTCAGAGGCTGTACATTCATCATCCTGACAGCTAATGTTCGTCGACCATGGAGACACACTTCTTTAGACGACCTGTCTACCCACAAGTAACTCATCGCATCTCAGAAGCAGATCTGGGCACAGAGCTAAATCATTCCTCCAGCTCTTTCATCCGCTCAGTGCTAGATTTTAATTGAAAGGGAAACCCTTTCCCAGGTGCCTCTACGTTAAAAGTCAAAAGGGTAACAGGGGAGATCTCGCTACAGTCACTAGAAATGGCACGGCTATAGAGAGATACCTTGCAACTCTTAAACCTTTGTTTTCTTTGTCTTATTCCTTTACATGCCTAAGAACTCAGCCTGTCTGAAGGTGGCCTGATCCACCACCCATGGATGGAATGATGAGAATCTTTCCCCTGACATAATGGGCATTGGACCAGGCCCAGAGGTGGCAACCATATTACTCTCTGAGTTGCTACAACCTGTGACAAGGGAGAGACATACAAGCACACAAGTGCACAACACGTCTGATCTCTCATGGAGACCCTACTGTTCAGCTGTTGACCTAAGATTGTTACGATCTTGAGGGTTCATTGAAGACTACACTATGGAATGAGTAAGGAATAGAATGTTAGTAACACAGACAGGAGTGATTCCCAGGTGTGCAGCTGGGAGCAGCCATGATAGATCTGATGTAGGGCACATCTCACACAACACTGTCCCATGCTAGGGAGTCTGTCTAAATCAGAATCTTCTACAAGCATATATCCACATCTTCCCTCTTAAGGAAAACACGTTAACCCTTAGATGCAAATACAAAACTATCTAATGACGCATGCACTAACATCTAATTACACATAACAGCTATCTAATAACACATGCATTATACAATTCCATAAACTCAACGTGTCAACTACCTGTATTCTATGGTGTCATCCAATTTTTGTGTGCATGTAAAAAAATCTATGCCTCTCAAAAGTCAATTCCTTTTTGGCATGCAGTATTCCTCAGATTTAGTTAGTATTATATTTAAATTCATGCTTTCACCTTCCTGAAACTCAAAGTTATTATAAACATCCAGTGCCCTCCTCCCCAGCAACATGTAAAAATATAGATGATTTTAGGTTTTCATCTTTGTTCTGTGCCCCAATGGCAGACAAAGACAACAGAAATAGCTGCTTAAACTTTATCCAGTTCTCTGCAACATTGCCTGACATTTGGAAGGTGGAAGGAGGTTGTAAAACATCCATTCTTAGAGCTTTCACTTATTTGCCGAAGGCTTCCTTTGTCTTTGTTTTCAGAGATTCCTTATGTTTGTCTGTGTTTTCAGTTGCAAACACAGGAGTTTTCCTCCAAATCCTTGTCGTTTCCAAACTCATTCACCACTTCTGACATCAGGTAACAATCTTGAGGGTTCATTAAAGACCACGCTATTGAATGAGTAAGGAACAGAACTTTAATAACACAGACAGGAGTGATTCCCAGGTGTGCAGCTGGGAGCAGCCATGTTAGATCTGATGTAGGGCACATCTCCCGATTCACACAACACTGTCCCATGTTGGGAGTGTCTCTAAATCACAATCTTCTACAAGCATATCACTACAAAGATAACAGTCAGTTCAGTCTGAATGTGTATGTTTTGCTCTATGAGTGACTCTCACGTGAGCAATTTAGGGTAGCAGTCAGTATTTCAAACATGGAGGGAAAAAGCAGGAATCAGAAAACTAGATCCATCTCTTAATTGTTACCTTAGAGTCCGCTTTGGACCTCCAGGATTTCACGTACTCCAAACACATCTCAGTTTTGGCCCCCGCATAACTCCACACATACCCAACCACAAAGTTCAACCCTTTCTCACCAAAACAGAAATAATTCATAGGGAAATTAACCAGCATTTTTTGGTTTCACCATGAAAATGTTGTGAATCCTGGATTGTCCTCTAGCGCCACCTGTGATTTCGAGTTGAGAAGCCCATTTAAACCCTCCTGGGCTGAAATCAAAGGAGTAAAGAAAATTCCACTTTTAGAACTGAGCAGCTAGGAAAGTGGAATTCTGTTCTCTTCTCTTCATTAGCAATTTCAGAAAAAGGACAGAAACTGTTCAGTACCTGCTAACTCCCCCAATTTCTTGTCTCTAGGGAGAACTAGTGAAGAAACAGCAACATATTTTCACAGAAATTGTGGTTGAAAAATATCTACTTTTGGGGATTTAAAAAAAAAAAAAGACCAGATCTATCCTCATGTTCCATCAGGAGGGTCTGGAAGAAAGGTCATTTGACTTTTTTATATGGGAAGAGGCAATGTAGACGTTTGTGAAATATTTATAGCACGTTGCCAAAGCATCTCCATTTCAAGTAGGTTCCATCCTTAATTTACAAAAAGGCCTATTTGCATGAAAAATTCTGCTTGGGAGTAGGGGTCCAAACATTTTGATTGCAAATGGTCTTTAGTTCCAAAACAAATGAGTCCATTTTGGAGTGAAGATGGCTTTGAACTAAAACTGCTGAACAGTCATCTTTCTCAAAACAGCCACTGCACTGGAAAAATGTACATGCAGAGGGAAAAAAAGATTTCTACAATAATAATGGACACAATAAAATATGTATAGAATAAGAACATAAGAACAACCATACTGGTCAGACCAATGGTCCATCTAGCCTAGTATCCTGTCTTCTGACAGAGGCCAATGCCAGGTGCTTCAGAGAGAACGAACGGAACAGAGCAATTATCAAGTGATCCATCCTCTGTTGTCCAGTCCCAGCATCTGGCAGCCAGCACATCCCTGACCACCTTGACTAATAGCCATTGATGGACCTATCTTCCGTGAATGTATCTAAGTCTTTTTTGAACCCAGTTATAGTTTTGGCCTTCACAACACCCTGGGACAATAAGTACCACAGGTTGACTGCATGTTGTGTGAAGTAATACTTCCTTTTGTTTGTTGTTTTAAGCCTGCTGCCTGTTAATTTCATTGGGTGACTCCTGCTGCTTGTGTTATGTGAAGGGACAAATAATGCTTCCTTAGAATAACACTGAATTTGTGAATTCATTTCACTGTCTCAAAAGCATCCTAAGGCAGAGCTTTGGGTGATTTTATAAAACGTAAAACACACCGGACACAAGGCATAAAATTCTCAAGTTACATAACAAACCGTCCAACCAAAACGAGTTACACTGAAATAATCCTCACTCATAGTAATTATAGTTTCCACAACCACCCTATACAACCCTTCACCCTACCTCTTGTTTTAATCCGGGGGGAGAGAGGGAGGGAAGCAGACCTTTGCAGCATCCCCAGAGGATTAGTTACTCTGAGCACTGGCAGACCAAGTGCGGGCTGGGGTTTCAGAGTAAATGGCTTCTCCCCGAAATGCCCTGCCCCCAGTCCGCCTCTCACCACTACTGTATCACACTGGGTGGGCTAGGGGGATAGAACACGCCGTGTGAAACAGCAGGGCTTGTCTTCACTTACCTTGGAGATTAGGCGGCAGTCGACCGGAGTTACGCAAGCTACGCAAAAAACTTGCGTAACTCCCATCAACTTCTCTGCTTCTGTTCTGCGCGCTGTCTTCACTGCACTGCGCCGACGGGTGTTCCCGTCGACACAGCGCTACGCCACTTGAGAAGGTGGTCTTAATACGTCGATTTCTGGATCGACTGAGCGGGTCTTCACTGACCGCTCAGTCGATCCAGAGAAGTTGATCTGACGGTGGCGAATTTGCCGCCGTCAGTGAAGACAGCCCAAGTTTCTGCCTGGAATTCAATGAAACAAAAATGGTGATATTTGTCCAGCGCTAGAGCTAACAATAGTACTGTATACCCCCAGTGCAGCCAAGACTCAAACCCTCCTATCCCGAGACAGATACTCTACATGCTGTGTTATAGGGAATCCCTGTCCTCCTTCTAACAGCCACACCCCCTTGTGGTACAGCTGTCTTTTCTCTCAGCTGGAAATCGCTCACACAGACATCCTTGCTGGCTATAAGGGGGCAACCTTTTTAGGAGCAGCCTTAGAATCTCCTGCAGCCTTTGTTGCTACAATAAACAGGATCCCGGGGACTCCAGCCCTTCTGGGCTTGTGCCAAGTGGCAGAGGTGGATTCTGTCTCTGTGCCATGGGGCGGCTTTGATCTTTCTCATTAAGAATATCACCTTTTGTCACAACAGAAGAATTATTGGAAGAGGCAGTTACCCCTTTGTTTAAAGTCCCCCGCGTGCAGTTCATTTACCATTTGTAGGACAGTTATTGCATGTTAAACACTCATTAGTAATTCTTAAAGATTTACTGTGGCTAAACAAGGAAGGTAACCAGAGGGTGGAGTGCATTGGCTACACAGTCATAAGGGGGCTGAATTGAGGACTCGAGTATTTAAGATTCTATAGCAGGTCATGTTTAAAAAAAAAAACATTGAAAGTTTATGGGAAACCCAGGAGTTTGAGGCTTTAGCTATTCACTTAACTCCTCCTAAGTAGTTTTATAGAGTCTGTCCTCTAAGGATCCCATTATCCCAAAGTACTTTGCAAGCATTCATTAATTATGTGCCTTACAGATTCTCTCTAATAACCAACAATTACTACACAGTTATTTGGCACCTTTCACTTATTGTGAAGTACTGAGAATGCTATATAAATAATATCCATTGTGCTATGACCAACAAGGCAAACAGAGGTGAAGTGACTTGCCCAAGGTGACAAAGGAAGTCTGTGGAAGAGCCAGGAAAGGAACTTAGGAATTCTGATTCCCAGTCCCACCTCTACTCTAAACTATTTAGGTATGTCTACACAGCACACTAAGCCCCAGTCTGTGGGACCAGGCTTGTGGACTCATGTTTCCAAGCCTGTGCTTGAGCATCCACACTGCAAGAGGAACCCAGGCTTCACAACTGTGCTGGTACATCCATACTGCAGTATCTGAGTCAGGACTGGTACTACTGAATACACGGGTACCTGGTGCCTTTGCCAGCTGAAGCTGCTCTAGTTCTTGGCTCATAGCGGGTTGTGAGAGAACATGTCTGTTCGTGACATGGGAGTGTTTGGGGCGGTTTTAACCCACATCCAGCCAAGGCTTTTGTGTCTGCATGTCCCAACAACCACAGCCATCAACATGGATCCTGACTCGGTGGATCTTGACCTCATGCTGTCAGTCCTGTTTCGGGATATAGGTGGAGCATCTGGGAGATGTTAGTGGACATTTCATCAGCAGCTTTTCAACTGCAGAAGGCACCTCTCAGAGGAGGAGATTATCATGCCAGCTGCCACCCAGTTGATGCTGTTCATGCCTGTTTACCTGCAGATTTCACCTGTGTAGACCAGTGCTTCTGGAGCAGGGCCACAAGCACAGACTGGTGGGATCATGTCATCATGCAGACATGGGATGACCAGCATTGGGTCCAGAACTTTCTCATGAAGAAGCAGAAAAAACCCTTGACCTGCTAAAATAGCCCAGGAACAATTGTCACTTCATGAGAATGGCACATTTTAGCAATGGAGATGTGGTATATTTTCCGAATCAGACACAGGCACCTGTACTTAGTGAGAATGCAGTGGTAACTCAGAAAGCTCTGCCCTCTTTTTACAGGTAGGACATAAAATGCAAGTCTGGCGACCTCCGAGTTGAGAATCTGCACATCATTCTAGCCTCAGTTCATGGGGAGATGATACTGCAGAGCATGTAGAAATGAAAGGCCAGAAGAGTCTTAGCTCCTATTGCAGCATGAACAAGACAAGTGCTGCCAAAACAAAAACTTTTCGTGCTCCTTTTACATATCAAAGGCTGTCACCTCATTGACTGAATATAGAAATGAGCCACTAATTTGGGGTGAGTTGGGCATTTTGTGAATTTTCTGCTCAGTTTCTTGACATTTTGCAACCCTTCTTGGTTTTCACTTGTCATTAAAAAATTGGTTCAAACGACACCAGGCTAAGAATCCTGAAAAAACTCAAATACGACAACTCCATTTCCCTAGCCAAACTTGTAGGCCCTGCATGGAAACACTAGATCATGCACATGTCCCAAACAGGTTCAAGGGTGTTCCTGACCAGGGTGGTCATTGAGTAATTCATACTTCTCCAGTGTTATCTGGTGGTGGGGATAGAGCACAGGACTGGGAATCAAGTTTCTTGGGTTCTGTTCCTATTACTGTCTCACTGAATGTCCATTTCCCCTCCCTGTGCCTCAGTTTCTCCCTCTGTAAAATGGAGATGATCATTCTGACCCACCTCCTGGGAGTGTGTGTGTGAACATTAATTCATGAATGTTTGTGAAGTGCTTTGAGGTCCGTGGAGGACAGGGACTACGTAGCAAATACACAAGACACCTCAAAGTGCCTCTCTTTACAAGGCAGTCTCATAGTCCTTGTTTGCAGTTTGGGGGCATCAGGACACAGTGGGTTTTGCGGTCCCTCTAATTGCTGAGGTCTTTGTAATTCAGAGAGCAACGTCTGCTGGGTGCAAAGTCAAACTGGGCAATGGCTATTCACTCATTTAGTAGAACAATGGAATACATCTCAGTCTTTGCCAGTGGCCTGTTGGTGCATTCTCACGTGGACGGCTGTGGCACTTGTCTCTCGCCGCACAGGGCACACATCCCTTGCCATATGGGCAGCATAGGGACAGGGTCCTCTCATTTACCACATGGGCAGCAGTGGCGCGGGCGCCTCACTATGAAGACAGCCATGGCGCAGGCCTCGCCAGACAGAATCACTTTGGGGCAAACAGTGGCAAGTCTGGGGCATTGTTCAAACTTTACCTCAGCTGTTTCACAGACGTCCCTTGCCCTGCTCCATGTGGGGGCAGCCAAATAAAGGGTTTATTTGGGGGCCGACTCAGTAGGGCGGCTCATTGCCAGGTTTGACCCGCACCTCGGAGTGCCTTGCTCATCCGGGCGGAGGGCTCGGGGACTGGCGGGGGCTGGGCAAAGGAGCCGGCTATGTCCTTGGAGAAAGGGAGTCACTCTGCTCCAGATAGTAGAGGATTGCTATGCAGGCCATGGGAAGATGGAGGGAGAAGCTGCAGAAATGCCTCTAGTCAACATATAGGAGGGGCCCTAATAGGTCCTAAGAGAATCAAATCTAGCCCTCACCAGCTGGGACATCACCGTGACAGGGAGCCTTGAATGCATGGGAGGCAAACAAAGAAAATGGGGGTGTCCTCAGGGCTTAAGCAAAGACACGGTGGGGCCCCCGTTCCCTGGCCTCCAAGCTGCCTTTGCTTCCCTGGTTGTACGAATGGGCAATTCACCTCCACCTTTGGGATGTGATCTGCCCCCACGGCCCCATTTGGTCCCCTGGTTGGAAACGTTGCCTTTCCAGAGCCTCCAACTCCAGGACAATGCACCTATTCAACCTGCAGCAACCGGAGCTCTCCCTGGATCCCTCTGAATGAGTCGCCTTCTCCCTGCTCACACTGGACATCATTTAAACTTTTAGACATAAACAGCAGCGCTTGCTTCCCTGCCCCCTTCGCTCCCCCAGCCCCAATATGGTGGTTTATTCATCAGCCGATAAAAATAGAAGCCGAGGCCTCCGGGCGGGACGGCGCTCACAGAGCGGAGTTTGTTCAGCAGCTATTTTTTTCATTTTCCATATCCTCTCGGTGTCCTTCCAATTGCTCAATAGGTCTGTCCACAGGGGCTGGAACTGGCACCTCCACTCCTGGATCCAGCACAGGGCAGCACGTGCTGCTCTGGTAGTGCCATTATTTGCATTCAGGGGACGCTCTCATTTTCTTCCCTCAGCTTATCTTTCCATTGTCTTGTTCCCTGAAAACAAACGCAGTGGCGCTGACTCTGGGCTCTCTTGGGGCCCCATTGGCCTCCTTTATAGGGTTAATATACTCTCCTGGGAAAAGAGAACAGCAGGCAACCAAGCAGTTTACATCTCAGGGCTCTGGAAACTCAAAGCCTCTGGGCTGCTGGGGCCTTCAACCTTCCCCCCATCTTTTCATTTTCCAGAGAGCGTCAGACAATCAAACTGAAAGAGGCTCTTTTTGCTTCTCACCTGTCTGGACTATAAGTCATTTTCCATTGGAGCAGATTAATGCAGGAGCCATGAGTCTCTGAGATATGGGCCCTGCGGTCAGGGGGACCCTGGAATGAGCAGTGAATCAGTGAGTAGCAGGCAGCATGATACACAGATGGTGTCTACTGGCTGAACTCCTGCTGCTGGGGCAGAGGCTAGATAGGAGTTGCACCAGGCCCATAATATCCTGATGATATTCTCCCTCCATCTTCCTGACCAGACTCTGGAACAACCAGAGACTCCTCTGGAGAACCATCCTGCAGAGATTCTGTCCCAGGTTGCACACTTGAGGCCAGTGCATCCTAGATCAAGACTTTGGGGGCTTAGTGAGTGCTGGATGGATGCCTGTGTGGTACAGGCATAGTTAACACAGCTCATAGTCATACATGCCCCTAGCAAGTCTCAGTGTCTCAATTTCAGGCGTTCCTGGCAAGGCGTCAGGGAGGCAGTGACCGGGTCTCTGGGTAAGGTGGGTGTTGATTTGACGGATCCAAGCTCTGTACATTCTTAATTCATCCCTAATAAAAGCTGCAGCCATGTTACACAACAACAAGCAGAAAGTAACCGCCCCATGACATTGCATGCTGCTGTGGCATGGCTCACTCATGCTGCCAGTATCATTCACACAGTCTGATAGTTGTTCTCTGGAAAGCGTAGGGTGAAGTGACGTTTCCTTGGGCAAGGCTGGCCGACTCATCCTCTATAGCCAGGCAAAGTCTCACACTTGGCTGGTGTCAACCCTACATCCCTCTGTTTGTGTGTATTTCTCTCTCACGCCCCATTTCAGTTTGGCGTGACCTCCTTTTCTGCATGCTTGCCCTGGTCTCACCCTCTCAGCAGACGGCTTCTGAGAACCCACCTCAGTCTCTCCTATGGAAACCCGAAAGCTCAGTAAGAAAGCAAAGGGGCCAGCACAAAGCACAGTATTGATACAATGAACACAGTACTAATTTTATTTTCCTCCCAGCCCAAGACGGAGTGAGTCAGGAATACAGTGTCCTTTGTATGGACACAGGACATCTCCCCTGTTTGCTTTTCTCCCAGAATTCCCTTGCTAGTTCAACACAGTATAAACCAGCTCATTATTGACCTTGGAAGCTGACGAGAGGTTACGTCGGAGAGGAAAGGGGACAGGTTTGATATTTATGGCCTTGCACCCTTTTCCCCTGACTGCAAGGGTTACCTACAACGCACACACTTAGTGCTAAGTGCAGTGCTGGGCTCTGAAGCGAGGTCAGTCACCATGCCACACCCCCCTCACTGGAGAGTTACAGCAGAGAGAGGTGAAGGGAACTTGCTGACTCCAGGGAAATCTGTTTGTCAGGGAGATTTTTTCAGAGAGAATTTTTTACCTTCTGATTCACGTTGGGTTTGTTTCAGGGGTTTCTCTCACTGGTGAACTCCGCGCTGAGGAAAGGGCTCAGCTTATCTGAACCTCTGATGCAGGGGTAAGGCCCCCATGAGGTCTCACCACAGAAACCCTGGTGGCTTTACCATGTTGAAGGCATCAGCTTGGCAGCTCTGGAAACTGACTATCCTGGAGCGAGCCCCTCTGGGGATCAGGGCGGGGGGAAGGGTGGAATCCTTCTCTGTAGCTCAGCCAATCTTTGGCCTGTCTGCTAATATTGCCAATGAGAGGATCATGGCACAGAACCCCCTAACATGGGGACAGCATTCAGTCTTGTCCAGGGCTTTCAGGGATTATATGTGCCCCTTTGTGACTGGGGAAGTGAGGGATTGCCTTAGCGTTTCACTTCAGGAAGACTAGGTTCAAACCCTGTTTAGTCACCAAACCAAACATGGCTGATGGTCTCAGCCTCTGTCTCAGGTTCTTTGGTCCCTTACACAGAATCCTTGTAACAAGTGCCGATTACCTGTCTGCGCCTGCAGCTCCCAGACGTCTATGGTACCTGGGGTTACAGGTCAGCCCTGGAGAACGCTGATAGGGCTTGGAACTGGGATAGCAGGAGGTACTGCAGGTCAGGACGAAGCTTCATCTGCAGAACTGAGGAGGGGGTCAAACGTTTGGAACAGCAGGGGTGAGGCGGTGGAAGGTCGGGATTGGGGTGCGTTGACAGCTGTGTGTGAGCCCAGGATTTGGAAAGCAGAGGTGCTGCAAGTCAGGATCAAGGGGCACTGATGTAGCTGTAGGGGCAGCCCAGATCTGGGATAGCAGCAGGTGCTGTAGATCAGGATTAGGGTGCCTTTGTAAGTCAGAGAGGGTCATAGGTATTAAAGTAGGGACAGAGCTAAGTAGCTCTTAGGCTACGTCTACACTGACGGCAGCAAATTTCCCGCCATCAGATCGACGTCTATGGATCGACTGAGCGGTCAGTGAAGAACCGCTCAGTCGATTCAGAAATCAACGTATTAAGACCACCTCCTCAAGTGGCGTAGCGCTGTGTCGATGGGAACGCGGTTCCCGTCGGCGCAGTGCAGTGAAGACAGCGTGCAGAACAGAAGCAGAGAAGTCGACGGGAGTTACGCAAGTTTTTTGCATAGCTCGTGTAACTCCGGTCGACTGCCACCGAATCTCCGAGGTAAGTGAAGACAAGCCCTTAGATACTTTTCTAAATGACCATTCCTCTTGGGGAGAGTGCCGTGAGTCTTGTTGCAATTTGAAAGAAATTCCAGCTGTATGTGATTTTTATGGATTTTTTTTTTTTTTACAAATCATGTCACTCTCAGAGCTTGAAGGAACCATCCCTCCAGTTGATCTTCTACCGTCAAGGTCACAGCCATTGTCCTTACAGCTTTGGTGGCCATGAACACTGCACCCCTTGGTGGGCTCCCTACAGGGAGATGTCACCCTCTGCTGCCCTTTGTGCAACTCTTCCCCAGCATTCCCAGGCCCTGGTGACCACAGGATCTGAACCCATTTTCCCCAACCAATCACAAACAGAAAAGAAGACAGGGAAAAGGAGAAGGAAGGAAAAAAATAGATTCTCCTTTTTTTGTCATCATCATCAAGGGTGGAGTCGGGGCTCTGTCCCCAGGGCAGCAGAGTACCTGGTCCATCTGTGGCCAAGTTGGAAAGGCTAGATCAGAAGTAACGTTCCAGTGTCTGGCCATTTCTTCCTCTTCCCTGGCGGTAGGAACCAGCAGAGACAGTATCAAATGAGCAGACAAAACCAATCGTACAATCTCTGAGAAACCGCAAGACCTGAGGTTCAAGAGGCTATTTAGACTCATAATTTAGAGTGGAAAAGCAAAGAGAAAGACAGTAAACAGCCTATAACACTTGCTAAGCCACCTAATTATCCTCCTTCAACTCCCTCCTTCAAATTCTCCTTTGTCATGATGCCTACAAAAAACCTGAGAAAGATTTGGCAGATGATGTGCTGAGACCGCTGCCTCTCATGCTGACCAGTACTGACCACCCATTGTCTCATGTCTTATACTTGAAAATGAGCCCTTTGGGGCAAGGACTGTCTTTTTGTTCTATGTTTGTACAGCGCTTAGCACAAAGGAGGCCTGGTTCATGACTGGGGCTCCTGGGAGATAATGCAATATAAATATATAATAATAATTAATAAGTACCGACGCAAAGCAAACAAACCCACCAAAAGTCAAAATCAAAAACCATTCCCCCTTCCCAGCTACTCTGGGTTTTATAATCTTCAGTCTCTGGAAAATGACTAGGCATTCAGATCAGCCCTCCAGAGCTTTCCAGAAACAATCCCAAATGAAACAAAGGAACACTGGACAAATCTGAAACAGCTTCACACATACCAACAAAAATTTAGTTTTCAGAACAAAGTTCAGCTAGATTCCCAGCATGCACCAGGCTTTCCTTAGGGCGACTTCGGTTAGACATTCTTCAGGCCTTTCCCCAAAGTTCCAAGGTAACAGCCTTAAATCTTGCACAGAATCAGTCTGGGAAGTGGGCCCTGCCTAATGGTCCCATTATTGCAAGATCCCCTCTAGCACCGATGGCACCTACCGTGCAATCTCACCCTTGGAGTATTCATTCTTGCTGCTCACACTTGGGGGCCTCTTTGATTTGGGAATGAAGTAAATCTCATCTTAGTAAATCAGATGAACTGGAAATACAGTGCAAAAAAATCCAGTAAATCTTAAAAAAAGCATTCATTCTCCCTAAAAACCCCAACCGTTCACAATAAAATAACATGTATGAATGAGACCAAATATGATTTTTAAGTTCACTGCCTCCAGCTGCCATTAACCCTTCCTCTGCTGGAGCAATCACGGACTGAAAGTAAGGGAGGTGCCGGGTACTTCCAGACAAGCTGCATGAAGACCTTTGATGACTGTGGCTGATGAACCGTCCAGCCCCATGGTTAGCAGGTGAGTTAGCAGAGTTCATTGCTTCCTCCTCAGTTGGGTTTATTATTAGTATTTCGCTCTCTCCTTAGTTTATTTTCCCAGGAAACCTCATCCTCTGGTTTCAGTGATTTCCCCTTGTTTTCTAGGGGCTTTTTGTTTGTAGAAGGAGGGGATTTTTCTGTTTGGATTGTGGAGCCGGGTGGGGCTGGGCCTTAATGCAAGAAGTCAAGAAATGTCCTTCAGGTTACTAATAACAACATCCCTTCACTCTCCTCCATTGGAGGGAAGGTGTGACCTGCCTTGCCTCAGAGCTCTGAACATTCGGGGTGCCAGATGAAGCCTCCCATGAAAAACTCACAGCAAAACAGGGAAGGAGAAATTTCCCTGGTCTCAGTCCTACATGGAATCAGCAGGGGATTCTGGCCCCAGAACCAGTAGTTCTCTGGGGAACTGCCAGGGTCACAGGGCTGTCTATGTGGAGGCTCTGAGCCACCACCCCAGCTCCAGGGCCTCTTCCTCTGTCTTCCTCCAACTCCTTGCAGCATAACTCGATGGCATGCTTCAGCAGGGTTTCTCCATCCATCATTGCCCTGGCAGAAGCGACTCCAATGGAGGGGCTCTGCTTTTTGGCCCTCTGGGGATTGTTGTTGGCATTGGGACAACGAGTGTCTCCTCTAGCCCCACCCTGTATCCTCTGCTAGGCCCAGAAAAGATAATGCCACAAAAGCGACAGTCTCATGAGGGTGGATGTGGGGAGAACAAGGCATGTAGGGCTGGGCTGAGGCGTATCAGTTAGGCAGGGTGAAGTAAGTTTCCCTGTCCCTGCCTGGGCTGTACTTGTCCTGCCAAGAGCCCTTGGTTTTGCACCTTTTACTAGCACTGGAGTCACACATACAAACATGACTGGAAAAGCTTTTGAGGAGCATGGTGGCTAATTTGCATGCTCCCAGCATGCAATGCCCTCTCAGCTTGAGCAAAGATGGAGCATTGCCTGGCGCGCCTCCATAAAAAGAGACGATGGCAGCTGCATTTAAAACTCCTCAGAGCAGGCCACCCCCAGCTATTGCTGCCTCATGGCCTTGGTTCCTTGGGAAATGCCCTCATACTGCCTGTACAGAATGGCCTGGGGGCAGCATGCCTCCAGGAAGACATTTCTGCGAGCCCTTTATGGATTCTCCGAGGCAGGGATTGGGTTTCACAGAGATTTGACACCTCTACGTGAGCAGCTTCTGCAGCAGAGAGGGGAGGTGGATGGGGGGAGCTGCTGAAATCCAAATTCTCTCCACTAAATTCAAAAGCTCTGCGGATCAAAGGCTCTCTGAAAACGTCGTTTCTAGGCTGAGACTCAGAGATCACAGTGTCAATATTTGTGAAGTAGGAAGGGCCCCCGCCAGCTGCGGCACTTCCAGAAACAGGCTTCTCTGTGCAGGGCCCAGGGCGCTGCCTCAGGACAGGGCAAGCCCTGGGTGGCTGTACGTACAGCTAGTGCGGCCCAGCCCAGTCCCACCCTGCATAGCAGCTGGTGCCGCGTCCCACTGTACCAAGGTGAGAAATCACCACTCCTTGATCTTTCTAAGACAGGACTGACAAAATCTCATGCCAGGCCCTGGTACAGTGATGTTACAGCCTCAGGGAGGGGGTGAGGATGAGGGTACAAGGCCTGGCCTTTGGAACAGTGACGTTGCAGTCTTAGAGGGGCGGTTTAGAAGCCTGGTTTGTTATAGTGATGTCACAGCCTCGGTCCTAACTAGGGCTCTAACCCAGGTCAGAGCTCCCTGCAGCAGACAGGTGGATACTGCCAACAAAGAGGTGTTCTAATGCTTAAAGCAGACCCAGGCTAGAACAGAGCAGGACTGCAGGACATTGCATCATACCCTACTGAGCACTGAATAACATACAACTGGCTTGTTTTATGCATTATGTGAATTTGCTGAATCATTTGCCGTATGTTTAAAATATATCTAGAGGCCCGCTAGGTAGGTAATGCTAGCAAATGAACCTGTGGTGTTTAGTATTGGAGCTCGGTGCCCAGAGAAGATGAAAAATACCCTCTCTGCACGGAAGGAGTGACAGTTTAGTTCTAAAGCTTCTTCTCTGACTGGCTTATCTTCTCTCTGGCTGCCGTTAGAAAGGGACAGGAACATGGCACAGAGTAGGAGCAGCAGTGGCTGTCAGAGAGACCAGACTGAAGATCAACTGACAGTTTTAAAGATGGAGAGTTGTAAGATTAAGGACGACTACAAGGTCAAGAGAATCCCAGAACTAGATTAGCAAGGGCTGCTGCAGGACGGAGGGGTATTGGCAGAGGGATGTACGAGGGACAGGACTGGGAGAGCTGGAGGAGATAGCAGGGCCTGCTGCAAGTCAGGACTTAGATGCATCAGTGGGGCTTTGTGCCAGATGGAGGAGTAAGGAAAAGGAAAGGGAAACTGGGAAAGGACTGCGACCGTGGGTTAGGAAGAACAGGTGTATTGGCAGAGCCGTGTGCTGGGAGGGGGGTGCAGGCGGCAGGACTGGAAGAGTGGGGAGTATGGGGCTGCAGTTTAAGACAGCGTGTTTCCCATGACTGGGATGGGAGGGTGCTGAGGTGCACTGATGGAGAGGAAACCTGAACAGACCCTTACTTGCACAAGCAAAAAAATTACACCCCTCTCCCCCCGGACAAGCTATACAAATCGAATGTATCCTAGCCCTCCCGAGAACAGAGCAAAGTGTCTATATTCAGCCAGCCATGCTTTAAATCACTTCTGATTAATGGTGCACACCCACCCTCTGCCCCCTGGCTACCCAAAAATAAATTTCCCACCCCCTCAGCGCAGCTCTGACTCACAGCATTTATATTCTGTTGCCCTGCAAACAGCATGTCCTATAGCTGGCCAATATCCAGTTGGAAAAATAGAAATAAAATATCCTTTCAGGCTTTTGTGCTTTGTTTTGCTCCTTCCTTTGTTGGGTTCTTCTACAGGAGCCTGAAAGTACAGTTATAAAGAGACAGCCCGGGCTGTGTGGACCTTGGGTAACTCTTTTTGAAGACCACGAGGCCTGCCAAATAGCCCAAGAGAAAAGATCTTACTGTGTTGATTTGTTTTCTTTGGTTTATGGGGGGAGGGGAAATATTTCACACATAATTAGAGCAGCCACAGAGAGATTGTATTTAAGGCCCTTTACTGGAAATTTCAAGGGACAGAACAAGGAAATCTGTGTTAACACTAGCACCTAGGAGAAGGACCCGACTTGCAAAATGGCGGGTGAAGACAATGCAGGGTGTTCAAACTGCAAGAAAGAAACTGTTCAGGAGAGCAGCAGCCACATCAGGTGCCTGGATTAAGCCAAGCTGGAGAGGATCACTAGGCTTCCTGCACCCAGAATCCTGGGAACGCTGTGGAATTCCATCCAGACACACGTGGTGAACAGACTACTCCCAGAGTGGGAGGAGTTGGCAAGCCCAGTGGTCTGACTGACCCTGCCCAGTGACAAGAGCATTTGTCCTCCCTTCTTGTCCAGCTTTCCCAATTTCCATTCAGTGGCAAGTGGCTGAAGCTGACTAGCCCCTCTCCTGGCTTCTGAAATCATCCAACACATGACAAGGGCGCTGGCACGCACTTCCAGAGGCCAAACTCTACCCAGAGTCCCATGCCAGCTTCAAGCTGCTGAAACCTTCCAACTCCCCTCGGGTGACAAGAAGCCCTGCGGACCTGTCTGTCTTAGGGTGTTTCCATGGAACCTCAGTCACTGGAGGCTCTAAGACCAAAGCTGCTACAATGTTCACACAGCATTGTCTCTAGCAGAGCTTGCTGTAAATCTCTCTTAGGGGGCAGGTGGATCTGCTCATTGTCTGCCCTTCTCTGGAGATGTGTGAGGTTCAAGACTCAGGCTCCTGTCTCCTAGCAGGTCAAGAAACCTTCTGCACCTTCTGAGATGTGCTTCTTCCAAGTGTGGCGGGAGGAGGGAAGGGCCAGCTACGCGGAGAGCTGATGTGCATAGAGCCTATGCTGCAGGACCCCAGGGTAGTCCAGGGCCCTGTGCAGGCTCAGGTACTCTTATGAGGTGAGGAGTGGGGACTCAGAGCAGTAAAATGGAAGGAATAAAGGAACTGAAAATGGGAGTGATTGCTTTTAAATACCAATGGGCCAAAGCCAATCCCCTGGATCCAAACAGCCCTGGAGCCAGATCTGAATTCTGTAAATGACCAGCTCAAAACTCCAGACCCCTTGGATGTGGGTTTTCTTTTTTTCAAATCAGGATCCAAATCCACATTTCACAGCTTCAACTAGTCTTTACTTTTAACTCTTTCTCCTGGGAACTCTGAGCTGGGGCAGCTGCCAGGCAGTCTGGGGTCTCTCCTTCTGTATTCCTCCAACGCCTCAACTCCACTCCTCTGTGACTTATGGATTCCCTCACCCCTACACTTTCCTCTTCATCCAGCCTCTTTCCAAATCCTTTCTGCCTTCAGTCATGCTGTGGTTTCTCCAGTCCTCTAAAATCCTTCCCTTCATCCCATCTGCCTCTTCCGACAACTGGCCTATCAACCTCCACCTGCTATTCTATTCTATAGAGGTTCTTATACTCCCCTCAAGTCTGGGGTGCAATTTCAGATTTTGGTTGGGTGGGGCAACTTTAACCATGATTCCTGGGGCTACTAAGGCACCTGAAAACTCTAGGGTTTTTTTTTTTTTTACAGACAATAACTTAGAAATTAGCAGACAGGAGTACAGTACCTAATTCTTATATATATAAAAAATAACAAACACCAATTAAAGCCATATTTTAAGTTTATTTGTAAATTTAGACCAATCAGAGATAATACAATAAAATATTCCCAATCCCAAATCTGACTAGGCGGATAATAATGACAACACTGAGTTAGGCCTCTACAAATGAAAGAATTTTAAAAATTTAATGTAGTTGGTAACTACTTATCTGCTTTACTTTCTGCATTTCTCTAACTGTAGACAATGAAAAAAAAATCAATTCTTCAACTATTAATTCATTTCACTTTCAGTGTCCTAGTGGGTGCTCCAATGTTTGGATTTCAAACACTGTACAGGAATCTTGGTCTAAGAACCATTTTCAGTCTGATACATACCCTTTTAAAAAAGGTTTTGGTATCTGTTTTGTAGTCCCTGATTTTATAACTTAAAAAAAAAAAGTCATATATGCTGGAACTAAGGGTACTGGGGGTGCAGCCCCTCCCCGTCTTGAAGTGGTTTCTATCATATACAGTTTATGTGTTGTAATTTATCTTTCACCACTATCATAAATGAGTTGATGTTAAAGTACATAGGTCAGGATGAACACTTAAAAATTTGTCAAGCTGGAAAGTGGTATTAGAGAGAAAGTATGTGCATTAATTAACAGATGAAGGAGAGGATAAACTCAATGATGGCTCAATAGTAGCTGAGATACCAAACTTAAAAAAAAAAAAACAGTTAAAAAATCGCTATCTAGAGTGTAATTAAATGATGGATGTTAGCAGCATAGATCTATAATGAACAAATTGTGGGAGCCAAATCTTACAAATTGTTCAGATTGGCTTGGTTTTGTGTGCACTGAAGGTTTTATACAAATAGTTATGATAAATACAAAGGATTAAGGTGGTAGGCGGTTTCTAGTGTGTTGCTGTAAGGATTTGAGAGAGTAAACATCACTTCAGTGAAATTCCCTGAGGCATTCGTATTTGTGAGACTCTGCCCCCCTCAGAAATATTAAAGAGTAAGTAGAAGAGGAGCTAAGATTATTTTCCTGTTGGAAGAGGAGGACATACAGCACAGTAGACACACAGCTACAAAATGGCTGCTAGAGGGAAGCAGACCAGGAGCTCCTCAAAAGGTATTCTGGGAAAAAGGTCCTAGAAAAGTGCAACACTGGAGAGATTTGGTAAGATCAAGGTTTTCACAGTACTTGTGTGCAACTGCCTATATGGGCCTGCTATCCGGTAACCTCACCCAAAGACCACTGTAGACGAAGAAAGAAAGATTCTCACAGACAAATGGGACTAAATGGCTGAATAAATGGCCATACTGGGGTACTGCCATTCTCTAAAATATTAGGGAGTTGGTAAAAAATGGGAAAGTTTTAAATGTAATTTAAACAATATTTGTGGTGTGACACCACATGCTTATTTCTTCATAGCAGGCTAAGATTCCAGGTTGTCATTCTTCAGTGCTGCTCTTTTTCAGCCTGAAACTTCCAAAGTTGGGCTGTCTGGGAGGATATTTATCTCCTGAATGTCCCTGTGTCTACTGGTGATACAATGAGCTTGCTCTTGCGTTTTTAACATGTTGACATGTGAAGGTGAGAGGCAAATCATGATGAAATTTGCAGAAAGCATTTTCAATCCTAAGCCCAGAGTTTGAGAGCTTCCTTCCTCCCATCAGCTGAGCGTGTTTTTTCAGGAATGAAAAAGTGCTGCGGAGGCTCCCAGCTTTGCTATTGGCTCTGCCAGAGAGATACACCTCTCCATTTTTATTTGCCGAGTAAAGAATAGGCCAGTGAAGAGAGTGGAGAGAGGAGCAAGCAGCATTGCTTCCAACTGTTGTTACAAAAACTGGGAGGGAGACTTCTGCTCCCCCCAAATAGCACCCTTACCATCATATCTGAATACCTTCCAAGAGCGCATTAAGCAACATGACTAACATCCATCATGTGATTCATTCTCTCTCATCCTCTCCCTGGGGGTAATTGCGTGAGGAGTGTAGTGTTTTGTTTTGGTAGGGTTTTTTGTTGTCCACCGTGTGTGGCACAGACATACTCAGGTAGGTATATTACACCTGTGTCTGACCATCTTCTCAATATTTCACAGAAAGGGGTTGTGTGCGGTTTCTGCCAAAAGCTAAGAACTAGCTGGTTTGTCATGGCTAGTGAGAGATGTTTGTGTGGGAACTAGTTTAAGAGATGTGTAAAATGTAGAATATTGGGCAAAACTGTTGACGTGAGACCTGTCACATGAGGCAAGACGGGGTCTCAAGGCTAACACACTCAATGTGGAGAACAATGGACATCTTTGGAGACAGAATTTTGTTGAGTATCTGGACCTGGTGGAGACTTGAGCACCTACAAAGACAAATAAACCCCAGCAAAAGTTCTCTGAAGAGGGGGGTCACCTGGGCTAGGAGACTGTAATAGCCTGATAGGCTAATAGTCTGTATCTGTACAAGAGCAGAAGAAATGGCTCAAGTTGTTATCCATTCCAGAGAGGAGACTGCCAGTGGGGATGTCTTGTGAAAGGAGGATCCCAGCTCTTTGAATTGGACAAATGCTGCAAGAACTGACCATTGGGTGAGGAATAACTTATTGGACAGGAAAGTAACCTGTTAATAAGTACAGACTATAGATTGTGCTTTGTTTTTCTTTTACTGTATGTTTCCAAACCCTTGTCCTTGCTTTTATTTGAATCTCTATCAAGCTCCACTAAATAAACTTCAGTTTGTTTTTTACCAGAGACACATCTCAGTACTTTGTGATAAGGAGAGGGTGAAACCAGTGAACTGGGGTGCACTGCTTTCACAGACGCAGTGGATCGGTATATGTTGCAGATGTCCAGAAGATACAGGGCTAGGAACTCAATTGTAACAAAGGAGTATGTGTAAATTGATAGCCTGCAGAAGGAAACAGAGAGGCTCGAGGATTCTGGAGTAGAGCACCTGTGTTGACAGTAACTAGAGGCTGGGGATGGTTCTCCCTGGTGGTCACAGACCAGGTTCCCTCCTGCTGTAAGCTGATGAATGCTTCATCACAGACACCTCAGGTTACCTCGAGAAGTGTCACATCCTGGTGCTTGTCCCAGAGCTTCAGTTGATCTTTTAGATACTCTGGTCCCACACCCCTGAGTGCCTTGAAGAGAAGGATCAAGACCATGAACTTGACTCACTTTTCTCTGACTCACTTGAAGGCAGGGTAGAGGGCCGAGGACCGGTGTGATGTGTTGTGGTACCTGTATTGCTAGGTACTTATATGGCCTCCATCCCGGTAGTATCTGAGTACCTAACACCCATTAATGGATTTATTCTCATAACACCTTTCTGTGGGAGGGAAATTTCATTATCCACATTGTACAGCTGGGGAACTGAGGCACAGAGAGAATGAGTGTGTTGCCCAAGGTCACACAAGTAGTCTTTGCTTTACATGTTTTCAGTTGTCTAGAATGGCTCAAAACCTCTTTTATCTTCGTCCCCAAATTGAGACCAAGCAGCACCTGGACCCGTCTGCCTCCAGCTTCTGCTCGCCTCTAATAACAGGCTGCAGAGCTCACTGAGAAAGCTTTGGAAGCAAACTCTAATATTTGTGTTCCTTATTATTACTGTGTGTTCCATTTTCAATTACCATTCCCATCACCAGCAGTGCCTTTTCTGTCATACAACAGCCACTCTTCCCTGGGTTATCCTGGGGGTAAAGTGGGAACTAAAGAGCAGATCCAGAGCCTTTTACTCTATACCACACTCAGAAAATGAGCAGAGCATACTCATGCTAGCTGCGATTAGACACTAGGGAGAAGTGTTGTGTGGTGGTTAGTTCAGGGAGATCAGGACTCACAATAATGCCACTGACTTAGTGTGTGACCTTGAGGGTAGGTCACATGACCTTCTCACTTCCCCACCTGCATATAATTATATTTCACTCTCCCCTAGGTGTGCTGGCAGGATGCTATGTAGCTGTGTCAATTTGTCCTGGGGCTGAACAAACAAAGGATAAGTTGAGTAGATGGAATGGAGTCTTCCAAAGAGCCAGACGATGCAGGGAGTATATTTTTAATGACTTAGGCTGGGTTTACTCTAAAAAGTCAAGTCAACGCAGCTAGGTCGCAGTCTCAGGGGCGTGAAAAATCCACACCACTGAGTGACATGGGTAAGCCAACCTAACCACTGGTGTAAACAGCGCTAGGTCAATGGAAGAATTTTTCCATTGACCTATCCACTGTCTCTCAGGGAGGTGAATTTGTGAGAGAACTCCTCCTGTCAACATAGGAAGCTGCTGTAGCGTTTCAAGTGTAGACAAGCCCTCAGTAGGAAGCACCTCTTGGTTTTCTGCGTTTCTACTGACGCAAATGCACCACCTTGGTGCTCACGGCATGTGATGGCATTTTGCTGCTGGAGGGGCCAGCTGTCAGGTGAGAGGTAAAATAGAAGGCCTGAGCACCTGTGATTCATAAAGATTCCACAGTACTTAATATAAGTGTCAGGGTGATGGCCCCACTGTCCTGAACAAATTGTATTTCAGGTCATTTCTGCCTCTCTGAGTTTCTCTTGCAGACTAATATAGATGTCTACAGGATTCCTTGTCCCTGTCTGGTCTAACTGGGTGTGTAGAGATGGTGGCTGTTAAATAACAACCACTGCAGAGACTGCATTTTATTGTGAATTTGTGAAATGCTTCGGGATCCTCCGGAGTGACAGAGGCTTTAAACATGTAGGATTTTCTTTTATTAATAATAAGGGAACCCATCTTTCTGTATGTATCTCAGAGGTCACCCCAATTTTGGGTCCTCTGTATGTATGTGTGTGTGTGCGCACATCAAAGGTCACCCCAGTTCAGGGTCCCAGCTGTGCGTTTGTCTCTGAGGTAACCCTGCTTCGAGTCCCATCTCTCTGTATCTCCTAGGTAACTCCAGTTCTGGGCCTCTCTCTGTGTGCGTGTCAGAGGTCACCCAGTTTCTGCGACCTTCTCTCTCTCTGTGACTCTATGTATGTACACTCAGTATCTCGTGATGAGCTCTGGCAAGAGCAACCAAGGAGAAATTGCCCCCCAAATCTGGGCACTGCCTCTATGAAGGAGCCTTCAGGAAGTGGCCAGGCTGAGTTTGAAGGCCACTGGTCTCCTCAGGGGCAGTTGGCTGGAGGTGGGTGGATGAAGGGGAATGGGCAAGGGCTGGGCAATAACTGAGATAAAGTGAGGAAGATGCCTTGGTCTGGATGGGTAGCACCTAGTGAGCCACGAGGAGAGATTGGGATAATGCCCAGGCTTGAACAGGCAGAGGAATTATTGGGGCTACACCCAGGCAGAGAAATTGTTGGGGTAGTGCCTGGGTCGCTGGGGGCAGAGAGGTAATAAGGTTTCTGGACCTGGATAAGTAAGTGGGTATTTGGGGTTGTGACTAGGTGCCTACAGACAGGAGAGAGTCACTGGGATAATGCCAGCAGGTGGTAAAGCAATTGGGAGATTGTCCTCACAGGCCTGAGAGGTATCAGGGTAGTGTCCCTGCTCTGCTCTATGGTACATCAGAGACACACTGGGAACAAACCTTCACCATCCGGGGATGAGCAAGGTGACCTAGTAGGATTTTTCCATTTGTCCTGTCTGTGGTTCTCTTTGTTGTCCCCTGCCAAGCACAAGGTCCTAGAAATGCCACTGCTATGATTGTATTGAAACAATGGGGTGTCTAACTCACTGTGCCTGCGGGCCTGGGGGCGACTGCAGGGAGGGACTGCATTTGTCCCCGGGAGACCATCACACACTTAGGAAGCAGCCGTCTGGCCATTCCCACTTCTCACTTAAAGCAACATTGTTTGTATTCGTGTCTGGAAGAGAAGGTGGGGAGTTGGCAGCAGGGCTCTGGCTTTCTGCTGCCTGAAGAAGGTATGAAACAAAAGATGGAGGAGGGAAGGGAAGACTGATGCTGCAGCCAAGCCAGAGCTGCAGAGATTTTCCTTCCCTGTGTCTGTCTCTGGGCAGTTCCGTTCTGCTGCTCCCAGAGACACTGGAATTCCACTGCTCTCTTCCCAGCCAATTTTCCACGTCTCTTAGCATTGTGGCTGGTCTGTGACATTAATCCTTTCTCTGCTGAGGTGGGGTGAATAAGCTACTGGGATATCTCTGGTTTAAAAAGCCAAAGATCCAGCAAGCTTTTGCCTGCATCTATTCAGTATGCAGCTCACAGCAACAGGAGAGAGCGCACAAGAGGAAATAGGAGGCACAGGCAAGGGGGAAAGGGAGATTTTAAAAGAAGGTGGTCCAAAACATGCCCTATGCCCACCCTGAACACTCAGCTCCTTGCGGAGATCCTTTCCAAATACACCGCGCAGCTGGAATACCGGTCTTAATTGCCATCTTCCTGTGTCTGTGAGCACCTGAAGAAGTGCTTGCTCACTTTACCTACCAGAGGACTGTATGTGCTGTGATTCCTAGCCACAATGGGACCAAGTTAAAGAAGGCCTGGGAACAATACATCTTACACAAAGAGAGACTGGGAGCAACCGCCCCTCCCCTGCCATTGCCACCTGCAAGTGCAAAAGCCCCATCTTTTGTCACCATGGTCTCAACATATGCCATCTGAGTCTCCCAGCATGTGGTAACTGGGTCTCCCGTGCATAATCTTAAATAACAAAGGAAATAAGGAAAAATGCCATAAGCATGGCTAAATGGCAAGGTTCAAGAGTTATTTGAGTCAAACAGGTGTCCTTAAGAAACCAGAAATCCAGCACAAGCAAATGAACACGTGAGATGGCTTAAGAGGGCTAAGAGGGAATTTGAAGATAGCCAAAGATATAAGAAGAAATTCTTTCAAGTACACCAGAAGTAGGGAGCCTGTGAGAGAATTGGTGGATCCGCTGGACCACCAAGTGGTGAAGAGGGCAATAAGAAAGAGAAGGACATTGCAGAGAAACTAAATGATTTCTTTGGCATAAGTTTTCACCACAGAGGATGCTGGGGAGACACCGACCACAATCCTAATTTTTTCAGGTGATAAAGAGAAGGCAGCCGCACAGATTTAGGTGTCACATGAAGTAGTACTGGAACAAACTGGTAAATGAAACAGTGACAAGTCCCGAACTCAGGACTGTCCACGCCCAAGGGGGCTGGAGGAATTTAACAATGAAATGGCTCAGCTGCTAACAAAAGCGTGCAATCTATCCTTCAAACCAGCTACTACACCAGAGCACTGAAGAACAGGATATGTTGGGATTATCTTTAAAAAGATGGATCCTGAGAACTACAGATGGATGGAAAGGAAAATTAGCTGAAAGGATAAAGCTAGAATTATCAAACATCTAAATGAACATGGGAGCAAACAAGCACTGATTCTGGAAAGTGTGCTTCTAATCAATTAGAATTCTTGGATTGTGTCAACAAAACAGTTATTAAAGGAGGACAGTCTGATGCATGTATTTGTATTTCAAAAAGCCTTTGGCCAAGTCCCTCACAAGAGGCTATTCAAGACACTAAGTAGCCGTGGAATGAGCGGTGAAGTATTATGTGGATTGTTCGTATAATTATTTGACATTTACATTGTGGTAAGAGGCATTAACCATAGGCTCTCTTGTGCTATGTGCTATACAGATGTATAATAAATAACAGCTCCTGACCCAAATAGCTCACCAGGACTGGAAACCAGCTCAGTGACAGAACACACAGAGTAGGAATGCATGGTCAGTTTTCAACATGGCACAGAGTTAACCCATGAGAGATCAGAGACAGTTGAGTGCAGCAAGGAGATGAAGGAGGAGGGGCGTGAGAGAGGTATGTCAAATAACAAAGCAGGTAAACAGTGTGACCCTGCCTGCTCTCTCAGTCAGTCCAGTGCTTAGTCCGCTAGCCCAGGCTCTCTCTCATGCTATTGAATCTCCCCTCTTTGTGGCCAGAGACCACTTCAGTTGCTCAGTGAGGAGCTTACTCAGCTATAGGGCTTGTTTCAAACTGATTACGTCTCTCCTAAGATAAAGCCCTCCATCCCTTTGCTGGAAAACTTTTCCAGCCAACTTTCATTCTCCTCCCCTGTGAGCCAGAGGTGGTAAAGTCACAAGGGGAACCCCCACGAAGTCACCAATAGGCATTTAAGCATATCACAAAACTAAGAGCGGCTCAGTGCCCAGGGCTGCAACAGCAGGGGTCAGTTCCAGATCAGGGCTAAGATGCATTGCAGAGTTCATAGGGGGACCCAGGACTGGATTAACAGGGTGCTGTAGGTCAGAACTGAGATGCATTGGTGGGGTGGCGTGGAAAGGCATAGTACTGGATTAGCTGGGGTGTTGTGGGGAAGCACTGAAGTGCATTTAGCCTCTGACTTCTTTCAGGCCATGAATAAAGCAGCTGGGGAGGGGGCAGAATTAGTGTATGCCTTGTGTTCAGTGGTGGTGCTGATTATGCTGCAGCCTCCAACTGAAAAAATGCTTGTCTTTAAATTAAAACCATTTGTTAAACCGGTGAGCAATCTGCATAATTCCGTGATTCAGGAGAGGAAAGACAGCTCTGGACATCTTGTCTCGGCTACCTGTGCCAAGAAGCCGATGACCACAGGAATCTGGCAGGGAGCAGTGACTCCGGGACACTGATTTTGGGGGAAGAACTGGAAGTCCTGAAGCTCTCCGTGCACACTGGCTTCTTGTTTAGCAACCCTCGGACACATCCCCTGCACTTTGCTGCATATTCACCAACCTGGCAGGGCAGCCATTTTCTGCCGAGCACCTTCCCCAAACTTGCGTGGCTCTTTCGCCTGCTGTTTTTTTGAAAGCTTTGTGGCTCTCTCTCAGCAAAAGATCCTGAGCTGTAGTGTGTGTGGGTATCAAGCTGTGAAATTGCCTGGCCTGAGCACAGCCCCACGTTTGGCCGACACACGCAGTTGGGCTGTAAGCTTATCCGAGTGTGGGCTATAGAGATAACCACCCCCAGCATCAGAAAAAGGCACAGGCAGAACAGCCCAAGTGGGCGTAAGCCAATGGCTTTGGGAGATGGCTGGGGGTGAAGGGCCACTGCCTACCAGACCCCTTCCCATTCCATCTTCTGAATATGTTAGGCAGGCCATTGCTAAGCTGAAGGATCTGCAGAGACAAGGAAGCCTTCAGGGAGCTAACTGAGGAGGTTTAGCGAGTGAAAGGTGTCTCTGCCAGAAACTCCTGAGTTCTAAATCCTCTTTGGTCCCCAGCTCCCCTTCCTGGCTCTGGCCAAGTGACCTCACTCTGGTGTGTAAAATGGAGATAACAACACTGATTCACCTGCTACCTTTTCAGCAGGTGTCAAAGGTTGTTTATTGACCCTACAGGCTTTCAAATGGAAAGTCCTGTGTAAAAACTAAGGATTTAGGATGGACTAAGACTCAGCTATCTGAAACACATTTTTTTCCCACAAAGGAAAATATTCTGAAAGGCCCAGACCTCTCCCCTCCCTCATCCCTGAGCTGCTGGATCCAGGGAAACATTTTATAAATCAACAAAAACAACATTTGGGTTTTATATCACTTTCTGGCTTCATTCCTTTGCCTATTGACAGAAAGGAATTGCTTCAGGTAAGTCAGCTGGAGACAGTCATAAATGATTCACCCAGGGTCTGTATGAGGCAAGGGCCCACCCCTTCCAATTGATAAATAACAGCAGTAATATGTACTGGCAGCTTTTAGCTCACTCGGCCATCTGTACCCCACTGTCCCTTTAATTAATACATCTCAACCATTAGGCGGAAGTGTGGCAAAGCATATATCACTACAGGGACAGGCTGGACAAAAAGGTCAAGGCAGTCTATGGGCCACCAGGGCTTTAGCGTTTGATAGGGTCTGGAGCTGCCTGAGATATAGGGCTGTAGAGAGGTCTGCGACTGCCCAGAGTTCACAGTTTGGGAAAGCTGGGAGCACTGTTTAGGCAGACACCTTTTAGATGCCCTGTGATTCCCAGTCGGAGCAGTTCTTGGAGGCAGGGCCAGCCAGTGGCCCATTTCACCTGCAGTCGTTGGAAGGCCTTGGTCAGTTTTGTTTCAACTCCCCTTCCTGTCTTTGGCAACGAGACTGTTACAACGAGGCTTGCAACCCCTCTGTTATTTCTGCTCAGTCAGAAGGTCACAGGCCTGTTCTTCTGAGACACTGCTCCGCCGCAACCCCAGGGTCCTGCTATATCTGCAGCGTGAACAGAAGGAGCTAGAGATGATGCTCCACGCCAAGTGCTCCAGAGCTCACGCGTAAGCCTTAATTATTCATACTGTGCCTGTCGCAATCTCCTTCCTAAGTGTCTAAACTCCACTCACATCCCAGGGCCTCGCCTGAATAATGGAATGAAAGTTTGGGGTGGGGGCCCTCTGCAAAAATCCCTGGCTGGCAGCAGATGAGCACAGAGGACAGTACATGTACAGCACTGACCTTCTCCCAGGTGCCTGGGACGGACAGCTAACCTGGTACTTTTCTGTTCCCCTTGGAGAGCTGGCAGGCTGTAGTCCTGATGAGGTGGGAGCTGTCAGGTAACCTAAAGCCAAGAATGTCCCATGATATGTCCACACTGCAATTAGATACCCAGGGCTGGCCTGTGCAAGCTGACTAGGGCTCCTGGCTGATGAATCGTAGTGTAGACATTCAGGCAGGGGCTGCAGCCGGAGCTCTGGGACCCTCCCACCTCACAGGGTCCTAGAGGCCAGGCTCCGGGTCCAGCAAGAACTTGAATGCCTACATTGCAATTAAGCAACTCCTTAGCCCGAACCCCGTGGGCCCGAGTCAGCTGGCATGGGCCAGCCGCAGGTTTTTGGTTGCGGTTTAGACATACCCACAGTGTCCTGTAACCTAGCAGACCCCCAGCTGCCAGGATTTTCCATGGCAGTGGCGGCACCAGCGTTTTCTCAAATCTAGTCGTTTGCTTGATGTTTATTTTTCTCCTCTGACTGGCCAAGGTACGGAATGTGCCCGACATGCTCACAGAGGGAAAGATGTCAATGGCTGACAGCCCCACGGACAAGGGAAGGAATTTAGCAGCTCCGGGACAAACCCAGCAGCTTCAGAGGGACCCGCCTGTCTCTGGAGAAGTTTGTGGATTCCCCGGAGGCCTTTCAAACCTCTTGTGGCAGCTTAACCCCTTCAGTGCTGGACTCTGCCACAGCCTCTCTGCAGTAGCAAAACACGCCAGAGTTCTTTCAGTTGTCAAAGGCAGCTCTGGCATTGCTCCATGTCAGTGGCACAATATACTTGTGCCTAAGGGGTGATGGAGACAGGTCCCAGGGCCTTTTGTGGATGGAGAGAGGTCCTATTTAGTCCTTTAACTAGCACTGGCCCAGTATGTTAGTTGAGAAGGGCTGAGCCATTAGGCTTGGCCCAGAGCACGGGGCGGTGCATGAACGTCACCCCTTCAGTTCCTTCTGGGCTCCCCTCTCTCTGGGGAGGAATCAGTTATTTCACCCTCTTTGGGGTGCAGCTTATTCCCCTCATTGTGTCAAGCCAGCTTTAGGGGCAGAACCTGGTCTCTGCATACACCCAATCTCTCTACATCTCCTCCCAACCCACTTGCTCAGGGAGGGGAGAATCTGGCAGACTGCCCTGCCGCTGCCCCCATGCCTAGAGTTGTGAGCTGGCTAAGGTTAATGCAGGTACATCAGATGGAGGTGAAAGGAAGAATGACGTTGTGGCTGAGATGCTGACCAAGGGCTCAGGAACTCTGTGTTCAATTCCCTGCTCTGTCCCAGACTCCCTGTGTGACCATGGGCAAGTCCCTTAATCTCTCTGCGCTTCAGTTCCCCCTTTGTGAAACAGGGATAGTGATACTCCCTTTCTTTCTTTCTCCCACCCTTTATCTGTGTGTCTATTTAGATTGTAAACTCTTCCAGGCAGCCCAGCACAGCAGAGCCCAATCTCAGTTCTTGTACCTCAATACAAGCACATAACAATAAGGGGTGAAATGGGGCCCTTGTTGCCCTTGAGAGCCACCGTCTAGCCCTAAACTTGTTGTGTGAAGTGTCACACACATGCATAGAGACACACTGAACAAAAATTCCCAAAACTAAATGAAAGATTATCCAGCATGAGATCGTGGGGAAAGAGAATCAACCAAAGCTCAAAGAGTTAGGCCCAGGCAGTGACTGTCTGCTGCAACAGAGAGGGCCATATTCTCTTTCCAGAAACAACGAGCCAAAACACGCCCTGATCTGATTTCGCCAGAGCAGGCTGACACACCAGTTCACTTGCACATCACTGGTAGAAATAAGTTGGGGCAGACAAAGCACAGGTAACGTGATTTTTTGCGAAAGGCAAGAGATAAGGGCAAAGCACTCACAGATTAAAAAAGCCCCAAAACCCCAGCACATGGCTATGCATCTTGATCAGCTGCTGTGATTAGAGGGTCATTTTGTTAACGTGATGTTCTTTTACTGAGAAACTTTCTGTTGTCTGTTTAAAAAAAATCCAACTCAACTCCAAGTTCCTCTAAGGCTGTGTTCCCAGCACTCAGGCCCCTTCTCTGGTCATATCCTCTTCTCTACCTAGGGCTATAAGTCACCTTTTCTTCTTCTTCTTCTTCTATTTCCCCCCCTTCTTTTCAGACTCCAAACACTACATGTTCTGTAACTACAGCTGGAGAAACAAGTGAGGAGCTGTGTGCACTTCTAGCCAAGGCTGATCAGTGTGTGTAAAGCAATTGAATACAAAAATTAGACATTAAAAGAGGGTCAGAGCCAGGCAGCCAAAGCAAATACACATAGAAAATGCAGAGAAAAAGAAAGTTGCAGCTCTTGGAGCTCTTGTGGTGGGCGACAGGGAGAGGAAAGTTGCCCGTCTCTGTTCCTGGGGTACTGCATGCAAGGGAACTGAGTGCTGATGTCTGCAATCTGCCAAGCACATGCAGGACAAATTTTTGGAGGGATGTGGCAGAATGGTTTGCAAATGCTTGGTGGCTCTTTGCTCCAAAGATGTATTTGAGAACTAAACAGGAACCAGGTTGCTAGGAAAGCGGTCCCCACCTCTTGACTCAATTTAGCTCCATTCACTTGTAATGTCAAGCTAGGAAATAACAGTCACTCCTCCTCTCTGTTCAGCCTTCCCACCTCCACATCCTTTTCCCCCCATTGGTCACTTTTTCTTATTTCAATAAACAAATGACATTGTCTCAGGGAGGGATGGTATTTCTTTTTTTTTTTATGAATCACACAGGTGCATTGCTGAGTAGTAGGGCTGGGTCAGCTATTTATTACAACTAATAATTGTTATGAACTGAGCTTTTTTTGTTTTGTTTTTGGTTCGTGTATTGCCCATGAGTTGATTTTGATTTTCCAACTTGTTGGTAAGGATCCCATGAGTAACATGCTTCTGGTTACAGATTTCCTTCCAAATAAATGTTTGGGACAGAATGTACAAACCTGTCGAGATTCACAGATATTTCCAGAGGCTCCCAGTCGGACTGTTGTGAATACAAAATAATGTGGCCCTTCATTCATAGCAAACAGGACTCAGCACTTTTATTTTAGAATCAGTTTTTACTACTTGGCCAGCACTAGTAATGGGATAGGGGGACTTTCACTTCCTAGGAGGATTGGTCCTGCTATGGGACCAGGTTGGAGGCATCCACAAGTTCTGACCATTTGATGATCATATGGGGGAGTTCATGTAAAATAAGTTGGGAGTTCTCAGTTCTGTTCCTAAAGTGTTTACAGAGCTGGAACCACCAAAGCAACCGGCACTTATTGGCCCCCTTGTTGGCCGACAACTCTTCTCTACACTAGCCGTGGTCTTCTCAGGTTTGGTTTGAGGCAGATGTCAATGTGTGGGAAGCCATCCCTGCTGCTGCCCATGATGTACCTGCCTGTGGATCAATAAAGGACTGTCTCCAGGTCTGTCAATCCAGCACCTTCAACCAACGTGAAATTCACTTAAAGAAATACAGATTTATTCATTTACAGTTTAGACAATGAGGCAGAAACCTCTGACTCCTCTGTGTTTCAAGGAAAAATGCAAACTTTAGCCTCGTGAGGAAGCTGGGAAGATGCTTCCAATTGCCTCTCCTAAATGTTTTTAATTACATATTAACAGCCAGCTCCTCAGTAGGTATAAATCGTTGAATTGCTGTGGACATAGCCAAAGGAGCTGTGTCAATTTACACCAGTGCAGGATCCAGCCCTCAGGGCACATATAATAGGATAGTTACTGTATGTTGCAGCAATACAGGTGGATGGATGAGCTGTGATTGGCTGAAATCCACAGCCAGTCTCTTCCATCAAGCCAATCAGAAGGCAATTTTTCCATCATGAGGCCATGGGCAATGCTCATGCTTCTGTTCCAACATCCATCAAATAAAAAGATGCAATCTCCACCAGCCATTCACTCGAAAAGAAATAAAGTCACTGAGATAAAACATCAGTCCCAGGTTCATTCAGATCTCTTGCACTGAAATTAAACATCTTGGCTTCCCCTTGGCATTTCTGTAGCAGCAGGAGACCATTATCCTGTGCTTCTCCAGACAGGGTCACAATTTTTTAAAATAGTTTTAATTTTCATTTCTCACTCCATAATGTGTGTTACTCTTATAGAAGCTGGGAGCTAACGTTTTGTTCCCTGAATCGTCTCCCTCCTCTTCTCCTGTGTTCCTAACTCAACTTGTCATAGTCTGTCTATACAAACATATCTAATGAAAAGAGAGGGAGAAAGATTAAATGCAAATAACATGTGGGGCTTTGGCTGTGATTTAATATGCATAAAGGTAAGAAAATCCAAGCTTACAATAACCATCCTTATTATTTAATCATTAAAATCTCAGCCATGACTCATTCTCACGTGGTTTCAATCGGGTGCCCTGGGGTGTGCCCAGGGTGCTCCTGGGCACCCCTGCACAGGCTACCCACATCGCTGGAGGCTGCATGGTGTAGAGATCAGCTACCACTGGGCTGCTACTCTCCTCCTGGGGAGTGGGCGGAGCCAATGCTCTGCCCCTACAATGCACTAGTCAGTGCAGAGGAGCTGGCTCAGAGGCAGAAATAGGGGGAAATAGCAAAAGGACTACTTCCTCCTGGAGCAAGGAACCCGATTGTGACTCTCAAAGGTTACAAGCCAGACAACATTTATTTGCAATTAATTTCCGTGCTTTAAAAAATAACAAAGTAAAAACAAAGGGAGTTGTAAGTGATGGCACATACACAGCGTGCAATCTGTGTTGCCGTGTGGTGTGAGAGTCAAATGATCACACGTTCAGCTGAAGGTAGGCAGTGAGACTTTCCAGTAATAGTTTATGCAACTGACTGCATCAGCTCATGTTCAAATAAATGTACTCGTGCATGTTTGTTTTCGTATCTAATCATTGAATGAAGTGAAGGCGTGTTTATTTCAGCGTATGAATAACCTCATAAGCACGCATTTCTTGTGTGTGCCCATCTAGATAATGAGAGCTGGCATGCTCCTAGTTCAGGAATTAAAACTCGTGGCTCTGTATGTTAGTTTCACTTTTGCCCTAGGAAGGACGTGCTTCCCCCAGCAGCTATCATGTATATGGATTTCATTGAAGCTATGCCAGTTTATACCAGCTGACAAACTGGTCAGTAGTTACTACTGTGACTATTTTATTATAACAATTAGTGGAACGAACGAACAAACGAAAGAAAGAACGAAAGCTCAGTGGAACTTATTTTTCCTAAGTGTAAGAACTGAAGATGTTAGCAGCAGCCAAGAATGACTTTCTTCTGCTGAAAATCTCTCTGTTCTATTTGCTCTTAAGTGTGGTGCTAGCAGAGGACGCTCCAGCTGGAGCTGCTACTCATATTGAATGGCCCTTGAATGGCCCTTTGAAAGAGCAGTTTGTGAAGAAAAAAAACCCCAAAACCGCAGGGCCTAGGAATATATAAACACTACCTGTAAGTGATGATGTTCTCTCGTTGGGATCTGGCCCATTTATTTGAGATTCACCTTGGATAACTCGAATCCAGATTAGGATGACCCAGTCCACCAAAAAATGATGTGTCCCGTGTTATTTAGTTATCTTGCCGGCTTGGAAAGCTGCCCTCAGAACGCAGAGCCGGAAGTTTGAAAAGGTTTGGAAATTCTGTGCACAGGTCTGGGTGCTTCAAGGTTTGGGCTGGGGATTTTTCCTTCCCTAGGTTTGGCAAATACATCACACACGCCATACTTTCCAGTTGTAAGGCTGCCAAGGAATTATTAATGAAATCAACAATTAGGAACTGATGCTTTTGTTAGGAAGGGAACCCCACACATGGAGTGTGATTGTATTGTAGTGGCCTGTGGTGGCATCCCACAGTGCCCCAAGGAACATCTGAAATGCACAGCAACAGTCATTTAGAGATGCATAATGTACATGTGGACAGAGTGACACAGATAGATAAACCAGCACCCAGACATGGTAGATAGACAGAGAAGCAATATAAATGAAGATAGACAGGTAGGCCTCTTCCTCTACATCCCTTGACCTTCCAGCCATTTCTGGATAGAAAACAGTTCTGACTAGAGACATCACTTAGAAAATAATCCAATTTATTTTTGCATGAGAATTTTCATACTCAATTCTAGTACTCCACAATACAGACAGCAGTACAGGGACTAGGAAACACAGTAGCCATCATTCCCTCTGCAGTTGCTGCATCACAACTTTGGGTGTGAATAACTTAGGGCAAGTTTTGTGTGTGGCAGAGCTGCAAACCCTGGCTGAGCTATTTCTCTAGGATCCCACGGAGCTTCCCATTGTTCACACTGTATAGTGGAATCTCTTCATGCAGCCATCTCTAGTGGGGAATGGGACAGCTGTTTGAGAATGCCCTGCAACACTCCACAGCAATTTAGGGATGGGAAAAGCCAGTAGAGCCGGTCAAAAAAACTGCCTCCAAAACAATTTTTCATCAAAAAATGGCTTTTTTGTCTAAATGGATATTTCCACAGGAAATGTCCATTTTCATTTTGCATGTGTGTGGGAAGGCCATCAGAAAACGAAAGCTAAAAACAGGAACCCAAAACAGAAATTTCAGCTGAAAACTGAAAATGTTTTAGTTTTGGGGGTTTTTTTAACAAAAATTTGAAAACTTTTGAAGAAAAATTTAGAAGAAATGTTTTTGTTTCCATCAACATTTTTTTTGCAGGAAGAAAAGCCGTTTCCCAACCAGCTCTAAAAGTCAGAACTTTTTGTACAGCATCTCCCTGAGTGACATGTATTACTGATGATGTGAATAAACATGGTCTGTGTGTTTGTCTTAGGGTTGCCAATTTTGGTTGGATGAGTTCCTGGAGGTTTGGTCACATGACAATCTTTAATTAAAGATTAATCTTTAATTCCTGGAGACTCCAGGACAATTCTGGAGAGTTGGCAACCCTGGTCTGGCTCTAGTTTCCCACACCCATCTCTGTGTATTTCGGCCCTAATGGATGGGAGGAGAATGAGAGAGAGGCACTCACCAGGGAGAAAGAGCGGGAAGAAAGGGAAGGAAACTGCCTCGGAGGAGAGCTGGGAAGAGACAAGTGGGGGATAGAGTGAACAAATTACTCATGAGCAGGTGGGAAGAGAGGATAGATAGATAGATAGATAGATAGCACTGAAGGGATTATGGGAACAGCAATGAGGAGGCTAGTGGCAAAAGCTACAGGATGGAGGAAAGGTGTTAATTGTGTTGCCTAATTCAGTCCTCTTCATCATAGGAGTCCTCAAGGTCTCACAGTCACTCAAACTGTCCCTCACTGTCTCATCCTCTCAGATGCAAGTTAAAATTCTGAGTGTGGTTGTCCCATGAGACAGCTGGCTCCTGGCAGGTATAAATCCCTTACTCCAAATGAAACTGCAGGAGGATTTTAGGTAGGTACCACATAATTAATTGATCACTTGGAAATGGCCAGGATTTTAGCTTTTCCATTTCCTCTGAAGGACAGAACTTCCAAAAACATAGCATCTCCCAGCACCATGTCTTTGACTCAACCAAGGGGAAAAAATGTCCCTTACCCAGTCTTCAGTACCACTTTAAGCAGCTCCTTGGTAGTCCTTAAAGCTCTCCCATCCCAGTGCCAGCCTAGGTCAACTGATGATATCTGATAAGGGTATACAATAGCATGTCTTCTCAAACTGTATTCTGAGGCCATGTAGCAAAACAACGATTGCTCTGTAGTGAGATCTGCTGCACTATCATGCAATCATTTGACTCAGCTAATTAACAAGCTGGTTTCCCATTGAATTTTACACAGATTCAGGACAGGTTGCTAACAGAAGCAGAATGAGGATTGTTCTTTCTCTTTCATGCTGCCACGTTGCAGGAGGGTGACCAGATGTCCCAGTTTTATAGGGACAGTCCCAATATTCAAGACTTTTTCCTTATAGAGGCGCCTATTACTCCCCACCCCCTGTCCGGATTTTTCACACTTGCTATCTGGTCACCCTACGGTTCAGTAATATCTGCTGAGGAAGACAATCTGTTTAACCTCCTGGAGCTGACAGGGTCTGACACTCTGGCCATTAGAGTCTATGCAAAAAGCATTAGTGTGTCATGATGAAAAGTGCTGGCTCTAAAAGCCAAGTAGATGGGGCTGGGATAAAACTAAAGAAACATCTGTAATGGCCTGGAATTTTATTAGTAAAATACAGAGCTTCAATCCAGGAGTATCCAAATTTGCCTCAAGGCCGTTCAGATCAAAATGGAGCTTTGCATGCTGGGATCTGTAGTCTCCCTCAGCTGCAACCATTTACACCCCAACAAACTAAAGGAAAATGTATGGAATGGGGGTTATTTCTGAGAGACACTGCCCCACAATGCTTCATTCATGATACAGAATCACATGTTTGTATCCCAGCATCTGAACCTTTGCATGATTATTGCTTGAAAATATAAGGCAGGATCCTAACTGCATCTGTTTTGGGCTGGTCCAGGGTTGGAAAGCAGCTGCAAAACCAGCTTAGCTGGCTACCCATAACTTCTCCCAGTGCACTAGCAGCATTCCAGCAACCCCCTTTGCCACAATGGTGCAAGTTAAATTAACTCAGAGGCAGTAGCACACTCATAATAAACCAGTATCTATGGTCTAGAGGGAAACAAAGGGCTCCAGTGTTGTTACCTGCATGTTTATTCCATGTAGAACTGGTCAAATAATATTTGTGAGGCAATTTAGTTAGTGGATTTAATAACATTTTTCAAATAAAACCATCAGAGCGGAATATTTCCATTACTCTCCCAGCACCCTATAGAATATGTCAATGGCCTTTTAATTTAAGTGAAACAAATTAACCCGATATGACTGGCCTGGCAGCATTTGCATTGAAGGGAATCTTCTGCCGTTTACTGCCAACAAAGATGCGATGTATTATAAAGCCCCTGATGTCAAGGAAGAAGCCATAAAAGTTCAGCCAACCAGTTTTGAACAATATCCCGGGCCAGGTATCAACCAACACTGTATTTCAGGATACACGCACACACACAAATTTATGGGCTGTTACTAAGGTAATTGAGTGCTGGCAACCCTGGGCACATGGAAACCAGGTAAAGATTCACTTTGGGAGGCCGCTGGGACTGAGTTGAAGAACTCTCAGGATGAGAATTCATGTCTGTTGCCTTTTTATCCTCCCAGCAGTCTTTATATAAAACTTTCAATCTCTGTGTGTCCCCCACATACCGTATGGCACAATGGCTTGGTTCATGGAAGAAGAAAATGTTTACACACACATGTGCATGCACACAGCATTAATGATACATTTCTGTGGAAAGAGCTGATCTAAGTGCTTCAGAGCAGAGAGGTTAGAGTCACTGTCTGAAATGGGAAAGGAGGTTAAATATATCCTCAAATGCTTCAGGGTGTTTCTTGTTAAAAAAAAAAAATATTAAAAAACACCTAATTTTTAAAAGATGTTTCCATTCCAACAGCAGCAGTGGACCAGTTCAGTGACAGCCCTCTTTTTGGCTGACTGTCTGAAACATTCACACATTGCATCATAGTGTTATCATTTCCAATACGCGATGCATTTCCCTGGATATTGACTGATATCTGGTGCCCCCACTTTCCTTGCCTGCTATTTTCTTTTTCGTGTGCTTCCAGTGTCATCAAAGCCACTGATTTCAGTGAGAGCTGCTCGATTAAAATCAGGCCACTTGTTTACGAGAGTAAATCTGGATCTAGAAGCCTAACTTTAGGCTCCTATTTTTGACAGTCTTGGCCTCAGTGACCTGTCTGGAGTCACGCAGGAAGTCACGCAGCAGAACTAGGAATAGAATTCAGCTCTGTCTAGCTCCAGGCCACAAGGCCATTCTTCCTTTCACAGAAATTACGCTACAAACATTATCTCATGCATACATCAAACACATATGACACCTTTGGCTGGGGTTCAAACCACCATAGAATCCTTTTTTTTTTTTATTTCGTGCATGTGAATTAGAGCTGGTCAGAAAAATTCCAACAAAACAGCTTTTTTTTTTTTTTTTGGTGAATTCAGTATGTTCCAGGGAAAAGATTCAATTTTGATGAAGTGCCCCTGGAACCTGGGCAGGGCTCTGATGGATCCCTGCCTGCCAGGCAGCTTTCAAAACCTGCCTGGTTTTCTAGCAGCTCACCTGCTCAGCTCTTTGGCAGCCTGCCTGCCAGGGCTCTTGGGGAGCCCAGGTTTCTGCCTCACGGAAGCCAGCCACGTGGACTGCCGCAGAATCAAGGACCCCAGAGCAGCCAGTCAGGTGAACTACCCCAGGTTTGTCCCTTTTCCAGAGCACTTCAAATTTTTTGGTTTTCCTTTCTAATGTCAAGATATCAAAATCCTCCATCCTTTTCTCTGCACAGCTCTGGTGCAAACAAGGCAGGATGAAAAATGCTCTTGGGGCAGATGTTTGCTTTTCTCTGCACTGAAGGAGAATTTAGACTTTCAGGCACTTTAGCTTTCCTAGTTCCAACTAGAAGATGGATCACTGGAAGTCTACTTTTCCCAAGGTACCGAATAGCTGAGCTGATTGAAGAATGAAATAAATGATTCATGAATTTATTCATGAATCTAAATTCCATGTTTGATTTGATACTATCCATTGGGGGTGTGGGATTCAATTGTTCATCAGTGATAATCCCCCAATTCTCACTAGTTTTAGCCCTAGCAATCATTTATCCAAAAGGTTTTATTTGCTATCCTTTCTATTTTTTATTCTCTCCATTAATCCAATCAGGGATCAGAAAAAAATACCATGTGACTTAGCTGACCAGTGACACAAGGCAATTGACAAATAACAATTAGTCAATGCAAAGAATTTGCAAACAAATCCATACAATCAAAATTGTTCAACCAAGTTCTTAGGGGAATGCTTATGAATAACAAATACCTTCTAAGAAATTGGGATCTGCTCATGGACAAACTGAGAAAGAAGCTAAAACCCCTGCTAATATTACTCAACCAAATTTTCCATGCTTCAGGGGACTGCATACATCTCTACATACATCCGACTCTGGGTCTTTTTCAATAGGGAGGAATCCCTACAATCAAATCTATCATCTGTCCCCAGGATCAACACCCCTAGAGTCATTTCAGTCTTAAGTGTGCTCTCAAACCAGATTTCCCAGAGAAATCTGAGGTCATCTTCCTGTTCTTATTGCCCAGGTTTAAAATCAGAAATGTGGAGCTGTTAAATTGAGGTGGTCCTGTTATTTTCATTAAAGCTGACCAGCACTTTTATTTCTCTTCTGCCCCACCCTTTGGATTTTTGCCTCTCACTTTATACCACATTTAGGCTGAGAACATTGAGATGTCTGAGCCCAAAAGGTCTGTGAATAAACAAGCGAAATAGAAATACCTCTGGACAATACTACTGTATTTAGCAGGCAGCTATATATACTGTGTATGCAAATTATTATTGGGGGCTTTAGCCACACAGATTAATATAGTCACTTACTTTGAGAGCACAGTCTGTTACTGGCCACTTCTTTGACATCTAGCCTAATTAATCCTGTTAGGAATTGGCTGTATGGGAGATCTACAGTCTGCGATAAACGGGACACAGATCTTTGCCAAATAAACCACAAACCCATTGGGTTGGCTAGCTTGGAGACAGACCTATTGAGAGAGAGCGGATTTGCACTAGCTGCTTCCATCTTTGCCAGCTTATTCTTGTCATTAGTTGACATTTATACTACAGTCTGGATGGAAACAAAATCAAATCAATTGAATCCATTTGTCTCCTCTGATTTTACAACAATTGAGCTTTTCTCCTTATGTTTTTCCTCATTTCTTGGTAGGCAAGGAGGGATTTTTTTCCCCTTTTAGATGATTGAGCTCATTTTATGTCAAAACAGAAAGAGATGCAATCTTTCCTGAATGCAACTCGGGAAGTGCATGACGTTGTCTGAAATGTGTCTCCCTGCTGTTCAGCAGCCGGGCGGTGGGATGAAGTGGCTTTGCCACTTCCTCTGCTGTCTCAGCAGCTCCACTGCTAGGAAATTAGAACCAGAGGCTTGGGATATCGGCCACTGGGAATGAAACGCCAAGCTGGTCTGAGCTGCTAAAAATATCAGCTAGGCAAGGCTGCTGAGCAGAAAGAAAAAACAACCAGGCCAAAATTTTGCCAGAGTTGCAGGATTTATGTTTCATTAACTAGTAGAAAATGTGAGCGGTGACTCACACTTTGTTCAGCAGATTCAAGCACTTTGGGTACATTGTCAAACCAATGCATCAGAGAGCCTTTATTAACAAAACTAACCAGTTGCCTTATTCCTCCAGTTCCTCTTATTCCTGGCTCCAAAGATGGAAATTTCTCACGCAAAAAGGGTGCAGAAGGAGACAGGAGTGGAATGGAGGTTTCACCCAAGTTTCCAACTGGCTTTGGAATGTGCCACCAGGTTTTGTAAGGAAGGCAAACAAGAGGCATCAGATTTTCAGCACCCAGAATCAGGGCTAGATCTTCAAAAGAGTTCAACTCCCATTTTAGGCACTAAGATATGCAACAATAGTTTCAGAACAGCTTAGCACAGTGGGAGTTGAGCTCTTTGGAAAATGTGGCTGTAAGTCTCACAATGGAAGTTGTTGGGTGCTGAGGTCTTTTGAAAATCTGGTCCTAGCTCTAAAAGATATACTCTAGTTCAACCATAAGTTGTGGGGCTTGATAGTCTTTACTTATCTAGGTGGGAAAAACAATTCCTTCCACTGCAGGAATCACTGGGTGACATTCTATAACCTGTGTTATGCAGGAGGTCAGACTAGATGGTCATAGATGTTCCATCTGGTCTTAACATCTATGACTGTTTGAATCTCTCCCTCATCTCACGTCTTAATGTTTTGGATCAGCTTGATACAAAAAAACAAAAAATGGAGTGTGACATCTTTATATTGCCTTTTGGTATCTATTACGTATGGAGCCGAATAATAGACAGTCTCCAAGGAAGAGGAGAAGTAGTCCGTATGACTGGTTTCCCTCGCCTGTGCATGCTATTCTCCACTCTATCGCCACCTCCTTTTATCGTGACACAACCAGGCTTGCTGTCGTTAGCCTCTTCACAGTCTTCAGATGAAGGCACTTCTCTCCTTGCTTTGCTCCTTTCTTCATTGGCTTGTTCTCCTGTCCCTCTCCATCTTGAAAGGGGGTCCCACTCCTATTTTGCAGCTCACCTCTCCTCCTCTCCCACAGTCTTGCTCTCCTCCCCCTCCCCCAGTCACTGACAGCCGCCACAAGAGAACAGAGGATGGGGGCTGTGTGTCAGTTTGGGAACTGTCTTCCATTCTTGTTCCCACAGCATTCGCCCCAGCACCCCGCTTCATGCCAGTACAAGCACTTGGTCCCAGATAGCCAGCAACATGCAACAAGGCAGGGCCAAAGGATGGAACATTCTGGGAGAGGCGTGTTTACGGCGAGGATGGGTGAATCATCAAGGTCTGCACACCTGCTGCCATGGCACCGCCTGCAGCAGGTCTGGGATGTGGGGATACGGATGGGCAGAGGTGCACAGAGGTCCTTTGTGTGCAGGGGAATTGCTGCCTGAGCTGGAAAGGAGATGGGAGGAAATATAAATCAGTGAATTGGGAGGTCAAGGGGCTGGACCAATTTCTGCTTTCTTTCCCTGTGCTTTCTTCAGAGTCAGCCTGCCCTCAGGGTCTTTTCACAGCTTGGTTTTGTGATGTGAAGCTGGATGCTATTTATTTGCTCTTTGTTTTTCATTTCTGACACCTTCTCAGGCTATAGCCTTTTATTAGCACTTACAGGCTATGGCCAACACTGGGGGAAATATTGCGAGGACTGCTGGTGAGAATTTAGTGTCTCCAAGCCAGTCTCGGATCCCCAATTGAAACCTACTCCTGTTCAGATCTGAACACTGCCCCCCTCTCATTATAACCTGCTTGAGAAACCTACCTCTTCGAATATGACAGAAGAGTAGGATGGAGTTGAGTTAACCCAACCCATGACCACGCAGGATTCAAATAGGATTCAAACTGTGGCCCCGGCTCATTTCTCCATTGGAGGAGAGAGCATTGCCATCTCTGTTCAGATCTCCAGCCTGATCAGTTCTTCAGGATGTTGATTTTCAATTCTGGCTAAATTGGTCAAAGGTCAGCTCAGGCCAGTCATGCCAAACAGGGAATGAAGTTTGGAACTGATCCAATGTGGCGAAGGCCATTGCCCTGCCCTCCTTAGACCTTCTGCGTTGTCCGAGTTCTGAATGGAACCGGGGAAGAAGTGCCAAAATACCCAAAGAACGGCTATTCCATCTGTACTTCTGGCCCCAGCGGAAGCAGGAAGTACTAGAAATCTCATTAGGAAGTGAGATTTCCAACCCCTACTTTGCAGATTCAAGAAGCTCACCTCAGATAGTGTGGGTGCATCGTGGAGAATCAGCCAAACTTCTCAGTGTGTGGCCAACCTGGACCTCACTTTGCCCATCATTAACACAGTTTATTGTTTCTAGAGGGGAAATACACATTTTTAAAACAAAGTTGCCAAACTGACAAGGTCTTTTAAAAAAAAAAAAAAAGGAGAGAAAAGGGGGCTTCTCCAGATTGGCTGGAAGGCAGTAGTTAATTACATTTGGCCCTCTCAGAAAAGTGAAAGGCTTCAGATTTCGGTCAGTTTGACATTTCTAATCACGCTGCTAAAAGCTCTCCACTTGCCATAGGCATGGAACAAAAGCACTTTTCTTTCCAGGGATGGAGGTGGGGGTGCATGTGGTGGGCAGGGGAGAGATCTGGCCCTCAGAGAAAGGAACACTGGTGTGAAGCAACCTCAGTGTATGCTTCTGGTGGTGACCTTACAATATACTGAGAGAAAGAGAAAGAAGCCCTAACATGATTTAAACTACCTTTAGATAAATGTACACTGGCCTCACTGGAGACATGACATAATCACTGAGTTTGTGGAGAGAAGGCCCTTGAGACCAGCTTCTCCGAAACACTGTTTCCTTATGCCTAGAACAGCACTTCCAGTCTTTGAGCCTCAAGACGTTACAGTCTGTCACAAAGCCAGACTGCAGAGCCCTGTTCGCTGGGCTGGAGGCAGACGTAGGGAGGCAGCAGGATTCGTGGAATCTGAGAGCTGGTTCAGAGAAGAAGCTGGACGCGCCAGCTGAGCCCCCGATGCCTCTTGGGAATTCTCTTGAATGTTCTTCTCTGATTGCACTCTCTTAAAATAAATAAACGGGCAGCACTTTCCGCTAAGGGGCTATATAGCTTCGCCATTCAGCCTTATGCCATATTTTACTTCAGACTTTAAAGTAGCTCAAAATGAACTGTTCTTAAACAGGAACAGAGGCAATACCTGCCACTTACATTATGCATGTAGCAATTAGAACATTCCATTCCCTTATCTTGGAACAAATTCTGCTCTCCCTTACAGTGGAGTAAATCCTCAGTGATTCCCACTGAAACCAGCCGAGTTCTTTCGCATTCATACCCGTGGAATTGAGAACAAACTGCATCTCCTTGGCAGTTTGGAATGTACTTTACAGTAAGAGCTAGCTCCTCGGTTCTGATGCAGGACATGAGGCTGTCTCCCATCCAGGATCAGCATTCAGGAACACAGTACCTCACACTCCAGATAGCCCTGGGAGAGAGGGGAGATGGATGCACATCAGTTTGCTCTCCAGTGGCCTTGTCGCTGGCCAGTGTTAAATTGGGCATGACATCTCTGGTGGGAGACGTTTTGAGCCAACTGGGGTGGAGTGAGGGTATGCATTCAACTGAGCCCCAGCAGAGTGGGGAAGGATGGGCATCCCAGAGGCCTCCTCAGACCCAAGGGAACATGCTTCATAAAACAATCAAAGAATATGGAGGCATCACTCCAGCTCATTTCATTACTGGGAATCAAGCATTTGCTGTGAAAACAGCACCTTCCCCTAACAGCCCAGATTACCAGAGAAGGTAGGTGTGCTTTTAGACATCTCATCTGCATGTGCAATTCCTGCACTTGTGCATGTGTGACCTACTGTTCAGAGAGTGTTATGTATCCCCCTGTGTGTTGGATCCATGGAGGATGTGAGCTACAAAGCCTGGCTCTTCAGCTCAAGCAGCAGAGAATCAGTCTTTCAGCTCTGGAGGCCGCATGTGCCAGCCAAGATGGCAGCCTTTATACATGCAAATCAGGTAACGGCACCAGCAAATAGCCCATCAGATGTATTTATGTGCACAAACTCTTTGCCTAAACTGCCAGACAATCTGGCCCTAAAATATTACCACATTTTTGTGCCTTTGAATATATGAATGTGGCCAACAAGGAGAAAGGATCTGATAGGGACAGAAATAAAGCTCAAACTGAGTATAATTTAAATGGCAGTGAATTAGTGGAAAAGGAACTAGACACAATAATAGACTTCCATGCTTGCCTTCTCAGGCCACAGCTAGCAACAGTAAAGAAGGCAAATAGAAAGTTGGTTTGTGTCAAAAGGGGTGTACTATACAAGTCCAAGTCTTATAAAGCACTGATGTGACCCCATTTGGAATACAATGCCCAGGATTGGTCATCCAGTCTGGAGTAAGCGACGGGTTGACAGAGTACAATGCAGAACGGTAAATGGAATGCTAGGGCTGACAGAGACACAGAGATTAGGGAAACCTGAGATTATTTGGTTTTAAAAGAAGAGGATTATATGCTTGTCTTTGATAAAAATGTACATCTTCTGCCTTTCTGAAATACACAAGATCAGAGGGAGCCATAGTTAGGGAGCCATAGGTACTGCTTGTGTAGTCTTCATGTGCCAAGGAACGTGACCAAGGATGTTGATTTTTTGAACTCTCTGTGCCAATACTGACAAGCAAATATATTACAGTGTTTCAAAAAACACCAACCCAATATCTTCCATAGCGAATTATAGGGAACCAATACCATCAAATGATCTCTTGCTGCTTTTTACCAAGCTACTATATATTTATGTCAGTAGCCATAGGGATGCTGTTAGTTAATGGTAGCCACAGACATGACTTAACTGGTTATGAAAAAAATCCTTTTCACAAATACACTCTCCCATCGGAAGCTGTTATGCAGACTGCTGTGTCCCAAAGGGGGAACGGCAGAGAATGCATTTGAGGGAAGCCTGTATTAGACTGAAGCAGTTGGAGATATAGATTTATACGCTGTTGGTTTATTTTATTTTGTATCCATCCTCACAGATTGCTCTGTTGACACAAAACAGCTAGTCTGGATTTGTAGACTCTGCAGGCAAAGCTCAGTCTTGAAGAAAGCAAGAACACTGAATAATTATAACACCTTTCTCTCCCCCACCCACCACCAAGCAAGGGCTTGCCAGACTGTCTGTGTCACTGTGGCATGCAATGAGATGTACAAAGCATCCACACTTGTACTGGAAACCACACAAAGGACTCACTCAGATATAAATTCAGAGCAAGATCACAGAAAGGAAGGATGGTCTGGGGGTTAGTACACAGCTCTAGGGCTGAGGAGACCAGGCCTCATTTCCTGCTCTGTCACAGACATCCTGTGGGACCTTGGACAAGTCACTGAATCTCTCTGTGCCTCGGTTCCCCATCCGTTCCTAGGCTATAGCTCTATTTTTTTGGTGTGTTGTCTAATTAGAATGGGAGCTCTTCAGGGCAGGGACTGTCCCTTATTATGGGTTCACACAGCACCTAGCACAACAGGGTCCTGGTGTTCAATGGGGCCTCAGGAGCTGCTGTAATATAAATAACAATAAGACAATGTTCTCTAAAGGTGTGTCGACAGGGCAATTAGACACCCCTGGCTGGCCCATGCTAGCTGACTCAGGCTCACGCTAAGGGGCTGTGTAGATGCTCAGGCTGTAGTCCAGGCGCTAGGACCCTGCAAGTGGGAGGGTCCCAGAGTTTGGGCTGCAGCCCCAGCCTGAACGTCTACACTGCAATTCAACAGCCCCACAAGCCTGAGCCTGGCAATCCTGGGTCAGCTGGCACGGGCCAGCTGCAGGTGTCTAAGTGCCATGTAGTCATAGCCTAAGGTTCACGCACCTTTTTGAGTGAATCTGGACCAGTTCAGGGTTTGGCTGTGTGTGTTATCAGGACAGCTATTCCAGCCAGATGTGAGAGCTGTGGAAAATGAACTGAGACACATTCATTGAACTCACGCTAAATCCAAAGGCCCCTCTGGCACTAATTAATCTCCCTCCCTCTTCAAAATTACCCTAACTGTTGGGGCTTAGCTTTCTCATGGAGAATTCAGAAATTCATATTGAGGGTTTAAAATATGTTTAGTACCCAAGCAGTTATCACCTGAAAGTTGTTTCTAGCGCATGTCCAGAAGACTTTCTCTGAGGTTTCCATCACACTTACTATGAGTAACAGGTTATGACAAAATGGTGCTAGTTTCACTGGTGGCAACTATGGGGTGGCTAACAAAATCCAAAGATCTGTTACAATGTCACAAAGGATTTTTTTTAAGCACATTTATGGTCAGTGGAGAATATTTGTCAGTTGTGACGATCAGTATTTGACAATTGAGAGTGCGTAAAATGGCCGCAAGCGACTGAGCTCAGACCCTGCTAAACTTGTTGTACTAGAGACCCAATCCAAAATTCAAAACCCAGGTCTCCCCAAGTGAAAATCCCACTAGACCTCTCCTTCTCTCTACTTCATGAGAACTCCTTGTTTCCTTAAAGAACCCACAGATCAGAGGTGGTTACATGAATAGCTCATTTGGTTGGCAGAGAAAAAAGGTTATTGTTGTTTTCACAGAAGTTTTATACAGTGTATATGCGTGTGTGTGTATGCATGTATATATACAGTATTTATAATTATATTTATGTTATTTCAATGACAACCATCCATCTCTTCATAAAGCCGGATTTCACTCTGTGCTGGATTAAGCCTTGGCCGAGTCCCAACTCTGAAAATGCATGAATGACTCCTCAGAAAGTAGGAGCTTTTCAGCATGCTGTCTTGAAATAAATGTCTTCATCTCTCACCTCCTTCTCTGCAGCTCTCTCTTCCCCCACCTCTCTCAGAGAGAACATCACAACGCTGTATATATTTTCAGAGAAAGCAATTACTTGGTAAGAATAAAACATGGGCACTGCGCTCCACAGCCAACCAAAGCGGAGAACTAGTGTTTGAGTGTTTCTTACTGCACTACTGATGACAAGGGCCTTGCCTTCCCTATCAATTAAAGGACGTTTTTTTCCTTGAGATAATTAACACAGAGAGGTAGAAACACATTGAAGATCAGGCACTTTAGTTCTTCTGTGAGGTAAATTTGCCCAGGTTAGCACCCTATCCCCACTTAGGGTTGACCTTGCCTATTACCTACAATCAAACTAAAGTGCCTTGTCTTCATGGTCTTTTTACATCATGATAGATCCCGCTAGGAACCCTGAAGTTAAAAATGCATCTTTTTTTAGCAAAGAAGGCCAAGAACTGACAGCTTCCCTCCATTTCCCCTGGGACCCTCACAAGCAAATATTTATCTAATTAAACCATAGGCCCACAGGAGCTTCCATACTGGACCAGACTATTAGTCCATCTGGCCCAGTATCCTGTCACCGACAGCCACCAGTACCAGATGATTCAAAGAAGACACCTGAAACTTTATTGGTGACAGATATGGGATAACCTGCACTCCGGGAATGTTTCCTCCTACCCTCAAATAGCTAGATGTTAGTTTAAGCCCTGAAACAGGAGGGTTTAAAACCTTGCCACAAGTCTTGTTTACATATTTCAATATTTACTATTATAACTTTGTACATTCTTGTCATCCATAAAGATATCTAATCCCTCCAAATATAAGCATCTTACTCTACCAGAAATTGTCCTGGGCAACTACAACTTGTTGTGGAGTCTTACAAGGATATACGCGTGAAATCTCTGGTGTGAGCCCTGTCCGAGCTTTGACATGACAGAAAAAGTTAGAAGAATTTTTCAGGAAGCAATTTATGCCTAGATTTTCCTGAAGATCTACATTTTAGAAATAGCTCATCAGAGACATCTCAGATTTTGCACATGCCCAAAGATTAGCCACACACCACACAAGTGATGTGTGAAGCACAACTCCTTTTTTCTTTTTTTTTTTTTTTTGAGGGGCTTATGGGCAAAGACCAACACTTGGCTTGCAATGGAAAGAATTACAACCTTAACTACAGAATGACTGGATGTATTTCCATCATGAACAAGTGAGGAAATTCTCTGCTGTCCTCTCCCAGCCAGTGATGCAAAACTTGGACTGAGAGAACAGGGGCAGGAGTACAGTGGAGAAATCTGGAGAGGATGGGAGGAGGACAAAAAGAACACCAAAAAGTTGAATGTTCCCAGTGACAGAGTGCTGGGTAACAGCACCTGAGCTCGCACGTCAACGCTGCAATGCCAGTTAATCGCCTAAAAGTAAACCTGATGATAATAGCTGTGCCTAATTGATAGGCTGGGATAGGCTGGGATAGGCTGGGATGGGCTGGAGAGAGCTACGAGGCAAATAACCTGTTCGCTCAGAAAGTAGAAAAGGCGTACCAGGGGAGAGAGGGCAAGAGAGCCAAACTCTAGAGTCAGTCCAAACGCAGTCTCCTCTCTCCCCTATCCTTGACGTAGGGGGTTGAGGATGATATTCTGTTGTAAATAAGGAGCTGCCGGATGTTGTAAAGGTGGCAGGGGAACACTGTGAATAAAACACATGTGGTGTTTACAGGCAAGGAGTCTCTGAGCAATCTATGTGCATACAGAAGAATACAGGTGCGGAAACACGCTGCTACACTCTCTTCTCAGATGAACAGCCCTACCAGCAGACATCCTAGTTGTACGTCTGATGTCACTTAGACTTTCAGGCTCAAGCACTTTCCTGGTCCTACTAATCTCAAATACCCCACCCTGATCAACAGCCATCTCTCCTGGTTTTGGAGATGTATGCAATATAACTTTCTGGAAAGAGTAATAAGTTTTGCAGCATGCTTTAATGCACACACCTGAGGGTGTCCCTTTGGGATTACGATCCAGCTTATTTGGGTTCTCAACTCAGGAGCATCAATACTGTCCTTTCTGTCTAACCCGATGGCACTTAGAACCAAAATAGACATCACATGGAGATAATAAAATATGCATGGCATGAATCATTATCTGGGAAGTACTTTATGAAAGCCCTTGTTCCCACGTGTGAATTTCTTGAGAACATTCAGATGTGTCAGTTCCAGGAGCACTCTGGGAATTTTAGTTCAAATGATCCCACTTCAAACCTTGACTCTGAAAAGGGTCTAGAATCCGTTTAATAGCTTAAATCATTCTAACATACTGTAGCTACTGCCCTAGCAAAGATGTTGAAGTATAAACTCTTATTGTTAAGAGAAAACCTCAAACACCAACAAATGGGTGGACTGCAGTAAATTATGATGGGATAAGTTCCAGTCTCCTGTGGGTTTCTGGTGACTCAGGCTTTGCATTCTCATGGTTTATGATTTCACCAGATCTCTTCAGTGGAACTATTTCCTTGTAATTCACTGCAGACTATAAATTCTACATATATAAGATTGCACATAAAATAATAATAATGCCATCTTTCCTGAAGCAGTAGCTGGGCTAAAATTCTGCCTCCCTGATGCTTTTTATATTCTATTAGCCAGGAACTGCAGCTGACAGGAAGTACTGCTATGGAGGCCCCTCCCAGAAGTCTGATGGAAAAGAAGCAGTTCTTTAAAATAAATTCCAGTGGAGTGTATCAAACAGGAAAATGTTAACATTTTCCAGAAACCGCTGCCGTTTCACACACCCTTCAACATAAAAGCACCTGAGTTGTCTCATTTAGCTCCAGTCTGTTAGACTGACTTACTGGAGAGATGCAAGTGACTGAGAGACAGGAAATGATGTCACTGCTAAGTACCAATAAAGACCGATAAGGCCGAGGTTTAAAAATAACTTTTATAGGCTAGTGATCCGGAAAGAACAAGTGCCGTTTCTTGTGCAGTCACCGAGCGAACATACAGGCCACCTATAGCAGCTGGTGTGTTAGAGCAAGGCAGCCTGGGAAGGGCTGCTCACTGAGACACAAAGCCCAGCTCCCCACTGCCTTGCAGCTTGTGTTATCATTGGCACCTGTGCTAAGCAAGAAGAAGGTGGGTATAAATAATATTCCCAGATCGGAATGGCAGCTCTTTGCAGCCACTTGGCACAGGTGGAAATGATGCCACAAGATGCCATATAAAGGAGAATCAGGCCCTTGGTATTCAGTCAGCTACACTCAACGGGCTACCAGCCATGCCCTGGCCCTTCAGCAGGATGGAATTCTATGCCTCCCCCACCGTGGGCCTCAGTCTCTAGGAAGACCAGTAAAGCCACCATCTACATCACCGTGCCCTGCTCCTGACTCTGCTCACTGGAGCTAGGCAGGGAGACAGGGAGCGAGTGCCCTGGATATGGTTGTATTGGCTGAAGGAAATCAATGTCAGACAATAGAAGGAAGAAAATGCTCCGTCTGTCACCAAAGAGTAATGGGAGCTGCTGGCCACTTTCCTGTTAGTGTACCTGAACTAATGGTTTTATAGCCAGCTCTAGCCAGTCCTGCTTCATGACTCTCAGACAAAGTTCTTTCAGGATCAAACCATTTGTTCTGGCTTGAGCATTAGGATTGTAATATGATTTTATATTGTTATATAAAACTTGGATTCAGCCTCGGAAACCTTCCCCCAAATGGCATTTAAATTGAAGCATCAGAAAGAAAAGACCAGTTAAATGTTGTAACATTTTTAATTAGCAAAACCTTTATTTTATTTGTTAAAAACAAGGTTACCCATAACTTCATTAAAATTAGTCCTTCTCTGAAAGGCTTTGCATGAAAAAGGAACTTTAAAGGCTATTAAATTGGGCTTAAACACAACACAATGATTTAAGAATTATATTTTTTAATGGAATGACTTAACTAACTTTTAATTTCTACCTAATATCACATAAGATAGTGTGCATGAAGAACAGGGCAAAGAAACATCTGCATGTGGGTATTTCTGTGTGTGTGTCTTCAGAACATTGTTTGAACACATCCATGGGGACAGAGATATATTCACTATCTGCACAAAGTTACCATAATTATCCAATAACCCCACAAATAATGGGGGGAGAAGGGCCATGTCTTAGGCAATAAATCAGAGAAAGTCATAAATGCTCCAGCTGCCAGCTTTAGTAGTTTTTGATTCCATGAGATATTTATTGCCCTTTGAGAGCGTCAGCTACTTTGGCATTAGGGACTTTTATAGGATAAAATAAAATGCCTTCTAATGTTATTAGTAATTTTTAGAAATCAATCGTTTTACATTAGTCTCCTCCTTTAGAAGCCGTGGCCTCAGGGATATGAAAGCAGCAAGGTGAATCTGTAGAAGTCCAAGACGACAACAAGGCTGCCCTGATCTACTTGGACAAATTGCTGGGTGATGTCTGAATCTAGGACTCACTGTGGCTTCAATTGGGTATAGCACATGATCTACTTGAAGTATGATTTCGATGAGACTTGAGCACAGGGGCAGGGAGTCCCTCTCCATCTATCCTATTGACTTCTGAGAGGGAGTCCTCTGATCTTCCCACTGCAGCCTGGTGTAGCAGAGAGAAGGATCTGCAGAACCCACCTGCTCTGCCCATTGTTCAGTCCAGAATCAGCAGAGCTCTCTTCCCTGAGTGTGCAGCTCGTACATCTCCTCTTCGAGATAGGGAGTACCTTCTCTTATAGATCCATGAATGCCATGCACACCTTCAGCATGGTGCTGTGATAATTAATAACATAATGCTCCCAGTCGCTCACCAGGACATCTCTCTGCTGCTTAAAGGCAGCTGCTATTCTCACAGGAGTGGGTTCAGATAGACAGGGCTGAGTTCTTCTGCCTACCCACTCACCGAGGAATTACCATAGTGGCTACATCATTACGGGCAGTCAGAGGTCAGCAGGCCATACAAGAACAGGCCTGACTTTGTTCTGTCCATTATTTCCTGTTTTTTCTCTGCTTAGGGTGCCCATACTTTTGCTCACCAGACATCCTGCTATATCCTCTGTCCAAAGCAAATGAAGGAAATGCATAGGGCCACAACATCATGTGTACACAGTGGCTAGGCAATTCCAGGGTAAAAGTGTCTGGCATGATAGCAGCAGGATTCTGACCTGAAGGAGAGTCAAGGTGAATGAGTGGAGAACAGGATGCTAGAAGTAGAAGATGGGAAGTACTGAGATCCACTGAGGCCCTGCAGTCACTGGGATAATACCCATCTGAGCCTAAAAGATGACCCTGGCTTAGGGTGACCAGATAGCAAGTGAGAAAAATCAGGGCAAGGGGTGGGGTGTGATGAGCACCTATATAAGAAACCCCCCCGAATATCGGGACTGTTCCTATAAAATCAGCACATCTGGTCACCCTACCCTGGCTCAGCACTCCAGGGGAAAGCTATAGAAATGCCAAGGACCTGTAAGGTCATTATGGAGAGAATCCTTTTCAAACCCAAATGTAGTGGTAGGTTCAACCATATGCTTGTGAATGGGAGTGACCCTGTATCTCTGTGAGAAGAGAATCACTTTCATTGGCAGCACATCGCTGGGGCTCCATAATGAAGTCTTTATTCCATACTCAGGCAAATCCCTCTATGACCTCCACTGGAGTTTTACTTGAAAAAAGACAGGGATAAAACTAAGTTAAGGACTTCATGGATTTAGCCTTAGATGAGACTCATGGAGTTCTTGCAGCAGAAGACAGATGCAGAATCCAGACAGACAGAGTGACAGGGCCAGGAAAGAGGGCATCTTACAGGCCTCCTCAGAACAAAGGAATTGATCTGAATCTGCGTACTCAACACACAAGCAGAGGCCTGCACTTTGCTATGCCTGGCAATCATGGAGGAAGAACTTTGTTCCTTACACGTGAGTTCAAGTCCTGAGTGTCTCCCTCTCCTTTCACTAGTTGCCTACCTTTCAGAGGCCATGTGCATGACTGGTGTAACTCTGTTTCTCTGGTGGTTTGCTTTTGTTTTCCCAACTTCACACCAGATTCACTCCAACTGACTCCCTCTCCTTTTCCAAGCACAGTGATCCAAAAAATCCCAGTCAGCCCAGCTCCTGGCTCATAAGAACTCTGGGGACTATGGCGGGGCTGGTGACATTCATCACCCATCATGATACGATGCCTCCCCAGCAATCCTCAAACAAACAAACAAAAAACCAAAAATCTTTCTGTACAATAGTTAAAAGCTCTGATTACTATGAAAAGCTCAAATCCCTTGGAAGGCAGGGTGGAGGGTTTATGGCCATTGACCTTTAATGCAGCTTGGTTTATAAAGAGCTGTCTTTCAGCTGCGCCACTGGGATTGTATAATTTTCTTGGCCGTGAATAGCAGCTTTGTAGCATTCCACTGTGTGGTCATTCACAGGTAATCTGTTGGTCCTTTTAGAGCAGTTTAATAATAACAAAAAATGTATCTGAAACACAAGGAGGGGGGAAATCAAGTATCAGCGCTCGTCTCAATCAATGAACGAATGTATTTGGGCCTCCCTGAGGAAGAAAAAGGTTGTTTTTAGGAATTTAACTTGGCACTTGGAGGGCTCTATATAGCCCTTTCAGTTTAAAAAAATGCAGAGAATTAATACGAGACAGTTGGAGTGAGGAAAGTGAGAAGAGATAAGTAGAAAGGAAAAGGAGAGAAATAAGAAAAAGTGCCACAGAGTAAAATAAAAAGGGAAGCAGGAAGGGTAGCCAGAAGCAATGTTGCCTTCTTCTTCTGCTAGGGCCATTTAATTCACTGATTGTTGAGTTTCCACTAGAACTCTACGCATGGACTGTCTACACCGGAGTAGTCCCCTCTGATTTACTTTCTAATAGAACTGGAGTCCTTTCATTATGTCCTTAAGACAGGGACTTGTTGCTGTACTGATGTTGACAATGGTACCCTTCTATCCAGCCCCATTCATACCTCAGTGATGGGTCTCATTCATTTGTTCATTTATGGGCCTTGCTATTGAGCTCAGCTCAATTGTGGGGATCCTAGGGACTGCCTGGCATAGGCCCCCAGGAGTTTCACTGCTGTTTTAAACTGGAAAAGTTCAGAAAGCAGCTGGGAGCTCTCAGCCTAAACTGAACCAACTGAAAAATGTTTTAATTCAGTTTGTGTTTGGGGGAAATGTGTGTCCACTGGGTAAGAGCTGCCCCACACGCAGACTGCAAAGCTCTCTTGGGAAAGGCAGTATGGATAAATGAGATTAACAGTTAACGCCGAACTTCCAATCAGTGCAGAAGTATAACCCATTCTGTTGTCAAAGAAATACTTCTTGTGGTGATGTGCACAGTTTGGTCTTAACTCGGCCACACTGTTCCACTTAAGCAGGGTGAAGAGGGACCAGAGCGAGGGGAAACACTTGATATGACCTACATGAAGTGATATTTCATTCCATTTGTTTGTAAAATTTCCATCTCCTAATACTGTATCTAGAATACTGCACAAATAACCTTGTTTACACCAAAGTTCATGGCCCAAGTAGGCCAGAAAATGGCAAGTTCCAGTTGGAAGTAACATTTCAATCGTTAATCGTCTCTAATGGATGAGGGAATTGAAAGAGATTCTTTGAAACCATCTTTGATTGCAGGAACAGGTCTCCAGAAGGATCACACTTTCAGCAAGCCATGTTTATCTGTCTGCAGTTTTCACTGAGCTGAACAAAGCAAGGATGTAGAAGCCTGCAGCTTCTAAAAGATGTTATGGGACCCATCAAATCCTCTTAGGGGAAAAATAACAATCCCAGCTTTCATCACTGGGTGGGAATGAACAGCATTGAAGATCAGACACTGAATTTGTCTATTTTTCTTTTCCTGCCTTGCTGAACATCTCATGAAAGCCTTTTGGAAGCCCCTGATGACTCTTGTGGTTCTAGACACGTGACCTGATCAGTCTATTGTTGGTGTTATCGAGGGCAGTCTTTGCAGTATAGAGATATATAGTCTGCTTCTCCCACAAACATCTGTGTGCTTCCTTCCATGCCACTCCCCAAGTCCTTCCTAAGATGATCTGCAAACCCCATCCTCATTTAAATCCCTCTTAGAAACTCACTTCTGCTACAACACCTACAAGAAATTAGTGTACTAAGGACTTGTCTACATTTACCACGCTGCGGCAGCACAGCTGCACCAGTGCACTGTAGCGCTTCATGAAGACGCTACCTGCACTGACGAGAGAGCTTCTTCCGTCGGCATAGATACTCCAGCTTCCTGAGACGTGGCAGCTATATTGATGCCAGAAGCTCTCCCATCGACATAGCGTTGTCTACATTGGTGGTTAGATTGGTTTAACTGTGTCATTCAGGGCTGTGGATTTTTGCTGGATCAGAGAAGTCTAGGTCCTCTATTTATTTTATGGATGAATTGCTCATGTACATGGAGGGAGTTTGTTGAATGTTGGGATACAGGGGAAGATGGACATTGGAACTGGAGCCAGGAATGGGTACAGGAGGAAGATCAGAAGGCTGAATTCTCCCACAATTGAGAGTCTTTAATTTAAAAAGCAAGAATGACAAAATATATGTAATTAATAAGCTTTGACCTATCGCCATCCTGCTCCATATTCTCCCTTTTGTCTATATTGTCTTTTTAGAATGTCAGCTGTTCCAGTGCAGGTTTGTGTTACCCACAGCATTTAGAAAAGGCCTCATACATAGGAGATGCTACTGCAATATAAATAATAAATAGCAATAACAGAGTATTTCTTCCCCTCCCCAGAAAGATGCCATAAATCAATATGCTTAGATTGTAATTCTTTAGATTACAATTACTTCTTAGATTGTAAACTGTTTGGGACAGGCAACATCTTTTTGTTTTGTTTGTACAGTACCTAGCACAACGGTGGGCTGGTCTGTGATTGGAGTTTCTAGGGGCTATTGCAATACAAACAAACAAGCAAGCAAATAATGAGCACAGTTACTAAATTAACAGACTGACCTGGGAGACGTTTCAGGAGAGAGGCCTAATCTAGTCTAATCTGATTTATAAAGATTTTGGGGAAAGAGAAGTGCACAACGTAAGGAAAATATTAAAAAATACACCTCTGGTAGGGTGTGAAGTAGAGGTCCACAGCTCCAGTGCTCTGGACAGCACAAGATGCAAGCTTGCTTCCAGACACTAGTCTCCGCTTGTCAATGTAGCAATCTCTGTCAATCACGCCAACAGGCTGTGAGGCTGTTCCTCATTACTATACATTGGTGACAGACATCTACCGCTGACCGTCCAGGAGATCTGATGAAGACGTTTGTCAGCACTTGTCATTTTTTGAATGCAAACAGTGAGCATGGTTACACTCCTCCTGAAAGGCTGCCTTTGGGATAAGCGGTAAAACTGCTGCCTTGACTGCTGTGGTCATGAAAGATTCCATGGCACTTCTTACAAGGTTTGGGATGTTAACCCTGTTATGGTGGCCAAGTTTTAATATATTCTGCCTTCCTAAATTACCCCACAGTTTCAGCTGGATACCGTGTTCCTCACTCTGTCTTCCAAACTGTTATGTTGTGTTGCTGTGCACTGTTAATCATCTGCCCTTTTCTGCTTCTGCGGGGACTGCATTTCAGTGGTGGTGAAGTGATCTCAGACAGAGCATTTGCAAAACACATTGAGATCCTTGTATAAAGGGCCTTATTATAAATGCCAGTCATTACCGTTAGCAAAGATCTCTCTCTCTTCTAGTGTGTACATATTATTACAATCACCAAAACTTGAATCTGTTCACTTTAGAGAGAAAAACCACACAATGGTCTTGCCAAGATTCCCTGCATCACCTGGATAATCCCTGTAAAATCCCTCCCTTTGTTCTCTGTATAGCTCTTGCTATATCTAATATCCCTTTGTCTTTATTCCTAACTAAAGAGAGAGAGGGAGAGACTTACCTAATCCATTAACAATGATTCAGAACACACATGGTTAAAATAAGTGAGAAGCCTGGGAATCAGAAACATTCACAATTTCACTGCCACTTTCAAATAGGAGCTTAAAAAATATCTCCCACCAGCTGGTCTATAAGATGTGTGACTTGTACATTTGTAAGCTACAAAAGTCCACAATCTCACAGAACGTTAGGCCCCATCAACCAGAGCCCACAAGTCATGACCCTGCGACCCGGGCTCTGTCCTTGCTAAGCTGAGGACCAGATTCTGGCTGCAAATCACCTGAGCAGAATTCACTTGTGGAGGGAAGCTTTCCACTGGCATAAAGCCAGCCAAGGCAGCCCCTGCACCAGCTGGACCCATCCTCACCCTATTCTCCAATCCAGGAGTTAGCCTGGGGGAAGGGAGGGGACATGGTGGCATTTGAGGGACCTTGCACCAGTTGCATAAAGTACAGCCGCACCGAGGTTGCTCCACTTCATGCTGGGGCTGGGCCAGCACAGAAACAGGAAGAAGTTACCAGTTCTCTGAGGTCCTACCCCAACAGTCCAGAATGGTCTCAAGTTGCAGGGCGGGAGGTCTAGGTTGGACATTAGGAAAAAGTTTTTCACTAGGAGGGTGGTGAAACACTGGAATGGGTTATCTAGGGAAGTGGTGGAATCTCCATCTTTAGAGGTTTTTAAGCTGAGGCTTGACAAAGCCCTGGCTGGGATGATATAGCTGAGGTTAGTCCCGCTTTGAGCAGGGGGTTGGACTAGATGACCTCCTGAGGTCCCTTCCAACTCTAATATTCTATGATTCTATGAGAATATGTCCTACTGTTCAGGCAGCTGCTTTGGGAAATTCATTGCCTTATGTATCTGATGTCGAGACCATCTGGAAATAAAGGAATTACTCAAATCAGTCCTTGGGAAGGTTCTGCTGCATTTACTAGGGCTAGGAGCTTGAATTCCCTGTGAAATGCTTTATTCCTTGATGTGGCTCTGGTAAGTGCCAGGGTCTCTGATTCAAGGTATCTGAGCAGCTGAGCCAGACGTCAAAACAAACCAAGCGATACTATCAGTGGTTCCCTTGAAAATGCCAACCCAGAGTGGCAAAGAAGCCCGAATGCTAAAATGAGTGGGACCCTCTAATCTGTGGAATTGTCAGATAACAAGGGGGGCTGGAGCTGGGGAAGAGGGTGTCTGGGGAGGGAGGCAGCTTCTTAAATGTGGAAATTACACAGATGGAGTTTCCACTCAAAAGGCCTTATAAGGTGTGAGTTTTGGCAGAGCTGTTGTGGTTCCCATGGAAACCCAATGAGACTGGAGCCAGAATGTCTAGGGAGAAAGATGACAGCAATATATTGTAAATGCATTGTAATTGCCCCTGGAACACACCAACTGGAAGCCTCTGGCCTGACTCAGCACACTGGAGATATGTTGTTGCTTACTGTACAGAAACCTTTTTTTCAATCTCTGCATCCACTACATATGGCCGAGGGGCCTTTTTTTTTTTTTTTTTTTTTGGCGCAAAGTAGCTTCTATTTTCTGAGATCAAGCCCTTTCTGGAACACCTTGACCTCAGGCAGGCAGGCAGGATATGCCCTGGGAGCCAGGCTGTTTAGTAGATGGTACATTACACAAATAAAGAAATCTCCATAACAACACTTCATTGGCTCCGTATATGGAAGGCCCAGTCTGTGCCCTCACTGACAGCACTTTGCTGCACCAGATGCTCAGTCCCTTATGTGATCTCCTCTCTCTTTTAGCTGCAGTTCATCTACCAGATCTGAGGCAGAGGGGCGTGGCAAGGTACTACATGCTATGGAAAGATGATGGCAAAGTTCTGTTCTCTTCCCTTTAGGCTCCCTCCTAAGCTAATACTGCTTCAGAGGTGTTAGCTTACCTCTTGATGGGGCTTTTCGATTATGTTAAACCAACACATTTGCGCTAGCACCACTGAAAAACACTCCTTCCCTCCCTCCCCACCCCAGGAAAACAGGCCCAGAGGGAGACCATAGCTAAAGAATGTAGCTAGAGGTAATGATTTGGCCAGTGCATACACAAATGTCAGCATTAGCTCCAACCCTGTTTATGATAGCCATGCTGCCCAGTGCCTCTGTGTAACAACGCCGCTTGTGCCAGGGGGTCACACTGTATTACTGTAGGGCGTAATGTATCTTCATTTTATTCAGGGTTATTTTACCTCTTAATAAATCCCAGGCGATTCTCAAGAAGAACCTGTTTCCAAATGGAAAGGAGGGGTTACAGACAAACCATTAGTGATCAACAGGCAGTTGGGGCATGGACTTGCAGATGTGTGTCCAAGGACAGGATGCACCAACATCCATCCAGCACAAATCATACCATCAGTGTCACGGGATGGACTTGGAAAGAATCATTGGCTTCCTCATTTGAATGGAAGCTTTGACAACTGGCACATTGAAAAGTCATAATAAAGGCATGATCCTACACAGGGGTTTGCCCCAAACGTCTAATGAAGTCGATGGGAGTTGATGACACTCAGCATCTCTCAGGTTTTATCCCACCTTCTGTTCTGTAACCAGTTAACTGCAGCTAGAAGTGTATCCAAAGGAGCAATGGGCAGTGTGCATACAGCAAAGGTTTAAAATCAAGTCTTGCTTCACTCTGAAGGAAATCGTGAGACTCACATTATTTTTACTCACACAGTTGGCTTTGGTACAGAAGACAGCCTGGGCTACAGCTCATCCTAAAACTCACCCAGCCCAGTTAGGTTGGAAAGAGACAGACCTGGGAATACAAAAGGAGCTCTCATTCTCCATCTGACTAGCGCTTTGTGAGTTAGGTTATGTTTGCATAAACTGGACCTAATTATTAACTGCAAGTTTTCCTTTCTGTATCCACTTTGCCTTTGAAGGTTATTATTAGCAATATAATAATAGTTATTATTAATGGCACCCTTAACTCTGCACCCTCATGCAAGATAACATCTGTGATAATATAACTGGGGAATGGGACTATTTGGCTTCTTTTTTCTTTTGATTGTGTTTGCACCTGCAAATATTTTAGGGAGTGAATTTACTGGCAGGAAATACATAGAAACAAGTAATTATTAGAGAGTATTAGGAATTACATGGATCTAATAAGGGAACAGAAACATACCATATGAGCTGTGAGTCCCATCAGAACAAGCAACATAGGGTGAATACCAAATATTCACTGTGATCTGCTTGTGTGATATCTAGAGAGGAAAATTATTTGGTGCATCATTTTGAATAATGAATAAATTTGAGAAAATTATACTATTTTTGCCATTTCTGAGAAAAGAAGAGATAAAACTCATCCAATAAATTATTCACTGCCATTTATTCAACCATCCTTACTGAAGCGAGAGAACATTCACTAACATGCCCAGGCCAGGTAGAGAGCTAACCAGATGCCATATTTTGACTTCCATTTGTTTCACTCATGAATTTCCAAAACAGATATAGAGTTAATCTGCTCTTGAGATCCTGAGTATGCCCTGGAGCACATTGGATGAGAAGTGCCTGCCTTGTCTTCTTTGCATCCTAATTAGCAGAACACCATGTCTGAGCCAGGTGTAACCAACTATCTGCAGCCCAAGATGGGACAAAGGCATGAAGTATACAGGGGGAACTCTTGGCTCCATAGAATTCAGCTCTATGGAAAACTGCAATCTCATTTTGATCTGCCTCACTCAGTCCTGTATTTCTCTTTTTAATCTCTAATTTTTCTCTTCTTGAGCTACCTCAGCATTATTTCATGGCCTCTCCCCATTACTGGCGGGCCATGCAACTGAGACCTTTCTACCTTTCAAGATATTTCTGGAAAGAAGGATTACCATCTGCCTGCTGCAGGATTTAAATTCACGCAAAGATGCTCTGGCTGATTTTGCCATAGTGCTTTGCAAACAATTTCTGAGTATGAAGCTGAGCAGGATAAAGAAAAAACAAAACCTGTCTGGAAACATTCCAAAAATGTGCTTTCATCTGCACCCAAGCAAATCCAAAGTAGCTCCATTGATTTCGGTAGTGTTTCTCTGTATTTATCACTGTAATCGAAATCAGAATCTGGCCCTATATCACTATCATCAGATAGCTGTGAGGCTTATTTTAAGATGATGCTTCAGCTTTGTGATATTATTGCGGTTAGAGACATGTGCCCATCTGTTCTCCACGCAAAGCTGCTCTTGCCAATTGGAAAACTGTCACAGTAGGCATGTCCTGGAATCTGCGGAGTTTGGAATGACACATGCTTATGTCGTTTCCAAGGTTTGGATATCACTTTAAATATTCAAGGCAACTTATTCCTATTGTGTAACTAATTTAGCTTTGCAGAACTTCCTCATAGGGAGCACAACTGTCCCACCCTGAGATTCTACATGGCTGGGAAACAAAACCATTATTAGCATGAAACTCACCCTCCTTAATTGTATGGAAATCACAGTTGCTAAAGAGATTAATACTTGGAAAAGGTGTGTCTGCCTTGGAGAAGAATGGAATGGTGAGCATTTATGGCACCTGGACAGTCTCTTGGAAAAGACAAGTTGAATAGCAAAATCAGGACTGGAGGAAATGGCTTGGTAATTAGACCTTGGGGATGAGTTCTGCTCATTAGTTTTTACATATTTTTAAGAGGAAAAATAACTTTATTGTGTAAAGCATGAAGGATTCTTTCTCCAAGAATCAGGCAGCCCAGACAATACTGAAGAGGTTTATTCCCGATACCGGGAAGTCTGGTAAAACAGCTTCAAATTCATGTTGTTACAGCAGATGTTTATATACGGTTTTATCACATGGGGTGGGGGGGGAAATGGGTGGAGAGGGAGAAGCCTTACAGATAGGAGGGTACATGACGGGGGTGTAAGGAATGTGCTGTTCTCATTGTGAGGCTGAATCACTGAGTGGACATCTGGCCTTCCGAGGTATCAGGTATTTACTATAGCCATTGTCCTTGGGGATCAGGTATGCTCGTTAGCCATTTACATGAGTTTCGACTTACAACTTGTTAGCTGAAAACAAGTTCAAGCCTTACAATTGTTAGTCATTCGGTTTTCTTTAACAATGTAATATTAGTTATATAATTAAATAGGATTCTTATCCCTGTGTCCCAAGGAATACTTTTCCCCCTAAAAAACAAATATTTTGGGCCCCATGGAAGTTGTGCTATTGACTTCCTTGAGGACATGATCATGTCCATAGACTAGTCCATGATTTGTACTTAAGGATCTTAGAGCAAGGTTGGATGGCACAGTGGTATTGATACTTGAGCCCTGTTTATGTTATAGCCTTTGCCGTTTCTACCACCAGTGGAGAATTCCTGGTCCCAGCTTTCCCACGCTGTACCCACTTTAAGTGACCTCCTTCCAGCACAACCCTGCCACCCTTCTTTAGGCAATCTACAGTCAGTGTAAAAGGAGCAGGAACAAGAGAAACGGGATGCTGGCTGGGTGATGGGGAACTCTCCCCTGGCAATTGAATAACCTGAGACCCTTAAGGCAGGGGACAGTAAATGATGCAGAGCTGACTACGGGAGGGGGAATACACTAGACAGCAGCAGACTGACACACACGTGTCTTTTACCCTTAAAGTGTCTCTCTGGAAAATGGTTCCAATTTCTGTTCAGCTTTTTAACAAGGTGAAAGCCCAAGAGAGATTTTAATTAAGTATCTAGCTGCTGGTAAATTTTATATCCATCTGTTCCAGCCTGGAATTCATTTAAGCCTCCTTTCATTCAGGCTTAGACTTCTGCAGCTGGCAGGTCACCTGGTGGTGGGCAATGAGCGCTACACTCGGCAAGGCCAGAGTAATCCCCTGTGTAATTCTACTTACTGCGCTGCTGTTCTACAAGGGATGAACTTGGCCCTAAATGTTCAACAGCAGCAGCAGCAGGGACAGCAAATGAAGCTGTTTTCACTACTGTTTTCCCCTAAACTGAGCTGTCCATCTCCTGTATTTGAGGGCTGGGATCATTAACTGTAGGGCCCACCGTGCTCAAAGGCTGCTTGCTTCTCTCATCAAATAACAGTAGTGCCTGCATAACGGATCTCCTGTTAAAGAACATACGCTTTCCATGCACCAAAGCCCAACAGATCTAAGGGACAGGCAATCAGCTTCGAGCAGGACAAGGGGAAATCACAAAGGAATACTGGTTTAGCACAAGAATTCGTCAGTTAATAGGAGACGTTCTCTGGGCCTCAGATATATTTCATGAAACAGCAAAGCCCTGAGAAATGAACATACTGTAAAAGGACAATGATAATCAGAGTAATCAGCCCAGAAAGAACTGAAGGAAATGTGCTTATAGGAGGACAGAGAGAGCTTTTGTGCAAGGTGTGAAACGGGGCACTACACAGCTGGTTGAAGGAGCAGAGAAAGCAAGGCATGAAGTGTGCACAGAGCTGAACTGGATGGATCCTTCCAACACATGTGGTTCCTGATGGGCCCAAGAGAGAAATATAACAAGAACTAACTGGAAGTTAAAAGCCAGCCCAATTCAAATTAGAAACACAAACTTTTAATATTGAGGGTGATTAACCATTGCAGCAAACAGCCCAGGGATGTGGTGGATTCTCCATGTCTTGATGTCTTCAGATCAAGACTGGCTGCCTTTCTGGAAGATGTGCTTGTGTCAAACACAGGTCATTGGGCTAACACTACAGGATGTCAGATGAGATCAGTGGTTCCCAACCTGTGTACTGCGGGGGCTTTCAAAGTGGCCCACAGCTCCTCTCCTGCTGGACGCAGAAGGGAGCCACTGCTTAAGGACCCAGGCAGAGTGAGTTTCCCCTGGACTAAGACGGGTGCAGGCTCCTTGCTGCAGCCAAGGGGATGGGGATCTAGATCAGCGCTCCCCTTCCCCTGGCTGTACCAGGGAGCACAGCAAAGCACTCCGCCTCAGTCCATAGGAGCTGGGGTCCCTGCTGGAGCCGGAGGGAGGGGAGATCAGCACTTCCCTCCCCCAGCTCCAGCAGAGAACAAAGCGCTCGCCTGGGTCCATAGGTACCAGGGTCCCTGCTGGAGTCAGAGGGAGGGGAGCACTGATCTTCCGTGCCCCCTGGCTGCAGAAGGGAGCCGCTGCCTAGGGACCCAGGTGGAGTGCATGGGGCTACAGGACGTGTTCGGTTTCTCTGCTGCATTATGGGGATGGGAGATCAGCGAGGAGGCAGCCTCCTCCGTCTGGCTGCAAGGGGGGCGGGGTCTGCTGGCAGAGACTGGTGGCCCTTCAGGGTTGTAAAAATGTTATCTGTGGACCGCAAGCAAAAAAGGCTGGGAACCACTGGATTGGATCATCCAATGGTCCCTTCTGGCCTTAAAAGCTATGAATTAAATCACAATCCAAGGCCCAGCACCCTGAATGTGGGTGTTGCTCTGACCCAGATTTGGGTGATGAGGTTCAGGCCTATTTTTGTTCAGGAGACTCATTCTTTTTGTGCCTTTTTCCAGTCCCTCCTGATGCTCAGTGTGACCCCCCCTATCCCCACACACTTCATGGCTTTGCTGTGCGCCTCTCTCCAAGCCTGGCTGGCTGCGGGAATTAAAAGCATTTGCAAACATTTCCGATAGCATCAGGCATTGTATGGGCAGGTGCTGTGCGAGCTTCCCACGCACAGCTCTGCCAATGCACCTCTGACCTGCAGCACCTGCTCCTGCAGGCCCGGCCTCCCACACAGCGGACATTATTTATTTGCTGTGTTTATTTATAGGGGCTGTAGAGTGCAGCAGCCGGGCGCGCGAACAGCTTATTGAAAACAAACAGAAACATGCGAGTTGTCTTAATGCAGCTACGCAGCCTCCATCTCTGGCCTTAATAATATGTCAGATGGAGTCAATTAATTAAGAGCCAAATTCAAAACACTTGGGGATCTGAAAGATGAACTCTCCTGGAAGGCCAGGGATGAAGTAAACTCAGGCAGCAACAAAAGCATGCTCCAGGGAAGCACAATTGCCATGGCTGAGCAGCAGGGGGAAACACAGAACCAGATCCTTAGCTGGTGTAAACGGGCATAGCTCCACTGTCTCCAAGGTAACTACGCCAATTAACACCAGCAGAGGATCCAGCCCACAGACTCTAAATGAGTCCCATACCTTGCAGGGCTTGGAAGATTATAATTAGCAATTGGAATTGACTTCAGAAGAGCCACAGGTAGTCAACAAAGAGCAGGGGGGAAATCTAGGAGTTCACAATGACCCATCCCGCTCCAGAGACAAGCAGCCTCATTTTGTACTAGCTAAACATACTCCCCAAGCGTGGAGCATATTATAATAGTCTAGCTGGGAGGTCAGGATCGCTGCAGCAAGGTAACTCACCCCTGGCCTGTGCGATCATTGATTAAGTGCCAGCCATGCACCCAGCTCTGAAATAGCAGCTCACGCTATACCAGATACACACAGCCCAGAAGGGACACGCTGGGAGCTCTGCTTATTAATGTCTCACAGTTCATGGGCATGTGTCGCATTTCCCAGGCAAACTGCCTCTCTGACCCCTTGTGGTCATGTTGAGCCCATCCCTCCCGTGGATTCCCTCAGGTGGAATCACACCGTGCTCCATTCTCAGACCCGGCACTGAGTTGCAGTCTCCTGGTGCTAACTGTGATGACCTCAGCGGAGGCTGTCAGAGGCTTAGATCCTGCCGTTCTGTTCCCTGTGAAGCATGGACCAGGGGTTAATATAGTCACCAGGCAGCCTCCTTAAAGCACAGTGCCATTTAGTTAGAACCAAAGGATTTCAGAGAAAACAGGTCTTAAAATAACAAAACAGACTGCACTCCTGTAAGTTTTCCCTACGGCATGTAATTCCCCAGCTCTGGGAAGGCCCAACAGCTTTAGACTCCCTCTACAGACTCTCCCTCTATCAGCCCGTCTCCCTAGACAGCTCTGACATGTAAGCCCCTTCCCTTCCTCCCCACACACCCCTTTCTCCTCTGAGAAGCACCGTTTAACTCGGTAGTGGGCTTTTCAACTCCTGGCTCCTCACTTTGGCAAAACAAGGCTTGAGACAGGATCTTGAAGCTAGCAGTCTGCCCCACTGCCTTCCAAGGATGTGCTAGGGTGTCCTCACCTACAGCTTTTGTGGTGTTTTCCTGGGTGCTTTGCCCACAACCACTTGTTAAGTTAGCTTGAAACGGCCATACAGGAAATTCTAACCACCCACCATATACAGCAGCTTTACCTCCCTGAGCAGGTCACATATAATGTTCCTAAAATGCTTCCGCCTCCGTGTTTTCAGATTAGTACACGACTGTCACGGCATCACAGAGGTGTCAGATGTCGGGCAGGATTCGAATGGGGCAAGGAGCTTGACAATCCCGGGCAGGGAGTTCGTACCATGGGTAGGAGGCAGAATGGAGATGGCAGCAGGAGAAGGGCAAGAAGATGCACTGAGGCTGGCATTGCTGGCAGAGTGGAGACGCTAAAAGTAGAGGTCTGAGATGGAGGTGAGCAGAGCCTTGCAGAGGCAGACAAGAGGGTAACCTTGATTGGGTAGGCAAGGGGAGACAACAGAAGGATGTGGGGGGGGGGATAGGTGGGGCATGATCAGAGCCTTGGATGAGGATGGTAATATTAGCAGCTACATTTTGGACAAACTAGAGAGGGCAGCAAGGGCTCGGGAAGACTGGAGAGGAGATGGCTGCTGTAACTGGCTGTAAACTGTACCTAGGACTGACCAGAAACACTGTTAAACAAGCCCTTCCTATCTTCTGCATACATCTGCTTCCAATCACCTTCAGGGGTCAGTCACACCTGCTGGGCAAGAGAATGGCCCAGCTCCTTGGAACGTCAGTGCATGTTATATTCTAACCACACCTGCCAACCAGCCACAGGCAGTAAGGAGCCCTTCCTTCCATTGTAAATATTTAGGCAGCTTTGGCACCCCTGGCAGTGATGAAAGAATAGCATCTGCTAGGCTGGCATGCTGCAAGCCTCTCACACCATCTGCTAAAACACTTCGACCTTGACCTGCAACACACGGCCAGCCTGAAACCCAAGGCAACTCTACCGAGGTGCCTCAGTCCTGACTTGCAGGGCCTGTTGTTCTGGCCTGCCCTCTCCCCCGGGGCATATTTCTGAGCAGATGGGTCCCATATCTAGTATTGAGTACTTCTAATCCTCTCTCCCTCTTGGTACTGCCATTACAGCACCCAGCTTAGCTCACCTGCTGCTCCTGTTGCAACATCAGCACTTCCCTCTCCTAAAGCCAATCACATGTAGGGAGGACTCAGCTCAGCTCAAGAATGTCTCTCTGCCTTTGATCTTCAGCCACCCTGCCTAAAATTTCATTTTTGGTAAATAAAATGTGCATGGAGCAAACTATACCACCCCCATCTTCCCCCACCTAGCTCACATGATTGGTAGCAGAGAAAAGAGAAAGCCAAAAGGAGCAAACGTCACTGTAGAAGGGAAGGGGTTAAAGAGACAAGACCAAGAAAATGAAGACCTGAAGTGGGACCTTGCCTGACAACTGCTAAAATCTGTTTACTTTGGGGATGGGACACCACTGCTATTTTCAATGAATAGATCACTATTAAATCAGGAACAGTAATTGCCTGCCTGACCAGGGACTTGAACCCTGGGCCCTCAGATTAAGAGTATGATCCGCGACTGACTGAGCTAGCCAGAAGGTAAAAGGATCTAAGCACCTCAGGTTAGAAAATGCAGGCTCTAGAGACTTGGGCAGCATGGTTAGACTGGCTTTTCTAGACCATGCCCAGGTCTAATTAGATGAGTTTAGTGTGCACCTCCCCCACCATCTGCAGTGAATGAAAAAGCCCATCCAACTGATTTTAATAGGATACCCTGCAGGGGTAGACTCCTGCATAGATAAGAGTTTGGATACCAACTCACTGAAAACAGCCTCTAAATTTAGCTTAAAGAAGAGAGGAACACCAAGAATTCAACTAAAGCTACTAATCTGAGACCACTAGATAAACCTCCCCTTAGGGGTAAGGGGAGTGCCTCTATTGATTTATATAGGAGAACACCTGGGGCGGTGCTAGAGGAATCCCTCCAATCAGAACAAAGCTGAGCTGGTCTGTTCCTGGGGCAGAGATATAAAAAGCCAGTTCAATAGCAGCAGCCTTTTCCTTTAGCTATGGGGCTGGAGTACTGGGGGCAAGGGCTGTTGTTAATACAGAGGAGGCTGCTGTAGGGAACTAAATTAATTATATATATGAAGCCTGGAACAAGTGATGCCTAGGTGCTATGGAGATGGGTACATTAGAAACACCTGAGAGACACTTTTTCCCCCTCCCCCCCATAGTGGCTTAAAGTGAAACTGGCCCTTAAGGATCTATCTACACAGGGATAAAAAACCCAGGTCAGCTGGCTTGAGGTTCCAAGGCTGAAAAATTACTGTGTAAATGTTCAGGCTCTGGGACTCGTAGCCTCAGCCCTATGAGCTCATGGCAGCAGACCCAGGCTAGCTATAGCTGTCTGGTGGAAAATTTTATCCCTGTGTAGATGTACCTTAAATGTCTCATGCTGGTAACCTAGGCTCAGTAATGCTTCCCATTTGAGGCTACCTGAGATCACCCCTATCTCCAGCACTCCTGTTTCACTGAAAAAATCAGGGCATGAAACATTTTATTTTTAAATGCACAATAGGATGTATGTTTACTGCCACTATTCATCCCACTGCTCTGTGTTCTTTCCCTTCTTCTTCTCTTTGTTTGAATGAGGTCTCTCTAAGCTTGTTAGCGGGGGGAGAGGGGGACCATTTCTCTGTGTGTAAAGTGCCTAGTACACTGATGCTGGACAAATAAGTAATGGCTAGGGTCACACTCAACCTTGGGGATAAGTAACTATTCTCTCCACTTACAGACAAGTGAAGTGAATTATCTACAGTTGGAGTGAATTTGTGAAAGCTGTGAATAGAACTGCCTTGGCCTAACTTAGCTGGGTGTTGATCATGCTCCCTTTCTGTGATCTCTGGTTTATAAATGTTAATGGTGGAGTTAGAACTCTCCTGTGTTTACCAAAATGTGCAATGGATGGGCCTCCTGCGTGTTCCTACACGAAAACAATGTAGTCCTTCGTCTGCGGGCTCTGTGAGAGCCACTGTTAAACGCTATGCCCTGAAAGTGCGACACTGACACTTAACACTGCTAGCACACGAACAAGAAAAGGACCCTGTTACCTTCCAGCTCTGCTGTAAACAGACTGGAGGCAACAAAGGCAATGAGAGGGAAATGCATTTAATTCTCAAGGGTCATGTGGGATTAATGGAGGAAACTGACAAGAAAAAACATATCTAAAGAAGTACAGATAAAAGTACAGCACTGGGATCGTTTTAGGTGTTTTCAGCAGACTGAGGGCTGAGACTGGGAGTTCTGTCTTCTTTCACCTTGACAGCAAGTTCATTAATTCCACCTTCCATCCCTCCCAACATGCAGGAGTAGGGTCTGAGCGCACGCTGTCAAAGTGAGAAGGTGAGAATAACCAGGATATAGATGATCCCATAGAGGCAACCTGGTCACTTCCACTCACTGGGCAACCTTTGTTACCTGGACCTGTATTCACGCTGACTCGTCATTGGGATGTCCCATATGATCTAAGCATAATTTTGTCCAGCTGCTGCATGGCTTTTTCAATATCTCCTAGAACGGTGTGTGCTTTTCTAATTCCCCTTCCTGATTGTGCAGATCATTTTCAAATAAAGGCACCCACTGGTCCCTTTGGAAAGACAGTTTTTCCTGCCTCTACTTGACTGTAAACATTTTTTCCTGTTAAAAATTTGTTTTTCTAGTCACTTACCGACTTTGGCCACACTGGGAGCTCATGTTCAATTGATCATGCACTATGACCCCCAAATCTTTTTCAGAGTCACTGCTTACCAGGATAGAGTCTTCCATCGTGTAAGTATGGCCTACAGTCTTTATTTCTAGATGTAAACTTTTACGTTTAGTCACATTAAAACACACACTGCTTGCTTTTGCCAAGCGACCCAGTGACCTGTCCTCTCCATTGTTTATCATTCTCCCAAGTTTTGTGTCATCTGCAAATTTTATCCGTGATAATTTTGTTTTCTTCCTGGTAATTGATAAAAATGTTAACTAGCATAGGGCCAAGACCCAATCCCAGCGGGACCCCACTAGAAACACACCTGCTCAATCGTGATTTCCCATTTACAGACACATTTTGAGACCTATCAGCCAGTTTTTAGTTCATTTAATGTGTGCCATGTTAATTTTATACTGTTCTAGTTTTTTAAAACAAAATACAATACTAAGTCAAACACCTTGCAGAAGGTCAGGTGTATTACATTAGTGCTATTACCTTTATCAACCAAACTTGTAATCTCATCAGAATAGGCTGTATTTTCCATAAATGTATGTTAATTGGTGTCATGCTGGCTGGATTGGGGGTGGCATTTATGATATGTCTACAATTACTGGACCATCCTGTTTATCTTTTTAAAATACTAGTATTAAACTAATGATTATTAATGATTAGTATTAATGATTAAACTATTATTAATTAATGATTATTAATGATTAGTATTAATGATTAAACTATCACCTTTCTATCTCATAGCTGCCTCTTTATTTGTCTTCCTCTCTTACTACCTGTGTTCTCCCTCCATTAACTGCCTTTTCTCTTATGGAAAAACCCTTTGAACTTTGGATCTCAGAGCATTACAAATCTCTCATATGAACTGATTATTACTCTCCCTATTTAACAGATGGGGAAACTGAGGCCCGGAGATGAAGGGACCTTGTACAGATGACACAGCAAGTCAGTGGTAAAACTGGGAATAGAACCCAAGATTCCAGAGTCCATGTCCTGACCACAATACCCTCATTCCTCCCATCTGCTTTGTTTTCAGTGCCATACAACAGATTTCACAATGCATAAGAGGCTGTCCCAGGCACAACTGATATCACATTCAGGCATAGTGGTGCCAACCCACCAGACACAGGCATCATTCAGGGCGGGGGGGGGGAAGGGAGAGCTTAGAAAAGGCAGCTGTCCAGAAGGAGTTGGCAGCTAGTACCGAAAAAGCAGGAGAGCAAAGGCTCTTTCCAAAAAAGAAATGAAATAAAAATTAATAAGTAAATCTAAAAAAGCAGACGGAGAGTGAAGCTGCTTGAGTTTTCCAAGAAGGGTCCCCCCAGATGCACAATGGGAACATCTGTGCCTCCGCTTGCTCCTTGGAAGGGCCTCAGGCCGCAGAGCAATGCTGGCGTCAGCTGGTCACAGTGATGGCCTTGATGAGGTCCTCTCCCTGCTTCCTACAGGGCTGGGGCCACTCAGAGAAACCTGCTTGAGTGCAGCTACTCCTGCTGCTGGGCTTGAATGGCAGCCCGGGGCTGGATCTCAGCAGCTGTAAATTTCTCTTTTCACTTTGTCTTGTTCTCTAGGCTCCATATATTTCAAACAGACAAGTGTCCCACATGGGGAGGTGTGTGTGTGTGGGACGGGGGGGGAAGATGGTTGGGCCCAGAAACAACCATCCTTCTGTGAGGCCCATGAAAAGCGTTTTCATAAGGCCCTCGCTCAAAACGTTCTGTTATCAGGCACCCAGAAGCAGCATGTCAATACACTCCCTGCTCCTGGGAACTAAATGAAACTCTAAGTAACACACACTCCGCCTCAGTGGCCATTTGCATAGACATACATGGCCCATACTCAGCGCTGCTGTCAGATATAAACAAACAGGCTTTTCTGTATTGTTGCCAGCACTGCATAACAGCAAAAGGCTTGTTCCTACATTCTTGCCACACAAGATGAAAACACAAATGTCATAAGGATGGAAATTCACAGATCAGGATTAAGCCATCCTGCACATACTCGCAAAAGGTGAATAGAGAAGTGGTATAAATAACAATACTCTGCCTTTGTGTAGCATCTTTGATCTGACCCCTCTAACTGGTAGGTATTCCAATGAGCTGGCCAGCATGCATGTGCCAACACTGCCCTTTCCTGGACAGAGTTAGAACTGTTCAACCATGTGTCACACTCCCTCTACTGCTATCAGGTAATGAAGACTCCCTTCTAGTTCAGGTGCTAGCAGCCTTTGGTATGGAAACAAGAGGCTCTGAGTTGTAGCCCTGCTGTCACTTTCACATCCAGATGGCCCCCGTGCGCTGCACAGCGAAAGCCAGGACCTCCTAGAGAACCATTGACTTGCTACACCATAATTACCCCATTTTGGAGGTGGTGAAATGGAGGCACATGGAGGTGAAGTGACTTGGCCAAGGGAGCAATGGAAACCTAAAGCAGCCTGGGGGAGGCTGGGTGGGGGGTGAAGAATGGGTAGTAGCAACCTGAGGAAAATTCCATCATTCTAACCCTCTGCCCACTTCTGTCTTCTCCCACCCCCCGCCCTTTCTCAGCAGCTGCTGCCACCACGACCGCCTCCTCCTCCTCCTCCCAGTGGCCCAGGGCTCCACACTTGCCCAGCGCCAACAGAGGGAGCTTTAAGAGGGGAGACAGAGGCAACCCCTGTGCAGCAATTCCCCAGGGGAAAAGGAGGTAGGACAAGCAACCACAGTAGTCTGCTGTGGCCTACCTGACTGTGTGAGCTCTCAGCTGGGATGCAGACTGAAGTGACCCTAGCCAGCCCTGCTTTATAAAGGTGAATCTGACTGCAATGTCTGGGGTGAGGGGGGTCTTCCTCTCCAGGTTCCTGAGCAAGAGTTTGGAATAACCAAAGAGACCAGTCCCTGAAGAACCCATCCCAGTTCACACACTGAGACCAGTGCATGCTGGATCAGGACTTTGGGAATTTAGTGAGTGCTGGGCAGATGCCTTTGCAGTGCAGACATGGTTAATAGAGTTCATAGACACACACTTTCTAGGGGGGAGTCTTTGTGCCTTGATTTAAGGCACATTTAACTCCCAGTAACCGGGGACACACCAATTGGGTTTGCTAATCTAGGGAACAAACCTCCAGTCTCTCCTGTTGTGGAGGAATCCAGTCATTCCACTCAATGAGTATTGAACGGCTGGAAAGATGGAATAACCTGGGATAAGTGGTAGGGGGAGGAGATGGGGGCGGGGGGAGAGGAGGGAAGGGGTAGCTTTCTTTGAGCTCCCATCATCTGCTCTCCTGTTACAAATCCCTTCAACTCTTTTGTATCTCAAACATTTCCATGAGGGACTATATATTTTCCAGGGAGTAAGTTTGTGCTTTGTGGAATGCTTTGCACATTTACAAAACCCATCTCAATACACACAACTGGCCAGTTTTCCTGACATTCAAAATATGAGGCTATCTTTAAAATGGATTCACCATATAATGATGCAAAATTCCCATTTGAGTTGGCACACAGAAATATATTTTTCCTTCATAGGTTTTATGCCCTGATATATATTTAAAATGTATTGTGTTACCACAGGTATTTTAAGTATTAGGAAGCAGCCAGTTTTGGAATAATTTAATGTATTTAATGCATGTATATTATTAAATGCTGGCCAATATCTTTTATAAATGTATCACCAGTATACGGAAAACACATTAATACTAAATGCAGAACATACTGGAAAAGGTTGGATTGTATTTTTTTTATAAAGGTAAAAGAAATTATATGTTGGATGCTTCCAAATACCCAATCTACATAAAAATGTACAATTGGGTATTTGAGGTACAATAGCACACGACTTGGCCACAAGATTATCTATTAAGCTGCACTTATGGGATAAGAACTTGAGGTTCTCTTAGGCATTTTAATGAAGAAAGTTATTTGTAGGACTCCTTGCACTATGGAACAGTTCTGCCTTATATTCTGAGATGAATATGCTTTCAAGTGGGAGAGTCAGGGGGACGGAATGTACCCACTAGGAGACACAGGATTTGCATGAATCTTTCCAAAGCTGGAGAATAATTTTAATAGAAGCCCTGATCAAGGTGTCTGGAATTTTATTCTGTGGTTTGGTTAATCGTTTCTCTAATAGTGGCTGATTTAAAGGTTAACAAAGAGCCTCAGTGACAATTGTTGTTTTCCATTTTCCACATATAATCCACTACCTTGTCCCCCAAATGACGAAATACATGGACAGTGGGGAAGGATATAGACAAGAGCCCCAGAATCACCAATATGGGCAGCAGGAGCCTGGGTTGCAAACACTTTCCGTATGAGAAACTCTGCCTTGTATAGGAACCTACATAAACTTTCCACACCCCTCTGGGGCCTATAACTGCCACCTGGCCTTTTGTGAACCTCTTTATTAGGGACAATGGTTTGACATGCCAAAGGTCATGGGTTCGAGTCCCCCTGGGCTAGTAACATTTTATTTCCTTTAGGTTGTGAGGACTTCAGAAGTGCCCAGTATGTTCTGGTTGCTACTAGAAACAAATAATAAATAATAATTTTACCTCTGCGATTTCCAGCTTGAATTTGCCCACAGTACAAGTCAAAACAAGAAAAACAGCCAGCATGATCTAGTATATATGAAACTCACGCTGAGTTCTTTCTAATTCATACATCATTCATCAAGAGGAACTGAGATTTTAGGATGGGGTGTAAGTCAGGGCAGCGTATGGCTTCTGTGGCTTACACTTCCACATCTATACTGAGCCTACAGGGCTCAAAGTAGCTAAACCTCGTTTTTGTCAGCAAACAGTTATGACTCAGAAATTGCTTAGAGGGGCTGATCTATTCAGCAGCATGGTGCCATTTTTAGAGTCTCTCTTCAGACCATAACCACATATTAATATCATCCCAAAAAGGTAACAAAGGTTGCTCTATGTAGCTCTGGCTTTGATCTTTTCCACCTTTCTCTCATTTTAAGAGACTCAAGGATCAAGTGGCACATTGACATGCTGTGATATGTCATCACAGAGCGACCTTGTGTGACTCTTCCAGTGGAATTTGCCACGCAGTTGGTTGTGGCTTTCCCTTTAAAAAGGTGGAGAAGTTGGCTCCAGTAAGAGTGAAAGGCTCTCAGTATTGGTTACCTGGACAGAGAATGGAAACAGTAACTGCCCAGGCTTCTCCATGCAGGACTGCAAACCTACCCTACCTCTGACTTGCAGCAACGGCTGTTATTCTAGTCCTGGATCGTAACCCAGATCAGCTGATGTCCCACAAGTCTGACTTGCCTCATCCCTTGCTATTCCAGTCCATGGCCCTCCCTCATGGAGACTGACAATCTTGCCATGTGGCTCATTAGATGTTTTAAGTGAACAAATATCCTTTCAGGCCAAGTCTAAGTATCCACTTAGCTGGGGTTTTTAACCTCCCCAGCCATTTCTCCCAAATGTCAGAAATGTGACACCTGGGGTTTTGAAGTGATGGCTGTGGATGGCTTTTGCGTTTATAGGTTGAGGGTCCTGCTCCTTGGGTTCAGGAACTCTTGTCTTTGGTTTGGTGCTATCCTGCTTCATCTGCTTTGAGCAAGTCTATGTCTCTCTGCGGGAGCCGCCTGGTTGTATGGAGGGAAAGGTGCAAAATTCAAATGCTGAGACCTGTTAGCAACATCAGGAGGAAGGGGCGAGAGCACCTGCTCCCCTACCTGTCTGCTCAATGCAGAAAGATTGGACACCACATATACCTTTCACACAAAGCTGGGGAAATGCAGGCAGAGCGTCAAAAACGTTACAAGATGGAAAGCTCTGCCAGGCCTTATCTGGTCTATGATGTCCTCACCCGTCTATTCCTTCACCAGCCAATGCAAGATTGTTCCCTCTTGTCCATTTGTCCAACCTAGCTTTACAAATCCCAAGTGATGCAGCCCCTAAGCTTTTTCCCTGGGAAACCATCAGAGGGATGGTTCAGGAGTTACTGAGCCAGGAACCAAGCAGAGGCAGGAAGTCTCAGGAATTCCAAGAATGAAGCTTCCAAAACAGAAGTCACATGCAGAGGAAGGAGCCCTGGAGACTCTGCAGCATTAGGAATGGGTCTGGGACAGTGTCAGAAATCTGTGCAGGAGCTGTAGAGGAGAGAAAGCAAGGCAGCTGGAACTTCGCCTTTAGGATGTCAGCATGGGAAGACATTGGGGAAGAACCAGTGTAGCAGGAAGTTGGAGAACCAACCCCCATGTGAATACAGTGAGATGCCCACCAAGACTAGGAAGTGGCATGAGATCCCAGCTCAGAAAGATTGAAGGACCTCTAACTTCCATCTTCACAGCGCGATTCCCTTCCGGGCTTTCCCTGCTGCCTTAGGCTCCTTCAGTTCCCCAGCATAAACTCAGATTGACTTTAACCTTAAATAAATGTAAAGCATTGGAAGAGAACAGGTTTGTGGTTTTAACTGGGTAGCAATCAAGTTTTGCTCTCGGTATTGGGACACCCTTTATACTCTGGCTTCTATGAAAGCCAATGCACAAAACCTAAATGATGTCCCTCAAGAATAAACCAGAAAGCCCTGGTAGTTTGCAAAGGAGGGGTAGACAAAGGTTACGCACGCCCCATGGCTCCTGCATTTGTGCTTCGTGCCTCCCTTTGCAAATGATCCCCTGGGGACGAACTGTCCCTTGCCCGATGAGTGTTCGTCCCTCTCCTGGTTGCAGCTCAAGCTAAGATAGGCACAATATTGCTGCTGTTTCAGCTTCTTCCCGCGGTGATCACAGCACCGTTGGCACTTCAGTTTTAGTGTTATCATTAAATGAAGTGATTGTCGCCAACACGTCTGGCGTCGTTTGATTAGCCCAGCTGTCAGTGCAAACAGCACGGTTCTGAGCTGCGCTTGGAAGGGGTGCGGTTTGGTGGGTGGGTCCTGGATCCAACTTGCGCTGCGGCCAGCTGAACGGCGTCAGCCTTGGACTAAGCTAAGAATGACCAAGTCTCATTTCACTTGTGACCCAAGCCACATGCAAACCCAGGTCTTCAGAAAGAAGTGAAAACTGGGTGCCTTCCCCACCCCCACCCCCCAAGTGAGCCATTACAGCGCACCTAGTTTATCTCCCTGTCTCTCTGCTCAGACACATTTGCACCATCCTAAAACATTCCCTGGCAAACTCAGTCTCTCTTCTAAACGGCTGCCAGAGGTGCTGCTATACCCCTCCGTTAGCTGGTAGGTGTGATACAGACAACAACAAGCAGCCTAAGGGCACCACCTAGTGAATAACTCTACAAACATGATCCTAAATGCCTCAGCTGGTAGAAATAAAACAGAAGACTGTGGAACTAAGGGCTGGGTATTCAGCAATGCAGGTGGTTTAATAGCTACCGATTGCACCTGCTCTGCTCATCTATCTTATCTATCTGTCATTATTAGTTATTTGTATTAGAGCGGTATTGAGAAGCCCCATCAGATTACAGAGGCCCCCCCCCGTGCCAGGCGCTGTACAAACACGTTAAGAGACAATTCTTGTCCTCATGAGTTTACAATGTAATTATATAAAAGACAGACGACAGGTGGGAGAAAGAATGTAGCGATTTATGGGTCAGAACCTTCCCTGGTGTAAATTGTCATAGTTCCATTGACTACAATGGATCATTTACACTTTGGAGGACCTGCCCCTAACCCTAAGGACAATAGACCAGATAGTGTCTATCAGACTGGGTTCTTATACTGGGCCCATCATTGTGTCTGCACTCCTCCTGCATCACGAAGGTCAAGAGGGGGGCCAGTGCAAAGGAGCAGAGAGGTTAATATTTTGATTTTCACAGCATCTTTCATTTTTTTTCAGAATGCTGTGTTGCAATGCAAGGACCACGCGCTCCACTAAGAACAATAATCAGATGTCTACCACACTTTGTAGCCAGAGACCTTAAAGCACTCCACAAAGCTGAGCAAGCAGCATTATCGCTCTCTACCTCTCCTTTTACAGATGGAGAAGCTGAGGTAGAAATTATTTGGGCCAAGGTTGTACAGTGTTTCAGTAGCAGAGCCGGGCACTGGAACTCAATCATCGGACCCCCAGCCTCAGCCCACAGCTGCCCAGTTCTCGAGCCGTGTTTATACTTCTTTCAAAACATGCACATGACAAGACGCTTTAGCCCTAAACACTAGACGGTCCGTTTACCAGGCATCAAGGATCTCTTGCCTTATTCCACATGGAGCCTAAGTTATGGATGTAGTTATACCAGAAGCTCTGAAGATCCATTAGATGGTTCCCTTGAAACTAATGCAATGGGTTCATTATCCATACTGGGCTTGTTTCTACACATATATCTAAGATGAGTGGCCACAGCGCATGTCCCCAGGGGGTGATCAAAACCCCTCTGATTCTTGAGCATTACTGTGGTTATTCTATATTGCAGAAAAAGGATCATTTCACTGCAAAGGGCAGCCCTCGCACTGTCAACCCTCTCCCCAGCTGTTTAAACGGTTGACCCATGCCATGCTTTCATGTCCTCTGCGACACAGGCGTGGCTGCAGGGTTTTCTGATTTTTAAAAATCATTTAGTAAACCAAAAAGAAACGCAGATCCATTTTATTAGTGCCACATGGTCTATTTTAAAGTGACCCCACATGGGGCTTTCACTCGGCCCGTAACGGGCTCATCACTGTGCACTTTCCTAGGAGTCTGTCCCGTAATCTCCAGGGCAGCTGTGCTTGGGAGCGCATCTGAACCGACAAGACACAGAAAAGCAAGAAGTCTCTTAAACGAAGCCAGCTCCTGTTGACTTGGCAAACCTGAAGAGCTCCAGGGCAGCCCTGGCGTCTTCCACAGAGGAGTGGCCCTCTCCACCAGTCTGTAAAACAAAAGAAGGGCCCCAAAAGTGAGGTGGTGCAAGTAAAACCAGACTGGAAAGGTCAAGGTATCCAGATGGACATTCAAAGCTTTACTGAGACAACCCAGCTGGGCATGTCTCTGCCTGAGGGATCACTGTGGCATCCAGGACACAACCAAGCACAGTATTAAACTGGGTTGGGAGGCGTCCTACCCTCTCTTCCCTTTGCACAGGTACCTGCCCCCTTCATGGGAATGACACACATGTAGACCTCATGGTGTCCAGCCGTTCCCCAAGGAGTGGAAAACTCGGGATCCTCAGGACTGGAAGGGTGGCTTATTCTGATCATGGGGTGGGGTAAATGAGAGAAGCCAACATTCCCTGCATGAACCCGGCACACCCTGAAACAACAACAGACAAGAGTCATTTTACTACAGGAAAATAGAGGGAGGGTGGAGTAATAGCTGGAAAGTCTCTCAGTAGGAGTCTGTGTGCCCTTTGATACACAGTGCAGGGTACAGCCTCCTCGCCCACTGGTCCCAGGCCCTGCTCTGCTCTCTTTGGAGCCATCAGCTACGCACTTATATTTTCCATGCTGGTTTCCAGGGAGGTTGGTCCTGACTGCACTGTATCATTTTTATACAGCTCCAGACAGAACCGTTTCCAGGCAGAGACGCCTGAGGGGAAGGTGTCAGGCAGGGACTGCAAACGGTGCTGGCTCTTAGCAAGCTCGTGATTGGAGCTCAGCACTCCAGAGTCTCCTCCACAAGCTGCAGTGAGCATAGAGACGGGCTCAGGGATTAGCCAGGCAGCCCGGTAATGACTGCTCTGCGGGCCCCAGAGGGCATCACTCATTCGACAGCCAGACCAAGTGACACTGTGATTATTGTATTACTGTGTTTATGAAGGTGCCAAGTGGGGCAGCGTTTGCTGCTGTTTCTGACAATAGCAGAAATCCAGGTGACAGGCAGGGCAGGTTTCCTTACAACTGTCCACACATTAGCTTGATGCTGCCCCCATGACAGGAAACACACATGCCTAATCGTTGCGACTCCTGGCCCTTATTCCAGGGCCCAGATGTCCCTAACTATACTGAACTCCTTCCCCCACGTTGAAAGCTCTTCTCCAGTGAGGTGCTGCCCAGACATTAATGAGGGGCTCTCTCCACAACCTTCTACCTCCCGCAGAGATGTGTGGGTAAAACATTCTCCTCCTACCCAGCTCCCTCAGTCCCTGCACTACACGCTCCAGCCCTGCACCTCTGCCCCACCCTGATTCCCATTCCCACTCCTTCCAGCAAGCTCCTCGAGGTGGCTGCCCTACCCAACAGCTGGTTTTCACAGCCACAGCAGGGGCAGGTGTGTTGTCCTGCTGCGTCGGGCAGTGGGGTGGTTGGTGACTGAGGCTCCCCTTGCTGATGGGGCAAGGGAGGGCCATAGGACTCGCAGTCCGTACACCTGCAGCTTGGCCCCTCTCCTCTCCTCTCCTCAGCTGCATCCGGGGTGCAGGGATTACGGGGTCCCGCAGGATACAGGCGGGGAGTTCCCCTTGCAGCACTCAGGGGCGCTGATGAGCAATGAGCAGAGCCGGCCGAGGCGTTTGGGGGCTGGTTAGAAACAATGTTTGGTTGCCTGCCTCCAAACAGAATCAGCTTCTGCCTAGGACAGTCACAGGCCCTCGCCAAGGGCCGGGCTGAGGATTGTGGGGTGTTTTCGAGGCAAAGGATTGTTAGATCCTTCTTCTCTGGCTTCCTGCTGCAGCGTGGCGTCTACCTGTCTGTTCCTTTCATTTGTAGCCAGTGGTTTGCATCAGTTTAACCTCTGCACAAGGAAAAAAGACTAGAGATCGTCTCTTTTAGGTTAAAACGGAGATTCTCCTTGACAGGGCCCAAAGGCAGCTCCATTAACAAGGGTCTCCTGCCCCAGCTAATCAGTGCTATTATTTCGCATGAAGATTGTCCAACACTGTCACTTACAGGGCCTGCAGACAGCAATGCCAAGCAATGATTTGCTTATCCAAATGGTGGCCATGACCTGCAGTGCAACCCCCAGACCCTGGCAGAGTGGGCTGCTATTTGGTCCAGTTCCCACTTATCCCCAGTGTGGTTCCGAAACCATCAAGGGCTGTGGCTTGGATATGCCCTGAGCTACCAAAAGCCCGTGAACTCTCTCTTTCTCCAGGCATTTTCTGCTCTGCCCATCATGGCAGCACCTGGGCATGGGTCTCCTCTGTCAGGCTGCACATGTGCTGATCGAGAAGAGGAGAGTTCAGCGTTGTAGCAAGACAGCCCCGGTCCAGCTCTCGCTTCATTTCTGCATTGAATGGAGAATTCTTCCGGTGCTGCTGACATTCGTCTCTTGGCACCCGGAGCTGAAAGGGGGAACTGGAGTGACTATGCTGGACACATCAGTTGTTTGGTTTGGGCTATTTAGGTTCTGCCTCTGTGATCCCACACCTGGGAGGTGCCAGGTGCTTCCAGTTCCCACTGACTTCAGCTCCTGACGTCCGAGGAGCAGAGGGCATTCACTGCCTCCCAGGATTGGGCGCTTTCTGAGAGGATCTTGCCCTTTTTTCTTATCCGCCGACAGTCACGATGTGTAAGTGGCTTGTTTTCATTAGGGAAAGGCTGTTGCTAGGCCACACCAACCCCTCTCATTGGTGAAAATGGTTCCTTGCAACCAATCAGTGGGTCTCTGCTGGAGTTCACACACACCAGCAGCTAAAGCGCTAAGCGACTGGCAGACGTGCCTATTCATTTTTAGCTCACACCTATTGCTCCTCCTGGCCAAGCAGGTTATTAAGGCTCCTGTGTTTTTAATTTTTAACCGACTGTAGGTTTTCTGACTTCAAATTTGCAGTCCCAACAGAAACAAGAAGAAGGATGTTCATGTGGTGAAGAGGCACAGGGCTGAAAGCCAGGACACCTGGGTTCTAGCTCTGACTCTGCCCTAGGCTCCCTGTGTGACCCTGTGCAAGACATTTAATCTGTGCCTCTTTTCCCCATCTATAAAGTGAGATAACAATCCTTTCTTCCTCCCACTCTTTGTCTGTCTTACTTATTTAGACAGTAAACTCTTCTGGGCAGGAATTGTCCTTCACTATGTATTTGTACAGCACCTAGCACAATGGAGCCTCTAGGGGCTACTGTAATAGAAATAGACAGCTCCCACTTCCAATCTCAGGGATCTGGGGTTACCGCACTTAGAGGTGTTCTTTGTCCATGCTTTTAAAACTAGAACTGTGACCAAAGAAAAGCAAATTGAGCATTGTGAAATACCTCAGATCCTCTCCTCACCACCCTCTACTGGAGACCCCATACAAATAAATCTTTGACCACTCCACAAGAGCTAGAAATCTGTTCACTTGGGTGCATCAGAAAATCTACGGCCCAACACTTCCATCAAAGCACCAGAAGAACCAGGGAATCAGAGACAACAGGTCGCTAGTGACAAATCCTGTGAGATGGGTTTCCCAGCTCAGAGTCAGCACTTGTCTCCCTCAGCTGCTGCTACTTATGTTTCAAGCCCTGAAGAATGACCTAGACACCTCGCAAAACAAGCAGAGACTTTCCCCCACCCTAGAGAGGGCTAGACATGCACAATGAGTGAGGGACACAGACAGACAGACAAAGGTAAAAGGGAAAGGAAGCATAAGGGAACAATAAAATCATGCAGTTCCTCAGGAAGCATAAGGGAACAATAAAATCATGCAGGGGTAATAACGGGGTACTGCATAGGAGCAGGGCTCTTGCAGAATTGGGGACGGAGACACATGGTTCCATTAACTTCCCCCCTATTCAAGCTCTGGTGGGAGAGGAAAGGCTGCCAGGAAGTACATAAGGTCAGGGGACCAAGCCATGAAAGGATTCAAATTGCAAGGTGCCCCTCTATGAAAAACTGCTTTTAACAGAATTAAAGAGGAAAAAAGCTTAATAAGAAAGATGTGAAAGCAGAGCTCAGCTGGAATTGTCACATGTGTTGCTCCGGGAAAGGCTGTTGCTAGACAGAAGTAAATGCCTGTGTGTCACCTCATCTTCTCTCATTGGTTAAAATTCACTCCAATGACAGGCTCCTCAGTTACCTGCTACTGCAGCTGATTGAAAAGTTAATTTGACGATTTAAAAAAAAAATAAGAACCTTAAGTTCTCATTGCTAGGATTCCGGACTCCTATTAGTCATTATTCAGGAGTATTTGGATGCAAACCACTTATTTATGAATCCTAAAAGTGATGTGAATTTTAGCGTGGATGAATATTCATCCAAATATTCATTAACCAGTCATCCTCTTGTTTAAAAGTGTTCAGTCATCCAATCAGGGAGCAGAAACACCACCATGTGACTTCGGTGATCCAACAATGCAGATAAGAGCTAGTTGAAGAAAAACAGTGATTCACTGAAACTTAAGTGAATATTCACAAACATTCTGAGAAACTCCAGATTAGCTCTTGAATGATTCACTAAACAGCAAAGGGACTGAATTTGTAACAGGTACTGTTCATAGCAAATACTGCAACCTGTCGTTCTCCTCCATCAGCCAGGACTGGCTCATTGGGAAACCATGCCCCTTTCACCAGCAACAACCCTCTCCAGCCATTAGCCCTAGCATGATTTTCTTCCTTACCTGGATGCTTTTCTTGAGGAGCTTTTCACAAAGGACCTTGAGGGAGACCCGCCTGGAGTTCCCCAGCCCACTTTTCTGTCTCAGCAACCAGTCCTTGGACGTGTCATAGACTCGATAGCGACACATGTTTTCTTTCAGTGCTTCAAAGTCATGGCGTAAATCATGGCCAACCACCAGCTTGCCTCTCAGGAGCTGTAAAATCTAGAAAAGGCAGCAGAGAAGCAACGCTCACACCATGCAAAAGCCTCAAGGGCCAAGAGAGGCGGCTCACAGTTGGGCCTTAGCTGCGTTGTTACAGTCAAACTTTCCCACAGGGCAGAGGATTGTTCAGAACTGGGGCTTTGGGCTTGCTACAGATGAGGGAGGGTGCAGCTTGCACGCATCTCTAAAAGACTCATGATTGCAGAAAGCCTCTGACATTTTCTGTTGGTCTCACACAGAAACACATCATGCATCAAAGCCATATTTTCAGAAGCACTCATCACCCACAGCAGGGGCCAGATTACCAAAAAGGGCACAGCTCTCAGCAGCACTGAAGGAGTGAAAACCTGGGCCCAGTTATGGGTATGGAGCCCTTTTGAAAATCTGTCCCTACTAGTGTATCTGTTATTGCCTATTCAAGACATATCACAATTGTAAATCTGAACATCACCTACGCTGAGGCATTTTAATGTGCAGCACTTTAGAAATGTTCTTTCAATTCCATTTCTTTTGTGTGCCGTATTTTGTCATTATTTCTGCATTACTTATTTTGCTTAATGTTTTCCCTTTCTTGTCTGTGTCTTATTTAAATGCAGCCTCAGTCAGAGGACCTACAAGTACAATATCCTTAAGACTTTGCCTTCCTCTATTCTCAATTTTGGCCGCCACACTACAGGGTGAAAATAATTTCTGTGATCAGAGTGGGTCTAGAGTCTTATTTTCATGTGGTCAGGACTTCAGGGTCAACCAGCATTAGGGACTGTCATTTTGTACTGGGTTTGTATAGAGCCTAGTGCAATGGGTTCCTTATCCATGACAAGGGCTCCTAGGTACAACTATAATACAAATAATTAATCCTCATCATCAACACGTAGGATAAGGATAACTAATCAGATCACAGGTTTGCTCTGTGAGGGAGGATCTCTAGTTGTGATAAAAAATACCTTGGATGCATTAACCATTGAAAATCAGAATCTTTCCATGCAAAATATCAACGCCTTAGTGACAAAGTCATTGCCAGCGGATGGCAGTTTGGTAACCCACATGCACTGAGTCTGGTGGTGTCCGCATCTATCCTCGCTCCGCAGTGCCAGACCAGGGTGGGCAAAGACTGGAATGTAGGGAGAGAATTGGCAACCGAAGAAGGCTGAGCTGGCCACAGGCAGCTTGCCAAGCCTGGGGTTATCAGTCCCTCATCCGCAAAGACAGCACATTCAGCTCCAGATTAGTTTAATGGGGACATTTTCTTTCACGTGCTCCCTGTCCCTTTGCTCCATTTACCAATTTTTTATTCTCTTTTGAGCAGGATCCCATTTTAACTGAACTCCTGGAACTAGCCACCTTGCTGGCAGTGAGTCTAGACAGGTGAATAAGCCACAAGCCACTGCAACCAGGACTATTGTCTCATCAGCTTTTCGACAGCAGCGTGTGGCAGCCAGCATCAAATCCTGTCGAGGTAGTTACCGTAGAAGAGGGATAAACATGTCCCCAAACTGGTCAGTCAGCCTCATCACCCACCAGTGGGGCCCACCCTTTTATATACGTCAACTAGAAAACTATATCTGGTGGGTGCTCATTGACACATGCACTGGATGATGCTGTATCTAGAGTCCTGCTACGGTGCCAGTTCAGGGGAATGCCATTCTCTGCCCCAACAAGAGGCCAAGTGTTCCATTGGGAACAAGAGACTGGATTGGGATTCCTCTTACCTGTTCCCGGGCCACCGTGAAAGGTGTGGCCCCTTCCATGTCCGACGGGCGAACTCCGCTCACAGAGGTCCTGAAAGCTGTTATAGTGCCTTCTGGTCGGATGAATCGGTCATAGACCACATTGCCATAGTAATCTACGATGCTGCAACGGGCCAATCCGTTTTCAGTTCTGAATGGTCCCAGGCCCACCATCTCACAGTCCAGGGCCACGATGCCAGAAGGCTCCACCATCTTCAGACTGCTTTAAAGATTACACAAGTTAACCTGCACAGTAAACTACACGGACTGGGTATGGGTGTGTATGTTTACGGAGGGCGAGCGAGCAAGCGAGCGCTTCAATCCCTTAGAAAATGTACAAGGCATCGGAGGCGCTCCTTGTAAAAACAAAGCGATGGTTCCTGATCCCTCTAGAATCACAGGGACAGCAAAAGTCATCATGTCATTGGGCCAAAAAGACTCACCCCATTGGAAACACCAGCATTTTCAGACACTATATTCAGCTATATTTCAGCTCCCCACTATATAACTCTTTTTCAGCAGCATGGTAACTATCTGCAGGGGAATCTTCTTCTCTGGGGTCACCTGAAATTCACACTGTTCCCCGCCCCCGACACATACCTGTTACCAGATTTGCCCTTCACCTTGGGGTATGCTCATTTATTAGGATTACCTTCCTAGAAGGGGGGTGTGATTCTAGGGGTGAGATCCTAGGGGTGTGATTCTACTAATGTACTGCTTGTGTTACCTGTGTGTTTATAGGGCTACAAGCCCACTCCCAATGGAGCTGTCTTGCAGGACCTAAGGTTTTCAGGGCTGGGTTCCTCCAGCACCTGATTCAAATAAACCCCCCACAGATACATACACACATTTCAGATTGACAGTGCATCTCAATGGACCGGGCTATCAGCACTGTCAGCTGACCCCTTATATGTCCCTGAACTCGGCAGGCTGGGTGACACCACACTGTCAGTGGCCACCCTTATATGCCCCTGTGCAACGCACCAGAATAGAGCAGGCTGGGTCCAAACAGCACCTTTTTGGCTACTCCCCTTAATTGCCCCTTGGACTCAATCAGGCTGGGTCAAACAGCACTTGAGCTACACCCTCATTTGCCCCTGAACCCCATAGGCTAGGCAGAGTAGCACTTCCTGGCTGTCCCCTTCATATGCCCCTTTACACCACAATTGTTCTAGCAGTAACCCCCTTGATGAGCAAACCCCATAGGATTTTTGGGCACTCCAGGGATCGTTGGCTTAGATAAAAGAAGCGTTGCTACAGAGCAAGATAGGAACCAACAACACAAAAGAGCACATGCATTTTGGAGAGAGAAAGGGAGAAAGAAAGTGGCAACCAGCTTGATTATAACAGTTATTTTATTGCTAGGTATATAAAACTTATGATACTAATAGTAATACCATACGAGGATAGAAAAACAATCAAACACTTACAGTACTACACAATTACAGTTGGGGGTATTGGAGAAAGCTAGCCCAGGTTTGATTACAAAAGTAGAAAGTTATACCTGGACTAAGGGGGGGGGGGGAGAGAGAGACAAGTGGTGTTGGGGGAAGAAGGCGGTGAAGGGTTGATCTCACCACTCCATGCAGTTCAGAGGTTCCCAGGAACAGGCTTGTCAGTTCAGGGTCTGGAGGGCTTTGAGTCTGGCAGAGCCCCCAACACAATCAGTCAGGAAGAGAAGACAGGTTACAGTGGAACTGATTCAGAGTTTGGATCCAAGCATCAGAACAGAGGTTTGAGCTTTGATAGGGGATTTGTAGATGCCAGGTTTGTTTATGGATAAACAATGTCTGGACAAAAGGAGCTGATCATTCCTGGAAGGGCATCTTTTCTTGAGAGAGGGCTCACAATGCAACCAGGTTTCAGTGTTTTGCATACCAATAACTAGAATGGTCTGATAACTGCGGAGCTGGGTGTGCACAGGTGTGAGTTCAGTTACAGCGAGAGCAGAGATTTCCCAACATACAGTGCTTCTCTGATTCAGCAATCCCAGAGTTCAGTGCGTGTTCCATCTTCCATGTAGATGAGGCTTCCGTTCTCCATTCATGTGCTAACTGAGATGCTTATGAGGCATGGGGAGTTGTCTCACCCTTGATGGGAGGGTTTCAGTTGTGTCTCCTGCCTTTTCATATTGAAATGCCTTTGGTTTCTGGTTCAAGCATGGGCTGGTGGGGGGGTAATTCAGGTGAGCCAGAGAGAGAGAGAGTTGGGGTTTTGCGCCCTGGTTCCCCAAGAACACCTTGCAGCACATTCCCTGACCCCCTGGAGGAGATCCTCTGGAGCTGCTCATTTAAATGCATGTTTGCAGAGTTCATGAGAGAGAAGGCGATAGAGGGAATATCTGAAGGAGAGCTCTGGGTGGGTAGTTCCAAAGCTTGCCTCTCTCACCAACAACCTTGTCTCATAAGAGACATCACCTCCCCCCACCTGGTCTCTCGAACATCCTGGCACCGACATGGCTACACTGCCACGGCCAACGCATCATTCCCAGTTTGTAACACTGCATCATCCCACCCCAGCCTGTAGAAGGCACCTGAACTTTTCAGGGGAGCAGAGACTCCTTTGCTAGTGGGCCCTTGGCAGGAGAGAGCATAGGTTGAACGCAGGGGAAGGGGGGCATGCTAAGGCAGCCCTCTGCCACAGGGAGTGAGGAACCTTGGCACGATGGGAATGCTACGGGGTTTGAGAGAGAGAGAGGCTGCACGGTATCATCGCCCATCTAGCAGGCCTCGCTGCCGGCTGGTTGCTCATCTGGCTGAGTGCCAGACCCCAGGCACTAGAGGGGCATGGCCCAGTGAGGTCTGCCCGTGGGAGAAGCCTCCTTGCTAACAGGGCTAGCCCCAGGTCACACGCAGAGCTCAGCACCTCTGCCCGGATGAGCAAGAGCATCCTTGAGTCGTGATTTACAAAATGCAGAGCCCAGATTCACCCACCAAGTGTGGGGCCAAATTAAGCATCTGGCGATGGAGCCCTTTACAAGCCATTGGAATGGCTGCTGAGAGGATAATCCACTGTGGTTCATTGACAAAGAATGGCTTTAAATGAATGGCAGGTTTTTATAATCAAACCCTTGGGCCACCCAGGGGCTGCTGACTCACACTGCCCACTCCTCAGCCCTACCATGCAGTGATACAGCCCTCCACTGCTTTCTCTTGTGGACAGTTCTTGAACAGCCTCCTTCCCCTCTGCTGTCCCAGAGTTGAGCACAGTGTCCCATGGCCTCTTAGAGCAGCTGGAGGTTTTGGGCACGGCTTAGTTCTAATCAATACTTGCTTAGCATTTTTAGGGTAAGCAAAGCTTCTCCTTAAAGGGTTAAATATATACAATGTGGATAGGAACAAATGCGAAAAGGCCCCACCTGATCATCTAAGTCTCTGTGAGAATCAGTGTAGCCACAATCTCCCAGGAAACACAGGTTTCAATCAGCTAAAGTAGACACACTTGTTTCGAGTTGATTTCTTCCTGCTCCAGTACTCTCCTGCAGTGCAACAGACAGTGTTTTTACCAGAGCAAAGATCACACAGGTTAGAAATGCGAACAGCCTGTTAGCTGATCTTATCTATACCCCAGCAAGGGCCAGGGTCATAGGCAGTTCCCCAAGGCATTGCTGAGTGCAGACAACAACCTTGAGAGTCGAGCATTAAAAAGACCAGCAGATAGTTTCTTGAGCCTTGTACAGAAGGGGAGACACAACCTGCCCCAAGGAGTTTATAACCCAGCCTAGGGCCGGACTTGTTTACACTACAATACTGAAAGGTTGCTGATTGCAGTGTTGCCAGCTCTCTCGCTAATTGGTGCTTAAAGCTCGAGCTCCTGGAAGCAAGTGAACATGTGGAAATCTCAGCTTTCCCTTCTGGCCTTCATGGCTGTGGAGAAAGGCTTGAAAATGAGACCCAAGCACAGCCTGATGGCTCAACCCTGAAGGCAAACAAAACTAACCCCAAATGTATTATTAAAAAAAAAAAATGTTTGTAACAATTTTAAGCCAATCCCCTGATTGTGGAGCCTGCTTCCTGCTTTTTGACTTGGAGAGGCTGGCAGTACGACTGAGGCGTTAATATGCTCTTGCTCAGTCCAACATGGAGGCTAATTATCTCAAGGTGAAGCACCTCATGCTGGCACCTTTTATCTGTGTCTATTTAATTATGGAAGCACAGCTGCAAACCTCATTGCAGAGCTTCATAGGGTGTTGGACATGAGTCTAAATCTCTCTTCCCCCTCATCCCCCAGCCCCAATTGAAACGCTGCTGTTTGCAGATGACTTAAGGACTCTGAAATTTCCCCTAGAATCTCTCTCTTCCAGCCCTGGTCTAATTATGCTCAGGTGGAGCCAAGAGCAAGTTGCTAGGGAGACCACGTGCTCCCCAAGGTGTCAGCTGGCTACCTGCCTGTGCTCCCTTCTGCAGCAGCTTACCTCTGCTCAGTAATCTCTCTCTCTTGCACACATTGACCCTGCGATCCCTATAAGCAATTACTTTGGGTGTGATCCTGGTCCTACCCAAGTTAATGGCAAAACTCCCATTGATTTCAATGGGGACAGGATTACAGAGAATCACTTTCTTCAGAAGATTGGACTCCCTTCTCTGCTTTACTCACCAGATAAGGCCATTTCCAATCACTCTACTTTGCCCTCCACATCTGTTGTTTTTGCCTCAGGTCTAACATCATTCATTGTTTGCACTTTCCCTCCTTGTAGCACACAGATTGCAATTAGCATTGGGGAGGTGAAATCAGAACAAGTTTCAAGATACTAACTAGATCCTCCCCATGCTCCCTCCTGGAAAAGGATGAAAATGTAAGTGATGAGCAAATCACTGAGTTTCACACTGGCTGCATCTCTCCTGCCTATGACCTCTTTTAGTGCACCAGTAGGACAGCCTGTTGGCTTAGGCTACTACCCTCTTGGAGCCTTTGTGGTTAATGTCATTGATGTAATTGATACATTAAACTCCCACGTCAAACCAAAGCCAGACACCTACTCAGTCTACTAACTTTGGCAACAGTGGTTACCTTAGCATGCCAAAATCATTGAAACTGAAGTTTGAGTTAACAGATTTTAAAGGAACACTGCAGTAGAGCATTAACTAGTTTCCATCCATGTGACTGCAACTTTAGAACATCCTAGATTCTTTTTCTTAAGTGAAATAAGAGAGGAAACAACACGAACTCAAGGCTGGTGACCTCTGCTGAGACAGGAATACAAGAACTGCAGCTGGAGCTAAAAAGGATAGCATGCAGATCTTCACAGCGCTTTTTAGACAAATTCTGTATAATTTTCAAGGTTTTTCTGATGAGTCTCAAGGTCCTTCTGAATCTTTCGTAGCCAAGGGAGGAAAGGTTGAGGACAGCACAAGGTGCACGTCACTGCAGTTCTGATTTTTCTATCTTGAGAGATCTCTGTTGTAGACATTTTTATGGCTTCTAACATTAAGTGCCAGGCAAACTACTCAGAGAAATTTGTCTGAAAATAGCCCTCTTTTCTGATGCTGAGTTATCTGCAAATAGTTTGGTAAATGTATTCATTGTACTTTGTCTCAATACAGAACATTTTAGTCTACAAATTATTCACAAACTACCTCCTGCAACTCTCTCTGCTTATTCACAATTAGTGCTGGGTAACTGGTCACCTCACTCATATGGCAGTGTTTGCACTCGATGATTGGACTGTCAGCAGGGAGAAAGCACTTCTGGCTTGAACAGTGAATTCTTGTATTGACACACAAATCCCTTGTTGATGTGCAAACACAGGTATTTGCATAAAGAAGAGCCGTTCTCACTCCCCCTTATGTGAACAAAAACCTATTTGCTTAAATGTTGGTGGCAAAGTGAACAAAAAGCCCCATAACGTGTCACTGCACACCACTATTCAGATATTCACAAATCCTGTTTTGCAATATTAGCACCCTCGTCTCATTATGATGCTTTTCATCGTGGAATTATCATTTTGAAAGCATCCCCCAGGACTCATAAAGGCTCCCAATTCACATAAATGGAGATCTTGAAATATTTGCAGGTATTTATAGCTACAGCACTGAGCCTGCCTGGTTCACCTGCCATATTCCAATTAAGTTCATTTTTCTGCACTCATCTAATGCAGTTATCAAAATGACTGCAGTTTTCCTTTAAGCAAAGCTTTTTTCTGGGAGACGGGAAGGGCAGGCGAAGATGAAATAAAATCATCCTACCAAATGTGTGTGTGACTCACATAATTATTAGCTGTGGGGAAATAAGGCTGTGTGAGCCTCCCACCCCTTGCAAAATTCACCTCATTCTTACAACAGGTGAGCAAGGCAGTTTGTTTTGTTTTACGAGCAAGAGTGGCAAATATTCTGGTAAGAGATGCCTTCTCTTTAAAGCAGAGGTGTTATTTGTCAGACCCACCAGCATCCCCCCCACACCACCTTCATTCTGCAAGGTGAAGGAGGCCCGGCTGGGGTGTGGTAAACACTTCCTCCCGGAGTAGGTGTGGAATCTCTTTAAACATCCACTAGCCTTTGGAAACAGGAAGCCACCATCCATTGCAAAACCAGGAAAATGCCATTGTAAAACCCGTCACTGGCAGGTGGAGGACCTGAAGCTAATCTGATTCACGTGTTCCGACATGATTCCATTTCAAGGCAATGGTGTTCTTTTCACAATCAGAAGAGCCAGATTTTAGAGGTCACCATCTTTAACAGGAGTCACCCCTGCTGCTTCTCAGCAATTGAGAAGTACTAGTTATAGGGCAACCTTCCCCTAGTGCAGCCCTTCAATAACGGCTACTGCTGCTCTCGCTCTCTCTGTTTGAATAAGAGGAACATACCAGAAACTACTTGTGTTGCATTTTTATGGCTGTGGCTAAGAAATTGGTGAGTAATGGGATCCTCTCCTAAGTAAGTCTTTAGAAAATATGACATTCATTTGGTATATGTGTACCTTCTAAAGGGGAGAATCCACTGTAAAGTTGTCTTGGGGAAAAGGATCAGGGCCTAGCCGTTTGGGATGGGGCATGAACCAAGGAGCACACAGAGCAGATGAACTCAGAGGCAGGAAATTCCTTCCCCATGGGCTCACCTTTGAACAGCATTTTAAATTAAGGCTGCTATTGATTTGGTCTATACATAGAAAGTGACTTGTTTTAAGAGACCTGTTTGCAGTCAGTTTTTACATTATGTGCACATCAGATGGTGACTGGCAAATACTCTGAAAAATCTTGCTCCTTACTACAGTATAAGATCATACCCTCACCTTAAGCAGTAAGAGATCACAGAGGCTCAATCAAGACAGACACAGGTTTCACCAGTAAGTTTCATAGTTTGACAAATATATTATATAAATATTTCATTTTAAATCTCTAGCATTAAGCTACACACTCTACCCTATGTCGAGAGAGAGAGAGAGAGAGAGAGAATTGAGACTCTGGGTTTTGTTTGTTCACCTCAACCCTGGTGCCCGGAATAGGGAGCTCCTTGCCCGAGGCTATGAAGTTGGGTTCTGAACTTCCACCTGTTTTATTGTTTCAATGGGACCATGTTAAACCACTGCCCAAACCAAAGTGTGAATTGTATGGAGGAAACCTCACACTTTCTCTCAGCCTGTGAGACTGCAAATTCAGGAAGACCATAGTGCAGCACTTTCCCTGGGAGCATCCTCAAAGACAAGACTAGAATCTTTTTTCCTACTGGATGGGGTCGACTCTTGGGCCAAGCACGACATTGAGAGGAAGACTGCACAACTGGATAATCTGCATTCTCCTGCCCCGTTTCTGCAGAGAGCACATATGGACATTCTTCTCTTCAAACACAGCCTCGCTGAGCGGAAAGGAACATGATCCAGGCAAAGTGGCTGGTTCCCATCCTCTATATTCAAACTGCCCCGGAAGGAGACACAAAACCAGTGAGGGAAGCACAAAGGAAGCCATCAGCCACAGAGCAAAGTACCACAGCTGAATGGTTGGAAGTACATGAGACCTATAGTCATCCTGGTACCCCTTCCTCTTCCCTAACCTCACAAATTCCATCTCCCCAAAAACAATTAAATATAGCGGAGGGAGGGGTAATGGATGGGAGGAGGGACAGAGAAAGAACAAAAAGTCAAATTCCCTTAGCATAGAACAGTCTGAACGCCATGGCTGTCTCCGCCCCACACAGGCTGTTACGAATTGGCTTTAGGGTCCTGCTTACAAAGCTTTCTGACTGGCAATGGCACAATAAAACAGTTAACTGCACAACTCTGGCTTATTTCTGTGAGTGAGTTTCATCTGTAACAGCGATAGGGCACTGGGCAGAGCAATTCCAGACGATCATTGCACTTGGAGCTAGGCTGAGTAACTTTAACTAACATGACCACCTGAGGCAGGTTAGAATGGAGGAAAATGCACTGCCTGGGATTTCCTGGTGCTTAATTCAGAGTCCCCACCAGAGACACACTAGCCCGAGCTCTGCCAGAGAAACATTTAGCCTTTTAAAGCATACCGCTGATTGCTATCATGGAAATCAGATTTGAAGCATTTCCCATTGCTTTGATCCTTTCACTCAACCCGAGAAGAGTCAGCGCTGGAGGCTCAGAGCGCAGCGGTACGCATATAAAGGTCATAGAACTTAAAAGCACAGGCACATCTAGGAAGAGCGGGGCAGAAGGGAGCATGTGTCACAGTTCTATACCCCAGCAGGGTGCTAACCTTGGTTAGAACCTGCTGTGTGGATATTCCACTAGTCGCCCATTAACTCAGAATCAAATTGATTAGCCAGCAGGACAACCCTACCCTGCTTGGTCCTAGCAGTGCCTGATGCACATACACTGCAAGGAGTTGAATATCCCCCCCCTGGGAATGGGAGTGTAGAGCTTTTCCCTCCCATGCTCCTCATGTCCCACTGTGAGAACATAAGGGAGCTTCCCCCCTCCCAGCTCCAAATCTATTAGATACCCACAGGCCAAGGAAGAGTCCAGATACAGAGCCCAGGGGCAACACACAGAGGCTGTGGTGGAGCCCCGAATGTCACTTAACTGAAAGTCCCAGAGTTTCACAGTGTTGAAGGATGGTGTGATCACAGACAGGGCAAAATGCCATTGCAATCACACATCCATCCTGTTGAAGTGCTGTGGGACACAAGGTGCAGCCTAGAGAAATAATCCTTGTGTCTGCCCAGATAGGGTACATCTGACATAATTAACACAGGAGCACGGGTCTGAAAGGAGCTAGGCCTCTTCTGGATTCTAATCTGGGAGCCACAAGCTGTGCCAAGCTGGGGCCAAGTCTGCTTGCTGTCAGTCAAACCCACAGGGAAGCTGCCTAAAAAGCAGGACATTGCACTTGATCCAGACTTGGATTTAAGGGCCCCATTATTTGTTGTTCTACAGCCCTGGGTAGCCCAGTGTAAGTTACAGCAGCCCTATGCTCTAATGAGGAGGCAGGCAGGCCATGCCACTGCTGTCCCTGGAGTCTGGAGAGCACAAAAATGGCTTAGAGCCACCTTGGAATTGCATTTGGGACAGAAATGGAACAACTAAGAATCAGGGTCAAAGGGCCTTGTAGGGTCCCAGAGCCTGAATGTCTACACTGCAGTTTTATAGCCCCAGAAGCCTAAGCAGGGTGTTTTACTGCAGTGTCGACATACCTCAAGTGTCATTAACATCTTCTCTGCCCACAGAACTGGAAACACCCACAGCTCAGGAATGACAGCAGCAGGTTGACCCTGACATTGAGAAAAATGTCATCACATTTCCTTTGCCATAGATCGAAGGGCCTTTTGGCAGGGTGCGAAAGAGATCAGCCTTCCTGGAGATGTTCATCTGCAGTGGGAATTAGGGAGCACATAGGGAACAAGGTCCCAGAATTTCTCTTTAGTCTACAGCACTCCAGGCCATCCGTGGGGCTGCACTCGCTGGAAGCCCTGGACTGCCCTCTTACCCCTCCTGCTTGCCACACCTACTAGACAAAGTCTCCCCCCTTCATGCTTTGCAGCATAAGTTATGGCCAACCAGCACACCAGTGCAGGCACCATAGCAGCCAATGAAAGGCAGAGGTGTGCAATTAGTTCTCTGTGGTGTTCCAACAGGGGAAGGGCACTACGGGGCACTGGCAGGTGAGAACCAGGTCGGTTTTAATTCCCTTCTCTAACACTAAGTTAATAAAGCAGGAAGTATTTAAGGTGTCTTATTTTCTCATCTTATGTTTGCTTTTTGTCCAGCTCGGGCCGTGCAGTGGATTGATCAATGTCACTCTCACGCACCACCACCATGCTGCAACGTTTGGGGAGCAAACCTTGGGGGAGGAAAGATTAAATAGGAGCCAACAGCGGTTTTCTATTGGGAGGAAAAACCCTCAAGGAGAAGATGGAGACTGAGCATTTCATTTGCAGTCTCTATTCAGGTCCTGGGGCCAGTACTGGTCTTCCATGTAGTGGTCACTGTCTGTGCAGCTGTCTGTAGAAGTGCTAGGGGGACTGGAGGGGAGGCTGCTGGCAAGTTCCTGCTCCCACTGGGTCTCCACCAGCCTGTAAAGCTCCATAGAAGTCCGAGCATCCTCCACTGACGAGTGTCCCTTCCGGCCAACCTGAGAGCAAAGAGAAAAAGCCACACTAGAGTAGAGGGTTGGTGAAGGCCCCAGAGCCAAGCTCCCAACCACAGCTTTTTCCACCAGAGCAACAGCAAGGGGGTTAGATCAGTGTCCGTCAGACTTCGAACACACCAGGGCCTCTATTTTGCAATCAGATCTGCACGTGTCAGCCTATTGGAAGTACTTTCTGCCCCTCCATCACCACATAGGAAGTCTGTGGTGAAGCAGGGAATTGAAGCCAGGTCTCTCACATCCCAGCTAGTGCCCTAACCACTGGACCATCCTGCCTCTCACACGCAGACTCTTATGCCCAGTGGGTCAGCCCACACAGATCCCAGTACAGCCATAGCCATATCAGCAGTGACGGGGTTAAAATCTCCCCAAATCCTGCTTTCCATTCCCAGAAGGCCCCTTACCTGAATCCGTTTGTGGAGCAGCTGCCTTGCCAGGCTCTTGAGAGAGGCACTGACTTTCACTGGGAGTCCTGCCTTCCGGTTCAGCAAAGGGATTCGACTGGTGTCTCGAGTCCGGCTTTTGGGGTGAAAATATTTCAGGGCTCGGAAGTCATTGTGGATGGCGTGTCCCACCACAATCTTGTCTTTCAAGATCTTCAGGATCTGGAAGTGTCAGAGGTGGTTAATCAGGCGTCACAGCAAGAATAAAAGAGGGATTTAAAAGTTCTTCCTTGACTTTGGTTTCTCCTGCTCTATCTAATCCCACATCTAGTCATACCTCTCTGATGTCACAGATCCCAACTATCCCCTGATAGCTATCCAATCACAACCAAAGAAGGAGGGATACATTTCCCAGAGAAGCCCAGTTCCAAGTGCCTCTGGTTTCAGGGCAGGTTGGAAATTTGGGGAAGGGGAGAAAAATGGGGGAAGAAACGTAGACGTACAGAATCTCTCACTCAAAGCTGACACACAGCAAGCTAAATTCAGAGCAAGGATTAGAAACCAGATGTTCCTGGCTCCTAGTTCCCTGTTCACATCTCTAGACCATGCTGGTTGTCTAATATTTCATGGGAAAGTCTAGAGGGGGGGCAGGTGACAGACTCTGGTTGTTTGCATGCCACCTACCAGTTGGTTTTGGAACAGTGACAGCCTTGGATCTCGGCAGAAGGAAGAGCAGTGCACTGACAGCTGCTCAGCGAGGGATCAAAATCTAGCCCTTGTTCAGACTGTAGAGAAACACACAGTGCACCTCTCGCTCACCTCTCTCTGTGCGGCACTGAACGGGGTAGCGTTCTGCATGTGTTGCTTGGTGATCCCACTCCAGCGAGTCCTGTAGTCCATGATGGGAAGCTCCGGCCGGATGTATTTGTCATAGACTACGTCTCCGTTGTAGTCTACCACCGTGCACCGCGCCAGCTCACTCAGCTTCCCGCCGGGGCCTGTGCCCACCATCTCACAATCAACGGCCACACATTTCCCAGGTCTCTGCAGTGAGCAGGATAAGGAAGCTCTGCCGGAGTTACAGCTGCCGGGCGAAGGTAACCTGCTGTCTGAGTCTTGGGAAAGTGAAGGGGAGCATTGCCCAGCTGCGCTCTCTGAAGGGACGGGCAGAGACTGCAAGAGAGCCTGCTTAAGCTTTGTGAACTTCACATGGACCTTCCCCCCAGATGGATTGTTCATGGTAGATGATACATTCTCACTGGCTGGCTGGCCACATCTGCTGGCTTCCTGATTTATCAGGCCCTCGTTGGGTAGCCTGAATGCCATTGCCTCAGTCCTGTGTCCCTCTTTGGGTCTCAACAGCCCCCTCTGCTCCAGCAAAGCCCTGCGCTCCATAAACCGCTGGTGCTTCCGGCTCTTCTTTTTATTCTGGCTCCGCAGCAAGCTGGGATTGTCCACATCTGCTCTGCAGGCCAGCTGGGCTTTGGACCGAGGGCAGCACAGATCCCATCGGGAGTTGGGATACCCGAGAAACTGGCCATCAAACCCCTTCTGTCCCACCTCATAGGTCTTCTTTGCCGGGCTCACGACACCTGGCGTTAGACCTTGGCCGGAAGGCATCCTGCCAAAGAAACCCACACCACAGGGTTAGTCAGTGCCTGGCACCTAGAGCTGCCCCCTGCCTGCACTTGAGGGGAACTATCCTACTCCCATGGGAAAGTGGAGTTATCTCATGATGTGCCTGCCTGGGGTTTACACATGCAGTGTTGTTGTAGCCCTGTGGGTCCCAGGATATTAGAGACACAAGGTGGGTGTAGGAGGGGGAGGGGGGGAATAGTATCTTTTATTGGACCAACTTCTCTTGGTGAAAGAGACCAGCTTGCAAGCTACACAGAGCTCTTCTTCATGTCCGGGGCTTACCATGGTGCATGTTCCATGGCTGGTCATTCGGTCAGGCCTTGCTGGACACAGCCCCCGCCCTGCCCCAGAGCACAGGCAGGGCCTGCAGCAATCATACCACGGGCCTAGGGGGCAGCTCTACCCCAGGCACGGTGGGGTCGGACCGCCACGAGAGGGGGGAGGGGCAGGGGAAAAGAGACTGGCACGACCAAGGTGGACTCTCATTCCAGCCCCACTCGCTTGGCTCTGTGGGGCCAGCTCTGGCCAGAGGCCGAGGATGGAAGGACTAAGACAGGCGCAGCAAGAAGGAGATCCTCGGGTTCCCGGCCCCTCTGACCCCTACCTCCAGCCCGGCCCTGATCACCCTCCTTCCCGCCTCGGCCGGCCCGCACCCAGCTCCGTCTTTGTCCCTGCCCGACCCCCGTCCCCCCTTCTCCGTCCCAGCCCCCCGCCTTACCCGGCCAGCGGACCCGGCGCCCCTTCCCCACACGTGGCTTTCCCGGAAGCAGCTGCAATGGGTGTCACTCACATGCCCGGGCAAGTCCTGCCGACACGCTCCGCCCCCTCTCCGCCTATTGGCTCCGCGGGCAGAGGGCAGGAGACGATTTGCATGAAGGGGCGTGGCCGGGCTATTTGCTCCTTCTCCGGCGTGGGGCCGGTTCCCTGAGCGCTCGGTTCCCGGGGCGTCGGGCGCGTGTCTCGGGCCAGGGGCTCCTGTAGTTGGATGGGAGCCTGCGGGAGCAGGCGGGCGCAGCAGCGCCGTGTGCCCGGGCTCCCTGCCCAGCTGCGGGGTGCGGAGCAGGCCCTGGCCGCGGGAGGGCTGGGTGGCCGGGTTCCACGGACTCTGCACCGCGGGGAATACGAGAGACCTCGATTCCCCGGGAGATCTGCTGCGAAGTCCCCCGCTAGCAGCAGCCTGGGCCCGTTGGCCCTTGCGGGGGGCGGGGAGCACTGCTTTCAGGGCTCCCGCTTGTCCTTGTGGCATAGCGAAGCTGCGGGGGAGCAGAGAGCGGATGTCTTACCCCAGGGATGCATGGGGCTCGGGGCAAGTTATACATTATTGCTCTTCCTGAGTGTTGCAGTAACACCCAGGGTCACGGCTGCGATAGTCGAGGTAGGGGGCTGCCACCTCTGAGGTACAAACAGCTGGGCTCTCTGGGGCCAGCCGATAAAACCGGACAGCTGGCAACGTGTACTCAGCACCGGTACAGCATTCCCAGGACGGCCACCTCAGAAAAGGGAAGGTCCTGGGAAAACCTGGACAGGTCCAGTCCTCCTACACAAACACAAACCCCCGTGCACAAACAATAAAAAGAGGGACCCTGGCCCAAGGGGTTTACACTGTTATCTACATTGGGGTATAAGATAAAGTGGGAATTTAAACGGATGTAGTTTCTACTGGTGTAACACCCTAACCCCATACACACTCCCCCTCCACACACACACACTCAGTTCAGCAGTGGGGCACCTTTTTCGGTCTTATGTCGGTTGGACAGGGCAGGGGTTAAGCTGAACTGAAAAAAGCCATTCTGACACTGGAATCAGAGTATAACATACAAGGATATAATCATAAGAATAGCAGAGCGCTTATCCTGGTATAACTATCATTTGCACTATATCAATATAATGATACCAGTATAACTGGTCAAACTTTCCTGTGCAGACAAGCTCATTCCGCTCTATTTTGTTTTTATACTAAGCCCATCACCTGATGGCATCTCCTTCAGAAAGAGACCTAGAGATCACCTAAAATGAATGCAGACAAAGTTTAGTCTCCCCTGTGTGGACTGTACCAAACTTTGTTGCAGCCAGCTGCCCCAAGGTAGTCACATTTTTAGTGTATATGGGGCTTTAGTCTTTTCATCCTATCTTGCATGCCGAATGCTGCTCAGGACAACCAGGTCAATCCAAAGTAGAGCTGGGTGAAGTTGAGCCCTGCTTCTCGTCTGATGTCCAAGGAGCTCAGGGCTTTTGGAGCAGGTCAGCATTCTCCTGAAACAAGAAACCTGCTTGTGCAACAGAAACAGGCCCCAGTGCACCGTTTGGACTATGCATGTCACGCTCCGATATTTGTCAGTTAAGGGCTGGTCTCTCTTCTAACACGTAGACCTTGGGAGTCATGGGCAGCTCCAAGCTAGTAGCTTTCATCATTGATTTTGTAATAAAATTCAAGACAATGATCTTTTACTGCTATGACAAGCTATAGTGAGTGTCACAGTGACAAAGACTTCTATGGGTCACTGAGATGGTGAGTGCATTCTCCACCCTGTCATCATGTGGGTGGACTTCCCTGGTACACCAGGGACACTAGAGAAGCAACGGTTCCATTTCCCATCAAGCTTTTCTGATGGTTTTAATCAAAATTTTTCCCTCATACATTTGGCGTTTCATGCAGTGATCAATTATGTCCAGGAGAGGGCGATTCACAGCACTCCTCTGCTTCATCTGTTTCTTCCTCTAATTTCTCATTTTTGTCCCCAGGAAAGCTCAGCTCGGGGTAACATGCAGGTTCTTGTCTTTGCAGTGGTTCTGGTTTTTACTCCTACTTTATGGTGGCTGAGTTGAATGAAATGCATTTACCCCAGTCAGGGTAGCAAAGAAGTGAACTGACCTCACAGGGAAGTGCCTTAGGCATCAAATGGACTATAATGCAACCACCCACCAAGCAGAGGGAATGGGTCAGGCTAATCAAATTAGCCTTTGACTGCTGTGTCAGATGCTCATCTGTATGCACCTAAACAGGCCACCCAAAGCTCACTGCTGCATTAGACATGGTACACGGGTAATTTAGAACCTCTTAAGCCAGGCAAAGACGTTTTCTCTTGCACTCACCTAAATGACTCTCTTACGCCACAAAGTGCAGATTAGTGAGTCCGCAGGAGGGGATTAGACAGGTTGTTGAACTGGGCCCACAATATTACTCAATTGGTTTGTCAGGTCTGAAATAGGAGGGGAAACTGTGGCTGGGGGCTGAGGTACAGGGGTGGAGTAGGGGGAGTACGTGTGGTGGAGACTGGAGTAGCAGGGGGTGCTGCAGGTCATGACTAGGCTGCATCAGCAGAGCTGTGTGGTATAGGCAGTGGAGCAGGTAAGAAAAAATATAATGCATATCCCCCAACGGCCTTTAGGTAATGCACCTTTAGACATACACAGACCTTTGCCATCTGCTTGTTCTTTGCTAACTGATGTCCTACTAGCAGAGCCAGCTTAGTGAGTTAACAGACTCCCCAGTGCGGCAGTCGTGCCTCTGAGTCCAGCACTGGGATACTCATGTCCTGCTGGTAGCAGGTCAGCCTGGGTAGGAGCTGTCACAGCCACGAGCCCTCTTTGCACATCTTGCAGCACCCACAGAATCTTAGCCAGGCCTGAAAGGGCAGGAATGGCCCTTTACCGGGATGTGTGTAGATTTAGGAAAGGACTCGGTGCTTCACTCCGGCATCAAGGACCAGGGTTGGGGCCAGCTGTGCTCTCCGCATGTTGTCAGGCCACCAGGGGGCTTCCATTAACAGCTCAGCCTGTTTCCGATTAATTGAAAATTGGCTCTCATTGTGTGTTATTCCTTCCCATCACTCCCTGTCTTCCATTCACAAGGCAGAGGGCAGCTCTGTGCCCTGGCCATGTATGGCGAGTTCGCATGTGTCTACATACTTCTCGGGTAGCAGGTGTGAGGGAGACAAAGAGAGACAGGGCAGGTGCTTGCAAAGGTCAGACAGGAAACGCTGGCTGGGACTTGCTGGTAACCCTTCAGCTGAAGAACCTTGAACAGCTCCTCCAAGCGCTTTCAGCTAACCACCCTGAACCCGCTGAGGCTGCGTCTTTCTCTGCTGCAGTATCTGTGTCTTCTAGCCGCACTGCAGTATCTGTCCATCCACAGTATCTGTCAAACAGCAGCATCTCCCACTCGATTGCTGCCTTATGAATCGAGACAAAAGGGAGCGAGCCCAGCATCATGCGACAGCCTGTTGCATCGCTTCTGTTGTTCCTGCGCTGTTGGGGCTCTCAGACGCTGCTTCGGTGTGCTCGAAAGGCCACAGCTCCCGCCTTAGCTACATCAGACAGTTACTGTATTTCTTTATTTGCCACCCAGAGCTCCTTACCGCCCCGCCTGCTCACCCCTTATTAACAATGGCAGCTTCTGCTCTCAGCCTCTGCCTGCATTGCAATCTATGTCTAAGAGAGAGACTGTAATTTGCACTCTCCTCCAGTGCAAATAAGATTTCTAATAGGGACAGATGCCTGCTGGGGGCTCTCAGAAAGGAACGGCTATTGAAATGGAATTGTTTGCTGTGGGATGCCAGGTCTTGATGTGAGGCAGACAGGCCCACAGGGCAGGCGGGGCTGTGTACACATCCTAGTGAATTTGGGGCTAGTTGAGGGAAAGGGGGCCTGCCAGTTATTTAACTATAGAATCCGGAGGAGCTGGCAGGGCTTGGTAGAACAAGGACTCCAAATAGCCACCTCTTCCCACAAGTGTGGAGAACAAGGGTGATGGCCAGGAAAGCACAGTCAACGAAAGGAACCTGAATTCAGCACAGCAGCTTGGAAATTGCTCTGTTCTTTCCGTGAAACATTCGGAGCGAAACAAGAAAAAAGAATGCTTTGTTCAGAAATACTTTGTGGAATTTTTCGGACTAAATGAAAACCAAAATCAACGGTGCCCCCTCCCCATCCATCCGCGTGCCTGTTTCTTTCCTTTATTCCCTCCTGGAAAAGATGTAAGGAAAAGGCCCAAAATAATTGGGGGTTTTCATTGAAAAACTGAAAAATTTTGACCAGAAAACAGTTCAATGAAAATGTCCACTGCAGTCAAACAAACAACAAAACCCAACAATTTTTGTTGGAAATAAGGTTTAGACAAAAGATGCCAGTCAGCTCCGTCATGGGTCCCAGACGGCCTGCGTGTTTCCTTGATCCCACCTGACCTCCTCCCACTTCTTGATTCTGTTCTCTACTCCTTCCATCCCCTGCTCAGTCTCTACCTCCAAGCTAAAACTCCTGTCTGTCTCCTCCCCATTTGTCTCTGGAAAGCAACGTCTCTTTTCCTCCCTTTCCTCCTAACCCCCTTCATTGCCTGCCCACCCCACTGGACCAGCTCTGTTTTCCTTGCTTGCCTCTGTTTTCACTGCTCTCTGTTAACTCTCCCCCCCCACTCCTCCCATACTGTCTCTCTGTCTCCTCGGTCCTTCCCTCCATTCCTCCCGAAGAAACAAAGGGGCAGACCCATCCTATTATAGTAAAGGGCAGCATTTTGCCTACAATTCTACTGTGAGCTCCTTGCAGCAAGAATCATGCTTCTATGTTGGGAAAGTGTAGGGTAAATTGGGGATGCCAGCAGTAATAAATAGATAAGTAATACCTCCCCCTCCCCCTCACACACTGTGATCAGCATCCATCTGTGGATGGGGAAGCATGGGTTCCACGTTTAGCCTAGCTTGTTTAACCTAACAAAACAAAGGCAGAGGGGAGATACAGATTGTTCTCTACAAATACATCAGAGGGATAAACACCAGGGACAGAGAGGAGTTATCTAAGTTAAGGGCCAATGTTGGCACAAGAACAAATGGCTATAAACTGGCCTTCAATAAGTTTAGACTTGAAATTAGACAACAGATTCTAACCATCAGAGGAGTGAAGTTCTGGAACAACCTTCCAGGGGAGTAGTGGAGGTATAAAACGTAACTTGTTTTAAGACTGAGCTTGATAAGTTTATGCAGGAGATGGTTCGATGAGATTGCCGACAATGGCATATGGCCCATCCATGGCTGCTGTTAGCAAATATCTCCAGCAGCCAGAGATGGGACACTAGATGGAGAGGGCTCTGAGTTACTAAGAGAATTCTTTCCTAGGGGTCTGGCTGGTGGGTCTTGCCCACATGTTCAGGGTATAACTGATCACCAGATTTGGGGTCAGGAAGGGATTTTCCCCCAGATCAGAATGGCAGGGACCCTGTGGGTTTTTTTGCCTTCCTCTGCAACATGGAGTACATGTCTCTTGCTGGTTTCAACTAGAATAAATGGTGGAGTCTTTGTAACTTGAAGTCTTCAGATCAAGATATGAACACTGCAGTAACTCAGCCAGAGGTTTTGGGCTGAGGAATGGATGGGTGAGGTTCTGTGGCCTGCAGTGTGCAGGAGGTCAGACTAGATGCTCAGGATGGTCCCTTCTGGCCTTAAAGTCTATGAGTCTATGTTCGTACACAGCACTGCAATTCAGTGAGCTGGGTCAGAAGCTAACTGGCCACAGTTCTTTCATCAGGGCCGATTTGTCATTGGTCGGCATGTCAGAAGACGAACGTCTGCCTCTATTGTCCTGGGAGCAGAATGGCGGGGGAAGACAGGAGGTTTTCTTTCCCCTATTTCATATTCCTAAAGGCTTTGTCTCCCCTACAGGGTCTGGTAGATTCTCCATCACTTAAAGTCTTTAAAGACTGGATGTCTTTCAAAAAGCTCCACCAGAAGTTATGGGCTTGATGCAGCAGGACTCATTGGTGAGGATCTATGGCCTGTGTTGCACAGGTCAGACTAGATGTCCTAATGGTCTCTTGTGGCCTTAAAATCTACTAATACAACCCTCCCGAAAGGGGCATGGGTCACTGTAGCCCAATTCCTAGGTGATGGTGCCTACTCAGGAGGCCATGGCATGCCCATGATCTACTCCACTGATTGGATGCCCAGGCAATGCTGGCCTTGTGACCCTGGCACGTGCTTTCTAAAATGGAGAAAGAGACAAAAAATGGACGTTTAAGATGAAAACATACAAGGACATGAAACCAGGCTGCCGGAAAGCCAAGAGATGCTGAGTCCTCCAATGGCTTATGAGTAGAGGGCACCAACTCACCCGCATACCTGCTGTCCTGACTGGTGACAGAGCACTGACGATCTTGGGTGGCTTTTCTGTCTCCATCTGCATTTCATTGCAGCTGTGGTTATTCACGCCATTGTAGCAATGCTTGTGATTCAAGTATCCTGCTTAGCAATAGCTAATGTAAATGATCCATACAGGTATTGCATGCGGCTGCGTTATGTTGCTGTACAGTCCCTTGTATCTCTGACACAAATGGAAACCCTTGAAGCATGTGTGTGTGTGTGCGAGAGAGAGCTGCCCTTAAAATTACTGCCATGGAGTATTTTGTTGCTGTCGTTCCAATAACTATGGTAACTGCAAAATTCCAGGTTCTGCCTTTGATAAAAGTAGGAGCTAAGTGAATAGTGAGTGTGCTCATTAGAGGCTGTGTGTGGGATTGGAGAAGCGGATATGGTTATGTTCATTTGCTTCTCATTGAAGACACTTGAAGTGCATCACAGGGGATTCTGAAGCCACTTGAACAATGTGAGTCTGAGTGTTGATAGTAGAACCCGATGGAACTTGTTTGTGGTTTGAGTTCTGGAGACGAACAGCTATTCTGAAGCCTGCGGCAGGGAGAAAGTGTGAATGGCATTTCCTTCAAGCCCCTGCATCTACCTGATCAAATTACATGGGGGGATAGAGCAGGAGGTGAATGAAAAGCAGTGAAAGGCAGGAGTGGAGTGAGAGTAGGATGGGGAGTAGCAGACAGGAGAGCAGATGAATGAGCAGGTGCACAGAGACCCACATCAAGCCTGGAGAGACAAAGACTGTGCAGATGCACAGGGCTGGACATGCGCACAACCCCAGGAAGTTGACTGATCTCTCTCTTACACACATACCCCCCCTTGAAGACGCACATACGCAGACCCCACTATGAGACCCACCTCTGAAGGTGTGCTCAGAATCACTGTTGATCAGGCCCCTGGAAGGAGTGCAGGTTCCCAGTGACAACAGCGTTGGGTTGCTGGATGCTGCTTGCTCCGGCAGATGTACATATGGGTTTCAGACCCACCCTCTCATTGCTTTCCCATGAGATGCTCACAAAAGCAACAACTGAGGTGATCAGAAACAGAGAGAGGCATCCAGCTGCCCCAGGGTATCCATGAATTGTACCCCTAAAGCACTCCATTCACCTTGCCGTACCCCAGAGAGAGGTGGGATAGAACAAGAGTGGGGAGCTGGCAGGAAAGCGGGTAGCAGTCATCAGCTTCAGCAGGTGCGTGGCACAGGGTCGATGAGCAGGCCGTGCACCGTAAGGCAGACTGTGACTTGTTGTCATGAGATGAGCTATAGAACAACAAAATCACTAGTCTTCCATAAGGGACAGGGCCAGCGAGCACAGCATCCAATCCACGGCTCGCCCACTCAGCGTCTATCCCGCAAGGGCTGGGCGAGTGAGCACCCATTCCACAGCTTGCCCACCCACGTCAGTCCCGAGGGACTAGGGCAGCACCCCCTCTCCATACTGTGACAGATGTGACAATTTCCTACACTTTCCTGGACAAACCTTATTGAGCTAAGTTTATGTATCATTGTGGGCCGGCGAGTGTATGTTATTCCATGGGGGAACCACAGCTCCTCCACGTACTAAAAACAGCAGGGGGTGAGGAGGCAAATTCACTCAGGGTGCAACACTTCCCAAGAGGCTCCCCCGTCTTGAGAGACTTGCGTATACTGGTTCACACTGGCTTCTCTAGAGATCAGCAGACAAAGGAAGGAGTTTTGGATAAATAACCTGAGTTTTAAACTGACTCAGAGCTTTCTTTCTGACCCAGCAAATGGATGGGGTCTGGGGGGAATTTTAGGAAAGGGTTGGAAGGACTTTGGCCTATTGAGGCCCCATAAGCCGCCTGTTCTGAGTGAGAGCTGTTAGGAACTTGTGACCACAAAAAAAAAACCCTGCGTGGGACTTGGAGGACTGATCAGCAGCCAGAATCCTGTCTGGAGTTGGGGTGATCTCTGGTAAGCTTATTAGCACCTGGCGGGGGGGGGGTGTCTTTTAGTGTTTTAATCTCTTTCCTCTATATTGATTTTACCTTACGAATAAACGCGCTTGCTTGGAAAGAGCTGTGAGGTAGCTTAACCGCGGCAACCACACTGTGTGGTGTCTTTGAGGAGAGAAGCAAAGCAACCCTGCTTAGGCAGACTGTCTGTTGCTGAGGACACCACAGTGTAGTCGGGGAACTGTGCAGCCTGGAAATACCCCAGTGAGGAGGGAGAGCACAGCATGTCTCCAACCAAGGGAGCTGATGGCTGAGGAGCCTGGATCCTAGAGTGGTGCCATTGCTGGACCATGAAAGGGAAATACAGGTGCAATTGCCCTGAACTGTGACACGTTATGTACAGTGGATCTCTCCCTCGTGCCTGCCTCCAAGGGGTCAGATGCGTATCTGATATGCCTGTTGCAGACGCTGGAAACCTGGCAATCAGCAGGCAGGTTCTCATGGGCATGTGGGCGAGGGCCAGAGAAATCACTGGAGTTAGGACTCCTTTGATCCGTTTCTGGCTCTGGGTGGGAGCATGCTGCTCAGAGCAGGGGATGTGGAGTCACACCTCCTGGGTTCCCTAGCCAGCTGCACCATTGATTGATTGCATGATCACCACCCCTCTGTGCCTCAGTTTCCTCATCTGTTGTTTGGGACTCGTCCCCTTTCTCTGCCGAGCCAGGAGGCTGTGAGAGTGATTGGGTCAATGTAGTGAAGCTCTTTGAAGATGGGAGCGGCCGTGAGTCTCTAAGGTTGTTATTGGATGTGACATTCCAGTGAGTTTATATTGATAACAACCTGGACATGTTCTGGGAAAGTTATTGCCCATGGCAATGCTCAGAGCAGTTAGTCTCCATGGGGAGCCCAGCCTGATCCCTTTGTTGTAGCAGTAAAACTACCCATAGATCACTGTGCTTACAAGTGCATGTCACCTGACCTGCTAACGACCTGCTGACCTGTCACAATACAGCTAACGAATGACCCTTTCCCACTTGTTTCAGCTTTAGTTCTCTGTAGAGAGTGAGCCTGGAAAACTGAGCCAGGCCCAAGGAAAACCAGCTCTCTTCTGAGACAATTCACATCCTCTGACTGGCCATCATTGCCCTGCAGCACCTACCTACCATGCAAAACTCAAAAGCCTTTTTGCTAATCCACCCCGCTCCCGGCAGAGCAGGAGCAGAAACCAGCAATGCACATGAGCTGGAATTCTACTTCTCTCGCTCATTCATAATTCAGTGTCCTGATCACCCCCACATGCCCCCAGGTGGAAGCTGTGAACAGAAATTCAGACCCTTCTTATTTCTTTGCTTAAAGACAGTCACTTGCATTTTCTTGGCCTGATTCTCATCTCTCTTACCCCCAGAGTGCCCTCAGGGCACTCCATTGATGTCAGTGGTGGTATTCCCAAGCTCTTCGAGTGGGGGGAGAATAAGGACTGATTTTTTTGGGGAGATGATGATGCGGCTCAGTAGCACATCTCCCTTTGCCTTCTCATTGCTGCAGCCATTCATTTCTCGGTCTTTGCTCTAAGCTTGTAGGCTGAGCATTTCTAAGTCTTGTTACTTTCCCCTTTTAACCACCTAAAGATTTGTTCTGTCCTTTCAGAAATTAAAAGGCTTAAATTGACTTCAAACTGTAATTTAATTTTTATGTTCCTTTCCTTTTATGTATTTCTCCTAGCTATTAAACCTCTTCCCTAAATCTGCTGCCTTCTATTTCAAACATTTTTTCCTCCCTGCTGCTAAGCTAATTAATTCCCCCCTAATGACAGTCTTTAAAGTGTCCTACAATAACTTCCTAGGAGGGCCCTGGAAGGTCATTTGGTTTTGTAGCAATTTCTAATCTTGTTTATTATATTCACTGAGACCATGGGATACTGCTGTAGGTAATTCTTAATTTTCTATTCTTTGGGAATCTCTGGCCCTGGTTTATCCTGCCAATTATTGTTAGCGGGGAGTGATCTGACCATAACATGATGCCTGTATCCACCGAAACAAAAGTGAACTAGCACACCGAAGAAACAAAAAGCCTAATCAGTGCAGGTATACACACGCCAAGAGCTTGAGTAGGAGTTATTAACACAGGCTAATGGAGTCAGCCTTCTCTGTGCGTCACAGAGGATCAGTTGTGTTAGGTTTTTTTTAATACCTGAACTGCACTTGTTAGTTTGCTTAGCTTCACTAGCTTTTCCATAGTCAGTTATGCAGTTAAAATCCCCTCTTGTTATTACCTTTCCTACTGCAAAAGTCCTCAGAACCTAAAACACAAGCTGGCTGCCCAGGGATCCCAGTATGGTGGTGTTTAGATAATCTGAGATAAACAAGAATCTCTCACTAATAGTTTTTCAGTGGAATTATTCATGGTTTGCACCACTGTAAAAGAGAGCAGAATTCAGTCCTTGATATTTGAATCAAGCCCCCTTTGTGGTCACTTTCCATGGCCATTAATGCAGTTGACTTTTCCTGGCACAGGCATTCGTGCAAAGCATGCACGGACCTTTGCAGAAACTAATTTATCACTTGTGTAATTGCAATGGAAGTGTTTTCAGGGTCAACCTGTCAGAGAAGAGAAACAAGCCTGAGATCATGTGACTTACCTCACCAATCACAGCTAGCTCTCACCACCTGACTCTGACTTGACTAGTTCATACTGAACTCTCCCAGGGGGCTGTTGCAGACCAATCTGTAGGGTGAAATAAATTTGAGAACAGCGGATTTATTTAGATGAGCGACTACATTTGGGAACCCTCATCAGGGCACGGATATTGTGTGAGCAGAAGAGATCACATTTATTCCACAAATAACATTTTGGGAAATAGAGGCTTAGCTCTAGTTTTTCATGACAGAGCTATTTATGGGGCTGAAATAACGTGAGAACTATTTCTCTGTGTCTCTTCCTCTCTCCTTTTGTTCCAGTTCTAAAGGAGCCAGAGGGTTGGTAGCATTTTGTGACCTTTACATAATGCTGCCATGTCTTCCTCAGTGGCCTGGAAAGTGCAGCTAATGTACCTGAGAGGATTCTTTCGGCAGGAGACAGCCTTCAACAATCTGCCTGCAGAATACTGGGATCTGTAGATGGCACCAAGAGAGTTGAGAATTGAGTTACCAGCAACTGCCATTGGAAATCAGATTGGTAGAAAGAAGGCAAGAAGAAATTACATGTACATGGCAGCTAGCAGAATTGGGCCACTGTTCCTCAGTTCTCATGCACAGCTGCGGGGTTCGTAAATGGGACGTACAGAGCGATATCTATATACTGGCTTCTCCAGCCAGCAAAGCTGGGCAAACCCTTGGAAATGTTCAAGGCTAAACAGCCATCTTACTTGCACTGTAATCACACCTTAATTTGGGGTGTGCACATACCGCACTTTAATTATCCCCTGAATCCGTCCATGATAGGTAACTGCTGGTAACTTGGTGCAAACTCCTGTTAAAATCAAGTTGATGTTAACAAGCATATGGACATCCTCTGCATTGTATACAATACTTTGGGTATATGCATATTCACTCAGTGTTGCCTGATTAAGAAATGAGGCACAATCCCTTGGTAAATAAGTAGTTCATATGCAGTGGTTTTCAAATGGGGGGTGCGGATAAACATTCGGGGTGGGGGCAGAGATGACACCAGCCCCACATGGCTGGGCCTGGGGAGGGAGCACTACCTCCACCCCGACTCACCTCAGTGGGCCACTCAGCTTGACTGGGTTCGGGGGAGGGGAGGCCTCCCCCCCCCTTTGAGTTAGAATTTTTGGTTGAGCCCCTTCCCCCAAACCCACACAGGCTGGGTGGCCTGCTGAGGTGAGTTGGGGATGGAGGTGGCGTACCCTCTCTGAGCCCTGCATGTGTCCTTAGGGGGTGCACCCACAGTTTGAAAACCTCTAGAAGCTGTTGCTCAATGGAAAGCAGAAATCTGGAGGGGCATGTGACCCCATGTGCCCCTCTGCCTACCTCAGATGGGGGTACGTGGTAGACTACATTTTTGGAAAGAGGTACACCGCCTAAAAAGTTTGAAAACCACTGGCATAGGGTGAAATCCTGGCGCTACTGAAGTCAATGGCAAACCCATAAACTCTAAGACTCGCCCTTTCTCTGACTCTAGGGAGAGTCTCTCCCCGCTGTAAGAGGTCACCTCTGCAGTCAGTGGAACTTGTTGGGAAGATGGAATAGCCACAGATGTAATTTCAAATAGAGAGGCTCAGAATTCTTTGGGTTGGCAGTGACAGGTAGTGGGGTCGCCAACCAGGACTAAATCAATTCTCCCCTGATTCAGTGCATGATAGGTGGGCATCTAGCCTTGAACATTTCCAGGGCTGGTGATTTCACTGCATCTCTTAGCAGCTTCTTTCCATAACCAAACTGTTCTTAGAGTTGGAAGGCTACATTCTGCAGCCCCTTTGCACTACCAGCCTGACAAGGCTTGGCTCTCCCCAGAGTGGGGGAATCGCCAGCAGGCATACATCCGCCAGAGCTGGCTTCTATACCAACCCTCCTCCTTCTGCTGCCCCGGGGATGGGGAAGGGGCCTGGCTACAGCATACTGTTTTCCTGCTATCACTAACAGCCTCTTGGGCATGTCTACACTGCACACTATGCTCGGGGCTGTGGGATTTGGGCTTGGGAACGTGGTGTTTCCTGGCCTCTGCTTGAGCATCCACACTGCATTGTAAACCTGGGTTTGCAATTGCTAGATCCGGGTCTCACAGCCACGCTAACCTGTCCATACTGCACTATGCAGACCTTCTCAGGCCTGGACTATACTACAAACCTAGGTCAACGGAAGCTTACATAGACCTAACAATGTATGTTCTACACTACCACGTCCCTTCTGCCGACCTGAATCACCTTAACGTTGACTTAATTACTCCTCCTCCACAAGTAGCACTTAATTCAATGTTGATGAGTCAACCAAGAGGCAGTGTAGATGCAGCGTTGTGTAAGTCGACTGAATTGGCCTGCAGGAGGTGTCCCACAATGCTCCACTGTGACCGCCCGTTTTCAACTCTGCTGCACTCTAGCCAGGTACCCAGGAAACTGCCCCTCCCCTATTCAAGCCCTGGGAGATTTTGAATTCTCATTTCCTGTTTGATCAGCTTGGAGGGCTTGCCAGCCCAGCTGATCATGGCAACTGAATGCCCCCAACGCTCTCCAGTCTGGAGCACACAGGAGGTGGTGGATCTCATTGGTCTGCGAGGAGAACAGTCTGTGTGGGCACAGTCTGATCCAGCCAAAGAAACGTAGACATCTACGAAAAAATGGCGTGGGACATGGTGGAGAAGGTCTACATGTAGCGGTGCCGTGTGAAGATCAAAGAACTTCAACAGGTGGACCAGAAAACAAGGGAAGCGAACAGTTCTGTTTCTGCACCACAGACTTGTCGCTTCTACAATGAGCTGCATGCGATTTTTGGCGGCAACCCCACCATGACCCCCAAAAGCAGCATGGATACCTCCCGGGAGCCTGAGTCCAGGGCCTCCTCTGGCAACAACTATGAGGACCACCTGGACAAGGAAGAGGAGGAGGAAAATGGGAGACAGGTGAGCTGGGGATCCATTCTCTCTGAGAGCCAGGAGCTGTTTTTAAACGTGGAGCAGTCCAGCTGGTTGCAGGACAGCATGGTGGCCAACTGTGATGCTGGGGAAGGCATCTCTGGTGAGGATGCAATTCCAATCAAACTGTAGGGGGTTACATCCTCTTATGTTTTATGTTTAATATGAGAAAAAAGTTAGGTGCAGTGTGTCTGTCTGGTTCCCAGTAGTCACTCCAGCCACGCAGAGAATGCCCCCCAGAAAAGATTGCTCATATATACAGAGATGACCTGAGAATCATCCCTGGAGATATCCAGGAAACTTTCCTGCAAGTACTCTGCAATCCTTTTTAGAAAGTTTCTGGAGAGGGCTGCCTTATTTCTTCCACCACAGTAGGACACTTTCCCACATCACTCCATTATTAACTCTGCTGGCATCATTGCAGTACACAGCATAGCAGCATAAGGAGAAAGTCTGTACTCAGATGCTTGCAGCATTTGCTCCCTTGCCACCTCTGTTACCCTCAGGAGACTAATATCACATAGGGTCACCTAGGGGAGATGGTGGAAGTTTTCATTACAATTGCTTGGACCGCACACACAAAAATCGAGCATGTGCTCCCCCACACATGGCAATTTCCAGGTCCCTCAACCATGATTCCCCTAGCATGCCCGTGGTTTGGTTGGCAGGGATCTGGGTTGACCTCAGAATCTGCAAGTCCATGGCAACTAATATTAGCAGCATTAAGGGAGGTGGGGATGGGCTTCATGTGTTTTCTCATAGCCACAAACTCACCTCCACCACCCTGCAGAGCCACCTCAGACAAAGACCCTGCAATTTGGGAGGCTTAATGCTGGTTCCTGGTTTCAAAGAAATGTCCATGTTGCTGCTGCTGGTGGTGCGGGCATTTTCCACCAACCATCCTGTGCTCCCAACTTGGGTTTCTCACAAATTGGAGCACAAGTCCCATCGCCTTTGCCTCTGGATCATACTCACCATGGCTGGAGCAGCAAACCGGTTCATTGAATAGATAGGGATTCTGATTATGTTCTGGATTGCTCTTGAGTGTAATAAGAGGAGTGATTTTTAAATAGCAACTTTGTGCAAGACCCAGGGTATGTACTGACAATGATTGCTGGAACGCGTGGCCTTCAGCAGCGCGTCCTCCACACCTGCAGAGAGGCTGTCACAGATTAGAAGGCGGAAAAAGAGAACTCATGATGACATGTTCAACGAGACAATGAACGCTTCTGGGACAGCTGATATGGAGCCTGGAGGATTTCGTTGTCCGAAAAACGACATGGACATGGGGAGCAGGAGAGGAGCCCAGGAGCTTTAGTGTGCCACGCAGGATGAGATGCTGTGGACAATGAAGGATCAATCAGACATGTTGAGGCATCTGGCTGAGCTTCAAGAAAAGCACCTTGAGGCTAGACTCCTTCTGCAGCCGCTGCAGAACCACCTACAAATATTGCCCTGTTCCCAATCCCCTTCCCCCAAATGTCCCAGGAGGTGGGGGGCAGGGGCATGGTGCAGTATCCCTTCATGCCGGGGGATGGCTTGAAGAATAAAAGGCAGCCATTCGAAGAGCTTTGAATTGCACGATGTGTGTGCTTGCAAAGACAAGCTGAATTTGTTTCTCCCCTCCCAATTTTATCCTGCCGTTTGCCCAAGGTTAAATTATTTTCTTGTTTTTTTATCTGTCTTTATGTCTGTGAAATAAAAGTCAAGGTCTTGAGAATGACGTACTCTTTATTTATTCCAAGCCTGGGGACTTGGGAGTGGGGGGAGAGGGGAAGCAGGGGTAGTGCAGGGAAACTGATGCAACAGAGGGGATGGAATGAGAAGGCACAACGCAGATAAGCAGCACTCTTTACTGTGCCTCATTTCTGAAACAGTTTTCAAAGCCTCACGGAGATGTAGAGCCCCTCGGGGGCTCTTCTTATTGCCGTGGTATCTGGCTGCTCAAAATTAGCTGCCAGCCTATCTGCTTCCATGCCCCACCACTGCAGAAACTGCTCTCTCTCTGCCTCACAGATATTATGGAGCACACAGCAGACAGCGATAACAATGGGGATATTGCTTTCACTGAGGTCTAACCTTGTAAGCAAATTACGCCACCTTGAAACATCCAAAGGCACATTCCACCACCATTCTGCATTTGCTCAGCTTATTGTTGAATCACTCCTTACTGCTGTCCAGGTGGCCGGTGTACGGCTTCATGAGCCATGAGAGCAAGGGGTATGCTGGGTTTCCCAGGATCACTACTGGCATTTCAACATCATCGATAGTTATTTTGCAATCTGGAAAGAAAGTCCCTGATTGCAGCTTTCTGAAGAGACCTGAGTTCCTAAAGATGCACGCACCACGTACCTTTCCTGACCATCCCACATTGATGTTGGTGAAACGCCCCCTGTGATCCACCATTGCAACACCATTGAAAAGTATCCCTTTTGTTTTATGTACTCTTTGGCAAGGTAGGCTGGTGCCAAGACAGGAATGTGCATGCCTTCTTTCACTCCACTGCAGTACAGGAACCCCATCATGATAAAAGCATCCATTTTATCCTGCAAATTGCCCAAAGTCACTATCCTTCTTAGCAGAAGTCGATTAATGGTCCTGCACGCTTGGATCACAAGAGCTCCCATGGTGGATTTACCAACTGTGAATTGACTCCCCACTGATCAGTAGCAGTCTGGCATTGCAAGCTTCCACAGAGCGATCGCCACTCGCTTCTCCACTGTCAGAGCAGCCCTCATTTTAGCATTGCGGTGCGTCAGCCCTGGGGAAAGCTCTGCAGAAAGTTCCTGGAAAGTGACCTTTTGCATTCAAAAGTTCTGCAGCCACTGCTTGTCATCCCATAGCTGCATAGTGACGTGATCCCACCAGTCAGCGCTTGTTTCCTGGGACCAGAAATGACGCTCCACCATGTTCAGTGCTGCGTGACTGGCAGCAGCAGCTGGGAATTGCTTGCAGAGCTGCTTGGCTTATATTGCCATGTTCCACGCGGCGGCTCCTGTCTCGGCTCTGGAAATACTGCAGGATAAGGCGCCAAAGTGTTTATAATGCTCACAGTGAAAGAGCGCAGCTTCTCAGGCTATGGCGTATGCATGGCTGAGCCAGGCTTTGGAAAAAAGGCGCAAAAAAGTATTGGTTTGTTTGCCATTGATATCAGGGGAGGGAGGAAATTTCATCATGGGAGGTTGAAGCCATGTTCCCATTCCCCCCCCCCCCCCCATGACAATGTTTTGGTCCCATGAGGCATTGCAAGCCCTTCTCAAAACCCCCTGCGGCTAGTTGCACTGTGGGATACCTACCCACGGTGCACTGCTCTGTGCATTGATGCAAGCGCGGCTAGTGAGGATACACCGCACCGATGCAATGAGCGTGGTGTGGACACGCCCCACTGACTTCATTACTGCAGCAACTGGATGTCGACTGAAATTAAGTTGACTTAACTTTGTAGTGTAGACATGACCTGACTCAGGTCTGCGGCTTGACCTGCATCCACTCTGCAAAATGACAGGGCTTGGACCCGAATCACAGCAGAGTCCTAGCACCTGGGTCCTGAACGCTTGCAGGCCCACATCAGATTGATTTTCATATAGACCAAAGCAGGGCTTGGGCTCAAACCTGAGCCAGAGCCTGGGCTCGGTGTGCAATGTAGACATGCCCTTTGAGATGATAACTAGCATATATTAGGACAGCCTAGAGAGGCTGCTATAATCTTTGACTGGGCTGGGGCCAGTGTAGAACTAACCCCAGGATCAGGCAGCAGTAACTGTCTCTCTCAGCCACACCCAGCCATAGATGGTTTCCTAAAACGTGACCTAAAGTTTCCCTTCTGCAGTTTAAGCCTATCACTGATTGTTCTGTTCTCATTGACTAACAAGACTACTGGATTCTTCTTCTCTAACACATTCCTTTCTGAATTTGTAAGTTCATATTAGTCAGAGTTTGCAAGACCACACACATCCATTTTCTCTTAATCTTTGCTCAGCGGTCTTGTTTTCCAAACCCTATATATTAAAAGGGCATGCAATTTTCACAAGTTGATGCAAAGTTATAACAATTCCTTTTAATTGCAAAGAAACTCTTGCACAAGCAATTGTGAAAACAACATTTAGCAATTTTACAAGCCTGTGAGGGAACCCTGAGGTTACATGCCCCCAAACAATCTGCATCCCAGCCATCCACTTGCTCGCAGGCATGGACACAGAAAAGTCAAAATTGCTTTACATTTGAATATAGTGGATTCAGCTTATTTGACTAACCGCAATTTTTATTCTGTTTCCTGTGTTAGGTCATTATTAACAAGAGCTCAGAGCTATTTTTAAGCTGCAAACTCTCACTGAACAGATCTTACCTGTTTTTATGTTTCAGAAAGGATAGAGACAGCTCCTACAGGAAAGCAGCCGCATAGCTATCAGACTAGAGCTGGGGGAACGATGCAAAAAGTATTCACAAACATTTGTTCAGATTATGGCCCCGATCCTGCAGTTAGACCAGTGCATGTAGCCTCCAGAGCCTGCTGACTTCACTGCCCTCTGCGTGAGTGCAGTGATCTGCCTGCACTCATCTGACTGACATTTGTGACCTCTTTTCGTTTTCAGCACATGTTCAGACAAATGAGTTTCCTTTGTTCGCAAGGATGTTTGTGGAAAGTGAAAGTTCATGATTCCTCATGGCAGTGTGAAAGTTAGTGCAGGAGATGTTCACCTCACCCTCTTGAAATTGTTCATTTCCCTTCCTCTTGGCTACGAAAACTTCAGTGATCCAATCAGTAATCAAAGACTAAGCCATGTGAATTAAGTGACCAATCAGATGCCTCAAAAAAGCAAAGTTCTGAGGTGAATAGTTTACAAAGAATCCAGAGGCTGAGATATATTTGCGTAATGCATTTGAACAATTTTGAATAATGAACAAATCTGTAAAATGGAATAGATCAAAGATAGAATAAAGGGCTAAATTTGTAGAACGAATAATTCACTACAAGTCTTGGCCCAGCTCTGAGTGAGACAGAAGCAAGTGTGATCTTAGGAGAAAATTAGAACAGTTCGGGTGGCTTGGTTGTTTATTGCTAGCCATTTCTTTTTAATTATTACACAATAATCCTTGCTATTTAGACAGAAAGTATTCTCACTGTGTACACGACTCACCACATCTGGAGCCTATAGAATATTGATCTCTAATGCTTTTGGGCTTGAGGGCAAAGGAAAGTTAATCAGTGGATATTAGACCAATATTCCTGACATGCTCTGTCACTGGGCCAAATTCAGGCCTGAGGAACTCAGCTGAAGTCAATGGAGGTGACTGGAGATCACAGGTTAGTCCATCGTCCTTGCCTGCTTCTGCTGTCCCTGCATTTCTCTCTTTCTGTCTCACTATCTCTAACCTCCTCCTCTCCCTTTAATCGAAGTTGGCTGTTGAATAAAGACATCTTGACATTTGGAGTGGGAATGGAAATGAATACATCTGATGTCCCAGCGCAGGGAGGAGGCAGCGCCGGACGAGAGTGGCTGCTGTGGCAGACAATTAGCATGATCATGTTTATGAATGTGGATCAGTAATTTCAGGTAAAGTCCCTAAGAGTGCTAATGCCAGATAACAATGCCTCCTCTCTGCCCAGGGAGGCAGGCGCCAGGCAGAGGGCTCCAACAACGGCAGCACATTCCTGCTGTGACTCCAAAATGCTTCATTTCTCAGTCCCAGCCTGGACACGTCTCATTTTGTCTCCTAAAGAAGCTATTATCAAGAAGCTAGAGCCCTGCCTATAGAGTCCAAACAGAGCTGCTGCAGACTGTACGTTACATATTCATCTCTCTCTTGCCTTTGCTGTGTTCGGCGGTCTCAGACTTGTGAAAATGCATGACCTGGCTTTGCCATTTCCAGTAGCCCACCATCCCAGGGGTCATTCTGGAGGGGTGTGCAGGGCAAGAGGCACAGGGAGAAATGCACTGCATGGGGACAGACACGTGTTCTGAAGGTGAAATGCTAATAAAAGTCCTTTGTCCTTTTTGACCACCATTCACCCAAAGATCTCAGCTATTTTACCAACATTAATCAAGCTGCACACAGCCACCTCGTTGGGGCTGCCCTCACTGGGAAAAGAGGTGATTTTTAACCACGTGTTAGCTAACAGGTGGTAACATCCCAGCGTGGCAAGACAGCTGTCATTTTAACACATTGGCAGGTTGGCTGGGAGCATGACATAACTCTGTCCGTTTCCCAGCCTGCAAAGGCAATGCCTGGCAATTGGGACTAGCCAGCAAGGAGGAAGGTGGTTAGGACGAGGGTTGGACAGCTCAGCAAAGATGTTCTGGGCTCTCCTTCCTGCTAGCTCAGTATCTAAGAACAAAGAGGGGCCCAGTTCACATCTTGGAGGGAAAGGAGGGCACAGAGGAGGGGGTAGCCCTGTGCTCCAGACCTACCAAAGTTCTGGGACTAGGGCTTCTGCAGGGACCCTGAATATCCCCAGGGTCAGTAGGGCACCGAGACATCTTCCACTCACCTGGGGATTAGCAGAATTACAGAATCCAGGAGTGGGGCTTTCCTCCAGCAGCCCCTGCAGTCACCCCTCACGTCAGCAGGCAAGTAGAGCTAGGGAGACCATTCTGTGTCCCATGTGGGCTACAAGTGAAAAGAGAGGGAGAGAGAGGATGCAGAGGGGTTTCAGTGCTTTGAAGGGGGCAGTAAGGGGCAGCGGGACAGCGGCAGAGGAACAAAGGGGAAAGCTGAGATGAAGCTGAGTAGCTGGAGCCTGGAGGCAGGTGGGAGCAGCAAGAGGCCTCCATCAGAGCGAGTTTTCTTCAGAAAGGCCAGTCCAGACAAATAAAAGCCCCAGGAAGTGGTACAAGGGTTCCTAGTTTGGAGGTAACAGCCTGTTAAGCGTGAAGTGGCAACTACAATGGGTGGTAAGTCCTGCCCACCTGCCCCCCTCAATGTCTCTGCAACTCATTGACTCCTTGACTCTTTTCAGATACCATCTGCCCTCTCCAATCCAGGCCCACCCTCCAGCTCTCTCCCTAATTAAGCGCTCCAGTCCCATTCCCTGAGCCTCCACCTCTCCCCACGCTTGCTCTTCTTCGACACAGTCGTCACATGCCCTCCTCATCCTCCCCTGCTGGAGGCACTGAGCACACACTGATTGCCCTGAGAGGTAGATCTAACCAGCTGGAGGACACGTCTGTGGGAGGGAGGCAAGATTATTGAACAAGGAATGATCTAAAGCACAGGGCTGGGTAATTTAAAGAGATAAGCATTCCCCTTTCAGCCTCCTGCTGTGATAAATGTACTGGTTGCCGCTCAGGGAGCTGCCTTGGAAGCTGGGTCGTGAGTCAGTTGCTTATGGGTGAACTGAAGGATTTCCCCCTGGTAACCATCGTTGCTATTATTACCATCAATATCAGGGCTGAATTGACGGCCGTGTCAATCGCACTTGACAAAGACTGGACATCTTCCTAGATCTTATCTAGCTCAATCTGTGTCATGGGATTGAAGCAGAGGTTACTGGGGGAGGTTCCATGGCCCGTGTTATACAGGAGGCCAGACTAGATGATCTAACAGTCCCTTCTGGTCTTAAAACCTATGAATCTATGATGAGTGCCAGAGGCTGAATTCTCTTATTACTCCACAGGAGTGATACAGCACAGGAGGTGACACTCGGAGCTCTCCTTCCCACCACATTGCCATTTGGCCATCTGCCTCCATTCCTGACCTGGCTGGAGGGACCACTTCTGCAGTCTCCATGGCCCCTCTGCTGAGATGGCCAGCAAAGGTGCCAGTTGTGTGGGGTGAGGTGGACACATGCACACGAGAAGCTGGATGGAAGCTGGGAGCTTGTCTCACCTTGTCAGTCAGCCGCAACATGCTCAAGAGCAGGAAGGCAAAAAGTCCGGCCAAGAGGTCATGGCTGAATGGCAAGTGACAGCGAATGGCACGTGTGGGAAGAAGTCGTAAATACTAACCGAGCAGACATCGCCCATGGAAGCCAACAGGTTACGTCTAGGTCAGCATCTCTAGCTGATGATGATCTCAGCCAAGGAGCAGGGGGACGCAGACGGGTCTACAGTTGCCAGGGCCTAGCACGCTTCCCACCTCTTTTTCCCATCTCCACCCAACTGCCTCACATCCTTGATAATCCGGCCATGACTGCAGCCTGCAGCTTTTCAGCACTGAGTTATCATGTGCAGAGGAAGAGCCAAGTGCAAGGGGGATTGTGCTTCTCCTGACGAGAGCGCAGGAGAGGCCGAGAAAACTCTCTTGGGCAGTACCTATGCCAGTCATGAAGGTGGCAGATGCTGATCAGCTGAGGACTCTCTGCACAGTTCAGTGCCCTTCAGAGAGAGATCCTGCTGCTTCCTCTCACTCACCCCCAGCAATAACTGCCTCTCTCTCTCTGTCTCTCTGCGGCCCCACCCCTCTGTGCCCCTCGATATCCAGACAGAGCCCTTAGACACTGAACTCAGTCTCCCTGGTATGCTGAACATAGTGGAGGAGACCACAAAGCCCTGGGCAGCCAGGTGCCATCTCCTCCAACCAGCTCTGAGGGAGCAGATGACACCTTGAAGGGCATCACCGCATTGCAATGCTGGGGGAGGGGTTGCCAAGAGACATTAGATTTCAGACCGAGCAGAGCACTGGTATTGGGTACGTAGGGGGGAAGGAGGGGAAGAAAAACAAACCTGCATTTGCACTCCAGGCACCAAGGGACAGGGTGGATGGATCAATGTACTTTTAGGAATTAGGGGTGAGCACGCCCTATTGCTGCTGGGGCAGTTCACGTGGGGCAGACAGCATGTGACCCTCCCTATCGCCCCACTTTGCTGGCTTAACTCTGGGAGAACAGTGTGCAATTACAGACCTTGCGGAAGCTTCATTATCGCTCTGTCTCGGCCTCATTTGACAAGACACTTTATTGCCAAAGTTATTAAAAGTGAAACGTGCCGTTCTGCGCTGTAATTTCCTGTCTGCAGCGATAAGCCAGGCTGTGCCTGCTGTGTAATAAACAGTTATTTTTATGTATGTCTCTGTCTGGGATGGGAAGGGGGACGGGGCCCAGGTCACATTAATTGCATTTGTTAATGAGATTTATTCTGGGATGTCTGAACAAGGCCGCGCACGCTGTCCATCCTCCCCCACTGTTGTTGCTTTGCTGCAGAGGTGGCCAATGGACAGCTTTGTTGGTGAGCTGTGGATGGTAGGAAGCAAGTAGATGCCTCTCCCTGACTCTGTGTGTGTGTGTGTGTGCGCGCGTGCGTGCGTGTGTGTGTGTATCCCATACCGAAAATATTTGACAGGAGGCAACACCTGCCTCTCTTCTGAGCCAATGCTAGCACCTCATTTTTTTCTATCAAAGCCAAGAAAAACTGAGAAGCAGCAGCCACATCCAATCTCTGCTTTGGTTAAATTAAAAATAAAAAACAAACCAACCCCCCACACACACATTGTAAACCCCTGTTGATTTCACAGCATTGCTAGGGAGCCTGAGGGAATTCTGGGAGCCAGCCCAAAGCATCACACTGTCCAAAACCTGCAGCAATTTCCAGTTTGTGTACTGAAATATTTTGCATATAGACTCCCCAGCTCACCCTGCCCCCAAAATCTGATCCCCATTCAAAAGTGCCCCAGCTTCCAACTCACAAAACTCATTTGGTTCAGAAATTCCATGGATGAAGGTCAGTTATTTCTTGTTGACTGTGGGTGGATCCCTCCATTATCACACCATGCGCAATTTCCCTCTACCATTATTCTAGGGCTGCCTTCTCCAGACACACCCCTGCTATCTCCTGCAGTGGCAACTCAGCAGCTCCCCTTCCTCCAATGTGCACAGGATGCAGATAGGGAGCTCTGATAGCTTGAGGTCCCATGTAAGACCAATTGAGTCCCTTCTCCCACCCAAGGGAAATAAAGGGCACCAAAGTCCCTCCTTCAACATCACCATATGCAGCCTGTGACTGCCAGTTATGTCACTGTCCAGGCCCCACGAGGCCAGCAGCTCACATCTGCCAGTGCCACATCCCTTGTGGAAGGGATAGCAGCAAAACAGCTCAGGAGGGCTGCATGATCCTGCTGCCCTCTGGAATGCTGGAAGGGGGCAAGCCAGGATAGAGGGTTCAGCCTATAGAGGGAGGGATGTGCACTGGGATAATTGCACTACCACAGCAAAGGCCTCAGTTCAGCTGCACATTCATTCGAAGAATGAGTCATGCATCCGAGTGAGGATGAAAATGCCAGGCTCTGATTGCGATGGGGTTTTTCCATCCCCCAGTGGCTGTTTGTGCCGAATTTGGCTAGACACATGCTACATGACAGGCACCAAAGGAAGTCATTTGATCACAAACAAATCCATCCCCATCCCCTCTTTACCCTTTTGATCCTAGACGGACAGAATGGAGAACCAGATCACTCTAACAGCTGGGGGAAGGGGTCAGGTGGGGTGAGCAGGAGGTGGGGAGGTTGCGGGGGTCTGGTCTCATGTTGGAAAGGGAGGCAAGCTCAGGACAAAGTTCTCGACAGGGATGGGGAGAGAAAACACAAGGGAGCAGACAAGTGGGTAGAGAAATCAGGTGGGGCTCTTTCTTGTGCAAGGGGGAGAGAGAGGAGGGGCCATAATCAGCAGTTGCAGAGGCAGGGTGGGTGTGGGGCACTCTGAGTGATTGTGAAATACAGGCTTGTCAGAGTGGAAGAAGCGCAGCAATTGGGAAAGTGGGCACTATGGGTTAAATCCTTTCCCCGTGGCACTCACCAAACCTTCCATTCCACCCTGTCCCAACAGAATGGATAGTCCTGCTCCACTCTCTTCCAGGCCTCTGCATGGGGCACGGGCAGAACATCTCGAGCCACAACAGAACGGAGCAGTGATTGCTGTGGGACAAATTCCTTCCGAGGCCCTTCCAGCCTCCTCCTCTCCATCCTTGCCCAGCTGCCTTGATGGGGTTTCTGAGCAGAGCCGAACAGCAGCTGAATCATGTGTCCTTGGAGGCAGCAATTCCTTTTATTCAGGGGAGAGAACACAGCAGAGAATCCTTTTCCTTTGTTGGAAGGCAGATGCTTGCAGACCTGATGGATGCTCTGCTAGCTATTTGGAAATCTCATTTGGTGGAGCTCAGCTGGAGTGGAGGGTTACATGTATTTTGTGCTATTGTTGAATGAAATGAAATATTTCCTTAGCCTCTTAGCAAGGCAGTGAAGTAGCAGCGGAAAGCGCCTGTCTGCCTAATCTGCCTCTGAAACCCTCCGAGTTTAGTTCAGTCTGGATGAGTTTCTGGTTGTGAACAGAGCCTGCAATCCACTCTCCCAAATGGGTCTCCAGCGCTATTGTATCAGAACCTGACTGAAGGAAGCTTTCAAGCATGGTTATTGCTGCTGGGGCTGGATCGTGGGTTTTCTGCCCAGGGCAGACAGACAGAGTGGCATCCTACACAGAGAAATGCTAAATAACAATGTTGCCAAGAATCAGCTGTTGGCTTCCTCCAAGTAACCAATCACATGGTTTCTAAATGCTGTAGTCATATGGGGCATGGACCCAAAAGCTGCCATGCTGTAATGGTGTGAAACATTTTTCCAATATGGTCAAAAGCAGTATGGACAGGGTTGATGTGGGCGACTCATTTTGGTGTTATAGCCCAGGTACTGGGACCAGGTCATAAGGTTACATAGCTCTAAGCTGTATTGCACTGTATGAGCATCCACATGGTACGGACAAAACGCCTAGGTTGGATTCTCCTCTCCCTTAGGCTGATATAACTGCAATGCCTTCAGTGGAAGTACTCCACAGTCACACTTAAGGGAGAGAGGAATCAAAGCCTGATACTCCTGTCTAAACCTGAAATGCTGTCACCGGAAAACATGAGATGGATTTTCTGGGGGTTGGTTTTGGGTTACAGTCTGCTGGTAAGGGTCACTGGATATTGTCCTTCCTTTCTCAGCTGAAGAGCTTCATGTTCACGTTAACCCTCAAGGTGCGCCAGAATCAAAATCTCACCCTAGCCCTCACAGAGCCCCGACCCAAGAAGACCTAAGTCTTTTCCTGGAAGTACACCTCTATCAGGCAGTGCTTCCTTTAAAAAAAAAAAAATAAATAAAAAGGTCACTTAGGGCAAAAGCTTATCTGATCTTCAGCTGCACCATCTTTGCTGGTAGCAGTGCCAAGACAAGAGCACCATCCGTGTGGAAGCACCAGCTTCACAGTGTAGAGTTTCACAGGTGGGATTTAAAAATATAAAACCTACTCTACAAATGCCTTGTAAGTAAAACAGCCCCATCGTGCAGCCAACACCAGCTATATATTTTAGTCGCTAGGGTGGTTTGGTCCCTGGTTTCACTCCACCATACAAGAGTTGCTAAAGGCCCTTCCAAACATGAGAAATCATTCTCATATCCCACTGGCCGCCAACATGTATTCTACACACGTGCTGTATATATACAGTGAATGGCAGAGACAGAGCATTTAGCCCATCTTATTTATTCCTCTGACTCACTCTAATATCGCGGATTAGCAATTTTTGCTTTGAAAATCCAAACCCACAAATACTGAAAGGCGGGGTGGGGATCGCAACAAAGAGGATGAAAATGCTCCAATACAGCCCAGACATTCTCTGTGCCTCAGCTCTGGGCCAGAGACTGCCTCAGCCGTTGTGCAGCTCTGTGCCCCTTCCCAAACATCCATAGTTTTTTGGCTGACAGTAATCACTTGCTAGGTAAACTCCCTCTAATGCCAGCCAGGGCCCCTTGTTAATTTGTATTGCAGCGTGTGTCGCAGACTGATGTGTAATTAGAACTCCTGAAGCCTGTCTCGTGCTATAATTGCCCTGACAGGGGCCACAGCATATCCGCTTGTTAATTAGTAAACCACAATATCCCGGGGGCTTGCGGAAAGCTGCCTTAATTGTATTTCAGCTGGAACAGAGGGATAATTACCCTTCACTAGCACTGCCACTTTTTAATTCCTTAAAAAAAAAAAAAAGAAATTGGCTCTTTCTTTTTGGCTTCTTTTTCTCTTCCTTTCTCCCACTTCCCACCAGCAATGCAACAAGCTGATTTTCCTAGATTAAAAATGAATAAATAAATAAATAAATAAAAAGACACCACAAAAAAACAAACAAAAAATCAGGCTCAGACGCCACAGAATATATAGCTAGGGGGTGTGGTGGGGAACTTGGAAGAGTCTAATGCAACCACAACTTTACAGGTAGAGATCCAAGGTTTGCCAAAGGAGGCAGCACAGTGCCTTCTCTGAACTAAAGAGTGTCTTGATTTCTCCTTATGCATATTGTGGCCTAAATTTTCCCTCTTAGGCTGAGGCTGAGTCTTCCTCTTGAGGCTCCAGTCTGGGTCCATCCATTGAATTATGGGTGTAAATAAGGGTACTTGTGCCTCAGATTGCAGTACTTGACTTACTTATGCCAGTTGGGATTCACAGGTGAGTGCTCCAATTTGCAGCTGAAATGCTGCTGAAATGAGAGGTACAAGTTGTGTCCACAGAGGGAAAGAGGCCCTTTTGAAAACAAATGTTCCCCTGTATCTAGCTGTGTTTATGACTATCCTACTTATGGCTGTCTGTATATTGCTCCTTTAAATTTCTAAGTACTTTCTTTGTGTGCAGTGCTCTGCAGCCATTTTCTTCCCAAAACTCAGTAGAGACTGTCATAGCAAAGTCTCTCTCACACACACACACTATGCTTTCTCACTCTCTTTCATGAAGACTTTACTTCTTTCTTTTGTTGCTCTCTTGATCTGAAAGGAAGGTCATTCTGGCTGAAAGTATCTGTCTGGAGACACAACTGGTTCTTTTACAGCCTTTGATGACATAAGTTCAATTTCCAGAAATTCAAAAGACACTTGATAAATACACTATTATTATTTGTATTACCTTAGCCCCTAGGAGCCCCAGTAATGGACCAGGAACCCGTTGAGCTAGGCACTACACAAATACAGCACAAAAAGATAGCCCTGCCCCAAAGACCTTACTACAACAGCAAGAAACTGTTGGAGTTCCCCTGAGACATCATCCAGTTGGTTCCCTAAGAACTTAAGAACTCCACTCTTGTCACTCAGGTATTTTTACCTGGCATACAGCAAAGTTATGCTGAGTTGATCAGACTCAAGCCCGGGGGTGGGTATATAACACGTCCAAAGTTATGCATCAAAAAACATTTCCATACAAACATTTTTATCAAACACTAATAACACATGCCTCTGACCTATACATTGCATTAAATGCTTCAGGACTGGCTTGGTTACTTTGCAGGAATCAGTTCCTGTGCACTACCTTGAAATGATTGCTGTGCAGAACAAAGCTGCCACAGCTATGGCACAACTAACTTCCCACCCAACATCATAGTCTGAGAATGTCACACCAGTCCTCCAGAACATGTCAGGAGGCTTGTATGTCCTATACCTGCCCGAGATTGCAGAAGGGTGGGAAAAGGAGCTTATTAACCCTGGATTTCCCTTCAGACTCAGTGCTGTGTAGTTCACTGTGGCAACTCCTCTCCTGTGACCGTACTTGTAAAGAAGGGTCTGGAAGATGCACAACAGAGCAGTGGTAAGGCTGCAGCCAGAGAAGAAGTCCAGCTCTGCTTTTAACTCTGAAGTAGAAGGTGGTTGGAAAATTTTGTTGAAAACATTTCAATTAAATATTTCAATTAAAAACAAATACACATTTTCAATTGTTGTTACTTTTTTTTAATAGCATTTTCCAACCAGTTCTTCTCCAGAACATCCACCAAGATTGTCTGGGATGGGAAAGCCCAAGAAGGAGGCTGTTGAGGTTAGGGTTCAAGACCAATTGATTAGCCCAAGGACATCATTCCCTCTCCAGAGAGAGGAACTCAGAGCTCCAGAACCCAACCAACAAGGGAAGGGCCTTGGGTTACACTATTGCAGTATTGCCAATTCGTCCAGGATCTGGAAAGAAGGTTTTATCTGTGAATACTATATTCCTCTTTCACACTCAATAGTAGTCCATCCAGCACTCATTCTGCATCACTCCAATAAGACCATACAATTAACTTCCCAGTCATTAACACTGCTTACTCCTGAAGTTCTGAAGCCACTATATACACGATAACATAAGTACACATGAATGGCTATTATAGGTCAGACCAATGGTCCATCTAGCTCAGTATCCTGTCTTTCAACAGTGGCCGGTGTCAGATGCTTCTGAGGAAATGAACAGAACAGGGAAATTTTGAGTGATCCATACCCTATCATTCAGTCCCATCTTCTGGCAGCCAGCGGTTTAGAGACATCCCAGAGCATGGGGTTGTGTTCCACAGGTTGACTGTGGGCTGAGTGAAGAAGTACTTCCTTTTGTTTGTTTTAATCCTGCCACCTATAAATTTCATTGGGTGACACCTGGTTCTTGTATTATGTGAATGGGTAAATAACACTTCCTTATTCACTTTCTCACACCATTCATGATTTTATAGACCTCTATAATATCCACCCGTAATCATCTTTGTTCTAAGCCGAACAGTCCCAAACTTATAATTTCTCCTCATATTGAACCTGTTTCATACCCCTCATTATATTTGTTTCCCTTCGCTGTACTTTTTCCAATTCAAATATTTTTTTTAAATGGGAGGACCAGAACTGCTTACAGTATTCCAGGTGTGGGATACCCTGGATTTATATATTGGCATTATGAGATGTTCTGTTTTATTATCTATCCTTTTTGTAATGGTTCCTAACATCCTGTTAGCTTTTTTGACTGCTGCTGTGCATTGAGCAGATGTTTTCAGAGAACTATCCATGATGACCCCAAAATCTCTTTTTTGCGTGATAACGACTAATTTTGACACCATCATTTTGTATGTATAGTTGGGATTATGTTTTCCAGTGTGTAATACTTTGCATTTATCAACACTGGTTTTCATCTGCCATTTTGTTGCCCAGTCACTCAGTTTTATGAGATCCCTTTGAAACTCTTCACAGTCATCTTTATACTTAACTATCTGAGTAATTTTGTATCTTCTGCAAACTTTGCCATCTCACTGTTTACCCCTTTTTACAGGTAATTTGTGAATATGTTGAACAGCATTGGTTCGAGTACAGATCCTTGGGGGACCCTGCTATTTACCTCTCCCCACTGTTAAAACTGACCATTTAGTCCCACCCTTTATTTCCTATCTTTTAAACACTTATTGATCAATGAGAGGATCTTCTCTCTTATCCTATGACTGCTTATTTTGCTTAAGAGCCTTTGGTGAGGACCTAGTCAGAGACTTTCTGAAAGTCTAAGTACACTATATCCACTGGATCACCCTTGTTCACTTGTTTGTTGACCCCCTTAAAGAATGTTAATAGATTGGTGTGGCATGATTTCCTTTTACAAAAGCCATGTTGACTCTTCACAACATATCGTGTTCATCTACGTGTCTGATAATTCTGTTCTTTACTATAGTTTTAACCAATTTGCCTGGTACCGGAGTTAGGCTTACCAGCCTGCAATTACCAGAATCACCTCTGAGGCCTTTTTAAAAAAAAAATCAGTTTTACATTAGCTCTGCTCCAGTCATCTGGTAGAAAAGCTGATTTAAGCAATGGGTGACATACCACAGTTAGTAGTTCTGCAATTTCACATTTGAGTTCCTTCACAACTCTTGGGTGGATACCATCTGGTCCTGGTAACTTATTACTGTTTAATTTATCAGTTTGTTCCAAAACCTCCTCTACTGACACCTCATGCTGGGACAGTTATTCATATTTGCCACCTAAAAAGTATGGCTCAGGTGTGGGAATCTCCCTCACATCCTCTGTAGTGAAGACCAATGCAGAAAATTTATTTAGCTTCTCCACAACTGCCTTGTCTTCCTCGATCATCCAGTGGCCCCACTGACTATTTGGCAGGCTTTCTGCTTCTGTGCACTTAAAAAAACTTTGCCCGTTAGTTTTTGTCTTTTGCTAGTTCTTCAAATTCTTTTGTGGCCTGCCTAATTATACTTTTACACTTGACTTGCCAGAGTTTATGCTCCATTCCGTTTTCCTCAGCAGGATTTTACTTCCAATTTTTAAAGGATCTTGAAAGAACAGTGCTTAGTGGGATGATAGTTTTTTAAAACATTTAAATAATGAGCCTTTCTGTCAGTTGGGATGGGAAGGAATCTTACTATGTCTGTTGGGCTTTGGAATGTCACAGGGCAGCCACTCCTGGGAACACTCTCAATGAAAAGATTCCAATGTTAGCAAGAGCAAATAAATTGAACAAAAAGCTTTCCACATGAAATAAGGCCCAATACCTCTGATGGAAACTCCATAAGCTCAGTCCCTCCTTTCATCAGTTATTGCATGAATAGGTTGAAACAACAAATTGACACTGTGGGTCTTGGAGCACTGGTTTTAATGCCAGAGTAGCCATGGAATCAGAGGATGTGACCGTGTTCCAAAGGTTGGAGCTAGCATAGCCTTTCAACAGCCATGAAAGCACCAGATGGAGGTAGTCACTGAAACGGTCTGTGTGAAATTGAGGGCACCTGGTGAGTGAGGAAAAGGTGGCTGGACACAACCAGGATGCTACCTATTAATACCACAGTGCCACTCACTCTAATTAGAATCTGGGATGGAGTTTATAGTTGAATAACCACAACAACTTTGCACAAATTAGACATTATACTGCAGGTTAATTAGATTTGTTACTGCTGACTTGATTAGCCCAGCTCTGTGATCTGCTGTGAGAAGCAAGCGGGGGCCCCTTGAAGCCAACAGGCTCTATCACTTGTAGATTTGGATAGTTAAACATCTGACTGGGAAAATGCTGCAGTGTGTCTGTGCATCTGCACGTGTGGAAAATGGCTATATGCACACTCTCTGAAGCACCCACACTCCATTGCTTGGAGGAAGGCGGGCGATGCAGGCTTCCCTCTTACAGCCCAGAGGGTCAGCATGGATTCACACTGTGGACATTTCATGTGATCGCCTCTTAATTATGTTTATTTTAAAGGAAAATGTAACATTTCAGTGACCTGCGTGGAGCTGGGTGAACACAGAAGGAAAAAAAAAATCTGAAAATGTCCATTCATATTTTTAAACCAATTTACTTTGACTGTGTCAGGGCCTGTTTTGTGTTTGCTAGACAATTATTTGGCTAATGAGAACATTCACAGTTACATTAGACAGGATTAGAAAAGTAGGGCTACAGAACCTCATGCTTCGATGCATAAGCCAGGCACTATGTAATGGGGTTAGGAAGACACATTATTCCATATCTGTCCACTCCTGTGTTTCTTGCATTTTCCTCTGAAGCAGCTGGACTGGCCCCTGTTAGACCAGCTGCTAGGCTAGATGGATCCTTGGTACGGCAACTCCTGTGCTCATGGTAAATGAATGAGGTTACTGGCAGGAAGAGCCAGTTTTAAGCCAATATTGGAGAATGTTTATGGGAAGTGAGTTTTGAATTTGTGAGCACAAATGTTCCCACAGGAAATCTGGCTTCGTGAGTCTCCTTCATCCAATCAAGGAATAGAAACAAACCATATGACCAAGCACATCCTGTCGGAACTGCCCAACGTAGTTCAGATTTTGAACACTCACGATGAACAGTTGGCACGTAATCTACAGACCTAGTACTACACATCGCAGTGGTTCAGCAGATCATCTGAAATAACAAATACATCTGAGAAAACTAGGTTGCTCAGAAACCATTTGCAAATAAAAGGAGAGGTGAAATCTGAATCAGCTACTCACTGAGAATTATAAACTAAGGTCTTGTTGCATGGTACACTAATTTATATGTAAGAGATTAAACTCCGGGTGGTCCATTCCTATGGAACAGCTGTGAAAAGGAAAGTTACTAACATGACAAGTGTAATCAAATAAAGAGGACATACAATTAGTAAGAAGAATCCTAGTCTACATCTTCTTCTGTTTCTCATACATTACCCTCTTTGTACCCTACTTCACACACCCACACCCTGACCTACCACAACGCCCAGTAGAACCCTATCCCCTCCCACTTTACACACCCATACTCACTAGCTAGTTACAGGGCCAGCCCTAGACCAAATGGAGCCCCAGACAAGGAGGGTCTTCGGCGCTCCCCCTTCCCTTTGTTAAATTTTTGAATACCTTATTTTTTTATTACATTTGCAGCCCATTTCACAACTTTCAGCACGATTTCAATGCATGATTTATCCCTGTCACGTAAGATGATAAATTTGCATGCTAGGATCTGTAAATCTGTATATTGTCTGCCCCTAAATCTGGCCCTGGCTGGTTGGTAGCTGGAAGTTTAGCCTTCATTAACATTGGTACGTGTCATCGAGGCTCTCTAGTCAAAGAGTACGTCTACACTGCAATTTGTGGTGTAATTTCCAGCTCAGATAGATGTATCTGCACTAGCATTGATGGAGCTAGAGCACTAAAAATAGCAGCGCAGCTGTGCTGGTGGGGGCAACGGGATGGGCTAGCCATCCAAGAAGTTACCTCGGGACTGGGATGGGATTGTCTTTGAGCAGCGAACCCCTCCCATTGCTTGTGCTGGTATGCCTATACTGCTAGTACATGTACATTTACCCAAGCTGGGAATTTTGCCTCCAACTGCGATGTAGAGGTACCCAAAGACAGAGGGGTTCAGTGCAGTATAAGCAAACAAGCACTGGCCCTAGCCAAACAAGATGCATTGTGCTGCAGGGAGAGCTTGTTTCCCAAGTCATCCAGGCAGAGACAGACACAAGCAGTTAAAATTGCCTTATGATATCTTCTCCCAGCCGTCTCTCCATCTCTCCATCAGGTCTCCAGTCGGCCATTCAGCCACGCATCAGTTCTCAAATCAGTCAGCCATCCAGCTTCTTCTTTTAGCAATGGGAGTCTGTTTCCAGTGCTCTCGGCAGGTGTCATAAGTCATGTTCAATGAATTCTTACAATCTGCTTGCAAGAATCCCTCTCTCTCTCTCTGTCTTGAGAGCAGCTAGCATTCTCGGTTAGTAACTGGAGAGCTTTCATATGCCCGCCTCAAACCCACCTCTTTCCGCATTTTCCCCAGCAACGACTCCCCTGCAAAGCATCTGCATTCTAAGTTAAGCACGAAATAAGAGAGCTGAAATGAATATAGTGCTTACTGTACAAAAAGTGGCAACTTCAGAATGAACCTGGGCACGTAATAAATTTTTTGGTTTGCTGGCCATTTAGAAAAAATCGGAGTGATGAGCAGAATTATTTTGGGTCAAACCGAAAACAAGTTGTTTTGAAATTTTCAATGAATCTAAAAGTTAAAACCAAACCCAAACCCATTTTGGGTAGAAAGAAACATTTTGTTTTGATTTTGGCCATTTGAAAACATTTGATTTTTTAAAAATAAGAAGTCATTTCAAACCAAGCACCTGGGACATTACATTTTTGAAAAAATGTCAAAATGTTCAGTTCTGACAGTTTTTAAATGAGTGTTTTAGGGTTGTTTTATTTCAGCCAAAACAATTCAGAAAAATTGACATGAAATTCATAAAACATTCTGATGTCACTGAATTTTCATTTTTCACCAAAAAAGAATTTAGCATAAAAATTTTGCCCAGCTCTACTGCAGAGGCTGTTTTTACTGATTCTTTTCCTTTCCCCTCTGTCATCATTCCCTGCATCACATCAGTTCCCCAGGGCAGAAGCCATGTCTTTGTTCTCTCCCTAGAGTACCTTATATCAATATATACAATATGTACTGCCTTGTGTGGTGGGCAGGAACAGTCCCGTATCCAGGCTTCAGGAGCAACACACAGTGCTTCTGCCAATTGTATTGCAAACTGTGACTACATTACGCAAGGGAGAGTGAGCAGAAAGTGGCAGACATGACCACGCCATTTTCAAAAGGGCCCCTGTCTTTAAGTCTCACTTTTTGAGTGCTCAGTGAGACCCCTGGGCTCTAGTGTTCAGAGGTGCTCAGCACCCACAGTGCCTCTTGATATTAGGAGACCTGAAAGTCAGGCCCCAGCTGCTTCAAATTGGGCACCCAAAGTCAATGGCCACATGGAAAATGTGGCTGTATGTGACTATACACTCAGGGGAAATCTATACACAAAGCAAGAGTGGGGTTGACCTGCCTAAAGAAAAGCAGCCCCACAGCTTTGTCTATGCAAGGCTTTTCTCCCAAAAACTTCCTTCCCTGGTTACCCCCAGTATTAACTCCACTGGTGGTAGCAATGGTGGGAGTCTTATAAATATAAACAAGGTGTCACCAGCCGCTGCCATTTTAACCACTAGGTCATCTAGAGCTGCTCTGAGCAGGCTTAGACGACTCAGTGATTAAAACATTAGTGGATGGCTGTCCAAGCAGTCCCACAGCAGCTACTGGAAGTGGACCTGTATTGCTTGTAACAACCAAAGGAAACTGTAGGGGGAAAGTAGATGCAACTCACAGTTGAGTGGGTTACAGCTCCCTTTTCCTTCTGTGACAGATCTGCACAGGATGAGTCTGTTCCAGCTCCCAACTTCAAAGCCCATCTCTTTAGCTCTCACTGTAGGGACTCCTGCTTTTAGTTCAGGAGGGTACAATTCCCTGTATCAGCTAAGATGGCAGCCAGACACACCTCCATTTCCCCTAGAGTTACACTTAATGTCCTCATCCCCAGCTATCCATACCTAGGTTCACAGCCCCCACTAACAAACACATCTGCATCTATGAGAATTGCACCCATGGACAGGGTTTCTGTAAGCTGGATTCTCTTCTAGCCAAGCCAGCCCGGTTCAGAGAGCAGTCTGAAGTAGGCAAGTTTGAAACGAAAAAGAGAAAGGGAAGCAGGAAAAGGAGGATTCAGCTGCTAGGGCAGAGTGTGCCCCTGGGTCATGCCTGCCCTTGGGTTATGAAAGGGAAGAAGGGAGGGAGATCAAACCTTTGCCCATCATAATTGAGGACAGGAGGCATTTCAGTTTACCCCCATTAAGAGTCAGAGGCAGCTGGGGTTTCAGGCTGAGCATTAGTGCTAATGATGCTTTCGATCAGACCTGTCGCTGTCCTTTTCCCTGAGCCGTGCTGCTTTATGTACGTTTGAAGGTGGGGTGAATTGAAGGAATGTGTACCCTGTTGGTCTCAGCTGCTAACATTAATGTGAGTGCAATTTAAACCAGCTCCACTGCATCAGCTTTGGAAGCTGCTCATGTGTTCTCAGACGTGGCCCTTACTGCCATCAAACATTGCTACACTCCTGAGTTTTGGCCTTGAGTGATCAGTGCTGGCTTCTTGAAAACTGAGTTAGCCTCAGTGAGAAAAACAGAGGGCTGATATTGAAAAATGAAATGCGTTGCAGGCTGGAGCGGGTTACTTCTGGGGGCAAGGAGTCCTAAGACATATTTCTCATTTCCCTCTCCTGAAAGTCACTGGGGAGCAGGTGTGGAATTATCACTCAGCATTGTGGAGGAGGAGATGCTAAATGCTATGTAACGAAAATATAATTACCAAAGAGAGGCCATGATCCTGTGAATTAAAGCCCAAATGGATGCGACTTTCTCCAACAGGAAAGGCCTATCACACGACTAAGTCTTAGAGCCCTGAACTGGGAGGCAGGAGGTTTCTGCTGACACTCCAACTCAGTGTGCGAGATCCCCAGGCAAATAGCTCTGCCTTGGTCACCAGCTAAGTTGAGAAACTGGGTAATAACCAGAAATTCTACAGAAGAGCAGAGGCCGCACCTGAGCGGAAGATTTCCCATGGAGTGAAATAACACAGGTGGAACATGGTGCAAAAGCAGGTATCGGCAATACTCGAAGGTTTAATTGACAGTTATATGGAATTGGGAGGATGTACCTCTCTTGGAATTAGAGCCAGCAACCCTTGGATCTTAAAATAGGATCACTATTTGCTATCAGCAACTGTGATCCTCTGTCTGGTTACTACTGGCATATGCACAGCTTCTAATATTTGTATTTCTCACAGGCTTTAATGCGTGAGGGAGCCATTTATGGAACTGAAATAACATGCATGAGATGGGGAAAACACCATGAGGACACCAGACCTTGTGTTTCTCGGATTCCATAAGTGGATCCCTGTAGCAAAAATAAACCAGTAGAAAAAAAGAGCAACTCAAGATGTTGGTGTTTGCTCAGGATCTCAGCACACAACCCTCCCTACGATGGCAGGCCCCTCTCCTGCCCACCTCAGGCAGAGCTGGTGTTCTGTGAGAAGTCAGAGGTCAATTTCCTGCCATCACTTCTAGAAGCACAACCCTAAACAAGGCTCAGCCCAGCTCCAGCCACCCCTGGAGTGGTATTTGCATTCTGTCATCACCGTCATTTCACCCCTCTGCTCCTCACCACGCCTACTGTGTGGAATTGCTGCTCACCACCAATAGGCCCTTCTCCCAGAGTCTCTGCAATGATTGGTACTTTGCCTGAAGTACATGGCTGGGGGGTGGGGGGGAGGGTTTGAGCACACCCTGGGTGGGCCATATGTAGGAAATAGAGAGCTCCCTTCATCAGCTGTTGGCTCCCTGCTTTAGGCTTGGCTTCAAGGTACAAAGTGAGGAGCGCTGACGAAGAAAGTTATCAGAGGGCATCTCCTGGGTGGGGTTTTTGTGGCCTAATTTGAATGGATTCCACATACAGCCCTACTTTCTGTGAGAAGGTGACACGTGCGGAGGAGCCTCTCTTGAGAGCAGGCAGCCTAAGCCCATCTCCAGCTGACTAATTCATGCAGCAACTGAAGGGGAAATGAACATCAGAATGCTCTGGAACTCTGAGAAGTCAGGCTCCCCATCTTGGCTTCCTCCAGGGAAATGTCTTAATTAAGAGTCTGTCTTGGAAGGAGAGATCATTTTCATTGTAGAGTTTAAACATTTCTTCTTGAAACAGCAGCAAGGGAGAAGTTTTCACTTCTCCTCTCTGGCTCAATTTGGCCAGTTGCAGAAATGAAGGACAGACAGAGACTGGACAAGATTCACCCCACCCCCAGAGTCCTACTGCTAGTGCCCCTGAATCCTGACCCACAGTATCCCATGTTATTCCAGTCCTGTGCCCATAAAGCATTCTACAGTCCTGAACTGCAGCCCCTCCTCCATCATTCCAGTCCTGGGCTCCCATGCGGCTCTGCTGATGGTCCTTAATCCTGACCCACGGTGGGCCCTGCTGTTCCAGTCCTGACATATGGTACCCCCTGCAAGGACTGGGTGCATTAGTCACAGCAAATAACTTAGTCAGCACATATTGCCCCTTTCTCTGTTTTTGCAGGCTTTGATTTGGATGACTGCATTCTCCACAATTATTTGCATAATGGTTTGAGATAACTTAGGTCAGCCCGTTGTTTGCTCTGGACTGTTGAATCTTCGGTGCTTGGTGCCTGGGGTATTTGCTCTGTGTCACTTCCCTCCTCCGTGAATGGGAGCTGGCCCACCCACAATCTTCACAAAGGCTGCACAAATACTTCTGGTGCAAATACACAGTGTCACCAGTGTTCACTTCCCTTTCTGCAGAAGGCCTTGTCGACAAGAATTTGCTCATAAGCACTTTCCTGGCGAGCAAATATATGGGGTTGGGAATCCCAAAGCCAACTCAGTCTTTTTTTTGACTGAGTGTTTGGCTGTCCCTTGCTGCAGCCTTCACCCAGCTCTGCCCCCTGCTCTTGCAGGCCTGGCTTTTCCTGAGCTGAGGTAGGCCACTGTGGATGAAAAGTCCAGGCCCTTCTATCTGCTGCATGCAACTGCCTCCAGTAGCACTGTTCCTGGGGGAGCCAGAACTGGTGATATGGTCCCCTTATATAGGGGCTGAATGCCCAGCTTTCACAGCGCATCCAACCCACTCCCAGCACTAGCGAGAGGAAACTGAATTAAGGGCCTATAATCCCATCTCTCCTCCCTGCCCCCGTGACTAGATTTGCTGTGGCCAGCCCCTTGCACTGGGCTGGTTTTCTGTTACTGGGGGCCAGTTATTGCTGCAGAGTCAGGGTTGGCCTCTGCCTCCCACGGCTTCACTAAGCCCAGGCTGTGCTAGGGCCCATGGTGCCAACCTATCCCCTCACACCCACACTGCACTAAGCGCCACAAGTGTTCCTCATGCAAGTTCTTATGTCAGAAAGAAGAGGCTGGCACAGGACAGTGTGTTCTGGGGGGGGGGGTGGGGAAGGGTTATGGCGAAGAACCATAGTACCTGTTGCTTTTGCTCTGAAAGCGTCTACAGCAGCGAAAAACCCAGCCCCTTCCCCACGGCCTTGACATGCGCAGCAGCGCAGCTGTTCCCTTAGAAATAGCTGTTGCCATGGTTTTTCCAAAGAAAACACATCTCCCTCCACACTCCCTTAACCTTGTGACAGCAGCGATGACATGGCTCCTTTGGAAAGGCCACTTCATGTAACTATGGTAACAATTAGCTCTCTATTTTACCTCAGGGGTTGTGTTAACCAGACAGATACAGATTTGTTCTCCCAGGGGCCAGGTGCTTCCCCTCCTGGCCCTGCGTCTAGAGCACTGCTCCTGTCCTACAGGGAGGCGGTTGCCCATAGTGCCCGCTTGGGCCTTGCCTGGGGGAAGGCAGGGGACACCTCTCCAGTCCAGTAAGGAGATTTACTTACTGAGGTTGGGGGTGTGGGAGCAAAGTCCAACTCTCAGGGCTTCCCCCACGATCCTAATTGTCTCCCCCTGTCCATGCTGCCTCCCTTCACATCAGGTTGCAAAGAGAAGTGAAATCAAAAGGGGACTGGGTGAGGGGCAGGCAAGTGGTTCACCCATACCCAAAGGGCTCACGAGCCAATCCCCCAGCCCCGGCAGTTGTCTCAAGGATGGTCTGAGATTTCTTGGGTCCTCTGAGCTGCAGGAATTAAGCCTTGCTGTGCTAATGTGGTTTTGCTGGGAGTGATGCCACTGCCTAGGCCAGCAAACGGCCCTTCTCCTCTCGACCTTCTGAAGCCTCAAAAAATGGGACCATGGGCAAGAGGCGGGACCTAAGGGGGAAAATCCAGCAATGCAAGGAATGTTGTTTGTACCAGTTAATAGTCCAGCAGTGAAGGAGGAGAGCAGCTGGCTTACAACGTGGCTCTAGTCTGAAAAGAGACTGTAAAAATGGCACCTTCTTACTCAACAAATCTGCTGCTTGGGTATAACGGAGTCACAGCTGCTCACTGCAGTGACTAAAATAAGCAATGAACTGCTTTTTATTCCTCTTAGCCCTGCAAAGCCCACTCATCCCTGGGAGAGGAGGTTGGATTGGGTCCTACCTCCTGCATCATTAATATAACTGTTCACTTCGTTCCAAATCTGCTCTCAGCTACACGATGTGCAATCCAGCAGGATTCCTGGAGAGGATGATGCAAGACCCAGACAGAGCCCAGCTTGACTAGCAATGCCCAGGCTGGGTTTGTGCAGCTGGCAATTAGAAAAAGCATTCTTTGACTTTTCAGTTGAGCCAGTGTGATGTGGAATCACAGAGAAACCACAGACCTGAGAGAAGCCCACGATAGTCTTACAGAGTCACTGTAATATTCAGCAGGGATTTTTTTTTCTTCTTCTTGCATGAGCAAGTCAGCCATGTTCTTTCAAGATTTCATTAGCAACTGTCAAGGACCATCTCCGGATTTCCCTTCTCTAGGTATTAATGTTGTACAGGACGATCAGTAAACTCTAGACTCTAACTGGAAGCAGACCACACTGCAGGCCATTTTTTAATGGGTCAGACCCCCGGGGGAGAGCAGGTTTAGCTCCTGCCAAGAGGATGTGGGGAGCACCCTGCCTGGTTAAGCCTCAGAAAGCCCTGCTTTGTAGAGGTGGGAGCTATGTCACAATGGTTAAGACACCCCCTTTGGGTTTGTCTCCTTTTGGGTGGGGGATGGGGAGGAGAGAGATGCCTAATCCTATGTATGAAGTTTCTCACCCTTTCAGGCTGGTGAATCTATTTTCCTGATATCAGTTTACAACAATGTGAGAGTCCCATCAGGAATCCGGCTCTGGAACAGAGAGATCATTGAGACAATGGGGCAATATCAGTTTACGTAAAGGACCAAACTAGTGATTGATGGGAGGGCTGAGGGAAAACCTCACCAGATGAATGGGACACGTAGATTTTTGAGGGTGAAGACAGGAGATATTCAGGTGTGGGTGTGCAATGTGTACAGGGTTAGTGCAAGGTGTGCACCTAGACGTGGGTCACAGTTAAGACTTCAGGAGACAGATTCTAGCATCTGATCCCTGCCCACAGCTTCCCTGACTTCAGTGAGAGTCACCTGTATACCACACCACAGACGGACCCATGGGATGGTAGGCCACCCACTTCCCAGCCAAGGTGTAGTCCCTGACCTAATTTCCTCTCCTCCCTCTTATAGAAGAGCAGATCATCCCAACAGTAGTTGTCAGAGCATTGCAGCAAGACAGCCTCACAGCAGGAGGATGGAGAAGAGTGACAGAGTCTGAGAGGGCAGGCAGGCGCAGGTGCAGTGGTGTGTGCACACAAGAGACAGAACATGCTACAACTGACAACATGAGTCAGCTACAGAGCCAAGAATCAGCAAGGCCCAAGGAAGGCAGAGGCTGGAACTAGCCTTGTGTTCTCAAGCCCAAGGGAAGGAGCCTTCACACACACTTGTGAAGGGGAGGGGAAGCCAGGATATCAAAGACATTCTGACCACCTGGATCCTTGGAGGGTCCAGCTCTGCCAACCTCTCAAATGCTGCACATTGGTTAGCGGGGAGGGGGGAGGGAGGAGAGGGAGGGAAGGGGAACAAGCCCAATGTCATTCTCAAGCCCCACTGGCTGGCAGGATGGATGAGGAGGACCCAGATTATTTCCCAATCAAGCACACTCCCAGTGGAGCTCTGACTCATCCTGAGTTAGAACGGGTCATTAATCATACGTAGGGATGGCTTAGCAGCTGCACAGAACCCAAGGGGGCTTCTCTTTCATTGTTTAACTAAGGCCTGGTCTACCCTAGAAAGTTAGGTCAACACAACTACAGCAGTCAGGGGTGTGAAAAATCCACCCCACTGGGCAGTGTAGTTAAATCAACCTACATCCCCTTGGGGGCAGTGCTAGGTCAACAGAAGAATTGGTCCGTCAACCTAGCTACTGCCTCTGGGGGCAGTGGATTGCCTCTGTTGATGGAAGAACCCATCCTGGTGGTGTCTACACTGAAGCGCATAGTGGCACAGCTGTGTTGCTGTAGCATTTTAAGCCTAGACAAGCCCTAAGGCAAGGAATGCAGTCTGGGGGGGAGACGGGGGCAGAAAGGAAGCTTATGCTCAACACAGCAAGATCTCAATAGCACCCTCTGCAGGCAACAGGCAGAAAGGCCCAAGTCCCTGTTGTGAGTGCAGGGGCCTAGTCTCAGCTCCCTTCCACCCATGGGGAAGTGGGATTTATGCAGAGCACTGCCCACTCTCACAGAGAGAGCCCCAGTCACAGAGGAGAGGTTCATCATGTGGCCAAGGAGGAGGGGGATAGTGCATTAAGGTAGGTGACTGACTGGTTTGAATCCTGCACTGTTTCACGCTTTGCAGAACTGCCTGCTCTCTTCCTGACAGCTCCTTTCCAAGGGGTCTAGGGCAGCCTAGCCAGAGGAGGAGGAGGAGGATTGCGTACTTTAGACAGACAGACTTGGAGAGCTGGGTTCACATCCTGGCTTTCCCTGTGTGACCTTGGGAAAGTCAGTCTCTCTGCACCCTCATGCCCCCCACTGTACAATGGAGATCACAGCAATTCCCTGCCTCCCTGGGGCATCTGAAGGGTAAATCCACTGATGTATGTGAGGTGCTCAAATGCTAGTGATGGGGGCTATAGAAATATCTAGACTGAGATAACCTCTCTGGCCATCCCACTTCTCCACCCAGCTCCCCTTCTGTCCATACAAAACACAGCAGCTGTAAGGATAAGCCACACTCCGAATGAAAGCAGGGAGAGTAAGACTGCCAGAGAGGAGAGGGTGAGCACCTCCCAGCAATAATCAGAAATCCAGCCTGGTGTGAAGAGGTAATTATGCCTGGAACCAGTGAGGGGAAGGGGGAGAAGGAGCCATGCTCTCCATAGCAACAGGTGTTTGCCACGTAACGGAGCCCTTTCCATTTGGCCTCAGCAGCAGTCACCCTTATTCACATGGTCATAAATAATTCAATTTTATCATTCACACACATGAATGCTGCAGGCCTGAGCTCCGTGCACATCCAGCCTCCATCTGTCTGCAGGGGGGAGGCAAAGCACACACTGATAACAGAGTCAAACATTTGTTTAACATATATGAGTGTGGCCAGATGGTAGGAGGATTTGGAGTGGGGGGATGTAAAGGAGCAGTAGAGAGAAGTGGGGAAGGAGAGGAATGAAGTGAGCTAGAGGATACCCCCCTTTCGCTCCAAATTCCATTTCATATTTTATCCCTTATTTTTGTGTTCTTTGTAGTTGGTATTTGGAGAGATCCTTAGGTAGCTGGTTTAGCGGCTTGGCCGTCCTTCTTCCTGTGTAGCAAGCACAGTCAGAGTAAGCTCTAGAAACGACTGCCATCTCCATCAGGAAATGCAGAAGGTCCTTGCTAATCAAAGGGAGGTTGCTCCACCTCCTAAAATGAATAGGACATTCCTGATTCCAGTAAGCTAAGCTTACAGGATAAGGAAAGAACCCAAATGGATGCGTGCGGGCTGGGCTAGGACATCACATGAGTACGATCATGGAATTGGGCTATTCCACAAAGCTGCAAGCCACATGGATAGGAATGGACTGGGTTTGGACTCCTTGACCAAAATTTAGTGGTACCACTCCCTGCTCCTTCCTGTCCTGTGGATGGGGGTGCTACGCAGATGGGCAGGTTTTCTAGTGTGTAGAAAATGCCACAAGGGACTTGGGGAGCATTAGTTTGCAGAAGGACCAAACTGGTCATCTGTTGTAGGCTTGGGGAAAAGCCCCCTAACCAGATGACTGGGGGCATGTAGATTTTTGGGGTCAAGCCAGGAAATATTAATTTCAGGTCTGCGCTAAATATCCCTGTGCCAATATTAGTGAGGGGGAGTAGGCAGAAAGCTTTCCTCTCCAGCTGCTTCCCAGAGCCAGAGGATTCCTGGTGTTTACCGCTGTATCCCATGCTGCCTGAGAAGGGAGAACAGCCCCCCTGAAACTGTTGCCATTGTCAGAAAATAATGAAACTGACAAACAGAAAGACACATTGCAGAACGCCCATTGTTAGTGTAATTAGTGGGCTCTGGGCCGCTCTCTCTTGTGGGTGAAGGGGGGCTGATGAGAGAAAACAATAGAATTAACAGAGTTAATAGGATGGATTTTAAAGAGCCTGCATATTATTCCAGAAGAGAGAGTGCATGCTGTGCACACACAAGCCAATCTGCATACTGGAGACACAAAGACGGGTCATTAGTTCTTGGTGGCATCAGTTTCTAAAATCTCCTTGCAGATCCTACGCAATCCAGACCAAATCACAGCAAGGGCACAAAAGTTAAGACCTTTGGTCCCCGACTCCTTTGGATCTACATTCAGATGGAACAAGGGTTTTCAAATCTTACACATGAATCATACAGACCATGTAAGGGCAGATATATACTGCATGCAAGCATTACCTCAAGTATTATGATCAAAAAGTGAAGCAATCAGAATTCTGAGTTACTCACATAACCTTAACTTTATACCTTTCTGCATTAGCTTTTCAACACATTATTAGAATTCCATGATTGCATACTATTGTTTCCACAAGATTCCTACCTCATTCAGTAGGTGCAAAGTGAAGTCCTGATTCCTGTTTAGTACAGCACCTAAGTACATTCTTAACTTTAAGGTTAAGTATTATCCTGAACTGAGGCCCACTGAATGAGGAAAGGATGTTAAATTATTTTAGATCACTTCTGTTCTAGGCTGCACACTGTGCAATTGCTGTCTGTAAGACAACTTTTACAATATTTTCTCTCTCTAAAAATTAAAATATTTATTTTAAATAAAATAAATGTGGAGACAGAGGTACATGATGCACAAGCAACCATTGCTCTGGCATTTCCTGAACACTATACGCCAACTGCAACTGTCATGCTCTTACTGTAGGGTTTTTGTATGGAATTTTCCAGGATTTTTTTAATGTGATAAAAAAGACAATTTAGATATCTATTTTTTAAGAAACACAAACAAACCCATGGGATTATCAAGACACTGACAATCACCACTTCAGCTGCCCTCTCCGTATGTTGTATCCCTCCCCCTTTGTTTTTTCAAAATGGGCTTGAGCTTACAAGGATTGTGCCTTTCTATGTTTGTACAGCACCTAGCACATTATGGACACAACTGTAATAGTATTAGGCCCACAACTGTAGATATGTAGTACTAACCAGAGGCAGTTAATTACACTTCCCAAACAGCTTCTACTACATTACTAGTGCCAAAGAAAGAGTTAGGTGAGGTTCTAGCAATCCTCCAGCCAACTGGTTATTACATTCATGGATCTCCACAATCCAATCTAGCACCAACTATAATTGCCAAATAGGATCAGATGGAGCATTATCTTGCCATGGTATCAGAGCTCTCTTCTCTGCTGATTTGTGCAGCAGAGATTGCAAACACAGTTAAGACCTTCCTTCTTTCTTAGGTCACCTTGCTAATCTTCCATCTGGCAAGTTACCCAAAAAGGAGCCGTCTCAAGAACATCACCTTCTTCCTCAACAAGCTGGACCAACAAACCCTCTGGCAGCTGTGGATACATTCCATGTTTTACTAGTTAAGTGCTAGTTCATATAACGGCCTTAGGGTGCACTAATACGTATACTAATAAGATAAATCAACGTTAGCTCGTAAATTCTGACTAGTCTCACTCCCATCATTCCTTGAAGAGGTTAACCAGCAAGAACTGCCTGCTCTGCACTAGCCCAGGAAGGAAGATCTCATGGATTATTATTCCAGTCCTCATCAGAACTCCATAGAAGGCTTACTATTTGGCAGGCAACTGATCCAGGCAGGATGACAGTAGCAACAGGACTTTGTCTAGTATTCCTGGTTCTTGGCACACAGGCATTTTGTCACAATTGTAGCTAACAGCAACATACAGTTGCTCTCCCACAATTCACAGAGGATGGCCTTGGTCTTTCAGTGGGTTCCTGAACACTCCCTCCCTCCTGTCACACCTTTCTGCTGCACCAGCAAGTACAAGGGCCTCTTGGATTTCCTTTGTGTACTGCTCATCTGTTACTACTGCAAACCTAATACAGCTTCAGTTCTGCCTGAAGTGCCATGATGGTCAGGCTAATTCACAGGTGAGAAGTGTCTTCCAAAGTGTCAATTGGTAAAGATGGCTCAGTGGATTTCACCATGGAATTCAAAGGCTTCCAATAGCAAGCTCCCATGATAGCTTATGGAAAGAACTAGCAGGCTTTCCGGGGCTTCCTTATTACACTTGCAGTGGGAATTATTTTTAGCGCCTTCGTGAGCACTGTGGATGCTCAAATATCTAATCTTTATATAGAAAAGTGTGTAGTTATTGGTGCTTCTTGGATGCTAGCATTGACCTCATTGCCCTTCTCAGCTCTAAATTCAAGCTGATGTAATTCAGAAAGATGCGTTTGAGACAATGAGAGTAGCCTGGGGGTTATTTAATATACTACCTGGTTCTGAAAGACAGTGTTGCCAAGGTTACCCAAGGTGGCCCCAAAGCTTGGCTTCCAAAGGTGAAAGGGAGACAGATTGCAGAGTACCACAACCCCACAGTGGCTCAGGAAGTCAGCTGCAGAGGCCATTTGAACCTTCCAATCAGTAAGGTGCTGCTGCATCAACGGCTGAAGTCACCCCATCACTTCTCCCCTTACCCGCAAACAAACAATCCACCCAGGGACAAGCCCCCTGAGGTTGATGGTTGGGAGCTTTTAACCCAATGTGTGCCAAAGCATTTCAGCTCCCAGTGCTGGTGATGCAAGTGGGAGAAGTAGACGTGCAACTGCAGGAAAGCAGCAGCCTCAGATTTCCACCCAGTGGGAGATTTCTATTCTGTTACTTGATTTGCTTTTCTGCTACCTCGAACAAAGGAGGGCCCAGCCCAAGCTCTCAGCACCCTTAACAATCCCCTGCATTCAACAGACATCATCACTTACCCCAACATCAGCCTAAGTCAGTCCCACCAAGAGATGTGTCTGCAGCTGAATACTGAAGTGTGGGGGGAGGGGGTGATTAAGTGGAGATGTCTACTTTCTCTGAAAATGGACTCACCAGGCAGCTGAGATTATTTGCTCTGATAGCTGCGAGCTTTAGGAAAAAAAGCTGTATTGGGGATGGGTGTGTTTGACGGAGTATCTAGTAGCTAACATATGAATACCCCTTTATCTGCCTAGTGGTGACCTAGTCCCAGGGGGCTGACCCAGTGCGCCCCCCCACACACACGCACACCAAGGGCCAGATCCTCAGCTCGTGTATGGCAGTGCAGCTTCTTGGAGCTGGAGGCATCTACACCCATTGACACCAGCGGAAGATCTGGTTCGCTGACGTGCGAACCTCAGCACAAGGTAGTCTGGGGGAAGTGGCTTGAAGAGTTTTTAAAACAGTCCCATTTATACAGTCAGGGAGGCAGTTCCCTGTCGCGAGGAAACACACAGCCCACTCCTCCTTCCTCGGCTTCTCTTACCCGCTCCCAAGCCTCAGACCCCATCCCCGACTAGTGACATTTCAATCCGCGGCAAGAAATAATGCAAGACACTTACCTGGACTGGAGCCCGGCTGCTTCCTTCCCCCTCCCAGCCCCCGATATGGAGGAATCGTGGCACCAGCCCTGCAAACCTGGAGAAAGCCGTTTCTGCTATCCCCCCACCCCACTTCTGCCCTTCCCAGCCATCTCATGGGCAGTGGATACCTGGGGAGGGCAGCCTCTGAAAGCCCGATTTCTGCTCCACACAGCACCGGGTAGCTTTGCTTCCAGCGGGCAGCAGCAGCGTCTTCCCTGTTTGCACCGAAGCCCCCAGAGACTTAGCCACCCGGCGTCGCAAGGCTGTGGCAGCACATCTCAGGCCAGCTCGCTGCCACGGGCCGCTGGGAAGATGCCAAGCTCCGTGGCTTTGGCCGGGCGCACGTCGGAGTTTCGGGCGTCTCCCAACGGGCTCGGAGACCCGAGTCTGACCCGATTTAAAAACAGTCCCGGCTACACGCCCCTCTCGACACCCACGAGCCTAGATCGCCCCCCAGCTCGTGCCGGGACTCGGGCGAGGCGGCAGAGGCCGCTGGGCAGAAAGGGGGAAACGTTCATCTAGCTAAGTATAAATGCAAGGCAGAGCGAAGCCGAAGCGGCCGGAGTCTCTCTCCGGAGTCCCGCAGGCTGCACGGACAAGGCCGTTGTCTGGGGAGCTTTCAGCCAGAGGCTTTTCTCCTCCAGGCTCAGATCAGCCAGGAGCTGTCCGGGCCGGCGGTGCTGGCCGGACACTGAACGCGCCGGGGAACCGCCGTCCACGTTGCTGGTGCTGAAATGGTCACGCAGCCAACAAAACACCGAGCCCTCCCGGGCCGGCCGCCTCCCAGATGTTACCGGCCCCTCGCACATCTGCCCGCCGGAGCTCTGGAGACCGAGGGCAGGTCCCAGGCAGGGCTCTGCTGACATCGCCGGCTTGGGAATCTCTGGTTACCCCGCACCACGCCGCTCAAAGACAGCCACATCCATCCGTTCAATTATTAAACACAGGGCGCATGACCCGGCACATGCAAAGTTCACCGGCTAGGACGTTCCCTCCCCCGCCGGGGCTGGAGGAAAACGGTGCCTAGCCTGGGGCCACTGAGGAAAGGAGGCAAATGTGGAAGAGTCGGAGCAAATACCGCTAACCTCCTACCCACCATCCAACCCCCGCCTGCCCCCCGCCCTCCCCAAATCCTCCTCGCAGCTGTGAAATAGCTCCCTGGTGAGCAGGGGACCCTCGGGGAAAGGACGTGCTTTTTGCTGGGCGGTGTGAAGCAGGGAAGGAAAGGAGAAAGGGGGACGGATTTTCTGCTTAATTTTCCGTGCGGATCCGAAGACCTCGGGCACGAATTCCCCTGGCTCTGCTCCGGCTGAATAGACAGCGGCTGAGGAACTGGGGGTGGCGGCGACACACCGGGAAGACGCTTTGTTAGATCACGGGGAGCAACTGTTCTCCAATTCGATTTGCACTACAGAGACTTCGACGCAAACCGGTTTTTCCCTCTTGTAAGGGGGGGAAAAAAATCTAAGGGAGAGGGAGAGAGCTCCCCGGAGCGATTAGATCAAAGCCGAACAACACCATCCGGTGTTTGCTGCATCAAACGATTCGCGTTCAACAGGTCCCGCAAAAGGGCAATTGCCATCTCCCAAGAGCGGATGCTGGTGTCAGGGGCAGCTCCGAGCCGCAGGGCGAACGGGGAAGCTGGGGCTGGACAGCTAAACGCAGAGCCGCTCGCCGCGGGGGAAGGAAAGCGAGTCAGGCTGACCAGCAGCGAGCTGGAGCGAGCAAGGAAAGCGTCCCGGGGCAGGGTGACCGGCAGCAGCACAGCCTGGGGCCCTTGCAAGAAAAGGATGGGTGCGCGGAGGGACTGACTCTCCGCCGGATGGGAAGGGGGGAGGGGATAAAAAACGGGGACCGGGGGAATAAAAGTCAGCGCGGGAGAGTAACAGGGGCAGGAGAGGCAGGTGTGGAGGGAGAAGGAGCCTGAGAGCAGGCGAAGGAGCGGATGCAACTAGCAGCGTCCCCCGCCGCCAAGATCTGCTCTGGGCCCGGGCAGTCCCGGCTCGACACAGGGGCTTGGGGAAGGGAAGGGAAGGGCTGCTAGGAAGGCGCGGGCGGTGCCCTCGCCCCTCTTTTTCCAGCTCCGGGTTTGCAAAGCCGCCGCCCTGCGCTCGCTCCCCGCTTTCCCTCGCAGCCGGGGGGCCCAGGCGCTGCTCTGCGGAGGAGCCTAGCGCCAGACTCCAGCCGAGGCGTCATTTTCTCCCCCTACTTTGCCGAGCGGCTGCGAGGATGCTCCACTCCCGGCCGGGTCTCCGCGGGCTAGGACCGGGACTGACGGGAAGCCTGGCAAAGCGCAGGCTGAGGACATAACAGCTGCCTTTAGCTGGGGGGGGGGCAGCCACCCCCTTCGCCGGGCGCCCTGGCTCCCCGCCGCTGGCACGTCTAGACACAGGCACTCGAGCCAGCGAGACGAGACACGGAGAAGCCTCCCAGCCAGGCGCCGGGCCGGCGCTAGGGACACAGGAATTCCCAGGCCAACTCCCCCCTCCCCGCCGCCCCCGGGCAGCCGCACAGCCGGCTTGCGGACCGTCCTTGGAGCAGCGGGGACCCCGCTCCAGCAGGCTTACCGCTCGCCACCTCCCCGGGGCGGAAGGCGATCCCCTTCGCGCAGCTCTTCGCCAGGAGGAGGAGGGGGGGGGGTTCACCCCAGGCTGCTGCTCGCTGGAGTTGGGGGGCGCCGGGGGTTGGGGTGGCCACGCCGTGCCGGGTGGATGTCCTGGCAGCTGGACCACCCGCCTCCTCCACGCTACCAGCCGCGGGGTTGTAAGGAGGGTGGGGTAGGGGCTGCTTTTTATCAGGGGCAGAGACAATAGCCAGAGCTCCTGTTGCAGCTGGAGACTGTCTCTTTAAACCCTTGATCAACCCACAGGTGGCCTGTCACCACCATGGACATCCATGACGTCACCTCAGAGGAGGTAGGGAGAAAGAACCTGCTTCAAAACAAGAGTCCCTGGGCGACCATGGCAACAGATTGCAAATGTCAGTGCACGCATTATCCATCCTGGTGCAGCTAAACTGCCTTCCTAGTGCATCCCACATGGGGGTGGGGTGGGGTGGGGGGGGATCAGTGTAAATCTACAGCAATTAGCACGGGTGCCAACCTCGCTAAGGGAGAAGCATTGCAGGGCTGCCCAAGGGTGCGACCAGATTTGCAAACTCCACTCTGTGCCTCTGCACATCTTTTTCACCATAGCATCTTCATTTATTCTCTCTCTGCTGAGAACTAGCAGTAGCTCCTCGGATGGAAAAAGCTTAGCTGCTTCCTTGCTTAGAGCAAATTCTAAACAAGTGATGTTTTGCATCTGGTTATCAATAGGATGAAGCTCTTTGAAGGAGAGAAGAGGCTGGGTTCTATTCAGTTAAGGAATATACCAATTAGCCTTAGTTCCTAAAAGGGGGATTAAAATGCAGCTGCATAGCCTTCTTACACACACCTGGTCCTATTTTTTCCTTGTTGCAAGAGGATTACTTGCCTCTGCCATAGACATATTTAAATCCACTTGCTGCTGCCCTCCTTCCCTGCTTTCCCCTTTCAAATCCAGCAAATGGGCATAGTACTTGGACAGGTTTGTTGTTTACTTGAAGAGGTTAGAACAGATTGGGTAGGTAGAGGGGTCTGATAGGAGGACTGAGTGAAGGCTGTATATCTGAAACATTTGCAGATTCCCCCATGGCAACCAGGTGCAAGGATATGACCCCTATAGAGCTCAGAATACTAGCTGTTCAGACACTAGCTGGGTATGGTATAAATACCTCACTAGATATTGACTGTGATGATTTAAGTGCCCATCTCAAGCTCTGGGCTCTTCCCTTCACAATAATTTCATGCAAGAGTTAAAATATTATAAACCCCTCAACATAGTTAATTGACTGCCTGGAAAACAAACTAACCCCTTTAACAACAATGCCCATCAATCCACTTCTATAAATGAAAGCAAAGGTGGGATGCCTGGAAGATTAACCATCTGGGCTCTGGCAGACTAACTAGGTGGGACCAATTCCAAAGTCAAGGACACCACTCAGAAAATGCCTTACTGAGAACCCTTTATATACAGCATATGTTATTCGCTTATGTACAGAAAGGGCTCTAGTTCTGGTAGTAGTGTATGAGGGAGAGAGCAGAGATGGCCTCTCAGTTAGTCCATTTCAGGTTTTATAGGTCAAAAGCTCTGCTATTAAGCAGCCATTGTAGTTATCAGAGAATGGGTGTAAATTGCTCTCAAAGCCATGCACTGATTAACAAGTGGGTGGCTACATGCTGCATTAGCGTCAGTTTCCAAATGGTCTCAATGTGTAGCCACATGTTGAGTTCACTAATGTAATCTTGATAGATGGAACATACAGCTGACAGCAAGTCCCATTGCCTTGCTCCTTTGGCTTTGTGAAGTGTTTTGCCCTGCAACATGGGTCACTGCAAGAGTCAGGCTCATTTTTGAAAGATCTTGTGCAACTTTTTAAACTATCTACAGCTTTCAGTAAGTGGTTGTACAGCATCTAGCACAATGGGTCCTGTTCCCTTAATACGGTTCTTAGCCACAAGTACAATACAAATAACAATACAATTTTGCCATTTTCAGCTGTGAAAAGAGCTTTTGGCACCAGTTAAAATGGGTTTTGGGGATGTTTCACTATGATGAAAAGGAAAGTTTATTGCCACATTATATAGGGCTATAAAGGTACATAGTGCTTTAATAATCACAAATGAAAACAAGGTCCTGGCCCCAAAAGGACAACATCTGACTGAGACACATAAAGGACTACATAGGAAAAGTGAAAAATTTAAAGCAAATGGACAAAGGGTCAATATCTGCTTCAGTTACACATCACCACCCTGCTAAAGACAATAGGGTTGCAGAGAATCATAAAAGGTTAGAGTTGGAAGGGACCTCAGGAGGTATCTAGTCCACCCCCTGCTCAAAGCAAGACCAACCCTAACTAAATCATCCCAGCCAGGGCTTTGTCAACCCTGGCCTTAAAAGCCTCTAAGGATGGAGAATCAACCACCTCCCTACATAACTCATTCTAGTACTTCACCACCCTACTAGTGAACTTTTTTTCCTAATATCCAACCTAGACCTCCCCCACTGCAACTTGAGACCATTGCTCCTTGTTCTGTCACCTGCCACCACTGAGAACAGCCTAGCTCCATCCTCTTTCAAACCCCCCAATAGTTGAAGGCTGCTATCAAATCCCTCCTCACTCTTCTCTTCTGCAGACTAAATAAGCCCAGTTCCCTCAGCCTCTCCTCATAAGTCCTGTGCCTCAGGCCCCTAATCATTTTTGTTGCCCTCCACTGGACTCTTTCCAATTTGTCCACATCCTTTCTGTAGTGGCGGGCCCAAAACTGGACACAATACTCCAGATATGGCCTCACCAATGCCAAATAGAGGGGAATCATTACTTCTCTTTATCTGCTGGCAATGCTTCTACTAACACAGCCCAATATGCCGTTAGCCTTCTTGACAACTGGGGCAGACTGTTGACTCATATCCAGCTTCTTGTCCATTGTAACCCCCAGGTCCTTTTCTGTAGATCTGCTGCTTAGCCAGTCGCTCCCCAGCCTGCAGCAGTGCATGGGATTCTTCCGTCCTAAGTGCAGGACTCTGCACTTGTCCTTGCTGAACCTCATCAGATTTCTTTTGGCCTAGTCCTCCAATTTTTCTAGGTGACTCTGAATCCTATCCCTACCCTCCAGTATATCTTCATCCATGAATTTGCTGAGGGTGCAATCCATCCCATCATCCAGAGCTTGAACAAAACCAGCCCCAGGACCAACCCCAAGGGCACTCTGCTTGATATCGGCTGCCAGTTAGACATAGAACCTGACAATCTACCCAGCTTTCTATCTACCTTATAGTCCATTCATCCATTCATCTTTACCTTGCTCGCAAGAATATTGTGGGAGACTGTATCAAAAGCTTTGCTAAAGTCAAGATATTGTGCTTTCCCCACATCCACAGATCCAGTCATCTCATCCTAGAAGACAATCAGGTTGGTCAGGCATAACTTGCCCTTGGTGAATCCATGCTGACTGTTCCTGATCAACTTCCTCTCCTCCAAGTGCTTCAAAATGGATTCCTTGAGAACCTGCTTCATGACTTTTCCAGGGACTGAGGTGAGGCAGACTGGTCTGTAGTTCCCTGGATCCTCCTTCTTCCGTTTTTTGAAGATGGACAATATATTTGCCTTTTTCCAATCATCAAGATCTCTCCCAATTGCCACGCATTTTCAAAGATAATGGCCAATGGCTCTGCAATCACATCAGCCAACTCCCTCAGCACCCTCAGATGCATTGCATCCAGCCCCATGGACTTGTGTATGTCCAGTTTTTCTAAATAGTCCTTATCCTATTCTTTTACCACTGAGGGCTGCTCACTTGTTCCCCATATTGTGCTGCCCAGTGCAGGAGTCTGGGAGCTGACCTTGTCTGTGAAGACAGAGGCAAAAAAAGCATTGAGTACTTCAGCTTTTTCATCTGTCACTAGTTTGCCTCCGCCATTCAGTAAGGGACCCACACTTTCCCTGACCACCTTCTTGTTGCTAACATACCTGTAGAAACCTCCTTGTTATCCTTCACATCCCTTGCTAGGTGCAACTCCAATTGTGCTTTGGCCTTCTTGATTTCACCTCTGCATCCTCGAGCAATATTTTTATTTTACAGAGGTCACTGTGAGCAAAATGTGGCCCCTAGAGTTTTGTGAATTTGGGGACAATGCAAGTCATCCCAGCGTTTGCCTGCACTGATAACATTTTCTTCCAGAGCTGAAGTGAAGTTCATATTTTTGAATAATACTTAATTAAAAATCATACTTTGCACCTTCCATCCAAGGAGCTCAAAATGCTTTACAAACATCAATTAAATCTCCCTGCAGACTTGAGAGGTAAATAAATATTGAATTAAGGTTGTTTAGGGATGGCTTTTGACAGGGAAAAATCTCAGAAATTAGAGATAGTTAAGACGTTTGAAAGCAATTAGTGCCTGCCTCCCCACCCCAAAACCTAGGGCTGGATTGTTCCTTATGTTGTCCAGTCCAAATGTAAGTTACTCAAGCAATGGAGCTTCCACTCCCTCTCCAGGCAGAGTTCAAGGTACTTGAATGTAAAGCAGGATGCTTTGCTTTAGAAACACTGCTGGTAGATTTTTTCTAAAGAAAAAAAATGCAGGCCTTAGATTTCTCATTGGAGAACTGACTATCTACAACCTACCTAGGCATCTTTAAAGGATAAGTTTTAGGGTGTTAAATATAAAAGCAGTATTAATGCAGTAAAATGATTTATGTTAAAGTGGCGTAAAATATCATTCTGAAGGAAGCTTTCATAAGGCAAATTGTAGGCTGTGTGGACAACACATGGTTTGACAAATGAGAATGGCAGAATTCATTGGAGCTGCTGGATGACCCAATGGTCTAGCAACCTAAGTGTGTGAGGCTCTTGTATGCACACTGAGTTGGCAGGGTTTACAGCACCTGATTGAAATGTAATTAACAACCCAAATGTGTTCTGAGAATTCAGTCCTTGAGAGGGAATGGGCCTGGTGATGGGTAAGAAATACTATTCAAGGCTGAAGTGATCATAACTGCTCAATAGTATTTAAACTAACAATTTTCTGAGAAAATCCCCAGAAAGCTGTATTTTCTCTGACACAATGTGTAAGTCGTGCTTAATGTTCAGCAACACTCTACAGACCTTGTGGCTTTTGCTATTGTGCCTTGTGCCTACTGCTAGCCTTGGAGGGGGAGGGGAGTTGAAGATTAAGAAATTGAAGCATTTTCTTCTCTATAAGTGTGGCCCTTATAAGGAGAGAGGCTGACATTTCTCTGTAGCCGCATTGCACTTGGGTGTACCTAGTGGCTTGAAATCCATAATGCTTTAGATGATCCAGTGCCCCTCATTCACAGCATCTCCATAATCTGCCACAACTGGACACTTATTGCATACAAGAAGGCCCAGGGATCTAGATCCAGCAGGCTGTTAGTAAAAGGCATAAGGAAGAGTACAATAACCTACTAGTCATCAGAAGAAAAGTTGCTCCTGTACCACAGAAATGAAAAGTTATACACAGGGCATACATCATACATGCCTGCTCCCTACACATGAGGGAGCTAGTGAAGCTGACCTGAAACAGAAGCTTTGCTATGCAAAGCAGGAGTAGCACCGGCATTACTAGTCTGGGTTTGGAAAGCACTTGTCCTTTCTGTCCCATTCAGGCAGCACAAACAGCATGGCTGAGAAGTCAGGCAGAGCCTTTCTTCTGCTGAATTGGACTCTGGGTGCAGGGGTCATATCTACCCACTTGCTTGTCCAGGACAATGGAGCCCAAATCCCACTTCACATCTTTAGCTGGAGCCACAATACAAATACCTGTAACAGGAAAGGGATGCCATACTGGGAGGACAAATCTGTGTCCTAGAGGAGGGGAATGGGACCATGTTAAATGGAGAGACAACTTCACCTTGAAGGAAACAAGGTGTCACCTATCGACAGATTGGTCTGTCTCAAACTAAGAGGGTTTAGGCTCCGTATGGGCTTTGAAGATTTCTGAAAAGGACTAAAGGTTCTTAGATGAGAAATCCTAGTCCCAACAAAGGCCCAATCTGTCCCCCAAACAATGATGTCTTTCACCATAATCCACCTTCATCACAATCCCTGACCGGATCCCAAACTCAGACTGTGAAGACTCCTATGGTACCTGACCTTTGATCAAAACAAGAAATGGAAACCCCAGATCTCTTTTCTTTTCAAATACCTGCCACTGTTTTCACATAAAGATAACAATATGTGGGAAACTCTCAATTTCAGAAGGGAGTGAAACATTCAGCCTCATTTGAGATTGAATAGAATTATTTCTGTGACGAGACCAACTGAAGTTTCCTAGTGTGATGATTTTGCTACTAATAAAACAATATCTGTGAATACTGCATCACAAATACACACCGGCTATTGTCCAAATCCATCCCTTTTTGAAGTTTGTCTTTTCTTAACATACACAACAAAACCCCAAAATAGGATAGTTCTTACAAAGATAGGCTTTGGCATGCACTGACTGCTTCTAGGTTTTTTCCCCCTTGCTAGATCTCCTGACCCTTCTGCAAGCTGAGAGATTCTCAACTGTTTATACTCCTGAGTTGATGTTAATGAGCCCTATCTGGTCTAACTGCCAGCATGAGTTGGCAACATGGCTCTGTACTACCACACAGGGCCTTGAAGTCTGACATCTGATCATAACCTGTTAGTAGACGCTATTTTTATTGTCACTGTGGCATCTGAAACAACAATATGAGAGAATGTGTATTAGTCCCATGACTTGCAGGCAGGTCTGTATTGAAGATCTTCACACCAATTCAAATACCCACAGTGCAGAAATGCATTATTGGGGCTATGAATTTATAGAGCTTCACTGCAAACTCAAAAAGAAGCTTCTTCTTTTGCTTTTTTGCACTTTATCAGCCACTGCTGAGAAATTAGGTTGTGCTGTTCCATTATCATCCCATTTCTACCTGCCTTTCTTTCCCAGTAAGTGTTACTCAGCAGCCACAGCAGAGACTCCAGACAGGGTAGCCAGAACAAGGGATTGGAGTCTACGAACAGCTGATTTTTGTGCAGGATGATGTAGGGTTCAGGGAATTGGACCTCAGGGAATGCATCAACATCCCCAAAAATAATTTGGGCTGGACCTGGAATGAACTCCTCTTCCAGTTGCAGGTCACCAGTGGCAATGGGATGTTATTTGAAAGCTTCTTGGATCTCTTGGGGCCTTGGTGGAACAGTCTCATAAAATGCTCATCGGCTTGGATGAATGTTTGTGTCTCATCTAGCCTTCAGCAGAAGGTAGATGGTTATTTCCTTAGTAACATCAAGAAAAAGGAAACCGAGAGATACCAAGATAAATGACCTTGCAAACTGATCATTAATTCCATGATTACAATCAGGAACTGTTACCTCTCCGTTAGACTCAGAGAAGATAGGGTGGGCAATGAGGAGGCGTTGGTGTTGAACTGACCCTGGCAGCCAACCTGGTTATTTCCTCTGTCAGAGACAATGTAACAAGAACCCAGATCCTAACTGCAGCATGTCCTGAAAGATGTAAACAGCTTTGCAAACTCCACCTGACAAATATGCCAGGAAATGGGCTGTGGCATCTCACTCCCCACCTGACATTTTTATGGCAATTTAAATTTATGAGTTACTTGAAGAAGTGGCTTTTCAGCCAGCACAGACAGACTGTGCAGCCCCAGTCCCTATGGCCAGCGTGGAAAGACAGTAAATCCCCATTTCCCAGAAGGTGCAGAATCCCAGATCTAATACAGAGCTGTCCAAGCCCAGCTACTCTCCGGATAGTGTCCGCCAGTCCCCTAGAAACGTTTATAGAGAGCAAGTATGGGAAATTTCATACCTAAGAAATGACAAAGTACTTAGTGTAACTATCCAAGAAGGGGGTAAGATGCCACTGATGCTATTCACGTTTGTTTCTAGGGAGCTTAGGTGTTTCAAAGCTGAGGTTTAGACAGAAATGCCATCCCCTCCAGGACACCAAAACTTCCTAGAAAGGAGGTTATTTCAAACTGCCTTGGTACAGCTCTGACAATACAACCCTTCTTCTTGCACTCTGCTATGTATTTAGGTATTGTATATTCTCCTGGGCACATTCTATACAAAACATCAGTTAACAAACACCAAAAGCATTCTCCTGCAGAGGCTGAAATAAAGAATGGCAGCTAGGGCCATCCCTAGGGGGGTGCGGGGCCCGGGGTGGAGGAGGCTGCCACCGGGCTGGGATCCCAGGGGCAGGCGGCTGCTGCCCGTCTCCTAGCCAGGGTGTGGGAGGCTGCCGCCTGGCTGGGACCCCGGGACGTGGGCATGCTGCAGGTGGCGGCTGCCCGGCTTTGAGTCCAGCTTGCAGGGTGCGAGAGGCTGCCGCTGGGCTCCCAGCCAGGGTGCAAAAGGCTGCTGCCTGCCCCTCAGCTGGGAGCCTGGACCAGGAGGGACGTGGGTGGGTGCCTCCCAGAACTCATGGGCTTGTGGACTGGGGGACCAGCGCAGGGCCCCCCAAAGCTCGGGGTCTGGGGCGGTCGTCCCCATTCGCCCTACCCTAGGGATGGCTCTACTAGAAGCATGCCTTGAAGATCAAGAAATTTGACCTAAGTTCTCTCTCTTTCTCTCTCCCCCCCTTATCAATGTGCCTCAACCTCTCCCTGCCCCTCCTATTGGCTGCCTCCCATAGGCGTATCTGTGTGTTTGCTTGTCTCTTGTAATACTGCAGTTCAGATAGTCATTCCTGTCCATATTTTCCATTCAATCCTTTTGTCTCGAGGTTTTTATATTCCAAGTCCAATGGAGATGGAGCTTTGCTGCCTGGTTTGGCTCAGACTCCCTGGAAGTGCTAAAGATTCCCAAAGGCACATTTCATTTAGAATCAATAAGATTTATTGTGTATCATGTGAATCCCAGCTGATTAGTCAAAACACATAAGGGGATCGCCTCTCCTGGCACATACCAGGCTCATCACAGCCCCGTTGAGATTGTGATAATGATGTTATTAGCTTAGGAACCTCTAATAAATACTATTAAATGGGTCTTTTGTCCATTTAGCTGCCTTTCTCCCTTTCTATGTCTGACTGTTGTTTTTCTTCCAGCCACTGTGTATTTGGATGCTCTTTAGTATTTAGTTTTATCCTATTAAGGTGGATCTCAATTAATTACACAGGAGGAAGAGAGACAAAGAGGGAATTTGGGACCCACTCATTTAAGTCCTGGCACCATGCTTTTGCAACACAGATGTAGCTATAAGACTGAGGATTCCCCAGGTGCCCAGCTAACTCAGGGGGCTAATACACTAGCCTTTCACCTCTGAACACTTGAATTCAGCTTCTGACTAAATCACAAGTGAAATGTGTTGGATGTGTTCAGTCTGATTTCCATGCCAATTGGGTATATGACCACAACATGAAACCCACCACTCGTTCTGACATGACTTCACTCTGGAGTGGCCGACTTTCCAGGAATAGTTAGATGCACCAGAGGGATTCAGATGCAGCAGCAGAATTGTGGGGGAAAGCCCAGTACTGGATTTGGAAGAGCAAAAGTGCTGCAAGTCAGCTCGAGGAGCATGGTCTGGAGAGCATAGGAGGGAAGCCTGGAACTGGAATGCAGGATGTGCTGTAGGTCAGGACTGAGGAGCACTGTCAGAGCTGCAGAAGAAGTGGGAAGTTGCTCAGAGCCTGCTGGCACTTCACTTGCCTCTGGGCAATGTTCTTAACCTCTCAGATTCATAGACACCAACATTCACCCAAAAAGAAAATGTAAAGAAAAGGGAGTGTCGCCCTCCATCTCACTGCCAGGTGAGCAGGAAATAGTGCAGTTGTGCAGTCCCACTTCCATTCAGTCCTGAAAATGTCTGCATAGCCGGCGGCTCCACAGTCACTGGCAACAGCATGTCCAGGCACGAGGATGCAAAGAACACATCGACACGAGGCACAGCACAGGCCCCAGAACATCCATCACCCACCTCAGTTCTCTCCTGGATCTCCCCCAATGCGGGAGCAGGAGCGGAGATGTGATGCCTGTCACGCCGCAGTGCCCTTTCACCTCTCTGTCCATCAGACAGGTAGCGGCTGCTGGGTTTATTTAAAGCACCATGCCTCATTAAGCCAGAGCCAAAGCGAAAGAAGCCTGTGCTCCCTCTCACTCCGAAGTTCAAAGGTGGTAGTAACAGATGTCCCTATCAGCTTTACAGCACCTGAGGCAGGCCTGGCGCTGTTTGTTTAACAGCACCATCAGTAACTGATTATTGGCACCGGCAGGGAACATCTGTTCAATTTACAGAAATGGCCGTGCAGCCCCTCTCTCACCTGACATCCTCCCTGGGTTTTATTGAATCTTTGGTCCTCACAATTACCTCTAATTTCATTGCCAGCCTTGTGAAGAAAAGCGCTTCCCCTGCAGCTACTTCCAGACACTTTTATGTCCCCTTCCTTCTGTCTCCATATTCTCCCTTTATCGTACACCTAAGCAGCACTTAAAAACTGCATTGAAGGAATCAGAAAACGTTGGATGGTGTTTATCTCTAGTATGGCCAGACTCAGGTGCCTTGGGCAACCTTCATTCGAATAGGAAGCCTCCAATCTTGCCCTGCCTCCAGACCGATTGTGCCTGGGCTACACACGCCTGATGCGTAAAGAACACTTTACGTGTCTGAAATAAAATCAAGGTTAAAACAAATACATGGAAACCAAGGTAAAATGCGCAGCGCGAGATGCGGATTATTGATGGCTGCTTGCTGCAAGGTCTCCTGTGCATACGGCAAAGCACAGGACTTACACTACTTGGGGTCGTTTTACCGTTTCCAGCATCGGAATCAAGACCTGTGTGACACAGGGTCCCCACTTCAGCAGTGTTTTCACAGAGCTTTCTTTGGTGTATGTGTTGAATGTTCTTCCAGGCTGGATTTGACTGAGGTGCAGTAAATGGCATGTATTTCCCAAGGTCCTGGCCCACAGTGCCCCGTTCTTCTCAGTCACACAACTTGGCTATTGCTCCTCAATCCTGACTCACATTGCCCCAGGCTGTATCATTCCAGGTATTCCCACACAACTCTGCCAATGAGCCTGAGCCCAGTTTTCCAGAGTTTTACTGCACTAACCCCTCTAGTGCCATCGGGCTCTTAAACAGTATTTTGTATCTTACAAACTCAGATGTGAGCTTTGTATTCTTCTCTTGGGGAGGGTCAGATAATGAGGCTAGACAAAGCTCACTCCCTTGCAATAATAAAAATAACTATTATTATAGGTGGAACCAGCTATGCTGCTTATAGTTAAGTTCGCCAGACGCTTTCCATTCTAAGACCCTGTTTTCAGTTGCTTATAACGTTGCCAAACTTGAACTGCTCAGACTGAAATTTCCCACATGGGGTGTCTGTCTCTGGCTGAATGTTTTTGGAAAATTTCAGCATAAATAATTCAGGCAATTCAGAGAACGAGATTAGGAAATATGCATTGTTTTGCCCATGTCAAAAAAATTCTTCCAACTGTTTCACTTAGAATCTCTAGTACATCCATCCATGAGTGCAAGAACTTGCAATTTGGTAGGGTGTAGGCGGGGGGCAGGGGAGCATCCTGATGTCAGGGGTGTGCCTTTTTTTCTGTTCCCATGAAAAAACACTCAAATTTGGCCATGTCATAAGCTTTGAAAAATCTCAGTTTTCACATGCTCAGTCGGGAATTGTTAGAATTTGGCAGCTAAATTCTCCAAAGATTCCATCTGCATAGAACAAGCTCTAACCCTCACAGCTCACAGAGTCACTGGGCATGCTCCACCCCAGGGCTGCGTAGCTGAACAGGACTATCCCTGCAAGTGCTGCTCCAGGCTGTTGCCAATCACTGTGGTGCTGGACACTGGAACTCAAAGCAGGGAGACTCTCTTCTGTGCTCTCAGTGTTCCCCCTGCTGGTGGACAAGCAGTGTGGAGGAAACTGAGGCAGGACAATCCTTACAGGTGTTTAATTGTTTTGTCTAGCTCTGTATATTTCTTGTGCTATCTAAAGTAAAGAGTAATTGTGCTATAAACCTTTGCAAACACACAGGGTGTTATGTGCTTCCACAATCACACGTCCCTGGGGGGAGATACAGTAAATCAGAATGCCCATAAGGTTGGTGCTTTGGGAAAAGATCTTCTTAAGGAACTAGGGGCCTAGGGTAGCTGGATCGTGAGGCCTCATTTCCATGCAAAGGTAACAGGCAAAGAGCCTGTGCCCAGGAAGTGTTCCAGAGAGCCCAAGGAAAGAGACCGTGCTGGAGCCTACTGAGACTCAGCTTAAAGCTTAAAGGAGTCCAGTGTGTGAGGATGAAACACAGCAGCGTGGTGAGGGTCTCATGATTAAGGCAGCTGAATGCTACCCTGAAGAACTGGATTTTATCCCTGCCTCTGCCACAGCCACAGAATTCCTGCGTGATGCTGGGCAAGGCAGTTAAGCCAAGCTTTCAACAGGCAGTCACTAATTATGTGTTCCTCATTTATTGGGTGCTTGACTTGAGACCCTGAGGTCTAATTTGCAGAAGGGCTGAGCACTCACTGCTACACCTGAAGTCAATGGGAGCTCTGATTTGAACAAATAAAATGCTCTATAGTGCTAAATACTGTGAAAAATCAGATCCTAGGCATCTCAAATTGGGCTCTCAAAATTAGTGGGTACTTTTGACCTTACCCTCTCCGTACTTCAGTTCCCTATCTGTAAAACAGGTATGTCCCCTGATCTTACAAAGGGGTTGTGAAGATGAATCAATTCATGTTTGTGAAGCACTCATATGCTACTGTATGAACACCAAAGAAAAGCCAATGAGGAAATGAATACTTCTGTATTCAGAGCAGAGTTTGAATAGTGTGCAGTAAGGAAGGCTTAGGGTCACACGCTGAATGTGGAGGATAAAAGAAATATTGAAGAGCTACCCATTCATTGAATGTGCCTGGGATGCTGTGGGAAAATAGTATGCGATTATTTAATTAAAGACTGTATCATAGTGTATATGCACAAGGGGTGGGGGAAAGGGGCAAATTAAGGTTACACAGGCAACCTTGTGTCTGGCATTGCCTACCTTTTGAGTTCTTGACTTTGCAATCTTAACATTCTTTTAACATAGTTTTATAAATGCAACCTAACATTTCTATTGTGTCAAATCCCTTGTTGAGATCGGGGTCCTACTGTCCTGGGCCATGTACAGATATGTGGATGACATGATCTCTGGGCCAAGGAGCAACCTTGTTTTGTGTTTATAGAGTAAATTCTAATATAAGCTGTTGCCCAGAGGAACCAGACGTTCCTCTCTGCCTCCACCAAATACAAAATTGGTGGTGAATACCCTTCCCTCACTGCATTTTGAAAGCAAAACAAAAAAATAATAGCATTTCCAAATCATCCATTGGATGGGAAATAATAACCCCCTCACCTAGGTACCTGGGAGATGGGCTCTGTGCCAGTTAGTACAGATCTTTTGGGACTCTCATGCACCCCAGTCCCAGTTTTACTAGTAAGGGAGGAGGTGTCAGCCTAGCTATTGGGACAAGAGGGCTACAGGAGACACTGGATTACCAAGGACAGTGATTCACAAAGCTCAGGGGGTTGGGAAAGAGTATAAGCCCTCTGAGCCTGATTCACTAACCCGGCTATGCTGCCATCCTCACCAAGGGGCTTACAAGTAGACTGCTAGAGGGAACTTCTCTCCATTTCCTCAAGATGCTCAGGCAGTGAGCTTGGGAAGAGCTGGGAATTGAACCTGGGGTAGTTATTAGTTTGCAACACTTTGGTTCCTTTGTGTAGCCTGCCCAGGGAGGGCTGGGCTGGGCACTGGACTCAGATCTCCTTAGATGGGATGGATGGTCTCTGCAGCACATAAATGAGGCCTTTGAGCAGGAAGTTATTTTGTTTATTGCAGCGAAGCCTTTTGCGGTGGTTGGCTCTGTATATGGGGCCCAGTTACAGGCTCTCTAGTGATCATAGACAGGTTAGATCTAATATTCCCTCTCAGCCAGCAGGGGCCTCACTCAGTCTGCTGGCCACACGATAAAGAGTTCTAGCATTTTCGACATCGCCCTGTTCCAACCCCCTCCCTCGACCCCATATCTCTTTTAGATTTACTGCACTTATATCCCTTCTTTATGAAGTAGCTCAAAGTGCCTGCGCTGCCTGTGCCAGGAATGCTTAATAAACCACTCAGCCTCAGAGAGAGAGGACAGGCCAGCAGCCGGCAAATGGAATTTGAGGGACCCCTCACATTGTTCCTTTCAAAGAATAAAGGAGAGGGGGGGGGGGAAGGCAAGTGTCCTCTAGTGCATCTTCTCCACTCCTACTTCTTCCCGCTGCTGCCTGTGTCACTAATGCAAAGTGCATGAGAGGAAGAGCTGCTAAAAGCCTTGCAGATGCAAGCCCCAGATTGCGGCACAAACCGGAGGAGAAACAAAAAGCTTTCAAGGCCTTTATAAACAACCGAATCCTGTCTCTCCCGAGCAACTCATCACCCACTGGTCATTCCTCAGGTAAAGAAGACACCCGCCACCAGTGACAGTCCCCACATCATGCACAGAGGGCTAGGAAATGAGTTGAGAAGGGGAAAAATAAGGAATGGGTTAGATTTAAAAAGTTGCATGAATTTAGTGCTAGTGAAAATGTTAAAAAGCTACTGGCTAAAGTTAGGTGTGGGATGAAGAGGTGACGGGCAGCCTTCCCATACTCAGCTCTGTGAAGCTCCTCACCCCTGACCTGCTGCACCCTCTGCTAGTGTAGTCGTAGGCGTCTACAATCTTTACACAGCAACGCCAAGGCACCTTAATCCTGACCTCCAGCCACCTGCTAGTCCAGATCAGGATCCCCACAAAACACTACCAATACATCTAACGAGTAACTTACAACATTCTCTGCTGTTCTGCTTCTTGGCTTCCCATAGATAGCTCTGGCATTGCCCCCTAATCCTGACCCACAGTATCCCCTGAATCTAGCCCAGGAACCCCCTCAAACACACACAGGTCTGCCAATGCACCTTAATGCTGGTCTGAACACCTGCTCCTTTTACAGAGCCAGGCCTTTCTTGGGAAGACACCATTATGAAAAACTGTGTGTGAGCTTATGAGCCCTGGATGAGTTGGATGTGGCTTGAAAGAAACATGAGCAGGGCAAGGTGAATTGGTACTGAACTGAGTTAAATGAAAAGATGTCTTGTAGAAGAAGTGTTTGGGGCAAGGACCTGTGTCACTAGAGAGATCAGTGTTCCAGGCTGCAGACTGGCAGAGGAGGAGTTTGTGTAGAATACATTTTGTAGCTTGTTTCTCTGGATGGAAAGCTTTGCAGAAAGTCAATACTCTGAGAAATTACTTCAGTGAATGAGCTGTGACTCCATCTCACAGCATGTAGAACCCTAGGATCTGGAGGGAGACTGATCTGGCCTCCAAAGAGTAAGGCAGTGGGTAAAACTTTTTGGAGGGACTTTGGTCCCAGCCCTGCAATCCTTGTGCAGGTAAAGCTCCTGCTGTCTTCAGGGTGAGTGTGTTACAGATATCAAAGTATAGGTGTAACCATGTTGGTCCCAGGATATTAAAGAGACAAGGTGAGTGAGGTAATCTCTTTTATTGGATCAGCTTCTGTTGGTGAGAGAGACAAGTTTTTGAGCCACACTGAGGTTCTTCTTTCTGTGTGGCTCGAAAGCTTGTCTCTTTCACCAACAGAAGCTAGTCCAATAAAAGAGATTACCTCACCCATGTATCAAAGGACAAAATTCAGCCTTTAGAATCCTGTGTCCCCTTAGAATCCTGTGCATGCTTGGGCAAAAGGGGATGGAGAGCAATCAGTAATTTCTATTGAACAAACACAATGCAATGGAGATGAGATGGCTGCAGATTCTCACCATGCTGCAGATTGCTTTCCAGCCCGCTGCAACACCAGCAGCAGCTCTTGGAATTACAACAATCTCTCTGGAAAGATGCGGTGTTTACTGTGCAGGGCAGACTAGCTTTTTCTGTGTATTAAAGCGTGTCTCACAACATTTCATGTGCCTTAGTCTGGGTAGAAAAATACTCACCCATCAAATACCCACAGATTTAAACTCGACATCAGCTGTGGCACCTAGGCCTTAACCTGCACTGATGAGATCTTGAACCCCCAGAGTAGCAGAGACAGCCAGGGGACAGCTATTTCCTTGTGCCAGGAAGGAGGCCTCACACAGTTGTCCAGACTGTGGAGCAAGGTAAACGGTGTGTAGTAATACAGTTAGCAAATGACAATGCAAACCACTGAAACATAGAGAGGGAGAGTGGACATATCCATTCCCTGGCTGGGAAATTATTGAGCATACAGAGGTAGGGGGAGATGCAGGGGAATTCTCTGGCTTCTCCCCTATAAATAAATCTTTGCTGGTACAGCATGGGTGAGATGTAGAAGGGGTGGAGGTGGGACAGGTTGCAGATGTTAGTGCTGAGTACCCCTCTCGCTGAGTTGATTGGTGCTGCTGGTGCCCTTTTGAATATCAGGCCCCCAAGGACTGCAAGAAAGGGCAGGTAACTCTTTGCTAAAAGAATGTGATGCCAAATCCCTGCTTTGTTTGTTTCCCTGTGTCTGCCGCAGGCTATTTTGAGAGGAAGGTGTTTGCATCAGACGCATGTTACAGTAATTGTTTCATTCCTGCAAATCTATGTAGCACCAGGGTATTTTTTATTTGAAGTTCACAATGTCTTCGGAGCAGGGATGTACTGAGACAGAAGCGACAGCTCAGTTCAGGGCCAGCCTTGCAATTTGGGGGGGAGCCAACAAAAGAGGCAGCTGAGAGGGGGAGAACAATGGGTTGTGAGTTGTCTCTTCCTTTGGCGCCACAGCGGGGGCTGGTGGAGATCAGAGTGGCTGTGTGTTCCCTCTCCCGCACACACCATGCTCTGAGATGTGACTGGTATCACTTCTTTACTATCTTACTGCTCTGGGGAATCATTTATTGAGAAGCTGAATCCCATGAAAAATATACCATAAAACAGAGTGATCACAAAATCATGTCCTCCTGCAAACAAGCTGCTTTGAAAACATGGAGGTCATACACACTCCGTGGGCCATACACTAATGGGCCATACGCTAATGGAAGACATGGGTCAATTTTCAGCTCAACGTCTTCTCTATTTCTCTCGCATTTTCAGGTGTCTCTCCCTAGTGGCTCTCTGGACACAAAGACCAAAGTTACAACAAGGAGGCCTGCCCTGCAGTATGCAGAATGGTGAGGACACCGTATTTCCTGTGCCGATGTAAATGAAACTGCAATTACTCCTTGGGTGAGGCCTGCACTGGAGACAGTTTAGAATGGGATGTCCCTGTTTAACAAACTCAGGGCTGTGTGTGTGCATGTGGGTGATGCAGATCTCTGGTGGATGGGACAGGATGGGGCAAAGTGAAGGGGAGATTCTGTCCTCCACCCGTTTTTGCTGAATCTGACCTCAGGAAAGACTCCATCTTAGTCTGCAGCCTCCTCTAATTGTTGTTTCCGTCTCCCAAACAATGTTAATTAAGGACAGAAGTGAATGATAGCAGGAAGTCTATCCTATCCCTACACCAATCAATGACCACTGGCGTCCAATCAATGACCATTGTCACTGGCCATTAACTAGAGTGGAAAACTGAGATACACAAAGCACAGTTCTTCCCAGCAAGAAGCCAGAGTGACACCAAGGCGACAGAAGAAAGACCCTCTCTGTTCCTGTGCCCGCACTGTAAGGGAGCATGCATGAGTGAGTCCCTCTGACTAGCAGGACTAATAAGATTTTTCCATCAAAAAGGGTTCAGGAAAAACCAGTGCTTGGGCCTGGAGGAAGGAGTGAGGTGGCAGAAATACTATTATGCATTAGTGCAGTCTAACACCCACTCAGGAACAGTCATGACAATCTGACATAGGGAATCAAACCCCAAGTGCAGAGGGAAGCCCTGTCTGGGGCAGACTGTACACACCTATGACAGAGACCTTTTTTTTAATGTCCTGGCAACTTGTATAGCATGCAAAGCATTACCGAACTGAACGATCAACCCTGCTGGCTGAGTGGCTGTTTGTGCACCTCTCTTCTAGGCTGAGTTAGCACTTGCAGAACCAAGGACCAGCTGGGGGAAGTTCCCTGGGCCTGGATGGACAATGAGTACAGGCAAGAGTCGTTCCCCTTGAGTAGCCCCTAACATGACAGCGGCTCGATTTTGTCCTTGTAGCGCAAGACAGAGGCCATGAATCATGGTGATAAAAGGGCAAGAGGGAATCTCAGTTCAGATCCTTGGAACGTGTCTACATCACAAAAAACCCCAGCAAAAGTGGCTTCCTTGTTAGGTCCCACCACAGAGGCCAAGAATTAATTGGGCCCTGGGATGAACTCATCTGTCACGCCTTTGAAATGGTCCACCAGTAGAGAGGCTGGAGCATGGGGACATGCTTGCTTGCTGTTGCCTGCCCTGGTGATCTATGGATGCTTCAATCTCTAGCATTGCCAGAACCCTATATTTTTCACAGCCACAATATTCACATTTTTATACCACTGGTCGAAACGCCGGGACTTTGGGATTTGCATTGTATTCTGATAACAATAGTATAGCTGCATCCATTGGGGATTGGCTTGGGGTGCAGCTCCAGTTGCATCACTTCTGTCATATTTAATTATCAATAGAGCCTACAACCACAGGAGTTGTTGTTGAATTAAATGCACAATATACAACAGGGACATTGTTGAACCCCCAACTAAAAGGAGAGAGATTTTCAACCACCAAAGGAAGGGATCAAATAGGAAAAAGATTTTCAAACCTGTGACCATTTTCTTTGCCTCACTGAAGGACCAGGTGGTGATGGGAGAGCATGTACTTGACTTTCTTTTCTGGAGGAGACCAGGTTCCCCAGTCTGCTTGGATTACTAATGTAATGAACTTGCTGGTCTCAAGGTGCCAGGTCACATCCCTTTAAAAAAAGGACATTTTGAGTTAGCCAAACTGTTGTTCTGGTTGACTGCTAATCGATTCCCAGATGGCAGTTAGGCTTGTAATAACCTTACTGGGAGCAGGGCAAAGCTGAGGATCCTCAGGGAGGGGGGTAGAGTGGGACTCTTCTCTGAGAACTGACATGAGGAGAGCATTATAGTTGTGGAGGAGCACGATTCTCTCTGACTAGAAGGGCGGTGAAATGCGGTACAGTGTACCCTCTCCACTTTGAGTATCAGCCTTTTCTGTGTTCAGGCTGTACAAAACTCTTCTGGGGTGATGGTGTTTTACCAGGGAGAAGGGAGGTAATTCTGGAAAGTGAAGGGTAAGAAAGGCTCCATGGCGGATGGCAGGTGGACTGAAGAAAGCAGTGAGTGGGGCAGTACAGGAGAGGGCTGGTATATCAGCCCCAGTCCTGAAGGAAACAGAGGAGGGGAAATACCCACAACACATTTGTGAAAGACAATTTAGTGAGAAGGTGTGACAGAATGCATCCCTGTATTCACACCCTACAGATTGTCGTAATAGTCTTTGTATTAAATATGCATTGTGAGGTATCATTTGAAAACTAAGAACTCACTGGTCAATAAATATCATGGTGGAATGTATTGTAGTATAAAATTATGACATCCCTGCTGTATAATGTTAAAGGCACATGTTCAAAGTCACATAGTCATTAGGGAAAGCGGATTAAACAGGTCTTAAACAAAGGGATGTGTGTTTACCTCAATTTGCACGTAAACTGTAAACGGAGTCCTTAGATAGAAGGGAGAGAAGGAATAGCATGAAATCTCCCCCCCAAGAAACTTGATGTCTCCTTGCTCTCAGCTGGAAAGAAACTTTATCTAGGGGTCACTCTCAAGAAAATGCATTTCAAAGGGTGACTGAACTATAAAAGTGAGGGGCTAAAACATCCCAGATTATCTCTCCCTATCCATCTCTCTTGAACCTTAAGAAGACAAAAGAATCCATCTCTTTGACTTTGGGAGGGATCGTAACCAGAAGATTGGCTAGTAATATTGTTGGAAGCATGTGGTATGAATTTTACCTTGAACCAAGCCTAATTTATAAAATTTAGTACTAGAAAACGCTTTATCTTTATTTTTCTTAGAACCATTTCTGACTTTAATGCCTTAATACTTGTACTGACTTAAAACTTATCCCTGTGTGGTGAAATAAACATTTTTTTTTCTTTAATAAACATTAATCCAGTGTTGTGAACTGTGTGGGTAACTCCAATTAAGGTGGCAGACTGTTGTATATTGTTCCTTTACAGGGACAATGGACCTTTATCTGAACTATCCAAGAGAGGGCAATACATTTTGGGGGGCCAAAATCCAGGATTGAGTGTGTGTTGGGGTCACTCTGCATGTGGTAACTACAGCTGCCGGAAGCCAGTTTTGCTGGTGTTTGTGACCTGCATGCTGTTTGTGAGGAGCCCAGGTTAGGAGCCACAATAGCAAAGCATTGTGTGACACCCAATGCTGATGGTCAGGGGTAACACAGCCCCTCCCTGGTCTGGATTGCACCCCAAAATGTCATACAAGGGAAGTAGGATAATGCTGTAGGTACTACTGCAGAAATCCAGGCCCCAACAGGCAATGCAGAGATGTAGACTAAATGCCCCAGCCGACCCACAGTAGGAGTGTGCCCCCGGGAGAGAGTCCCAAGTTTGCATGGGGTTTACCCTACACCTCTGTGCCCATCAGAGCCAGAGGGATTCCTTGCTCCCTCCAGTCTGCCAGCAACGGGTGTAAGGAGAGGTGTCATGGCATGAGTACAGGCGGAACTAGGGTGGGCACCACACCCAGGGCAGGGAGGTTTTTGGAGAATGGAGTGTCTGGCATGCTGGGAGTATGTGTGTGTGTTGCACAGCTGGCTGTGTGTGTGGAGGGGGGAGGGGTGTAAGGTCAGGGGCTCCCCTGCACTGCTGGGGATGGGGCCCATCTGCCATGATGCCCGGCTGCAGTGGTTGCCATGGGTCCTGGCGGGGCTGCTCAGCCCCACTCAAGGCGACTCGGAAGGGCCGGACTCCCGCGGTAACTCCTACGGCCGCCAGAGGCCGCTGTCTCCGTCGGGTGTGGGTGTGACCGACATTCCACGCCGACCCGACGCCGGGCAGGCTCCGTGGCCTCCGGAAGCACTTCCAGCCGGGCGGGGAGGGTTACGGGTACCCTCTTGCCGTCGTCACCAAGCCTGTGGAGTCGTCGTTAGCAGCGGCGCCTCGGCGGAAAGATGGCGGCGGCCGTAGAGTGATCGGCTCGGACAACGGCGGCGCCGGGGCTGCGCTGCGGCCTGGAGCGGTGAGGAGACCCGCGCCCGGCTCCCGTCGCCGCAAGCCCATCCCTGGGGACCGCGGCCCTGAAGCGCCCCGGCGTCTGGGAGCCGCCACAGCCTCCCGCCCCGCCCCCCAACCTGTGAACCTGCCACCCCCGGGCCCTGACACCGAGGGGCGCCTCCCGACACCGAGGGGTCGCAGGTGTTACCCCGCGCTGTGCCCGCCCCGCCATCTCCCCCCATGGGCTGGCATAGGATCGTGCTGCTCCCTGTCCAGTACAGGGGCCTGTGTGTTTCCTTCCCTCCCAGGGGATGATGAAGTGATGGATCATGATGCTCCGACCATCAGGCCCCGCAGAATCCAGAACCAAAACGTCATCCACCGCCTGGAGCGCCGAAGGATCAGCTCTGGCAAGGCTGGCACCCACTGGCACCAGGTCCGGGTCTTCCACCAGAATGTCTTCCCCAACTTCACTGTGGTCAACGTTGAGAAGCCGCCCTGCTTCCTGCGCAAGTTCTCCCCCGATGGACGCTACTTCATCGCCTTCTCCTCGGACCAGACCTCCCTGGAGATCTACGAGTATCAGGGCTGCCAGGCAGCAGAGGATCTCCTGCAGGGTTATGAGGGAGAAATCTTGGCCAATGGCAATGACCAAAGATCTGTCAACATCCGCGGGCGGCTCTTTGAACGTTTCTTTGTCTTGCTCCATATCACCAATGTGGCCTCCAATGGCGAGCACTTGAACCGCGAGTGCAGTTTATTCACAGATGATTGTCGCTATGTGATTGTGGGCTCTGCAGCTTACCTGCCTGAGGAACCTCATCCCCCATTTTTTGAGGTTTATCGCAATAGTGAGTCGGTTACCCCTAATCCCAGGTCCCCTTTGGAAGACTATTCTCTGCATATCATAGATCTTCACACAGGTAGACTGTGTGACACAAGGACATTCAAATGTGACAAAGTCATCTTGTCTCACAACCAAGGCTTGTATCTGTATAAGAATATTTTGGCCATTCTCTCAGTGCAGCAGCAGACTATTCACGTCTTTCAGGTGACGCCTGAGGGCACATTCATTGATGTGCGGACTATAGGCCGCTTCTGCTATGAAGACGACCTCCTGACCCTGTCCGCTGTCTATCCAGAGGTGCAACGAGACACTCAGACAGGGATGGCAAACCCATACAAAGAGCCTTTTATAAACTCTCTGAAACACAGGTTGTTGGTATACCTGTGGAGGAGGGCAGAGCAGGATGGGAGCGCGATGGCGAAAAGGAGGTTCTTCCAGTACTTTGATCAGCTGAGGCAGCTGCGCATGTGGAAAATGCAGCTGTTGGATGAGAGCCATCTGTTTATTAAATACACCAGTGAAGATGTGGTCACATTACGGGTGACAGACCCCTCACAGGTAGGGTCTGCCCTCTTGGGGCAGCTTATTGCTTTGTTGAGGCTGTTTTCATGAAGACAAATATTGTAAGGTACATTTCTAGTGTAAGTGCTGATTTAGCTCTTTGAGTGTTGGGTTTAAATCTTCTGTTAAGGCCTTCACAGTATATAATTTGGATCCTGTTGTGAGGAGTCTTGTAGATATTTTTGATGGTATATAGTAATATTCCTCCTCACTATGTCAAAACTTCATAGAAATCACAGAGAGAAAAGACCAATGTGATTATCCAATTCCATCTTCCTGCAAATGCAGGATTGTTTCCTATACAACACTTACTGGTGCTTTGCTCAGTCTGTTGTTGTTAATTATATTTTCATAATCAGGATCAGGGACCTATTATGCCTGGCATTGTACAAATACAGAATAAAAATAGTCCTTGTCCTGATGAGCATACAATCTGATTATAATTGTAAATGGCCCAGTTGACAGGATTTCTGCTTCTCTTGGGACTGTTCCACAGTCTAATAGAACTAATTATTGGGACCTGTTCCATAAAACTCATTCTAAATTTTTCTTAATTTCTTCCAATTATTCCTAATGTTACCCTATATATATTGTAACTTCTTTCCATCTTTGGCATCTACAGCCTTCAGTTACCTGTAGAGAGTCATTCCCCACTTCTGCATCAGATGTCTTACACAACCTATACAATTAGTTCTTTAAATCAGCTTATCTCAATCCCTCTAGCCTGCTGATCATTTTGTTCCTTTTTTCCACACTCACCAGTTTGCCTTTCTGTTGAAACGGTGCCCAGAACTAAAGAGTGGTTTAGAGGCAGTCATGCCAGAGTAATATAAAGAAAGGACTGTTAACTACCCTACTCTATGCTCTACAAACTCTGCATGTGCCACCCCAACTGACCCTTTTTTCTTGACCTATTGTATTGCATAGTTGGGTCTCTAAGCCATTATTGCTTTCCAGATGCTTCCCTCCTGTTATGTATGTGTGTTTGAGTATTTTTTCAATGCAATAGCTGGCATTTTTCCAACCTGAATTTCACTTTTGCTGCTTACAACTCTAATCTCTCAAAGCTCCTTACTATCTTTCTGTGCTGGATGGAATTTGCAATTCCCAGTTCAGTATCATCTGCTGTCTCTAATTAATATGTTGTTTACTCCCACTTCCAAGTTGGTAATGAAGTTAAATCACAACAGCTGTAATGCCAATCTCTGTAGTAGACATCCCTTTCCCCCATAATGCAAAACATTGTTTTATTGTTGCCATTTTTCTTAGAGATCTTCAGTTTTCAATTTGGTCTGAGACTACTTTAAGTTTTTTAATCAACTTAATTCCTTTCATCTGCTTATTTTATAATTCTATTAAAAATATCTGGCAAGAACTCTTTATAAACTTGCAGTGCTGCTCACTGTTCTGTTTTTCTCTGGAAGTTTAATGACTCCTTCCCCACCTCCCTCTTTGTCCTATTGTTTTTCTAGGGCTAGAGGTTGCAATGAAGGGATGGTAACTGTCAGCTTTGAAGCTTTTTTTTTATGTTACTTCTTCCATTGTGTGCATACATTAGTCTGCTCTAGAGTCATAAAGAACGTTAGGTTGTGTGCACTGTTTATTACTATAAAGTAGTTGAGGACTGAGTCTGTTTTGCAAAAGCAGCATTGAAATATTTGTCTAACAAATACGTGAACATAAACAACATAGATATTGCAAAGATACTAAACCTTTGTCCAAGTGGGTTGCAATTTAGGGTATTTTGGGGTATCCTTTACTGCTCCTGGCATCTTGAGTGCTGTCAGTGGCTAAAATACCATAAGCCTTCCTGATTTGGAATTCTCTAGGATCTGGACTTTGACAAGGTATTTGTGACTGGTTACTGCAATGCTCTCTAGACTGGTTCCATTTAAAGACCTCTTAGACTTTACAGTTGATGCAGATCATGGCTGGCTTGAAGCCTCCGAGGCAAGCAGCACACTACACTAGTTCTTCAGGAGATATGCTTAGCTTCCCTTTTTGTTTCTGGGTCCACTTCCAGATACTGACTTTGATTTGTGAAACTCTGTGTAAGCTCTGGCTGTCTGATCAGCTGAGGCATTCAAGGTAACTGGTTAATAGGGTCTAGATATAAGCTCCTGTGACAAGCTGGTGTGTGTATAGCTCTCAGCTGTGGAATGTCTTTCATTTACCTCTGATTTGAGGGAGCCAGAGCTTATTGACAGTTAGCATAGAACAAGGCCCATCTTATTTCCTAGGTTTTTCATGAAGAGGGGTTGAGTGGGTTGGTATTTAGGGTATTGTTTTCTTGGGGCATTCAGAGGGAAAAGTCAAAGATTTAATTTTTATTAAAACTTGTAAAGGTTATTTTTAAAATGTTATACATGACCCTTGAGTTTTGATAAACACGTTTATACATCTAAATAAACAAAAAGTAATACAAGGTCAAGCAAAAATGGTCACATTTTAGATCTGCCAACCCTTGCCACAAAGTCCCTTCTTCATGCTCTGCCATTTCCACTGCTCTTGGATGGTTTCTATGGCAGCTATAGCAGGGCTCTCTATTTAGTGAAAATTCTGTTCTTTCCTTGCACTTGAATCTAAACTTTCCTATGTTTGTTTGTTTGATTATCCAGTGAGGCCTAAAATTATGATACAGTTGAATATCTAAGCCTGATTCTTTTTCCCTCAGTTCTTGGAATCAAAGCATTACATTGGCAGTAACATAGACTAGATGATTTAATAGGTCGTCGTCGCCGCCCCCCGCCGCCTCCCCCCTCCCCCCCCAATCTTCTGATTAACACCAACAGAAGTAGCGGGAACCTATACTGAAAGTATGGAAAATGAATTCTCAGTTATTCAGATGGGTCTAAACATTAAGTGTTCTATGGAAATACTGTTTTTCTCAATAGCTATCTTATACCTAACTTATGCCAAGTATAGCATGACATCACACCCAGGTATTACAAGTGGCTCTAAAATATCATTGAGAAGAGTTTCTCTGGTTTAGCACATTCCATAGACACATAATTACAGTAAATACAGAGATGCCTGTAAAAGGAATATCTTACAATTTTTCAATCTTTAAGGTGGTAAATATTTGTACAGGATTGAACTGTGGGTAGTTGAAACCCTTTTCCCTTCCCTCCTTCCATCTCTACTCCTATCCTATAGCCCAGAAGGGCTTTCTTTTCTGGATATGGTGATTTAGCTAATAGGTGATGGAGAGTAATACGTGGATATTGGGCAACCATCTGTTTTCCCCATTTTCTGAATTGTCTAAGTACCATGTGTCAGCAACAGTTCCCTTGAGAGAGAGAGAACTGGATAGCATGGACCACCCTCTCCAAAAACAACACAATTCTGTAACAGGCCATGGGTTTGGGATAGTAATAGTATAGACTCCATTCACTTTTCAGAGACCCATCTGAGTTATTCCCTCATTCTTCTCCCCAGCCCACAAATTATGCTATAGGGTGAATTCTTGAGGTGAGTCTGCAATTGGACTTTTTGTAAAACTAGGCCAGTCCTGCATTGTGGGTATATCAAGGTGGCATCTATATATTGGAAATATGTTCAGACCTTTCCCAAGCATCTAATATAAATGGAGATCTTAAGGTCTGAGTTCATCAGGAATTACAAAGGTGCTACTCTGTTAGCAGCATTGTGTTGTTAGAGGTCATGCATGTGACTGATATCTGGGTTGGGGAGTTAGTGTTTGTAGCACTTGAGTAAACTTATCTATGGAAAAATTTACTGCAGAATGCCTGAGTCATGTTTTGGATTTACAATTGCAATGACACCTGGAAATTCTTGGATAAGAGTGTCAGTATAAAAAAGAAAGTTATTGTCTTTCAAGCTTTCATTTCTATATCCGCCGGATACCTGAAGGGAAAATTTTTGCAGGCAGTGTTGGAACACAATGCACTAAAAATATTTCATCTCTGCATGTTGGAAATATTAAGAGGAAGAAAATAAATGCCAAAAAAAAAAAAAAAAAAAAAGCGCTCGGCTCTCCACATACAGGAAAAATAATTTGTTGCCAGCCAGCCCCTGGTTTAAAATCACTTCCCCAGCAGGAAAGAAAATTAAATCTGCCACTTTAAAAAGCATTTTATATTTGGTGGGGAGCGAGGAAGAGAAAGCAGAAATATTGACGTCCACTTTCAAATGAAAAATTGGAAGCACATAAAGTTCCCTTCATAAATAATTACCCTGTAGTGAATAGGCTGGATAATCGGTTATCCTTTGAGGTATTTGAATAGCATAATGAATTTGTATAGGGAATGTGAGATTCTCCTACATTGCAGAGTAATTGTGGGCAGTCTTTTGTGTGTATGTTGTATGTTTGGGGGGAAGGATTCCCAAATAATATAGACCTTGTATTGTCTGTTTGCACTTTGCTGGAAAACAACTAACTCTGCTACTCTCTGCAGCCTTCGTTCTTTGTTGTGTACAACATGGTGACCACAGAAGTTATTGCTGTGTTCGAGAATACTTCGGATGAGTTACTGGAGCTCTTTGAGAACTTCTGTGACCTCTTCAGGAATGCCACCCTGCACAGCGAGGCTGTCCAGTTTCCCTGCTCAGCTTCCAGTAACAACTTTGCCAGACAGATCCAGCGCCGGTGAGCCATTCGGAGCATGCCTTATACCGTATAGGTACACGCTCAACACTGCCAGCCAAAGGCCAGTATCAAGTAGCTGTGGCAACCTTGAGAAACCTAGCTCCTTAGTGACTCATTGGTGTGACAGTCCATTCTGAACATGGCTCATCTCATCACAGCCTTATGGTTCTGAAATCTGCTGAACACACAAGGCTGACCCAGCAGGTTCTGTATTCCACAGTCACTGTCTTGTTTGGTCTTCCATGCAAATAGTAGACCAAGGCTAGAAAATCCACAGTGACAATCTAAGCACCTAATCCTAAGGAGGAAGATTTCTGAGGGAAGAATGCTGCCAGCACACCTAGTGCTGTGACTTCCTCTGGGGCTGCTTAAGTGATGCTCTCTGAGTAGTTTAGTGCCCAAAGCTAGGATTTGTTAAACCAAAAATGTCACCAAACTTGGGATTTATTTTGCTAAACAGGCTTCCCCAAACCTAATATAAATAAACCTGTGTTTGTGGCATTTTCTACAATTTCAGCAAAAAGCAGACAGTTCTTTTTTTCAGTTAGACCTTCCATTCCAGTGCGAAAGTGAAACTGACCAGTCTAGTGTCACAGTGAAAGTGGAGTGAGATGTAGACATAAATAAGGCTTCTGAAATTTGTTTAAATAGACAAAGGGCATGTTAGTAATGCAGGTAGGATGTTTCTGAAATGTGTTCCTAGGAATATGTGATGATGTGTCAAGTGTGCCAGAGCCTCTTGTACTTCCCACAACTTTAAATTTAACTTCAGCATAACTATGTGGTGACCACTTCTGTCATTGTTTATAGGGGAGACTTCTGTTGATTCAAGTTGTTGCATCCATGCAAGTGAAGGAGACTTAGTTGTCTTGTACATTTCCATAACTCCCACAATTCCTTACTGCTTGAACTTAATGCAAACATATGATGTGCTGCTCTTGTTTCCTAGCTGAAAGGGGAGGCAAGAACCTCCTCAGCCCTCTGCTTGCTGTTCAGAGCCTATAATGGGGCTGGTTATAGAGATGTGCTTTATGGTGCTTTTTAGATAAGTAAACACGATATGCCTTTGCACTGAAAGTTTACAGTCCAATATAAACTGTCCCCGATAAGCGTCTCTTATACCGCTGGTCTTATAAATGTTGGTTCTCCCCAGCAGAAAGCTCAAATTCTGCTTACTAACTTGGAAAAAAAAGAAAAACTCCAATCAGATTAATCTTTTCATGGGAAAGAACTTTTCCAACTGTGCTGAGCTAAACAGCTGCAGGCTTCTCTTCAAGGTTCTTCCTCTTCTACAGTTTCTTCCCTTTATGCAATCAAAACATAATGGCTGGGGAGAGATGGATTCCCAAGTCATCCTTCAACCTTAGGAGTTCAGCTGTTATTGCACACCCTTCAGGCTTCACTTACACTGTTTACGATTTTTCCAGTAAAACCTGGATTGATTGATAAGATGCTAATCCATCTCTCCCCATTTCTGATCCTATACACTTCCTGTACTGCAGGGCAGCTGTAGCCAGACCTTGTGGAATGGCAAGTTCCTATTCATTTATATTAGTTCATAGTTCCAAAACAGAATAGGAACTATTCTGATTGAGGAATAGATAAAAAGGTCACCAGAATTGAGATTGATGGTGTATTAGCTGAAATAGAATTTTTGATGTTAGTAGTAGTAGTTTTTAAACTGGTGCTATTTTGTTATCTCTGTCCTTTTCGAACACTAATGTCCCCTTACATTACGCTATTTATCTGTGCGCTTTTCCAATAAAATCTGTCCCTTTGTCTGCTCCAGGTTTAAGGACACTATTGTGAATGCAAAGTATGGAGGGCACACAGAGGCTGTGCGGAGGCTGCTGGGTCAACTCCCGATTAGTGCTCAGTCTTACAGCGGCAGCCCTTACCTTGATCTCTCCCTCTTCAGTTATGATGACAAGTGGGTGTCAGTCATGGAACGGCCAAAGACTTGTGGAGATCATCCCATAAGGTATGAAGAAGAGTCAGAAAATTGCACATGGCTAGGACTGAATGGTACATGGCATCTGCCCCATGAGACTGAAGTGTACATGTAGAAATGTCTGCCTTTTCCCCTCCTCCGTCCCATTAGAGCAAAGTCCTTGTTTAAATGATTCTGGAGAACACCAGTAAATTAGGAAGCTCTCCCTTTCCTCTCCTGTGGATTGGGCCTATTTTACATGTGCATCTATAGAGAGCTCTTCCAAAACTGGAGTTGAGGTGCATTGGCCATATTGAGAGGCAGAAATGTGTTGAGAAACTTGAACAGCCATTAACATGTACATTAAAATTCTCTCTTCTCAGACTCCAGCCTTTTGCTATATGGCAGCCAGCATGCTGTGGTTCTAATGTATAACTTTGCTTTACCACATCAAGAAAATGCTCATTGGGAGGTGGGACTGGCTCACACTAACACTGGTCTGATTTGTTTAAATATCTTAAGTCCTGTGACTACAGTGGAAGATGTGAGATGCTATCCATAATGTTCATGTTGTTGGTTTGACTGTCTTCATGTTCCATTGTCCGTTATGCATACTGAGAAACTTAGAAACCAAAGTCATCTTTCACTATGAACTTTATTCCTCTTCATTTAACAAACATCAGAGTTCCTAGTCCCCTTCTCCGATCCTCTCTTGGGTTTCTCATTAATTAAAAACCTGTAATGCATAAGAAACTTGCTTGCACAGCAGAAGCTTTGATCAGACCTAAGGGTCATTCCGCTTATTTCTGTCTGTGTCTTAGAGTTGTTAGCAGGAATGTGCCTAACCTTGAGAGTGGGGAAGATTTGCAATGCCCCTTGCAGACCAACAGGGGGAGCTTGCACATTTCTATCTTGGTTGCGCTCAAATTATTTCTGTTTATTGGCCACAGCAGTGAATTTCAAGAATAGCTGTTTAGAATCTGGCACTTCCCCACCAGATTTGAAATGTCTTAAGAAAGATCATACTTTGGGCCTAAATGTGCTGCGTGTCCCAGGGCAGAAAACTGCACTGCTCTTAGTGCTTGAAGAGCAAAATAAATCCTACATTTTGTGAACAAAGAGAGATATCTCAGAGGTAATACTGTGCTCTGTGACTGCCCTGATATTGGGGTTTTGATCTTCCCAGAGAGATGGGAAACGGGTCACAATCACCAACTTTATTGCTGTCCACAGTATTCTCTCCCACACCATACACACTACCCTTGCCTAAGATTTGGATACTTCTGACCATTCATATGCTCACAATCCCCAAATCATACATATTTTATTTCCTGTCTGTATGGTTTGGTTTGATCTCAAACTGTAAAATCTACAGAGAAATATCTGCTGCTTTTCTTGTTGCTGTACTTGACGTTGAGAGATCTCACTGGATGATGTTTGTTTGCATCCGCCAACATTTGTGTAGCTTCTACAGACAAAAGGGAGTAGGACTGCAGACATTTGCTGTAGCCATGTCTTCTGTAGTAAACAAAGCAAACTACCACCTCCCCTCCCTCCCCTGAGTAGACTGTGCAGCTTTGCACTTTTGAAGATCAGGTTATAAAATGCCAGAGTCAATCAGGACTTGAATAGGGATTTGGAGCTTGGGGGGGAAGCACCTGTTTATAGTATGCAGGGCAATTCAATAGCAGAAGTAAACCTTAACCATTCAACAGCTGGTAAAGTGCTGCTGTGTTTCACACAAGACAGAGTGATTAATAAGATACAACAGCGGCCCGTCATGCATAAAAGGGTTTTGAAATAAAGATGCGTTAGCTTTATTTTCTCATTACTGGTAATGTAGGATTTATAGTGACAGTTCCATGCGCCTGGCTTTGGCACAAAGCCCATCAGCAGCCCAAGGTACATACAATCTATATTTTATTTTCTTCTATGCCATACATGGTTTGAGGTCCCATAGTCGTGTCCTGCAGTGACTCAGCACCCACTCATGCTGCCTTTAGCTTACTTCCTCCCTGCTGTTGGTTTTACTGTCTCTTTTCCCTTGAGAGGCTGCAGCAGTCCTCTTTTTCAGCTGCTGGAGTGGCTGACATTGGGCTTCATGGCCTCTTTGCTGATGGAATGACTTTAGGGCCTCTCCCCCGATATCTGTTTACAAGAGGCTTGGCAGCAAACTCATAGCAGGGAACTACAAAGCTTGTGGGGGAGCATGTGAAGGAGGTGCCTGGGCTGCCAAATTCGTAACAGCAGCTCCTGTGCCAGGGCGTTAAAGATTGTCAATCTAAAGGATTAATAATGAGCCAATTTAAAGTGGTCTGCAGATACATTTACCATTTTTGTACAATTTGAAAAGCCTGGTTTTGTTTTTTATTGACACAAGGTCTTATGTTTCAGTACCGAGTTTATCCACAGAGTGAGAGTCCATGGAAATAGCCTCTGATTGCAGAGCACTTTTAAAAATAGATTTAAAAATACCAAACTGAGCACATCTTTGAGATTACCTGAGATTACAGGGAGCTCATCTTGAGTGTGTTAAATTACCTTGAATTGTGGCAAGAGGAGCAGACCATAGGACATATTTTAGTTGAAAAACAACCCCCCACTTGCGTGGTTCCCGAGTAGGAGCTTTTTGGAAAGCCAACTACCAAGATTGTAGCTCTTTTGCTTAGTTCTTATGTAATTGGCAGGCAGGTTGGTTGGCCCTCTTATTCAGGTGAGGAGGGAGATTGGAGAGGAGAATGGCACACTAGAAAAATGTGAGGAATTTAGCAAGTTGCATTATCAAAACCTGGAGGGTGTCTGATATTAAAAGAATCTGTCTGGAGTCATTGCTGCCAGCATAAGAGCTGTGAGTGCACCAGGCTAGCAGGTGGTGTTGGGAAGAATGTGCTCTGATACAAAAGTGATTTTGAGCTGAAACCAGAGGCAAATGCAAACAACCAAAATCTACCAGGCAGGCAGGCAGGAAATGGAGACAGGGATAGACTGACCACCAGAAGTCTGTGCTCAGAAAAAGGTCATAGCAGTTGAACCAACTTCAGGGCCAGTGTAATAACAGAAGGCTATTTGGTTTTCAAAGGTGTATGAAATCATCTGAAAAATCCACAAAAGTATTGGTGGAAGGTGAAGTTGCAGAGATCTTTGTGTTCTCTTAGAGATGAAGGGGGTGCAGCTTGAAACAGCATAACTCTTGGACATGGAAAGGAGATCCTTCAGGACACAGGAAAGACCAAACAAATAAAGGAGGGCTAGGCAGAACTCCCTTTAGAGTCGGCCAACGCTATTCTGCTTATGAGCTAGAAAATCACTGAAGACCAATGTCCACGGGGAACGAGGGACCGACATGAGTCCCTTTCCAGATCATCCAAATTTGTTCCTCCAGGACTACTGCATTGACAGTTTTCACTGGAAATCTGCAAGTGACTGAGAGTTCTGGCTTGAATTGATACAGCCTATTAAGTAGTTTCTAAGGCACCCTAGAGCAGAGTAAAGTCCAGTAGCTCTCCTACATCTTCTGAATGGGGACACAGTGAGGGGACATGATGTGCGAGTAGCCAAGTCAAATGTCAGCAATGTGATGTTGCGGTAGAACAGGAGAGAAACATTGCATTCTCACAGTTGGGAAGTGAAGGCTGTTTTTTAAAAGTTGCTAAAAGGAATGGGTTTGTTTTCTCATTTGCTCATGTGTAACTCCCATTATGAGTATGAGAGATGCTTGCATCAATGGGAGAGTAGGGAGCCAGCACGTATCTTATAGGGATAACGTCTTTTATTTTTAACTATGGATCCAGAAATCTGAGCCTGCAAGCGTGAAATACAGCCCTTTGCAAGAGGCTTCTCTCATTTATGGCACTAAAATGAGTTAAAATGTTAGAGTTTAAAAACTTCTACCAAGGAATGGACTTACCCTATGTCACCTTACATCAGTCATATTGCTTAGTCAGTGCTACTTATTGGCCATGCAGGCTGAGTCTGTTGCACTATCTTGCCAGAATGCCGTTGTGCAAATACCAGGGATGGACTACAAGGCAGTCGTAAGTGGAACCTGTCCCTTTTCATACAGAATCCAAGATAGCAATGCCTGTGAGCAGGAATAGACATAACCAGCATTCTCTCTTTCTCTTCCTCACAGATTTTATGCCCGGGATTCTGGCCTCCTGAAGTTTGAAATCCAAGCAGGACTCTTGGGCCGACCCATCAATCACACAGTACGACGCCTGGTTGCATTCACCTTTCACCCCTTTGAGCCTTTTGCCATCTCGGTGCAGCGGACTAATGCAGAATATGTTGTTAATTTCCACATGAGGCACAGCTGCACATAGTATAATACTCAGCTGGGGCAGCTGCTGCCATCATAGACACACCAAAGCCAGACACGCATGCCTTCTAGGAAACCAAACTGTTGCTCACCCAAGGAACCTGACCTGGCAGCCCTTACTAACCAGCATTGTTCCCCTGGGCCTGCAGCTGGCACTTGCACACCATTGAAAGAGAATCCCATTGTGCTTCTGAAGAAGCCATCTTGATAGATTAGTCTTGTGACCATTTCTTTCTGTAGATCCCATCCAGTTCATACTGCCAAAGCCCCTTATTGCATTAAGCCCTGTCTTTTCCCACACCTATCGATGAACAAAATGTAGCTGAGAAACCTTGCCTGTTTCCCCAAGGTGTCTTCTTTTCTCTGGCTTTGTCTGTTTTGTGATAGCAAAGGCAGAGTTCTCTACATATACTGGACACTCCCTTCTGCACCGGTGACCTTCTACCTAGTCAAGACCGATAATCTGTTTTACAGAGAGAGAATAGAAGCCATGGTGGTGGGTTGTTTTTTTTTTTTTTTTTTTAAATTGTACCTTCATTGTTATGGGGAAACAAAACTAGATCTTGTTCTGAGTCATACAGTGCACTCAAGCCATGTCAACATGCAAGACATTAGAGAAGAAAAGTCTTTGTTAGTGGGGTGGTCTAGTAGTTAGAGAAGGTCGCTGGAATCAGGGAAGACGATTTCTATTCCTGACACTTATGCAAGTCACTTAATCTTTGTGCCTTAGTTTCCAACTGTAAAATGAGGATGAGACTGATCTACCTTCTGTAAAGCACTTTGAGCCCCTCACATGAAAGGTGACAAGTACGAAGGAAGGGAAGCCAGAAGAGCTGACTGAGTGCCTAATGGGTGAGCTGTGGGTAGGGTGGGAAGATGGGTGGCTAGCAGCAGGATGCATAAGAGGGGCTTGGAGCTTGAGAGCAGATTTCTCTCTGGTGCCTCTGTTAGGGAGAAGAGCTGCATGGAACGGGAATGTGTCCCCACTGGTATATGTCCTCCTTCCCTCACACTGCTTCTGCTGTCTGGGTGGGAAAGGAGAACCAGCCCGTCTCTGGCACACACCAGATACGTGAAAGTGGAGAATGTCTGATTTGTGGCATCCTTGCCTTTCCATGGCGACTATGTGATGCCTCAAACTGTAAGGTTATAGTCAGCAGGGGAAAATAGGGTTACACCTGAGAGCTGATTCTAGGATGACTGCATCTCTGTTTGGCACTGGAATGTCGCTGGGCTAAGCTGGATTTCACACTGGGAGAAGGGGAGACGTGGATTCAGTTGTATTGCTGGGAAGTTCATAGCTAAAGGTCTGATTTTGCTGACTTAATGCTGCCTACATTCTCCTGCTTCACACCCTATTCTCTGTAAGAACTGGGAGTGAGGGGGCAAGGGGTTCCAGTGGGTGACTCCCTGGCATCGAAACACAGATAGCTGACATATCACTGTATGTGTGAAGCAAGCTTAACTGCTACGTTGTCTCAAACATCTGCAAAACAAGTTGCCGGACTTGAACCCAGAAGATGTGCACCTAACTGCCTCTGGGTCTGAGCTTGTGCAGGCTTATAAAAATGCCTTGATCAGAAGGTCACTTCATTATTGGCTGCATTTGTACTACAGGGTAGCACATGGGCTTTCTCAAAACTTGGGTATGTCAGATGTGCATGTTGCTTGGGAATGTTGTCATATGAGGCGAACACAGGGCTGATGAAAAGTGTTAGATTGACATTCTAGAGACTACTGTTCTGTGCTGCACGTGATGGGCTGTGACCAGGCCCTGCCCTTGAGAGGGGGCCCCCTTGAAGGAAAGCCTTTCAGACTGAAAGCTCATTCGTATCTTGGTGTGTCTCTACTGAAGGTACCAAAAAGGGGGCCAGTTGTGAGTAATATGTTGTGGCCACTTGTCTGCTAGGAAAGATCCTGTGGTCACAAATTCATCTCGCACATCTCTGAATGAATAGCTAGCAGATCATCTTATTTTTGTCACTACTGACCTAGGCAAGGTTTGAATACCTCACCTAGATGTGACAGGCTCCACATCCCACCCCAGATTCCTTGAGCCATACTGTCCTTTGGATGTTTACAGCCCTCAGTGTAGTTCTTTTGCTCTGTATCTATCTTCCTTCCTTTCTCCTCTTCTCCCAAACAAACATAACCCCATCTCAACACTCTGTAAAGCAGTTTTTATATAAGGATCTCAAAGCACGCTTACAAAAGTAGATGAGTGTTGCTGCCATTTTGCAGATGAAGAAATTGAGATACAGATAAAATAATTCATATGACCTATTGTAAACTGAGTATAGAATTGACTTCCGGTTCTAACCAGTGGCCCATCTGTATCTATGCAAGATTGCTAAGGGCTTTCAAAGCCTGGCTATGGACAATGTAATCCTAGGGCAAGAATACATATTTCTTTGTCATTTCCCTGGGTATTTGTGCTGATGGGAAGTTTCTCAGGGCTGTAATAAATGATTTTAGATTGGGAGGCCACTTGCTGGGGTAGGTGCCAGGGCATGCATGCAGTAGTGCTTTATTCCTCTCCAGCCCAGAACACTATTTCATGGTTTCAGAATCTTTCACCTACAATCTATTTCTCAAACTCTTTCTATTAAAGCTCTGAGCAGGGAGTCTTTGCACATTGTCTCCTGCTTGATAAAAGGCACTGTAGCTGATTGATAACTGAGTTATCTGCTTCCTCTTGCTTGCTCTCACCAAAAGTTCACTCTTCATTACCCTTTTCCACTGTTAATGTATCTTTCTGTATTTCCCGTTAACTCCTTGATGCCACAAGCTAGCGTTCCCAGAGCCTGGTGCTTTGGGGGAGGGGCGAGGGGTCACTTCCCCTTCCTCTGCCTCAGTTTCCTTATCTGTGTAAATGGAGACAATGACATGGACTCACCTTTGTAAAGCACTTTCTGTTCTATGGATGAAAAGTACCAGATAAGTGCTAAATATTGTCTTAATTTGTTTCTGGAGGAACAGATTAACTCTTGTGAGGAGTATGAACTGCCTTGGTGCAGCACTGGAGATTCTGGGGCCATGGCTGCTACATTTTGTATCTGCAGTGAAGGTGTAATGTTACCACAGGAGGGTTTTGAGAGAAAAGCTCTGTCATTCTCATGCTTGAAATTTTGATTCTTTTATTTAAGAAACAAGAAGTGGGGGAGGAAGGGAGGGACATGTATTTTCTACCTAATATTTTTACCAGATTAGGATGGAGAACTTGTTAGCAACACAAGGTAAATACCAGAATAAACAAGAACTTGTTTTAAGAATCTGACTTGTATCCTCTTTCCAAGATCTCCTAGCAGATATCAGTGGTAATCTGAATCCTTTCGTAAGAAAAAACAGGGTGCGTTTGTCTTGAGGAGTCATGACCTACGTGTGTAGGAGGTTCTGCAGAAGGTTTAGGGTATTGATTCATTGCACTGAAGTTTCACCGTAAAGTGGTTAAGATGCTGCTACAGACTCATTTGTATGGACAACGGGGTGAGCTAATGGCAAAGGTGGGATGCACTTCTCTCTCCCACTTTGGTTTTCAATTTGTCAGCCCCACTTGTGAACACAGACTTTCCTTCTGCCTGTCCCTAGGGCCTCATCCTATGGCTATTTCTTCTCCTCTCCCAGAGACATTAATACGAAAGTTAAGCCAATGTGAGTGGCTTTGCAGAGCTGTACCTACATTCTTTAGTGTGGGTCAAATACTGTTGGGTTTTGTTTTGATTGATGTATTTTTACTGCATGGTCCTCCCAGATGGAATGTGCCTCTGCAGAGCTTGAACAGTGGCTGCCACTGCACAAACGGGCCCTATCTGCGGCTCTGCAGCCTTGGATTTCTCACTGATCTGCTGCACTGGGTAATAAATAGCAACAGTGTCCGCACCTCCATGTTTGTCGTGACCCAGAGCCTCAGTCTCAAGCAGGAGAGCACCAGAGAGGCCAATAACTTCACTTCCTGAGCCCTTTTCCACCACTGTGCATAGGGTTCTGTACCCTACAGTTTCTCTTGGGCTTTGTGTCAGAATGAGCCCACAGAAGCCCTTTGGCACTGAGCATTCCTCAGTTCAGTTCAGTTCTGAACTAACTGGCAGAGGAACTGATGCCTTAAAAAGACCATTCATTGGTTAACAATGGATCTACCTTACGCTTTCTGTGATTTCAGCCATCTTTGATCTGGCAGACCATCACAATAAGATTGGGTCAGTTGTGTGAGGATTATATATAACTGTATTAGGTGATGAGCTATAGAAGTCAATGTGGGCTCAAAGATGCAGGTTGCTGTACATCTGTATATTTATCTGAAGGCAAATCCCTTCTCAAGACCCCTTTCAGTTACCGTCTAGCACTGACTTCCTTTCCACCACTTCTGCCCTCTTCCTTTCCTTTGCAGTCCCAGTGTAATTATGGTAGCTTCCTTTTGTTCACATGCTCTCCAGTGTGTCTGTTAGGCTTGTTTAGGACTCTTCTGACACGGAGAAAAAACAGGTTTGTGACTTTCTGCAATTTTTTTTTTTGGTCCTCCCTGTCTGTTCTCTTCCACCAGCCCCAACGGGATGAAGTCACTGAAGTCTAGTAAAACCAAGAAGTCATGAATACATGGCAACCAGCAGCCTTGCTCCAGCTAAATGTATTTTTATTTAGAAGAGTGAACATGTTTGTAATCAATAAATCATGTGCCAGGTATGATACTGCGTTCATGTTACTCATGCAATGTGAGGGTCCAGGTTGTCCTTGTGCTTTTCTGCCTCCTTGGCATCATGTTAAAAATTGCTCTCTCATTACAGTAATTGTGCGAAACATTTGGTTAAAAGAAGGAAATGGGAGTGAGGGAGACAGCTACAAACTCCTGTTGCTGTGTTGCGAAGGTGGTGCACAGAGTAAACTCTTTTAGTGGTTAGAAATCTGCGTGACCAGCTAGCTGTGCTCGTTTTTCTGTGCAGTGACTGACTTCAAAACCACAGCTGCCTTTTGGCTGGGAGTCTGTCTGCTCCAATGCAGACTTTTAGTTGGCATGCCAGAAACTGAATTCTGTTTTTGATGAGAGAAATATTTATATGAAAATGTTACATTGTATAGGGTTTTTTCTTTAATGGGATAATAATGCAGACTCGAAGACTGCAATTTAAAAACTATAGTGACGTGGGTTAACCAGCTGCATAGCAATAGTTTTGTAGGGGGAATATAGTTACGAAAATATAGTTATGAAGACGGGCTAGTGAGTTCTGACAGAGTTGAACTGCACCTAGTTAGCCTCCTTTGGAGGCTGGTAATGTTAGTCCATATATCCAAACTTCAGTTGATCCTACAATGTCATGTTTTGGGGCTCTGCTGTCATGCTAGGTCAGTGTGTTGGCTGTGCTGCTTTGATCCTAGGAGATGGCAGGCTTGGAAGCTTTACTCCACCTAGTGGGTGGGTACAGGCATGCCCTTAAAAGAGCTGGCTTCCAGACAGACAGCTGCAGCTGGTAGACTACTCTTCCATCGCTGCATGGTTTGGCTGTTCTTTCAGTATTTTCCCTTTGTTTTCTCACTCTGGCAGCTGGAGCAATCCTCTCTTAAAACATCTTCTACTTCCTGTGGTTCGTCAGCCTGACAGATTCGCCATCTGCTTTGCAATGACTGGCGTGCCAAGTGCACTGAGGAATGCAGGGAAAAGTTTGTTCATGCATTGGGATGAGAAGCCAGACTATTGCCAGCTGTTCAGTGAGCTTAGCAGAACCTACTTGGAGACCACTAGTGGTTTAGGAGATCCAGAGGGCTTGGATGCCAGTCACTAGGGTTGGGGAACGTCTTGTGGAAACTGAAAAGAGGCAGCATGAAACTAGAGGAAACCTTAAGCACCCTCAGCCTCCGCACCAGTGCCCTACTGGGGAGTCTGACTTGTCAGGCTGGAGGCTGATGCCAAGTGTCACTGGAAAGGTCCTGCTTGCTGGTGTCACTGGCCTTAGAAGTGGGGACACTTTTTGCAGGGTTGCTAATTTACAGGGATGGACTGAATTTAACAGAAGCTGTTAATTTTTAACCAGTAACATACGTGATAGCGTCTATCCCTGTTCCTCAGTTGGGAGCTCTCCAGATGTCTTCATTAGGTGCCAACTGCTGGTTGGTGCAATGTGAGAGGAATCTCAAGGAAATGGAGCCCTTCCCAGGCACACGCTCTTTGACTTTTGCCTGAGGGACACACCAGGCCTCTGCTCCTGAACACACGCCTTCTCAGACTTCCCTACGTGGGACTATCTTGGGATGCAAGCCCCTTGGAGATTCCGCCCCCTCTCGCCTGCCAAATCTCTCTCCCTCAGCTTTGCTGGGCCAGCTATAGGTCTTGGATCCAGAGAGGTGAAGCAGTAGGAGACAATAAACCCTAACTCACTTTGAGCCCTATTCTCCTTCTTTATGACCTCAAATTCCTTGACTTGTGTGTGGATGTGTGAGGAAGGAGGGATCAGGCCCTTCAGTGCAAGGGGTGTGGCTGCTTGCATTTTCCTAGCCTGTGCCTGGGAGTTGTGGTCCTAAGGTGTGCCTGGCATGCCTGCCAGCCTGCAGCCAGGCAGCATCTGAGTGCAAATGCACGGCATGTGGTGTTCGGAAGCATGCTTGAGGCATGTGAACGTCTGCACTCGGGCCGGAAGATGTCCAAGCGGTGTGTGCATATGCGGTGGTACCCATGCTAGCCTTCAGGTAGCTCACCCTAGTGGGCTCACCAGTAAGAAGGCAAAGGGAAAGGCTGGCAAAGGGAACGGGAGAACCTGGTCTGGAATTGAACAAATATAGCAGGTGAGAGGAGGTGATCCTGCCCTCTCCAGAGACACCTGTCTGCCAGCCACAGTCTGATTTGATTTAGAAAGTTAGTAGGAGTAGTTGGCTGAGTACTGCGTCCCCACTGAGCAACTATCGCAGTCTTGGAGCTGGTCATTTGATAGCTCCTTGGTGCTCATCCAAGGCGTAAACTGGAGCAATGCTGGGATTAGATGTACCTGCTGCCCTTGGAGAGCACATGGGGAGATGCAGCTTTTATCCCTCCCCCATCTCGGGATTGAGCTCTTGCTAATCACTGTAACCATGACAACCAGGAGAGCCAGGCCACAAAAGCAGCTATCAACATGGCAACGTCCTCGGCACAGGGCAACAAAACCCAGTTCAAACAGCCGCTGGGAGAGGAAAGAGTGGCCAGCAAACAGCCTGAGCTCTCCTGCGAGCGAGCGGAGAGGGCGCAGCAGCGCACATGGCTGCTCTGCACGTGACTGAGGTCACTGCCCACCCTTCCCTGGAGTGTCTGTGCCAGGCCCCTGTCCTTGTTGAGCTTCCCCGAGTGGGAATGCAGCAGCCTGAGGTAGATGATAGTATGCTTGAACCCGCTACTCTGAGCAGCCTGCACATGGACATCTCTTGAGAACGGTACTAGCCAGCCCTGTAGACCACCTTCTCACAACCCTGTAGCAGGCTCTTAAGACAATGCTGTTCACGGTGGCCAAAGAACCGCTGCTGGAACTGTGCTAATGCTAATAATTTCTACATGGGGCTTAGTAGCAAGTGTCACCTGCAGTGTAGGGCCTATGCTGACGCTATTGGTCCCTCTTTCTCATTTTTTCCCCCGTATCATGAGGGGAGGATTTCAGTGCTGCTTACTCCATTTTCTAGCTAGACCCAGAGTATAACCAGATTAGGCATGCTGATATCTGTCAATAACTATCGGAGGCATTCTCTCTCTCCCCCAGCCAGTGTGTGCACAGCATTGATAAAAGCAAGGGACAGGCATGGGAATTAATTCCCTTTTTTGGCTAAAATGTGTGCGCTTGAGGAGGGAGAAGGAAAGTAGCGCTTGGCAGCCAGACAGCTTTGCTTTCCAACCCCTTGCCTAGATAGTTGTCTCTCTCAGCTCATCGTGTGCTGATTAAGGGAAAGGTGAGACTGACCTAAAGGATGGAAAGTATTTTTAAAGCTAGCTATCGCCTAGGGCTGGGAGATGATTTTTCCTTTAAAGCTGCAATTCTATGTACCCACACTGACTGCTGTGAATCTCTTGTCTAGCCCTCCCTGCTCTTCCCCTATTGAATGAGCATCATTTTGGAGAATAAAATCCCTGCTCTGCTTGCATCTGTTTCTTTTAAAGTAGGTTTTAAGTTAAAGAGGAGTCTATGAGAGGGGGGGGGGGGTTGGCTCAGAAGCAGGATGCTGGAAGCCTTTCTCTACTACAGGGCCAGTTTAAACCCAGCTGAGTTTCTCTAGCTGGTCATTCATGGATGTCTGAGGAATGAGTTGGGTGTGTCAATGTTCACTTCCTGCTGGTGGAGCATCCCTAGCACACATGGTGGCAATCTCAGCAGAGGGCAAAGATGGACTGGCTGTTGCTGGTCAGGCCGATGGGGAAGGGAGTTTTTTTTGCTCCTGACCATGCTGCTACTGTGCTGGGGGTAAATGGAGAATGTCAGTGTGGCTCTTGTTGTTGGCACTAAACACAATACGATAGCGAAGCATTTCGGTGCATGCTGCGTGCAACGACTGTTGCAGGGGGATAGGGAGAGCTTGCAGAGCTGGCACTGGAGGCTAGTCTGACTGCTTTTGTTTTCTAGACTTTCTTGGGCAGACCGTGGGCCTGACCGCTCAGTAAATCAGTCATCTGCTTCTGTTATGGATCCTGCAGGAGCAAATGAAGGCTAGAGTCCAGCTCTCTGCAATGGGTGGCATGAGGGCTATTCCTGACAATTATTGGAGAAAGTTGTTCACCTCCAGGCAGGAATAGGAAGAGATTAGAATCATCTTTCACCATTTCAGCCTGGAACCTGCCAGAGGGGCTGATGAGGAGGAATGCGAGAGTGGCTCTTCCTCGGCCCTGTTTTTCTTAAGCTACACAGAGTCCCGTCGGCTGTGGGAAATACAGCCTGTTCTCATACATGGTAGGTAGTGGAGGAAACAAAGGGGGGGGAGGGGGGATGATAAAAAGGGGCCAAAAGTGGAAACTGTTCTCCAAATGGTTTGGACAAACGGAGAATGTGAATGTAAGCCATTCCTGGCTTTCACTTTGGCTTTGCTAATCAGAATCCTAACTGGTGAGAGATTGCAAGTCTGAGCCTTGCTCTGATTTTGCCTAGCTCTCACGTAGGGGTCTGTGCATTCTCTCCCCCCACCCCCAACAGTGCTTTTGGGAGGGGAAGAGGAGAGGAGAGTCAGTGGTGGAGTGCTGCTCCTGCAGTCTCACATGCAGACAAAGAATCCATCCCTATAAAGACAAGCAAAGGGAGAGAGAGCCTCCTGAACATACCCGGGAGCTTCCCCCAGCCCAGCCCCATGAGGCATTTCAGATCCGGGAGGGGAGGGAAAGTTTTTTGAGGCATGTCATTTTCACCTAGAGAAATTAAAATTTACTAAAGAGGAACATGTCAGAAGTCAATTCCCAATGGGAGTGTCAGGCCAGCATTAACAGTGGGTAAGCAGATACTCCCCATACACTCTTCATGCTAATGTCAGGCGTGCATGGAAACTCTGTGCTTTTTTAGGTGTTCGAGGGGTGAGAGCAGGGCTTTTCCCTGCTAGGGAAGGGGAATGAGTAGTTTGAATAGCTGTAAGCCCTTAGAGTCCAGTTACTGCTACGTGATACCTGCTCATACAGACAGACTTCTCTGGTAACACTGACTGCTCTAGACTGGGAGCTAGAGGTTCCCAGCATGGGAGAAGTTCTGGATGGTTATGGCATAACATAACCACCCAGTAACTGTATTTTGACTCCCAACTTCTCTCTCCACCAAGCCTTCCTCCTCTTGAGCTGCCCATGTTTCACTTCCTTCATCTTTGCTTAGCATTCAGTCCCAGGCCCCATGTGTTTGCTCAGCTTACTTCCTATAGAATGCTAGCTTTAAAGAGGTTACATTAGCTACTGCCAGGAACAGCCTCACTTGGCCTGGACGTAGGAGACTGGTGCGAGATTTCAGTTCTGATAGCATGAGCACATGCAGACTCTCCAACGCTCAGTAGATGTGGGGCCCAGTGAGGGAAGGATCATGAGCACCTGAGAAACAAAAGGCTGGGGGCGGGGGGGAGAGAGTTAGAGGGATTGGAGAGCTTTGCCATTGCTTTTCCAGGAGGGCTCAGAACACAATGATTCCTCCTACACTGGTGCTCAGTTTTCTCACTATCTGTTGTTGAGCTGCCCAGCGAGAGCCTTGAGTGATCATCGGCAAAAGGAAAATGAAAATAGCCATTGTCTGCCCCCTCCCCAAGAGAAATGTGCTGCCAACCCCCATCATCATCTCAGGAACTTGGATGCTATTAGCTAGCTGAAAAGCAAAGCCTTCAAGCAGCTTCCACTGTTGTTGAGTGCCAATTAATGCCTGGGCCTCTCCCGGGGAGTAGAGAGCATTATGAAAGCAAGAAAACAATCTGAGGGTCCTTGACCTAATTTGGCCTGAGAGGTTGTGGGCTAAGAACCTGGAGAGGTAACAAGGAAAGGAAGAGAGATGGCTAAGGGTAAAGGGCCTTGAGCTGGGTTGGTGTCACTGATTTGTTGGCTGATGGAGAATATTTATGTCCAAGTCACAGTGCATAAGGGCAGAATCATGACCTCATTTGAACCCCCTGCTCCCCCACCTCTTAGGAGTTTATAGGGATTGTTAGTTAGGAATGTCCAATCATGGAGTTAATCTGATTTACCCCCTGTAACTGAGCATGATTTTTGGCCCACTAGCACTTTGCCAAGGGAGAGGAGTGTAATTCCCCTGCCATGCTCCTGAAGAGGACTCCAGATTATATGCATTCCCTGGGGGCAGTGAGGAAAAACTAAGCAGATGCCCCTAACAAATGCAGACATTGGGCTAAATTAAACCACCCCTGCCACTGCAATTTATTGACAGTGGAGGCTCTGCCCCTCTTCTCTTCCTTCCTTCCTTACTTGCACTTGGGGTTGGATATTAAAGGACACCAACATCATTTGATTAATGGTTCAATTAAAGCATGCAAAGTAATTCGAATTGAGCACCTGACTCGTTACCAACAAACATTTACAGCTAAACTACCAAGGAACTACTGAATCACTGGTTCAGCAAACAAGGTGCCCAAGCTCCAGGGTGGAAATTGCTTGGTGCAGGGGTGAGGAAAGGAGTTCCTATTTGTACAGCTATGCACTGTGAGGGATGAATTGTTGTGGCTTTTCTTCAAAGCACCAAGCATAGGCGCACAAGGAAGACTTAGGTGCCTAGGTCCAACATTTAGACACAGGCACCTAAATTCCCATTAGTGAGCACGCAGAAAGCTGCCTAATAGGTGACATTGCCCAGCTGCTTCATGCCTGGCTCACAGCTGATCCCTGGTGGGACTGACAAACTAGCCATTCCCGTTCCTGTCTCACCTAATCCAGTAGGTGTGCTCTCTGCACCAAAGATGGTGGCAGTGTCCCTTTTTGTTCTATAGCTAACAGGTGAAAGGCCCAGGGTCAAATCCTCACTCTGCCTGATTCAGAGAAGGTCCTTGAACCCATGTTTTCCACCTCCAAGCTGCATGCCCTAACCACTGGGCTATAGGGAATGGGTGGGGAGCCGTAGTGCCACAACCACCACCATTTTTTGCAAGGACTGACATAGATTAGGCACCCAACTCCTGTAGAATGAGCTTAGATTCCTGACTGAAGATGTTACCCAGGGTTCTGCCAACCCAAAGCTTGTGGTAACTTTTCTTTATGCCAGGTGGTGTCAGGAAATAAGCCAACTGGAGACGCGGCCGTCCAGCCGATAAATGGACAGGTATAAACAGTATAACACAAAAGTGCTCTTACTTTAAAGCTGTACTTTACTTAGGCTCAAGCACTTACACACATCTGTAACAGGCTAGTAAAACACCCCAACACTCAACCCTCAATAATTGCAAAGACTGGGGCAGCTTTTGAGTGGAAACAGCGACAGCTTGCTGATTGGCCTGATCTTCCAGGTGTCATTGGAGGATCCAGAAGCTGGGCCAAGAAGAGATCCCAAACAGCTCAAGCCCCTCCCCACCATTTATCCTTGTTAGTAGACAATTACATGTCAAGAAAGAGGAAAAAAAGTTCAAAAGCTAGACCTAAGGTTGCCAAAGTACTTAATTAACTAAATGTGTTCCAACAGAATCTGCATATCTTGAGGCCTGGACAAACGTCTCCCAGAGGGCATGCATAAATAAGCTTATTGGTCTTTTGCTGAAACACAGATCTCAGCACATCCACCAGAGCATCAGGGAGGAGGTGCCGGGTCAGGCAAAGGTTGAGCAAGAGGCTCCCCTCCCCTCCTGGCTTAGTCATGCCAAGGCGGCACAGGCCTGCAGAAAAGCCTACCAAGTTTGGCTGCTGTCAGCAACAAATATGATAATCAATATTACACTATCCAGTGGTCCTGGCCCTTTTACTGGTCTATCAAAATCTCTCCGTACAGAGGAAGGGGTATTCCTCTGGCTGAGAGATAGGTACCTAACACCCTTTGAGGGTGGGGCTTAGGCACCCAACTCAGGGTTATGAATTCCACTAGGCAGCAGGGCAGCTAAAATTTAGGCAGTGCAATGGCCCTGTCCCTCTTGTTAATCTAGTCCCAGGTATTGGCCACTACTAGTGGCAGGATAACAGGTTAGCTGGACTAACCCCCTGAGGCAGCATGGCATAGCCTATGTTCAGTAAGGGAAACCGATATTAATTAGCACGTTATCCATAAAGGAGTAGCCTGTTTTGTATTTTGATCCCCAAGATTTGGGTGTGTTCTAGTTTAAAAGAAAGGGGAAAAAAATAGTCCAGCTTTGTGCCTGAGAACAAAGAAGAAAGAGTAGAGCTTTGCCCTCAGTAACAGACTTGTGTGCAAAAAGGCCTGTCTGAGCAGCCTTGAGTCATGAAGTGGAAACTACAATCAAATGCTAGGCAAAAATTTATCAGAGCTAGGAAGTGAGATGCTTACCTGTGCTAAGTGAGCACCCGGGCAAATGGAGAACTCCTGAGAGGAGAGAAGTCAACCAGGGGCTAACGACTCTGACCAGTAAAAGAGTACAGGGACCAAATGGTGCTGGTGTAAGCCCATTTGCTGCACAGGAAGGCGGAGCGGCTAAGCAAGCCAGGATGGAGTTATATATCACCCAAGCACCATGGAAAGCAATTAAAACCTGTAAATCCTGGTGGCTGACTCCAATTGGGTTTAATTAACAGTTGAAATGGAATTGTATAGAAATCCTATACTTAAGTGCTGTTGGGGTCCATTCATACCCAACAAAGAACTGAGCACACTGCACTAAAAGATCTGCAGCACAATGTTTGAAGGTAACGATCCCATACAAGAGGCATAAGAGCCCAATTTGGATACAATCATACTCTTCCCCAATGCTAAAAGCTGCAGCATGGGCCTAAACTTTGCAGCAGAACAAACAGGGTTAAAACTGCAGAGGAATCAAGGCTCCCAGGCCCTTCCCCTCACTCTTTATGAGCAATGGGCCCGGACTCAGACTGTGCTTTGGGGCTCTTCCTGTCTGGTTTTCAGCAATGGAGTCAAAGTGAAAAAGATGGTGGATTTAAATTCACAAACAAGCTCTGTAATTGATGCATTGTGTTTGCAAGCCCATGAAGATTATGCTGAGCTGGGGGACTGGAAGAGAAGCAAACATGTCAAGATGTTCTATATGGCCAGCTAATGAACAGATGGAACGGTAATGCCAGCTACTTCTGGCCAGGTACACAGGGATTCTAAGAGAGAGCTAGGCAAACATCGATATTGGATAGGAATAGAAAGAGACAGGCACTGGGGCAAGACAGAACAACAGCAGAGGAGAATAGATGAGAAACTTCCCTACTGCACATATAATGCAAAGAGTTTATTGTTAGATTCATGTGTCTTTCACAAATGCTAAGGAATCAATAGTGTTAAAAGCCATTGTCTTCATAATATCTGGCAGAGACCAAGATTTACTCTAGATTTGGCCTTTACCAGGGTATATGTGATGAGCTCGTGACTCAAGAACAACACAGACACTGACACTCCCCCTCCCCCCATCACTTATTTTTCACCCCCTTCCACCATTTATACTTACAGGCACTTCTTGCTGCCCCAGTGGTGCACACAATAGCATTGAATTGAGCAGCACACAAGCTGCTTGTGTTCAAGAGTGACTATTTAGTTTGCTGCAGAATACACCTACTGATACTACCTTCATCAAAGCCTGCAACCATGTAGCAATGCTCAGACATGCACCAGTTTAGCTGAACCCAGCACTAAAAATTATGAAGCTTTGCTGCACGCTCTCCCCAGCCATTAACGAAGCATGTGGTTCATATTTTTCTGTCTCCTCCTGGACAGTGTTTGGAAGTCAGCATAAGCCCAGAAACCCCTTTTCTAGAGTTGGGGGGAAAGCTCTCCTTCCTACCTTTTTAAGTTATTAAGTCAAATCTATGGGGCGCCTACAGGAAAAAGTTTCTCTCCCCTACGTTGCAGTCTTCCTCGTGAAATGTAAAGGGACTGTGCCCTACTTTAAAACAACCTTCCCTCTGCCCAAATTCATACACACAGAGCTGGAATGAGGTAGGAGGAGTTATTCAAGCCTTGTTTTATATTGTCATCACTTAAATGTAGCCCAATAGGCTCCTCTAAACAGCCTGATTTCAATAGCTTGCTGCACATCTCATAAAGGCATGGAAGAATTAAAGTCTTGTTGCCATAGCACCCTCTCTCTTTAAAGGGGAAGAGAATAGCTAATTACACAATTTGAGAAACTAAAGAGGAAGCAAAAGAAAAGAAATAATGGCACAGAGATCCCTGGATTCATGCTAGACCTGGCAGATGGACCAAAGGAGAATCTGTGCTCATTAACATCTCTGACAGAGGTGCATGCCCAGTGTTTAGTACATGTAATCAATGCTTCTTTCTGTTATTCTCCTGGAGCTGGTCAGAAAACTGCTGTCAGCCAGGAAGAGATACCTTGGGCAGTTGCTAGAGTTACCACCCCTCTTTCACACTCCAGGCATGAGACTCTCTCCATGCGTGCAGCTGAAACAGGTGGCATCATATAGCACATACAGTCCAGGCAGATAATCCTGGCTTGTGCCTGGCTCTAACCAAGGGCAGCATTGGCTGGCCTAGCATTTTAAATGTTTTGGGCAGCATTTGGTTGTTCCTCAGACCTCCTAATCCCCTCCCCACTCTCTCCCTTTGAACCCTGCCACAGCAAGTGCAGTTGGTGTGTGAGAGACAAGATAGAAAATACTGCATACATTGGTGGGTGGGAATAATGTGCCAGCTAGTGTATGCAAATTTCACAGTACTAGCTATGGATGGAGCTGGCACCGTCACAGCAGTCTTACAGGAGATCAAAGCTGGCAAAATTCCTGCCTCAATAGAACTGGAATTTTCTATTAGTAAATACCACCAATAAGCCAATGACAGCTAAATCTATAACAGCAATGACTTCAGACTCCTCCACTCAGCACAGCTGGAGGAGTTGACTGTTCCGCACACCTCTTGCATAGCAGTGTTGGGTGCTGGCCTCTCATTGGGACCACCATGCTTTGTAAGTCAGGTGAAGAGAAGGGGTTCCCCTCATCCAGCTTCCAAATCTCTGTGTTTGGATAAAAGGGAGAGGAGAAAAATCTGCCATTCACTGCAAGAGGGCCCCTTCCTAGTGACAAGTATAGCAGCACCTGGGATTTGCCAAGAGCCACATACAACGGTGGCAGGAGGAAAGCAACAGTTGAGAGAAGAATAATCCAAAATGCTTCCAGGAAGCCAACAGACAAGGCCATCAAAGACCGAAACATTTTAATGTATTAACTTTACAGATAAGGCTTGCTACTCAGAAAGAAAACACAGATTTATTTCAACCACTAGTCTAAAGACCAGGCTTGTGTCCGTTCTCTTAAGTTTCTCCTAGGAAAGGCTTCCAAGGAAGACATCCTGCCAAGATCCATCAAAGGCAAAATTCAAAACCAGTTCACAGTGCACCAAGCTGATATAATAACACGGTGTCTCCCTTTCACTCCCCTCTCAGAGTCTTCGTGCCTTCCGAGGACGGCAGCCGTTGTGTGGAATTGGGGTGTTGTCTGTGATGGAGATGACCTCCAAACCCCCCATTGTCAACCCCTTGATGGCAGACTGAAAGAGCAAGAGTGGACATTAGACTGCATGCTGCACCACTGCATAGTCAGCACAGACTAGCAGAAGAGTGAAAGGGAACTTAGAGAATAGTCTGGAAAAGGGCAATCAACATCTCTTTGCAATAGTCCTAAAAATTAGGAAGCCCTGTTTGGTCCCAGCTGGCCCATTACTCCTGGTTAGGGTAGGATTGTTCCTTACAACGTATTCTCCACTGATACGCTACTCTAGTTTGAAGTGACATACGCAATTTGGCTTTCACTCGGTCCCTTAGATAAGATTATTCTAGGGTTTCACACTAGGACATTTTTTTTTCTTTTTGTGCTGACCAAAGAGTAAATTCCCTGCAGTCCTTTCTTCTTCACATCAATTTCAGAAAATCAGGCGAACAGACATAATAAGAGATACTCCATAGGCCTGAATAAAAAACCCTGCAGCCCTCAAAGAAAGGAGCAAATAGATGAGGATTCATACGTGTGAAAAGGAATCTTAGGCACTTACCACACGCCCAGGGCCCAGACCTTTCACCACCACTCGCACGTGGGAGATGCCCTTCTTGCAGGCTTTCTGTGGGGAGAAAAATGCTTTCAGTGATGAGGGGCAGGAAGATCACAGAGTACCTATCACTGCTAGCACCAATCTCTGTCTCTCTGGATTAATTCCTTTCATCCACTATCACAAGCTTCTTCAGACAGAAATGAAGAGGGAATGAAGGATAGTTCCAGGGAGATAAACATGTAGATTATTTGAACAAAGCCAGGTGTTTGGGGAAGGATATGAAATGGGTGGTCAGGACAGATTCAACACAACATTAGGTATAAAGAGGAAAGGGGAGCTGAGAAGAGAAGTGTCTTGAGTCATGAGTTGAGGCAACAGATGATGTGTCCTTTTAAAGCTGGTAGGTGACCAATTTAGGGAGAGCCTAGAACTTAAAAATCAACAAATATTACCTCAGGGCAGCCTGTTTCTCTTATTGTGTAGCAGCACTGCCATCTAGTGGAGATCTCTAACCCTTGCTGATTTAGTCAGTGGAGGGATGGTGCTCGTTAAGTTGTCTGAGGGTATGTCTACACTTCAAATGCTCAATGGCACTACCTACACTGACAGAAGGGCTTTTACCATCAGTGTATGTAATCCACCTCCCCAAGAGGTAGCAACAAGGTCGATGGGAGAATTCTCCCATTGACATAGCGCTGTCTACACTGGGGGTTAGGTTGGTTTAACTGCATTGTTCAGGGGTGTGGATTTTTTGCACCTCTAAGCAACATAGTTTAACTGACTTAATTTCCTATGTAGACCAGGTCTCAGCATAGACACTACCTATGCTGATGGGAGGGGTTCTCCCAGTGACGTAGGTAATCTACCTCCCCAAGAGGCAGAAGCTGTGTTGATGGAAGAATTCCGTCATAGCACTGTCTACACCGGTAGTTGAGTCGGCATAACTACATCTCTTGGGTGTGGATTTTTCATACCTGAAACTATGCTGATGTAAATTCCCAGTGTAAACCAGGCCTCAGGATTATAGGGCTAGAGGCTAATTTCCGACACTGGCTGTTTGTGAGGGAAAATTATGCATCTCTGCCCATCTATTCTAAGAATCTGTCCCTGATGCATGAGATTAGTGCTGGAAATGGTTTTTACTCATCTAAACCAATCGCAACATATTGTTCTTCCCACAATGGGATAGAAAACTCCTGATGCTAAAAGATTAACTAGAGTGAGTTCTATCCAGTTCAGAATGAGGATACTTCAGATTTTCATTCTCACTATACCTCATTCTGCAATGCTGGAGTCCAAGACACAGGCAGACTCATCTTTCCCTAAACATCATGGACACAAGTAGGTTCTTTTAAGAACACTTACATTAGACTCATATGGGCAGATATTAAACTCTGTGTGCAACTGGTAACTACATGTGCAACTGTGTCACATTCTCAAAGCCTGACCATGCTCTTTTAGGTATGAAAGGTTTGCCAGAATGGCTCAGCTCTTTGGTGTGGTATTCTGCCCAACGGCAGCTGATAGCTGAGACTACACCTAGTCACCTGTGCAGTGCTGCTCATGGGAGAATGCTGAAGACAGCAATTCCTTCCTGTCCCTCACACCTGCTTGGTTTGTGCCCAGATTTCATCACCCCTTATTTGGCTACTGAAAACAAACAGTCCATCTTTTGAGTGAGACCACCTGAGCAAAAGCTACTCTCAAGGCAGAGCCACAACTCTGCACAAGGTGACAAGAGTTTCTTACCCTGGATGAGCTCTATGTAAAATGGAAGCTCTGAGTCTCATAACAGCAGCTGCCATCTTGCCAGTGAGCGACACAACTTATGACAGCATCGATATCTGGAAGGGAAGTCACAGCTGACTAACCTGTTTCCATTTTGGCTTAACAATCAAATGAAATGTGCTGCGTAACATTCCGACCAATAGTTTAAATTACAACACTGTCCAAACCGCAGCCAAAGCAGGGTAGGAAGCAACTTACATTTCTCCATTATGGGCCACTAAAGCTGCCACATTTGTATTTAAAGCTCCCATTTCACATACAGTTTATCCAGGCTGAGATGCTCACCATGCCCCCCTTTCAAAAGAAACAAAGTCAGCAATGTGTAAATGGAGGTGCACTGCTCAGATGAACAGGAATTGGTGGCCTCTACAGCTATCCTCCAACGGAAGATGGGAATAGGAAGCAGAACTTCTTATTCCTCCTCATCCTACTGAGGATAATATATGTCGCCCAGCAGACCCCATCCACAAATGCATTCTGTTAGCAATCACTCCGCTGCTAGCACGGCTCCTCTGAGCTCAGCAAGATTAGCCTCAACTAGCAGAGTGACCAGACCAGACTCACCGCTGCTGCTGCAATGGCTGCAGTCTGTGCTGCAATGGAAGTGGCCTTCTTGATATTTCTGAATCCTTCTGTGCCACAGGATGTTCGGGCAAATGACATGTTCGCAGGGCTGGTGACATTGATGTGGGTGCTGGGGATGAAAAAAAGGGGAGCCCTAAGAAATTATTCTCCCATTTTTTCTTGCTCTGATTATCTTCAAGGCCCTCCAGAGCCCCATCCCACCTCAACACTACTGCATTCTAGGTAACTGTAGAGAGCTCCAGGGCAGCCTTGGCTTGTCTTAAGGGTCATGCTAGAGTGGTAGAACGAGGGAGTAGTGCCTTTTGGGGTAATATACTCCTGCTAGAAATTGCTCAGATGGGATTTAACTTTTCCAGACACACTTTCCCACTGTGTGAGTATGATTCACCACCTCTGCTTATTTTAAAATATATAGAACACCTCTGTTAAGCTTCAGAGAGCTTTACAGAATTATAAACTATCACATTAGGGATCACCACTGAAATGCAGCCACCTCTGGGGAACAACATGGCAGCTGTTCAATAGCTGCACAGCAATACTGCAACAATGTAGGACAGGAAATGATAAGATTCCTGTATCCTGTTAAAACTGCCTGTGGAATTGGTGGGGGCAGGTGGAGGATGCAATTACCCATACTGGAAACTGGTCAAAACATGGGATCAAGAGTCTTACTCTTGTGAAAAGCACTGTGAGAGTTGATGGCCTTGGTCTTATATTTCCAGGTACAGATGGCACCTCCAGCACTGCACTGGAGTACTGCTTCAGTACTGACTCTTAAGAAATAGCGGCATTTCCTGAGTTGCCAACACCACTTCCCAGACTTTTCCTTGGAGGCCTCCCAGCCAGCCTAGGTCAGGGTCCAGTTACTTAGCCTGTGTGTTCTCAGCACAAAGCGGTACTGCTGCAGATCTTTTTACATGGGACCTGTACACCCAGAAGTTTGTGTCTTACTTGTTGTATGTAGCTTTGATGTGAACTATTGGGATATCTTCATATTTCTTTCCACCCCAAGTCAAGGAGCTTTCTTGTCCTGGTACTGGAGGGAAAAGGCTGAAAAGTAAAACGAGGAATCAAATACTTGCAATATCACTAACACACAATGGTAATTTTTAATACAGTCTTGGAATTTGGGGAAAAATGTGGATCAAATGATGCTCAGAACTCCTTAAATGAACTGTGTTTCTGATTGTTTCAAGTCACTTGCTTTCCTTACTTTCCTGAAAGAGGCTCAGAGATGATATACCCCCTGATGAGAGAGAAATGAAGAGACTTTACACCACAGCTTGGTGTGGAACCATACAGAATGCCTCACCTGAAGTCACTCTTGCTTTGGTTCTCTGTCACCTCAGGTGCAACACTTTCTGTATTCTTCATTAGTTCCTGCAACCTCTGGAAACCTGTGTGTATGCCACGACACAAGGCAACATTGCAACCACTACGTGAAAGAAGTGGAAGAAATAGATTAGGATTTCACAGCTACACAATAGTCTTTTACATTATCATCTGCCACCTGAAGACCTTCCATTGTATATTTTCACACAGGAAACAACCAAAGCAAGGATATCTTAAGCAGTTATCATCAACCTCAGGAACCAAATAGTGATCTCCCCAGGAACATCTTTTTCAGAGGCCACATTGTCAGGCCTCCACGTTCCAATATTTAAAAAAACAAAGAGCTGGGCAAAAGTGAGGATTGTTTAAACAATAAAAATAAATTCAGACAGCATCTTGGCAGTGCACAAGAAACAAAAATGGAAAGGGACTAGGCTAGGTTCACTGGCCAGGATCTAGGGAGAAGCAAAGAGCAAACAAATACTGAAATGAGCACTGTGAGGTGCTTTCTTTTAATCCTTTCAGTGGCACAGAGGAGGGGATTTTAGGTGTCTTGTCTAATTTCGTTTACATCTTGACAACATCCATTCTGAAGAGAAAAAACAACGAGAGTCCTGTAGCACTTTAAAGACTAACAGATTTCTGCAGGCATAAGCTTTCATGGGCTGCAGCCCACGTCATCAGATGCATGAAATAGAAATCAGATAGGAGGTATAGATATACATCCAAGGGTAAGAAACAACAATGGGGAGGGTAGGTGTAAACAAAGTCTATTCAGTTAGAGTAGATGAGGTCTATTCACAATCATTGATTAGAAGGGGAGAATGTGTGAACAGTGACAATTACTTCTTGTAATGAGATAACCTGACCCAGTTTGATTGCGTCAAGTTGCATATGAGTTCCAGCTCTGCAGTTTCTTACTGAAGTCTGTTTTTGAAGTTTTTTTGTAGAAGTATGGCAACTTTCAAGTCAGCTACAGAGCATCCTGGGAGATTGAAGTGGTTTATGGATGTTACCATTTTTTATGTCTGATTTGTGTCCATTTATTCTTTTGCATAGTGACAGTCCAGTTTGGCCAATGTACATGGCAGAGGGGCATTGCTGGCACATGAGGCATATATAACATTAGTAGATGTGCAGGTGAATGAGCTTCTTATGGTGTGGCTGATGTGGTTAGGACCTGTGATGGTGTCACTAGAGTTGATGTGCGGGCAGAGTTGGCAACGGGGTTTGTTGCAGGGATAGGTTCCTGGGTTAGTGTTCTTGTTGTATGGTGTACGTTTGAAAATAAGACTGTTCATTAACACAACAGTAGCCTGGCCCAGTCATTTCCTGCCAAGGCCTATGAGAGCCTCTACCTCAAGCCCTGGATTCATTTCTCTAGTGGCCTAGATTCTGCGCGAGGTCATCCGATGACATGCAAACAGCAGCAGCAACATGCAGCACCACCTTGTTGCACGTAGAGCTCGGGAGGAGGAAGCCCTTGTTAAACACCCGTAGCTTTAATCATGTAGCTAGTTCTACCCTTAAAAAAACCCGTCTCTGACCTAGCAGAGCCCCTACCCGTGTGTATCAATCGGAGCTGCTGGCGGCAGTAGCGACACGAGCGTCATTAACGGGAGCGCGACCTGGAGCCCACTGCCCCTCCCCTATCCTCTACCCCACGGTGCACGGAGCTGCAGGGACAGGCTCCAAAGGCTATGCACCGGGCAGGGCACGCAGACAAGCTGGGGGCGGGGCGGGCCACGGTCACACGCGAGCCAGGCGCGGGGCCGCTCGGGACAAACGTTTTGAGCCAGGCGGGACGAGGAGAGCCGCGAACGGGGCCGGGCCGGGCCGAGCCGAGCCGCCAGCGCCCGTGCAGGGCAGCGGCCGCAGTCACTCCGCGGAGCACAACCCGCTCTGCGATGCGAGGCGGCTGGTGCCTGGCTGCAGCCCCCCTTCGCCCCGGGGTCCAGCCCAGCGCCTGTTCCCTCAACCGCCCCCGGCCGACACCCCCCCGCCGACAGTTACCCCAATCCGGCTCCTACGAGCCGCTGCCAGGCAACCACTAGGGCGCGGGTCATGGCCCTTCCGCCCTGCCGTCCGTCCGACCTGTCCCAGCGCGAGGAGGATGGGAGCTGGCCGGCAGCGGAAGGTCAGGGCCGCAGCCGTGACCCACCCTGCGGGAAGAAGGGAAAGGTCAACGAACGTTGTGCATTGTGGGCTTCAGGAGGAAAGATGGCGGCGCCCGGACAGCTCGGTGGCGCGGGGCATTGTGGGCGCATCGAGGGGCGGGGCCAGACAGTCATGATGGCGGCCCCCATGGAGCGGGCGCTGTACGGTGGCGCGGTGCGATGGAAGTGGGCGCTCGGCTCTCGCTGGCTGTCGGTCCCGGCCGCGCCCCGGTGGCGGCTCCTGGGAGCGCTGTGTCTGCAGAGGCCGCCTAGCGTCACGCAGGCCCTGGAGCCGGAGCAGGAGGAGATGGCACGGCTGGTGCAACAGGTAGAGGGGGCCAAAAGAGCCCTGGGGGCGGCACGACCCTTCTGGGTGGAGGAAAGTACCCGCGGGGAGGGCGGCGGCGGCGGCGGTGGTGGTGGTGGTGACCCTTCTGGGGCGGCGGGGCCGGAGAGCACCCGGGGTGGGGCGGCGGTGACCGGGCGGGGGCGGGAGGAGGCAGGAGAGCACCTGGCTCGATATGGGGGTGCAGGTATGTAGGGGAGCGCAGCTGGCTGGGGGCGGTGCTGGGTCCTGCAGTGCCTGTCAGAGCCGGCTCTCTCCCCCGGGAAGCCCCCAGCGCTGAAGCTGGTCCAGATCTGTGTTGCCCACGTGCTGTCAGTGTTTCCCAAGAGGAGAATATCGGCTCTTCTCTTGTCAATTTCAGAAGTAGTAGGGCTGAGGAAGAGCAGCTTGATGAGCCTCTGGTCTGGAACCCACCTGGAAAACTCCCCAGTCTAAAGTGCAAATAGTTTACGAAGTTGAAACCCAGGTTAAAATACCCGTTGTAAGTGTACCGGGGTAAGATGCAGGCTGTGCCCCCAGGAATCGCTGAGTGAGGTTCCACGGACTGTGATGTGCAACCTAGATGATCAGAGTGTCCCCATCTGGTCTTAAGTGTGGTGACTCTGCTTCCATAAGTAGAGTTCTAGTGTGTGGATGTTGTGGGGAGCAGCGTTAGTGGCGTCCTAGGGGTGTCCTTTGAGTCATCACTGAACTCCATGCCCCCACATGGTGCTAGTGGGCACTGGGATTCTGTGAGTGGGGAGTGGTGACTTGTTGGGAAGAGAACCCTCTCCCCTCTGAGTCGGTAATGACTCCAATGACTGGCTGTAGTTCTAAAAGGCATCGTCTGCTGGATGTAACACAGAGGCCGTGCTACTGTGAAACTCTCACTTTTTGGATTACCTGTTTTATGTGTATTTAGATTCCAGACTATAATATTGTGCTAATACGTTTTGCAAATCTGTGGATGTCTGCGGACTATGTATGTGGATCATGGATGGATGTGGATTCAAATTGTATATCTAGAGCCCTGCAAATCTGTGGATATCTGCTTTATATCTGCAGGGCTTTACTTATAACCCTATTTACAATGGGCTAGTATCTCCTTATGTCTTCAATATTAGATATGATCTCTGTGCACAGTGTAACTCTAACCTCCTGGGGAGAGTTTATGCTCTAGGCAGAGATGTTATTTTCAAGCACAAAGAAATCCAACATAAGCCCTGTTTGTGACAATAAAAATGGTTTTATTCTCTCCATGTGACCCAGGATAATAGCACTGGTAACTGACCAGTAGTGAGGAGGCTTCTGATGACTAAGTGCTATACTTGATAATTCTCCATGGTGTCCTTTCCAGATAGAGGTGGAGAAAAGTCACTTGTCAGACCATGAGATCCGGCATTTGGAGGAAATTGCGCAGCTACAGAAGAGGAAAGACAACATATCTGAGGAGGAAGCAAGCTCTGGGCAAGCTGTCTTGCTGATCCAAGACCAAGAGGATGCGTGGGAACAGAAATTCAAACAATTCAAAGTTGCCCCACGAATAACAGGTTCTGATCCAAGTTCTTTCATCTCAGCAAGAGAGGGATGGGGCCTCTCTATTCTGTCTGAACATGGTTGACCTTGGTGGAGTGGAGGTGAGGCAGGTGCTGAGCTATCAGGAGGAGGGAGCTTCTTGACTCCCATACCTCTTTTAGCTATAATAGGAGGAGTTAGCTGGTCTCTGACGGGAGCTGTGTTCTGTTCCTTTTCTCACAGAACCTTTGAGAGAGGATAAAGAAGGGAGGCTGGATATTCTGTCCTGATAAGAAAAACCACGACCAGCCTGACTCCCAGTTGTAGTTCACAAAACCACACAACACTAGTGTTATTTTTATGTAGGTCCTACATGAACATTGACTCTTAGTTATTAGATAATAAGTCAAATTAAAACAAATATTTTAAGTCTCTAAATAGTATTTACAAAAAAAAGAGCATCTAAAGTGTAATCCCTCTGTCATCTTTGTGAGACATGACTGAAAATCAATAGATTCTGTCCAGATTCCCAGGGGGCACTATTCTGTTCTCTATAGGTTCTTATACCATGCTTGTCACCTGAGTGCCTTCCAGTAGTGCATTAAGCAACCTGATTACCGTCTGTCATATGCTGTTTATCTCATCGTTTTCCCAGAGGGAGAAGCATATGTAATGGATTGTCTTGAGAACATAAGAATGGCCATACTGGGTCAGGACAATGGTCCTTCTAGCCCAGTATCCTGTCTTCCAACAGTGGCCAATGCCAGATGCTTCAGAGGGAACAGAATAGGGAAATTTCGAGTGCTCCATCCTGTTAGGTAGTCCCAGCCTCTGACAGCTGGAAGTTTAGGGGCACCTGGGGCATGGGGTTGCGTCCCTTAACCTCTTGGCAAATAGCTATTGATGGATCTGTCCTCCATGATCTTACCTAATTTTTTTTAACCCAGTTGTACTTTTGGCCTTCACAACATCTCATGGCAATGAGTTCTACAGGTTGACAGTGCGTTGTGTGCAGAAATACAGTACTTCCTTTTTTGTTTTAAACCTGCTGCCTATTAATTTCATCAGGTGATTCCTAGTTCTTGTGTTATGTAATTCAATGTGAAGGAGTAAATAACGCTTCCCAATTCACTTTCTCTACACCATTCATGGTTTTATAAACTTTTATCATATCTCCTCTTAACTGTCTCTTTTCTAAGATGAACAGTCCCAATCTTTTTAATCTCTGTATGGAAGCTACCATACCCCCAATAGTTTTTGTTGCCCTTCTCTGTACCTTTTCCAATTCTAATATATCTTTCTGAGGTGGGATAATGCAGTATTCAAGATCAGGATGTACCAGGGGTTTATATAGTGGCATTATGATATTTTCTGTTTTATTCTCTATCCCTTTCTTAATGGTTCCTAACACTCTGTTAACTTTTTTGACTGCCACTGCACATTGACCATATGTCTTGTTTTGGTAGGGTTTTCTTTTTTTTAAATAAGCATACCTATTACTATGGGTCTGTGTTAGAAAAGGCAAGATCAAAGAAATGTGCTTTGCACTTGGAGTGGAAAGTGGTGAGGTTTGTGATGTTTCTTATTTCTTGGGGGAGTTTATTTCACAGTCTTGGACCACCCCTGGAGAAAGTTCCTAGAGCTTATGACAGCAATTGTATCTAGAAGCATCACTTGGGATTGTTCCATGTGTCCTTGCTGTCAGGGGGCTGAGAGAGATGAAGGCTTTGGCTCTGACAACATAGGTACTGGATGACCCCACTTGGAGCGTATTTGTCTCTGGAACCTGTTCTCTCTTGGCAGATGCTGATCAGCGCAATGACCGGACATCTTTGAACAGGAAGCTGGATAGGAACCTGGTGCTTCTGGTCAAAGAGAAGGTTGGCAACCAAGAGCTGTGGCTCCTGCCTCAAGCAGAGTGGCAGGCTGGGGAGACGCTGCGAAGCACTGCAGAGAGAGTCTTGTCCACTCTCTCAGGTAGATCATGTACTGTGCAGCTGCTGCTGCCGCCCTTTCCTAACCCCATTTCTTTCTCTTGTATCATTACTGGGATATTGTCAGCTCATAAAAGTAGAGCCTCATTATACTCCATTAGGACTGGCTAGAGAAAGCCCGATGGGGTCTCTGAGGAGAGTTGTGTCTGGGTAAAGTTGCTGGGGAGCCCAGGTATTGTCCATTGCAGGTTGAGTTGCTCAACATTCCAGCTCAGCTGCTTGTATAGTGACTCTCTACAGGGGAAGCTAGGTGCCTAAGGCTATGTCTACACTTACTCCGGCATGTAGAGTACAGGCACTACGCGTGTAGCTGCACTCTGCAGTGAAAGGCTGGCTGTGTCCTCCCTTATCACTGCGGTAAGTAGCTAGACACCACAGAGAAAGACTTTGCAAGCGGGGAGGCAGAGCGACACTGCACAGCTAAAAACAGCAGTGTAGGCATGGGAGGTGCTCCTTAACTATGTAGAGAGCCTGTATGTAGACCTTGGGAGTTCAGGCATGTAGGACATTCTACTCACCATAGCCATGCCTCACCATCTACACTGCTATTTATACCCCTGCTAGGGAGGTGTGTAGTGTCTGTTCTCTGCACACCACCGTTAAGTGTAGATGCATCCAAAGAGTAGGAACCTTTTGTTGTTGGTAGTGCAGTGAGCCTAGCCCGATGAGTTCTTCAGTGTGGCTTCACGGATCTGCAATATTTAAGCCCCAGGGACTGGCTCCTGAATGGTACCTAGTGCATTATGGGAGTAAGGGCTTCTGTCTCTATCACATATACAGCCCCTCAGCAGCCTTTCTGGGCATGTAAAGCCTATTGTCAGCAAGGTCACGTCTTGCTTCCCAGCAGGTGAGCACTGAGGAAACAGCATATTTCGCCTGACAAAGAGAGGGGGCATTTTATGATCCCCAGGACCACACTACCTCTGGCCGGTCCTTGAGAGGGGTTGTTGGACTCCAAAAAGAGCCCCTAAGAGGGAGGTCTGGCACAATGTGGAACTGTGGGGGGGGGGGGGGGGTGTTGCTAGAAAGAGATAACGGAATTGAACCAAAAGTAGGCATGGAGTGTTCTTTGCTGTCCCATGTTACTCCTTGGATGCAGCTGCTGCTGTCATGTGACCTGATCTCTTGCTTTGTTTTCTTTTCCCCCTTTGGATTCCCGGGACCTCACAGGAAATCACATCCAGGCCAAATTCCTAGGGAACGCACCATGCGGGTTTTATAAGTACAAGTTCCCCAGGGCCCTCAGGACAGAGAACGGCGTGGGGACCAAAGTATTCTTCTTTAAAGCCCTCCTCCAGAGCGGTGATCTGCCCCAGGCAGAGAGGAGAGGAGACTACGTGTGGGTCAGCAAGGGGGAGCTGGGGGATTACTTGAAACCGGACTACCTAAAAAAAGTCACCAGATTTCTGATGGACCAGTGAAAGATGGGGTTGTGAAAGACGGACCAGTGAAAGACAGAGAATATGACTTCAAAAAGATGCACAGACAGTGCTTAGCATTGCCTCTATGTACTCAGAGTGGCATTTGAGCCTGAAGAAGCATCCAACTTCCCTTTGTTTTCTGTTCTTCTTCTCTGGGCCTGTACTAAAATAAATATTAAAACCTCTGCTGAGTGAAGATCTCCCTGAAGAGTGTTGTGCTTATGTTGTATCCTCCTCCCATTCTCCTAAGATTCTCCTTTCCCCCTCCCAGCTATGCCATTCCCTAGGGCTGTGGTACCTCTCCTCTCTGGATCCCCGTAGTAGCCTGAAGCTCAAGTGGTCTCTCTGAAAAGCTGTACTCTTCCTTTAGCAGCTGTTCTTCAATAAGAGGAGCAGTGAGTGAGCTCCCTTTATTTGCTTAGGTGGGATGAGACACTGTTAGAGGAGAAAGAAGGCGATTTACCAACTAGCTGCACTGGGAGACCTGGCAAAGAGCCATGTTTAAAGTTCCCTATTTTTAAACTGTATACAAGCCTCTTAATCTCCTGCTGGATGGTTGTGGCTCCTCTGGAGAAGAGGTGCACCTGTCAGTGTGCTGTGGAATAGTAACCATTTGCTTCTCTAAGGAATTCGGCTCTCATTAGCCTGGAACGTGGGAAACCAGCATCTTCAGTAATACTCTGGTCTCTGTTGTTGCAAATTGCACACACTGCTGAGCCCCATCCATCCTCCTCTTTGATCTCTCCAGAAAAAGCCACTGTAGTTTATCTAATGAATGGGCCAGTTCTAGGCCAGTACAGTGTATTAACTTGTGGTATCTGGGTCTCAGTAGAAAGTATGTCTGAGTGGCCTCCATGATATCGTGGCTGAAGACAAACTGTTTTCTCAGCTAAGAGGTGCAGCTATGCTTTATGCTGTGAGCCAGGCCCCAAGAAATGTTCATGCTACAGCTGAGGACTTGGCTTGTCTTCTATTTCTGTCTCCATGGGAAGTTCACAATGAAAGCCAAACTGCTTCAGTCACATGCAGCTGTTTCATCCCTGTCTGGGGCATTCCCAGTCCTCACAGGGATGCGGCAGCAGGCCGTGTGTTTGCCACCTACAATGCAGCCCTTTTCCTTTAGCATAAAGATGATTGAGTTGCTTTCCTGTTGCCATTCTGACTAGGTTTCTGTGAGGCCATTGCAACCCTCTTGGGTGTGAATGAAGCCTGACAGACTTAGAAGCAGAGGAAGCAGAGCTGCTGCTTATACTTTGCCCTTACCTGGTGCCTAAGGAGGATCTTCAAAGTGCTCTAGACACCAGTTCTTCTCCATCCCATCAGGAAGTTCAGCATTAGAATTTCCACTTCACAGAGAGGGAAAGGTATGGAGGGGACATGACTTACCCAAGGCTAGTCTCTGTCAAGTTCCTGGCTCATTCCTGTGCACAGCCAGTTAAGGCAGCGCTGCTAACCCTGCTTGGTAGTGCCTCTGTTGTTTACAATCTGACTTCAGATTACAGGGTAGGGGAGTGATTTTGAAGACTCTGTCCCATGCTTCCGTGGCCCTGCCTTCACCACCTCCCCACTGATGGTATGATTTCCAAAGGCATTTTCTGACAGAGCTCAGCTGGCTGTTGGATCTGGGGCTGGCTGCAAGAGCATTCTGTGGAGCAATAGCCTTTTTGACTGGCATGGGGAGAGCGGAAAGAGAAGTTCTGAATCACCTGGGGAGAGTCAGGGCTCCAGAGGACCAACTGGAGATTGCTATTTTGGATACCCCTTGGGATCTGTCAGGATGTAGGGCTCAAATTGAAGCTGTTCTTATTCACCGCATAAGCAATCAGACCTGCAGCCCAGCAGCCTTCTGTTTTCTAAAGCTAGAGAGTTTTGGAGCTGCAGGTTTGTAATATACAGTGTATATAAACCCCTCTCTTCTTAAATTGCCCTGGCAGGCTCAGTGGGGAGCTGACTCTATTGCAGAGACACCAGGAAGAACGAGAGCTATGCAGGCTGCAAAGAGAAACTAAATAAAAGCACAGTATGTGCCTCTGGTCTGTGAGCTTAGTTTGCCAATGTCTTGGGACTCCAGCTTCACTGAAAGGGGGAAAGGGTTGGACTCCAGCCCTCTGTGATGCTAAAAGCTGTCTGCACCAGGGGGAGAGGGGCACTTCTTTCCATCCCACTCCATCCATACTAAGCACCTCCATTCTCAGTCCCCTGCCTGTCAGGCACACTTCACAGTGGGGTGTTCCCGGTCTCCATGGCAACTGGAGGCGGACCAGATCTTTGTTCTCAGCCTGGACCCAGAGCTGCCCCTCAGGAAGAACTCTCCAGAGCTCTGGCTCCACACAGCTGGCTTCAGGCCTCCCTTTGGAGCAGAGCTTTTGCAGGGCTCCCGAAAGACTTTTACCGAAACCTCTGGCTCTTCATGGGCTTTGAGGTTTTTCAGAACAAAAAGAATTCCATTCAGCTTTGAGGCGGGTTGGAAGGATAGCAGCTCTCCTCCACTCTCCGCCAGGACTCAGCTCCTCACCAGTATGTGCGTGCGGTCCATGCCCAGGAAGGTTGAATGGAAGCTGCCTTTTCTGAGACCAGGCGAGAATCAGTGGCATGGCACCAGGGGCAAGATTTTTCCAAAGCTCCCATAGGGAACCCCTATTCCCACAGCTTGCCTTGCAAGCAGGAAAGTTTCACAGAACTGCCTGAATCTCCAGGGCAGGTGAGGCCAAACAGAAATCCTGAAATCTATCCTTACAGCATTATCAGCTCTACTCTCCAGAATATGAAAATAAACCATCTGAAGCTATACTGAAGATATGCGTGGGAAGAGTCACCCAGAGATACTTTAGCTTCTGCTTCCGCAAGAAGCATTTTCAATACAGAGCACTCCCCTTTTGGACTCAACTTCTAAGTGTATATGTAGCACAATGCTACATCAACTCTCCCTTTAAGCGAAAGGGATACACATCTATTCTTGTCTGGATGATCTTCTTATGCTACACAGGTCCCAGGAGCTGCGAAAAGCACTGTGAAAAGCCTTCAGAAACAGGGCTTTGACCAAACGGGTGGTTTGCTCAAAAATCCAGCAACTAAGTTATCATCCAAGACCATCTTTATTTCAGAAGAGAGAGAGAAGATAGTTTGCCAAACATTAGCACACCTCTCCTAAGATAAAATCTCACGCAGTTCCTGGGCTCGCTGGTTTCATGTGGATACCCAAGACAATTTTTTTTTTTTTTTTGCTTCTAGACAGCAATTGCAGCAAATCAGTATTTAAAGATATTAGTCCAGATCCAGTATTTGAATTCACCAAGAGATGCTTTCTTAATATTTTTACAGCTATCTGGTGGTGAGTCCAGAGATGCTGGTGATCAGTACTGATACTAGACCCCACGAAGGGGGAACATATCTGAACTCCTATATCACTTGTGGGGACAGGTGAAAGAGAGGAGGCCGAAGGAGGAGACATGCAGTATAACATGGCACAGAAACAAGGAAATGTAGCCTAGACCATCTTGCCATTTGGTGCATCACAGGCCAGGTTGGAAGCCTGTTGATGGAACTATTTGCATCAAAGTCAAGTTGGAAAACTCAGAGTTACTATCTAAGAAAGAGACACTTGATAGTGGAGGCTGTGCTCCCTTATTTCGGAGGTGGACTAAAAAGCTTGCTTTATGCCTCCCTGCCCCCCTCAACTCCTGAGAGTTGTTCAGATGCATAGAAGAATGTTGCTTGAAGTTCCTTTTCAGTCCTACATGAGTAAATAGACTCCTCTAGCCCTCCTAGAGATGGTTGACTGCTTTGTACATCCACTGTGAAGACTGACATGGAGAGGACCGAGAAGGAAAATTCACAATTTTCATTCTAGGGACCCTCCATCAGAGGATTGCGTTATGTCCAGTTTTTTCTCTGGCTATTGCTGACTTGTTAAGGAAAGAGAAGAGGACATTCCTCCTGGAAATCCCTGAGCTTCATGTTGAGATTTTGCTGCAAATTGTGTGAGCAAGATAGCACTTTTAGAAAATAGTATTTTTCAGCTTTGGAAGATATCATTCTGGAATATTCTTTCCGAGCGACAGTCCTAAGCCCAGGTTCAACAAAGATCAAGTCAGCCTCTATTTGCCAGGGAGACAGAGAACATCCACTGTAAAGACTGTCTGACATGAGGGTCCTAGAACTAAAATTCACAGGTAAGATACATTTTTTCCCTTTTCACCATGTACACAACCAGAAGCCAATGCTCTCTGCTGGTCAGAGCAAGAGCTCTGGAGCAGACCACGAAGGGTTCAGGAAGATGAGTACAGTTAGCGCGATCCTTGGTGCCTGATTCTTTGGGATCATTGTGCTGGGAAAGATCCTGCACTGTCACCCCACCCGCCTGGTCTCCTCCTGTCCTTTCCAGCAGGAGAAAGTGAAGCAGGAGAAAGTGAAGCCTCCATTGCGAATATGTCCTCAAGCTTGCCCAAATGGACCATTCCTGGGGGAAGGAAGGGAGATCAGTCTCCAGGGCTCGTGCAGCCTTAGTCTTTTTGCTGACAATACTGGCAAGGTTGTTGTGGTGGTGATGGGTTGGTGATGTGGACACCGTTGCATTGGCTACTTTGGGAGGTGGTATGCAGTTTGATGGGAGGTAATCCTTCACTTCTGGGCCAGAGCATGGTTCCATCCTGTTCTGCTGAGCTGGGAAGGATGAGATCTCATTCATTGCACTGGTAGAAACAGCCCAGGCCATTTTGTCCTGTGCCCTCAATTCTGGGTATCTCTCTGCTCTGATTTGTCCCTTCTTTCCTGGGAAAGCAAAGAGAAGACAAGGGCTTGGCTCCTGCTCAACTCTATGGTCCCTCCTTCCCCGTGTTCCCATTCCCGAGGAACAGGACACACGGTGACCAGAGGTAACATACAAAAAGCCATGGGATCCTTAGCATTTTATTATATTAGCTCTTCCATCTCAACGGCGTTGAGAACTGCCCATGAGCGGGTCCATGCCTGGTAGATTCTAGCCCCAGCCCCATGTTCCCCTTTCCAGCATTTACAGATTCCCCCAGCACCAACATTCCTGTGGTGTGAAATATCAATAGGAAGCCTGTGTGGTGTGGGCAGGGCCTACACAGGCCTCTTGCTGGCCTTTTGGCTATTTTGTTTTTCGGTATATTTAATTATACTCCATAAGGTCCCCTACCCACTGTTTTGCTTGCTGGAACAAAAGGTGGAGAGAGAGGTCTCTAGATTTCTTGGCAATTTCTTTCTCACTCTATACCCCCTCTCCCCATCCCATATTTTATTTGTGTTGGAAGTTATGCACCATGAGAAGCCCAAGGAACTTCATGTGGGAATTTCTCTCACAGCTCACAGCATTTCTGAGCTCTGCCTGTTTCTTCTATAAGCTGGTGCACACAGTCTGCAAAAAGAGCAGGCCTGCTGTGCTGAGTAAAGCAAATTTCATTCCATGCAGCCAGGTGGCACAGTCGGTTAAGGTGACAGACAGTGGGGTGTAAAAGTCTGATTTAGGTCACTAGTGGCATGCATATACCTGGTCTCTCTAGTACCTAGCAGATATTTTCCCCCACAGTATGAAGCCATCCATATAACTTGACATGGCTTGTTGGCTGTGCAGGACAGGGACTTGGACCAGCAGGTCAGCGCTGAGGAGGATCCATAGCAATTGGTGGGAGGGTCAGGACATGTGTAGTGGGCTGGGGCATTGGCAGAGAGGAACAGGATCAGAACAAAAGTGTTACAGAATCTGTGCCTGCAATGCCAATTCCTTCATACCAGAACAAATGGATATAAACTGGCCATCAACAAGTTTAGGCTTGACATTAGATGAAGAGTTCTAACCATCAGAAGATTGAAGTTCTGGAACAGCCTCCCAAGGGGAGCAGTGGGGGCAAAAAACCTAACTGGCTTCAAGACTGAGCTTGATGAGTTTCTGGAGGGGATGCTCCGATGAGCTGTCTGCAGTGGCATGTAGCTGATCTGCGACTGCTAGCAGCAAATCTCTCCAGTGGCTGGTGATGGGACACTAGATGGGGAGGGCTCTGAGTTACTACAGAGAATTCTTTCCCAGATGTCTGGCTGGAGGGTCTTGTCCATATGCTCAGGGTCTAACAGTTCACCATATTTGGGGTTGGGAAGGACTTTTCCCCCAGGTCAGATTGGTAGAGACTCTGGAGGTTTTTCGCCTTCCTCTGCAGCATGGGGCAGGGTCACTTGTAGGTTTAAACTAGTGTAAATGGTGGATTCGCTGTAACTGGAAGTCTTTAAATCATGATTTGAGGATGTCAGTAACTCATCCAGAGGTCAGGGGTCTATCACAGGAGTGGGTGGGTGAGGTTCCATGGCCTGCAACATGCGGGAAGTCAGACTAGATGATCATGATGGTCGCTTCTGGCCTTAAAGTCTCTGAGTCTCTATCTTCAAGTCACACAAAAAAAGAGAGAAGCAAACACATGGAAAGTATCAAGATCAGTGGAAGGCAATTGGAGTAGGAGACTTCAAGGCAGAGGGATGTTTTGGATGTGACTCTGAGAAGGACATCTTTCCCTTTAAGAACTTGGGAAGGTGTAGTTATTACTTAGTCCTGCCTTGAGTGCAGGGGACTAGACTAGATGATTTAGTGAGGTCCCTTCCAGTCCTACACTTCTGATTCTATGTATAAAGCTCAGCAGAGGAAAAGTGGCTCCAAGTGGAGCCCGGCTGGGGTTCCGGTGGCACCCAGAAGTATCTTGTAAGACAGGGACAAGAGGACATTTAATTAAATTAAAAGGGGGAAAATTCAAAATGGATACAAGGAATGACTTTTTTCACACAATGTGTGATTAGACTGGAACGCATTGCCCCAGGGAGTCATTTATGCCAAGAGTTTAGCAAGATTCCAAAAGGAACTGGACTCGTATATATAGATATATAAAGAATATCCAGAGTTGTTATAATCAACAACACAATTTGGAAGGACTGTTAAAGCTCATGCTTATCAGTTTAAACCCATCTATGAGACCTAAGATTGGGGCAGATTATCCCACACCTGCCCACTGCAGGGTTCTTACACCTTCCTCTTAAGCATCTGATGCTGGCCCCTGCCAGAGACAGGATCCTGGACTGGCTGGACTTTGGGTTTGATCCAGTTTGGCTGTTCCTATGTGTCTGCCAGTAGCGTCAGTGGTGTCGTTCCCATGATCGGGTGTGTGTGTGTGTGGCCTCATAGCTCAGTGTACTCTCTGCCTGTCTTCTGCTCTCTCTCATTTATCAAAGTAATTACACACATTACATTTATCCTTTCAGGTTTTACCCTCCCAAATGTTATTCTTCAGCATGAAACCTGTGGGGGAAGTGAATTACCAGGGAAAGTAACTAGATATAATCCAAGTTTAATGGGCACATAGAAAAGCAAACCAGCTTGGGAAGGGTGGCTCAGGCAGCGTCCTGCATTTGCAGACAAATAGGAATTTATCTAGATGTGTGTATATATCCAGCTTAGTGGTCTGTGAGCTCTTAATAATTGGTTTGGTGCCGTCAGCAGTGCTCACTCTGCAGAGCTTTCCCCCGTCTCTGGTTAATATAATGGGTCACAAATCCCATTTGCTTTTGAATTCTGAGTAATCCTTTTGTTAATGTCGCGTATTGGCTTTTTTGGAAGCGTTGGGGGGGAAATCTGAGCCGTGTGCTAATCGGGAAATCTGGGTCTGTGCATTTGTAAGCCGCTGACCTGCCCTGTCCAAAGGAGCAACATATCCCATTAGCGCCAGACACCAACGTGCCGCTGAGTGAAAAAGAAATTGTTGTGCGGTCCGTGGAATTAGCAGCTTGCATGAGGTAGGTGCTCAGGTGACGTGCTGGTAACTCAATGGACTGCTCTTGCAGAGCCCAGTAGCATGCAGTGTGTGTGCTTGAGGGAGCAGGGCGGATGACTCTCTCTCCCTTCTGCGTTGGTGCTGCCCCCAGCGCTCCACTTGTGCGAGGGACTCTGGGTGGCGTGAAGCAGCCTGGATGACTGGCAGGGATGCTCTCCTTTCCGACTCAGAAGACTCTCGCCCAGCATTGTGCTAGAAAGGGCTTGCTTCACAGAGTGGTACTGGTGGTCTTTTTGAATCAATACTGACTCCGTGCCGTGTAAGGGGGGCGTGTGCTGGGGGAACCGATGTTAGTGACTCAGTAGTGGGTGCTGTCCCCTCTGAGTCAATGCTGATCCCAATCCCCGGCAGGGTGCTAAGGGGTCCTGGGTTGCAGAAACCTTCCTGTGACCATTCTCCCTTCTCCCAGGCCACTTGCCTTTCTACACCCTTGAGTTCATTGGCCTGGAAACAGGATCCTTGCAGCTTCTGAGTCCATCTGCTGGTGAGTGATCTTTTCTGCCCAACTCCTAGCCCCACAGGTGTAGCTGCAGTGGGGCTGATGGAGGTGTGTCAACCACTTTAGTTGGCAGTGAATAAGCAGATGAGCTAAGAGGTGCCTAAGGTAAAGTCGGCCCATGTTAACGCAAACGGCCCAAGTGGGGAGAGAGGGAGGAGAAACCAAATGTTCTTCAGTCTCCTGAGCTGCCCGCCTGGGTTTCTGCGGGAGATCCCAAACCCCAAGTGAGTTCCTTATTGCCTTGCCCAGTGGGACAAGCAAGGAAAGCTCTTGGTGTGCTTCTCCTGGTCCTGTGGGTATGCTTTCTGGCCTAGTCTGGCCCAGCACCCTGCACCCCCAGGTTCGTGCCCATTCTACCGTCTTAGACAGGACAGTTGAGAGCCATTGTAGAGACAAAGCTAGCTGATTACAGCTTGTTACTGGGCTGGCCTCTGTCCTCAGCCCTGCTCAGTGCTATTGTCGTGTGGGGCGCTATCCCCTTCGAGTCAGTGCTGATCCTGATCCCCCCAAGGCGATGCCAGGGGGCACTGTGCTTCAGGGAGAGGATGCTTTCCTCTCTGAGCCAGCGCTGACTTTAGCACCTCATCTTATGCTGGGGGCACTCACTGCTCTGAGTCAGCTCCCCAGCTATGGTGGTAGGGGGTGCTGCCCCCCCCGAGTCAGTGCTGACCCCAGAGCCCCAGCCATGGTGCTACAGGGCGCTGCGCTGCTGGAGGTGCCATGTGTCAGAGGATGCTGTTGTTGCTTTACATTAAAGCTTGAGGTTGTTCTAGTGGGATGCAGGCCAGCCCCGGCCAGATTAGGAGTGCCCCATGTACTGAGCTAGTGTTTCGCAAGCTTTTCAGGTTGGCAATCCCCTTATTTGAAGTAAAGAATTGTCACAATCCCCTGTCATGTACAGTAAGGTGTACTGTGTGTGCGCGCGCTGAGAGGCCGACAGTGAATCCTTCGCCCCGAAGGGTGTGTGTGTGTGTGTGTGTGTGTGTGTGTGTGTGCGTGTGCAGGGAGTGGGGGAACCTGATTTCCTTTGCTTTCGTTTGTAATAATAATTTTAACACCTTACAGCCCACCTCCTCCCCATTGCCTTCTGTGACTCCTCCCCCCTGTCTCCCCGGGGTTGCAACCCACCTGTTGGGAAACACAGAACTAAGGGGTGGGGCGTGGGCTCGGCCGGGTGTGTCGTCAAGGGCGCTCAGTCACTGCTTTCATTGAATTCACCCGCCATGATCCGGGCTGCTGCTTGCCTAAGAAACACCTTCCCTCCTCTCACAGCCTCATGGCCCAGAGGCGAGGAGCAAGCGGCAGCTCTGAAAAGTGGTGCAGGTCTGGGCCACCCTCTCTGGCTCGGGCAGGTACCTAGATCTGATGTAAGAGGCAAGTTTGGCCTAGTGTTAGGAAGCAGACATTTGTTGATGATGGGGTGTAGACCAATGCCTCACCGTGCCACTGGGTGGCAGGCTCTGCCTGGGAAATCCCATCGGCTGCTCCTACACTGAGCTTTTCCTTAGGCTGTCGCAGGGTCTCAGCTCCATCCCTGGCAGCTGCAAGGGCGGGAGCAAAAGCCTGGACCAGCTGCCGGGAATTATCACCAGCCCATCTATGGGAGGCTTGTGCCAGGATGGCCATGGGGAGGCTGGTGCAGTGGGAGTGGTGTAGCAGCTCCCTGTGGCTCTGTCCCTCGGGCACAGCAAGGGGAGTAGAGAGAGGCCAGGGGATGGTCTGGATGTGGGGCCCTGGAGGGAGTGTCTGAGAATGGACGGGCTGGAGGGATAGGAGTATATCGTTGTGCATGTGTAAATGGAGGCTGCACGCGGGTGGTCGTTCATGGGGCGGTACGTGTGCGTGGACTGTCGAGATTGCGGTGACGAGTGGTTTTGCTCGAAGCAGACCCAAGCCCTGAGACCGTCAGGCTCCAATGTCCAAAGGGCCGAGAGTTAGGTGTTTTCTCTGCTGTGGGAAGTGAATTTGCCGTGTTGCGGGTAGGGCGGGAGTGCCTTCCGTTACGGAGCTGTGAGGAGAAGGAGGAGATCTCGTCTGGTACTGAGAAGCTGGGTTAAGGACCAGGTCAAAGTGGCTCCAAGCCATTTAAAACACTGCTTTGACCCCTCATGCCTTCCCCCACCTCTCAGCGTCCCTAGCAGAATTCATGAAGGTGGCAAGCCCCAGCTCCATCCGCATCTCAGAGCGCTGAAATCTCTCAGGTCTTGGAGGGTGGGGAGGGCAATGCAAGTCCCTTATGCAAGGGAGAAGGTCCCTTGGTAGCAATGCCCTGGCACTAACCCTCCAACAGGCCAAGCTCTCTGCATGTTTATATCTCTTCCCGAGGCGGGCAGGAGTGTGACACCAGGGCTGTCCTGGGTCATGAGGAGGAGAGCTGTCTGTCTTGATAGGCTGTCCTGGGAGTCACTGTCTCAATCCCCGAATGCTTGTGACTGGCTCCTGAGAAGAAGGGCGTCAGTGTCCCAGCTGCAAGTTAGCAGAGAATCTATTCGCTTCCATTAGAGTCAGTAAAAATTGTGCATTAATGTAGCACTCGTGAAGGTGACAGGCCAACCCACAACCCCAATGGTGTTTCAGGCCTGTGCCCCATACAGCTCTGCCAGTGCCCCTCACTCCTGGCCTACAGCACCCCCAGCTATTCCAGGCTTGGGCTCTCCCTGCACTGATTTGCCAAGACTCCTCAATCCATTTCTGGGTCCCCCCACCACACAGATCTGCCAACGAACCTGGGCCCTGACCTGCAGAAACCTTACTATCCCAGTCCTGGCTTCTCTCCCCTTCTCCCTATAGCTCTGCCAATGCACTGCAACTCTCACCTGCCATCCCCCCACTACTCCACTCCTAGGCACCCACCTGCAGCTCCACCCATGTACCCCAAACACCCCCTGCTATCCTAGTCCAGTCCTGGGCTGCATCCAGCTCTGCTTGTGCTTTGAGGCATCCTCTTTAAAGATGATCCCTGCCTCCAAGCTGCTGCCTTCCTCAGCAGAGCCAGGATGCAGGCCCAGCTGTCCATCCATCACTATCAGAGCTTGTGTCCAACAGAGCTTCTGCTGGTTCCAGTTGATCTCTCCTATCATGCCAGATAGCCCCAGGTTCACACTCTGCCCCCTGTCCCCATCAGAGCCATGCAGAGAACTTCCCCCCGGGGTGGTGTGTCTCTCCCCAGTGGAAGCGTGACACAGACCGACCACCAAACAGCTGAATCAGGCGAGAGTGTGAAACTTGCAAACAGCTCCATAAATTATCAGGTTGTAAAGCCCCCGCCCCTCCCTCTCCTCCTGGGTTTGACGTGTCCAGCAGTGTGTTCCAGATGGCCAGGAGGGGCGTAGGAGGTACCATCTCTGGCACTGTCCCATGGGCTGCATCAGCCCTGCTGTGAGCTCATCGCTGCAGCTAGATTGAGGGATCGATGCCCCTGGAGCATTTAGCTATGTTTCCATCTGTGCCCAGTGCAAGCAGCATTTACTTCCAAGGTCGGCCCCAGCAGGGCTGGGGAGAGAGGACCCTCCGGAAAGAGACTCTGGATGCAGAATATTGGAGGGTGGGGGCACCCTGTGGGTCAGGAGGGAGGTGCACCAGCAGAGCCCTGGATGAATCTGGGCCATTGATCTCTAAACTCCCATGCTTTAGCCTAGAAATTCCCGGGGCATTTGTAGCATGAAAGTTCTGGGCTCCAAGGTGAGATCAGCAGGCAGAGCTGCTGGAGCAGGACGAGGGAAGGAAGGTCAAGACCGAGCTGCCCTCCCCTTCAGCATCCACGCCTATAGAAGTCGATGGCAGAGTGAAGTAGCCATGAAGCTGCTGGAGCCTGTCCTGCCCCCACCCATTTGAGATGAGAGGTGAACTTCATGCCTCAGCTGAGAAGGCCCTTCCCCAAATGCCACAGAAACCTCCCCATTCCATGCAGGCCCTGCTGCTCCTCGGCCTGGTGGAGGGAATTCGTATTGCCTGGCTTGGACCTGCGGAGGGGCTCTGCTCAAGCTGGGCTATCTGGCCCAGGGTGTGGGTGAGGGACCCCCGTGGCTGGACTCCTTTCTTTGGGATGCTGCAGGCCAAAGCCCTGCCTCGTCGGGGGTGTTTCACAGGCTGGCTTGGTACAATCTCATTTCAGATTAGAATGCCTCCTCCTTTAGTACTCAGCAAAACTGCCCTGAGTTGACATGGGCCTCCAGCTCCAAGTTCCATCCCATCCCTCTGCCAGGGGGACCATCACACAGGCCCTTATGAGACTCTCCCACTAAGGGCCTTATCCGGCTCCCACTGCAGGCAGCAGAGTTTTGCTGTTGATTCGACAGGAGTTGGGTTGGGTCCTTGGAAGCCAGCCTGTAGCCCAGTGAGACACCTGCTGCTGGAGGCGAGTCTGTAAAATGGGGTAGGAGCTGCCTGGGAAACAAATACATTATAGACCAATATGCAACACCACTTCCTAAAAAAGGGTTCAGAGGTGCTCCTGGCAATGACAGGCCAATAAGCCTGATTTCAGTACCAGGCAAATTGGTAGAAACTACAGTGAAGAACAGAATTATCACATACATAGATAATCATGATTTTGTTGGAGCACGACTGTTCCCGTTTGTAAAGGGAAGTCACGTGTTCCCAATCTAGTAGAATTCTTTGCAGGAGTCAACAAACATGCAGATAAGAGTGATTCAGTTGATACAGCGTACTTGGACATTCAGAAAGCCTTTGACAAGCCCCCTCACCAAAGGCTCTTGAGGAAACTAAGTAGCCATGGGATAACAGGGAAGGTCCTCACATGAACAAGCAACTGGTTAAACAATAGGAAACGAAAGTTAGGAATAAATTGTCCGTTTTCACAGTGGAGAGAGGTGAACAGCAGGGTCCCCCAACAATCCGGCCTGGCACCGGTGCTCTTCAACTTGTTCGTTGAAGATCTGAAAACAGGAGCGAACAGTGAAGTGGCAAAGGTTGCAGACAATACAAAGTTATTCAAGTTAATGAAGTCCAAAGCAGACTGCCAGGAGTTACAAGGGGATCTCACGAAACTGGGTGACTGGGCAACAAAATGGCAAATGAAATTCAATGTTGGTAAGAACAAAGTAATGAACATTGGAAAAAAATCCCAAGTACAATAGAACTTTAAAGATACAAACACCAGAGTTACGAACTGACCCGTCAACAGAACACCATGTGAAAGCGGAAGTTATCAATCAGGCAGCAATGGAGGGGAAAAAAGAAAAAGCAAAGACAGGACTGTACTATTCTGTGCCTGTATTGCATCCTAAAGGTCGGCACATCTGGGTTTCCTGTCCCCAACTCCACTTGCCATGTGAGGGGCAGCCACTTACAGGCAGAAGGTGAAGACACTGAGGTTCACAGGCACTGCTGCGAATCCCTGCTGCCAACCCAAGGAAGCCCAGCTGGAGCATGCAGAGCAGAAGCACCTCCTCTCCCCCTCAGGAGGGGGACAAGAGCCTGAGAGCTGCTGTTGCAGCCAAATCCTGGCCTAAAGTGGGAGCAAGAGGCTGTGGTCTGGAGGAGTTTTAAAGGGCCACAGCCTGTGCACCGATGTGGCCCAAGCTTTGCCCATGGCTGCACTCCTGGGTTGTGGCTGCACTTCTGGGAGTGCAAGGGGCAGGGGAGGTGCACCCGCCCCTTGAACGCTATATCCAGTTCTGGTTGCATCTCCAAAAGGATATAGTGGAACTGGAAAAGATTCAGAGAAGGGCAACAAAGATGATCAAGGGAAGGGAATGACTTCCATACAAGGAGAGACTCAAGAGAGTAGGACTGTTCAGCTTGGAAAAGAGACGACTAAGGAGGGATGTGATAAAGGTCTATAAAATCATGACTAGTACGGAAAAAACGAATAGAGAATTGGTATTTACCCCTTCGCACAAATACAAAACCAGGCGTCACACTAAGAAATTAATAGGCAGCAGGTTTAATGCATACAAGAGGAAGTACTTTTTCACACGATGAACAACTAACCTGTGGAACTCATTGCCATGGGCTGTTGTGATGGCCAAAAGAATAACTGGGTTCAAAAAAGAACTGGTTACATTCAAGGAGGCTAGGTCCATCAATGGCTATTAGCAACCCTAAACCCCTGACTACCAGAAGCCAGGAGTGTATGCTCCCCCAGAAGCTCTGGTCTGGGCTGCTGTCAGAGACAGGATACTGGGCAAGATGGACCAGAATAGCAGCTCTTACGTTCTTAAGATCCCTCGGATTCCCCTGGCACGCCTGTAGCTGAGCCACAACCATCAGTGTAGTGTCCTGTAATGGAACTCTAGGGACATCTGCCACGTTCATGTCAGTATAATGCATGTGGTGCCGTACCCATGCACATGTGGTTGCGCCGGGTGCCTTACCTAGGCTTTGCCCATGCTGAGCCCTGCATCTATCTGCATCAGAGGAGCTGTATTCCCAGGCCCCAGGCTGTGTCACAGAGGCACGGTAGCCACATGCGGCCAGGTGCCACTGATATGCAAAGTAGCCAACAGGCTCTTGTGCTGTGGAATTGGCAAAGTCCCTGTGCCTTTGTAGATTCCCTGTAAACACCTTCCAACAAAAAGAGGATTATCTGTAGCTTGTTAGTCCTTGCAGGGAAGGAGAATCAGGCTCTTTGCTCTGAAATGTTCTCTTCTCCGGGATTACAAGATAATGCATATGAAATGCCATTAGCTCAGCCAGGTTTATGGATTATTTGAAAATCAAATTCTCGTAATCTCATCCGCCATCTGGCACCGGCACAGCAGTGGGAGCAGCCGGGAGCACCACAACCAGTGATGTGCTGCCGGGAGCTCCTCTGCTCCTTCCTGCCTGTGCCTGGAGCTCAAGGCCGGAGCCCAGCACTGGGGGCATCCTGGCCTTTTCCCAAGGCAGTGTGGATCCAGCCCGATGCCCAGTCTCTCTTTAGGTTCCCCCAGCCTGGCACACACACCTGGCAGCGTTAGCTTCTCCAGGCTCCCGTCCACTCACACGGAGACCCCACTCCTCTGCGCCCCCTGGATTGCCATGGCAGAGGCCAGAGCCTTAGTCGCAGCTCCCGTTGTTACGCTAGGCGGCTCTGACTTGCACCAGAGAGTGGGATAATCTTAATCTTAATACCCTCCCATTCCCGAGGGCACAAGCACAGAAAGGGGAGGCCTGTGACAGGAGCTGGGGGGACAGAGCCTGGCTCTCAGCTCTGAACAGTAGCCGCAGAACCCCCCGTTGCTCCCACAAGCGAGTGTGGCTGCAGGGGTCCGGAGGGTGGTGGCAGGTGGTCCTGTTCCAGGTTCCCAGGGCTAAACACCGCCCCCTGCTGGGCACATTCCAAAAGAAGCAGCAAAGAAGCATCTCAGTAAGACAGTATTGATCTGCTGGGCATTTCTCTTCTCTTAAAGGTTCATTTAGGGCTGTTGGAAGGTGCCACACTGAGATCCCTGGAGACCAAAAGACTAGGTCTATCCGCAGAGACGATGCTGCCTGGCAGCAGCAAGGCAAGCTCCTTGGACTCAGCCCTGCCCTGCAGCAGCACCCTCTGGGGGTCAATTGGGAGTTGAGTCTCCTTGGCCTCTCTGCTTGCACCCCACCCGGAGGCCCAAGTGGCGCCAGGCCTGCCGGTGCTTTTCTTTCCTTCCCTGGCTCCCTGCAGGGATTTCTGGTCGGGGTGTTGACTCCGGCAGCAGAGGGGGGCACTGGGCAGGGTGTGTTCTCCCTCAGAGCCCCCTGCTGACTAAGCCCCTCCCGGATTAACGGGTGTCATGGGGATGTGCCCAGTGGGTGGATGCCCCTGGTGCTCCCAAGGGGGCTGTAAAGTTCTCAAGATGAGAGGGAACTGACCCCCAGGGACACCTTGCTTGGGGTCACGGTGTATGTGTGTGTTTGTGAGTGTGAACAACCAGCGGATAGCCTAGCGAGCTAGTCGCTACCAGCAGGGCCGCACCCTGGAGCCAACATGCCCCAGGGAAGCAGCTTTCCCAAGCTCTGCTCCAATATATCTGTGCAGCCCGTTGATTGAAAGCCGGCAGCCAGGGGGGATTCTGGCCCCCTAGGAAGAAATGGAGACTCCTGGCTGGTCCACCTGAACCCGCCAGGCCACGTGACTGTTTCCTTTGCACTAATGCACTTCGCAATGATGTCGTGGCTGGACAGAGCGGGCTGAGGGGTCAGGACTCACTGCAAGATGCTGACGCAGAGATTCTGCACAGGAGGTTGCATTTCCTTATGACTATGAATCTGGAGCTGTCACAGTGAATCTGGGCTGCGTGCTGGGGCCGGAGGCTCCCATCGTTATCGGGATCAGGGAGCCAGCGATAAATCGAACTGTTCGCTGTGTGTAATGCAAGTGTGGACGTGAGCTCTCTGCATGGGGCAGGCAGCATTGGTGCCAACCCAGGAGTCGTCTGTGCCATGGCCTGGGCTGGGGCGAGCAACTCGAGCTCTCATGGCAGAAGCCTGGCTCCCTGGAGCCAGTCACAGCCTGGCGCTTCAGCTCCCCGGCGGGCATCTTCATATTCAAAGCAATGGGCAGCACGTGAGGTGAGCAGTAGGCAAAGGGACGGTGTCTCTGTGGGGTTGGAGCTTGAATTCTCCAGCTGACGCCTGCTCCAGCTGTTACTGCTGTGCCAGTGGTTGGCAACCCTGCACGACACACACAAGCCCAGTCTCCCCATCTCACTGAGTGTGTCAGATTCACCTGCTTGATGGACTGTTCCACACGAATCCCCAGCCGGGCCCCAGAACCTCTTCCCTGAGGGCAGCTGCAGCTAGGAGGCGCAGTGGGATCCTGGCTGTGTGACGGAGGCTCTGTGGTGCTAAGAGTCTGACCCTTTGCTAGCCCCCAGGACTTTCCCCTTTTCTCTTGAGTGATGGGTAAACGGGGCCATCTGGCCCCAGCTTCCGAGTCCACTTCTGTGTCTAACCCAGGCATCTCGGTGTCTAACCCAAGCTTCTGGTGAGCTTGAGTCACAAACGTCTCTGTCTGCCCTGCCCCACCCCACTCCTGTCATCCCCTACCAGGCAATTCTGGGGGATACCCCCTGCACCCTCTGCCCCCAAGCCCATCACCTCCCTCTGCCACAGACTCTCTAGGCTTAGGGGGGGCACTGAGGGCAGAAAGGCCGTTTGGACCAGAACAGGGACTATTCTCAGGGCCTGCTGACACTGAAGTGCCTTGGGTAAGATGTCCCTGCAGCCCTAGAGCCCCTGTGGTGCTGGCTGGGAGTTGCTGCCAGCCCCGGGGCTGCTAGTTTGGCTCAAGTGCTTTCAAGGGCTGAGTCTCAAATGACAAAGCCCCCTGCGAAGAAAGAGAAGCCCCTGCAGGGCTCCATCGTTCTGCCATTGGAGGGAGATCCCCCATGGCCAGCGTGAGGGGCCCCGGGGAGAGCCTGTCTCCTGCCCGAGGCCTGTAGTGCAGAGAGATCGTTATTACTGGAATCAGTGGCACAGCTGATGACGGTTTCTGCCCTGCCTCAGCCCCACACCCAGCATTTGTGCCTCGAAGAATTGAATTAGTCCTGGATTTTCTGATGGAGCTAATTTGCAGATGTAAGTGGCATTTTCACTTTCTGATTCTTGCCTTACACACACACACTGCACACAGCCACGTGTACACACACACTCCCACCTTCCCACACACACAGTACACAGCCACCCACGCTGTATACACACTGCACACACACAGTGTATGCAGCCACACACAAAGCCACGGTGTGCACTGAAACACAGCCACACATACACACAGAGCAACACACACAGCTATCTGCGTACTCACAGCTACACATGCTCTACACTCTGCCTTTCCCAACCCCCCTACATGTATCTACTCTTCACACACGCACAATTCCACACCACTCCACCATTGCATCCAGCTACGTAGTCCCCCTACATACACATGTACCCATGCACCTACCTGCACCCTCCCTTGCACACTGTTGTACTCACCCTCACATCTTTGCCCACACCTCTGCCCACCACGGCATGGAACCAGGGCACAGGAGCAATGGGGCAGGCTGCTGAATCCCCTCAGTCCAAGCTTGGACACAAGCACTTGGATCTGGCTGGGGTTTATTGGCTATCTCCTCGTCATCCATGCACGCCGCTGCCCTGGAGACATGCACCTGCTGTTCCCACGCGCACTGCCTGAACACCTGAGCGCTGGGCTGAAGAGCTGAGATCGGCCAGAGCTGGACAATAGGCTGTGGGGCCAGGCAGCGCTGCAATGCAGAGAGCTGGGCTGTGGCTGGCTTCTTTCCTGCCTGTGCTTTCACCCTGTTCCCTGGGGCTAAGGCAGAGTTAATGCCACTCCGGGCTCCATGTTCATTGTTTTGTTGCATTTTCAGAGCCATTTTGCCCAGTTCACAAGGGATGTTTTTTTACTGTCCAGCTCTGCAAACTGCCCTGGGCTCTGAGCATCAAGCTGGGCCCGGTCTGGATCACGCATCATAATCACTGATAAAGATCCTGACCCCAGCCCAGCCCTGAGCCATGGGTGAGCTCAGAGGAGGGGCTGAGCAGGCAGGCCATGCACCTTTCCTATCCTGGGGCTGCCCAGTCGCACCCAGGCGGTGACAGCTCCCCGGGTGCTGTGACAGCCAGCCCCTCCCAAATAAGGCTAGGCAGGCTCTGGCAGTGAGGTCAGGCAGCAACGGGGGCACAGCCCCCACTGCTCTACTCACATCCCAGACTCAGAGCCGATTGGTGTGGCTTCTTCTCACAGTGCAATCCTCCTGGTAGAGATTAATTGTGTCCATATTTTCACAGTCTGTTGACTGTTCCTACAACCTTGAGCCAAGGGCTATCACGTGCCTCATAATCACAGGCGCTGCACTTGCAAGCGGAGAGTTATGGATCCGAGAAGGGACTCTGTTAGTGTGCCGGCTCCCTTACCGGACAAGATGGGGAGCCCTTGGCCAGGAACATCAACACCTGCAACTGATCCCAGTTCCATGGGCCTCCGGGACTCTTCGGGAGCCCTGGCTTCAGGGGCAGGGGCCCTGATTCGGGCTGAGGGACCCTGCTACCAATTCCCTGGGGAGTGGAATTGTCAGGCTGTCATCATGAGCTCAGCAACCCCCCCACCTCCTGGTGGAGATTGCCTGCCTTGTCATAAAGCTCACGCCTGTCAACCTTTTGCAAAGGAGATGAGGGGCACTGAGAGCGCCTATAGGAGGGGGACCTCGGGGGGGATGTTGCCTCTTCCCTAGCTGGGGCTGGGGAGGATTTCAGCTTTTTATCCTTGCTGAATCAGCCAAATCCCAATTTAATCACACTCAGAAGTGGCCTCAAGTTTTCACCTTAAATACTCCTCTCCCAGAGGATTTGTCCTTATTCCCCTCAGCTCCAGGGCAGGCCAAGGCAGGAGTCCCCAGCCCAGTCTTCTGCTCTGGGTTCAGACTCCTGGCTTCTTCTCTGAGGCACACTGAATGCTTGTAGTCTTGCTGCTTCATCGAAGCAGAGGAGAGGTACTCAGAAAGCCCAGGACACAACCACTTAGCACGGAAGGAAATTCATGCAAGGACTGGCCCCCCCTGGTTGCTCCAGGCAGGTATGGGGAGCGAGTCGCTCGCACCAAGCCCTGGAAGCCCTGTTAGCAGGCAAGTGCTATCCACCTCACCTGGTTCACAGCCAGCTAAGGAGCTGGGCGGGGCACCCCAGCATGCCCTCCCACAGGCTCAAACCCAGCGCCTGAGCCACTCTGTTGGTGAAAGGCAAGCCATGGTTAAAGCAGATATGGAGAGAGGGGGCTGCTGCCTGGATGACAGGCAGGGAAAATTGTTAATTCTCTGGCAGTTAATAACCGATTATCCATGAAAAAGGGCTCGCAACATGCCGTGTGTGGTATCACTCTGAAAAAAAAACAACCTCTAATTGAGTCTGTTGGTTTTCAGCACTGGAAGCCAGAACGCAGAGCACACCCCATGCTGTTAGCTGTCCAGCAGGGGCGCTCCCCCTGCAAAGAGACAGACACACACAGTGGGGTAGCCAAGCAGAGGGGAAGGCCCTGGGGCAGAGAGGGGGAAGGAAGGAGTAGTGGGTCTGGGGGAGAGGGAAAGTCCCTTTCTATCACCCTCCCTCCAAGAAGCACAAGGCACTTGACAGGCATTAATGAGTTCAGCCTGTCTATGGAGGATCACACTCCCTATTTTACAGGTGGGGAAACTGAGGCACAGGGCATAGACATGAGGCCCAAGGCCACGCAGGAAGACTGGAGCAGCCTGAGGAACATGGCCCAGAGGTCCTGACTCGCAGCCCTGTGCTCTAGTTACTGGACCATCTTCCCCCGGCTGGGATTGTGAGCATGTGTGTGCACAAGTGGCACGGTCTCCAGGGGCTGCTTTCACGCCTCCCTCCATTACCGCCTGGGAGATCCCCAAACCTCCAGCATAGCTGTGAGCTGGCTGTCCCCTGTTAGCACTGCTCCAGGAGGTGCGCCAGCCAACTATTACTTCTGGATTTAAGAGGACCAAGTGGGTTAATGGCCATTGGTAACATGTCTAGCTGTGTCAGCTAAGGTAAAACCACACACTTCAGGGCTCCGGCTGATTGGAATCAGGGACTTCCTGACCTTATACCTCCTTGCACAAATGGCTAGATGTCATTGCTTCTTTCAGAGTAGGGGTTGCACTTCCTCTGAAACGTCAGCTATTCGCTCCTGCCAGAAATAAAGTGCCAGATGAAATAGGTCAGTGGCTTGATGTAGTGTGGAAGAAGTAGGAGCGTGAACTCAGTAGGCCTCTGGTCTGATCTGGGGTGGCAGGAGGTGGGCAGGTAGACTAGCAGGGTCTGGATAGCCTGGTTAGTAGGACTAGATAGACAGGTGGGGTGGGGTTTCCACAAGCCCCTGGAGTTAGTCTAATTCTGTTCACGTTGGCTAGGTGCTCTGAGTCTGTTCTGATGTGGCAGGAGGTGAGATGGAGAAGCCTGTCTGGTCTGATCTGTGACAACAAGCCTATGCTCCTTTCTATTGGCAACATGGAACCAGATTTACAGTGAGTGTCTCTAGCCGTATAATGCAACACACACAGTGAAACCCGTTTGTAGAGACCTGGGTCAGAGGGATATTTGGCTTGTCATATCCCCAATGGTTCTGGTGTACTTCAGTGGACATTCTTGAAGCTTTGCTCCACACTGGGATTTGAGCTTTGGCCTGGAGGGAGTCTCCAGCCAGAGGATTTGCAAATTCCCTTCTTTTTCCTTTCTTGGTTGGTGTTTCTAAAGAGGAAGGGGGATATTTCCTCCCGGTGATGGAGCAAGAGAGAGAACGCTGGGCTAGAGACCTGCACTCCAAAGGCCCTGCTGGAGCCCCTTCTCCCGGTCTGGAGGCCAGGGGTCACCCATGAGCAGAGACACCCCAGGGAGGCTGCTCTGTGATGATCATTATTTCCAAGTGGCAGCTCCTTGAGGACTGGGGACAGGAGACAGCTTGGTGGCTGCTGTGCAAACACAAGAGTTCCCAGCCCTGGGCAGCTCATGGGAATAGTTACCAGCCTGTTCCTAGGCCTCAGGGGAGGGGACGGGCAGGGGGTGTTTCTGCTCTATTTGCTGTTAGGCTGGGATGTCTGGTCATCCCTCTGCCAGCCTGGGGATGGCCACAGGTTACACAGGGACTGGGGTGAGGGACAGAAAATCAGAGGAGATTCACACCTGCTATAAGCAGTGCCCACGGGAGCTTCTGGGCCAGAGGGAGCAGTGGTGTACACGGATCTGGTGTAAGGGGCTAAGTCAGGTGACTGGCACCAGCTGGGCTGCAGAGGAGGAGATGGGTGGCAGGACAAGCAGCGAGCCGGAAGTGTCACAAAAAAGCAGCTCCGCCCCTGAGAAAAGCACAAATCTCCTCTTGCCAATGTGCCTCCGCCAGACCTGAGCTGGAGGGACCGCGTCTGAGGCGAGCTCGGTCAGTACTTGGGCTCTATCTTGCGGCTGTCTGCCGGGGGGATGGGAAGGGAGCTATTGCCAGTGGTGATGGTGTGTTTTGGGGTGTGACCTCCCACTGCACGCAGCCGTCAGATGGGAATGGCTTTCACTTGCTACTCACCTGGTTTGGATATGAGCCAGCTCCATGCACCGGGGGCGGGGGAGGAGGGAGGGAACGGGACCCCTCTCTCTCTCTCTCCTCACCTGCATATCCAGTCCCTCTGCCCCAGCATCTTAGCATCTCCATCCCCGAGTGCTCTGACCCCATCACACACAGGGCCCTGCCTCCATCCTTCCTGAGGCGAAGGGGGCAGGAAGCAATCCTGCCTGTCCTAGATTCAGAGATTCCAAGGCCAGAGGGGACTGTTGTGGTCATCCAGGAGGAGCACCTGTATAGCACAGGCCACAGAGCATCCCCAAACTAATGATTAGAGCGTACTGTACTGTACTGTACTGTACTCTAGCCTGGGCCTGGTTCTAACCTCGTTTCCCCTGGCTTGGCTGCAGCGAGCGTTTTCCCACCTGGCTCCACAACTTCGCCACAGTTTCTCCAGACATGAAGCCTGTTGTACTGTAGAGCAATATGGCTTGTTCCAGGAGGGCTGAGCTTTTTACTCCTCTTCATCAGATCCTTTAGTGCTGCTGGAGCAGCCCCTGCTGTTGTCCAGTTGCTTTGGGATCTGGGGACTGACATCAGCTATTATATCAATAGTGATGTCAACATAAGTCTCTGGGGAAAGGTCAGAAGATCCACAGTAAAGTCTGGGCAGGGGTGAGCTACGGTGTTTAAGGGACCTGGCCTCACACGCCATACTTCATTTCCAGGGCCAGAGACCAACTTCTGTCTTAGGCCACCAATAAAAGTGACTTTGGTAGATGCCATCCAGCTCCCTTTGGGACACCTCACACAGGGCAGAACAATTTGCTACCATGGAATCCATGTTCCGAGGGCAACCATGGCTCAGGAAAAATAAATAAATAAATAAATAATAGGTCTAAGTAAATGCAAGTGTCATTCCCATAAGTAATCAATTACTAATGATACAATCACAGCATTGTCTGCATCAATACAAAATTACTTGGCTTTTCAGTAACTTGTAGTTTTAATTAAATATATCTTTAGATTTTCTTAAAAAAAAAAATTCCAAGTCATTTTTTATTAGTGCTACAGAATAAAATAATTGTGTAATTAGTAAATATTAATGGGTCACCCCTGGAAGGATTATTTCCACCTTGTAGCTGTTTATGAAAATATGCTTGACTTCTAGAGCGCTGCAGACAGGACTGAGGTGCGTGGGTAGAGCTGAGCGCACATGAGCTCCTGCGGGAACAGCAGGTGGGGCCTGCAGGTCAGGATCGAGGCACAGCAGCAGATCTGTGTGAGCGGGGTTTGAGACTGGAGCAGCAAGAGGTACTGCTGGTCAGGACTGAGGTGCATTGGCAGAGCTGTGCATGAAGGGGAGCCCAGAGGTGCTTTTGATCAGAATCAAGGTGCATTGGGGGAGATGCTTTCTTTGATAACCAGGACATCACAATAATGTGTAGGTCCAAGGGCCGCAACTCTTGGGGGTCTTGGCTGGAGAAAGTCATGCATCCTGTGATATTGCCAGGCTTATATAATCGCGGGGGGGGGGGGGGAGAGAGAGGAGACACTTTGCACATAAGGAAAACCATTCTGCTAGCCATGCAGTCAGCATGGTTAGCCCAACCAAAGGCAACCCGTTTGTCTATTGCCAGGAACAGCTGGATCCATGGAGGATGCACTTGCCTAGGGGAAGCCAGGGAAGTACAGAGAGGGGAACCAGGAAGGAGTGGGAGAGCCAGAGTGCATGAAACATCAGGACCTTTCAATTTTTATTTTTTAATTTTTTAAAGATTTGGTTTTCACAAAATATTTTCCCCCTTAATTTAAACCATTGTTTTTCCAGGGAAATGTCATAATAAAAGCCCATGTGTTTCTAACTAAAGGGCAGCCTGTGCTGCATAAACCAGTGGGGCTTCCTGTTTGGACGAGATTCCTGAACTGTTTCTTCTAGGAGTTTATAACAACAAAGTGCAAACACCCTCAAGCCCCACACAGCAGCCCAGTACTTGTTTTGTGCCAGGGCCAAGTGGACCAGGAGCCCCTTGAGCTGCCCTAGAGGAAGAACCCAGGCTCTGTGAGTGATTCTGCACCACAGGGTGATTTCTTCCCTTCCTGATACTCAGCCCCTGCTGGCTTCCTCTTCCTGCCTCATTCCCCTTCCAGCAGGGCAGATTGCTGGCAATGACCCAGCTCCGTGTGGCCTCGGAGCGACCCCCTGGGCATCCAATCCACAGCTGATCCAACCTTGCTAGGTCCCATCAGTGCTTCCACAGTCGTACCTCCTCTGCTTTCCATAGAGAGGGAGTGGTTTGGCCAGTGAAATCTGGGGCTCCCCCCCCCCCCACTCCCTCTGAAGCCTTGCGAGGGCCAGTGTGCACCGCACTTTTCACTCCCTCCTCCATCTCAGGGGAAGGCCCACCTGCTCAGATCCCATGCCCCAAAGTGCTGGTGGCAGGGAGGCTCCGACACTCCCAATTAATCGTCATTAGTTAATGTTTGCCGAGCGCTTGGGCAATGCACAGGCGTCTTTTCTAATAGCCGGACACCCCCTCCCCCCACTTCCCTCTCCGGGACTCAGCTCCATGTATCATTCTCAAACCAGCAGCTGACTTGCTTTTCTCTGCACTGTAGGGGTTAGTCCTGTCTTACAGGTATATCCTCAGCACCAGAACAGAGGACATGTCTGGGTGGGGGACTGGCTGCAGAGCCCCTTTGCCCCCACCCAAAGTCTAGGCCCAGTTCTGCAGTATTAATACAGCCATCAGGGCCCTTCTCCACCACAAATGTCCCCTGAGACCATGCAGGCCTTCTTTTCAGCACAGATAGGATTTTAACCATGTCCTCGGCTGACGTTAAAGTCTCCAATTGTTCAAGACCCTGTTGTGTTGGGGGAAGAGATGCAGGCCAGGACACTCGGGTATCCCAAACTCTAAGATAAGGAAGAATGTTCCATAGTTCTGGGATGAGCTGGGCCGGGACCGGAACCAAACAGTGCTCACCTTTGAGGAAGTTTGGGTCCAGAGTTATATCTGTATCAGATCTTCCCCACCCCTATTAATGAGCTGAGCCAAGCCCGCTGCTCTGAGCGCTCTAACCTCGGAGTTCACGGGCGGGGCTGCGACTTGGGGGAAGCTCATCTCCACTGCTGGTGAAGGGTGTCGGCCTGATAGCGATGGAAACGGGAGTCCTCTTCTTAGTGCCAGAACATGTGAAGCTTGGGCCACAGCAATGAAACCTCCCTTTGCCACTGTGCCACTTCTGGGAGCAGTTCTGTCTCCATGGCCCACCTGGGACGTTTCCCCTGAGATTGCCAACCAGGGAGACGATTAGTGTCCACTGTGATTGTGGTTCTTCTGCTGTGCCTATCTGGCCTGTTGGGAAATGGACTGAAACCCACCAGCTCATTTCATGTGGGCCACTGATGGTAATTGTGGATGGTAACAACTTTCAGTTTTTACTAACCTGGATTTGAACTTGTAGCCTAAAGGAGCTGTATCCATTACCAGTCCCCAGGGGGAAGTGTAGCTTCCACCTGGATCAGACATAGCAGACAGAAGGGAGCTCAGGATGACAGCTCCTTGGAAGGACAGTGCATCTAGCAGCGTAGTATGAGGATTTCAGTATTAGCCATTTTCTCCTGCTCATAATCCATCCTTCCTGCTTTTTCACTGTACTCCGCAGTTTCTTCATTCTTCAGGAACCTATCTCTGTGAGGCCTCTTCCACTCTCTCACAGTTGCTGCGGCAGTCTCCTTCTCCGATTATTTATTCCACAGCGTTTGTCCCGTATGATGGAGGAGGTCTCCCCCTGGTTATGTCCCATAGCCCCACACACCAGTGTGAACAACCTTCCCCCATCTGGGCTACCAATCTCCTCAGTGCACCTGAAGTGTCTACACTGCCCATGAACCTAAAAGCCTGTTGGGGGACTTGAACTCGTGATCTCAGAGATTCCAGCAAAACTTGAACCAAGGGGAGACTGTAGCAAGAGCACCCCAGGAATCTGGCACCCCCACCAATCATCCAGAATAACCCATCAGTTGCCCTGGCCAGCATTGCACAGCCCATTACTCCTCAAATCTCCAAGTGGACTGAATGTGGCAGTGAATCCATTAAACACACAGGGAGCAAGTCCTTGGAAACAGGAGTTCAGGGTCATTCTAGGCGGAGTTATGGAGACAGCTTCCCCTCCTGACTGCACCAAAGCAAAGAGCCTTGGCTTGGTGTCTGTCCAGAGACAGGTCTAGTTAATTCATCAGAAGGCTTGCCCTGTCTGCCGCATCGCTGAAATGAAGGAGCAGAAGACTCTTGCCAGAGAAGCTTTCTCCATTAAAGAGGGGAAAAACCAACTCCCTGCACAACTCTCAGAGCCTGTAGGACATTATAAAGCTTTCTGAGATCTGTGTTTTGAAATACGAACAATCAGGATTAATGAGACTAAAATTAAATGTTTTCAAGAAAAGTGCCCAACTCTTGGACTGGGAGATGGATCCATGATCCCTGGCAGGATAGGTAGCACATGTTGCCACATCTATTTTCTATTTTGAAGCCCTGCTAGCACAGGTAATGTTAGCGCAGGTATGTCTACCTGAGCTGCGATCACACTTCAGGTTGCAGTGTAGACATACCCGTGGGCTCTTCAGTGCCTAAAGCACTTTTGAAAATAGCATTTAGGCTCCAAAGTCACTTAGGAAAGTTTGGCAATATTACCCAAAATCTTTTCTCTTTGGAATAACTTTTTTTAAAACCCATATTTAGCATTTCTTTTGGCCTTAGGTTTTGTAACTGAAACGTTAGGACAAATTTGACTGGACATTGCAAGCCAGTCCTATAATAAATCAGCCAGCTAAATTGAGCAACTTCACTCTGAGGTTCTCTTCCCGTACACTCACAAGTGACCCGGCAGTAACAAATCAGTGCCCACTAGAGACCCTACAATAACAAGGCAGCGTGCACACAGCCAAATGCTCATGATGAGCAATGACATGGTTTGGAACACACTGATATTCCCACTGACGTGTCCTTTCTGAGGGCATCAGCATCAGCCGTCCTTTTAACTGTGAAGCGATAAAGATGACTCATGAACCATTCAGGCACAGGCAGTGTCAGTGCCTTAATGGTCCATCGGGTTTCCAACATGCATCAGCAAAATCAGGGATGGGCAGGGAAAAGAGAGTCACATAAAGCCCTAATTTCTAGGGAATGGATTATGGAGACAAGAAAAACTCTGTGTTCCAAGCATGCTTCACTTGTGACATGGGACATCTCTCTTGGAGACCCAATCCCCCTCTATCCTTCAATCAGGGAATCCACTCATTGTTATCACTGTAACTGAGTGATATTAGAAATGTTAATTCTAGAAACTCTTTCCACGGGGGTAGAAGTTTTATGTCTGTTAATAGCATGACGGTCACATCATCCTCACCTTTCTGCACTAACGGTTTTGGGTATTAATTCATGGGACTTGGCAGGCTGGGATCTGTGTCCTCCAGAATTGTTACAAGGGAATCTGCTGGGGTTGTTAGCCTTGGAGAGAGAAAACCAGAGCTCCTGAGAATTCAGAAATGAGCAACAAAGATGATTAAAAGGCTCAAGGATATTGACACACAAGGATGGGGAAAGATGAAAAGAGCTAAATCTCTATAGCTTGGCTAAGTGATGCCTGCAGTTGGGACAATCACCATCTCTAGGTGTTTGGAGGTTGCAAACACCCAGGAGAGAGAGGAAGGGCTGAGGAGTATCCAAAAGCATGTAATGACCATCGGAGGAATGGGATGAAGCTGAGCGAGTAAAAATTTAGGATGAGTAACACGGAAAATGTCTTGGCTGCACTGATTCCTTAGACTGGAATTTGTCTAACACCCAAGGGCAGTGCTATCACTGAGACATCTTAGCCTGGGCACCTAAGTAGGCTGTAGGGAACAATCTGGTAGTGGCAGGGGATAGACCTGATGCTGCATAAACCATCTGGCTTGTCCGACGATCTGACAAAGTCCTTTTCTTCAAATCCCTCCTCTGGCATCCTCTCACTTTCTGCATCCAGTTCAGCCTCCTTGTCCTCAACTTCAGGGCTCTGCACTGCTACAATTCCTCACGCTCCTGTCTTACAACTTCACTCTGCCTAAGCTGCACCCCCAGCCACTCCGTTGGTTTCCTACTCCTACTCTCCTTTCTGTGTTTTCTTCTTTACCCCTAGAGTCTCCTCTCTGACCTGCTCTGACCGGCCTCCCTCCACCCTCTCTTCCTTTGAATCCCTCCTTAAAACCACCACCCCCTTTTTCCGTAAGGCCTATGAACCCCAAATACACCCCAGCCACTCACCAAGATCACAGCACCCTGCCTTGCTGCAACACTGGTCGCCCAGTGCATTATCTGTGCAGTTAGTTTTATCTGGGAGCACTGGGAGACAGGATCCACATCTCTTCAGTGTTCTGCTGAGCTGAGCAAGCTGCCAGCCCAGGGCAATTAACACCCAAACAGTCTGGAATCCAGTTGGTCTTCTGGGAAGAATGAAACTGACCTTGCAGTAGGTGCCTGAGCCCCTTGGAGACCTGACAAAGGAATAGGTTGCACTGTAATGATTTCCTTTCCCAAGCTGGCTCTGAAGCCTTTTGGGCTAGTTTTTGAAGAGCGTTTCATTGCATGTAGAGCACAGAGATAGAACAGTGCACAGGATATATTTTCCCATGCAGCAGGGTCCACAAGATGCCACCTCTCCCTCTGGAGTCCCCGCAGCTTCTCCAGCAATATTAAAAGACACACACAGAGATTTAGAGAAGGAGTGAGGATGAAAGAGAGAAAGATAGAAGAGCCTGCCAGGTGTGGGCAGGAAACACCCTGCATTTTATCCCACCGGCTCCCTCCTGGTGACTCGCCCCAAACAGTCTCAGGAAAATCCTGTGTAAATGGAACATAAATGTTTTATGAATCCAGTCCTGGCAGAGTAAATTAAAGGGTCATTAATGGGCTCATTAAAGAGCTTTGCACTTTGTACTGAATTATGAAAACTATCATGCAGTGTTAAATGAAATGGGGTTTTAGGAGAGATTTTAAAACTCTTTTAACTAGTTCTCTCTGTCTTGCTCTGTTTTTTTTTTCCCTGAGAAATGTCTTTTGAGAGGGCCGCCTGTAGTGCTACAAACTAGATTTCAATTATCAATCTTCTTATGTTCCACTAATTGCCCAGAATTTGTCTCGAGAGCTGCCTGAGGTTCATGCTGACGAAGAAAGGGCCCCTTTGTTTCTGCTTAAAATGGTGGCTTCCTCCACCTCTGGGAAGATGTTGAGCTGGGGGTTACCTATATGGCGGTGAGAGATGCGGGTGCTGCCATGGGTGCTGGGGCTGTGGGACATGAGAAGCAGGTGGCGTGGGAGGGTAGCAATGCTGAGCTTGCCATGACTTTGCCTTGCGTCACACCCCATTCTGTTTCTATCAGCACTTACTTAGATGCAAACTCTTGGTTTCTGCCAATGGAAATGGTTTTAGCTGTTACCAGCATGGGGTGAGTCCACACACCAGCTAGCACAGGGCACTGGGCTCATGTTGGTTGTTAAGAGAGGACGTTTCTGCACTGCCACAAAAGACACGGTGCTATTTGAGCACCGAGGCCCAGGACTGCAGCAGCATCTGCTGCTGCAGGAGGTGAATCGGCAGAGTTGTGTGGGGAACGCTCTGGCCTGGAATAACAGATGGTGCTGCAGGCCGGGGTTGAGGGGCATTGGCGGAATTATCTGTAGGTCCCAGGGCTGGAATAGCAGGAGGGGGCTGCAGATCAAGACTGACTTGCATTGGCAGAGCTGTGTGTGTGGGAAGCTGTTGCAGCAGCTGCTTACACTGCGCTTGCCTGTAGCCTGCACCATCAACCCTTTGCTCTTTAGAGCAGTAAAACAGCCATTGCAAAGACCAGAGCCGGCTCAGGTAGAATGACAACAGATGCTAAGGTCATCAGATAAGCAGCTGGATCAGAGAATCAGTGGAGTCTGTCTCCTCATCTTTGCTGGTCTCATATCTAACAAATCTCTCAGTTAACAGACTCGGATAGCAATGAGAAGTAAACAAAGCCATGAGAATTATAAATGCCAACAAGCACCAACGCTCTCCTTCCCCCATTGCAGAGGCCTCCTTCCCTTCCCGTCTTTAAATTGCTCCTTGATGAGGACTACTGGGGCCGCCTGCTGTGGAGCGGAGATGACTCGATATAAATACACATTTAATGTCCCAATAATTGTTACTATGAATAGATGCTAATTAAGAGGTTACTTTGGAGGGGGCTGGGCCTGCTGAAGCCATGTATTCCTGGCTGGTGGCTTGTTGTGTAGGCTCTGTCGGCGGGGACCAGAGTACAAAGGACCACGCCTCGCAGGACCACCGAGACAGGAGGCAAACGACTGGGAAGCAGGGTTTGTGCTGGCGTGTGTGTGGAATGCGTCACCCTGGTGCAAGCGCTTCGGTGTTCAAGCCTCTGCAGCTGCGAGAAAAGGACACACACAAAATCCAGAGGGGTAGCCGGGTTAGCAAAACAACGAGAGTCCTGTGGCACCTTGAAGACTAACACATTTATTTGGGTGAAAGCTGATGCCCAAATAAATGTGTTAGTCCTTCAGGTGCCACAGGACTCTCGTTGTTTTACACAAAATGCAGTTGCTGCCAGGTTTGGGCCTGAAGGTATCAGATCGCCACTCCTCACCTTTCCCTAGCGCTGGCTTTATCCAGGAGCCTGGCACCCAGCATTCCCTGATCAGCTGAGGATGGGACAAAGACTAGGCAAGAATCTGCTCACTAGAAATAACGTCAGAAGGCTCCTGAAGTTGTACCCAAGCATGGCCAGACACAGAGAAGGTCAGACTGTGACTCCACTTACTCCCCACGAGCAGTTACTTACACCAGCAGTCCCACTGACTGCAATGGCGCTATTTGGGCAAATAACTGCTGACCGCTGTGAGTTAGGGGTACCCAGTCTGACCTGGAGGTGACATGGGACCTTCAGCCCCAAAGCACAAGCCTCTGCCCTTGGGGCTAGAGGAGTAACCTTATTAACTGTAAGTATATGGCAGTCTGCTGTCCTTACTGAGACAGGCACAGTCCCATGCCCTAAGTCAGCAGAGTTATCCTGTGAGATACTTGCACATACTCTCCATATAGAGCAAAATATCCAGTCTCCATAGACTGGTTGAGCTGTTTCCTAAAAGACATTGAAGACATGAAGCACGTGTGACAAGACCCAGAGCATGGTTTAAATAAGCATTATCCATGGAGGCTGTATTTTCCCATGGTATTTACCTGGAGACACAATCGAATTCAAGCCCAGTGAAATATACATTTTTGCCCAAGCTGGGACCAGATTCTGTCATTGGTTTGCTGAGGTTCACAAACCTTTTGGCAAAGCCAGGGTGAATTTCAGATGAGCCTGGGGATAATACCTATAAATTTAGTAGCACAAGCCAAACTTGGAGGCTTCTCTTTGAGATTTTGGGCGCATTAAAACTCAGGGTGCAAGTCCACACTTAACCAAAGACAAGATTCATGAGGTCCTAAGACCCCAAATGTCTGTTTCTGCCATCTCTGTTGCTGATATCTCACCTATCAAATCTAAACCCAACCTATCTCTGGTATTTTAATGGAGTCCATGAGCATGGTACCTCTAAACTAGGGCCCACGCAAGATGAAGCTCTGCAAAGTCACAAAGCTAGTGAAATGTTTACAAATACTGAGATAAAAATGAATATGATCTGATTTCACAAGGTGTTGAGCACAAAGATCTCCTGTTGATCTCATTGAGAGATACCACCTCTCAAAATCAGAACATCCTGCTTTAACTGATGGGTGTAAAGTCTGTAAGTTTCAGGATCAGCGAAAAGCAAATTGGTGACCCCCAAATCCTCATTTGCTGAATTCTGTTTGCAGAGTTTGTTTCTAACAGAGAAAGAGTCAGATTTTCCTACATGCCCTGCACTCAGCAGCTCTCATCACTCTCTGCCTTTGAAAGCTACATGAGTGCATCCCTAAGGGGGTGGTTCACCCAGAAGTTGGAGATCATCACAAAATCAGCATAGGATTGGAACTGCTGCTGTCCCCAGGAGTCCTGCTGCTGGATTGTGACAGGAGAAGAGACTCCAGGCTTACTAGAGGGCTGGACAGTGCAGAGGCCACAACAAGAGAACAGTGTCCTTAGACGTGTGCAGTGAACCTACAGGCTTTATAATCAGATTTATCGCCCAGCCCAATTCACTTAGTGGCATCACGTTCCAGTGCTTGTGACATCATAATTCAGTCACCATGGGAACTGCTGTGATGTCACCAGCAGTGATTTAGTTCACTCAGGCAGCATGGGCTGTGGGAGGGGAAGAGATGAAGCAGAAAAGGGTCCAGATCCATGCCTAGTGAGTCCCTAGACAATGCAGTGTGTGAACATGCTCCATGCTGTTAATGCACAGATTTCCTGGTGATTAGCACTGATGTGCAGGGAAATTCAGCAGTGGGACCTGACAGCTGTATGGGGTTTCAGTGACCGACCTGCTTTATTAAAGTTTGCCGGAATGCCGGCTGTGGCTCACTATAAGCATCTTGGCCAGCACTTGGCATCCTTCATTGTATTTTTCTTGCTGGCTGAGAGATCCCATCTGTCTTGTGGTTTGCTTTTCTCGGAACTGAGGGCTCCTAGGTAGGAGCCTTAAGAGTTGTCCTGAATCACTTACAGGGAATGGGTCAGAGAGATTTTTCAAGGGCTCTCAACTCAGAAATTGCTGTGGCTTTCTTGTTCTGACTTTCTTGCCTGCTTCAGGCACAGGAGGTGGGGGAATCAGTGCCCTGGAGCCAAGGGGAACTGATTGAAGGGGATGCTGTCAGCCAGAGGGGCTGGCGCAGGAGAGTGGAAGGACACAGAGACCTCCAGAGAGAGAAAGAACTCAACAAAGGCACACACTGGACTGTTTCCTCCATAAGCCATTGGGAATAAGCTCCATTTCCACAGCTTACCAGCCAGTGAAGGATTCTGGTTGGGAATAAGCTGATCTCCTGGCTGACACCTAATTCTCCCCTGCTACAAGTGTTCCCTGTCTGAGGGTAGCTGTGGAGTTGTGGATAGAACACCGGCCTGAGAGTCAGGAGGCCTGGCTCTGCTGCTAACCTGTTGTGCGATGTTAGCCTGGCCCCACTTGGTGCCTCAGTTTACCCATCTGCACGAGGGCAATGATCCTTGGCCCCCACCGTGAGACGGACTGATGGAGGGCACTGTATAGTGTGACATATGAAGCGAGCAACTCCCAGCTGAGCAGCGAGGCTCCTACCACGCCAGCTCAGCCTGGCAGAACAGCCCTCAAAAGGAGCCTAGTGGCTTAGCTTTGACTGCAGTGGTAGAAGATGCTCACAGAGCCAATCCAAACAGCGGTGGAGGGAGGCCTGCGCTGACGGACAAAGGTTTCTCGGAGAAGCCACCTATTGGATCACATGACACCCCGAAGGCCTCCTGGAGGATTCCGAGACCAGGGATTTACCAGGTCTTTGCTCGGGGGGGTGAAGAACCAGCCAGTGACATCTGAGTCCTGGCATTATTGCAAGCAGCAGGCATAGGAGGAGGTGGAGATGACCCGTCTTATTCAGAACAAGGCATTTCACAGCGGTGTACCGTGGGTCTCTGGTGCCCAGGGGCCAATGCTTGTATTTGCGCCCCCTCCCCGCCTCCGGGCAGCGGCAGTGCCCCACAGAAGGGAGGGGGGTCTGCGGGCCCGCTTCCCGCTCTTCTCCACTTTCCCACCTGCTGTGGTGCATGTGGCTGGGAGCGGGAGTGACAGGGGCAGATGCCCCTGGGCTGCCCAGCGGTGGGTGTGTGTGTGTGACGGGTTCTGCCCTGGAGCCCTGCCGTTGGGTTGGCTGCCTGGCCTCTGCACGGCCAGGGTCCCTGTGTCTCCCTGGTGTCCTTAATTTCATTGATCCGGATACATACTTTGGAGCGGGAGCATGGGGACTGTGGCTGCAGGGGCTATGTCCATTGGGTAGTTTAGAGGCCCTCTAAAATTACAAAATGATGGAGCCCACCTACCTTCTCTTCCCCCCCAACCATGTGATGGGGTGGGGCAGAAGGGGATGGATCTCACAGGGTACTGTTACCGGCTGGGTCTCAGGTCAGACACCTCTTCAGCCCCCACCAGGGATTTCATCTCAACACAACATTTGGCAGGTCTCTGTTTACAGGCAAACAATATGGACCCAGCAGTTTCTCTCGCTTTTTGGGGCAAGGCCATGGCTTCTCAGTGCCAGGCGTTTTAGCTAGAACATCGCCTGGGTGGGTTACGATGGGCATGTGGGGTGCTTGTGTTAGCAGCACAATCCGGCTGCTTGCAGCACCGGGGGCTTCTGGCAAAGTCCTTGTCTGCTCAGCTCGTTGTCCTGGGCTCTTGGAGAAACCCACAGCTCTCCTATCTGTGCTGAAAAGCATCACACAAACCCTTCACCCCGATCCTCAACTTCCACTCATTGCAGTGGGAGCTAGGTTCTAAGTACCTGTGAGGATCTGGGGCCCTTATGCTCAAGCACATTTCAAATATGGGCCTGATCCTGCAAGATGTTGAATGACCTCCGTTCCCAGTGATGCTGATGGGACCTGTGGGGTGCTCACTCCTCACAGCAGATGTCCTTGCAGGGCCGGGCCATATACTTGGCTGATTGTGTGGGAACCCACAATTGCCAGCACATCACTGACTGGGCTCCTTCACTTCGGGGGTGTGCAGTAGCCTGGACTGCTCCCTCTTCTGGAGTGGCTTATTCCCCATCTCTGTCATTAGTTGGCCATGTCTCTTTAAACGGGGTCTCTTTAAATGTAGCTTTTTGTCTTGCCTGTAGTAATGGCTAGGCCCTGATCCTCAAAGGTATTGAGGCACCTTATTGCCATTGATTTCAAAGGAATTAGCACTTAAATGCCCCCCTTTGAGGAGCACCATCTGGGCCCTTGAATTTTAAACAGGCATTGTTGGGGCTACTAAAGAAGGCAGGGCTTGGGGGTATAAAAGGCTGCAGGTGGCTAGCCCTGAGGTCTTAGTGCAAATAGTAATGGTTGTGTTTGGGCAGGGCAGAGCAGAGCGGGGCGGGGCGGGGCATGGGACATATGGACTCTGTGCGTGTGTGCAAGCAAGCAAACTATTCTCACTCAGCTCTGCCCAAAGCTTCCTTTGTCTGCCAAAGTTAAGTAGCCTCCCCCCCCCCATTCTGCCTTTTCAGTAACTTCCCTGCACAGCAGGTAAGCAATCAGCCAACCTATTCTGGGTCGCTGTATTGCACCTGCCTATCCTACCCTCTGGCCAAACCCCCTGGGGCTTGGTATAGTGGGGAGCTCTGAGCAGCACGGGCAGACTGGCTGGCTCTCGGTTAGGGGGAGGGAGGGTTGCTTGCTAGCTCAGGATTGACCTCAAGAAATTTAGCAAAGCTTGTCCCTCCTGTGCTGGAAGAGTCTTTGATGAATGTTTCAACGCCCCAGCCTGATAAACCCTCCCAGTCCCCTCTCAAGCCTGTCCTGTACCAAAGGAAGCTCCAGCATGTTTACAATGTGGGTTTCTTCCCAGGTAGCTTTAACAGTCCAAGGAAAGCAGGCCTGGCTGGAGCATTAGCCCTCATCATGTTACCTGTCTGGGAAAGAGCTGGAGAGGTCAGGATGATAAGCTTGGTAGGAGATAGATGGCTGGGTAGTTAGAGCCCTGCGCTCAACAGAAGAGATGGTTGAGCGCATAGCTACAGGGATGCCTGTGCTAAGAAAACAACAGGGGTGATTTAGTAAGACTGGGACATGGACCTGACAGCAGTTACATCACTATAAACCATGTTTATGGTGATGTAATTAGCGATGCCATCAATACTCCTTAGCCTGAGCCCTGCAGTTAGTTTGCAGTGTTGTATATTGGGACAAACGTAGAACGGCCCCAATGGCAGCTGAGCCTGACCACTAAATTCACTGTAGGAGGGAACGTTTCTGTCTCTGCAACGCTCAGCACTTTTATAGTGGTTTGCAAACACTTGTAAATCTTAACTCCCTAGAATGGAGGTAAGGCCACTAGTGCATGTTTTACAGAGGGAAAACTGAGGCAAGGAAAGAGGAAATAACTGGAGCAAGGTCACAGAGAGAGTTAGCAGCAGTGGCTGACTAGAATTCAGGACCTTCTGACTCCCAACCCTGGGCTTATTCCACTAGATCACACTGTCCCCCTCTCCTGTCTGCATGCTCATTGAATGTTTCGTGCTTCTCTGGGCCTGGCACCCATACTGAGCCCGGCAGGCATTGGGCAGCCTTGGTGTCTGAATAACTTTTGTCCTGTTTTCCCTCTGCTGCACCCAGGCTGTGTTACAGGCAGCATATACCCAAGGGCCACTGCTAATGTGACCACAGCAGAACCTGTCCTCAGTGCACTTTGGTGGTTCTCAAGCCCAAGCTGTCACTCTGCCTGACTAGCAGGGGCTCTGGGGTCAGGCTGGCATGGAGTCAAGGCAGTTAAGACCAGGAAGGCAGGAGCATATCCACTATCTGCAAAGTGTAGTCTCCTTGTCAGGAGTGTGAATGGCAGGGGCTCTGCTAAGGGAACCAGCTTTGCCATGGTTATGCCCAATAACTTACAAGATGCATGCTGTATCAGTAGTAGCTTATTTCTCTCTAGAGTAAATTGGTTTTGTATCCCAAAGGAAATCTTGTTTTTACTTCACTGCTTCCCAAATAAAATAAATTACTAGATGCAAAATATTAGTGAATGATCCAAAGATAAAACACTCACAAGCAAAAGAGTTCTGAACGAAGGAGATAACCCAACGTTACTGAATGGCTTGTGAGTGTAGCACTGCCTTCTTCCCACCCTGATGTGCCTCTCCCTTGGGCAAATCGGGGGCAGTGGAGAGGCGCAGAATCTTTTAGGCTGGCAGGGACTTTCAGTGAAACTCAGAGCAACCCGTAATCACTGCATAGTTCAGTCCCTGGGGCCCATGCAGCTCCTGGCCTCTCTGCTGAAACTGACAGCCTTTGGTGATGGTGCTTTCTGGGGTATGGACACCTGGCCACTGAGCAGCTGCGACGGGGTAGCAACTCTCGGTTCCTCCTGGCCTGAGCTGATTTGGATCAGGGAGCCTAGAGGGAGTCAAAAGTCCTGTGGGCGAGTGCTGGTCCCCACTGAGCTACCCAGTCCTTTTGTTTATGTCTTAATCCATCTCCCAAGACACTAAGTAAGCTAGTGATGTGTTAGCTGGAAACATGTTCCGCTGTAAGATGTGCACTCTCCATCAGTGGCTAATACAATCCTTCTCTCTAAAGAGCCCCTGGGGAAATGAGCACAGAAAACCCTGCTGTTGAGGAGCTCTTGTAACTTCAGCTGCTTCCTCAGTGCTCTCAGTCCCTCCAATTTAAAGGGACTCCCCGCACCCTAGCTCCGTGTTTTCACTGACTGTCCCAGTCTGATGGCACAGCCTGGGGTTCGGGGAGAGGGGGATGGGGAGAATGGAAGGGGATGGAGGAAGTGAGCAGGGGGCAAGGAGGGAGAGGAGAGGAGTGGAGTGGCGGGGCTGGGGGAAAGGCAGAGGGAGGAGGAAACAGGGTCTGAGAGACTCTTTCCCATTGAAATCCCAAACCAGGTGAGCATTGTTGGGTTCAGGGTATCATCGGGAACCTGTGACTCATCCCCATTCGATGATTCTGGCTGCCCTGGCGCGGCTGTCCCCACAGCAGCACACAGCCCAATTTTCCCCCCTGCTCACAGGCTGTGGACTCTCCCCTCTTCCTACTCCACGCAAACCCAGGCCTTTTTTTTGAGCAGTGACCTGGTGATCTCCTCTCCTGCTGTCTTTGGGAGGCGGCTGTCTGGGTTTCCATCTCCTCCCGGAGAGTCTCAGGACAACCGGCTGGCCTGCCGCTCCATCTGCAGAAGCTCAGAGGGCAGGTTTGGTGCATCCTCTCTGGAGACTGCCATTGGAACCAGCAGCACCAGGGAACATGCAGAGGGGAGGCCGAGAGCCAGGGCAGGCTTATTCAAACTGATAACAGCCACGGCCAGGACCGGGGCCAGGCAGGAGCGAGATCTTTGTCCTGGCTCCCGCCATCACCATTCAGATGCTCTGCCGCTCCCAGGGAAGCCTCACATTAAATTTTGCTTTCTCACTAAAGCATTTCATCCCCTCCATCACTTGTGGGCCACTTGTGAGTGTTGGACAGTGCACTCCGGATTGTTAGTGTAGGGTCTCTTCGGCTATGATTTCCTCCCCCCCGCCCCGGAAAAAGACCAAATGTATCATTGTGCAAAAGCAGGGAGAGAGACGACTGCTGGATAGATCAGGTGAGCCCACAAAGGTGGGGACCAACCAGTCAGTGGAAAGGGCTGTGATTTTGGCTCGGAACTTGGGAAATGGAGGCCTGGGGAAAATGGGGCCCTCCTCCCTGCCCCAGAGCCAGCCTCCCAGCCTTTGTAGCAAGGAGCACTCAGTCCCCTAACTGCTCTCTTCCCTCCCCAGCAATCTGTAGGCCTGGCCTCCTCCCTGGGTGATTAGCAGAAGCATCCGTGGCTTCCTGCGGAGTGTGGTGGCTAATTGAAGAGCCCTTATCAATATTGCATGGCCCCTTGCCTCTGGCCCGTCTAAGGCAGCAGCTGTGAGGGAGGATGCTGCGGAAGAGCTTGTGCAGAGCACACATTGTTGCTGCCTCTCTCTGCACTCAGGCAGCTCAGTTTCCCATCCACGTTCCAGCTCCTGGCGGCCCCCATCTGCATCAGCAGCACCCCAGCCCTTGGAGGGCAGCTGGTTCCCTTTGGGGAAGTTTCGCCTTGCACTCTGGCTTTCCGGGCACAGGCCAGTGCACTGTTTGGCCATGTCCATGAGCAGCAGGGATGCCATGCCGTGGTTTATCTATCGCTGCCCCGTGCACTCATCTCCCACTCTGTCCCCCTGACTGTTTCCTTCATGGGTGCCAGTTCCTAGCAGCTCCGCCTCTGGCTCCAAGTGGATTCCTTCAGTTCCACAGTCAAAGCCTTGCCCAGCATCTTTTGGGTGCTCTGCAGAGAGCTCGAGGTGCTGGCTGAGATGCAGGCATTTGCAGACGTGGAGTGAGGAGCGTTCCAAAAGCAGCTGCTAAGATCAGCTCCCTGGGCTGTTGCTCTAACCACGTCTCCCCTCTTTGAATCTCTCCCCTATTGTATATTGTTTCAACGTCAGGCTTCTTGTTCTCACCTCCAAGGCCTTTCACGTATCTGCCCCTCTGTATTTTTCCTTTCCTCTCCCCCATCCCTGTGCTCCCCTGGCGATGCCCGTCTCACTGCCCCATTTGTCAGCTTCTCACATGAATGTCTTTGCACCTTCTTCCAGCCTGCCCATTGGATATGGAACGTCTTCCTTGAACTGATCGGCAGTGTCACCTGCTTCTGCCCCTTCAGACCCCTCCTCGAGACGCCTCTTGTGACATCTCCAAGAGATCAGAGCAATCAGGGAGAGATGGTTTTATATAAATACTTCCCGCACAGTGCCCCCTTTGGGGATATCACCCACCACCCCATGATTGAGAGCCCTTGTCGTTTGATTCTAGGTAATCATTGGGTCCCTATTACGGTAGTATCTGAGGACCTCACAATCATTAATACATTTGTCCTCACAGCACCCCTGTGTATGATCCCCTTTCCCAAGGTAGAGCCTCCATTAGGTAGGGTGTCCCTTCCTCCCAGTCTGCCACAGCAGCAGCATCTCCACCTGTAGATGTGAAGGGGAAGCTTCCTTCCTTCTGAGCCAGTTGGAGTCTGAGCTCTGCTCCTCCCGGCACTGACGTTGATCACGCAGGCTGTATTCCTTTTGGAACTGCTGTATTTTGCAGCTGGCCCGGTGCTGTTTCTGAGTCATGCTCTCTCCAGCTCAGTGACAGGAGCCCTCGGGAAGAGAGAATTTAAATATATCCAGAGCTATGGAGTGAGTGGTGGTGAGAACCCGCACTCCTGTCTCATTCACTTGCATGGCACAGCTCACAGAGCATCTGCTTCAGATCTCTCCGTCTGCCAAGGTTCAAATAAATAGGGGTGGATCCGGGAGTGTGGTGTGTGAACAGGGCACCCACCTCGAAAATGTATGAGACAGACACACACCCTTTCCTCCAAAGGAGGGACCCGACGTCACAGGGCAGCAGGAGGATCAGATGATACACGGTTTGTAGCTTTGATGGGGAGTCAAGATTCACAGAAATGAGAGAAGGAAAAGCCCCATTGGCCACCAGCTATTCCATACCCAAGCTCAGGGCAGGACTGTGTTTATACAGCACCTAGCACAATGGGGTCCCTGATCCTGATTCGGGCCCTTGGCCATGTAACTGTCCCACCATTGACACTGGGCCTGATTTTCCACAAAGCTGAGCCCCTGCAGCTCCCATTGACTTCATCTGGTGTTGTGGGTGCTCAGCAGCTCTGCAAATCAAGCCCACAGTGAATTATTCATCTAGATGGCACCCGGGTGTTCATGGTGCTTAACAGGCAAACGAAATGACAGGGCCAAGGCCAAAGGAGCTTATACGCTAAATTAGACTTAACATCACAAGTGATGACAATGGTTCTTATATAACAATCTTTCCTCCCCCGTGCCACCAGTACCATGGTCCTTTCCTTACGTAAACTGTCATTTATCCTTTATTCATAGGGTAAGTGCAGCAGTGCCACTAGGGACCTTGTGTCCTGAAGCTGAAAGTGTTATACCTCCGAGGGAATTGGCAGCCTGACAAGATGCTGGGATTGGGCACAAAGTGTAAATGTTACTGCAAAACATTGCAGGCTGGTGTCTTGCCAACTTACAAACAATGCCCGTTAACCCTTCCGGGCCAGCATTTCTAAAGGATGCTCCCGGGCTGGGTGTGCAGCTGGCTGCATGTGTGGTTTTCAACAGGAAGTATATGAAATGTACTGCTGCCCAACAAAAGGAAATAAGTGAGTGGGTCTGAGGAGTGTGGCTATCCGGTACATTCACATGCCACTTCTCACCATAGCTGGGTGCAAACTGAGCTGCTTCATGTAGCTAGAAGATCATCCTGTCCAGGAAATTCCTGTCTGAATAGCTGAAAAGCTCTGCTCTGTTCCCAACAAATCAAATGGCCGAGCAGCAGGAACTGGGAGGGGAAGAGGTTGAGAAAATGAGTTCATTCTTATTTAAATTTCCTCTACCTTAAAAAGTGAGCGTTAGAAAAGTCCACCACAAAAGTCCCCCAGCCAGCTGTGTCACAGGACAGAGGTTGGAGAGAAGCAGAGCAAATGAAGTCATCGGCAATGGAAAAACGCACCGATACAGCCCACGATAGCACAAGGCAAATCCCACCTCACACACAGGGCTGAAAGAGAAACATCTTCCCTCTGTCTGATCCATTACCACACACTTGTTCCAATAACAAATAACTTAGGAAGCGAGAAACCCAAATTCAATTTCTCTCTCAGTCCAAGTAAATATGAGGAGGCTGACAAATCTGACTGAATAAAACCCAGTGATCTCATATGTTTTCCTCAAATGTATTAAGAAAAATAAGAACAAAGAGTTTTTTTAACCCCGTCAGCAGGCGATCTAAGCTCTGAATTGGGTACTGAGCTGAGCAAATATTTTAGAGCAGTGGGGTCCAATCAACAGCCCCCAGGGTTCTGCATTGCAGGGGTTCCCACACTTTTTGTCATCACGACCCCGTTTTAATGCAGTATTTCCTGCCGGGACCCCAGACAGCAGGGAGGATGCCATTTTGCTCTTTGCACAGCGGGACCTCGCACGCACTGTACATTCAAGGTCACGCTGTGCGGAGCAAAATGGCATCTTCCACATACTAGGGATTGCTGTGGCCCCATTTGGGGTCACGACCCACAGTTGGGGAACTGCTGCCCTAGAAGGGGGGCTGGGTTAAGGAGAAAATTTGCATTTGATGATGAATTGAAACTGTGGCTCTGAGCCGGGCCCTGGGATGTTCAAACAGCAGGGTTTGAATGAGGCCTGTCACTATTGGGATGAGGTAGGGGATGCCTCTGCTTCCCTGGCAGCCCCCTGGGCAACCAGGAGTGCTATAAGCAGCTGCCCTGCAGCACCGCTGTTGGAGGGGACGGAGGAACGGTGGGAGAGGGAGAGGCTGTACAGGTTACATGAGACTAGGCTGGGACAGTAATTGCATGGCAGTCCTACGGAAGGCCTCGGAGTTGCTTTTAAGCACCTCTGTTGGCTGCCTACTGCAACTCAGGAAGGGGACAAGTCAGTAGCTCTGGTTGCGCCATTGCCTGCTTCTCACCCAGCCCGTGGGAACTCCAGGGAGAGCAGAAAAGGAGCTCGGCTTAGGGCAGCACGTAGCAAAGAATGGCTTCCCTCCGCCCACAGCTACCCAGGCCAGCCTGTCCCTTCCCACTTGAGAACAGGGGTCCTAACTTGCACCAGCCGGCAACAGATCCCTCTTGACCCATACGCCAGCTGGGGATAGACCAAGTGCAACATGCTTCCTCCGCTTTCCACCACAGACATGTCCCGTGCACCAGGAACTGTGGGTAGAGAGGCATAGAAGCTAGCTGCATGTCCAGTGGGGATCACCCCATGCCAAGGGAATCCCCAGCAGGGGAATTGTGGGTAGTTGCTGCTCCCTTGGCATTGCCTGAGTGAGGCAAAGAAAGCAGAAAAAGCCGGAGAACCTGCCCCGAGGTGGCGATTTTGGTTTGGAAAGAATACACTTTCCTCAGGCTGAAGAGGGTGGCCATTGGTGTATGATTGTTCAGTTATTTTACTAATTACGTTACCTGGCACCTGATAGTTATAATGCTTTTAACATGCTACAGCTGGGGGAAAGATCCCCAGCGAAACCATTTCTCCTCTGAGATAGCCTGGGGTCAAGTTTGCCAAACTTTCAGTGAAACTGGCCCCCTGTAATGAAACACAGACATTGGCCAGCAGAATCGCAGGGGCTGTTCTCACCTGCTGAGGAGCACAACGGCGAGCGTGGGGTGGCAAACGTTCACCTTGCTTTTGTGAAAACTGAGCTGGGTTTTGTTGGGGAAGAGCATGTAGGTTATGTGGTGGCGGGTGGGGCTCCCTAACTGGCCGAGTGCAGCCCGCGTGGTCAAGATTGTTAGCAGAAGCCATGTTGGCTTATTGATATCAGCAGGACTTAGGAGTGGTTGGGTTGGCGTGCTCTCTTTGCCCTGGTGCGTCATTTAAACCTTGTGCTTCGGGGTTAAAGCCAAACTCTAAAAATTAGAGATCAGGATGAGTCCTGTGTAAGGAGCATGTCATAGCCTCCGGCTGGGTTCTTATGCTTTCCTCTGAAGCTTCTCGTACTGGCTGCTGTCAGATACAGGATACTGGATGGGATAGAGTTTGGGTCCAGTCCAGGCTGGCAATTCCTATGTTCCTATGTATGTTATAAATGGGTGTGGTAGACTAAGTGTTGCTCTCTCTTTTCCACAAGCCAAAACTGTGGATCTTCTCCCCACAAGCCAAGATTGTCCGGGATATGATGGTCTGGTGTTCAACAAACAAGTCGCATTATTTATAACTTTACAGCCGCATAAGGGCCCATGCACTGCTGTCGTTGGATCAGCTCTCCCAGCCTTGCAGTGGTCTCCTTTGGAACTCCCCACCCACACTTGACTCCCTCCCATACAATAGCAGAGACAAGATGGCCGTTGAGGTAATTCTGTGTGAAACGTGGTGATTTCACAGACCAATGGGCTCTCTTTTTTTTTCATGGCATTTTGAAGATGAAAAAATGACATGAAATGAATTGGTGAGAAAAATGTGTGAAATTTCACCCAGCCCTCAGAAAAATAATGAATTAAGCTTCAACACCCCCTACCCTCACCCCCCCTCACCTCTTGGAGATATGTGGGTTAGAGGTATTATTGCCCTTGTATGAGGGAAACGAGGCCCAGAGAAGTAAAGTGACTTTCCCTAGGCCACCCAGCATGTCTGTGGCAGAGCTGGGATTGGCACATTGGAGTTCCTGGCTCCTAGAGGCAGCTCTCCGCTAAACCTACTAGACTAGATGTTCCCAAATGAAGCTCATGGGGCTTGTCCTGGTCAACTGAAGATAGCAAGCTAGACACACATGGTGCTAGTTCTTCCCCTTGTTTCTAGCTAGGGGGAAGATAACTGAGGTGCAGAAGAGATTAAAGGAGAAGCCGTCATAGATACAGCTGTGTCTACACTTGGAGCGAGGGGGCGTGATTCCCAGCTTGCACTACTCACGCTAGCTCTCACCGAGCTAGTGCACTAAAAACAGTGTAGCCATGGTAGCAGGACACTGCCGCCCTGAGTACAAGCCTGCCTGGGCCCTGCCGCAGGTACGTATTTAGCACACTAGTTCGGTGAGAGCTGGCACCAGTATGTTGGCATGAGCTGGGAATCACAGCCCTAGCTCCCAACATAGATGTACCCACGGTTTGATTAACTTTTATCCTGGAAGAAAAAAGCATGTAGGTAACTCAGGTTACCTAAAAATACATTCTCAAAGATCCTTCAGCATGCGAGTGAGCGCTGTAGTTGTGCCAGGGAAGTTATCTGATCACCAGCGGAAGATTAGTTGGACTCCATGGGGACAGGAGTGGAAGGGGAGGTGTCCGGGGGGAAGTATCTCTGTTGAGATACGGATCTCACCATCAATAGCGTGAGAACTCCCTGTGCTAGCCCATGCTGCCAAATCCAGCCTCAACCAACACATTAAAGAAGAGGTGGAGAAAAATGTTGTTTCTCTGCTACATTAGAAAACAGTTTGGTCTCATTAAAAATCAGCTTTCACCTGCTACTAATTTTCCTCTTGGTTACGAAGGCCTTGTATGTTTGTTTGTTTGACTGAATGAAGAGGGAAAAGGAGCTGTTCCCGCAGTAAATGACGGCACATATTGGAAGGGGACACACTGGTTAATGAGCAGGGAATGGGGACCAACTGCAAGAACAAAATCATCTCCCAGAATTTGATGGGAAATCTGCCAATAGGCAGAGGCCTTGCCTCCACTGGGGACTTTTTGCACTGATGTAGCTGCACTGTTGCTAGCCCCTAGCACAGCCACGCTGCTCTGCTGCAAATGGTGATCTGTTCCTGTGCAGCTTACCCTGCTCCTGCCTCTATGAAATCAATGGGTGATTGCTGGGAGTGGGGCTAAGCCCGGAAGGTACATACATATCATGATGGAGTGAGCTGTATAAGTGAAAGTCACTTTTTGCACTGGTCCAGCACGTCTCCACCCGGGGGTTTGCATTGGTGAAGCTACATCAGTGCAAAAATCCCTTGAGTAGCTAACTGAGAGGAAAACAACTTATGTGCATTGAGAGGGCCTATTCTGTCACTCTAGATATTTCAGCTGCATGTCTGATGAGGATTCCCTTTCTATGCCCATCCTGTTTCCATCCTCCCACCTTGTCCTCTTCCACGCATCCTGCCCCTGTGCGTGCATGCAATGCCCTCCCCAATCCCCTGTGCTGATCCTCCACCCTCTCCTCAGCCCAAACTTTCCTAAAGACTCCCTCTTTCAGCCTTTTATACATGGAGTGAATTGCACATTTAAAAATAAAATCAGCCAAATCCCCCCCCCACGGACCGCAGTGTATGTCCCATCGATCTCAGGAAGACTCCCATTTACTTCAAGGAAGGTGGCCCTGAACCCTTGTGAGCAGCTGTAGCATCCTATCATTGTCACCTTGTCCTGCCTTCTGCTTGTTTACTATCCCCACTCATTGTACCATGTGTGAATTAAACTTGTAACCTCTTTTGAGCAAGGGCTGCATCTTTATATCTACCTTGAGGGCGCCTGTTGAATCCCCCACTGGGCCAGCTCCAGTTGGTGCTCAGCACTTAGCACACTGAGCGATAAATAAACGTTAATGATGATTATCCTCATTGCCTCTCATTTCATGCTTAAAATGAGCTCTAAAAACAGAGCCCCAAGCAGCCCCAGCCAGTGCTGTAGGATTCCAGTTCCTATAGAAACACATGTGACAGCCACATGCATGTGCCCAATGCAGTAAACTCTCAGCCTCCCGCAATGGTGTTACAATAAATACACATCCAGATCTATTAATACGGAGCATGGTGGCAAAGCTGGTTTTTTTGGCAACTTCCCACTGCCCATGTCGGCAAATATTTTGCACATATTTTCCCACTCTAAAGGCCTCTCTGCCTCCCTGGCTGGATGGGACCGACTCCAAGTAGCCCAAGCCAGGTTACCTCTCTCTACAATCCAAATGTCTCAGGCTTCATTCCTTCCTCCTCTTCTGTTTTACAGCACGTTACTGCCCATGACCTCATTTTATGGCAGTCGTCTTCATTAGCTGAGTGCTGTAAATTGCCATAAAGTGAGGTAATAAGCAAGAGTGGTGCCATTAAAACACTCCATGAAAACAAACTTGGACGGCTCCAGCTCAAGATGTTTTGAAGTGACTGTTTCATCCAGTCTCTGAGCTGCTCCAAGGGCCCTGAAGCATGACTGGATTGAGGGCCAAAACCAGAGGAAAGGGAGAGACTCGTGAGCACAGCATTTGTTAGTGAGCAGATAATGTGGGAACACTTTAGATCATACACTCTAGTGAAAGGGTTTGGAGCCTGGACAGCACCAGAAGTCCAAGGCTGCTGGGATCTAGAGCTCATTGCACCCAGTCCCATACCTGTTATTAGGGAGCTCTGGTCCTGAAAAATCAAGCCCCAGTGGCAACAGGACATGGGGGATTCTACAGGGGGCTGGAAGTCAGGAGACAATGACAGGACAATGTTAATGGGCTCCATGGTTGGGTTCAAACAAGTACCTAAAGGCCACGAGCTTCTCGGAATGTCCCAACCTGCAAGCCAAGCAATGAGGTACTTGTGTGATTTCTGTCTCCTGCTTCCACTCAGGCTGGAGGGGCTGGCCTTAATCTTGAAAGGGCCTCAACCGGGCCTCAGCTTTGGTGGCCACGGTCGGTAGCGCGTGGATGTCCAATTGCCAGATTTACAGGCACAGATGGGCAGTTAGGTGGCAAAATCAAAGGCTGCACTGAGGCCTAGAAGGAGGTGTGACCCAGAGAGTGAAGGGCCTTTCCCGGGCCGGTCAGACATTGATGCCTGGAGCCAGGAAATGCAGAGTCACAGGGACGTGGAGAATAATGGGAACCAGGGGGAAATCACCTCCAGTGCGTGGCTCTCGAAGAAGCTGTGAGATTTGGGTGAAACTATGTGTCAGTTACCCACACATGTCTGCCCATCTCCCTGGAAAGCCTCATCCTCCAATTGCCCCTATCCTCTCACTGTGCTTCTCTCACAGTGTCGCCATGGCATAGCAACCTGTCCTCTTGGCAGGCAGTCTATTGCAAGCACCAAGATAGAACCATACAGTCAGGTGGAACGGTGGGAGTGTGTGAATGCAGTTGTGGGAAGGAGCAGGAGGTGGCTGTGGTGCATGGTAGTGCGTGCAGTTGTGTCTGCATGTGTGTTGATTTCTGGGTATGTCCATGTCAGCGTGTGGGGGCTTATCATGAGTTTCGGTATTTGTGGTGAATGTGTGTTTGGGAACTGATGGAAGTTGAGGGTTTTCTGGACAGGAGTGTGGGGATCCTGGTGTGTGTGTGTAACATTCAGCATTTTCCGTGCAAGGGTGTGGGGTGTATATGTGGCGTTCAAGGGCCTTGAGGCAGGAGCATAGGGGGTTGTGGGGTTTCTCTGTAAGGATGGTAGGGTTGGTGTGTGTGTGGTGATGTGGTCTGTGTGCAAATATGGAGTTGTGGGGTTGCTGGTCAGGAGTGTGGAGTTGTGGGGTTCCTGTGCAGAGGTGTGAGGTGCGTTTGTTTTGAGTTGCACAGGAGAGGTGTGTATGTGTACATATGGAATTGGGGGTCAGCTGTGTATGCGTGTTTGGTTGTGTAGGTGTGTGTGTGGTTGTGTGTATGCAGGAAACAAGCAGATGAGTGTATTTATCTTTGCCTCGTTCTGCTGGGCATTTCTGGCCCATGACTGGCCGGGGAGCGGTGCATGCAAGGAGCTATCTCGCGTTGTTATGACAAGTAATTAAGGTGAAGGGCGATGCTCCAAAATGACTTTATTAGGCTAAGGAGGCTGATAAACCCCATGCACCAAACAGGCTTTTTAAGCATCCACTGACAGGGCGTGAAAACGGCCCCCCTCCCCTGCACACCTTGGCCAGAGAAGAAAGAGACTCCTGGGTCCAGCTGCTGCCAGCACCATTATAGTAGCGACTCAGACTGAGCATTAAAGCAAATGGTAAACAAACAGCAGCTGGATCCTGAGCCAACTGGCACCAGCCAGTGAGCCAGGCAGCCCCCCAGCCCCCTCCTATCCCTGCTTGTGATAGGCTGTGATGCCCATGGGTGATGTTGGTGTGACGGCTGCCAGAGTGGATGGTGAGTGCAGCCAGGGATGGGAGGCAGCAGCTGGGGGTGGGAGGCTCAGCAGGACTTGTGTGGTCACTTGGGTCCTAGGAACGAGCGAGCTGAGTGGGGCCAGGTGAGGCCTTCACCCTGGAATGGATAGACTGGGGGCGGGGATGAGGATGGTACCTACTAGGCAGGGCTGGATTTAGGTACAGGCAACCCAGGCGACCACCTGGGTGCTGGGTTTGGGGGGTGCTGGCCCGGGGGAGAGGCTGTTTTTGTTGCTAGTGTCAAAAGGGAAAATAGAATGTTTGAAGTAAAATGTTTCAGGCATTCCGTATGTGGATTCATTTGTCGTTATCCTCCTAGAATGTTCTGGACTTTTGTAGAAACTTGTGGAGTCTTCCAGACTTTCTGAGAGCTACATTTTCCTCGAACCTCCTAGAATGTTGTCAGCCAGGCCCTCACGGGTATATGAGGGGCGGGGCATCGCCAATCAGTCAGGGAGGTATAAGAATGAAGTGAAGTGAAGTGAGACCCTACCTGTGATATTGCGAACCTTATTTTATTGTGAAAGTGTACCTGTGTTTTAAGACTTGAAGAGTGTAAATAGCTACTAATAAAGGGCATATTTAATGAAATACCAGAGATACCTATCGAACCCCTATCGATAGATAGGTGAGAAAAGTGACCTTTTGAACTAAAGGACTAGGGTTAACATTCTAAAGCTGTCACACACTGAAACACTATTTAATATTGGTCTACCCAATCTTGGTGCACAGTTCAATTTCGTGCTGTTCATACATTCCTGTCATTCTTAAAATCAAAAAGTTTCTATAAGCTTAGAGGAAACAATTTTTTTTTACTTATATATGGCATGAATAACTACAAATTTACAGATCCAAGCGTGCAAATTTATCATCTTATATGACAGGGATAAATCATGCATGCAAACCATGCATCGAAGTCATGAAATGGGCTACAAATGCAATAAAAATAAGGTATTCAAAAGTTTAACAAATGGGAGGGTGAGGAGGGAGGGATGTCTAGGACTGGGCCTGCTATTGGGATATGGATTTTATTTAGCATCAGCCACGAAGCAGTTCTCAGATAGGAACATTGTTTGGTCACTTTCTCTGCAACAGATTCAAACCCAGGACTCATGGCAGGCTCCATATCTAATAGTGTGAACAACATAATCCCTCCTAATGCAGTGAGAAGAAGGTGCCTGGAAACCAGGCAGCTGGAGCTAATGTCTGCTCACTGGGGTGGTAAGCAAAAACAGGCAAGGTTTTCGCATCACTCTGAAGAGTAAAAACAATGAGAGTCCTGTAGCACTTTAAAGACCTACAAATTAAATTTCTGTAGGCATAAGCTTTCGTGGGCTGCAACCCACTTCGTCAGATGCACTTCTTTGCATATGCACTTCTTACATTTGATGAAGTGGGTTGCAGCCCATGAAAGCTTATGCCTACAGAAATTTAATTTGTTAGTCTTTAAAGTGCTACAGGACTCTTGTTGTTTTTGCTGTGTACAGACTAACACAGCTGCCCCTCTGGAACTCTGAAGAGTGTTATTTAAACTCCTTGCTGTTTCCAACACCTGCTTTAGATTGTCCCCCATCCATGAAGGCACAAATCCTGCACCTGCAGCTAGTCACAGGTGGAGTTGGGGTTACCAGATATGAAGGTCGAGACTTGAACTGAAATCTGTTTCCCTCCTGAAACCTTCTGTGGCCAAACCCACACTGTTTGGGTATTGTCAAGCTAAGCTGTTCAGCCTGGCTTGTTATCGTAGGGCCTTTTGTAAGTGCTCAGCCAAGCACACTGGAGCATTATGGCTATTGCTGGTTATTGTTGGGTTGCTCTCAATTATAGAGTGTCTCCTGCTCATTGGTTGATGTGTACTGGTTTGTTTTTGTAGGGTCTCCCATGAACTCTGAGCTGCTGGCACGATTTTATTGCATCATATGGCTTTGGAGACATGAATTGGTTCCCGTTTGGACTTGGTGGTGGTAGAGATCTGAAACAGCCATTAGAGTCGGCTGCCTGGATGAAGGGGTTGTGTGTGGAGATGGAGGAGAAAGTGAAGAGAGGGGGCTGCATTTTGTTATAGAGCCACACATGGAATTCCTCCAAACATCCCACCATGCTTTATTTTCCTCTCCACACACAGACACACCTAGCTCGCTATTGAAGATCCTGGGTCGTGTCACTGGCATTTCCTGTACTAAGGAGAATTATAAGTAGGTTGACCACTAAGGGGCACTCAGAACCTTCTGCGCACATATAACTGCACCTGCCCAGAAAGCCCCACTTTAAAGAAAGAGGATTTGTCTCCTTTTAAATAGCTCGTTATCTCCCTCTACATTTTGTGAAATAGCAATGAAATAGCGATCCCAATAATAACACAAACCTTGTGGGTTATTCCCTCCTCTGGGCCAGCTTGGTAGATTGTGAATAGTTGGAAGCAGTTTATGTTTTGTCCAGTATGGCAGAGAACAAATGATAATAATAACAAAACCCTGGCCAGTTTCATCACATTGATTACATCGTTTTTATTCCTGTCGTACACAGCACGTTAGGAAAGAGGTGATAAATAGGCTTTCTTCCTAACAGCTGGGCTTCTGGCCGCTTCAGGCAGCAGAGCGTTTGCTCAGTGCCTCTGCAATTCCACCTGTTTGCTAAGGGCACGTTAGGAGCATAGTGTAAAGTCGCATGTTGAACACACAGAGATCAGGCTATTTGTGGAACTCCTTGCCCGAAGAATGGCCATAGCCAGTGTACATAAGATAAGAATGAAAACGAATGTGTTTGAATCCAAAGAGTGTTTCTTTGTAGATGAATGAAATTCCAGTAGATGTGACCAGAGAAAGTGCCTGGTTGTTTGCCTGTGTATTGCCTCTGAGGAGCAGGGATGGGTCCACTCCATGGAGTTCGATCATCATTCTCCCAATTTCAGAAGACAGGAAGAATGGCCCAGTGGCTAGGCACTAACCTAGGACTTTGGCTACCTGATCAAGTCCCTGCTCTGCCACAGACTCACAGGGTGACTTTGGATGAGTCACTTAGTCTCTCTGTGCCTCAGTTCCCATCTGGAAAATGGGGTACTGGCACTTCCGTACCATACAGGGGTGTTGGGAGGATAGCCACGTTAATGGCTGTCAGGTGCCCAGACAGCATGGTGATGGGGGCCACAGGCAGAGAGAATGTTGGGATCTCAGGTTCCACTTCACACCCCTCTCAAAGAAGGAGCTGGTTAATATATCTCATGACACTCAGGTGAGAGGGGACCTTTCCTGTGACCTCACGGTAGAACTCCTAACAGAGGACAGCAGTGCTCATAGAACCATAGAAGATTAGATTGCAAGGAACCTCAGGAGGTCATCTAGTCCAACCCCCTGTTCAAAGCAGGACCAACCCCAACTAAATCATCCCAGCCATTCTCAACCTTTTTCACACTGGGATCCCCTGCCCACCCTCTGCCCCAGGGCCTCCTCACTGGGATCTCCCTCCCGTTTAGCAGTATGGGAAGGGCACGGTGGTCGTGACCCCCTGATGGCTGCACCCCCCAGCTTGAAAACCCAGACCTGAGAGGGAAGCTGTTTAAGGGGATGTCAGGAAAACTGCCATTGCTGGAGGGAGGATAAAAACTCCAGTACTCACAGTACCATCCGCCTCAGTGTCCAGGCTAGCTATGGAAGAATAACAATTACAAAAAGTGCCCAAAGAAACTCTAGTTTTAATTGATTCCTCTGGTCTCTCGGGTTGCACCCACCCAGCCCCAGTTCCCCCACCGCTGTCTGTTGCTCTCTAAATCCCTAGTGCTGAACCCTTTCACACAGTGCCAACAGACACAGAGGGGCCTGGGAGTGCCAGCATGCCCCCTGTGCCTGATACTGACCCAGGATATGGCCCACTGAAACCTCGCTGTACCGCCTTGTAGCACTTCAGGGCAGTGGTTTGGGGAGCAGACAGCCATTAATGAATCTGTAGCACTGATATTGTTTTAGCATCCCTCTAATTGGTGCCATAAAGTTAAACCCAGCCACTTAGAGTTCTGCTGGGAGCTGGGGCTTCCATTTACCAGTCCCCCCGCACGGCTAAAGGGCACCGTGCGCTAAGACGTGTTAAATTGGAGCATCAAATTTTAATAAGTCTCTTAATGGAGTTGTGTGGATGCTCAGTAGCTTTGAGAGACTTCCATTATGGCACCAGTGTGCCCAGGCAAGTCCAGGGTGCCCGGGAGCAACATTGGTAGTAAAGGAAATTGAGAGCTAGGTGACGACTGAGAAAAGATAGGGCTAGGGAGATGAAAAGCTACTTTGCCCTATAGCACCCAGAAGGGACTGGCTGGATTGCTTTCTCTCTATCTACACACCACAGCAACATTTAACCTCAAAAATGGGAACTACACAACAGTGAGGAGGCTAATTAAATGGAAATGAGAAGGAGCAGTCATCAGAGTGAAATGTCTACAAACTGAATGGAAACTTTTTAAAAACCCCATAATAGAGGCTCATATTGTATGTATGCCCAAATTAAAAAAAAAACAACAACAGTAAGAGGACCCCCAAAATGCCATCATGGCTAAACAGCCGAGTAAAAGAGGTGGTTAGAGACAAAAAGACATCTTTTAAAAATTCGAAGTCAGATCCTGCTTAGGAAACTAGAAAGAAGCATAAACTCTGGCAAGTCAAGTGTAAAAGTAGAATTAGGCAGCCCTTGTTGCTCTGGCAGATGACCTTCTCCTGGCCTGTGACAGGGGAAAATCATCCATCGGTCCATCCCACAGGTCCTTTCTGTGACACCTGAGACCAGTGATCACCTAACGCCCTGCCTCCAAGAAACTGCTGGGGTGAATGGAAACTCCCTGAAATGGTTCTGGGCCTTCCTCTCAGGACAAATCCAGAAGGCCATTATGGGAAACTGTTCCTCCATCTCCAAACCCCTCCCATATGGGGTCCCATAAGGCTTGGCTCTCTCCAACATCTTAGTATTCAATATCTCTAGGAAGCCATTGGTAGAGCTGGAGAGATGGCAGGGGCTGATGTGTCAGAAATACACCGATGACACTCGGTCCTACACCACCCTTACATTACAAATAAAGGCCATCATGGCCCACCTAGCTCTGTGCCCAGCAGCTGGAGGAAGAGCTTCTGACTAATGCTGAGTCCAAGCAAGACTGAGATGACACTGACTGGAAGAGAGACAGACTCTGAAAGACTTGCCTCTTCCATAACATCCCCCACTAGCCAGGGTGTATGCCCGCCGATTACTAAACCGCCCAGGGCTCCGGGGCTCCTTTTGAATCCTGCAGTGCCACTAGATGTCCAAATAGCCACAGCTCCCAAATCCTGCTCCATGAGGGGGCCCTTAGGCACGAGTGCAATCCAATCAATAAATAATAATGATAAATGCAAACCTCATTGCTTCGACTTAACTCTTCCTTAATGATTTCTTCACATAAACACAACACGACAAACAAAACCCTATAAACTAATCAATCTATGTCTCCTGAAGGCTGGGAAGAAAGAGAGAGACATTGTTATTGGCATTTCTACTTCTAAGTACTTGGATAGGGCCATAGAAATATCTATCTATCTATCTATCATATTTATAGAGCACCTATTAGTGTAGGATCTAGCCATTGGATCAGCAATTGATGACTGCAAAGAGAGCCCTAATGAGGTTCAAAAGAATCAGGGTCACTATACACCACACAAGCCTGATAATGATCATGGCTGTCATGGCAAATGGCTGCAAAAAGACCACAGGACCAAAAAGACCACATCTCTGCAGCCAGAAGGAATAAGTGATCAATCTAAGTGCGAGGTTTGGAATATCTCAATTCCCTGGAAGCCCTGGGCCAGGCTTTTCTGTTCACTCACTGAGGCAGATAAATTGTGTTGCAAGCAACTTGTTGTGTGGGGAGCTTTATTATTTTTATGCTGTGTTATTTGTTGATCAGGGTCAGTGTCCTGGTGCAGTAGAGTAGAATACGTGGAGGAATGCCTGGTTCCTGCCCCAAAGGGCTTGAGATCTGCATGAGGCACACAGTGTAGATCACACACACAGTGCATTGAGGCTCTGATAAGATTCAGAAGATTCAAATCTCAGAAGATTGCTTAATTTCTTGGCTTTTTAAATATCATTTCCTTCTGTGGTGAGTCACTGCTGGAAAGTCTTTTTTAACACTGCAGTTTTAACACTGAAGGTGCTGGCTTATGGTTCTTATGGATATTAAAAATCCCATGGGGAGCTTTCTATAAGAGATGGGATTCCTCTGGTGTCCTTGGACAAAATCCTCACTCTTTAGGTTCTGCTAACTAGTTGTCTGACTGTTGCCCTCCCACCTGGGAAGGGGCTACATTTCAGTGGCAAAGGGAATCCTGAGTGTAGATAGTTTGTAAAGTACTTTGGAATCCTTTGGGACAGAAGCTGTGCTGTGAATAGGAGGTGCACAAGTTTGCTAGGCAAAGGACATCGTGATGCACCCTCTAACTTCCAGCATGTTATAGCAAATGCCCACAAAAATAAAAAGAATGGACTCCTCTGTAACCCATCACACACATCCAATGGGCAGGTAGGGGGATCACAATGCCCACAAACAACAAACAGCAACGTGTTGGGGCATGTTATATGAATTTGCATATGGTTGGGGTGATGACTTGGCAGCTAGTTTCAGAAAAAACAGGATTGCCCGAGCTTAACAAACTCTCCCAAAATTTTGCTTGCCCACTCCCCCCAGCTGAGCAATCTCTTTGGTCAGCGAGTAAAACATCATTAGTGTTTTTATCATCCCCCTTGCCATCGTCATCCTCGTGGTGTGGGTTTTCTGCCTTGGTTGGTCTGTTTTCATGACAGTATTGCAAGACCTGCTTAGCAGTTTGTGGCACATGATAACCCAAGCTGCTGCTATCACTGCACAGTGATTCTGGATTCCTCCTTTTCCTTAATGTGAATTAACACCATTTGAAATCACGGCCAGTCCACAACAGTTCTGATGTGTGTTTGGCTAAATTGGAATGTAGTCATGAGATAGCCTCAGAGATGAGGTGTCATCATCAGTTCAGGCTCCTGGGGCTATCATGGTGAAACAGCCCCAAGGCAGAGTCTTCCTTGCGTGTCTGTGTGAGACTCACACACATGCATAAAAGACAGCTCTTGTGAGATCTGGTGGGTGAGGAATTTTATAAAGTACAGGAATAGGACAATTCCCTAGTGATGACACATACATTGGATGTGAAAGAGCGCAAGCCTCTGCAACAGAAGTCAGTATTAAATGGCACCTCCAGAATTTGCTGTAAGACAGCCTGCAGTGTAGAGTGGGGCTTTCCCAAATCTCATATGCAAAGAAATGCTTGCAACTTTACGTTTCCCCCCAAGTTAGTGAAACCGATTTGAATCGGTGAAACTGTCCAGCCTAGTTTCACTGAGGGTGAAATACAAACAGTAAATATAATGCACAAAATGATGACAAACAAATTGTATTTTATGTCATCTTTCAATCTTTTAATAATTGGGAGACATTAGTAGCAGTAACTCAGATGGAGGAGTTTTTAAAGGTACACGAGGATTTTTATCTTGATGATGTCTCTTTCATCTCTCTTTTCTTCCCTTGTTCATCCCTCTGTGTCCTCCCTGCCAAGAGCTACATAAAGAGAGCACAAAAACAACAACAACAAAGTTTTATTGGTCCTATGACCTCAGGAACTATGCTACATATTTTTGAGTGCCATCTGCTGGTATTCTATTAACTATTAACAAATATACAGATACAAAGTTATCTATTCCTCTCTTTGCAACCATCATCTTTGCTCTGGAAAGAGGCTTTTATGTGGGAGTGTGTGTGGGGAAGGAATAACACCACTCCATCTCTGGAAAGGGTGAAGGGGTGGAATTTATCACCCCCAAACCAAGTGGATTCGATGCCAAGCCAATAGAAAGGGATGAATACAATTTTTGACAGTTCCATGCGCGCCTGTGAATGCAGATCATGAATTACACACCAGCCAGATGACAAGCTGACATTTTAGGTCCAAACATTCTCCTATAATTAGTAGAATCTAATGCAATACAGGGAATGGCTCCATTTTACACACACATTAGCGTAATGCCTTTAAATAAGATAATTGATTATGCCTCTGCATAAGAAAATAAAATATTCGGTGTAATTAAAACCGGCATTTGGATTCTGGCATGCTGACAGGTGAGGCCATGTGTCATTTTATAAATCCTTAAAGTGATATTCACACCCACATTTGAGTTCCCACAGTTTTGAAAATTATTTCTTGCCACTGAGTTGCTTTTTATCTTTAGTTCAGAAGTGTTTTGATGAGGGATTTTTTCTCTCATTTATCTTCATTCTGGCCTCATATCATCAGCTGACAAAAAGCTGCAGTCATACCATCTTGGGAAGGAAAATTGGTAAATCTTATAAGCTAAGCAACGTTGGGCTTGCTCTGTATGGCCGGCAGAGCCCTCCAAGGAATTCTCATGCAGTACTGGGGCTTCAGCAGGGGGTGCTGTTCACTCTGAATCAGCATCTAAATGTCAATGGGATACAGCATTGTTCTTCATTTCCTGTTCTAAACTGTGGCATGGTGTTTCTGGAGCATTGAACAGCTGCCACGTCCCATCCCAGAAGTGGCTGCCTTTCAGTAGGAGGGGAAATGATTCCTATGCTTGGTGTCTCCAGGGTGCTTTGGGATCCTTTCGAATGAAAGATGTTATAGGAATATGTCATCTTCATTAGTACAGCAGTGAATGAGAGAGCCACTTTTTTTTTTATCCATTTCAGTTGCTTTATGCCATTGCAGATTGATGTGTTTCCTCCCCCCTGTGAGACCTCTGCACCCCATGTGCCTAGCACAGGGGCACAGTTAAAGATGCCCAAGGAGACTGAGCTTCTGGGTGCCAGCCCTGAATAATTTATCATAAAAGATGCATTTCTGAAAGGGACTAGATGGCTCAGGGAATTAGGAAAGGGACATAGAGCGTTTCACTTCCCACACCACCACGTGACATCTGGCCCAGTTGGGTCATGACCAAAAATTGTTACCACCTGATTGCTGCTCAGTAGCCTGTGTGAAATGAGCTGGTGTGTCTCAATTCGGTTCCTAGTGGACCAGAGACCATTTGATAAACCACCACCACCAATATTAATTGGAGCTCACTCACCTTCTTGTTGAAAGTATCAATGTAGAGTCCAAGGTCTGCCTGGGCTGTGGAGTCTGAGGTCCCCCTCTCACCTGAGATATGGTTCCTCAAGTCAATACTGAGGCAGATCACTAGGGTGGGTAAGGAGTACTTGGAAATCTTGCCCCTCTGCTGCCCGTGGCATTCTTGCTGTGTAGACAGATACAGCAGGGGCTTGGCCTGCAAGGCATTAATCTGGCACCTTTCATCAGCACTACAAATCTATAAAAAGAGGAATAGAATTTGGCTATCCCTTACAATTGTGTTTATAGCAGGTTCTTTATGGGCTCCTGGTGGATGACGGATAAAAGAATTTCCTAAGCTGCAATAAATGCACCTTTCCTATGCTAATGAATTGTAAAGGTCTGTGTCTGTTGGCCTGGTTTTGGTGTGCAATGGATTCTCTTCTCCTATAGGTGGGTGGCTCTTTAAACAGAATAGAGCTTGATCAGTGTCAGTAGGAAAAAAACCCAGTCTGGTAACATACCCCCAGCAGTTTGTTATAGGTGTGGAGATAGCACACAGCAGTAGTAGCCTTTACAAAACAGCCAACGGCAAGGAAGAACTGAAATAGAACAAAGCAGATCTGACTGCAGCCATTCCTCATTGTCCCCAGATGCCTCCTCATTAAAGACTGCAGAGAAGTGATCCTGTGGAGTAGAGGGAATCACGATGGTATATAGCCTTTCTCCTCAACCTTACCTGGGATGAAACATTTATCATCTGGATTGAGCAGACCTTACCTTACCTGGGCCTGTCTGACCTCATAGTCGGCTAACCTTGAATCTGTTCCCATGCATGGGCTTTGTCCTCATTAAAGAGACACAAGATATTCACACACTGATACACCACAGGTGTGTTTAGGGATTGTGATAGGGAAGGCAGAGAATGCACACACCCAGGCCCACTATAAAGAGCCACTCCTGGCTGAAAAGAGTTCAACAGAGTGCTCACTGGCCCAGCCACCTGGCGAAGCTGCTTCCTGTGGTCTACAGGCCTCAAGGGCCTGGCTGTGCTAATGACCAAGGCAGCAATTCCAGCCACCAGGTGGAGGACTCTGTTAATCTCTAATTACAGCTGGATCTCCTTGTAGGTTTCCCACTGAACGGGTGCTTAGGAGATGGTACTGTATCCCCACCTGTATCCTCTGTGCTTTGAGCTGTACCTACCTCCCTCATACGAGGAGGTGATGTCCATATGACAAACCACAATGCCCTGGGACAAATGAATGCACCACTCGGCTCTGACCCCCTCGCCTCTGTTCTGCCCACTAATCCATCTCCCCTGGACTTAGTCTAGCCCCTTAAGCAGTCTCAAACAGCCACCCATGGGACAAATAGCTCCTCCTCTACAAATGGAGAATTCCCTCTTCCCAAAATCACCCTGGCCCAAGGCAGTGGAGTGATAAGGTTCTTGTCCTGCACCAGAGACAGCATTAGATAAATGTCATGGTTTAAACTTCCCCTTCCTAGCACTCCTATTTAGCTCTGGAAGGACCCAAGATACTTGCCGTTTAAGGCATGACACTTTTAGCTATAAAAAAGCCATTATCAGTCAATTTGAGAGGTTTCCATGGCTCCCCCTGAGGCCTGTCCATTTGGACTCATGGGGGTTCAGACAGCTGGCTTTACACAAGGAGGGAACAAGAAACAGTCCCCTTCATTTGCTTGTAACATACGTGGTATATACAGAATATAGAATGGTGCGATCTGAAGGTTTTAATAGTGCTTGTCTGAGATGAATTGCATACTGGACCATCCCAAACTCATAGCAATTCTACCACACATCTCTGTCTCTCCCCCTCTCTCTATCCACCTAGCTATGAGTTTTCTCAGGCGTCTGTCCCCATCACATGTAAACATTGCACAGGTAATTAAGATCCACAGGGAATGACCAATCAGCATAGAACTAATGGGTGCCCAGAATCAAAGTCTGGCTGAAAAAGTGTCCTGCTCTCTCCCACAGAGTGGCTCTTGGGCAGGCACATTGCTGCCTCTGATGCAGTAGACAGGGGCAGATGGGGACAAGGGAAAACAAGTCAGAGAAAGCAGAGGTCATTCCTGGAGGGTGTTAAAAATAGGAGCGAATGCCCAGGGGAGAAGGGCTGGGAATCTCACCCTATTTCACACCATGCTCCCCATCTCCCTTCCAGGTCTCCCTGAGATTTCCTGAGGCAAGGTCACCTTGAGGGAGAGCTGCAGAAAGACAAGAAAACCTCCTCTCTTTGATAGCCTAGGAAGAATGGAACCTCTGGCAAAAACAGTGCTGGCAAGGGTGTGTGTGTGAGGAGACCGCTGAGAGCTCTGGGTCTGCTGCTGCTCGCATTAGCAGGCAGCTGCTGCCATTATTGGTTGCTCTTTAGGCCATTACGCACTGCTCCCGGGACTGTGGTTGGCAGTGTGGTGCGCCTGAGTCCGCTGGGACTCAGAGACAGCAGCCAGCGTGTTCTGTGTTACTCAGCTCCTAAGATGGGTTTGTGTAAAAAAACACACACCCACAAAACAAGGCGTAAGGGAAACAAAGCGATGTGTAAGTGGGATGTCTGAAGCCATCGCCTCCATCCATTCACTTTCCTGCCTCCATCTCCTCAGGACTGCTTCTCTCCTGTGGCCTGTGTGCCACAAACGCTCCCCCCTCGCCTCCAGGCGCCAGGCGGTTCTTTGTCATCTAGGGCCAGCTAGTCAGAGCCTCTAAAAACACCCACACATCATGTGTGGGATCCCTGCTGGGCACGCGCACTATCCCGTTCACACCCATGCAAAGCTGGCCACTGCAAACTCAGGTGCACGTTTGTATGCACAAAGGCAGAGTTTGGCCCATGCTAAGGGGATGCACACACATTTGCTGGTGCATTTTTGGAGGTTCCATTGAAACTCTGGCCTCAGCAAACCCTCAGAGTCCCTACTGGACTTCTGGGGCCACACCAGCACAAATCACCTTTCACAAGGGTGGGAGCTGTGCCTCCTTGGGCCTCATTTAGCCACCTGTTCCTCCCAGCTGCCCGCATGGCCAATGTGTAGCCGATTGGCAGCCCGGGATCCAGGAAATAGCAATGGAGGAAGGCCAGCTCCCCTTTCTCAGGCAGGGGAATCTGTCCTAGAGCAGTACCAGCATTCCTCTCTGATGCTCGGTGTGTGTTAGTCACTCCAGGAAGTCAGACCCTGTTGCCATCAGGTGATGTGACCTGAACACTGCTAATCACATCAGTGAGTTAGGATAAGTGCACAGGCTTGATATATACTCATTACTCATCACTAGGGACATAGGGTGTGTCTCTCGATGCTTAGTCCTCACCTGGGTGACAACTTATCCTGCCAAGCAGACACCAGGCTGGGTTTGGTGATGCAGCCACTACTCCTTGCTGGTAGTCACGTGACTGCCACTTGGTTCCCACACACCCACCCAGCCTGCCACCCACTGCTGACTCACTGTATTGTGCGCCTGCATTTATAGAGACATTGTTCAGAGGCCCTCAAAATACTTTACAACATGAATTAATGAAGATGCACAACACCATGTGAGGCCACTTAGTATTATTATGACCGTTATTATTTACTAAGTGATGGCAGTATGCACTGATATCCATTTTGCAAATGGAGAAACTGAGGCACAAAATGAGACTGTGACTTGCCCAAGGTCTCAAGCAATTCTGTGGCAAAGCTGAGAATAGACCCCAGGACACCCAGTCCCCCCATCTAACCACCAGGCCCTACCATCATATAATGCCAGTGAAACCACCCATGAGCCCTGAATTCCACTCTCCCACTCTAACCAACAGGAAACATTCTGTGGTTTCCAGTAATGGCACCACACCATGGGCTCATTCATGTTTCTGACACGGCTCCATTTCTGGCAAAGCAGGGCACAAGGAGTAGAAGGGAGAGATGCAGGTTGCAGCTGCCAGCCTCTTTTGAGCAATATTGTCTGGAGGTTTCTTCCCTCCACTTGAGACCTGCCTAAGGAGTGCAGGCTCCACTGTTCCCACAGAAAGCAGAAAAGCAGCTGGAGACAGGCAGGGAGGGAGGGGTAGAGTCAGTCTGAGCATCTCCTGGTAGGGGTGAAAACAACAGCCCTGAGTAGCCCGGAACAACAACGTAACGTGTCCAACCACCTCACACACTCGCTCAGGCACACATTATGTCCCCTACCCACAGACCTACGCTCACAAACACATTTGCACACTCCCACACACAAGCTCTGACAGACAGTCTCGCACTCCCAAACTCTCTCTCTCACGCACAGACCCGCTGCTCTCTCCCTCACATACTCACACATCCACACACACGCACACTCCGGAATGAGGCAAGCAGAGGAGAAATGCAATGAAATGAGTCACTGGTTCTGAGTAGGAGGAAGGTTGTGAGTGGTGGAGGAAGAACAGGTGTCGGCTAGTGAAACACCACCGCCTGTTAGCGTGCTCACCAGCTCGTTGGCTGTGTCACCAGCTGATCGTCTATTTATTGTTGCGAAGCATTTGGCTTTGTGTCTCATGCAAAGTTACTAGGAAAACAAATTCAAATTGGTTTGGCTCGGACCCTGCCACGTGGATTGGGAGCTGTGTGTGGGACAGTAAACCAAAGGCAATGGTAATCAGCTGTAGACTGAGCTGGGGGAGCGGGATGGCAGAGGAAGCAGTGTTAGGACCTGTCTGGACATCTTCATTAATGATCTGGACATCATGCCAATAAAAAGCCCCAGTAGGTACTAAATGCGGGGGGGAGTTGCAAACAGCAGTGAGGACAGGGGACTACTCGAAAGGGGCCAAAAAGTTAGAAATCTGGGCAGGACATGACAAAATGAGATTCAGTTTGGAGAAGTGCAGCTAATCTCTGTGGGGAGGAAAGAGTCTGAAACTCAGGAAGCGGCAATGGCTGTGAGAGACCTGGGGCGACAAGGGACAGCAGTTCAGAGTGGAGCGTGCAATGTGATCTGGCAGCTAGAAAGGTCAATGTGATTGCAATGCACAGGCTGTGACTTTGCATCACAGAGCTGCTTGGCGGTAGCCCCACTCTATAGAGCACTGGTGAGACACACACACACACCCCTGCTCCCGGAGGGGCTGCATTCATTGCTGAGCACCCCATTTCTAGCAAGAGGGAAATAAAATAGGCAAGTAACTAAGGTGGGTAAAGGCCTGGAAGAGATGACTAATGGGGAAAGATTAAAAGAGCTACATATGAAGAACAGAATTTGGCTAAATGATGGCTACATGGTGGACACGAGAACTGGCTAGCAGCATGTGAAGTGTGAGCATCACAAAGGAACAGGAATTGTTTGGGTGATCCAAGGGGCTGGACTAGTGGTGATGGGACAGAGCTGAGTAACGGGACATTTACTATCTGGAGAGGCTTCCTAGTTGTGAGATCTGGTAGCCTGAAACATGCCTTCAAGGGAAGGCGTGGGAACCCCATCACACATGACACTGAAAACTAGAGCTAGTAAAACACTAGCAAATGTCCTGTATGGAGCAATCCTGTGCTGGCCAATGAGGATAGACAAGCTGGCCTCAGAAAGCATTTCCAGCTCTAACTGCCAAGTCCCTTTAGTATTTGGGGGGGTATTTCTCTTTTTGTTTCCTTTCCTTGCTTCCTCTGAGCTCTTCCAAAGGATCTTCAGGGAAGGTCAGCCCCTCTCCAAACACCTATCACCCCCACTCCTTCTGGAGTTCTTTATAGGATCTTCAGCAAAGGATTCCCCCCACCCCCCAGATCAGAACCTGCTGCAGGTTTTGTGGACAACAAACTTAGCTTAAATGTTCTGATCTGAAAATGCTCTGGTTGCCATAGACCTTCCCATTTACAGCTTCCAAGTTCCACAGTGTGTGTGGGCGTCGGATTGGAGGAAAGAATAACCACAAATGTTCAGTTTCACTATCTCCTTTCTTCCAAACAAGGTTCAGCCCTGCAACTAAATGAAACGCACACTCCTTCCCCCGCCCTCCACCACACTGTCAGAGAGAGAATCACAACCTGTTACCCACCAACCTAGCTCTCTTAAGTCAAGTGGAAACTATTACTGGCAGGTGTAAAAGGCTGACCCCCGCTGGGGGTAACTAATGGCTACAAAACTGGCCGGGACTAAGGAGTACAAGGCTGGGGAGTCACAGCACTGAGCGTTTGAGAAAGGGGAGGCGTGGGATAGTACTGCAGCCTTTCATAGGACTCGGAGACAGTGAGTCCCTGCCCAAGGGTGTCCATCGGCACTCGGCCCCTACGCCTATCTTTGATTTGGGTGTCTGGTGAGGTGAATCACCCGCCACGGGGTGGGTGATTCAGGAGCCTGGCTTTGACACTGTCACCACCGTCGCTTCCTTATCCCACTTACACGACTGCCTCCCTTCTCCTGTGGCAATCCCCACCACTTTCTCTCTGCCCACTTCCCATGTTGCCTCACCACCGTGCCTCCTCCAGCCTGCACACATGGCAATGGAGGAGAAAAGTCCCTGCAGACGTTAGTGGAAAATGACCTGTTCCCATATGTATGTGTTCCACACCCTGTGTGTGTATTCCTCGTGTCCATTCCTGGTACTGTCTGTCCATCCCTACTATTGTGGGTATCCCCTGAATTACTATGTATATAATGCTTGTATTCATCCCGGTTGCTGTGTGCATCCACCTGACATAATGTGTGTGTGTCCCCGTCTCCATTCCTGGGACTGTGTCTCTGGATTGTATGGTATCCATTGGCAGCATTTTATGTATCCATTCTGTGCATTGTAGTTCTCATCCATCCGTCACATCATCAGACTGTAGTGACACCTGTTCACACTCCAGGCTGAGCCATCAGTGAGTTAACAAGAGTTTGGAGAGGTTGCTGGCCTTTATACAGAGCTACAACTCCACTTTTATCGCTGTTCAGCCGGTGACTGCCAAGCTCCACTGACCACTGCTGAATCTCCCCTCTCCTAATAGGGCAAGCTGATAATTACGAGGTGCCCATGTTCAATAGATGTTGCAAACAAAGCCATGCTCCCTAGTATCCCATTGCAATAAGAGTGCAGGCAAGTAACGGATCAGAACAGCATTTAGTCATTAAAATTCTTCAAGTGAAAAACATCCCCTTGATATTCTAGCATTTTGTGTCTAGTCCAAAGCAAAACCCAACGGGCACAGCATGAGAGGGGGAAAGCTAAACAAAGGAACATTTCTACCTTGCATCTGTTACAATGATTGCATCAGCCTTAATTACAATAGAACTTTCCACCCTTTAAAGCATTTAGGCACATGTCGTAGTCTCAGGCTCCCTGTCTTTGGCTGGCTCCATCCTTGAAATGTTTTTTTCCATGCATTCAAAACAGTTTGTAATTAACAGTCACATTGTTTTCCTTTGAACATTCCCTGAGATGCAGAAACCAGAAAGCGAGAGACATTGGGAGCTAAGTGACCCGTTGATTTAACTGGGGATTAGTTTTGCTTTCAAGAAATCATTTTTTTCATTTTACAGAGAATTTTGTGCCGGTGAAAGGTTAAGGGTGCTGGATTGACAGCCCTGGAGACTCAGCTTATCTGTTTTATCACAGAGCAGGTAAAGCATGGGAAGCAGCACACGCAGTTTCCCATCACTTCAACAATGTACCTTGCCTCTGTGGCCAAGAGGGGAATTTGATCTCTGTGGCCCAGTCAATCTTTGGCCTGTCTTCTCAGGCCTCCACCAAGGGGGCCAATGGGTGCCCATGGAGATGGGGCTCCCTCTGTTGTGGACCTGGCCATTAGGAACCAGATTGCAGCCATCAGTTCACTTCATACAGGGGCCACGGAACAGCTCCAAGATAGGAACGACTTTTGTTCACAGTCTAGAACAGCACTAGGACATTGGCGTAAAATACACCCACCACCGGTCTCCTGCGCCAGCCAGTGGCCCAGCCCCTCCTCTGCAGAGGGTAGCACAGATTTACTCTTAATCCTCAGCCCCTAAAAACCCCAAAGTCAGGTAACAAGCTCCCTGTCTCTAGTTCTGGTACCAACCCTGGGCCGGAGGGCTGTTCCCTCCATTTGTTCTTCTCATAGGCAATCTGCCTTTGAAAGTCTTTTTTGCATAAATCTTTGAGTCTGACTAACTGCGGCAATACCTGGATATTGTTTAACCGATGGGAACACACATTTTTCAAGAAAAGAGCTTTTCCTTCCCTTTCCTGTGTGTGTATTTCTTAATCCAGAATTTGTATTTTTAGGCCGCTTCTACCAATTCTTCAGATGTTAATGATTAGCTGAAAACAGGAGTGTATTCTAATCTGTGTGTTGCTTCCGGGAGATACCCGAACTCCATTCCTACTTACAAGAGGGCACCGATGTTTGTTTCCAAACAACGGTGCCAAAACTAGAGTTCACTGTTACCTCTGTCGTGTCATATTGCTTGCTAGGATGACAGGCTGTCCAGTAACTGCAGATGTACAACCTATCAGACCCTACCCTACTCCGACAGTAATGTCATTTGACTCGTTATAATTATTTGCTCACAGCCATAATAGCTTGAGAGGTGGCCTTGCCTAGTCACAAATCAGAGGGGAATGGGAGTCAGGATTCCAGTGGTCAGCTCCCATCTCTGTTGATTGGATGATGTTGGGCAAATCACATCCTCTCTCTTTGTCTCGTTCCCTGTCTGTAAATGGGTGTAACAATATGTTACAGTGGAGTCCTGTTGTGAGGCAGTTCCCGTAATGGTGTTGGAAGGAAGTAGAGATTACGGCATTCCCATCCTCCTGCCAAAGAGGTGAGCCAAGCATGATGATCATTCCTTGAGGCATCTGCAAGCAGTAAGTTCCCAGAAGGCTCATTCCTGCTGCAGGGTGAGTGCACCAATAGTTTGATGGAGCAGTCTTAGCATCTTCTGTCCTCAGCCAGTAAACATCTGGCTCCCCAGTGCCCCACCCCTCTGCAGGACCCTGGCAGGATCACCCTGCCACCCTGCCAAACCCTGGCAGATGAAGCGTGAAGGCAGAACATTAGAACGCTGGAGGCACAAATCCTGGTCTGCATGGGACCAACAGCAGTATAGGATTTCTGGCAACCATATGCCCCGACGGTGAAGGAGGCCAGAAGAATCCTCCTCTTCCCCACCTCCATATCTGCATGACTGGTGGAACCGTTCTGAGTAAATGAGCCAGTCAATCTGACTGACCTTTGCCCAGCCACAGCCCCAAGTGCCTCTGTCTGGGAGGAGCCCTCATCCCACTTTGCTGACAAGATCAAACGTATTCTAGAATCCGGTCTCCCGAGACCCGAGGACATCTGTAAAAGCAGTGACCATTCCAGCGTTTTAACTGGAGTTTGGCGCAGTCACTCAGAGTCCCTGGAAGCCATGATGGCCGCTATAAGGGAAATAAATCCCTGCCCTTCATGGCTGATGGTTGCCAGAGAAGAGCCTCTGCATTCACTCCTAACCAAGCTCAGTGTCTCTTCCAGCTCCACCACATGCAGTGCCATATTCTGGTTGGCTCTCAGGAAACATCACTTGACCTCAATGCTCTCACCAGCTACCATTCTGCACCTGACTTCCCTTTCCTGGGCAAAGTTACTGATAAGGTGGTGGCAAGCAAACTCCAGAAATGCCTGACCTCTGCCAATATCCTGCACCCTTCACAATCAGGGTCAGACTGAGATTTGGCAGGGAAGGTTCTGGTCGACCAACAAGTGTGATTCCACCGTTGGGTCCATTGGCTGTCACTGACACCTGCCTCACAAGGTGCTGCCAACTTGAGTTCAAGGCTTAGCAGGAGTGAATGGGCTTTTCTGATTTGTCTCAATCCGATCTTGGAGAATCATTCTTCTCCCAGGAGAGCTGCCACATGGGGAGTCACTTCCTGTTCCTTGAAGGCCATCACCCGGATGCGTGAGATTGGATCACCCCTATCTCAGCCACAGCACTGCACGAGTTGTTCTTGGTCATAATGTTCTCCAACATCCAGCTACCGTGTAATAAGGATTCTTTACATTTGCATTTGCAAAACCATGGGAAGCATCTGACTCTCTGATCTCCTGCAGGAGGCCACGGCTGCCCGCTGTGCCGAGAACTGCTCCCTGTTAATGGTGTTACATTTACTTGCCATTAACTTTGTGGCATGACCCCATGTTCCCTCCTGTGATGGGACTGAGCAAGTAGGAGGGCACTGGGCCTTCCATGGGGGGAACCTTAGAATTCATCCTGCTGAGGAAGCCTGTTGGTAAAGGCTGACTTGCTCCCTCTCCCTCTCCCTCCCCACTCCTTTTGTCTCTTATGCCATGAGGGCCCTTGTAGCCCCTGCAGTGCTGAAGGCAGGTGTGTTTCTTGGACTGCCCACCACCGCCTGGGGTGCAATAACAATTATATCACATCCCCATCAGAAAGATGTTTCTTTTCCTGAACTTCCAGTCCAGTGCCAGCTGCGGCTGCTGAGATGGTCAAACAATGCCTGGATGGCAGGGTACAGGGACAGCACCAGGCTAGGTGCAGAAAGGCTTGCAGAGTGTCCCATCGATAGCCCAACAGAGAGGCCATCAGCATTGTTAAGCTGTTATCCCTGCTTTCGGATGAAAGTTGCCAGGAGAAGTGGTGGCCTGCCCCATGTCCCCTGTATATCTCGTTCACTGGCCAGCCTGGGTGAGGAGCGGGTGTAGTTAAAGGTCCTTCTCTTATCTGTAGGGTTCTTACTGCCCTCTCCACCATGCGCCCTGCCTTGCTGTCCTGTCCTGCACCCCTCTGTCTCCATCACACCCTCGTCATCTTGCTTTCACACTGCCTCTGTTGCTCCCACCCTTCCTGCTCCCCTCCCTCTCTGCCTTTCTCTCTCCCTCCTCCCTTCTCCTCCATCTGTTATTTCTCTTGCTGCCTGGTGTTATTGACTGCCACAGGGCATCATCCTGAGTCAGACAGTGGAGTCAGTAGTACTTACCTGCGAAGGTGATGATAGTGTATGAGAAGCTGAAGAAGAATGAGACTGGCTGGTGCGTGGGAAAGGGAAGGCCCAGGGCCAGAGCATACAGACAGCTGCCAGGGTCTGATGTAGGCTGTTACTTTAAACAGACCCCATGAGATTTGTTGGTAGCAGAACATTCAGGAGCCTATCAGCCAAGATTAATACTTTCCTTTTCTGTAGGTCCTTGCATCTAAGGATCTCAAAGCAGGTTATGAATATTAATTAAGTCTCATCATGTTTCTGTGGGGCACCGGGTTCTTTTAACCCACTTTACAGGTGGATAAACTGAAGACAAGAGAAGTGACTTGCTCAAGGTCAGGCAGGAAATCAATGCCAAGGGTCCAGATGCCTTGTTCTCTGCTCTAAACATTAGACAGTACAGTCTGCTAGGTGGCTCCTGGGCAGATTTGATATATGCTTTCAGAAGGATGGGCTCAATCTCTGTTACAAAATCCTCACCAGTTCCAGCTTGCGAAAAACAAATATGCCTATGAACAATGGGATATGCTAGAGGAATAACCATGCGTCCTTCCCCAGAGCCCTGGAAAATGAGCATCAAAGGACCCTGGAGGCATGCAAGATTGCAGGCACATTTTGGGGGCCATGCAGTGTTTGCTAAAGTCATCTCATTATATCAGGGCTCTGGTGGTTTTAAATATATCCAGCGACATGCAGGTACCAGAAAGAGATTGCTTCAACTGGCTTCCTGGGAAGGGTGCAGACTGTATGTTGGCCACTGCAGTCAATCAGTTTGTCATGGCAGCCTGCACTTACTGACAGATAGGAAGGGAAATTAGCTGAGGAGCGATCAAGGTGTAAAGGCTCTAGTGGAGTTGGGCCCTGGTATTACTCCCTTCCCCCACTGTCTGGAAAGGTATTGTTTTCGCACCACTTGAGTGAAAGTTGTTCTTTGCACACTATGGGGTAATTTCTCACAAGGTCAAGGCCCAGTCTCCCTTTGTGTGGGTGCAAATTACACCCTTGACATTTCCGCACCCACAAAAATGAATCGTGGGTCCATATCTAAGAACTTCCACCTCTATGTTTGCACCACCCACAGTTGAACATAAAACCTTTAGAAATACTGCCCATTTGATTGCCTGTATATTACCTCTAAGGAGGTCATCATGAATACCTAGGGCAACGCACGGGCACAGAAACCCATGTTCGGGAAGGGGTCTGTGCTGAGATCAGGAGTTGAGAACAGTGAATTTGAGGAGGTAGTTGTCTCCTCAATCCCTATGGCTTCATTTTCAGACAGATCATGACAAATGAGTTATTACGCCTGACGTGTCAGGAGACCAGGCTGCCATGGCCTCTCTGCTGAGAGTGCCGACAAGGAGCCGAGAAGGGTTAGTTTTTTAAATTAAATAATACATTTCAGGAAACCATATCAGTGTTTGTTGTATTTCAGATGAGATACAAACCCAGTGATCCGTCCGCCACTGGTAATTAAAGATTCCCCTGACACTGCATCAGGACGCCTGGTCTTAGCCCCAGGGTCCTGGGCAACCCTAAATGCTTTGTTCAGTTACACTTGGATACAGTGTTTTACTTCACTTCCTGTCCTAAACCGCTCTGCAGTTAGTGTTGCTGTACACTATTCCATCCCAAAGAGGGCTGCCTTAGTGTTGCCTGTGAATCTCTGGCATCCTCACCAGAGCTGGTCAAATAATTAAACAGCAATATTTGCAAATAATTATGGCATAAAAATGGCTGAAGTTTGCTGTGAATATTATTTACAACAAATGATTTAATCCTCTAATCACCAGGCTGAATGGTTTTATAAGAAAGATTGTCAGGTCGATTGGGGCAGCAGCTGTCTTATTGCTGTGTTTGTACAGCACCTGGCACACTGGGTTCTACTCCGGAGCTGGGGTTCTCAGGCACCACCACAATACAAATTAATAGTAACAATAATTAATAATGATGTGTTAGAGATACACATTCTTTAGGGCTGGTATATATTATACTCAGTAGAAGTAACCTCACTAGCAGGTTGCTGCAAAGCATACAAAAACTGTAGGGGAAATGTCTGTATTTTCATTTCACCCACATTTGCACCCCCAAAAACTTTCATATTTTTTGTAAAGATGCCTGAAAGTACTCATTTGGTTACACAATCACAATATTTCACATTTTCACTGTGGAAACAATTTTGCTTGAAAAGTTAACCCATTTCCTCTGAAGATTGTCCCATTTTCATACAAAAATATAATAGCCGTTTCACAGATATGTCACCAATTTGAAACTCACACTGAAAGGTCACATGTTGATTAAATTTGAATTTCACTAGCCTCTGCTTATTACTGACCGGTAGGATATGTCTTCTTGCGAGAGTCCACAAGACACTCAGTGTAACAATAATGATTTTATTGCTTTAGCACCTTTCATCCTGAAGGATCTTAAAGCGCTTAGCAAACTAAACACATCCAACACTGAAATGCAGCCATCTCTGGGAGGGAAGATGGCAGCCATTTACATAGAGCGCAGCAGCATTTGAGATGATTCTGGGATGGGAAGTGAAACCATTGAAACGGCAGTTGTGAGTTCTAATAATCTCAACAGACGTAGGGCCCCTGTTCCTGCCTGCAGAGATGCCCAACCTGTGGTCTGGGGAGCACTCGCTGGTGATCTACGGAGAGCCGGCTGGTCATATGACACTAGCCCCTTCTCCTTGTTCGACAGAATGTAAGAGGAGGTCTCCATAAGGCGATCCATCAGGCTGAAGTCCTCACTCTGAACAAGATGGGGTTCTCCATTTTGTCCTTTACCTGCCACGGCCATTCAACTTCTCAGCCCAGCCCCTCCTGACAGAGTGCAAAGTGTAGCATGTTCTGTGGAGTCCCAGAAGGCTGGGGAGATGGCAGGCCGTCAAGATGCAACTGACTTTGTCACTGTAGGTTTGGCCACGTGTGTGCAGAACAGCATAGGCAGAACATTAAAACCTAATTTTCTTGTTGGGCTTATACAATTGGCGAAACATCTCTAAATCCATGGCTGGCAGGTGAAATCACTGCCAAAAAGAGAGAGAAAGAAGAGGTGAAAAAAAGGACAGAGGCAGAGCAAACCACAGGAATGAAAACCAAATTTCTCTGCTTTCCTCTCTCATTTTCATGTTGCTCTCCTACCCCACCCCCTTCTCCCTTTTTTTTGTAAGTCACCACATTCTTTCTGGGAGAAAGCGGCTGTTGGAAAATAGAGAGAAGAAGAAAGACACTGCTGTGGAATTATTTAATGAGCCACAATGAATTGCATTTGAAATAATTTAAATGGGATCTGGGAGTATTTAACTGAAGCACAGGAACTTAACAAGAGTGGGAAAGGATCTTTGCGCTAATTGCCAGCAACGACAGACCTACGGAGAAAGAACATGCAGCAATTAGTAAGCAAGTTTGTAATTTCAGTCTCAAGTCCCTGCCTGCCCTGGAATATGGCACTGATTCTCGACCGGAGGGGAGAGAAGGACTGCTATCCACAGGTGACCGGAGATGCTGGAAGATGAAGCTCCAATTAAAGAGCATTTAGCCAAATGCTTCACATTTGGGGGGAATTGAATAAAATGGGATATAGCCGCAAACCATCCAGCCCTGGTGTGAGTTCAGACTGGGCAATCCTCACACTCAAATGACTCATTTTGCAAAACCAAACCCACCCTTTGTTTTTGCCCACCTCTAGTTCCTATGCTTATTCTCACTGCCTGCATCTGGACTGCCCTGATACAGCAGGGATTTGCAATGCAGTCAGGCCCCACTCCTCGCCTGAGGAACGGGGCTGGATTTCAGGAGTGAGGACTGCCCAGCTCATTGCACATAAAGCACAAGTGGCCACTAAATACTAGTGATACTCATGCCCTGCGAGACAGAGGTGATTAGACCCAAGAAGATCCTAGAGAGGTAAGGCTCCATGTCCCAGAGCCATCCAGTCCCATCTGCTGTCTGGTGCTAAGGGAACAGATCTCATTGTGCAAGGCACGACACAGTCATATAACCGAGAGAGTCCCTGGTCCCGAGAACTCACAGGCTGACTGACGGGCAGCATTCAATAGGGCAAAACAGACAAGCAAATAAAGTGGGGAGCGGTGGGGGGATGAAGTAACTAAAGGAACAGAGTTGAGCCTAACATTAATACTTGAAGGCCAGTTGTTCAGCCCTTGTATACAATGTGGGAGAATGTGTCTGCACTCCTTGTGTTCTTCTATTAGCAGAAACTGTATTTTGCATATGCAAATTCTATCACTCTTGCCTACCAGTTAGACTCTATTGCCTGAGCAGCTGGATGCTACTGCACACAGCGTGTATGTGCAGGGGTGTGCTCCCATTACAGCCCTCTAAAATTCAGCCCCTAAAATCCTAACCAATTAAGTGAACAAGCAAAGTAGATTCAGTGCCTGCAACCCACTGACAGAACTAAGGTTTCTGCTGGTCCCCTCCCAAAACAAGCTGACTATAGGCAGAACCTGTCTCGGGTACTCTAGATGGTAAATAATAAGGCTGTCTTTCCCCACAGTGCTCCTAAGTGGTTTCCCTCATTGGATGTGGATGCATCAGGCCACTGGATCTCCACTCTGCATCTCACACCCAGCAGCTGGGTACAGCCTCTGTTATGTGTCATTACTCTTTTCTCTTCCTTGCCTTGCATCCTCCTGCCCCTCCCCAAGCTCCATCTCTGATGCTGCTGCCTTTACTCTTTGTCTTTCAATCAGTTTTCATCTCAGTAATTTCTATTCAATGGCTAGTCCCTGATCTCTCTAATTGATATCAGAGCTTAATATATTGGGTGGGGGGAAGGGGGACTATTTTTAATTTGCTGTGTTCCCATTAATTCTTCTAATTACAAAATCTCCATCTCCCATCCTCCCAAGTTCAGAGGAAACTCTCCGTGACTTCTGTTGGAATCGCCTTCTGATAAATTGGTATCACCGCCTCCTTGAATAGCTGTCCTCTTGAGCAGACGTAGTAATTAATGTGAATAATAAATGCATTCAAAGCAAGTTCATAACCCTCTGTTTTGTGCACTCAGACTTCCATTCTTATGGCAAGAGACACACATCAACGTTTCCACTCACAAAACTGGTCCAGAGGAGCTGCCTCAATCTAACAAGCCTGGTTTTCATTAGTAGTTCTTAGGGCCACAAAAAATCGTCCTAGACAACGGGCCTCTTGGGAAATGGAGGCTCCTGATTGGTTGGAAATGAGGCCATGGTATAAAATAGTCATAGGCAAATTGGGCCACCAAGGACTTTGCACATATCACTATGCTGCATATCATGGGTGCTGGGAACATCATGGCATCCATGAGGATGGAGCTCACACTCTCCTGCTCCAAAACCACTGGCTAATAGAGAATCTCCCTTAGTAGTACAGAGCTATTGACACGTAGATGGGGGTGAACATGGACATACACTCACTCTCTCTAGCCAGTTCATTGCCATAAGCCGCAGGTAGACAGGCAGTTCCTCTAGTCAGACTAACTGAGAGGCGCGGGAGAGAGAGTGGGAGAGAGTGTTCACCTGACTTTTGAGCCCAAGCATAGACACAATACCAGGGGATGCTCAAGTCATGCTGGTTACAGGAGATGTCTGCTACTCTCTGATTGGTCCAGCTGTGAGTGGCGTACACCTGCTTTAATGCAATGCTGGTCAAATAATGCAAACTATTGCCTGTCTTATTCATTTGGATTTTTTAATGCCTTCTCTTGGGCTGTGCTCAGGTACCCCTGGCCTGGCCTGCACCCTTTTTGTATCCACATCCCCATCATGTTCTTGCCACGAACGTTTGAAAGATGGAGTTTTACAGGCACAAATGTTCCCAGGAAGCCCCTTTCAGGGGCACAGGAAGGAGGGTTTGTGGGAATCAAAGTGTAAGTTTGCACATCTATGTAGTTGCACTGGAAGGTCTTGTGCACTCAGCCAGCCAGGGGGCAGAACGAACACCATTGTCTCCTTCCCCCCGTGATTCTGCTGCAGCTGTGAGCCATGGAGGAGCTCAAGATTAAATGAGAAGGGTCCTCATCGAGGGAGCTCATTTTTTCTTTGGTCTGTGTTATGCTAGAGGTCAGACTAGGTGATCATAATGATCCCCTCCGGCCATAAAATCTATGAACATTCCCTTTGTCCTCCAGATGATCTAGCTGTCTACAGTCTTTCTAATGCTCCTGTCTCCATAGTATGTAGGTGTCCCATAAGGGTGGGCCTCTCATTCTACATGCAATGAAACTGAGGTACTGGAAAGTGAAGCAATGTCCAAAGTCCCACTGTGAGGCAGTAGAAGACTGGGACTGTGGCCCGGGAGTCCTGGCTCCCTTGCTGTAACCCCTAGACTCACAAAGCCAGCAAAGTGGAATGACCCCGCTCAGGGACCACGACTTGCTGAGTGCTATGCCCAGGCTGGATCAGAGAGTCCTGGCATGGCAAAGCAGAGGTGTGAGGTTCAGTGAGCCCTCTGTCTATTTACACCAGCAGCTGACTTGCACTTCCCCTAACACACACTTCAGCTGTGCCCATGACTGATTGACCCAGACAGCCTCATCTTTCAGTTATTGTTGCTTGCCTTTATTTGCTCATTGTACATATCCACGGAGTTAATGGACTCCTCTCAGGACTGGCCAAGCCAGGAGCCATCAGAGCAGATTTCCCTGAGATGAGCAATCCGTCCCAACCAGTGATTTCAATTAAAGGGTCATTAGCGTGAAATCCTATCCATCCCAGCTCCCATTTGCTGGCAGGAGGCTCTTCTTCTCCCTGTCCTGAGCCGGTACTGTGGTTAGAACACAATTCTCTCACTGGAGCCTACTAGCTTTGCTAAAACATAGCAGCTGCTGCTGATAAACAAACATATTGATCATAGAGATATGGGCTGTCAGGGACTTAATTCATGAATGAAGTGTGTTTTAAGAGCGCTTGGTGGGCAAAGATTCCATTTAAAGGGCCAGCAGCAACCAACAGCAGAGACATCGCTTAGGATTTGAAGACCAGCGTGTCTCCGGCAGCCAAGAAGTTCATACACTTGATAACACTGTGATATTGCAGTCTGAGGCTTATAAACCTCTGAAGGTTTGTGTGTGAATTTATCTGCAGAACAAGTGCAGCACAGACAGCAGAAGAGCAAGCTTCCGGCACATTGCCCTCGCCATTCCCCATACCCTAACACAGACCTTTAATGGAGAGCCGGGAGCTCAGTCCTCATGACTGAGCCAGTCCTCAACTTCTCTGCTGAGACTGTCAACCAGGAGCTGAATTAGTGCTGGTTGGGACCCGTCTGTGGGAGTGAGATGGGCTGAGCCCCAATAGCTCATTGCACACCCTACACCGTGCAGCTGTCATGTGGCTGTGGCAAATGCAGCTATGCAAACGTAAGAGAATTGCTGTGAGTCTGTTTTCTGTGCACTGCACCTTTCACTGTAAAGTGTCCCCTGACCTGTCAGCTGTAGAGGCAGGGCCATGTGTGGTGCCAGGGTCAGGGGCACAGACTGAGTGACACACACTGTGCTCTCTTTCTCTCATGGAGACTTTACACATTTTCTTTGTTGTTTTCCTTAATCTGAACTCACAGTAAACCAGAGTGTTTTGTTCTTTTTGTGGGCGAGACATAACAACGGTACAGTCCCGCCGTCAGGAGAGCCAGTCTCGGACTGGTGATGAAAGGCTCAGCCTCACCACAGTTCCCTGTCCCCATGCACTAGTGTTCAAATATTGCTGTGCTCATAAAACTCTGACCTTAGCATGGCCGGTGGGAGGAGCTCCCACTCTGGAGTGATGGAATCCTCCTCAGGTACTGGGATGGTTCCCCCGAGCCTGGCCATTTGGGGCGCAATTTGCCATAGCCGGTGGCTGAGCTGTGCAGTTGAAGTGGGCTCTCTGTCCTGGGTTGCATGCGCTTCAGCATGTAAAGTGCGAGCAGCTGGAGGAAGAGGGAGGACCCCCCAAATACTGAGGCCCTGTAACTCCTGCCCTCCCTGTTTTTGGGCAGGTCCCGGAAATGCATTTGTATCCAGCAGCCCCTGAACTGATATGAAGACGGAGAGAAAGAACTTGCTCCTAGGCCCGCAGTATAACTTTGTCCACAGCGTCAGCAATGGGAGAGCTGAACTGCTGCCGGAGACAGCTTAACAGAAAGAGTAGACAGGGCCAAACCACAGCCAGCACCATTTCAGAAGCCATGGGAGAAGCTTGCTTGCTGCATACAACATGATCTGGTCCTGTCAATAGCTGCAGTTCAGCAGTTTTTGCTTTGATGAGGCAGTGTGGCCTAGTGGATAGGGAACTGGATTAGGAGTCAGAAGACCAGGACTCTGTTCCCTGCTTGACCACTAACTTGCTAGGTGACCTTGGGAAAGTCACTTCTTCTCTCTGTGCCTCTGTTTCCCCTCCCACCCTTAATCTGTCTGATCTATTTAGAGCATAGAACCATAGGGTCAACGCCTCCATGAGTTCTTTAGTTAGGGACTGTCTCTTTGTAGAGTACCTCCCACAATGGGGTCCTGGTCTGTGCTAAGTGCTATGATAAAACGAATAGTAAATAATAATAATGTGTTTGAACTGTGGTGTTAGCCTAATCCTGGCACTTTCGGTGCTAATGTCATGTAAAATAATGTAAATTATAACCATCCCTGCACCAGTTCATTTGCACCTGTTGGTGCTGCCCTTTGCCATCAATGGGTCAGTTTCCCAGTGCAGGAACAGCCTAAGTGTGCAATCTGCACTAGCACGGCAACTGGGAAAGGTATTTGGAGAGGGACCAGCAGCCTGCAGCAAAGGTCTGTGCAGAGCCCTTCTATGTTTATTTATTTATCCTTCCTTTCCTTTCACGAAGCGTGCTCTGGGAAGTGCCTGAGCCGCGGCTACTTGAGAAAAGCCACAGCGAGAAGTGGGAGAGAAGAGAGTGCTGGCCTCTCCAGTGTTTCCACACAAGGTTACAAAAGAGGATAATGGGAAAATAACACCATATCATCAGCTTTAACCTTCGTGAAAAATGCCTCTTCAGAGAGGCCAGAGATTTTTATTCTAAAATCAATGATGTTTGTGCTCTTTGTAAAATCAAATAAGCGAGAGAGAGAGAGAGAAAATGGTGTTGGTGTTTATTGGCACTCAGAGGTTCAATTTAAATCCATGGTATCTCTTTGAGTGCTGGCTACAGTCTCTCCCATTGAATTGTTCTGGGTAATAGGATGTCACAGGGGTGTGTGAGACAACTGGGAGAATACAGACCTCTGCAGATAGTCAAGCTAGCAAAACAAATCCAGCCTGGGCAATTACATCTCTCCTCCCCAAAATGCCACTGCCATTTCAATTAGATGTGGGATTCTTCACTTCTTGATCATTTTGGTGTCTTACATCAGCCACAGGGACGGGAGCCTGCAGAAGATGAACCGAGAGCTCTGGTTGGGACCTCGGTTCCCCCCGGAACTGCACTTGTCCAGCTCTCCCTAACTCCCTGCCGCCTCTGCTCAGCCGTTTACTCCCACTGTCTTTGGAAAAAGGTCCCAGGCTTTTAATTTGCTGAGAAGGCCTCTGGTGGCCTTATACATCCCTGCAAAATACATCCTCCTCCCTCATCCTGGGGGAGTGAAATCTGGTTTGTTTGCTCATTGTTATAGTGATGAAGGGCGGGTTGGTTTGTTTTGCACCTGGGCTGGTGAATTTTCTTTGTCTTTTTGCAAAGCTAAACTAAATAGTGGGGTCAATCCAAGTGGTAATATTCCCAGCTGGACTTGTTTCCCTTTGGGTTTTATGTTTCAGCTGTATTTCATAAATTCATCAGAGCCACGGTCACACCTCATCCGCTAGGGCTGCCCCTTGCAGACTGCACCCAGGAAGGCGCCGTGGGGCTGTCTTATTGCTTAGCCACAGGGGATATTCTTTGCCTGTTTTTGTCACCTGTCCTCTCCACTCGATTCGGAGCACGCTGTACCTCCCTCAGCTGAGAATCACAGTCTGAAGCCTCCTCATGCTGGAACCCTACCCTGGCAGGAAGGCAGCATGTCTGGGGGAGGTGTATGTGAGTGGGATGCAGTACACTGGGGTCATTCTTCTTGCTAGGCAGCCCAGACGAGCAGAGGCTTCAGGCTTCCTGGGCAATGGGAGCTGAAAGGTTAAGAAGTAAAAATGTATCTAGTGAGAGAAGGAGACAGAACTCTAAGTAGTTCATCAGCATCAGATTCCAGTGTGGTTTCTGAAGCCGCCGCTGAAAGGTCAGGCCTCTCAGTGTGAGAAAAAGCCTGTTCTTCTCTTTTAGCTGTTCCATCAATGCTTGTTTTTCCTCTTGGTTTATTTTTACCTCCCTGGAAAGAAAGAAAGAAAGAACCCAAAGCATCACTTCCTGGGCAAAGCGGATTCTGCTAAGAGAGCTTCTGCAGGAAACAGTGCTTCAGAGCTGGCTGAGAGCATTTATATGGGGACTGAAGAGGACAGGGCTCCATCAGAGTTGAGGATGGGAAGTGGGGACCTCTGCAGAGGCAGCTTCAAGGCTGGGATGCTGGAGGTGTGCCTGATGCTTTGCTTTTGTTTCCCAAGCACCTCCTTTAATCTTCTCTGACCTAGGACAGCGGCTTCTGGGCATTTCCAATAGGCAGACGAAGGAGCAGGCGTAGCCGAGAGGCTGGAGGAAGGAGCAGGCCATGCAGAATGGAGAGGCGGGGAGGGAAAGGAGTGGAGACTAGGGAACAATGGAGAGGCATGAGAGGTGTGTGGGCTTCTTGTCAGGTAAGGTCATTTGTGCGTGGTCTCTTCAGACTTCACAGACAGGGAACAGTTTCACTGTCGTGACCTGTTCTATGGAGACAGCAGCCCTCCTCCTCCCTTCACTTGGCTTGACCTTCTCTAGCAAGAGATCAAGGGGACGGTCTCAGCACTACCTACAGTTATGAAAGCAAATTGCTCACACTCTTCCTCTTTCTTTTCATTCCCTCTCTTCCCCACCTGCCTCTCTCCCTCTATTCCTCCTCCTCTATTTCTCCCTAGATCCTCCTGCCTTGTGGAGTATGCGACACCCAGCATAAAAGGCTTATTTTTTGTCAGGCTCCTGCTGCCAGAAGAGCAGGGGGCTAATGCTCCGTGCCCGAGCCGCCAATATTTGTCTGGCTGAAGTAATGCTTGTAACCTGACATCCTGCTGGAGAGCTGTGCTGCGGTGGAGCCCTGGGCAGCTGGAATTCTCTCTCTTGCTCACGAGCTTTCCACTGAGCTCTTAATTCTAACTCAGTGCAATTCTGGAGTGATTTTTTTTAACCCATCTCTGGGTGCTTAAATGACGATTACTCTAGACCCAGCACACTTCTCTCCCTTGCTCTCAATCCATTGCTCTCTTCCTCCCCATTGCCAGCTTCATTTCTTTTTCTCCCTTGTTCCAAAAAAAAAGAAAAAGAAAAAGAAGGAATTAAGCAGGTATTTAACTAAGCATATAAGCGGTTCCACTAAGGTCATGATTAAACCTGCAGCTTTGGCCCTCTCCACCCGGCAAGTTTGAAACCCCCATGCTCAAGGCATTCTGCCACCTTTGCCCACCAGAACAGCTGAGGTTTTACAGGGGTGGGAAAGCACTGGGACACCGAGTGGGACTGGGGCAGAGTAAAAGGTGGGGAAAGAATATCTGTGGACCGTTCCCCGCTCCCCCATTCAGTTTCCAGGCCTGTCCTCCTACTTGTGTGTAAAATGGAACTAAATCATCTTAACCTACAAACTTGGGCTGTCAGGAGGCTCAGATACGTTGAGAGCTTTGCTAGTGAAGGGCAGACCACCCACTTACAGCTCGATGAACCATCAAACAAGACCTTCCTTCCTCATGGGGTTAATTATTTCATTGCTGTGGCTGTATTTATATATTTATTCTGGTGCATTTCACAATGTACCTTCCAAAGCCTGTCCAAAAATAATTAAGCAATGAAACATACCATTGAGGATCAGTAGCCAGAAAACAGACCCACCACTACCCCCATCTTAGGAGGATTAAGAAATTCCCTGCCCCTTCTCTTCCTGCCCCTGGAAAACAGACGGGCATCTCAGCATGGTGGAGGGCAATGCTCAAGGGGTGCATAGGCCTGTGCATAACACCCCAGAGCGCAGAAACTGCCTCCACCACGTTTAGCCCCTGCCTGTGACAGGGCTGCGGCTCAGCCCAGTAACAAGCTGGGGATTATGTAGTCAGGCTTACATCTCAAGATTTAAATATTCAATTAATCAATAGCCTATTCCATTAGTGCAATAATCAGTTGGCAGAGCCTGATCTAGAGGTACATCTCAGCTGGGCCTCGCAAATTGATTTCTGATGACGTTCTAATTGACTTCGCAGTCAGTCAAGGGCCTGTCTGAGCACAGCGAAGGCCAGTTTGAGAAGGCTCCGGCAGCTCTATCCCCCCTCGACATGAGGAGGGGGAAGGTGTGATTTATGCCCCATTTATCACTACAGTCTCTACCCAGTGCTGTTTTATGGGTCCCAGGTGAGAGATGAAAGCTTACAGCTTTAATGCTGAACTTCTCAGGCAGCCTGAGACACCCACAAGCTGCAGGCAGCAGCCTGTCACTCCTGGAGCAGGTGCCCTATGGGGTCCTTAATCCTGACCCCTTTAATGTGGGTCTTCGCCAGGGAGCAGACCTCAGGGGGGTTGGATATCATCGGCGCACATGTGCTTGCTGGACCATCGTGCAGGTTTTCAGCAGCACAAACACCCTGATCCCCTTCTCGGCAGAGGGGCTGGGGATTGCGTTTATCTACTGTTTCCATGGCTCATGAGCCCACGGGCTAGTTACTGCAGCCTCAGCTGCTCGTGGATTTCCAGGCAGAGATGGGGGTGAAGGATGCTCTTTTTTATCACTGCTTGGCCAGGGACTGACCCCTTTCCTCTCTGATCGGCTCTCCCCACAGCAAATGTTATTGGGTGCTAGCAGGGCCTACAGGCCCCTAACAAGATGGGGGCCCCATTGTGCTAAGTGCTGTGTATACCCAGAATAGGAGATAGTCCCTGCCCTACAAAGCTTCGACCCTGCCATGTCTGCTACACTCAACAACTTAAGCTAGTGCCCAGCGTGGCAGCCTGCGTGCACATGGTGTCTTCCCAACCTCCCTTCTCTGCCTGCCTGGATGGGGCCACAGCAGGGTAGCCTCCCTTGCTTTGCCTCCTCTTGTTGGTCCAGGTCTTGTTGGGCCTGTGAGTTCCACAAATGGCCCGGCTTCCGGTTTCCTTCTGGGTGCCATTTAAGGTGCTGGTTTCAATCTAAAAGCCATTTATGATTTGGATTGTTGCTACCATGGAGAGAGCTTCCTTCCCTATTCTCCACCCCAATCCACTGGGGCAGCCCAGTTCTCCGGCTCTTGCTGATAGTCCTTATGTTGTTATGGCCAGGGGCAGGGCATTCCCAGTGGAAAGCCCTTGCTTCCGGAACTGGTTTCACCTCTGGCCTGACTGAAAATTCTTTCGTTGCACTTCAGGGTACGTAGCAAAGCCTGTTTGCCAGAAGAGGTGGCAGAGTTTTGGTTGTGGTTTGGGGAGCTTTCCGAACTGTTGCTACTGTCTCTGTGTTACTCTGCCTCGTGCGAGGGCAGCGGGACCCCTGCACCGAGCGTTAATGACAGGCGCGCTTTATACGCAGAACACATGATAATTATGGTTTTCTCTTTCCTGTGCGTGTTTGTGGAAAGACATAATGCATATGCAGATGCAGATACACACTGTACAGCACATAGATGAATATCTAAATCCTGGCAACAATGGATTCTCAACTGGATGAAATGTATCAGACAAGGACAGTTCCTTACCCCGGGGCTAGTCAGCTTCCTGGCTGCTTTCGTCCATTCCAGGTGTTTCCAGATAGAACGCACCAGCTGTGTGACTGAACACGCCAGCTACAGTCAGCACGAGGGAGGTGGCGCTCACTAGGTGACTCCCTCCTAGGACCAGTTCAGTGCATCTCTGGCTGCTTCAGTGAAGGAGGCGGCACCTAGCTGTGACCTGCTCAGCTCCTGCTGATTCATCCCGGGGAGAGCTCTCTCCTGATTCACCTGAGGAGCTGAGTTTTGTAGGGAACTTTCAGTCCAAGCGTCAGCTACAGTAACAGGCCCACGGTGAGACAGGCTACTGGGTGGGGAGTGCTAATCACATGAGCCAGCTTTCGAACCTGGTCTCTGGTTGCCTGGAGGTGATAATGCTGATTTCAGAGGCAGGTTACCAGGGAGCAGTAGCAGGGGTGGTGAAAGGGTTAACTACAAAACAAAAAGTGTTTGGTTAATTTCTGAATTATAAGAGGAAAAAATGTAAAAATAATCATACAGAAGTAAATGCAATTTCCTCCCCATTCTCTGGCTGTATTAACCTTACAGTAGGCTGGGCATTAGAGGACACTTTGTGAGTGATGACTAGTCTGTAATGGGGGCTAATCATCTCTGACTGGGTGGGTTTTGTTTTATTGAACAAGTATCCAAAGGACTTTGGTGTGGGGAAAAAAAATCTAGCTTGGTACATTTTTTTGCAGAGAAGAAGAATAGCCTAAAAAGAAAGTAATTCCTTTGGTGTATGTGTTGCTTGTAGTAATGGCTTTGATAAAGTAGAATGCAGCTCAGGGAAATGCCCAATTAGAGGGATTTCAAAGGAACAATTTAGAGCTACCTTTTTGGGGTGTTTTTTCTCCCCCCCCCAAAAAATAAATTTTTTTCCTTTATTTATTTTACAGGAGACTGATATAAATGTTTCATTTTGGAACACGTCTAGTTTTTATGCAGCAATGTTCTCCCTCAGCTCACGAGATCCAGATGGAAAATGGTGTGTTTGGGTTCTTGGGTCTGGCTCCTCCACTGCTGTGTAGAGGGGACGTGATAACTTCCCTTCTGCACATACCTGTCAGGTCACAATCAGTGTAACTATTCAGTGGTGGTGCACAAAAAGACACATAATCCTGTCCAGAAGGGTATTTAATCTGAACTTTATTGGGAGAGGCTGTCAGCCTATTCAAAATGGTGGAATATACTTCCTAACAAGGGAAGGGCCATTCTTGTAACTCTTGTCCACCCTGAACTTAGGGTTATGGGCCCTGGATCCAACTCCTCCCTTGTGTTTTGGTTGTAGTTTGAGTAAATGAAACCTTGACCAATAAGATTTTGCTCACTTCTGCTTTTAAAAAAATGGATGTATCAATTACTGTTCAAGGGGAGCCAGCAACGTAGCTGCATCTGGAACAAAAACAGAGGGAATTCAGCCACAAATGCCATTTCCTCCAAGGGTTGGTGGCAAATGAGCCTGGTAATGGACTAAATGCGATCATAAGTGTTGGAGATGGAAAAGACCTACTAGGCCTGATTTTGCAAAGGGCAGGTGCTTATGGCTATGCAACAAAATATCACTGTGGTCGCATGCCTACTTTGCACTGCATTTACTGTGACTGCATGCAAACAGTCATGTATACACTAAACCAGCCATTTGTGCCAGCAAATACCCAGTTCAGGCACACCGTTGAGGTAACTGTACATGCATATGATTCACTCCCTTGTAGACAGGTTTTGACCTCATGAAAATCGGCCCCTTTAGGCCCTAATGTGTAGCCCATCTCCCGGCCGGTGCATTGCAGACTATGGAGCCTGTCCCCTCTAAGATGCTGGTTCTGATCCATCCCAAGGTGGCAGTGACTGAAAACCATCACCATCTGACTGCAGTTTTGTGCCCTTCTATGTGTGAAATACGTTGGTAACTGGAGTCCGTTACCAGCAGAAAGGCATCCACATCACAAAACCAGCCATTGTAACGTCAGAGGAGAAGCCAAGAATTTAATGAGCTGCAGAGAGAAGTCCCCTCTTGGTCTTAGATAAAGTCCTTCCAGGACAGAGAGATTTGTGGCAGGCCATGTGCCATCTACTGTGCTGTACCTGTTCTGTGGATAAGGTGAGAACTCCAGACACCCGAGCCGTCAGTCCAGCAGCATGAAATTCAATTAAAAGTTGCATTCTTTTTTAATGCAATTTGTTTCTACTGATTTCCTTTCCCCGACTCATTTGCCAAGCTGCACAGCATATGGGCAGAGTGCACCATGTGTGCTGGGGAAGCGTGTCCAGCGCTCAGCGTGTCACAGATTCCCACACAAATATGGGGATTATTAAGCAGGAATTATTAAGTGTTATTATTAATATGCCGAATGTGACAGAAGAGGATTTATTTTTATATCAAAGCCTCACACGTACACTCTTCTCATGACAGGGAGAAAAGAGGAAATGGGTTTCATTTGATGCCTCTGCAATCACAGAGCATGTAGCAAACACACCGATTATTCCAAGATCACACTCCAACACAAAGCAGAGATTAAATGATTTTCAAAAGGGAAGGCTTGGCTTGCTATATTGACTTTGGTCCCTGCCTGATCTGTAGTTGGGTTGGAGCTAATGATATGGGGTTGCCTAAATACCGGCTGTTTGGGAAGAGCAATGGAACATACTAGAGAGCATCAAAATGCTCAACAACTAGCGTGCAGAAAGTAAGTGGCCTGAACCTTCACCTGAACCTTCACGTGAACCTCCGTAAACTGTTCAACCCTGCTTCCGAGTTTCAGTTAAATTCTTAGTTCAGCTCCTCAGCTGCTGTAAATTGGCTTCAATGGCACGCATTGGTGTCACAGGAGTCCTGCTGATTTACACCAGTTGAGCAACTAGGCCAAAAAGTTAATCAAACTTCAGAACCATAGGGTTGAATTTTGATTAGCTTCACGTTCTATCTCTCAGTGATTGGACACGTGGGGATTCTGGACAGATCTGGCAGTAGAAACACTAGCCGTAGGGCATTGGAAACACTGGGGGAAAGGCTGTACTGAGACCCCAAGCCAAGGAGGTGCTTCAAATGGTCTCTAGTCTAAACCTCTGAATCACAGCAATAGAAATGACCTGTTATTGGCAGAGTTCATCTAAGCTATCACCCGCCCACGGTAGGATGGTTTCCTGCTGTGTATTCCCTGCATACGTAACTTTTCTGGTCTTCATCCACCTTAAACTCCTTCAGTTCCCCTTTCAGCCGTGGTGTGTTCCAGCAAGTGTTCCTTTCATTGTGATTCCCTCTTCTCCTTCTGGGACCTCTCTGGGTCTCGACTTTCTGCTACCTCTTTCTTTTTGAATGGCTCTTCCTGTTTGCTGCTGGCAGCCTTCCTTTGACTTCTGAGGGATTTCGGTGTGCAGAGGGCTTGAAGGGTTGTGCCCAAAGTTAAGTTGTTTGGTTGCTTGTTGCATTGTTTTCAGCTCCTATCTCTGCGAGTCTCTCACCTCCATCCACCTTAACTCAGATCCCAATTTCTGCACAGGCGCTACTGCTCTCTCTTAGCACTGCTTGGTTGCTACTGCATTTCCCTTGGGGCTGAAGGTGAGTTTTGAACTTCCAGACCTCTTGCAGTCTGCCCAGCAGCCTTCTGAGTCCAGGCATGGTGCTCATTCCCCGCTCAGAGGCAGCATTTCACAATTCTCAGGCAAAAAGATCTTCTTCTCCAGGTCAGGCAATGGCTTTATGTTTGATGAAATGCAGTTTTTCTGCAAGGCAGTTCATTAGTCTAGCTAATTAACCCATAATCAGTGTCTTGCTCACCTCTAATCACAGGCCGCTCGCACCCTTAGTTCACAGAGTGCAGCAATGCAACAACACATGTATTTATATAAAAGTGTGCCACGCTATATGAACTGCATTTACAGGGACAACGTCAACTCATTCGGGCACAAAATACGACCTACCTAAAACTGTTAAAGAAAGGGACTGGATGGCGCTGAGAATTAGGCATAAGATATGGAGCCTGTCATCTTTAGACATTGGTTATGATCTAGCCCAGGTCAGTAATGACTGGCCCTTAGTACCATTTAACAACTGTTCTAGGAATCATAGAGGTTAGAGATGGGAGAGACCTGTTTGGTCATCCAGTCTACATCCCTCTCAATGCAGGATTGTTCCCAGTCTATATTTTCTCCGGCTGTTTCCAGTCTAGTTTCAAATATTCCAGTCAATAGGGCTCCCCCGCTTCCCTTGGGAAATTATCCCACAGTAGATTTTACTGAAAACTAGATTTTCTTGCTATTGAGTCTAAATTATCCCTTTTCTTGATGTCACTTTCACTAGTTATACCTCATGTACCGCCCTTTACAATGCTGCTCTCTCATTACTGCCTTTAAATATTTGTAAGCTGAGGTCATGTTCCCACACCAGCCAAGCTGGACACATTTCGCTTTCTTAATGTTTCCTTATAAATCAGTCTCTCTGAATTTCTGATTACTGTTGCTATGCGCTGATCTCCTTTCAGTTTGTCAATATTTTTCTGGCAATGTGATGTCCAGAATATAATGAGCATGATGATCATTTTTAAAAACGTCATCGCATTGTGGTACATTATAATAAGACAGTGCATAAAAACCTTGCACCGTGAGTGGATGACATTTTGCTGTTCCAAAATTGTTTTCAAGATGGTAACATCATCCTGCAAGGACAAACCGTCTCCACTGATAAAATCAGGACCAGAAAGGCAGCCCTGCTTGGATGAGCAGATTGCAGTGTGGGGTTTTTGCAATAATTTATTTTTAAATGACAGCCACCGTAAAATGGGACAGACATGGAGAAGATCAGATACAAATGAAAAAGCAGTTTAAGTGGATCGTTCTTCCTCTGATATTTAAAGCCTTTCATTCACAGCGCTGCTGCTCTGCTCTCCTACTGGTGTGAGCTGGTTCCGATCCCCATCTCCAGCACCCATACTTGACAAGTCTGTGTTCTGTGCCTGCAGCTGGGTTGCTGGGAATCTCAAAATCTCAGGTGTTTGTTTGGACTGCCCCAGTTTGGTGAAGTTCTCTGCCTACCTGCAGATTCCTTTGCCTTGTTCAGAACTAAACTGCTTTCTGGTTACCCTCCTCACCTGTCCGATTCCTGTTCTTCTCATGCATCACTTGTTTCGTGGCAAAGTTGGCCTCATCCTGGCTCACTGTTCAGCACCTCGATGCTTGTGGAAGATGTAGCGCACAGGTGAAGATGAAGTAAAAAAAAAAGAATCAAGTCAAGATGCTATAAAGACCCCACTCACCTGCCTCTCCCAGTCATGGAGTGGGAAATGAATCTTGGCCTCTGCATAACTGAGGAAGAAATATCCCATCTATCTAGATGTGTACGAGGTTTGAATCACCATCACTGTGGTATCTGGGCTTTGATCACTTCATGAAACAGGCCCTAAGAAATTCATAGATTCTACAGTCAGTAGGGACCATTATGATCATCTAGTCTGACCTCCTGTATATCCTAAGGCCACACAACTTCCCCAAAATAATTCCTACAGCTGAACTTTTAGAAAGTCATCCAATCTCGATTGAAAAAATTGTCACTGATGGGGAATCTACCAGTATCCTCAGTAAATTGTTCCAGTGGATAATTACTCTCACCGTTAAAAATGTACGCCTTGTTTCCAGTCTGCATTTGTCGAGCTTCAACGTCCAGCCACTGGATTGTCGTTATAGCTTTCTCTATTACATTGAAGAGCCCATCGTTATATATTTGTTCCCCATGTAGGTACTTGCAGTTTGTAATCAAGTCAACTTCTTGAGTCTATCACTGTATGGCAGGTTGTCTAATCCTTTAATCATTCTCATGGCTCTTCTCTGAACCCTCTCCAATATATCAACATCCTTCTTGAATTGTAGGCACCAGACCTGGACCCAGAATTCCAGCAGCAGTTGCACCAGTGCCAAATACAGAGGTAAAATAACCTCGCTGCTCCTACTCCAGATTCCCCTGTTCACGCATCCCCGGACCCCATTAACTCTTTTGACCATAGCGTCACACTAGGAGCTCATGTTCAGCTGATTATCCACCATGACCCTCACATTTTTTCAGAGTCACTGCTTCCCAGGGTAGAGTACTCCATCCTGTCTGTATGGCCTATATATTTTGTTCCTGTGGATCCTTTTGTTATACTCAGCCCCTCCCCCTTTAACAATGCAAGCTCCGTTATCACTTATCTACAGGCTAATTAGACATTTCCCGTTTCTCAAAATAATAACAATTAGTGTTAGAAGGTTATTTTTTATTTTCACAGTAGCTTGTTTCTCTCTCCATGTGTCTCTTCCTTTGTCTTGTAAACACAAATTAAGTGAATTGGTTGTGTACACAGAACGCTTGTTATTGTGTGTATTTAATTGGCCAAACTTGCAAGGATATACACTCAACTTGATGGCATTTTCCTGTCTCTGTGTAACAGGATAACTTTTGAGTGCTCCATCTGATCAATTCCTAAATGTAGGGGAATGTTAGAGAGCAGGAAGTTTAAATCTAAGGGCGTATCGTTATGGGGAAATGGACCAGCATAGCTATTGCAGAATAATCTATCTGCTATAGCTGTTCCATAACTGCCCTCCATGTGGTCACGTGATTCCAGAATAAAGGCACTTGGTCCCAAAATAACTTGTGTTTCTGGGCAGAGTAATTATTCTGGAATAAAATCACTTTTAATTCCAGAACGGAGTGTCCACATGGGCAGCTGTTCTGGAATAGCTATTCCAGTCCTTTCCCCCACACAGACAAGTCCTAAATGCAGCTGTACTTGTGGATGCCCAGGAGAGCATTTGTGGAAGGCTCCCAAGCGGGTGTATCTGGGGGATGGCCTCGGTGTGTTTGGAAAAGGATCCTAGATAGGGGATACCTGCCAGGATGTGTTTGGCTGGCATCCCATAGAGGTGTGTGGGCCACTGCAGAAGGCTGTGTGTGTGTGTTCCTGAAAGGTTGTTCTTGTGGGATCAGGAGCAGGAGTTTGTGGCTGGTCCCAGGAAAGATTCACAGAGAGCCAATTATTTCATGTCCTGTTTTTATTCCCTTCCTTATGGTCGTACTATTAATTGTCTGTTCTAAAAGGCTCTCTTCTCGCTGAACATCTCACTTTTTTAAAAGCATTTTTTTTTGGTCAGTGACTTTATTACTGACTCACAGGAGCACCTAGATTTAGTCCAAACCTTTCTCTGGAGCATGCCCGGTGGAACTCAGCTTTACTCTCTCCTGTGTAATTCATTGGGAGGCCAGGCCATCTTTGTGAAGCAGGCTGTGCGGAGTTTGTGAGGAGGGAGCTAGCCGCAAAGAGGGTGTTGTTTTGTCAATTACGGCTTGAAAACAGGAGCATCTGATTGGCTCTGAATGCTCAGGGCCCGGGTCTGATCTTGGTTTAGTTGCTGTAAACGCAAAGTAACCCCAGTGAAAGCAAGAGAGTTACTCCCAGTGTATTCTAGTATGGCTGAGAGCAGAATCCAGGCCTAAGGATCCAAGTTTTGCCCTAACTGACAATGTGGAGGCTCCCAATGAGGTCACATGAGATGTTAGTGGGCATGGCAGAGAGAAAAGGCCTGAAATACGGCAAGTCGGGTGAGCCAGCAGGTCTCTGCTGACGCAATGTATCTGATTCCAGCAACAGGCTGGAGAATTAGGAAACGGGTTACACGTCCGCTGCCAGAATGAAACCATAGTTAGTGCCATTGCCCAGTGCACACGGCTGGGGCCGGGTCAGGTGACGGACTCTCCTACCAGGCAGAGCCAGCTCTGTGACTCACCAAGCCAGGTCTTGTCACCTCTGCAGCCTCCTTCACTTCCGCCTCCTGCACTGTGCCTCCTCCGGTCTACCCACATCACGGCTGCTGCAGCTTCTACGTCCTCTTCTTCCACCCGCATCTTTGTGTCTTCTCCCATGCACCTTTGCAAAGCCTTCCCGCAAAGACCAGTGCAAGATCCTACCCCACCTTCAGCTCCCACTGGGCAAGTCTGTGTCCGTGCCAGACTCTATGTAACATTGGGCAGGGACACGCACACCATAGGTGCTCAGTAAATAATAGGAATAACCACACTAGCACATAGACCGATCCCAGGGGTCACCAACGTCCCCGCCCCACTGCTCTCAGCATACTGGAGGGGAGAGTACAAGTAGCAGGTATTCAGTGGTTTTGTGGACGGGGGCTCAGACCAATCCAGGTTCCCAAATCTAAGTACCCCCCCCAGCTCTGAGCAGTTCAGAATCTCAGTCCTGTCTCTGGTTATTTATGCATCATTATGACATAGGGAAGCATATTTCCTGCCCTTCGCTTACAGGCTTTATAACCCTTATCATTTGTTTATCCCGTCCCCAAGACATGGCTGTCTGGATAGCTATAAGAACATGGAGCCTGGCTTTGCCGTTGTTTCTGATGGCCGTTCTCGGGGCGAGGGGGAACTGTCTGCCTTGGATCCCTTCCTCCAAAGCACTTGCCTGGAAAAAATTCGGAACAACTTCATAAGCATTTTAGTGCCAGTCAGCGAGATTCTCTACAGCCATAAACCCTGGGATGGTCTGTAATTACACACGATCTGCCCGCTCTGGAAAATTGATACTTACATGGTCCACTGGGCTCCATGTCCCAGTGCCACTGTCTAAATGCAGATCCAACAGGCCCCTTAGAATGGCTAAAACGTCATTCCAGAGAGCTGCACGACAAGAACTATTTTACAGTTACATTGTGCCTTAAACACAGGACCCCTCTGGCTTTGCGCTCTCTCCTTCCCCCTCTTTAGCTTTGGCCGGGGGAGGGAAGAGGAAGAAAGGAAGGTGAGGGGCAGAGGATGAATGGAGTGGCCCTTCTGTTTCCTGACAATCCGCTTTGGCCCTATAAATACCTTATAATATAGATTCCCATTTCCTTTAGCTTTCTTCACTGGGCGAATGCCACTGCCCAGTTGGGGAACCCCATTCCTCCCCATTGTAAGGCCTGTAAAGAGTGGTTTCCAGATGAAATCAGCTCAGTGCAGCTCCAAATGACTCGTGGGGTGGGGAGAGGCGACACCCGGCAGAGACCATTTCAGCAGTGCTGTTCTCCATTTGGCCAATGGGGAGGTAGTGCCCACCCGAACTAAGACAAGCTTAATGCGGCTCCTACCAGCGTGGTCAGGGGCAAGTCCCCTTCTTGTCTCTGCGAGTGGAGGGACCTTGCTGGTGGAGATGTGCTGGATGCACACAGTTTGTCCAGCCACCACCTGGGGGTTGCCATTGCTGGGATCACTCTTCCATACACACACACTCACAGTCTCTCTTGTTACACACCAGTCACTGGGGTTATTTTTACCCACTGGCTCTTTCTCGCTCCACTTCCCTTTTGCCTCCTGATCATTACTGGCTATAAAGCTTCCCCCGAAAGAAGATAACCAGCACGGTACTCGGAAGAAGTGTCTGGATTGCCAGACCAGACTGGAGTCCCTTCGGTGGCTATCAGTGCAGTGGGTAGGGCACACGCAATGTGTCAGGCCTCTCTGGCTCCTCCCACTGGACTTCCATTGGGAACAGAATAGATGCTCCATGACAAAGCGCAGCTGGACCACGTGGTCATTGGGGAGGCAGCAAAGAGGTGAACATGGCTTTCTGCCTGCACTGGGACCATACTGCACCAGAATTGCTTCCACCAGCAACCTCACCCTCGCCCCAGTAGCGACCGTTGTGAACCGGCCCTGTGCTCTGTGATGCTAGGGGGCGCTTCTGGGCTTAGCCTCCAGGGAAGAACCCCGAGGTGTGGCTAAGAGTATCAACAGCCATCAGCAGCCCCAGAAATGCTGAGATGGCTAAAAATTCCAGCTGGTGCAATGTTTCAGTGGCAATGAGTAGGAGTCCTGGGTCTGGTGTGTGTGTGTGTGGGGGGGGGGAAGTGGGTAATAGCCCCATAGGAGCAGCATGTGGGCTGAGATATTTACATGTGTGGTTAAAAACTTCACCGTTCTTTCAGCAGCCTCCAGAACGATCCTGGCGGCCCTGGCCATGGGGAATGCCAGGCTCTCTAGCTGGACGTGGCACGTTCACAAGCTGGCGTCTGAAGGGAGAGGGAAATGGGGTTGGGGGAAGAGAAAAAGCAGGCAAGAAGAGGGGAGAGACTGGAACAGAGTCTGATGGATGGGGGAAGGTGAGAGCCTCAGAAGGCTGACTGGGAGAAGGGACAGGTCGGGAAAAGGTGACGCATTGGCCTTTATGTTCTTGTGTTGGCCGCTCAGCCTGGTAACCTGGATGCAGGGGGATTAGCAGTCACCGCCTGAGGGAGCTGGCTGCCTTGCTACTAGCCATCAAAATCCCCTGCTTCCTGCTGACCCAGTGCCGCTCCTGAGGGACTCCGAACAGCGATCCCCTGCTGTGTCCCCCATCCCACCCCGCCACCCCTCTGCCCAGCTCAGGAAGGTCACCAAGGGGGATGCAGGGCTCCCGTACCTGGAAGAATTCAAATTCTCCCATCATGAGGTTATGGTCAGGCCAGCAATGCATCAGCATCTTAGCTGTGGGGGGACTGCTGGGCAGGCCTGACAAATCACACCCAGGGAATTACGACTGCAGCAAGCGCAGGGCAGCCCAGGAAATGTCCTGTGGTGCTTAATGGCTGGCTGTGACTTCACCCACTCACTGCAATGGCAGCACGTCCTGGGCTCTGAAGCTAGAGAATCTCAACATTTACTTTTGATTTTCTCTGCCTTTAAATGGGGAGGAAAGAGCAGCTTCCATCACATCCAGCTAGGCAAGCCAGGCTAGAGTAATAACAGAATGATGCCCAGCCAGCCATCATCAACACGTGTGTTTTACCCAAGTCCCTTGAACAACAGAGCCTCTGCTAATTGACAGAAGCAGGTTCACATCAGTGGGCACAGGTTGGGGCTCTGAGTTCCCATGCCCAAGCAGTGAGGAGTGGTGGCTGGAGGTCGTAAGTGGATGCAAAGGGAAGGAAGGCAGCAGAGCTTTTGTCCCAGGCGCTGGAGGAGGCAGTCAGAGGTGCTGGGGAGCTGGTACCTTTGCTAACGTACCCAGCCTCAGCCCTGACAAGCCGGCACTGGAGTGGCAGAAGAGTTAGCATTCGAAGCGATGCAGGAAGCAGTGGGAGAGTTGCAGTCTCCCACGAGCTAGTGAAAGAGACAAAAGCAATTACTGTACTGAACAGCTACCTGCAGGCTGATACCTCGTCAGTGCCTGAAGTGAGTGACATGCAAATACCTTGTCGCTCTGACAGATTAATTAACCAAAACCAATTGCACACCAAGAATTATGAGATTCCTATTCACAGACACTTGGAAGGGCACTCGCACCCCTTCCCTCCTTCCTTTCTCTCTCTCTCTCTCTCTCTCTCTCTCTCTCTCTCACTACTGGCGGCCATGAGAACTACGCTTGGATGCCTGGGCAGGAGACAGCTGGGCTCTTGGCTGGGAGTGGGACTCTTGTAAAGGCTTCGGCCTCCCCAGCCATTGAGCCTGGCATTTTCTCCCACACCAAATGTGCCTAAAACACTGCAAGGAAGAGCCAAAGGCAGAGTCCAGGGAAAGTAGGAGCAATGAGTATCTCAGGCAGGGTGATGGTTGTTAATGGCCATTAAAGGGGACAGGGTGGCCCAGTCAGTGGAGTGAGCAGAGGGGTGGGGAGGTTTTAAGTCCTAACTGCCACTGACTCCCTATGTGACTTTGTATGAGTCTTTTTCCCACTCCGTGCTTCAGTTTCCCATCTGTAAAATGGGGAGAATGACACTTGCCCTCTGCTGTTAAGTGCTTTGATATCTATAAATGAAAACCACTAGAGCTGTTTTAAGCATCATCATCATCTGTATTGTGGTAGTTCCCCAGATCCCCAGTCGTGGACCTTGGCCCCATTGTGTGAGAGACTGTACAAACACAGAACAAAAAGGTGGTCCCTGTCCTCAGAGAGCTCACAGTCTGTTTTTATAGCATCCCTGCTGTTCAGACTCTTCACAAACAAAGAGAATTGGGGGAAAAATCTAATGATTAACCTCCCAGACTTCTTCCCAACCTACACATCTTTCCACTGATCTGTCCCCTCACTCCTAAACTTTTCCTGCTTCCAAATTATATTTCATCTGTCAGCCTCTGAGCGATGGGGCTGTGCAGCATGGGAATATGCAGGATGTGGCCGATTTCTGCCTCTTGCTTTCAAATGTGTTTGCTTCTAGGTGCTCACATATGATGACTGTGAGCGCAATCTAAAGACCTAACTAGCTGACAAATAGATTAGATTAGATTAGATAATAACTAAATTAGGAGCTGTAGGGGTGAAGACCAAGATGTTTGAAGAAAACCTGGGCAGCTCTCGGTTCATTTCAGTAGCCCTGGCCTGGAGCCTGACTAGCTTCAGCCTTCCCATAGCCCTGCCTGCACTATCTGGTTTTCTAATTCTCCCCACTTTAATTATATTCGTAAAGATTTCCATTATCATTGTGGTTTCCATTGCACTTTGAGCCACTGAAATCTCTCCCATTCCTTGGTTTGATCTCCCTGTTGAAATTGATTCCGTTTGATCTTCTCATTGTAATGCAGTCGAGGGAAGAGAGTCCAGCGAACAAGCCTCCTTAGAATTAAACTGTCTCTCTAATGTGATTACAAATGGCTGTTAACCCTCATATCAACATAAAGAAATTGATATCTAAGGAGGGGGACTTGAAAGTCCCTCCTCCGCCAGGTGCCAGCTAAAACAAGGACAGCTGCTTCACCAGGAACAATGAGATGTACCCACCTCTTTTACAGGGGGGGCTGTGAGAGTTAGCCAGTGTTTGTAACGTGCTTCGAAGATGTGAAGCATTAAAGAAATGCTGCAGGTGCCATAAGCACTGCTCTTATCACTGCTTTCGCTCAGCTGACAGGATCATCTCATTTTGCAATTATCAAGCACTTTCCATGCCAGGATTCGAACATGTGTCACCAGTGCTCAGTAATAACACCCCTATGCAGCGGGGATTGTTAGCATTATTATTCCTCTTTTACAAATGGGGAAATTGAGGCACAGAGCGAGGAAAGGGACTTACCCAAGATCACACAGCGAGTTAGTAGCAGAGCTGGGACTAGAAACCAGGAGTCCTATTACACATGTCTTTGTCAGCTCCCAGCCAGAGTACAGTAATATACCTGGGCAGGAGGCCATCCCGTCAATCCTGTCCTCTGCGCCCTATGCTGGTTTCCCATAGAACAGCAAGTCAAGTTCAGTGTCTTTGTCTTCAAGGTGTTTCATGGCCGGCTCTCAGCATCTTTAAAAGATTGGCTAAAGCCCCAGGATAAAGGCTGTGATTGACACACTGCTCCTCAGGGATGGGGAACTGTCTACCACAAGGGTGAAGCTTGTCAGTGCAAAAGACAGCACTTTCTCAGTGGCTGGTCCCAGTCTGTGAAATGAACTCCTCCCCGGACTAAGGCCCATCACAAACCCCACCCCCTCCCACTCCCAGTACAAGGCGCACTTCTTTGACCTGCCTTCCCTGACATACACACAAAGTGGTGCGTACAGCTAGAGGAATCAACACAGCGCTGGACAGCACGCCCAGCTCTCCCCCTGGGAACAAACCCCGTCCGACAGATATTCCTCACCTCGCCTACTGCACTGCTGGGAAGCGCTCGGCTGTTGCAGTGAAGGGGGTGGTAGAGGAACGTGAATAGAATAGAACAAAAGTCCTGACTCCCTGCTCTGTGTCAGAATAACCACGAAACCACCCTTCTCCCTTCTGGAAGGAGTTTCTGGGGCAGGTTTTCTGGAAGGATCATACTGCGGGGCAGGTTTTATACGTGCATCGGCCCCTCTGTGCAGGCAGCATTAGGGGAGGTCGGGTCACCTCCTGAACAGTTCTGCTGAGGGCATCAGGAGTGCAATGTCAAATGGACCCATCCCAGCTGGGAATGGCAGCGCAGCACCCACGAAGTCTGGTGCAGGAGGAGGGGCCTCTCTGTGGGTTGCTAAGTTACCAGTAAGCACGAGAAGAAATCGCTGAATTAGGAAGGTTGTAGCCACCTGCATGAGCCTGGTGGAACTTGCCATCAGTGGGCAGCAATCCACTGCACATTGCCCGTTCCACTCTGAATGCGGAGGAATGAGAGCATGCGGCAAGCCAATCGCTCCCATACGGCCGGCACAGGGCCGATCCTTGGGTGACCTGGTGTTTGTGTGAGCTCGTGGGCCGGTCAGCTCTAAAGGAGACGCTTCCTTCCCATCAGCCAGCTGGAAGTCACTGGCCCTCCGTCAGCGGGGTCTGCCCACTTGCACTCTCCTCAAGTGGAAAATGCACAAAGGCACGGGAGTCCTGGGAAAGAACCGTGCAGAGAGAGAGAGAGAGAGAGAGATGCAGCAAGTGGTGTGCTGGCATTCAGTGCTGGGGAATGTGGTGACTTTGGGATGTGCCAGTGCACGGATCCTAATGAATAATGTCCTGGAACTGGGATGGGCTGTGACTTACAAGAAGGCCAGGCCAGGCAGATTGCAGCCCATTGGATGAAGAGAATAAAGCTCCTCCTTCCTCCCACGCGCTGTGCCAGCAGCAGATGGACCATGGACTTCAGCCTCCTGAGGAGACTGAGCCTGACAACCACTGTCCTTTGTCTTCTCGGGAGCATGAGGCCTGCAGCAAACAAACCACACTTCTCCTTAGGCCAGGAGGGACTGGGAGTCCTGCAGGGCTGGCACACAGAGCCATTGGCATGGGAGGCAACAACCTGCATCATTCAGGCTTGGAAGGGCAGGGGCCTGGAGAGGGTGGGCTCTGATGGCAGAAGAAGTGGGATCTGTAGGGCATATGGAGGACCCTCCAAATCCACCTAACTGATTAAGAGCCCAGGAGCAGATCAAAACTAAACGGGGCTCTGATTCACCAAAATGTCCAGGATCCCAGAAAGATCAGCCCCTCCCCACCCCCAATGCCAGCACTGTCTCCTCCTTGCTCTCTTCACATTGAGCTCCTGGATTTCCTTTCGAGTCCCCTCCAAGGAGTTTTTTCTTCCTGGCGCCTCTCCTTTGGGCAAACTCATCTTCACTTTCTCCCCTCTGCCAGGAACCCTTTGGTTTTCCTTTCTCAGCCCACCCACTGCCAGACACTCGGTGTCTCACTCGCTCACAGCTGCCCTCAGATTCTCAGGACCTAGCATCCTACCAGACTCTGGTGATGAATGAATGGGAAGAGAACATCTTAATGCTGAAGAGAGGAAGGGGGAAGGAGAGAATTTCTGAGGTTTGTGGGCCTCATTTCACACATACATATTTTGTGTGTATGTGTGTGTTTCTGAGGAAGATGAGTGGCGTGGGGCACGGTGTGGGAGACCCCATCCTGCCCGTGGCAGGTGTGAGCCCGTGTGAGCTGGAAGTTCAGTACAGCGATGTTGTGGAGGGTGGGACACCCAGGAGGTCCTCAGAGCTGAAACAGTAACCACCTTGTCGATGTCGTCTCTTCTTCACACTGACAGCTTGACAATCTAACAGGAAAAATGAAGTCAGTGAAGGGAGAAATGCTATCAGGAGCTCCGTGCTAAAAGGGCAGACAGGCCAGATTGGAGGAAAATGAGAAGCTGTCCAGGCTAATGCAATCATTTATCATATAATCTCGCTTGGTGCTTGGGTGAGGATCCTGGAAGTCCCTGGCACTAAACAGAAGCTCTCCTGGCCCGTTGTGCACTGGCACCATATGTGGGGCTCCTTCTTCCAGCATGTGCATTGCTCACCTCTGCTGGCTGATTTGCTTGTTGCTACAGCATGCCATGCTCTCCCCCCAAGGCAAGGTGTCTTTAACCTGCACCCATCCTGGCCACGTGCAATATTCATTGTGCCGCCCTCTGGCTGTGTTTGGTTGGACTATGTCTTGTCGTCCCCTCTGACAAAAGGTTCAAAGTGAGACATCTTATTGGGTCACAGCTCATGGGTCTTTTTGGCTCCAGTTCTTGTTAGCCTATGGCTGGATTTACAGCTTCCTAGCCCCACACGATAGAAAGATGCATTACGAAACCCACTGCAAAGCGGGGTCAGATGTAAAGTGTGACAAAAGGGGAGCAGCAAGGGCATTTCCTTTCCTGATCATGTTGCATTGTAGATTTTGCTGCATGTTTGGGCCATATGTGACCTGTGCCCAGGGGACTGTGAGATCTTCAGTGTGATTTCCAGCTGAGATGAGCTCATTCATTTAAACTTGCCCCTTTTCAGGGAGCACAAACCTACCCACACTATTTCTGACACCCAATCGTTGCAGACCAGATTCAGGCTGAAGTAGGAAGAGTTTGCACAACTCGCATTTGGAAACTGGATCTTCCCACCATCCCAATGACCAGTGAGCCGAGGGAAGTGATCTGATTAATGGGAACTATCCGGTCATTTCCATTTCATGTTCTGCTGACAGTGATTCTCTCTAATGACTATTTTGTGAGGCTGCAGGTTCCCAGGTAAATCCCTTGCTCTCTGGGTCTCCTCATCAAAAGGGGTACTTTCCCCCGAGGCTTAGACCAGCTGGACAATAGAAGCCTGGTTCTTAAAACAGTTTGCACTCAGTTAAATGCACAAAAAGGAATGCTTTAATTTGTGTTTGTGGTTACCATGACTGTACTGCAAACTGAATGTTGTCCCTCTGACCCCAGCCGTTAGCCAAAATTTAAGACCTCAGAAGGTTTTTTCCACTTGGATGAGTAATTGGTGATAGAAGTCAGGTAGAGTCTTGGTGTAATCTTGTTTAGTCACAGGCCATGCACACACTGTCCTATTTCCCTGAACACAACAGAAACAGCCAGCAGCAGGAAGTTTCCTTTCTCAGAAATCTCCAAGTCTGCCACTCCAGTGAGTTCTGTGATATGGACCATGGACTTCAGAAAAGCAGACTTTGACTCCCTCAGGGAGCTGATGGGCAGGATCCCCTGGAAGGCTAATATGAGGGGGAAAGGAATCCAAGAGAGCTGGCTGTATTTTAAAGAAACCTTATTGAGGGCACAGGAACAAACCATCCCGATGTGCAGAAAGAATTGCAAATATGGTAGGCGCCCAGCTTGGCTTAACAAAGAAGTCTTTGGTGAACTTAAACACAAAAAAGAAGCTTACAAGAAGTGGAAGTTTGGTCAGATGACTAGGGAGGAGTATAAAAATGCTGCTCGAACATGCAGGAATGAAATCAGGAGGGCCAAAGCGCAATTGGAGTTGCAGCTAGCAAGGAACGTGAAGGGGAACAAGAAGGGTTTCTACAGGTGTGTTACCAACAAGAGGAAGATTAGGGAAAGTGTGGGTCCCTTAGAGAATGGGGGAGGCAACCTAGTGACAGAGGAAGTGGAGAAAGCTAAGGTATTCAATGCCTTTTTTGCCTCTGTCTTCACAGACAAGGTCAGCTCCCAGACTACTGCACTGGGCGGCACAGAATGGGAAGGAGGTGAACATCCCGCAGTGCTGAAGGAACAGGTCCAAGACTATTTCGAAAGATTGGACATACACAAGTCCATGGGGCCAGATGCAATGCACCCAAGGGTGCTGAGGGAGTTGGCTGATGTGATTTCAGAGCCATTGGCTATTATCTTTGAAAGATTGTGGCAATTGGGGGAGGTCCCTGATGACTGGAAAAAAGCAAATATAGTGCCCATCTTCAAAAAAGGGAGGAAAGAGGATCCAGGGAACTACAGACCGGTCAACCTCACCTCAATCCCTGGAAAACTCATGAAGCAGGTCCTCAAGGAATCCATTTTAAGGCACTTGGAAGAGAGGAAGGTGATCAGGAACAGTCAACATGGATTCACCAAGGGAAAGTCATGCCTGACCAACCTGATTGCTTTCTGTGAAGAGGTGACTGGCTCTGTGGATGTGGGGAAAGCAGTGGACATGATATACCTTGTTTTTAGCAAAGCTTTTGATATGGTCTCTCACAGTATTCTTATCAGCAAGTTAAAGAAGTATGGGTTGGATTAATGGACTATAAAATGGATAGAGAACTGGCTAGAGCATAGGGCTCAACGAGTAGTGATCAATGGCTCCATGTCTAGCTGGCAGTCAGTCACAAGCGGAGTGCCCCAGGGGTTGGTGCTGAGGCCGATTTTGTTCAACATCTTCATTAATGATCTAGAGGATGGGTAGATTGCACCCTCAGCAAGTTTGCAGATGACACTAAGCTAGGGGGAGTGGTAGATACCCTGGAAGGTAGGGATAGGATACAGAAGGACCTAAACAAACTGGAGGATTGGGGCAAAAGAAATCTGATGAGGTTCAACAAGGACAAGTGCAGAGTCCTGCACTTTGGACGGAAGAATCCCATACACAGCTACAGACTGAGGACTGATGAGCTAGGCAGCAAATATTTTGATCAATCAGGGGCTTCCCAACCCAAACCCGACACAGGATTACACTGAACAACAATAGAGGGGGCAATGGAGCGCAGAGTTGAATACTCTGCTTTAGACCGATAGGTGGATTTCATTCCCAGGGTGAGATCTCAGCCTGGGGGAGGTGGTGTGTTGCCCAGCTGTTGTGCTGATGAGACAGAAGAAATGTTGGCAGGCTGGGACATAGGGCCTATGGTGAGAAGCCAATTTGCCCGTCTGCTAACAGCCCCAGACTCACTGCAGCCACCCACCATGCCCAAGATAAACCAATGTGCAGTTAGCTGTGTGGGTGAATTCTGGCTCATTCTGGTCTCATTAGCATCTTAAACTGGGTGCATTAGGGTGACATCTGAGAATCTCGGATGAGAGATCAGCCGTTAGTGGGCGACATGCAGTAGGAGTGGGGCAGTCACTTTCCTATGCACTGACCACTGGCCTTGCAGAGAGTTTATGCCCCTGGTGTTGCGTGAATACTGGCTGCAAGGACCCTTTCTATTTCCCTGGGGGAACCTGTTGAACAACCAAGTAGTAACTCGGTAATGTAGGCAGCCAACCACACTGCAATGTAGAAACTGAATCTGAGGGCTCTGAAGGGATCTTCACATGGATTTAAAATATACAGATGGATACAGTGCCTGTATTTTAAAGAGGGGTACGGGAATGTAGCCCTAGCTGGAACAGCAGTGGCTTTCAGTGCAACCTTGGGGAGGGGAACTCTCAGCTCTGTCCACCAATTTGCTCCTTTTAAGAATGCAGAAGAGAGTCTCTAAGAGAGAACGACCAACCCTAGCTGCCACAATGGATTACCCCTCCCAGCTGATGGACAGCGTCTACCGAAGGGAGACTCCTTCATTGATTTTAGATATAAATGAGTCAATGCCAGGCCACTGTTCAACTCAGGGCCAGGTGAGAAGGACAGAAGAGGAAGACAGACATAAAAGAGTCTTAGTACACAGCCCCAAGGTAGCCACATCTGTGACCCAGGCCAGGACGATCAGATCAGTCCAAAACCAGGCGGGCCCCTGCCATGTGTGGGATCCACAGTTTGTTCTTTTCCCCTGGAGTTCACTTTAAGAGTCAGGATGATCCGACTGCATTCCTTGTGGCGTGAGAGCTCTTTGGTTCAGCAGACCCAGTTGCCATCAATTAAGCAAAAACATCTCCGAAGACAGGGCAGCGAGAGTGAGTGTGTGCATCCGCAAACCCATTTTCTGTTTAGGTGTCAGAAATAAATTTCACCACTGGAGTCTGCAGCATCTGATTAGTGAATTATTCAGTTTGGAGATTGCATTCCTTGTGACCTCATTAGTAACCCCAAGGTGAGCGGGATGCATTAGACTAACCACCTCATTGTCACTGAGGAGCAGAATGGGGGCATTAAAAGGGATTAAAGTGCTTTACCAAGAAGTGCGGCCCAACTCATAAAAACAATACAAAGAAAAAAGAAAGTGCGCTGTTAAACTGGCAGATAAACAGGCCGGCACAGCGTGGGGGCGCGGGCAGGAGCGTGCTGGCAAAGCGGGGCGCTGGAGCGGAGCGTAAAGGCCACTTCTTTAAGAGACTTTGTAGAGATACCAAACCAATGGACAGCTTCGCTCAGGCCCAGCTGTGGGGAGGGGGCTCAGGTCTCCATCACACTTTGCCCTTATATCAGCACGTATGGTCTGAACCAGACCCTATTGAAAAATCAATAGAAAGACTCCCTTTGACATCAGTGGGCCTTGAATGAGGCCTGTCTGGTGAGAAGCACTACAGGGAGCCTTCAGAGAGAGCAGCTGAGACCTTTCTGTCCGGAGATCTCGGTGAGTATCACTTCCCCATTGTACAAATGGAGAGACTGAGGCACGGGGTGGGGGCAGGAAGCGAGCTGTCCCAGGTCACACACTGAAGCAGTAGCAGAGCCAGGATTACAACCCACGTCTCCTGGCTCTCAGCTCCATGTTCTTGTTAGTAGGTGACACTGCTTCCCTGTGTAGGCCACTCTGATTGAGAAGGTGAATCTTCTCCTGGCAGGATCAGGACCTGAGTGCACTGCAAAAAACATCCTCAGCACAGGGCGGAAGGGGCGCCTGACTGACTGACTGGCTGACTCTTGTGGCTCGTTGGGATTGATTATTTTTAGACTCTAAAACAGTCACTGATGGTCTTTCAGGGATGGAGCCTCTGAACACTCTCCAGACCCCAGACCCAGGGCCTCTCTCTGGTCTCGCATCCCTGGTGCCTCTCTCTGCTCTCCCAGTCCAAGATCCGGGGCCCATTTTGTGGCCTCTCGGTCCCAGCTCCAAGTCTCCTGACCCCCAGTTTGAGTCCCATCTCTGGTCTCCCATTCCACTGAACTTGTAAAGAAGAGCTCCCACCCAGCTGGAGCTGGCTGAATCATGGGCAGAGGAATCTGTGAGCAGGTCTGCTAAATCCTCCTCCCCTTTTCCTCTTTGTCTGGGTTTACATCACTGTAACCGAGAGCAGGATTTGGTCCTGGGTGTTTGTCCTACAACCAATCTGAACCTTACTGAATGTGGGATGGATGCAGGATGGGGAGCGAGTGCTGAGGGGAATAGCCGGTGCTGACTTTTCCTGATTCACATGGGTTTCATATTAAAGAAAGAGGGAGGTGGGTTTGTATCAAGCTCCTCTGGGTCATCGCTTCTTCTTTGTTCCTGCTGGGAGGTATCGGCTGACGCGAATTGCTTTCACCAGAGGATGAGCCTGTTAGTGACCAATGCGGCTGCATTTGTTTGCTCAGCAGCAGTTGCCAATAATGGATGCTAAAAGACTTTGTGGTTCATTGATGGCCAAGCTCATAACCACACAGCCTTCAGCCAGTTCTTGGGAGACATGCAAAGCTCCTTGATGCTTCTGCTTGGGTCCTAAACTCTGCCTCCTACACAGCACAACGGGTCGGCTCCCCGCCAGCTGCATGCACAGGAGGTCTCCTTTGTAAGGGATCCTGGGGAGAGTCCTCCTAACTTAGACCCTGGGGTGGACGAATCCAATCGGCAGAGTTCCCCCTCCCCTTCCACCAGTGCAGGGGCTGGACTCCCGTGTTTGCAGCTGAGATTTGAACCCAGACTGATCCCCCAGTGGCAGTTCCAGCTGAGCCCAGTGGGTTCCCCACTTTCTTTATCAGATCTCCTTGGAGTGAGGCTAAACTTACCTCCAGCTCATAGGAGGGTCAGCATTCCAGAGAGGCACATTCTGTGTTACTCTAAGGACATTTCCTACTTAACCACTCTTCCGTGGTGGTGCCTCCTCCTGGCCACGCACAGAGCCATGGCTTCTCCAGTGGTGTGAAGACGTCACAAGGGTTTTCTCCCTGATCTCTTGGACTTGGCTGAACCCGGCTCCACGGAGACCCCACTCAGGAAACTCCACGTGTCCCGTCATGCTAGCATTCACTATTTTTTTTAACTTCGCCAAAGCTGGGAATATTTCCAAAGTCTGAGCACAGGGATGATTATGATTCCATAATAATATTTTAATTCTCTGATAAGCTAAATTAACTTCAGGCCCTTTGTGTCCCATTTCCCTTGCTGGCGCCAATAACGGCTGATCAAACTCTGGGTGCTGATGGGATTGAGGGAGGTGAAAACACACCATCCGAAGGAGTGTGATCTAGGGGAGGTAGACTTTGACCCCAGAATTCCAGGGATGGGCATCTGTCCTGTCTGCATACCAGGGTCAGTAGGGGACACTGTACTTTACAACTGCACGTGCCCAACAACCTTTGTTTCCAGCTGGGTCTGGTCACTGCAACACCTGGGTGGTTACTTGGGAAGGAAAGCCTGGATTGGATCCACAGTGGGAAAAAAAAGGACAAGGTGGGAAATGGGAGGCAGCAAGAAGTAAACAGAGAAAGAGAGAGCCCCGGCTAGCAAGAGCCATGAGTAGCTCTGAGCAGAATTAGGATGTAGCTAGTTCTTTCTGTCCTAGATAGATAAACCCAAGAGGCTCCAAGCCTGTTAATAAGAAAGGACCAGTCTGTATTCCTCTCCGATCTGACTCCTACCAAGTGACTTTTGCAGCATCTGTGGGAAGGTCAGAGCTGCGGCCTAGAAATCCAGGATGACTGAATTAGTTGGGTTACAGTAAGAACAGGAACCGAAGCAGAGCCTTGCCTTTCTCACAGGGACAGATGCAGCTGTTGCAGTGGGGAGGCAGCAGGGGGCGCAGCCTCTCCAGCCACACCCGGCATCCCTCCCCATGTTTGCTTGTCCAGCCGTAGGCCTGGGCCGTTTTCTGGGTGCTTTTAGTGGTGCCGGCCACCTGCGTTGTCGTGCTTCTTGCCTGGGAAGTCTCAGGGAGATGGCTGGGGGATAATCCAAAGTGGGAACCTTTTGGTTGATGTCTCTCATTACTTAGAACGCTAGCCATCCCCTCTGGCCATTACCCAGACGCCTTTCCATCTGGGCCCTGCCAGAGTGCTCTGGCCTCAACTGAGATGTTGTAGCCGGGGCGGGAGGAAGGAAGGAGCCAGGCCACGATGAAAAGAGTTTTATGAGGGTCAATCGTCCCCACTTTTCTGACATCTGAATGTGTGAGGAATCTTCTTTTTAAAAACACACACCAACAACTAGCCACGAAAAGAATGCATAGAGTAGGGAGCCAGCTAGGATTTTCGCTCTGCTGCAGCTCTTTCCTTATCCCTCCTCCACTCCACACCCATCAGACGGGAACTTCATTTCATGCTATTTAATAATATATACGTATGCACTGGGTATTTCAAGCCATTTGCATTGTCAAGTCATGTGCATTGATGCAAAATCTTTGCTTTCCCTTGTGTTGCTGCTGGTCTCATCTTCAAGCAATTGCCTAATGGTGACTTGAAGAACTGAAGGGAAAAGATGCAACAGAAATTAAAAACTAATCAGTGAGTTGAACTAAGGATTCCTTTCATTATCGTCATGATGATCATTGTATTGTATTAACTGAGCCTCCAGCAGGCACAGAGGTCCTCTTTAAATTTAAAAAGGTTAATGGTAAAAGGTTTAGATTAACCACATTTGCTTTCTTTTGAATTCCAGTAGAATTCCCTGTTCACTGGGATCCTTCAGTGGTATTCTCATCTGTCCCAGGTTAGCAGCAAGCCCAAGTTTGAAGAGGCTATTTAAAAAGGCCAAAAAATCTTAAAATGGAATAAACTACTGTGTTACATAAAAAATGGGACGCCTCGCATTTCATCTTCATTTCTTATTTTAATCCTCATTTGGCACCCTCTGTATTTAAAAAGGCTGACACGTAAAATTTCACATCTCCTTACTATCTGGTTAAACAGCACTTAATGCCTTGGCACTGGTCAGATGTGTTCCCTTCCCATGAGGCAGAATGTTTGCAAACGGTGTCATGGATAAGCAGCCATCGTGCCATTCACTCTGCACCCTGGCGGAGCTCCCACCGAGACACAGCAGTCCTGCCTGTTTAGGTGTATTGAATGCGAAGCAGTCTGGTTTGTTACAGAAGCTATTGTACGATCCCTTTGACACTCTCCTGTCTTTCTCGGGCATTCAGATGGGAGCTGCATTCTCTCAGCTCTGCCTCGGGTCCATCCAGGAGGTCGCTTCCACTGACAACAAATCGCACTTTAAGCAAATCACGCTTTGAAACGATGTTTTACAACATTTACAATTTGCTCTTCTCAGTGAGCCCATGGAGGGCTTCGAATCACTTTATGCTACACTTAAAGGAGATGATAGCCACGATAAAGGACGAGGCAAGGGCCTGAGGGATGAAGGACACGTGCCTCAGTTTCTTTCTTTCTTTCCCATCCTAGTTTCCCCTCTGTGTTCAACGTGGGAGCTGTTTGCACTCGGCATTTTCTGTGCCAGACGGCTCTTCTGCTCGTTGTTTTATCACAAGGATTCTCACATGTTTCTTTCTTTGCTTAACCCTTTAAAAACGTTCCATCTGTCAAGGCCTGAAGCTCCCCCAGGGCTCCCCTTGAAGTGCAAGCGGTATCATTACATTTGCTTGTCAAGCACGCAGGCAGAGTGACAGACACCCTGCGGTGCACACAAGCCGAAACAGACCCTCTCCTATGGCTGCATGCAGAGCAAGCTGCATAGTCACTCATACAGGTACATACACACCCACACGTGCCAATGCAGACATACAGGTAACAGCCACTGGATGGGTCAATGCAGGGTTTGAACCCCTGACCCTCAGCTGTCACAGGGTTACCAGCTGAACCTCCCTGCGCTGGTAGCAGTAGCAGGTTGCATGCCTCTGCTGTGCTGTGCAGGGCCGCTAAGCGTCAAGCATCTCGCAGCCCCCGTTTGCAACCCGGATTCCTCGCCCCTCGTCCTCAGCCACGCGCACCTGGCTGAGCTGTGGGCAGGAGCTGCAGTTGCCGCTGTCCGCCGCTAGCTGCCGCTGTAGAGCCCGGCTTCAGGCAGCTTGTCTGCTTCCCCAGCGAGGAGGAACAGCACCAGCTGCAGCTGGGATGATGCTAATGAGCAGGCAGCAGCAAGGCCTGGCGACTGGACGTGATAGAAGGTAAGGGGGGTGGCAGCACTAGCCCCAGGCTCCCCCTGCCCCCAGAGAGACCTTAGCCAGATCCCAGCCCCTGCTCCCCTCCCAGACCTGCCTCAGCACTTATCCTAGACACCATCCTGGCACCCTCCCACCTGGCCCAGCAGCCCAGACACCTGCCAGCACCCCTAGAAACCCCCTTCCTGCCCCAGCTTCATAGTTGCCAACATTTGCATAAGGCCCTGCCCTAGCCCTGCCCCTGCGCCGGGAAGGGCGCAGTGACCCTAAGACAGTTTGTGGCTATTTGCAAAATGCAAATGAGCTCATTTTCATAACGTGTCACCTGTGGAGCTGCACCCGGCCAGGCAGCCCTGGTTCCATTCAGAGACATGTGTGTATGTACGTGGAGGCGTGGCTGCGGCTGAGCTGCCTGTGTGGTCCCCATCGCCATAGTATCCAAGCACCTCATAATCTTTCATTCACTTGCCCTCACATGGCCGTGCAAGGCAGGGCTGTTATCCCCAGTGTACAGAGGGGGAACAGAGGCACACAGAGGCTAAGTGACTTGCCCAGGGTCACACAGTGGACTGTGTCAGAGCAGGGACTTGAACACAGCCCTCCCCAGCCCTAACCTCCCTCTCGGCACCCGTAGGCACACAAACGACACAAAACCTGACATGGTGCGACTGGCACTGGCCTTAGCCCATTATCAGCTTCTCAGCAACTCTGCAGCCTGGCACTGAAGCGCTCTTGGGGAATTCGTCTCAGTGGAACAGGAAGGGGAGCAGGGAGCTGCAGCTTCACTCAGCAGCCTCTCTTCAGACAGCCCCTGGGCTTGCCTCTCCCCCCAGGAATTCAAGGATAGTTGGGAGTCTCACAGGACAGCGCAGCGCCTCTTCTGGGGCTGAATGTCAGTCTGAGAGCCACGGCCGCATTGTGATGGGGTGATGGTGACCCCCAGCACGGTTGCTTTGTTGCGGAGAGCAGTGCCTGGAGCATGGCTCACAACCATGGTGACCTCAGTGGCGGTAACCAGCTGGGCCAGAGCACCAGAGTGACTGGAGGTGGGAAAGACCTGCCAAGCCCCTCCTCAATACCACAGCTGGATGTGAATCAGTGACTGGGACCATGTCCCCATTGCAGTTCCAGGAGTTACCTTCCTTCCATCCCTGGAAAACAGGGGCAGCCGCCATTACGGATTCACACCTCTGTGCTGATGCAGAGACCTGGCTCCCTGAGCCATCCAGATTGTATGTGCTACATGGCATGCACCAGCTCCCCAGCACGAGAGCAACAATCCCCAGGGCCTCAGCTTCAGCCATCGCAGCTGCCACCCCTGCCCCAGCGTGTCTGACTGCTGACAAGTTAGGGCACAAGAGGTCACAAGAACAAGCCCTCATAGAAGCACCTCACCTGACCCTTCCACACCAACAGCTGCTGCCCCCCTGCCCAGGAACCCCCAGATGGCCTTTCTATCCCAGCAGGTCTCAAGGTACCAGATGCCCACCCTGGAGAATGGAAAGTGTCTGCATCCTCTCAGATTGCCCCCACCAACGCATCTCACCAAGCCCCTCTACGTCACATTCAGACCATGATGTCCCTGCTCTGCGTGGTGTCAGTTGTGCTGGGGGCACCAGCCTGCCAAAAATTGGCTTGAGACTTGCCAAACTCATTGCACACAGCCAGAGGTGCTTGGCCACAGGAGACCAATGGATTATGCACATGTACAGCTATCCTGACTTCTCCCATCCCCTTCGTTCTTTTCATCCTGCCTTTAATTAGACTTCAGGGCAGGGGTTTATCTTTTACTCTGGGGCCTCTACTGCACTACAAATAACAGAGACCAGACTGGATTTGAACCAGCAACTGGTCTGTATCGGATCCCCAATTCCTGGAGCTAGCTGATCCCCCAGGCAAATTTAAAAGGCATCTTCCCAAATGTTCCCATTTACGTACAGCTTTCCAGTGCTTCTAACAGCACCTGGAGTCCTCACCAGATATTCAGGGTGGCATGCACCTGGCCTGTGTTTTGGAGAGAGGCTGAGTTTTCTTGTGGCTGCTCACTAAACAACTGGAGTTATCTGTATCCAAGGAGAGCTGTGTTACCCCACTGCGCATGGGAAAGCCTCACCCCAGTGCCTTTCTACCAGCTGGGCTGGGCTTGTCATGACTCTTTTGGGTTTACGCACATGCTCTGGGCTAATGTTTCTGGAGGGCTGGAAATAGGATTGACTCAGGAAGACAGAAGCAGCTGCCCTTGCATTGTTCTCCTGGCCTCCCCTGCCCCGCCTGCTTTGGGAACTGGGTCTGTGTAAATCAGGCCCGGGAAAGTCCGCATTCAGACCCTCCACCTGCTTCTATTGCCATTTGGTCGCAGTTTAATGACAGCCTCCTGGCTCCCTGGTCACCCTGCCTGGCAGCGCTCTCTGGGCCTTGCACCAGATCTGGGCGCTGGTTTTAGTGACCTCCTCACCACGTCAGGTTTCCTCCAGTCTCCAGGCAGCGCGGCCGCAGAGCAAGCTGGGGGGAATGTGCTGCTCCCGGCAGAGGGGCTGAGAGCACGAACCAGGGAGACAGCCAGTGCTGGGCACAGCTCAGCTGAGGGAGTAAGGCCCCTTAGCCCTACCCTGCAGCATCCCTGGCTCCTCACACACACAGCTCTGCTGCTGCGCCTTAAGCCCAACCTGCAGCTGCCACTGCTGGGCCGATGCAGCCCGGTTCTCCCCTGCTAGTCCAGTGCTGGGCCGATGCAGCCCGGTTCTCCCCTGCTAGTCCAGTGCTGGGCCGATGCAGCTCTCCCAACGCCCCTCGGTCCTGCCCCGCAGCCCCCCGCCATCCTCCTCCTCGGCTGGGAACTATTCCATTGACGAGCTACTGAAAGAAGGGGCCAGGGATAATGCTGAGACCCTCAAGGCTTCTGGCTCTTGCTCATCAGGGAAACCCAATCCCTGCCGTATGAGAGCAAGATGTGAGCTCGGGAACTAAGCCACCATGAGCAGCACCGTCTTCTCTCGCAGACCTGCTTTCTCTTTGCGGTCCCTGGTACACTCCCTCCCCCCACCCCCCCAGCCGCAACCTGCTGCCGTGGTGGAGGCTGAAAGTGTCTGTCTTTGGCTGCGAACTGCATCCAACGGGGTGAGCGGTGCCTATGGGGGAATCTGCTCATGTTGGAAACCAGCCAGTTCCCCCTGGTGACTCCTGCGCTGCTCCCCTGCCTCACTGGTCAGCTGGCACTTGCCCAAGCAGGACCTGACACAGCAGAGGAGGGGATGTTGCTTCTTGCTCCTGAGCCGAGCCCTCTGAGTAATGCAGCTCGCCCGGCTCCAGAGAGGTGGGTGGCGAACATCGAGGCTGTTGGTGTTTTCTCTCCTCCTCCTGTCACCTACCAAAAACCTTTCGGGTGGGTGGCGAGCACAGTCACTGCCCGCCGGCGAGCCACTCATCCCTGCCACCTCTGGCTGGCTCTGTGAGCTGCACGAGGAGCCGTCCGCTAGCCCAATGGGGCAGCTGCTGGGGGAGAGCAGCTGATTAGTTGTGATTCCGGGGTCCAAGGAGGTGAGGGCGAGAGGGGCAATTGAAACCCAGGGATGCTTCTCTTTGCTGTTCTGCCAGAGCAGGGAAACCAGCGAGCTGGTGAGCTGCAAGGTGGCTGGGACCTGGAGAGAGCAGGGCCCAGGGGGGGTGAGAGCAGGAAAGGCTAAAGGTGATGGGCCTGGCGTGTTAGGGGTAAATAACCCCCTTGGATGCCGCTGATACCCTCTGTGTTCGAAGCTGGCACCGTCCTTCCTTAATATTGCTTCCTGGTGAGGGGATCACTTTCCAATGCAGGTATATGGTGCTGGGGAGGGGGTGTTAAAAAGCTGAGAGCTGGGGCAGAGTCCTCGGGACTACAGCAGGGACCCCCCCCCCCCCACTGCTCCCTGAAGGAGAGAGAGAGGTGACAGCACCAGGGAGCAAAGAAAGGGAAATGCACTCAACTTTTTCTAGACACTTTTTCTTCCGCTATGCCCCTTTCCTGTTCCCCTCCTCATGGCTGTCACCAGCTCTTTGTCCTGCCAGCCCAGTCTAGCGGGCCATACCCCCCAAATCTCTGCCAATCTACCTGAATCTGCCCCCTCTGCTGGTCCAGCGCCGGGCTCCACGCAGCTGTGCCTGTGCGCCTCGGTCCTGGCCTGCAGCCCCTGCTCTTCCAGCCCTGAACTAACCCCTGCAGCTCTGCCCCTCAGTCTTAGCCTGTGCTGCAGAACCACCTCCAGTTCCCTGCTCCTTTCCAAGCGCTTCAGCACCCCTGTCGTGCTCACCCCTCCATTTTCCTTGTGTGGCTCACCCCCAGCCAGGAAGCAGGGCGGGTGGGTACCTCCGGCCCAAACATCTCCATCACCGCTGCAGATCCTTGTCTGGCGTCTCCCCCGCGGTGCATTCAGGGGCACCTGCTCCCCTGCAAACCAGCCTCCAAACGGGGATGGGACGAGCTGGGGATGGCAGCCTTGTAGGGCTGGGGAAAAAATCCGGGCTCAGGCATTTCCTTCACACCCTGTGACCAGCAGGTGGCGCTGCGTTCAACTCCAGCTCTCTCTTACCTGCGTCCTTACATGTCTGTTCTGCTCCCTGAGACTCCCTGGTTCGGATTCCCTAGAAGGGACAATTGTGCCTTTTTCTTAGCAAATCATTTGTCCACTTTCTCTCTCGGTCCCTCTGAAATGCTCTCCTGGTCACTGGCGATGGGGTGGAGTGGGACCCCTCTTTTTCTCCCCACGTGCACCCCCTGGCTTGACGTGGTTTCTGTTCCATGCGGGGTTTACAGTTTGATTCAGTGGCTCTCAGCACCCCCACTACACAAATTGTCCCAGCCCCCCTGCCCGGGTGTCCTTGTGCAGAGATCATGTCGCCCCCGGTGACATGATCGTGGCTGGAAAGCGTTGGATCTGACCTGCTCTGCTGAGCTGTGCTCTCCAGCCCTCGTGCTCGTTTAATGCAGAGGTTGCTGGGTTGGGGGATGGCAACTGGGAGCATCCTACAATGTAATGATCCTGTAAACCTTTACTTGGCCTTTGCTGAAATCACCCCCATCCAGTCCCCCACAACACATGCTCGCGTCCCTGTGGGAACCAGAAACCAGCCAGATCAGACTCAGACACTGATGGGAGAGGCGATGGCAGGTAGAGGGGGCACAGGCAGACCACCTCTCACTCCCAAAGCCTCTGGTGAGATAAGCCAGGTCATGCCATCCAGCCTTCCTTGGATGCGGCTAGGTGCCTCACCTACAAACTCCACCCAAAGGGGCGACTAACCCAAGACACCGGACAGCTGAAGGGGTGAGGGACACAAAACGGCAGGGGAAGACAGCGTTTGGAGACTAAGCAAGCTCAGGGCCAACAGAGGGGACGGAGGGCCTCAGAGGCCTCGACCAAGAAGCTGTTTGGAGCTGAGATTTCCCATCAGTGGGGCAGCCGATGAGGCAGAGAAATGCAGTTCCAGCCAGACGGCAGGTGTTGCAGAGGAGAAGGTTCTTGCAGCAGCCGTGGTGAGGCCATGGGATGGGACGGAGAAGAGAGCAGTGCTAGACAAGCAGAGGGAGCAGGGCACAATGAGGTCTGAGCAGTGGGATGGGGCAAGTCCACTGGGAAATTTGAAACCAATGGTAACGACTTTGAGTGTGTGCGGCTGACCAAGGGCACTGTACAGTGCGCCAAGCTCCTGGGGATGCTGAGCACTCCCCACTGCTTATTGCTGGTAAGTCAGCCCTCCAGGGATTTCTTCTTGAGGTTTCCATGGCATGGGGTAGGTCGTGTTTCCACAGCCACCCCTAATGCTTCAGCCGTACAGCCCTGCTGATGCCAAACGTGCAGAACGCCCTGCGGTACCTTTCCTGGGCTCTCCAGACGCCAGTTGGCCAATGCCCCTCAGTTCTGATCTCCAGCTCTGCCGCCTGTGCAGGCTCAGAGCTCTCCTTAGACGCCTGCCAGTCATGTCAGTGGCTTTGTGATAGGAACAAAGACCCAGAGGAGACCCTAAAAATCTGTTAGACTGGCTGCCTGCCCTAGCATTGGTGTTGAACCCAAGTCATGGGAGGCGAAAGGCCAGGACGTCAGGCCACTGAAGCAAGCAGCCTCCAGTGCTTCTTTCTGTCCCTTTTGCTCCTAGGAAGCAATGCAAACAACCCCACGAGAATCAGAGAAACGGGCCCCGCAGCGTATGGCAACCTCGTTTGTGTACAGCCCAACAGGCTCGGGGCAGTCAGGAAACCCATTACCTCCTGGCCTGGTTTTAAGGCAGTCGTGTATTACCGTCTCAGGGGAGAAGAATGAGCCAAGCGTAATAGCATCACCACAAAACGCCGTGGCTCTCCCGGGGGAGAGAACCTCTCATGTGCTCACCTGCACACTTTTTAAGCCACTAGTGGATGCGAAAGTGTCAGAAATAAACAAGTGGAGCAGGGAGAGATGATGGTGGCAGGTTGGGAGGGGATGGTGCCAGATTTCTCCGGCTCTGTGAGGGTCTCATCGATGCAGTGGGCCTAGGGTAGAAGAGGAGAACAAAAGTCCATCTCAGCTGCTCCTTTCTCCCACCCAACGGCTTCTCCATGGCCTCCTGTTCGCCTGGTTCGTGATGAAGTCTGGATAGAGTGAGAACTGCTTCCCCAGGCATGTCATGGCCCTTCCACAGGTGCTAGTAGCTACTCTCTCTCAGCTCTCCTGCTAGATTGTGTTTTAGGAGCAGGAGTTCTAGCCCTGCTACTGCTGGAAAGTTCCAGTGGGTGTCCCAGGAACAGCTGTGCCAGTCAGAAGCAGCTGTGCTTTTCTGAAAGCATGTGCCCTTTCTTACCCAAGCATTGCAGGGTGCTTCCTCGGAGCTGGGTTACTGCAGCAGCAGCTGGAGAGCAGAGACGTAAGGGGGGGTTTAATGTGCTCTGTGAGCTTGCTGTGGAGGAGGCTAATCCTCTCTGATGTGCACTTCTAGGAGCTGGCCTTTAACATAAAGCAGCCTGTGCAACAGCAAATATCCGCTGAGACGCACTTCCCACTCTGAGCTCCATCAAAGCGGAGCACTTCCCTTCCTCACCCCCAGGTAGATGGAGAAAGCCGCTGGCCCTGAACACCTGCAGCAGTGGCATCATGCAGCCCATATTTCAGCCCTTTCTAGATCCTCCAAGGTGCCGTCCTTCCTTACTAGGGAGTCCAAACAACTGGTGTGAGTTCAAACAGGAAGCAGCTGGTAATCTGCAAGGGTAACAGCTTCACCATCCACACCGTGTTCAGACATCACAGCCAGCCTGCGACGCAGGCCTTTAGGAGAGCAGAAGCATCTGAAACAAAGCCAAGGAGGACACGACTTGAGGAAATCCAGAATGCTGCTGCTAGCAGTGTTCCTGTGCTGACAGCACACCCCGACAGTGACCGGAGAAAACACCAGGGGCAGCAAACACAGGTGGGACGGCCACGTAGCAGCCAGACAGGCCCCAGCAGGGGGAACTGTTCTGAGAACAAGGAGTGGCCGTGAAATCACAAAACCAGCAAGGGCCAGAGATACTGATGGATGTCCAATAAGCAGCTCACATTTTAACTGGAATGTCACTTAACTCTGCTCAGAGCAGGTCTAAATGATACAGTGGATCAAAGGGCAGCACCTTCTCCCTGCTACATCTTCCCCCATTGTTCCTGCTAATGGAGCTGCTTCAGAGCTAGCGCCAGTCTAGTGTAGACAAGGCTAGTGAGTCAGCAGAACCCATTTTACATCTCATGCCGAATCGGCACCTGCTACCCAGGAGGGGTGTTTCAAGCAGAGATCACCCGCGACTGCGAGACATGAAATTCCCTGGTAAAAGGAACAGTTTCAATAAAGGGAAATAACGTTTAGCAAAGTCCAACCCCCAGTTGCCAATTCATCATTTTATCAGAGTCTTGCAATGATGAAGTTTCTCTTCAAGCCCCAGCTGCTAGGATCAAGAGATAGCATGAGAACCTCAGCTTCCATTCAAAGAATAGTAGGGTTCGAGTTCTTAGGATTGCAGAGAAAAGTTTGAAAACCTGATGCAAGCTTGACCCTAAAGGCTGAAGGTCCAGCTCCCTAAAGGTATTTAGGCACCTAACTGATACTGAAATCAGTGGGAGTTAGCCACTTACATACTTCTGAGGATCTAGGCCCCAAAGGCGAAGAAGAAGAACCCTAAAGTAGTACTTGTTGGTATTTTTAAGCTAATTATTTTAAGCCACTCTCCTGATTACTGGGGGCCTGACTCCTGATTTTTGAATGCTCGAGTTGGTGATACTGGTCCCTCCCCAGGTCTCCTCTATCAGACAGCCGGTGCCGTTGGACTGTGCAGTGGAGGTGTGGTGAAGGCCAAGCATCCAGTAAAAGGTGGATTGAACGCTCTACTCTGACAAAGGCCCAGAACAATCCACTCAAATCCCAGTTAAACCTGCGCCAAGGACCCCAGACAAAGTTCTTGCGGGACCACTTCAGAGTCTCCCTGAAGGCTTCCTGCACAGCTTTCTCCAGTCTTCAGCTTAAAACCATCCTCTGGTAGAGAGACAATATGTTGCTAGTCCATTTGGGCATTTGCTCCTGAGAGGATTCTCTAGGCTTCCTGGGCATGGTGACTAGTGGAGGCTTAGAAAGTTCCAGCTGGCAATGATTACCTGTAAATTTCCTCTCTCTGCTCATAGATTACCCCGAAAGGAATGCCAGGCAGCCATGGGCAGCAGGCACAAATTTGAATTTACTTCTGTTGTGCAGCCCAAACAGCTGCTGAGGGCGTCAGTTATACAGACATGATGATGTTGTCACATTATTTATCATTTTTATTTCATTGCTCTCCAGTGTTTGTAATACCCCAGAGCTCAGGAACTTAAATAACAGCTCTCCTCATACTGAATTAACCCTTTTCCATTTGGCAAAGGTTCATTCTTTTCCCTTTGAGTTTCTAATAACCAGGATTTTAACCTGGCATCTTTCATTCTTCTCTCTCTGTGCATGGGGATCATCAGTGGCAGATCTGAGAAGACAGGGGTATTTGCTACATGCGGCAGGGGAGAGCATGTGAGCATAAAACATTGTTTTTCTCCAGGTCCTACAGTAAAATCAGCTGTCCTGTTTTTAATTTTGTAGTGACTACTTTGATTGAGTTTAAAAAAAAAAAGATATTTAGCATCCTGGGAGAATATTTCACCTGGTTAAAGTGGGTCAGATTTGGTGTAAGAATATCACCCTCAAGCATGATGTTGACAATGGATTAAAGTACCCGGTTGGTGCCGGGTGATTATAACAAATGTCGTCTTTTCTGCCCTTTGTGAATTGTTGGTGGAGAGAGCATGGGTTCCTCAAATGTATTCTCTATTTGGAATCACACAGGCAACTCAATGCAAGGTCTCAGCATCTGAGCTGTTTTGATTAGGTACTTGGTCACATGATATGTTTCCATTTCCCATTTAGAGGAGTGTAACTCAGCCCTGGGTTTGTGGTGTGGATGCTCGTGGCTGTGAATTCAGCACTTCTTTGTGAAGAATTCTCTGGAACATTTGCTATTTCTGCAGGCAATCTTTCCAGTCACCCCATTGGCTGGATATTTGTGGGGTGCAAACCTGGCGTGGGTGTGGATCAGTCAAAGGGAATTTCTTTAAACACTGAGGTGAATATCAGCTGCATTTGTCTGGTTCTAGCCTCAATTACTGCAGAGCCCTGATCTGCCTTTCGTTTAACACTTCATTTCCTTTTATGTCAATTTTCAAAAACCAATGGCAAATCCGTCCGGCATTGGAAATGTCATGGTGCTTCCTGGCTCGTGGACCCTGTTACTGGGCTGAGTCTCTGCCGGACAGCACCAAAAGCTTGTTTGTAGCACCATGTTACCAGTCTGTTCAAAATGGATGAGCTGGAAGGAGAACCTTTTCCCCTGACGCCCCCAGGCAGGGTGCACCAGGGGTAGTCTGCTTACCAGAGTGTGTGGGGGAGGCTCTGAAAGGGGGCCGAGTGGAACCAGCCCCCTTTCAGAGTGAGGGTCTGAGAGACTCCACTCCCCACAAGAGAGAGATGGACGGTAAATGCAACGAGCAAAACCAGGCCTGTCAGCGCCGCTGTCCCAGCAAGAGGCCTTTTCCGCGATGCAGTGGTGTGGAAAGTGAGAAGGTGGCTCCTGGGCAGGGTTTGGCACTTTCCACATGGCTGCAGCAATTGGTATTTCAACTTACATTCAAAGTCAGAGAGATGTCTGCTCTCAGGCCCGCTCCACCCTCAGCCCACCCCCTTCCCGCCTTCCAGGCCTTTTTGCCTCATCCCTCTCTTAGACCCCCTCGCCCTCCTAGCTCCACTACCGTCTTTCACTCTCTTCCCTGCCTCTCACCAGCTCCTTCCTCTTGTCTCCCCAACCCTCCCCCACTTCTTTCCCTTCTCCTCATCCTCCTGGGCTGCGGTACCAAGTGCTGCCCACCCCACTGCCTGAGTTCCCCGCTGCCCCCCACGCTGGCTCTGGTATAGGAGCAACAGGGCAGCTGGATTCTTGGCTGGCGCTCCCACCTCCCGCTGGGTGAGTTACAGACAGACAGCCGCACCTGCTGTGCGCCGCGGCAGGCTGTTTGCTTCTTTAATGTCTTCTTGTTTTCTTTCCAGGATAACAAGGGCACAAGTCAGGAGCTGTCAGGGTTCATTTCCATCCCACTGCGGATCATCAGCCTGACACACGGGTTCCATGCATGCCCTGGTACGCAGACCTCCTCCACAGCCCGGGGGGCTCAGGTACTTTAGAGCTGCCCACGGGGCCAGGAGGGGACCTCTGTGGGTCTGGGTGTTCTGTGGACCTCTGAGCCAGCGTATCCCTTAGGAGCTAGAGAGATCATTGCACCGCTGAGAGGCCGCAAAATGGACTGTGGTTAACAGAGCATCTTTTGGACATGCTTCTGGGGAGAGGCTGCCACTAGGTACAGAAAACAGGGAGGGGTTGGAGGCTGATTATCTATGTGATTACATGGCCTCACCTAAAGGCAGCACCCCACAGGCGTGGGTGAGCTTATTCTGACTTTGTCCCTCTGCAGCAGGGCGGCATTGTTATCCCTGCTCTTGAGAGAGTGAAACTGAGGCGCAGAGAGGGGAGGCGACCTCCCCGAGGAGAGCTGGGAACAGAACCCAGGTGGCTGGACACTCAGATCTGTGCTCAGGGCCCTAGACACTGCCTCTCTCAACAGCCCTCACCCTCCTGGTGAGCAGGCAAGCCGAGAGGTACTAGAAGTTAAGGCTTCTGAGGTATTCCCGAGGCTCCGTCTGAGCTCAAGGGCTCTGGGAGGGGGAAGAGTAAAGGCCGCTGTCAGTGGGGGCCGTAAAAATGCGTCCGTGTGAGGAGCCGAAAGCGAAATGCCATCCTCCGCCAGCCTGGTATCGTTCATAGGTGGGAGATGTGCCGAGACGGCAGGTGGAAAACTTCCTCCCGTGATTTGTGAAGTGTCTGAGCAGGCGTATCACTGAGAGAGAAGAAGCAGAGAAGGTGAGCCCTCCAGCACACTGTGAAACAGTCGTCTGGCTCTCTGTGGGGTTCCGCAGTCTCCATCACCATAGTGTGTGTGAGCTGCACGGGTGCGTTAGATCAGCATAGCGTGGGTTCTGGGAGCGCTTCCTGGAGTCTGCGGCTCTCCTTCCTTTCCTGCTTGTAGGAGGCTCTGCTTGGGGAATCTGTTTTAAGAGTGGAAATGCTTTGTCCAAGAGTAGGCTTTGCATTTTGCCCTCAGGTTAGACAGATTCCAGAGCAGCTTAATCTCCTCAGGAAGTTCATTTCCCAGCTGAACCTCCTTGACCGATAACATTTTGCCTCTGTCTCTCACAGACTTGGCCCAGGGCTTTGTCAGCGACATTGCCACCGAGGAGCACAGATGTCTTAGTGGGTCATAGATGGAGACGCAGCAGCTAATGTAGCTGGATCCTGAGTTGTTGATGGCTTTGAGTATCAAGACCAATGCCTTGAACCGGCAATGGAGGTGAGCGGGGAGCCAGGGGAGGGGGTGAAGCAGAGGAGTGGTGTGCGCTGGGAGACATGTCCCATTGTGGAGATAGGTTGATGGGTTGCTGCTTTCCACATAGGCTGGTGCATCTATGTTGCTTCCAACATCAGCCCCAAATACAGTGTTTTACAGCAACCCAGCCCGGAGGTGCTGAACATGTGAAATTCACTGTTGCCAGATCCTCCTCCGGGAGGAAGGGGCAACATTTCCTCACTAGCTGGGGCGGAAGGAGGCATTTTTCAGCACTGATGCTACCTCACCATTTACTCCTAGTAATAAGTCTGGCAGGACTTGGAGGCTTTGCCCTGCTTGGGTGAATAGAAGGGTGGGAGGGGAGGGGGTCAAAGTCTTTGATGGGAGTTCTTGAAACCGTTTCCCTCTTGAGCGGTCTGAGTACTGAGATGTGGCCTGCGTCCCTGCCGCAAGGGTGGTCTTTTAGCACCACCCAGGACTGTCTTTGTGCTGTGCCCTGGTGTGAAGCTGCACCGTGAGCCACCTCGGATGCTGGCGTATGTCCTGTGCTGTTGGAGCTGAGCTGTCATTGCTTCCTGTGAGATTCAGTCTAGCAGTGGGGAGCAGGAGGCGGCTGTGCAGTTGGAGTGGTTTCCTGCATCCAGGGCTGGCTTTCCGAGGATCGGGCAGGCTGATGTGCTTTTCAGTAAGGTCGGGAGCGCTGCGTATTGGAAAGAAGCACTGATAATTAGCAGTGGACATGGTTGTTTGCTGGCTTCCGTCAGCCAGGAAAGGCTGAGATTCCCCTCTCAGGGACCCAATATGCCAGCTGTGCCAGAAGCAACAGTCTAGTGGCCACTTGGCTAAGGAGGTGAAACTCTCTGGGTTGTTCCCCTGGAAGCAGGGCCTCCTGTGTGCTACCAAGCTCATCTTACAGCCCAAGATGTGTAGGATGACTGGAGAACAGGCCTGCGGCATGGCAAGCTTGAGGCATAATACAGACAGAGGCTTGCCGGGATGACACTGGTGTGATGATCAGCCTTTGTGATGCAATTATTTCCTCCTCCACAACAATATCCAGGATGGTGGCCATCAGCCTAACCCCGCTGGGAACCAAGCACTGCCCCTGAGCAGAGCTTCCTTCGGGGAGGGCTTCATCTCTTAGTTGGTTAGCAGATAAGCTTGTAATTGTAACTCAATGAATGTGAGCTACACCTTCATTCTGCCCTGGTGCCTGTGTGTTGTAGGGGGCGAAGGGGCTTCATCACACACCTGTACTGAGCACGCACACCCAGCCAGACTCTTAGACCTCACACTATATTTATCCCCCATTGCGCATGCACATTGCTTCAGTCCTTACATACACACCCCCTTTGTGCATCTTCATACACCTTCACCACTGCAACACCCACTCATACATACCCTTTCAGGCCTTACACACACACACCCCTTGTGCATCTTCATACACCTTCACCACTGCAACACCCACTCATACACACCCTTTCAGTTCTTACACACACACACCCCCCTTGGTCCCTTCACCACTGCAACACCCACTCATACACACCCTTTTGGTCCCTACAACCCTCATTGTGCAGCTTCACACTTCACCGCTGCAACACCCACTCATACATACCCTTTCAGGCCTTACACACACACCCCCCTGTGCATCTTCATACACCTTCACCACTGCAACACCCACTCATACACACCCTTTCGATTCTTACTCACATACCGCTGCATCTTCATACACCCACCACTGCAACACCCACTTCCCCCTTTCGATTCTTACTCACATACCGCTGCATCTTCACCCCCGACAGCTTCCCCTGCCCCGTGCACACAGCCTCACACACATCCCAGATCCTCCTCCACTCGCTCACCGCGTACACTCCCCTTGTAAGGGCTAAAATAAACTCCGTCTGGAACCCGTTCAAAGGCTAATGTGCATCCTCTCTTAATTATTGATTTGTTTATTACAGACCCTTTGGCAGGACACTTGCTGCAGCTCGTATGCCAAGCTTCTGCCTCCGATTCCCCTCTGTGTGCACAAGGAGCTGAGGGGAGGTTTAGCTGCTGATGAGGAGGGGGAGGCACGGGACAGTCACAGATTGCTGGCATTTCCCCAGTGATGTGTGTCTGTCCCCACTACAGCACTGGTGAGCTCCCATGGTGCATTATCATTATCCAAGGATGGTGTGAATTCCTCATGGTTCCCTGCAGAAGCAGCAGCAGCTGTAGGACTTGTCTCCCATCAGCCCCCCCCACCCCATGTTCAGTGGAAGAAGCCCCCTGGGTTTCAGGGCTTGGTGGTGGCCCGGCCCTTTCCCCCTTTAACTAATGCAGTATCACCTCTCAGGATGTAAAGTGGAGTCTCCAGGAGCTGGCATGGTGGATCAAAACACAATTATGCCATTGAGCACCGAGACTGCTGTCATCTCTGTGCAAGGAGAGATTAGATCCTACACATAAGCGCGATGGTTAACGACGCTGCAAAGCCGCTATTGAGAAACAGTCGCGGTGGCACCTTGAGATGAACACACACAGCCCTACCTCTACCAGGGGCTGTTATTAGCTTGTCACTTTCCGCTCCAAGAGCTCAGACTTCCAGATAATAGAGGGGAGATATCAAAATAGGAAAATAAAGACTCAATCAGCCACCGGGGGATTCTTCATTCAGTGTTTTTTCCCAGCACTGTATGATGTAACTTTTTCTTCTCATGCTCTCAGGAGTTGCCAGACAAGATCAGACCAATAGTTCCTCTAGTCTGATACCCCTTCTCCCAGTCGGGAATAGATGACTGTCCATTTTGGTTTGGCACAGTTAGTGCTAGCTGGGTATTTTGTACAGCATGAGCCAAAGAGGGTGATGTGGCTCTGTTAGTTGCATCTAGTCTGAAATGAAGTAGGCTGCCCACCCTGACACTGGATTGAATACAGTGTCTCCATCTTGTGAACAAGTCCTGGGATGGGGTTCAGGTCGGAACAGCACACGTGTCTCGCTTCTCCGGTTGCACAGCAGAGTCCCTCTGGGAGCTGTTGAGGTTCCTTTCCAGCACGGGAGTCCCTGTGCTTGGTGACTTCAACTGTCACATGGATGAGGGAGGTTTGGAAATAGCCCACCATTTCCTGGTCACTATGAGGATCATGGGGCTGGCTGTCCCAGGTGATGGCTGGCTCAACTCACCTAGCTCAACTCTTGATCTGGTGTTTGGGATAGCAGTGGGAAATCTTGAAATGATTCCCTTGCCATAGACTGACTGTGGCCTCCTTCAGTTTCAGGTTTGGACTCGTTTCTCCAGTTAGATCAAGGGACCTGTTTTGATGGTCCTGTTTCCGAAACTTTAGGAAGCCTATTAAACTTTCCAGCATCTGAGTGGAGGGGTCAGTTTTCCTCCTGCACAGAAAGTTGCCTTCCTTACCCCTGCTTTAGGTGTTAGTGATGTAATTGACTTAGACTGGGGAGACCATGAGCCCCAAATCTAGGTTTTAGCAGGTAAAATATAGGAGCTACTAGATTTCAGATTGCTTCAGATAAATTCAACCCGGGTGGGACTCCACTGTAATCAGCCAAGGGAGGAGAATCTGGTAAGGTTTTGGGGTTTTAAACAGTCTATTCAATTCACTTTTAAGCACAGCCTGGGTTTGTAGAATGTGTGTGTGTGATTTGGAGCCAGGGAAAAACTCAGGGTGAGGAGGAATTGATTCTCTATTGAGCTTTGATTTAACCTGAAGACTTTGTAGGGGGCTGGCACAAGTGTTGTTTAGCCTCTAATGAAGCCTGTATCATGGCTGCTTTTCTTTTTGCACAATTTCCTTCCCAGCATCTTTGGTGCGGGGCTGGATATCACTAAGCATCCTGAGGTATAGCCTGGCAGTTGGAGGGCTTGCTTTCTGGACTCCAGCCCGAAGAGCTGCTGCATTAGAATAGTTACATTTTGTAGGTGCATTGCAATATAATGTCCAGAGTTGCTGGCACAGAGGAACTGGACCTGGGAATTGAACAGAGGAACAGAGGACAAGGTAGTGCAGATTATGTATTGGCAAGTAAATAGGAAAGGGGAGGTGTTCAGTGGTTTTAGGTCTCAACTGATATTTTGTAATGAATTTTTTAAAGCTGAACACAATCAGAAATTCCATACCTTTTCTCATAGGCGTGCGCACAGAGTGTGCCGGGTGTGCCCAGGTACACCCTAATGCAGGGGACTCAGAGATCCCTTTTGTATCCATGTCGCAAATATTTACCATGTTGCCTGCGGCGCCATCTCATTCATTTCATGCTGCTGCCGAAAGTGCATTGTGCGCACGGATTTTTGGCGGACGGAGATGCACGGAGCTGCGAACGGGAAGACGCTGCGCGATTTGTTGCCGAAATACCGTGCGTTGCATTGTTGTTTGGTGGCGACTAGTACGTTGTGAGACTTCTGCCGGTGGATAATTCAAACGTTGCCCCTAGGTGGTGTTGAGTTTGACACCCCTGATTACCTGGGTGCACACCCTTATGAAAATGTGCCCACCCTAATGAAATGTGCTGCGCATGCCTATGCCTTTTCTATTCATTGTAAATGTTCTAAAAACGGTGTTTGGGGGTTTTGAAAATATACAGCCAATTTTTCACAAAGTGGCCACTGCCTCAGTTTTTGGGTGCCCTCCTTGAAGAACCTTAAAAGGCCTGATTTTCACAGGTGTGGAGATCCTACAGCTCTCGGCGGCTTTAGCTGGAGTTCTTGGTGCTCAGCACTTCTGCAGATCAGGCCTTGAGGTGTCTCAGGATGAACACGCAGAGAGGGAGTTTCCTCATTAGGAGACACCCAGAGACTGCACTACCATCATTGGAGGACACCCAAAGACTGTGTTACCATCATTGGAGGACACCCAGAGACTGCACTACCATCATTGGAGGACACCCAAAGACTGTGTTACCATCATTGGAGGACACCCAGTGACTGCGTTACCATCATTGGAGGACACCTGCTCCCTCCCTCTCCTTCTTTTGTTGAATTTGCTGCTATAACTCTGGCTATTCATACTGTCCATAAAAATATCTGATCCTCTTTTGAATCCTGCTAATCTCCTGGCCTCGTTAGTATTTTCTGGTAATGAGTCCACCAGGCCAGTAATGTATTGTGTGAAGAAGTATTACCTTTACAAGTTTTGATTTTGCCACCTTTCAATGCCATTGAATGTCCCTTGGCTCCTGTGTTCTGAGATGTGGGAAATAGAAGTCCTTCTCTAGACCATTCAGTATTTTGTGGACTTTACTATGTCCCTTCCTATTCCTCTCCTCTCTAAGGCAGACACACTCAGTCTTTTCAATCTCTCTTCATATGAGAGATCTTCACTATGCCACGATTCATTCTCCTTGCCTTTGAATCCCTTCTATGTCCTTTCTGAGATAGGATCAACAGATGACACACAGAATTCCAGGTGGGTGCTTACCATCAATGTATATAATGGTGCTATAATCTTTTATATTATTCTCCAGCCTATTCCTTATGGTTGCTAAAAGTTTTGACCACTGCCTCATATGGAGCAGAGGTCTTCACTCAGCTGTTCCCTGGGCATTCGTTATGATGATCGGGTCTTCTTTCTTTAGAACTCACTGAAATGTTAGAGTTGTTCAAATTAGTCCCTCCAATGTGCAGTCATCTGCAGTTGTCAATGCTGAATTTCATCTCCATATCATGGACTTTGTGCTGCCCTGTTTTGACCCATGCTGTGTGCTTCTTACCAGGACAGGGTCCTCGCAAACACCTGTGCCATACTTACCAGCATAGCCTTGCCCCAGCCATACACAAGCAGTGTATATTACCTGATATCCAACATTACAAAACTATGTGTAAATAACAGCGTAATAGTGAATCTATTTCCCCAGGCATATTGTAAAGCTGGGCTGGATGCAATATTCTACTTGTAAATATGGAGAGGAAAGTTTTTTCATCATTTTCCTGAAAACAGCATTTTTCAAAATTTCCATAACTGTATATGAGCAAACGAGGCTTTAATTTGTTGGTTCTCTATTTCCTCTTAATGCCTGCTTAAATTTATGCATGCTGGGTTCGTTGTAATTGGGCGTGTCACTGGAAATTAGAGTGGATTTTGTGATTTCTTGCTGTGATTTCCATTTATCATATTTTGTGTGTGTGGCTCTCTCTCAGCACACGTCGGGATGGTAGCTCTGCACACAGCCACTTACCTACATCCTACCTGCTTTTGCAGGGTGGCTTTCTTAGGAGACATCTCAGCCAGGTGATCAGCAAAGATCTGATACCAGTGCAGTGGGAGCTGATTTTTCCACAGGAGAGGGGAAGCTCATCTGCTTTGTGGATGAAAAAGACACATCAGCCTTTTTCACCAGAGCCGGGATTATTTTTACAATGTTGATGATGGCAGCAGTGATAAAACCTGGCTCTTCCACACAGCTTCTCATCTTCAAAGTGCTTTCTAAACTCACCAGCTAATCCACACAATGCCACTGTGCAGCAGAGAATATTATCCCCATTTTACAGAGATGCTGAGATCTCGGGTGCCTGGCTTTAAATAATTAGGGCTTGTTTTTTGGGGGCACTGAGCACCGGGAGCTGGCACAGAAGCCCATGGGAGCTGGGTGCCCTCAGCACTCCTGAAAATCAGGCTATAGGTGTCTCAAATTTGGGCCAGTAAAAACCAGGAACTCGAAATTAGAAGCCCCTGTTGAAAATCTGGCCCCAGTTAAGTTGCCCCAGCCACTGAGTCAGTGTCAGCATCAGGATTAGACCTTGGGAGTTCCCGGCTCTTGGTCTAGCACCCAGACCGCTAGCCTGTGCTTCTCAGTGGCACACACAGGACCGCTGTCTTTCACTGAAGTCTTTGCCATACCCAGTGGGACCTTCTGGGGACACAGCAATTGGCAGCTGCCGGGGAATCTCCCATGTAGCTCCAGTGCCCTGGTACCGCAGAGCTGGTGCAAGCCTCACCATGTGGGATCTCACACCACTGCCACGCTCTCCTTCTGCTGTAAGGAGAGAGCAGAAAGGGTGCAACCCCCACTGCCTCTGTCTGGGCCACTCTGCCGTTCCACCCCAACAACCTCCCCAAAGGAACCATCCCCAAGGGCTAAGGAGCCTCTTGTTTGAAAGGCTTGCACTGGGTGGGGAGGGAGCAGAAAATGCACCATGGACAGCGACTTGCAACAGGAGGCTCAGCTCCCTGGGGCTGGGAGGCGGCTTCCACCGGTCTGCAGGCCGAGTCCCTGATTCCTGCCCTAAGAACCCTGCATCTCTCCGGGGCAGGCTGTGTCCAGGCCACTCCCGCTTCTGTCCTTCTGTTAGGCTTCTTATGGCCCCTTGTATTTTCCAGAGCAGCAGCCCCCTGCTCTGAGGCCGGACGCCCCATCCCCTGGCGGCAGGAGGGCGAAGAGAAAGCAGCCTGGGAAGCTGGTGTCTTTTCCACCTCTTGCTCTGCCCAATCTTTGAAGTCACCCTGAACCTCTGCTGGGATGAGCTGAGCTAGAGCCAGGAGCGGCTCTGCTGCCTTCCAACCTCCCCTGCTGCTGAGCCATTAACCCCTTGTTGTCTGCCTCCTGGGCCGAGGTTTCTCAGGAGTTTGACTTTCCCCTCCCCCAAAGCAAGGCTGATCTGTTTGCAGCAGGCTACCTCCTTGCTGCACGTAGGCTTCTTCTGCCAAACGCTTGAAAAGAGATGCGGACATCAGCTCAAAAGCAGCCGATTCCCAGGGCTGCGGGGAAAGAGGAGCTGTGCGTCAGTAGCATTCTTTTTGATGCTTGTGTGAGTTATACGGCTTGGGCAAAGCTAGGGAAACCGACAGACTCCTCTAACACTCAGCGACTGCAGCTGTTTTTATTCTTGAGACCTCTAAGTCGCACCTACCGGTGACACAGCAAGCAGGCGTCTGCCCTGGAATCAGCACTGACACCTAGGCCCCAGCGTGGTCCCCCCCCCAGTACTGTGCTGCAGGGGGTGGCGAGGGGGACTCGGAGTCAGCTGACTCCAAAGCCACAATGCAGGTCTAAGGGGCGTGATGCTGCAGGAGATGCCAAGTTTCAGATGAGATGTAAAACTGACGTCCTGGCCGCTCGTGATCGTTAAAGAGCCCAGGGCACTTTCCCTAAGAACCGGATGCTAGACTTCAGTGACCTGGCCAAGTACCAATTCAGGAAATCACCTTCTTCCCCGAATTTCTCCCTGTAGTTTCAGACGTAGTATTCTTCTCCACTTCCCATCCTACACCGTCGTCCACTGTTGTCGTGTGTTCTTGAACAGCTGCTACGTCCCACCCCAGAGGTGGCTGTATTTCAATCAGGTGCCAAGTGATTCTTCCATATATCCCGTGTTTGCAACGTGCTGTTGCATCCTTCTGGATGAGAGGTGTTAGAGAAGTGTTAGGTCATCATCACCGAATAGCTTAGTAGTGTTCTGGTAATACGGGGGTGGGGTGAGGCACGTCTCTGTGGTTGCTGAATCAATGTGAAGATCAGAGGAAGGAGGTGATGCTGGAGTTTATAAGGACTGAGCATATATGTCTGGGCTAACCCTTTAAGATCAAAGCCTCTTGGGAGATTGTGACGATAAATTTTCCCTCACCTGCGAGAGGTGCAGAGCATTGTAATGATTAGGATGAGGCACCAGGAACTACAGCGTTACATCGTGGAGAAGGGGGGTCAGTCAGAAAGCACGATACTAAAGGAAACCATGTAATCAGAACGAGAGAGGCAAATGCTCATGATACAGCCCGGCTTCTTGTATCCAAAAGCTGACAGCTCAGGGAACAGCAATGGGACACGGAGCCTTTCACCTCTAGTCAGCTCCAATCCAGCCCAACTCAGCAGTGACTGAAACCTTTACTGCCCGGTGCCCCTTGCGTGGCTTGTATGGAATGAGGGCTTGGTGTCTGGCTGTCTCCTGGCAGACAGGTGCCCGTGCAAACCCAGCCCCTTGCATCTAGAGTTTCTGGTGTCTCCTGCTGTGGCTGTGGTGGAGGCACAGAAGACGTGTTCCGCCCCGGCCTGGTGGCCTGGAAGTCCCGAGGTACCAGGACTGTTCTGAGTGGTGATTCCAGGTTGTCTGTGCTTGGATAGACACTGGACTCTTTCTCAGATTATAGCTGGGGGCCACATGAATATGTAGATAGTCTGGAGTTGGATTGGCTACTTCCATGAGGGTAGATGTGTGTCTGGTTAGCCCTGAGTGGCTCACTGAGGTTCTGGTGGCACTTGGTCAACATTGGGCAATGCCCTGAGGTTTGGACCCATGTCCCTCCTGGCCGAGAGAATCTCACGTGGAGTCAGTGACTTCATTCTTCAGGGAGACTCCCAAGACCTGCCTTCAGGAGGGCAAGATGCCAGCATGTCTTAAAGCAATGACTGCAAGCTACCATCTCTTGATTCCGATTGTCAAATCAGTTTTTGCCCCGTCCCTCATCTCCCTTTTCAGGGCATAATAGGGAGAAGTAAGGGGTGTAAGCCACACCGGCAATCCCTGGAGTTCTCAGATTTTCTTGATTCCCTTTTTGATCTGGTTTTGGACCTGTGTGTTTTGGAGAGTGCACTGGCTTTGTTGGGTGACGACTGTCCTCAGGTGAAGGACACACAACCAGTGTCCACGCTCATTCCTTTACAACTGTCCACAACCTTGGAGACACTGAGTTACTGACATGGATCTGGCAGAGACAGACAGATGGCGGTGATTTCTTACCTGCCCCAGATGCCCCTTGGGAGGTACTGCAGGAATTATTCTTGTCTCCCCTCTTGTTCCATGTGTTTATTGAGGCCTGTGGGGCAGACGGTGAGGTGGTGAGTTGCAGCGGAGCCACCAGCATACGCTTTGCACAGCGTTCTGATGTCTGTTTTGTGGGCACTTCTGAATCATAGAATGGACAGATTTCCCCTACCCCCCGCCCCACATCTGCTAAAAACCCCTGGCTCCTGGCAAAAGGGGATGCTCCTGCTTCCCCAGTTATATTCCTTCCCCTGCTCAAAATTCATCTCCGAGTGGCAGTTTTATCTATTAGCTGCAGAGGAAGCCGGGGCTTGGCACGAAACCTTCTCATTAGCTGCTGAAGCAGGGCCCCACTGGCATGGCAATGGCAGAACAGAGAGTGGGTGTCGCAGCTTGGAGATGCACTGCATTAGATGGCGGGCCCTATGCTCTCACTCACAACAGCTCTGCCTTTGAAGCAAGAGACCTGAGACCTTTCAAACTTTCAGCAAGTCTAAAACTCTCCTTTGCAGGAACCCATTACTGGGGATCTGGGGATTTCTGCTGCCATATGAATGTGTTGACAGTGAGCTTCAGGGAAAGTGAGAGACGCAGGAACTTTATGAATTCATTAGAGAGGAATTGAAAATCTCTGCATATAGATTTACACTCCATTATCATGCTAACTGAGATATAAGCCCTACTTTCCAGGCACAGAACATCCTGGCTGCAGCTTGAGCGTGGATTGTCACAGCTACTAGACAATAGCCAGGAGTGGCTTTGGAAAAGGTAGGACAGCGGGCAGGGTAAACGTGCTGAGAGCCTGGGCTGCTAGCAGCCGTCATGTGGAACGAGCTCAGCAGGGGAAAGGATTCCTACCTGCTGCTTGGGTCGGGGTGGCCAGAGGCCTGCATTTGCCTGTGTGCTTGCCTTCACTGATGCTCCGTTGCGTTCACATCCGCCCAGGGTGAACCTGGACACAAGTTATGGAGATAGTTTCGTTTAAAACCCCCCCAGGTAAGGGAGAAGTTATGGCCGTGGCATTGAGCTGTTGATACTTGGCCCTGTTCACAGGCTGATGGGGGTGCAGCATAGATCCTGTATCTCGGTAGCATACAAGCTTGCCTTTCTTTCCCTCTCCCACTCCAGTCACTCTGGGGTGCTATACTTTAAGAGGCGGTGCACAGGTGGAAGGGTGGGGGACATAGGGAGAATATTTTCTCTGACCCACTCCTTCCATCAGCAGTCCCTCTTCAAGACACGGAAAGGTCACTGGTAAGCATTCTACACCCAGCCCCTTCAGTTATGAGCTGGGCAAGATCCCTGTACACATTTCTGCATCCCCTGGCAGAAGCAGGGAGGGCCAGACTTGTCATTCCTGATACATCTAAGGAAAAATGAAGAAGCAGGGAAAAAATTTTGTCTGGCAACCTTGTTACGTCACAAAGAAGCAGAAAAGGGCGCAAGTCCAGCAGTTTTCTCTCTTCAAGTCACATCAGCACTCTGCCTCAGTTTACCGATCTGTCAGACGGGTATGATATATAGTCTAATAATGGGTATAGAACACCTTGCAGGGGAGCTGTGAGTCAGGTCATTTCTGTCAGAGAAATGCTTTGAGGTCCTTGGTTAGGAGGTATTAGAGAACAACAAAGTCAGCATTGCCACTAATGTCTGTATAATGCCTTGGGGTGGCAAACTGTCAGAGATAAGAATTAGCCTTATTTTCATTGGCAGCACTAAACGCCACAATAATAGCACAGAGCCTCTATGCAGCACTTTATGGCCCAGGTTTTAAAATTATATGTGCAAAATTTACAGGTGTAACTTGGGCACAGAATTCCTTCAAGTGCAGAATCAGCCCTGGGAATTGCATTATTATTATTTTGTTACCCCTTTTGACTTGAGCAGCTAGTAAGGAGTTTGGGACCCGGGGATTGTTTCCACTGGAGGAGAAATCGATGAGATATTTCTTTGATGCAATCTTTTTTATTTACAAAGAACGGACAAAGTCCTGTTTCCTTGAACACAGGAGGAGTCAAATAGTGGGAGACCGTGTCCTTGTTCACATGCCAAGCTTCTTTCAGCTGGCACCCCAACCTAAAACCTCTCTGTAGGCTTCTCTCCGGGCCACATCACACCTCCAGGCTGTGTCTGTGTCTGTCCTTCCTGCTTCTTCCTCACCACACCCACCCTTGGTTAAAATAATACCAAGCCAAGTCCCTCTGCCCACGTTGTAAATTCCTGATCTGACTCACTTATCCCTTTGCTTTGGGAGATGACATACATGTAACTTCCTCTTACTGTTATCTGATATGAAGGGCAGCGGTTAAACCTGTGTTGTTATTTGCATTACTGTCGTGCCCAGGTGTGCCTACCTGTCCAGGTGCTTACATGGCCTCTCCATCACTGAAGTATCTGAGCAAATGGTCACCGAAAGGTCTCATTAGCACAGTCACTGTGAATGCCCAGCTGACTTGTGCACACAATAAAATCCGGCCCTGTGTTTTCAAAGCACCGGGCAAACACGGGGCTAGATTCACTTCTGTTGGAAGGTCCCAGGCCCCAGCTGCAGGATGTCTTCCCGGGAGTAGAGGAGGGACAACAGTGCAAGCTGCCTTCACACCTGCTATGCCCACAGCCATCTGGTGCAGCCCTAAAATGGGTGGGCAGAGATCCAAGAGAGGCCCTGGCAGAGGTGTTCACTAGGTCGATCTGCTGGTGATATTCCAGTGGAGCACCTCCCCTGGCTGGGCTGTACTTGCCCTCTTGCAGGGGTGAATCCCCCCCGGGCACAGCTACCCACATGGGCACAAGGCACGGACACTGCAGGACCCGAAGTGAATCAAGCCCACTAGCTAATGCACATAAGCCCAGCCCTGAATCCCTTAATCAGCTTTGACTCACTCCTTCCTCAGCCAAAATGCCTGTGAGAATTTTGTCTGGGTAAAAGGCTCAGGATTTGGCTGTAGACCCAGAGGTCGCGGTGCCCATTAACCCCACACACGCGACTTGCCTTGCAGCTCCGGGAATACTAGCTGCTTCACAGGTCTGGCTGCCCTCCTGCATTTGCTGAGCTGAGCGTGACACACCTGTCCCCCCTCCCTTTCTAGTCGTCCTTTTACGACAGACATTGCTCCTCTCCTCCTGTTGGCTCCAGTGGCTCCTCGCGTCTCCAGCCCAGCATATAAATAATAGATCCCCGCCTCAGTCCCATTTTGCTTGTTCTGCCATATCCCCTCCTGTTCCCAAGCAGACACCCGGCTCAGCTCCCTAAAGGGTCGGTCGAGTTTGTTCTAAATCCAAGCGTCTCTCTCCCGGTTCCCAGAATGTGCGGAGGAGAATTTAAAAAGGGACGGAGGGTGTTAAAAACCCAGTGTTTCTCTTTAAAGCGGGGCAGCCACAATGGGGGGAGATGCTCATGCATGAGTCACATCCAAATGCTAAGCAAAATCACAGCTCCTTGGAATACAGCACCCCAGTGGACTCAGGGAGTTCATTGCCCTGACAGAGCAGGCTGCATTAGATGGGTAGCCCCCAGACACGGCTCTTGATCTGTTTTGCATACCTATCCAAGAGCTCTGCCCTTAAACAAAGGGGTTTGCCATCTCTTCCTGCTACAGCCTGCAGTGATGTCCTCTTGCCAGGCTGGTGACATTACAGTAATTTCCATGGCAACACTCTGAGAGATCACAAACAAAGGAGGTTGACCTCAGTCAGGCAGGTTCCAGGAGAAGGAAACCCCCTTGGTGCCAACCTGCCACCCAAAGAAGAGTTGTTATTTATTGGGTAACAAAACATGCAGACCTGCCGCTCCACCGTGGGGTGGAACCCACCTTTCTGGTCCCCAAGCACTGCCACGTGTCTGCACTGTTGCCTACTGTTTGTTTAGGGCAGGGAGGCGATTTCTTCCACGTTCTGGACAGGGCCAAACATGCTGTCGGCACTCAACAAATCCATAACAAGAAGAAGGAGAAGCTAGGTTCCAGCGGCTGGAGGGAAGAGGAAGGTGGCGCTCATTTAAAAAAAAAAAAAAGGATAGATGTAACAAATAATATAATTATGCTACCGTTCTCTAGCCTCTTCCATATCTGGATCTCAAAGCTTTTCCCAAACAGGCATGAATGGCCCCTCCCAGTGCCCCTCTGAGGTGAGTCAGGCTCATTATCCCATTTTACAGATGGGGAAACTGAGGCACAGAGCGAGTACAATCTTGGGTGCCTGCAGCTAAGCCCCTGAATTTGTATTTAGGTGCCTAACTAAGCAGCCTGATTTTCAGATGTGTCGAGTCCTTCCAGCTCCCACTGAAGCCAATGAAAATCAGGCTGTTTTTATTTAGCTGCCTAAATATGGGTTTAGGGGTCCATCTTTGGGTACCCAAGTTTGAAAATTTTGGCTTGAGTATCTTATTCAAGGCCACACCGAGGGTCGCGGACAGAGGAAAAGCTCAGTTCTCCCAGCTTACGGCTTTCCCTACACGACCATCCGTCCTCCCAATCACGAAGACATTACAGCACATGGTCACCAGTAACACTACCATTTATCATTGGGCGTAGAGACAGAAAAGCCCCATTTGGTCCCATCTAGTCCATCCGCAGAGCCCGGGTAGGATCGTTCCTGCTAGTCTATTTACTAGACCTTTTGGTCCAGTCTAGGACAACAAACTGAAATGCCTCCAGTGTACAGCCCCTCGAAGGATGCCCGGCTGGGCTTCTAGGCGCTAACTGCTAGACGAACGCTAAGAAATAACAGTGCTATTACCAAAGTTCGAACCCAGCTGACAGTCCCGCTTGAGCTGCACCCCTCGTATGCTGCAGCAGCTTTGGGGTTCGAATGGCAACCCCAGCTCTCCAGCCCCTTTGTGCAAGACTCAGGGTTGCCAGTTTTGGTTGGATATTCCTGGAGGTTTCATCGCATGACATGATCTTTAATTAAAGATCCATCTTTAATTCCTGGAGACTCCAGGGCGATCCTGGAGGGTTGGCAGAACCTACATGAAAAATACAGGTCAAGCTAAAACAACGAGAGTCCTGTAGCACTTTAAAGACTAGCAAATTTAATTTCTGCAGGCATAAGCTTTCGTGGGCTGCAGCCCACTTTGTCAGATGCGAGAAATAGAAATCAGATAGGAGGTGTATATATACATCCAAGGGTGAGGAACAGCAATGGGGAGGGTAGGTGTTAGCTGCAGCTTCTCTCTCCCCCTTGCTCTCTTTGCCGCCCTGTTTTGACTGCAGGTAGATTGGGTGTGAGCGTGTGTATGTGGGTGCTGCTATGCTGTCTCCCTCCCCATCACACTGCTTTGATTCAGGAAACAGCTAAGACTTCCAGTATTTCCCCCCAAGACAAGAAGCCAGTACCTCTCTCTGGCAGAGACCAGTGTGAGATATTTGGAGCGATTCATCTGAGATTCCTCTCCTGTTCCCCCATCCCCACCACCCGCCTGCAGCCCCTGTCCCCTTTATCATTGTGTCTCTTGTGGAGGTGCAGAAATAAGAAACTAAAAAAAAAAAAAAAAAAGCCTCACGTCGAAAAGCGCTGTAGAAAAGCAGAGCAAATTAAGCAGAGCTCGGATCTGCTCGGGTTTGTGCTGGCCAAAAAATGCACCATGCATCTTAATTCGCTCTGCTGTTCGGCTCACACACACTGCTCTCCTGATGCCATCTCGGCTCTCTGAGATCAGCCTTTCCAACACTTCATTCTTCTTCTCCGGTGTTTTTTTTTTTTTTTTTTGCATGTCTGATTGCAGAATCTGCTGCTGCAAGAGAGAGACAGAGACCCCCCCGTTTCCCCCCCCCTCCCCGGGAGCGCTCCTGGCAGTTCCAAACACTCCATTGGGGTCCCCGTTGCATTTTTCCAACCGTCTCTATTTTTGTGTGTGTGCATTTTCTAGAAAGTGCTCCTTGGGTGCTCGCCAACCGGTTTTTACACCCATCCCTGCGAGCTGCCTTTTCTCTCTCCAGAAGCCTTAAAAAATAAATACGGGAAGAAAAAACGTCCACAGCGGGTTGACTCGCCTCTGTTTCAGTGTGTCTCTGTCCTGCTGTCTGTCCGGACTGCAGCAAACAAATTACAAAAAGAGAAAAAGAAAGTAAAAGCAGCAGAAGACCATCTCCCCTCCCCCTCGGCTCAATTGCAATCCCAACTGTGTAACTTTTCCTCTTCTCGCCGGGATGCCTTTCCTCATCTCCCTCCAGACCTCAGCTTTGATCGCAGCCCTTTTTTTAAGTGGAAGGGAGGAGGGTGGGGGGAGGATCCTTTTTATTGCAGAGGGAAACACGCCGAGCCGGGATTTCTTTGCAGACACTAGTGCAATCCAGCTATATATTTTTTTTTGCATGCATCTCCTGCTGCAGCAGATCCAGCCAGAGCGGGGGAGGGGATGGGAAGGGTGCACCCTCCTCCCGAACCGCTCTTCTGCCTCTGTGTGTGTTTTTTGCAGGTGTGTCAATTTTAATTCTGCCCAGTAGGTGGGACTTGGTGACTTTAGCACCATTTTTTTTTTGCTGCCTCCCCATCTTCTATTGCAATCCTCAGAAGTCTCAGAGAGAGCGAGAGAGCGCCGGGTACCGAGCGCGAGCCCGCGATCAACAAGACAGCCCCTCTCCACTCTGCATGGCAGACCGCTCCTGTAGGGGGAATTACCGCTTCGCTTCTCCTAGCCAGCTGCCAGAATGATTTCATCTGCCGGAGGATTTTTGCATCTGATCGCTTGAGTTCCCCCCCCCCCTGTCTTTGTTTCCTTCCCCTTCTTCCCCCCACCCCCCCTTTCCTCCTCCTCCTCCTCTTTTTTAGAAGCAGCAATCGGAGATGGATGTCTCTCTTTGCCCTACCAAGTGCAGTTTCTGGAGGGTATTTTTGCTCTGGAGCATTTGGGGAGACTATCTGCTGTCGGTGCTGGCTTGCCCTGCGAATTGTCTTTGCAGCAAGACAGACATCAACTGCAAGAAGCCGGATGATGGGAACCTCTTCCCTCTCTTGGAAGGGCAGGATTCAGGCACCAGCAATGGCAATACCAGCATCAACATCACCGACATCTCCAGGAACATCACTTCAATGTAAGTCAGCTATTCCCCCCCCCCCCCCCACGCCCACCCCAGTGGGTGCCCATTCCTCTGCTGCTGGCCGAGACACCGGGCGCTGGGAGTGTGTGTGTGTGTGTGTGTGTGTGTGTGTGTGTGTAAGGGGAGAATCCGGCGTGTAGATTTCAGGTACCCTCAGCATTGATATGGAGGATGGTTATTCCCTGCCTATCTCCGACCGGTGCCTGGGCTGTCGTGCAGAGGACGCGGATCTGATTTTCTGCCCCCACTAAAACAGCAACAGTTTGACTCACGTTTAAGTGGAATAAAGTAAATGAGACGAAATGTCTTAGCAGAGGAGGGCAGCGCACGTAGCTAGCTCTTCTTTTAACTGGTTGCGTTAGCAGAGCGATGAAAACAGGCACAAACACATTCACACACACACACACACACACTGGACACCCAAAGCAAGTTCTAAGCGCCTGCCCTTTTGGAGAATTCGGATCCGATGCGAATGTCATTTGTATCCCCTCGCTGGCAAATCCCCCCTCCTCTACCCTGGCTGCCTGTATCTGGGGATCTGCAGTTTCTCCCTTTTAAGAGACAGAGAAGAAAAAAGCGTGAGATGCCCCTCAACTAACTCTCATTGTTATAATTTTGCAGCCCCGCTCTGATGCTGAGCTGGTATTTGTGTCTTTTGATCTCAGGGTGGGTGTGTGGGAGGCAGATATTTTTAGTTGAGCACTTTGCGTTTGTTTGCATGTTTGTTTATCTGGAAAATCAACTGGAAGTTGCATTATCCTTGTTTGGAGAGGCTGTTAGCAAAACCCTATCAGTGTAGCATAGGGAAAGGTCTGGATTTCCTCCCCCCCCCCCAGCCATCATGCTATTTTGTGTGGATGTGTGTGTGTGTTTTAAAAAATCCCTCATCTTCTACAATCTCTGCTCTTTTGTTCAGTACCTTTTTGGTGAGATGAACTGGAGTCATTTCATTATTCTAATGCTAATTGAAATGTGAGCATTTAGGGAAATGTAGCCCCATGAGTAAGTTGCCAGTGGGAGTTCGGCAGAAATGTGGTGGAATTCTTGATTCTGGCAGTTAAATGCAGCAAGATTTGGAATGAGTAATTGCTGGATATTTATTTATTTTACACCTCCATTGTGAAATAGCGTGTTCGAAGGGTGCTCTTCGGTGGCTCTTTTCCTGAGGCTGTGCTATGTGGCCACGGTGCAGTTGTAGCACCACTGTGGAATAACTGCTTCAGAGCATGGCTTGTCACCTGTGCCGGATAAAGATGACTGGGCTACCACAGACCCCCATTGCTGTTAACGGATTGAATGTAATGAATGCCCAAGCCGTTCTCCCTATGTCCAGTTCTAGTGAGTAACGCCGACCTGTTCCCAGGCTATGGCTTTCCCTTCCCAGCAAATCTGCTCTCCACAAACTAAAGGAATCAGGGGAGGTAAATAAGGACCTAATGTAATGTTTGCATTTCAAATGGCCCATATTTACCGTGTGTCCCCTGTGCTGGAGTATTGCTGTGATGCTAAAGAGATCCAGATAACACTAGGAAAGTGGGAGAAACTCGTGCTTATTACTGTGCTGGTTGTTTGTTGTGTTTTTCTCTTAACCCTTTGTTGTTAAACTGTGCGCATCAGGCACGCTGTAAGAGGGGAGAGAATGAGCAATTTGGCTGTGACTCAGAGGCAGCTCGTGTGGCTATTACTTGGTGCGTGTTTGTGTGTGTGTGTGTATACACACACACACATCTGAACTGCTGGAAGAGATACTATCATGAGTGTCCTGGGCATCTAGAAAGTGTCTTTACAGCTTTGAAATGGAAAAATGCTGACAAATAGTCAACAAAAAACCCAACCCACACAAAAACCCGAAAACCGAGCTCCCAAACCTTTCAACTCCATAAGCAAAGGTGTTGGGTATTTTCAGGAGAAGAGCATCTTTTGGGGACAGGAATAATGAGAGGGTGACTGGGTGAATTTGTTTGTGCTCCATATGTCTTCCCTTGCTCCCCACCTCCCTAAATGGACTTCTGTAGCTATGGAAGAAATGGTGGTAGCTGAACTGAGACTAGTCCATAACCACCATTACTGTGATTCGGGATTTTAGGTTGAATATTAGGGAAGACGCCTTGACAGTGAGATCTGTGAGACGGGGAAATAGTCTCCCCAGGGAAGAGATGAAAACCCAGGCGTTCAGGATGCTTACAACTGGCATTAGCAAATGTACTCGGAGAGGGCAATCTGGTGGGCCAGAGGTGGGCTAAATGGCACGTAAGAAGTCGTTTCCATCTCCGATTCGTGTGGGATTCCATGGGGACCTGAGCGCGTGGCCTGAAGGAGCTAGGGCAGAAACTTGTGTTTCGCAAGAATACTCTGCTCTCGCAATGGAAAGGGAGGCTAGGACTGGACTGATTGGATCAGTTCCTGGGGAGGGAAGGTCAAAGATCATCACCCCCCCACCTGTAGATTTTAGATATGGGGTTATAGTTCAGCCCCCTCCTTGCCTGCCAAAACTATGTTGTTGCCAAGGAACTTACGGTGCCCAGAGGCTAGGGTGATGGGCATGTTCTAAATCCACATAATAACGAATCCACTGCCTTTCCCAAAGAGAAGAGTGGGATACTCCCTCCTCTTTGCGTCGACCTGCTTAATCCAGTTTCCTAGTGTAAACACCCATTGGGGCTTTTATTTCACTAGCCAGAATGACTTAGTGGAGGGCAATTGCTTCAGTGTGATGGGCTGGGGCCTGGGGTTGTTTAGCTCACTAGCCCCTCGTGGCAAGTGCTGTGCAGAAGAAGGCAAGTAGTTGGCTTTCAGCTTCTGCCTTTCCTGTCCGTCTCTGGAGAGGGGTGGGGGGGTTGTATAGGCGGAGTGGGTAGCGGAGCTCTGGGGGGTGATGGCTGCTGTGATGGAGCATGGGGCTCTGGGTCTGTTCCCCAGTCCCTGCTGCGTGACACCCGATGTCTGGGAAGGAATCTCTACCTTTCGAGAGTCTCCCCTGAAGGCTTTCCCCCTTCTATCCCATTTCGCGCTGCTGTCGAAAACACGGGCGGGAGGTGTTGCCGCTGCAGATGCCCTTTCTCTAGAAAGGCCACTGGGTGTAGGGGTGGTGCCTTGCCCATTGCAAAAAGACAGACCCGGCTGCTGGTAAAGCTACGCTCACAGGGGCTCTGGGGTGGATTGAACTGTAGAAATGCAGGGCCATTTTCATCAGGGGGAGGGCTGGGCAAGAGAGAAGGGGCCAGAAGGTGGGAGAAAGAGGACTCTAGGTGGTGAACACTTCACTCACCTTTATTTTAAAACCCTCTTTATGTTCTCAAGCCCAGGGGGAGAGGCCCTGAATCCTTTTGCTACAGGTCTTCAAAAGAAAACATCCCGCTTCAGGGACATCCCATCTCCCGTCGTCTTGGGATGAAGCCTTCGGAAGCATTTTGCTCTCATTATTTAACAACCGGGCCAGGGCCCCCTTGTGCTAGGTGCTGCACAAGCATATAGGAGACAGAAAACTGCCCCACAGAGCTGATAGTCTGAAAGACAACATCGCAGCTGGATGAGACGGATGAGTGGGTCGTGGTGCGGGAAAGGGGTAACATGCGATGGGTGTATGCAGTTCTTAGCCAATCGGGGCAGGGATCACAGCTTGCCAGCTGTGTAGGCATTACCTAAGTATCCAGTTCTTTGGTGCCCGTTTGGGGCATTAACTCTCCTTTCCCCCATCAATGGCAGAGGAATTACTAGAGCAAGGGTCTGGACCCAGGCACCCCATATCTGCCCCCTTCCCTCGGACGCTTTCAATGCTGAGAAGCTCTTTGCCACCTTCCTTTTTTCTGGGCAGTTCCCGAGTCCCAGCTCTGCTGGTGTTCCTTCCTGTACCTTGAAATCAGTCCAGAGAGCTCAGCCTGGGCAGGCTCAAACAGCAGCAGGTCGCTCTGTCATGGCACGGCTGTCGAGCCGTATTGGACAGAGTTCGAATTGCGTGCCGACTTGCCGGTTCACCGTAGCCGATCCCCCCAGCTGTCTGTGTGGGGGACGACATGTGGTGTAAGCACAGCGGAGCCAGGGCCTGTGCTGCGAGCAGCTGCGTGTGAACGCAGCCCTTTGGCTAGCGATCAGCCACAGCCACCGCTCCCATCGAGCCTGTGATCCTGAACACCAAGCGCTGCTGGAAAAGCAGCCGCACGTTGGTAACCTGAGCTGTCAGTGGGTCGCTCTGAGTTTGGCTGGGCTGCCTTGATGTAATATTATCATAGGCTGGGTAACTCAAGCTGCTGTTTAAAAGCTTGTTTAGAAATTGAACAAAAGCCTCAATTAATTAATGTTCTGCTCTCAGATTGTTTTTTCCTCCCCCCCATTCTCCTTCCATGGAGAGCTGAACAGTCACATTTCTTCTTTAGATCTGCGGCTGCTACTGGCGTATGCTGCAGACGGGGACCAGCCAGGGAGTGCAAGGCTGAGTGCTAGTGAAGGCTATTGAGGAGTCACGGCCTTGTGAGCTGGGCCTGTGAGTGCGATCTCCCAGCTGCTTTCAGGAAAGAATTGCTCAAGTTGGGGTGGGGTGGAGGGGCTCTTCCTAGGATTGATAGACTCTTTCATAGACCTTTTCAAGAATTTAGACCATAAAGGGTTAACAGCAAAACATGGGAAGGGTGGAGCATTTCTGGCCCTGGCTTAAGTGGGGCGAGTGGATGAGGACCGTGTGGCTGGCAGGGCCGCCTGACAGGCCCGTGCCCTTGTGTTGAGTGGCCAGGGCCCGTGTGCCCTGGCAATGCATTTAGCTCTGTGACTCTGCCTCTGGGGACGTGGTTCTCACCGTGAGCCGTTTAGCGTCCCCCTGCCCCATGGGAATTGCGCAAGCTTTGCCATTAGCTGTCGACATGCGCGGTCAGGCACTCTTCTTATTCGTGCTGCCTTCCCAGAGGCCAGGACGGTGCTGAGATCTAGCCAGCGTCACGTTCCCTGGAAGAATCTGGGGCTGGCCCTTGTTTTTTGGAAAAGCCTTGCAAAATGTGCAGAGAGCCCCTTCCAGCTGAGAGGAACACAGTGCTGGCACGCCTCAACCCTTGGCTGGACTGCGTGGGCCCCAGTGTGAGTCCTGGCTACCCTGGATTGCAGGGAGCACATGTGGGGGGTGGGGTTGGGGGTTCAGTGTCCCGATGGTGGCTCCATGAGCCAATGTGCTTCATTTATTTTCCTAGTGAAGTCAGTGAGCGCTGAGGAGAGATGCCAGATTGATGGCCCTGGAGACAGGAGGCCCCAGAGACAGGGACTGCTTCGCCCTAGGCTAGGTACGGCTTGGTGGACACGAGCTTTCCTCCCACACGGGGCCTCCCCCCGGAAGAGGACAGTTCAATCTCCTTGGCTCGTTACAGCCGCAACCTGTCTGCCAGAGAGGGGGCCTGGTGTGACGTGGCCGCTGGGCCGCTAGGAACAGGACTCAACCCCTCCAGCTCCTTTCACTCAATCCACTGACAGCCACGTTCATGCCATCCCTTCACTGCCATCATGGGCTCTGTGTGACGCATTGCCCTAGAGGTGAAAACGTCTCATCCTATTCCCAGTGCCCCGGCTCTGCTGGCTGGCTATGTTGTCTCTAGAGTCTGGTCACCGGTTGGCAAAGCTGACACATCCCATGTGGGTAGAAAGGACTGGCCGTGCCACGCCATGTCGTAGTGCTGAGGCCCGGGTGTTGCTCTGCTTCCCTGTCATTGCACTGGCATCATCAAAGAGCAGATCTTAAATTCTCGTAGTGCTGGCTGGAGAGTCAGGGAGTTTCCCTTCTGGCAGCGTGGGAAGCACACGTGTGCTCCAGCAAGGGTAAGGCAGGATGGGGGAGTTTGCCATCTGGGCCTCCCTACTTCTCAGCTGCTCCTCTGATACTGGAAAGATGCTGTCAGCAGTACAGTGCTTCTGTGTGTGTATTGCTCTGGGGCTCCCTGTAGCAAGTTTCCAGGTAGGGTCCCCCTTCCGCGGCATGTAGTTCCCAGTACAGAACTGCCAGCTGCCTTGCTCCCTGGTCTGTCCAGTGTTTTACACTGTGTGACACACCCTGTAAGTGGGCCTGGGAGGTGAGGGGCCAGGAGGCGTCCCTGACATTACCCAGCATGACTGGGTAGCTGCCTACAGTACGGTGAGCAGAATTCACATCCTTACAGAGACCCAGGAACCTGTGGCACCTTATTCTTGGGGGTCCTCCATGGAGAAGCCCGTGGCACCCCTAGAAGGGGTGAGCTCTTCGGTTCCCCTTATGGGGTCACCTGCTATACAGGTGTTTTGTGCTGGGGGACAAGAAGAGTGGTCACAGCCTTGCCGATGTCCTGAGGTTACAGCAGACCACAGGAGGTATCTGGTGTAACCGGACCTAATTAAACTGGAATGTGCTTAATTCTCTTAATATGTGGGCCTTGAAGGAGGTGGGTGTTCCAGGTCAGGTCTCAGCAGTCTCACAGCTCGGGGGAAGTCTGGCTCACTTGCCACGCATGGTGAGATCTGCCCACATGGAGACAGGGGAGAGAAGAGGCCCTCGGTGTAGTAGGTTGCTAATGGGGGAAGCAGCAGATACCTGGCTCGGAAACCTCCTGCCCGTACTGCCTGGTGTATGGAGCAGTGAGGAACCTCTTCCGCTGGTGCCCACATGTCACACACTCTGCCCGACGTGGCTCCTTCTGGCAGGAATGGAAGGAAGTTGGAGTGATGGAAGGGGGCGTTGCTGGTGAACCGTACAGCGCTAGAAGTGAGTGACTAAGTGAACTGTCCTGCAATGGGGTGCAGATACCAGAGGGGATCCATACAAGTCACCCCCGACTGTACTGCAGGGGCATCCAGGCCTTTTACCATGCCCTGGTGGGAATCCAGATCTGCCACCTGTCCAGAGGGCAGAAGAAGCTTAGGTTGCCTCTGTTTCTTCTAGGAAGCTTCTTTATGCACATTTCAGCCGTGATCTGTGCAGGCGAAGCGACTCGTGAGGTCGCTGGTTGGACACATGACGACTTTCCTTCTCCGCACCCCAGAATCTCAGCAATGACCTTCAGCCCTTCATGAGATGCAGGTGTGAATGTGGTGTTTATGAGAAGGGACTGGGACCAGCCAGAGCAGAGGCAGCTGTCAGACACCACGGGGATAAGGAGACTGTAGGTAAAGAGACCCAGAGGGACAGTTCAAGCTTCCCCATTCCTGTTGCCCTTCTCATGCGCCTCTGTCCTGACCTGCAGCCATGCCTCCCTCCTCTGCTCTTCCAGCCCGGGGGATGGGGGATCTCCTGCGTTGAGACTGCAAATTATGCTAGATTATGGGGTGCATTCACGACATGGACATATATCTGCTAGGATGAGATTCACCCAGCTCATTCCCACTTGTGCCATCAGCTGGGAGAGGACACTAGGTCTCCAGAGGCTAAATGCCCCTATGTTAGCAGCGCCTCCGGTCTCTCTGTTTCTCCAGGATCCTGGTTCCCGAGGTTTTGGCTGCTAGAGGGATCATTACAAAGGTCTGTAATTCAATCCATCTTTGTTTTGCACACTGTTTGTTTATGCAAAGCGCTTATCCCAAAGCACATTGCCAAGTGAGAGGCAGGCACAGTGAGAGACTGTAATGGCAGAGGGAGAGGGAAATACACAGCCCAGGGTGTGGAGCCAGGTGGGGAGTCAGTGGGGTGGCGAGAAGCAGGGAAGGCTGCTCCAGGTGGCAGGGACTGCAGAGGAGAAGACACTCCCACCAGGAGTAGGAAAGTTCTGTGAAGGAGGCAGGAGTTGAGAGACATGGTCCGTGAGAGAGGCTGGATGGAGACCGCAAAGGGCTATAGAAATGAAGGCAGTTGAGCTGTTTGGATAACTTGGAAAGATCCAATCTGGGGGAGCCTGAGCCCCTGAAACTTCCAGTTCTGCTGACTTCAGTGGAGATGCATCTGCCTGTGCTAGGATTCCACCGTTGAGCATTGCGCCTGGCCTGGCTCGCTCCTACTCGAATGCTTCTTCTCTGAGATGGCTAATGGGAAAGCAGGTGACCGAACTGGCTTTGCCTGGCATTGATCGGGCTGTAGAAGGGAAGGTATCAATGGATTGCATGTAATATCTCCCCAGTCTTTGCTCTCCAATGGAAGAGAGCTGCAAACCTGCCCAATGAGCCTCCTTAGCAGGGGCCATCTTCAGTGTAGTCTCAGATTCCTCGCGGTTCCACACACGTCTCTGGGTAGCTGAGAATTGCCAGCCTCTTCTGGCAGCTGGGGAATCTGCCATGGAAGTGGCAGAGAAGTCCAGACTAGTTTGGAAGCTGTGTGAGAGTGAGTTGAGACGGTCCAGACTCAGACCATGCGTTGCGTGACCCTCCATCCCACTGGGAGGAGCTCAAGCAGAGGAGCTGTTGTGAGCTGCTAGCTGGGGTGGAGATGGAGGAAAGGAGCCTCTTCTGCTGCCGAAGTGTCATCATCCGTTCCCCAGTGCAGGGAGCGCTGGATGCACTGAGATGGGTCAGACACGGGGGTGTCCAGTTCAGTTCCCAGTGGAATTGTCCTGCTCGCCCTCCCTTGTGAGCAGAGTGCTGGTGTGTGCTTTGCGTGGGTTGTTTTCCTGAAGACTATGGCTTGTTTACGGTAGGGGTTTTTGCACTGGGGTAAATCCCCAGTGTAGAGGGCTTGGGTAGGTACAAAGCAGGGCTCATGCAGGTGCGGCTCACCTGAAGCCAGGGCAAGTCACACTGGTGCAAGCCTGGAGCATTTACACTGGGGCTTTGCACTGATGGAACGCCAGTGCAAATCCCCTAATGTGGACAAGTTTGATTCCTCTTGTTCCTCTGAAGAGCCCCCTGGCATCTCTGCTGGCCCAACTCTGGCTCTTTCATATGCAGAAACACCCCCACCCCTCACATCAGGGACCCCTTTTGGGAGCCCCATCTGGTCAGCTGTGTGTCAGCTTCTGGGGTTCGAAGAATGTCCGAACTGCCCCAGCCCATCAGACCATCAGCCTCTTAGCCAGTGGTGCTGTCACCATTGGTGACCAGGGCTGGATGTTCCATGTGAATGCCTGGGCCCCTCCCTGTAAGCAGCCTGCAGCTGGATTTGGCTATCCCATGCTCACTGAGCAGAAATTGTGTGAAGAAACTAGGCCCCTGTGGGCACAGTCCAATACTAAGCACAATGTCTTCCTGACCCCACTGTCTGACCAGTGATGCCCTGCAACATGCAGGTTCATTGTGCTTGTCTGATGGAACAGCAGGTGCCATTCAGTCTTTTAACCTTGGGAACATGCTGCTGCAGTGAGTTCCGGGGCTTCCTTTTGTGTTCTCTAGACGTGTTTCCTTCTGTCTACGGGACATTTGAATCCTTTACATTTCGCTCATTGCCCCTTGGTCTTGTGCCGTGGGGCCAGGTAGAGAGGAGCCAGCGTGGCCGTCTCAGAGTTGCTGTGTTTCCCTCTCCCCTCGCTCCTCTTATTCTTCCCTGTGCCAGACGAAAGAGTCCAAGTGCCAGGCTCTGGGTTGCACCACTCAGGAGACACAGAGCTGGCAGTGTGGTCCAGCGAGGGGGAGCAAAGGTGGCTTTATGCCCAGATGCTGGACTGATTCAGGGCTCAGCTTGGCCCCTGTACTAAGTTAGAGCAGCTCAGAGGCTGCTCTAGTTAATAGCAGCCTTCCCATAAGTGCCCGTGGACTGCTTCGTGGTCCAGAACAGCCAGAGGGCAGAGTACTCCTTCCACTCCCCTGCTGTGGGGTGAAAAGGGATGGGGGATGGCTGTGTATACCTGCCCTAAGCTGCTCCTGCACTAGGGGAGTTCCTCAGGGGGCCGTTCCGGCCCCTTTACACAGCAGGAGGGTGCAAGGGAGACAGAGTAGGCGCCTCTCTCATCTCACCTCCTTCTGGAGCCCCCTTCAGCTCTCCAGTTACCTTCGTTCTCCTTTTCACTCTCTTTGGAGATAAAGTGACTCCTCCAGCCCGGTGTTCAGAGTGCGGCTGTGCCATTGGTTTCAACAGGGATATTCTCTACCCACATCTCAGCGGAGCCCCGCCTCCTAGGAGCCACCCTCCTCCTTGTCTAGACCTGGGGTAGTTGCGCTGCAGTAACTGCACTGGTCTGGCGCCATCCGTGTAAACCTTCCCGCAGGCGCCCTGCGGCAGTGCACTCCCCTGCGCCCCATCTTACACGGGGGCAGTGCAGCTGCATCTGACAGATGACACCCTGCTACAGGCAGGGCTTTAGGCACCCGGGTCACCACTGGACACCGAGCCAATGTCTTCGCGGCTTTCTCTTGACAGTGGAGCCGAGGCTGCGTGCTGGGGAGGATGCAGTGAACTCAGGACCCGTCTGTGTGTCCCAGGAGTTTATATGGCTCCTTCCAATGTGCGTCCCCTCGGACTGGCTGGTGCCAGGTTGCAGTTGCCCAGTAACTGGTTTCGCTTGGTGCCTTCCACTCCTCCCGGTCCTTGACTCACTAAATAATGTTGGGCCATCATTGTTCATCCTCTGTCCCAGCCACAGAACTATACTGACCAGCAGCAGCCCTGGCATCGACGCCTGGGGCAGCCCGTTAGTGACCTTTCTGTAATAGGAACTGTCCAGTTGTTCCTTCTGTTTGCTCCCCGTGTCTCCGAGCTGATCCTCCTACCTCAGGAAATTGCAGGTAGGCTGAGGATACAGCGAACCCTCCACGGCTTCCAGTACCCCGGGTCTCACCCCAGAGCACCTCACTGCTGACACCTTCCTCAGCAAGAGCCTCTGCCCCATCCCAGCTGTTTGCCCCTTCCACCTTCCCTGAGGTGACCCAGCCTGACCCCTGGCTCTGCTGCTGGTTCCCGCCGCCCCCTGGCAGTCCAGTCAGAAACCCCCCCCGACACGTGCTCCCATCTAACCCGCCTCTCGGGGGCTGCTCCCAGCACGGCTGGGGACAGGCTCTTGATCTGGGAGCATGTGTCTGCAAGGCAGGCTGGCTCTGGCCTGGATCTAGACCAGAGCACAGACTGTCCCAGCTGCTGGAAACTCTCCTTGCTCCCCAGCCTCCTAGCACCCGGCTCCCCTTGTCCGCTCAGGGTGTGAAGCTCCCAGAGGCTCCCGTGAGGGATTTTATCCCGGCTAATCCCAACTAAATCCCCAGGCCCGTCCCTTTCTCATCCCGGCCCAGCGTTTGGGAGGGGGGGTGCACTAAGGAGCCCCCGGGACCTGGGGAGCACTGCAGCCTTGTGGCAGCTCTCGGGACGCCCGCACCAGCTCTCGGGACGCCTGCACCAGCAAAGAGATCCCATGTCCTCCTCCTTCCCTTAGCCCTGTGGTTTTTCCTGTCCTTGGTGCAGTTCGGGCACTAGAGGGCAGCACGCGGCACAAGACTGCTGTGCCTGGCGTTAGGGCTAGACACAGACGGCAGCTGCAGAACAGCTCTGGGTGGTAGCGTGGGGAAGGATGGTGAAAAACAGAGGCAGGGCAGGGCTCCCTCTGCACCCCCGCACGTCCTGCACTGGGAAGCAGGGAGGCTGTGACCCAGCCAGGCGGAGAGGGCAGGTTTATGGATGTGCCCCTCCTGCCAGGCTCTCTAGCGATTCTCCTCTTGCTAGGCTCAGTGCGGTTCTGGGCCGAGGTAACTTAGTTCTGTTCTCCACAGAGTGCTCTAGTGCCAGCTGGTCCAACCCACTGCTGGGATGGCTGCATAGGCCTCAGCAACCCTGGATTCTGGGGCTGTTTCATTAGCTCCTCAGCCCCGAGGCAGACACGGCCCTGTGTCCCATTCTGCCTTGGGACCCCGCAGTGTGCTGGGTCACAGCTCTCCTTTCTGAGCTCTAGGCTTCTCGCCTCCCAGCATCCCTGCAAATGCACCCAGATGCTGCATCAGTGTCATGAGGTCTCTGGCCTCAGTAGCTCAGGGGCATTCACATCTTCTCACCCGTGGCCTTGCCTTAGGTGGTGCTGGCTCTGGTGCACAGAGCAGAGCTGGTGCAGAGTGAACTGCCCGGGGGCGGGGACCCACACGCAGTGTTTTAGTTCCACATTAAATACAGTCGAAGGTGTTGATGTGCTGGTAATGTCAGCCCGTTGGGATGATCCTCTAGCTTTAATAATATTATATAACACTTTATAAACAGGGGCAGTATCGTTATCCCTAACATGCAGATGGGGAAACTGAGGCACAGAGTGGGGAAGTGACTCACCCAAGGGCATCCAGCAGGCCAGTTGCAGAGCCAGGACAAGAGTCCAGGTCTTGTGTGTTCCCAGTCAAGTGTTCTAGCCACTAGGCCACACTGCTTCACCTGTAGCACCTGTGGGGTGTGCCCCCCTGGTTATCAGGAGAGTGAGGTAGGGTGTGGGGCTGCGGCCAGCCTGGCATGCAGGCCAGGGCAGGGTAGCAGTGGGGAGAGCGTGCAGGGAGTCCCCAGTGGTCGGGGGTGGGAAGAGGGAGCGCATCCCTGCCCCACCCCACGCTGGAAGCGTGCCCCCCTCCACACCCCCACTGCTGGGCACTCCCCGTGCACTCTCCCCGCCGCTGCCCTGCCCCGACTGACCGGCTGCAGCCTCCTGCATTTGAAATCTTCGAGCGGGAGGCTCTGGGCAGGGGGAAGGGAGGGTGAGATGCCCTGTTCCATGCTGTGCTGCCACGGGCTACTCCAGGGATGGAGCTAGCCAGGTCCTGCCACTGCCTTCTGCCCCGCCTGTCGGCAGGATCTGACCCCGGATATGGCCTCCCCAGCAGCGCTAGCTCTGTGCTGCGGCCTGGGGCTCGTTACTGACCTAGAAATGGGCATGCCCCCTGCTGAGTCACTCCCCCCCGCCATGCGAGGGGAGCCGTGCATGCAGAGGGGTGGCTGGCGGAGTGATAGCTCAGGCAATTCGGTGCATTTGCAGAGAGAAGAGTTGGGCTGAACAGAGACACTTTCAGTACCTGGCCAGTTGCAATACCCTGCCATCCCAGTAGGGGGCACATGGCTGAGGTTTAGGGTCATGGTTAATTCCCGGTGGGACAGGGTGAAGGCTCGTCTGTCCTGTTACACTCAAGCCCCCCGGTACTGACAGTCCTGTCTATGGGGCTGGCCTGAGATCCCTCACTGAGCAGTGCCTTGGAAACAGCTGTAGTAGGCAGGGCCAGCCCTGCTCCCGTTAACCCTTTGCTGCATGCATGGAGTAGCCAAGTGCTGGATGGCTGTGGGTGGTGCTGGCGCAGGGCTGAAGAAACAGGCAGCTCCCCAAGCTGTAAAGGCAGGGAGGAGGGGGGTGCGGGAGGAGCTGAGTCACAGGGAACTGCTGCCATGCCCCTTACACTGCAGCAGCCCCCTGTATGGTCACTGAGCTGGCGCCAGCCAGCAGCTCCCCTAGGCCACGCAATAACCACCAGCGCCTGGCTGGGAAAAAAGCAGCCCACTTATTTTCCTGCCTGGTTAATGCAGTTTGGAGGCATTTATGGTGGAGTGTTTCCGACACCTGGTGGCCAGGTGGTGTAACAGCAGTTGAGTTTTCACTAGTGGTTGAGCATGGTGAAAGTGTGTGCCCCCAGGGGGAGATTGGGGGGAGGGGGGAGCTAGCAGACATAGCCCTGTTCAGTGCTGGGTCACTGGCCGGTAGTTCAGGGTCCCTCTCTCAGTCCACTTGAAGAAAAGAGGGGAAAAACAACTTGCCGTGACTCCAAATCTTAGAATGACGGTTTTGAAAGCTCAGTGGAAACGGTTTCTGGGACTGCAGCCACTGCAACCCAACGGCCCCTGCTACCATGGGAGAGGTGGAGTGTGGACGCGGCCACGCTGGCTCCATTGCCCCACCATCGGGTGAAAGGCAGACCAAAAACGTGCCGCAGGAATGGCACTGTGCAAACGAGCCGGTCTGATCTGCGTAGCCGGGAGGTTGTTAGGAGCCGGGGCCAGGAATAATGGGGATTTCTTTTCAGTACGATCGTGAGTTCAGCCGTGCCCTTTTAGCTCCTCTCCTCTCTGTGCCATGTCCACCCGCCGTGTCCTTGAGCCGCTGCTCTTAAAGCTGCAGGCTGGAACGGCGGGAGGTGCTGTGCAGTGCAGGGCGCCGGCCTGGAGATAAAGGGGCCCTTAGCTACAGCTCTTCATTGCATGAGCAGCTCATGGCTCTTAGCAAATATGCAATAAAACTCTGCTATCCAAAGTATGCCCAGCTTAGCGGGGAGAACAGCCAGTATCCCATGCAACAGAAACTAACCCCCACCTCCCCTCCCATCCCCTATCTCCCAGCCCAACCCGCTGCACGTTCCCAATTGCTGGCCCAGCACTGTCCCCGCCGTTCCCCAAGGCTTAACCCCCCCTCCCCCCATGGCAACGCCAGCCTCTGCTTATATGGGAAAAGAACAGCAGGAAAGAATTTGCTGTATTTGTAGCTGCTTTTCTCAGCAGCCAGAAGCAAGAGCTCCACGGACCACAGTTTGGGAAACAAGGCTGCGTGTTAACGTCCTGCTTCTCCTCCTGCGTATACGCCCCTCACCCCCACGTTCAGAATGTAAAGGAGAGGAAAGGTCTTTTTCGCCGTGAAGGTCTCAGAGGGCTGGGTGGGGCTTCCCAGGGGAGCAGATCCAGTGGGCGGCTAATGGCTCCAAGTGGCTTGATTACCGGTGCTCCTTGGCAGGGCGGGCTGTATGGCAGCTGTCCAGCCTGGGGAGGAACGCTCTGTGCCAGGTTGTTGCTGTGACAGCTGCGGGTTTGAGAGGCTAGGGAGAGCCCGCCCTGTCCAGCTTGTCCTTCCCAGCGCAGCCTGTGCAGCCTGCTCGGAGCCTCCTCCAGACAAACTGCTTTCCGAGCGCCTGGTTTGCACCTAACGAAGCTTTGAGAATTAATTGATGGATGGCGCCAGGGGTGGGGGTTTGCTAAAGTGACTGTGGCTGTTTAGCTGCATCTGTCCAGTGTCTGATGGAGCTGCTGGGCAGGGTGGGGCCTGTTCCTAAGAAACACCAGAGAAAAGCCAGACTCGGTTCCCCTGAGCGGCAGATCTGAGCCATGGCCAGGACGGGCGCATTTGGAGCAGGGAACAGCTGCTTAATGCTCCTTAGCCATGCTCCTTGCTGATGCACCTCAATCCTGACTGGCAGCCCCTCTCCTCCCGCCGCTGTCCCAAATCCTGGGCTCCCCCACAATTCTGTCAGTGCCCTCAATTGCAGCCCCCCTTTCTGCTGCTCCCGTCCTCGCCCTCCCGGAGCAGAAACCCCCAGTCCTGCCTATTTTATTTTGATATGGAAATATGTTCCCTGTGACCTGGCCCTTGACCTCAAAACATGTTGCTGTAGCAACCCAATGGGCCTTGGATCCCAGCTCTACCGGGCCAACAGCCTCTCTTCATCGATCCTGTTTCATGTACATTACCCCACGGCTGTGCAGGGCGTTGGAGAGACCCACAGCGTGCCCAGTGCAGGGGGAGCCGAGGACAAGAGGAATGATGGCCAAACAGGTGGGGCAGGGATTCCTTGGCAACACCTGGGAGTGACGATTTGGGGTTTGTGGATGAGGTTCCGCTTCCGCTTAATTTGGCTGCTGGTTCCCTCCCTGCTCTTGCAGCTCCCCTATTGCCTCTAGTCTCAGCTAGCTTGCCCATCCTGGTTCTACCAGGTTGCCCCCTGCCTGTCCTGACCTGCCAGCTCTCCCATCAGCTCTGCTGCCAGTCGGGATTCCCTTCTCCCTCCTTTCAGCTCCTCTCTGACTGTTACATGAACCTTGGAGCATTGGCACAGTCTGAGCCAAGCTATTCTTTGAATGAGCCACCCTACGCTTCATGCCCAGGGGCTGGGGTGCAGTTACCTTTGCCTTCATGGTGAGAGGGGGAACTCAGGCACATCCCTGTGCTCGGCGCGCTGCTGCCAGGTGACCTACACGAGGACCAGGAGGGGGGGAGCAGCAGCTGTGCTGCTGGCACGGTCCCCGTCCTGCTATTGCACTAGGTGGGGCTGGCCTTGAACAGATTCCCAGTAGCACTGTCCCTGCTTGGGCTGCTGATGGCTGTGCCTATGGAGGGGTAATGAATGAATACGCTTAGGGTCTGTCTACACTAGAGCTGGGGCTGTACGGAGACATACCCGCGCTAGCTCTGATGGGGCTAGCAGGCTAAAAATAAAGCATTTCTGCACGGGTGCGCACTGCTCTGACGGCGATCCTGTCTGAGCTAAGTACATGCTTGGGGCAGCTAGCCCATCCCCCGGCGGTAGGCACACTTCTATTGCTAGCTTGATCAGCGTTGGCATGGCGCTCTCTCCTCCAGCTGGAATTGACACTTTCTACCTCGAGTGCAGGCATACAGTGAATGCAGACTCGGCTTGGTCCTGTCTATTCAAGGCCCAGCAAATTCAAGCTGTGTTACTCAGGAACACAGAAACTCCACAGAGTGATTTCTGTGGCGGGGAGAGCAGGGAGCTCTTGCTCTGGATTACAGCAGGCTGGTTAATGCCCGGCACTGGGAGGACTCAAACTTACGGCCTCCATGGCATTGCACACAGCCCGTGCAGCAGCATTAGGCCTTGTGCTGCACGTGGCCTCTAAGCTCCTGGCTCAGCCCCTGCAGCAAGCCCCTGCTTGTCTCTCGCCTCCTGGCGGAGGAGCTCAGCAAAGCGACGGAACTCAGCAAGCTGGGCACAGAACCCAGGTGTCCTGACTCCCAGCCCTGTGCTGTAGCTGGAGCTGATAGGCCGTGGGCATGGCAAGGACTCTCTCCTTGCGTGCTCTCTCATGGCCTGGGCTGCAGGTGTCAGTGGCTCCCGGGGGCCAGCGCTGGAATTAACCAGGGCCTTCACTTTCGTCAGAGTGGGGCCCCAAGATACACGGCCTCAAAGGGTGAAGGGCTCAGGCTAGCGGTCCCGCCCCCGGTATTGTTCACTGTCTCGGGTCATGTCTCGCGCCGTCTCTGATCCTTTGGTCTGGGGCACCTCGCTAGCGCCACAAGCCACGTCTGTCTGTCTGTCTGCTGGCGGGAGTCGGCTTGTTGGCCGGTGTGCATGCCACGCTGGCAGCACGCTACCCCGTCTGCTCTCTGAGGGGGTCTGGGAGAGCGGCGCTTGCCCTCACCTGTTCATACTGCAGCAGGGTTCCCTTTGCACCCAGCCCCTGCCCTGCTGCAGGCCTGACTCGACATCGTGCCCAGCCCGAGCCCAGCCGGGTCTTGCTTCCTGACACCAATTGCTGCCCTCTTCCCCCCCTGCCTGCCTGTCCTTGCAGGTTCTCTCCTCCTTCCTCAGGCTCTTTCTCTGGGCTCCCTCCCCCTCCTGGCTCCCCTGCCCTCTGGGGGAGAAGCCCCCCTGCTGGTTTATTGTCCTGTGTATAGACAGGGCTGTGTGTTTGGAAATGGAGCTGTGCGCCTCGTATTGATCCGTGCACAGATGGCTGCAGAGCTGCTCCAGGGAGCCCTAATGACTCGCTTGGCAGTCACCAGTCAGCTCCTCCCCCTGCCCCATCTCCAGGTCCTGACGCGGCCGGCGGCCGCCCAGTTACAGAGCCCCATTGTAGGTTGGAGTGATCCTGATCGGGGTGGGGCGGGGAGGGTGGTCTGCCATGCTCCTCCTCTGAGGAGGGACGCGTTTCTCTGTATCTGTCATGGCCTGGCATGGCAACAATATGCAACCCAAGTCCAGGAGCCCGGCTTCTGCATGCACCATCGGGCGGGAGTTTCAGTGTCACTGACCATCCTTGGCACCAGGCAGACCTCTCCTCAGAGCCTAGCGCGTCCCTGGGCTGGGCAGCAGGCGGGGGCCGGGAGCCAGCTGTCACTGACCGCTTGTTCCAGCTCCCACGAGCTCCTGGTTCTCCTCTGGAAATGGCACAAACTTCGACTGGGGCAGAAGCTCTGCCTGTGTGTCCGTCTGGGCGTTCGATGGCCCTCCGTTCCCGGTGCCTGGGTGCTCTGGGCACGGTTCATCCCTGCCCCATGGCGGGAAGGGGCTCACAGCGGGGAACCGGTTTCAGGGAATTCCTGTGTTACGGGGCCTCCCTAGCAGCACAGGGCCTTGGAGGGGGCGTTCTAGCCACTGTCCAGCCCATTGGAGCCTTGGGGCCTGGGCGGGCTGTGCCCCCCGGGGCTGCTCTAAGCTGATTCAGGGGCCCTCTCCCCATCCCCCCAGCGAGATTCCCCCACTCCGCTCTCTCTTCCGGCTCTCTCTCTCTCCGCTGCCACTTCCTCCACCACGTGAAATGCAATAAGCGGCAGTGAGATGAAAAAGCAATTTGCATATTTCTCGTAACCCAATCTCTGACAAGGGCTTATTGTTTTTAAATCAATTGGGAACCGGCGAATGGGCTTGTGACGCAGAGGCAGATGATCAAGCGGCAGGCGTCTTGGCCACGTGGTTCATCTATGTCCCTGTCAGAACTACATGTACCACAAGGACAAACTGGGGACCAGCCTGCTGCCGTGCAGGGCCTCGCACCCATTGGCTAGCCAGATGGGGAAACTGAGGCACAGAGAGGTGCAGCACAGTGCCTTGAGGCACATTCTGTCACCAGCCCAGCTCACCTGAGCCTCCCATCCCTCCCCGCCACTCCCCTCTCCCCCCAGATCTCAAGTTCCCTGACAGTAAAACGGGATCTCAGGGACAGATTCTACTAACAGTTTTTCCCAGCTCCGAGCCCCAGCTCCCATGTGCGCTTGCCTGAGAGCATGCGTGTGTACGTGCAGGAGCGTGGGCGTGCACGGATGAGTGCAGGCAGATGTGTGCACTTGCACAAGCACCTGTGCACACTCTGAAGAGCGCCTGCCCATGTGCACACCTAACCGGTGCCCGCAGCTGCCATGTGTGGCACGCTTCAAGCAGCCTGGTGGGCCTTGGAGCCAGTCAGGTATCCTGGAGACATGGTGCTGGAGGAGCTCTAGGAATCAGCCCCCCAGGAATATCCACATTATCCACCCGGTTCCTTGTTCTCATCATTCTTCCTCCCTCCAGTGCGGGTGAGGTGCTCAGTGTATTGTGCCCCACCCAGGGAGGGGTGAAAGGAGGGGAAGGTCTCCTTGGGTGGCGGTGTGGCTCCAAATTCTTATTGGTCAATCTGAAGCTCCTAGAAGAACAACGTCCCTTTTCGATAGCATCTGGGGTCCTCTAAGAGCTTTGCTGACTGCACATAGGGCTGACTTCACTCAGCACTAAAATGCAGCTACCTCTGGGGTGGAGAAACATGTCAGAGCAACAAGGCCAACTGCCAATAACTCACTGTGTGGCCTTTGATGAGTCATATGGGCCAGGATTCTCCGAAGGGCTGAGCATCCTTTGGGAGCAATGGGAACTCCTGGGTGGTGAGCTGTTTCGAAAGTCTGGTCGGGTCATCTAAGTGCTTAAATGGGAGTTGGAGATCCTAGCTCCTTTGACTGTCTGCCTCTACACCTTTCCATGCCTCAGTTTCCCTATCTGTAAAATGAGGATAATGATCCTGACCTATCCTTTCCCCTCTTTGTGCAGTGGGTTGGTGAACTCAACTAAATGAGCACTAGGTGTATGGAGGACCATTAACATTACATAAGCTCCTAGAAGAGGAAGTACAGAAGATCCTGTGGCCAGCTGATGCTGATGGGTGTGTAGGGTGGGGGTTCCCATCCTGACTCTTGTCAAAAGCTCATGGGAATGAGCAGGACTTGCCCAGACTCTTCCCTCTTCTAGCCAGCGTGACTATGGCCCTCAACTGAGTTATTCACTCCGTCGGTGCCAGAGAGCACAGAAGCCAGTGCTGGTCTGTGCTCTAAACTGACCATAAAGCAGCTACATACAGGGCAGTGGTAGCCCTGTTGGTCCCAGGATGTTAGTGAGACAAGGTGGGTGAGGGAATACCTTCTATTGGACCGACTTCTGTGAGCGAGAGAAATAAGCTTTCGAGATGCACAGAGCTCTTCTTCAGGTCTGGGAAACATAGTAAAAATGTCACAGCTAAATACGAGATCGAACAGATAATTTAGCATAAGAAGTTAGCATATTCATGGTGAAGTGGCCTTTTCACACCGGTGTATTCATAGGACAAAAGGGGGGGTCAGTGGGTTACAGGTTCTTGTAATAAGCCATACATCCAGTGTCTTTATTAAGACCGTGATTTTTAGTGTCTAGCAAAGTTATGAATTTAAGCTCCCAGGCCTGTCTTTTGAAAGTGTTGTGCAGGTTTCCTTTGAGGAGGAGGACTGATAGGTCAGCTATAGAATGATTGCTTCGGGACAAGTGTTCACCCACAGGTGATAGGGTGTTTTTGACTTGTATCATTTTCCTGTGTGCGTTCATTCGCGAGTGTAGTGATTGTCTGGTTTCACCCGCATAGTTCTTATTGGAGCATGGAGTGCACTGGATAAGACATGCCACATGTTGTGATAGGCATGGGTAGGACCCATGGATCTTGAAAGGTGTGTTGTGGGGGTGCTGATCATTGCAGCAGTGGAGATATGTTTGCAGGTTTTCCATCTGTTGTTCTGGCAGGGCCTGGTGCTGCTCTGAGTTGGTGTGTGCTGGTCTGTGAGGAGCTTGGAGAGGTTGGGCGGTGTTTGAAGGCCAGAAGAGGGGTTCAGGAAAGATTTCTTTCAGGATGGGGTCCCCATCGAGTATGGGTTGGAGTTGTTTGATGATGCCCCGGATGGGGTTCAGTGTGGGGTGGTAGGCGACTAGTAGGGGTATGTGGTTGATGGGAGGGTTTATTTCTGTACTGAAGCAGGTTCTCTCAGAGTATTTGGGTGAGCCGTTCCATGATGTGATCTACGTCTTTGGGGGAGTGTCCTTGTTTGGTGATGGCATGTTAAGGTGTGTATCCCGGACTTTCTCCTCAGAGCATACTCTGTGGTATCTGAGGGCCTGGCTGTAGATAATAGATGCCTTGGTGTGTTGGGCTGGTTACTGGCTCTACAAAGGTAGGTGTGGTGATCCGTGGGTTTCTTGTGCGTGGTTGTCTGTAGGGCTTCATTGCTGAAGCTGATCATGGTGTCCTGGAAGCTGATGCCGGTGTGGGAAACTTCCAGAGAGAGTTTAAAGGACTGGCGATGGTTGTTACAGTCGTGGTGGAAATCTATGAGGGAGTTTCAATTGTCTGTCCAAAGGAGGAAAATATCATTGCTGTATCTCAGGTATATCATTGCTTTTGTGATGCATTTGTCCAGAAATTCTTCTTCAAGGTGGCCCATGAAGAGATGCCTAGTTCTGTCCTGGGCCATCTTCTCTGACTAATCTTGTCATTTCCCACGAGTCCAGCCCTGGGCCCCCCTCCCTCACCAGCTCTGCAAATGCCCCACTCTCCTGCCCTGCAGCCCCCTGCAAATCCAGCCCCAGACTCCCATCAGAGGAGATGGCTGCTCAGCCTGAGTTGCCTGTGGAGGTTTTATGTCGTGGTCAAACTGAAACCGCAGCCAAAACCCACCACGCTCCTTTGGTGTGTGCTGCTGGCCAACCAGGGGGCGAGTGGGGAGCGTGGGTTCAACGGGACACACAGCAGGGCTGCCGCATGCTCCAAGCTTCCCCAGCCCCCAGGGCTGCAGGGGAACTCTCCCCCCAACCTCCGCAGGCCTCTGAAGTGTTTATTGTGACTCTGCTAGCAGAATAGTAATCCGCCCCTGAGGAGCAGGCGGGAACAAAAGTCGGTGCAGAGCCTACTCTTGCCTTTCAATGTCTGAGGCCGGGGGATAAAAGGCACAACAGCTCCCCTTTCTTGTTGCACAGAAAAGACAAGGTCGCTCTCAAAGAAGCCAGGTGCCCTGCCAGCCAGGAACGCTGCACAGCCGTGGCGCCGCCAGGAGCCTGAAAGCACGAGCGGTCAGGTGTGGCCGGCTGGAGCCAGGGGAGGGGGAGCTGTGCTGCTGGGAGTGCTGCTGCTCCCCCCTTGGGGTTGTCGCCATCAGGGGAGCGAGTAGGGTGTAGAAGGGAGTCGAGGGACGGGGCACGGGGTGATTCTTTACGGCCCGTTGGTGGGAAGGCTGCAGAGCTGGGACAGGGATGGAGGTAGGCTCAGAGGCTGATTGTGGGGCAGGGCGCCCCTCTGTCTTGTCTGTCTGGGTAGCTCAGACACATTCAGTCCCCTGGGTTCAAGCTCCAGGGGTGAGCCCGTGTCTCTGCCGATGCACGACATCCAGCCTGCTGTTTATAGTGCAAGACGGAGCGCCGCTGGTGCATGTCTGTCTGCCCCGGCTGGGAAGTTCGCTCTCTGCTGCGGTGTGAACGCACCCTATGGCTCCTGTTGCTATAGCACCTGTGAGCCTGGGGTAGTGCCTGGATGCTGAGGTTTCTCTGGGACAGTAGGTACTGCGGGCCAGACTAGGTTGTGGCTGGGGTCCCGCCTGGATGGCGTGTGCTGAGTAGCCGGCACACTCGGTTCTCTTTAGGTCCCACTTGTAGGTGGGTTTCAGGGCTGGGGCAGGCAGGTTCTCTCGCCCAAGAAGCCTTCAGGGAGCCTGATGACTCAGTGAGACCCTCATCTAGCCCTGCTGCTCTGGAAGGCGGCCGAGCAGCTGCCGGCCGTCGCCACCTCCCTCTGAGCCTGGCCTTTTGACTGCGCGGTTGCGAGGGACCCTCTGGCTGGGACTGTGGGGAACAGCTTGGGACTCCCTCAGTGAAGGGGCCAGAAAGCCCGGAGGCCACCACTGCCCTTGGTTGGCTAGCAGTGGCCTCTAGGTGCTCCCAGCCTGGATCCACTGGAACAGTTTACCAAGGGTCGTGGTGGATTCTCCATCACTGGCCATTTTTAAATCAAGACTGGCTGCTCCACGGGTTATTGTAGGGAAGTTCTCTGGCCTGTGTTATATAGGAGGTCAGGCTGGATGATCACAATGGTCCCTTCTGACCCTGGAGTCTGTGAATCCCAGGGCACTGCCGGGAACTCAGGTGCTAAGACAGTCCCAGTCTCTCTTTTGCTGGGTTTATTTTACTCTTCAGCTCTGGACCCTTCAAGCTTGCTTCGTACTTCAAAGTGGAATAGCCGGCTGTCCCGGGAGACGCTCTGTAGCAGGGAATTCAAAGCAGTGCGGAGCCCGGCTGATCCAAACACGAGGCGGAACGGGGGCCGGGGCAACACGCAGCAGCCTGCAGCTCTGCTTAACGGCTTCCTTTCATCTCTGTAGGGTGGGTGTCAGAAACTGAGAAGTGGATGGTCAGGCCTAGTGGTTGGAGCAGCAGTGGTCAGGCTTAGTGGTCAGGCCGGGGACCAGAGCAGGAATCAGGCACCAAGTGCGGGGTTGGAACAGGAGCAGGAATGGGCACAGGCTGTCGGGACCACCAGGCGGCGGGAGATATCCTCAACAACATAGCAACACTGAGTAGACTGGAGTAGCTTCTCTCATTGGAAGGTGAAACCCCCGGCCTTGGGGGTCACCTGGTTAGCCCTTTGCCTGTGGATTAGTTGAGCTCCGGCATATTAATGTGGTGCTCTGAGATGATCAGACTCAGAGATGGTTTATTACATTGGGGCAGGAGCTGGGGGCGACAGCAGGGAGGGGAAATCGGGGGTGAATACACCTGACTTACAAAAGGAGCTTGCCACAGCGTGAGGGCGGCAGGGCCCTGGGGTGAATACACCCCAGCAATCAGAGGGGAGGGATGGCTGTCTCCTGTCTGTTTGAACAAACACCTAACTTGAGGAGTGGGAAGGAGATCCCAGTGTTGATGCATCCCAGCGGTTGGAGCTGAGGCAGGGCTGGGGGCACTGTTTAACAGGGATCCCCTTGGGCAAGGCTGGGGCTCCCTGAGTACGTGGTCCAGCCTGCTGGAGCCGAGCTCGCTCAGGGCTGGGTGTTAAAGCCCAGCTGTCCCCTTTTCCATGATGCTGAGCCCAGTCAGTGTTGTGGGAGGAGGAAACTCAGGATATGTCAATACTGCAAAAACAAACATCTCAAATGAACAAAACCCTCCATGGCAGCAAGTCTCAGAGCCCGGGCCTACTGACTCAGCCTTGTGGTATGGCATTAAAAATAGCTGTGTAGCTGTTCCTGCTCCCGCCCTGAACCCTACCCTCTACCCAGGTTTTGGGGCCCCGGGTGGGAACGTCTCCGTGGCTACTTTCAGCACCATAGCTCGAGTCTGTGGGCTCGAGCTCTGACACTCTCTGCCGCAGGTGTTCTTTGCCGTGTAGACATAGTGTCAGAGTCCTCGTCGGCCATTCAGGAACATCGTTTGGGGGGCTCCTAGCCCTGCCTTTCCAGCTTCCCCACGGCTGAGCAGGGTTCTGGCTTCCACTGGGTTAATGGCTTTGCTGGATCTGCTTCGTGGTGGAGAAAGGAGTCTAATGAAGAGGAAGAAGTGTCAGGTGTGGGAGCTCATCAGCCCCTCTTCACATCGACCTCCTTGCTGCCTGCATATGATCCGCCCGCCCCCAACCCTGAGAGCAGGTGCCCTTGTGCCTCTCCATGCCAGCTCCACTCAGAGCCACATCAAGAGGCAGTGGGTGCTTTGGGGCCCAGATGTGCGCTAGCACTTCAGCATCAGGCCTCTTGTTCTGCTGCTCTACTCTGCTAGGCAGGAGGGGGCCCTCAGCTGCAAGGAGATCAAGTGATAAAGGAGCTCTGGGGATTTGATGAGTGACACTGAAATGGCCGAAAGACTGTGGGGTGGCAGCCCGGGAGCTAGCTGTCCTGTTTGTATAGGAGAGATACAGCAGGGCAAACTTCTTCTACACACAGCCCTGCCCAGGCCCCTGGGTCCTGCTCCAGAGGTCCCCCCTGGGGCCGAGAGGGGATTTCCATTTCCCTGGCCATTGGCCTTTCTACTAGTGGTCTGCTGGTGCTGTTGGTGAGGTGACTGGTGTGATGTGGCTGCTTGTCCGTGGAGAGCCATGTTGAGCCCCACCAGCTCACGTCAGGGACGCTGAACAGCCAGCAGATGTGGCCTTGTCACTACCAGCCTGTTGTGGAGATGCAGAAACGAAGGGCTCCAGGGCCTGTTACAGCTCCCTGGGCTTGAACTGGTTTTGAGCTGGTGACTTGGCCATTGGCAGGCTGGAGTGAATGGGACTGGGCAGGGTGCTGCCTTTCTCTATCTCCCCATCTTTTAGAACCATACACGGTAGCTTCCTGGGGTGGAGCTTTGATTCTCTGGGCATATAGAACTTTGTCCTATTCTCTCTTTCCCGAGCCTCTCCTGGGTGTCCGTCTATAGCCGCCAGGTGTTCTGCTCTGTCACATACCTACTGAAGGGTGAGTGAGGAAACCTATTGGCTTGTGGGGTGAGATCCCCATTTGGGATTGGCTAGCGCCGTTAAACTTAGATTGCTGGAGAGCTTTACATTCTCTTGGGATGCCAAGGAGCCGAGCTCAGTGCATGGTGCACAGCTTGCAGCGCTGATGCTCTCTCTGCTACTTGTGGGGCAGCCTTGGAAGCAGGTACCCTGGGCCACCATGTCTCAGTGGGTCACAAATGAGAATGCCAAATTCAGGACAAACTGCTGAGACGTAGAGCAGGCTCACCCCAAACTGGTGGTTATTTTATCCTTAGATTATACCAAGCCAGTAACAAAAGTAAACTTCCGTCTTGCTACAGTCGTTAACAAGAAGTGCAGAATGCAGTCTCCCTAGGCACTACAGCCTTTGCTTCACCACCCAGACCCTGGACTTTATGATGAGTGGTTATTGAAAACCAATTTCATCACACAAAGGTTCTTCTGATCTCAAAAGATCAGCTACACAGCCAGGTCAATAAATAACTCCAATAATCACGCTGCTGCCAGTCCTTTAGCAACTAAAATCTAAAGGTTTATTTATAAGAGAAAAGAGGAAGAGCATGAAAATGGTTAATGGATCATACACATGCAATCATGACAAAGTTCTTCTATCAGGTTTGTACCAGCGGTGGAATAAGCTGCTGGCTTGTAATGTCTTTGGTAATTTCCAAAAGAGGAAGGTCCTCAGTTCCTAGATAAGAATGCTCCCTTTAGTTGTAAATCCATAGTCGGGAGAATCAGAGCAGTCAACATGGAGATGATTCAAAGGTCTTTTATATCTTTTGCCATGGTGATGTGCTTGGAAACGTACTATCCCAAAACAAAGCTCACAGCACAGTTTGTGGAAAGTTACAGGCACAAGATGGAATCCAGGGTGACATGAGCAAGTCACATTCCCTTATATGGTTTGCTGACTCACAAAGACAGCCATTGGCCATATCCCTGCTAAGGATCCACAGGAAGGGCTTGCTGGGCCTGATGAGTTTTCTTCTATGGCCCATTGTGAGAGTTAATTGCCTTTAATGGGCCATCAAGCTTGAATAGTCCGTTCACAGTGGCTGGCTAGACTGTGGATGTAAACTACCTTGTGGGTTAGTTCCAGAGGGGTAGCCGTGTTAGTCTGTATACAGCATTCTACCTCTGCATCTGATGAAGTGAGCTAAGTCTCATGAAAGCTTATGCCTACAAAAATTAAATTTGTTAGTCTTTAAAGTGCCACAGAACTCTCGTTGTTTTTACCTTGTGGGTGTTACCCCAGGAGCACACACATTTGAAATACAGGTAAATGGTCAATATTCAGAACTTCAGATACACGGATGATACATGGATTTAAACAAGATAATCTTATTTAGCCAGTCATAACTTTTCTACTCACAGACACCTTACATGACGTACTTTGTACAAGGTTTGTTGCAATTGTCTATCCATGTTAATATCAGTGATATACATGGTCATGTGTCAGTCATACAGCATCACACCCTGGTACTCCCCAAAGTGAGAGATGCTGGGTCCCTAGCACAGCTTCGCCAATGTGCCAATGCACCCATAGTTTCTGTTCCTTGAAGGTCCTCCCTTGGGCACTGGTGGCCAAATATGCCTGGCCCTCTGCTATTCCAGGCCTGGGCTGGAGTGTGGCTGCTGGGGTGAGGGTTGTCATAGATTTGTGCTGCAGGCAGGAATCAACTGGGGAAGGGATCTCAAACACTTTGTTGGGGAGAAACACATGGGGGATGCTTGCCCCCCCGTTCACCATTACCCAGGCCCCCTCCCACCCAGCCACTCCCCACTTTTGGGGGTCATCCTTGTGGCGACTACAGCAATTGCTCACCTGGAAAGTAACTTCAGGAAATATGAATGGGATTTAGCTTCTAGTATAATTTAACTGCAGGCAATGAGGAAGAGGAGCCAGCACCATGTGCCCAGCCAGCCACAGGCCACAAACTTTTGCACTATATTGAGTAGGAATGAGATCTACCCGACTCTTTCATTTGTAAGTCAATGGAGGTTTCATCCCAGATCTCCGGGGTCCCTCCTTGCATTCTCCCTTCTCTAAATCACTGTATGAGGCCCTGCCACTGGGAGGTCATTCTGAGGTCCAGGAGCCGCTTCACACCCCACACCCAGCACCCATGTGCTGATTGGGTGAGATTTGGGCTTGGGTGTCACTGAAGGCCCAAAGGCTACTGAGCTGTCATGGAAAGGGGACTTGATGTGGCTGAGGCAAATGGTGGATGCCGAGGGAAAGGTGGGCTCAAGCTTCGTACAGCGCTCCTGGGTGGTTAGAAGCTCCAGCCACATGGCGTGGCGGTGGTGGAGGAGGCATCCCACAGGGCCTGTGGCTGAATGCTGCCAAGTGGCCCAGGATGGGGGCAGATTGGCCAGTGCCCCTAGCCCCCAGGCAAGTCGCCTGGTGCCTTTGCCCACTGCACAGGTGGCACTGACTCTACGGGGAAGGATCCCTGACTTCCAAAAGGCATTTGCTGGAATAGATTTGTGTATTCAACAACTTAATTAGCATCTTTAAATATTAAATAGCAAACAAGCCGCGTCTAGTGGGATCAACATTTACAAACAGGGAAGTTTTTTTTTTCCCTGGGACATGCGTTCATTTTTCAAAGTGTTTAGCTGTCTGAGGGTGGGAGCAGCTCTCTGTCGGGCTCCGGGATGGGCCGGGGGCTGCTGCTGGCCTGTGCCCGAGCAACCCAGGAAGCAACGTGTATGGCTCATGCTCCTGGGGGGCAGAGGAGCCAAGAGTGTGGGGGCAGGGGATTGCAGGTGGTGAGGTGTAGAGTGAGTTGAGGTACAGAGTGACAAGGGGGCAGGGAGGTGGGGTACAGGGGTTGGAGCCGTAGAGAGCAGAAGGATGGAGCTGTGCGGGGTGTGGAGCTGTAGGGGGCAGGGAGGTGGGGATACAGAGGGAGGTACCGGATTTTGGTGCATAATTGCAGTGCTGCTGCCACCTTGGATCCCAGGAGGCAAAATGTCTCCTTGTGCCCCCAGGCAGACTGGGGAGATGGGGAGGGACAGGAGGGCAGTGGCTGGTCCCTGGGCACAGAACTAATTGCAATAAAGAGGTGGCAGTTTCTGGGAGCCGACCGAGGTGTTTTACAACTGATCTGCATCCTAATATCTCTGCAGATGGAGTCCTGGCTGGCGGCAGATTACGCTGGGGGTTATTTATTGGCAAAGCACTGTACAGTTTTAATTTTTTCTTTTTGCTTATTCAGACTTTAGCTCCAGAGGAAAGTAGCCTGGGGTGGCTTTGAAATGGATTCTCTCTGCCCCATTAACTTATTCAGTGAGTTTAATGGGCCTTTTTTTCTCTCAGCCTTGAAGCCATCATTAAAAGGCAGAGATTTATAAAAGCAAAGATACTCCTGAGCTTTAGTCAAACTTTGGATGCTCGGGGGCAGGGGTGGGAATTGTGTTGCTACTTCCTGCATGTTGGGCGAATGATGTACAGGCCCTCTTACCACTGATTGAAGCTGCTCGGGTCAGCCTGGAGCAATGAAGATTTTCCCATCATGCATAGGGGCAGGAAGCCTTACACTGCAGTTCTGCTGATGCATCAAGCCAAGCAGTCAAGTTGGGGAAGTGCTGGAAGGACCGGAGGGCTAATGACTACAAGGGAGGAGACCTTTTCTGTAACTAGGGCAGGGAGTAGGGGGAGCTTAGAGCAGAAACCAATCCGTCTGACATCATTTAAGGCAGAACTATAGGGGGAGGCAGGTGATCTGAATGTGATATCTCCAGTGTCTGACACAGCCAGCTGCAGGATGTGAGTACCATATATTGGAGTATTCTCCTAATACGTAAACAGGACATGGTGTGTAAAGAGAGAGAAACAAGTCAAACCAGCCGCTTCTGCTCATCCTACGTTTCCAGGGTCCTGGATAATTCCATACTGCCACCTCTGCGGTTTCACATGGAGATGTAATTCCTCACTTCCTCTCCTAAATGCTTCTGAGATATTCCTGTGTGGCCTCGGCCCTCACAAGAAGCAGCTGCATTTCAGTGGTGGGGGAAATGATTCCTTCAGCTCATCATGCGTCTTTGGGCTGGGCTGGCCCAAGGGAAAGCGTAAGGGGTTTAAAGGAGCTGCGTGGGGGTGAGAGACACACACTTAGCCCTTGTCCTTGTCTTTGAATTGATCTGACGGCCTCCGTCTCCTCTCCCGGAACCTCTGGATCCTGAGATGTCCCAGAGGGGCATCTGGAGTGGGGCGAGTGGTGCTCCCTGCTGACCCTTGCTCAGCAGAGGGTACTGTGGAGCCCAGCATTTGCCAGCAGGCTCCTGCAGGGTGCCCAGCCGCAGCCCCAGGTTTGTTTGTACTAGAATGGTTAGATTACATGAGCAGGAACAAATGTTCTGCATGTTGGCTCGATGAGGCATTTTCTTGAGTGCTCCCTTTGCAGCATCGATCCCTTCACCTCTAATAAAATAACTATGCAGGGAAGCAGATAAAATATCCACCACATTGATCACTTCAGTATGAGAAGGCTTCCTGGGGGGGGGAGAAGGGGGAGAACTGGAGTGGGGCAAACCTGCATCTCTGTGTAGGCAGGTGTGCAAGCCGATGGGGGAAGGTGGACATTGGAGGGTGTGGCTGTGGGTGCACTGGAACATTAGAAGGCATGCATGGGCGTGCAAGTACACAAAGGTGAGTGATGGTGCGAGCGTGTGTTTGGCTGCCTGGGAATGTGCCGCCTTGTAGCTGCAGACAGGCAGTGAGCTGTGATTTGTGATTGATGGGATCTTATCTGGGCCCTTGTGTTACCCGTAATAGTGACTATTACAGATTGGGATATTACCTGGCATGGCTCATAATCCGTCTGTGCTGAATAGCTGCCGTCACTCCAGGCCGAGGGGAGAGACACTTCCTGCCTCATGTAGGCAGCTTGCAGCTTTATTTTCATCTCATGTATTCTATTCCTGGGCTGGGAAGCAGGTTAACTCTTTCATTGCCTGGCTCAATGCCCATTGGTTGTCAGCCTTCCCCCGACAGAGAGATGCATGCGCGCGCACACACACACACACACACACAAACTTTTACACTGCCCTTGCACACGCAGTTATACCTGCTAATTCGTGCTCCATTGTACAAGTTCACGTTTGCAGCATGGCCTGGCTTGCGTGATCATTTTGTACTTGCTCACAACAGTTTTGCACGCTCATGCATGTTTTCTAGTGCGAACCCCCTGGTGCAACACTCAGTCTCAATTGCTCAGTCTCATGCCCTCCGATGCATGCTCGCCACATGTTTAGAACATATGATCTTTTGTAGGTGCACATTCGTAGCACTCTCAGCCTTGTTCGCTCAGTGCATCCTCCTCCTTCATTGGGCTGGTGTAATGGGAATTTGATGCTTTCCTTAGGACTGACTGGTCCTCAGTTCCCTCATTATGAACCAGACCTTGCTGTTGGTCAGTTCCCTAATAGAAGGAAGAACAACTCTCTGAGGGTGCCATCTCCAGTCTAGAGGCTATTGCTTGCTGCTGCTACTGAAGACCCCCTGACCCCAACTCCTGCCCTGGTTCCAATGACTGGGCTACGCTGTTTCCCGACATCAGCTGCCCCATGTGGCTGTGATTCAGATGCATCTGTTAACTGGGCCAGTGGTGAGGCCTTTCCACTCCTGGCCTTGTGCTGCTTTCCTTCACTCAGGGCGCCATGATGCTCCTGTGCCCATTGGCTCCATTGACGCAGGCTTCGTGCTGGCTGGCGCAGCAGTGTTCGTGGGCGAGGGCTTGAACTTGACGATGTCTGGGGTGTTGCCTTCCTGAAGAGGGCATATGCTGCCAGTGACAGGGTGCAGGGTTCGGAGAGAACCTCTGTTCCGCTCTCATGAGTGACCTGAATTGCTCCCAACACTTCTGGAGGGGAATACATGGCTATTCCCTCAGTCAGCTCCATGGGGCACCCTCCAGCACAGCCTGGAGAGCTGCAAGGGGGTAGCCCTGTTGCATGCACTGGTGTAAATGGGAGCAGTTCTGGTGACATTAATGGAGTTGCACCAGCTTACCCCAGGGGTGGATTTGGCCCACAGAATCCAGCTGGAGGAAAGGAAGAGGGAGTCCACACAGCTAGAGCCCCCCTGGGAACATCTAACCCTAGCGCTGGCTAGTGGCAGATCTGGCAGGGTCAGCACTCTGGGATCCGCACTCGTGGCTGGCATCCCTCGCATTGGGGAGGGTGGGGCTGCCCTCGATGGGGAAGGACGGGATGGAGTGGGAGGCAAGGAGGTGTCATGGGGTGGCAGGTGCCTTGATTTCTGCCTATCCATTCTGGCTCTAGTGTGTTTGGTTTGGCGCAAGGCATCCTGGCGTCCATTGAGCTTTGCTCCTGTCTTGGCTGAACCTTCCCTTCTCACCTTCCTCCCTTGCGACCTGCTGCCAGAGCCGGGCTTGGCCTGCAGATGCAGGGTTGCTGCCTGGGGCTGGTGGAGGAACGGCTCAGCGTCATGTACTGTGCCAAGTGCATTACAGGCTTTAGCTCCCCTCTTTGTGCTGATTGGTCAGGGTCACAGTGTGGTTGGCCCCTTTAAGGGGAGAGGGACCCACCTCCACCTGTGACACAACTAGCTTGTCTCCCCAGGTGGAGAGACTGGGTAAGGTCATGGGACCTGTGGGCCGTGGGAGCCGGTCAGGCTTCTTGGAAGAGCTAAGAACAGAGGCCTGGGGAGTGGGCAGAGCAGTAGCTGGACCCAGCTGGAAAGACCAGGGTAAAGGCTCTTTGCTTTGAGCTGCCAGGGGCAGGACACCATGGTGCTGGGTGGAAGTGGTGGAGGGTGACTCAGAGGGAGCAGCAGAGCCCAAGGAGGAAGCTGGGCTGTGGTGTGGAGTCACCTTAATCAAGAGGGAAGGGCTGGGGGCCTCTAGGGCTACTGAAAATGGTGTGAAAGTTTAAATAAATTAAACCCCACCCAGAAGGGGGAAATTTTGTTTTAAATGCTGTGCTGTATGGTATGTACTGAAGACCCCTGAGAAGGGGAAACTGAGGCAGGGTTGCTGCAGCCCCTAGACCAGGAGGGGGGGATGCTGGAGGCGGTGACCCTGTTATGGTCAGTTAAGTGCTGCTCTCAGGGGGAGGGGCAGTTTGTTCACAGCCTTTCCCAGGTGGCTCCCTGGTGACGACTGGCTGCACTGCAGCAGGCTGCTTAGGGGCTGTGTGTCCTTGGGGAATGCCAGCGTGGTGGCAAAGCCGGCAGGTCTCACTTCTGCACCAGTCAGAGCAGCTGCTGTGGGAGTCCTGCAGGGTGGTAAAGGGTGGCTGAGATTTTCGCTCCTTGCTTGCTGACCTGGCCAAGACGGGGGGGAAGCTGTGGGTGGCAAAGGTAGGGGTCTCACCCGCATCGCCTGTGTCTGTTTTTGAACAGCAGCTTATTGCTCTGCGTGGAGTGGCGCGTAACACTCTGCGGCGGGAAATGGGGAGTGGGAGAAGGCCCCTGCCGCAATGTTCCCTGCACGCTCCCTGATATCCGCCCTGGCACAGTCAAAGCCAGCGACCTGAGCTGCCTTCTTGCCAGCCTGGCTCCCGGGCATTGCCGTTCGAGTCAGGAAATGTGATAAATGGTGCTGGAGGCATGAAGCGGGGCCACAGGCCAGTGGGTGAGCTGCCCAGCATGGAGCCCCCGATCCTAGCACGGGCTCTGGAGCTAATGTTAAAAACCAGGCTTGGCCGAGGGGCTCAGCAGCTGCAAGTGGGACCAGAAGATTCAAGTGCCCAGCAGGTGCCTTAGAGAGCAGGGGGAGTAGGGAGATGCTCTGGCTGCTCGCTGGGATTCTGGGAAGAGCCTGGCTCTGCAGGGCTCCTGAGAAGGAGTTTCCTTGTGGCATTTTGGCTCTGCTGCTTTCTGGCCCAGCTGCCAGCAGGAATTGCAGAGGCAGCTGGGAAATGGGAACATAAAGGGAAGGGGGGAGGGGAGGGAAGTGACCTGACCACAAGGAAGGATCTGTTGCAGTTGGGATGATGGCTTGGCTGGCTTCCCTGATTCCCACTGCATGGCCAGGGAACTGCATGCTCTGCCCCCAGTCCCTGTGCTATCAGCATGATGATGACTATCAGCTCGGAGAGCTACATCCACTGCAAAGAGCATCTCCAGAGCACTAGCAGCCCTGACGTCCCGGTCCCCCCCCCCCCGCTCTAACCACTAGACTCCCCTCCTGCTGCACCTCTTCCCTGCAAATCAAGGTGGGGTTGAAGCAAAAAGTGGCATGAGTGATGCGGCTGTTCTTGCTAGAGGAAAAGGCCCCAGGACGGTGTTGGGGAGGATATTTGGTTCCCAGTGGCTTATCAGTGCCCCCCTAACACAGAGGGGAAGCAGTGTGATGCAGTGCTGCAGTTACTGGATCCTTGCGTTCCAGGCTAGCCTCTTTGCATCTATAGATCTGTGCATCTTTGGGTCTGACTCTCCCTTGCGTTAGCAGACACCTGTGTAAAGTGGTGTGACGTGCTTTGAGCTCTCAATTCTCCAGGTTCACTCTTAGCAGAGAGAGGGTAAATGGCAACAGCAGGAGCAGGGAAGTGAGCATGGACCTAATGAGGGAATTTATGGGTGCTATAGGGCCACTCTAGACGTGCAAAGCAGTTGTAAATCCCCATGAAGACTGGCCTGTGGTTCAGGGGGCGTGTCACAGACAGGCCTGTGCCCTGACTATTCTGCAGTGCTGGTACAGCAGCCCATAGGGCCCATCACAGCAGCCATGCAAGTTATGGGCAGCCTTCAGCCCCTGCCAGGAATAAGATGGCCCCCCGGCTCCATATCATTCTGCTGGAGTGAATCTGGCCCTGAGTTTCCTCCTAGTTCTTCTGTGTCTCTGTGTAGGGAGTCTTTGATTTTTGCGTAACCACAGATGGAAAGTCAAAAGCCCCCCTGTAATACTGCACCCCGTCCTGTAAACTAGCCCCGCTGTGCCACAAGCCTCTCACGGCTGACCCTGGAAACCCCCCTCTGCTTTGTTCTGAGGACCTTGTAACTGGCCCGTCCCTTTACATTCCTTGCTGCTCTGCGACACCAACCCGGGAGATCACCTGCCTCTGACCCCTACCCCCCCGCTGCCAGTTCCCCACCTCTGTACATCTCCTCAGTGTTGTATTGCGGAAGGGGGTCTGATGAGCAGGAGCGGGGAGAGAGGGCTGGAGGGTGCAAGGATGGGAAGCCCCTTCCCTGGCTCGTTGGGTTCATTCATCTCCTGCTCCAGCTTCGGTGTGGCTCACTGGCCACCCCGAAGGCTGTTCTGGCTGACTGTGGGGAAAGTCACCTGCACGATGGACGTGTATGCATGGGGATGGCTCCTGTATGCTGTCGGTTGCAGCATGTAGGGCGCAGCCTCCCCTCCCCCACAGGGAGTGCCACCCCCACCAGGGGGGCCCATTAGTGTTACCTGTGGTGCAGATGCCTGTATGGGTGAGGAACAGAACTGAGACCACCAACTTGCTTCGCTGCTGAATGGCTGCCACACAAGAATGTCTCTCTGGGGACATCCCTGGGCCATAGTGGCCATATGTACCCTGGGCAGGAGGAAACGTGTTCCTGATCCCATCCTGTGATCATCTGGGAGGTCGCTGACACGCTGATGCCCCTGCTTTGACCCTGATTCCCCTGTAACCCTGTCGGGAAGGAGGTAGGTCATTCTCATGATCCTCCCTTTGCAGATGTGGTGCAGAGATGGTTTGGGAGAGGGGAAGGTTAAGATTGGGGCGTTTTGGGCTGTGAGCTCGCTATCCTGGACAATAGTCGGTGCAGCTCTCAAGGCTGAGATGTGCTTTGGACTCCTTTTGGACTAGCAGTGCAGAACAGCTGTTAAAACACGTCTGTTTGCCTCCCTGGTATCCTGTGCTGGGGAGTGCTGAAGATTAATACAGGCTGAGTAATCCCTGCTTTAAGTATTTGACAGTTTATGATGCTGGGAAGAAGAGCAGCAAAAATCTCCCACAATGCCAGAGAATGGCGTGGGAATGAAAAGCAAGCAGGACGCGAAAGCGGGAGGCACTGAGCCATCCACTGAGGTGCAAAAATGGAGCGAAGGCCCAACGGGAGATGCAGGCACGAGAAGCTGGGCCTTTAGTGGGATCAGCTCGTTTGGCAATCACAGCATGTCTCTAACCTCGGCTTCCTGGGCCATTGTTTGAGGTAAATAACTTACAGGAGGAGATGTGAGGTCACAAGGTGTGTAAGGTGCATTCCTGTTTAATGAGAGGCAGCTGGGAGGGCGTGTGTGTCTGGGCTTTCACTTGGACTATGGCGGGGAACGTCTTTCCTCCCTTACTGACAGACAGACAGATGGTGTCTGAATCCCTCAGGAGAGGGGCCTGGCTTCTCCAGGATGGTACACGCAGGCACCGGTGCTGCTGCCAACTGCCTATTTGCACGGCTGCGAGACTGAAGCTCTGGAAGCTTTGCTTTGCAAAGTGCCGATTCTGCACCTCAACGTCCGAGGGTTCCCCTAAAGAGCGTAGAGCTGTTAGGTGAGAGCAATTCTGCCCTGGTTCTGTAGGGGGCCGTGTTGGTGACGTCAGAAAACTCATCGCTGGAGTGCTTTGCGACTTTGCGTTTCATCCTTGTGCAGGGGCCTTGCTATTCTTCTCTGTATCGTTCCAATTGTATATGCGCTTGCCGGGCTGAGGACGGGTTGCCATAGTGCTTTTGGGCTGTGCGCGTGTGTGGAAGTGATGGATGGACCCTGGAAACTCCCTGCCCTGCCTCCCATGGAGCAAGGTGACGGAGACTCTCGCAGACGCTCTGGGAGCACTCCTGCTAATTCGCTCATGGGGAACCTCAATCTCTACTGAGTGCATGCGGGCCAGCAGGAGCAAAACTAGGGCCTGGCCTCTGAACCCTAGAGGGGGAACAACAGGGAGGAGCAGGCATATTCCTGGGGCAAGCAAGGCTTTGAGGTCGTGTGTTGGGGTGCGCTTGTCGTGCCTCCCCGCCAGCAGCCAGGCTCAGTGAGCATTTCCAGACAGAGGAAATCAGTGCCCCCTGTAGGCAGAGCTCAGGAGTACAAATACACGCAGCCTGCATAGCTGCTGCCACCGTCGTGGTTACTTAAGGGTCCCCCACCAAACACCCCTGAAGGCGATGTAACGTTTTGCCATTGATAAGACTAGGAGCAGTATTGGGCCCGTCTGGGTTTTAAGATGAGGGCCCAGTCCTCCGAGATGTTGAGCACCCTCAAACTCCAGAAGGCAACGGGAGCTGGGGCAGTGTTGAGCAGCTTGCAGGGCTGAGCCTTTCCATAGTAAATGCAGATGAAGGGATCAGAAAGGGGTGGCCATGGATCTGAATATTTGTCTTAACAACCCTTTCTTTTCTGTAGCAAATTTGTCAGGCTTCCCTGTCAGGCGTGCTGCATTACAGGGGTCAAAGTGTAAGGGCCAGGTTCTAGCCCCTTCTCTGGCTGCTGGCACAAAACAGCTGGGAACGTGGCGTATTTGGTTACCTGGGAAATCCCTTTCAAATGGGAAATCCTGCCATCTCCAGCGTCTGTCCCCTTTCCAGCCCCAGGCATAGGGAGTGTGGCTGGAGCATCCATGTGCTGCAAGAACAGCCTCTTCTAGGCTGGGTACCAGGTTGGTCCCTCCTATCCTGGGGTTGCAGAGGTAGAGTACAGCCACATTTGCCCCCTTCCCCGCAAACTTGTACACAGCTCTGAATCCGGCCCTCGCCAGTTAATCATTCTGTTCTGTTCTATATAGGTTCTCATACCACTCTCTATAATGCGATAGTCACTGTGGTCTCTGAGCACCTTCCAGCAGTGCATTAAGCGATGTGTTGTGACTAGCATCTGTCACGCGTTGTCCAATTCTGCTTGATGAGCTGAAGAACAATTGCCAGGAGACTAATGATAAAAGCACTCAGCGACTCTTCCCAAACTACATCAGAGAGCTGACGAATTAAGAGTTCCTAAATTGCTAGAACCGACGCTGGTGAAACTGGGGAGGTGCTGGCAAAGTAGAGAGAAGCAAATGTAGTATCAGCCTTCAGTGAAGAAGAGTGATCCTGGCAGTTGCCACAGCTCGGATCCTCGGAGATATTTAGGCACCGACCTCCCGTTGATTTCAGTAGAAGTCAGGAGCCTAAATAGTCTGCAGGATTTGGGCCCATAATTCCAATGGCCCTACTAAAGTAATATACGGCTAGTTTGAGTGGCACCTTTTTCCGTGTCCTGTGAATGAGGCCAGTTGTGTATGAGTTTATTATCTGTCTGTGGTCTGGCCCTGGCTGGGGGAAACACAGAAGGGGACTGTACGGCAGTCACAGCACAAAAACAGTTGTAGCAGCTGAGAATAGAGAGGGCAGTGGAGGGAAGAGAGAGGCGGATTTTAAAAATCCATATAAATCGCAAAAATAAATTTCCAGCAAATATTTCCAGCCCTGCAGTATTAAGAGAGAGAAGCACTAGAGGATAAGGGAAACATGGGCAATAACAGCAGGGATTTAGAAAGAATAAATCTTGCCAGACAAACCTGATTGCTTTTTCTTTTTGATGGAATCACAAAATTAGTGGCTGAGCCCCACGTGGGAATCCTAATATACTTGGATTTAGTAAAGCATTTGATACAGTGTCTCGCCAAATCTGACTCTTAAAATTAGTTCAGTTTGGCTTGGATATGCCACTGCCAAATGGACTGAAAACTGGCTTAAGGCCCTAAACAAATAACCGTGGCAGCAGCGCTGTGCCGAGCTGGGCGGAGGTGTGTGGCTGGGTACAGCAGGTAGTGGAGCGAAAAGATGGATTGTTTAAAGCACCTGGAATGTTGCCTCGGTTCTGGCTGCCTGGTTACCGGAATGCTGACAAACTGGTGGGAGTTCAGAGAGGAGCAGTGAAAAGAGATCAGGGGCGTGGAGGGGTCGTTTGGAGGGTGTATATCCCAAGGAAGGGGGATAACAAACTGAGCTGGAAAATCCAGGGTGACGATCTGAAAAACAGCCCTCTGGCACAGTGGCGAACCGTCTCCCCAGGGACGTGTGTTCACTTGGCCTCTTGAAACTTGGCTGGACAAAGCATTAGAAAATGGCACATGGCCGCAGTGGCAGCGAGGGGGACTGCACGGTGTAACAGGCTTCCCCCCCCTCCCCCCCCCCAGGCCTCCAAGATTCTTGGAGACAGCAGGAAGCTGAGGGTGCAGGAGGTAGCCGGGAGCTCCAGCAAACACAGTGCCACACTAGGTGTTGCCGTGAATAGTCAGTTGCTGCCTGGTGTCAATCCCAGAGTGCACAGCCACGCACTGGGAGTTACTTATGGCCATTAGGACAGCGAGGAAAAGCTGTCACTGCTGTTGACAAAAAAGGGACGATTTGGGGGTGCAAAAAGGGACTGTGCTCGGGGGTGTAAACTTGGGCCTCCCTCTGCCCACGGGGTGATGTTCTGTCCTTTAAAATCTCACCGTGAGCTGGTGGCATTTTGGCTTGTCCCTAGTTGGCCACATCAGGCCGTAGTGGTGCCAGATTTCGAAGTGCCCAGCCCCCAGCAGCGCCCGCTCGGACCTTAGGGCCGGGTTGTGAAGGAAGCTCAGCCCGCAACCTACGCCCAGCGCACTGAGCTGTTCTGAAAACCTGGCTGCTGCTTTTGGTGCCTACCTGGATGCTAAACTCCTGTGGGAACTCTGTTCCTAAAGGGTTGGCTGGGCCCTCTGTGATCCTGTCCATTTCTGCAGCACTAACCCGGTTCCTCTGGCAGGGAGGATGCAATGCTGTCACACATTGCCGTGACCGCTGTGTGTACCATGCACCTACCTGTGCAAGTTGCCTCAGCTTTCTAGGCGTCATGGTCACCGGGTAACTTGCAAGCAAAGTGAAGAAGTGGGTGTGTGTCTGTGCGGAGAGTCCCTAAGTGACTGCCTCCCATCTTCCATTTCATTATCTTCTGGGCTTTTCAAGAGAGGACAGGGTAATTCCACAAAACAATGAATGGGTGAGAGAAGGCAAATGGTGTGCTTGTATTGACAGTGGCTTCTAATATAAGAACATGGGGACTGTCAATGAAAGGGAATACCTATCTACGTAGTGCACAATCAGCCTGTGGAATTCGCTGCCCCGAGAAGCCATCGAGGTCCAGAATTTAAAGGGATTAGATTCCAAGAGGGCTAATGAGACCTGTGAGGGGCTGTGTAAACCCCACACTAGCCGCAGAAAGGTTAAAGGAGAGCCAGAGAGCCCATTTAGCCCATTCTCTGGCACGTGGAAGGGCTGCAGGTAATTAAAGATTAGGCTCAGCTGGGGAGAACCAAACTGGGTGGATCCTATAAAGAAAGGACTGCAGGGAGACATGCCCCAGGAGAGAGGTAGCTGGGAGTTCCCTCACTCACAAATGGGGTAGGCACCTGTGAAGAAGGAGACTCCAGGGGAGAAGCCCTGGTGGTCAGTGGCTTTGGAGGAGCTGGGCTTCCAGGAAGAGAGCCCTGGGAGGAAGCGCTCTGTAATCGGGTGAGGAGGAACTCTGCAGAGCTCAGGTAATTCCATAAGTTGCCCACTGTGTTGGTTCTTGCACCTTCCTCCGCTGGCACTGGTCAGCGCTGGCCTTGAGATACTTGCCTGCAAGGTTTATAATCTGGTCCCGCCTTAGGTGAGAGGACATTAGGACCTGCCTCCTTACAGGGGATGGAGTCCAGGAGCTAGAGAATGCTGCTGTCCGGACCCCAAGCGGAACCAGATACCTTGGGCACAATGGATCCCTTGGTAAATCCCTGAGAGGCTGGTCAGAGCTATCTCCCCCTCAGCCTGAGCACAGCTGGGATCAGCTGATGCCAACCTGCTTGTCAGGCAGGAATCTTGGAGGGCCCTGCTGAGCGGCTGTTTCTTCAACTGTTCAGCCGCTTCTCTCGAGCTCCCTGCCCCGGGGTACCGGGGATACTGGGAGTTCTTCCCACTGTCTGATTTCTGTTACTGACCGACACGTGTCTTCAGTGTCTGATGTGGATTGGAGTGAGGGCTGATGGGATCTACAGTTCTTGCTCCTGTGCCCCCACTGCTCCCTCAGCTCAGCTCTGCCCTGCATTTTTCTCCTGCCTTTCAGCCCTAAAGGTGCCATATATCTGGGTGAGAGGGCCTGGGTGGGGAAAGGGGCAATGCAGAGTCACGGAGGGTGCAGGGAAGTATTTTTAGATGTTCTCCGTGTGGCAAATAAATGCCATTCTTACTCGCTGGGTTTGAGCAGCAGACAAATCACAACTGGTTTGAATGATGAGTGGATTTCAATATTTATAAAAACTAGTGCTTCCTTCTGCTGCTGAGCTCTCGCCTTCACACATAGAATCCTTGGCGAATTATCACTGCAGCTATTTATTTACTTTCACATTTTTAACCCACCGTTATGGTAGCTCTTGGTTAAAATTGATACATTAAAAGGCAGCCTCTCCCTGAGACCTGCCTGTTAGGCTCTTGCCGTCAGAGACCCTGGGTGAAGTTCTCAAAAGTCCTACTGTGTCCCCTGTGACTTTGCCCCTGTCCTGGGGTGGCCTTTACTTCTGCTGACACAATGGGTCTGTTCCTTTTGTGCGTTGGAGCACGCATGTGTTGCGTTTGTATGCATCTGTGTCCGTGTGTAAGTTTATGCATGTGTATGTGCGAGATTGTGTCTGAGGTTGTGTATTGTTTGTGTGCGCATGCTGTGTGTGCGGTTGTGTCCTGCATGTGTGTAGTCTGCATCTGTGTGCGCTCTCTCCTATGAAGCTAACCGTGGCCTTGTCTGGGCTTGTACTTTTCCTGCAGATCCTTGCTGGCCTTCATACCTCTGTGCTGATCAGCTCAGGAGATTCCATCCCCATGCAAGGTGTGGAGGAGATTCTCTTATTCAATTTGCTATCTCTCCAGTGCCGCATAAGCTGTATTGATAAATTAATCTCATATTGTTGTGACTAAACATCCCTGCAATTTTTCCACTGTGCCATCTAATCTGTCTTGACAGCTGTATCATTATTTTATATTTGTTGTAATCTTATTCACTGTATTGACTGCGTGTGTGCTGTCACACCATCACCACACAAGCTATAGGCATGGCTGTCAGCTTCCCCCCTCTCATGCCAATCTGCCAAGGGAGGGTCTGCACCCCTGTGTGCATACAAGGCAAAGATAGTGTGAGCCATTGTGTGAGAAGCAAACCACGCCAAAAGTCTTGGGAAGTCTTTGAAGGCGTTTGCATGGGTGTGGAGCTGTGGGTGGCTGGGTTTAGCCATGGGTGGCTGGGCACTTATGAGTGCTGGAATGTTAGGGCTAGGGGCTGGCACTGAAACACAGATCAGCAGTTCACAAGAGTGCTCAGTCCAGCTGACTTTGAAGCTCCTCGAGTCTAGGGCTGCCATCAGGTAGGCAGACATCTCAGGCATAGGTGGGTGGGAAGGTGATCTCCTGGCTAAGACAAAAAGCCAGGAATCAGGAGGTCTGGGTTCTGTTCCCAGCTCTTCACAGAATCACTGTATGACTTGGGCATGTCACTGCCTCCGTCTGCCTCAGTTTCCCCCATAGTAGAAAGGGGATAATGGTACTTCCCCATATCAGAGCACTGTGATGTTCTGAATTCTTTGGGTGGAAAGTGCTGTAGATGTGGGAAGTGATGTAGGCGTGTCCATGGCCTGTCCTAGTTCCTGGGAGCCTCTGCCTGGGGGATGATCTAGAATGCTTAGTCTGTCACGCAGTGACCAGAGAGCATGACACATTGACAGAACATCATGATGTGGAGGCACCACTGTCACTGTGCCGAGACCAGAGTGCTATGTCCCAGGGGTGGAGATGATGCTCCAGCCCCAGAGCTGAACGTGATTAATTCAGACCTCACTGCTTCTTTGGCTGATGTTACCCTCTCTTTAGAGACAGCCTTTGTTCCAGTAAGTGGCATCTGGTTTGGTCCACAGCACATCCCATGGAATGAAGAGCACTTCCTAACTTGGACTTGCAGGGCTGGGCCTGTGCCCCAGCTCTGCCAGATGGGAATGTAATTGACAGAAGGACTCCCTGGAATTGCATGAGGCAGCTGGGGTAGGAAGTCCCAATGCCTTAGACATCCTCTAGCATGTTGGATTGTCAGCTCTTGGTTGCTGACCCAGACGGTAACGAGCACCATTCACACTGCAGGAGAAAAGGCTTGTGCTTTTGTTTTGTCTCTGTGATTTTTTTTGTAGTGACTCTTGGCAGGGATGGGCTGGATAAGCTGCAAGTCCAAACCTTCCATTCCCTCTTGTGCGTTTCCTTCTGGGGAAATGTCCGTGATATAACATGGGTGAAGCAAAGAAGGGCTGGTGGGCCCGTTGCCGCCGACAGAGCTCAGCAAAGCACTCTGTGGTTGCTCCTTTTCTTTAACTGGAGGTGTGGACTGGGTGACGTGGCAGCTCCCAGAAGGCTCCATCTTAAACCGAGATCCCTGCTTGCAATGCATGCTGGGATCTCCAGCTTTGTCATCAGTCTTTCTTAGTTCAGTTATTAACACTGTGCCCGTTTCTGTGGGGGGAGAACCCATTCAGCTCCCTTTCATGCCAGTTGGATGTTGCTGCTGGAAAGCAGGCATGTGATCAGCAGGGCCCTCAAGTGGGCGAAAGATGGTCACCATACAGTGTAACTGGCTGCAGAGCCTATGGGGCGTAAACTGCCCTCAGCAATGCTGATAGGAAGGCGCTGCTCTGTGTTTGCTCGTAACTGAACTTTCTTCTAGGCTTGGTTGTGCTGAGCCCTCTGCGCACCTCAAAGAGCAGGTCTGCAAGGTCCTTATTTGCATGCTTTAGCTTTCCAGGGAAAGAGCCTCTTCCATATAGCAGTTGCTAGGGTTGTTGCTATGGCATATGTCATTGAGGTTCTTTGGCCGGTGACAAGGTGATTGACATGACTATCTTGAATACAGATGTTCAGCATGACTGGAACGGGGGGAGGGGGGTGTGGGGTGTGGAGACAGAATGAGGTGCATGTGGCTAGGCTGGGATTGGCTAATTAGTGCAGGCGGGATGGGGGGGAAGGGTATTCTTCCAGATGCAGAGTGAAGGAGAGCAGGGGGTCCCTACCACACAGCCTAGAGGCAGGGTGAATGGAAGAGGCTCGTTGGTGGCCGTGATGCATGAATTCTGGTGTGTGACTTGTTGTGTGTCAGCCTCGGTGGAGAAGACCTATTTCCCACCCAGCTGTTACAGGGCTTCATAAACACAAAGAGACTTTGAGTTTTCACAGCACGTTTCAGACTCAATGTATCTGCAAGTGCTTTGTGCAGCAGTGAGCTGGAGGCTGTCTGTGCAGACAGACGCATCCGTCACCCTGCACGTGGTGATGGCTCAGGGACGTTAGCGGATGCTGAGTGAAGAGGGTGACTGGGGGAGGGGGTAGGGGGATGCCGGGGTTGTCCTTAGCGGTAAGAAATGCCATGGCATCTTTAATTAGACAGCCCAGGAGGGAGGTTGGGCTGAGGTCTCTTCCGAAGGCCCACGTTCCCCCCACCAGCTAGGACCCCAGTCAGCTTTCAGCAAAAGTTAGGAGTCAAGTCCTGGTGTAAGATCTGAACAACCTGCGGCCTTTGGCCTCAGACTGGAGAAGGGATGACTCACTAAGCTAGGCTAATACCTTGCGATTGGTATAAATTGTAGCCACGCGCTGGCCGGTTTTCCCGATGGGCAGAGTATACCGTAATAATGGCTTGGCTTTCTTCTAACCGTTTCATTACAATATCTCCAAGCACTTTCCAGCTGTTAAGGGCTCTTTGCTGTTCCCGCCGGTTGGGTCGCTATTCTTATTCGCTTCCTTTTACAGATGTGGGAAACTGCTGCACAGAGACGGATGGCATTTGCCTGCAGTAACCCACTGAGTTGGTAGCAGAACCAGGAACAAAACCCAGGAGTCCTGAGTCCCTGTCACCTACTCTGACGATTACACGCCCTCCCTCCCACACAGCGATGGTGTCCTTTGGGGCTGATTGCATCTCCCTGGGGGGTTTGTTAATGTCATGCCCATGAGAAGCCATGTTGATGTTTTGGCTCTGTGTGTTTTCCAGTTGTTCGCATGGGAAGTCACAGACTCCTGCTCCCAACTCCCTTGGGGTTCTCCTCCCTGGCAGCAGCGGCTAGCCCTAGGGTTGAGAGCGGCACATGGGTGGCCCTCGTCATCTCAGTGGCTGAAGCCTGGTTCAGCAACTCCCAGGCCACGGTGTCTATTTCAAACCACCGTGCGTCTGTGGATACTGCCAAACTCTGCCCACACCAGGGACTTTGGCGGGGAAGTAGTAGAAGGGGATTAAAAACCGGAATCCAACCAAGCCACGTATGCGTCATCAAACATCTGCTGGAGCAGGGCGCTGTAAGGTTAGTACTGCCCCCATCTGGGAGAATTGCTCAGTTGGCCTGATGCGCTCCAGCCCACCTCCAAAGCAGTGGGAACTGGCTAGCCCCACACGCCGCCTTGATGCTCTGACTATGGGCTGGGCTATGGAAAGGAAGCGTGTTTCCTTGTGCTGATCTGTGGTGACTCTCCCACTGACCGTTCCTGAGCAGAGTAGTGAGGCTTGCGGTGCAGTAACAGCCGTGCTGGGCCAGCTGTGTGCGCAGGCGGTGTTGGGCCTGGATACCTTCGGAGGAGCAATGCTGTGTGATGGGATGGCATGCTGGAAGGGCAAGAATCCAGGGATACACTATGAAAGTGGCGTGTGTCGGGTGTTGGTTTGTACAAAAATACCCTCACGCTCCCACTCGGTGTGAATCCTCAGACTGCTGCTGGTCCTGGGATCGCAGTGCTCATCCTGCCGAAAACTACCCACACTCGTTTCTTTTAAATGTCGTCTTTATTTTTGCTGGGGAGCAGGGGGGGGGGGAGTGTGCTGTTGGCAGTGTGCTCTACTCCTCCTTGAGGCCGGTTCCCTTCCTTTTTGCTTCTGCTCCCTCCTTGCTCCACCTCCTGATGCCCTGGTGCCCATGGAAGCCATGGCAACTCTGGTACAAAACCCCCACTGCTTGGGAGTGAGCTTTGGACAGGCTGTGTGAGGCTGGAGCGTCGGCCCGCTTGCTGTGGGAGGTGATCCCAGTGGTTCAGCCCTACCTCTCTGCCTGCCTGAGGGGCAGAGTGCGGAGCTTGATGTCTCGTTGCAGGAAAAGCACTCCCCGGACGGGCAGCTGCACATGCATGACGACTCTGCTGCTTTTGCTGGGCTGGGTAATACAGGCCAAAGCATCCCTTTGACTCCTGACTTTAAGCATGAGCTGTGCTGGCAGCCAATGAGGAAGTAACGGGAGAAGGAAGCGCTTCCCAGAGCTCCTGCCCTTACCTTGCACCCCTCAACTGTCTCGCAGCTGATGGGGCAGTGGGTGGAGTCCTCCCATCCTGCACAGCCTGAGTCTCTGGGTCCGCTCGGCTCTGCACACTGCTCTAATGTAAGTCTTGCACCCAGGGCCCTTATATGGAATGTGCTCAGTGCCTTTCCTGATGGCCCATGGGATAACCTATTTCGAGAGCCCATCACTGGGGTGTTGAGAGGGGAGGCTGGTCCCATTCTCGCCAGCTCACTTACAGAATTAGATGGTCTGAGAAACCCTGTGCTAGGAGTGAGCAGACTCTGTTCTGGGTCATTCCAATTAGGGAACAGCAGACATCCTGACCCCCTTCATGGCCCACGTCTCCCCCAGGGTATGGGATCTCTGTGTGACTTGCAGTTGGGGTGGTGCTGTAGGTATTCTGGCTGGGGGCCTGTCCTGCAACAGCCTGCCTGCCTGTTTTTATTTAAAAAAAAAAGCAGTGAGCCCTGAAACAAGCCGTGTCTTCCTCTGCCTGCACCTCCTGTGCTTACCTGCACAGACAGCTTGCCCTGTAACACCTGGAGCAGGAGTGGGACTTCCAGGGAGGAGCAGAAAGGGAGAACCCTGCTCAGGTGGGGAGTGGCAGGCTTGGGGGAGAAGAGGCTCTGCTTGCAGGAAAGGAGGCTGTTACTGATCAGGTCTCCCAGGGGAATGACCTTGTGCTTGTCTATTTGCTTTGGACTTTGTGTATCCTGGAAGGGGTAGACCTGAAAGTGACCTGACCGGAGGACTAAGTCCCTGCGAACCAGGAGGCATTGGAGACTGAGTGGAGCAGCAGCAGACTCAGAGGGAAACTGAGTCTGAGCAGCTGCTGCACTGCACTGCGCTGCAAGGGGGCGCAGTGGTAAGGATGCACTATTGCAGGTGGGCACGCTGCATGGCTTAGGGGACTGTGGTTCCAAGTCTCTCGTACCTCCAGGTGCGTGGGGGGGGCCTGAGCTTTGCAGGGTTTTAGTCACTTCTGCCTTGGGGTGGGGTGAAGCTGTGACTGGGGATCCTGGCGGGGAGATTCAGAGAGAACCCACTCCGCACTGTAGAGTAGGGGCAGGCAGCTCTGGGGTAGCTCTGGGCAGCTGGTGGCTTTGGATAAGGATCCAAATTTCTAGGCATTTAATTTGAACTGAGCTTCCTTCCAGTGTTCGGTGGAGTCTCCGTTTGCCTGGCACCGGGCTGCGAGGTCTGAGTGTGGCTCATGGAGCGCTCCCACTGGCCTGCGCGTCAGTTGGCTGGGGTAACCCATGGTTCTTTCAGACCAGAGCCCAGAATCGGCTCTGCCCTCCTCCCCCAGTGACTCTGTTGCTGGCAAACTTGGCCAGCTAGTGGCTCCTGCTCAGCTATCAGGGAGGATGCTAGCAGGGTGTGGTACCTTTCTGGTGAGGCCTTCTGGCTCCTAGCATGGCGGTGATGCAGCCCTTATGTGGCAGTGTGTGTGTTGGGCCATCTTCCAGCAGAGACTTGGCCCTGCCACTTCTCCCTAGGTCCATGGCCAGGTCATTCAGTGTATCAGTGTGGGGAGGGGCTCGTCTCACCTCCCCGTCACTAACCCCCACAGGCAGAGTGGATAGAGGCCAGCAGACAAGTGGGGGGCTTCCCATGTCACCTGAGGTTCTCTTTGTGTAGACCTGGCAGAGCCCTCCAGTTCAGTCAGGCATGAGATGCCACCCCACCTCAGCAGGAAACCCTAATCAAAACCCAGTCCGGCACACAGCAAGAGCTATTGGGTCCCAGCTGTTGTGGGCTGCTGAGCGAGCAAGCCCCCGGGGGACTTTCTCTGTGTTGGCATGAGACAATGTTCACATTCTTCACGCAGAGTGAGTTTCCCTTTCTTCTGACGCTTGGATTCCCCAGTCACTTTCCCTGGTAGCTGACTTCGCCGGCTTGGTGGGGTGGGCTTTTCCCCCTTGGCTTGGTGCTGGCTGCTGTTACCTTCTGATGCCTGCGGTGCCACCGTTACCATGAGAACATTGGAAGTGGCTTTATATCAGCGGCACCACTAGCTGGCTCCAACAACTGAGAGCTTGTGTTCGACGCTCAGACTTTCTCTCCGTGTCTCTGCCGTTCTGCGTCCTCTAGTCTCACCCTGGTGTCTGCCCTCGCGCTCTCTGTGTCTCCATTCTCATCGCGCTCTGTGTTAACATGCAGATTGCATCCTCTGATAGTCTGGGGTGATATTTGCTCTGAAGCCAGGCTGGTACTGGGACCTCTCAGCCCACGCAGCTGCCTGGGAAGAAAAAGCAAAGTTTGAGTTAAGATTCGCAAAGAATCCAGGAACATGCTGAGATGTTTTCTCTGCTGAGGAGCTGCTTTCTGGCATTGTAATTGCTCCGTGACCCTAAACGGCACCAAAAGGGAGGCCCTGTCCTAGTAAATGAATTTTCAGCCTCCGTGCAGAAAGAGCAGGCACCGTCAGGAGCTTGAACTTGGCTTTGCTTCTCATTCCTTCTTTGCAATTATGAATTACAATGGCCTCTAGATTCCTTGAATGCCCCTGCAAGATTTTATACCTGTCAGTTTAGCATTGGCCTTCGGGAATGCTTTGGAAATAGTTTGTGCTCTAAAATTAGAAACTTATCAGGCTTGTCATGTGTGTACTTAGCACATCTCAATAAGAGAAGCAGGCGCTCAGGGTACTCTCCCTGGGACCTTGCTTCATGATACAGGGAGTTGTGTTTAACCTCACTGCTGCAGCCATCTTTCTTAGCTGACCTTAAAAAGAGACAGGTGGCTCCACCCCTTCTCCCAGTGCCAAAAATGGATCACGACAGGTCTTCATTGCTCACCCTGTGCATGGAGTCAAAATTTGTCCGGCAGTCAAAAAACTTCCATCTGACCGTTAAAGGAGTCTGCTTAAAAATAATCATTTTCTGTGCATCTACTTCGGATTCTTTAATGAGCATCATCCTAGAGATATTATTTTTCATGACTGACTGTAAATATCACTCCCCCCATGGAGTGCTGAGAGGATAACTCACAACTCAGTTAGGCACTTACATAGTGCCTATGTGGGATGGAATAGTATCTATGCCACTTCTCCACTGGGGGTGGAGGCATTTCCATTCTGTATCTAGGTCTGAACAGATCCATGGTTTCCTTAGCTGCGTCTACCAGGAATCCTAACCTAAATGCCTCAGCCCCTTTAACAGTCTCTCACTGCCCTATTGTTTCCATCTTTAAAAAACACCCTTGTTAAAGGGACACTGCCAAGGTCGAGGATGTTTGGGGGGGGAAGGGAGAGGGCAATATTTGATCACTTATACTTTCTCCTACTCCCCCTACCCCTCTAGCCCTGGCTCTGTCTAGACAATGTCATTCTTGTGCAAAGCCAACCATCCCCTTCCCACAAAATACTCTGCAATACCAACAGCCCAGCACTGGCAAGCAATCCCACACTAATGCACTGCTAGCTCTCCGGACCCATCCTACAATAACACACCAGCAGGAGTGCTCAGTGGAGGAAACGTTCAGAAAAGAGACACCTTTGTTTTCCTTCTTCTTTGAAGCTTCCAAGAAATTATTACAAACTGCAGGAAAGGAAAACATTATAATTTCGAAAGGCTGCTAATGTCACTCCGCTGGCTGACAGCCCCTGGGGTTGAACTCTTGGTGTCAAGTGACTTTGTTGGAGGGTGTCAGGGGTATTTGCGCCTTCTGACAGGTCATCAAGCACTGAGCTCAGGCTGCAATAGTGAAATCTCCCCCCTTGGGGTGTGGGGCAGATGGCAGTGGCTGGCTAGCTGTTAAAGCTAGCAGAACAGGCCGTGGTTTCTCTGTCATGGAAGGAACAAGCAAGCAGCCATGGCAATGGGCACATAAACTGTATGGTAATAGCATGCTTGGAGTCAGTGGCTTTGCTGTTCAGAACAGGCTTCAAGCATGCTAAGCAGAGAGGTTTTAAATCCTCAGTGGCAGCGCTGTAAAAATAGAGACCTGGATGGGCCTCTTCCAAGCTCCTTGGCAACCTTGTCTGTTGCTGGACAGTGTTTGGCTGGGGAGGGGGCGGGCGGATTGGCCCTGTGCCAGCCCAGCTGGGCATCACTGCCCAGTTGCTCAAGCTTCATAAACATCCGAGGAGCTGAAATGCTGGAGGATCAAAGTTCAGGCTCCTTGGGAGCCATTTAGAAAAACAAATACTTCGTGGGAGCTGAAAACAAGTCCAAGAAAGATTGGCTCCATCTCCCTGCCTGGTCGGGATCAGCCGCAGCACAGCAGGTTTCATGTTATCGGGTGTGTGTGGGAAAACTGGTGCCTGAAATAGTTTAGGAGGGAGGAGATGGGGGTGCAGAGGAGGGAGAGGACAAGAAGAGCTCAGGCTGGGGTCAGGACATGACTCTTGCCAAAGCCATAACCGCTCAAGGGCCAGAAGGACCTTCTGACACTTGGAGTTTGCAAATCTTTGCTTTTGTTTTTACAGCTTTTGTGACAGTCAGAGGAGGAATGGATGGGGGGAGGAACCCCTTGTCTCTGAAATTCATATCTGCATTTAAAACAGATTTAAAAAAAAAGTCTGGCATAGAAAAGAGAACTCCTAAATTTAGATTCACATGGAACCTTTTTTGTTTTAAGCATGTGTGGGTGAGGAGGGGGCAGGACTGGTGCAGCAAGAGGGCTGTGGCTCAGGGCTAAGCTGTATGCGTAGCGCTGGTGGCGGGGCAGGCTAAGAATGGGGTAGCTGGGGGCTGTGGGTCAGGATTGAGATACCTGGCCTCCACCCTATGTCTAGCTCTGGCTGGCACTCTTAGCTCTTCTCTTGCATGGAGTCCACCCTAATTTAAAGATAAACTGATTGATATTATGATTGGAGAGACCTCTGGGTCCTTGACCCCCCACCACATCTGGGCAGGCTGTTTGTCTGCTTTTAGGCTGCACAGTCCTGTCTGTAGATGTGTTGTCCCCTCTCGGGTACTGACACAAGACCAGGTATGGTTTTGTCCGATATGAAAAGGGTGCTGGGCTGACCTCACGCGCGCATGTGGTCACGCTAGCAGGAGTGGGGTGGTGCACTCTTCAAAATGGCCTCCTCTGTTTTGGCATGCATTGCAAGAGTGCACCATCGGGGGCGGGCCCATGTCATTCCTGGCAGTGCTGGTACGTCCAATGTCATGGGGATGCCTGCGTAGCCACCCTACCCACCTCTGGGGTTAGTCACACCATCTCATGCCCTGACTTCTGGTGCAGCCTGAAACTCTACGTACCCTTTGTCCCTCTGGGAGCGTGGGCCTGGTGCTACACGGTGGTTTAGAACAGGAAATGAAGAACTGCCCCTTATCCATTTGGAACTGCTGGGGGAATTTAATGAGGCAGGATGTAATTGGGTGAGTTGGAATTTGGCCAGGACACTGGGGATGGCACCCTGATTCTTGAGTAAAGTGCCGTGTGATCTTTAATGACCACAGAAGGTCAGGACCTGGCGCACTTATGTTCTGTAAAAGGAATGAAACAAGTGTGCTCCATCCAGAAGCCAGGATGGCTCTCCCTAACTCTGTTAGCTGCTGCCCAAGGGGTGGTGGCTTGGGTGCCCTATGAACACCTCCAAAGTCAGGTGATGCTGCCCCTTCCTGAGGCATGTGCTGTAATTGAGATTCTCAGGAAGCAGCTTTTTCCCTGGGGAAGCCCTCAACCCCAGAGCTGCAGGGTAATGAAACATGAACAGGTTTATGGTAATAGTCCCTAATCCAGAGCATATGCTCCTGATACACAGCAAATAAGTCTCTAACAGGCAGTGGCTGGGACCGCCTCACCTGGTGCAAAGGATTGTTTTAGTCATGATTTCATGAAGAAAGCCAGCACACTGGCACCCGGTGGGACCGCCAGCCACACACCCATCCCCAACAATAAGGAAGCAAATGGTCCCTGCATGGGGAGAAATAGATGAGTTTGGTCTGACTCCTTCCACTGGAGCTAAAGGGAGAGACAAGTTGTCTAGTCGGTTAAAGCAGAAGACTGGGGCCTTATTATCCACTGCCTTGAAGCTGCTGTGTTCCACCCCAAAGGTGGTTGCATTTAAATAACTTGCGTCTTGCCAAAAGGGTGTAAGGTGCTGCTGAATTAGAATTCACTCCTCACTCACTCACCCTGTGGGTTTCCCCAACCAATGCCACTTACCTCATTTGAAGGGGTGTTGCAAGGGTCAGTATCTGTAAAGTGTTTTCAGATTCTCTGTTGAAAGGTGCTAAAGCAGCGCAAAAGTTGATTAATACAATTACTTTTGTCTGACCCTGGGCAAAGCTGAGGTGGGGTGATAGGAGGGGGGCTGTAACAACACTTGTGCAGAGCTTAACAATGCAAAGCCCTGTACAAACAGAGCCTCCATTCTGTTCCTCTGATGAAGGTGAGTGGTGTTTTCCGGATGAAAGATGGGGAAGCTGAGGTGAGGTGATGTGTCCAAGGTCCCACAGAGATTCCAAATCAGGAATAGAATGTAGGCGTGCAGACTCCCAGTCCTGTGCTCAGACCATTAGGCTGTGCTGTCTCTTGGAGGGGAACTGGTGGGGCAGATGCAGTTCTCTGTTGGCGCTTCCTGTTTCCCGTCGATCACTTCACTGCCGCTTGATCCTAATGAGCAAGGGTTTCATTGTGTGAGCGGAAATGTGATCGAGCAGTGCACTAATTACTTCTGGAGGCCTAATGCGCTCACTGGGGAACCCAGGGCTCTGTTCCTACTGGTGCTAACAAGGTAATAAGGACGTGACATTAAGAGGGGTGTTTGTTAAAGAAATCCCTGCCGCTGCTTCCACCAGCTGGGTTTCCTCTCAGCTGCTGTACCTCGTGAAGTAGCTTGTTCTCTCTTTGCAGCAGCGAGGCAGAAGATCACGTGGAACTCTTCTGGCCCTGGGAAGGCCCTGGCTCTAGTGCAGGGGTTCCCAAACTGGGGGTTGGGGGTCACAAGGTGCATGGCTGACAGCCAGAGCCCTTCAGAGCTCTGAAGGCAGTGCCGCTCCCAGCAGCAGTGCAGAAGTAAAGGTGGCATGGCATGTGGGGGGGTGTTGTCACAGCCTGAAATATTTTCAAAAGGGGTCCCAGTGAGCTGGGGGGAGGGGGCGGGGGAATAGTGCACAGGCTGGCAAGGAGCATATCTTCACAGTAGCTAGCCTGGGGGGACAGTGATGGGATCTGAGCACCCAGATCAGCCTAACCTGGCTTTGAGCAGCCCTTCTGCAAAGCCCTCTCTCTCCCAAGTTGCTGTCTGCACTGGTGTTGCATTCCCCTGTGTGTGTTGCTGGGAGGTCAGGGGGCATCTCCCATAGTTCTCAGCCCTGCAGCGAGCAGAGGTGCTTGATTCTTTTCCTTTGAATTGCGGGAGAACTTGTCTGTCTGTCGGGGAGCACAGGGAGAACTGGGGGACTGTCAGTGCTCAAGTGGTTTAGCCTGCAGCCTCCTTGCAAAGTGGGCGGGTTACCAGCCTGAGTGAAAGCAGCACCTAGGCTGTAGCCCACATTCCTGGCCAGGCCAACTAGCCTGGGTTGAAAACGCCACTTGACTCAGCTGAGCGGGTTTTGTGAGTGGATTGGCTAGGGGCAATGCCCAGATAAGAAGCTGGGCTAACTCTGCATTGAAGACAGACCCTAATGGTATGTCTACATTGCAATGTAAGCCCAGGGTTAGTAGAACTTGAGTTAGCAGACCTTGAGTTTATTAACTTGGGGTTTGAGCGTTTACACTCATTTGTAACCCAGGTTAGAATCGTTGAACCCTGAGTCCCAACCCAGGTCTCCAGCATCTACATGGCATTGTGTGGACTCTTGTCCAACCACTCATATCCCAGACTTCCTAGCTCCCTCCCAAAATGAGGCCCCTCTAGCCCTTTGTTCATGGTGCAGTGTGGGAAAGTCAGCCTGTGGGATACTTCTGGTGGACTCCCAGATCATGAGTCCAGTGAGTCTGCATCTATACTGCAGATCAATAGGACTTGAATCCTCAGTCCAGGTAGACTCAAGCTTGGACCCTGCACCCTCCTGGGGTTCTGGGACCTGGGGTCTGAGCCCTGTGCTAGTGTGATTTGTGTAGAGAGGGAAAGGGGGTTAGGCTTGAGCCTGAGTTTGAACCCTGGGCTTATGCTGCAGTAAAGACATGCTCTTAGACTGGAGGATGGTGGAAAAACCAACCAAGGCACAACATGCAGGGAATGTGACTGGTTGATACCCCATTCCCACCCCCTCTGCTCCACCCCCATGTGTAGCAAAACATTCAGTAAGGTATCAATAACATTGATCTAACGCTCTTCCACATTTAAACCCAAACCCTTTAACAAAATTAAAATGCAGGGCCTAAACTCTTGGCCTGCGTTCTTATGGACTACCAGCAGCATTGTTACCTGGACAGAGCAGCTGTGCCTGGGATAAATCTATCTGGATTCCAAGGAGAGCTTAAATATATCACTTACAGGATAGAGGCTGGTTTTCTAGAGCATCTTCCGTTCTCTAGTTGCCTTTCCATAGCAATGAATATAGATACTGCAGATGAGGCAGTCTTTCAGCACTAATTTCCAGATACCCGGGACAGTGGAACATGTTTTGGTGAGAGACGCTGGCTGGGACACTCAGCTCGTTCCCGTTTACTAGAAAAGTGTCCTTTAAAAAATAAAATATCCACACCTGGTACTGCTGTGTCCTGGGAACTGTGGTGGGGCTCCAGAGGACAGAGGAGGATTCTGGGGGGAGAAGAATTCACTGTGATCTTCAGGATCCTGTACCTAGATGAAGAATGCATTCCGTGTCTCTACTGGCAGTGATGATACAATGGCCTTCAGTCACAAACCGGAGAGCAAGGTGCTTTGCGGAGCTATTAACTCAGTGGCAAGGGGGAGAACGCCAAAGGCTTTGACAAAGAGAGCTGCAGAGGGGAAGGTTCTTGCCCCTGTACTGTCTGGCCAGGCTGTGTGGAAAGATAGGGAAGAGGAGGCAGTGCTAGGCAAGGATCGGCACAGAGAGGAGGGGTCATTTTATCTATCACTGAGGGACAGTGCAAGATTCTTCCCCCCCCCCCCGCCTGGTGTGGTTTAAAGTGTGCACCCTCCAAGATGGGGCTCTGGTGGGGTGATTCCACACCCAGTTATGGGAGACTCTGATTCCACCCTAGGCTCTGGGGTACCTGTTGGCACCAGAGGGAGGGGAGTGCTGAACTTCCGTCCTCTTGGCTACAGGAGGGGGCCGCTGCCTAGGGACCCAGGTGGAGCACACGGGGCTACAGGACGCGTGCAGTGGACGTCTGCAGTTTCCCTGCTGCATCCAGGGGAACAGGAGATGAGCGAGGAGGCAGCCTCCTTACTGAATTTCCATCTGGCTGCAGCGGGGGGCTGCTGATCCTTTGGGGTTGTAACAATGATATCTGTGGCCCTCAAGCCAAAAAGGTTGATCTACTGCCCTAAACAATTCCTCTTCTTGCATGGTGATTACACTCCACACACACCGAGGCTATGTCTACACAAAGGCAGCAAATTCACCGCCGTCAGATCAACTTATCTGGATCGACTGAGCGGTCAGTGAAGACCCACTCAGTCAATCCAGAAAGCGACCTATTAAGACCACCTCCTCAAGTGGCGTAGCGCCGCGTCGACAGGAACGCGGTTCCCGTCAGCGCAGTGCATTGAAGACTGAGCGCAGAACAGAAGCACAGAAGTCGATGAGCGTTGCGCAAGTTTTTTGCGTCATTTGCGTAATTCTGGTCGACTGCCGCCAAACCTCCGAGGTAAGTGTAGACAAGCCCTGATAGGCCAATATCTTCCCTCTTACCCTGTGTCGCCCAAACAGTGACTGTCTAGGCTGCAAAAAAAGCCTCGTGGCAGCAAATCTCCAAGCCTGCACCCCCTGACGTGGTCTCACACTATGGGACTAGAAATAGCAGTGTAGACGTTTCTGCACCCACCTCGCTGGGTCTCCGAGCCCAGGCTCCAGGCTGAGCAGGAACATCTACGCTGCTCTGTTTAGCCTCGTGGCCCAAACCTAGTCAATTGTCCTGGGCTCCGAGATTTGCTGCTGTGGGGCTTTTTATTTATTTATTTGCAGCGTAGACGTACCCTGTGAATCTCTTAAGTCAGCTCCTCCATCGTCTCTTTTGAATGCTAAGTGGGGGCCTTCCTTCCTGCCAAGCTTCAGTGTGGAATCCAATCTTAACGTTCGTTTAAGGACACATCTCGGCTTTTTCAGCCATGCTGCATCGCGTCCCAGTCCCCTCCCAGAGCTGCACGTGTCTGATGGGAGGGGGAAAGAACACCTCAAGCCCCCTCTGGACTAAACTATGTGGTGTGGGAATGGTGTACAGTTTCACTGGGTTTTTAGTGTCTGTCCGTCTGTCCCAATGTATGGATTGGCCCTGAAGCCAAAGCTTTGCTGAGTTCTCAAGCCCCTTTTGGTTGGCTGCTTCTCCCTCATCTGGCCTGTGCTCTCATTTTGCTCTGTGATGGCCTCAGGTAGCTCATAGCCGTCCTGGAATTAGTGCATGTGAATCTGGTAGCATCTGCACAGGGCTTGGTGCGCTACAAACTCTGCCCCAGCCTCCAAGCACCACAGTCAGAGACCCTGATCTCATCCCTTGGCCAATATCTATCGGCTCTCCTCTCCATTCCCCCTAGAGCATCACAAAACATTATTCTGAGATGCCTCAGCACTTTTTCCAAGAGCAAAGTTCTCTGCTTTGTTCCCTTTACAAAAATCTTGAAGTGCTTTTAGTGAGTCAAGCACTGGGGAAAGGTGCCAGACTGGGAGTTGTCGGGGCTGCCATCCCCTAGTCACAGGACAGGCACAGCACGGACTGAAGCAGGGCAAGCTTTGTCCACCCCTGCGTCTCACAACCCTGCCAGTGGGCCTCAGCTGGGCCTGGGAAACCTTCTGAGTGGGGAGAGAAGAATTCCGTCTCCATGGCCCACTGATGCCTTTGTATCTCTGAGGCTGCCAATAAGCCATGCCAAACAGATGACTGAGCTGTTTGGGACGCTGGGGCTGAGTGCTGTGCAGGGTGCTGGTGCAGTGTCACATCTGGGGGTAGGCTGCAGAGCTGAGCACTGGCTCCTGCGAGCTGTGGATCGGCCCTGTCGTTGGTTGTTTCTAACCAGCAGCGCTGTCTGTTTTGTCGGACCGTTCTTCAGCAGCATAGTTCCTCTGAATGATCCTGCATGGACCACTAGGTTATGTGAGGCTGGGGCTGTGGAAGGGTGACTAACTGCCACATCTCCTGCTTTTTTTGCCAGGATCCGGAGCATGCCTCGTACATCGTCTCCCCTAACACACACTCTACAAGGAGCTGACTGGCGGCACAGATTCGCAAGTGTTGAGAGTGCTGTGTCACAAATGTTATGTTTCATGATCATTACCTTGACAAATCACAATTACACCCTAGGGTTCTGCTGATAATTATTTCTCCAAAGCTGGAGTCACTTTTTTTTTTCCCAGTGACCTCGAATTATCCTCTAGTAATACAAACTTCCTCCGTGCTGGGAGACTTTTTTTTTTTATGGGCCTGTGGGGAGGGGGAGTTGTGGAGAAATCCATCCTTTTAATAGGGAAAATATTGCCCTTGTAAGTATTTGTGTCTGCATTTCCCTTTGATGCTCAGTTACTGATTCAATTTTATAACTTCCATGTTGAGTGAATTAAGTCTTTCATGCCTGTAGTTATTAAATGTATGTGATAAGTGCTTTATAATACTGTAAAGGGTGACTTAATTCCTTTACGGCTTCCTCAGAAAATCTTATGGCGCATGCAGGTGTGGGTGAAGGGAGAATGCAAATTGGAGACCCGTGTGCTGTTTAATCTCCCTGCGTACAGCCAGGGTCTTTGCTGTGCCATGGACTCTCTTCTCTGTCCCTCATGGAGCATGCAAAGTCAGGCTGGAGTCAGGACAGGCAGGTTTCCACTTAACCTTGTCTGGTTTGGAGCATATCTTCAGCCTCTCCCTGGTACAGGAGAGGAGCTTCCTAAAAAGATGCCATGATGCCTCTCTTCTGGGGCTAAGCTAAGAAGCAGGGCTGAGCTGTGGCAAATAAGAACTGATCTCTATGGAGAGAAGTCTTTCCGTGTGCTCAGCAGTGAATGAGCTAGTTCTGGATGTCCCATGAATGTGACCTACACTGTGCCTCTCCCCTAGAGAAATTGGGGTCAAGGAGAAAGCTGAAGTCCTCCTAAGCAACATAGGCTACCTTAGTCAGCTATACAGCACAACAAAGCTACTGAGAGCCACAGATGCCCAGATCATCTGGGCAGCTAAATTTCCTACCTCTGCTGGACTGGGACAGTAGCAGCCTTGTGGAGAACTGCACTGAAGTCTGCCTTTCACCTCGCTGGAACTAGCCACGCTTCACCTTCCCACATATCCTCTGGCTCCAGAGGTGGACTGATGTGCTGACTGCCATTGGCTGGACATTTAGAAATTGGAAATGAATTGCACTGTGACTAGCCAAAGGCCAGTTAGCTCGGAGCCACTGTTAGCTGAGAGCCAGATGCCACAGGGATTCGAATGCAGAGGGAGCTTTGTGGCTATACAGACCAATTTCTCTTGGATTCTTGAGCAAATCTGAGGAGTGATTGCTGGTCACTGAAGCATCTCCCCCTGCCAGGCTTAGGGAGTGGAGTACGGTCCTCTCGAATGTTGCTTCTAAACTGACAGGGAGCGGCCAACAGCGACATGTTTGATACAGGGCAGTTGTAAATGATGGGAAAGGCAAGGAGCGGCCTGTGTTCACCAGGGGAGACAGACCTCGAGCTGTGCACAGCTCCTGCCTCCCAGAGAGCAGTATCAGGCAGGCTGACTGTACCTAAGCGCTAAGGGAGGAGGAGCAGAGACATGCTGTGTGGTGGCTTCTCTTATCCCCACTGGAAGGCACACGCACTCCCCTCCCTGCCTGCCAGAAGGAAGGGTTTAGTGAAAGCCAGCCAGTGCAGGCTGATGGGGTGGTGTGGAGGGGTAAGCCAAGTCTGTCACTGCTCTGATCTGGTGGAACTTGCCAGGAATTGTTCATTTATTCATTGCCACAGTGGTTGCCTTTGATCCCTGGTCTCTGGGTTGAGCCACTGAGTTCTTCTGAGATGGTCACAGTTCGTGCGGAGCAATTTTGTGAATCTGGGCAGCAGTAACCTGCATGAAACCGTTTGGCCGTCATTCACGGGTGTATCTGGGGTTATAGCAGAGGGGCTTCTAGAGAGAACTCAGGGTGCTGCAGGGATGGAGTATAGGTGCTCTCCCCCGAGTCGGTGCTGACCCCATGGCCCTAGCACAATGCTACCAAGCAGAAAGAGGGCACCAGGCCTTCTGAGTCCGGAGTGACTGTGCTGCAGGGAGCAATGGAGGTGACATCCTCGGAGTCACTACTAACCTCCGTGCCCTGGCGCGGTGCAGGTCACCAGTGTGCTGCTGCAGGATGCTCTTCTTCAGAGGGATCATGAAACCAAGGCCCTGTCTGCTAGTTAACAAATCCCATGGCACTGCTTACCAGAGCAGGAGTGTTTCCCTCTAGACCCCTGGCTGTACTCATTCCAACTCAGGTACCTACATTCTGCTGGGTCTAAACTCCCCATGCGGCTTCAGTTGGAGACAGGATTCTTCAGAACTTCCTCTCTGTCCTGAACCTGGTGTCACGTTGCCATGAGGCAGCCTGCATCTTCCATGCTAGCAGTGGTTACGGTTCAGTGGTGGAGGAATGATTCCTGTACATAGAGCGAGTTAAATGCTTTGGGGTTCACTGGAACTATGCAACCATCAGTCTTTGCTAGTATAATTATAACAGGACAGGCACTGAAAGGGTGGGGACGTGGGCAGAGTCAGCGTATGCTCTCTACTGCAATCATTAGCAGGATGATGTGTGCTATAGAGATCGGTGAAGTCTCCAGGCAAACACTGTGGAATTGACCCAGGATCTCTAGCATCCCATCTACAAACTGCAGTGGGTCCAACAGATTGTCAGCTGCTCATTGGTATTCCTGCAGGTAATTGCTGCTTTGCATTGCAGCACCCTTCCAGATCAGAGTGCTAGTTACAAAACAGGTTCAAGGGCTTCCTTTGAAGCCCACTTCAGCAGATCACCTTTAAGTACCCATCAGCCTGAGTTGCAGGGCCTGTGGCTTTTTCTCCTGACAGCTGGGAAGAGACAGAGAGCTGGGTTCCACTGGCTGATGCTTTTAAAAGAAGGCCCTCTTGCCCCCCACTCACATTCATATCTGTGTGATCTGGAGTGTCAGATAGTTTGGTTTGTTTGTTTGTTTGTAATGCTAAACATATCAGATAATTGAAAGCTAATGCTCCTATCTGGATCACTAGACATAATATGCCTGGATAACAAATCAATTTCCTCATTGCCCTACAAGAGTGTGAAGTCAAATGCGCAGCTTGCATTTCCATCGTGCATGTGTTTGTTTGGGTGCTGCATGCTTGCTCGAATCCAGTGCTTATTGCGCAGCCCAGCATCCAAACACAAATGTGAGACTTGAGCTGCATGTCTCTAAAGGGGCCATGTCATCTGCTCAGGCGTTGTGGAAAGAGGGCATCCTGGCGGAAATCCACCCCATCTAACTAGGCAAGATACAAGTAGGGTGTGTGTGTGGTTGGGTGTGTGTGTGATTGGGTGTGGCCTGTCTAGAGAATGTAATGTAGGCATCTCTCTGGGTATTTCTCCGTAGGGTAAGGTGTAGGGCTAGGAATTGGGACTCCTGGGGTCTATTCACAAGTCTGCCACTGACTTGGTGCATGATCTTGGTCAAGTGGACATAGGCCAACATTTTTGAAAGTGGCCACTCATTTTGGGGGCATCAGGCTTTTCTTGGGGTGCCCAGATCAAACCTCTTGTTAGGGACCTGATTCTTGGAGGTGCTGAGTACCTGTAGCCCTCATTGCCTCCAACTGGGGGTGTAGATGCTCAGTACCACTGAAAATCTGATTCCAGATGGTCACTCAAAAATTGAAGCGCCTAATGTTAGTGATTGTTTTTGAAAATCTGGCCTTCAACCGCTCTCTGTACCTCTGCTTCCTCCTCTGTGAAGTAGCGATAATGATACCGATCTGTTTTGTACAGTGCTTGGAGATCAGTGGATGAAAGTGCTAAGTGGTAGGGCTGTACTGTGCGAACTCCCATGGGCTATAACTGACTAATAATGAATTTGAAAGGAGTGAAACTTTACTTCTAGTGTAGCATGAAAATGCTGGATTCACTGCTCATAGCAAACTGCAGTTCAGGCTAGATTGACATAAAAAGCCTTTAGTATATGAAAGTGACTCAGCATATGGTGTTTAATTACCGTGTGTGGGGGCATTTGTCTGTCTGTCTGTGCCCTTATGTAATGTGTGTGGTTTGAGGTTAATAACTTGTGAAAGAGTCACTGGCTGCCCTCAGGTGGGTAAGAGGCTAGAGCCCAGGTTTGCTGAGCTGTTTCTGCAGGCAGCAGCAGTCTGGCATAAAGCCACTTCCAGCGTTGTTCCTCCGTTGTGGGTGCTCATGTGGGTCTGGGCTATAGGGACTAGATGCTGGCCCTAGGGATTTTGACTTAAGTAACAAACTCATGAACAGGAAGATGACATAAAGTCCAGTCTTCTCCCAGGCTTGTCTGCTGCATGGGTTCCTAGCCCAGGGCAGCTCAACCCATTCCCTCGGCCGCTGTACTTCAAACCCAATATACTAGACATCTGTCCTGTCAGCAGCACTAAAGCCTCTTTTTTGCTGTTCTTCTCCTTCCCACTGGAGGTCCCTCTCTCTGGGCTTGACATTGCTGGCTGGAAGCGTGGAGTGGAGATGACTTCAGGCCATGTTTCTGTCCCTGCTCCAGTGTGGTTTGTCCAGCCTATCACAATCCTCTCCTATTCCACTCCTGGAAGCCCCAGGCTGCTCTGAAAATGTACCCCTGCTCTTTCTCCCTAATCATTGCCATGCTGCTTAGAGTCTCTGGGCCAGCTCCTTCCAGCCTGAATCTTGTTCAAGTGATTTGCAGCAGCCTTGCACAGGGCTAGTGAATCCAAGTTTGCTTTAATGTCCTGTTTCTCAGTTCCATGGGAATGCGGGTCCCAGCTGACCAATAAGTTACAATTCAGCCTAAACCTAAACTAGCATGCAGGAGCCAGCTGAGGTTTTGTTTTGGGTCCCTAAATGACTTTGGCTCCATAGATAACTCTGAAACGTGTGGAGATCTCTCACATTTCTTCTGGGTCCTTGCTCTTCTGGGATCCACGTGACGGGAGCAGAGGAGTACCTGCAGAGCCTTGAAAGGGCCTTATCCATTGGCTGGGCAGCTCAGCAAGAGAAGCAAAATCCTCTTCTCTCCTCTACCAGGAACAGGGATCCACAGCCAGCGTGAAGCTCAGCAGACCAGTTTTTAAATAATGCATTTGCCTTTTGCCCAGTGGTTGCTCGTGTCTCTCATGTGAGGATCGCCCTCGTTATCTCTGCTTTACACGTGGGCAAAGTTAGACACAAACACACAGAGGGGAAGTGACTTGCACAGGACTCCTCCCTCCCACTTGGCTGCATTAACCATTAGGCCATCGATGCCTCCAGTGGCCACCTAGTAAAATATCAAAGGACAGGATCAGAGAGAACCGGAAGTGATGACTTGACCCCCAAAGTGCAGAGAATTGGAAATTTAAAAAAAAAGAAATCCAAGAGAAATTGTTGTTTTGGAGAGGGAGGGTTATTATGGAAACCACATGCACTCCAGGGTGTGGGAGCAGCAGCTTATGTGGTGATTGAAAATGCAATCGGGTCTGTTCCCCACACCCTCCCCTCACAGGCCTTTGCACAAAGCTGGGGAGTGGATGTCTCCTATAGGCAGTTTCCTGGGTGTTGCCCGTTGCCCATGTCCTGCAGCACTTCACTTGCGTGGAACAGACTGTCCTGTTGTGCCAAGGGCTGAGCCTTTCCTTCCTCTCCACAGACACATCGAGAACTGGAAGAACTTGCAGACGCTGAATGCGGTAGACATGGAGCTGTACACGGGACTCCAGAGGCTGTGAGTATTGTGCATGTGTGAAAGCAAGAGACTTGAAGGCTGGATGGGGGGGGGCAGCCACTTCCTGCCTAGTCTGAAGGTTGCAGCAGAGAAATACGGCTCCTTTCATCCTGTGGCCTCTGCCCTCTGATGTTGAGAGCATGTCTATCAGCTCTAAGGCAGAAGGAGAACCTTGTCTTTTGGTGCTTTCCAATCCTAGATGGAGCCCTGGGCAGGCAGATTGTGAACTTCACACAGCTCTGCCAATACGCTTCAATCCCAACCTGTGTCTGCCCCTGCTATTCCAGGCCTGGGTCCTTACGCTGCTGTACTGTCCTAGAGGCGAAATGCCAGCTATTTCTACCTCTGTCTAGGTGCTTACGTGGCTCCTGTCACGGTGGCAGCAGTGTTTCACAATCATAATTACACTGCCTCAGTACCCCTGGCAAGGTGCAGAAGTATTCTAATCCCCATTTTGCAGATGGGGAAACTGTGGTGCAGAGAGAGGAAGTGATTTGCCAGTCACGCAGGAAGTCTGGGGTATAGCCAGGTACAGACCCCAGACCTTTCAAATCCCATTCCAGTGCCTTAAATTGTCCTGCACCTCTCTCCAGCAGACGCTGCATTCTATTGGGTGATGGCCCTGTCATGTGGACAAACACCCACCAGGGGTTAAGCTGAGACTCCCCAACCTGCTGCATGTCGCTGAGCCTCCTGTATGCCCCCCCAGCCAGGAGTGCACCGAGCAAATCCCCAGCCTACATCGCCTGGGCTGCTGGTTGAGATTTAGTGTACGAAAGCTGCCAGGTAGTCTGGCATCTTGTCCACAGAGCAGATGAATAAATCATGGCCGTGGTGCTGATTTAGCTCTGCCAGCGCACAAGAGGAAGAGAATCCCAACTCTTCTTATCACGCTGGGGAAAAACTCACTTGTGCTCAAAGCAAAGGGATTTTCTTGTGGGTTAAAGGTGGGTGGGGCTCCCCAGCGGACAGGTACGTCTATCACAGGTCTCGAACAATGGGCCCGAGGAAGCCATGGAACAGAAGTAGCAAGGGCTGTGGGGGTTGCAGGTCAGAATTGAGGTGGCTTGGCAGAGGTGTGTTGGGAGCTCAGGACTGGAATAGCAGGGAGTGTGGCTGGTCCTGACCGAAGGCCAGGTCTGCTGCAGCAGAGAGTGCTGCAGGTCAGGATTGGTGCTGCAGGTGTATCGGCAGAGCTGCATAGGGGAGGCTTGCACAGCCGCCGCTCACGCTATGTCTGCTCTTGACAGTACTAGGCTTGTCAGATTAAATTGAGACAACCAAACTCCTCTCTGTTTGTGACCTTACTCAGGTCTTCTGAGGCGAGAGAGTAAAGTATTCACCCCTCCCCATGCTCGCTAACTCCCTGAGCGTGCGCTCCTGAAACTGTCTGGCTTGGCCTGTCGCTTTCAGTTTCATGGGCATCGTCTCTTGACCGTTGCCTCGAGTTTAGTGAAGGGGTCTGAGTGTCCATTGAGCCTCAACCTTTACTTCATCGCTGTCCTTTTAAATCTCCTTCCAGGACAATCAAGAACTCAGGACTGCGCAGCATCCAGCCGCGAGCCTTTGCCAAGAACCCTCATCTGCGCTACATGTGAGTAATGCTGCCCCCCTGCCCTGCGGTTCCCCTTGGAAAGGTTATCTCCAATGCTGTCACCCCGCAGGGGGGGCAAGGGTGAAAGGAGTGATGCAGGGGAGAGGAGGGCGATAATGAAAGGTGAATTAAAGAGGGGAGTGGAAGAGAAGAGAGACGGTCGGGGGAGAAGGGCACAGAAGGAGGGGAGGGGAAATTGAGAGCACTGAACAGTTCTTTCCTGCTGGGCAGCTGATTTAGGTGTCTAAGAACTGGGCTGGCTTTGAGTGTGGCTCTAACGAGCGCTGGCCTCATTAGCACCCCTGCAGCGGCCAGTGGAAATTTCCCTTTCTGTGGAGTTCAGGGGACTGCGGGTGGGGACGGGGGGTGGCAGCATGCCCTGGTGCACAGCCTGAGCCTGCACCGCTCATTAACATTTAACAAATACAGGGTTTTGCAGACACAGATTTTGCTGTCATTTCAGGCACGTGGCTGACAGCTGTGCTCCTAATTATTGACTTGTTAAACGGGTCTTTGAGGTGGACCCAGGGCACAGATGCTTCATGCTGGAGGTTATTGGAGGATAAGTGGAGATGGGAAGGAAATTGGGCTTTGGAATTTGGTATAAGAAGGAGGCAACCCAGTAGATAGCATCCAGTTTTCCAGAGGAGTATCTGGGAAGGTTGGACTGTGTCCCATGGAACATACAAGCACTGGAGGCTGATGGGTGACATTTATCACTTCAGAAAAGGCTGGAGTACTAGCACGTGTGCAGAGTTGGTTATTTTGGTTGTGATATTGAAATATTTTCTTTGAAGGGATGCTGTTGAATGGGGAAATCACTTAACACATCACTTGACAGTTGAATTGTTGGGTAAAGTAGCTATAGTTGCTGATTCTTGGGATTAATATTGTCTATAATAGGTAAAGAGCATAACTATTGGTTCATGGTACAGATGTGTAGGTGAACTTGCTTTTGAGGCTGATCAGGAGGTACCATTAGCGTACACATACATAATTACTTCTCTTTCAGGAAGCTCTCCGTTTTGTAGTTTTATGGCTGAATGGATCACTTTATTTTGGGTCAGAGTTAAGGCTGCTGGGTGGTGATGAAATGCTTATTTACTGTGTGGGCCACGTGAGAGTGAAACACCCTTAATGTCTTGCCTTGCCTTGAAGTGCTTGGGTTTGCTATGATAGAGAACTACATGGTTCAGTTAGTAGCTGGGCTTTGGTGGTATATCCTAGGCATGCTCAGTGCTTCATGTGGAGTTTGAGTGGAGGAAATACTTGTGCCCTTCTGACTGTCGTACTCCTGACCCACAAAGGCTCAGCCCCCGCTTCTGGTTGTTTGCTCAGACACATCTGGCAGCAGGCCTGATGGTCACAGCTATCTTCTACCTAAAGTGTCTTGGATCATCTCTGGAATTACCTGTCTGCTCCCTGGAGAGCTGATCTGGGCACCATGCCAGTTGCTCAGATGAGGAGACCTCTCCTGACTGGCATTTTTCAGTGTAAAGAGCTGTTGATTTGAAGGAGGGAGAACAGCATGATGATGGGAGGAGCCCAGACCGTGGGCTCTCTGGCTGTTTATCGTTGGATCTGAGCTCATGTGAGGGACGGAAGTTCTTAGCCCGTAAACTCCCCGGTCTAGAGGTGAAGTGGCTTTAGTGATAACACAGGGAGGTGATCTCTGAGACGGACTGAGATAGATGGGAGCAGGGGAGGGATCTGAGTCCAATCGGGCCAGGATTTGGGCCGCTGCTGGTTGTCTAGGTCTGTCCTCTAGCTTTACTACCTAAACTTCCTGTGGCCCCCTTGTCTCGGACAGTCTCCCTACAGCTGTTGGATCTGCCACATGACCGACCGTCTGGGGGCACTCGGGAGAGAAAGTAAGTGAGACTGCACCAGCATGGCAGGGCAGCTTTCCTGCTTCTAGCCAGTCGCCGCCTCCGAAGGAGCGCAGCCTGCCGGGGACCTGACATTTTCGGAGGCAGCCTCACACTGGAGTAGGGGATAAAAGGATTAGTGGAAAGGTCGCTCTGCTTCGATGCTCAGGCTGCCATAGCTGGGTACAGTGAGATGAAGGAATACTGTCCCAGTCCCCTGCAACGGAACAGGAATGACTTCCACGGCCAGATGCATGTCCTGGTCAAGACCAGCTGGATGGTATTGGCACTATACTCGAGGCTCTGCTGGGCAGGGCTGCAAGAAGTGGAACACGGGGGGCACAAGGCAAGATGCTGCATTGTTGGGGACGTCACCTCTTTCGCCCCCGTCACCTCATGGGGAGGTGGGGGGGGGGGGGTGTCTCGTGTGTGTTTGTTTGGGGTTAGGATAATTTGCGAATGGATTCTGAGGCACCAGACACCAAGTGCTTGACTGGGGAATTACTGAGAGGCTGAAAGGTGAAGATTGAAGGGCAACAGTGCAGGTGTGTTGGGGCCTGGGGCTGGAATCGCAGAAGGTGCTGCAGGCCAGGATTGAGAGGCAGCAGCAGAATTGGATCTTGGGGAAAGCTTGCATACGGATTTCAATTACTTCACTGGTTGGTGGTAGGGTTTTTTCCTCCCGCTCCTCTCTGGGAGAAATCCCAACACCGTCCACCAGTCTATCTTCTGTCCTCTCCCCACAGCTTTGAGAGAGGTTTCCTCCTGTCAGACAGGCTGGGTTTCTCTGCCTTCTTCCAGCCTCTTCTGGTTCTGTTCCTTTCCCAAGGCATTTACAAGTCTTCAGACCCCAGCTGTGCAATCACAAGATGATCACTTACTCCAGCTCTAATTGCAGGAGCTCTGGTTTGTTGGGGTTTATTTAAGATAATGGCTCTGAATGAGTTTTCCCTGCACAGAGTAAGAAAGAGGAGGTGAAGCCATTGAGACTTTTTTTGCAGTGTTCAGCTGCTTGAGTGCTTGGAATCTGAATATCCCAGTGCTATCGAACAGGGGCCATAACTGCCCTGGAGTGGTTAGAGTCGGCCCCGCGCACAGTCTTTGGTACGTGATGTCTCGCGGGGAGCAGTGAGCAACTGATGGAAACAAATCATGGACTGGAGGTGTCTGGATCCATAAATAGCCTTAGCCCCCCTCTGGGAGTGAGCAGAGCTAGGTCTCCTGGCCCATTCAGTCCTTGGTGTCTGTCAAGGGAACAATTAGTCCCAAATGTGGGGGTGGTTTTTGTACAGTGAATGTACCTGCCCCACCTGTGACTGGACAGAGGCCACTGAGAGTATGTCTGCCTTGCAATTAGGCACCTGTGGCTGGCCCGTGTCTTTTCACAGAAGCAGCTGACCAGCTATCGGAAGGGGACAGCTTTGGTTTGACCTGAGTCACATTCAGCCCCGTGGCCTTTGACAGGTTTTTGCCAAGACTCTGGGTCCAGGTCCCTCAGTGATTCTCGTGTCCATGGCCCTTTACTGTGCAGTCTTTGGTGTCATCTTGGCTAATACCAGGCTTGCTCTGGAGATCTGGGAGGATCTACTCTGGATTCTGTGCATCTGATGTCTATAGTGCATGGGCTTCAGTGATCCAGCCAGTGCTTCGGGGATGAGTTTGATGAGTGGGCACCTGGTAATGAGGATCAGGTCAGGCAAGGATTCCCCAGCCAAATAGTTTCAGAGCAGCTCAGTCACGCACAGGGAGGATTTATGCTTTGTGATCCACTCAGTCTTTGAGCTCCAGGTCTTTGCAAGAAGGCTGTGGGATGTTGTAGTTGCTAAATTTGGGGGCTGTTTGGTGCCCCCAAAATTTTCTCTGGAGAGCAGGGTCCAGATCCTCTGAACCACTGCATCCGTCCTTCACCTGCCATTGTTTGGGCAACTGAATTACAGAGTCCTGGGGAGATGGGGCCACAGCACTCGGTGCCTTTGTCCCCGGCTCCTCAGGGACCTGAGAGGGCAGGATTTCAAAGCAGAGCTGGGAGAATGGAGGGAGCCCCTTTGGTTAAAAACAGCTGCCCTCCCCTGCCCAGCTGGAGAGTGTGCTGCCTCTGTCAGGGACATGCCAAGCTCTAAGGAGCTGAGATCCCCAGTTGCTGAGGTATATCCAAATGAGGCCCATATATCAAGGCAGCTGGAGGGGAAACCATCTCTCTGCCCTCTCCTTTCCCCTCCCATCTCCACCCTCAGGCAGAGCTCCTGCAGAAGTCAGGGAAAACCCAGTCACTGTGCTTTCATCCTGGGATGTGCAAGAGACAAGAGCTGCCAAATAAACCCCCTCTCCCAAAGCACAGTGCTGCCTATACTAGGAGCCCAGAGTTCTTTGCAATGGGACACACCCTCTGCATCAGCGTGGGAGAAGGTAGATGTAGGATTTATGTTTCTCTGGCTTTTTGACAGAATTGGACCTGCCCTCTTCCCCTATTCTCCACAGGATAGATATCCATCTCCATTTGTTAATAAAATGTGCCCTTGGGAGAGAATAAAAAACAAATGTCCTGGGCGGAAAAGGAATCTAGGAACTTAGCTGACTGTATGAAACGAATTTGCTGGGTCTCAGATCCTTTTTCGGAACTGGGCTACCAGAAAACCCACTGCTGCAAGTGGTGCTCAATGGCCTGCCATTGTGATGCCCTCAGCAGAGAGGCCTCAGGATTGACTGACTGGGCTCTAGTGGTTGAACTCCAGTCTCATCCCAAATGGGTCCCACCAGCTCAGGGCTGAAACACTCAATAAAAGTCTCCCTGCAGAGCACGTCCCTTGGACAGAGGCCGTCAGTACCAGGGTTGCCAATCTGGCGCCTTTCACTGGCACCAGGCTCACCCACAAGAGATAAAAAGAAAAGAACAGCAGAAAAACCGAGAATAAAAATAGTTGGATGGTGTTCTCTGGGGGGAAATAAAACCCTTTGTCATTGTTAAGGGGGCTGGGGCTAGGGACTGAGGGCTGGACTGGAAATGCAAGCTAGAGAGGAGAGAAGGAACCTCACACTGGAGTGAATGAGATATTAATGTATTTATGTGTCTGCTCCATCCCTCCCGTCGGAGCCATAGTTCCATCCTGGCTGGGGGGCCTGATAATGTTACCAGGACCCTTCCCTGCCATTCGGATCAACTGATGCTGGTCCCAGAGGTGTAAGTCCCTTCAGCCTCCTTTGAACCCCCTTTAGCAGCCAATGTTGGTCCCACTCCTGTCCTTGAACTGAGAGCTGAGTCCATCCCCATGAATCCCATTGCATTCTACCCTTTCTCTTCCCCCCAATCAGACCACCTGCTAATAGTGTGTGACTCCCTCTAACCACTTTCTTGAATCAATGGCTCTTGATCAGCCAATCTGTAAAGCAGTGTTTGTATTTTCAGAGAGTAACTGTGTGCACCGTATTTATTGGGTAGTAAAGAAAACAAATTAAGGCCCTGTAATTGTGGAATCAGGTGTACTCTTAAATAAAGCTTAAGTAGTCAGAATTCCATTTAGAGTATTAATTGCTTTTTCTGCTCGCACGCTGTGGCTTCTTCCCCCCCCCCCCCCCATCTGTCTTCTGGAGGCTTATGGGCTCATAGGCAAGCCGCGATACTCATCCCATCCCAGAGCTCTCCTTTGGCAGGGCTTGCCATTGTGGGGATGGAGGCCTTTGATAAAGCAGAACCATGTTCAGACAAGCTGTAGTCCGGTTGGTAAATACAAAGTAAATGGAGTCCTGATGGTGACGTCTGCCCTCCCTGGGTAGTGAGGTGAGGGATTGTTTGGCTTTTGAATGCTGCCTATATGGGCTGCCTTATGTCCCACTGGAGTTTCTCCTCTCTTTTGTCTGAGAGATGTAGTTATGGACTAGGACCACACTGTGCAGAGGTATGTGATCCTTTGCTATCCTCTCTGTAAGGAAAGGTCTGATCATGCCAATACTCAGCCCCACTCAGATCCTATTTGTGCTATAGGCACATTAGGGTGCTTGGCACCTCTTGGGAGCAGCTCCTTGAACTGTAATTTACTCACAGTGGGGTCCATTGTCCTAGTCTATTTTTCTTAGATTCCAAGGCCAGAAGGGACCATTGTGATCATCTAGTCTGACCTGCATAAGAGAGGCAGGCCAGAGAACTCCCCTAAATAATTCCTAGAGCAGAGCTTCTAGAAAAACATCCAATCTTGATTTAAAAATTGTCAGTGATGATGGAAAATCCACCACGAACCCTGATAAATTGTTCCAATGGTTAATTACTCTCACTGCTAAAAAATTTACACCATTGCAGTCTGAATTTGTCTAGTTTTAACGTCCAGCCACTGGATCACATTGTAGCTTTCTCTGCTAGGTGGAAGAGCCCATTATTAAACGTGTTCCCTATTTAGATACTTAGACTGTAATCAAGTCTGCTCTTAACCATCTTTGTTAAGCTATCACTATAAGGCAGGTTTTCTAATCCTTTTAATCGTTTTTGTAGCTCTTCTCTGAACCCTCTCCAGTTCATCATCCTTCTTGAATTTTGGGCCCCAGAACTGGACACAGTATTCCAGCAGCGGTAGTTGTACCCGTGCCAAATACAGAGATAAAATGACCTCCCTGCTCCTATTCAAGGTTCCCCTGTCTATGCATCATAGGACCCTTGGCCACAGCCTCGCACTGGGAATTCATGTTCAGCTGATTATCCACCACAAACCCCAACTCTCTCTTTTTCAGAGCCCCTGCTTCCTAGGCTAGAGCCCCCCGCATTTAAATGTGGCCTACATTCTTTGTTCCTAGATGTGTGCATTTACATTTAGCTGTATTAAAACACACATTGTTTGTTCGCCCCCAGTTTACCAAGGGCTCCAAATCTTCTAGAAATAAGTCTAAGATTTTTGTTAGTTATTTTTAGTAGAAGTGAGAGACATGTCACGGGCAGTAAATAAAAATTCACAGATGCCCGTGACCTGTCCCTGATTTTTACTAAAAATAACGGTGACAAAATGGGGCTGCCTTGGGGGGGAAGAGAGCCTGGGCCATGCTCGGGGGGTGGGTCCAGCACCACCGCTGCAGCTGATAACTCTGCGGTCCCTGTTGCTCACAGCGGCACAGAGCTCCGGGGCTGGTGGCTGGGAGCTGTGGGGCTGGTGCCACAGGGCTGAAGCAGAAAATGTCATGGGGGTGGGGAGGCGTCATCACTGGAAGTCACAGACTACGTGGCCTCTGACCTAATCTTATCCTTATCTTTAAAGAGTTGTGCATGTCTGTGGTTCCCTAGGCATAATACTCCCTCTGGTTCCATACCTTCCCCATGCCCTTCTTCCTGCTGTGTTCCCCTCAAGTCAGCGTGGCACAGTTCCTCGCTGATTAGTATATCAGCAGCAGTGGCTGGGTGGCATGTTTATTTCCCATAATTACCTCAGCCTGATTCAATCTGGAGCATCTCCTCATTCAGCTGGACCAGCAACACAGGCAGGCTCTGTATTTTTGCAGCCGCTGTTCTCAAGTCCAAAGGAGAGACCCATACCCTGTGGACATCAGACAGTTTGACTTTTCCCAGAGAGCTGGCTCCTGTAAGCTTAAGTCATTTGAACAGTACTGAGAGGACCCTGTAGTGAATTTCTGACTGCAGCGATACTCCTAGCATCTCTGGTGATAAACACCATCCACCTTCAAAGCACTGAGCACGCATTAGTTAATTTTCACCATGCCCCTGTGAGGTAGGCAGGGGAGTGTTAGCCCTGCCTTGCAGATGGGGAATGGGGATGCAGAGACATGAAGTGATTTTTGCCCAAGGCTGCATGGTGGCAGAGCAAGGATTAGAACTTGGGACCTCATGCCTCTTAGACTTGTGCCCTCTGCTGCAGGCCTGGCTGCCTCCATCACAACCCAGACCTGCCTAAGAACTGGTGTGTTCTACAGTAATACAGAGGGGAGAGATGGGTTCTGAGCCAGTCTTTGCCCCAGACTTCCTGTGTGCCTTTGGGCAAGTTGTTGATCTCCCTGTGTCTCTGTTCCCATCAGTCAGATGGGGATAACAGTGCTTTTGTTCTCTAGTCTCTAGCTCCTGGGGCTGGGACACTTAGCACACTGGGATCACAAGTTGGTTGGGGCCTTTAGATGCCACTCTAACACGACAAATTATTCGGGTGTTCAAAGTCTCTTGCAGTGACTGCAGCATCATTTCACCCTAGCCTGGCCACCGGTTCTAGGGCCGGGTCTCACCTCTGACAAGCCTGATCCCAGATTTGGCGTGAAAGCGGAATGAACGTGTTCTCAGATTTTTGGAGTATGGCAATTTCCTGACGTCCTCCTGAATCATGAAGCTGTGTTGTGACATGACCTATGGTGGGTAGTGATGGCTTGGTGCATGTTTTATGACATATCAAGTTAACCCTGCGAGACGAGCTTTTAGAATCAGGAGCCCTGTCTCAGTCATGTCTCACTTAGTGTCTGAGCTCGGGGCACACCTGGTACTTGGTTAAATCCTAAGAAAGAACAAACCAATATGGAAAGACCTGATTCCCAGAGGGCTTGGTAATGGGACTCCATGGATGAGTGGGGGGCCAAAATTCACTTCCACATTCCTAGGGACAGTGGGGGGGATAAGCATTTCAGAGGCAGCTTCTGGTTAGCCCATTGGAAGCAGAAGCACCCTGCATCGCTTTGCAGACAACACAACAGTGCACATTAGGCAGCTGTGGTGGGTGCCATCTCCAACCTCACAGTGCCAGGGGGAGGTCCCTGAGGGGAGGGGGATGAAACAAAGAGGACTGGCCTACCTCAGGGACTTGGAAACAAAGAGGACTGGCCTACCTCAGGGACTTGGAAACAAAGAGGACTGGCCTACCTCAGGGACTTGGAAGCCACCTTAAAAGTGGGGTGGGAGGGAAGATAGTCACTAGAGGAGCATAATAAATGTTGAGGGATTTCGCAAGTGACCTCACCTGGGTTTTACAGGGATGGCATCTGACTGACAGTGTGAAAGGGGAAGGGTGTAGAGACAGTAAACACAATGCTGGCCAAACAGTAACATTCAAATTGTACCTTGCTTAAGCAATAAGGCATGGCAAGGCATGAATGATGCACATTAATTCAAGCCTTGCCTGTGACTGTGCCAGAACTTAATACGCCATAACTTATGCACTGGCACATTTTATTGGAATTATAAAATTTTATTATAAAATTCTAGAGGTTTTCTCCACCAGCCCCTCCCTATTTATGTATGTTGAAAGCCGAGTGGGGGATTATGCAAGACCTGGGAGCCAGTGTGACGTACTTTATTGGCCCATCTGTGCAAGCGCCACTTTGGGGTCATGGCGTCATGAGGAGCCCTGCTAGAGTTGCCTTTGCATTGTCTTTCCGGTCACGTGTGCAGCATGTGTGAGCAATAACGTAGCATAAGGGGTGGGGGTGTGGTTTACACTGGTTCCCCAGTGCACTGGCATATGGTTTATTCCAGGTACCTCACACTCTGAACATCCTTGCACCCTAAGTGCATGTTTACTACTGGTGCCTGAGTCCCTTAGCGGCAGCACCTCACCTCTCCTTGCACCCACAGTAGGGCTGGTGCCATTCAGCACCATGGCTAGTGCATGGAGCAGAGCCTCCTCGGCCTCCCATCAGAAAAGAGGAGAGCAGTAAGGGCTGGGCCAGGCTTTCAGAACTGGCCCCCTCCATATTCACCTGCCTTCTTTCCCCTCCTTTCTCCTTGCCATCTCTTCCCAGTGCTCCCACTGCTGGCACATGATCTGTGTGTTTGCAAACAGAGCAGCAGTGGTAAACGTGCAGCTGCTCACATCTGGCTTGCAGGTGTCTGTTTTTCTTGTTTCTAGCAGCCAGATTTTTGGGGGCAGGAGGAAGAGCTCCCCATAGCTCTCGAGTGACAGGTGGGGGTGAATGTAAGGGAGAGGGGAGATGAGCTTTCTTGTGGACCCTTCTTCTGGACCAGCTTGTCTGAATTATTCTCCTCCCACCCTTGCATTATTTCCCTCTGCCCCACATTGACTATATCTCTCCAAAGTTGTGTCTGTATTAAAAAGAAGCGTATCTTTCTCTCTAACCTGAACTTATCTCCCAGTGCCAGTTCCACTTGTCAGCCCAGATAGGATCATGTCACAGTACAGGCACCGTGGCATTCACCACCGGCGACCCATGTGCCCAACTTTCCAGCAAAAATAAATCTCGCCCAGCGTTCCGTACCCCCCTTCCCAACCATGCCTATGCAGCAGCAACAGGCTCTGCAGACGTGGCGGCCTCTCAGGAATCAGATATCACAGTGCTGGGCATGTCCTGAGAATCTGAATGGGATAGGAAAAAGGGAGGTTGGGGCTGAATGCAGGGCAGGGGCGGCTCTGAAGCTGCAGCTCCCCAAGGGCTCTGTCCCATTCTACCTGCGCTGGTTTGCTGCCAAGCAGCACTAACCTGCCCTGCATGAAAGCTGCTAACCACAGGCATGTGCTGTGATCGCCTTGATGTCTGCGGTCTTGTTGCCCCACAAACACAGGGGAGGGGGGTCCCAAAGAGAATCAGCAGTTTGGGGTGAGACAGCATCTTCCTTGATGTTGTATTTGTCTTGTCAGCTGAGCGTTTCTCTTGCCTTTTGATGAACAATAGTTTTCAATGTGTCTGTCTGTGCAGAGTATGTCGGGTTGCTGCTTTCATCTCCGTTGGCTGCTGCCGGGGTCTCTTAGCTATCTGCCTTCCTCCTTTCCCTCCAGGGGAAATCCTTAACCTCTCCTGAGATCCATGCTTGCTTCCCTCCAGTGCCACAGATACCCACCACCTTCTGCAGATGCTTCTACATATCCACCTTGTACAGACACCCTTCTCTCCTGGAGATACAAGGCTCCCCTCTCCTTCCTGCCTCCCACTGTCTACACCAACTCCCAACAGACATAAAGAAATTCAACACAGACTCTCACCTCCCACCCCATGTACCCTGTCTATCCATTGATGGGGACTGTCCAGCCTTCTTGGCTACAACAGAAGGTACATGGCAATCTGTGATGTCCCTGGTACTCCTTTTGCTGTTGGAGGTTGCACTGGAAGCAGATATCTCTGTTTCCCTCTGCTCTGATGCTGGGGTGCAAGTACTGTGGGGTAATGGTAGCCTTTCCTTTTTATTAGCTGGTGTAAACTCAGATCTCTTGGCAGCAGCCGGGCTTCATCAGCCTTTTATCTATAATTCAGTAAAGAGTCAAGCCACAGAAATTTTAACAATCAAAAGCAGAAGGTTTTTTGTTTTTGTTTTTTTGCTGTTACAAAAGCTGTTTTATCCCAGGGCTGTGGCTTTTTTTTTTTTTTTTTTTTTTTAAAGATCTTCTCAATAAAGGTGGCAGCTGCTCACACACAAGCAAATTCCTCTGACAACCTCTCTCCTAGTGAAACGGCTCCCTATCTGCTCCTGCAAGAGCCAGCGTCTTTGACACCTGCTTCCCAGGTGATACCTGGCCAGGTAGGGGCAGGTGAGCCATGGAAGTAGCAATGAGAAATGAGTATTTAGTGAGGTTAGAGCCTGGTGCGAGGGAGGGGACTCATGTCATCTTTCACCTTCTGTTTCCTCCTCCCTTTTATATCTGTGTGTTTCTGAAAACAGTTCTGATGGCAGATCCGACTGCCAAGGCAGGGCATGGAATGGCTGTTGCTGGAGAAATTTGAGTCTAAGACCCAGCCGCTGCTCTGACATTGAATCAACATTTGGAGGGGGGCATAGAGGAAAGGAGGGAACTGAGGTAGATACAAACAATGGAGATGTGGGACAGGGGACAGAATGGGAGTTGGAGGGAATGAGGGGGAGGAAAATAGTGGGGAGCAGGAACTGGGGGAGGTAGGGAAGGGTTGAGGAGGTGTTGCGCAAAGAGAAGATGCGGGGTGCTGGCTGAGTGAGGAATGGGACCAGTCTGCAGGGGGAGAATGGTGCGAATGGGATGGAGCAAGAAAAAAGCATCAGGCGGAAGGGATGAGTTGGAGGAGAAAGGGGCGGGAGGATGTGGATGGGAAGAATGGATATGGGGGCAGAGGGATAGGAGAGAAAAGGAAGGCAAGCTGAGGTAAGAATTGGGGGTGTGGGCTCCAGGAAGGTGGAGCAGGGGCAAGAGATGCTGGGAGCTGTGCCTCTAATTAACCAGAACCACCCCCATGGATTTGATGTAATATTAAAATGTGCCTCATTATTCTTGGACGTGTTTTGTGATCCTGGTGATGATATTAATTATTCTTAAAGGTCAACAGCACTCACTCGAATCCCCTTCTGTTCTATCATGTAATCAGTTAATTAATTGGAAACTATTTAGCAGAGCCTGCCAAGTGCTTTGTCTGCCCCGTGTTGTGTTGTGTTGTGTTTTGTTACTGCTCATTTTCCCCTCCCTTCCCTCCCGCCATGTTCTCCAACGTCCAGAGAAACTGCAGAGCTGCTCCATCCCGGCCTGGCCACTGGCACCCACCCCCCTAGGGAGGGAGGATATGTTGGGGTTGGGGGGTTTTTAACCAGCCCACGTGAGCCTGTTTGGTTGCTCAGCGGTTTGCTGGCACTGATTGATTATGTCTGTAAACAACAAATGGGCATTTTTTTTGCTCCAGCCTTAGATCCATGTAGCAACCCAGGGAGGCTTGGAACATGGATCTGAGGGCAGAAAATGGCTGCTCAGCTGCTGGGCCAAGCAGTCCTGACGGAGTTACTTCATGCTCAATGTTCACTGTATGTCTGACCTGACAGCAGTTGTGGGCTGTCTGTCTGTCTGAAATTCCCTAGCCCCTCCCCCTGCTCTCCTCAAGAACTCACATCCAGTGTACGGTCACAGCTCCATAAAGGTGATTTACTGATCAATTGGTTCTCGCCGTTTCTGCACAGGGTGCATGGAGGCTGTACTTCAGCATCGTGGGTCCTTATTAAATGTTTTTGTGAACGTGTTTTGGGTTCTGCTTCTCTGTGTGCTGTGGGGGCATGATTCTTCCTTTGATTCCCTTCCCAGGCTCGCTCTCTATCTTCCCTTGTCTTCTCAGCGTGGCTGGGGTCGTCCTTCCATCGTGGAATGGTCTGCCTCACCTCAGGCCTGCCGGAAACCTGGGGGTGGATGCAGGGGACGGGTCTTCGCCATTCGCTGTCTGATCCCAGCTGGGGGAAACAGCAGGTTGAGGCAAACAAGCACAATAAACCCAGCCCCTTGCTGGAGTTGTCAGCTGGCATCTCCTGGTTTCAGTGGCACAAATGCTGCTGCTGTGCAGCCCGGCAGACGGGTCTGATGAGTGTCCAGGTACCCCAGTGTGGTCTGAGGAGGAGGAGGGAAGGGTGGGTGAAGGGCTCTCAGGGGAAGATCTCTCTCCACTGTAGGATGGCAGCGGAGGGGAAGGCTCTGCTCACTGCAGGTTGGCTGTAGTTACACCAAGAACTAAAGTGTTTCCAAGTGCTGTTGGTCTTCACCCTGTGGGGGAGCTGGCAGACTCAGGAGGTGTCAGTGCAGGACCGACCCAGCTTTTTAATATTGGCTTGAATCCTCTGAGTTCAGCTGTCCTTGGAGGAGAACAGCCCCCAGCAAAAGAGTGAAATGGAAGGAGGCCAAACCCTGGTCTCTAAACTACCCCCAAACCATGGGAAAATCTGGATCCAACCTTTGTGACTGGTTCCCCGTCTGTCGTGTGCTGAACCAAAGCCCTGAATACCTCTGAACCTTTGGGATCTATCCCATCTCTATGTAAAGCTGGGTGCAGCTGAGAGACCCTTTGGAAGAAAGGCGGTGGTGGATGAGGGGCCAGCCTCGCGTGTGACGGCTCTGTGGCCTTTCAAGCATGTTTGGGATCCATGGGGATGATGGTGCTAGCAGTATGTACGTTGTTATTATCATTGGCAGTAGGCGTGTGGCAGATGAGCTGCTAGTGCCTCGCTCCAGAGTGCCAGGAATGCGTGTGCGCGTTGCTGGCAGTTTCACCCTGTGCAGCACTGTCAGGGAAAACGCCCTCACTCCTCCCACCGCGTCTCTCTCTCTCTCTCTCTCTCCGGCACCATGATTGTGGTTTTTGTTTTAATACTGTTGCGGGGGGAGGAGGGAACTTCTCCACCCACCCCTCTTCCCTGTCAGATTCTGCTGCAGGAGCAGCTGGGGACTGTGGAGAATCCTGGCTGTCAGTGGATGCAAAGCAAAGGTGGCTGGAATGCCCTCTGTGCTCTCCTGCCTGGGAACAGACATGGGCTGGGCTGGTTATGTGCATCCCAAGGGGTGCAGGGATTGGTGTGTGAAAGGGCAACGTGCTGGGACGCGTCGCAGTGGGCACTGGCTCCACCAGGCTAGCTGGCGGTGAAAATCTTTTGCGTCTCCTCTGCTGGCTTCCATCCTCGTGTTTGGGGGGCTATCGTGAATGCTGGCTTGTTGTGAAGTGATGCCCTTTTCGATGGCCCGTCTTCTGAGGCAGTCTCGCGAAGAGGCTGGAGCTCTCGTACCCTTCATACGCTGCCGCGTTCGGGGAGACTCTAGGGCAAGGAAGTGGGGATTTCCTGGCTGCTGCTCGTGAGGCAGGAATGAAACCTCTTTTTGCTCTTCCATAGCGCTGGTACGTGGGTGGCGACACCGGCTGGAAGCGTCCAGGCAGAGGGCGTGGCGAAGGGAATGGCTGGTGGCTATGACACATTGGCTTCATCAGTGCAATGCTGAGCCCTGTCCTGCTAACTCATCCCCTCTGCCTGCATTTGAGCGAGGGAGCGTGAGGCTTGCATGGGTTTGGCAATGACGGGTGCTTTGGCAGGCTCTGTCTCAGCTGTGGCCTATTGGGGGTGGGGCGGGAGGTTGTGCTGAGCTATCTGAGATTTCAGTTTTGTCTAATATTTGCAGAGCCCGATTCGTGGCGAGGGCCTGTGCTGCTTCTACCGCTCCTGGGATTTGCTGGGGTAATTTTAGCACATTCATTAAGGGAGGAAAGTACATTTTCCCTTTTAATGAGCAAAGCTGCTTACTAAACAGGAAATGGGGTGGGGGAGGAGAAGGGAAACGGGAGGCGGTGGGGGGGGGAATCAGGAGCACAACACTGGTTTTAGAGGTCATTGCTTCTGTCTGGCAGAGAGGAACAAATCAGAGTAATTCTCCAGTGCTGTAGAGTAAGGCTTGTTCAAGGGGTCTGTGCTCTCTGAAGCAGCCAGCCCTGGTCTGGGACAGGACACCGGATTAGATGTGGCCCTCCTGTATGGGGACAGGCGGGATACCTGGGGGGACGACCCTTGCTCTGTTCTGGAAGGGCAGTTCCTGTATCATCCAGCCAGTTTACTCTGATGTGGAATGTTTTTCACTTTGGCCACTTTGCCACATGATAGAAAATAGTTCATGTGTTGAGGCGTTGGCCTAAAAGAACAGTGGGCCAGTGCATTTGCCTCTTCTGCCACTCACTTAATGGGTGCTTTTAGGTGGCCCGCATTTTTCACTAGTCCCCAACATCTCTCCTCGTGGCTCTCTGTGCTCAGTGTGTGGCGCATGGAGACAGGGCCATGGCAGAACTGATGCTCCGTGCGCTCCTTCCTGTCAGCTTCAGTGTCCAGCTCACACTTGCTAGTCAACACAAAGGAGCCAAGAGGATCAAGAAGTCTTCAGTCCAGGGCTTTTTTCGCAGCCAGGGAGCTGAGCCCAAATCCCCTTGTGAAGACCATGGGTCCACAGAAGCCTGGATGCAGGGGAGGGATTCCTGGTGAACAGCGAGGAGCTCGGGGAAGCGGGATGTAAGGGAGGAGGACTTTCCTATGAGGACATAGGCAGGGAAAGTCAAATCTGGGCATGACGTGAGGTGGGCAGAGGTGGACCAGCAGGCTATGTGTCCACCCTTACTTTAAGTTACATCTTCATCTCGAACCCAAAGCACCTTTGGTACCTGGCTGCTCCAGAGAGCCAGCATGAGCCTCGTGTGAACCCATGGCCTTTGCTGCCGGTTTCATTGGGTTAAGCTAGCCGCCCCTGGGATGCGCTGAGGTTGAATGGCCTGAGAACTGAAACCGTGAGAGGGCCACACTCTCACTGGGTTCTCGGTCCATATTGTTATCCAGGGTTGTCCCCAGCTGTGTTTGCGCAGAGGCCTGAGTGTGGTGGAAGTGGAGGCTTGTGTATGTAATGTCAGCTGGAGTTTCCCAGACTCCCTCATTCTTGTGGAGAGGGCGGCCCCTTTTTTCTCTTCCCCAATTTCCTCCCTCCTTACTCCTTTCCTGAAATTAGGGCTACCGCTGGCTAGCAAATGGCCTGGAGAGAGCCACTGTAGGGTGGTTTTCCTACCCAATGATGCCATCTAGTTTCAACTTCAACCCTGAATCTGCTGTCATGACTTTCTCCTGCCGCGTGTCTGCCCCCTGCCATCCTTGGCATTTAGAGGAGAGGTTGGGGAGTCAGTGGGGAAAGCAGCATGTGAGTTATTTTGGGGGTACGGTGCCTTAATGGGCAAGGCTCATTGGGCCTAGGTTACAGAGCAGATTGAACATCAAAGAAGCCACGCACTGTGCTCTTGACGAACCTGGTGCTGGAGAATGCAGTTGGGGTGTGCGTTTCACCTCTAATTTATGCCAAGCATTCGTGTGCGCCCTCTCATTGGCTCCATGCAGCTAATCTTTGGGATCAGGATTTTCAGAGCTGGCAGCATGTTATTAAAATGTGTTTAAAAATGTCTTCCCTGCAGAAATAAATGTGTCAGGTTTGAAATAAAGGGCGCCCATGGAAGGGGGGAGATCAGTGGGCGAAGGAGGGCGGCAGGGTCCGTCCCCAACTGCAGTGTTTTTCTGCCACCAATTGTACTGAATCACAATAATACAGTTTGCAGTTTAATTACAGAGGCTCTTGTTTGTTAGTGTCATTAATCAGGCATCTGGCTTAATTTACCTGAATAAAAATGGCTTTTAATAGTGGAGCCCTTTTTGCTGCTGCTTAATTGAGGGAAAAGCAAACATGCCATTTCCTTTGTGACTAAAGTCCAATTGTTCTGGATCTCGGAAGCCAAACTCCTCTTTAATCCTCCTCTATAAACAAACACACACCTCACCGGGAATGAGTGTGAAGAACATGTTCGGCAGATGCACCTCAATGACTCCATCCATCTTCTGGGAGAAGATGATTCTGATCACCTTACATTTCCTTTCTGCTTTCCTTCACCAAGGATTCCTCAGTGCCCTAGTCATATGCAAACCACTTCAGTTACCACTGAAATGCAGCCACCTCTGAGAAGGGATACAGATGCTGCCTAATAAGGCACATCAGCACTTTAGGAGAGCTGAGGTGAAGAGTCCCACCCAGTTGAAATTGGAAGAGGGAGGGGAGGCAGAATGTAATCACCCAGGCTGGAATTGAGTCTGGATATTAGGGCTAGTACCCCAAAGCTCACCAAAAAAAATACATGAGATTTATAATCACCAGCGGTCTCATCTCAAAGACAGCTGCCTCTGACGTGATGCTGGGACAGTGGAGTATCGTTGAACTGTGACATTTCCACCAGAAGTCACAAAAGAGTCCTAAATCTGTCGTGTTGGTGTTCAACCATTCAAGTGCTCTTTTGACTTATTGTAGTGTACTTGGTCATTATGGGCTAAGCCACCTTTGATCAGAAGGGTACAGGGAAAGAACATCTTATCTGTCAAAGGGGAGCAGAGTGTTTGTTTGGAAGGATTTCCCATGGAAAGTGGTCCTTGGAGGGTCCTGTGAGATATGGGAGGCTGGCTGGCTGGAATGAGGTTTAGACTACAGAAGGTGGAAAGGACTGGTAACATCGGCTATTATTAAGATTGCCCAACACTTCCCATTATGAGATCCTATTTTCAATTGCTTATAACTTTGCCAAATTGTAGCCATTTGAGCTGAAACTTTTTCAAGCAGGCTGTCTGCCTCAGGCTTGATCTTTTCTGGAAAGATTCAGCTAAAACAGTTCAGCTGTTCCCAAGAACGTGGCTAGGGGAAATATGTTGGTTTATCCATGGCAAATAATTCTCTTTTTTTGGCACACCCCTAGTGCCTCATGCTTTGGAGCAGGGACTTGAAATTTGGCAGGCTGGTGGCCTTTGTGTCAGGAAGTGCCTTTTGCTGTCCCTGTGAAAATCTTCCCAAATTTAGCCCAATTAAAATAAGTCTTTGAAAAATCGCAGTTTGTGCACGCTGAGTAAAGATTTCATAGATTTTTAGCAGGTAGTTCCCTTGAGCACACTCACCTCCAGAGCCTGGAATGGTACCTACGATTCCAGCGTTTCACCATTCCTCTGATGTCAGCAACTATCTATGAAAAAACACTGGCAAAGTGTCCCGGGCTCTTCTAGCGCTGCTCCACACAAAGGATGACGACTTATTACTGCTGTTGGTTACTCGGTTAATTCCAGTGACAGAAGTCTGTGTAGTGGCTCTAAAAATTCCAGCTCTGCTGATGCCCTGTGCGGGTGTCATTATGGTGCCATATGATGTAATTTCAGTTTTTCGGTTTGGCTTTAAAAAAAACAAACAAACAAACCCTAGGAAATTACATACAACCGTCCCCTCCCCCAAAACCAAAACAAAACAAGGCTGCCACATCAAACACTCAAATTAGGAATGGTCAGAGTTAAGGTTGCTTGTGGCTAGGCTGGGGTCTTGTGGGTAAAATAGTATGTGATCATGTAACTAAAGACTGTACTATAATGCATGCACCCAGAGAGGCTGAGTGAAGGTTACACAGGCAACTTTAAGTCTGGCATTTCCTATTTTTTGAGTGCTTGACTATGACCCTAAGTGCACTCCAGTGCCGGAAGGCAAGAGGCACGCCAGTATCTAGCACTGAACCTCAGCTGGCCTGACCAGTATACTCCAACTCATGTTATCTGTATCTAACAGGTGTCGTAAAATATCATTTACGAACTGGTAAAACTCTGGTTGTTAATATTATTGCATGGTTTATGCACAGGTGGTATGTGAAAAATTGTGTGATGGAAATGTGTTCTCAAGTATTTTGTGGAGTTAGGGTTTAAGTCAACCTGCCCTAGGCAAAGGAACATGGTCCCACCTGCTTGACTTTGTCTCCAATGTAAATTGAGCAAACAGACAATAAAACACTTACCTAAAAGGTAAACGAAGCCATCAAACTAGTAGCAAGTTGGGGAGATAGTTAAGTAGCTATCTCATGGGGGGAAGGACTGCAAAAATGAACATGTCAGCTCCCTGGTGGACACAGCAGGCTGAGGCCCAAGGAGGGCTTCTTGACTTTGAGGATATAAGCAGAGAGGAAAAAGCCATTTTGGAATCCGTCATGTGAAGAGACAAAGAAGCTGAGAGCTTTGAGCTCTGGGTTGGCTTCTGACTAAGAACTGGCCAGCCATGCTGGAAGAACAATGGTGGTGAGAAAATTACTTTGAACAAGAGACTCCATCTAGTTTAAGTTTGGTTCTAGTTTTAGAAGCATGTTTTCACTTTTGTTTTTAGCCATTTCTGTCTCAGTTCCGTCTATGTGGTATTGCTTAAATGTCTGTGCTGCGTTAATAAACTTCATCTTGTTGTATTAGACCACCACCTCAGTGCAGTGTTTCAAACAGAAGAGTACAATCCTCAGTCAAACTACCAGGCTGGTGCTGGGTACTGTCTCTCCCAAGGAGCAGTGAACTTGATACGGTTTGGTGAGGGCTACAATCAGAGGGGCTGAGCGCTGCCGGGGAGATGGATTTGGGTAGACTTGGGACCAGAGGGGCTGTGGTGTCACCCCAAAAGGAGGAAGCAGGCTGGTGGCAGCCAGGGTGAGGCCATTGTGCTCTGAGCAGGCAGCTGGAGTCACGGCTCTGAGCCATAGCTGCACAGTACAGAAGCACCCAGGGTTGCAGGGCGGGTGTTGACACAACCCCTCACCGGTCTGGGCGAACCCCCAACGCATTACAAGACTTTACAACCTTAATTATGTTTTTAAAATATAGTTTTAAAAAAAAAAAAACCTTCCAGGATCAGGGACCTTACACAACTCACCCCACCCCAGAGTGTGCATATCTGCCTCTGTTGAGCAACGCCTCCCCCATGGCATGCATCTCTCTTCAACTCCCCAGATAAAGATTCTGAGTGTGTGTCCCTGACCACAGTCGCCTACAGATGTTGCCCACAGTGTCACTGCGTTTCCTGCCAGATGTGAACCAATGACAGTGCGTCTCCTCTTCATTTGTTCTCTAGAAGGAGGGAGGCTAAAAGCCGAGAAAAGCAAAGTGCCTCGCGTTAGCGAAGCCATTCCCCCTCTCTGTTTCTCCCTGCCCTAAATTGTAATAACACGATTGTGCTATTTTTGATTCCTTATTTGCGTGTAAAGCCTGTTGTTTTTTTTCTTTCCTCTTTCAGAATCCAATTTTCTCTTGACATTTCTGCCTAATGTAGCTAAACATGACCTTTGTGAAAGGACACTTCCAGCAAGATGTGCTCCCTCCTCTGAATCCCTGTCTGCCTTTCTTCTACATCTGTCTCTCAGCCAACCTCTTTTCCACCCTCCCATCTTTTCTCTGCGGCGGGGGGGGGGCTGCAGTGCATTTACTGGCTAATCTTTCTGTAACAGCGGAATGGGAAGTAGGAGCCGTGGGCTTGTCTAAATAGAGACTGAGTGCGTGGCAAGCTGGGGTGTAAACCTACAGCTCGCTAGCCTGCTGTGCATTAACTGGCTGTATGGACTCTGCGTCTGTGCCCTGAGTTCTGTAATGGGGTTTGATCTGCTGCTGATTGAAACTGTAATAGGTTTAAGTGCACTATGGAACTCTTAGCATGTGGTAGCTGGGTCCACATGGCCCGTTAGTATGCAGCAGGCTAGCGCGTTGTGGATTTACACCCCAGCTTGCTGAGCAGTAAGGGCTGGTCTACACTACACAATGAGGACAGCTTACGTGGACCTCGTTATATCAGTGTCCACGCTACAGCCTTCTTCTCGCTGATGTAAGTGCCCTGCTACATCGACATCATAACTTCACCTCCACGAGGGGTGTGAGGCTTATGTCCGTGTAGTTAGGGCGATGCAGCGTCTTTGTAGACACTGCGTTACTTACATTGCTGTTGGATGTCTTGTCAATTACACAGCTCTCAGCTCCCCACACTGCCCTTCTTAGATTGGTGGAAGCTCTGCTGGTGAGGATGCGCCCCACTGATCCAAGAAGAGTAGTATGGACATGCACCAAAGCAGTAATTAGTGCGGTGGCTGTATGGCGACCTAATATAGGTCGACTTACCTTTCCAGTGTAGACGTGCCCCTGTGTTTCCTTTTAGACAAACCCAGGTTTTCTGCATTGGGAATTGAGGGATCTTTGTTGCCTCCGTGAGATTCCTGCAGTTTGCAGTTCTTTATGTGCAATATGATGTAGCGTGACACATAGCCACAGCTTATTGAAGCAGCAGTGTCCTCGGATTACCGCCACAGAGCTGCATGACACCATGGCACAGGGTGGGGTTTATCCCCCAACCCAAGTGAATGAAGCGTATTTGGGAGGGTTTTCCTTGTAAGCCGCATAGATGTTGCTGGGCTTCAACTGCAGAATTCCAGATCTGACCTCTTCAGGGGAGGTTATCCTAAGTTAAAGCACCACCTCGGACTGTTCTAACCTATGCCGCCAAGAATCTGAAGGGCAGAGAGGCTGCTTAAAGCGACATTTGCCCTCCCACCCCCTTAGGTGCCTTCTGTGCTGCATGTCTCATAGAGCAGGGCTTAGAATCTGCCCCTGACTCTCTCAGGAGAGCTGGATGGGCACCCTGGTTTGTTATTGCAGCATCTCTCAGGCAGGTTGGGTTGCAGAGGCCAGTTTGTTAAGTAGGGTGTCTCAGAAGAGCAGAGACACAGAACAGGTAGATTTGCAGAGGCTTTGTGAGGAAGACTGTGAAAAATTATTCCAAGCTGGAAAGGTAAAATTCCTTCAGGGACTCCTGTACCCAATAAAGATCACTTTGGATTTCTAAGACCCATCCCTTTAAACGCCCTTAGCACTACACTCCTGGCCTCACTGTATATTGCTTTCTTATTTGAAGAGGAATAGCCAAATGAATCTAGTGGCACAAACCCTTCAGCCACCCTCAGGTATCAAACCCACAGTCAGTGTCTCTCTTGTGTCTACTCTTGATGCTGCCTCTTGTTTAGCCTATTTCCGTGAGTCCAATGGGGATCTTGGTGCTTGGTCTATAGCAAACGTAGCCATCTGTAGCTGCCTTCGTGCCTCCTCCTCCTCTGCCCCATATTTCCTCTTTAGCTGGCTGCAGATTTAATGAGGCTCTGGGTCTCTTGTTCATGTCTCTTGCTCTGCGTTGCCATTCACAGTGAACAAGGTCACAGCATGAATGATCTCTGCAGCCAAGAAACCGTTGTCATAGTTGATAAATTGCCATGCCTGTCCAGGCATAGGTGACCAGGGCAATGATGATTCAGATGGGCCAGCAAAGGGGAGGGAAATTAGATGATGAGGAAGGGGTTGGATGGCATGAGAGGCAGAAAAGGGTCAGAGCTTTAATGGGAGGAAGAGAGTTCCAGGAGAGTGGGGCTATTGGTGATTAATGAGGGTGCAGAACCCCACTGCTGAGAAGGGGTAAAGAAAGTCCTGAAGCAGCTCTACTCTGCAAATCTTGTTCACTGGAAGTTCATTGCTGGCATGCGGCGATGGAGCTGGCTTCCTCCCACACTATCAGCACTGGAGGAATGTATTACCTGACTAAAGATTCTCCTGGGCAGGTATTGCTGTCTCTGCAATCAGGGTGGGATCGCAGGTCTCAGGCTTCACTGTGCAAGGGTGTGACTTAAAAGGCCAGACAATGGCTTCAGGGGTCACAGAAGTTTATTGCTAAACTTCTAAATGGAGACCAAACGCAAGGGTCACCTGTGATCCACCCCTACCTCTTGGTTCTTGCTGTAAAATGGGAGTGCGGTTGGGAAGAGGAGAAAGCAGAGTTAATTGGACTCTAATTAGGAGACGGCTTTGGTTCACTTACGCTGATGATTAATGGTTTGACGCTTTTGCCCCTAGTTTCTGCAGCTGGGGTTTTTCATGCTCAAGTTATTGTAGGTGCAAAAACTTCAACTTGCCTGTCTGAGCTGAATTTGTGTGTCTAGACTGGGCTGCCAGGTGTGTAGCTGGGATGTGCAAAACTGTGAGGTCTAATTTTTGAATGTGGGTTGAGGATCCATTGAACATTTTGCCTGTTACAAAATTTAGGTTCTTTCTTTTTCTCTTCATCTTAAAATGAATTAATAATGATGATAATAATAATATAATATATAATATAATAAAATAAAATACAGGCTACCCTTCCATCTGTGTGTATGTGTTTGTGTGTCTGTCTGTCTTTCTCTTCCTCATAGTCTGTCTCTTAGAGCTAGTCTTTGACCCCTGTTTGCTGTATCTCCTGTCTCCAACTCTTTTTTTATCCTCCTCCTTTTTGTCTCTTTCATTCTTTTACTTGACTCTGTAGACACAGGCACTTGTTTGCAAAATGTTGCCAGAGAGAAAAGAGGTCACACTTTTGTAGTTCAGGAGTTCTAGGGGGTCGTTGCTCTTAGTTGCTATAGCAGCAGCCCCTTTCGGAGTGTGTTATGCAGGACCTAATGGGATACTGTTAATATACAAATCCTGTCTATTTAAAATTTCCCTTCTATGTGTTAACTGTTGACACTTTAGACTATCATTAGGCATTTTTCTCACCATGCAGTTTGTTTATCTCTTGCATTTCACTTGAGTTTGGAGAGTGGAACCAGACTGAGCAGTTTTCCTTTATTTGTAGCTGGTTCCCTTTCTGGTTCTCAGACCTGGTTGCAGGCGATTGTTTTGTTTGTTTTCATATTCAGAAAATCAAAAAGGAAGGAAGTCGTCTTTCCACATTCAGTCTCATTAAAATATTTTTGCTAAACATTAAATTGGAGCCTTTGACTATGTGCTAGCCTCCCTGGAGCGGTAAACTGTAGAGAAAAATGAGGAGCTCTGAGGAACCCAGTAGGGTCTGGTGCAGAGGGAATTATTGACCATGAATTCTTTCTCTTGTTAATTTTCAGAGACCTCTCCGGTAACCGGCTCACTACGCTGTCATGGCAGCTCTTCCAGACACTGAGACTTTTTGAACTGTAAGTTCCATCCTGGAGGGATCTCCTGGGAGGTGGAGAGTGGGGGTAATAAAAGGAGGAGGTGGTTATGAGTATTTTTCCCCCAAAAGATCAGTTTTGAAACCTCTGATACAAGAGTGTGAATAATTATCTAAAATTCCAGAGGGCAGAGTGAATTCTGGAAGGGGTTCCGGGGCATGGCAGCACCAGAGCAGAGCTGCTTCTCTGGTAACTTCATAACATCTTGTGAATTGATGTTTGGGACTGAGGATAAAACCATTTCTGGGTTTATAATTGGTTAGCTAAATGCTAGGCCAGATTTTGAGTGGACCTCCTTCAGGGCCGGGTCCTGTGAGATGGGGAATGTCCTCCAGTCCCATTCATTTGCAGGCTATGGTTGGTTGTATGGGATAAGTCATCCAAGTGTGGATGGGTGCGTTTTGTAAGGGATGCTGGCTGTAATGGTGGGTGACTCCACATTTCTTGAATAACCAAGGCATCTGCCAGATCCTGTATGGGAGATAGGCTACTCTTTCTCCTGGGGAGGGCTGCAGCCCACTGAATTATTGATAAAGCATTTTCCGCTGCGTCTGAAGAGTAAGTGGACATGAAATCAATGGAGCACTACCCTGGTGACCTGTTTTGTTGAGTTTTAGAAATAGTTGTTCAGTGGACATAAAAAAAAATATGTAGGATTTATCCCAGAGGATGATGAGATATCCCATTCATCCTCACCTGTGATCAATATAGCTGTAAGCTAGAAGTGACTTATGAAAGAATAATGACAGTCTCTCAAGTGGGAGTAAATGTGTTATCACCGCTGTTACTGCAGTGCATTTTATTTCTGTCAAATTGTTAAATGAAAAATACTAATAGTGATATTAGAATATAAAGAAACACCCATATGGTGGGAATCTGGCTTGCAGAGTTAAAACGCTGGCTTTGGAATTTGTCTCTGCACTGATTGCAGCTCAAATCAGTTCCAAATCCTGGCTCAGGTTACAAGTTTAAAAGAGGTGAGTGGCTTATCGTCTTTGGTTTCCATTTTTTCTCACTGCACCATCTGGCACAATTCAGATGAGTGGTTTCTAGCCAAGAGAGGCCCAGGAATGGGAGAGCAACGGGGGCTGCCGCTTAGGACTGAGGTGCTTTGGCAGAGTGGGAGAGGCCAGGTCTGGAATAATGGGGTGCTGCATACCAAGCTTGGGGTGCAGAAATCTTTGGAGTCAAAGCTAGAATAGGGGTGTGCTGCAGATCAGTGTGAATATTCTCAATATTAATTTGTTTTCCAATGGTTCTGTCCCATTTGGTTATATTGCACTTCAAGTGTATCCCATGTCTATAATCCCACATCAGGCCAACACCAGCAGTGATGAAGGCTGAGGATTCTTCAGACTAGGGCAGCAAAATATAGCCAAGAAATGTCTTTCTTGTCCTACATCAGGAATTTGGATCTGGTTAAGTTGGCTTCATGTTGTGGCAGCAGTGTAATTCATGACCATATCTATCATCCTTACTCTGTCGGCTGATGATCCAGTGAGCAGTATGAAGGAGGAGAAGGGAAGTGGTGTAAACAGCCTGGTTCCTTTTGGAGCCACTTGCAGAGTGGTTTTCTAGGAGGTAGTGAGCCTGGGCTGGTGGGAGATGCAACATGGAGGAAGTTGCGGGGGATGAAAATATTAATGAGATGGAGGGAATTGGCATTGCCTTTATGAAGAGATGTGGTGTTCGCTGTCCCTTAAGAATTATAGATGGATAAAGCTTTGGGCTCTTCCAGTGCTGGGAAAGTTTTAACTCCCATGTGTGGGCTGCTCCAGCCATCCCAGTGGCTCCTAAAGTGAAACCCATAGGGGTTAACTCTTTCATGTCCCGGAATCGAGAGAAAGGGCCTCTGTTATGCCAATGAGGGATGTCTTCCTTTGAGCTGAGTCAGAATCAGCAGACAGTTCAGATCCTTGATGAACAAATTCCACAGCCCTCTGACTATGATGCTTCTCATCAGAGGTTTCTAGATGGGATCCTGCTCACCAACAACTTTCCGTCCAGCTGGGCAACGGTCAGGCTGGTGGTCAGCAGTAAGACAGGGCAGGGATGCTCCAGGAAGTCTGGAAGAGGGAGGGGGAATGTTTGTTAGATGCCCATTAGAGATCCAGTGTTGTGGGAAGTGTGCTTTGAGCACCTCCTTGGGGATAGGAATGAGGCTGGCATGGGTTCTACAGAACTCGAGGTGTGGCTGAGAGAAGACTGAAATGGGGTGGAGATCAAACTACAAGGCTGAATAATCAAGAATGCAAAGATGCTAGAGAGTGAGGGGGAAAGAGTGAACTGAATAAATATATTTCATGCAGCGTTGAGCCCTGAAGCTCAGAGGGCAAGATCAGTGCAATGAGGAATAAATCTCCAGCAGGCTGGGGAGAGGTTAATGACTGATGGACAAGGAGAAAAATAACATTTAAAAATCCTAGGAGGATCCGTAAGTAGAAGACAGTTATGTCATGTCAAGCTACAAGATGTGGTTACGGGGCTTGGCAGGGGGATGGAATACACGGTCCACACAAGGTGAATGGTGTAATACTGGTGGAGGCTACAGAGAAAGCTGCAGCATGATGTTGGATGAGAACCTGAAGGTGAGCCAAATCTCTCTTGAAAGAAATAAAGTAATGAAAAGAGAAGAAAGATGCAGAGAGACAGCAAGCGTGAGAAAGGCAGGTTGAGCAGTATGAGCTCTGTAAGGCCTTGGGGAGGCAGGAGAAATATTACAGAAGACACAAGAACACATGTTAGCATGATGTGTGCTATCCTCCAGAGCGATGGGAAAATAGGAAGATGAGATGGGGACAAGCTGGCCTTCTAATGGCAACAGCTGCTGCTGCTCACGGCCAAAGATGGAGCGGTGGTTAGTGAGAGGACAGCCGGCAGAGTAGGCAGCCCCAGCTGGTAGGAGGAGACTTGTCACTTGAACATAACCAGGCAAAAATGAGTGTTAGCTTTTCAGGGCATCAAGAGGCAGAAATGGCTGTGCAGGCAAAGATGCCCCCTGGGGGCCAGCTGAAAGCAGTGGAGCAAATGGTAAACTTTGGAAATGGTGGGATGTGACAGATGTGAGACCTGGGAAGTGTAAAGAGTTCAACTGACTGTACTGAAATGTGCCAGACAAGCATGGGCTATTTCGAACACTACGTGTTAAACGGGTTTCCTGGGAAATCCCTGGGGAGTGTTTAATGCAATTGGCACAACTGTGGTTTTGCAAGAACCCAGCCTTTTGACTGAAGATCAAAAGCTTGAGCTGTATGACGAAATAGCTGATCTGCCTAGCTTTTGTTCTGGTTGCTGATCTAAAGATTGATATGACCACAGGGAAAACCCAGCTATGGGGTTTCCAGGACTGACAGCTGCCAGAGCGTAGGTTGGAGTTGGGGTGACCCTGGTCAGCTTTTAGTATGCCTGTAGGTTCTTTTACTGTGTTTTTTATATGCTTTCTTTGTAATACTTTAGCTTTTAAGAATAAACGTGCTTACTTAGAAGGAGCTGTGCGGTAACTTATTGCTGCTGGCAACACATTGCTCATAGTCCTGGGGGAGAGAGCAAAGCGCAGGCATGGCCATGTAGGCAGACTGGCTTGCTGAGGATATCCATGTAGATCAGAGAGCTGTGCAGTCTCAGAAGTCTCGGTCAGAAGGGAGTGAGATGCAGGTCTCTGGCCAGGAAAGGTTGCAGCTGGGAGCCCTCGAGGGACATGGAGAGGGCAATGCAGGTGTAGTTACCCTGAAACTGTGACAGGGAGGCACGGGAGAGAGGCACTGCAGTGGACGTGGCATGTAATAGACAGGGCTAGGGAATGTAAGGCCTGACACAGCCATTCAGCAAACACTGAAGAGGAGATAAAGCTGAAATAGTAACATGAGGATCATGCTGCCCTGTGAGATCTCGCTGACGTGGGAATTTCCTGAGGAACTCCAGGCTTCAGTGGCTTGATGCCTGCTGTGTAGCCATAGAGGCAACAACCTTACTGTTGGAATGTGTAGATTTTTGCAGGCCAGGGCTTCTTTTTCTTTGGCCAAAGCCAACCTTCTCCCCTGCTGACTGTTATCTAGGAGGCCGTGCAAGAGGCCATCTCCTACTGATGATTTCTACATGTTCCCAACTCCTGCTGGCGCAGGGAGTGAGCAACTGGTTCTTGGCATCAAACATATGGCTGTTCCCTTTTAGGACAGGATGACTTTGTATGAATACAATACAACACATTACAAAGGAAAGTCCTGATCAAATCCTGTTCAGCCATCACCATTGGGACTTGAGAAACAAGAGGTTTGGTACCAAAATGTACATTCTCCACTCCTGGAAAAAGCCATGTCTGGGGATGGCTTGTGGTGAGTCAACCCCTAGCTCTCACAGGCTCAGGCTGACCTTGAATGGCAGGTTTCCAGTCAGAGGATGTGCCACTCTTGTGAGCCTGTAGTGTGCTGAGCTCGGGGAAGCCTCAGAAACATGCAACAGCTCATAAGCATGGGACTTACGGCCCTTGTTATCCAGAGGTCACAGCTGGATTCCTCTGTCATGCCCTTGGAGAGCCGGGGGCTGACATTTCAGGTGAGTTTTGGAAAAAACCTGCCTCAAAAAACTGACCTTCCCAAGGCAGCGAGAGAGCCAAACCTTCTTTGATTCAGTCGCATCTTTCATTTTATAAAACCTTGGCCTTATGGGCACCTCCTCCTGCACCCAGACCTTCAGTCCTTCTAACGCCATCTGTAGCTGCCTCATTGCCCGGCAATACATTTCCATAGTGCCATTGCGAGAGGTGTCGGTGCTGATGGAGCTCAGCGGGGTCTCTGCTAATATCATGAGCACAAGTTAATTTCACATGTGTCTGTTGCTCGAGGACTTATTGCCACCGACAGTCACGCTAATGGAGCTAGCGATACACAAGAGGTGCTTCCCTGCTGGGGTGCAGAGGACTAATTCAGCAACCAGAAACCATGCCTCGCTCTGTAGATTAAATCTCCCCTTCTGGTTCCATTCCTTGCCACCAGGGGTTCTGAATTGATGAAGCGAGATATTTTTCCTTCTTTGCTGGACACTCTGATTCACTTTGAGGCTCAACAAAGCAGAGTCAGAGTCCCTACCTGGGAGAGTGCTTTAAGCTACAAGCATACAAAACCTCAGCCTTAATTTTAGAAGACCCCCCCAAAAGCAGACAGTGGGGAAAAAAGGCCCAAATCTGCTGGTTAGGAACTTTGCTACAGGCACGTTTACTTCACCTGGGGGATCGTGTAGTGAGCTTGCAGAAGCAGTGGCAGGCTGTCAGTGTTTGGCATGCCCCACGCAGCTGCGTTATTCGTGAGAGAAGAGTTCTGAGGTGATCACGCATGCGAAACCATGGTCATCCCAGAGCATTCGGGGGGAGGGGAGGGCTGTGCATCTCCATGCTCATTGCTGGTGTTGGGAGCATGGCCTCGGGGGTAATGCCCAAAGGATCTGGGCCAGGGGGTCCCAACCCATGACTGATGGGCCAAAAGTGGCCTGTGGGGTCTTCCAAAGTGGCCCGCTGCTCTCCTCCCGCTGGCTGCAGAAGGGAGCTGCTGCCTAAGGACCCAGGCAGAGCCTGTTTCCCTGGAGCTAAAAGACAGGGAAGACTCCTTGCTGCAGCCAGGGGGATGGGAGATCAGCGCACCCTCCCCCGGCTGTAGCAGGGAGCATGACAAAGCGCTCTGCCTGTGTCCCTAGGTGCAGAGGTCCCGGCTGGAGCCAGAGGGAGGGGAGCACTGATCTCCTGTTCCCCTGGCTGCAGAAAGGAGCCGCTGCCTAGGGACCCGGGTGGAGCGCATGGGGCTACAGGATGTGTGCGGTTTGCCTGCTGCAACCAGGGGGACCCATTTGGCTGCAGTGGAAAAGGAGGGGTGGGGGGGCTGCTGGCGGAAACTGTTGGCCCTTCAGGGTTGTAAAAATGATATCTGTGACCCTCCAGCCAAAAAGTTTGAGAACCACTGGTCTAGGCCCTGCATTGTGTGATGGGGTTCGGAGGCTTGGCTGAACCAGTCAGCTGCAGCACTTGCAGTTTCTGTTCCATGCTGGGGAAAAATCATTGGAAGCTGCTCTGTTGTGGCTGAAGCTCAACTAGAGCCCTTATTCCCAGTGTTACAGCTGGGATTGTGTTGCATCTGTGAGGGCAGTTATTTGTGCTGGAGTATAGGGGGGTGAGCCACAGGTGTTCCGACCAGCACCTTTCCACTTAGTGTAGACAGGGACTAGGCATCCTTTGCTGACTTTCTCCTTGCTAACTGCTGCTGCGTATATTTCTGAGATCTTCTTCCTAGGTGCCCCTCCAATCTCCTGGCCACCTAGAGCCTTCCCGCCGTACAAGCGTGGGATTGCATTACATGCCATTCATGTGTATTCACATGGGACTTCCTGAAGATGAGTCGTGTTAAGTCTGAGCCTGGCAGTGGGCTGGGAATACCTCCAGCCTGACTATACAAGTTAAAATGCCCTTTGAATCTTCTTGTCCTTTCCAGGAGTAAAATGTGCCGAATACATCTCATGAGAGAGAATTCTCAGCATTTAGATCTTGCTGCAGCTCCGATACGGCTGTTAAGCATATGGCAGCAACTAAGTGAAATTAACTTCCAGAGGCGGCTGAGGAAAGGGACCGCAGTTGTGGAGGAAATGTGCTCCCTCTCTAAGTTGCAGCCTCACAAGGAGGGTAGCTTTTCTTTCTGTGATGGTCATGCATCCCTTCGTCATTCTGGTACTAACACCTCTGATGCTTCCATTCTGCGGGCCTCACTTTAAGAATGATGTGGGCAATTTGGAGAGAGTCCAGAGGACAGCAACAAAATGATGGAAGGTTTAGAAAACTTGACCTCTGAGGAAAAGTTAAAAAAAAACCCATCTGGTCATGATTTAGTTTTGAGAAAAGAAGACTGGTGGGGCGGAGGTAACCTGATAACAGTCTTCAAGTATGTGAAGGGCTGTTATAAAGAGGACTCTGATCAATTGTTCTCCATGTCTACTGAAGGTAGGACAAGAAGTACTGGAAGTATCTCCAGCAAGGCAGATTTAGATTAGATATAAGGAAAAACTTTCCATCTGTAAGGATAGTTAAGCATTGGAATAGGCTTCCAAGGGAGGTTGTGGAATCCCCATCATTGGAGGTTTGGAAGAACAGGTTGGACAAATACTTGTCAGGGATGGTCTAGGTCTACTTGGTCCTGCCTCAGCACAGGGGGCTGGATTTGATGACATCGTGAGGTCCCTTCCAGCCTGACTTTTCTATGATTCTTGTCACATAAAGCTGCAGTTTCTTCCATCCTCTTGTCATCTTAAAGCCTGATAATGGCATTGGAGTAAATTGTCTCTTGGGCTGAGATTGGATCTGGGACATTAGGCGTCCTAGTGGGTGCCTTCTTGCTGGACATACAGTGGTTGCCATTGAAAAATCAACATGTGCCAATAGGTACCATGCTGTTGCCAGAGCTGTTTCCTTTTCGCACATAGGGAGAAAGCTCCGTTAATCTCAAGTACTACTCCCAGCAAGTACTGCCTTTTTATTGGTAAGCACTGTAGCTGGAATGCTGGGTGGCCTGGTGGCTGAGTTATCTCTGGAACGCTGGCCAGCGCAGCAGGTATCCTACCACTGTAGTAGCCAAGCTGGGCAACTATAATCCTTTTCTTGCAGAGAAATGATTGTTTTTCACACCCCACTGGGGTGCATGGCACGTTTCAGGTGAGTCAGAGAACCTCCCTGTTCTGCCCTGATGGCAAAGATTGACTCTTTATCGGAGACTATCCATGGGCTACAGTAGCTGTGGGGAATAGAACAGAAGGGAATGCTACTCTTAGGTGCATTGTTGTAATGATCAGGCAGGAGCCCTGCGTCTCAATAGGGCCCTGGCATGAAGCTGAGTGAGCAGCAGAAAGAAGCATTCCAGAGGGGTAGCCATGTTAGTCTGTATACAGCAAAAACAACGGGAGTCCTGTAGACTTTTGCTAGAAAGAAGCATGTTTCAGTTACTATGCACAGGGGAGTGAGTGCAGCAGCAGAACAGCCTGGGTGTCGGAATCCCTGTCTGTAACATAGAGAACGTATCTTCCCCTTCCTGTGACTCAGCTGGCCTGGCAGCATGGGTTCAAAGCGAGGGGAGCGGGTGTCTCCAGCATGCCAGGAGCGCTTTTGGGAAAAGCATAAATAGAGCAAAATCAATAGATCTATCTAAAAAGCAGCCCTGTCCCCAGAGTGGCAAAGTGCCAGCTGCTGATGGCACTCAGCGTGTCCAGTCGATGAGTGGAGTTAATTTGTGCAAAAGGTCCCCTGGGTGCCTCGATTAGGGGGAGTTACATCACTGACTTGGGGGCAGGTTGTTGGTAAATTCTACCCTGAAGTGTGCTGCTCCTGTATTATTCATGGGGCTTCATGAATTATGCATGGGCCGGGGAGACTGCACTCTGTTACTTACAGATCTGCCCCTGAAGTGTTGTGAGGGCAGCTCTCGCAGGCAACCTGATTTCAGGGCCATGTTTCCAGTAGAACAGATTTTCCCCCTCTTCTAGCCTTCCCCTCCTCTCTTCCGAGCCCCAGAATGTAACTCACGTTAGCAAACCTGCTGTTAGCAGAGCCCAGAACTCCTGACCACCTGCCGTCCCACAGCTCTGCCAGCATCATGTGACCTCCCCTCCCTGCACATGGCTGACATCCCCTCGCACTGATGGGAGGTTCCTATGTATCAAGGGGAGTGTGGACTGCAGCTCCACAGCCATGAGGCAGTGAGTTCAAGGCCTATTTTGCTGGGGCAGGGTGCTTTAGTCATGCAGTGCGGGGTACTATGTGCCCCCAAATCCCTGGGACTGGTCCTGTCTTTTCTCAGCCTTTTCCTGCTAGATTGCTAATAGGTCCCCAATTTTTGTCTTGTGTAAGTTTCTTGAATCTGTATTTTAAAGGGTGTAGGTTCTTGTGAGGGGAGAAGAGGGCTAGTCCTGACATGCTTCCTACTGTCCAAATTGAGCTGGATGTTTCTACGAAAATGATCAGCTGTGGAGTATCGAACTATGTGGACACTGAAAGGGACATTGCCCGGTTTCAGGATCAAGATCTTTTGAGAAAATGGGGGGGGAAGTTTCCATCTCTCTTTGCACTTAGAGCTTCAGCAGTACTGTAGTGGGTCCCGTTCGGAACGTTATCACTGCCGTCAGAATCCGGTGTGTGGCTGCTGGGGTATGTAGCTTTTTTTTTTTAATGAAAATTTAAATTTTGCAGGACAAGATGGAGGAAACCAGAGGAGTACTGGCATAGTGCCTCTGGCAGGACCAGCTTAGCCAGCCTCTGGTGCCCAGGGGAACAAAGATGTAGATGTCGTGTGTGGGGGTGTTTTTGTTCTTGCTGAATCTTTCATAACTTCAGAGTTGGAAGGGACCCTTCCATTTTCAGCTGGCTGAGTCTGCACTTTACAACTCCTGTGCCTCCTGATTTCTCTTGGCTTTTAGTTGTGCCTGTGCTGGGGAATTCTGTTGTGTCTCTGGCTGAGTCCTGAAGACCCTCTGTGACAGAATAGACCCCTGTGTTCACACCCTACAGGCTGTTGTAATCATGTTTGTATAAGGTATGCCTTGTGCGGTATCATTTAAAAACTCGTCATTTGCTGATGAATAATGTCATGGCAAAATGCACATAGTAGCAGTATACGTGAAGTTATAAACATAAGCTGAGATCATGGCTAAAAGTATGTTTTCCAGATAAGTCTAGGGAGTGGCCAGACACAGAGATAAAGGGCAAGATGATGCCTCAGCCAGGTGTAAGCAAGGCTGATGGAGCATTACCTGCTAAGTGGTCATTCTTTGGCAGGAAAGGGGGCAGGGACAAAAAATTTACATCTTTGCAAAGAAACCGCATGGAGTTTCCTTCCACACAGACTCTGCCTGTTGCCTTGCTCCCAACTGCAAATGCTTCTCAAAGGGGGGACAGGACTATAAAAAGAAGGGGCAGACAGACCAAGACCCCTCTGTCTCTCCCTGCCCATCACATTCATTGCACCTGAAAAGACAAAGGAAGCAACAGTTGGACTCTGGAAGAGGGGTCCTGACTTAAAGAGTTTGCTCAGTAAGACTGCTGAAAGCATGTGGTGAGAAAACTTTGCTTTGAATTGAATCCAGTTAGGTTAGGTTAGGCACCAGTAAGTATTTTTTCTTTATTTTTCTTGTAACCGTTTCTGACTTTCGTGCCCCATTACTTGTACTCGTTTAAAATCTGTCTAGTTAATAAACTTGTTTTAGTGTTTTATTTAATCCAGTGTATTAAAGTTGAAGTGTCTGGTTAACTATTTAAGGTAATACGATAGCATATTACTCCTTTAAAGGAAGAATGGACTTAATATATTTGTACTGTCCAGGAAAGGGCTGGGCAGTGCAAGACGTACATTTCTGGGGGACGATCTGATACCGAGGGTGTGTTGGGGTCAGCCTTGTAATATAGCCACTGCTGGTGAGAGCCAAGGTCTGGCTGGCTGGCTGGCTGCAGCACACACAGACATAGCTGGGAGTGCCTCACAGGGTGGAGGCAGTTTGTGAGCAGCCCAGGGTGGAGGCTACAGCAGCATGGCTTTGTGAAGGGCCAGGGTGACACAGCCCCCCACTAGTCTGGATTGTACCCTGGTATGTCACATCCTCGCTCATATTTCTCCATGTTACATCCTCCAATAGCCCCCTGTTCTTATCCCAGTGGCCATCTTTCCAGCCAAGCAGGGCTGGGTTAACATCCCCCTTTAGGAACAAAAGACCTCACGTCTCCGAGGGGAATGGCAAGGGTTTTTTTTAAAAATGTAAACAAAATGGTTAATAGGCTAGAAAATCAATAATAATAAAATTATCTGTATATAAAACATGTGCAAGTGTGTTTTCAGTGAAGTCTATTAAAGACAGAGCTCCCTCCCAGCCAGGTCAGTGGGTCCCAGCACAGCACTGTTTGATTCAATTAAAATGCATGATACTCTGTGTGTTAACTGGTGTCCTAGATCACCAGCAGCTTCGTTTTATTACAGTAAGAGGCAATATTAAGGACAAGAGCTGCCAGCTTTATTGAGCACACTTCCCAAAAGGGGCGTACTGGGATTTTATGACACAAGATACAAATATTTCTTTAAGAGAAAGGAGTCAAGCCTGCTTCCTTTGTTGTGTTAGGTGGCAATGATGTTCAGCATGGTGACAACCATGTAGTCCTGGGGCTTTTCAATGCGTTACATGGATGTCAAATGTCAGGACTCCTGTGAAACCCAGACGCCTGAATTGGGGGTGTGTGTGTTTGTGTGTAGAGTGCACACAAGTGAGCGACAACTGTCCCATATGGCTAACATGTAGTAGAGATTATCTTTTAGCTCAACCCAGTATTATTCCAGTCCAACACGCGTGCGCACACATGCTTCCACCAATGCAATTCCATTCTAAACCTCAGCATCCATTGTTATTCCAGCCCTTACTCTTTCTGCCCTTGAAACTCTGTCATCATGTCTGCCTGCCCTCTCCCTCTCCAGCCAAATATCCGTCTGGCTTTGAGAGTGCTTACAATGTTTTCTTTTGTGTCCCGAGGTGGCATTTGAACCTTGGTTTCCAAGGCCAAAAGTCTAGTATAGTAACCGGCTGCACCACCAAGCTCCTTTTCTCCCCTTGCTGCTCCGGGGAGTCTATAATCTCTGCCAGTCTATAGAGACTCATGTGAGCCTTGCGACACATGGCGAAGATGACCCTTGTGTCTTACAATTGGCAGCTCTTCCACGGAGAGCCAGATAACAGCGGTAACCCATTTGACCTCACCCCTTGTTTCTCACATTCTCTTTGCCTGTAGGAAACTCGAAAGAAACCTCTTTAACTGCAGCTGTGACATCCGCTGGATCCAGCTCTGGCAGGAGAAGGGTGACGCGAACCTGCAGAGCCAGGAGCTGTACTGCATGAACATGGAGGCTGTTGTCATTCCCCTGCAGGAGATGAACATCACCCAGTGTGGTAAGTAGTGGTGGACCATGGCTCTCCACAAGGCAGGAGGGGTCCCGGCACCACCCTCTAGCTGCCCTCAGGAGGGGGGGGTTTGTACCTGCAGGGAGGATCATGAGGCCTGGGGGGGAGGCACAAAGGCAGGCTTGGCTGTGCCCCCTACCCCTGCACTTACCCGCCACGCAATGCCTGCCTCTCTTGCTCCAGCCCTCTAGCCTGGCACTGGCTCAAACGAGACGGCCTCATTCTCTGGCCTGGTGGGAAGGCCGGCCCTTCACGACGTGAAGGGGGTGGGGGACACTGGAAGGGATGGCGCCCCACATCCCCTGTGTGTCGTGAAGGGCCAGTTTGGCGCCCTCCTTTCCCCCCCCCCCACAGGACGGCGGCTGGGGGCCTAGCCCCGCTGCCCCCCGCCTGGTATGCCACTGGTGGTAAGGAAAGCCCTGTGCATGCTCAGGTTTACCTTGCTGCCAAGGCTAAAGACAGAGGAGGCCAGAAGGGCCCCTCATTACTGTTCCCTGTCCTTCAGGGGGTGCTCATTGACAGAGAAATGTGGTTTAACCCCCCCCCCCCCCCAAATACTGCTTTTGTACAGAGTCTGATTGACTGATTGAACGTACTGATGCAGACTACCAAGAGAAGTAAGAGGAAGCTTTCTGAAATAGATTAGAATAGTTTATGAGCTACAAATGGCATCTCCAGCCCTGCTTGCCAATAACCGCAGTAGCAGAGCTGAAACTGAAGAGGCAGCAGACTTAAGTGTGAATGAAGAGGAGGTGTTGGGAAAAGGGGCAGCGCTGAGTTTGTTTGTTGCTCTTGGAGCCACCCAAAAAGACAAGCAAGAAAGCGGAAAAATATGCACGTCCGTGCGCACACACATACACTTAAAAGATTGCTATTTAATACGTGCACTAACTGAAAAATGATTTAAAAAAAAAAATCAAGCTGCCCGTGTCCCTTTAATATAAGTGGTTTCTAGTCTCTGTGAAACAGAAAGATAACCACATGAAAATATCCTCTCTCCAAAAGTGGACAATTCCTTCTGCTTCAGGCTAAGATATGGACCAACCACAATGCACCTTGCTTGCTAATATGATGCCATTGGGGGAATTTCTTCATGAACCGAGCTGATGTTTAGCTAATGCTCTGAAGCATGAGGCATAATATTCCTAGTTCAAGTAGGGAAGGTCGTGCACCAAGAACAGAACAGTGAAGGAAGCTGTAGACAAGAAGCTGCCAAATGAACAGTGTGGGGAAAAAAGATAAACTTTTTTTTTGTTTGTTTGTTTTTTTTTAATTTTACAGCTTTCTATTCTGGAATTTTAGGGTGTTTCTTGTAATAATAATAGACACACAATTTTCAGCTGGAGATATGGCATATTACTTTTCAAGTTTGTAGTGTCTCTTTATTCTAACTCTTCTTTGTTAAAACATGGGAGTGGGCTGAAATATCTGCAGGTAGGTGAACTAAAGAGATTTGAGAGAGAACTGTAATTTCCTCTGCAAATGAGAAGAATAATCCTCAATGATTAGAAAATCCTCAGTAAGCAAGGAGAGGGGGAAGGAGGGGACTTCTACTACTATTGGATGTGAGAGAATAACATGGTGTTTATGTACATAAATCTCCTGGGTTTATATGGTGAACACTCCACTGACCCGCAGCCTGTAATGATCCCCCAAAAATAGAGAGAAAGCAGGAAAAGAAGGTGCCCATCTAAGATCTTTCCTTCTGAAGGAATCTTTCATTTCAAGATTTAGTGGGCAAGGATCCAAATGACTCAAAGAATTTTTCAGTGAGGCTTACTTTATCCTTGCATTCTGGCCTGGAAGGTGGTGTAACTACTGTAGTTCAGGCTTGATATGTGGATTGTGGTGGAATATGGGCACTATACTAGGCTCCTGCCCAACTCCCACTGCTTTGTTGATGCTACTCAAGAGTGAATTGCAACCTCTCCTGGGCTCTCCATGGGGCTTGGCCAATGCATCTCAGTCCTGATCTCCAGCACCTTCGCTATTCCTAGTGACTCTTCAGACTCCGTGATCCCACAGAAACAAGAGCAGACCCATAACTGAATTCACTTTTGATCGGAGTCAAAGTTCGAACCCAAGTCTTCAGAAGAGAGAGGCCATTGCACTGACCCGTTGCCTTCTATTCCCGTCTCGTTCATTCAGGGCCCACTCTCTTCTCCCTGTAGACATGCTGCAGCCCTCGGTGCCCTCCTTATGCACGCTGTGCCCTGTCACCCTTCTGGCTATCACCCTCCCCTCTGTATGGCAGCTGGCACTGTCTCTTGCACACTGTGTGACTGTTTGGTGCTTGGGTGACTCAGCAGGACGGAGGAGTATGTCAGAGCTGCTATAAATCAGTATTTCTTTGGCACCTTGGAGGGAAGAGCAGGGGTGTCTTTCATTAGCAGAGATGCTGTTAATAGGAGGACACGTCCCTGGTCATCTTCTCTTGATTGTTATAAATTAGAGCGAAACGTTCTCTCTTCCCCTTAAGCACCAGGAGCTCTATGCCCTGTCCTAGTTCAGGCTGGATCTCTTGCCAGTGATTCCTTAGCCCAACAGCCTCCTTTCCTTGTAGAAGTGGCTTTATTCTTCCCAGACCTCTGCACCAGCCCAGGGCACAGGTGCAAGGAGCTTGGGGAAAAGAGGAGAAGGGACATAAGGGTTTGGATGGCAACTAATAGCTGGACAGAACTTCCTGACTTGTGTGCAGTGTCAGAATTGCAAAGTGCAGAGAAGATCCATCCACCTGGCGAGGTCCCCAATGTCACCCATCCTTCCCAGCACAAAAAGGCCAACTACTCGCCACCTCCGGTGTTTTCCCCTTCCCGACCTTCATGCAGACATTCAGGGTGGTGCAGGCTGTTTTTCTGTAAGGTGAAGCCTGCTTGGGGGATGGGGCTTGTGAGGATCAGAATCCAGGTGCCTGTGCCCTGTGTCTTGGCTGGCCAGGGTGTCCTAAGTATCCTAGTGTTTGACTCCCTTAGATCTGCCCGAGATCAGCGTCAGCCACATTAACTTGACTGTGCGGGAAGGTGAGAATGCTGTGATAACCTGCAATGGCTCAGGCTCACCGCTGCCTGACGTAGACTGGACTGTTGCAGATCTGCACTCCATCAATACTCATCAGGTAGGAGATCAAGGGACTTGGGAGGCTGGGCCTTTACTGCCCTTGCCAAGATCCATCGCCAGGTGGTTAACATGCAATGAAGCAGTTGGGGTGCTGGCCTTAAGGATTTTCTGGGCCATTGTTTCCTTTGTGTTCCATTTTAATGGGGGCAGGATGGGTATTGAGGATCGCCATGGGAGAGAAGTGAGATGCAGCGATTATTTAAAATGGACTGTATAGTCCACACTAGCATCAGATTCGGAACCCTGGGTTAGCAGAGTACTAGAGGGTGGAGTGCAGATATTGAATCCAGACAGGAAAGCAGCTCTTTCTGTGGGCTGATAGTGTCACACCTTTACTGCTCCCTTAATGGCACGTTAGTGCATCTCCACTAGCTAAATTACCCATTGCTGACCATGGTGAGTCACCAAGAGGTGCAGCTGAACATAGCTTAATTACAAGTGGAGCCAGGAACGTATCCTATTTAGCACTGTTTTAGAAGCTGTGATTATAACCACCTTGCGCCAGGTGATTGGGTGCATGGTGGTGCTCATGGTGTCACGGACGGGGTGAGCCATGAAACTGAAGTCCTGTCTGGCCATGGTTGTTAGAGACCATGGCATTTTATATAGGAGCTGGGATCCTCTGGTCCTGGTGCTGGGAGGTGGGCAGATGGGTCGGAAAAGGGCATCATTTATTGGCTTTGTCCTTATGGTTTTTCTTTGGGATTTTCAGACGAACCTCAACTGGACTAACGTTCATGCCATCAATCTGACCCTGGTGAATGTCACCAGTGAGGATAATGGTTTCCTCCTGATGTGTATTGCTGAGAACGTGGTGGGAATGACCAATGCCAGTGTGCTGCTCACAGTCTACTGTAAGTAGAGGCAGGGAGACTCTGGATACATAGGGGCTGGTGGGAGGGTGAGCATGGGAACTACTTCGATGTGTGTTCCATGGAGAATAGTGTGTGGCCAGGTTATGATATATCCATTTTGATTTGCTGCTGTTGAGGGTGAGGATGCAGAATCAGAGGAACTGTAGGAGACCGAGGCAGGGACCAGTCCTAGGACTACATGTAAAAAGAAATGTGCACAGCTTTCATTATGGGCCAGTTACTTTGTCCTCCAGCTTTTCTCCATTTTAGCTTGCCTGCAGAGATGGGCATAATCCAGATGTGGGTGTGCCAGTCCCACACTTGCACATGTGCTGCAGGTACCTGCTGAGCCATGCATGTGTCTGCTTGTCTCATTGGCATGTTGAAGTGGCTGCTTGCACTCACAAAGCAGGTGCATACCCTCTCTCTGGAAAATCCAGTGGAGGTGAGTAAATGCCTTGCTGTGGCTAAAATTTTCTCCCTGCATTTATAAGTGAGTCACATAACCTCTAGCCCCATTGAAGTCAATAGAAGTTTTGCCATTGACTATAATGGAGCCAGGATTTCATCCCAGATCTGTTCCTATCGGTTTAGTCAGCGAATGCCGTTGAAGTGTGCAAAACAAGGTTTAAAACCATTTGTTTATAGGCTGTACAGAGCTAAACTTTATGTGCTTCCTAATATAACTGAATGCAAACCAGATCTTAACAGGCGTTTACACAGCTTTGCTGCCTCAGGTAGCTGGGACTTGCCATGTATTGCTGTGTCCATAACATTTGCCCTTAATCTGTTGTTTGGAAATCCCTCCCCATCCCTAACCCCTGCTGGTATCTGTATAAAGAGAATTATGCCCCATTGTTGTAAGTGTCCACACATGTACGTGTTGTATTCCATACAGTGCAGGCACCACTGGGCGCCAGTAGAGATGAGGCAAAATTGTAGACAATAGAATATTAAGGAAAATAAAAGGAACTTCATTCTCTGGTCTCCATAGGGGTGCCTTGATTTCCTACATTAATACAGTCCCAGATCTGATCAGCTGGTAGGAGATGGGTAATGTGCTTTGCTCTGAAGTCACTTACTCCAAACACTTTAAGTGTTGATGCTGATTTTCATGTCCAGAATCCTGCAAACCAATGCCAGTTTATACCATATTTGCTCTAATGTAATTGTTCTGAAAAGAGCTGATATTTTTGAGTTTTGGTGACCAATTGCGTTGGTACCCTCCTAGTCATTCACCCAGGAGATCTGCGGAACCAAATTCTGACCTAGGCTTAGGGTGAAACATGCTGGATGGCACTCTGCACAGTCACTGGATTAAGAGTGGGTGCCGTGCGTCAGGACTGAGGTGCATTGGCAGAGTTATGAGTGGAGAATCTTGCACGGCTCCTCCCAGCTCTACCTCTCTCTTTTCGGCATTGCTGTTCTACTACTTTCACAACATGAAACATTGGCCATCTTTAGAAAAAACAGAGAGGAAAGGTGATGGATCTTTCCTGGTAGTTAGGGACTGTCCGGGGGTGTGTACCACCCCCTCATTATGGGGTGATAGCCAGGGAAAGGTGAGAGATTAGGAAAGAAGAGAGAGCCTTCATTTTATGAAATTGTGATCCTTGCCCTACACTGCTGGGCTATCCTTGTTCATGCTCTGTGGCCTCAGGGTTTGGGCCTTACGTGTAGATGCTATAATTACATTTTCATCAGCGATGGTGGAGTGGTGTTTGAATTCTTTAGGTGTGGGTACCCTAGGTTCAGAGGCCTCTCAGGAAAGGGGATCGTGCATATGTATTAAATGGGAGTGAGCTCCCAGCTTGAATCCCTGTCCTGCTACACTCCCTCTAACCTCCCTCTAGGGAGTCAGCCAATTCAATTCAGCCAATCGAAACTCCCCCAGGGAGGTTCAACCAGTCAAAGTCCCCAAAGACATGCAGCCATTCAGAAGTCATGAATTAATTATATGATTATAATTATAGTATAATTAATAACAATGTTCTCGAAAAGCCTCCTTATCATGAGCAGGTTGCTCCATTGCCTTGTGTGGGGAGGGGAATACAACCGTACTTGTGTTAAGTGGACAGTAAAAAATTTAATTTGGGCTGGTCTTCAGGGGTCCAAATGCAAGATCGGATCTCACACCTCGTTTCCCAGATCTACAAAGCTGGTAGTACTTGTGCTGCTGCTTTTGTAGAGGTAGGAATGGCTCAGCAGTGCCCCTTCAGGTTGATGGTCTGCATGACCCCATTCAGTCCTCCATATCAGAGGAAAAGCTCAGAGTCATTTAGGAATTAAACTGGTGGGGGAAGGTGGAGGAGTGGGTCTGGAAATGAAAGGGTTCCAGTGGACACCCTCAATGCAGTAGGGAAAGAAATGTTTTATTTCTATTATGTATCTGTTGTCCAGGGCAGGGTAAGGCTTGATTACTTGTTTCTTTATTGGGGATTTTGACTGTGGTGACTGAATGGCCTTCTATCCTGCACTGCTCATTACATGCCCATTAAAATGAATGTGAACAACCCTCAAACACGTATTGGGAAGGGCCTTGCACCAATGTGATATGAGAGCTATTAAAATCTGCAGAGAGCCACTCCCAACTGAGACCAGCTTAGTTGATTTCATGTCGTCAAGCCCAGAGCGAAGGGAAGAGACTCTTAAATAATAGCAGGTCATCTCCTACCACCAAAACCAGGCTTGGCTCCTTTGGGCAAGGCTCCATTCCAGCTCAGCTGGTACGGTGGCTGTTTACAGACCGCAAGGATCTCAGTTCATACTGCAAGTGTAAGTTGCACATAGAGCAAATTCGGCCGTGGGATGGAGGATTCATCTAGCTGTTTGAGTGCACTTTAGTGGCTGGCTGCCTATTGGGAGATGGGGTAATAATAATCCATACCTGGAACAGGATCGTTTACTTGGGTCATGAGTCCCATGCTAGTTTCTCTGTGCTAGATCCCCCACGCATCCTGAACCTGGAGGAGCCAGAACTGCGGCTGGAGCACTGCATTGAGTTTGAGGTGCATGGGAACCCAGAGCCCAGCCTTCAGTGGCTGCACAACGGCCAGGTCCTCAGGGAGACTGAGATCATCCGCATGGAGTTCTACCAGCAGGGCGAAGTGTCGGAGGGCTGTCTGCTCTTCAACAAGCCCACTCACTACAACAATGGCAACTACACCATTGTGGCCACCAACCAGTTGGGTACAGCCAACCAGACCATCAAAGGACACTTCCTCGAGAGGCCCTTTCCAGGTGAGAGAGTCACAACTTATGTTTCTGTTCTGCCTTGCATCCCAGAGCACTGAACAGACTGCTATACAAGCGATGCCCAGGGATCGCTGCACCTACCACTAAATACAGCCCCCCTCGGGTGCACAATGTGGTAACTGTCTAATAACATGGAGCAACATTGCACAGGAGTCTAGGCATGGGTGTGAAAAAGAGTTGTGTATCCAGTTGAAACCGCAGGGGGATTTCGAGGGGGGGGGGGGCACTATCCAAATTGGCCATGAACTAAGAGCTAACATACCTATTGGCAAAAAGGTGCCATAGCATCTTTAGTGGCTTTGAGTGGTCATGGCTTTAATTTCAAGTCTCATCTGAAAGATGGCCGCTTGAACAACACAACATCATGATGGGGCAATTGGGTCTGATCAGCCATGTACAGACCGGGCATGTCCCTGATTAGCTTGTGAGGTCTGCCCAACCAATGCAATATGATGGCAGGGGACCCCACTTTCTTCTTCAAGAGGAATCGTAATCTGCATCTTAAGGGGAAAAAAGGGTTGAAATTTGACTGAAAAGAAAATGGCTGGCTGATTTTTGACTTTGTATTCTGCAATGTTTCTGGGGGTCCTTGCTCTGTGGCTCTCCGTGAGAGAGGGCTTAGGGCACACAGTGTATCCTGAGTTACCTCTGACACCACTTAAAGTGGACTCTCACTCCTTTGACACTGAACATGCTTTTTTGGCATATAACTGGAGTAGCTGTTGTGTGTGGAGGAAAGCCCAGTTCCTCTGCCTCAACTCTTTGTTAGGTATTCTCAGTAAATGATTTGAAATTCCTCACTGTCTCACTGGGATGGTGTGTGGCAAAATTGTAGAAGGAAAAATGACTCAGGGGAAGCTCTGGTTAGAAGGGTTGCAATGAGAGGGTTGTAATGGCTGTACTGCAGTGAAAGGCTGGGAGTGTTCTTGGACTGCCTTCTGCTTTCGTGGCACCAGACCAGTCACCATTGAGTTAACAGAGCAGTGCATGCTGTTGCTTTCAGGAATGATGCCGTGAGAAAGTGGCAGCCCCAAGCTGTCTCCTGCAGCCCCTGTAAAACTGAGCAAAATAGGGCATTTGCTATATATAGAGCAAAGCCAATGGTATTTTCATTTATTATTTATATCGTACCGTCAGTGTACACAGAGCTTTCCCACAGGTCAGATATAGTAAATGGAAACCAAAATCCCTGTCTTGAAGAGCTGACCAATCTAAAGACATGAACAGATACAGAAGGGAGTGGGAAAATTATATTCAAGCTTCAAGGATGATAATCTATCTAGATACCTATCTATTTAGGCTTTCTCCTACCTGGGAGGAAGGACAGTCTATGTTTATGGCACAGAGGTGGGAGTCGTCGTGTTCTCACCTCTGTTGCTTCCCATTTCTATGATTCAGTTCCTGTCTCTAGAATGGGGATAACAACATTTTGTCTCTCGTCCACAATGTGCTTGGTGGATGCTAGGCACTTTCCAAAGGTAACCGGAAGCAGGCCCGCTGCTCCAAAGAGCTGACACTAAATATTCATTCCAGCCTTGCCACGATGTTGGGAGAATTAGCTAATGTTTGTAAAGTGTTTTGAAATCCTTGTATAGATGGTGCTGAAAAAGGAAAGAATATATATAAACCTAATCCAGAGATTCTCAGCCTTTTTTCACCTGCCACTACAAACCCATCCATTTTTTCCTCCCATGATCCTGTGTCCCAGAATCTTTCTCAGTGTGGCAGCCCCTCCCATGTTGTAACCAGTACGTGATTTACTTTTCTTGACCTTCATTGAGCCATACATTACCGAAGTTGACATTGACATTCAGTGCATCTGAAATGTATGGTCTCGTACTTAAAAGTTGGTTCCTCTAGAAAATGTCAGGAGCTGCACATTCAACACACCTAATAATTACTACTGCTAGTTACACTTGGGAGATTTTCACTGCCAGGAGCAGAATTTTTTAAAATGAAAGTTTATAGAGTCTCAGAGACTCGTACACTTTAAGGCCAGAAGGAACCACTGTGATTATCTAGTCTGACCTGCACATTGCAGGCCACAGAACCTCACCCGCCCACTCCTGTAATAGGCTGGTAACCTCTGGCCGGGTTACTGGAGTCCCCAAATCTTGATTTAAAGATTCAAGTTACAGAGACTCCATCATTTACTCTAGTTCAAACCAGCAAGTGACCTATGCCCCGTGCTGCAGAGGAAGGCAAAAAATCCCCAAGGTCTCTGCCAGTCTGACCTGGGGGAAAATTCCATCTGACCCCAAATACAGCAACCAGTTAGACCCTGAGCATGTCAGCAAGCCCCACTAGCCAAACGCCTGGGAAAGAATTCTCAGTGGTAATTCAGAGCCCATCCCATCTAGTGTCCCATCTCTGGCTGCTGGAGATATTTGCTATCAGGAGTCATGGATGGGCCATATGCTATTGTTGGCAATCTCATCGCACCTTCCCCTCCATAAACTCAGTCATAAGCTCATTCTTAAAACAAGTTAATTTTTTTCTTTTTTGGCCCCTTGAAAGGCTGTTCCAGAACTTCACTCCTCTGATGTTTAGAAACTTATGTCTACTTTCAAACCTAAACTTACCAATGGCCAGTTTATGTTCATTTGTTGTTGTGCCAACACTGGCCCTTAACGTAAATAACTCCTCTTTCTCTGTGTTCTTTATCCCTCTGATGTATTTATAAAGAACAGTGATATCGCTCCTCCTCCTTTGTTTTGTTAGGATAAACAAGCCAAACTCCTCAAGTCTCCATTACTCTGATCCTCCTAGTAGCCTTTCTCTGTATCTATTCCAGTTTAAGTTAATCTTTCTTAAACATGGGAGACCAGACTTGCACACAGTACTCCAAATGAGGTCTCACCAGTGGCTTGTATAATGGTGGTAACACTTCCCTACCTGGAAATACCTTGCCTGATGCATCCTGGGATTGCAATTAGCCTTTTGCATGGCTGGATCACAGTGCGGGCTCCTAGTTATCCTGTGATTGACCAATACACACAGGTGTTTCTCCTCCTCTGTCACTTCCAACTGGCACATCTCCAATTTACAGCAAAAATTCTTCTTGTTAGTCCTGAAGAGCACTTTGCTCTATTACATTTCATCCCATTCTATTAATCCAGTTTTCAAGGTCATCTAAATCTTCTTGTATGATGATCTGGTCCTCTTCTAGATTTGCAATACCTCCCAATTTAGTGTCATGCACAAATTTTATTAGCCCACTCCCACTTTTTGTGCCCAGGTCATTAATGTGAATGTTAAATAAGATTGGTCCCAAGACTGACCTTAGAGAAACTCCACTAGTAACCTCCCTGACAGCATGACCCATTGTTGTCTCCTCTTTTACCAATTTTTTACCCACCTTTTGATTCTCCTATTAATCCTCATCATCTTCAATTTAACTAATAATTTGACTAATCTACTGATCTAACCACGTGGAACTGTATCAAATGCTTTACTGAAATACAGATAGATGAGAGCTACTGCATTTTCTTTGTCTATAAAAGTGGTTATCTTCTCAAAGAAAGAGATAGGTCTGGGATGATCTACCTGTTGTAAAGCCAGTGTTGTGTTGTATTCCAATTATTGTTGATCTCTATGTCCTTATTTGTTTGGGTGTTGGGCCATACCTTTATTATCTTTAATCTGCACACCATTATCAGGGCTCCCACTTGTTCTGTCCTTGTTTTCTTTTTTTTATATGGGTAAAGAACCTTTTACTATTGGTTTTAATTTCCTTTACAATGTCCACTCTGCTTGGCTTTGGCAGTTCCCACTTTTTCCCTGCACTTTCTGACCATCACTTCTTCCATTCCTTGTAGGCTTTCTCTTTATAATCTGTTTGAGATGTTTCTTTGTCCAGTTTGGTCTGCTACCCTTCCTTATGAATCTTTCCCCCTTGCTCAAAGTAATTCCAAACTTCCTCCACATTCAGATCCTTGAGTTAATCAATCTAATACACTTCCCTAACTAATTCTCTTAACTTTTTAAAGTGTGCTCATTTGAAATCAAGGACCCTAGTTGCAGACCTCTTTTTGTTTATCCTTCCATTTAGTTAATAAACTGAATTAATTCATGATCACTCAAATCAAGGTTGTCCTCTACAACCAGTAGTCCTACGAGGTCCTCACTACTTTCCAATACTAAATCTAAAATGGCATAAAATCTTGTAGGTTTGGTGATTATTTGGTGAAGAATCTGTTGACTATCACATCCAGGAATATCTGGGTCCTACCATTTACACACTTGATATCCAATCTATATCTGGGAAATGAAAGTCTCCCATAATCACCCAATTCCCAGTAGTCTTTATTTCATTCAAATTAGTAGAGGTCTTTATCCATATCCAAATCCGATCCTGGATGTCTGTAGTAGATCCAAGCACTGTCTCAGTGGTGCCTCTGTTAGCCTTCTTCCCCAAAGTGATTTTGATCAAACAGATTCCATTTTATCCATTCCATCACCTCTAATTTTTTAGTCTACATCATCATTAACATACAATGCTCCTCTAACACCTTTACCTTTATTTTTGTCTTTCCTGAACAGCACATACCCTTCAAGACCCGTATTGCAGTCATGGCTACTATTTCACGATATTTCTGTTCACTTTAAAATATATAGTTTCACTTCCTGCACCAGTAGTTCTAGTCCCTCCATTTTGTTACCCAGGCTCCTTGCATTGGCGTACAGACATCTCAGTTTCTGCTTTGCTTCGCCCAGATTCCTCTCCCGATTAGGTACACTTATTTTACAGCCAGTATCGCCTAAGTGATTGTTACTGTCAGTGGCTTAGCGCTGTCTTTCCCCTTTTGTCCATTCTCTTACCCTCTCTTGTTCCTTTCATCATGGCTGTATCCTCTTTTACTTAATTTTCCTCCCACTCAGTATTGGAATCAGATGTGGAGATTACATGAGCATCTCCCCTGAATTCCTAGTTTAAAGCTCTTTTAATCAGTTGTGGCAACCTCTATCCAAGAAGCATATTTCCTTTCCTACTCAGGTGGAGTCCATCCCATGAGAACAGTCCTCGGTCCATTCATGGACCTCAGTGGCTGAACATTTGAAAGCCCTCCTTATAGCATCATTGTCTGAGCCATCTGTTGGTTATCATAATCTTGTCTTGACTTCAGTCTCCTCCTTGAGGGACAGGTAGAACCCCTCTGAAGATCACCTGAGCCTCCATTTCTTTAAGTGTCTTCCCTAGCCTGTCATTGTCTTCCTTGATGTGTCCCAGTGAGAATGTAGCAGTATCATTTGTTCCAAAGTGAAGGACAATCCATGGATTCTTTCCTGCTGCCTTTAGGCTCCTCTTCCACCTCAGACCCACATCCTGTCTCTTATTTCACGGCAGACAGCACACCCTTCTGTTCTCTAGATCAGCTCTGGTGACAGGCCTGTCTGCCCTTCTTAGTAGGGAGTCCCCAATCTCTGTTTTCAGCTCTTTTCTGGCTCCTGTGCTCCTTTCTCTAGAAAATTTCCAGCTCCCTCAAATAAAAAAGTGTAGTGACTTGCCTGGGAGTCAAGAACTACTGATCTAATCCATCACAGACCAATTAACCAAATCCCTGTAAACCAAACGTCAGTTCATGGGGAGCTTTGCGTATCACCCTGGGACTGTAATGGCTTCCCTTCCAAGCCTCGGCCACACTTTTACGGGAATGCTGCAGCATCATTCCAGGCACTCTCGGCCAGCAAAGCTGCGTTCAATCCTGTTAGCATCAGGTTCGGTTTCTTATGCTGGCGAGTGCATTGAAAGATGATGACGTTCTCGTGCTGTGTCAATGGATGGGCACCGAGAGTTTAAGACATTGTCATCTGGGGCCCTGACGAGCTGTTTTGTTTTGAAGGAACTTGACTGGACACCCTGAACCAGTTACTGAGGTGAATGACTGATAGGTCCTGCTTTTCAGGATGGCGCAAATGTAGTGCGGCACCCTTTCCCCCTACCAGCCACACTGCGGTGCTGAGCCCATAGGCTTCCAGTCCTTGCTCCGTCACAGCTCTGCCACTGTGACTTGTTCCCTAACCTGTGTTGCCCATCCCCCAGCTATTGGAGCCATCGGGCTGCCGTCTCTGCCCTATCAATGCACCTGAATCGCAACCTGCAGGACTCCTCCCGTTTCAGCCCAAACCCCCTCACAGCTTTTCCAGGACACTCCAGTCCTGACCTTCAACACATTCTGAGCTCGTTTTGAGCAATGACGGCCAAATGGGACAAAAGATGGAAAGCTTTGTTCTCTTGCCCCACCTTCCCAAAATCCTCCCCAGCCCTGGAGTTTGGATCTAAACAGAGAAATCTCTGAAAGTAGCAAATGCTTTTCCTAGGAAGGTTTTCCCTCTGCCCCCTATGCACTCAATGAGCTGGCATTAGCTAGTGGTGGCTTACTCGGAGAGGGACACTGCTGAGTCTCCCTGGGCTGGTTGGAATGATGAGGGAGTGTGACTGAGAAGTGTTTGGAGGGGAGGGGCTGCTGTCCCTGTATCATGCTGTTAATTATGTTGCTTCTCTCTTTGTCCCTTTCACAGAGAGTACGGATAACTTTGTCTCAAGTAAGTCCTTCTTGCCTTTTTTTTCCTCCTGAATCCAAGTGCCTTGCAGATGACATTTGAGGGGATCTAATGCTTTAGCGCTAGGCAGCAGGGATTGTTAGAGGCGATGGGAAACACAGAGGAGGAAACAAGTTCTTTGAGAGCCCAAGCGTATTGAGGAAGGTTCTTGTGTGCTGTCCTGTCTGTAGGTCCTGGACAGGTCTATCCCTGCCTAGTGGGGTCCTGAAGAACCAATGGGGAGGGAGGCCTTGTGTTGTGCTGGTAGCATGGGTGACTTGGCAGCCTGACAGAGAGGTGCAAATGTGATCAATGGGTTCTTCAAGCAGCTCCAGTCCTGGCTGTAGTTTGGGGTGCCACAGGGCAGTGGAATAGATTCTTCATCCATTGAAACGAAAAGAAAAAGCAGTCTTCAGAGCTAGTGTTATGGGGGCTTATGTGGTTCAGGGGCCTGGGGAAATAATATGGAACCTCTCACTTTAAGATTACTGATCTAGATTAGGTTCAGGTTGGTAGTGCCCCAAAGAAGATGTCATTGAATCACCCATCTGAAACAAGCTGATGGGTCTCACTCCCCTTCTTAGCAGGACAGTTGTCCACATCACAAGCACTGGTTTGACCCCTTTATTGGGGCAGACTGAGCATAAGCCAAAGGACTGATTTGGGTCCTGGATATTGGAAGCCCTCCCCTTCTTCATTCTAGTGGGGACTCCTCCAAGTAAGAGCAGAGGCCCAATGAACAAGAGTGTAGGGTAAGTGTTGGATCTCTTCTGTGGCTGGGGGACTTCAATGCATTCAAATGCATTTAATTTAAAAAAATCATTCAAGTCATTGGTTTTAATTTGGCAGGATTCGGTCTTGCAGCAATCTGCATTCCAGGGATGCTTGAACCACTAGCTTTCCCCTCGTGTGGGGAGTGTGCGGGTGGGTGAAGCACATTCACCCACAGGCAGTTGGGATCAGACTGTGTCTCATTAGTGGGGGTGGAGTGGCACTGAGTCCAGTCAGTAACTTGGGTCAGCTTCCTCACTGCTGAGTTACGTAGGATCGTAGTGATCTTAAATAGAAAATAGGATCCCATTAACTCATTCGGTCTATCTCTGCCAGTTCAGGAGACGTTACAACCCTAATAACACTTGACTTCAAAGCCTTTGAAATAGGAGGCAGGAGACCTCATTCTTTAGGCTAACCAGTGCTGTGTAGTGTGACATCACACGGTTGGGATGTTCTGATGCCTGTGGAATTCCTTGGGGGCACAAATTGAATGTTTCCTCTTTGCTCTTCTGGTTCCAGTTGGTTACTATGAAGTAAGCCCCACCCCACCTATCACTGTGACCCACAAACCAGAGGAGGATACGTTTGGGGTGAGTCCTGTCTCCTTTTGTACAGGGGAAGCATTTTCTATTGATTTATGCTGTTGGATAGGTCATATACTGTTTGCACCACCATTGCTTCTATACTGAGATGTTTGTTAGTAAAATCCTTCCCTTTGCAATTCATGATGCCAGAACTTCAGAAGGTTCAGTGGTTTGGGATGAATAAGCAGTAACGTGGTTACTGTTATGAACCATGTGAGCCTCTTGAGTTTGCAAAACTGGGCTGGGAATCTCTTGAAGGCAAAGTCTCCTACAAGGTACTTCCTGCAGTGTCAGAAATTCTGGGAGAACAGTCTGAAAAAAAAAAAAAAAGAGGCAAATAACCCAGTTAAGTGAGTTGTTTCGTACTATAATAGAACATTTAGGGGCATGGATTCAGCTTGAGTTTATTTTCATCAATACTGATTTATCCATCCCTACTTTAATCCGCCTGCTGCATTTGGTGATGTCACACTAGGACTTGATGAAATTGGCCAAAATAAGTGAAAGTTTTGCCGATTTCATTTTACAGGGTTTGCAAGACCTCAACATTTCACTTTTCATAGAATTGAGATAAAGAGGGGCGAAAAATGTTGTGAGCAACAGTGTTGGGAGGAAAAAATTAGATTTTCATAGAATTGCTCTGATTTGATGAAAGTTATGGAGAATCTTGAAAACCAGAAAATATTGACAGAATAAACAAAACCTTGTCCATTTTCTCAATGTTTTATCCATCTGTAATTCTCAGGGGACTGAGGAGAGAGCTTCAAACAATGGGACTTTACTAGTGAACAGCACCAAATGTAGAAAAAGAAATGCAGAATATATACGGGGAAATGAAAATCATACTTGTTAAAATGTGACATTTAAAAAAAATCATGAGTGTATCAAAGACTGGGAAAAGCATCAAGCAATGAAAGGAATAAAATGTCTTTGTATTAAGTGATGTCTTTTTTTTGTGAGAGGAACACAGGTCCAAATGTAATAAGAGGCCCGGGAAGGCAAAGAATAATTGGCCAAATGCAAACGGAAGAAATCTTGAAAGGAAGCTGTTTGTTTACAGCAATGCAATTAAAGTGTCTTGGGTAAAGATTTGCAGAAATAAATATTAATATAAAAAAGAGCTTTGGGTTGTAAGCCCTTGTGGGCAAGGATGATCTCTCTTCTGTGTCTGTACAGTGCCTGGCACAATGGGGTCCCAGTCCCAATTGGGGGACTGTGGGCACTATGATAATATAAATATTTAGTACTACTGCTAATAAAGGAGCTGCGGGAGCCTCCAGGAAAAGAGTTCTACCACCTCCTAGCTCTTGTGTTTTCTCTTCCATTGTTCGTGCTTCTGAGGGTTGTATGCATGGAGATAGGATGACATTGTGAAAAAATTCTTCTGCTCCTACTACATATTTCCCATCTCAAGTTAGCATCCCCTTATGGTTGTGACACCAAAAGCCGGTTAAGATGTGTCAATTGGAGATTATGAAGGGGAAGAAAACCAGGGCATTAAGAAATACTAAGGAGTAAAGATTCCGTGCAGATGTACCAGATGATTAAAGAGCGAGGGTTGGGAAATGTGATAGTGGAGCAGAATTGTATCTATATAGAAATTATTCTTGTTTTTCTAGTAGCAATAAGAGGCTCTTGTAGTTTCAAAATTGCATTAAAGCCATTTGCATTCAGATGTATTCGTCTCCACAGCAGGCATCCATGCTGCTGCAGAAAATGTAAGTGTACGGGACTGACTGAGCCAGGAGACTTCTACATTCCAATCTGAATTGTTTTTGATATCATGCGTTCCTTTATCCTAACTTTCAGATTTGTCTCTTGCAGGTATCCATAGCAGTTGGGCTGGCAGCTTTTGCTTGTGTACTCTTGGTGGTGCTCTTTATTATGATCAACAAGTATGGCCGACGGTCCAAGTTTGGGATGAAAGGTACGTGGAGTTTGCTTTTCTCCAACAAGAGGTACCTTCAAGGAATGCCAGGCTTTAATGCCACATTATGAAAGGTGTTGTGTTTTATTTCCACAAAAGGTGCTGTCTGGACCAGTCAATGGCAGTACCAGAGTCCTGTTTAAGGGGAAAGTTACTAATGCCTCTTCTATTCATTGCCTGGACATACAAAGCAATAGAGACTCTGTTTTCTGTTGTTCTGGGCTGCAGATGTTCTTGCTATTGGGAATAAGTGTGTGTGGCGGGGGGCGGAGGATGGGGAGGGGAGGTGCTTTGGGTTCTGCTCACTTTGGCAGTGAACAGCGGTTGTTGCACACTGAAGAATGAATGCCCTTGCACAGTGTTGTTGTAGCTGTGTTGGTTCCAGGATATTAGAGAGACAAGGTGGGTGAGGTAATATCTTTTATTGGACCAACTTCTGTTGGTGAGAGAGACGAGCTTACACAGAGCTCTTCTTTAGGTCTGGGGAATGTACTCAGAGCTCAAAGGCTTGTCTCTCTCACCAACAGAAGCTGGTCCGATAAAGATATGACCTCACCCCCCTTGCCCTTCTTATAGGTCTCATGGGAAATGCTGTTGAGCTGCCCTGGGTTAAGAAGGGCTGGATGTGCTGGAACGGGAGGTGAAAATACATGAAATTGCCTCCTTTGTGTATTGGTCAGTTACTGATAGAAAGGAAAGTGGGTGGATTCGGAGTCTGTGTGTGAAGGAAGGAAATATGCTGTTGTGAATCTGTGGGGTGCTTGCTAAGAGGAAGTGATGTTTCAGCAGGTTGTGATGGGTTTTCCTGCTGCCTCTTCATTGGAATGTTTCACTTCTTTCCTTTTCTGCTCCATGGCCATCCTCATGGGAACTGTTTCAGGCAGGTTAGGTAATGCTTAGCCAACGAGAACACAGTGATGTTTGCCATATGGAGCTATTCTTTCAGTTCTCCACAGCAACGTAGTTGCTTCTCTTCAGGATCATGGGGCTCATGCCAAGAGAAACTGAATCATTGAGCACCGTCTGTTTTTCATGGTTCGGCTTGTGTTTATCTCCAGCCTTGGAGTGTTGGTGGTGCCTAGCAGAGCCTAGTGGGACAGGTTTATAACATAACATAGTAGTTGCTAGCCTCAATCCTTGTTAATACAGGCATTGTACAGTCAAACATGTGGTCTTTGGTTAACATGAGTGGCAGCTGATTTCCCATCCATGCTGGGGTCTGCATTCGAAGAACAAGCTGAAATGTTTGGGGGCATGACCTGTTCTTGCCCAGAGTTCTGTTTGCTTTCTGAACGCATTTCCGGAGTGGGTCCAGATGGGATTGTGGCTGGAGTTTCCCCGGTGTGACCAGTGGAGATGGAATACAGGACTATAATTTAAGCAACAGAACTACTGCAGCAGCTTATGTCCACTGCTGGGAGCAATCTGTAGGGTGTACAGCCTAGTGGGGGAAGGTGGGGAATGGAAGTCATGATTTCTGAGATCTGTTCCCAACTCTGAGTTTGTGACTGTGTGCAACTAACTGGCTTACCCGTTGCTTTCTGCTTGAATTGCCTCATCTCTAAAGTGGAGATGAAATTTACCAACTTCATACGGGGGAATATATATCTAAGAGTCACTGAAGGAATGTTGGTGGTATGGTGCTGTGGTATCTGCTGTTTGCCCCCCTTCATTCTGCCAACGATGCCCTGTTTATTTCAGTCTCCCATCTTTACCTTCTTCTGTGGTACTTCCCACTTGTGGAATGGGCTCCCTAACCTAGTTTGCCAAGCCGCTCTTCTTTGTTCATTTATCTCTCCTGAAGTCACACGCCTGGACATTAACCTCTGGCAAAGATCTTTATCACCACAGTTTCATGCTTGAGAAGGAGAACGTGAGCAAAAAATCCAAACAAACCCAAACCCCTTGGACACTTGCACTCTCCGCTGGGTCTCCCATTGTGATTTGGTTGTAACCTTCAGGGGCAGGAGCTATTTCCTACACAACATCAAGCATATTGTTGGTGATTAACAAAATATAATATAGTCATCAAAAGGCCTGATCTGGGGACAGAGCGTCATTCCCTGATCGAGGAGCAGTTTGTAGCCAGCCGATGGATTGCCACTTGCTGTTGAAATCCCAGCTTGGCAGGATTGTAGGAGCAGGTTTTTCCTGTTGTTTTTGTCATGGCCGCAGAACACTGTGTGCTCAAGTTGGATGCGTTACCCAGAATGCCTTGTGGGGGGCCCTGTCAGCGTGTCTCTTCCTCCCCCTCTGTTGTGCTCTTCCCAGCAAGCTGTGCAGGGAGGTTAATGCCTAGTGAATAACGGGGAAGGTGGGGCACAGCTGGCATGGGGGAGAGGGGGATGCGTGGGCAATAATCCTTAGTAGCTGTGCAGGCAGGTTCCTACTGGCTGCTTGTGTTCTGAAGAGGTGAGGCTGGAGAATGAGGAACTCCTTGGCTTTGTGCATGTGGGCAGAACCCCAGCGAAGCAGCAGAGCAAACTGAAAGGACCTAGCAAGGGATTTGCTAACCAATAGAGATGGATTTGGGTCCAGTTTGGGTGCACAGGCCAGTGCCTCCACTTCTCTTCTCTCTGTCTGACACATGGCCCAGGGCCCTGCAGTCCTCGTGATTGTCTAGAGAGCCTGGAAAACGAGCACCTCACATTGCTCTCTAGCGACTCACTAGCGGGTTGTAGAAGCGGCAGTGACAGGCTGCAGTGTATGCAGCATCCAGTCTGCCTCGCTGAAGAGAAGGTCACCACAACACAGTGTGTGTGTATTGGAGATCTCAGAAGGGATGATGTATCCACTCCCGGGCTAATCTCCTTCATGTCGTCCGTGCTGGCTGTCAGAGCTGAGAGCAGCTGTGGTCCTCCCAGCTTCAGGTCTCTACAGCAGAGTCCTAGCAAAGCCACGAGTCAGGTTATGACCCAGCTATTGATCTGTCCAATAACACCGCTGCAAAATACTTGCTCTGCCAGTTGAACGGTAGCAGGGCAGGCGTCAAGGCAGCTTCACCGGCCCCTTGTGAGGTGGGTTATAATGCACCATGTTCCCTGTTTGTTGTTGTTCTGGTGAGCCTGTGAAGTTTGGCTGTGTGCCATCCTCATTGACTTTCCTCGCCTGCTCCGGAAGGGGCGCCTCGTTAATATTGGATCATGGTTGCAATCCTGCCTTTCAGGCCTCCTTGTAGATTTGCCTCCGTGCAAGGAGTGGAAAAAAATGTGGCTTGACAGCCCGTCCGTGACTGCAGGCGCAGTGGAATGTGAAAACCCGGGGTTAGGAGAGAGAAAATGAAAATGGAAAACAAAGTTCCCTTTGTGTAACTTAGGGTTAGTTGCATAATAGAGGGACATTGGAGAAAGAACAGCCCGGCAAAATACATACATACATAGAAAATATCTAAGACGCCGTCGCAGTCTGCAATATTGCTAATGTTTAATCTATATTTTTGTACACAGATATGTGAACTAATTTTTAAGCAAGGAGAGACGGTGATCTAGTGGTTAGAAGAAGGACTTGGGAATCACAGCCCTGGTTTCTATTCCCAACTGCGGAAGGGAGAGTGGTTTGAGCAGGCAGACTGGGAGTCAGAACTCCTGGGTTCTCTACCTGGTCCCAGCTCTTCCACTGACTCACTTAGTGACCTTGGACTAGTCTCTCTGCTTCTCTGGGCCTCAATTTCTCTATCTGTAGACTAAGAACAGGATACTTTACACCTCACCTTAATAGCACACTTCTTCCTGGAAGTCTATAAACCCAAACTCTTCCAGTAAAGTGTAGTCAGAATAAACATTAGGAAATGAAGTTTATTTGAATAAAGCTACAGGAAAGTCCTGGGGCTTACTAGATACTCGGACACATTGGTGGGCATGATCATGTAAATACTTGGGCAGGTAGGGCACCCAACGTGCATTCCAGTGCTAACACTTGGTTTGTTGGTGTTCCTTTGTGTATGGGTTTTCGGTTTCAGTCATAAGCTCTTTGGGACAGGGATCTTGTGCTCATGCTTACTTGTATAATGTACTTTTGGTGCTACAGAAATAATAAAGAATAATTCATGCTTGGAAGAGAACGACAATATGTTTGGGTGAAAGACGATAGAGAAGAGCAGAAATAAATATACTTATTTATTATTTGTGTCATTGTAGCACCTAATAGCCCTATTTGTGAACCAGGATCCCATTGTGCTAGGTGCTGTATGAACACAGAACAGAATAACTTGTTTTGCAGAGCTGAACTTGTTTTCTGGGTTCAGCTACAAACTAGCTTTTTTTGCTCCTCAAATCAGGTTCATCATACAGGATGCAGGTGAAGAATGACTGACGCCCAAACTTGGGTTCATTTGCTGAAATCCCATTGCCTTTTTACATTTTTTAAATCAACAGAAACAGCAAGGGGCGAGGGGAGGAGGAAAGGAAAGAGAGAAGGAAAAGAATAGTACATTTATGCTTTCGGTAATGTTTTAAGAATCAAATCACTCACTTCATCTGGTATTCACTCCAATAATCCTGATCAGAGCACTGGTACTGCTGATGTGCATGTCAAAAGTACGTGCAGAGCTGTTCCATTGTAATTTAGCATTAGTTAATAGCTACTTAAAGTAAAGTGGTTGTCTATTTGATTATGATTGGGGGTTATTAACATTTTTCCATAAACAGATGGTAACTGTCCTCTGTGTCCATTGCAAAGCAATGCCAGGGTTCTGATTGCAAGGGGACCAGTTCTTGCAAAGAGATCTTGGATGCATGCTTTGGGTTTTGTTTTTTTTTAGTTGTCCTCCTTAACAGTGTAATTATCTCTGTAGCTTAAAGGGAAAAATGTTTAAGTGACATGACCTGCCTCTCCAATGAGACTTAATCCTGACCTCCAGTGACTTGCCCATGTCTGAGTACAATTACATGGTTGGTTTATTTATTTTTTTCTTGAAGCTGTACAGGAAGTAAAAGAAATTTGCAGTTAAGAGAAACCATAAAGTCAGTGCTGATTGCCCCCAAATGAATTAGTGTCCAGCATCCTTCGATTTTATCCTGCCAGATTTGTTCATGTTGCAGGGGTGATTCCCTCTCAAAGTAATATCAAGGCCATACAGGGTGGCTATGGGAGGGGAGCAGCCATCCATAAGAAGCCGCAACTGGCCACAGAAAGTATTGTGAATAAATCCAGGTGAACCATCAAGTAGAACAATAGTTAGTAAAAAGTAACAGGCTTCTGCTGCTTTCTTTCGACCCAGTCCTGTAATGTGCTGAGCGCTTGCTGTGAGGTGTGAGCTCCTTTGATTCCTGCAGACATCTGTGGAAACTGGAAGCACTCAGCACTCTGCAAAGTCAGGACCTTTCCTTGGTGGTGTTTTTTTACTTGTTTTAAAAGCCCCTAGGTTTGCCTCCTGTGTTCAACATTACTTAGTTTATCTGCCTTGAAACCTGGGAAATGGATTGAAAGGGCATGTGGTTTCACTGGGGCTTGCTTCTGTAAGTGCTTCTGCATCTTCTGCTAAAGTGCCATTTTGGTTTATTTATTTTCTGATTTCAACATCTGAAACCCGCTGCTCTCAGTCTGTAGGCACCTTGCCTTCCATTTAAAATACAATCCATACAGCAGCAACGGTCAAACAAAACTCTTCCAATCCTGTCTTAGTAAACCTCAAGAGAAAATGCTGCACTGTCTACAGCGGCATGTGTCTAGAGGGAAACATTTATCTTCTTTTCACAGGAGTGGAAGCACATCAGTATCACCCAAGGCTGTGTTGCATCTGCATTCCTGTTTCCTCTCCCAAGGTTCTGATACCAGGTCTGGCACTTAAAGTGCAGGCTAAAATATATGGTAGGTACTTTTCTTCTAGTCCAGCCACTGAAAGTTCAGGCTGCATTTTCTTCTACAGTCTTGCTACACCAGGTAGCAGCTGACTTTTTGCCTATTCTAACTCTACGAGCAACCAGATTCCTTGTCACCAGGCTACATAAACAAAGGTGACAGAGTAAGTTCTGCCCAACCTTGGCATCTCTGTGCCAGATAGAAGTGCCGTCCCTGAAAGAGGCAGTGACCAGGCTTTGGAAGGGAACAGAGACGAATGTCACTTATTCTTATGTACTCCTTAGAGAAATGCTTAGCAGAAGATTGGTGACTGCTTAGATCTAAAAGTAAAATACGTCTACTGAAGCTTTAATAGACTGCTTAAAAGAAGTACTCGCAAAATGCACTTATCAAACATTTATCAAGCATCAACTTCAACTATTTAGCCAAAAAGCGAATGCCATTTCAGAAAAACGCTAAGGACGGCTTAAGCAATTCAAATAAATAGTTTAATTTGACCTGAGGGACCTCTGCTTTCTTTAAGTCAAGTTCCTGTAGCCTTTTGTCATACATCAGACCTTTCAATTCTCCTTGCACCTTCGTTGCTTTTTTGAGCATTCATTCTTTTTAATTATCTGTTGGGTGTCCTGATTCCTGCCGTCTCCAGAATGCAACAGTCACATTAATGTGACAGTGATAGAAAGGGCCCAGCAATAGACTTTGGCTAGTGAAAAACTGCAACACACAAATCTGTTCCAGGAATGGTCCACAAATCACATTAGTGGCACTCAAAATTGTTTGTGACTAAATTGAGATGCAAACACCAAATTGGTCTGATTGGAGTAAACAGCTGGATTATAAAAAGTAAACTCCCAAATCCAAGTGCCTTGCATGTTGCTGCTGTGCCTGGCAGAATGTTAATAAGCAGGAACAGATTGGAGCTGCAGGGTTTCCAGGACCGTGGGTTAATGAGGAACGGTAGGAGGCTGGTGATCTAGCTGGACATGCTAGTGCACTAGGCTAGTAACTTCATGTATGTTGAAGTCACAATCTTGATACAGTTCCTGGGGAAGGGGATTAGGGCTAATTACACAGTCGCTCTCCCCCTGGAGGAACCAAGTGGACTTCCTTCATCCATTGCAGCTTTGGAAATGGCCGAGGCATGCTGGTTTGTGGTTCTGCTACTCTGCTCGCATCTCATTTCCACAGCTGTGAAGTCCCACACTGCTGAGCTGCTCTCATCAGAGCAGCCTTCCCCTGGGGCCAGGAGGAGAGGGGAAGCATTCATTCTCAAGGTTCCTGCTGAGCCAGTCTTTACCTTTTCAATTCCAACCTGCCTTTGTCACTTGGAATGTTGTGTTTTCTTTCTGTTTTAAAATGAATTGAAAGACGGTGGATTGACAGACCTGGAGACCTAAGGCCTCTGTTTATCCATAGGACATGTATCATATGCACCAGTTTCCTTCATCTAACTTGGAGGGGAGTTCCTCTGGGCCATGGAGACTGAACTCCCCTCTCAACCATATTGAGTCCTTGGTACCTCCTCTGAGGCTGACCTCAACTGGGTACATCAGTGTCTGTTAGAAAGGTGGTGTTGGTGCTGGAGCACTGCAAAGTAACATAGGGAGAAGCAGGGAAGCCCAGAACTTGCTTCTCTTTCCTGTCACCTTTAATTAACACTTTAATTGTGTTTTGTCTATATTACCTTTCCCAGTCTTTCTTGTGGAAAAGACTATAAGGCACTAAATGTACTCCATTGAGTTTGTAGTTCATCTTCTCCTTCTCTGGCTTGCTGTAGGAGCCTCAAGATTTTCCTCCTGTTTAGCCAAGACTCCTGCGATCAAATAGCCCATCCCTAAACTGTACAACCAGAGAATGCAGCTCTTGACCTAATGACCCCTAAATGGGGTTGTGAAGAACATGCACAAGTGCAGCGTAAACATCAGGGAAAGAGAGGGAGTTCTTAAGAGAGGTTTACAACAGTAACAGGATGATATTGTTCAGTTGAGAGTTTAGGTTTAGTGTGATCTGAGGAATAACTTCTGAACTCTGGAATCTCCAAAGCTGTGGAATAGCCTCCCAGGGAAATGGTAGAAGCACTGTCATTTGGGCCATTTAAAATTCTATTGGAGAGAGCACTGGTGAATATATTGTAGGGACCAGTGTGCATGGGATAATCTAATGGGCCTCTTCTATCTCTAACTTCTACTTTTCTGTGTGGAGTAACAGTTCTGCCTGTGTTTTGGGAAGCATTGAGCATCCATCAGGCGTACTAATGTTTAACAACTTTATTGCTGGAAGTGGGAGCCATGTAAGACCCTCATTAATGTTCAGGCATTTCATTTCATTTCAATATGCAACTATGCTATTAAAATTAACAGACCCAGGGGAAATGCCTGGCCTGGTACATGAAGTCAGCTGCAGTGGCAGCAGTTGGTATGCTGTAGGAACAAACCAGGTTGTGATTCTAATGCCTGGTGTTCAGGGTGTTTCGTGGTCCATGTTCTAGAGTGGGGAACTGTCTCCAGTCGACATTAGGGGTTCTTGGGAAGGAATGGTGGGGAGGGGATTCTTTCTCCAGTGGATGGGTGGGATCTGTATTGTATACCTTACCTCTGCTTTAGAAGAGAGACCTGGAGTTCCTTGCTGGTATTGCTTTAGTACTTTATACTGAAAATCAGATTATTTTCCTTTGGGACTAGCTGCATGGAGCATAGGCACTTATGGCAGCTGGAAAGGATTAGATTTTTTCTCAGTAAATGTAGTTAAATGTGTATATATATATATGTTTTTTGCCATATACACACAAACCAACAAAGTATTTCCATGGACAATAATTGAAATGTATCGATAGGCAAAGTATGATGCTGCTTGAGAACTTATTAGCATTTCCTGTAGGGATATTTACTGTGTATATTTTGACATGTGTTCTTGACAGTTTTTGTGTTTTCACGGTTACAAAACATTAGCTTTTTGAATCTCATTGTCTACTGTCACTAAATAATTAACACCTGACCCCCATAATTTCCAACAACTGTGAAAAATCTAAATTGATAAAAATAAAGCGTAAACCTCATAATTTTGGACAACCTTTTGGGGTCTATTGTATCCTGTGGGGGTGGGCTGGGTGTTTCTCAAAGCTTCTTGGATCTTCCCTACTTTTCCTCCTTCTATCCCATCTCAGACAGTGCTGTGGCAAAAAAAACCTCCCGACACCATGGGGAAAGGGACCCAACTCCCTCCAGACGCTGTTAACAGCATTTCTCTAATCAGCCAGGCAACAGGGAGTTATCTGAGGGTAAATGACCTGACTGTAGGCAGGCTGAGTGGAGAACCAGTAGCTGGAGGGGGCACTGGAATTCTGTTCTGATCCTTCTGGATAATGCAGATCAGTAGATGGGGGCCAGATACTGGCATTAGATCTGTACATTTGCCTCACTACCCTACTATCTCCTGAGAGAACCTCTTGTATTCCCCACAGGCATCCATGAGTGCATGAGAAATAAGAGCCGCTCACCTTCCCCTGATCACTCATAGCATCCAAGAAGCCAGAGAGAAAAGGCCCACTAGAATATCCTGGTGCCTCTCTGTGTATTTGCAGGGTTGTTCCACAAGAGGCTTAATGTCTGCTGTGGAGATAACCATGGAGGGCATCATGACTTGTCCGACGCATGTGACTTGTATTCCATGTGGACTTCGTGACTTTTGCCCCCATCCAGGCAGAGAGGCTAGGGTGAGCAGATAGCAAGTGTGAAAAATCGGGACAGGATGGGGGGTAATAGGCGCCTATGTAAGAAAAATCTCCGAATGTAGGGATTATCCCTATACAATTAGGACATCTGGTCACCCTAAGAGTGGCACATGGTAAAGGCACAGCATACACTTGCCCAGGGAGCCCTCTGAGAAGGTGGACCTGTGTTCCCAGGAGGGGATAGGAAATCTACCCCATTCTGTTACGTTGCCGGGAGAAGCCATGCATCGTGGTGGGGCTGAGGTGGTGCACCTTCTGTCATTCTGCAGTCTCCCTCTTTAAAACATCCTCCCCCTCCCACCACCCTCGCTGCACAATGTACCTGGACTTCATCAGCAAGCCCCTGGCATGGCCCGTCAGCCGCTTGACTCCTGAATAACGGCGTCAGGGAAATAATGGGGCTGGGTTTCGGAATTGGCCATGGGACCATGTAAGACTTCGCCTTTTGGAGCAGACCAATGGCTCATCTAGTCCAGTGTCCTGTCTCCAGCCCTGCCAGACCAGTAGCCCCTCTTATCCAGTGCCCTATATCGAGCTATACTGGATTAGACCAATGGCTCATTTAGTCTTATACCCTGTCTCCAACTGTGTCAGGTCATTCCAGTTGCGGCATTTGTCCCTGGTATTATCGCCTGACCTTCCAGATCATATCAGCCACCTGGCCTAGTCCCTTATGCTGCCTCTTTCCCATAGCCGATCGGACTGAAGGCCTATCTAACAGAGACCAGTGCTGGAGTCTGCCCCGGAGGGTGTGAAGCCCCCAGCATACAGAGTGCGTACTATACTGTGGGTGAGGGGAAATCTCAAAGCCATGGAGACAGAAGGGACTGTGGGTGGAAGTGTCCCACAGACTCCTCTCTCACCACTGCCGCAGCAGTGCTCTTTTCCCCCCTCTCTTCTCTAGTTTCCTCCACTGCCCTTCATCCTTCCCTTTCACTTCCTCCTCCCCCCACCTTTGGTCCGTGCCTGTGCGTGTTGCACATCTGAACACGCTGTAGCCACGGGGCGCCTGTGGCACCTGTGGTATTCGACGAGCAGGCCTGCCTGCCTCTCGTTAGGGGGCCCCCTTGTCAGCTCTCTGCCACCTGTTCTGTCTCGCAGTATAGCGCTGTTTATTTAACAGAGAGATTATGCGTGACAGGATGACTCCCAGGGGAAGAGCCAGGGAAGCTGCTGCCATCTATAAATTGGAGTCGTTTTTTTTTTTGTTTGTTTGTTTTTTATTTACTTAAATTGCCATCAGAGTGACTGGTGAGCTGTTTTTGGAAACAGTGGAGACAGTTAACCCTTTGCTGCCCACGTGGCTCACCTGTTAGGGGGTGGCTATAGGAGGGAGGGAATGACCTTTTGAACTATGAAGTTTATGGAGGAGCCAGGACCAAGGATGTATTAACATTGGTGCCCAGTTCTAAGACAAAGGTTTTTTTTTCTAAGGGGAAGAAACGTCTTCTGGGAGCATCTCCTTTCTGTTTAATTTCTCCAGATATTCTCCTGACCTTCCCCAAAGAGACCCTCACTATGCTAGCATACCTCCTGGACAGAGGCAAATCAGGCTTCCCTGCTGGTTCCTGGCCTCTCCCCAGGCCTTCTTGGTGCAGTAATAGGCAGATGCAGGATGAGAAAGGAGCTTGCATAGCGTCTCTTGAACTTCCACAGCGAAATGATGCCTCGGTCCCTGAGCCCAAAAAGCTGCATTCAGCTCAGGTTTGTCTTAAGCTGGTGGGGACTTGGTGTTGGAAATGGAACTCGCTCTGATATTGGGCTGCTGGTGTCTTTGCTTAATTCCAAGTGGGTGAGTATATTCTGTAGTGTGCCACCCCAAAATCCTCCTGCATTGCCACTTAGATGCACTATTCTTCGCTCCCTGCCTTAAATTGATGTGCAGTGTTTTTGGGGCACTGCTAAACGGCTGTAGTAGTGGCTACATTTCAATGATGAGCCAAGTGATTGCTGTATGAATATCACCTGTAATGTGCTGTGGCACCAAAAGTTGAATTTCTCACGAAGAAGTATTTAGGCAGGAGCATTTTCTATACAAATAACTCAAGGATTTCTGTTGGGCACCCCCCACAGGTACTTCAATGACAAAGACTTTTGATTTCTTCTTAAAAGATATAATTAATTTGTATATAATAGCTAGTGTGGGATTATTTATTAAGCCATGTTTTTTTAATCAAGGAGAAAAGAAATTACAAATAGAGAGAAAACATAACTTAAGGCATTAAAGCCCTGCGATCAATTTATGGTCTCCTTAATTAATCTCTGTCCCTGTTATTTACTGCGTTTTGTAAAGAGAGAGAATTCACATGCTTGTTGGAATGGCAGCGTGACGTTGCCACAAAGCTGAGAAGCTGGTGAGGGCACAGCCCCAGTGTGGCAAGGATGCAGAGGGGATATGTTCTATTGTCGGCTCACTAGACTGCCATCATCTGATATTTTGAAGTGTAATAATGGCTGTTAAAAGGAGGGTGTGTGATATGCAAGATTCATGTTTCTCATTCCGGTGCTGTACCAAGTGCTCCTCCAAAATTGCAGTAAGGGCAGATTTTCAAAAAAAGAGCGGTGTGTGCAATTGTACTTCATTTGCTTGTGCAAAGATTCTGCACAATTTGCAAAGAAAAATTGGATAGCTGTATGCAGAACCCCTCACCTTAAAATCACTCCCATACTGAAGAAAAACACGTCGTCTAGTATACCAAAAACTAGACTTGGTGGGAGACCTATTTGTTCATCTGCAGGACTTGTCCTCACTGAACGGTCTCTTGTGCCTTGTCTCATCCAGCCGTGGAGCTCCCATCTCTTCTCATGGGAGTCTATTCCACAGTCTAATGGCCCTACTCATTGTTTAGAGGGCCTGCATTTACCTATGCTCAATATAATTCCATCACTCCCATTTACACTCCTTTGAACCATCCTCAACAATTTCTTTCTCTCCTTCATCCTTATAGATGGCTCACACATACTCTTTCTTCCCCCCACCCCACTTTAATCATCATTGAGGGGGAACAATCCATATTTAGGTTTTTAGACTCCCCTCATAGGTTAGTCTCTCCAGCCTCTTCATCATCTTTGTTGCTCTTTGCTGAATTTCCTCAAAGGTGTTGACACTTTCCTGGCTTTTTGCCCAGAACGATTTTGCAATGTTCCAGGTATGATCTCATCCGAGCTCTAGGGAAATGGACTATCTCTTCAATGCTGTGTGATGCAGTGTTGCTGCATATGTAGACTGGAATCTCATTGGCTTTTTTATTTCTGTCATATTGCATTATAGGCCGATAAACCTTTTGCTGCCCATAGTCACCACAAGCCTTTTTTGGCATGAACTATTTTCCATGTTTCTGCCTTCCACTAAATTGTTTGATATGATTTTCTCTAAAATGTATTGGCTTGAATTTTTTCTAGGTTTAGATCTTGTTTTGTTTCCTTCCCTGTTTTCTAAGCGCTCTAGGTGCTTTTTGTATGACTTCCCTATCTTCCGTGACCACCTAATTTTATTATTATTGGAGCATAGAAATAAACAGACTGGATCTGAAATAGTCATTTTAGTCCAGTATCTTTCTCCTGTTAGTGGCCAGTATCAGATGCTTCAGAAAAAGGTATAGATTCCCCTGAACATATAAAGCATCAGCTTGTTATAGTTAACGTGGTGTCTGATCCTTTCCAAATAATGAATAAATTTGGTTAAATAAAACCAGGCTTAACACCAATCCCTGCTGCAGACATCTTCTCCCAACTCTAAACTTTGCCATTTTATTGTTCTTTGTTTACAATCCTTCACCCTCTTTTGAATTCATGTGCATGTTTCAGTCTTTTTAATACAAGTGGTGTGTTTTTGTGGACTACCTAGAATGGCACTGGCAGATAAGGGCTATATAAATAAAGTATATTATTATTATTATTATTAATGCTGTTACGTGATATCCAAGCCAAGTTGAATTAATTTTTCAAGTAAGATTTTGTGAGGTACTGTATCAAATGCTTTACTAAGTCCAGATATATTGCAGCTACTGCATTCCCTTTATCTACTCATTTTGTAATCCAATCAACAAAAAAAGAGGTGATCAAATTAGTCTGGCATGATTTGTGCTTTATAGATCCCCAGCTTATTGCTCTTGGTTCCATTATCCTTTAGGCACTTAAGAATTTTGTCTCTTAATATTTGTTTAATTGTTTTGCTAGGGATTGAAGTTAAACTTATTAATTTATTTTATCCATCAAATATGAACATGCAACAGTGAACAATATATATGAGGAAATTGTCTATGAAGAATTACAGTTTATGTCTGTCTTACTGGTATGATTCTGGGCATATATATATATGTATTAGTCCACGTCTGGAAGTGCATTTCCCACGTTCCATGCTGTTGAGTGTACTTGTTATGTCTAGGTAGCACACACCTGCTGGCTGCTTCATATATGTTCCGCTGATCTGGAGACCCAACAGAGAAAACATGAATTAATTTTAATAGGTCTTCTCATCTGCTTTGACCTTATTTCTTATGGGGTTTTGGGAATGTGAATTATTTTATCTTTTGTTCATTCTAAACTCCTCCTTCATTAAAAGTGGCACTCAAATAGCCTTATCTAGATATATAAAAATAAAAATAGTATCTCCCTGGTCACTCCAGCGTCATTTCTAGAACATCCAGGAAATTCTCTTCTACTCCACCGCAGTTGTACACCTTGATTTTAGATTTCCATCCCCTTATTACAGTGTCATTTAGCTGTTAATAATAATACATATGATCCTTACTTATCATGTTTCTTTTCCATTAACATTTTCTATGCTACTGATATGTTTAGTAATGTGATTTCTGGTATAGGAGAATTTCCCCGCTTGGAGAATGCTTCCTGGCTGTGTTGTATTATCTACTAATATATGGGAGTTAATGGAACATCAGCACATGCCTAATAAGTAGGCTTGGCAGAATTGAATTTCTATCTTTTTTATAATTTTGATGGATAATATTGATTTTTATTTTTAACCCCGCCCCTCCCCCTCCAATTTTTTATCAATTTTAAATGTTGACAGTTGCACAAAATTATGGGTTGGGGGGTGGGGTCAGATAGTAATTAGTGACTGTGGATGTTGAGATTAAAAAAGTTAAAATCTTCATAACTGTTAAAACACAAATTATCAACATCATATATCTAATTATACAACATAAAGAGTGTTAAAATAAACTCAAGTTTTCAAGCAGCATTTTCCTTACTTTGCTTATCTGTAAATTTTGCTTTTTGTGAATGGAATTTTTTTTTCTTGGTTCGTATGTGTATGGTGAAATTGATGTTTATCTACACTGACTGATAAAAATCGAATCATTCTGAGCCTAGTAATAAGCTTGGTAGCAAGGTCGATGTGTCTGTGCTGGAGTACCAGGTGCAGAAGTTGTAAGGATAATTTAGGCACCTCTCTTTATATATATATATATATATATATATATATATATATATATATATATATATATATATAAAGATGGTTCAAGGCATTGATTAAGCTCTACAGAGCTTTATATCCTCTTAAGTCCTACTGACTTATGTCACAATGAAGAATTTAGAATCTGCCGGGTTCTTACTGCGTTTGGTTCAGGGGGCCTGTACTTTCCATGCGCAGCAGAAGGCACTGGAGGCTCTCCCTTCTTGAACAGACTTCCTACAAGGCTGTGCTAGAGCCTCAGTTTGGAGAGCTTCAGGGTGCCATTCCAGTACAATTTGCAAAGCCAGACTTTTCATTAATCTTCCTCATCAGGAATGGGGTTTGGGTTTCTTTTGCTAAACAGCAGGTTTTGTTAAGCATTGAAAAGTGGTGTTTTTACTGAAAGACGATACCTTGGGACCTGTACATATCTGAATAATAATAATAATAATAATAATAATAATAATATTAACAAAAAAAAAAAAAAAAGTACGGCCAAAAACTGTAACATTTGTTACTTGACACAGAGTGGCCCTCAGAAAGGGGTAACATTCTTTCCTCCTCAGACATTTAGTTCAAAACTCAACCTTGACTGTTCAGCTAATCTGTGTACAAGCTAAACACATCAGCACCCACTGAAATCAGCCTTTGAAAATCTGTTCTGATCCTTGTAGGAAAATGCTTACAAATGGCACTGATCACTAATGCCAAACCCACTTGGATTTACAAAATCATGGCCTGTAATTCGTAGCCTGGGGATAAATGTTGGTTCCCTTAAAGTCAATAGCAAAACTCTGATTGGCTTTCATGGGACGACGGTGTATCCTTTACAAATTTTCCTAACCGTTCCGTATTTGCTTTAATCTTAACTTAGATTGTATACTCTTCGGAGGCAGGGGCTTTGTGTCTTTACGTGCCATGCACATCTAAAACACTACATATATAATCCTGGGGATGGTACAGGGAACAATGAAGATTTCAGAACCCCCCTCCCACAATGCGCACACACCCAGAAAGCAATTCAAGATCGCAAATCAGTCACTGACTTTGTAAACCCACTGACAAATCCATCTACACTTCAGAATAAAATATTTGGTATTGGCTTCTCCTCCATTTAATGCATCTGAATCTTGAGTTCAAGATTCTAGGATTTTCTGGCAAGAGTGGAGGATATTGAAGGATCTGTGGGTAAGGATCTATGAATTCACACAAAAGGCTTGATGGCTCTGAGGACAGGAAGGGGTAGGATTTGAGTGACATATGGTAGACGTCTCATGCTGCAGTTGCTAGAACATCTTTGGAATTTCTAAATATTATAAATTACACTTTTCCAACTCGAAAGGTGTTGCATCCAACATGGGGGAATTCCATTTTAGACCTCATCTTCTCAGATAAAGAGGAACTGATCACAGAACTAAAAAGTAATTGTAATTTAAGTACAAGTGATTATGACTTATCGCAATTTTAATGTGCAATCAGAATAAAGTCCAGACCAGTGATATATATATATTTGGTGCTTTATAAGGGCCAACTTCTTAAAGAGGAAAACAATGATTAGCCAAATCAGCTGGGAGGAAGAATTTAATCAGAAAAATGGTGAATGAGAACTGGGAATTGTTTGAGAATAGTTTACTAGACGCCCAAAAAGCCACATTCCCATAACTGAGGAAGAATGCCGTATTGGTTAAAAAACTGACCTGGTTTAGCGGGGAAGTGAAGGAAGACATATATATATATAGATAGATAGATATTAAACAAGTGGAAAGGGGAGAAATATAATATCACAAATGTAAGAAAGGGAAAGTGGATAATAATGAATATAAATCAGAAGCTAGGAATTGTAGAAAATTGATAAGGGAAGGAAAGGGACACAAGGGAAAATCTATGGCCAACAGAGTTAAGGACAATAAGAAGGATTTTTTAAAGTATATTAAGAACAAAAAAATCCTAATAATGCTACTGGTCTATTACTAGATGGAAATGGTAGACTTATCCATAATAATGAAGAAAAGGCAGAAGTGTTCAATAATATTTGTTATATATTGGGGGAAAAACAGATAATGTAGTCATATCATATGATAACATTCTTCCATTACTCTAATATCTCTGGCAGATGTCAAACAGCAACTACTAAAGTTAGACATTTTGAAATCAGCAGTTCTAGATAACTTGCATCCAAATATTCTAAAAGAGCTGGCTCTGGAGCTTTTTGGACCATTAACGTTGATTTCCAATAAGTCTTGGAACACTGGGGAAGTTCCCGAACACTGAAAGAAAACTAATAATGTGCCAACATTTAAAAAGGTTAAACAGGATGATCTGGATAATTATAGGCCTGTCAGTAATCAATCCCAGGCAAGATAATGAAGCGGCTAATTCAGGACTTGATTAATAAAGAATTAAAAGAGGACAATATTATTAATGCCAATCAACATGGGTTTATGGAAAATATATCCTGTCAAACTAACTTAATATCTTTTTTGACGTGATTATAAATTTGCTTGAAAAAGGTAATAGCATTGATGTAATATACTTAGACTTTTATAAGGTGTTTGACTTGGTACCTTATGATATTTTGATTTAAAAACTAGAATGATATGAAATTAACATGGCACACATTAAATGGATTAAGAACTGGCTAACTGATAGATTTCAAAGAGTAATTGTATACTTGGAATCATCATTGAACAGGTGGATTTCTAGCGGAGTCCTGCAGTGATCAGTTCTTGTATTTAACTTCTGTATTAATGACTTAGAATAAAACATAAAATCATCATTGATAAAGTTTGCTGATGGCCCAAAAATTGGGTAAATGTTAAATAATGAAGAAAACAGCTCACTGATACAAAGTGATCTTAATCGCTTGGTAAGCTAGATGCAAGCAAACTGTGTTTTAATATATTTAAATGTAAATGTATACGTCTAGGAACAAAGAATGCAGGTCATAATTATACGATGGGGGACTCTATCCTGGGGAACCAGTGACATTGAAAAAGATTTGGGGGTCATGGTGGATAATCCAGTTGAACATGAGCTCCCAGTGTGATGCTGTGGCCAAAAGGGCCAATGAGATCCTTGGATGCATAAAGAGGGGAATCTTGAGCAAGACTAGAGAAGCTATTTTACCTTTGTATTTGCTACTGGTGTGACAACTGCTGGAATAGCTCTGGATCTGCAATTTAAGAAGGATGTTGATATTTTGGAGAGGGTTCAAAGAAGAGCCGTGAGAATGATTAAAAGATTAGATAGTGTGCCGTATAGTGTTAGACTCAAGAAGCTCAATCTATTTAGGGTAACAAAGAGAAGATTAAGGGGTGATCTGATGCAGTCTATAAGTACCTACATAGGAAACAAATATTCAATAATGGGCTCTTTAATCTAGCAGAGAAAGGTATAACATGATCCAGTGTGTGGAAGCTGAAGCTAGACAAATTCGTACTGGAAATAAGACATACATTTTTAATGGTGAGAGCAGTTACCATTGGAATGGTTTACCAAGGCTCATGTTATATTCTTCATTGCTGACACTTTTAAAATCAAGATCGGATGCTTCTCTAAAAGCTTTGCTCTAGGAATTATTTGGGGGAAAATTCTCTGGCCTGTGTTATATAGGAAGTCAGACTAAATGATGACAATGGTCCCTTCTGACCTTGGACTCTGTGAAAAAGGCAAAGGCAGAACAGTGGTGAAGTCACTTGAAAGGCATCTTGAGGCTGCATGCTGCCCCTTAACGAAGCCCCTAGGGAAGGAGGAAGGCTGTGAAGAATTAGTTCCTATTTACATGTCTGAATGGTGTGGGTGGGGGAGCTTCACAGGGGAATAAAAGCAGAAAGATGTTTTATGAAGTTATTAGCATCTGGTGGTAAGTGCCTATTTATCTACACTGAGCTGCAGAGCCTGGGAGTGAGATTTGCTGTCATACCAGTTCTTTAAGGATAAATAACCGTGGCTGGAATTTGCACTAATGATTTCCTAAGTATGGTGCTGTTGGAGTTTCCAGAAAAAATATTTGTTTGTTTTTCTTGGGTATAAATGAGGATCGGTGGGTGGAGAGACAAGGGTTTGTTTCCCATTTTAATTCAGTTAGGAGGCTGGCAAAAGATCCTTGAGTTTTATTTCTTTTTGTTTTTTCAAACACTTCCCAAGATTACTTTCCTTCCAGCAAAGACTGTGACCACTGGACCATGGCCCTACTGGAGTGCAATGAAGGCTGTTCCTTTGGAGGCTGCCTCTACAGGCCTTGATGTTTCAGTTGTCCAGGTTGGTGGAAGTGGACACATTCCTGGGAAGGATGCTACCTGCTCTGAGGATTTGGAACGGGGTCCAACAGAAGGCTGCCCATTTAAATTACTGGGAAAGTATATGACTGCACATGCAATTTTCTTGCTCAGGCTGGCGGTGAAACCAAAGCCAAAGCACAAACCCATCATGCCAGGGTTTGAAGATTCTCCCATGCATGTGTCAATGGGATGCACTTCTCGGCAAAGAGTATTTCTATCTCCAGATGGAATCCAAGGGCCATCTCCAGTTGCTAACCTTCCTGACGGAACTCTCTCTTCCCTGGGTAGGCATTTATTCCCTGTTCAGTAGGGTATTATCTGAGAACCTTACAGAAACACCTGGGTTAGCAGTAGTTTAATCAGTGTTGATAGGTCTGTTTTTGGCTCTTTCTTCTTCCCTTGCTCATGAGGGGAAATGGGTAAAAATGAAATGTTGTATTACAACTATCTGTTGGTGTTCTAGTGAAAAACTTACGTGGGAAAAGTGAGTCTCGTATTTAGTCCTAAAGGTAATGTGGGAGTTTTAACCTTTGTGTAAAGGTGTTCCAAAGCTCAGGTTCCACAAATTTCATCCTTGTACTAGATAATTCACTGCCCGAGGAGCCCAGTTGCCATGGGAAGTCATGGTCCCTAAGGCAGTCTGGGCCCATCACATAGAGGGGTTTGAAGAGCAGGACCAGAACCTTGAATTTTGACTTCTTGTTCAAGAGGAAGCCAAATGTTTAGATGACATGAGTTTTATGTGCTCATATCGCTCTGTGTCGCATAGCAGGCGAGCTGTTGTATTTTGAATCAGAGGGAACTCTTCCGGTCTAGCATTGTTATGTCAAGATATAGTACAACAGCAACGACTTAGCAGGGAGGTCACAGACATAGTGGATCTGATAGTGGAAACCAGTCAGGTCATCAAATAGGTTAAAAAAAAAAAAAATCAAGTATGTTAGGGCATAGTCACTAGTCACAGATACAAGAATATGTTCCTGGTGTGTAGAGGCTGACGACTTGCGTTCTCCATGTGTTCTGTTCTGGATGTTTATTCCCTTTGCTGCAGCACTGGAGGCACATCCAAAAGAATTATCATAGAGAAATGCATAGAACATCTGCGGTCTGAGGCGATATCTGCGTTTACCCCACGGTGCCACTGGAAACGTGTAGCTGTCTGTGATCCCTCATGCCATCATGTTGTCATAAAACTCATGGATGTTGTCTGTTAACCTCTGAGTATCCTGAGGATCTTTCCAAAGATGTTTAGTGGTGGTGACTGGCCCCCTGTGCTGTGATGGGAGACACTTTCTGTGCTTCCTCGCTGTACACTCCATTGGAGAAAATGCTGACGTAGTCTAGCTGAACAGTAATCATGATGATTCCCTGTGTTGTAGGAGAGGCAGTGCTACCTAGTGGCTAGAGCACTGGACTGGGACTCATGAGACCTGGGTTCCAGTCTCGGCTCTGCCACTAGACTTTGGGCAATAACTTCCTCTCCCTGAAGTTTCCCCCACCTGTAAAAAAGGGATGATGATACTGACCTTTGTGTAGTGCTTTGAGATCTGTGGGTGACAAACGGTATCTAAGAGGTATTATCAGGGCAACTACAAAGGGGAGTCACCGAGCAGGGTATGGGATCACAGTCTATAAATATCTTCCAGGCAGCAATAGGAAGGAAGAGATCTGGCACAGTTTCAGAAGGTGGTTGGACAGTGTGTTAGTGCGATGTCCGGAGAAGGAAGGATTCCAACAGCCATTAGGAGAAGTTTCTAAAGGCTAGGTGCAGTTGGGCAGTGGAGTGGGTTTCCTGAGATGACGATTGAGGCACCATCCCTATGGTGACTGAGGCATGTTTCGAGCAGACAAGTGCCTAGCACTCAGCTTCTCACACTGTGACACTTTGTAGCCAGATTTTCAAGAGAGCTCAGCACCCAACGTATCTCCATCAGGCTTTTGAAAACCTGGCTGATGATGGGCCCGTTGTGGAGAGGAGCCCTGCTGGATGTAATGAAGATTTGTCAGGGTGACCCAGGGGATATTTTCCAGCTTATTTATCTCTGGATTTATGAAAACTATTTGGGTGGAATGAACATTGTAGTGAAATTCTTCATGTTACAGCTCTTGTATTCCAAGGGGCATCATCATCTTGAATGGATGACACTAGATTCACTCCATCACTCTGAGCTTCATTACGGCGCTGCCCAGACCTTCATAAAGTGCACAGTACTTACAATCCCGTTTGCTTCTGCTCTAGCAGTATCCTACCACTCTGCTGGTGCCCCCTGCTTCGCTTCCCATTTGCATTATGCAGTCAGTCAGGCTTTCCCTTTAATGACCTTGTCGCTCGCCTTGAGAATTAGTTAATACTCTTTAGCATAAACACTGAACTGCATCCCCAGCGCCTGAGAAGCCTGCATGGATATATTGTTCCCAGCATGCAGGCTGTCGGAGCTGCATGGTATGTATATATTTTAGCCTTGACAAGTGGAGTATGTAAAGATTTTCCGCTTACCGCCCTGCGTGGTCTGGTTGGTTCCAGAGCACGTGTTAGTTATGCCAGCTTTCAGTGCACCCTGCGTTGATCATCGTGCTGCTGGATGTGAGTATTTCATGCAGGAAAAGCTCTTATCCTAAAGAATGAATGAATTAAGAATTGAGGTTATTGCCACTTGAGCAAAGCGGTCCCAGTCCAGGCAACAAGATGCATGGGTTGTGTTAAAATTAAGAGCGCAAACATCAACACAGAAATGAAACGGGGATGGAGACTGGGGAGCTCAATTCTGTTACTTCTGAGTTAAGACAACTTTGAGGCTGTCTGTTGTTCTGTGGGGATTTTGGAATCCACCTGATAGTATCACATGAGAGGGTGTGAGTTCCTCTGTGCATATGTATACCACATAAGTGTGTGCAGGCGTGCGTTCCTTCTTGCACTTTATCCAGTGTGCATGTTGATACATTTCTAACCACGTTGAACCCAATAATCAATTATAGCCTATCAGATGGTACAGAAAGGTCTTCTTGCCCCAGCTAACACCCTCTGCCAGCATAACATACTTCCTCTGTTCAAGCCCCGCTTTGAAAACTGCTGAGAAATCAAATGTGCCCAAAATATCAACTCAGGGTGAAATTCTGGCCCCTGTGAAGTCAATGAAAGTTTTTGCTATTGATTTGAGTGGAACTAGGATTTCATTCTCAGACTGTCCTGGAGCAAGGAGGGAATCAAATTCCAGGCTAGAGACCCTGCATTGACAGTGCCCTGCTCTCTGAGGCATTCATCAAGAAGGTATAAGCATCAGTGTCTGTTTTGATCTCAGCTGTCGGGGTACCACACAGAGAGAGCATCGATCGCTGCATTATCCAAGCCTCTGACTATGAAGAGAGTGTTGTAGATCAGAACTAGCATTTTGAATACCTAGCTGTACTAAAGGTGCTATGGTGAGGGGCAGACTATACATGACTGAAATCAATTTTATATAATAAACACATCTACACCATGGAACCCACTTAAAATGAGCTTGGGCTTCGCTGAGGTATGTTCACAGTGCACCCGGACGACATTGTATGGGGCACGTCGTCTTCCCAATACGAAAGCAACTATGTGGAGCTGCTCCTCTGAGGCAGGGAATCCAGAAGGCTGGATGGGAATTTGTAGCTCCCGCAGGACCCTGTGCAACAGTGTTAGTTTTTCTTAAAGGGCCACCTTCCAGTACCTTGTATCAGGATGTGGGTATGTACATATCAAAACAGAGACGCGTTGCTGGTTTGAGGAGGGATGTGCAGGAGACTGGTTACTATTTGGAAATGGAATTTGCACATGAAGCGAAGGCATAGCATCTTACCAGGAGATGACATCATGAATAGCTGGTTGGACCACTCCACTTGGTCCCCTGGTCGAATGCCTTTTCACGTGGAGGTATCGGCATGGAGGAAAGAGGCCTGTGGGGCCTTTTCCCCTTATCCTGCTCAGGAATCTCTCCTGCTAACCATGGCATCTGGCTCCCAGGGCCTCCTGCATGGTCTACAGTGTTGATCTGAAGGGAGCTGATTAGTAGCATAGTCAGCCAAAATCTTGTAGGAGGTAGGACTCCACTCGCTTTCAAAAACAGTTTTTCTTCCAACCAAAGCAGCCTCCCTTTGCCAATATGTGATATAAGGGAGCTGTGCACGTTCCGGTCTTATTAACCCTTCCTTTGTTCATTCATCCTGGCCTCACTTTGAGATAATGCAAGAAAACAAATCCAGGAAAAACGATTTCAGAGCAGCTCCATTCCACCACTGAGCAAACCACTGGGAAGCAGAGCAGGCTGTTGTGAAGTGAAGCTGTTTCCTTTGAAGCGACTCTGGCTGGCTCCATGGAGTTCAGCCTGGCCTGCACGTGCCCAGCTATTTCTTTCCACAGCATCCTTTCTCCAATAATGAAATCTGGTCACACTTAAACATACTTTTCCCCCTTGCAGCCCCACTTCCCTTTAACCTAGCTGGACACTTCAGAACGGACTGTGCTCTCCGCCTCAACCAGCGCACCCAGCGTTCTGTCTTTCTCATGAAATATGGGTCTTTTCCTCTTTATTTTGATAAAGTGGTTGAGGGAAGGTGTCCATCTATGGTTTACTGCTGGCAGTGCTTCCTTCCTGTTCAGGTGCCAACAAAGCACTGCAGCACAAGCATCTCTCATATGCTGTCACCTGCCAATCACTTCAATCCCAAGATGATGGCACTGTGCGCTCTAGGGGGACAGCATCAACAGTAACTCAGGCTCATGTTCTCGGGGCCCTCTCCTGAGCACCGAGTGGTACTTACGCGGCTAAAACCCCAATGAAAATATCCCCCTTGAATCTGGGATGAGCCTGAGTGCTCCTCTACACTTACAGCGCTGTCGCTGGAGCACTTAGTGAAGATGCTACTCGGGATGTCAAAGTGTAACCGTTTAAACTGTGCGGGAGGGGAGCGGCATCTGGGTTCCCCGTGGGTGGTGGGGAGGTTTGGAGCTGGGGGGGGAGGGGAGCGAGGAAGCCTGCAGCTGGGTTTGCCTCAGTTCCCAGCGAGTGAGAGCTGCAAAGTTACGGCTCTGCCTGCGCGGCAGAGGTGAGCCGCAGCGGGGCAGCTCTCACTTGGCAGTGAGGAGCCGAGCCAAGCAAGGCTCCCCACCACCCCAAAACGTGTTTAGTTGTTTAATCGTTCTATTTTTAGAATGTTTAAACATATTTTTAACTAAATTAATTTTTACATCCCTAGACTCTACCTGTGCCAATGGGAGACCTTCTCCTGCCAGTGCAGGTACTCCACCTTCCTGAGAGGTGGCAGCTGTGTTGATGGGAGAAGCCCTCCTGTCCACTTAGCACTGTCCATGCTGGGAGTTCAGTCGGTATAACTGCAACGTTCGGGTGTGGATTTTCCACACCCAGGAGTGACATAGTTATACCAACATTTGTTTGTAGTATAGACCAGGGCTTAGTACGTCTTCTTTTGAGTTTTTTCCCCAATAGTCAAACGTGGCAGCTGTTGGATACCAGAGTAGGATACTCTGGTGACTGCAGCTACCATCCTGTGAATCAAGTAAACTCCGTTTTGGGCTGTCATCCTATAGAAGGCATAAGGGCCAATGACCATCTTTAGAAGTTATTCTACGGGGGATCTCTTGGGGAGAGGGCTCCCGATGCCATCTGCAGAAAGAGTTTTGATGCAGAAACTTCTTTGACATAGTTTTAACTAGATACTGGACTTGCAGCATCTCCCAGAGAGGCTTGTAGGCAGCTTGTAGGAATGAATCTTCATTTGTGGTCTATAAAACACACAAGAGAAGCCTCTCCTAGACACGAGAGCAATTAAAATGTCCGCTGAGTGAATAAAAACAGTCTAATAATAATGGTACAGTTAATGAGACTTCAGATGTTTTAGCAAACTGGCCTAGGTTTAGCAAGTTTGGAGATGCATTATCTGAATAAAGTTGCGGCTGCTGTGAATTGCAAAGATTTTTCCTAAATGCTTTGGGATTTAAATGATGCTTGACTATCGCAGAACCACCACCGGGGGTAGTGCATGTCCCATCCCAGGGGAAATATACTTTAGGCAAAACACAGTCCGGAAGAGATGAGAGCAATTTTGCAAAACAGTTCACTTGACTTCCCCTTGGAAGGAATTCAGAGAAGAGCAACAAAAATAATTAAGGTTCTGAGGGGATTAAATTGTAAAAAAGCTAAGTATGTGTACCTTGGCAAGACAACAGCTAAGGGGATGTGATAACCAGCAGTGCATATTTAAAAGATGTAAACAGTGAGGAAGGAGAGGGATTTCTTAGGGTAAGGGGCTAGAACTGGAAGTTGCAAGATAAAAATAAGCACAAGAATATGTAGCTTGACTATCTGGAAACTTTTCCTAATCATAGAAATGTAGGACTGGAAGGGATCTTGAGAGATCATCTTGTCCAGCCCCCTGCGCCGAGGCAGGAGCAAGTATACCAAGATCATTCCTGACAGACGTTTGTCCAACCTATTCTTAAATGCCTCCAATGATGGGGATTCCACAACCTCTCTTGGAAGTCTATTCCAGTGCTGGACTATCCTTATAGTTACAAAGCTTTCCATAATATCTAACCTCAATTTCCCTTGGTGCAGGTGAGCTGTGTGAGAGTGTGGTATAGTTTCCAGCGTGGAAGCCTCATCACTTGAGTACTTTAAAACTGGTCTCAGCTAGTTAGGAGTGTTGAAGGTCGTGGCTCAGGTGCACTGGCAGCCATGTATGAAGATGGCAGAGCGGGACAGCAGGAAGGGTGGAAATCAGGGTTGAGTTGCACAAGCAGAGATTAGGAATAATCAGTGGATGGCAGGGCTAAATTGAGGTGCAGGGTTGTGTTTGGGAAGCTTGCCGGAAGCTCGCGCAGCCCGTGCCTGACCTGTGCTTAGCTCTAACCAGAGCTATAAGTCGCTCACATGCAGAAGCACCAAATTCACCCCCAAATTGTAGTGGGGGAGGTGGAAATGGAAAACCCTGCTGTGCAGTCACTTGCCTGTTATCATTGGAAAGTTGTGGGAGGAAGAACAAGATGCTGGACTCGTTTCCCCCACTCAAATTGCTCCTTCTAGCCCTCTGGCTGCCATGTTTTGTGCCCAGAGATGAAATAGCTAACTGGAAGGACTGGCTGAAGTCTCCGAGCCTTGGCTGATTAATTAACTCTTCAGATTAATTTCCTTTCTGATTACCGCTTGACTAATTCCTCCTAACTCTGTGAAGCCTCCTCACCACTTAATCCTCTTTGTAAGCCCTCAGAGTGAGACGCTTGAAGTAAACATTAGCCAAAAAGGAAGACATTATGAAACACAACAATACTTCCCCTTATTGGGATCCCCCGCCCTCCATCCCACCCCCGCCCAGCAGCACTTTCCCTTTACTTCACCATGGGGGCTGCAATGAGGCTGATTCTCTGGAGGGTCCCTCAGAACTCGCCTCTTTTCCGTGTGTCTAAACCTGCTTTTCGCCTTGTTTCTCCAGCGTGTCTGTAACAAATTGTATAATTTCACTTGTGGAGCTTGATAATTAGTGACAATATCCCAGTAATTTGCAAAGGGGCAGGAGGAGGGAGACTCGTCGAAGCTCTGCTCGAAAACATTAGAGGAATCTTTTCTCACAGTTTCATTAAAGAGAGCGTCTAAACTCATCAACCAGCTTTTGATGTAGCTGAGAGAGCAAGAGACTGACAGCACTGCTGGGCTTTTCCAGGCTTAGGTAGCATACAGACATCTCCACACAGCTCTGCCAGTGCATCCCAGTCGTGATCTGCACTCCCTCCAGTTATTCTAGCCCTGCTCCTTCCAGCTTTTGAATGCTGCTCAGTGTTGATCTGCAATCCTTCTTCACTTCCTCTCCCCCATTATTCCAGTCCTGCCCACCTCCCGCAGCTTTTAAATACCCTTCAATCCTCATCCACATTCGCTCCATTATTCCACTTCTGGAATCCTCCACATCCCTGCCACAGTAGCTCAGTCCTGATTATTACTATTAATTTATTTATTTGTATTACTCTTGCATCCAGATTTGGGGCCCCCTTGTGTGAGGCATTGTACAAGCACACGTGAAGCTCTGGATGACTCCTGGAAAAATTTACAACTGTGACCCATGAAACTTGGGGGAGAGAGATATAATCACATATGTAATTGAGTATTTTATGCATTTGCACATAAATGGATACCCAGACTAATCCGTCGTGATCATCAGTGTGTCCATGACTGATTGCTGGGATGTCCTAAGAAATCAGCCCGAGGAGTGTCTCGAGGAGAATTTCGAAGGAGCCCAGGTGTAGTGGCCCTGAAGATCGGTTCAGGGAAAACGTTCAACGTGTAAGGAGCGTGGGAGGGAAGAAGGCCTGGAGATATGTATTGGAGAAGCTCACAAACAACATAATGAGGTTGGCATTGTTGGTGGAGAGGAGGCGGCGACAGCAGCAGTGGTGAAGGGAGCGGCATGGTGAAAGAACAGAGTGGACAAATAGGGGTGAGCAGAATTATGACGCGCCAATAAGATGAGGGCAAGAAGCTTGAATTTGTTATAGTGAGGTGAGAAGATCCAGGATGAAGGTGACATGGTCAAAGCGATGGGCGGTAACTGGGCATACCTCAGATAAGATCCACACAAAATGGATATGCCACGAAAATCTTAGGATTTGCATGTGCTGTGGATCTGATCTACAACATCCCCAATTATACACGTGCAATGTTCTCCTTTCCCAGTTCTGACCATTCAGACAGCCCTGCTGATGCACCTCGGTCCTTTTCTGTAGAGCACCTTCTGCTATTCCAATCCTGGACTCTCCTAACCAGTTCTGCCAGTGCCCCTTAATCCTGACCTTTGGCCCCTCCTGCTATTCCAGGAGAGTCTCTCTGCTGGACAGATGACTGCTCGTTTACCTACGAGCATGACGGTTTTATTCCTGGGCATGTATTCCAAGAGCCTCTGGATGCTTTAATGAAATGTAAGCAAAAAAACCCCAAACCTTACACTGAGAAAGGAAAGCTGCCCAAATCAATCCGAGAGCAGGAACAAAACTCCCCCGCATCTTCCTCCAGCATCCCACCCTCCTAACATGCAATAAATGGACATGACACCCACTGCAAACATAACGTTCAAAGAAAAACAACAAATTCTTGTGCGCTTTGACCAATATTTTGTGGATAGCAACAAGGTTCTGCTAGGAATCCGGCTGAAAACTAGCCAGCTCCTTTCGCTTGTGACCTCAGTTAGTGAAAAGCTAGTGCAGTGACACTTGGCCCACCGGAGCGAGCTGGTTTTTTCTCTCTTAATATGTGTGCTGTATGCAGTACTTAATAGTTGCCTAGACTAATTAATCTCGGCTGAGTTTGAGCTGCCAAGTGGAAAAAAAGAAGAAAGATGGTGTGTGTGGATAGAGGAAAAAAAGCGGTTTTTATTTTTGACTGACTGACAGTGCAGACAGCTATCTGAGGCTTTTGGAGCAGCCGCGGTTCGTGGATTCCAGGCTTTGCTGTGATAGCCTTGTATAGCCCAGCCCTGAGTACCGCGCCACTCTCCTTGCCTAGCTGCTATGATTAGGATATTTAAATCGGTTTTTAGATCTGCTCCTTTGCTTTGTCCCTGCTGGAAACAAATTACTCTGGCTGATAAGGAAGATTGAACCATACGCAGAGAATATGCTGTTCTCACATACACGGTATTAAGCACAACACTGAAAGATTACCGAAGGTACAGTGCAAATAGATACTCGGGCATGTTGCAGCCAGGGAGCTCTGGCCGCAAAGCACTCAGGCAGAAGCTTCTGTTTTTCTCTGGCGCCGCTACCCTTGACAAATAATTTTTGTTTGTGCCAACTTTGTTCTAGCTGGTGTATGACAAATTGTAACTGCACTCTGCCAGCTTACAGAGGCCTACCTAATTTCAGGCAGCTAGGAATTGCTTTCCCAGAACAGACCAATGTTCTCTTTAATTCAGTATCCTGGCTCCTACCTTACTGGATCAGATTAATAGTCCAGTTAGTCTATGCACCTAACTGAGCAGTGATGTTCCTTGTGTTGGGTGGGGCAGGGTTCTTCCTGACTCCAGCTGGTGATTGGTTTCAGTTGTCGCGTGTAAGGACTGGTAGACTGTACAATTTTATCCTGGCCAGTGTAACTGTAGTTGCTGGTCAGAGAAGTAGTGTGTTGTAGTGATTAGAGCAGGTGCTTGGGAATCGGGAGTCCAAGGTTCTGTTCCCACCTCTGCAACTGACCTTGGGCAAGTCACTTAACCCCTTTGTGCCTCACTGTCCCCAGCTGCAGAACTCTATCTATCCCCCTTGCAGAGTGCTTTGATCTCCTTGAGCAGGAGGTGCTGGAAAAGCACAACATATTATTTGCTGTTTCTCAGAAATGCGTACTCCTTTCAGATCTTCGCAAACTACTGCCCTGCAGCAGCGAGTTCTGTAGGTTAATTATAGGTTTCGTTAAAAAGGTAGCTTAGTTGATTTGTTTGAAATGGCAGGTGCCCTCTGTTTCCTGTCTGATGAGGTGGGCTCGGTCAGAGCTGTTGATTGGCCATCTCTGTCTTTGTCATTATTTTATGACTGCTGTCCGTTTTTTGCTCTTTCTCTTCCTCTTTACAGCTTGAACAGACATTTGGCAACAAAAGTAAACGTGAAAGCCATGCAAACAACAGGCACTTGTGTGCAAGCAGTTGGCATCTGAGCAGCAGTTACTGGATTACCCCAGGGGTTACTGAGTGTGTTGAAACAAAGAGATGTTGCTTATGTAGAAAAAAAAGAGAGGACATGGGGTCACACTGATTCCATAACTGGAAATACAGGAGACGATAGTCGGGTGCAGGAATGAAAGCGTGTGGGAAGGGGAGCCACCAGATACTACAGTTAGCAGGCCACATAAGCACCGATAGATAGAAACAGAGATTGACAATATGCTCTTGGGGTGTCACTGCCGTCAAAGTATGGGACTGCTCCACTGCTAGTGCAGTGCCATTCTGACTGCATCGGCGAAAGGGCCTAGGGCAGGCCCCATACCCAGAGCAGCTGCACAATACACTTGCACCTGCATCAATGCCACAAGGGATGCCATGCTGTCCATAGCAGAAGGATGTTGTTCTCGGTGCACAGAACGGGAGCCAAGCGTCACCTTCTTAACCCCTCGCTGTTGATGCCAAGAGGGGGAGCGGGGAGCTCCGGGGAGCAGGAATGAAACACACACTTTTAGACACTGCCTCATGGGGTAGAATCCAGCCCAGGCAGCAGTGCATCACGACCTGACAGCTCTTCAGTGGCTACTGGGTGAGTGGAGTTGTTGGATCTTAGTCCGATTTCCAGCCGGCAGGTTCCCACGTCGCATAAATCCCAATTGCAGTTGATGCTACCTTGTTGTGCTTGGTCAGAGCCTTCTCAGAGAGGCCAAGAACTGAATGGGCCGTGGAGCCTGCATTCCCCTCTAGCTCCTCAGAGTCTCTGCAAGGCACTGCTGAGGCGCAGTGGGAGGGGGGAAGCTACCCTGCGGTTGCCTGGGCTATGTCTGGTCTGTGGATCAGAGGATATCCCTGTCCCAGGCTGTCATTCTGGCATCTTCCACCCGCATAAAAATGTAGTTTAATAAAAGAAACAATCTGTCACTTTCTCCTTCGCCCTCTCTCTGAACTCCCTGCCTCTTGCTGTCTTTGCCACATAAAGCCAGACAGCACATCCCAGGATTCTGACTGAACTTTTTGGGCTGTGTCTGTGCTCTGCTGTGTTCTCTCCTTTTCACATGCTGCTCGGATGTTTGTGAACTGGGAGAAAGCCAATGGTCTGATTCTGTGTCTTAAGGGGTCTGGCTACAACCAGCCACTGCATGGTTAGGTGGTGTGGAACCAGCACGCCCTTCTGGCTTCCTGCATGGGTAGGAAGCTGGCAAGTCAATGTGCGGGAAGCAAGCTAGGTTGGTATGGGGGAATGATGATGATGTCTAGAAAAGCAATGGATTCGCAGGGATGGGTAGATTTCCAGCTGATGTAGCAGATCCAGACACGCACATAAATGATTTGGGGCTGAAATCATAGTTTTTCAAAAAGACATCTCTGCAAACGCCCCGGAAAAGGAACCTCAGAGCCCAAGGAAATTTCTCATTTTATGAGGTGGCCAGAGGGTGAGCACAATATCCTTTCAATACAGTATTGTATCAGAATCTCACGCGCACATTCCCTCCATCCATCTCCCTCAGGCAGCTTCAGCTCTGTAAAGATGACTTAGAGCATGAAGGATGCGGTAGGATTGAACCTAATCAGATCATTACTGCAGCAAGGAGGGGAAATAACTTCCAATCCAAAGCTGCCGTCTCTTTCAGCCTCTTTTTATTTATTTCATAATAGCTTTTATTTATTTATTTTTCCTGCTGCGTGGTCAAAAAATTTTCCCTGAAGACAGGGGAGAGGGTGAGCCCACAGTGCGTTAGGGAAAATAGATGTTCCCTCGCTCTGAAATAAAAACAAACACACACCAAAAAACCGCCCCCCAAAACAGCTGTGCACATGCACATACACAGTACAGAGTTTTGCAGCAGTCCAAATAATTTATTCTCCCTAAACTAAAATTCCAGCTGTCAAACTTCTCTGGCTGCTTAGAGCTCTGGGCTCTTGAGGCCAAAGACTAGAGAAAAGGAGGAAAATGTAGATGATCATATTAAAAAAAAAAGTCTTAAAAAGCCATGGAGAAATTGGCTGTCTGATGGCACCACTAATAGAGTGCAGGACTGTGCATTTCACTTCCAGCCCAGACATCTGATTGCATCTTATGTCAGTGGCCGCTGAAAGCTGTTCCTGGCTGATGGCTGTTTGGTGGCCCCCATATGAAATGAGATGGAGGTCACAACCTAGTGGAGAGGTGCCCACGTCATGATTGGAACTGAGGGGAGAGACCGAATGGCTCAGGGGACTGGTGTTGGGCTATGGCCTATTTGAATCCAGTCCAGGTCGGCCGTGACCAGAAGCTGCTAGCATTTGATGGGCTGTTTGTCTTATGTGACATGAGCTTGGTGATTTTCATTGCTTCATTGCAACAATACACCACCGCACTTGGCACTAATTGTCCCCCTTCGTGGCAGTCTCGGTAGAAGGCCAAGAACTGAATTCCCTGTTTGTGTCCTGCATACCTGTATCTTTGGACTGTGGACGATTATGTGCTCTCCGATTATAGTCACGTTCTCAGCTATTTGGGGGCATTACTGTTAGGACCAAGTCTTTGAATTTGGGATAGAAGTGCCTGGGGAACCGCTGGCGTGTGTGAAACACTGCAGTAATATTTTTACTTTCTACTGTGTGCTGCTCGAGTTGTCGCTTCAGTGGCAGCTGTGTTAATTGTTGGGGAGAGGGCATTGCTGTCATCTAACCTGGAGACAACAGGCATGGAAATGCATGGCGAGGTCTATTATGGACGGGGAAAGAGTGCAATCTCCAGGGCAGCTGGAGGCAGTTTGTTCTGCTGTGATCTTCGTGCCCAGGAGTGGTGAAGTGGTAGCAGCATGTAAACCTGAACATGGACTAGAGATAGTGCCTCCAGGTTAGGGTTGATGCACATTATTGGGGAGCTCAGTGGGGGAAACTTGCCATGCTGCTGCCTGTGCTTTATTTGTCCTGGGGAGAAATAGAGGCCTCGATCGCTAAGGCTGTCAGACTAGCATCTTCCACCAGCTTGTGCCTCTGAAAAGGAAAGATGTGCTGAAATAAATGTGGGGCAGATCTGTAATCGCCCAGCTGGCTGGGCTCACAAGTCCTGGCTCAGACCTTTGAACATTGAGATTGTCGTTCCATCAATTCCATCATGGATGGCACCCCTTTCATTTGCATGTGTGGGACAGGAGCCGACAGATCTGGGTGCACCATGCCCAAACAACGGTCAATCCACAAGCGCTGACCCACCAGTGGAAATGCAAGGCATCATGTTTGAAAGAGCAGCTAGAGAAAAAGGGTATGGTTTTGTATGCATGACCCCAGAGGACAAGGAAAGAGGCTGGAGAGGAGGCTGGAAAGGCGAGCCTGCTGGGCAGCACAGTGGCGTCCTGACTACAGAGCTGTCTCAGCAACATCAACATTCCCTGCTTGAAATGTTAAATTATTCTCCTCCTCCGTGTGATTTTTTTTTTATGTGCTTTTCTCAGCAAAATCAATCAAGAGGAATTGATAATTTATAAGATTTTGTTTGCCTTTTTCACTGTTCAAAGGTTGGGGGGATAAAAGCAGAAATCAGGGAAACAAATGCCAGAGATAAAGGAGCAGAGGAGTTTGCAGCTCAGTGTCCCAGTGCTTCCCCCCAGTCTCTGGGTAGGTGCAAAGGGGAAAAAATGGGGGGAGGGAGCAAGCAGCTGTCTCCCGTAGGATGGTCTGTGGGGGTAAGGTTTCTTTGTTGCTGCTGTTGACTCATCAGCTTCTTCTGAAGCAATCTGTCTGCTGTTGCAAGCTAGTCAGCAAAAGAGGGGGATCAGCCTGAAAAACAGTGTATCCATTTTAGGGACCCAATTCGATGAGGTGCTGAGTACCCTCACTTCCCACTGAAGCCTACAGAGATACGTTGGGGTGACTGGGGGCAGGACATGATCTGCTTTCTGTGTGCAGTGAATGATACAGGGAAAGAGATTGGATTAGGCAGGTAGAAAGAAAAAGGCAGGTCAGCTGCCATCCTAGTTTATTTAGAAAAAGAAATAGCCCATGGCAGTGTATTACAGGTGTATGCTAGTTACACCTCTCAGACTTCCCTGCCAATGCACCCTCACACTCATGTGCACCCTCCTGCATACATACAGTCTCTGCCTCCACTCCCAGACACACCATGTCCTGCAAACACATGGGAACACATCTCAGCCATCCATGCCCACCTCACCATCATACATTCATTTCCCTCTGAATTGCAAGTAAGATATTGAGCTGGGACCCAGGTCCCCAAGGAAACTGTCCTAGTTTGAGAATTACAGAAGCCACCGTCATCATACAACAGACACAAATGTTAGTTACGTAGAGAGAAAGAAAAACAGATAAGGAGACACTCTGCTTAGATAAATAGCTGCTGTAGATAAATACTTAGACAGATGCAGTAGTTAATTATGTAGATAGATAGTTACACAGACTAGTACCTAGCCATGGATAACAGTGGGCTGCTGTAGTCTAAAGAGAGAGAGAGATATTAGTTTTGTGGCTCAGTTCCTGTTCCAAAGGCTTGTCTTCACATACAGCACTACAACAGCACAGCTGCACCACTTTACTACCACACCAATGGGAGAGCTTCTTCCATCGGCGTAGTTAGTCCATCTCCCGAGAGGCAATAGCTATATCGTGGGAGAAGCTCTCCAGTCGACACAGTACTGGCCACATGGGGGGTTAGGTTGGTATTACTACTATGATTTTTCACACCCCTGAGCAATGTAGTTGTGCCAATATAGGTCTGTAGTGCAGACCCGGCCTAAGCTAAGCTTCTTTAATGCCATTGTCCCTGGAACAGAAGTTTCCCTTGTGTGGAGCACCGAGTGGGCGGCTGGTGTTTTTCTCAAGAAGGGTTGGTTTCCATAGGCTGAACTCGTTAGCTTTCCAGGCTTCCCACCTCTCTTTCAGAGAGCAGCCTGCTTGAATGCCCATGGAAGTGAGCGATAACAATGTAGTTAGAAAGTGTAGCTCCATCTCTTGACAAGAGCCTGCCCAAGAGATGAATGTCCTCCAGTCCTCGTGCATTACCAGTCCACTGATGCCAAAGGCAAACCAGTTTTGATGGCTGCACGTGTGCCTACGGTACTCACATTGACGCTGAACCTAATGAAACTGCTGGTGTCTGATTAGCTGTCCCCGTCCCCTCCCCAGCGGTGAAATGTGCTTCAGCAGTTGGTCCATTGTGGAGCAGAGACACAGAATGAAATTTCAAACTTCTGGTTAATTTTGCTGGTAGGTAGAGAATAAATAGTGAAGGGGAAGGTTCAAGATGTTGGGAGTTAACGTTTGCTTTGAATAAACATTGCAGAATTTGGATCCTTGTCCAAAACATTTCACATCTTTTAAGCTGCGGAATTTCTCTGGAAATCTCCTGGCTTTCTCACATGGTTGTTGTGCCACGTACCCTGGGGACAGCCTTCAGTACTTTTGCTTCTAATCATGGTCAGCACTAGAAAGTGTACAGGTAGCTGCACAAATGGAAAAGTGACTTTTGCCTTTCTCAGGCAGGCTGTGGTTCAGCTTTTGTTCCAGAAATTTGCAAAAGCTCCTGGGTTTTTATTTTCTTTAGAACTCTTTTGCTCATTTCCTGTATTACTGCTAACTTTGACCTGGGCTGGCCCATGTCAGGGCCGGCTTCCTGGAACCCAGCAGATCTTTCTGATCTACCCCATTAGATTCTGTATGTTGGAAAATGGGCATTACTGTGTGAGCAATAACTGATAGTCCAGCCTATAGTGGACTGGGTGGATCATGGGATTATTTCTGCATTAAAGGGTCTCTTTAACTTTCCGTTTTCTAGTTCAAGTCCAGCCCAGGATGTGACTAGTTGACAATCACCAGCATATGAAAGCTGCATCATGTGGAATGAATTATTGCCCACTTTAAAGAAAAGCAAACAAAAAATACACCACTACAAATGTCACTAACTGACCTCAACAGCAGAGACGCCAAAAATTGAATGAGCCAAGGAGAATAATTTTTATTCCCACCCTACGAGGTAGGGTCCTTCCCAAGCGGTATGCTCTTTGGACAAAAAACATGATCAAAGGGGGAAAAAATTGTTTCTTGACCCCCAAGATGGGTTGTTGCCTCCTCCCCAGCCCAAACTGATTAACAGCACTTTTACATGCCATTTACTGTGGTCCTTTGGGTTTTGTTTAAATGTAACATGCTGCAGGAGTCCTCCACTGCACCCAGAAGTTCAGTCCATTCCCTGCGGCTGATGGAATGAAGGAACGTGATAAGATTAGTTCGTTTTAATGCTCCTAGGTTGCAGATGCTGTCTTTCTGGAACACCTTTGTGAGATGTAACCCTGGATTTGGCTGGCCACTGACCATGCAGCCTTCCCTGGAGATTCCTATCAGCTGCTGAAGAAAATATCATTCAGTAAGAGGTGGCCAGCCCTTACCTCTGCCCGGAACACACCCTTGACTGGCATTCACACGTGCCCTCTTGCCATCTTGCCCTCTTGTTCCTCTGGGCCCTTTCCCTCATGAAACATGTTTTTAAAACCCAATAGAGCTGAAGAAACAGCTCCGGGACCATTGGTCAGATCTGTGTTTGCTCCATTCCCTGCACATCACTGCCTTCGCTTGGCCACATCGATCACCATTCCTGCCTTCCTCCTATCTATGACTGCGCCACAGCTGCAAAGGAAACCAGCAGCTCCCTGCACCAGGCAGATTGTTCCCTGGCTATTAGAGATTGATGGCTTTGTGGCCAGAAGACACTTGTCATGGGCTTGACAGGCAGCTCAAGGCTGCCTGGTGTTGCAGGTGGAGGTGGGGGAGGGAGGCAGCGAGCTGTGAGCTTGCTGTTTATTGGCCTCTGCTGGGGCCAGCAGGCGGCCTGATATAGTGACCGCTCTGGGCATTTAGTAGGAGATTTATGAGTTTGTAATTTTCTCAGACCCTGGAGCGAAAGCGTCTTTAATTACATTTGGATTCCATCCCCCTCCTCTGCCCTGATTGTGGATTGTTTACGGAAAGGCCTGCCTAGCTTTTGGGGAACCGGTGAGAGTCTCTGAACGTCGCCAGCAGGAGCGATGGACTGAAAAGCAGGCAGACCGATGGAGAATGTGACGGAGAGAGGACAAAGGTGGCTTTGCCAGGCTTACAGAGTGCTCTGTGATGTCCCCCATTGTGTGCACTTCAGGCCAGCAGGAGCTGGGGGTGCTCTGGGATTCCTAGATCCTTCTGCATGAGAAAAATCCTGGGACCTGGTCGACCTCTTGGATTATTGCTCTGAACTGCTCTCTTGGAGACGAAGGTTCGAATCACGCTCCTGTTCTCTCCTTCCTCAGGTGGCCAGGAATTAGAATTGCTGAGACAGCAGCGCTACCCAGCCCCACCTCGTGATGGGGTGAGCTGACCTTAGGTTACTCTGCTGTGCCACTTGATGGTAAGAGGGCCACCCAGCCCTTCCTCTCTGAATGCAGGTTGCCTCGAATGGTGAGAGTGGAAAGCAAGAGGAGAAATAGCGGGTGGGGGAGGGTTAGCTTTATTATTATGTAAAGAGAAAGGTACCAGAAGAATAAACTGGGAAGCTGGACTGGCTGCTTGAGCTCTGCTGTCGAAGGAGTGACCAGAAGGTGCTCCAGTTCCGTGAGGTGCTAACAGGCACTGCGTTGGATGTAACGGTGCTGCAGCCGCTCCCCAGACATCCTTCTTACTTAGGGCTTGTCTTCACATACCGCGCTACAGTGGCATAGCTGCACCAGTGCTGTAGCACTTCAGTGAAGACCCTCCTACGCAGACGGGAGAGCCTCTCTCTCGTCAGCATAGTACTTAATCCAGCACCCCGAGAGGGGGTAGCTATGTTGACGGGAGAAGCCCTGCAGTCGACGTAGTGCTGTCTACACTGGGGTGGGGGGTTAGGTCAGTATAATTATGTTGCTAAGGGGTGTGGATTTTTCACACCCCTGAGCGACGTAGTTCAACTGATATAGCCTCGTTTCTGATCCCCATCCAGTGGCTGAGACAAACACTACATCTGTGCTGTAAATAAACACCTGCTCCCACCCATTCACCCTCTCAGCCCCAAAGAGCCGCAGTTAAAAGGCTCTGAATACACATTAGCATTGTCTGCTCTATGCTGAGGGTGGTTTCACCTGCTTTGGTAGATGGGATGAAAAGTGGCCCAGTTTACCTCCTGCTTTGAAAGGCTTGTCTGTGCCCCTCCAGTCACACGCCTCAGTGATCCCAGTGATATCCATATGGTCCCTCCAGCCACATTCCAGAGATCCCAGCCATATCCCTACGCATCCTGCAGACCCACGCCTCAATGATCTCGAGGCATTTCTGAGTCTTGCAGGAGCCTGTCATATCTGCCTGTCTCAGGCCCATCCAGGGGGTGCAGCAACAAGGTGCTGTCGGTGCCTCCTGCAAGGTGAGCAGATAGATTTGGTGGCACCTTCACAGGTGCATTGTGCTGGGAGCCCCTGGTTTGTTCCACAGCACGCCTGGTGTCTGCGGCTCAGGTCTGCTCAGCAGCAGTCAGTGGGTGACACGAGACAGGTGAGTGGCATGAAGGGCAGAAAACGCTAGCAGCTCCTGGCCTGTTGCTGCCAGGATGGGGCATTCCAAGTTTCTTCCCCTCACGAAGCTGCAGACGAGGATTCTATTTACTGAAAACTCCTCTGTGCCTGCCTTCTCCCTCAGATGGTGCATATGGAGGAGACGTATGGCCTCCGCACATGTTCGGTTCTGACTTTACAGCACAAAGCTGTTGTCATTTGTCTTGTCGTGAGCTACAAAAACAACCAGAAAAAAAAAATCCCCTAATGTGAGAGCCCTGTCTCAGGAACGGGGCTGGGCTCAACACACATTGATGCTTTGCCTGTGTGGAATGACAGATGCTGTCCTTTGCATCCCCCTTAGTTAGTCATGAAGGTAAATGTTTAACGCCTCTGCTTTCATGTGCCCTCCTCATCTTCCTTCCTACCAGCTCTCAGGATGTTGATGAAGCAGCTCATAAGGACACAGGGCACGTGTGTGGTGACGGGGATCTGGCTGGGGAGCGGGAGGGAGAGAACACTCACTCTTTCAGACTTGTATCATTTTAAACATAGACAACTTGGATTGCAAAGAACTGGACGTAAAAGTAGCCACCTCTACTTCTGTGAGGCAGGGTTAGCCCACAGCTCACAATTAAAATTCGAGGCTGCATACAGTCTCTTCTAGCCTTAATCTCCTCTTGGCAAGCCATTGATTATGCCAAAAAAGCCTTTGCGTGACCAGAACCCCATTGCATTCATCTGCTTCCTTAGCAGTCTCGTACTGCTTCATTTGCTTTTATTTCCCATCATTTGCTGTTCTCAGGTGGGAATAGATGCTCTTTATGTGCGCACAAATGTAATCTGTATCTATTCGTCTTACTATATTTGTTCCCATGTGGAGTCTCCCGCATTGTACTAGGTGGTTTCTGATGGTTTCTTGGAACTTCCCCTCTGACTCTTGCCCATCTCAGCATATTGAGCCATCTGATTTCATCTCTCATTATCCCTTTTTTTTCCCCCTGGTCCTTTTGTGTGTGGTGGTCATTGGCATCTTCTAACCAAAGGCCTCTTCGTGTTTCTTTTTTGTGAGGTATCCTTGTGTGTGACACAAGCAGAATCTCTTCACATGCTCTTCAGTTGACCACTTAAAATCTCTCCTCACTTGAAGACTCTCCTCTCTCTTCCAGTCATTGGACCATAGGCAGCCTTGATGTGCAGGGCCCAACTCTGTTAAGTTGGTGGAGTAGCACCTGCTCATATCAGTGGCCCCTTGAGTTTTCAAAGGACAGAGGAGGGGCCAAGAGAGTCAGTAATATCTTTTTCAGGGTGGTGGTGGGTGAGGGCTGTGGGAGGAAGAGTGTGTTCTCATCACAATACCTAGCTCTTCTAGAGCGCTTTTCATCAGTAAATCTAAAAGCATTTCATTCTTCAATGTACTTATCCTCAGAACACCCCAGTGAGGTAGGGAAGTATCATTAACCCTTTTTTTTACAAATGGGGGACTGAGGTACAGAGACACCAGATCTTCTTCTCATCCTCTTGTCACGAATGAGACGTTTTTCCAGAACCGTGCACAGGTGATGACTCTTTCCATCGCTGCAGCAGGGTCCTCCTTCGAACAGGTCTCCCCAAAGAGTCGGCAAATGAACAGGTGCTCCATAGTCTGCACCTCGTCACACTCACATGCATGTGTGTCATTAGAATAGTCCCATTCAATCAGATTAGCCTTTGATCTGCCAGTTTGCATGTGCAGGCAGTTCAGGCATCGCCACATTGACCAGTCTGTATGGGCCCCTCCGGGAAGGTCCTCCTGGGGTTCCATATTTATTTCAGTGCATCCGACTGCACGTAGTCTTTCATTCCATAATCTCAATCATGCCTTGTTAGCTGTCGTATCCAAAGACACAACACTGGTTATAAAACTCGTTCGCAATTTAAGGTGTTTGATTACTCCTGTGTGACTATTTAATGAATGTCTTGGATCTTCCACCTGCCATCATCTTTCCATTTGGCTTGCTAGCTTCCTCCTGATATCAGGTGGTGCAATGCCAACCAGTAAGTACAGTCTATCCTTTGGTGTTGGCTATAGACATCCTGTTGTTCCACAACAACTGTTGTTTAGAATAGGGTCTAATTTTTTAGTATGGACAGATCATTCCCACCCTGGACATGCATACTCTGCTATGGAGTAGCACAAGGTGATAGCAGTGCTTCATGGAGTAACTGGATTGTCTTCCCGCTTTGAGGTGACCAGCTTTTGGAGGATGTTGTTATGGGCGTCTACTTTCCCTTTCACCTTCTCATCATGTGTTTTGAAGAAAAGTGTCCAGTCCAATGTCACCCCTAGGTAGACAGGGTTCGGATGATTAACCAGTGGGATTCCATCCCAGGTAATGTTTAGTGACTGCTTGGCTTCTTGATGGCACAGGTGAAAGGCCATCATCTGTGTCTTGGTCATGAAATTGGTTCTTCTTGTAATAAATTGAGAGGTTGCTTAGTGTACATGTCAGTCTATATTCAACAGTGGCAAAGTCCTTCTCTTGTGCCGTGATGCATCGCTCATCAGCATATATAAAGCTCCTCATATTGCTCTGTATGGGCTGGACATTGATATATATGTTGAAGAGGATTGGTGCTAACACACTTCCCCGTGGGAGGCTATTTCGTTGTCTCCAGTGGCTCCGTTTCTTGCACAGTTCTACATAAAAATGTCTGTTCTTCAGAAGAGATCGGATGAGCTGCACTAGGTGGTAGTCGTGCGACATATCGTAGATTTTGGAGAGCAAGTTTTGGTAGTTGACTGTATCGTGTGCTGCTGAGAAATCTACAAACACAGTGCCTGTCATCATTCCTATCTCAATGCTGGGTGATATTAAATATTTGGCCAATACAGGCCTTGCCTGGTCTGAGTCTGGCTTGTTCCGTTATTATGTGCTGTTCGATGTGAGGTGAGAGACGATTGAGAATGAGGAGTTTATAAAGGTGGCATAGAAGTGATGTTGGTCTGAAGTTCTTTGGGTCAGAGGCATCCACCCATGGCTTCAATAGAGTCATTACACGGGCTCATCTCAATAACTTAGGTATTCTAAGGTTTGATGAGCAATTGTTAAAAAGGCATAATACCCATAGCATGGTTGCAGGACCAAGATGCTTAATCTGCTCCATGTATGTATCGTCGAGTCCAGCTGCTTTGCCATTCTTCAGGTGATTTATTCAAGCCCCCAGTGACTCATCCAAGATGACCCAAGAAGTCTGTGGCAGAGCAGGGAATTGAACCTGGGTCTCTAAAATCCTAGGCTAGTACCCTATCCTTCCTTCCTCTCCAACTTCTGATTGCCAGCTAATCCCATCACTTCATTTTGGGCACCTGCTGGCTGCTTGGGTTTATTCAAGATGAGGTCAATGGAAGCAGCAGGGCATGCCACACATGAGGATCAGTCTACTTTTTCAGGTGCCTAAGTGTGGATCTAGGCTCCTACTTATAAGAACTTCACCTGAAAGCCTTCCCCACAGAAGAGAGATGATTCAACATGCACATACGTGCTGCCCCTCCCCTTAAATGTAATTTACTCTGGTCTGGAGGCACCATCCAGGAGTGGAAGAGGATGTCAGTCTCCAATGGCTTGTTCAGCCCTTGATCTTTCTGTTAAGAGTGCCAACCAGGGCCATAGTGGTGTTAATTGTGACCATGCTATGAACTGCTGTCCATCAGGAACTGGACTGATCCCTGTAGCTCCTTTCACTTGGCTCACTGAACAGCCACTGGATGGGTAACAACTTTTGGTCTTTATTGACCTGGGCTGGATTTAAACTAGCAGCCTAGAAGTGAAAGGAATCAGATCCCAATTCCTGATTCTCTGCATCATCCAGAGCTCAGCTTGATATGGTCTGGAATCATCCCCTTTATTCCATGCCACCATTTCACTCTTTATAATTGCAGCCTCCTCTGGCTATTGCAATTCTAGGCCTATGACTGGCAGGGCAGGGAGAGACAGAATCTGTTTCTGGTTGAGTGCAAGTGTGATTACACAGCTGACGGGTCCCAGAAGGTGTTGTGTGCGCTTACACAGAGGGTTACGCAAGAACTAACGCTGTTTGCGATCACGGCTCCAGCCATACCATGACAACCACTTCGCTTGCTTGCTCCTTTATTTAAATGGAGTTGATTTTCCCTACTGACCTCAAAGGGGAGCTGCGTGTGTGTGTGCGTCTGTGAGAAGCGGAGCGTGCTGTACTGTTTAGAAAGTGAAATCCCCAGCCCTTGGGGGAATTAATCATTTTATATTCTGGACTCTTGCCTCCTGACTGATATATCTGAATTACAGATTAACTGGCAGCATAGGGACAGTGGAATCCATTTAAATGAATAGCTCTCTAATTTATTAAAGGGGTTATTTAGGCTGTTGGTATCAGCAGCGCATCAACTTCTTGGAATAGCAGCAGATACCCCCCCAGCAGCACTCAACCCTTTGCTCCCTGCGTATTTTATCTTCCCTATCAAAGCTGAAAGGGGGCCCTCCCAAAAATCCATGTCGGCTTCAGATAAGAATTCTGAGCAGTTAGTTTTATTTTCTTCTCTGATTAGCAGTTGGCTCACTGGTCACATATACTTTCTAAGTCATTTCCTAGGAGCCAGCTTCATATTCTCCTTTCTGATAGCTCTGGGGAAAGCAATGGGGAAATCAGACCTGGCTGACTAGACCAGGCATCCAATTGTCATGATTATCCTGTGTCTGGGACTATCAATATTTCTTGTTTTTTCACCCATACAGCCTGATTTTCTGACAGTCCACCTCTAGATCTCTGGGCCAGGGCTGCAGACCATAAGGAATGATGTCTTGGAAAACACTGGCATGCATATCCGACCTATTGACTATAGGAGATCCAGCCAAGAGGGGCCCTTGAAAATAAGAACCATAGAAATTAGAGCTAGAAAAAGCCTGTGTAGGCCTACCCAACCTGACTCCCTGGAGCCAATGCAGATTTGTTTCCTTGTGCTTTGTCCAGTCTAGTTTTAAATGTCCTAAGCAATGGAACTTGCATTCTTTCCTCAGGCTGGCTGTTCTACAGATTCATATCCCACTACTAGGAAGCTTTTCCTGATGTTGCCAAGTAGTTCTCTCCCCTCTGAGAGATCTTTGCCCCTGTGAACACAGGGGATTCTTTGCATTAGTGGAATGGTTTTAACGAATGATTTTTTTCATATTAGTTTGCCCTGGACAGCCATTGGTTTATTTGTTTCAGACTCATAGAAGAAAGGTCCCTTCTAGCCCTACAAAAGGTCACCTAGTCCTTCCTCCCGTCCTGAGGCAGGATTGAGTTTACCTAAACCACCCCTGTCAGATATTTTGTTTAACCTGTTCTTTAATGGTGTGATGTCAACTCAATATGACGTGTATGTACAATGCCAGCGAATTTTGAAACAGTTGTCTGCAAACAGTAGCTAAAAGAGCTCAGCTTGTCTTTAAAAGAAATCAGGGCAAATACAACCTTTATATCATCTGTCTGTATGTGTCAGGAATTTCTGTTTTCTCCTCATTGTCTACAATATCCTCTTGGAAATCTGCTCAACCTCATTTCTTCTGGTCAACTTCAGGTGACAAACTGTATCAGCATAGCACTAGGAAACCAGCAGGGGGGGCACAAGAGGCTATGTAAACAGCGGGTTTAGTTTTTTAAATTTATCTGTGGTGGAAAGATGGACAGGTTTTTTGGTTTTGTTTTGTTTTTAGGATATTTATAATCTAACCCCAAAAGATTCCAATAATTTTAAGAAGGCTCAGATTCAGGATATAAACTATTCTGCAATTTAAATACATTTAGTTTCTGTAGGAAACAAAATATTTTTCTTAGGAAGGAGTAAATGCATAGAGAGGATGACATCACCAGGCCAGGTTGTTTTGAAGGGTGTTGAGCAAAGAAAAGTGATATGCTTTTTGCAAAAGTCAGAAGTGTTACATTGTCATTACTTTAAAGAACTAACTAAATAAGTGAAACCAGTTTTATTTCAGACTTTCCTATTAAATTCCATTCTGGCTGAAAGTAAACACAAAAAGTCTAGTTTTTCAAAAGTTTGGGTGTGCAAATATGTGCTTAATCTGCACAATCAGAGCCTGGACTCTAGACTGAGCAGGAACATCTACACTGCCATTTTTAGTCCCATAGCATGAGCCCAATAAGACTGAGTCAGTTGACCCAGGCTCTGAGACTCACTTCCATGGGGTTTTGGGTTTTATTTTTTTTGCGGGGTAGATGCTATGTCAGTTACTGCAGTTGCATGCACAACTGCAATAACTGGGCCTGCAAAGGACTAGTTAGAAACACAATATCACTGTCACGTATCACAGTGGTGACTGACTGCCTACAGAATTAAAATGTTTAATACAAAGAAAGTCTGTTGTTAAAACAGGTCAAATTTTGACAGGAAAGTTTTTTGTTTGAAAAATCATGAGCTCTGTTAGATAGTGTCTGAGAACTAGAATGTGAAACTGCCCAGGCTAGATGAATGATTTGCAAAATGAAAACAAATAGCATAAGCAACGGGTGCAAAATACCTTAGATTATAAAGGTTTTTTTCGGTTTGAATCCTTTGTGCTGTTATGAGTAACACAAGGGAAGAGAGTTATTTTTTTAATACCTGATTTTTTGTGTTGACAGAAAATTAATCCACAACAGGGAGGCCTGAACATTAATGCTGTGTTATAACAACTAAATCCCTCATTGGCTTCAGAGTCTCATAAACTGGATACTTTGGGGAGGGGACACATGGCTCCAAGGACCCCAGGGTTACTATTGGAGGGATAAGACTAGTCTGCATACAGGCCTCTCATCTCCATGGAGAACGCACCGGTGTCAGCATTAAATGATGTGGCTTAAAGATAGTCTTGTCAGTCTAATTGATCTTGAGTCATTGCCTTTCCTGCCAGGACTGTCTGTCTCCTTACCCATAATCCCCATTACTTTGATGACCCATCAGGAATATGGGACTTGGCCCAGCTTTGCCTTCATCCAATAACATTATGAAATTGATACTGACACTTCCATTGGCACTAATTTCTGTAAGAGATTGGAGCCAGAGGACAAGTGGTTTACTTTCATGGCAGTTAAGCTTTCCAAGTAGATCAAGACGGCCGAAGATTGATCTCTCCGTGGCCAGGTGAGGGGGGAGGAAATGTGGAGAGAGGGTGGGTGGGGTGGGGGGGGGGGGGGATAGATTGGCAGCTCACAGCAACAGCAGCGAGGGAGGGAGGCTGACTGTCGAACCACGGCAGAGCTGGAAAATGGGAAGCAAGCACAAAGCTTCCACTGTCGTGTCTGTGATGGCCAGGTCCACCAGTGGTCCGATGCGTGGAGGGCAGATACAAGCGCCCTGACCACGGAGAGCGGGCAGAGGTTTGCTGGGGGAGCTGCTGTTGTCAGATTGCTATGTTTATTGTTGATGACTGTTATTAAGCATTCACGGTGCGCTCAGCTCAGGTGAGACGGGACCTGCTGGTCAGTGGACAGCGCTACGTACTAGGCCAGGCACAGGTTCTTGCTTGTGGGGCCATGCAGGACTCGATGAGCTGATGGTCTGATCCAGTGGTAGATTTTATGTTACTCAGGCGCTGGCTCGGCTACAGCTTTAACCAAGTCAGGGGGTTCAGTTTCAGCGTGGCTAAAAGCTGCAGGGAGGAGGGAGCTAACCAGGCCCTGCTACCACGATAAAATCCTGGACTGTCCAAAGCTGTGAGGCAGAGACAGTTCAAACCCATGTAAGATGCAGTTTTTAATCATGTTGTCTGTGTCCCTTGTCTTGACAGGGGTCTGACTGCGAGTGCAGGATAGATTCTTCCCACTGGGGCCCAGCTAGAGATGTGCATCTCAGCCTGGGTTTGTGGAGACCGTGTGTCTGCCAGGCAGCCCCTGCTCCAGCTCAGCTCTTTGTGTGCGTGTGCTCAGGAGGAAGGGTTTGGTTAAATTGTTTATCAGTTTGTCACAGTCTCGGTCTGCAATGGCTGGGGGCCAGGAAAGTGGATAAAAGCCTTGGGCCCGTGCTAAATAGCAATTGAAGAAAGGAAAATGTATGTGTTCAGCCTGGAGCAGTCAGCTCCGTTTCCGAGGAGATTGCTCCATTGGGGGTTGGTCATTTGGCTAGACTCGTTCATCTTGGCCTTGAATGCCCACAAGGTTCCCTCTGGTGCACATGACTTGTAAGAATATGAAACTCCAGGAGGATCGTCACCAATGGACAAAGAATCATGTTTCAATGCTGTGTGCTTTTGGGGGCAAGGGGACGGGTTTTCCCTCCCTCCCCCATTTTTACGTATGTGTTTTACACATGCTTTAGCACGTGTGCAAGTGAGCAAGTTTGCGTGGGAGCGCCGCGTGCATGTCAACCTATATAGACAGGTGCTTGGGTGAGTGCAAGTAACCGTATGTTAACATGCGTGTGTGTTAGCAAGCAAGCATGCACATGTGTGGGTGTGAGTGAGGGAGTGTCCCTTTGTGGCATGTCACCGTGATTTAGTGGTTAGGGTATCTGGCTTTATTGCTGGTTCTGCTTTGGATTTGATGGATTATGTTGCTGGATAATCTCTTTGTGCCTCAGTTTTCATCCTGGTAATCATAGGGAGATGGTGACCCTTAGCCCTTTTGGTGAAGTGCTTTGAGATCTCCAAGAGTTTGTTGCGTGAGCAGCGTGAGCAACACCTTTGCATACGTGAATGTTCATGTGAGCAGTTGGCTGTGTACTCCTGTGTATGTGGGCACACTGTCGCAATCACTGCAGTATATAAAACACACCTTATGAACAGAAGAGATTAGAAAGCTGATATGGTGTTATTCCGATTGATTTTGCTCTTGTATTTATACCTGAAGGTAAAGAGCAGACATACTGGAAATCAATTGGCCCTGTGCTCTCTTCCTACTCCCTCCGCAGTGCTGTTTGAATGAAATGCTTATATCATTTTTACAGTGTGTCTGATACAGATGAGTGAGCCAAGAGATTAATAGGCACCGGCTGAGGCCTTTACCCAGCAACTGCCCATCTCTTGCGTCGTAAAGTGCACACGGTTCCGGAGGTTCAAGGTGCCCTCAAGGTGAAAGTTTTGGGACTCTGGCTTAAATGGGAAGCAAATGTCCGGCTACAAAAATATAATGTAAAGGGGCAGCAAGCTAAGAGTTCAGGGGAGCCGGAGTGCGCTGAGCTCCCACTGTATGGAAGTGCAGGCTAAGGGTCGTTAATGGGAGATGCTGAACAATTAGGGATCCAGGGCTGGTACAGGACATGGGGGTGGGAAATAGGGGGTTCTGTTGTCCAAGTTAAAGCATGGCTATAAAGTGAGCTAAGGAGATGGCAGACTGTGTCCTTGGTGACAGGATGGGAAAGATTCTTCCTGTGGTTAAGAATCCCCGGTGCACTCACCTTTTGCTATGACTCCAGCCTTTGTTGTGCTCCTCTGATCCAGCCAACCCAAAATTGACTAGCCTTTGGTTTTCTGTAGCACCTTGAAAAACCTGGGTGCCATGCTGAGTGTGTTATAGCAGGTAATCTGCACTAAGCAAGAGCCTCAAATATGTTAAACTGCAGTGCTAGCAGATGAAGAGTCAGCCATTTGATCCCCTGTCTCTTCAGCCTTGGGATGTTTAGCCTCCACATGCATAGCAAACAAGAGTCGTGCAGATGGGACCTTGGTTTGATATCTCATTCCAAGTCTGGCACCCCTCCCCCTTATTACTGCATGCCTGTTGTGAGTCTGGGTCCTGATGTGGGATCTGAAGCCCAGGAGCTTTTGGCCCAGAGGCAGATGGGCTCCCACCCGAGCCACAGTGACAAATGAATAGCAAAGGGACTGATGTCCTGTTCAGGTCGTGTCTACAGAAGCATTAAAAAATGGAGAACGGGACCCTGCAGCAATGGGAAGTTTGCACGGAGCAGCATCACATCTTGGGCTTCTGAAATGTCTCCTGAGCTGCCCAGCTTTGTCCCACTGTGGCAATGGTTGCAAACAGCTTCTCCGCTCCATGGACACGTTGGGCTACATGCACAGCACGCTGTTTGCAGGGGCATTTTGTTACAGCAAGAGATAACTGTATCCCCTGGGACAGGAGCCCTTTCTCACTGCATTTCAGAAGGGTACGTTGGTGACATGCAGTTGCGACTCTGCAACCCAAAATACCACAGTGCATCCCATGTGCCTCACTAGAAGGTCCCATGTCTTATATATGCCTGTGTCCCTCCCACGTAAAAAGGAGTGAAAGGAGCAAAAGATCTGACTTTCGGAGGTGCTGAGCACTGGCAATTCCTACTGAAGTCAGTAGGAGCTGTGGGCACTTGATACCTCTGAGCCAGAAGTACATGTTGAATAACTAAAGTTCAATTACAGCCAGCGACTCTGCAAATTTCACCCTTCCTTGCTTCCCCACTCCACTCGCTTTGTGTCTTCAAAGCAGATCTGCGCCTTTTCTGACAGAACTGCATTTCTGCTCCCATTAATGCTGCGAAAGCCGATATCGCTGGCTTAGATGCTAGCGTACCAAGATGGGATCCCAGGAGCATTCATGCTAGTGATTGATGCGTGAGCCAGAAAGACTCCAGCTGGATTTTCAGATCCTACAATGAGTGTGCAGCTCTGGCAATTAGAAAAATCAGCTTTTGGAATGGGAACAGAGCAAACTGGATCAGGGAATCATGAAGAGCAAGTGAAGATGGTATAAGAAAAGTGCTGTTAGCCACTGTGTCTTGTTCCATTCCAGCACAGGTATGGCAACTAAATACTATCATCCGCCCTGCATTTACAGTCAGATAAAATATGCTTTGCTTCTTCTCTTGAGCGATGAGGAAATGTTGCTGTGCTGATTAAGAGACTTTAAACAAGGAATTTGGGGGAGATGGTTGGGAGATGCCCGAGTGATCTCCATGCTTGATTTTAACATTGAAAGTGAGGAAAATGAAATAGAAAAGGATATAGCAGTGGGTAGGAGAATGGACATGAAGAGGAAGGGTGGTGTAGATACCAGTCTAATAGGTGATACTGGCGGTAGAATGACTGTGGCGAATCGTGTAAGGAATGTGAGCGAAGCCAAACAGCAAAAATTAAGATGTTTGTACACCAGTGCAAGGAGCCTGGGTAACAAAATGAAGGAACTAGAGCTACTCGTAGAAGAAGTGAAACCAGATATTATAGGGATAATAGAAACATGGTGGAATAGTAGTCATGACTGGAGTACAGGTATTGATGGGTATGTGCTGTTTAGGAAAGACAGAAATAAAAGCAGAGGTGGTGGAATAGTACTGTCTAGCAATGATGAGGTACTGTAAAGAAATTAGAAGTGATGCAATGGATAAGACAGAGTCTGTCTGGACAAAAACTGCTAGAGCTTCCCCAGGGGTAGTGCTTGGGGTGTGCTACAGACCACCGGGATCCGATTTGGATATGGATAGAGATCTCCTTAATGTTTTTAATGAAGTAAATACTACTGGGAACTGTGTGATTTATGGGTGATTTTAGTTTTCCAGATACAGACGGGCAGATTAGTGCTAGTAATAATAATAGAGCTCAGATTTTTCTGGATGTGATAGATGGACAGATTCCTTCATCAAATAGTTGCTGAACCAACAGGAGGGGATGATATTTTAGATTTGGTATTGGTGAGTAGTAAGGATCTTGTAGAAGAACTGGTTGTAGGGGACAACCTTGATTCAAGTGACCATGAGCTAATTCAGTTCAAACTAAATGGAAGGATAAACAAAAATAGATCTGTGACTAGGGTCTTTGACTTCAAAAGGGCTAACTTAAAAAATGAAGGGAATGAATTAAGGAGGTGGACTGGACTGAAGAACTCGTGGATCTAAAGGTGGAGGAGGCTTGGAATTACTTCAAGTCAAAGTTGCAAGAACTATCTGAAGCCTGCATCCCAGAGAAGGGGGAAAAATTCATAGGCAAGGGTTGTAGACCAAGCTAGATGAGCAAGCATCTCAGATAGGTGATTAAAAGAAAGCAGAAAGCCTACAAGGAGTGGAAGATGGGGGAATCAGCAAGGAAAGATAACTCTTGGAGGTCAGAACATGTACAAAGTGATAAATGCCAAAAGCCAAGTAGAGTTGGACCTTGCAAAGGGAATTAAAACCAATAGTAAAATGTTCTATAGCCATATAAACAGGAAGAAAACAAAGAAAGAAGAAGTGGGACTGTTAAACACTGAGGATAGGGTGGAGATTAAGGATAATCTAGGCATGGCCCAATATCTAAACAGATACTTTGCCTCAGTTTTTAATGAGGCTAATGAAGAGCTTAGGGATAGTAGCAGGGGGGCTAATGGGTTTGAGGATATGGAGGTAGTAATTACCACATCCAAGGTAGAAGCCAAACTCAAACTGCTTAATGGCACTAAATTGGGGGCCCCAGATAATCTCCATTCAAGGATATTAAAGGAACTGGCACGTGAAATTGCAAGCCCATTAGCAAGTTTTTTTAATGAATCTGTAAACTCAGGGGTTGTACCGTATGACTGGAGAATTGCTAACATAGTTCCTATTTTTAAGAAAGGGGAAAAAAGCGATCTGGTAATTATAAGGATGTTAGTTTCACCTCAGTAGTATGCAAGGTGTTGGAAAAAATTTTGAAAGAGAAAGTAGTTAAAGACATCGAGGTTAATGGTAATTGGGACAAAACATAACATGGCTTTACAAAAGGTAGATCATGTCAGAGCAACCTGATCTCCTTTGTTGAGAAGATAACAGATTTTTTAAACAAAGGGAATGCAGTGCATCTAATTTACCTAGATTTCAGTAAGGCATTTGATACGTTTCCACATGGAGAATTATTAGTTAAATTGGAAAAGATGGGGATTAATATAAAAATGGAAAGGTGGATAAGGAACTGGTTTAAGGGGAGATTACAACAAGTCTTACTGAAAGGTGAACTGTCAGGCTGGAGGGAGGTTACTAGTGGAGTTCCTCAGGGATTGGTCTTGGGACCGATCTTATTTAACCTTTTTATTACTGACCTTGGCACAAAAAGCGCTAATAAAATTTGAGGATGATACAAAGTTGAGAGGTATTGCTAATACAGAGAAAGACCAGGATACTATACTAGATCTGGATGACTTTGTAAACTGGAGTAATAGAAATAGGATGAAATTTAATAGTGGGAAGTGCAAGATTATACACTTAAGGACTAACAACAAGAACTTTTGCTATAAGCTGGGGACTCATCAGCTGGAAGTGACAGAGGAAGAGAAGGACCTGGGCTTTTTGGTTGATCACAGGCTGACTATGAGCTGCCAATATGATGTGGCCAAGAAAAAAGGTAATGCGGTCCTAGGATGTATCAAGCGAGATATTTCCAGTAGAGATAGGGAGGTGTTAGTACCATTATAGAAGGCGTTGGTCAGACCTCATCTGGAATACTGTGTGTAGTTCTGGTCTCCCATGTTTAAGAAGGATGAATTCAAACTGGAACAGGTGCAGAGAAGGGTTACTAGGATGATACGAGGAATGGAAAACCTGCCTTATGAGAGGAGACTCAAAGAGCTTGTCTTGTTTAGCCTAACCAAAAGAAGGCTGAGGGGAGAATCGATTGCTCTCTATAAATACATCAGAGGGATAAATACCAGGGAGGGAGAGGAGTTATTTAAATTCAGCACCACTGTGGACACAAGAACAAATGGATATAATCTGGCCATCAGAAAGTTTAGACTTGAAATTAGACAAAGGTTTCTAACCATCAGGGGGAGTAAAGTTCTGGAATAACCTTCCAAGGGGAGCAAGGAACCTGGTTGGCTTCAAGACTGAGCTTGATAAGCTTATGGAAGGGATGGTATGATGGGACCAGTCAATTGCCAAATTAGGTTATCTTAAATTACCAGCGGTAAATATGCCCGATGGCCTGTGGATGCCCAATGGAAGGGATGTTAGATGGGGTGGGTTCTGAGTTACTGCAGAGAATTCTTTCTTGGGTGTCTGATTGGTGAGTCTTGCCCATATGCTCAGGGTTTAACTGATCGCCATATTTGGGGTTGGGAAGAAATGTCCCCCCAGGGCAGATTGGCATAGGCGCTGGGTTTTTTGTCTTCCTCTGTAGCATGGGGCACGGGTCACTTCCTGGTGGATTCTCTGTACCTTGAAGTCTTTAAATCATTATTTGAGGACTTCAATAGCTCAGTCTTGGGTTAGGGGTCTATTACAGGAGTGGGTGGGTGAAGTTCTGTGGCCTGCATTGTTCAGGAGGTCAGACTAGATGACCGTAATGGTCCCTTCTGACCTTATAGCCTATGAATCTATAACTATCCTGAATTTATCATTCAATGAGGGACAATCACCACTCATTGTTATACTTGCTTGCTACAAACCAACCTTAGTATTTCTTTTGTATGAGTGATATAGCCGAACATTTCATTGTTTATATCTCAATTGTATCACTTAACTGATAACCCTTAATCTGGGATAATGCAGATTATGTACTCTTTGTACTGTATGATTTTCGAACCAAACCTTGTACCTTTTGGGTAATCTATGCATTGTTCCCAGATGTACTGAATCTCATCACTTCAAAATCTTGGTATTTGATCATTTTATAACATTAGTTTAAATAGCTGCCATGTTTCACCCTAGAGGTGGTTGGCATTTCATTGGTAGGTGAAGCAATTCCCATATATCCTTTACCTGGTTCATAGGGGACAATTTAGGCTTAGTTAATACTTAAAACATTTGAGATGCTCAGATATAAGGATAAAATATTCCCATGAGAAACCCCACAGTGTCATATTTAGTCACTTTTCCGACTATCTGCTTCTTCCTGCATTCGAGACACTTGGTACAGCTGGCCCTCTGGCTTTTGGCATAATTGTAAAACAGCCTCCTCTTCATTCTTCCCACTGGAGACTGTGACTCAGAGTTACATTTACACACAGTGCTGGCTTGTTGGATGCCTCCCCTTGAAATTTTAGACTGTCTTGTGATTTTTATTGTCTGCATTCCTCTGCAGGATTTATGTATTCGTGCTGTCCTGTGCATTGACTTCATATTTGATCTTAATGCTTCCATTCCCAGTGTGCGAGTGCATTTAGGAGTCACGTCAAAACTCCATAAATAAAGCTGAGACGGAAGAATGCTAGCACGGCGGAGCTCTCTTGAGCATGAGAGATTTGGGGAATCCCACATCTGTCTTACACAAGAGACTCTTTGAAGGGTGATGGAAGTTGAACCAATACTTTATGGTTTGGGGAGACCCTATGGATTATTGCAGATGAAGCAGAGTAGGGTGAGTGGCCTGGAAGTAGATGTACTCTGTAGTATGCCTCAATTCCTAAACACGATGATGGGATAGTTCCCTCGGAGAATTACTGTCCAGCATTCCATTTGTTCTGGGGGCCAATTGTAGCTACCACTGTGGATTATTTTTACAGGTGGCAAAGGGTATATGGGGAAGGAAGGATGGGGGCAGTAGCTGTGCTGACACTGCAAGGTGAAATGCAGCAGTCTACTCTTTTTTTCATCTACCCCCTGGGGATGGAATAGGAGCAGTTCATTTAGGGCACTTGCAACTGAGTTCAGTGGCAGGTTCATGACTCCCCCTTCCATGCAGGCTTCCGGTCTCAGCAGGCAGCACCATGTTCTACTTTGGGTCTGCATCAGTGTAACTGCTGAAATTGAGTTCTGTTCCCGGCTGGTCCATGTGCTTCTGGCTCTGTCCCCCCATGCACCCTTGGTTCTATCTCTGGCCTGCCAGTGGATGGTACCGTTTAATGAGAACCGTGATTTAAAGATGGCTCTCTAGAAAGGGGTTAATCTGGTTTCAAACCTTCATGTGACCACGATCAGATTAGCTACGGGTTGATGCGGTTCTAATGCTTGTGGACCAATTGCTGTGAATTTTGTGAAGAAGGCGAGGGAAGGCACTTGGCCGATATTGACTGGAAAGCTGTTTCTATGGTAGGGTCAGCCTAGAAAAAGGCGCGAAGTAGGGAGTGGCCAAAGGAGGGAGAGGATGCAGAGTGAAGACAGCAGAGAGCTAGAGAGTGGAATGGCGTCGTGGGGAAGTTTGGGAGTGAGGGAAGCCATGTTTGAACGTGGCGCAGATGATGAGGGCAAGCCAAGGGCGGGAGATTGTAGTCAGCAGAATGAAAGGAAGCTGAACTTTACCACGTCATTTTGCATGGATTGGAGGGAGGTATTCAGCCCCTTTTGCCTCTTGGTAGTGCCACTGTACAGAGAAGCACATCCTACAGGATAAATGCTCCAGCAGTCTACCACGACGGATGTCAAAGCAAGACAGAAGTAGCAGCAACAGGATCTTCTGGGACAAAAAGGGTAGAATAATGCCCTTTGCAGCAGGGAAAAGGGGACAAGGGAGAGCCAGCCTGCAGTCAGGTCCCTGCCTTGAAAGCAGCGAGTGCTAACCTATCCCCGTCCCTTCATCTGCCAATAAAAATTAAGAAATTGATTTCCTTTTGTTTGCCTGACAGAACAAGGCTCTTTATGAGACAGTAAATACAGTCCATCTCTGAGCATGGCCAGAGTTTTAATTGTGTTTGTTGTGCTTTCACTTATTCTGTTTTATGAGTTTCAGTTGCCATCCCTGCTGGTGCAGAGCTCACCCCTGAGGGATGAGTCAGTGTTTGATTTCAGTTCCAGCTAAAGGTTGGGATTTTTTAAACACCTTGGTGGGTTTTGTTTTTGTTTTTTTTTAAATCTAAAGGTTGGAGCTCTTTTCGTGTCTGCTTGTTTATAAATAAATATATGTCTCTTGGTTTGAAGCCGGGCTGGAAGATTCTGTTTGAGAGCCATCCACCTGCCAAGTAATGATATGACCCTTTGATGTATAGAATTTAAAATTAAGATCACTGAAGCACGGAAGCACCATTTGAGGTTTGAGATCAGGCCAGAAGGCCAGAGGGATTTTAAAAGGTGGATTAGGTTTTTTTTTTTTTAATGAGGATTTCTTCAGCACTTGCTTTTTGGCCCAGTTTACTGAGGAGGGAAGGGGGTTTTTAGTTATGGATCATATACAGTTCTTAATTAAATGGCTTCATTGGGTGGTTCTTTATATTATACAGTGGCATTTCGATGGCACAATTAGTTCTTGTCATGATCTCAATCACTTCTCTGTATCGATCAAAAATCACTTTCCAAAAGGCAGTTCCTGTTGTTGGCAGTGTGCTTGGCCTGTTCTGAATCCACTATTCCTCAGCCATCTGGCCAGCTTAGGGACATCGGCTTTGGGGTTTGTAGTGCAGCTGGGACAAGGCTTTTCTAGGACTGTGGTAGGGAATTGTGTTGCTTATAGGCTGAGATTTCCAAAGTCATCTAAAGGATCTGGGTGTCCAGTTCCCATTGCAATGAATGAGAAATGTGCATCCATATCCTTCAGGTGGCTTTGAAAATCCCTTATGTTCACTAGGAGGAGAAGTAAGAAGGATCAGACTGGAAGGTAGTACTTTGTCTTTCTTTGATTTTTTCAGAGATAGGAAAGAATTTGACTCCTCTTTGAGTACTGTTCTGCTGCAGTAAAGAATGCCATGGCTTGGGAGAACACTGATCATCATCATTTACAACCTGCCTGACCTGCCTTTTAGATGCCCAGTGGAGATTACTGTATTAGCATGATGGTGTGTTTGCTTCTATGCACATGTCTGCTTTGGAGAATTCGTTATGTTACGGATGTGCCTGGAGTGACCATTATCTTCTCTTCTCTAATTTCTAGCTATTTATAAAGTATTCTATAATGCCTACTCCCTCCATCTTATCATAAAATATAGTACCTTGCCTTGTTAAATAATTGACCATTAGGATGTGACCAGTGTCCAGGAGTTCTCCTAGATACTTTTATTTTATTTTTTCATAACAAATTGCCTATATAACCCTCTACATTTACTAGGTGCTTTACACACCTTGAGTGAGAGGTGTATCCTGCTTCACAAAGCTTCAGACAGACTGGAACCAGACCAATTCAGCCACAGGAGACCATGTTGAAGAGAAGATGGTAGAAAGGCCCCAGAGACAGTGAGTTTCAGGAGGACTAGAAAAATGGGAGAAAATGTGCTTGGCAGATGAAAAGAGGGAGGATTTCAGGAGCAGAATCAGATTAGCATCAGATCCAGAAAGGGGAGAAATAGAAAAACTGGCGTAATGCTGGGAAAGAACTGGAAGGAGTATAGGGCAGGAGGGAGGTAGCAGAAGAAAAGAGAGAAATGATGTAGATGGGCATGCAAGTGGGCCTAGCTCGTGGTGGTGTGAGGGGAAAGAGAGACAGAGACAGAAAGGGGAGCTGCACCTTTCTCTGCAGTGGCTCTCATGGCTGATGTAGGGGCATCATTGACAAGACTCTACACCAGTCTTTCTTGGAGGAAGACAGGTACTTTCAGTTGCGACGAACAAGTAACAGAGCCTAAAAAAAGAAGTGTGAAGTTGAATTGCCTGCTGGAGTCATTGATGGGCCCCAGGCAACTATAGTTGCTGTATTGCAGCAGGTGTAGATGACTTTGACTGTTAACCTGACTTTAGCCGCATACCAGATCCAACCTCTGCCCTTAATCCCTTCTTTGGTCTCTGAGATTTCAGAATGATAAAATCCCAGAGAACACAGAAGATAAAAAATCCTCAAAAAAATTAACTAGTGGCAATGTTATACAGTAGTTAATGTCCACAGTACAGACCTGTTTGTCCACAGACCGATGCCTGCTGCATCACTATATAGTTTGAGTTCACTGGAGATTCAGGTTCACTTCAGTCCTGTTCCAAGATCTCATGTGGCTATATCAGGAATTACCATGGGTTACCCAGGACCATTATCTTGCATTTGATGGTACAAAATTTTGTCCATATGTGCATCCACCTGTCCATCTATCTTGTACAGGCAGATGGATTTGCATAGATACGTAGACCCTTAAATCCTAAAGGTCATTTTTATTCAGTTTTTCTTAGTCCTTACTCAGAAAATCTCGTGCTGAAGCCAATAGGAGTTTGCCCAAGTAAAGACCTCTGGATTTGTCCTTCATCAGTATCATACATTGTAAGCTGTAAGTCTGTACCTGGTTAGTAGTTACAGTATGTACAGGATACCCCTGAGAGAGTTTTTAAAGGAGTTACATTATTGATACATAGTTTATTTCTATGAGATATCGATGACTGTATATGTATCATGATTCATGAGTGGCAGAGCAAATCAAAGCCGAAGGTAAGATATGAAAGGATATCAATAACTAGTTGGAACCAGTGATGTCTCCAGGGCTGTCCAGTATGTCTGCACTGCGACTCTCTGATGCCATGTCAGCCTCAGTTTGTGTCAAAGGGGCGATACGATTAACTCTGTGCGGGAGACACCTGGATCGCAAGTTACAGTGATCTATGCTCCCCAGTAGTGGAGATGAGAGGCAATGGGACAGAAAGAAAATACAACAGATGCCACCATTGGCTGGCACAGGGCGGTGTAGGGGGTAGGCAGAGATCTAAGAGAGGAGCAGAGAGCTGGAGATTTCGGAGAAATATAAAATAATAAATATAAATAATTAAACAATAAGTGAATGGGGGCAGGCTTGGAGGGAACAAAACATTAATTTGTGAACTTTGTATGATAATGTCTTGTTCCTGCGTTTATTGGGGAGGAAGTAGCTGGATGCTAGCCAATAGCTAAGTATCTTGTTCTCCAGCTCTGTCCCTGCCAGGGGTCAGAAGTGCCTCCAAAAGGTGAGGGCAACTGCCTGTGATCACAATGGGTGGGCTCCCTCTCACTGGAGCCCCGTAGGCCTGAGAAGGGGAAGCGTTGCATGTTCATTCTCAGCCAGAGGTGGATGTGTGCTCGGGCAGACTCTACAATATATTATCCATGTGGCTGTAACCGTCATGTGGATCCATCCCTCGCAGTTCTTGATTTTTCAGTGATGAGCAATAGTTGGAAGTGTTTGGGGATGGTGATGAAGGTTTTGGGGACCGGTAACTTCCACAAGTGTGCAGTGTCTGTTGGAACTGGGAGAATTTTGCTGAGATTAGATAAACCAAGGTCTCTTGGTAGTTTTATTTCAGTGTAAGACAGGCAGTGTGTCTTGTATACTGTATGGATGATGATCATGACAATATTCTTGATTTTTCCATTGCGTCTTTCATCAGGATGGATCCCTAAGCACTGTACACGTTATTAACTGGTCAGACAAACTGTTAGCCCATTGGGATCACTTTGTCCATTCTGAATCAGGGCCATTTCTGGGACAAAATGTTGCAACCTCCTCCCCACACCATGGACTGCTCCAGGTCCCCTAGTGTCATTTGGGGGAAATCTGTTTCTTTGTGTGTTCTGTCTTTAAAAAACATTAAAGATCACAGTTCAAATCCTGGCCTGGATTAGTTTGGACTCAGAGTTATTAGAAGGAATGAGCAAAGCTCAATGCCACCATGATGGAAGTGGCTGGGAACACGTGACCTAGAAGCGAAAGGTCCTGTATAATCTGAACCACCCAGAACCGTGGTACAGTAGGCCCGTCTTTCATGTAGTTCTAGTGTGTGCTGTCTTCTCTTATGGATTCTGAGGGCCTGATCTGACAGACAGGTGGAGAACCCACAGCACCCATTAACTACAGTTTGAAGTTGTGGCAGCTCGGCATTTCTGGAAACTAAGCCCTAGATTCGTAGTAGTGTTTGTAGATTTGTAGTAATGTTTTTCAAACTCATCCTACTTGGGAGGCCTCTGTAGTGTTCTCTAAGGCCAGGTCTACCCTTAAAATGGTTTGCCAGCAGAGCGATGTCAGATAAGAGTGTGATATTTCTTTACAACATAGCTATGCTGGCAAACGCCCTAGTGTAGGAGCACTTATACTGGCAAAAAAAGTGGTTTTGCCAATATAGCTTATTTCACTCATTAAACTGGAATGAGCTATCCTGGCAAAAGCACTTTTTTGCTGATATAACTGCAGTGACATTAAGAGGGTTTTGCTGATATAGCAGTGCCAATATAGACATAATTGCAAACCTTTTAAGTGTAACCCAGGTGTAATCCTAATGACTTTTAACCACCCTTCCTGCTCACTTTACCCTGATGTTTCTCCTACCACCACATCACGTAAATGCTTTGGGACCGGAAGACCCTTAACTGGTGCATAGAGATCCCTACCAGCGCCTTTGTAAACACCAGGCCCTTTAGCGATTCCAACCAAAGAACTGCTATCTGTTTAGATTGAGGCCTTGTCCAGCCTACAGATGCTTTGCCAGCATAGCTATACCCTCAAAGCCTCCTAGTGTGGACGCATCGTATGCGTACGCCAGAAGTATTTGTCAGCCTCGTTAACCCACCTCCCGGAATGACGTGCTTCTTTTGGCCTAGCTGCGTCTGCCCTGGGGGTTTTGCTGGCATAGCTGTCAGCTAGGGGCTGTGGTTTTTTTCAGCCCACTGGCCAGACTGAAATGCCAGTTAATGGAAGAGTAAAAGCAAGTGGAGGAAGTGGCTAAGTACAGAGAAGAAGATCTGGCACTGATAACAGCCTGCCATGGGGAATTAGCGGAGAGTGAAATCCATGAAGGTCTTTGAAGGGTGTAAAGATCAAGAAGCATGAGGTGCTTTTGGAGACATTTAAAAAGGGCTAGAAGTGGGAGCAGTGGGACGGAATGAAGAGAGGGAAACTGCAGAGTGACTCTCAGGGAATACTTCCTACCAGTGAGGTAAAACTATGTCCAGAAGGGCAGAGGTGGAAGCCCCATTGCTTGAGACTTTAAACTTGACAAACCGATATTGATGGGGTGGTTGGCTAGGCTTGATGTGACCTACTGTAATGGGTCTTATCCGTTGTTAATGCCTATGGTTTTCCTCTCCCTCTTCTCCGTTCTGCCTTCTTGGTTTCAGTTTGAAACTCATCGTTAACCCGGGAGACTGGAGCACCAGCTTGCAGACCTCAGTGCTGGCCTGGTTAGGTAGGCATGAGCCAGTGAGTCACAAGGCGGGCTCACTTCTGCAGGCAGCCGCTTCATTCTGTGAAGCTGCCTGGACTAAGTGTGCTGTCATATACAATCAGCTTCGTGCACAGCCATTTCGTTGGCTAATGCACTATCACAAGTCTGTTGCTGGATCAGCTGATCTCAGCCTGGTCCGAGGGCAAGCCTGGTTACTGTCCCTTTCCTTTTCTCCTGCTCTCCCAGCCCTTATCATCTGAGTCAAGAATGTGCTAATGTTTTGTTTTGTCCAGTTTGGCAAATGAATTGCATAGCATCAGTGAGTTGTTACGAACCGTTAAAGATAGGCAGTGCTCTCAAGGTTCAGAGACATGGCTATGTTTGGAACAGGTCCCAAAGGTTTGGTGCTAATCCCACCTTGAGACATTATCCGGGCTTTGCTACTCTGGGAGGCAGGCTAGGAATGTCCTGTGGACAGGTTTTCCTATCAGTTGCCCAGCACTTCTATCTGCTCCCCCAGATCCAAAGATCCTGCTGCCTGGAGAGATGAGTGAGGTTCCCAGTGGCCTCCGCCACTGCTGTAGAGGCAAGTGGGACCTTCACTGACCCTCTGCAAAACATCTGGTCCACTATCCTAGTATATGGTGTTTGTATCTTGTTTGACATGTGCTCTGTGTATTGCACCCTTAAATGGAGGAATGTCATCCTCCCGGCTGCAGAGACAGATGTCATTTTGTGATCACTTCAGTGCAGATTGTGACAGAGGAGAGACACACCATGAAAAAGAATTTGCTTTTGTTCTTTCTTTGGCAGAGATGTGTGATGGTGGTGGTGGTGGTCTCTTCATCTAAAATAAGTAATTCAGACTGAAATGGCTTTTTGCTTGTTGTGTTTAGAGTAACACAATAGGTTTAGTCTGTTGTAACGCAGGCAGATTTAAAGGGAGCTGAATTCCGCTGTGTTTTTCCTGTAACATCACAGAAGCTGAGAGTAATCTGGGCCCTGAAAGTAACTGAAAGGAGGCCGAGAACCTGCCAAAAGAGACTCTCAATAAAAGGAGAGACTTTTCTTTCTTATGAGTAAAACACCTGTCACGGCTGCCAGGAATCTGCTAATTATACAGTAACTTTATTATGTCCCACTTGGAAGAACAAACAATACTTGAAGTCTGAGAAATTAGCAGGCTTTAGAATAAATTAATGCAGTCAGAATGTCTGAATGAAGCGCATGTTCTCTGGATCCCCTCAGAAGCTCCAAGAGAGTAAAATGACTTCAAGTCGCTCCTCTTTGTTACTAGCGCTACATAATAAAGTAATTGTGCAATTAGCAATAGATTAGTGACAGGAGAGAGAGACACTTTCTACTCGGCACAGGTAGAAGGTGGATTTCTTTGAATGGGTTTGAAGCATGAATGCAGCGGCTCTGCTCATCTTGGCTTAACCTGCTGTTAGTCCCTGGCAGCTTCTGGAAAATAGAAGAGAAGCATCACCAGATGGCTGGGGTTTTCTTCCCTCTGTGTCTGAATTAATTGCAGTGTGCTTGATTAGGGTGCTGAGGAGTGTGTCCTTGCAAGAGCTTGCATTGGATTCCTCTCATTCCCAACCTCCGCACAGTTTCCCATTCATGCAAGGCAGATGACTGGAGCTTGCAATTTTAGGCTTTACCCGGGGTATCATTGGGGGGAGGGGAGCAGTGGCAGTGATCATGGGGTTTGTGGAAAGAACAATTCATAATGATCCCTCCTGGCCCCTGAAGTTCCAAGGGGTTTTCTGGCCTTGAGAACTTTCCCTCACGAAAGCTAATGGGGAAATTTACAACCGGGGCTGTAAAAACCAGAGCGTGACTGAGGCTTGTAAAATATCCCTGGATCTGAGAAGCTGGACCTGGCTATCAGGTCACCTGTCCCTTTCTTCAGGGCATCCTTTTGCACATGGGACTGGGTGTGTGTTGGGGCGGGGTTAGAACCGCCGTACTCTGGGATTTGGATGCTGGCATGTTCAGAGATGTGAGGGGGGGGGTCTGTGTTTGCAGGAAGCGGGCTGTATGTTAGCAGCGTTTGGGGCATTAAGGTGTCTGAGTGGAGGCTGGAGTGTGCTCGCTTGGTGGTGTTTGGATGAGTGTGTCTGCGGTGCTGGTGCGTGTGTGGCTGGAGGGGTGTGTACCTGTGGTGTTTTTTTGGGGGGGGTTGTGAGAGGGCAGGGAGGTGTACATAGGTGGGGAGGTGTTTTGGGGTGTTGGTATGAGAAGGAGGGGGGAGAGGTGTTAAGGTGACTGTGGAGCTGGATGCATTGGGAGAGGAGAGGAGCTGTTTGTGTGTAAGTGTCCACTGTGCAGGCTGCTGCAATGGGTCACCTGCCACTCAGTTCCTGACAAGAGTCAGCACTTGGCTTACAAGGAGAGCGTGGAGAGAGACTCCAGGCTTCTCTGTCACACCTGCTGCCTTGCAGTGTGACTGGAGTGGCGAGACTGACAAAGCATCCCTCTTAGTGAGCAGCAGGTGGGGAACTGGGAATTAAAAAGTGCTGGAGATGGTAACAGTCAAATTAGAGATGAGGAAGAGGAGGAGGAGGAGGAGGAGGAGGAACTCGCTTGAGTCTATTACAGATCAGCCCGGCTGCTGCCTTGCTCTGCACCGTGTTCAGGGCTCACTCCTGGTGCTGGCCTGGGGGGCTTGTGGCAGGCAGAGAGAGGAGGAGCTGGGAGAAGCCAACACTGCAGAGTGCCAGCAAGAAAATCCTCCTGCAGCCCCTTCTCGTGCAAGAGCAGCCCAACAAGCTAATGGCAGGTGGAGAAGGGTGGGGGGATTCCCCTTGACTGCAGTCAGAGAGCACGGCCTGGTTATCTTGGCGACGTCTCCCTCTGTCTGTGAATGCTCTGGCTTTGGGGGAGCGTGGCTGGCGAGGGCGGCTCAGCACACAGTTAGGAATGGGGGGGGAAGGGGGTGAAGGGGGTCGATTTCTATCACTGCCCGACTCGCTCCGGATTGACTCCTGTGGGTCGCAGGGTCCGAAGTACATCATTTCGATGGAGGGTTGTGTACATGCAGGCAGGGGAAAAGGGAGTGATACAAGTGTGGCGAGAGGGAGCCGTCGTCTGAGCGCAGCCTGAGACCCAGGAAGCCCTGTTTGTGAATGCTGCTGCTCCTGTCTGCGCTCTCTGCTACCTGTTCAACCTGTCTCGGCTCTCGTGCTGTGCCCAGCACTGTGGTCTGTGAGCACCGCAGAGGCTGAATAGTCCTGCCGTGCCTAGAGACGGGGGCCCGCCGGGGCAGGGATGAAGCCTGTTCTGAGGCTGCCCCTGCTGTAGTTCTGGAGGGAGAGGACTTGGGTCTCCAGGATTGGCACTCTGGCAAGCTCACCGGCATGGTGAATGGGACGGGCTCTCCCCCGCCCCTGTTCATTGCCCGGGAAGACGGGCCACTCCGGAGCAGGGAGATTCCCAGGATAATGAACCCTGTTCAGGAGGTTAGATTAGTCTTTGTCCAGCCAACGTGACTAACCCAGGTGAACAGGACGTAACAGTGAACAGAGGAAACACGCAGGGATCTGGGCCGCTTGTCTCTTCGTTGTTTTGCCTGACGTTTCTGTGTCTGATGGCTCTAGGTCCCGTGGCAGTGATCAGCGGGGAGGAGGATTCTGCCAGCCCCCTCCATCATATCAACCATGGCATCACCACGCCCTCGTCGCTGGATGCTGGCCCGGACACAGTGGTGATCGGCATGACCCGTATCCCCGTCATCGAGAACCCCCAGTATTTCCGGCAAGGCCACAACTGCCACAAGCCAGACACATGTGAGTGCCGTATCCAGCTGGATCCTTCTGCTTATGTGAGGACAGGAAGGGGGGCAGGGGTGGGGGAAAGAAGGATGAGGAGGAAGAGGTAAAGAAAGAGGAAGAAGAGCATGTGGGGAGGATAATGGGTTTTGTATGGTCCAGAAATGAAAATGAACCTCAAGGTAAATCTCCGGTCTCAAAAATCACAACATACATGTAAGTGATTCAGAAGGAGAATTCCCACCCTCCACCCTCCACTCCTTTTTCATCCTCCTTCCACCACCCGCTAATCACCTCCCCCATTTGGGACAGAAACAGACTAGACTGGTGCCTGCAGATGTTTGCTTTAGCCACTCTACCAGAGGCATGAGCAAGTGCAACTTGAGAGCACGAGGCGTTAGAGAGACCTGCTTCCTCTGTGAGATAAGGAGGCATCTCTCGTTCCTTCTCCAACAGTTCCTTGCCCTCATAGCAGCGGGGTTGCCTCCTTGAACAACCTGCTGTCCAAAGGGCAAACACAGCAGTGCCTATGGACAGGCCACACAGAAAACACTTGGAGCAGGAGAGCAACAAATTCAGACACTCCGTTTCTTACACTTGGCGGGGTGGGGGCTCTGAAAAGCATGAAATCTGCATTGTGAACAAAATCCATTAAAGGAGCAAATACCTTCCACACCAGGTGCTAAACTGTCCATCCCAGCTTGGCGAGAGCCCTCATAAACTCTGATAATAAAGTTGAAGAGCTATTAAAAAAGATGCTCTCTTGGTCACCACATACCACGACTGCTTCCAGGGCCACTGTCCCGCGGTACGTGGAGCCCGTGCACCGCCAGTAGATCAGATACAAACCTCTTGCAACTACCTCCCACCCCAGTTATTGTTCAGGTGCTTGGAAAATTTTTCATTTCTTGGTTCCAGCCAGGATTGGATGTAACAAAATGTCCCAAGGAAAGTTATTGTCACCATCTTCCTGGCCTGGACAGAAGCAGGAAGTACCAAGGATCTTGCTGGAGAGTCTCCTATTGTCAGACTTCCAATCTGTTTTTGCCAACTTGGAAGGCTGGAAAAACTGGAGTCAGCAGCTGAGCTTTGAGGTGCTTGTAGGAATCAAACTTCCAAACCGTTAGAAATTCACCCGCTACTGAATATTAGGAAATTGGTTCTCCATGGCCACCTCTTTTGCAATCAGATAAGCCCGAACAGCACCCCTTCCCTTCCTGCTGAGGTGTCAAGGCTTGGTCCTATCACTTACACTCATGGGAGCTGATAAAAACATGAGCTGGACTTGCAATCTTGAGCTGTTGCTTATTGCTCTTCAATCACCAGAGCAATGGGGTGTATCCAGTTACTGTGCCTGGCTTTCCCTTTGTTTTTTATTTTGATGTATTTCTTTTGGTCTGTTTGTGCAGGGAGGAGGTGGAGTATTTTGATTAGGCACAAGGAGCCAAAATGGTGTGGTATTTCTGTATCATATTAATGTTTTATATTTCTTAGAGCGCCTCATCTGAAAACACTTTCCAAACTCTGATGGCTTTGGTTCTCTCCCTTCTCTCTCTCATCTCTGTAATCTATGGTATTTCATAGTACACCAAGCATTTTGATATGTAAGCGCCATTGTAGGAGCGGTGGTTGAGAGGGTTAAATTTACTCTGAGTTTTGTTAAATATTGTGGGGCTGCACAAGAAGTAGATCACAGCAGAATTTGGTCAGAAAACTTCACCGGTTCAGTTTGATTAAGATCTGAAAAGTTCAACACACAGCAGAACCCCTGAGGGCTGGAATCTGGATCATTTAACTGGGCCACATGGGGAGAATTTAACATTGTAAACAAATACATGCACAGCAGATTACAGGGAAAGCACATGCACCTCTACTTACCTGCCTGGAATCGACCACAAGGCTCCGTGTTTCTGGTGTCAGGTTAGTATATTTTAGGGCCCGATCCTGCAGCCCTTAGCCAGGCCAAACCCCTGTGACGTCGGTGGCAATGTTGCTTGAGCCATGGGAAGTGTTATAGTTCACCGTTTTGGAGCGTCACTGCAGCTTCTCTTTGGTTTTCATTTTACCCGAGCATTTTACACACTGGACATCAGGCTTCCTCCTGTCAAGGACTTGGGCACACATATTTCTCCCTCTTCCCCTTCCCTCTGTGAAGGAGAGGTGAAACCCTTTAGATAGGGAAGTCTATTGATACCCAGCAGAGTCCATCCAGAAAAGGGCTGGTAGGGTGCCTGGACATACCAATGGCAGGTAATCCCTGCCCTTCTGATCACAGCCATCTTGCTGAGGCCACCAACTGGATATTAGTCTATGAAGCCCCTCACTAGCAAAGGCACTCACCTTACATAATCTGTGGCGCCCAGATTCACATACAGGTTTGTTAATGCAACATCTATAGACTTTGGAAAGTGGCTTCTCTTTTTTTAGTTCAGCCCTCCTCCCTGGTTGGCTGTGTGTGACACCAGGTTTTTGGGCTGAGGACACACAGACACCTGTTACTAACTCCACGAGGAGAGAAAACTCTCTGTGTTTAATGCAGTATTAATAGTACATTGGTGTGATATAGATTTCTGTCACCCTCTGCACTAACAAACATCACTTATCATGTGGGAATGATGGATGTTTATTCCCAGTGATTTAGTTCTGCATAATGGAATTGCAGATGAAATATGGAAAGCGGCTTGCTGCCTGCTAAGCTTTGGCCCCTTTCGCTGCTTCTGCACAAACCTGTCCTGCAGGGGTTACTCTTACAGGCCCATTAATTACTGCTGTCTATGAGACAACAGAGACGTTTGCTTCTGTGGATGTGCTGTTTCCTCCCTCCTCCCCCCTCTCAATAGGATGAAGCATGCTGGAGTTCTCTCTCTCACTCCTGATTTTCTGGCAGCTCCTCAGACCAGGGCTTTTCTCTTGTTCACCTACTTGCTGCTCCTCCCAGAATTAGAGAGACAGAAGGGAACAATCATTCTTCCCTTCCTAGATGTGGGCTTGGGGAAGGGGCCTGGAAGTCCCTGCTCCTTCCAGCCACAACTCCATATGCATTGGTTAGCACTAAGGCTTAGAAGGATGCATTTTTTTTTCATAAATAAAAGCTCAACTTGAGTAGTTCTCACTCCCCTGCAGGGAGTTAAGCTGAGTGTCAGATTTAAGATGGGACATGTTGATTTCAGAGGAAGAGGTGGCAACAGAGTCTCTTTTTTCTGGGACACTGAACAGGGATCGAGTGGGCATAAATGCTTACTGAGATCTCAGGCTGTAGGGAAAGCAATGGGCATGGATGAATCTGTGCCTTCACTATCATCTGGAAACAGCTGCTTCTTTTCTAAAATGCATTTAAGTTGTTTTGGGCTAGAGCAAATGGAAAGGAACTCATCAGAATTCAGCGTGCAGCAGGTCAGAAGGATCCATTCCATGAGTGATGCTGTGCTGAAGCAAAACATGACTCTTTCTAACCTCCAGCGTTTCCTGAAAATGGCAATCGGTTCCTGTGGGCAGGAAACAGCAGATTTCTACAAAAATTAACCACCCTGATTGGAAAAAACGGCAAGTGTCTGTCCAGGAGACGTTCACACTGATGCGGTGCCCGGATGCTGGTGGGAGGAACCCAATGTCTACGTTTTGACCATGAACAGCTGCGCTTGCTGACAGCAATAGAGATTTTCCACTGTCGCTCCAATTTGTCAGTCCTCACCAGACTAAAAAGGATCCTTTTTGCCCCCCTTGACTGTGATTGGGATTTCCAGATGGGTGATGGAAGAAGCTGGAAATTTCTTAGATCTAAAAGCTCCAGAGATGTTTTGGATGAAAAGGTTTGGAGGCTGACCTTGCTTTTGATAATAGCAATAAGCTTCCTGTTTTGTCAGAACAGCAGTATCCCAGGAGCAGTCTTTTTGGAGGAACGCTGTCTTTTCTGAGACTGTTCCAGAGCAGAACTAGGAAGAAAAGGCCTCAAAAACGAAAAATACTTTCCAAGAAGGGATCCAAACTTTTCTGAAACTCCAGCAATGTTCAGTTTGAGTCTGGGGTGAAGATTCAGTTGTGGCCCCAGTAAAAATAATGACATTGGAGTTCTTCAGAGCCTGCTTTGATTTTTGTTGCTGCTGCTGATTGGGCATGACTGTTTGGTTTATTTTTCTCTGTCGGGACTGGTACAGCCTCGGCACTGTGATGAGTTCGCCATGTGGGTGGAGCAGACGTCCTTCTATAGAGTACTGACAAGGGTTTTTTTACAACCTCATTTATTACAGGCTGCCCTGACATAATTGCATATTCGAAGTTAGCAATTACACGTATTCATGCTAATTAAGTAATTAGATATAATTATGCTATCTGTAAATACATGGTAATCGGCTAAAAAGAAGTACTTCAGAAAAACCAAGGCAAATCACACAATAAAGACACCATCAGCTGCCTTTCCACACATTGCTCTGTCTTTATCTTGCATTTGTAGTGCAGTTTGAAAGGGAATCTGTGGTCCATTCAAAAATCATACTCTTTAAACAAACAGATTTCCTCCCCTGAGTCTTTACTAACACCAGAGAGTCAAAATGGGAGAGGGTTTTTAAAAATCCAGTTTTCCTGTCACTGCTGCTGTCTTTGTTCACCAGCTCTATTTTCTTCAGCTGGGACAAAGGAAACTGACCAAGTCCATTCCCTTTTGCTTGTAATCAGTTTTACTCCCAGGTTCTCCAAGATGCACATTTTAGGTTGCAAATGTTTGCCGTTTATTGATCTGAAAGCAACTGTTTTCCTTGCTAATATAAAAGGAAACATTTCTGCGGGCAGTCAGGGTTTGGAAAAAGTTATTTCCATAAAATGTACATTTGGAGCCAACTTTGAGCCGATGATAGAGGCCCTTTAACTCTTAATGAGCAGCCCAAGAGTAACTGAATTATAGTAAATGTAGCCTCCAAATAGGCTGAATCTCTCCCACAACCCCTTGGAAGTCCTATTGACCGTCACACACACAAGCACTGACCCATCCCTGTGCTCCTTCAGAAAAGCCCTCACCTTCCCAGGGACTCTAGCTCCTTTCACTTCTCCCAAAGTTTCCTAGGGGGAGAGTTGGGCCGTGGCTCTTTCTTGTGGGGTACATCAGCATGCTATGCTGTCATTCCTCACGTTCAGTGTGTATGTCAGGCCATTAAGGGACTTGGGGGGAGATATGGGCTGATGCCTTCTGAGTATGCTGATGAAACCTTGTGTATCTCCATTTTGTCCAACCCAGGGAGTGCAATCAGATACCTTTCTCAGAGTTTTGGCGAGATTGGGGCATAGATGAAAGTGAATTGGTTGACACGTGATCCACATAAATTGACGTGTTTATGGGGAGTGAGAGAAGCAGCAGCAGAGTGAGACTGAGTTTGCTAGGCAATTCCGAGCTGCTTCTGAATGGTAAAAGAGTAGCAGTGATCGAGGCACCTTTTTCCATCTAGATCTGACTAGGAGGCTGTGACCGTTTCTCTTGGATGTGGATTTAGCTGTCATGATCGATGCCTTTGTCATCTCTAGATCAGACTGCAGCAGTGTGCCCTGTCCCCCTACCCCGAACAACCGCTTCCTCTGTCTGCCTCCCCATTGCTCTCCAGTCAGTTTTTCCACTGTCAGAAACCCTCCTGAGCTTCCCTGGACAAGAGCTCTCATCCAAGCTGCTCCTGATGACTGCTGCCCAGCCCCGATTGTCAGGTTTGCTGGTGGGGTGGGGACCACATATGAAATAGGCTCCCTGGGGAAGTGGTGGAAACCCTGTCTGTAGAGTTATTTAGAACTGAACTGTACAAGGCATTGGAGAACTTACTTAAGGGGTCGATCTTGCATTGACTGGTGCTTGGAGGGCTTTAAGCTTGATCCAATAGGTCTCTTCCATCTCTTCAACATTTATGTCTAGGTGAGATGGGGTGGGCACAGGAGGTTTTCTGGCTTGGCTCCATGCAAAAATCCTGACTGCAACACTCACCTTCTAGCAGCTGGAAAAGCTCTGTGATCCTGAACTAGAGTCCTGCTCCCAAGCCTTGCAACCCCCCGGCTGCGCAGTCGTCTCTGCTGGGAACTGTTCCGAAAGCCAAGGGCTAATGTGAATAGATTTTAACGTTCAAACCCCACAGGCAATGACCATCTATTTTCAGAGAAGATGCTGCAACTTCCCCCAGGAAAATGTGAGCAAGGAGCCAGCAGGGATAAACACCGCTCTCTCAGAAGCAGAACTGAGTAGTGAAGAGTGGAAGAATGAGAAAATCGTTGGGGCCTACTGCCCCCCTCATGCCACCTCTTCTGCCCCATTCTCTAGATGACAGGGGAAAGGAAAGGTCCTTTTGGCCACTGGCCTGCCAATTGAGCTCTCTACCTATGGCCAGCTCTCACCTGGTTTCTCTTTCTCTGCAGTATTCCTTGTCTACGAGCATTTGTTCTCCATCCCATTCATCCAGCTGAGGAAGGGAGAGAAAAATGGCGGCAAATGCCTGAGCAGAGAAGTCAAACCAAGCTCAGGTGGAGAGTGGCAGGCTGACCTGTCCCGACCCATTCAGGATCTAGTCTGAGTTGCAATTTGACCCTCAGGAATAACACCACTGGGAGTTGGTCTTCTGCCTTTGCCATGGCCAAAGGAACCAAAGGAGTAGCCTGCTGCCATGGAATGGCTGACAGGTGCGTTCTGCCCACATATACCCAGACCACTGGCCAGTACTGCAGCTGTTTCTGCCTGGGTCCATTCAGGAGAAGCCAAACAATTAAGGAATAAAATTCCTGTCCTGGCTGTCTCTGCCCAATCTCTGCAGGCGCTGGAAGGCATTGCGGTAGCCAGTGATGCAGTGCCCGGAGGGATGATCCCGCCCTGCTCCTAATGCGACACACCTGCTGTCTCTTTTTGCATACAAGCAAATCACCTCCTGCAGCTCTGAGGCTGGGATCTGAGGGACTTCGATCCTACCACTGGTACTTTAACCTGTGTGTGTTGAAGATGTTTGTAGCAATCAGTACAGATCAAAAGACTGGGCCGCAAAGCCCAACGCCAGCCGATGCCAGGAGCTGGAGCTGACAGTACAGCTGCAGTGGGTGATGCTGCATCCAGAGGCCACACTCCGGAGTGCAGCGAATCCAATTCCGTTAGAAAACAAACCATTAAATCAGCCATAACTCAGTTATGTGCTGCTGACACTGACCTGCCAGCAGGGAGACGTCGCTCATGAAGGGACGAGACCAACATACAGACATCACACAATGAGCAAAGCCTTCCCGTAAACACACATCCTCTGGCCTTAGAGTCACTCCGGAGACCCTTTAATCCTGGCCTGTCCAGAGGTGACAGGTAGGATCAGCTTGCCTCCGGTGATTTTAGAACGGAGCAAAAGCTGTACCAACAGACAGGTACTTAAGAAGCAAAGCAAGAAAAGGCCCTCAGCATGTTTCCTATTGGGCTGGAGAGGCTCTAGCACTCCAGGCTGTTCTCGTTCATCAGAAGCCCTGTCCCTCTATGAGACAAGGGTAGTTTGACTCCTTCCGCTTCAGCGGTATGGGAGCAAACTCTTCCACACTAGGATAATGATTCAACCTGAAAGCTACTTGGCTGCAGTAAGGATGTATATGCTCACTTGCTGCCCATAGGCACATGCACACTTACCTGTACACTCATTTACAACCTGTGAACACTCATTTAACTATAGTCTCTCCCACCGATGTATGCAATTACATACCCATCATCCTTATTTGCACACCTGCCTCTGTGCATATTCATTTGTATACCCACCCACGTATGCACACATGCATCCATATACATGTGCACACATACATATGCATGCTCACTCGTACGCTGTGGTGACAAGCATGGTATAAAACCATAGCTGGGTTAGCTACAGGCACTCACTCACTCACTCACCAATGTATGCGCTCTCACACGTACATTCACGCCCACTTATCAAGCGCCTCTGTTCATAAATAACTTTGCACCTGTGAATTTTCTACTTTCTGCTGAGTGCGCTGCCAGTTCTACCAGCCCCCCTGACGTAAGCCCAGCAATGACAGCAGACACGCTGATGGGCAGTTTGGGCAGCTTCACTTTCACATATTGCCCCTACCTATCAAAAATGGCTGTGTCTGCGATTTCTGGTGGGTGAAGGGTTTTAATGAGTTGACAACAGAGACCTGATTTTCAGTTCTGAGCGGTCATGAACCAGGAGGCACTGTGGGAGAGGTGGCGTGAGAAAGGATAGGGCAGGTGACGGAATGAGGAGAGGGATTATCTTACCGTGGATTGGTGCCTGTTCAAACATCCCCTCATCTATGACATCTATGACATCAGATGACCGAACAAGGAGCAACGGTCTCAAGTTGCAGGGCGGGAGGTCTAAGTTGGACATTAGGGAAAAGTTTTTTACTAGGAGGGTGGTGAAGCACTGGAATGGGTTACCTAGGGAGGTGGTAGAATCTCCATCCTTAGAGGTTTTTAAGGTGAGGCTTGACAAAGCCCTGGTTGGGATGATATAGCTGAGGTTAGTCCTGCTTTGAGCAGGGGGTTGGACTAGATGACCTCCTGAGGTCCCTTCCAACTCTAATATTCTATGATTCTATGATCTACATATTGGCATTTTGTAATGTCTGTCCGGCTGAAGTTGCCTCACTCTCAGCTCCACTCTGGGCTGTGAGCATCTGTGTCACAGAAAGACATAACTGTCTTCATCAGTCATTGCTGCCCTGGCCCAGAGCTTCCTCCTCTCCGCCTGGCATAATGGTGACACAGCAGCTTGTCCTGAGGATATTGCTAACTCAGGCGCCCTGATGCCAGTGGTAATGAAGAAAGCTTTAGAATGATCTTCTAATGGCTCATTGATTGTGTGAATTATGCTTTGGGTATGTATAAAGAGAACTTGTGTATCTGAATAGAGAGAGAGAGCTGAACTCCTTACCCATCAGCTAGTTATTTATTGTATTTTTTTTTTTTGCTGAATTTGGTTTGACTTATAAAACTGGAGCATTCTGAAAAACCCTTGACCTGCCTCCTGTGTACCTACAGATCCACAATGGTACCTGGATGTTCTGATGTGGCTGTGGAACGTCATGGTACTCAAGAAAGGGTTATTTTGTAGAAGCTAGTAGCCAGGTCCCAGGAGTTGCTAGGAAACAGTGTCATGCCCCCTTGGTATAATCCAACCAATGAGAGTTTGTTTTGCAGATATAAACCCTGTAACATCACATCCTGCTGGAGAGCTTTGGTTGGGTGAAGTCTTCCAGAGCTGAGTTGACTTGGTTTGAAGGAGGTGCTCTCTCTGCTGGCAGTGCAGTTGAATTAAACTTCCTAATAAAGACAGCAATTATTAATTAGGAGTCCAGATGAAGGTTAGAAAAATATTACTCCCAACATAGTGTGAGCATCTGTAGTAGCACTACCTCTCCCAATGGAAACATGGCCTGGTACCCTACAACTGATGTAATGGTGATGGTTCATCAGCAGTCACAAGCAGTGTCCATTTCCAAGGCTGCTTTTGGATAGAGACTCCAAGAGTGGTTTCTTCTCAAAACAGCATATTCAGAACATAGCAGAATCCACAGCTCCAGTGCAGAAACCCCCAGGCAGAGACTAGGGTAGAAAGATGCTCTCCCCCATTGTAATATGTTCACTCCAAAGAACTTCTTTTGTTGAAGGGGACTCGTGTTTGGTGGATCTGCATAGGGGCCATCTCTGTTAGGAAAGGACATGTGACCGGCCTGTGAATGCTCCGCCAGTCAGATTGCTAAACGAGGTAGACAGGCTGGCACCTCTTTGTAAAGAGTAAGGCTGCCTCATGTGTCATGTAACAAAACTTGGCTATGGAGGATGCCACAGCCATCACTGTGCTAGACGCCACAGGCACTCGCCTGCTGCTGGGCAGTTCCGCCAGGTAGAAATTTAGCTGCATCTAGTCCAGTCTGCTGCCTGTATCAGTGGCGAGTGTTGGGTGCTGCTGAAGAAGGTGTAGTCTGCCAGAATTCAATAGTATTCTTATCGAGGGGGAATGCAGCAGGGATTTCTTCCTCATTCCAGCTGGTGATCACTTGGTGCCATGAAGTCTGTTAGCTCTGGTTGCTTTACTTCTGGAAAATTGTGAATTATTTATTATTTACATTACAGTAGCACCCGGAGGCCCACTAATGTAATTGCACATGCTGTTCTTCATCAAAAGGTCTAATCCTTTCGAGTCTTACTAAGTTATTTGCCTTAATATCTTGCACCAATAGTTCCCCAGGTCATTGATACATTAAAATATTGGTTTTAAATGTGTTGACTTTTAAATTTGGAGTGCCTTCTTGTTCTTATACTATAGGAAATGATAAACAAGAGCTGTCTTGCCCTTCCTTATCCCATTTTCAGACACCTATCCTCTTCTGTTCATCCTAATTCACCCTTTGCTAGGCTAACGGGTTCTTTCAAAAACAAAATAAAAAACCCACCTCCTTCATATTCTAAACTAACAGATCTATGTGGCAGTGATAAGGCAGAGAAGGCAGCTAAACCTCGAAAGTGTACATGGCGAATTTGCCTTCTAATTTCAACACTTAAACAAAATTAGTTAAGTCCCTGCCTCCTTCCTTCACCTTATCCTTTCTCATCCCTCCACCTCCTACTTGAAGGATTAATTTGAGCTAATCCTCGGCTGAGCAAAGTCTTTGGGAAAGCAAAGAAGTAAAGTAAAACCAAGGCGGGGGGGGGGGGGAACCTTACACTCGACACTAATAAAGAAATTACTGGCGTCCTACATTATGAATTGGATGAATTTTTAATGGCCGGGAATGCGGTTGATTTTTAATGCGTCCTTTCCAGCCTGAAGAGCCCATCACCAGCTAATAAATAAATGACTGGCTCCTGTATTAAAAGTATCAGTCATTTTACATCATGGCACTGTAACTGTTGTGGAGTATCGAGCATGGGGTGGAGAGGGCCTGGGGTGCAGTTGTCATGTGGGCAGAAGAAGCAGGATGGGCTTCATACCCACCTATATCTGAGACGAGCTCTGTGAGGCCAGAGAATGAATCTCAGTCGAGGTGGCCCTGTCAGAACCTGGCTGGCTGGTTGCAGTCCTTGCACCCCTACTCCCTAAAAGGAGAGGCAGCTCAGCTGGGTTTTCCTTCCTTCCCCCTGGGGGAGGTGTCTGCTCTCTGGTTTGAAAGCTGCCAGTGCCGGGGGGAGATGCCCCAAGGAAAGGATCTCCACCCCATTTCCACGCATCGTGTTAAGCAGTCTGCAGTTTCTCTTCTTCTCCTTGCCTAGTTGAGGCCCTCACAAATCAAAAAACAAATGTAGCTAGGCTGAGGTCATGCTCCAGGTGTTTCCAACAACGTCTTACTCAGTGCTGCTCAGCACCCTGTCCCTGTGGGTCTTAGGATTAGGGTGCTGAGTCTATGCAAACCAGGACAGGCGCCCAGAATCTGTGGTAATGGGCACATTAGGAATAAATATCTTAGTAGATATCGTAGCTGATCTAGGATGAGATTCACGAGCCCATGTTCACTTGGGCAGAGCCCAGCAAGCCAGAAAGAGGCTTGGTGGAGGGGAACGCCTTCCAATGAGCTAGGAGGGCAAGATTCCTCAAGGAAGCCTCAAGGATACCTCTATGGTATCCAGGAGCTTTGGGTGTATTCTGCCCTGGGTTTCTCAAGTAGAGATACTTGAGCGCTTCACAGATGTCTAGAAACACTGGTTAACCCTCACAGCCACCTGTCAGGCAGCAAGGGATCCTTGTCTCCATTTTACAGATGGGGAAAGGCAGAAAGGGAATTGACTTGCTTGGCGCCCCAGGGCAAGTCAGCTCAGACAAGATCCCAGAAGTTGCTGGCTCCTTGGCCTGCATTCAGCCCACTAGAGGGCACTGTGTGTTTTTGTGCCTCCTGTAATTATTTCATAGTTGGCAAGGAGGTAACTCCCAGTGGAGACCGGTGATGTTAATTGGTCTCAGCTGGGAGTTACCTTCTTGCCAATTTGGTAGGAGCTGGGCTGAGACGGGTGTGCAAGAGTAGCTCCATTTTACAAACATGGTTGCCAGGCCCATAGATATGGCATATTCTTTCAGAGAGGCTCATTGCAGAGCTTACGAGGGGAACGGGCAGGTCATTATTTGCCTTGTACAAATGGAAGACGTCTCCTTACTGCCTTTCCTTGCTTGGCTTCATTTCTTGGCTGATGGAATGCAACATGGAGCCTGGGACATCAGACTCGCTGACTAATGAAAACAGAGTGCTCCAAGCTACAGATTTCATCTTGGCCCGGAGGAAGGAAGAGCTTATTGCCTTATTTATTGCGTTTCCCCAAAGTAGCATAAATAATATTTTCATAATAGATGTGGACCTTATGAATAATATAGTCTTGATTTAAGTAATTGCGAAGCTTTTTAATACAAGAGATCTTCAGTGTCAAGTGCTATTAATGATCTGCCTTGAGTCTTTCTCTGCTGAGGGCAATTGCAAACCCCAGCGGTGTGAGAATTTGATGCATTTGGGGAAAATTCTAATGCACTGTTCAGTCATCTTGTTCTGTTTGGGATACCCCAGAAAATTTGGGATACCCCAGAATTTGATGCATTTGGGGAAAATTCTAATGCACTGTTCAGTCATCTTGTTCTGTTTGTTGATTTTTCTCAGCCCTCCCTGGGTTTTGATGGATGCTCAGGTTGCGCAGGTTGCTGGGAAACCAATTGTTTTACATTTAGTTTAGATCTGTGAACATCTGATTGAGCTACACATTGAAACTAACAACTGTAAATTGCAGGGACTGCTTTGAATCGATACATGTATAATACGCTAATTCCACCATTTTGTATACATTGTTTTAGTAAATCTGCTGAGGTTGAAGGGTACCAAAAACCAAATTCCTCTCTCCCTAGATCTGGCATAGCACAGGAAATTGCAATGTAAGTATGCCTCAGTTTTGCCTTGGAGGGACCAACTCTTGAGGCTGGGGATAGTTCAGTCTCTGTAGCCCATTTAGTCTTTGGCCTCTGTTTTGAGGCTGAAGACAAGAGGGCGCAGTTAGTCAGGGAGTGACATTTTCACAAGTGCCTAAATGACGTAGGCATTCGGGAAAATTGTACCCAAGGTATTTTTTGTGATGTGGACACTTGTCCACTAGGAACAAGACTAAAACCCACCAACCCCTGGGCTGTTGGACTAGTTCAGCTACCTGGTTAGCATGCTGGAATAGTTTGCTCAGGGAAGTGGTAGAAGCCTCATTGCTTGGGCCAGTTAAAACTAGACAAGAGTCCTGAGGTGCTGCAGGAAGTGTCGACGGGGCTCTTCCCTTGGTTAGCCGAGCACTGACCCAACGTGAATCTAGGCAGGGCATGCTTTGTGCTGTGCTGTGCTCCTGAGGCAGTGGCTTTTGGATGAAATACAAAACACTCCTTGTGGTCATTACAGATGATCTGACACTTCTTGGAAAAGGAAGATTAGTAGGCCTGGTGTTAGGGTTAAAATCACACTCAGGTAATTACACGCTGCCTGTCTGATTTCCCCCTGCAGTTTTAATTGGAAGTACTCCTCATCACCTGCTGTCCTAAAATCTTGAGTAGCCTTGCCTCCTATGTGTTCTTAAACAGGTGGCTTGTTAGAAGCGATGCCTTTCTAAAGCATATGCTGTCTCTAACGCCTTATGATCCTTTAGGATGAAAAGCACTGATGATGTTAATTGTTATTAAGATGGAGCACACAGTACCTCTTAACAGTTACACTGTCATCTGGGGGAGGGGGAGGGATAATGTGGTGGCAGTTGTGGGAATTGCTGTGTGGTCATTGTCATGTTACATCACTGTTCATATAAAAGAGCCATTCATCAAGTGGCCTGACTGTCTAGTGGTCAGTGCTCCTGAGATGGCTTCCCGCTCAATGTGTTAAAGGCCGTGTGTCCCAGTGCCAGAAAGCACCTTTAGATTAATGGAGCTGTCTTGGGAACATTATGGATGCCTTTTCCATTTTTTCCAGACTTTGCATCTCAAGCCCAGAATCAGGCTGTAAATCTCTTGCATTACTCTTTCCCCAGCCAAGTTCCTTTTTTAGTCGTTTCGCTTCCTCCTTCCCCCAGCTCCCTTAGGATGGGAACTCTGGGAGGAGAGAACAGTGGCCCACTCGGCAAATACAAGGCCTAAATGCAGATGTAGCCAGTACTGAGAAGAGGTGGGAAGGGGAAGGTCTGGTGACCTTGGATGGTGAGACAGGCAGGGTCTGGGTGGCCTCCAGTGTCAGAGGATAGCGAGCATCTCATTGACCTAGTGAGCCCTGGCAGGTAACTTTTATTGATCATCAGCTTCTTAATCAAGAATTCAGTCACCGTTCGATGTCACAGTTCTCCCCTCCTTCATACTTCACTCCAGGTGAGGCTAGCGCTTTCACCATGCCCCTAAGAAGCTGCTATCTGGGGTCTGATGTGTAAATTTCAGTGCTTGTATAAACACACAGCTACTGCAAAGTTTTGTGGATTGCGTTTCTGATCCACCACGGACTGGGTGTGCTGACCTTCTGCCCAGGAGTGCCCCCAGTGACTTGGCAAGTCTGAGTCTAAAACCAAAATTGGTACTCGGGTCCCCAGCACAGCAGTGCATAGTGCCGCCACTAAGGTACAGAGAAGACCTACATCTGCCATTATATAAGCATGGGGCAGCTGGTTACATAGTCACCAACTTTTCCATCCATAAAGCTGGGAGATTTCCCTGAATTTATACCAGACTCCATGCTGATCAGCAGGGCATCATGACATGGCATTGTTCCTCACAGCCATTGCTTTGTGCAGAGAAATGTAGAATGCAGCTCTTTTCCCCATTTTCCTTTCATGCTTATGCTGCAGGTGCGATTCCAGTATTGAAGAAGAGTCTAGAAGGAGGGAGGAAGTGACTCTGCTAAATACAGAAATTATTCTAGATGGTAATATAGAGATACAGTCAGGGTTTCACATGAGCAGCCCCCCTTCCGCTGTACCCTTACCCAAGTGGAGACGACTGAGCTCAAGAGGAAGGCAGTGCTATAATGAATCTGTGCACCACACACTGCATAGGTGGTTACATAAACCACACACGCGCGCGCACGGGGAGCTGGGACTAGAAGCCTTGGGTCCCAAAAGGACAAGCTTGTGCCACTTCAGCTAAGGTGCATTTTTTGCAATGGGAGGTAATAATCAGCCCTTTATCTTCTGCATCAACCAGCACAAAGAGTGACACCACACACATTTACTCACACCAACCCCATGACAAGGATGCCAGGAAAAAACCCTCAGGAGGGCACATCAACAAGGTGAAGGAAAGAGACCGTAGGAGAGAAGGGTGACTGGGGTAGAAAGTTTGATCTGGGGATGTGGAGTTAACAGGGCACAGGAATTTGGGCTTAGGAGGTTAACTAAGGGAAAGAACACAGAGAAGCAGCTCTCAAGGGATTTAAATTGTGTGTGGATGATGGAAGAGGGCATGAGGGTTTGCAATCCTCATGGAGAGTCAAATTGGTTCCTTCTAGTTGGACTTTTTTCTTTCCCTAACCTTCTGTATACAGTTTGGGCCAGATTTTTCAGGTGGCTTAAAATCAGTGTGTGAGTTGAGTCCCAGAATGCCCATACAGACTGCACACTCATAATTTTGCATAAGCGTTCTTGGTCGTACAAATAGCCTTTTGCACATACGGAATTGGTGACATGAGTATTTAGTTGTTCCATAGTTGGAGGTCACGGCTGGAAACGTGTTCCATAAATAATGACTTTGCTTTCTCTGGAAAAAACCAGCTGGAAAGAACTGTGTGTGTGCGTGTGTGCGCGTGTGCGCGTGTTGTGCGGGGTGGGTATGCTGCTCTGCAAGTTTTCTGAATCTGACTCCTTTTCTTGAGCTTGAGATGTCATCATGCTCCAACTGTCAGAAGACGCGATGGACTAATTTTGGATGGGACATGTTTGTTCTTTGGAAGATGAACCTTGAGCTGAATGCATTTGTTCCTGCTGCTTCATGTGTGGCTGAGTGGCTGAAGTTGCTGTTTTGTTTGATTTTCTGGTATGCTTCCTTTAGTAATTGCTGTATTGAAAAAAATTCTCCTTGCTCCTTATGAGATCAGTGCTGCATATTCTGTGTTGGTTACAGTGCTCTAATGGCTTAATTGGATTGTGCAGGGTCATGTCTCATATAATGCTGGCTGATTTTCATGTCAATCAATAAAAACTTTGTTTAAAAAAAGAAGGGAAAGAAAGTGGGGGCAGAAACCCAGCCGTTAGCGAACGAGGCTGGGACCTGCAGTCTTCACCTGGTTTCCAAGCAGTCATGCTGCAAAAGCTTGCGCAGTCTCACCTAAGTTGAGCCCTCCAGAGACTCATTGCTGACTTCTGCCAACATTAAACAGAAGCAAGGGACAGACCAGAATCCCAGAAGGGCCCTCCCTTCTGGCCCCAAGCACCACTGAGCTCCATGGAGTCCGTGCTCCAACCATCTGCACGTCCTCCCAGAGGAGTTCATCTCCTAGGCCCCATGAGTGTTTGTTTAATTCTCCCCATGTCCCAGCTACGTGCCTGGGCCTGTTGCCCCTCTGTGTTCCACCTGTGTGAACCCTGCCTGGCTCAGAAACACTCACCCTGCCTTGTCCCTCTGCTATGTATCAGTAGCTCAGAGGGGACAAGAAGAGCCTGATTTGGGTTGGTTTGGCTCATTTGCCTGTGAAATAAACATGTCACATCATAGCAGGGTGCCAGCACCCCCAATCTCGTGTCCATGCTGTTCTCCTCAGGGAGGCTGCTCACTCAGGCTACTTGAACCACCCTTTCCAGGGTTTAGTTTGGTGGAAAGGTAGGGGAGGGAAAGGGGAGGGATGTCTTAAACTCTTACCTTAGTTGAAGTGTAGCTGCTTCTCCTTAGTTGGCTTATTCCCAAGAGAGAGCATTTTTCAAGGGCTCGTAGATAAAAGTGTCAGCTCAGAGCCCGGCCCTTTATAATAGGGAATCTGCTTTTTTCCAAACCGACCAATATCAAGCCATCACCTACGCGCATACAGCGGGCACCCTTTGCAGGGTGGCAGTACTCGCTTGGCAGATGACTCAGCTGACCCTTGGGCAGCTTGCTAGTGAGCTGCTGACCTTTCCAGGACTTTATTAACTCCGTTCCCTGCCCCGTTCTATCAAGCGGGGCACTCCCGACCCTGTGAGGTTCCGCTTGAATCAGTGGCACCCCTGCTGTTTCCAACTGGGGGCTGATTCCCAGCTCACCCAGAGGTACCTGCGCGAGCTCTGTTTGAGCTAGGGTGCTAAAAATAGCAGAGTAGCTGGGGCAGCACAGATGGCGTCTTCGGCGCCCTCCCACTCTCTCCCCAGGAAGAAGCGGGGATCTGGCCTTTGAGACTACATCCTCACCCGGGCTGCCCGGGGTACTTATTTGGGTGGCCCCCTGGCTCCGCTGCTAATTTTAGCACGCTAGCTGAAGCAGAACTAGTGCGGGTCTCTCTGTGCGGGCTTGGGATCCCACCCCCAGGTCCAAGTGCAGACATAGCCAGCAGAAAGGAGTGGTCAAAAAGCCACTGCCTCTCCCCAGACCATGTGCAGCATTGCATAGTTGGCCAGATGAATCATGCCGGGGTTTTGTGCCTCCTCCTGAAGCTTTAGATATTAGCCGCTGCTAGAGGCTGAATAAAGGTGTAAATGGACTGATGTTTCTGGCATGGCACAAGGCAGAGTACCTCGGGTGCTGAACCTGTGTTGTTAGTTGTAATGGGAGAAGGCAGGCTATTGGAATGGATAGACCATTTAAGTGATCTGTAATGGCAGAAGATGGAATAGCAGAGAAGACAGAATTATGGTGTGATTCATAACGGCAGGGAGTGGGACAGCAGGTTGACTATTGACTAGTTGTGTGATCCTTAATGGCACAACACAACATCTGATGGACCTACAGGCTGATCCATTAAGGCAGTTCCCGTGACTTGTTCTACATATTGAAATACTTCTTTACTCAGAGAGTCTGATATGAAGTCTCTTTTAAGAGGAGGCTTCCATACTCAATGTAGTAATCAGAGTATCCGCAGTGGAATGTTTCCTGCAGAAATATTACCTCATTTCCTTGTTGATCTTCAGGGGGAATCAATGAAAGGAGCCGCACGCAATAGTGCAGTCTGTGATCCTGTGGTTGGCCATTAGCGAGGCATTTTCTCCGCATTAATGGGCTTGTTGCTTAACAAACAAGCCATTGTTTTTTAAATAGGAAAGCTGTTACCTGATGACAGTGGTTTGTTAGTGTTTGATGTTGTGCGCCCCACCTCCTTCATGTCTGTGCTGCTTGAGAAAGGATCTGAAACAGGGGCTTGTCCACATTGCATGCCACTAGCTCTTCTGAGGAGCAAATGGGATCTAGTTTAGAAGAGAAAGAGACTGTCGTGAAATGAGCTGGTGGTTTGATTGTCATGGGCATTTTTCTGTTAATCCTATTACAGGCGTAGGCACGGTTTACCAAATGTGTCGAGGGAATGCCTGGCTCAGCTGAGGCTAAATGGACTGGTAATGTCCATGAAAGATCCCCAACGAGTTTTAGAACAGCTGAAGTAGCAATGGCTCCTGAAGAAGCTGTCGTGGGTTTTACACAAGGCACCATGCATGGGCTTTTACTGCACCAACTTTTGTTGGTAATAGAGACATGCTTTCGTGCTCCCTTCAGGTCTGGGAAAGGTACTCCGATAAAGCTGTTAGGTCTTTACCTTCCTAGAGAGCTTTATTCTTTGGCCTTTTTGTAGAATTTCCCATAGGGCTAATGCCAGTTCAGCAGCACTGCCCATAGGAGAAGACCTAGGCCTGGTCTACGCTACATGGTCAGGTTGACGTAAACCTTCTTGCATCGACTTAGCTGTAGGAGTGTCTTCACTTAAATTGGGCTCCTGCTGATGTAAGTGCCACTCTATGTCAGTTTAGCAACAGCACCTCCCCGAGTGGTGTAGGGTCACAGTCTGTGTAACTAGATTGACGCAGTGCCAGTGTAAACACTGCGTTGTTTATGTCAACTTTTATGGCTTCCAGGAGCCATCCCACAGTGCTCCGCACTGACAATACAATTGATACAAGCCCCCCTGTTGAGGACGCGCACCGCCTAGACAAGGTATGCCTGGCTCCCCGGACTTCAAAAAGTGCCCCAGTGACTGATGGACACACGCAATGCATTCGTTGCCTGGGAGAGAAGCACATTCCACAGAACTGTGGCTTGTGTCAGCAACTGAAATCCACATCCAAGAATGACAGAGAATTGAGGCTCAAACTCCTACACATGGAACCCTCCGCTTCGATGGGAGGTGAGCTCAGAAAGAGACCTGCAAGCCGCTCATGTGAGGCCCCTAAGAAAAGGTCAGCGAGTCTCCTAGCAACCTTTGATCAAGCTGAAAACAATCCCCAGCTTGGTCAGCATCATTGGTACTGATGGCATTGAAGCCATCTAAATCTGGTACCCAGGGCACACACAGTACCGAACTGATAGGGCAAGTTGGAATGCCTAAAGACCCAATGGGCTCAGACAAAAAAGCATTGGTACCGGGTGGGACATGAGAAATATAGAAGATCTGCCCCAGGGAAGGCTCCATCAGTACGGTCATCAATATCGGTACCGCCAACAATATGCCAGGCACTGACGGATCCTGCTGTCAGGTCTGTGTCTCCGACACAGTCTCTGCTGGTAATGACACCCTCCACATTGACAGATTTCCAGTTCATGATGGATCTTTTGGTGTCTGATGCACTGGACTCTCCTCTGCTCAGCACCAGAAAGCAGATGGCATTCCTCATCACCATCACCTCTGCAAGAAGCATTGGGGAAATAGCGGCTCTGATGGTGCATCCCCCTTTCATGGTGTTCATCCCCGACAAGGCCACGCTTAAACCACATCTAGAGTTCACTCCCAAGGTGACACCTGCTTTTCACATAAATCAGCTTATTCTGCTTCCAGCCTTTTATCCCAGACCCCATCAGGATAATAGGCTTGACATGAGGAGAGCCTTAGCCTTCTATTTGGACAGGATGAGAGTCTGCAGGAAATCTCCGAGACTCTTCCTCTTTGTTCCGATTGGTCAAAAGGTTCAGTGATTTCAGCTCAGAGGCTCTCCAAGTGGGTTTCGGGCTGTATTAAACTCTGTTAGCAATTGTGTAACACCCTCATCTTCAGTACGCACACATTCTATGAAATCAATCTCCTCGCCCATCGCCTTCTCCAAGGGTATCCCTATATCAGACATCTGCAGAGCAGCTGGGCATCTGCACACACCTTCGTAGAACACTGTGCCATCCTGGGGGATTCGGCCTCAGATGCCAACTTTGGTGCCACTGTGCTATCATCCCTATCAGACTCGACTCCAAAGTCCCAATCTCCAGTGGTGAGTGCTGCTCCGGTGTCACCTACAGTGGAGCACCCATTGGGCCTCTCTTCGAAGAAGTTACTCGCCTTGTGTAGTCACGATGGATCTCCAAGATGTGTGTCCCTCTGCGTGCTCCACGACCCATCCTCCTCCCCTCTACTTTGGAGTTCTAGTAGTTGACTTTGTGGCACTCGGCGGTAGAGAAGGAACTGAAGAGGGAATGTCTGTGCATGCATGGGTGGGCGGACGGCTACCAAAGCTCTCCGATCAGCAGCGCAGAGACGCCGGCACGCCTACAGTGGAGCACCCATAGGAGGACACATCTTGAAGAACTAGAGTTACTGCACAAGGTGAGTAACTTCTTCTTGTTCCAAGTCTGACTCTGTTAGGATCATCCTTCTTAGGGCTGATGAGAGCTGAAGTGACAAGGCAGTTAGTGGATTAGGGCAGCAGAGTGAGAACCATTTGGCGTTTCTCTTCCAGCTCTTCTGGGTGCCTTTAATTAGCATGATTGTAGCACACTTGATCACACCCTGTTCTCTAGTTCCCCTGGTTAGAATAATGATTCCCACAGTTCCTTGTGTAACCATTGCTGATCACTTCAGTGACTCTTGTTAAAAGCTATTGTAGTGAAAGTTCAACTGCAACATGCTCCCAGTGACATATACACATTCACACGTCGGATGGGCACAGGTCTCTTCACACCAACATCATACGCTCACCATTATCACTGTCATTCATGCACGTCACACCTGCCTGATGGACTCACCCTTTCTGTGCCATCTACATACTCATCGTCCACTTACAGTCTCACACTAATGCTTTCTGTGTTGCTCATACATACAATCACACATACAATAAAACTCCTCCCCACCACACACTATCGCTCCCACATATGTCAGATTCTCACCCTTCGTACCACTTGCCTGTCCCTATCATGTGCTTGCACGCACAACACGCTCACACAAACACACCCACCACACACTCTGTCACATGCATGACCTTTCTGTATCACTCATCCCCGACACACTCACTACTCTGATACACAGTCGCATTCACAGCTGCAGACCAGAGTCACGTTCAGTCACAGGCACAGTCATCTCTGCACAAATATGCAGATACAGTCACAAATGTATGCACGCTCACTTGCTTATGTTGTCTCTCACACACACTTACAACCTTAGTAGCTCTCCCTTTGAGGGCGCCGGTACGTTGGCCGACGACTCCTGACTGCCTGAAGCAACAGACGGAACTGCCCTTGCAAATGAAAGTATGACACACGGACTGAAGTGTAAGGGAACCTTATTTTAGGTAAAGCAGCTCCCCTCTCTGCACCCTTTTTAACCCTTGTGGTGGAAGGAGAATGGGGACTTTCTGGACAGTTGTATTTTAGTGAGCTATCCTGTTCCAGCGTCTGCCCATACTAACCGTGGCTGAGCTCATCCTCTCCTCTGCTGTGGATTGGTCCTCCTCCACGGGGAGATCTGAACGCCGCTTGCTTGTGACACAAATGGGTCAGACGGATACAGAGCCTCGCACGGAATGATGTGGTGTGAAATGAGATCTGGCTGAAGGGCTTTAAATCCATGGTGCATTTATGTGACTTGCGGGGAAATGGGGGGAGAGAAACTTTGGGCCCAAAGTAAAACGGGGACAGGCAAGGGCCTGTCTGTCAGGAGGGGTCAGGAGGCACAGAGCTGACTGCCAAGAGCTCTAGCGCAAAGATGCGTAACCAGGCTCCTGACAGGGAACGTTTGCAGGAAAGATACCTTTGTCCCCTTCAGAAAAGAAAACGCCAAATGCTTTCCGCCCACTGAGAATTTCAGCCCCCGGCCCTCATTTTCAGCCCTGCAGTGGTGTGCTGGGCCTTCATCGCCAGTATGCTGGGAGGGGCATCTCATGCCTCAGTCTCGATCCCTTCTTACTGCCCCCAGAGCAGACTGCATGGGGGGACCCCCAGCCCTTGTCTCCTCTCCATTTGGCTGATTAGCTCTGCTCTGCTGGAGGAGGAAAAAGCCTTCCTGCCTTTTATACCTTGTTCCCACAAATGGGCAGGGCTTTGGGTGCATTCGGTGGGAGTGAGATTTCTAGCCCTGCCTCCCGCTGTAAAGTGAGCCATGCTATGCCTGCCTCACGCACTTGGGGCTACTGGGAGTGCCTAGGATCATTCCTTAGGAACTGCGTATTCCCCGGACAGGCCTGGGCTGCCATGCACCCTGTGTGGGCAGCAGGGTCCTTTCTTTGAGGGAAACACTGGCCATTTTGTACCCTAGTTTATGCATTGATTTGAGTGTTGTACAGAGGGCGCCCCGCTCTGTGACACAAAGGTGGGGGATAGAAGCCCTCCCCACTTAACCCTTTGGAAGCCTGAAACCGAAACTTGTTTCTTGCCTGAGTATTGTTTTTCTTCCCAAGGAAACTTTTTGAGAACCAGATAGTGGGGAATTGGCAGGGGAAGCAAATCCACGGTAGGTTCCTTCTTTCACGAAGTGATCTGCCGAAGGGAAGAGCTGGAGAGGTGCTCTGTGAAGGGTAAGAACGCCAGTCCGCGTAACCGCCTAATGGCTTAAAAATAACAAACTCCTATTATATGAGCCCCTCCCCCCACGCCTCTACGTCCTCCTGCCCTTACCGCTTTCTGTTCCCATTTAGAAACACTGTGTACAGACAAATGTCTGGTTCCCTGCTGAGCTTCCGGGTGCTCTTCACTGTTAAAGCACCAGTTTCCATCATTCTTTTAAATTGTTTCCAGGACATTGGCTCCAGGACTACTACCACCGCCAGGAGTCCTTGAGAACAGTTGTGTCTTTTCTAGGCTACAGGAGGCAGTGCTAGAGTCGATGGCTGGATTTAAACCAGTGAAAGACTATCCTGGGCCTCTGTGTCTCTTCTACTCCTTCCTTTCCCATTTGGGAATCTGAATGGAGGCCCCGGGGATGTAGATCTGAGAGGTCCCACATATCCTGGGCTGCAGAGATGGAACATTTTTCTCTCCAGCACATACACCTCCTGTGGCTGATCTGTCTGCAGTAAACTCTGCTGACTCACTCCCAGATTCCCAACCTTTCAGTAGCTAATGGTTTGGTGCTGCCTAGTTCAGTGCCTCCTGCAAATATATATCCTCCTCTGTATCTCTTATTGAGCCACTTCTGTCATTAGTCCATGGGGGGGGGGGGGCAGGCTGAGCCTTGCACCTACCTACAGAGTAGATAGTGAGAGTGTTGCCTAGTGGTTAGGGCAAGGCACTGGGAGTCAGGGCTCTTTGGTTACATTCCATCTCTGTCACTGACTCTGTGATCTTGGACAGATCACGTCCCTTCTCTGTCCATCAGTTTCTCCATCTGCATAATGGTTATAATAGCTCCTGATGTTTGCAAAGCACTTTGAGATTGAAGGAAAATGTATAATGTGATACCTGTTATCCTAACTCAGGGGTTTTCTTTACTGATTGCCTCTTTAACTTCCCAGTCTATAGCACTGGTAGATCAGCCACTCCATGATTTGGATTAAACACCAATCAAATAGCATATTTAGTTGAAAACAGCCAACCAGGATTCCTTCCCAATGGACTCTAATTCCTGAGCAAACTGGTTTATGATTCCAACAGCTCAATATAAATAGGCTCAGTGTAACAATTTCTGCTTGAAGCAGTTGGAGAACTGAGTCACTGTAAGAATAGCAACACCACGGACCGACCTATGAGGCAAACCAGGATTGCTGCAGAAGTCCTGAGAAGCATTATTTAAAAGGTGCCTGCTTCTCAAATCTGTAGCTGTCTAGGGGCAGATGTCAACATGACAACAGAATATATTTTAAAATAAAATCTGTGACAATAATGTATTATGCTGCAGTACAGTCTCTCTCAGCCTGGGTCCCTAATGCTGTGCAGAGCGTAGGAACAGAGGGGGGAGAGAAGCTGAGACACAGCAATGGACGAAAGAAATGGGGAGTGAAGAGTCTACATGAGGTGGAAAGATATATAGAGATTGTTCCGTCTACCAGCTGGAGCTGCGGAGCAGAAGGCTCTTGCACGAAGCAGTGATAAAACTGGGGGAAGAGACAGGGATGAGGGGAGAGAGACGAAGTTCATGATATCGGCGGGAGCAAATCCATAGTGATTTAAAATCATTTCCTGAGTTCAGGGTTGTTTGTTTTTTCATCACTAATATATCCCCAGAGTGGTTTGCTGCACACCTTGGAGTGCTGTGGTTATTTGGACAGGCAGGATACGTTTGCCCAGTGCGCGTCACAAATCGAGAGCCCCTCTCCATCCGAATGTTAGGAGTCTGTGCATCGTGGGTGAAACTGGTGGGTACTCGGTCTTCCCCCCTCTAAGCAATCCCACATACACTGACTTCAGTCTAATGAAAACAAGGAGGAGAGGCCTAACTGATCTGGCTGAGTTCCATCATGCACTGGGCCTCTGAGTAGCTTTAAATAGCTGCCTGGCAGTGCATTCTGGGGCAAGATCTGGCTCCAATTTTTGGTGAGATGGGTGTGTCAGGAGTGAAACACAGACCACCTGCATAGGCAGTAGCTACCTTGACACTGCTGTAGCAGAGCTCAAAGTGATCTTTTCATTTCTGTCACTCACGCTCCCTTAAATTAATTCTTTTTTTCCATTCTGATAAACACTTTCCCTTCCCGCTTCAGGGCTTTTCTTAAGGAGAGGGGGGAGTGATGGGGAATCTTGGATCTCTGCCTTTTAGGCTATCCGGCTACAGCATTTAGTATTTTGGAACCACTCCATTCATAAAGGAGTTCCAGAAAAAACAAACTTGTGATCCCAGCTAATATGGAAATGTCTCAGATTAATGGAGACAACAGCAGAAATATTCTGGATACGGAATACTTTAATGAGTCCGACATGGAGTCTTAAAGATCCCATAGACACCGAATGGAAAGCTGTGAACACTGCTTTCTTCACAAAGAATCCTGCTTAGTTGTTGGGTATTTCTCTTCCTCTGTGTTTAAGAATAAGAAAAATCTGCATAAAAACAGGATCTTGGTGCTTTCTCTGCTCCTGCTCTTTATTCCACATTCCACCCCCCATCCGAGGTCATGATCCTCTGATTGTGATATCACAGTTGGTTCCTGTGGAGGTAATGGAGATGCCACAAACTGAGGGTTATAACTTGAGGTGGTGCCTAAGCCGGAGAGGTGTTACACCATTTCAGCTCTCACTGAGGTAAGTGGGAGTTGTTTGTTCAGCAATTTATGAGATTGAGCTCATGGAGAATAAACAGCAGTAAAAGGTGAAGCTGCTGCTGATGGACAAAGATCCTGTTTCCATGCAAATGTCCTCAACAGGCAAGCCCCAGGGACAACGGGAACTGTAATTCTGCCTTTCCAATAGGGACATTCAGTAGCTCCCAGGCCCCATTCTGTAGCTGTTAAATGGGGTTGGTTTCAGTCTAACACTGGCTTGATATTAGACCATCCCAGTGAAGCTCTTCTGTGGGCCCAATTCTTGTCTCACTCACGCTGGTGTAAATCCGTAGTAACTCCCTTAAAGTCCAGGAGTTTGTAACACGGGTGAAGATGAGGGGAGAATCAGGCTCTATGGCTTTGGCTTGGAGTGCTGAGGAGGCAGCATCTTGATTCACTTTCTGTTGAACTGCTGTGTCTGGATTTGTAGTCGCAGGGCTGGACCTCACCCAGCCCCTGTCCCCTGAGCGTGGAGACAGCCCTGCCTTTAGAACATAGCCCTGGAGTTGAGTGTCTCCCACACAGTTCACGGGTTCCAGAGCCCTCTGAACTTCATGGGGCTCTGCCCCGACAGGATGTACAAGTGACTCTCCTCATCCTGAACACACAGATTGTCGTGAACTATCTTCCACTGGCTCCAGCACATGAACTAGAGTAGATAGCACCAAACAGCGCTCCCATCTCTTGTCTGTCTTGTCATCCAGAGGAGTGCTACTCCTACTTGTGCTGGGAGAGTATAAAAGATACCCTGACACTGGATTCTCTCATTGTTTTTGCCTACGTTAAAGGTTCCAATGTAACATGAGAGGGGCAGGGGTGGGAACGCTATCAAGTAGTTTAGGCCTTAAATATGAGCTAGGTTAACACAGCTATAATTTGCTGGACTGTCTCCCGAGTCTCAATAGCTATGATTAATTTGGCACGACCGCTCTTTCCCAAGAAATAGAAAACAAACAATTGCCTTGTCAATTTTTTATTATCAAATAACAATAGAAGAAAAAGCTCCAGAAGTAGAGAGAGAATGCAGGCAGAAGTCCAGCAACAGAGTGGGGGCTATCTAGTTTATTGCACTGAATCCAACATGTATGATTACCTGCTCTATGGGTGGGTGGCCTACATGTGCATTCGGTGCAAGGAGCTCCTGGTCCTCAGAGACCACATATGGCTTTGGAGGCCAGGGTGACTGAACTGGAGGAGCTATGGGAGGCAGAGAGGTACATAGATGAGACTTTCCGGGTCACAGTAGAATGGTTACACCCCGTTTGACAGCCTCTGTACTTTGAAGAGGATGAAAGTTTCAGGTAAGGAGAACATCAAACTGGAGCAGAGGGAAATGAGCCCATAATTGGGACCCTCCTTCCAGATGATGTCATGGTATCTTCTCACACTGAGGATACCTCTCCAGGGGAGGGAACTCCAGTTATTAGGAAAAGACAGGTAATAGTAATGAGGGGACTCAATCATTAGAAATATAGATATCTGGGTTTGTGATGACCAGGAGAACCGCATGGTGACTTGCCTGTCGGGTGCAAAGGTTGCAGATCTCTCAAGACATCTAGAAAAACTTACGTGTACCAAGGACATAGGGAAGGACAGAAGAGAAATAGGCTGCTAGGTAAGAGATTGAAGTCCAGGACCTTCATGGTAGCATTCTCTGAAATGCTTCCAGTTCCACACATAGGGCCAGTTAGACAGGCAGAACTGCAGGGTCTCAATATTTAGATGAGATGATGGTGTAGGAAGGAGGGGTTTAGATTTATTAGGAACTGGGGAACCTTTTGGGAAAGGGGGAACCTAAACAGGAAGATGGGCTCCACCTAAACTAAAATGGAACCGGCTTGCTGACACGTAAAATTAAAAAGGTTGTAGAGCAGTTTTTAAACTAAGGGCTGGGGGAAAGCCAACAGGTGCAATCCTGGCAATTGCAGACCAGTAAGCCTAACTTCAGTACCAGGCGAATTGACTGAAACTATAGTACAGAATAGAATTATCAGACACATAGATGAATACAATTTGTTGGGAAACAGTCATCATGGTTTTTGTAAAGGGAAATCGTGCCTCACCAGTCTACTAGAATTCTTTGAGGGGGTCAACGAGCATGTGGACAAGGGTGATCCAGTGGATATAGTGTACTTAGATTTTCAGAAAGCCTTTGACAAGGTCCTTCACCAAAAGCTCTTAAGCAAAGTAAGAGGTCATGGGATAAGAGAGAAGGTCCTTTCCTGGATCAGTAACTGGTTAAAAGATAGGAAACTTCACAAGAAGAACTGTTCTCAAGATTTCCTCAGCTTGCTCTCAAAGCAGGAGGTGCCAGGAATCCTCTTTTCATGAGATTTCCAAGACAGTTTTGCAGGAGCTAGTTTTTTGGGCAGTAGAGAGTCGATGCTTGCCCCAGCAGAATCCAAACACTGAACCTTTTGAAATTCACCCATTCCAACCCTAGACACCACTGATGACATCATCCATCTAACATATGACAGCAAAGAAGAAAACTTAGCAAAAGCCAAGCTAGTTTCTGTTCCATATGAACAAAACGGGGTAGAGGACTGCAGAGTGGGAGAGGAATAGTTGAAAAGGAGCAAAATCTGCCAGGAAAGGAATATAGTTTTGCAACTTCTCTGAGAGATTTTACGAACAAGAGAGAGTAAAAGTCAAGGATTAAAAGCCATAAAAGAGTACTGGACGGTATCCCATTTTTGCCAGATCATTTGTAGGTCTGCTTAATACCTTAAAGATTGGGAAACATAGACTTCCGCCCCAGCACACCTCTCATTGTCTCCCTGCAAGAGGCACATGCCACCTATGAGACCCAAGTTTGCTCCCATCCCATGCAGACCCAGAATTCTTGCTCTTTTTTTATTGTCCATGGAGACCCTTGAAGCTGCCAGCTGTGCTTGCAGAACTTACCACTGATGCTAATGGAATGAAGCCCTTGGACTTTTCAGCTCCTGGCCTGGCTGATTTTTTCACCTGTCCCTTGCTTGAGGGTCTTTGTGTCCGGCAGGCTTTGCGTCTGCTACGCACAACTGGTTTTGCAATAAAATAAAGCAGAGGATAGAACACTGCAGAGACACTTGGTTTTATTGAAAGTTGACTTTTCCAGCCATCCGCCAGTGAATTTAAAGTGTAGTTATACTCTGACCGGGTAAAAACGCCATTCTGGCGTGCCTTGTTTATTGTTTGCCAATGGCTCCGATAATAAATGGGCTCAGTTTACACGTTCTTTTCTAACTGTCAGCTCCGAAGGCCAAGAATGAAGATTCTGCTGCTGGAACTTGGTTAACAATTTTGATTATGATACAAGAGTCAGAATTGAATCCAGTTCGCTGTCCCAGGGACATGTTGACTCTGCAAGGCCAACAGCAGTAACACAGGGCCAGGAAATTATTTTCCTCTGCAAAGCCAGCAGATCTGACTGCTGCATGCGTGCAGGGATCCGACGAGTAAGAAGAGGCCAGTTCTATAAATGTGCTTTTCAGGGTAGAACTGCATATTACAATTAAAAATGATGATTTTTTCCTGTCTGGCTTGGATTTAGGGTTTAGTGAGCACTGGCCTTCTATCCTGTCTCTTTCATGTCTGATCTGGTAGAGGGCACCTTGCATATTGCAATCGAAGGGATAGATTCCCCTCTGCACACTGGCTGCTCTGGTAGTAGCAGCCCCAAAGCTGGTGTAAACAGTTAGTTGGAGGATTTCCTGCCTTAAGGGAATCCTGGAGTAGCATAGAGCTTCTGGAGCAGCACGTGGATCCTAAGGGTGGGGCAAAGGCACCCCAGTGATTCCCAGTTGCTGGAACCACTCACGAGTAGCTAGTACATCCCTGAGGCTGCTGTAAGGTACATTGGTGACCAGACTAGCAGCCTGATGGAGCTAGGGTTAGGAAGGCACAAAGGTGACGTAAAAGCTACTTTTGCACCCTCTTTGCCCAAGCTTCAGTGACAGCAACACACCGGTAGTCCTGGATCTACCTACTTTCAATGACATCTACCATCCCCACTCCTGCCCATCTCATTCCATTGTGGCTGTCTCAGTGTTACAGGAATATTATCAATGGGAGTCCACAGAAAGAACTGAAAAATGTGGCTTGGCTAGATGACAATGGAAGGGCAGACATGGGAATGCTTTGCAAGTACCTGCAGGTGTAAACACCAAGGTGGGTGGTACATGGGGGTAGACATCAGAGGGGTAGAATTAAGCAAAGTTTAGCCTGACCATTGGAAAAGTGTCCTTACAGTGGCCCAGAACATGCTCTCCCTTGATCAGATCCACAGGAAAGGGCTCTGGGACAGGATATCACCAGGTTTCCCCCATGGAGTTCCCCCACATTGTTCCATCAGGAACAGATGAGGTTAGCTCCCGCTAGCGTGTGGAATAGGCCGAACTTGGTGATGGTGGCTCCATGAAATCACAGTCAGAGGGACTGTCCCAGGCTGAGACAACTCAGGGAGGGGGCCCAGTGCAGAATCACAGTCCCCAGCTGTTATTTGTGCCTGGTAGGCTCCTTGGGACTGACAGCAGGATGATGTATGTGTTCCCTGTCCCACTCATTCTTCCTTCTGACCTGACCAGTCTACACCCCCTTCCTGAGCAGACCCTAGATCCATAGAGGACCCTTCCGGGGTGGGGCTGTGCCTAGGTGGGAAGACGGCGAGGCACATACAAATGATCCCCTCAGAGTATAGCTTTTGAGCCTGAGGGGCTAGCCTGGGCCAATGACATCAATGAGGATGTCAGAAGAATAGTAGATGAAGCTCTTGTGCTTTGGCTTTCAGAGGCTAGACTGAAGAAAGCACTGGCATCACCACAGTGGGGAATGATCCCATATGTTCCCCCTCAGGAGATGGACTAGGTGTGAACTAATAGGGCTCTGCCATCTCTAACATAAATCTCTGGAAAAATAGTTCACCGAGTGCTTGCACCATCCCCTTCCCTGTCACAGTCATGTAGTGCATGTACCTCCTGAAGTGTCTGTCTTTCCCTCATGGACAGAGACAGCAAGCTAGGCCCGGCAAAAAGAGGGCACTTGGACTTTAATTTAACTGCAACCGTTGGCTGGTTATTCATTTGGTTCTTTTTTAATGATTATATGTGTGTCGGTATCTCTCTCTTTTTTTCTAGTTTTGCTCTTTTTTGTTTTTTCGTTTACTTTATTTTGTTTTTTTCTTTTTTCTGTTTTTTGTTTTTCTTTTAGGTTTCAGAGAAATTATGTTGAATCCAATAAGCCTCCCTGGACATTCCAAGCCTCTTAACCAAGGCATTTATGTTGAGGATGTCAGTGTTTATTTCAGCAAAGGACGTCATGGCTTTTAAAAACTTCTTAAAGGTCCCTGTTCTGATGCCAAGTTTTTAGGCTGTGTCCTCACAGCGGTGGGAAGCAGTGAGCGTGCTCTGTACGGATCAAGGTCTTCTCCTAGTAGGACTCTGCAGACCCGTCTGTACACACGTTAAAGCCAACCGAAACCTGTGGTTGTCTGTCACCAGATAACAGGGTTGTTCTTTTCCTCCAATAGTCGCTGTGTTCGTTAAATGTTCCTACAAGGCACAACATCAGCAATGAGAGCAAATAAAGAAAATTAAGGCCAATTTAAAGAAGTCATCCTAATAACACAGTAAATAATTGTACTTTTGCTTTAAACAACCAAACTGACACCTTTAGTCACGTCCTCCCTGCTTGGAGTTCTCCTTGTGAGCTTGTGTCTTCACAACACCCAATGAATGCCGCCATCACCTTTCCTTGTGGCAACGCAATGGGAGGTCTCCCAGAGCGAGTGACGATGGGGAGCCTGGAAGACACTAAAGCAGAGTGAAGACTCTTGGTAAGAACAAAGGCAGCCCTCTGCTCCCAGTTTTTGCACAGAAAATGATGTTGAGAGTGAAGATGGGAAGGAATAAAAGTATTACTTCTCTGACAGGAGAGAATGTGGTTATTTTTGAAGTGCAAATGACCTAGGAGGCTATTTTCGTTTGTGTGTGTTAGAACAGCTCGTTGGCTCTGACTATATCATTGTCATGCTTTGGTCTCTCCCAACTGCTTGAATGATGAGCTTTATCTGAGGAGTTTCCTGGACTTCCCACATAGATGGAACATCTGAGGTGCAGGATGGTTGGTGACATTGCCAGGACTAGGGCAGTAATCCAAGTGAAAAGCATATCAGACACATGCTGGCCCCAGTCAGTGAACCCATGGTCCTTTTTCCCTCCCCTTCTTTCTCAGTGAGCTAGAGATTTATTGTAACCCAGTCATGTACACAGAACAATCAGCTCAAGGCAGACAAACTGAAGGGGATGAAAAATAAACATTCTGTTGCTTCTTCAGTGGCATAAACAGAAATATTGATCCTGTTCTCTGGTCAATATTTGTATGTTTTTTCTCTTGCCTTACTCCATCCCCAGCCTCTCAGATGGAAAAACAAAACCCTTGATCAACCCTCAAGAGAAGACAGCTGCCTAACAGCAATTCATTCTGGACTGCCCAGGGATGGGGCTCCTCTTGGATACTCTGGAGAGCATGTGTATGGGAAAGGAAGATGTGCTCACACATACCACTGAAAACCTATACAATGAGGCAGGTTTTCAAGGAGTTGGGGAGAAAAACAAATGATCCAGGTTTGGTCAGACCCCTTTCTGACAGGCGTTGCAAGCCATGAGTTCCCTCACCAGCCATTTAGCTTGCTTGCCTCCTCAGTGGCCTGAAACGCTCTTTATTGTCACCAGCCCTGCTAGGTTGCTGCTGCTGGAAAGCAAGATGGTTCCCCCTCTGCCAGAATTGGGCAGAAGTGTAAGAATGGGATGTTCCACTGTCATCCTGCCCTTCAGGGGCATCGTGTGTGCACATTTCTGGAGATTGCAGGAATGTTTTCAGACTTCACGTGGATGCTCCATTGAACATTCCATTCTGTTGCTTCTTTTCCTGGTTCACTTGTAGAAAAAATGTGAAGTACAATAGAAGAGAAAAGGAGAAACGGTGGTGGTTTGTTTTAAATTAATGCATATGCATGAAGGGGCAGCTGCATTAGGATTGGGAGACCTAGTTCAGTATGGATCGAATAAGAACCCACAATCAAAACTTGAACTGAAGGGTAATAAGCCGTTAAATTTCCAGCCCAAATCGGAGCAGGAGAGGCAGGAAGTCTACCAGGAGATGACTTGTTGCTTCCATTATTTCTGCCTCAATTTTACAGATTCAGAGAGTTAGGAGATGCTCCAGAAAAGCTTCTAACACCTGGGTGCTTGTCCAAAATGAACTCCCCATCTTCTGAAATTCTCCAGTCCCATTAGGGGATGTCTTGTTCAGGATGAACTGCTCAGCCTCAATGTCCTCTCCCCGTGCACTGCTCAGGGGACACTGCTCTCAGCTGTATGCGTCAGACTTAGAGAGATGTGGGCCTGACCCAGAATCTTGTCTCCAAACGCCCTGTTGGGGGACAGTAGAATTTCACAGCTCAGGCCCATCTCTGCTCAGAAGATGTCCTCCCTGACCATACGGAAAATTTTAAACAGTTCTCCCCACTGTGATTGATGTCTGTTATTTAAACACCAACTAAAAGTCTCTGGTTCCTTACTGCTTAAAAAGGACAGCCGGTCGCACTCATTTGCAATTGGTGGCTTCAAGCAGCATATCTAAGGATTTTTTTTTCAATCATTGTAAATCATTACCTCATTTCCTGTCAGTGAGATTCCTCCATCTCTGAGCATTCTTATCTTGCCATACTTATCATCTTGTGCTATGGAAATGGGACGGTCCCTTTTTCACAGAGGCTTTAGGGGTGTTCAATGTCTAGTTTCTTAATAAACACTTTATTTTCTAACGAAACACCTGCATCAGGTCTCTTCTTTGAAGACAAAATAAAGAAAAGATCGGACTGATGCGTCCCATACTTTACTGCTTAGTTACATGTTCTGGGTACAGTTTTGGGGGTTGGGAGGGGAAGTCGCTGTTCTAGTGTGAAAAGTGCTCAGTTCTGCTTCTTGGTTCTGTTACCCATGTTGGTTGGGAGGCTGGTCTTCCCATAGAACTGTGGCTCTGCTGACTGTGCGTCTGAGTATGTAGTTATTTCCAGCCACCTATCAGCACATATTTCCAATGACCTCCCTCTCTGGGACCCAGCTGGCCAACGGGCATTTTAAGGGCTCTGAAAGATGTGCGCCATTGCCAGAGGATGGAGTTTGAGTGGTGGCTCTTAGCTCATCCTCTTATTTGGGGCTCTGAAGCTTGCCTCAGCTGTTCTTGTGATTGTCACTTAAGGGCAATTTTGAAAGTGCTCCTCATGCTCTGCTGTGGCTAGCAGGCTTTTCTTCGAGTTCCTGCTGCTCTTTGCAATCCAGGACACCAGAGCAGATGTCCCAGCAAGGCTCCTCCATCTGGAAGAGTTATCCTGTTAAGCTGACAACTGTGAATGCCATGTAGAGTGGGGATTAAGGTAACTTTGTTTTACTCAGCCTTTCCCCCATCTTTGACTAAGTGGAGAAATATCTCAGTTGCCCCAGGAGTTGAGTTGAGACTCTTTGTGGTCCATCAGGCTTGCTAAACTGGAGGGCTGGTGGGAGCTGTGCGTATGAGGCTGTGAATGGGAGCTGTCGTATACATAATGCTCTCACCACCACCACCACGTCAACTGCTCAGTGCCCATGTGTGCATATGCAAAAGGAGGGGAGGAACTCCAGCGAGATGCTGGATGGGAGATGTTTGAACTGACAGCGGTGGGATGTTGTAGGAGCTTCACTGTAATTCTCCTGAAAAAGCCAAAGGAAGTTTTGGTGGTCTCACATTGGCCTCCAATGAGCAAAATAAAGTATCATGCTCTGGCATCAGTCTGTCCCTTTAATGTCCAAACACATGCATCTCACAGATGCCATAAGCAGATTTCTGCCTGTGCTTCTAATTACAGTATTTCTGTGCCTGTTAAATGGGTGCTGGGTTTGATAGTAACAGGGTCTTGGTGAGTCCAGAGGCTGATCAAGTCATTGCTACACTGGGTGCCATATCCCAGGCTTTACCCAGAGGTGCTGGAAGCAATGCAGCCAATGGGAACTCACCCCAATCTTTTCCTTTGCCCAGTATGCCAGTAACTTTGTGACTGTTCACAGATCAGTAATGCAGCCAGCAGGACCTGATAATCAATTACTGTAGCCTGTCATTATGGCCCGCTTCTGGTCAGCCTTCAGTCCACCCACCTTGTATTTCCATGAAAGCTGATTTCTCCTTGCATATGAATTTCCATGACCTCAGTGTATTTTGGAAGCTGTGAACCCTAGATAAGCAGGCATAGTTGTGTTTTAGTGTTTGAAAGAAGGTGTGTGTTGGGGGGGGGGGGGGGAGGAGGAGGAGGAGGAATCTGCTTCTCATTGTGCTTGCTGGTGGGTTTGGGGTTGTTTGTAGCCGGTGGTTGGTCACTAATACTTGTATTAGGACTTCATGGTTACTGAGACCTGAGTAATGTGAGCTAGTGGCCAAGTGCCAGCTTCTACTGATGCTCTGCACCGCTCCTAGGCTGTCTCAGGAGCTTGTAATGCTAAGTGACAGCATGGTAGGTACTAAAAAGCAGTGCATGTTGTCTCTTCTGGGAACTAGGGTGAAGCTGACCTCTCAATCAGGACATTCTGTCCCCCAACCAGCCTTGTGATGGGAGACAAGAACACTGAATTCCTGAGCAGGGCGATTGCCCAGTTTGTTACAGTACAGCTCAACTTTTGCCTCAGGAGATGGATTGAAATTCGATTTAGCTTCTCGTTAGAATGAGTCTGGTGGTCTCTGTTTAGTTGCTGGAGGACACATGTCCACATCATAAAACCACTGCTCAGACCTACAGAGTGAGTGAGTGTGCGCACGCGCGCACACAGTACAATCCCAGGACTGGAAGAGCAAGGCTGCAGCCGGCCAAGACTGAGATGCGTGGCCAGAGCTGTGCAGAACAGGAGAGGGTGATGCAGGTCAGGACGGCGGTGCTGGAAGCTTTCACAGGCACTTGCCTGCACTGACATAGGAGGCCATTAGCATCGACCAACAGTTCTTCCCTCAGAAACCAGTAGAGCTCTTTGAAGGAAAACCCCACATCTTGCTTCCCTCCCCCACTCTGCCCCAAAGTTCTCCATCCTCCCAGCCTACTCTTTTGCCCACTGGTCAGGGACTGGGCAAGCTGCGATGCAACTCCTACCTCCTTCAGCTAACTGCAGCAGCGCGTCGTCCCTCCGTTTCGATTGGTACCCAGTGCAAGCTGCCAATCTCCCGGGTTAAGCCCTGGCATTAGCAGAGGATAAAGAGCCCTCGACAGAGCAGTAAAGCTTTAAACACAGGCTTGAAGGAGCAGAGAAAAGAGCGCGTGAGAGAAATCAATGAAGGGCGACTTCATTTTTGTTTAACGCTTTGAACTATTCCAGCTGTGTGTGGCTTATGTAATGCGCCGAGGAGTCCTTGTTACCTCGATATTTACCGACGCCTCCAGGCACTGATCAATTGACAGAGAAGTGTAACAAGCCAGAGGAAAATGAATACAGCCACTTTGAAGGGGAAATGATGGGAGGTTGGTGGACGATGTTAGTGGTAGAGGTTCTGATGTGAGAGCTGGTGAGGTGATATTTCTTCCTCCGGGGCTCTTGTGCCTTCTGAAAAACTTGGTCAATGTTCCCTCCTCCTTCCCAAGTCTCCACACAGGGGCAACACTATCTCCTGACTCAGCAGTCTCCTCTGTGGGGTCCTCCAATACCTTTCCTGGGACAACCAGTTCACATAGAATAAGTGATTTCCCCTTGCCTCCCTCTCTTGGGTGAGCATGCGCAGCCTCTGGATTGCTCCTGTGACCTGCCTGCCACAGGCAGTGCATGGCCTGATGCCACATCCCCGCCATGATGGCACAAGATTGTCTCAAGCCAACTGATTTGGGGGCTGTTGTTAAGCCTGTTGAGACAGCACTGCCTGACCCGAAGGAGACATTGGTCTTTCTCATTCAGCCCAGAACTCAGACAAAAATCAAAGAATTTGGGGGAAGAGAGGTAGATGGTGGGCACAGCCTCACTCCCTATTTTGATGTATGTGAAACACAGAAAATAGTAGTACCATGCCCAGAGTCCAAATCAACTGCATCTGTCTAACATTGCTTCTGATTTCTCTACCTTTCACTCCCCATTATTCCTAGCAAAACTACTCCAGTGACTGGCCCAGAGAGACTGAACTATGGAAAGAGCAAGGCCCACAGCCAAACCCCACCCTCTTCTCCTTTCCTCCACCCTGCAGCTGTTTGGGCTGACGCTCAAGTTCCTCGGCTTTTCCCCCTCTTGCATCTGCATCCTGAACCCCAGATGCATATTGTTTAGAGCTGCCACTCTGCATGCAAATAGACTTCTGCTACCACAATCTCTTTTGTGTTGCCATGATTATCAATAGTACATTCAACTCCCTAGAGTAACAGTCAGCTGTGTTTTCAACCATCCATGTTCTTTGTGAGCTGTACAGACAATGGTTCATATCCATCCATTATTATATAACTCTACTGGCTTTAGTGGCTTTATCCCAAGGATGGATTTGACCCCATATATGGTCATTTCGTTCTGTCAGATGCTCAGAATTTTAGGTTACCCTTCTTAGCCCGTATCTTACACAGGAATTGTTCACCATTTAATGGCAGGAAGGTCAAGACAAAGACTTTTCAGAGGTTCAGTTGTGGAGCTTCTCTGGTGCTGGGAGATTCATCTCCTGGTGATTAAATGTTTAGTTATGGATTTCACCAACTAGGACATACCACAAGAGTGGTTTTTACTCAGAGGTAAACTCATAAGTAAACTCATACTCATACTTTACTTTATGTATGCTTTTATCCAGTGGGTGATCTCTTCCTGCTCTTATTCGAATCAGTGGGTGCTCTGCTATTGAATTCACAGGGACCAGAACTCAACTGTAGGCTAGAAAGAGTAGAAGCAGAGCAGAAATCTAAAAAACCTTGTTAACTGAGTTTTTCCAAGTCACAGCTTTGTGGTTTGATTTGGTCTTTGGATTAAGACTTATTTCATTTCTTAGTTTGAAAGAACTAATTCTCTTACCTCATAAATATATGGCAGATGATTTCCTTGACAAATAAAGATGATGATCTTTCCAGCACTAAAGTAAAATGCCAAGTACAAGACAATTATTTTTGAATTTTGATATCAGTGTTGAACTAGTAGTTCTAACTGTTGACTAATCAGCAGGTGCAAATCCTGGTCGTTCTGAACAAAGCAAAGGAATTAATTACTAGAGCTGGTTAAATTATTCACTTTTGGGCTAGTCTAGTGACTCATATGTGACCTGATTCTTGTTTCTGCAAACATGTGGGCTATACATAGGGATTTGCCCCATGGTTTCAGTGGATACCTTTCAGCATATTGTACATTTTTCTAGAATTGTTTGTTTCAAATATTCGTTGTTCATGTTGTGTGATTGGTCCCATCATATTGTTTCTGATTGGATGAAGGAAAAATTTTAAACAGGAAAATAATGATAACAAATGTGAAGGTTCTGTTTAACGATTGCTACTACTGTACTGGATCAGTCACTAGCATGGTGTTTCCATACGATATATGGGGATGGATATTTCACCCCAGGGTCTGTCTGGGTAGCAGAGCCTAGCCCCACTTATGGCAAGCAGAAGGAAGCCCTGACCAATAGTTGCCTGACAGCTTGCACTTAAGGATCGTTAAGAGACAGTAACAGAGCCAGTAGCCTTAATGGCTCTAGCCCAATCTCCTGGGCAGCCCACAAACTGGTTTGAACAGGGGGAGGGGGCAGGACCGGGACCCATGTACACTTGCTAAAAAACCCAGGGGGACAAAGAGAGGGATGGGTGGTTGATATAGGGACAGTCAGAGGTGTCAGTGAGACCCAGTTTCAGTCACACTCAGACACCGGAAATTGCCAGGGTGGCTGAAGACGTTAACTCTGGCTAGGTCACCATTACAGGATGGTAATACCTTAGGTGTGATAGAGGTTGGTGCTTGTTTTAACTCATTTTTTTGTAATACTATGTTGTACCTGCTGAGTAAAAACCACTTTGTTTGAAGAGGCTGTTAGTCACTGTATCACTGGTTAAAGGTTCCCGAAAGGAAGAAAGGCAGATGCCCAAAACCCATTTGGACCTCCAGGGGGATAAGCAATTGGTACAAGGGGCATTATACACAGGTCCTAGTCTACAAGTGGGAGAATTACCAGAGTCTGTCTACCCTGAGACAGGTAAGGTAAGAGACCTGAGACCTGATATGGGTGCATTCAGAGAGACCAGAAAGTGGGCAGGGGTGCAGCTAGCCCTCTAATCATGACAGTGATGGATAACAAGGTTTTGTAACTCATTTTTGGATAGAGAATCTTTGGTGCTAAAAGTTTTGGGATTTATAAATATTTTCCTGCCTGTCTGCAAGTTGCCCACATACTCATGAGTCACAAAGAATAGGAGCCTATGAATGCTCCTGAAATCTATGCTTTTAGTAAGAACTGTGATATTTTTTTAACCTATTTGACCAGTTCTATTAAAAGCAGTCTTAGTTCTATATAAACAGATGTAAAACGAGGGCTGCCACCTGCCCTGATTTTAGTCGGATTATCCCAAAATTAATAAATTAGGATGATTAAACTCTTTGAGCAGACTAAATAGGCAATAAAGTGTTCCGCAAGATCTGGCATGTCATCCTGACATGACACATGCTAAGTGCATGGTGCTGTATTGCTATTGGTCTATGTGTGAACCGGCCTAGTCCTGAAACCTGTAGACACTCTGGCAATACTGCTAATAAATGACAACGATAACCACATGCCAATGCCATGCCAGTGTTTCAAACATCCTGACAGGTGAGTTTGTCATGCTGGGCAAACTCTTAAAGGTGGCATTTCTGCTCACAGCTTCCCATGTGGTCTTTGTGGCTGGTACTTACATTCAGTCAGAGATATTTTGGACCAAGAATGCTTTTTGGTTTTGCTGCCATCAGTTTCCAGCAATATTTTGGGATCTTTGGAACAGCTGTACGTTCACATATGCAAATGGAAGCCAATCCTGGACTGGTGCTGTGTTCTCCACAGAATGGCCTTGTGTTTCCCAGGATTCATTTCCTGATCAAATGGTGCCAAAAAGGTTTGCACATTTAAAAGTGTTCAAGCTCAGCAATGCCAGAATAACTCCAAAGATACTCATCCCCTCTCCTCCCCCCCAAGATACCGCATCTGACAGCATGCAGACATTGCAGGTGATTGAGAAAGGAGCTCTTTTAAAGATCTAGGTAAGTGTTGAATTTTCACCTTCCATGGAGCTACTGTATGTGACACATTGAGTTCAAAACTGGCTTAACTCAACCGTGAAAAGGAATTTGGTGGACCTGATCCCAGTGCATAATGGACATCTGTGAACATCAGACAGCCTCAAAAGAAATGGTCAGTCTCTGCTCAGGAAAGGGTCTGGGACTGCAGTCGCAGGACGTGCTGCGGGGATGGAAATGTGTGGGGACCCAAATCTGGAGTAGTGGGTTGAGGCTGCAGATCAGGATTAAGGTTCATTGTCAAGGCTGTGTAGCAGCTCAGGACTGGAATAGCAGAGGATGCTGCAGGTCAGGATTGAGGTACGTTGGCAGAGCTGAGTGTGGTGATTTACATCTCGCCTGGGAGTTCTGTTCCTCCTCTGTTCAAGAGAAATTTAAAATGCAAGGATCAGCCTGACTGAGCTGAGAGTCAAGATGTGAACAGGAGGTTTGGACCAGATACCCGTGGGTGAAAGTCATTGAACCTACTTCTTGCTCTGCCCTCTCTGCCTCCGATGGAGGGGCATGGTCAAGAACTTGGGAGAAAATGAAAACAACCAATGTCTAGCATTTCCCCCACTCCACATATGTGCACCGCTTTTGCACTCTCATGATACACTCCCTATATGAACCCAACAGAAACTCCACACTTATCACTGCAGAGGAGGGCAACAAGGTCTCTGCCAATGTATCTTGGATGAAAATTCCATCCCATGCAGAGGCGACACATGGGAGAGGCATATGGGTCATGTGCCATCCCCACCACAATTTGCTGCTTGGCTTGTATTGAGCATGCTCACAGGGACTGAGCATGCTCAGTAACACTGCTGAAGTCAGCTGCCCTCATTCTGTGCCCCCTTCCCCACACTACCAGCAGGCACGGCGTCATTTCTGGTCCCATGTGTAGATTCAGAGCTCATCTTAACCCTGTTAGTCTGAGAGGGACTCATTGCAGTTCTGTTCTGTTCTGTTCAGGTTCTTATACCACCACGCTCATCACCATGGTATCTGAGGCATCTTACCCAGTTTATCGTCTAAGAATCCCCTTCTGAACACCTCCAAAGGTAGAGCCGTGTAGGCATGAGTTTCCCAGACACATTACAGATTGGCATTGATAGCCGATGTAGAAGAAGTGGAAACTTCTCCTGCCAAAAAAGAGGGTCACTTTTAGGAGGCATAGGGGACCAGCAGCCTGAGATGCGCAACAGCTGGAGAACAATCACTGCCCTTCAGAGGTAGTGTGGATTAAAACCCACAGTGCAGGGAACTTCAGTACCCAGCAAGCGAGAGACAGAGGCTATATCGACACTGTAATGTCAGCTGACCTGTGTTAGGGAACTCTGCTCTTGGACGTTTACATTGTATTTTAACGCCATGTTAAAACTTTTCTAACCCATCTGAAACCTAGAGCTCTGGTATCCACATTGAAGCACGCAGATCCAAGTCAAAGTAACTGTATCCCAGAGTCCCAGGCGCCTCCCCCCCTCCAAAAACATGGTCGCTCTAGTCTTAGGACTGTGGTGCATTGTGGGAAAATGTGGCTTCCCGCCCTTCATGTTATCAGGGAGGGGCTATTAGCTGTGGGCAGACTTGCGCCCGCCCATGTCTTTGTACCAAATACACTGCATGTTACCAGGAAGCAGCTCACTTTACTAAAGGCTTGATGGGTTTGCTCACCATTGCAATCCCAGGAGGCTCTTTGATAGTATGCTTGCAGATTGGTGATCAAAAAAGAATGGATTAACACTAGGGTGACCAGATATAATGATGTTATCAGGACCGTCCCAATATTAGGGGCTTTGTCTTACATAGGCAACTATACCCCTCTCACCCCCCCTCCCCCGAAAAAGAAAGTGTCCTGATTTTTCACACTTGCTATCTAGTTGTCCTAGTTAACTGTTGACCTGAGTTGCTGTTTGCAGTGGTGTGTGTGTGCGTGGGGGGGTATGGCTTCTGCATTCAATGGAGTGCACTATGGATTGTTGGGGTAGAGGAGGAAGTTGTCCCATGGAACTGTGGGATACTCAGTGTGTGGACTAAAATCTGCCTCACTCCAATCTTTCAGTCCTCTGAAAGCGCTGAAGAGAAGCAGCCGGTGAGTGAGATCTCAGGGATGGCCCTCTCAGGCAGAATTACGGGAGTATTCAGTCTTTCTGCACCTCTTCAGGGTCCAGGCATGACATAAAGAAGAGAGGTCATAGCTTCCAAACACACCCTTGGCTGAATCCCTCTTTTGGGATGAACAAAGTAAGGAATGGGTTTTCTCTGTCTGTTGATTTTCTCCTCCTCCTCTTCTGAATGAGGGCTGACTTCCAAGGATTTGGTGCTTCACCATGTTCAGAACAGAGACACCTCGTCTGTCTCGTTCTGTCTTGGAAAGCTCGTCTTCTTAACTGGGACGGCAGATGTTCGGGGAGGTAGATGTTCATCATTCATAGTGCAGGGGGAGGGAAGGAGGGAACGTGCCCAGGCTCAGAAAGCAGTAAATATCGCTTGTCTTAGAGGTGGTGTTCCTTTCCCAGCTTAGGGGGCTGGGTGTTGAAAAGAGCATGACGTAGTAGGCTAGACTGGAAATCCTGGATTCTCTCCCCAGCTCTTCCAGTAGTTAACTGTGTAACTTGGAGGTAAGTTTCTGCTCTTGTGTTTCCTCATTTGTAATAATATGCAGGAGGTAATCATTCTCCACTTCCTCACAGCGAGAGCCTCTGCATGTTCCAGGGCAGATATTTATAAACTACTGCTATCCCATGGGAAGAGGGGGAACACTGTCCAGATCTGGCACTGGGGAGATTGCGAGGTATCCTTGAGGAGGAGTAATGTAATGACTGCTGTAATTACTCAGTGGAGATGTTCTCAGGGTGAGAGGGGTGTCGGGCTAGTCTGCTTCCTGTGCTGCTAACAGACGGAGCTGGAGTCCTTGGTGACGAGCTTTTCAGGCCTCGGGTGCAGGAAGGCAGCTCTGCCTGGCAAATAGCCTGAAATGTCAGAGGAAAAAAAGGTCAGATCTTAAGGACTCCTTCCCCCCACCCCAAAAGGAGCAGCCTGGCCCAGGCAGAGAAGAGAGGAGTCAGGAGCCACTCAGCGCCTCACCAGTCTGCTTCACAATCCTCTGAATACAGACTCTGACTTAGTTCCCTGATATTTGAAAAAAAAAATGGTCCATGAATCATTTCTAGCCCAAAAGATAAAACCAAGCATCAGAGCTAAAGAAAAGGCCGAGGATCTGCGGCAGGGAACAGTCCATTATTTATTGTACTAAATCTTGAACTGGCAACACTTTTTTTCTCTGCACTCTTAACCTTTACTTTCGAGCTCTCTCTCTTTCTAAAGATAACGCTCTCTGATGTACTGTCCTTTTTCAGTAAATAATTGTATCAAAAAAGCAGGAGCTAATCAGCTGCTCCTCTCTGTCTGTGGTGCAATCATTGGCAGCCGGCCTTAAAAAAAAGCAGCCAAAAAAACCCAACAGCATCCCCTAGGGAGCATGCGTGGCTGCAGTGCTGAAAGGGAGAGCTTAGCTGCCCTGGCTTGGGATGTGGTTGGGGAAGAGAGAAAGGAATCTCCAGAATCAGTGATCACCAGGGTGGTTTCTGGGCAGAAAAGTGTTAACATTGGAGTGTGCAATCAGAGCCCCAGTGCAAAGATTATCTGACTAAAGAGTTTTGTCTGAGGGACTTGGATGGCTCACAAGACTGGTAAAAGAGAGATGGAGGCTTTCGCTTCTGGACTGCCAGTTCCCATGTGGCCCAGGTCCATTGTGGGTGACAGCTCTTGCCATCTTGTGGTTGCTTGTGAAATGAGCCTGTGGATCTCAGCCCAGTTCTTTGTGGACAGGTGTCCAGGTCACAAAACCCACTACTATATTGTTGGAAGGCAGCAGAGGCCGGTGGGTCATGAAGAACCCAGGTTAAGGTTGGAGGGGGAGAAATTTTGTGCTACATTCGTCCGTGCTGTTCCTGTCCTGTGGACAAAATGAGGTCTTCCGTATGCAGAACTTTCTCCAGCACTTCTTACCGGCACTGAAATTCACACGAACAAAGGATGTGTCTTTTAAAGGTGACCTGAAAAAAAGGTGGTGCTTTAAGTTTCTGTTTTGTTTTGCTTCTTTATGATGTAGAGAAAGAGACTGGAAGGTGCGGGTTTTCCTTCAGAAAGTGTTTTTTGGTTTTCCCCCTCTACTTGTTCTCCCACATTGGAAATTCATGTCCTGTCAGTTCTGGAAGACTATGATGACAGGAAAGGTAATAAAATGATGCACCACAAGAGCTAAGAGAGGGAAAGCTAAGTTTAGCTAGGCTGTCTAAAACCCTTTGCTTATGATTGGATTTTGTTAACATCTATTTAATGGCAATGCCTGATTAACAGGTGGGATAAATGTTATTGTTGCTAAGACTCAACAATTCTACAATTTCAGTTGGGTTGTGAGGGCTCACAGCAACAAGCACTGCAACAGCCTGGGAAAAACAGACTTGAAATGTCAGATATTTTTAAAATTGAAAAATAACAAAAGGTTTGACATAAAAGCTTTCAGGCCGCCTTTGATCCATCACAAGGAAAAAAAAGGGGGGGTGGGGAGGTGGGGGGAGAGGTGCATATAGGACCAAATTTTCAACTTCATTTGCAGATCTCCTTTAAAAACTGTTGAATGTTGCATTTGGACTAGAATCAAAAGCAGCAGGCCCAGCTGGGTCTATTACTGAAAAGAAAAGAGAGAGGTTAAAACAGAGAATCCAGGTGAGCTCTGGAACTAGAATGGAAGAGCTGCAACTGCATTAAGTTGTCTCGCATGGACGCAGTGTTTCATAAAGCCGCATTACCTTCCCTCTCCAGGCTCCCATAGTGCTTGGCTTGTGCACAGGAGAAAGCAATCTAAGAAACACTCAATAGCCTGCTGGACTCTTTGTTTGTCACTGGACTCCCCTAGCTGGGGTCTAGGTGCCAGCGTGGTAAGGAGAACAGTTTTCCTCCTTCCACCAAGATCTTCCTGCTGATACGAAGTGCAACAATGGCAAAAGCACTGCTACAGTGAACTCAGTGAGGCAAAAGTGTGTGGATTGGTGGGAGCAAGCCATGAGTGTGCTGAGACGTAGTGCTGAATTATAGAAATGTCTGCCAAATGCGGCTGTCATTTATACCCCTGTAACCCGCTTGATTTCCCACCCACTCTGGCTGGGTTTCTCTTTGGTCTTACCCTGACTCTAGGACTTCTAGTTATGTCTACATAACAATTAAACACCTGCAGCTGGCCCATGTCCGCCTTGGGTTGCAGGACTGGATTGCAGTGTGGATGTTTGGCTTCGAGCTGGATCCTGAGCTCTGGGACCCTGTGAGAGGGGAGGGGATCCTGAGCCTGAATGTCTATACTGCAATTTTACAGCCCTGCAACCTGAGCCAGCTGACATGGGCCAGCCCCGGTGTTTGACTGCTGTGTAGACGTACCCTCAGTGTCTCCCTATGCCCTGGGTCATGTGTGAGAGGAAAGAGTATTGTCTAGTGCTTAGAGTACAAGAATGGGACTCAAGACCTGTGTTCTGTTCATGACTCTGGCACTGACTGGCTGTGTGGGATGGGCCAGGACTCTCTTTGGTGCCTTCCACATTGTTTTCTGGCCCACACTGCTCTGGACCAGATCCTAAACTGGTGTAAATCAGTGTAACTCCAGGGAATTCTGGGGAGCTATGTCAGTTTACACCTTGTGTATAACACTATGTCTCCCTCAATGCCCAGGGGGCTGGGTTGGTACCAGATGCACAACACTCCTCAGCTTCCTCTTTCAGAGAGCCAGTTTCTAGAGATTTCCTACCCAAAAATATTGCCACTGTAACAGATGACAATAAGCAAACCCTTTGGATGTGACTAGTGAAGCTAGTTGGTGGAGGGCTCCATCGGGGGTGGGGAGAGGATTGTTCAGTCCATCCATCCGGCCATGTTCCCCTTTTAGTACTGGCTCCTCTCATCTTCGGTTGGATGTGATGAGACATGATCTGGGGTAACAGCATGATTAGAGGAGCAGAGTGAATGTCAGCTCTTTGCTCCTCTCAGAAGCACCAGAAGACACATCCTCTGTGGAGTGTCCTATGGTCTCCAGCTCAGCAGGTTCCAGACCTGTTCTCTCCTCTCCTCTGAATAAAAGGCCAGAAGGAGAACAGGCAAAGGGATTCAATCCCTAACTTTAGACTTCAACAGATGTGGGCTGCAACACACCCATAACACGTCCTGAGGAAGGAGAGAGCTCTCTTTCCTGTACACTTGTCGCACAGACTGAGTATACTAGGACTTACCTTGTATAATGCTGATTTCACCTGGATACCCATTTTACATTTCCTACCTTGAAACCATTGAGTAGCATTGTTGTGCATTGTTATACAGCTGCTGTGTCCCATTCCAGAGGTGGCTGCATTTCAGTGGTAGGTAAAATGATCTTTTTGCATGTAAGTCTAGCCTGTAAAGCGCTTTGGGATCACCTGAGATGGGACGTGCTAGAGAGATGGAGATACGACACTCTGTCCCTCCTTCTGTCTGCACCTCATAGCTAAGGATCTTAAAGAGCTTTTACAAACCATAATTAATAAGCCTTGCAGTGCGCCAGGAGGGGAGGTGCTCATTTTTGAGATGGGAAACAGGTGACTTGACCCAGGATGATGTGATTTGGGTAAGGTAACACAGTGTGTCAGTGGCAGAGCTAGGAACAGAACCCAGGAGTTCCTGCTCTCAGTCACATTGTGGAAAATGCACCCTATGGAACGCTCCTGAGTTGATCGCAATTCTGGTCTGACCTGAGCCAAGACTCCTTACCATGATGAATATTAAATACTCTTTTGCGGGGTAACCTGAGCTCCCCTAACACATTTCTCTTTTGAATACTTAATCTCTCCACCTCCATCTAAAGACCTGCCATGGCACAGGGGCAATAGTCGCTTACTATCTATTGCTTATTAAGAGGTTTAACAAGCCTGGCTAATTACAGTGTACTCAAGGATTTTCTAGCTTATGAAAACTGTCCCTGGTTGTTTGTGTCAATGCTTTAATACCGTAACACTCCAATTAAATGTGTGCGGGTATGTGTGTTCGCACGGCTTAACATACAGTGAGGATTTTAGGAAGACATGGGAAGCCTTTCATATCAACCCTTGCTGCTTCAAAGAAATGTTTGTGTATTTACTCTCTCAGACATCATATGCAAATCGGATCACTCCTATAGCAGAACAATGTAACTCCTGCTAAGTAATGCTCTTTTTTGTGAGACTCCAGCAAACACAGCACTGGGGTTGGTTTGGGGTTGGTTTCTTTCAAAAATGGCTAATCTACTGAAGTTGCATAAAATGCCCCTTGGAGTGTTTCAGAATCTGTTCTCAGCCTGTTGCTGATTACTCAGACAATTTGTACCGAAATGCCTCCCCTTCTTTCCTCCTCATTCTTGATTCACTTGGCAAGGCCACGGGTCAGAGTTTGTGGCTGCCTGGTTGATTTTTTTGAGATGTGTGTCCTTGTTTGTAAAGCGCCTAGCACAATTTTTGGATGCCACATAAATAATAAATTATGGTAATGTCACAAACAGTTGATTGTAATATGAGTGCAGAAACTGGGCTGGAGAGGCAGCTGAAGGCAAAGGTAAAAGCTTCCTTCCATGCACAAACGTTTCAGCAAAAGGGAAATAATGATGGGGGGGGGGAGGTAACAACAATTTTTAAAGAAAAAACAACGAGAGTCCTGTAGCACTTTAAAGACTAACACATTTAATTTCTGTAGGCATAAGCTTTCGTGGGCTGCAACCCACTTTGTCAGATGCAAGAAATAGAAATCAGATAGGGGGTGTATATGTACATCCAAGGGTAAGGAACAACAATGGGGAGGGGAGGTGTTAGCAAAGTCCATTCGGTTATGTATATATATGTATATATATAGCCCCTATCTGATTTCTATTTCTTGCATCTGACGAAGTGGGTTGCAGCCCACGAAAGCTTATGCCTGCAGAAATTAAATGTGTTAGTCTTTAAAGTGCTACAGGAGTCTCGTTGTTTTTGCTGTGTACAGACTAACACGGCTACCCTCTGGAACTTTTCAACAATTTAAAGGAAATTCACCAGCTATGATAAATACAGTTGAAATTGAAGTGTGGCTAGGTACCAATCATTATATTCTCCTCAGGCCTGAGGAGGGTCTGCGGAAAGGGCAGCCACACAAAAACACTGGCCTTTAGGAAAGCAAACTTTAGAGGAATGCAAAATGAGTTAAAGAAAACTGGCTGGAATTCAATGCTGGCTGGGAAATCCACAGTGCGGGAGTGGGAAGTATTTAAGATACAATTGGGAAGGCTGTACTCAAAATTCATTCCAGTAAAATAAAAAGAGCTGAAAGAGCTGACAAAACCCAGTATGGCTAAGCAGAGAGATAAAGAGATCAAGAGAGGGCACTGATGAAATACGCAGTGAAACTGTGAGAGAGGAAGACTGGAGGGGGGGGGAGGGTAGTTAGCCAAACAAAGAGGCAGTGAAAAGAGGAGAAAATGGAAGAACAGGCGGAAGCAGCATGCAACACAATGCAGGAAACATTTCAAACAACAATACCCTGTTCACAAATGTAGCTGGGGGAGACAAAGAAACCTCGGGGAAATTGGTGAGGAAGAGAATTTATCTTAGGAATGAGGAGAATGGAGAGCTTATATCATCCGTGAGGGAAGGAGGACAGTGGAGACTTGGTATCAGTGATCAGGAAAGAGAAGCATTGTTAAATAGTTTTCATTTAATAAAGAGCATCCATCTTTACAGAGGATGAAGGGAGAAAAGAGCTGCCCAAACTGAGGAGCAGTTTCTCTTGGGCACTGGACAAGGGGAAAGTACTGTTTAGGCACAGAGCCAGGTCTGATAACACACACACACCTATGAATGAACACGGAAATAACTGAACCTCTCACTGACATCTTTACTGACATAGCTCATCAGATTCACCAGGAGGGGTAGGTGGCAAACATAATGCTATTATTTACAGAAGGGGTCAAGAGACAAACCAGGAGGCACTGACACCAGTGAGCTGAACATGTGTTCTGGGGAAACTCTTGGAATTCATCTTAAAGGATGTGGTGGGAGAACATCTGGAAAAGCACAGTGCTAGGAAGGCCAGACTAGCATGGGTTGAAGCACTGGGAGATCATGCTTAACTAGTCTGCAGGCACTCTCTGAGGATCTAACTGCCATGAGCGATAAGGGAAATTTAATGGATATAGCATACTTAGATTTTCAACAAGTATTTCAACAAGGGTTCCACACCGGAGATTCATGGCTGAGGTTAGGAGTCTTAGAGTAGGATTTAAAATAAGAGGCTGGATAGAAAGCTGACTTAAGAGCAAGAGACAAAAAGGAGCCATCCCTGGAAACTATTCCAGTTGAAAAGAGGTCAAAAGTGTAGTATCCCAGGGATCACTTTAAGGACCTCTGTTGTTCATAAACTGTATTAATTTTTTTCATGGTGGGTACTGCTAGCAAGTGGCCAGATTCATCCCTGTTGTAATTCCATTGACTTTATTAATGTTTCACCAGTACTGACTCTGTTGTAAGATCTCCAAGTGTGCACAGTGGCAAACTGGATACAGGACTGTGTTGCCAAAAAAGGAATACAAAACAGAAGAGGAGGTGCTGGGAGGGAGTAAGGTACTTCTTGGACTCCATCTGAATGCTGTGTGCAGCTCTGGAAATACTGTCATACAGGAAGGAGATTTTTGTCTCAGGCTGCTGTAGTGTGGGCAAGAGAGAGGATACCAGATCAGAAGAAAGGATGAGTGAAGCAATTCAGATAACCTGAGTCTCTCTGCCCCACTGAACCTCTTTCCAGGGGGGAAAAAAAAACATGACTTGAGGGTTTGTACAGCTTTTCCCCACATTATTTTTCATTTTTCTCTGCTGCTTTCTTGGTACTTCCAGCCTGTCCAGAAGCAAAACAAGCAGGAATTCCCAGAAAGATTGCCAGAAGTCTTGTTTGCAGGAGAATTGCAGCCCAACACTGTAGACTCAAGAAGTCCGGGTGAGGATCTGAATTGTGGGTGCTAATTCACACCTGAACACTGCATCTTTTGAAGTTTGTCCATTACCACTTAGAAGAATCGATGCTGTGAGGAAAGGTTAAGGGACTGGGTTTCTACTCTGATTAATAAATAAGAGATATCAAAGTGGTCTTTAGAATAGGAGTTAAAATTAGGGTCAGTGACTTATATTGTGGTGATGATCATGGTGCCCACTTGTAGTCTAAATAAGAGGGAGTACTAAAGATGAATAACAAATAAATAGGTAGACTAGGGAAAGGAGGGAAAGGGTCCCAACAAGTTCACATGCTTCCTTAACTAATTCTGCATGGATAGCAGTAGATGGATGAGCACCCACATTTCTAAGACGGAACTTGTTGAGGTTCACCTGTCACTAATCCAAAGGGCATGTTTTTGCCAAGGGGAGCATGGTGATTTTGGCAAGGGGGTAGCATGACGCAGCTTATGCTGAGTTCACCAGTGGAAAGGGCCATATTCACCCCCGGATCCAGCTATAGCAGAATGTGGCATCTTTATGTACAAAATAGAGTATGAACAGGGGACCGAACAGTCCCTGGCCTATCTCCATGGACAGCCTTTTGCTCTCCCAGCAGCTCCTGCTGCAGTCACAGTCCCTGTGAGGACAGGACACATCATCTGTGAGGGTGGGCTGGCTTCTCTGAGCTTGCAGCATCACAGTATGGGGTCAAAACACCAGTATATGCACCTCTCTCTTCCCCAGCCTTGAACTGGTCTTGGAAATGGAGGGGGTGGGGGGAAGAGGACTCAGGCTACTCCCAAATCCACATGGCTAAATGAGAAGCAGCTGCTAGCCCCATCAGATCAGCTCATTCCTCCGTACAGACCTCCCCTCCCCCTATTCCTCCCAATAAAATGTGCAGCCTAATAAGTACTGTCCCCGAAATAGCCAAACCACGGCAATTTTAGACCATGGTGCCGCAGAGGCAGGAGGAGGTTTCTCAAGTTACTCCTCCTTTGGGGGCTTCCTCCAGCAGGAGGCGTTGCGCGGATGAAAGGGATTGGGGTGTGGTCGGCCCAAGTAGGGAGGAAGCCAAGGAAACCTCAGACAGCGAGAAAGGAGGAGACAGGCCCTGTTCAGGGCATAAGAAAAACAAGAGTCCGAAAGAACACCTCATCAAGCCTCAGACTAGAGTATGCCTCCTGTGTCAACTGCTTGAGAGCAGGGATAAGGGGGGGGACGGGGGACGGAAGAAAAGGGGAGAGATGGAAATTGGGCAAATTAGAGAGAGAGAGAGAGAGACATTCTAATGAAATCATAACATGAGCCTGAGATCTGTCTTTCAGCACCTCATGTTTTCACTCCACATGGTTTCATTGATGGAATTTTCTCGTTTCGTGAGCTGGGCTGGGTTCGTTGCACTTTAACGACAGCCAGAGCAAGCCCTTTGTAGCGAAATGGCAAAGGAGACAGGTACCCTGAAGCCCCCCGGAGCCCGTAGTGAAAGACACTAGGTTCGGTTGAGACTTGTATGGCTCACTGTGGTCACTACTCATGAGGACAAGGATCAGGGGCATCTCTGAACTATGTGGAACGCTCTCTGGAAAACTCAGAAGAACAAGCTGTCTCTCACCGCATTGCCACTACTTCCTGCTTCAGGTCAGGCCAGGAATTCTGTGAGAACAGGTTTCTCTCATGGCCTTTTGGCACTTCTGCCTGAGGGACGAACCAGGAAGAGTGGAGGGAGCAGTGACAATAAAACGTAGTTTTGAAAGAAATTAGCCAAAAATGTCGACCTTCTAAAAAGTTTGCGTTTTATTTAAGTTTTAGCCAAAGTTTGGGTTGCTTCTTGTTCTACCCAAAGTGCTTTCACTTCCCCAGTTTATAATCTGTGAGATGAACAAGTCTGTGTTCAGCCACCTCCAGATCACACAATCTGGTTGGATTCCCATCTGAATTGTCTGAATCGTCACCTTTTTTCCAGTTACCCCTTAACTTCCCACCCCATTTTCTACCCTCTACCTACAGACTCCATCATTCAGGCAGCAGCATGGATACCACAAGCTGTTCCTAGTAGCACCCCCTAACTATGCTCAGACGCATCCCCAAAATCTAGTGAGGATCTCTGGGAAGCTGTGGTGTATGATGGGCTCTTGGGCTCCAAGTGGCGATGACAGACTGAGAGCAGAAGTCACCAGGAAGATTAGGGAAAGCAGGGCCGGATTAAAGCATAAACTCGATAGGCCCATGGCTAGGACCTTGGCTTCCGGAGTCAGCGATTAAACCAGACTCTTAGCTCTCATTTAAAAAAAAAAGGTGTGATTTGAACCAGCATGGTTGCAAGGAAAAGTTTGAAAATGTGACCTGAGTGTAACTCATGCAGAGATGTCTGCCTGAGTCTGCAGACAGCCTGAAGCAATAGCCCTGAGAGGGGTGAAGTGCTCCATGCATCTCAATGGGATGTTAACTCCAAGACCCATTGCCCAGGGCATGGGCTGCCATCACTACTCCAGCAGAGGATACTTTGTTCTGCAGAAGAGTACAGCAGATCTGTCCATCCCACCCACCCATGCAGATATACCATGGCTGCTGGGGTAAGTACTAGGGGACCCCCTGCTGCCCCCACTGCCTCTCAAGGGGATACTTCCTTGCTGCAGCCCCTAAGTCTGGGATGGGATGGGGGGGCCCTATCATTGACATGCCGATAGGAAATTGAGGCCATGGCAGTCCAGGGACAAAGGTGGGGTGGACTCCTGGCAGGATAATGAGGGACAATGCCTCTGCTCCTGCCTCCTGGATTGGAGAGCAGGGTGATGTGCAGGGACAAGGCCCCGTGTCATGATGTGCACTGCCGTAAGCCAGTCCTGAGTGAAAGTCATGCTAGGAGGCACTAGGGAAGCCAAACCGTAGCTTGTGGTAAAGGAGAAGTCTCAGGCTGGGTTTTTTAAGAGCCAGTTCCTCTCCCACCAAGGAACCAAGAACCAGGAGCTCTGCTGTGGTGTTATGTCACCGTGTGCATCTCTGTGTGGTTCAGAAGAGGCTGTTGGGGGTATGAATCCCATCCACCATTAGAACAAAGTTGGGGACAGTCACCATCCCCGTGTAGCCAAAGATGAATGATTTCCCCAAGAGAATTCTTCTCAGGGCAATAGTAATTCTTAGACCCTGTAATAGTGCCTGTATTCTGGATGCACCAGTCTGTCTGTCTGAGGCAGCCAGCAGTATAGTGTCTACATGCCACAATTATGTGGGTCTTTCCTTATTGGGAGCATAAAGAGCTGGAGTGGTTGAAGTTTGGGGTGCTGGGGAGGGGGGAGGGGGAAGGCAGAGAGAGGCATGCAAAACCTCTGTGCCAGAAAGTAATGCAATCCATGTTCCTGGAGAGAGTGGACAAAGGGACGGCCCAGAAGCTTTGAGCCTGCTGCATAAAGTGGCCTCCTGGTTGCTCCCAGGGATTATCCATCTCAGCAATAGGATGCCGTTAAGTGTCTGATTACTGCATTGTTAAAGCACTAAGTCTGAAATCTGACTACTGCGCGGGCCCCTGAGGGAGCCTTCCCTCTCCCCCTTCTGCCACTAGCAATCCAGAAAAATCACAAGTGGGATCTGTCTGCAGCAGCACTTTCCAATCAAGTGAAAACTGGCTGGAAAATCAAATCAACCTGTAAAGTTCCTGTGAAAAGCAACTATAGCTCTTTAAAATCGCCCCTTTTGGGAGGACTGAACTGAACAGCCACTGCAGCTGGTGGAAAACAAACCGTTTCTCCTTTCTGAACCCCTCCTGCCAGACTGATGAGTTTGAGGGAGGCATGCGCTCTCTGAAGACTATTTTCCTCAATTCAAATAAATTCACTTTCAAATAATGTGTAATTAAATGTGTGGTATTGAATTAATGTTTTCTTCCGAGTGCTTTGGCAGCGGGCGACTCAGGAGCCTGGCTGGTGGAAAGAAAACACGCTCACCAGACAGCCTCCTGTCCCCTCTCGTATTCTCTTTTCCTCCCACCCCTGCCAAGAATCTCCCTTCCCGCTTCCAAGAGCCGCTGGAACACACTGGCGAGTCAAGGAGCGGCTGCCTGTTCACATGAGGTCTCATTTATGGTACCTCGCGGTGTAGCTCCTGGATTCTGGACCAACACGAAGGTCTCTGCAGCTCAATACCTTCCTTTTCCTCAGCTCTGATCCCACTCCATGACCTACACAGGTCTGGCTTCTTGCCCACATGACTCCCTGCCATGTAGTTAACCCCTGCCATGCCAAATGCAGCGCTCACTTAGGGGTAGGAGCCCAAAGCATCACCTCAGTGGAGGATGTCCGTGACGCACTGTGATTTCCACCTGGATATATATGGAAATGGATGGCGGGAATACATGAAGCTCGCTGGACAGGCTGGTCTTTGGAGTCTGATTTCAGCAGAGGGTGGGGAGAGCTATGGAAACCTTTGTCCTGTTTTTATGTCTTTTGCCTGGAGCTTCGACAAGGCTCAGGTCAGATGACAAGTGCTCTTGCAATGACCTTGGGGCTTAGCGATGTTTTTAGACAATGTGAGCTGCAGAGCAGCGTGACCTTGCGGTGGTGAGCTTGTTTGGTGTGGCAAGGAAGAGTCCAGAGCTAGGCAAGCCGGGGACTGAAGATCTGCGAGTGTAGCGGCAGCGAGGTTTTAAAAACGAGAGCAGTTTTAAACTGAATCTTGAAATGACTGTGGTGCCAATGGAAGTGTTTGTGAGTGGGGGGTCAGATGGCTGTGCTGCTTCACAGGGATGAGAAGGCCGACATCATGCTGAAGTCTAGAGAGCTGAGTCTCTGGGAGGGCATAGGGAAAGGAGTGGCGGTGGCCAAGGCAAGAGGAGAGGCAAGCAACAATGGTATCCATGGCTCCTGTCGCAGAGGTGTTGATGACCAGCAGAATTGCAGTCTAACGCGAGAAATCCAGATTTTTCTTGGGAAGGAAGAGATGGGGAAAAGAGTTTGTGGTGAAAGGCAGAGACATGGCATTCAGATCACCGCAAACCAGGCTGGGACGGGCCACCATGTTGGGCAAAGCAGACTTTCCCTGCCCCTGAAGTTTGGTGTGTTCTCCCAGTGATGCTGTTTGGGGCCATTGACTTCTTAGCACAGAGAAAGCATATGTGTCATTTTTACCATCCATTCATCTCGGGGACAATAATCATAAAAGGTATGAATGTGCCAGGTGAACTTTGGTTGAAATAGTTTGCCAAGTTACACGTCTGACTGAGGAGGAGAATCTGCCTCTTAATGATGGGAGTTTGCCACTGTACAAGAATCTGGATGCACACCTAGGTTGGAGGCCTCCATTAGTTATTCCTACAGTCGCTGGCAGAATCTGCGGTGGATGATCAACAAGAATCCTCAGTTCGAGGTGGCCTCTTTGTTTACTTTTCTTTCTGGAACTCCCCAGGTAGGGAGGAAATTTTGAAGAGTCCTGAGAATAATTACAAATTGCAGCTGAGAATCCACAAGGCAGCCAATAATCCTGAGTTACTTTATGCAATTTCCTTCTATAAAACAATTAGCAGGCAGGTCCTGTGATTCTCCGGAAATAATTTTTTAAAACGTTGTTAATGAAAATGAGGGTTCGGTTTTGGGTTTACGTTTTTCAGCTGGGCTATATGCACACACTGGCTTTCCAGGTACAAATGAAGATACTGGTTTTAAATCTGGCTCATTTAGAGTCAGCCTCTTGCCCTGTGTGTTATTGTGGCAGCAGAGGTTAGATGAGATGTTTTGGCTGCTGGGCCTTAGAGGTGTCTCTAGGGATGGTGGAGACATGGCATTCTCAAAGAACCGTCCCCGGTTGTGAAAATGCTCCCTCTGGTCTCATCCTCTCTGAAGCCTGATTTTACTGACCTTCAGATCATGGCAAAAGGCACATCTTTTCAGTCAAGCACTATAGGGGTAAGTAAATCTAGAGGGAGCCTTTTGCAGTAGCTCCTAAGAATTCCAAAGAGAGCAGAGAGACAGTTTCTGCCCGAAACACCTCACAATGTAAGTATAACACAATAGACAACAGATGGATATAGACAGATGGGGGAATAAAAGGAAACAATGAGACAATGTTGGTCAGTGTGACAGGCTGTGGTCTAAGCACACCAGATTCTTAACTGTTGTCAAGGCTTGTATAGGCCTGGTGGCAAAAGAGAATTTCAAAGAGGGCTTTGAAGGAGGACCCTGAGGGGCTTTGTGGGTTTTGAATCGGGAGCTCCTCCCAAGTATGGGGGGCAGCACAGAAGAAAGCATGAAGATGCTTGTTGGAAAATTTAACGAGTAAGTCATGGAGGGCGGCCCCATTGCCTGACTGGAGTTGGGAGTCAACTTCTTGATAATGTATGGAAGATGATAGGTCTCATGGGGCCGGGCTGTGAAGGGCCCTGAAAGTGAAGACAAGTAGTTTATGTTTGATGCTGTGAAGAAAGGGGAGTCAGTGGAGGGATGCACTGAGAGGGATGACAAGATCAAATCAACAAGCAAGAAAAATGATCTTTGCCTCAACATTTTGGAAGTGAGAGCTCGAGATTGTCTTTGTCAAGGCCAGAGAAGAGGATTGCAGTGATCGAGACGTAAAATGATAAAAGCTTGGATTAGAGTGTTAGCGGTGTGAATGGATAGCAGAGGCTGTATCTTAGAGACACCGTGCAAGATTTAGACAGGGCCTGGATGTGAGGCGCTAGAGAGAGGGCTGAGTCAAACATGATGCCCAGGTTACAGAGAAGACGGTGGTGTTATTCATAGTGACTGAGAAAGGAGGGGATAGGAAGGGCTTTGATACATGTGGTTTCTAGAGCTCAGAAAGTCTATTTATGGGAGATTTCCAACCCAGTTTTGCAGGCTCAGGAGAGTCACAGGAGGTTAGGATACAAATCCCATCTTTGTGGTGCAGTTCTGAACTGAATCTCTGACATAGGAACATAAGAATGGCCATACTGGGTCAGACCAATGGGTCCATCTAGCTCAGTATCCTGTCTTCCGACTGTGGCTGGTGCCAGATGCTTTAGAGGAAATGAACAGAACAGGTAATCAAGTAACCCTTTTGACGTTCATCATCGATCACTACTTTAAACATGAGCTCCAACAGGACATCACACGATCCTGAGTGGTATATGGACAAACTCTAATGTATGGTCTCAGCAAAGAATATGGGGCCAGGCACAGAGAAGAGCTGTCAAGGAGCATATGTAGAAGCTCCTCCAAAAGACAATCAAGGGCCAGACTACCTCCTGTACCACCAGAAGAGGAATGCAGCCTATTTATTATCTTCATGGAGGAACAGTGTGTGTGTTTCTCCATCATAGACAATATGGACCTCATTCTCCTCTCACCAGCTTTAAACCAGTTTACACCATTTTACTCCATTGATTTCAACAGTTACTACTGATTCACACCAATGCAAATGGAGAATCAGATCAAATGAAGTTAGCAAATGAGTAACCTTTTTTTATTAAGATAAATGCCAGTTAAATCACTTTCTAACGGGCTGCCGACTGTGAGGTTTTTTTGATTCCATCCTGCTGCATGCTTTTGTCGGTTCAAGTGTCTTGGGTAACTCATCAGCACAATTAATTGACACCTGTACAATTTGAAATGCACTCTGCTGGCTAGTTACATGTCTTAATTACATGAGATGCAGTGCAAATTCTGACCATTATATTTTATTTTAATAGTCACGGTGCATGCAAGTCACATAGGACTGATTCACAAGAATTATTGTAACAGTTACTCATGGAAGAAACTAGTGAATAATGAATACATCTGAAAACTTTATTACCTTTTGGTGAACAGAGAAAAAGGCAAAATTCATAGAATAAATTATTTGTCGCAGCAAATTACTCACAGCCCCACAGAAAACTGTAACCCATTATTATTATATATACAGCGTTGTAAGTGTAAAGCAAGCAATAGAAGTGCATAAAAAAGACAAGGATACTGCCATAAAGAGCTTGTGATCAAACTCAGGAGATCAATGTATTGTAGGGAAGCACATGGAAGAAGCCAGCTTTAAAGTGAGTTTTGAAGAGTGAGAGAAACAGAATGTAGGGGGTGGTTTCAACTGGATTGAGTAACAAAGTCAAGAGTGGAAGGAGGTAGGGTGCACTGTGGCAAATGAAAGCAGAAATGTGGGTTGGGATGGTACTGGGCAGAGCCTGTAAGGTAAGGGGAGGGAGCATGAATTCAACATGAAGGAAGAGAGGAAGCCAGTGGAGGGATCTGAGATGGTCATCTGCATAGTAGGAGAAGAAGATACTGATATACAATGGAAGGCGAAAAGAAAAGAGAACAGAGAGAGGGGTGAGATTTCCATCCATTTGTTCTGTGGTTCCCCAAATGGGCTGCCTGTTATCCATGAATCAGGAGCTGCAGGATACAAAATCGGTTAGCCAATACATACCAGCAAACAAGCCCCTTTTCATGACATTTGAAGATGGATGTTGTGCATGTCACACAGATCAATTTTAGCCCAGTTAGAATAAACAGCCCAGAACAGTAGCCCAGGGATAGCTTTCTGTGCTGCTATGTAGTTTGAGGCCTAGTCCTAGCAACTGTGTATGTGCCTGTGATTTTGCCTACCCACCTGCCTGAAGTCCGAAGCATTCATGCTATACTTATCACCACAGTATCTGCATCAACCTTCCAACATCTCATAAGGTCCTTTGCTTGAAAGACATTGGAGTTGGCAGGTCTTAAAAGGAAAATGGGGGTATCTTAAGAGGTGTGGAAAACACCCAGAAAGAAAAAAACAATGATAATAAAGAGTAATTTGAAAACATGTAAATAATCAGAAAAGTGGCCTTGTGAAAAGGAAAGTATGAGCGCTTCTGATTTATCTTTCTAAAACTGTTACATTTATAATTTTTTTTTTCTGCCTGCCAGAGTGCAAACTCCACTTGGGATCTGAAACAATCAAGCTGGGCTTTTTCTGCCTCTTACATTGTGACCAGTGATAGAGATTTTGCAATATGAGCGTAGGATCATAGAATCAGCCATACGAGTTGGAGATGGAAAAGCCCTATTGGCTCTTCTAGTCCATCTCCGGCGGGCTGGTGCAGGACATGCGGGGCTGATGCGTGAGGCAGAGTTGCATTCACCTTGCCCCCCAAAAGCTGTATTAGTTCTGCAGGGTAATGAGAGTCAAATACGTTTGTCTGGAAATGCAGTAGATGTGAGTCAGAGACGGGGGGAACAGAGATGGGGCATAAAAAGGTGCCACTATTAGACAGTCATTTTTCTGATGGAATGCACTTTCAGCCATATTGCAAATGGTTCATTGGAGGTTATATAAGGTCCCACAGCAGAACCAAGGTCCTTACCCTCTGCCTGGAGTTTCATGGAAGCAAAAGTCCTGCAAGTAGTTGTCACGGGGAGCACACCTCCTCCTGCTTACCCAAACTCTAGAACATAATTTTCGAGGCTTACTCTAACCTCTTCTCTTGTTGGGCATTTTGCGGTTAGGTTCATGCACCATTCAGAATGGTAATGGAAGAAGGCAAAAATGTTTTCTACAAATTAATTCATGATAGACAAGGATAGATACCCTTCAGTCTTATTCTTTGTCCATCTTTTTTTCTATATTGCTTATCACCCTAGCAACTTAACAATTGTGGGACGAGAATTATGAGCTGTCACAGTGATTATGGCATCTAGTTCAGTGCTCTGTGTTAGCATCTGTCCTTGTAGGTACAGCATGGCCTTGAATGAGATCCCATAGTGCTGTTGAGTCTGGTTATTTTCCTGTCAGTTATTATTGCGGTTCCTGCACAGATTCCTCCTTTGGATTGTCTTATTAGCTTTCTTTTGTAGATTAACAGTATATGGAGAAGAAAATAAGAGTGGGGCTTGTGAGAAGGCTGTTTGCATACACCTTGTTAGCAAGGCTGACCGCAACCCAGCGGAGACAGATAAACAGATTTAGTACACCCACGTCTGCCTGGAACAGCAAACAACAGCTGTTTATCAGGCAGAACTCAGCTGTTGCCAGTAGGAGGTAAATAGCTTTATTCAGATGAACCTCCCATGTGTCCTTGCAACGTAGTGTTTTTGGTAGCAACTCCGGCTGCCTTATTAATTGCAAGTTAAAGTGCAAATGGGGTAGTGAAGACCAGATCAAAGGCTAGCCAGAACAGAGGTCCTAATGATACAATGCCAGGCTATATTTCATTGCTTTATATTTTAAACCCATACTGACACAGCAAGGTAGACCAAACAAAGCAGTGAGTTCTTTGTGTCTCCAAGAACTTGATCTAAGTTGCACCAGCTTAGTCCTGTGGCATTTGAAAATGTTATTTATTATTACTCCACCTGGGCCGAAAACACCACTATGCAAAATTCCCTGTGGCCATTCTGGGATGGAGGGGGAAAGTAGGATCGGCAAATATTTCCCTCCTGATCCCCAGAAAGGGTGGCCAACTGTTCCCAAGCACAAAACTGATTCTCTATTAGCTTATTACATTTTATAGAGCCATACAATTTTTTCTTAAATCCATTAAAACTGCTTGATACCAGCACCTCAACAGGATATCCTCTCCATCTACTCACTGTAATATAGCATTGATGTAAGAGTCATCACGGAAACTTGGTGGAATGAGGCTAATTAATGGGACACAGCAATACCAAGGTACAAAATATATCAGATTGACAGAATAGGTCACGCTCGTGAGGGCGTGGCCTATATGTGAAAGAAAGCATGGAGTCAAATAAAGTAAAAATCTTAAATGAATCTAACTGTACCATACAATCTCTATTGATAGAAATTCCATGCCTAAACAATAAGAATATAGCAGTAGGAATATACGGACCAGGATGGTAACAGTGATTATGAAATGCTCAGGGAGGTAGAGAGGCTACAAAGGCAGAAAACACAGTAATAATGGGAGATTTCAACTATCCTCATATTGACTGGATACATATCATCTCCAGACAAAATGCAGAGATAAAATTTCTAGACACTACAAATGACTGTTTCTTGGAGCAGCTAATCCTAGAATCCACAAGAGGAGAGGCAATTCTTAATTTAGTCCTAAATGGAGCACAGGATGTGATCCAAGAGGTGAATATAGCTGGACTGCTCAGGAATAGTGACCATTATGTAATTACATTTAACATTTTTGTATGGGGGAAAAAGGCCAAAGAAACCCACCATGGTAGCATTTAACTTCAAAAAGGGAACTACACAAAAAAGAGGCAAACTAGTTAAACAGATATTAAAAGAAGCTGTTACAAAGGTCAAACGCCTGCAAACTGCATGGAGGTTATTTAAAAACACCATAATAAAGACTCAAACTAAATGCATACCCCAAATTTAAAAGAAGAGGACCAAAAATATGTCACCAAGGTTAAACTGCAGAGTAAACAGGTGGTTAGAGGCAAAAAGACATCCTTTAAATATTGGAAGTCAAATCCAGTTTGAGAAGACTAGAAAGGAGCATAAACCCTAGCAAGTAAACTGTTAAAGTACAATTAGCAGGCCAAGAAAGAATATGAAGAGCAACTAGTTAAAGATACAAAAACTAGCAGCAATTTTTTTTAAGTTAATCAGAAACAGGCAGCCTGCCACTGGATGATTGTGTTACTAAAGGAGCACTTAAGGAAGACAAGGCCGCAGAAGAGAAGATACATGAATTCTTTGTGTCGGTCTTCACTGCAGAGGATATGGGGTAGATCCCCACACCCAAGCCATTCTTTTTAGATGACAAATGTGAGGAGCTGTCCCAAACCGAAATGTCAGTAGAGGAGGTCTTCAAACAAATTGATAAACTAAACAGTAATAAGTCACCAGAATCAGATGGAACTCACCCAAAAGTTCTGAAGGAACTCATATGAAATTGCAGAACAATTAACTGTGGTATGTAACCTATTGCTTAAATCAGTCTCTGTACCAAATGATGTGGGGGTAACTAATGTAATGCCTATTTTTAAAAAAGCATAGAGAGGTGATCCTGCCAATGACAGATTGGTAAGCCTAACTTCAGTATTAGGCAAATTAGTTGAAACTATAGTAAAGAACAAAATGATCAGACACATAGATAAACGTGATATGTTACCTAAGAAGAGCCAGACTGGGAAAGAGTCAACATGACTTTTGTAAATCATACCTCACCAATTAGAATTCTTTGAGGGCATCAGCAAGCATGTGGAGGAGGGTGATCCTGTCGATACAGTGTACTTGGGCTGCCAGAAAGCCTTTGACAAGGTCCCTTACCAGAAGCTCTTAAGCAAAGTAAGCAGACATGGGATAAGAGGCAAGGTCCCCTCATGGATCAGTAACTGGTTAAAAGATAGGAAACAAAGGATAGGAATAAAAGGTCAGTGAAAACTGAACATTTTCATAGTGGATAAAGGTGAATACCAAGGTCCCCTGAGGATCTCTGCTGAGTCGTGTGCTGCTCAACATATTCACAAATGATCTGGAAATGGGGGTGAACAATGAGGTGGCAAAATTTGGAAATTAAACAAAATTACTGATGATGGTTAAGTCCAAAGCTGACTGCGAAGTGGAGCAAATGGATCTCGTTAAATTGAGTGAATGGGTGACATAATGGCAGATGAACTTCGGTGCTAAGTGCAAAGTAACGCGCATTGGAAAAAAGAATCCCAGGTATGCATACAATCTGATGGAATTTAAATTAGCTGTTCCTACTCAAGAAGGTGATCCTGGAGTCATCATAACTAGTTCTCTGAAAACATCCGCTCAATGTGCAGCAGTACTTAAAAAAACTAACAATGTTAGGAACCATTAGGAAAGGGATAATAAAAGAGAAAATATAATACCACCATATGAATCAATGGCATGCCCTCACCTGGAATTGTGCATGTAGTTCTTGTTGTCCCATCACAAGAAAGATATATTAGAATTGGAATAGGTACAGAGAAGGGCATCAGAAATTATTAGGAGTATTGAACAGTTTCCATATGAGGAAAGATGAAAAAGACTGAAAATGTTCAGCTTAGAAAAGAGACGACTAAGGGGGGATATGCTAGAGGTCTATAAAAACATGCATGGTATGGAGAAAGTGAATAGGGAAGTGTTATTCACTCCTTCACATAACATAAGAACTAGGGGGTCACCCAATGAAATTAATAGGCAGCAGGTTTAAAACAAACAAAAAGAAGTTCTTCTTCACACCCTGCACAATCAACCTGTGGAATATATTGCCATGAGATGTTGTGAAGGCTTAAAGTATAACTAAATTTTAAAAAGTTGTAGAAGTTCATGGCAAACAGGTCCATCAATGGCTATTAGCAAAAATGATCAGTGATGCAACCGCATGCTACTGGTGTCCCATAATCTCTAACTGCTGGAAGCTGGGACTGGAAACTTCCTGTGTGTTCTCCTAGCTGTGGCCTGTTCAGGAACATCACATAGGTCATGATGTGAACAACCCATTGGTAGTTTAAATTACCCGCACCAGATCCCTGTTCCAAACTCCAGATCTTTAATCCAAAATGTGTATTTTTATAATGGAGCAAACATCAAGTCTGAACCCTCTGAACTTGAAGGTACAAAATCCAGACTTGAACTTTCCCATGTCTGGTATTTCACACTCATTTCATTTTACAGATACAGTAGGTTGGAGCTGTGAATTCTGAGCAAGACCTGGGGGATTCAGAAATGGATTTTGATTCAGTTCCAGCCATGTCACCTCTTAATTGTCTTCCCTCTAGTGTAAATAATCTCAAACGCCATCAGTCTCTGCTCACCCAAGAGCCCCTCCACCCCATACAGTATCTACACTTCCCTACATCGGACTCTTTATCACACTTCAAATATCCTTCAGATAAGTCTATATTTCTTTATAAAATGCTAGTGCAGTATCTTTGGACTTCTCTCAGTATGAGACAGCCTCCTCTTAGCCCCCTTTGTGACTGCTGTACAATGGACCAAGACTTGAAATATTTGGTCTTTCACTACACTCAAATCCTTAGTATATAGACTACAGTGATGGGCCCCATAGAAATACCTTGATAAACAGAAAGGAAGATTCTTTAATTCAATGCCATTTAAACTGTTTTTAGGGCTCTCCCTACCCAAGTGCATCCAGACATTTCAGATTCTTCTCGGTACCCTATAAACACTGAAACTAAGCCAGACCAAAGAAACCCACACGCGAACTGCTGTCCTCAACTGTCGTTTGAGAGTTCACATCAGTCATTTAGGATGTGGCTACCATCCTGTGCCTTAATGTTAGTACTAGTATTAATATCGGTAACTAACAGTTTTCTGCCCAGTGCGCAGTTATTGAAAAGGTCAATGAGAATTCTCTCCAGAGGCATTGTTAATTACAAGGCCCATTGATTATGCAATCTGTCAGTATCTCACTTCCCAAACGGGTGAGAAGACGGGAGATGGCAGCCTATAAACCTGCCTGCGAGCTTTTAATTAGCGGGTTTAATTGTATGAAAGTCATTAGGACTTTGCATTGGCTTTTTGATAAGTTGAGCAGTGCCTGCGTCATCACAGGTTGTGTTCTTCCCTCCCCCCCTGTGAAGCTGATGTGTATTGAACTGAGTCAGGGTTGATATGACGCTTGGGATGAGCACTTACAGTGGGCTGTCACCTTTCCGTCTTGGTGCCATCTTCCAGACGATTCAGTGCAGCCACCAAAAGTGCTGTATCAATTTTGTCTTACCTTCTAGATAGTCCAGCCCAACATGAAATCTGGGCACCAGAGAATTCTTCCTACTGAGTACAGATCCCTACTGCCACCTTTGAAAAAGGAGATGGAGGAAAGGATACAAAACCAACATGCTCTGGAGGAAACTGGGGGCACATAAACAGAGGGTCAAATTATGGCTGCCCCACCGTGGGAGAGAGGAGGGAGCACTTTACCACACAGAGGACAGCCATAATGGGGTTGCCTTTGGTGCATGAGCACAAGGGAGGAGTCATTAGTGCTGCCATTACCCTACCTCCTACACGGTAGGGCTCAGCTGTGGAGAGTCCATGCTGCACCTGTGCCTTCGTGAAGCAGCTGGCTCTGGTGAATGTGCTACCCCCAGTATCTGCTCCTGGCCTCCATGGCCACAATGTTTCCAGATACTGCCACTGTAGTTGGGCACCTCTTTCTCCCAGCCCAGCACCGCTCATGCCCTTGGAGCCATAAATGAGCCCTTTGGAAGCAGTGGGACTCATTCATGAAGTGATGCAGAGGCAGGAGGTGCCATCTTTTGGGTGAGAGATGAAAACGATGCTTGGGGTCCGCTGGTCATTAATCATGCCAGGGCATTTGTCCCCAAGAGAAGGCACCTAGCAGCAGATTTTCTAAGGCAATTCTGTATCTGAAGGTGTAGCTAGGTGCTTCAGTGGATTTTCAGAAGTGCCTAAGCAGGTTGGGAGCCTAAATCCCATTGATTTCAGCCAGAGCTAGGTGCCCAACCTGCTTGAAGAACTCACTAGGCACCTGTCTGCACCTTTAGGCACCTAAATACTGTTGGAAATCTGGCCCTGAGATACTGCACTGATAGGAATTTAGTTGGGACACTGCAGTTTATGCTCCTGCTCTTGAGGTCTTTATAGATCACCTATTTGTTTGTTCCCTCCTGTGTTTCACTTCATATTTTCCTTCACTTCCTTTCATAAATTAGGTCAGATCCTGCAGCCGTAACTCAAGAGCAGAGACGCACTGAAATCAAGCTGATTTTCGGTGTCAGGGAAATCATAGTGATGATGGGCCTGCTCCTCTAGGAGCTCTCACGGGAGCGAGGGCTGCAGGATCGGGCTCTTGTGCGGCATTGTGGGGTGCTATGAAACAGGTGCCACTTGCTGCCCAGAATGTCACGAAAAGTCAGTGCTTTCTGTCCTCTCAGGTCACTTTCCTTGTTTTGGCCCCCCGGGGGCCAGCCACCCAAATATCTCTCTTGAGTTTGGGGGTTTAAAGTCATCCAAAGTCTCTATGCAAAACTCACTCAAAACCGTCCGATTTCACCTGGTCTGGCATCAAAACCATGTGAAAGGGCAGCATGTCATGAAGTTGGTGCCAAAGCATACGTCATGTTCAGCTTCATTCCACATGGACCCAGAACAATGCAGGAGACTGAGCCAAAAGTTTCCTGAACCTTCCAGACCCTCTCGTTGAACCTGCTGTGAGTTTGTAGCAAAAACCTGATGAGTTTCAGGCACTTTCCTTGCAGATGTTTTACGCAGCACTAGCTCCACTCCAGAGTGGCTGCATCCCAGCAGGGGTGTGTGTGAAAAGGCAGAGAGCTTGTGAAGCCCTAGAAATGTAAATAGTTGTTGTCCATTCCCGGCATTAACCTTGATTCATTCTCCCCTCCCCATCAACCCATTCCCTGCAGATGTGCAGCATATTAAGAGAAGAGATATCGTTCTGAAGAGGGAACTGGGAGAAGGTGCCTTCGGGAAGGTGTTCTTGGCTGAGTGCTACAACCTTAGCCCCACCAAGGACAAGATGCTGGTGGCAGTGAAGGTAAATCTCAAGGGAGCATGGAGCAGAATGTAGTGGAGGCTGGGCAGCCAGGTATAGTTGGTTATTACTGTGTGGGAAGGTTAGGTGGGGGAGGTTTATCGGATACCATAGATTGTGATAAATCCATTTGATCACACAAAATTTCAGCGTTTTGTTTCAAGGTCATCTATTCGCACCAGTGCCAAAACCGCCTTTCCTTTCCTGTTGGTCTGGCCAGGCGGCACTGAGAAGAAGCGACACCACTCTGGTCTGGAAGCTAAAGCTAAGATGCAGCTGCAAAAACAATGGGTGGAATTCACCTGCCCTCTCCGAGGGACTGTGGGCCCTTCCCCTCCTCCTCCTTTTGCTCAGCCTTTTGTTTTTATCCTTTGCTGCCACTGTACGTGCTGATGCAAAGCTGATGTAAATAGGCCTTAACAAAACACGCACGCACGTACACAAATCCACAACAGAAAAACAAAAAATCCACAGACATGAAGTTTTCTGGGATGAAGTTTTCTGCAAGAACCACGTCCAGCTGAGATCTGCTCAGTGCAGCTCGTACCTGCTTGGACAGCGTGAGACAACTCCAGGCTAGATGATGTCCAACAGAGGCCATCTCAGCATGGCTTCTCCTGTCTCAATCAGCTGCTGTGTATACCCCTTTGTGAGCCTCTGGGCATGTTTGCACTGCAAGTCCAGGCCTTGGGTGGCTGAGTCTGTTTAGTGCATAAGTGTGCTTTCATATCAAGTGGCACCAGTTGGCAGATACATCATCATCCATGGTGCTAGCTGTGGCCTCATAAATCATTGCAAGTGGTTTTGAATTTGAACTGTTGCCCTACAGAAAAAAAACCTCATCTCGCTCTCTGGAAACCCAGAGACAACCTCTCCCCAAAGCTAAAGTTGTTTTAATCAACCTTTTAAGGCATTTTTTAAACTCACTTTTCCCCATATGTGCTGGCCTTGAACTGCAAGCTGCCACCCTTCGCCCTATATTACGGGATGTATAGAATAAATATACATGAGAACATGGCGAGTGCCAGGGGGTGAGCCTTGTTCCCTGTCTTGGGCCTCAGCAGCACCCAACGCTTATGCTGTATAAACCACGTATCCACAATCTCTTAGGGCTCGATTGAGTTCCATTTGCTTGTAGGCGGAAGTGGTATCTCCACTATCTCCCACTAATCTCCAGAATGCCTTTTGTCATGGTCACAAAGCATTTTACACAAGACTGACTTTGCATTCTGAAATGCGTCCAGCTTCGGTATGCAACACAACAGCTGTTTGACATCAGATTGCACAAGGACAGGAACAAATAATGTAGCTAGTTGAAGCCACCAGGGGAATTTAGGAAGCAAGTTTAGGTAGTTACGCAAAATCTGAATCCAGGCCAATGGAGCGTGACCTCGCTGCTCCTTTGCAATGTACCATGGGGTCTTCAATTACCGCAAGTAGCCAAGGCGCCCTGGTTCATGTCCAAAAACCCACCCCAGTGGCATTGCACCTCTGAGGACTGCACTGGCAGTGGTTCAGTGATGGGTTAGATGGAAGAGTGCCACCCGCGGGAGCACCACGACCGCTTCCTGCAGCACCCGGGCTTTTCCGTGGCCATCTCTCAAGTGAACACAGACAGCCTCCTGAGAACTGACTGTGATGGCAAAGAGGTGACCCCAGCAGGAAAGTTTACAGGCCTCGGTAGCACCAGCAGTTGGTTTCTCTAGATGCATGTGGGACTCCTCCTTTTTAAAATCAGAAAATCGCTTTCTTTTCCCCTCTTCATTTATTACAGGCGGGACTGGTAGCACCGCCCATCATTCAAGTTGCCCGACACTTCCCATTGTAAGACCTCGTTTTCAGTGGCTAATAATTTTGCCAGATTTTAGCCATTGAGGCTAAAGATTCCCATGCTGGGTGTTTGCCTCAGGATGAATTTTTTTGTGCGTGTAAAATTTCAACCAAAACGATTCAGCTGTGTCAGAGACTGAGGTGAGAGAAAAGGCATTGTTTTGCCCACGTTAAAAAATGCTGCTGATCTTTTGTTTGCAAAGCTCCAGAACCCCCATGCTTTGGAGCAGGAAGTGGCCTTTGTGTTAGTGATGCTCCTTTCGCTGTACCCGTGCAAATATCCACCAAATCTGGCCAAATTATCACCCTTTGAAAAATAGAGTTTTCACATGTGCAGTAGAGACTTCTTAGATTCTAGCAGCTAAATTCCTTGACAATTTCATGTACGCTGGGTAGATTCCAGCCCAGGGCTGAGCATGACTTTCCCAGCAGCTCTGGAGAGAAAGGAGACCCGATGTTTTCTGTGTTCTCAGAAATGCCCCTTCCACCCGTGGGCCCAGGCAGCGTGGAGAAGGAAGCTGCCTGATTCAAATACAGAAGGGACATGAGTCACACAGGGGGTGAGAGGAGGGAGTAGAGTGGGACAAGGAGCTGGGCAAGGAGACGGTACTGGGAGCTGGGAAGAGACATAAGAGCGGGGACGGGAGTCTGAGAACCCGCAGATGGAGGTGGATCTGAGATGGGATAAGGATCAGGGACTGGCTGGGCGAGGTGACTGGGACTGAGAAACAGTGGGGTAGGCAAAAGTAGGAGGGGAGATAGATCTGATGAGGAGCTAGGGTGCATGGAGAGAACTGGGACTGGCTGGAGAAAGAGACGGGGATAAGGAACTGGGGTTTGGGGCAGATAAGCAGTGAAATTGGAAGAACCCAGGGAGGGAGATTGGGGCTGGGGATCAGTGGCGGTGGGGGAATGGGCGACTGGAGGCCAGAGTGGGCGAGAGTGACACATCAGATGAGTAGCTGGCAGTGGGCTGGGGATTGGGACCATCTGAGCTAGGAGAGTGAGGCCGGAATGAGAGGAGTCGGGCCTGGCACTGGCGAAGCAAGGAGGGTGGAACTGGAGCGGGGGAGTGGAAAAGAGACAGGAGTGGGACAAAGACAGGGGATGGAACAGAATGGCTCACGCTTGGGGGAAACGAGTACACTTCCCTCCAGAGCCTGGAATGGCACCTGAGATTCCAGTCTCACTGTTCCTCCCGTCAATAAATATTTGTGAAACCCACTGAGAAAGTGTTCCCGTCTAGTGGATGCCAACCTGCTACTGTTACCCTCTAGCTCAACCGGCAAAGGTCTGGGCAGTGGATCTAAAGGCTCCAAGCCTGCTATCAACCATGTAGATGTCAATATGATGCCACCACAATGAAATTTTGTTTTCTCAGTTTGCCTTTTAAAAAACCTAGGAAATAACACACAAAAACTATATTGAAAGAACATTAGTAAGGTTGTAAAGTCAAGCATTCAAAAGATTGGAAATACCAGCATTAAGGTTGCCAGTTGTGCAGACAGAATAATTAATATGTTCACCAGCTTTTCTGTGGTCCTTATCACTGTATTATCTGCGTGCTTCACAAATATTAATGAATTTATCCTCACAGAGCCCCGTGAGATGAGGGGTGTTATTCCTTTTTGCCGACGGGGAACTGAGGCACTGCGAGATTAAAGTGAAAAGTACCCACACATTTTGGGTGCCCAATTTGTGATACCTTTATGCCTGAGTATTGCATGCAAAACACAACTCCCACTGACTTCAGCTGCAGCTGTGAGTGCTGAGAGAGCTGCAACTCAGACCCCAGGGTCTCAGGTATGGCATTTGGAAGATTCGGAACGCACAGTTAGTAACCCACTGTGTAAAGTTTGGTTTGAGTGACGTGCCCAGCATCCAGAGGAACTCGGTGGCAGAGGCAGGGATAGAAGCCAATTGTCCAGGACAGCATTCAATATCTTAACCGTGAGACTGGCCTTTCTCTTCCTGAAGTCTCTTGCCTCATTCACTACACACCTCATCATCTACATTTCCTAACATTTAAATGATTCTCTTTGCAAACTTAATGATATTCCTTTAAGATTAATATCCAGTCCCAATATGGGGTGGGAGGAAAGGATGATTGAAGGGGGAGGGGAGCTATTTTCCTGAGAGGGCGTAGCAGCAATACTATAAAGATATTAAATGACTAAAAGTAATCGGGTGCCTGAGATGAGGATGGATGTTTTGCCATTTGCACAGTGTGACTGTCATCCGTCTAAATATCCCTAGGTGCTTATCCTTTGAGGGCAGAGAATTAAAATGAAATTATGCCATGTGTGGAGTGGGTGTAGGGCGGGGAAAGGAACAAAGAAGAGTGGCATCCTGCTTGGATAATAACTGGTAGAGATCAGTTCAGAGGAAGAAGCATTAGGAACAGAGCACTTGCCACTTAGCTAAGGTCAGTGCCTAGCCGGACAAAGCTGCAGAACAGGCTCCAGCATCTCCCGTGATAGATCCACTTCCTCAAGACCCTGCCAATGAGAAGGCGCTTCCTAAAGGCAGAATACGCTTCCTATGTCTCATTTACCGCCAAGCTCTGCTGACCTTCCTCTTACTGTTAGTGCCTTTGAATTCCAGCAGTGAGTAAGATGAGCAGGTCTCACCCTTGGTTCCCAGTTAGTCATCTCAGTTTACAGACAGACAAGAGGAGGACTAGGTTTTGTGGTAACTGCATTATTGGGGTACAAAATTGCCCTGACAGTTGCTCCAATGACATCATTACACGGACATATATTGGCAAGCAGACAGCAGAGCTCTTGGTAGGGTGGGCACCAAAGAAGACATGATTTCAAAGGATACTGTTAAGATCAAGTGGCACTGAATCTGACCTGCCTTTTTCGATGCGTAAATGTTTGCAGTCCATGCATTGGTGATGATTCCCCCCAAATGTCTGGTCTCTTTTTTCCAAATTAATTGCTAGCAAGGCAGCCCTCACAAAATACCCTACAACAACAAAGCAGTGTCCAAACCAAACCTCATAAGCAGCTGTACAATAATAAATAATATGTATAGCCCTGCACTCACGAAGAACCTTACAGTATACTCAAGAAATATATACAGTCAAATTCTCCTAGCGACCCGACAATAACAAGGGTATGCACGCCTCCCAGTGCATGTAAGCTACCCTATAACAGCAAACTGGTGCGCTCAAATGTGCTAAAGGAGACATTTTTGGTAAGGCTGCAGATTTCAGCATCGGTCTCTCTGGGAGCTGTTATAAACAGCAGGGAATAAAATCATGCATTTAAAAATTATGAGAAAAGACTTGACAATGGCCTTCTCCAGAATCCTCACAATAACTGCATAGCCAAGCAAATCCAGCTTCAGAATAAAGGCGGTGTAGCCAGCTATTTCAAAATAAAAGACAGCTAGAGGGGACTGGCCGGCACAGGAGCTGAGTAATAATGAGATACTGAGCCTTTCGCCCCTAGCTCGCCAGCAGAAATCCTGCCCAAGTAGGTAGTAATTGGAAGCTATTACTGTCTGAGGGCTGTTTGCTGCTCTCTGTGAAATGAGTTGGGGAATCTCACTGAGTGCCAAGTGGGCTGCTGCCCACATAGGAAGAAACTCCATCCTATTGGGCAGCAGCTGTCCCTTGTCGACAGGCTCGGCTGAACTGAACGGTGCCATGGAGCCTTACCACCTTTCCCGACCCCTACAGCAGGTGCCTCCAGGTCCGGGTTGAGGCACACAGGCAGGCAGTAAAGGCCCCTTTGACAGCACTGTGAGAAGACCGTGAACTCGGTGATGGGTCCCACAGCAAAGCCCCAAACCATCAGGTGTTTAGTGGGATAGGAGCAGGATGTCTCAGGAAAGTGAAGAGGTCTGTGACGTTTCTAGCACCTGCTGGTATGACACTGTAGATTAATGGGAGGGAAGGCAAGCTAGTCCTTCTAAAATCAGTAGAGACTTGGGCACTCTTGGATGCCCCCCTCAGTGTCAGCTAGTTACAGGAGGTGGGTTGCTCAGTTCTGCAGTCAGAGCTTGGAACTGGAGCCAGCACTCCAGGGTTGTCTGTCCAACTTTGCCATTGACTCACTTTGTGGCCTTGGACAACTCACTTCTCCTCGCTGTTTCTCCATCAATCAAATGGGGCTAGTGAACCTGGTTTGTCTCACAGCGGGGCTATGAGGCTTAATTCATACTGGTTTGTAAAGGGTTTTGAGATCCTCATGCAACAGGCAAAGTCGTATCATTCTGCAGAATCCTGTATCCCCAAGAACCCCATGCTGGAGAGATCAGGCCTTGTCATTCTGACTCACACCTTCCCAATCCTGTTTGTGTGCTCCCCTCTTCCAGGCTCTGAAAGATCCCACTTTGGCAGCCCGCAAGGATTTCCAGAGGGAGGCAGAGCTGCTCACCAACCTGCAGCATGAGCACATTGTCAAGTTCTATGGGGTCTGCGGTGATGGGGACCCTCTCATCATGGTATTTGAATACATGAAGCACGGGGACCTGAATAAGTTCCTAAGGTAAGTGTGAGCTGACTGCTGAGAGAGCAGAGCAGGCCAGGGGCTACAGAAACCTTTCTCCTCTTGGTCACTGCTTTGAATCCAGGCCAAGCCAATAGTGACTAAGGGCATGTCTACAGTGACAAATTTGCCGCCGTCAGATTGATTTCTTGGGATCGATTGAGTGGAAATGAAGACCTGCTCGATGGATCCAGAAATTGACGTAATAAATCCACCCCCAGAAAAAGAGTAATGCTGTGTTGACGGGAACGCATTTCCCATTGGTGCAGCATAGTGGAGAAGGTGCGGCACAAACTTTAGGCAGTTGATGGAAGATAGGCAAGCTACGCTACATAGCTTGCGTATCTCCCTTTGACTGCCGCTGAATTTGCCGGTAAGTGTAGACCAGGCCTAGAAGTTGTTATTGTCCAGTGACTACTTGACCTGTGTAACATTAGTTGGTCATTCCCAGTCCAGCTTCCAGCAGACGGGGATCACCACTGGACAGCCACTCCCACACGTGGCACTAACTGGCTCCTTTGCTGGCAGTCTCCATGGAGAGCCATGCAGGCTGGACTTCCTTCTTATCCCGAGAGAGCATCCATCTGGTCAGAGCAGGCTTGAGGCAGAAGGCAGCCTGGGGAGAATGCTGTGGAGAGAGAGCTGCAGTCTGCAGGGCTGGTGAACCAACACCTTCCAGCGGCTGTGAAATTCCCATGCAAAACCACACCAAGGACTGAACTTTCTCTGGTGTGTAGCAACGAGGTTTTACCCTCCTGCTGTGGTGATGCCCTAGGCCCCCATCCCTGTGGAGTCACGTGGTGGGCAGTGTGGGGCATTGGAATACCACGAGCTGCTTTCAGATCCCTGATGTACCCCAGCGCCAGTTTTACCAGGGATGGGAGGAGGCACCAGCCTAGTTCTCGGGATAGGAGGGCTCCAAGAGACACTAGGGCCAAGGGAACACCCCACAAAGCTCGGGGAGTTTGGAGAAAGCCTGGACCCCCCCGAGCCTGATTCACTAACGCAGCTGTGCTGCCAACCTCACCAAGGGGATTAGCCAGAGAGAGGGCAGTCCTGGGAAAGGCAGGCTGCCAGATGGAACCTCTCTCCCTTGGGCAGTCAGCTTGGGCAGAGCTGGGAATTGAGCCCTGCGCATACGCTGGGTCCTTTGTGTAGCCAGCCCAGAGGCGCTGGGCGGAGAACTGGAGTCAGGCGTGAAGGTCTCTACATCAGATAAATAGGGCCTGTCTTTTGCTTGCTGCAGAGGATCCCCTGAGGGAACTGGAACGGGAACCCAGCCATGCCTCCCTTTGCTGTAACAGCTCACAGTACCGTGGGAGGAGCCATCATTCAGGCAGGGCATAAATAACAAAGCCCAGGCCCCGGCCAGTTGTGTCACTTAAAATCCCACAGTGCATTCCCTCAAAGAAGGGGAGTTCGCTCCCAGACAATGTCCAAATCTCAAGATGGATAATAACCTTCTTCTTTAATTTCACCCATCAGTTTCAATTGGCCACCAGCTCCTTCTTCGCTGTCTGCCTTAAGTCCTTATGTAGCTTTCCTGTGTGCTGTGAAGTAGCTGCTGCATTCCACACCAGCAGTGGCTGCACTTCAGTGCTGGTTAGGGTTCAGGCCTGGCATGAGAAGGCCTAACTAAGTACCACTGCCCTCAGCAGACACTACCCCAGGTCAGCCAGGGGCCGAATGTGCCCCTGTCTCTGAAGCGCCTGGGGTCAGCGACATAGCAAAGCGTGTAGCAGTGTCCTGCATGCCTTGCCATGGTCCTTCTCCCTGCGGGAGCGGGCAGGAGTTCGCTGTGGCCTACTTCACCCAGCGCTAGCTCGATAACTGTTCGCTCCCAGAACCTGAGGTGCGGTGGCTGCTCTCAGGAGATAATCAAATGAACTTGTCTGCGTTTTAACTATACCTTTCAATAGAAATGGAAAAAGCAGTAAAATGGGAGAGGGCTCACTTTAGCCTGGGCTTCCCACAGATAAGCACCATAAATAAAAGTCCCCCGTTTTTTATTATGCCTCATTGGGCCTCTCAGAGAAAACAGTGAACAATAAAGGTGACCGATGTGGCAAGGGGAGTCATTTCAATTTACACCTGCCAGCTGGGCTGGGGATTGATTGCCACAGGGTGGTCTCTCTTCATACTTCACTCCCAGCCCCTCACGCAGCCTGGCTGCTCCTGACGTCACTGGTGGCGGCAGATCAGACATGTCAGGCCACCCTCAGCCCTGTCAGGAAATACAAAAAGGCCTGCTGCAAATTGCAGTGTCCTGGCTGATAAAAGGCCAGCGTTGAAATGGCAGCTCCCTCCGAAAGAGCCTGTCAGGGAGAAGGGTAAACATCTCTCTCCAGGGACCAAGGGGGTCTCCTGAGCTGACTTACTGGGGAGCCTGAGAGTACACGAGAGCTGCTCTGTACGACAAGGCTGCAGAGCCCCTGCTGTGCACATACCATTGGTGGCTGCTCTGGGTTTCTATGGTGTTCAGATATCCTCTTTCCCTCTGTGTTTACTGCGTTTGTCTCCCTCTCTATGCCTAGCCATCGAGAAAGACAGCGAGAGAGAGCATGTGTGTGTGTGTTAAAATCAGAGCTTGGGTGGTAGCAACAGCTAGAGTTAAGGTTATTTTAAAATTTCCATTGTAAACCCCTATTTGCAGTCGCCTTTAATTTTCCTCTTTTATTAAATACTCCAGACTTGCTCCCTGCTCAGAGACAATTGTTTCTTGGACATTTGTGTAGCCTTTTGATTATACATGTGTGTAAAACCAGAAGTGTGGGTGGTAGCAACAGCTAACGTTAAGGTTACTTTAAAGTTTCCATTGTAAACCCCTATTTGCAGTCGCCTCCAATTTTCCTCTTTTATTAAATACTCCAGACTTGCTCCCAAAGTAGCAGTTGTATAATTTTTAACAGCTCTAGTGTCCAAACAGCTGGGAGCAAAAAGAGACAGTGCTCATTGAAAAGAAGGGATTTCTGCCCCATGCTGACACAAATCTCCATCACATACACATGAACTGCAGTGTTTTATCATCACTGAACAAACCCCTCCGATGGACTGAGAATCTGCCCAGTTTTACAGTCTCCAGTAAACCGAAGACCCACTCTCTGAGAAAACGACTGACAAATCCTTCTTCTCATGCTCTCTGCAGCTTTCTCCATAGAACTGGATGCACTGTTGTCACTTATACTAGTCTCATTAGCCTGTTGACACTACCCTCTCTGGGACCATCCCAACCACCAGGAGGGAAGAAAGGCTTCTCTACATTAGGACAATAGGTTATATTTAAAAGGATTTTAACTAATTTAGATTCTAGTGTAAGCACAGTTTCACCTTTTTACAAGTGTTAGCTCGTTGTGGGTAACTGTGCATCCCTCCAAGACAGGTCATGTTTAACACGGTCACTGGTCAAGATCAGTTTTCCTTACCTAGACAGGGCAAAAAGAGGTTTCCTTGCTGCCTGTCTGTTTGGAGTTGGATTGAGCAGGCGGATCTAATAGCAATCTAGAAACACATTGCTCACTTCCAGACCCGCTCTACACCAGAAATATTACTTCTTGCTGACAACAGGTGTCAGCCGCAGTTGAGCCTTAATGATCAGAGTCCAACTGCAAATGTAGACCCGAGCCAGCTGCGTTCCCCGCTGTGTCAGACACCATGGTTTGTTCTGGCCTATGTTTGTAGCTAAGCTGTACTCAGCACCAGCTCAGCTGCACCTGCTGCTGACATCTGTTGTCAACAACAGTTAATTTTCCTGGTATAGAACAGGTTTTAGGATGCTTAAATAAGACATAAATCATTCATCTTATATACTCTCTGCAGTAATCCCTTCTCGCACTCTGCAACATTTCCTAACAAGTTCTCTCAGCCCACAGATCCTCTCATCATTCCTCCTTCTTTTTGCAACTAGCCCCAGTATCTTTGCCATTTTTCTAACGCCCAGCCCAGCTCATTCTCTCTGCAGGATCACCAGCCCTCACCCTGTGCTGTCTGCAGCATTCCTACCTCCAGCCTCCAGCTCTCTGCAACCTCTTCACCTCTGTCTGCAGCACTCTGTGCTCCCTAGTGCCCCCCATAGAGTTCACCTTCTCTTTCAAAGCTCCTCCTGCTGTCTCGTAGGGGAGCTTTAGGGTTGTATTTGTGGTGGCAGGTAGGCAATAGGCAATTGAAGAAGTGGCGTCTGAAAAATGGAATCTGCTGAACCTGAAATATCTGGACACTAATCCCAGAGCTCGCCCTAGAGTGTGGCCGAGCAATTAAGAAACAGGGACAAACAGTTCTGATCTTGTGGTGGGGATGGTTAACCCTGTGTAGGGAAGGAGGAACACCTTTATAAATGCAGTTTCAATTTGCTAGCTCTCTGCAGGGCTACTGTGGATGATGGGGGTGAAATGCCAAGAATCATTTCAAAGCGAGTGGTATGAAAGCCCCAGAGGAAACGTTCTGTATCTAGTCAGGAGGAAGAAGGTCACCGCAAAATCTCTTGCTTTTCCCTAAATATGAATGTTTTTGCTATTCCGCCTCCACACAGGCAATCAGAGGGCGACCTCCAGCCGGGGAGAGACATCGCGGTGGAGGTAGTGTGGCAAAGACAGGCTTAGTACGTGAGGGGAACTGGGAGGGCAGGGCAGCAATGAGGCTGACCTTGCGTTCCAACCTCGAATGCACTTGTTCCATATACATACGCCTTGTGCTGCCCACGATTTTCCCTGACTTTGCAGGGTCGAATCCCTGGCAGCCTCAGCTGCTTCTGTCCAAGCTCACAGATTCCAGGGCTGCCTCAGGGTTAGAGTTGGGTATCAAACGTATTTGCAGGACATAGGGCTCTGACCTGGCGCAGCCCAGGAGCGTGTGACATCTGAAATTAAGCAGAGACCCCCTCACTCAGTGGAACGTCATCAGGAGCGGAAGACATAGGGGGGGTTGGTGGGATGGAGTTGGGTGGGAAAAGGGAAGCCTGTTTGGGGAGTAGGAGGCCGCTGGGGAGCCAAGGAATGGTGGGATCGGAAGACAGGGAGATACCTGAATATTTGGAGAAGGTTTTATGGGGGCAAAGTTAACTGAACTGAACGACTAGATCTTGTGGGGTTCATGTTTGTTTTATCTCCATCTTCCCACATAGAGGCCAATCTTCCCTGCACATAGAGGCCAACCATCCAGGCGAACTGGGAAGGTCTCAGAGTTGGGGCCCAATGCCCTGATTCCCGGATGAATGGAGATGGTTTGAGTTCCCTGCCACGTGATTGTTCAGATATCCATTTCTGTGCTCTTTACTCTTCCCCCTTGCAGGGCACATGGCCCAGATGCTCTGATCCTGGTGGATGGGCAGCCTCGACAGGCCAAGGGGGAGCTGGGGCTGTCCCAGATGCTGCACATCGCTAGCCAGATTGCTTCTGGAATGGTCTACCTGGCCTCCCAGCACTTTGTCCACAGAGACCTGGCAACCAGGAACTGCTTGGTTGGAGCCAACCTGCTGGTGAAGATTGGAGACTTTGGGATGTCAAGAGATGTCTACAGCACTGATTACTATAGGGTAAGGCAGGTCCACCAAACGCGTCTGAAGGGAAAAGCAGAGGGAGGCTAAGAAATGCTAATCAGCCACCAGAAATACTGACTCACGCTGAGTCGTTCATTCCTTCACCCATGCTCTCATGAACCCTAAAACACATACCCAGGCAATTGCCCATGACTCACTTCCTTGCACACACACACTGACTGGTATACACACACACACACATACATGTACTCTTTGTGTCTTGTCACCTACACCACCGTACACATTTATAACTCATATACAAATGTACACTCATGCACTTACACACATTCACTTAGTCTTTTACATGCTCAGCCCTTTCTGTGATGCGCACAGGCTCATCACTTTCCATTTTACACACACACACACACTGTGCGGTTTTAGATTCCTCTCTTTATTTAAAAAAACAAAGCCATTGATACATTAAAGGGAATCCAAAGGAGGGTGACAAAGCTGATTAAAGGATTGGAGGCTGTGAACTGTAGAATGAGATTAAAGAAATTTAATATATGGGTGTTAAAGAAAAGGTAACTGAAAGAGTGACTGATAACTGCATAAAATATGGGAGAGAAAATAATAGCCAATTTAGGTTTGACCATAGGACTCTTTTTCAACAGGAACATTATTTAGAATTATTTGGAATAATTTGCCAAGGTAGGTTGCTCAGGCCCTGTCATTAGAGACATTCAGCAGGAGACTAGATAACAAAAACCTGGGATACATTCAGAGGCTAATCTTGCACTAGTTGCTGGAGATTGACTCAATGACTCAGGAGCTTCTTTCTAGCCTTGTCTTCTGTAATTTATATTTACACATTCCTCTGTTCTTACACATAGCCGTATGTTGCTCTGCAGTGCCCCATCTGGCTGAGATAGGAGTTTTACTGATTGTCTCTGAAGGAAGTTCTCCCCAGTCCTCCTCAGCTGTGGAAATTTGGTTTTGAATTGGGTGTTTGGGGGGAATCCTAGAGAGGATTCACCACCCCACCCTCCACAAAAAAAATTTAAAAAAGAGTTTTTCAGGATAAGAAATGGAGCTACTGCTGAAGGGCACGTTCTGGGTTTGATTCATTTCAGATTATAATGTAAGTGTCTGGTTCTGCATAGCTGGATGCTGATTCTCCACTTGATTTCTGTCAGAGACAGTCACCTTGGGACAGAGTGACCCATGGTGATGTTGTTCTAAAACAACATGAGGTAGGAGCTACCTTGTGGGAGTTGGAGGGTGGATATGGACAAGGGGATCGTGACAAATGGCATATTCAGTGAAATCTCCTTTTCCACTCAGAACTTCAGCTCCTCTCAGTGTTTAATTCCCAATCAAGGAATGAACTGATGCTCTGGAAGGAAAAGCCAAGTTTGGGGGAAAAGTTCTGAACAGAGCGATTGAGCAGTGGCCAAGATGGAGATGGGTGAGGCACTGTCATTGCAGAGATTTCAAGAACCAGACTAGATAAGAAGTTAGTTGGCATGGTGTATGGAGGAGTCTTGCAGGATTTGGAGTAAGATGAGCTATCAGTGACCCAGCTGGCATTATCTGACTCTTCTCTTTATAGCTGTAGAAAAAATATGTTCCATCTAACTACATTTTTGAAAACCCCAGTAGGGTTTCTGTAAGTCATCAATGTAGCAAGATTGCTGTCTTCCCACTAGTGCTGTGTAAAGGGAGTCAGAACTGCAAAGAGCTTTGTGTATGAAGGGACTGTACTGGGCTTTTTTCACTCTCTGTGCCGTGGTCCTGCCTGTCTGCTCTCACATTTATGTCTCTGTTGACTGAGGGGGTAGAAGATAAATCACTCCCTTTTTGACCAGAGTCACCGCACACTCTCTCCTGCAACGTCTTTTGATGCCGTCCCTTAGCCAGCAGGCCATGTCTCTCTCATAGCTGGGAGTCCTAACCCAGGAGTCCTGACCCAGGAGTCCTAACTGCTCTGTCCTCTGCTCCAGCCTTCCCCTCAAACTGTCCCTTCCCCCCCACCCCACCTAGCAAAACACCGTTCTTTGACTTGCGTTGGTGGGTTTGAATTGTGTGGAGGAATGCGGTTTGTAAGTGGCACTCGGCATTGCTGAGCCCCCTGCTAGTAGCAGTTGCCACCTTCCCGGGCAGAAAGCTGGTGATGACACCAGTGGTATTGGATGGGACTCTGGAGCCCTAGTATTAGGGACTGTGAGCCACTAACCATTTGGCTCTATCCCTGGTGTCAAGTGTCATTGGCTTCTCTTGCAAACCTGGGCAAGGGAAGCAATCCTGTTTAGCAACAATTGTGCTTCTGGACCCTGAATGTGTCTTAGGAGTTTCAGTCCTATCGTCTCTTGCATTAAAACTGGACCTTTTGGGCTTCCGAGCTCCCCTGTTCCTGCGGCTTATGCCCTGCATGAAGGGCTATTTGACCTCTGTTCTGGTCATCACAAATGGTTGCTGTTGAAGCAACACAGACAGAGAGCAAGATCCCAAGTCTGATAATCAAAGTATATGGAGCCACAAGGATGTGACTGATGAGTTCAGCCTTTAAGTTTCCCCTTTGGGTATGGTACCAAGCAGAGGGGATAGCCCCATAGTCAATTCCCTGAACCAACTTCTCTATGGCCCTGCAGGATCCTGGAGCAAAGTTCTCTCTCAGGTGATTTCTGTAAAATACTGTGTTGTGTATCCAGGCTGAGGCCCCAAAAGAATACTGTAATTTATCATTTTCTGAGAATGCTGTGAAGGATTCCATGTGAAAGCTGACATGATCTGACAGGTCTGCAGTACTCTGAAGTCTGTGGCTTACTTAAATGTGTTGGGTCTGTGTGCTTGCCCTCTCCCAACACTGCTGAGTGTGGATAACTAGGAGCATCCAATGCGGGACTGCATTCCAGGTTCGGGGTTAACTCCTAGCCGTTTCTTTTCTTTTCCATTTTTAATCTTTTAAAACAAAGAGAAAGCACCATCTGGCTCATGCATAAGTAGGATGCTTTACAAAGGTGAACTGCTTAATTTCCTGTTACACATTTGGATACAGAAAACAAACATTGATGTAACAAAAGCAACGGAGTGATTTGTTCTCCCTCTCTCCATGTTCAATCTGAAGACAGATGTGTCCTTTCCCACGCGGATCACTTAGGAATCCCATCAGCTCTTGCTTTTAAACCTGCTTTGACAAGACAGTTTCTTATGGGGATGGGGAGGAAGTGTTTTTTGGCAAGTCTGAAAAGATGAGAGATAAAATCTTTGATTAGAAAGTGAGGGAAGATGGAAGGGTGGGACAGGGAGGAGCAGAATCCTAAAATCTGTGTGCATTCCACAGAATTGAAGGAACATTTTTGAAAAACGTTGTTTAATGTTCCATTTCATTTTGGGTTTTGGTCCCTGTGGGAATAAAGAATTGAATAGCTGCATATCGGTGAGAAAAGATTTTTTTTTTTAATTTCATGAATGGAGTCTTTTTCAGAAAAGATCCAGGACTGCGGTCAGGGAGAGAGGGTCTTGCAGGTCAGGATTTAGGTGCAACAGATCTATGTGGGGAGCCCAGGACTGGAATAGCAGGGATTCTGCAAGTCAAAACGGAGATGCATCAGCAGAGTTATGTGCAAGGGCTGGAACAGCAGTGGGTGTAGCAGGTCAAGACTGACAGAGGTAGGGGTGGGCAGGAATGGAAAAGCAGAGGGTGCTCCAGGTGTGGATTGTGGTTGGGTCCCAAGAAGTAGGTGACACACACTCACTCACACCCACTCACACACTCCTCTCTTAGGCACTATCTCAGAGAAAGATCGCAACTCGGCACATGCCCTTGCAAGTGTTGATGGGATGATGAATCTCCTCAGTGAATTCACTGGGTTCCTAAAAAGAGAGAGAAGCGATTGTAGTGTCAGGAATACCCCTGGCAACTGAAGGGTCACTGGTGTTTTAATGAGTGGTGAATTGCCTTTCTAACAGTTCAGCTTGAATTAGATGCTTCACCGGTGATGTGTGAGCCCCTCAAGTCTGTAAAATTTGGCTGGAAATGTTGGAAGACGATACTTTCTGGTGATATTTTGTCATTGGCCTGGTGGGTTGTGGCCAGAAGCATGGAGGGGCAGGAAAATGAAAAGTTAAAAGAATTTATCCCGGTCACCTTTGTGGCTCAGAATTAATATGAGCTCTGGATGAAAGCTCAGGCCATTTCTCATTTTTCATCCCCTCTCCGACTTAAATGAAATACTTTCTGCTTGGCGCTGTTGTTTGTGCTTGCTAGTACTGGTCGGAGGCCAGGGGAAGGGTGACATTTCTAAGTCTTTGGAAGAGAATCTTGGTCCTCGGTTCTCTGTAGCCAACATCCAATGGTGCTCAGCTACTGTGGCTATGACAGCAGGAGTGAGGACAAAGATCCAATCAGAGTAAGGGAGTTTGGTAGCATGGAAAGCAGTGAAAGCTCGTTATGACATCATTCCTGGTATAGCAACACTGGGCAGAGCTCAGTCCCCATCATTATTCAGTTCTGGTAAGAGTTTCAGCTCTAATCTAGCCATTGGCATTTCTCGCACATCGGTTCCCGTGCTATTTTAGTACTATGGGATCCTTCATGAATATAATGTCCCTGTTCTCTTTTCCCCTACCGCTTTGGGACTTTGCTGTATTCTCCATCTCCAGGCCTCAGGACGGTGGTGGGCATTCACTGTGGGGCTGTTAGCACTAAGAAAAATGCCCAGATACAGCACGGCAGGGCCAGCAGGCAGAGTGCCACGCCCTGCCCCAAGTTTGGATGTAATATCGCGTCCCAGCCAATCCCCAGAAGAGTTACAAGGTTTTACTGTACCTGTATCTCAAAGTTATTTTAAAATGGACTAGTGCTTAGAGCTAATCCGACAGCCTTCCCCTCTTCGAAATCTGCCGCAAGTTTACTGGGCAACAGTGGGGGAAATGGATATGGCACCCGCCCCTCTGTCCTTACTTTATTCCATTTGACTAATGCTAATTAGCAGAGCGCTAACCCCCTTTCCTCGATGAATACTGAAGAAATAATGGTCCGTGAAATACCAGCCACTTCTCACTAGGCATTGCTGAAGGGTGCTCCACTCTCCTCCCTCTTGCAGTTCTTCGAGGAGACTTCCCTGAAGCAAATGGGCTGGCACCAGAAGCCTGTGCACGACACTGTGTGTGTGTAGGAACTCGGCAGGCCCCTCCCTCCACATCCCAGTTTGAGACACTGAAACCAGTCACTTCCAAAATGTCTGCCCCAGTCCACCCTTGCGGACGTGCTATACCAACGCGTGCAGCCCGCACCACACATAGTGCTTCACCGTGGAGCGCTAACGCTGACTAATTGATCTGAGTCACGCCTCCTCTCTGTCCTTCTGGCTCCCCTTCTGTAACATGGACATGATAAGACGATTTACCCCCTGGTGGTGCTGGAAATTTGAATGTCTGTAAAAATGCTTTGAGAGCTGCAGATGAAAGGAACTAGGAGCAGGGCAAAGTATTCCGATTAATTAAGGACTTCCCATAACAGAGGAGACGCCATGGCAGAGTGTGCACTAGATTCACACACAGAAAGAGTCATGAGCGCTGTCGGGGACGTTCAGAGCTATAGAAGGTGCCTTTGAGTAACAGAAGGGTACCCTGGAGACCTTCAGAATAGATCCAGATGTGCCTTCAAACTGATTGCCAGAGACTTGCAATGAACTTGGCCAGATAATGGAGACCTCCACTACTGGGAGGAATGTTTTTTCCTTGTAACTTTGCATCCTTTTAGGGAGCTCTATGCAAGCTCATTCTCCCCACTTTAATACCTCTCTATCTGAGTGCCAACATCAGTCCCCAGCCTCCCAGATGGAGACTGGGTGGGACTCCCATCAGAGTACACCCATGCTGCTTCTTACTCAGCTGGTGCACAGTATTCAAGGTTTGGCGTGCTACCTACTCAGAGCACCAGTTCCTGCTTACAATCAGAAGTGAGAAAGCAGGACTGGGGGTCACCCACTCGTGATGAGTTTGGCAGGGGAGACTCTTGTATGGCAATGCAGGATAAGCATCCCTGGACCAGCCTCACTGGGTGGTTTGTGTGTCTGTGTGTGCAGGAAAAGACTGCACAATATTAAATGTGTTGGTCTTTGATATCATTCCGGCTCCTATAAAACCTCTGCAAATTGAATTCACAGTACAGTTTATCATCTCCTGAAAGGAAGATGTAAGAGCAGCATTTTGTGTTTTATCCAGACTCTTTTCCCCGCCCTCCTCCAACCCCCACTTTTACATGAATGGGGAAAAAATTGTAAAGGTTCTCTCTCCCTCTTTGATATAAGAGCCCTTCACAAAACAGTGTGAGTGCAGAGGAATTAATCGGGGCATTTAGATTGTGTTGTAATTCATGGCATTTTCTCAGGAATGGAAATTACCCTAATTCTCCCCTCACCTGGCCCTCAGCCCACCCCACTCTTCTCCTCCCTCCACCTGCCCATGTCATGGCTGGGTTGCTGTTTTGATGTATACGCTGTTCATTTAATTTCCGTAATGAGAGGGATGTGGCTGGCTAAGACCTCTCACCGGTCTAGTGATGTCTTCTTTGAAGCACACAGAAAAAAGGGGACTGTGAAGAATAGTCTAGCGAAACTAGCGAAAACTCCAGCCCGCCAAACAACTAGTGAAAACTCGAGCCTGCCAACCACACCAGGGGTTTTGACCTCTGCGCTAGCATCACCACCAGCTCAGGATTTATGCCACCAGACCCTTCGGTCATCACATTGTCAGGAGTGGATGATGCGCGTAAACTGGTTCGGATAAAATGAGAACCAACCTGAACCTTCACCCACAGCGTCAGTGGAACTCCAAAACTTTATCCAGAGCTCAAACTAAATCCAGGCCCTTGTGCCTGAGGTCACCACATCCCTCCAGCTTCCCTAGAGCTAAGTGGACTCCCAGAGCTAACCAAACTCTCACACTGTCACTCATTGCTAACCAACGCTTGAGCTTTCAACCAGAGCTCAATGCAGCTCCCCAAAATCTTCATCAAGAGCTTGAACTGAGGTCTTAAGCCTTCACTCATCAGTGGAGCTAAATTTCAGACATGTGGTGACTTCAGAAGCTGTCCAGTTAGCTTTATTCCATTTTCTCTTCCTTTAACTTGTACCCTGCCCTGGCACCTCCTGTTTGCACAAGACATGAAAGCATCTGGCCATGGTGTAAAAGCACATTCGCTCAGCATGAAGTGACCAAAAACCAGCAAATACAGGAAGTCTCCCACGATACCCTGTTCTCATGATCTCTACACCAGTATGGTCTGGAGAAATTCCAATCAGCTGTGGGTAATCAATCAAAGGCGGACCCATATGAGTGAAGGGCAAACCAACACCAGTCCATTTTGTTCAACACAAAGAAATCCAGATGATTGTCCAAATAGCCCATGCTTCTTGAACCTGCACAACTGTATTGCGAATTGAGAGACAGCAGGCTTTCTGGTGAGATTTCAGGGTCCTCTCCTGCTTACCCCCGCTCAGATTCCAATTATGCTTAGCCACTAAGGGCTGGATTAGCGGCTGTAGCCAGTTTTTGCTGGGTGAAGCAAACAAATCTAGGGGCAAAGGGAGCTGTTGATGGCTCCCTGATCCTAGAGCTGGTTTTCCTCCAGCCCCATCATAGATTAGAGAAGCCATAGAGCCTGCTGTAATCTATGCTGGCCAGCTGTGGCCCCCAGTGGATAACTATCAGCTGGAGATTGCTGGAGCAGAGTTTGCTCTAGCCATGCCATTCCCTATCTCTCATATGCCAAGGGCTGCCCGGAGAACACTTCAGGAACTAGATATATGCCTAGGGGAAGCCGCAGATAGGGAGTTCTGACCAGTGTCTGGTCCCTTTGTGCCACCAGAACCATGCAAAGGGGAGGGAACAGGCTGGAAAAGCTGACCCTAGGGTGGTACCTGGATATTACAGTGATGGCTTCATTTTTAATGACAGACAAGAAGGATGAGAAATGTGTTTCCTGAGCATTTGGATACTTCCACTTATAGCTGCAGGTGGCACCGGAAACGACAGAGAAGATGAAAAATAATTCACGTGATAGTTTAAAAAAGCTTTTGTCATGTTCAGGGAAATGAGTTAAGAATTGGATGTAGCAAGTCTCTCTCCTCCACCTGTGCTGCACCCATATTCTCCACTGCTCCCCAGTTGCTCAGCTGCCTCCTCCTGCTTGCTCCTCACCCTTAATGTTGTGACATCTGCATTCATCTCCATGGGAGTGCCTACAAGATCACGAGCAGGAAGGGGCAGCAGAGGAAAAGGGTAGCGAACTGTCTTTTCACCACAAACACATTGGTGATCAGCAAGGGAAGGGGAGGTAGAGAATTCATGAGAGTTTAATGGGAGCTTGGTAAATTATGTCTCGGCTTGATTTTTTTTTTTTTTTTATAAAGTGTTGAGCAATGCAGCGGCTTTGTAAGTGGATAGATTTGAAGGTTTCCTCCGGTGCAAAAGGCCTTTCTCAAAGACAAATTGAAGATCTAGCAATGAAAATTAACATACAAATATCTTCCACATCCTCTGTAATTAAGATATTTGCATGGGAAGAGAACATGTTTCTCCTGACTCCTGCGTGGCCTGAATTCTCTCTCTCTTCCCCCTCCGTTTCCTAATCCACCTCCTCTCCCAGCCACCCTCTGAGAACTCCTACTCCAAACCAGCTGGAGACAAAAGAGGGAGAAAGACCCTATTTGCAAACAGCTGTCCTTAAGAAACGGACCATTTAGGGCCAGGCTTTCAGAGATAGCACGCTCCACGTACAGTCAGGGGCAGTGATGCACAAAATTGCACATATATAGAAATAGAAACTTTTTGGGAGGGTGGCTCAAGTGCTGAGCATAACTGAAAATAATTCGCTTTCTGGGCATGCCAAGCTTTAAACACTTAATTGAGGGAAGAGGGGAGAATCATTTATGTGGGCCTTGCAGAATCAGATTGTCAAAAGAATTCATGGGAAAGAAATGTTTATATTTTTTTTACTCCAAATCCCCGTTCCTTTTCCACAGTTATTAGTGATGACATACGATACCGTTAGATCTGAAATACCTTGCCAGTATCCCATAGCAGCAGGGAAGTAACTTCACTCCTAGTTTTGTCAATACATCTGAGGAAAACATATGAGATCATTGGGTTTTATATCAGATTCAGCAGCTTCTTCCTATTTACTTGGCCTGAGATGTAAATTGAATTTAGGTTTCTCACTCCCTAAGTTATTTGTTATTGGAATAAACACGTGGCAATGAATCAGACAGAGGAAAGATGTTTCTCTTTCAGCCCCATGTTTGAGGTGGGATTTGCGTTCTGTATGGGGCTGTCTTGGTGTGTGTTTCCATTGCTGATGATTTCATTGGCTCTGTATCGTTTTGATGCCCATCCTGTGCCGCAGGTGGCTGAGGGAGTTTTGTGGTGGACTTTTCTAATTCTGTAACATTTTAAGGCAGAGGAAATTTAAATAACATTGAAATCATTTTCTCAATCTTTTCCTCACCCAGTTCCCACTCCTCAGTCACTTGATTTGTTGGGTGCAGAGCAAAGCATTTTAGAGGCTTTTCAGCCAGTCAGACAGCAGTTCCCTCAGTTTGTATCCCTAACTATGGTGAAAAGATGCAGTGCATATAACTAAGGGGGCATGCCCCCCCCCAACCCACTTACTACTTTGCTTTCATTTGGCAGCAGTATGTGTTGTGTTCTCAAGCGCCGCCTATGGAAATGTTCAGGGCTCTCCAACTACATGCACAGCTTTAATTTTTGTCCTTGGAGTCCAGTTCACTGGAGAGGACTTATCCACTGATCTCAGAGTATCTGCCACAATCATTCAACATTATTTGCACGGTGAGAGTCGCCCCTGGATCTCCTGCTCTGATACAGCCAAAGGCTTCTTTCAGTATTTTCTCCTCCATTCTTTAATAATATTTTTTTTCTTCTTCTTCGGGCCCAATTCTATGAGGGATGGAGCATCTGTCACTCCAACTGGTGTGGGTAGAATTCAAGGCCAGTCATAATCTTGCAGGATAGGCTCCTGTATTTCCAAAATGTGACTGAAATGACTAGGGGGAGGAAGTGCTGTAAATGTAACCCAGGGTGTCACCACAAGCTGCTTATCTTTGCACTACTGCAAATCAGGCCCATAAACTCAGCTCCCCTGTCTGCAAAATGGGTATAATTCATCTCTACCTCACAGGGGTATTTTGAGGCTTAATTGTTGTTTGTAAAGAGTCTCAGATGAAGAACACTATAGAGGTGGAAGTTACCATGGAAAGGCAGATTACTGAATCACTGTGAGGCCAAACGCCTTTCTGTCTGACATGTTGCTGCTCTGGTCTAGGATACCTGTAAACCAAATGAAAGTGGAACAGGTTGCTCTCATGAGTCCACTTTTATATTGCTGCCCTCAGTGGCCCCTAATGCTGAGGGGCATGTGTAGCATAAGCTACCATAGCATCTTTGTTACCGGTCTATTACTGGTCTGCAAAATTAGATACAAGGATAATCTCTCCAATACGAGTGCTGGCAAATAACCCTCCATTATATAGTGGGTGCCTCATTCTATGAACTTCTCCAAGGATCCAAATTCTGAGAGGCTTTGGGCACTCCCAGTCAGGTTCTGAGCACCTTCAGTTTCCATTTGCTTCAGCAAAAGTGACAGGCACTCAGCACCTCACAGGATCAGGCCCTCAGTCTTTATTCAGGCAAAACGTTCCCTGGAAGCTTTGGCTGAGTAAAAGCTGCAGGCCTGGCCCATGTCCCATCTGCCGTGATATTAATACAAGTGCACTCTAAGGAGCATGTTTAGTAGAAAAGGGACTGGAAACACTTAGGAGTTAGACACATGGGGACCGTTCCAGCCCTTTACAATTTCTCCTGTCTTGCAGGAAGAGAAGGGGTCTCTTTGTACATGGTCTCAGTGTTATTCAGTGGATTGCACCCTGAAGGTCAGGAATCCAATTCACAGAGGCCTATCACCTTGTTCACTCCTTTGCACTGGTGTAAATGAACCAGCGTGCAGGGCAGTGGTACACCGTGCCTCACGACAGTCGTGGGGATCTGTCTCGACCCCATTCACACGATGAGTGTTGTAAAGCTGTTGGAATGTTGCAGCCAGTGAAAGACATACAGTTCAGTTAAAGACATACCCTCTCCCTTCTTGTCCCCCTGCTTCATCCCCCCCCCATACTCCCTCCTCTCCCCCTCCCCTTCTCTTTTGTTTTTCTCCTTCCCTTGTTTTCACCCATTCACTGTCAGGAAGGGCCGCATCCGAAGGGCCAATTCAGCGCAGCGTGGCAGCGGCAGAGACTAGCACCACCAGCAGCTAAAACAGTGAGTGGATTTCAACTCCAGGGGGCAGTTTGAAGGCTGGGGACGTGTATGGATTGAGCATGTGATGATTTGTGGGATTGGCTTTGGGATGGTGTGCCGCAGTGCATATAGCTGTGAAGGGGACCACGCCACTTATGTGGGACGGGAAAGCAACCTACCACACGGCAACTTCATACAGATAAACAGCCTCTCCGTGTAGCTGAAAGAGATTCCAATAAGGCATAGGCTGTGTTAAGTTCCTGACTGTATCTTGGAAGACTTTCCTCATTGCTGTTAGGGCTCTAACCGTTTATGTCTGTCACCAGAATCGCGTAATAGTGTGAGTTTAGATACAGCATGGACAGACTTTATAGGGGATATGGCAGCAGTCAAACAGGCTTTACTCCAAATATGATTTTGCTGCTTCCTTGCATATCAATGCAGTAACCAGAATGGCACTGCAGGACATGGCCTGATGTCATTCGTATCCTCTGCCCTGAAGGGTCTTTTTAACAGGATTTTCCCCTGTGTGCTCACACTACTTTTTGTCTTTCGTTCTTGTCCTCGTGCCTGAACAAATACTGGAGTTGACTTCTGCAGCAAGACATAGTAACATGTGACTTCTCTGTAGTTCCTTTCATCCAAAGTGTCTGCAAACTGTGAGCCTGATCCTGCAAACACTTACCACTGGGCTTAGCACTGGCTGCTAGGAGCAGTCTCCATGAAAGTTAATGGGACCAATCACTCTAGAAAGTGCTATACCTGGTATTGTTTGCAATATCATAAATGCAGTACCCCACCGAGAGCAGATACATTTTGGACAAGGGAATGGTACCATACTTGTATGCAATGTTCCCTGAGCTCTGGCATGTCTTATTTCAAGGTATCTATATACACAGACACACACACACTCTCTCTCTGTCTTCCTTTGGCTGCAATGTTTCATTGCAAACGGCTCTTTGCTTATAATTGTATTAACCACCTGCACATTTCTTACTTCCTTTTATTGATTTTATTTTTTTCCAATGTAGAAAATATGCTGATGAACAGATTCCCATAGCATGTCTTATACCATTTAGTAATACAACCATTCAATAACTTCAATATATTGCAAATACAAAGAACACACTATACTGTCTGGGGGGAAATATTTACTTAGAAATGTTAGCCAGGCATTAGAACCCAGCAAGAGGTGTGAGATACACATGCATATGTAACAGGTGTCTTTCTGAACACAGGTCTCTCTCTTTCCGTTCTCCTTGCTGCCACCAAAGCAGGATCTTTTTTTCTTAATTAGTTAATGTTTTATTAAACAGCGGATACCTAGCTCAGAAGTAGGAAGCTTAACTCACACATCTCACACAATCCATACAAAAATACTGCATTGAAAGAACATAAAGGTTGCAAAGTGAAGCATGCAAAAGTCAGGTACTGGAAAGGTCAAGGCTGCCTGTGCAACCTTAACTCTGCACTCTCATGTATGCATCACAATACAGTCTTTAATTAGAAAACTGTTAGCTATTATTCCTGCAAGATCCATGCCCCATGAGTGCATAGGATGGACAATGCTCAGGGAATACAGGCAGTTATTCATTATTTCTTAGTGTTGCTAGAGTGGCCCCATGTCTCATTTGCTGCACCCCATCCAACCTTGGCACTGGATCCTTTTCCTTCCTTATTGTCTTTTTCTGTGCTATTCATCACTGCAATGTCTGAGAACCTCGCAAACCTCTATCTGCACAGCACCCTTGTAAAGCCTGGAAGTTTTATTTCCACGTTTTATAGCTGGGGAACTGAGGCACAGAGAGATTAGGTGAATTACTTGCTTGTGGTCACACAGCCAATCTGTGGCACAAGCAAGACTAGGTCCCGACTCTCAGGAGTCCCAAGTCACTGACATAGCCACAAGGCTATCTATCCTCTACCAGGGGACCTCTACATCATTCACTACACACCATACAGCATCTGCAGTGAATGAGGTGAAATGTTCTGGGCCTCAGACTAAATCACTACACAACCTGGTCTCATTCGCTGTCCAGCATGCACACTGAATGAAGCAGGGCTCCTGGGGGAAAATGGTGCATGATCATGTAACCAAAAACGGTATCAAAACACAGAAGTACAGGGGGGACAGAGCTCAGGCTACACTTTGGCTGAAGGAGATTCCCCTGAATCTTGTATTAGCAAAGAGCCTATGACACACTGTAGTGCAGATTCCATCCAGTAGAGAGCAATGGTGCACATGTGCGCACACACACACACACACACACACACACACTTGCCAATTCATTACAGTACAGTATAGGCTATAGAGCAATTTACTCAGAGGGTTCAGTGTGCAAAACGACTATAGAATCGTAGGACTGGAAGGGATCACAAGAGGTCATCTAGTCCAGTCCCTTGCACTCATGGCAGGACCAAGCATTATCTAGACCATCCCTGACAGGTGTTTGTCTAACCTGCTCTTAAAAATCTCCAATGGCGGAGATTCTACAGCCTCCCTAGGCAATTTATTCCAGTGCTTAACTACCCTGACAGTTAGGAAGTTTTTCCTAATGTCCAACCTAAATCGCCCTTCCTGCAATTTAAGCCCATTGCTTCTTGTCCTGTCTTCAGAGGTTAAGAAAAACAATTTTTCTTACCCTTTCTTGTAACAACCTTTTATGTACTTGAAAACTATTATCATGTCAGTCTTCTCTTCTCCAGACTAAACAAACCCATTTTTTTCAATCTTCCCTCATAGGTCATGTTTTCTAATCCTTTAATCATTTTTGTTGCTCTTCTCTGGACTTTCTCCAATTTGTCCACATCTTGCCTGAAATATGACGCCCAGAACTGGACCCAATACTCCAATTGAGGCCTAATTAATGCAGAGTAGAGCAGAAGAATTACTTCTCATGTCTTGCTTATAACACCTCTGCTAATACATCCCAGAATGATGTTTGCTTTTTTGGCAACAGTGTTACACTGTTGACTCATATTTAGCTTATGATCCATTATGACCCCCAGATCCCTTTCAGCAGTATTCCTTCCTAGGTAGTCATTTCCCATTTTGTATGTGTGTAACTGATTTTTCCTTCCTAAGTGGAGTACTCTGCATTTGTCCTTATTGAATTTCATCCTATTTACTTCATATCATTTCTCCAGTTTGTCCAGATCATTTTGAATTTTAATCCTATCCTCCAAAGCACATGCAACCCCTCCCAGCTTGGTATCATCTGCAAACTTTATAAGTGTACTCTCTGTGCCATTATCTAAATCATTGATGAAGATATTGAAGAGAACTGGACCCAGAACTTATCCCTGAGGGACCTCACTCAATATGCCCTTCCAGCTTGACTGTGAACCACTGATAACTACTCTCTGAGAATGGTTTTCCAGCCAGTTATGCACTCACCTTTTAGTAGCTCCATCTAGGTGGTATTTCATGACCTTCTCATAAACTATGGTAAGACAGTATCAAAAGCCTTACTTAACTCAAGATATACCATATCTACCACTTTCACCCTATCCACAAGGCTTGTTACCCTGTCAAAGAAAGCTATCAGGTTGGTTTGACATGATTTCTTCCTGACAAAGCCATGCTGACTGTTACTTATCACCTTATTATCTTCTAGGTGTTTGCAAATTGATTGCTTAATTATTTGCTCCATTATCTTTCTGGGTACTGAAGTTATGCTGACTGTTATGTAATTCCCCAGGTTGTCCTTATTTCCTCTTTTATACATTGGCACTATATTTGCCCTTTTCCAGTCCTCTGAAATCTCTCCCATCTTCCATGATTTTTCTAAGATAATCGCTAATGCCTCAGATATCTCCTCAGTCAGCTCCTAGAGTATTTGATGATGTATTTTATCAGATCCTGGTGACCTGAAGACCTCTAACTTGTCCAAGTAATTTTTAACTTGTTCTTTCCATATTTTAAACTCAGATCCCACTTCATTTTCACTGGCATTCACTGTGTTAGACGCCAATCGCTGTTACCCTTTTTGGTGAAAACTGAAACAAAAAAATCCTTTAGCACATCTGCCATTTCCATATTTTCTGTTATTGTTTTTCTCCCCTCATTGAGTAATGGGTCTACCCTGTCCTTGGTCTTCCTCTTGCTTCTAATGTATTAGTGGAATGTTTTCATGTTACCCTTTATGTTTCTAGCTAGTTTAATCTCGTTTTGTGCCTTGGCCTTTCTAATTTTGTCCCTACTTACTTTTTTTTTTTATTCATCCTTTGTAATTTGACCTAGTTTCCACTTTTTGTAGGAGTCTTTTTTGAGTTTCAGACCATTGACGATCTCCTGGTTAAGCCACGGTGGTCTCTTGCCATACTTCCTGTCTTTCTTACGCAGTGGGATAGTTTGCTCTTGTGTCTTTAATAATGTCTTTTTTTAAAACATCCAACTCTCTTGAACTGTTTTTCCCCTTAGACTTTCTTCTCGTGGGATCTTAGCTACCAACTCACTGAGTTTGCTAAAGTCTGCCTTCTTGAAATCCATTATCTTTATTGTGCTGTTTTCCCTCCTACCATTCCTTAGAATCATGAACTCTACCATTTCATGATCACTTTCACCCAAGCTGCCTTCTACTTTCAAATTCTGAACCAGTTCCTCCCTGTTTGTTAAAATCAAATCTAGGACAGCCTCTCCCCTCGTAGCTTTCACCACCTTCTGAAATAAAAAAATTGTCTCCAGTACATTCCAAGAATTTGTTGGATAATCTGTGCCCTGCTATGTTATTTTCCCAGCTGATGTCTGAGTAGTTGAAGTCCCACATAACCACCCAGTCCTGTGCTTTGGATGATTTTGTTAGTTGTTTAAAAAAAGCCACATCCACCTCTTCTTCCTGGTTAAGTGGTCTGTAGTAGACCCCTACCATGACACCATCCTTGGTTTTTACCCCTTTTATTCTTCTCTGGAGACTTTCAACAGTCTGTCTCCTATTTCCATCTCAACCTCAGTCCAAGTGTATACATTTTTAATGTATAAGGCGACACCTCCTTCCTTTTTCCCCTGCCTGTCCTTTCTGAGCAAGTTGTACCCTTCTATACCAATATTCCAGTCATGCATATTATTCACCAAGTATCTGAGATGCCAACTACGTCATAGTTGTGTTTATTAACTCGCATTTCAAGTTCCTCCTGATTATTCCCCCTATTTCTTGCATTAGTATGCAAACATGTAAGATACTGATTTGATTTCCCTTGTATGTTCTCTCTTGTTTCTCCCTTATCCCTGCTATAACGGCCCATGATGCCCTTAGATTCTGACCCTTCTCTCAGGTCTCCATGTTTTTGATTTACCTGTGGGCTTTTGTCACCTGCCCCTATCGAACCTAATTTAAAGCCCTCCTCTCTAGCTTAGCCATCTGTATCCAAATATGCTCTTCCCCTTTCTTGATAGGTGGACCCCATCTCTGCTCATCAGTCCTTCTTCCTGGAACAGCATCCCATGGTCAAGGAAGCCGAAGCCTTCCTGGTGACACCGTCCTCACAGCCAGACATTCACTTCCAGGATGCATCTGTCTCTCCCTGGGCCCTTACACTTGACTGCAAGGATCAAAGAGAACACCACCTGCGCCCCCAACTCCTTCACCCTTATTCCCAGAGCCCTGTAGTCACTTCTGATCTGCTCAGGGTCATACTTCGCAGTCTCATTAGTGCCCACATGGATGAGTAGCATGGGGTAGTAGTCAGAAGGCCGGATGATCCTCAACAGTCCCTCAGTAACATCTTGGATATGGCCCCTGACAGGGAGTATACCTCCCAGGATGCCATGTTAGGCCAACAGATGGATGCCTCCATCCACCTCAGAAGAGAGTCACCAACCACCACTACCCTACATTTCCTTCTGGGAGTGGTGGCTGCGATCCTTCCAGCCTTGGGGGTTCATGACTTCTCCTCCTCCACCTTTGGGGGTGATTCCTCATCGCTCGTTGCCAGGGCAGCATAACGGTTCTTCATCACTACAGTGGGTGGATTGGGAGTAGGGGTGGAGCACTGTCTGCTGCCAGAGATAACCAGCAGCCAGTGTCCACCCTGGGACAGAGCCATATCTGTCACATATAAGTCCCACATTCCGTTATTTAAATTGGCACATATTCACCTAGAACAGGCAGGGCTAAGAAGAGGTTAGACAAACCTATGTCGGCGTGGTCTAGATATACGTAATCCTGTCTAAGTGCAAGGAGCCTCTTATGGTCCCTTCCAGTGCTCCATTCCTATGATTCTTTGTCTGGGGTCTACGAGCTCAGCTCCAGCATGCGGGATTTGAACCGTGTGTTTTGGTGCTCATGTTTGAAAACTGGGCCTGGAAACTTTTAAAAAAAAAAAGCCATAAGGACTATATCAAACCCGCCTGAATCCTTCCAACAAAAATTAGAAGATTTTATTAGTCTATGATCTGAACATCATTGCTGCCATTACTGTTTGAACTGTGAGCGCTCCAAAGGGAGCAACCTAAATGGGTCTCAAGTGCAGGCAAAATAGACTTAGTCACCTTAAAAATCATATGGGCCATATATGCATCGGCCTCCAACACCTGGCTCACATGCAGAGCATCCGTTGGCATCAGTGGATTGGAGGCCTTTGGACATCAGCTAGGGGGACGATATGTGGGGGGGGGGGGTTCTGTGGGAAGGATGGTTCCTTCGGGTGGGTGAGCGCTGTAGGGCAGGCAGGTCCCTGGGGTATGGCTGAGGTCTGAGAGGGTCAGCATTAATTCTTGTGATGGGAACAGAAGCTTTCAGCCTGACCCATAGTGTGAGTGTGGGCAGAGGCTAAGAGTTTCTCGCAGGGAAGGAGAAAGCTGGTGCACTTGACATTTTACCTCAGATTTTCCGAAGTGAACGCTCAGGTCTCTCTCTCTCGTTACTGTTGATGAGTTCAGAGGGTGACTCAACACACAAATACAAGTGGTGTTTACTGGCAGGGCTCCCCCTCCCTCAAAGGCTAGCAGAGAATTCCACCTGCTTTCCTCACCACCTCACAAACGAGGTGGTGTGAAATCTCTAACCCCTTTCTCCCACATCGCTCCTTCCTTCCCCCGCACACTGCTTCCTTCTTCCAAGTATCATCACTGGGCAAACCCAGATTTGTCCCTTTCAGAGGTTTACACTGCACACCCTTTAGAAGCAGGGAGAAGCAGGTGGCACAGTTCAGAGCAGAGAAATCCCCCTCCCTGCAGTCACACGCACAGATGTGTCCAGTCAGACTGCTCTGGCACAGAGCAAACCTTTCCTCTTAACTGCCCTGAACAGGGCTACCCCCCTCTCCCACACCTGTCCCACAGGAGAGTTGTTTGCTGGGATGGATCTCTGGGGATGGACATGAATGGACTGCTTTTCAGAGGTGCTGAGCACCCACAGATCCAGCCAAGGGGAGCTGCAGGCGCTCAGCAGCTCTGGAAACCAAGTCACAAACTGTTTCCCAAGGCGCTGACATGGAGACAGTGTGGTGCATTGTGCTGCAGCCACCTCCTGCTTCACTGACAGCGTTGCAGAGTCTTGACACAGCAACTTTATACATTTAAAAAGCATTGACTCTTGCTCCGTAATGATAGCAAAGCGGCCAGTACCCTGACACTGCGCAGAGATAACATGCTCTCACAGGTTACTGAACACAGGAATGGGAAGGTGGTAAGATGTTCAGAGATTAATTACCATTTAACTGGCTGTGTTTCGATCTCAGGATAAGGCTGTAGTGAAGAAGACAGAAACACCCAGATAATTTACCCTGGTACTATGTAGTAGATTACCCTGCACTTACAAGGTCACTAGTTACCATGTAATTAGAGTTCTAACACATAGAAGCCAGTGATAGGCTCCTGAAACACTGTGTTACCACTTCCTCCTCTGGTGTCATAATAGCAGAGGGATGGTAGTGAAAAACCTTGTTATGCACATATGTGAGGATGTTAAATATCTTAAAAATTCAGCTGGGGCAAGGTGGGTTCAGGGGGTGGGGACAGAGGCCATATGTGGGACAGAAGAGACAGACACAGGGTGTCTGAGACACACAGTGGAAGGGGAAAGAGAGACAAACTAGGTGTTTTGACAGAACTATCTGTACTAGGAGGTTTTGGATGGGAATAGCAGGTGTTGCTGCATTTCAGGATTGAATTGCATCCACAGAGCTGGGGTATAGGAGGCCCAGAGCTTTAACAGAGCCACAGGACTGGATTAGCAGGATATAGCACAGGTCAGGGCTGAGGTGTACCAGCAGGACTACGTGAAGAGAATGCAATTCTGGAAGGTCAGGCCATGCTGCAGGTTGGGACTGAGGTGCATCAACAGAGGCATATCAGGGTCCATGACTGTAATACCAAGAGTTCAGGATTGAAGTGCACTGGCAGAGCAAGTGTACCTGCCACATGGGCCTGCCCACACTGCCTCTAGTTAATGGTTTCTGTCCTTCATTTTCACAAGCACCAAATTCAAACACACAGTAAGAGAGAGCATTTGAAAGAGTGTCTTTGATTATAAAGCATGTATTCCATTAACAGCTCATTACACCACTCAGGTGGCTGGTAAAGCATCAAACTAGTTCTGTTCCACACACAATAGAATCCCTGTAATGTGAACTTGTATAATTGCCCCTCCGGTCACATCCTGTTTTCTTGGAGTAAACACTGTCCCCTTTGAACCATCTACAATACCTTGGGAAGGGGAAGCTCACCACAAAGCTTGTGTGATATGGCAGCATAAAAGCCAGTGAGGCTATATGTACAGAGCGATCCCATCAAAGAGTAGGGAGATAAGTCCCTGCTCCATAAGCCTCTGCTGCAGCCATACCTCAGCTATTACTTTCTTATACAGGCAGGCTCCCAGCCACAATACCACATTGCCAAAAAGGTATTGACAAATCCAAAAGACCTTAGAGAAGAGGAGCAGAAGTGATGAGGGGAGCATTGATTTATGAAGAAAGATGAAAAGGCCTGGCTGTGTTGAGGCTTGGCTAAGCGATGACGATGAAAAGTGAAAGTTTGAAAGTTGCAGGTTTTCAGAAGTGTCAGAGAAGCACTGTACATGAAAGTTATCACTAGGAGCAATGGGATGGAGATAAGAAAGGGAAAGGTAGCCTGACTATCAGGAAATCTCCTTGACGGTGAGATGTGCTTGGCTGGGGAATATTTTCACATGGGAAGCTGTGGAAGCCCCTTTGGGACGTTTAGAACTGCAGCCATCAAAACACTAGAAAACGTCCTTCAGGGACCCATCCCCCATTCACAAAGGGCTAGTAAACTGACTGGGACTTAATAGTATTTTCCATCTCTAATTCATTTGGTTCTAAATCTTTTAGTTTGGTATATAGGTATGTGGCCAGTGTGTGTTTCTCCATGTGTATAATACAAGCATACATATGTATACAGAATTCCTGGAACATAAACCTAGGGCAGATCTTCAGCTGGTGTGAGTCAGAGTGGCTTAAATGAAGTCAGCTGAGGATCTGGCCCATAAAGATAAACTTCTTCACTAAGTAAATCACCTAGCAAGGAGATAATGCAGGAAGAAATTATGCCTTGCGCATATCTGCATCGTGTCATTCATCCCACTAGACACAATTGACCATTAGCGGTTTCTGTATTTCTCTCTCCCCTTCCGTCCTTCCTCTTGTGGCTAACCCTAATGGAGAGATGGTGTCCAGAGAGACATCCGAAAGATTCATCTGGTTAAGACAGCTGACCATCCAAGAGCAGCACAGGCTTCCAGCAAAAGCTTTCATTTCTGTCCCACCGGGGGGGTGGGTTTAGCAAAATGCATCCCTTAGGGGCCAGATGGCTTAGGGCCTCTGGTTGGCTTCAGGAAAGGGAGCCGGTGGTGCAGGAGATGTCAGACAGCAATATCTGAAATGGGCTTTTAGTTCTTCCTAGCTCTAATGGCATTTAGGACCCAGGCATCAGCAGATCCCTCGGATTTTTTCCTTTTTTTATATTTCTCTGCCAAATAAAGTGCAGAGAAGTGTTTTAATAAAAGACCATTAGGCTAAGCAGGTCACTGGACACGGCAGGTGTTGAGATGTTCTGGAGACACCACCAACCAGGAGAGTGAACTCCAAGTCACTCTGACGCTATGACGACAGATGCCTGTACAGAAAGGCACAAGGTGGGCACTTAGTCCCAAAATTAGCCTGTGACTGCTTCCAGAAACAAGTCCCAGATCCATCCTCAATGTGGGCTACTGCTCCCCTTAGTGATGCTCTGAGCTCTCCATTTTTCTGCTGCTTCTGCTGCTCTTGTAATCCACTCAGACACCTCCAGCAACTGTCCCCTTCTCTTTCCACTTTCCTTTGAGTGCTGTCACCTCCTGCAGCCTCCTGTTTTCATGCCACAGCACCTGTGCCCAGGCATTATAGTAGCCTGGACCATGCAAGAAAAGAGCTCCATCCAGTGCAGATCATTCACCTTGCAGGGCCTCAGGAAGCGCAGCCATTGGAATCACGTATCAAATCACTGCATCATCACTCCAAATCCTCTCTAGCGGTGCCTTAACCCCTGATTCTGCCTTCCCCATGCTTCTCCCCCATTGACCAATGTCAGGACAGGCATTGCTTTCCCAATGGCATTGACAAGTTTAATCACATCATTAGTAGGTGCAACGTTGCCATCCTCAATGTTGAGATCTTTATTCTGACACAGGATATAGTGGGTTTGTTTAATATGCCATCCATGTCTTCTCTGCCAATAACTGGTACTTCACTAGGCAGGAATCAAAAGAAACTTCAGTCTGAAGTTGCTCAATATTTCTTTGATGTTTTCAAGCTGATAACCTACTGTTCTAAAACAGAGTGTGAATCTCATCCTAGGAGGAGGAGTAAAAGCACCATCATCTGGGATGTTTAAATAGACTGGAGAGGACAAAGCACTAGAAAATGTACCGTAGGGAACTGTCCTGTATTGTCCCACAAAAGATTTATTAGGATGAAATTAGGATGAAATTTAATAGTAGAAAGTGCAAGGTCATGCATTTAGGGACTAAAGAATTTCTGCTATAAGCTGGGAACACATCGGTTGGAAGTGACAGAGGAGGAGAAGGACCTGCACGTATAGGTTGATCACAGGATGACTATGAGCCAATGTGATGTGGCCATGAAAAAAGCGAATGCGGTCCTTGGATGCATCAGATGAGGTATTTCCAGTAGCGATAGGGAGGTATTAGTACCGTTATAAGAGGCACTGGTGAGACCTCATCTGGAATACTGTGTGCAGTTCTGGTCCCCCATGTTTAAGATATATGAATTCAAACTGGAACAGATGCAGAGAAGGGCTGCTAGGATGATCTGCAGAATGGAAAACCTGCCTTATGAGAGGATACTCAAAGAGCTTGGCTTGTTTAGCCTAACCAAAAGAAGATTGAGGGGAGATATGAATTGCTCTCTGTAAGTACATTAGAGGGATAAATACCAGGAAGGGAGAAGAATTATTTAGGTTCAGCACCAATGTGGACACAAGAACAAATGGATATAAGCTGGCCATCAGGAAGTTTAGACTTGAAATTAGATGCAGGTTTTTAACCATCAGAGAAGTGAAGTTCTGGAATAGCCTTCCAAGGGGAGCAGTGGGGGCAAAAAACCTAGCTGGCTTAAAAACTGAGCTTGATAAATTTATGGAAGGGATGGTATGATGGGACAGCCTAGTTTGGCAATTGACTGATCTTTGACTACTGGTTGTAGATATGCCGTTGGGATATTAGATGGGGTGGGTTCTGAGGTATTACAGAGAATGCTTTCTTGGGTGTCTGGCTGGTGAGTCTTGCCCAGATGCTCAGGATTTAACTGATCGCCATTTTTGGGGTTGGGAAGGAATTTTTCCCTGGGGCAGACTGCCAAAGGCTCTGGGTTTTTTACTTTTCTCTGCAGCATGGGGCACAGCTCACTTGCTGGTGGATTTTCTGTACCTTAAAGTCTTTAAACCATGATTTGAGGACTTTAATAACTCAATCTTAGGTTAGAGGTTTATTACAGGAGTGGATGGGTGAAGTTCCGTGGTCTGCATTGTGCAGGAGGTCAGACTAGATGATCATATTGGTCCCTTCTGACCTTAGAGTCTATGAGTCTAAGTGTAACAGAATGGATTTTGATGAGAAGGTCCTGATTTAATGGGGAGTGTCTAGCTAACATATTTCTAAAGTATCCATCACCTTGGTGACCCACTAAACCTCCATGTTGTAGGCCAAAGCGACTGCTACATTTGCAGAACAATAAGAGGCAGATTTTTTAAACGGCCCTTTAATTTTTTATACACGCTTCCACATACGTCTCCTGTTTGCACACACAATTTAGGAAACTGCATATGCAATTTAGGCACAAAACTATATGCATGAGAGTTACAAGTGTGCAGTTTTTAATATCTGGCTGGACGGATTTACTAAGGTATTTTGGGCTGATGCAGTATCACTGTAGCCTTCATGATCCACCGAGGGTAGGACGAGAAATAATCAGCTTAGTCTGTAGCAAGGGAGATTTAGCTTGGATATTAGGAAAAAAATTCTAACTATAAGGATAGTTAAGCACTAGAAGAGGTTATCTAGGGAGATTGTCTAACTTGTTCTTAAAAACCTCCAGTGATGGGGATGCCACAAACTTCCTCCAGGGATGGTCTGGGTCAGGGGTCGGCAACCTGTGGCATGTGTGACCATTTTGAGCGGCACAGCGTGCTGCTCCTGGTCCCAAAGCAGGGCTGTGCAGCAGCCACGCCCTCTTTCTGGCCCCGCCCCTCTCCCACTTGGCAGGCGGGGCCGAGAGGAGGCTGAGGGAGGGGCCAAGTCGGCACGCCAGCCAGGAGCCGCGTGGCGGCCGCTCTCTCCTTCCAGCCTCCTCCCCTCCCCACATGGCAGGCGGAGGATGGGAGGCTGAGGGGCCGGCTGGGTCGGCAGCATGCCACTGGCCCTGGCTAGGAGCTGTGCGGCTGCTCCTTCCTCCATCCCCACCCAGGGCACTGCTGGGCCCACGTGGGAGAGGGGCAGCCACTGGGGATGTCAGCGAGGGCTGGCTCCTCAGAAGAGGGTCTGGCCAGTGCCCCCCCCCCAGGTATGCCACTGCCGCAGCAGGGGTGGAAAAGGAAAAAAAATTGGCCCCTAGACTCCCCTACCCTCGCCGCCATCGCCGCCACCTAACTCCCTGGTCAAGGCGCTGGGCCCACAGCACGTGGGAGAGGGGTGGGGGGAAGAGATGGCACCTCCCTTCCAACAGGTTGCTGACCCCTGGGGGACATATAGGGACATATAGGGAAGGATTTATATATCCCGGGGTTCCCATGCCCTGCATTGTATTACATTTCGGTCTCAAAGCTGCCAGGATGTTTCTGTCTCTGGCTCCCAGGTTTGAGCTCAGTGAATCTGACATTAATAGGAAATAGATTTCCAAACAATCAGCCCTAATGAATTTTGAATATTATTATGATTAATGCCAAGGAAGTTGAACTGATTATCCAGCATCCAGAAGTTAAGTAATGGAGCCTTGTCTAAATCATGTATACTCTTCAGTCAGGAGTGGATCTGTCTGCAGATGAAAAATGGACATGATTTATCCAGAGAGGGTGTCGTGGGCAGGACAGAGAGAAAGGGGTAAGGGGGAAGAGAGATTAAGAGATACCAAAATGACACCATCTTTGCCTGTAGCAATAGCACATGCAAGCTGTTTATCATTAGAGTTTTCTGAGCTTCATTCCTCAGCCCATTTTGTGAGTTTACTTTCATATCTCTGAGCAAGGATCCAGTGGCACAAAACTCCCCAAAAGCTCATGCACCGAGATGATGCTCTCCCTTTGCATGTGGAAATAGAAGTCAATTGAAGACATTTCTTATCTCATGATGTTTTGATTTAGCACCTCTGCCTGATTAGCTGTTGGTCCCTGACACACCCATCACTGTATTATCAAGTCACTGTCAGGTTGCACCACAACACATGACATGATGGTGTAGTGCCAGCTCCAAAGCATATGCCCTTGTATGATCTTGCAGATACAGGAAAACTTTAAAATCAGTCTGAGGGCTGGTAATACACAGCCCAAAAGAGATGGCAGTTGGCCTCCTGCCAGAATGAGGCCAGGAAAGTGTAAAGCAAAAGAGAATAAAGTCCAAGCAGTGGGAGGGGTTTGGATAATTTCAGTGGTAGCCAAAATGTTGGTCAACAGGGCAAAATGGCCAGCGGAGTTCTCCAGTGCCCCTTACAGGAAACTTTATCACTAAACCTTGGGTACTGCCCCTGGACACTCATGCAAATTTCCATCTTTATCCCAGCAGTATTAGCTTCTTGGCTCACAATGGAGAATTACACACTGGGACTACTAGTCTGTTGGGTCAATATGGAGCACTGCATGCTGGTACCTGTAGCTTCCCTGGGCCACACCTCTATATTAAAGTTGGATACAGCTGGAAGACATTCCATTCCATGGATGTTATGTGCATCTGTTCCCCCAAGCGGCCTGTGACTGCGCCCAGTTTGGGCAGTGCCTGGAGCATTGTGTTTCTAGTCACAGATGTTGTTATGAAGTTTGTAGCATTGCTGGTGGCCTCACTGAGGACTTTGCAAACAAGAGCTGTGAAAGGCTTTCCCCGCGATTACCCCGGACATTTGTCTTGAGTCCGAGCTGCACCTGGACAGTTGGCAGGACCATCCAGCATCCCCCACTGAACAAAATAGGTCTGTGATGTGCAAAACTCCACACAAGCTCAGAAGTTACTATTTTTGAGGCATCATTTTTGGAAGCAAAAGTGAAATGCTGGGTCTTGCTCATTTGCATATTTGCATATGATTAGCCTCGCTCCTTCATAGCAGTAGGTTCTGATGTCAGAGTTCTGGAAACAAGAGGGCAGGGCTGAGCTGTGGTTTGGGGCACACTGAGTTCTTTCTGTGGTCTTGGCAAACGTAATTAAAATATATGAGAGATTAATCCTCTATTTCCTTTTTAAAACCACCCTCCATGTTACCTCTGGCATTGCTAGACAGCAAGTAATGTAACAGAGAGAGGAATTCTGGATGCAGTCAGCATTTAGAGCAGCAGTGATTTATCTCAGGCCATTTTGAGGTAGCAGACTTTACTTCTAGCTACAGCCACCCCTCCATGTCGGCTCCCCCTCATTTGCATAAGTAATTGGCAGCTTGTTAATGGCTCATTAGGAACGCTGAAAACCGTGGGATTGAAACAAACTCAAAGGAGCAGAGACGGGGGAAGGGTGGAAAAGGACGGTGTCCCTGCTTGCAAATTACACTGCTGAATTGCACCTGATTCAGAATTACGGGTCATAAACCAACCAGATTGTTAAATGAAGTAAGGAAAAACAATGTCAATGGGAGGCTTTATTTTTAGACATGTATTTAAAAACAGAATGTGTGTCTGGAGGGAACAAACAGTCCATCTGCCTCCACCGAGGTACGTCTCACCCCCTTCCCAACCTTGCAGTCACTTTATCTGGTCATCTCCCCCTGCCTGGTAGCAGGTACACCCAGCTCCCTACATCCACCTTATGAAAAGCGCATTTGGTTCCCTGCCCCAGCAGGTGATTCCACCCTCCTCTCCTCACCTCACTGCCAGAGCACTGCATCCTCCCGCTGTGTGACAAGTACAGGGACACACCTGCCAGCCGTGTCTGGTTAGGAGAGGCCGTGCCTGTTTGTAAACACAGGCATTGCCAACATGTGCAGAGCACTTCACTGAAGGCTATGAACATGGCCCAGTTTTCTCCCTTTAAGAGAGAAGCTCCCTTCAGCTGTTGACACCCAGGCAGGACACAAGGCCTGCTATGTGAAGCTGTGAGCGTGCAGAGCTGGCTGTGTAATCGTTACACACAGAGACTGGAGATTAGAGCAAAGGCTGACGCTGCCATCCCCATGGGCAGCAAAGGGAATGCAAAGCAGCTGCATCAAGAAAATGCAAGAGGCTGAGGAAAATCCATTTGTTTGGAGGGGGCATTGGGGAGGAGGTGGAAAGGGGTTAGTTAATTCTCCACTTTGGCTGCAGCAGCAGGGACCATCTGAATGAGTGAAATCCCAAGGCCCCATGTCTCTCGCTTGTCCTGCTAGATCATGGTTGAAGAACAAGAGCTTAAAAGCCCTGAGTGCTGGTGTGTTCTCTCCCCTGCTATAGGTCTGAGCTGTGCCCAGCAACGGACTTAGGTTAAGTGGCAGGGCTAAACCTGGGGATAGAAAGGAGGTGTGGCAGTCTGTCTGACCTGCTCTTTGCAGGGAGCAGCACCCCTGACATTTGCAGTGAGAGGTTCTGCTGAGGGGGAAAGAGCATGGGCGGCAAAGTAGAGCAACAGCAGGAGGTCCCAATCTGCAGATGCTGTGACCGAATATCAGGGGAATCGCTCTGCAAGCTCTTTGTAATCACTCAGGATACAACCCCTCCATCTGGTGTGTCCAGGTAGGAGAGCCCTCTGCAACTCTGAAGGCAGGATGGGGATGGTGAGACGACCTATGTTAGGAACAGCTACATAATGCAAAGGCTTTGCCTCCAGGAATCTGGGGCCTCTGCTTCAGCAGAGCCCAGCTTTGGAGCTGGAGCACACTGAGGTAAGCATCTGCCTTGCAGTCTTTCCCAGTCTTTTCCATGCCTTTATAAGGACAAGTGAAGTTCCAGTACCAAACAGCAGCTTCTGTATTGAGTGGGATCCTGTCCATTTGATTTTTCATGCCAAAGGGAGTGGAACAAGGAACTGCTTGCTTTTATTTTGAGGTCACCATGCCATTGATGATGTCATCTTACATTTCTTTAGTGCCTTTCATCCTGAATAAACGTACAGCGCTGTGTAAACTACATACATGATAAAATGGAATTCCATCTCCCCCAACCGAATACACTCACACACGCAGGCACTTAAATGCAGCCACCTCTGGGGTGGAACATGCTAGCTGTTTAATAGCTATGCAATAAGACAGTTTAGAAAAGAAAAAAAAGACGTATAATTTCTGCATGGAATATTTAGAGAAGCAGAATGTTGCTGAAAATTAGCCAGAACGCCAGTGCTAACACTCCGTCCTTGCCCAAAGTGCCCTGGAATCCTTAATGAACACAGAGGGTCTCGCTTTTGCATCTAATCTGAAAGCTGGCACTTCCAGCAGCACAGCGTCTACTAACACCACACAAAGGCATTGGATTCAGCACTGACTCCCAGGGAAGACTGCCCCCACCTGCATTTCCAGCAACACCTGGGAATTTCCTGAGAGGTCTCATGTCACAACCCTTGCAAAGTGCAACCCTGCTTAGCTTGTAAGCACTCACAAAATCACAGCCTGCTGTGGTGGGCAGGTGGCAGCATCACTTTTTATTTTTGTTTTAAGTGGCAGCCCAGCCGAATGCAGAGGCTTTTCCCGCATCTCAGCTGTATTCGCTCTGCTCTTACTTCCTCTCAGATGACCCATGCACCTGCAGTTCTTATTTACTCAAGACAGCTCAGGATTATTGAACAGCAAGTATTGTCCTCAGCAGAAATGAACACATCCGGATAGGGACACACATCTGGTTGTTGGAAGAAGGTTCAGAGGTGAGAATCTTCAGGGGATCAACTACTTTTGGGGCTGTGGTTCCAAAGGACATGTACACGTGTTCCATCCCAGCCCAGCCTGGGAAGTCAGCCAGTTCTGCAATTAAAGGAGAGCCATGCTCAGCCCCTCGCACAGCAGGAGTTGAGACAGTAACCAGAGAGCCTGTGTCCTGTCACCGGGTTTAAAAGAAATTCATTTGTTGAGTGGATTCAACTGCACCCCCAAACCAAACAGGAAGGGAGATGACGCCAAGTTTTCTGGTTCCCCTACCGGTGCCGGAAGAAACCAGGCAAGCAACATCTAACCTTCCAGGACACAAAAGGCAAAATTCACCAGAAAACTGCTTCATTTAAAGAGACACATTTTCTGTTGCTCAGAGCTGAGTAGTTTTTCCTGAGGCAGCAGCAAAAGTGACAAGAGCAGAGCCTCCCGAATGAATACCAGTCAAGCGACCCTTCCTCCCTCCAAGCAGTGCCCTGTCTACATTGAATATTTGGATCAGGCGCAGTTAAAGGGTGTTTGGATCTAGGGTTTTGGTGATGGTCCCCACTCTGGAGATAAGGGCCAGCTGGTGAGTTAGGATCCAGAACCTCCTCCAAAGTTCACAGTTCAGGACTAGGGTTTTGGCCCAAGGGTGTCCTTAGTTTTGGCAACATCTAAGCGAGTAGTTGCCCAAGCTCCCCATTGTCTGAAACACTGCACTGCCTTGGCCAGCTTCTCCATTTATCTCCCGCTGTATGGCCACACTCCCTAGCGATGGCATGTCTTTTTAGTCCTTCCTAATCAGCTAGATGTCATTCAGAAAGCTGGGACAAGGAGAGTCCTTTCCCCAGACACCAGGCTTCCTTCCTAGCAGTCAAACCTGCAGCCTTATCATAATAATCATACATAGCTCTTATATAGCTTTACATCTTCAAAGTGCTGTGCTAGCATTAACTAATTATCCCTCTCCCTAATGGCCATTAATCTCGGCCTTTCATGAACCTCCTCCATTTCCCCGAGGTTCAGCTCTAATACAGTAATAACCCACGCTTAGGGAGTGGCCTGTTATCTTGCAATCTGCTGCCTCGGATGTGTAATGAGGCCCAAAAGTGAAGGCCAGGTGCCCTGGGCCTTTGGAGATATGCGATTATGGAACAGTGCATGACCTTCAGAATGGTTTATCACGATCCTAAGATGGTTATGTTATCAAAAGACAGCTCTCTACCGCTCTGAAGCAAATGTACCTCAGGCTGCATTCATTTGTGGGCATCACGTTACCAGGAAAGTACTGGAAAGAGCAGGGCAATGGAAAAGATACGGAAGCTGGAGAGGTTGATTTAGGAAAGGAAAAAAAAAAAAGTTAACACTGTCCATCTAGGTTAGGCAGCCACTGAGATAGAGATGGGGGAAGGCTGCAAATATGTGCTGTGTTTATGCAGCACCTAGCACAATGGGATCCTGGTCCTGATTGGGGCTCTTAGGTGCTATAGTTATACAAATACTTAGTGATAATAATACAGAGAGTTCAAATAAGAAGGCGGAGGGGGAGTTCTTTTAGGAGCAAAGGAGAAAAAAGAAAGAACTTAGGTTGAATGTCAGGATAAACTTCTTGAGAGTGAAATGCGTAACAGGTTATAGAACATCTCTCAAGGGGAGCTGTGGGAGTTTCATCATTTGGGACCTTGAAAACTGCACTGGATAATCCTGCATGGCCCCAGGGAGACAGGTCTGGATTTCATAGGAGCTCTTTTTTAGCTCTCCCATGTCTGATTCTGGGTTGAAATTGTGGGGGGTGGAGAAGAGAGTGACAGGAATCTTTCAGAAATGATTTTGAATCAGCACTCTCTTGACAAGGAGTCAGCCTGCGTGGTCACTGTTATTGCAGGAAACTGCCACCCTGGGCTCTGTCTCAGCAAACTGTGGATTGATCGAAGCAAACTTTCATCTTCCCTGTAAAGATACATAATGATTCGCTCCAGAGCCAAGGACATGAAATGTAAATTGGCTCTGCAAAAGGAAAAATAAAGTCCGATTTGTAGACAGGTTTGTTTAATAGCCTCATTTCCCTCCAGTGCTTTTGCCAATGCATGCTACTCCAGGTGATCCCAGGCACAGTGCACAGGGCTAGGAATCACGCTTATATGGTTATTCAGTGGGGTGGGGGGGAAGAAGCCCCATCGTGAAATGTCTGTTGCAGCCAGCACATGGTGTAGAAGGATCTTCTGTTACCCAGGACACATGCCAGCTTATGTACTGTAGCCTACACAGTCCAATCCATCTGCTCTCAATTCTAAATCATAATGTTTTCAACATTAGCAAGCAGTAGGACATAGTAGACTGAGCACAGGACTGAGATCCTGGAACTCCTGTGTTCAATATCCAGCTCTGCCATGACTGACTGTGTGACCTCAGGCAAAGTCCCATCCCTTTTCTGAGTCTCAGTTTCCCCATCTGTGAAATGGGGATTATAATTTGTAACCCTAATCAACCTTGTGGCTGGTGAGGAGTTAATGGTCGTGCTTTGAAAATGTTAAGTGCTGGGTCTGACATTAATTCTGCATCCGCTAAAAACTGCTACAGTTCTAAAATACATGGCACTCCCAAGAAGCCCTTTTATACAGACCTAGGTTGGGCATATTTTGGGTTCCAGAGTCTTTTGGTTTTGCCCACATCCATTTTCATAATGACTTATTGCTATTTTTCCCCCAGTAACAAATACATTGCACATGAAGTACAGAGATGAGATGAGCCCCTGAGCACGCCCTGGCTGTGAACAGATGAGCTAAGCCAACATTTTGTTGTTACATCCATGGGACAACAGCTGACCTTGTATTTCACTTTAAGGGTAATTTTTCCCCAATGTGTGTCTAGAGAAGGCCAATGACTTGGCTCATGATTTGGCTCATTAAAGCTGAGATGGACTATTGGTTCTTTTCTTTACTTTCAGAGCCAGGTCCTCAGCTGGTATAAATTGTTATAGTTTCATTGAAGCCAGTGAAGCTACACCAGTTTAACCAGCTCAGGGTCTGGCACACAAACTCTCTGACTGGCTCAGGTCTAGTTCAAAAGGAAGTACACAATATATATTTCACTATCTGTACCTATGACAAGCTGCAAGATACAGCAGATCTACAGAGCTCTGCAATAATTCAGGATTGCTGGAAAACTGAGTCTATGCTACTAAAGGGGGGGAAAAAGCAAACATTAGCACAAAATAGTTTTCAGTAACCAGCTTGGATCTAAGTCATGTTCTGTTGACAAAGAATTTCCTTGGAGCCCTTCAAAATAAGGGGAAGCCAGTCATAAAAGCTGGAAGTGCAGAAAAGAGCTAAGATTGAAGCCAAAATTTCAAAGGAGCAAAGGCAGGCGTCTTTCCAATTGTAATAGGAATAGCATTCCTGGGGGTTCAAGGCAGCAAACTGAGACATTTCAGCCAAAGATAGATCTCTGACTGGGAGGCGTGGAGATACAATAAGCTTCTCATCTTCAAGAATTGCGATTCTGAGCATCTGTGTACTTAGAAATGAAACAGAGTTTTGAGACTTTAAAGAATCATGCTTCTGGTAAAATTAGGCTGTAAGAATTAGAGATTGCACCAGTTGACAAAACTCCGAGAGCCAGGCTCTGCACCCCGTTAAACTCTGGGGGAGTTTGGATCAGCACTGCCTGGTTAAGGGCTCTCTCAGCCATGTGTATTACCCATGTCATAACTAACTTGGAAAACTTCTCCTCTGAAATTGTTTCTGTAGCTTGCAAGTGTTGTAGCTTGCCTCTTTAATGACACTGCATTAGCAGCAATCTCATGAAGCAGGGGAGGACCGAGAGAAAGCTTGGGAATTCATGAAGAAAGCAGGAACTTGCAAAGCTTTTTCTTTTTGAATATTTTGCTCCTTTGACCAAGCAGTAGCCGAAACGGGGGGCCTGGCAGGATGGTTTCTGTTTGGATGGGAAACCGATGACATGCAGTCAAGCACTTTCTCTGTGTCATTTGTTTATTGACAAAAATGTACACCAGCCATCTTTCCACGAACGGCAGCGGGAACACACTGCACAGAGAGGCAGCCTTTGTTGCAGAAATCCTAGATAAGGCACTCCAGCCCCTGACCCAAGAAGCAGCTATCTTTTGGCCTCTGCTCATCTCTTGAGACCCAGGAAGACTCCAGCTGCTTCATTCCAACTGTTGCATGGTTGAACTTTTAGTGCTTGCACAGGTCGGTGCCAGTAATAGTCCAAAAAAGATCTCCTCGAACATGCGTGCGCACACACGCATGCTCAGAAGGGTTTCTCTGAGCATCGGTGCAAAAAGAATGGCAGTCTAGGACGCGTTGCCCTCGGAAGAAATGAATGCCAGAGACATGGAGTCATATTGCTTTCAACACCTGCTGTTCAAAACTCCTATCAATTAGTTATTCCTCTACAGATGGTGATTCCTGAACTGAAGGACAGAACAGAGAGAAGCTTGTTCTGCTCAGAGACTTTAGCTGTACAAAAATCTCTAACAAGTACAAGGTGATTCCTTCTGCTTTCTTGCTACTGCTGCTTGTCCCTGTTTGACTGAAATGTACTGCAGACGGGGGGAGCTCCGTCCCAGAAATGGCTGCCCCTGCTCAGCATTCCTCAGGGGGAAGGAGTCTCAGGCTATTATTTCAAGGGCTCCACAGATTTCAGACATTCAGGGGAAGACTTGCCTTTATTAGTTGGTCCTTATGCTGCACCCATCGCCACGTATCTCAGTGAATGAAGGCCAAGCCTTCATCCACGGACTATGCTTTTGCATCTGCCACTGCTTGTCTCTGAGTGGATTCGTGGTGCAGTTTTATGGGTGCACACCCCCTTGTGCAATTATTTAATAGGTGCCCAAACTGGCTTAGGCTGTCACTGGCAGCAGGAGAGCTATAAAGAACATTGAGATACCTCCGTCATACGTACTTCTATGTATTTCAGTCATAAAACTGAATGTTCCATTCCTTCTGCAATATCTAGGCACAGGAAGGCTAAAGATGCCGCTTTGGTTTAGACTACACATTGCCTGCCTTTTGTTGATTCATCAGCTGTTGAACACGTTCTAGGCATTTTGTTGTATTACTTTATAAGTCAGATTTGGGAAGAGGGAAATCGTTGTAGCTGATCATGTATCTCAATATCTTTCACCTCCAATCCATCATATTATGATATTAGCCAGTTTGCATTGGTGGGTGTGTGGGGGATTAGAGGGAGGAGTTAGCTAGCCTAGCCTGTCTGAACATCTACATGTCCAGGTAGCCTGCACTAAGTGCAGCCTTTCCCCTCTCCTTTGTCTTTGATAACCCAGATTTGCCTGTGCCTTTGTCCCCTTGCAGGTTGGAGGACACACCATGCTGCCCATTCGCTGGATGCCCCCTGAGAGCATCATGTACCGGAAGTTCACGACAGAGAGTGACGTCTGGAGCTTTGGGGTGATCCTCTGGGAGATCTTCACATATGGGAAGCAGCCCTGGTTCCAGCTCTCAAACACCGAGGTACTGGATAATCCAGGGTGTCTTGGGCTGGGAAGGAGAGACAAGACATGATAGAAAGGGGCATTGTCAAACAGTGTGTTTGCTGCAGAATGTTTGGGGCATTTTGAAACCTGGAAGTGGGTTATTTCGCTTCCCTTATCCACCTTGAAAGCCAGAGCACACCACCACTTTTCACATTCTCAGGAGGAAGTCCTAGACCTCCCCACCTCGGGTGGCATTGCCCGTAACAGCATCACAGCCTCTCAGGGGAAGGGGTTGGTGAAGCTGTGGCTTTTGCCTGGGAAATGCAGTCTGACAAAGGCTCTTACATTGAGAAAAGACCCCAAACCATAGTTCCTGCCATCCCACCACACCCTTTCCTCCTGCATTTGAGTCAACCGCAGGTATAGTAAGGTACATGGGTGGGAGGGCTAACCCATCCCTCACTGGAACTGAGTTGGCTGGCTTTAAACAGCAGCCCATTGCAGGTAAATTATTTCATGAATACATTACGCTGCAGCTGGGTGTATGGAAGAACTAAGCAGAATTCCCAACCAGGGGCATCTAAAATGTTGGTCCTAGCGAGGGCTGTAGGTGGTGAGGGGCAGGGATGGGGTGGAACCCCAGCATTCTTTAGAAAGCTGGGTCAGACCATTCAATGTGCACCCCAAGCTGGGAGAAATTTGGGAAATACAACATGTGCAGCAAACAGGCATCTGTGGTCCAGGCATTTCCCTCGTATGTTCATGTACACCTCACAACAAGACTTTCAGAGCAATCAGTGCACTGAGTTTGACGGTCACCTCCCAGATGTTCACAATAATAGTGGCAATTAAGGCGTGCCACTCGTAGGGCTCTGTTTAGGCATAGAATCAAAGCACCTTCCAGAAGGGTAACTCGCCTTATTGTACAGAGAAACTGAGGCACAGAGACTCACACAGCAAGTCAGTGACAGAGCGGGGAGTAGATCCCAGGTCCCTGGACTCCCACATCCATGATTTAGCTACATAAGCACCACCCTATTTGGCTAAATAAGTGTAGAAGCACTCTCAGGACTGGGAATAGCAGGAGTTGCAGAGTTACATCAGCAAAAATGTCCAGGGGAGGCAAATCTGGAATAGCAGGCGGTGCTCCGGCTCAAGTTTGAGCGCAGAGCTGTGTGGGGAAAACGTGTACATTTTTATCTGATTGTGTGTCTAATGGATTTCAGAAATGTCACCTCTTGTAAGAAGAAATGTGCGTTTTCTGCTTTCCGGACACAGATCCTTTAATTGAGTGAGTTGCAGAGAGGGACTATCCAAGGTGCTTCTTTACATCGCTAATACTTGCCCATTCCTGTGCTCTTTGGGCCCTGCTTGCACTTCCCAAAGCAGCACACACAAACATTTTAAAGAGTGACATAAATGATCACAGAAGCCATTTGTCATGATACTTTATGAGCTGTTCTTGCATATGACATGGAGGTAAATACACCCCCCCCACCACACACACACAAATGAGCACACATACATCCTATAGGTTTGAACTGCCATGCTGGAATCCAGACAACACCTGTCTCAGTTTCCCTGTCTGTGAAATGGGGATAATCAAACTAACCCATCTACCAACCTGAAAGTGTTAGTTAATGTCTGGACAGGGCTTTGGACATATAAAGCTGGTACTATTGAGTTAGGAATAGTACTGCTACATCCAGACGGGGGGACTTTCAAACATAGTCACCTCCAGCTCTGCCTGACCCAGTCCTTCATCCATCACTTTCCCGTTTCTCCCCAAAGGAGAGAATTCACAGGAAAGCTGTGCAGGACTTGCACATTCATCTCCCCAAATGTTAGGCCTTTGCCTGCAGTGGCTTCTTTGCTGTTGGCCTGCTGGTCAGAAGCAAGCTGTGGAGACTCATGCACAGTTCAGGGGCATCTGGAGAAGTGACTCCACCAGCAACAGTTTAGCTCTTAGACTGTCACTTTTAATTAGGATGAGCAAGTCTGGGATACACATCCTCCATCCACCCCAGGACATCTACAGGGACATGAGTCTAAATTTTATCTGGCCGTTGGCCCTTTAAAGTTAAAATGAGCATTTTTAGATGTTCTGCCAAGCGCTAGAAGAGACCCTCACTGAGGGGAAGGTGGAATAGGGCACATTGCTAGTGAGAGACCACCAGAAGACCCAAGCAAGCCCTGCTGGTTAAATCTAAACCTTGCTTCCTCTCTAGAGATAGGAGCTCACCATGGGTCTTTCGAATACAGAACACCTATTAGTGATCCTAGGTCATCTCTCTTTGCCTGCTCCACCAAGGTCCCGAAAGTTGACTCTGCCTTCGGCTGTATAGCAATGGCGTCACATCTGCAGCACTATACTGTCATCACCCTCCCATCAGCAGCTCCTCCTCATTGCTTCTCTCGCTATTTATTTCTATGCAAACATCAGAGCAGTAACTATCTGTTTGGATGTATGGCAGGCCCCATTACTAGTCACAAGTGATAAACTTCAGGTCCCCCTCGCTGGTTTGCTTGCCTCAACGTGCTGTTTGGGATCTGTGTTTATTCACAGTTTATGTCAGGTCACTACACACCACAGTGCTGTGCTGGGCCTCATCAACTCCAGAGACCGGGGGGTCAGTCAGTAATAACAGCTCTCTGACAAGTCACTTTCCCCTCTCCCCCCCTTTACATCCTTTTCCATGGTGAGCAGGATGCAAAAAGCAGGTGCTTGGGGGATTGATTTCCCCTGGAGTTACTCTAAATACACCATTTCATGCTGCAAGAGCCAGCCGCTCGCATTTTTCTCATTAGTGGCAACAACCTGACCTGTGTGAACATTTGCAAGATTTTCTTCCGTCACGAATTTGATCCAGGCTGAAATGTTGGTGTTTTTGCTGCTTTCAAACATCGAAAATTAGACAATTTTGCTCTGGGAGAGGCAGGTGGGAAGTGATGTTCTGAAATCCCCCTAGTAGAATGTTCCTGGGTTTTGCCGTGGAAAAGACTTTCATTTGCAGAATAAAAAATGACTGATGATGTTTAAAAAATTAACTTTTTCTTACAGTGTCAGGAAAAACTGATATATCACTTGCCGGTTTAGCCTCTCCTCTTCTATATAAATTACCATGGGATTCCTGCTTGACTAAACCTTCTGATCTCTCGGTGCAGTCAGGTAATTAGGCGTCAAACTGGGAGGAGTTGTGCCTGGAGTTAATAGCGGTTGCAAAATTAAAGGTGTATTTCATTGAGATTGCAAAACTGCATCTGTAAATCAGGAGGCAAGTGCTGAGAATCTGTTGCTGCATATCACCAGCTGGGAGCCTGCACACCTCAACTCAGAGGGATCTGCTGGCTCATTAGTGCTTTAATGAAATGTTGGCTACCATCAAAGGCTAAGCAGATTCGGCCAAGGGACATTCTCAGCGCTTCGCTGGGTGGGACTCACCCTCTCTGTTCTGTGTTTCAGGTCATCGAGTGCATCACCCAAGGCCGAGTCTTGGAGAGGCCTCGAGTCTGTCCCAAGGAGATTTATGATATCATGTTGGGCTGCTGGCAGAGGGAGCCTCAGCAAAGGCTCAACATCAAGGAAATCTACAAGATCCTTCATGCTCTGGGCAAGGCCACACCAATCTACCTGGACATCCTTGGCTAGCAGTGGCCACTTGTCAAAATTTCCTGCTCCTTCCTTCCTCCACCCTCCCTACCTCCTCTTCTCCTCACCCCCTACAGTCCCCAAGTAACCATCTTCATATAAACTCAAGTGCCTGCTACACATACAACACTGAAAAACAAAACAAAAAACAACCTGTAAGGCAGTTTGGCTTATATATATTTATAGATATATAGATATAGATATATATACCTTCCACACCAATACAGAAAGAAGCTGCTGTTACAGAAACTATAAGACTTTAAAGAACAAAAAAGAAGAGAAGAAACTTAAAAGTACTTAAAAAAAAAAAAAAAAAAGGAGGAGGAGGAGGAATCTTTCACCCAAGCTGTGGAGCAGTGAAATATGACCCTGCTGTGCTTTGTCCGCTGGCTGGGGCTGAACTCAAGACTTTTGCTAGCGCAAAGACGCAGTCCCAGGGGAAAGCTTGGGAGGAGGCCCTGCCCTGTCTGTAAGATATGCACTGAATGTGTGACTCAGCCCCACAGGGCGTTTGGGCTCTGAGCCAGGGCAGTGTCCCTGGAGGAACTTGCTTTTACCAATTCCACCTGCCCATCTTCCCACCCTTTTCCTCCTTTCAACATTTCAGGACAATTTTTCTAATTTGCCGATTCTTAAATGTATAGACTCAAGGCTTTCGGAACATACAGTAAAGGATCGCGGCACCTACGGGTAAACCACACACGAGAAATGGCCACCCTCCCACAGAAAACAGACAACAGGAACTGAACCCGGCACCACCCCTTTGTCAGACTCTGGGGATCCAGGTCGGGGACCAGAGCAGCTGCCTGTGAGAGCCATACAGAAAGCAGAGTTGCCTAGGGGCACGAAACACCTTCCAGTGCCATTCTAACGCCTCTGACTGCCCTTCAGCATGCGGGACAGGCCCCCAGCCCGTGTGTCACCCCCAAATAGGTGGTGGTTTTGAAAGCAAAACTTTCTACCCCTATTATTTTGCCGGGGGACATGATAGAGATGTGAGGAGAGCCCCCACCATACAGATGGGCCAAATTCATCCCTGGCGCAACGCCGCTGAAATCAGGGCTTTCCCCCCAGCATGTGTTCAAAGACTGTGGTTTGCAGTCTGGTGGGGATCTTACTGCAGGGTTGCCCCTCCTCCCTTCCCCCCACACCCACCATATATTCCCTTCGCCCTTGGTCCAATACCTACTGGAGAGCCCAAGGGGGTGCAGGGGAAACGAAGGGGTCTGGGAGATGGCTGACAACCTCTCAGCACCTGCCCAGGTCCCGTTGACATTCCCCTCACGTCTCCAGGCCCTGAAAGGATTGATGCATCTGCCTTTGAGCTGCTGTGAAAATGCAGAGGCTGAAGAATAGCTCCACAGGCAACCCGGGGAGATGTGGGAGGGGAAGGTGGTGCTTTCAGGAGGATATGGCTCAGCAAATGGCCCCTGCCAACCGCCTTGCATCTCAATGAGACGAAGGCCCGGCCAAGGGGAGGGGGAGAGCCAGTGTAGAGTGAGGGAGAGAAGCAGTCCCTGTCCCACGCCCCCATCAATAAAAGAAATCAACCTCCTGGTGAAAAGCTTCCTCGGAGGCTGGCTCCTGCTTGGCGCAGGCCTGGGAAACAAACGTTTCTGGTTCATTTCTCTTCCGGCGAATCGAGGCCGAGGGGAGAACACTTCACTTGGCAGCTCTAGCCAGGAAGAGGGCGCGTGCACCGCAGCCATTGTCAAGGCAGAGTCTGAAAGACGACCACTGCAGGCACAGAAAGAGCTGGGTGGGATGTGGCACTTGTCATGGAAGGAGTGGGGGGGATCCTCTCTCCCCCTCCCCCCACCAGCACCCCTTGCCCAGAGCAATGGATGGGAGGGGCTGCATTCGAGAAAGGATGCCTCTGTCCAGCGAGGGACATAGTTGTGGCATGCTACAGAGGAAAACCCTCATCCCCTCCCCCCCGACAATCACCCCATTTATTTGTTCAGGGCTTAAATCAGACGAGGGGGCCCCAGCCCAGGGAGGCAAGTAAGCAGGGCACGGGGAAGGCCTCTCTGGTGCTTGCGGAGCGGAGGCAGCGTGCAGGGACTAAGGCTGCCGAAGAGGGATGGATGCAGTAGCTTATTCGGCTCAGGTGGTGCTGGCTGGAGTAAAGGCATTGGCGAAGGGGGGGGGGGGATAAAACGCGATGATTCGGCCCTCCTTAAAAAACCCAGAATCTGTCCGTGCTGTGTGGTGATGGGCGAGGCCAATGCAGCAGACTCTAGAGACAGTGCCGTGCACGGGGCCATTGGTGTAGTACTATTGCATGACTGCGTATGGGTCGCTTCGGGTAACATGCCGAGCTCTTGGCAGGAGGGCAGGTGGGGCGGGGGCATTGGTGGCCCCAGAGATGGATCCACGGTCTGGATCACCACTTCCCCCATGCTCCGCCTGGCTTTCTTCTCTTGTGGCACCTGGACAATGGGGGCTGGCTTTTGTGAGGTGTCTCCTCCCATTTAACCAACCCTTCAAACCACTTCCCCCAGTCATAGCACTCATAAACCCCCACATTCCCATGTTAAATTTAGGAACATCTCTGCTGCAAACCAGGGATTCCCCCCCTCTTTCCCAGGAGCAGTGGGTTCCCCAAGCCAGCTGTGTGTATGGGCACCTGAGCAAGGTGAGGGCATGAGCAAGGGAAGAGATCAGGCTGAAATGCAGCATGGTTATTAATAACTGGTCTAATGAAAGGAGAGGATGTTGTCCCCGGGAAGATGTTAAGCTCCTGAGACTGAGATTCAGGCTGTTCGACTGCCCTATTCTTAGCCCCACCAGATGCAATTATGGCTTTGAAAAAAAGGTTCTCTTGTCAAAGCTTGTTTTGAGCAGCTGCTCAGCAAAAAGCAAGGCAGGATAGACGCCGTGCCATGGAGTTTCCCCTTCTGCTGCTGCTTTATGCCTGTGGGTGTTGGGTTTTGCTTGTGTGTGTGTGTGGTTTTTTTTTTTTGTAAGGGTGAGAGGAAATGGTTGCATCCCTTGTAGACGTGCGGTGGGAGCTGGGAAGGAAGCTGGGCCGAGTTATGGGGGAACACATACCTAGGAGTCTCCTTTTTGCTGGGATTAATACGGAGCCCCTTTAGTCAGTGTGGGTGGCTCTTTCACCCACCACAGGAACAGAAGTTCCTGATGGTCACAGAGCTTGTGTGGCCTCACAATGTCGGAGAAAGGGCAGAATTTGGGGAACCCACACAGTGTGCCCTAAAACACAGCTCTTCTCCTTCTAATGTGGGGTGCTTTTGTGGGCATGGGAGGCACCAGTGGTTCAAGCATGGTGCAGATCCTCCATTTGCTCCCCCCATGAAGAGGGTCGACTATCACTCTGCTGCCAGGAACGCCACAGCTCTCCCACGGCACGGTTACCCCTGCCAGGCCCCAAGGACAGCAGTTGGCTCTGGCTTAGGCTGATTTCAATTCCCCTCCCCACAGCCCCATACCCGGGCATTCCCATTACTTTCTCCCTTTGACTGAGCTGGTCCTGGTTGCTCTGTGAAAGAAGAGGTGGACCAGACCTGAGTGCAGTCTTGGACCCTCTGAGAGCAGGACTGTTGCCATTCATTGCACAGACAGTGGGACGTTTTCATTATGGAAAAGACTAGCCTCAGAAAAATCCTTTCAAGGGTGTCACCGAGATGCAATAACCTACTGTGTTTGAAGGCACTGGAGCTGTGCCCTTGGCACAGCAATCCTTCATTGGCCCTGGGTTCTGGTCTCAGGGCTCTCATAGGGTTGGGTTTTTTTATATATGTATTCTGTGATTTTCCCTGTTTCCAACACTTAGATGAAGTTAATGTTTCTTAATGGTGGATCATCTAGAGCTCAGGATTTAAATGGGCTCCAACCCCATCTCTTGAAGTCAGCCTGCTAGTTTGCAAGCCCACGTTGTTGCGCACACAGCTTTCTACAGTCAAAAGTTTGCACGCTCCTCTCAGCTTTGGATAGTTGTGTGTGTTTTGTATGTGCAAACCGGGTAGCTAGGCACCTGGTCACCTGGCACGTGCACATGAGTTCAAGGTTTTGAATTTGCATGAACCTGGGTCTGTAAAATGGCATGCAAAAAACTTGGGTGTGGAAGAACATGTGAAAATGTTGGGGTTCCACTGTTGAGGCTGCTTTTGAAAATGTGGTCCTCAAAGCTCAGCTGACTGCCTCTCTCCAGTAGTGGGTAGACTAAGCTGTCTCCATTAGACAGCGCTTGGAAAAGGCCTATTAAGGAAGGGGACAGTGTTAACGCAAGAGGTGCACTGGACTTCTAAGTAAACCAAGGTTGTATTAGGAAGGGCTAGTGTTGTATTAAATTCAAGTGGTGCTGCTGGTAGAAATGGAAATAAATGAAAAACAAATTGTGTGATTGGGACTACAGGAAAATGAGGCCATAATCCTGGGCAAACACTGGAAAAAAAGCAAAAGCAAAGGTCGCCAGTGGGCAGGGGTCTGAACTGTGCTGGGTCGTGAGCTTTTCTGGTCTGAAATACAAGGAGCACAAGGCTTGAGCAATGTCACACCTTTCAGGGACAAAGGCAGGGAAATCCAAAGCTGAGACTGCTGTTTTCACTTCAGAAGTAAGGCCTTTGCCTGTCAGGACCCAAGTGCATTTTCTGCCTAATGTGGTAGTGATATCAACTGTAACTGAATCCAGATCTTGGCAGGTAAGTGAAGAAGGAATTGATTTTCAGCACTGTTGTTCGTTGGGTGTATTTATTTGTCATTGGTCAATCTGCAGGTGAAGTTCAGAGCTGGGATCTTAGGCAGTTGTATTATGGTTGCGTATTTATTTTTAATAACGAGGCATTTCACTTCCTCCACCCAATGGTGACTCTCTCATTTTACAGGCTGTGAGTGAAGAATGTTGTACTCAAGGCTAATAGCCAAACGTATTGAGAAAGAAGGCCTTCCTTGCTCTCTGCAGGCTGACCTTTACACCTCTCAGCGGCCCCGGACGGTGTGTCCCCATTCTGTACCAGTTTACTGGGCTAAAACTGTGGACCAGGCGCATTGCCTTCCTATACAGTTACATGTGTTCACCTGCCCTGGAACATTTAGCAGCTGAAGCCCAATGAGGAGCTCAATTACACACCACTAAATGGGATGCTGGCAGTGGGGTCATGCTGAGGCCTAGCCTATAGAAGCCTGACTGAGAATGTGAGGGAGAGTCTAGAGTATCTGTCATCTGAGGACATGTGCCAGTTTCAGGGCAAGGAAGAACCAATCGTTGAGAAGACAGACACACCAGAAAGGATAGGTTGGCCCCCTTGGCTTTCCATTCATCGAGACTCAGTTTAAGACTCTGCAGTATTTTTTGTACAAAGATGGGGATCTGGGAGGATTTAATCTCTGACGGGATGTTTACCACTTGGGTCCTTCACCTTGCTGGCTCTGAAGTAGTCCCTCCTGTTTACCAGGAGAAGCCTGGGTTGTGCTGCATGCCGTTCAGTTGCTCCACTCTGCAGGGAAAGGAGTGTTTTTGGGATGCATACTCAGTTTCTCTAACTGGATTTTCACATTTCACAGCGGGAGCTGGCGGGATGGAGGGGGTTGGCCTGCGATTGGGTCTGATGGCTCCATACCTTTGTGCCCTGTGCATTGTGGGAAGACAGGATGCCGGTGCCAAGAAAAGCATCAGGCAGGCTGCTCTTGCTTTGCTGTGCTGCTGGGCCTTTTTAAAGGAGCGGGCTGGGACTGAACCATTGGGATCAGCATACTGTTGGATTTCAAAGGAGCAGAAGTTGCAAGGGGAGCATGTCACTTTATGCCCCATTAGCATAATGGCTGAGTGGAAAAACCTGCTTAGTTCTTCCCCAGAATTACTACTAGAAACTGTGCTCCTGCTGAGACCTTGTGCGTCCTGTTTCTAGCCCAGCGAATGTGCATGAAGACACGCATCCTGAGTGGCAGACTACAGTGTCACAAATGGCACAAGCGTATGTAGTCTCTGCTCCCAGTGGGATGCAGACATAACAGCGCATCCTTCAGTCACTTCTATGCCCTTTGTTCCTTGTCCGTACAACAGTAGGCAGTGGCACGGTTTCCCAAGTAAAGTGGTAGAAGTCTCATTGCTTGGGATTTTTAAAACTGTACTGAACAAAGGGACTAGACAGTTTTGGGGAACAATCTTGTTTTGGACCCCAGCAGACAGGCTAAGTGATCTAATAGGTCATTTTCACCTCTAGCTTCTGTGATTCCTCACTGGCCACAATTTCACAAGCCTTTTTAGACAAATGGAACGATTCTTCTTTACAGCCTCTGTCTTCTTCTAAAACAACCAGCTTTAACTTCCCTCAAAGGAAATGGATCTTTATCACATAACATCCACCTCATGTAGACCCTCAGGAATTCCCTATGGGAACTGATCTCTGAGCCAAAAAGCGACTGATCCTACAACCTGAACTTCAGCAGCTTTTCTGAAGGGGTATTTAGCTGCTGAACTAATGGTTTCTTAAGACAAGGGCCCAGCAGGAGATAACCGAAATGCCTCTGAAGGAGATCATAGTACTGGGAGGTCTGAATATTTTTCCTTTTGCACACGCTGTCTCTCTGTTGGTTTCCAACCTCCCAGGTCTTATCTAAATATCAAGCAGCAAAGTGAAGTTGCTGCATTCGCTTCCTTCAGAAAAAATAGGACTGGCGCAAGCCCTTTGATTTTGTTGGTGTAAGTGCGATAAGATTCCCTCAACCCCCCCGCCACTTTTCCTTTGTGTCCTTGCAGTTTTCCAGGACTGACAAACAGACTTTTTAAACTCAGTGAAAGTCTTAATGTGAGATGAATCTGAAGACTACAGTTTGGACTTCAAACAGTGAGAAAATTGGTGTTGAATGATTCCGCACACAAAGCAGAAAACTTTCATTTCCTGCAGGCAGGATGGAATTGACTGTTATATTAAGACTTCAGAAGGAGCACTGCCCTGGAGTAATTTCACTGCTGTCAGGCAATGTTGACATCTAGATTAACCTCTGTGCAGTGAATTTTACAGCAAAGCTCATTGTGATGCGTATGGGATATCTCTGGTAAAACCCAGCTGAAACCAAGGGTGTCCCACCCCCCACCTCCCCCGATATGGGAGGAAGGAGAAGAGTATGGCAAGCTACTGTGGGTTTTTTTACCTCTGCGGAACGTAGCTGTGACCTCATCCAGGCCATTCCTGCTGAGACAGACTTTCTGCTCGGCTAAAGCGACAGGAGTTTTAGCCCGTATTTTTTTAATCCCCGGGAAAAGGTATTTAAATCAAGGGGATGAAAGACTCTTTGCTACTGACAAACATATCCTGCCGGGTACCCACAGGCAGCAGATGTTCCTAGTTAAAAGTAAGTGGTTAACCAGTGGCTATTAGTGTCTCTCCCTGATTAACTCCAAAGCTCAGACTTGATACAATGAGCAGTGCTGCACACCCTCACAGCTGCTGCGTACAGGCTGCCTCTAGTGTTAACCAGCCAGCCCACAGGCTAACTGGTAACTGTGAGCACTAGACCAAACATGCATGAATTAAAGGAGCTCACATAGTTGGTTCTGTAGAAATCAAAGTCCACTGCAGGAGAAGTCTCCAAATTCCGTCTCTCTTTGCTTTGGCCGTTAAATCCAAACTGCAAGACAGGAGCGAGTACCCTGGGCATTTTCTTTAAGAGTAGCCTCAGCAGCAAGAGTATCCAGGGCTAAGAGCAACAGAAGGCCAACTGCCTCCCCATCCCCTGGGTGCTAGAGACAATGCTCTCAACAGGCATTAGTAGGTACCCTATGAAGTCACCTAGTTCCTGTGATCACGTCTGTGTAGACAAGCACTGTCAGCTGGAAAACCATGGGATTGGTAGAGGCATATCCTGCTTTCTAGTTCTTCTTTACACCTTGCTCTTCTTGTTCGTCGCCAAACTCACATTTCTTTACAATAACAAAAAGTTCTAGGACAAAGGACGTATGTCAGGCTCTCAGTGGCAAACCCCAAAGGCAAAATCTCCATCCTATTTCTGGGATGTTTGTTAAAGAAGTTTATGGTTTGTGAAGGGCTTTGAGATCCCTGGCTAGAAGTGACTATGGAGTCAAGGCTTAATTTTCAGAGGTTGTGAGTGCTTGCAGCTACCATTGACTTCAGCTGAAGTTCTGTGTCCTCAGCATCCCTGAAATCAGGCCTATAAATGCGTCTTTGAACCTTTATTTACTATGCCCACTTAGAAAACAACTGAAAAGGTTGCCTCTAAGATTACAAAGAAGGGCCTGGGTTGTTTTTGACTATGGAAAGAATGTGATTGACCAATTTAACCACCAAAGAAAATCAAACGTGGTGGTCTCATGTAAAAAGTAATCGGTATTGTGATTTGCTTTGGACATCCATGCATTAATATTCTGCAAATATGATTTCGTCTTTGGTTTTTTTTAGTTTGTTTTTTAATGTGTCTGACATTTTACAGCATCAATAATGGAAACAAACCCTCCAGCAATCCAGCCTTTGGGGTTTGGAGTTATTTTGGCTGAGTCACAGTAAGGTTGCTGTCCCCTTTGCTTCTCGTGGGTATTAATGCACCGGTCACTCAATCTACTCCTGACTTGAAAAGCGTTCTCTTTGCTAGCAGTATTTCAAGGAATACAAACCCCTGAAATTCTTTGTGCCCCATGCAGGAAGCCCAAAGTACTCTGGGTGAAGTACCACTTTGCTCTGGTTTGTGATAGGCATCCCATTTCTCACAGGGTCCGCTGCATCTCTGAGGTTCACACTAAAGCACCACTTCACAACCATCTCTGTTCCAGCTGAGAAGAACTGGGTGTGTGGTCCCTTTTGTCAGAGCCATTCTATCACATGGGGTTGCTTTTCAGCAGTACTAGAGTCCTGCCTCTTGCCCTGATAGCTGAATGTTATAACTCCAGAGCATGCCAGTCTTTACCTGCCCAAGAACTGAGACATCATTTGGAAGGGGAGACCTGTAGTCTTCACAGCCCCCATCTAACAACAAGAGCAGGAATTTCCAATTCAGCCCCTCAGCCCCCGTTGAGATGGGAACAAAGGCAGGAAAAGTCTCAGAGTAGAAAGAGTCTTGGCTTATAATATTTTCCTCACAGGGATGATTTACTTTCCCTTTCTAACTCCCTTATTTGAGTCACAATCCCACCGTAACGTTAAACATGCTCTGAAATAAGCGCAAGGAATCTCTTTGCTTTAGTTTTTATGGCTGTAATTTCTCTCGTTGAGAATTTGGCTCTTACTCAGTCCCCAGCTGGTTGTTCTGATTGGAAAGCTAGTCAGGACTGATTCCTGTGGGATCTGCTCAAGTCCATCCTAGTTCTTATATGCTTGGGCTGCAGTAATGGAAATAATCAGTTAAAAGGACTGAGTTACTGTTACCGTGTAGACCTGAAACCACTTGATGCTGGGCTAAAGTCTGAGAGATGCAGAGCACTTTAAACACTCTTTGGAGTAAGGAGAGGTTCTGGGTTCTGGATTCCTCTCAGGGATCGTTCATTGTGATGTTAGGAGTGGACTTGCAGGGAACGAGGATGTGAAATTGTACAAGAAAAAACATGTCAAACAAACAGATTGTTTGGCTTTTGGTACAAGTAAATCCACTATTGTACATGAGACAAGATTGAACTCATCACATTCTCCCTGGCAACAATGAGTATTTGCTACTGAGAGAAGAACCATGCTCTCTCCCAGTTGCTTTTAATTCCCTTTTTCTTTTTCTTCTGCTAAAGCAGAGCAAATCCTGGCTCACAACGTCTTTGAAAGCTGGAAATTAGGGTGAGAGGTGGGGCTGGGAGTGGATGAGGGACTGATCTTGTTCAGTGATGTAAATGAGTGGCAGCACAGCATCTTCCCAGGATCAGGCCCTAATCACCTGGGGTCAGATCTCCCCGCCCCTCCAATCTATTTTGTGCGGGCATTGTTCACAATGTTGTAAATCTGTTTTATCTCTGAGATTAAGAGAAAAAAGCAGCCACTAAGCTAGGGATCCTGCTGTAGTTTAGATTCATTTCCCTGCAGATCAGAATGCCTGCCTTAGGTCAATGAAGGTGCTGATGGAAAACCAAGCCATGAGATTGTTTTGATGACCTGTCTGCACCTAACTTTTTGCAACATGTTAACCACAGCCACAGGGGAATTCTGTGCTGAGGACTGGGACACCTCCGACACCGGAGAGATCAATTTCAGGCAGCTCCGCTTAAGAACGGTCACTGTAATAAACATTATCTGAGGCAGGCTGTCATGCAGTGTCTGCAGCTGATGACTGAGCGTTTAGTCTGTCAGACTTGTTCTGGTCTCCGGTTTCAGGATGGCATGTTCTTACTGGCATTTAATTTGGGACTGCATGTTCAGCACCATGGACAACAGCCATCTCCTAGAAGTCAGCGGAATTTACAGGCTCTCACCTAGCTTCATCTCCCAGAGGGCTCTGGCTTTCCTGCCTTGTTTCTAACAAGGTCGGGTGGTTGTTTTTCCTGGTGGCTGCTCTTTTGCAAGTGCTTTGCTTATTGAGCTCAGCTTGTCAGATCCCCCTCCCCCACCCCCATGCTGCATCTTCAACCTGCTGACGTTGGGCCTGCCCTTCGGTCAATGAGTTCCTCTCTGTGAGTCAGGACTACTTGGGTGAGTAAGGCGGACAGGGCTGAATCTGTACATCTCCCACTCTGAGAAACGGGCCAGAGAGCTCTGGGGGGGAGACAGCTTGAAGATTAACGGGGATCCATGTAAGCAATGGGCCGGCTCAGCTACCATGGAACTGAACCAGGGCTTTCCTGGCCCTTATAGAAGCCTAAATGTTCAAGGCCCTGTTGTTATCATTGGGCCAAATCCTGACATCATTCCAAAGTAGAGAGACAAATATAACGTGTCTAATGTATGCAAAGGGAACATATCGGAATATGCAGCTTGGGACATCCTGTGTGTGTGGGATGCCCTCACCCTCACCTTTTCCTGACACCTAAAAAATCCAACATTTGCTTTGTCCTAAAAGATCTGACCAAGTAGAGTAACTCTGCTGGAACTGGAGATTCATTGGAGTTGCTCCTGAGTCTCACTAGCAATTGTGAGATCAGACTCTGGTCCAGTGACAGTCGAAACCTCTGGACAAGCTGGAGGTTTTGAAGCGCTGCCCTTGATCTGCTTTTGTTTATCTTCATACAAAATTGTCCTGTTGTAACAGTGCAAGGAAATGAATAACTACCAAGTATTAGTGAGCGTATTTTTTTCTCAGACTGAATGAGGTATCAGCGTGCAAAATCCTTCTCATTTCAACGTAGAGAGAAAAAAAGCAGAGAGACGCAAACAGCCCTGCTCCTACTCTAAGACCACGTACATTAGATAAACTCCATCGAAAGTGGCTGATTCAGCATCTTAACAAGCATCAAGAAAAACTTCCTTCCTTTAGGGAGTGATCAGGAATTGTAGCTTAATCCCCAGCTCTTGGGCAGGGATGGGCTGCCCGATTTAGGAAATGGAAGAGAAGAACCTGCCAGAAGCTTAGTCCAGCTATGGGACCGAACCTTCAGATTGGTTCCTGTGAGTACCTCCTCCTGTCTCCACTCCTTGACCCAACAGGCCCAGTGGCTGTGCTGAAATCTATCTTTGGGTTTGGCAGTTGCGACTGTGAGGAGCCTCCCTTCAGGGGGAGATGATGAATTCTGGGGACATCCAAGTAGCGGGGACCTCAGAATTTATGAGTTCTGATCACATGAGAGAGAGAGAGAGAGTCACGTCACTGATCTCTGCTCCTAGAATATCAGTGAAGATCAGGGCCAGGAGGTTGAAGAGGGAGGGGACTGGTTGGCATAAGGAAGAAAGAGAACTGGATATCCAGATGCCAGCTGGGGGGTCAGGGAGCAGGAGGGAGTTAGGGAGCCTGCCGGATTTCAGGAAGACGGAGTCATAGGTCAGGAAGGTGTTTTGGGATTGAAGGGCTGGGTGTAAGAGGGTGGCTGCTAGAAATCAGAGGGCTTACTGTGCAAGAGAGGGGAATCCTGAACAGGGATGGCTTAAAGGCTGGGAGGGAGAAACGAAACCACAAGTGACTTGTGTCCATTGGAAGCAGCTTTGAAGGCTCATTTTGACCTCCAGTCTTGTTGGGCTTCTCCCAGGCCTGACCATGGGTCCCTCACTCAATACCTTACAAACACCAAAGTCTTATTATTGTATATTATGCTGTCTGATGGCTCTTGTCCAGCCACGAGTGGGTTGTTTGGCTTTTTTGTGTGTGTCTTGGCCCCCCTCTTTCCCCTCATGTGAAAGGGGGATTTGTTTTTTGAGAAGAAGTGTCCTTTAAAATTCCAGGTAAACCTGAAGGTAATTTCTTGCATGAGCAGCTTTCTACTGATAGGCTTAAAGCAGAACAAAAAAATCTTGTGTTAACTAAGTGCTATTTTACATATCGTGTTCCACGAGAAATGAAAGATTTCCTGTCTTGCAAATGACGTACGTTGATGTAGTTCATACTGGACATTTGAGTCGGAGGAGTGGTGAGGAAAGGTTTCATTATCTGAAGGATCAGCTGGGATAGATGCGAGGGGAGACCATGATGTATTTGGGAATGGAATTTAGGTGCTGTATTCTCCCCCTCCTGAGGTACTAAATCCATGATGCAGTGAAAATGGCTGTTAAGTGGTGGGTGTGTGTTCAAATGTGTCCCATCCCACAATTCTCAGCATTGGAAAAATGGATGAGGAGCTGTCAAAACTATCCACCTGCCTCTATTCTGCGAAGGTAAATCAGCCCTCGATTGGGAAAGAGCTGTGATGGTGCATGCAGGCTGTTGTAATCAGTGGTGACACTAGCCGTCGGGGAGCTGGGGCTCTGCCCCACTCGGAAAAAGTGAAATCAGAGTGCAATAAGTTGGCCTTTGTCCCAGCTCTTATGCACCTATGTTCACAGCTACTAATGGAAGAGAATGGCTCTGCCAGGTGTAGAATTCCCTGCTCTGTTACCCCATACTATACAATTCACATTCCAGTAGGGAGCTAGACAGTGGCTGGAGCTCACCCCTCAGCCCAGCTGTGTAACTTGCCCTTAACTCATGAGCACATGCACAGCCCCACCTAGAATTTTGCCCTAGGGCAGCCTCTGGTTGGAACTCTGCCCCATCTTTGCAAACGTGGCTAGCGTCCCAAAATGGGGACAATTGACTGGATTTTTACCAGGCTAATATTAATCTCAGTTAATGTTATTGAAACTCTGTATGAACCGAAAACAAAAATCTCAGTGACATTTGCTGGATTGATTTGTTTGTTTTTACCCACTATACTGATAAGCTAGATTCAAGGTCTCTTTGGGTTTTAAATTCTGCAGCTGGGTCAATGGTTCTCAATCTCTTCCATATCACAACAATGCCCTTTTCCATACCAAGACCCACCTACACCCTCCCTTCTGTCTAACTAGGATCCCCGCCCATGCAACAATCTGGGAAAGGCACGGTGATGGCAACCCCTAGAACCTGTCTGCCATATCCCTCCTGGCCCAAGACTCCAACTGCTAGGGTGAGGAACTCTACTCTGGGTACTAGCCAAAGTGGGTTCCTGTGTATCCTCTCCAGTATAACTGGATTGAGCACTTTGCTACGCTAGGGGGCATGATTCTTCCTCAGTGTTAGACCCATAGAAGCCTGTAAAAAACATTAGGAAAAGGGTTTGCAATTGAGGTTAAGGGACATCTGAAATGCTGAGATATTTGCCCTTCCCCCCCACTCCCTCTCCTCCCTTCGCTTCTCCCTTGCCTCTCCCCCTTCCCCGGCCTCAAAATGAAACAGAAAATTATTTTTTTAAAAGTGTATTAATAATTTATGTTTAGTACAAAGGATGATTTAATGGCATCACCAAAGGTCGTTCATTCCATTTACACGTTCCTCCTCCACCCCCTAGTCCATCCTCCCCATTCCTGCCCATCACCCTCTGTCATCCACCTCACACAATCCCCACCACCACTAAAGAAACACAAACACTGGAGACCATTCCAATTTGGTCAACGATCATTGGAGGACAGAGATTTAAAAGAAAAAACTAACCAGCCATCACAAAATGAAATCATTGCCACCTTTCAGTCCAATAGTCAATTGCTGCAAATGAAAGACAAATTCATTTCTTGATTTTTTTTTTAAAAAGCCTTTTATACCTATGTGTGTGAGCATGTATGTGTATATATACATGCACCTGTGTCCATACGCACATATGCACACACAAATCTCTCTCTCTCAAATATAAATATATTGTACGTTAGAGCTGTAAATATTCCTTGGTCATGTGTCTATGTCTTCTTCATAGTATCATATCCTCAGTGTTACGTTAACGACTCCATTTATTGATTGATGAAACTGTGTGTAGAGCTGTACCCTCCTGACATAGTTTATGTAGATCTCTCTTCTCAAATAAAGTACAAAAAAAACATAAACTAGGCTTTTTGCCCCTCCTCTGTCCGTGCCTGTCATTCAAATTTATTTTTATAAACATCACCTATGATCTTTTACGTTCAAGTTCAACCACAAGCTCGATGCAGGAATTCTTGGGGGAAGTTCCGTGGCCTGTGTTTTGCAAGTCAGAATAGAAGATCATAGTAGTTATTCCTGGTCTTAAAAAACTACAGGTGAATTCCTGGCCCTGTAGAAGTCAAAGGAAGTTTTGCCAATGATGTCCATAGGGTCGAGATTTCACACCATGAATCTAAAGGCCAGAATACTTTTTGTTTGCTGGAAGCTCAGATTTCAAAGCATGAGATAGAAGCTTCCAAAGAAAAGTACCAGTTTGCTGAACTACTAAATCCAGCCTGATTCACCTGATGAGAAGGGTATGTTAGTTGGGTGTGAAGCACCATCAAAGTCAGGGTTCCTTCTGATCCAGGGTTCTAGCTTATGAAAACCCAGAAAAAGTGTTTGTTACAGAAATTCCACCACTCCCAGGTCCCTTAACATATAGCTTCCTTCTCCAGGCAGGGCCAGGCTGACACTTCTCTGACACATTCTTGAGGGCAGGTAGGACACCTCACCGTGTAATCCTCCCCGCCTCAGCACAAGAGAGACTTGCTGGTGCTAAACTGGGTGTCAGCTGCCTGTCACCCCAGTCTGCTAGCCATCCAAACAATCTCCTCTGAAGCTCTGCTTTTCTTCACTTTGCTTTTCAGGTAACACTTGGTGTACTCCCATCCCGAACACCTCACAAGCATCTCCTTCCAGTGTCCAGCCCCTATCGCTAAACGCTCACAGAAACTACCAAGTCCGTTTTCCCAAAAGAGACAGTGTACAAACATCTGGGAGATTACAACCCAGGATCAGGTCCTTCCTAACAGCATAGCACTGTCATCTACCTGTGGTGAAAACAAATACAAATGTATTAACAAAGAACAGAGATTCCATTATTCTTATGCAACACTCACTTGAAACGGTGAAACAGAAATAGTTACAAATGAAACAAAAGCATAGCATGCTTCTAAGAGACTAATCATAATTGAGGGTGAGAAACTATTTCAGACAAAGGAGTGTAACCTGTCACAAAGTCCTTTTGCAAAGCTTCCTGATTTTAAATCAAATCAGGATCCAGATTTTTACGAACCACCGCTCCTCCACCTCAGGTAAATGGATAACAGAATGGTCTGCTGCTGATGATTACATTCTCCAAAGTTTATTGTCTTTGTTTCTAGAGTCAGGATAACCGCTGTTGGTTTCATATCCCTTGTTTTCCCTGTTGACTTAATTTGCAAATAGGTATTCCTTTTTGTTGGTGCCACCATGCTTAATTTACATGAGAGCTAGGGTGCTAACTACCTTTCCCCCTGTCTCAAAGAAACCAGTTTCTGCCATTGTTTGGTTACAACATACTTTACAGCATAATATTGGTAAGTATCCATAATTCCTCCTATAGTGCTAATATACACTTTTCACAGTGATGTTAATGACCAGTGTGTCACCAGCTTTCATTTGATACCTTACAAGACACTTTTTGGACAAACACTATGAAAACAGTGGATTAGGTGTAGTGAGTTTGTCAGGTCTGATAGGAATTGCACACACAGAGTAGTGAACCATCAGTGGGCCTCTGTGTCACAACATCACCGAGGCTACTGTAGAAACAGAATGAAATGTGTTAATAGCAGTTACCAGTTGGTGGTGTGCTGACCTGTCTGCTGGTGTATCATCAGCTTCAGGCCTAAACACGGGGTCCATAGCTAACATGGCACTGTGCTGATCACAAGCTCCAGCAACATGTGTGTAATCCAAGTAAGCATTGTGCTTATGATGACATCCCCAGGCATTTCTACTGCTCAGTGTCGCTTTGGGTCAACTGGCAGATTATAGTTGCAGGAAGGCTGTGTCAATGGTGTTACGTTATATCCTGCCAATTTCTGCCATTAGCTCAGGTTACCTTTCTAAGTGTATGCTACCTGGGGTTAGAATTAGGAGGTGCTGAAGGGATGATGGTCCCAGAGTAACCATGAGAGATACAAATACCCAGGATCAGCTTCAGGTTATGTGCCAGAATTAAACTGATTCCACATGTCTACAAGCAATTAGGGATGATATGGGAGAAAGGGGAACTGAGGGAGGGCTCTTGACCTAGTACTCCAGGGTTTGTGCATGATTGCCTCCTTGTTTCAGGGTACGCAGCCTTGCGCTTGCTGGCGTAACCACAAAATTATGTGATTGAGTCATCACACTGCTCCTTCAAACGTGAGCCCGAGAGATGCCATGTGGAGGTAGCATCAGAAGATACCTGGGAGCTGCAGCAAGCAACTCCAGTGATTAGATGAATGAAAGAAGTAGATAAGTGTTGTGTACTGACCGATTAACCAGGCATTTGGTCTGTACTATATATTGGGGACTAGTTGGCTAAGGGGATTGCGTTATGGGATACTGAGATTTTTCCCGACTTCAATGCCAAGCAGGCACCACTTGTTCTTCTCATTGGCAGCTTTAACAATGGGATCAAGAACTGAACAGGCCATAGAAAGTGACCCCCAGGAGAGGTTCGTGCGTAATAGTGCGGGAGGTGCACTGGCATAGTAAGGAAGCTTGCACTGGCTGCTGTCCCTGCTGACAACCAGAGCTCTTTTTTCTCCAGGACTGTGTCAAGCCAGCTCCTCTCCCCAGCTACCACAGTCTGATCAGACAAGTGCTTTTGTAAATGAGGAGCTACATAAAGGGACAAAGCACACAACGGAGATGGAAACAAAGCTTGGGGAGGAGGCTGGACTCCGGATTCCCCACAATCCAGCTGGTCTGGCACATCACCAGGAGGCTTTATCCTTCCACTTGTGCACATCCGCATGGCTCAGGCATTTCAAAGAGGAGACGGCCCCCTGTCTGGTGCTAAAGGTAACTCCAATAATGGCAAATTAGATATTCAATAGCATGGCTGCCATTCCACTGCCCCACCCCCAGCGCAGAGCTTTACAACGTCCTCGGTTATTCCAGCCATCAGTGCAGCATTGCGCTGAGCGCCTACCTACCGCCCCCCCAGGCAGTGGCTGCTGGAATGGAGGGCGGGTGGAAGGGAAGTGCCCACCCTAGCCGAGAAACCCAGGATTTCTCATTCCCAGGGCAGCTGGAGCTGGTGGCAACTCTAGATGAGGGGAGACCTAGGAGAGGAGAGGGAAGGACTGACCCCAAACCTGCATGGCCAGCCTGTGAACCACACATCTGCTCATTTAGGGTTAAAGTCGCCCTTTGCAGATGATTGGCATAAGCCCCAGGCATCACTGGAGCAGTCCCAGCGGTGCCTACCACCTGAGTCAGGCCCTCTGCAAAAGGGGTGAAATTTAACCCTTAAAGAACCACTGAACTGTGCCGCAGAGCTGGCACCAATATTTGGACCCTCTTCGGTTCTATCCCTACTTTCCCCTGGTTCAAGCTAAGCTGCACACTCCCTTTCCCAGCCCTAACCCTCTCCAGCTGCAGCAACTGTTGGTCCTGCAGGCATTGCCCCACACTGCGCCTTCCCCACTGTAGGGCCAACGGGACTCAGAATGAATGCTGTTGGTTGGGTGAAGCCTCCGTTGTCTCCACTACACCCCAAAGCCCCACACCGCCAAGCCGAAAGGTCCTCAAGCTCAAGGCAAGGCTCTCCCAGTCCACCAGGGCTCAGTGCGTTCTCCCTGTGTTGTCCTCAGCCACTGGTGGCCTGAAGATCGCAGCATTCAGACTCAGAACTGCTGTATAATAATGGGTTAGAGGCCACACCACAAGGATTGGATCCAACCCTGGCTCTCTGCATACTGACTCCTTTCCCGTTACAGCAACAGCCCATCTGGTACCATCTTGGAGTCATTGTGACAGAGGGGATTTGGCATCACAAATTGATACAGGTCTTTGTTACACTCCCCAAATTACCTTTATGGTGTGGCCGGTAAGAGTATTTGTACAGTTAATGTATTGCATCTGATGCCAGCTGCTAGGAATTTGACTGACAATTTCTGTTATTTATCTCCCACTATATAATCTCTGGCTTCATGTTATAAATTCTTCTGACTGGAGTTTTACTGTGTCTGCTTGGATATTTATTGATCATAAACTAATCTGCGCACGCCTTTCAAGTCAAGGCAGGAAGCACTGGCACCCATGAATTCACTTGGCAAGATCTGGGCCCCCGGTGCCCAGGCAGCAGGAGAAACAGGGAGCAGCTCAGAATGTATTTGTATTGGGTTATGAATTACAGACCGCCAGCCTTTCAGGATGGTTTATCAGCTCTGTCTAAATGCCTGACCTGGAGGCCTTCTTTGCTTGTGAAGCTGATTACCCATCAATTGAGTCCAAACGGACTTTTCAACCCTCTTGTGAATAGTTTGCTAGCTCTCTCTCTCTGTGTGTGTGTGTGTGTGTGTGTGTAAGGGAGGCCAAGGGATGTCTGGTAGTGTTATTAGCAGGTCCCCTGCTGTGAGGCTTATTACATGTGCAATGAAATCTGGTGTTTTCACAACAGTTCACTAATACGGCCCAAGGGGCAGCATTTGGCTCTTTTTGCAGCATGGAAGTTTTGCCAGCTTTTTGGCAGCCAAAAAACTGATACAGTTCCTAGCCCCCTGGGGAGGAAAAAAACTGTGCGCCTGCCCCAGCTGGGAGTCTGCTCTTTCTGCTGGTAAATGTAGCTTCTCTTTCTGCTCTCAGTGCTGACTCTACAATTTTTATCTTCAGTGAATCTTGCCCCATACATTTTTGCTTCACTGCTGCCTGGAGGAATGCCTGTGGAAAACGTACAAGATGTGACTGACTAGGAGCCATCCCCTTATGTTCCTTGGGGCTTAGACTTTCTTTCATTCCTTTCCAAAAGCTAGTCCTTGCCTCTTTCAGGGCTGGCACTGCTATCGGGCACAGAAGTACCAAGGGTGGGCAGAAGTTACGCTGCCACTTTTGCTTGTGTGGCTTGCTGCCAGAGATTCTGGTTCCTCTTAGTTATGGTAGGTAATAAGTCAGCCGCTGCCTGGTGCAGCACGATACTGGAAGTAAATGCAGCTTAACCCACCAGCAGCTGGACTAAAAGGCCAGTACCTATCAGATGAGGTCTGCACAGTAAGTCAGCCTTAGGGAGCAAAGCACTCGAATCCCATTGAACTCCCTTCAGCACCTTTAAAAATCCCAGCCAGGGGATCTGTCAATACCAGGTTCGACTGCACAGAGCCGGCTTCCTCTCTTACACTCACATACGCTGCAGTGACTCTGCTGTCAGCGAGAGGGAAAGGGTGCCGCTCACACGCTTCTGCGCTGGGTAGTGGAGGGAGCGCTTTGGCGGCTCCCTGGGCGGGCATGAATGTGCGGCGTCACACAGATGATAAGGAGGCAATTTGGGGAGCTGCCGTGTTAGATCCATTGATCGAGGCAGAAGAGACAGTCGTGACTATGGCAGCAAGGCTCTGGCAACAGTGTGACTCTCCTTTAGCCTAAAAATAGCAGTGTAGACGTGGGAGGCACGGCTTAGGCACAGTGGAATGCCATGTAGGGTATATACCTTATGGGTCTGGCCTGCCTGCACTCTACTTGTCTAAACTGAGCCTCACCATCTACCCTGCTATTGACACCCATGCTAGCTGTGCATGCAGCGTCTCTACTCTGCAAGCGGCTGTAAGTGTAGACATAGCCTTAGCCAGTAAGCTTCGTTCTGTGATTGTACAGCACCTAGCACAGTGGGATACTGCTCCACGTTGGGCTCCGTGGTGCTACAATAATACAAAGAATAAAAATCATCCCTGTCCCCTGGGCGGTTATTTTGCACCAAATGACAGGGATTTTTCAATGTCTGGGCAAAAGAAGCATTTCCGAATGGATCCGGGGAGGGGAGGGGAAGACGGGGTGGAAAACCCACTGAATACAGGGAAATCACCCTGAACATGTTGGGGGCAGAATTTTAACAAGGGGCTCCCAGGAACCCCATTGGCTTATCAGTGCAGTAGGAAATGAGCCTGTACCCAGAGTACTATGCCTCACTTTATATATTAAGTTAAGAAAATAATGCCAGAGCTGCCCCCGCATCCCATCACGCAGACACGCGCTCCCGTCTCCCCCAGCGAGTGCACGGCCTCCTGATCTCCTCATCAGCACACACCACTCCTCCTGCTTTCTCTCTCTCCTGTTTTCTTGTTCCTGGAGTACAGCCGTGGCCTGCTCGCACCAGATAAATAATGCACCAGCTAGTGTTTCTACTGCTCCCTGCATCCCACAAACAAACTACCTCTCTCTCATCAAATGCAGATTTGCTAGTTGCCCCTCAATTTTGGACTAATAAAACATGGGCTGGGGCTTGGATTTCAGGCTCATTAGCTCCAGGCCAGCAGCCTGATATACAGAACTCACGTTTATTATTGATTTAAGCCATTTACACAGCAAAGACCTTTTGCGATTCATTAAAAATACAATAAAAAAGAATACAGCTCAGCCAAGTTCCCTAAGAATCCCTGCGTTCTGCTGTTCACTCATGTGCCCTCCCTGTGCTGGCTTCAGGCCGCTGCTATTTGTCTTTGACTAGCTGAGACGATGTGATTACATGAGCGTGTGGCGGCTGGAGAGGCATCTAATGGGGCTGGAAATAAAAACGCACAAAAAAATAAACAGCAGCAAAGACGTCAACTATAAGGGGGTCATTAGGCTACTGCAAAGCGCCCAGTGAAGGCACCCTGCTATGCCTAGACTGATCATACGTGAACAGCTCCCGCCCCCCAACACACACTTTGTGTGGGAGCAATCTGTGAAGAGCGGTGTGACTCAGACGTGTACACAGCATCACAGTTACATGCATACACACTATGAACACGTAGCCCCAGCTGTAAGCACCCCCACGCAACTACACTGGTCAGCCATATATGCATATGTATACACACCAACTCATGCACAGCTCATCTACACATATATATATATAGTCCCAGCTATACACAAATATTTTACAGACACACTTATATATGACCACACAGACTATCCACACACACACAACTAAGTATAAGCATACTTCTGTCATCACAGACAAGCACTAGAATGCCCAGACGCCTTGATTTTATAGGGACAGTCCTGATATTTGGGGCTTTTGTTTGTATATGCACCTATTTCCCCTCCCCCCCCAATCCTCTGTCCTGAGTTTTCACACTTGCTATCTGGTCACCTTAACATGCGCACACCCCACATACACATGCTGGGACAGAGCGGCGTAGCGCCACAGCTGCCCATCAGCCGGGTATCTGGGAACTATCATCTGGGCATAGTGGGGGCAGCTCCTCAGTGGGTGTAAATCAGCATCGCTCCTTTGAATTCGTTTACACCCACTGAGGAGCTGCCCCACTGTATATACATACACACAGACGCTGGTGCCCAGCTACCCGGGTGATGGGCACTTGCGACATGCCTAGGCTGGCTTAGCTAAAAAAAGCAAAGATAGCAACAGACACAAACGGGGGAAAGCGCTGACATCAGCCAAATGCCCACCTGCAGTCTCTTCACGCTGATAATGCCGGAGCGGTGACAGACGCTGGATGTTGGCTAGTCAGTGAGAAATCGGGACCGCCTCTGACACTGGGGGGACGTCTCCGCCTGCCACCGCGCCGTATCTGTCAGTCCAAGCCGCTTGCCTGCCGTGGCGCTTCCACCTAGGCTCGTGGGCATGGTAACCTTTTCAAGGCCCATAAAGCCCTGCACAGCTTACCCTTTAGAAACGGGTAAGACTGCGCCTACCACGCCATCCACTCGGAGAGAGGCAGTAATGGGGTCCTGCCCTGAGATTTAGAGTCATCCAAGCGCATGGGAAACAGTGTCCTGCTTTACTCACTGCATTCACAAGGCAGGAGGAGTAGCGTGCAGGAGCCACTTTTAAATTATGTCCTGCCCAATACTGGCCACTGTTCTTCTCTGAGGAAAGCAGCATGCGCTAGGGGCCGCTCCTTAGCCTGTCCCATTCCCATCAGGCCAGCTGTTAACATTGTGTGGCTGTACTAAACATCTCCATAAGGACCAAAAGGGAGTTCTTACTAGGCTACTAAAGAAGTGGCCAAGAAACCTTAGGGATGAAGCAGCGAGTGGGACGGGCAATTTCCACGTTGGGGGGAAATGCTGCCCTCAAAGCCAGACGAATGATGGACTCTTCAAGCACTACCTTTATCCTCGGGGCATCATCTGTAAACACCACTGCCCTCCGCCCTGTCTATTCTTGGAAAGTGGGGGTGGGGAAGGAATTCATTTTTACTGCTCGGAGCCATCTGTGGCTGCTGGGGAAATCCACAGAGAAGTTCTGAGGACATTTCGAAGGGAGCGTGGGTGGGTGAGGCACATGGCCGGCTAGGACACGTGTAAGGCCACCTCTGGATGCATCATCGGAGGTGATTGAACCGCAGCTGTCAGGGTCTCACAGCATGAGCATTGCCTGGCTTTGCTAAGGAAGCAGACCTAGCTGCTCAAAGCCAGTAGCAGACTCATAAACCACTATAACCCGGTCTAGCCACTAATGGGGGCACAAATAGCCTCATTTCCACGGTGCTCTCTGTGCTTGTGCGAATCATAGTAACTGTCCCGGGGCACTTGGTGTTGGTGAGGCCTCCGCTGCAGTACTGTGTCCAGGTCTGGGCGCTACAATTTGAGAAAGATGCGGACAAATTGCAGCGTGTACTGAGGAGAGCAGCAAAAATGAGACAAACCTCACCGCTGTCAGTGGACTTAATCCAGGTGAAACCAGCACGAGTGAGAGAAGAATCAGGCCCTGTGTGCTCTACTAATGGGCCCAGGCGCCTTCCTGATGCTTCAGAAGGTAAAGGAGATCAAGGAAACCCAATGGCCAAAGGATCGCAAGCAATGTGCACGGCACAAAGATGCTCCAAAGATGGCTGGTGAGCAAGCAGCTGGAGTACATGCAAGAGTCTGATAGAAAAGCAGCAGCTCCTCACAGCTTAGGGTAATGCAATAACCAGACATACTCTACCCCTTCACAGCCATTACCTAACAAGACCGCACAACACCCATTTTACAGATGGAGAAACTGAGGCATGGAGTGGTGAAGCAACTTGCCCAGCTGATGTCTCTGTTCGGATCTTTCCATTTCTATGTGCATCCTTTTCATTTTCCCCTCACCCTTGCGGGAATGGTAACATTGCTACGGATTATGTGTCCTACCACCCCTTCCATGGAAGGCCCGTAGCAAATTCCATGTCCATCCTCCTCTCACTTTTTCTTGTCCTCCACATTGATTATAAAAGGCGCTATTGTCAGGAGTGTGCGCTGGAGATTGAGGATGTGTCATTTGTATAGTGCTTCCCCCTTCCATCTGTTCTGACTCCTGCTGCTAAGTGTGCGTGTGCCCTTTATCATTGCTTTGAAATCGAGAGAGACACTTTGGAATTCAATTAGTCAAAGAGTTGCCACAGCAACAAAAAACATATACACTTAAATGATTTATACGCACAGACACCACTTCAAATAGGAATAAATTTAATACAGCAGCTGGGAATGAAATGCATTGTACAATAAGAAAATTGTATTTTTTCTCTCCCTGATGATAGGCCTCAAGGTCTTAATGCAATATAGATGAAAAAAGATATTTGGGCAGAAGGAAGCGGAATTCATTGTGCTGTATGTACAATGCCTGCTCAGAGAGTACAATGTATAATGAGCATGTACATCTAATCACAGAGCTCTTGGATTTTGTTTGCATGACAGTGGAGGATCAAAGGCTGCAGTAAGCAAATTGGCTGTTGTTTGGTTTCACTTTCCTTCTTCAACCCCCTCCAACACGAGAAATTCTTCCAGCCATTCCTGTTTGCTCTTGCCCACTAGGGCAATGGATCTACCGTCTTGCTGCAGAGCTGGGCGTAATAGGCTCTGCGATCCACTTTTGAACACGATCCAGGTCCTGTGAGTAAGGCATGCCTTAGATATTTTTCTAAAAGGCATGCTTTAGTTCAACCTCAGCTCTTGCATTTGAATGAGCAATTAATTCAGGGAAGTCCTATGGCCTGTGTTATGCAGGGCAGATTAGATTAGCACAATGGGCCCTTCTGGGCTTATCATCTATGACTCTATGAAAATGACAATTGGTTGGGGAAGCCAAAGCATGTATGGTTTGAACCAACCATCCCCCATACCAGATCTTAGTCACCTGCCCTCCATCCCCCTCCCTCGACCCCTTGCCAGCCTCAGACAATAAGAGATGGCCAGAAGTTGGGCAATGGTCGTTTTTTTCTCCCTTTCAATAAAAACGGTGACTAGTTTGACACATGAGTCTGTCATTTCTGTGCTTGCAGGTTATCCACCTGCTCCATCGAATGCAGAGATAGTTCTCTCAGCTGCTTTCATAGCTTTCTCCATGGACCCAGGCAGCGCTTAGATGGCAGGCTTCAAGCAGAACACAGCATGCTGAGGGAAATTGTGATTCAGCAGGTGGTTACTACTGATCTTCCCTGAGTCAGCGCTGTCCCTCTCGCCCCCACTCCTGCAGGGTGTTCAGGGACACCGTGCTGCCAGGGGAGTGCTATCTGAGATGAGCTGTGAAACTGAACGGTTGATCTGACCCTGTGAGGGCTGAGTAACTGACTCTCACTGAAGCCAATGGGAGTTGAGGATGCTCAACTCCTTATTAGGTTGATGCTCACTGAAATGCCCTGATTTTTTTCTGCAAGAGATAGGGTTTTAGCTCAAAACATTGCGCAGGGCAACTAAATTCCATCCAAATGAATTGTCCTCTGGGGTTTCAGCTGGTTACCATAAAGAAGAAGGCTGAAGCTCTGGATAAGACAGGGGTACTTAAAATCTGCAAGGCTTTAAAGTGAGATTGGAGGTCTTTCTAAAAATCCATGCCCCTAGCTCAACCAGAAGTTATGGGCTCGATGCAATAATTACTTGGTGATATTTTATGGCCTTATGAGATAAGTATCGCTCTATGACATTGCTGGGCTTGGGAAACAATTGGAAGAGATGACAGAGGGGATACGTTGATTGAAGGGAGTGTGCCTGCCTTTTGTGGCTAAGTTTGCATACACTAAGGGGCTGATCCAGTGCTCACTGAAGGCACTGGAAAGGCTCCCGCTGGTGTCAATGGGTTCGGGATCAGGCGCGAGGGTTGTATCCTCAGATGCTTATGGCTCTCCAGACAACGAGGGACTTCTTCCAGCTTGCTGTGGAAGGAGCCTGTGACCTCCTCTTTTCAACCTAGACCTTGCCACATTTATCCTTATGAACATGAGAAACCTCTTCCTTTCCCCATCTGCTGACATGCTCAGGCTGCTGTTCTCTAAAGCATTGCATGTATGGGAAGGTCATTTTCAGGGGATGTATTTTGTTTGGAATAGAAATAAGGGCCATCAGTAAAAGTCAGCTCCAGGGTATGTTTTTGCCCAGTTCCACCCTGATTTCAAACACGCAGTGCGCTCCCCTTGAGGTGCACACAGCACTCCCCAGAGCTCAGCTCCTCTCAGGATCAGGCCCTGTAGATAGACTTCCCTTATGCATTGCTAATGTTTTTATTATTCCCTGGTTACTAAAGCAACACCCCTGAAAATGTCGCTTCAAAGAAAGGAGTTCAGTCAATGTGCCTTGCCCATGGAGTAGAACTCACATGAACAAGCTCTGGAGAGAACCATCTCGTCTAAAGGGCCAGGAACAAGGATTATGTGACTTGATTCTTTAACCTTCAGACAGGCAACAAAGAGCCTCGATTGCATCTCTTAGCTGGGACTGACAGCACTGCCCCCAGTGAAGGGATGATAAGGTGGCGCTAGCCCAGTGTGATACCCTGGGCATTTCACTGACTCTGCCATGTAGGGCAATGCTCATCAGCTCCCCATGCATTCACAACCAGGCTGTGGATCAACTGTTGCGATTTCGTGGCCTGATCTGAGTCACTGAATTGTCTCTCTGCCACTGCTGCCTGCTTTAGCATGCCACCGGCACTCACTTTGAGTGAGCTGTATATGTTAGCCTTTAGGGCTGCACATATTGCCCTGATGGATGGGAAAGTTCTGCTTACCAACTGCATGATATGATGACCTTCTGGGGCACCCCATTCACTGAGCTACTCAAAGAGACATTATGAATCAGGCTCTGGGCTAATGTGCAGGGCTGAATTATTTCATGAAGTAGCCAGGGAAGTTCAGGGGTTGAAATCTCAGCCGCGTTAAAACGTGTGAAGGCAAAAGCATGAGTATGTTTATCTCCAATAGCACAGTTCCCAGCTGACTCTGTGCTGAATCAATGCTCCAGTACACATCCCCATATATATCCAAATGGCCTCATGTCATAGGAACAGGATATTTTTTGCAGCAAGATATCTATCATTTCCCCACTGTCCCCCTCTGGAAAGCTCTCCCGGTCTAATATCCTGTTTGGCAGAACACTACGGCTGGGTTCTTTGCTGATCAAACAATTTCATGTGGGGATTTTTTTGCTGGGCTTTTCCAGTCAGATTGCAGCTTTTCCAAATGCACCAAACCATTCTGGACATTCAGCCAGTCAGATCAATGGGACTGGATCAACATCCCTCACCTCCTGTTTCCGAGGACTGTGGCCTATAAACTGTGGCACCGACCCATCCCGTATCATTCCATAGTTGCTGTAGTTGCTGGGCTGTTCCATGGTCACTTTAAGATTGCACCTGAGGGGAGAACCATGGTTTATTTTATTAAAATAAAGTTTATTTCACTATTTAGTTATTTCAGATTTTAATGCTTCAAAGCACACAGTGGAGTGCCCGAGGCTCTCCCAGTTCACCTGGGATATAGCCCCTCTGCTTCAGTTCATCGAGCAATTACCTGGGACCAGATGCAACGGTGATATACTCAGTAATAAACAGACAGGTGCCCCAGAAGAGTCCCCACCAACATTCATATTACTCTTGCTAGGGATTTAATCTTACTGGGAATGTGTATTTAGAATCCTCAGGCTGTAAACTGACACATGGCCAGCGAGATCATTGGATGCACACCATCAACCAAGGACTGGACCTTTCAAATTTCTGCCCAGTCCTGATTATAAATGCTGCCAGTAATGGGAGCTGCCAATTCAGGGAGATGGTTTGCATGGCTTTGTGTACAGATCAAAATCAAAACACAGGAACCACTGCAACTTTGGAAAGGAATCGAAGCGGACACGGCATATCAACCAAACAAATCCAATAATGAAATCATATTTATGTAGGCAAGAAGTGAGCTCAATTACCAGGAGAGTACTAGACTCTGTAAGTGTAAACACCTACCAAATAGTCAGTTTGACAGGATGCCAAGTTAGTTTCCTGGTTCTCCTTCTGCAGGGGCATTTCAGCACGAATGTGGCATCCTTCACTGAACGTTCTTAAAGGTCAATGGGTGAAATATACAGCTCACTCAGGATGTCATGCAAACCAGCACCGATCGCTGAAATCGAAAGCTGTGCAGCTCTCTGGAGGTGCGAAATACACAGAATACCTGACAGTCCTACCACATGTGGCTATTGCATGCAGTTCGTTCAGGAGCTCTGCAGCTGGAAGTCCACATGCACTTACTGAACTAGAGTTCGAGTCTTGGCAACATGTATCCAGTGAGTTCCCACTCTTCTGCTTGTGCAGCAGGGAGCAGAGCCATTCAGCAGCAGTGTACTTAAACCAGATTTAGTGTCACAGAGTCTGTGTCCAGAAGGGACCAGCCAATCATCTAGTCTGATCTCCGGTATATCACAGACCACCAGTACCCCACAGCACCTCACACCAAACCCAACAACCAAAATTAGACCTCACTGTTATAGCCCAGGTCTTTATGCCCCATCTGTTGGTTCCCTTGACATTAATGTTGTATCAGTCTTCCTTGCTGGCTTGGCATGTGCTAATATTACTAATCCCCGCTGGACTCTTGGCCGCATCCCCTGGGATGAGCACTCTTCGTCCTGTGCTTTTGACTGAAGGCCCAAGTTTTTCAAAAGTGATCAGGGCACAACAGCTCCCAGTTAATCACCCCCAGCTCTGGCCACTTCATTTAGGTGACTATTGTTTATGATTTGTATTACTGTAGCACTTCGGAGCCCCCCTTATGGAGCACGACTCCGTTGTGCTAGGTGCTGTACAAACACAGAACAAAAAAGATGGGCCCTATCCCAAAGATCTTACAGGCCAAGTATAAGACGAGAGACCCACATGGATACAGATGAGGGAATACAAGGCAACAATGAGACAACACTGGTCAGCGTGACAGGCAAGGGTCTCAGCACACCAGCAGCCTAACCACTGATTTTTGTCAGCCTCATGGGAAAGGAGAGTTTTAAGGCAGGTTTTGGAGGATCATGAGGTAGCTCTGCAGGAGCAACTCCTAAGTATGAGGGTCAGCATGGGATAAAGCATGAAGAGACTGGCATAGTGGCCTGATCGGAGACAGGAGGAGGCATCTTGATAGTGATAGGTAGGGTACGGACAGGCCATTTGAAGTTAGGTGCTGGACATGTATCTAGTCTTATTGCCCCAACTCAGATACCTTTAATCCCCTTCTGTCCCTCGCCAGGGATCAGCAATTTGCGGCTTTCAGAACAGACCACAGTAAAGTTCCCCAGAACAGCCTGTGACCAATAATACGAGGCAAAACGAAGACTGATTTGATTCCACCTCATCTTTTTAACAAAGATAAATGGTACAGGAGGTCCCTGGGTCCAAGAGTGCAGCCAGCCTCAATTCAGGGCCAAAAGCTTGGTTACAGGTAAAATTATCCGAGATCATCAACGCTCACACCATCAGACAGCTGGCCTTTGCCAGTCCCTCAGGGTATATGCTTCCTGACATGCGACCATTCCCAGCCACAAAGGCAAGGTGCCCAGCTCAGTTCATGGCCCTCTGCAACTATTTCATAATCTGAGCAATGACCTAAAAGAAAACATAAGATTATCAATGATCAAATTTGCAGATGACCCAGACTGAGGAAGTGCTAAATAACAAAATGGACAGGTCATTGGCAATCTAGACCACTTGGTAATTTGGACGCAAACAAACAACGGGATGGGGGAAATATGGTTTCCCAGGTGAAGGCTCGAACTGGTATTAGTTGAGTCTCCACTTGAAAAGAGAACCTACTCCTTTTTCTGCCAGCACCACCTGGTGGAAGAGTTACATATTATTGGGCCCTTCAGAGGGTTACACGGGAGCCCACATTTCCGCATTAACAGCCATGGAGTCCCAGGCTGCATTCACCTAGGCACAGTATTGCTTGCTCATGCAGTAGTTCAGAACTGAGATCATTTCTGCTTCTGTATCTGGTACAATACCTGCATTTAATGAAAGCTCTCACTCTAGATCTGCAAACCCTAGGGCCCAAATCTGCCTTTGCACCACTCTGGCAATGCAAACCAGCTACCAGTCAGGCTTAAGTGGCCCTGCTGGGTGAATTCCTCCTGTACAGGGGAATCCCCAAGGTGATGCAGGGCCTTTGGAACACATCCTATGCCACCGTCCCCAGGCTGGCGGTGTGGCCGAGGGATTCATGCACCTTGGAGAGCCTGGCTACAGGAATGGCAGCTCATATAGCGCAGAGCTCCCTTCAGGTTGGCCCCAGCATTGGGTTGCTTAAAATAGTGGCTTAAGGCCACTTTGGCCCCGATCCCTTAAGTTTGCACCAAGCTCAGCTCAGCCAGACTGGAGAAACTGGGATTAGTTTTAGCCACTCCCTCTCACGTTCTTCTTAGCACTTCAGAAGCTCCTTTGACTTGGCACAGGCGGTTACAGGGGCTTTGGTTTTTGCATGAAGTTTGAATGAAGCTCAGGGGCATGGTCACCATCCCAGCTCCCTGGGGATGCTGGTCCTGTGTGTCAGAAGGAAGGCAACTGCCAGTTCATTCACAGACTGCAGGTCACAGTCTTTTTCAATCATACTCCAGTTCTTATTAGCACCCAATATGATTTCTTGCTGTACGCAGTCTGCTTCATCATTCAGGGCACTGGGGAAAGCTCAGTGCTTGTCCAATGCACTGAGCCAAAGCCAGCAAGGGAGAGAAAGTTATTTCCATGAAGAATGTTACACACAGCGCAGAGCAAAACAAAATGATTGGAGACGATATGAAAAGCATCGACAGCCTGCCTGTAAAACACTGCAACTCTCTCAGCAACATGCAACAGTTTATCAGCAGAGGTGTGCAGTCAGATCAATGAAATACGCCGTCTGGGCAGCGCGTTCGTCATCTCATTCACTCAGATCCATGAATCCATTTACCAGCAAAGCATACGCTACCTCTCCAATGACAGGAGGGGAGAACTTACTGAGCTAATGAAGTATATGCCTTGGGTGACTTTTTGTCTTAAATGGAAGACATTTCCATTACAGGAAACAATGCTTACCAGTGATTCTCATTTACACGGGAACAAGGAAGAACAATGCTTGATTTTAATTAGGGGCTGCAAGTCGATTCCACAGCACTGAGAAGCCAAATGCCTCCCACCCCAAAAAGGCGAAATGAATTCATAGGAGCAGGGAGACCCCAGCTGAACAGTCCCCAAGTGCCGGCGGAGTGCGTGAGTGCTGTCTGTGTGCTCTTGTCTGACTCATATCCAGTTAGGCAGGTTTCTTGGGTGTCAGACGAACTAAAGGCTTTGCAGATTCTAATTCAGGTGTATAGACCATGTACATTGACTCCAGACATTCTTTCAAACACATCTAGTGAGGCTGGTTTCCAACAGAGACTGTTTGGAAGGAAAAATCAGGGATGCCAGGCCAAATTCTGACCTTGTCTACGGATGCACTGCAGCCACCGAAGAGAAGGCGAATTGCCTGGATATATGAGGCCCATGGCATGTTGTTCTGATTGATCTTCAAACCCAGACTCATCTAGTGGAAGGGAGCTCTAATAGGACTTATAGTTCATAATGATTCATATACTAATGTGTTTAGAAGCCATTAATCAACTGAGTGTCCTCCGGGGAAAGGTTAGTCTTTTAATTCATTTATTTGTTTTTAGGTGAATTTAGAACTCATGAGAGCAACGTAGGACAGTGATTGATTGATTCTGCTGGCGATAGCAAGCCATGCAGTGGGCAAGTGCTAGGTGCATTCTCCCCACTCAGCACCACCAATGCAATTTAATCCACATTCTGCAGACTCGTCCACACCACTATCGCAGATCTGGGCTCCCCACACAGCTGCGCTATTGCCCCGGCAGCACTCCCTGCTAGCGCCATCTTGGCTTAACACACTTTGGTCTGCTCAGGCACCAAGTACAGAACCCCCTGCCCCACCAGGCCTCGGTTTTGCCTCAACAGAGACTGCCAGTTAGAGGAGGATGAATAGCTTGTGACAAATTTTGCCTATTTTTCCTCTAGACAAATTGTCCCCAACTAGATAGTGATTTTGTCACATGAGTTCATTATTCAGATTTATTCACTAAACCATTTGTGTCTAGTTCATTCTTGATTTGTAGCTTGTTTACAAGGAGTTTGTTGTGAGTCCTTGATAGTCAGAATTTGAGCTTTTTTATTGGACTTTTTAGGTCATAGAATAATAGAAAATTAGGGTTGGAAGGGACCTCAGGTCATCTAGTCCTACCCCCTGCTCAAAGCAGGACCAACCCCAAATAAACCCTCTCAGCCAGGGCTTTATCGAGCAAAGCCTTAAAGACCCGTAAAGATGGAGTTTCCACCACCTCCCTAGGTAACCCATTCCAGTGCTTTACCGCCCTGCTAGTGAAAAAGATTTTCCTAATATCCAACCTAGACCTCCCCCGCTGCAACTTGAGACCATTGCTCCTGTTCTGTCATCTGCCACCATTGAGAACAGCCTAGCTCCATCTTCCCAGGAACCCCCCTCCAGATAGTTGAAGGCCGCTATCAAATCCCCCCTCACTCTTCTCTTCTTTAGACTAAACAAGCCCAGTTCCCTCAGCTTCTCCTCATAAGTCATGTGCCCCAACCCCTTAAGCATTTTCATTGTCCTCCGCTGGACTCTCTCCAATTTGTCCACATCCTTGCTGTAAACAGAGGCCCAAAACTGGACATAGTACTCTAAATGGAGCCTCACCCAGTGCTGAATAGAGGGAAATAATTATGTCCCTCGATCTGCTGGCAATGCTCCTACTAATGCAGCCCAATATGCCGTTAGCGTTCTTGGTCACGTGGGATGTCAGTGTTTCCTGACTGTCTGAGTGAAACTCTTTGCACTAGAAACCTGATTCTAAAGAGCTTTGATTGTGAATTTGAAATTTGCGTTTTGCAAATAATCTGCAACATCCACTTAATTATTTAAGCGATGTCCCTGACTGAAGGCAAACAAGGTAAAAATCATCACAAATAGAATAGGAATACACTTTTGTGAAGCAGACAGATTTTCACTCTAGACTTACATGGGATGCAACAAAATCATTTCACTTGTGAAGCAAATTTTCTCTGGACTTGACACCTCAGAAGTAAACTTGCATGAGCCCACGGCATCAGTCAGGTCCCTGGATTCTCTCCTTGTAGCTGACGTGTCCACATCTTCCCTTACATAACACAGATATCACTTCTGCAAAGACTTTTAGTTCAAGAAGTGAATTTTTTCAGGTTAGAAACATTAATGGATGGAGTTGAAGTAAACTCAGGCCCCACACATCCATCTAATATTGCCAAATGGCTGCGGGTTACTTCTTCTGAAACCTGTAATTGACTAGTCCTGTCAAAGCATATAACATCTCGGGCTTTGATTAACAACACTGCGCACTCTGGAATCAGCTCTCTGTCCACTGGATAGAGCAGCACATTTGTGAAATTGCTGTTGCACTTGTCTCTCTCCCACGCCTACGCTTACATACACACACACACACACAGAGAAATCTGAAAACACAGATTAAACATCAGACTACGCTTGTGTTCTAACTTTTTTGGGCCAGAAAGTTTTGCCATGGACAATGGAGTGGGGCAAAGGCACAAAAAATGCTCTTTGAATGGGAATTTATTTTTCTTGTCCACTCCCTTTGAATATCCTGGGATTAGCCACTTTTCACCCCCTTCTAGGGGTCGTGACGTTCCCCAGGTGTTTTTCCACTATTGATCTCCAGAGAACAAAGCCTAGGGAGTTAAATGAGTTTGGGATTCTCATCTTCATTTTTAATTAATCTGAAACAAAGGCAGGCTAATGATGGAATTACAGGAGGATTGGCAGAGCCTTTCCACACTGCGGATGGAAGTGGGGAGTGCAGGCTTGGCCCCTTTACTATCTCAGGGTGCAGCTAATGTGCAGCGGATCCAGCTCTGTAGTTTTTGCTGTTTCAATTTGGAACAGTGCTGGAAGCTGGGATGTTCTTCTGAACTTCATCGGTCCTAGCCCAATCTCTTTGGTTCAGAATCCAATTGCCTTATGTACACCAAGGAGCACTGAGCTCCTCTACTAGCCACTCTGAAACCAGTGTGATGACTGAAGGAGCCGGGTGCTGGTTAAAGGTATCATACTCTGGACCCTGGAATGTGCACATTCAGACTGGGCTTCGCTCTGATTCAGCCTCTTAAATGAGATTTTGGTGCTTTTGCATCCCACCCAGAGGTGCAGGGGCCAGAGGGAAAGAGGGAAATAACAAAGCAAGCTGGTTGTTTGACCTTGGCTGGGCTGCAGGGCGCAGGCTGAGTTTCTGACAAAGGTTCGTGGCGGGTTGGTGTTTTTACCGCCACGGCTGCACCCATCTCTGGTGACTGTTTGGCTTAGCGAACACAGTGCTTTGGTTCCCTGGGAAAGCATCTCAGGATTGGAACAGCATACTAGATCTCTGGCCTGGCGAGCAAGCAGTCAGGTGTGAAAATACTGTCTGACATGTACGTAGTGCCTGTCTTCCCAAAGGGTTGCAAAGTGCTATGCAAACCTAGGGTACCTGTCATCCACCACAGATCCTGGAGGCCTCAACTTCCTCGTGCCGATTGCACACCAATTCAAACCCTCAGAGTGCTGCTCCCCACAACAAGAGCACAACGGCAGGGCTAGCCCAACAGCAATGGAAATTTTGGGGTTCACTCAATGCAGGGGTGGCCAGCTGGCTCCCCTCCAGCAAAAGGCGAGGCGGTCAGTACCAAGGAAAGGGAATGTTTAATCGATTTTGAGGCCGGAAGGGATCATTAGATCAGGTAGTCTCACTTCCTGCATGCCACAGGTGAGAGATTTGCACCCACTTACCCCTGTATTAAGCCCATTTGCTTGGGTTTGGCTGCTAAAGCACACCCTCCAGAGAGGCATCTAGCCTTGATCTGACGACACCCACAACTTCCCTTGGTAGCTTGTTCCAGTGGTTCATCACCCTCAGTGTTGCACATCTGTGTTTCTTAACCATCACGCAGCCTCGAGTCACAGACTGGGGCCCAGGGAGGCAACAGGGCAGGAGACAAACTCCAAGGGCTGCTGCTCAGAACCTAGTACGCTATGTGACCTGGGGTAGGCGGCCCTCCTCCCACCTCTGCAGTGGGCTGCCTGATCCATGAAAACAATGGGGAGCATTAGTGATGAGACACTCCCTTAAAGGAGGTGGAGAAGGTCAAAGGGCCTGCCTTAAGTCTCTTGTATCCCTGTTAGCAACAATGTTGCCAAACCTAAGCATTCAAATACGCTGAGCCACGCCTCTCAAAATCATGAGGTTGGCTGAGAAACCAGGAGATTTTTAACAATAAACTATTGTGCTTTTATTCGCTTTCTTTGAGCCTGGAGAAGGTCTCTGCCACCACCATGGCTCAAAAGTTACTTGTTTTTAAAATGAGAGCTGAGATTCTCACGACTCCAAGACCTGGGACTATCAGGAAAAACACCAAATATTGCACGATTTTGCCATCAAATTGTGAGCATTGGAAACAGTGGCCGGCACCCCTTTAAAGAGTTCATTAGTTGCAACCTCAGTCTGTGCGTCCCACCTCAGTCCATGACGGTATCCACACAGAGAGATTACCTCTGTAGGAGCAGTGGACAGGATGATCCAAAATATTTCTGGATTGGGTTAATTGAAACGTTTCATTTAAATATCAACCTTTTATTGTTTTTTTTTAAAGTTTTATTTAGTGTATCTTAACTAACAGGAAAAAATGGGAGGTTTTGAGAATATCAAATTGTTTTTGTTGACACTTTCTAAACAAACCTTTTTTTCAAAAGTGTTTCATCTCAGATTTGTCAAAACTGATCCTTTTCCGAGTAGTTTAAACTTTGATGAGTCAGCAGTTTCCAATTGAAAACGTTTTGTCACAACATTTCTCGCTCCACTTGTATCATTAACTAGCCAGAGGGCTCTATTGTATCATTAAGAAATGCAGGGGGCGCCATCCCAGTGGCAGTAGCTGGAAGTGTGGGGTCTCGCTATCCCTTACATCCAAATTCAAGAGACAAAACAGGTGAGGTAATATCTTTTATTGGACCAGCTATTGGTGTAAGGAGCCAGCTTTCAAGCATCACAGAGCTCTTCTTCAGAGCTGGGGAAGGGAACCAGAGTGTCTGACCTAAATACAAGCTGGGACAGATTGTTAAGCATAAGAGGTTCAAACATGTTGTAGGAGACCACTTAAAATGAAGTGGGCAATTAAGCGTGGGGGGTGGGGATGTGTTATATTGTTGTACTGAGCCATAGAACCAGAGTCTCTGAGTCCATGGGGTTTAGTGTCTAGTTGAGTTGGGATAGGGTGCTTTTGTCTTTTATCATTTTTCTGTGTGCATTCCTTCGAGGAGAGGGGCGAGCCTAGTGATTGTCTGGTTCCACCCACATAGCTGTTGTTGGGGCATGTGAAGCTCTGGATGAAGTACACCACGTGTTGTGCTAGGCATGTGCAGGACCCATGGCTCTTGAAAGGTGATTGCAGCAATGGAGATCTGTCTGCAGGTTTTGCATCTGTTGTTCAGGCACAGTCTGGTGCTGCTTTGAGTTGGTGTGTGCCTGTCTGTGTGAAGCTTGCTTCTGATGACAATGAGCTTTGCAATGTTGTGGGGGGGGAGTTGTTTGAAGAGGGGATTCAGGAAAGATTTGTTTCAAGATGTGGTCTCCATCGAGTATGGTTGTAATTGTCCGATGATGCCGTTTGCAATTCAAATTAGAGGCCGTCTTAAAAGAACTTTTCAGACCTCTGCCTCATTCCAGCAAGGCCTGTTTCACTGTTGTTCTTTCAGGGTAAAGGATGTACCTCTGTAAGGGAGTAAACCAAGTTCTGGTTTATTGCTACCACCGGAACAGTAAAAGGCTGAACATAACCCATTGAGCTATTGTGCAGTGGTTAAAATTCAGCTCCCTGCTTTACATTCCTCATCCTTTGTCTTAGGTTTCCTCACAAGCAGTCAAACATCTCAGTCAAGCCCAGCACAAATGACCAATGTAGATATGCTGGAGTACAATTGCTAAGAGAAATGATTACATAGGAGCATCGTCTTTAATTTAAAAGAAGCAATCATCTTCTGCATCTGCAAAAGTGCTTTATTGTTAACCTCAGATTGCAGGCAGGCCACCTGCACAAAGAGAAATCAAATTACAGATGCCTTGGTGTTAACATCTTAGGTCTTAGCTGAACAAATGCTTTTGCTGGGCATGTTTGTTTAAATGCTTGTAGGTACAGCATGTGCTGATGTAACCGGGAAAGTCTGGCATTCGGATTTTGTGACTAGCAGAACCACCTCCCCTGGAATCTGTTAGTCAGCTGCTAGACCCCTCTTCTCCCTCTTGCCTCTGTGACTGTGATCAGTCTTACTCTCTCTCTCCTTGTTGTTTCTCCCTCCTTTCTTTCTTTTTGGGGGTGCACAAGGAGACATGCACTGTTTCTTTAAATCTGTAAGAGACAGCCAGCCAGGTCAGGGGACAGGGAAAGATTCCAGGCAGAAGCTGTGCCAGGAAGCCAAGAGGCCAGTAGAGCAAGTTTAGCGATAATACTCTTCTCCTCACTCTAATAAAGGTTAGAAGAAATCAGCTCCTTCCCATTGTCACATGTCAGAGTCTCATTATTTTATTATTAAAATGTATTATTTGTATTACGATAACACATGGGAGCCCTAGTCATGAACCAGGATCCCACTGTGCCAGGCGCTGTACGAACACAGAACAAAAAGATGGTCCCAGCCACATTAAAACAAACAGGCTTGCGTTATTATTTCCCTACCATTAGCCTTCCCAGTGGCTGATGAGGCCCTGCAGCTGTGACAGTGTCTCTAGGGGCTATTTTTAGTCTCTGGTTAGTGAAATTTGCCGTAGGTATGTTAATACTTTAGTCATTCATGTAAAATAAAGAGGACGAGTTAAAAAAAATATGGCAAGCAGAAAGGCAACAGTTCTGGTCCTCAGACTCTGAACTGGGGCAGCCGTGTATCTGTCTCTTATTCAGCTCTCACAAGGGGACTTTGAGAGCATTCAGGAAATTGCCTGGTATTCGTGGATTATCAGTTCATGAACATATTGAGATTTTGACTTTTTGTGCAAATTTAGAACAAGAGGTTTTTTTTTTCCCCCTGAAATCTCAAAAAACTCCTGCAGGGTGGGAAAACTCTTCACCCCCCAACTTTAGCTATCAGCACCAATATCATTTCAAGTGGGACAGATGTAACCGATCAAATCACTTTCTTCAAAGTATCACTGGACCACATGTAAGATCAGGAGAGCATTTCTTTCCCCATCCACACCTTCCTCTATGGAGATTATTGCATAATTATCCAGGTGCATTCTGGGAGTTGACTGTCATGCTTAGAAGCACCAGATGCTGACATTGGCAGAAGCCAGATTCCAAAGGCTAAAGTTCACAAGGGTCTCCTAACTGTAGTATCTCTTAGGACAGAGAAGAGACAGGATTCAATTGTAATGAATATAAAGGGAATTCTTTATTAGATTGCTGGGCATAGACAGACTCTTTGGTTCTCTCTGGCTTTCTAGCTCCCAGATTTGTATTAGTATCACACACTAACACAGGGGGCTCCTTAAATCCTGGTCTGAACCTAACATTCATGGAATGGTTGTCTAACTACACTAAACTAAGCCAGAAGGACCCTTGGAGAAAAACTGTTACATCTAGAAGTTATGTTAATATCCGGGCTATTCAATTAATGGTTTCCCTTAAATAAAAACACATGGCAACTAAAAAATAAGTGAAACATACAAGATCATCTGGGGCAGAGCACCAAGCAAGAGGGCATCCTAGTGAGAGCAGATTTGTTCTTGGCCTTTTGCCTTTCTAATGCTAACATATTCTCATTCTGCATTTCCTCCTCAGTGCCTGTTCAGTAACAGCAGGGTTGTCTGGGAGATGGAGTTATTCCCTCACACACGCTGGGTCATCCCAGTCCACGTCCCTCTGACCTGCCTGAGGAATGATAACTAGCTTGTTACAGGAGGTAAATATCCACTGCAGTCAAGTTGGAGTTTAAAGGATGTCCTTGTCTCTCTCATCACCTTAAAAGACACCGTCACTCCAGCTTCGTTAATGGATCACACAGAACTTCGCTTCTTTAAAACCAGGCTCTTTAGATCCATCCTTTGCGTCGCCAGGCTTTTCAAACTAAAATCACATCTCAGCCTTTGCTTTGCAGGCCCCTTTTTGTCTTGTTGAGGCACACTCTGGATTTCACCCACAAAGCTCTGCAGCTTACGTTCCTGCAGCAGGAAGAAATACCCTGGAAATAGAAATATTATGCACGCGATGGGCGCGAGGGTGCTGGGCGCTACGGAGAAAGCTGGCGTGTCCTGCCCCAGCATTCAGTGTGGCTGCGGAGAGGATCACAGAACAGAGAGCGGGAAGAAGGCTGGTAAGCCCCATCTGTGCTCCCTCCTGGCCAGCCAGTGAACAGTTGTTCTCCTGGGCTTTGTCCCATTAAGATTTTAATGATCCGAGCCACTGGGGTTTCCAGCGCTTCCCTTGGGGGACCGCGTCACACCTAAGGAATTTCCCTGGGAGGAATTCTTACCATGTGTGTAGCCTACATGTTTCCTTTCCTCATTTTCCCTGTTGCATCAGTGAAGCAGAAGGCGGGGATTACCAGGTCGGCCCATTACCATCCCAAGCCGCACCAGAGGCCTCTATATCCTTAGCATGAATCTCAGCAGAGAGATCAATGTCTTCACTCTCCTGTCGCCCCTGGGATCAGAGCCCTTCCACATTCAGGGCTGAGGCAGGGGGAAGGCTGCGTGGGGGAAGCGGGTCCTGCTGCTCACCACGTCATTTCATCTGTCTCTGGGGCTGTCAATCCAGCCCCTTTCACTGGGTCTTTTACAGTTCGGGGCTGGTGTCACTTTTCAGAGAATGGATGGGTGCAGTGACTTGCACATGTTACAGACGCCTTCACCTCTCTCTGGGGAACGGGGTAGGTGAGGGGGAGATATGTTCCAGCCTGGGTAGGTTACTGATTGTTGTGTGATATACATCATCTCGCAATTCTCATCTCCGGGGGAAGCTGTGATTTGTTTCTTGGTTCTCGTTTCCCTTTGTACACCGTAGTGCCTCTCTTTAAAGCCAGCTTTTCCGGGGTGCTCTGGCCTCAAAGGTTTCCTGCTCTGTGTGTGGGAATTACGGATGTGACAAACACCGCCGACACGGTGCACGATTCTTAATTCAGATTCAGAGAAGCAGAGGGGAAAACAGGTCTTTGGATCCACTGTATCTCTTGGGGATAGCTGCATGACGCACACATTCCCGGTTGCTCCCGTGGTAAGGCAAACCAGACACTGGATGTCACCAAAACTCCACCATAATCACAGTAGAGGAAGCAGGTGTCTGGCAGTAAAAACCCCCACTTCTTAAGGAAGGCAGCTCAGTTAGCAAGTAGGGATAAGTGCTAGCAGTGCAAGAACTAATGGAGATCATCTATCCCTTTCTATCGCTGGAGTTATTCCAGCAGGCCAAGGAGACTCAGGTGAAGGAAAGAGGATGTGTTTTCAGTGCAGTGACAACATAAGCACTGAGAAACAATCCCTAGCAGGTGAAATGAGAATGTTTTGCCCATTTTGGTGGAGTGGAGGGACATGGAGAAGTAGTGTGAAGATGTCCCAGTTGGTCAAATGGTCCTCCAAATCCCTACGGCTGGCTACAATATTGAGAAAAGGAAATGGGGGTGGGCAGGAGGAAAATATCTAGATCCTTCATCTGCCACTGCGGTCAGGCTCCAAGTCCCGGAGCCTCCCAGGACATTTCCCCGAAGCCCTGCAAGCCACGAGCTCAACCACCATGCAAGATTATGTAGTAGCGTTTGGAGATCCTTGGATGACAAGTGAAACCATTGGTGGTATTATTATTGCTGTACGCTCATTATGATGTCTTCTTCTTCCCTCCCACCCCACAGGTGCTTCTCCTGATCCTGTGACTCTTCATGTGCCAGAGGGAAAGGAAATTATAATTGACAAGTTCTCCACCTCCCTGGGGCTTGTCAGTTTCTCTGTGGTACAGAGCAGGAGACAATGACAAAGCACTACCTGCCCACATGGGGTCAGGGTCAAGAGAGTACTGAACACACTTGGAGTGGGGCATGCAAACTGTGGAATGGTGGCTTCTGTACACAACAGAGTCCAGATGGATTGAATATTAATGAACTGCATACCCAGAGCACAATTCAGACCCTGATTCCTGCTCCTCCGATGCAGGATGCTTGTGAGATTAAATACCCGAAAAAGCTATTTAAAAGTACAGTGAACTGTGTGTGTGTCACTGCCCTCTACTGGATGGAAAGAAAGTTGTGTGTCATAGCCCCTGTACTGCTGACAGACGGAGGGGTTTCTCCTTTAGCTTCGCAGGGGCCTGTGCTTTTGCAGCAGGAGGCTGTCTGACCTACCCCTGCTTTTGCGATGGAGATATAGGTGGCTACTAAGTGCAGCATAATGAGATACGATGTATTTGTTACAAGTCAAGAATGTCTGCGTTGCCATCACACCATTTCCAGCACCAGGGCCTGTGTCCGACAGCATCTGGTTCTACCTGATACGGGACTGTGTTACTATTTTAAACTTTGGTGTGTTTTAAATGCTCCAAAGTTTAATACACTGCCTTGCTGATATGCCAAGGGAAAGCGCTGCTTGAACTGCTTCTGCCACCCTGCTCTCTCGCCCTCTGTACTCATTTATACAGTGCTTCACCGACCTTCGAAATTGAGAGGCTTCAAATTAAATTATAACATTCCTGATAATCAGCAGACAGGGGGATTAAACTGACTGGGGCCCTACCCGACTAGATTTAGCTTTCATTAAGTTCTGTCCTCAAAGCAGCCCTTCCCGCAGAGGAAAGTCCTCATTCTTTACATTACAATATAGAGCAATACACAGACAGCAAAAGCAACGTACTTCACCGTTTAAAATGCTAATCCTTTCAAGAATGGGAAATACCTAGGGTCTGACCACAGCACTGTCTATCCAACATCTGCCGTTAGAAGTCAAAAGCTGAAAGCAAGTCATTTACATGAGGGTTTAGAGAAATATGAAGGCACTACAAGCGCAGGGACATAATCAGCAGCACAGAGAAAGTCTGAAAGGAGCTTGTCTATCCCTGTGAAATGCAGCAAGAGGCTTATTTAATTTTTGTGTGTGTGTGTGTGTAAATTTCCTAAACAGTTGACCTAAATGAGTTCTTACCATGATCAGATAGCCTAGGACAACAGAGTAATCCTTCTAATAGGATTATAGGCTGTGCTGAAGTAGGCTTCAGGCTTTTATGCTCTGCATCGTAATATGCACGCACACACAAACGGATATCTTGCCTGGATGGAGGCACCTGGGAAACTGACCCTTATTCACAGATTTATAGACTCATAGACTTTAAGGTCAGAAGGGACCATCACGATCATCTAGTCTGACCTGCACATTGCAGGCCACAGAACCTCACTGACCCAGTACTGCAATGGATGCCTAACCTCTGGCTGAGTTACTGAACTCCTCAAATCATGGTTTAAAGACTTCAAGTAACAGAGAATCCACCATTTACACTAGTTTAAACCTGCAAATTACCCATGCCCCATGCTGCAAAGGAAGGCAAAAACCCCCAGGGTCTCCACCAGATTTGGGGTCAGGAAGGAATTTTCCCTCAGGTCAGACTGGCTATCAGTTAGATGCTGGGTATGTGGGAAAGACCCACCAGTCAGACACCCAGGAAAGAATTCTCTGTAGTAACCCAGAACCATCTCCGGCTAGTATCCCGTCACCGGCCGTGGGAGATATTTGTGTTAGCAATCATAGGTCAGCTACATGCCTTTGTAGGCAGTCTCATCATATTATCCCCTCCATAAATTTATCAAGCTCAGTCTTGAAACCAGTTAGGCTTTTTGCCCCCACTGCTCTTCTTCAAAGGCTGTTCCAGAACTTCACTCCTCTGACAGTTAAAAACCTTCACCTAATTTCAAGCCTAAACTTGTTGGTGGCCAGTTTATATCTATTTGTTTTTGTGTCCACATTGGGGCTTACCTTAAATTCCCCCTTCCCACCCGATTCCTATTCCCTCGACCCCTGCTTTCGTCACCACAACAATAAAGAAGCCACCACTGTTTGATATATGTGTTCTTCTATTTCCAGTGCAAAGGGTGGGAAAGAAAATCAGATAGAACTTGGGCAATTATCGTCAAATGCAAGTGTTTCTAGAGAAGTCCTGCAGGGATCAGAACTAGGCCTTATGCTATGCAACATTGTCACCAATGTTCTGGAAGTAAATATAAATCACTGCTGATAAATTTTGCAAATGACACAAAAAGTGGTGGAGTGGTCAATAACTATGAGGACAGGACAGAAAGATCTGGCTCACTTGGTACGTTGGGTCCGTTCAAACACAATGCATTTTAATAGAGCCAAATGAAAGATTATACATGTAGGAGCAAGGAATTTACGTCGCACCTACAGAATGGGGGACCGGATCCTGGAAAGGAGTAAATCTGAAAAGGATACAGGAGACAAACAACTGAACATGAGCTCCCAGCAAATTGCTCTGGCCAAAATGGCTAAAGCAACCCGCAGATGTATAAATGGGAGTTGTGAGTAGGAAGGTGATTTTACCTCTGCATATGGCACTGACGAGACTGATACCGGAACATTGCATACACTTCTGGTGTCCACATGTTAAATAGGCTGTTGAAAAATTCGAGAGGGTGCTGTATCAACACACCACATTTGTAAGTTTCATGTTGTGTGTGTCTATGATGTTTTTCTGTAGGAAAGATTGGTTCAGAAGCTGCCACAGGCCTGGAGCAGGGGGATCTGGGAAAAAGGCACTGGTGGGAAATTCGTCATCTACTGCCAGTTGCCAAGAGCCCGAAGCACTGGGGCATCCAGCCTTCACATGCATCTCTGTGGGAACAACGGTGTGACAGAGAGCAGTATTTGGACCCTGAGAGGTAAAGGAGCCTTCACGAAAACTTCAAGCCTCTTCTCTTTGATGGTGTGAGCTGGTCTGGGCTTGGTGAATTACAGTGAGAAAGCATGAAAGCAGAGATGCAAGGAGAAGCGGGGTAAAACAGAAAGACAGAGAGGAAGTGAGTTGATCAGAGATGAAGAAGCAGCAGTTCAGGGAGACTGAGAGCAGGGGTTAGGATCTGAACTCATGCCACACAATAAAGCACCATATACCACAGCAGGCCACCTGGCCAGGGCTCCGCTTAGGTCCCTGCCAGCTCCACTAGATCCTCTCCATTAACAGCAGATTCCCTTAGCATTCCTGGGGCTTGCCCAGCAAAGCAGGTGTTTTCACACTCAGCAGCGGTGGCAGCTGCTTGGCAGTACAAGCCAGGCTTCTCTCTGGACCCCAGTGCTATCTAGGAAATGAGACTTTTAAAACATGGAACCTCATCCTCCCCCTGCCCCGGTCACTCCTACAAGGAGTGAGATTGTGGTTGCTGGGTGCCCTGCTCTGCATATGAAGGTCAGGAGCACCATGTGAGACAGGCGAGGTGCTGAAAGCTCCCGCTCCACTGGTATGTTTCATCCCAGGCAAGATAGCATCTTTCCGTTTTCTTAAGAGTCGTTTCTCAGCCATCAAATATTTACAACTGCAGCCAATTTGCTCCCAGGGAACTTCACAGCTCTGGTGGTCAGTGTTATTTGTTTTCTGATAGAAGGGAGCCCAGCTGGGGTGGAGGTACAGAGAGAGAGGGTGTCCACATACTTCCCCCAGGCCACGTCAGGCCTGGCACGCACATGAGCGCTGCTGATTCCCATCAGGCGATGCGCTTGGCAGGCTGCCCTGCCAACTAAGACATGGGGCGCAGGGGTCCAGCGGTGGGCTGGAGGTGAGAGGATGGAGAGATAGGCTGAAGAGGGGTGGAGGTGGGTGCTGTGCTGGATGGCAGTGGGGGGGAGGGGAGGATGCGGCAGCAGCGGGGGATGCAAACCTCTTCCCAGGCAAAGCGTTGTTGACATGTAGGGATTTCTTGAGTGTTTCTTCTCTGACCATGCTCTGAATGGTGAGGTGGAGGGCAGGAAGAGGGGTTGGCGTATGGAATTAGCACACCCATCTTCTGGAGGAAACCAGTTTACATCCCCCTGGCTCAGCTGTGCTGATGTCTCCCACCACTCCCATCATCTCATTGGCTGGGGCAACTGCAGGTCTCTGGGGGAAGTGGGACAGAGGGAGATTTAACCCATGCTTGGTAAAAGGCAGGTACCCAGTATATACAGGGCTGGTCAATAAACAGCAACGTGTGGAATTCACTCCTGGAGAGGCCTGGCCTGAACAGAAGCCCACGAGCCACCCATAGCATTTCACTTGTGGGACTTACTCCTGGATGGGCAGGAGAGCTAGTAGGTGAGGCGCTCGGCGCCTCACATTATTAGCATTGACACATTCAAAATCCATGTCTGTATCTTCTCCCTCCTCTCTGCCTGCCCCTGACACCAGCTAACCTGAGGTATCAGTTCCAGGCTGCGGCGGTCAGCCCGTCACTGGTACCAAGAACCAGAACCATCTGGTCCAGTTCCAGACACAAGCCCCCCGGCCCTGTCTGGCAGCTCAAGGCAGCAGCAGGTCAATTTCAAGGAGAGTTTATTATTAAAATGCATCTTGTCCTCCATCGGCCTTGATCTACCACAGCTCTGAGAATTGCAGAAAAAAAAGCGAATTGCTAGACGTACGGCGCTCGGTAAAAATCTCTCCCAGTTCCTAGCTTAGCTCCACACTAGGTCACACCTGCCGCTAGCCAAGAATTTCAGTGGCAATGCTGCGGATTTAACAGGCATTTGTTTATCAAGGCCATGTGCCACGATTCAATTGTCCAGAAAGGGCAGCTGGTCACACGCTCTCTCCAAGAGCAACAAGCTGTGTATTCATCACCTGCTATTTAACAGGCATTTTCCGTAGGGGACTGCCAAGGAAAAGACTTCACCAGCAGATCAAAGAATATAAAAATGGCAATTGCACGCCTTTCTTATCTTTAGCAAGACAGCCAGAGTCCTGTGGCTCCTTAAAGACTAACACATTTATTTGGGCACAAGCTTTCGTGGGCTGCAACCTACTTTGTCGGCTGCATGAAGTGGAAACTTCAGTTTGGTAGGCATATATACACATGCAAGGCTGGGCGAGTTACATCACAGTGAGGAGGACAAGTGTTAACGAGGTAAATTCAGTCAGGGTGGATGAGGCCATTCACAACAGTTGATGAGAAGGTCTGAATGTCAAAAGAGGGAATGTTTTTTTTTTGTAGTGGGCTAGCCACTCCCAGTCTCTATTCAGCCCTAAGGTACATCTATAGTGACGGCGGCAAAGTCGCCGCCTTCAGATTGACCTATCTGGATCGATTGAGCGGTCAGTGAAGACCTGCTCAGTCGATCCAGAAGTCGACGCTGTTAATCCACCCCCACAAGTGGCGTAGCACTGTGTCGATGGGAATGTGGTTCCCGTCGGCGCAGTGCAGTGAAGATGGTGCGCAGAAGAGAAGCACAGCAGTCGACGGGAATTACGCAAGCTCTCTGCGTAGTGTGTGTAACTCCTGTCGATGGCCGCTGAATCGCCGGGGTAAGTGTAGATCAAGCCCTAGTTTGATGGTGTCAAGATTCTTATCTTTGGGGCCCATTTCTGCTCCGATACCCATCAAAGAGTGCATACGTTAGGGGCCAGATTGTGCCATGAAGGCACAGCCTGAATACGGGGCGGTGTGAAGTTGCTTCCCAGCGGGAGTTTCAGTAGCAATCTGTCTCCCTGGAGCTGCAGGGAATGAGGGTGTGCGCCCTGTAGGGCATGCTCCTGGCTGATGTGGCAGAGGGAATGGCTATGGCTTCTACCGGAGTGGCCTGTGCACCTCCTGTCTAGGGCACCACCATATCATGGGGAGCTGTTCTCACAGCCTCAGAGGAAAAGCTGGGATTTCTACAGAGAAAGTCCTTTCTCAGGAGATTTCACACACAGTTTTGCAGCATTCACTGTTGCAGGTTCCTCACATTTAGAGAATCCTCATCAGCATAATCCTCCAAGAGCATCCCTCCAAACCAAACAATTGAAGCTGGTCAAAATATTTGGAACTCCCACCCTTCTGCCCCCGAAAACTTGTTCTATTTTCTTGAACTGGAGATTCTCACAGCTTTGTCACCATTTATGTTTTAATTTTCTGTTTGGCTTTTTTCCCCAAAGAAATTGGAAAATGAAAAATGACCTTTTTTCAGTCATTGTTTTTCCCTTTTTCCTCCATCTGCCCACTTCCACCCCACCGTGACCTTGCTCTTTTTTCAGTGGCAAAAGGAAAAAATGAGGCAGGGGGAGAGAGGCAAGGGGGAAAAAAGGGAGTAAAAAAGAAAATGGAAAAAAAATAGAAACATTTCAAATCAGGAAATTTTTTATAGTAAACATGAAAAATGTTTGAATAAATGAAACATTCTTCCTTTCCAAAACCTGCAGAATTAAAATGATTTGAATTTTCAAATTTTGTTCACAAATAATTTTTCCATTTTTTGGCACGCTCAACAAATGACAAACCCTTTGAGGTTTGCCCATCGCTAATTTCTTTGTGTAATTCCCTCCTCTAGTTGATTGTTACCTGATGGCAATATCAGCTCCTCCACTCACTGCTGTACCTTTTAGCAGACAAAACTGGGAGGGCGGCTGGGAAGAGAAATAATGAGCTGAATATCTGTGAACCTCAAGGTGTTCAGTGTATCTATATCTTGGTACTGGAAGATCTGGATTGCGTGTGTTTAACAACCCTTCTGCAAACTCAGCATGGGTACCCAAAATGTATTTTACTTAGATTTGATATGTTATTGGTTTTGGACACCGGGATATTCAGCTCCAGTTCCACAGGGTATCTTCCCTCTTTCATATGCAATCCTTACATCTGTCTGTGGAGCTACGAGTCTGGGCTTGCCTGATTCAGACATGTGCATGAAAACAAAATCTCTGCTTGCCAAGGACACAGGGATCTCTGCAAGGCATCTTAATGCCAAGGCTGGCTGGTTAAGGAACAATCAGCTCCACTCAGCATGCCCGCCAGCTGTTCATGTCCTTCCAGTCATGTCAACAGAAAAATTCCCATTGGCCTTTGTGGGAGCAGGCTTGGGCTCCAGTTCTCTGCCTGTAGCACTGTCCCAAAATTCTTTCCAACCTGAAAACATCATATTTGTTATTTTGAGAGCGAGCTCTGTGGGGGAAGAAAAGTATCTTAGTCGTGTGCTCTACGACAGTGTGTGAATGTATACATTGATTAAAAGTAATAAACATGAATAACGCAGTCAATTAGTTTGAATAGTAATAACATAATGCATGCCTCTCTTGGATCTTTGTAACCAAAAGCTCTACAAATCTCTCCACACCAAGGGGAAATCTGTGTCTGTTCAGAAAGATTTGGCCAACAGTGTCTGATGATTGTGGTGATCAGGACATCTGAGTCCTGATTATTTGTGAGCATTACATAAATACACGGATGGAGCCATGGAAACATAAGGATCTCTGTAATCCTGCTACTCTGCAGATTTATCCTTGGCACGTGGACCTCTGAGCTGCATTTCCCATTCACATTAAACAAAAAAACTATAAACCCAGTTATTGCCCTGATGCACTAGGGAAAGTGTCACACTTCGGAGTATGTGCTAGAGACATCTACAGAGCCTCACTCTCACCCATGCAGCTCACTTGTAAAAGCAGTGGTACTCTCTGGACGTCATTAAAAGTCACATGATCTTTGTATGGCAATCAGTTTGAGCCTGGTGGAGCAAGACTCTCCAGCTCTCTCAAGCCCAATGAGTGAAGAAACTGCAGAGGAGTAGGAGTGTCTATCTCTCTCTCCATTTCCAGAGCTCAGCTGTCAATATGCTGTGCTGTTCGTAGATTAAGCAGATGATGGGGCTTTGTTTTGCTCAACACTATCATTGGACTCTGTGCATCAGATCGTACTGTGCAGACGCTGATTGCTGCACTGATAGGCGAGATGCATGTCCTGGATCTGCGGGACCCAATGTAAATCCCATCCAGTAGGGCAGCGTGTGAAAAATACATACGTGGAAATTTAAGGACTCGTGGAATGCATATAATGCACTTTATCAGGTATATGTGCCCTTTGTTTAAACACTGCCAGTGACTTAGAGAGAAAGAAAAAGAAAAGGTCTCTTATAAAATTATTACTGTGTAATTTAAGTCAACAGAAGTGGTACCATGATGGAAGCCAGCAGTTATGTCACATTGTTTTATCACTATAATTACATCAAGAACACAGTTACTGTCTGGGAGCGTTAAGATTAAGGGAAGCAGCCCTTCCGAAATTTAGTATTCATGGCACTGGGATTTATAGACTGGTTTTGTGTTTGGACATTATGTTCAGTTACTTTCCTTTAGCTTCGGAACTCTGTGTCACTGGAGAAATACTCTTATAGGGCATCCCCCTAGCTCCCTCTGCTGTGGCTGGATTCACTGAGAGCTCCCAAAGCCGGGGAAATACGAGATTGCTAAGGAAGATTGTTAGGGGATGCTCTAATACCTTTCATTTCACTAGTCAGAGAAGAGGGAATCAGTCATTGGACGGCAACTTGAAGTACTCCATGCTCATTTCGTCTGCCAAGGTTGACTCTGAAGCGCTGCCAGCCCAAGGACTGAGAAAATTCAGCTCAGATCCCATGTTACATTACACGACGATTAGACCACTGGGACAACCAATGGCCGACCTTTCTTTCCAGGAACTCACAGCCATCCCAGTGGGGGTGGCTGGGAAAATGCTTACTCAGTGGAAGATCTTGCATTCCAACCCCACCCTGGCTTCTAACTCCCAATTGCCCTGAGAACAGGACACTTAGAGTACAGATTGTGGCACTGCCAGCCCTGCTCTTCTGTGGTTTATCTCCAAGAGGTCCTGTTTGCTTTCGGTGGTGTGGCTTGCTTGCCAATTTGGGATATAGTTTCGCTGCCAGCCTGCTAATAGCATCGTTCATTAGAGGTGCAAAGAAGCACAGCCACTTACCTTTCCCTAACTTGGGGTATCACCCTAGCAGCTGTCTATAAAATCTAAAATCCTCCAAACACTTGTTCTCTCATCTCAAAGGGGGAATCCCAAAAGACCTAGAGGTTCTATTGTCATCGCTATCCACTCCTCCTGCCTTCCCCCATCCCTTTGGAATACACAGCTACTTTCTCTGTTCAGGAGACCAGTGCGCCACATACATCTTGCTGGATGACTCATCTGTTTCTATACTCTATTGGGGATCTCCTTATTTACTGTAAATTGTTCTGAGGCACCATAGCGTACAGCGAACGATGTGACAGAACCCAGAAAGTTGCAATTGTTGCTGCAGTCTGTTGCTAAGGGAGGCTGTTACAGCAAAGAGTTTCAGAGAGTCATTGGGTTGTTTTTTATTTTTTTAGGGTGCGAGGGAGGTGTGTTTTTACTTCTTTTTACAGTGAAAGGCAGGACATGGCAATGACACTGCAGAAAAGGCGAAATGCAGAGAAACTGTTGGACCCGCCACATGGCTGGGCCAAAAGCCTTTTTTCTATCCAGCAATTCATTAAGTCTTATGGTCATTAGGCATCCTTGCACCGGGATAACCCTCAGGACTCATCTGATGTATGCACATAGGACTCGCTCCCCTTCTGCACTTTGGTCTCCTAGCATCCCTTGTCCGTACCTTGGTGCCTTCTATTTACAGCATGAAAAACGACAGTATAATTCCCACCCCCGATATGTGGCAGTTACAGATGGCAGACACTGCTTCTAGGGTGGAGAGGGGAGTTCAGCCTCTACCGGCAAAGGAACAATGTGGCTCTTCTGCTGAGAATAGGAACAAGATAGCCAATCGCTGCCACGTACTTGTAGTGTGGACACCGGTCCACTAGAAACTCGACTGAAACCTACCCTGCTCGTTTGTCGCAGGGGCCACAGAGCACCTGTCAGATAATAATGATTTCTGATCAATAATATTTGCACAGTCCCCCACAGAGCAATGTGCAGGGAAATCACTGCGCAATCTGAGCTCTTAGAAGGCTGAATGATGGGAAGTTTACAGTACATTTTGCTAGGCAGGCACAATCCAGATGAAGATAGTGCCACGCAATGTAACCCCATCCTGTTTCCTGACATTGTTTACTATGCTTCCCACAAAGGCCTGGGATAAAATATCCTCTTGTCTGAAGTCAACAGCGACAGCGCAGTTAAGGACGATCTGTCATGCCACAGAGCTTTATCACGGTAATTACATCAGGAGCAAGTTTACTGTTTGAAAAAGAAGTAAGATTACAAGAAGCAATCCACCAAAACGACACAGCTAAGAGATACACACCAGGGAAGAGGAATATGTTATGCGAATGAAACTGAGACTAGATTTAACACTCCAAGGACCAAAATTTTCCTTGACTGCACATGAAGTATTTCTGGGCACATCTCTTTTCACACTCTCATATACGATCCTGCATGCACAGATATTCATTTTGCACTTGCAAATGGACATGCCCACTAACTTTGCAAGAGCATTTCCAGAAGCCCTTAGAAACAGAGAGATCAGAGATTCCTCCAGAAACCGTTCTTAGGCAAATCAAAGTCACTGAAAACCACACGGACTGGATACTTGATTGGTCAAGAGTGGACCCATGTTCATGTGCTACTATGACATCTCTCAATGGCACAATCTCTTTCCTTCAGGCCAAGTTTCAAGCCGCCTGCCAACAGCACAGGTGGAGATCTGTACAATTTGAAAGCTTGCACAGCCATATGGAGAATATGAATTTGGATCCTGCCTCTCTTAGCCTTATGGAGGATCTGAGCTGGTGTCCTGAGCCCATTCCCAGTTTCCTTTGTGTGGCAGGGCCTGGAAGCGCCATGGACACAGAGTGCTCAGTCGTTTGCACAGGGAGGACCTTTCATCACTCTGAAACAACATCCCCGTGTCTCTTTGGTACTCAGAACAGCCTTTAGAGCTTCACACAGTCCTCCCAAAGTGGAGGGAGGGTCATTCCCTCTCTGTCAGGGTGCACATCCAGCCAAACAAATAAAATGGTGAGAAAACAGAGGGGAGGCAACCCTCCAGGATCCCCAATGGAGGGAGACAGAGTGAAAGAAGTTCTCGATAAAGAAAATATTACTGTCTCCCTGAAGTCTGAGGGGGCTATGTTCATGGTGCATTCAAGGAGACACAATCTGTCCACAAGACCCCATTGTAAAGAAGTTGTCACGGCTAACCTGAGTGTCAGCTGCTAGGCGCAATATACTTGGTCCGTTTCCTTTGTGACGTTATGACCTCAGTACTTCACGCACTGCAACAGCCTCCCCAGTGCTCCTCGTGCCAGCTGCCGGCCTGGCCATGAAGGGGGGGCAGACTAATGCGCACGCCAGGTATGCAGAGAGAACAGGCCCGCAGATGGCCATGGTCCATAGATACGCTGTGACAGGAGCAGCGAAAGGAAATACCAGGAGCGTGGATGGCAGCAGACACAACCTGGTACAGGCCGACCCTGGCACCCAGGATTTTGCCAGACCTCATGTCACTGCTGCGGCAGAGGCACAGAGAGCCAAGTGGCCCCCTGCCACACGGGCAGTCAAGTCACAGCATGCAGAACTTTGGGAGGCTGCAAGTCACTTTGTAAACTCAGAGGCCACCTCTCAGCCCCAGGGCCCCACCCCGCCCAGTGAGAGGAATCATCACCTTCCACAGATCCGCTTCTCTGATGGCCTTGTAGGCCGCCAAGTACAACCAGGTGGTAGCCGGGCCAGAGACACAGCGAGTCCCCTTCTCCCACGGAGGCAGCCCATTCGCACAAGCGCTGATGGCAATCAGGGCATCACCTGTGACTCTGCCACCTGCCCTAGCTGGCTGGCAATAGAGAGACCACCTGGGAGCCCAACTAACACAGACCGTTGGCTCCTCCTTAGACACAGGGGAGTCTACCACTCACCCTAAGCCATTCAATAGTCAGGGCAGTACTGGAGAAACAATGGCCCCATGCTAGATCCCTCACAAGCTGCCACCTGGCATCTGACCTGCCTCTTCTAAGCCAAGCTCATCAACACAGGGCAATCAACGGATCCCAGTCACATCTGCCAGCTGCCAGTATTCTGGATCACTTCCAGGTCAACTTCTGGCCAGGGTACGACACAAAGTCTGCACTTGTTGCTCTGCTGGCTGACTTGTTCCTGTCCTCTGGCAGGGGAAATTCATCCACTGGGCCTATCTAGGGCACCAAGACCAGTGATCACCAAATGCTCCTGCCCTACTTCCAAGAAACTGATGGGGTGCATGCAAACTCCTGGAAACAGGTCAGAGCTTTCCTCTTAGATCCTAATTGGAGCTGCAAGGGCTCAGCACCTCTGAAAACCACAACATTTTATTCAGGCCCAAATAGAGATTTAGATGCCTTATTCTAAGCCTCCATATTTGCAAATTGCAGCCATACATCTGCAGTGTACATACATGCATAATGCATTGAAACTAAACGCTCAGCCAGAGCCCCAGTCTGCCCAGGGAACGAGCCCAAAGACCAATTTCTTCTCTCACTGTGGAGTTTTCATTTACTTGCCAGCCAATACTGTAAAGGTTAGGAGAAGGCTCTTCAAAGGTGCTGTGATTTGCAGCATTAGCTGTTAGTGCTCGACGAAGCTGGCAGCAAAGGGAGAGGGTGTGGGGGGCTGTGATATTTTTTGGACGATCTGGAATGCATAGGGCTTGGAGTTTTTTTGTGTGCAAAGGCTACTTTTCAATCTCTTGTTTAAAACATCATCCCCAGAGCAGAACTATTCTGAGTGCGTGCAGGGAGCTCGCTCACTCACCGGATGGCTGCATATTTGTTTTATGAAATGCACTGCATGGCAATGTAAGATTTATGATCCGCGTTGTAGAATATATTGAGAGCATTACCAAACCGGCCAGTTTTCAAAGTCATTAAAAAACAGCTAAACCTAGACAAGAGGCCACCTCTCCCCGCCCTGTGTTCGGCAAGCTTCCCTCTTCAGAGACTGCCCCAAAGCATCTCCACATGTAGGGCAGACCGTTCTGCTTCACCTTTCTTAGCAGACCACCCCAGTTGAGCAATGAGCTTTGCTGCTCCCCTGAGTAAGACAGAAGTTGCTGGGTGGGCTATGAGGCAATGTAAGTTGGGTGTTGGATCCCTGTTTTCCAGGCTAAATTCCAACTTGGGTAATTGCATTTTGGCTATTTAAAACCCTCCTACACTGCACAGTCCCAGATGGAAACAGTATCCTTCTCTTTCTGACCTAAGCAGTTCTATGGGGTTGCTACTGTTGCAGATCTGTCCTGCTTGCCAGGTTTTCCAGTCCAGTGGTAGTTGCATGTCAGTGTTGGGTAAAGGGATCAATTTATGTTCCACACACAAAAACAGATCTGGCAAGAACCTGTGGTATGCACACACACACACACACACACACACACACACCATGCAAGATACTGTGGTAGCCATTTCTGTTACATTGTGTTACGTTAGGAATAGTATCACAGGAATGTTAAGGAGGATTATGCTTTATCACAATGATTAATGTAAGTATATTCTATAAAATCGACCCTGGTTGGAACTCCAGAAGGATATAAAGGGTGGGCAGGGGTGGGGGTCATTTCTGCCCATTATTTATCCTTATTTCTTCAATGCTGAACCGACATCTTCAGTGCTAAGGGCCCCTCGTGCCTACGGGAGTTGGCCTGTTGGCGCCATACATCATGTGGTGCTTTCCTATGGAGAGAGAAGATTGGAAGTTAGCAGCAGCGCTATGTGAAAGGTCAAACAGAGGTTGGCAGCTGTGCAGTGCTTGCATTATTTTTATGCTGCCAATTAATACGCCCTGGGGTTTAGAAAGTGACTGACAGGCAGCTAGTGACGAGAGACACAGAGCTGAATGAATAGGTGCCCGAGCAACAGGGATGGCTTTTGCATTCCTTTGAAGCATCTAGCATTGTTCAACAGCAGAGACAGGATATCAGATGAGATACGGTTTGTTCTAGTGCCGTGAGGACAGCAGAGTGATTGGCCTGAGGAGAGGGGGCTAATCCAGAGCCCTTTGAATTTGATGGGCATCTTTCCCTTGAGTTCAGTAGTCCTTGGATCAGACATTTGCTTTCCAGAGTCCACTGGGCCTGTTGGAGGATGAAGATGGAGTTCACCTCACACAACACACCAGCACCATTGGAGCAGCCCTGCTGGGCCTGAAGAATAACTCTGTGTAGCTCAAAAGCTTGTCTCTCTCACCAGCAGAAGTTGGTCCAGTAAAAGATATTACCTCACCCACCAGGTCATGGCTAAAACAGGTTGGCAGGACCCATGCTGGGAAAACCGACCTGGGACTTCCTGTGCTGATCATATTCTTTATGGAACCAGAAGCCTTCCGTATACCGGGCTTTCAATCTGGTACTTTTCACCACGGCTATCATCTCCTCAATAAATTAAAACACAGTGAACAGACAGACCCAAGAGAGCCTCTCTCCTGAATTTGTCTCAGCCTCATAAGTGGGATAAATCATCCCTCCTAATGTAATATTGAAAGCACTCTCTCCAGCAGGACTGTCACCATCATTCATTAGCTGCAGTTTTGCAATCCCGCTGTTATGAACTAGAGCCATTCGTCCACCCGCGTTACGCAGGTGACATTCTCGAGCATTTTGCAGCGCCTACGAAAAGCCATTATAGATAAAACAGCTCGATCTCTGATATGACCTGAAGGGAGCCGACAGTGTGTTATCGTCAAAACATTGCCAGACACTTTCCACGAGGAGTTTCACTTGAACTCAACTGTTGCCTAGCTCAGCTGAGTTCCCTCTGATGCTCCAGACCCCTGCTTGCCAGCTGCTGTGTCTGAGCGGTAGAGCAGGGACTTGTGAACAGAGAAGAGGTAGAACGGCAGCCCTACAGGAAAATGCCGCCTTAGTCACCAGCCAGTTTGTTCTGGCCTCTGGCCATGAGACCCAGATTCAGCGGCTCCATTTCTTGGGGTTTTACATGATACACTAGCTGGCTCACAATGGAAATTTGTAACCCAACTCTCCACTCTTTGAAATTAGCTTGGTGTTGCCTCCTGGACAGCTCTGTTGTGAGGCTCAAAAACTGCAGCATTGAGTCACCGCACTGTGTGTCACTCATGGTGAATAGGACTGGTCAGGTTATTCACTGTGGATTATTGTACTGATTATTCTGTTTGTGAGTCAGTGCTCCCAGATTTTCTCCAAATGGTTTGTGCCAGCAAATAGCAGCCTATGGGGTGTTTGGCAACTGTGGATTACTTGTTATTCATGGTTGCGGTTGGTTGCGTCCAAGTCACATGGTATTATTTCTGCTTCCTGATTAGATGACTTACAGTTTTTACACAGGAAAATAACAACTGAGGGATAATAAATAGCAAATTCCATGTGTTCTGGTTTGAATTTTCAAATAACGGATCGTTCTGTGCTGAAGTTTGTGAAACTTTTTGAATTTGCCAATATTTTCACAAGTAAATTGGTGTTAAATACCTGGGAGTGATAATCTCTCTGGCCTGTTATCTGGCTCAGAGGACAGCAGAGCAAACTCACCCTGTTTGTTCATGAATAGACTCACAGATCGCTTTCTGAACACGACGATTCAACTCGCGTGGCAATGACACTAAGTTCACTGGTGACATCATGGGAAAGAGGAAATTAGATTAACAAAAAGTAAGTTGAAATGTAACAATCGGAGACGTTCTCTCCCGTTCGTTCCATAGGTGGAACCATTGGGTTGGGATGGAATTTCACAATTCCGGGCCTCCTTCAAAGACTGATCTGTCATGACTGAACACTCCTTTTGTGCTTCATGATCACGGCCTCACGTCGGGCGGCTCAACAGCCCAATCTGATCAGTAATGGACTGGCTTCCTGGAACATCGACGGCTACACTGACCTTTGGAGCTAGGGGTGATTCTCAGCTCAAGTGGATATGCACGAGCGTGATGCTAGAAAGGATAGCGTACTCGTGGTAGCATGGCCAAGAGCAGCAAGGACTAGAGGTGTTGCAAGTATGTATGTACCCACAGTGTCCAGACGGGTTCGCATTCAGGATGGCTACCCCATGCAGCTGCTCATTGTCGCCCATGTTACCATGGCTACACAGCTCTTTTTAGTGTGCTGAGAAACTTCTCTGGCTGCTGAAAGCTCAGCTTAGCTACCTTTAATGACACACCCCACGGGATGTGTCTCTTCCCTCACCTGCCAGGGTTGAATCTCAATGATCCCTGTTTGCATCCCAGCTATGGTGGTTACATAGGTCCAGTGATTGGAGCAGAGGGAGGTAAGAAGACAATGGTAGTAATTTTAACACACCCACTCTGATTTCTCCCCCCCCCCCCCCCCACACACACACACCTACACACCCTGATGCTCACTCACACTTGTACAATACAAGTTTAACCCCGACTCCATTTGCTCCAGATATGAGCCAGTATGATCAAGGTCCACCTGTGTGCAGTCAGCCAGGAGTCATTATGGTGGGCAAGCATCGGTGCATCTTTCCCAGCTAGCGTGGCCAAGCACGCAAAACAACACAGCACCCGGTGGGGGCGGAAGGAACATGCTGTGTGTTTTGCTACCTCTGCTCCCTTCTGATTTACAGCCAATGCCTTTCTAGGGATTGACAGGCCACACAGGGCAGTGAGTAAATGTAGGAGGTAGCAGTGAGATACACTGGGGGATGCTCTCCCACTCCAACCCCACATGCAGTCACCTGGCTATTTGCCTCTAATCTGGAATGCAAAAGGCTAACCCAAAGAGCAATAACATCAGCAAAACTCAAGCTGAAAACCTGCATAAACTTCTACCCCTCCCAGTGCCCCTAAACACCAGCCTAGACCTTGCAGTGATAACTGGGCCTACAAATTTACTTGAATGGTGTGCTCAGGAAGGTGGGAAAAAGTTGATAAAATGTCACAATAAACTATAACCATGGATGTTGATGGGAAAAGGTGCAAAAGGGAGGCAGAAAGACTGAATTATATCAGGAGGTTTTTTCTGTTGAGATTAAGTCAATGATTGTGTTAAGATCGTGACAGGTGACCAAGAAAAGTGTGAGAGCGGAAATCAAAGGGCTGAAATTGGCATGTCAGAAATAAAGTCTAACTGGTGAACAAAATAATGAGGGGATGAAATAATTGCTCATCATTCCCTTTTGGGATCCTTAAAAGAAAAGAATTCCTGGGAGAAAAAAGAATAGCAAGAAGTAGCAGCTGTCTGCCCAAAAACCCCTGCAGAGAGCTTTCCTCTCATGGTTTCCACATCCATCATCTCCTGGGACTCTGGGATCCACCAGAACACCGATGGGCCTTTGTTGTGTTGAAACTGAGTGATGTTCTGACCAGCGGTATACTGTGGGTACAGCGGTGTGCCTGGTTCCCCCCAGTAGCCACGAGGGAAATGGCTTAAACCCTGAGCAAAGGGGTTTGCATAAGCGCAGGGAAGGGGCTGAAGACCCAGAAGAGGGTCAGCATTTGTGGGACTTTTGATACCCCCTGGAAGGGAAGTGAACTAAACTATAAAGAGTGGCTCAGCTGGAGCAAAGGCGAAGAGTCTCCAGGGAGGAAGCCCTGGGGGCACTGCTTTATACCAGCGCAGGGACAAGTTGAGAGAAAGAGACCAGGAGTGGCTGAGAAACAGTTTGGGAAGCAAACTCAGAAAGGCCTATAACTGAGGGTACTGTAATAGGCCCTGTAGGACTGAGGCCAGGGAGGGGAGCAGGAAGACACCAATGAGGGTATCGTGATAGGCCTTGTTGGACTTGTTTGTTTTTTTGTTCACATAACGGACTGTATGTGACTTGGCTGGAGAGCTGAGTCACTGAAGATCCACCTGATGAGGGTGGTAGCCGGCGGAAGGCACCGTGAGCAGCGGAAAGAGAGCAGGCACGCGCATACCTGATAGAGGGCACTAGCGACAGGTCAGTGGACCCCGTCACATAGCTCTATACAATCAGCTGTATTAAGCAGATCTACATCCAGGTACTATTCTCTGTATTACAGTAGCATCTAGAGGTCCCCAGCAGAAATTGGGGACCTATTGTTCTAGGAGCTGTACGTACACAGCAAGATAGCGACCTAGCCCCAGAGAGCCATCACATGAATGGGCAAGTCAAAGGGTGGGAGAAAGGAAGTATTCTGATTTCTCCTTTGTCAGATGGGGAGCTGAGGTGGAGAAAGATCACACTATGCTTGATGCTTATTTGCAGCACCAGTTATACCATCACCCGGGCATTCCCAGGCTTTTCCTGCTGCTTTATTGTAGTTTATTTATTTATTTTTTCTAGGAAGTCTTGGTGCATCAGAGCCCGCAGCGCTATTTGCGCAGGCTCCCAGCTCCCTGTTCATTTGTGTTTGTGATAAGCAACAAAAACAGCACCGGGGCCGTGCACTGATCACCTTTAACAATCATCTGAAAGCCAAGTAAACAGAAGTTAGAAACCAGCAGCAGTTTCTGCTACATAATGCAGCGAACAATCAAGCCTTTTAGTAAAGGAAGAATGACTTCCTGGAAATGAGCCCTCCATCAGCTCTCTCCTAGGGCTCCCTTAAGAAGAGAAAACTTGCACCATGCCCTGGTGGGCAACAAAAGAGGCTAATTTGGGCTGAGATGAGGACTGTGATCCTAAGCAAGCCCCTTTCATGCAGAACACCCTGCCAGCGGCTCCCTCTCAACACGAATAATACCTGGCTCCTATATCGTGTTTATCAATAGATCTTAAAACACTTTACAAAGGGGGTCAGTATCATAGAATCATATAGTAGGCTTGGAAGGGACCCCAGGCGGTCATCTAGTCCAACCCCTTGCTCAAAGCAGGACAAGCCCAACTAAATCATCCCAGCCAGGGCTTTGTCGAGCTGGGCCTTACAGACCTCTAAGGATGGAGATTCCACCACCTCCCTAGTATCATTAATCCCATGTTACAAATGGGGAAACTGAGGCATGGAGTGGGGCTGTGACTTGCCCAAGGTCACCCCGTAGCAAAAGACAGGAATAGAACTCAGGTCTTCCAAATCCCCATCCGCTCTATCTACTAGGCCACACTGCCTCCCTGAGGGAGCATCAACTGGAGTGCCTCTGCTGGTTTCCACTGTGGCAGCGTGGCACAGAGAGAGAGGCAGATCCCTGGATGTTAGAGGCTTCAAATGTCAAAACTCACAGGCAACTGGCACAGATCACAGAGCATCAGTGTAATAAGCTCACAGCAAGAGACCCTGCTTACCAGGTGGGCTGCCAGATTCTGGTTTGCAAATGGCTTGCAATGGAATCTAATCTTGAGGTGACAAAAGCACCAATTGCCCTGTTACAGTTTGCAGAGAGGAAACGGGGACAACTCACCGAGAGATGGGAGGGGCTCTCCATCACCTGGACCCTTTCCCTCAGGATTGGATGCCTTTCTCCAGGACAGGTTGTAGCTCAGCCAGCAGATATGGGCTTGATGCAAGAGCTCCAGGGGGAAATTTTACAGCCTGCGTGGTGCAGGAGGTCAGATGATCATAATGGTCTCGTATGGCCTTAAAATGTCTGAATGGGGCAAACACCTTGGCCAGCAGCAAATGAAGGAGAACTGTCCTAGCCCCTGCTGAGATCTGGTCACATAGCAACAATAGGGAATGCAACCAGACTGCCAGGTTATGAATATGAGCAAGAAATGACAGACAAACCCCCTCAGAGAGTGGGACAGACACCATCCCCACCTTATCTTCCAGCTGCTTTCCCCCAGTTGCCTGGTCTATGTGGATTGGCCACCTCGCTCGCACCCACATCTCAGTATCAGCTAAGCACTGAAGAAAAACACCAAACTACAGTCTTTGAGACCGAAAAGATGAAAACATTAAGCCAGGTGTCAGACAAGACATTACAGGGACCCCACCCCATGCTCACTCACAACTGCCCCTAATGGCCTCTCCTACACATTGCAAAAGAAGGAAGGCATGGTGGATCCCTGAGGAACTCCGAGGAGAGTTGGGGAAGAGAAGGAATTGTCCAACATTACCCCATAAGAGACACAGGAATCAAACCACCTGTGGGCAGCTCTTCTCCTTCCCTTCAGGATCTGCAGATACATCAACAACATTGCACAACCAATGGTATTGAAGGCAGCTGATATATCTCACAGCAGTCCTGCCTCTGCTGCTGCTTCTGGTGTTGCCGGGTCCCTTCATTAAGGCTAACTCCCCTTCCCGCTTCTGCAGATGAGAGCATCTCTCTAATATCCTGCTTTATAGTGTTTCACAGTGTCTTCTGAGTGCTGCAAGACACTTTAAGCTTAACAGAAGCAGACAATCAACGTATACGTCTGCGCGATTAATAGGTATTCTACGAGATAGCCAAAGCATGTTTGCCATGTTTTTAAAACACAAGGACACAATTATCATCACCCTCATCCCCGTGTCACTCTGCCAAAGCCAGGGAATTATACTGACATAAAGAACCGAGGAGACCGGAATCCAATTCATATTGTCTGCTGTCAAATAGCTGCTAAATAATGCAAAGAAATGAAAACAATTTGGTTTGGAAGATTGATTATAGGAATATTGTTCATACCCCCAAAGCATGACACTTCCAATCACATCTTCATTTAATCTGTCAGCAAAGAAATTACGTTCCTCTCCTGACACCAGGCCTGCTCCCTCCAGAGCTGCACATGGGGCTTTACTTTATTCTTTGTCACTTTCCTGCCCCATGGTGACACTTGACCTTTCCCCAGCCCAGGGCTGCCAAGTAGCCACCACCTGACGCCGCAGTCTCTAGTGCTCGATTTGCACTTGAACATTAGTGTTCTAGATGTGCTCAGCTCTTCTGAAAGCCTCCTGATTGCTTATAATCAATTTCTAGGGAACCTTGCTTTCCCTTAAGCACAAATACATTGATATCCTCCGACAAGCCGAAAGAACACCTGGCACCTGAGGATTCGTTTTCTCCTTCCAAAGGGTTCTCTCATTCAACTGGATTTTTTCCCCCCATTGAGATTATACAATTAAAAAACAAAAGTTGTGAACCTCACAGTTTTAAGTCAGTTCCAGCGACTCTCTCACCTCTGGGCTTTTTCACACGGGTGTTTCTGGATCTGCTAGAAATAAACCCTAATACAGTCATGTTGTATATGTGTGTGTATTATACATATATATCAATAAAAACCTTACACACCCCATCCTCCAAAATATACCTGCAGAGCTGGCACATGGGAAGCAGCTAACCAATTATTTCTTTAAAAGGCAAAGAATGTAGCTATTTGTAGACAGATTTTTAAACACCTCAGGGAAGGGATTATGACTTGATGTGGGTTTGTACAGCACCTAGCACAATGGGGCCCTGATCCCCACTGGGGCCTTTGGAAATAGTGCAGTACAAATAAATAATAATTGAGAATCATACTCCTTACTATGTGTGACCCATCCGTGCCCAGGGTAGCCACCTGAAAATGCCAAGGTCAGAGCAGGTTGTAAAAGGAGAGCAGATTCTCCCAGCACTGGTGGGTGACACTGAAGTCAGGCTTCCCAACCAGCCACAAACAGTGCTTCTGATTTCCCACACTGGTTATCAAGAAGCCAGTATACAAAAACACACAGCCCCCTTTACCGCATTTCGGTCTCTGGCTCCCAATCAGCCACTAGGTCCAGCAAAGAGACCAGTTATTTAAACTCTATGCTCTTTACTAAAAAGGTTCCCTCTGACCCCAAAACGGTCAGCCACAGTACCAGATCAATATAAGTTTGGATCTTACCCAAAATACCACGCTGCCAGCCAATCCTTTAATAACTAAAACTAAAGGTTTATTATAAAAGAAAGGAACAAACCATCAGATACATACAAATGATTTGAAAGTCCATATACATCAGGTTTCTAGAAGAATTGTGGAGTTTGCAGACTTGTATAGTCCCTTTTGTATACATCCAGTCTCAGTCTTTTGTTTCACAGCTTCAGTTGCAGATGACTTGATCCAGAGGTAGATAGGTGACTGAAGCTGAACCCGACTGAAGACAAAATGGATTCTGAGGCTTTTGCCTTATATATCCTCTGGCCCTCGCCATGCTGCTTGTGGAATTTTATAAGAACCAAAATGGAATCCAGAATCACATGAGCAAGTCCTGGTGACTCATTAGGTATATCTCTGGCTTCTCCCCCTGGGCCCCTTGAACCTGTGAATATGTCAATGGGCCATTGAGCAGGCTATTGTTCTGCAGCCATCCTGTTTGAGATGCCACTCAGACAGCACAATTTGAAATACAGATATACCAAACATAGTATAACTTCCATTACACATATAACACATGAACATAAACATCCTCATCTTATTTACCACATTATAGCCTTTCTAACAGTACCTGACATGGCATATCTCGCATGAATTATTATGATTCTGACATACTGATGTCAAACAATATCATAAATGCTCCCCTCCCCAGTCCAGCCAGCGTGACACCCCCAATGTGAGATTGGTGTAGAAGGGAGTAATCAGATCTCCCGAATACACCTCAAGGTCCCCCCTTATCCAGCCAGTGTGACACGATGTACCTCTGTTGTGTCTGAGGAGCATCCTTGCAAAGGATGTTAGTGAATAAGGGGAGCAGGAGAGGGAAAGAGGCACTGAAGCCTAATAAGGCCACATTTCTGCAATACTTTTAGGCAACAGGAGGGCAAAGCGCTTCACTGACTATACAAACTACGCACAGGAATCCCTTGGCCCAGGAGCGTGGAACAGCACACACTCAGCAAACTCTGCAGGACAGTTGAGGACGGGGAGTAAGGAAGGATACTGTGTCCAGAGGACACGACCGGAGGAATTTCAGAAGGCAGAATGTAACTCTCCAAATTGGAATACGTGCAAGATGCCAGATTTAGTAGCTCAACAGCTGCAGAAGGGACACAAGGCTTTTAAAGACCACGCAGGATAGATCCATCAATGGCCATTAGCCAGGATAGTCAGAGATGGAATACCAGGCTCTGAGTGTCCCTAGCTCTGTTTGCCAGACACTGGAGTGGACGACAGGGAATGGGTCACTCAATGACTGCCAGTTCTCTTCATTCCCTCTGAAGCACCTGGCATTGGCTTCCGTCGGAAGACAGGATACCAGGCTAGATGCACCATTGCTCTGACCCAATATGGCTGTTCTTATGTTCTAAGACCATGAGTGGTCAGGACCTTTAGGTTCACATCTCACCAGAAAGATAACGCTCATATTTTCCTCTTGTACAGCAAGTTCCATCTGAGGATCTCAAAGCACCTCACCAGCAGCTTAGCACCCCTTAGCGTCATGCTGAGGCACCGGTTCCGTGCTGGCTCAGAGGAAGTGTGTCCCAACTGGTGAATCCTCATCAGCGCTGGGTTTTGTTGCAGGTCTCCCACTCAAGTCTGGACTCCCAAGAACCCTGCTTAGCGCTTAGCTTATGAGCTGGGAGAAGCTCAGAGCCCAAGGGATTCCATGGTGAATACACCACAGCTAGAGGAGCGAGATTGCTCTTGCTTGTAAATCATACACATTTTCAGCAGAACTGCCCAGGTAACAGGAAGCCTGAGGCTGGGTAACCGCTTTCTCCTCAGCTGGAGAGCCCAGACCTGGATTCTCTCCCCTCCTCTCCATGAGAGCATCTTTTTTTTAGGGCCCCTCTGCCTCTGAGCCCAAGTAGCACAGCAATCAGTGACGGAGCCCCCAGGAGTCTTTCAGCAGTCTGGGAACAAAACAATAACAAAGGTAGGACTAGCTGGTGGTGGTGTTACTGGTTCTCATTCTGCGACGAGGGCTCGGAGGACCTGGCAGACTCTGGCAGCAGCTCTGGGCTAAATGGAGCCAAATGAAAGCAGCGAGCGCCGCTGTTCCTCATAAGATAGCAGTCCTTCGGGATCTCACTGAAGCCTGCTCCAAAGTACCACCGAAGCTGGAATGTTAATTCCATCCTTGCCACGTGTGCTTCCCAAACAGCATGGTCACAAGCTTGTTCAGGCACCCTGTGAAGCTTTTCCCCTTCCTCCCCGAATGCCCCCCAGCACTCCCCCATCCCCCAAATTCACAATAACAGAGGGCTGGATTTTTCCTATTCAGCAGCAGCGTGAAGTCAATGTAAATTACTTTCCTCTCTGTTTCCTCAGCTCTCTGTCGGGCCCAGGCAGCCGCCCCAATGCATTATAATAAATACTAGACTGGCCTCTATCCAAAAAGCAGACCCTAGTCCCTCTTATTATCTACCCCAGGCAGGTCAGCTGTGCAGCTTCATGGCCTTTTCTGGATGGATTAATGTAGAATGGTGGCTTCCCTGTAAACAGAGCTATACTTGTTATGGAGGACCATGGATGAATTCTGAGGAAGATGCAAACATAGTGTCACCCAAACGACTAATTCATAATGAAGGTTCTTCACAGCCTTCTATCCAGAAGGATTCTGCAGTCAGGGCACCGGAAAAATCAGTGAAATGCAGCCACTTCCCGAGGTGGGGAGGCTGCCGTTCAACCCCAATTGAAATCCAGCAGCCCCAGTCTCAGGGCGCGCCTTCTATTTTCTTTTTCAGTGTGGCCAAAACAACCCAACCATAGACAAAAAAGCAGTGGCCTCTCAGCTCCCCTCTCATGTTTCCCCAGCCCATGTGCTACAGCAACCGAGTCAAGTGTGGATTTGATTTAATATGGTGACAAAGCAGTTATTTCTGCTCTCCCACTTCTCATCACTTCTGGGTATTCCTAGCCTGGATGGTTTTGCCTGTTTCGCACTCGCTCTGACCTAATTCTCACTGAGGGTCAAGCTGGTATGTCAGGATGGAACCAAGGCTACTACACTGCTGTTTCCTTCTAAATTTGCATTGTGCTGAGGATTAGAGAAAGGAGAGGAAGGATGGAAGAGGAAGGCTGACCCCTTCAACATACATAGGTAGGGGTGCCATCAGCTTTATAGAAATTCAGGATTGCATGATCCCATCACTCATGATCCTGGGGGACAGGAACTGTCATGCTCAGAGGAGTGGGGTACAGCAAGATAATTGTTATGCAGCTCTCTATCAAAATACTAAATCAAACCCCAATGGCAGGGCTTTCCAAATGGGGTGTGGCCTTTTTCACTACAACCCCTCCGAAGAGCAAATGGGCATAACCTAAACTTAAGGGGATAGGGAACTTGGGCAGAACTATCACACTAAATCTAGGAAATTAACTACTAGGGAAAAGGAAGGAAACCGGAGCAAGGGCTAAATGAATTCAGGAGACTAAACCCCTGCGGATTTGTGGTGGAGGAGGGGGTAGAAGGACATGATGAAAAAGCCAGAAGGTGGGATTAAAGTCACCTGGAAAAAAGGCCATTGATCTGTGCCATGTATCCTGGAGATAACTGATAGGCTTCAACCCTGTCATCAAATCCTCATCTTCACCCTCTTTTCCACATGTGATTTCTCCATCTCTGGCCAGGGGGAGAGGGAGGGGGAGGAAATTGAGGGAAGGGGAGGAGTGAAGGGGATGAAGCGGCAGAGAAGATCCAGTTTATGGAAATTATGAACTGCCTCTTACATCCTGTGATAGTCGGTCCTGGCCTGAAGTGATCAGATGAAGTGACTAGTTATGTTGCTAGCAATATTGGAACCTGGATACCATTGTGGTGGACACACCACTGCATGGAGAAAGAAAGACTGCAGAGTTTTGCCCTAGCTATGGAAGCAATAAATTCACATCATTTGACTGAATCAATCCTTCCCCTAATTTTGCGAACTTCTGAGGTCACCTCAACATCTCCTCTTCCCCATGGAGAAATGAGCTCAGCTCCCTTCAGCTTTCCTCCGAATATGAAAGTGTTTGGGACTAGAGAAGAGAAGGCAGCTGAAGTGGATGCAGACGCAAGATGGGTAAAATAAGAGCAGCTTTGTTCTTTCAAGTAAATGCAAATGCTCATTTATAGTCACCAGCCCTTCTGAAGGGAAGGAAAAGCCGCTGCCAAATACCCCTGGTCTCTGAATGCATTCCCTGCTGGTTTTACCACAGCAACACAGCTTCAGCTCTGCAGGGGAAGTTAGAAGCCGTGAAGATTGTGGATGTTAGGGGATAGCAGGGCCCCCGTTACACCAATCTGAAAACTGGCAGAGGGCTGTACGGGGTCAAAGCTGCATTATCTAGTTCCTTCCCTGTGCTAGCAGGATGCACGCACACACTCCCATAGAAACGCGCTCCTGGCTTACGCCGATGATTTGCCTCATGCAGAAATGACACATTTTAAGATCTAATTATTATTGCAAAGCCCTAAACCATAATGGAAGAAGCTCTCAGATTAAACGCATAAAAGCCTGACTGCTCTCCTGGCTCTCCTTTCTTGCAGGAAGAAAGCCTGTCAGGTGTGACAACAATCTGTCACTTCAGACTTGTGAAGTAACAGACCAAAAAGGATGGATGCCCTGTGCCCTGCCCTGCCCTGCCTGAGATCTGGGTTTGATGCTCAGGTTCTGGTCTCTAACTCCCTTGGTCAGGGCCATATTATCCATTAGGCACAATAGGCACAGTGCCTAGGGCCTACGAAACTTTCAGGGCCTACGAAAAAAATTTTACATATAATTTTTTATTTTTATTTTAAAAACTCTTTATTAATAGCTTAAAATCAAATTAGTTATTTCGGTCGGGGGGCCTACGAAGGCAAGTGTGCCTAGGGCCTATGAAGGTCTTAAAATGGCCCTGTCCTTGGTTAGCTGGGTAGTAGCTTTATGTGCTTTATGCCCTGTACTGCCATGCTAGAGACCTGGGTTTTCTGCTCTGTCTGAACTTTTAGGCCTTGATCCATTTAAGTCAATTGATTTCAGATCAGGCTCTGGACTGCAGGGAGCTATGAAGGAAGCCTGCATGGCTTGGCGTGGTGAAGGGAAGTCAGGACATCTTGGATCACTCTTACAACTACCCCCCGTCTGGCTGACTGGGTTACAGCCAGGCCAACACGCGAGAACTGCAGCGAGCGTCGCAGTTTCTGGGTAAAATTAAGCCTCACTCACGATCTCGCGATAGGACTCTCAAATTGTGAGGATTTTTTTCCCCCACAAATGCGTTTCCAGTAAAAGAGGAGTTACCCCACCCCAAACATAGAATGTGGTTTCTCCACTGGGCAGTTAATTCCAAAGTACTTTGAAAGACCATTAGAATTCATTTATATATCAGATAAACCAAGCTGTCGAGCTAACAAGAGACAGTGTGGCTACACCTCAGCAGGGAAGAGAAACTTCATCTGGGATATAAAGAAGGGGGGTGGGGCCAACCCTCAAATAAGCAATTGAATCAACTGACAAAATAATCCTGACATCTGAGAGCTCTAAAAGTGAGGCTTAATTTTCCTTAGCAATCCTGTCAGCCACCCCAGATGGGGTCGGGGCTCCAGCTGTCAGCCCTGGGCAGCTGCTCCCCTACCAGCCTGGGAAGTGGGAGAGGGGACCCCCACTGCAACCCTCTAGGCCCAGAAAGTGTGAAGAACCTAAGGAGCAGAGGTGAGGCTAGGGATTTCCGGGGGGGGCTGAAGAGAGGAGGGGGGGCTGATGGGGTGGGGAGGCTGTATTGATGGTGGCTTCTGAGCAGATGGGGTGAGTGCTGGGAGGGTGAACCGAGGACAGTGAGGGTCGATGGGGTAAGTGGGATGAACTGAGAGGGTGGGGAGAAAACTGATGAGGGACTGGGGGACAGGATTAATTGCTGGGCAGGAGATGGGCAGGAAATGAGCAGATGTGGGGGTTTGAGCCCCGATAGCAGGGGCCAAAAATCGTCTTATCCAGTACATGTGGGAGAGTGAGCAACACTGATTGTTATATGCGCACACCCTGGGGATGGGCTGGGGCAGTTCAGAATCAAGAGACTGACCTAAAAAACAACCTTTTTTTAAAATGTCAGGATTTTTAAGCAATCTCATGATTTTGGGGAATCCGACTCAACATGTTTGATCTCTTGAAGTTTGCAATACTAGGGTTAGGATGGGCTGCAAAGGGAGCTAAGTCCATCTGTGGTGTTTGCAGCCCGAACCTGCTCAGCGTCTCGTGTGCACATCTGTTTTTATAAGGCCATGAGACTGATCTTCAGGCACAAGTGGTTCAGAGTTACATCAAGCATTTTGGATGCTTCTCCGAAATCAACCTATGCATCTTTTATGGTTGACTTATCACTAACTACCTGAAAGACCAGGTACATCTGTAGCCAGCAGCTAAAAAAGTGAACCAGACTCCATAACGGGCAGCACTAGATATTCCATGCCGTAGATATTAAGGGCCACAATTTCCAGTTGGCCTCATAGCAGCTTCTGACTTTTATTTAGCTTTGTTTTTATGCACAACTGATTGCACTAAGGGATGGGTGCATTCCCAATTTCTGCCTGCATATTGGGTAATTGGGCACTCACCTTGTTTGATTTGTGTGCACAAAACTGCGAAGGTTGTGTGCAGAAACAGGGTGAACTTCTGTTTGTCCATGCAATCAGTTGCATGTGCAAAAATAGGTGAGCAAAACCATAACAAGAGTATGTGACATATATAGATGTCAGGTGTGCTTTCAATATATTTTGATACTAAGTTACCACTGCTTTCTGACTGAAGGGCAGAGAGGGACCATCACTTTGTTCCCCTCTCCATGACAACCAGAAGTTTAGTCATCACCTCTTTTATTCCACATGTTATTTCCTCCTAAAGGAACTGATGACAAGGGGAGATCAACATACAAATCTCAAAGAGTGAGACACCTTGACTAAAAAGTCTCAGATAAACTGAGGCTGAAATTTCCATTCCCCAGGAATGAAAGTTCTGATGCTGAAGCGGAGTCTTCAAGCAATTGTTAAAGTCTTAGATAAGAAGCTCTGATGATTTGCATGTGGATAGATTTTCCTCCTCCTCTCTCTGGCTACGTGGAACCCCTGGGACAGACAAACTGAAGAAATGACAGGGGGGAAAAAAAGAAAGCAAGCTTTCCAGGCAAACCAGAAAAACTAAATGCTCTAGAGGCTAACTTATTGATACCCCAATAAATCCAAACCAACCAGATTTCACCCCAAATTTGAAGCTGTATATGTGTCTGCCTTATAAATTAAAGGCACCATCTCTCCATATGCCTTGATAATCTGTTTTGTTCCTTCAAAATAATGTCTCTTGCTCCTTTATGAGCTCTAAGGACATGAAGTACTTATATATAATCAAAGAATGTGCTACAGACTAGGTTGACTAAATTTAGAGTAACTATAAGGGATTTTCTTGGCTTTCTTTCTAAATGATTGTTCCATTCTAGAAACGATATGAATTACACAGCACAAGGTGAAAGTATATCTTTCCATATCCTTTTAAGCACCTAACCAGGGTATAACTTGGAAATATTAAAAAATTGCTTAAGGATAGATGGGGAATTCTAACAGTCAGGGTTAAAAATGAATGCAATCCCTGAAATGAAGAAACCATAAAAAAAACCTCCGATAAGAGAGAGTTAAAAGAAATTGACTCCATCTACTGGATATCAGTGGAAGTAGCAGAGAAACTGACAACTGGAGTCTGAGAGTGACCTGGAAAGTGGCCAATAAAAATTAAAGTGTTGCCCCCCCTCTAAGGGAACCTGACAAGGGTAAACTGAGGTCACCGTGTGGGACTTCACTGAGCGTTCTGCTGAACCTCGCAGACAGCCTTCCCCCTCCCCCCCCCCACTCCCCTCCAGCCTTACAGAACTAAGAAGATGAGTTTGAGGAACCCACAAAAGAAGCTGCAGAATCCAGAAGTGCTCCAGGACATTTGGACCAACCACACTAAAAGACTTTCCCCTATCACAGGGTTACCAGGGGTAAGACGACGTGATGAGAATTCAGAGATTGTATTTCTCTTTGTGTTCTTTAATTGAAGTAACTTGAAAGGTCTCTGGTTGAGGCTGTACTCTTTCTAGTGAGACCTCAGGTAACTACATTTTTTATTTTAACTAAGCAGTGCCCTATGCATGTCTCACCTTTGTAAGTCCAAGTGCATTAGCGTACAGAGCCTCCAACAACAGCTTTAAGCAATTGCTTCTGATGTTTTAAACTAGTCTAGTCCCTTTCAAACCAAACCGTGGAAAGAGCAGGGGCCACATTCAGAAAAGCACCTTGAGACAAGTGCATCTTTACTCCTTGGGGAGTCACGTGAAGTGTGATAAATGTATTAGAGATATTCAAGAACTGATAACTGGTGATTATAAGTGAATGTAAGAAATCTTGGTGATTTGTATTGTTTTCTGGTGTAACTGTTTGATCTCACTGCTGTTCTAGGTCATCTGGTTGCAGGACAGTGTGTTGTATTTAGTACATGCCTAGAGCATTTGATATCCAAATGTAATCTAGAATGCTGTTGATCATATACCTGTGTGGTTCTTGGTGAATTAATAAACCTGTTGATTAATTCAGGGTAACTAAAAGTGTCCTGATTTGAAAAGCGCAGCCCAAGGTAAAAGTAAATCTGAAAAGAAAAGTATTAAAACTAGTGAGCTGGTGCTCCCTGGACTCAGTGAAAGAGCTCAACCTCATAAAATTCCCGTCACATACTGGCTATAATATTTATCTAATTGGCAAACCCAGTTTGTTAGATTTCAACTTTTAAAGCTAACTGGCACCTGGGCAGATTCATAAAATTAACAGCCGCCTCTCCACTCACACTCCCAAGTATGCAGAGCAACCAGAAACCAAGGAAGGATATTTGGGCAAAGCATATAGGAGTGCAATGCCTTTCCCCATAAAATCCCTGCTTTCCTAACGGTCATAGGCAGTGGTCCTGTGCACATGACAGTTCTGGAATCATGAGGCTTTTAGTGCAATGGGAATTCACTCCCTAGTCCCTGGACATTACATTAAAAGCAAAAGAATCTATGCAGTATCTCTGTATCTTGATGTAAAACGCAGCTATATCCTGCAGGTGCATCCATTTTATGTAGGAGAAACAGGGTTTAGACAGTAAATGTTTCTTAGTCCAAAATTGCCAAGGGCATGGAAGGGCAATTTATTATTAATTTTCAGAAGAATAGACATCAGTATTTTCCTCTGGCATTTTTCAGATTTTAAGTCTGATTCTCCTCTCTCACACCAATAAAAATCAGGAGCAGCTCTGCCAAAATCAATGGATTTAGACCAACAATTGGGAATGAGATCAGAATCAACCTCTTTGTGTTTGATAGGGCAAGACCCTTTTAGTCATGGCTCTCAGCTCCCTGCTTTTTTGGGTCAGTCCAAAGCCCCTTGATGTCAAAGGAAAAATTCTCAATGACTCCACTGGGAGTTGGATGAACTCCTTAGTTTAACTTTAAAGGGTCCCTCAATCTAGCTGTTAGCAGTCAAAGCAAGTGTCTCATTAACCTCATTGCAGACTTTCAGCTTTTATCTCCACTGTGCATCTTCTCCTATCTTGCAATGCTTATACTTTTACCACAGAAAAAAAGATGACAGCTTGACCCAACCTCTAATGATAGCTTGACATTTCTGAGCTCAGCTGGAAGCCAAGAATGCAGAAAAATAATGGAAAAAGTTTTGAAGCAACTTATTTGAACCTCAGCCCTGTTTCAGTCGGAGTCTGGGGCAAAAGCTGAAACTGGTTGTTAGTTTATCCAAACTGTTTCATTCTGATATTTCTAGGGCCTCCTTAAAATGCGTCTCCAGGGTGACGACAACGGGTGTGGTTCTATTTATTTTGCATGTACAAACAGCTAAATAGTGCTGGAGCAATGATTAGTCATACAATAATCATGCATTCCAATAATAAATGCAATGAGAATTAAAGATCCTTACAAAACCTGGCCTGCGTTTGCATAAAGTAAACACAATTTAAAAAAACAATTGGAAAGAAATAGTTATTGTATCATATTACTACCAAAAGGACAGTCCTTCCAGCTCAGCAGTCCTGGGTTTATCACCGTACAGCAGACACACAAAAAAGTGCACAAGACACTAATCAATTAAGCACTTTGCTAAAGCACTTATTCCGAATGGGAACATCTGGAGTTGAGAATCAATTGTCCAGAACTAGCTGCTTGCTAATTAATATTCTTTCAACTGGCAATTCTATCAAGGTGTCCCTCCTGTCTTGCTGCCCGTTCCTCTGTGGTTTGGATTCATTTCCTGATAGGCTTTCATGCTCCAGCACACTCCTGGTGGGAAGTCACGGTGAGGGAAGAGTTGGGCATGGAAACTAGCTCCTGGTGCAAGGATGTTCTTGACTTGTCCATCCAGGCCTTGTGCAAAGCACCACCACTTTGCAGGTATAAAACTAGCTGGATAAAGCCCCTGAGGATACAGGGAACAGACCTGCATTGGCTCTGTGGGAGGACTGGGGGAAGGGATGGGACTAGAAGCCCTCATATCAGGTGTTTTCCAGTTCTAATTTCTTTGCTTCCGCAGAATTCGGTAAGGGCCGCTTTTGCACAGGGCCTTGTGTTTGTGCGCAAGTACGATTTGCACATGCACCCATTTGCCATCATAATCAGGCCTTCTCAAGCATCCCTGCCCTGCTTGGGCGGGCAAAGGCAGGCTTTTTGGGCATGAATGGGCATACACACAAATCTTCCATGCACATATACATATACTGGTGGCCCTCTGACAATGTTGCTCCAAAAGTGTCCCAAGTGATTTAACTGCTGCTACCTCAGAAGTGCTTGCTGAACAGCTGGGGATCCCTTCAGTTGGCTACAGATGATATCCTTCCCTAAGCAGGTTGCTTCCCTGTTGCAGAGAAATACAGAATACAGCACTGAAGGAAACTCAGCAGGCCAGCTGCTAATAAATGCATAATAATAATACTTTACAAGTTTCCATAGCACTTTTCGTTCAAGAAACTGTAGGTGCCTTTCAAACATTATTCAGTCTTTGCACCACCTCTCTCTTTTCCTTACTCGCCCCTGCTTTACCACAGGTGAATCTCACTATTCCGGAGTACTGTTCATCCTAGGTGGTAATTCCCTGTGAGTAAAATGAACTGTCCTCATTGCATTCTCCGCTGAGATCTGCGCTGAGGGAATAGCAAGGAAATCAAAACGCCCATGTAGCTCTCAGGTCCTGCTATGTCTATTTGGTTTTCAGTACATTTCTAATCTCTCTACGCTAAAGGCGAGGGAGGGAGCTGATTCAATACAGTCTCATGTGCATCTCTGCCCCCTCCTGCAGCCTCTCTGAGCTAGGGAATCATGTCAGTGCCTTCTCTGCAAACAAAGCCCAGCTCTTCAGGGTCTCTGCGTTGTTTGTTCAGCTCAGTCCCATCAAATCTCATTCAAATCACACCAGAAAAACCAGCATGTGATCCGCTCATGCATGGCTCGTTTATCTATTTATTTCCAATAGCCATTATCAGGAAGAATGTCACTGTGGCAGTGCTGGTCTTTCATCCCTGGGGGCCTGGGGTCAAATGCCACTTGGTTCCCATCCCAAGGCCCTGCAGCCTGTGGCACAATTGGCACTGCAGTCTCAGGGTGAGTGGGGGTGCGGCAGTCAGGATTGAGGCTGCTTGGTGAGCTATGGGAGGAAGTCCTGGCTTAGAATTCCAGGGTTCCACAGGTCAGGAGGGAAAGATGCTGGCACTGGTGTGCAAAGGAAGCCCAAGACTGGAACGGCAGAGGTGGTGGAGGGGAGTGGTTTGCAGGTCAGACTGAGTGATGCTGGAGAAGTGTGTGCTATAAGGAGAAGCTCGCACAGCCCCTCTCCCTACACAGTGTTGTTGGACCGCTGATACCATGAGCATCGATGTTCAGCAGAGAGAGAGAAAAGCAATATAACTCTGCTCTGCTGCATGCATCAACAATGGGCCAAAAACACTATGCAAACCCAAAGTCTCATCCCCTTTCATTTGGGGACCCCCTAGCCGAGCCTGCAAGCCCCAAGAGTTCTATCTGGCCCTGCACAATTATCCCATTCCACTTCAGCTGGGACGCGTTGCTCATTACGGAGCACGTTCCCAGGCACGCTGCAATCTCTGCTCGTCTCACCCACCCTCCAAGATATTTCTGGGCTTGTGTTGATTGATTGGCTCCATCAGACATGTTCTTCCTCTTGGCACAGGTTGTGTGAGCCCATCGAAAGGCCCTGCTCCAGAAAACGTGAGCCTCTTAGCTGCACGTCAGGCCTTGCCCATGGAAGGTCTGTGTAGGGTCACACAGGAGTTTTGAATGTGGAGCGCTCTTAAACAAGGCCATAGATTCCCCTGCATGGTCAGTGGTCATGAGCCAACACATGCAACCCAGAGAGCTGTAGCTCAGGAGAATGCGCAATCAGGTCTCTGTATGGCTGCGTGGTGTCTATCTGTTGTTGCAAATTGATCAGTGCCCTGACACAGCCCAGAGACAGGAGGAGCTCATGAGAGAGTGGATGGGGAAGAGGAGGAAAGGGGAACGTTAGCGAGACAGATCAAGGAACTGAGTGGAAATGGCATGGAGAGGGAAGCAGTGGACGGGCTGGCATGACCCCTGTGTTGGAAGCTGGAAACTGCTGGCTGATTCTGGAACGATGCCTTCCTGGCCTTGGAGGAGATGTTAGCAGGCGATGGCATTGGGTGAGGCACGCCCTTCCCTTTGCTAACCCCTAGCAACTGCAGGCTGAACGTGTGTCTTCAATATGGAAAAGGCTTTTCCAGGTTTACAAGGCCAGAGGGACGCATCAGACAGCGAATGGGAGGAAATAACTCTCCGTAATGTAGAGCTTCCCCTCTCACCCTCACCCCCTGCCAGCGGGGTATTTCCAAAATCAAAGAGAAAATAAGTTAGGCAGCCCCATGTACCTGCCGCTCAGGAGCTCCGGGGAAGCCTTGGCCTTGTTGTTCCATTTTTCTCCTTCTGATTATTATCCCAGTGCCCCGCAGCCTGCACGGACAAGGATCCCATTTGGAAAGCATAAAAGTGACTAAGGCGAGATGTGGAGGACTTACACCTTCCAGCCCGTGGCACGCGTGTTAACTGTAACGCTTGAGATTATGGTAGTAATTCTCATACTTCGCAGAATGTACGTGCCAGGCTGCCCCGTGAGCTTTTCACTCAAGGAGCTCAGAGCAGCCGGCTGCGGCACCAAAATAGATAAGTCGTAATAGGAGGTGTATGCAAATGGGTTCTTTGCCTTCACTCTTTGCAGGCCAGGTTAAGCAGGAGGAGGCGGGAGGGCAGGTGCAATCCCTACTCAAGGTTCAACAAGGACAGAGATTCAGCCAATCCCCTGCGGTTGAGGGCTCCACTCTGGGAGGTGTTGGTCCCCTCGACTTCAGTGGGAGCACAGGGCTCGCAGCACCTCCTAGGAGTGCTCAGCACCTTGAAGGAATGAACCGCAAGCCCGGTGAGTTTCATACAACTGGAGCGGTGATTCCTTCCCACCAACAGCTGGAGGAGACTGGTCCTGAAGCCCAGCTAATCGTTTGTGGCATGTCTGGGGGATCTCAACACACTTTGCAAATTAAGACTCACCAGCATCCCCCCAGGGCCATCCCCTCCTCATGAGATAGGTTTTATTCCAGTTGTACGTGGGAAATTGAGGCACGTATTAGTTAATGGCTGGATTTCTCAGAGGTGCCAAGCACCTGGAGGTGCTCAATAAACCAGACCATCACCCAAAAAGTCAGTGCAGGAAGAGAACTCATGTCTCCTGAGAGTGCTGTGCCATCACCACCCGAGAGGCTTATCTTCCCCTCGTAGAATCACAGTCCAACCCCTGCTCAAAGCACCTAACTAAATCATCCCACCCAGGGCTTTATCAAGCCGCACCTTAAAAACCTCTTTCCTATAATGAGCCCTGTCCCTTTCCCCCCTTCGTAAGCCACCTAGAAGGGAGCAGGCCAGATTCAAATACCTCTGTGGCCTTTGGAAGTGCACAGTTAAAATACAGGAAATGCTGGCATCAGGAAAGGTGGGGATGAGCTGGCTGTGGGGGCCAAGGAGGTGAATCCATGAGCAGGGAGCTACTTAAATATGAATAATTTCTGTATTTGCTTGGCTGCTGAGAAGTCAAGGGCTGTATTGCAGCCTGCCTGGAAACAGGCTGTGCTTCGAGGGCTTTCAATCACTCAGCAGCTGATAAGCGGTTCAAGCCAGGTGCCCTGTGGTGCCTTCAAACACAATTGCTCATTAAAACAAAACAATAATTAAACGGAGGACCTGGAGCTGGGAGATTTCAGAGGGTTGGATTGTTTTTCACTATGAGCCATGGAGTGGTCTCCAAGCTGGGGATGAAGGATTGGATGGGACTCAAAGGGTTAGGGAAGGTAGTGCTGCAGGAAGAGCAGTTACAGTGAAATAAAGGAAGCATCATCCACCTCTCCTTTCATGGGGAGAAAAATACCAGGTACAACAGAGGATCCAGCGCTTGCTGAGGAGCGGGTGCTGAGAACTAGAACCAGACTAGATTTAGGCTGGGGGGGTGGGGGGGAGAGTCCAGGCTTAAATTCAGAGGTTCAAAACCAAATCAGGCTGGGCTGGAAGATTTGCATGTGGCCACACTATATCTTGTCAGGTGTTTGGCCCTACAGGCCAGGCTTTCAAGTGCTGCGCACGCTCAGGGCTGGATTTCACAGGTTCTGAGCCTCTGCAGCTCCCATGGACGTCAGCCGGAGTTGTGGGTGCTCAGTGCTTTGGAAAGTCTGGCCCCAGAGCACTGGAAAACCTGGCCCTGAAATCTGGACTCTGCCAGCAGCTATTCTTGCTTGCAGGGTTGGGGTGCCTATAACAATTTAAGTGTGGGAAGGCATCTCTCACTGAGCTTTTAACCCTTTGGGTACCTTTCAGTTTCAGCCCCAAGCAGGCGCACACTAAATCACAGCTCGGCCTGCCTCATTAACTCACCTCCATCTTCCTGCTCTCTGAGATCTGTGCAGTGCTTGTGAAATCCTGCCCCCTCCCACAACTGCTTTAATCAGTCACTGTGATAACACTTCATAGCTATTTCAGTGAATACCTGGTAATTTTTCTCTCCTGTACCACAGTGCAAGCTGCACGGTCTCTTCATGTTGGGCTTATGTGTAATTATTCCATTGCCAACTGCAGGAACGTGTAATTATTTACTGTGTCATGCGAGGTTATTTACTAACAACCCCCCGGTTGGTTAACGGGTGATTATGGAGTCCTGCCACGTTACCCATTATCTGGGCCCCTGCTGCGTCTGTGATGACCTGAACCTCCTGTAGCCATTGGGCTGCGGCAGAGAATTAATGAGGAAACATCAGCATAATTCAGTCGCATAAGATAGCAAAGGCCATAACTTTTAAACCCTTTCAACCCTGTGCTCCCATAACACGGATCTAATTGCGCTGAAGGGGAGAGCATTGCGGGTGTGATATATTGTTGGCATGTGCCTTTTGAATGCCTGCCTTGCACATCAGCTGTGTGGGTGGGAGCGGCCATGGTGTTACGTACAAGGGTCTGCTCTAAGGATAGGATAATGCTGGCCTGTAGACTGATGTCAATGGGAACTGTGTGCTGTTATATACCCTTCGCTTTCCACTCCATTCCCTTAACTATGCTTCTCATCTGACCGGCTTCCCCCACCCCGAGATGCGTAGTGCCATGCCCAGCTGCTAACTCTGCAATAACTGAACTGAAGTGGAGTTACACACACAGTTCTGTTGCTGCCCACAGCTTTGTCTGGACACAGTGAATCTGGCAATGCCCCCAACACAAGCCTGGCTATGCACAATTCAAGGCTCAGTTACTCCATGACCAAATTCCCTTCAAACAATTAGAGGCGGCTCTTTCTAGGCCAGGATTGAGGCTCATTAATGGGGTCTCATAGGGGAGCATGAAACACTATGCCACTTCCCAAACTGTGTCTGAGCTGTGGATCAACAGGGAAGATCCATTCTGAGGGCTGTTAGACTGACATTTTTCACCAACATTAAACTCACTTCAAAACGTTTACAATAAAATACTACTACTTCTCTGCCACAGTCAGCTTCAAGGATACAGAAAAGAATGAAACCTGAAATGTCTAGACATACAAGCAAGTGATCAATGAATACAACTTTTTCTAATATGGACTCATCTTAGAAAAAGTAGAAATTATTTACAACAACTTGGGCCACTCTTCATCTGAAGGTCTTGTTGCAAACACTCAGTAAGGCGTTCAACACCCCTGTTGTGATGTAGGTAGTAGTCTTTGCATTTTACACAAAAGATGAAACACAGGGAGGTGAAATGACTTCTTGCCCAAGGTCACACCATGGCTGAGGGACTCGACTGGGAGCAGAACCTGATGAGTCTTGGCTTCAACTTTGTGCTAATCACTAGAAAACAATTCCTCCATACAGAAGAGAAATCCCCATTTGATCACTAAGTGCCAGCTCTCCACTCCGTATCCTTTTGCTTGCTGAGTCTCAGGAAGGTGGATGGCTTTCTCTAGATGTCCCTGGATTCTTTTATTCATTTGGGCCACTCCCTTATGTACTTACTAAGCCCTGTGAATGTGTTGGAACTTAGCCTGCAGCATGGACGAGTTGTCCTTCCAATCCTTTACTCCCTTACTCCATGGCATGCTTCCATTAGGGAAACACCTTGCTCCAGCCTCCTTCTATCAGAAAAACCATTTGCCATAATCACTTCTCTGCATGCCTCTGGAAAGATAAGAATACAGATCGCTAACTATTGCCATCATGATAATTGGGCTTGCCAGAAAATATTTGCCCTCAAGACCTTTCTGATCCCCTTGATTCCAATTCTAGATCTTTAAGAGCATATGTCATAGATTTTAAAGCCAGAAGGGACCATTATGATCATCTAGCCTAGCCTTCTACACAGACCATGGGAATTTCACCCACTGTTCCTATATTGAGCCCAACAACATCTAACTGAGCTAGAGTCTCTCTTTTAGCAAGACATCCAGTCTTGAGTTAAAGACTTCTGTTGTCCCAGTAAATTACCCTCCCTGTTAAAAAGTTGCACCTTATTTCCAGTTTGAATTTTTCTAACATTAACCCCCAGCCTTTGGATCTTGTTACATCTCTGTCTGCTAGTATAAAGAGCCCTGGAGTATCAGGTATTTTATATCCGTGTACTTATTTCTGGATCATAAGTCGCCTCCTACCTTTTTTAATTCAGTCAAAGGCAGGTGTTACATCAGAATACACAAGACAGGGAATGTGACTATTTCATAAGATCTGCATTAGCCTTAACAGCTCTGCTTCACAGTACTTTCTGTGTGGCTCTAAACAATCCAGCTCACCGGCCTCTCTCTAAATTTATTTCTTGCAACAGTCATCTAAAATCTGTGACAACGCAAGAGAGACTGAGTTTGTTGCTGAGCTCCTACTGGCATGTCCTTTACTTGAAAGTGGAAATGTCAAGCATAACAGCAGGGTTAATCCAAACACTCTCTTTGTATTCCTTTAACCAGGCCTGTTGCTCCCCACTGTCAAGTTGCAAGTTCAAACAAATGTGATACCTGAAAGCAAAATTCAGTTAACTATAGCTCCCCCATTTAGTCTGGCGCTCTATAAACCGTATGTCTCCAACACAGCTCGCCCCACCCATGGTTCAATAGCCGGGAAGCAGGCATCTGCCAGAGCATCCATAGCCACGCAGAGTCCTAGAACATGTACCTGCTGTGGTGTGGTATGAAAGCTGAACTCCCTTCTTCCCTCAGCATCCAGACACATTGAATGAAGAGGCGGGGAAGCTCACGTTTGCCTCCAGTTTGCCTGTACACTGATTGATCTTCTGCTTGCTATGCACATGTTTCCCTCAATCCCTGGGATAGCCTATGCATGCAACTCCCTGCAGCAGGAAAGGGTGTGGCTTGTCTTTACACGTCTATGGTGGGGTTTATTTAAAAGCCAAAATGTACATGCAAAGAATGTTCTTGACCTATGAGAGCTGAACACAGCAGGGCACTCCTCGGCCAAAATAAATACCTGCAGTATGGCCAGAACCCGTGGAAAGCCACCTCACTTATCCCTTTTTCTTCAGCCCTCTTCCTGCAAATCTTCCCTCCCCACCAGCTCCACACCCCCGCTTATTCCAGGACCTCCTTCCTATAATGGGTTGGGAGTGAGGTGGGAGATTAATTAATCCCCAATAGCTGGCCCATCCCTGCTAGTCTGCAAATCTCTGTACTCAGGGCAAGCAGCTGTGTTCTTTCCCTAGCCAGAAGGGGAGGTTTAACCCCTTCCCTGCCAACTTCTGCTATATCTTTCTCACTCCGGGAAGGCCCTTGGTGGACATGCCTTCTATATTGTACCCTCCATTATGTTCAAGAAGTCAGTAGGGGCAGAGAGAACGAAAGATCAAACAGAGTGTAAATAAAAAGCCCATGTGGATCAAAATAATAATAGTTATTATTATTATTTATTAATAACATGTACTCATATCAGTTGCTGTGAGAAATATGGTCCCCCCAGGAAATTGTGTGTTGTGGCACGTATGCACCTCTGTCTATACCTCCAGGGCTGTCAACCCAACACCATTCACTAGACTAAAATTTGCTTTCCTAAAGAGAGATATGAGACAAGTTGAAAAAAAATAAAATAAAAAGAAACACTTTCTATGTGAAACCATACAACATAATGTTTATTGTCCCCCCACCCCCCCCCATCTGGATGTTACATGTTTGCAAGGCAACCCTTGGAGGCAAAAGGGAAACAAACAAAGTTACAGTGCAGAAAGGAAAAGTGATGGGGTTGATACTAGGGTGGCTGCTGTAATTTACAGTAAGATCATTAAATAAAAAGGCCAATGCACAGCTGCTTAGAAACGTGTCCAATATGTTTCAGCAACAGCAAAAAGGCCTCTGAGGTCATCTTGTCACTTACAGTATGCTACAAAGAAATTGTCTAATTACAACTTGTACATACTTATACATGTTAAGAAAACCTAAACCCAAACTTTCAAGCTCTCAACGGCCTAAAAATTCTGGCCAAAGTGTCAGGTGGAAATGGGACGTTTTTATTTAGTTATTTATTGTATTAGATTTATAATGGGGGGGGAACCCTTTAAGATCGTTATTAGGACAATGACACACAGAGCTTTGCAGCTTAAGGTAGATGCCTTCCAAACTCCCTTCTCCCCATGTAGCTTGTAATCTCTGCAATAAAATACTATGTCTGTTTAGATACTTAGGGCCTGATCCTGTGAATCCCTCTTGCAATGTGCTGGGCATTCCCATGGCTTCAACACACATACACACCTTGTGAGAGCATGCACAGATGGGGCTTCAGCCTGAGGCCACTGAAATTCAGTGGCAAAGCTCCCATTGGCTTCAATGGGGGGAAGCTGGTGCCCAGAAAGCGCCAGACATTGCAGGATCTAGACACAGCGAATGTAACTGATGTTGATGTCTTTTTGTGCTGTTTATTTCTTGGCTGGAGAAGGCTAGACTGTGGTTCATGTGGCTATCAGTCTAATTCACTACAGACAATGCTACAGTGGCAGCCTTTTCTATGGGGAGGACATAGAACTCGGAATAGAGGAAGAACAAGAGAGTGGTAGCCATTCATGCAGCCAGGTTGTTTTTAACACATGTAACCACAATTTAAGTTTAAACGGGTTCCCACACAGAAGCTTGTGGGACATCCGCAAATCTGTGGCTGTGTGCAAATAAACCGCAGTGGTTAGCTGAACTGCAAGACAGGGTGGCAGGATGCATCATTTTGAGCTGTGAGCAGCTCAGTGGATTTAGTGCTCAGGAGTTGTGCACATGTTTACTTCAGCTTCAGCCTTTTTTCCTCTGCATCCCAGAATTTTGGGTTCGAAACAAGCTTCAAAACTCAAAAAAATTTTCAATGTTCTGCTAGGTTTTCCCCCTACACCAGAAATGGTTCCTGCTGCTATTGAAACCTGGCTCAGGTTGGCACAAAACCCAGATTTGGGCAAAGTGAATATTTTGCTAACCATTCAGCAAACTTGGCCTGAATTTCTGGTTTCAAGGGAGCTGGTTTTGGCTTTTATTTCATGGGGTTTCCTGCTCTAATACCCCAGCCCCTTGAGCTGCCACAGAATCTCTGTTAGCTGTACTAGCACAAGGTCTTATAGCCCTGGTGAGCTTGCCAGTCACCCGAGGTTGTTACTGCTCTCCCTCTCTCTCTCTCTCTCTCACACACACACACACACACACACACACACAGAGTAAGACAGCACATTATCTTAAGAGAAAAGGCTGAGATAAAGAGCCAACAAACAGCCCATGTGTCTTTGAAATATTCCTCTTGCTACAATGGTGATGGGCAATGTAATTTTTAGCACTACAATGTAGGGCTCCCGCTCATTTAACTTTCCGGACTTTGTTTCAAACACCAATAACTTACAGAACTAATTACTCTATTCGTTTTCCTTTACTCTACAGATGCATTGGCTATGCATGAAGTATGTTAAGTCTGGGGTAGTTACTCTTCGTTCTGGGAGCTATTATTGATTTTACCCGGATAGATATTTGACTCCATCGTATAATGAAAAAATCATTTAAAAACTAAAGAGAAAAGCATCTTTAATTCCTCACATCTGTGATTTAAAGTGTCCTCGTTTGGATGTTGCAGCAAAATTTCAAGAACAAATTGGCCAGAGGTGCAAGAGTCATTTTAAAGAGACGGAAAGGTGAAGAAACTGAAAGAGGATTTTGTGAAACTACTTTGTAGTGACTCCGAAATATCTGTGGGCATTTATTAAAGCAAACACTGCTGCCACTCTGTAGTATTTTGAGGTATAACAACATCAGGTTTTCAGCCTGCATCAAGCTTGTCTCTATATTTGCAGTTGCAAATTTTATACCCAGAACTGATCGCAATTACTGTATGAACTCATTTCAGGTAGGCGGGTGATTAAATATCCGATTGCCCACACACATTCAGAATGCTAGATGCAAATAGTAGTGTAGTCCTGGCATGTGCAAAAGTAGAGCCCTAGACAGAAAAATATGGCCCATGGTGCCTTGCAGAATAACTGGGAGCGTTGGTTTGAGTGGGAGTGAGGAGAAAGGCGTTCTATCCCTCGTTCTGCCACTGACTCAATCTGTCACCTTAAGTGAGTCATTTCATTCCTCTGTGCTTCAGTCTCTCCATCGGTAGAATGGAGATAATGGTACATGTGCATCTCTAGCTATAATGTGTGGGCTAGATTCTGCTCTTAGTTACACCTCTGTAATTACGGAGTAAATCCACTGATACTGGTTCTTCTCATTCTGCTCTGCTCACTACCTACATCTCTTCGGAGCGGCCTCTTCACTTTACTTCTCCTTTTGGTGGAGGTCCCACAAGGCTCTGTCCTTGGCGTTCTCATTGTTATCCTCCGCCCCCTTTCTTTGGGCAAACTTATATGCCTGCATCTCTGAGGCGACTGATGTTGACTCACAAATCTACCACTCGGCTCCCAGCCCATCTCCCTCCCTCTGGTTCTGCATGGTGACCTGTCTCTCTCATAAACGCAGGCAAGTCTCGCTGTCTACTTAACATGGGCAAAACAGAACCCTGGATCGTTCCTCCAGAGCCCACCTCAGTCACGGATGACAAGACCCTCACGCTTCCTTTTGCTCAAGCCCACAACAGGGAGGTCACCTTTGACACCTCCATTGCCGCACACATGCAGGCTAAACCCAAACTTTGGCCCTTCTTCTTGGGCAGCATTTCTGAGACCTGAGCCTTTTCTTTATGTTCTTGCAGCTAAAACTCTGGTTCAGGGCCTCCTCATCTCTCATCTTAAAGTCCATACGAAACAGCTGCTGAGGTCCTCCTCTTTGCCTGTCCTTCTGATCATGTCACCCCTCCCCCTTCAAATCTTTCCCCTTCTTCCACTGCACCAATTTCTGTCTTCTTGTCCTTGCTTTCAAAGCCCTGCATAACTCTACCTCCCTCTACTTACCTCTTCTCACAGTGCCCGGTGCCCACCTTGGCTTTTTCCCGCTTCTCCTACAGCCAGCCCTGACCGTTCTTCCTTGATACACAAGTATGAAGTTTCCTGCCTTGGGAAATAGCACCTCCTTGCGGCTATCACATTGGACTGGGATTTGGGAGATTTGGGTTCCATTCCTGGCACAGCCACTGCTCTGCTGGGTGACCTTGCACAAGTCACTTCCCCGTCCCGTGCCTCAGTTTCCCCATCTGTAAAATGGGAATGATGATACTGACCTCCTGTGTAAAGTGCTTTGAGATCTATGAGCTCCGTATGATTATTCCTGAGCCAGCAGCAAGGTCACGGTGCTCTCAATGCTCAGATCCTCTCTGCAGAGCCACTTCTCTCCTGATGCCTGCAGGAAATCTGCTGCCTAAAAATGGCTGCCTGGAGGGGCCATTGAAAGTGAGCTACATCTCTGATAATATTATTTAATAAAATAGGGGGATAAAGTGCTTGTGTGAGATGTGGCCAACCATCACTCTCACCACTTCACTTCTAGGCTCAACCGTTGGCTCTACCCCTTGTCTCTCTGTCTGCTTTGCATCGTAAGTGCTTTGGGCACCAAACTTGCCTTTTTATGTTTACAACGTAACCAGTCCTTCAGCGAGTCAGCAGGGTTCACTGAGTAGGGCAGGACCCAAAGAGATGTGGGATCTATCCCTAGCTCCGTCCCTGACTTGCTGCGTGACCCTGGGCAAATCATGTTATTTCTGTTTCCCAATCCCACCTATTTTCTGTCCTATCTAAGGTAAGCTCTTCAGGGCTTAATAAGACTGTGTTTGTTTAGTACCTAACTGCATTGGGGATGCTGGATACTGCTGTAAAACAATAGCAGTGAGGGGAATGCTGCAAAACAAATAAAAACTAGAATTGCAGAGATACTAGTGAGGCTAAAAATGATCAGGGCTATCGAGCCTTCTGCTTCAGGGCATATGATTATCCCCAGCCAAGGGCAGTATTATATTTTCACCCATGGAACAGTAGGGGGAAATTGGTTAGGTATCTTATGTGGGTTGACCTTCCTCTGAAACCTCTGCTATGTGCTAGTTGTGTGGACAGGCTATTGGTCTGGATGGACCATTGATCTGCCCAGGCATGATATTATGCACCTCTAAACCATTCCTGATGATGATGATTAGCTGGGGCAGCAGCATGGTGGCTCCTGAAGGCTTCGGTCAAGAATCGGGGGCCCATTGTGTTAGGCTGCACAATGAAAAGCCGATCAATGCCCCAGAAAGCTCACAATCACAGGAGCCAGTTCTAGCGCCACCGTCCCAGCATGGCTTTTACATTCTTTGAAAGACCTGAGTAGCACTGTGAGCCCACTTCCATTCATGTGAGCATGCAAAGAGTTAAGGCAAGTGGTGTGGTGCTAGGCATAGGCAGACTAAGCAACTGCTTATGGCCCCAAACCACTGAAGGGGTCCCCCGTTTAATATTACCCCACAATACCATTCATCTTATTTGACGTGGACTTTCTAACAAGTGCCTTAGTAGGTGTTGTGTTGGTATGCTTTTTGGTTGGTGGAAATAATGCAATTAATTTATTTTGGAGGGTTGGTAAGTGATAAGGTGCCTCCCCCATATACAATATTACTGCATAGGGACCCCAGTGAGCTGGCCCTCACTCTGAAGGCATTTAGTTTGTTTCACAGCTAGCTTGTGCTTCTCAGTTTCTATGTTATTCACACCTCAACAAATCTTATTTCATTAGATTTTTGGAACTGCAGCGGTAATTTCGGTGATTAACTTTAAATTGGGTATAATATGCTGACAGCCATTAGCATAATGTCAAAACAATTTCTTACAATTATTACTTAACCTCGGTCAAAATCATTTCCACCCCCACCCCTCAAATGGACCCTTATTAAAATGATATGGACAAACATGAGAGAACTCCGCACTCTAAAGAGATTAAAGAAGAACACTTATCAGAAATGATCATGCAGAGTAAAAAGACATCAGGGCAAATCTGTGAATTTACACATTTTCAAGGCTGCATCTGGCCTTTAGAGGAATGAGATGAGTGAGTCTTCAATAGACTTCTTTGAAAGGATGTCAAAAGTTGTCTTGCTTGGCTGGTGATTATCAGGGGCGATGTAGCAAGTCGTGTGGTTTATTGTGTATTTTATTTTTTTAAAGCGGATGAACACTTGAGACTGAAGATTTTTATTTATCCACAGAAGAGTTATGAGGCAGGGCAATGGTATATACACACACTGCCCTTTGCCCATGTGCCTCATCCTGACCTGGAGAGACCTGCTCCTAGGACTGAGGGAAAGTTCATTCTGCACAGCCTAAAATCTCTGGCCTGTTTGCCAAGGCTGCCAACCCAAGGGCCAAGGAAGCATCATTGCAAGGGTGATATTTTGTGATGTGTGGGTATCCGTACACCAGGAACTGAAATGAGACAATCCAGCTAGGGCATACAGTCCGTTTCCCCCTATGTAATATAAACGACTGGAAGGACTAGCTGCCTCTTGCAATCACAAGAAACTGATCATGAGAGTTATCCACCAGATTGTGACTAAGAATCATGCTCCCATTCATCCACACTGATTGTCAGAGCCTACGGCTGTGTTTGGGAGCTTGTTAGCTGCCAGGTGAAAAGCTGAAAAAATTCATCCAGAAGTCAAATTTTCAGTCTCATCTGATTGCTCATGGCCTGATCCAGCCCCTCTGCAGTCAATGGAGAGACTCCCATTGACCCGTCGGAACAGATTCAAACCATTCTTTCGCAAACACAACTCAGCCCTCCCAGTAGGTGTGCAATCCACATTTCAGGCAGGTGGATGAGATGGCTGACCGGCTATGTGACTTGCATATCCATGTGGAGATCTTGTAGGCGCTACCATTTAAGTGCACAAAAGCGGGTGCCCAGAAATGAAGGTTGTCTTGAAACTGGCAGAAAATTCATGGAATAAGGTCAGAAGGGACCACTGTGATCATCTATTCTGACCTCCTTTACAACACAGGCCATGGGGCTTTCCCAAATTAATTCCTGTTTGAACTACCTCAGATCTTTTAGAAAGACATACAATCTTGATGTAAATACTTCCAGTGATGGAGAATCACCACAGCCCTAGGTAAGATGTTCCAATGGTTAATTACCATCACTGTTAAAAAGGTGCACCTTTATTTCAGCCTGAATGTGTCTAACTTCAACTTCCAGCCTTTGGATTGGATTATACTTTTGTCTGCTAGACTGAAGGGCCTTCTGTGTTCAAATTTCTGTTCTCCCGGAAGGTACTTACAGACAGTGCTCAACCAACCTCTTAACCTTCTCTTTGTTCAGCTAAATTGATCGAACTCCTTGAGTCTCTCTATAAGCAAGTGTTACAATCCTTTAATCAACCTTGTGGGTCTTGCCTGAACGTTCTCCATTTTATCAACATCCTTCTCAAACAGTGGACACCAGATCTGTTCCCAGTATTCCAACAGCAAGCAATCTCTCTCTCAGGTGCTTGGGTGGTGGTTCTTGCTCACATGCTCAGGGTCTAATTGATCACCACAGCTGGAGTTGGGAAGGAATTTCTCCCCAGCTCAGAGACCTTGTGGGTTTTTCACCCTCCACTGCAGGGTTTGGATGTATATCTCATTTACTTCTTACCCTGACATTACCGCAGCCTCAGGCACTGGTGCACCTCAGTCCTTCCTATTCTCTCCCCGTGGCACATAATAGTCTAGTCTCCTGTGGGCTGAAATACTTTGGTCTAATTTTGTTGTTGGGTTTAGTGTGCAGATGCTTGTTGGTGCTGGTGGCCTGTGATATACAGGAGATCAGGCTAGATGATCTGGTGGTCCCTTGTGGCCATAAACTCTATGAAATTCTATGAAACACTAAAGCTAGACTAAGATGATCGATACCCTTAGAAACAACATGCAAAGAGAAAACAGCAGATGCACCTCCAAAAATCTGACATCAGGAAAGTGCTTTCAGACCACTCCAAAGGCACCCTGGTGTCCACTGGAACAACCACCGCCGAAATAAGAGGACTGTGCATTAAATCAAAAAATTACTTTGGTGTCCCCGCAAGGGTACAGTTTGGGGGCAAAGCATGAGTCACTGTGACATAGACAAGAGAAATAATGACCGACAGCTAAAAATAAAACCCTTTCAAATGCTGTTGTGTTCTTCTGACTTACTCATGACGAATACATTCCTCCAGGGTAGTGAATGCTTTCGACTCTGCTGAAGCAGGGAACTCTGCAATTGCTCTGTAAATGAAGTAGCACACACATGCTATCCCAGAACAGCGAGCTTGCTAACTGAAGTACACACACTCTCCAAAGGCAGGGAACACTCTAGATGAAGCAGCACACACTCTCGTAGAGCAGCGAGCTCTCTGGCTGAAGCACATGCTCGCCTAAGGCAGGGAACACTAATTGCAGCGTGTCCACTCTTCAGCTCTTTGCAGGCCAGACTTCACACATTCAGCATCGAGGTTTTCAGTGCCAGGTTCCCAACTCCTTTACAGTAGCCCCACCGTCCTGTGAGATCAAACGGTCACATTCTGAGCCTGCACCAAATCAAGCCAAACGTTTGAAATACCGCTGGGGATAAAGTCTGTTTCCCGTGGCAGGTGTTCTAAGTAGCTAATAAGAATATCTGAGCAAGTCTGTCAGTTCAATGAAGTTCCTCCTAAACTTTTAGTGCACTGATATTTTACAATTTAAATGGCTTGTTTTTTCCTGAGAGAGAGAGAGAGAGAGCTTGCACAAGATGATCCTTGTAATACAACAATATGGATACATAAATCCTGGAGCCTATGCTCATTTTTTACTCAGTTTGCCTGAGTAAGGGCTGAGTAAAACCTGAGTAATGTCAGGATTTGCCCCATAGTGACTCTCTTGTGGCTGTGCTCTTTATAGTATTTCTGAGTACTGGACATTGTCTATTGGATGCTACCCAGAATCTTTTATGAGAAGATGGATCAGTCTTTGTTTGAATGGTTAGCAACAAGCCTGACGGCCTCTGTCTTTCCTTATAAACAAATACCACCACCACATGTGTAGACCTCACCCAAGGCCCAGACTATATCATGGGAATCCATTTTGCTAGCATACCAGGGAAAAGACTGTGTCCAGGATCTCCTCATCAATACACTGATCCCTGGCTATGTTTTCTGGGACTGTAGCCCAGTGTAAGTTAGAGCACTCACCCTCCTCTAATACAACACACAGGTCCAGCTCCTGGATCTTAATTTTGGGGGGCATCTGGAATCTTACCCCATCTCCAGATCTGAATCTCAGGGCCTGAGAGTGGCAGAACCACATACAAACATGGGCGATGTGATTGGGTTTGAGAATGCATTGGTCCTGCAGCCCCCGTTTATGGGGCACAGCAAGAGCACAGCAAAGAGTGAGCGGAGGACTTATACTCCTCATTCCCCCCACTCCCAATAGCTGTGCCGACGTGGCATATCTTTAGACAGAGCTGAACCAGGAGCCTGGATACAAACATCTAAACCAGTGTTTCTCAACCAGGAGGTTACAACTCCCCCAAGGGGGTCACAAAAGGCAAATCAGGGGGTGTTCAAAGGCATCTAACATTGCTAAAGCAAAGGAAAAATCTCATTCTCCCGCTCCTCACACATCCCCCTTTACCCCTCGAGTTCTCTGTCGGTCTCTCAAAACACACATACAACTAGGTTAGCTGGGCTTGGCATTGTTATCACTGATACATCGTTTTACTCTGATTTTTATAATAAATGCAGAGGGGACAAAGAAAGGGCTGAGATACACTGACCTGAACTTTGGAGCACTCAAAAGCTGAATCAGGGTTTTGCAGCTGGGGCCCAACCTTACGGCTTTTTGAACAATGCGTGGCGGAAAGGCCCTGTCTCAGACTCTCACAGGATTGCTCTAACCGGTAATGAAGCTACGAATGGTAAAGTCTCCAGTTACTAGTTCCCATCTTGTGCCCCAAAATGAAGCACCCTTGGCGGAAGGTGGTGGCACGTATTCCAGAGGCAGTGCACTCAGTCTTAGGACTGGAGGACACCTATCCATTGAACACGACCTTTCCCCCACCCCACAGAGAGTCATTAATGCTGATCATTCATGAGACTGGGGGCTGGCTACAGCAGGAAGAGAGCTCCCAAAATAAAGTACGACATGGGCTGGGCAGGAAAAAGGATAATAGCATTCAACAATCCTGCAAGTCACCACTTCTCTTGAGGACTCTCAGCTGCGTAAGCCGCGAAGGACTCCTGTCACCCTGGCAGATGACGAAGGCCCAAGGGGAACTTTATACTTGATTGAAACGAAAGGCATCAGAGTTAAGTAATGGGAAAATCAGCAGAGGCAAAGATGGGCAAAGCAGGAAGTCCTACACTGAAATGGCAGATTTTTGCCCATATGCTGGTAGTAGTGGGGAGGGCATCATCATCTGCATTGCCAAAAGATCTATCAGCTCTTCATACTGTGCTACTCAGGTGCGTTCAGAGAGCAGTTAACCTGGGAGGTGGGCACCAAACATCCATGTCAAATGACTCAGGAGCGTCCACACAAATTACTGCAGGACACAAATGGCCAGCACAACTCCAAGACTCTAAGATAAAATCCTTAGGGAATGATACAACTTTGCCTTGATTTTGAAGACTAAATGTTTGCTAACCTCTGCATCACTCTAGGAAGGGGGCTGGCGCTCAGCTCTTTAGCTGGAACGAGGGGAAAACAGTGGTGTCTGACTAGTCAATTTTACTAATGAGCTATTAGAAGTTGTTTCTGAGCTATACATTTTGCCCTCATTATAAGTTATAACTGTGTTCCCAGAAGCTAAGCTTTCTGCCTTTTGTAATGAGAAAGCTGGAGTGAAACACAGTTTTAATGAGCTACAGTGTAGATGGAAGGTAGAATAACTAACAGCTAAAGAATACCTCAAAGTGGAGTAACAGAAATAGGTAGTGAATTTAAACCAACAGAGAAAAATGGGGGGAACTACTGTTTTCAAGTCAAAGGCAGAACAAATAAAATCTAGTCCCGCAAAAATCTAATGTGGATTAAATCTAGAAGGAATTTGAGGGGAGCAGGAGAGTGTGCCCAGAAACTAACAGCATCTGAGATTAGAGCAATGTAAGAAAACTTATGGAGGAGAAAGGAAAAAGAAAGTGGAGCATTTCTTTTGTTCTAGCCTCAAATCCTTTTCATGAAAATTAAAAGGGCAGTTTTCTCAGCTGGAGAAAAAACACCCCCACCGTTCCCCTCCCGCCCCCACACACATATTTTGACATCTGATGCTGTCTCCACTTTGAACTCAACAAATTCATGCCTGAGGCTGAATTGGTGAAAATTCAACTAGTTTGCCTGGGGGAATTTTGCCATGAAAAGCAGCGGGATCTGATGGAATTTCACCCAGATCAAATTGACGAGTCACTGTTCTCCAGAGCAACCAGGTCCTTGTTAGACAAGTAAGAAAAAGCTCACTACTCTCCTTAACACCATGAAACCCCATTCTACTCTCGCCATGGCTTTACACCGAGGCAGCTCCATTGAGGTCAGTGGAGTTTCTTTTGATTTGCACCCGTGTGAGGTTCAGAATCAGGCCCAGCCCACTGGTTTAGGCCATCTCGGATATAGTCACAGAGCACCACAGTGATGATTTCTGCAACCACAAAGGCTAGAAGCTAAAAGGTATTTAGGCCCCTAACTTTCATTGAAATCAATAGAAATTAGGAGCCTAAATACCGTTGTGGATCTGGGTCTTACTGACATTATATTCAGCGAAAGTTAAAAATGCTGCAGAAACTGATGTGCTCCAAGGAAATTCTGGTATGGCATTTAGAAGCAAACTGGGTTTGCTGCACCTCTGGCTGTGACAGGGGATCCAGTCAGCGGCCACAGGTGTCCCACAGGAGACTTTAGTCCTGGTTGGTTGATAAATGTCCATTCCTAGGTCTATCTCCTGGGATATTTTATTCCTAAAGCCCCTCACACCTCCTTTGTTCTCCCTGCACCTGCATAACAGCTTCCCCGGGCTTGTCAAGGAGGGAAGAGGGAGCCACTGTGAAACAAGCTGCTTTCCAGAGCACTTGGCCAGCTGGGGCTGTCAATCCCAGAACTATGTCACGGTGCATTTCCCAGCTTCCGAACCATCCAGGATTCACCCGTCACTAGTAATTACTCGGCCGTTACATGGTAAATCTGGCCAACATGATGTTACCTTAAGAGGGAAGAGAATGCATGGCTCATGGACCCTGTTCCCGTGAATGTCAAGAGTTCTCAGCTGTTTTTGTTTCCCCATTGATATGTGGGAGTTAAAATGAAACAGCTTCAAGTTCTTTGCACAACATGGAGCTTGGAAGCTAGAGAGGGAGCAGGTAATCAGAGGGCTGTTTATTACTGAATTTCTTGAGATTAGCAGTCAGCAGAACATCCTCTGAAATGCGCCCACATATGTATGCCTGGGGGGGGGGGTGTGAATGTGAGGGGTTTTTGTATGTGCGAATGCAGGTGTGGAGCTGGGGGTGAGTGTGTGTGAAATTGAGTGGGCGGTGCGTGACTGAGGGCAGGGGGGCATGAGAGGGTGTTGGTGAAGGGTGTGGCTTTTGTGCAAGAGTGTGTGCACACATGTATACGTGATGTGTGTGTGTGTGTATATGAGAGACTGAGTTGTGTGCGTATATGTGTGAGGGTATGTATGTGGGCTAGAGAGTGAGTGTGTGCGCCTCTGACATGGGAGTGTGTGTGTGTGTGTATGCAAATGAAAGTGTGTGCATATATATGTACTAGAAGAGTGTATATGAGTGCATGAGATTCGTGTGTGTGTGCGAGAGAGAGAGAGAGAGAGAAGGGGAAGGGAGCCTGGGCAGTTATGTTGTCCTCTGCCCCAGAGCAGTGTTCATATCTACCATCATTTCCATCAATTTTGGCAGCTTTCACAGCATAGTTTGAATCCCGTGCTATGCAGTTCTGCAGATCTTCCAGCAAGAAGCTGTTAAAAGTAAAGGGGTTGGGGCGAGTGGGAATGTGTCTCCTAATTGATTAGCTCCATGAATCACAGAGATGTCAGCCTGTCAAAGAGTAAATCACCGGAGCAGTCTTTGATATCTCCTTTGGTCAAGGACACACCATCCTACAGCATATGTTGTCTTTCTTTTAATGTGTTTTCTTTCCTTCTCTCTTATAGCCTGCTGTGCTTTTCTGTTTGGTGCCAGCAGACCTGCCATCTTGTGCTATGGTCCCTTCAGCTCTTAACTGCTAAGCAGGGCAAGTTTGGATTGACTTGTCGATAAGAGCTTGCCCAGGAATGCTTAGGTGCAACAGGCAATGGTACCTATGACTTTATAGGGGGGCTTTCCTCTGAGGGCCACGTTGTGGTAACCTTCTGCATAGTGAATAACACCTGACTTCAATGGGATTATTCACAGTGTAAAGTGTGTTTGAGCCTGAGTAAGGGCATCCTCATCTGGCCCTGTGAAAGCACTGATTTGGTGCTGGGGGCATTGTGGTGCTGGAGGTGGAAACCAGATGTCCTGGTCAATTCAGTTAATTAAGGATCTGCTGGCATTTCCCCCACATTTCCAGCACTGGTGCAGCTGCTCTGGTGGGAGGCTGTAAGAAACAGCTCAGTGAAGATGGAACTTCTGTGGTGGTATTTCAGCACCTCCACCAGAAGCAGTGTGTGAAAAATGCTGTTTAAACAAAGAAAAATAACAAACCTGTAAATTGGAGCAAATGACTTTACAGGAGCAGAGTGAGGAGAAATCCTTTAAAGACATGGTAAAAAAAATAGGGAGAAAAGAGAGCAGGCACATTGTCTTGGTTTCAGAATTCGCACTGGATTCCCAGCTATGCAGGCTACCACATATCCCTCCAGGACAGGCAGATGCTGCCTTTAAAAGATGCTCTGACATAGGACAGATCATTTCATCAATGATTCAGATAATGGCACAGAGAGTACACTTATTAAGTTTGCGGATAATACCAAGCTGGGAGGGGTTGCAAGTGCTTTGGAGGATCGGATTATAATTCAGAATGATCTGGACAAACTGGAGAATTGGTCTGAGATAAATAGGATGAAATTCAATAAGGACAAATGCAAAGTACTCCACTTAGGAAGGAACAATCAGTTGCACGCATATAAAATGGGAAACGACTGCCTACGAAGGAGTACTGTGGAAAGGGATCCGGGGGGTCATAGTGGGCCACAAGCTAAAATATGAGTCAACAGTGTAAAGCTGTTGCAAAAAAAGGGAGCATGATTCTAAGATATATTAGCAGGAGTGTTGTAAGTAAGACATGAGCAGTAATTCTTCCGCTCTACTCCACGCTGCTTAGGCCTCAGCTACAGTATTGTGTCCAGTTCTGGGCGCCTCGTTTCAGGAAAGATGTGGACAAATTGGAAAAAGTCCAGAGAAGAGCAACAAAAACGATTAAAGGTCTAGAAAACGTGACCTATGAAGCAAGACTGAAGAACTGGGTTTGTTTAGTCTGGAGAAGAGAAGACTGAGAGAGGACATGATAACAGCTTTTAAGTACAAGGAGGAGGGAGAAAAATTGTTCTTTTTGACCTCTGAGGACAGGACAAGAAGCAATGGGCTTAAACTCCAGCAAGGGAGGTTTAGGTTGGACATTAGGAAAAACTTCCTAACTGTCAGGGTGGTTAATCACTGGAAAAATTACCTAGGGAGGTTGTGGAATCTCCATCATTGGAGATTTTTAAGAGCAGGTTAGACTAACACCTGTCAGGGATGATCTAGATAATACTTAGTCCTGCCATGAGTGCAGGGGACTGGACTAGATGACCTCAAGGTCCCTTCCAGCCCTATGATTCTATGACTGGAGACACTTTCTAGGACACAAAGCTAAACGTTCACTCAGATTTAAATTTAATCCACCTTCTCATGATTTCTCCAAATGCTGGCAGGTTAGATACTTCCTAGACATGGTTACTAATGGGTGAACGCCACAAAGGGGGGGGGAAATTGATTATTAGAAAAACTCAAATGATGGCTTAACCCAAATACATTCCCATCTCTCCTGTATAACTTCTTCACTGAGAAATACTTGACACGACCAGGGTATATTTCCTGTATCTTGGACTCCAGATCTTCGGAATCTTTTTAAAGGTAATCAGTGGCACTTTAGCACCCCTTTGAAGCGTCTATTTGCAACACTTACATGCAAAGGCAGTAATCTGTGCTGTATTGACTTTGCTATTTTCCTTTTGTTTTGAACAAAATGAATCCAGATCTACATTTAAGATGCTCTATATGTGATTATCTGTTACCCTCATTCATGCTTAGGGAGCTCCCTTTACATGCGATGAACTGGGGCATCGATCCATTAGTTTACCTGGTCCACGTTGGCAATCCATTGCCTATTTAACCCTTTATTTGCCATTCTGGGAATCGACTTATAGGGTGAACTCTCTGGTGTCAACTTTGAAGTACAGAATGCAATGTGGTCAGACTATATATTACAACAGAGTTTTGTTACACAAGACTAAAAAAAGACAGTGCAGTGGCAAATCAGGTCCGAAGTCTATAGATGGTACAGTTTTAAATCTATTGATTGTACCTATGAAGCCCACATAACATACATGGCTGGGTGAAATCTGAACCTGCCCTAACTTACTGAGAACAACAGACTGGATCCACAGTAGAGAAGAAAGCTTCTATAAAGCAAGAGGCACACATATCAATATCCTGGGACTTTACCCAACCATAAGTCACCTTCCATTTCAGGTTCTGGAGATAACCGAGGTATGTTCAAGTGAATCAGGCTCTTATTAGCATTTGTTATTTAGATGTGTAAATGGAGATAAGAGGGATGGAAGGGAGAGTTCATTGTTCAGAATTTTTTAATTTGTAAAAAGAAATGAAGGATTCATGTGCCTTGAGTACCTGGTAATGGAACACAGCTTGCTTCTGTTATCTGATAGAACACTTGCCACTCTCTGGTTCCCATGAAGCTATTTTTTCCTCTTTATTTATCTTCAGTACAGTAAAAATAAAATATGCAAGGAAAAATGCAATGTGAAGGGTGGATATTTTTTATTATGCATTTCCATAAATGTTGCTGGTTTGCCTCAACAGGGAAGGGGTTACTGAAGGAGCAATTCTGTAGGCTCAAGCAACGTGTAAAGGCATTAGTTCTTGCTGGGGAAATACACAGCCCTGAACTTCAGGACTTGTCAAATAAGTGAACGAGAGATGGATTTCCAAATAGCTCGCTTTAAAATGTAAATGTAATTTGCTAGTTTTAAGTCTGCACATAAATTCCAGGATGAATCTGAGATCTTAAACAGATTTATTTATTTTTAACTAACGCTTTAACTTTAATCTCTAACAGTCGGACCCGCTCATCTGTGCGGGAGACAGTTATCTTGGAGGCCAATTTTGGATTGGTGGAATGCACATTCAAAGGAACTAAGGCCTATCATAAATCTCATCAGTTTCTGCTTCCAAGCGTGAGGTGCACTTCTTCCACCTGCTTTCTCTAACATAAACACAGAACAGCATGGATGTTTTCTAAAAAGAAAGCCCTCCAAACAAAAACAAAACACGACACGGCGCATGCAATTCTCTCTCCGGGGGAGAGAACAAAGCTGTTCCGATGCTACAGTGATAAGAGTGGTATAATAACCTACATAGACTAGACTAGCTGCTTTGAAGCACCATTGAACTAGAGACTGCAGATGTACATACTTGAATAGGGAGGGATGGTTTATCACGTGCTGGTGCAGCAGAAGTCTGAATCATAGTTCACTTGTTCCACTGCCTACTGGCACGATAATAGGCACATTAAAAACCAAGCGTGGGGGGGTTGAGAACCAGGCCCCAAAAACTCATTTTTGCCTCTCCACAACCTCTAGATACCACCAACATTTTTCTCCCAGAATGTTTTGTGCGCCGTCCCAGAATCCATTGACAGTTTTCTTCCACCTTCCCCACCTACTCAGTTCTGTAATACATAATAATCTGTTCATTTTCCATTCCTTTTCATATATGACTAAAAGTTGAAGGTATTTACATTCCATAAATATAAACTGTCTAACCATACATTTAAGAATATATCAGAAATCTGAACGTCTGTGTCCTTATTAATCTCTCAGATTCCCCGATGCCATGTATCCTGTAAACTTCATTAATCGCTGCTAGTTATGCTGGGGAAGGTTTTCTTTAGATCTTAGGGGATTAGAATCAAAGTTATTTTATAAGGAAGCTTGACTCATATAACTGTTTTTTTGTCCCACCTTGGGGTCAGGCTCTCCAGGTTCCAGAATCAGGACCCTGGAGTTGCCTGTGGTCATGCAGGGATCCAGCTGTGCTACTTGGAGTGCTAAGAGCTCTGCGCAAGGCTGGAAAAATTGAGTGAGGCTGCTGCTATACAAAAATGTTAGTGTCCATGAGCAGAACATCTGTCAGAAGAGCTGGCAGAAGCCAGAGTCAGAGAAAGGAAATCCTGGGGAGAAATGGGGCATAAGATGCTGAGGTGTGGGGGTGGGAGGAAGAGAAAATGGGGAGTCAGTTAGGTGTTTGGTTTAGGGATTACTGACTAATTTACCTAGGGGCCAGAAGAGCAAATGCCCAAGGGAACAATATGCGTGGGGCAAGATCCACTGCCGAAAGGTCGAAGAGGAAAGGGGACTCTAGATGGATGTTCACATCATTTTTCTGTGTTTGTTCCAAAATGTCTCAGTTGTGTTTCACTGTGAGCCATATGCTGCTCTCTGATAAGCTGTAGTCTCTGGGGCCGCCTCCATATGATCTCCCTCACACCAATTTTACACTGGTTTAACACCATTGTCTTCAGGGGAGTTACTCCTGATTTACACCTATGCATGCAAGAGCAGACTCTATCCCTGTATGCAATGCAGTCGTGAGTATACTAGGGTGCTAGTCACCATTGTGCTGCTGTTGTTCTACCGCAGGGTAAGGCCATTGAATTCAGTGCAGAGCGGAGTAAAGCTGAAGCATTGCAATAATGAATCCAGCCCTAGAAGTTTCTCCTGTTTGTTGAATTCAGCCACAGTTCCTGAGGCAACCTATAGGAGATGGGGGCAAATTTATAACTCCCTGCCCTCAGCTGGGGAGGGCCAGGGACCAACATTTGTCCTTTTTTCTCAGAGCATTAGAAAGAGTTAATCTGTTGTAGGTAGGTATTCTTTAAGTGTGTGTGTGAAATAGAGACAGAGAACTGAGCAGTCATGTGCTTGCCCTGGTCTCAACTCCTTCGCATTCTCTCCATCACTCCCTTTGGAGGGTATTTCAGGGACAGCCTGTGAGGAACTAATCTGCATGTATAATGTAAATATGCACATTCTTATTTGCTCTCTCCATCTGCAGGGAACCGGCTGGCAGCAGAAACTACCATGTGGTTCCCCTCCAAAGATCCCCCTAAAGGGGGCTCAGTGCAGCTGTTTGACCTCACCTCACGTGCGTGCTGCCTAGATAGGTAAGCAAAATTCACTCTGCCTCTTAGCCTGTGGTATAGGCGAGTGGCAGACATCACCAGTTTGTTCAACTTAATGTACCCTGTCTACCCATGTATACATCATTTGAAGACTTATTGTGTTGTCTTTAACGTGAGCCATGATGTGGAACTGTCAAGTGGTGCAGTTACCATAGAAATCGGGATGAACAATGACACCATCAACATGTGAGAATGCCCACCTGGACATGTTTGCATTCACTTCTGGTAGTTTAATGGCTGTGTATTATTTCAAGACATAAAATTGGATTTCTTTGTGACCTCAAAGCACCACAACAACAACCAGAGTAAAACAAACACCAATTATAAATTTGCACCGGTAGCATTGAAATGTAGTAGTGCAGGGGACATTTCTGGTTAACATGATCATCATTTTGTTCATCACTGTGATATCTGTGAGGAGAGTGCTTGGGTTACCATAGTCTTCATTGCCTTAGCTTCTTCAACACCTTGGCTGGTGGTGGATTTTGTTACTTCACCACTGGAACAGCCTCTACCAAGGAGGAGTATTTGTGGTGCATATGTTTTTAAACTGTCAAGTGCATTTTGAACCATCTCTTCAGGAATTTGACAAGAAATTTCTTTTCATGGAGGCACAGGGCATCCACCAATCACCTGGTATATCTTACTTACTATCTTAGATCCTGTCCGGCTCTGTCTTTCTGCAGATTTCACAGATTACTTTGTCAAAAGACTTTGATTACAGAATTAGCTTTGTCAAATTCTTTTGGGGCCTGCTTCAAGTACTCAGCAGCCAAATCAATGAATGTGGGGAACTTGTCTCTAGACATCTTTTGTATGACAGTCATGGCATCTCTGAGTACACTGGGCTTTCTTTGTTTGCATGCTTTTAGCGCATGGATTTGTTTAGCTTGAATTTCCAGCTGATACTCTAATACAGTTTTGTCTGTTCTTCTCATTGTTCCATCAGCATGGAAGAGGAACATAGGCACGGATCCTACTGGGTCGCTGTGGCAGTCTATACTATTACAGTCCACTTTTATAAGTCTGTGATAAATTTTGTACAAAGTATGCCCCATGAGGTATCATTTGAAAAGTCATAATGCTGAAAATCTTTATCCTATTAAAATGTGTAGTGATGCTATATGCAAAGTTAGAAGATTCTATTGTATGGCTGTTACTGAACAGTGTTGTACTTTTGGGTAACCCTCACAAACCAGTTTTTCACAAAGACACATTAACACCCAAAGAGGTGTTAAGAGGCCATCACCTTCTTTATCGGCTGTCCTCCAGCAGGGGGGGGAAGGTGTAAACAAGAAATTTACATTTCATCACAGGGATGATTCAAACCTCACTTCCACAACGGACTGCATGTCACCATGACACAGCAAGGAAGTTTCTAGCACAAGAAATTGAATTATAAAGAGGGAGGAAAACACTTGACATCACCTCTCCTCCTCCTCCGTCCCTCTGCTCAGGACATCAACGACTCCCAAAAAACTGAGCTAAGGGGGAGTGGTCACAGGCATTATCACTTGTAGTCACTTAAAGTCTATCTTTCTGTAGTTAATAAACTTACCTTATTGTTTTATCTTAACAAGGGTGTTTGGATTGGAGTGTGTGGGAAACTCATTTTGGGATAATAAGGCTGGTGCATTTATCATTTTCCTTTGATAAAATGATGGACTTCCTATGAGCTTGTATTGTTCAGAAGGGTACTGAGTAATACAAGACACACATTTCTGGGGGAACAAGGCTGGGACTACAGAACTTGTGCATGTTGCCCTGGATGTAATTCATGAGTAACCAGTCATAGTGCTCATGTATGTAGCTGGGAGTGAATTTGCATGCTGAAGGCTGCGTGAGCAGGCCTAGAATGGCTGTTCTGACAGCAAAGCAGTGTAAAAGGCACCTCAGGCTAGAGAATTAAGGGGACACTGCTGTTCAACAGTCCAGATTGTATCCTGGGAAATGTGAAAGTGACTAAGAACAGTTGCCATTGAAACATCATCTCTGCATCTTGCTATGGACAGGGCTGTACATAAAACAATTTCTGGATTAATAGCTGCTGTCATTTTCCCTCCCTTGCCAAACTTAAATTTGGTTTTGGCCATATCAGCATATATTTTGATGCCAGATTTCTTGATTGGACTGTAAGAAACTATGTCTCATCATAATGAAGTGCATGCTTCACGAGCATCGGCTATTTTCAGTAGACCCTCTTATACATCTGATGTTACAAACAGTCCAGTAGATTTGTTGATAAGCATCTCTGGATGTGATTCAGTGTTGAATAAGTTTGTCATATGGTTGATAAGAACTATAGCATGCTCTTCATCCCCCTTCAATGGAGAGGCAAGGACTTGTCTGTGGGCTGTCTTCATTATTTCTTCTTAGGCCATTCTTTCTCTTGTAGCTTTTGCATACTCACAATATGAAGCTGTGTATTGTCCTCTCTAATACTAATTCTAACCTGTGCATAAGTAAAATTAAATTAAAAATTAAAAAATTAAAAATTAAAAAGCTAGTTCCTAGAATATCTCCAAAGCTAGTACTGCATGCAGAGGCAATTGCAAATTAAAACTTTCTACAAGGCCGACATTGGATGCTACACTGTATGTACAAAAGGTTAGAAATGGAGAAGCATTACATTAGTGTGACAGAGTGCTAGGTGGTAACTCCCTAGCCAACCCTCTGTCACACCAGCCCCAACTAACTAAGGTGCACTAGAGCTGGTTAGGAGGACCTGTTCTTGATTAGGGAATAGGAGACAGTTGTCCACCTAACTGGGCTGAGAGGTTGCTTGTACCTGATTAGCGGATAGGAGGCAGCTGCCAGGCTGACTAAGTAGGGCTTATATGCTGGCCAGAGGAAGGAAATAAGTGGCCCAGGGGAGTAAAGAGGCTCTACCTGTCCCCTAAGGAGCAGAGAAGTCCTAGAGGCTGCAAGCTCTATCCAAGCACTGTATGAAGGTGGTGGATGCACAAACGCACTGTAAATAAACTGCACTGGCGACTGCTAAACCAGAGGGTCTTTGAATAATTTGTGAGCTAGAGGGGTGGCTGAAGCAGAGGGGTTGCATCAGAGCTCACGTACATTTATATCTACCTACTATGCAGTACAAGTTATGGGCACACAATTTACTACTACTGGTGCTGTAACGGGGTGGCACACACATCTCATGAATGCCTCCTGGCTCTCATTCAGAGAGTCACCTCACTCAGTCCATGATTTCTCAAGTGGGCTTTTGGAGGGCTGAGTCACCCACACACAGTCTGTCTGTGAAACAAATCAGACCCCTTCTGGGGTATAAAGTGCAATGGGGGCCTATCCCAGTACCCCTCCATTGGTATCTCTGTAGTCCTCTCCAGGCTCAGTCTTTAAATAGTCCCAGGCCTGGTATGGGGCTGTACCCCCAGGACTTCCTCCCTGGAGACCTTTCACCCTTTCTAGCCCCACATCTCCAGCTGGGCCACTAAACAGTGCAGTTCCCCTTCCAGGGGTGTATCCCAGTTCAATATCCAGGCCACTTCCCCAGTGGCTAATGGGGGAGACCCAGATCCACCCACTTCTGCAGGTTGCAGCCCAGGGACCCTAGGAATAGCAGCCTCCTGCTGTGTCCCTTTAACTAAACTGTGTTTCTGTTCCCTGAGCCACTTCCTCGTGGCCCCAGCACCTTCTTGAATGCTTCACCCTTACCGTAGGGCTGAAGTCTTGTATTCAATCCCAGCAGTCAGCCAGAAGATCCTTCTTGCTCCCCTAGTCCCTGCCAGCAACTGATCTGTCTGTGGTCCTGCTGCTGCTGCTGCTGCTGCTGCTGCTTCTTCTTCTTCAGCCAGCCAGGAACACAGTTCCTCCAGCTCCAGGCAACAACTGTCTGACTCTAGCTCTGCAGCTCCTTTTATATGGCACTCCTGGGCTCTGATTGGCTGCTTCCCCACAGCCACTCCAGGCCAGTGGGAGGACTTCTGTACTTCTCCTTTCTGGGACAGGGTGTGGTAGGACCCTGCGGCCTCCAGCAGGGGGCTTCTGGGCCTAGTCCATCCCTTCTCAGGTGCACAATCTTAGTGTGGGACTGATATGGTCAGCAAATCTTAATTGAAAAAATATATAGAGAGAAAACTATTATAATCACTTGTGACACGCTTTGTCATTTAAGAATATGTGATGTGAAAACTTTTCATGTTAGTATATTGCAATATGTTGATATTCACCATTTTTGCCACATGCTAAACAGCTACATCATTTCTGAAAAAAAGATACCTGCCCAGGCAAAACCAATAACAATCTTTTAGTACATTGTCGTTTGGTAGCTTTGACCAATAACCACTACATTTAGTTGTTGAAATTAACTTAAACAGTAAAAACTGTAGTCATAGTCATAGGGCAGTGTTTCTGAAGCTGGGCAAAAAAAGGACACTTTCTCATTCTGGGTACCTTTGTTTTGCCCTGCCTACAGGCTTATGGCACTATCTGACAGCTCCACTTCATACCGCATCTAAACATACATGAAATAAGCTTTCAAATGATATGCTGTGGGTGTGTGTAGGATGGGTAGTTGAACTCCAAAAATAAGGTCCTTTTGGGGGAGGTGCTACACGCTTAGAATGTTTGTTGTTTGGCCCTAGAACCCTGCAGAGAAAAACTGGATTGGCATCCTTCTGGAGTCCATACATGCTGCTCCATGCACTGGCCACAGGGGTCACGAGAGAACAACATGAAGGGCTCTCACCCCTAGGTATTTTGACAGCATTTCTGACCCTGGCAAGCCCAGGAAACAAAATACATGACCTACATTCCTGAGTGGCCCATACTCCTGACTATACAGAATATGACTAGACACTGAGGAGAGAGAAAGAGAGAGAAAGAAATGGGATCCAGTTTTCAGGATCATCCCCTCAATTACTTGTGGGCACTTAAGCATCAAACACCATAGGCGATTGCACCTGTAGATACTGTATTTAAATTACAAGAGATCGTTAAGCACTATAATCTGCACCTGCAATGAAATGTAAGTGCAAAATTGTGGGTGCATTTATTTGCATGGGCAGTTACACTGACTACCCCTACAGATCCTGTGATTAGACAGTACCTGACTACCCCTACAGATCCGGTGATTAGACATCTAAGTGTATGCCTACACTACAGAGGCTATGCCGGCATAACCTCATAGCATAGATGTAGCCTACACCAACTAAAGGGCTTGATGTAGGGTTTTTGGTTGATATAGCAACATCATCTCCCCAAACGATGGTGGCTAGGTTGATGAAAGCATTCTTCTGTCAACATAGCTGCATTTACATTGAGGGTTGGGTTGGCATTAGCTTTGTCAGTCAGGAGTGTGGAATGACCCTCAGTCAATCCTGAATGTTAAGTGCAGACCAGTCCTCACTGAATGGTTTTGTAGGTGTCACCCACTGCTCAATGTGTGTTATGCAGGCTGGATGGGAGTCTGTAACAGTCCCTGTCTTTTTAGTTCAAACTGGAGAGACTCATGCTTTTAACTTTGGAAATCCATGATCAAAGCCCTAGTACTGGCTGCCACATAAAGCAGAGGCTGTAACAATTCACATCGTCTGTGAATGGGGGATGTGGAACATGCTGGCCAGCCATTTCCAGCAATTGAGGCCCACGGCAGTTCAAATTCCAGATGAACATCTGCTTATGTGCTGGCAAACATCAGGGATTGAACCAGTGACCTTTGGAGCGCAAAGTATGAGTCTGCACAGCCCCAAGTTACACAGCCTTGCTTTTGAGTTCAATTCTCAGTGTCTGAAAAGAAGGCAGGCATCACCTAACCACAATGTGCCCCAAATTCACTGCTGACACAAATTTGGGCCTACAGATATGGAGATTTCTATTTTGTAAGTGTAGACCTTAAAATATATTGGACCAAAGTCAGACCTGCTGTAAGTAGACACAACTCTATTGCATTAAGTAGAGTTGCACCATTTATGTCATGTCTGGATTTGGCCCATGTTGAAATATATGCTACATTTTGCTATTAGAGTCCAAAGTTTCACCAGTCTTCAAGCTGACCTTGGATTTTGCACATCCACTTTTGAACATGAAACTGAAATCATCTGCAAAAGAGAATACACGCCCACATAATACATGTGAAACACCCCACAGCACATGTGAATCAGGCAGTTGGGTGCCCAGCTGACCTGTCTGTGTGTAGAATGAGTTTGGAGTGCACGAATGGGCATGTGGTCACTTTTGCCAGATCCAATCACGTCCCTCTGAAAAAGTGGATTGTAGATTCCAGGGTTGGGGTTGAAAATTTGGTCTCGAGGTAAATTAATTTCCAACTGGACTTCTACCCAGCCTCCCTGTGTATTGTTGGTGGATTCTCTATACCTTGAAGTCTTTAAACCATGATTCGAGGACTTCAATACCTCAGTCATAGGTTAGGGGTCTATTACAGGGGTGGGTGGGTGAGATTCTGGGGCCTGCGTTGTGCAGAAGCTCAGACTAGATGATCATAATGATCCCTTCTGACCTTAAAGTCTATGAATGCATGCATGTATGTGTGTGTGTGTACACAGAACTGTGCACACATATATACTTGAGTCTACATTTTCAGCTGCAAATACCTGCTCCAAATTCTTGAATGCCAGCACCCTTTAAATAATCCAACAATTGCATGGGCCCAAGTGTCCGAAGTTGTACCTGCAAAACCCATGGCACTCTGTAGTCGCAAGCTGCTTAAAGGGCTTGCACAGGTGTTTACACCTGCAAAGCAGGGGCACAGTTATGTATGTGCAACCTGGCAGACAAACAAGTGCATAACTTTGAAAAGTTACTCCTGACGGTTTTTCATAAAACTAGCTCTGCTCTAGTATAGTTTAAATGGCATGATCTCCACTGGTCAGCTTGATAGTATTTTAAATACATCTTGTTCTGCAGTATGTGTATGTGTGGTGACAGCGTGTTTGCAGGTATGTGTATAAATATTAAAAGCACCGGGATAAGAATACATGTGGCCCTCGAAATGAGGTTATATATACACACCACAGCTCCGCTGTCAGTAAATGTAAAAAGACCAAGAGTGGGAAAGTCAAATTGGCGCGTAGCGTGAGAGAGCACATATGTTTGGTAAACTGCATGGAGTCTGTAGTAATGACATGCACTTAGACAAATCCTGGTCCTGCTGAGCTCAACTGGAGCATTGCCCATTACTTCAATGGGATCAATATTTGGCATGTTGTATTTTTTGCGTTTCCTCTGGATCCTGACACTGAAAAGGCAAAAGGTCGCCCTCCCACCACAGTACCAAGGAGTCACAGCCCTTCTCTGCTAGCCGAGACCTCGGCCACACAGAGGTGACCTAACAACGGCATGCCCCAGAGAAAGGCCTGACACAGGCGCTAGATCTCCCACAGATTCTCTGCTAGAGAGGTGTCCATTCCCCACAAAGGAAGTAGATCTGTGTTAGAAGCAGACCATGACTGAGTGTCTCCCTCTGGACCGAGAGACGAGCGGTGCCAGAGGATAGGACTTGCGGAGTATCAATCTTCCCAACAAAAGAGCATCCCTTGTGTGTTTGAAAGGGAGACGTGTTGACAATATAGAGGCCAGATACGTAGACTGCCAGGCGGCCACAGCCCAGTCACTTTTGCAGCTGGATGCACTGATCGTCTCCCCCGGGAAATTCTGCAGCGATTGTCAGAATTAATTTGGGACGACAGGACACGATGGATTCAGGGTTTCATTATGTGGCAAATAATGACCTGGTGAGACATGAAATGAGATGGGCTGGAGGCAGGAAGGCTTCAGGCAGGGGGCAGGATTTGTTTGGCAAGTGGGATGGATTAAAGGATTTTAACAGAACTGTTGTGTCACTGAGTGCTGCAGAAGATGCCCTTGAGTCGACAGCAGCACGAGGGATCACTGTTTGGGCTCACCGAATCAGGCTGGCCTGCAACAGCAGCCTTTCACAGAGGGGTGTCTCGCCAATAGGTTTCTTTCAGCCTGCGGCAGCTGTGAGAGCTGCTGCTCAGTTCAGATAAGGACCCAGGCATTCAATTGCCTCTCTGAACCTTCTCCAAACTCTCTGAACCTTGTGAGTCTATAGAACGGGGCTGGAAGGCTCATGAGAAAGGCTCTCCTGAGATTCCTGCATGCTTTCTGCTTCAAGGAGCAGCCTCTTTCATGGTGGTACTTTGATGCTGGAAGGTGCCACTGCCTGGCACATCAGAGGTCACTGATGTATAAGTACCCAGGGTGGAATTCTCCACAGAAAGAGTGAAAGATGCCATGCAGTGACCCAGCTCAGAGAGTCACTAAGGGGGCTGGGTGCATTTGTCTGAGGTTCCTTTGTGTTGCAAAGCAGCTGCACACAAGCAGATAATGCTCCGGTTCACCTTTGAAAGCTGCAAAGGCCCCAGGTGAGGAGCTTTGAGTAGGCCGGGTTTCCCAAAATATAAAGCTTAGGGGTTGGGGCAGGAAGAGGAGGGCAGCTTGGGACAAGAGTCCAAGAGGCACCAGCAGCGAGGCAGCTGCTTCTTGGTAACAAGGCAGAGGTTTCTGCAAGAAGGGGTTTGCCTGCCCGCTGTTTGTCACTGCTCCTGGCCAAGATAACAGACTTTGTGTACTTTTTTTGTATACAAACAAAATACACAAAGAAAATACTTCACCCTGCACACCAGAGTCCTTATCCAAATGGGAAACTGACCCGCGAGGCCCCAAAATCTGCTACCATTCAGCAAAGGGTCAAGAGCTTGTTGGTGAATCATATCTAGACCCCTGCCCCTAAGCCACATGAAACTGACCCATTACATCTTTGGTTAAGTTATTCAGATGCTTTCAAACCTCAGGGTGTTTAGTTTGAGTTCTGGGAGAAGGTCATGGTCAGGCTGAGTTTGAGCTCCAGGGTTTGGTACAAGTTTGGGGTGAACGTTCAGTTGGCTTTTATTCTATCTAAAGTAATTCTTCCATTCCTAGTTGACACAGGGGGGTGGCGGGAGAGAGAGCTGGGAAACAGAAGCCGGGCACCTCTTGATCCAGCAGATCAGCAGAATGACACATATGGAAGGTCCGTTTGGGTTCTGGGAGCAGAATGGGCAGGGGGACAGTTATAGCACAGGGTACAGGTCAGTCTTTCGATTTTTGGCATGGAGCAAGAAGCACTGACCAGCATCCCATCCTAGTGATGTGACTGTATAGCAGCCAGCATTGATCGGGGGATGGCTGCTCAGAATGACAAGCCTCTAGGCTGAACTATGTCCCTGAGTGTCTGGGTAAACAGAGGCACGCCCCTCCACAGTCCTTTGCCCGAGCACGGCAAGGGAGAGTGCATGCTTGGATCCTCAGAAGGGGGTTTGAAGCGGCTGGTGGGGACGAAGCTGTTATTTAAGCAGAATATGACACACCGCAGGCAATTGAGAGATGCTGAGATAACGGCTTTCCTCAGCTGCTCCCAGGTACCTCGCTCTGCCTCCTCGCCCTCCACACAGCTCTCAAGATGTGTGGTTAGCTCAGCGGGATGGCCTGCTATGGCCTGCTTGATTATTACCCATACAGGGATTTTGAAAGCTATTTAAAATCCCGATGATTGTGTGTGTGCTAGCTGGCAATTTACCAGTCGGGGGCGCTGCGTTTCACTCTGCAGGACTGCAGCATCATGAGCAGCTGTCGTGCTGTTGGTGTGTGAGTGAAGGAATGTGTGTGTTTGCCTCTATCTCACACTTTTCTTTTCTCACCCCCTTGCCTCTGTCTTTCCCTTGTTTCTCCCCCGACCTCTCTGCATCTGATGTTAAAAACCTGATGCAAACCAAGGAAGAAATGCTCAGAAAGGCAGATATGAGGCTAAACCTTTCTTCCCCCATCCCTGTATGGACACATCAAGCTAAATTCTCCTTTCATTTACACTGCTGCCACCCCCCTGGACTCTCTGCCATGCTGACTAAGGGGAAAATTTGTCTCCTAGTGGGCTCATGTAGATGTCATTATAATTTGGTCGTCTCCAGGGTTTGATGGTGAAATTGCCTTTTTCTGCACTGCTTCCAATCTCTCTTCAGACTGAGGGAGTGGATGGATTAATAGATTTTAAGGCCAGAATAGACCATTACGATCATCTCATCTGATTTCCTGTATCACACAGGCCATGGAACTTCACTCAGTAATTACTGCACCACCCCCATAAGTTCTGTTTGAGCTATAGGATAAGGGGGCTGGTGATACAGAGGAAGCCTTTATTGTGCCATCAGTGGAGTTACTTCTTCTTTACACCAGTGTAAGTAAGAGGAGGATCTGGCCCATTGAACATCTTGCTTACTGTGCTGAATGAATTCAGCCGATAACAAGTTATTCCCCACCCCAACCCCCCATCTTGTGGTGATCTGTACATGGTATGAAACATAGAAGTGGAGTGGCATGAGGAAAGGTGGCATTGTCAATTCTCAGTGACTAAATGGAAAGATTTTGTTTCCAGGACCGAGTCATCTTCCACTAGCGGCACTAAATTAGCTGGACAATTTTAAAAGAACCAGGCCAGAGCATGCCACTTGGGTGATGTGTCTGTGTGAGTTTTAGCCTGGGCCTTAATGTCATTGTTTCTATGAAAATTCTTTCTGATTTTTTGCATGCGCACCATATCTACACTAATCAAAGGGCCCCTGCAGGTGACCCCCTCCCCTTTGATGCAGGTGCCCTTCGCTTTGGTTTTACTCTCCTGTCGTGCATTTAGCTGCCAACCATAAAAGCCGTGCTACAGTATATTCCCCACATACCTTCATACTGGATATTAATGTTCAAAATGGGATGGAGCTTTGGACATGGTCCTCCATAAACAACTGGGTTGAACTTTACCCAAGTCGGCAGACTTTTCCCACCAGATTATTTTTCAAATTCTGAACCAAACAGGGAACTTCTGGCTCAAATCCCAAAAGTCTCCAAGCATAGTAAAGTGTTCCCCAGCATCATGCAGGCAATGGAGTAATCATCTGCAACATTTCACTTTCCATGGTAAAGCTGGATTGGTACTATTAGGACAGTAAAGAAACTGGATTCATCAACTCCTATTTGTTTTCCTTGCAATAGCTATGTACTGAATCTTTATATACCTACTATACCTACTATTCTCTATCGATTATTATAACAATGACCATCTCTTACTTAATACCTTTTCATTCATAAATCTTAAGGTGTTCTACCAAGGAAGACACATATCATTGTCCTCATTTCACAGGTGGGAAAAACCAAAGCAGAGAAGTGAAGTGTCTTGCCCAGAACCAGCCAGTAGCCTAATGGCAGAGCCAGGAATAGAATCTATCCAGCACAGTGCCTTAATCCATTGCACCAAACTACATCTATGTTCCGACCTACCTACCTACTTGTCTATGGCATCAAGCTTGCAATATATGATGCAGCTCTCTCTCTCTGTGGTATTTCCCTAATTATCATCACTGTGATATCAAGGAGCTGAACAAGTTGATTTGAATCTGCATAAAGGTGTCAATAGAATATTCCACTTTTAGTCTCCCCTGGGTGTCTGGAAGTTCTGCTATTTTTGTTTACTTGGAAGTTCTCTAGATTTTTTATTTATTTTTTTTAGATGGGCATAAACTGCAATATTTAGTTCCCGATCTGGATTTTGAAGCTCCCAAAATTTGGAGAAATCCATCTTTGGGGTTCAAGTTTGGAATATCCTCAAGATTAGGGGCAAATAAAACCTTTGGATCCAGATCCAAGTTTAAATTCCAACCCTGATCCTCATCCCCTCCAAAAAAATCTTGGGTGCTTTTTATTTCAGAGCCTTGTTGGTCCCATCTCTACGCAAAAGCAATCAGGTTTATGTTTAAAATCTGGAGTGGGGAGAAATGGATTTTAGGCTGTAGCTTGAGCATGACTTTTATCATCCAGCTTCAATCTTGGTGATGGGGAAAGGGAATTTTTGCCTCTGAACGATAAAGCCTTTAAAAATAGAATTTATAATGGCAGCGGCTTTCATTTGTAGCAGCTTCATTACAACCAGGATAGCATGTATCATGGGACAAAGACCAACAACGAGGAAAAGAGAAAAAGAAAAGAAAGTAAGTTTTTGCACCGAAGACATTTATCTCTAAGGTTCTTCCCTCAGCAAACCCCAATTACTGGTCTTGTCCTCCATAGGGATGTGAAGTGACTAGCAAAATATAAAGGATTGGGAGAGAAGATGCCAGAAGAAGGACTTGGGACACGCAAGAGTCTATGTAGGGATCAGAGGATAGAGCAAAGGTAGCACAGATGCCAGTGCATTGCTCATTCAGACTCAGCTGATTTGCAGATGAATTAGATGTGCCAGAACCTTCACTCTCCAAGGTGTTGTGTACTATTTATCGAGTGTTGCTTGTTTTAAGCAGGGTAAACACAAGGAGTAGATAATGTGTTGGCCCTTCCGTCTCTTTAGCCCTAGATTTAATTTAGAGTTGGGCAAAGAGATTATCAGAAGATGTAAATCCATCTGAATCAGAGAGCTTAACCCAAACATAAATGGCCAATCCAGACAGAGGTGGCATGTTTGAATTCAGGAGACATACCCCTGGGGCGTGACAATATCACACTATTATGTCTCATCATCAGGTCTTGCTGCTCCAGAAGAACTGATGCCCGGTGCAGATGAGGGCGGGATCCTTGTACATGGACCCCACATATGGTGGTGGGCCCTGACGTGGGAGTCGGGGGCAACAAGCAGCTTGGCACAAAGCTGATCACTGGTGGCTGGCCACCAGCTGCAGAGCAGAACCCAGAGAGGAGGTGAGGCAATCCCTTCAGATTCTGAGGTCCTGGGTCAAAGTAGGGTAATACGGGGCGAAATAAGAGAGGGGCGGGCAGCTGCTGGGAGCTGTGGGGTTATGACTTGGCTGGCAAATCCAGTACTGTTAACTGTCAGAGCTTTTTGTGTGAGGGTTAGGTGGACCTGGAGCCAGTACCTTTCTAATCCACCTCTGTTCGTGTTCTGAGACCTTGGGCCAGACCCTCAGCTGGTGTAAATTGGCATAGCTCCATCGACTGCAAGGACCTGCTGTAACTAGAGCTCGAGGAGAAGACCGGCTTTCCCTTGAACCCTGTGCTTTCATCCCCAGAGCCTGGACTCCTCCGATCGTGCATCACAATGTCGCACCATCCCATCAAGTTTTGCAGCTCAATCCCGAATTTGAACCCCAGCCCAAATGCAACGGGGCCCCCCGCACAGCAAGTTCCAATCCATTTGGGTCACAAGCAAAGATGAGTTTGGCCATCTCATCTGGGACCTTGGTCACATCTTCCAAACCAGTGCCATGGCCCGGCAGGGTTCACAGTCTCTGCAGAAAGATAAGGAGGGAAGGCTGGGCTGCTGCGAGAGAGGATGGTGGGATGCACTGGCAGCACTGCATGGGGAAGCCACAGTACTCAGTACCTGGCATTAGTCTTCTCTTTTTAATCCACACTCACAGAAATGAAATCATAAAAGAGAATGAATGAGGAAACAAACAGCCAGTCTTCTGTTACACTCCATTCTCTCAGTCCCCTGCTGGTCCCTTGGCTTAGAATTATTTGCACTCATTCTCAGTGTACAATATTGTACCAGTTCTATTTGATTTCCAGCTTGTTTTCTCGCATTTCACTTAGATGCAGTGAACTAAAACTGAAATACAATATAATTGTCATGTTCACAACTCAGTAATAGCTGCGAGATTCTCTTTACCACCACTGAGAAATGCGTGAGGGAAGCCCTGCACCCCAGTTTGAGAACGCACTCTTCACCTTCTAGTGCCACCCTACCCTCAGGCCATTTCTCATTGGCTAATCAGTACTGGGGGGTTCCAACCAAATACAGATAACTGAGGGATTTGACTGGATCAAATCCTTTATTTCCTTCTTCCCGAAGCAGAGAGCGCTGCCCGTATGTAGTCAGCAGACACTGTCAGAGTGATACACGCATTTGCAAACAAAGCTGACATCATGGGCTTTAGCAGTTTACCAGGCTGGAGGCAACAGTGCCCCTAGGTTATAAGCAAATTGGTTTAAGTACAAATTGGTTCATATCTGAGTACAGCATCAGTGCGCTGCAAGGTCGCAGGTTGCTCCAGCTGTTGGGCCATTAGCTGAAGAAATGAGTGGAAGGAAAAAAATAATCTCCATTATGGCAATAAACCACTGAGAAATAGAATTGCAGACCTTAAGGGGCACATTGTGTTGAAAGACAGGCAACAGGAAAGGAGCGGCACATCCACAGCATAAATAGAAACGATTACATGGTGCACACGAAAGGACGGCTACTGAGGGGCATAATGTCCCATATTGGTGTCTAAGATAATCATACCTTCCCCAACATCAACAGAACATCAACAGGAGAACCCTCATTTTTATAGTTCTCCTCCCATGTCCTGGAATTCCAGTGTATAGACGTGTAGATAGCACAATGATGTGAGTAGTATAAGAACTGAATGGAATAGAATAGATTTCAGTGGTCCCGACTGCATTTGGTGTCTCTCAGCATTGTGACATTTCATTGCAAGGTTGTGACTTGTCACTGGGAGACACTGCGTGAATATGTGATGTGATTGCCTGACTAGGTGAGGTGGCATCCCCATTGCACACTGACAATGTGTTACGCTGTGATGGTGCTAAAGTCACAACATCGGGCCATGGCTTCAGTATGTTGTCATGTGAGCCAAAGAGCAATACATGGCTTCTGCAATTCATAGTCCCTGATGCTACACGCATTTAAAGAGCGACTGAAATTTTAGTTATATCAAGCACACTTTAAGATTGTCACTTAGTAGCAGAATCTGTATCATGAGTGATCTTACAGTTCTGTAATGCTTTTCATCCTGAAACATGCCACAGCAATTTCTTGCCTGCATATAAATAGGGATTATTTCGCTCCCCTTGAAATGCAGCCACCTCTGGGGTGTGATGTATAACATCTGTGGAGCCAGGCATAGCAACACTATACACAGAACAAAGGCATAATGCCTTTATGTGGCTCTGACTGATTGATTTTGCCCACTGCAGGCTCAGACCACTGAAGAGATCAAAACATGTATTATAAATTATCTAGGCCCAAATTCTACAAGCTGTATGGATGCATTCATTTTGGGTTAGGGTTGGCCCTGTTTTGAGCAGGGGGTTGGACTAGATGATCTCCTAAGCTCCCTTCCAACCGTAATCTTCTATGATTCTATTGTGGGAGTAGGGCACCTCAAAGACTTTGTATTTTCTTTTCTCCACCCCATACCATATTTCCCAGACTTATTTTGTTCTTAATGTCCCTTATGGAATCAATGCAAGGTACACTTTGCTCTGCATTTTAGCAATAATTATTATTAGCAATAATAATTTTAGCAGTAACCATCAGCATGCTGTGTCCACATTGACCCCATCCCATACGCATCCAAGGAGCAAAGGATAAACTCAAGAATTCCTGCTTTAATAGCTCAAGAGGATGGTAACTAGAGCTCAGGTCTTGGTTATTTACTGATAACACTTTTAACATGTCTGTGAACAAGGTAATAAAATAATCATAAAAACCCAGGCAACTAAAGCCCAGCCTGACTGGGCCAATCCCATTCCTGGTGGAACTCCTTTGATTCCAAGGGAGTTACAGCAGGTATGAATTTGGCCTCCTGCTCTACAACAACCAGTTAATTTAGTGCTTTCCAAACTACGGATCAATAAAAGCCCACTCAGTTTATTCAGCTGAGAAAGAGCTACAAGATGAAGGATAATGTCTCCTTATTTTATAATACCTCTGGCAATAACACATTGAAATGGTTATGAAGAAATGATTATATCAGGAGCACCAAGCAAAGAAACAACCTTCGCAAAACTTTTACATACATTCCCTTATATGAGAGAGAAATCAATCCATTCTCACAAATAATATACATTTATTAGGATGTCACTGAAGCTCTGGGAGCAATGTGAATAAAAGTCCAGAGAGAAAGAATGATTTGGGCTGCATCATTTAGGGTTAGGGATGTGACTCAGGCCTGATCTACACTAGTGACTTTCATCGACCAAAGTCAGCTTATTGCGGCAAAACAGTGGTGATGTACACACTGCACTCACTCCTCTGCGGTTACCCAACTCTCCTGATTTTGTGACAAAATAAAACCATCTCGACGAGAGGGGTAGAGCTTTTTGCGCCAAACTTTTAGCGACAAAGCATCAGTATAGACACCGCTCTTGGTTACATCATGGTAAATGGCCTCCAGGAAGTATCCCACAATGCCCATACTGACTGCTCTGGCTGTCAGTTTGAACTCGTTGCCCTGCACTTATCTGCCGATCCCCGTTCAAATTCCTGGAAATTTTTGAAATTCCACTTCCTGCTTGGTCGGCGTGGAGAGCTCACATCGCATTTTCCCAGATGACCATGGCGACTCCACGCACCAAAAGCTCTCCTGCTTGGAGTACATCGGGGCTTCTGGATCTGATCAGCCGATCAGGAAGAGGAGGCTATGCAGTCCCAGCTCTGCTCCAGCCAAAGGAACTATGTACGGTCAGATTTCTTGTTTAATGGCGGAGAAGGGCCATGAATGGGACACCCTGCAGTGCTGTGCAAAAATCAAGGTGCTGCGGCAGGGGTACCAAAAGGCTAGGGAGTCAAACCGTCGCTCTGATGCAAAGCCAAAGACCTGTCACTTCTGTAAGGAGCTGGAAGCCATCCTCAGTGGTGACCCCACCTCCACAGCCAGGAGACCCGTGGATACCTCCGTGGGCTGGGAGGCAGCAGACACTGGATTCAACCCTGATGAAGAAGTCATGAATGAGGAGGTTGAGTTGGAGAAGGATGCAGAGCAGGGTACCAGGTCATTTGCTGACATGGGGAGCCAGGACCTCTTCTCTATCAAGCAGGTTCAAGCCAGTCCCAGCCCTCCAGCTCTGGTGTGCAGAATGCAGGAAAGGGGAGCTTGAGTAAGTGATATTTTTGAGCTGATGATGCTCAGTTACATGAGGTACAGCTGTCCTTTGTTTTGTTGCATTATGAAGATGGCTGAAGGGATAGAAATACACAAGAATAGCTGTGTTTGCATGTGCTTCCCATTCCCCTGTTCAGTTACGCAGTGCTGCAGAAAAGTGTGTTAATACACGCGAAGATTTCATGGGAATCCTTCAGAGAGATCTCTAGGAAACTTTCCTGGAGGTACTCGCCAATCCTCTGCCAAAGATTCCTCAGCAGAACTCCTTTGTTTCTTCCCCTGTTGTAGGAAACATGTAGAAAATGCCACAAAATGCAGTCGGAAACCCATTGAATGGTGGGACAGAAATCACTGCATCATGGGATGTTGAGCCCGTACCCATGATCCTTGCGAGCCTCTCCACCTTCCCTCAACTCCTAGTGGCACAAGGTGGTGAGTTGCACTGTGGGATAGCTGCCCAGAGTGCATCGATCTTACTGTCGAAGCTAGAGCGCCAACTGTGGACGTGCTTCAGTGACACAATGAATGCTGTGTGGATAGGCACGAGCATTGTAATTACAGCAGTTTTATCATCGTTGTTACTTGCATTGACAAAACTTTCTTGTGCAGATAAGGCCTCAGTGTCTTTGGGCATACCTTCTCCTCTCACTGTTGTGCTGTGTGTTTGTTGGCTATTATCTTCCACCCCAGAGGCAACTGCATTTCTGTAGGGAGTGGGAGAGGATTATATACATAGTTTATGTATAAAGCCCTTTGGATGAAAGATGCTAACCATATGTTAGGTGTTAATTATTAATTCCATTTTGCGATGGATCTGATATACTTTGTTGCCCAACAAGGTCAGAGGAGAGAGAAAAACTCCTTTATCTCTGATGACTTATTCCCTATGAGAGAGAGAAGCTCCTCTGAACTATAAATTGAATGATCATTTTGCCTCATTTTAGTCAGCAAAAAGTGTTAACCCTAATCTGAAATCTTGCTTCAGCAGGTAGAGAATGTAAGCTTCAGCCTCCTTCTCCATCAATTTCTTTTTTCAGACGCACTTATCTTTGTTGGAAGGACTGAGTAGCTCTTTGCCACATCTGAAAAAAAGTGAATTCTTAATCTCCACTCTTGGAAAGTAGTCATCCTGGCCTTCTTCATTCTAGAGATACCCAGATCCTTTTATGAAGCAGTTACTACTATAGTTATCACAGCTGGTGCATAGACACCTTTTTCTGAGACCCAGTGGCCTCCATTCTATTAACATCAAATCTTTAGCTATCACTAAGAATCCAGTTGGCTCTGCTGACCCGATTACATATCTCAGGACTCAATTTCAAGGCCTTTCTTTTTTATTTTATTTACATTTTATTTGTAAAAAGTACCAGTAACTGTCCCTCCAGTTTAAGTAAGGAGGCTGGGTCCCCTTAACTGGTTACGTGCAATTCCTGGTTTTCACCAGGAGGCCTCCACTTGTGCACACACTGCTTTGTGCTTACACTGTCACCTGCCTGCCCAGCTGAGAGGGTCTTCACAGGAAAAGTCCATCTGTTGAAATCAGTTTTGCATGTGCAAATTCTAGCAGCTGTGCATACCGGCATTGGACCCCAACACCTTATGTATACAGAGGATAGTGTGCAAAAGGTGTGTTAACCTCATAAGCTACGGGCAGGTTGAACAGCAGGTCAGCTATTCAAGTGCACCTGACCTCTGCTTGGCAAATCTAAGGATGGGGGGGTGGTCATAGGAGCCTTTCTGACCCTGATCTTAGAGGCAGATGGGAGTTTTTGCCACTGTTCTAATCTGAGCCAAGTAGAACAGCTCTGTTAAAAATCCCTCTGCCCCAGGGAATGCTCAAGGGGTGGGGGCTAGACGCATGTGGTGTAGAGGCAAGAATGCTAACTTTACCCTCGCCAGGGTTTTCCCTGCACAAGGTGATTCCCCAGCCACCCTGTTGTGGCAGCTCTCTGTCTCCTGTGTGAGCAATTCCAAGGGGAGTAAGCCCCAGATGCTGTTCCCTAAGTATTTGTGTTTAAGGAAAGGTTTTTAAAAGTAGGCCTCTCTTTTTTTGTGCTTGAAATTTGCAGGCATAATTGCAACTGACATCATTTAGCTGTCTGATTCCCCCAATACCTGGGTGCTATTGTATGAGTGTCATTAACATCTGAATGACGTCAGCTGTCCCCACAAATAAAAGCTAGTGCAGCATTACACCTGCCATCATTAATTACACCTGCAACACAGTGGGTGCAAAACGGGGTGCCAGGTTAAAGTGAGATCATCAAGCCCTTAAAATCCAAAGTGCTGCCTTTCATTACGCCCCTTCACAGCACTGTCTGCAACAAATTAACCATTACTGCAAATTCAGGAGATTGAGCGGCCCAGTTTGCACTTATATGAGTCTAATTCGGGTCTCAGATTGGTGTGACTCAGGAATAACTCCACTGAAGTCAATGGCACTACACAAGCGTGACAAGGAAGATCAGAATCAGGTCAGTTTCAGTGTTCACAGCCCCAAATTACTGGTCCATAGAGGTCAGTTTATTAGCCAAATCCTCTCGTCCCAAATTTGTATCAACAGACTGTAAAAGCAATAGGTCTATCCCTGGATTATTATTATTATTATTATCACTTTGACAAGGATCTCTAAATTGAAGGGTAGACAATACTGGCAACTGGGGGATGAGCTGTCTTCAGGCTCAGACAGTCAAACTTGCTATGTATGTGTAACCCTTCTGCCAGACAGAGTCAACAGCAGCAAGGGCCGGGTTCTATGTCTAGGGGTCCCTGTCAATGATACAACACCAAACTGGCTCGAGTGCCCACCCAGTCACCTGGGAAATCACACACTATCCCCTGGGTGCCCCAAAGGGCAATACTTCCCAAGCACTTCACAAGTACTTCACAAGTACTTCACAAGCACACAGTCTGAGTGTAGGAAGTAAACTTTTTAATAACAGAAGGGAAGTAACACAGCACTGGTTTGGGAAACGGTGCAAACAGAATTCATGAACTCAATGAGCCAAACCCATCCCAGAGTACTGGGGCATGTCCTTCACCTCTCCCTTCTTGCTTTCCCCTGTACTGACCATCGTAGTTGCAATGTCCCCCTCTGCAGGCTCCTGCTGGACGCAGACTTGACCAGGCCTCCTCTGCTGTTGCCTCCTGCCACTTCCGGGCCTCACTGAGTCCCTGCTGCTGGCTCCCCCCGTCTGCTGGCGCCAACCACTCCTGGCTCCGGCCATCTGCTGGCACCCCTCTGTCTACAGATGCTAACTAATCCTGGCCTCTTCAGGCGCTGACCACTCCTGGCTCCCGCTGTCTGCTGGCACCAACCGATACCACCATCTGCTGGCATTGACCGCTTTTGCTCCCGCCATCTACTGGCACTGACTAATCCCACCGTCTGCAGGTGCTGCCCACTTCTGGCACCTTTGGTGGTTTTCAGTCAAGGTTTCCCAGCCTCTCTAGCGATTCAGCTCTTAGTGATTTTCAGCTCATGGGAAAACCTTCTGCTGACGCAGAAGCAATGTCCCTGCTTTTAACAAACAAACAACACTGAGAGGAACCATTAATTCTACCCTTTAACAGTGGGAGGAGATCATCAATCCATGCCTGAGGGTGGCCCTTTGCCAGGACTAGTGCCACCTCCACAGGAGACTTCTCACCTCTCCCTCTCCCCTTGCAATGCTGAAACATCCACCCACCACCCTTTTTGGGCTCTGGGGGAGGGGGTGAGAGTGAATTCTTTTATCAGAACAGGCTAAACACAGATCTGATGCCATTTGTTCATACAGTGAAAGGACAACATTTCATTGCCCCTGCAGTTAACACAAAAGTGACTTGTACCACAATGCCAGACACATTGACCATTTCCCATCATGCTCAACACCTAGTGTGCTTATGCAATATGCTGAGTACTTAATTGTACTCATGCAAATGCAAAGCCCCTGCAAATAACGTTCCCCCCTTTCAGCTGCTGAGCAGGGAGAGTGCCACTCAGACACTCAGAGGTTGCTTACATAGGTACAGGCCAATTAAAGCCCAGGAGGAAATTCCTTTGCTCTCAGTTTTTTGATATGCCCCTCACACATTTCCCTATGCTCTTTGACAGCAAGGGGATTCAGATCTGCCCTGCATCTGCTCAGCATGGGGGGGGAGAGGGGTCTGGGGTGAACAAGTGGGCTCTCTGATCCTGTGCTGAGCTGGCCCTGATGTCAGTAGGAGCAGCCTAAGGGCTTTTGTAACTTACACCCCTGGGGGATTTAGCAGAGCTTTGTGGCCATGCTGCAGCCCATCAATGGCACACTGCCTACAACGAGGTGGGGCGTTTGGTGCAAGAGCTTCTCTGCCAGGTTTACACTAGCAGAGTGTTCTCCTCTGCTAGAGAAAATCTCCACCTGGCCACTATGAAGCATTACAAAGGGGCCAGATTGTGCTGGAGAATATATCCCTGTGTCTTCAAATCCTACCTTTTATACATTGTCCCCATCCACTTGGCACTGTCTAATCTTCTATCCATCATGAGTTGAAACATCCCCACAATCATATCATTCTCCCTCCCTATGTGGGCCCGAGATCCATTTGTTCTCATCTAAGCAGATCTGTATTTGGCCACCATCTGTGGTATGGGGGGACTGTGCCTTTAAGGCCTGAGCGTTCTCGCCAGAGAGTCTGGGGGCGGTGCTGAGAAACTCTCGTTCTGCGCAGCCATTTGGAACCAGACACAGAATAAACCAGATCTTTTGCAAGCCCCTAAATCATTGAGACCCAGCGCAAATTAGGAGCCTAACTGCCTTTGAGGATCTGGGCCTGAGTGATCATTGAACACCACACCATCTGCTCTTGCGGTGGAGCAGAACCCTGCACCTCATCCATCAGAATGCATTTATGCGTTGCCTTCTCTTCTCCTCCACAGAGAAGGCAAATACTGTTGGTGCCAACCTAGACCACATGGGCAGTGCCTATTGGTGTGGAGCCTGGGGCAGAGAGAAGGTTATCTGTAGACCTTTAACTCTAAATTTCAGACTTTGGGGTTGTTCCCCCTCCCCCATCAATTTCATTTCCCGTCTTTGCAGAGTTTATTATTATTTTTCACAAACACAATGCTAGCAATGTTTATGCAGAGGAAATTGACAGGTCTGTACAACCCTAACTGTACCCTCACTAAGGCTTTAGTTGGCTAGCTAGCTAGAAATACTTTGTCTGTATCTGTCTATGCATCCAGACGATGTTTCACTTGGCATGATCCTAAACATTAAAATTAATATTGTGGTAGCGAACAAACACTGTTCCTAGAGGCCGGGGCTGGGTGAGCACCTACTGCTTGGATCTGTGCTACTTGGAGAATTTAAACAGTTCTCTGAGCACTATGAAGTGATATTATATTAATGAGTGAATTGTTTGATTATTTTAGACTTGGATAAGCACATCTTGACAATGACAAGCATGACAGCAGTTTCTCTGATTCTGCATCCTGGAGACATGGAGGCAAATGAGATGCTTCTTGCCAAGCAGGTACCTCGGGGAGAACTGTCTGTTTTTTTATTATTATTATTTTAAAACACAAAGCTTTCAAAGACAGTTGAGGGGAGACCGAACGGAACCAACGTATCAGAATTATCAAAAGCTATCACTTGGTCTTAATAAACATATGACCATTAAGGAGAAAAGTAACAAATATTTCCTGCTTGACTGGACAGCATATCTTGCCCTTGCTGCTTTGATGTTTCACCTCTTCATTTTGGATTGTCCCCTTTCCCCTCCCCCCCGATCTTCACAGTCCATTTAACCAAACCCAAACACTTCCTTTTACCGCCTGCCATTCAAATCTATGTAAACTAGCTCCAGTCAGGCATTTTGCTTTGGATTAATACATATTAATGGCCTGTAATACTTTTGTACTTCTGCATACACTTCCATGAAATACAATTGTCCATCTAATGCACTTTATTCACATCGCTCCATGATAACTGCATCCACAATAACATCTTTAGTGCTTATTCATTACAGGAATAATACAGCTTTGCCAAACACTGTATTTTAAGTGGCTTCATTTTTTTTTTTTAAATGGAACATGTGATTACGTAGCTAGGCTAATCCTATTATTCTCACTAACCGAAGAAGACAGCTTTTTTTTTTTCATTTATGGGACAAAGCAGTTGACTGGTAGAAATCAGGTGCCTTTTCAGGTGTGCAGGACAATTAGGTGAATGTAGACATATAATCCAGGGAGGAAGGATGGCCCTTTGGTTGATGTGCTGGCATGGGATGTGGGAGGTCTAGGTCACAGTCCTGGCTCTACTATAAACTCCCTGTGTGATCCTAGGAAGTCACGTAGCCTCTCTGGGTTTCAGTTCTCCAAAGGTAAGAGGTCCCGGAAAGGAGATGGCCACTGTTGATATAAAAACCACCCACTGAAATGTCATGACATAGTGTCCCTATTATTGAGTCATGGGGCATATATACAGAGATATAAACCAGGAGCGCTGTGATTTGACTGTTAGTATAAAATCTCTTCTGGATGGGTGTGAATCAGGTGCACATAGAGTGAAACAGATGCATGTGTCATATAGGTATGAATAGATGCATGTGTTAGTATGAATCAGGTCAAAATAGAGGTTAGATTATGCAACTGGAAAGGAGTGCACCAGAGGACTATACAGGTAAGCAGTATTGCCAACCCCAAATGTTCAAAAATCATGAGTCAGGTTTACCAAAAATCATCAGATTGGCTTTAAAATGATGAGATTATGTAAATACAATAGATGTGAAGTTCTTTTTATTTTCCTTCTGCTTTTTGAGCCTTTAGGGTGCACTGGGGGTCACATTTTGAAGCTTTCTCCAATGCAACGAGGGCTAGAAACTGACTTTTTCTATAAGAAGGAAGGCTGAAATCATCACGTAGCCACTTGACTCCAGGAGTTGGGGCTTTAAGGAAAACCACAATTAAGACAAAATCATGAGAGTTGGAAACACTGGTATGTCTCTGTTCTAGGCAGGTATTCACACACAAGTGCAAATTGTGGTACGTATGCATCAGGATCGCTTACACCTGAGTACTATGATCATTCAAATAAATAAATAAGAATATGCACAGGTGCAGTGCAAATGAATAGGTGTTGAAATCAATGTAGTTATACCAATGTGTCCCAGGTTCTGCCAACCCAACGCTCTTGGTAAACTTCACTCTGTGTGAGGTGGTGTCAGGAAAGAAATCAAATGGCAACACGGCCGTCCAGCCGATAGATGGACAGGTGGAAACAGTATAACACAAAAGTGCTCTCACTTACCAGCTATACTTTACTTAGTCTCAAGGACTTACACACGTCTGTAACAGGTTAGTAAAATTCCCCCAACCCACAATAATTACCGAAGTTTGAGGTGGCATTTGTGTGGCACAGTGGTGGCTTTCTGATTGGCCGGTCTTCTAGCTGCCATTAGGGGACTCCAAAACTGTGTCCCAGAAGAGATCCCACAAAGTCCAAATCTCTCTACCCTCTGCCCCCATTTATCCTTGTTAGCAGACAATAACACGTCAAGAAAAAAACTTGTTAGGCAAGCAGTTTCAAAAGCTAATCAAGCGGTCACCTTTTAATTAACTAGATGTGTTCCTGCAGAATCTGCATGTCTTGCAGCCCTGACAGACATCTCCTAGAGGACATGCATAGATAAGCTTCTTGCTTTTCTCCTAAAAGACAGATCCCAGCACGTCCACCAGAGACTTCATCGTGGGAGGGAGAGTGCAGAGTCAGGCTGGTCTACACTAGAGAGTTTTGCAAAAGTCACCTTTTGGCGACAAAACAATCCTGGTGTACACACTGCAAGGACCCTTTTGTCAACAAAACTGCCCTGTTTTGTTGACAAAATAAAACCACCTAGACAAGAGGTGTAGAGCCTTTTTCGGCAAAGTTTTTGCGAAAAAGCATGTGTGTAGACCCTTAGATGATATGGCTAAAAATAGCCTCCCAATTATCCCAGCATGCCATCCTGAGCGCTGATCTGGTAAGCATTTTGAGCTCAGCTGACCTGCAGCTGTCTGCCTCCACTCCTTTCAAAGCCCCAGAAAGTTTTCAAGTTAAATCACCGTGGAGTGCTCACTCCACAGCGCAGCAAATGGCAGTCCTGCCTGCCTGCCCTAAACTATAGGGGAGGGTTGTAACTCCTGCTGTCACGTGCAGATCCAGGAAGGGAGGTGGGGGCTGTGTCCCTCTCCCCAACCCCCGTGGGTGTACCAGACCCGTCTCTGCTGAGGGGAGCGGGGGAACGGAGGATGCCAGCTATGAGCTGTCTGTGTAGCACCTTCTGCCTTGGGATTGATTGCTTCCATCTACTGCTGTCTGAAGTTAAAGAGACAGGATGGGTGCAGACCCACTCACTGTCCCCAACACACATTGTCTGCCTCTGTTTGTGTGTGTGTGTGTCTCTCTCTCACACACACACACACACACACACACACTCACTCATTCACTCACTCACTCACTCTCTCCCCCTCTGCCCACTTTTGTGGGCTTCTTGTGTTTGTGTTCAGCAGTGTCAGCTTGGCTGACAGGGCAGTTTAAAAGCAGCTGTCAAACTAGTAGGATGCCCATGGAACGATGGGATGCAGAAACCTTTATCATGGGACGCTGTGTCTGTCCATAAGGCATTGCAAACCCGTCCTAAAGCACCCTGCATGAGTTGCAGAGTGGGATAGCTATCCATAGTGCACTGCTCGCTTTATCAACAAAAGAGCTGATAGTGTGAATGCAATCCACTGACAAAAGGAGACAGTGAAGACACACAACAGTGATTTAATTACAGCGGTGGTTGTAGCCGGCAAAATTTTAGTCGACAAAGCTTTCTAGTGTAGACAAGGCCTCAGATAAGTTTGAGAAAAAGGCTCCCCTCCCTTCCTGGCTTAGTTATGCCGAGGCTGCTCAGGCCTGCAGAAAGGTCTACCAATATTGGCTGCCGTTAGCAACAAGTATATTAATCAACATTACACTATCAGGTGGTCTCTGGCCCTTTCACTGGTCTATCAAAATCTCCCCCTACACCAACAGAAAACTGGAACGATGAATCAGACCTGAGGCGTGACTCAGGTACACAAGGAAGGAAGTTTGGCACTGTTCCTGTCTGGGCAACAAAAATCAGCTTTCCAAAATAAAGACAATTAAACAAAGACTTAGATGGAGTGAGCCCTTTTCCTGGCTGGCTTTTCTCCCTGGATCTGTTTGATGCCCTCTCTCTGTCACAGGGCATTCTCAGGAACTCAAACAGATGCCTCAGAGTACCTGAGTCAATTTGCCATGGCAGTAGGAGAAACTAGAAAGACAGGACATCATGTGGAACAAGATTGATGGGGTAATAATGTGTCCCCATCTTTCTGGCTGGAAACATCAGCATCAATTATTGTGGCAACTGTAATTGGGTTGTCTGTTGAGGTACAAGAATGACAACATCATTGTTCTAACGTGTCGGGAGTTTCTGGCCTTTGGTATCACGAGTCAATACCTCTTTGGAAGGGAAGGAAAGGTGCCTCTTGACCAACAAGAAACAAATAAACAGACAAATACAGATTGTAATTAGTTTCAGCAAAATAATTAGCAATAAAAACACCTTCAGGCAAGTAGCAGTTCTAGTTACTCCTATGGAAGTGGATTGACCTCATTTAACGCCTGTTATCTGTAGTTCTTGGGAGTTTTATTGATACTATATTGCCAAGACCTGTGGGATCTGCCAAAGCTGATTTCCACCATTTACCAAGGAAACAGCAGTACCACGGTTGCTTAGGAGATTAATTAACTTGTCAAATAATTAAGCTGACAGCCTGTAATCGAGGTTTCCATTTCATAATTGATTTATCACCATAGAAGCTTCCTGGATTAAGTCCTCCCTACACAGGGACTTTCACACAAGGGAAGAAATTTAAGATATCTCACAGTTAAAGGGAACTCTCTTTACATTTCTCTTGCTTTCCCTACATTTCTTCTATTTTGCAAAAATTCTAGTGGAGGAGGCAAGATTGGTTCCACATCTCCTTTCATTGTTCTCACAAATCATTCGTAATAAATGAGCTTTGGGGAACACAATTTCTCTTTTCTTAATGTTAGCATGTTGTGGTTAGCTCTGGATGAATGATCTCTAGAGACATAAAGCCACATTTTTAAAGGTGGCTAGTACAGTACACATGAAAATATACTCACTCCTTCCCCCCTATTGTTAGGATTGCCCAGTAGTTTGGGTACTAGGTTGGGACTTGAGATAACTAGATTCAATTCCTTGATCTACTACAGGCTTCTGGTGTGACCTTGGGCGATTCACTTAGAGCCAGATTCTCAAAACAGCTCGGCAGGAGCCGAGCTCATCTAAAAATTGGTTTCTGAGTTCTTTGAAAACCTGTCCCCTACCCATTCTGTGCCTCAGGTCTGAAGAAAGGAATAATAGGATTTCCCTACCTCACTGGGGTACTGTGAAGTTAAATACAAGAAAGACTGTGAGGTGCTCAGACACCATGGTAACGGGCCATAAGAGTACCATAGATAGATGCTAGTGAATTAGAACTTGTGTATATGCAAATTATGCAGCCTGTGTGTTCAAATAAACATATCTATATTCACCAAAGGATATGGGGACAGGATAGTTGGCTTCTGGATGATTTGTCCCATTGAGTCTCTGAAGCTTCAAGGGCCCGTTAGTTATTTGGGATGAAAGGCACTATCTAGAAATGCCAGGCATTATTATTAGTACGTTTGTTCTTGATGGTAGACCTAAGTGAGAGCGTGATACTCAAGTCAATGAACAGTTATTCTACTGATCAAATAAATATGTTTTAAATTAGTTTTGTTGAGGAACATATTTTTATTTATTTGAATGTACTGTCATTTTGCCGAGGTCCATCTGAGCAATCAGGTATATTTCCATGCCAAAACATTACATTGGAAAGCAGCTGCTCTAGATCACCCAGAGAAAGCATCCACTCAGAAATGATAATCCTGGGTGAATATTAAAAATGGGCCTGAGATGCAAAATTCTGATCTCGATTTCAACCGGGAGTTTATTCTGAGGCTATTTTAGTCTGGGGTTTGGTCTACTTAATGTAGATAATTATTTTTTCTGGATGCAGCGGTATCTCAGGTTAGAAACTCTTGACTACCAGTAAATAATAACGGAGTCAATTCTGAAGGCCTTCTGCTGGGTTCTTAATGATCCATAACATTGTTTAAAGAGAAGTTGCCAACTTCTATTTGCCTAACCTTTGAATTTTGTTATATGTGTGTATATACATATTACACTAAAAGACCTGTATTAAAAGAACATTATTAATGTGGCAAAGTCAAGCTCTCAAAAGTTAGGAAATCCCAGAATTAAGGTTTCCTGCGCAACCTTAGTTCAGCCCCCTTGGTACATGTGCATGCTACAGTCTTTAATTACGTGATCGGAAATGTGATTTTTTTTTCAAGTTGACAGTATCCTGCAGACCTTCTCTCAAAGCACTGCACCGGAAACCCCACCACAATGGCGCTGTGTAAATGCATGAGAACAGGACACTGAAAGTGGCTAGAAAAGAAGCTTCCAGTTTCAGTGTGCATTCAAAGGGGCACATACCCATCTTCCACGTGCAGATAGCTGTGTGCATGCACAGACTCTGCTTGTGTGTACATATTAGGCATTATATACACACAAGTCTGACACGTGCAAAAGTGCATGCTCACTTTTATGTTGTGCCCTTTTGAAAACTGGATCCAAACAGTGAAACTGAACAGTTTAGTTCCGCTGTCCAGACAGAGTGAAATGTACATGGCAAACAATGACAGATTCATTACGGAGGTGTTTGACACTCTTTCTGCTTTAATCATCTGACATATTACGAATAGTACAGGGACAGAGATTCATTTAAGAGTTTCCCTTTTATTCTCCTCCTGGCCTTCATTACAGATGGTCTGAGTGTTCTCCAGTGGGTGCACTGGGTCTTGAATTGGGAACACATGTTGCTGCAGTCAAATTGTTTCTTCTCAATCCAGCCTAGTGCATCTCACTTGAAGTTGTTTGCTGTCATAGTTGATCTCTGTAAGGACTTAGGGGAGAACACTTTAATTAGCCCTGATGAAGTGGCAGGAGCCAAGTGAAATCTGTTGGCTCTCGTGCTCCTTCTGTTTGTATTTCCTGACATGTATACTTGCTGGCAGAATTTTAAACCTCTTTAATTGCTACTCATGATGTCTAGACAACTTTAGTGAGTGCTTCTCTCCTTTCTCACCAGTGTTTATAATTTACATGCACACGCTCACACACATACACCGTGCATTATTTCACCTAGTACTAAGTGAGCCTTTGGAGAGTTGGGAAATTAGGTTCTGATTCTGATAACATTTGTTATGCCTTTACCTCTCCAGTCACTGAAGCATGTCCTACCCTTAAAAATTAGATCAACCTAGCTATGTTGCTCAAGGCTGTGAAAAGTTTTACACCCTGAGCACCACTGTTAGGTCAACACCCTACCATTGTTATAGACACAGCGAGATAAATGGAAAAATTCTTACATTGATCTACGTACCCCCTCTTGGAGAGGTGGATTAACTACCTCGATGGGAAAACTCCTTCCATTGGTGTAGGAAGTGTCTGTGCTACGGCCCTATGGAAGCACAGCTGCAGCACCGTAGCTATGCTGCTATAGCAGCTGATTACCTTGCGAGCTTCTTATATCTGTTTCTGATCCATGACAGTTCTGTGCCTGTCACTCCCTGAGAAAGAGTGATAATACACTCTTGTGGGGACTTTACCACTGGCTTACTGAAAGTCCAGATAAATGGTCACCTGGTTCTCTTTTAGCCACTATTGTGCTTACATGTTCGAAGACTTCTAATAGATTGGGACATGATTTTCCATTAGAGGAGATGTGCTTGTTTGCCTCTCCACATCATGTGACTAAATGTTTATTATTATTGTTATTATTATTAAAGTAATTTATTTTACACTAGAACCTTGAGTCCCCAGCAGAGATCAGGGGCCCAACAAACTAGGCTCTTGGAGAGAGTATCAATGTCCCAAGGATAAGAGAAGACAGTCAAATGTGGGAGGGGAAACAGAGGCATGGAGAGGTGAAGTTCACACAGGCAGTTGAGTGGCAGAGCTGGTAAGAGTGTCTAAGTCTGTTGACTCCCAGTTCAGTGCTTGATGCTATCGACCATGCTGCCTCTAAATCTTGGTTCAATAAAGCATTTCATTAGGTGCTGCATCAAAAACAAAGGCTGGTTGAAATAAACCCCCCATAAGATCCCATGGACCTTCATCCCACATTAGAATTGACTGCTACCCGAAGATTGTTTGTAAAGGGTGAAGAAGTAGAAAAGGAGCAACTCTCTGCAGAGGACGCTTCCCCACCTTGGGCTGTAAAAGAAACCTGTTTCTTCCTTCTCTATCCTGAATGCCTTTCTGTGCAGCACTTGATCTTCCACATTCCACTCCTCTCTGTTAACAATGGTGCCTTTTGGTAGCTCTGCACTTTCCTTGCGATGGCTACAGGTGGGGTGGGATTGTTTGTCTGTTTGTTTGTTTGTTTTTAAATTCCGCTTCTTCTACATGGCCTGAGCTGTAGCTGCTGCATTTTTCTTTTCCATCTTCATTTTAATTGCTACCACACCCAGAGAACTGAAGATGAATGTGTCAGTGACTGAGTGGCAATCACAGGCTGTGGTGGATGAAGGGCACACTCCAACATGCACGGGCCTTTGTTTGACGGCAACAAACCATGTCACTTGTTTTATAGCTCATACAACAAAGCAGTGCTCAGAGCAAGAAGAGACCCCCAGGAGCTCAGTCCAGGCACTTTATTCCCAGCAGAACCCATTATCAGGATTGTCCTTGAATTAAATAGGGGAGCAGCTCATTGTATCATTGAACAACAAAGAAAAACACATGCTCCTCCAGTCAGAGTTAGGACGCAGATTTCCTGTCTCTGCTCCTCTCCCTTCTACCACCCCAGCAATCTCCTCCCCGCTCAGATATGCACCGCATGGTTACAAGAGCTCCATTGCTTTTGCAGCTCACCCTGTGCTCCATTCCACAGTTCAGATCTACCCAGCAGCACACAGGAGCTCCTCTGCTGTCCCCTCTCCCTCTGATCTACTCCCCCGGCTCATGTGTGGAACAGAAAATATTTGGTAAATTGTATTTAGGAAATGAAATCCCCTGCTCTACTTCTGTCCTTCAAGAGAGGAGCAAAAGGAGGCCAGATGCCGCTAGATGCTATCATAACAGAACAGAGAGAATCATCTGGGAAGAAATCATCCCTTCGTTAAGAGTTCCTTCAGGGATGTTAACAATCTATTTGAAAACTGGTGTGGTTTATGCTAGTCTGTTGAAGCTCAGCTGCTTCTTCCTCCAAAACAATTCCAAGATCTCTCCTTTTCTTTTTAATCTTATAGCTAAAACACTCATTCAGATTCTCCTCCTCTCCTATCCTGATTACTATAACCTCTCTATCTTTAGCCTCTCTGACACCCACCTTGCCCTGATTGGGTCCACACAAAATGCAGTACTAAAGTAGACTTGATATCCTGTTTCAGAACTTTTCTAGGGGGCTTAGTTCTAAAGAACCAATCAAAATTTGGAGTCCTCTTCACCCATTTGTTTTCTTTTTCTGAGTGTCCACTTTTGCAGATTTGGCCTGGCAATTAGGGACTTTGTCAAACTAATTTTCACTTGTGTGCTAATTAGAATCTGAGGAAAGATTTCTATGGGTGAAAAATCAGCACGCGCACTCCACCACTGCTGCCTCAACAGTCATCAAGTCTAATACAGTAATTATGTTTGTATTAATTCAGCTTGAAACTCTGGCAGGATGTTATTCAAAGATGATGAAGGAACAGACTGCTCCAAAATTTAGTCAGCCTGCAGGATTATTAAAACCCTTCTCCTTCTGGCAGTGAAAATGCCCATCTCTGCCAGGAACTGTGCTTTGATCAGAGGTGTAAGAGCATTATTGTGTTCTGTGTTACAGGAGAAATACGTTTGGAGGCAATAAACTGGTAAAGCCAGTTAAAATTTTTGTTAATTTCACTGACATTTTTTAGGGGAGGGAGGGTGAAAAATTTAGAATTTTGTTTTGGTGAAAAACATTCACTATTTTCTACCGGCTCTTCTAGCTGGAAAAGAGCAATCGATATTTACTACATGGAAAGCATCCTGAGAAACGGCACATCGGACTGATAATGTAGGGCCCAGGGCATGGGCTGTCAGGTCCAATGGCTAGAGTCAGGAGCCTGGAACTGCAGCCAGTATCAGGGGCAGAGTCAGGAGCCAAGCCTAGGGTCAGAGCTGGAGACAGAGTCAGTGCCAAGCCGGGGTAGAAGCCAGGGTCAGTGTCAGAGTGTAGAAGCAGAGACATGGAGTAAGGCAGGAACCAGGAACAGATGGGCATCCGGGATAAGAAGGGCAGGAACAGGCAGGAAGGTAGGACTCTAGAGTCAGGCTCGTGGAGCAGGGTACATAGTAGCAGTCAGCCAGAGAGTCACCTGCTTGCTCAGACAACTTCCTGGTCCCCTTTCTGGTTCAAATAGTGTGTCCCACCATTTGATGAGGCTGCAGGTCTCTGTCTCCCCCAGTCAGGGAGCTTCACCTGCAGAGCCCTTTGTGAGCTCAAGCTTTGTTAGCCCCCTTCTCCACAGGGTCAGGTGAGCTGGTGGGTGGCCGCCACAGGCCTGCATTCAAGGCCTGTGATCCCTTCCAGACAATACAGGGCCATGGAGAGATGGCTCGGAGGTTGTGATAGCGACGAATGGGGTAACAGGACTCCACGCCAGGTGCATTTCGTGCCTAATTTACAAAGCAGCTGCTTTGAAAAAAACGCTCCTTCCCTCCCCCCCCCCCCTCGATTACAGCTAGTAGGATTGGCATTTGCTCATGAGCCGCTGCATCAGAGACAAATGAATAGGCTCCGCCACTTATAAATAGCTCCCCATTAAACACTCAACATTAACGACTGCCAAAGACAATGGGCCCTGGGTGACTCTCTCTCTCGCAACAGTTCATGGGCTTCGCTGCAATTATTCCCAGAGATAATTGTAAAGATAACATCATTTAAAATATCTAATGTTTTATTCAATATTTCGGCGAGTTTCAATTACTCCCAATTATAATTCAACAGCTTTCTATTTAAAACAATTATTGTCTTTTACAACGTGTTTCAAGTCAAATAAATTGTTTGCTGTTATTCGTCATTGGTTTCTTCTGTAGGTTTTTCTTTCTCGTTCCTCTTTGGTTTTTCGGTTTCCTATTAGCGCATCTCGCCTCTCATTAACCCCTTAGGTGCCCTCAGAATATACCGTACAATGCGCGTCTGACAAAAAGCTGCCACTGCAACCTCTAAGACAATCAGAATCAATTCAACTCATTAAAAATCAATATGATTCAATTACAGGCAGCAGGATTGTATTTAAAAGTGATTGAACAGTGGTGGGATGCTCTCAGCCAAACACGGGTGCCGGGGGAACCGGAGGGGCAGATATGGTGTTCCATGTGTTACCAAGAAATGGTGTTGCCATGAGCATTAGAATCCTTATATGCAAATGAGCACAACACACCCAACCAGAACACTGGCATGGCCGATCTAAGAAAGTGTGATCACCTGGGCTATTCCGTTCTTAGGTTTGTTGACCAGAGGGGTGGACATTTCTGGAACTGAATGATTCTTGTAAGCACACATACGATCACACAAACCAATAACTGAACTCCCCTTTACAATTTAAAGCATGATCTTTTTGATATGAAAATAGATCTTCAAGTTTCCCCCGTGTCCCTTGATCCAGACCCCATTCAAGTCAATGGAAAAATTCCTACTGACTTCAATAGTGCTGGTTCAAAGACTTAGTTTGCAAGCAGGGCTGTCCCTCTGCAGCAATTTGAATGCCAGTTTCCTATTCATATGCTCTGTATCATTGGCAGAACTGGATGAAAAAAAAATATGAAGTTACATAAAGTTTTGAAGGAAATGAATTTCTTTTCATTCAAATTTTTTAATAAACATTTACAAATATTGATGATCATTTTAAAAATATATTTTTCAAATTCATTTAAAAATCTTTTTATTCCAGTGGTAGAAAACCCCACTTCCTCTCACTGTTTAAAACCTTTCACTTTTTTTTTTCCAGTGGAAAAAAGTTTAAAAAGAGCAAGATAGTGCCCCCCCTTCCCACAGTTTTTCACTTTTTAAAAAAACTTTTAAATGGGATTTTTCCCTCCAAAAAGTAAACAAAATAATCGGTTTTTTTTTTAAATGAGAAAGTGCCAAAAGTTTTCATTTATAATTTTTGTTGAAAATGGGAAATTTAAGTCAAAGCAACATATTTCAACTAATTTTTTTTAAATCAAAGTTTTGCCACCACCCCTAACCACTGGTATGTAATTACTCCAAAATACTTTAAAAAAGGTTCCATGTAGATGTTCAGAGACATGACAAATTGTACCTCTGAATGTACAGGGGCAAGTATTCAACCAACCACCTTTACTGCTTTTCACAATGTGCCTTTGTTGAGCACCTCTCAGCATCCTATCAATCTGTTGCTGGACATCTCGCTATCCCTCTTAGATTTTTACACAGCAACTATCACTGTGGTATCAAGGCCCCAATCCAGCAAAAGCATGTTCTTAACGTTAAGTATGTAAGTAGTCCTTTTAAAGTCAATGGGGTATTCAGGTACTTAAAGTTAAACTCAGACTTCAGTGATTATTGGATAAGTCCTAACTGCTGGAGATGGAAGGGAGTGGGAACAGCTCTGTGGAGGTGTCTAGCTTTTAAGGAAGCACAGCTTGTTTACACACAAAAGCTGTAGTGATTTAACTAACTCAGTTACTGATGAAGTTCAATTTGTGCAACCCTCTGTTGAGAATACTCTGAAGTTGACTTAAGCTAATTTAATAAAGGGCACTTGCAAAGAGATTTAAGAGTGGGCTTTTTCTGATTTAACAACATCAGTTTCTAAAATGATTTATTTAAATCCTGTGTGTGCAGACAAGGTCATAATCAATGCAGCAGTATTATGCTTTGCGCAGCCTGGATGGGATCCCTCTGTAGACTTTTGTAGCTCTCCGTTGTAGTGAAAAGAAGATTCAAACCAGCAAAGTCAAGTCTCATGCTTTGGATAAATGGAACATTTTATAGTCAGCTCACATTAAAATGATCCCACTGCTCCGTCTCCTCGAATCAGGGTTCCATTTCAGGATACATGCCCTAGAAATTACTGTAATATACTCTGCTTCAATATCGCTTACATTTCAAAGAGGAAATTAATAGTTGGGTGGGTGGGGTTCTTCCCATCTGTTTTGCACACTTTTGGCCCAGATCCTCAAAGATATTTGAATGCCAAAGGGAGTTAGGCACCTAAATACCTTTGAGGATCTGGGACTTTGTTTGCAGGCATATGGATCGTTCATAAAATATCAGGCACAGCAACTGCAGTTATGTAAATAAGGTTATGCCGTAAGTGATGTTAAACTTGCCCTAGAGATATCAGGAAACTCCACATTTTTCCCTCCACAGAAAAATTTCATGGAAAAAAAATCCCCTTTTGAAATTTCATCTTGGTTTGAAATGTTGAGTCAGAAGAACAGGGTTTGTTTCAGATTGGAAAATGATAAAATGTCACTGAAATTGCTGATGGGAAAATACGTCAGCTGAAAAATTTTCTGCCAGCTCTATCTGAATCTTCATCTGGAAGGTAGTGGTGCAAAGGGATTGTCTGATGTCCACCAGGTACACTGGTTGGTCAATCAAATAATAGATTTGGAAGATCAGGGCTAATCCTCAAGTGCGCTTATTAAGCCCTTGAGCCTGCAATTCATTGTTCGTGGGCTCATCACCACACCCACAGGGAACCCCCGATTTTTGTGGGTTTCCGAGCAGGCTACCAGGCACTAAATTGAAAAGTAGGAGCTTTGTAAATGGACCCACCCATTGGTGAATGTTTTGTAGGTGCAGTTCAGGAGGCTATCCCTGGACTCTGACAAAAGCACAGCTGCATTTTCTGGGTCTACCAACTATATGTAGGGGGCAAGTTTTGCATCCTTCTGGCTACAAATTAACACCCCTCTCTACAGAAATGTCCTATGAAATATCAATATTTTAAATTTGTAATTCAAAGATTTTTAAATGAAAGTCGCTGCTTGTTGTCTTGGAACCTGAACACAAAGCCCTCCAGACTTTAGGGCTAGGAGCGGCAAATAGACAAGCCCCATAATGTGGTTATGGGAAAAACTATTCAAAATAATGCTCCAGATTTAACCCAAGGACAGAAAGAAGTCACTGTGGCTGAATACATTTTAATTACTTTTTAATAAGGGAATAATTTAAAGAAACTTCATAACATAATTGTCCTCTGCCCTTCCTATTCACTTTGCCAGAAATTCAATTCCACGGCCTGATGTACAGGAGATTAGGTGGCACCACTGCCTTTCACCAATGCATGTCTGGGCTCCTAGCCTGTGTAAAGTCCTGGGTGAAACGGTCCTCCATTTATTCAAACCACTATGCCTGATATTCCTAGTGCACTTCAGCGCTGACTGCCGCACACCTCCTTAGGACAATCTCCGTCCCGCACCACCCAACAGCTCTGCCAGTGCATTTCAGTGCTAACCTCAGCTCTCTTTATTATTCCATTCCTGGTCCCTTCATGTAGCTCTGCCAAGGCTCCCACTCCCCACCTACATCTCCCTCACCCCTTCATTCTAATCCTGGGCACCCACAACAGCTCAGCTGGCACCTTACAGTGCTGCCCTACAACCCAGCTGTTTCCCCAGCTCTGCTTACTGCACCTCAGTCCTGACACATGACGCTGCCCCGGCTGACAGCCTTAGCAGCGGGTGCCACTAATTGGGGCAAATAGATGAACAGACAGTGCCTATCTGTCCCTATTACAAAAGCAAAACACTGAGTGCTGCACTGAGGCAGGTTTGCTGCCGAGGTGAAATGATTAGTGCATTAAGTGCTGCAATATCTATCCATCCCACTCGTCTCCATCAAAAGCAATTAATATGGATTATATATATTTTGTAAGAAGAATATCATTCATTTCCAACCTTGGAGTCACTCCAGAGAGGATTAGGTGGAATACCGAATGAGCTAATTTGCATAAATTAGGTAAAATGTGACTAATATTTTGCATTCGGAAGGCTCCCTCAGAGTCTTTACAGTATATTGATGCCATATGGCACGGCCAGCTAAGAACCAGCCATTGGCTTGCCTTTCTTCACCCAGTTCACTCCATAAAACCCAATGGGGTGTTCAGAGCTATCCCCCTACGTTATTATTTCCTGCAAAGGGCAGGAAGTTTGGGAGGTCTGGAGGCTAGGTTTTGCCCTTATGATTGTCATTGTTAAAGAGGGGGAATCATTCTGCTTCAAAAAGAAAAAGGAAAGACAAAGCACTGACATTGTGCCGGTTGGCGATTGCATCTGAAGGAAATTCTCCGAAGAAACGTTAGGTTGAGTGCACTGTGTTAATGGGGCACTGACAGGCTATAATAAGGATGTGGTTAGACTGGACTCTTCAGTCATTCTTTGGCTGCTGAGTTGTTTCTTAAGGGAGAAAGTCAGAGTTCTGGCAGCTGTGTCATTGGTTCCTCGTGTGCCACATCCTTTATGGTCTTCTGTTGATCTTCTTTTGAATAGCATGGAATTCTGTTGGATTAAAATATTTCCACCCCACCACTCCTTTTCGTGTTTTACAGGGTAAATTGACAATGTCTTCTGTGCTATTTTATTTATAATCTTTATTGCTTTAATGGCGCATCAAGGTCTGATCAGTGCAGGGTTACTATGCCATGGGTGTAGTACAATTCAATTGCACTGCGGGATGTGGTGGAAGCCAATAATGGTACTTTGAAGGTCTACAGCATCTCCCACATTATGTATTACAAAACTAATTAATTTGACACCCTGCCTCCCCCAGGGAATTAAGTGTGATTAGCTTCTCTTTACATGGAAGGAACTGAAGCCTGGGATGATGAAGCTTTGTTTTGTTTTGTGTATCATGCATATGGAAATACCAGGATTCATCCATGTAAATAGGCTACGTGGTAGTAATGTAATCCCTCAACTCTACCTTCAAATCAGTGACAAAGCCCAAAATTAGGTTTTAAGAGCTTTTGGCTTTCTACACTTGTTTTCTGTCCACAAGCCCAGGCTGACTCAGCACAAAATTAAAGGAGAAAGAAGTGAGCAGTGCTTTTATTTACCTGCAGGACTTGGTTATTATTTTAATGTAAATGTAATTATCAACTGTGAGGCTCCCAACCGCTATCCCAGCAGTTCTCAACCTATTTACTATTGTGGGCCGCATATGCCGCTCTCTGTATGTTATGTGGGCTGCATCCACACAGTATATATACTACTTGTCTGGCCCTAAGGATATCATATGGGTCGCAACTGTGTGCTGATTGGGCCACAAGCATTTCACAGCCCATGGGTTGAGAACCACTGCACTATCTCTTCCCACACTACCTCCACCAGGCCCTGCCCCTGTCTCCTCACCATGACCCTGCAATAAACCCTCAACTCCCACCCATGAGCCCCAACAGCAATCTGGGCAAGAGCTTCATACAGTGGTTGTCAGAGCCCAGCAGATGCTGCCCCAGAATGGCTGAATCCCAGAGCTATAAGGAGGGAGATGCTATTTATTGGAGAGTCACCAGGACAGCAAGAGGGGGATGTTTCTCATAGGAGGGTCACAGAAAGCAAGGCAGGGATCTGCCTAGTGTTTGGTTAACCCATATTAATACCAGTGTGGTGAGCTGGTCAACCAAAAACTTTTCCTGCCAAAATGGAGTTAAGTCAAAAATGATTTTTTTTTTAAGGGAAACTCTGGTTTTGGAGGAAATTTTTCAGTTTTTCAAGGGGAAAATTTGAAATGCACTGAAACAAAATGAAAATTTGCGTCTAATTTTGAGTTCAATCTTTCATTTCATTTCAGTTTCTGAATACTTTTTCCACTAGAGGGAAGGAAAAAAATGTTGGGGGAAGGGGGAGCTCAATTTTTTCAGTTTCAAATAGGTGGATTTTTTGTTGTGTTTTTTTGGTTGGTTTTTCCTCCACTCCCCCCACTTTATCTTTTGTTTGTTTTGAAAACCCATGATCAAAATCTGACTTTTTCCTCCCAGAACTGAAATGAAAATTTTGATTTTGTTTTATTTAGAATTTGTGAAAAATCAAAAATTTACAGGGGAAAAAATCTCAGTTTTTCAACCGGCGTTACCGGTGTAGATCTGTGCTCCCCCTTTAACACCTGGACTATGTAAAGGAGTATATGCGTCAGTTACTGCCACCATGCTCACACAGGGTGTCCTTTATCTCAGAGACACTGGTTTTAGACCCAGATATCCTGCGTTTAATTCTCCCAGACCTCAGTGTCACTGTCTACACTGGCCTTTTCTTCCTAAAAGTCGCTACCACTGGAGAACTGCACTAATGGTAGCAATGAGAGGAACCTTAGTACAAAGAATATGCTGGTGACTGCAAGCATTTTAACCACCCTGTTGCCTAGACTTGTTCAGGGTACAGTCAGGTGACACAAAGCTTAAAGTCCTATCTGCGGTAGGTAGCGCTCTTACAGTTGCTCCCTCCAGGGGAGATGAGCTGTGACTAAGTGCAATGGTGGGAGATTTTAAGGCAAACTAGGCCAGTGATAGTGCAAGGATTTGTGGGGCTCTTTTTCCCACCTGGAGAAAGCGGGCAAAGCTCTCAGCTAGTTCTTCCTGTTTCCAAGCTGATTCTCTGCTCCGTTCCCTGTTGCATGTACACAAACACAGGCAGATCCTGCCTGGTGGCAGCAGCTGCAAGGAGCAGAGGAAGGACAGAAATGAGTTCTCTCCAAGTACAAAAAGGAGAGAGGGAAAGAGGATTTACCACAGGCATCCTTAAATCTCCGGGGCTAATAAATACTTTTTAAGATAATGGCCTTTCTGCTGCCCCTTTCAGCTGCCAAAAGCTGTCTGGAGCTGTCATGATGCTCTCACGCAACAGCTCTATGGATATTTCTACAAGTGACTCCCTGGCTAGCTTCCCATCCTCTCCTCAGCCCTATTCCTACACACAGCCCTGACCTGCTTACCCCATGCTTCCTGGCTGTATACGGGTGTAATAATTTATCTGCAGATAGTGCAGGAAAAGCCGAAGTAGCTTTAGTACTTAATAGTCACACACTTAATATTAAAAAGGCAAGCCCATGGCCACTGAAGATGTCCAGGCTGAGGTACAAGGAGGGACTCTCTTTCAGCAAACCCCTTTTAGAGGAATAAGCCAAAGAAAATTGGTAGCAGGACTAAAGATGGGCCTCTGCTGTAAGCCAAATCGGAACTGCTACATGCAATTATCAGTCGCACCTTCACACCAGTGTCCGCCGTCCAGACCTGAGGAGGAGTGGGATGTCTCAGATTAATATGGTGTCAGCTTGAGTGAAATGGTTTGGCTGAAATAAGATCTGGCTCAAAACCTTTATCCAGAATTCAAATCAGGCTTTCCAGGCTGTTTGCAAATGTTGAGGTAACTGTGGGTTGTTTTTCTTTTCTTCCCCCCTCCCCCTCCCCAACATATTTTTGGCTGACTGTATAAAAGTATCCCGGAGTGATAATTCCAGCTGCTAAGGAGAAGACTAGTGAGAAAGCAGGGTAAGGGGTCATTTCTGTGTGATACTGGAATCTATTCAGTATAACTGTAGCCTGAGATTGTCAGAGGAGTCTAAGGGTGTTGGGGCCCACATCCCAACACAATTGGATTTGATTGTCTCACTCACTTTAAACCATTCGAAAATCCCCATTGTAAACTCTTAGGGACAGGGATTGTGTACTTGTATGTGTATGAATGGCCCCTAGCACTTTGCGATATGCTATCACAACACAAACAACAATAATTATAATAAAGCTGATCGGGAATTTTCCAATAAGAAATGACAATGAATCGCACTGTTTGTGGGAAAGGGGTAGTTTTGACAAACCTTCTGATTTGAGAAAACATTTTGGAAAAAAGTTTTGAAATTGTCCAAACATCCCATTACTATATTTTTGAAACAAAAATAGTTTGGTTTTTCAGTTGGAAATGCCTTTTCATTTTGAAATCTTAGTTAATTTATATTTTTAAAAAGTCTTGTATTATTGGGTCACAAAAGTTTTCAAGATTTCAACTTCGCAGCCCCAAAAATCACAAAAATTCTCCTGGGACAGGAAAACCATTTCATGTCCAATGCTAATAATAAATACTACTAATAATCATTACGATTACCAAGATGGTGATGATGATTATTGACAACTTAAATTGAATCTCTTTTTGTAAGAGTTATCCGTTTTACCAGAAAACAAGGCGGACAGACAATGTTGGGAGGTTGGTATGGTTTAGGAGGTTATTTATTGATTATCTTGTTTATCATGGCAGATCATCTGGGTAAGGAAGAGGGTATAATCTCTTATGGCTTTTATTTGTTAAGGTTTGTAATTGATTTTACTACATAAGCACTTAGAGCACAACTGGGTGGGTCAGACACATTTCGAACAGTGAACTAAATAATGAACAAAAATATATATATTTGTTCATTTTCGTATTTCCTGCTTTGGCCCAGTACCAGGAAGTTTGTCCTTCAGGCATTTTGGGCCCGGCCACAACTGGGAAGTAACAGAAATCTCACTCGAGCGCCATTTCCAGAGGTTCAGATGGATGGTTTATCCAAATAAATGGAAGGCTCACTGAGACAGATATGGCAATTTCCTTCAATATCCTTGAAAGACTTTTTTGTATTAAGTTAATGTATTATTGTGGGCTGGGATTGTATGTAACCTCTCTAGGGAGAAGATGTGACAGATATTACAACCCCATGCAGTATCTTAGGGGTCCAGAAACGAAATGTCTGGTTTACGTATGACTGTGTTCTACTCCATGAGGGTGGGCTGCCACAGCTCCTCCAGGGACTGAAAACCGTGGTGGTGATTAAGGCAAATCAGGCAGGGTGTAACCCCCGTGGAGAGGTACCATCTCCTGGGGAAACTCACATATTCTAGTTCTAACTAGATTCTCCAGAGACTAACAGACAAAATAAAGGACTTTTGAGTGAATAGTTTTGAGTTTAAACTGATTCAGGGCCTTTGTTCTTACCCAGTAAATAGACAGGCTTTCAGTGCGGGGGCAATTCTTGTGAAAGGGGTGGAAGGATTTGACCTTGATCATAAGACTGATGGGTGACCTCTGGGAATGTTTTTAGCATGAGAATAGGTTCTTTTATTGTTTTTTTTTTTTCATTGTTTTTAGTATTTCCTCTGTAACCTTAAGAATAAATGTGCTGACTGAGAAGAAGCTGTGTGGTACTTTTAACTGTGGGTACTTGTGCTGTTTACAGCTCTTGGAGAGACAGCAAAGCGCAGACACTGGCCCGTAGAGGCAGTCTGGCTTGCTGGGGATCACAGAGTAGGCAGGGAACTGTGCAGCCTTAAAACCCCACTCTGCAGGGAAGGAGCTAGAGGTCAGTGGGGGCAAAAGAACTTAACTGGCTTCAAGGCAGAGCTTGATAAGTTTATGGAGGGGATGGTAGGATGAGACCACCTACAATGGCATGTAACCCATCTGCAACTGCTAGCAGCAAATCTCTCCAATGGCTGGTGATGGGACACTAGATGGGGAGTTACTACAGAGAATTCTTTTCTAGGAGTCTGGCTGCTGGGTCACGACCATGCTCAGGGTCTAACTGATTGCTATATTTGGGGTCGGGAAGGAATTTCCCCCCAGTTCAGATTGGCAGAGACCCTGGAGGTTTTTTGCCTTCCTCTGCAGCACAGGGCATGCGTCACTTGCAGGTTTAAACTAGTGTAAATGGTGGATTTTCTGTCACTTGAAGCCTTTAAATCATGATTTGAGGACTTCAGTAACTCAGCCAGAGGTCAGGGGTCTATTACAGAAGTGGGTGGGTGAAGTTCTGTGACTGCAAGGTTCAGGAGGTCAGACTAGATGATCCCTTCTGGCCTTAAAGTCTATGAGTCTGTGAGACTTTCTCCAAGAGAGGTGACAGCTGGGGAGCTGGAAGCCTAAAGCAGGCCCTCCGTGGATCCCGGGGGGAGAACAGAGGTGCAGTTACCCTGAAACTCACCTTGTACAGAAACATAGCACTTCTCCATGATCTCTTCGCATCCCACAATCTAAAGAGAGTAGGGGCCAGGGCAACGTTTTGGTAGAAGACTGCCAAGAAAGAACGTGCTGCCTAAAAGATAGGGTGAAATCCTGGCTCTGTGGAGTTTTGCCATTGACTTTCATAGATTCAGACTTTCAGGTCAGAAGGGACCATTATGATAATCTAGTCTAACCTCCTGCACAACGCAGGCCACAGAACCTCACCCACCCACTCCTGTAATAGACCCCTGACCTATGACTGAGTTATTGAAGTCCTCAAATCATGGTTTAAAGACTTCAATGTACAGAGAATCCACCAGCAAGTGAGCTGTGCCCCATGCTACAGAGGAAGGTGAAAAACCCCCAGGGCCTCTGCCAATCTGCCCTTTCATGGATGCAGGATTTCATCCCAGAGGGGCACTCGTCCCTCTGAGTCAGTACAGAGCCAGTGATCTGTGCTGCTGGACATCTTTTAGACAAGGCATAAACTCAGAAGACTCGAGTACACATGGTCATGATAGATCCCAGGACACTTTGGCCAGGGCACCATGGTTAACATCCCTACTCTTACAAAATCCAATCGATTAATTAATTTCATCTGCTAAAAATCTCCTTCTTCTCCTTATGTCATTCCAGAATGATTTGATATTCTTCTTCACTTCCGTTCTGAAGGTCTTATGTATTGTTGTTTTGTGATGCAACACACTTGCCATATTCTACCCCAGAGATGGCTGTGTTTCAACAGTGGTGAAGTGAATCATGTATATATATATACACCTAGGGCTTAAAATAAATGGGGAGATAAAGGAGAGTGCAGCTGTCCCCAGGCGAATTTACTAGTGCAGTGAACGATCCTCCTTCTATCCCATTCTATTTTAATCCCTGTATATAGTTAATAAAACTCATTGGTATCCTTCCAGATGAAAGGTGCTATCTCACTGTAAGATATGATTAATTATTTTGTGGTTGCTGCTACATAGATCCTAATCTAAGCCTTCTGAACCATGGATCTTAGCACTACTGAGCTAATGGAAGGTTGTCCTAGGGGAAAAATTCTCTTCCACCAATTGTTATAAAACTCACCATGGACACAATTTTTATGTTATCTCGTTAAAAAAAATCGATTATATTTGAAGTATTTTTACAAACCACTTAATCGTCAAAAAAGAAAAAAAAAAGCCCCTGATAGAACCTGCATTGGATTCATCTGTGACCACGGAGCAAAACAATTCTCTGTCTTATGAAGATGAGGGATCAGTTGGAGAACAAATACATTTAATAAATATTTCCCCCTCCTTCTGCATTTGTTGAAATGGAACTGTGTCTCAGATTTTGATTTCATTTTCTTTATGGCAGAGTGCTCGAGTTGAAACATGAATTTGGAAACAAACATATATATATCTCCTGGATTTTGCTGGTTTTCTGGGTCTGAAGAGATCATTCTTGCCGACTGTCTCTTTTTAAAAGGGACAATCTATATTTTACAAGCAAAACACACACCATTTTTCCCACTCTGTTCCTCCAAATAGCTCTCTAAAGACAATGCATTTCTATGGAGTTAAAAAAAATTCTTATTTGTCTGCTTACATGGCCCTATTTATAACTTAGCAAGTATGAGAGATTCAACAGCATGTATTTTTCCCCTTTCCTCATTTTGCAGGATTTCATTTCAAGGGTTCACAGTAGGATCAATATGTAATATGTTGGGCTCTTGGGAGCTGTGCTCGTTTTCCTGGTTAAGAGAATGCATCCATGGTCTATTATACTTTGAGAAAAGATGCTCTCTAAGGCATAGAGAGCCCTTCTAAATCACAATACATTATTCTCTAACAAATCCAGATCTATCAAGGACTTCATGACTGTATCTCTGCTTCATTGTAGCAGTGAGGCTAGAACTCAGATCTTCTGCTCCAAAACGTCAAGTCTCTACTACATGAGCCAAAGGAGAGCCTTCAATTTGGCTTGTAAAGGCTTATTACAAACAGCTGTGCAGTTCTAGCCAAGAGATGGCAGAAGTAGCACATACACCCTAAGCAGCTCATTATAATGCTAAGAAATAATGCTTTGCTTATTTCTATATTGCCTTTAATCTCAAGGCTTCTGTGAGGTAAGTAAGGAATATGCCATAAGGAAAGGCCCAAGCTGCAGATTTTAGATCCAGGTTTCCAACCCTCATAAAATGTGGAGACTGTTTGGATCTGAGCTCTGTTACAAAGAGCTGCCTCAGCTGTGAAATACAGGGCTAGATTCTAAACCCCACCCACAAACTCGAGGAATTTCCCATGTTTAAATGATCCCAAAACTGCACTAGACTGAGGCGCTGTCTTCAGAAAACAGCTTCCTCCCAGCTTCTGAAAATCAGCAAGCCAGGAAAAGGCAAGACATTTGCATTTAGCCGGGAACTTTTGTTTTTGGATTGGAAAAAAAAAAAAAGTGTAAAGAGAAAAATCAATGTGTAAATGAGCTAATTAAGGCAGCAGCAGACTCAACAGAGAGAGCTGAGCCCCTCAGAGCTCCATTTGTGCGCTGCCTGTGCTTAGCTGGTTCCGGTTGTTGTTGCTCTAATTTTCCCCAGAAGGGCCCTTAGGTTTCAGAGCCGGGAGTCTGTTGCTGCTGCTGCCTGGAAGGAATGACGGGAGTAGATTTGGCAAAGGAAGCTCTAGGTTAAGAGAAGAAAGGAGAAGAGCACCTGAATGGTGCCTGAGCATTGACGACATTGAGGAGGGCTGGAAATCAGGTTTAGGATTAATTAGAACAAACTTGTACAGACAGAAGCTGGTCCTCCCCCACATCGCTGCTCCAGGCCTGCTTCTGCCAGGATGCTTATGGGAATTTGCCAGCCAGGCTGCCATTGGGCAGAGGCCACAGAAACAGAGGCGCTTCCAGCCACTCCCTACCCCAGGTGGGGGGGTCACATTCAAGTAGCTGCCGCTGTGGTCCCTCTTTTAAAGGATCTCCCTGCACCAGCAGACAGAAGTTGTCGCACCAGTACAGTGCCAGCCTGTCTGACCTTCCCTTTACAGCTCGGAGGAAATGGGGGGCACACCTATCCTGGCCCTCTTCCCCCTCTTCTCTGCACTGGGGATAGGGCCTGGTGTGCTAGCATGGTTCTGGCCCTCCCCAGCCCCGCTAAGCAGGTGTGTGTGGGAATATTTAGGGTGGACAAATTGCCAGCACTCGCCATGATTACCAGCTGGCAAAGGCTAGGTGAGGGGCAGGGGGAACTGCTGATATTCATTCTACTTATTTATTAATTATAACACAACTGATAAAAGTTAGAACAATAAACCCCCGACTCAAAACTCCAGCTGGCCTAAGTCAACGGTAGGTTCCTTCTTGCGGTTTCCCTCCCTCTCATGATCCTTTCTATTATTTTCTCCATCTGCTTGTCATTTCTTGCCCGAACCTAGACTCAAAGCTCTTTAGGCCAAGGTTTGTCTTTTTACTGTGTGTCTGTACAGCACCTAGCACAATGGGACCTCAATGCTGACTGGTCCTCAAGGTGCTCCTCTAATGCAGCAGAATAAATAACAGTGCCCTGAAACAGCTTCATGTAACCTCACAGGACTGGCAGAGTGAGTGAGTGAGTGAGAGTGGAGGGTAAGTGCTTGCTGAATCCTAGCATGTGGTGGGGAGACAATAAGGACCTAAAGCAGGGACCGTAGGTGATGCCTCCCATATAGACAAAATACTATTCAGGATGGCTCCTGATTTACTTGTTGCACCTACTACCCCATGTCTTGGGAAAGGAGCGCAGACACCACAGTGATGAACAGAATAGTATAGAAGGGGATCAGCAAACTCCTTCTACTAAAATTCAATTTTCAGTTTAGCAACAGCTTTAAATGGGCAGCCTCATCTGTGGGCTCCTGTGATCTGGATAGGAGGCCTTTTAGACCTTCAGAAATCCTAGATCTTCAATCCCCCTGATTCCTCTGTCTGTGGTACCTCGTGCCCTTTCTCTCATCTTCTGCTTGAGTTCAATTCACCTGCTCACTATGACTCTTTTTTCAGTGCTGCTAAGCCCCGGCAGGCATTTCAGGAACAGACAAACAGATCATGAGTGAAATCCAAGTATATCAGTAAATCATTAACAGACTCCAGAAGTGATTTTCTGGTATGAACCGGGGATGTGTGCGCGTCTGGGCACACATCTGCTGCAACAACAACAACAACAACAACAAAATCTGTTTCTTTACTCTATGGAGGACTTTCAGTTCTTGACCCAGAGCAATATCTGGGCTGAGGGAGGGAGGGAGGGAGGGAAGGAGCTGAATATAGGACACAGTTTCCGCAGTGTTCAATAAGACAAATATAAAATCAAACATCACTTATTCCACAGAGCAGCGGGATCTATAGAAGGTGGGCTGGCAAGGTTGCACTGATTTTAAATATACACTGAACATGTCAGTGCTTCACACCTCTGCCTGGCACATGAAATGTCCTTCTGTGTGTGTGTGTGTGTGTATTTGTCTGGGGGTGGGGGACAGGAATCTTAAAATAACTCAAAAAATGACCCCTGCAACATAGGCTCTGTTGGCAATCTCTGTTCACAATAGGCTGTGGGCTAAAATCATGTGAGTTATACTGTCTTATCCTTAACACAGGCAGCAGAGGAGAGACACATGCTTTATTGTGGGTCAGGGCCAGGAATTTTTAATGCCCAGAGCTTGTAGGCAGAAAGCTCAAGTCCTTGGCACAGAACTAAACTCTGGAGTCTTCACAGCACCTGCAGGAGTGTTCTGCTTAACCTACTTGCAATTTTTTTTCACTTGTCACCTGAGAAGTTACACTTCTGTGTGGTAGCAGAATCCTGGCTCTGTTAAATGGCCTCTCTGGTTTAGAACTTCATTAATTAGCATCTTTTAAATGTTTGGGTAATTTTCATTTCTCCTTTTCCAAGCCATTTCCCCAAGCCCTCATTTTAATAAAGCTAGTGCTCATGAACATTTGACTATGAAAGCCCTTGGTTACAGACAGACGAAAGATGAATTTTAAAAGACAGCAGATCAAGGATTACTTAAATGGCTAGTGTAATGTTTGGGTTGTTTTCTTTTTTTTAATGAATCTGTGGTACTTTTAAGATAAAATATTGTCTTACAGGCATTTTGTGTGTGTGGGCTTGAAATAAGCATTATTAGGAGGCTGCTGTATCTGTCAGCAGGGCAGTGACATCAGATGAACCTCTGGGAAGCTCAATATAGTGGAGTATGTTTAACTGTGGATGGCAATTTACTTCAAATCACAGTAGTAAGAAATCTATGTATTCTTTATAATGGCATGCCCAGCATTTCAGGTGTTAAAGGTGAACTGAAATGCCTTTTAGGAAGAAAATTAACTAATTAAAAAACTTTTTAAAAAAATCCCCTAGTGGTAACAGGATTCTGTGCAGGATTGAAGCCCTTGGGTACTGTGGTAATGCTGCTGTATACAATGTGATAGCTAGCAAGCAAGCAAGCAAGCTAGCCAGAACAACAGCCCAGAACACTTGTCCCCAGGACAGGTTCATCATGGGTACAGTGGTACAGGTTCCCCCCGCACTGCCCTGCCAATGTCTCTGAACTCTGGCCTGGAAGAACAAGAGGGCAGTTTGATTTGCAAAGTCTGTCCAGTCCTTGGCTTCTCTGTGGAGGCTGCCAACAAAAGGCGCTAGTGTGATGGTGATTTTTGTCATGTTGACATATTATTGTCTGCTGGGAACAGGATATAGAGCCACCAGTTATGTCACACAGACTAAAGGGCAGGCATCAGGTAATGATTTCACTCATTCACGACATTATCATGTTTGATACTTAGTGATCAGTGTGGTCTTTAGCTAGGTAGCTCCAGGCAAGATTTACACTAACGTCCTCCCAGGCTCTATATCTCATGAGTCAGAAAGTCGCCCATAAATATACATTTTCAGAAAGTAGCTGCGAATCAGTTCCTCCTCTGCTCACCTGCCAAGACCTGTGCTCAGGGCTCTGTGTGTTCATTGGGAAGAACTGACGCCATCACTAAACCTAAAAGCAACATTAGGAATTCTTGGAAAGCAGGTCCCCTCTCTAGTTTGTTTCACATGCTGGTGATGTCATCAGCCCTGCTGGAACCTTGGACTTGTATAAAGTAGCATCTTTGTTTATGTATAAGTCAGTGACAGATTCAGCTAATAATTTAATTCTTACACCATTTTCTTTTTCCTTTTTTATTTTTTTAAATAAGTCTTTCTAGGAGCACTGAGACCCTGCAGTTCTGTAGACAGAGGTCTCTCATGTGCAGGTGCGGCAGTGCTGTGTGACAAGAAGTCACGTTGTGCAGAGACAGACACAATCACTGAGATAAATGACACACCATGAGCTGTGGGTCTGAGACTTAGACTCTGCAGTTAAAATGTAAGCCTCTGGCATTTGAACAAAAGGAGAACATCCTTAGCTAACACCAGTAGCCTCTTTTTAGGACAACACGGCTCATTTGCTCATATATACAAGCCCAGTACCTGGCAGCTGAGAGAGAATCTCAGCAAAAACAAATGCATATGATCTTAGGCCTAGATCCTACAGCTGGATCCGTGTGGGTGGACCCGTGTGTCTGTGTGGAGTCCCACTAAAGTCCGGAGATCTGTCTGGAATCAAGAGTCTGTCCGTGTGGATCCAATTGTAAGGTTGGGGCTCATATTAGCATTAGACATGGCCAGAACTGTAAAGTTCAGATCTGGCTTTGAATTTTCCCCAGTCCTGGGGATGGTCTGGGTTCATCTCTTCTACAGATAGTGGCATGAATCTAAATCAGCTGATGTAGAAACCAATTCAGACTTGGTGTATGTGGAAACCAAATGAAGTCAATGGAGTTGCACCTGTCTGTAACAGGTGTGAAATTGTATCAGCATTATTTTGGAGAAATCTACTTTATAGAAGGGGAAACCTGGCTTATATGTTGGCAGCTCATCAACTCAAGCACTGCACAACAGTGAAGAATGGTGAGATACAAGTGAATTATGAGACACAGGCTGTCAGCACTCTCCTCACCTCCCAGTTACATATGAGTTTTTGCAACTCCTTCCCTTACAGATTGCCATTTCCATTTGGTGTCTGACTTGCAGGATATGTCCCTCCTAATCTTCGGCACTGGATGGTCTTTTAATTCTCTCATATTTCATTTATGATTAAAGATGAGAATTTTGGTTTTAAATCCTGCAAATCTCTGTCCTGTCTACACCTATTTTGCAATGGCATTTTTTTTTTTTTTGAGGAAAAAAAAAAGCCTCGTGATTTTAAATGCTTAACGTCAAATATTTGGCATTTTCAGCTCCGATATCTTATTTCTCTGGCATCCAGTAAAATAATTTCCTAGGAGTAGGTACCCATTCTAGATAAGAATATTTTTCATCTGGCAAATGCATAATCGGTGAAAAAGACTGGTTGTGAGGGCAGAATAAAACTCAGCTTTGGACCTTCTTGGCATAGGATGAAAACATCTTTTCATGATTCCAGAGCACATGGAGGAGAGTGAGTCTTTTTTTCTTGTAGTAATTGCATTTTTAGTCACAATTGGCTGTTATCTCCACATTTCCCACAGGTGGGGATATTGGATTCCACTGAGGGTTTGATGTAGCTGTTCATCTCTCACATCCCTTTGTGATATGAAATGCTAGTGTGCTGTGTAATCAACAGGTCTTTCTAATGAACACGCAAACACAGACGGCAATATGTTTACTCAACTTTTTGTGCAGTTTTGGAATTTGCGTTAAAGGGGAACCACAGAAATTTTAAAGGGACCCTGCTGAGATAAAAATCATGGATAAATTCTCCTCTCAGTTATTCCCGTGGGCACTGATCCAAAGGCCATTGAATCAACCAAAGTGTTTCGAATGAGATAAATAGCCCTCAGAATCCATTTAACATCCTACAGCTCAAACAGATTTTAACCAATGTGCCATTCAGAACATCTCTTATAATTAGGATGGAAATAATCAACTCTAACTCTAATATAGACTCATTTGATTTTTACTATGGGCTCTGATGGTTTACTCGGCTCAGCTGGTGAAACTAGATTGGTCAGTTTCATTGTTGTTTTTAGGAGGTGCCATTGGTTGGCCACCCTCTGCATGGCCCTGCAAGCGTCCCCTGCTTCCCCCTTTAAGGAACTTCTTCAATAACTCACAGACCCCTTTGTCTATTCACAGCCCTTCTCATGCTGTGGTTCATTAAATTAACAGACATTCAAAATAAAAGTGCTCACATCCCTCTGTTTACCCTTCACTCCCAGGTCTGTCCTGCCTGTTTTCTCACTTGCCTATAGTCTTATTCCCAAATCCCAGGTTTCTCTGCTGGAGCCTACCCACTTCCAGCAGCCTGTGTACTCACTGTGGTGTCCCTGAACTTCGCTTCCTACCCCCCACAGCCCATCTCATAAGGGCTCCTTATAGGGAAATCAGCTGATTCCTGCTCTGGTATGCCTCCTTACTAACTAGGGTTGGCTGGCCCCAGGCTTCTAGTCTTTAATAAGGGGACAGCCACCCTGTTACAGGCAGTTTAACTTTCTGATTTGTAGTCATGCACTAACATGCTGATACTTTGGTTGAGTTTTCTCACGGCAGGGGGTGGTAGGTGCAATCGAAACATTTTGATAAAATATTACATCTTACACTGTTACTCATTTTACATTTCCTAACTTTTCTTTTGTTTTGCAGAATATAATCGCTGAGTCTAAACGAGGTTACCAGCATCCTCTTATAAACAGATGAACTGTTTTAGATCCCAAATGAGTGGCAGAGTCTATGGGCAGCCTTAAAACCATGCAACACATTTTATATTCTAATACCAAATAGCGGATGCCTTTCTTCTTTCATTCACCTAACAAGCCTTGAATTCAAGATTCTTATTTCTTCTGCTGGGGTTGGTGAATATCACACACACACCAGGAGGAGGACAGGAAGTCAGCTTGGCTGCAGAGCAAGATACCAGCCCGCTTCCCTTTCTCTCTTTGGACTTTGTCTCTTGGGACAAGAGGGGTGGATAGGAGACAAGTGCAGGGTGGCTAGTTCTAACCACTGCACAGTACTTGCAAGGTCGCATCCACTGGAAACTGTGATAAGTGCATGGCAATGCTACTATTTTATCCCTGTGATAACCCTGCTAAAATCTCCTTCCAGCACTTTTCTCTTTAGACCCTATTGTGAAAAGGAGAAAGGGGCAAAAGAGGAAGCATGAGGCAGATTTCCCTGGTCCATATCCTCTCAAGAACTCGAGATAAGGGAACCATTAACCCACCCTCCCCTAAACACTGGGGGCCTGATAAAATGTGTCACAGACCCCAGGTTGAGTTCTGCAAAACCAAAACCACCCCTTTTTTTACCTTTCCCTACCCTGAGTTGATCCCAATAACTTAAGGATACATGAAATTGGTGGCCCTGCCATTGAGTGATGTTCATAAATAAACACAGTGAGGGCCAAGAAGTCACAAAGTCTCCGCTTCGTTGATGGAATGAACAGAACATCATTGGTACCACATTATCTCCTTCAGGCAGCCCTTAGAGAAGGAAGGAACTGTGATGTTGGTGCTTTCATTTCTTCAGAGTAGAGACCAATCTTCTTGTCAAGATTCTTAACCTGATGTGTTTTCAATGCAGTTATTTATAATGAAAGGCTTGGGCCCACTACCATTTACCTGCCAAAAGTTAATGTTAATGCTCCAGCAGTTTGGAGAGGAAATGAAACCCCAGGATGTTTCTGAAATCTGGGAGACAATTAACGTGATTTACATCCCTGGCATTACGGGGAACTAAAATTTCATATGCTCCCTTGAAACATTATTGTGGGGTGAGGGTTGGAAAAACCGCATTACCTTAGTGAAATATATCAGTCAGCCTGTTTATAAATTACACAGCTGCTAAAAAGGATGGAAAGCCAATAACTGAACGAAAGGATATTGGATCACACCGCAACAGAACACATTTTTATAGACACTCAAATCACTGAGTTAATGCTTTTTGTTTGAAAATTGCTACTTTGCATGGTCAAGAAACATCCTTGATACATTTATTGGCGGCATTAAGGCTCAAGTGATAGTAAGAAAAGTGGGATGGCATCGCATGCCAGGAAATGAAACGGACTTGGAGTATCATTGTGAAGCGAGAAATATTTTCCACAGTATTTATCAAAATGCAGCATGAATGGGATGCAGATGTGACTTGTGATCAGATGTAAGTTGTAGGTTCATCTCAGGGAAAAGGTAAATATGAAATATTTGGTAGGACAGGGGGCAGTAGCTGCACAAGCTATTCACCTCTGAATGATGGGGTCCCAACTTCAATCAAGTCATGTGTGGAAAAATTAGTGTAGCTGGGAAGAGAACAGTAATGCAGTTTCGTGGAAGATTATGAGCTTTTGGAAGTTGGTTTTGTTCTGATCTGGGATGAAAACCAACATTTTAAAAATTCTCTGTCAAAGATAATTTCTGGGAACACAGCTCTGGGGCAAATTGGGGCTCTGAGGCAAAACCCCTCGGAGTTCTGGATGCCTGGACTGCCAATGAACTGCAAACCTGGGAACTTGGGAACCTGGCTTCCAGTGGCCTGCCAAAGAGCCGGATGGGTGAGCTGGCAGGAAACGAAGTTGGTGTCTGGTGGATTTTTGTTAAAATTCAAACCATCTTGGCCAAACGTTTTGATGTTGACAAATCAGCAAATCACGACAAAACATGTTTTGTCGAAATTTTTCTGACTAGCTCCAAAAATGAGTGTGATGGTCGCTTCGCTGAGAACTCACTCATCCATATCACAGAACCGCTGCAGATCAAGGAGGACTGATGTGCACTGGGTACATGGGCTCTAGGGATCAGAGGGCCTACAGGGTGAATCAACACTTTGGTTGGTGGAAAAGGACTGGAAAAACATGGGGTAATGGAGGTCAGAAGTGAGGTGCATTAGTGAAACCAGGGGCAGGGGGATCTTTCACAGGTGCCCATAGTATTCAACCCTCTAGCCAGTACTATGGCTATTTTATTTACATCTTTGCTATGTTTACCTACAATTTCTTAAAATAAAATTTAACATCAAGTATAGTTACACTGTGAAACTCCCTTCCGGCAAAGACAGCATTTCATTTCACACTGATGAGTCACTATGGACATTATCCACGTTATATCAAGCCATGACTCAACACTGCTGGAGCCTCAGAACTCAATTATTTATTAATTAGCTTTTACCAGGGTAGCCTCAAGAGATGCTACTTCTTGTTACGAAGGCTGGGAGAGAAGTAAAAAAAAAAGTACGCATGCAGTTGCAAATAATTAATTAGAACTACTATAAACATACTGGCAAACGTAACAGAAGAAGCAGCTGCACTTATAATCCTGGAGGTCACTAATGTTTAACTGGTAGAATAATAGGGAAAGGAATCCTTAGATATTTTCTTAGCTCAAAAGGGTGAGTTCACAACACCTTTATTTGTAGAATCATAATATTGGTTGTTCACCCTGGTGTGACAGACTGAAAATATCCTGCAATATCCTGGACAAACCTTATGGAATTAAGATAAACTTTATTGCATTAAATTAAACCTTATTGAATTAGTTTAATGCCTGTGGGGTCCTTTGTATTAAAAATGCAATTGTGTATGTGTGTGTTATTGTGGAAATGTATGGAACTCCTGTAGGCGGAGGGGATAGCTAATGTAATTCTTCTGGTTATCAGCCCATTGAAGCCATGCCTTGGAGAAGTTCGCATGTACTAGTTCAATCTGGATTTTCCAGGGACCATCAGACAAAGAGAGGAATTTTGGAAAAAGAGCCTGGTTTTAAAGAGGTTCAGGGCCTTCTTCCTGATTCAGCAAATGGACAGGACCCTTGATCTACATAGGGCCCCAATCCTTAGGGAAGGTTCCTGACCCATAACTGTGGGATTAGCTATTGGGTAGTCATTCTTTTCCTGCTTCAAATGTTTCATACGTTCATTCAGAAAGCAGGGAGGAAACCATGTGACTCAGACCACCCATTGCACATCCTAAATAGAAAAGAGTTTAAGGGGATGTTTAAATTGCAATCACGGGACATAACTGCAGCTCATGATGACACGCCTGACCTAGCTTTCATCTACCTACCTCAGGTACCAGAGCAATGAAGTGCAGCAGCAGGGTGTCAGCATGGACTAGCCAGCTGAGTAATTACCCGAGGTTCCAGGCAGGCTTGCCCGTGCTGAAGCCTGTACACAACTTCTCTGCTACCAGTACCCATTATTGCAGTGGAGATATACCCTAAGTAAAACATTCACAAAACCCCATTGGCTGAAATTTGTTCACAAAACCCATTTGATAAATCCTACAAAAGATAACTTGATTCACAGACTTCACCATCCATTTGCAGATAGCATCACATTCTTAATGAATAATCTCTGGTAACACCTAATTCAGCCAGCAATACTGGCACGTGAGGACAGAATCAAGTGCGCATTTGTGTCCCAAACAAGTACAAGGCTGATAGTGCAGCCGTGTTGAGAGACTGGATCAAGTTTTGCCATCGGAATTTTTCACCGAAGTCTCCTGTCCCTTCTGATGAGTTTGACTGACATTCGTGGAGTATGATGCCACCATGGTGCCAGCGTATTCACTGTGGGGAGGCCATGAGACGCGTGGCCGGAGCCTTTCTGAACAGAAGGCTTTCCACTTTTAGAAGGTATGTAAGAGGAAGGCTCAGGCCCGCTAGATAGATATCACACTCCATGAGCTGATGAACTGTGGAATCAAGCAGGCAAGTAAAATGAAAATTGTTTTACAAAATGTCATCAAACGCCAAAAATAAAAATAAAATGAAAATCCCCTCAACCCCAAACACAATATAAAGCGAATCTGCAGCAAGTGGCAAGAAGCCAAGCAAATATAAGGAACAAATCTCGGAAACGATGAAAAGTAACAGCTCTGACCAAAAACAACCATTAAATGTTAAATGCTGCACTTGTAACTGACAACACCAGCAACTTTAAAGGGCTGTTTTACTAGCATGTGTCGGCCTGTGTGGGGAATTGTTAGGCTCTCAGAGGGATGAGTGTAAATGTATATGTATATTTTAGCATGGTTTTTTTCTCATGTTTCTTTACAACTCCGAGGTGATGGGAAGAAGAAATCTAGGGCCAAATTAATTCAAGTCAATGAAGTTGTACCCACTTGCACTGGATCTGAATTTGGCCCTTAGTGACTAAAGGAGACATTGACTAAAAGGTGCTGTGTGGGTCCATTTGGATGTGCATAAAGAGGTGCTGAGCAAAGCACTTTGGAGTTGCAAACCCCAGGCACAAAATCTCTCTTTTGTCGTCTTTATTGTTCGAATGCTTGCGATGTTTGGTTTTCCCTTCCCTCTCCTGAAGTTATAGGGTCAGACTAATTGAAGTCAATGCTGTGCCACCTACTTACACCAGACCTGAATTTGGCTCAGAACCCATCACAGCTGGCTCCCGCTGAAATCACAGAGAGAGAATGGTGACCGGAGGAGGCGAATAGTGCAGGGAAAGGTTCGCTAATAGCTGTGAATTCTGAATGGCACTTCAATTCATTCCCCATCACACTCTCTCTAATTCACTTTGCAGAAACATGATGTACCATTATCCACATATGCAGAGATGCAACTGTCATCAATTGGGATCAATAACTGTCTCTCTAGCTTAGGTACATCTATCGTCCCGATTACCATGGCACCCAGGCACCCCACAGCTGTTAATGTGTTTATCCTCGCATGCCTCTGTTTGCTGAGTAAATGCTATAATCCCCATTTTACAAATGGGGAAACTGAGGCAGAGAGCGATGACGTGAATTGCCCAAGGTATATAGTGTCATCGTGGGGACTCCCATAAATTCCAGGCCTGCCCCTCCACTGCCCTGCAGCTTGTGTTGTCACTTACACCTGCCAAGAGTCAGAGCATAATGCCGCTAAAACAACCCTCCTGCTTGTTTCCTGCTTGGCTAAACAAGGGGCCAAGTCTGCAAGCTCTTCCATGAACTACCCTGTGCTATATAAGCCTCCTCTATTGTTCAGAGTCTACTCAGAGGAGGGCAGGATCAGGGTCCAAGCGACCCGTGTCTTCTGCCCTTCTCCTTGGTACACTACCACAATAGCTCCAAAATCCTTGCCCTTTTGTCTCTTTAGTAGCCACTACTGACTCATGTCAGTACATGCCCAGACTTTTCCCTTTTGTAAGGGCCTTGTGGGAATGGCTCCTGGCACCTCCTTCATTCCTCTCACCAGCCAGGCTCTCCTGTAATCATATTTAGTGCTGCAAGATTAACCTGTCATTAAAAATATAATTGCTCTTCCGTTTCCACTCGTTCCTTAAACAGACATTGAGCAGCGGTCCAAAGCCCTCACAGGAACTTTGCTGCAAAGTCTCTGGCAACAAAAAGCTTATTATTTGCAAAAGAGGGGATCCTAATTGGAATACGATGGAGAGAAAATAGAGAACGCCCATAATCTCCTTCCAAAATGATAGCGCATGTGGCATAATGGATATGAACATGTCATGTGTATGAAATGGAGAAGTTTGACACGTACAGTACATGGGCCAATGCGCTCATCCTCACCCAGTCAAGTGCCTCCCTCCAATACAGCCACAAATGCACCACTCATAACTTATCCATACCCACCGCACACAAAACTATTCACCATCACACCCTTGTACTGGCTCACCTGCATGCCACACAGAAACACACACCTGCCTCTCCCCACTCACTACAGACAAACGTTACTGGCACATTGCCACTCGCATACACGCCTTCATCTGCACCCACACGGTGGGGCAAATTCCAGCCCCATGGACGTGGGGGCAGCTCGGCTGAAGTTAATGCAGCTGCACTTGCTTCCTGCAGGCCCGAATTTGGGACGTTGTCCTGAGGCACCACGCAGGGGAGTTATTTCACCCCTGTTAGTATTATAGTGTGGCAACACTTCATGATAGTTTTAGGACCAGATTATTAACCCCCTGGTGAGCAGTTACTCAGTTCCCATTGAAGACAATGGAACGACTCATGTGAGCAAAGGGTTCCAAGAGCTCCCAATCTGGCCTTTCATTTTTCAGTATTAATAGCCCAGAAGTGTCAGTGTTCCCCTTGAAGGCCTCAGTGGAGATGCTGTTGCCCATAGTCTCCACATATTATTTAAATATTCATTCCCCGCACTGTAACTACAGAGTATAAGGCTTTGTAGGAAAATTACCTGTCCCTTAAGTATTGCCATTACCCACTCCTACAGATTTCTTGGTAATTTAACTTCACAAAGCTGAAAAAGAATTACCCTGGACCCTGCACCAAGGTTTAATGGGCAGAAGTATTCTTGTATTTACTGGATCATTATCCTGCTAATACCTTGCTGCCATGCACTTATTTTGGAATTAAACTGTTAACACAGTTACCGGGTGAAAGTGGAGATTTCCCCTGGTACTAATTGGAGTGAAGAAGGGATAATTTCAAGTATTTTCTTCTTAAGTAATGCATCTACCATAGCTATCTCAACATTTCTATAGAGTGAAGTTGGACTGGCTGCCTTGAAGAAATGAAGAGAGAGAGGGAGATCAGTTAAGAGAAAGTCACAGGTCTGGGTCTTAGGACAGCTGCATTCAGTTCTTGTCACACACTCCTTGTGTGACCTTAAGAAGTCACTTAATCTCTCTGTGCTTCAGCTCCCTCTTGGTAAAATAGGGATAATAATGCTTCTTTTCTCCCACCCTTTTTCTGTCTCGTCTATTTAGATCTCAAGCTCCGAAGGAAAGTCATTTTCTCCTCCTGTGTGTTTATACAGCACCTATCACAGTGAGACACCAATCTCTGCTGAGGTGCCTAGAAACTACCATAGCATAAATAAGAACAGAAATTGCATTCCTGAGAGTTTTGAGTCAGACCCACTACCATCTGTTCATGACCCTTGTAAAAGTCACTAGGGGATCAAAATATTGGGACCATTGCTTCTTTTCTTTGGGCTTGGAGAGACATGGTGCAGACAAAATATGCCTCCTAAAATGGTGATTTTGGCATCTCTGTCTGAGTTTCATACTTCAACAAATCACTGGGCATCTAGGACTTCACAGTTGTCACTGTGCTACACATGATGGTTGCTCAGAACTTGACCTCAATACACTGCACTAAGTCACAGGCCCCCACTATTTGAACTAAAGAAGAGTTAATAGCAGTATAGGGTATATGACACATAGAGGAGCAGTTTCAATTTCATCCAGTAGAGATCAGTGGCACACATGTTAGCATGTTCACTGCAAGACTTTCGGGATTGATTTCTCTCATTCCACACCCAGAACAGATGGTACAGATTTCCCTCTGCGCTGGCATTCAGACCCATAATCCCAGAAAGACAGCCTAGAATAGTGTGCGAACACACACAGCAATCACAGCATAGAAGATCACTTCCAACCATATCGATTCAGGGCAACATCCATCCAGAGAACAACAATAGCTGAACAGCCTGTCTGGAAGAGTGTGTGCTACACCGAGGGTGCATGGGGCTATTGCCATGGAAACTATATCCCCAATGGCTTCGCTTTGGGCTTCTCTTCCTTGTGATAATTTCCTGTCTACCCACCCCCATTTCACCACTTTAGACCTATGCCATTCCAGCCTGATCTTTTCTTGTCCTCACTCAAACTGTGGGTACTGGCTCAGCCTGGGAAGCCAGGGTGGTGAGGTAGAAATAATACCAATGAGCTGAGCAAAATAAGGGAGGCTGAAAGCAAAGGAAGAGTATATATCCCATGAGCTAGGGCAGGATCTGGAGATGTTTGGGGCAAGTCATGGCTGACTCCCACAGTTTCATTTGGTCCATGAAAGCCAGCTGCCGGGCTGCCATACATGAAGGTAAATCGTTCTCTTTGGCTGTCCAGCCCACAGAGCAGCATTACCGGACAACTCCATGCAGAGCCTCATGGGAGGAACATAACCCTTACCTTTAGTTCAGAAGCCATGATGGTACAGGAGCAAGTGTCTCATTATCAGCAGGATATGGTGGTTTGGAGGGGTTCGATGAAGACTTCCTAGCATGACTGTTATACTCCTGAGCAATGGGTACAAGCTCCTGGTACATCCAGATTAGAAAGCATCACTCTGTAGTCCTTGGATTCCTGGAAGATTCAGACACCCAAATACTTCTGGAGTTTCATTCTAGGGTAACTGTTTCCTGGGAATGAGAAGGAAAATGTAAGGTACTTGCCCCTTTTGTGCTGGGCAGGTATGTATTCTCCGATTAAACGTCTTTGGATTAAAGACAACTTTAGTTTTGCTTTATAAAATAAGTGCAGAAGCTCAGCCTTTCTTTCCTATTCCTGAACCGAAGAGCCACTGGAACGAAGCCCATGCCTGGACAGTGCCACGCAGGGGATGTCTAAGGGTGCATGGCAGCGCTATTCAGCAGTTCAAGGCGGGACATCGTATCAGCAGGAAATGGTAGTGAGGAACTGAGTTAAGCAGAATGTTTTTACCCAGCATGCAGTTCAACCAGGATATTGAAATGAACATGGCAGCTGTTGGGAACAGGTGCCAGGAGATCATCAGCAATAGAAGGGTCAAGTTTTTAAGCCTCATCTGAAGGAAGCATTCAATGCTTCCCCACACTTTTCAAGATTCACTCACATTAATCCTGTTTCCAAAGCGTAGGGCTGGATAATTGTACCACAGAGGCGCATCGCAGAGAATGCTACAAGGGTTTATTTTGTAACATTGTAGCTGAGATGACCTGAAACTTTTAGCCTGCTTATTGTCAGCTCTCTAGAACTGCTTCCTGCAGACACTCCAGGCTGGACAGATTTGTTTCCAGCGTAACCGGATTTACCTGGCTGCTGTGGTTTCTATAGACACCATTTCTGGGGAGTATTGTTCTGCAAGGCGAGGCAGCAAGCTGGCTTTACAGCCCTCTTCTGCATAATGCCTTTGCTTGAGCCTTAACAGACTGTTATTAAGACAGAGAAATTAAAGGGAAGGAATGCAATGCGGTTATTTTCACAGCAACTGTAATGTACCAGATCGATATCTCGCTGCTTGTTTTTACACCAATCTTTATTGTTTTTGACAGATCTCTTACTGCATTAAGTACTTTGTATTTCAGCGTTATCTGTGCAGCCTGTGACAGGTCAGCTGGTTTCACTGGGATTATTTTACAGTGGGTTGGAGGCATAATGGTTTATTTTGGGCACATTGATGCACAAGATTTGTAGCAACCCATGAGCCCTATAATTTACCACAGAGGTTTGGGTAGGTAGTGTTCCTCAAGGGACACGTTCCAGGTGCTACAAGATAAACCAGTTCCATTGTCTACATTGTGTATCTGTGTGTTTGATTTCTTCTTCGATTTGTGGGGACAGGGGAAGTGACATGCTGCAGAAGGGGGGCAGACTAGCAGCACTGGAGACTGGAGCACTCTCTCCAGGACTGGTACAATACAGACAGTTGCAGTTCAAGCTTTCTACACTCTGTCCACAACTCCAACAACATTCTTTGCACTTGATCTGCGTGCCCGCCTCTCAGAGGGAGAAGAAGGTCGTTCACTCTCTGTGGCCCAAGGAGCCTGTGGCTTCTATGCAGAGACTACTGGCCAGGAACAGAAATTGTGGTGATGGCTGTTTTTAGCGACTCAGATTCCTGTCCAATAGGAGCTGTGCTAAGATCCACCAAAAGCCACCTGATGTCACTGATCCACATTCACTACTGACCTCACCGAGAGTTGAACTGATGACTAGAGCAAATCCCATGAACTAGCCAGTCCTCTCAATTATTTTTTAAGTATTATTGCTCATTGTTTGTCTTGGGGTGACTCCTAGGAGCGCCAGAAAAGGCACAGGACTCCATTGTTCTAGGCACTGTATAAACACACAAGAAAAAGGTGGTCTGTGCCCCAAAGATACTACAATGTAAGCCAAACTACAGCTTTATTTCTAGTCCTATTAAACACCCTTTTGCTTTAAAAACACCTTCCTAATTGTTGGGCCTAAAATAAGCTGACAAGGTCTTTTCAAGATCATTTTATAGGGCTATAACAGGTTTATATGATTACATTGACCTAAAATCATTTTGTGTTGAGTTTCACTTTAGTTGAAGCAATAATTACATTTAGCCTGTTTTATAAACATAGTTATAAGAATTAAAAAAACAAACAAACCCAAAACCGTAGACCAGAATCAGATGATGCAGCAAAGGCTCTTGGAAGCACATATTCTTCACTCACACAAACATTTCAACGGAGTTAGGCTTTGAGCCCCGTCAGGATGAACCTGTGCTTGCAACAATCCTGTCTGAGCACAGTTGTTGCTAGCAGAGTTATAGCCCAGTTTCCTTTGAAGCTAATGGGGCTTGCCAATTTACAGCAGCTGAGAAGCTAGTCCCCTGTGCAAAACAATCAAGGAAACGGTGCTATGCCACTGCTAGCGAAAAATGTGCCTACCCGTGATTGTTGCAAGCACAGGTTCACCCTTACAGGGGTCAGAGCCCGGCCCTGTGGAAGTGTTTGAGAAACTGGAGAATATGTGATCCTCAGAGCCCTTGCCACATCATTTGAGGAGATTGGCAAGATGACTTGAAGGAGACTTGAAGGCAGGGTTTAACAGGCAATTGGAGTCACAGGCTGAGTTCCTTCATGTTCATTAAGTGGATTTATAAAAACATCTGCCATGTGGGTCTGAGCGAGCATCCTTGCTGTGACAGAGATTGCTGGGACTGTAAAGAAGCTGGGAACTGGAGCAATGGGGGTCAATGTCACGTCCTGATTCAGCTTGGCAATTGAGAGCTGATCCCTTTCCTAAAATGCAGAGACAAGAATTCTGGGGAGCAGGGACGGAGCTGTTTCTCTATTGTCTCCTAGCCCAGGCAATTTACTTTATGTACACAAGCACTGCAGTGAAGTGCATCATGGCAGAGAGACTGCTGCAGTCTGATGAACCTTTGGATTATACAACTGATGCCAGCCTGATAGATTTTGTTCAGACCTGAGTTCAAGGGGCAACTCTCGCTGAATGATGTGGACAGCTGCTTTTAGGACTTGATCTGGGAATGCACTCAGTACCTTCAACTCCTTTTAAGGTCAGTGGGAGTTGATAATGCTGAGGCACCTCACAGGAGGTCCTAGGCACCTTTCAAGATCAGACCCTCAGTGAATAAAGGATACATGTATGTTACCACAGCTTACTATAAGAAAACTGAAATATACAAAATAATCAGGGCTGCCTCCCCTTGTTTAATTTGAAACAGCAAAGAGCAAGGGTGTTGGCAAGCCAGCAAGTTGTTCAGGCTGACCTGCAGCTACAGGGCAGGCACCAAACAAACCTCTTTGATTGATGCTGATATTCACTTTCTTTGCCACTGATAACAATGACTTATTCTATCATTGGTCTCAGATTGTTTTAAATGGTTCTCTGCAAAGCTGGTGTCGCCTGCGTACGCGAAACCAGCACGCCTGGTGCTCTCTACACAAAGCTTGTTGCCTCAGGGGAAGCCTTAGTCTCCTCAGGTTAGTCCCAAACCCGCGGGTAACTTTCAACCCAAATTCGTTTACAATGTCAGGCTCTCAGTGTCATCTCTGTCGTCCACCACAACAACACTGCCGAAAGCAACAGGCCTGCTCTCCACACGTCGCTCTCCAGAGGCACCAGCGCTTTGCTGCTTCACAACTCAGAGGAGGGAACATTGCTAACAAACTAGAGGTGTTGCTGAAGTATGATTCCTTTTGTGGTGGCTGCTCTGACCCCAGTCTTAAGGCTGGACCGAGGCACTAGCCTCTGAGGGTTGCTGCTGCTACGGGGATGCTCCTGAGCCAGCTTTTTCTATTGTCTCTGTGGGGCTGGTTTAAGCTCACTAACCCCTCTGCCTTTTAATACCTCGGCTTTGAATGTAAAACAGTTTCTCAGGCTGTTAGGCCAGGCTCTCTGGGGAAGCACAAACAAGTCTAGCCAGGATCCTGCAAAGAATGGGAACGCTGTAATCATTTCACTCACCGCTCAGATAAAGCTGCTTCAGATCCTTAACATCCAAGGGACAATTCTGCCTTTGCTGAGTCCTGAGCAGGTACTGAGAGAAAAATGGACATGTAGGGACAATCCCACAGCTAATAAACCCTTTTACTTTTACCACGCTGGCTGACAGATACTGGAGATGCTGAAGATGTGGGTGCATTGCTCCCTTTCGGTGTTCAAGCCACTCTCAGGTGTCTAAGTCAGGTGGACTCGCTGAAGGGAGTTCATGGTGTGAAGCAGGGGTGCTGAAGGCTCAAAGGTTTGGTCTAAGGAGGCATGGAAGCCAAGTGGCTTCCCCTCAGGGGGATCTGGCACACTAAAGGGATGTTCCAGAGCCATTCCTGAGCACTGGACCTGTGGATTCATGACGCCACCTGAGGAACGTTTGCTGAGATAACCAGAACTTATCACCTAATGCAGGAATCACAGGGTGAAATTCTCTGACCTGTGTTATGCAGGTGCTCAGACTAAATCACCTTTATGGTCTCTCCTGGCCTCAAAGCCCATGAATCCTCCCAGTGCGTCCAATACCTGGTGTAGCTGCCGACGGTGCTATCTGTGTGTTCGTGCTCATCACATGATGCAGTCACAGCTTCTTTACAGTGCAATAAATATCAGTTTGTGCACTTGAATCTTTTCCATAATAAGGTGGTTGCTAGCTCGTACTGGTGGGGGTAACTCTCCCCCCCCCCCCGCTGGAGACTGGCACTATGTCCAGTGACATGGGACAAAAAGTCGCTGTACCGTTCCTGCAGCTCAGCAGTCTGTGTGGTTTGAAAATGCTAAATAAACTTAAACCAGATTTATGGGAACATTCGCTGAAACTTTTTTGTTAAATGGCAGCAGATTTGGAGCTTTATGTATTATAAATGGTTTTCATTTAGACTTTAAATGTCCTCTAGCCTCTGCCTAAAGCATTCATTTGCTGTATGCCATTGTTTATTATATAGTGGCTGGACTTAATACAACAAATAGAACAAATTAACAGGAACGGTGGGTGAAACAGAAGGAGCGAGAGAGAGAGAAGCAGAAGGGTGGCGGTAAATGAGAGAGAGATTAATTTATGATTCACACTCGGGCGCTGATCCTCCAAAGAGCACAAAACACAATTCATGAGCAGTGCAGGGTGCAAAGGTGGTTTTAAGCCTGCCAATTTGGGGAGGGTTGCGCACCAGGCTGGTTCCCTTATGTCAGAGCAGCCTGAGGACTGCTCTAACTTGCACCTGCTGTCAATGGCCCAAGGGGTTGATATTGAAGCTGGGGATCACCGGAGTGAAGGGAAACCCCAGCCACTCTGCCTAGTCCCTAGCCAGGTCCCCCATGCCTACCAGTGTGGTGTAAACACGGCTATTCTGGCACTGTGCCAATTGGGGGATCTTATGATAGGTTGATGCTCCCAGGGCCAGACAGGCTGGCTTCATGACAGTTTTGCACGGATGTGCAGCATAAAGCCATCCAAGTGTCGCAGAGGAGCAGGACCCAGAGCTGATAAAATAATTTAAAATACTCATGTGAGAAAATATGCCATGTTTGGTTTACCATGATTCATGGGTTCCAGATATTCCTCAAAATGCTCACAAGTCTGGAGCGGTTCATACATTTTAGTTCAAATGATTATTCATACCAGAAAGTATGTTGTTTGCTATTGGTTTCCTGCCTTTCATTATGCTGTTATTTAAAACATGTCATCCATCCAATCAGGAAACAGAAACAAAACCACGTGGCCAACCCACACAATATCCAAAGCCAACAGTCCAAAGGGACCAGCTGGACTATTGAACCTGAAAATTACTGTTCTAAACTAGTCAGCAAACACAGCACTTTAGAGTAATGAAGCTACTTACAGAGAAACGGGACTGGCTGGAGAGCGAGCCACTAATCATATAGCAGAGTAACTGGGGCTGATACCACCACTGAGGTACACCAGTTTTTACCCTAGGGTAACTCTACTGACTTCAGTGGAAAACTAGTGGTGCAGAGTCATAAATCAGGCTCAGCATTCACAGTGCGTGCTCCCCCAGCCCACCCCGCAGCCTGTCAATTCCTATTTACAAAGGGCTGGCAGAACTAAGTTGAATGTTATGCAAAATGTAGCAGTTGCTGTTAGACTTCAGAAGGTGTGAAATGCGTTCTGTGGGGTGCTGAGTGCAAAGCCAGGGCCTGCCCCCACGCAGCATTTGGCCCAGCTTTACACCAGAGCTCTGTGCTCTTCTGTGGCTGCCTCTATCCTGCTGGGTACAATTCAAGGTAGTGAATCCATCTTTAAATGGATGGCAAGAGGCAGCTTTCTTCTGCATCCCCTCGAGGCTGTCTGGACCAGCTGGGGTGTTATTGCTGATGGTCCTTGGGTGTTTGTGACCTGAGATTGGTCATTGACAAGGCACATTCTCGGCTGAGGGTCCCCAGCCTGCACCACTAACTCCTGCAGCCTGTTGGTCTTCCAGAACTTGAGACTGGTGAGCTTTCCCGCACAGTGTCAGGCAGGCAGAATTTGTTACACAGGCTTTTTGATTACCCGGGTACAACAGAACTGCAGTTTATTCACTGGAGCTGCTCGTCTCCGCCTGCAATCATTTTAAATTCTGTTTGTTTCAATGGTTGTTATAGCAGCCAGATGCCAGAGCAATGAAAAGACGAGTATAAGAACTCAGAAAAGGCCAAACTCTCCCCAACCCAGCTGTAGATTATGGGAGGGGGGGGGTGTCAATAAAATGGAACCTGGGTCCCAACTGCACTCTGTCTGCAGAGCCGGTGTTGTAAAGCTCAAATCCACCCCGGTTGGAGCATCTCTAACATGAATACATTCCACTAAGTCTGCTAAGGTGGAGTTGTTATTAATGATTATTATTATTTATTTGCCTATGTTTCTGTAAGTGCAGTGGAAGCTATGTATAAATCACGGCTATCCCAGTCCTGTCCTCTGCAGTGAACCCAGCGTGGCAATTCATTTAAGCTGTGTCCGTGATACTCTTTGCAGCATAAGATGTAAAATCTGCATGAAACCTGTAGAAAGGCAGACACATCAGGGCTAAGGGAAAGCATTGCGTCTTTACTCTTATTCTTATTGGGAGGGGTCAGAACTGGTTGGGTCCCTATTTCTCATGGATCAAGGCTCCATTCCCTGCAAAAAATACCTCCAGGCCCAGAGCCCTGCAGGTGTGAGGTGGAAGGATTTATATCATCTTGCCTGGAACTCTATTTTTTGATAATCTGGTTGAGTGTGACAGCTGGCAGGTATCCTGTGCATAGGTCTATCTATCACCATGCACTTCGCTTGGAAGAGCTCCAGTTCTTGAGTTCCTTAGGTCCTGACTCTCTTTCCAGTGCTTCTCCCCTCCCCAGCTCTCAAGACGGGTTTATCTTTTCAGTCTCTTCTCAGACAGTGACCCCCATGTACCTGGCACCAGGTGTTTGCAAGATACCCCATGGCAATGTGCTACAATCCCACAACGACACCAGTGAAAAGTTAGGATGATGTTAAATGAACCTGCCCAGACTGCAGATGACTATCCTCTTCTTTCTTCCACCCACTCCTCCCTCCCTGCTGCTTCACCAAAGGGAGCCTGGGCTAGAGCAGTGGACTGTTAACTTGGAGTTAGAGCAACGGACCGGGAGAGAGAGAACTCCTCCGTTCTCTTCCCTAACTCTGCGGGTCACTCGCTATGTAATCATGGGTAAGCCATTTAACTTTCCCATGACTCAGTTTCCCCTTCTATAAAATGGCAATGGTATTTGCTCACCTAATGGGGTGCTCTTCAACTTGACTCACTCATGTTTTTAAAGCACTCTTGAGATCCTTGGAAGAGAGATTATGATATATGGGCTCTGCACCACCCCAGTGGTTCACACGGCTCTAAAGCCAGCTTTGCTGGCTCCTGGATATTTTACTCTGCCGTGAGGAATCCTTGGCTGGTGTCAGGGAGCCTTAGCAGTTCATATGCCACCCCCCTGCTGACCCCTCAGTGCTGGGGGCATGCCCCAGGCACTTCTATGCTCCAGTAATCTCCAGTTGCAGGAATGGTCCCGCAGGGTAGGGAGTAATCAGTGTAATATCAGATATCTCTAAGGATGCTGTAAGTTATGTCAGGGACTGAGGTTGGCATCAAATAAACTCAGGACCAGGGACCTGCAGAGGTGACTCAAAGCCACCTTTGCTATGCCACTCCTGAGCCGTACCAAGCCCAACTCAGGGTCAAGCCCTGTGAGTGGACATAAGATATGGCTTTATAAAGGGCTTCTCGTACTTGAGGCAGTAGCATGTGCAGAGGAGACTGGTAGCCCCGCGGGGAAAGAGGGTACATTTTTCCAGGCTCATGACTTCTTTTTCTTTGATATTCTGTGCAGTGCATGGCAGGTATTAGCATGTGTAAATGGGTGTAATAGCCATTTGACAGGATGGGAAGTTGGTGGTAGATAGTGCACATACAGACAGCTGTGTCTTGTATACGCACTCACACACATACACGTGTTATTGTGAGGCATCTGTTTTATCTAATGACGGAGATTTTTCGAAGACTATGCCTGAATGTTTAGCAATACATTCTCAATCATTTCAGATAGAAAAATCATTAGCCTATGGAAAAGTCCCCTTTCTGCGGCAGCTGAAGCTGTGTGCTCATTGAGCTGCAATTATTCTACTAGTACATGGTCTATTATAGCCCTAAATAGTATAGAATGACAACACTGTTTGCTTTAATAAATGTCCCTTGGTATTTCAGATCCACTGTAAAGTGGTTTAATAAAATCCTTGTTTTTAGTTTCTCCACCAGCCAATCCCTCTTAAATGACCCCCGGTCCCTCTGGATGATTTGTTCTTGGAATTTTGCTGGGACATCCAAATGAGGCCACTTTGAATCACAGATGTGAGGAATTAAAGATGCTTTTATTTTTAGTTCTTAAAAGACTTCATTTTATGTTGGAGCCAAATATATATTAGGGTAAAAATCAATAGCAGCTCCCAGAACATAGAGTAAATGCCCCAGAGTTAATACACTTCACACACAGCCACTGTAGCTGTATGTCTTGGCTTTGAAGGATTAGATATTTACTGGTAAATATCAGTAAACGTCAGTTTCACCATACATACACAAACTGCCAAAAATATTCCCATTGATAATAATCCAAATTAATAGGCAAAGTAAGAAAAATGCTGCTTGGGAATTTATTAGAGTTTGATTTAAGGATATTTACTTTGTATATTTTGACATGTAATGTTGATAATTTGTGTTTTAATGGTTATAAGCTTAGCTCTTTGAATCTCAATGACTACTGTCATTAAATATTTATTGGCTCACCTCTCCCCCATCCATTGGCTGACCCTCCATAATCTCCCACAACTGTGAAAATTTAAATGGACACAAAAAAATGTTTAAAATCCATAATTTTGCACAACTGTGAGAATATAAATCATTAAAATTAAAAAATGCTAAAAAATGAACGTTGATCTTACCTGTTAAAATGATTTAAAAATATTGAATTCTGCCAAGCCTATTTATATCTAAAGGGATACTAATAGAGTGACTAGTTCTATCAATTATTGGTGTTTGAAAGAAGCCTGGTGCTAAAATATTTATGGGCAATGTAATTTTTAGCATTACAGATAATACAGGGCACATGGCTGTCTGCCTGTTCAGATACATCAGAGCATAAAATCACTGTCTCTGTCTCTCTCTGTCAGGCCCCATCACCTAGTATCTCAGCACCTCACAAGTGTTAAGATAGACATAACAAACACTCTGTCACCCTCCTCGTTCCTCCATCCCTGTGGAGGCAAACTTGACAAATTAGTGGGATTTGCATGTAAGAGAGGTTTTGTGTGTGTGTGAACAGTGTGCTGGGGGCAAGCTAACTTAGTGAGCTTTGTATTGAGTTTGAACGTGGTGCAGTGGTCAGCTCCGATCTCTTCCGGTGGCAAGTCTGTGTCTTAGCTATTGGCTCCATTTCTGGTTGGAAAGAGATGCTGGGCCCCCATACAATCATTATCCTGGTGAAGCTGCATCCCCCTGTACTCTGGCTGGTGTGCTACTGAGGACATGCATCCCTACAGGGCAGGCGGGCAGGATGTGCGCTATCATCCTCTCCCACATTGGTTCAGCTAGGGCAGTTGTAAAGCATGGCTGGGGTTGCATAGGAGCGTTGCCTGGGGATGCTTTGACTCCTATTCTACTGCCACAATGGCATGGGCTTTCTGGGGCAGGTGCCCTCCACTATCTGTTCAATCTGTAGAAAACAGACTAACCCAGGTGTGACTGAGACCCACGCTCAGGGTTGTCCCTAGGAGGGTGTGGAGCCTGGGGCGAAGGAGGCTGCCACCAGGCTGGGACCCCAGAGGCAGGTGGCTGCCATCCAGCTCTGAGCCGGGGCACAGGTGGCTGCCAACCAGCTCGCAGGGCATGGGTGGCTGCCACTGGGCTCCCAGGCAGGGTGCAGGAGGCTGCTGCCCACCTCCCAGCTGGGAGCAGGGACCAGGTAGGATGCGGGCGGCTGCTGCCTGGTTTCCTGGGACTTGGGGGCGCCCACCTTCAAGATGGGAGCTGGGACAGGCAGGACATGGGCAGCTGCCTCCCAAAACACATGGGTTGCGGGACCAGGGGACCAGCGCAAGGGCCCCCCAAAGCACAGGGCCTGGGGCGGTTGCCCCATTCCCCCCAGCCTAGGGACAGCTCTGCCCACACTACTCGAAAAGTTAATGACTGGGTATGAAGATACGCTGCAGAAACACAAGTCTCAACAGCCAGGTTTCCCCTTTCCCAGTGTTCATGTTAGACATTTAATACTTATTGAGCCAAAATGACTTTGAATTTGTCCCATACACTTTGCCAGCTACAGAAATTGCCTGATTTTTTTGGCACTTACATGCCCCAGTGCCTGATACCTTAGATAGATAGATAGATAGATAGATAGATAGATAATTTTGTATAATTATTTTATATGGCATCACAATCATTTTACACATATGAGCCAAGAATTATAGGCAGCATAGCTAGTGCCACTTATAGTTATAGTGGCCTGACCTTTTAAGGCTCTTGATTTTAGTTGCTTACGCCTGTGCCAAACAGAAACTATTTGGGTTGAAATTTTCCACGCTGGTTGTCTGCTTATGGCTGAATTGTTTTGGGAAGTTTCAGCTAAAACAGTTAAGCCATTTCTGAGATTGAGAGGAGGGAAATATATGTTGTTTTGCTTGCTTTAAAAACATTCTTCCTTTTCATTCAGAAGTGCTAAGATCAGAGCACCATAGAAAAGCACAGCAGGAAATTAATAATTCTGTATTCCATACAGGGTTTGGAAGGTGTGCAATAAATAATGCATGGGGCCACACATTGAATTATGAGGAGAAAAAGAAATAACGAACAGCTACTTGCTCAGGGAGCATGGTCCATCCTGTGCACTGAATGAGGCGGGGAACCTGTGGAAAAAAGATGTGTAATTAACGACCATACCGGAATGCGTACACACAAGCGGACTGAATTAAGTTTGAATGGACAAACTTACTTCTGGCATTTCCAACTTTTGAGCATTTGACTTTGCAACCTTAACATGCTTTCAGTGTGGGCTTTTGGGATGTGATTTTTGTCGAAATTGTGGGAATTACAGTGTGTTGTTGATAGTTGAGGCAAGAACTGAAGGGCAGGTCAGCAACCTCCTGTTCTTTCTATTCTATTCATGGATTTCAGGTAGATTCAGTACTCCATTCTCCTCCTTCCCTTTGTTGTGAAGCAGCCAGTAATTTGGCAAGGCTCCATCGGCCATGTGACTTGTTATCTAAAGTGGAATTATTCATGCATGTGTCAAATTTCATTGGGGACCCTCTGAGCAATAGCCAAGAAACAGAATTTAATGCAAATGTGACCTCTGCTCTCTAGGTCAGGCACTCCTGGTTCACAGCGACTTTATTCTGAGTCCCTCCATGGAGAGCAGGGCACTGCAGGGTTAAGCACCAGCATATCAATCAAGAAGCCTTTGAGAAAATTGTGGAAAGAAGATGCTTCTTTTGCTCCTCTTAGATCTTTCGGCGGGATCCACATAGACTATAAAATTCCCTGTGTCCGAGAGGAAACAGCAAACTTTGAGTAGCATGGAGATGGACAAAACAGTGACAATATGATGGACATTTCAAGAGCATTAACGAAAATATACAACTTGCTGGAAAGCTCTGTGCTGCTTTCCATCTGCCTTATCGCTGGATTCCGATGGTTGGGTGCCCACAGACCTTTTGCATTAAATTTTACATTGATTTTTATGACCAGTTATTACATGTAATATCCGAGCACTCCAAGTGCTCTCTCTCCTCCCTGGTGTGGGATGAAACAAAGTTCATGGCAGCAGTATAATGGATGGTTCGGACCACATCCAAAAGTGGAGGTTTATCATGAAATTATTTGAGGGGACTCGGAAAATGTGTGCTTTTATTATATGTATAAAAACTACATTAAGCTTGGAAGAAGCCAAAACATGTCGGAAGTCGGGTTCCCAGTGCTCATGACTGCATCCTCCCATTGTGTCTGCGCCCCCACCACGAAAACCGTGTGCCAAAGTGCACAGGCCTTTACAATCCTGTCTGGATTCTTGTAAAATGTCTCAGGCTAAGCTCCCTCCATCCTCAGACTGAGCACAAAGGAAGAAGATGGGTGTGCTGGTATAGTGTGTCCCATGACATGTATCCTGAACTGGGTGGTTGCAGAGCACACGCTTTCCAGCAGCATCCAAAATGTGCACCTGCCTGATTAAAACCCTACCTTGAGCACGTGCACCTCTGTTTAGAAGCTGTCAAGGGGACTTTAAAACTGAGAGCTAATGCAGCCCTAGCACAGCGTTTGGCAAAGATGTGCTAATACCCCCTTGCCTTCTCCAGGACAGGGGCTTTTTTGGCACTGTGTCTTCAGGCAGTGGAAATTGCAGCTTCACTGAACCAATCCAATAGACAACTTGTGTGCAGTGCATGCATATGTGTGTGTGCACGCATGCACTGTGCAGGAGTATTATGTTTTAATATTTTTCCCCCTTCTTAGTTAATTATTTAGTTGGTGAAGAGCTGGATTAAAAGGCTTGCACAACTGCACCGCTCTGCTATCACAAGTACAACTGTGAGCAATGGCTGTATAAGAGTCTTACACCACACAACCCCTGGAGAGTGACTCTCTCAACCTGGAAGTTGAGTGTACCCTTGGGGGGCTGGGGGCAGTAGCATTTGCATTTCCTTGTGCTAGAGGAAGTGACTCCTTTCTATACACATCTCGATTATATCCGTTTAAGAGGAACTGGGCCCATTGCCTGTGAATTGCTTTGGGATTGCACTGATGAAAGGGGCTATAGAAATATGAGCTATTAATAAATGGGATGTTAGGCTATATTGTGTCACTCCATCTCCTTCACAGTTCTAAACCTGGATCATTTAAAATACAATAAGGCCATATCCTCCGTTGGTGTAAATGGGCATATCTCCAGTAAAGTCCCTGGACCTCGCACCGGCTAAGGATTTGGCTCAAAGAGCTGAACTTTTCAGCAGAGATAAATATCCAAAATCTTGTTTCAGTTGGTTCTTGAGATCCCAGACTGTGGACGTAGCATCTGGATGAGTCAGCATGGTGCGCATTTCGTGTGTGGCATCTCGTTGTGGTGATCTTTGATCGTGGACATTTCACCCCCAGTATTGCAAACAGGGGCTGGCGGCAGGATTCCTAAAATGAGACCCTATTATATTAGCTTTCCCAGGGGCACATCCTCACCCAAAAGCAGGGGAGTGGGAGGGTTTTGCCAGTGAAATGTCAGGGGTCTGATAATCATCAGTTCATCCAGCAGGATGTCTTACTCCAGCAAATCCCGGGTGAGTGAAGATGAAGAGCTCTTTGAGTCACAGTCCTCGAGCTCACGTCCCCCACGCTTCTGCAAAATGCCTTTGGACCAGCTCCTGAGCATTATCTCCTTCTTCTAATCCTCTCATTTCAGAGCTGTTTTGTGCAGTTTATTGCTAAAAATGTCATGTAATTAATACCAATTATTTAATTTGCCCGTTTAATCAGTGTCCGATTTTTCAGCTCAGAATGAAATATCATCCCTGTTGTTAATATTATGAATTGCTGGTCTAGGGCATCCAAATAAGGATTAGAGATAAACATCTAGATTCAATTAATGTGAGGGTTGTGTGTGACATGAGCTGCTAAAAGCCAGGGAATTCATAGGAATCTGAGATTTATTCTGTTTAGTCGGCATCCTTCCATACCAGACAAGGCTATTGGTGCACCTAGCCTCGTAGTTCATTCAGTCTGGTATCCCACCTCTTGCCAGATTAATGGTACATTTAGATTAGTATCCTGTTGCACCATCTCAACCAAATAATACTAATATGTACTTAAATAACATTTTCCTCTGTGGATCACAGAGTGCTTCACAAAGGGTAAAACCTGCTATTTTGAATTTAAAGATAAAGAAACTGAGTCACAGAGAGGTCAAGGCCCATATTTGTAAAGGTATGTATGCCTTGCTGTGCTCAACATTGCAACACCTAATGGATTTAGGAGGGTAAATTTCAATTTCAAGGGAGATTGAGGCATTTACACACCAAAATTCCATTGGTAGTCAATGGGATTCAGGCTTCCAAATGCCTAAATCACTGAGACCAAGGCTCCTAAATCAGTTAGGCATTGTAATGCTGAGGGAAGCAAGACCTAAATACCTTTGAAATTCTGTGCCCAAGCGGCTTGCCCAAGGATGTATAGTGAGACTATACTCTATGACTAGAATTCAGGCTTCCTGACTCCTGATCCTAGCCCCTCTGGTATGCTGCCTCTTGTCTAACCAGGTCTGACCATTTGTCCTTCTGGTCAGATGTCCTGTTTGTGGTAATGTCTTGTACCTGATGTTCCAAAGATGTGTAAAATAAGCTGCACCCTGCATGTGACTGAATTTACAAGGCTGTGGGGAAGAAGGGAGGAGACCTTCATCTTTGAGCCTGCAAATGATCAGTTTACGCCATGACACCTGCAATATGATTACCCTCATTATACCCTAATTAGAACACAGAGTGATGGGAAATTTCTTGGGAAGTAAAGGGACAACCAGCAGGAGTGTCCACTGCAGCTCCCAAGTTTCTGCATGTTTTTTGCCTGGAACTAAAGACAAAAGTACCATTGTTTTTGATGCAGAAAATAAAAAAAAGTGAGTTTATGTTGGGATCTGGTTGGTTATTTTCCGGCTGTTGCCAAGGCCACAGAAAGGTATATACAGCAATGGCAGCATCAGCAGCTGACTCCTTCATTACTTTCTCTGCCCATCAAACTCAGCCACTGGCAAAACCTAATCCTTTTTTGAGACCCTCCTTTGAGTTGTTCACCAACGTCACCAGGTCTGATTGTCCTACCAGCAAGAGAAATGGTTTTCACAACTCTCTCACTAGAATAGCAGGGTGGCTGCAGAAGCAGCTGAAGCAGTACTGTGACTGTGTTGTGGGGTGTGAGTGTGTGGTGCTTTGTCTAGCGGAATGGGTTTCAGGTCAAAGCTGTGATGGACTAGCAGAGGAGAGTAGGTCACTCAAAACTATTCCATTCTATTCTTATAGCTGGTATCACCACCTGGTTGCTGGACACGTCCCATTATAAGACTCTGTGTTTGCAATTGCTTTACTTTAACTGGTAGGGTTGGAATTTTTTCATACTGGATATATTTTTCCATCCTCAGATTGATACACACACACAGACACAAACACACACTTAAAGTTTCAGCAAAAACAGCTCAGCCATCTCCAAGAACCAGATTAAGGAAAAATAATGTTTTACCTATGAAAAAATTCTTACAGCCATTTCAAAGAGACACTCAGGTGTCCCCCTCTTTGGAGCAGGGACTTGATCATGTGGCAGGGTGTCACCCTGCTGTCAGGGATGTGTTTTTTCCAATTCCTGTGAAAAGAAGGAAGTCCACATTTGGCCAAGTTAAAAAATAGTGGAAAAAGATAATATGTGATCATATGACTAAAGACTGTATCATGATGCATATGCATAAAGGGGGGAGGCATTAAGGTTGCATGGCCAACTTTAATTTTGGCATTTCCTAAATTCTGAGGGCTTGATTTTGCAACCTTAACGTTCTTTTAATGTAGTTTTTTTGGTATATAATATTCTATACAGGTTCTTTTACCACACTCATCGCTATAGTTGCTGAGCACCTTCCGGCAGTGGATTGCATGACTGACATCTGTTACAAGTGTCTCATTCTTTCTCCCCGTTCTCTCTCCAGAGCTGGAAGAGCAGTGCCTGCTGGAGCTCAGGGAATGGGAAACTAGTTTTGGAATGGCAGTGACTGCTACAGGTTATGATGAAAGTGCATTGGAAGAGAGAGCTTTAGGACCTCACCTGGAGTCAAAGATAGTGCAGCAGGTGAGGACTAAGATGCATTGGCAGAGCAGTGAGGGTGAGATGAAGCTGGCAGAGCACCTGCCTATAGTTTGCTTGATTCTATTTAGCATGATCAGTCCCGCGTTGTCCAGAACACCAAATCCACACGCACAAAATTCTCTGTGTTTTTTAATAGAAAAATGTAAAAAGAGAAAATTATGCCCTGAGTGATAAAGTGTTTATAATAAACTCGTTGTTTTGGAGGGAGAGAATGTAGCCTTTTGTAGTTTCTAAGAGCGCATCAGCAGAATAGGGCAGAGAGAATATTATCTCTAAAAGCTTATGCATCATCCTCTTAAAATGTTAATGTCCCATTTCCAGCTGAACAAATAAACCTCTACAAGTTGGATGAGACTAGTGCTAATGAATCTGAGTGCAGACTGGGAAAATAAAGAACCTGCTTCTGACAAAAAAGCATCTTTCAAGGAAAAAAACCAAGGCATTATTTAAAAATTGTTCCATTAATTGCTGTGAAGAAAGGGCCATTAGTGTGAAAGGACCAAAGAGTTTTATAATCCTGCTGAAAACAAAGGACTCAGAATTAAACCAGATCCTCAGCAAACCCTTCAATCAGAGCATGCAGGATGAAAAATTCAGGAGCCCTTACCTTATTTACCATCTCCCAGAGATGTTTTTGTTTTGTCTCCCTAATGTACTTGTGAAGATCATGCATGTATGTGTTTTAACAACAAAAACATCAACGTTCTGACTGGAATAGGCTATAATGTTTCATATGTTTTTGTTTTATGGTTTTCTTGGGATTTTTAGAGCCACAAGAATCCTTTGATAGACAAAATAATGCACAATCTGGTCTCAGATACCCTGGTGTTGACTGCAGCATAGATAAATAAATAAAAAGATTTCTCAGCTATTTGCACCATCCGTGTGCTGACATTATTATTGTTAATTATATGTTTCACAGTAGCACTTAGATGCCCCTACCAAAACCAGACAGCCATTGTGCTGGGTGCTATACAGACATGCAGAGGGTGATCCTGCCCCAAAGAGCTTACAATTTAAAGGATGGGATAGGAAGCAGAGGGAAAGCGACTTGTGCAAAGTCATGCAGCTGGTCAATAATAAAACACAGGTTTCCTGACTCCTAATCCATTCTCTTAACCACTCGACTACACAGAGCTAGTATTACGGCAGTATCATCAATGGTTCCCATGATATTAAAAACGTCCATGAAAAGCACAAACACAAATATACACACAAATATAGATCCTGTACTAGGCCGCACACAGCCCTTTTGTTCTCCTCTCTTACCCTAGTTTTCTAGTACTGCTGAGGGTCACACAAGTAACATCTCTCTTTTTATGACGTTGATCGCTCCTGACTAGAGCCTGTTCAAACTTGGAATTTCCATGGAGATTTCTGACAACTCAGAATACATTTTGGTCCTCAACTGGGAAAAAACACTGAAATTTTGAAAATTCCTGCAAAATAAACCTGCCAGAAATTTAGCTTTGGAAATATCAAAATGAAACATATATGTTATATAAATGTCAAAACAATGAAGTCAAATCTAAGTGCTACAACTTTATCAAAACAAAATATTTTGATGATCTGTGGTCAAAAAAGCTGATGAAATCGATATGTGCCTGTAAAACATTTCCATTTTGTTGAATCAGCTCTATTGCTGGCAGGAGGAACAGAGATACATTGGCTATAACTGAAAAGCCTTTTCAACTGTGGATTGGCTTTGGAAAACCCAGGCCCAAAGCGAGATGTTGCTCTTTGTTATACTAGTGAAAAATTGTATTTCAGTGGAGTTGTTCCAGATTCACACTGGCATGAGTGAGAAAAAAAATCAGCCCTTGATGAGACATTCGTGTTGCTCTTTGACTTCAACATAAACACAAATATAACTTGTGAGATCATCTGTGTTATTCAGACTTAACTGTATTCCACAACTCCATGATGAACACATTTCTGCCCTACTGTTGGCCTGGGAGAGTATTAGAATTCCTTACAGCTTAATTCCTGTTTTGATTGATTTCTCCATTATTTCCCCCTACATTGAAACCAGTTTAGCACTATTCTCCCAGAGGGAGATGTCTCCCAATGGAGACCAGTTCAGAACAGCTCCTATCAGATAGGTCTGATGGACTCATTCATCCAATACAACTGCATATCAGGAAGGTCCATCCTCAAGTCTTGCCTTTAGCTCTATGAGGTGCTCAGCTACTAGCGTGGTGGTTGCAGAATTAGAAATGTAAATGAGTGATATGTCTCTCTCGCTCTCTCACACACACACACACACACACACACACACACACACACACACACACACACACACACACACACACACACACACACACACACACACTCACTCTGAACAAGTCTTCTGGGAGACTCCATCACATGGTTAAAGCAGATGGCAGACACAACTGGAAAAAAGGGTGGGATGAATTTGGGTCTCTCATTTTTTCACCACTTGGACTCTCTCTGTCCTCCACTCTCAACAGCACAGACAAATGGACACCACACCTAACATTTTGCCCAACTGGCCTCTTGTGCCAATGGAATCATGTACATCCCCGAGGAATTCTTCCCAACTGGCTAACCCACAGCTGGTCACAAGGCTGCCATTTCCTTTGCATGTCATTAAGTCCACAGAAGATGTATGTAAATGTATATCTACTCGGGCAAGATTATCTATTCACATGGTCAACACATTCTCCCAGACTTAACCCCTCATGCGTGAAATGCATCGTCTTCCCCTTTACGGAGTTTACTGCCTCAATGACCTTTATATTCTACAAAGAGGCATTTTAATCTCCCACACTACTGCTCTGCTAAGTGGTTTCTCATTTGACTGGCACTACTGAATGGTCTTTCTGTGTTGATGGGCTCTATTAAGACATTGGGAATTGGAGTGAAATGCTCTTCCTTTAGCTCTTCCTTTCTTTATTGTTATTTTCAGTAATAATGCACTAAGTTTGGCATCAGTTTGCTACCCAATTTGAAGAATCTAGGGACCGCCATGCGGGAGGAAACACGAATCCTCATGAATACAAAAGGCAATTTCCTTATGGGGAATATGTGACTCAGGGTGATCAGAGCCCTTGCTTACTAGTTCCAGAACAGCCCAAGTAGAAAGCTTGAGGATGGAAGAACAGATTAATAAATGGGTTTCCAGTCTGTCTCTTTGGCTGCAATCTTCTAAGTCTGGTACCTTTTTGGCAAATCTAACAAGTCCCAGAAGCTTCCCATCTTCATTCAGGCTTTGAATTCCATGCAAGGCTGCTGTTGCAGGCAAAAGCCAATGGACAGCTAACAGGAAGAATCCACCCAGACAATATAGTTAGTTGACTGGTTCAACTGGTAAAATCTACCACTAAGCCTAGCATAGGCACTGTTAAAACCCAGATATTCCCCACACCATAATGTTTACCTTTGCCATGGTATGTTTGGTATACTGAGAATGGAAAAGGTGGCTGTACGTGTAACCACTGCAGGTGGTAAATGTCCGTGTTTATTCAGCACTCTCTCAGCTATGGAGATCTCCTATACATCATGCATGTTCTGTTTTAGTTCTTCTTATGGTTTTCCACATGTATGTTGCAAACCGATATGACAGTAGTGAGTGACTTATTTTTCATGAAAAGAATGAGAAAAAAAGAAAGAATCTGTGTTATATCTCCATGAGAGCATAGCGTATGCATGTGTGCTCTCTGGTAATCCACGCTGACCTGAATAGAAAATGGCTTTTGTATCTGCAGACTGCAGAATTCTTAGAGATTTATAGGTGCAGTACATTGGAAACTGATCCATAATGGTAACATAGCTATACAACTGTTCTGATTACCTTGAATATACAAATGGGAGAACTGGGTTGTAATATCAAGGATGTTTCCTGGCAATCAACCACCTCCCAGAACTTGTAATGAACCTTTTCTACTGTTCTCTGTTCCTTTATCTGCACTGCTTGGCCCTGGATAGGTTCAGAAGCACGGAAACGCAAGGAGAAAGGAATCCTAATGGTATATCCAGACCACTCAGAAGTACTAGAAATCTCATAGGAAAACCTTGGACTCAGACTTCCAACCTAACAGATTCATATCGTTAAAATACATGTTGGTTATTAAGACCACTGTGACTCTCTGCTGTTCCCTTGTCCATCCCTTCTCCCCACATTTGTCTGCCCATTCATCTGTTGCATGTTGTCTAACTCCCATATCATGGGCTGTCTTTGTGTTATTTGTTTGTAGTATGAAGGAGCATGGTTCCAGTTCAAGCACAACAACAACAAAAAAACCAATAATAATTACTAATCACTCAATTCTGTAGGTGCTTCTCCTTGCTTGGAGGTTGAACCTTTTGGGGTCCATGAATCACCAGTTCAAATAATCAGCTCTGGAGTTGGCCACTGAGATAGTTATTGCTTCAGGAAGAAGGAAGTCTAATGACCAGGCAGCTGCCTGCTGATGATGTACTTAGACACTGCTGACAGCGCAAATGTGCAGGCAAAAGCCTGTTGGAGCCAGACATCTCCAACTCCAAGAACAAGACAAGACACTGACAAATAACTGAAGAGACTGGAAGCACTAGATTGTCGGAGCAGGGCGGCAGGAGCCACGCCGCCCTGCTCAGATTGGCACAGCTCTGTGTATAGTCTATGCCAGTGATACTCAGATCTCAGTGGTTCAGGAGCCAAATTAGCAATCAGCATTACCCACAAAAGCCACAGTAATGTAAATTAATTGTTTCATTTATTATAGTACTTTATATTCATCTTTAAACAGTACGACAGGGAAATATTTAGTTTATATATATATTATTATATTATATATTATTCTCACTGCAAAATGACTGACCAAGTATTATTATTTTATCAACTACAATTGGTTAAAAACATAGTAAAAACATCCTGATTGGTTAATAACCTAGAGTAGTTAATAATTAAATCACCCAGTGTTTTAATATCACGTGATGCAAAGAGCCGCAGAAGAGACATTAAAGAGCCACTTGTGGCTCAGGAACCTCAGTCTGGGTATCGCTGGTCTGTGCAATCCTTTAAGAAAGGCTTCTTTGCTGATGGGCAGAGTGATCCAGAAGGCATTAGAGTAGAATCCATTTGTGAGGTTGAATTAGGCCTTGCGAGCCAATGGGACCCTCCTTCCAATTTTCTGGCGTGTATCCTTAAAGTTTGCAGCTGCAGCTACTCCCTTTAACTTCCCCAGCCTCCTCAGGGACTTCTGAATTTTTCAGAATCCCAGCCCCTGAAATACACAGAGCTTGTCTGGGTCCTGCATGTGGTCAGTTTCTAACCACATGAGTCTCTCTGGCCATTGGACAAAACCTATACTAACTGCTGGTGTGTGTAATAACTGACCTCTGTTCACCTTCTTGCTGTCTGAAAGCAGTGGCTACAGCTGGATGCAGAGAAGCAACCTGTAGCACAGTTAATAAGTAAAAGGATCAGGGATTCTCACGTCTTCAGATTTCAAATGCACCTGTCGGATGAGATTTAGCTCATTATTTCACGAACTGGCAATGATGAATCTATATGATAATAATAATAATATCACCGTGATAATGAAAGGGGAAATGATCAAAAATGTCGGCATTATAAAAAAAAAATTCTCTCTTTTAACAACGAATTGTAACTAATTAGACTTTGAATAGGAAATCAAATGAAAGTGCATGAAGGCTCAATTTTCCATACAGCTGACGAGCTGACCTTTTTAGGAGTGGGGAAAAATTATTTTTAATTAACATGACTTATCATTTCCCATCATTTAAAGATAATTGGCTTTGTTGAAAACAAGCTGGTTTGGGGGGAATGCCGGGGGAAAGAAATGGCAGCTCTATCAGCATGTTTAACCTCTTAAAGGCTAGGGGAATTGCTGTCTGGAAATGAAATTTCAGTTCCTTTTGTAGTGTGTGGAGATATTTTATTAGGAGATATGGATGTAGTTTTCTTTCCTTCCTTTCCAAATGGCTCAGGGAATTTACAGTGTAGGAGAAACTTTGGCTCCCTGTGAAATCGCCTTTCATTTTACAACAGGTATCTCTACAAAACGACATTGAGGAGACAGGGTGACTAGTAGATACGCAGCTGTCTGGTGAGCAACAAACAAGACCATTTGGTGACCTTGGATCCAGGATCTAATCCTGAAGTTCTTACTCAGGCACATCTTCCATTTAAGCTAAATGGGAGTTTTGCTTGAGCAAGGACAGAGGGATTTGATACCAGCTAAAGAGGGGACAGTTGAATCTGGCCAGACAAAGAATGTCGCGGAAATTATTTCACTTGTTTTGCTTGTCAAGATATTGGGAGCCCAAGAAGACAAGTCCTAAACTATGAGTTATATAGCTCCCGTCTCCTTGTAAATGACAACAAGTACTGGACTACTGCAGGCTTCGGGATACACGGGCCAACCCAGCCCCCATGCAAGTCGGTGGAGATACTCCTGTTAATGTCAATGGACGTGGGACTGAGCCCTAAAACAAAACTGGTTTTATGACTCATTACAAGGATTTGCAACATACCCTGCTAAACCTCCATTGTCCTATGACTGCAGAGGTGTTACCACATCAGGTGGTCTCCTACAGCATGCGTGACACTTAGGCTTAACAATCTGTCCCACCTTGTATTTTGCATGGACACTAAAGGTTACCTTATCTTCCCCAGATGTGAGGAAGTGCCTTGGGAAGCTTGTCCCTTCCACCAGTAGAAGTTGGTTCAATGCCTCACCCACCTTGTTCTTCTAAAACAATGAGCAGTTTTTAAAATGGTTCCATGAAGGAAGATGTGAGCACATGCAAAGATCACGGCTGCATGAGTTCAAGTGTGATTTTACAATCTGGTGTAAATAGAAATGCAAACCTGGACCCAAATCTTGCAAGCGAATCCATGCTTGCAATCGTTTTACCTAGGCAGGGAATCGCTGACTTCACTGGGGCTCCATGTTAGGGTTAGGGTCTGACTGCACAGTCATCTGCAGGATCAGAGCATTGACTCAGCCTTTAGGCTCCAGGATGCTGGCCTACACAGCTCCCAGTGTCATAAACTGTAATGGATTCGAAACAATTGATGCTGTTTGTTTACTCGTAGTGTTTTAGTCAGCATGGAATATGAAACCAGACTGGTTTTGATTCTCAGGAAATAGTGTTTGGATTCCCAGCATTACAGGGAATGTTTAAATCCAGTACATCCTCCGAAGAGAAAGAAAAACTTTGAAAAAGCCTTTCCTATATAACAATGACACCCACAGCTCTGGCAATTCTTTCTATATCTAAAGTTGTACCAGCCAAAACCAACATTGAATCAAAAAAATCCTACCCCAAGCAGATTTTTGACCCCAAAAGGGAGAAGGGCCACAGATCTTGTGAAGACCACTATGAACTTTTCTGCTGTTATTGATTTTATGTGGAAAGTGCCCAGATACTACAATGATGGGTGAAAGGAAAAATCCTAAGATAGATAGAAAGAGAAGAACAAAAATTGGTTTATGTGCTTACTTCAAAGTCAGACAGCCAGTAATATAACCTAGTTCGGATCTGTTTTGGAAGTAGAAATGACTAAGAGATGTGTTGCGGAGTGCTGAATTTTTTGAATTAGTTAGTGAGCAATCAACCACAATTAAAAAAAATTATAGATACTGCATTACAGAACACACTTTGTTCATTTATTTTAGCAGGTGTCATTCATTTTCAGTTGTTTATGGCACTGTTTCATAGCCTCATAAAAGTACTGTAGCATATTGTGTTAAAAGTAATGGATTCTTAATAATGTGAGACCTCTGTTAGTAAAGTTTTGTTGAGAAATGGGGAGGGAATACCAGGGTGGGTTTTTTTTGTATGAAGATAATAGAGTCCGCAGGTTAAGCAAAGTGAGAATTAGCAAGGTTCTCATTATATAAGGTTTTATAAATTCCTACCTCCTACTCTACATATTCCACCTCCCCTCTTCCCAACAAAACCAATGTTCTGGGCCTATTCTAACCTGATGGTGTCCTTTTAACTTAGAATTCTCTGGCTTTCTTCAGCTGCTCATCTTTTAAATATTTTTATTTTTTGGCATTTCATTTCCTGCATTTTCCCCTCCTCTTTGCATTTTTATAGGTAGTTATAAACATGAATAACAACACTTGCAGTGTGAAAGGCACAATATAAAAACCTAATTGCATTTGATTTCTCTTTTATTCTAATTTTAAGCCTCAGATTTATCCATGTCTCACACCATTGGCCCTGTCACCTGAATTAACTAGAGACTCTTAAACTGATTGCTGGAAGGAGCTAGAAGCAAGAACCTAAAACAAAATTTCCTAATAAATGTTGAATCTCATTTAAATTTTATTTCCCACACACATGAGATGTGGAGTAAGTCTATTACTAATAAGAGGGAGAGAAAAATGACCTTAATTTTGAATGATCTGTTTTGAAAATCCTACTGAAGACAGAAAAATATGTTGGTAAATTTCAGCTCCTTTTAGCATATGAGAGCAGTTGTGAGAATGAAAATACTGTAATGTGCTGGCCAGTGTGTGTGTCACTGCTGACACCCACTGGCTGGAATCAGAACTGCCTAACTGTGTGTCATAGTCCCTCTTTTGCTAACAACTAAAGGAGGTTTTCCTTTGGCTGAAGTGGTGAGGTCTGTGCTTTTTTTTGGAACAAGAGGATCTGAGTTCTATACCTGTTCTTGCTGTGACATTCTGAATGGCCCCATGATGCAGCACAATGACAGTCAGCAGGTTCCAGGTGGTCTTGGAGTCATTTCTGCACATGCAGTGTTGTTGTCTGGATTCAGACTAATGCTTTGTATCCTGTGCATTTTTACTATCTCCACCTCGGACTAAAGGGGACGGTGTTCTTTGTGGAACATGTGCAAGAGGTGGGAATTCTCCAACACGGAAAGACCCTGCACGTGGTGAAATGGAACAAGTGCCAGGATGGTTTTCAGAACAGATGTGTGAATCACTAGCAACTCTTTGCATTTCTTTAGCACCTTTCATTGAGCCTCTAAATGAGTTTTGCAAATATGAATGAACCAGGTGCCACAATAACTGGCAGCCATCTGTGGCAGGCACATGTTGCTATATTGCTCTGTCCTCCCATCTGTAAAATGGGGATAATAATACCTATCTACCACCCTGTAAGTGTTAATAAATTAAGCACTTTGAGGTCCTTTAATGAAAGACTGCACAACGTGATCATTATCTGACACAGCACAGTAAGCACTGGGGATCAGATTACACCAGCATGGTTCTGCAAGTGGGAAATCTGATAGACAACTTGTATTAACATCGCATTGCATGTGTGGGGGGAAGCTCCTCTTAAATAGATGCTTGATAAAAGAACAGAGGCAGGCAATGGATAGATTTGCTCTGTTAAGGAGGTATCCATAGTATTTGCATTTTATAATTGTTTCTGCAAAGGATGGTGTGAGCTGAATCACAGCACAGCTCTCGCTCTCTCTTTTCTTCCGGTGTAGAGTGGCAGAATGTTAAATAGCTTCATTTCCATCAGGCTAGGGGTGGCGGTGTGATCTCCAATCGCGCCTCTAGTTAGAATACCAAATCAGGTGTCATCCCATCTATACCCTATTCCCCTCCCCCACCAAGCAATCTCAGGACAGAAACACCCCAGCATGCTGATAAGCTTGGTGGTTATTTCTCAGGGAGAACAGGGTGGTGCACTGGAATGACAGCCAAGCTCCTCGTCTTCCTGCAAACAAAATAGAACAAAAATGATAGAACGTTGCTCCCAGTTATTAACCCCTCTGTGATTCTAACTGACGCGCTATTACTATACGCACAAATATACTTGAAGGTTTTCTGATTTCAATTAAGATTATCATCTCCTCCAAGGGATGGTTTTTGGGAAATCGCTTTAGTTCATCTGTTCTGAAATTAGCCAGTGGTAAATAGGCCTGTTTGTATTAGGTCTGCATTCCCCGCTGGACCCTCCTCATTGTCTAATTGAGGCCCTTGCTTTGTCCTACTGTACCCGAGAGGATTAGCAACAGCTTCAACCTGGTGCAGGACGCGGATAGCTGTGATTAGAAGAGCACCAGAAAAGGTATCCCCTCCTGAACTACACAGGAACAGCATCTCTGCCAGGGACTGGACAGTTTGCTCAGACGTGGCCGATCGGTGGAATCTGCCACTCACTGGTCTGACTTCCTGCGTGGGTGCAAAGCCTTCACCTCACCACAAATGAGACTCAAAGCAGGATACAGATCTATACAGCAGTGAACTGGAGACACATGGCCCCGGAGCCAGAGCTGAGTTAACCTGCATAAGCTGAAAGTTGCTCTTTGCAGATCTTTCCGTGAAGCAGGTGTAACACCAAGGGGATGAGTCTGGCTACATACCTGACCAAGCCTTCGGCACAACTGGAGAAGAAGCTGTGCCCACCCCACCAAGAATCTATCCCATGTTTTACTCTGAACCTGGCGTATGCTGCAGAAGGGCTCTGGGTGTTGGTGAGAACTGGATGGCTACCCATCCAGAGAGAGGCATGGCGAAAGCTCACTGTCATGAACCTCACTGCTGAGTCTTGATCTAGAGACTTCCCATATCTGTAGACAAACCAGCAAGTGTCCATGTGTGTATGTAGTGTGGGAGATGGGCAGGTCCACTAGACCCTCATGGTTAGGAGTCGGATCAGATCGTTACAAACCCAAATTCATTGGAAACAGTTATATGGCTTTCTCGTGCACCTGGAATAAACTGATCCCCCAAAAAGTGCTCAGGAAATTGCTCCATTTGAAGAGACCAATTGGATAAAATGGTGCCATTCCAAATAATGGGCCCTCAAGCCATGAGGTCAAAGCATGGCAGACATTCCAATCCTCGCAACCCTTGGACATACCTAAGTCATCCATGTGCAGGGAGCCAACTATAAAAGATACAGTAAATTAAATGTGAAAGAGAACTCAACCTACATTTGCCAAATATATCATTCAAAGCAGCCAGGGGAATGGTATTAAAGGTTTTTGGTTAGTAAATATAACCTGTAAAATTCTGAATATAAAGCACATTTGTTAAACGTGGAAATACATGAATAAATCTGTCCTGGCCTTATCAAATCACACCCCAAATATTAAATCTGAGCATATAGCAAACCTGAGAATAATTACAGGCTGCTGTGGGAGTTCATGCAAGCGATAATGCACTCCAAAAGTGGAGTGTGCAGCTGGAATTGCCGCAGGAGGATCTGGGGATATCATAAAACACAAACTTGGAGTCATCAGAACCACCCCTAGATCCCCAACTGGAATTACAGCCCTAATCTATGTATAGTCTGCAGGAAATGTTTCTTAGCATGATATACTCCAGACCAATAGTGTCCAAGAGCTGTGACCATCTGACAACTGTTAGGTGGCCCAATGATCCAATAGTCTCACTCCAGTTCCTAGTGTGTGGGTGTCTATGTCATAAAACCACCAAAACAACTCCACCAAAACAACTGGCAGTCTCCACCAAGAACTGACTAAATCATGGAGATTGAATCTCTTGTATCCATAGGTGGACCTTGCAGAGCAAGGGAGATGCAAATTATGAGAGGGATATTTGCATTGAGATTCTGTCTGCCTAGGGGCTCTATGCAGTCAGTCTGCATCAGTCTCCAGATCTGGCTGACTGGCATCTGTCACCAGCGCTGAATATATTCTTTAAGCTTGTTTTAAATCTCGGTGTAATAGATTACAAGGTAGATGCAAACTTCCCCCTACCAGACCCTTACTTTGATTCACCTTTCCCTCTACTTCTTCATGTCAGCTCCCCCTTCTCCTCTGCACCTTTGATTCTCTCCCACCTCCCCACCCACACAGGATGCATAATAAAACCTTTCATTTCAAAGAGACTTTTTATTCATTTCTTTTCAGATGCCACTTTCTTAGGCCGCCACCAGGATGAAGACACTTCTTCCTTCCAAGCTCATTGCTGGCTGCCATTTGTTATGACCGTTTTACTGAGCTTACCAGATGCATATTCAGCCTGATGCAGACTTTCTACATCTCAGGAACATTTAATAAATGGAGAATTAGTCTGGCTAAGTCGTACCGGAGATGAATTCCTTACAATCTCCAATTCACTACATTTAATAAATGTATTTATTTAATACATAAAAGATTTGTAAATGAAGCTCTTGTCTTTCTGAACCGGATTGGCTTCATCCCTTATTTAACATTTATTTTCTTGAGAGGAGACAACATTTGTTAAATCTTGAACACGTCGTTGCATAAATCTGCTTGTGGTTTATTCAGTCTGACTAAATATTAAATTTCAACATTTGCTAGACCTGGCTCCTTGTTTAATCTACAAAGATCTCTAACAAGTGGGAAGGAAGATTTGCTAACTCAAAAATAACTGTTATTGAATCTCCAGTGGGTTTGTAAAAATCTACATAATATTTAATAAAACTGGCCTACAATTTGCTTAAATCTATTTAACCTCTATTAAAACCAAATAGGAATTTGTTAAAGAGCCTTGTCGGATTCATGTAAACTTTGAAAGAATATGAGATGCTAGAAAAATCTTATTAAACTGTCGTGTGTGTTTTTGGTATTTCATTTTCCATCAATGCTGATTACTAATGTATTTGTGCATAAATAGCAGCTTTCCCTTCTGTGCAGTGCCCCCCCTCCCTCCTGCCCTGCTCACTCAGTACCGCCATAATTTAGATGCTGGCAAATTACAATTCACTACCAGAGCTGATGCCAATTTATTTCTACTTTCCTACGTTTTAGATCACGTCCCATAGTTTCTGAACCCTTCACCAGGATGAACAATTTATCTCTATCAATTTTATTGATCTTGTTCCAAAAGGGACACTTTACAAGAAAAAATAATTCATACATTGTCCATAGGGAAATAGTCCTTATCTGTCTTACTAGCCCAACACCATACTTGATTAAAACAGAAAGAATTTTAAACCTCCTATTTACTTGCCACAGTTTATGCTGTTTGTTTATTTTTGCATCTCTCTATCTGCCTGTGGTATCTCTATAGCATCCAGGGTATGGAACCACAGACTCTCAATAAAACTAGTCTGATTAGTTTAACTTTGTATTTCTAGTCAGTTTCACTTTCTGGTTCTTTCACAGTGGCCCAATGCTGTTGATATTTGGGTTTTTTTAGAAAAATATTATGATTATTACTCTGAATGTTCTCATTATCCGTACAGATGTCCAGTCCTTTCTGAATGTGTTTGGTTTGTTTTTGCAAATGTTAAAGGTTCCCCTCCAGTTCTGGGAATCCAAGAGTTTTGGAAGGGATATAGCCCTCATGTTTCATGGCATAAACCAACCAGTCATCAATGGGGTTAGGAAGAGACTTTCCTTAGAAGCATATTATCCCATTAGTACTTACAGCAGGAATTTTTGCACTTTTTTCTGAAGCAATTGGTATTGGCCATTGTCAGACTGGATACTAGACTAGATGGACCAGTCCAATAATTCTATGTACCTGTGCTGTAAATGAATTTTTAAAGAACCATGACAACATTTGTATTTGCATTAGATCTTATAAAACTCTTCCTAAAAATTACATTTTGAGGGCTAAAAGTTCTTGAGCAGACTGTGTCCCTTTAAGTTCTGAAAAACATTTTGGTTGCCTCGAAATCTCCTCTTCTCCAGTGAGACTAAATTCAAATCTTTCCCTCAGATTTGTCTGTCCTTGGACAAGGTAGTGAAGGGCAATTGATAATCTGCTAGACTCTTGCCACTGGAGATGTAAGTTCAAATCTTGCTTAGGGCAAAAGTGGAAATGATTTTAATGGTCTCACTCTAGACCCCATTTGTCAACATCACAAAATATCACACCATTTATCCCGATTGACAGTCTCTGCACAAGGGATGTCAGGAGGGCAATGGTAGGGAGCACTGTTGCTCAGGACTGAGGTGCATGCGTGAGGCATCATCAACTGAAGAGCTGGTGGCACTGCAGATCAGGGCTGAAGGAGTAGAGTGGTGTGGAAGCCCAGGACTGGAACAGCCACAACAATCCACAGTTCAGGATGGAGTTGCATTAGCAGAGCTGTGTGTGAGGCATCTTGAACAGCCTCTGCCTTTACAGTCCCAGGATCAAGGAAGTGCTATCTACACTCACCACAATCCAGTAATAAAATCCTGTTGGTACTATATTATTTAATTGGGAGGAGCTCAGTAGCTACAGTAAGTAGCCTGAGACGATAAATAGATAGATAATGTGGGCAGATTAGCAATGGTAGCTAATTGTTAACTGTTCTGATTGCACCGAGACATAAAAGTATTGATTTATTCCAGGGTTTCAAAGAAAGATTTTGCTTTCCAGCTGAGCTCCCATGCAGAGCCCGATGTGTTAAGCATTTGAGGTCTTTAATATCAGATAACATATATAAGTATCTATAATATTTCAGGATTTGCAGTTAAATCAGGATATTGTCCTAGTGATTTGAGGGTTGAGATGTCCTAAAGAAATATTTATTTCTAGTGATTGTGGAGTTAACTTTTAGCAATTGCTGTCCTAGATGGTACAAGCTTTGTGTATTTTAGGGTATTTCATATTTTATTTTTCTAGAAAATTTGATTCTTGCCCTACTGGGTATTCTCAGCAGACAACCCATGAAGAGGGGATGCACCTGTCACCACTAGCGGTGGTCCCACCAGGACAAGACCTAAGAACATTGGCAGACAGCAGCACGAGGAAGCTGGCACTGCTGCTATGTGCTGCATCTGTTCGGTGGATAAATCAGGGCATCGATCTCCAGAGCCATTGATCCAACACCTTTCCACTCCACTAAATTCACAGGCAACCAGATCAGCAAATGTGCTAGGAGGCCTCCTCCTTCTGTAGGCTCCCATGGGGTCCAATGGTTACCCCCTGTGTCATATCCATGGCAGTAGGTATGAGATAGGTGATGAAAGGGGCAGTAGGGCAATATTGACTGGTCTGACCTGCTGCACAGAGTCCCAGAGATCAAACATTACAAGAGCGACTGACTTACTCCGAGCCACAGGTTGGTTAGTGCATGAAAATATTCTTCATTCTACCCACCCCTGTTGATAAATTATTACTAATTCATTTTCCAGACCTTTGGAAACAGAGCTTCCAGGCCTATGCAGTGTATTCAGAGAGTGACAAATAGGTAACGTCGAGAAAACCTGGAAGAATCACACCATTTCTTATCACAGTTAATCTTCAGAGCCAGTTAATCATACAGTCCTTCCAGTTATTAAGGTTCTTTTTAATTTAGAGTGAGAGTGTGTAGTAATTAGCCTTAACCAGGTCATTGATCTTAGGGGAATATACACTCCAAGTACTTACATCCATCTTGTACGTTTCCAGAAGGGAGAGCCTTTAGCTTCATACCGCCTCTCTCATCTTCAGCTCGACGTAGAATCAAGTAAGGTTAATACTAACCAGGCTTTCAAAGAGGGGCTTTTGCACTGAATCAAGCGTGAAAATAAGAGAAGGTTTAGTCACATCAGGCATGATTCCCCTCTCATAATACTGGTGTAACAGCACTGACTTCTGGTTTACATCATTGTGAGAGGAGATCCAGTCCACTAAATAAACATGGCTGCTATTTTTCCAGTGTTCCCTTTATGATCATTGCAGTTCCATGTCGGTGTTTTTCGTAAAAGGTTTTCTCCCTCCCAGCTTCTGCTTGACCCTGTAGAGAAGTTCAAATCATATGTCACAACTCGCTGCCATGGAAACAAATGTGATGTCATAGTTTATGCACTGCAGCTTCTAGTAAGCGCTTGTGCACTAAACCAAAAGGACTCTTAGGTGGTGAGCAAGGCAGGGAGGGTGAGAGGTGACAAACACACAGGAGATGAGTGGATTTGTACCGGGATCTCATATGTTATAAGGGACATATCTGTTGAAAGAGAGGCCGAAAGCCCACACGTGTAATTTTGCAACTACTTTTGTGCATACAGCTTCTGTAACTACAGAATAAATCCCTGCTAGCCCAAGAACCTGGCCCGTTAAGCAGCGAGCTAGCCATTCCCCCACACAATCACCCAATTTCACATGCACTCACAGTAAATGTCAACATTATATACAGCTGTGGATAACACCAACCAATTGGTTCCATGTGCCTACCGAAGCTCAGATACAGATGCCTGCTCGATTTGAACACTGTAAATGCTCTTGTTTGCCTTTCATTCTGAAACGTCCACCTGGAAACTTCTCTTTGGGCTGTTGGAACTCTGGTCTGTTTTTGCAAAGTCAGCTTTCTTAGGAACTTTACGTGGAACATTATCTACAGAGAGTTTTGAAAAGACAAAGGAGATGCTGCTGCCTGGATCCTGTCTCTGACTGGATTTCCTAGGCCATAGTGCAGGTGGTGTTACTACTCCTTTTCCCTCTTTTCAGGTCTCCTGCCAAACCTTTGTCTGCTGTGTCAATTGCCTGTTTAATCTTAGCAAATGCTTTTTCCACTTCAATAGTCTCAGAATTTTCCCTAGCGAGCTGTAAGCCCTTTAAATATATTTAGGTTGCCAGGTTTCTGATGTTCTGTCTTCAGGAAACCAATTTTGCGTCTAAGTTCTTGAGAAAGGGCCAGTCTAATTTTTTCTTGCACTTTGAAGCCATTGTACAACATCTGCCCTCCTTCTCTTCCTTTTTACTCAGTCCCCTTAGGGTGTTAGCACTCATCCCTAAGGTAACATACAGACTAGGTCTGAGTTAAGCTTCTTATCCTCTCTAGGTCTTTCATCCTGCATCCGTCACTGACTGCATTGGTGTTTTATGACTATTGTCCCCGTGTGTATTGCTTTACACCAACTTGGAGAGCCTGAACAGGGTTAAATGTGTCCATGTGGCTGTATGACCTCCTCCAATTCAGAGAATGCTCCTTCTGTAACACTTACTGCATTTAGCAATTCGGGAATAAAATGGGAGGCATGGAGTTGGCTAGTTGCATATTACCCAGAATTCTCTTCCAGTTAAGAGCTCTCTCATTTAGATGCAATATTGTCTGACCATCATCTGATGAAAACTCAGTATCTCTCCGGTCTCACCAGGTTTGTGGGTCCAGCCCTGATTCAATTACAAAAGGAAACCGATTCCAACTTGTTAATATATAGACAAGATTGTCTGCAGGGTTTGTTATAGAATCAGCAAATGAGTTACATAATACACAATCTTTGGGCTGAATGCAGGTCCCCTCTTCAGATGTTGGCAAGTTTATAAACAATGCCGAAGATCTTTTTGTGGTGAGCTGCAGAGCTAAAAGGTTTATACTGAGGAATAGCTGTATGTCTGGGGAGTTTACAATGGACTAGATTGTGTCTCTCCAGATTTCAGAGAACAGCGATGTTTACTTTATAAAAATGGTGCTTTTTGTATAAGCCAACAACTCCTGGAGCATATAACTCCTTGGTTCCTAAGCTTATGAATTATTTACGGAGCATTATTTGGTTCGGCTAGTATTTTATGCCAGGATCCCAAAGCCCTTTTTGAGCATTGTTACATAAGCCTTTCAAGACCCTTATTAACTCAAGACAATAGAGAAAGTAACTAGGGGAACAGCCATTTAAGACTTTATTCTGTCCCCCCCATGGAGAAATTGCCTGCTCCCTTCAGATTCACCACCAATCTGGGTGAAAATGATTATGAAATGATAGATTTCAAGATTGTAAGGGTGGGACGGAGTTAGGTGAATGAGGACATGGGACTCAAAAATGCAGACTTTAACAGTCTTAGAGAACTGATAGGTAAGGTCCCACGGGGAAAAAAATCTAAGGGAAAAAGGAGTTCAGGAGAGCTGCAGTTTCTCAAGAAGACAATATTAAAGGCATGACTGCAAACTATTCTGATGTGAAAGAAAGATAGGAAGAACAGTAAGGGACCAATGTAGCTCCATCAGGAATTTTTTAATGCCCTGAAAATGAAAAAGAAATCCTAAAAAAAGTGGAAACATGGACAAATTGTGCCTACATAATTGTGCTATTCTTTTGTACTCCTCCTTAGCAAAGTCAAAAAGCCTAAGGCACAAAATGAGTTACAGCTAGCAAGAGACATAGCAGGCAATAAGATGAGGTTCTTTAAATAAATTAGGAGCAAGAGAAAGGTGAAGGAAAGTGCAGGCACTCTACTTAGTGGGGAAGGAGAGCTAACAACTGGTGACATCAAAGAGGCTGAGGTCTTTAATCCCTATTTTATTTCAGTCTTCACTAAAAAGGTTAATGGTCACCATATACTCAACGTAAGTAATATTAACAACGAGATATGGAATGCAAACCAAAATAGGGGAAAACCAGGTTAAATAATATTTAGATAAGTTAAATGTAGTCAAGTCAGTAGGACCTGATGAAATTCATCCTAGGGAATTTAAGGAAATAGCTGAAGCAATCTCGGCGAGACCCTTAACAATTATCTTTGAGAACTCATGGAGGACATGTGAAAACCCAAAGGATTGGAGAAGGGTAAACATGGTACCTATCTTTAAAAAGGGGAACAAAGGGGACTCAGGAAATTACAGACCAATCAGTCTAACTTTGATAACTGGAAAGATACTGGAACAAATTATTAAACAATCAATTTGTAAGTTCCTGATGGATAATAGGGTCATAAGGAATATCCAGCATGGATTTGTCAAGAACAAATCATGCTAAACCAATCTAATTTCCTTTTTTGACAGGGTTACTGGTTTAATGGGTACGGAGAGAAGCAGAAGATGTGATATATCTTGATTTTAGTAAAGGCTTTTGACACAGTCCCCACATGACATTCTCATAAGCATACCAGGGAAATGTTGTCTAGACAAAATTACTATAGGGTGGGTGAACAACTGGATGAAAGACTGTATTCAAACAGTAGTTATCAATGGTTCACTGTGAAACTGGGAGGATATATCTAGTGGGGCCCCGCAGGGATCATTCCTGGGTCCAGAACTGTTCAATATTTTCATTAAAAATGTGGATAATACAGTAGGGAGTACACTTATAAAATTAGTGGCTGACACACAGCTTTGCGAAGTTGAAAACCCTTCAGATGACAGAAGTAGAAATTAAAACTTGACAAATTAGAGAATTGGTCTGAAATCAACAAGATGAAATTCAATAAAGACAAATGCAAAGGACTATACCCAGGAAGGAAAAATGAAATGCACTACTACAAACATGGGGAATAACTGGCTGGATGGGAGTACTACTGAAAAGTATCTGAGGGCTATAGTGGATCACACATTGAATATGAGTTAAAAATGTGATGCAGTTGCAAAACAGACTAATATCCTTCTGGCTGTATGTAAAGCAGGAGTGGTGTATGTATGACACAAGAGGTAATTGTCCAGCTATATTCAGCTCTGGTGAGGCTTCAGCTAGAGTAATGTGTCCAATCCATGGTGCTACACTTTAGGGAGTAGGTGGATAAACTGGAGAGAGTCCAGAGAAGAGCAACAAAAAGGATAAAAGGTTCAGAAAATCTGACCTATGAGAAAAGGTTAAAAAAACGGGGCATGATTAGCGCTGAGAAAATAAGACTGAGGAAGGAACCTGATAACAGTTTTCAAATCTGTTAAGAGTTGTTATAAGAGGACGGTGATCAATTGTTCTCCAAATCTACAGAACGTAGGACAAGAATTAATGGACTTAATTTGCAGCATGGGAGATTTAGATTAGATATTAGGAAAAGCTTTCTAACTATAAGTGTAGGTAAGCTCTGGAATAGGATTCCAAGGAAGATGTGGAATAGCCATCACTGGAAATTTTAAGAACAGGTTGGACAAACACCTGCCAGTGATTGTCTAGGGTTACTTGGTCTTGCCTCAGCGCAAGGGCTGGATGTGGTGACTTCGTGAGGCTCCTTCCAGCCCTACATTTCTAAGATTCTATCATACTACATTAACACTATTGTATTATATTACATAAAAGTTAAAATGGTAACAGACTTCTGGGTCTACTTTGGGTCTGCCATCAAGCTGGAGCTGAAGGGTGATCTTCTCTACACGAGAAGGCTGAGACCCTTTTCAGAACCCTTGGAATATCAGAAGGGAGCCGCTGAATGAGCAGTCTTACCTAGCCTCATAAATCCTGCCAGGCAAGGTTCATTTCATTCTCTGTAGGGCTGCTGTCCTTACACTGGTATTTTTAAGATAACTCACATAGCAGCCATGATGAAAAGGGAGACTAATGTAGCTATAGGAAATAATAATAATTATTAATAACAATAATCATGTTTTAACCATTGATTTGTACCCAGATAAGCTTTGTTTTCCCATTCTGTGTAAACCACTCTCACAGCATTATCATTTCTGTGATAACAATGGCCAAACCTTCTCAAAGCCTTGCGCTGGGCCCTCTGCACTCCAGTGTGTTTTAAGTCTTTTTTTACTTTTATCTTGAAGAAGGGACATTGAGGCAGGGAGTGACAGCTCACTGGCTTAGCCCTTTGTGTTGCTTCAATATCTGGTTGCTCAGTTCCTCCCGCTCTCTCCCACTGAATTCATCCCCATGCAGAACACCTGCACAATGTTGTGAGTCCTAGTGGAGACAGCCCCTCAGCAGCCATTTTGAACACTGTATAAATTAGACTGGGGTAAAATTTTCAAATGTGCCTAAGTGACTTAGGTGCCTACATCCCATTGACTTTGAAAGAGGCTCCTAAGTGCCTAAAAGTGCCATTTTTGAAAATAGGATTCTGGCTCCTAAATCACGTACATGCTTTTGCAAATTGTATCCCTGATCTCAGCTGGGCCTTTAATTTTTCCTGAGACTTTTCCAGTGTGCTCTACAGCACCAGACAGTTGCCTCATTTTAGGTTATTATTATTCAATGCCATAAATACTTTAAAAAATAACAATTCCATGGTCCGTGTATGGAAATTAAGAGAATTTTTGCACTTGAAATATGAATCTACTGCCCAGTTATGTTGATGCCCAGTCCCAGGGCCTCAGCCGCTGTACTTTAAAATGCTTATTAAAAAAAGAGAGAAAAAATTCAGCCTTAATTATGGCAGGAGTCTGGTTATTGGGAAATGCACAGCAAAACACAAATATGATTAGCTTCCATGAAATCTTGATGATGGATGTGTAATTCAAACAGGATTCTTTAGCTTGTCAGCATCATTCTCTGTTACTGGCTCCACTCCTGTTATTTCAGACCACAAGAAGGCCGCTGTTGTTTTGCTGCCAGCCCCAACCATCTTTAGTCAGATTTAAGAGAAAGCGGCTGTGGGAAATGAAAATTAACACTCCAGGGACAGGTGAGATTATCTTGTTGAAGGTTATTGTCATGTGCATAGCACTGAATATATATATATCTATATATACACACACATATACACACAAGCTAGTATCCAGCGGATCTATAGCACAAGGTATAAATGGAAAGTGAGGAGAATTATTTAATCACAAGGACTTCTCATATGTGTCTAAAAGTGAAGTGGTGTTCTATACAAATGGAAATGCTTAGGATGGTCAGAGGAAAGGCCTAACTATTTCAGAGCTTTAACCCATCAAGGAAAAAGGTGCGTGTATGTGTGTGTGAGAGAGATTGAGAGAGAGAGCGAGAGAGGGGCAGACATGAACATATGTCTGAGTGTCTGAGAGTGTGCACCTGTGTGTTGAATAGAACAACAACAACAAAAACCCCACCACACTGTCATCACCTAGCAAAAAACAAAATGATTGATAACTGTATCTATTTTCATGGACGTGGGTCCAAGCTAAAACACCTGGTGCAAACATTCCCATGTTTGGAGTGTTTGCAATCCAGCTCCAATGTCTATGTCCTTAATTTATCTCTGATTTGGGGATAGGGATATTGTTTTCTGTTTTGAATGTTCAGATTAATTGACTCATGCTTGACTTTGAGATCCTTGGATGTAAGGCACAGCATGTGTACTAAGCATCAATATTATTTTACCTGCAGAAAAGTATCACACACTTACATTACTAGATATCTAAGTATGAATAATCATTAGAGAGGGACTGAAACAGTCCGATTTAGATCCACATCTCAACTTCTTCAAAGTATGGGTGAAGTCTGATATACAGTTTTGGATTGGCTCAACATAGAGATGGGCTAGAGCCTAAACTCATGTCAAAACTTCTCCAGAGCTCCAGTCTAGGATTTGGGTTAGCATCCACCTGTACAAAACTAAAGTTACCTGTGTCATTCTGATTGGCTCAGTAATCTCTGATACAATCACCCAGCTCTTCCTGGCACTGTTTCATTATTGCATGGACTAAAATGGCAGAGACAAGGGAGATGTAGAGAACAGAGAATACAGCTCTTTTTTCTGTAAAAGCAATACACTGTGTTTCCAAATGAACTGAGAAAAATTGTTCTCTTGTCAAATCTGTTGCTAGCCTTCAAATATCTAAAATCCAGCACGATACAGCAAATCTGTGATTTAGGCTCTGCACATGTCTCGCGTTCCAGAGTACTGAAAACAATACAAACCACTTTAGTATTGCTTTCGTGGTTACCATATCTGCATACGCCTGGGTAGGATTATACAAGAACAGTTAACCAGGCAATATTGTGTGTGCAATAAGTAGTCAGTCACTTCTTTCTGTACCAGCCTCAGCAAACATCAACTGATTGGGTTCTTCTCATTTGGTTTGCAGGGTGCAGAATGACATCAGCTGCCACCTACTTTTGATTAGCTGAAAGTCTGCATTAAACTGTGCAAATCTCTTCCTTTGGAGAAAATGACTTTCATGCCTGCATGGGCCCCAACTAAATGGGAAGGTGCATGAGTGCTAGAGTTGCTGAGAGATCCAATAGGGTGAATTAACTTGCAGAATGTGGTTGCTGTGGGCTGGGAAAACCATGAGAACACTGCACCTAGTGTAATGTCAGGAGGCACTGAGCAGCTGGGTTGGAGGGATGCTGTTTTCTTACATCTCTTGGACACGTTTCTGGGTCATTTCAACTCTATATGCTATCTTTCTTCAAGGTGTAGCTCTTAAACACATTTGAGTAGCCATTAATCCGGGCTGGCAGTAGGAATAACCAAATCCTTGAAATGGCCACTACATATATCACATGAATTCACTTGATTCCAATGAAGCACCTTTCTCTGGGTACCTCACTTCTCCACTCCCCCTCCTGCTCCTTTCTCCCTCCCCACTGTTCCCCAGGGAATGCGTGCAGCTAAGTAAGCATGTATTGCACTTTAAATGTGAAGTGAGCCCACCGATAAAACAGAGACAGTCAGATAGATAGATAAACAGTCTCTCTGCAGAAGCTGTGCCATCGAGGCATTTCAAATGGCTGCTAGCAATGCAGAATGAGCCACCCCGTGCTCTGTGATGAGCACTTCATATCAGCTTGTTGTTTTTCTCCTGAAATAAAAGTCAGGAAGAACCTGTTTGTTATCTGTGAGCAGAACATCATAATTCTCAGTCTGGCATGGAGGGCTTGTTAGAAGGGGTTCGTTCATTCTGCTGAACACAGTGCATATTCCTCTGCTCTCAGGTCCCTGCACCTTTCTTCATCAGTTTAGGAAACATCTTGCACAGCGACTGAGGACTGACCAGTTCAGTTAGTTTTTCAGGGGTACTCACACCTCTCTTTTCTTTAGTAACAACTTCAGGCACTTATAAAGCATTGTAAAACTCTTTAGTTCATAAAAAGCTCCAAGTACATTAGCTTAAATACAGCCTTTCTGTTCAAAACCAATAAAAGCATGGGGCTAGCTGTTTCAGACCGACAGCAAAAAGAGAATTATGTAAAGTATTTAAGCCGCACATTCTGGTTTAAGCAGCACAATAGATAAACTGAGACTAGGACTCAGAACCTTGCATGGTGGAGCCCATGGTCTGGGGCACATCTCTGCCATTGAATTAAGATTTGTACATGAATAATTATGAATTGTTCCAGGTAATCATTTGAGTCATGGTACATTGATCTCATCTGAGTGAAACAAAGACATCCCTCATTTTCCTCCCTCTGTCATATACGCTGTTAAAATACCTTGGTAGTGAACAGGGAATAATACAGGAGAGTTTATTACAACCTCTAAGAGAGATCAGAGAATCAGAGATAACAGAGGTGGAAATACCTAATAGCATTAATTTTTACCTGGCATCTTTCATACATGGTATCACACATCACATCACAGGACAAATTATGATGACCTAGGGGCCTGATTTTCAAAGGTGCTCCACAGGAAGCTGCAGGCGCAGAGCACTTCTGATAATCAACTCATTATCCTGGAAAGACAGAATTCAGGATAGATGGGCTCCAGGTAGACTATCTCTTGATTCTTCTAGTCTTGCCCCCTGTAGCAGGGACCACCCAGGCACTGGCAAGAGAAAAAGTCTTATCCAAACCAAAATCCAGTTCTGGACTTTTTCTAAGGGCTTGTCTACACTTACATCAGAGATTCGACGGCAGTCGACCAGAGTTATGCAAACTACGCAAAAAACTTGCGTAACTCCCGTCGACTTCCATGCTTCTGTTTTGCGCGCCGTCTTCACTGCACTGTGCCGACGGGAACCGTGTTCCCGTCGAGGCAGTGCTACATCACTTGAGAAGGTGGTCTTAATACATCAATTTCTGGATCAACTGAGCGGGTCTTCACTGACCGCTCAGTCGATCCAGATGAGTCGATCTGACGGCGGCAAATTTGCTGCCATCAGTGAAGACATAGCCTAAGTGTGCTATTAATAACTGAGACTGGGTTGTTCTAGGCTCATCTAGGGAGACACAGACCTTCCCACAATGAGATTACAATCTAAATAGGACAGACAGACAATGGGTAGGAAAAAGTACGATTATCCCAGTTTTATAGATGGGGAACTGGGGCAGAGGGAGATTAAGGCCCAGATTTTTAAAGCCGTCCCTGCACTCAGACACCCGTCGATTGCACTTAAACCCCTAAAGTGGGAGGCTCATGATCACAGCACCCGACAGGAGGAGATGAAGAGAGCTGGTGGTTGAGGACTCCCTTCTGAGGGAAATGGAAGCATCCATCTGCTGTCCTGACATGATGTCCTAGGAGGTGTGCTGCCTGCCTGGAGCCCATGTCCTAGATATTACAGAACGGTTGCAGAGGCTCATCCATCCCTCTGATCAGTACCCCATGCTGCTCATCCACGTGGGCACTAATACTGCCAGGTCTGACTTTGGGCAGATGAGCAGTAACTACAAAGCTCTGGGAGCTAGTGTGAAAGGGGCACAATTCATGTTCTCATCCATCTTCTTAACTGAGGGTAGGGCCCAGGCAAGGATATGTGCATCCTGGAGATGAATGCATGGCTTCACAGATGATGTTGATGGGAGGGCTTTGGCTTTCTTGACCGTGGGGTGCTATTCTGAGAAGAAGGTCTGCTGGGAAGAGATGGAGTGCACTCAACCAAATAGGGAAAGAACATCTTTGCACGCTGATTCACCAACCTAGTTAGGAAGGCTTTAAAGTTGGTTCATAGGGGGCAGATGACAAAAGCTCACAGGTAAGTATAAAAGAAGGTAATGTTAACAGAAAGTTAGATGTTGGGTGGAACATGGAAAATTACAATAGTGTCAGAAGAGCAACAAGAGGAAAATCAGTGGGGCCATCTGCTCAACATCTTAGATGTCTCTACACCAGTACAAAAAGTATGGGGAATGAAGAGGAAGAACAGGAAGTATTAGTAAATAAGATAAATTATGACTTATTTGGCATCACAGAGACTTGGTGGGAGAAGTCTCATGACTGGAACATTGCCCTAGACGGGTATAGCTCGTTCAGGAAGGACAGGCTGGGTAAAAAGGGAGGACGAGTTGCATTATACATAAAAAATACATACACTTGTTTGGAAGTGCAGAAGGAAGTGGGAGGCAACCAGTAGAGAGTCTCTAGGCAAAGAAAAAAGGGGTAAAAATAGGACTGACATTATGATAGAGGTCTTATATATACCATCAAATCAGGAAGAGGAGATGGATGAGGCATTTCTAGAACAAATAACAGAAAGATCCAAAACACAGTAGCTGGTAGTAATGGGGATTTTTAACTACCCAGACATCTTTTGGAAATGTAATACGGCAAAACACAAAATTTCCAGTAAGTTCTTGGAATGTACTGGGGACACCTTTTTTGTTTCGGAAAGTAGAAGTAGTAACCAGGGAACAGCCATTTTAGACTTGATTCCAACCAAGAGGGAGGAGCTGGCAAATCTGAAGGTGGAAGGAAATTTGGGTGAAATTGGTCATGAAAGAATAGATTTCATGATTCTACGGAAAGGAAGGAGCTAGAGCAGCAGAATAAGGACAATGGACTTAAAAAAAAGCAGACTAACAATCTCAAAGAACTGGTAGGTAAGGTCCTATGGGAAAAAAATCTAAGGGAAAAAGGAGTTCAGGAGAGCTGGCAGCTTCTCAAGGAGACAGTATTAAAGGCACAACTGCAAATTATTCTGATGTGAAAGAAAGATAGGAAGAACAGTAAAAGATCTATAGGGCTTCAACAGGAGCTCTTCAATGGCCTGAAAATCAAAAAAGAATCCTACCAAAAGTGGAAATATGGAAATATTTCTAAGGAAGAGAACAAAAGAATAGCATACACATATAAGGACCAAATCAGAAAGGCTCAGGCACAAAATGAATTATAGCTTGCAAGGAATATGAAAGGCAACAAGAAAAGATTCTATAAATATGTTAGGAGCAAGAGAAAGATAAAGGAAAGTGCAGGCACTCTGCTTAGTGGGGAAGGAGAGCTAATAACTGGTGACATCGAGGAGGCTGAGGTGTTTAATGCCTCTTTGCTTCAGTCTAAAAAGGGTAATGGTGACCAGATACTCAAAAGAAGTAATATTAACACAAAGGAGAAAGGGATGCAAGCCAAAATAAGGGAAGAATGGGTTAAAGGATAATTAGATAAGTTAAATGTATTCAAATTGGCAAAGCTTGAAGCAATTCATCCTAGGGAACTTAAGAATCTTAACCTAGATGAAGAAATTTCAGAACTGTTAGTAATTACCTTTGAGAACTCCCGGAGTACAGGTGAGGACCCAGAAGAATGGAGAAGGGAAAGCATTGTACCTATCTTTATAAAGGAAACAAAGAGGATTCAGGGAATTACAGACCAGTCAGCCTAACTTCAATTTCCAGAAAGAAACTGGAACATATTAAACAATCAATTTGTAAGTACGTGATGCATAATAGGGTCATAAGGAATACCCAGCATGGACTTGTCAAGAACAAATCATGCTAAACCAATCTAATTTCCTTCTTTGCCAGGGTTACGGGTTTAATGAGTGGGGAGGAAACTGTAGATGTGATATATCTTGATTTTAGTAAAGGCTTTTGACACAGTCCCCACATGACATTCTCATAAGCAAACTAGGGAAATGTTATCTAGATGAAATTACAATGAATACGGTCTTTCAATCAGCTGTGCCCATGTTAAACAGTAGTTATCAATAGTTCACTGTGAAACGGGGAAGTCACCTCTAGTGGGGTCATGCAGAGGTCATTTGTGGGCCCAGTACTATTCTATATTTTCATTGATGACTTCAATAATGGAATGGAGAGTATAATTATAAAATTTTCAGATGATACCAAACTGGGAGAGGTTGGAACTGTGTTGGAAATCCTTCAAAAACTGACTCTCTCATGAGATTTCAGAGTCTGTGGCTGGCTAGTCTGACAATACAATACATGGAAAAAGGCCTTTTGGATGATATTTTAGCACTGCCATCCCAGCCAGAAATGCACTCGGGTAACAATGCTAACTCGTTATCTTTGCATCCTCGGTCCAACTTCAGTTTTAGGATTGAGTGACTCATTTGGGTTGGCCCTTATTTTATCTGAACCTGGCTTCCAGTCCTTACACAATAGAAAGTTTTCTCTCTTTCATTAATGAGCCAATGATCTATAGTTAACAGATGAATCAGCCCAATTAAGTGGAAATCAAAGCAATTAATAGAGCAACTTCAAAAAAACAAACTGTTTTTAGGACTCAACCATTTAAAAGCTCCTAGTATTGTGTTTGGATGCCAAATATTGGTAAAGATAAGCAGGGAAGGCTGTAAATGAAACGTGTCTTACAACAGCAAGCCTGGGATGTACTTTCTTGATGTGGAAAGGAGAAGGTTCTTATTTTAGCAGCATGGAGACCACAAGCATTTCAGCATCTTGAGTGGGCTCAGTTAAGCATCCAGAAGATCAGATCTTTATCCAAAGTTTTGACTGTTTCACCCTCTTGGGTTTGCAAAATTGGGTTTGAAATCACATGGAAACTGACAGACTCCTATTATCAACTCAGGGGACCGATTCTAAAGGTGTAGGCTGGAATATCATGGAAATAGCCTTTTGCTTGGAATCTTGGCACTTAGGGTCCTGGTCCAGAAAGTGCAGATATGACAGCAGCAACAAGGAATAATAGTTCAATAAAAATGTTATCCAAACTTTTCCAAACCAGAAATGAGATTTGCTTCCAAGTTGAAATAAAAGTTTGGAGAAAAGTTCAAGGAGGTTTCATATTTTATCCCAGCCTTACCTGTGACATCTCAGAGTGTCAAAAAGTGAAACGGATTCTGAGTTGGGAATATAGTACGGAAACAAAAATCTGTTCATAATAGACGCAAAGTGACTCTCAACTATCTGCAATAACACCTCCAAAGTAGTAACCTAATGCCAAAAGCCCCAGGCCCCTCATTCTTCTCTCACAATCATTTTGCATTGGTGACTTCAGTGGAGTTACTCCTGATTTACACTTGAGTGTAAGTGAGAGTCCAGTCAGGAGCAAGAACTGTGACTATTTCTGAATGGAGACATTGGGCTCCATCACCATCACCACCACCACGCAGCTCTCAGGCCACCAATAAACATTCAGAGACCTGCAGGTGGTGTGCAGAGACACTTGTGGAGCAAGACGTGAGCTAAGGCTTGTCCATGCAGCAGGAGACATGGCAGGGAGCAGGAGACATGGCGGAGAGGTGGGGGGCACTTCACAGAGGCGCACACGGCTCTTCAGCAGTGCAGGGAGGGGAATTCTGTCTTGGGTCTCCCTCTGCAGAGGCTGAGATGAGGACTCCGTGGGCTGGCCAGCCCTCAGGAATGCTCCTTCTCCAGCAAGACTGCCTGTATTTGGGGGCAGTGATGCTTCATGCTGCAGTTGCTAGGTCTCTGCAGGTTCTTGACCATGTGGATAGTGCCATGCTTACAACCAGTAGGCATAAGGGAATTTTTTGGAGGGGAGGTTTCCACATGCACTCATTGCCTCCTGGCTCATAGAATCATAGAATATTAGAGTTGGAAGGGACCTCAGGAGGTCATCTAGTCCAACCCCCTGCTCAAAGCAGGACTAACCTCAGCTATATCATCCCAACCAGGGCTTTGTCAAGCCTCAGCTTAAAAACCTCTAAAGATGGAGATTCCACCACCTCCCTAGGTAACCCATTCCAGTGCTTCACCATCCTCCTAGTAAAAAACTTTTTCCTAATATCCAACCTAGACCTCCCGCCCTGCAACTTGAGACCGTTGCTCCTTGTTCTGTCATCTGCCACCACCGAGAACAGCCTAGCCCCATCCTCCCTGGAACCCCCTTTCAGGTAGTTAAAGGCTGCTATCAAATCCCCCCTCATTCTTCTCTTTTGCAGACTAAACAAGCCCAGTTCCCTCAGCCTCTCCTCATAAGTCCTGTGCTCCAGCCCCCTAATCATTTTGGTTGCCCTCCGCTGCACTCTCTCTAACTTGTCCACATCCTTTTTGTAGTGGGGGGCCCAAAACTGGACACAATATTCTAAATGCGGCCTCACCAATGCTGAATAGAGGGGAATAATCACTTCCCGTGACCTGCTGGCAATGCCCCTCCTAATGCAGCCCAATATGCCATTAGCCTTCTTGACAACCAGGGCACACTGCTGACTCATATCCAGCTTTTTATCCACCGTTACCCCCAGGTCCTTTTCTGCAGAGCTGCTGCCCAGCTCGTCGGTCCCCAGTCTATAGCTGTGCATGGGATTCTTCCTTCCTAAGTGGAGGACTCTGCACTTGTCCTTGTTGTCCTTGTCATGTGTCCACAAGGGTGTGATATCATGTCTCAGCCCCACCCCTTAAGAAGTCCCTCCTGCCCCCTACACACTCCTGCAGAGCTCAGTGCGTATGGACCGCTTCCGCTATGTGGTGGCTGTTGAGAAATGTCTCTTTGTTTTAGTCAGAGGATGATCTCCTGATGCCCTGACTGCTGAAGCAGAACCAGGAGCCTGGGATCCTATAAACAGCAGATTGCTCAGAGACTGAAAAAGGAGACCTGCAAAAAAAATTTTAAAAAAGGCACAGAATGCACTCTGCCCTTTACTGAATTTTATTTCATTTTTCTTAGATATCTGTTAATTAGGATAAAACCATCTAACGGAGTCTGTAGGAGAAACCTGGAAAGGCAGTAATGAATTCAGTATTAGTAAGAGGTTTCCAAGCAACAGCACATTTTGGCTGAGTATTAACCCTAGTAGCAAGGAGGGAAAAAAAATCAGTCTCAAGAACAACTTAAATGCCGGTGAACTAAGACAATACCCCTTCTGGGCAGAGCTGCTTTTGACAACATCTCAAGGTTGGGATAATTTGGATAAGGTTAAGGCAGGTTTTTTATTGATTGGTCTCCAATCCTTCTGGAGTGAACACTCACTGTTTTATTATTACTACCGTTAATTATTAGGAATATGTGTAACAGCATCTCAAGACCAGGGGCCTTGAAAGAAAACGATGCAGGTCCTACTGTGATGAGCGCTGCACACATTCTTAGGGGCATACGGTGAGCTCACGGTGTCAATTAAGATACAATTTGTGAGTATAGCAAACCTACAGGGAAAATAGAAGGGTAAGAGGCTGAGATTATTAGGGAGGCTGAGAGTAACAATAAAAAGGACTGGGAGGTTATTGGGCTAGCTAGTGCATAACTAGATGGTTCTCAGTGATTCCGAGGGTGTAGTTATAACTACAGATGAGCTATAGATGTTATAGAGGCACTGGTCATTGTTGGGATAAGTGAAGTGAGCACATACTTCTTGCTCGATCACTGATGGGTTTTACAAAACAATGTATATCCAGAATACAAACAATTCCAGACATACATTCTTGTTCAGCCTTGTTGAGTCTCCTGGTGCCTCCTAGCTCAACGGCCCACAGCTGCCATGTGACCCCTTTGGGCCAGCTATGCCAGCACAAAAGGTCCTTCCTGCTGTCACAGGAGACACTTCCCGCTAAGTGCAGAACCAGTTCATGGCCCCCTGGCACTTGGGACTTTCTTAGGCTGTAGTTAAGGTTGAGTTCTTTTTTGTACTTAGAACAGGGATTCAACCTCTTTGTTACAGAGTGTGTCCTTCCCAAACTTAAGGCACTGACACTGAGTACAAAATGAATTTTCTGAGAATTTACAAGTAAATCAGTTAATTGGTTTTATGAGTTTAAACTAATTTAAAAGTGGGTCCTTTAAGAAATGTAGCCTCTATCAGTCTTTCCTTTATCCCGAATGATCTTAACAATGGAATAATGTGGACATCACATTTTCCATGTAGTTAAAATTAATCAAAATCTTGCACATGGGCAATAAATGTACAGAAATTAGGTTGTAATTTAATTAAGTCATTATCGATTGTTGTATCTAATTGTTATGATTACACAGGCTACAGACAGGCGCAAGTCAACAGCTCAGGTAACTCTTAAGTAGAGGCATTGTGACATCAGAGGTAACTCAACCAACTATCCCTCTTTCTTTAAGGCTAATTTGCATGCAATAATTACATTGGTCATAATGAGTCAGTGGCATGAGGAAGACTGGATGCAGGGTCAAGAGTTCCAATTAGTCAATTAACTGGACTGACTGTTTGCTCCTTAACAATTTTGTGGCTATTTAGTAACTTGGGCACCTGAAAAGCTCCATGTAGCACTGCTGCCTGGGGTCCACTGACTTCCAGGAACTCAGGGGGAGCTGTTAAAGCACAGAGACACAGACTCACAAACTGGGGTCTCCCTGCATCTTCTCCACATCGTGCCGATCTCACTAACACAGCCCTCAAAACAAACAAACCTACTGCAAATAATGGGCCAGATTCAACACTACACCTTGGCTACTTTCGAGATGCAAAGCACCTGCAAATACAGCTTAACTGACTGGCTGATTCATCACGTAATAAGTGTTACTTCACTGGGGGCTGGGTGACTGGGCAGGAAAATGGCAGATGAAATTCAGTGTTGATAAATGCAAAATAATGCATGCTGGCAAACATAATCCCAACTATACATACAAAATGATAGGATCTAAATTAGCTGCTACCACTCAAGAAACAGATCTTGGAGTCATCGTGTTTAGTTGCATGAAAAGAACTGCTCAGTGGGCAGCAGCCCTCAAAAAAGTTAACAGAATGTAAGCAATGATTAAGAAAGGGTTAGATAATAAAGAGAAAAAATATCATAATGCTGCTATCTAAATTCACACCCTGAATACTGTTTGCAGTTCTGGTTGCCCCAGCTCAAAAAAGATATATTAGAATTGAAAAAGTACAGAGAAGAGCAACAAAAACAATCAGGGATATGAAACAGCTTCCATGTGTGGAGAGATTTAAAAAACTGGAACTGTTCAGCTTGGAAAAGAGATGACTAGATGAGAGGGGATATGAGAGATGTCTATAAAATCATGAATGGTGTGGAGAAAGGGAATAAGGAAGTGTTATTTACTCCTTCACATAACACAAGAACCGGGGAAGGGGGGGGGGGGGGAGGAAGGGGTGTCACCCAATGACATTAATAGGCAGCAGGATTGAAACAAACAAAAGGAAATATTTCTTCACACAACACAGTAAACCCGTGGAACTCATTGCCAGGGGATGTTGTGAAGGCCAAAGGTATAACTGGGTTCAAAAAAGAATTAGATAAATGAATGGAAGATAGGTCTGTCAATAGCTATTAGCCAAGATGGTCTGGGATGCATCCCCATGTTCTGGGTGTCCCTAAGCCTCTGGCTGCCAGAAGCTGGGACTGGATGACGGGGGATGGATCACTCGACAAATTTCCCTTTTATGTTCATTCCCTCAGAAGCATCTGGCACCAGACACTGTCAGAAGACAGGATATTGGGCTAGATGGACCATTGGTCTGACCTAATATGATCATTCTTATGTTCTTATGTTAATTGTCCCCTATGTGAAATTAACTCTCCAGTCACCCCAACAACCACACTTTCACCTAAATCTGCCTTTTAATTGACTCCAAGAGAACAAGCAGCATGGCAGCTGAATTGTGCTAACTATTGGCATCAATCTTCCTCTCATCAAATCTACTCGGTATAGCTAGCAATCAAGGGAAACAAGCATTGACTGGATCCGGTTGGCATGGCTGTAATTTTCAACCTTGTGCCCACGCTCTGTTGCATATTAGATTAGGCGATAATCCCAGAGAGGAAGCATCTTCTGCATCATTTGAAAATAGCAAGAATATTAACAGTGGCGGGGAATAACAATAACATGAAAGGGAGATAAGTGTAAGGGCCTGGGGATTCAGCTGGTAAACTGCTTTCTCTAGGGAGTAGTAAGGGAAACAAATGCAGAGGCTTGTAAATTTCTGGGTCTATCTAACACTAGATTAATGAGCTTCATTAAAAAGGTTGATGAGACAAATTATACTTAGATTGAAAGCTCTTTGGGAGAGGGATTGTCTTTATACAGCACCTAGCATAATGAGGTTCTGGCCTATGACTAGGGCTGCTAGGTGCTATCACAATACAAATAAATAATAATGAATAATAAATAATTATAATAATGGCTGGTCCTTGGTGGATGTGGTAGAAGGGGTGGCCAAGAGAGAGGCTGCAGAGAGCAAATTCACATGGACATTTGTGAGAATGGGTTTTGTTCACATGGGTGTTTCAGAGCATCCATATCTACATAGGAACAAGAGGATCCATGTGTGAATAAAAGGGCTGGTTATACGTTAGTTATTCTTCAAATATTTCAGACTTCCAGTCAAGGAGCAGAAGCATGACCCAGTGACTTTGATGACCAATTACACATCACAAATAATAAATTGTGATGCATAAGTGGTCAAAGTGAAGAGTGCACAAACAGCCAATAGGCTGATATTTATTCCCATAAACTGTACACTGACTAATTACCAATTCAGAAGCTACCCATCAACTAGTCATGAACAGGAAAAGGGCCAAATTCATAACTGCTATGGTTCACATGGAATAATTCCACCAACTCTACCAAGAACTCAAGAGTCCAGAGCTGAGTTTGAGCCCTAGATTTTGTGTTTGATTTCACAGGAGAAGGAAGGGAGGTGAGGTGCCCTTTTTTCTTGCATTAGGTATGTATTATACTCTCTGTTCAGACGATTAGATGGAAATGAGTAACCTCTCAACAGATGTCTCTTTTTTAATAGGATTAATTAATATTTCTGCCTGCGTTGAGCCGCTTATAGGAATTTAAAAATAGGAGATTGTGGGCCTCAGACATGGATTATGACTGCAAACATGGAAAAGAAAAAAGGCCTGGTATTACTTTAACACTGACAACAAAAGTCACCCTTAGATGAATTAGCGATAACCTCCTGGGGAAGACTCCAGCTCCATATGGTGATATTTAATATCAGTCATGTAGAGTCCACCAAATCATCTCAACATTCTGCTGTATCTCTGGGACCCAAGGTTCCCTATTTAGCATTCCTCTATGATGTCCATGAAACATTGCAATTGTCTCTCCCCATAGAAATAAATAACCCCAGAGTGCCAAACAGGGGGTGGGGATGATACATTTTTAAGCAGCACTAGTCACAGTAGAACCACAACAACGGAGCTGTGGCTGTGATTTAGTGGTACTAATGAGCCTAGACAGAAAGAGCCTTATTTAGGCTCAGGACTAGCCTCAGTCCCGGCTGACAAAATACATGTTCCAAGAGGCTGTAGGAGTTCAGAGTCCCAGTGTCTCTGGCTCATTCATTCTACATCAGCAGTTTGTGCGCAAAGCTCAAGAAGGGACGTGTCACTTCCTCCAAACTAGGAACACTGAGCCTCAAAGTTAGGGGCTGGATCCAGACCTGATGGTTTCCAGGGTTTAGTCTGATCTCTACTCAACTGAGGGAGGAGTGAGGTCATTTTCTCGGGGTTGTCCTATCCTGGAGATCTGAATCCTTCCTATGTTATCCAATGTCACTTAAAGCATGAACCAGGCTCCATCATCTCTGCTTACCATGCTGTTTGCTGCAATAGGTACCTGGTGGTGTTTCTATAACATAATTTTTTTACAGGGACAGGTTGTTGACCTATCCCTTATCCCCCAGCCTGGAGTATACGTGGGGTGTTTTTGGTCCTTACCTTTTAACCAATCTGACTTGGGTACCCTACCAGGAGTTAAAAAACTCTCATGACATAGCTTTCAGGGTCCGTATACACACAAGCCATCCCACACGTCAAAGTGTAGTCTCTAGGAAAGGTTCCTGCCTAGATGGGCCTTTAAAGCCTGTATATGATAAGTTGAGAGAAACTTGCCCCACATTTCAGAAAAGGTAGTAGGGATCAGTCACAGTGTTTCCCATTTGATTTTCCTCCCTGAAGTTTACAGCATAAAATAACTACCGCTGGGCGAACATCAGTGTGTTTGGAGAAGCATATGAAAGCCTGGAGCAATGATAGTCATAGTGGGATCTCTGGCATCCTGCCCCAACCAGAAGAGGCTGGAATTATTTTACTGACTGAGTCCCCCCGACCCATCTCCAATTACTGCTAAACCATCCCTGCCAGAGATGATTTACCTCCACAGGCTCAGAAAAATCCTTCCAAAGAGTAATTTTTGGCTGCTGGAATGAACTGGATGAGTCAATTGTTTTCAGAAACATTGCCCTGGGAAAGGCTATCCATGTTCCCATACACGCTCTTCACCCCACCCCCACCACTGCAAAATATTCAAGCTGAACCCTGTGTTATGCCATCGATACATTCAGCTCAGGAACAAAATAGAAGAATTGCCAGAGTATAACATTTCATCTGTACTTGTTTGCCATGTAGTGTTGCCTCGCTCCCTTAAATGTGGTTCTAATGGGAAAACAAATAAATACAATCCTCCCTCCTCTCTGTATGCCTGTGCCACCTGGTACATGAGGTTTATCGCAGGCTCATGAAGGACATGTTTGTGGGAGCCCCTTGTTAAAATACTGGCAGTATGTCACTGATCTGAACTCTCCAAATCTCTTGAGTTTGCAAAATTAGTCTGATATTTCATAAGGACAGACTTTTCAGTGAGATTTTCAGCCCCAGCCAGGGGTGCTGGAACACTTTTGATAGTGGGGGTGCTGAGAACCATTGAATCAAACTGTAAACCCTGTATAGAATGGAAACCATTTCAAGCCAAGGAGGTCCGTCAGCACCCCTACTTCTGGCACCTATGGCCCCAGCACTGATTCTAGGCAGACTGGAAATCCTTGAGAACAGCTTGTCTTGTGGTCTTCAGTCATTTATGCCTCTGGATGGTTGGAACCAAGCCGTATAGAGGCAGCAGCCACAGAAGAAACAAAAGTTATCAAGACATTTCTGAACCACAAGAAAGTTTGATTCTGTTTCAGTCTCCAGTCTGGGACAAAGATTTCAGTCACTTTCTAGTTTATTGCCCCTATATTCAGATGCACATAAACACATACATGTACAACACACACTCACGCAATATTCAGAACAGCAGCTTTCCTTTCCCTTCTCTTGCCTAAGTCAACTTCTCCTTCTGCTTAATACTGCATTTTAGTTGCTCAAAGTTTGTTGCCATGGAAATGATTGAGATGTAGCTATGTCACATCCTGAGCAGTGTGCTTATATCACCAGTGCCTTCTACTGGGTGGGGAATGTCCGACCCTCTCAACTCTGTGCGGTCTACCTTCTGGCATCTGGAATCCCACAGCTCTACAAACACTATTACTGCTACTGGTAACAGAGATTCCCAGTTAGTTCAAGGGGCCAGGGACTGTGGTTTCAGACCATAGCTTCTGTTTCCTCACGACATATGCAGCTTACCCAAGGACAGTGATGTTAGTAGCCAGTCATCAGTTGGTTACAACAGGCTCATCGTTATGTGAACTACCACACTGCTGGGTCAAATGATAAAGGGCTGAGAGGCAGGAGCAACTATACAGAGGAATAGTTAGGGAAAGCGGCCAGGGAAAGTGATAGGAATGTATTTATCTCACTTTTCCCTTTCCCCACAAAGTTTCTGCTTCAGAAGAGGAGCTGTTAAAGTGCAGTTTTGCTGAAAGGTACAGGATAAAACAAACATACATTGGGCTAAATACTGGAGTCCTTACTCCCATTAATTAGTGGGGCTGGGGGAGAGGGGGGGGAATTGCTAGAGTAAATAATGAAGGCCCCATTCTCCATTTTGCAGGAATAAACTGCAGAGAAGAAAGGACACTTCCTGAGATTTAATTGCAGAGTTTCCTTACAATGCATCCATGAACACAGAATGCTTTGCTGCCTTCCATCCACTCCCTGGAGTTTATTATTGTCATTCGTTATTATTATTATAATCCTTCCCTTAAACCATGGATCTTGGGGAGATCAGCAGAGGGACTGGTCGAATGCCAAGACCTCCCAAAGGCTCTTGGCCAGAACAGTTTCTGCAGGAGCCTTACTTCTCGTTTTTCCCCTACTGGACTGTTCCCAGAAATCCCACCTCCAAAGGAGAGTTACACAAAGCCGACATAAGTTAATAGTCATTTTCTCTGTATCAGTGTCTGCTAGATTCCTCTACAGAAGCGAGGGCAGTGGGAGAATCTGAAAGAAACAGCCAACTCCCTCTGCCTCTCTCCCAACTCTGCAGAACCGGAAACCCGTATAACCGACACAGAGAGGGTTTCAGCAATGGAGAAGCATGCAAGAAAGGTGCACTTCCCTCTTCTGTGCCCCTCTTGCCAGGCCTCACCCCAGGAGCTCAGGATCCCCTCCATTCAAGTCACCCATATTAAGGACTTCAGGATCTGACTCCTAATTAGCATAATTACAATATGAAAGGGAAAGTCAAATGCAGTTCATCTGGCAGTTGCATCCACAGAGGCCGTGATCCCTGGAAGTGGTGAGCTGCGCTAGTGCTGCTTTGTAGACCCTTGAACAATGAAGCACAATGTTTCCAAGTAAACACTTCATGTTTCTATTTGCTGTCGTGGGCTGAGACCTTTGTCTTCACTCCCAGCAGCAGTAACACATCAACGGCAGCATCAAGATGTTGCTTATGTCTCCCTTCTGCTTCCTCCAGCACACACTAATTGCTAACTCTCAGAAGGGCCTATATGGGCCCTTTTTACTTACGGGGGAAAAAACAAACCAACCTCCTTGAGTTCTATAACAATGTTTTGTTTGTTTGTTTTTTTAAACCATGTTAGCTTCAGAAATGCCAGGCTGTATATAAAAGCTGTCTCCAGTCTAAGCACAAACCATTAAAAGAAACTTTCCTGTCCCCTAGCCTGGATGATAACTGCTCACAGTCACAATTAGCAGGGACCTTTGGCTGCCTCCGTATCATTGCATGTTTTGTTTTATTTTATAAAAAGGAGTAAAAAAACAACCAATTAATCACTGATAATTTAGGAGGGAAACATACCAACTAGATGGAGCAAAAGAAGGACAGGGGTGGGGAGGGTGGCTGGTGGTGTTGTCTTAAAATTGCAAGGAAGAACAAAGTTGACCACGTATATACTTTCTTTTCCTAACATGGTTCATAACTGGCACAAAATAATCAATCAGAGACATGGTCCAAACATATCCCACAAAGTGGCCTAAAGCGACAGCGCCTAGAAAGCGCCTTTTCCAAAGCCCATTAAAGTTAAGTGGAGTCTTTTCTTCGTCTTCTTTGGATGAGGCCCATAGAATTCAGCTGTAGGATCAAATGCATGATGAATATGTGTATCATTAAATCTGCTGCTTATGAGCATGCACATCAAATGCCAGGAAATGTGATAGAAGTTTAAAGCCAGAGGCCACGAATCTTTAATTCTGATATCTATCTGATTTTGATAGCACCCATCACATGCGATGCCAATATCCCTCTTCAGTCATTAAAAATAGAAGCAATGGGCCAAAGCCTAGTCTCCAACATTTCCAAACCTGGGTGACTAAAATTAGCTCATAAGTCTGTATTGGGGCACCTAGAATAAAAGCAACCTGGCTTTCAGCCAATCCTAGACCCGCCAATCCTATTCCTGCTCTGGCCCAACCAAACTTTACCCCCTCCCCTGTGTGGCGAGCTCTGTGGCATCTAGAGAAGAGGGGGATGTTGCCTTAAAAGAGGCCGCACAGAAAGAAGGGGAGCACATAGATCTGCGGGGGGGGCACCTAGGCTATTCACAATGATTGTGAACTGTGGGACTATCCCTATAAAATTGAGACATCTGGCCACCCTACAGGCAGCGGAGCGGCTTCTTCAAACCATTGTGTTCTCCTTTTAAGTTTCATTTGGCTCTAACCACTCAATTTGCGGTAGCCCGGTCTCTCTCTTTCTCTCTCTGTGGTTCTTTCCCCACAGCCCCGCCTTCTCCAGGTCCCTTTGTCTCACATCTTCATTAGCACTACAAAACAGCTCCAGGAAGTGTTTCTCCTTTTTATTAAGATATGAGCTAAACAGCAGCAGCAGCAACAACAAAACGTTTTCAATCTGGTAACATTTTTACCTGTCCTTTGATGAATGATTTAAACTGCAGCTCGGTCCCTTTGGGATGAACTACAGCAGGACCATATGGGATGTAAGTAGACACCTAATGCAGAAGTAAGTAGACACCTAATGCAGATAGCAGTGACTTCTTGAAGACTGGGAGATGATGCATTATTTTAGGGGCATGCATTAAACCAAGGGAAACTACTTTGAATCCCCTACACTGTTGAAGATGCAGTGGGCTTAACAGAGGGGCAGGGAGCCCTATGTTACTTTTCAGTGACTCTTTTGTATTTGATGCCCATTGTGGTGCTGATGGAATCAAAAAAGATCACTCCACACCTAATCAGTAAGAGGGAGCTTTTGAGGGTGATGGTTGGAAATAAGGACTCTCCCTTTAGAAACAGGATCACACTCAACTGCAGGAAGAGAGGGAGTGGATTCTGGAGGATCCAGATGATCTCACTAACAGGGGCAATTCACCTATCACAGACATGTTTTGGATCAGCCAAGTAATGACACTAGAGTAAAGGGCAGAGAGAGAAACGTGGCTCTTCCTTCATGTACTTATAAAATAAATATATATATTTCAAAGTATCCACAAAAAATGTTTATATTTGACTGTATCCCTCTTTGCCTTTGCATGTTACTTGCTTTGTAGACTGTCAGCTGTCTAGGGCAGGGATCATGTCTTTGTATTTGAGTGCATAGCACCTAGCACTATGGGATCCAGATACTGATTGGAACCGCTGGCTGCCACTGTAGTATAAATATTAAATAACAGTACTTGTGGGATCATGGAATGGATGCACAGAGCATACCTTCTGTCTGCCCCTACCCTGCCGCCTGCCCTTGTGTGATTGGTCCAGGAGTGTTTTCTTGTGTTCCCTCCCGACTGATAGTTGTATCCACCTGTTGTCATTCATCTTATACTTAGATTATCAGCTTTTGGAGACTGAGACTCAGTCTTTGTTCTGTGTTTGTGCAGAGCATAGAACAGTGAAGTCTTGGCTCTGCGGCTGGAGTTGCTAGGTGCTACCCCATTACAAATCAATAGCAATAATAATAATGAGAATGTGTATCTGTAAGATAGGCAACGTACAGGACTCTTGCTGATGTCTATGCTCTTGTTCAGAGATCAGGTTCTTGTCAACTTCCGCCACAGAAGAGGAAATAATCATTTCCCCTAATGCTGTGGTGCTTTGTGGGCTAAATCCTTCCTTGCACCAAACCTAATAACTAGGCTTAGGGTAAGGGGAAAGGGGGTTTATGGGGATGGTTTGGGAAAGAATTCTCACTTTAACTGCAGTAGTCCCGTTGCTTCTGGAGCCCTGCTCTGCAGATTTCAGTGACTGATGACGGATTCAGCCTCCCACACCACGGAAGGCTGGATACTGGGCTAGCTGGTTCATTGGTCCATTCTGGTGCAACAGGAGGCTGGATAAGATGCTAGAGGGCACGACTGGTGTTTGCCAGTGGACGGTGATTAGCTGTGTAGTAAAGGACTTCCTGGTTTGAGTAACTGCGCCTCAAGGACTGTCTCTATTTTCTTCTGTTGTGACAGGCTGTCCTCTGCCTGAATGAGTTGAAGAGAGCAGTTGGTTGCTGGGCTGTGAAACAGCTAGGCTGGCGTCCTTGTTTGTTAATTAAGAAGCTGAGCATGTTATCTTAATCCCAGCCCACTAAAAAATGGCCCATTCTGGTAGGGAAGGAAGTGAGATACCAGATGAAACGGACCATTGGCCTGCTCTAAAGCAGACAGAAGACAGGAAGGCTCAATGGTGTGTTCTTACAGTCCCAAAAACAACCCCTACATTGTTATAGGCCTCTCCACCTGAGTGCAGCCTTGGCAGACTTTCATTTTTATTTTTTGATAATTCAGGTGTTTATTTTAAGCATTTTTTCCCCCTATTTTTATCAATTTACATTTTCACAGTTGTGGGGAAGCATGGTGGAGTCAGACAATAAAGGAGTACTGACAATTATCCAGTGACAGTTGTCTTTGAGAGTCGTGACGTGAAAGGTTTATAGCTGTTAAAACAAAAATTCTCAACATCAGATGTCAAAATATACAAAGTAAATATCTTTACGGGCAAACTCTAAGAAGTTCTCAAGCAGCATTTTTGTTTTTACTTTGTCCATCTGTCAATTTTGATTATCATCGATGGAAATATTTTTTGTTGGTTTGTGTGTATACGGTGAAATCAATGTTAAATCAACATTTACTGATTAAAATCGTCTCCTTCCAAACCTAGCTCTGAGTGAACTCCTGGGAGATGGGACAGTTTAACAGGTCTGTTTATTGGCACCTAGTCATGGCTGCTGACATCTTTAAAGTTCCTTCTTCATAAGCCAAGTTTCAGGAACTTCCTCGAACTAACAGCACAAAATGGACTTACTTTAAACTACATCACTGAAGGTCTTCAAATGCTCCTAGGGATTTGTTTCATTTTGTCCCTACAAAGTCAATCAGCAGAAAAACTAATCAATGAAAAACATTAATCATTTGGGGGGGAGGGGAGTGAGTAAAAACAAACAAAAAAAACAACCCAGTTTATGATTCTGTTAAACAGAATAAATAAGATTTACCCTAGACCTGCCACACTAGGTGAAAAATTGACTCTGTGAATTGAAGTATAGATTCAGAAGATAGGTCTGTTTCTGAGAGTCTGACATTTAGAGTCTGCTACGTGCTGATCTAAGTTTACTGCAGTGAAGAGTGATGCTCTGGAGCGAAGGCCCAGATTTGCTTCCTGTGTTTTCCTGTTGATCAGTTAATTAAAGGGCCCTGTACAATCCTAGACCATGTGGTCTTCCTAGCCAGTATAGATTGTTTTTTTTCAAATCAGGCACCAATCATCGTAGTATCTCAGTGCCACAGGATACATGTGTAGTATCAGTATCACACGGTAGGTGCAACATATATCATTGCAAATTTGCTACTTCTGGTTGCCATAGCAAATGTCTAGGTTTCACTGCTGCAGGCTGTAGTCATATGGTGTACTAAATCCCGGCAACTTCTCACCCCAACTGAGTACCAAACACCTGCCTCAACCTGTTAGTTCAAAGGGAACACTGTATCATACATACGAGGGAGGGGAAAGACCTATGAAGTCATCTGGTCTATCTGCTTTTCAAACAAAGAATTTAGGCCTCAGATTTTACCATTCTTCACAAATCTATTTTTAATTTTCAAACAAATGTTACTGCAGGTGAAAGATGCCAGACCGACATCCCTGAACAGCAAAGTTCTGGATAGTTGTTATTAATTACATCACAGCAACGCTCAGAGGTGCCAGCTGAGAATGAACTGCCCCGCTTGCTCTGTGTAAACACATAGTAAGAGAAAGAGTCTTCTCTAAGCAGCTTGCGATCTAAATAGGCAAGATCCACGATGAGTCGGAGAAAGGAAGAGTTATTATTTCTGTTTGACAGACAGGTAACTGAGGAAGAGCGAGAGAGAGAGAGAGAGGATGTTTTAAAATGGAATTTGATAATGTTTACGAACGGGATTATATGTTGGGGGTTGCCTGTGATAGTAAGAGGTTGGTCTCAATGGACTCGGGACCTCTCTTCCAGTATGTCCAATACTCCTATGAAATGACTTGCTCAGGCTCACACAGCTGGTCCGTCTAAAAGCGAAGAATAAAACCCAGGTCTCCTGGTTCCCAGCTGAGTGTTCTTTTCACTAGATTGCATTTCCTCCCAGTGCTAGCAGCTGTTCAGTGCTATTCCCATCACCAGCTCCACAGAGTTGCAAATGAGGACAAGCCATGGTGAAGAAAGCACAGACCTGCTGAACATGTGTCAGTTACTGTTCTACCTTCCACTTGTCAATTCTCATCCAGATGATGAGATAATATGATTAGGTGAGTTGGGAATTATCAAGATTCATTCCCCATCCATATTTTCATATCACAGCCAGAGCCAGAGATTGCTGACAATCAGTGAAGCGCATATAGAGTGGCCAGTTCAGTTCCCTGGGCCCCATTTTTAATTCTCAAATTGAAAAATCTGATCCTTCCTTTCCATATTCTTTCAAAATGCTTCCCATAGTACAGCTTCTTTGAGATCTCTCTTGCTCCACAATTAACTGCGGAATGACCATCCAATACTCCTTCAATACACATGATGAGCCTGGTTCTTACCTCTTGCTGGAATTTGGGATCCCCATTTGTCTTCTGGAAGAAAGAGCTTGGTTAGTGATCCTGGGCCTGAATATTTGCTCACTGATACCAATTTTACATGCATCTAACTCCAGTGACTTCATGGAAGTTATTCCCAATTTAAACTGGTGTAAAGGCTTCTCTAGAGTAGGAAATTAGCTCTGGCATAAATAGTAATAATATAGTGATGTAGTTAACATTTGTATTTTGGTAGCCTAGAAGCCAGTCAGGTCAGGCCCTTTGTACTTTGCACTGTGCAAACATAGTAAATGACAGTTGTGGCACCAGTGCAACCTGCTAATGTTGACACAGTGCATTGGTGCAGCTTGCCAGGTAACCTACAGGGTAAGTTGTACTGGTGCAAGCTTCATCATACACCAGAGCAGTGCATCCACACTGTGGTTTGTAGCTACATGGAGTCAAAATTCCCCATTACAGACTGGGCCTAAGTGAGATCTGAATTTGACCGTAGGCAAATGCAGCAGCCTCTTTGTACTCAGCTCCACACCTATGCTTCTAATGAGTCCAGTATCCCATGTGTCCATCTTTAGATTGTCAGATCTTTGGGACAGGAACTGTCGCACAAAATATTTCTGTATGGCACACATAGAGGCTGAGGCATTAGAATCTGTTTTACTGCAGGAGGCTGTTTTGGCCAGAAAACCAGAAGCACCTTCCACACATTTCAGAAGTGCCATGGATGTTTGTCTTCTCTTTCTCTCTGTCCTGGATACTCATCGGGTGCCAATGACTGTCAGATGTCAGATCTTCTATCTGGCCAGTCCACTGAAGATGAGTAGGGACATAAGATTAACATCTCAGCCTTGGATGAGAAATGTCCCTGAAAAATAATGGAAATTTCTGCCAGGGTCCCCCAATTTAGGGACAGTTTTTTTTGACTGGATGCTGCTTTTCCATTGCCTCTTTAGTGTTTCAGTTACACTCTAATGTCCCTAACCTGACCTCTCTGTGACCTGACACATTGAGACCATCTTAAATCCCACCTCGTCCAGATTCTAGTCTATGCTCTGAATTATCTAAACCAAAAGTTCTCAGCCTCTGATTGCACAAGGAAAATAAAAAAAGATTTCAGCTCGGACTCTACAATGGATCAGCTTATCAGTTTCCTTGGGATGGGTTGGGGGAAACACTTCACTGAATTATAAAGCACTTTCAAGTGCCCCCAAATCAGCACTGTCTGTTTATCACCTCACATGTGGCCACAGAACATTCAAAACAGGGTTTGCTGTCCCTGTTTGCTAGTCCCCGGTGTGGAGATCACAGACTACCATGCTGACCAGTATTACCTCTTTGTTTCCTTGTGTTCCTCTCTTTCTCTGTATCTACCAGTTGATTATTTTCTTGGGCTACATCTGCTCTACAGGCCAGGTAGCAGTGTAGCCCTGGTGGCACAGGTACTGGCAATGGAGACACAGCTGAGCCATGCTGCGTACATACCCGCTGGTACATACCCGTTGGTTCCCACTTGGCCTCAGCTTGGCCCAGTCATTCCTCCACTACCATGGCTACACTGTTATTTATACTTGTGCTCGGTCAATGAGAGCTATTGCGGCTATATAGAAGTAAAGGAATCATGCCTCTAGCTCATAGTGTAGACATAAGTCTTATACTTTGATTGTAAGCTCTTTGGGACGGGGACTGTCTTTTTGTGCTATGTCTGTAAACTACCTAGTGCAATGGGTGCTGGCCTGTGACTGGGATTCCCAGTTACTGCCGGAGCAATAAATGAAGTAATTGATCCATTTCCATATCTCCATTCAGTGATTGAGGATCACGTACCTCTCAATGAGCACTACCATTGTAATGGTCCTTCCCCGCCGGGTTCCGTTGGATGGTTTAAAATAAGACTGGATGAGTCCACTCTTTGGAAAGCACTGGACATTCAATGGCTTCAATGTCATTGTGAGGTATGCTTTGTATTAAAAAAACAAACAAACCCTTTTCCCCTTTCATTTAAAAAATGGAATCAGTGCGAGTTCTTCATAACTTAAAAGGGTGGGTGATAGGTAGATAGAAGACTGCCAAATGGCTAGATCTCTCTCTCTCTCTCTCTCTCTCTCTCACACACACACCAGTCCTAGAAGCATTTTACCATGACCAGCTAAAATGATGCTGAACTCAACTTGTCCCATTCTACATTGTCTGCAAAATCATAATCAGCATCACGTGGGCTAACTCAATTATTAAAGATCATGTGTACACACGCTAAGATAGCCTAGTGAAGACAAGCTCAAAAAGTGCAGCTGAGCATACACAGCGCGCAGGGTGCTCTTGCAGGTCAGAACTGATGCCAACCGCCTGCAAAGACTCAACCAACCAACCAAAAAAAAACCCCATGGGCAGTGGTGCAACTTCATAAACTGTTTCCAAGGCATTCCGATTGGCTGTTAATAATATACCACAGAGGAGTGAGGTGGGGCAGCAAGGAGGGCCGTAGAGAATGAGAGGGGACTGCAGGAAGTGGAGGATTTGACTGCTTGCTCAATCATGGCAATCAATTTCCATCATAATAATAAAAATAAAAAAAAGAAGTGATAGCATGGCAATGAAGCCTCATTACCTTGCTGAAGAGGGGACTGCAGCTGCTTTGCTATGTAAACCATTTCATCCCAGCCAAGTGTTTACCACTTGCATCTAGGGGGGGGAAATCAGGGAGTGGTGATTGGATTTGAAGCAGCATACATGGGCTGATTAATACAATCACAGGCACTCAGCATCCTTTCCCTCCAGCCCCACAACCCATTCTTCTTTTCACACATCTGGAGGAGAGCAGAGCATTCATGACCCGTTTCAACTGGGGCATTTGTGTTCTAAGGAGAGATTTTATTTTGTTGTCTAATCCTCACCTAAGAAGGAAAATATTCTCTGAAGTCGGGACAGAGGCAGGTGCCACAGGCAGTGGATATATCCAGAAAGCACAATGAATCAGGTTATGGAGCTAGCAGCACAAACCCAGGCACAGAGAGAAAACATTTCGTATGCAGAGAGGATCATTGGAGGAGTTGGGGGCAAAGAAAAAAATATAACCACCGGATTTCGCAGAGCGAGAGGAGATTTATCTGCAGAAGATTCTGCATGGACATGTACCCCGAGGCTCCAGACAGCTGTGTCAGTCACACCTGTATCTCTTGTTCTCTGCAAAGAGAAGACAACTTTTTTCCACCATCTATTTAACCATGCAGCACACAGGGGGAACTGAGGCACCCACAGTATTCATTACAAAATATTATAGAAAATTCCCACTCCATCAAACCTAGATATTCATGAGTCCAAATGTAAAATTTGTTTCCCATGAATAATCACTCAGGTGACTCTGAAATCAGCTCTTCGTGATCTTTCCTGCCGATATAACCCAATCACCCAAATGTTTGTGGAAAGAGAAAACACAAAAGAGGAGTGAGCATAATTTGTTCAAAAATTAGAATAAATATTCATGGGGGGAAAATTGTACTACCTTCATAGCTCTAGTACCCATTTACTAATTTCCTGATTAAAATGAAAATGGAAACATTCTCAGCAGGTCCTTCATCTCGTGCCAATTTAAGGGCAGGGATGCCATTACACAGCAAATGATACATTTGCCGCAGGAAATTTGACATATTTAAAGTGATTTGCACATTGAGTGCAGCTCATTCATGTTCCACTTGGCTAGACCTAGCGTCCTGTGCCCAGTAGATAGAACGTTAAAGGAGGCAGAAATATCTTATTATTCGCTATAGCACCTCCGAAATGTAGATACAGGAAATCACTGAAATAAAGTCATCGTTGGGGTACAATGCCATAGCCATTCTGCACTGTCCTAGCTTTACAATAGCATCCTAATAAGGTAGAGAGAGGAAATGAAAAACTGAAATGATAAGAGCTGCAGATGTCATTATTCCAAAGAGTGAGCAACGCCAACACAAGCAAAGAAGAATGAGATACCAACGAAAATTTTGCAAAGCCTAATTATTGAGATGAGCTGTTGGTCCTAAACTCAGCGATGGACAAGGATGTAGGCTTCAGGAGGTAAATCCTGGCTAGAGCTGGGTGGGAAACAGTTTTCCCATCCTGTGAAAATTTGCAAGATTTCAGAAATGTTTCCCTTTCAGCATCAGGATGAAACTTGGCCAAAGTTGACTGCAAAGAGTAACAGGAGGATCACACAGAATGGGTGACTGGGCAATAAAATGGCAAATGAAATTCAGCATTGATAAGTTCAAAGTAATGTACATTGGAAAAATTACTCCCAACTAAACATTCACAGATTTGGGCTCTTAGAGAAGAACTGACAATATCTTTGATTATTCTGCAGCAGTTTTCCTTTTTTCCCCTCTTCCGAGTAAGCTGAAATAAGCTCCTGATGATTAAGTCAAAAGTCTCTTCTCAGGCACTTAATAAATCTGTTTCAGCATGTTAGTAAATAGTATTTTCTTTAAAAAAAACAGCAACAACAAAAACCACTGACCCCAGCTTTAAAACAGTGGCTAGCTCAACTGTCTAATGAGCAGCTGGAACTCAGCTTCCAGACCCAGCTCAGATTTAATCCTGACCTGAGTTCCACACATGGATGATATAACTTGCTTCTTTCCTTACTGCCCCCCCCCCCCTTGTATAGCTTCCACTTATATGAAATAGGTTTACATAAAGCAATAAGTATTCCCTGTAACAGGGGAAGCATTCGGCCTCCTAAGCATTCAGCAAGAGAGAGTCAGATTCTCAGCTGGCATAAATCATCATGGCTTCTCTGAAGTCACTGAATCACCAACAAACCTTAGGTTTCCCTTGGAGAGCTCCTATCAACACATTGACACAGTTCAACCGTGCTTAGTTTAGGACATAGTTTCTAAACCTGTGGTACGCGTACCCCTGCAGGTGTGCGAGACACAGGCAGGAGGTGCCCGGGGGAAAACAGAGTGAAGGGGAGGCAGGCGGCAGCAGCCCACTTCTCACCTGGTCATAGCTCCCAGCTGGAAGGCAGGCAGCAGTCACTAGCTTCTGGGGGAGGCGGGCAGCAGCCCCCCGCTTCCTGCCGGGTCCCAGCTCCCAGGTGGGAACCCGGTGGCAGCCTCTTGCGTCTTGCGAGCTAGGCTTGCAGCTGCCTGGCAACCACCCGCGCCCCGGCTCCGAGCTGAAGGACAACCTCCAGCGCCCCGGTTTGAAGATGGGCAGCAACTGCTTGCCCACATCCCTGGGTCCCAGCCAGCGCGGAAGCCTCCTCTGCTCCAGCTCGGATTGCGTGGCAGTCGCCCACCTCCTGAGCTGGCAGCTAGGTGGCAGCCGCCTGCAACTTGCCCAGGTGGCAGCCCCCCTCCCTGGCTCAAAGCCCAGTGCCCAGAAAACTTGTCAATTTCACTGCTCTAGCTGATCAGTGAAACTGACAACTAACAGCCCCAGATTTCACCAATTAACCTCTTTTCCTGTCTCTGTCTCTTTCCCTCCTTCCCCGTCTCTCTCTGACCCTTTCCTCCTCTCAAATCTATGGCAAAAAATTTGGCGTGGTGCTTTATATTCCCCAGCATTGGCATGCCGCTCAGAGCCTCCTAGCTTTGGCCAACATCACCTCTAGCCCAGATACATACTTGAGTTGTGCACCCCTGGTGTAAAGGTGGTAACCCTACCCACACTAGATCTGACACGTGTCATATCACGGCCTTATATACTCAGCCCTTCTTCCAACATATGGCTCACATTAGTCTGTAAATATAAAATCCCGTGGAAAATTGAGTGTTGGGGTACTTATTAAAATTTTCAGAAGTTAGGGGGTACTTGCTACTTAAAAGGCTGAGAAACACTGGTTTAGGAGATCCGTTGAGATCTCAGCCCAAGGTGGGGTTGGCTGCAGCATCCTTCAGTGTCCCCACGCCTTTATTTGTTTCACAGAAAGTCACATTCCAGGTCAAAAGATGTGGGAGGGGGGAGGAAAGAGGAGTATACCTCATTCAGTGTACGTATCACCTGTTGCTATGACTACTACCAAGCTCCTTATTGGCTAGGGTCTTTGCTACTGGCAACAATTAAAAAAAATAACTTCTCGTATTTGCAAATTTTATTTTTATTGGTATTAAAATAAATAAAAATCAATGCGTCGATAACCAGCCAGGAAAGTGAATGGCTGCACATGGGAACAGCCAATAAAAAAAGATGTAAAATACACTCCCTGGGTAGGACCCCGCTCACGCAGCTGGCTGCACCACTGAGCCAAATGTGGGGAGCTAAGAGAGAAGTTCAGTAGCCGGCCTCCTTCTCCCGCAGGAGCAGAGGCAGCTGCTGAATCCTGAGCAAACATTGCTGGAAAACACAAATAACATTAGAGAAGAGGAAATATATATTAAGCAGAACAGAAGTTTGGGCACCTTCCCACCCATTTGCTGGCTGATGTGGAGATGCAGCGAAATGCTAGAAACTGGGCAAAGTGGCCAGGTGATGCTAGCAAAAGTGAGGGTGTGACTGGGATTTTCAATCCTTTGTGTTCCTGCCCCCACACAAAGGTAAAACACCTACTGATGTCAAGGGAGCCCCTAATGCATAGCTGTGGAAAGCCCCAGAATCCGTGTACTCGGCCCATACATGGATATTTTTGATAAAAAAAAAAAAATGTCATTCCCTGACCCCTAAATTCACTTGGGCAAAACAACCCAGATTCGCTTATAAACAAGCGAGAAATTATTCTACAGTAACCATACCAGACATGACCACAGATAGAAGCATCACTCCTATGTTTCGGTCTGTTGCTGTAGAATACGGTGGTGTTTCTTTAAATAAGGGGCGTGTTTAACTGGAAAGGAGGCTGCAATATAATGACGATAGCTGCAGGTGCTGTGGCACCCCACACGTCCAAGGAACCAGTAGCATGCTGAGGGTACCAGGGCTCGGAGGCAAGTGTTGAAGCCCCTTCAGATGCTAGGTTCTTTCGGCTCTAGTCCTGGTGAGTCCTCATAATGTCACAGACGTGTGTCTAAATGAGGGGCTATTTCACTAAGGCTGGCAGAAAGGGGAGGTTGTAAATACCCTATGTACAGTGGCTGACACAGCTGTAATTCACCATAAAATAGCGGTTCCAATTTGGGCCCCCGGCGGAGGGCGGGGGTCACTCCGCTAGAGGTTAAGGCTCCCCAGGTCATGTGCCTGGAGTGCCTCTCCAGGTCAGTCTCTGCTAGAGACAAAGCGCAGCTAGGTCTCCAAGTTGGGATTGGTTATGGGTGTGTCTCGCTGAGCCCCTCTGCACTGGCATCTCCACTGCTTCCCTTAAAATCCCCCACCGATCTGAACCTGGCAGCAGTGCCCAACGGTTACACCTTGTTCCACATGTGGTTTACCAGCCTCTGCTGCAGCTTGTTCTGCATGCAGCTGCCTGGTGCTTTCCTCTGCATTCAGCTTCCCTGGCTGTTCCACTTGCCATGTGGCTGCCTCCTCCCCAAGGACAAAGTTACTTCCTGGTCCAGGTCTTTCCTTAAATTCTGCCCCCGCCTTCTATTATCTAGGGGAAGGGGATGTGCCTGCATGTCCACCTTGGAGATGGGGAGGGGGTTGATGAGAACAGTGGCTTTCAGCTTAGCAGAGTCATCCCAGTTATGCAAGGAGTAAAATCCCTTTAGGAGGCAGACATGATCCCTATCCCAAGAACTGAGAGGCTAAGGATACAATCCTGCATCACTGAACTCAGTGGGAGCTTTGCCTAAGCGGCCAGGCCTGCAAAGTGTTGACTGATCAACTCTGAAAATGCTGAGCATCCCTCAACTGCCACTGGCTCCATGAGAAGTTGAGGGTGCTCTGCCCCTCATGGGAACCGGGCCCCAAATTAGAAAGACTTCACTGCTCAGACACCCGGGCGCTGACGCTGCTACAGGCAAATTATTGGCTCAGGATTGGTTTGTCACCCAACTGCCCATTCACAAAAGGCTGCTGATCTGTGAATGATGAAAGGCTTTGTGAGAGAGCCTCTCTTGCATGTGAAAATATTCTGGGAACAAGCACTGGAAGCCACAACTATAATCCAAGTCCAAAGAGACACGGCCTACGAATCTCTTAGGGTCTGTGCTCTGGGTTCCAGCATGAGCCCAAACATCTACACAGCAATGAATCAGCCCAGCAGCCCGGGTCCCAGGAGCCTGAGTCAGCTGGCACAGGCCAGCCACGGGTTTTTCTTTGCTGTGTAGACATGCGCTCAGACTGATGGAAAAATTAACCTGAGCTCAGATTAGACTCCAGCCACTCCCATTTGCTCCAGAATGGTCCTACACCCCTGATGGCTAGCTCCGTGCTTTCCTATCACAGTAGGACATTTTAATTGTCTGCATTTTCCTCGGAAAGGGATTTGATTTGAACGGTTAGACGAGAATCTTGGACTTACTGGAGGTTTTATTCTTTATGAGACAATTAGCATATGGATGAGATGGTAAGACTTTATGGTCTTGGGTGTTTCCTAAAAGGTCTTTTGACTGCAAAATGGCTTTCGCACGTTAACGCCTAAAGCTGGTATTGTCTGTAAGGAGGGTGGACTTATTGATAGGTATTCAAACCTCCGCACCCTTTTCCTCACCACCACTCCCAGTCTGTTACTTAGCCCAGCCCACTGGAAGGTGGGGAGTTGAGGCTGAAGGTCTGTCCTCTTCCATGACATGTCTTGAATGAATTCACAAGGCGTCAGGTTGAGAGCCCAGGAGAAAGAAGCCTTTTCTAACACGACAGGAACAGCAGTGCACCTCACCACACCATCCTACCAACACACCTCAGTAAAGAGCCAGCCATACCCGCTCTAGGAATTAGTTGGGGCCCATTCCATTTGGTCCTTTCTGAGACTACTGGCAGCTGAAATATGAGGCCTGTTTGTTATATATTGCAGACACCTGGTCTTCATATAGATGCAGCCTAAACAATCTTACAGGCCAGGGGTTCTCACTCCTTCCCCATCTCCACAACTGTCCAGACAGCAGAATAGGCCCTTACAGTATGGGAGTAGCCCAGCATGCAGAGCTCTGAATCATCTGCCTTTAGTGAACTGAATGTGTTTGAAAGAGCCATTGCTTCAAGCTGTATTTCCATCATGAAGAATTTTGCAATTAGTACAGAATTACTTCTCCTCATCAAGAACAAAAGGACCATTGGATTCCTTGGGAGAAAACCAACTCTGCCAGCTTGTCCACTGGGCAGTGAATGCTCTTTGCTCCAGAGGCTGGATTTACCCTTTTTTCGCAGCTGGCCATTTCTTGGATTTTGAATATTTACCAAATCTGCATTTTTCACTGGAATTACAAATTTCCCTAGAGAAAATGTTTGTTGTAGGGAATATGTAGGCAGTGAAATTTCACCCATTCAGTGCCGATTGTCCATATTTCCCACTTGTGCTGCTGCTGTTCCTTGGAAATCAATAGAGTGGTACATCATGCCTGGGGCATTCAGCAGTAGTTACGGTATTCAGTGCATTTAAGGAGTTACCTACTGGCAAATGGATCCTACGGGAACCAGGACCAAGGCAGTAGCAAACATCCAACATCCATCAACACAGCCAACTGGTATCACCCGGTGGCTTAGACACAGAAAAAAAAGATTTCCACAGACAACAGCTCATCACATGCTTTCATTTATGTTTCAACATTGGCTCAATCTGTTCTTTCAGTATGGCTCCTGGGTGACTCTCAACTCTTGGATGAAGAAGATACAAGAGGAAAGGGAAAGTTTGTACTTCCTGCTCTTAGATGAAGTAAGCTGGTGGACATGGTAGGTGAAGGGGTCAGAATGTTTTGTCCTGGATAATGGGAGAAGAAACAAAAATAGTACTTGGCACTTGTATAGGACTTTACCTCTTCCAGGCTCCTTATAATCGCTAGCTAGCATGTTAATCAGTTACTGATGGGGTTAATATGGCAGCATTTTCTCCCAGAGCTGGGTCGAAAGCTTCTGTGTATTTCAGTCACCCAAACACAGCCCATATGAAAAGAGATGATGGCTCACGGAATGAGACTGACCACCTCTAAGTCACCAGTTCAAATTGAGCCCAGGTCTGTAATGATTCTAAGTTCTTACAATATGACAGCTGTGTGGTATTCAATGTGAAGTGAATTAGTGGGGCTCAGACGAGTTCCTCGCAAACAGATCTGCCTTTGCATTTAGCACTACTTCTCCCGACTTGCTGGCAGTCTAACGAGAGACAGCAAGGATCTGAAGGGACCACAAAGACTCAACTCCATTCTCAACTCCAGAAAAGGGGGGCCCTGCTAACTGAAATGATGTCTGTTGTCTGCGCTGCACCTGTACCGTGGATATACAGAGGGAATTTCACATCAATCTGATACTTTCACCTGCATTAAATCCACAAACAAAATGAAACGAGTAAGGTTCTTGTTTCCAAAGGAGTCCTTTAAATTATCCAGTTGTGGAGTCCATCATTGAGACCATGGACTGAGCCAACATAATTGATGGACTGATGGATTGTTGGGTAAAGCCTGGCTGACGTCCAAGCAGTGACATCTCTGAGCTGAAAGAGCTACTTTCCCACATCCTGGAACACAGACCAGGCTTTGAGATGGAATCACATCCAAAAATGTCAGGGTTGGCCGTAGTTTTACCCCCATAAGACCTGAGAAGCAACACAGTGGAACATTTACACTTTGTAAGTAGAGGTTTGGGCGCAAAAGTTGATGGAGGGAAGCTGCTCGCTCAACTTAATGCAGAGCTGGAAGGTGAAAGCTGACTCAGAAGAGCATGTGAAATCTTCAGACCGGTGCAAACACTTTCTGCTGATTGCATCACACTCAGTTTCCTAAGTAGGAAGCTCTGGAGCTGGGCCCTATTTGCATGAATTTCACATCCCTCTCTTTGGCTGAGAACACACTGTGCGGCTCGACGGACAGCTCCTTTCTGATTCACTGCTCTAATTATATTTTACAGCTGGCATATGGTACTTATGTCAAAGCTGGTGGGTAAAAGTCTACTGAAAAGCAGCAGCTTTTTGTAGTTTTCCCTTCATTCCCTTCCATGGCTTTTCCCTCATTTCCCCCACCCCCACTTCAGTTCAATTTTCCAGGTACTAGTAACTCTGGATAGAAACTCCGTGCTGCCTTCTTTTGACTAAGGGCCACACTTGATTTATTCCTTTCTTTTGCATTTCCAGACAAAACTTCTTAGGCCCAGGCCAGCAAACAGTAGAGGGAGAAATGAAGGTGGGAGTAGGGTAGGTTGTGGTTTGTCTAATTCAATGGCACCTGCCACACACACGAGCTGGAGGCTTTCCTGGTAGGAAGGTAACCAGAGTGAGGCTAGCCCCTCCGCAGAGAGGAGGAGGAGGAGGAGGTGGTGGTCAGGGAGCTGTTACAGAGCCTTGCTCTCAGGACGAGCCCCCACTCTCCACTCTTTGGAGCTGCGGCTGAGCTGCTGTACATTGCATCACTGATACAGGGTCTTTAATAGACCCTCCATCAGTGGAGGAGAGTCTTACGAGCGGTCCTCTCGGGCACATCCTCTTCCCTCCCCACCAATCCCTGACATGGGATGGGATGCAGACCTGGATCCAGCACAGTTACGCCCAGGGGAATTCGCTGCTGGCAATTTGTGGCCCAATTAGGGCCTCCTTGCTCCACCCGAGAGGCTCGGAGAGGCTGCAGCTGTCTTGAACCTCTCTCTCCCCCAATCATTCTTAGCATGTGCCGTACAAACATCCTCCCAACCATCCCTGGGAGGGCGTGGCGAGCATCTCCCCCTTCTGCAAGTCAGGAGGCACAGAGAGGTGAAGAGACTTGCCCAAGGCAGTCAATGTCACAGCTGGTCTAGTGCTCAGGAATGCCTGGGCTGCCTCTCACCTATGGCTCTGTTCAGCTCAGTTGAGGATGGAGCTATTCCTGGGACAACATTACTCCCTGGCTATCGCCAGGTGTGAGTTGCAACAGGATTTCAGCTGTTTACAACCAGCCAGATCTAGCGGGGACAAGGAGGGAGAGAGAAGCTGGTGCTGCAGCAGTAGGATCACAGCTTGGCTAGCGGAAGGACGTGATCTCTCATTTAACTGCACTAAATGACAAATTGTGTACAGATGAGGCTGTCCCCTGGGGAGACCAAGAAAGTGATTGTTTCTCATTTCGTGGAGACTGTTGGCTGAAGAAGGAAGGGGGAGAGGGTGCATTCGAGATGCTGCTTAGCTGCTTTATAGGACTGCATGGTAGCTATCTTCTCCATTTCCATGTGAACATTTGATGTAACATTCTTCTTAATCCTCGGCAAAGTTAAAATGAAAAAGGAAAGATTCAGGATGTTGTTTGGGAGACAAATGCAGTTTCCTTTCACTGGTTTATTTTGAGTACTCAGAGAGCGATTTAAACGTGGCTTTTATGTCACGATGACATTTCAATATTTTTTTAATTTTCTTTTAAATTAAACAATACAGCCAATTCAATATAAATTTGCAAAATATTTGTTTGATTGCATTTTTCAGTGAAAAATATTTTCATTTGAAAAGTTTCACCCAGCGCTACTGACCAGGGTTGCCTTTGAATTAATGACACAAAATTGGGAAAAACTTTTATATCTTCATCACCTCAGAGCTTTCCTGTTATTATGCATTTGAGATCACACCATTCCTGGGGCTATAGAGAAGAACCAGAAGTTCTCCAAAGGAACAGATTATATGAAATGTAGCATTTATTTGTCCTCTTGGTAATAAAATATTTTCAAAGTAGTTCATTAAATTAGATGCAAAATTTCCTCATTAGCAGTCAATGCAGTAAGTAACACAGTTTAGGCAACATGTCTTGTTATTAATTGTTATATCTTTAATGACTTTTATTAAAATCAAAGGTGGGTTTTTTATATGGTTTTGTTATTTGCCTATTAAATCACCAGTAAACAAAAATCATACATTAAATATTTACCCTCTGAGTCAAATTAGGCCTGTAAACATGCAGGCTTGCACCCATTTGTACAAGGGTATGCACTTTAGGCAATCTTTTAGATATACTGGACCCAGGATATTGAGTGCCTCGAAGAAAAGGACCAAGCCCTTGACAACCTCCATTGTTAACATGTAGTTTTCATATGGAGAAAGGGCACCTGTCCACTTTGCGGACAGACTCAGGTATGAGGAAGGCACAAAATCAGAGCTTGGTTTGAAACCTGCTAAAAACATTCCCCTAAATTATATTATGAGTCAAAGCGCTGACCCTTTGGTCCACTGTGTACTCTAATGCATGGAGAAAAGAGAAAGATCCTAGTTCAAGTTCCTGGGTTGAAAATGGCAAAAATTGTTTGTGAACATTTTGATGAATTTAGAAAATGAATTTCAGTTAAGTCCATTTGCACGCAGTGTGCAGTCACGCTTTGCAAGCATAGTATTTGTTTAGATGGTGCTTCCTATCTTGTCCTGTTGAGCCAGAAATGCCAGGGGGCTAAAGGGTCTCCTGAAGGGATGGATTGGAGGGGCTTCTCCTAAGAGAGAATTGAATCAGGTTGTTAACACCCATCCTAAGATGCCTGAGATAGTCCCAGTGTTCAGTGTGAGAAGCCAGAGGACAATGTTGGAATAAAATCCAACAGTGAATGGTTAGGATGTAGGAAACGGTATTGATGGGAAATAAATTGAGGGTACAACCTACAATCCTGGCCTAATCCACTATCGTGTTGGTTGGTCCTCTTAGCCATTTTAGTTGCCTTTCCAATTAGCCTAGGTGACTCTCATACAATTATCAACATGGCTTGGCGTGACAGTCAGAATCTATCCCAAAGAGGTACTGAGCATCCATTCCTTCAACGGGAAAAAAGGCACACATTTTAATGCCAGGTTTTCTATTGCCCGTTCTCACATAAATAAAAGCAACTTTTTCTGAGAGAAAGCATGCTGACCGACTTTAAATCACAAAGGATATGGCCATCTCTTCCATTCACAATTAGGGGGAACAGCATCACTAGCTTAGATTGGCAAGAAATAGGTGTTCCTTTGTTAGTGGAACTTACATTTTCCTCTCAATGTCTTTTTATTTACTGTTCTTAATGCAACGTTCCAGATGGGGTATTCTTTGCTTATCCTCCTCAGTCAGTAAATTCCTTCCCTCTGAGTTGAGCATGCCTATCTAATGGAAGATCTGAAGTTCTCTTCCTGGAAAGGTGCAGAGGTTACAATATTTCATGACTGTTGCTTTTTGTGCAGGACACAGCAAAGAGGGATTTTAAGTAGCTTTAAGATGACAGGTTGAGGCATTGGGCACGTTTTCACCTGCCAGTGTTCCCCGGCATAGTCAGAGCTGTCCTATCTAGTCTGGATAGCCAAATAATATAAGGAATATGATTCCCCATACACTGCCCTTAACTGAGCGCAATGACCATACTTACTCTGTATAGCACATTGCATCTACCAAACTCAAAACACTTTACAAACATATATTAATTAAGCTTCAAGCATATCCTTGTGAAGTATTATAATACCCATTTTGCAGATAACAAACAGCAAAGATATCAAGTAATTTGTCCAAGGTTTGCCCAAGGTTACAGGGTAATAAATACACCCTCTGCTCTAAATACCGAAACACCATGACCTTATCATTCCACAGTCTGGCACCTTTCACTAACTCCTCCCACAATAAGAATAAAGAACAAATCATACCTAGTGGAATTTCGGAGCTTCCCTTTGATTGGATAGCCAGGCGTAAGGGTGTGTGATGGGGATAAGGGGAGGTGGTGGTAAATGTAAGAAATGAACAAGCCGGCAAAGCTGCTCCTAAGTTACAGCTCCTTGGCCTTACTGAGCTGATTCATTGATTAAAACACTTGCTTTGTGAAAAGACTTTCCAGGATGCACCATCTCATTTTCAAAATAACAACAAAGGAAAGGCCCCAGGGGCAGGGGAGAAAATGAGAAATATTCACACATTCAAAAGTGCACCAAAATAATCATGGTTATTTTTAAGAAGCGCAGAGACGCAACAAGCTGCCACGGCGGCAGCACCACCGGCCAATCGACAAGCTCTCAGACGCTCTGGGTTCTGCAATCAATACTTCATTATCAATCTGTTATTGTTTGAATGAGTTTGCACTCCAGATTCTTAGCAGCAGACAGTAAATCTTGCAGATCCGCAAGGCCTCTTGAATGAGAAAGCAACTGTTTGCGGCTCACCTTTCTGAGATTTGGGCTAATGGGGAAGCCTGCTCCTTCCCAAGTCCTTAGGCCGTCCAGTATGTTACAAATCCACATTCAATTATGCCGTGTTATCTCATGCCATGCGAGGCAGACGGAACCCATTAAGGTTTATGAGCATGCGGAACACAGCACGGTCCCCTGTCCGATGGAGCCACTTAAAAGATAGGCAGGGTGCAGCAGTGACAGCTTCCGTTGTGGAAGCAGTGGGCATGGTGGGCACATGTGACCAAGGATGGCAGTTCATTTTGCTTTTATAATCTGACTGGTGAGATTAGAGAGGTTATCGCAGAGAACCCAGCTGGGAGGTAATCACACACGGAATAGGAGGAAAGCACAACTGACTAACATGCAGCATGTGCGTGAGGCCCGAAAAGCATCCAGGATGCCCACACTATGCCCCCACGTCCCATTCACAAATCTCACACTATGTAAGTCAGTGTTGCTTAGTGGCTAGTACACTAAACTGGGAGTCAGATTACCTGGCTTCTATTCTCTGCTCAGCCACTGATATGTTAGGTGATCTTGGACCAGTCGCTTAATTGCTCTGTGCCTCAGTTTCCCCATCGGTAAAATGGAAATAATGATACTAACCTCTTTGGTAAAGCACTTTGAGATCTACTGATATAAAGTGCTATATTATTACATACACTAGAAGACGATCAAAGAAGTCTCCTTGACCTGTGCGGTTGGGTCATTTACTCTTCAGATTGCCTCAGATTTATTTTCTAAGCAAAGCTGGTTAATGCGGAGAGAATAATATATATTCAACTATCCAGTGCAAGGCTGCATGGTTGGAAAGGGTTTCTGTTGGCAATATAAATTATAAACAAGAGCATGCATAATGTGGGTGTACTTTATAATAGTCGAGTACCATTAATAGACACAATCATCTAGGGCTATATTTTAAGGATTACATTCTAGATAAAGTATAGTGAGTTTGACCCACTTTCCTTCACCCCAGGATTTTAACAGACACTTCTGCCCCCCACTTCCATGCTTGGCTTCCTTGACTTTAAGATGGTTGAATAAACCATTACCCAGGGGCAAGCTCCCCTTCAAGCACACTCCAGAATGACCTGTGTGCCTGGAATGGCAAATGCATGTGATATGAACTGTTCAGCTGGCCCAGCAGAGAAATGGAGATCTGCCAAGCCAGGTGGTGAAGACTTCTTAAAGAGAAGGGATCATGGGGTGAATAGGTAGTGATTAAAATAACATTGGATTGAATGTCTCTAACATGTGGATTAGTCAGGGTCCTTCGTCAGTTTTCAAAGCAACACCTGTGGGGCTTTGCATGCCCACGCAGGTTAAAATCATGGATTGAGGAAAAAAAAGTTTTCTATCTATACAGGCAAAAACTTCCTTTGATTTGTAATGTATCCGTATTTTTATGAGTATCTTTTAATTACCAAATGAATTTTGAAGCTCAGAACCAGGCAAGACTCTAACCAACTCCCTGGACAAGTTGGCCATTGAACCTAATTTAAGACACCACCACCTCTTGCACACAGTTCATTTGGAAAGATGATTAAGTGAACTGGAACAGTTTTGTGTGCCAAACAAAAAACAACCTTGGCTTTTGCAGGAGGAAAGAAAGCTCACTACATACATATTTCTGTCTTTGTTCCAGTTATTTATTCCCTTTGTCGTTCAACATCCAACAATCAAAGGTATTAAAAGGATTAAAAAGCACACACACAAAAAGTGATCCCTTAATACATCAAAGCAGGTGTGATGCCAAGTGGAATGGGAGCCAAGGAAAGTGACTGCTTCAAATTAAAGCTCTAAAGCGAACATGTGAAGCAGTAGCATGACAACAAGTGGATCCCTGGAAAAACAATTGCAATTCAGGATAAAAGCAAAACAAAATGCCCAAGTCAATTCCTTACAGACATCATGTTCTAAACCACTGCATGTTACAGGGCCATTTCGCCAAAGCGTGACCCTTCATTTAGTTACTGTGGCCCTTTTCTCTCAAGTCAGCGCTAAAGCAATGGCCAAATGTGGTGCTAGGAGGCATTATGTTGCAGGGCCTGGCACTGGGGCATTAGATTGGTAGGCTGATCTCTTGCTCTGTCCGTGCGGAATCCAATGCCCATCTCAGCCCATTGCTCTGCTGCTGGAGGTATTGGGATTTTCCATCCTATCTTGGGGTCAATGAACGACCCCATAGCTCTTTTTGCACAAATTGGGTATGTCAGCACTAGCGTCCTGGCCACATTTGGCTTAACTGAAAATTCCTTTGGAGTGCCATTCAGAAGCCAAGCACGACTAGTAAAAGGCATCCCAGACAGCCGTGACGTGGGTATTTCTTTGAGCAACTTGTGAGTTTTCAAAAGATCATAAATGGTCCAATGAGAACTGTCCATCAGGGCTTGGGACAAGAGTGGGTTATTGGGGGACCGTGGCTGTAATGGCCAACCTGGTTTTATAGTGGGGAAGGAGCAGCAGGCTGAGGGCAGACACTGGTTCCTAATCTCAGACTGGAACATTCCCTTTTCCCCTTTTCCACATTCTGAAAGGAAGCTTGCTGGCTGTTAATAAATACCTAGTTCAGTCAGGCTGTCGCGTTATCGTGTCACGGTGTTGACTCAGGGTGCGATGCTGCTGTATTGCCATGTCTAGAGCTACGTGGGGACTGGGATTTCCAGCTTATAAACATTTTTGAGATTTTGAAATTTGTTTTCATTCCAAATCAGAACAAATATATATATATTGAATTTCCCACAAAACCGATTTTTTTTTAAATCATGGAGGACAGGTCCATCAATGGCTATTAGCCAGGATAGGCAGGGACTGCTGTTTGCCAAAGGCTGGGAATGGCTGACTTGAGTACCGGTTCTATTCATTCCCTCTGAAGCAGCTGGCATAGGCCACTGTCAGAAGAAAGGATACTTGGTTAGATGGACCATGGTCTGACCCAGCATGGCCGTTTTTATGTTAAAAGAAATATTTCATTTTGGGTCCATCAGACGATTCCTTTTGATAAAATCAAAATGTTTTGTTCCATTTTTGACATTAAAAAAAAAAAAAAAAAAAGTAAAACAAACTTTGAAACTAAAAGTTGTTTTAAAATAAACAATTGATCTTAAAGGTCAAAACCGAATGATTTGATCCTATTGAAATGATTTTTACCCCCAATTTTTTTAAGTGAATTTTTTTTTCCAAAATCAACGCTTTCCCACAGAAAGTGTCAATTTCAATAAAGTGGCATTTTCCGATGGATGGCCATTCCACTGGAAAATTGCCAACCAGCTCCTGCTATGACCCCAACATTCTCCTATAGGCCTAAGGAATAACAGGAAAAGGGTGATAGGGTAGGTGCTTGCATGTGAGTGCCTTGCTCTTCAGATCTCCCTGTGCAAGGAACGATTGGTGATTACATTTGTTCTCCATGGTTTATGGCAGATGGACCCTGGGAGACAATTTTTTCAAAGCATTGCATAAGGTCTTAGCTGCATGAGGCTCAATGGCTTTAATGGGGGTCAGGTAGCTAACTTCCTCTGTTGCAGTATGAAAATGTGCCCTGAATCTACAGTAACATTCCCGTGCACTGAAGTCAACTCTCAATTGATGGGCTCCCTTGTCCCTCATTTCATTTTGCACAGATTCACAGACTTTACTCCTCATTCTATCCTCATCAGCTCCCCTGAAAGGTTAGCAAAAGAGATTCCAGTATCTCAGGACAAGTGTTCATCTACACATCTCAGCAGTAGGTAGCTTTCTCTCTCTTTCCCCCACACTTCCATGGAAAAGTACATTGACTTTTGGGCTTGCCATTTGACCATTTGTGGCTTAATTGTGATTGGTCACATAAATTACATAGTATTGTTTCTGTTCCCTGATTTGATGAAGGTATCAGTGTCTCTTTTAATCTAGTGACTGGTGCACCTGGCTGAGGTGGGATGGAGAGAGTAATATCCTTGCCTCCCTTGAAGGGCTATCCTCTCCAGTGGTAAGCGTAGTGTTCCAGTAATATCTCTTTCAGATATATGAGCAGGATTTTGGAACAATCAAGGGGAGAATTTGTCCCAGTGCATGATGGGACAGAATTTTGGGACTCAGTTCTGGGTGGACACTTATATGGCACAGATGACAGGTGTGTAAACATTGCAAATATCTTTCAGTGCATATTAATTTTAATTTTTAAACAAATTCACCTCAGCCATATCCATTTGCCTTTGCTTTCCATGGATAATTGTGCAATAAAGTTAGGCTATCATGAGTGTTCACAGAAAATGAATGCTATGCTTGCAGGCCTGAATACTCATGGTATGCAAATATTCAATTGATTTTGATGTGAATGTCCAATAGAATGTGAAAATCAATTTGATGTGAATGTCCAATTAATTGGAGCATTTGCACCAATCAGTTAAAAGAGATGCTGGCAACTTGAGCAAACCTGTAAACAGAAACAATACCATGTGACTTGTGTGACCAATCATAGTTAAGCCCCAGCAGCTCAACAGTGACCCAAAAAGTAAATTGAATTCATGAACAATTTCCCAAAATCATTTCTAATAACAAATATATTCAAGAAAATTGTGATCTGTTCATGGGTATTCCACAAAGGGAAAAGAAAAAACTGTATTAAATAAATTTTTGTTATGAATTATCGGCTCAGCTCTGGATCCTGCTTAAGTGTGTCCAGGGGACTGTTTGGGTGCTTAAAGTTACGCACATGCTTAAATGCTTTGCTGGGTTGAGACCTTAGGTCAGCAGGGATCAATACGTTTCATTGTTATGAACCACAATATTGCATTTCGATGCCTTGATTTAAGCAGCTCCTGGTCACCTGGGACATAGGAGTAGGTTGATTACATTACAATGGAACATCATGCTGTTACTCAACAATATCTACCCACTACACTGCAGTGCACAACACAGAGTGTTGGGACATTAAATTGGAAGGTTGGTTTCTTGCCATTTCATCTGGCAATGCAGCTCCCAATGACTGTCATCAATGTATCGAATAACAGAACATCATCAGTGTTGGCCAGCTTTGTAATACAATAAATCTAGGAGTAATACATTCTTTACCAGACCCATAATAATCTATGGGAAATTCATACTGTATTTGTTGCCCAGAAACACACTTCACTCCACTAGCTATCTTGGAAATCTGAACAGACTGGTGAGAGGGGGCAAGTGTCTTCGGTGAGTGACATGTTACTCAGCCAGTCATGCTGGCATGTTAGCAAGAAGCCAAAACTCCCTCTGTGTGATGTGACAAGCTCAGATAGCTCTCCTATTTTCAGTACTTCAAAAGGCCAAAGTAACAATCAGCAACGCTCGACCTCCTAAAGTACCATGACTGCTGACCACACTCATCAAATAGGGGTTTGCAACTTCAAACAAGCACTGAGCCTAAATTGGATCTTGATTACAAGACTATTAGAAGGTTAAAAAATTTCCAATCTGGGCAATAAATACTTTTAAAGACATATCTCTAAGCCTTTAAGCCAAATACAAAGGGAAGGGAATTTCATACTGGTGAAAAGATGCCTGGACATGCGAGTTCTGTGTTTATCCATAGAATACTGTACATTTTTCTAAAAATGGCAGGGTAGCTACTGTATTTAAGATCTTTTCTTCCCTAGTTTTCAGTAAGAAGTGTTTGAGAATTGGAATCTTTTATCTGAGAGAGGAATTTGATGGTCTGGGAGCTGGGCCACACTGGACCCATTTGGCATAGAGAGAAAAGCTACTGAAGTAAAGAAGTTGATTAGCAGAAATCCAGAGTGCTAGCTCTATCCTTCTATTTCCCGGTCTTAGTGATGACATTGATATATATCTTGTTAAATATAGTGGGAAAGAGGAGAAAAGACACCTGCCTTTGATCATGTACCACATTACCATCCTGTAGGTCTTTGTCCTCCTCTAGTAGCTGATCCACATAAGAGGTTAATTAATCTACTAGATTTAGTAGCTAGGGCCACTCTCTTTTAGCTCAAGATATAGTGGACCATGTTTTAGTGTAAGGGAACCCAGGTTTAGTTTCCAGTAAAAGGTCAAGGTTGGAGATCATCACAAATGGAGTTGCTCGGTGTTATGTGAGTTACAATCATGTAGGGCAGCTAAATGAATCTGGTGATAAGTATTTTATTAATTAACTAACTACCAAGCCCTGTTTGTTTGTTTTTTCTAGAGATGAGTGAATATAAAAATGGGACTTTTTCCCCAAAAGTATTTAAAATCAAAAAGGGATTTCAACTGATGATATTCCCAGCCTTTCCTATTTACTCCCCTTGAAACTACGAGTATTACTGACAAAATTCCCCCTCCCCTTTCATGGACTGTGGCACCAAGCAAGCCAGTGCTACACAGGAAATGGTTGGTTTTCACTGAAAAAAGTTTCAGTTTTTGATCACTAAAACCAAAAAACTTAATGAAAACCCAAATATTTTAATTGAAAATTAAATGTTTTCAGAAAAAAATATCATTTTTCATTAAATGTCTTTTTTCACCAAGTAAACTTTTAGATGAAAAAATGTCAACCAGCCCTAATCTTAACTTCTTCTTGATTAGTCGTAACTTGTTCTTGTGCTGATAAATATGTCATTAATTCACCACAAAGCTGGTTGTTTTTTCTCTAAAATAAGGGCATAGGAGAAATGTTTCTTTCCCCTAAACAATATTCACTCAAACTCAAGAGGAAATTTCATTTGATGGTGTTTACAGCCCTTTCCTGTTTGAGCCTCTTGAAGGATCAGATTGCCAGCCAATTGGATGCTCTGCTTTAGCTCACGGGCACAACTGAGAAGTGATTCTAGAAAGAGCACTCAGGATACAGGAGGACAAGCAGTCGTATCCCCAGTACCATGGGACAGCTTGCATGACTGCCAATCCCTCCGGGACCATCTGAGACATCTGTCAATCACCCATGTCCATTCAGCCATCATTCAAACAAAACCAACACTGAAATGAGCCCTCCAGTCCCTGCTCTTCTGGTGTATATTGCATCAGCATTACAGTGGCCATCCAATCTAGGGCCAGATGCCACCACCCTTCCTACCATTGAGCAGCACCTTACTTACCAGGAGTCCCCTTGCAAGCAAACGAACAGCCATGGATTAAAATACTACTCAGTGCACCATAGTTTTATGCCCTTTCCCATGCACTTCCTTCAGTGGGACCAGTTGTGGAGTTAGGTAGCCTTCAGCATGAGGAAGAATCTCAGAATCTGGCAGAATGTGGATGAGGGTAGAAGAATCTGGACCCACAGATTGTGAGTTGTGGAGCGGGGACAATGTCCTCCTTTTTATTGTACATATTTGTATGGCACTAAGTGATCAACAGATAACAACTGCCCTCTTACAGGCCAGTTCTTATTTACACCCAGACCCAAAGTGTGACCCGCCCCAGTGCTCACAATTATTCCCACACCGCCAGACAGATGTGCTCAAATAGAATCAAAACAAGTGTAAAAATGGAAAGGGGAAACACCTGGGGCTGGGAGGCTCCATACCACTGTTTCCTATCGGCTCAAAAGGCAGCAGGGCTCATGAGGCACCTTTGAGCCATGCCATGGCTAGATGGAGTTTTCTGCCGCTACAGAAAATCTTACGAGAAGCATGTTGCTGTTACAGGGAAAACAGACACCAGATCAAAAAGGCTTGCTTAAAGACAGTACATATGCCAGCTACAGGGGATTTCAAATATTTATAGTTTGCTACATTTTTAATCTTTAAGAGTTCCAGGGACTCTGTGCTTGGAATCTGATGTGAATATACCCTGTGTTGCACAAGATACAAGTCTTGTAAGAAGCTACAGCAACAGCCGCAGGAGAAAAGTGAAGACTAGAGTAAAAGGGTTTGTACGGCTCACCCTGCTTCCAGTCCGGTGGGGATCATTCCTACCTCTGTACACGGACAAGAAGGACCTGAAATACACATCCCCACGCTGACTCAAGCAGCTTCCATTTCTAACCCTAGCTGTTCCCTCTTGGGTTTTGTGTGGGGACATGTGCAGCGCCTTGCAACATACAAAAGGGAGATGTATAAAGGGAGGTCCTCAGTTCCTTAGCAACTTCATTAACAGTTGTATTGATGAAGAAAATCACCACTCCGTTGCATGGCCTCCGTAGATTTCTGCCTTCCAAATCATTAATAACCTGAAGCAGGTGAATATTTAAAATCGCACTGGAGAGTAACGCACCAGGTAATATGAAGTTTGCAGGGTTGACTCCAGCAGTATTGCAACTTTGCCCCGAAGTGCCTTAGGAGAAACATGGTATGTGTATAGAAAACCATTCCCACACTTAATTCTTATAAACACAGGAGTTTGAATTCACGATATCTTTAGTCTGTAGCAATCTCTGTTAGACCAGGTTTCAGCCATCCTTGCTCCTATTTCCTTCCCCTTCTTCTTACACCTCTTTAAAAGCACCACCACCCAAGCCTGATATGGTATTTTAAGGCCTAAGCTGCTGATACTTAGTGGATGACATTTCTCTGCTAATTTGGTGTGGAACTGCATACATTATTAATGTTTTCTTATTTATCTGTCAAAGCAACTTAGTTCAAGGGGAGTCCTCTGACCCAATTTGCCAGCTAATGTGCAACGGGGGAGAGAAAGTGAGAGCGCAGAAAGAGAGTACATTTTCCTGAACAGGGGAATGTTAAGACCCACTAAGGGAGCATAGCTCATAGATAACAAGCAACGGGCCCTCTTGCTGCACTTGTTTTCCTAGAAGGGCTGTAGTTGCCTTCGCACTGCTCAGGCTGTAAAAGCGTGTCACCTCAGCTGTGTTATGAGGGCCACAGCTCAGGGATGTTCACTGCAATGCTCCCCCCCCCACTCAAGTTGAAGGCTGCTGATGAGAACACGACGTTGCAGGCTTTCCTTGAAAAGGTAGTTGCTGTGATATTATTCTACCTCTTTCCCATTCATTCCATGCCAGCATGCTGCTAGGCAGCAACAATATGGCCTTGATCTCTGTTCCGTACCCATTCGTTTGTTCTATTTGGAAATTACAGTTGCTGCAGCAGGAAGAAAAGGTATGAATAAGTTGCCATATCCCCTTTTCCAAAACCCTTTTGAGAGGGGTGAGCTGGAATTGCCTGTGGGCATTTAAATAAGAATACATGGCATGCACCTTCCAATGGGGTGTGTAGAGGGTTATAATTACCCTGGTCTCTGCCTGCCTGCCATAATCTAGAATCATAAAACAGCTTGTTTGAATGGCGATGGAGGGATTGTGATTGGATCGCATCTCACTGTGTTTTCTTTCTTTGGACAATGTTTGGATCACAGTTAGGGCAGGCACAATTTTGTTCAGGGAACCATCAGGCTTCCCAGCTCTAGCACTTTGAGTAGCTAGATGTAGCCAGGTCCCAACGTTCACTGGCTTTGAGGGCTGGCAAAACTTTGGCTTCCTGGTGTGATACTAGCAGTACAGCTGTCAGGGCACTTCTGAAGAGCCAGGCTTTACTGCATGGCATGAAGAAGCATGGATATTGGTTTTCCAATAGCAGCATGAAAATTTGGTCTGCTGGATAATATCCCAGTGTTGCCTCTGAGCAACAACATAATAATGCAGAAAGGGTAGAAATATTTATTGAGCACTTCTGTTAAGTAACTGGGAAAAATATGATGGTAACACTCTTTCCATTCCACCAGTATCTCGGGAAGATGTTGAACAGCAGTTACTAAAGTAATGTATTTTTATATCAACAGGTCCTGAGAACTTGTGTCCAAGAGTTGTAAAAGAGCTGGCTGATGAGCTCACAAATGCTGATTTTCAATAAGTCTTGGAACTCTGGAGAAGTTCCAGAAGACTGGAAGATAGCTAATGTGCCAATATTTAAAAAATGATGGCCTGGGTAATTCTATGCCTGTCAATCTGATATCAGTGGCTATCAGCTGATCATAATCTCCCAGTGTGACACTGTGGCCAAAGGGGCTAATGTGATCCTTGGATGTATAAACAAGGGAATTTTGATTACGAGTAGAGAGGTTATTTTACCTCTATATTTGGCACTGGTGTGACTGCTGCTGGAATACTGTGTCTTGTTCTGGTGTCCACAGTTCAAGAAGGATGTTGATAAATTGGAGAAGGTTCAGAGAAGAGCCACACAAATGATTAAAGGATTAGATAACATGCCTTATAGTGATAGACTCATTATTTATCTTAACAGAGAGAAGGTTAAAACTTAATTGCACTCTATAAGTACCTACAAATATTTGATAATGGGCTCTTAAATCTAGCAGAGAAAGGCATAACCTAATCCAAAGGCTGGAAGCTGAAACTCAACAAATTCAGACTGGAAATAAGGTGTACGTTTTTCACAGAGAGAGCAATTAAACTTTGGAACAGTTTGCCAAGGGTCATTGTGGAGTCTCCATCATCGGCAATTTTTAAAACCAAGACTGGATGCTTTTCTACAAAATCTGTTCTAGGAATTATTTTGGGGAACCTCTATGGTCTGCGTTATACAGAAGGTCAGGCTAGATGCTAACAATGGGTCCCTTCTGGCTTTGGAATCTATGAGCTCAGCCCTATAAAGTGCTGAATGTTCTGGCCCTAAGCCAGCAAAGCACTTAGAGTATGTCCTTCAGTTCATCCATATTCAGGGAAGTACTTGAACGTGTGCTTAGCTTTAAGCACATGCTGATGTCCCATTGATTTCAGTGTGTTAAACAGAGATATTTTCCTGAATCCGGGGCCTTATGCATATATTTAACTTGAAGTAAACTTTGAAACCAATGGAAACAATTACATGCTTAAAATTAGTCACATGTTTAAGTACCTTGCTTAACTGGGGCATTCGGCATATGTTTACCTTAAAGGATGTGAGGAATCCTATTGACTCAGGTGCTTAAAGGTTAGCAACTCTCATAACAAGTCAAATCTCCCATAACCCTAGGGATACACCAACCAATTCATCCAGAATGACGACCACTAGTTACCATGAGAAACAAGGTCGGTGAGGCAATATCCTCTATTGGACCAACTCCTGTTGGTGGGAGGGACAAGATTTCAAGCTACATAGCACTCTTCTTCAGGTCTGGGGAAGGAAGCAGAGTGCCTGAACTAAATTAAAAAAGTTCATACTCTTTGCTTCCTTCCCCAGACCTGAAGAAGAGGTAGTGTAGCTTGAAAGCTTGTCCCTTCTACCAACAGAAGTTGGTCCAACAAAACAAATGACCTCACCTACCTTGTCTCTCTCATATCCTGGGGCCAACACGGTTACAACAGCACTGCAAACACTCTTTACCATGTGAGTCTAGTACACACAAAACTCATGTGGGGAGAAAAAGTAAAATAAAATGCAATAAAAAATAGAAAAACATTAGCATATTTTCATAAGAGACATATGCATTTGAAAGGAAATGGGACCTGTTAGACTGGGACATGGAGCTATACTTTGGCTTCTGGATATTGTATATAGTGGCAGATTTAGAAAAATGTTATACATTTCAAGACGGTAATTTAAATGGAAACAGATCGCAATGCACAGGTTCCTGTAACTTGCTAGTCATGTTCTGCCCTATGGGAAAATATTATGCCTGACATATATAGATATATATATATAGATATGTATGACAGGCACAATATGTGTGTGTGTGTGTGTGTGTGTGTGCGTGCGCGCGCGCGTGTGTGTTTTGCCACGTATCATGAGGGTATTTTAAATATCTTAAACTCTTATGAAATAAATATTTAAACTATACAACATAGCGCTGTATTTTAAACATATTCACACACATGGTAAGACAAAATAATAGTCTCATCATATTTCAGAAAACCAGTTAAAAAAAAATCTTTGCCATTTATTTTTAGATGATTGGCTGGTTTTGAAATATGCTGAAGATATTTGATGTACTGTTAAATATAATTTTTCTTTTCATGTTTAATTCATTTTTTTTTAAACGAAACATTGTATCAATTGATGAGAAATATAGGGTTTTTTCTTTGTCGCAGACCACCCTTTGAGAACTTGACTATAAATTCACTAGCCTGGAAGAGAGACAATAGAAAGGTTACCCATCTATCTTGCTATTTATCTGCAGCTATACTGGTATCAACTGCCTCTATGAAAAAAAGCCCCCAAGAGACTTCGCTGGGCTTATCATAACTGGCAGCAGGTGAAATATCAGATGGGAAGATGATAAATAATAAATGAGCCCATATTTTTAAATCTGATGTAGGGAAATGTTAAATGTTAATAGAAATAATGGAGGGACTGCCTTCTACATTTCCCCACTGGTGAATTTCAGTCAGCCCACCTCAGATAACTTTAGCTCTGCCGTCTTTCTGAAATCAGGCCTCTGAGGACATCAGCATTTCTCCAGGTTTTCCTAGGGGAAAGCACAGCCTCATACTAAATGGGATCATTTGCTTGGGGCTGAAACTTAGTATTCCTCAGTTGCATTTAACACCTCAGAAAAACAGCTCATAAGAACGGCTGAATTGGGTCAGACCAATAGTCCATCTAGCCAAGTATCCTGTCTTCCAACAGCAGCCAGGGCCAGATGTTTCAGAGGGAATTAACAAAACAGATTCTGTGCTTTGAGGCGCATCAAGGTAACACTATGCTAGTTCTTCTGTTGAATTTCTTCCTGAGCAGAGCTTTCCGCCAGGGGTTGTAGGTCCATTCAGCCTGCTGCAAGATTTCTGAAAGGCAGAAGTCTTGCTCCTTGAATCAATCCCTTCCCCATCTTTACTAAGGCAGATGTCTAACATTTGAAAGCAAGAGCCCATGGGCTTGATTCATTCTATAGATATTCCTATGGGAGAGGGATTTGGGAGCTACTCAGGTGACCAGCTAGGTCAAGAGAACTGTTAATAGGATATAGAATTATTCCTGGTTCAAAGCCTAGGTTGGTAGTGACTGAAAGCTGTTACAACCTGTTGTCTATTTTTTAGCCTCTGTGACATAAATTAGCAGGTCCCAGTCCAGTCCTTCTTGGGATGGGTCTCCAAAATCACAACAAAAAAGAAAACAACCCCTATGTAATTTAGAATTGAATGGGCGCCTTTACTGGCAGAATCAATGGAGGAAACTAAGACTAAAGGCCAGATTCCCATTCCTCCTTTTCCTGCACTTAGTTCAGGAAGCGAGAGAAAGCAAAGGTGGCTTTAGGCCTTCCATGTTTTGACATATCAGGGGTCAGGTGTGTGCCAAATGGGGTGACTGGTGAGAACTCCAGTCATGCCCCTCTCCCTTCCTCAACATGTCCCCTGGCATGCCCCATTGCTGGGGGCAGTGAGGAGGGCAATATAGAACATTGCAGCCGTTCTTTGTCACCCAGGGAAATGGGAACACCATTGGATTCCTTAGGGTCTGGCTCCACCCCCTCTATACTGCTGCAGGGGCATAAAGAGACCAGGAAGTCCTGTCCCAGAATATGCCCATGGAGCATGTGTTGCCTTCTTGTTCCAGATCTGAGAGGAAGCATATGGGTACATGCTGCCTGTGCTGTATCTGCTCTGAGAATTCATAGACATCTTCGGTCTCCAGGACTGTCATGCTGGTACCAGATTTCACCAACATTGCATTCATTTCGACAAGGGGGGTCAGATAGGAAGAACATGAGCTCTAAGGGGTCTACGGTCTTTATATGGGTATTCAGCAGCAGCAGCAGCTCTCTGATTGGGGAAGGAGAATGCAAAAGAGGTGTGGGTCACAGGCTGCTTTTGCTTCCTATATTATCAAAATATAACAGATGCCTTATTTACTGCTGTCATTGGGAAATGTAGTCTGACATCGTCTCTGAAGATACGTTCACATTCCAGGCAGCAAACTACCACTTATAGGATGAAATTGTTTGCTGTTTAAACACTGCCAGTCAAGGACATTAATTGCTCTGGGTTAAATTAAACTAAATGGCATAGCAGTAAGATTCAAGGCCCGAAGGGGGGGAAGAGGGAAGGAACAATCTTATCTCATAAATAATGAGTTCTGAAAAGAACCCTTACTGGGACAGATTAATCTGCAAAAAGCCAAGTTCAACTCCAGTTCAAGTCCTAGGAGTGTCCCAGTCAGCCCTGGGTGAGCCAAACAACACAATGACATTTGCAAAAGGAAATGTTTCAGAGAGTTCAAGCTTCCATCGGGGCATTTAATCCAAAGATCCTATAGAATGCAAGTGGCATAGCCGAGCAAGTCTGCCTGGCTAATGCCAGATGTGGTTAAGGTGACACACAGAGAAGTGCAAGGGGAAAAGGAGGTGTCTTTCCCGCACTTTCAAAATCAAATCATAGCAACAAAGGCTGGCACATGGAGGTGAGGGAGAGCTCTCAGCATTGTTCAGCATTGCATATTTTGTACCAGTTCTCTGGAAATCTCTCACTCTCTTCCCCTTGTTCTCCCACATGCTGCATTATGTATTAACCTGCCCTGGGCCTTTGGTGCCATCTTCAAGAGCTGGTACTCCTGCTGGGTCACGCACACTGAGTCTCTCTCATGGTCCACGTGAAGGGCTAGTTATTTATTCAGACTCATAAGAATATAAGCAGACGCCAATCCCAGACTCTGGGTTCCCTTGAGATTTCTTACAAAATGGAAACAGAATGACAATGCTAGCAGCAGACTCCGCTATCCATCTCCAGTATTAGCATTTGAGCCTGACAGTTGTTGAATTTAAGAACATCCCACCCATGCTCAGTATTGTCCCCTGGCATCAATCTCCTCCCCCAAAAGTCCCAGGAAAAACATGACCAGGAAAAAGCATGCTCTGATAGTCATCAGATTGGAGCTAGTTTAGATCAAGGCAGGAAGTGAGTTCTAAAGCCAGGAGACCCCCCCCCCAACCTTTAGAAAACACAGTATCACACTGAAATCGACAAACAGTCCATCCACTTGGGACTCCACCTCATGCAGTGACCAATGCTGCATGTGTCCAAGGAAGGCATAACTCTGCCTTATTGGTCCTGATTGTGCTACTCCATGTGGGAAGGGAATTTCTTCGTCTCCAGCTTGCGATCTTCTGATGAACTAAGCGTGAGGACGAGGAGTGAGTCCTTCTAATTTCATCCTAGCAAGTATAAGAATGCATGTTATTATTGATGTACAGCACTGGCCATATTCTCCCCTTTGTTACATGCAGACAGCTCCTAGAGATTTCAGTGGAAATTATGGACCAAAAGGTCCTATGTGTTTTTTCAGCGTGTCCAAGCTCTTTGTCTCAATATTACCCTGCAGCAATGAGTACCCCAGACTAATTTTTTGTTGAATAAAGAGAAACTCAAAAGGTTGTACATATAGGGCCTGATTCTCCTCTCTTTTAGATCAGCTTTACTCTGGTGTAACTCCATTTATTTTAATTTACCGTGATGGTGTAAGTGAGTGAACAATCAGGCCTTAGTTGCTATAATTATTGTTGCCAATGAATGCAGCACATACTGGTCCATGCTGGACTGATCAGAACAACAGTGGCCTGTCAGTGATACATAATGTATCTCCTTCCAGTGCATATTTTTATGGCTGCACAAAAGCCCCCTGTACCAGAACTTGGTCCTTGGAGTCTAGGGATGTTGGGAGTCTAGAGAGTCAAGTCATTTTCAGATAATAAAGCACCTAAAGCAGTATTTAAAGTGTATGTTAAATAAATGCCGTGATTATTAGTAGCACATTTCTCAAGGTTGAACCACCAGGTACCTGCTCGCTATCCTATTACAAACTCTGTAAACCTCAGTAGTGATGTTCTTAATAATTATTTGTCATTAATTTGTCATGCAATAATTATCCTATTAAATCTAAATTGAACCCTCCTCTCAGACACTTCATTTGAAGTGTGAACATAACAATTAAAAGAGAGAAAAGAAGATAATTTCTTGCAAAGTTTCTTGTCATAAGAGCAGGTATTTTGTGGTTGACAGCAGCAGCAAGAAAGAAAGAAAGAGAAAAAGAAAATACTGAAATTTGGGGGGGTTGCACATTTTTTTTCAAAAACTGAACCACAATACATATGTAAACAATAAACATCAGTCACCTAAAGTATTTATATGGCCTCCCATCATCATAGTATCTTAGTAACTTGCATTCTTTAATACATTGTCCTCACAACACTCCTGCGACGTACGGCAGTGCTATTTCCCCCCCGCCTTTTTTTTTTTTTTTTTTTTTTTAACAGATGGGGAACTGAGGCATAGAGAGACTAAGTGATTTGTCTAACGTCACACAGGAAGTCCATGACAGAACAGGGAATTAAGTGTCCTACGTTAACATCCCCGCCACCGCACCACCCTGCCTTACATGAGTAACAGAGGGTTATATCCCTCAAGTGCAGATGAGCAATACTCAGCACAGCTGAAGAAAATGTGTGTGTGGTGGGGACATGGCTTTCTGCCATCTTTCTGACCTCTCCAGATCTTGGGAGCAGCCGGGATGATTCAGGGCTTGCACTGGCTAGAACAGCTGCCTAGAAGTCAGGGGAAGCCCAACCACAGCACACTTCGCTCATGTTCTCTTAAGAGAGAACCATGGGTGACAGATGCTAGTCACCTCACTCAATGTACAACTGGCAGGCACTCAGGTACCACGGTGATGGGCATTGTGCAAGAATCAGAACAGATTACAAGGGAATTACTTATCACTAGAGTAGGCAAAGAAAATAAAAACACAAGCACGATTTTTAGGTTCACAGGGTCTCTATAAATGAAATGCCTATAATCATGCCGTTGGATAAGTGGTCACAAACCTCCAGCTCTCTGTTGGCTCTCTGACTCTGTGAATCGTGTTGATATCACTTTGGACCTTCTCCCTCTGAGCCTGGACAGAGAGAAAGAGAGTTAGACAAACAAAAGCAAAGCAAGGTTCGAGGAACATCCTGGAAGGATCCACAGCATACCAGTGTGGGGCATTAGAGCAGCACAACATGTGCGTTGCTGTGTTGTAAGGCAGATGCTGTGGCATCGCAGCTATCAGACACTTACAGGCATGGAGATGCAATTCCATGCCATGTGGATAAAAGGGCAGGAGGAGAGGGTTGCATCAAGCTTGTTCCTTCGGTGCTGGCAAACTCCCAAGAGAAGCGTTGGATTCTCCTTCTCTTAAAGTCTTCAGATCAAGACTGGATGCCTTTCTGGAAGATCCCCTTTAGTCAAACACAAGTTCTTGGGTACAGCACAGGAGTAACTGGAAGAAATGCTTCAGGCTATGTTATTCAGGGGGTCAGACTACGTGATCCAATGGTCCCTTCTGGCCATAAAGCCCATGAATCATTCTTGCTGAGAGATAAGGCTGTAGGTCAGTTTAGTTAAGGAATCTGTCTACTTAGCTGGGCCCCATTATTGGAGTACCTAATCACCTCATGTTTTCACAATACAACCCTTTGGCGTGTAGGGAACTGCTCTGATCCCTAATATTACAGAGGGGAAATTGGGGCACAGAAAGACTAAGTGACTTGCCCAAAGTCACACAGGAAGCCGATAGCAGCATGGGGAATTGAAACTGGATCGCCTGAGTCCCAGGACAACACCCTAAATCAATGGACTATCCTTTCTCTCTCAACTGTCCACCAAGGCCTGATCCAGCTATCAGCTGAACATAGACTCCTGAGCCCACATGACTTCAGTGGGACTCTATATGGGCAGAAGGATCTGCCCACATGGATCAGATTGCACTTAAAAGGCAGGAAGCAAACCACACCATGCAGAAGAGATATACCAGTGAGAAAGGGACATGTGAGAGAAGGCGCTAGGTTCTGTAAGTGAGGCTTTCAAACATAGCAAGACCAGTAACTAACATGAGCTCCGAAAAGCCTATTTGTAATATTCAGACGTGGATTAAAGTGGGAAGGCAACTCATACATTCAAAGACATCTGCCAATAATAGACTGAGAGAAGCAGTGCAAACAAGGTCTGCTCAGGCAATCATAAGTGAGTGTAATTCAAAGCAGATGAAATGAGATTTCCTGTTCATCGTGAATGGCACCCACACCCACACACGGTATATTTAGTAATGTTTTCTTTTAAGTGAATTTAGTGCTGGTGAAAGGTGCCAGATTGACAGCTCCAGGCATTGCAGACTTCGGTTTCCATCCACAGTACAGACACAGTACGGCAGCAGCAGTAGAAATGCCCCCTTCTCTCCACTGCGATGAGTGATTACGCCCATGCAGTGGAAACTTCCCCTCAGCACCCGCACACAGCCGTCTCCAGGGCAGAATGCAGATTTTCCCACACCTTTTACACTACAAAGCTGGTTAGGACAGGATGCAAAGAGAAGGGACACGGTGGTGCAGCCTGGTAGTATGCTGTTTCCAGCAGTGGACTTTACCAGGGGAAGGTGCAATAATCCATGTAATAGACAATTGTGAAATAACCTGCCCAGAGAGGAAATTCCTTCCTAACTTCTATCAGTAAAAGGTTGATTTACACCCTGAAGCATAACCTTGGCTGACTTGCAATGACTCCGAGAGGACAGTGTGCCTGTTTAGATTGCTGGAGTACACTGCATTCTGGCCCCATCGCTCCAGCCCTCGAACATGCGCTGTGCTGGTGAGTCCTGGAGCCAGCTACACCAGATTTATGAAGCCGAGGATCCCTCTGTACCAGGGCAGACCTCAGCTGCCTACCTATGGCAATTCTAGGAGAGCATCGCAAAAGGACGTTAGCAGGGCTGAGGAGCTGGCCCTCAGAACTACCTGTTATGAAGATCATTACTGATAGGGGGTTTGGATTCAATTCTGCTTCTGCCTCTTCAGAGCTAGTTCCACAATCCCCTTTCTTGAGCAGAACCACAGGGGGTACTGCTAATGGCTTGCGGGTTTCTTTTTGGCTGGTGTGAAATCTATTTATTAATTAGCTACCTAATTTAGTCCTGTTTGCACTGTAATTTTTTCTCCCCCTAAATGGCTTAATGTAGCTAGTTTTTTTGTAATCATTTCTTGTCTAATTTCTCGTTATCACCACTGGAATCAAACTGATAACATTTATCTCACCTTTTTTCTACAGAGTTCCCTTATGTTTTCTGTCATCGTTTGTGTACGCCGCATTGATCACATGAGCCTCTCTAAGTGTTACTCTACGTGAATTTATGAATATATGGAGAGTTGTTCAATTTAAAAAAAAAAATTGGTACTGACTGAGACGGTTACTGACTGTGCCCCTGTCGGACTCTTCTTGGGAAGCTCAGGGAAGAACAATTGCTTTATCTTTCCTAATAACCCAACACTACTGCCTGCCAGTGCTATTTCCCAAGACCTTGGAGATCTTTTATAGCATCCTACGCTGTCACTGTTGTGCTGTTAAATCCTCATGAATGCAACAATAAATTAATAACACAGTAATACCCTATAAATAGTTCCCTGCTCAGACTTAACAGTAATTCTACCCCAACACTGCAAACTGGTGACACACAGTCAATGGCTAAAATGGCATTTTCTCATGCCTCTTGCTGAATCTGGTTAGAAGCCATTTATAGGTCTATTTTATAAATGACAAACAGGGGCTTAAAGTGAAGTCAGAGATACGCTAGGCCTCTCATTGCCCTATGACAGCTTATTCTTGTCATTGATATTTTGTCAGTTCATAACAAAACTTCTATATTTCCTAGGGGATCCCAGCTGAGATAAGCTCCCCATCATACTAGCAGTGCACATACACAGAACAATAGACAGTCCTTGCTCCAAAGAGTTTACAGACTAAAAGGATAAAGGCAGACAAAGGATGGGAGAAAAGGAACACCATTATACTCCTGGAGAATGGAGGCAGTGCCCAACATCACACAAAAAATCTCTGGCAATTCCTGGAATTAAACCCAGATCTTCTGAGTCCCATTCTGAAACCTTAACCTTCTAGGTGTCTTAGTCCCCTGCCAGAGATAGGCAATGGGGAGGGCGGGGGGAGGGGGGCGGGAGTATTGTGGCTGGTGGGAGGGAGGGGTCAGCAGAGTGTTTTAATGCTAGGCAGTGGAATCAGAGTGGATACTAAAATGAAATGGCGTGAACTTGCCAGTCAAAGAGTGCTATCTTATTGAATTGAACTACTTGGAGATTGACCAGATATGGCCCCAGGGTGGTGATTCTGGAGAATCAGTTCTGTTTCTCCCTCGTAGATAAATGGCAGTACTGCCCTATTCAAGAATTCCAGTATCAGAACAAATCCACGAGAGTCACCTGTAAATCGAAATGCAGCCATGCCCCCCACCCCTTCTCTCTGCTGATGCCCCGGTCTTGAGCAGCTGGGTTATGTAACATCATGTACCGAAAGGAGCAGATGTTAACCTAGGGATGTGAATGGCTAACAGCGCTTTCCTGTTTGCCAGCTGTGCAAGTGAAGCAGGGCTGCCAAGCCTCAGCCATGTCACTGCCCCTTTGCCACCAACAAACCTACCTCAGAGCCCCCCTTGTTTTTGTTCAGATCTATAACCCGGCATGGCCCAGCCTGCTTTAAGCCTGCAGCAAAATCAATGACCAACAGCTGCAAAGCAAAATGCAGGAACCAAGCTTAATATGTCCAACTAAGTTAGAGGGAGTTTGGTTTTAAATTGCAGCTTGTTGACCTAATGGACTGTAATAGCTAGGAAATCTCTGGATCAGCTTGTCACACACAAACATGCATGTAGTCACGGAAACGGTCTTGATTTACTGACCTTAGGCATAGAATGATCCGTACTCATATTTACAGGCTTTCAAAATTGCAGATCCTGTAAATAGGAGGAGCTGCTGAAGTGTGGCTTAGGGAGCTCGGATAAGCCTCTCGCCGCGGGTAAGTGGGGAGTTTTAAAGGTAGGTATTAATGGCCCTGATCATACCCAGGGGGTTGAGGCTCATGAATAATGGCTCAAACCAGGCTAATGTGGCTGAAATACAGGCATAATGTCTCTGATTATTCCTATTTATCGGAGGCTTACACAGAACAGCCTCATGTATTTAAGGTACATGCATGGCAGTTCCGACTGGGACTGGGGGGCATTCCGCACTAGGCAATGCTTGTAAACTGAAGCTGATGCAGAATGTGGCAGGTTGGCGGCTAAGCAGCGCATCTCCCTCTGAGCACATCGCACAGTGCTCCTTGCATCACACCAGGCTCCTCGCGTGTCTTTCCAGGTGGAATGTTTAGGTGCTCGTTTTACCACATGAAGCCCTAAGTGGCCTGGGCCCTGGCTACTTGAGAAATGGCTCCTTCCTCCATGCTCTGACACAGCTGAAAGTCGGAGAGGCATTCAAGCAGGAACCCCCTTGGTATAAGAGAGCACGGCTAGTAGTATGTTCCCCATGAAGGCCCCTTTGCCCAGTCTGTTGAATGACAAGGCTCACTGCAAAGTCCATGTGTTTTCTCAGGCTTTTGAGGCAGTGGGGAAAGGGTTGCGGGCAGGGAAGGCATATTTTTACCAGTTAGTTTGCTGTGAGTGTGCATATGTGGGGCTTGGCAGGAATATGCTGCTGGGTTTGTATCATGCACATTCCTCTTAAAGGCACCTGAGCATGAGATAGATACCCTGAAACATTGTTTATTTACCAAAATAAACCTCAGCTCCCATCAGGTTTGTGGGCCTCTGGCCAGTCATCACAGAACTGACCAGCCCACATAGAGGCTCATAAGGAACAGCTCCAGCCATGACTGTGGGACCAAGACTCATGTAAAATGGCTTCTGCTTTAGCCCCTTTACTCACAGCTCATGCATAATGGCTCCGATGATGCCTGCAGGGCTAACGCTTATGCACAAAGTGGCGCCGATAGTGCCTGCCTGTCAGTCTGCATCATACTTTGACCAAGGGCTCAAAATAACCTGCCATGCACATCTCAGAGAGACCTCTTGTTCCTAAATGAACGTGGCCCTTCTCCCCCTTTTCCCTGATTACTGAAGGCTCTAATCCACACGGCAGGACTAATGGTCTGTAACACGGCAGTTTCAGAAACAAAGCCATCTTGAGTGAGAAAAGTGCAAAAATGCATCAGAAACCTCTAATGGCCAAAACAATTTGTAAAAATCATTGCTCCCGTATGGAGAGCTTTGCATGCCAAGTTTTAGCTCTCAAGCATAACTTTTGGGAGGAGGGGGAAGTGTCCAGAAAACAAGGGATTTGCTAATAAAGCTTGGACTCAACGTGGCTGCTCTGATATTTTGTAATAATAATATCTAACAAGCTGGGGATTGGGAGACAAAAGCCCTTTATGAGGTGCGTAGGGCAGTGAAATAGCTGGATCTGGCATTGAATAGATTGTGTGATAGAGGAAACTGACTAATTCACAGATAATACATCCACGGTGCAATTGTCATTTTCACACTGTTTCTCTCTGACCTTGTTTATTGGGCAGTGAGCGTAAGAATTTAACTGCATCTTTTTTTTCTCATCGACTTGGAAGACACGCAGAGGGGCGGTTGGTTTTTTGTTTTTCTTTTTAATATCCCATGGAGACTTCAAGAATATTTACTGCAGGTATTCTGAACTGACAGCTGATGAAGTTTCTATTATGGCTCTTTAATAATTGGACGTAGCTGTGGAAATGTACCATGTTTACTTTTCTTTCACTTGCTGTTTCCAGTCATGGAATCCTTCCCTCTCCCCTCTCATTCTGCCTGTAAGCTTGAAGGTCAACTCAAGGTCTGATTCAGATGAAGACGATGAGAACAGATGTGACCTGGACAACCCTGGTTTAGCAGATGGTTTCTGGATAAATTGGATTATAAACTTTAATTTGTCACCTTTAAAGTGTATCTGTCCTATTTGCCAGATAGGTGCAGCTCCTGCTCCAACTTGGTCAGACATCACACCTGGCTGTCTCACTGTAGCTCCCTTTGCCTACTTAATAAAGAAAGTCATTGAGACTCAGTGGGTCTTTGCAGTGATTGGATTTTTTAACTGTTTATGGAAATGTTTTGGTAACACATTACATATTTATTGCTCAACAATTTGACTTAGAATGGCCATGATAATACAGATGGAAGAAGATACCTAGCTCAATGATCACTTCTCCCCGTCCCTCCATAACGTCTGCTGTGACTTCTTATGGGCAAAATCTTCAGTGGTCCTCAGCAGATATCCCAATGTTTTCTACAACAACACTCTCTGGGATTCCCAGCTGCTAGCTTTCTGCCTCCATCTATTTCCCCCCAGTTTACATTACCAGTTGAGGTGTGTGTGTTCAAAATGTTTGGCCATCTTTGTGGGGTCCATTGGCTTTACTAGAGCAGGATGAAAGACAGTAATGTAGCACAGATTAACTTGGAATGGTTAAACCACTTTGGGTAAAATAAAAACAAGCCTAAAGCCTTGTGCCCCACACTTTCTAAGATCCCAAAGGCCAGACTCTGCCACACCTTCATATTTATAGTGGGACCATTAGACCATCTAGTCTGCCCTCCTGTGCAACACAGGCCATAGACATTCATCCAATTACTCCTGTAGTTAACCCAATAACTTAGTGTTTGACTAAAGTATCTTCCAGAAAACATCCAGGCTCCAAGAGATGGAGAACCCACCAGTTCCCTTGGTAATTTGTTCCAGCGGATAATCATCCTCAAGGATAAAATAAAAGTGTGGCTTATATTGAGTAGTACTTCACTGAAGTCAGAGAGGCTTCTTATTCAGTAAGGTATTACTCAATGTGGGTAAGAGTTGCGGTGTCTGGTCACAAAACATTTGTGTAACTATTTGGAAAAAAAGTCATTTCTGCTTAGCTCCCCATTTTTTGTTTTGGCTGGAAACAGATACGGAAAAATCTCAAGAAAGGCTGTTTTCATGCTATTCCTGACTTGGCTAGAACGAGGGAAGTGTCAGAAATACTGCAAGGAAGCCTGTTCTGATGAATTTTCCAGCCTGCATTTTAGATTAAAATTTGGGGAAGCTTCCAAATAAGAATTCAAACTTATCTGAACCAAACCACACTTCTGAATCTCATTATGTTTTTATGAATAATCATAAATTAAATGATAATAGGCACCATAGAGAATTTTTTATCTTCAGAGTTTAAAAACATTAGGGCAGGATTGTACTGGTCAGACCAATGGAGTTACGTTGCGGGGGGAGGAGGGAGGGTGAATTTGGTCCATTAACTTGTGGTTGAAGCAAAAAATTATTATTACCCCTGCTCCTCTTAGTCCCATTACAGATATTAATTCTAAGAATGTGAAGCATTTGTATCTAAGGTCCTGCTCCTGTAGTAGGGTGTACTGGCAAAGATCCTCCTGCCCATATTGAGTGCCTCTGACGTCAATGGAATTCATCATTCTAGGCCTGGATTATTGCACCAAAGACTGGTAATGAGTCCAGACCCATTACTTCCCATTGGGCCCACCCAACTGAAAGTGCTCGTGAAATTTAATTTTAGCTGGCAAAAATAGATTGTGTTTGCAAATATTGTAACTGGGGTGTATTCAATCTGACCTTCTGGCCATAGAAGTACATCCTCCTCTGCCTAAGAAACTAAAATAAGTACCCAACAGTACACAGGACCTGTCAAAACAAAAAGTGTTCCGAGACACAAAAGAACAGAACAGTGCATATATGGATCTATCCTCCAGGAACTTATCTAGTTATTTTTTTTAACCCAGTTCTACTTTTAGCCTTCACAACATCCCATGGCAATGAGTTCCCCAAGTGGATTGTGCACTGTGTAAAGAAGTGTTTCCTTATGTTTGTTTTAAACCTGCTGCCCATTCAATTTCATTGGGTGACCCCTGGTTCTTGTATTACTCGAAAGGGTATATAATGCTTCCTTATTCACTTTCTGCATACCATTCATGATGCTATAGCTTTCTATCATATTCCCCCTCAGTCACCTCTTTTCCAAGCTAAAAAGCCCTACTCTTTTTAGTCTCTCCTTGCATGGAAGCTGTTCCATACTCCCCAATCATTTTCATTGCCCTTCTTTGTACTTTTTCCAATTCTAATATATCACTTTTTGAGATGGGGCAATGAAAACTGCATGCATTATTCAAGGTCTGGATGTACTATGGATTTTTATATTGGCATTATGATATTTTCTCTTATTATTTAACCCTTTCCTAATGGTCCCTCACATTGCTGGCTTTTTTGACTTCCGCTGCACATTGAGCAGATGTTTTCAAAGAACTATCCATGACAACTCCAAAATCTCTTTCTTGAGTGGTAATAGCTAATTTAGACCCCATCATTTTGAATGTATAGGTAGGATTATGTTTTCGAGATTGCATTACCTTGCATTTATTAACAGTAAATTTCATCTGTCATTTTGTTTCCCAGTCACCCAGTTTTGTGAGATTCCTTTATAACTCTTTGCAGTCTGCTTTGGACTTAACTATTTTCAGTTTTTTGTACTGTTTTGCAATCTTTGCCACCTCATTGTTTACCTCTTTCCAGATCATTTTTGAATATGCTGAACAACACTGGTCCTAGTACAGATCCTTGGGGTGCCCCGCTATTTACCTCTTTCCACTGTGAGAACTGACCATTTATTTCTAACCTTTGTTTCCTATCTTTTAACCAGTTACTGATCCATGAGAGGACCTACCTTCTTACTTTGCGTAAGAGCCTTTGGTGAGGGACGTTGTCAAAGGCTTTCTGAAAGTCCAAGTACAATATATCTACTGGATCACCCGTGTCCACATGTTTATTGACACCCTCAAAGAATTCTAAGAATTCAAAGATAGATAACTAGATCCATCTGTGAAAACAGAACACACAATGGCCTGTTTGTCTAGAAAATTTCTACAGAATATTAATACTCCCACAGGAACAGGAAAGATTGAATCATCTTTACTCATGCTGGGAGTGCTTTACTCCTTGAGTATTCCTGTTGAAATGACTGAGATGTCTTTACAAAGTGAAAGTCAGAATGGAAGAATCCGGCACTTATTGATGCTCAGTTAATGTGAGTACTATATACGTGTCTCCAAGTACGATAGTACATTCAATAGCAAGAGAATGGGGGTACCCAACACTCAATTTTCTTTATTGGTATTTATCTGATGCAAGGGCCAGGAGAGCAGATTTGAATGTCTCCTATCCCTCACCTTGCAGGAAGGATTTAGTCAAATTGCTCCCCTTCCAGAACATAATTACTCTAGAGCCCTCTTCCTTCGTTCCTATGATTTAGACACTATGATCTGTAGCCCTAACTAATGTCCCTGATCCAAAGTAACTCATGACCCTAGTCTCAACCCCACCAATACCCAAATGCCAAATCTAAAATGCAACATCCTCTTCTGACAGCTATATTCCCTCTCCTGACTCTACCCCAGACCTAAACCATGAATCTCTCCCATGCCCTATTTTTAATGGATAGAATTTTTCCTTCGGTGAGAGCTGCTACGGTATTATAGTCAATTCATCTTCACCCCTCAAAAGAGTGCAGTACAGTGGGAACCAGCAGTGTGCTGATACCAAAGTGGTAGGTACCTTGGAAATACGATAGATAGATTCCCTATCTCACAAGGGAGTTTTGAGACTTAATCAGTTAATGTTTGTGAAGTCCCTAGATGCCCTGGAGTGAAAGCAGCTAAAGCAATACAGAGGATTATTGTTATATTCCAACACGTGAATGAGGGAGAAGAAGGGAGGGTGGGGGAGTGAGGTCAAACAGCTTGGTAGGCCTCAGAGAGTGAGGCGCTTTAATCCATGGTTTTCCAGAACTGCACCACCTCAGTTAGCACTTGCAAAACTGAGGTTTCATTCATTCCTCCGAGATCTTCCTCTTTTTTTTATTTTAAAGGATCTGAATAGAGCTGGAGATTTCTGTCGAGCTCAGGTAATTAGCAGTGGAGGACTCTGATTATCTCTTTATGCCACTCCTCACTGTTTGACACAATTCCACATAATAAGCCTCCTCTCGAACAAATCCAGGTCTGAGCCAGTATCTCCCCAGAGGCTGATTTATGATGTGGGGAGGAGAGCGCCAGCATTCCATCATCTGCAGACACACGGTCCCTTTTCTTCTTCACCTCTCATTAATGCTTATCTGAGAGTGGCGGGATAATATATTGAATTAAAAGAGGAAATCCCCATCCCTTATCACTCCTTGCTGGTAGGAACTGTGGGATAGCCACGTGCTTCTCTTCCCATTCTAATTTCCCTTTCTCTTCTGGTCTTGTTTGAATTAAAGGGAGATGAATGGTCAACAAGAAAACTCTCTTGAATATACAATTGCATTTGATTGGAATAAAAACCAATAAGTGAGGATGTAAAATAAAATTAAACAGTTCCACCTGAGCAGAGGGGAAATAAAAGACAAATTAAAAAAAACAGCAACAACAAAATGATTATGATCAATTCAGTGATGACTATTTCATCGTGTTTAGTTTTCCACATATAAATTGGTACCCAAAGAGATCATTTAGTGGAAGATGGGGGAGAAATAACCAACAAAGCCAGAAAGCTTAGGTTGGCAACAGCAAAAGACCTTGGGGAACACAAGACTCTAATTAGAGAAGTCGGCCATGCATTTTGTTATCTCTCCCTTACAATGAATGGAAATGAGTGAAGGGTTGCAGGAACAGCTTGGGACCACGGGAAATCTGATTAGACCACATACAAATCATTTAAGCTCAGAAGAAGGTTAGCTGATAAGAGGCTGGGTTCATAGGGAAATGCATAATAGAACAAACAAGGATCAGAAATGACAGCTGAAGAGAGGTGGGGAAAAAAGTCGAGATATATTTTTGCAAGAACAATTTTAATGGGGTGGAGGAGTGTATGGAGGGAGCATGGGATGGAGAGAGAAAAACTTATTGAACATGACTGATACTTGGGTCCCTCTAGTCTAGGAATGGTTTTATAGCAACAACCAGAAAGGTATGGCTGTGGTGGTGCTAATCTGCTAGTATAGAAGGCGTTTGGGTGTTTCTACCACCATTCTCAGAGCACCTCTTCAGGACATGTTGATAAAAATGCCCAAGCCCTTTTATTCATTAGGGCTTACAACATTGCTACCACCAGCACAGCTGCACAGCACAGCATACCTGGCGGAGCCTGCAGTACAGACATTCATTTTTCTAGTGTAGACAGTGTCTTAGTGTTTACCACTTCTGAAAATGAATGTTATGACGACTTGAAGGGTGAAAGGAAACCTGCAAATCACAGAAGATAAATTCTCTCCCTTTTTTTTTTTTTTTTTAATATCCACGGTGTATTTCTATAGTGCATTCTTCAGTATATGTTACACGTCCCCATCTGTGCCAATTCACCAAGTCTACTACAGTGGATAGTTATAGAATATAGTCCTTTAGCTTGAACAATAGCAGTTCTTACTCCTAGCTGTAGCAGTCCCAGGTTCAATCCCCCTGAGTGATCAATATAACAATCATTACATTTCCAGCTTCTGAATGCCCACTTTTCTAATGATTCAGCCAAATAGAAGACAGTTGCTGCAATGACAGGTCTGTGTTTTCTTGGGAAAAGATGGGAAAGAAGGATGCAAAGCTACAAGCTTATGTTTTGTGAGAACTCACAGGTGAAAAAGTGGGCTTTGAAAATTCAAAATTGTTCCAAGGTGAACTGCATAGAGAAGTTCCAGGAATTTCATACGTTTGCCCTAGGGGGAAAATTGCCATTTTTCAGAGAAATATAAACACTTTCATTGCAAAAATGGTTTAAAACACCACATATTTTAAAAGAATTTGGAGAACTTGCTGTGGATGGATAGAAAGATAGACTCCAAATTTTAATTAGTTTTTGCAAACATTTATATATTTATTTCTATATCTATATCAAACCATATATATAGAGAGTACAACATTTGGTTCTAACAGCCTTGACACCGATCATTTTAATAAGAAGCAGCAGCTCCTTGGTAGTTCAGCAGGTGGTGTGTGACTGTATATTGGAGGGGAACATTAAACAGTCACTCTAGTTACAGGGACAGTAGTATATGAGTTTGTTGTAGCTACAGTGGGAGCAATGAGAGTTCTCTCACTACCATCACTTCCCCATGTAATTTCAGAGGTATCAGCTACCTACCTACCTCAAATACCGCCACTGAGTTCTGCAAAACCCAAGGAGAGTGCACAGCCTCTCCTCTGAGATGTAGACTTAGTTATTGAGGCACAAGCTAAAGAATTTCCTGGGTGGGGAGACTTCAAGGCAATAGGTCCAATCTGGATCCTAGAAAGATCCTCATCAGTATGCACTGCTCACACAGCCCTGGAAGCAGAAGAGACAACCAGGGACCAAAGGGGAAAACTTAAGCCTCCAGGGGATGCAGTTGGGTTGGCTGCTTTCCTAATGACCCTTTGGTACCATCTGTTCCAGTGTTTAAAGATAGTGAGTTTCAGGATTGAGAGACTCAGTTCAGATAAGAGTCAGAGAGTTGTAATCCTCTGCCTCTCTCTCACAGCCCACATCCCCCTCACTCACTTACACATTCACACCCCCTCTTCATGCCAAAAAAGAACCTCTGCTGTCACAAACCACTAGAACAGCATCACTCATGTAAAACGCTGAGTCTGAGAGGGAGACCATCAGAGATAGTTACCAAGTGAGAGGCAAAGCTTGTGGCACTTGGATAAGAGGAATCTGCCTTGCAAAAGGGGTAAGCTGTAGAAGTGCACAGATGAGAAATTAAAACATTAGCTGCTATTTTTCCTTTTGGATTTCTTTTCTTTTTTTTTTTTTTTTTTTTGGGAAGGAAGGGCTGTGTGAGGGGGGAGGCGCAGGATTTTGCTGATGTCATTGATGGTGCGTGAGGTGCCCAGCTGCAGCCTGCGATGAGAACTCTAAAGTACCACCACCCACCCACCCACACGGTCCCTTCAGTTTGGAGCCAGACGCTTTTCAGGACGTTTCCCTCCTCTCGTGAGTGTGTGTGTGTGTGTGTGTGTGTGCACGCATGTGTGTGTATTAAATACACAGAATGAGAAGTATTTTAAGCAAATTGGAGAGAAATGGGAGAGAATTCAAAGAAGAGCGAGGAGAAATGAATTATAGGTGCTGGAGGAACTGCCTCATGAGGGAAGATTAAAAGGACTAAATACATCTAGCTTGGCAGAGAGATGACTAAGGGGAGAATTATAAATGTCTATGAGTATTTCAAGGGCATACACACCAAAGAGACGGTGGGACTGTACAGAGTGCGCTGATGGGCACCCAGGTGGTGGGACTAGAAGCAATGTAATGAAGTCAAGAAGAGGATAACAAAAACTTAACCGAACAGCAGGAAAAAATCCCCCTGGGAGTGAGACGATTAAGTTCTGCCTCCCAATGGATGTGGCAAAATACCCACCACATGAGACATTTAGAGCAAGTTTGACCTAACACTCTGCCGCCTACAGCCCCGTAGGCCAGGGCAGGCAGGAGACTGGATGGAGCATAGTTGGATAATGGGTGCTCAACAAATGCCAGTGACAGATTAGAGAGAGAGTTTGAGACAGGAAGTGAATGAGACGGTTATATGCTATTGAAACTGCAGGGAGAGTTTGGCTCAGGAGAGTTTAATTACCTGGATTTTGGCCAGCATAACTGGGGTAATACCCTTAACTCTTGGTAGGGCCCGGTGGTTCCTAATATCCAGCAGTGTTTTGGGTTTCACCTTGCATTTGAAAGGTGTTTGGGGGGAAGGTGCCCTCACTAACAGATTGAGGCCTCTATTATGCACAGCCTAAAGATCAAAGGCCAAGGGAGAGACCACACCCACCAACAGCGGAAACTTAAGATGATGGTCAAAGGGAAGCCAGAAGGGAGAATTCTGTTAATCTCCTGATCCAGCTTCCAACCTGAAGCACGCTGGTGCTTCTTTAAACATCATGTAAAAGTCAGAGTTATGGCATGCAGAAAAGACCCATGGGTCCGATCAATTAATAGATGGATGGCATCTCCTAGCCCTCCCAGGTCCCCATCATCAGTGGGGGGCTGGTTATAGTAGACCCAATTCATCCTTGCCCTGTGGCCTCTTTGCACTACATAAACTGGCACAAAGGGGCCACATGACAGGGGATTAAGGCGCCTCACCTCTCTTGGAAATACTTCAGGCTCCAGGGACCTCTCTGCTGTCAGGAGCAGAGCTAATTCCAGCAGCACTGCACCCTCTGCGGTGCAGGGATATTCTGGGGCAGGCTGGAGGTCGGTGAGAGGAGGAAGGCAGGCAGGGTGAACTTGCACTTTGGTGATTCTACTTCCCGGCAAAGCCCCACTGGGGCCACGGAGGCAGGAATGCACGTTGGGGAAGCCCCGAGGGTTGCCTTAGCTTGTGCCAAAGACTGGTCACACTGGCCCTTGGCACCCCCTGAACTGAAATACAAGCTGCTTCCATTCTGCAAGCCCCAGCGCAGGGCTCCCTCTGACCCATCATGTTCAGAGTGGTGCCAGTCAGGGCCCAGGCAGGGGGGAGGCTGCAGTCAGGCAGATCCACCCCATTTCTGCCGACAGTCACGTCAGATGGAGACATCCGGGGGTTAGCTGAGCTTCGTTTTTGGGTGAGGAGATCATCAGGCACTTCCAACACTCCAGCATTTAAATTCAGCTCCAAAGCCAGCAAATTGCCTTCGACAATGCACCCCAGGCGGAAAAGTCCCTAAATAAAATGGGCTATTAAATACCACTCTGAACAGCAGTAAAGTTTCTGAGCCAGCTTGAGCTTCCACATGGGGCCGCTGCCTAATAAACAGATTGTTAAATGTCTAGCAACAAATAATTCCTCAGTGCCTTGGTTAATGCTCTGTCCCCCTGATGCAGTGGCTGGGTGGCTTTTCCATTTAGAGACTAACGAGAGACTGAAGCAACTTTAGGGAAAGGAGTAGGGAGCAGAGACCTCTCCTCTGCACCCACCCCATTAATGCACTTCTCAGGACCCGTCAGCAACACAGCAAGGGCCAAGAGTCTCCAAAGGAGCTATTCAGCTGCTCCTGTTCTTCCCACACTGGACAGCAAAGGACGACTCACCCAGGACTGAATAGCAGCACTGGATGAAATGTGTGGCGCAGTCACTACCACCGTGTTTAATGGCTCCTCAGATCGCCCAGACTGGGACGCAGCTGGGAGACCAAGAAAAAGACCCTGGGACTGCTGGCAGTGGTGGTGTAAAGTCAGTAGGTGGGGCTCTTCCTTCTGAATCAGTACAGAACCCAGGAGTTCTGTATCTTGTTAGGGGATACGGTGCTGCTAGAGCGATTGTCATTAACTAGATGCTTAACTCTAGTGTCGCAGCTAAAATCCACCGGGGGCAACTGGATTTCTTTTACTACCTACATTTCACTCAAGAGCTTCAGCTGGTAAAGGGATTCATCACATGCCAACCTGGCAGGGTTGCTAGAGCAGGACAGCTGCCCCATTCCACCCCAGAGCAGGCTGCATCTCAGTTGCAGGTGAGTAGCCCATCTTCAGCATACATGGCTTGAAAAGGTGTGGGACCCTACAGTATAAGTGTGAGGTATTACCCCCACTTCCCCCATGGAAGCACTTCGTGGAATCCATTTGGATTCTTTGAACTCAAACTGAAGCCTTCCGGCTACCGAGGAGCAGTGAGCCTGTTCTGAGGCAGCTGGGGGATGCAGACTAGCTGGTGAGCAGAGCAGAGCAGAGCCATTTGCTTTCCTAACAACAAACTTTGCATTCCTAATCATTTCTTCTGTCCTGCTACTCTCTACCAACACATGGACAGGTCTTAGAGCCCAGTACTAGCCCTGCTACATGGGGTTCAACTAAACTCTGTTTTTTCCATGAGTTCAAACTACTGGCTGCCTGCTCTGTTTCTTGTCCCTATAAGCCCTTGCTCTGCCTATAAAACTCCTCTAAAAGCTTCCTGCCTCCTGCTCTTCCCTTTTTACCACTCCCTTGGGAGACTTTCCCCTCCTGGGAGCCAATCAAATTGTCACAACAATCAGACAGACTGACAGCAGCTGCCACCCATCTCCCAATCAGGGCTACAACAGCACTACAGCCAAAGCAACCTGGGCAAACCTTTTTAAAACCCTGCCCTGGTAAAATGCTATTAGAAGAGCATTTAAAGGCAAATCTGGGTAGGGAGCACACATCAGCAGCAGTGAGGAGTCCTTACCAAAACCGGTCTCACTGAAGCCTCCAGTGGATGTGCTAACATCACACAAACACTACACAGTTAAGCCCATTTAATTGGCAGCCAGCTCAGGAGAGCCTTAGACAAATGGAACAGCAGGGTAGGAAGTCAGGTGGAATGGGGGTACAAAGACAGTCTCCTGCTCAGCAGTGAGGTGCTTTAGCAGAGCTGGGTGTGGCATGCAAGGATGGAGCTAGCAGGAGATACTGTAGATTAGGTTCGAAGTGCATTGATAGAACTGTGTGAGGAGTCCACGTTCCCAGTTCTTCCCTACAGTCTGGCTACTCTGAGCCACTCTAATAGCACAAAATAGCCAGGCACTCAGTTTAACCAGCTTCCCAGGACACCCCGGGGGACCCTCATAATCTTCATCAGGTTTTCTAACTAGTCTCTTTTCCAAGTTGCCTTTCGAGCACATTTTTCTTCTGGACGGTGTACCTGTCCTTGCAAATTATCCTTTCCCCCGCCCCTGTTAATTCAGTGGACTTGATCCATCACCCTAATCCCAACAACCCTGAGCTTTGGGATGTCAAACATCTGGATGCAAATTGTGCAGCGTGAGCCCGTCTGCAGTACTAGTGATGTTCAGTGTTTGCAGGAAGTGGCCTTGCTAGCACAAGACCCACTCTATGTCCCCAGGGCAACCAGAGCTTCTTGTGCATCACAGTCTGGTTCCTGAAAGACAAGGATATGGGCCTGATGGCAATTCCCAAAGAAAAGTCTAGGCAGCAGAGAGGCATGGAGGGTAGGAGGGAAGCTGGGGTGTCATTGATGCAGGACACGCTGTGGCGTTGCTGGTGGCACCACACCACAAGCGATTGCTTCTTAGTGAGGGCTGAGAAGGCGTGGCATGCAATGCAACAATGTGCCCTGAGTCAGATTGTATACATGGCTGGGCGGAAGGCTGCCTAGGCTTAAAAATGTGGTCTAGTGAGTTCAACTCTTCCCCCGGCTGTATAAGAATCACATGCTGGGCTGGTAATTTCGTGTGGCACTTAAAACCATCTGACTCACCATAGCCTAGCTTCTTTGGTCACTGGATGTGTGCCGTCTGGCTGCATATATTATTATTTGTACTGTGGAGTACGTAGGAGCTCCAGTCATGTGCCCGGACCCCATTGTGCTAGGTGCTGTACAAACACAGAACAAAAATACGGTCACTGCCCCAGTTTCCTCCTATAGTTTATTCTCATTTTGCAACTGAGCTACCCAACCCAAGGTAGATAGAGAACGGCCTTGAAATGAAACAACAGCCCTGTTGGGCTCAGTTTCCCCATTATCTACAAGGCATTCTTGTCTCTTTCCATTCTTTGTAGATGTCATAGCCACAGATGCCAGCTGAGGAAGCTGGACTGTAATGATTCCCTTTAGAAAAGTCCTCATCCCCTACTTCTACACACAGTTAGAGGATCCCTCTGCAGGGGCCTGGACTTGGCCTGACACTGCATATGGGCTCAGTTCCTGTACTTGGCTCCTCCGTCTTCAGCTCTAGAGACAAAGATGTTACTAGCTGAACTATAGTGACACATCTCTAAGCACTCTTCGGCACCTCCTGCTTGAAGCACTGGAAGATCTAAGGCAGGAGAGTCATTTCAATCTCTTTACAATCAGTTCTTCCAACTAGTCTCTGAGTTTCCTTTAATGTGAAAAATGGAACCAGGGTGTTCCGGTCCCAGGAATAGGAGTGTTAAAATGATGCTTGGGAGAAGAATAGTTTTCTTTGTGGGAAGCTCATTTCCCCTCTCCAGATCAGCATGATGCAGAAGGTCCCTGGTACAGATGCAATAAGTGATCTCAACATTCCAGTATCCAATACACTGCAAGCGCAAGCAGTGCTGTCTCCAGCAAACTACACTACTTAGGAGATTTGGTACCATTAAATTGTCTTGTAAGTCAGCACAGAGCACGAAGAAAATCGCCTTTGACAGATAAAAGCCACTTTGGAGGGGATTGGAGCATCCCAAAATGCAAAACACTTATGTTGATGATATTAGCCCTCAGGTTTTTCGTCTTGCACATTTTAACTGGCCTTGCAGTGTGATGTTTGAGGAGTTTAAACGATAGCACCTTAGCTAACTAACTGCACCCATCTAGGCTGCCATCTCTCGCCCCTTAATGGCTAGGTAGAGAGCTTTCACAGATGGCTTTTAGGAGGCACTAACAGTTAGGCAAGGCAGTGTGTGTGTGGTATGTGTTAAATGGAATCCACATGTGCACATACATCAGAAATAACTAGAGATGAGGACTAGAAAAAGTCCATCTTCTGAATGAGGACCATTCACAGCCTACATTGTAGTGGGCTATAAGGACTCTGGCTAATGGAGTCATCAACCGCCTCATAGTATGACCCTATTTGTGAAAAGCCTAGTATAAGCAGGCCAGTGTGGTCCAGTGGACAAGGCCCTGGCTGTCAGTCAGGGGAGCTTGGTTCTCATCATAGCTCGTCTGTTGATTTGTTGTATGATCTTGCTCAAGTCACTCAACTATTTTAGGCCTCCACGTCTTCATTTGTACCATGTGGATAGTACGTGTTCAGCTACGTGTTCAGTGCAGGCACCATGGCACTGCACAGACCCTGGACAGTAAGACTTCTCATCTAGGCTTCTTCAGCACTGCCATCAGCCGTGAAGTTTAATACAGGAGGAAGTAGCTGAGGTCCCTTTAAGAGCCGGCACGGTGTCTCAACTTCTACTAGATTAATGTAGGGCTGGAAGAGAGAAAACTAACCTCAAGCCTTTGCAAAGGTTGAATTGTAGGGAGCTACACAGAACGTGGTTAGGTGAAGCAGGGGATCCCATTAACCTTTAGAGATCTGGATTGACTTCACCACTGAAATGGGTTACGATGGTTAGTTAGACACTACTGTACATTTGCTCATGTCATCAAATCTCTGTGCCCAGCACTTTGGCAGTGAGGTGTGAAACAGGGTGGAATTCTCTCCCTGTGTGGGCTAGCAAGGTGGAGGACTGGGGCAGCTGGCGAGAAGGACTCTGTGCCTGCTTGCTCTCAAGGCTGGATTCCCAATTCCTTGCATGTGACAGGCAGGTTTTGCATGCATATGAAAATTAACAAATTTTGCTTGTAGCAGGAAAGGGCAGATAATTGGGGGGAGGGTGGGAGGAAAGCAGATGAATCAAAAGGAAACATATCAAAGGCTCATAGCCTGCAGCCCTCATTAACAACAACAACTAAAAGAAGATATCCTACATTTTAATCAAAGATAATTAGTTTATGAAAAGGTATCGTCACTCCACAGCACGTGTGTAGGCCCCATTACGGCCTCGTCTGCACTAAGATTTGCCAGCTTGCTAAGAGACAAAAGTGACATTTTCTTAGATTTGTTGGCTTCATCCTGCCTGTGTAATGCAGGAACGGCCCACTGAGAGAGACGGTGCACCTGGAGTAATGTTCCTGGGGCTCAGTAGGAAGACCAGGGAATTGGCCATCGGGCTGCAACCCGATTCCCAGTCTCTGCTGGGTCCAGGCAGTGCATCACATTGGTTCCATGTGTCGAGCCTGTGGAATGTTAATTCTGGGCATTCAGCCCTAAGACGGCACTAGAGGAATAATCAGTCAGCAGTGAGAGGTAGTCATGAGAGGGGCACTGAGCTAGCCCTGGGTGATGAGATGAGTCAAGAGGGGCAGTCAGCAAGTGCCTGGGATTTGTGAGAGGTGCAATGAGGCCAGACAGGGTATGAGGGAGGTAAGAGTTGCAATCAGGCAGGAGGAAACGCAGCATGTCGGTTCATCTGGGGTGGTCCATCTTTGGCCTGTTTAAATGGGTCTCCCCATCCATATCAGAGCCAAGGGCTGGATGTGTAGTTTTGAGGTCACTGTGGCCCCGTGAAAGGTGCATTACCGTCTGGGAAGCATTCCTGCCTCTAATTTCCTTCCTCACCTCCTTCTTTTCACAGAAGGCACTGACACTGAGTTCTCAGTCACCATCACTTCAAGGATGTCAGACACCCACCAGCTGTCAGTGGACAAAAGGGGATGGATTGTAAATCCCTCACCCTAAGACACAGAAGAAGGTTGTTTGACTGGGAAGCCAGCCTGACGGTCTCCTCATCTTTGTGGTCTGTGTTTCTCCTTGAGGACAGGGCTGCTCCTGTAAAGCAAAGAGAATTAGAGAAAAGGGGATAGAAAAAGAGAAGACAGGAGGCACGGGGCCCAGTTGTGTCCTGTCTCAATCTGGTGTAAATCAGGAGTAACTCCGGTGAGATTTATGGCATGAAAGCAGCATAAAACCTGACGGAGCAAGAGCAGATTTGGGCCCCACACATCACGCAATAAAGAGCCACCCCTCAGGAAATGTTGTTTAATTGTTTCAATTAGTGTAAAGAGACAGAGATGGTGAAAGGAGGAAAATGCGTTTACAAAGGCAAAGCCTCAATTAAAAATATAAAGGAATGATATGAGATTATTAATGAAACACTCTGGCTTATTTACATAAGAGAAAGAACAAAGAGAGAATGTATTTATTTGTAGACATAAGTCGAATTTTACAGAGATTTTTCAAGGCAGTTCCACATCCAACAAACTCCAGTGACTCAGCAACATTTCCACAACTATTTCATGTACACACAAATGGAGTGCTAGAGCCAGACAGGATCCAGAAATAACCTTTGTACCTCCCAAGGCCCAGGTTTAGGATGCACAGCGTAATAAAGACGCCAAGGGAAGGATACAAAAGCGTTATTCATGCAGGAAATTTCAGGTTCTGTGAGAGTCCTTCTGTTAGTGCAAATGTGACTGCCTCCATTTTGGCCGACACACCGGGGCTTGAACTGGGACTCTTCAGAGCGAAAAGAACTCAGAGGGCAGTTCCAGACACATACCCTCAGTGGTTTGGACAGCAATGGGAGTCCCTGTAATATGCACTAACTGGGGTGTTACGCAATTAAATCTTTCTATGACCTCAGCCACCTGAGTCTGTGATGGAACTAATTTTTCAACAATGAAAGTGAGGTGACACCACATTTGTGCAGAACAGAAGTAACTTTGGGAGCAAACTGAGAGACAGCTTTCAAAATAAGGGACACTCTGGAGGTCTGATCCAGGAAACAGCTTACAAAACAATCACATCCAATTCCTTCTATCTTAGTTCCCGTGATTTAGAACTTACACAGCTAATGGCCACCATGCAACTTAAAGGCTCTGGCAGAAAACGCTGGAGAGTATATTGGATAAATTCTCTATAAATGGTGGACAAGATTTTTAAAAGTGACGTAATTTTGGGTGCCCTGCCTGGTTACCTGATTGTCAGAACATGGACATGCGGCACTTTCTAAAAACCAGGCCCCAGAGTGATTGGAGGGCTCTCCGGGGTTAAGTGAGGTTGGGAGGGAGTCAGGACAAGGTGACCTAGCACTGGCTGGGGGCGGGACACATATACATCACCCCACCCCAGCCCTGGGGTAATTCCTCAGTCTGGGTCAGTGCTATCTCTCCTATGGACCAGCCTCTCCCTCTCTAAGGGAGCTCCTGTGGGCAGTGGAGGCCAGCGGGCATCTTTGGTAGTGCAGCTCCATTTGAGCCCCCTCCCGGGAGATGAGTGAATTTGGTGTTGCACAAGAAGCAGAAGAGCACACAGTGTAGCTGGTTGGGCTTGGGTATGAAAGTCAAGTTCATCTATATTAGTAACTGGAACGCTGAACAATGAGAATTTCTTTGCACACAGGACTTTCCCTGTGTGCTTCACCTCATGTTTCTTGAACACAGAATCTATTTCCTCAGGACTCCCTATAGCAGACAATATTGGACACGGGCTCCCTAAGAGGTTAGGCTTTACTACAGATTCTTTCACTCAAGCTACCAAGTTCATGCTTTTAATACAGAAGGTCCTGGGTTCAATCTCCACTTTTGGCCTAAAAGCATGAGTAGATGACTGATTAATTAGCTGATTATTGGCAGGACCAGGGATGCAGGCTGCCATGTCTCCAAGATGGGAAGAAGTTTTCCTGGCATTGCACAACATATTCTCTGGTATCCCAAACCCAGGCTCACTTATTGCACAGAGAACTTATCTATAATCTCTTGATGCTGAAGTGATTCCCTTGGCCTGAGGTCCGCTTTGTGTGTGAACATAGTGAGATCATGTTCTAGTGATGTTAGGGTCCCCTAAGAAGAGAGCTAGAAAATAATGAGAAAACTAGCAAAATGCTTCAGTCTAACAGGAACGTAGGTTTTACTCTACTATGCCAATCTCTTGGTCCATTTATTCCTAGCATCTCACCTCCAGTATTGACAAGACTTGACACTTCAGAAGGAGGCAGCTGGCAAACTGTGCAGTGCTGCACATGACAGTAAATTCCTTCCAGGCCTCAGGTATTTATCTGAACAGCATCTTTGAGCCATTTAAGGTTTGCCCATCGCCAGCTAATTTTGAATAGGATTCAGTGACCTTCAGGATATGAATAGATCCAGAATGTCTTTGTTCTTAGGGAGGCAGGTGGGTGACACATCACCATTTATGAGCTGCAGCTATTCTCCCATTAACCACAAAAGACTTTGTCAGCCAGAATCGACGACAATTACTGAGATGTGTGCTGTGTCGTTTATAACTGGGCCAGCCAGGAGCGAGTTTCCTGGTGTGACACTGTCTCTCTCTTGCTGTTTTAAATGCTCACTCTCTAACAGCCTTCCCTTGAATGGCGTGGCGTTGCTAGGCAACATTTATAGTGCCCCCCAAGTGGGCTGCTGGTTACTGCCCCATGACAACTGAGACTTTGAAGACAAACACTTGCCAGGAGGAACAAAATATCTTTCTATCTATTCCCCCCTTCTCCCCTCCTATTTGATGAGGTGAAAGATGAATCATTTTAAATGCCATGGGTTAAATTCTGCTCTCAGTGACTCTGGAATAAAGCTGGTTGAAATCAGCCATTGGAGGGTAAGTTCCTTGCTAGATGCCTGGGACCTGATCCTGTACATCTGGAGTGTGAGTGCAATATCTAGCTAATGTTCTTTAGTCATGCGCATTAGAAGGAGTAACTAGAGCTGGTCGAATCATGAATAAAATTACTGGCAAATATTTTATTCAGCCATAGACATGAACCAATGTGGTGAATCCATTATTCTTAAATATGACTCAACCAAGTCTGGAAATAATGTCACTACCGCCCCTTGTGCTGAGCTGAGAACCCTCAGATTTAAATTCTTATTTAATTCTATCTATGCCCTGTGTTATTATGATCAGTAGTATGTCACTGCTGCTGCAGCTTGTGAGCCAGCGACGCAAGATTACAAGGCTTAGACAGTTCAAAATGTTCTCTCCGCATCCATAAAGCCAGGAAGTACAAAGCGACTCTTGCAACTGAGAACAAGCAGGCCAGCTGGCATCGTGGCTTTGGTCCACTTTCACCTCTTAAAGGCTATTGGCTTCAAACCTGGCTTTAACTTCCAGTGGAAATGCATTTGGTGATCTCATCCTAGTCCCATGTGGGATATTTGTCCACCTGAAAATCACCATTCAATGTAATATGTTTGGCAGGCTGTGCTCTGGAGAGGTACAAGACTAGAATAGCAGAGATCGGTGTTACAGGGTCAGGCTTCAGGTCCATTGAGAAATCCATGGATGTGAAGCTTGGACTGTCAGTAACAGGACCCATGGTAGATCAGGACGGCGATGCATCGGCATAGCTGCATGAGGGTCCAGGAGGAGCACTGTGGGTCAGGATTGAGGTACATTTGTGGCACTCCAAATGAGGCTACTTGAAAATTCTGTCAAAACTTGGTTTTTTTTGACAGAAAAGAGGGGGCTTGAAAAACAAAAGTTTTTGTAGCTGAGGTCTGATTTCCTAAAAAAGTTTGATTTTTTTAATTGGAAAACTGAAATCTCACTTTGAATATCTTTGGCTGAAATCCAATAAATTTGGAGTTTTGGGTGGGTTTTGGGCCCCCAAATTGGGTTTTTGGTTTCTCAACAAAAAAATTTAAAAATTTCCATCAAACCTGCCCTCATTTTCCATCCAACTTTAGTTATCCAGGTGCTCAGAACAGTGGTCCACAGCTTTCTGGGCTGCTGCTCTCTGCCAACCAACTAGACTTCCTTCTCCTCGCATGAGTCTTTGGACCTTTTTCCATGCAGTCCATTATTCATTCATTCCCTTGTGAAAATATCACTTTTTCCTTAAAGTCTTTCAAAAATAAACAGCCAGAAAGAGAATCCCTTAAAAACATTAACCAAACTGCAGCACAATCACATGTAACCAACTCCCTGTGATAGAGACCAGGCCATGGTTGAAACAGGAGTTAGGCCCTGGTTGGAACAGGAGTTAGGCCTAGTGACTGAAGCAGGGAAATGGATCCAATCCTAGGGACAGGGCTGGAGTCAGAGCCAGAACCAGGAACTGGTAGCCAGGTCATGGGTCAGAAACAACTGTAGACATGCCAAGGGTCAGAACTAGAGGCAAGATCCAGGGTTAGGGTGAGGAAATTGGAGCCAGGTGCAAACTGAGGTAGCAAGGAATGACCAGGATCAAGACCAGGACCAGGGCTGGAGCAGGAGAGGCGCAAGGCAAGGAGCAGCAAAAACCGAGGGGATCATAGCTGCAGGCAGGAACGCACTGAGCAGCTAGAAAGGTGCTCCTGTTACTGCTGGTGCTGGGCTAAAAGCCAGAGCTGCCCTTCCTGACCAATCAAGTGGTGCAGTCAATCAGGCCAGCTGACCTTATTGGGTTGCTAAGAGACTGATGCAGCTGGAGGCCCTGGTCCTTGCCACTGTACTAGGTGAGCATGCTCAGTGCTATACAGAACATAGAGGAGACCTGGCCCCTGCCCAGTGAGGCTTATGCTCTCAGCCAGCCAGCATAGCAGAGATACACAAAGTACGGCACGCCTAGAGGGTGGCTGTATCACACCAGGCTGTGAGTTTCTTTTCTTAAATACTTTAAATAGATTTTTTTTTAAAAAGGATAGTGCTGGGTGGAAGCTTTATGGCTGATGTGTGTTAGGAGATGGAATCTGAAGGAAGAGTTGGTGGCTACATAGCACAGGATGAGCCTGAGGGAGTTGCAGGGGAGCATGGAAGAAAGCATGGGGATGAGACTGAGAGGATGCAAAGGGAGAGGCAAGGTGTAAGTTGGAGGGGGGAAGGGTGAAGAACAGGTGGAGATGGGGGTGGAAGAAGATATTTGGAGATCCTTGCAGGGGAGGACGAGTTGCTTAAACTTGCAGTGGAGGGGGAGAGAGAGTCAACAGGAGGATCTAAAGGAACAAAGTAATCACGATCAGAGCAGAGAGCCTAATGTTTGTCTAAGCTGCACTGCTGGTAGATGCACACTGTAAGCTCCTTGGGGCAAAGACTGCATCTGACTCTCTGTATGTATGGTGATGAGCACACTGTCCGCCCACATAAATACATAATAATAGTCAATAATATCCCTCTGCCCATATCATCCATGGATCTCAAATCCCTTTATAAACATTAACGATTTAAGCCTCACAATGTCTCCCCCCATGAGGTAGGTAATATTATCTCCATTTTACAGATGGCGGAACAGAGACATGGAGAGGGTAAGTGACTTGCCTGAGGCCACATAGAAAATCAGTGGCAAAATCAGGAATGGAACCCAGGCATCCTGAGGTGCAGTCCTGTAGTTGAATGACAGGACCACGCATGGATAATCATGCAAACATGTATCATGTAGGGATACAGAGTCGGAATGGGTAGGTTGGTTGATAGTTCTGACAGCCAACGAATGCACTAGGGGTGAGACCTTGGTGCCCAGAGCTTGGTTAGCCAATGGAAGCAATTGTTTACTCTGACAGATCACTGGCACCTGTAGTTAGTGGTTGGGCATAAGGTATAATCTATGAGTGCTGTTTTGTTCCAGATTTTTTCCCTCACTGTCATTGGATGGGCTGTGGTCAGCTGATTCAGCAGCTAATGAAGTTCATGGTGCCAGAGTATTGACATAATGTCATACCAGGGATATTGCCAAACTGCTGTCAAGGAGTCTTTCTTTCTTTCTAACAGCAAAACAAAGTAAAGGCATGTAGCCATGAACTGCAGCATCAGCAATACTGTCATGGATCTTCCAGAACCTGTCTGAGAATGTGAGTCCGTAGAAGGGAAAACGAAGCCCTGAGATGATACAGGCTTAACCATCACAAATCATTCACACAATACAACACTGGACACACAATGCAGCATCGCCACCGACTCAGCTGCCTTTCATGCATGAGGGAGAACAGTGGCAGACTCATTCTACAGCAACGTGGGTTGTTTCTTGCAAGTGTTAATACTAACACATGTCTTCTAAGGGACAAAGAGGCTGTGGAAACAGCAGGAGTTCAGTTCCCTTCTCTGCTGCTCTCCTCCTCCCCCCTCCAGATCTCTCCCTCTCCTCCCATTACTCTCCCTTATATTCAATTGCGTCATTGTCCCCTCCGTTTACCCAATATGCCCTCTCCCTTTTCAATTCCAGTGCCTTCCCCCCTGGCATTACCCTTCCTTTAACCCCTCACATTCCTCCCTCCTTCCTTTCTCCCTCCATTATTCATGCAAGATTTGGAGTGCCAGAAATACTACATCTCCTCTCCTGCTACAGCCCTTGTCTCCCCAGCTGTGGCTCAGCTCTGTTGGAACCTGTTTGTCTAGAAGATCACTGCCAAAGTCAGGCATTTGCACCTCAGGGGTCTGATCTGGCTCTTGCTTGAAGCTGTTTTAAAACTGCCATTGGCTTGAGTGGTGCAGGATTGGGCCTCAGGAGATGCCTGGCTGATAGAGATCAGCCTGGGAGGTAGATTTTAAAAATTACCCTTTGCTATTTAAAACGACCAAACCCTCACGGTCAATTAACGCCATCAATACATGCTGTTAAACTGGCAACTGGCTCATATATATTTAAAAGCAACAGCCATGCTACTTCACAAATACCAGTATTTTATCTTTCTTTAGCGCCTTTCATCCAAGGATCTCAAAGCTTTCGAGGCTCGCAACCTGAAATAATGCGCACGTCTGTGCAGTGGTGTTATCCCCATTTTCCAGATGAGGAACTGAGGCACAGAGAGGTTCACTGAGTTGTCTAAGGGAATAGGACCTACACCTCCCAAGTCCCGAGCTAGCCCCCCTAATCATGAGTCCATCCTTCCTCTCTCTGAGTCAAAGGCAGGAAGGGCCTTGTACAAAGACAGAGAGAGCAGGAAATATAGCCCAGAGGCACTGTGTCTATCTATGTCCTGTGCCAGCTATGGGAAGGCAATGGGGGCCAGGAACTGCTGTCTTCTCCCTCTCGCTGCTCCGCTTCCTGCTCACTGGCTTCATAAATAACACACTGCCATTTTTTATTATTATAATTGTTATTTTCCAGAGCGCTTCAAAAGCAGGGGATGAAGCAGCCCACCAGCTCAGTAACGAAACTGAAGATAAAACTAATTAGATTTTATTTCCTCCTTTAGTTGGCTGACTTGATTCTTTTGATTTCCATTGTTTAATTATTTATTTTTAGCCCTGACTTCAGAGGTGCTCTTTATTTTTTTATTTATTTTTTTTTCCCCAGGCACTGGCAGGGCATCAACAGGATCATTGCAGATGCACAAAGGTCATTGTGGAGAAACGGGAGGCTGAGAAGACAGAGGGTCCAGTGTGAGAGCTGCTAAACGCTGCATCTTCTGACGGCTTCGTGTCAGGGGAGCTGGCGGGGTGGAGGGGGAGGCACTGAAAGTGGCTGCCAGCTAAAGAAAGTCAGTAGAAGACGTTAATACGCTCTTGGCAGGGGCACAAAAGAACGTATTAATGAGGCTATCTGGTTGCCTCCAGCTCTCCTTCTCCTCTGGCTGTTATGGAAATATTTGGCTCGCATCCCTATCTGCCAGCCTCGCCGACTCTGGAGGAACGAAAACCTTGGGGGGCTTGGGAGCCTTCCCCTCTTCTCCCTTTCTTTACTGGTTGTTCTAAAATCCTTGGTAATAGCCAGTTACAGTGAGACAGGCCGCTGACCCCTTTCGACGGCGCTCCATGGGCTACCGTGAGATGACGCGGCTCGGCGCTGCGGACAACGCTCCCATTCACGGGCAAAAGAGTGCAGCAGAATCACAAGTGCACGAGAATAAACAAGGCTGGAGTTAATCGAAAGTTGTTTCACACTCTGTTTTATTAAAGTCAATGCATTTCCGTTCCTCTGTGTGGAGCCTAGTACTGCTTAATTACCATGACTCAGGGAGAATGTTAATACCAGGGAGCAGGCTGGCTGAGCTGCAACGGAGGCCCTCTCCTGACCTCTAGAGGCTGGCTGGAGGAAGGAGCGACCGCTTCCTGTGACAGTCAAAAGCTGGAGCTGGGCACAGAGAGGGAAAAGTAGCAGAAAGCAGTGCTTTTGCAGGGGGCTTTCAGGTGCCATTCCCTGATCATTAGTCACCGGACTGACATCACTTCCAGCCAACAAAGCGCCATGCACTCCTGTTGTGCTTTATTCTCATCTCGTTTCCGGCCCATCGCCTGATACAGCCGGCTAACCACTTACTGACAATTCCTTGTTCGCTCAGCACGCGGGAAGCAGTTGCGAAGAAGCCTCCACGCAGCTTTCTTTTTTGGTGCCCACAATGTTCCAGGTGCGACAGATATACGTTAGACAACTCGCTGTCAGCTTCGCTGGTGCGGTCTGGTAGTCAGACGTGTACGTGACATCAAATGCATGGGCAAGACTGCTTCCTCTACTAACGGCCTCTGCACAGTGCTGAACCTAGAATGAGACCGCTTCTAATTATCTGGCCCTGTACCTATGTGTGGGCCATATTCTGCCTCTCTTTACATCTGGGCCACTCCACTGCAGTCAGTGGCATGGGTACGGAATGCATGTGTGTGACTGACGGCAGAACTTTGTCACAGCGATGAATTCATCCTCGGTGTAACTCAACTGACTTTAATAGAGTTATTTCAGGAACAAATCTGTCCCATAGTATTTACTTCATGGGATGAACGGTGCCAGATTATCAAGAATGCTGAAAATGTGATGCAGAAGGATTTCTCCCTTACCCTGGAAACACGCACAACTGACAACTCCCAATGCCTCAGTACATCACTGTGTGCAGTGATATGTATTCTGTGCTGCAGAAAGCATGCATGCATGTGCTGTGGTGTGTGCCCATGATAAAGTATATGCTGATGGCGTGTGTGTGTCAAGTATGTGGAGGTATTATGGGGGGGTACTGTAATGTTTGTATCGTATTGTGAGATTATGCTATAACTTTCCAAAACACCCTGGAGCATGTGTTGTATTGTGCGTTAGTGCTGCAGGGCATGCATGGCGCTGTGTGTGCTACAAAGCACATGCTTTGTCATGCATATGAGCATTGGATTTGGAGGTTAATGATACTCATCTTTTTTATTAATAAGCTTTGAAGCACAGTTATACATCCCATTGTAATGTGAACATGTGTTTTACCTCCATTGTGTCCATTCTTGTGAGGCGGCCTTTTATCAAATTTCAGTATTATGTGCAACAAGCTGCATGCTGAAGCAAGCAGAACAGGACATCAGTACAGTGAGAGCAGACATCATACCTAATGAATTAGCTCTGTCTAAGAAGCTCCTCTTGTGAGGACCCAGGCAGCCTGTCTTTTAAGCTGCATTAGAAGGAGAGATTGAGACTTGCAGAGCTGTTGTGTGTTGGCTGTAACTTTAGAAACCTGGATCCTGGCACCTCAGCAGGATAGGAGCTGTATTGCTGACTTCAATCCAAACAGTAAGCTCCCATTGAGAAGGTGAATGTCCAGGTCACGTGGAAGAAAGTCTTTCAGCAATGCACTAAAAAACAGCCTCAATCCACACAGGGAACTTTCTTTACAGGCAACATATCAAATATGTAGCAGGTGGTGCTTTTAGCCAGCCAGACATGATACCAAAAAAATCACTGGCCGTCCAGGACTCAGTGGCTGTTACTCTGCTATGCACCATGCGAACATATGGAACTTCTCAGAGACAGCAGGCATAGGACTCAGAGCCTCTTTCCCCAGCACAGGCTTGTGCCCTTTGAACTTAAGGAGAATCTCCATTAGCATGAGCATGTAGAACCTGTGACACACATTTGAACCACGGGGGAGAGCAATGCAGAAGCACACCCGTCAGTTCATCACAATACTTAGCTACCTCACAAAAGGTGTTGTGACGCTTAATTCATGAAGGGTTGTTAAAGGTGAAAGGTGCTAGAGCAGTGCTAAATATTACTCTTATCCTTGGATGGTTATATAGTGGTTAATTTTCCTGCTTCCACTGGCAAAGCCTGAGCCTCTTTGACATCTATTTGGCTGCCACTGACTAAAGCTGCCTGACAGTGAGGTAGAGTTATAATAAATAATAATAATAAATCCCACCTTATACCCCGCTCCTTACACTTTGCAGAGTTTACAGCGCTGACTGTGACCTGAGAAACATTAGAGAGGGCAGGAGCTGCATATTCATTGCCTGTGGTGCTCTTGTACTGTTACAGATTCTTCCTTTTTTTATTATTACTCTATTATATATTAAATGTTTCCATGACACAGGAAGAAATGGCAATCCTTGTCTCTGCAAAGCCCGGGGCATGTAAGTGCACTGTGAATTCTGATGTGGAAAAGAGTTAGGGCCATGTTGTGCTTTTCCTAATTTCTTCATTAATAAATGAGAGATTGCTACAAAATAAGCACCTCCCTTTGCAGGCAATACTAGGAAACCTGAGCTATTTCCTGTTCTGGGATGGAGAGAGACCATTTTGACCCAGAAATGGGACCCAGCAGTGGACAAGGTCTGAGTCCAGCCCATCTATCTGTGGTCCTATTATCATTTCCTCACCAATTAACCATCGTGCAGAATCCCCTGGCCTTCTTGAGAACTCCAAACCAGTTAGGTATCTGCATAAGGTCTACAAAGACATACAGACTGAGTATTGATGGTCAAAATTTTTAGAACAATTTTTTTTTTTTTGGCCAAAATTGATTTTTAATAGCATTTTTTGTTTATTTTTGTGAAAAATGTGCCCGTTTTGAGGAATTTTTTGTCAAAAACCTTTCCAAAAACATTACTGAAATGGTTACAGAAGTTTTCTGTTTCCTGATAACCATTTATTTTTTGGTAAATGAAATTTTCAATAGCCATCTCCATGTCATTTTTTATTAAAAAACCTGAATTTAAAAAAAAATTAACATAAAAAAGAGTCACGTTTGAACCCTTCAAAATAAAAACTTCCCATTTTTTTCAGGAAACAAATTTTTCATTTTCTAATCAGCTCTAACAGTGAGTCTGACTGTAATCTCCTTGGGACATGGATCGTCTTTGCATTGTGTGTTCGTACAGCACCTAGCACAATGGAGCTCTGGTCAATGATCAGGGGTCTCGGCATTATCATAGTACAAATAATAAATAATAATAAACAATGGCCACTGGAATGGTGACCTGGCTCAGGCAGCTGTCAAGTTTTGCCACCGCTGATGTGTACCACATGGTTCCCCTTGATAAAATGCTAGGGATCACTACCAGGCTGAAGAGAAGAGACATTTGCCTCCTTGTAGAAGGTTCCACTAGAGCGTTCCACCAGGGGAGTCCTCGCCCTAAGAAAAGTCTTGAATATTAACTGTAGTCTCCCTACATGATCAGTAATACCTGTATTCTCTCAGTGCATGCTGCTGGCAAGACGTCTTACAAAGAGTGTCACCACCACTGTACTCAGTGGGACAAGTCTGCACTCAGGTCCATGGGGGTAAATTTGCAGAGATTCGATTGACTTCACTGAGCCGATATACACTGGATCTGTTTATTCCAGTGTAACTCAGAGCAGCATTTGGCCTAATGGACCAGAAACACGGGTGCACATGTTGTTTCCATAAGCATGGACCTGAAAAGGTGTCCAGTTCTTTAAAATATAATAAAAGAACCTCAGGCAATTCTTTGACTGGGGACCCTCCAGTCATGCGGCAAAGCTCATCTTCTTTCCTGAATGTGTGGGAAGGAAGTGGATCAATAGACTGATATATAATGAGGCAGTTATGGGCCATTATGTGTATATCAGCATCCCTCTGGTATATATCTGGTGCATGTCAGCATCCCTCCAGTGAAGTCAATGAAGAAATGCTGATTTACACCCTGCTCCATTCTGATTACTGGTTGGGTTGGTTACTGTTGTATTTGCAGGGAGCGGGGGGGTTCCTCCAGGTATTTTGGAAAATGGCTAGTTGTTAAGCACATAGGGCCTGATCCAAAGCCCATTAACGTCAACAACAACCTTTGAATCAGGCCCCTAGAATTGAGATACATGCAGTAAAAACAGATAGCAATAAAATGAAACACATATCTCAACTCTGGCCAAAAATCTTATGAAAAAGATCTTCTGCAATTTTCTAAGTCACAACCGTTAGGGAAGGAAAATTGGGGTGAAGGACTCTTCTTCCATATAATAGGCACTCACGAGACCAACCATCATGATAATCTGTATGAAGTCACAGAAAATTAAACTAGAGAAAGTGATTGCACAGGGGATCACGTATAAGAATGCCCTATAAGTCCCCATGTTTCACCATCTGAACAAGTAGCTGCTCACTTCTCCTTGTGTGCACAGAGTAGGGCACCTCTCTCTCTATTTTACACAAACATCAAGTCAGTTTTCCATGCAGAACTGGGGCAACATATCTGGGAACGAAGCTGAAGCTGGCAGACGGGAAAAGAGGAGCAGCTACCCATTTACGTATTGCTCCGTAAGTCAAAGCTCTGTTCATGCAGGGCTACTTTCAAACTCGGCAAACACCCCGAGTGGCATTGATGGTAGAGGGAGAGCTTTGCTGTTGGTTGCTTGGTGGTTGGAAATGTAACCCCCCCCAAGAACGCTGGAGCTACATGTCTGTCCCTCACTGGCCCCCTCCTCTTCTGTCTCTCCTTCTGCCCTCAAGGAGATCTCCTGGATCTCTTTGTCTAGCTCAGAGAAGTCCCCTTCCTGGTCAGAGCAGCTGTCGGTATTGTAATCTACATCTTCCCCGCAAGGAGGTTCATCATCAGTCTCCAGGCTGCTGGTGCTGCTGCTCCTGCCAAGGAATCACAAAAGACACAGACTGTCAGCAAAGGGAGATGATGTTGTCTAGCAGTCAGAGCACAGGACTGGGCGTCAGAACTCCTGGATTCTCTTCCTGGTTCTGTCAGTGTGGCCCTGCGTGACTTCAGGCAAGTCACATCATTTCTTTGTTCTGTTTTCCCAGCTGTACAATGAAGAGAATATTTACCTACCTCCTGGGTCAGACATGTTGTTGTTGTTATTGTTTATACAGCACCATCGCGCCTGGTGCTTTACAGACAGACAACATAGTGCCTGCCTTGAGGAGTTTACAAGGTTAAGTAAAGCATGTTAAGGCACAGGGAGAAAAGGCAAGGTACATGGTTACGATGAGGTTGTTGGTTTAACTATCATCTCCAGCCTGTTTGTTCTATATTTCGTGTGGGACCTAACTAATCCACGTGGGTTAAAGTGTTTGGGCGTGTTTGTATGGTGCTCTCTGTAAATGCAGGGTGTTATTTGCAAGAGGAGAAGTAAGTAGAACGTCAAGGCTCCAGGGGCGTTGACCACAGCTTTGCCAAGAACCAGGAGGATCATTGCAGCATTTGAAGCTCTGTCATTTCTTTGTGAGGCAGGCCCAAATTCAGGGGTGAGTCTAAGGGAACCCAGAGAGAATCTAAGCTGGTGTTATTTACATCTTCTTCTGGCTCTCAGAAAGTATCTGTCATACCAACTGAGGCTCCCTCAAGATTCTCTTAGGCTTATTTAACAATTTGCATTCAAGAATGGTCACAACTGTTCTCTATGTACGCTTGAATTTACCAAGCTCATTTCAATATGTTCTGTATTAAAAATATCCTAATGAAATATTTCTGAATGAATTGTAACCACTAGACAGATGGCTTGGGGGATAGGAAGCCTTTCCCATTTAATCCAATCTGGCCACAGTTCTGGAAAGGGGGCCAGGTGGCTTGTAGGGGTTAGAAAACAGGATACAGTCCTTCATCTCTAAGTCAGCAGTTTCAATCCAGCACAAATCAGGAGATTGGATGAATCAGGGGGAGTGGGAAACAGTCTTTTACTTCTAGTTCATTGGTTTTGATCCGACTCAGGGTAGGAGAGTGGATTGCTTTGGGGGATTTGGAAAGGAATGACAGTCTTCCACACCAGGTCAGTGATTCTAATCTGTCCCAGGTTGAGAGCAATGAATGGCTTGGCAGATGGACAATACATAGCTTTAATGTGTGCTCTCCTCATTTGCATGTCAGTTACCACAATACTTTTCCAGCTCTCAGCCATTTCACATCAGTTCCGGCAGCTGAGGTTTTAGAACATGCTGAAGGTTTAGAGCATTGCTGTTGTGTGTATTGATCTCTTTTCTAACTGCTCTGCACTCCAGAAAAACGTAAGATTTTCCTCGCTTTGAACCTCCAGATCTTAACTGTGTATGGGCTGCTTGGCAAACAGAAACAAACACTATCTAGCAGTCCACTCCTTCCTCCCCAGCTGATCTTTGGCTTGGTTCACTTCAGAGTTGTGCTGGATAGGATTCTCTGCATGCTTAATAGGTCTGGGTAGCTTAAAAATAAATAAATGAATAACTATCCACTTCTATAGTTTCTGGCTTCCCTTCAACCTTCCCTGAAATCTGGGTCAGAAGGAGCTCAAAAGTGAAAGTGCGTACGTGATATGAAAAAAACAAAAACCCACGACAATTTTTGTAACACACAACTTAAAATCCATCTCAGTTTTCTGTGCGGAGGACAGCCAGAGGACTTTGATTTTTTTCTTTTCTTGAAGTGCACAGGAATGGCACAAATTACTCAGTCTACCATGACAGCGTTCAAAAAAGAGTAAAACTCATGGGAAATCAGACCCTTTCATTTTTAAACTATGCTGCTGCTTCTTTGTGATCTTAGAAAGAAAGAAAGAAAGAAAGATTATTTATCTAATTTCAGTAAGCCTCTGGGATACACTGGAATTCAGTCACCTATGATGTAGTGATGGGACATAGCTGCCGCCATGCTGACTCAACTTCCTAGGTTCTAGAGAAGAGACTCGGTCAGGTCTACACTAGAAGTGCTATATCGGCGCAGCTGCATTAGTGCATTGGCGTCTGGTGAAGACGCTGTATGCAGACGGAAGAGCACTCTCCTGTCGGCATAATTATTCCTCTGCCACGAGAGGCGGAAGCTGTCAGTGGGAGAGCATTTCCCACCGACATAATGCTTGGGTGGACAATGCTTAGCTTGCTGTAACTTGCATTGCTCGGGGGGAGGGAGGTGTCTTTTTCACACCCCTGAGCAACATACGTTAGATTGACTTAAGCAGTAGTGTAGGCCTGCCCTCAGACTCATCTACAATACCTTTTTATCCAAGTACAACTTCTCCCCCACCAATTCGGTGATGGATTTCTCCATATCATTACCATTTTCATGCATTTTTTCAGTTGATAAAAGCTCCCATCAATAAAGGCTGCGGGCACTGTACAAAGTATCTGTATATAAAACAAGCAGAGCAATACCAACAGTGAAGATAGTTGCCCCAATGTGAAGCCCCAAAGTTTGCCATAATTGCCTCTCAAACAGGCAAAAGCCTGAGGAAAGAGGCATACCTTACAACATGTTCTCATTGTCAACAGACTCAGGTGTGGATGAGCCAAAACGACAACAAGAGCCACAGCTGATCCACCACTGAAAATGCCTTTACAATAACATTAGGTGTTCAAATCTGGGGACTTATCAAAGGCAACAGCAAGGCAGGCCTGATCCAAAGTTCATTTAAGTCAAGGGAAAGGATCTCATTGATTGCAGCGTGCTTTACCAGGCCCTGTCTGAGTAGCTAGGCAGTCTCTCACATAGAACCAACGCATCCCCGGCCTTACAAAAGCATGGCAATGATTTGTTTGCACTCAGGAACAAATGTGAAGTGCATCTTTAAGATAATCGGTATAATATGCTCCTTGCGGCCTACGCCACCAAGTGGGCCTGCTTCTGCATACTGCACCAGCTGCTGCTTTTGAGTGGTCTTCCACTGTGTTATCTGTAGGTCCTTTCCCATCAGTCAGATAAGTGAAGGTGCTGCCAGTTGCACAGGTCAGCTGAGAACGAGTGCCTAAGGGAACAGGGACTTGTTAGAAAGGAAATGGAGCTTGGAGACCCTGGACCAAATTCTCAATCAATCAGTTACATGAGCACTGATTTGGAGTAATTTTTCTGAGATTAGTGCAGTTGCTCCAGACTGGTAACCAGATAGCCTGAGATCAGATGCAGTACCTCTGGGTAGAAGCAGATTCTGGGTACTTCAGAATGCATATCTTCCTGCTTTTATTTCCTGGGAATTTTAGTGCAGGAGAAAGGAGTTCGATTGAGCACCCTGGAGACTGAATTCCCCTTCTCTGTTCACAGACCAACTACAGCAAAGACAGCAGCAGTGAAAGTTTCCCTATGCCACCAACGCCGATGTGTTTCAACTTAGGCTGGGATAGGCCATCTCTGAGAGTCTGAGAGGTGTTCTGTCTCTGTTGTTCATTCAGTCCTTGGCTTCTTTGCTGGCCCACAAACCCGCCAACTAGCACTATCTGTGGTAGTAGCTATGGAGATTTGTGTATGTGTTCACAAGGAAATGAATTGATATCACCAGCTCATTTCACATACAGGGCTACCAAACAGCAGTCAGATGATACCAACTTCTTCTCACTACCAACGCAAGCAATAACAACACCTGTGACTTTGGAACAGAAAGGTTCTTTGTTGCATTATCAATGTCCCCAAAACAGCCAATCCTGCTCACACCTCTTTACTATGCAGAATTTTCCATCCCAATAATTCACTTTCTACAGTAGGTGTCTTAGAACATAGAAGAACGCAATACAAATGGGTCAGTTCAAACAAGCATGATAGAGCTTCTTCTAAAAGAGGCTTGATGGCAACATGTAGCATGCTGGGGAGCAGATTACCATCCATAAAGGAAGCTGCCAAAATCATTACGAGATGCCTACTCTCCACATCACAGTCTTGCTGCCTCAGGAGAGAATGCAAATTGTGAGACATGGTAATGAATGACCTGGACAGCATGTATATTATTGCAGAGAGCCTTTGATTCTTTTTCCCTATCCCAATTTTTTTTTTAAGGGCTGGAAAAAGCAAGAGATGAGAGACAGATTTACCAAAGAATAATGATATCGTCTTATGGAGGGTAAACAGAAAGGAAAGCCAATGACATTACATTAGAGAACTCCAAGGCAAACACAGTTTATTAATAGCACTGAATACTGACATGTTACAGAGGAAGGGAGGAGGTGATATAGCTACAGGCTGTGAGCCCCCAGCTATTACAATAAAAACACATGCACGTTAGCTGGCCTCCTAATTAAAACCTATAGCCCCATCACCTCATCTATTGCAGCCTACAGAAGCCTCAACAGCAATTTGCAACTTTATGATGTGATAAATAGAATTTCTTTGTTTTGATTTTTAATTTGCATATTTATTGAGATATGACTTGATCTTAATTAGCTCTGCGTGTGTGTGTGTGTGTGTATTTGTTCATTTTCTCTGAAAAGGGAGCTTTGTGTTGCGTGAAAGAATTCTGCATGTTCACTGACTTAACAAGAAGAGGAGGGGGGGAAAAAAGGCCATTGCTTCCCTTCAAGTCAACGTTCTCTGGCTTTTTGGTTTTACTCTGAATTGTTTCTTTCAGTTGCCTCCCGCCGCTCCTTTAAAAGTGCTGGCCTCATTACATCACAGCTGGGCACCAAACCCCAGAAGTCAGCTGTCCTGCCAAATTCCATGAAAGAAAATATGGGTTCTGATTCTTGTTGATAAAATACAGCCACACACTGTACAAAGAAGTGACAGCTGATCTATCCTCCGCAAATAATTCCTCTTTACCTGCATGTACACATGCAGGAAGAGGGAAAAAAGAGAGCTCCCCAGGGCATTTCCAGGGATGTTTCAGTCACATTTTTTACTTTTCTGGCAGGTCACCTAGTCATCCATATTTTAATGACTGGATCAAAAGCAAAACATGGTTTATTGGCTACTGCTGGTGAGAACTGACTTCTTGCAGATGTCCCTTTTAGGCATTTGGTGGCTTTCGTTTGGGCTTGCTACCTGACCTTGATTTTGACAGGACTTTCATGAGAATTACTCTAGTGAGTCAAAAGTTGCCTTGTTTTTCCCAGTCAGTCACCTATGGCCTGACTAGTGAAGTAAATGGAATTTTTTCCACTGACTTCAAAGAAGCAGGAATTGGATCATGATGGCTAATCGCCATGACCAAGAAGGGAGATTAGTAGGAGGAGTAGGGTCCATACTGATGATGATGATGTTAATGGCTCCTGGTGGGGAAGTGCCAACAAACAAATAAATCTTTGCATGCCTCACGCTGCATGCAGTAGTCTCTCCGTTATCATACTGCCTTTGCCTCAATCTTCCCCGTTCCCCCAAGTATTCCCTCTGTGGTCATTTGTTCCAATCCTGACCTATACTGGAACCTCCTCGTGGAAGGTGCAAGGCCATCATCTGCTCTGTAAAGAGCCATGTACATCCATGACACAATATATTAAATATATTCATTAAACCTAAATCTAATATCATTATTCTTCAGGCTTGAGCGTGGCCATCCAAGAGCAGAATTTGGCTTTTAACATTTGCATGAAGTTTATATTAGGGTATAAAAGGACACACTTGCATCCAACGATGTCTTTAATTAAATGACCTACATTCCTGGAAGAAATACAATGCCAGAATTAGACACTGACAGTTATTGAATCAACTCTACCCTTTGGGGCTTGACTAACAGTCTCTGATCTTTAACCTCAGCAATGGGGTTCATTTTAAGATCACCCCATTTCTTCCTTTTAATTTCCCTGGCTCCCCACGGACCTGTCAGGAGGACCCATCCATCTGTCCAATGAGGATGGTTTAAATCTTCATGTTCATGAATGAGAGAGTCAGCTGGACAGTGGTACAAACTGTCTCCATCTTAGAGACCCATCTCGTTAGCCTGCTTTGGTGCCATGGAGCAGATAAAAACGATAGAATTCTGCTGGTTCCCATTGGATCTCCATTCCAGTGGGACACGATTCCAGGGCTTTTTACATCCTACAACACCTTCTGAAAAATGCTGAGTTGAGCCCTGGGCAAGCCAGGTGCTCTGGCTTTCAGCCCACTGCGCCCTGTTCTTTGATAAGCACAATATGGCCCATGAATGTAATTCAGAGCTGCCTAAGGATTCTATTTGCTGTGGCTGAGCAATGCAGGAGCTGTTTTAGAGCACAGTTTTTCGGCTGCATAAAGCCAAAGGAAAGGTGTAATTCATCGTTAGGACTTGTACTAATTAGTTTTTCAGGAGTTCCCAGGGTAATTGCAGCCTGTAATGTTTGTAATTGATTTGGCAAGATTAAAAATGGATGCCTGGTGCACCCGTTAGATCAGTGAGGAGCACATGAGGCTTTATCATTTGGAAGGGGGGGAGTGGGGCACTGTCAGTACAGGAAGAGCATACAGACTCCTGGCCTACACTGTCCTCTAATGTTCATTAAGACTTGGGAAGTATTTTATTATTCCCCATAAACACTTGTGCCAGTTTGCTAAAAATGAACCGTTTCTACCCTTCTTAGCAGTGGGTTCTTGGCCAGTCGCGGCATTAGGGTAGCAGGAAAGTAGAGTGTACAAATCTCATTACACCTCTTTTGGGATGTTAAAAAGCCTTGAAAGTCAAAATGGGAATGAGAATGAAGATGAAATGGGATGAAAATTCAACCTGGGAAAGAGAGACAGGCCAGACCAAAATCACAGTAGGCAAAGGAGAAAACAACAAATATACTGATGTGTGGGGCAGGAAATATTGAAGGGGGAGAAAAAAGGCAAAGCGTACAGATGTGGGGGGATGACTTTTAAAAAACTGTGTATAATATTAAATAAAGTCTTGCCCTCCCCTCCCCGCCCAAAGGTTTATATAAATTCAGGGTTTTTTTACACTAGTAAACTTACAGTGGCACAGCTGCGCCACTCTGAGATCACTTGCTCAGTTGCTCTATGCCAATGGGAGAGAGCTCTCCCATGGACACAATAAAACCACCTCAACGAGTAGCGGTAGCTATTTCTTCTCCCGCTGACATAGCGCTGTGCACACTACCACTTTATGTTTTTTTCACACCCCTGACCGATGTAAGTTTTGCTGCCATAAGTGGTCATGTAGCCAGGTCAAGCTTCCTTCCAACTCCGGGTTCCGGTGACTTGAGCAACACTCTTGTGTATTATAATGCCATTAGAAGACCCTCGCAGTGGAACAACAGTTACATTCAGGACAGGGAGCGAATTAGACAAAGATATTTGGATTGGTTTAGGAATAATTAACTTATTATTTTGCTAATGTATTTATTACACCACTGGATGACCCAGGTAGGTCACAGCAAGGTTTAACACCCACCTAAATCATTAAAGAAAGGCAAATGTTCAAATATGCTCAACATTTCCCTTGCTCACTCCCTTAGGATAGATAATTCAGACTTGGAGACAATGGAAGGGAGAGGGAACTGAGTTGGAAAGGGATAATGGCTAATCCCTCCCAAGGTTCAGAGATTAGGTGCTCGACAGTTCTGGTGTTTCTCCAAGCCACTGGATCTGCAAATATAGAAATGAACTCTCCTGAAGCTTTTTTGCTTCTGATCAGCTGGATATTGCACCAGATAAACCGTAATCATCATCTTTCAGTGCTTCCGTTCCTGCCCAGGTTGGACCCAGAAAGTTTGGGGACAGCAGCAAAAATGTGAAATAAGAAAGAAAAGTTAAATGTACTTTTATGAATATGAAAAAATAGTTCAGGATTCTGGAGATTTTTTGATGTTATTTGAGCAGAGAGAGGGGTTGAAGCAGTGTGTAATTTTCTTAACTCATCCTAGTTGTAACTTTTACACAATACCGTGTAAGCAGAGAACAGAGAGATAGGTGGGAGGTGACCAGTGTACAGATCTCCTTACAAAGAGGAATGGCACTTTAGTGCTTTGAAGGGGAGATTATCCTGTCTATACACATTTACCAAGTGAAGTAATAAACGGTAAAAGAATGAGATGCAGCAGCAGCTCAGAAGATGACCCCTGGCATAGTGATGGTTAACTGATGTGTGTGTGCGGGAGGAAGCTCTCTTGTCCCTAAATCACCAACTTGCCACCAAGGCTACAGCAACTCTTCTCTGAAGGGCAGGTTTGGGAAAGAGGGAGAGGAGAATTATTCATTCATATGAAGGCCACTGGCTTGATGTTAACCAACCTTCCTGGATGCCAAAGCTCTCTGTCCTGTTCCAGGCTGATAGCACAGACCAATAAATCCACATGTATCTGAACCAATCTTTAAACTGGGAGTTCAAAAAAGCCAAGGGCTCTGGGTTCAATCTTATGTGTGACTGTTAATTTCTTTCTCAGGGAAAACAAATCTATATGTCAGTATTGTGCTAACATTGAATTTTTAACATCACTCTTGTAGCTTTAGGCCAGCGAGCATTAATAAAACAAACCGACTTGAACAGATGCAAGTCAGCCACTAAACAAAGAGCTAGGAGGCTTTGTGCTGATCCCCACAGCAAACTCATTTTCTTTCTTTTTTTCCTTCTCCATGCGCCCTCTTTTTTTTTTTACTCCAATTAAATTTCAGCACAAACCCCTGAAAGACTATACTAGGGTATCTATGGGAATCATGTATCTTTCTCAGCATAGTGATGTGAACTCATGCTTTGCTCTGATGTCACTGTGTGATATCCTTTTCCCACTTCATAACAGTTGTATTGCATGAGTTAGTTTTGAAACACAGAGAACCTGCTGGTAAATTTGTCAGTCTGGCAATGTGCACCTGAGTGATGGCAGGATGGCAGCCTACTTCCAAATTGGGGTTCTGATTACAGCGTGGACCTCAGTTGCCAGGGCGCAATGGAGTTTGTCCCTGTCAGATCACATTGTGTTAAATCTAGATATTTAAATTAATGGAGCTTCGCCAATTTATACCAGCTGAGAAGCTAGCCCAGTGTGCAGAATGAGATGCTTAACCTATTTGAATACCCAAACTCTGCTGGATTGGTACCCACAAGAGCTTAATTTACCCGCTTTGCTGCCAATGGTCCAGATTTTTGATACCCTCGCTCAGTTGAATAATACCTTAACACCAAAGTTAGCCCCAATGATGTCAATATGAGAAAAGGGATCAGCATCTGGCTCATCATGAACTTGTAATATTCAGTGAAAATCATCACTAAAGAAAGCACTTGGGGGATGGATGGCAGACAAGGGAGATATAACAGCATGGCATCAACCAATCAAACGCTGTGATTTCACTCCTAGATGTAGTGCTTCTGAGGCTATACTTCCTGAGCCAATGTCATTTCCAGCTTGTATGGAGTGAACTGCCTGCAAAACCATGAGCAGTGAAGTACCCGTTTGAGTTGAACATATTTATTTAAAAAAATATTGAAAACCATGAAGCCATTGTATAATGCTAGGGTTCTGGAAAATCTGATTTGGAGCTTGTATCCGACACACTGTTACAATGTCTAGTTCCAGAACAGATTCTTTAAAAAAAAAAAAGATGATCATGTTATTGATATCACATAACAATCATCCAGACAGGTACAGTAGGAGTATTAGATGTCTCCAAATTGCTGAAGGGTGCTTTCAGTAATTGAATCACTGGCACAGTGGGGGGAAAATAAAGGAAGTTTAAGGATTTTGGCTTAGGTATGCTACACTTCCATGTTTTTCAGAATAAATAATGAAAGTCATCTGGGTTATTCTGGGCTAGAGAGCCTCAGCTGGTGCAAAGTCACATGGCTCCACTGTCATCACTCTCGCGGAGGATTTGGCCCGATATATTTAATTTCAAAATTTCACACACAGATCCCATAGCTCTCTGAGTGGCTTAAAAGGCTTTGGGGGTTTTTGAAAGCAAAGCATTTTAGGATGGCCAAGACATTTATGGACTGAGTTTTAGAAGCTGCATCCCTATTTTGTGTTTATTTTCAGGAGCAAATAACTGCATATGCAAATATTTGCTGGTGAAACTGCAGCCACACAGATGTCTCACTACCTGATTGCACTAGCAACTAAGGTAAATGACTAAATTATGCCCATTGGACCTAAAAATATTTGCACTACAAATACTTGAATTGCAGGTGCAGAACAAATGGGAGGCTGCTTTGCGGTCCCTTTCAAAATCAGCTCCTTAAAATTAGGAAAGCAGCTCCATGGATACTAGTTTCTCTTTGTGAGAGAATCTTTTATGTAATAACCACATTTCCTCTTAAAAGGGCCTTATGTTGCCACAAAGTTCTCAGGATGAATCCACAACAAAGCTGCCAGAAATGTCATCCCAGAAGAAATTCTATGTTATTCTGTTCTATATAGGTTCTTATACTATGCTCATCATCATAATGTCTGAGCACCACCCAATACTGCATTAAACAACATGACTAACATTTGTCTTGCTTTTGTTTTCACATCCTCTCCCCAGAGTAAGAAGTGTGTACAATGGAGTGATTTGAATTGATATATATATATACACACACTATATACATACAGGCTATATACATGTTGCTACATGTTTAAGTTATAGACATATACCATAAGGTCAGAAGGGACCATTATGATCATGTAGTCTGACCTCCTGCACAACGCAGGCCACAGAACCTCACCCACCCACTCCTGTAACAGACCCTAACTTAGGACTGAGTTATTGAAGTCCTCAAGTAATGATTTAAAGACTTCAAAGTACATAGAATCCACCAGAAAGTGATCTGTGCCCCATACTGTAGAGGGAGGTGAAAAAAAACCCAGGGCCTATGCCAATCTGCCCTAAGGGAAAATTCTTTCCCGACCCCAAATATGTTAATGAACAAAAGATCAAAGAAATGTGTTTTGCACTTGGAACAGAAGGTGGTGAGATTCGTGATGGAAACAATGAGGATTCTGCAATCAGAGACAACTTTAGAATTAAGGATGCAAAAATATTAAATTTTCATGGATGCAAATATTTTTTATTTAAAAAGGGAATCAGGCTGAAACTTCTGCCCACAATTTGACCCTAAATCTTCTCTCAAGATATCAACCAAACCTAAACCAAACAAAACCTGAACTTTCACCCACAATTTCAATGGATCCCAAAAGTGATTCAATCTGAATTTTTGCCCAAAAATTTGAACCGAACCAAAAAATGTTGCTTAACCTTTGCCTCTACACTTCAGCTTGGCTAACAGGAAGATGTCTGAAATGCCATGAAAGAGGCAATTCCCTTGCCTTCCCTGATCCTGCCAAAAAGCCATAACTTACAAGAAATCTCATGAGGAACACTGTTCTCATGAGATTTCTAAGCAGTTTTAAACAGACTTTAGGTAAGTATCTCAAAATGACATCCATACTTTCTGATGTTTGCCTGTCGCTAATCACAATGGGTGAAAATCACCCCGGTGTAGAAGGTGAAGCACAACCTACATCCTACTTTAGTTCTCCAAGGAGGTTTAAGTGGAATTTACATAGTGCATAACTCCTCTGTACAGGGGTGAATGTTTCCCATTAGGAAGGGGAAAGAGAAAAAGAAAACTATGTTGCTGCAAGTCTGTAGAGATGGCACTACATCATAAAGAAATCAATTAGCAAATGGTGAAGCATCTACCAGAGCATTGCTATTTATTAATGATCTGCACATTAGATCTGCTAAGCATCTGCTGCTATTGTGAATAAAAATTACACTTATGCTTTCTGATTTTAGGGATTTCTTTTTTTTAATCTTCTTTATTTATTGTGAAATGCATTATGGCTTTTATTTTTTGAGTAAATGTAATTTCTTATTGTTTTAAAAATTGTTTTCCTTGGATTATATACAAAATTGAAATTCTGTGTTCCTGGGAATGAGTTTCCAGCATGTGGGGAAAAATGTTGGTGTCCATTGTTTCCCAACAGAGACAACTCTTGAGGAAAAAAAAAAAATGGGGTCATTGCAGCGTATATTTTGCAAGCACCGTTCTTGAATTCTCACTTTTAGGAGGGTTTATCAGTCATACTTTAAAATCCCAGTTACATTATGCCATTAACTCTTGCTATAAAAATCGGAAACTAAACACTTAACATTCTTTTAGAAGTTTTAGTAACACAATCACAAATTAAAGGAAATTCTGAGTTAATGCAGTGGCAACACGAACTGTCAGAGAACTTGAAAAGTATTCATTTAATCAAAATGGGCTATGTATCTGGATAGATGGAACTAATTAGAGCAGTGCTGGTGTTGCATGAAAGATTCCATAAAGAACCACCCTGGGCATTTAATGTCACCCTCTGATTTAGAGACACGGGCGCTGAAAGGCCAGTTGTTGCTAAGAAAGTATTTAGGTGGAAAGATGTGTCTATTTATGCCTCAAGAAAAAGGTTAGTCTTGTGGTTAATGCACTAATTTGGCATTCAAGAAATGGTGGTTCAGTTCCTGGCTGTACCACCGTCACCTGAGATTCTCTCTTTGGGCCTCAATTCCCCATGAACATGGGAATACTACTTATTTTCTCCTACCTTTTGTCTGACTTGTCTGTTTAGATTGTAAGTTCTTCGGGGCAGTCTCTTCCTGTGTGTATATAGCATGTGGCCAAAATGGGACCAAGATCTAGGTAGAAGCCTCTAGATGCTACCATAAGAGTAAGAATATTTTTTTATAATATATTCACAAATGTGATTGAAGGCAGGAATGGAATAAGGCATAGGCCCTAGAAGCCCATGTCTAGGGCCCCAGCTCCAAGATTCATGTGGTTACCTCATCCGAATCTACATTTTCCTTTATTTATGTATATCTACAATGGCGTGATTTGTATTGACATATATTGAACCTTTATATATATATATATATATATAAAGTTCTAGCCCTCATAGATGCTCAGAAAACCTTGAAAATGTGGCTGAGTGTAACTGATACAATGTCATCTGCCTGAGTCTGGAGACATCCTGAAACAATAGTTTTGAGCCGGGTAAGCTGCCCCATGTATCTCAAAGAGGTGGTAACTCCAAGACCCACTGTTCTGGAGGATCTTGCCAAGACCACCCCAACAGAGGTGAGTGTGTGTGGCAGAACAGAAAGAGGGCTTTGGACTAGGCCCACCCTGCTAAGCAGATACAACTCCACTGTTGGGGTAAGTACTGCGAGCCCCCTGCATGTTGCTGCCTTGGCCTCTCTGGGGAAAAAAAATTTCTGCTGTCACTGTTGCTGCTCCTTATGAGAGGGTAGCCCCTGGTGGTTTAAGAGGGCTCCTCAAGTCTCTGGGAAGGATGTGAGGGGAGAGGGGAAACTGCCACTACCACTCCATGTAGATTGCAGGGCGGTGGTCGAGCTGGGGAAATGGGGATTGTGTCATAGTGTGCCTCAAACCGTGGATGCCTCAATTAGGCCTGATTAAGAGCAAAATCTCCCACCAGAAAAGAAAGATTTTACTACAGAAATCAGTAAATGGCCGGATCCATTAGGGAAACTGGTGAATTTTCATGATTTTGCCAGAGACAGGCATGCAGGATCTGAGCCTGAGAATTGATGCGCACCCAGGACTCCCACTGGTATAAATAGTAGGGAGAGAGGCCCAAGAGACTTAGCCTCTTCCCCGCCCCCGGCTGTATTTCAAATGGAAATACTGTAATCCTCAACAGTGATGAAAACAATTGACTGCAGTAAAGTTAGGGGGAGAATATTCAGCCGGTGGAAAACACCTTCAGTTTTGATGACCAAATTAAGATGGGCCCAAAAGTGTAGTGTGTTGCCAGTTACTGTGGCCAGCTTGCCCTGTGATTTTGAACTGTTTGACTGGCCTGTTTGTAAATGTTCCATGGTATAATAGCTAGAAATCCATCTAGGTGTTACAAAAAGTTAGGAGTTGTGCAGGAACCCAAATAACTCCTTGTTTAGAGAAACCTGAATTTCTTGGCATTTGCTTTTATGTTTATGTTATAGTAGGTCTTCATTTCTTTTGCTTCAGGGAGCCTTTTATGGCACTAAAATAAAGTGACATCTGCTCTTCTCATGGTAGTTTCTGTCATCCAGGAGCTGAAACACTAGGAGGGGACCATATCGTGAATTATTCTGGCCCATAAATTGTTCCCCAAGGCATCGACAAAGCCCAGGAAAATCATAAATACAAACACAAATAGTTGGAATGCAAATATGAATGCTAGAATTTATGCAAACACTTACAGAAGAGACATCTTTTGGGAAGATTATACTCATTCCTTGCAGTCAATACAAACAAGGGCTGCTGCACTCCATGCACTGGGATGGATCCCAGGGTCTGTTTCCTTTCAGTATAAAATCATTGGTATATTGTTTTCTCTTGGGATTCTTTCTGTTGTGTCGATTTTGTCTTGGTGCCACATGCACTAGCATCTCCTGTGGCTTAGCATGAAGCCTCGAGGGAGCTCTGGCTGTTGCTGAGGAAGAAGGCCAGTTCTGGGTTTGTTTTGGCAGTGGTGGGGAACAGTAATATAAATTTGGAGCAGCAGAGTCAGAGATCAGCTGGTTTTACTCAGAGTCTGCCAAGCTTCTGCCAGACTTTCTCCTTTTCTGCATGGTCAACCTGCAGACAAACTATGTCAGATTTAATGACACATGATACAGGCAGTTCAGTATAAAGGAGAAAAGCACCTCTGAGGCAAAATAGATAATCAGCTTAGGTCCGCAAACAGTCTGTCAAGAAACACTGCCAAGGTGATTTCTAAAATCTATATTGTAGATGTTACCTTAAGCCTAAAACTTTGAAAACTTCATACATATCTCCAGCAGCAGGCTAGCAAAATCTGCTAGCATCAGATCAGATCAGGTCAGATGTCAGTCTAGATGAAAAAGTAACATAATATATATAAAATGTTGTACACACAGAAGGGACAGAAAGGATGATCCTCTATCCTGCAAGGAATCAAAGCTGATATTACTGGGTAGTTTTATCAGGGCTATAATAGCCTATTACCTCCCCACCAGCAAATCTGGCTCTGGATCCCCATAAGGACTTTTATATACAATAAAACAATAATAATAATAAATTTACTATATAGAGAGGTCTTGCAGCTTGAAGTGCTTTACTGCCTGCGGGACAGATCCTCAGCTAGTATCAAATTGAAGTTAATAGAGCTAGATTGATTTACACCAGTTTAGGATCTGACGTTGTATCTACAGGGATCGCACACCTACCAATGAATCTGTAGCCACCTCTAGAGTAGGATGCAGTAGCTCTTTAAAAGTCATTGCAACAGTACATAACAGTTTAGGACAGGAAGGGAAGATTTCCATAGCCAAATGAAACAGCCAGGGGAATTTAAGGGTGGCAGAAAATTCCCTGAGTTAGAATTTGGCCAGGGCCAACAGATGCTAACAGCCTTACTTTGAACACCCGAGATATCCCTTGATCTGACAACGGGTGAGGAGTGTTGCTGCATCATCATTAGCAGCAGCATCATATCTATCATGTTTTCATGTGAGGGTCTCAAGGCAGTTTATAGATATTGGGCTTGATTCACTGCCTGGATTCCACGGATGGAAACTGCTTGGAGAAGGGAAACAGTGGTGAAAAGCATCTTGCTTTGTTGGCAGTCTGGAGCTGGCACTGCTTTGCTGGTGCAGTACAGACAGAGGCCACAGCTGGCTGGGGAGCGGGCGAGAGCACATGAGAGATACATTGGTTCAATGCATCTCTCAGGCAGCCCTGCTATGGAGCCTCACTCGTGCCCTTGGGAATGGCTCTCAAAGAAGAGGACAGCAGTCGCATTGTTGCCTACCCTCCCATGGTGCATGTATACACGCCTGAACACCGGTCCAGAGAATCAATAGGGGAGCATTATTCCCATTTCACACACACGGAGGGTGAAGCCACTAAGGCACAGAAAGCCAAAGGACTTGTAAAGGGCACATGCCAAGGCAGAACTGTAGCCAGGTGCCCAAAGCCCAAATCTACTCATTCCAGTCATCTGTCCTCCACTCTAGAGAACATGGCTTCCTTCCATTTCCCAAGATCCTCAGAGAGACAACCCGGGAACAGGAAAAGAGATAATACTTCTTGGGTAAAACAAAAGTTTTCCAAGCTGTTTCTTCCCTCACAATTTCCAAGCTCCGCTTCCCTCAGAAGCTTGTGGTACCCTTTTCCCAGGCTGTTCCCCATGGTCAGGAAACATCTAACGTTTCACTTCATACTAGCGAGTCTCCTCTGAGATGGATTAGCTCAATGCTCCTTATACTCAAACCTATCCATTTCCTCTGCTGGAGACTATGGCTTTTGATTTCTTTACTGTACTGGAAAATATCCAGTGACAACAAGCCCGTGTTATTACAAGCTGTATCCACGTAGATAAAAAATTGCTGCTTAAACTCTCCCCACCCCAAATCCAACATCCTTCTGACCTAACCTGACTGGATTTTTATCACTTTCCCTGTATGTGGCTCCCAAAACATCCTTGGGAAGCTTCATGTCTATTGAAAGAGACGCAGTTGGCACCTTCCATACAAAGCCCTTGATTCTCTCACCCACAACATTAAGCATCATTACTGGAAAGAGATTGAAGAGTTCAGTGCTAATTTCACATTTAATTTGGTGTTTGAAGCCTCTCCCCATGAACAGGTATCTGGGCCCTGAAGGCAACATCGGTAGTGAGTGAAAAGACAATAGCGTGTGCCTTGTTTCTATGAGACTTTGCGGGGACACATTAGGTGGAATGATTTATAAAACATATGGTTAATATACTGCCTGTTACAGGAAGAGGGGAAATTGAACTGCTCATGGTTAGAGACTGCTTTGAAGAAGTAATTACGCTGAGGGTGGTTGCTGTAGGAGATGCACTGAGGTTAATTTGCTTTTCCTTTCATCTCTGGAGACCTGCGTTCTAAGCTTGCTCAGGTCACAGAGGGAATGAATTGAGCGAACCCATCCTTGCATCTGCCAAATGGACTTCGACGAGTGTTACAGACTCTCTGCGGGGTTCAGAATGATGGGCAGGCTCTGCTGAGGAAGGGGCGCAGGACTGGCACCGAGCAAACTCACCAGCGGGCTCCCCAAAAGCAGTAAGTGCCCACACTACACAGAGCACAACATCCCCGCCACCAGCTCCCCTGAAAGGAGAGCGTGTAGCCAATCGGGGAGGAAATTCTGAGATGCACAGGTGACAACAACGCTGCCAAAGAAGCTGGGGGAAATGTTATTGTGGAAAAAGTAACCAGTGCATAAAGCCCAGGGATGCCACAGAGCTGAACAATAGCCATGGAGAGGAGCCGATGACAGCGAATGCCACAGTCCAGCACACAAGAACAAGTTGGCAACATGGTAAAGCTGAAGAAATGACAGAAGAGCGATAGTACAGGCCTGGTGTTAGTGAAGAGACGATGCCCTGGCCTCCAGCACTATGAGGTAGGTGGGAACGTCACCCCTGCACTCAAGGGGAACATACCTCTAACCTTCTGAAGAAGCAACTCAGGAGAGTCCAAAGTCAACGTGGGCAGGATGCACAAAGCATACATGTGTACATGCCAGAAGCAGGGGGACAGAGCCCTCACATAACTGTGAACACAATTTGGCCTGATGTGTGTTAAAGAAGAACTGAAAGGCTTTGTGTAACTGCAAAACCTGAGTTCAAAATTCTGCATTTCTCCTGCTGCCGCGGATAGTCACTGGCTAAAGGAATTGAATCCCTTCCACTGCCAGGTGCTAGTGAAGTCAGAGCAGTAGCAGCGGGTAGAGAACTTCTGAATTCAGAACCGGCAGGGAATGTTGGACAAAGTGACTTAGAAATGTGTCGCATGTAGGGATACCTGCTGACCTTATTTTAAGTTCACACTTAGCTGGTTTTCTGTTTCTAACTTAGGGATCTTAAAACTCAATTTTCAGTTAACTTTTCCAGTTTTCCTTTAATTCATAATTAACCTGGAGATCATTTATTTTGTAACAGAGTGGCTCTGACGTCCCTTTCATAGTAAAGCTGTGCATGCTAACAGGCTGCTTATGACAGGTTTTCCGCCAGCCTTCATGTATGTAGTGCCCTGCTATGCCATCAATGACGCATCCGTCAGGACTGAAGCACTTTGAACCAGTGATAAATTGATGAGTTTGCTGCAGTTACTAACATCTCTTAAATGTTTAACGGCATGATCAGACACAGTCTATTGGCTGCTTTGGCACTTTTATTTTGGATGAGGCGCTATGCAGTCCCTTAGAAGTGTCTGTCAAACAGTCATAAATGGCAGGCTATCTGAAATATCAATCTGTAATATTTATTTATAGGGTTTATTTATCAACAGCATCTATCTCTGTTTACCTAGCTGCAGTGTTATCGGTTGCCTTATCCATTTTTCTAGTCTGTCTAACTAAAAGGATCCTTCTCTCTGAAACATTTATCCACGGTATTTGTCTGTCCAAAGTATCTTTCGGTGTATACTCACAGTATCTCTCTCTTTAACTCTATCTATATATCCACACTGTAATGGACTACAGCTATCTCCAACACTTTACTATATCTCTCAACAGCATCTGACTATCCTAACAGTCTCTCTCTCAGTCACACAACACAATTGCCTAGCTAGGGATTTTGGATTCAAACCTTTCCATTGCGCTTTAGCCACGTCTTGTTCCACAAAGTCACCAATTAATGTATGTCTTGCTAGGAAAGGTAACTCTGAGAAAGGAACTGTGAGAGGGCACAAGTACTTCCGGCTAAAGACTACTTCCTAGGCTTGAATACGTCCTGCTGCATGTGCTGTTGAGAAGGAAGGTTAGTGTACTTACACTAATTGAGGGAATTAACTGCACCAAGTGGAGAAGCTGCTGTAGGATGGTGAATTCTTGTCTTCAAGCAGAGAAAAGAGAAGATGCAGTAGTAACTACAGTCCCCCCCTCACTCCCCCTTTGTCTCTCTTTCCTTTTTCCTCACACCTTCCCCTCATTCACTACTTCCATCCTATTCCCCCCTTCTCCTGTCCCCCTAGCTCTCCCTCCCTCCATCTGTGTCTATCCCTTTCCTTCTTCCCACACTCCAGATGACAAGTTAAGGTGCATCCTTATTAAAAATTCACTGTCAAATAAATATGGGGGAGGGGGGGAATCCATTTTAGCAATCCATGATTTCCTGTGATCAGACACAGTCCAAGCACACCACCATAATGTGGGGTAAAACAGGCTACCCACTTCACTCCCTTATGAAGGGCTCAATGACCTTCAGTCCTTATAGAGCCTCTGACTGGGTGGGAAACTCTGCTGCAGCTAGACGTAATAGTTTGATTGACATGGGAATGGACTTTCAGGGTCAGGGAGGAAGAGCAAGGAAAACTACCACTAATTTTGTTTTCCTCTCTACCTTTTCTCATCCAGATGAATCATGACAAGAACTGCACAAAAGAGACTCAGGTCACCTGGAACTGATCAGAGAGCCCATTACGAATGTCATGAATATCTCGAGGAAAGAAAAAAGAAAAAAAAAAAAAAAAAAAAAAACTAACAGAAAAAAAAAAAGGGGTGGGGGTGGAAGCTCCCATTTCCCTGAGTTTGGATCCTTAAGCAAAGACCCCTGCAGTAGAGCTTGGTAACAGTCTGTAATTTGCAGTCATGTAGTGCCAGCCTGGCTAGCTGGCAGCGTAAAACATTTATAAATCAATCCCTAATGAACAGCCTCAGGGTTTTATGACCACATTTAACTGTTTAGAGCTGTGGCTCTCAGAGAAGAAAGTCTGAGACAGAGAGGGTGAGAGAATATAAGCTAAATAGCATTGTTACAGAAGGGCCAAATGCTGCTTTTACTGACGTCAGCAGAACCTGCCAAGACCCCGTGGACTTCAGTGGGAATAGGATTTGGCTCTAAAAGAACAGGGATTAGCACTGGGTTTCTCTATGCCACCTCATACAGCCCTGGGTTACATAGGCCTCTGTTACAAACATTTGTAATAACACTGGTATCTGAGTGTGGCATGTAGCCACCATCTCACCAAGGCAGAGACCAGGGCAATAAAAACCTCTAAGTAGATCGTCTTGTCCAGGCACTGAGGGAAAACTCATGATTGTTCCCTACAGTGCATTCTCCATTCCTTTGTTCTGTCTATCTCAAGCAATGGGGTTTCCACTACCTCACCCGTGAGATGATTCCACCACCCATAACATCTCAGAGGTAGGAGATATCTCATGATATTCAGCCTCAATTTTCCTGTGCTTCATCCCACTCCACTCTGCCTAGATATATACCCTCAGCTGCACCTTCAGCAATCCCCACCCTTCTCTGGGGCTTCTTTGGGGCTCACTTACTTCGAGACAGTTATCATCAGTTTCTGTCACTTAGCCAGCCTGCTCATATTTGCTTTCTCATAGGCCTATCCTCCTACTTCCTCAATCACCCTGCTCTGGATTTCCACTAATTTGCTGGCATAATTCATGCCCTGGAGTGACCACAACCAAATGCAATATAGCCCCAATATAGACCTATCCATTGCTATACAGAAAAAGAACTGTCATTCTTCTCTGCTCTAACACAGGATGCCTTGGCACGTGCAACTCCAATTCATTTTTATGTTTGTACAGCATCTAGCACAATGGGGCCCCAACACGGGTCAGCTTGCTCTGTTTGCTAGGCGGGGTGGTCCAGGTGATACAGTATTGGTTTAGTAGCCAGGAAGTCTTCCTGTGTTCTCATCCCAGCATTGCAATTAACTTGCTATATGACTGTCGGCAAGTATCTCTGCCTTTGTTTCTCCTCCCTTCCTTTGTTTGTCTTCTCTATTTAGACTGGAAACTCTTCTATACCTCTTTGTGCCTCACTTTCCTCATCTTTAAAATGGGGAATCATATTTGCTCATCTGTTTCTCAGTGGGTGGTTTTGAGGATGAATTACATAGGGCCACTGTGACTGGTCCTTACAAAGGAGTGGATGGCGTTCACCCCTGCACACCCCATACAGGGCCATCTCACAACTGCGGTTCAAATGCTCAGGAGAGTGCAGAGACTGGATCCTCTATATGAGCTCGGAGATTCACATTGCCCTAGACAAGTGAGCAAGAATGCACACACTGCCTTAGCACTAGAGCAGGAAAATGCTAATGTCCCCTAACAACAGGAATGCTGCAACTTGTAATTGCGGCCGTTGTCTCTCAAGGAAGCCAAGCGAGCAAGCCATCGCCATGCCAAGGTCAGAGCAATAGGAAGGGGGGGAAAAAAGAGGAGGTTGAAAAATGGTAAATGATGGGGACTGCAGTCAGCTGTTCAAGAGGTTTCACCCAGGCAACTCCCCTCTGTGTTCATTTAGATCACAGAGTGAAGACAAAACGAGCACTGATTGAAACAGGATGTGGAGACTCTCCAAAGGTAGATCATAAGGCACAATCCATCTCTTATGACTGGGCCTATATAATTTACTCATTGTGAGCGGCTGGGTTATGAGGTCTGCCATCAGTGATGAATTATATTTCTGATAAGTAATTCAAAGCTAATGAGGATCCATTATCATTAGCTGCTAAGGAAAAGTAACCACTCATCAGGACAGAGTGGGGGTTTCACAATTTCCAAGGAGAGAATTCTGGGCCAGCAGCCACCATGCTATTGAATCTTCAACTTCCTCGAGGGTTTGGTATTTGATTTGCTGGGGCAAGTTGAGGAGCAAGAATGAGAAAGGGAATGTAAGAAGGAGGCAGAGAAGGAAGTGAAAGAAAAGGTGGTAACCATGCCTGATAAGGCTGTGATTAAATCAAGGTCTCACTCTAATTATGCTGCATTTAAATAAACTTAGCCTAGTAAGTAACTGTAATTAAACCACAATTAAACGTGTATTTATATCACCATTTCCTTCCCTGCACAGCTGTCCGTATCTACCTCCTGTTGTTGCTGTCTACCTGCCAAAGCCTGAATCTGGCACAGGGGACTTTGTGTTTTCTTGGTCTTCCTGGATGGGGGAAGGGTGAAGAAATGGGGGAGACTCCACAGACCCTTCCTGGTGTGATTAGCTATGGGGCTTTTGGTTGCAAGGTGGGGAAGGCTATGACCTTTTTCTGAGTGCTGAATTGGATGCGGTGAGATGTGGAGACATGAAGGAAGTGAATTGGTTCTCTCTCCTCTTTTCACAGGAGCCTGAAAACAGATTTGACTGGTTTTTCCTTTTTTAAATTTTTTTGGGGTCTTTTTCACATTTCAGCCATTATTAAAAGCAATACTAAAATGCACAAGCAAGTGCAGGAGGGTTTTTTCTAGGGGTTAGAGCACATGACTGTCAGTCAGGCATCCTGGGTTCTATTCCCAGCTCCGCTTCTTTTTGAGGAAGGTCACTAGACTGCAACATACCTCAGTTTCCCCCTGGGGATAATAATATTTACCTCCTTTACACACGTACTGTAAAGCATACTGAGATCCTCAGTTGAAAGGCATTAGAGCAGGATAGATGATTAGGAAGAGACATTAGAATCTACTTATTTAAATCTGAAGCTAGCTTCCCATTATGAACCTGAAGGCAATACAGGAAGGGAAAGGAAAACAGGAAAACATACGACTGAAGCGGGGGAGCAAACAGTGAAAGAGGAGGGCTAGAAAGCAGAATGTGAACACAAATCCCAGTGTTTGGGATAGTGAGCGTTAATGAAACTTCTATGGCCTGCCGCCTTCCTCCCCAACAGCGATGATGGAAAACGTCTCTACTTGTGCCTCTCCCATATCAAAGCTCTAATTAAGGGCTCAGAGAAATACCACCATGGCTCTCATCTGTTTGTGTTTGGCTGTCGAAAGGACACCATGCATCTCCCTGACAGCTAGTCATTACAGCTTCATATGAGCACCTCATCTTCCACCAGGAGTATTGAGCGGCCTGTTAAATACCCGAGCTAAGCCCCACACTGCACGTTTCTGACACCCAAGGGAGGGGAGCTGTGGAGTGTTACAGACCTGGTGGCCTTGCTGGGAAACCGCTAGGGTGGAAGAGAAGGGGACTGATGGGCTGTCTGAATCAGTTTGAATTGTTACGTTTTAGATCAATTGAGATGGGGGATCAGGAGATGTTGGAGGAATTTACAGGTACCCACATATTGGAAAAAGAGTAATTGGAATAAAATATTTTCTTTCTGGCAGCGAGTCTGCTGCACAGGGTTCAATACAGTAATATTTGCCTGTGTCTCAAAATACACCACAGAGCATAGTGTGATTGTATACCACTGCTCAAAGTCCCTCTAAGCCAATGACTCAACATGCTGACGCAGTTAAGTCATGTTCAGTTTCACAGCCACTAGTCCATAAGAGAGTGATGTGGCCAGCATCCTATCCAACTGCCTTTACTGAAGAGATCAGGTACCCATTTTGCAGCTGGGTGAACTAAAAGTGGCCTTTCAATGTGAGATCACATGAGACTTGAGCGCACACCCTTCAGGATAAGTCAAGCACCTCCACCACTCAGACACTGCACCCAATGGTATGCTATTGTTGAAGAAGCCCAATAATTGAAGTAACAGGGCATGCTGCATATCACGTTAGAGGTGCTTTCGCAGATCTGCATGGGCAGCCCAGCACTGGAATAGTAGGGATGCTGCAGGTAAGGACTGAGGTTCCAGGGCAGAATAACATGCAGGTCCAGGACTAAACCAGAGCTGAGCTGTGGGTCAGGACTGGGGATACATTTACAAGGTTTCATGTATGAGGGTATAGGGATTGAAAGGACAAGACTGGAATAGAAGGGGCTGTGTTAGGTCAAGGTCAAGCTTGAGATTCTATTGTAGACCTAAGGGAGGTGATGGGTCTTGCACATGACCTGCTAGTATTTTACCAGCTGATTCATTGCCGAGTTTTCAACAAGTCCAGTACTTCAGTCCTAACTCTCTTCTATTTATATCATACTAGAGTCATAAGGGATTCAGGGTACATCATTCCTTATTATAACTGTAATTGTATAATGCGGAAATATATATGATGCTTTACAACAGACTAAACACGGAAGAAAATCCCTGCTCGTAGTGAAAGATACAGAAAGGCCTGTGTAAGTACAGGATGCTGCAATACAAGCAAAACCACTTTTTGTTATAACAGCATCCAGAAGTGGCTATTAAAGCTCCCAGGACCCATCCATTCACACGTCCTATCTGACCGTTACAGATCACCGTTTCTGCAAAGAGAAAATATTCATTCCCTCTCCCACACTCCCTCACACATTTTCTATTTTCCCCATGAATAACTTGTCTCAGCTAGGGCTCTACAACAGATACTAGGGGCAGGGAATAGAACAGGCATCTTAAGTTTGGTTTTGTGATATGTTAGTAGTCGATCTGATCTTGTGTGATTTGTCAGTCAGAGAATATAGCTCCCATGTCTGCAGCTCTCAGTTTCCTTCCAATCCTTTCTTTAACATACAAACCTCAGTTCTACCTCCAAAAATAGGAGACAAGAGCCCTACCACTGGAGTGGCACTTATCAGAGGGAAAACTGGATATTACTTTCCCCACAAGCTCTTGCTCCAGAATAACTGACTCTTTCATTCACATGGGGAGGTTCAATAACTTGGCTCTCCCACAATCAATCAGTCATGGTCCCCATCGCCACCACACCCCAAATCCTCGCCATATAGGTCTATGGAGAAGAAAGCTTAAGTCCACCTCACAGGGTCTTTACAGAGTCCCTGGCTTCCCTCACAAGCTTTGTTGCTTAAAAGCTTTTTACTCAGGATCCACAGAAAGAAAATCCAGCTCGTGTAGGGTACCTAAATTGCAGCTCCAGAGCCATCTGGTGCCCCCTGAGAGTTAGGCCACCTGTGACCACCTTTCAATTTGCCGTATCTTAGACATGGAGGTGCAGTTAACCAAGGCTAATGATTCTGACATGTCAATGCCCATGCCTGCTTTCCCTTTCTAAATGGTTCTGTGAATGCCTTGGGCATTTTGATTTTATTGCTTGTGAACTCAAGTCTGCAAGTAATTTTGTTCAGTTATTAAAGCAGATATAAGAATGCAAGCAATTATTAGCCATGTGGGCATGCGTCTTTTATTCTTAAAAAGTAAATACATTTATTTGCAAACCAGAGGTGATCTCCAAGCCCCTTGCAAGTTGCCAAGGGTGAACCTCGTTTGTTGCAAAGTTTGGACACCCCAACCGACTAAATACTCAGGACCAGATTTCCAGGAATGTGTGTGCATGCAGTTGCACAACTTATTATAACTGCATGCAAAATCACAACAACTGCCTGTGCAAACAGCCAGTTAGACGTGTGAGTGCTCATTTGCGCTCATAATTGTTGCAACTGGACATGGCATCACATGAGCTGCATATGCATTTATGTGCCCGCACACTTATTAAAACCTGGCCATTCATTAATGAATACTCAGCTCTTGCTTTACTTTTATTGACCTTTGAGTCAAAATGAGCCATCAGAGAGACTGAAAAAATTAATGCACAGCTCCTCCCACTCTCCACATGTTTATACTATACCTTCAGACTGCACCATCCTTTAATGAAAGTGTTTCAGTACAGGGATCATTGACTTCTCCACAAGTCTCCTTCTGAAGGCCCATCACTCTATTCTGCTATGGCAATTCTTATGCTCCTGGTGCTCGACCCTCTGCCACTGAGTCAATGGGAGTTTTTCCAATAACTTTAGTGAGAGAAGAGCCAGGGACCTAGATACTGAACAGGAGGTGAGCCCCAAATCTGCTTTCAGAATGCTTGGGGCAGGAAAAGCTGCTGTGAGGAGAACTGTAAGAAACACAAAGCATGTGAAGATGGAGGCAAAGAGGTTTGAGTTATTATCCTTCATCCAAGATGCAGATGAGTAGAAACGAAATGGAAAAAAAGTGGCCTGATGCATCACATGTCATCTCTGCTGTCACTCACATGCTTTAATTACCTTTAAATCAAGAGCAATAGCTTCCCTGGCCCTGAAATACATGCTGTCTGTCTCCTTATACACATAATAAGGCCTACAGGGATTTCAGACTTTAGCTTTGCATGTCTCACTGCTCTGATATTGAGGTTTCTTTTAGCATAAAATCAGCTAAAAATCATTGAACGGCACAATCTTATTTTCCTAAATCCCCATTCTGCTTTACCAAGCCCCTTCTGAGTCAATGAATGCCCAAGATTGCTATTTGGATTCCCTTCCACAGAGTATATTTGTATACTGCTGTTTCTGTGGGTGATGCTGCTTGTTATGTTGTTTGTACTCCAGTCATATACAGCTGCAGCAGCAGCAACCACCTTGCCACATTTAGAATTTACATGTAATTTCTATAGATGGGAAAACCGTTTTGGAAAAAATAAAACACCCACCAATCTCAGCCCAAGTTTCAAAACTAAATTAACTCCTCCTAGTGGGTTTTATGATTTGAAAAAGTTTGTGTGAGGTTTTCCACTTCTCTCCCATCTCCAACCCCACTTCAGGTACTTAAAGTAGCTTCTCTTTTGCTGCTTGTCTTTCAGGATGAATTTATATGCCATGATGCATCACGTCATTGTAATGAAATATTTGCATTGGTGGTGCAATCTGTTGTTTATATGAGACCTTCCAATAAGATGTTGCATGATAATGATGTTGAAAAGTCATGGAGCATTTGGGGGAGAGGGCTTTAAATGGGCTTGCAAGCCCTCACTGAAAAAGACTGACCCATACCAATGAAATCTATAGACTCATGGACTTTAAAGTCAGAAGGGACCCTCATGATAATCTAGTCTGACCTCCTGCACAACGCAGGCCACAGAACCTCACCCACCCACTCCTGTAATAGACCCCTAACCTGTGACTGAGTTACTGAAGTCCTCAGATCATGATTTAAAGACTTCAATGTATAGAGAATCCACCAGCAAGTGAGCTGTGCCCCATGTCCCATGCTGCCGAAGAAGGGAAAAAAACCCACAAAGGCCTCTGCCAATCTGCCCTGGGGGAAAATTCCTTCCTGACCACAAATATGCCATCAGCTAAACCCTGAGCATGTGGGCAAGACTCAAATATTCCTGCAAAGTTCTGAATCGGTGGCAACCCTGCTGGTGAGGACAAATCCTGCTGGTGAGGACAAATGGTTTGAATTTGATGCTGTGGAAATTGGGGAGTTGGTGAAAGGATTCAAATGAGGGTGTGGCACAGTCTGATCTATGAGTCAGGGAGATATAATGTCAGTAGCAACATTTGGGGTGGACTGAGAGAAGGAGGTATCAATAATCAAGATGGGCAGTGATCAGAGCACAGGGAAGTGCTTTACCCATCAGCAGTGAGAGTAAAGGTTAGGTTCTATATATGCTAAACAGCCAGCCAAATCAAGCGAAGAGATCCGCGAATTGCCCTACCTTCCCATGAGGTGTAGCCAAAAGGAAAGGGATCCTTAAGAGTTGGAGTCAGTTAGCAGAGAAAGAGAATTCGTGGAGTCAAGGTTCTGTAAAGTGAGTTGGAGTCAAAAAAGGGCATGGAGGGTTTGGGCAAGCAGAACGTTGGGGTTTGGGGCAAGAGACCTATTTGGACTGGAGAGGAGCACTCAGATAAGTTCTGGTACCTCTCTGAATGGAACCACTGGAGGTTTACCCACCTCTAATAGCACTGATATTCTGATTGGCCTACCACAGGGGTTATTAAACCAGTCTTTCTTTTCTGAAGAATTGGGTTTGAACTAGGGATGTAAAAGGTTAACTGTTTAAACGTTTTAAACGGCTGATTACCGTTTAAACTGGGGGGGGGGGGGGCAGAGGCAAGCAACAGCTGGGCTGGCTTCCCACCAGCTGGAGCAGTGGGGCAGCTCTGGCTGGCGGGGAAACACAGAGCCCCGCATGGAGGGTAGCCGCAGCTGAGCCCAACGCGGTGGGGAGGGGGATGAGCTGCAGCTAGGCTTGGCTCCCAGCGAATGGTGGGGAGGGAGCAGCCCAGGAGCGGGGGGGGGGGGGGCAAGCCGTAGCTGGGCTTGGATCGGCTCAGCTCCCCACGAGTGAGAGCTGCCCAGTACGCTTGCCCCTCCCCCCCAGCGTTTAACCGTTTAACCGTTCTATTTTCAGACCATTTAAACGGATTTTAAATTAAACTAATTTTTACTTCCCTAGTTTGAACCTAGGTTAGATCACTGAGGAAAGTGGTCATGGTGGCCCAGAGCCAGGCCCAAACAGACGTCTGTTCCTGTCACAAACCCAGCAACAGTTCGACTTGTCAGTCCCTGCTTACGGGTGAGTCTGGAACAGACAGTGGAAAAGGCGGTAGGTCCAAACTGAGGTACCTTGACAGAGCTCTGTGTGGGCCCCAGAATGGATTAACAAGTAGTGTGTGGCATAAGGATGGAGGTGCATTAGCAGAGCCATGTGGGGGAGGCTTATATATCCTCTGTGCACACACTATTGCCTACCTCTGCCTAGTAATACTATTACCCTCACAGTCTGAGCTCTAAATTAACACCCAAACTGACAAAAGTAAACCACTGTCTACCCAAGTGCTGAAAGCAGGCCAGGACGATTGACCTCACATCTTTAAACCCCACTGAAATCAATAAGAGCCACGGGTCCTCATCACCAGGTCGCTGACAAGTAGGTGTCTGAGTAAGGATTTAGGTGGCTAATTTCAGGCCCATGCTTTTGCATATTTTGGCTTTCTGTCTATTTTTTGTACACGCACATGTAGTAAGTACTGTTTATCTGTTCTCTGTCTGCTCTGTGTGTCTCAGAAGCCTCCTCTTCTCCAGCTATGATTCATTTCTGAATAATTTCATGAAAGGCAAATCGCAGGTTTTCCGTTTCACACACTTGTCAGATATCGCTGGGTACTTCATCATTTGGAGGTGGTTTTCCCCCCATTTGTTTCAGTCCCCCCCTTCTTCCCTCACATGCAAAACCATCACCCCTGTCTTCTGATCCCTCAGTGCTTGCAAATCATTTTAAGTGGGGTACAGCCAAGCCTTGGCTTTGTGCTTGATGCATTTTGTTTAAGTTGCTCGTGCTGTTCCAACATCTGTCATATCCTCCACAGCAGTGCAATCAAACTGTCAGGGCTGAGTGAAGTTTTGCTGATCCAATCTGCTCCTTCTGCGATTCCTGTCAAAAGCATCATGATGTGAAAGACACAGTTGTATGCTCTTTAAACAACAGATCTTATTTTTGCACATTAGGAGAGCTGTTATTGTTTGTTTCTTTTAAGCTTGCAAAGAGCCCACTTTGCTTGCAGAAAGTGCTCAAATATGGTTGCAATCAAAAGCAACACTAAACTACGCTGACTTTCCTGCTCTCCAAAGTCTTCTCGGTTTTACAGCTGATCTTCCCATGTGAAGCCAAAACACGTAAATATTTCTCAATCTTGCTTGTGTCTGTAATTCCACCACATATCTTTGAAGCACCCATGAGGAAGTAATTTCCTGGATCCTGCATTATCACTAACGAGGCAATTAAGACAACGGGTGGGAGTTAGGGAGTCGTGTTTTAATAAGCTCCCCTTAGGATACTGCACCGAATATCGCCAGATGAATGCTAGTCACTGTTAACGATACCAAAAGAATCGCTATTGATACTAATATCACTAATCACTTCCACTAAAAGGAGGTGATGGGCAGTCATCGTTTAAAAGGTAAGTACCTTTCATGTCATCTTACGTCTTAATAACTGAAAAACTCAAGAAAAAAAATGATTCCATTTATGCTCTGTTAATACACAGCATGTATTTTTAATCAGCTTGCCAGCATGATGCACCTTCTCTCTTCTTCTCATTGAAGCCTTATGCTCTGACTGTGTAATGAAATCTTATGATTTCTTCATTTAATAGAAGGAATCTGAACCCAAGGTGAATAGCACAGCTGTGCCCCATTTCTGTGTTGGTCCTGTAGCCTATAGCTCCCCCATCAAGGCAGAAAGCTTTCTAATTACAGCAAAGTGCCAAGGAAAATGGACCCTAGCATGCTACTGTGCCCCTTTTCTCTGATAGTTATATCGGCCAATGATTCCTGCAGAGACAGAAGAGCAAGGTCAGAAAGACTTTGATTCATTATAAAAATCCCTAAAATAAAAGAATTGGATCCCTAAGGGGCTATGGTAAGTTTGCTTCTTCAATAACCTCCATTCCCCAGCCTACGTGAAAACACATTCCCATCAACTATCTGTGATCTGACTTTGCTGTTCTCCAAAGCATCCCAGCTAATCGATGGGGTGTGTTTCCCCCGGGACAAAGAAGAACCACTCAAGCACACCTAGAGGGGAACCAAAGGCTATAGAAAAGGCGGAGATCTTGGTTAAAATTTCCAAATCGAGTGAGTTTACAAAAATTAATATTTTAAAACAAAGGAGTTAAAAGTAATTGTCTCTTTTACCGAGCCCTGGAGCATTAGTTCATGGCTCACAGATTCCCAAGCCATAAGTGATGACATCATTATCAATTAAAGCAACGTGGGAAATGCAGTTCCTTGGCTGATTCACGTGCTTGTACTGTCACTGACAGTTACAAGAGAGAGAACCCTGAATCTAGGCCTTGGCAGCTAATGAGGTTTTCAGCTCACATTTAGAATGGCTAACAATGCAAAACACCCCTTTGGTGCTGACCCCTGGTCTACACCCTGTGAGAAATTGGGCTGTTGTGGGGTTTCCTTGAAGTGCCAATGGTCACTAGGATAGTCTAATATGAAGCAGCACCACAGTGATTCTGTGTGGAAGTAGGATAGACCTGAGTGCTGTTTTCCCTTTCCCTTTTCTTTGGTTTACACCATGCCTGCCCTGTCGCCCATGCTTCTGCTATTAAAGCTCACAAAGCACCTCATTAGAACTACCACAGCTGAAACAAAAGGAAGGGACAGTCACGGTGGACAAGCACATTTCTAAACAGCTGTTTTGAATGACCAGAACACCCAATCCAAACACCAAGGAAAAAGCAATGAGGACTTCTCAATGGGAAACTTGGGTGGTCCGTGAAAGGTGGAGGCAGTAGACTACTTGTACCTGGGAATGCTGCAGCAACTACTGCTGTTATCCTTCCTCATGCTGTGCTAACATCTGGATCTGACTTCCCTTGATGCTGAAACTGGTTTTGGATCACATCTGTGTTGTACAATGGGATCCAGTTGTGAAGTTTTGGCAGATGTATAGGCTATTAAGTGTTGACTAACTTGAATGATTTTCTGAGCGATTACGTCCTTGGGGAACTTTACTGTCTGGACATCTCTGAATGAAAGTACTGTTGCCTTGCAGCTCTGTGCATGTGAAATAACAGACATGAAGTGAAAGGTGACTTATACCAAAAGCTGAGCATGGAATTCCTATTGGTCACTGGGCAACAGTCTGCTATTACGAAAAGCACCCACTGGTCCAGCATCAGTAAAAAAGTAGCCAAAAGAGAAAAGACAAACAGCACTGCTGAGGGGTAACCATCCTCAGAAGAATAGTACTGTTAATCTCAATACAGCTTGAAATGCTGGGTTCCCAGCTGGTATCGAAGTTGAACTTTCAGCTGAGTCTACATCTTGCATTTCGAAGGAAAAGAAATTGGGAGAGAGAAATGGAAAACAGGAGCTTTTGGGTAGGGGGGGCTGGGAAATTAGGAACTCTTTTTTTAAGACTGGAAAAAAGGGAAATTGGATATGAGTTGGCCAATTAGCCCAAAAAATTCCCATTGGCAAGACAAGATCTTTTTGCAAGAATGCCTTGAGGTAAAGCCAATTCAATTAGTTTCCACAACGTAACTGTCAAGACCCCAAAACTAGGTGAAATAATGAACTGATTAAAACTTATAATTGCAATTCAATGGAGGAAACCATTAATCATGTGGATGGCAATGCTCCCTGGTTTCCAGATTGTGCTGAGATGAGTTGCCAATGAAGGGAATGTAGGAATACAGGGCTAATGGGAACTAGAGGAGTGAAGACAGAGTGGTTAGAAAAATACGAGTATCTAGGACTGTGCTGGGTTAGGAGGAGAATGCGCTCCAGATAATACAATTTTGAAGTGAAATATACAGGAGTATTTTTTCTTTCATATTCTTTATTCCTTCCATTTTCTACAAACTGTGAGTATCTCCACAGAAAAGCTGACAAGCTGAATACAATACATTGGAACCTATCCAGACCAAACACTAATCAGTTCTCTCCTCTTCTATCTCTTTTGATATATTGTATCTGTTGTTTTTAGAGCGGGTCAACACTCAGAATTTCCACCATGTGGGAAATTCTGACAGCTCAGCACTGCCTTTTGCCCTGAATGGGAATGAATTTGAAATTTCAAAATTTCCTATAAAATGCAATTTCCGAAAACTGTTGTGTTGAAAACATGGAAACAATCTTACTGAAACATTTAGTTTCAACTTTAGTTTCAGATTTATCATTTCGATTATATTATATTATAAATACATTCTATTATGTCAAAATGAAACATTTTGATAATTTCCTGTTGAAATTTTTGACAAAATCAATGCATTCCTGCAAAATGATTTAACTTTGTTAAATCATCATTTTGCAACAGAAAACCGTGTTGTCAGAACATTTTTGACAGCTCTAAGATGTTTTCTTTTAATCTTTTTTCCCTTTCCGCCAACTAACCTGTCTTCTGCATGCTCTTCTAATCTCATCTTCACAAGGGCAACCAAAGGTAACCAAATTGACTGTGATGTTCTCATAAGGATACTGCATACTGCAGGATGCAGACAGTCAGCCTGCCAACTAATGGTTCCTACTGAAATGCATAGATTCCATGAGTGCTCATACCTTCTGCTGATGTGGGCAGCTCACCGACTTCTCTACTGCTAGGATGATCATTATAATGTGGAAAGTTAAAACCTAGTGGGGTCTAGTAACAGGGAACCTCGGAACATTCCATTTAAACAAGTAACTATTTTCAACCAAAGTTTACTCAAGTCTTTGAAGACAATTCCACCTTTCACCAGATCTCACACAGTAGACCTCCCTATCTTTCTCTCCCAGCTCTCCCCCTTTTCTGCAGTTCCTCCAAATATGAATCCCCTTATGTCTGAAGTCCATGAGGCCCAGAAGGTCTGTCACCTTCGCTGCTGCTCATTTCAAATTTCCTGGCACTCTGGGTTTCCCCGTCAGTTGTCTCCCAGAGTGAACTGCGGGCTACTTGTGATATGAGCTCTCTGGTGCCTTGAGGCTTCAGAGGTATGGTGTGGAATTTGGGGCATATCTAAAGAGAGAAGTGACATTATGTTTGACCCACTATTTCCCAATAATCTTCCAAGACAGAGTGTTGATCAAAAGTGAGCAGAAGAAAGGGCAAAAGGTGTGGGTCAGGTGTCATCAGTGGGTGGGTGCAGGCTGGAGAGTCAGAGAGGAATGAGAGCACAAAAGGAGTTTGAGGACTGAACAGGGAGGGAGTTACAGAAGTCTAGGAACAGGGTATCAAAGTGAATCAGGTGGGAAGAACAGATGGAGCCAGTCAGTGGGCTGAGATAGAAAAGGTGATGGGAGGGACTTGTTCACACTGAATCAAACCTGAAAGAAGGCTAGGCAGATAAGAAAAGGTTGGGGCTAGTCCTTTTTCAGAATGAATCTGCCTACCTCTAGAACCCTCCTACCATTTGGGTATTGTCCATTTCCAAACCTAATGTCCAAACACATTGGTGATATAATTTATACCTCTACCAACTGGGGGAAGGTTCTTCCAAAAACCAGGCAGGGCTCAAAGCACATGTGGCATGTGTTAAGCGATGGGGCTCCCAGAGACACTAACTCATCAAGATAGTTTACACAAAGCCATTAAAAGGGAGAGGGTGTCGACAGCCTTTGTGAAGAAGAGGAAAGGGACAGATGCTGATTTTGTGGTCTGTGGGACCAATCTCAAGGATTATTCTTTGTGGGAGGGTCCTTTAAAGGAAAAATTGAATGGGGAAAGAGGAAAAGCAGCATTTTCTTTAAGCTGCTGGCTATATTCAAATTCACTATCCCATCCAAACTCATGATCCTGACAAAAAGATGGCCCTCACCCCCAGCTCTCCATTTAAAATATGAGCTGTGTGCTACAGGTACTCTTTTGCCCTCTGTCGCGCTGGTTAGACTGGGGGGGGTCGGTGTTTACTGTATTGTGTAACATTAATATGTCAAAATCATAACGATTCATGTAAGACATGCCATGTCAGGTACTGTTAGAAAGGATGTAATGTGTTGAGAAAGACGACAATACTTATGTTCATGTGTTATATCTGTAATGGAAGTTATGGACATATTTGATGTACCTGTGTTTCAAACTATGCTGTATAAGATACACCCCAGACAGAGAGGCGGCAGGACAATAGCCCGCTTAATGGCCCATCAAAACCTATACAGAGGCAAAGGGCCCAGGAAGAAACTAAAGGCAGACCTGAAGAGTTACCAGGATTGGCCCATGTGACTCTGGACTTCATTTTAGTTCTTGTAACATTCCACAAGACAGCATGGCCAAGGCCAGAGGGTATATAAGGCCAAGCCACAGAATCCATTTGGTCTTTTGTGCCTGTTCAGCTAAGACACATACCTGCCTCTGGATCAATTCACTTGCAACTGAACCGAAGGACTAAGACCCATCCAGGTATTGGATGTATACCAGAGGAACTATACAAGCCCGCAACTCCACAATTCTTCTAGAAACCTGATGTATATGGACTTTCAATCATTTGTATGTTTCTGATTTGCTTTGACCCTTTAACACTTCTCTTATGGTTTATTTCTTTCTTTTTACAATAAACCTTTAGTTTTAGTTACTAAAGGATTGGCTGGCAGCATGGTATTTTGGGTAAGATCCAAACTTATATTGAACTGGTACTGTGGCTGACCCTTTGGGGTCAGAGGGAACCTTTTTAGTAAAGAGCATAGAGTTTAAATAACCGGTCTCTTTACTGGACGTAGTGCTGATTGGGAGCCAGAGGCTGAAATGCAGTAAAGGGGGCTGTGTGTATTTGTATAGTGGCTTCTTGATAACCGGTTTGGGGGAATCAGAAGCACAGTCTGAGACTGGTTGGGAAGTCTGACTTCAGTGTCACCCACCAGTGCTGGGAGAATCTGCTCTCCTTTTACAGCCTGCCCTGACCTTGGCATTATCAGATGGCTACCCTGGGCACGGGACGGGTCACATCCTCACCACCTCCTCTCCTCTGATGCAGCAGAACAGAAAACCAGCTTGTTACAGAAGGAGTGGAACAGATGCTTTTTGTAGACTTACATGCTTTTGACCTCATTTCAGACATATTGAACAGCACTGCTAAGTTTCTTACTGTAAGATGGAATGAGCGCAGCACTGAATTAATGTGGTGCTTTAATGGGTTTGCTTTTTATGTCTGAATTTTGGTTTCAGAATTCTTATTCTTTATATATATGTATGTATTTATTTATTTTTCACACAAATGATTTAGGGACAGGTTTCCCAGCAAAATAATCTCCATCAGGAAAGAGAAGGCCTGATTTAAAGAGCAAGAGTTGTTGGATGAGGGAGTAAGTACCATGATAGCTAAGAACTAGGGATACCTGCCTAGCTCAGGAGACAGTCCAGCATGATGGCACATGCTATAGAACTGAAGTTAGTGGAAAAGATCCTTTGTCACTGGGAACAAGGAAGCTGTAAAATAATGAAATCCATGTATTAGAGTCTATTGATTTTGTGGATGCCATCAGTGCTCCTTGGGGACTGAAGTGATGCATCAAGAAACTGGACACAACCCAGAGGATGGTCATATTCCCAGGTGAACCAGGGTGAGAATGTACTGACAGGCTCACTCCCCAGTCTGGAAGTACCCAGGCAAGTTCTTTCATGGCATGGCATAGCCTTTGTCTCCAGTCAGTTTGAAGGACCACATTTTTTAAGTGCTACCTGGGTTATGAACTCTGTTTTTCCCATTAACTGAAACAAGAGACTCAAAGCAAAAATCCACTATAATTGTTCTGAATGCCCAGCCTGACTCCTTCAACTCAGCATGTGAAGGGGGCAGGGTACAGGGGGCAGGTTGATGACATTTTGTGTGGAAACCAGAATAGTGTCAGGACAGTTGGGGACGTATATTTTGGGCACTGATAGGTGAAACTCCAGTAGTGACTCAGATCTCATGGGATTTTCAGACCTTTTTATGTCCTGAAGTGTGCCTAGCATCCCTACTTCTGGGTCCTGAAGAACCAACAATTTTGGGAGAGACTTTTTGCAGTCTTTGAGCTTTGCTGTTGCTTTTTCAGTGACTTCACAAGCCTGCTTAAAATCCCTAACATCCCTTTGTGTGCCCTGGAGATCACACTGGCATATGTTTACACTTCCTTTCACTTTTGCTTTCAAGACCATGGCCATATTCATTGATTTATGCTTTGTTTCGCAGGACTGAATCTCTGCTTAAGGTGACCCCATTGCCTCCTTGAACCTGAGTGTTACTCCTTAGAGGTCCCGTTCTAATGCCTGCTTGTCTCCTGCCAAATATCATTCTATGAACTGCTCCTGTTGCAATGTTTTGACCACGAGTTCTGCCTACAACATGTCACATACTGTTTAGAAATCAGCACAGACTCTGCATGGTCTTGAAGACTGACAAGCAGGGATTGTTTCAAAGTTCTTAGAATTTTAAAGCTCAATGCCTCTCCAACTGTTTCTCCTATATCTTTAAAGACAACCAAATACCAAAACTCCTTTGAAACCATGACCAATGAGGAGCCATATAGCTCATGGAACTGATATTTGTACATGCCACTTTTCACTTCTAGCTCACTAGAAGAAATCAGGCCAGGTCATTAATGATCAAATGCCAATGCCATCTCTTGGCTCTTTGGCAGCCTATGGGACATGAGTAGTTGATCTCCATCAGAGGCAAGATTTTAAAGAAAGGGTGCCTTGAGACAGTCTGCTAAATCAGTATTTAGACATTGAAAGAAGCAGCCTAATTTTCAAAAGCGCTGAGCATCATGAAGCATTGTGCTCAGCACCTTTGAAAGTTATGACTTTTATTCAGGTGCCTAAAAATGGACTTAGGAACCTAACTCTACGCACTCAGGTGTGAAATTTTTGGCCCTAGCGCCCAATGAACAAATATCCACATGGCAAACATATCCACCCCATGACTTGCTTTCAATTCGATACCCTTGTTAGCAATCACTGCCCAACTGCTATAATTGTTAAGAACCTGTTTCAAACTATTTTACTTAAACTTTTCCTTCCTTCACTTCAGCCAATTGCTACTTGCCCTACCAAATCCAGATACTCTAAATAATTCCTTTCCTTTATTCATATTGTTCTCTAGAAGGTGCTTATAGACTTTGATCACATCCCTACTGAGACCTCTCTGATCTAGACTACATAAATAGAACTCCCTCAGTCTCTCCTCATACTATTTCTCTTATCCCCGAGGCACTGCTTAATATATATTTTTTTCTAATTTTTCTACATCTCTCAGAAACTGTGTAGGACCAGACTTCCATACACAATGACCATGAGTGGTAAAGGAAAACTGGGTAGCCCACAACTCCCCTGTTTTTGCTGGCCTGAAAAACAATAAGCCAAATCCTCAACTGTTGTAAGCTGGAGTAGCTCCATTGAGATCAATGCTGGTGCACTGATATACATCAGCTGAGGAACTTGTCCAATGTACATAGACTCAGACCATTTCATCATATATTTTGCCAAGAATCAAGGGGAATCCATGAAGAATCATACATTCTGAGTTAAAAATGAGGGAGGGTAACTTCATTGTGATTATCCTCTGGGATAAAGAAATACATTGAAACATAATGGAGACAGGAGGTTTGAGTCTCTATCTGCACATCACAATACTATATAACTGGACTATAGTGTTCGTGTCAACACGAAACATCAACAGTTACTGATGCAAAGCCATCAAACAGCGAGGCTGAGTCACTCATGGCAATGATTAAGAAACGTATGACTGCTTTGCTGGCAAGCTGTGGGACAGGACCCGGAAAACAGTAGCTGCTTTCTGGACCTAACAACCTTTCTGGACCAGCCCTCATTAAATGTCACTGAGATTTTATCAGGTTGTATGCAGGATAATGGGCCAAGGGACTCAGGCAATGATCATGGATCTAGAATGATAGGCTTGACCTGGCCCCACTGAACACTGTCCAATGGTTTCATTCTTAGGCACATTAAGTTCTCCTCATAAAAGGAGTCAGCAAATTTAAATCCCTTGCTATTATCTAAAATGTTTTCAGGATTTATTTCCACAGGCTAGAGAGCTGTTTAATTTCCAAAGAAGATAAAGTTTAATTCTTTCCTAAGTTTAATAACATCCGTAAACTGTTGGCAGGCTTTTGGAGTTATGCATCTTTAGCATAAACTGACCGGATTTGGACTCTCATCAACTGTGACTGCAAATCATGGGGCCCCACATGTTTTTCATCATTTCAGATTTATTTTCAGCCTCTTTGGGGGTCCTCTGCAAATGTACCCACAGAATCCCCTGAAGATTTACAGTATTTGCAACTGCAATGAATTTGAATCCTTGCATGTTACTGTGTGTCTCATGCCCTAGGGAATGTCTAATGCTTTTCAATATTCAAGGGTCCCTTTAGGATTTTGCTTGGGTTTAGGGGTGTTCCTGATGATTTTTAATATTTCAGGGGTGCTCTGAAGATTCCTAGCATCCCAATAAACTCAGGTTTTCACGTGGATTATAAAACCAAACAAAAGCAAATACAATCTTAATCTGTATTAAGAAGAACAGAGAATAATTCTGACATTTTGTAAATCCATGTTGCATCCTCAATTTGAATAATGCGCATAGGTTTATTCAACTCAATTCAAAAAAGACCGAGTAGAAAGAGAAGAGGTCGAGTGACGGACAGCAAAAATGACTAGAGAATACCAAGGTAGAGAGGAGGCAATCCATTAAAAAGACAATTAAAAGGTCTAGGACTATTTACAGTGGAAAGAGTTATGACAGAGGTCTATAGATAAGGCTAATTGGTTGCTCCTACTTTCTTTATTCTTTCCTATAGTACAAGACCAAGGGGGCACTTGGAAATAAAAGCTAACCAGTTTTAAACAGATTAAAGATAATAGTTTTTAAACACATCATTATCCTGTGGAACTCATTCCAGAATAATATTACTTAGACAAATACTTAAGTAAGAGTAAGGATTAGACCCTTACGTGCATAAGAACACAGTATCTCTGCTTACTCTAGCTAGGATAAAAAAAAAATACAAGGGCTATCAAGCCTCATGCTTTGGGACATATGTTGTTCATTGTGATCAGCAGCAGGCAAAACACAGCAGGATGCTAAAGATACAGTTCTGCCAATAAAAGCTTCAGCATACCACCATTCCAGAGTGCTTTTAGATGCTTATCTTAGGTTCGTACACACCTCCCATTGCCATAATATCTGAGCACCTAGCAATCTATAACATATTTATCCTCATAACATCCCTGTGAAGCAGCGAAGTGCTGCTATCCCCAATTTACAGATGCAGAACTTAGAGACTGAATGAATTGCCTCTGGGTAACACAGAAAGCTTGTAGCAGAGCAAGGAACTTAACACTGGTCTCCTGAATCCCAACCTACCATCCTACCACTGGTCCTCACTTCTTCTCACCTCTGACTTGGAAGGAAACTACTAGAGGTGAGAGAGTAATTCCATTCACATGACCCATTCAAACCTCGACATCTCTGCTGAGACTGCCAAGGCGGTAAGTGTGAAGGTGGTGGTTTTGTGAAGCAGACACATGTCTACCAGGAACTGGGCTGAGATCATCAACTTACTTTAGATCAGCCAAGAAACAGTCATCAGCTGGAAAACAGCTTTTGGTGATTACCAGCATGGAGCCCAACAGCTCAGAGGCAGGTTTCTGTGTCCATGCTGAGCCCTGTTGGTCAGTGGAGCTCTGTGCAAGCACAGCAGTCAACTCACGTCCTATCAATAGCAGGAGCCAAGCCTCGAGCATATTCATATTGGCAGAAAGGCACTTTCATCTCATTACAATTCCCTGAGCCGTCTAATGCCTTGATTCATGTATATTTTTTTAAATATAGGCAACACTTTGTGCAATTGGCGAGCATTTACTTTCACCAGGAGTCCCTCTGACTCCAGTGGAACTAGTCCAGTGAGTTGCACAATCTGGCAATCTTTTAAAATGACAAATGTTCAGAAGCAATACAATTCCCCATGTGAATATGGGTCACACATATCATTTTCACAAGATCCTGCCTATACCATACTTTCTGTCTTTTTTCTTTTTTTTATATTACTGACTCAATATATATTTAACAGGGGGATTTATCAGTCCATCTCTGATGGTAAGGAAACCACAGCACTCCTTTAATGTTCTCATTTCTTCACTTCTTTTTTCTTAACCTTTTTTTTTTTTAAAAGAGCAGTTTCAGCCCCAGATGGAAACTTAAAAGCTCCATCGTGATCTTTCCTGGAGAAAAGAGTCCACTTTGAAGCCATGATATGGTGAATGCACAGGTCATTTTGAGAATAAAACATAAAGAGAAACTAAACATGAAAGTTTTATTTCCTTCTCTAGTGATAAACATATACCGAGAAGAGACTTTTTTTTTTTTTTTTTTTTTTTTTGCTACTGATGGTCTCTTGTGGAACAAATTTGTTTAAAAATGTTCTCTTCAACTGGTATCTTGTTTACCTTGAACTCCAAAAAGTTGCCTGCTCTAACCTAGTGCTGCAACAAGACCTATGTGCTATCTCTACAAAATAAAGAGCCATTCTTTTAATCAAATCCATTCCTTCCTTTCTGTTTTCTTTATGTCTCTTCCATTGCTGCTTTTCTGCTTTGAAATTGATTTCTAATACAAAAAAAGAGGGGGTTATAAATTATCCAGGACAAGACTATTCCCAAATCCTCACTGGACTAACAAATGAATCCTCTTTCAATTTGACATAACACAATTGCTAACCAAATTCAATCTTCAGCTGTGTCCTTTTTTCAACATCGCATATGGCCAACTTTTCTATCTCGGTAAGTGGTGGCCGAGCAGATGGCTAAGAGGAGCTGCATCCCATGCACAAGGGAAGTACTTCTCCAGAAATCCAAAGACCATGGGGAATGGGATGGGATGGGGGAAGGGAGTGAGTCCCACAAAGTTTAGTGTTAGATGTTCTCATTGCTGTGACAGTCAGAGAAAGATAATACCATTAAAGTAATTGTCTTTTTACCCCTATAGCCATGACAGAGGCCTTCAACTATAATTACTTCTCCTAAACAATGCGTACATCCACTTTATTTTCACAAGAACCCATTCATATCTGTGACTCTGTCTTGGACTGCTAAATTGGGTAACATATCTTTTTAATTCTACAGGCCATAATCAAACATTTTCTCAGGATACCTGCTTCAGTACACAATAAAACCCACTCCGCACGCGCACTCCTAGTTGTCACGGGCCACCACACATTGGAGCACATATAGAGTATCATCACAGCACTACAACCCACACTCAATGGGGACCCCATCTTGAAAGAAATCTTTCCTGAACCCCTCTTCTAGCCTTCAAATAACCCCCCAACCTCTCAAAGCTCATCGTCAGAAGCAAGCTCCCCACAGACCAGCACACACCAACACTGAGCGGCATCAGACCCTGCCAGAAAAACAGATGGAAAACCTGCAAACATATCTCCACTGCTGCAATGATCAGCACCCCCACAACACACCTTTCAAGATCCTGGGGTCCTATACATGCCTATCACAACATATGGTGTACCTCATCCAGTGCAATAAATGCCCCAATAGCAACTATGTGGATGAAAACACATGATCACTATGCTCTCAAATGAACTCATAGAAGAAAATGATACAAGACAAAAACACATCATCTGTGGGCAAACACTTTTCACAAAGCCATCACTCTACATCTGACCTATCAGTCCCCATCCTCAAAGAAAACGTGCACAACACTTTCAAAAGACAAGCCTGAAAGCTTCATTCATAACTTTGCTAGACACTAAAAATCATGGGCTGAATAGAAATACTGGATTTATGGCTCATTACAACAATTTATAATCCACTAATAACCCTGTCCCCTCACCCAACCCTAGCTGCTTTCCCCTTGCCCTTTCCTCCCTATGACTGGAGGGGTGTTAATTGGCCACTACACCTTGAATGATCCCTTGAAATATGTGTTAACTACTTATACTAAGCAATCTGTTCCACCTTTTATTTAGACATGTTAGTTAGTTTCCCAGACTGAAGAAGAGCTCTGTGAAAGCTCAAAAGCTTGTCTCTCTCATGAACAGAAGCTAGTCCAGTAAAAGATTTTACCTCACCCACCTTGTCTCTTTAATATCCCTGGACTGACATGCCTACAACAACACTGTACACAGTTATGATATTGTCACTCCTGCTTGGAAAAGGAACAACACGAACGCCATACTTGTCAGGACAGCCAATAGTCATGAATGTTCCACTTTTCTTTTCAACCTGCATTATAATCAGATTATCACCTCTGAAGATCACATTTTGAAAAAGTGATCTGGTATTTTAACAACATTTCATCTAGATACGGCGCTTGTGAGCAAGCATATCAGAGGAAGCTAATTATAGGGGTAGTTCTCTCCTTTATAGGAGGGCTTTATCCTTTCAATCTAAACAGCGGACACACTTTTTATAGTGTCGCTCATCTGGGTATATCAAAGTGCTTCCCGGACATTCATTACAAGGAATTACTAGCTGGCACACGTGAATAATTCAGGGGCTGAAAGAAGTGGAACATTCACTTCTCCCCCACTTTGTCTCTCTTCTTCCCCCTCCCCTCCTTTTCCTCATCTTCTCCTTCTACTTGTCCCTTTTTTTCTTCCTATCTTTTGGGAGTTAGGTGCTTAAGGGCTTTTGAAAATCCTACTAGGAGCCTATCGGCATCTTTAGGCACCTAAATCTTTTTTTTTTAAATCTGGCCTTAAATTCAGAGGCAAATCTAAAACAGATTAAGATGATGCAAATTACACTTTCTTCCAGTCTTCTCCAGGTGTTATACTAATTTAGGCCTCTTTAGATTCTCCAGGCCAAATTTAGGATATGTCTACACTACAGCTTATGTTGGCAAAACTTATGTCGTAGAGGGGGTGTGAATAAGCCACCCCCTGAGGCAACATAAATTACACTGACATAAGTGCCAGTGTGGCTTCTGCCGCTCATGGAGTGGTTTTATTATGCTGACAGGGGAGCTCTCTCCTGTTGGCATAGAGCGTCTTCATTAGTCGCACTATAGTGGTGCAACTGCATCAGTGCAGTTGTGTCGCTGCAGCGCTGTAGGTGGAGACATGCCCCTAGTGATGAAGTATAATTAGGTGCATGTTACACATCAGTAAGTGTGTGTGAGACTAACTGAATCTAAATTACACACTACTTACATGCTGACAGGGCCAGAAGATGAAGTCAATTACAGCAGCTTAGACTCCACTAAATTAAACTCACTTATGAATTTGGCTGAAAGGGTCAAAATTAGCCCTGCTTTAAATGGGTAGTCAATGGATTACCAATGCATAACGCTGATTGAAACCTTCCCAAGATGTCATGAACAACCTGAAATCATCTTCATTCCATCAGTTTGAGAATTGGAACATTTTTTCATTTTTTGAAATTATCTGCTGAATTTGCTATTGCATTTTTCATGTTTTCATTTTATTGCTTTCAAAATAAATCATTTTTGAAAATAAAGTGTTGTGATTTGGATATAGAACATTTTCAATTTTGAAGAAGAAAGGAATGATGACCAACAATGCAAAAGAACAAAAAAGAGGTGTGGCAACCAAACATCTGAGCAAAAGAAGAAAAGTATAATGACCAAACATAGAAGTATGAAGAAAGTCTAGCAACTGGCTATGAAACAAACACAAAAAGGAAATATTCAATAACCAAACTAAAAAAAGAGTTCTGAGGACCAACTACAAAAAAAGGAGAGAGAAATCAGAAGTGCAATGACAATATACATACACACACAAAAGGGAGAAAAAGAAGAGACATCCAGTGATGGAATATGTAAGCAGAGAGAAGAATTATGACCACAAACATAAACTGAACAAGAAGAAAATGGTGAAAAGTGAACAAAGATGAGAAACCAACACAGTAAATTTTCCATTTTAAATTCTCCATTGAAAATTAAAAAAAAAAAAACAATATTTTTTTAGTTTGAAAGCAAAACTTAGTTTGATGTTTGATTAAATGTTTTTTTTTCCCAACACAAAGTTTTCCCATTTAAAACATTTCAACCAGCTCTAGTCGTGCATCCCAGACCTGAAGGCAAAAAACAATATATTTGTGTTTGAAATGAGAATATCTTTCTTTGGACACAGGATAACAGCAACAAAGGACCCATATGCAACACTGAATACAGTAACAGAAATTGACTAGTAGGATAACATTCCAGCAGGCCTCTAATGTTACCTAGTAGCCACTCAGTAACAATGCCCGACTGAGCATTTTGGATAGTGTTTTACAGGTGCCGCATTATTTAATATTAATAAATTATCATGGCACCTTCAAAAGAATACAATGTATCTCATTCCACAGTAGAGAAGTGGTGAAGTGGATGGACGGATTCAATTTCACTGAGAAAGCCAGGGAAGGGACTTTCCATAGTGTTCAGCTAGGCTCCCCAGAGGGCATGCACTACTTGTTCTCCATAGGGTATTTCTGCCATTTCCCATCTCCAGTTCCAAGGTCCTTGTCAAAGTAGTGATGTGGGGTTTGCCCCTGTAACTTTCTAACAAGAGATGAGCAAAACAGAAGGTACTTGAGAGAGGCTCCTCAGTCTAGCTTTACTTTTGCAGAACTCAGTGAAGAGTGGTTTAGATGTAAGTGTCATTTATCTCAAATCTCTAAGTTTGTGGTGTTCAGATAGATGGCTCTGGCCTACCTCTACATCTGAGCTAGAGACAAGAGTCCTCATAACTGAGCCACAGATATCATCAACAGAACCATTACATAAAGAGGCCGGACAGTGGGCCAAGAGAGCCCCACAGGCCCAGATCCTCTCTAGCCACCCTCTTTTCAACCAAAAAAAAAAAAAAAAAAAAAATGAAGAGCATATATGCGAGATCCTCATCCAGAGGATTCCTCACCTGTAGAGACAGTCAAAGGTGTCCCCATACCTACCGTTCTTCTGCTTTTTGCAATATTCACACTGGTACGAAGTTAGTTTTCATCAATCATGCTCTCCCTCCTCAAGGACCCTGCATCTGAAAGGCAGCGCAAAATTCTCTCACTGCACTAAGACACTCGCTCCTGAGAATTGCTTGAAAGGCCAGAGACACTGCACCATTGGAAAGAAATGGAAGCACGGTTCTTTGTTCTGGCCTGTCACAGCTGTGATTAGAAGGAAGTATCACTCTGTAATCAGAGACATTACGACCAAATGGAAGGATCAATAGGGAGCTATCAGCAATTAGCACCGTTGTTATTGCTTGGCACATTTTTTATTTATTGAAGTGGGCAAGTCAAGATGCCTGAGGGATAAGAGGTCCCCAGTACATAAAGACATTCAGAGGAAGAGAGAGAGGAGAGACGGTACTGTTCATTTGGGAAATTACCCTTTTTTCCCCATTGGATTCTAACAGCTTGGAGGCATATGGCCCTGTGTGCATTATATATCCCAAAATCATTACAAACGCATCTGATTTATGGCAAGGGCCAGGTGGTACAGCAGGCTAATGTGCTAGCCTTTCACCTGTGGAGTCATGAATCAGGGCACAAGCAGAATAAGTTTGCTTGTTTTAGTGTAGTTCCTAGCAGAAGTTTATTTTCCTAAGACAAGAGCTGGACAATTTTTCTGGGGGGGCTAATAGCTAATTAGCCAAAAACTTCACTTCCTGGTAGACCAAACCTGTTTGTGAACTCGGGTCAAATTCAGAAAATGGTTTTGGCCAAAAAAACAAAAAACAAATAAAACAAAAAAGGAGGAGGGGATTTCTGAAAGAGTCAAAATGTTTTGTTGAGACATTTTCTAAAGGAAACGTTTTGATTTTTCATTTCAAAAATTACATTTTGTTTCAAAATTTAACTAGATCTATTTAAAAAAACTAAAAAGGGTAACAAAACTATACACTTTTCTTTGTTTTTTCATTGTGGTGGGAAAAAACAAAAAATCGTTATTTCAGATCAACCCAAAACAAAACATTTTTTTGGAACCAATTATTTGCCCAGCCCTATCTAAGGCCAATATTTGCCCATGCTGTCTGAGCTGACATTCTCCACTCAGGGGGGTCTCTGAGTTTGGAATAGCTGGCATTGTTGCAGGCCAGGATGAAGTTGCATTGGCAGAACTATTGTAGGGGCATCATATTGGAAAAGCAGGGACAGATCAATGATTGAGATACCTTTGCTGCGCTGTGTGAAATGGCTGGGATGAGAGTAGCTGGAAATATGCAGGTCAGGAATGAAGTGAGGGGAGATCTTTGCAGGCCAATAACGGGAATAAGAAGTTGCAGTTCAGTGCTGTGTGGTGGAAATTTGCTCAGCCCTCTGACTGGCAACTTCTTATCCTTCCTTCACCTTTGTGAGCAACAGAAAAAAAAACCACTGAATACACCCAATTTTCAATAACAAAACCAACACACTTATAATAAGCCTTGATCTTTAAAATATTGTTTCAGCTGTAAGATCTATCCCTGACGCTTTGGGTCTATTGGTATTCTCTGTTTCCTTGAGGTAAGATTGCTTGATGTTTTGGAATGCATTAGTGTTCATCTGAGATTTGGCAAAGACTTTACAGGAGGGAGATAGGATGGATTTTAAAAGGGACTTGTATCATTAGTTTCCACCAAGGCCTATTGTTCTCTCTCACACACACATTCTCCCTCTCTTCTTCTGCAACCCCCTCTCTGTTTGTCCCTTACCTCCCAATATCTCTGTCTTCCATGGCCCTTGCATATCAACCACAGGTGCAGTATTTAACTTTCTCCCTGAAGGGCAGTGATGTCTAGTGTGTTAAAACTTGCACATGCAGCTACAGTAGTTCAATCACAAGAGGAAGCACAAGGCCCAGCTCACGTTTCAGTTGTAGCTGCCTGCATGTCTGCTACTTAACCCATCAGAAGAAGTTGTGCTTCAATGTCCTATGAATTAACCCAAATTCAGGCAAACACAGCATGAGGTTATTCAGTCCAGATACTGGGCTCAAAAGGATTCATTTAGGAACAGATGCTTTCATAAGCAAAATGCATAACCTTGGAGTTCTTGGAGAAATATCAGCTCTTTCTCCTTAGCCAATAAAGGGTTTATTGTGTAGTGGCTTCTAGGACTTGCAACAGAACACTTCATATTAAATTCACCCAAGTCAGATATCTTCTCCCCCTCCTCCCTTGTTTACACCCAACCACTGGGCACTGGAAGTCAATGATCATTGACAATGTGACACACAGATCTACAGACCTAGCAAGTCTAATATCAGCTGAACTGACAGTACTGCATCCTGGGTATCATCACAGGAGATGCAAAAGTTCCAGCTGTCAATAGTTGTGCCCTTCCACTGACCTTTGAAAGACCAACCATGATTGCAGGAGCAGAAGAAATTAATCTTTGGAGTGCGGAGTTGCCTTATCCGTTAGACTCTCAGTCTCCTTTTCTAACACGCCGTTTGCTACATGTGGCCCACTAATTAGAAACCTTTTAGATGTGTTAAGCTTTAGCTGTTTGCTACATAAAGGAATTAGTAGGCAGGGTTTTTTTTTTCTGATAGAAACAAGAGATCTCACTTCTTCAATACCCAAAGGGCCAGATATTGGAAATTTCTCACCAGTTGCACAGTTCCCTTTTCCACTCTTGTTTGCAAGAGGCTCTTGAAATTTCTGCCATTGCTGGGGAAGACCGTTGGAATGTCACGTTTTTCTACTGTGAGCATCCAACACCATCCATGACCGTCTCATAGGGAGCTGTATTTGCAGCACAGGTCTGACAACCTCCAAAATATGTATCTGTAGCAAACTTCTGATAAGCTCAGAGGGACAGGGACTCAGTGTGATAGTGTGGGCTGAAGTGAGTAGCACTCCATAGACAGAGCTCGTGGGCTGGTAGAATAGTCATTAAGGTGTCAACATTGCTGACTGAAGTTAGAGAAGTTCTTTGTCCAGAATCTGGCCAACGCCAGGATCAAGGAATACAGAAAGAGGGTTTTAGAGCCACCTTTTCTTCCTTCCATCCTTATCTGCACTGGGCATGATGTTGTCACAGCTGAGAACCAAGTCCTATGTCTGATGTCCTTAGACACAGCTCACTTCTTTAGCCCGAGTCTGAGACAGCTGACAAGTGCCAATTAGTAGCATATGTGGACACTAGTCTGCTTAAAACCAGCCAGAGACTCATCCAATCACTTTTCATAGGCCACCCAAGAGGTATCTAGTAAGAGTATTTGGTTACTCTGGAACTGGACTGAAGTTGAAAGGGTGACCCAGAGGAGAAAGATCTCAATTCCCACTCCCAATGATCTGCACCATCCAGCTTCCCATAATGGATCCTGCAAGGTGCTGAGCACCCTCAACTCCCATTGACTTCCAGGATTAGGTTCTGGAAAAGCCATCAGGAACACAGATTTGGCCGTGGGAGAAAATGCAGAGCGAGAGAAAACTCCAAGAAACCTGCTGGAAATAAAATAAAAATAACAAACAACACGAGCTCTGTCTATGCAGCTGGTGATATTAATAAACCATGTCAGCTTCTCTTTCTCTCAAATTACAGTGTCACCAGGCACTTGGATGCAATAACAGCCTCTTTATGCGATACTGATGTATGCTGGGGTTAAAAATAATCCTTAATGGCAAGAACCATGCCTAAGCACCCTCTCCAAAATATGCCAGGCCTGAAACATTGCTACAGAGTGATGATGAGAACCTGGCTCGGCCCTTCAGTTTTTCTCGGAAAAGCTGCCACTATTGGTTAAATGGGCCACACAGTTTGTTGGTTGGGTCTTTAGCTTAAAAGAGGCAATATATCCCCGCCTTTCAGAATGGCTTGTTTCTTCATTAGAGGCCATTAAACCTGTCACTGTAGTTGTAGCAATATGAGACCCGTAACTAATGACTCCACCGGGCCCGCAGGAGCAACTGCGAAGATCTGTGTTTCAGCATTACCCCACCTGCTGCTAGTGGAGTGATTATCTTGTCAGTCAAGCACTTCCTTCTCTTAGGAGGAGATAGAGAGGCAGTTAAGTTATCCAGAGACTGTCTAAAATACATATTTTTGAAAGGGAACTGTGAGGTGATGGATTATGGGGAACTGCCAAAGCAGGCACTATGGCCATTAAAGCTGACGAAGCCCTGATTGCAGTTTTGCATAGAATAGGGGCACTTTTGAAGAGGTGTAATTTAAAGGCTCATTGCTTGCTTCCTACCTGGCATTGTGAGAGTAGGAAAAATGCTGGAGTCTAGTCTATTTGCAATCAGCTGTTTGTGTTCTACTATAGAATAGTCTACAAAACCTCATAAAATACTAGGTAATGTAAACGCTTGGCTTATTCTGAATTGCTTTGAAGTGATCAGCCAGTGACTGGAAAACTAGAGATGGAATTGATGGAACAGTCTCTGATATTTGCTTTATGTAACTCCCCTGAATTTGGAAGCCTGCATTTTGTTACACTCATTCCCTGGGAGAATTATCTGCTTTCTTATGCATTTCCCTCTGTCACTTATTCTCCACCTTGTGATGCCACTGCTGGTACGTGCATGCCTTTCACTGCAGAATCCCAATAAACCAAGGTCTGGATTAAGAGGATGAACATCACCTTCTGCCAGTATAAGATACAAGTTTCAACAAATAGTTTTCATTTCCATAACGTCTCTTGTTTCTGCCTCTGCTTTATTTCTGAGCAGCAAACTCAGATGCTGCAATTAGGACTGGCAGAGCATGGAGTTCATCTTCTTAATCTAGACCTGGGTTTTATTCAGATCCAGAGGGAGGGCTGAACAGCTGATTTTGGCTTCCTGAGTCTTCACATGCAAAGGCCAGTTGGAAATCCAACTTTATTTTAGCAAATCATTTTGTGGTAAGAATGGAAAATGTTTTTTCCCCTCTTGAAAATACAATTTCCTACCAGTTTTGTTGATGAGAATATTGTTCTGCACAGTTCTGGTTAAAGGGACGCACATCTTTTATTTTGACATCTGAGACAACTTCCCTATATCATTGCCAGACAACATCCCTTTGACTCTGCCTCCTTTCTTTATACTACAGGGATCAACTATGCCATTAGGTTCCATCCAGCTCCTTTCATCATGCCTTTGTTAATGTTGTTGTTTCATCGATCCTTGTTTGATTTCTTCTTCCACTGCTATTGTGCACTTGAAGTGGAAAGCTATACACCTTGTATAATGACCCCTGCTCCCGCTCCTCCCTCCCATACACACAGACACCATGGTCCTCCGCAGGGTAAAACATGGCACCCTTCAGCACCTAAATCACCATCCTCTACCATTTCAGTTAAAGGTGAAAATGTTTTATAGCAGGCTGTTAGAGTCACTGGGACCAGCCATTAGAAAGAGCCATTGCTGTAAGCCAGTGTATTTCACTTGCATGTGCACAGTAGTAATGCTGCCATGGAAACTGTGTCAGGCAAGTCTAAAACCAAAACCCCTGAACTGACCGATCCTACCTTTTGGGAATGTTTGGCATCTGCTTTTGGAGATTTCCAAAACTGAGGAAACTCCTGTAGTCCTGACCCAGTATTCACGGGGCTCAGTACAAAGCCTCAGATGGATTCTCTAGGGATGGCGACTCTTTTCTTTGGTTATTCCAAATTCCTGACCAGGAATCTGGAGGGGATGCCACAAGAGCTTTACACAGTGGTGTACCGTGGGTCTCCAGCGTCAGGGGGCCAATGCTTGCATTTGCGTCCCTCCAGGCCTCACATACCCCCCACGAAGGGCCTTCTGCATCCCGCACCCCCTGCGCGTTGTGACGGACTGGGCCAGCACCCCTGCCCCAGGCCAGTGTCCGAGAACCTGGTCCCCTTCTGCTCCTCCCCCCACGACAGCCCCCCCCCACTTCGGCATAAAGAGTGTACCATTCCTGGCACCAGTCTTAGCACAGACATCTAGATTGCTTGGGCCACAGAGTCTGAATTCCCCTTTTACACCTAGAGGTGACTATTCCAAGTTAATATTGAGAGGCCATGGCATGGGGCTCAACAGGGAATCTTGTCCTGTCACAGCCTTTGCTGTACCTATCTTGTGAATACAAAGAGGCTTTCTGTTTCCAGGCATGTCAATCCGGCACCTTCCGCAAGCAAGAAATTCACAAACAATCATAAAGGAAAGGGGCAAAAAAGACTTTTTGCCTGAAGTGGTGGGTTTTCTTTTGCTCTGAGCTTTGGACCTTTCGGACATTGCAGGAGGTGACTGACTTTCATATAGCAAGAGATGCAGAATACATGTATTTTAAGGGAAAAATGAAGAGAAAAAAATCTAAAAATACACCATGGCTAGGATCACAGGAGTCCCACAGAGGCAGAACGGAACACGCATCTAAGGAGATTACTTGAAGGAGACAGGGGAAAAAAAGGAAAAATAAAAGTAATTTTATATGGAGGAAAATCTTTCTTACTTTAAAACAATCTGAAAGGCCAGGAAACGTAGAGAAAACTAGGCAATTTCACAGCAATTCCTGTGGGAGATAGCTGTTTTCCTGAGTCTCCTAATTAATTATACATGCTATTGAAGAGATGTAACACAGCTTCAAATAATAATAATAATAAAAAATTAAAATAAAAAAGAGAGAGAGAGGGGGAAGAAAAAATGGTTTTGTTAATCCAAGTTAGAGCTAATTTCACTTTAATCAGAAGCTAACAGGAAAATGGTAAGCTCTGGCACTTGTCACAGTTAGCAGATATGTCCCCACTGTCCAACTGATAAAACGTTTCACTGCTGACCTTCATGGAGAGGAGAACACTTCCGTAGAAACCACCAAAGCGCAGTTTCAACAGATCCCAGTATTTATTACAAACTATTCCATGGCCATTGCACCTTAAGCCTGAACAAATGGGGTTTGTGTGTCTAAGTCCTCTTATGCACATTATCTTTTTTTACCAGAAGGGGGAATATTTAGCCAGCAAGCTCTGCAAAGACCAACTCCCAGAGGGTTCCAAAGGTTGACTTTTGACTCATCTTGTAGGAATGTTTATGGGCCAGATCTCAGTTGGTGGAGACAGTGGTAACTCCATTTAAGCCTCACTGACTTAGACCGTATAGCCTGAACTCCTTTATTTATTAACATCACAGATACCATACAAATAGTGCAAGCTTCCGTGTTCCGTCAATGCACCTCCACTTGGCTGATTCCGGAGATGGGGGGGGAGGGTTGATTTTAATAGACCATTCAGAGCTTGATCCAAAATCCACTGAAAACATGGACAGACTCCACTGTCTTCAGTGGGCTCCAGATCAGACTTTCAGGGCTTGGATTCTCTGATGACATCTGCTGACAAAGAGGCCAGTTAGTGCCAATTGTAATAGTAGATTCTGGGATATGGAAACTCCTCTAAGAGGAAATAGGCTTGAGACAATCAGTTAACTTCAAATAGCTCAAACAGCCATCTGAGGCTAAAAACTTAGGCTGGATTAGGATCAGTGGCCCTAAAAAAAAAGCTCAGTATAACATTCCCAAGCTCCTGAGCCTACAAGTCTTCAGAATTTGTTTTCACCAATCCATATGTCTATGTATATCACTGTAACATTCACAGACATACACCAGCACAGAAAAGGCTCATACGGTGACAGCTCAAATCATGTTGCACTATATCTATGTTGCACTATATCTATGGCTATTGAAATATTCTACTCTGTTAAACAGGTACTGGAGGGGTGGATCAACATGGTGTGGCTAAGCCCAATTCATCTTCTTCAGATATTAACAATACCACTGTGTTTTAACATTCTTGGAAGTACCACTTAAATTGTCTCGGCTACCGTTGCTAAGCAAAACCTTCTAGGATTAAATTTATTGTCCTAATAAATAGATCTGAATTTGGGTCTTTCACCCTGGATGATATATCCTATCTTCCCCAGACCACATTCCTGGTGATGTCTCCACGGTGAATGTCATAGTTCATTCCATATCCCCAGTGCAAGCCAACCTCCTTCCTTCTCCTACAGGAGTGTCTCTCTAAGCTAACCCTTTCCCTCTTTTGCTGAAGTATTTCTCCCATCAGTGAGGCACAAGGTGGGACTGGATGACAGAGGATGGATTGCTCAATAATTGTCCTGTTCAGTTCATTCCCTCTGAAGCACTGACATCAGCCACTGTTAGAAGATGGGATATTGGGCTAAAATGACTATTGGTCGGACCCATTATAGCCATTCTTATGTTCTTACGCACATTCAGCTGAATGGATTATTCTGTGACTGGGAACTTACAGCTTTTTAAAACACATCGCACTTTTCTCTTCATTGTCTTTTGGGGGTTGGACTGGATGACTTCCTGAGGTCCCTTCCAACCCTAATCGTCTATGATTTCATGATTTTGTTCATTCAGTGATTGTGGGTGTATTGCCAATAAAGTCTATAGGATGGATTCTGTCTGCCTTCCTTCTGCGATGCATAAACTGGGAACGCCAGTTGTGACATATCACACCCATTCATATGTACAAGGGCTTGCATGGAAAATGTCTAACAAGGGTTATTTATTTTCCTGCCAACTCTCCTGCTGAGTGAACGATTGGCATTCATTTTATCAATGGAAGCCACAGTGCGTTCCCTACAGTTCCCCATCAGTCCAAGCTCTAACATGCACTGCAGGACATGCCTGTTGAGTCACACTGTACATGGCATGGTATATTTTTAACTAAAGGAAGACAAAGAAAATAAGCCCATTGCATTATATCTAAATAGTAATGTTCTCCTGTCTTGTTTCCTCCAGCAAAGCAATACACCTGTCACTTACAGGGCTGTAGAAGCAGCACTTAGAAGCAGTAAAAGATTGTACGGAACAAGAGGGAAGAATGGATGTACAGCCACAAAGAAGAACCCAAGGCAACTCAGTGACTGAAATGAGAAGCTTTGGAGGTTAATGGAGGAGAGGACAAAAATCAGTCTCAAGGTGGGGAACCTCAGGGCTCCTTTAAGGAGACAAGGGTCAATCTTTACAAAGACTGAAAGACAGAAAAAGCAACTGGTGACAGGAACCAAACAAGGACTATGGGAAATAGAGTGAAGAGAAGCCCAAGGAATGGCATCACCAAAGGCCAGATTCTGATGCCTTTCCTCAGGTTATTTAGTACCTGAGTGCACCAGTTATGCCAGCGGAGTTACTGAGACCCTTAGTGGGAGAAGGTCCTATTCAACAAGAGTAATGGCATCCAAATCTGGTCCTAAGTCAGGTGCCTGAGATCCACAATTCTAAGCTGTGTGTTCATTGTTGATTCCTGTAACGCACTCTACAACTGCAAATAATTCTGGGAGGGGGGGAGCAGGAGCAGGGGATGGAGCAATCAGGATCCATCCCTGCTGCATACATACAGAAGAACTATTTTTGTTTTGCTTTGACAACTGGGCTTTTCATGCCTAGAACAACAACAACAAAGAGTATAAGATACATTTGATTTTTACAAATTCTAATTCATTTTAGGAATGATCCAATGGAACACAGACTCGTTCAATTGGCAGAGGACATCTCCTACCTTCCCCTACTGCAGTTGGCTGGACTATGTAGTGGGGCATATACTCCTACTCCTTGAATTGGGGCAGCTCCTTTAGTGTAAGCTCTGCTGCCACTTACTCAATCAGGCTGTGCTCATTGGTCCCTCCTCCTGCATCATGGCAGGAACTGTAGTAGAGCATCTACCCCCTCCAACTGCATCAAGGAGCTCAAAGGAGGTACATAGGTCCCCATTGTTGCTGGCGGTAACAGCACTAAGAAAGTTTCAGAAAAAGTCTAATGTAGATACAGCCTGCGGGGTTCCTTTATATAGCAACCTGAGAAATTGCAAGGTTGTTTTTTTCTTTTTCCCTGGGTGCCACTGGGTTTCGCTGCCGGCCAGTCAGAAACATTATCTGCTGTGTCAGTGAGCAAATTTCCCTCAGGCCTATGCAAGCCTGCTTGTGCAACCCTCCTACCCTGCCAATCCCACCAATTCAAGGACTTACACCTATCTTAGTTTGCACGTGATGCTGAGGACAGGTCAATCAGAACAGGAAAGGAGTCTGTCAGCCTAGATGGAAAATGTGGGGTGGGGTGTTGTTGCAAAACTGAAATATCAATGTAACAAAAATCCTGCACTTTTAAGGGCCAAACACAAATACAACTGAGCTTCCCTCAGCGAAAATCAGTGTATAAAGTGGGGGTGGCTTCAACCGAGGATAAAGTGAAAGTGTGAAACTTTAGCTTACTCCAAACAAGATCTGAAAAACAAGCCATTCCCGTTCTTGCCTACAGCACTTCCCTCTTCTAACGCGTGTTGGGGGAGCTCTAGAATTAACTAACATCCCACAGCTGGCCCAGACCTATATATTCATAGCAAGCTCCTTCCTTATTCCGAATGGAGAAGATTTAACCCTGGCTTACTGAACAAGGTCCCCATACCCTGTCATACTGACCCACTGAATCCCAACTTGGGCGTACACCCTTAAAAACCTGCTTGACACACACCAGCTTAACTCACCCCCTTTTTCACCTTCATTTCTGAGCTTGGCCAATTTTGTTCCCGAACCATCCCTCATGGTTCAGAACATGTCACAAGGGTTTGTTGCTTTTGCTGCCAGTGCATGCAAGCATTAGCTCTTGCATCCATGGGTTAGCTGACTGCCTGACAGCTGCGTCTTGATTCTCATCTCCTCAAATGCGCACTGCAAAAGCTCCATACCTGATAACGTGCAATACCGCAATAAGTGAGATCTTCAAACACTGGCCCATTTAGCAGTGGCTCTGTGATGTGGATGATCATCCATCGGGAGATTGGACTGAGTTCTCCATTTCCCCATGCTACTCTGTGCCTGGGCTGATTCCGTAACCGTAAGGCTTTGGGATCAGGGGGAGAGAAAGGATCTCTTTGGAATATCCACTGTGCAGGGGCCTCTCTAGCTCACACACAGCTGTTGTAAGTACTTTGTGCCAACCACGAGTCCAGTCATCAGCACAGTAGTCTGAGGGATCCTGGCCAAAATACATTGTCCCATAGTTACCCTCTGCTTCCCAGAGCCCAAGAGAAGCAGAGCATAAGTCAGAGCAGGCCTGAGGTTATTCTGATGCTAGGGGCTAAGTAGGGACCCAGCTGCCTTAGGATTCAGGGAATGCAAAGGTAGCTTAAAGCCACTTTTACTCCCCCCTGTCCTGCTCCACTCCTGCACCTCACGCAAAGGCAAAGTAACTGAGATTTGGGCCCCCGGTGACCAAGAAGTTGTCAGAACTGGGAACAGCTCTTCTAGCAGCAGCAGATAAAAGCTGGGTGTGTGCACTCAGCACATCCCCTTGTTTTATGTTCCTTTTTCAGTTCACTGAAGCAAAAAAGCATCAGGGACATGAGATGCAGACACATTTGGATCATTCTGTTCCATATTTCTCTCACTGTCTGACAAGTGAGACACTACTTCTTAAAATGGATTTTCTATTTATCAGCCCAGCTCCCTCTTTCACATTAGGTTTTGCAAATACCACAATGTAAGTGGTTAGTGTATTGTGAAGCCCTGGCAAATGCTCCAATAAAAGTGTCTCCAAATTCTATAGAAGAAAGGAAGAAAAAAAGAAAAGCAATACCTTGTACACATTTGTCAAACTATGCCCGTAGAGTGGCTAACTTCCTCCTGAGAAGTAACTAGACACTATTCAGAAGACACTTGAGCCTATGACAGTCAGCTGGAAAGCGATGCTGCTAACATGTCTTAGGCATGGAATTTTAGACTGTGGTCCTGTCAGATACGAGAAGAAGGGCTGAGCCTGGTCAGTCCTGGGATGGGAGACTGCCAAGGGAAACTTGCAATGGTACAAGAAGTGGGGTTAGAAGCATGCCTCCTGCTGAGTAAGAATCGAGCCAGTCCTCTAGCATCATGGAGTGAGGTTTGAACTAATCCTCTAGCATAGGGCTGATCAGGCCTAAAACTGATATACTGACCTGTTGTGGCATTAAAGATCTCAAAGTTCTGGTTTCTAGGGGTTTACCAGATACCATGTCCAAATTCCAATTTGAGTAACCATATCCTGCCTAGCCGAATTCCCACTGCATTTTCAACTGGATCACTTTATGTCTCACTGCTTCTCATCAAAAGTTGGTCTGTAGTGTTGCTGTGCACTGTTAGGCAGCTGATATGTTCTACCCCAGAGGTGGCTGCACTGATTTTCAGTGATGAATGCAATGATTAATTTTATATATATGGAGTAGAGGATGTAAAGATGTTGTGGTTATAAAGGCCTAGTCCACAGGAGAGATGTGACAATTTTACTAAACAGACTGGAACTCATTTTTGTATCATTCCTGTTTTGCTTTTAAAGCTATGTCAGAATGGCAGCTGGACATAGCCATAAGAGAGAGAGATTGATGTGCAAAGGGGAAGTGAAATGGTTAAAGGTGCATGGAAATTCATCACAAGTTATCTGCATTCATCTGCAAGTTATCACATGGACATCACCTCCACATAGATGTGTACACACTCTCTATATAACTGTATATGAATGTCTATCAAACTAACCATTTCTCTTTATGTATATACACACACATGCACACAGCATTTTAAAGCGATATTAGTACTTGTAAAAAATCAGCGGATTAATAAACCTGATATGAAAGCCTTGCCCTGCTGAAATCAATGGCAAAACTACCACTGACTTCACTGGGGCCAGAATTTCGCCCCAGAAGTCTGAACTATTTTCTTTCAGTTCCAGGTAAAGTACAGACAGTGAAAATGAAGTTTTAATGTAACCTCTGCAAAGAAGCCTCAACCTTCTTGATGACTAACGCTCAAGGAATGAGAGGGGGGTTTAGTCTCCATGGTACATTCAGTCATGGATCTCTCTGTGAAAAAGCCTTACAATAACACTAGTCCAAACCTGTTAGTAACCTGCAAATCTCTCTGAAAATGACAAACAGAATATTTTATGCCATTGGGTTTTCCTATTTATCTTTATTTTTAACTGGACTTCATTTAAATCCCTTGCAGCCAGAAAAAAGGTTGCAAAATACAGTTTGATACACAAAGGTGATAAAGTTATGGAGCTCCATCCTGAAAATACATTAGTCACTTGAAAGGATTCGCATGTGTAAATAAATGCAGGACTGGATCTATCACAACTTTCTTCAGATATAGCTAGACAAGAATTCTGCTGTCAAATTCATAGGTACAACTCCATTCATCTTAATGGGAGTTACACCCAAAAAACTGCAAGAAGAATTCAGCCCCTAGCCCTGACTCGACAACAGAGAAAAGGGGGAAATAAAGGTCCATGTAAAATAAAATAAACCATACGTTTGCAGAGACCATTTCACCTATTAAAAACCTAAACATAAATAAAATCAATCAGTTTAATGTAAAGTTAGACCATCCTTATCTCAATCAGTCATGTGCACAATGAATTTTACAGTGCCTACGTATACTTAAAATCAATAACTACGGCAAGAAAATAAAGGAAGAATTTTGGACTTTTTGAGGTGTAGTCCCCTTTTTTCTCAGCAAGAGGTTTGCCGACAAGGGTGTTGACTCATTTAGTAGAGATGGAAGCAACTGTGGTGGGAGATACTGTGATGCGGACACCAATCTAGGAACTGGATTGACATAGAACAGTACCATTCACATAGCTCACGCATCAGCAATGAGATGACAAATATTATCAATAAATCCCCACGTAGAATGGATCAGAACATGTCACCTTTAACATGAAAACCTCAAACCAATCTCTGTTCCCTTCTGCAGAGATCAGATAGCAATGGCAGATTGTACAATCAGCCATTAAATATACAAAACAATATACAAAGGCATTGAGCTATTATAATTAAATAACATGTGTATTTTCGATTTGTCAAAGGGGAGAGAGATGGCTTCCCAGGCTATCGTCACTTCCCTCCCAATGACATACATTTCTATTCCAAGGAGAGAGTGAATGAGAAAAAAGAGGCAGATGCATTGTTCAGCCTTGTGTTTCCATAATGTCCACTGATACTTCACCCCATCTGTGTTTTTTTCACTGCATTTAGAAAGTCATTGAAAAATGTTAATGGTCTAGTGGTAAAGCAGTGTTTGGGAATGATGAATGAGCTGACGGCGGATTGAGGGTGTGCAGCTAATGATTTCCTACAAGTGCTGATTAAACATCGTCCTTCCCTCGCTCGCCATCTAATTCTCCCCACTGCTGATTTATGGGGAAAACCACCATGCATGGTGCCTGCAATTTTATTAGCCACTAGCAATTTAGCAGAGCAAGAAGCTTCTTCCTGGCTCCTAATTTTTTTCTAATGAAGAAAAGAAAAAGAAGCAAAAAAATTGTTAAATTGTCTTTGTTTAAATACATAATAATAATAAGTACTTGGGACTAAATCAAAACAGCCTAATTCAAATACCAAACAGGGGGAGGGAACCATGCTCATCACTCAGGATCCTCTTTATGATGAGAGAATCATTACTTCATAGAAATCATTATCCTTTTCCAGGCACAGGAGAAGACGAGCACAAGTTCCTATAAGTGGAAACTGTCTGGTGCTATTTCAGTATGTTTAAAAATAGCCCAACACCTCATTTTTTCCTAAGGCTGTGGCGCCTGCCACTAGCCCCTTTCCAGTAAAAGTTACAGGTTTCAAGACAACTCTTAAAAATTAGGACAAAGGGTCTGGGAGCTTTTGCCCTTTTTTTTTTTATTTAATGAGTTTTACAAAGTCAGGCCCCAATTCTGCAAAGGGAAATGTGTGGATATAACCTTGCACCACGCAGAGCCCTGCTCAAGTCAGCCGGGGTCTATACGGGAGCAGGAGTCCAGCAGTATGATTCCTTTTGAGGGACTGGACCATGGATATGTGTAATTACCCTAATACTAATTATCCTAATACTTTTGGAAACCATCTCAGCCTCATCAATCCATGAGGTCACTGGGACAAGCTTCAGTCAAAGGTGCAAGGCAGATTCCAAAAGGTTTCCTTGAAATGAACTTTGGTCGTAGAATGACATAGGCCTGCTGGTTCAATATGCGGAGCTGGAACCTAGCAGTCGAATAAATCTTTCTGCCAAAGTGGTCAAGCTTCTTCATGTCCTTGTTCTTGGGGGCTGAGTTTGACTGACCATTCCTGTCTCTTTCGTTGGTGGCTGACACCACCAATTACCCTGGGGACGGGTGAGAGTACAGGCACATAATATTTTTTAATCGGCCTTTTTAGATGTAGGGGCAGAGAGGAAGGGGATTGCAGTAAGGCTTTGACAAATTTAACAACTCCCTCATGGATGGGAAGGGCCACTCTAAAATGGGCTGTGGCTGCCAAAATGTCAAAGAGTGCATCAGCAGTGGTTCCTCAGCTCCTCTACCGCCAAGCCCAAATCCGTAGCTCCTGCTGCACTCTAAAGTTGTCCTGCGGGACCGTGGCAAAAGGGCCCGCTAATGTCTCATCAGGCAATGAGGAGGAGGAGGCAGGTAAGGATGGAGTGAGCGACTTTCTTCTGCAGCTGGGGTAGCCTCTTCCAGAGGTACTGCTGGAGCCCCTGCAGCTTGGTCTGGCTCCTTATCCAAGTCTGGGGGTGGGCGCAACACTGTCGCCGAGCGTCTCTCAGATGTTCCTGAGATCAACTGTTGCACCTGCAACAGGAGGGAATCTCCAAAGGTTCCAGAACTGCCCTGGTCCAGGCCATTGTGTCAGTGGTCACTAGCCCAGTGGTAAGTATGGGAGGAAACCTGCAGCGGTGGCTGGGTTCACTTGACCCCTGGGTAAAGAGATCTCCTCCCCCTCTGAATCCAAGGTGTCCTCTTCTTGGGACCATGGTAATGCTGACCTCGTCTTGACCTCTTTAGTGCACTGGTGGATAGGGTGTCTTGGTACCAGGGAGCAGTGCCAGGACTCTGTCGATCTGTGCCAAGCATCTGGGGATTGACGATGGTACTCCAGCGACCAGTAGAGGTGCTCCAGAGACCTTCACCATGATTCCAGGGATCGGTGCCAGGACCCTGGCAACCTGCATTAAGGCTCCGGGAATCGGTACCAAGCATCCAGGGATTGATACCAGGAGTTCGGATATCAGGGGCGGTGCTCTGGGGACTGGTAATGGAGTCCTGGCGATCACTGCTGGGGTGTTGGTGACCGACGAGCGGTTAGGGATCTGTGAGCAGCTCCCATTGTGGGCTTGTCCCTGGACAAACACTTGGCCGGCTGCCCCAGCACGAGGCCTCAGCATGGAGGTCTCTCCTCTTGAGGAATGGGCTGCACAGGGAGCCAGGGCAAGTCCTTGACCACTCGAAAGGCCTTGGGTATGGATGGCACCGCAAGGTGCCAGGTCCTTCTACCGTTGCCAGGAGTCAGAGGCAGGTCCTGGGGAGGACTGGGAGCTCTGATGCGTGGGGCCGTAGCTGACCCAAGTTCTGGGAAAGATGAGCAGTCCAGCACAGGTCTCGACTCATCCCCCACTCTCTGTTTGTCTTTCACAGGGGCTGGGGAGCTCCCTCTTCCGGCGCGCAGCTTCTTGTGCCACTTCTTCAGCACCGGGGATGGTGACCGGTGCGGGTGGGGCTCTTCAAGTTGAAGCCAATGTGCTGGGTGCGGAGACCGAGCGGCCAAGCTCAGAGTCCGATCTAAGAGCAGACTCCATCAGGAGTGCTCTTAACCTGATGTCCTGTTCCTTTTTAGTGCAGAGTCTGAAGTTTCTTCAGATCCTGCACTTATCTCGAATGTGGGTCTCACCCAGGCACTTTAAGCAGCTCTGGTGAGGATCGTTTATGGACATGGGCTTCTTACATGAAGCTCAAGGTTTGAAGCCTGGGGACTGGGGCATGGCCTGTCCCCGGGGCTATGTCCCTGCGGGACTAACTAACTACTAACTATAACTAATTAACTAACAAACTGAATCTACAGATGAAACCACTAGAAGAAGGCTTGCTGAGGTAAGGGCATTCCAGCATCGTCATAGGCAATAAGAAGGAACTGAGGGGGGACTGCGGCGCCCTTTATACCGGTGCATGCATACGAGCGCCACTGCCAGAGGGCGCTAGACCTGGCCTTGTGGATACCAAATAAGGGAAAAATCTCCAGCACTGGTGCATGTGGTGCACACACCCCTGACATGGAGTGGACATGAGCAAGCACTCAAAGAAAAACAGTTCCTTACCCTGCAGTAATTATGGCTCTTGGAGATGTTGCAGTCAGAGTGGATCCCATTGTAGGTGTGCATGTGCCTCATGAGCATGAGCTCAGAATCTTTTCTGAATAGCAGAGTCTGTCGGAGCTATGCATACACCCTATGCCTCCTCGTGGTCCTGTGTGAGGGCATACAGGGTGAAGTGACTGCAACTTTCCCTCAGCTCCCTCACAGTTCAAAGCCTGTGTCTGCTGAGGGCTCCAAAAGCAGCAAAGGAGGGCAGCTCATGGGAGACACACGGATTACAATATCTTGAACATCCCTTACTGTAAGTCAAGTAACCATTCTTCTCTCTTCAAGCATGTGTCAGGGTGGATCCCACTGCAGGTGACTGCCAAGCAATAGCTTCTCAGGCTGGTGAGTATCAGATGCATCAGTTGAACAGAAATTGGAGTACTTGGCATCTGATCTAACAGGTAAGCCCAGGGCATAATGCTTGACTGTCGTGAATTGGTTGTTCCATGGAGCTGGCTTGTAGATTTCAATTATCGGCACATTTGAGAAGCAGGATAAGGCTTAGACTCTGGTGGAGTGAGCTTTGATAATCGGTGAGAAAGATATACCAGCCAGCTGATAACACAATGAAATACACTGTGTTATCCATTTGGATAGTCTTTGTGATTAAATAGTCTGACCTTTTGAGTAATCAGCTATAGCTATGAACAGATGGGGTGACAGTGTGAAATATTTAGCCCTGTCATTGTAATACCAAAGGGCTATGGATACATCTAGAGCACATAGCTGCTTCTTCTCCTGTATGGAATGTGGTTTTGAGAAGAACACAGGTCAATTAATAGATGGGTTTAAGTGGATCTCCAAAACCAACTTGGGGATGAACCTCGAATGAAGTCTCTGTACCATGCTGTCCATAAGTTTAAAGAGGACGATTTTGAGGTCCCATGCCAGAGCAGATTATCTGGCCAGTGGGGAGGTATGCATTAGGCCCTTAAGAAAGTTGGATACCATCAGATGAGAGAGAACTGTGAGTGACTGTATTGGCAGATGTTATGTCAATATTGCTGCCAAGTAGACTTTAACTGAGCTATCAGAAAGGATAGAGTGTTTCAACTCTAGCAAATACTCCAGGATCTTTGGTACCAGACCTGCATCAGGTCTAGGCCATATTGGGCTGCCCATGTCGAGAACCATTTCCATTTGGTGGAGTAGGTTTTTCTGGCAGAATTTTTCCTATTCTGTGTCAGGATTTTTTGAACGTGTAAATAGTTCCTTTCCATGGTGCTTAACCAGCCAGGATTCATGTCATCAAGTGCAGGGACTTTGGGTCTGGATGGAAAACTTGAGACTGATCTTGTAACTGTGGGTCTGGGAACCTGACAGGTAGTTGTGTGGCCATCTCTGACAAATATGTCAGGTAGAAGTGCCTTCAACGGTAGAAAGTCGATGCTACTGGCTCCCGAGACCTCCTCCTCCTCTTTCTCATGGCATGTGGCTCAAAGCCCACTCCTAGGTATTTGGGAGGGTGGACCCCAGTAAAGCCAAGGAGCCCAGTGGTAGGGATACTGGGCAGGTTGTGGTTGGCCATCCCATTGGAAATCATGTACTGGTATTAGGCACAGAACATATACCGGACTCCCTTTAGGGCCCCTTGCTGACCTGAGGGGAGAGGGCTCTCTATCTCTTGGCTACTCCCTCTGTCCTGCATTGAGTAGTGATGATAAATACATCTCCTGGAACAGTGATGCTGTTGCACGCAGCCCAGTGTTAGAGGTGTCGGGTGCCAATCCCAGTCTTGGTGCTGAAGTGAGAGGAAATGGTGTTTCCCTTATCAATGTGTATCTTGGTAGAAGGACAGCCTCATTTATTGCTGCCATTGCTGGTACCACAGCATGGATCTCACCGTCAAAGTTGGTACTGGCTCTGCCTTCTTTTGCACTCTTTTTACAGTTGGTGCTTTGTCCTCAACCTTCAGTGTTAACAGGGACTTGGATAGCTTGTCTCTGGAGGAGTACTTTGCGTTGGCTTTGTGAGACGATCCGGCAAAATGCTCAGAGCTATGCTTATGTTTGGTGTGGTTCACCTGGCTGTGCCTTTTGAAATAAAAGGTATAGGGTCCAGCTGGCTAACCTGTGACTTGTGCTGATTTTGGGAATCTGAAGTTGCTGATGCTAAGGCAGTCAGCAAAGAAGATCCTGGTGCTGGGGCCAATGCTGGGGCCTTTTCAATGTCCTTTTCTCCCCATTTGAACTTGGGGTATGGTGCCTGCTTGCTGGAGCACTTGCTGGGAATAGCCTTCTTGAGGCCAGCTCAGCAGTTCCCAGGATTGGATGCAATTTTCATGGATTGCTCAATTAAATGCAATTTGAGACTCAGGTCTCTGGATTTTTGGGTGTGAGGTGAGAGAGAGAGACAAAGTTAGCATTTGTCAATGATACGTCTTTCCTTGAGGCTCCAAAGACATCTGTTATGACTGCAGGGGCACAAGGCCATTGCATGATGGGCAGGATATAAATACCATTGGTTTGGAACCTGCCGTGATGCTGGCGGCACAGAACACCTCACCCTGCTGTACTGCAGGATGTCTGGGCGTGTGCTCCAAATTAGGGTGGGGTTTTTTTTAGCGTCCATTTAAATAGAAAGATGTTTACAGGAAACAATTTTTCAAAGACACTGGCAAACACTGAGCTAGGAGTCTAAGAATGAGTAGCGTGACAAACACTGTCCAGTTTCCATCTTGCTGCTGTGGGCAGTAAGAGGGAACTGAAGGAAGACCGTGGCTGCTCTGGTCTCAGTGCCCGTGCACAGGAGCATGAGGAGACACAGGGAGCGTGCAAAGCCACAATGGGCTCAGCAATTCAGAAAAGATTCCAAGCCAGCACACCTGAGGGCCATGTGCATCCAGCCCGGGATCCACACTGACACCTACATAAAGTAGAACAGATTTTTTTGAGCATTCAGTGTATGACACACAAAGAACACCTTGAAATCAGAAACCTGTCATTGCATTTCTGTAACATAAAGAATAATCCATTTCGAGCTTTACATACACATAATTCTGCAAGGGGCACTAATGGTCTCTGCTAGACCTGGGCACAAATTAAACAGTTCTTCTGGTCTTGATGGTCCCTCCAGAGTGCCTTCTTTCTTTTCAGACTGCAGGTCTGCCAGGAAAGAGCCATGTCTGCCTTTGTATTGGTGCAACAACCAACACAATGGGGCCCTGATCCTCACTGGGGCTTTTGGTGCTATTGCAACCTATATAATAAATAACAATAGCAATGGGCCAGATCTTCAGTTGGTATAAATTGATATAACTTCATTGACTCCTATAACTACACTGATTTACACCAACTGAGGATCTAGGCCAATAATTCTACATGATCCAGCTCTAATTTCGAGCTGGAATTGCAGCTTAGATAAGAGTTGCTGGAGGAGACCAGTGTCAAAACCAAGGGCAGAATTTCTTTGATTTCCCACCTGAGATATAGTGAATGTTTCTATTTTAATTTTAAACAGGGACAGAACAAAGCTAGCCTAGCCTTTCTCTCCAGTAACAACAGCCAAAAGCATTAGATCGTCCCTCCCCAGCTTTAATTTTTCCTTCTTCTTCTTCCCCCGTTTTTAATCCTTCCATGAAACAGATACCAACATCAGTGTTCATCATTCTGCAGAAATATTTCCTGTCTGCTCTTTTTCTTCCCCAGACAGATATATGCAATTTCCCATGCCATCATTTTGGAATGAAAAGCTTTTGATAAATCTCAAGTTGCAAAGTTGTCCATCCCCCTCTTTCTCTCTGGCTCGTGCCTTTGGAATGTGCTACAGAGAAATGAAATCCAAAGAGGAGAGGGGAGACAGAGGCAGTGTGTGATTTGAACAATGAAATGGACAGAGCTGGATTTCTCTAGAGCTCAGAAATTCATGTTGACCAAAAGGTCACCACTGCATACAAAGAAAATAAAAAAAAAAATTTAAGAGGAAGGGAATCAAGCAACCACTTTGACCAGGGACACTAACACCATTAGGAGTCATTCAACTGAACATTAATATGGAAATAAAATGTGCTAAAATGTTTTATATTAAAAGAATCAATGATATATTCAATGGTGCAATTAATTCAAGGAATGGATGTTTATATTTCTAGTGATGTGTCTCATTCTATATGGACATAGCATCCATACCTAGGAGGCCCTGATCCTAACTGGGACCACTATGCCAATAATAACAATAATAATAATAATAGTGGATGTTTGAACAACTGCAAATCATGTATGTTTATGTGGCTTAATTAGTAGCTCTCCCACTCTGCGTCAGAAGACTGTGTGTACAAGATTAATGCTGGGATTTAGCTTCATGGAACAGCATCATCAGTCCAATCCTACTGCCTCTGAAATCAACAGCAGAACTCATGTTGAATTCAGTGAAGGCAGGATGCAGCATAAGAAAGTAATGCTTCATTGTTAATATTTCTTTGGGCAACATTAAGTGGTCCCATTTGCCCCATTGCTGTGAATGTGAAATTCAAGATCTACCATCCGTACTGAAGAGGATATAGACAAACCTAGAGTCCTGGAAAAATTCTGTCAGTAAAACAGGTTTTAATGTTTAGGTGGAGTGGCACAAGCACCACCACCTAATTAATTTAAAAATGGACTGGACAAATCACTAGAAAGCAATCCTGCATCAACAGAGGCTATGGACAAGGTAACCTAAAAGGTCTTGATTCTTGTCCATTTATGAGTTTGAGATTGTCAAAGCCAATGTGTGAGTCGCAGGTGAGTTTGTCTAGGTATCCAAGGTATCCCTTGTATCTACTTCATTATCATGTCAAGTGCCTTGAGATCTCTCAGCACAGCATACCAGGACCCAGACGGCTGAGAAATGACAAATGAACACTAGTTTACATTTACAACTACTGTCTTATTAGAACACATTTCAAATATGTCTGTTTTGCTTCATCACTCCAGCATGCAACACACAGACTGTCAACACTGGTTCAAACCAGACTGCTAAATTGTAAAACTGAAAACCTGGAGTGGTAGAGAATACAAACGTTAATTGAGCTGAAATCAAGTACAATAGGTTCTGTGTAAACCATGGACTAGATTTATAATCACAATAACTGCATCATTACATCGGAGCATTTAGGACACTACATACATTCTAGTTGGTTTAATGAGAAATACTGAGCTACAACTTTACTAAGACTTGTGATTCCATCTCAGTAAACAGAAGATGCATTCAAACATTCAGTATTGTTTAGGTTTGGAGACCTAGGGTAAACTGAAAAATGGTCTTAGAATATCATGGATCACAAAATCCTTCTTCAGCCAACATTTCAATAAGGAACTGCAATTACACTGATTATTACACCATGGCTTTTTCATGACAAGTCGGCAGTAATTCTACCATTCTCAGAGGTAACTGTCGACCATTGATTTACATGTATTGGGTATTCATTAAAGGCTGGCAATTTTCTGAAGAATAAGACAATCTGGTTAGGTTTGAGGGGCGTTGACAGCTGTGTAGGGAGCCCATGACTGGAATAGTAGAGGTGCTGCAAGTCAGCAATGTGGTGCACTGAGAACTCTACAGCAAAAGATCTCAACATATCTCCTTACACTCTGCCTTAGTCCAGATAGTGGTATTAGCCTTTCTGTTCTAGGAAAGGCAGATTCTACACATTCAAATGTTTCATATATACCCATCTACGTTTACACATTACAGGGATGTAACTGAAACAGATTTTTCTTCTCCCAAAACACCAAGTGGCCCATCTTTCTATTTTATTAAAATCCAGAGCAGCTAGTCTTTGATCATGTGGCTTTTGAAACAGGAGCTGTTTAAAGTTTCAGATCAGCTTTGTACGGTGCCAGACGAGCTTACAATGATGAAGCTGATGCTCAGAGGGACAGCACCCTCTGCTGCTCATTTCATGGAAGGGAGAGGATGGACTGACCCTTCACTGACAGTGTGCTCAACACCTGGGTATGTTCTGGATTAAGTATGCAGGGTTTTGGCCATGACACTCTTGGTAGTGTTAAATCTCCACAAGCTCCTCAGACACTGCACCAATGTGTGGCCCATATTGTAACAGACTTGGAAATTGTGTGTGTGAGAGAGAAAAGGGTGGGAGTGGAGAGCCACTGAAAATCCTCATCTGTTTCAAGAAAGAGGAGGAAAACCAGATGGATAATAAGGAATTTTTCCTTTGATAATTCATGTGCAAACTGTGTGTCTTTTCCTACCTGGGTATCTGGAACCCTTTTCACTACCATAAGTACACCCTTTGCCGCCTGCTGCCTAAGGTATACAAATAACTGTCTGGAGGGGCTAGAGAGTCAGGGATTAGGAATGGAGCCTTTCACCTCTCGGTCACTAGTTCTAATCCAGCCCAGACAGGAGGTGGCTGCAAATAATTAAAAGTAATGCACAGAGTGCTTTGCAGATATTACCTAATGTGTTCTCCTAGCAGTCCTATGAAGTCAGTCAGTAATTATTATCCCCATTTTACAGACAGAGAACCAATGCAAAAAAAGGCAAAAGGTCAACCTTTTCAAACTTAGGCACCCAAACCCATGCTTAGGCACCTTGAGAAGACTGCGAGAATTGCGGCTCTCGTCCATTGGAACTGGGGGACAGCTCAGCCCAATAACCCATTTTGTTTTTAAATTATTGCCATTTGGCGGTTTCAGAGCCATTCCTTGTGTACAGGAGGCCACACATAAAAAAACAGCACCCTTGTTGGCCATCTCATAGGAGAAGTCTGGAAGTCAGTGGACAACAGAGAATCAATTTTCTTCTAACCTGCAAAGTTGGCCTCTCCAGATCATGTTTCGAAGGGAGGAAGGTAGCATGGGGAAGCATGAGAGGTGGTGCTCTATAATGTCCCCTTCAAGGACAAGTGTGGTACTGCAGGTGCTTGCTATCTTGGTCTGCTAGGTTTGTCTACCTGCTTGGGGTAAGCTGTGCTGTAAACTGGGCATCAGTCTCTAAATAATCAAGTAGAAAAATAGCAACTCAGGATTTGGCTGTCTGTGCTTTAAACAAAGAGAAAAAAAACCCTTCAAATGCAAGTGTTTAGTTACACCACTTAAGGCAAAGCCCTGACCTGGGTCTCGGGTTCTGGGTTAGCCCTGAGGAGCTTCTCCTCTGTCCCATCTCACACAGATCTTCCCCCGAGCAAAAGCAAGCAAGCCTTCTTAACTGGCCTACTGGTTCTTGATTGGTCAGTATTCCATTCTGGCCCTTCCTCATCCTCAATACCATTCCAGAAATGTTCATATCTCTTTCCATTCATTTCAGGGTTAGATGGACTGCTGAAGACAAAACAATCTAACCCTGAAATTAACGAAAAGAGATATGAACATTTCTGGAATGATATTGAGGATGAGGATGCAGGAGAATCCAGCTGCCCAAATAAGGACTGGAACCTTATTGTGGTAGGTGCTGTACAAACACTCCCCTGAAGATTTACAATCTAAGAAAAAAAACCCCACTAAGGTTTACTTGACCCTCTGTTGGATGGATATAAGCAAGGGAAGTCCAGCACTGATTAAGAATGATGCAGCAGTTACAAGCTGGGAAACAAGATATTGCAAGGAAGTAGTGTTGGTGATTAGGAGAAGGCGCTCTCCACTGTGCACCTGTCCTCACTCAATGCCCTACATTGTGGTTGTCTCAGATAGGATGTAAAATAAAGGTCTTGGTGATCTTCTGCCCTTTTTTCAAGAATAAGACTTGTTAAATCTGGCATACTGGCTAAATTCCAGTTAAGATGATTATGTTTTGCCTATATAAAATCCCACTGTAGTTCCAACTGGGGTTATTCTTCCCTTCCCCTGTTAAAAACAACTTGATGTTGTTATTGCTGACGTAAAATGGTGGCTGGAGTCCACCCCAGAAGCATAGCATTTCAGCAGGGTGTGAGCAATCCCTTAGAATGCCTTGAGTAAAGCCCTGTGGGATTCTCTGTAATGAAAGGAGCTATATAAATCTCAGTTATTGCTATTATTACTTTCTCTTACATTATCCATAAACTAAATGGCTAGGTAAGTTGATTTTCAGGCTGCTTTTCATTATTCGCTGAACAAAGCTACCTGAAAGTTCCTGACTATTACTTATACGAAATTTAATTTGGTATCTAATAGACCTCAGCATCTAAAGCAGGCAGGACTCTATAATCAACATAAAGAGACTTGTATTTACTAGGTAGTGACTGGGGTATCTCATGGACACTGTGGTTTTCTGAACCTCTCAGACTATTTGTTTTAATTTTGTAAAGTTCCTAGAACTCATTTTAACACACAAACCTTGTCTTCCTCTGTAGTTTAAACTCCCTTGTCCAGATCCTGTGCCCCTTTCCATTTGCTTTGTATTCAAGGGGGAAATCCACTAGTAGCATCAGGTCATTATAGCATATCAATCACCTCTCTTGGAGCTCCCATGTGAAGGATGTGTTTGGCCATACTATCTCTATGCCTCTATAATCCTTGCCCATTGGTAGCTGGCACAAAGTTAAGCAGCCCTGAGACCACTCTACTTTACACCAGGAGCCAGTCTGATCCATTCCTCCATTGGACTTGTTTCTCAATCCCCCTCCTTGTTCCTTTTCTCAAAGCCTGACCTAAATGGGATATGAACCCCCATAAAACCCAAATCAAACTTTGGAACCCCAGGCGTTTGAGTGGGTTTAAACATGTTCTTCCATTTCTAGTGATGAGCAATACTTTAGGAGAGGAACTACGAGAGCAACGGTTCAGTTTCCTGAGGGCTGTAATACTTTGGTTTAATTCCAGTTGAGCGTGCTGTGAGGGTGCCTGGATTGTGCTTGGTGGCCAGTGATATATTACAGGTCAGATGAGATGATCTGATGATCCCTTCCTACCTAAAACTCTATGGCTCTATAACTCCAGGAAAGACCACATCTCCGTCATGTTTCTGGCCCTGTGATGGCCTCTGCGATATATTGCGGAAACATACTATAGAGCCACTGCATACAGTTGCTTGAGCCAGTTCAATGGGATTTTCCCAGTGTGGGATCAGATTACCAGGGAGTCAACACTTGGCTTCTGCCAGACCGTGGGTAGTCATCCTTTCCCAGCTGTTCCATGCCTGGCCTGCATGCTCTTTCTTTACAAGGTGACTTAAGGAAAGCACAGTCAGCTTTTCTTGCTAGTACCCTTGTTACGGGGGCTGGGACACTATCTGGTTCCTAGTGAACAAGAGTTTAACCTTCAGCACAGGTTCCCCTCCCCTGGCAGATATAATGAGGGGAAGGGCTAAGGGTTATTGCTGCAGAGAGAGTTTCCTTTTGGAAAGTCAGGCTCTTCATTCTTCACAGGACTTGTTTGAACCCCAAGCCAGGGAGTTTCCCTGTTTATCTTCTGGTCATTCACTGTACATTTGTCTAACCCCTCAGGGAAAGACCTGGCTGACTTTACTTGGCCTTTTCTGCTGAGTCATTCCACCGCCTTATAATCCTCCACAAGGTTTGTGAGCACATCATGGAAGTTAACAGATCCATGTGAATATCCTAGGAAGAATCCACTCTACCCACCCCCCGCCCCCCAGTGTGCTCACGCACTCTGGCAATGGTTGCCACAAGGGAGCATAAAGAGATAGCCAGGAAAATGGCAAGCCTTTTGTAGAAACCTATTTGAATGACTCAGGTTATGTCTACACCTGGAGTTGGGGGTGTGATTCCCAGTTCAGGGAGACATACTCCTGCTTGCTTTGATCAAGTTAGCATGCTAAAAATAGTGTAGCTACAGCAGCCTGGGCAGCGGGAAGGGCTAGCCCCCCTGAGTACATACCTGTCTGAGACCCTAGGCACACACTCCTGGTGGCTAGCCCCTTCCACTGCTCATGCTGCCATGGCTACATTCTACTTTTAGTGCAGTAACTCGATCAGAGCTAACACAGGTATGTCTTCTTGAGCTGAGAATCATACCCCCCTCCTCCTCCCAGCTCCAAGTGTAGACATATCCCTAATGTTGGACTGATCCTAAAAGGTTCGTTATACCCTGGGATTGTAGGGGTTTATAGCCTTTGTCATTAACTCTAACTGTGAAAGAAATATGCTGGCCCATGCTCACTCTGCAATGAGCTAGGCTAGAGTTCAATTACACACTTAGGTCAGGTAGTTATCTATTTATTGACTGAATAGCTAATGATCCAGCCCCTGCAAGTTCACTAATTAATTTTCATAATTAGCTTCTACCTCTTTAAAGTTTGCTTTACCTTTACAGCTATCCATCTCCCCAAAGAGTAATCAGGAGCTGACCATATCAAGCTTTCGAGGTACAGGGAGCTGTTTAAAAGCCTTATCTGGACTAACCAGCTGGAAACACAGACGCAATCAGAAACCTATAAACATTCCCCTTAATGTGGCACTAAATTGTGTGTTACTTCAACCTCTTTTGTCATGGAGGTGACCATAAACCTTTGTATGACAAAACACTGGAAATATTCACCCTTGCGCTCCATAGGTCTTGGATCACTGCACTCTGGAGTAATTAGATGGCAATAGTCTCCTGCCGCAAACTGATATCCAGTTGGTCAGAGCACTTCAGCTCCCCAAATCGGAATGGGAACAGCTGGAGTCCTCATGCAGCAAGCAATTCTGAGCTAAAGAGGAAGGTTGGCAAGCTGCTTCACAGTGCTCCGAGAGCCACCCACCAATATCTTAGAGGGGTATAAAATAAATGCTATGTAGGTGTCACAGCTGTAAGGGACTCCACAGAGATGCAAATGCATAAAGGGCCTTCAGGAGAGTAAACAGAGCTGGGGAATGGAGAATAGAATGCACAACATTAACCACCTCTGTTTGGGGTGTTCAAGTGTGAACCTGAAAAGCCTGAGCAATGAGTGAAGAGACACCACGTCTGACACAATAATTAAAATGATATGGAAGCTGAGCAGGTCATTATCTATTTCTCTATCTCTGTATTCTTCCTACATTAGCAGTGGTGATATCCATGTAATAAGTCTCAGAGCCGATGCATTTATCGTGCCCCCTAGATGCCTCCTCACCTGCACTCTGCCCACTAACTCATCTCTGCCAGGAGTAGTTCTAACAATCCAAACGCGTGTAGCTTCAAACTGATGTCACTTTTGTGTTAAAAGAAATCATCAGCCTGCCACAAATACGTCTCCTTTTTTTCTCCTACATATACAGTTTTCCTATTGGAATGACGTTAGTCAAGTCCAGAACGGATTAGCTTTGCTCCTGAGAGAAGTTTAAGGTCAAATATCTCACAACCCCTTGAGCTAAGCTACTCCTGAACTACAGAGCCTGGGTCAGCATAAGTCTGCCAGCAGAGAGCCCCTTAGTGTAGATGCAGGGTACGCCGACTGAAGGAAGGGTTGTGCTGGTATAGGAACACCACCTCCCCTCTTCTGTCAGCATAGCTGTTTCTACACTGGGGTATTTTGTTGGCATAGCTATGTCACTAGGGTTTCTGGATTTTTTACACCCTACACCAAGATAGCAATGTTGGTATAAATTTTAAGTGTAGACTAGGCCCTAGAAATAGGAGCTTTATATCATTGGAAAAGGGAGAGTCCCAGATTTCCTATGTGACAGGCTGCACTTGTTTCTAGCCCTGGAAGCAAGAAAGGAGACTTTAAAGCCATGACACTCATATAAAAAAAGCTATTTTGGGAAATCTTTAATGGGTTTACTAGTGGTCATTTCCTTATCCCTCAGTGCTGCACAAGTGGGATCCTTGGTAACAAAACCACCTGCTTTTGCATTTAACGTGATGGTCGGTTTCACTGGCATTTGTGGGGGAGAACTTTCATAGCTCACTCATGCCTTTGCCACACATGACAAAGCTGCCATCCCAAAAGCAAAAAGTCCCTGACACTTCAGATAATTGAGCCCTGAACTTCAAGAAATATAAGATCTATGACACTGAGGAGAAAGCTCTCATTTTTACCCCATAGAGGGCATGGGTGCCATACACATATTGGTCACTTCATTACCCCCGACTCTGAAGCAATAAATCTCCTCCTCCCCATCAAAATAAGCCCAGCAGTATAGGTACAGTCCCAGACCACACTGACACTGCATTGAGCCTGGTCCACTTTGGGATTAAGAGCTGTGCTGTCTAGAAAGCTCTTCGGGCTCCAGCCATAGTGAGTAAATATGGCATTGAAGTGCTAGGAACGTCACTCTGAGGTACCAAAGCGCAGGATTCATCAAATTTCAATAACTTTCCTGAAAACTAATAGGTCTCATGTCAGGCCTAGCAGTCTGGTGGGGCCAGGACTTAGAATCAAACTCTGTGCACCCCCATTGTGCGGTGGAATTTTCCCCTTGTTCTGGTAAACCGAACAGATGAAATGGGGTTAAATGGCATCATTTCAGCTCTATTATCTGCCCTATTTTGTTGTGGCTTCTTCCCCCATCCCTAACACTGGTATGTTTTTCCTTTTAGCTTGTCTACCTAAGAGGACAAGAGGACTTTAAAGGACTTTAAAGAGGCTATTTTGCCAGGGAGTTTTAATCAAATTAGAAGCCAAGGTACAATAGCCTCATTTCACAGAAAATTCAACATCAATAGGATCAGAGTGTGAGCAAAATGCAAAACTGGAGAAATGCTCGATTAGAGCAGAAGAGTGCTGGGCAGCATGAATGGAGGCAGCTTCTCTGCCTTTGCTTCTGTTTTCATGGTTTTGTTATCCTTCCTTGAAAAGTGCCATCTCCCTCTGCGTCCAGTGGAGAAGAATGGCACAGAGGAAAGAAAAAAGCCTTTTGCCTTATTTTTATTGTTCTTTAATGAAAACACTAGATGATGGGAACCATAAAGCTTGAGCAAAGCTGATGCCAACAAGATGCATCAAGTGTTTGCCGCTTCCTAGTGAAAGATGTGTTCAGTGGCTCTTGAACAATTTCTTCTCCTCGCACTTTTCCCAGGGGGGAAAAAAAAAAAAAAAAAAGCCTTTTTGATGTTTCTGGCTCTTTTCATGTCTTTGCTTGAAGGAAAGGACTGAAAGAGGAAAAATGGATAGTAGAACAAAGGAATGATTCCTACAGGTGTGCCTGCTTTAAAGATCTGTGTAGAAACTGCCACATGCATCCTTCAGGACCCAATCGAGCCCATGCTGAACTCAATAGGAGTCTCACGTGCCTTCACTGGGAGATGGGCCAAACCCTACAGGCTGGTTTAAACACAAACTTGTATCTTTAACTGAATCAGTTTCCTAAACTTCTTTAATGATTTCAGTGCAAGTCTGCGTGTGAGCGCTCTTCTTTCGAACTAAAAAAGACTAAAGTCAACTGACTAAGGCAGGTAACAAACTGACGTTAGCTAAATTGACGTTAGCCACTTTTATTCTAAAGTAAGTGTGTCCATGCACAGACTTGTGCAGAAATAACTAAATAGTTTTAGAGAGACAAGGTGGGTGAGGTAATATCTTTTACTGGACCAACTTCTGTATCTAGAGACAATTTAATGGATGGGTGGTGGCTGTTGAAGTTGTGGTGGGTTTTACCTTACTCCTTTTGCAAGTTTGTGTGGGGACAGGCTTATACAGGGCTATCTGGCTCAGATTCTATGGCCTGTGTTACACAGGACATCAGCCTAGATGGATCCTTCTGGCCTTAAAAAAAAATATATATATATATATATATCTATGAAAAAGAAACATGGTGTACATGAGTTCCGGTGGTTCCATTTTGAAAACCCCTAACTGTGTGCATTATGTTCTTCCCACTTTTGTAAGGCTGTTGGACCCAGGCTACCAGTTTATAGAAAGTGTCTAACTTCACTGTTATTCCACTTGCAGCTCCCTCTTTATAAAATGTCCCTCACTATAGCAAGAACAACTAAGGACAAATCATTTATTTTGCAAATTTTGCATCCTTCCTTGTTGAATAATCCATGAATAGATTGTGATTTTCCCAAACGGTTTTGTTATGCACTGTTAGGACACACTGTATGTTTCTGTTCCTTTCCCAGTGGAGTTTAATTTTCAAAATTTAAAATATGTGCAATTACAAGAACATTTGCTTTCCATGAATATTCTGGAATTTGCACTTCCAGTTCCCTGTTACTCTGAAATTCCCCATGTGAAAATGAATTTCAGAGGTAACATTTCTGTTTTTATTATTAAAATTCTCCTCCAGCTAGAACGTTAATGGAAAGTGAGCACAAAAGGAATGAGAAGATGAAATCAAATTTGGGAAAACTCTAACTCATATTTGCAGGAAATGTTTTGCTCTGTTTGCCTATCTCTAGTCATGATAGTCACACTCTTTTTGTATTGGAGATCAAGCAGGCAATGCCAATTACGTGGATTTGAGAAAAGGAATGGCAATAGTATATTCTGTAGCCTGTCTCCATTATACCAAACATATGGAGCATATAACACTTACAATAGGAAGAACTAATTAACACCACTGGATTTTGGTGCAACTATCAGAAATAAAAACCCAGGAGTGATTCTGTTACACAAGCAAAATAATTATTCCTCAAGAACCAACAGGGAAATACTGTGCTCAGACCCTATTGTTCTGTATTCTTTATTATTGGTGATGTTATAGGAGGCACAAAATAGCCTGTTTGGTAGCAAGACCTAAGGTGGAGCACATGGCGCTGGAGATTGAAGTGAAAAAATCATCCTTTGACTTTTAAAGTGAGTAAATTGGATCTGGGCATTATCGACAAAGATTGACTATGACACCAGACAAGGTAATCTTTACTGTCACTTTTCTGAACTATAATTGTATTTTAATGGTAGGGGTAAAAGTCAAGCAGAAGTCAATGTAATAACCAGGACTCTATAAAGATCAGCGCTGTTCTGGCTTTGTCTCGGGCTTATCTGAGTGAGTCAGGTAATATTTTCTACTCTCTTTTCCAACCTAATCTCCTCTTTGGTATGTATTACTGAACGCAGATTGTAAGAGCTTGGAGTCCCATGATATGGAGAGAATGGAGGGAATAGAACAACCAAGTGCCAGACCAGCATCACAGGGTCCATATGAAAAAGAAGGCTAGTGACAAGAGATAAAGAAGGCAACTGAACACAGACATTCTAGAGCTTCAGAATCAAGTTCTCAAGGACACTCAAAAAAAAAAAAAAAAAAAAAAAAAAAAAAAAAGAGGGAGCTGTAGCGCTTGTGAGCATCCTGTTTGGGTCTGCAAAGAATGCATTTTCATACACAACAAGACAAGTCTGCAAGCAAAAGTAGGCTTGCATGTGAATGCAGTTTCTTGCACACATGATTATTCAGTTTCAACACAACAATAGACCTATTGCTTCTTATTGCCATTGCCGTGGTTCTTTACTCCTACATTTCACTTTTCTTGCAACCCAATCTTCGTAAACACGTGGGAGAAACAGACAGAACATGAGAAACTGATGTGTGAGTTCTGCCCATCCCCCAGAGCCCTGATGTGCAGAACCCTCCGTTTTTCCAGGCTTGGGAAGACACACACACGGAACAAACGCACTTTAGTATAAACTTGGAGCCTGCCTGCAATTCCAATCCAGAGCCCACAAACAACTTTGCCAATGCACTTCACTTCTCACCCGCATTACCTCCTTGCTTTTCCAATCCTACTCCAGTTCAGCTGATGCACCTCAATTCCAGACAACAGCCCCCCCTTGCTATTCCAGTCCTGGGCTTTCATGCAGCTCTGCCACAGCTATGTGAAATATACAGTGATGGGAAATGTAAAGGTCCAGCTTTGAAATTGGCTTTGAATACTAGAGGTACGGCAGTCACATGAAATGAAACAAGCTCTTTCCCCAGAGCCCCTGAAGTACCTTGCGATTTAAGAACACTCATTCCAAACCCCACATTACACTTGATATCCAGTCTGACTCCAAAGTAAATGGGTAAAGCTTAGGCAAATTATTGTGTAGGCACAAGGAGCAATGGCAGGGAAAGAACTGAAACTCATGCTAAAGTTTTTCTTTCTTTCTTTGAATCTGTTGCACACAGTTACTTTCCTGCTGTTATTCTTTGCTTTGGCAACACATTGATCTTACAAATGTGTATGCTGCTATCCTGAAGAATGAGATCCCAGGAAAATTACTTGTCTTTTTTTCCAGTTATCTTCTCCTCCCTCTTAACATTCAGCGAAAAGGCTACATCTCAGAAATAATTATTATTCTCCAGATTGCAGTCAGGACTTCAAAGCATGTTTCATTCCAAAAACAGATAGAAAACATGATTAGATACAAATATGGTGAAAAATAAAGTATGAAAGGATTGAAATCTCCTTGTTTGGAACTGCAGTCTTTTATCCACTATGTTTCTGGCATCTGAGCCAATGTCCACTGAAGTCAGTAGAGAGACTCCCATTGTATTCCATGGGTTTTGGATCAGGCACCTGGTGAAGTTTTCTTCCTAGTCTTCACATGGGTCTACATATGAATCAACAGGTTACTTTTCCACCTCTTCATAGATATTTAACTGTTGGTGTTTCGAGGTGATGGGAACTCCTATTATTTCTCATTTGCATTACAGTAGCATGCAAATGGTATATACATATAAGAGCCAGTCCCTGCCCCAAAGACCTTACAATTAAAGAAACAACACAAATGGTAGAAGAAAGTATATATTTTTATTCCCATTTTAATGGGGAACTGAGACACAAAGATTTAGGGCTTCTGTCCTATAAAGAAAAGAAAAAAAAGAAAAGAAAAGAAAAACTGATACTCTGGGGGACAACTGAGAGACTTGTACATTCCTCTCAGCTAGTCTTTTGTGCCCCTCCTAAGGTGCTCACTCCTCCCTTTGGGAAATACTCCAAGTGTCTGAGCAAGTAATGTCAAGAACGAGGAAAGGACAATGTCCAGTTTTGATTGACAATATCGCAACACTCCCAAATTTCCCGGGATTGAAACATAAACTCATACTTTAATTATTATAAATGTGATATTTATTAAATATCATTACTAGTGAATAGCAAAGAATTCATTAGATTAAATTCTCCTGTTTTCCTGTTTGCCAATTACCAGTGAGCAGATTTTGAAATTCTCAGCTATGGATAGTTCACAAATAGAATGAATGTTCAACATTCACATTCTGAAACTGTTGCTGTGTTGCATGGCATGTGATACTTTCCACTGCTCAGCTGTTTAGTTATATTTGCCAAACACTGTGTCATTTCCTCTCTAGCGTACTATTTCCTCTAACCAGCCCTTATACTAGAGGTGCGGAGGATCTGCAGCTTCCATTGTAGTTAATGAGAATTACAGGGTGCTCAGTAGGTGCTCCTCCCCTCTCAAGATTTGGTCAACATTAAGCTGCTATATGATGAAGGGTGCTTTATAAAATAGGGGTGGCAAAAACTGTTAAGTATAGAAGACCCGACCCTGTCAGATGCTGAACTCCTTAGAACGTATTGACTTTGATGAGAGTTGAGACATTCAGCACCATGCTGAGCTGCTCAGGCTTTGGCTTTAAGTTTCACACAAGGCTGCTGCATAAAGTAATGTGTACTCCACTGTATAAAAATGTCTGTAGGACTCAGCAAGTACTTCTATTTGTGCTGGAGAACATCACATGGACAGTTTTGGTCCAAGCTACAGGACTCAGAAGTAAAATGCATTTAAACACTCTCACCACACACTCCAGTATTTCTCTTCCCCTCCATTTCTTCTTTTCTGTTGCCTTTTTTGCTGCTTATGCCATTTTTCTATCTCCCCCTCCCCCACACACACCATTTTCCAAACCCAAATAAGACTGATTTTTCATTGATGTCTGTATTGCCACATAGAACTGCACATAGTGCTTTCTTTCCTATAGGATGCACATTTTTCAGCAAGCTATAAATCAGAATGAGCGGGAAATGACGGCGATTAAAGAAGAGACAGATCCTGCCACATCCAGCTATAGATTGCAATTGTCAGATAATAAACACTGCAGATAACAACAAACCCACACACACTCACATGCAAAGAGACACACATGCACATGCTCACAAACAGAAAGGTCCCCCCCACACACACACAACACACTGAAATTGATTAATAGATTAACATGGCTGTTTGAAAAGCCCTTTTAGCAGCTTCTGTACAGCACTCATGAGACTGTCCTTCAATTTCAGGACCTACTGCTAGCAGCAGAGGCTTGGGAATGGGATAGCAGGGGTGTTGCTGGCCAGATTGAGCTGGTTTACAAGAGTCGTGTGTCTGTCGTGTGTGCGCCAGCCCACAGTAGCAGGGGGTACTGCAGATCAGCAGTGGGGTGAATCGGCAAGGCTGCAGAAGGGCTCAAGACTGAAAGAGCAGTTGCTGCAGGGCAGGACTGAAGTGTAATAGAACTGTGTAGAGCTTTAAGACGGGGATAGCAGGGGGTGCATGTCCGTACTGGAGTGCACTGACTGGGATGGGGCATTTTGAGGGGGAGAAGCTTAAATAAAACCTGCCCGTGCTACCTGCTAAATGTAGCCAGTGCTATGGGTCCCTTCTTTTCACACGTACACTCCCCCGCATAAAATGCTCATAAAAGATCAAAAGGAAAGGAATTAGGACAAGCTTTCATTGATGAGCTGTTAGTCAGAGATCGATTAATGACTGCCTGTGCACAATGCATCAGCCAAAACCAGCATTGGCAGGCTGCTATCTGCGAATACTGGTTTATAACGGTACAGATGAAAGCAGCCACCATTAGCAGAGCTGTTTAGTGAATGACAGTGGGCCAGGAAAAGTGGGTTTCCCTCGAGCAGGCTGAGCTGGGTTCCTAGCGCTGAAAGCCCTTTCCCTCATTGCTTCCATTTCATCTCCCTCTCCTTCTCAAATCCCTCACCCGTCTTTGTTTCCCTTTGGTCATTTGTAAGATCCCTTTGTTGTGACTGAAAGAAGGAAGCAATGGACATGTTAACACACTTTATTAAGAGCCTATGAAAGGAGCTGCTCTACTGCCTGCATAATTCGTATGGTCTGCACATCAAAGGTCCTGATCCAAAGTCCAGTGAAGTCAATGGTAGTTTTTCCATTGACTTGGATCACATTCACAGTGCATGCAGATTTGCTAGTCACACGCTGGTGTGGACTGTATAGTTTCACTGAGCTAGACTGGCATAAAATATGGAGTGGACTTCATAGTTCACGGGAGTTACCACTTTTCCCTACTGTTCTGTATTTTCAGGTAGGATTGTTAAAAAGTGCCAATAAATTGTGTTTGGATAGAAAAGGATTATACTCAAAGAATGAAGGGGAGAAGGGATTACAGCCATAGACTATGTCTTCAATGCCAAAAAAAAGTGCGCTTTTCCAGTAAGGCAGCTATCTCGGTGTAAAATCACAGTGGAGACAAGGAGCTGTAGTTTTTATCTCAATGTAGATAGTTGAAGGAAATCTCAGATTAGGGGTATAATGTTGATCTTAACTAACTACACTGAGGGCTTGTCTTCACTACACTGCTCCCTCGATGCCATGGTTATCAATGCAGCGGCATCAGTTGAGCGGGTCTGGTGAAGACATGCTCAGTTGATGGGAGAGCTTTCTTCCATCGATTCCGGTACTCCACCAGAATGAGAAGTGTAAGCTATGTCGATAGGAGAACATCTCCCAACAACATAGTGTAGTGAAGACAGTGCGGCTAGTCAATGTCAATGTAAGGTACATCAACCTCAGTTAAGTTACTTAAGTACATACCTTACATCAACAGAGATGTGTAGTGAAGACAAACTCTGAGATAAAAATTATCTATGTCTTGTTTCCACTAGGAATTTACATCGATAGAACTCACTCAAGCTAGGCATGTCACTGTAAGTGAAGACTTATTGGCATAGTAAGCAGGAGGATAAGCTGTCTGTATACAGAAGTACAGGTAGGTGTAGTTTAGCCACTTCATATGTCTTTGAAATGGTACCCTTGCCACTGAGAGATTGCTTCTCATATTACAGGTTGCCTGCTTGTTTGTTAAAACCATCAAATGTCACCCACCCCAGCATCTGGCATGTGAGAGAAGACCCTGATTTCTTTGGTTCTTGCCTCTTGCAACAGGAAAACACCTTCCTGCATTAGCCTTCCCATCCACTGGCAAGAGTGTATCAGGGAGAGATGCAACCCAATAAGTCGAAAGTCAGAGGTTGAGAGTCTTGGTAATCAGCCTGAAGATTTTGGAGGGTAGTAGGTATTTACTGAAGGTGAAAGATGTCCATTGGAACACTTGACTTCACTCAAACAACCTTGAAATTCCAATACCCAGATAGCCCTAAGTGGTGAATATGGAGCTCAAAATGTTCCTGAGTGTAGTTTGATTGCATTCATGCTGGGATATATTGAAAAACGAGGGCGGGAAAAGGATAAGTCTGAGAGCAGGGGGTCTCTCTCTCTCAAAGATTTGCTCTTGTTTCCACTGGTATTTACCTTTGGTTTGTTAGTTCATTAAGAATGTATTATAAAATGCATTCTCCTCCAGATTCATCATCTATTGTGTTGCAGTGCGTGGTTTGCTATAGTTCACTACCTGCTCCATAGAATCACCTTATGCTCTGGTACTTGGGCAACAGTAGGGCAAACACCCTTTGAAGCATGGTGATACAGGTTAGCAACAGTTTGCATAGCATCACTACAGCACATTGGATGCCAGGATCCTGCACAAGTGAGATTTTCTCTTTTTTTTTTTTTTTTTAAATAAATACTCCCATCACCATAATATCTGGGCAAATTACAAAAATGGAGGGATTTATCTTCCACACCACAAGTGCTGCATATCAGCACTGAAGAACAAGGTAAAACATGATGGTCGGGACAGGGAGTGCCTAAGAACCTAATCCAATTTTAATGAGAGCACTACAGCGTGGCTGCCAAATTAATCCTGCCTACTAGCTGGAGGAAGGCCCAAGAGGGGAGCATGTAGTTAAGTCTCTCATTAGCATGATGAGGATCACACTTAAATCCACATCTCCTCAGCAACGCTCTCTGACTTGCCTGCACACTCACCCATTTCTTATTTTTCATAGGGGGCCTGAGACTACAGCACTGAGGACAAGAGGCTTTACCTTATTTGTATCTGCCCCTCACACCGGACACAACAACCTCGCACACGCGGCTGCTCCACTCAGAAGGACTTGCCAGATCGAGGTTTGAACTGCTCACACTGGAAAGAGCCCCCAGACTTTAGTTAACCCCATCAACCCTGGCTTGGTGATGCAAATGGGGAGGTAACCACTTTCGTTGTCAGGTACTGAGCAGTAGACATTGCCAGCTGCGGCTCCCGTTCTAGCAGCCTTGTTGGCACATCTCTACTGCCAGACAAATTCAGGCCTGAAGAGAAACCCACTGAAGCTGGGGAACAGAACTTCATACCCCACAGCACAGCCCATACCAATCCTGATTTCAGTAGTTATCTTGGAGGAAACCCTCTTTCTGAACTTGAGTACGAGCCTAATTAATGAGTTAATCCCCTCTTAATCTATTCTCCTCTTTGTGCCTGCTTCATGATTAATTTAGTTCCAGTGAATTTCCTTTACTGACTGCAGAGTAGAAACACATTTCCTATCCTATTTATCTCCACTTTGACCCACCTGCTGAGAGCTAAATAAGATGAATTCATCCATGCAGTCTGTTCCAAAGTCATTACTGCACCCAGAGCATTTCTGGAGCAGAGGAGTGGAGCTGGGGAGGTTTCCCATGAATACTTGCACTCCCAGAATTCACTTGTAACATCACAAACTTCTTCTACAGATACTGCAAATAGCATCAGAAGAGATAGCTACAATACTAGGGTCTTCCGCTGGAGAGCCTAATATTGCTATCATATCTCCCTGTCTATTTCAGGACAGTATGTGTCATGGTAAATGCACAAAGAACAACTGAGCTCTGAATTATACATCCTAAAAGAGGTTTACAGGAAGCTATAGACACTGGGGTTGTACTGACCTCAACTTGATTAAAAATATGTCAAGACTTCCAAAGGGACATCTCTACAACAGATTCATTTGTCAATCACTCAGTTGTGTACACAGGCCATGCTAATGACATCTCTCTCTTCTGCACACATTGTCATCCCTCAAAATCTTTCTGGTTTAAAAAAAAAAAAAAAAAAAGATAGCAGCTCCACACCAGTATCTGGAGAGCTGGGAGAAGGAAAGAAGGGTAACTTATCACTCATATTGAAGGCTGTTTACCCTCTGGAACTGACTTTGAAACAGACTATCCAAGAGATGTGTGATTTCCCTAGCAAGTTCTGGCCAATCAACCAAGTGAGTTCTGATTGTGGGAGTAGGGTGAATGTCCCTTTGACCACAGGCTTTCCACCCCTTCTAAGTCACAGATTAATTTGCCTGTTTGGGAGAGGGTTTCTGAAGGTCAGGTTTGCTTTCCAGAGGAAGATCTTCCTTGGCAAAGTGCACGATGGAGGAACACATAAGGAATACATAGGCAAGTACACATTAGCTCCTTCCCCATCCCATGACCCTCAAATTGACACAGGGTAATTAAGTAATTCACTTTATAATACCTCACTCTGTAGAGATGAGAGTGATGGTTGTGCTAGATGTCCCTGAACACAAGCTGAATATATTTTCTTGGCATAATCTGTTTTTACAGTTTCAATGGAATACAATACTCTCCACTTGCTGTCCCAAAATTCTTGTGTAATGCTGACATGTGCTACTATGTTCCTCCACAGAAATGACTGCCCTTCAGCAATGGGTGAAATGATTCATATCCATCTAGCTGGGATGCTGCCTGCTTTTGAGGACATAGGACCTGGTTTTAGGTGGCATAAACTGCTGTAACGCCAATTAAATCAATGGATATATGCTCATTTACATCAGCTGTGGACCAAACCCATAGTTATGAAGCCAGCAGGACAGCAAAGTGTTGTTGCAAACAGCCAAGGGATGCCTGTCAGTGACAAAAAGGTGAGATTAAAACTCTGTCCCGACATCTGAGATGATATTGTTTCCATGAAGCAGGCACAGGTCTTTGGGTTTCACCACAGTGCTGGATCTTTATGGTTCCCTTAAATGCTTCCAGAATAAGTTTCCTTAACCTCATTTTGGGGGATACAGAAATTAACTCAACTCACATTAGCAGGATTCCATTCTCCCTTCCACCACATTTAAAACAAAAATAAACTTGGTCTTATTTTTCCCCTCTTCTGGTGAAAATTACTCTCCTTCTGCATTTAAAAATGCTGGAATAAAAACCTTGCTGCAGAGAAAGTCATCATGTGCTTTCCAAAGCAAGACAATCAAGCAACATTGTGGGTAGTGATATGCAAATGAGGAAGACAGTGGCAGTAAGGCTAACATCTTCTTAACAACACTAAGCTGTTAATAAGCACCCGGAATACATTTTGGGAATGAGCACGAGGCAGCAGCCTTAATTCTGGATTCTGATCCTGGCTAGGCTGGTCTTTTCCTCTGTACTTGACACTTGCTAATATTTAGATCTTCTAAAGTCTGCAATCTCTGTATGTGTAACTTTCTATTTTATGCATCTCCTGGGAGATGGAAAGGATTGGAAAGACTGTATCTTTCCTAGGATCCTCCCCCACCTAAAGGAAAATAATAATAATAATAATAATAATAATAATGATAAGCCCAGAAACAAAATCAGTCAGGTCCTTCTCTGTGACATCCAATGTAGAACAGGGATACCAGTGATTAGCATCACAAGCCCTGCAGTTGAAGGCACTGTGTGGCAAGGGCATTTTTAATGAGGGATCAAGGACGCTGCTCGCTGTTTGTGAGGCAACTTGTTTAAACAGCGTTAACAGTAGTCTTAGCACGCAAACCCGGCATCTCATGAGGGAGAGAGGAAAGGGAGGCAGGCACAAGAAAGCACTGAAGATATCTATGCAAACAGGTACCCTTATTTCACAGCTAGTCCCTTCCTACCTGCAGGGGAAAACATGCCTGAAGTTTCAGTAAACATCTTTTTCTACTGTTCTTTCCCACTATCTGGCTACTCAAGGATATGTTGTATGTGTATGGAGGTGTCTGAAATGAGAAGTGGGAAAGGCGATGCTTAGAAGAGGGAATATTATGTTCTAGAGGCTCCTGCCAAATGAATCCCAGCTCATGTGCCATGGCATTCAGCGTCTGAAAAGTATTTGGAACGAGAGAAATCGGTGTGATTGCAGACTCTGCAGAACCCTGATGTCAGTGAGGATCACCTCTTCATAGGTCCTGACCGTGGGCGCAGCTTAAATTGGCAAAGAGAGCAAGGATCAATAATAGATATACAGGGATGCTGAGGAGAACATTCTCAGCCTGGGTGGATCTTCAGGTGCTGGGTCAGGCATGAGGAGACTTTCCCAGTACAGCCAGTAAATAGCCTGACAGCAACACTGGCTGCAGGTTCAGCTTTCAATCCCCACTCTCCAGGGCACTGCATCTGCTGAAATACGAGGTCTGATGCTGCACAAAGCAGGTATACAGCAAGTGCCAGGTTAAAGTAAGAGAAGAACAGGAGCTCGGTCCTGTATTAATGAGGCTACTCTTGTGCCACCTCCTCCAGCAGTGGCAGGGAGGCCTACACCAGGAGCATTCAGCTAAATGCCTAAACCCATTTTTTCAGCCATATCCATTTGGCATCCCCACCCCATCCATTTTTAACCCTTTGCTCTTGAGAACAAGGGAGCAGGCTGACATCGGTCTTGAGCCTCACTCCTGTCTAGTACGCAGGCTAACTTGTGCCCAGGCACAACTGCCACTCACACTTGTGATGGGATAACGCAACCTTTTGCTCTGCACTGCACAGTAGCTGAAAGGTTCATGACCTTACCCACCAAACCGGTTCTTTTTTCCCCCTACTGAAACACAATTCGCTACCCTAGTAAGCATAAGCTCCACCCACTGGGTGGGACATATCACCCTGTACAGATGATACTGCAACTCAGAAGAGCTAATATAGTGAGGTGAAGATTAGCCACGTGCACATATTTGCAGCTCAGAGGCCCTGGCTCCTTTGGCAAGCAACCAACAATGGCAAATCATTCTCCAGCATCACTGCTTAGAGAAGACCTGGTGGGGAAAACACAAGGCTCCCTGGAGCATTTCATACAAAATGACAGGAGGTCAACTGAATGCTCCCATTTATCCTCTCTCATAATAGATTTAAAAAAAGGGACAGATCGTGAAAGTGAAATTCAAAATATTTTGTCACAGGGTCCACTCACCGCTAGGGGCGCATCCTCCTGGTTTCTTTCAGGATTAGCTCTGGACAGATGCCCCTTTCTGCTACATGACCTGCCGCTCCTCTCTCTCTCTCTTTCACTCTCTGTGACGCAGGGTGCTCTGTCTTCATAGCTTGGCCTTCCAGCCAGATCACTGTGTTGTCTTCCCCTTTCTGGGGTATCAAAGTCCCACTGGAGCAGCAGCCCGCTTGCCACTCCAGTCAGCCTTCCAATCCGAGGTCAGTTCCAATGTTGCTTTCCCTGAGGCTGGTAGGGGTGCCTGGGCCTGCCCGCTGTTATAGGTTCCAGTCCAGGGGCCCTCTATATGGTAACCGTGATCTGCTTTCCCTCAGACCCTGTTGCTCTTTTCCTGGACTCCTTCCTACAGCTTTCATCTCCCTCTCCTCTGGGTGTACCAGCTCAAACTCTGTCCCCACAGGGAGTAATTACTGAACTCTATAGCCTCATACACCCTTCCCACTCCCAGGAAATGACTACCTCCTATTTTCCCTGCAGCTTCTTTCTGCTGCCAACTTCCTGGCTTTATACCAGCCTCTTCTGTTGCTCACCAGCTGAGCTCCTTCTTCAATCAGTCCTTCAACCTGGCTCTTCCCCAGGTGCAGCCTATCAGGTTACCAATGGAGCACAATGCCTATGGGCTTTCTTGTTGTGCCTCTGGGACTTAGGACATACTAAGTCCTGATGGGCTGAGCTGGTAGCCTTTCTCAGAGCTGAATTTGACTTATTTGAAGTGGATTTGGAGGAAGACTTAGTCCTATGCTTATGAGAGTGCTTCTTAACTTCCTGAGAAGAACCCACCCAGGGATATGTGGGTTCCTTGGCCTGTGTCCGATTGGGGCCTCATGGTCTTTTTTCGTGAGGTATTTGCAGAGATAAAGTTCCCCACCCTTCTCATATATAGCTGGGAAACAATCAGCAGACACGGCACTTGGCTGCAATGTGGCTTCCCCAAGGCAGTACAGGAAGTGCTGGTGATTGTCACTGACCGAGAAGGATCACAGGCAGGAACACAGAGTTTGAAGCCAGGAGTCCTGGACATAGCCCAGTACCCGAATGGGATTCGGGGGAGAGGGGAGGCGATGTTCCCTGAGAGACTAATCTAAAACTAAAATCTACAAAACACTAAACTGTAAAGCGATTAACACTATTAAGATTGTTAAAACAGTTAGACTATTTACAAAATAGATCATTTTTATTTTGTAAAACAAAGATGAAGGTTCTGACCTGGACCGCGCGATGGTGAGAAGGAATTTGAGCGATGGTTGGTCCACCCCATCCTTTATCCATTCAGGCGAAGACACAAGTTGAACCAGGGCACATGCACAGACCAATGGACACTAATTTAAGATTTTCTGGCTCCAAATACAGGGTGCGCATGCAGAACCCACAGGGGAATATGATAGGAACCATCACTCAAAAAAGGACAGCCACAGTTTCATTATTAAGATTAATTTGAAAGGTCATAAAGCCTCATGTTTGTGGGTATTAACAAATCATGGACTGACAGAGGATATGAAGAAATTTCCCACAGGGGCAGGTAATTCTATAGCTGTCCGCTATGGCAATTTCTTGCAGCTTCCTGTACAGTCGCTGGTACTGATCACTGTCAGAGATGAGAACGCTACACCAGAAGAACCACTGTGCTGATCTGCTATGGCAATCCCTATGTTCTTATGATTCACTTATTCACAGCTGAAAAATAATAATCATGTGTGAGAATGAGAAATAAGATTAAATGGTAGGGAAGGCCTGACAAGATAAATCCAGATGCCAATGCTTTACACAGATTGAGTGCCCCCTGCAGTTAAAAGGAGGATGAAGCAACACAGTGTAATTTTAAATAAGGTTTACTCACACTTTGAACTAAAATGGTCCTCTATCTTTTAAAGAGATGTGAATACTTTACTGAGGATATTATAGTATTGCCTCTTTAGACAGAATCCCATACCAATATAAGATGCCACAGTGATGGGAATGGTATAAAAAATTTTTAAATAGGCTTGACAGATAAAACAGACTGATTAGACAGACAAATAGATATAGAAGAAATGCTCTGTATTTTCCCCCTCATTTCTTATGACTGAGGATATTGGCCTGAAAGCAGAAGCTGTCTTTTCCTGGAATTCAACTGCTTCTGTTGCTTATTTCTCCTCTGAAGCCCAAATCCTCACACTGTGACTCACACCAAGATAGGGATTTAAGGCAGTAACACCCTGTTAACAGTAAGGGAAAGCTGTTATGGTCTAATAGGTGTATAATGTGCATTAGATAAAGCCACTGATTATGCATTTTAAAAATGGCTTAAATACATATTTGAAATGCTGGCCACAAACAGCCATCTGTTGCTTTAAGACCACAATTTAACCTTCCAGAAATTACATTTTTATCAGTGTAAATCCAAGAGCTCTAATTGGAATGAATGGAATCAGGAATGGGAGATGGAACCCTGTAGCAGTTAATTCCAATGGCGGATGCAGGGCTTGTGCAGCTCCCAGTAGCTGTCATGGGAATGGGTTGCTTCCTTCCTGCCTGCACTGTCCTGACATAGGGCTTGCATGTTGTCTTGATAATTTTTTCAGCACCCATATGCTGGACAGCTTTGCGCTCTCACTTACCGATAAGTGAGTCTATCACCAAAAGGGAGTAAGCGTCCTACACGAATAGGATTGGGAGAAGGGGGCTGCTAGAAGATAAAGAAAATTGTTTTCTAGTAAGGAAGGCCAGGCATCATGTCACGCTCCAGGAGAAATGTGAGGATGTCTCCGTTTTCTTTCTTTTAAATACTTGATTTTAATGTATTGGTGGTGAACTTGGCCAGAAAAAAAAAGAGAAGGTATAACAAGAGGTACAGTGAAGGCAGTCACTGTCCAATCCTCTGAGGTACAGCTCTGCCAATGCCCCGCTGTCCCTATTGGTGGTTCACCACAGCTATTCCAGTTTCAGGTCCTTCCACAGAGTTCTGCCGATGCCCTTCAGCCTGCATCATCCTCTACCATCTCACTCTTAGTCCACCATACACAGACAGCTGTGCCAACACACCTCAGTCTTGTCCTGCAGCATTACTATTCCAGTCCAGGCTCCCTCCCACACAGCTCTGCCAACACACTTTGATTTTGATTGGAAGCACCCATACACTGCTCTCTGACCTCTCTTGCCTAGAGACCCACACTCATGATGAATTGTTCAGTACTAGAGACTGACATGGGCCACAAAGTGAAGTTCCCTGTCTGGATCTAGAGCTGAGCTTTCTTCAGGTTCCCAATGTTTGGATCTGCATTTTTTATTTGAGCCCATTTCTACTGGGATGCAGACAAATAAAAACTAGAACACAGGACCAACACAGTCATTTCACTTGTGCCTTTCCATCTCTGTTGTGCTATCTCTGCTCTTATAAGCCTTTGTGCCAAGGTTAAATGTAAACCAATTTATCCTAATAAATCCAATGGGCCTGTGATATGATGATAAGTATTTCCTGTGGGTGTGTGAGCCAGCTTACACGTGTGCATCGATGTGCGCTCATATGCATGTGTGTGCATGTGCTGGGCATTGAACAGCCTGCTCATATTTCTTTCCTGTCTCAGGCTAGATCTCCAGCACGTCTCTCCCTTAACAATATATACAGTGGCAGCAAGTGTCAGGGTCTGTGTTTGAGTCAGAGTCACAATACACTGAGCAGCTGGAGCTTCTGACAGAATATACAATACAGCCAAGATGTCAGCAGAGGTGGCTTTGGAGTGTTTTAAAATGCTGTTTCAGTGCCAGCTTTCAACTCCAAATATGACACTTTGTTCACCCACCCCCTTTCCTTCCAGGCAATAACCCCCTTTAGATACAACTCACATCTTAAATTATGAATCTCTCTCTCTTCCTCCTTTGATCATCTACTCTCTCATTTGCTCTGCTAGGCTCTCTTGATTTCCCCCCACTAATGACCCATGTACCCAGTAGCATCCTACTACCAAGGCACCGGTAGATCATCCTCACATTTGTGTGCCAGGCACTAACCCAAAAGGGGCTGCAGTAAGCTGATCACCCTGAAAGCAGGTTTACAGCTGCCTTTTCTGCTGTTGCACTCCTTCCACATCGAGTGGCAGCAGAGGTGGGAACACTCTGTGCCTGTGAGTACCATAACAGCAGAGCTCTCTGGTGCACCCTTACACTTGTTGTTCACATAATTTGCATAGATTTCATCCTTTGGTTCCTGGGAAACATTGGGCCCCAGAATACTGTCTTCACAGGACATTAGGAAGTATTTTCATGGACAAAGTGAAGGGCTAGAAGGAGCCGACACTCCTATGGGCCTTTCCTATCTTCACTGTAAGTGTATGCACTGCTGCTGTGCACAAAGAGAGTGGGAGGATCTGATGCCACTGACAGACGGGAGAGATTCTGATCCATGTGGTCTCTCACTTTGGCTTCATGGATTCTTTGGATTCTTCATTGTTTGCTACATCGGGCTGGCTCCTGTGACATTGGACTCATGGCCTGAGCCCTGAACTGGCAATCTTTTATGCTGAAATGTCTGAAATCCAGATCAGAATGTTGTGCCTTGGTCCCATCTCTAGTGTTTAGTGATTACCACTTGAGCCCACAGTAGGTCGGGGTAGTGGGAAGCATTCGGACTCTTGACCCATCTCATTTTCTCTCACATGATTGTCTTTCTCTGGAGACTCCATTGGGACCTATGGATAAACTCACAGACACCCTGTATGACAGTGACAACAAACAAGACCACTAACTAGGGGTATGGAGGATAAGCTCTCTGATTTCACAGAAATGTGCTTTCCTGTCTAAACACCCACTCACCTCAACTTTTCACCTGCTCCCAGGGGAACTATTCCAATACACACAAGTGTGACTAGTTTGCCAATCTCCTAACTATCACGTGCCTCTGGAGTCTGTCTTGGAATCCAGGCAACAGCAGCCCATTCAAACACATGTGCATCAAGACCTTGTGGTCTGTTGCTGGTAGTTATCCATGCTGCCACTATGTTCAATCAGCTAGAACATGCCAACTTCACAAATCCCAGGAGGAGTTTCCTCTCTATTCCATGCATCCACTATTCACCATTATACCTTCCTCTGAGTGTGGTTGTAGCAGCTGAAAAGAAAGGGCATAGACAATCACAAGCATAGTACAGATAAAGTGGTGTCCTGCCTCCTACAGCACTACGAGAGTCTAATAGTCCATCTAGTATGTTATTTCAATTCTTGCTGCACCAGAAAATACCAATGGTCAATATAACCTGGTCTCCTGTCTCCAGTTCCACCAGGAATGATAGATCGACTGACAACCTAGTCTTTTACCTCTCCTCCTTCCACATCAGAAAAGAAACATGGTATATATGTTCTGAAATCCCACCTCCTGCTGCACTGGAACAGACCAATGGCCCATCTAGCCCATTATGCTTCTTCCTTCCCTATTGGAAAACACCACCCACTCTGATCCATCTAAAGTGCTTTCCTAGCCCATGAAGGATGCTTCAGAAGAAAGTAGATATCCCCCATAATACACTTCTCTGGGTAATAATCATTCATGAAGCGAGACATCTTTCTGACCTCTGCTAGCAATCAGCATTTATTTATTTGTCTAGGCATTTATGCGGCCCCATGGCTGTGATATCTCATCTGAAGCCCTACAGTCTGAGGATCCAGAGCTCTAGTCATTGTCATATGAGTTAATGCAGACAGATACACGTGATGGATATGAAAATGCCTAATCGATAAGATCCTACCAATATGCTTCACAGCATGTCCATCACAGAAAAGGTGCTGTGGAGCCGCTATGTTGTTATCTGTAGGCCAGTCAAGTCTGTACACATGGGTAATTTGAACAACTTCATCGAGACCCATCAGCAAGCCATGCATCTGTGTGAGTTTGAAGCTCCTAGCTTTGATTTTTGTCCATTTCCTTCCTTTTATTTTTCCTTTTTGTCATTAGATGTTATTTGATATGTTAATTACCTCTCAGGTGAGGTGTGTATGATCTGAACGCTCCCTGGCACGTCTGAGGCTGGGGTTTTTGATAACAATCACTGAGGGTGCACAGTTCACAGGCTATTTCCTAATCTAAGAAATCAATAGGATCATACGAAAATGAGCAAAGGGAGGGAGATAGGGAGAGCTCCAGAAAGTGTTAATGAAAAGCTGCTGTATTACAATGGCCCACCTGTGGAAGCCTATGTGATGTCTGTTTGAATACCAAATGCATTAATTACAGGCAGTGCTGCTTGGTTGAACTTCCACAGATTTCAATGGGCCTGGACTCTTGTAATGCAAAATAGGCATGCTGAAGTTTGTAGGTGACCAGGAGTCAGGGATGGCAGGAAAGAGGTGCAGCTTCTCATTCAGACTGCATTGCCATACATGCATATAACCCATAGTGCAAGCTAGCTCCTTTGGCTGTCAAGGACCGGCAGTGTGGCAGATCAAGTGTGTTCAGATTCAATAGGGCAAGAGTGTAAATATTACTCTCCTGTTAGGAAGGCAGGTCAATGGAGAGTGATACAAGGCCCTAAGTATCTGGGGGCTTTTCCAAAGCTCTACCAGCCATAGGTGGCCAGGATAGTGAGGGAGCAGCCAGAGCCTATATTCACATCATCTCACAGGGCAAAGCATTGTGCCAACGTTTTTAAATAAGAAACTGCTCTTCACCACAAATTCTGCATCAGTTACACGTCGCAACAATTCACAATGAATTTAATTAAAGCTAATGGTAATTGTATGGCACTCATCGACCCAACATCTGAGCAATACAGGGAAATGTGTCTCTTTACAGAGATGTTCAGGGGACAGAAGGGGTCTGAATGCATTTATCCACAATGGAATTTGCCCAAAAAAGCAGTCAAGAAACTACTCTCATGAAAAGTGCCATAGAATCTTTAATGCCCATGAATGGTCAGGGCCTTGGTTTTGTGTCTCAGTCAAAAAACAGCACCTCCACTACCACACCCTATCATCATGCTGATGAAATGATTTGGTACAGGTCAAAGGAAAGAGATTTACCTGCTAAATCACAAATACCTTCCTGCAGCACTCTGGGTTTTCCTTGTGTGCAGAGGTACAAGGGAAGGTGTTTGTGCTCCAAGTATAACCTAGCCCACCCTTGTTTAGCATGTGGGAGCTGAGAAAATCCCAGTTGAAGGTGGACTGGGGCAGCTTTTTGTATTCATTAACAGCAGAGCCAGGAGAGTTTGACATTTGGGGTGGGGAATACAGTTGCTCCATTGCAGAAAGGTAAGAGACAATGGAAGAACATAGAGATAATAGTTGCTGACTCAGCAACAATGTTCAATGATTCTTCAAATGTCTGTCTCAGCATATAAGAGGTGTCTCACATAAAAACGTAGCATGCCTATATTACATACACAACACTTCCAAACGTGAGCTGGAGGGAGGAAGAGAAGGGAAGGGATAGGGGAATGGAGAAAAGCACTATCAGTCCAGAGTGGAGGGAAGATGAAGGCAGAAAATTATAATAGGGTTTTTTTTCCTCTTTTGAACTTGCTGCAAGTGAGCAAATAGTCATAATTCCCATCCCATTTCCGGCCATGACAAATGTGAAGTTACTTGGAGAGCGTTGACTAAAACCTAATAGCTTTTATGGCAAATGAGGCATGAAACCTATTGTCAAAAACCATGATGTCCGAAGTACATGTCGGCACTTCATCTTCCCAGCTGTGAGCTCTTGAAGGTCTGAGATAACTACAGGGCACAGGGAGAGTCTGGAAAGGCAGAATTAGAGGCTCTTTCCGGGGCAGTGCAATATTGTGCCTGATAGGTCACCTTGTGCCCTAGGGGTTGGGCACAATATGCAGAGTAAAATACCCATGTGGCCATTTTGTTTTCTTGGAGGAGGGGCCAATAAGAACAGCAAAATCCCCAGGTGGGCCTGGAATGGGCTGGCTGATGCACAGCGTAGTAAGGTACACAAGTGCATATCATATCCCCGTGGAGGAAGGGGCACTAAGTCCAGAAGAGTGCCTGAATATACACTTTGTGTTCTTGTGCGGGGCAGTGTCAAGCACAGCAAAGTCCCCCAGTGCGCACCATGTGCCCTTCGGGTACTAAGCAGAATACAGTGCGTGGGGGAGCATGATGTGCCCTAGGAGCAGGGGCTGCTTACTACATACACCAAAAAGGTCAGGGACCAATCAGGGCAACAGAGCAACCACCCCAACCCTGCAGCGTTTACGGCACCTTCCACTGAGGCGTTATGTGGAAGTTATTCTCTTTGGAAACACTTTAAGCTTCTCGCTCTTTCATCTTCCCTTTGTATTCATTAAGGACAGCATGTTTCATGGTGCCAGCGCTCTGGGCTGTGGGCTCCAATATCCCGACAGCATTATAGGTACTTGCTTGGTATTTGCACAGAGACAAATCTCAAGGCTCTTACTCAGTTCTTCCTTAGTCCTTCATCAGGTATAACACACCGGGAGGTCAGGGGGAGGTTTGTCTGAGGAAGGGCTGAGTAAAGTCTGAGTAACAAACCCCAGAGTTAGTCTGGAAGACGCACAAGGTAAACACTACACCATTATACAATATAGACAGGTATCCACAGATGGCCCATGTCCAACACCAAACAATTGACTAGGCCGCGCGTAGTTTCTTTCTACCTTTCTGTGAAGCATTGCTTATTGGCTACTGCATGCAAGGGACCAATGGTCTAATCTGGTGTGACAAATCCCTCATTCACATGGCAACCTTCCATCAGAAAACTTGCTTACTGGACTGCTATGGCTTGTTCCAATTTACTGACCACTGATTCTGACAGAGCTGGGTCAAGTGCACAAAAACTGTCTAGTCCCTCCCAGTCATCCCCTTCTGAACAGTGGGGAAAGAAAGAGACAGCTTGGAGAAGGGGAGGATTAAAAGACATGGATAGATATAAACCCTGACAGGTGGAAATGTTTGCTGTCAGAGGGAGAGGCTGACATGCCAAGTCAATGCCAAGCACACCAGACACCCAGGGCAAAGGCAAACACGTACGGGAGACAAACTGCAGGGATTTAAAAATAAAATAAATGGACAGAGACGTCTGAGAGGTCCAGAAGCTGTGACTTCACAAACTGGGACCTACAGGAGTTTCAGATGAGCCACTTAGTTAATTAAGTCTGGGATCGAACTACACCCAGTGCTGGATTAATTTCTTGTTTCGTGGTTTGGCCTGTCATCCTGAGTACAATGGTGATGAGTACTTTAGGAATATGTATACAGGAGACAGACTAGATTAAGTTAGACAGACATAGATTTCATTTATGTTCCTCTTTGATTCGTCATTGCTGAGGGAAGAAAACCCAAGCCCAATTGTACGTAACTCCTTTGGCACCAATAGAGAATCTCGTCTGAACTTCATTACCCCAGAGTAAATCATGAGTAGCTACACTAAAGCCAAAGGAATGACACTAATAACTCTGATCAAAGGTAGTTGCAAGTGCAACCAGAGTCAAGCCCAGAATAAATAAGGGGCTTTGCACTGGAACATAAAATAGAACACTCTGGTGTTGGGATTCGTTTGCAACTCACCAGTTGCTAACGAGTCTGTGCTGAGTGCTGTTGTAATGGCTGTATGCTCCTTTCCAGCTCTTGGGAATAAATTAAGAAGACAGAACCCCTGAAAAATCCATCCTGGGTTTTGTGCAAGACCTAGAGCTAAAACACAACACGTTGGGATTGCTAGCTACTCCACACAGACTTCCAGAAAAGCAAAGCGTATTAAATGAAGGCTGTTAATCCTCCACCTTAACCCTGAATCTAAATCCAATTCAGTGTTTCCAGTGACACAGATGTAACCCCTGTGTCACTGAACGGGCAGTCATATGAGTTACAGGTGTGGTCCTGTATACATGTGAGTGTGCCTACAGGTGTGCATGGACGCATTTAGTACTTGATTGCAGAACCCTCCCTCATGTTGGTGATCACCTATCTGAGTAGTCCCAAGAACTTCAATGGCACTATGCATGTGAATAAGTGCCCACTATTGAGAAGGGTTGGTGCACAGCCAGGTGTGTATTTCTCCTTTGGGGTGTATTTATGTCCTTAAAGAGTGTGTGAAGTTCGCACAGATCCAGTTTTGACATTTAACAAAATTTTGTAGACTCATTTTGAATTTTTGGCTAATTCTAGTGAAAATAAAAAGCAGCTCCGGCATTTGGCCAGGAATAAATCCCTTGTCTTTACAAACAGGAAAACAAAACATTGTCCTGGAACAAATTTGGAACTAAAATTTTAATTCAGCCCAGAGTATAATGTCACCTTACTGGCAGCAAAAAGTTGTGTGTCAAAGGAAATGGGTTCTTTTCACCAAGGTTCGAATTTACCAGTTCCCAAAAATGCTTGAAAATTCTCAGTGTCACAGGTGCAAACTGTTTCAGCAGAAATCCCGGGGGAGGAGGGGGCTGGTACACATATGTTTACAAGTTCTTTTATTAGTGTGCAAGCAGTGCACAGTTTTTGGAGACATGCTGTGTCATTGTTCCTTTTGTGATGCAGTTTCCTTTTGGGAAAGCCGTCACAAATAGCCAGGGAGTTTGCCAGCTGCTTTGGTCTCGCTACCTCCAGTCATTCCTTGGGATAGAGATGCTTCCTGGGAACAGGGCACTGGTGTTTTTCCTGAGATTTTTGGAAGAGGGGTTTGGCTGGGTTCCATTTGTAACCACCCCTGTTCCAGGACAGGTGTATAGAGAGTCAACAAAACAAATTACATTCAGATAATACCCAGACTCTGCATGACTGATTTCTCTTCCAATGGGAATCTAGTCTGCAAGGCCCCAAAATCTACTACCACTTGGCAAAGGGGCAAAAATATTTTGGATAGTTTCACTCCACCCTACTTACGCGCTCAGTAGCACAGAGTATAACATGCTGCAGAATGCAATGCACCTTTGTTGTAACGAAAAGAAAATTACAGCACTAGTATTAAGCCACCAAAACTTTAGTTTCTGCAAACCCAGAAGGATCCCTCTACAATCACAATTTCATAGCTGTAATTTTCTCTTAGTGCTGCTCCACTGCTGATAGCAACACTGGAAATAGTCGTTTAGACAGGACTCCAGTGTTCTTACCACTGTCAGCCTGTGCTGAGTAAGACTGGACTAAAGCATCAGTAAAAAAAAACTTGCAACCTGTCTACACTACAGCTTCCCCGATCACTACTACTAATGAAGCTGCTCTGGTGGGCAATCATTCCTGCAAACTTTGTTAGTGTATATTAAGCCCAGGAAGATCTATTTTCCTGCCTGTATACAATATGAATTCTGCACATTGCATTTTTACACTGTTTACAAAAGAGTTCCTACTCATATTCTGGAGTACATTATGCATTTGTCTCAAATTGAGTCACATAAACTCTGCAGTAGTGTATTGGTGTGCTGAACTGAAATCACTACATTGCACAGTCATTTTCATTGGTTCATTTAGGAAGAACTGACTATGTTACCAATCTTCCTGGTTCATGTGTTCCCTCTCCTAATTCCTACAATGAGTTCTTGCAATGGCATATCACTGGGTGGAATTCAAAATTCAGTGAGTTACCTGATTTGCAAACACACGTTTAGCAAACAAATCCACTAAGCCAGTCATTCTGCCCACCCAAGCCCAAAGGTAGTTCCTGTGAGTATTTGAAGTTGTCATTCTGCCTAACCCTCTCAGCCAGTGACACTACATCACTGGATGATGATGACATACAACCTAAAGCTGGACAAATTTCAAAGGGGCTATTGATTCCACTTCAGTAAGCACCTAACTAACAGTTCATGTCTTTATCCCACATGGATCTAAATTTCTGTGTTATGGGAATTTAGCCAGATCAGTTGAAATTTCCAGTACAACTTGGTTTAAACTCACAGACTCATAGATTTTAAGGCCAGAAACGCCCATCATGATCATCTAGTCTGATCCCCTGCACAGTGCTAAATAGGAAATAATTGTGTGTGAATGAGTTTCCTGCTATTATTTTGGTACACCCAGTTCCATTCTCTTCCAAGACTCTAAAGGGCTGAAATGAGTGTACATTACAATGAAACCAAGCAAACAAAATGATAACAGAATTTTACATCTTTTCATCTCAACAGGATTCGGCTTAGGTTGTAGGCAAAGGCCAGGATCAGTTCTGGCTGAGCCAGTTCCATCTAACCCAGTGGCTTTATTTCATTGCTCAGCTTCAATAGATATGTGGATTTTTTTCTCCCCATTTGAGTAGTTATTTTAACTCGAAGGCTTTATGCAGCTCTAGTTCCAAAGTCAGGGTTTGATTTATGCCTGGAATCCATCCGTCCGGCCAGGCTCGAGCAATCCTTTCTAATGACATGCTGATTACTTGTCGGACGGCTGTTCGCGACACAGTCAGTGTTTGGGACCTGCAGTAATTGCTTCATGTTCACATGTACGAGTGAGCATGACTAATCCGAAAGAGCATCTCTATTTTTACACTTTTTCATTCCTCCCTCCATAAACATTAAAAATTATAAACAAGGTTGTAAATGTGGTCTCCAGCATGGAGAACAGGTGGTACTAATGGCTGTTACGTATCCCTGAAGGGGAAGACTGGAAACCCACTATAAATTACGGTGATATTTCTGCTACATAAGAATTTGCCTTTTTCATTGGTGAGAGTGAGAGAATCTGCTGATGAAAGACCTGTAGGGGGAGCATCGACTCATATCAGCCACTGGGTTTTCTTTTCCCATCACTCTTTGAAGAATATTAGTTTGATACATGCACATGTCACTGGCGAGTAAGAATGGTGCTGTTGCATAGAGACCTCCCTATCTCCTCAGACACCTGAATTTATGTTCTTTATATTCTGACACACATCTAAGCCAAAACTCTCCTCTCATTTACACTGATGCAACCACCCTGACATTGAACCCATTGAGTGCAATGGAATTGCCCCCAGGATACTCAGAGCAGAATTTAGCATTTTAAAAAGAGAGATTAATGAAAAGCCTCTCCAAAATAATCAGTAGGATCAAGGTTTCATTGTATGAACCACAAGTCAAAGACTGTCCAACTCTTGAGGTGCAGAGCATAATGAATGGGAGTTGTGGGTGCTTTGCCCCTTCCCAGGATCAAGCCTCAAATTTCTAAAATTTGTTGACGAGCTCCCTTCTGAATTTGCAGCACTCAGACCCTTTCCTGATGTTCTCAGGGAAAGACTTCCTCGTGGAAGCCTTTCTTCAGGGAGCCTTTTATTGATGATGGAAACAGATTCTGTCGGGGAGAGGCGCCCCTCCTTGAATGGCTACGAAGAGGAGACCACCCCACCCATCACAGATGGAGAATTCTTCCAGGTGATTCCATTCCCATGCAATGGAACAGATGGGCAAGTGAGTGGAAAGTCTGAAAGGACCTTCTCTACCTGATTTACCCATTCTGAAGGCTGCAGGGCAGCACTGATAACCTCATGGATGGCTGCCTCCACCATGGGCTTTTTTAGGAATCAGTTGTCTCCGCATTTCTAATGAGCATCAATATGCCCCTGTCCCTGACACACAGCTTAGCCCATGGTTGAGGCTGGTGCTGTGAACATGGAACCAGAACCATTCCCTGCCAAACCACCTTTTGTGCAGGACCCTGTGAGTAATGCTCTTGCTCTGACCTTTGTGCCCAGCGATCTGTGATCTCCTCCTCCAGATCCAGCAGGGATGCTGCCTGAGCCATCAGAGTCTTGCTGCAGGGCAAGGATTTGAGCTGCAGGATGAGGAGTCCCAGACAGAACTTGGATCCCATTTCCTCCAGCTCTCGTGTTCCAATCTGCAGGCCCTAGAGGTGAAAACCAGAAACCTAGAGTCATGAGTCTGGAATCACCCAATTCGGGGTAAGAGGAAGAGATACCATCCAATATAGGCTACAGCTCTCTGGCGTATTCCTACAGGTAGGAAAGTCTAGAGACAGGATGATGAAAGGAACCAGACAACACACCAACATGTTTACTCCATTGGTCAAAGATTGCAAACACCTATTTTTACTTTGCACTTGCTCCATACAGATCTTTTCATCTGCAGAGAGATTTACAACCATTAACATGGTTCCGTGGCCTCTCTTTTACAGGTGGGGAAACTAAGGCAGAGAATTCAGACGACTTGACTATTAATGAAGTGTGAGCCACTGTAAGAACAAGTATCAGACTCCATGTGTTCCTGGCTCCAAACCCAGCCCTGAACTCAGAACATTAGACCACACTCCCTGTCTGTTAAGAAAAGAGCCATGGGAAGGCAAACGGGCTGTGTCACGGAAACTGTTAGCAGGGGCAGAGATAAAAAGGAAGGAGGGGTGGGAAGTTCTTTACAACTTATGAATAGTTTACAAAAATCAATAACAAAGTAATTACAAAATAACAAACACCTCTGAGGAGCCTCCCCTTCTACTAAACACTGGTGTCTCCCTGGCAGAGGCAGGCTGCAGTTGCAAACTGTGGAGCTGGATTTTCAACACCCCGAAATTCATGGGCGTCTTGCCTGTTATGAACTAGGGGGATGTAGTTCCTGGTTTGGACTGCAAACATCTCCGAAGTCTGGGAGGCTGTGGATCTGATTTGGTTAGCAGTGCAGACCAAGGTTTGGGTCAGACCCTTCTTTAATCTGGTACATTGTCAAGCCTCTCTGACTTTGAACAAGGTGCAATGGTTCCTCTTGGGCAAGCTTAGCTGATTGTTAGTGCAGTATTAAAGGAGTCCTGGTCAAGCCTGCATATAGAAGCCAATTCACCAAGTTCTTCAATGGTACATCTCACGTGCTTAGTTAGGCATATGCTGCAGTACCTGGCTGAATCAGGGCCTAAATAGGGTCTCACAGACTCAAAGATTGTAAGGCCAGAAGGGACCATCATGATTATCTAGTTTGACTTCCTGCACACCACAGCCACAGCACCTCACCTACCCACTCTTGTAACAGACCCATAACCTTTGGCTGGGTTACTGACATCCTCAAATCTTGATTTAAAGTCTTCAAGTTACAGAGAATCCATTCTTTACTTTAGTTCAAACCAGCAAGAGACCTATACCCCACTTGCAGGGGAAGGAGAAAAAGCTGCAGGGTCTCTGCCAATCTTAACTGGGGGGAAAAATTCTTTCCTGACCTAAAATACAGCGATCAGTCAGAGCCTGGGCGGGTGGACAAGACCCTCCAGTCAGACCCCTCGGAAAGAATTCTCTGTAGTAAGTCAGAGCCCTCCCCATGTAGTGTCCCAGCTCTGGCCGTTGGAGATATTTGCTAATAGCAGTTGCAGATGGGCCATATGGCATTCTAGGCAACCTCATCATACCGTCCCCTCCATAAACTTATCAAGCTCAGACTTAAAAGAAGTTAGTTTTTTGTCCTCACTGCTCCCCTTGGAAAGCCAATGATTCAGATAGAACTCCAACTGATTTATATTAACCCTGAACTGAACCATTCAGATTATTCTCCCCTACCCCACACTTTGTATTTTTCCTTTTAAACAGCATCTTTGTGCTTATAGCTCTCAAAGAGGCTATCAGAAGCTTCCCAATCCAACCAGAAGCAGGAAAGGCCAGAAACCCCACAAGAAAGCCAGTTCTAGTGTCATTTCCATCTCAGCCTTGCTGGCATGCAAACTTTTGGGTGCTGATCCCTGAAGAAATCAAACTTTGAACCTTTTCTGGGGGTTTCTGTTTGTTCCCCTCAAAAACGTGCAACAACTAAAATGAAACAAAGCCAGGGCTCTGATTCTTCTGCTGCATGTAATTGTTAATGAAATCACTAGGAGTACCACATATGCTGTGTAAGGGCTGGACAGAATCAAGCCCAGATATATAAGAATGAGAGTGTGTCTGTAAACTCCACTCAGCTTCGGCATTTACTGATCCCATTCACAAAAAAATCTCTAATGACATTATACAGGGGGCAGAATCAATCACTGAACTTTTGCTGTATCTGCCAGCATCAACCCTATGGGCTTCCTCAGTACAAAACCTCTCTGTAGACCCCCCTCTGATATGAGGTCCCAACTCCATTACCAAAGATCGTTTTCTTAGTAACAGTCAAAAGCCCCCACTTACATTCCCAGGAACAACAGTGTGGATGGTTTGAGCTCCGTTCCAATATGGTCTTTATTTCTGGGCTCGGAGGTTTACTACGTATTACTGAACATCTTAGGGTAACAGAGCCGAGAAAGTTCCATTAATCCATTAGAGGAGGCAGAGCTCTGATCACATGGGCTTTCTCCCTGTATAGAGTCTGTCAGATTTGTAGAGCACTTCAGGACCCTTGGGGACTGAGAAACCCTTTGTAAGTGCGAGCTGTGATTATTTCTGAACTAAGAGTGCCTGCTAGATAGAAGTAAGGAGAGATTTCTCACATAAACTACTGCACTTCTCCCTGAAAACACTTCAGCCAGGTTTGTCAGGTCCACAAGGCAAGTCAGGACTATGAGAAAACCACCAGTTATAGTTTGGCAGATAGAGTATGTGTAAATGTCACCTGGGGTTAAAGCTGCCATGGCAAATGCAGCTTTTCATGGTAAATATGTTGAAATTCTTGCTCTCGTCCACATCTTCTGAGCCAAAACTATGAAGCTGCAATTATTATCATTGGCAATAATAAAATAAAACAATGCAGCTTTCAAAAATATAGCAGGCACTGGAGACAAACAGAAAGAAAAAGTGCCTGCCCAATCAAAATAAAGCGGTGATGTGACGTGTGAAGACAAAGCAGCATGTAGGTAAAGTGGCCTAGTGGACAGAACACTAAACTGGGAGTCTGGCAACCTGGATTCCACTCCCTCTGGTCCCAGTCACTGCTATAAAATGTTGGGCAAATCTCAGAGACCATAAACTCTTCAGACTAGGGACTAAATGCGTCAGTACAATGAGCTACGGCAATGCAAATCATTAATAATAGTAAGAAACCAGAGGGATAAGGCACAGGAAGCAAGGGTTATAAACGCAAGGCAGTGACAGTGCTTGGTGGCTCTGAACAAGTTTTTAAATGTGTTATTTATTTATTCAAAAATAATTCTATTTTTTGGCAGTTTTTGATTATGTCCAAACAAAGAGGGGGGCTCGACCAGGGAGAGCAGAAGCAGAAATGTGTCATTTATACAGCGACAAGGGCTTCTCTTGGGTGCAGAATATACAAAGAACATCTTGAGGCTTCCTCTGGGGTGTATTGCAGGCCTCTGCTTCCAAGAGGAAGGCAACACACTAAATACTTATCAATCCAGGAGATGCCAAGCACCAACTGTGCTAAAGCTCTGCCTGTGGCTTTATGATCCCCTAGGGTTTTATTCAGGATATGAAGAGGCCTTAAGAAACTATGAGCGGAGAAATAATAATAATAAAACCGTAATATACCTGAAAACATCAGGCTGTAATTGCTCCTGCACTGAAGTTAGCTGCTGTACCATGGGCCCATATTGCTTTGATATCAGACAGTTCAGGAGTAACAGCTGGAAATCTCAGCTACAGGATTACTTGTTAACACACTGTATTCACTTCAAACACAGAGAGACTTATTTTTTAACTCAGCTAGATCAGATCATTCTCTCTCATTCGTTCCCTCTCTCCTCCCCAACTTTTAGTCGTGGATTGGGGTGAAAGGTGTGTGCCATGACTATGGTAGGAAATTGAGTTGTTGACAGAACTGAGATATAAAACTAATGTCCTTGATGGATCCTGCCAGCAAAGCCAGGACCTCCTGATGTAGATCTCTGCATCCAAACACACACACATGCCTGCCATATGAGATGTATAGGGCAGTGCCAACCCATGCCTGTGTTTAGTAAATGGCTTGCAGGAGACACTGGCCATAGAATCACAGAATCATAGAAAGATAGGGTTGGAAGGGACCTCAGGACGTCAATTAGTCCAACCCCCTGCTCAAAGCAGGACCAACCACAACTAAATCATCTCAGCCAGGGTTTTGTCAAGCCGCACCTTAAAAACCTATAAGGATGGAAATTCCGCCACTTCCCTAGGTAACCCATTCCAGTGCTCCACCACCCTCCTAGTGAAAAACGTTTTTCCTAATACCCAACCTAGACCTCCCCCACTGCAACTTGAGACCATTGCTCCTAGTTCTGTCATCTACCACCATTGAGAACAGCCTAGCTACATCCTGCCTGGAATCCTTTTTCAGGTAGTTAAAAGCTGCTATCAAATCCCCCCCTCACTCTTCTCTTCTGCAGACTAAACAAGCCTCGTTCCCTCAGCCTCTCCTCATAAGTCATGTGCTCCAGCCCCCTATTCATTTTGTTGCCCTCCGCTGGACTTTCTCGTTTGTTCACATCCTTTCTGCAGTGGGGGGCATAAAACTGGACACAATACTCCAAATGTGACCTCACCAGTGCCAAATAGAGGGGAATCATCACTTCCCTTGCCCTGCTGGCAATGCTCCTACTAATGAAGCCCAATATGCCGTCAGCCACACTGCACTGAATAGAGCTGGCTCTGGACCCAGTGACAGAATGTGGTCTGGTTACCAAAGCCTTACAGGTCAGTGGACTATGCCACTATGTCTACTGCATTTTTATACAAGGTGACCTTCAGTCTGAGTCTTCCATGACCTTACCTTTCTGTCTAGTACATGGATTGAGCCTCCTCTAACTTCCTAGGTTCACGTGGTCCCTGCCGGCGTACTGCCTTCTGCAGATATCCTGTTAGGGGATGACAGGGGAGCTGTCTCTTGGCCGCTGTGGGGCAGAGTGGAGCTGCACATGTTTTGCCAGTCAGAGTCACCTGTGAGTCCTTGACTTTCTCTTCCAAATTCTCATATCATTGTAGAAGGCTGTACTGAGGCCCTCCTGAGATTCCATGTCATGCTTTGGGCAACATTTCATATATCAGACCAAACAAATTCTAGAGAAGATCTATGCAGTTGACCAGAGGAATGGTAGGCCTTATCTATCACAAGAGGCTGAAAAGCTTAGTGTGTCTCTCTATGGGCCAGGTCAGCCTCTCTGCTGAAACTGTGAGCTGGGGCATCAGTTAGTGCTTGAAGTCAGGATGGCCTTTCTGAGGCAGACGTGTCCCATAGGAATTGGACTGGGACCCAGCAACTCATGCTGTCTCACAGTCAGGAGGAAATTTGGGGCAGGTGGACAATAATTACTTGAGCTCCAATCTGGCCAGAACACTAGTATGCTAACAGGTATCTCCAAACCAGAGCTGGTAGAGTCATTCCTGGTGAATAATGCTTGTTAATATTCAGCTTTGCTGTATCCACAGCTAAAGGTTTCTGTCATTAGACAAACTGCCCTCAGAATGCTTCGCAAGATTAATGATACAGCTATGGTGCTGGAGGCAAAAAGGCAGCATTAAACATTCCCACAGCTGAAAGCAATATTGCTTCACAACGTTCACCTGATGGCAGAGAGGATTGCAGGACCTTGTGAGTTAAACTGGAGATGCCTTAGCAAAGGAAAACTAAAGATGCAGCAAATTTAAGGCCAAAAGACGTCCATAAACATAGGTAGAATGGAGATTTTAAGGAAAATGATTGCTCCCTGAGTAGAAAAGGAGGGCTTTGGGTGTGCAATAATGCCATCAAGGCGTTCTCTGCTACTATCAGTTCAATCCTTGGGGCAACAGCTTTCTGCCAGAAACTCACTTCCAGTCACTATATACACACATACACAGAGTATTCTCTGCATCTCAATGGCTTTTACACATTCACAGTGGTTATGCCCTGAGGCTGGGTATAAATAAATTGACAGTCTGGTTTCCCACTAATTCCATCAGTGAGCTCTCAGTCAGAATACTAATAGAAACCATCCAAAGGCTGCAGAGGAATGAATGAAACATTCAGTGTCTGATGTCTGCTGCCTTAAATTTAGTCTGGACTATGCCTTAAACACTGCTGTCTCCCTCTCCTCTCCCCCCTTATCCAAATAAAAACACACAGGCGCACATCTTGAGGAATTTGGTGCTTATGGACTGCGTGGTAATGAGGGAAAAGCTAAGTTTTCTCATGTGCCACAACCCCTGACACAGCTACAATAGTGTATTTAATGGCAGGGACATGCAAAATGGAAAAAAATAGGGATAAAACAATTAATTTGGGTCAAAGGACTTTAAGGATAAATATGCAGATTAAGTGACCAGGAAGGGCCAATGATGCAGGGGAAAAGTGTGCAGGAGGATCAAGGGAATTTCTAGCATGAAAGAGGAGAGGTGGATGGGAGATATGAAAGAGAGGACAAGAGGCTGCTGGGCCCAATGGTGGCTGATACAGAGGAATGGAAGCAAGAGGAAAACTCATGGAACCCTATCTGCCTAGGCTACTGGTATATAGTGTGTCTAGTTCTGAATGCTTGTCTAGTTCTGAATGTTTGTCATTGTTGTCTTGGAGATGGGTCACAAAGTGAAGTAACATCACTGTCTGTCTATCTAGGGTTGAACCCTATGGTCCTCACTCAGGCAAAGTTCCTATTGAAGTCAACGGGAGTACTACCTGAGTTAAGGCTGAGCAAGGACATCAGGATTGGCCGATAGCTCTGGATACATAAAGAGACGGGGCACTAGGGGGTGCTTTTGTTCTGTGCCGTTTTTCTGTGATGAACGAAATGCTGCCCTTATTAAACACATGTATTTTACAGCCAGGATTGTTCAGGAGGTGGAGATAGAAAGTGAACTAAGAGGGACGACTCCCTCCCTTTGGACCCACTGAAGGAGCTGTTTCAAAAGCTGTTCACCGGGAGTTTCACAGGGGCCAAACATTCAAGCAAGTTGAAGTTTGAATTCTCCAGAGTTCTTGTGGGGAAAAAGGCTAACAAAGATTGTCTGGGGTCACTTCCTCCTCACCAACTATTTGCCTCGGGTTCCCATCCCCACAATCTCTCCACAGCAGCCTCGCTCCAGAAGCCCTCCATGCTTCTCTCCAACCTTCCCTCCTCAAATTTTCCTCTCCATATTCCCCTTTCTCTCTTCCTCCCTCAATAATCTTCACCGTTCCTTCCTTCACATACCCCCACGTAGGATCCCCACACTCGCCACCCTGGTACATGAGAACAAACAAAAACCAATGACATGGAACCAATATTGCCTTCACCAACTAATGTCCTGTCTTGAACTTCAGAGGAAGATATAAAATGTACCTATCTCAGCAATATTACACCATGGGAGTAAAATATCTTCCTGACCGCAGATGGTGGTCTCCCTATGCCTTGAAACATAAGGTCCTTGTAATTTTATTCCATCTAACGTAAATGCAGATGCTACTCTTATTTATATAAGTGTCTAATCCTTTTTTTGGTTAATCTTAACAAGTTAGTTGTCTTTATAATGCCATCCACTACTGGGTCCACAGATTAATTATTTCATGAAGTGCCATCTTATCCTTGTATTATATCACAAGGTTAAACACAGTATCTGCAAAGCCTTCTACATGCCACTCAATCTCTTTACAATATCACTCCCCAGCACTGTTCACCACAGGGTCTCAAAGGACTTTACAAACACTAACTGGTGACATCTCATGACTCTCCTGTCAGGTGTGGACTATTATCCCCACTTTACAGGTGGGATAAATGAGACACAGAGAACGGAAGTGACTCGCCCAAGTTTACACAGCAAGTATGGTACTCCTGGGAAGAGTTGTGGCCTATCAGTCCCCATTCTAAACCCTAGAACTACACCACAGAGTTGGAAAAGTTATTGTTTCATCAGCCCCAGTGTTGAGGGGAGCTGATTTATGCCTCCCCTATTCACGGCCTGCAGGAGCTGGTTCACCCTCTGGCACAAGCTAGGGAGACCCCTGGGTCTCCTAAGCTGTGCTTGTGCTGCCTTAGCCCCTCGGCAGTGAGGAATCAGCGTGGCACAGGTCCACCCCAGTCACACTTCCTGCTACCTGTTCCAGCCTGGCAACATTCTGCCCCAGCTTACCTCCACACACACCTTGTCCCCGCTGCTTCTGCAGAGATGGGGCAGAACTGGTGGAGTTGGCTCAGCACTGGGTGGAGGTGTTCTGTATCAGGTAATCCGGGGGGGCTTCCTTGTTGCCCCCTTGTGCCAGCTACACTAGTGCAAAACATGCACAGCATAGCGTAAAGCCTTTTTTCATATTGTCCTTTACTCTTTCACTTTCCAAACTAAACAGCACACATTTTCCTAATGTCTCCTCATACTGAAGCTCCTTCCCGGTCACTAAACATTTTCATTTGCCTTCTCTGGATCTCCTTTAATTCTGCTTTTGTCTTTTTCCAGATAAACTGATCCAGTCCAAAACTAATATTCTAGGGGAGGAAGTATCAATGTCCATAGTGACATTATAACGTTTGCTGTGTTATTCTCTATCCCTCTCTTCATACAGGCTAGTGTCTAATTCACTGTTTCTTTATTGCTGCTGCTGCTGCACATTGAGCAGACATCTTCATCTAGCTTTCTAGATGATGGCTACTTATTTTTCCTCAGTGTTTACAATTAATTCAAAACCCATCCATGTGTCTAAGTGCTTTAAATTGTTCCTTCCAATGTGCTTTTGTCTACATTTCATTGGCCAACATATTACTCAATTTCATCGTTTCCTGAGGTCCTTACAATCTTCCCCACTACTGTATAATTCAGTAGCAGCAACAGCAGCAGCAAATTTTGCTGTCTCATTCTCCTCCCCATCACCTGCATCATTAATAAATATACTGAGTAGCACTGATACCTGGGGTCACCTCACACTTAACCTCTTACCATGCCAAGAATTGCCCAGTTATTCCTACTTTTAAATCCTCTTTTAAATAGAGTTTGAATACGTGACAGGTCCTTTATCTCTCACCTCAACGTTCCCAAATTTCCTTAATAGCTTTTTTAAGGGGCTATATCAAAAACCTCATGAAAGGCTAATTAAATTTCAGTCACCACTTCTCTTTCAGCCACTGAGTTCCTTACCTCTTTCAAGGAATTCTAACGTATTAACAGAGAAGCAAAATTCACCTCACAGACTATGTTGCCTTGTCCCTATGTTATTATATTCACTTGAAATTGTGTCTTTATTGGTTTTCTCAGCCCCTGAAGTAAGTCTTTAAATGCCAAGAATCATACTTAGCACCTTGTTAAACAAGGTAAGGATAATGACTGCCACCTAGTCCTCTGGCTCTTTTTAATGGTAAATTGCATATTTTTGTTAGTAGCTCAGCTCCTTTGTCATTAGTTACCTCAGAATTCCTAGAGGAATGTCATCTGCTCCTGGTTATTAATAGTGATGGCTTGAGGGTAAAATAACATATGTAGGCAACACATAAACCTTTGCTCCTGCCATATAATTTTGCCAATGCACCCTGATTCACAGCACATCCTGCTATTCCATTCTTGGTTCCCTGCCAGCTCTGCCAACACACCTGAATTCTGACCTGCCTCTTCAGACCAGGGCACTGAACAGACCTCTCATAATGTATCTAAATTTGAATCCTCAACATCCAATCTGCCATCTGCTCTGCCAAAGCACCTCAATCCTGACCTGCAGCATCCCCGTCTATTCAAATCCTGCATCTTCTCCCCACAGCTCTACCAGTACAAAGCAATTTGGACCTGCTGCATGCTTCCCATAGTCTAGTCCTGAGCCCCCCAATGTATTCTGGTAACGTATCTCAAACCAGAGCTCTCCATCCCGCTAGTAGCTACTGGCAATCATACCCAAGTCTGTGGTGATTTTGAAAAGCACACAAGTGTTCAGAGAAAGATTAGGCTTTGACCTTCTCAACACAATTTCACAAATTAATTTGAAATATAATCTGAACACAGTTCTCCAAGTGTGTTGAGCCACCTAAAGCCCTAACTCTCAGCCACTGATTACATCCTTCATTACTTTAAATTTTCATGCATCACAAATCTATCTCCTACCCCGATGTAATACCCCAAGAGCCACCTGGCCCTTTCCTGCTAAATTATGTATGACTGCTCAGCCTGCAGCAAAAACACTAATGCTGTTTGGTCCTCTTCAATTTACACTATCAAAGCTAACTTCCCCATCTATTGCTCCCAACAAACTAAGGTTCAGAATCAGGAAGCTACTGTGACTCTGCAACCTATTGTACTAGCCTGTCTGAAACAACAAAGGACACATTCCTTTTCCAAGCAAAAAGCAGGCAGGAAAACCCAAAAGATCTACATCTTAGCACAGATCAGAAAGGAAAGAGACTTATAGCAGAATGGGCTTCTCCCCCATCTTTCTAGCTATTCCTTTTGAAGCTGGATGGAATCACAAGCAAGGAGTTTGTTGTTATCATGTTTTCTTAAAGGTGTTGGCATTATTATTCTGACTCACATTCATCCGTCTTGCTGCTAGTCGTGTTTAATAGAAAAACGAGAATAATAGTAGAGATCTTTTTTTCCTTTTAACTTCTTCCTCATGCCAACTATAACTGTGCTTGCAATCTAGAACATGGCTCTTAAGGGCTCTCACACTAGATGAAAACTCACTTCTGTAGAAGGTAATTTCTACCAAAAATCATCCTACAGACCCCTCAGTAGTGCGTGATCCATACATGTAAATACGGGTGAACCATGTGAGCTACAGTAATGCATTGTAAAGACCCTGTTCGTAGATATGTATGATAGTGTTAGGATATGTATGATAAAGCTGGGGCAATAGCCAGATTTTAGGGAGGAATTTTTGAAGATGGTGATTACTGGGAGGCTCAGGAGATGGGATTCTGACCATTTCATTGCGGGGCTTGGTTAGGAGGCATACTTTTAGATGGGTCACGGAGATGGGGTTAGTTGAGTCCAGGAGTCATAAGCAGGGAGATTGTTACAGATGAGGAGAATGGAGCTGAACAGAATCTGTTGCTCTCTAGGGCTTATGAAGTGCAATTCTATAGGGGCATATTCACCACTGCCCTGCATCTCGTGTAGTGAAACCTGAGTACAGAATGCTGCCCTTCTGATCTGGCAGCCTTTCACACCCACGCTTCCCTCCCTTTGATCTGGTGTAAATGACTAGACAATGTGCAAGGCCACAATAAGCTAGGCCCTAGGTATCTGAACATGCCTTATAAAGTAGCGTGTTATAGTGGATATACAGGTTGCAAAGGGGCCTGGTAAACTCACCCATAGATACAGGCTTAGACATTTGAACTTCTTTAAGGAAGAGAGGGAGTGTCAGCAGGACCCAGGGGTTAGACCCAAACCTTTGCAAACTACCCAGGGGTCTTTACATTCCAATGTATAATCATACCAGAATGCGCCATATTCTCAGGTCTCCACCAAATCAGCTTGTGGAGGGAAAAAGACGGAAAGTGTCTGAACTTTGAAGAATCTAAGGAAAAGACTGAAGAACAGGAAAAAGCTGAGGTCAGAGAGACAGGGTCAGGGTAAGAGGGAGGCAGCTAGTCACAACTGAGATAACTAATGTGAATCACAAGTTAAAGCAGCAAACCATTTCCTTGTTCTTCCTTAGATATTTCCACTTTGGCTTTTTCAGAGATAAGAGGCCAGCAGGAGGCAACCCAGATGCCAGCGGACGAATTCAGTGCCTCCTGGAGCAACAGGTGAGAAAGACACAAGCCTTCCATCAATAAACTACAAGCCTAAGTGTCTTTAAAGACCAACTGACTATTCCTAATAAACTAGGCAAAACAAATGGAAGTAGAGCCATCGCTGACTAGAGGACACGCGTCCTGGATTTCGCATCCAGTACAATTATTAGCAAGGACATTTGCATAAAAACAAGCCACTATTTCCTTAGGAGGAAATCTCAACCTGCTGCTTATTCTTTCTAACTAAAGCTCTAATCTTCTGTTAGTGACATCACAATCATTTCCACAACAATCAAATGTTATGTCCTTCAAAGAGAATTATTTTTTCAGGTTGGGAAGGTGAACAGACTCCAGAGGAACAAAGGACCATCTTTTGTGTGTAAATGTCTTTGGTAACAGAAAACATTGGTAACAGAAAACAAGGAAAGAGTGAAATACAGAAACTACTTGACATATGATCAGGTCTGCCACTTCCAAGAGACATCAGATGCTCTTTAAGTTCATAACAACTGATGTTTCCCAGAGAGATTTATAGCACAGTGTTGGGAAAACTAGCAACAGGTGCTTTCCACCCACCCTTTTTTCTTCTTTGACAAACTAGCAACATTTTCAAAATGAAATATCACAGACAAACAAAAAAGCTCCTCTTGCATAACTCCATCCTTTTGGCACAGGATTCAATGACAGGGAACACCACTGAAAGAGTTGCACATGTTTTTGAATGTCAAACAATTGCTTTAAACCATCACCTGTGGTGGTTGCTCTGAAATCCATAGAACAAACAGTTAAAAAAAAAAAAGACCTTTGTTTTGCCTCTTTTTTTCGCCCCAAGAACATAATTCAGCGTGAATCTCCACAGAACAATTTGCATGGGATTACCCATAATACACTGCATTATGGTAATACACTTCAACCCCTCATGCATATTAGACTGACAGTGTTAAAAATCCGTCAAAGGAAAAATAAATGATACAGCAAAATGATGATGTAAGACAAGATGATAAACATTCAGCACTTTTGTAATCTGCCAAAATGCACTCTGAAATTGGCCTGGGAAAGAGAACAAGGGGATTGTGCACTCAGAAGAGCTTAAGGGAATGTTCCCAACTCAAGCAGAAAACAATTCCTGACTGATATGCAGACACAATCACATGAAAACTGAAAACACAACAAAGCAGAACCAAAAGCTGGAGAGGAACCAAGGTAAGTTTTCCCCCTTTTCTTCGATTTCCCACTGCTCACTTTTCCACGGATGGGTCACCAGGCTTGAATACACACAAATTCACTCACCTCCTACTCACACTGGTTGATTTAGACATGATCTCTAGCCTTGCACCTTTCCATGTAAGAAGCCACAGGAAAGTACTACCAAGACACACCTCACCAATGATCAAAGGTATGGGCAACAGTAGAAGAGTCCATCTACAGAGGCATATTTAGAAGAACAAGAATGATTCCAGGACCCATTTGATGTAATCCATCCTTGCTTTCTCTGTCTCTCATGCTCTCTCTCTTTCTAACACCTGTTTGTTTTTCAGTGTGCAAGACAAAAACAAAATGAATGAATGGGGGAGGATTTCACCCTTTAAAAAGTTTGTGTATGGGATAGGGAGATTTGGTTTGTGCCCAGGTCTTGCAGCATTGAAAGCACCATGGGACATAAAGGATCATTTCCTTGATAGGGTAAATCTACCCTACAAACAAATGGAAAAGTCCAAGCCCCAAAACCAAGTCACATCACCGTTGATTCCCAGGCAGCCAAGAAACCAGGCCCATCTTCTGAAATACCTGGAGTTTGCTCTTGTTGTCAGATGAAGGGTTTCTTAGCTGACTATTGGAGGACAAGAGCTGGACCCTTTTCTGGAAGAATCTTTCATAAGCAAGAGCAAGGATAGCCAGCAGCGGACACTTCCCACAGGCGTGGTGCCAGCTCAGAAGAAGGGGTGAAAAGGAGAGTGGTGTTTTCTTCACAGCTCTTCTTCTCCACTGCTCTCTGTGCCCAGTCACTGAACAATGACTGAAACAAGGAACCAGGGCAGATTACATTTGCTGAGGAGGAGCTGTAAAGATGAATGTAGTAATTAATCAGGACAATCACTATCAGCAAGCTTCTGACCCTTATTCCTACCCTAACAACAGCATCTTCCCCAGAGCCTTTCATCCCAGAACATAAAGCCTTTTATAAACACCTTCAAGGAAGCACACAACTAGCTCCTGGGAGGTAGGGGAGCATACCTGCAAATGAGGTCACACAGAGGGGGAGTGACGTAGGTACGGTCACACAGCTGGCCAGCGGGAGAGCTGGGAATAGGACCCGGGAGTCGTCTCTTTCTCAAGCACTCCAATAATACTGTTGGGAGCTGTAGCATTAGGGGCCATTCCTCTGGAGTGCTGGGGTACTTTTTTATGTCACAGGAGTAGCACGAAGTAACGGCTGAGTTTCAAGAAAAATTCAAGGGGTACCTCATAAAAATACTAGGCTATTCTTCTGTAATAATCCCAGGACTCCCTCCAGATACTCAGAACTGTATCTTCAAAAAAAAAAAAAAAAAACCAACAACAACCCAGCAACAACCTCACAAGACTCAGTGGGAGGAAATGATAGGCAGCTTAGGAGAGCAAGACAGCTTGTAACCCCAAAGCTGGCCCCACGTCTCCCCTGGCTCCTACCGTGAGACAGAGTCCTCCTCCCCTCCTTCCAAACAGAGCTCTATTCCTTTCCCACTCCCCTCTGAGCCTGGAGCCCCTTGCTGCATTCCCATATACTCCTGCACCATAGTCATTTCCAGCCGCTCGTCTCGCGGAGTCCCTGCTACACAACCCCCATCTCGGTGTGCAGGTGGTGGAGTCCCTCTCAGTGCACCAGAGGCTGGTCCTGGCAGGTGTCACCAAGATCGGAGACCTCCTGGACTACGGCCGGGGGGACTGGGTGGATCCCCAAGTGCTGGGTCAGCGCATGGGGCTCTCCACCCATCGAACCTCCTGGCGCATATCCCAGGAGGTGAGGGCAGCCTCTTACCACAGGTCGAGGGCGAGAGACCCCAGTGGGCCAGTCTGTACTCCACCTTGGTCCCACAGCCCACCAGGGATATCAGCTGGCAGCTCCTCCATGGAGCCATGAGCACAGGTGTGTACCTGGCACGGTTCACCCCCCGTCCCAAAGCCTGTCCCTTTTGCGGCATGAGGGAGACCCTGGTGCATATCTATCTGGAGTGCGCCAGGTTGCAGGCCCTATTCCAGCTCCTCTAGAACCTCCTCCTGAGGTTCTGGCTGCACTTTTCCCCACACCTCCTCATCTACGCACACCCCAGCTATGGCCCCACAAAGTCGCAGGACCTCCTCGCCAACCTCTTCCTCGCCTTGGCTAAGGTGGCCATCTACAAGACCAGAGAGAGGAGGTTGGCCGAAGAGATGGCTTTGCGACTGTGGGGCCTCCTTCCATTCCTCCTTCCGATCACGTCTCCGAGCAGAGTTCCTCTAGGCCATGTCTGCTGACTCCTTGGCTATTTTGAGGAGCAGTGGGCGCTGTCTGAGATTCTTTGCTTGGTGTCTCCATCAGATTCCCTCCTTTTAGCCCTTTGACCTTCACGTCCATCCCTGTTTTTTCATTCATTGTCCCCCCATAATTAGTTGAGTCCCAGCTTTAGTAGCTCCTCTCCTTAGACTGGGGAAGGGGCATTCCGGTACTCAAATAGTACTGGGGCCCTAATTAGAAGGAATGGGAAGAGGCTGAGTAAATCCTGCAGGGGATGAGTTAACGAGGGCAGCTGCTGGGCTTGTTAGGTGAGGCTCCATAAAGGCGCCCAGGAAGGACATGTGGGAGGGCAAACAGCCTCAGCCTCCCTCTCCCTTGACCCATGGTTGGAGCAGTGAGGTCCCCAGAGCTGTTAGGCCAGAGTGTATATTAGTAGCTGATGGTGGGATAAGTTGGTAGGATAAGTAAAGTGGGAGCATGGGAGGAAAAAAAAGAAGGGACTGCTAGTCCCTGAGGATTTTGTGCACCACTTCTGCTGCAAGCGAGAGGATCAAAGCTTTCTGAGGTGCTACCGGCAGGCAGACTACAAACTGGCTAGGGAGCTGTGCTGCTGGCACTGCCAGGCGGTTGACAACTGAGAGAATTTGAACAGGCTCAGGAGCCCCAACTTCAGCAGTAGTGCTTCAGCGGGGCAGGCAGTGGCTAGAATACAAATACATTTAGGAGCACAAGGGATAACAATGGGGCAGAGAGCCGCGGCAGTACTGGAAAGCGGTAAACCCTTATCGGGACAGTTGTTATAACAGCAACTGAGCACCTGAGTCTTTTTAATTTATTTTCCTCCGAAAAGAGAAAGCTCCAGGCATTTTCCTGAGAAGACTTGGAGGAGAAGGTGGAGCAGTGGCTTATATTAGTACACTAGCTTCTAGCTGCAGGAATGCTGGGTTAGAAGAATTTAATCAGCTACTGTGTGCCAGGAGTTTTAAATTAAAGCATTAAGATGCAATATTAAGGTAAACAATTGTCAAAATTATTGAGCATACCCAGCTGGGGTAAAGGTCCGCATAGAATTGACTAATATTCCCTAATATCCCATCCCAAGCATGAATAGAGCCCTATGTAAAGTCTGGGATGGAATCTCCAGGGCTGACTCTTCTTCAGTTATTCCAACGTCCTGCTGTGAAATCCAGAGAGAGCTTATCCCTGGACTTGATATTGATCCAAACAGAAATGAGTTTGGTGGGTCTTAGCTTACTGCCAATACAGACTCAGACTGTGGGGACACCGCTTCTAACATTGTCTAATGTGTGCTTGATGGTTGATCGACATTCATGATTGGCTCCCCAGCTGCTGTGTCATAGGTGCCTAGAGTTTACATGATGATGTCATGATGCTATCCCATCACAGCTGGATGATCACGTGTGGATATTCACACAGGACACAAGGTAGGCCCTATGAAGACTGGTGCTTTCCCATAAAAATCAGGGTGGGTGCTGGTGACCCTAGTAAGCTAATCAAGATTCACAAGGTCTCTGGAGATAAGAGATCCAGTCATTCGTTAACATCTCCATTTCCTCCCTCATCCTCCACCACCACCCTTTCTCCTAACATCAGAAAAGATATCCCAAAGGCTGTCTTAGCCCCAGATGTGCAGAGGTGCCAGATGCTCCTTAAGCTCAATGTACACCTCTACAGAGCTCAAAGCAACAGTATGATTTTCATAAGTAGCCTCAGACACAACAGGTCAAATTCAGAGATGATTCTAAGAGATCTTCTGGGAGACCAAGAGCATGTCTTGACTAGAATCATAAGTCGACCTATATTACTGTTGTGGTTCCTGTCCACACGACCCTCCTTGGGGCAGTGGTACACATCCTCACCAGGAGCACTTTCCCCGATCTAAGAGGGGCAGGATGGAGAGCTAAGAGTCTGGTCTTTCAGCTCTGCTGGCAGCTCCTTGCCGGGAGCCCGGCTGCCCAGCTACCCCATAGACTCCAGGTTCCCAGAGGTTGCTCACACCCCTCCCCGATGGGGAGCGGGGAAGCTGCCCAGGGCTTTCCCCCTCCCCATTTCAAGCTGGTGAAGCCATCTGGGCTTCTAATACATTCTCCCCTGGTTCCCAGCCAGAAGCGGGGTCCATCCACCCAGCTCTCCCGAGAAGCATGGGGCACCTGGGCTCTAGCTGTCCAGCTTTCCTGTCAATTTCAGTGCTCCTGCTGTGAAATTGACAAGACAGCCAACAGCCAGCGTACCAGATGCAGTGTCTACACAGCCAGTGTCACTCTAACTACACTGACATAAGCCTTACACCTCTCATGGAGGTGGGGATGGTATGTCAGTGTAGTAGGGCACTTACATCGGTGGGAGGAAGGCTATAGTGCAGACACTGACATAATTGGGTCGCTGTAAGCTGCCTATGTTGACCTAACCGTATAGTGTAGACTAGCCCTAAATTGGCATAAGACACCATCCTCCATGGTGTGGGTTACGCTGGCTCAGATTTCCCTCTAGACTCCCTTACACCACTTTTTTACACTCACTCAGACTCTCACCCATTTGCCAACGGATAATTATCCTAGTCCCCTCCTTACACATCCCTTCCCCTTTCCCCCCCCCCCGTATTTGGCCCAAAGATATTTCCCAACCCTAACATTTTAAACTTCAGGGACCAAATCCAACCCTGATGTAATGACTCCTTTGAGGTCAATGGAGTTACTTCACACCAAAAACCAGCTCACTAAGTGGTTCCCCTCCCTTTCCTCAGTTATTATAGACAAACGGTGACTCTAGTGACAGAAGCTATTTCTGAGTTTTTATGGGTAATTCCTATACTCAAAGAGTGGGGGAAGGAATGGCTACCATGGGAGAAAATGTTAGAGACATCGTTCAAGAAATGTCATTTACTGCCAAGTGCTTCTGCAGGTTCTGTAAATGAACCCTCTGAGAAGACAAAAGGCTCCATTAACCGCTATTAGCAGGAATCAGGTCTGCGAGGAGCGAAGGGAGAATAAGGGAGTGGTGGAAAGTTCCCAGTCTCAAAGTAACAATCACCTTCACTGCGCCAGTGCCAGCTCACATGCTCGGCCAATGTATGCGTCTCATTCCCCAGCAGAAAATCTCCTGCTCCTTAGTGGCAAAATAACTGTGAGCCTTAAAGAAAGAGAGCAAGGTAGGATTTCACAGCAGCTTCCACCTTCTCACATTAGATGCGCTCTCATTTGGAACCCATGCAAATGTACCACTCCTTTAATTCACCCACACACACCAACACACAAAGTACACTCACACAGACACACAGCTAAGTGCCCACCCACCAATGCCCAGACACACACACAATCACACCAAACATTGTCAGACACATTTCTAAACACATACACACACACACTCCTAACACACACTCATATACACATGTATTCCAACATACATCTACACATACATCTCCACACACATTTTCACACAGCCAAAATCTCAGCAGGTGTGTGCCTCATACAGACTTCAGTGCACTCATTCACATCCATATGCTTCTATTCTTTCTATGGTAAACAGGCCCAATCAAAGAAAGGGGGTATATGCATCGGTCTGTTTCACACACAGATGTGCACAAACCCATACACAGACAGATCATTCAGATTGTGCACTTGCACCAACAACTGCACAGCTTCACATTCATGAACACATTAGTGCCTTAATGAATCCCAACAGCATGTCCACGTTTACACTCCTATAACGTGTGATTCACCATAGAATGGGAAGAGGGGTTCAGGAGGCTGCAGATTAACCACAAATGGGGTCACAGATCGACCAGATATTTGTGTCTCGCATGACCCCTGCACATGCTGTTCTTGCATTAACAAAACAATAACTGGTGTTGGTAGTTAGAGTTAGAACAGGAGGGTAATATCCAGGAGCAGGGCCTAAGTCTAATTTTTTCAGGCCCAGTACAAATTTGTAACATGGGCCGCCTCCCACACACATACCACAATCCCTCATCTCATAAATACCATCTCATGAGCCATGAATTTTTTTTTCCTCATGGTAATGGGGTTGCAGCCTGGGCTTGGCCCCAGTAAAGTGTACCCTTCCCCCACCACCACCACCACCACAACCACCCCCGCCCCATGTGGGGGCCCTGTCCAGGAGCCAAACAAATCTCTCCTTTTGGAAGTGAATTCATTATGCCCAGTAACCAAGCAAATGCCATATTTGTCAGCCCCCAATACATACTGAGGAGATAGAAAAACAATCCTTTGCTGTTTCCTGAGCATTTGCTTCAGCATAACATGGATTTATTCAGCAAGGAGATGGGAAACAGAACAATAAAAATGACTAAATGGAAACATAAAAATTAAACTCTTGTACACAGAGCCCAGGCTGCAGCAGCTCTGCCCACCTGCCCCTTCCAGACTCCTAATGAAAACAAACAATGATTTGCAAATGATTTGTAAATTAATACGTCTTTTTTTCCCTTTCCTTGAGTGCCTGTGAATGCGGTGCTCAGGAGAGTGAGGATTTAAATAGCACAGGAGACAGTCACGCATAACCACAAAGCTGTGCAGCACCTCCTGCTACTCCATTACATTCACACAGCTCAGCCAATGTTCCCCGATACTGCCCCGCCACACTCTTTGTTATTCTAGTCCTGGCCCCTCCCACAGCTCTATCAATGCATCTGAGTGAATCCTGACCTGCAGCAGCAACACCTGCGATCCCAATTGTGGGCTCCGCCACAGAACTCTGTAATGCACTTCCGTCCTCTCTTGCAGCATCCAGTTAATCCAACCCTACGAAGCTCTGACAATGTGCCACAGTCCTGATCTATATCGCCCACTGCTATTCCAGTCTTGGACTATCACAGCCAGCTCTGCTAAGGAACCTCAAACCCAACCTGCAGCATTCCCTACTATTCCATTCTTAAGTTTCCCTTCCCTGGGCACCCAAAGTCATGCCAAAGCACCCCAGTTCTGAACCAATGCTAAACCAAAGAACAGAAATGTTTAGCATCTGGAAATATTTGAATACAGTTATGATTGCACATTTTTCACCCCCACACCCTTTAACTTAGAACAGTCCAGCCCCCAGAAGCTACAAGGGGTTACGTACAGTCAGTAAAGACATTCTTTCTCTCCAGACTTTCAGAACCAAATTCTCACGGGCTTCCTAACTGGTCTATGGCAGTGGTTCTCAACCTTTACAGACTACTGTACTTTTTCAGAAGTCTGATTTGTCTTGCATACCCCAGGTTTCACCTCTCAAAAACTATTAGCTTATAAAAACACAAGTGTCACCACATACTATTACTAAAAAGTTGCGTATTTTCTGATTTTTACCATATAAATTATCAAATAAATCCCTGGGTTGAGAAACATTGATATAGTATATACAGCAATATAAACAAGTATTGTCAGTATGAAATGTTAGTTGGTTCTGATTTCACTAGTGCTTTTCTTGCAGCCTGGTGTAAAACTTGGCAAATATCTAGATGAGTTGATGTACTCTTGGGAAGACCTCTGCATACCCTCAAGGGTACGTGTACCCCTGGTTGAGAACCACTGGTCTATGGTATTTGTGGGCCAATGCATTTGTATGTGCAAAACAAATGGTGGTGGGGACCAATAATGTGTTCGCCCAGGTAGTTACACTACTTTCATATGGAATTACCCATTTTGTGCCCATTAATGCTGGGGTTTGGAATTCATAAAAGGTTTTCCCTCCAATATTGATACCAAATCCTATGCAGATTGATGCCCTATAAATCTTATAGATGGAGAGACTCTCTGTCTTACTGTGGGCCCAGAGAGGAAGTGAAAATATGGCCCTCAAGTGCCACAGAAGACTGAAAACCCTCAATATTGTTTTCTTTTCTTTTTAAATCAGAGAGAGAGGGAGAGAGAATTTGTAGGATTGTGCTAGGTCTTTGGAGCTGTCACACAGTAACGTTCCACTTAAAATGTTTCTGGAGGATCTGTGGAGAAGTCAGACCCTCTCAGAGAGAAGGACCTGCATTCCTGATTTTTGGCCTCTCAGAAACTCTGTGTGTGAGGCTCAAGTTCTCTCGGATGAGGTGTGCCATAGTGGAGACTCCAAAGCAGCTCTGACACCTGTGGTCAGTTAAGTTTATCGCCGCTCTGTGTTCTCCAGTGAAGTCCCAAGGTCTGTCTGGTGGGATTGGGGATAAAGTTCTTCCAGGATTGAAATGCCCACTAGCCCCCTCTTGTGAAATAAATCCCCTTTACAAGCTCTACCCAACTCACATACCCACCAGGGATTCAATATAGCAATCAGCCTGATCTTAGATTTCATCTGGGCTATCGGCAAATACTATTTCCAGTCAGCACAGAGGTTATGCCGAATGGTCACAACAAACAGGTTATTGTCCAAAAGCCATTCCAGGTGGATTCAGAAATCCACTTCGGGATCTTTCCTCCTACAGGCTCAAACAAGAGACCATGCCAAGCCGGGAAGGAAATGCCTTCAGATTTTTCACCTTCTAAATGCTGAACCCCGAGAGCATGGCAGAACCTACAGAAGATGGCAATCTTGTTCCACCAGTCTAGAGCACCCAGAGATAGGTCATTCAATATTCTGAGGGCACAAGGGAACATCCACATGTAGTGAGTATTCAAAGGGTAGGCACCAGGCTGTCATTTGCATGTCAGTAAAGGATTCTGGGTGCCTTTGCACTGATTAGTCCCAGGTACTCAGATGGACTTCCACTTTTTCACCTCTTCAGTTGTTGCCTTCCCTTCACATGGGTCCTCCAGGATCCTCCCCAATGTCCTGTTATTGTAGCAAGCCTCTCTAGACAAGAAGGGCTGGATACACACTTACGCCCTCCCCCACAGAGCCCATCAATATCAACCTGAGACCATCTGAGAAGAGAGTACCTCTACTGGACTAGGTCTCTGGGCATGAAATTCTATAGCACTTCTTATCCCCCAAGACTTCAGGAAGGCCAGCACCAGGATTCCAGCTCCTGAATGCCGACTCCTGCTCCAACCACTAGGCCTTACTGTCCACATTCCTGTTTGTGACACACCATGTGGGGTGGTGCACTCCAGCAGATTACAGTACAGTTCAGTAACTTCCACTCTAATTTGTTGCGAATGGAAAAGAGACTGAAGGACGTATCTCCCCCCAAGGGCTGCATTTGCTAAAAGGTCATCAAGGAAGTGTGAATTTTTTCCAGTGAGCAGAGATATCAGCAGCTAATCAGATCTGAACGTTATCATTACCGTGTGCTTTTCCTTCCCTGTTCTCGTTTAGAAATTATCTCCCTGCCCCTGCACACATTTATGCGGACACCACACCCATGCACATACGGACTGCATACACACACCCCCATATGCCCTATTGCACGCACGCATGCACATGCACCTTTGTGTATATATGGATGCATAAATATATATACCAACCACATGCCTTTAATGCTGCATGGAAACAACAGCATTATGCACACTCCTTTACATGCATGCACACACCTTCTTGCTTGCACACCTTCTTGCTTGCACACCCTCATGCACTCACACAAGTACACTCGTGTGCACAGTTGTACACATACTCACGTGTGCACACATCCCCTTATACACAGACACCAACATGTATACTTGCTTCCTTATACGCACACCCACACAGGGAGCCACTTTCTTCAACGTAATCAGACACACAGGGCCACACCTTTACTCACCCCCGCCTCCCAGAAAATAAGAAGTCTGGGATCAATAACCACTTATAGCCCTTCAATCCAACACTGTCAACTTCATTCTTCCCTCTTTATGGTGACAGACAAGCTGACTACAGATAGGGGCCATCAGTATGCTGAGGAGGAGAGGTGGACACTGTGTTAGCATAAAAAACAGACAGATGCTGCTGAGTCTGGCACTGCAGTCCTGTGATCAAGTGACGGGAGCTCCCTCTGCCCCAGAAGCCCTCTGTTTTCTTCACTGCTCACCACATGACTGCACCACACAATGAAGGGCAATTACGAAGACCATTTTCCTGAGACAGCAGAATTGGGCATGCGATGGAGGGGACGAGCACACAGTTCCCCTATGTCTGTACAAAGATCTTGCATACGTAGGTTGTAGGTGTATGATACGTTCAGTTCTGCACAACAAGTGACCTGATTTCATATCGGGAAGAGTATGTGGCAAGAAACAAAATACACTTCAGACGCCTCGCCATTCTCACTGGGCTGTGTTTTTAGGTCGTCAGTATGCTTTATTGCTATTTTAACTAGTAATGAAAATGTACATTGCGGGCTCAGAAAGGTGCTCTTTGTTCCCTGCCAGTGCACCTCAAACCTGCCTTGCACCTGCTGGTATTCCAGCTCTGGGACCAACCCACAGCTCTGCCAATGCACCTCAGTTCTGACCTGCAGCACTCCCGGCTACTCCAATCCCAGGCTCTCCCCACTCCAGCTCTGATGATGCACCTCAATCCCAGCCCACAGCACCTCCTGCTATTCCAGTCTTACAACCCTGCCACCCAATTTTGTCAGCGCAACTCAATCTTGACCTGCAGCGTGCCTCTTTCTTTCAATCGTGGGCCCTCCACACACAGCTCTGCCTGTGAACTTCAATAACATACTGTCAACACTACTCAGGAGAGGCTCACACCTGAAATAAGTGGAAGACTGGCAATACTATAAATAAAACAATGTCAGTTTAATATAGGTAATGTTTGTCTTTCTATTTATCTAGTTTATTTCACCAAAGGAGCAAATTTTGCATTAATCATGATGGGACATGTTTTTGTAGCTGACTTTTAATATCAGTCCCCAGCTCAAACCTTCCCTTCATGTTTGCAAATCAGAGAACTTCCCATGTAGCTGTGAGTTTTGCATGTGCACATGCAGTTTTGTAGGCTGGCTGGAAATTTGGTCTACAAGCAAGCATAAAGCTGTTCAGCTATGTAAAAAGAGCATGGGACAAGAATGTGGGGTGTGTGCATTATGGGAGCATACTTTGCTCATAAAGAAACTCCAGCGCTTTCTGTCCTGACTGTCCTTCCAATCACCAGACATCCCGGCTTGGTCAGAGAAACGACCTTTCTGTCGGTCGGTCAGTCATAGCAGACCTGGGTTCTGCTCGCAGCTCCTGTGTACTGAGAAGAAATGGCTGCTCTAAAGGTCACTGTGAAATCAGTACAGCTGTCGGCTCTGAAATCCATGTGACCCTCAGACTGCAGGGAACATCAGTTCCATCAAATTGCCACTTTGTAGCTTCCCCATCTCAGGGGTCATTTTAACAATTCAAGCTAGGTAACCCACTCCAGGTTGTTGTTCACCTGGCCACAGTGCTGTTTTACTAGGGTGGTTCAAAAAATTACATGTGAGATGCCACGTTGCTTGTAAGGCCCAAGAAGAAGCAGCCAAGGAAGGAAACAAAGAATGGGCTCAAAGCGACAATAGATTGGGAAAAAAAATGAGAAAGTAAAGACGCTAGCAAGTTCCAGATCCTCTCTCCTAACTTTGTCTTTATGTTGAGCTAGCATTTCAAACCAAATGCTCCCCTCGCTCAGCTTTCATTTATCTTATAAGATGAAATCATTTTATAAACCACTGGCTTCCCCTCCAAATGAGAACAAACCTCGTCGGCTGCAGCCTGCTGAATGTCAGCCTTTAAAAAAAAAATTCTCCACTGAAATGTAAATTGGCTTTCTGATTAGATTGCTTTAAAAAAAAAAAGCAGTGAAAAAGGCTACTACAAATCAGAGAAAGTTCCTTGGGCTTCCATCCCTGGCTGCACATGGCAGAGGCTCTCTCAGAGTCACTCCAAGTAGCTTCACTTTCATTTTTTCATTTTTATTTTCTTAAATCTTTGGTGCAATTTTCCTTTCAAGGTCAGTCCTTAATCCCAGATCTCAAAGGGAAATTTCTGCCTCAGCTGACATGTGACGGAGGGTCAGGGGCTTGGCAGTGCTTTGAATTCCTCGTATGGAAGGTGATATACAAGTGCTAATTATTATTATTATTCTGACAGAAGATTGTAACAGGGGACTGGCAGCTGTAGTCACAGGTCATATGACTAGGAGTAAATAAGTTACCTTCAGGAAACTAGCTATAAGGGTTCCCGCCTCTGGAGCTGGCACAGCGGAGAGGAGAGAGCCAAGCTCAGGGAAGCCTGGGCATTGGGGGTGTCTCTCCACAATAACCAGCTATGAAAGGGGAAGGTGCTGGGGAAATCAGGCACTCAAAAGTTAGGAAATGCCAGAATAAAGGCTGCTTGGAGAATCTCCACTCAGCCTCCATGTGTGTGATGTGGTAATCTTTCATTACACGATCACATCTCATTTTTTCCACAGGACCCCTGTCTTATTCAGTGCACAGGATGGACAGTGCGTTGGGGATGAATCAAGGTTGTGTAGTGAAGAAGAATTCTTTGTAAGACCCCTGCCTCAATTGTTGCAGAAGTTAGAAGGTCTATAGAGAAAGAGGCAGGGAACCAAAGGAGGAGAAAGGATGGTCTCATAGCTAAGGCATCTGAATGCTGCTTTTGAGGATTAGAATCTATTCCTGCCTCTACCATAGGGTTCCTATGTTCTCCTAGGCAAGCCACTTAAACCAGACTTTTCACAGGTGGTCACTAAATGTGTGTTCCTCATTTTCTGGGGTCTGACTTGAGATCCTGGGGTCTGATTTGCAGAACTGCTTAAAATGCATAGCTTCAAAAAGTCAATGGGAACAGTGCTTTAAAACTACCTGAAGTGCTACATAATGTTAACTACTCCGAAAAATCAAGTCCTAAATCTCTCAGTTTAAGCACCCAAAATGAGTGGATACTTTTGACTTTAATCACTCTGTGCCTCCATTCCTCATTTGTAAAAAATGGGAATAATTCCCCCTCATCTCATGGGAATGTTGTTAAAATTAAATTAATGACTGTTTGTGAAACACTATAGTGATGAGCACCACAGAAAAGCCTATAAGAAAATTAATAATTCTGTCTTCAGAGCAGGATGCTGTAAATAATGCATGGACTTACACAATGAACAATGAGGAGAAAACAAAATATTGAATAGCTGCCCATTAAGCGAGAACCATCCATTCCGTGCACTGAATGAGGCAGGGGAAAACAGGACACGATCATGTAACTAAAGACCGCATGATAATGCACAAGCATAAGGGGGCTAAATTAAGGTTACATGGGCAATCTTAATTCTAGCATTTTCTAACTTTTAAATTCTTGACTTTGCGGCCTTACTAAAGTTCTTTTAAAGTATTTCTTTATGTATAATTTAAAAAGAAACTGATAGGAAGGATGTGTGTGGCAGAAGACCCCGCTCAATAAAATAAGATAGTACTGAAGAAATTTCTTCGACAGACTTGAGAGTGCCTACATGGAAAGAACGGCTGGGGATTTAACCCAAAGGAGTAGCTATTCCCCTCAAATGGATATGAATCAGACACCAGCTCCCCCCAGCTTTCTTATCAAAGTCACATGAAATATGTTCTCTGTCTTTCTCTAGCTCTTCCCCCCCCCCCCTTTCTTAAGTTGAATCTCAAGCTGGAGAAAGGTGTTAGGCTGACATCAATGAAAGTTATCACAGACTCCACTGTGCCTCAGCTATCTTCTGGGTGGACTAGTCTTTGTGAGGGGATACAGGAGTTCAGTGTCCATGCAGGAGAGAGTTGAGGAGGGACCTACACTGCCAGTGTCATTACTCCATCTACTCTGCAGCTAGAGGACTTTCATCTCCAGCATGGTCAGTGCAGCCTGTATCATCAGTGCAAACATTCAGGGGGAAGGAAAACGATTTCTGATTTCCCTCATGTATTTCTTTTAAGGAAAGGAACCAGTTCTACAGAAGGGAAGAAATGGGTAGTGTTCACACAGCAGAATCATGCTGGAGAATTTTGATGTGGTTTTGCTGACAAGAGACACGTTCATCAGCAGAAACAATGACATTTCACCTCAGATCTAATCCACAAACAGCCTTGAGAACTCCAGGTTTACTCACGCAGAGCAAATGCTGGCACTTTAGCACCCAGCTCTGGCTACACAGGCGAGGAGCAAAAAAAAAATGGCTAATCATTAAAAGTAAACTTCAAGGCACATGGCAACCTGTGGAATTCACTGCTGCAGAGGGGCACAAGGTCAACCTTAGGAAAGGATTATAAAATGGCAGGATCTTTGCAGCGCCACTAACAGTGCATGTAATTTATTAGTCCACAAATATTATAGTGATGATCAAGCCACGCACTGAAGGACACACAGTTGAGGGAAAGGACAGGAAAGAATATTCCCCTCCCATGTCTTAGCATAATTAATCAGTTGCTTTATGGACAGTTTTGACTTCTTCTGAACCATCAGGTATTTGGTCCCTGAAGGAGGCAAGATACCTGGATAGATGGACCAGTGGTGTGATCCAGCATGGCAAATTCTAAGATCCCTAAGAGAAGGGGAATCATTCCTCTCAGAAAATCATATATAGGAAATGCTTTGAAATTTAGATTACTCTAAAATCCAGGCAGAGTGAAACACGAACAGTTCTTTTAGTCCATGCTTTCGCCACCTCCCCATTCTTATTTCCCATGCCTCAGGAGTTCATGATTAGACTATGAGCTTCATCAAAGGGCAATTTTCAGCTGCCAAATAGATTTGTACAATAAATCCACACGGGGCCAGATTAACAAGCAAGAGAGACGTCAGAAATAAAATAGCTAGCTTCTGTAATTCCACACAAAACCTGAAAGGATGATGTGAAATGATATTTGGACATTTAAAGGGACACTATCAAAAAAAAGCAGTCAATTCTGCATTAGAATTTCTCTCTCCCCTCTCTGTGCCTTACCACATCCTAATAGTCTCTCCTAGGTAGAATGCAAACCCAATGACATTCAAGGTCATACCACTCAGATTGAGCTAGTGGGTTTGAAGCCAGTTTCACTCACATAAATAATATATATGCATGCACACACAGACACGCCTTACCTGTGTTACTACTAACCACCTTATATTAGTAAAACTGAAGTAATATTTAAACATCTAAATTTCTTCATTTATGCTGTTCGTTTTCCATTTGTTCTAACAGTTTGGACAGTGAAATTAGATTGAACTGTAGTCAGTTTCCCATTTGGGGCCAAATTCTGCTCTTGGTTACACCCAGGCAAGTCCAATGAGTCAATGGGGTTGCCTCAGCATACCTGAAGTCAGAATTTGGCTATAGCTTTCTAGTCAGTTTCACATTCTATTTTTGAGATGCTAGCACAATCCTGATGAGTCTGCTCTCCCAGCACTTCAGGGAAATGTTTTAAATTCTAAGAGCGGTGGAGAATGTTCTTTCATGTGCGTGCTAAATTTCTTCCCCTCAGTCATGTCAGTGTAACAATGCTTCTTGTTTTTTTATGACTGCACATATAAATGTTGGTTATAAGTAATTAATAATCCCCCCTCCCCCAAGGTAGCAGTCCCTAGGTGGTGAATAGACAGGATGGTGGCCATGTATGCACTCCTGTCCTATTCCCCAGCAAAACACAATCTCCATTCTCCTGTTCACAGATCCTCTCCAGTTTTACTCTTCCACAGAGCCATGAATACATTTCCTGCTGGATCTTCTGCTTTAAGTAACCCCTGCTAACCTAGGAACCAGGATTCATTTCTGGGGATGGAAGCAACACAGAAGGTTTGCAATGCTGCAGAAGGTACCTGGGTGTCTCACACTTGCAAGGTTGGGAGATTGGGTGCTAAGTCCCTAGATGGAAAGGAACCTTTTGTTTTGATAAAAAAAACTGTGGCCCCTTTTGCTCCATATCAGTAGACTCCTCCCCCCCACCGAGCAACGCAAGTTACAGCTTCTTAAGCGCTGTCCACACTGGCACTATGTCAATAGGAGACGCTCTTCCACCGACATAGTTTCTGCCTCTCACGCAGGTACAGTAATTATGCTGACAGGAGAGCACTTTCCTGTTGTCATAGAGAGTCTTCACTAGGAGCACTCATTTCAGCTGTGCCAATGTAGCGCTTCTACTGTAGACCTACCCTAGGGTGCTCAAAAGCCTTTCAATAGAGTGGGCTTGTGGTATAAGTTTTATACCCTACAAAAATTTGGATTTGGATCCATGCTTAGTTCCTGGATCCAGCTGTTATGTTCTCACCAAACCTCTCTGAATCAACAATGTGACCTTAGATATGGTCAACTTCTTCTGGGGCACTAGGCAAGGATGCTCTGTCTTCACTACCCTATGATTTGGCTCTTAAGCCACTGGCAACAGCTTATCCAGTATCTGAGACATACAACTTGATTCTAAGAAATATAAATTGATGTTAAATGCAGACAGTGCCTCTTTGTATATACCCAAAGCAGAAATCACTATTCCAGCTCTCCTGCCACTAATTCAAAAATTCAGAGCAATATGTAGTACCAGATAAATCGGGAAAAATCAGAACTACTGGAAATCTCCCTGTTGTCATATAGCGGGGCTTTTTCTCAATGGAATTTTCATAGGCAAATGTTGCAATGAACTACCTAGATATAAAAGTACCAAGAAACATTAACGAACTAGTAAAAATAAATTTAGATCATGTACTCTCTCAAATAACTAGTGATAAAAATAGAGGGCATCCTCTCTCCCTGAGCCTGTGAGGAAGGGTTAATACAGTAAACATAATATTTTGCCTATGCTCTTCTAAATTCTAAGTGATCTACCTGTATATATCTCTCTGTCTTATTTTAGAAAATGTAATTACATTATTAGAGCTTTTCTGTGTGGTCTTGGTCAATGCCCATGACTAACACTTAAAAAACTCCACTTCGGTACAGCCAAGGTGATGTTTGGGCTCCCAGAGTTACAAAATTGCTATCATCAGTGACATGGTAAAAGCATGTCAAGTTGGTTCCAGCATGCTAACGCCCTTATACCCACATGAGTGGAAACTGAACGGATGTTAATGTGTCCAATTCCCCCTACAGGTCTGCTTGGTTCCTCTTTTTGTCCAATGGAGAAAAAGAAGGTTTCAACAGTGGTGGCTGCATGAAGGGTCTAGGCTATTGTAACCAATTTCATCCTCGCTGTTATGCAAAAAGCACCCGCACTTAACCCACACTTGCAAATTGGGAAAAAACCTATAATTTGGAAGAACTGGCTGAGCAAGGACATCATATAGATTTCCCAATTAGTCCAAGATGTGGCCTTTGTCTCTTTTCTAATACTAAAGCAACACACCCTCAGTGCAGTAGCAGTATTTACAACTAAGACATTTGCTAATGGATCAGTTTGGTCCAAATGCCCTAGTACTTCCAGAGGCCACAGTGCTACTGGGAACCTTGGAAATGCTTCATAAACTCCCCAGGCCCATGTACACCATTTATGCTTTGGTAATAAAGAGGAACTCCATTGGTCTGGAGTTCCTTATGAAAGCGTGGGAAGGGGAGTTATCAGAACTCTTAAAAAGAATCCCAATGGCAGACCATATTATGGCATGTTAACAGTGCTTCTGTGGATCTCAAGCTACGCCTGATACAGCAAATGATTCTATTCAAACCATATTAGATGCCACAGAGTTTGTGCAAGACAAGGGCCTTATCCGCTGATCTTTGTCAGCCCTGTAATAAAGAAAAAGGAATCCTGATCCATATGTTATGGAACTGTCCACCAGTCAGCCAGCTATAGAAAGAGATGGGTGCAAGAGTGAGAATAGTACTTGCCTTTAGTAACTAAACCTCAGGTGAAAATTATATTCTAGGTTACGTACCTATTATGCTGGGTTTAACTTCACCACAAAGACTTTGGTTCTCGAGGGCCACAATGTATGTGTGTATGATTTTACAAAAATGGAGTAGGCTTATGCCCAGAGCAGAACAATAGCATTCAGACCTGTCTGAGCGAGCAGCACACGAAAGAATAGCTTATCGATGTAAATGAATTTGAAGAAATTTGGGCCCCGTGTTTTCCCTGCATTTGGATAAAGAACGCTGAGATAGCTCAGATAATGCCAGACTTCCATCCCGCCTCCTCTCCACTTTTCCCCCCTGCCTTTTCCTGTCCCCACTCTCGCTCGATCCCCTCCTTCCATTATTTGCCTATTTGAATGTGTCTTTTTTTGTTTTGTTAGCCCCACTTTAACATGTAATGTCTGTATAATAGTGTCTGATTTTGTATTGTCTGGTCTTGCAGCTTTGGCAAGTTGTACGGGTGCGTAATTGCATAACTGGATTTGCTCTCCCTGTGAAATGTGCAGTACTTGGTAACATATACACACTGTAAGCCATTTGTATTTTTTATTGTTTCTTTCTATGTGAACATTTTTTTTTTTAAATCACAAAAAAATATAATTCAAAACAAAATCTTCCGGGATTTAGGGGTAGGAAGGAGCTGAGGCAATGCCCCTCTCCCACCCCTCTGCCCAGAGGATCCTGCAGCCTAATGCCTATGGGTCTGCCCATCACCAAATGGTAGCAGCATTAACAAGACAAAGGGGCACAGAAGGTTGAAGGGGTTTGCCGGAATGAGAGATCAGAGGAAGATTCCAAAAGCAGAGTGGTTGATGGCAGTGCTGGGAAAGCTGTTCCAGGGCGCGTGGGGGGAGAGTGCTGCGTCGTTATTCTGAATCCAGCCAAGCATGCTGGAACCCCAGCAGCACTGGATGCTTTCCAGCTCTACCGATTCATATCTATCATGATCTCATTCCTACAGTCGTTTTTTATTGTGCTGTAATTTAACCATATGGCATGGGATTCATTCCCTAGTTCGTGGCCGGTCGACACCCAAGAACACATCAGCAGCGGAGACGAAAGAACTGATTTAAGATGTGCTGCTCCCATTGAAGGGATCTCTGTTGGATCCGGCCTTTTGCTTAGCGAGCAGGGAGAGCAGAGGTACTGAGATTACACTTTGTGAGTGCTTTGAAGTTGGATCCAAAAAGCAAAGGAGCCAGCTGAGTTTGTATCTCTTTGTGGTTCAGGGCCATTGTTTTCCCTTTTTGTAATGTGTTTTTACCCAGGAAATCCGTGCTGAGATGCAGTGTCCATTTCTTAGCCAAGCCCTGATTTATATCCTATTTCCCAGCTTGAAAGACTAAGTAGAAGAGGCATAGAAAGGTCAAGTGGATGACTTGAGGTCTCGCAATGAGCCCTGGCTAGGATCCACGATGCTGCTGCCTTCCAGTCTTCTGTCTAATTCTTTACTACTCTTCTTCACTACTTCCTTCAGACACTTCCCTCCCCACTCGACCCACATTTATGATGTGCATCTTTTTTTAATCCAAAGGAGCAGGAAACCAGAGGGCTGGGGAATGTTGCATGCAATGACAGGAGAACATCCCCTCTCCTTGGGTTTTTCATTTAGGGTAGTTTCTAGGATTGCTTTGTTCTGTCCCTGACTTTAGATTGTGCTGTGCCAGGTTTTTAAGGCCTGCCTTGACAAAGCCCTGGCTGGGATGATTTTGTTGGGGTTGGTGCTGCTTTGAGCATGGGGTTGACTAGATAACCTCCTCAGGTCCCTTCCAACCCCAGTCTTCTATGATTCTATCACTGATGCACACTCCCACTCTGAACCCGGATCCATTTGGTACCCTGGTTTTACTTGGCATTACCCCAGGGCAGTGATCAAGGAGAAGATATTTCACTTTCCACCATCTTTGGTATTACTGGAGTATAAATATTCTTTGTCAAGTCTCTGCCACAGAGCAACTGCACACATTGCACTGCACAAAAGGGAAGAGACAGCCTCCGTCCATAGGGGCTTCTAATCTACATTGATTCTTATAGAAACCACCCATTAATACATGTAGTTTGGAAGAGAGGGGGAGGATTCTACAAACCCAGTAATGTCTAGGCCTCAAGTGCTACCGATTCACAGCCTTGAACCTTCACCTTCTATTCCCCGTGCTATCACAACGTGAGCAGACAACCCTGCTCTCTCACTTGCCGGTTGATGTCTTTGGATTAAATTCACTCTGTCCTAGCACATAGCCTGAGCAGTTGGACTAGCAGGAGCCCAAGAAGAGTGAAATTCGGCCTCATGAGAACCCAGAGACAGTCTTGGGTGGGGGGGGAGGGGGGTGAATGCAGCTGTTATTGCATCTTGTGGGCTGGAATGGCAGCCACAGGCCATCTGCAAAACCCACACACACTGCTGCCTTGAGTGCCTGCTGCATCTGTTCAGGTGCTGTCATTCCAGTTAAGAGACATCATTTCAAAGGCAGCTGACAAATGCTACTGCTAGTGCTGCACAGCGTTCAGCAAAGAGGCATTTGATATCGTATCTGTTCCCTGTCATTTGTGTTTGTTCCAAAACCTGTGGTGACCGTTGCTGTTTCCTTGGGGACCTGGGTTCACGTGTTTAGTTTACAGTAAGAGAGCACTTGGCAAGCATTCATTTATGAAGCCCCACAATACTTCTTTGAGGCAGATCCAGGGTAAATAGCAATTCACTTCACTTCACAGTAAAATGCAATCATTCCAATCTGAAACCACATGCAGCAACACTACAAAAGAGCATAGGGTAGGTTATGACGAACACTCCCATACCCAACTGAACGTGCAGAAGGAATATTGTATGTAGACTGTAATTACCCAAACTGGAATTTGGTCAGGACTACAGTTAATACTCCACTGTTCTGACAAGGGCCGTATGGTATTTACAACCACAAATGGTCAGCAATTTTACATCTCATCCTCACCTCAGCACCTCCACTAACCCTAACCCCTGACCTTAGCAGGCAGCCAGCTGTAGTACTGACTCAGAGGGAAAGAGTTCTATCATAGGATCAGCACGACTCGCAGCTATTCCCTAATCCTTCTTTGTGGGACCTAAGAGGGTCGTAGCGCACAGTTACATGGCTGGAGGCCAAAGAGAACTGACTGCCGTGATTTCAAGCCCCATCATCATGCTACTCGTCAATAACAGAAACCACACATTTGGCACCATTTGAGGATGACTGCACATCGCTGCTCAGAAAAGCCTGATCACACCATTCCGGGATGCAGCAGCTAAGGACTCAGCTGCACTGGCAGAGGTGAATGTGGTATTGGAACACCAGAGGATGATAGACCTCAGGAGTGAAGAACATTGTTAAATCTTTGTGGGTAGCTCAGAACAGGAGGATGTTGCAGGTTATATTTAAGCAGAGTGGCAGTGCTGCCTGCACTGTATTTGGCTGTAAACTGAGCCATCTCTCCCTCAGTTTGAGGACCACTAAAGCCATCCACTGGGACCTCCCTTTCACACAGTGTTTCCCACTCTAACGGAATATGGATTACTGGCACCACTTCTGGTAGCGGATGACTAGGGATAAAACCTAGGAGCAGTTTGATCATCAGTCAGGGACCTGGTGCTTTTCCATACAAGCTCTATCCAGAGACATATCTTGTCCCTCTGCATTGATAGCTTGAAGTTCTTGCACACACACAGGAATGTCTTTGGAGCACCTTCCTAAAGCAATAGGTCCATATTCATCCTGGCTGTAACTCCCCTGACATCAACAAATGAAATCAGGAGTGAATTTCACTCAGTGTCTCAGAGGAAATAAAAGAAAATAGAAAAGGTTTTCAAATGTAGTTTAAAATAAATATCCTCAGCCTTGATTCAATTTGCATCAGCAGTTTCCTTTTGTTTACATAAATATCTAGAACTTTTAAGCTTGCCATGTTTTTGGGATACTGCCACTGAGAGAGTGTCAAATTACTTTGTCCCATGCTTTCTGACAGTTATAATTTTTGGTTCTATTTGTTTTCTGAGTGTGTTGGGGAGAGGGAGGGAAAGGAAAGGCTTAAGAGGCCATCCTTCTCTTTTATGTAGCATTCTACCCCACCTCCAGTAACACTGCGAGTTCAAATATAACGGTACATCTCCAGGTCCCCCAGCGCTTGAATCTTTCAACACGGGAACAGAAAGCAGATGGACTGAGTGACAGCTGAAATCCAGCACAGCAAGTGCCAGGGGAGGACTCTCTTCAAAATACATTTCAAGGAGGCATCCATGGGACACTTCAACAGATGGGCCACTGCTTGGCAGTTGACAGGTGACCACCCCCTCTACTAACTTCCTGGAAGAAATCAGGAATATTTGGCATCCCTGGAAAATGACCATTTGTTTGCACAGTGGCAAACTCAGAATAAGAAAGAGCTGCAGTTTCTAGGTTCATTCACAGAACTGGTAGGGTTGGAGGGGGTAGCTAAGGCTGATGGAGCAGGTTCAAGCTCATTGGGGTTGGGGCAGAGTGTTCTCAGCAGAAGGCCCGAGATGGTGGAATACACTAACGGCAGAGATCACTAATGTGCACTCAAGGTGCAATGCAATGCAATGCAGTGCAAAACTCATTTTTTTTCTGTGAGCCTCCTTTTAACATAGCAAAATAGACCCAGGGGAGGCCTGGAAGAAACAAGCCACCCAATTCTGATCTTTCCTAAATAAGAGGTTGTTATCTGCAGAGAGTTTGCAGGGGGGAGTGTGGAGAGTCTCATTTCTTGGTCTTGAGATATACAGATTTTAAGTGTAGGTTTATGGTGCTCAGACATAACAGCAGTGGGCATCTTACAAATACAGCTAGTAAATATTATTGGATTGTGGACTATGAAGAAACCACTTAAATCCCAGGTGTTTTGAGTCGTGGCTCTTAGTGACACTTCTCCTTGTTCACCAACATGGGAGCTGAGAACATCCGGGATACTGCCACTGGTTATACCCAGGTTTTCTGGGATTGTGGGGCTCAGGACAATCTCTGTGGAGGTCCCAGGGCTCTGGGATTTGCTTCTCCTTTTGGTAAGAAAGAGCCCCAAAATGAGCAGACCTGCAGGTCTATCTGCTCACTAAGGCTTTTCCCTGTAGAGGGTGGAATTTTTTAGTTGACATTTTATCAGTTTAAGTTTCAAAGATGCCTCTCTGAGGCACCGGGCTCGCTGGCCAAACAATAAAAATACCATCTACAATTATCAAAATCAATTAAAAAACTGAAAAACAACAGGTCTCACAAAAACCCAGACATTCTGCAGAGAACATAAACATCCCCCAAGACCTCACATAACTCTCCTCCCTTCCCAAACACCCCCTTCAGGGTAGTTTTGTTAGCTATGCACAAAAGCCTCACAGGTATTACTGGAGCATCTTGCAAATTGAAACATCAATAAATTATTGCAAGAGTCTGGAAAAAATAAAAGTAGTGAGGAAATAAGCAAAAATAGGACTTAAACGGGTGCTCTGGGAATGGATAAGAATTACCCCAGCAGTTGGAGGGATGGAAAGCTGAGGATCAAAAATGGAGTGTGAAAAAATAAAAAACTGATTTGAACCTTCATTCCAAACTTCACTCAGACTGGGGGCTTTTTGGGGGGAGGGGCTTCCCCCCACCCCTTGGCATATTTTTATTTTTACAGCTGCTTCCAAACTGACTGGTTTGGGACCAAAACTGGACTCAGAACAATCAGAAGGAAAATTTTTCTCCTGGTATTTTCAGCACCTTTTCATGAATGAGAAAAGTTGTTCCCAAGAGATTTCTGAATTAAAGAGTGTCAGCTAAACATCCAAACTTTAGGGCTGCTTCTTCGGAACCAATCTTTAAACACTTTTGAGAGTCACCCACATTTACTATAAATACAGGCTGTGGGGGACACAAGTGGACTGTGAGCTGAACTGAGGTTCAGTCACACACAGAGCTGTGTGAATACTGCCAACACTTTCCACAAGTATACACATGCATTTTTAAAGATGTCAAGCCCATTCTCTTTACACCCATTTCCACAGATATTTAGCAAAGGTGTTTAGTCGCATGAACATTCGTGAAACAACGTTTTTTGGCAAATACTGCAGGACACTGGCAAAGAGAGAATTTCAAATGAATAAATCAGGTTTCTCTACTCAGAAGGCTAGAATAATGTCCATCCTATCAGGGAACAAAAACAAGACAATGTGACCTATGGGCCCTATGAAAACAGTTCAAATTTTGCATGTCAAATACCTGCAACAAACTGCTTATGAATGAGCCACCGACCAAGAATTGCTCACAGACATTTTTCAGTAAGTAATTTCAAATAATGGGTATACTTTGTGAACTGACCACAAATGACCCACAGAGAGAAAAATTGGCAACATTCACTGAACAAATTATTCATTATGAATTATTTGGCCAGCTTTAGTCGTAAATAAGCAGAAACAAGGAGAATCGTCATGAAAGAAGTCCCTCTCTGAGGAGGGGGCAGAACTGCTCATCGTGATGCTCTTCCCATAACTCTGCCACATTCCCGCGGTACTTTCTTTAAAGATTTCAGTTAACACAAGTCACATTAAAGGCTGGGCAGGCCTCTGATCAACAGAATCTTGAGCTCTTTATCTGATATCGTTATCCCCTACACCCCAGTGATGCAGGAAGTGGTGTTACTCCCTCTTACTCTCAATTCTGATGAGAAAATCAGGACTGCTCAATTTCTCCAAGTTAGAAGCATTAGATTGGACAACAAAAACCACTTCCCTCTGCACTCCCAAAAGCGCTCTTCAAAGAGGGATCTATATCACTAATAAAATCCACTTCAAAGGGCACTGTCAAGGTATCTGTAATCATTTTACAACTCATTTGTGTTACTCCCTGTTGTTTACAATAATCCCTTTGAAACCTATTGCCTTACTGATTTATTTCTTTCATCACACACACATGCTGGGCAAAATTCTGTTCCAGAATGGCATGGTACTGAAAGTATGGGGTGGTACAGTTTGGTAAGCCAAGGTGAAGCATGTGATGGAGCTGAAAAATGCAGGGAAGTATAGAACTGAATAGTATGGCGTGGTACAGTAGTGTACTGCATAATATAGTGCACGACACTTGTGGAGAAGGGCTACTAGCATGATCAAAGGAATGGAGGAACTATCTGATGAGAGGAGACTAAACCTATGTCTATGTTGCACACCTCTTGTGGTGACATTTAGGATATGTGTAGCTGCACTGAAGAAAAAATGGAGAAAAAAAAAACCCCACACATACACACAGCGTCCGTATTGTGGGGTGTAGCTACACATGTCAGTGAAAGGCTCTGGCAGTGGAGAAGCAGTGGAGAAAGGCTCTGGCAGCTCCCTGTGGTGGAGAAAGACTCCAGCAGCAGGGAAGCAGTTTAGAGGAGGCGGCACTGTTTGGGAATATAGAGAGTCCTGTAGGGTACATGCCCACAAGGTTCAGGAGTTTCTTTATTCTACTCATCTAAGCAGTGCCTCACCATCTACATTGCTATTTATACCTATGCCAGGGGTGTGTGTAGTGTATTCTACATGCTGCCGGAAGGAGTGTGCGGTAGAAAACCTACCTTAAAATAACTTAGCTTGTTTAACCTAGCAAAATGTAGGGTGAGTAGGTAGGGTATATGATTGCTCTCTGTAAATATATCATAGGGGTGAAAACTAGGGCTGGAAAAGAGTTAAAGCTAAAGGACAAAGTTGACAACAGAACAAATGAATATAAACTGGCTATGAATAAATTTAGGGTGGAAATTAACATGGAGCTTGGGCAATTCATTAACATGATTATATGAGAGCTTTGCCTGCAACAGCAGAGGACTGGACTCAGTGACACAGGAGGTCCCTTTCAGTCCTATGTATTGGATGGCATGGAACTGAATAGTACAGTATCGTACAGTATGTTACTAAATAGTATTCTCCAGTACAGTATGGCATGGAACTGAACAGGTGGTATAATAAAATGTGATATGATACTATATGGCATGATATTGAATAGCCTTGTACTGAACGGTCATGGCAAAGTTGTATTCATATACAGGGGTAGGAAATGAAAGCCAGGAGAAATCTGTGAATATCCAAGATAGCCCACTGGAGACTAAAATTACCTGACTCCTCTTACATCACGACTCACGGTCAGAATGGGTAAAACTTCTTAAAAGGTGCTCTACTGCATTCATTTTCACACAAACAAAAGATGGAAAAAGGTCTCAACACGCTGAATATCCGAGAGGTTGTTGCAATAAAAGCCCTGTGCTCGGCTGGAAGATGGATTGCTGGGCTGGCAGACTAGACCAAACACTCAGCCTTCACAGAGTGAATGAAATTATGAGCTTCTTCGATTTTCCGATTGTTTTTCTGTTTCAACCATAGGGTTTCTAAACAGACTGTAGTGGGAGGGAGAATTCCCCATGGAAATCCTTTACTCCTTTTTTAGCAACACTTTCAGAGAGAGACACTGTTCCTATAAGACTCCATTATGCAATCTAGACGAACTGAGAAAGTGTTGGGGCTGGGTTTTTTCTTCTTATTCCTTAGGTTGAATAAAATCTCGGATAAGATCAATAGTTTCTTTGGTTTTATGTTTCTTTTCCTTAAGGGAGGCTGGCTTATTGCATTTCCATTGATCACAGAGACAGGGCGATTCGACAGAGATAAACCATCTTTTATATTCCCAGCCATTTGAAGTCAAATGACTTTTAAAAGAGGTTGGGGTTATTCTTGATTCTTATTAGAATATCACAACTCTAAAACTCCTTTCTCATTTTTGTTACAATTAACCATTTCTAAAATAGGGGTTTGTAAATTTCACTTCAAGCCAGGCAACATTCCCAGATAACTCTTTGCTGGTATCCTGGCTGGACTCATTACCAGGAAGTACTAGATTTTATTTTAATTCAGTCCCTTCTTCACTTTGTGTAGGAGGACACACCTTCCATTTACATGCAACTTAGGGCATCTTTTCTTATGGCATCTAGAAAGCCTTTTTTGTTCTTGCCCAATCGTTTAACTCACTTTGATAAACTGATAAATTAAACAGTAATAAGTCACCAAGACCAGATAGTATGCACCCAAGAGTTCTGAAGGAACTAAAAAATGAAATTGCAGAACTACTAACTGGGGTATGTAACCTATCATTTAAAATCAGCTTCTGTACCAGGTGATTGGAGGATAGCTAATGCGACGCCAATTTTTTAAAACGGCTCCAAAGGCGATCTTGGCAATTACAGGCTGGGAAGCCTATCTTCAGTATCAGCAAATTGATTGAAACTATAATAAAGAATAGAATTATCAGATACATAGATGAATATGATTTGTTGGTGAAGATGGTGAACATGGTTTTTGTAAACAGAAATCAGGCCTCACCAATCTACTAGAATTCTTTGAATGGGGGTGACCAAGCATGTGGACCAGGGCAATCCAGTGGATATAGTATACTTAGATTTTCAGAAAGACTTTGACAAGGTCCCTCACCAAAGGCTCTTAAGCAAACTAAGCAGTCATGGGATAAGTGGGTAGGTCCTCTCATGTATCAGTAACAGGTTAAAAATAGGAAACAAAGGGTAGAAATAAATGATCAGTTTTCAGAATGGAGAGAGGTAAATAGTTGTGTCCCCTAGGGGTCTGTACTGGGACCAGTATTGTTCAATGTATTCATAAATGATATGGAAAAAGGGGTAAACGGTGAGGTGGCAAAATTTTCCAATGATACAAAACTACTCAAGATAGTTAAGTCCAAATCAGATGTGAAGCATTACAAAGGGATCTCAAACTGGGTGACTGGGCAACAAAATAGCAGATGAAATTTAATGCAAAATAATACACATTGGAAAACACTCCCAACTATACATATAAAATGACGGGGTCTAAACTAGCTGTTACCAGTCAAGAAAGAGATCTTGGAGTCATTGTGGATAGTTCTCCAAAAACATCAGCTGAATGTACAGCAGGAGTAAAAAAAAAAGCTAACAGAATGTTGGGAATCATTAGGAAAGGGATAGATAAGAGAGAAAATATTGTATTGTCTCTATAAATCCATGGTACGCCCACATCTTGAATACCATGTGCAGATCTGTTCTCCCCATCTCAAAAAAGATATATTGGAAAAGGAACAGAAGAGCCATAAAAATTATTAGGGTTATGGAACAGCTTCATATCAGGAGAAATTAATAAGACCGGAACTTTTCATCTTAGAAAAGAGATGACTAAGAGGGGATATGATAGAAGTTTATAAAATCATGACTGGTGTGGAAAAAGTAAATAAGGAAGTGTTATTTATTCCTCTTCATAAACACAAGAATTAGGAGTTACCAAATGAAATTAACAGGCAGAAAGTTTAAAGTGAACAAAAGGAAGTATTTCTTCGCACTACACAGTCAGCCTGTGGAACTCTGCCAGAGAATGTTGTGAAGGCCAAGACTATCACAGAGTTTGAAAAAGAACTAGATAGTTCATGGAGGGTAGATCCATCAATGGCTATTAACCAGAATAGGCAGGGATGCAAAATCATGCTCTGAAGTGCTCCTAGCATCATTCCCAGAAGCTGGGAATGGCCGACAGGATGGATCACTTGATGGTTACCTGTTCTGTTCTTTTCCTCTGAAGTACTTGGCATTGGCCACTGTCAGAAGATAGGATACTGGGCTAGGACCATTGATCTGACCCACTATGGCCATTCTTATGTTCCCTAGTAGCTCTATGTAACGACACACACTGTGTTAGTAGTCATAGTGGGCAAAGGGACTAGTTGCATGAACAAGGAGAGCAGGATTTGCTGCCCTATTGTTTGCAACTGGGAAGGAAATATGCGTTATTGGTTAGAGGGGGGAAACTGGGAGTCAGGACTTGCTGTTGTGGCCACAAGCAAGCGTCTTCAGTCATTTGAGATTCAGTTTCCCTCTTGGTAAAATGGGTGCTGGAAGAGAATTGCTATTTGTAAAGTGCATTATGAATCTGTATAAGTAAAAGCATAAAAAAATCAAAGGGCCTGTTTAGTCAGAAGAGGTTATGGATATAATTGTAGGGGGTCACCTGTCATATGGTTTTAAAAGAGATTCTGATTATAATCAAAGGTGGGTGCAAAATTGCAGATACTGCTAGTTGAGGGCTGAGGTCACAGGATGAAGACACCTAACTGATGGATTACACCCACAAATCAGGTACCTCTATAAATTGCATCATTTTCACACACAGTAGGTGGACGGTCCAAAATTGCAGCCTTATAATCAGTATCTAAATTGAGACCTCTTGAAAAATGTGGCCCTATAAATTATTTATGTTCAGTCTACACCCAACTGCTTCAGGACTGTCAGATTCTAATGGGAGAGTCTCCGGGAGGAAGGGGAGGCGGGAGGGAAGGGCTTGGGCATTATGTGGAAGTATGCAGTGAAATCTTTGCTCTCCTGTTGAGAATATTCTCCTAGGAACCCAAATCAAAAAGAACAAATAAAAGTACCCTAGTTACGTTTAGTTAAGCTAAATAGAAGAGGAAATATCCTATTAATATCAATTATTTGAAGGTAATAGCTTATGTTCTTTTATGCAGCTCCAAAATAAATGTCAGTGTAAGAAATGATACATCATTTCAATTCTAACAAATCAGGTACTTAGTGTATTGAGGGAGAAATGATTAGAACTACTTTAAAGCTGCCTTAACCAGAGAAACTGCAAAAATATTTATATTCATATGATGGAAGGAAGAAATGCCCCCGTGGGCATATTTAAGTGTCTTCCATCTTTGGGATAAATGGTGATGCTAAACAAAAAAAGGGAAAGATGACCTTAGAATAATAATCTCATGATCCAACTGGGACTGAGGTTTCTAACATACAGAAATCATTTACAATATGTTCAGAACGGAAATTTCTATCCTGCTTTATAGTTCATAGACTTCCTTATGGGCCACGAAAAAGTGGATTTGATTCCCTCTTCTGCAACAGGCCCCCACATGTAAAATTACTCTGATTCCCATGCTGGCTTCTGGCAGTTCTGCTCAGTTGTTCAGTGATGAAGGGGAGGATGAGAAAGGGAAAAAAAAAAAAAAAGGGAAAAATGGAGATGTGTTTCTTATATTTCAAAGAATGGTTAAAGAAAATCCAGGTGCTGCAACGCTGGGTGTTTCTGCTTGTCCCTTAAGATCTCCAGAATAGAGAAGAGGCATTGAGAAGACAACAGAAATGCATTGAAGATATTTTCTGAATACAACATTTATGCAGGGTTTTTCACCTCACTGTTCTAGCACCTCAAGTTCTGATCACGTCTGACCTCACAAACCAAACAGTGCTGAGTCAGGGACCACCTAGGTGATATGGATAGTGATTCACTGGACAATGATCCTGAGTCTGATACCCTAGCATGGACCTAGGGCACATTGCATTGCTAGAGGTATTTGAGTGAAATCCTGGCCCCACTGAAATCAATAGAAGTTTTGGCGTCCTGGAGTCAGGATTCTTCCCACTGTCTTTTGGGATAAAATTTAGGACAAAAGTCCTCCCCTCTGGTGCTTATTAAAAATCCATTAGCACTTTTCTCAGAAGAAGGCAGTATCACTTGTGTTGCTCTGGCCAGACTGGGTAAGCATATTCTCCTTTCTTAAATTCGGTCTGCAATTATTTCTTCACTTCCTGTCTATTTTTGTATGCTTATGTACTCTTAAAACAGCTGCTGAGTTTCTCCTGGCTACAGTTTACTGGAGGGCAAAGTGATTAGTATATAAGGTTGGCAAAATCCTTGAGATCCTTTGCACAGAGTAATTTGTAATGTATTACTAATTAATTGATTATTATTTACAGCAATTATCTTGAAGGACCTTTAGGATCTTTTATTGACACTGTGCATATAAGGACACTGACACCCCTCCCCCAAGAGAAATGGGGTGAAACACAGCAGCCATTCTTCCGTAACAACTCTCCATAATGGTTTTGGGAGAAGAAGAATTTATCATTTGAAACTAAATCCATGGAGAGCGGAATGGAAAGCGGAAATCAGCAGAATATGATTACTGGGGTTACTAACTCTACTCTTCTTAAAAATGCCACAAGATTTTTAACAGCCATAAGTGGTCAGAGCATTTGTCTTTCATTCAAAAGACACAGCACCTCCAACATGAGACCCCCCAGCACAGTGTTTGGGAGTAGAGCCAGTATTGACTTAGAAGGAAAAGTGCCCCCTTCTGAATCAGTAACACCACTTCCATTAGCACAGCACTCCTCTTAGCCCCATGCTCCAATATTAGAACAATACTGATTCAGAGAGAAGAGTGTCTGACCTACCCAACATCACCACTTCCTGCCATACCTGCAGCAAGCTGAGGGTGTCTAAGAGGTAGCCCAAAGGAAATACCTTTATAAAAGCAAGCCCTGGATTTTCACATGGACCTGGCCTGATCAAGATTAGTCCATCACAATATGTCTAGTACTAAACAAAAATGGCTCCATGTATGCCAAGAACTAGTTTGGTGTTCTCATTTGCACAGCAGTACCCAAAATGCTCTTTCATCTTACAGCTATTTGATAGTGGATGCTGATGTCTGTACTCTTGGAACAAGCTGAAAGGTTCTATATTTTCCTTTGGATGCAGAGAGGTTCTTGGGTGAGAACAAAGAATCATTACAGACTGTGATAGGGACAACGGTGCTCATCCCTGCACTGGAAGCTTATAGGAGCTCTGCAAAAGAAGAGAAGATAGGAATTGGGTTCACAGACGTAGCTACTTACCTTGTAGAGCCCATGGCTGCAGCCACAGTAGGTGTTCTCCATGGTGTAGCTCCTCAACACACCAATCTCTCGCCACACTACTACCCGCGCTGTCGATTCACGTGACTTCTCCACCAGGAAGCTGCAGCTGCTCATGACAAATGCGGGTGCCACTTTATCCAGGATTTTCGGAAGGGTCTGCAACAAATAATCAAACGAGAATAAGAACATGAATTAGATAGACAGAGTTATGTATTTGACATTTATATAGCACCAACAGAGCTGAGCAAAATTCAGAATTTCCATCCCCTGGGAAATTCCAAAATTTCAACATTTGTTTTCCTCCCAAATAGGGAATACATTCAATATTTCAACTTTCGTTTGCTGATTTTTGATTGATATGAAACATCAACATGAATCAAAGTTCAGCTTTGTTTGTTGAACTGACCTAAAGCACTTCATTTGATGTGCCATGCTCCCCTATGAGCCAGGTTCCCTGGCTGACTCCATCTCCAATAATGCACCTGCAGCCATAACTCCCATGATGCACCATGCAACTTGGTTAGAGGAGAGTGTTGAATCATGGGAAATATAATCCTTCCTGGATCCCAGCCCATATGAAAGAATGGGGGCTTAAACTCCCATGAGGCAATGTGACATAAACATAAGTGTACTAGGTACATTGACTTTAATGAGAGTTGCACTTGGCTAAAATTGGGCCTTTGGAAGTATATGCTTTTTCTTCCCTCTAATAAAAAGTGTGTTTAAATGGGGGCCATCAAGTTAGAAATTATGGGCCAAATTCTATGCTAACCTAGGTGAGCACCATTTACATCAGGAGAGTATTTGGCCCATATAGAATTAAAATAAAGGGCACATTTTTCTTTGCCAGTGTAACTGTCATCACCTTAGACTGTTGAACTGAGCAGATTTCTACAGAGTGGGCTCACTGATGTCATTTACTTTTCATTTTGATTAGTTTGGGTGGTGAAATCTGATCAGTTCATTTCACTTTCTCTGTATCAGTCAGTTTTACTGTCTGATTCTGAAGTACGGTAGCTCAGTCTTATTGGACTTATTAGCTTCTTAAAACAATGGATTTTATAGGTATAATCAATCTTTTACATTTAATTCAATAAACATGCTGGCAGGTAACAGTAATGTCAGTGTGTGTGGGACTCATTTGTGAATTGAATCTGAATTGAACTGAATTGAATATTCTTGTTATTTTACCAGCATTCCTTGGATTTCATAAAAATGGGTCTTTCTTATTAATTATCATTCAATTGCACATTTTAAAAGAAACAAACCCTAAAAGACCACTTTATGCCAATGCAGCAATCTGACTTTGAGGTTTCCTTTTTCATCCACACAGCAGCATAAGCTGCCCCGTACACACACGATCTGACCCATAAATCTCCATCCAGACTTGCAGAGAGAGAGGTAGACTCAATGATCTATTCATTCAATGGCTTCTCTGCCAGCAAGGGGGCTAATTAAACAGAGATTAAACACATTATTTCTTGCCCTACTTTCAGCAGACATGGAGAGCAATCTAACGCTGTCCTCTTTAGAACAGCCCTTAACATATTTGAAGACTGTGATTAGGTCTTCCCTCAGTCTTCTTTTTTCGAGATTAAACATGCCCAGGTTTTTCTAACCTCTCTCAGAGACCAGGTTTTCTAAACCCTGTATCATTTTTGTTGCTTTCCTCTGGACTCTCCAATTTGTCTATATCTTTCTTAAAGTGTCATGCTCAGAACTGGACATAGTACTCCAGCTGAAGCCTGACCAGTCCTGAGTAGAGCAGGACAATTTCCTTGTGTCTTACATGCAACACTCCTGCTAATACACCTCAGAATGATATTGGCCTTTTTTGCACCTGCATCACATTGTTGACTCATTCAATTTGTGATCCACAGTCCTTTTCAGCAGTACTATCACCTAGCCAGTTATTCCCCATGTTGTAGCTGTGCATTTGATTTTTTCTTCCTAAGTGTCACACTTTGCACTTGTCTCGATACAATTTCATCTTGTTGATTTCAGACCAATTCCCCAACAACATTTTGAATTCAAATCCTGTCCTCTAAAGTTCTAGCAACCCCTCCCAGTTTAGTGTCATCTGAAAATTGTATCGACGTACTCTCAACTCCATTACCCAAAACATAAATGAAAATACGGAATAGTACCAGACCTAGGACAGACCCCTGTGGGATCCCACTAGATAAAGTTTGACCGCAAACCGTTGATAACTCTTACAGATTGTACGTGTGTGTGCACGCGCACAGTAGGTGTGTACTGTAACGTGAAGTCCCACCCTATAGCCAACATCCTCTGTGACAACCGCTGTGTTGACGGTGCAGCCTGCCTGCCACAAGGTTTCCTTGATGCTGCAGCCATAGAGGAACACGTTCTTCTTCTGGGAGTGGCCGTGATAGTCGCAAAAGACCTGGAGATCAGAAAAAGGGAAAATGCTGACCATAAAACAGAAAGGCTTTTGGCTCTGTAGTGGGTTGACTATTCACTAAACAACCAGCCTTTTCTCAGAGCCTCTCAGACTACAGGGCATGCCCATAATGAACTCCGACCCCCGTTGACCAATGGCAATCAGCCTTCCTAGGCTCTGCCAACCCACCCGAGAGGGAGGTTACTGTTGCTTTGTTTGCAGCACAAAGAAATATATGCCAGCTCTGTAATGATTCCATGGCAGCTCAGGATCCTACAGGCTTCTTATTATGCCATCACGGGGCAGCTTGTCAGATTCCTTCTGCTTCTAAACTTCAGCACTATCCTTTTGAGCTCTAAAGTCTGCACCTTATCTGGCAATTAATCTTGGTTTCTCTAAATTCAAAGTGTGTACTATGTAATTTACAGGAAAACACAACCATGCTATTACTCTAGTAAGGGTATATTGTTATGACATTGTATGTGTCGCCATAAAGCAAAGGACAGTAAATGACCTATTTCACCTAGTCTAAGGTATAAGTCTAATCCATCTCTTTCGCATCAGTCTTCATGTAGCTAGATGCTAGGCATATTCCCGCTTTCATTGGACCTTTAGATTGCTTTATAAGTACATATCAAATCCTATACAAATGAAAATCAGGATTTATTGACCTACAAGGTAAATATTGACCCAGGCCTTGAAGAATAATCAGTCCTGATGCTCAGTGAGATATGCATTGCTGTTATATACATTCTCCATGTCTTCAACAGACATATCGGGAAATCCAGTAAGGAAAGGAATTTCAAAAGAAGAAGAGCAGTTTTTCTTATTAAGCCAACATTCATAAGGGTCAGAAGAAGAGAATGCTCCAGCAAAATGTCGTTCCCTTTTGCCAAGCCAATTGGAAAGCAAAGAGGAACATCCAGATACTATTAGAAGAAAAACTTTAGAATAGACAGGCAGAAGCAGGAAGAGGAAGGAAGAAATAGACATAGTGGGTGAAATCATAGTGGGTGATACTTTGCCATTGACTTCAATTGGCCCAAGAGTTCGCCCAGAATATTTATCTATCTTTAAAGGGCCTAAGTTTTACTGAGTTTAACTGCAGCCAATCAGGATGCAACTAACTCCCTCATTGGAGTTTTATGCAGCTGCCCCTGCCATGTCAACCAGGCCACCAAAGCCATGTCACCTAGCAGTGCTGCTAATCCCATTACCCTCAGCCAGATTGCCAATGCAGTTCCTCCTACCAGCAACCAGCACAAGACAACTTTGTTACTATTATTATTTCTAATAAGGTGGTATCCAGGGGACCCAGTCATTGCACTAAACCACGCATAATTATTCACATGCTTACGGGCTTTGCTGGATCAGGGCCAGAGTATTCAGCACCTGACAGGCTTGAGCCAGTGAAGATACAAATTAAGCATGCACCATTTTTATACAGAGTATGGCTGGGATTTTCAAAGAAGCCTAATTCAGTAGACATTGGGCACCTAATTCTCATTGGCCCCACAATGGGGGCCTTCCCCCAGCAGACTGGTACAGTGCTGCCATTGCAGCTCTGCCTCAGTTTCCCCGAGTGAGGATTCTAATAAGTCCAACATGGCTTGTATATTGAGCAGCATCCTTTCAGGGGTATGGTTTATTCAACTCCAAAGGCAGAACACCACACAAATGGGCCTCCCGTTCAGAGTCTCCAGCGGGAGGAAGACAGGGCTGAGTCTGCCTTAGACTGTCAACTCCAGTTACATCCAAGGTCTCTTACCAGTAGGGCCTTCATGAGCCAGAATGCTCCTCTGGAGTCGGTGGCTTCAAAGGGCTAGCGGTGGAAGGGTCTCTCCTCTTGGGCCAAGGCACCCACAGAGGCTGAACTGTGACAATCCTTCCTTGGGACAGCATATAATTGCTTTTTTCCCACCAGGGCTTCTGCTGTTTCCTGGTGAATTCTTTCATGGGAGCTAGGTTTCTCCATGACTCAGCATTCATAGTCCCTTCCTTCTGGAAATGCTCCCACCCAGGAGCATTCTTCCTTGGTTTCCTTTGTGAGTGAAACCCCTCAGCTTCCCCCTGAAAAGGCTTTACCATAAGAACTGTCTTTTCCTAAATCCTGGGAATTGCTCCTTTTCCCCAGGAGCTTCTTGTTAACTTGCCCAGGTGCTTCCCTGTCTAATTAACTGCCTCCCAGTAGCTCAGTGAGTTAACCAGTCTCAGGTGAACCTGGAATGGCCTCATTCTCCCTTCTGAAACCTATCAGAGGTAGGCCCCGATCCTTTCAGCGGGCCAGCTACCCTCTGACAGGCCCTTAGAATAGCCCAGCCTTGCACACATAGGAGATGGTGGGTTAATATGTAAATATGCAAATGTGCATGAACCACACCAGCTGCCCCTCCACCAGCCCCTAATTATCTGGCTAATTACATGTAGTCTCCCAAGTAACAACTTATATGGGTGGTTTGTCATCCAAAGCTCTCCCGTGTCCTGTCCCTTCCCTGATTCTGTCCCCTACAGAACTCCACCGCTTGCTCCTGTGCTTACCTGCCCCTACAGCATTATTCTCTCGTTCCTGACACATGGGGATCACCTTGCTTCCCAGCAGTGAGCCCTCTGCATTACTTATAGCAGTCTCACTAGATGATGAAGGCAAGGGGAGAACTGTGAATGCTGAGAAATAGGATACAAATCCACCAACAGCAGTTTTTCCAATTAAACAAATCTAGGTTTGCACAGAGCCCGACAGGCAGCCCACTCAGGTTGCGCACATATTTTACAGAGCCATATGTAACCCATGCACTGCGAAGTAACTCCATCTGCAATGTTTTCAATTACCCTATAATGGCCTCATCCAAATGGCTGCATTTACCACTTCCTTTAATAACAGAGAGATGCTTTTCCAGCTAGTGTTTCATCTAAGCTATCAGCGCCATCCAGTCATGGTTTAGGTTAACCACAGGTACCATGTTGAATTTATTCCTGTGAATATCAAAGAGGATTTTATAGCTTCGGTCCTATTTTGAGGCAGAACTCCAAGCTCAGTTGGACAGCAATTACCTGCCAATTTCACATATTACTAACATGCAAAAGGCACATACACTATCTGCTTAAAATATAATTTTATGTATTAGAAAGCTCTGAGGGATGATCAACTAGTCAGCAAACAACTCTGCCTGAGTCATGTTAGCCCTATAATTTTGCACCTAGAGAATCCCATAGATGAATCCTAAATGGTAGGGTTGAAATGGGCCTGCTGGGTGATCCATTCCCACCCACCTGCATCAATGGAAGATTATCATCTACACTGATTGCTGTGGGACTGTCTGCAGAATCTGCCCACTGAACCTTACCCTGTTCAGATGCTATTAACTTCCAACGGCAGCAGGGTCAGTACCACTGTAACTATATATGGGCAGTTCCATTTGAAAGTTGTACAGCAGGTGTTGAAAACTTGTTTTCGTGTTGATGAAACTCACTTCATCGTGTGATTTCCACTGCTATTTTTTTCTGCCCAGGTTCCTATTACTTTACAATGCTTCCCTATAGCCCCTTGGGGTCCCAGCTTTTCTATCACAGGGGGTCTCCTTCATGGTTCAGCCAGCATAGAAGCCCTGTGCTGTACACTGTAGCCTGATAGCAGAGCTCATTGTGCGGCATCTAAGAGGGGATACAGAATGAACCTGGGAGCAAGAGGTAAGAAGCCTCTGCTCTAGCTGGGAAAGTGTAACCTATGCAGCACAATAAGACTCTGAGACATGCCACCCTTCTCACCCCCCCCCAGAAATTATCCAAGTCCAAGGTAAAAATCTGCAGTATTCTCACTTTTCCCAACTCCAACCATTTTCTCATGAGTCTCAGTGTATTTTTATTACAACCCCAGCTGACAGAGTCAGGTTATTCCCCGAGACTCCCAGCTTTCATTAAAAAAAGGAGAGAAAGGAAAAAAGAAAAGTTTCTAGCCCTTGTGGCCACAGAGAAAATCTTGAAAATGTGACACCAGAAGGCAAATAAAAAGACATCCCCTAAATATTATCATGGTTTAGGAGGGCTTGACTCATAGCACTGGGGTTGGCAACACTGCATGTCAATCAATTTCAGGCAGAGCACAGTAGCTTCAAAGAATGATAAAGGCTCAAACTGTGACTTTAGTACATTTGCTGCATTCTGTGGTAGGAGTCACGAAGCGGCAGGGAGAGGGAAGAATTCTGTCTCACTCAGCCATAATTCCTTCTGGGGCTCAGAAAGGAGCCACAGGAGTGCAGCATCTCTGCCTCCTGCCATCCCTTCTCATGGTCTTATCTTCATCCCAGCCCTCCCACTTTGGGCACTCTCCCATTCAGGTGTCCCGGCAGTAGGCTCAGCGGAATTGCAAGCTGAGAGCTCAGTACAGTGGGTCAGAATACAGAAACCAACTGTCACAACAGTTTCACAGCTGGCTTTTTTTGGCAGGGACCAATTCTTTGCTGTTCTTCAAAACTTTTCCAGGGGATTATTTTTATCCAATTTTTGCATAAGCATTTTCAAAGATCGGAATTTTCAAAGATCGGAATTTTCAAAGATCGGAATTTTCGAAAGTGAATTTTTTTCTAGCCCCCAAATTGTGGTTTTGATTTGGAATCCCCCCACTGATGATTAAGACAACCAATCAAGTTTGTTGATAGTTTAAAAAAAAAAAAAAAAAAGTAAAACCAAAAATGGTAAACAAGCAATTTTGTCAAAAAAGGAAAAATAACGAGAAAATCAAAAAGAGAGACAAGGTAGGTGAGGTAATAGGTTTTATTGAACCAACTTCTGTTGGCGGAAGGGATAAGCTTTTGAGCTACACAAAGCTTTTCTTCCGGTCTAGGGAAGATAACAAAAGCGTCTGGGCTAAACATAAGGTGAGACAGATTGTTAAGCAGAAGAGGTTCAGGTATGCTGTAGGAGACCACTTAAAATGAAGTGGGCAATTGAGGGTTTGCAGGCAGCAGAGTGAATCACAAATAGCTCTGATGAGCCATAAAACCAGTGTCTCTGTTTAGTCCATGGTTTTTAGTGTCTATCAGAATTATGAATTTAAGTTCCCAAGCTCGTCCTTTGAGGACGAGGACAGAAAGGTCAGCTATGAAGTGATTGTTTTGTAAAAAGTGTTCACCCAACCTGTCCCGACTTGTATTTAGCTCAGATACTCTGGTTTCCTTCCCCAGACCTGAAGAAGAGCTCCGTGAAACTCAAAAGCTTGTCTCTTCCACCAACAGAAGTTGGTCCACTAAAAGCTTTTGCCTCACCTACTTTGATTCTCCTCTATCCTGAGACCAGCATGGCCACACCCACACTGCCAACAACAAAAGACAATCCAAACCATTTTCCCAAAAAGGCCCTTTTCCCTTTATATATTTGAAAAACGTGGCGCAGCTCTATAGCTGAGCTCCTTCAGGGCAACGTGAAGCAATGATGCTCAGATAACAATGCTGCCATGCCGGTGTGGTGGTTACCGCTCAGACTCCAGTGCTACTATGTTGTTATTATTTCTAGGCCCCAGTTGAAATCAGAGCCACAATGGGCAAACACATAGTAAGAGACAGTCCCTGCCTTGAGGAACTTACCATATAACTAGCCCAGACAGGCAGAGAGCAGGAAAAAGGAAGTACTATTATCCCCATCTAATAGATGGAGAACCAAGGCCCAGAGAGATTAAAGGCCACATTTTTAAAGGTATTTAAGCACCTAACTCCCATTGACATCACTAAGAGTTAGGTGCCTATATAGTTTTAAAATATGGCTCTAAATGGCTTGTCAAGGCCACACACTGATTCACTAGCAGAGGTGGGAACTGAACTTGAGTGCTCATCTGCTGCTTTAGCCACAAAACCAGCCTTCCTCAGAAACAACACATGGGGGGCATCTGAGCTGCTCCATGCTGCCCGAGGGTTCTCTGAGGCTAACTTGAGCCTACTGAGGAGACAGGGCCCTGCCCTAGGGGGATCCTACCAGACCTTGTGATAGCTCTATAGCTAAAGGACTGGTTTAGTAGTGCGAGCCCCAGGTTTTCAATACCTAGATTCCCTCTTTGAACCCCCTCTGGAGTTGACTCAGTCCTCAGTCAAATTAGTAAGGGATGTTTCACATGAGATTTAAATGCCAACATCCTATCCTCACTGTATGGACAGTAAAATCCAGGGGGATTTTTCCTTACAGATGGCATTTGCCTTGGCTTCCTTGTCACAGATTTGTCTTTCCATCTGTTTGCCAATCTCCTCCTAAGAGGGGGCTGCATTCCAGCAGGGCTTCTTTGTTTATAGGCTTTGAGATCCTTTGGGATTAAAGGTGCTAATCATTTAAAATACAGAACATTGTAGCAAATTCATGCCCATCTTGGATGTCAAAGCTGTCTGTATGCTGCATACAAGGGGCCGTCTGGAACTTCACAGAGACAGAATGGATAAACCACAGAGCCTGTGGATCCAAAAGCACAGAGCCATGCCACTGAGCTAAAGCAAAATCTCCCATTGCAATTAGCAGTAGATGGCCTATGACACACAGTGGAGTTATTCTAATTCCATACCGTAGAGGGCAGAGATAACACACACCAGCCTGCTCTTTGTTCTAGCGAGATTGCCCTCACTGAAGAAGGAAGAGAAAGAAGCAGTTAGCATACTGTTTTTTACCGGAAAAGAAGTTGCCAATTAAACTGGCCTGATCTGAAAGGCTGTTAGCTTTACAGTTCTTTCCCTTTTTCCTGCAAGCTGTCATGCCCTGCTTTGAAGAAACTGTGTGCATGGAACCAGGATAAATGAGATCAAATCGCTTCACAGAAATCATTTGGCTATCAGCAAACTTGGCTCCGCAGCTTTCTTCTGGAGGAAGGAAAGGTGTTTTTGAATGTGTATAAACTAAAATCAATGTGCTCTTCAAAGACAGAGAAAAGTCAGTTTACCAACAGCCTGTCATGTATTTCAGGTTGAGGGTAAGAGAGAAAATGGAATCAATAGCCCCTCCTAATTCAAGAATACTGACAACTTGCAATGGATCTGGGCCCAACCACAGTGATGGGCATGGAATAAAAACAAAGATAGATTAGAGAGAAGGAGAAAGGATAGATAGATAGAATAGATTTGAGTAAGACTGGGAATGAGAATGAGAAAATGTAGGTGAGATGAGATAACCCATTGCAGCTCTACACCACAGAAAATGATTGCGAGCAAACTCAAAAGTGAGTTTACGGGGGTGGGGTGTCCTTCAGTTCTCCCAGCTGTCAATGTCTCCAGAAGCTGCACTCTGGCCTATACTGGAAACCACACAGTTGCAGGGAGTTTCAATGGCAGGATGAATGAAGACTTTTTCATCTCCACATGCTATTAGACTGTGAGCCTCCTCTGTTGGCCTCCTCTTATGAAACACAGAGGGAAATTTCACATCCTGTGATTGTCCATGCCCATCAGGTTGTTTGTCTCCATCCATGCAGCCTGAAGGTCAGTCTGGAATTTATATGAAATCTGTCTACTAGCATTTGAACCATTTTGCATTTTTTCCTCAAAGTCTTGGACCCTTCTCCCCAGTCTCCTGGGCAGTGACACTGGGCAGAGTGAAAACTCATCCCAGCCCCGCAGAGGAATGGGAATCCTTTTGGGCCACAGCAATCTCATGAGTTTTTGCCACCCAGAGAAAAGGAATTCTTTTATTTCCTCAAAAGTAAAAACGCAAATTTTCACTAAAATAGCTTGACTGACAAATGTGCAGAACAGGAATTCCACAGTGCAAAATAACTAGGCTATTCCCAGAGCCCCAGGGAACCATCAGTTGGATGAGAGCCTCTGGTGATTGATCAATTAAGCTTTAAAAAAATCAATAAAAAACCCTTACATATGAACTAGCTTGAGTACCTGAACCATAGGAGAGGAGGCACTAGGGAATAAATCCAAAAATAAATCCAAAAAAATAGAAATGTGTTGACATTTTCGAAGCAAAACGTTTAGATTTTTCATTTTGAAACACCTTTTTGTTTCAAATTTTGCTGCAATTCTATTTATTTATTACGTTATTTTTAAAATGAAACGTTTTGTTTGGCCCAAAACAAAAAAATTTCGGTTCAGCCACTGAACTGAAAAATCCATTATTGGTGCCTCACTCCCACGGACTTTAGAAAATCAGACATTTGCAATGGGGCATGCCATTGTGAATGTCAAAATACACATATAGTTACCATGATTTCATATACAAATGCCCAGTTCAATGAGTAACCGGTGATACACATGTGCAGTGCAATTGTGGGGATCGTGTGTATCCAGCATGCAAAATCAGGCACTATTCATCTCCATAAAGTCATCACAAGGGAGTTTCTCCACTCATCTATGTAGCTTTTGTTAGAGAAAAGGCTGGGGAAGAGCTACTTAAGTATCTGCTTAACAGATGAGGTTTGAGCTAACGAAACCTTTCAAGAGACCCAAAGCTACTGGCTAGTTGCTAACTGTGAAACTGATCCTGCTCTTATTGAAGTGAATGGCAAAAATTATCATCAACTTTAACAGAAGCAGGATGAGCCATTTGGCCTTGATTCAGCTAAGCACTGAAACCAATGGGACTTCAGCTTGTGCATAAATATGCACTTCATAAAACCATTTGTAATAATCAGATGAGGTATGTACAAGATGACAGTGGCCAATGACACTGACTGGGCTGAATATCCAGCATCAGACTAGGCAGGTAGAAGGTGATGCAATGGACCATTCCACGGCTTTGTTACTCTGTGAGTAACATTTAGTATTCAGCTGTTCCTTAGCTGCCTTACAGATGTTCCCAGCTGGATACAGGAGCATGCTGTCATGTTTTTGGCTAATTAATGCTTGTTTATATTTTTTAAACAAGCCTTCCACTTGTCATATTTTTTACATAAATCTTTGCCTTTTCCATTAGTGGCTGTCGGAGTAGAAGCCAAAATCCTTGGTTTACTCATCACAAGCTTAGTTTGAGCTGGCCTAGTGGAGGTTTCTTCTCCACTCCCTGCCTGCCTTTCATGCTGACGACTTTCAGTCACAGGGGAGAAGAGAAGACTCCTTCCCATGACAGGGAAGCACAGAAGTTCATTCCCTTTTGGGGCTGGGGACTGTGCCGTCACCCATGTTCAAGTTGCTCTGATGTTGGCTGGAGATCTCTAAGGACCAAACTGAGCACAGCCCTATTGTACTGGGTCCTGCAATGAGATATTTGCAGCTCTCTCCCCCTTTCCACCAGGAATGGTCTAAAGAGAACAATCATGATGGATAATAGTTTGCACTGACCTAGCACTTTTCATCTGAGGGCTCAGAGAAAGACGGGCACTGTTACGCGCATTTTAACGCAGAGAGGCAAGATCATTTGCCCGTGGTCACTCGGGGAGTCAGTGGCACTCTCAGAAATAGGATCCCAATCTCCTGGCTTCCAGCACACTGCTTTAACTACTGCATCAAGATGCCCGTCTGCACTGCAAACATTGCAGGAACCCTCTAAAATACTTAGGGGATCCCACATAGTTACAAAGTGCCATCCTGCCATCAGGCAATATGTTACTCCAGGGCTCTGCTATCCCAGATAACGTGGATTTTGGGGACAAGACTTCTAGAAACTCCATCCCAACTTCAACTCTCTCAACCTTAAGCTTTCCCCCCAGGAAGTGCCATTGCCCAATCTGTATGATATCAGAACATAGGGTTGTTGATTAGAAGGGCCAATAGGCAATAAAATATTCCACTGAAGAGGTTTCCAAGCTCTTCCCCACTTCCAGAGTACCGTAGTATCGGAATGTTTCCAGATCTCATCAACCTCCTGCTCTCTCAGACTGATCTGTACAGCATAGCAAGTCTTCTGGGAAGGCTGCAACAAGCGTGCAGTGCATGGTTATCAATACAAGAGAAGATGGAAATGACTCACCAGTGGAGCCCGGCCAATGTTGCACAGGTAGTAGAGGAGGCCCTTGATGTGGTAAATGGTTGGATGGAGCTGGCTGCTGGGTGCCAGCCACTGTCTGTTCAGGTCATCCCCACTCAAGGAGCATCGGTGACTGGAATGACAGAACAAAACACACCCTAATTAAACTAACAAAACAACTCGGTGGTTTCAAAATAATCTCTTTTTCAGGATAGTCCCTGTACTAAGGCAGGCTTGGCTTGTGAGGCTAATTCATAGATATATGTTGAGAATTTAGAAACAGGCTTGTATGAACTAAAACTCCACAGAAGCTTATTTGAGAGATTCTGCAATGTATTAATTATTAATGTCCTTTCCCTCCAGGGTCTGCACAGTTGGATTCTAGGTAAGTAATGCAGTTTTGATTTACACATGCACTTACATTAAACAGGACTAATACTTTTTGTTTTAAACTCGCTAAAATATTGCTGAAGTCTGTGTCACATACAGAATCCATCATGGTCTGTGTGGGTATAAAGAATGGCCTTTCCAAAGCCAACGTGTGACATAGGGATGCCCAATTATCAGTCATTATTATTGGAACTGGAAAATCAGTCAGGTCCAGTTGAAAGTCTATAGGCACCTGCATGGGATGAGCAGCATATTTCATGTGTGGTTTAGAATCATAGAAGATTAGGGTTGGAAGGAACTTCAGGAGATCATCTAGTCCAACCTCCTGCTCAGAGTAGGACCAACCCCATCTAAATCATCCCAACCAGGGCTTTGTCAAGATGCACCTTAAAAACCTCTGTGGATGGAGATTCCACCACCTCCCTAGGTAACCCATTCTAGTGCTTCTCCACCTTCCTAGTGAAAAGGTTTTCCTAGTATCCAACCTAGACCTCCCCCACTGCAACTTGAGACCATTGCTCCTAGTTCTTTCATCTACCACTGAGAACAGCCTAGCTCCATCCTCCCTGGAACCCCCTTTCAGGTAGTTAAAGCCTGCTATCAAATCCGCCCTCACTCTTCTCTTCTGCAGACTAAACAAACCTAGTTTCCTCAGCCTCTCCTCATAAATCATGTGCTCCAGTCTCCTAATCATTTCTGTTGCCCTCTGCTGGACTCTCTCCAATTTGTACACATCCTTTCTGTAGTGGGAGGCCCAAAACCGGACACAGTATTCCAAATGTGACCTCCACTGTGCCGAATAGAGGGGAATAATCATTTCCCTCAATCTGCTGGCAATGATCCCACTAATGCAGCCCAATATGCTATTAGCCTTCTTGGCAATAAGGGCACACTATTGACTCACAATCAGCTTCTTGTCCACTGTAACTCCCAGGTCCTTTCCTGCAGAACTGCTGCCTAGCCAGTTGGTCCCCAACATGTAGCACTGCATGGGATTTTTCCATCCTAAGTGCAGGACTCTGCACTTGTCCTTGTTGAACCTCATCAGATTTTTTTTGGCCCAATCCTCCAATTTTTCTAGGTCACTCTGTATCCTATCCCTACCCTCCAGGGTATCTACCACTCCCCCCAGATTAACGTCATCTGCAAACTTGCTGAGGGTGCAATCTACCCCATCCTCCAGATCGTTAATGCAGATGTTAAACAAAACCGGCCCCAGCACTGACCTCTGGGGCACTCTGCTTATTACCGGCTGCCAACTAGACATTGAGATGATGATCACTATCCATTGAGCCTGATGATCTAACCAGCTTTCTATCCATCTTATAGTCCATTCATCCAACCCATACTTCTTTAACTTGTTGATAAGAATACTGTGGGAGACCGTATCAAAAGCTTTACTAAAGTCAAAGTAAATCATGTTCACTGCTTTCCCCACATCCACAGAGCCAGTCATCACATTATAGAAGGCTATCAGGTTGGTCAGACATGACTTTCCTTGGTGAATCCATGCTGACTGTTCCTGATCACCTTCCTCTCTTCTAAGTGCCTCAAAATGGATTCCTTGAGGACCTGCTCCATGATTTTTCTGGGGACTAAGGTGAGGCTGACTGCCTGTAGTTCCCCAGTTCCTCCTTCTTTCCTTTTTAGAAGATGGGCACTATATTTGCCTTTTTCCAGTCATCCAGGACCTCTCCCGATCGTCACGAGTTTTCAAAGATAATGGCTAATGGCTCTGCAATTACATCAGCCAACTTCCTCAGCATCCTTGGATGCATTGCATCCAGCCCCATGGACTTGTGCATGTCCAGCCTTTCTAAATAGTCTGGAACCTGTTCTTTCAGTACTGCAGGCTGCTCACTGCCTCCCCATTCTGTGCTACCCAGTGCAGTAGTCTGGAAGCTGACCTTTTCTGTGAAGACAGAGGCAAAAAAGGCACTGAGTACTTCAGCTTTCTCCACATAATCTGTCACTAAGTTGCCTCCCCCATTCTGTAAGGGGCTCACTTTCCATGACCACCTTCTTGTTGCTAACATACCTGTAGAAACCTTTCTTGTTACCCTTCACGTTTCCCCACTCATGAGAAATACAACCATCTCAAAAACATGCCAAGAAGTTATTTATGCTATACATCACTGTTACAGAAAACAATTGGCTTTAGTGGGAATTTGACTTCAGTATAAGGGCTGAATAAAACCTAAGTAAGTACCTCGGGGTTTGGACCAAAGAGACTCGCTTTAGCTCAGTCAGACTTTCCTCCCTGGTTCTGCTTCATTGGCTAATACACTGCACAAAATGTTTGATCGCATGGAGGAGACTGCATATTTTAGTGCAATTATGTAGATCTGAGTGATCTCCCTTATAGTGACTTTGTTTTAGTTCCCAGCATCCTCACTCCACACAAAGACTTCACTCTAACTGGGATTGCAATTCGCAAATTGTAATGGATTGAAAAAGTTTAGGCCCTCCTGAGTTCATGGTAAGGACCTACCATATTCAAATCATCCACATCTTCTGTAGAACACCTATTTTCACCTTAGTAAACTAAAGCTTGAGCGTGCTGGAAAGTATATATTTTAAACATCCCATGGAATTTCTGCCACACGTCTCCATCTGACAGGAGATACTGCATTCCGCCATTTCTCCCACTACACTGAATTTTCCGGCCTTCTAACAACACAGTATGTAGAAACAAATGACATATGAATGAGATCTCATCATTCATAGGCAAGACCTTACACTGGTAAATTACACCAGTTTGGTTGCGTTGCACACACCTTCAGCGTCATCAGTGCCTGAGAATTGATGCTTGGAGGGAAGAGGCTCTAAAGTCTATTCAGAGCCTTTGGTGAGGAACAGAAGCAATGTTCTGACAGGAAGTCTGACAGGAGGAAAGAGGGAGTAGAAATAGTAGAATCCACAGAGAATGTTTTATATACACACATACATATATATATAAAATGTAGAAAAACAAGGCTCTGATGCCATCTTGGGGTTTCTGGCAACATCACAACATCCATTCCAGTTTCGCTATTCTTGTCATCTGAATTCCCCTTTCCCTTTAATTCACATTTCCCTTGCTACTCATTCTGCAATTGGCAAAACATTTGCAATAGCGAGCACCCTGGAAACCAAATTTGCTGGTGTGTTAACTGCTGCTGAGAAACTTCTAGATCAAAACCTGGCAGTCTAGCATAGTGTTTATTCATGGCCCTTCATATAAGGTAAACCCAAGCCTCACCCTTTCTCATTTTCCTGACAGTGGCAGCTCTGCTAAGATTAACAACCATATTTGCCCTATGGGTGTTTAATACATTGCTACCAGGCTACCTCAAAGAGTGATATCTCCATGCAAAAATTACCAATTGCACTGGGTGGCCCTCACCTCATTTGTATATCATGGATCTTATTTTCCAGTCTTCTTCCTTGGGTGGCATGTCCTCCCATTCACCACTTAAGTCAGTGGGTAGAACTGATTTTAAAAATAGAATTTCCATCCCATGGAAAATGGCAATATTTTGGACATTTATTTTCATTCTGATTCAACATGAAAATCAAAATAGCAGTACTTTTCACAGAATAAACGTTTCCAAAAGAAATTGAATTTAGAAATTTTGAAATATGTTGTTTCAAAATTTTCAGTCTAAACAAAATGTTTCAATATTCCCAAAAAGAAACTTTCATTTCAGGTTTTGTTAAAATTAATCTATGTCTCCCTGAGCTGCCAGGGTCTCTTCCTTCCACCATGGTGCATGAAGGGAGTCCCATGATCACATTGCATCATGGAGATGAAGACCAACCAGAGCACAGCTCATAAGGAACAAGGGGGGCATGATACAATTGAACTACGACTTCCAAGAGGCACAGCAGCAGCTCAAGCAGGTACAGAGATTAATGTCAAACCACCACAACACTAATAATTTGTTTCAATTTTTCTGTAAGAAAACTGAGAAAACATTCTGCAAAAATCAATGCTTTTTCATCCAGAAAATTTCAGTTTAATGGAAATCACATTTTTCCATTGAAAAAAACATTTCTGTGCAAAAATTCCCAACCAGTTCTAGCAATGGGAGCAGATTGTCAAATCCAAGGAAAGAATGTAACATAAAACCACAGAATTTAGGCCCTCTTGCCGCGGAATCTGGTCCCAATGTGTCTAGGGCCACGCTTGCAATATATTGCTCAAGCTGTTTTTATTGAGTGGAGCAGACTTTGTATATTTCAGTACCAATATGCAGATCCGAGCTAATGCAGTGAATTAATTTTAGTTCAGAACATCCTTATATCCTTGTGAAGGTTTCTCTCTCACCGAGATTGCAACTCACAAATTGTGTCGCACTGATATAAGTCAGGGCTCTCCTTAGATCCGCATTCAGGATAATCTGATGTCACCATATTTACATCCCTCTTGCTGAATACTTATTATTAGCTCATTAAATTTAGTACAACAGCTTTTTAAAAAATCCAGAAGCCCTTGTTTAATACAATTGTTCTCAGCGAATAGAGTGTGTTTCCATGGTAGATAGTTACAGAGTGATGGTTATGCTGTGCGTGTATAAAATAACACATGGCCAACCAGTGCATGGCAGCAGGAGTGCGACACTGGAGTGCAGTCTCTTTTCAGTCGTTACCATCTTTGCTTATTTAAATTGTCTTTAAGTATTAGCACTGCTTCCTGTCAGTCCATATTCACCGCCATTGGTTTGCTGCAAAGCTTTGATTAAATGATGATATGTTGATTCGTTTTTCCATTAAAACCCGTTTCCTTCACTGAGTGCTTCATGCCATCACTGTTCCCTATTTTCTTCCTGTCTTCTCTCCTTCTCCTGATACCATGACATTCGCAGATAAAGGTTTTGTCCATTATGTTCGGCAGCCCAGGGGGAAGGTAAAATATTAAGCTGATCTCAAGTACTGATAGCAAATAAAAGGACTGGGAAGCCAAGACTGGCTTTTGTGTGTTTGCCAGGATTTAATGAAATTCGCTTCTCAGATCAAAGGTGTTCATTACCTTGCATCTTCAAACTACTAGATTTGCTGTAAGTGCTTTGTGTCTTCCTTCCTTAGCAAGACTCCTTGCCACCATGGCTGGGACAAGCTGAAACTCAACGGAAACAATGAAAGCCTTTGCCTCTGAATGATTTCCAATATGCAAAAAAAAAAAATAAAAAAATTCTGCTGTGTGTGTCTTTGTACAGGTTATCTATAATTCTGCTATTTGTTAGAGCTTCAGTCAGATGTGTTATCCATATATTAAATCCTTATTAAATGCACTTTTATTGTTCGCAAACCTGATGCTGCGCATTGACTTTGGATCCAGGTTCTATTAATAACTCTTCTACATTTAAACACTGGGGAATCTGTTTGGTCTAGAAAGAGCCCTTGGATACAGAGTAGTGCATAGCCGTCAGAAGGAGCTCTTGGAAAGAACACAGTTTCAGAGAGGCACAATTATTCCCTTGCTCCCCCTTTGTGATAATGGTGTGCTTGTGCCACTGGTGAAGGAAGAAAAACACTCCTCACCCTCCCCAGTGTACTATGAGGCTGTAAGAGGTGTAGGGGTATCTGTGTGACTCCTGAGAAAGCACAGGTGAGAACTTACTCAACAGAGGACATAGAGGCATTTGAAGATGAGAGATCCTCTGCTCCTACTCTGGAATTGTCTGTGAATGGATATAAGTCATAATGCAAAGGTATTTGCGCAATGATACATGACAAGGTTTCCAGTAGCCCTAACTGCCCAAGGAGACAATCACTTCTGCTCACTCAGATGTGCTTTGCCCCGACATGGTGCTGAGTTAGCTCTCGTCTTCTTGGTAAATGCGAGGCATATGCGATGGGAAAAGGTGGAGCTGAACAAGATCATTCTCAATGCTCGCCACACACCAGTCACAGGGTCAGCTGTTGGGCAGGGGCTCCAGTTTTTGTTCCTTAGTCATCCCAGAAATGTTCAAGATGGGCAGCCAGAAAAATGAGACCAGGGATTAGGAAGGAACAGGGCCACAGGTGCTAAACGTACTCATGCTGAGCTGAAGAGCAGCTTGTTCTGAGGACCCTTCTCAGTAATACATTTAGAAATTGACATGGCCCTACCATGGTGGGACAGATAGCATGCAGATGGGCAAACACAGAAAGCAACGCATCATCAAGCCTTCTTCTACATACCAGATACGCAAAGGTACTTAATGTCTGTTGTACTAGTTAATCCATCTTTCTCTTTTAGAAAGCCATCAAGCACCTTGGCTTCTAACTACAGTGCATTCTGACCATATGGGGAGGACTGCTGATGGTGAGAAAGACAGATAGATACACAGGCTCCAATCCAAAACACACTGAAGTCAATGGAAGTCTTTGGATGCTATGGGCCTTTGGATCAAGCTTATAGATCGAAAGGGAGAGACAGAGAAAGAAATGGAAATGGAGAAAGAGAGAGGTAAATAGAAAGGAAGAAAGGAAAAGAAAAAAAATCAGACAGAGAGAGATACAAACAGACACATGAAGGAAAGAGACATAGAGGGGGTAAACAAAAAGTGAAAGAGATTACATGGGTGAGAGAACAAGAAATGGAGAGAAAGAGAGAGAGGGAGAGAGAGAGAGAAAAAGAAACAAGTCACTTTTTTAAAGAGAAAATGTTGTTGAGGTTTGAAGATAAAATTACTCAAAATCTCCTGTCCGTTACAGATAAACGGAAAGACAGGGCCATGCATGTCGAGTGAATGATGTCAGGACCGATAATAACAGCACCGGAGGCACAGTGAGCTATAAAATCTAAAGGGATGCATTGTGTTTGCTATTTAGAGAGCAGCATCACCACCATTCACCGCACATCCTAATAACAGAAGGCAGTGCTGATGCCGGGTAAGAATATCTATAAAAGGAAGTAGACGCACATAAACATCGGGATGCCTTTGAGCAGCATGGGGCAAATAACTACAGCCAAGAAGGAAGAAGGAAAGAGAACCTGCATTATGGTGGTTCGGTGCAGTTGCTCTGAATGCTCAGAACCGGGAAAATAGGAACCCATCATTTTGGCTTGACAGATTTTCATGTTGTGTTTCCAGTGAGACAGTTCCCAAGAAATTGGAGGAAAGAGCGTCTCCAATAAGGCTATTGTTCATGATCTTGAGGGAGATGTTAGGACACGCATTTTCTCGTTTTAATTCCCAGTCTTCCCTTTAAGTCTCCACACCAGGACCAGCTCAACTGTCTCAATATTTGTGCATCCCCTTCATGATGCTGTGTCATTGCAACGATGCTGTGTCATGGTGTTGCAATGAGATGCCATTACCTATCACCAGAACATCATCACAGTGCAACCTCCCCAAATAATTTCAGAGCTCTTTCGTTATCCTGCAAGACTAGAATTGGGATCAAGATGAGAAAACCAGGACAAATCCTCACATTTCAGGATGGCTGGCACTCAAAGCTCAGCCTGCATTATTTGACTTGACTGTGAGAGGTGGTCAGGTGCTATGGCCCTGCACAGAAATGCAGAGCTATTCTGTTGACAACCAGGCATCCCAAGTGGGTGGATCCCATTAACTCCAATCTAGAAATACAAAAGGATCTCGCTGACGCAGAGGAAACTGAGGATGGAGGAAAAACCCTAAGAACACCCATGCTCAGGAAGAAGATTACATGGAGTTTTATTTTTGCTGTTAACAATAAAGACAAATACCAGCCAGGGACTGAGTTTGGCCCAGATCTCATGTGTTTATGCTGAGTTAGAAGCAGGGTGGGAATGCCACATCCTTCCAGCCTCTGGGACTATGTCTACACCGCAATTAAAAACCAGCAGCTGGCTCAGAGCTTGGGCTGCAGCCTGAGACAGAATGTCTACACTGCAATGAAACAGCCCCACAGCCCGAACCCAATGAACACCCATCAGCTGGCCTGGGCCATCTGTGGGTGTCTAACTGCAGCGCAGACATACCATCGGAGGGCTACCGTATGTGCATGTGAGCACTCACATGGAGCAAGGAAGGTAACTAACTGTACAATTCACCTCGATCTTTGTGCCTTTAATGCACAGAATCATGATGAAAAAAAATGAATTTTTATATTGAAACTAATTTAGTGCTGAGCTAATTTAACTGACGTACAGCATGGTGTGCAGTTGTTAGGTATTTGAGTGTGTTTTGGAAGGTCCATAATGGGGTGACAACTGATTGGATGTGCTTCGAGGTTCCTGTGTCCAATGTATGTGAGGAGTGAACCTTTCTGATCAAAGTCAATGACAGCTTGATCTGAGTGTTCCTGCCATGCTCTCAGCCGTCACTCTATTATACTGCACCATTTCTTTCCACAGGGGAAAAAAATCCTTCCAGCCAAGTACATGGACTGGTTACAGCCCCTTATGGAACCCATCAATGTTGCACCTGGGCTAGTGAGGGGGGTTCCCTGGAGGGAGCAATGGGGTGATCCCTCTCTCAGCTAGTCCAAGTAGAGACGGAGATGCTCTCACTTTGCTAAGGGATATCAATGCATTAGATTATCACTTGTATGAAATGAAACACAGGTGAAAAGCCACAGGGCACAACTGCAGACACCGCTGAATGAATCCCTTCTGTTCAGCATTATTGCAGCTAGCAATTCACCAGCAACGATTCACTTTCCTTCTGACTCTAAGGAACATGAATAATAAAATGTCGACACGTAATCATGGCAAAAAGAAGCCAGTTGGTAAGTCATTCCAGCATTATTAAAGCAGTGGGGAAGTGCACTGCAGAGACAGATGGAGGTGTGTTGTGAGGTGTCACGGCGGATAATAGAGAGGCAGCTAACAATTATTCTGCAAGAATGACTCACTTCTCACCCAGGACAAACAACCAGCACAGTGTGGGCTCAGAGTACTGCCTGGAAGACATAGCTGTCAAAATAGACGTGCTCACAAGACATAAGGAGAAGTGGAACATGGGAGTCACCATATTGCAACAGACCAATGGATCATAACAAGTCCGGAATTCTGTTTCTCACAGTGGCCAATACAAGATGTCTCAGGGAGAGACCTAACTCCTCTTTCTCACCCCCTTTAATGAACCTAATAGACACATGGGGGTGGAAAGAGGACATCTTCCTGACCTGGTCCAGTGTTCAGTAGTACCATAAAGCTCCAGGAGTGACAGCCCTTCCCATTGTTATCCTAGCTGGGGAAAGTACACAGGTTATTCTGGAGGCAAGCTGGGTCCTCACAGAGTATGCCTCCCATCACGTCTTCAGTTTGGATTGGCTTTGTCAGGGCTAACATGACAGCACATAGTCTGATGTCCAATTAGTGTCAAATGAGAGTAGGAGTTAGAAAGTTTGGTAACCTTCACTTATGGAATGCAACAAACTAAGGAGTCTTTGGGAAGGTGAGGCATGTTCTTGTTCCTTTTTGTTTTCAGCATTGCATTTTCTTGGGAAAATCAGTGAATTTCAGTGCTCATAAAGGTGACGGCTCATGGCACTCCTAATGCGGGCAGCCACTGTGCAAGATTCCCCCACACAGCTAAGCTAAGCTAATACACCTCCAACCTGCCCACACCACCTTTTTCTATTTTATTGCTTTGAACCCTTCGCTGTTCTAACCAATGCACCTCAATCCTTACCTGTAGCACCCCCATTCTTCCAAATCTCCTACTCTCCCAACAAGTGCACTAATGCATCTCAGTCCTCATTAGCAGTTACCCCAATTGTTCCACTCCTGGGAGCCCCACCTACAGCTCTGCAATGTCCCTCAAATGGACTTGCAGGATACCCTGCTGTCAGGCATGCTTTTATAATGATCAGCAACCATGCTGATTTTCATAATATTTTAGGGAGTAGGACTAACACTAAGGAAGCAGGTGATGAAACCAAAGGCTGGAAAGTCAAGGTAATGTCTTGACAGTCCTTGGTATCCTCTAGTTCCTCTGCTGGCAAACATCAATATTCTCAGGGGAAACTCCAGTTTCTCTTACTTGCAAAGGACAGCTAAGGGATTCCCATAGAGCGCAGAATGGCTGCTGCTTCTCAGCTGGTTCTGAGGCTGACCTCCTGGTGCCATACTGGTTTACTACTAGGCATTTCAGATGAAGATTTTCAGTGCTCCCTGCTCATCAGTATTGCACAACACATGCACAAAGCTGAACTTATTTTCCTGAATGACACTTGTGCCATCTGGCTGCCGACCGTTTAATGATGCCATTGAAGGTCTCCTTCCCACTTAGGGCGGCAGCGGCAGCGTGATTTTACCCTTTCAGCACATGCTAATGAATTCACGATGTGTAATGCTTCCTCTTGGGCAAATGCTCTTCTAAAGCATCACTCTGCCAGCTTCCACTTGCCTCCCTACAGCTGAGCACTGCCACTAATTAACTTAATGAGCCTTCAGTGCTTCACCTTCTACATCTGACTGATTTTGTCACAATGGACAATCCTTTCTTCTTAAGATAAATGATGCAGAGTCTGTACTCCTTCAGTTTGGTACATGTAATGGTATCTCTATCCTTGTTTGGCTCCCTCTATTACGAACCCTCCTTTTGTCTTGATGGGCACATTTCATTAAGTCACATTTTTGTTACAAACCAGTTAGGGACACAGAATGAGATCTGTTTCACCCCCAGCTAATTTTAGCAAGGTCATAATCAAATGAGGCAACAGTACAGATGATCAGCTAAAAAGGCGAGTTAACCATATTAATACAAACTGGTAATGTTACATCATAGTCCCACACAAATGTTGTCAAAAGTTTTGTCCATCACACTCACATTTATTTCAGTCTATGATGGACAACAGCCTTGAGCATTAAACACTGTAGGGCTGATTCATTCATCATGGCCCAGCACCTTGGACAAAGAGTTTGCAAATCATTACCAAATCCAAGTGGCAAGGTGTTAAAACCACTGAGCACTCACTTGTCATGGTTGAAAATGAGAATACAAGGTGTAAGATAATGATGAATCAAGCTCCATACATGCATCTCTTGTACTTCCCATGAAGCTGAACTGCTATACACAAAAATCCAATGATAACAACTGTACATGTACTTCCCTATTGCCTCTCCTGTCAGGGTTGCAAATACTTATTCTATCATGACTGAAAAAGCCATACAACAAAATGTTCAATGAAAACTGCTTTTTGACAGAAAATTAGATTTGTGAGAAAACATTTTTTTTCATAAAAAGTGTCTGCTTTCCACAGAAATTTCTGACTTTTAATTGAAAACCAAACACCTGAAAGCCAAACTAATTTTTGGTTTTTGACCAACTCCCTCCCCCACAAAATTTCATCACCTGAAAAACAAAAACAAAAACAAAATTGATTTGAAAATGCTGCCATGGTGTATCATGGGAGTTGTAGTTAGGGTGCTTCGTGCTCCCATTTTCTCTGTGACCTGAGTCCCTGGCCGGGCTACATCTACTGTGATGCTCCACAGTCAGGGACTCCTACAGTTATGGCTCAGCAGGAGAGAAGATTGTGGTGCATAATCAGAGATGTAGTCTGGTTTGGGAGCCCGGCCCACAGAGGAGAATGGGGGCACGAGGCACCCAAACTATAACTCCCTTGAGGCATTATGGTGGCATTTCTGAACAGAAATTTTTGGGTTTAAACCAAGTTTTTGGCTGAAAGTTTTTAGTTTTCAATTTTTCACTGAAAAGTTTAAATTTCCCATGAAAATAAAACAAAACATGTTCCAACCAGCTGTACTTATAACCCTCGTGAAATATGCAGCATAGCTGTAGCAGTGTTGGTCCCAGGATATTAGAGAGACAATGTGGCTGAGGTAATATCTTTATTGGGCAAACTTCTGTTGGTGAGAAAGAGAAGTTTTCGAGCCACACATACCTCTTCTTTGTGGATTTGAAAACTTCTCTGTCCAATAAAAGATATTACCTCATCCACTTCATCTTTCTAACCCTCATCGAAGACAGGCAAGCAAATCCTAGTTTTATATATGGTGGTAATGAGAAATGAAATAACACATCCAAGGTTGCAGAAGGCAGTCAGTCATAGAATTAGGAACAAAATCTAAGGACTGGATGCACAGAGTTGCACAGATTTAACTCAGATTGTGTTTTTAAACAGATGTACTTAAACCTGTGCAAACTCCTGTGTGAATATTCTTACATTGGTTTATACATGGTTTGTATCCATTTATATTCAAATGATTTCTAATGGGCTTAAAGTAAACTGTCCATATATAGGGTTGTACCAATTTAACTGAGTTGATTTAAAAACCTGTTGGTTAAACCAGTTTAATTTCTGTGTGTAGATAAATCCTAAGGATTGTGATTCTCTGTCCCCTGATTTAAATCCTAGTCCACAAAAAATAACAAAGAAGGACAAAGCCTTCCATCAAAGGTGAACAAGCAAAAGTATAAAGGAAATCAAAGGGATAGGGCTACACTTTAAAGTCATGTTAAAAAAAAAAAAAAAAAAGAGGATGTGATGATGGCTCCATTGGGATCTCCTTGTTTCACTCCAACAAAAATCTCAAACCTGCCAAGAAGCCCCAGAGGTATGGCTCCCTCTGGAGTACCTGATTATTGATCCTCCTTCGGAGTTTCACAGGTGACTGGAAGGAAAACAAAGCTCTCTGAGCAGCTACTGGGAACCACAAAGTTCAGTCTCAGCTCTCTAAGGATGTGCTACAACTAAACCACAGGGCCAGAATATCCCAGCGTATCCTTTGGTCAACACCAGTCAGAACTTGTCCTTTGTTTAACAGTGATGGGTAAGACACTGCACAGAATACAACACTGGGGAATATTATGAATATATATGGGGCATATATTATCCTTCATGGGCCTCTCCTGGGATGGACTAGACATGACCTAGCATGTTTCTGTCCTATTTCTAATTTCCAGGATCCAGTAGAGGCTAAGCATATCACCATTCAATAGGAGAGCTTAGCTCAGGAACCTGCAGTTCTCAATAGGTGTCCCATGGTTTTGCACTGCAACCTGACTGAAAGTGTCAATGGGTGACAAGAGATGTTATCCCACTAAAAGAGCAAGGCAGTGAACTGGGACTGAAAATAGGGGAACAGAGAGAGACCAGGAATGAGGAGGAGACAGAAGTAGGAGAGGCTAAAGTCCCCCTTGTCAATTGGCTAAGCTCCGTCATGCATTATGACAACTTTATCAGTAGTCCACTCCATGTCATCAAGTTCATACCCTGTTCTTGAACCTTTTGTTGGCAACCACACTGGTTTAGGTAGCAGAGCAGAAATGAACTAACAGAAAAAGAGAGTCAACCTTTGCCCAGCCCAGGGCTTCATTATTAAATTGCAGGCCATATATGCTACCTCAGAATTTGACATTCCTGCGTGTACCCCAGAACATGACAATATTGCAGTCAGCCATTTGGTATGTTCAACCACTGCCATCTAAAAACCAAATACCACATAGCGAGGAATAATCTTACCCCTTTGTGAGGCAAGGTCAGACAGTTGCATAATTGCTGTTTGCTAATCAGAATGGGAGGATGGGACAGAAAGTTATGGAAGAGAGTAAGTGAATAGCGATGTTGGTTCTAGGTGCCCTGACATATTGTTGTTATGGCTAGAAAATACTAGGAACGTTTTGAGATAATGAGTAGTTTGTTGAAATTAGGAGAATTGGTGACCCAGTAGAGGTTATTATGCTGACCCACTAGGAGTCACTATAAGTTATGTGTCTTATTAGCTATAAAAGATTAGGTAAAAGTAAATATCTTGGAGCAATCTGAGGGAGCTTTTCTTCGGGGAGGGAACTGACATCTAAACTCCCCATCAGCTGGATGGAAAGAGGGCCTCTGGAAGCCCGGCTCATGATCACTGAAAACCATCTCAGACTGTGGGTAACTATATCTGGGATGTTCTAAACCTATTGCATATGAGTGTGTGCGCTTAAAGTCTAATAAATAGTAGTTTTAAATGAAAGCACTTCTTTGTATCAATTATTTATAAAATGGAAGTGCTGTGTTCTCATTGATTTATTCCTGTCACCACCTGGAATGCAACAGTTAAGTTACCACTGCTTTGGGTTCTGAGAAACCTCGGGAAACAGATACTGCTCTGGAACTTTGCATGCTAGGATCTTTACTTTCCTGGTGTTGGCAAGCTATTGTCCCTTTCTCCTTTCCCATCTCCTTGGTGCTCTTCCTCAGCAAAAAGAAGCAATGAGGATGAGTCTCTTCCAATCATACCTCCATAATAATCAAAATGGTGGCATTCCAGAATTACGTCAGTTAGAGCACTTTTAGTTGCCCCAGCCTTGTTATGGAGATGCATGGCTCTGCTCTGCCAAGCCATGCCTAGTTTTTTGGTTTTTGTTAAAAATAATCAATGATTAGATATATAGATAGATAGATAATGTTATCCCCTTGCAATGCTGACTAGGCACATACAATTAATCTTTTTATGTCAATGTCCATAAGTAAAATCCAATGCCTTCTACCTTCTCAAAACAGGAATAGGCATGCAGTGGTTTGGTTTGGTGGTTGTATTTTTGCTGGTCAGTTATCCATCTTAGTGCTAGAGCTCAAAGAAGGACTAAGTTCTTCCCAATGAGATGTATGCGGGACTGTGATGTGATTTATAGAGGAATTAGCCACCGGCTGACATATGAGAAGACACAGTACACTACTCCTGTAAGTAAATAATAGCTCTGACAGGGCAGCATTAACTGAAACATGCTGAGTGGTAGCTTACAAAATAGCATGGAACAATGAAGTGCATCATTTGACAGCTCTCTTCCCCTGCAAGGCCGGCAGCGAGGCTGCCTAAAGAGAGCAGAAGAACCAAGTTTTACTCTAGGCTGGGAATGGGGTTTTCCATCCCCCATTATGTGAAATTAATATAATGATGATTAGCTTATTGCTAATATCTATAGTGCCACTGGAAATTCCCATTCCCAGATTGCAGTGATTTTACCAAAGCAAACCCTGTTTGTTAAATTCACATGACATACACAGTCTCTTTGAGTGACAAATACTCTCTCACTACAGAGAAATGATACTTTCTGTCAGTTTACTGAGTAAAACATGACTAGTAATCCTACCTAGCAATCCTGGTTCGTTCATATTGCTTCGGTCCAGCAGGGGATTTCCACCTCGGCATGGGTGAATTCCACTGAATAACCATGACCTCCTGAAAAAATATTTTTCTTTTTTTCCCAACAGACTCTCTTCTGTGAGAGAAGAGCAATATCCCAGAACCAGGCCTGGGTGTAACATACCTTTGATCCAGAAAACAGAAAAATCTATGGGACAATTCTACTCTACAAGACATCAACAGAAGTTACAGCTGCCTAACAGAGAGAAAATCAGGGATGTATGTATTTTCCATTCAATTACATACTGCTTCCCATGTGATCCCTTTGCTAGTATATGGTAGATTCTGTGCAGACACCCTACCCATAGATAATATTTCACACTTCAATAGGGTGCACCCTACTAAAATATGTTACTTCCCATGCTATTCAAAGAGAACTGTTAAGAGGTCGGATGACTTAGGTGATGGGATAGAGGTCCTTTCACCTCTAGTTTCCTGTCTGGGTAGTGACTAAAAGTCAACCTTATCTGATAGCCATTAAATGGTAGATGACAAAGGAGTTGACAGTGTAAGTACAGATACTAATTTGAACAGGATACTAATATTACACACATAAATCCCTTCATCACTCCTTTGTTGGCAATATTAGCAGAGAGGTCAAGGCCTCAGTGGACCATGGAGACTAAACTCCCCTGAGAGCCCTGGGTGCTGAGCCCCATGTCTGAGGAAAGCCATGCTAGCTATGGTGGATTCATGTCTGTGCATGTGATGCTCACATACTGCCAGAGCTGTACCCATCATGTGGAGAATTGGAAGACTTTGATTTCCATGGCCGCCAAAGGGGCACCTTTCACCAGTGCATTCATTTAAAATATATTTAATTAATCAAAGAAGTAAAGAGACAGCAGTTCTGCATTCTGTAACTTGAAGGAAATTGAACTAATAGGCCATCGACTAGCATGGCCCAAAGCTTTCAGAGTGTTGTCAGAACAGAGACACCGGGAGTCGTCTGGGAGCTGCTGGAAGGTCATTCAGGAGACTATCTGCAAGTGAGTAGACTTAACAGGTGGGGATACGGCGAAAGGTTTGAGTAATGCTTGAGGATGCACTAAGTTCTCTTTTATTTGTTTGCTTTCCCCCCACACATGCAACTGTGAGCCTCCAGACTTTGGCTGAATGCTAATTCTGATGCTAAAATATGACAACAAATTGCACTTACATAACTGCTCATCCAAGCACAGCGTCTCTGGGCGCTTCACAACAGTAAAGTTAAATGAAGCATTCAATACACATTTATTAAAACAAAGTATCTGCTAGAGAAAACTGATGGGTATGCAGAGCTCTGCAAAACATTAGTGATAAATAAAATTTCATGAACAGGCAAAATCATTGCAAACCTGAAACTTGTACCCCCCCAAGGAATTCAGAGCCTTAGCACAAACCTCAACTGAGTATTGAGAAAGCTTGTGCCAATGTACTAAGTGAAACCAGGGCTGAGATTCACAGGCTAGGCAGAGATTTATGGTTCCTAGTAGGAACCACTTGAACCTCAGTGGTACTGAATGGCTTCTCCTGGAAACCAGCCCAAACTCGGTGATTTTGGCAGTCATGCTTTGGATTTTGTGTTTGCAAAATTCAAAACAGAACTATGGCAATGTGATCTCATGCAAATGGAAACAAAAATAAGAAAATGGTTCACAAAGGCCTGTCTGAGCAAAAGTCAGCTGGTTTTGCACAACTATTGGCACAAATTTACAAACCAGGTACCTGAAGATATTTAAATACTTAAATAAGTGGCCTGTTTTTCAAAGTACTGAGTTACCCAGCAGCTCCCACTGAAGTTTAATGAGAGCTTCAGGTGGTCAGAATCTTTGACAATCAGACCATTCTTATCCAACTGCTTAAAAAGGGACTTAGGAACCAAACTCTATGCACCAAGGTATGAATATTTTGGCTCTCATCTTTATGCTGTCTTAAAGTGAACCAGGGGACCTGAATTGTGGAGAGAAACTGGCAGAGTTCCAAAGGGCAGAAGCACAGCCCATGAACTAAAGGTTTTTCAGATTTGAAAGATATATAATTCAGGAGACGTGTATCAGAAGAGAAAGGATGGTGCATGTGTTGTGATCAGTGGTGACAGGTTCAAGGAGATTTGAAAAATCTGTGATCTGCATAGAATCTCAAGAACAAAGAGTTTGAAAATCCTGCAGATACGAGTCACTGACCTGCTCTGCTCCCTTAAAAAGTTTAGGTTCAAACTGGTCTTGAAGAGTTTCATGGCAATATCTTACATAACAGAGCCAAGCAAATGCCACCTGCAAGAGGGATCTAGGATCTTTCTAGCTTGCTGGAAATTTTCCATCAAAACAAAATTTCAAAAGAAGTATGGAAAATAAAGTCAATGAAAATTTTCACAAACTTTTTCCTTCTTTTTTGGCCACTTCTACAGGACCTCTAGCTTACACCTTTGAGAAAGAAACAAAAGCAGAAGAACTATTTGGTACTGTACAACAAAGCTGAAAGTTAAAGGCCTGTAACACAGCATGATCCTTTCTTGCCCTCTAGCACCACAGAGGACAGTCAGACTCCACCAGTTAGGTACCCATACTGTGCAGGTTTATTTAAGTTCCCTCCGCCAACACCTTTATACAGTTTCATGCAGCAATACTATTTACGGTGCCCCTTGTATTGTCAGCCCTTTTCCCAGGGCCTGAGAAGAGAAGATGTCTCCCCTCCTTGAGATCACACTCTGAGCCAAGCTAGTCCTGCTCCTCCCCCTTCCATTTCTTTCCTGTGCCTTTTTATCAGTCCTCAGCTGATGGGTTAATTAATCCTTTACCCAGCCTGCCAGCCTGAATAGCTAATTACATTCCATTCCTCCAGGAAACTAATTAGTGCCAGAGTGATCAGAGTGCTGGCTCTTCTGCTAGCTTCCAGCACTCCGTCACAGTTCCAAATTGTCATGATCCCTTACGGGTGCAGGAGAAGCGGAGGAGTGCACACACAGCCTCTCCACCACGACCTGAAAGTCCCGCACAAGGACTAGCCACAGTAGTAGGCTCATCACTTAGAGGGGCAGCTCTTCAGTGGGTGTAATTTGGCATAGCTCCATTGACGTCAATGCACACCATATGAGGATCTGGCCCTGAGTGCTGAATTCCAGTGTAGCTGTCTGGCCCTGTCTGCCTTTACTCAGATCAGCGACCAAATGACACATCTGGCCCTCTCTAGAGCACACTTTCTGGGCTGTAAACTCCTTCGGCAAGGGATGTACTTATTTGTGTCTCTTAGCGAACCAGGCACATAACACTTGATGAATAAAGAACAGTAATAAAATGCTGAAAACAGAGCCATGGGCATGGGATGTTGTGCCACAAAGCTCACAGGAGATGCTGTGTAAAGCTCTGCACTCGCCACAGCAAGGATGCTTTCAGAAAGTCGAGTGTCTGAAGAGAAGGCAGTCTTCATGCTGCTGATGATGAAAAAAGGCAATGGATGCTACCTCATTGTGTTACTTTCAAGAGAGCTATATCTGTAGTGTCTCCAGAAAACTCAGAATGACAAGTAGGGAAGATATGGAAAAGTGAAGCTCTCATGGCTCAGGCAAATATCCCTGTTGCCATATGAAACAACAGCTCCCCAGAAATGACTCTGTTGCCTGCTTGGAATTACAACAAAACTTAAAAGGCAAGGTAGATGAGTACCTGGGACATCTCCTACCACAGCGCAGAAGGCTTCCTCCTTTTGCATTTCATCAGGATTCTGTGCCCTTCCAGGTAACTTGTTCCCCAGAGACTTCAGAGAAATTAAGGATTGTAACTGAGCAAATAATGGATTTTTCAGATCAGGGACTGAATTGAAAAATCAAAAAAAAAAAAAATCTGATTTTTTTTAGATTCAAACCAAAACCATTTTAAAAAAATGTATTGGCTCAAAAACTCAAAAATGTTCCATTTCGAATTGGCCAAAATGTTTCAAGTTGACTCAAATTAATTTTGTTTCCGATATTTTTGTTTTGATTTGGCCATTGTCTGGTATTTTTCATCCTTTTGTGTATGCGTATGTTTGTTTTAATTAACCAAATTTGAATTTGAAACACTGTTTCCAAATGAAAAGTCAAAGCAAACAAGGGAAAATAAAATCTTTCAACTTCTTCCATTTTTTTCCAGTTCTTTTTGGCTGAAGCTAAGCAGTGAACTTAACCCAAAATCATGAATAGTTTCAGAGACCTGAAAAATGCATTTTTCGACTAAAAAAACCCCCTATTTGTTGAATTTTTTTTGCCCAACTCTATTAAGAACCCAACTGTACAATTTTAAATCATATAGCTGGGCTCCCGCTCATTAAAGTAATCTAAATAAAATCAATAAGACAGCTCACGTGAATAATTCTGAACAGTAATTCTGAGTAATTCTGAATAAAGGCGTCACAATGAAGACCAAAGGATTTCAACCAGCCTTATCCAAAATATTCATAAATAAATTTTAAATCCTCCCAGCTGAAGGATATTTCATTTCATTGCAAATTCCTGGAAATGATCTAATTTCCTGCCAAGAAAATAAATAAAGCCACATCCTCTTGAAATTAGTACAATTTTGTCATTGTACTAGGTCTTTTCTGACTCAGAGCGGTCCTGTTTTCAAGTAAAAAGCCAAAAATTATCAATATTCTGAATTAAGAAATTCTAAACTTTGGTTGAACAAAAATCAATAATCACATCAAAACATGAGAAAGTTCTAATTTTCACACACTTTGATGGACAATTAGCTGTTTCATGAAGTTTTCATGGGAAGTGAAAAGTCCCTGAAGGGAATTGCTCTGTGAGCACGTGCATGAACATAAAATGTCTTTAAAATGTTTTAGTAGTTTTTGAAAAGCAGTAAGTTTTAAGGCAACCTTCCTGTCTGGCTCACCCTTTTCCATCTTCTTCACCAATTCCATGATCACAAACTCATTGCTTTACCTAAATGTGGGAAGACACAGAGAGGTGAGGGAGAGGTAAGGGACTGATTTTTTTTTTTGACTCTGCCAGAAAAACAGGTGAAAAACCTGCAGACATATCTCCACTGCTACAGTGATCAGCACCCCCACAACACAACTTTCAAGATTCATGGTCCTACACATGCCTATCACAACATGTGATGTACCTCATCCAGTGCAATAGATGTCCCAATAACAACTATGTGGGTGAAACCAGACAATCACTACGTTCTCCAATGAACTCACACAGGAAAATGATAAAAGACAGAAAAACCACATCACCTTTCACTTTTCACAAATTGATCACTCCCCCACATCTGACCTATCAGTCCTCATCCTCAAAGGAAACTTGCACAACACTTTCAAAAGACATGCCTAGGAGCTTAATTCATAACTTTGCTAGACACTAAAAATCATGGACTGAGTAGAGTATTCATCTGAATTATTTTGTCCAGCTTTAGTAAGGGATAAATCTGAGTTCAAAGCTCTCCTTGCTTCTCTTCTTCCCCAATATGGGCAGTATGAATTCATGGTCACATTTTCCATTGAGTTCATCAATGTATCTTCTTGCTTAGCTTAATACCTTCCCTTCTCTATAAGGAATAATTATAAAGAAGTTAGAAGTCATTTGTTGCCCAACAACTTCAACTCAAGAATAACACTTTGCCCATTTCTGGAACCTGCCACCCTTGTAGCCCTGAGTATTAACTGAGCTGTTGGAAACCAGTCTTTTTCCTGCTCCCCCTGCAAAAAAAAAAAATTGAACATAAATGAAAAAAGATTATTTTTTCCCATAGGAAACTGAAGATTTTCCAATTTTTTCTTTTGTTTTTGGCAACCAAACACTGAAAAAAAATTTACCAGTCTGGCAAACATTTTGGCTTAACTGAAATTTTTTGCTCAAAAGGCTGAAATTTCTGGTTTTGATTGCCAAAAAACTGAATAAAACATTTCTGCGGTTCATTTTTTTGCAACTAAAACCCTCAAAAATTGTTGAAAATCATCATTTCCCAAGGAAATCTCAATTTGGATGAAAAACCATTCTTTGTCTTAAAAATATTTTATATAAACATTTTGACCAGCTTTAGTATTAATGAATTAAGTCCTGCAGTGCTCCTGCAATGTAGACAAGGATTATTATCCTCATTTTACAGATGGGGAAAGTAAGAAAGAGAGTTTAATGACTTGACTGAGTATGTGGCAGAAGCATGAACAGATGCTCAGTTTCATGCCTTAACCATAAGCCCAGTCTGTCTAAAATGAAGAGGAATGTGTCTAAGGAAGCCAATTCAAATGATCTCAGGATTTTCCAGAGAGTTTCAGGCCACAGATGTATCAAGATCCTACAATGACCAATACCCACTGCCACGGAAGAAGGTATAAAGCTCTCAGAGTAATTCACTAAGTCAACTTTGCAACGCCATAAACAGGGAGGGAAAGGATTACTTCCTGACTATCAAAGGCTTCTGCCATGAAGAATGTTTATGTCTGTTCCTTAGCACGCAGACCCAAGCCAGTAGGGTGGCCAGACAGCAAGTGTGAAAAATCGGGATGGAAGTGGGAGGTAATAGGCACCTATATAAGAAAAAGTCCCAAATATCGGGACTGTCCCTATAAAATCGGGACATCTGGTCACCCTACAAGCTAGAGATGGCAAAAACCACCCACTTCTTCTCATGATGGTTGTTGCCAGGGTTGCATGGGAAGGTGAAATGACGTCTGGAAGGATTGCTTTAATTATTTATTTCTCCAGCTCCGGGAGCAGTTGTGTTGGTGTGAAATGCTTCCTTGTGGAATTGTGGCACTGAATATATTACTTAAAGTGTGACTCCACAGCTGCAAAATCCAAGCTGCAATGAAAAACCTAGGGCTGGACATTATGTCATTTTTTGTACATATAGGCCACTCTAGCACTGGCTGTGGCAAGTCGTAGCTAGTCCGCCATCAGCTCCCAGCTGCTGCTTAACAGAAATGCAGTAACTACAGTCATTAATATTTACTAAATACTGGTAACACACAAATTTTGTGACTACTGAAATGATGTGAAATTGCTTAGCGAGGATCTGCTCTGTCATGGCTCAGCTCAGTCAGGTGAACAGGCCTTGCTCCGATGAAATCAACAAACAGAATTTATATAATCACATGCGGTGCGATTATTAACCTCCTAAACACTAGGTTTTGAGACAGACCACTGAGTCAACTGGATACAAAACAAGAATATTTGGAAGGGATATAAAATCTCCATGATTCAAGGTTTAAACTAATCTCTCACTATTAGGAATTAGGATGATACCTTTGAGGAGAGCAGGTTATCTCACATCTGCCTACTACGGGTTTCTTGCACCTGCCTCTGAAGCATCTGGTGCTGGTCACTGTTAGAGGTTATGTTTATGCTGTAATCACAGGGTGTGATCGCAGCTCAAGAAGACATTTCTGAGCTAGTTAGCTCAGATCCTGGAGCAGTAAAGCTGTCGCAGTGTGAACGGCACAAGCCAACTCAGAACTCTGGTGATTACTCACGGTTCTAGCATGCACATAAGCATGTGCTCCCACTGGCTCACTCCTCCAAGACCCAAGCTAGCTTGATTAAAGCTAGCTCAAATATGCCTGCTTCAGCTGTAAACTCACCCAGTAACTGCAGCATAGGAATACTCAGAGACAGAATGCTGCATTGTGTGGACCACAAATTTGATCTAGTATGGTAATTCTTACATTCTTATGTTCCAACATAACTCTTGCTTTCCTTAAAGTGAGAGTTTCATGCTGGTGGATACTTTCAAATATATCAAGCTTCTAAATGAGAAGAGCCAAACTCTGATCTCGCTCACAATGGAGTAAATCTGGGCAACACCACTGAAGGTATCAGTGCAGTTAAAGTGGATTTGCTGCAGAGTAACTGAGATAAAGCTGGGCGAAATTTTTCATGCAAAACCTTTTTCTGTTGACCAAAGAAGATTCAGTTTGACCTAATCACATTCAGAAAAGTGAGTGGCTTGAAGTTTTTTATATTATATTTTATTTTGTTTTATTTTTCCATTGTACTTGGAAGTGTCTCCTCGGAGATTTTTGGAACTGCTCCTGTTGTGTTTGCTGCTTGGATGTCCAGCTGTTCTCAGATTCCATCTCTCTAGCTATTTATCTATCTACTTTGTATGTTTGTGTCTTTTTCTCTCTCTCTTTCTCTTACAGTTCCTAGTGCTTTCCTGCAATTACAGTCTGTCAATTACACAGGTTTGTGACTTGCTTGAGGGAATGCAAAGTATGTTTCCTCTGCTGGCAGCTGCTTAAGCCAGATGTTATACTGGCAAGTTCTGATTGGCTGATAGATGAAGCTGAATGTTTCTTCTTAGGATGGAAGAGTAAAGTAAGAAAAACACAGCAATTTACACATTAAAGACCAGATTCGCTCTCAGTTACACCAGTATAAATGCAGAGTAACTCCACTGACTTTGGATTTATAGGGGTGGAACTGAAAGCAGAATTTGGCTTTACACCAAGATGGCTTCTTTGACCAAATTGCCATTCAAACTGAAACATGTAGAGATATTTCACAGAGTGTTACTCAGAAAACCAGCTGGGATCCTATTTATTCATTCCCATAGTACAGAAACAAGAGGGTACACACTGAAATGAAAATGCATCTAACTTAGAAAAGACACAAGGAAATATTATTTTTAATGGATAAAATCATTAGTCTACAGAATTTGCAGTTTCAGGACATATTAAGTCAGAGATTTTAAGGCCAGAAGATACCATTGTTATCATTGTGTTATTCAGTGTAAAACGCTAAGTATTTTTAAAAATATTAATTTTTGTATTAATAAATGTAGCAAATATAATTATATTATCTATGACAAAATTGTAAGGATTCTCACATCTCAGGGCAAAAAACGATTTCAAAAGATGGGTAAAAAAGAAATTCTTTCTTTCTCACTGCCACCCTAGTCAAAATGGAATAGTGTTGCCCAGTGAAGTACAGTACTGTAAGGAAAACTGGTGTCATATCAGCCTATGAGGCGGGTATTGGCCAATATCTGAGACATGTTACTGGTCTAGATGGACAGAAGAAGCTTTGGCTTCTCTGGGAGGACTATTATAATATGATATATATCCAGAGTTAGTCAACTATGTTTTTCTACCTTTATTTCGACCTTTAACTATATGCAATCCTCCCAGTTAAAATTTATCTTCATTCTACCAACTGCAAAAAGTCCCAGGGAAAATACACAAACCACATGACTCAAAACACATCGCCTGGCCAAACTATGCTAGTTTTATCATATAGCTCTTACCTGTCCACACATCAAAAAAAAAGATGTTGACAAATGGGAAAGGGTTCAGCAAAGAGCTTCAAGAATTAGTTGAGATCCGGAAAACATGTCTTATAGTAAGAGACTAAAGAAGGTCAATCTATTTAATTTACCCAAGAGAACATTACGAGGGGGCTTGACCATGGTCTTCAAATATCTATATGTGGAAGAGATTTCTCACAACGAATGGCTCTTTAACAGAAAAAAGGCATTATGAGATCCAATGGTTGGAAGCTGAAGCTAGACTAATTCAAATTAGAAATGAGATGCACATTTTTAACAGTGATAAGTTAACTGTTGGAATAACTTATCTTTGCATGTAGTGGATCCTCCATCCCTTGAAGTCTTTTAAAACAAGACTGGATATCTTTCTAAAAGACATCCTGTAGTTCATACAGAAGTTATGGAATTCATGAAGGAATCATTTGGTGAGGTCCTCTGTTGCAGAAGGTCAGTCTAGCTGATCATAATTGTTCCATCTGGCCTTAAAATGTATGACTCTATTAATTGAGCTACACATTTCCCTTACCTTGACTGGGAGGTTTATAGGGAAGAGAGACATAATGATAAGCCAACAACACTGAAAAATACAGAAACTTGATATGTTAAAGATGGAGAAAACCATTGCTCTACCAAATCTATACTACTCATGGCAGGTTAACCTATCTAGCAGCTACATACACCTGAACATAACATAAGATTAATTATTATATATCACAGAAGCTAAAAATGAGAAAGTCCTATTAGATCATCCAGATAAACATCAGTCTTTTCCTTTCAAGTACATGCATGCCTTTGGCAGAATATTCCTAAAGTCCAATAACCCTCTGGGAAAGAAAGGTCTCCCACCTGACCCTCTCCTTCTTTAACCTCCAGACCCGACCACCCATAACACTGTCCTCCTTCATGGATCCCTAATGGAAATAAGAGGAAGCATTACAAACAGCTCCATAAAGACACAATGTTTTATTCATACACAACCACTTTTTAAAAAAGCAGCAACCTGCACATGTTATTTTTATCTAAATAAAACACAGAGTGGCTTTTAAATGATTTCAAGTTATTTTCCTATCCTGCTGAGGCACCTTTTTCCTTGTCAGGATGATGACAACAAATGCAGATGCTGTGAATGGAACCACAGCGATGTTTACAGTGAGTCATGGAATCCAGGATCCCCTCCATGTATCCCGCAGACAAAAGGAGCATTAGTAACATGATTTTTTAAATGACTAAAATGAACCCAATCTGTCTCCCCACTTCACTTAGCCAAATGAGTTTCAAGAAGGAGAAACAAAGAAATCTGCTCCCATTTTCAAGATTGATAATTCTTCTCTTCTAGTCCTTTTCCCCCATCTGTTTTGCACAATATGCTGTTAATATCGTAATCACTGAATTATTAGCTAAAGAATTCACAAACCCTGCTCATTATTTCTTGGTGATGAAGGGAAACTGCCATGGAAATGAAAGCTACAGCTTGGAAGATATAAACTCAGGAACAATATTAATGGGATTTTTGCTTCTTTCATAGCTGAGCAGAGTCTAAGCTACACTAAAGATACTCTGAATGCTGGTAATGAGACCATTTAACGTTCTTTATTATTCAGTATAAAGCAGATGGTTCCAAATAACCCACAGGAAAAAATATAAGGGGAAAGCATAGGCCAGCAGGGGCCAATAGAACGTGGGTGGTCTGGTCCTATGGAATGGAACACTTTGCCAACCAATGGAAGACATATCCAGGCAGGATATCAGGGCAGGGTTGGTGAAGTGACACAGTAGTTGATTGCACCAACTTCTAAGCCCTGCAGACAGAGGAGGTATCCACAGGCCAAGACTGAGATGTATTGGCAGAGTAGTGTGTGGCTGGGCAAGGAATGGAATAGCAAAGGATGCTGCAACTCAGGACTGAAATACATTGGCAGAGATAGAGTGGGGGGAGGAGGGACTGGGCTGGAACAAAAATGGCAGATCTTTCGTAGTTTGAGACTGAGGTGTATTGACAGAGCTGTGGTCAGGGTACCTGACCTGACTCTGCCTATCTCTTACCAATACTACAGTTCCCTAACTTCATAAATTCCAAAATGACTACTAATTCTTGAGAAACAAAGACATGCACTGGGATTTCTAGGTCTGTCTGCAGACAACACTGCAGAAATGTAAAAACCTGTTCCATCAGCTTAGTACGATCCAGGCTCACGAAACTGCAATATTTTGTTACAGCCTCCTCGGACCTCATCTGGTGAAATCAACTATCTTCATACTTGCTCTTTTTTTAAATGAGGAGCATCATTCGACACAGCACCGAGTGATCTTCATGAGTCCTGACATAGGACTTTGAAGCCTCCATAGTCCTTGATCCATGCTCTACTGCACAAGAACTTTGTGAGGTTTTTCCCCCAAATGATGGCAGAAAAGAAAAGCAGCAGCCTTCTGCGGCAAAATAAGAGCGAGAAAGACAAAAGAACAAAGCAGAAATACAGAGAGAGAGTGAGAGGGAGAGGATGAAAGTGAAAGACTTACAAAAAGAGAGTCTGAAGTGAATACAAGCAAGTATCTAAATCCCGATTTGGCTACATGGATGGGAGGAGGAGAAGAAACTGTGTTTCTCAGCAGCAAAGAGTAAGTATCCAGACTAATAGGGGAACTACTTACATTTTGTATTCACATAACTGATAAGATGTAAAAGGAGAAAAGAGTCCCCTGGAGGGCTTCTCAGGTTGTTTTTGCTGCTGTTAATTTAGGCATAAATATCATGAACTTTGCCTAACGCTTCTTCATTAGCTCCCCTGCTGAGACCGTAAACAGAAGAATCAGTTATTTTAGGGCCAGACACTGGAAAAGATGTTAATAACATAAATTGACCCATTTCCCATGCATGAGAAACCTCTAAAACATGATGTCTTTAGCTGAAAATCCAGATAGCAGTGGGTAAATGTCTGTCTGCAACATTAGAGAAAAGGACACAATCACACTCACTTAAAAAATGAAAAAGATGAGAAAAGAAGCACCCTCTTCCTGCCACTCTGCACTGCTCACCTGCCTCTCTTGGTCTTCAGCAAAGTGACACAAGGACAGATACGAGTATCCTTTATTTATGGAATACTCCTCACTCCTAAAGATCCAAAAGCACTATATGAACCATATTCTATAATATAGATGTACAGGTCTATGCAGGGAATGAAGAGGATGCAGTTCTGAAATCCAGGACTTGTTATATTAAATTTTTATACCAGTCCAAAGAGCAATTTGGGTCTAAGGAACTTTAAGACCAGACAATTCAAGAACCACTAAGACTACAAACAAATGCTGGGTCCCAGTGGCAAGCTGAGGTTGCCAGCCTTCCAGAGGTGATATATGACATTCACTTCCAGCTCTGAGAGGGTACAGGATACTGCATGCACTTTGCCCACCAATGAAATGCAGCTGTTTCTAGATTAGACCATGAAGCACAGCAACATTACTCCATAGTTTAGGACAGGTAGCGAAGGATGTTGTATCCAACTGAAACTAAAGCTCTAATTCAGGGAATGAAACTGGAATTTGACCACATCATCAAGGTTAACCACCCACTTCTGGATTTTTAATAGTCATAGATGGTCATGTTCTCTACCCGCCGCGTCTTAGCCAATGACTGTGCCCCTAGCAGCACAATACTCACTAGCACTAAACTGGGTAGAACACTGACCCAGAGCAGACCAGTTCCCCTACAAAATAAAAGAGATTTTGTCGAATGTGCCTTGAAAGAAATGCCATTGCTGTTTGATTTCCTTGTTAAATAAGAACATAAGAATGGTCATACTGGGTCAGACCAATGGTCCATCTAGCCCAGTATCCTGTCTGCTAACACTGGCCAATCCCAGGTGCACCAAATCATGAATAGAATAACAATATTAAAGAAACCATGCTTCGCAATGTATTTTTTGAGAAAACGGATTCACTTTCCTGCTGTTCCTTTCACCTATCTTCATGCCACCAGAATGAAGGGATGCTGGAGATTTCTATGCCTTATGGAGAATGTATGATTCCTGTAAACTGTGATATGCCTGACTAGACTTCTGAGCAACCAAAGCATAAATTGCCTTGTGATCATCCATCCCAGGTTTTGCACTGAGCCCAGTTCACGCTGGCTCAGGACTTTGGGGAGTTCAGTGAGTGCTGGGTGGGTACACATGCAGGACAGAGAGGATCAATAGAGCTCATATTTAGACCAAACATTCAACTTTGTGACATCAGCTCTGATGAAATGTCATGTGTCCAAATCGGCCTTGTCCAGGCCCTAGCTCAGGCACTGTAGTCAGAGTGCAATGCCAGAGCTTTAGTGAGAGCAAACAGTCAGTGAGTGCAAGTGTGACAAAATCACATTTAATAAAAGAAGGGGTGATAAGAGGAGAAAAGGGAGACATATGCTGAGGTAGTGGAGGATTCAAACTAGATTTAAGTCCACCAGAAGTGATGGTCTGACAGGTTAGGGGATGCTGCTTCATTCTTGCTGCCTCTAAAATTCATTGTGCACCTGGAATTTAGTTTCCCATTGATTTTCCCCACTCATTTTTTCTCCCAAACTGGCACGTTTTGTTTTTTGTTTTATCCTCAGGTTTCCTTGCCCCGTGGTTCTGCTGTTCCTAGCACCTCGCCTCTCTGAACTCCAACCGGTCTCCTTCTCCATGCCCCCGACTGCCAGCGGTAGGAAAACTGGCTGCTTTGATCAGAAATTTGTGACTGGAAGGCAGATAATAGTCTGGTTCTCCACACCTGATCTCCCAATGAGGGGTCATTTATGGGGGTCAACTGCTGAAATAAGTGTCTCATCACATGAGGAGTTTGTGAAGAAAAAGCTGTGCTGCCTAATAAAGTGGAACGGAGTGAAGAGGGTAGAAGGAAGCGACTGAGTTGTCTATATATATATATTTGTGTTTAGCGGATTTCTTGCTGGTGGAAGCTACCAGGTTGACAGCCCCAGATCCTGAAGTTTTCTATTCAACTACAGAACAAGTGCAGCTCAGACAGCTGCAATGCAAACCTCCAGCCACATCTCCTCTCCAAACAACCAGGGCCGTGGGAATAATTATGAGACAAGATTTAAAAGATATACATGCATGTTGTTTGACTAAAAGATGACATAGGAGAGGATGGAGAAGAATGTCAGGAAATTTTTCCTGACAGGGAGATGTTTTTTAGATTATGGCATACTCCCCTGGCATTTTTTATTTGAATAGTCAGCTTAGACAAAATGCTAGAAAATTGGCTATAAGGAGCACCCTGCATTGGGTCCTTGGAGATCTGACTGACTTAATAGATATTTTTCATCTTCATCTATAACACTCTTCTTGAAAAAAGAAACCCCGTCCCTGCACTGTGTTTGCCCATTTCCTGCATAACTCTTTGTGCATCGAGGTTCCATAATCATGGAAAAGGAATGTAAATTTTTAACAGGATAAATCCAAGTGTTCAGCCTCTTGGGCTACACAGATGGGTCTAGTTCAATGAAACTGTGGAGAGGATCAAGGAAGAAGAGGATGGGGACAGTTAGTGGGTAGAATTGTGCCTTTCATTCCAGGACTCCAAGCCAGGCAAAATTCACCTAGTCTCATTTTGAGTAAGAAATTCAATAGTGAGGAGTTCACTTTCTACAAAAAGTTTGCTGATGTTCAGCAAACTTTTGAATGACCCTAGAGCCAACTTCTAGAGAACCTGGGGCTGGTTGATGGTGTTGATGTAATCCAAGAGTAACACTGAGGTTTCAACTAGGTTTCACTGAGGTCTTTTGGAACAAAACTCAAGGGACAGCGAATCCCATATGAATATGAACTTTTCAGTTCTCCTGCTCTATTGTGGATAGCGCTGGCCTGATTTATACCCTGCGCCAGCTCTTTGTGTGGCTGCTCCTCTCTTTAGTTACTCTCTCACCCCTGCCTTTTCTGTTCAAAGGAAGCCAGCATGATGGATAACAGAAGTTCTTTGACGTATTGTGTCATTTATCACACAACAGCCTCAATCCTGCTAACAGGGCCTTCGCCATATGTCACTGTCGGCTCCCGCGCTGCCCCAATGCATCAAAAAGTTACGTCTGAATATGAAGTGCTGGAATTCCTGAGCTACAGCTCGGCGTAGGTTTGTAGACAGTCCCTCTATCTGCCCACTTATTTATTTAATTTTCACCCTGCCTCACACTCACATTAAATGAACTTATCAGGGAGGCCAGGAAAAGAGGAAACCAGTGAAAAGTCACAAAGGCTGGAGGAGAGAGAGAGAAAAATTACTCAGCTGAGACTCAAATGTGGCATTTCAGAAGAGAGCTGGAGAATGCAGACATCACTGCTAACCATGGGCTAATTACAGGCAGCTCTAGCCGACCACGTCTCTGGGCCAGTCTGACATAGGCAGGGTTCTATTATGGGCTGATGATGGAAGAGTCTGGAGACAGTGCAAATAAGCTTCCTCAAGTATTGAAAGTTTATCCCCACTATCCAAACCCCTCAAGGCTGCAAAAACAGGCTGAAAATCACATGAGAGCCACATTTCTCTTGAGATTTCCAGCTTCTGGTTGGATAAGAATGACCTGGAAACTGTTTTTATTGCAATATTTTGGCAATTCTGCTCTCACCTGGAACCTTAAAGTGCAAGCAAAAGAAGACTAGCTTGGGCTAGTTATGCTTTCAGTTACACCAGTGCTACTTCACCAAAGTTGCTGTGTTGTGGGTACTGCAGGTTAGCACAGAGGAGAATCAAACTGTGGCCTGTATGGGGTCTATACACAATAGACCTAATAGGTGAACCAGTGCAGAGCTTGACTCTGAGTAGCTAGGAGTCTCTGTTTGCAATACTGCACTTACTACACTTGGCATGTCTGAGGATATGTCTACACTGCAAAATAGTATGGATAGCAACTGATTTTTTTAAACTAAAAGAATGGATTTTTTTACTTTGTCAGGTTTTTTTTATTTGAATTAAATACAGGTTGATTTTAAAAGTAAACCTATTGAAAATTAACTTTAAAATTGGCAACCTACATTAAGGCCCACATTTATTATAATCTATGACAATTATTTAAATCAAAAAGAAAACATTATATTAAGCCATGCATGTTTGCTGCCAAGTTTTAAAGGAACTCAAACAACCGAACTGGTGGAAGTCACAAGCTAAGCACCTGGAACCAGAGTGTGATAAAGTGTTAAACCAGCTTTTGACAGCAGCAGTCTTCTCTGCAAGTGCTGAGAGAATATTTTCTTCATTTCAATTTATTCAGCCAGTTCAGTTCAATGAGTAGTTCATTCACAGTTAAGAAATCAATTGGGCATTGAAAAAGCCAGAAAGCTTGTTTTCCTCTTCCAGTCTATGAATAAAAACTAGGTGTGACAGGGTGAGATCTACTGGGTTTAAAACCATGAAGTACCCGGTGACCAGTTCAACTCATCAACTACAGATCACTCTTCTTTTGTGTAATAAATCACTTAGTTTTAAATGCAAAACATGTTTTGAAAATCTTTTTTTTAAGTATTCAGGATTTTTAAGGTAGTTATATTTAATACAAAAATAAAATGCTGTTTTTATGCATTTTAATTGAATTTAAATTTCTATTCAGAGACTGACACAATTCATAAGTAAAAATTCATCATCTAGTAAATAAGAAATGCATCATTCACCATCTTCTAACACAATACAAAATGTAAAGATTAAAAATCTGAGTAAATGGAAATTAAGCAATATAATTGCTTAAATAAATGTGTATAGATATTGTGGATCTGCCTGGTTAGCAAAAAGATGCACCAAATATAGTGTAAAGGCTACATTTAGTTGCAAATCAACATGTTTTAATGGTTACCAAACTAATAAGAATCAATCTTTTCTTAGGAAAACAACTAAAAGATACAAATGCAAAACATGATTAAAATTGATGATTCAAAATAAGGTCTCTTGCTTGCTGATTTATATCATGATTAAAATGAGTGATTTAAATCACTTAGAATCTCCACTCTGTATAACTCGCTCAGAGCCCCAATCTCCGCAAAGTCTGCTTGGAGCACCCAGCACCTGCACTCCTCTGCTGAGTATTCTTCCTACTTCTGACAGCCCGCACTCTGGACCTTAATGGCCTTGAACAATCACATAAATAAACTGCAACATCCACTGCCAACCAGGTGAGGTTGCCACATTGCCCACTGCACTGTGCCCAGGAGTGATCCCTAAAAGAATCAAGGTTATGGGCTCTGTCGATATTTTTGCAGCATTTTACATGGATTCCCAGCAGTATTACAGACCCAAACTTATATGAGCCATTTCATGGACTCATTTCTTACTTGTTAGCATTTCCCAGGTTGGACAGATTTCCATGTTACTTTAAATCACTCAAGGTTTCCCTAGCGAGAATGCTTTTAAGTTCCAAGAACTGAAATGCCTTTTGGATTACAAGAAGTGATTTTTAAAATATGATTTGCCACTTTATTATGCCATTATCATCAAACTACGTACACAGAGTTTCCATTTCATAAAAGTATAAAATAGCTGCTGAGGAATCATAGGAAAATTACAACTGGAAAATTAGTTAATAAACTTTTATTATACTACTCCTTAACACTGTTATTAAGAACATAAAAACTGCCATACTGGGTCAGACCAATGGCCCATCTAGTGCAGTATCCTCTCTCTGATAACTGCCAGTACTAGAGCTGCCAGGGAAGTGTACAGAACAGGGACTCACCCCAGTCTTCCCCTCCCAGCTTCTAGCAATCAGAGGTTTAGGGTCACGTGAGCATGAATTACATCCCTGACCATCTTGGCTAATGACCATTGATGGATCTAGCTTCCATGAACTTATCTAGTTCTTTTTTTAACCCAGTTATACTTTTGACCATTACAACATCCCATGGCAATGAGTTCCACAGGTTAATGAATATGGAGGATCTTCAAATTAATTTTTTCCTAGACAAAGATTTACTGACAAAACTCCATGACGTTGTGGTGTTGGCTCATACTAGTCCCCTTCATAGATGGACCCTGCTGCCCAAGGGGATTCAAACAGGATACCCTTAGCAGGTGTTGTATCAACAGGGCTGGGCTCCTAAGGCGGCTTTTTCAAATGTTCTTCATCTCTGCTGTAAGCACTAGTATACTCTGTGCCACAGTGCAGCAGGTTAGCCTCTGTAAGAATGGTTTGCCAGTCACAGGTCAGGTTGGTTCTCTTTGTACCCTCTGCTGAGGATTTGCAATGGGTGCTTTATGCAGAGATGCTAAAGAAAGATACAAGTGACATCAGCTGGCTAGTCTCCAGAGAATTCTGCAAGCCAATTCACTAACAATGGCTTGAGTAGGCCCTATTTATAAATCTCTTTCTGAGTTCTGAGACAACAATATCATTTCTGCTTTCCTTTACAGTTGCTCCAAGTTTGGCATTGAAATGAAACTTGTTTGTATTTATACAGGTGAAGAGGGCAGTTTAGAACAACAACTCATCTGGAAGCATATCACAGTCTTCATTCAGACTCGTAGGCCACTGGGTTGACTTGTGACTGGCAAGACCAGTGGCCTAAATAATTGTTAGCTGGACACATTAGCCTACATTAAAGATACAATCATGAGAGTAACCAATCTGAAAAAGGAAAATACATGCAGTGAGACAGAACAGCTGATATTTCTCAGATTGCTAGACCAGATAACTTGGGTGCGTCTGTCAAATAGAAATTTCAGAACAAATCAATCCAATTTCATAAACATTTAAAGGCAACACATTTTCAGAATATTCCACAACCAAACACAATCACATTTGTGTGTGCATAATTTGCACAGGCAACTCTCTCCATTGTGAGCACTACCACAGCAAATGAACGCATAAATGGCCATCTATATGTCGAACATGCAACTAGGGTAATTGTATTTGCAAATGTACGCACATTTTTCAAGCTCATCCCTTCAATTCTGAAAATCTGGAGCAAAACGTATGATACTATAGCAATTATATGTGCCTATCCACATGGAACACTGTCTCAATTGGACCACATTTATGGCTAACCTCAGAATAAGCTCTTGATTTTCTTTTTAATCACAATAAAGCTCAAGCAAGGGTTAGTGCCTAGTTAGTTAATTAGTATATATATATTAGTATATATATTAGTTAGTGCCTAATATATTTTCCATAACATTACTTTCTAATATGAAATCTGAGTATATTTTCATACCCATTGCATAGATTTTTAAGAGATGGTCAAGATGCTTTGAGAAATACATGAGGATGTAGGGGCTTTGACCATATTCAGGTGATTTTTCTGAGTTTCTGGTGCACGTGTATACTATCTATCCCACAAAATCTGCTTCTTACCTATCTTGTTTAGACTTTTGCCTGCTGGCTTAAAACCAACAGTTCCACTAGCTCAGCCCAGAGAGGTAACTGGTAAGTATTCGTGTAGGCTGCAAAATAGCTGCCATGTTTTGTCTCCAAGGTGGATGCATTTCAGCATTCTGCTAATTGATACCTAATAAAACTTGCACAGTGTTTTGTGATCCTATGGGATGACAGGTGCAATATAAAATTAACTATTAATAAGTATACAGAAACATATCTGACACATTCCTTGCAATAGAGGGGAATGGTATGCATACAGACAACACTAGCTCTTTGCAAATGATAGCCATGAGATGGACTTTTGTGTTACTAAGAGACTGTGTAATGAAGGGATGTACTTAGTTCAGCTAATTTCTGCTACTTACAGCAAAAAGTGGGTTTTTCTTAATATTCACCTTTTTATTTACATATAGCATTCTGAGCATGAAAGCTCACAGACGTTGATAAGGACACTATTTACTTTTGTAAAGAAAATACGCTAGATGGGATTACATGCTGCTCAAATCTATAGGAAGCTAGACAGAGAAATCACATTGTTCAAGAGTGCCCTCACCTATGTGCTAGGGAAAGGAGCAAACATTATTGGGACTTAAAAGAATCAGGTGGAAAGCTCATCAACACTCATCTCGTGATGAACTAGAATTAATGTATGTGGAAAAAAGTCCGGCATGTGCTTCCCCAGACATGGCACCATTTCACAGCAAAACCCCTTTTAATCATAAGTGAGTTTTATGGGGAGAAAATAAAATCAATCCCTAAGTTATCCCCGCCCCTGGATTTCCCACTTCTACCCACCTGCTGTGCACATCTTTAGAACATAAGCTCTTGAGGGCAGGAGGCAGTCTTTATTTTCATGTATTGTTCATGTGCAGCACAGAGCACACTGTTGGCACTAAAACCACAATCACAGTCACACTAGAGATGTTGCTCTTTAACACGTTCTTCTGCATGTGAATTTTATGTTCATGAAATTGTAGGAGAGATGACAATAGCTGGAGAAAGTAGCAAATCCAAGATCCTGTTGGAATGTACCACCAGTTCTTGTCCCCTGGCCCAGCTCTGCCAGTGAACCTCAGTCTTGACCCACAGGATGTCCCATGTATTTCAGCCCTGGTCTTTGTGAGCAATTATGCCATTGCAGCACCTCCCATTATTCCAGTCCTGAGCTCCCCAGACACCTCAGTCAATGCCCCTTATCCTGACCTGCAGCACCACTAGCGACAATTGCTAGTCCAATCCTGGGACAACCTAGACAAAGCAAAATGCATCTCAGCCCTCACCTCCTACTTCTCCTGCTATTCCAATACCGGGGGCCTCTATACAGCTCAGTCCCGACCTGCATTATGCAGTATTATAGCTACCTGAGCAGAGAATTCATTGCAAACTAGGACACGTTGCTTAGTGGTTCTGTGATGTAGACCAATATCTATTTGGTTGTCTCTCATCAAAGTCCCTAAGTCTTTGTCACATGCCTCTGAAGTTAGGATTTGAACCTCTGATAGATCTCTGCAGAGGTGACTGACAAAACACCTTGCTACCTCAACTTCTTTTCCTCCTTCTTCACATATCATAGCCATATTAAAATAGTTTTATGATTATTCAGCTGCAGAGTGTTCTTGCATTCTCTTATATACCATAATCACTACGGGGAGAGAGAAAAATCCACACTGCTTTCTTTACCTTCGACTTCTGATCTTATTTTTAACAATGTCTGTCAATTATTAGAAGACAAAAAAAAAGGAATAAAGGACTGTTATTTTATAACAAGGACATTTTCACTAGTGCTAGTTCTGCCACGGAAGGCAGTATTATCTGAAGAGTCAGTTCCCACTTCTCACCCTGCCTATAAGCACCGTTCAAAGGGAACAAGAGCTCCCTGGGAGCTATGGCACCTTCTCCTCCAGCAGGAGCTGAGCTCCTGAACTTCCTAACATGGGAAGTAAAGCTAAACAAAATATCTATAATGAATCCTGCAACTGGACCTACAAGGGTTGATCTGGGCACCTATGTGGAGCCCCATTGTGGCCTAACAGTGGCATGAGAGGAAGGAGAAGATGGAAAGATTGTAAAATAAATAGATAAATAAATAAAAATGTTAAAGGAAACAAAATGTTACAGGAAGAAGAAAAAAATTACATGAAAGGTCTGACTGGATTATGATGATCTATTGTATTATTTATTATATTAGTTTGTGTGTATTATTTATCATAGTAAGATGTTATTTGATAATTTATTATTCTTAGATACTTTCAATGTGTATGGTAGCTTTCAGACAGATGAAAGCCATCAATCCAAATCGCTGCTTTGTGATCTGGGGAGGCATTTACAATCTGGACTGTATTATTTACTCCTGCTTCTTCTTCCATTGTGCTCTGCTTCCCCAGGTAATCCATGTGGAAAAATCCTATAGGTTGTAGTACAATACTTCCCCATCTTATCAAATTTCATTGTATTCCCCCATACAGTTCCACAGGCTGGTTCCAAAAGCCTACAGAAAAGTTGTTTATATTTAATTCTATAAGTTTTTAGACTAATTTCTACAGAATGCTATTGGCTTCATCCCTATTATTCCTATTTAATTATTTATGTTCCAGTAATTGTCAGAGGTCCTGATCAGGACTGGGATCTCACTGCATTAGGTGCTGCACAAACAGAGCTAGACACAGTCCCTATTCCAAAAAGCTTACAATCTAGAACTTTGCTATCCATGCTGCATATCCATTATAGCAGCTCCCGAATACCCATCTCCCACTCTGCTCCCCAGCTCAGACTTGCACCATATCTTTACAGGAGTTCCTCTGCTTCCTCAGGCCCCCGGGCTCAGACTACCCTGCAGCATTGCTACGCATCTCCATGCATCATCCTTCTTGGAGCACTGCCAGTTAAAAACTGCTGCTGTTTACTGATTTCACACTACCTCAAATATTCCCACACTGATTCACTTTATTTCATGTTTGATTTTTCCTTGCTGCTTGTTTGAAACACTCAGCTATTCCTTTATATTAGACTATTTGCTAAAATTGTGGTAGCAAAATATGCCCATGTAATTACACCAATTGCATATGCAGTCATGCTCATTGTGTGTACTTTGATCACATGCGTGCTCATTTTTGCATAGCAATTTTAAGCCTGTGACTAGCATATTTTGTAGAAAAGGCTCCCTCACCACAGACAGTGTTTTAGTTTGTGAGTCTTTTTTTTCCCCATACATGGCACTGTTTACACACACACACACACACACACACACACACACACACACACACACACACACACACACACACACACACACACACACACACACACACACACACACACACACACACACACACACACACACACACACACACACACACACACACACACACACCCCTCCTCTCCATCACAGCATTTTGACAGCCTCCAACTTCCTAGATCTCCAAAGAGAAGGGAGGAGGGAAGAAAGAGATGTAATACCTAAAAACCACATAAGTTTAAAAAAAAACAACCAACAACCCACAACAGAGCCAACCCTTTGCAGAATTCACCACCACTGAACCCAAATGAAGAGTTCATCCATCTCTGGACTTGGATAACTACAGGCCAGTAAGTTGTCTTTTTTTTTTTTTTTTAACAGCGTACACGTAAATCCCTGTGCATATATCACAACAAATAATGTGTTTTAATACTTAAAAGGGACTGAATGCTCACATAAAACTGGAAATGTCACAATGAACTCTAGGGATGCCCAGGTTTCGGAATGACAGAAAGATTGCCTCATTTATGACAGAATGTAATATATTAAGATGTATTATGAAAGACAATAACCTTTCATTCCCTGGCAATTTCAGCTTTCTGGGTAGGATATTGCAGTAAATGGACATTCTTCATCACATCCATTAAACTGAAGTTTTTGCAGTTTCATTTTGTGGACTCACTCTCTCCTGTCCAATGAACAAATGACACCAGCTCAGGAAATGTGACTAGGCATGGGCATGGACTTTGACGACATGCGCCTTGCAATGGTGATGGGTGACCAAAAGCTGCCAGTTGTCTCATGAGCTACTATATCATTGACTCTTCTCCAAGAGAACCTAAGAGGCTAGGATCTGAAGGATGCCAGCTATTTGCCTCAGTGTCTGAGCAGGTCTGCCACACTCAGTCAAATGAACTACAATGCACAGGCCAGTCTCAATGACTATAATGAATACTGCAGCCATGGGCCACATGGGTGGAGGCCCAGGGACATCCCCAGCAATCGCAAGAGAGTGAGAAAGGAAACATGATTATTTATACGATGCTTCAATTTTCTATTTATCCGATGCTTCGATTTTCAGCGCCTTTTGACTCAGATGGCCCTTTCACTGTGGCCTATGGGTGATCACTTGAATGAAGATATAGGGGGTGGGGAAGATTTTTCCCATCCTTGGATGGAGTGGGCAATATTTAAATGTCAGTTCAAGGCAACAAACACGCTGATCCCTCACGGCTGTTGGGACACTGACATGCAACTGTGGCTGCATTAGCACTGTAGACTATAACTGGATGAAGTAAAATGAGAACTACTAGCCAAGAAATTCTGGCCTCCAAGACCAACTGATGTGTACAGTGACTTGTGCCGCTGTATGGAAGTCTAGCATACTGATTAAGCTACACTACTGTGCAATGATCTGGACCTCAATAGTAACATCCAAAAATGACTGAGATACAACAAACTGGACTTACAAACTGCCATAACAGAGCCTTATGACCTTCGGAGGCCTACATTAATATCCAAAAGGAGTTATCTGGCCTGACCTGCTTCGCTGTGGTGATTTGTACTGGCTTTTACTGCCCTAGATTCCCTGAGCTCCAATTCACTTGTGCCCGTTATTAGTGCTGTTTGTTACTGACACAGTGCCATCCATGTGCATAGTGCTTTACAGATACACACAGCTAGCCATGGTCTTACTTCCCATCCCAAACAGTGTACAGCCTAGCCTGAAGGGATACAAAGCAAACAGCTCAAGGAAGGATCAGGAGAGGGCAGGAGAGAGAGTCATAGCTGATCATTGATGAGAGGCAGGAAGAAAGAAGTGGGATGGCAATGAGGTGCTTTCAGAGGGGACAGTAGGACAAAAGGCTCAAAGTTGGAAAGGGAGAAGTGGACACAACAAGTGGTAAGGAGAGATGAATGGACAGGGTCCAAATAAGGGTCCATCAGGCAGCCACGGCTGAGAGGCGGGACTGGGTTTGGAGATTTAAAAGGTGAGGGTGTAGAATATCAGTATGATGGATCCAGCACAACAATAATATATACCAGCCAATGCCCAGAAAAGCTAAATCCCTCAATGTGATCAACTACAGTGTCTTAGACTAATGTGAAGATTCACAGCAAGAGACCTCTGTTTCATGCCAGTCTAACAACCACCGAGCACATTGAGTGCTACATGAATAATAAATAATACATACCATGAGATTCAAGTAACTGTAACAAACACAAGATACAATCAAACCCAATCAAACAAAAAAATAACATAATTCATAGAGTCCAAAGGCAGAAGGGACCATTGTGCTCATCTAACCTGACCTTCTGTACAGCACAGACCATAAAACGTCCCCAAAATAATTCCTAGAGCAGATATTTTAGAAAAACATCCAATTTTGATTTAAAAATTATCGGTCATGGAGAATCCACTATGACCCTTGTAAATTGTTCCAATGTCAATTACCCTCACTGTCAAAAATTTACATCCTACTTCCCATTTGAATGTGTCAAATGTGTCAGCTTGTCAAATGTGTCAGCTTTGATTCTCAGCCATTGGATTGTGTTATGCCTTTCTCTGCTAGACTGAAGAGTCCATTGTTAAATATTTGTTCTCCGTGTACATACTTATAGACTATAATCAAGTTGCCTCTTAATCGCCTCTTTGTTAAGCTAAATAGATTGCGCTCTTGGAGTCTCTCGCTATAGGGCATGTTTTCTAATCCTTTAATCGTTCTCATGGCTCTTCTCTGAACCCGCTCCAGTTTGTCAGTATCCTTCTTGAATTGTGGGCACCAGAACCACACTCAGTATTCCAGCAGCAGTAACATCAGTGTGAAATACAGCAGTAAAATAACCCCTCTGCATTGTAATAATAGATAAATAATAACAGTGATAATATTTTTCAATGTAGTCATTAAAACTACTAATCTACAACTGCATGCACCAGTCTCCTGGTTCCCAGAAATGTCTTCCAAGAAGCATGGAAGCCAGACAGTAAATTACTGTCTGTCAGGAGTAGGGGCATTGAAGTACAGCAAAATACACCCCTTCTGAGATCATGGAACATAGCCCAGTCTTCTTTCTGCATCTCTTCATACTGATGGGAACCTGAATGTACTGCCCATTTACAAGTTAATACCATATCTTAAGCTAAACAAACTCCAAGTGTTTAGTAGTCCCGAATATCGTTATTATTGAGCTTCTAAGAGTCAATGTCCACATTGTTTACCAAGTTCTTTGCTGCTTCAGTGAGCTTTACAAACATTGTGACAGATTTGGCTGTCAGACAGTACAAGTCTATTGAAACAAAGGGAGAGGCACTCGCTCACATCAGATCTTAATTTGTCCCATTAACTAGTTAGTCCTCTTGACATTTTATGAGGAACAGTAAGTATTGTCATGACTATTCTACAGGTGGGGAAACTGAGGCAGAGAGGGTTAGTGATCTGTCCAAGAGCAGAGAGAGAGGGTCAGTTTCAGAAGAGGCATTAGAACACAATTGTTCCTGGCTCTCAATCCCATGATCTCCTGGCTCTCTCTGTTTTAGTAATGTTTAAGGACAAGGTAAAGCCATTCAGGCAATTTATCAAAGTTTATCCATTGTGCTAGCTTGCTGGATTAGTTTGAACTCTGGAACAAGTGAGTTGTAATTCAGTGGGTTGAGTAAACTTTTCCCCCAAAACCCTGGAACTTCACAGTGCTAGAAAAGAAAAGAAAAGAAAAATGTCTATGTCCCCAAAACCTCAGTGACTCAGGCCCCCAGTATAAAGGAAACAAAAGCACCATGCAATAAACCCAACTGCTGATGTGTGGCTGGTGCAGACAGATAGACAAGCTACTGTTTAAAGATCCAGGCACACAAATAAACTAAGTGAGAGTATGTTGCAACAGCAACAACAACTGGCTACTAATTACTCACAACCCCCATTGAAAGAGTATCACCAGAGTGGCAGAGAACATCGCAAGGAAATTAAATTTTTTTAAAATCCTGCTGCAATCACTCCCCTGACAGCCCCTTCCTTCATCTCCCCTCTTGGCTTTTTATTTATTGTAATTACTTTAGCAGTAAGATTTGTTTCCTTGTTATTATATATATTACTGTGCAGGGCAACCACAACAAAAAAAAATAATTGCTGGGAAGAGTTATGTTGCTTATTTATCTCCTTGGCCGTTACTCGGCTTCCAGGGAAGGGGAGAAGCATGCTTGTGGAAGGGGGGCATCAGGAAAAGCAGTAAATAGAGAGGAAAACATATTCCTGAGAAGCAAAGATGTATGGGAGCACATTGACGGAGGAGGAAACACTGGTAATAAGTGAATAAAGCTAATAACTCAAGGGGCAAGGCGGCTCCAGCAGATAAAGAACAGAATAATAAATAACAGATTGCTGGAAGTGCAAGTAGAAGGCAGTTCCGTGGCTCTAGAATCTTAGGCCAAAGCCATTGGCTGCAAAGGGATGTTTACCAGGGAGGATGCTGTGGGTGGACCGTGACCTCAGTACTGTGCAAAGGGATAGGTTTAAACTGAGACGTTTCCTATGGTTTGCTAGGTATAGCTCCAAACAGGCCTCTACCAGGGAGCTAAAGGGGAATCCTCCTTAGTTGTCCGTAGCAGTAACCAGGTTCATTTCACTCCACAGGAGCTGGGCACAGATGAGCAAGCTGCCCCCCAAATTACCCCTCCACCAGAGGACCTGGAGCTGGCTGGTATAATCATCCCAAATGGGTGGGAACAGCATGGAAGGGGCCAAGGCCAGAGTGCCACCCTTGGTAGAACCTCTGGGGAAAGGCCGTGGTAATACTACCCAGACTTCAACCCTCCGCAGGGTGAATCTAGACTATTAGAGCTTACATCTCTTCTCCAGGTCTCCAATCAAGTCACTGCATCATAGACATTTTCCACGGTGGACTCATTCCCTCTAGTAGGGGACAGTGGTGAACAAGCACACACCTAACGCATTACCCATAGTCCTCCGGTAAGTGAGCACATTAATCCATACCCTCAGATACTGAAGGTAACCTCCTGCTGTACCAGCATGTCTATACCATCATCTAAGCAAGTTCCACGATTGCAAAATTCTCTCTTGGATCTGATACACCTTGGCTTGCAAATGCCGTTAGCACAACTGTTGCTGGCTTGGGCAGCATTAAAACCTAGGCTGTGCTAGTTTAAATGCTTGGTTCCCCGGGATGGTTTGGGGGATGGAGTCATCTGGCAAGTGGCAAGGTGCAGGGGGGAAATAATCCTGCTGTATTCTCCTTCCTTCTTCCCCCACCTGGGGAACCCCTTCATGATACCAGAGAAACCCTCTCACTGTACCAATTAATGACATTGCTCAGTCTGAACAGCCCCTTGTAGTCCAGCACTACGGAAACCTACCAGCTCCCCCAACCCTTACACCATCACACACACACACACTCATGCACACATAGCATAGATGGGCCAACCACTGGGAGCCTTTGGAGTGTGTTTGCAGAGTGCATGTCACCCTTTTGGTCACATGATATTTTATTAAGGGAAATAAATTCCTCTTCAATTCCCCTGCCAGGGAGAGGAGGCAGTGAGGGGATGTGGGGGAGATGTGCTTCTGTTATCGTTTTCTGAGCACCCTGCTATGAAATCAAGGTGCGGGCTCCCAAAGGAAGGGTAGAAACCCCATCACTGGGGATATTTAGAGACCAAGAAAATGTGCAACAGGGAACAGTTCTGCCCGGGCCCTAGGATGTAACCTAACAAGGCCTTTCCCTCCCTCTCTTTCTATGATTACCTAGGATTTCAAGCCCTGCCACTTTAGCTTCAGTGAAACAACTGGTGAGGAGCCATAACTCAGCTGGAATGGAGGAAGCAGCCTAAATAAAAGAGGACCCGACCACTAATGGTACCCTAAGTTAAAACAGATCTCAACTGGACCTCTTCGGCTGAACTGCCACGTCAGCATTTTTGGTTTGTTTGCCTGTTTGTTTTAAATCAGAGGAAGAACAGTCTGTGGCTAAAACCCCAAAGAGCAAATCAGGACTCCTGGATCCTATTCCTACTTCTCCCACTGACTTATCCTGTGACCTGGAAGCAATCACTTAACTTCTCCATGTCTCCGTTTTGTTCCGTTATCTTCCGGAAAAATGGAAGATAACACCTACTAGCTCACACATTGGGAGGGCTAACATCTATAAAATGCTTTGAGATCCTAAAATAGACAATGTCACGGAAAAGCCAAGTGTTCATGTGTTTCTTCGATTCAAGACCGGGAGCAGAGAACACTGGGGGAGAGAAGCGAGAGGGGTAGTGTAAAAGGAGGAAAGGAAAATGAAGAAGAGGGTGGCAATATTAGAGATTGGCAGGGACTGGCTACATACTGGCCACATCACCCAGTCAGGGCTCTGTGAATGGCAGAGATGAGAAGGGGGAACATGGAGATAAGACATGCACAAAGAACTCACGGGCTGTTTGGTGAGGAGTATTTTGTAAAACAAGTGAATTGCCCTGGGATCTCCCACCCATAGCTTGATCTATGATCCTGCAGCTCTGAATCATTTTTAATTTAATGCTTCTGGGAAATGGGGGGAAGAACCCATCAAGCATAGGCACAGTTGGCAAGCACTGGGTATTAGCATTTGGCAGCGTTTATTATTGCTGTTTATGGTGATATAAATTAGGTTTATACAGAAGTAATTAATAACCCTAAATTTAGGTACAATAAATAGCAATATTTATCCAGCACTGCAGTGTCCGGAGAAGCCCAGCAAGATTACAGAATGCTGACTACTTCTTTGTGAGTGTGTGAAGGTTGTGAGTGTGTGCAAGGGATGCAGGTGTGTGCAAGTGTACATGAGTTGTTGCATGTATGGGCTATTAATCGGAGTCTGCGTACAGGATTGTATACTGTCATAGAAGGATGTCAGCATAGAGTGCAACTGTATGTTAGCACATGAATCTGCGGGAGGGAGCGTGTGGGTAGCTTTGCCGTTGCACATAAGCCCATGTGCGAGTGTGTGTGTAAATGGAAGTCTAGGTACCAGTCCACTGTTTTCATCTCTTGGTCCAAAAGGCTCTCTTTGTGCTGTCATCATTAAGTCTGTTCCAATTTCTCTTGAAGACCCTGATTCAGGGGGTATTGCACAGCTCTGACAATAATAAATCTCGTTTGAGATGGCAGCACAGATTTCAGCCCAAGAGACAGACGAATTTATTTATTTGTTTATTAGCAATTTTGAAAAGTGTCAGCCAGGCTATTTTAAGTTACAGAACTGTAAATCTAACAGGTTTCTTGGCTGGTTTTCTATGGGGGGGGGGTTGCTTTTTGCCTTTGAACAAGTCAAACCCCAGCAAACTATTTAAAACATGGAAGTTGGGCAGTTTTCAAGAACGAATATACCAAGTCTCCAAGCACATCTGCAAAATTTTCATTCAAAAGATCTCAAAATGCTTTGCAGAGGTGGGAGATCATTATTATCCCCACTTTAAGGGGGAAGAGGCTAAAGCACAGAGAGGTCACGAAGCAAGTCAGTGGGAGGGCCACAAATAAAACCCAGGTCTCCAGACCCAGATTTTAGAACAGAGAGGGCACGCTGCCTGCTTGCAAGGTCACTCTCTGCTAACCAGTTCAAGACGGCTGCTATTGCAGAAGGAGTCTCTTACACTATGCTCTCTCTCTGTCGCAGATAGAGCCTTTATATTGGTTTTTTATTGCTTTGTTTCCTTTCTATCTGAAATAATTTTTTAAAAATCCATTCAGACTGCTCCCTACCTATGGAAAGATATAATGTCCATCCGTTGACGAGAGCTAGGAGAGGCACGGATAAGAAACATCTAATACTTTTCTTAGAAGATACAGCAAAATGCATCAGATCTGCCATTTGACTGGCTACACGCTTGGCTGCTGTTCTCTGGGAGGGTATAGGACAAGTGCATTCAGTCAAAAATAGCAAGTGCAGCGTGATGCTCACAATTCCTTTCAGCTTTGAACAAAGCCAGGTTCAGCTATGATAACTGTTGATGAGCTATGGTTCTCTATGAAGAGCACCCCCTCACGCACGCACTTCATTTACGGTCAGCTCCAGAGCTCTGATTCCTTCCACTGCAGAAGGACAGGGATGGATTGTAAAAGCATGGAAAGAAATGAAGAGCTGGGGACGTGGGGGAGGGAGGAGAGATGTTTCCCATCTCAGCCGTGTGCTGCCGGAATGTAATCACATTACTGCACTCATGTCTGTGTTAGAGGAATATTTGCCACGTGTAACTTTCAGATCACATTAGCCAAAGCAAACAGTGAGGCCCTGCTTGTCTTGTTGATGCATGAGGCTTCTGGAGTGTGATCAGGCAAGTGCCTTGCTGGGAGGAGAGTGCTCTTCCATTGGGCTGAGTCCAGCAGGGAGCCACAGGGGTGGCTTTGTAAATGCCATGCACTGGCATCCATCTCCATGACTGATGATGGAGTACTATGCATGCTCTGACACTAAGGGAAGGGAAGGCTCGGGGAGGGAGGAGCTTCAAAGCACTTTCAACAACAAAAAAATTAATCCTCTCTTAAATAAGGAAAGATGCTGAGATAGGGAGACTAGCGCAGCATTAACACATGGCACAGAGCGATGGGGAGAGAGAGAGAGAGATAGGAGTCTGTGCTTCCAAAGTGGAAAGATTTGCAATCATTCTGCTCATTAAAAAGCCAGAGCGAGGCAGGGATGCTCAGGATAATCATCTCAATCAAACAGCCCCAGCTGGTTCCTCTAAGAGCCTTCCAAAGAGAGGCTGAGGACATAGTTTCATCCTGACCTTTTGGGCCTGGGGCTTGGAGGGGAGGCAATGAGGTGGGGGAGATCCTGGTCCAGGGGAGGTAGGGTATCAGGCTGCCACACATGCATACATGGTGCCCAGCAGACAGCCAGAGTCTCTCACGGACAGATTCTCCTTTCAAATCTGACATGTCCATTGACGCACAATGGGTTCTGCAATGGGGACAACTGGTCCTAGAGTGCATGCGACTGGAAAGGTACTACCAGTTGGGATCCCAGCAGAAGGGATATTGCAGGACTCAGAACCCTGCAATCGTGGAGAATAACGGTGGCTCAGAGCATGGCATGGGGGAATCTCAGTACAGACTAGTACTTAGACACCACAGACATTATTGTAGAGTACCCAAGACTATAGGAGAACAGAGGAATGAAGGGAGCAGTGGGAAGCGATGGCAAAAGAAATGGACAAGTTGATGGAGATGGGGACACAACATTAGTTAGATTGGGGCAGGGATCATCTTTTTGTTCTGTGTATGTACAGCGCTTAGCACAATGAGGTCCAGGTCCATGACCAGAGCTCCTTGCCACTGCCACACTACAAATAATCATCACAATTTGGTATTTGGGTGCATTCATGTCCTGCTAAGCCCTGCCAAATAGGCAGTATGTTCTGGGGGAGGGGGCACTGGACTGGGACTCAGGAGGCCTGGGTTCGAGACCCACCACTGACCTGCTGCATGACCCTGGATAAGTCACTGTGCCTTTGTCTCTCCTCTTACACTTTGCCTGCCTTGCCTATTCAGAGTGTGAGCAGCGTGGGGCAGATGCCATCGCTGACTATGCATAACACCATTGGGCCCTGAGCTCAGTCAGGGTCTCCGTGCACTATTGTTCTACGAATAAATAATCCCCAAATATGGCTCTCGACTCGTTTATGGCTTCCACGTGGAGATCAACACGGAACTCTCTCACTGGTGCAAAAACTGGAGGTTTTGAGGCCATTCACCTCTCCAGCCATTTTTTCTAATGGAATTGTGAGAGAGGGGCAAGCCCGGAGTGGGGGATCTCTCATCAGAGCAGCAGGGAGCACAGAAGGGTGAAAACCTGTTAAGATGGAAGTCAGATTTCTTCCTGCACCTTACCACCAGCATCTCCATTCTCTCCCTGTGTAATAAGTGGGAAGCTACAAAAGTAGGTGGATGGATAGAGTTAGGCACTTATCTATCACCTTCCACCTGACGATCTCAAAGCATGTTACACACTAAAGTTAAGCCTCACAACGTAATTATAAAGAGTGTCACCGGGAATGAGAGGATGAAATCAAGATACGGGGAAAAATACAGCAAGTATCAGAAACCCTTCTTGTGTGTGCCGTGTGTGTGAGGCTGTGGAATAATCTTCCCAGAAAACTATTTTCTTTTTAATGTAGACAGTGCCCTGAAATGTAGCATTGGAAACTAGACCAGGTAAAACACTAGTAAATGTACCAACCTTGCATTTGCATGTAGATGGAAAAGACCTACATCTAGTCCATCTCTAGCATCTAAGTTTACCCCCATTTTACAGCTGGGAAAACAGAGGCACAGAAAGGCACACTGAGGGCTTGCCTAGATGAACAATTAATGCGGGGGGTACACTACAGCACACTAGCCTGCTGTGTGCTAGCTGGCTGTGTGGACCCTGCTACTGCACACTCCAAGTTCCCTACTGTGCACTTACCCTACCCCGATTCCAAGGCAGAGGAGATCAAAGCACAGCAGGGAACCTCTAGTGCATGGCTGGCTAGAGTGCCATAGATTTGCACCCCAGCTCGCCATGCACTAAGTGTTCATCTAGACAAGACTTGACTTGCCCAGGGCCAAGCAATCAATGTTGGAGCCAAGAATAGAACCAGGATCTTCTGGTTCATCTCTCAAGCAAGAAGTGCTCCCATCACCCAGGTCAGGTCTGAGCTTCTCCATGCCATGTAAGGCAGAATTCCTCCCAAGTGACATGAGCTCAGGAATTAACACTTCCTTGAGGTACCACGCAGAGCTCTTTCCTCCCCACTCAGATCCCACACTTAAAGAGTCACCTCCTGAAAGCTGGAGAGAGAAAGGTCAGACATTCCCTCCAGCCCTCCATCTGCAGGAGACTTTAAGTGCAGTGAAAAAAAAAAACCATCCATCTTACATTTGCTTTTGCTGCCTGGAAGGATTAGAGCATTCGGTGTCTGCAGAGGCCTAGAACACTCAGGGGTTATGTCTACTCAGCCACCAAGCTGCTGTTGGCTTCTTTGGAGGTGATATATCATGAATGACATGATGGTTCGTAGCATTGTGACAGGCTGGGGAATGTCAAAGCAACCCCCAGCACCTGCCCACGGAAGCTTTTGCACAAACTCAGAATGAATTGGTTTGGGATGTTTAATAAAGTTCTGTTCAGTTTTTCTCATTCTTCTTTTTCATTTTTGCTACCCTCTCTGCTCACGTGGGTCCCATCCAGCCTGCACCAAAATCAGAAAGGTCCACAGACCATAAGGTACCAGAAGATCCCAACACAGTTTTACAGACTCAAGAAGTCTGAAAGAGCAGCCAGACTTTTGAGTGCTTGTCTGAACCAATCCAGCCTTTTGAGATTAGCCTATTGTAGCAAACTGTGGCCACAAACATGCAAAAACCAGTCACCAGTGAGGATCAAAATGTAACCCCTTCAGCACCAAAAATGCAAGCCCCTACCACTGACCAAAAGGAGTAACTCCTCCAGGTGTAATCAGCAGATAGTTGTAATTTCTAAGGCCTGTCACCAAAGGGAGACATGATCACCTTAAAAGAAGACAGTGAATATATTATATCACCACTACCAAATACCCATCCCAAGTGGGAAAACTCCATGTTCAAAGGTATTTGAACACACAGCCCCATCTCATCTAATCCAATGCTAAAATAGGGTCTCTCTCCAACTCACTGGCTACCTCGTATTTCTGGTTTCAGTGTCAGAAGCAGGATTGTGTTTTCTTCAATTCCGTCAAGACAGTGAGTGAGTGACTGACCACACGTGCATGTCTTGGGCTGGAAAAGGAGGAGGCATGCAAAGAGCAAGTCTGCCCAGTAAAAGCCGTGTACAGAGGAGCCTACTTGAGCTCGTTTGAATCCAGCTAAGAGGGGTAACAGCAGCGAAGACAGCGCAGGGCAGGAGCTGCGGCGCAAGTCGTACAAGCCCAGCACAGACCCAGGGTTCGTACTTAGCTCATTGTCCATTCTAAAGTCCTTGCTGCATTGTCTTCACGGCTATTGTTAACCGGGCTAGCTCAGGTCAGCTAGCCCACGCACAGCTTTTGCTGTGCAGACACACCCCCAGGGAATTCAGAGTAGACCAGCATTTCCCAGGCCCAGAAAGACTCAAAATCTATCAAAAAATGTGAGTGAGGAGATGAAGGGAGCTTCACTGGGTGGAAGTCTTTAAATGAAAACGTAATGGTAAAATTGATCCTTATTCATCTTCCCCCCTCTCTGCCTATGCAAAACTTTAATTAAAGCAAGTTATTCCTAAGCATTGCTGCCTTGTAGGTGAAGTCGGCACTGAATGATTTAGTAGGGACAGATGGATCTCTATTTAGCTACCTAGAGCCATGTCAGGCCATGTGGCTGTGGTACTGCTCTGTCCTGGCAGCTGAGGCTATTACAGTTACTCACGGTTGTGAAATCAAACACCCAACAAGTGGGTTTTGTGTGATGACTGTTCACTGTACGTGGCTAACATACGGATTCCGGGATCGATGTGAAGGAGGTTTTCCTGACCAAAGACTCCCAAGATAAGCCTTGCTGCCCACACCAAGATAAAGCTTGCCATATGAGTTGAGGTAAGAATTTTTTACCCCAGGGTAAACAAAGGTTGGTACAACTCACTTGCCATTGATGACTCCATCTGGATTGAGCATGGGGATGATTTTGAAAATGAAACATTTCCTCAGGAGCTCAGCAATGGGGTCACTGCTCACCAGGAACTCCATCGTCCCCTTCATTACCCAGCTGGCATTGCTCTCCCCAGGATGAACACGCGCCATGAGCACCACATAGGGACGATTGCCTATAAAACAGAAAACAAAACTTAGAGAGGACGTTGCTTTGTATTTTAGCTTTGTGGGGGGCATTTTGCCTTTTAATCCCGGGATAGAATAATAGCTGATAACATTCCAAGTCTCTAAGCATATCTACTGACCCTTAGGATTTTGACCTGAGACTCAGTATCTTGGGAAACTTCCTAAGCCCTCCAAACTGTCAGACTTTCTGGTATGAGCACTGCTGAGGGTGCCCCACAGAGAGGCAGCGTTCCCCTGGTTTTGATGTTTCCTCATTCAAAAGGCCATGGTTTCAAACTGGCGTCCAAATTTGCACCCACGATTTTGCGCATGGAAACCCACCATTCTTGAATTTGTCTGCATAGATAACTGCATGCATAGCTAGAGGGTTTTCTGCGTGTGCAGATAACTACACTCGAGAAACCGCAGCTTCATATTTCAAGCCATTTATGAAAGTTTGACCCTGTCGGTTAATGTCAAATTGCACTGACACTTAAAAGCGACAGAACAGGATTTCATTTGCTAAGGCCCAACTTCACCTTGCGTGTTTCTCCTTTAGCAGCTGATACCATTCCAAGTCTCTAAGCATATCTACCTACCCTTAGGATTTTGACCTGAGATTCAGGATCTTGGTAAACTTCCTAAGCCTTCCAAAGTGTCAGACTTCCTGGTATTAGCACTGCTGAGGGTGTCCAACACACTGGTGTTACAATTGTGCAAGCGACTTTGCACAGAATAAAGGAAGAAGAAAGATACAGATTTTATCTAGGCAGGCTGCAAAGAGGACAGTCTCTAACCATCACTCCATTCTCAAATAAGGGATAGATACATTATTTCCCTGATTTAAGTAAATACGATAGGCGGTGCAACAAGTGACACCGATAGTTATAACTGAAATTGTCAGGCAATTGTAAGACACCATTTTCAGTTGCTTATAACTTGGCCGAACTAGCTGCTGGGATTGAAATTTTCTGTGCCAGGTGTCTAAAGCTGAATTCTTTTGGGAAGTGTCAGCAAAAAATGTTTTTTTGTCCATGTTAAAAAAAAAATCTTACAGCCATTTCATTGAGAATCTCTAGCACCTCCATGCTTTAGTGCAGGGAGCTAAAGTTTGGCAGGGGCCGGAGAGGGTCACCATAATGTCAGGGATGTGTCTTTTGCTGTTCCTGTGAAAAAATGTCTCAATTTGGCCAAGTTATAAACCTCTGAAAAATCTCAATTTGGACATCCCATCTTCACTGAGCATGCTCTATGGAGGGAGGAGCAGGAGCCGGGAACGGGGGCGATCGGTGTGGGGATGGAGGATCTGAGCAGAGGACGGGGGACATGGGCAGGAACTGGGGGACAGAGTGAAAGAAGAAGAAATATTTTGTTTAAAAACAATATTTTTGTGAGTATTCTCAATGCTGAGTCCGACTTCGTGTGTTTTGGTTTTCTGCAAACCACAACCTGCTAGTGTCACACCGATGCCAGGAAGATTTTGTCCAGCTCTATCCTATCGTTTCTGAAATATGTAACATTCTTTTGCTGTATTTACATTGCTCAATGGGACACGGTTTGACAAGCCTTTGGGGCAATGCCAAGCAGAAACAGTGGCACCTGCAAAAGGCGTCAGCAACGCTTTACTGTGTAAGCAATAATATTGTAAATAAATACCGAACTAACACATGATAATATTTTGTCCTCCTACAGCACCTCCTGAGGATCCCAACGTCACCCATGGATTTCTACACTTTACAAACAGTAATGGATTAATCCTCATAACACCTATGCTCAAAAAAATTAGGTAAAGAGAGTATAAGTGACTTGCTGGACAAAGCAAGATGTGGCAGAGATGAGAACAGAACCCAGATTTCTCATTTCCTAGTCATTTGTATCCACCCATAGAACATGATTCTTCTTGACAAGTGCATACGCCGTTCTTTAGCTATCCCTCACTGTAAGTGGCTGGGCTATAGACTCAGATATGGAGTTAATCACCCTCTTTCTTTCTCCCTCTTTCCTCCCCTCACATCCTTTCTCCCAAAGAGTGAGCAGGTATTAAACAAAATGAACTGTATCTATGATTGGAGAACTCACACAGAGCTGTATCATGGATCCAGCAAAGCAACATGAACTAGAACTCTGTTTTCCAATAGCCTTATGTTAGTTCCATATTGTTCCTATACTGTGACTTGCTGTGGGTTGCACTGATCAAAATACAATGTATGCTTGAGCATTTAAAAACTGCAAGAAAGGATCACTCTGGCCTTTGTAAAGTCACTAGCAGCATTTTGCCAATCTCGGGGGATGAGGCTTCTATTCCGTTACAGCCTCTTCTCTGTCTATCGACAGTGCTTTAAAGTAGTAACAAGCAAAAACTTCAGCTTTTGCAAAGACATCAGCTGCATTTTCCCACTTCCAGACATATTCTTCTCTCCCCCATCACCATGATTTAATGCTGTTTTTCAGTCTCATTGCTGAGTTAAACTTATGGGACTGTGCAGTGCTAGTGGGGAATGGGGCTCCTGAGAGCTCAGAATGGACAACCGCTGTAAATAGCACAAAGCAAAATAAAATGTGTTCTCTTTTGCGATTGATGACTACAGCTTTAACAACTCTTATCTCTTCTCTGCCCAGGAACAAGTGCAGCATGTTAATTGAGAGGCCTCAATCCAGCATATGGATTTCTGCCGACAGCCAACAGAAAAACCCAGAGCAGCGTCAGCGTGCTATCCACAAAAGCTCAGGAAGGTTTTGCCATAACTTTGCCAGCTGTAATACGTGGTGGGGTTGGTGATGTAAGAAGCTGCTGCCTCAATCCTGCTCATCTCATAGGGCTACATGAGAGCACTTTTCTCTGAACTGGACCTTATTGTACAAGAGAGGCTGGAGCGTGTCCAGAACTTATTTCCAGAGACCCAGTGGATGTTATTTGGGTATCCGCACCTGCCTGGGTTCTGCACCCTTTGAGGACTTCTGGAAGAGAGTGGGTTGCTGAGGGCACTCAGCACCATGCAAAATTGGGCTCTTGGGTTCTAGCAAATTTCTAGTGAGCTTCTTCTCCTGGCTTCAAACATGGATGCCATTGAAATTTATCAGCTAATAATATATATAACGTATGAGGGGCGTGGAACTCATGACCTTTGGCTCCCAATAGAAAGGCCTCTGCTACGTGAACTGAAGCCTCCTTTTAAAACACGCAGACCCTACAGAATGAGTTCCTTACAAACCCGTGAGCAGCCCTGACGTCCCATCCCCAGGAGCGTTGCAGGACAGGTGCATGCCAGCCAGCGCACTGCATGCTACTGCAGACCCTTGTTCACACACGCTCCTTCCCTAGGAGCGGTCTCTGATAACAGCCATGCTGCGTTGCTGTGCTTCCCTGGATCACACCCTGCAGAAAGACTAATGAAGCAGTAAGTAAAACAAAGAGCTGATGATCCAGCCATAAAACTCCCTTCCACTGAAATACTCCAGAAACACAGATTTAGTTCTGTGGTAAGCAGCACCTAGGAGTGAGCTGATCTTGTACTTTAAGCCACACAGCCACTTATCTGCATTAATTATTGTTTCAGGCAAGGTGATGAATGTTACTGCTCATGGAAGGGCTGGACAGTAGCTCTGGCTCGTCATGCTGAGCATAGGCGGGCACTGTGTGAGTTTCTTGGCCCACAAATCAGCAGATGCATGTCAATCCTGACCTCCAGCATCCCCTGCTATGGCAGTGCTGACTCCACATAGAGTTCTGCTGAAGTACCATGTTCCTGACTCAATTCCCACCCCTGGCTATGCCTGTGGCCGGGCTCCACACACAGCAAGGCCAGTGCACGTGACACCTGTCCTGCCTCTCTATCTGCTGTTCCAGTTTGGAGCTTCTCCTGATAGTCAGTTGTGCCTAGCTGCATGTGGTTCTATGACACGCACAGACAGCCCTTAGTGATCTCTCTCTCACATGGCTCTTTCAAAGCTAAAATCGGAGACCAGATCGCCAAAAGCATTAGGCCAGTTCTTAGGCAGAATTTTTACTGAATTCCTGGGAAGCTGCCAGAAAGCTCAGGTTAGCCATCTGTCTCTGCAAAGCCCACATGGCATATAACCTTCTCTGGGAATATAAATAATAAAAAGAGAAAGCACAGGAACCTTTTCATGCTACATGAAGCCTCATCCAACTGATCACGTCTTGTTACACTGTGTTACATTTCCACATGCCCAGTATATAAGGTGACACCTATAGACGCCAAGAATCCTGAGGTGAGGGATTAAACAGACACCAATACCTCCTGAAAACTTTGAAAAATGTCCTTTGAAGTCAGAATTCTGCTAACATTTCACACATTTCCCATCTCTCTTTTTCTTCCCTCCATTCATTATGTCTCTGGATATAATCATGAAAACAGGAGCTTTGTGTCTTCAGCACAGCTTGCCCCCGCCTGCTGCTTAATCTTATACCTGTCGTCAAGCTCCTCTGGCTATGACATCATCAAGGCATAATGCCCGAGGCAAGTCTGACATTGATGAAGATTATGACAGCAACAGGGGCGTAGAGAAACGTGAGGGACAAACAAAATCCCATTGTCCTTCAGAGTAAAGAACAAGTGAAGGGGAGTGCAGCACAGTTCCAGATGGGCCTGATCTAGGTTGAGATTCTGAGCTCCTCAAATTCCAGGGTTCTTTGGATCCGGATCTGCCCACTGTGAAGATAAACGGTATCAACGCAATATAGGACTGGGATTGTATATGCCCAACTCCTGTTGAATTCAGACTAGGTCAGGATCTGGGTTTGGATTCTCCCCATCTACCAATAAACAAAACAAACACACCCTCTCTCTGTCTCCTTCTCTCCCACCTTGGAAGTTCAGGGCTGGTCGACTCAAGTTTTTCTTTCATGCCCACCCCTAAGCATGATAAGGCTTTATTTTGTGCAACACTGTTAATACACATTAATTCAGTATCCCCAAAGCCTGATAGCTACACAAAGCCAGAGATCAGGCAGTACATGGTGCAAGGCAGACACAACCAGGCTCCAAGGACACTGTATGGGATGAATATATTAAAGCAGGGGTCATGAGGCCACTAATTACACATATCACAGGAGACATGAGACACTGATGCAAAAAAACTATTTGTGAGTTGTCAGTCTCTTTCAGTTACCTCAAGACCTGGTAATCTCCTCCCTGCACCATCTCCTTCTGACCCTACTACCTGATAAACACTCCATAAGCAGACACACCCCACAACCAAGGCAGGATAAATGCATCAGCAGGTCCATATGTCGCATCCCTGCATTATTCAAAAGGGTTTTTTTTAAGCATATAATAAATGTATTATTATTGTTCCAAATGGCAAAAAGGGAACATTACAAGCGTAAATTGCCTCAGCCATGAACCGCCTGTTCTCTACTTTCATATCCTGGTGGGGGTGTTTCAGGCTGTAGGTTGCTTGGCAACCTCCTTTTGTGCGTGTGCCATTTGAATTTATTCACCTTTGAATCAGAGATGTTCAGAGATGATTGGCCAGTAAGAACACAGGCACGCACTGCTCCGGCTGGGTGCAGCTTGACACGGTGCCACTGCTGGTCTTTATACTCGGAGAGCTGTTGAGTATGGTTTTAAATCTATTTTGAGGCATTTGAAAGCAGTGGGAAGATGTTGCCATGCACTATTTCTCCATGGGCATGGCGCCCTGCCCTCAGAGTATGCAGGACGGCTTGCCACAACACCCCCTCTTCCTCCTCCTCTCGGTCTCTATGCTGCTGTTAGCTCTAATACTGATGTCACCAATTGTCCTTCCAACAGGTTATCTAGTGGGCTGATGTAGCTGCCACTAGATTAAGGTTAAAGGAACATGAATATCTATCATTCACAGCTCATATTATATGTACATCAATGCCTGAATTTGCCCTAAGACAGTAGGCAATTTGGGATGTTCTCAAGCATTTTGTACTGTCTCATCACTGACCTTCATTCTGTGTGTTTTGGAAGTCAGGCCTTGGTATGAGAGCAACACAGATTGCCTTGTTGTACTGAGGCAATCTATCTGAGGCATGGCAGGATGAAGGTGCTATTTCCCTGTACGGCTGCCATATCTTAGGCACAAAAAAACTAGGACATCGGGGATCATCCTGATACCATAAACTGGACAGCTGGCATTGTGTATGGAGTACCTTCACAGATTTTCTGGGACAGCTACCTCAATAAAGGGATGATCCAGCGAAAACCTGGACAAATGGCAAACCTAGTTCCTGGAAGGGTACATTTATGAATGAGTCCTGCTGTGATGGTACTGGACTCTCAGCTGTAAGAGCAACTAAGAATTGAAGTCAGTGGGAGCCAGGAAGAGCAGGGGGCATTTAAGCAACCGCATGGCCAAAGTGTATCCCACAGATGGGACCATGGTGGTCCATATGCTGACCATGGGCAATGGAATCACAAACCCCAAAAGCTCTCTCCCAGGTCCCCCAGGCCTGGGTAGCTGGTCTGTGGAGCCTAGGGCAGAGGTCCAAAGAGAATCGCTAAATCCATGGGCAGATTCCCCCAAGAAAATGATTTCACCTGAAATGAATCAGGCAGGTGAAAAAGGCTGAAAAAGCTTCCAATTGTCATAAAAATTTTCTCCCATGTCACTCTATAATGATGGGGGGAAGGAAACTCTGATAATTTATGTAACAGGAAGGGGTCTGGGGTGACATATGATACTTTATAAAAAGTTAACCTGAATGGGACAGAACTTTAATAAGTCTCCAACTCCAAAATAGTAATATTGTAATCTTCTATTGCATCTACATTTCATGGTGTACACACGCTAGTCACACACACATATACCTGTATTTTATCTATCTAATTTGCAGTGCAGACTTCAACTAACTAAAGGCGAAGGCTCAGCATCCCTCCAGTGATTTCTCTGGTCAGAGACACAGATGAAGAGGCCCAAACACACCATTGGCCTATTACAGTATACTTCCATGGCATTGTTCCTGCGTATACCAGCAATGAATTTGCCCCAAGGACCTTCTCTGAACTCGGGGTCCATATAGTCCCCTCAGTCTACAACTACCAACTCGACTGACATAGTGGTGGCTTCTTTGCATGTATAAAAGGTAGCATCTGGCCCAATGGAAGAGACTGCAGATGGGGTCGATGCAGATAGGGTCTCCCAGGGTACCCACAGGGAATCACTGCATTGCAAATTACTGTTCATACTGTGTGTAATGCTTCGACTGGTGCCTGATTTTTTTCTGCCTATGAAATCCACAGTTTCTCCTCTCTTCCAAGGAGAAAGAATTGCTTAGAGTGCTACACAGGGGTGAAATGAGGGTTAATGGGATGAAACTTGGCAAAGAAATATTTAGGCTGAAGATCAGTGAGATCTGTTAGGCTGAGGAAGAGTCTCTCCTGGGGTGTGGTAGAAGCTCATGTATAACTAGATTGTCCAAATGCTAGAAGCTATTCTGTAAAGCATCCCTCCTGCACTGCCCAGGGGACAGAGAAGGTGACTTAACAGGCATTTCCTTCATTAATTTCTATGGACCAATTCCTGAAGTCCTTACACTGGCAAAGCTGGGAGTCTGGACAAGTGAAGAATGAGAAAACCATGAATAAGGACCTCAGGGTTTGGCCCGATTATTCTATCGTAGCAGGTTAAGATCAAGGTGGGTCCTGCCAGGTTAGATCTCTAACTCCTACGTTCCAGGGGTGACACGAAGAACAAAGCGTGGGAGAGCATTCAATCAGAGCTGGGAATAAGAACCAGCAAACGCAGCAAGACAACACAACACCAAGGGGAACAACCAACCATTTGCAGGGGAGAAGAACTCAATTTATTATCTGAAGGGACGTCTCTGAAGCCAGAGGTGCACTCTGGTCACAATTATTGTCTCTATGGAATGGAGATCCATTGCCCTGCTTAATTCCACCTACAGTAAGGAAATGCTTATTCTTAAACTAGGCTGTGTCTTTAAAATAGGCACAGAACCATCTCTGCCTCTGATTTGAGATCCTCCTGAGGGGATGAGTTTTAACGAACAAAAAATTATGAGGCAGCAGCACAATCAGTCTCCCATTATCAGAGGGATAAAATATCAATTTTTGTCAAGAGATAAAGCATCACAGATTGGCTCTGATAGGAAAAATTAAATTCTTGGACTCCACTTGATTTGATTTTTATCACTCTTTTGCCCCAGAAATGTTCTGTCGGGGAATGTTTAAAACAAATTTTCATTCATTCCACACTAACCAAACTGGAAGGTCTTCTGACTGTCTGTGTACATGTGCGTGTAAGATACACATAGAGAAAGAGAGAGGGAAGAAAGGGCAGATAGTAAAAAACAAAGAGGGGAAAAAAATCTCTGAACAGCAGCTTCTAACACTTCACAGCAGCAAAGCCTTCACAGCAAAGGCCTTTCATTTACTATAGTTTCCAAAATTATTTTCAAGTTATTTATTATTTAAACAAAAACAAAAAAAGAAGCAGACCAGGCTGGAAAATTCTATTTGTCAAATAATGTGACAATGTGAGTGATGGCTGCCGTTCAGCTTGAATTTTTGGCGTATTTAGTGCATCCCTCAGGTCTGTGGAGCTGACTACGGTGACCCACTACACTGTATCTTTAACTCAGCATTTCATGGGCAGAGCTTTGATCATTTCCAGCAAATGCTGCCAAAGAGCCTGTCACTCTGCATGGTGTAAGAAGAGCTCCCTCTGGTTCTGACCTACGTGCCTTACAGATACACTGACCTCCAATGCATTATTGCATTTCAAAGCCTTTGCAGTCACTTCACCTTCAGGTCTGTAAACCATCAAAATGCTTTTAAAATATATAACACTTGTATAAATAAAAGAGAATCCTTTTAAATCACTCTCATGGAAGGCTGATGATTAGCACTACATGGTATGATTTATTTTCCCGTTTTACCTACCAGAAAGCTTTTTATGTCAGTAATTTGTTTGCAAGGTATAAAGCGATGTCCATCTTTCTACTATTCTAACTCTTTAAGCAGTTCAAGATTGACAAGACGGGTGAGGTAATCTCTTTTATCAGACCAACTTCCGTTGGTGGATGGGACAAAAAAAACTTTCAGGCTTCGCAGACTCTTCCTTAGGTCTGGGGAAGGTAATCAGAGTGTCTGAGCTAAATACAAGTTGGGTCAGATTATTAAGCATCAGAGGTTCAAACATTCTGTAGGAGACCAATTAAAATGAAGTAAGCAATTAAAGGTTAGCAGGCAGTAGGGTGTGTTACAAATCATTGTAATGAGCCATAAAACCAGTGTCTCAAGTTAGAATAATGATAAAAATCATATACTGTTAAAAAAATCCCTTGCCTACCATTCTAACAACACCGTCAAATATTAAAATGGAAAGAAGTTTGAAAATGTAATGCACTTTTAAGTACTATTTAGGCTGTTTATGTGCCCTGTGCATGTCACTCAGCTTTGAGGATGAAAGTGAACTAGTTAGTTTCTCTTTCTTTTCATAGTCCCGTTACACTTTCAGGTTCCCAAGCATTAGCTGTTGTATTTGGCTTTGCAATGTGGAATACCTTTAGGGGCACATGGGCAGCGTATGTTATAGGAAGTTTGTGCTAATACTTCCCTGTGCCTAGAGGACTTCAGTTTCCACGAATGCTGAAAACATTTGAATTGTTTGTTGGTAAATAGGCTGTTTCCCCCCATGGCTGGGCACAATTGTCAATTGTAAATTGTGCCTAGGCAGATAAAATTACAAGGTAGTAAATAAGCTAGCAGGATCTGCATTCCAGGGGATATTTAAGCTGGGGAGAAAACTGGTTGAGCATCGAGGAAGTGGATTGTATACTAGGGTCCACCAGGGCTTGTGTTAGTAGCAGAGTCAATAATTCAATCCATCTGAATGAGAGTTTTGCTCTATTAAGCACATCTATACATATATGCAACATATAGAGGTCAGGTCATGGCCACAGCTTACTGTGCTGCATGTACACATAAGTGTGGACTTGGGTATGTTGCATCTTTGATGGTCTGGGTTAGTAAACACTAGGCACAGGGACAACAGAGAACCAGTTAGACGTATCACACAGCCTGAACGCTAGAGGCAACACACCCACAGAACGCAGCTTATAGAACCTAGAATTGCACAGACACCCTTCTGCTGCCTTTTGCTCATTTATTTGCCTGCTGCTTTCACTTTTTCCTCAGCCTGAAGCCCAATTCCGGAGAGTCAGGTTGTGCTTCATGCTGACCCCCTGGCTGTTGATTTTCTTGCCCTTTTAAAATGCCTGACAAAAGTGCCACAGAAAGAATTTGGCATCTGGAAGCTGTGACAGACACGACATGACCTGATTTATTAAACACAGCTAAACAGCTAGGGCTGCCAAAGGCCAGGATTTACACAATTGTGTTTCCAGAATGGCCTTCAATCCCAACTCTACTAAACGCACTTTCCTGCTCCGCTGCGGTACAAATTCCCTACCCGAGTTACCGAGCGCAATAGCTTGAAATATGTACTCATCAGGGCAGTCTAAGGGCAGGTCTACACAGGAAGCGCTACATGAGTGCAGCTGCTGTAGCGTGTCTGGTGAAGATGCTCTGTGCTGATGGGAGAGTGCTCTATGCACTCTCCTGTCTGCATAATTACTCCACCTCTGCGAGAGGCAAAAGCTATATCAGTGGGAAAGTGTCGGGGTGGACAGTACTTAAATCCCCATAACTGGCGTGCTCGGGGGGGGGAGGGAGTGTCTTTTTCACACCCCTGAGCGATGTAAGTTAGTCCGATTTACGACCTGCCCTTAGTGCCAGACTTGTGAAATACCAGCCTGTCTTCTGCTGGCCACAGGGAAAGGATTGGCAAAAGAACAGATTCTCCATAGACCTGGACCATGGAGAGCTTTTTCATCAATGCAAAGTGGGTGAAGAAGGCTACCATATTAAGAGGGTAGCATTTTCCTCCACTTTGCACAGATATAAGTGACAACAGAAGAGGAAAAGCAGGGGAGGATCAAATCCTAAATGTTTTTGACACCCTGAATATTATCCATGAAATTATCTGTGCAATATTCCAAATGCTTCTCTCAGGCATTTCCATTTCTGCTCTCCGATGGGAGGACAGGTTTGCCTGTCTTTCCATATGTTCCTTCACATGCACGGGGCGGGTGCAGGACCACCAAGGTCCTTCTAGAACTTTCTATCCTCCCTCGGATAAAGAACCCCTTCTCCCATCCAGACATCCCTCCTTTCTCTGTCACCTCCTTCCCACTTCAGTCTCTGGCCTGCTGCTTTTTAATCCTCTCTCCCTCACAGACTCCTTGTGCCAATTAGCATCCACCTATTTATCTAGACATTCAGACCATGCTCAACATCCTGGTATCTGGGTGTCTCAGAAATGGCCTAGATGTCGTTTCTGGAGTCGTGTCAGTGTTATGATCCAGTCAATGACTGACTCCATCCACCCACCTCATCACGGAAACATCTGAGCACCTTATAGACATTTATGAGTGTACCCTCAGAGCACCTGCAAGGTAGGGAAACACTGAGACACAGAGAAGGTTAAGGGGACCCAGGGAATCACTGGTAGAGCTGAGAACTGAAGACTGATCGGCTGGGTCCCAGGTCCAGAGTCTTATCCACAAGATCATCCTTTTTCCACTGCTTACAAGCTGGGGTCTGAATTTCTACCTGGACAATGACTTAATGCTTGACTACACTGCCCCACAGTTCAGACTACAGGGGTGAGCACCAAAGTGCTACGCTGCGACTCCCCCATTGAACGCTGTGAGAGCCAACTAAAAGTTGCCTGGCACTAATGCAATCCTCTTCAAACGGGAGTACGGTACATTCATGTGAACAAGGAACCTTTTAATTCATGTCCACAACGTCCACATGAGGGAGCTGCAGTGCAGCCCTTTGGTGTGCACAGCTCTCACACCCCTGTAGTAGACTAAGTCTCGGGGCTACCTCAGCATACTTCAGCCACCTCCCAACAGCAGTGCAGTATCTCCAGCTCACACTGAAGCATGTTAGACAATTGCTACAGAGCAGTGTCCCCAGACGGAGAGGGGAAGAAGGTAACTGAAGATGGGAAGGATGAAACCTCATCACCCCTTCTCATGTTTTCACCCCAAGACATGCACACCCCCTCCCACAGGTGCACATACGTTTGTCATGCACAACTCAGCCTCTACCCAGATTTACGACCTCCTCTCCCTTCACACACTCCCTCCCGTCTACACACCCACTCATCTTCCGCAAGAGGTTAGGAGCTCTTTGCTCTGGCTAACTCATTGCCGGCTTCAAGGAGTTTGAGCAGCCCCAGGACCAACCTGGCAACCCCTCACAACAGCTTGTTAACTGAATTCAGTGAAGACAGAAGAGAAAGGCTTGTAAAAGGAATTACAAAGAAGCAGGGAAATTACATTTTTCCCCCATAGCTAAGTAGCACGACAATTGCAACTGATAGAGCAAATTAAATTCTAAATGCGCCGGTGATTTGATAGATATCATTTTGCTAAGTGTTACTGAGAAAATGCCTTCTTTGGGAAACAGAGTTAAGATCCGGAACAAGGCCTGTCGGTTCTGGGACCTAATTTGATTATGTGGAGTTTATTAACATAAAGTTAAGGAGAGGAAGGGAGAGCACATCGCTATTCAGAAATGCAGTGTCCTCTACAGGGAACACTTCATATTGCTCTATAACAGCATCCTTTCTATCTCATAAACTCCCAGCAATCTATTGATTTAAACTATTTATAGAGGGCCTGCCTATCTGCTTACACGTGTACTTGTATGGCCCCCAGCACTGTAAAATCTGAGCACTTCACAATCATTAAAGGATTGATCCTCTCAATACCAGAACCCAGGCTGGGTAGATCAGCTGTTCTCTCTACAGTTCAGGCCTTTCATCTTGGCCTTTTGTAACAGGTAATCAACAGATAATGACCCTCTCCTCAGGGCATAGCTTCAAAAAATTGGGCTTTTGCATAAGTGGAGCTGGGGCATTTGCATTAACTTCTTCCTAGGGATTCCCCAGGAAATCCTCTTAACACTCATGGTCCCAAACGTCCATACTTTCCTGGCACATTTTCAGTATAGCCTTTTGAACGCCCAAGTCTTACATCTCCCCCCGAGAGATTACATACAGTCCTGCCCTACAATAGATAAACTTCATACAGTAAGGTCACTGCAGGAAATTGCCATATCAGTCACAATTACACTAGCTCTCATCAAGCTAGCATACTAAAAATATACCTATAGGGTCGAGGGAGGGGAAGGGGAGGTTGTACTTGGGGCAGCCAGACCGTGCCACTGCCTATGCTACCATGGCTATTATTGCTAATATACTATAGCTACATATTGCTACTACGGCTACTATTTTTAGTTTGCTAGCTCTGTAAGAGCTAGTGCTAGTATGTCTATTCAAGCTGGGAATTACACCCTAGCTGCAACTGTAGACATAGCCTAGACTTGCCCAAGGTCACACAGGGAGTCTGTGGCAGAGAAGGAAGCAGAGCTCAGGTCTCGTGTCCCTAGTCATCTTAAAACACAAGATCATGTCATTGTAATCTCTAGGAGATTTGTATGGCTCTTAGTACAAGGGGGGGCTTGATCTCTGACTGTGGCGCCCGGAGCTACCACAATCTCTGTCTCATCCCAGATCATCTTTTCAGACACAGGGAACAGCAGTGTTGCCATTCATTCCTGTCCATGGCTTGCTCCTCCATGTTGTCCAGCCTGGTCATGTCTTTGTGTTCGATATCCCGCCATCTAGTCGACGGTGAGCCTCTAGTTTGGACTGACCTAGGTGGTGCTTGCATTATTTTCTTTGACACCCCATCATCTGTTCATCTTCTGCAGTGTCTCCACCATTGTAATCTTTTCTATTGCAGCCAGTCCTGAAACTGGATTTCACATCCTACTCTCCTCCTAACTTCTTCATTTGTCCTAAAATCATTCCACTTTACACCTGTCATCTTTCTACTGCCTCCAGCCTTCTGATGTCTGTTTCATTTAATGCAGCTGCTTCCAGATCATAGAGTGATACTATTAGTCCACTCATTTGAAAAATGTTTACTTTGGTACCAAACAATGTTTTTATCCATTTATAATTTTGTCAATTGGCACATCTCCATTTAACCTCATCTTTGATGGGACTGATAAAACTTCCTAGGTACACATAAGATTCTACTTGTTCTACAACTTCACTGCTGCCACATTTCAATACTTTATCTATTGTCCATTTTCCAAGATCCAACCACTTTGTTTTCTTGGCATTTATTGTAACCCCAGATTGACTACACCAATTTACCAAGGTAGTGAAGAGTATCATCTTTAATTTAAATGTGCCTGCCAGTTTTACAATGTCATCTGCATAAGATACAGAGCTTCACTCTAGATCATCCAGTGTCACACCATCCAACTTGTTTAAGCACATGAAGGAAAGTAACAGTGATTCCATGCCTCTTTTCTTACACCAAACTTCGACTTGGACCAGTTGCTTAAATTTTCCACCAATGTTTATGACAATGCAGGAGTCTTTGTACATAGCTTTTATAATGGCAATTATCTTCTCTGAAACTCTGTATGATTTTGTTATTTTCTATAATGCTTTCCTCCAAACTGAATCAAATGCCTTCACGAAGTCGATGAAAACTACAGACATCTTTAATCCCCATTCTCACTACCACAATACAAATAATAATAATAGGAAAGATTCTGGCAGAACATCCCTCCCATAACAAACCTGACAATTTATTAGAACATACGCGTGAGCCATTACTCCCCTTTTTACCTGCTTTGTCCTTCTAGTCCCCTCCACAGGCTCAAGGATAATTTCAGTGAGATAATAAGGTATTAAGGCCTGACGAATATCCAGGTCAGTTTTCAGCAGGCAAGATTTGCAGGCGGTGCTATGCAGACGAAAAGGCGGTGCTATGATTAAAACACAGAGAGGAATAACTACCGAACCAGAGACAGAAGCTGCTTTCAGTGGCAGAAAATGCCTTCATTTGGTTTCAAACAACACTCAGCAATAGCAAAGACTGATTCACTCCACCCTGGAAACTTGCCAGCTATAGTTTGCTCCATTTCATGAAGAAAACTTGCTCGCTGTCTTATTGTGCCCATTCTTCCCTGCCCACCTTTCCCCCACTAACAGGCCCCCAAGAGGGCTAAGAAGCCACCATGAACTGAAGATGATTGGTGCCTGTGACAGCCCAGCATTCAATTCCATTTTATCCAGAGGGCAAGAAATCTTTCTTCACTTGCCTTGGAGATGGTAGATAAAGACAGAGGAGGTAGAAACAAAGACAGAAAGAAGGTCAGGAAGATGAGTTAGTACATCAACTCTCTCTCCTAACAGCAGCAAGGTTGCAATCCCTTTAGCTGAGAGTTGAGTTTTATTTCTCCAAAACAACACAGGTCAGTCTAAACCAAACAAAAAAACCAAGTCCCTGACCCTGACTCAAGATCTCCTGCTGGAGCTTATCTGCTCCCTGCAAGTCTGTCTCCGCTTGAGCTATTTGTTGGCCTTTTATCTCAGGCCCAGGTGGCCTGCAGTCTGATCCTCAGCCCCAGACCTATCACCTGGGAGGCAGCTAATTAGTCACAGCTGGGGGTTAAGGCCAGCTCCCTTAAAGGGACAGTCCACCCTCTGACAGACTGGTATCTTGCCTCCAGAAGTGGCCAACACCTTGTGTTTCAGAGGAAGCAAACACATCCCTAATAATGCACCTGGCCAATTGAGCAATACTGTACCAGGTGGAAGGAATTCCTCCCTGACCTCTGCTGTGTCAGTTTACACCCTAGGGCATGACCTTTGGTTATCCTTATCTTAGCAAGCAGGTTATTCTTACTCATGAAATTATTCGGCCTCTGCAATCAACCTGGCCCTAAAGGATGCCCTCCCTTGCTAAGCCTGTCTTTGTCACAGGAAGAGTAGAGTTAGCGCAATCCGAATCCTCCATGGCTAATTTATACAGTACCACATTGACCTTTTAGAGAATGCCCCACAGCACCACGACGGACTGGAATTTACTGCTAGACATGGGAAATGTGTTGCTCAGTGATATAAAGGCTTTTTCGTGCTGGGATTCGAGCTTGATAGCGGAAATCAAGCAGCAGCTCAACGCTCATTCAACATTTGAGGAAGGAAAAGCAGTTTGGAGGCTCTCCTGGGCCATATTTCATAGCTCCACCAAACAGACTGGTGACTGGAACTGCAGCATGCAAGGTTATTCTAAGGTCTCTCTGGGGGAGGGGAAATGGATTCTTCTCCCTCCACCCACCCTCAGAAAATGAAGAGTTTGGGTAACCAATCAATGCCACGCAGTTCTGCAGTGTTGCTGCAGTGTGTCTGGGGCAGTGCTTTCCAGGGCAGTTGTATTGCAAAGAGCAGGCTGTACATTTCCCAGCAGTGTGTGTAACGCACACTGAACTCCACTGGACCTATTTCAGTTTCATTCATAATTTGTAATGATTTATATCCCTCTTATAAGTAGCGCCCTGGAGCCTCTGAGGCACTTATGATGAGAGCTTACATGGTGGAAAGCAAGCCCAAAAGAAATAATAATAAAAGTAATAAGTTGTAGGGTGGTTTACATCTTCAGGACACTTAATCAATTAATCTGCCAGAAAAGGCGCCAAGATTTTTGGAAACCCTTGAGTCTGCAGTGTTAAGAAGGTACCACCAATATCCTGACCTCAGAAGGCACCACAGTGCCAGAGACAGCCCCCAATACCTTTTAAAATAAAATGCACATTCTCCAAAAAGGAAATGGAAAGGCTTTTTCCAGACTATGCGAAAGATAGAAGTCCCTCAGGACTCAGGCCATGCTGTTAGAGCAGCGAAGAGGAAATGGCAGCAGAACACCAGCTATTGAAGGGCGTCCAATCAATTCTGTAGCGCGTGCTCCTTAAGCACAAAGGAAGGGTCTAGCAGAAACTCACTCAGCTCTTTAACAGGAAAAGGGAGGCAGGCTGCAGAAGAACAGCCATTGCAGTACACAGACAACTTACCTCACGCTGGCAGCTGCATCTGCTAATGTGTCCTGTCTGTAAGGCAACATATGCCCCTTTTCCATCAGCAAAGAATTCCAGGGGTTTCACCTACTCCAAGGCCTATTTGTCAGGCAGCTCCAGATTCTACCTCAGTTTTCATCCTGCATTGCTGGCTGCCTTGACTAATTGGAGTCAGTGTTTTAATATGCATTTTGTCAGACTCACAGAAAGCTGACTCCTGTCTCACTGCTATGGCAGGCTGAGTAAGCATTGGGATTCAAAGAACAGCTGATGCATGATGGAAAACTTCATGGTTTGCAGACAGCCCTGCTTCTGTCTCTCAGATTTCTGTACCACTCCACCAGCCTCCTCTATTGCTACGGACGTTTGCATTCAAGCAAGAGTATAGCTCTTTAGGAGTTTGTCTGCTGCTTCTGAAAGCAACAAACCACTGCTTGGAGCATCACAATTGGCCACTGTGGAAATGACTGGGATGTCACTAGCAGAGGATTGGGACTATAGAAGTGCATAACGAGGAGAGTTTCCTGAGACATTTTCGTAACCTTTTTGCCCCTCAGCTTTAAGTGTTTGATGAACTAGCCATTTGTGCAAAGAAAATTCAGGCTCTGAATTCTGTAACAACCTATCAACTTGGGTACGGCCCTACTTTTACTCAGAGACAGGCTCTTTTTCACTAAGGACATCTGCATGAAAACTGGATTGCGGTTTTCACAACAGCTTGTCTCTTCCAGTCATCCAAAGTCAGGGGCCTGTGTTGCATCCAAAGTAACGACTACAGTTTCCTGCCACTGGCACCAGTGTAGTTAGGAGCAACTCCAATGAACAATGGAATTATAGTGGTGCAAAATGCAGTACAAGGGAAGGGAGAATCAGGCCCATAATGTTTGTAGAAAACTAGGAAGAAAACATTTTTTTCATATGCACAAAGATCCTGTTTCCATGCAAATATCCTCAGAAATAAAAGAAAGAAAGAAGAGAGGAGAGAGATGAACAGAAGTAGAACAAGTTCACTAAAAAATATTTCTAAGAAAATTTAGTGCTGGTGAAAGATTCCAAAACACTATATTGATGAGAGCCACGTAAGTACCTGAACAGCTAGACAGATAGCCCTGGAAACGGAAATTCTTTCTTTCCCAACAAAACAGATGCAGCATAGACAATGGTAGTGTCCTGACAATGCGCCACACCCCAGACTTAGAGGGACCACCTCTGGGGATGGTAAGTGAAGCATTCTCTCTCTGTTCAGTCCTTGGTCTCTCTCCTGAACTGCCGTATAGAGTAGGGTGTCAGTAGTTGAAGTGGTTTCAGTGACAGGGACTCATGTCCTCTAGACACTATATTATGAGAGAATTAGCTCATGCCACATTGGCCACTGAACTTCTAGAAGGAATTTCTGGAAACAGGATAGTTTTCAATGGATGGGGCGGGCCCTGAAGGTTCCATAGCGCTGGCTATACGGCTTGTCTTTGTGGAAGAGGAGATCTAGTGCACAGATGCCATTAGCAGCATGACAGATGTGCTGGGAATTGTTACTATTTCAGAGTAGCGCAACATAGTGCCCTCGAGTTAGAACTCCAGCTGGACAGCCATAGCCGACTCCTCCAGCCTCTAGAAAGATCTTCACTAACACAAGCAGGTGTGCTGCGTCTCTCTGTTAATGCTATTGGACTAGAGCCCTATTTAAGGAGCACGTTTTCCTTGGGGAGGGGCTAAGCCCAGCAAAGCTCTGATCTAATTTGATCCCTGTTTTATTAGGAGATACATCATCTACAGCTTTGAAAAAGTTATTCAAAAGAAAAGAGCATCAGCCTTTCATAATTAACATGCAGCGCCGGTTGCCACGCAGAGAGCAGTTATAATAACTCGGAGTCAATAATTCATAAACTATAATGCATTATTAATCAATTATCGAGGCCTGAATTACATTTAATGAGATTAAACTGATTGGAGCACTAAGCTGTTTGAATCATATTGATTTAATCAATGTGCTTAATTAAACTGTGTACATTTTCCACACAATCATTATTTCCCAGTATCCTGTACAAGTGGTCTCTTTGCTATTCTTCACTCAGGAATTGTTCTAAAAAATTAGTTGAAAATTATTACTTAAAGATAAAGTGTCTTGTTTTCTTTTTATTAAAAAAAAATAAAATCAAACCAACCAATATCATAGAATCATAGAATATTAGAGTTGGAAGGTACCTCAGGAGATCATCTAGTCCAACCCCCTGCTCAAAGCAGGAATATGCCATCTAACTAGCTTGTGTTCGCACATAAGGAAGTGCATGATATTGATCACAAAAATGTGTGGATATCTGAATGAGGCTGTATTCTAAGAAGAGGTCAGATAATCACATCCCATCGGTCTCCATTTATCCATTTCAGAGAGCACACAGAAACCCTAAAGACTTATAGGCATCCCTATATACCTACCCTATAGGTCATCCTTATATCTGTAGTACCCCTACCAGACGTGTGAAACAAGAGAGCCCCCTCCCCCACACTCACATCAGAAGACTTCATTAAACACAAACAGATGCTGCTGCCTCTTCTGTTAACAACCTTAATGTTTTCTCCAGTCTTCTACAGAGAGGATGTGGGGGGGAATGTCTACCATACATATCGGCTGTTATAGACATACATCCATTAGCTTCTGATATACTTTGCCCACTTCCACTGCCACTGCTGTTAGCTAACAGGGACATTTGGATTTCACTTTAAACAAATCATCCTGCAACGCAGCTTTTTGATGCAGCACATGCTGATTAGAAGATAGTCACCATGCACAATGATCAGGGGGAATACTTGTAACAGATTACATAATCAGCATTAATTGCATATCCACAAGTGCATATCCAGGTGTGAAGATGACCTTCTGAATATTTATCATGTAATACAATAAGCAACCATTAGTGACTCAGAAGAGCCTCCACCCCATTCGTGTTGAGGACAACAGTAAATCTCTCATTGACTTCAATGGATGCTGGATGGAGCCCCATGATATTATAATGGTTACTACTCGGTGCTGGGAATACAACTGCAATTCAAATCAGCTGAGGAGAAGGACAGGCTTATGGCAGAAACAGGCCCAGGACTGAGAAGATGCTGTTGCAATCAGAGAATTTCTCTGTTACTTTGTTACAATTCCATGTGCTTCAATTTCTCCATCTGTAAAACAGGAATACATAATGCTTACCTACCTAAGAGAGGGTGGGTAAAGCTAAATCCATTCATTTTTGAAAAGCACTTACAGATCCTGAGATGAAAGGATTTCTAAAAGGATACAGTAATATTCTTACCCACACATTTCCAGGATTAATTTATATGTCCATTATAGTTCATAGATTCATAGAACAGTAAAATAATAGGTTATCATAACTAGAAAAGATCTACCATACCAACTCAATGCATAGCAAGTAGAGGTGTTCTGAAATTTTTCATCAACCTGTTTTTTTTATGTAAATGTTGTTTTTGTCTAAATCAAAACCTTTCAAAAACACATCTATTTTGATTAAATTTTGTTCAGGAAAAAAACTAAGCATTTCAAAGATGTCAAAACATCCCATTTTGACATTTTCACAAAGGAATGTTTTCCATCTTTCATTTCAAAACAACTTTTTGCAACAAAATTTATTTTTTATACTGTAAAAATATTTATAAAAGTTTTAAAAGGTCAAAATCAAAAGGAACATAAGAATGGCCATATTGGGTCAGACCAATGGTCCATCTAGCCCAGTATTCTGTCTTTTGACAGTGGCCAATGCCAGATGCTTCAGAAGGAATGAATGGGACATGACAATTATTGAGTGATCCATCCTGTCATCTGGTCCCAGCACTGGCAGTCAGGATATGTCTACACAACAAAGAAAAACCCATGGCTGGCCCTTGCCAGATGACTCTGGTTCACAGGGCACAGGTTGCAGGGCTGTTTCATTGCTGTGTAGACATCTAGGCTTAGGCTAGAGCCCAAGTTCTGGGACCTCTGCAGGGTCCTAGCACGGGGCAGCCACAGGTTTTTCTTTGCTGTATAGATATACCCTCAGCGGCTTAGGGAAACCCAGAGCATGGGTTTGCCTCCCTGACCATCTTAACTAATAGCCATTGTTGGACCTATCCTCCAGGATAATATTTTGATTGTTATCCAATCAAAGCATTTTGATTGACCCAAAATAAATTGTGTTTCACAGGAAATTTTTTGCTTTCCTTCCCATTCTGGAAAGGAAAATATTCAAAAATGCACCAAATTTTGCTCCTGCCCAGCTCTAAGAATGAGCCAATTAAATCCACTGGAAGAAAGACTCAGTTCCCTCCACCCAACACAACCGAAACTGCCATTCATTCATCAGCCTCCTTAGGTTTCTAGGTTTTAATTTAATCATCTGTTACAGTGACAAGGCACTGATACACTTGCTCTAGCTTAGAGAGGAAAGTTTCGTCATTACCTGGCTTTAAATGATTGGTTCTTTTAATTATTGGTCTTTGAACAGCTAATCCATGCATTCATTCTGCTCTTTACCATAACTTTCTGTGGTGCCTGTGGGCTAATAAACTGGTATGTCACCAGAGCATTCCTTCATGACATCACTGGGACCTACATATAGTAACATGTCTGGCAAAACAGTTGTCAGCTTTGCTTGGAAAAACAATTCATTTGAACTGGAAGCGCTTACTGGTAGATTATGGCAGATGCTGCGTGTATGTCCCTTTCCCAAGATTTCTTCAGATACATGTTGCCTATATTGGGACTACTTGAGATTATTATTTTCCTTCCTACCATTACATATCATCAGCTGAACAAGAGAGAGAGACATGGTGGGGAAAAAATTCAATCCAGCATCCCTGTGCACACCTTCTACATATGAACTCCTCAGACCTGTATGTTATATGCTCCAACCCAAGGCACAAGTCCCACTGCAATTTTTAGCAGGCTACTTTGAACCCACTAGCACACGTCTGTCTACATAGACATATCCTTGGTCTCTATGAGTCTCATTTTCCCATCTGAAAATTGGGAATAATAATATTTCCTTGCCTCCCAGGGATGACTGTAAGGTGCTCAGATACTATAGGGATGAGGATCATAGAAGTAACTAGACAGATAGAGAGGTGCACCATCTGCATTGAAAATCCTGGACACCTGATGGCAATGCAATGGCAAGTCCATTGTCTGCTTCCATTTCAGCTTGGCACAGGGCATTACCAAGAGCTTTCATGCGGCTGATGAGCTCTATGTCTGACAGGTTGCTGTGCATATCCAATATATAATGCTGTGGGTTCAGAATGTGCAAACTAGCATGGAACATGGGTGTAGGCTGTGCTCCCTCTATTGGGTATGAGACTGTTTCCTTCCTTTGGGGCGGTAACTTAGGACCAAACCTGAGAAGAGCAGAGCACCTGAAATTCCCCTTGACTTCCCTGGGAGCTGCAGTAGCCCAGCATCTGTCAGGATTTGGCCCTTTGCTGTTCTTTCACTTGAGAATCTCTCCCCTCTCCCAGCAAGGAGCCCCTCTTCCTCCCTCCACCCAGCAAGGAGAAAGACTAGGGTCGGAACAGTTGGAAGCAAAGCCTCCAAAGGGGAGATTCTTTCATAACCCTTCTCTCTCTTCCCCTCCGTGCCGTTAATTTTTAAAACCACTCAGAAATGACAACTTCAAACCCACGGCAGATGTAGTGCAGCGGCTCGTCACACCCAGGGGAGCTTGCTTTTCCATATTATTCTAAGAACTGCTACTGTCTTCCAAGGAAAAGCTTTTAGCATAATTTGGCAGGCTGAATCTGCTCAGAACAAGTCTTTGTGAGAAGCAAATGTGGGGTGGGGGCGTGGAAGGGGGAACAAGTAGAAGAAGGAGAGGTGAGAGAAAGAGAATCCTCCTGCTCTTTGAATGAGCATGCTACATGCTGGCAGCTTTGGAGACAAGTGATTTTCTTTTTGTCAGAAGGCAAGCAGGGGCCTTACGGTTGGGATAAGGGGCAAAGACGCCGTAATTCAGGGGGATGCTTGGACTTCCTATAGAAGAAAGGTTTGCGAACAGCAAAGGAAAAGGGACCCAAAGCACAGCACTTTGCCCCTGCCACCCAGCATCCTGTGGTTTTCTGAAAATCAAACTTGTCCAGCCTCTGTCTTTCTATTCTAATATGTCAGTAATAATAACACAAGGGATAAACAGCATGATAGCAAAAGCAGGTCAGAGGTAGGTGGAGGAGAGGGGGCAAAGGTAACTGTGCTGAAATGAGCCCCATAAACTGAGCAGGAGAGGGAAGGCCTAGTCTGAAAAAAAAAACCAATTTCCTTTTCCTTCAACATGATGCGCATGTGCAACTCTGGGAACGTGTACAGCTTGTGCTTCTCATTAACAAGCTGCACATTAATAAATTTAACTCAGACAAACGTAACCATCCTTGGACCACATTAATCAAAAGCCTGACAAGACCAATCTAAAGAGCTGAGAGAGAAAAATAAAGCACAGCCAACGCAGAGGGTGTCATGCACTGATTTTCTGTACCTCTCCTGCCCAACATCCCAGCATTCTTTGTGTTCACAGTAACGCCTCCCCACCAAATCTTTCCTTCCATACAGATGGCCGTACCCCCCCGCAGCATCGTGCTGTGCTTGCCCAGTGCACTTTGTGAAGCAATCTCTTTCCTCCCCACCCCGTGTGTCTAATAAAGAAAACAGAGGAGGATTATAGGGAGAAAAACAATTTCAAAGGCAAGCAAAACAACTAAGGCTTCTGGGAAACACGAATTGCCTAGAGACCTAGAAAGGAAAAGAAAACAACAAGGGACATCAACAACAACTTCTTATTCCTCCACGGGTTGAGTCCTCCCAGGATGCAGCTCTGCATCACCTCTTGAGTTAAAAAGGTATGTATGCAGGGTCTGCCCAAGCAATGGAAGTAATTCCCAGGAAGTCTGCTCCCTTGGGCCTTGCAGGATTCAGTTCTTTGTACATTAGTTTTTGTTGGGCTAGGTTTTTATCATGGCAAAAAAGTGGGAAAAGAGGCTCCTTCATCAGTGAAACTACCTCAGAGAAAGGAGGGTTATCATACAAACTAAGGAACAGCTGCCAATCAAAGCAACGCAAAGCAGCAAAAATTAAGCTCAGCATGCCCCCTAAAAAGCCATTTTTAACCAAGCTGCTTAAATGAAATAAACACATACATGATTATTCAGGCTCGTCTGGAGGCAGCCCATGTCACAAACCACAGTACCTGGTTTTCCTGCTCTTTCATTTGATAAAACAAATATTTCCCAATGCATCACACTGTCATTCACAGAGCATGCTATAGGTGCCCATGATATACAAGAAAAATGACTCAGCCTTGTCCCCACCTCATTGCCCCAAACAACTTCCAACTGAGTTCAGAGGATATTATTTCAATAGTTCAATTCATCCATTACTAAAGCTGGGTGAGTTTTTTTCAGCCAAATTAAAATGCAGTTTTGGTGACACTGAAGGGTTTCATGAATGTGTGTCGATTCTGTCAAACTGTTCATTTTGAACAAAACAAAACAAAAGTTCAGAAAGAGATCAGAACTTTTTGGTTTGATTTTTTTGCCATGTTGGTATACTGGAAAGTGTTAAGGGCTGTCATCACCCAGATCTTTTATCTGTAGACAATCACAGATCTCATTAAAGCTGAGAGGTGTGCTAAGTTACACTTCATCCAGGCTAAATGGAAGCCACAATTAATACTTCTTTATGTGATAATGGACACAACAGAAAGCCACCAACAAATGGACTAGGCCACATGGCAAAACCTGAGCGGACGTAAGCTGTAGGGTTGGAGGTGTGTCCCTGGGACTGACAACCAGTTGTGTATATGAGTGGCAGAAAACAAGAGGAGAAGTCGTGAGTATGGCCCTGAGAAGGAGCTGAGGGACACAGTCCCTTGGGGCCCAGGACTAGATGGAAAGGTGGGCTCAGAAATTGTAATCAAGGGAACTGACTGCTGTGTGTTTCTACCGTGTTCAGGGAAGCAGAACTTCATGCTCATTCCTTGTAAATAAACAGGTTTATGTCAAATAAGTACCTGAAGCACATGGAGCAGCAGCTAATTGCTCAGACCAGGGAGGCAACGATAAAAATAACAGTCATGCCAACAATCAAGTTCTCTCCCTCTTCGACAATGCCTCCAGTTTCCAGTGTATAAAGCTGTTTAATTGTAAGGTTGAATTGGGCAACTTTGTGATTTTGCTTGAAAATTTCACCCTGAAATTCTGCATTCATGATCAGAAGTGGTGATAATTCCACAGTAAATACTCCCTAAATGAAAATACATAGACACTTTACGATAGTGAAGCATAACCACAGCATAATTACACTGTAATATTAATGTAACTATGGTCACTGTGTTATAAACTGGAACCAAAAATGGAACCTGTAACTTTCACCAGCCCTAGAAGGGAAAGAAAGCAGAAAGGCAAAATTCTCTTCTCTGATCCACATAGTAGTAGTCAACTCTGATATTTCTGTGCTCCCTTTATGTATGGACCTGGTGTTGATGTCCCACATATATACTGCTGTGCACAACTGATCGGGTGCAAATTCAGATATCAAAATGTTCATAGAATTGTATTGCTGGATATCTCAGTGATGTAAAGATGTACTTTTTTGTTACACCTTGCATCCCCAAAAGATCCCAAAGCAATTTATGAAGTTCACAAATCTTACATAGGAATTCCTTCACCCCCTATTTAAGTGCAGCCACCTCCTGGGTGCAGCGTAGCAACTTCAATATTTAATAGCATGCAGCATGCAAACACTACTCCATGGGTTAGCAGGGAAAGTGAGGACTAATGCTGTGTCCAGCTGAATGTAAGGTGAGAATCTAAGGAGACAGAATGGAATTACAAGAGTTGGAATTTGATCCAGGGAAGAGCGTTTACACCCCTCTTCCTTATGAAAAGTGCTGTGGGATTTATGATGACCACAAATAGCCAATACCTTTTTATATCTCACTTTAAAGATTTTATGTAAGTACTTACAGAACTGCTCCAGGTCATCCCTGCTTTTAGACTCTGGCATGGCAGTGACTGTGAGCAGTGGGCACGGGTTTCCTCCCAGAGTCTGGCACAGTGTCTGCTGTCTGTAGTAGACCTTCTCGGGACTCCTGGTTTCTTCCAGGATCTCAAGGTGGGACTGAAAAAGAAGCAAGGAAGCAGCTTTCAAATGAGCTCATGCTGTTTTGATAACTCATTTTATTTCTGTCTCAGAAATCAGAAATCTTTGATAACTCATTTTATTTCTGTCTCAGAAATCAGAAATCTGTCTCAGTATTTATTTATACTGTGCCCACACCTTAGAATCTGGGTGGTAATTTCCTCTGTTATTACTCTTCTTTCTTCTGTCAGTCAGAACTCCCTCCCTCTCGATGTCCAGTGTGAATACTCTAATAAGTTCATTACAACATGGACACCTGTCCCACAGGAAACTTGGCTAAAACCATCAACTCATTTCATGCAGGACACCAAGCAACCATCAGATGACAACAGCTTTTGATATCTGCCAATATGGGTTAAATTTCAGCCAATGACCTGGAGACAAAAGACTCCAAATCTTACCACCAGTCCTTTGATACATCTGTCTATTCCACCCCAATCATCTAGTGTCTAATTGAACAAATACAATTGGATATCTACAATGATCTACAACATAAACCAAAATTATTACACCTATTTAATTATCTTGCATAGATATAGAAGTTTTGTTACAATCAATTACTTATATGCTATAGTAACCAATGAAACTTAACAGTACCATTTCTACCATAGATACCACACAACGGACTATTGCATTATAGCTTCACGTGCAAACATTTAGCATATCAATCTTTTAAAAATGAATTACTCCTCATCAAATACACTTGATTACTAACAGTCAAAAAACAATGCATTAGTGAGTGCACCCACTGAAAATGAAGTTCCTCAGTGTATATGCTGTGAATAAGTCTGCAATTATTAAATATATATGATATTATTAGAAATGTTCTTAAATCACTAGCTCCACACAGAAGTTTATCATCTTCCCAAATGCCCTTGGATTACTAATCACATTTACTTTATTACTGATCTGTAAGAAAAGACATATTTCACCCACACACACGTGCTCTAAAATAAAACTTACTGCTGCACAGACCCGAGCTAGAATTTGTTCATCATGCAAATTACAGTAGTAGAATAATCTTCCAAAGGGAAATGTGCAAGTCCCATCACTCACATCATTTTAAATTAGCCTGGTCAAAGCTGCTCTGGAGAATAGATTGTAGGTAACTATCCTACTTTGCCCAACAGCTGGACATAATTATTGGCTCTTTTCCATTTCTAATACCCACTGTCCAAATCCTGATGTCCTTCACTCAGTTTTAATTCATTCAATCCTTGGTGAGGCAAAATTCTCATCGACTTCAAGGAACATTTTACCTGAGTAAGCAGTGAGTAAGGAATGAGTAAGTACTTCATGAGCTGACCCTGTGAATCTAAGAATAACAACATCCTTTCATCTCAATTCTAACCATTCAGGCTAGATACTCAGGGATTCCCACAGAGTACAAACTCTCAAAGCATTGCAATCCCACATACCAACAGAAGAAATCAATACATACTGAAATCATGACTTGGTACCGTACTTCGGTAATAAAGAATTCAGTAGGCCCTTCCTCACATCCCTCGGTCTCACAGTCCGCTACTCTCCTGATGGCTGCAGCACACACCTGTCTTCACAGTAACAGCTTAAGTATATGCCACATTCAACTTCTGGAGCTCTCTCTGGGTTCCAAATTGGCTCATGGAAGTAATTGGGTCCAATGGGCCTGGTGCAGATAGGCTTACAAGCATGTTTTGGACAGCCTGGGCTTGACCTGAGGGATCTCAGGTACTGAATTCAGCTTTTCTGAACATCTGTAGTGGGATGCGAAGCAGTCAACTGTGTGCTGTGGTTTGGAATGGAAATGAACCTAATACAGACTCCGTTGCCATGCTGGGCTTTTCACACAGAGCTACATGGCTGGTGTTACATAAGAAAGGATGTTTTGCTTTCCTTGATGGTCTGCTCCTCCATTCTTGTGCAATAGGAAAATGGTACATTTAATGAGATCTGAGCTTTAGAAATAGGGGGGCCAAAAGAGCTCCATCCACCCTTTTATTGCCCATAGCAACAGGGATTGGGTAAAAGGCATCAATGGCAAGACAATTAAAGGGGGCTGAGAAAAGGGGACGGAGCCAGCCTGAATGTCCAGTATCTTCACTTTTGGGACGATTTCTCTCTCACGCTTAATGGTGAAGCAAAGTGCTCCCTGGGATCCTCCATTTGTTCCCTTTATTATTCCCTTCTTTAGAAGCCTCACCAGGAGCTCTCCCACCAGTACAGCTGAGAAGGTGAGTCGGATACACCTTCCTGCAAACCTCACGACATCATTCACTAGCTGGCCAATGAGGGGCGCTAAGGAGCAATGTGAGCAAATCCTCCCCCCCTGAGGAGGGCAAACTTAACATCCATTTCAACACGGCTTTGAGACAGTAATGCCTTATGCTTTGGGCTGGTTTGTTTTTTCACACACACATTGGGAGCACAACTGGGGTCATCTAACTGATGAAGAGAACACAGCTGACAGAGTAAATCTGAAACAGGCCCTGCACTTCAATATTGCACACTGCAGCTTGGCCGACAGCAAGTCATTACATTATGGCCGAAAAATATTAGCCACATAGGAGAAGCCGTCAGCCTTTTCCTCCTAGCTTGCCATTAGCCCACAGCAGTCCACACGCTAAGAATAGATGCCGGAGCACAGAATGAATGGTGACATGTTTGGCTTGGCTGGTAAATACTAAAAAGATTCTCAGTGTTTAATCACAGCCTGTTCCACGTAGCTAACACTCAAGGCTATCCTTCTACTCCATCCTGACCTCCAGAGTGATCAGAGACTGTTGTTGTGGACAAGGCAATGAAAGCATTATGAGAAATAGCTAGCATCCTGTGAGCAGTGCTATGAAGGATTATATATATGTGCCATATCAAATACTACTCATGATCTTGTTCCCGTTTGTCTCCTCCTGGGACTGGTCAACATTACCATCAGTGCAGAGTACGTGTAAGGGTAATGGTAGGCCAGGTAGCAGAAATCCTCGCCGTGAGGGAACGTGATGGTGAAGGTGAGTGTGTAGTAGGATTTCCCTCGCACGCCTCCCGCTGCGGCTGCACTACGGCGGTAATGGTTTCTAGAAGAAGAAAAAGAGAGGGAATAAACGTAGTCAGCTTCTGGGTCTTCATCTTAGGTGCTCATGCAAGAAATGAACCATCTGACAGGTCTCCCTCACGAATGAGCTGTGGAGGAGCTCCAACCACAACCAGCTATGGTGCAAACTCTAAGTGGGCCACATTCAGATGCAGTTGACCTTGTTCCGGTGACAGACAATGCAGCGTGCAACACAGTGCTACTGAACAGCCTCCAGCGTACAGCTACAGGCCATGTTACAGCAGGTAGGTGAGAGGGTGGGGAAAGCAACAGACATGGAGACACAGGCAGCACAGTGATGGTTAGTGCCAGCATGCTGGGCTGGATTCAAGCAAGTTATCTGGCACCCAATGGTCGTAGAGGACCAGAGGGGAGCAGTGAGTTGGAGGCAAAGCAGCTGGTGGCAGCACTGGGCATAGTTTGACGCTTCCAGTTCATCTAGCGTGGGGAGGTGAAGGTGGGGAGAGGGCAGAGGTGGGTGGGGAGAGGCTATCTAAGAGTCTATGAAGATTATGGAGGAGTAGACATTGAAGGGGTGAGAACCCAGTCAGTGAACTGGCCATTAAATCCCTGTAAGAAAGGTAGAATTGGAACAATATATAAAGATAGGGGAAAAGTGAGGTGAAGGGACATGAGCAAAATCCTCCATATGCCATCAAAGGCACAACCCAGGACTGAGCAGAGCCGGGAGCTGGGATTGAGAGGAAGTGGAAATGACCTCATGGAGACTTACAACTCACGGGCCAGCCCAATCACCCCCTCCGGATCTTTCCCTTTCAGTAACAAGGGGGCACCTGGCTCTTCAAGACTCCACAAATCTCCCTTAGCATTTTCGGCACAACCCCTCTTGCGGGGGATTAACTCTAATCAAGACGTGGCTTCTGGATAAGAAGGAACATTTTCTTTCAGCACAGATGAAGAGCCAATTCATGCACTTTAGAGAGAAATATCATGGCAAATTGCACCCAGAAGTATATTTCAAACAATATTTTTCCCACATTGCACCAATTATGCTGTTGCCAAACCTTCTGATTCTGAAGGACTGTGAGGCTTTTTGACAAATGTTATCATCAATGTTGCATTAAAATGCAAAATACTGGAGGAAACCAAAAGATGCAATTTCAGCTCCTGAAATTTACAATACCAGTTTATTTTTCTGTTGTTTTTATTCAAGGGGGTGAAAAGAGGAGATAATTATTCTTCTCAAATCCTCCAGAATAATCAGTTCTTCATCTACAGAAATACACAGCACATTTCTTTTCAAAGCAAGTGAATTTAGTGGTTACGGATGCGTGAGGTGAATGGCACTGGCTAGAGGAAGGAATCACACAGGCAGCATTCCTGCTTTAATGGCACAGAGAAAAGGGAGTGATTTTATGCTCAGCTGACGCCCCCTCCCAGACCCGTTTCTCTCTGCTATTTGCAAACAAACAAAAACCAGGTAATAAATAATTTTAAACATTAGAGTGAAATCCTGACTCCATTCAAGTCAACGGATTTGACTTCAGTGGGGCCAGGATTTCACCCACATTTTCTTAAAAATCAAGACAACATAACACCTTCTTCCAGTGAATCTGGGTATCAATGGAGGGTCAGGAGCCATCTCTTGTATGATTTACATGGATAGGACTTATCCTTTCCTCCCAAAAGCTCTGCACTCTTTCCAGAAGCTGATAAATTGGTTCTTAGAAAGAATGTACAAGACCCAATGGTGACTTTATCAGCATGAAACCTACATCTTCTGTGCATTTGAATCCCTATATTAGTCAAATCATAAAGCTTGCTATTGTCCTTCAAACATACTGTGTACAGGCAGTTAACCTCTGACAGCAACTACTGCAAGTTAATTAATAATTATAATAATGCTCATCACTTACTTTGTAGAGCGCTTGTCATGTTCAAAGCCCTTTACAAAGATTAGTTAATTAAACCTCACAAACTCCTTATCTGTTAACATTCTTTGGGAACCTACAAGGTAAATAAGTCAGTATAATTATCCCCATTTTACAACTGGGGAAACTGAGACAGAGAGGTGAAGAGACATGCCCAAAGCCACAGAGTGAGTCAGTAGCAGAACTGAGATAAGAACCCAGGAGTTCAAAGGCTCCACACCAGGCAGCAGCAGTGTGACTCACTCAAATGCCCTTTGACTCCCTTCACTACCTGCAGCATTTCACCAATAGAAAGCATTGCTGGCCCTGGGAGGAGTGATAAATGGAATATGATGGGATATCAGTTTAAACTAAAGTAGCAGAGGAAAATTCATATATACCATAACTTTAGGCCCACCGGAAATGGGTCAAATATAACAATGAAATATCTATCTTCTCTCTACTCTGTCCATCCCCAAGGGCCCTCCTTGTCCTGCTACCTTTTAACCCCATTGAAATGTATGTGCTTGTTTTTCTTCCCCCCATGGACCTGTTCTTAGGTTTCCAGTGTGGTGGGTGTATGTGACTCTCTCTCACACACACACACACACACACACACATTTAGTAAATGCAGGAAAAGCAGGATGCCTGGATCTATATAGGTAGGGCGTCTGGTGGAAAAATCAGTAACAAAAACCAAGTAACAAGAAATGGCTGGCGGGTATTACTGGGTCTGGTAAATGGCTCCTGGAACACAATGTAGTGGAGGTCCCTTTCCAAGGACCGGACCCTGTGAGGGTGTTCTCATTTTTGAGTCTCTAGTCAGAATCTGTTGAAAACAGCAGCTCCCCCTAGTGACCTGAAAGAGACCATTCTTCTGGCCAAACTACAAGCTGGGCACATGCCCACATACGACCCCATCAATGTTTTAATCCTGGCTAACCAAGACCACCCTTAGGACTGAAAAGGGAGATGCCATTCCATGGCATATTTAAGCATTGACTTCTCTCCTAGAAACTAACAAGACCAGGTAGCACTGACTGTCATGGTGATTTTTAATAGTGTGAACACAAGGACCCTGGAAAAAGAGGTGAAACCCTCTCTGTGGCATCAGAAAGGCCACCAAAAACACCTATCAAATAGGAATGAGTAAGTCATTAGTGACCCGGGCAGGATTCCAACTGGTGAACTAGATACAAACCGTTTCCTAGCGCATGATCAACCCCCTGAACCATCCAACCACCGGAGAAGTTGGAGGTTAGATAATGAGCTGAAAACAGATAGTGGAACTGAATGCCCAAGTGCATTCTCACCAATTCAACATGCTGACATTGTTCCTTAAATAATTTGCTGGAAAGGAATATTATTTTGTGTGTTAACATAAACTGCCAAGACGACAAGTGAATTAGACAATCTTATAATAACTGTGGCTGTTTATCATGGGTGTATCCTGGCACTTCACACAGGGAAGCAATAAAACAGAGCAGCAGTGTCACTGAGATTCCTTTTGACAGCTGAGTTGCTAATATTCTCCATAACATAAAATCTCTCTCATGAGATGTATGGGAAAGGTATGTGATGGCAGAGTGGTACTACAACATCCATCTTCATGAGTGAGCTACCCCATCTCTGCTCACCAGTGAAGATGAATGTCAGGAGAGATCAGCCAGCACGTATTACACAGTGTATGCACCTTTCCTCCTGCTGTCCTTCAACTCAGAGGCTGCTTTAGCTCTGAGCTGTGGAAGATGAGAAATGATGGGGGGGTGAGAGTGAGTGGGCATGTTAGCATCTCTGAGTTTCCCCTTACTTATGCATTCAACGTCACAGCCACCTTTCCTCCAAGCAAGGACGGCTGGATGAGGCTTCCTCCAGAACCCATCACCACCCTGGGCAGAGTGCTGGGGAAAGATACGGGGCTCGTCCACCAAAACACAGAGCGTGCTGTCTTCATTGTGCTCCCCCCTCAACCAGCGTGGGGAGCCACAGACTTTGATTGCTCCTAGATAATCTGCTGCCTACTGACTGGCATGCCACTGTATAAGCTTCAGTGATTGGGGAGCTGCTCTGTCACCAGTGAAAGGAGAAGGGTTGTGTGTACACGTGTGTGTTAACATAGAAAGAACAAAAGATTGACATATAACTGAGTGTGCAATTGGAAGACACTGCATATTCCAGAACAACACAATCCTATGCTATGCTAATGTCTCAACTGTATCCTGGTCCAGGATAGGATTAAAAATGTAATTGCACATTCATGGCTTAAATTTAAGAGTCAGCTGCTATTTAATCACCACACAATAACTGCCTTGTTAATGACATTAGGAGCCATTACTATCAGAATCAGCACATAGGCATTGCATGTCCTGCATCTGCTGCTGCCTATTCTGCCTGCACCCATGAGCCCATGCCCACAGAAGCCAAAGGCAACAGACCTAGTGCAGCATTTAGCACAATGGGGCCCCACTCTTGGTTAGCCCTTGGCCACTACCAGAAAAACATGCTTAATAATAAAAATGAAGGCATGTAAGGGCCAGCTGTCTGACAGCAGCACATAAGCTTCTGAGAAGCAGGAGAGATTAACTGCACAAAGATCAGTGCTCGGGTATTATTTGGGCAAGGTAAATGGCTATTCAAGCTGTTACTGACAAGACACCATTTGGAGGCAAGAGAACCATGATCCCGGACCTCCAAGAAAGCTTTATTTGGGGAGTTTGGGTTTGTTTTCACAGGGAACTGGAAGGTTTTTTTTACTCCTTCCATGACGTGAGTTTGGAGCTCAGTGTTTCTCCTGCAAGGCAATAACATCGCAGTAAAGGCACCGGCAGTATTTGGATTGACTGAGATGTCATGCGTGGGAGTGAGAACAATGATATTTAAGCCTCTGGGTCAAATGTACAAACACCAGTCAAAAAAACCAAAAAGTTTCTTTTGCAAGGAGAAGTTCCTTCCTTCCACGTGGGGTTCTCCTAGCCCCTAAACCACATGATCATGTCTGGATGAGATTGCCCTATACTGTGACACATATGTTTCATTATGAAACTGAATACAGGTTAAGTTGAACAAGCAGAGCTTAATTAAACCCCTGCACTACTCTGCCCATGTGACTGAATTCCTTCCAGCCTAACTCCCCGCTTTCCTGGTGTCCCATCAATAACAGTCCCTCCAGCGAACATGGGCCCTCTTACTCCAGTTCCACTGATCATGATACATCTTCCCTATTTTACAAACATTTTAATATAAACAGTAAAAAAATATAACTGATGCCCAGACCCCCACCTCGTGTCCCTTTCGCCAGAGGTTGCCATAGAGTTGCCAATCCTGGTTGGACATATTCCTGAAGGTTTCATGACATGAAATAATCTTTAATTCCTGGAGACTCTAGGACAATCCTGGAGAGTTGGCAACCCTAAGTTGCTAACACACAGAGCGTGGGAGTCTTATTTTTAACACAGACTCAGCTGGTTACATCGTCTTTATGGTAGTTCGGTCTCCTCAACAGATGAACACAATAGGAGTGAACTCTCTCTGTCTCCAAGTCTAGCAAACCATCTCTCTGGAGAATCTCCTTCCTCCCTGTAGGCTTGACCTCCAGATGGTTCTCTGTCTCTCCGTTCTATGACTCTCTCTGTAGGTTCTATCTAGATTTTGTGTCTGCTCCTGTTCCTTCAGATCCCTTTCCTCTTGCATAGTCATCACCCTGGTGCCAGTACAACCCTCACTACTCCTTTAGTCTACTCATTCTGCTGTCTCTCTAACGGCAGGCTCCTCACAGGAGTGCCTGTCACCGGGGCTAGTAGGTCCTGGGCTGACCTGCTGTACTCTAGTGCCTGCTTTCTATGATAGTCAGCCCTGTTTTTTCCACAGCTGAAGGAGCGTGTAAAGGCAGTGCCACGGAACCAGTGAGCACAGCGAAGGGGGCCGACTCGTCTACCACTTTGAGACATAACTCCATATTCATAGGTGAAGTGAGCAAAGGTGCTCCCTCCTCATTAGGCCTTCACTGTGTGGCTGTGGGATCATTTTCATTTGCCATCCTGCTCTGGGAAAACTCATTTCCCTCTTGTGCCTGCACTGCACTGGTGGTCACTGGCTAGCATCGGTCCGCATTCGATGGGTTTTCACATATGGGGCCAAGGTTAGTGGGCACAACGCCTGCAGATTTCAAAAGGGGCTGTATTTGCTCAAGACAGGACTGAGTTTCACTCATGCGATACATTCATTTCTGGAGAAAGTTTGATAGCGATGGGAGGAGCAGAGCAGGACATTCTGCCATCTGTGCTGACCAGCACTCCGGAACACCCAAATGAATCTATCTGAAATCACAGCTCATCCTTTGGCAAGGAGAATGGGTGACTAAATCTCTGTTAACCCTTTGTGTGCTGCATTCAACGTCAGCAAATTGCTTTGGCGCACCAATAACACAAGTTGGGGGATGGAAAAGTAAAACGGGTAGGCTGCCCAGTCCACCTCTTTGCCAATCACTGGAGCAGGGCCTGACTGCATCCACAAAGCTATGTGGATACGACTCCTTTGTGCTTTTGTGTGCACCTGAAGAGGGCTTCATGTTGTCTCCATCTGGCTCCCCCTTCCTGCCTTTTCTCCAGAAGAGAGAATTCTATATGTATCCTCCAACTCGCCTCCTGCTGATGTAAGTGCAGAACACAGCAGGCTGGCATAAATTCAGTGTGTGAGAGAAATGGGGCATTGGCAGCTGAAGGTTAATGACATGAATACAATTAGCAGGAGGAGAAGGGAAGCCAAAAGGAATGAACCAATGAAAAACTTACTTGTAGTAACAGATATCATAGCCCACCCGAATCCAGTGAGGCTTGCCCTGGAGAGCCTCCTTCACTGAATACATGACCGGCTGCATGCCTATATAAAACAAAGACAGTTTTAGGTGATATGACTTCCTTCATGAGTGTGCATGCACATGCATACTCTTTGCAGCTGTTTTATCAAAAGCAAATATACTTCCCCACTCCCATCCCACACTTGATTTCAAAGCAGCCAAATCTCTACAGAAAATTATGGAAGCCAGCTAGAGGGAGATGAGTATCTAAAAATGGATCAGCCCTACTGGCTTTTTCAAGGTAAAAGAGTCCAAGGAACTCTGCTTATGCCGGGACTGAGGAAGAGAAAGAGGAGGAAAAGAAGAATATAAGAATCAGTACATTGGACAGACCAATGGTCTGGTTAGACAACATCCTATCCTCTGATGCACTAGAATATATCAATAGTCAATCTAGTAATTTGGAATCCCACCTCCTGTCATAATGGAAATGACCAATGGACCGTGCATCTAGTCCAATACCTTTTGCTAATCTCAGTTAAACTAAGAAATCCCATCAGAACATACAGAGCTGCATGTTCTGGAAATGCTTGTAACAATAATATCCCCCTCACTGCACTCTATGGTGCCATGGAGGGCAACTTCTTCTGACCTGCACCATGTTAGCATCCTGTGTCCTGAATGGGAACTATACAAACGGTATCCATAGCTGCATGAGTCCAGCATCTTTGCAGGCAGACTTTTATCCATTAAGACACGTTTATACAATTCCTTTGCTCTACGTAGGTCCCCCTTTCTATACTTAAGGCAAGCTTCTTGTCCTCATCTTTGATGAACTACATAACTCCTTCCCCATCCATTTCTCTCCCTTCCTCTCTTCCTGTTGCCTTTGTCTCCTTCACTCGGCCAAATGTAATGCCTTTCTCTAGGCTGCTCATTACATCTCTTCCATTATGCCTATGTGAGCTAACATCTAAGATGTATAGGATACTCCTTGGTGTTATTAATGTTGGGGGCTTACTTGCGTCACAAAAGAAAAGGGGGGGTCATAAAATAACTACATTTTGTCTCCTCCCTTTGGATTTCTTTGGTGTAACTTATCAGCATGTTAAGAGTTATGGAGCGCATTTCTGAGCATACATAGGACTGTCCCATACCTCAACAGGAAGGTGACATGGACCGACACTTCAAATACAAACTCAGCCACATCTAGGATTAACCTTTCCATTTTTGCTTCATGTAACCATGCAGTGCTTCTGCATGGACCAGCTACCAGAGAGGACACCATGGTGCATCATAGGCGATGTTGACCTGCCTAGGAGACCAGCCTTTCAGGGACGAGGACATAAGGCAGCAGAACTACAACTCCCATAAGGCATCACAGCAGGTCACAGTTTAATTTCAGACTACCTCAAAACAAAACATTATGATTCATTTAGACAAACCAAAGTATTTTGTTTCCATTTTCTCAGTAGAAACTTCTAGTTTTCAGCCAAACTGTTCAGTTTTCAGGTTTTTGACAAAATTCAAAATTTTCTGTGAGGGAAAAGAGAATCCATTTTCTCACCAGCTCTGCTGGTGACTACAACTGCTCCTGGAGACGTTCTTTCACTGATATGAAAATTACACCGCACTGTCTACTTGCCAGGGAGAACAGAAGGATAGCCACCAGACACAGCCAAGCCATGTTATAGAAGATTTCCACCTGTGTCCCTTTTGCACAGGAACAGGCTTTGAAATGTCCAGCCCAGTGGGATGAGCTCAGTGGGATCTTTTCTCCACTGTGGGAGTCAATGTCATGCAAGCTGCTGGTGGCAGGGCTACGAGCCTCACTCAGCAAAACCAAATAGTTAGAGTTTCAACACATTCTCGAAACATCAGAAGCAACAGAGGAAAATTTCCTTAGCAGGCAATCACACACACGCTTACCACATACCATACAATAGCTGGCCTCGGACTAGCCTCCTAATATAGGGTAATATTTTTCACATTTTTCTTCCAAATATAGTTTTAATTGCACATTTTAAAACGTGACTTCTGTCCTCTGAAAGCTCACAAGCGTGAGGGGCTAATAAATTCTGGCTACGATCAGGGAAGGAGATGCCAGGGTACCTTCCACCAGGAAGTCTACCCTACTGAAGCTACACCATAGGGTATACCATGGGGAGCTACACCATAGGTTTCAGCAGGTACCAGATCAGCCTCTGACATCTCCATTGCCAGCCCTCCTCAGTGCACTTCACTCTCAGGCCATTGCTGAGCAGAGAATTACCCAGTCATGCCAAACTGTTTGGTGATGAAGGGAAGTGGAATAGCACCACAACAAAAATTCATTTTCAATGGTGATCTATTTCAGTACTTGAATTCTTGTCCTTAGGACTATGGGGCAAATAGCTTACAATGAACTGAACACTCAGCCAAGCATTCTTGCAACTCTAATGGCAAGCCATTCTAAGGGCAGATCTACACTTAAATGCTGCAGCTGTGCAGCTGTAGTGCTTTAATGGAGGCACTCTATGCTGACGAGAAAGTGTAGTTAATCCACCTCTGCAAGAGGCAGTAGCTATGTTGGCAGGGGAAGCTCTGGTCGATATAGGCCAGTATAACTACATCACTCATGGGTGTGGATTTTAACATAGTTATACCAAAGTAATTCTGTAGTGTAGGCCCTACCCGAAGTCCCCTTGCTATTTGTTGTGGGTACACTGATCCTGAGGCAGTTGATTTGTGCAGTTGTATCCACAAGGCTTGAGGGGGAAGCACTGTTTGATACTGTGCACTTACTCTGTGCCAGACCCGCAGCTGGTGTAAATTAATATAGCTTCATGGAAAGCAACGGTTCTAATGCCAAGCTGTGCCAGCTGAGGCATTGACACACAGTCTGCACGTGAAAGAAATAATTTTCTCTTCTAGAATGGACATTGAAAGCTCTGATTTGCCTGCCAGTTTTATAGCATCACATTCTTCCCCCTGAACCACAGACTGCAAACAGAGCTCCAGAACAGAGACAGAATCTTTTATTATTAATGTTGGCAGAAACCTCAGAAGGTCTGGGACGTGGATTTTAATTTCTCGATAAGCCTCCTAAACTGTGGATGCTTATTTGAAGATTAGCCAAATTTATTCAAACCTTATGAGATTTTTCCACTTCTGCACCACTCATTCAGCCCAAATCCATCCTCCTCCTTTCCCCCACAGTCCCATTTTTAAATATCCCAGTCTCCAAACTCCTGCTCTTCAATTCCAAAACAATTACCCTGACTTCCCAAATCCCTCTCCCTGCCCTAAATGCCTTTGAGGGGTGGGGGGAGGAGAGAGAGAGAGAACTCCTTTTGAAGCCCTGGAGTGACCCCTTCTGGTTGATTTCAAAGCAGCTGGTGGGCACCAAAGAGGGACCCCATGCAGCTCTACTAATTCAGAAGGTGGGCCACTGCCATATGGTTCCTCGCAGTAGAGGATGAGACAATAGGAGGCCTTTGTTGCTAGGAAACCGATAGCAGGAATGGAGGGTGGGAAAAGGACCCATATTAATTATGCTGATAGTAAGGAGAGAAAGCGGAGGAGTAAGATGGTATTGTACCCTGAAAGCCCCCAAGTCGTCGTCCCTTCCCCCTCCCCCCCCCCGTCCATGGTTCAGAAGGCAGCCAATGGCTAAGTAAGTAAGCCATGTCCTATGGGGCTGTAATGGACACAAGAAGGTTGAGGCCCCCATGGAATCAGTAGCATAGCCCTGTGCATGGGAGGGAACCCCAGCTCACCCAAAGGCTCATACCATAATTAAACTGGCTGTTGACCTTCTCACAGTTGATGATGTTAAAGCGGTAGGGAACGGCTGGCTTCATGGCACTGACCTCGAAGTAAAACCACTGGTGGTGCTGGACGCTGTTCACATCGACGTTCATAATCAAATCATACTCCAGTCTGGAGAGCAAGACAGGTGGGATGTAATGAACCCACGGCTTCAGATGCCTCAGACAAACACTACAGCCATCAGCCACTGAACCTGGCAACAATGGAGGGGGGTGCCACTGGGCCCACCAATGGCAGAGGGAGATAGAAGCCATCGAAGCCAGTACCAGCCAAGTGAGCCATTGCACTCACGTCCTACCCTAGAACAGTGTCATGCCTTTCCATGTCTCAGTCTCGCTTCCTTTAACTTCACGCTCCCTAATCCCTCTGATTCAAAAGCTCTGCTCCCCTTGCTGACCGTGTTAAAGTCCACAGTGCTTCATCTTTTTACACTATAGACATTACAGGTGGGGCCAGATATGACACAGCCATGGCTGGCATCCAAGCTACTTACTTGCGCACTTGAATGGCTTTGCGGAGGTTTCCTGATTCAAACTGAGAGAAGAATCTTAGACAATCCAGAGCATCTGCGCTTGAGGGGCTGGAGCAAAACACAGAAACATGTCTACTACTAAAATTACCTTAAGGAGCAGTAACCACCCCAGTATAACTTATATAGTGATTTAGACTTACAAAGAGAAGACATTTAAGAGCAGCAATGACCCAGCTATCCAACCCAAAGAACTGGCCTTTACGCGGTGATTCCAAATCCCACTTTTTTTCCCCTCTCTTGGTCTTCACATCTCCAGCAACAGATCCATATATCCTTCAATCTCATTTAGGTCCTTTGCTCCAATCGCCTCTTCCACAGGTGTATTATCCTTTGCGTGAAGTGGCTCTGCCCAAGTTCTCCATTTACTCCTCCCATTTTTACCTTATTACCCCCTACATTTTTGAGCCTTTACATTTATCTTCAGCAACTTTAAAATGTTCTCTCCTTCTTCTGAAAACCTCTGCCAGGTCACCTCAAACTCTCCTATGTTCCTAAGAGGACAATGTCAGACCTGTTAACCCTTTCCTCAGAATTTACTTTCTTCAGATTTGAGATCCTCTCCATTGCCCTGTACTGCCTCTTCTCCACGGTAATAATGATTTGCCTTAAAATGGTGCCCTGCCTGGTTCACAATACCCAAGATAGGGTCTCACAGCCACCTTATTGCACAGAGTCAGGGCACCAACCCTTTAGGTTTTAGGTTCCATTGCTCTGCTAAAACCGCCCGGTATCTTCTCTGCTTTTCCTACTGCCACCGTGCATGGGGCTGGTGGTTTCAGTGACCCTTCCATAAGAGCCTACAGATCCTTTCCTTGAACCACATGCAGGGAGACAGTTGGTAATGGGGTGTTTACCCCACACTTGCCCAGAAAGGGTTATTGTGGATTGAGAAGGGGGCTAATTAACCCAACAAGTCACAGATGAGGGGAATCAGGTGGCTAACTCATCCTCTGACTGAGTCAGGGAGCCCAACTGAGGGGGGACAAGCTGGGCTGGGATTTATAAAGACAGGAAATTGGAAGCTGAAGGGGCTGCTGAGAAATGGGCCGCAGTCACTCCCTGGGAGAAGGGATGAGTGTTTGGAAGCTGCAGAGACCTGTAGTTATGTAGTTGCTCCCTTGGGGGATGGAGTGGTGATATTGGCAACCCCAGAACGGCAGGGACACAGGGGGTGCCAGATGGTAAGGAAAGGGCTCAGGGAAAGGCAGTAAGGTCCAGGAGGGAGCAGACCTTGACTGCTGGCTACCTGAGTGGAACCTGGCATAGAAGGCGGGTCTGGTTTCCCCTGCCTGCCACTGAGGGAGTAGCACTATGCGGCACTGAATGGGAAGATTGCCTAGGGTGCCTGAAGGAAGACTTTGGTACCCCGGAAGGAGAAAATGCATATAGTGACCCAGCCAGAGGCTGAGTCATGAAGAGGCACCAGCAGTTCGTGGAGCGAGAGAGGGGCTGCAAACCCAGAGAGGGAGGAAGAGGGACGGCGTGCAATTGCAGGAAGTGACATCCATCTCATGAAGCTAATTCCCAGAGCAGCCAGGAGGAGGCGCCATCCTAGCAGTGAGTGGAGCGCCCCACCACACACACATCAGGGCATGTTCAAGTTGAATCAAATGCACCATATGCTGGCCTAGTTACCTAACCTATTACTGACAGTAACAATAGTGCCCTTTGTCACAGTACACTACAAGGAATACCACCTACCTGTGCCTATCTAAATCAAAGACAACTCTGTCTATCACGTCTCCTGGCTGGATTAGACGACGAACATCCTCAAACACTTTGGCCCTGGAAAAGACAAACAAATTGTGAATCTGTCTGCAGCTACAGGAAGACACACACCTCTGTCTTGGAGGGTCCTTGCTAGAAAACAAACACAGGCTGATCATATTCTTTTGAGAGGATTGGAGAAAAGGGGGATTCCTGTGCAGAATTACAGGCCAGTGGTACCTGTAAACAAAAATATCCCTTAGCACTTTTTGCAGTTCACCAGTTTGGCTTTTGCATGGCACTCAGGACTGGAAGACACCTTTGCAGTTAAATGGCTTGTCATTTACATTCTGCAAGAGGTATCCCCACTTCTTATCATTCAGTCTCAGTGAGTGAGTCATGCACACCTAGCAATGGAGAATTTCTCATAATGGATGAGACTATTGGTCTATCTAGTACAGACTCCTGGATCAACAGTGGCAAATGAGCCCATCCAACTCCCCCTCCCCCTCCCCCTCCCGGTAACTACCAGAGCTACGATGCCATATGTGTTCTCGAGATTTTCTTCTTGACCTTTGCAGCAATCAGCTTAAACACTGAAGCATGACCTGATTATCTGTGTCCTAGCTATATAGTTACATCTGTAATTATGGTCATAAAAGCGGGGCGTTCAGTGCTATAGTGTGGAGAGGAGGTGAGAGAATTACTGCCTCTGTCACGGAGATTCCTGGCATTTAGTTGGCGGCGGGAAGAGTCCCCATCTCTCTAGTGCACAGAGGGAAAATTGCCCTGCTTCCCACCCCCCAATGCTGACCCGGCATTTGTGACCCCTTAAAGCTGTCCCGCAACCCCTCTGGGAGTCATGACCCCAGGTTGAAAAACACTGATCTAGATGAGTTAATGTACCTCCTGGAAGATTTCTGTGTGCCTCCAGGGGTAAACGTGCCCCGGGTTGAGAACCACGGCTCTACAGTGATTGCCGAGGGACATGCATTGGGTAGGAGAGGGAAGGGTAGTCGTGAGAAGAATCCTCTCTCCCAGCACAGTTCCCCTCTCCCCCACACTTCAACTCACAAGTTTCCCCTCAGTGGAACAACATAAATGAAATGAGAGGATTAATACTACTCGCCATGTGCATAGTGCCTTCCATGGGAGGACCCCAGCACACTTTGCAAATATTTAATTATTTTAGCAAGTGAGGCAGAGAAGTATTTCTTCACCGCTACCTTCCAGACATGGAAAATGAGGCAGAGAGAGGTGACATGACTTGGACACTGGCAGAGGCATGAATTAGACTTCCTAACTCCCCATCCTGTGCCAAGAATATCTTCGATGCCAGTCTATTCAACCTCAAGAGAAAAATCTGAATAGTATAAGCCTATAGCTCCGTTTCCCTTCTTGTAATAAGCCATTGTATGGGTCTCAGTGAGGTCTGCAGAGACCTATGAAACTTGATACAGAAATGATGGTCAACACCTATCAAAATCCAGGCAGTAAGACATGAGAGACCCCAGTACTGCAAGAACCGACTCCCTATTTTGCCCAGCTTTGGAGAGCTACCTGTCGGATGACAATAAAGTGGAATTACCTTTGAACCCCATATTTCCGCTCCAGCATGGACTGGTAATAAGGAGGAGGCTGGTGACCCCAGAAATCAGAGAATGCCAAGACCCTGTAATCCGGAATGGACTTGGTGCTTCCAGCCCTGGCCATGTAGCAGTGAGGACTGTGGAATGGGATATCCCGTTGGTGTCTCTCCAGAAGCTTTGTCACTATGTCTGAGGCTCCCACTGCCCCCGCAGGGCTGGGAATAAAGCAGCTCGTGCAGTGAGTGTGAAATATCCTTGTGTCCCAGGAGGCTTCTTTTAGGAGAGGGTGCAGAGTGGGTGCTTGGCTCTTGCACGGATCTTCTCTTTCACCCAGGGCACCTACATCTCGGACTGATTCTCCCATAGCTTGCCCTTCAAAGGCTGGAGCTCCAATGTGTTTCCCCTTCTTTGCCCAGTTCTGCAATGGAGTCTTGAAAGCCCTTTCCCCTGTCTCTGCCCCCATGGAACTTTGGTCCCTGTATCTGCAATGCTGCTGCTCTGTGAGAGCAGCATTTGGAATGACTCGGGGGTGAGTGCCTGGTAGGCTCCCAGGCACATCTGCAGAGTCCTTCTCATCTTCCGACTCTGTTTCCAGCTCCTTTAGATTTAAAGAATAAAAGAAAGAAAAGAAGGAAAGTCAAATGGCGTCTCCTTCCAGAAGGAAACGTTTCAAGGGAGAAAAGGGAAAACTTTCAATTTAGTGGCCTCCCAAAAGTCTGCTCGCCCAGTGACCCAGAGAGAGAGAGAAACTCTCAGACCACCTGCCAGCATTCCTATTCCCACAAGCTGATCACTCATCAGTTCTCAGAAGCTAAGCCAGGTCAGCCTGACTCAGCTGATGGATGGATAACCTCCAAGCAAAACCTGGAGTGTTACAGGACATTGCATGAGGCAAAGTGGTGCTCTTCTTTATGAACTGATGCTCCAGCATGCTGCAATGGAACCAGTCTTCCAGGCAAATTTCCACCCTTCCTAAATATAGGACTGCAATGTACCTCCAAGGACCTGGCCACCTGCAGTCATTACAAATATCACAGCCTCTTGTGTGATAAGAGATGCATTAACCCTGGTGTCTTGTTTAAATGTGAATAATTATATTCTGCCTCCCTAAATGTGTCTGCCTGTTGTACTGAGTATAATATTCTTCTTACCTTCCTGTCCCAAACTGTTAAACGCCTGGTTTGATTTACCCCAGAACTGTCTGCATTTTAAGCAGTGGCAATGTAAGCTTCCCCATCGCTGTGCTTCAACCCTGACCTAGGCTGACCACCTTTAAGGTTGACGAACCAATTTAATCTCCATGTTCCATTAAAGTCTTTGGCATCTCTCTTGAAACGACCACCAAGGATACAAATTAATGTCATTTAGTGGATATGGGCTTTTTTCTCATGTGGACATTTATCCATTAGGACCTAATCAACTGAGACCCAGCCATTTGGTTAAATGCCACTAAACAGCCCTCAGATGTTAATACCTTTCACCCACTACCAGCTGGCGCTGCATTCATGCCAAGAAGCTCCCGGTGAGTCTCTATATTGGATCCTCCAATACCCTAAGCCATCCAATGCCCCCCTTTGCAGTATATCTGTCTGGCCACCTCCTTTTATCAGCACCTCCAGTACAGCATGTCCCTACACGCATTTACAGATAGAGGAAGCCACAATATTATCCTACCTGGAAAGTAAAGGAAAGTTCAGGACACATTGCCTCATACTGCTCAAGGTCCTCTTCTGGCCTGTCAAGACCTGGCTTTGAACTCAGTTTGTTCACATCAGTCTCCAAATCATCATCCTTCAAAAGTCACAGTAGGAAAGGAAATGAATTAAAGGTGCTATTGAACTATTTGGGACTGTCTCTGAGTTCATAGTTATAAAATGGCACACTGCATACTGCCTCTCATCTGGGAATCTCTAAGCACTTGACACTAAATAAACCAGCCATCCCTGACAAATAGATGACAGCAATTAAATTCATTTTTATGGAAGGGCAAACAGAGGCACAAGAGATTAGGTCACCTGCTCAAGGCCTCAGAATGATCCAATGGCATGTAACTCAGAAGTCCTGGACAAGATTTTCAAAAGTGACTAGTGGTTTTGAGTGCCTCACCACTTGAGTATCCAAGCTGAGATGCCTTTTAGGGGCCTGATTTCCAGAAAGTGCTGAGACCCATCCTCTGAAAATCAAGCCCATTTAAAGGTGTCTCAGCTTAGGCACCCAAAAATCATGGCATCCAAAGCCAATCTCCTGTTCTAACCAGCAGATGTTAGAATGTGTGGAATGAAGGACAGTGAGAAAACACCTTTGATTCAGAGACCCAACGATCAAATAATTTAGATTGAACAAGAAAATCCCACAGTGCATCACAGACAAAATGAGTTTTGTTGGTTAACAGCAAAATTAGCAACCTCTAGAGTCCTGCCTCCTCAAGCCAAGATCACCTCGCTCCGCACTGCTGCTCTTCAGGACCTGCTCTCCGCCTTCCAAACCCAATTCCCCATCCCTCTACCACATCACATCACATTACTGTATTTATATCTTTCTTTGAGGTTGATAAATAGCTTTTAGTCTCTTTCCCAATCCATCTTCTGCTGCTTTTTTTTTAAAAAAAATTCTTTTGGGTCTGCAGTTATCTATAAAGCAAGGACAAGGATCATATCTGAAACTTTCACATCCAAAGGCAACCGTGCAGTGACATGCATCAGATACAAGAGCCAAAGACATGTGGTATCAAGTGTTCAGTCATCACATAAGAGACTGGGAAGGGGGGGTGGAGTGGGTAAATGGCATTGATGAATGGCTGCTACATGACAGAATTATTCAAATAATTCTGCATGCAGTTAGCAAAAATTCACCACCAAACCACAGCAAAAAAGTAATTTGCTCTTGATGATAACTTCACAAATGATTCTATTTATCGACAAACGGTGTCAGCAACAGTTTAAACCCTGGACTGTTTCGACAATGCGTTACTTGTGTTGGTGTGGGGCAGTTGTTGGGACTGGTTGACCTGGAAGTCAATAGTGGGTCTTGGAGGTTTTCAGGGGGCTTGAAGATTGGTGTGGAAGGAATGACAGCTTGGATAATTATGTGGAATCTGTGGGGGGGAGGGTTGATGATATGGGGTGGTGAATGGGCTCCATGACAGGGCTGGATGTTCAATTTTGGTAGAGCTGATCGAATAGTTAAGAAGAGGATTCACAAATATTTTCACCAATAAAAGTGTGGTGCGAAGTTCACTCTGAGTAGTATTAGATATCATTCGTGAATATTTGGTCACCCACTGTGAACAAGTGTGTGAATCACAAAAGTACCAGGAACTTGAACACAAATGATTCTTTGTGTAAAAATGTGGACTGAAAGTTCACTATTCACCCCCCATTATCAATCTGTGTCAGAAGGCGGAGTAGCATGAGACTTAGGAGACCGATCTCACAAGACAAATAAATAAAACTCATATTGAAAGCGGTGTTGGCAAACAGCCAATAAATTAAAAACTGTTCACAACTACATGGTGAATCCTTATGAATAATGAATATAATTACAGACATCAGGATGCATTTGAGAACAAATTACTAACCAAGAAAGGGGCTATGTTCGCAAAGAACATTATTCCTAATGAACAGTTTGACCTGCTCTAGTTTTCAGATGAAAACAGTCACTAAGCAGTGGTTTCCAAACTATGGGGCGCACACCTCCCTGGGGGGGCGTGGAGGAATGTGAAAGGGGAGGGGTATGGCAGGGAAGGAGCACCATCCAGTTCTGCTCTAGCCTGGCCCCCGGCTCCAGCCCCTGCCCCCCTGGATCCTGCCTGTGGCTCCAGCCCTGGTTGGGAGGGGGGCACAGACACATTCCATTCCTGGTAAGGGGCAGGCGTGTGAGAGGCAAAGTTTGGACACTCCTGTACTATAAGACAGGTTAGGACACTGAGCCTATTTGTTTTCCTTCCTTTTTGTCATGTGGGTGACATACCAGTTTATCATTCAGGTAGGTAGAGCAAGTAAACAGTGAAAGTACACTGAACTAAAGTCTAAATTGCATCAAATCACACAGCATTTGTGCCCTTTTTCATTTGATTACCACAAACATTTGTGCAAATGAGGTTTTGTTTGCACAAATGTTTGACGCGGGGGGGGGGTGGGGGAGGGAGTATGTTCATTCATGCATGAATGTGTATCTTTGTATAAAGATGCATTTTCACAGCAGAAACGTTTGCATACATCCTAGATTTGTGCCTTTCTGAGCGGGGTGTGGCAGGGAGAGAGAGTGAGGAGAGAAAGCCAACAATATTCTGAATAATGAGTTAAATTATTTGTTCATGAGCAGGAATGGGTAAAATAAAGTGGCTAAGAATGGGTGCTCCTGCTGTAGCTTAAAGGAAACCAGCTGTTTTTAAGACTGCGGTCCAGGTACAATGCCAAAATATAATGCTATTGTGATAGGGAAGAAAGAAAAGGTTAACACTTCCTAAAATCTCCTAGGCCTCCTATCACCTGCTCCCTACACTGCCTCCCCTGCCCTCTCCCTAGAAGAATCAAAGCTCCAGGGATTTATTCATGACTCTAATTGTAAAAGATATGATCACCCAATTAGATCTACGTGATCAATCACACAGCTCAAACTGGGACTATGGTTTTTCACTTTCCTCTGCAGCATGGGGCACAGCTCGCTTGCTGGTGGATTCTCTGTACCTTGAAGTCTTTAAACCATGATTTGAGGACTTCAGTAACTCAGTCATAGGTTAGGGGTCTATTACAGGAGTGGATGGATGAGGTTCTGTGGCCTGCAATGTGCAGGAGATCAGACTAGATTATTATAATGGTCTCTTCTGACCTTAAAGTCTATTATGAGTCTATGAGGTGACAGTTCATGAGCAAACCATGGGCTGAAATCAGTTCACACAAATCTTTTATTCCTGTAGAAATGTGAGCAAGGAAAAAATTTGGAGAAATCGTGATTCTGTTCAGAATCTGTTAGGGAATAGAAACAAGGGACTGAGAGCGATGACTTGATTGTTTCCAGGAATAGACTGGCCAGCTCTCTGTAATAATGGGCAAATCATACAGGTTACCTACACAAAGCTGAAGTCTTCCCAGCACCATTCTGGCCACATGGCAGCTGCATACCAAACTGCCTAGACATCCCTGTGCACCATTTACTGCGTGTTCAAGAGACTCTCTCTTCCGTGGAAGATGCTACTCTCTCCTTTTCTGCATTCAAGCAGCCCTATATTATATATCTGCTTTGGGGCCAAAAACAAATCAACTTTCTCTCTACAAATGGCCCATCAGAGGTCCAAATAAACAAACAAAAATACTTCCTTTCACAGAACGTGGAGGGCTTTAAAGGAAGCTGTGGCTCCTATACCTACTTCCTCTTTATGCTCCTGGTCCTCATTATCCAGGTCTTTTTCCACCTCTTCCTCACCATCCTCCTCATAGTCATCTGTAAAAGTAGAAAAGAAGTGGAGCTGGCAGCTTCCATCCTAACATCCTTCTCCCTGACCCTCCCCAGAAATACAGGCCACCATCATGTATGGCATTTGTGCCTTGTCCCTATAAACCACCCAAAAGCTGAACGTAAGGTTTAGACTAAAGATCAGATCCCACGCGTTCCATCATATACAGCTGTATATGGGACCTAGGGCTTCTACATTTGTTCTCCTGGATGAAGTCACAGCATTTCGACACCTTGACGACCACCAGCACAATGTGACACCATGTTATGTTACAAAGCAATGTGATGGTGTTAAGCTTCACTGCAAAGATATTACTGAATGCTGTTAATCTATCGTAGAGTTTTATCATGATGCCCGTTACTGAGCTTCTTCCATATAAAAGTCAATAGCAATAATAAAGTCATTTCATGGCATCTCTGGCTCTTTTCCCTTTTGAGGGTAAAAATTGTCTTGGGGTGTGGATTTTATTGCTTGATTTGCTTGTTTTAGATTTGCAGAGGGGAGGGGTAGGCAAGTCCCATGGAAATCAAGGATAATCCTGAAGATCAATACCATCTAAAGAGGTGAGGCAGAGATTTGGAAGTATAGAGTAGAAGCTCCACAATCCTTGCTGAAAATGTTTGCACAGGTGAAGTAGCAATAGGAGTTTTGTTTGGATTGCACCTTAACGGTGCTGGTTTGAGGTGTGAAGGCTGGCAACGGGCGGATTTCAAACTAGCTCAGGCAACTGTGATACAAGGCCATATTTTTTTCGTTCCTGGGCATGCCTCTTACATGTATGCTGCTCACCTGCCTGCACACACATCCTGCTGGCCTGCGAGTGCTCATGACCTCCGTTCACGCAGCATACCCACAGGCTGATTATTTTGGAAGGAAAAAGCTGATGGTTGGCAGCATCTATTTACTGAAAAAGTTTCAGGGAGGGCTATACACACATGGCTGATGGTTGACAGGAGCTATTTACTGAACAAGTTGCAAGGACAACTGTATGTGCACACGCACGCGCACACACACACACACACACACACACACACCCTTCCCGGTTGCCATGAATCAGTAATAGTTCCAGCCTCTGCCAAGGCCATTCCTTCAGATCACTTTAAAGCACTACAAGGATTTCATTTCCCCTCCCCTCCCTCAGGTCTCCATTCTCCACACAGCACCTGCTGGCCTTGACAGCAACACCCTGAGTGAAGGATTCCAATTCTATGGCATCACAGTCAGAGCCATCATGCAAGTTGTGGACTAGCTTCCTCTCCTCACCGGCCATTCTTCCCCATCAGTTCCTCCCCCACACACTCTTCACTCAGCAATTTACCTTCAGGCCCTGCACATGGAGGTTCGGAGCTGACAGTCCCAGGAAGAGAGAAGGAATAGGAGCTGTGTACTGTAGCCAAAGGCAGAGGCCTTTTAGGGTAGCACTTCCTCAGGATCTGGGTCACTGTAGTTAGTAGAGGATCCAGGGGCTTGCTATCCAGGCAATCCTAGGCACCGAAGAAAAAGAATATTCAGGGACTTTTGCCATTCAGAAGCATCCTTCCTATTGCACAGATCCCCCAGACAATAAAATTGCTGTTTCCCTGAAAGCCTTAAAGAGCAGCATTTGAATAATATTCAGTCAGGTCTGCATCAACCCTTTGTATTGCCTGTGTTTCTTTTTCATCCTTTTCCTCTCTTATCACTGCATGGTAACACTGCATCTTGTTTTTTCAATAGTTCATCTGCTTCTCCAGTTCATTCCCCATTGGCTGGTACATCCATCTAAAGGGCACAGGGTCCCCTATCACCACTCTAAGGTGCCGGGGGCAGTTCTGTCTCATAAAAAAAAAGAGCACTTGCTACTGAGTCATCCACACACCTCCTTAGAGCCAGAGCTGGGCAAAATCCTTCAGCTGAAGCTTATTTTGGCACAAAATGCTGATTCGGCGACAAAACCGTTCTGTGACTGCGTGTTGGTTTCACTGTTCATTTTTTTTTTTTAAATGCCAAAATGTCTAAATGCTTACATTTCTTGGTTTGAAGCAACTTTTCATTCAGAAATGTACTTCAATTTTTTTTTTTTAATTAAAAGTTCTAAATCCAAATGAAATGGTTCATTTGACCTGAAATGAATTTTTTCTTCACTTTTCGATTCACTGAAAATTTTGATCCATTTCATTGTCAGTTCAACTTTTTTTTTTAAGAATTGCCAGCAAACTGAAAAGGCCAATATTTGTACAGCGGTACATACAACACAGCCCCCCTCCAGCACTGCACTGATGCAGAAGGGACAGACCATCCTACATAACCACCCAACATCAGATTTTTTTTTTTACAATACCCCCCAAATTTTCTTATCCTCAATCCTTCTGATACCATACTATACTTAAAGGGGCTGCAAGAATCCAAACAGACTTGGCTAGGCAGAGGTTTCTTCCAATTACATTTACTGACACGCTGTGGTGAGTTACCTCTGAGTCTGTTTAAGCCTGATGCGTCATCCCAAGCCAGAGAGTGTGATGAGTCATCATAAGCAGCTGTCTGCAGGTCTAGTAATAGGCCCAGACCATTCCACAAGGGTTCAACCAATCCTCAGGCAAGGACCCACCCAGGTGACCCCAACTCAGGTATATAGACTCCTAACGGAAGCAGTCTATCCAGTCTGCTCAACATCACTGCCTGGTCAGGAACACTCCCATTGTCGGTAGTTTTAACAGACTGCTCTTGTTCCTGATCCAGCTTGTTTCCACGTTAGCCAGCCCCTGTTCCAACCTGCATCTGCTCCTGCCTCAGCTAACCACATGGTGATTCTGACACACCCCATGTAGGGGCAGCTCCCTAGACCTCCATTAAGCCACACACATACGCGCATGCATGATTTGCAGCCTGAAGGACTTATTTTAAAATAAGGAAAACAAGACAAGCAAGAATAAAAGTAAAGTCTCCTTGGGAGAGTGCAGTGGGTGTGTCTCTTCTGTAATGGCGACAGCAGCTCTGAGAACAAAATGGTTGCTGCTTCTGCACAAAGGTGAAATTCTTAGAAATGTAAATGTGCAATACAGAGAAAACAAAGGAATCATGGTTTCATAGCTACAGAGAATGTAATCACCACAGCCTCCTTAGGGGAGAATAGGATTCCAAAGCGAATATAGCTGCCATTGGTCTATCTAGGTTGTTGTGCTGTACCATGCCTCTCAGCATAGTATGAGAGTGTCTGTATCCTTAGTGACTTATGACTGAGCCCCTCAACACCAGAATATCAGGAGAAACCCCACAAAGCACCATAAAGACACCAATACGTGAAGGAGCAACATGAACGTGATATTTTATTACCATTCAGAACGTTTACAATGGAACAGTCCAGAAGACAGAATACATGGTTAGTGCCCCTGGCTGAGCATCCCACAGTGGGAAATGTGCAGGGCCAGGGCTATTCAGCCAGTCCGGCAGGACAATGGGTGAACATACTGAAATGCTTTGTAATAAGCAATAAAAGGGAAACTGCTGCATTTTATACAAGCTCTTGTTCCACTTCCTCCTCTATGAATGAAGGGCATTATAAGATTCTGTGGAATTAGGCAGGATTCCTTTGGGAAGGCTTGAAAAATCATCTAAGCTGACCTGCTTACAAGACTCAGCTACAAGAATCTTAATACGTGTTTCTAGATCGCTGGCTGTTAGGAACAAGAGTGGGAGAAAAGACAATTCTGAAATCAGCTCTGAAGAATGGAAGAGCAAAGGCCTAGCAGAGTTGGTTTCTATTCACAGCTTTGCCACTGATTCACTATCTATTACTGGGCAAGTCACTTGGCTTCTCTGTGCCTCAATTTCCTTATCAGTAAGAGACACGTAACTACCTTGCAGCAATTTTGCAAGCCTAAATTCATTAATGTTTGTAAATGCTTTAAGAGCCTCAGATGACGTGGTCTAAAGGTGTGCAAAGAACTATTTGTGAAGCACAGCGAACATCAAACATGAGTCCTCTGGATCCAGTCCAATGGGGGAGGATTAAACCATGTAGCATGTGGAGATAATGCTGGCAAAGGAATAAGGTGAAGTTAAAGTATGCAGGAATAAGGTGAGGTTAAAGTAAGGCATGTAGCTTAATAGGATGACATCTATCTTTAGGGTGTGTTCTCATGTATGGGCAAACAGTCGTGTGAGGGGGTAATGTTGCTGCAGACATGCTGCTTGAAAGGGTGATAGCCCGGTGTGGGTGTGCATATGCTCTGTGGCGGAGTACTGCAGATGCAGGAACAGTCTGAATTCTTAGTTCAGAAACCCAAAGTAAAGTTGACTTGCACTTTAGTCTCTGCACTCGGTGTATTTGTGGTTATTTGATGCCAGTACAAGAAAGGCTGAAAGTATTACAATATTAACTGAGAAGAGAGGCTGAGGCAAAGGGACTGAGGCGCTATCAGCTGTGCCTAAACAAAGAAATCAGATGTGCACATAATAAAGAAGCAGAGAAGGTGCTGCGTGCAACAGTCTACTGCAGACTCTTACAGGGCAGAGAACATTCTCTCTTCTCACTGCAACACGTGCGTCTCCTGGGCCTGCGAGCTCTGCCTGAGACCTCAGCTAGATTAGGCCAGTAGGTCACGGTTAAAGATATAGTCGTGAACATGTTTTAACATGTGCCTTTTAAATATGAGCAGAGACAGAGTTTAACACCAGAGCTGGAGGGGAGGAAAGTATTTCTGTTTCATGGAGATGTGTAATATTCCAATATTTGTTTCCATTTTCATTCAAAATGAAAACTCACGATTTTTTTAGTTCACCACAAAAAAGAAAGTAGCCCCATTTCTGGGGCAGGGCATCTGGTGAGCTGCTGCAGAGCAGGGGACCCGAGAAGCCCAGGCTGCTGAAGAACCATGAGCCTGGGAGCCAGGACTCGCAGCTCCCCGTCAGCGTGCCAGATGGGCTGCGGAGAATCCAGGTGAGAAAGTTGACAGGGAAGCAGGCAGGGTTCCATCAGAACGTTTCCTGGGTTCTGTCGGAACATCGTCAAAATCAAACCCTCTCTGCAAAACATTTCAATTCTGACGAATAAGCAAATGCAGCAAATTCCAATGAAAAAAAATCATTTTGTCTGAATTTTTCAAATCAGATCAATTTAACATCTTTAAAACCACATTAGCTGGATACGGGACTAATCTGCAATAACTAATACATTTGCAAAGGGGTTGAAACACCATCTAGACAGGGACTCACGGTCGTTTCTGTCTCCCAGAGCAGGGAGTTCTCCCGCAGCAGCCAGCACACTTTCCTCGGATCTCTCTGTCATGAGGATGCTGAAGAACCCCTGCAGCGGCAACAGCGTGATGTGCACACACTCTCTGGTTTCTAGTTGTGAGTGGGGAATTGGAAGCGATCCTCACAGGATTGTACCTTTCCTCCAGGAGGTTGGGAAAACCTCATTTGATCTCTCAGGGAGATAAGGTAAGACTGAAAATGTACTTTTTAACGGTCAGGGAATGTGATATTTTGGACCCAGTGACCTTGATGATTCCCCTGCCAACAGATCTCCCGTGGCACGTGGTAAAGAAAGCAAACTGGAGCCCCCTGAAGCTATCATTCCTGCTCCGCTTCTGACCTTTGGAAGGATTTGCATTCACACTCTTCACGGGATTCTTGGTGTGTCACATCCTGTTTATTCACCCAAGGTGACCCAGTGTTTGCACTTTCAGGGTGCTGCTCCCAGGCTGAGCTATCAAGAGATGTTAACTCAGAAGGCACCATGGACGGTTGAAGGCTCATAAAGGCAATGAGCCATGATTGGCTGTGATAGACATTGCCCTCACACAGCTGCAGCCATCCAATCATGAGCCTCGGGGACTTACTATTAACAAGAGCCATACCGGATCGAAGCCTTGCTACATCGGATCCCCTAATCCCACCTGAAGCAGTGGCCAGTTCCTCATGCACCAGAGGAAGGAATAGACACCCCATCCATAGAGTACCTACAATGGGAAGAGGGGAGGGGTAGTTTTCTGTCACAGCAGAGGTTGTTGGTCTGGGGGCAAGGAAAGTGGACGAACTTGCCCTAGGGAAGTTGGGAGACTGGGATGTTCACCCTCTCTGTGGTGGTGCTAGGACAGAAGGGAGGACACTCGTCAATTACCATGCCATGCGGAAACATTCTTTTCAGAATCCCATCAGCCAGGTATTGAATAGGTCACTGTGGTCCCCGCACTTCAGGGCTGAGGAGGCCCATTGGTGGATGAGGGGAAATTGCTGCCTGTTCTATACCTGCTCTCCATGCACAAGAATTCTGTCTCCAGGGCTGCCCAGCCAGACCTTCTTGCCAACATGACACTCACTTTTTACAGACTTAAAACTAAGCTTGGCTGAAAAATTTCGAATGAAACATTTTTCCCTGCCAGAAACAGGGTTTTGTTGAAATATAAGTTTTCTGCAGGAAAAGATCTATTTTGGTGGAATTTTCCATCTAAAAATCAAAATGAAACATCTCATGAGATGCTGTGGCTACTCAGCCATAGGGAGAGGCTGGTGCATCTTCGATCGAGGGAAGTGATGATTCCCCTCTATTCGGCACTGGTGAGGCCTCATTTGGAGTACTGTGTCCAGTTTTGGGTCCACCACTACAGGAAGGATGTGGACAAATTGGAGAGAGTCCAGCGGAGGGCAACAAAAATTATTAAGGAACTGGAGCACATGACTTAGGAGGAGAGGCTGAGGGAACGAGGATTGTTTAGTCTGCAGAAGAGAAGAGTGAGGGGGGATTTGATAACGGCTTTCAACTACCTGAAAGGGGGTTCCAGGGAGGATGGAGCTAGGCTGTTCTCAATGGTAGTAGATGACAGAACTAGGAGCAATGGTCTCAAGTTGCAGTGGGGGAGGTCTAGGTTGGATATTAGGAAAAACTTTTTCACTAGGAGGATGGTGAAACACTGGAATGGATTACCTAGGAAGGTGGTGGAGTCTCTATTCTTAGAGGTCTTTAAGGCCTATCTTGATATAGCGCTGGCTGGGATGATTTAGTTGGGGTTGGTCCTGCTTTGAGCAGAGATTGGACTAGATGACCCCCTGAGGTCCCTTCCAACCCTAATCGTCTATGATTCTATGATCTTCGGAGATGCAATCCAGCCAGGGAGTAGGGCCCATAGGGAAGAATAGGGGCATGAGGGAGCTGGACCTACAATTCCCACAAAGCACCGCAGAGGCTCAGACAGACAGAAATTAACATCAAAGATGAAATGTTTCAACATTTCAGAACTGGATTTTTTGTTCTGTGAAAGGTTTCAATGTTTTGAATTTTTGTCCTGATTCAGGCCAAAAAAATAGTCAAAATATCACAATTTTCTACAGGATGGAAATTCCATTTTTCAATCCACTCTGCTTAAAACAGAAGAATTCTACATTGCGAGGGTAGAACAAGCCAGAAGCAGCTGCCTAGCTGTCTCAGTCCAGTCCCTGAGATCGTGTTTACCTGTGCAGTGGTGAAGAGGATCTCCATGCCACGGGCATTGAGGAAAGTCTCCCTGGCGGACTGGATGTTCGTGATGTGTTTGAGGCAGAGCAGAAGACCCCTGCGGACATGGATGTACCTATTGGAGGCATCACAGCGGTGCCAGTCCTGGTACAGCCTGAGCAGTTCACACAGGTAGCCTCTGTTGTCTGCCCGTCGGCTATTAGACTCTGAAACCAAAGGGGAAAACTAGAGTTAGAGACTTCTGCCCCACTAGCACTGCTTGATGATCGTGCATATATATATGCACAATGCTCACACACTTGAATACACTCACTTGCACACCTATTCCCTCTTGCACACACAATCACAGACATGTTTATTAACTTGATTTTAATAACTTCTATGTGTGACCTTAATTGTTATTTGTTAAGTATAGGCCATGTGCTTGGCCATGGCACTGAGCAAAGCACAAACTAAAGACAGGTCCTGCGATGAGGTGCACAGCACCAGTGGGAGATGCTGGATTGACAGCCCTGGAGAATGAAGTATTTTATTTATCCCCAAGCTGAGTGGAGCACGTGGCAGCAGCAATAGTTGTGGCTGCCTCCATTTGCCAATGAATGTCAGCCCTGACCCAACCATACCCTCTATGCGCCTTAAAATGAATATGAAAGAGGGAGGAGCTGCTGAGGGAAAAACCAGAGACATACAATACAGTTGGTTGGGAAAGGGGCATGTGGTCCTTTCACAGCAGTATGGACATCAAAGGAGATTGACTTACAGTGAACAAGAAAGCTAACCACCTTTTAGTCACAGGACCCTACCCCACCCAATGAGATTGTGTTTGGCTACTGAAAGATGTGATGCATGCCCTCACTCTCCTTCGTAAGGAAAGCTAGCGCACAACGGAGATTACAAAATCACAGCCACTTCCGCCATCTCAGGACCTCTCAGAAATCATAAATGCTCAGAAATCATAAATCTGGCTCAAAATATCATAACTAACCTAAACATTCTGAGGGTTTCTTTTAAAATAAAACCACACATTTGGTTTTTCTTTGTCCTCTGGTTTCTCAGCCTTTTGTGTATTTTCAGGTCACATTTACAAGCTTTACTCCAAAACCATAAAGGTTATAAAGTTCCTTAAAAAAATTGAACACTGAGATTCTCACAATTACATGCCCCCAAACACTGAGTCTTTATGACAAACACCAAACATCGCAACAAAATCACGAGAGCTAGCAACACTGCCATTTGACATTTCTGAAGTGCATTTTCCATGCGCTCCTGGCACTGCCCCATAGTGTGCAGGCTGGTACAACCATACCAAGCTCCTATGTTGTTCTTACTCCTTTCAATGAGCCCCTAACTGAATGTATTTTTCCTGACTGGTCCATCACACTCCTCATTCCAACCCACTTTAGAAGATATCAGGAGCATGTTTATCAACCCACGGGGCCAGGGAGCATGTGTTGAGCTGGAGGTTAGCCCCTGAATCCCGATGGCTGTGTGCAGTTTGCAGCAGATAGCTCTTGGGATGAGTTTTCCAAGGCAAGTAGGCTCCAAACAGAGCTCCAGAGCCACTCACACCTGCAGCATTAAAGTCATCAGCAGAGATTTATAAGTGGGGGTGGGGAGGAGCCAGAGGTTAAGGAGGAGAGAGAAAGAGGGTGAGACTGGGACCAAGGGAGGTCAGTAACCAGGAGAGAATGGGGAGTCCCTGGGGCAGGTGTAGGGGTTGCGGGTGAAGGGCAGAGAGCAGTCCTCAGCCTGAGTGATGGGAAAGAGGAGGGGATGTTGGGAGGGGTGGAGGAAGGACCCTGTGGCAGGTCTTCTCAATCTGTTCTTTGAAAACACCATGGAGACCTTGCAGAAAGAGGGAGGATGGGGGTGGGAGAACAGAGCTCTGTCAATGCACTTCAGTCCTGACCTGCAGCATCCCCCGCCATTCCATTTCCGGGAAGCCCCCGCAGATGTCTGCCATTGCAACTCAGTCCTGACCTGCAACCCCATTGCTATTCCAGTCCTGCACCCCCACATTAATCTCCTGACGCACCTCACTATTGATATGCAGTCTCCTCTGTTATTCCCTTCCTAGGTCGTTCGCACAGATCCACCAATGCACCTCAACCCAGGCCTGCAGGAGTCTCGGCTGTTTTACTTCTTGGCCCCCGCACAAACCAACAATGTATCTCGTGTTTTCAGCTCTGGCTCTTGTGACTGTGTATGAGACCACAGGTGTGTTACGCCTCTGACCCTTACTCAGTGTCGGGGCGTGTGCATGAGCTAGAAAACTTCAATTGCTCGAGAATCCCTTCTCAATCCCAATGGTGTGATTCGCCATTTCCTGTTAATCCTCAACCAGATGCCACGTTTTCTAATCAGCAGGATGACTAACACCACAAAACAGTCAATCTTCCTTGAAGAATTGCCCCGGGAATGCTGCAAAAGTATGTAAACATGACAAGAGGAAGAGCAGAGTTGCGGAGCTTGGGGTGGGACGGGCTTGATCAGACTCAGAATGGCCCGCTTTGTACAGCAGCTAATGAAATCAGAATGGATCTAGAGCAGTGTTTCTTAACCTGGGGGTTTAGAGGGGTCGCAAGTGCAAAGCTGGTATTGGGGGTGGCAAGAAAGGCAATTGCCTGGAGCCACAGGGGCGCCATGAAACTAAGTTACATGCCTCAGCCCCGTGGGGGTGGGACTCAGGCTTCAGGGGTACAGTAGTTTGGAAAGGTTAAGAACCACAGATCTAGAGTCATGTTTAGTGCTCCAACCCATTTGCATAGTGGTAGTGGAAAGGGCTGGGAGTGGAGCTGGTTAGGAAGGTTAGAAATTTCAACCGAAGTAAATATTCCTGCAAAATATTTTTGAAGGTTTCCCTCCTCCCCCATTTTTCAACCAGGTCTGTCTGGGAATCGGGACTCCTGGGTTCTGTTCCTGACTCTGGCAGTAACTCACACATAAGGCCTTGTGCAAGTCACTTGACTGCCCCCATGCCTCAATTTCCCAATCTTCCCATTGTGCAATACGGATAAAAAGCACTACACAGTCTAAGGGCTAAGTATATTTATTACTCTTAGGTTTTCTGTAGCACTTATCAATGTAGCATTTAAATATTTCCATTAGGAACTAAAGTAGGGAAGTCTGTTCTAGGGGAAAGGAAGGTTCCTAGGACAGGACAGGAGGGAACTATGCTATGTCCATACCCCCAACACTTGGATTACAAGAGATGAGAACTACTGGTGAGGAACCAAGATGCTGTTGTCTCATTAGGACATTCAGTTTGGTTCTCCTGGACCCTCCCATCACTTCTCTTCTGTTCCCCTCCCATTGGCAGGTCTCTCTCAGTCTAGTCTTCCATTCCTTTTCAGTTTTATAGTCAGCAAAGCAGGGAAAGAGAAAGGAGGAGGAATGCCAAAATCTCCAGAAGGCAGGAAGGAAAACAGAAACCTCCCCACCTGTCTCTGTCTGTTGGTGTCTCCATCTACGCGACACACCTGTCTGAGGATGTCTGTATTTTGGTTAAAATACCAATGATGGGTATGAGTCACAGAGATACAAGCAGCACTCTGCACATTTGTAGGCAGCAAGAAGTCAGCTCCTCCTGGAATGGATTTGCATATATCCTGTTCAGTAGGTGGTAGAATACTCTTTACTTCTCAACCTTTTTGCTTTTGGCCCTCCACTGTGCTACAGATTTCCACTAATATTCCACAGCAGTCAACGGACAATGATGTCACATCTGGGTCATACCTGTCTGCCTGGACATACCAAGTGAGTTGGATGGCACAACGGGCACGTTTTGCCTTGATATACACAGCATAGCTGGTACGTTCATCCTGGATGTTCCAGAGTGGTTAAAGATGCAACTAAAGCCAGAGAGGGGCTCACACAAAAGAGAATTCTCCAGGTTCAAGGGAACCCTGGCTTGTTCCTTGTGTGGCAGGTGGGAGACCCCAAACCAGGGCTTGAGGAAAGCAGTCTGCCATCGTTATGGCCTCAGGCTGTTGCTTTTTCTGAGCATGCTCCTGAAGCCCGTCCTTCACACTCCTGCCCCCTCTGACATTGCACACCAGGACACACAGGACCAATGAAGATCACCTGGCTATGCAGTCGCATAACTGAATTACCATCAATCTGAAACATGATGAGCAAACCACTGCTTACCAGGGAGAACAAAAAGATATTTATCTTTGTGTCTAGCTATTTCAATCTCTTTGGTGCACTCTTTGTTGATCCCAGTCAGCCAATTCATTGTGCCAAGGCCATGGTTTGAAGCAAAGAGGTTCTGCTAAATTAACCCTGCAGTCTCCAAGAGATTGCAAGGGGTAAGAAGACCTCCTGTTCCCTGCTATGTACTAGTGATCGCTCCTCAAAAATACTGGGTCTAAGGCATCCTCTAAACTAAGAGAAGAGCCACTGCAAGCCCATTACTGCTCCCATAAGGCTTCCCTAAGGGAATTGGATCAATTCTCCCCAAAGACAGGTCTAAGACCTCCAGTGAACAATGGGATGAGCCCAGATCTAACGGTCTCAGTGGTTTCAGCAAGAAGCTGATGTGGGTTCCTTGAGTAAGATGATTCTCCACCCATCCCAGAATTCAGGGGGCAGCCGTGATTCTGTCCCACATCCTGCACACCCAGCTGCAGGATGATATTTAGAGACCCCCAATGTTTAGTTTGTCTCTTGGGATAGCGGCATGAGATTGCAATGTCACTGAGGCATCACCATCATGGCATGAAGACAGAATACATAAGTGCATCCCCCTGGTCAGTATGTGGTATGCCTCTCCTCTGTGCTCAGTCCACAGAGGAGCTGAGTCTGGTGCAGCTTTAGCTCCAGCTGTAGTGACTCATGCCTTCAGTTCTAAAGGCCCCTGTTTCAATCCCTGATGTTGGCCAAGATGGTGGTTCACACAGACATATCATATCATATCATGACATGAGAACCCTCCACTACCTGGCCATTGTTCCATCATCAACATGTGAAGAGTAAGAAAGGGCAAACCAACCCCCCGCTAAACTACAGAACTATCCCCAATGGGAAACAAATCTTCTTTAAAGTTTGAAAAGGTTTAAGTTTTCTCCCTTGTGTTTCATTTTCTTAGAATTTTCTGCTCCTGCATGGAAACCAAAGCATTGAAATTCCATGAGAAATATTATGTGCACAAAATTCCCAACTCAGTTTTTCAAACTAACGTGGTCTGGAGAGTTCAGATAATATCCAGAAATTTGGAGGACTTCTCTAAACTCAATCTCTGAACTTTCTGAAGTCCACCCATCAATGGGAACATAAACACTGGCCCTCCACTAGGATAAACAGGCCTCATTTGCCAACCCATCACTAGTCAGGACATGGTGCAACATCTCAACTCCATTATTTCATCCTCAGGGACAAAATACAGATGGGCGCTGAGCTGTCCATGTAGGAGTTGAAACCATCTTTCCACTCTGGGACAGTACGTATATCTGCCTTGAAGCACAATATTGGGGAGTAGAAATGAAAGGGACATCCGTTCCCACCCCACCTTCCCCCCGCCACCCAGTTAACTGAATGATTATGCTCTGAAGAAGAGACAAGATACAGCCTCAAAACTGGAATTGGGATTATAAACGTCCTGAAGTTCAGGGGAAAGGAGCGGATCAGGGGGTTTGCTTCAGACTGTTATAAAGGTGGGGCCATCATTTGCAAAACTGAGATCCAGCTTCTGATTTTGACCTTTCCACAAATTGTGGGGAGTTCTGATGCATGCCCCATCTCTGAATGGCAGGCTATGAAATGTTTGCATGATAGAACTCCTCTCTTCTCTTTCTTGGGGAACTTATGTGTCCCTGCTAGGTACCAGTCTGTGTGGGAGAGAATCACGTTGGATATTTTCTCTCACTGGGCACACAATCCTCATGCTTCATGAAAGGAAGAGTGTCAGCCATTAAATAAAAGAGAAGGGAGGAAGAGGAGGAAAGGAGCAGGGAAGGAGAAGAATGGCTGGGGGGAAATAGGGAAATAGGTAAGGGGAGAGGAAAGGGAGATGGGGCAAAAAGGTCATTTGCAATAACTATTGCCAGCACCAGAGAATCCTCTTGATAAAAGAGACATACTCAGGAGGTCACCGCAGCCTGTCTCTTTAAATTGCTCATTACAATTTCACTAGACAAGCAATGCAGCAAGGTCTCTTTCTGTTTCTCTAACCTCTCCCTTCAATAACCGCTGAGCCTCCAAGATTGGATCCAGCTAATTTCCTTAAAGACATGCAAGCTGCTAACACTGGGAAATACAGATAGTCGGGTATAACAAATATGACCAAAATTAGATTAAAATAACATGCTGATAAACAAATTACTCACCAAAAATAAATATTGGATTAAGCACTGACGGGAGATGGGATCGTTATAATCACAGCGCCATCATGTGGTGCTGGGGTGAACCAGCTGGCTTGTGTCATGGGAGCGGGAGGACAAGAGGAGTGTTCAGAATTACCCAGTTAAACGCTACGGGCCCTAATAGGCAGCTGCCTAAACCTGTATCCTAGACAGATTTCTAGTTCCAGAGAGCTGGAAAAGGCCTACTAGATCACCTGGGTCCTCCCCAGTCAGTGGACAGCTGTTCCTTCCAGAATATTGGCTAGTGATATGTCTGAATTGGTAGTGATTCAGTTCCATCACGTCCCTTGGGAAACAATCCTCCACATCCATGCTAGCTCAGCAGCCCCTAGACAGTCCTGTAACAGGTAGACTGGCCCCATCAACACCACTGAGACAGCAGAATCTCACTTCACAGCGCCAGGTGCTGACCATAAAGCAGGAGTGCTGTAGAAAGACTTTGGCCACCAACTACGCTCACTCTCCCTGCGGCTCCCCACCTCTGTGTGAATTCCTCCTTTTTCTAAATGCTAATTTTGCTTTTAAGTTGAAGGCAGCTCTAGAGTGGCCCCATCACCCCCTTATTAAGATTTAGTATCTGAACCAGGAGGTGTTTCCTCGTTGCAATAACGTGACCTTTAAATCTAGGCAGCAAGGTTAATCCTGGAGCATTATTTGAGAATTCATCACTCTAGCTGGCGCGACTCAGACATGATTCCATTGCAGAATGCTCATTTCAGCACTGCTTCCAGGCCTACCATTTTTCACAAATGCATTTATTCCTAATGCTCATGAAAAGGAGAGAGAAGAGAGAGAGTAAAAGGGAGGGGGGAGAGAGGACAATACGCCATTGTGATTTATTGGAGAGGAGATTGTCTGCAATAGTCGAGCACTCTTTCTTAATCAAAGCTTTATTAAATCCTGGTAATAAAAATCTAAGTGTTTTTGGATGAGATAAAGGCAGAAAAGGGTAACGTGTTCCTTTCAGGCTAGGACTACGTGCAAGGTGACCCACGCTAAAAGTCCCTTCCCTCCCCCAAACAGACACTGCCAGTGTTAGATACTCCCTGCCATAGCTTAGCTGTACCATGGCAATCTCTAAGTACCAGGGCAAGCTTTACAATCTGCAGGGCTTCAAGCACAAGTGGAAACCTGAGATGCTAGAAGGGGGAGAAGAAGGTAAAAGTGGCTAACTCATTATGACACCAAAGTCTGCAGGATTCTTCTCAGCTCTTCCCCGAAAAATCTGAACAAGTGACCCACCCGGTCACTCCACGTAAGCAATTTGCTCCCTTATGTCGAGGTTATGATCTCCCACCTGCATCATCGTAGAGACACTAGAGGAAACATGGCAAGACATACAATAAATGCCACATATTATCCCCTCCCAGTTCTGAACACAGATTTCTTCCATCTATTGCCTTGCAGAGGTGTCTGTGGGGAGGGGATAAGCTGAGTTGGAGAAGAATGTGATCCTACAGGATGGGTCTATCCAGACGCACAGCACAGAAAGTTACACCAGCAAAAATACAAAGAGAAGGCGCTTACTTGATTTCAGCAAAGCTGCTAGAGCCTCAATGGCGGCCCTGGAGGAAGAAAAACAATGGAGAAATAGTGTCAATTTCTTCAATAATGTTTTTTAACCTTGGTCTTCATACTCTTTAGGTCAGATCCTCCGTTGGTATAAATTGGCAGAACATCACTCATATTGATGCAGTCGCACAGAGTGACAGCACCCGAGGATCAGACCCACTGCGTTTGATTCGGTTATCCCACAAGACCAAGGTTAGCCCCCTAGCCTCAACATTATGCTGATCTGTACTGACCATTCAAAACAAACAAACACCCACGTATCAAAAGAAATGAGACAAGTCTTCAGTCTTTGAGCTGCCTCCCTTGAGCCGTCAGTCTGCATCATGGGCTCAGAACAAATCCAGACCAGACACAGGGATATATTTCTGCCACCTGGGTCATCAGATACACGCACATCATCATGAGAAGCATCAGCTCCAGGGTTCTGGCCAAATTCCAACTCAAGACATTTCATTTTGCCAAACTAAGCATTCCCGCCCCGTAGCTTCAATTTAAAAAGAAAAACAGCTCTTCTCTTCGTCATCGTCAAGCACTAGTATTACAGGAGCACATAGAGGCTACAGCTGAGATCAGGACCCCATTGTGGCAGGCACTGTAAAAACCACCCCGCCCCAAAGCATTTACAGTCCAGATAGACAAGATGGGTGGATGTGAAGTGACTTGTCCAAGATCACACAGCTCATCAGTGGCAGAGGTGGGACTAGAACCCAGACCTTTTGTGTCCTAGAGGAGTGCCTTGTGCATTAGACAACACTGCCTCTCAATCCTTTTCCCAGCTAGAAATTGTGTAACTTTGCTGTGGCAGAACAACTGCCGCGTCTCGCCCAGAGACGGCTGTATTTCAGTGGGTGAGCCATCCCACTCTGCTCAGGATTCAGTAGGTAACGAATACCAAATTGTAACAAAATATACTTGTAAAATCAAAAACTTTGACAAAGGGCCTTTTACACTCTGACAGTGGCTGACGGCACTTGACATTGACCTTTATATCACAAGGCACCAGCAGTGAAACTGCTCAGATGTGTGTTCCTGCTCAGCTATATTAATACAGATGGAAGGGGAGACGGAGTTAGATGCTCCTGATCTTTCCCTTGAACTGTTTCCCTCTCCTTAGGAAAATGATGAAACACACAAACAGCGCACTACACAAAGAGCTAAATGGGACGATGTCGTCAAACCAACCTCCCTGCAACTGCCCAAACCCACACGGGGAGCGCACGAAAACGTCCATCAGTTCTCTCATCTCCCCACTTCTTTGCCCTGTCTCTGCCCTTCCATCGTTACGGAAGCTCCCAGCTGCTGGCCCTTGATAGCTCAACAATTGGGGGGGGAAGAACATGTAATTTTACCTAAGAGCGTCACTGATAGGAGAGCAACCACATACTATCTTCATGATGAGAGACACCACAATGGATTAAACCTCTCTCCGAGTTTACCCTCCACTGGGAAGCCCAAATCCCACCCCCCTGTTGTCTTTCCCCTGTCCTGATTGCTATGTCTCCTTCCTAGCAATGGCTTTGCCTTGACTTTGCTAACACTCACCCTTACCAATGTGCACTGGCTCCTACTCACAGGGAAATACCATCAGGTGTGTTCCAGAGGCAGTTGTTGGGCTGACAATGCTTTGGAAGAAGGGAGAAAGGGAACGGCTAGGGAGTCTCATAAGGGTTTCGAACTAGATGTGCTTTAGTGCACAGATGAGCTGTACAAGGAGTTTGAACAAGTCACCGACTCAGCAGGCTGCCCGGCCAAAGTAGGTCACTGGGTCTGGCTTTAAAAGGGAGCGGGATCAATTGGTGTCCACTGTGAAAGCCACGCCAAGGGCAATCCAACGCTTCAGTGTGTCACTCGTTCATATTGTGATGGCGGGGGCTATGTACACCACTGCTCTCAACTGGATGGAATCAGAGCTGTGTCTCTGTGTGGCATACGCCCCAAACAGCTAGCGGCAGAAGAGATTCTCCTAGATGGACCTGTGCTTTTTGGAGCAGGAGGATTAGAGTTCCAGCCCCACTGTTGCTGTGAAGTTCCGAGTGCCCATAGCACATTGGATAATGACATCTATAAGGCCCTTCATGCCCACGGATTCATTACAACATAATCTCTTTATAAACAAATCCCCAAATAAATCATATTAACTTCCAGGCTGAGCCAATTATCATCTCGCAGCAGAAAATAAATATTTTATCGTCACCAGACTCCTATGTATCGTGTGTCCACTCAGCAGCTGAGAAGAGGAAAGCTTCCAGAGCCAACTCCTGCCAGCACCCGAGGTTCCAGGCCAACCTCCCTCGCAAACATACCTCTTTCAGAATTAATCTGTCACACACAAAGAACAAACTGTGCAAAAAAAAAAAAAAAAAGCAGCATTTCAGCAACTAACGTCTTGCCAATTAAAAGGCAGGAAAGTCATCGTCGCTTCTGCAGGAATGAGCCAACGGCCAGCCAGCCGATGGAAGGTGCTCAGTGTGACATGCAACCATTCTGTGCTAGTGGCATTTCACAACCATTCAGTGTGTTAGACTGCCACCTGCTGGAATGGGTTATACCGCAGTCACCGATTACCTAGGCTTTCCTCCAGGTTTTCAATTAGGGACCAAGGAAACAGCCTCCAAGCAAATGTCAACACAGCTCAAACCACCATCTAGAACTCAGATCCACATAGGGGTCATCTGATGGGGTTTGATATTATGTCTACACTGTGATGGGGCGTCTGCCCTACACTGGCCAGGAAGGGGTTAATAGAGCCCAAGGGAGGTTTCAGGAAAGGCAGCCAGTAGGAGAGGGGCTGTGAGGAGTGGCCAATATAAGAAGAGCTGCAGGACAGAACAGGGTCAGTCAGGTCCTGGAGCTTGAGCAGGGAACACCCTCTCTCTAGCAGGCTGAGAGACCTGCAGCACCTTGGACAGAGCTACTGCTGGCAGGGACCAGGGGAGCAAGAGGAGCCCCTGTCTGATTACTGAGTACTTGCAGGTCAAAGAAGGTGCTAGGACTATGAGGAAGGGGCCCAGAGAGACAGATCACCAGGGTTTGGAATTTCAGGTGCAGCAAGAGGCTGCAATCCACAGGGTCCCTGGGCAGTGACCAGGAGTAGTGTGTGGGTCCCCCTCCCTGCCCCTGGGGAAGTGGCAGGACAGTTCACTGCAGTTGACATTAGGGGAAGTTGTGGGACTAGGAGCTAAACCCCCTCGGAAGGGGGAAAACACGGAGAGTGAGACGGTCGGAGGGGCCAAGCCACAAAGAGGACGCTGCAGTTCCTGAGGCTGCAAAGGGCTGCAGGCAGACTGCAGAGACAGAGCGCCAGTGTGCAGACTGCGGACGTGGGTGTCAGCCTCAAGCTAATTCCCAGAGTGACCAGAAGGAGACACCGAACCAGCAGTGAGTGATGTGCACTGCAACATACATATATTGTGCATTGGACCATACATTTCCTGCGGGATGCCTGAACCAAATGCCAAAGCTCCGAATACCATGAGAAAGGCTGTGCCCCCAGTGTTTCTGGCTCAATCTGGCAGGCCCAAGAGGTGGGGGTAGCTCAGATAGGCATTGGATGCACTTACATACTTTTGGGGGGCTTATCTAAACCATAGAATAATAGGGCTGGAAGGGACCTCGTGGCAGGGCTAAGTAATATCTAGACCAACCCCGACATGTGTTTGTCTAACCCGCTCTTAAAAATCTTCAATGATGGAGATTCTACAACCTCCCTAGGTAATTTATTCCAGTGATTAACCACCCTGACAGCTAGGAAGTTTTTCCTAATGTCCGACCTAAACCTCCCTTGCTTCAGTTTAAGCCCATTGCTTCCTGTCCTGTCCTCAGAGGTTAAGAACAATTTTTCTCCCTCCTCCTTGTAACAACCTTTTATGTACTTGAAAGCTGTTATCATGTCCCCCCTCAGTCTTCTCATCTCCAGACTAAACAAACCCAGTTCTTCAGTCTTGCCTCAGAGGTCATGTTTTCTAGACCTTTAATCGTTTTTGTTGCTCTTCTCTGGACTTTCTCCAATTTGTCCACATCTTTTCTGAAATGTGGCACCCAGAACTGGACACAATACTGCAGTTGAGGCCTAATCAGTGCGGAGTAGAGCGGAAGAATTGCTGCTCATGTCTTACTTACAACACTCCTGCTAATACATCCCAAAATCATGTTTGCTCTTTTTTGCAACAGCTTTACACTGCTGACTCATATTTAGCTTGTGGTCCGCTATGACCCCCCGGATCCCTTTCCGCAGTACTCCTTCCTAGGCAGTCGCTTCCCATTGATTGTCCCAAATGAACCATCAAACGTGCACAAGGAACCTCCACAGATCTATGCCACTGCAATGCATGGAGAGCCAAACTCCCCTCTGCCATAGAGGCAGCAAGGAGACACTCAGCCTGCTTTCCTGGGCAGTAAATCCCCATCTAAACCCAGACATCTCTGCTCAGGCCTAGAGCCCAGCACCTCTGACTGATAGGAATCACTTCTCCAGACTATCACCTGTTTCTGGGAGGGCCTCTTATGCCAATGAAGTGCAACCAGCTGAGAGCAGGCCACAAACACCGTGTGCACCCTCCCTGCAAGAGACTGGCCCCTTCCCACCAGAAGACACCATCTGACCAGGCTCTTCATGGATGGTAAAAGAGAGCAGACAATACCGGGAGTTTTGACTAACACAGATTGTCAGGACTTCCCTCAGATATGGAGACTGTATCACCTACCTAAAACAGGCAATACCAAAATCTATCGCTCAGTGCTGGAGACCATGCAAACTGCCACGCAGCATCTGACCTCCCTTTTCCTAGTAGAGCTAATCAAGAACCTAGTGAATGCCCAGCTGGTCTGAAAGTTAGGGCCCTTCACCATATCTCAAGTTGGGCACCCCAAATCACTAGTCATTTTGACCACTGAGACCCATGTTTTTTTGCCTATGTGTCTCTCCTGTGGCAACTAATACCTCCCAGTATTGGTCACAGAAGTCAATTTTGGGACCTTTCTCTGAATCTAGGAAAGAATTGCTTCTGCACTGACCGGGGACACCTTTGTATTCAATAATCCCGGAAGAGTTCCCACCGCACAATCACCAGAATAAACATTTGTATGTAATATCGCTTCCCCTCCCTGTGTCTGTCCCATCTATTTAGAACGTTAGCTCATTTTTCAGGGCAGGGAATGTCTCTTACTACAAGTCTGTGCAATGCCTATCACACTCCTTTTAGCTAAGGTGCTTGTCTGGCTCCCCTCACAATAGCATCCCGTTCATTACAATCTTTTATGCATTTATCCCCCCAATACGCTGATGGGGCAGGGCAGTTCTACTTTCCCCATTTTAAACATAGGGAACTGCGGTGCAGAGACTAAGTGACTTGCCCAAGGCCATGGAGGAAGTCTGTGGCAAAGCATGGATTTGAAACTGGGTCTCCTGAGTCCCAGGCCAGCAGCCTAACCAGGCCTGAACTCAGCTGGTGCCTGTGTGTGTGACTGTAATTATACCTAAGTAGAATGAAACGTGCCAGTTTCAATTCTGAAAATACCACAGTCTATCAAAAGGATTTTAGAAAAAGATTCTGTGTTGTCATATAGCATATACTTTACAGGGTCCCATATTTTAAATCTAGGTACAACACAAGTGAAATGAAGAAAAGTCGTTTGGAAAATAAAGACATTGGACCAGATCTTCAGCTCAGATACATTGAAGTCAATGGAGCTACATTGATTTATGCTAGTGAAGGATCAGACCCAGTATTTCCCAGGAGGCTGTAAACCAGTAAAAGAGACAGAGAGTCTTTGAGCTGATGAGCTCTTTGAGCTGGTGAGCCTCCCCAGAATATAATCAATATCCAGGGCCATGAACAAATTCAACACCCAAACATTCTAAGGGGAAAGAAATAAACAGAACCTAAAGTCATAGAGGGGAGGGAGGGAGGGAAGGACATTCAGTGAGGGAGACAGTAAGTTGACCGATGCACTGACAGAACTTTAGCAAGTAAGACAACCAGTATTTGTACCACGTAGTCACCTAGTAACACCATATGGTAAACCAACAGCCTCATTTCTGGCATCAAAAGAAATAATGAGATGAATAACCTGGGACAAGGGAGATGGAGGGATAATGGAAAACAAACCGTGAATGAGAGAGAGAGAGAACAAAAAAAGACAGGACCAGGAGGGAAAGGCTACAAAGCTCAAGAAAGAAGAAGCCGTGAGCATATGCTACCCCAGAGAAGTTGATAGTGTGCCCAGCGCAAATCTTTACATTTTTCTCAGGAAAGAACAGATTAAAAAAATAAATAAAAAGCCCTACAGACCTGTCCAGATGTCTTCGACTGATTCTCTGCTCTTTGCAGCAATAAATCACTAAGATCATCTCCTGGAATTTCAAACACAAACCTCCCAAAGGGCGCTCATTTATACCTTTCAGTAAAAAAACGGATAAATAAGGTTGCCCTCTCTTAAAAGGCATAATAATAACAAATACTGCACTGTAATCAGAAAACAGAAAAAAATCCCCTCAATGGCTGAAGACACAGCCACTCTGAAGAATAAAGGGCTTTGAAGTGCTTCCAAATCAGCAGGTTGGATAACAGGGCATGAGCACAAACTAAAACAGATAGACAAATGCTTCTTGCAAATGCAGTGTGCAGGAACCATAAGCAGCAACAAAGAAAAATTGCACTGTTCTGTGCCAAATGAAAATTGGATTATCCAGTAAAACCGGACACTTCAGAGAACAAGTAATAAGAAAAGGAGTCTTCTGTCTAGGTCCCCCATGCAAATTCAGGCCACCTGATTGGCAACGACTGGGAGTTTCTGCAAAGATGCAGCCTGGTCTAGGGGAAGGAGCGAAGTGCTGGGAGCCTGAATTGCCTGAGTCTGTCACTGACTGACCGTGTGACTTTGGGCAAGATGTTGATTCATTTTGGACCTCAGTCCCTCTATCTTTAAAATAGAGAGAATTCATTTGTGCTGCACGTCCGCGCCAGGAAGTGCTATAGGCAAGGGGAAAATGCAACATAAACCCCTTTGAGTGTCTCCTGAGCACGCGTCCTGCACCTCACTCTGGGTGGAACTCCATGGCCTTCCCTTATACTGCTCTTCTGGGCTGCAGCCCCCTTGTTCACCAACCAGGTTAATGTCACAGGCCCAACTTGGTTCGGGATCTGTAAGGCCTTTCGCTTTGGCCACCTGTGACCAGCGAGATAGTTAAAGCGACTCAACAACAGCTTCTTCCAAACCAAGTGTGATGTATTCATTCAAAGGTGAGAGGCACGCAGAGGGACGGGTAAGAAATAAAGGTCTGCATGCATATTTCCCTCTACCCAAGCCTGAATCTTTCCTTGCAAACATTGGTACAGTTCAGGTAAGCCAGTTACCTCCATCTGGGCAGTGAGACAGAGTCCTCTGCTGCTGTTTTCTGCCTCTCTGTCTCCTTGCCAACCTGTCAGCTCTTGCTGACACTCCCTGGTCACCCTCTGACCATGCTCTACTCCCACCCGTTTAAACCCTGATAAGACTAAGCCATTCTCAGCCTGAGTGGATCCAGGTAGGGTATTCCCCAATAAACAGCTTTTTATCATTCCTGTTTGGCTCCTTGAACATCCCCTTTTGATCTAACTCCATAGCAAGTAACTCATCACAACCAAACGCAGAGACTCGCATACTATTCCCAAAGAATAATATAGCAATTTCCCAGTTTGTGACAGAAGGATTACAGAGATGTTTGTACAGTGCTTTGAAAATGAAAAGTGAAGCTATATGAAGGCTGGTTGATGGCTTGGGTGTGATAAATTGAAAGTTCATAGTCCAGTTCTAGTGGGGAGGTGCCCACATCTCAGAACCACCTTAAAACTGGCATGAGACAGCAGGGAAGCCAAAGACTGGATAGGCAGGGAACTACCCAAGAGATCTCTGCAAATCCAACTCCTACAGTTTCAATCACCCATTTGTCCACTTCTCTCATAGGAGTCTTTGCGATTTATTCATGCTTACACCTGAGACACCCTCCTCAAACTAGTGCATAAAGCTTCTACCCTTTGCTTTGTCAAATGCCTCTTCCAGACTCTCTTCTGCCATGATACCTAGAGAAAGTTGCACACGGACAAGGGCTACGTACAGAGCTCATAGGGATTCCTACGATTTATTGAAGGGAAATAGAGGTGGTTGGGAACCATGAGGCTCTGCACCTCACCGGCATACGGCATGATCTTATCACAGTCCCTCTCCTCTTCTCTCCCCTGCCTTTCCTGTTGCTCATTACACTCACTTGTTGCATTTTTGTCTTTGTGTATGTTGCAAGCTATCTGGTCAGGGACCGGCCCCGTCATGTGTGTTTGTACAGCACCAAGCACGAGGGTCCTGATCCTGATTAGGCCCTTTGCATGCCACCACAAACAACAATCTGGCTTGAAGCTATTTTCCAGAGCTGTGAAAGGAATAAACTACATTCAAGCTATACCATGTTGTCAGGATGTTTTGGTTTTTTTTTCAGCCCTGGGGACTCATGCTTCACTCTCAGGGTTTATACAGTCACCAGAACATCCTGCTAAAAATACAGTTTCACAGCTGACAACTAAGGGTCATTTAGATACATGGCGCTTAGATACAAGGGTCACTTAGACACAATGGTGACAGGTGCTTTATAAATCCTAACAGGAGGTAGATCTCTTCTGAGATATGTGCCTTGAATAATCATTTCCTTGGTGGCCCAGCAATACTGGGCATAAATGTGCAGGCACTTGCATAGAGATTTGGTTTAAAGATTTAAAAACATGTGATTCACAGATCCTGGAAATGTGGGTGGGCAAGGCCACAGCTGCTGTTGGCATTTTCATGGCAATGCTAGTCCAAAACTAGCACATAAACACCCATCATCATGTCCTCTTTAATTCCAGCCTTTTAAAGTAAGCATTAGCAGTTACGTTAAGCCAGAGCCTGCTTACAATTTTCAATAACCCCCTCAACATGGCACTCCAGCTGTTCTGCACAAATGTCGGTTTGGTGGAAAGCTGAAGACTAGCAAAGATGCCTTGAACATTAATTCTCTCCCTCATGCTACCCGCAAGCTCTTTGCTAACGTTTGCTTCAGTTCCAGCTACCAGGATTTTTTTTTTTTAAAGGGAGCCCTATATTTTTTTTTTTTTTTTTTAATCACATCTGTTATAGAACCCGTTTTCTGTGACTACCCATTGTGCTGAATGTAATTAGTGAGCAAAAGAGACCCTACATACAAGTAAGTGATACAGAAATTAAGCCCATTTTAAGAATAATATTTCTCTGCAGCTTTATGGGTTTCTATGGGTTTTAACAATCGGAGATAGCAGGATGAAGACAGAAGACAGATGGAACTCAAGCCCCTGCTCTTTAAATACCTCCAGAGGACACAGGGCCTGATTCTCCTCTCACATGCACCATGGTGAATTAAAGTCAATAGTGTTTTCTAAAAGATATACTCTGGCTTGAGCAGAAGTTATGGGCATGATGCAGAAGTCACGAAGCGAGGACCTGTGTCCTACGTTATGCAGGAGGTCAGACTAGATGATCCTAACTGTTCCTTCTGGCCTTAACACCTATGAACTACACCAGTGTAAAACAAGTGCTAGAGAAGAAAGAGGTCCAGAAAGTAGGGATTGAACTAATGTTCATTCTCTCTCATCCCCCATGCCTCCCAATATTGGGAGAATAAAGGGAAATGGCAAACTGTCATGGATAAATCCTGCATCTCACCTGCCCCTCACTGGGGTATTTTACGGTGCTGCTAGGAGCAGTGACTGTACAATGCATCAGTTGGGTTTGTTTTTTGCAGAAAAGAAGAATCACTGGGCTTTACAAAGGGCTGCTACAAAGAGTTCCAGCTAAAGCATCTCTCTCTGGGTATGTCTACGCTAGGTAATCATGAGTGATATCAGCCTGTTCAGGGTCACACAGGTGGAAAGGGAGGATTTGCTGCAAGCATCTGGCTACAAGCCTGGCCTGATGCTACTATGCTGTGTTCCACGATGATGCCTGCACAATTAATAACAGAGTGGTAGGGGAAAGTGTCCTATCATGGTGGAAGAAATAAGGCTGCCCTCCCAAGAAACCTTCTGCAAAGAATTGCAGAATACCTACATGAAAGCTTCCTGGAGATATGCATGGAGGATTCTCGAAGCATCCCTGGGCACATAAATAATATTTTCCAGGGTGAACCCAATGCTGAAGCACACCAAGCACGAGGAAGCACAGCCCCACTGCCACACACATGGCCACAATGCAGCAGACTGCAAATGTGCAGAGCGGTCACAACAGAGCATTATGATACCGCCCGGAGGCCAATGACGTCCATTTACCTTGCGCTCTGCCTACACTGATGCTCATTCCACCCACAGAATTCGACTTCAGCATTACGCCACTTGCAGAGGTGGTTTTATTAAGTCGAATTTTACCACGATTTAGGTCGGTGGAACTGACATGCCAGTGCAGACGCATACTTTATGTGGTTGACAGAAGCCGCATTCCGGCGACCTACATTGTCAGTGTAGACCAGGCCTCTATCTCTTTCATAGTCACATAATCCGACTACACCTGTATGCATGGTACAAAGCATGGGGGAATCAAGTGGTGTCTGAGCCACCCAGCCCCCAGAATACATCTCTCATCGGAGGAGTGGCTGATTATATTCTTTGCCCAGGAAATACATTTTCATTCATGTTCAAACAAAGCACTAGTGGCTTTTTTTCAGGGCAGCGTAGATGCAGCACCACTTCTGAAGACTAAAATCAGATCCCAGAAAGATATTTTCCATTCTTATCGACTCTCTCTCTGGGGTCAGGTATCACCAGTATGGCAGAGGCAGGCTGTGACAGCTTGTCACTCGCATCAAGACGAAAGGGCTGGAAGGATCACAATCAAATGGAATTCTTACCAGATTAATTACCTAGGGTGGCTACGGCATGACCGTGTGAGAACCCAATTTCCCCACCCAAAGGGCATCCATGGAGAGATTGAGAGAGAGGCATTGATGTTATCCCTGATAGACCTATTAAAGGAGGGGAATAGGAAGGCTCTTCTTAGGCTGGTTTGTTAACCTAGAATCAGAACCATCTGCAAATAAAGTCAATGCAGCACTTCGGCATACTGTGGCCCCAAATCATTCTCTGTGTAATTAAAATGTGTCAGTCCAAGGGGTTCAATCTGTCCCTTTCCCCCTGGAGACCCACCTTTCAATCCCGTTTGTCACCAGCGGAAATGAGTCTGGTGGTATCTTAGCCGAGTCCTTAGCTGATATTTGTTCACATCACATCAGTTTACTAGGACTGGCAGCCTGTGCTCAAGAGACCCCTCCGAGTGGCAGACACATGAAAAATGTTGTGCTGCACATCAAGTCTGAGGTGAATCAGCAAAGCGGTGGGGGTGAAGAGATCAGCCCTGTTCATGCCTGCATTATGCTTGCTCCCAACCCGTTCTCTGCCTCACGCTTTTATGAGGACTAAACCCACTCACAGGAACACAAGAAAAGAGGATAATTCATTTGCCAAGTAAAACCTGTATATTGTGCCACTGACTCAGATGAGGGCGTGTCTTAGTGACCTATGCCAAATCCCTGTAACCACAGGTTTAAATCCCAGCAGAGATGACACAGTCTTTCGAGGAGGACAAATTGATTTCCAGGCACTTGGGAGCCTTGCAGACTCGCCCATCAAAGACAAGATGCTCTCTGGGGACATTTACAGCCTGGCTCTTAAAACCAGTCACAAAGTTTTGCCTGCAACTAATTTCAAGTGCATAGTTTTGGGAATCCAGTTAATTGTGGGCAAAATGATGGCAGCTGGATGTCCAACTACATCTAGCTGTGCCAGCAAACAAGGCTTCTCAATGTCATTGTTTATGCATGTTGTTGTAGCTGTCTTGGTCTCCGGATATCAGAGAGACAATATAGGTGAGATAACATCTTTTATTAGACCAACTTCTCTGGGTGAGAGAGGCAAGCTTTCAAGCTTACACAGTGTTCTTCTTCAGGGCCGTGTCACAGTTAAATGCAAGGTGGAACAGATTGTTTTGCATAAGTAGTTAACACATATTTCAAGGGACCATTCAAGGTGAAGTGGGCCATTAACACCCCTCCAGTCATAGGGGGGAAAGGAAGGGAGGGAGGGGAAGGCAAAGGGGAAGGTGGGGGTGTAAGTGGGATACAGATTGTTGTAATAAGCCATACATCCAGTGTCTCTATTCAGTCCATGATTTTTAGTGTCTAGCAAAGTTATGAATTTAAGCTCCCAGGCATTAATGCCCCAGTAACAACTAAGTCGGAGAAACCAGACAATGACTACTCTTTCGAATGAACTCACACAGGAAAATGATAAAGGACAAAAACACCACATCACCTGTGGGTGAACACTTTTACAAAGATATCACTCTGGCCTGGTCTACACAGGCTGCAGATTTTGGCGGCAGTCGATGGGAGACAAGCAAGCCACATACAGTAACTTGCCTGATTCCTGTCCTCTTCCTAACGGCTACTGACCACGGCATCTCCACTGCGCTGCGCTTCTTGCCGGGATGGATTTACAGAGTCGACTTCTGGGTTTGATTGAGCGAGTCTTCACTGCCGTTCAATCAAACCCACAAAATCAATCCTGCACTGCCGGCAGTGTAGACATAGCCTCTCCTCTATCTCTGACCTATCAGTCCTCCTCCTCAAAGGAAACCTGCCCCACACTTTCAAAAGATGGGTCTGGGAGCTTAAATTCTTTACTCTGCTAGATCCACTATGACCCCCAGATCCCTTTCCACTGTACTTCTCCCTAGGCAGTCATTTCCTATTTGGTATGCGTGCAACTGATAATCCCTTCCTAAGTAGAGTACTTTGCATTTGTCCTTATTGAATTTCATTCTATTTACTTCATACTGTTTCTCTATTATGCAGAGTTATTTGCGAGCACAAAACAGGAGGCAAGTTTCAAAGTAGATAGGGCCCATAGCCAAAGTTCTCCTGCTCCTATAGTGTTACTCATTGGCTATCACCTTCCATCCCAGAGATGGCAGCATTTCCATGGCACTGTAGGTTGATAAAGTACTTCAGGATGCTTTAAAGATGTAAAATATTATTAATTGAAATAGCATCCTTTACAGGGTGTAACAAGGCTGCAGGGATGAATGGGAGATGTGGTTTTCATTTCGGTCAGACCTGCAATATCTGTTTAAACAGAATTAAAAAAAAAAAGTTTTAAAAAGATCTGTAAAAATGAACAGATATGGAAAGAATTAGATATGTGAAAATGCAAGACTGAGGATAGAGGAGCTATACAGCACTGGGCCCTCTGCTCCTGGAAATGGGGTTAACCTGTGTAAACCTTTCTTTCAAGACACTCTGGCTGTCTCAAAAAGAAAGGAAGAGGAGACTGATTGATACTGGAACTGGAGGGGGAAAATGTTTATTCCTTTTAATCTAATGGAACCATGACAAAAATGTTGCCATTTTACTAGTCTCAGATGCATCAGATTAACAGTTCGTACAGCACTTCACTTTCCCCTCTGGTTCTGTTCAGATGAAGCCCATCTATAAAGTCCAGCCAAAGGAGAGCATTCAAGATAATGATTTAAAGAGGAGAACTAGCTTGCAGGCCTTTGCAGAACACACCACTGCAGCTGTGGGTCACATGCAAGCATGGCTAATACAAAGCATGTCTACACTGCAATTAAAAACCTGCGGCTGGCCCGGGCCAGCTGACTCTGCTATGGGGCTCGGGCAAGGGGGCTGTTTAATTGCAGTGCAGGCATTCGGGCTTGGGCTGCAGCCTGAGCTCGGGGACCTTCCCCTCTCAAAATCTTAGAGCCTGGGCTCCAGCCTGAGCTCCGTGGGCCCAAGTCAGCTGGCACTGTGCAGTGTAGACATACTCAGAGTCGCTTTCCCTCTTCTGCATGAAGAAATGGGAGTTTGCTTGTGGTAAACAAGTGGTAATTCCATGTGTCGCAATCCATGTCCGCACACCTCAGCCCTGAATTTCTGAGTGGGCGCTGGGCTCCAATTGTGCAGGGCTGATGGGTGTATGAGGGCCACAGTTTGACTCTGTAAAAGCCTCCAACTCACTATTTAACAGCAAGTGGGGCACACATGTTGGCTGCAGCTGGTAACGATGCAGGAAGCGTCATTATGACCAGTGCGCACACGTTTGCATTAGGGAACAAATGGAAAGATTAGTAATAATGCATCTGTGCATGTCAAAACATTGCACAAAAGGAGGCAAGTAATACTGTCCCCATTTTACAGGGGAATTGTGCAGTTTATTCATGTTATCTTGATATAGATGTGGGCTGGCATTAGAGTGGTTGGGAAGTTTTCATTTATATGAAATTTCAACCAAAACAGGGATGATGCTAGAGAAAGGTGGAGTATTTCTATTTTACAGATGCATTTTGGGCACCTTGGGCCAAATTTTCAAAGATATATAGGTACCAAAAAATGCAGATAGGTGCCTAGAGGGATTTTCAAAAGCACCTAAATTCTATAGAATTCAATGGGCGTTAAGCACCTAACCTAATTAGGCACTTTTGAAAAACTCCCTAGGCACTGATCTGCATCTTCAGGCATCTAAAAACCTTTACAAATCTGGCCCTGGTCTGGAAAATTCAGTCTTCACTGTTCCAATCACCTGCAATCAATGCCAATAGCCAGTTTGTGTGTACACTTTCCAAACTTTGTACTGGGGTGGGAGGAAATTGTATTTCTGCACAACATATGCATATATGACATGCACCATGAACATACTACACTTGAGTGCTTGTCACAGTTGGGATAAACAGATGCTGCTACCACATAGCAAGGAGGAAACGTTATACCGTATCTGTGAATTTCAACAAGAGTGCAGCACAAAACGTGCAATCTTGCCATTCAGCACACTCTAACATCTCAATCTCAGTCCTGCTGGAGGGGTGGCAATGACAGAGTGATGCCTCCCCGAGCCCTGATGGTGTTGTGCATAATACGCATGTGTTAAAAGGGTCCGAGCAGTTCCACAGCCCCTGCAGCAATTGTCTACACATCAAACCTGCAAGCTGGGTTAGAAGAAGCAGAGAGCCCTCTGGGGACAAGCGATGAAGTTCAAACCAAATTGGATAACTTCCCATTGCTGTTGCAAATGAGGACTTATCGTTCGAGAATCGGCCTGTGCTGGGAAGTCGAATTACCAGCACAAGTGGCTAGTACTGGTAGGAACACCCTCCACATACACAGCGCAAACCTCAGCTGGGAAATGCAGGAAGCCATTACTCCCTCCAGAAGACAGCAGGAGTAGAACTACACGTAGCCAGTTTTCAAAATAGCTTGGTCATCATCAGCATGAGATAGTGTGCCTGAAAGTGTTGGCACATATCCAGCTAACGCAAGGTCAGCAAGGCACATGACACTAGATTTTTAAAGGTATTCAGACACCTAAAGATGCAGATAGGTGTCTAGTGGGATTTTCAAATGACTCAGGGGCCTAATTACTTTGAAAAATCTGGTCTACAGTGACTCAACAAGAGGGAGGCTCTCTTTTGGCTCACGTGGTAAAACGATGCCTATGTTCTATAGAAGGGTCTCAGACAGCATCATGCACAATGCATTAACAGCTGTTCTGGCCACCAGCCAGGGAATCAATTCTGGCTGCAAGGCAGAGAAGTGGAGAGACAGCCACGTCACAGGCATGGGAGGAAACAAGTCTCCAATGTAAACCAGAGTCTGGTTTTTATTTCTCTTGGCGATTGAATCTACCTGCTCATTTCTCCATGCACCTTGCTGAAAGTTGGCTCTTCAAAGCGTCAGTGCAGAGCATGAACATGAAGGAAATATTGTCGCATCTTCAAAGCATAGGCCGTATCTTAATAGATAGTCAGCCCCAAAGGCACCTCCCCTTTTGTCCTGGCCCCTCTCCTCCCATTTGAAACATATAACATCCCTTTGGCATCAACAACAATTGCTTATATGGGAAATGGAATGTTAGGAAAGTATTGAAACGCCTTTCAAAGCAATTTAGCAGGTGGGGGGAAAATGAGAAGCCGCCCCCCTCCCTGTAATCAGTTCTCTGCAGAGCACTGTCGAGTGATCCACTGTTGAGTTTGGGATCTATTGGATGTGAAGTCTAGGGAAGAAGCTTTAAATACTAAGTGCAGTGGGCAATGGAACAGAGACCCCAAAAGATGCACCCTCACTTCAGAGAATGAAGAATGTGTCCGCTAAGATGCCAGTGCGGGTGATGTAAGCAGGAGTCCTGCACAGACAAATCTGGCATGTCTCTAGCATCACAATGGCACATTAGTTCCTTGGTCAGAGAGAAGAGTGCTTCCTATTAACTCACCAAACCACTTCCTGAATTAATCAAAAAGAGCCAAATTTATCTCAGTTATGCCAGTACAACCCTCTGCGAATCAGCTGTCTGGTCAGGTCTCAACAGCTATGTAGCACCAGGCCTGATCAGTACAGTACTTGGATGGGAGACTTAGAAGGAAAATTATTAATAACCCAGAACTCAGCAAATATCAGGCCAAACTCTCATCTCTGTTACACTGGCCATTCTGTTACAGTTGCCACTTGAGATTAGTGGGGTTACAGTAACATAACTGAAGGGACAGTTTTTACCAGTATTTGTAGAAACCTATGTTATAACTTATTAATTGTATATTATTATTTTTCTTGGAGAGCTCCCAACCAACCCAGCCAGACTCTACTTAGTATGTGAGAACAAGCTACATCACAGCCCAGGGTGGCAGGGTCCAGCTGCAGATATAAAAATTAACTGGTAGAGCTGGAAGGAGCTGAGTCAAAAATATGAGCGTTACCAGGCTGGTCCAACCACGTGCTCTTGTTTTTCTGCACAGGAAGATTTGGAAAGCCGTGAAAGTTGGCATGAGTGCAAACACGCAAGCAAGATTTCAAACAAACAAACACACTCACGACAACAGACCTCCGCTCCCAACAAGATCTGGGAGTTGAACCAAGCTGGCACTGCCCCGTTATTGCAATGTAGGTCATGAGGCTCGCGCAAAGTCCAAACAACATTGTTCTGTTTAACAGGAGGGGAAAGAAACGTGTTCAGTAAATAAGCCAAAGTCATCTGATTTGTTGTTTATCTTCCTACGTGGGCCAGCTATTGCTGCAGCCCGGCTGCAAAGCCCAATCTCTGAGCCATGACAGGTTCAAGATTTACACTTCAGGGGGCTCCACTGCCAAAGCTGCTGCCTCTGCCATATTTGGAGTCAGTGAAGAACTGGTCTCTCTCACCAGCCACTTCCTCAAGTTTTCAGCTTCTCCTCCATCTGCTCCAACCCACTCCTCTGAACACAGCCCGGGGCTGCACAGCTGCAGGGTTATTTACAGGTTTTGTTCTCATCGCTGCCATCACGAGTGTTGCCCTGCAGATAATGCTGCTAGGAAGAGCACGGACAGCATTATTGAGCCATGGACCCCTATGGAGTCTGCAGCGGTATCAAAAAACCCTCCTCCTTACCTGCCTCACCACATTTCAGGTTTGCTTGGGGTTGAACATTACCGTGTTTAAGCTGCTCTTTAATTCAATGCTCCCTCCCCATCCCCACCATCATCAGACTAACTGGGCAAACAATGCTCGGAGCCTCAGGTCAACCAGCAAGCCCTGAAGACTCTGCTTCAATCCCACCCGCCAGAAGTGATCCATGCATAGTTGTTAGTCCACTATATACATGAAACCAAAGAGCATACCTACACCAGAGAAATGTTCTCATAAGTTCCCACCATTGCTAACGCTAGTTTAGCTCCACCAGTGCCAACATTAGGATTCCTAGTGTAAAAGGGCTGCTGAGGACTTTGACAGTGTCAGATAACTCTGCTCAGAACAGGTTTAATCGATGCAGTATGTGCAACTGGTGATGTAGCTAAAGCCCTGGTTACACTTGCTCTGCCAGGCACAGCTGAACAGACATTATCAGCACTGGGAAATTCTTTAGAAACAGTTCCTGGTGTAAAAAGGATTTGCCTTAATTGAATAGTTGTGTGATCTTATTGTTATGACCACTGTATTTCCTCTGGCCCTCCTTTCCCTATTGCTTGTTGATACCTTCAGCTGTATTAGGACCACAAGCTCTTTGTGGCAGGGACTATGCTTCCTTTGCTGACTGAAGGACTTGGCACACTTTGGTGCCATGCAAATAAAAATCCAAAATAAGTACAGTCAATGCCCTTACCCCAGGAGCAGATTACCAGATCAACAGGGATGTCTGACACCCAAGTGTGTGGTCTGAGTTTTATCAGCTCACTCTTCTCCCCGTTATCAGGAAATACAGCTCAGCACTCTCCAAGGGGGATTTTTCTTTTGTCTCATTGACACATGGGAATGGGGCCAAGCAAACAGGCACGGTGAGTGCTTGAGACGAGAACTCAGATAGGGTTCACACAGAAACTTCCTCCATCCAGCCATAGCTCCCTGGGGAGGGGGTGGGAGTTCAGTTAGATCATAAACAACACAGAGGGTTGCGGGCCTATGGTTTCCTCTGGTGTAAGTTTTGCAGCAGCTATAGATTTCAGATGCCAAGTCTGGCTCTCTCTATCTGCTCAGATGTCCCCCGTGCATCACCATAGTAGCTGAGAGCCACAAACGTTAATGGATTTTCCTCACTGCACGCCTGTGAGGCAGGAAGTGTCATTACCCCATATGTAAAAAGAAGAACTGACGCACAGAGAGATTATGGGTCCAATTTTCAAAAAAGCTCAACACATCAGATGCTGGGGGCTCTTTTGAAAATCATGCCCTTATTTTGGTACCAAAATGGGCTCAAAGATAGTTGGGAAACAAGGCCCCATTTGTGTGCACTGAGCCCCTGGCTCCACTTCAATTGTCTAAATTATCCTAAAGCTCTTTGATCCTTTGACTGTTAAGTGCCTCCTAATCCATTTCCCTCTGATATTTAGTATTTTACCCTATTGCTTATGTATTATTTAACTCTGGGAAGCACTCCGGTACTCAGCTAGTATGAAAGATCCTACATGAAATCAAGTTGTATATCTAGTTAGGACTGGGCAAATAATGTTTCCGGTGTGATTGGAAATATGTCTCACAAAGACATCATGCAAGGTCAGCTGTGAATTACAAGAGCTATAGCCATTGGGTGTGAAAGTCAAGACACAGGGAATAGCAAGACCTTGCCCTGATGCCATCTTTTCAAACATAACCCAATAGACCAGCAAAGAGAATGATATAATGGGAAAGCAAAGAAAGCCCTTGACTAGGAAGCATCAGTTTTTTCTAACCCCAACCTTTGCATTGCTGAAATAGAAATGAAATGGCCATTGATCTATGTGAGCTCAATCAACAATGAGTTTATCTCCTCTGGGATAGTATTATTGATTAAGTGAGTCAATCAATACTTGTTCTTTCCCATCAATTTTTTATAGAAATTAAGTTAAATGTGGAAGTGGATTTCTATCTGTTTGTCAAATATTGTATACAGTAGTTTTAGAGAGCTGTTTAACTGTGCTAATTGCATAACGCTAGCAACTACCAATAGATGGCACCAGGTTTTCTGTAAGCATTTATTTGCTCCTGCCATCTGGAACAACTTTCCTGTGCAGTATTTCTCTCAGCCTCATTGACTCTCCATCTATTTTCAAATCTCATCAGAAAGAATCTCTTTTCTCCCTTGCCTCTGCCTCTTAATTTTTCAATTTCTCTCTCCTTCTGTTATTAACAGTATACGGCCAATAACAGATAATTCTGCAGTGTAACTATATTTGCAAAGCATTTCTATTTCTGAGCTACCACTGATATGAAATAAGATTTTATTGCTTATTATTAAGGCAGGTTATTCAGGGAAGCGATATAGAACATACAAGGAAAACCTAGGATGAGAAACTGCATAAACAAAGACTCCTCCAACTCAGACCTTATTTGTCCTATTACAATGGCTCATTGCATTACATTCAAAATGCGGTGTTTTACTTACTTATCCCAATGATGTATTCATCTCTGTTTCATGTCATCTGAGATATTAACCAAAATGAATAGCCACTTGGTATAAAGGACAGTCTTGAATGGACTGTTTTTCCCCCTAATGTTGACATCCCCCATCCCCCTCCATCAAATCAATATTTATCAGTTTATTTAGTAGGATGTTCTAGGCTAAATCCCATGTAGATCAGATCTGGAAAGAAAGCATGTAATTCTGCCAGTGACATAGCCCAGGAGACATATTTCAGCCCCTCCTCTGAGTTTTCAACAGGGATCAAGTAGCCAAATAGCAACTTCCAAATAAGTGGGCATTAACCAATGATTAATTCTGACCACATTCCAGTAGAATTATGTGTTATCCTCTAATTAAATACCCAAACAGCTCAACGTGATTAACAAGAAATCAGAGACTAACAAGAGGAATTAAGGATGATTCGCCTCTGAACTCCTATCAAAAATTGTTGCCAGATAAAACACATGCATAAAACTGTCTGCTGGCTATTCCTCACAACACACCAGTCATGGCAGCCGCTATATCAAGTTGCCGAGGAACTAATCAGCATCTCAGTGTGCTGAGTTCATTTCTCGTGCTAAAAAGATATTGGCCGGCAGTGGCCAGAGACAGGGGGCAGATATGTGGGTTCCAACTTCTGTTCAGCCAGAGCACTGAAATTTCACAACAACTGGGAAATGGAATGTGCCGCAAATGTACACAATAGCCAGCCAGTGATAGAACATAGCTTCTACGATTAGCCCAGTTAAAGGATGGGGAGGTCAAACTGCCCTCAGTAGGTCAGGTACCAGAACTCCTTCTCCAGTGGTTGGGTGACTTTCATGTACCTTTCTGCTAGTCATAACACAAGCTTTGCCCCAGAGCCCTGGAATAATTCCAATACTGTAGTCGACCCTCTCTGCTCTACCTGAATGATCCTACATCTCCTCTCCTTATATCCAAAGTGGACATTGATCTGATGCCATTATGATATCCCCTTTCCTTATTAAAGTAGGTACCTGATCCCTTTTTAACCAGGTCATCCTTCAGGAGAACTCAACATCTCAGTTTTATCTTGCCTTAAGAAATGTGCTCTGAGAAGGGATCAGGGAGGATACTTAGAGCAGAAGAGGGGAAAACGAAAGTCATTATGTTGTGTGCAAGCAAAATACCTCTTATAGAAAAGTACTGTTCTGTGTCTATTCCAAGACCATTGTCAAGTTGCCATCAGCGTTTGCACTTCCATGTCTCAGCACTTCATGAATTTTGCTTCCCACTGTATTATTCATGGATAGCCAGGCACACACGGATGATCACTGAACGCAGACCCAAAGGAGTGCAATGAAGGCATTTGGTTTGTGTTTCTAAATTCCGTTCAGCTTGACATTTCTTAGATTTCAAGACCAGAAAGGACCTTTGTGATGACCTAGTCTGACCTCCTGTATAATACAAGCCGCAGAAGTTCCCAAGAATAAGTCCTAGAGCATAGAAAAACATTCAATCTTCATTTAAAGTTGTCAGTGATGGAGAACTCACCACAACCCTTAATAAATTGTTCCAATGGTCAATTACGCTCACTGTTAAAAATGTACACTTTCCTTCCAGTCTGAATTTGTGTAGCTTCAACTTCCAGCCATTGGATCATCTTATGCCTTTCTCTGGTAGACCGAAGAGCCCATTATTAAATTATTTGTTCCTGGATACTTATAGACTGTAATCAAGTAACCCCTTAACATGCCCTTTGTTAGGATAAATAGACTGAGCTCTTTGAGTCTATCACCATATGGCAGGTTATCTAATCCTTCAGTCATTCTTGTGGCTCTTCTCTGAGCCCCCTCCAGTTTATCAACATCCTTTTTGAATTGTGGGCCCCACAGCTGGACACGGTATTCCAGCAGCAGTCTCACCAGCGCAAAATATAGAGGTAAAATAAACTTAAGTAGGAGTAGAGAGAATTCCCTGTTTATGCATCCCAGGATCACACTCACTCATTTGGTCACAGTATCACATTGGGAGCTCATGTTCAGCTGATTAACCACCACGACCCCCAAATTTTTCATGACCCTTCCCCCCCCCCCGCCCCCCCCAACCCAATCATTTTCAGAGTCACTGATTTCCAGCATGGAGTCCCCCATCCTGTAAGTACGGCCTATATTCTTTGTTCTCAGATGCATACATTTACATTTACCCTGTTAAAAAGCATAGTTTGCTTGCACCCAGTTCACCAAGGAGGGCGTCATAGGGGTTACATTTTCATGCCTCTGTGAGTCAGCAACCATGAGGGCTGGAAACTCATTAAAAAAAAAAAACCAACATAAGCTGAGATTCTCTGAAACACGTTTCCAGGAGCTGGGGCTTTAAGATAAACAGTAAATATCAAAAGACATGATAAAAAACACAAGAGCTGGCAAGCATAGCAATGGGCAAATACCACTCAAAGAATTTTTGTAAGTCAAATTTTCAGCTGAATTAGCTTTGGCCACTGTAACAGTGCTGGCTGCCACACAAGTGTCCCCTTGTGGCCCGGATACCTCTGGTGTACCCTGCCCCATTTTCCCCCCTTTAACAAACTCCACCCTGTCTCTTTCAGTCTCACCTCATATGAGTCTGAGCTATTAAATCAACAAAGCTCTCCAAACAAACAAAGCACTCTTGTACCCAGGTTTAAGGCGAGCACAGCCCTCCTTGACAAGTTGTCCCTTCTTCCGGGACCACTGAAGGAGAACATTGCCTGCCATTCACTCTATAGTTTCTTCCGTGCAGAAGACCCCTCCTTGCAGCTTTCTGCTGCCTGCTATCCTGGGATCATCTAATTCAACTCTGGCCTGGCCCATCTTGTAATCAGGTAATCTCCAGCCCACAGGCCAGCTTCCAGCCACGTTCCTGTCCCTTTTCTGTACATTTTCCACAAATATTTAAGCAATCATGATTTACTGGAATCTTTGCAGACAGCAAATTTCAAAGTCACTTGCATGAATAGTCACAGAAACAGGGTTTTAAATTCACATGCACTTCCAACATGAATGCTCGCGCTAGTGCACTCATCCAATCAGGGAACTGAAATACCACCATGTGACTTATCTCACCAATCACAACTAACCAATACAGTGCAAAACAGTGACAAGATTGTAACGTGTGGTTGCTCACAGAGAATTGGTTGCTATTGATCCACTGAGTTAAACACATATTCAAGAAGAATATCATTGAATCATTTTTAATAAATCTGAAGAAATGGCAACCTGCTCACAGATATTTGGAGAACAACAAAGGAGGCTAAACTAATTGATGAATCACTTCGGTCCATTTGGCATCATCTTTTACCATTTGCTAGGACACTGGTCTTTCCAACATGGAAGAAGCCTATAGAATTTTACAGAAGATGAAAACCACTCTATAGGGTTTAAAAAAGAAATCCTATAAAATTTAACAGAGAATTCTTTCAGCCAGAGAACTCTACAGGATAGGTAAGAGAGTCTATTGACAAGGTTTCAGTCTCACTTAAATTCTATACAGCCTTACCAAAGTTCTATAGAACCCAGTGGGTTTCATCGTTATTGAATTCTATAAGACTTTTTCATAAAGTTTTGCCATTTCTTTCAAATATGGCTACTTTTGGGTAGAGCCACACAATCAGGGCATAGCCATGTCAGGACCTTACACCTCTAATTGAGACCAAGAACGTCCGTGAATTACAGTCTAAAGGGGAATCAAAGCCATTTGGCATATACCCCAGTCAAGGTCAGTTGGGGCATGGAAGAGTCTGTGTCTAAATAGTCCAGGGCTTTGCCACTGTGAAAAATAAATAGCACTATGTATCTTGTTTCAACATCTTTACTGGCTGAATAAATAGCTCTGATCCTGGTGATCTACAGGCTCTTAAAATGACTTTAGTGCTTCTACTGCCTGGGCCAGTAGAATCAGAGTACATCCATGAGAGAGGAGATGGTAACTGGAGTGGGTATATTTTCCATTATGCAGTCCTGGCAGCTGATCACGGAGCAAAGGTAACATCAGCCCCCCGGGGATGCCAGCTGTTCCTTCCTCCCAGCAGGTCAAATCCTGGTGGCATGTAGCTATAAAACTGAGGGAAAATGTCAAGGGCAGGGAAAAGGGGAGGATCAGAGGCTTGTTTGGAATGACACAGTGAGCAAAACCTCTCCGGCTAGCCCAGGCCACCCCCTTTGTCTCTCTTCAGGGTCTGAACTGGAACTGGAAAGAAAAACCAAACCAAAAGGAAACCTATGCTTTCTTGCCCAACTAGTTCTACCACAGCGAGCTATTCTCCTTCTGCCGCTCTAGACATTTCTAACTAGAGCTGATCAGAAAATAGAAGATTTTCACACTCCCCCCCCCAATTTTCTGATTACATTTAAAGATGCCTGAGATTTTCAGACCATCCCTGTCCCAGAAGTCCCTTAGAGCTGAGCGGAGAGGGACTTTCCAACCCTTGTTGCACTCTGGAGTTCAAGTCTTCGATTCTAAATCCACCCCAGTAGTCTCTAAGAGCACTGCCCCCTGCCCAATAAATCAAGTCTCGGCTTCTCTCTGTGGAACCGAGTGAGAGCAATGCCTTCAAATGCTCTGAAAACAAGCGCAGCCTCTCTCTCTTCTGAACAAGGAGAAAATAAAGCCTGGGGATAGACTGTGAACAAACATACTATTTAAACCAGAACAGGCTTACGCTGAAGTTAGTAGCATTTCCTCTGGTGAAGAGCAAGCTGTCTACAGTGCAGTCGTGGAGATGCTCAGCCACTCCTAGCCAGGGGCGTGCGCAAGGGGAGGGACAAGCAGGGGCACAACTCCCCTCCGCCTCCATTGACCTTGGCACAGAACTCTTCCAGGGCCACCGGGGGAGAGTTAGCTCCACGCCCCGAGGCCGTGGAAGGGAGGAGAGTCGGCCAAATTTTTCCTAATATCCAACCTAGACCTTCCCCCACTGCAACTTGAGACCATTGCTCCTTGTTCTGTCATCTGCCACCATTGAGAACAGCCTAGCTCCATCCTCCCTGGAACCCCCATTTCAGGTAGTTGAAGGCCACTATCAAATCCCCCCTCACTCTTCTCTTCTGCAGACTAAACAAGCCTCATTCCCTCAGCCTCTCCTCCTAAGTCATATGCTCCAGCCCCCTAATCATTTTTGCTGCCCTCTGCGGGACTCTCTCCAATTTGTGCACATCCTTTAGGTAGGAGGTAGCCCAAAACTGGACACAATACTCCAAATGCGGCCTCACCAATGCCGAATAGAGGGGAATAATCTCTTCCCTCGTTCTGCTGGCACTGCTCCTAGCCATGCAGCCCAATATGACATTAGCCTTCTTGGCAACCAGGGCACACTGTTAACTCAAATCCAGCTTCTTGTTCACTGTAACCCCCAGGTCCTTTTCTGCAGAACTGCTGCTTAGCCAGTCAGTCCCCGGTCTGTAGCTGTGTATGGGATTCTTCTGTCCATAGTGCAGGACTCCGCACTTGTCCTTGTTGAACCTCATCAGATTTCTTTTGGCCCAATCCTACTATTTGTCTAGGTCCCTCTGTATCTTATCCTTACCCTCCAGTGTATCTACCACTCCCCCCCATAGCTAGTGCCCAGCTTGTATCAAACATACCTGCCAACCGCAGGGCCAACAACATCACCCACAGAAGAGCCACCGTCTCCCACTAGTATCACAGACTCCTGCCTGCCTCTCTATCTTCCATGACCTCTGCTGAGACAATTGAGAGTGAGGGTATTCTGGGTGTGTTCAACAAGCAAGTATTTGAGCATGCAGCTGGCTGTGTGAGTTGTGTATACCGGGCACTACGTGAGCAAGCTCATGGCTGTGTGAGTGTGAGTGTAGGGCACTGCACAGATATGCACACAGGCCTGCATTCTCTCTATTGTTTGTAGCAGGCTGGGCTGGTGCAAAGTCATTGGTGTGCGTTATCCTCACCCATGTGCTTCTTCCCCATTACAGGCATACCAGCCCCATAAATCTTGCCCTGTGAACTGGCTGGTGACAGGGCCAGAGCAGACAGCTGCATGGCTAATTTTAGTTGCAAACTGGAGAAGCAGGACAGGTTTAGTCTCTATAAAAAAAAGTCACTTTGAAACCACATTTGCTATGTGCTTAAAAATAGACCCAGACATTAAGATTTCATTGGGGGTGACAGGTAAAAGCCCCACATTGGGCCAATCACAACTCCCCATCTGAAAAGGGCTGGGCAACAATCTGCCTTAAGTCAGTCACTGCATCTCTTGGGTCAAGTGGTGGCAGAAGGCTGCTGCAGAATGACACAAGAGGCTTGTTACCACCAGTTGCTGAGAGGGGCTGTCTGCACTTTGCTCCTACCTCCTCACCAGACTGGGGAGTGAGTGATGGATGTTGGGACCTGAACTCCATTCCCCAGCATGCCAGTGTGACACACTGGGAATCCCCGGGGCCCAGTAACAATAGCATCATTGTGCAATTCACTGAAATGTTCATTTTCACATTGGAAGGGAAGTTTTGGAGCAGTTCTGATTTCATTTTCTTTACAGGTGGCACCAAATTCTTGGTGCCAGACATCCCTAGAACTTTAGACATGTTTGGCTCCAGGTCTGGCCCTAACCTGTGCACCTCTGTTCCAGCTCGGATCTAAACCCATTCATCCAGCCCTATATTTGGCATATTAACTACACTCAGACAGACCCAAATGGACTCCCTTGTAGCTGCCACCTACCTGACGGTCCTGGCGTGTTTCTTGCTGTAAGGAGTGATGACTTTGAAAAGCAGCTCCATGGCTCCATTAATGCCCAGCGTGGTTCCCGCAGAGACTGTGCCAAAGAAAGAAACGGGCCGTTAGATCCAGAGCAGCAGGCTTGGACTGCTGGAGTTATAGGTAGAGTGCTGAAGAGAGGAGGAGCTGCTGGGCTTATTAGCAGATTCTCTGGGCTTCCAAATGGGTCTCTGTGACCATTTTACAGATGTAGGAACTGAGGCACAGAAAGATCAAAGGTCACAGAATGACTCACAGGCAGAGTCAAGCCTAGAAGAATTCTAGTCTCCTAACTCTTAGCCCTGTGTCATTCCAGTAGCTCACAGCTGCCTCTTCTTTTGTAGAAGATACTGCACTCTCTAGAGACAGGTTAGCGCCAAATGGGGTCAGCCAATCTAATCACAGTTTCTGGGAGCAATTCCGTGTACATGGAATATTTCCTTGGGGTTGGCGTGGGATAGGAGAGAAGGATTCCTTTCATTTCTGCACTAACCCGTTATTTCTGCTCTTGGGAAAGGTACTTCAGAGTGCAGCTGGAGCCTGGCATCAGCCACTCCTATCTTTAATTCTTCCCTTGGCAATGCTGTTAACTTTTGCAGTCAGACACAGTGGTCTATCTGGGAAAGGGCTGCACAGAAATTGGCTGCTTGGCTGACCTACAACAGTCCATCATCAAACCTCCAACCTCACACAGAGAAGGGAGGTTCAGGGACTCGAGTGAGTGATGCTAATAGCAGGGGATCTCTAGGTGAACAGGGAGGGCACGCAGCCCAAAACAGCTAAGTGCTTTGTAAAAGGTTAGAGTTTATTGTCCTAACAGGGGGAAAAAATAAGAAATCAACACCCCCATCGGCAGCCAGCAGGAGTCCTGGAGGCCTGTCCGAGGTTAGCTTTTTTGGCTGCTTTGTAGCTAACTATCCCCCACTGGCCATCAGAAAGCTGCCAAAGGGCACGTCAACTCACGCAGGTCTCAGCCAACTCATCCTGCTGATGAAGAGTCTTGGAAGGCTCACGGGCTGTTTTCCCAATCGCTAGCTATTCAGCAGAGACAGTGCAGCAGGCAAGGCTGCTTCAACTCCACTCCCCGCAGACGGCGGGGGGGGGGGCAAAGGGGGGTGGGTGCGCCACACACAGGGTTGGCAGCACACTCGGAGGAGGGAGCAACCCAGGACAATAAGCAACTGCATTGAGATCTTAAGGCGGCTAGGCTGGCTGCTTAGACTAATACTCCGCAAGGAGCCTTCAGGGGTTTATATGCTCCTGTGTTCTCTACTGCTCAGTCAATTAGATGACTTATGGGGAGGGAAATTCCCCAGTTCCCCACCACATCCACGAAAGCCTCCGCTTATCCCAGGATAACACCTGTGCCCCGGCTCTCTGCAGATGTGGTGGCACTGGACTAGCTGAGCCACTGCAGCATGGGGTGGAGGAGGTAGGAGGTTCTCAGGCACGGGGGTGGGGTTCACATGGGGAGGCTGTGCAGATCCTAAGCATTAAGCCTATATGGCACAGCACAGCGATGAATTTCCCCTCAGGCCCTTGGTGGGAGATAGGAACTCAGTGACAGGAGAGATTTAACCAAGTTGAAAGATTTTGATTATGAATTTGGGGAGGGGGAAGGGAATAGGGGACAAATGTTTTACATTTTTCTACCAGCTCCTTATGGAGATGCTTAGGTACTATTGCAGTGGAAGCTTAGGGTCATTTTAATGAGCTAGAGAGTGCATTAGCAGGGTTCAAGGTCCTGACACTAATGGAAAGGTTTAAAGGCTACAATGCGGTGGGGGAAAGCCTTTTAATTGGGATGCAGGTGTGCTTAATGAGAGCAGAGGGGTGTGGAAAGGGGCTCAGTGTGGGAAGCAGCTCTGGGTGAACAGTGAAGCTGGGTAACCCAAATTAAGTCACGCTTCAGCTGCTTGTCTGTGCTGCTGTCTGTACTACACTCACTGTTTCAAATAGCACTTATCTCGGGCAGAGGGACTGAATGCCGGGAGTTGGCTGCCTGCTGAGAAAGCAGCTCATGTGTAAATAGAGGAGACGTAGCCAACTGAGAGCCAGGGATGTTAAATCCTAGGAGGAAAGATTTAGGCCTGGTCTACACTAGAGAGATTTGTTGACAAAAGTCACCTTTTGTCGACAAAACAATCCTGGTGTACACACCGCAATGACTCTTTTGTCGACAAAATAAAACCACTTCGATGAGAGGTGTAGAGCTTTTTGCAACAAACTTTTAGCGACAAATCGTCAGTGTAGACACTGCTGTATGTTTTTGTTGTGGTAATCGGCCTCCGGAAATGTCCCACAATGCCAATCCTGACCACTCTGGACATCCGTTTGCACTCCACTGCTCTGCAGCCGCCAGCCCCTCCCCGGTTGCAGTCGCAGAAAGTTTGACATTTTTATTCCACTTCCTGCTTGGTCGGCGTGGAGAGCGTGCATCTCATCTTCCCAGCTGACCATGCCAGCTCCACGCAGCAAACGCTCTCCCCCTTGGAGCACACCAGAGCTGCTGGACCTGAACAGCATTTGAGGGGAGTCTGCCGTGCAGTCCCAGCTCCGCTCTAGCCGAAGGAACTTTGATACCTATGGCCAGATTTCTCATGCCGTGGTGGAGAAGGGCTATGAGCGGGACACGCTGCAGTGCCACGCTAAAATCAAGGAGCTGCGTCAGAGCTACCACAAGGGCAGGGAGCAAACTGACGCTCTGGTGTGCAACCAATGAGCTGCCACTTCTACAAAGAGTTGGAATCCATCCTCAGTGGCGACCCCACCTTGACCCCCAAGATGCCCGTAGACACCTCCACGGCCCCAGGGCCACTGGATACTGGACTGAACCCCGACGAAGAGGTCATCGACGAGAAAGTAAAGCTGGAGGATGACCCGGAGCCAGGGAACAGTCTGGTTGCTGAGGTTGGGAGTCAGGAACTGTTCTCGACCCCAGAAGGCTACAGCCAGCCCCAGCCCTTCAGATCAGGTGCTCAGGATGCAGGAGAGGGGAGCTCTGGTAAGTGTTTGGAGCGGATGCTGCTTGTGTACTGGAGGCATGGGGGTCATTAGCTTGGCTAAAACATACAGGTGCTTGAAGGGATAGAAATGCACAGAAGTAGCTGTGTTTGCATGTGCTTCTCTGTTCCCTTGTGCACTTAGGCAGTACAGCTGAGACACATGTTAATGCACGCTGAGATTTCAGTAGATATCCTCCGGTGTGACCTCTAGGAAACTTTCTTGGAGGTACTCCCCAATTCTCTGCCTCAGATTCCTGGGCAGAGCAGCTGTGTTTCTGCCCCCATTGTAGGTCACTTTCCCATGCCAATTGGCAATCATTTGAGCTGGGACCAAAGCAGCATACAGTCAAGCAGCATAGGGACCCAGTTTGAAGTTGCTCACATGGAAGAGATGCATCCTAGCATCCTTGCTGACTCTAAGGAACGAGATATCTGTTTCTATGGTTCCTGTCTGTGGAGAACGGTGGCACAATTTGAAATTTGTTTTCCCAATGTACCTGAATTTATGCCCCAAGCGAGCACCCACCCAGAACCCAGACCTTCTTGTATGGTCTTGCCCCCTCTCCTTAGCATTCTCAAGCTGATCAAGGAGCTGAGTTCTGCGCAGGGAGACAGTGAGAACGAGGTGTGTTTCACAGTGATTCATATGTACTGTTAGGGCACCCACAATAATGGCTTTCTTCATTGTTTCTTGTTCTTCCACAGATGTGACCTTCACAGCCAAGGCCCCTAGACTGGTGAACTGACTATGACTGATAAAGAAACGACCCCGAAGAAGCAAGGAGGAGATGTTCCAAGGTGTCCAAAAGAGAGAAAAGAGCATGGAGATAATCGACGTCAGAATCTCAGAAGATGGACAGACAGGAACGGAAGGAAAAACAGGAGAGAGTTTTAGCTGGCCATGAGCAAATGATCAAGGCCATGGAGTAGCAGACAGAGCTTCTAAAGATAACAGCGTCATGGCAGACACAGTTCATGCAAGCTCACACAACAGAACTTCTTCCCCGGCACTCCACCAGCTCCCCCTACACATTCCTACCAAAGTCACAGACCATCTCGCTACCCCTTTCATTCCACCTCCTCAGACAGCTATGAGAACGACAGCTGGACTTAAAAGTCATAGCTGGCACTGCCCCCCACTACTTTCCCCCCTCTAGGATTTGTTTGTGTTGTGTGCTGTTGTGTGTTTAATAATAAAAGTAAACTCTCAAAACAAGAAGCACTCTTTATTTATGTGTTGAACATGATATGTGCACCTACCACCGACACACATGTACAGCTGTATAGCCGTCATAGAATGTCACAGCACAGTTCCAAAAAAGACCTTATGGGTTCTCATTGTAAAAATGGGCCCTCAATGCCTCCCTTATGCATATGGCACCTTTGTGCAACCCGCTAGCATCTGGCTGCTCATATTCAGATGCAAGGCGATCCCCCTCTGCGGTCCACCCAGGGGCGCCTATAACCACAGGAATATTGTCCTCATTTAGAGAAAGGCATCTCCAGCGTGTCTTTAACCTGCCAAATGCACATTCAACAGTCATTCGGCCCCTGCTCAGCCTGTTATTGAAGTGCTCCTTGCTGCTGTCCAGGTTGCCTGAGTAAGGCTTCAGGAGCCATGGAAGAAAGGGGAAGACTGGGTCTCCCAGGATCACTATGGGCATCTCAACATTCCCTATTGGAATCTTTTCATCTGGAAAAAAAGTCCCTGCTTGTAGCTTCCCGTACAGGCCAGTGTTCCTGAAGGTACGAGCATCATGCACCTTTCCTGACCAACCCGCACTGATGTCAGTGGAACGTCCACAGTGATCCACAGCGCCTGGAGTACCATAGAGAAGCACCCCTTCCTACTGATGTACTCCGTCGCAAGATGACCCGGTGCCAAAATTGGGATATGTGTGCCATCTATTGCCCCACCACAGTTAGGAAATCCCATTGCTGCGAATCCATTCACTATTTCATGCACATTGCTCAGAGTCACAGTGCTTCGCAACAGAATGAGATTAATGGCCCTGCACACTTGCAGTAACACAGCTCCAGTGGTGGACTTACCGACTCCAAACTGATTAGCGACTGACTAGCAACAGTCTGGAGTTGCCAGCTTCCACACAGCAATTGCCACGCGCTTCTCCACCGACAGGGCAGCTCTCATTCTGGTGTCCTTGCACTGCAGGGCAGGGGCCAGCTCCACACAGAGATCCATGAAGGTGGCTTTGCACATTCTAAAGTTCCGTAGCCACTGCTCGTAAATCCCAGACCTGCAGAGCGATGTGATCCCACCACTCAGTGCTTGTCTCGCGCGCCCAGGAGCGGCGTTTCACCGTGTGCAGATGCTCCATGAATGACAGCAGCAATGCGGTGCTGTTTGTCTGCATGTCACTCAGCAGGTCAGGCTCCTCAGATTCCTGTTCCAATTTGGAACTCATGATGTACTGCGCGACCAGTGAAAGCAACAGTGGAGAGTAGTGCAGGATCCATCTTTTCAGATAGAGATGGTGGGCGTGCAGTAAACGGCGGGGAGCCATTGAAAAAATGGCGCAAGTCGCAGCCAGCAACGCAATGAATGACGGCACGGAAACGCAATGCACAATGGGACATTGAGCCAACACCCAAGTTGCTCCGTGCTTCTCTCCCCCATCCCAGAATTCCTAGCGGCAGAAGCTGCTGAGTTGCACAGTGGGATAGCTGCCCACGATGCACTGCTCTCACTGTTGATATCACAGCATCAAGTGTGGATGCTTTTTTGCAACAAAATGAGTGCTGTGTGGACGGGCGCTTTTTTATCACCGAAAAAACTACTGTCGACAAAACTTTCTAGTGTAGACAAGGCCTTAGAAAGTTGGATGTTTACAGCTTGGCCAAATGGTGATGTGCGTATATAGCGGGGGAGAGGGGAATAGGATGACCATCTAGAATTATCCGCAGGGTGAATGTAGCGAGGAGGGAGAGGAAGTGGTTAATTGATGCAAAGGGATGTAACAGGATGAAAGTGAGCAAAGGAAAATGTGAACTACCTCTAAGAAAGGTTTCCCCATTGGGAAATGTTGTCTGAGTGCACAGTGGTCTCTCGAGGGAAGTGCTAGAAATCCCAGTGCTTGAGTCATTGAACACTGGAGAATAGAAGGAGGAGGATGGTCCAGTGAGGAGGGCCTAGCTGGGGACTCAGAAGGCCGGGATTCAGTCTGTCACAGACTTCCCGTGTGACCTTGGATAACTCCTTTGTCTTTCTGTGCCTCAGTTACCCCTCTGCACAATGGGCATAACAGCACTTCCCTAACTCACAGGCTGTTTTGAAGATAAATGCATTAATGATTATGAGGAGCTCATGTGCTGTGTTATTATAATAATAGGGACCATATGAGTACCTAAGATATCTAAAATAAATTGAAGGGAACAATCCTGCATCATCTGGACTAAATGTTTTTCCCATGGCTATTTTCTATTATACTATTTATATTTTCTATAGTGTTTAGATGAGTAGGTTCACTGAACTTTACAGTGAAAGATCCGTGAGAGCGTCCCTAGAGCCATCCTAGTTCTGGCACATGCTCCTATCTGTCATCAAACATAGATGCCAGTAGATTTGCTTATAGATACACACCCCTGTAGCAGAGGAGCCATTCGCTTCCATTGCAACAACTGCAGGAGGGGCTCCGACACACACCAGCATGAGGAATGGCAAGGTCCAGAGCGCTTACCACTAGAAGCATAAACACGCAGGACCCAGAGACAGTGGATGAGATTCAGGTGGTGAGTTAGATTTTTCCTTGTCAAACTCAGTGTCACATCAATTGCCTCCAGCTTCTGCACTTTTTGCCCAAACTTCCTATCTGTGAAAGCAAATAGGAATGAAATGATGGTAAGTGGCTTTCAGCAGCGATATAGAAATGCTGCATACAGTGGTATAATCATCTCACATCCTTCAATAGGATCTCTTATACAAGAATCTCAAAGCATTTACAAATGACATTATCACAGAATACCCCTGTGATGTAAATCAGCATTATTTTCCCCTCCCACTTCTTTTACAGAGAGGTAGGACAAGGCACAGAGGAGATTGGTGACTTGCCCAGTGTAACATTCTCCATACACAAAAACCAAACTGGTAATTTCAGGCTCAGTTACTTATTTTAGGTTAAGGGAAACAAGAAAGAACTACAGTAAAGTCTCCACAAGAAAGGGCTCTGTGTGTGTATCTCCTGTATAACATGCTGTATTAACTCTGCCTCATAAAATGACAGCTGCTTTTGCAGATGGCCAACTGCCAGAAATGGAGAGGTGCAGTGCACAGAAAACAAAATAATAAAAGTACTATAGCTTCACAGATCACACCCAAAGTTCAGTGGAAGAGTTAAGAACGAAGCTCAGGCATCCTAGCTGTGCTCCAATCACTGAACAAGAATCTCTCTGATGAAAGAGACGCAGCAGCAAATGAAACATGTTTCTGAATGTGTTATTGGGATACAGAAATCAAGACACATCAAGAGACAGAGCCTTTGTAAGTTACCATGATTTATAAGGGAATCACTTTCTGCCTAGCTGGGCTTTATCAGTAACACAAAATGCTAGTCAGGAGCTCAGCGAGAATTCCATATAGAATTTCTCTGACCTAGTCCTTCAGCCAGGGACATAAGGATGCAAAAAGCAGCATACCTATTGCTTGAGCTAAACCACAATCTCCATCAGCAGGGTTGCCAACCGTCTGTAAATTTACGGACAGTCAGTTAAAAAAATGCACAGTTTTAACACTGTCCGTAAATCAGTAAATAAATGAAAATGTCCATGAAAGTGGGTAGAAATAAAATACATTGTATTTTTACATGGATTGTCATCATTCAGAATCACTTCTTGTATCATAAAACTACACTGACCATGACTTTATCAGTTTCCTGTTTTCTATTATTGCACACGCCCAAAGAACCCAATTGATCAACTAACTGCAGCTAAAACAATTGTGTAATTCCCAATTCCTGTGTACGAGCGAGTACACACTTTTAGGGCATGATTGTATTGTTTATGGTATTTTTAGTGATGTCAGTAAAAAGTTTACCGTGTCAGTAAAAAAAATTAACTTCAGATCTTCACGTCAGTAAAAACTAAAATGCAAGGTTGGCAACTCTGCTCATCAGCTGTGCTTATAGTCTTAGGACAGGCTTCCAGCCTCTAGAGGGTGAAACTATTATAAGGTCTTACAACTCTCTTTCCCATCCCCCACTCCCCAAGCCAGTATTCAGTGCAAAGTGTCCTGACACTCGCAAGTTCCAGTACTGACCATTACTGTGATCTATGGAGCCTTCTGCTCCCCCTCCCCATCTTTTAAGTAACACAATTTAAGCACAGCAATACCTCTTTGGCCTACTTTAGCCAGCAGGCGAAGCAGAGGTAAAAGGATGCTGTAGTCAGGCTGGGCTGTCTGTGCAGCATTCATCAGGGCCTGTAACAGAGCTTCACTCCCCCCTTTGCTGATCATGTAGTGAATTCTTCGGTCTGTTCCTAGGGGCAGAAAATGTAAAAGGAGGGATAGTCAAGAACTTTCCGGTCGCAGAGCATTTCATACAGCAATAAATGAACATTACATGATTCAGAGGATACTTATCAGACCTAAAGAAACCCACTATATGACCCTTCTCCGGTGTTTTCTTGTTCAGGACATTATAAATATAGGGGCATTTGCAAAATTTAGCTCTCGACTTGGATTTCAAACACCCCCAGAGTTTGGAGCTGTGGTTCAGGCCCATCTCTGCTCTATATATCAAAACCATCTGTGATGCTGCCTCTCGCTCCAGCTGCTATTATCCATATAAACCACCACCTGCTGAAGCTTTCAGTAAGCATTGAAATGGGCTGGAGATGAATAAGCAGAGACGCTGACGGATTTCAAAGGAGTGCAATACTCAGTGATCGTTCCCTAGATATTGAAAGTTAAATAAGGAAAGGGAGGAGTTCCAACAATCTAGTACCTAGGAAAGGGGAACGAATCTTAGCAAAGCTTTCGAGTCAGCCTCCAAACAAATTAGGTCTCCAGAGAAACCAAATGCTAACCTTCTGGGTCCCACTGTGTCAACAGCTCATAAGCCACAGGCAACTTTGGCCAGCTGTGAATTTTTCTACTGGAAACCCTGGCTGGGAGTATTATGGAAGCAGTTCATTCAGCCTCTGGGAAGGCTCATATCATCCATAGTGAATCCATCTAGCTGATTGAAGAGTGATATTGAGAGATGCCAACAGAAAGCCACAGCTGCAATTATGATGTCTCTGATGAGGTTGTAGGGGGGAGGAGTGTAAAGTAGGAACACATGAGGCTTGCAATAAGGATGTAGAAACTACACACACACAGCCCTGCATTTTGGTAACTAGCATTGGAAAATTTTCAATAAAATGAAATTTTGATGAAAAAATGGAGGAAAATGCTCTACTGGCAACTTATTTTCCCTTCACATGCCCCAGACCCCCTGTAAAATCATCTTCACTAGGAACATGCAGACAGAAGAGACTTTGAAAATGATGCAGTCTCTCTGTGTGTGGGTTTTGGATTACTACACCCTTGCAGAAGAGTTTGTAGCATTGTTCAAGTGAAGTTAAGAGGAAGCTGTTCTTTCCCCTGACAGTTCCAAGTACTCTTTTCTGAGGGGAAATCCATTACAGAATCAAATTTCTGTAACACAGGAGGCCTGCCTCCTACTCGTAACTCATGGTTCTCTCTTTCCAATGCGCCTGGTGACTTTGAACATTTCTAGTATTCAACTCCCTGGGAAGGACAAAACGTCTTGAGAAGCAGCTAAACTCATGGCCAACTTTGAAATCCATGGGGACATTTTTTCCCTCTTTCCTCATGTGATAAAATTAAAAATTATATTGGTGGGTTTTTTTGAGCAAGGGAAACCCCAGTTTCTCCTATAAATAAGAGGAAAAGCTGAAGAGCTATTCACATAGACTTGGCAGAACTGATCTAGCCAACACCTAACAAAGCTATGCAGATATGTGCTCTGAAGGATGGTCCAGTGGCTGGGGTGCCGGCTGGGTCTCAGGAGACCCAGATTCCAACCCCCCAGCTCTGCCACAGACTTCCTATATGACCTTGGGCAAGTCACTGAGTCTCTGTGTCTCAGTCAATGGGGATACGAGCACTATCCTGTCTCGTGGGGTGCTGGGATTGTAAAGACATTTAAAACATTGTGAAGTACTTAGCTTCTAAAGACAAGAGGACAGTAGAAGTACTTAAAGCAGAGACATGAAGGCATCAGTACTTACCAATAGAGAGTAGATCTGTGAGAATGCTGAGAATATTGAGGATCACATCCTTGTCCTGGGAACTCTGCAATAGGAACACAAATGCCCTTCTTGATGGATGGATTCAGAATAGTGGGGCAAGGGGTCTGCTTTCCAAGATATTCAATGCTATGCAGGGTTGGATTAGAGTGAAGAGGTCTTTGAGGACCAGAAGCACTGGTGTCCCACTTGGATAATGGGTATGCTTAGACCCACATGGGCAATGGGTGTTGGTGGCCCCATGCTAATCATGGGTTTTAATCATATTCATATCACATAAAAAATAGTATGAGGGGGGAAGGGTAGCAGTGGGAAAGAAGAAACCATCGCGAAATCTCTCCTTCTGAGCCAGCCTGACTGACACTACTCTGCATATTTCCTTCCTACTTTAATTTTGTTCTGTCAATACATCCTTGCACTGCATTTCCTGGACTGACATCATCCCTAAGAAACAAGTTAATTTAGCATAAACACTGAGCTAGAGTCTGTAGTGTATTAACAACAGCTTTGACAAAGGGAAAAATGCAGGAACAGGTGAAATATGGAACAACTTCAGTTGCTGCCTAAAGCCTGGTAGCTAAGTTTTTTGGAATTAGCCAGCCCCAGAGATTCCATCATTTACTGATGATGGAGCTGAGGTTGTGTGCTGTTTTTATAAACTTCATTGTTTCTTTTCAGCGTGGTCTGGCCAGCTTTCTTTTTCAACCCTCACCTAAAATTCTGAAAGTTGCAAAGGACATCGTGTACAATACACTCACAAAATAGGGATTCTTGGTATTCTGCAATAAGGGCACCTCTTATGATCACTTGGTGTCCCAAACTCATCTGTTTTAAATGTTGCTGGGTACCCTATCATAGAATTCCACAGCCTGGCAACCCCAACAACTGAGCAGACAGGAATTTTAACTAGATGAGCGGTTCTCTTGTCACATTTTCAATGAAAACTGTGTTAACATTACATTAAGAATCTGCACAATCGACACCAGACAAAGTGGATCCAAATAAAATCTTGTACTTAAAGGAATGGGATAAATTCAGCTGTCCTTGGGGAGAGGGAAACCGATGTTTAGGCTATCTCCTACAATTAATTGGTGTTGTATAGTAGACACCCACCTGAATTCTCCTTATGCCAATAAGACTTCACTCTTGGAGAGTGGGTGAGGAACGATTTAGTGGTTATGGTCTTCATTGCCATGAGCAATATGTAGCTTCACTATTTTTTTCACAGGAGTTCCTAATATAATATAAACCTTACATAAATGTATCATTGAAGAGGAATCTCAAGTTCTTTATGCAAGCCACAGTATATGTAAAGGAGTCACTTTGTCTCCCACTGAAATTATAATGATAATTGCTTTAAAATGTGCAATACCTTTCTTCCTGATGGTTTTAAATGGTTTTAGAAACATATCCTACTGTTACACAGTCTAGCTACAGGGGATCTCTCCAACAACTACTAGATAGCCAGCCACCTCTGCCATGCTTAACATTTTACAGCTGCACCGCACAATAATTTAAGACAGGGAGAGAAGAATCCCCTCCCTAATTGAAACTCTAATGGGAATGCTAGGAATCCCAAGTGCAACCTTAAATTTCACCTCCTTGGGTGTACGCATTCTGACAGTCTTTCATTACATGATCACATGCTACTTTTTCCACAGGACCCCTTCCTCATTCAGTGCACAGGATGGTGCTCAGAGAAAGTACCAGGGTTGTGTAATTAATTAGGCAGTTGTTTGTAAGACCCCTTCCTCACTGGTTGTAGAAGTTGCAGGGTGTGTAGTGAGTCAGGGAAGTACAAAAAGAGAAAGGATGATCTCATGGCTAAGACAATTGAATGCCACCTTGAAGAACTGAATATTATCTCTGCCTCTTCCATAGAGTTCTTATGTAATGTCACTTAAACTTTTCTAAGGTGGCTGTTAATTGTGTTATCTTCGTATTTGGGAACACGAGCTAGCTTACTTCTGACATTTGCTAACTTTTGAGTGTTTGACTTTGCAACCTTAATAATGTTGTTTTCACATAGTTTTTTTGCAAGTAATACCCTAGGTTTTTAAAAATTCAAACTGAAAATACAGAAAACCCATCACGTGGGATGACATTGCCTTCCATATGGTTGATCAATAGGATTGGAACATGTAGATCCACCTGACAGACCTCTGCTACTTGAGCTAAGAGTAACTGATAGCAGTATTAGGTCATCATCCTCTGTGTGGGCCAGCCACTAAAGGGAGATGAGGCACACATTTTGACAGTGGGTTTCACAGCTACTTACTGACAACAGTGGAATGCTGAGGTTCTATTCCAGGGCCTATGGGGAGGGGAGTGGTCACAGATCATTCTTCCCCTGTCCTTGCCCACACAAGGCTGTCCTTTTCTGCACCTGTTTCCTCATCCTAGTTTTAGTCCCAGTCTCCTCAATCTGTCCTTCCTCTGCCCTTCTTCTCAGTTCCTCTCCTCATCCTTCCACCTCCCTCATCTCCTCATCCCAGTTTCCCCCACTGGGCAAGTTCCATAGCCCTCTGCATTCCAGACAAGCTGTTCTTCCTTCTTCTCATTGCTGCAAGAGCAGCGCTGAGAGCACAGGCAGGACATTCTCCCTGTTCATGTTCCCAGCATCATAGCAGGCCCCAGCAGCCAGAAGAAGCAGTTATAGGAGAAGTCCGGTTCAGTCCATGCAGTCCTATGCTGGAGCAGGCTCATTCGGTCTATGGGGACGATGCATGTGCAGTCCATTCAGATGTAAGAGCTGTGAAGGGACTGAGCATGCTCAGTGAAGCCTGAATCTTCATAGAATTTAGCTGCCAAGCACTTCTACAAAGCATGAGCCAAATGAGATTTTCAGAGTCTCAAAACTTGGACAAATTTGGGCAGTTTTTCACCAGGATGGTCAACGGCACATGCACATCCCTGACACAAAGACCACTTCCCTTCCAAATTGCCAGTCCCTGCTCCAAAGCATGGGGGCATGGGAGTCTCTCAGCAAAGAAAGCTGTATGCATTTTTTAATAGAAACAACACAATTTATATTCCTCTAATCTTGTTCTTGGAAATAACTAAACCACTTCTCTGAAATTTTCCAAAAAATTTCAGCCTGAGTCAGACATCCAGCACAGAAAATTTCCACAGTTAAACTTTGCCAAAGTTATAAGCAACTGAAAACAAAAGACTCACTATAGGAAGTGTTGGGCAATGCCCATGATAGGTGATTCTACCCACACGGTCAAGAATGGTATATAGTTAAAGAAAGTGAATAACCCAAGGTACAACAGACTTTCTTGGAGTCTGTTCTGGTTTATTTTGGGAATGGGTCCAAATCCACAGTATTGGCTCTAAGAGCCATGCAGAACAAAAGTCGGCAGAATCCCAGCGTAATTCTGCAAATTATTCTTTCTAGGTGACATATGCTTAGATCATATGCTTCTCTTGCTAATTTCTTTTTTCACTAGAGCTCAATCATGTGACACACTATATCCCGCCAACTCACACTGACCTTAAAGTGAAAGAAAAGAGGCTAATACCCAATTCACATCAGGTGCTCAGCCCCTCGCAGAATTGGTCCTTTATGTATTGACTTTCAGAGGTGATGGACACCCACAAACACATGGGGTTCAATAGGAGAGGCCCATTCGCAGCGCCTTTGAAAAAAATCAAGCTAAATATAAATCAGACTGTCCGCCCTGTTTTTTGTCTTGCTGTCTCCCAGTATCCCTTCACTCTGTAGGTGAATAGATTTCACATTTAGGTTTCAGCAGTGAAGTCTTCATTGATTTATGCTCCTATTACACTAGGTTGTTTATTTTAGCTGATTGGCTTGTGGTTTTCCTAAGCCATTAACACAAATAGTGATGACACAAGATATCTGCTGAGTAGCTGTGTGTTTTATCGAGGGACTCAAATGGACAAGGAATGCAAGGGGCATGAGAGACTAACCTTGAAAATATTAAACTTAGAGCCAGCAGAAACTACCACACACCTTCTCAGAACATTTATTCTGAATATTTAAACACCTTTACTCTGACTGTGTTTGTGCTCCTTGTGTTTGCTTGCCGTCAGTGCTCTGGTGATGGGATTTGCTGGCAGGTTTGTTTGCATAACTAGTGGATGACAAACTGGTCACAATGAAGTCACCCATTGACCTGAGCAGCTGGCCAAAAATTCAGGGTGTTGAAGTTGTTCCAGTTAAAGGAGGAGAAATTGGTGAGAATCAGGTGTTTCTTGGATGCAGTTTTGTTTATTTGCAAAGAACATCTTGGTTCCCTGAATGCAGGAGGAATCAAACAATAGGAGACAGTGGCTTTGCTCACAGATCCAAGACTCCTTCAGCTGGCACCCCAACCCAAAACCACCCTCTAGGATTCTTAGGGTCATACACTGCACTTCTGGACTATGTCTCCTTGACTTTCCTTCTGCTTCTCTCCACTCCTTCAATCACATACACACAGACTTAAAACAGTTCTGCCAATCTACGGTCTAGACCCTGCATTTGAAACCACTTGGGCAACATGATTCAGTTTCTAGTCTTGCTCTTTCATGTGCCTGTGTTTTGGTTGCTGCTGCTATTGTTTCAGCCACTTTACAATGGCTTCTTTACATTTATCCTGAACGTAAAGTGGCAACCATACCAGCCCCATAACAACAAGGTTTAACCAAATCCATAACAGCAGCAAAAGTCCCTTTGATTTCACTGGTGCCAGGATTTCAACCAGTGATTATTGTGGAATATCTGCGAGAAGCAAATTTTGAATTCCTAGTAGTGAGTATTCGTGTAAGAAACCCAAGTCAAAAAGTTATGTGTATCCAATCAGAAGACAAATGGTCATGTGATTTCTCTGTCCAATGGAGGCAGCTAAAATTTTGAATATTTAGGCAGAGATTTTCAAAGGCTTTTAATTCCCATTAAAATAAATTAAGTGAATGAGGAACCAACAAAGAATTCATTCACAGAAAAATACTTAGCCAATAATTTTAAATAAACACAGCTGAGAAAAAATGCAATATGTGCCTAAACTGTAAAAGATATATGGTGTAAGTTATTTAGTGCCAATTACTTGCCCAGCTCTGGCTAAAATAAATATATTTTAAAGCAATATTTGAAGGCACAGGAAGGATGGCTATACAGAAAGAGGATAGAAGGAGAATTCCTCTTGTTAAACTTTTGCCATTCCTCCTGCAGCATTGAGATGTGTTTGACATAACATACACAAAATAACCCTCTACTTGTGAGGTTTACTGACAGAATTTTGGGTTTAAGCCCAATTGTCACCTACTGACAACAGTCTTAAGCTGTGTTTCATGGCATGCAGCTGTATGAGAAATAAACTTAAATTTTTTTTTAAAAAAGTATAATCCAAATTACCCAGCTACACTCTTATGTTTGCCCAGAGCTCCTCATCTTGGCTTCTGTTTAGCACAGCCCCATCTTTCCCTTTGAACTGGGAGTACAACACAGTTAAACTCAGTTGTGCTTAATCAGCTCCCAGTTGGTAGTGCCTCCCACAGCTGCATCTGACCTCTGACTAGGAATCAACCTTTGAATCCCTCCGAAGGCTTTGGTTAGCTTGGCAAAGGTACGCCAATTGGCCAGGAGTTAACAGGGCATATACCCCATCATAGTGTCACTGATACAGGAACAATGCTAAATGATCAGCTAGTGACATCAGTTTCAATAGGACAAATCCAAGAACTTGTTGCAAATATTGTTCTAACAGGCAGCTCCAATTTTTTGCTCGCCTTGTAATAGCTTAGAAGAAGTTCATGTCCCTGTGTTCTGCTCCAGGGACTGTACAAGAGCAAGCTGTATGTTACTCAGGAGAGACTGTAACTTTACGGTTCAGCTTTTAGACAGGGAATGCTGCCCACAGCATCAGGTTATCTTCTATTCTTTCAGAAAAAAATGTCCAGGGACTTTTAACATCCCATTTGAGCAGCCACCAGAGATGGGGTAGTAATCCACCCCCACCTGACGGACAGCAGCAAACCAGGCATCCCCCATTTTAGTGCTGAAACAGATTTTGAATGAATTCATCCCTCATGAAACTCTAGAACCCTCACCACATTTGTCTAGAGGTGAGTGTTTCACCAAGTGAGCCACACTAACCCCGGAAAACTGTTACTGCGAGCGTGTAAGCATCATTGCTGGAGGAGATGCCCAGAAAGAAATCAAACAGCATTAATTTAGTCAGTGCTATATTTACCAATAAATATTTCATTTGGAAAAAGCAGCACAAAGCTGTTACGTCACCCACAGTAATAATAAATGAGCAATTAAAGTCGCTCTCTCAGGCTTGTGAGTGCCTGGATTTCTTTTTATTCTCTACTTAAATTAATCATTGAATGTAATCCCCAAGTTGTTTGACTACTTTACAAAACAAAATCAGAGCTGCTTAACTGTAAGGGAAGGTCTTTATTGTGTTATGTTAACAAATCACCAGTCCCTGTGAAAAACTTTTGTAGGGACTGTGGAGTTGGATATCTTCCAGCAGATTTTCAGAAATGGTCTCTGGTTGGTTTAGTTGTTTGGCCTGGTGGATGGGAAGGGAATGGTTCTTCACCTACAAATAACTGCATTCTTCTTTTTCCACTCACAACGAATCCTCAGATAACTTGCAGTAGTCAGAAGTCTAACTACCGGATAATGAGACTTATGTCTGTAAATCAACTGCGTTCTCAGTTCATTGTGGGCAAAAAAATGCAGGTGCAAAATTGTCCTCACAAAAATAATGGATGGGGCAGAGCCTGTCTGAAAAAAATCAGTCTGTCTATATTTAAGTGTTCTCCTAGGTATTCATTTAGCTTGTGATTGAAAGTATTGCCCTTGCATAAGGCATGGGACTGGGACATGTATCTATCTGGTGCATTTAGAATGTAAAGTCTTCAAGGCAGGAGCTGCCTTTTACTATGAAGGTATGTCTACACGTGGAGCAAAGGGTGTGAATCCCAGCTCACACAGACAGACTGGCAGTAGCTCTTCTGGAACTAGCAGGTTAAAAATACTAGTGTAGCCACAGTAGAATGGGCAGCAGTGGCAGAAGCAAGCCTTGCCAAGTACCAACCCACTGGTGCGTACTCAGCCTGAGTAGCCCATGCCACTACTCACTGCTGCTGGTGCCATCCCAGCCATACTATATTTTCAATGTGCTAACTTGTGGGGAGCTAACATGAGTATGTCTAATGAGAATTGCGAGTCAGATCCCCAGCTCCTAGTCTAGACAGAGCCTGTGATAGGTCCTATCCAATCACAATGAGGCCCCAATCTCTGTTGGAGCCTCCAGGCATTACCGGAATACAAATGATGATAGTAGTTATCCTAACATGGGAGCAGACAACTGAGGTTTTGTGGAGGTATTCCTTCCGCCCCCCCCACAAAAAATGTAAGGATTGCATTCATAAATAAAGGACACACAGTTTGGAAAAGAAGTTTATCTCACTTAATTAAAAATGGACACATTCAGTCCTGGTACAAAACTACACATTCAAGTGATATTCATCAGCTATCATTTAATATTTTGTAACTCACATTACAAAGTTGGCAATTAACCAGAGACCTCCCCAAAAGTCCTGTCTCCATCCTTTGCTAAGGAAGTCAACGGAAGGTACTGGGAACAGGTTGTGGGAGAGTGTTCAGACGTGCCCACAAGTCACTGGGGGTATTTGCCAACTGGATGTCTTCATCCTATAGCCAACTATGCTGTATTTTGTAGTATCTGTGAAATGAAGCACAATGTCTCCCTTTCCCCCTGCGAAAGCCTGAACTTTGTCATCTTAAGTAGAGCTAAACTCCAAGTTTATAAAAACAACAACAAAGATGGTAAAAAACCTTGGAGAGTTTCCTGTCTGTGTTCTTTCATCCTGGACAACCAGTTAGCCATGATTTCACATTAGTGGGGCATTTCAATGGTGACATCTCAGTACTGTGCCACATTTCGAACTGGTCAGAAATGCCAACAATTTATCATGAGAAATTTCAATTTTTTTTAAAAGAAATTTCCTCCAAAAATGTTTTTAAGAAAAACCAAATCTGAAAACCCAGCATTTTACGGGTTTTCAATTTGTCACCGAAGAATCAGAAAAATTAAAAGAAAAAAAAAAAAGTCAAAAAGCCAGATTCCCTGAAATGTTGCTAGGCGTCCTTGGCAGCAGGGTGCACCGTGGGATAATGTGATACCAGCCTTAACTACATCACCACTACTATCCAGCTCTGCTATATTAGTGCAATTCCAAGCCTTGGAATAGTGCAGAGATGACCAACAGTGCTCCCTTTCTTCCCCTGCCGGGATGCCCTTCAGACAAGCACTTAATTTTTTTGACCCTTCAACAGGATCCTTGGAAGCATCTCCGGCAAGGTTTGTGGTCATGAAGTCTCAAGCAAGAGGAGAGAAATGGGATGGGAAACTTAAATGATAAAATTTGAAGAGGGTGCTGCAGAACTCCAGCTTTCTCAGCTCAAGACCGAAGAATGAACAGGAACAAAGGACCATCACAAATCTGACCACCTTCCACTCTAAGTGCAGGGGGCATTTCTTTGACCTCCCCCTCTCCAACATAAGCGTATAGCAACTTGTGTGTGTATATGTATATAGATAACATCACACTATCTGGAGTGGCTCATGACCATGAGTACTAACCTCAGGACAGACTGTCAAAAACAGGGCAGACATCCCAAACCGGTGTATGTTCTATAATTAGATTTCACCAAGCCAGTAACAAATGTGAACTCCTGGATCACTATAATAGTCTCACTATGGAGTCAGACAGTCCCCTTAGACTCTCCAGACTATCTTGCCGCCCAAGCAAGCTGGACTTAGTGATAAATGGTCACTTACACACACACACACACAAAAAAAAAAAAATATTCAGATTGCTTCCAGTCCCAAGAAACCAGTCACTTCCCTGATCAATGAGGCAGGTATCCTAGATCTTACACCAAAGGAAATGCTTGTAGCTATCCTGTAACAAACTATCTAAAGGGTTATTAATTAGGAAAAAGTAGTGAGTTAGTTACAGATTAAAGCAAGCAAACATATGCAAACAAATGAGTTACCAACTATGATTCCTAAAAAAGATGTGGTAATGTCACTTCAAGATATCTTTCAGAGCGGACCCAAGGGTAACCCCTGGGGATAACTGCCTCACTTTAGTGTCTCTGGCCCTGTGAGTGTTCAAACAGCAAGGAGATGATGAATTTTCTGTCTGTTATTTCTTTCATTCAGCCTCCATATCCATAGGAAGGGTTTACTTGCATGTAGCATTTCCAAGGTGTGACAGGGCCATTCACCAGTCCCTTGATGGCCCATCTGATTTTGATAGTTCTTTTGGACGGGCAAGGCAAACAAGTTTAGAGCAAACATTTTCAAAGTTATAAAGCAAGACATACAGATTTCCTTATAGGATGGAATACAGACATTACAAATAAGATTAATGCATACAGCACTTACAAACATTCTATAGAGTCTAAACACGAAAAACATTCTTATAAGACGAGCATCTATTCTGAGCAACACTAACACATAAGTGGACTTGTCTGGTCTCCAGCTATGAGTTTGTCAGTTCTTAGCTAATGCCAGCAGCCTTGTCAAGAGCTGGCAACTGAGGAGGAAGATGCAGTACCTATAAAGCCAGGAAGCTGGCACCAGGGGCTGCAGTCACTCCCTGGGAAGAGGGAGGAGGGTTTGGAACAGGTACACCCAGAGAAAGGAGGGGAACCTGGAGTTATAGGAAACAGTACAGGGAAAGACCAATGAGGGCTGGGAGATTAAAGCCCAGCACTGCTGGGTGGAAGGTCCCTAGACTGGAACCTGGAGTAGCGGGTGGGTTTGGGTTCCCTTACTGGGCACTGGGGAAGTGGCACCATCAGGGCAGTGCTGGAGAAGACTGCCTGAGACTGTTTGGGTAAACCCCCCAGAAAGGAAACCATGTAGTGATCTGGCTGGAAAGCTGAGTCACAAAGAAGATGCTGTGGTTCCTGGAACGAGAGGGACCGCAGGGCGAGATGACAGGAGAGATGCTGCCAAAGGGAGGGATGCAGCACCTGGCTGAGTTAATCCCCAAGATGGCCAGGAGGAGGTGCCACCAGTGACAGGCCTATTTAAAGATGCTAGTGGGAGGTCTTTGCTGCTTGAATGCAACCTATTAAGTGACATCGTTAATCCTCCAAGAAAGGCGTCCACAGCTGTGGACGATCACATAGCCCTCAAATTATACATTGTGTTGCTAAGGGGGCCTTCCTTGAACTGGACAAATATCTGACAAGTTCTTGCTCCAATTCCCAAATCTTGGAACCAATAGTCTCTCACTTCTGCTCACTTAAGCAGAATGCTGGTTTAAATGGAGCCTAGGTATGCACCACCAAACTCCATTCCCACCAGAGCTAACTACCACGCCAGGTGTTATTCATCATCCCAAAAGAGGCAGCTGTGGATTTCATACCACATATATAGCATATGGTGGTGAAAAAGTCTTATATCTCTGTGTCCAACTGAAACATTGTGTTGTTGAACCTGAAGCTATGGTTTTCTCTCAATCGTTTTCAACTGTGTGTGATAACTTGCAATGGCCTCCCCATAACACACCAGCTCACCCCTGGATATGGTGACTAGAATCCATTCAAGATCCATGGGGGCGTTATCCAGACAATTGGACAGAAGCCATTACCTCAAAGTGACTTTCTCTATGGTGTCTGCTAGTAGTTTAATTCTGCTCACTGGGCTCATTGGAAGTAGTGAGTGCAACACACTGCAAGATAAAACTAATCCAAATTAGAGAGGGGCCCCAGTTGCAAAGTCCAAACCCAGATCTGAACATCCTCAGACTCTGGGGGTTTCGATGTAGCATTTTAGTCTGGACTCATCACTAATCAAAATTACTTTCACAAAAGCAGACAATGTGGAACAGATGGAAATCGTGTATGTCTAGGAAAACACTGTGTGTACAAGGAATCTTGCAGTATAAAATACAATAGATTGCACTAATATATCAACTTTCACCTGGAAATCACAAAGCCCTTCACAAACATTAAGCCTCACGACCCACTCCCCACAGCATGAAGTAGGCAACCATCGTTACCCCCATTTTATAGATGGGGAAAACGAGGAGCAGGGAGGTGAAGCAAAAGCCACACAGTGAATTCGTGGAAAAGCCAGGAAGAGAGCCCAGATATCAGTTGCAATAAGATGTGATGAAAGACATTGTATAGCGAAGGAATTATTAATCTTAGTCACACACATGCATCTGTTTCACTAGCAAGATTATGGATCACTGCATTTTCCCCTTACTCTCTAAGTACTAATAAAACACAAAGAGCTAGTTGTGTTTGAACAAGGACTTCCTCCCTTTGGACCCATATTCTCCTCCCACCTAGCCAGGAAGTCATTGAGAAGAACGTCACATCCCAAGAGAATCCACATGACAGTGCACTGTGCAGTGAGCAATAAAGTATCATTCATTGATTAACATGATTCATTACGAGGTTGATTCTGCCACCCTTATTCATATTGAGTAGAACCTTACCCTCTAAGAGGCTCATTGGCTTCAATGGGACTCCTCAGAGAGTAAAAGCACTACTCAGCTTGAGTAAGGATAGGAGAATCTGGCCCTATTTATGGAGAATAACATTCACCCCTGCACTTAAGTACTATACACAACTGAATCCATCAACATAGGAATTAAGTGGTGCACAGAGCTTGCCCTGGCTCTCTGCATAGGGGTGAATTTCACCTGCACTGCTCAGAAGGTTGTTCAGGTATTTCACATAACTTCATTGCAAGGCTGTGTAACAAGGCAATTCTGCAGGCTGATCAGGGAAGAGAAGCATTTATTCAAATTGAGATATCTGTAGTAATTAGGTCCCAATGGCCTGCAATTTCCTGGATCCCTCCCCCCCCCCCCTTTTTTATACACAAATATGCCCTTGTGTAAAAGTGCCTCCTGACACAAAGTTCCTTTGTGTCACTTCCTTCCTTCTATTACTAATGCATCTGTAATAGAGCAATTACTGTATTATGCAGAACTAGTGGTAAAACACATTATTATATAACCTTAAAATGCTTCTATCAAATTGGATATGTTTAAAAAAAAAAAATCAAGAAACTTTGAGATAAACGAAAACACCTGATATTTTGCATGGAACTCGTACTTTTCTTTAATGTTTCTTCAGTAATTAGTACCACAGATAATTTCTCTCAGGATTAATCTGTTGTTTCACAATGAGTTGCTTGTGATATTTAGAGACTATGGCTGGATTTAATGTTATCATCATTTACGTCTTCCTTTTTTTAATCTATTTTCTCCGTTTATGCATGATTAGCTTTGTTTAGTGCCATTATTCTGTCTTCATAATTCTTTCATAATAAGCTTTTTATATGGCTTTAGAGATTCTTGCATAATGATTTCTATATGTATGTTAACTCCTACTGTTTATTTGTATTTCTTTGATTTATATCTGTACTATTTGACTTTATTTTTAATTATAAAATCACTACAAGATTTAAAAAAACCCAACTATTCAGTTCAAATATTAACCCTTCCCATGACACAAATGAGAATTAAATTTAATAATGACATAGGAAAAATAGCTAGATGGCTGTTAATTGTTATGGTGATGATGAAAAAGCAGCATGACACATGCTGCAGTCTGCATTCAGAAGACTTTATTGAAGTCACTTGAGAGAATACACAGTCTCCCTAAGAAGTGAATTTGTGAATTGAAGAAGTCTTTGTAAGATATAGTATAAAGGCATAACTGTGCCTTTTCTCAATCAATATTTTGAGTCCTATCTAGGACAGTGCTGGCCCAGTTTGTGTTAGATGGGGCAGCGGAAAACTGTGTCAGTATGGTAATGCTCATTTGCTCCACGTTAATCTGTTGATGACCTCTTCATGCTAGAGTGGGGAGGCAGAGTAAGGAACAGTAAGTTCAGCACCTATCCTTTTCTATTGTCATAGTGCACATCCCTCTCCAGTTAGCTAGGTCAATGTCATTGATGCTTTGTAGGACAACAATGGCAATGCTTTGATTCAGTCAGCACTAGCTGCTAAACTGTTTAAAGGAAGCAGCCAACTGTCAGCAACCAAGTTATTTTCCTAGTGTACACAGACCCTAAAAATGAAAATGACGGGTCTAATTTTCCTATCCAACCTCAGTGAGGAAGCAAAGAACCCAAACAGCATCAATAAATAAAAAGCATTGTCATCCCATGGCCTGAAAGCTAACTCTCCAACTCAATGAAAAGTAAATTCTATTTTGAAGTTGTTAATGATCTAAAGTGTTATTACTAGTAATACAGGAAGGGAGAATATCTACCTATATTGTTTAAAAAAAACATACATCATCTCGAACTTGGCAATGTCCCTTTAAAATCAAAACTCTCGTCTCCCTTTAAAGGAAGCCGGGTTGTTGAAGGGTATGATTTGGACTTATCTTAGAGTTCATGGTATAACACCACCTTAAAAAAAATAAAAAAAACCACAGCTCTGACTCATGCACAAGATATACAGCAATAGAAAGCTGACTCCTTCATGTAAAAGGAAGAAGGATTTTTCCCCCCCCCCCAGCCATGGATATGCCAGGTTGGCTGCTTACAACAACATTTGACCTCAGACCAGGCATGTCTGGTCGGCAGGCTTTTTATTAGCCCTGTATAAGTGAATGAGATCACCACCAAGCTGACACTGTGGGAAAATGTGACAGGAGTTAAAATTAGAAATGCCAGCTTACTGCACTAGTTGACACGCCTCCAAGACGAGATGTCTGGGTAGTGGGGCTCAGGGGGAACAGAAAAGTAAGAAAGGGAAGGCAGAATTTAGGCTAACGGGCCACCCTCCATGGCCTGCTAGCTTCACCCTCTGCAGCAGGCCTGCACTGCTTCTGCATTTAAGGCCTTCTGTGGCCACTGGAAGTTGAGGGGCAGCATGGGGCCAGTAGGTACAAACCTAAAAAGTCAATGAGCACGACATCAATTTATACACCACTCTCCGCTCACACCGTCCTTCAGCTCATAATGGTAATTCCAGGGGTAGCTCTGATTGAAGTCAGAGTTCACTGGGGTTGAAGATTTAAATATGCTCCTATAACATGTGGGTACCAGATGAAGGAACAGAAGCTTAATTGTGAATCCGTCAGCTTCTGAGGAGTCATGGCAAAAGGAGACGCTGTGTGTGTGCTGGCCTTGCCTCTGTCTGCTATTGGATCCATGATGCTGGTTTATTCCTGGAGGAGCAGAGTCAATTTGTTCCTGTGATTTCATCAGTTCAACATTTTAATCACAGGAAAAGGTCAGGTGAAGTATTGCCCCTCCTCCTCTCCATCTGCAGTGTAGACGCCGGGCATTCAGTGTGCCAAACAAACTGCTTCATGGAAATCTCTCTCTCCTGCTTCCCAGGTTAATCATGAAGGAGAAGGGATATAGATTTCTCTTCATTATACTACAATTACTACGCCCTTCTAGAGCGAATCCTATGCAAAGATTCAATGCATTTTACAGACGTTAAGCCAATCTCACTCATGCTCTGTGTGTGGAGCTGATAAAAGTTACTTATGATTTAGGATGACAGTCCAGACCATTCTTATGAACTACACCTTTCAATCCCCCAGCAAGGTCATCCCCATTCGTTGTCCAGATGGGGAAACGAAGGCACACAGGTTAAACACGTTGCAGCTGGGCTCTAATAGAGAAACAAGACAGGTAGGGAAATATCTTTTATTGAACCAAATTTCTGTCTCTGGCAAACCAGAGAATGAAGCCTAGGTCATCCGCCTCTCAGTCCAAGGCTTCAGTCACAAAAGCAGCCTAGCGTTCATTGTTCCAAGGAAGAGAAAAGAACAGCAGGCCTGGGCCCCGCAAAGAAGGCGGGGTGGGATTTACTGCCACTTACCACACAGATCAAATTTCACTGGGCCCACTTGAGAACCAGCACCAGTTCTGAAAACTGAATGAAAACTGAACTGATAATGAATGGGTATGAAAGACCACTTACAGTAACTGATTGCAGTAAGACACAGCACTGTAGCAGCCTCCACAGAGCTGGTATGTCAGGAGGGAAAAAAAAAAAAAACACACACACATTTTGCTGTCAAAGTATTCTCTCTTTTGGAAGGGAGAAAAATACCAAAAGCAGTTATTTCCCTGCAAAACCCTCCCATGTCAGCATTTCCCATTTTTTAAAATAAAGTATTCATCATAAAAGTTTTGCTTCCATTATTAATTCCGCTTCAACCTACCACACCTCTCAAAAAACCAAGCTGCGTTCTTCCTAAAGAATAGTCTGAAGACAAAAAAAACAGCCGCGTTGCTCTCCAAACCCTCTGAAGAATGAAGGGTTAAGCTTTGCCCTCTGAGTTTCCTGTCAAGCAGATGCTATTCTATGAATCAATAGCAGGTAAGGAAATGAACAAGCCCATTCTCTGCTGTGCAGCTTAGCAGTGCCCTTGAGCAGGTTCTCCATTATGTCATTCATTCTCTGTCCTCTTTGGAAAACATGAAGGAGGCATTAAACGCACCTTATTATAAAACCCAGCAACAAATCCTTAGCTTCTCAGACCTGAATTTCCATAAAAGACGGTGGCTCTCCACTAAAAGTAGTCCACAGTAAAGGAACATGGAGCTGCAAAGGTCGGGAGATGAGCTTGATGCTTCTGGAGGGACCTACGCTGTAGGGTGACTCGTTTTCCCTTATTTTAAGGGACATCCTTCATGGCACTAGACTTTTATCACCAGAACTGTAGCTGGATGAACAAGGAGCACCTCCACCGCCTCTCATGTAGAGATAGGAAATAAGTCCATCCTGCAAAATTCAAATCTGGATCCAGACTTCCCCAAAGTCCCGGGTTGTTCAATATTCTGGTTCAGCCCCTCATAAAGATGGGTTCAGCCTTAAAGATCAGAAAAAAATCTGGAGCCAAATTGCCCCAACATGTTGAGTGTTTGGCTCCATGGCATTGGTTCATCTTCAGTTCCTATCCTGTCCCACGGAATAAAAGCACAGTTGTGCACCTAGCAACACAGTTACCAGGGCTGCAGGCACAGTTAACCCATTTGCATACACAATTGCGGTGATTGTGTGGGCAAATCAGCGTGCAATTGCCTGAGCAATTGTGTGGCCCATACCGCCCCCTCGCCACCCAGCCTAGCCCAGAGGGTGGGAATATGAGTCCTATCCCCTTCTTGCCAGGAAAACCAAATCTTGTCTGCTTGAAATTCACATTCCCCCTTTTCCGTCACTACTGGAGGGAGTGATGTCTCTCTCTGGCATGCAAATGCCATTGCTGGGAGCTTTGTTCCACAGCCCTCAGGTTCTTTGTGTAAACAGATGCACATAGACTATCCATGAGAGACACACTTATTAAGAGAAGAGGGATAAGCAGCAGGGAATTGTTTCATCTCCTGGCCTGGAGAGAAGAATGCAGTCAGGTGGACAGTCTGGCAAACTCACCAGCTCCTAAGGCAGCTCCTAGGCAAGTAAATGCAGCTGAGATTTAGGCTGGGATTTTCAAAAGGAGCCTAAAGACTGTTAGGTACCTAAACCCCACACACCAACACCTACACGCAGAGGAAGAGATGTGTCTCCTCTAGGTTACATCAGTGAAACTCTGCTTACATCAGCAAGTCTCCCCCAAAGTTAACCATAACCTGCTAACAGTTTTAAACATGGCTGCCTTTGTCTGCATTAGGTGCTAAGTGGTGTTTAACAAGTGTTAATTAAAACTTGTCCTTCAACACATTTTCTAACACTGCCTATATCCCACTGCAGATCCAATGGGACTGGACCAGTGTAAGTGACAGGAGAGTTTGGCTAAAGAGTTATAAAAAATGCCAACAAAATATTGCAAAACATATTGAATAAGATCACATTATATATAAATGCAGGCAAGATAGGTTTGCACAGTCACGTATTGTTTTGTATGGTGTTTTATCTATCCTAAGATGCTTCACAGAATTAAATGATAAGTAATGTCTGAGGGGAAGAGAAAATATGAATCAGAAGGAAGGGATAAATTAGATGGTTTTCAGATGACATATGAAAATGGAGCTAATGTGATGGATAACACACACATTTATACAGGACCCCTACATATAAATACACATTAGTGTTCTATGCTCCTGGGCAGATGATTTCATGTGTATTTTTTAATATGGTTGAAAGTCAAGCACTGAAAAAGTTAGGCAATGCTAAAATTAAGGGTGTCCATGCAACTTTAATTCAGCCCCCTTGTGTATCTGCATTATGATACACTCTAATTACAGGATCACATACCATTTTTTCCACAGGACCTCTGGCTCATTCCATGCACTGAATGTATGGCGCTCAGTGAATGAGTAAGCTCTTCAATATTTCATTTTATCCTCATTGTTCAATGCATGCCCCATGCAGTATTCATTGTACAGCATCCAAACTTGGCACTCAATACAGGATTATTAATTTACTCATGGGCTTTTCAATGGTGCTCTCACTGTAAGCGCAGTTCTTTACAAACAATAATGAACTGATCTCACAACACCCTTGTGAGTTAAGAGGATATCATTATCCCCATTTTAAATATGGGAAACTAAAACACAAAGATTAAAGCCAAAAGTGTCAAATAATTTGGGATGACTAATTCAAGAAGCCTAGGGCCTAGTTTTTCCAGAGAATTTAGCATGGGAAGAGCACAGCTCCCATTGATCTCCGTTGCAGTTGTGAACTCTCAGGATGTCTACAAATCAGACGGCAGGCGTCTCGGGTTGCACATCCAGAAAATGTGGAACACAAAATTAGAGACCACCTCTGAGAAGTCTGGTATAAATGACTTGCCCAGCATCCCGCAGGAACTCTGTGACAGAGGCAAAGACAGAATCTAATTCTCCAAGGCAACATTCAGATACCTTAACCACAAGACCGTCCTCTCTCTTTTTGCAATTCCCTGCCTCATCGACCTCACACCTTCCATTTTCTGCAACAAATGAGACAGGGTCCAACAGACAACAGACTTACTCACTATACAATCCTAATTCATTCCCAAAGCACAAGTCCATCCTTTGCACTGAATGAGGAAAGGGTCCTGTAGAAAAAAAGTGTATTTGATCATATAATTAAAGACTGTATCTTAACACCTAGGTACAAGGGGGCTGAATTAAGGCTGCACGGGCAGCCTTAATTCTAGCATTCCCTAACTTTGAGGGCTTTACTTTTTCAAGATAGTTGGGTTTTTTAATGTAATTTCTTCAGTTTTAAAAATGCAGAAATTGAACAAACAAAAATGTGATCACGTGGAGCCGTGTTGACACCACCTCACTCCGCACACACAGGTCATCAGCAGGGTTGGGAATCTTTAAATCCACAACACAGTCTTTACCAGTCAGGCGTATGGAATTACTGGTACTGTTGCAGTAGAAGGTTATCATGTCCTATGTGGCTCTGCCACTATAGCGGGATGGAGCTATATAGTTTGCCAGTGGGTTTCACACTTATTTTCTGCACAGCAAGAGCACATTGAGACTCGGGAATAAACGGTTTCATCTGGGGCCTATCCAAAGACTATTCTCTAGAAATTACACACCCTTCTCTGTGCCATTGCTACCTCCTCCCCCATCCAACTTCTTCCTGTTCCCTTTTGTTCCTGTCTCCTCCTGCTCAGTTTCTGCCTCTGGCCACTCCCCTGCTGCTCCCACCAAGTGCCTGACTCCTGCCACAGCCCCCCAGCTTCTGCAACTCTGTCTCCTGTGCACCTAACCCACTGCTACTCATCTCTGCTCTCCTCCTTATCCTGCCCTTCTCCCCATCCCCTCCATCTTCTGCCTCCTCTGCTCCTGCCTGTTCCCACCATCCCAATCTTGCTCTGCCCCCTGTCCCTTTAGCCACCTGCCTCTGAGCTCCTGAGCCATCCCTCCACCCAGCAGGTTCTCCCCTCCCCCACCCAGCACCATTCCTCACCCCTCTGCATTGGAGTCTCTTCCATGCCACCTGGGTTTCCTGCCAGCTTTGAGTATTGACACCACAGGAGAGAATCTCCCTGCTCTTCAGTTCTGGTGGCTGGTACCACAGCTGCCAGCAGCAGCTGAGAGAAGAAATTGCAGGGAAAGCTCTGCTCAGCCCTTAGATGGTGCAGAATCAGTTGCTCAGCCCAATTTTAGTTTCTGCTGCCATGCCCTAACTCCAAGTACACTTCACACCATGGAGGTCCTGCACCCTCGGCACTGGGGTCAGAGGGAACACTCCACCCAGTCTAATGCCAGTCATCTCCAGAGAATCTGGGAAGGATCCAGAATTAAGCTAGGAGTACAACTGAAACCGGCCTGATGCCTGGAGTGAAATTCTGCCCCCGCTGCCGTCAATGGGAGTTTTGCGCTTGACTCCAGAATGGACCGAACCTCTCTCCTGTAGAGTTTAGTGTTCCATACGGAGTTGCAGGAGCTGCAGGTGTGAGAACCTGTTCTCAGGGCCTTGTTCTGCAGACTGGCAGGAATGCCGGCACTCTCTGCCCCAGCAGGAGATGGAGAGGCTCTGTTGCGGCCCCTGTGATTGAAGGAGTTGTGTTGAATTACAGATCCCATAAAGTCCCACCCAGTCCTCCTTTGATAGCAGAGGAGATGGCAGCTGAGACCAGCACTGGGGTCCTTGGACGCTGCGGTGGGCGATTAAAATGGGGAATGTCCTCAGAACCTGTTGGGAAGGAATAGTTTCCCTTTCCCCCTCAACTGAAATAGGAAATGAATGTGTGCGATTAGAGAAGCACAGAAATCAGTGAATGAAACAAACACTTATTGGAGCACCAGTCTTTTCCCAGCGTAAGATTGCTCCCTCACGCCTATTCTCAGGTACTCCATCCGGTCTCATGTTAAATGCTCTGATGCTGAGGGGATTGCTTTGGAGGAATGGAAAGGCTGCTCCCCACTTTAGGTGTGACAATCTGGGAAATATCCAGGACCCAGGCTTACAAATCTGTACAATAAATGGCACCTGCTTTTGAGCCATGCTTTTCCTTTCCTCTGAGGATGCTCAAATGCATCCTTCCTGCAAGGCCTGGCGCTCTTCCTAAACACATAGATCCAAGTCTTAAGCACCTGCAGTTCCCACTGAAGCCAGTGGGAGTTGCAGTTGCTCAGCACGTCTCCGGACTTAGCCTATATTTTGTACTAACCCTGACAGCCCCCAGGCTTTCCCGACTGGATAAGCACAAACAGGATGCAACAGAGACAAAAGCATCTGCAAAATAAATTGACATTCATTGTCACTAAAGCAGCAAAGACCTTCCCACTTGGCTTTAGAATCGGCTTGTCGGCCTGCCAGCAAAGCAGCTCTAAAAAGCCTGGCCAAAAGACGTAGAAAAGTTCAAGTTTGCAGTCAGTGGATCCTGTACCTGTTTCCTGCTGGGCATCTGTGTCATTTAGACAGGAATCCATCCACCTTCACATGTCTCCCACTGACATGCAAGATTTTCACTCCTTTCCTTTTGAACTGTGGGAGTTGTGAATCTTGCAATCCAGACTGTGGGCGAGAGTTCAAGCACAGAAGTCTGCCAACAGCCACAGCGAGGGCCAGCTGATCAGAAACTGTGCAGAGGGGTTGTGGCCTGGAAAGGCACGTGAGTACCGTGCCACAGAAGAAGACGACATCCTGAACTGTAAGCTAAGCAGAGTTTCGCTGCTGGGCCTGACAAGGAGGGAAGTGACTGGAAAGGAAGCATCACTTCCTTTCTTGAATAACTAGATTATAGAAAGGGGAGAGAAGGCGCAAGCCATGGGGCTGTCACAGCCTTGAAGCTGGAACGCAGAACTATTTGCTGCCAAGCCAGTTCTCCATAGGACTGGGGCATTGCTAAGATCCCTACAAATTCCAGGGGTTCGATGGTTAGAGACACAAATCAGAGATACTTAGTTTTTTACTGCTCTGGTGAGTTATTTACCAGCCTCTACTGCCTTTTGAGTAAATCCCCAAAGAACCCACCCTGACAATAAGTAAGAGATGGGCCTGAGTCAACCCCCAGGGAGATTTGGCACTGGTGATTGGCTGTATGCTGTGGTATCATACTTCACAGCCTGTTGTGGGCAGTATATAAAGGGGCGTTTATTTAGCATGTCATACCAGACCTAAAAACATGGCGAGGGGCACTAAATAAATCCACTCGATATAAATACGTCACCATTTGCCAGAGACAGCACAGGGGTTTGCAAATGAGAATAGGGAGCTTGAATCAGACACAGAAAAGCCACTGGTCAGAGCAAGAAGTGGGAGGTGACCATAAGAGCAGCAATTTGGAAGAGTAGAGGTAAGAGAAGACAGCAGAAGCAGACAGGGATGGAGGCAAGTGGTGCCTAAAGAGCTGAATTCTTAAGAGTTTTGCAGTGCAAACATAACGCCTGTTGGGCAGGCCTAGAGTTTGTTTTTATCTGCAATTCACAGCACATAGATGTGCACATTTGACAGAGGTGTAGGCTGAAATGCACAGCCTGCTCTGCCATGAAGTTTCCATGACAAAAACACAGCTGCACTTTGACAATGCATAAAGCAAAAGCAGCTTCAATTTTCACAGCATTTGTAACACACCACACTTTAATGGGCTTAGGCTGTCTTTAGGGGCACAAGTTTCCTAACTTCACAGAGGAAATGTTTTGAAGAGCCCAGTGTAAGCACACAGCCTCACCTCTAGCACACCCCTCCGTGCCCAGAGGTGGTATTGCCAGGGATTTTGCCTCACACCTGCACAGGGGGCCCCTTCCTCGGCTTTGCAATCACCAGTCCCAGTCAGGGTCTTCTCCCAACTCCTTCTTGGGGTCTTCTGTATCTCCACCCTCCAGGTAAGTCACATAACTGTTCATTCCCTTTTCAGGGCAACTAAAAGTTCAACTTAAAGTCCACAAACAACATCCAAACATATAGTTCTTTGGCCCCCTCAAGCTTGACTGAAACCCTCTGCTTCCTGGCCCCTTCTTCTGACCTCTGCCAACATTCTCTTGAATCACTTCTTCCCCAGTAGGATTCCCCCACCGCATCCCATCACCAAGGACTCCAGCAGTTTACCTCCAGGGATCCTTGTAGGCCCTACTTCAGGGCTCCCTCACAAGAGCCTAACCTGCTCCTTGTGGGTGGCTAAGCCTAACTTCCTCAAACACTTTCTAAAGAGAAATTCCCCTTATTCCTCTTTCTCTAGCATCTTCCTCCTTTACTGAGTTCCCAGTTCTATTTAAGTTGTGCTCACCTTGCTTCACCACCACAGCTGGGGTCAGTTTCTAATTAAGCCCCATTACACCCAGCCCTTCTGTCGTCAGCTCATCAGTCAGGCTGACCGGTAGCTGCCAAGTTATGGGCAAGGCTGAGTCCAGCTTGCCACAAAGGACGAACCAGCCCTTGTCACCCAGAAATTAAATTAATCTCCAGTGAATTTTCTTCCAAAGCGCATCTCGCTAACGTTTTGGTCTGTGGTATGATCATATTATGCTCTGTGCCAAGTAGGAAAAGGGCTCCCTCAGGGCAGGGTTAATGGAGTCTGGGACAGAGTCAGATGAAGAGAGGGTTCCCTTAGGCTGGGGGTAATGATGTCTGTGGCCAGTTCCAGATGCAGAAATTGCTCCCATCCCTGGGGCTGGGACTATCAGGTCTGTGCCAGTGCTAGAGAATGCGAGGGCTTGCTCCTTACAGCTGAAGCTAATAGAGTCCATGTGGGAAGGTGAGAGGGTTCCCTCCATCTGGGAGTAATAAAGTCATGAGCTGGTGTTGGAAGGGGAAAGGCTGCCTCGATCTGGGATGAATGAAGTCTGCCCCAGTGTCAGATAGTGGAAAGCTCCCTAGTTTTTGGGATAAAGATGTTTGTGAAAAAAGCATTTTTATGGTCTAAAACAAACAGAACAATCCACAGTGAATAAAGCCTCTTGCGGAACAGCTTGTTGTACATAACAAATGATGTTCTTGGTGCCCACTGAAAGAACAGGAACAGATATTGACAATTCAGCAGGACACAAAAACAAAGAGACCTGTTTGTGGGAGCTATTGTAGAAAATAACCAAGTGGAGAGAGATATTATCAGGAAATGCAAACATCAACATAAGCCATCTCTGCCAAAGCAGAGCAAATATTTATAGCTATTTTAAGTTCCAGCAATGGTCTTTTTATCACTGGATTCTTGTAGCAGTCCTAGGTGGGTCACACTGGGGATCATTCCTGGGGAAAAATCAGAACATGCTGATATTGTAATGCTTATCAACTTATTAGGGTTGTCTCACAGCATGAATCATAGAATAATGGAAATGTAGGGCTGGAAGGGATCTTGAGAGATCATCTAGTCCAGATCCCTGCACTGAGGCAGGAACAAGTATAGCTAGACAGTCCATGACAGGTGTTTGTCTAACCTGTTCTTAAAAACCTCCAATGACAGGGATTCTACAACCTCACTTGGAAGCCTGTTCCAGTACCTATATATCCTTATCATTAGAAAGTTTTTCCTGATATCTAACCAGAATCTCCCTTGCTGCAGATTTATCCCATTCTTGTTCTATCTTCAGTAAACATGGAGAACAGTTGATCACCATCCTCTTTATTACAGCCCTTAACATATTTAAACACAGTTTGCACTTTCCCTCTCAGTCTTCTTTTCTCAACACTAAACGTGCCCAGTATTTTTAACCTTTCTTCATAAGTCAGGTTTTCCAAACTTTTTATCATTTTTGTTACTCTTCTGTGGACTCACCAGTTTGTCCATATCTTTCTTAAAGTGTGGCATTCAGAACCCGACACTGTACTGCAGCAGGGGGTCTCACCAGTGCAAGCAGAGTGGGAAAATTACCTCACAAGTCTTACATATGATATTCCTATTAATACACCCCAGAATGATAGTAGTCTTTTTTTTTTAAGCAACTGCATCACATTGTTGACTCATATTCAATTTGTGATCCGCTATCACCCCCATATCCTCTTCCACAGTACTACTACCTACCCAGTTATTCCCCATTTTGTAACTGTACATTTGATTTTTCCTTCCTAAATGAAGTACTTTGCACTTGTCTTTATTGACTTTCATCTTGTTGATTCCAGACCAGTCTTCCAATTTATCAAGATCTCTTTGAATTCTAATCCTGTCCTTCACAGTGCTTGCAATCCCTCCCATCTTGATGTCATCCACAAATTTTATAAACATACTCTTCACTCCATTATCCAAGTTATTAATGAAAATATTGAATAGTTTCAGACCAGGATAGATCCTTGCGGGACCCCATTAGATACATCTTCCCAGTTTGACAGCAAACCATTGATAACTACTCTTTGACTATAGTCTTTCAACTAATTGTGCACCCACCTTATAACAATTGCATGTAGACCACATTTCCCTTGTTTGCTTATGAAAATGCCATGTGGGGTGGTATCAAAAGCCTTCCTAAAAAATCAATGTTTATCATATCTGCACCTTTCCCCATCCACTAAGCCAGTGACCCTGTCAAAGAAGGATATTAGATTGGTTTGGCATGCTTTGTTCTTAACAAATCCATGTTGGCTATTACTTATAACCCTATTATCTTCTAAGTGCTTAGAAACTGATTTCTTAATCATTTGTTCCAGGATCTGCCCAGGTATTGAAGTTAGTCCTCTGTGATCTCACCTGTCCTCCATGAGTTCTCAAAGATAATTGCTGATTCCTAAGGTGAATGTCATGTGGCCCTGCCAAAGTGAATACATCTAACTTATCTAAATATTCTTTAAACTGTTTCTTCTCTATTTTGGCTTGTGCTCCTTCCCCCTGCTTATTAATATTAATTATGTTACGTATGTAGTCAAAATTTCCCTGTTTAATGAAGACTGAAGCAAAATAGATATTAAGCACGCCAGCCTTCTTAATGTTGTCTGTTATTAGCTCTCCTTCCCCACCCAGTAGAGGACTTACGCTTTCCTTCATCTTTCTCTTGCTCCTAATGTATTTATAGAACATCTTTTTATTGCCTTTTATGTCCCTTGCTCATAACTCATTTTGTGTCTTGGCCTTTTTCATTTGTCCTTACATGCTTGTCCTAATATTTTGTGCTCACCTTTAGTAATTTGTTTACATGTTTACAATTTTTGTAGGGCTCCTTTTTGGTTTTCATGTCATTAAAGAGCTGCTGATGGAGCCACATTGGCCTCTTATTATTTTTCCTGTCTTTTCTTCCCATTGGGATAATTTGCTGTTGCACTTTTAACATTGTCTCTTTGAGAAACTGCTGGCTCTCCTGAACTCCTTTTTACCTTAGATTTTCTTCCCATGGGACCTTACCTGCCATTTCTCTGAGTTTATTAAAGCCTGCTTTTTTGACGTCTATTGTCCTTATTCTGCTGCTCTCACTCCTTCCTTTCCTTAGAATCATGAAGTCTATCATTTAATGATCACTTTCACCCCAATTGCCTTCCACCTTCACAGTCGCAACCAGTCCCTCGTTGTTAATCAGAATCAAGTCTAAAACAGCTGACCGCAGGTTATTTCCTCCACCCACCCCTAATGCCTAAATGATGGGTGACTGTAACAAGATAGTACTTTGTTTTTGTAAGTGAGCTTAGTACTCTTGGTGCTAAGAACTAATAGCGCGGTTTGAATTTGGGATAGTGTGGGCAGGCTCTGTGCTTGTTTTCCATTCACACAGCTCTGCCCTTCTCTTTAGTCCTGACTCACAGCATCCCCTGCTATGCCAGTCTTGGGCCCACACCCAGCTTTGCCAGTGAACTTCAATGCTGACCTCAAGCCAGACCTTTTGTTTTTAATCCTGGACCCTCACTCACTTCACTTGCACCCTTCAATCCTGAGAAGACATTGAGAACATTAGGACAGTGTACTTCAGAGAGAATACCAATAAAAAAGGATATAAGAGCAGTACACGAATGAGTGACAGCTATACAGAAAGTAAATTGTTCTTTTTACACTTTCTCATAAGAGAAGAATGTTAGGACATCTGATGGCATTAAAAGTCAGAAAAATGAAAAACGAGACAAGATTTTTTAAAAATACAATACATGATTAACCTGTGGAACTCTTTGCCACAAGATACCAAGATGAGACATTGATGTGTTCAATCAAAATATTCATAGCTAGTGTTAGATCCTCAGGCTGGATAACAAATGTCAATTTCCAAGCTGCAGTGTAGATACCAACCATTATACTGTGGGGTCTCATACCCTCCTTTAAACATGTGTCTGTGGTCACTGTCAGAAATACGATGCTGGAACAGACCATTGGTCTGATCCCGTAGGGAAATTCCCGTGTTTTTAATACGGCACCTCCTGCTATTCTAGTTCTGGGACCTGTCTTGGTGTGGGTTTCTGACACACACAACTAACACTGTCAAACTACTTCACAGGAAGCTATTGCCATCAAAGGTGTAGGGATGTGAGTGAAAAAGACTGTTTAGTGGCAGCTCATATATACTTATGTCTCTTGTTAGGCTGTGACTAGCTTCTATTCAGCTAGGTGCATTGGGAGTCAGGAAATCACAAAAAGATTTGGGTGCCGTGGAATTTTAAAACTCTGAAAAACAATCTTTTTGCAGAATCCCAAACTCCCACCTGCCCCTAACTGCCAAAATGGTGGATGTTTTAGCTTCAGTCACTGCTCCTATAATGTGATCGTGAAAAACACAGGTTCCCCTGTCCAGAACGTGCGCCACATCACAGGGACAGCCATGCAGCACCAGGGCTGGAGATTTTATCATGCAAATGGCACAACATCACACAAATATTGTGACAGCATGGTGCTGTGAGGTTGAAGATGTGTATGTGCCTCTTCCTTCTGCATTAACCTGTGATGGGAACTGAACCTTGCAGCCTGACCACAAATCCTAGGGGAAAAAAAGCCCTGCTGGGGCTCCCTACAGCTGCAGAGAGTTGATTGTGTGTGACACACCCAGCTACTGATGATCCTGCATGAGGATCTCACACAAACTCCCTCCCTCTGCTCTTTTGGGATCTCCTCTGATATGTACGGGCAGATGACACCAAAGTCTGTCTGAAGAGCCTCTGCTGTCCCATCCTTAGGAGTTTGCACAGCCACTTCCCTAAGTGTTGAAGAGCACAGTGTGGACTTGCCTACCTCAGAGAGACCTGTTGCTTTCCCAGCCTGACTCATAAGGTGACAACATTGACAGGTCCCATTCATCACAAACCAGGCTCTTTCTCGCACCTCTCTGTCCCTGCCGCAAAGTGGCACATCCAGAGTCTGAGACCCTGCATTCAAACTGGGCTCAGTAATTGAGGCATCACAGTAATCACCAGCATTAGTCTCTGAATGGTGAAACTTCATTTTGTAAAAGCTTTCGGGGGCGAGATGCAGCACAGGACTCCTCTGCTCTGATGCCTTTGAGACAAGCCAGCAGGGAGCTCATCAGCAAACTCAGCCCAGCAGGTCATTGCTTGTGGATTAAAAAGGAAACAAGCCCAAGTCTCTGTCCCGTTAGCTCAAGCTCCTCTTACCTGGAGAGTGGAGAGAAGGAGTTGCAAACCACTGGCTTCTTGTTCTGCCATGCTGATCTCCACTCACACTCCTTGTCTCTCAGCTGCAGACACAATGCAGCTGGAACACAGAGCTGCCAAATTGTCTTTCTGTGGCCCCTGTCCTAAACACAGACGCTAAACACAGATCCCAGATACACATATGCGGCTACCACTAATAATCACAGCAATGCAACTCTAGACCTCAGAGAGAGAGAGATAAATGTACCCCCTCCCCGCCTCCACCCTCCCTCCAGACACAGACACACACACTGTGACAGGGAGATTCATTCCTATATAAAGAATCCCAGGGATTAAGCAAAGTGCTCAAAAAGGGTCTGGGTGTTTAGTGTGTGATGGGGATGTGGGGAGGGTGGCAATGACAACAAGAGAAAGGAGGAGAGCCACGAACCTCAGAGAAGCCCAGGGAGAGGGAGGGAGAACTATAGCCCTGGCTTGCTGACAGACGTTCCCAGCTGACCTGCCAATCAGTTCCAAAAGACCCTAAGAGGATACTTGCCTGCCTCTGTCCTAATGAAATTGGAGACACACATACTTAGAGATATACTCAGTATTAGCTAATGCTGACAATGAACTAAAATGTAGGGACAGGGCGAGTGGGATCATAGCACCCCCTCTGGTGTTTTAGGCTTGCTTGCCTGACCACTTAGCCAGTACATCAAACAGCTGCGGGCATATCATGTGTTAAGCCACGAGAATTAAATGGAACAAGTGAACCCGGAGCATGTAAATCAAACTGATGGAATTGCCATAAGGACTGGTTGGCTGTTTAAATGATCAGACTATCCTTTATATGTGACACACACAACAGGAATGTGAAAAAAGAAAAATATTAAGGTTGCAAAGGCAAGCACTCAAAATTTAGGAAATGTCAGAATTAAGGTTGCCCTTGCAACATTAATCCGGACCCCTTGTGCATATGCATGATGATAATCTTTAATTCCATGATCACATTTTCCCCCCCACAGGATTCCTCTCTCGTTTAGTGCACAAGATGGACCTCAACAGTTCTAGCAAGTTCATGCCCAAACTGCGGTTTTTCAAATATTTATAATTTGGCCAAATTCGGGCCTTTGGATGGTGGATGGCTACAGCACATCCCTGATATCAAGGCCACTATCCTGCTGAATTCCAAATCCTTCCTCCAAAGATGGAGGTGCTAGAACTTCTCAAAGAAAAGGCCACCAGAAATTTGTAGCCTGGGCAAAACCACATAATTTTTCCTAACCTTTTTGTTGTTGTCGGAAACAGCTCAACACTTTTGTCTAACATTTTGCAGAATAATTCAAATTGAAGCAGACAAGCTGAATGGAAAATTTCATCCCAAACAGTTAAATCTGGCAAAGTTATAAGCTACTGTTTTGCTGCGGTGTGTGAGTGTGTGTGCGTGCATGTGTGCGCACAATATAAACTCACCACCCTCCACTTCCCAAAACGCAAACCAGACTTTTCTGAATATCGAGAAGAGTCTTTTTGATAAACATTTCCCCTCTCCCTCATTAAGTTTTATATGGATTCTTACTGTCCAGGCTCCAACCATAAGTGCAAAGGATAAAAAAATGTTGTCACAAGATTGCCAGTCACATCTGGGATTTCTTCTGGGTACGTTTCAGAAAAGTGTCTAGATTTCAGGGTTCTGCTTGCTAACTGAACCTCATGCATTTCAAGATGTATCCACTGCTAATGTATTACCTTGTGTATATGCTGTTTTGATCCCTGGTATTTAAACAAGTTCCTGGAGTTTCATTTAGAAAAATCTGATCTGCTGGAGAGTCTGCTCTTTAATGAATTTAGAATTGTTCAAAGGGAGAGGAGTGTTTGTATTATCTCAATGACTCGGTAGCAATAACAGATTTTATTGTTGTTATTTATTAAGGAAGCACAACAGGCACTTTGTGAATTTGTGAAAATACATCCTGGACTATTTTGCAACCCAGAAACGTTATTCCACCTGATATTTACTTGACATGCTCAAGTTTTGCATCAAAACATGCAAGCTTTCTTATTTTCTTATGTTTAACTGCAAAAACTAATCTTTGTCAGCACAAAATCCAAAATGTTGTTTCCTTGAATGTTTCTTGGAGATTATCACTCAAAAACTGGGCCAGTTCCTGGGGGGCAAAATTGCAAACTTTCCCCAATTTCATTCCAAAATGGGAACATTTTTTGCAAATGTGCAATGTAATCAAAAACTTCACATACTGAAGTTTGCAAATTTCAATTCAAGTACTTCATATGCCTCCTGGTATTTATTTAGCCAGGCTTTCTTGCTCTAAAATACTGAAACATGAATGCACTATTTATATTTTAACCCCACACTAGTTAGTGAGGAAAGAATTCAGGAACTTTTGCACCCAAACTCCAGCCCCTGACACTGACACTAATGGAAATATCTATTAGTTACTATCAGATTAGGGTCCTCATCCTCTGAGGGCTTCCTTCCAAATGGTTCAGTGCCTTACCAATTCTGACATACCATCCAGCAAAGGGCAGAAATGATACATACATTGTGAACCAGTATGATCCGGAGGGAAGAAAGGTAAAATGGGAGGGATCCTAGGGAAAATGCAAATCCTCCCCCCAATTTAAATATTTAGAAAACATTTCCTGATGCTGTTAATGATCTGTACACTAGAACTGGATTGGAAATTTTTCATCAAAACAGTTTTCCACTAGAAAATGCCGTCTCAACACATGGACAACTTTTGTGAAATTGTATCCATTTTGGTAAAATTCTCATGAAAACAAATTTTCCTGAAATAAAAAATATTTAATTTTGGAAAACCTCATTTTGAAACTAATTGAAATTTTGTTTCAAAATGAAATTTGCATTTCAAAGATTATTTGATTTTATGGGTGTTTTATATTTTTATATGATTTTTATTTCATGACAGGTCAGTAGAAGTAGAAGTGCATAATATGACATGTCTTATTATGACATAATAAAATAATCCAAACTGTCTATTATTTTATTTTTATATTATTTCATTTTATTAAAAAAATTAAGGATGGCTGCTTCTTAGTACAGACTTTTACAAAAAACATTTCTCTTCTGTTCAAAAACGTAGGAAATTCACTGACAAAAAACTTAGTTACTGAAGGGTTAAGGCTGCCTGGTGGTATCTCGTGTCCTCCAAAAGTTCAGCAAAACTCAAACCTCTGAAAACCAGAAAATACAGAGTTAAGAACATACCAACGCAAACTTAACTCAACCATCTTTCAGATACGACCCAATATGCCCATAACACACATGCTTGGAGTCTATCTTTGCCGGTAGTACAGAACATTCAAGGAACAAGGCATGGGAGCACTGAATGATAGTCTGAGGTCATCCTTTTTGCTAAGGGAAAACTTGTGATTAGGTGAGTTGTACTGAACAAGAGCACCCTACACCTACCCTACACTCAAACACTTAGCCTATTCCACAAAAACAATGCTACTTTTACTACGTTTTACAGTCCTCACCCCCTTTTGCCACCCTTTAGTACTTATACACAGGAAGCCATCTAATACTATGCATTCACTTACCCATCATTAAAGCCACTTACTGCTCTCACATCCCTCCTCACTGCTGACAATCCCCATGGCAAGAGGACCCCTCCACATACGGGATCCCCCAAAATACACAAGCATCTCTTTCCTTTGATCACATTTATGTGGGGGATGGGGAGCAGGGCTGGAGACATGGATTCAAATCCTACTGTAGATTAGTGTGTGATGAATTGTCTGAGCTGTGAGGGCATCAAGGTCTGGAATAGGGGTGGGTCGGGCAGATGAACTGGAAGATGGATTGAGAGAGCCACATGGGTGCTCATGGCAGGAAAAGCAGGGGTCTGTGGAGCATGACTACAGTGCATTGGCTATGTGAAGACATGAGACGGGAGTGGCAGGGGTGCTGCCATTGGTATGGAAAGGTGAAATGGCAGAGCTCAACATGTATAGTAACGGTGCTCTACCTGCCTACACACCACTCCACTCCTTTCATTTTTATTGATCCCTCACTTTCCTAAGCACAGAGATTTACACACATCATCCTAAAAAAATGTACCTAGACACTGCAGATCCTTAGCGAATAAGTCTCTGAGAATTAACACATCCGTCAGTTGACTCCCAGGGCCAGACTTTGGAGCTTTGTTTCACATCAGCGGGGCACCATAAAATCTAATGAGAAGAAATGAGGGAGAAGCAAGGAATAGTAGCGTCCTCAGATGGGCTGGAAAGAAATTCAAAAACATTTTTATGAACACCACTAGCACATCGTGTTTTAGAATGATTAATCCATCAATGGAAAATGACTTAAGGGCTAATTAAAGGCAGCTTAAAGAAGCTGTTTTGCATTGTCTCTTGCTCTGTTCCTAGTGACAATGGTACCTGTCAGCAGAGCTGTGAGAAACTACGCTGCATGAATTTTCAAAAGAAAATGAGAAGTGCAGACAAATAGCCCCGGTCCCATCTCCTGTTGCACCACACAAACCAATAGCCCCGGTAGCCCTGTTTCCTACCTCCTGATGTACTAGAAAGGACCAGTGTTTATTGCCCAGTATCCCATCTTCCATTAAATGTCAATGGAACTTAAGTAAGTGCTTAAAGTTAAGCACATGCTCAACTCAGGACATAAAAAACAGATTGATGAATGGTGTAAATAGCCTAAATAGTCCAGTTTCAATCTGATCTCCATGCCCTGCAGAAACAGAACAAGGGTCCATCTAGTTCAATTTCCCATCTCCCACTACATTGAAACAAAAATAATGGTCCATCTAGTCTGGTATCCCATCAGTGGTCATCATGTAGAACAGCCAGATGATGGCTCATCTATCTCAGAATCCTACCTTTGGGTGCTTTACAATAGACCGGGGGTCTTGTCCTGCCTCTCAGGGTAAAGGTGCTTTAGAAACATTTTCCAAATATGCATTAAAAATCTATTGGCTATTGGGGAAGATAGTGCCATCTTCTCCTGCTCTTTTAAAACATAATAATACAATTATTCTTAGTACTATTTATCTGTATATCAGTAGCATCCAGGGGCTCCAACAAGGATGCTTGGCATTATACAAACATAAAAGACAGCCCTGCTCCAAAGAGCTTATTGTCACATTTAAGACAAGTGGATATAATGAATGGGAAAAATGTGGAAAGGAGGCTAAAAGTGACGGTGATAGAGACATGGTTGTAGAGACTAGATGTGTACATGAGTAGATGAACTCGAATCAAAACCTCTTTGAAAATTAATTAACAAGCCAACAGATCTCAACAGCCCCTACCTACTGGCCACCTGCCAAACAGTGACCTGCAGATTTCTGTTTGTATTTCCCAATTTTTAACCCACTTCCAGACATTGCACAGACCTAATTCACCCCGCAAAGGCTTGAATAAACTTGGAAACCTAGACAGAGACAAAAGCTGGAGGAGATGTAAAGTAGTGGGAAGCTTTTCACACCCATGATATGTTTCCAAATGCTTATGTTTGGGGTCCAGCTTGCTAAGATTTGTATTGGCATTACTTTGCCCTGAACCATTCTGGGATTCAATGTTAATTAGACTACATGAAAATCAAACTCACTGCCAGTGTCTGTTCTTAATTGCTAACGTTACTGTTCTTGGAGGATGTGTGGAGTGGCTTTGACGCATAGGGCTGGAAGTCAGGACAACTGGATTCTGTCTTTGGATGGCTTTTGCTTCTCTTTGTGGCCCTGGACAAGTCATTTACTTCTCTGTGCTTCAGTTTCTCCACCTGTCAAATGAAGATTATGAAGCCTCCTTCTTGGGGGATGCTGAAGCTTTAAGTGATGCTTGTAAAGTGCCTTGAGATCTTCATGCAGAGGTACTATCCAGAAACAACGTGTTATTGGTCGTACTATTGCAGCACAATGATGCAAATTTAGAAATCTCTCTTTGGATCTTTGAACTGGGACGTAAAGAAGTTTTGTTTGAAGAAAATTACTAGACAGGGAAAGGTTCCCATACTGCCTACAAAGGAATTTGGTTTCTACTGATTATTTATTAAAGGTGGGGAAATAATGCAAGAATTTGATATATTTTGTATGATTTTAATTTAAATTTACTTCAGCTTATATTCATGTCCCCTTGTGTTTGCTTTCACAAACTTCTATTCGGTACAGTTGTACTAGCCTGTACCTTCACAAAAACAGTATTTTAAAATAATTCAGTCAAATGCTCCTAAAGCTACGTCTACACTGTGATTAGGCACCTGCAGCTGGCCCACTCCAGCTGACTCCAGCTCATGCCACTTGGACTGCAGGGCTGTTTAATTGTAGTGTGGTCTTCCAGGCTCAGGCTGCAGCTTGAGCTCTGTGACTCTCCCACCTTGCAGGGTCCTACAGCCCAGGCTCCAGCCCAAGCTGGATGTCGACACGGCAATTAAACAGCCCTTCAGTCTGAGCCCCACAAGCCCAAGTCAGCTGGCGTGGGCTTCTTTTAATTGCAGTGTAGGAATACCTCAGGAGGCAATCAGCACCAGAAGAGTTAAACTCAACCAATCAGAGAACAGAAGCAATGTCATGTGACTCCTGTAACCAGTAAATGTAAAGTATAAAATGGCCATCTACAGAATAAATGAAATATGTGAAAAATTTCATCAGAGCCAGAATAATGGAAACATCAGAGAAAACCATGATCACCCTGAGGACGCTATGGGGCTGATCTCCCAATACTTACACAGTTTTCCTCTAGCGTATGGCCTTTGGTTTCAATGGAGTTACTCCTGATTTACCCATAGGCGCGGTTTGACTTCTATATTTTGTGGGGCAGCTCCAGTCAGGCCAACGGGGCTACGTGTGGGGTGGCTAATTCCACACCTACCCAAGGCTTACAGTTTGGGGGGGCAATAGATTTACCACAGCATAAGTGAGAGGAGAATCAGGCTCACAAAAAATGAAAGAGAAGTTCACTGAGTTTAATAAATTATTCCCTCCAAAGCTCTGCCTGAATTGTGTTAAATTTATTTGCAAAATCTCCATATTTAAAACACCCGAATATCTGTCCAAGTTTCATGTATATTAAGAAGAAGCACACAGTTCCCAGTCAGAGTTATGTGTATCCAAGATAACAATGGGGGTATTATTTCTTTTTTCTTTGAACTTTTTCATGACATGCCCTTTGTTTTCATCGTCTTCCCAACAAGTGTTGTGCGGTCTAAGAACAATACCCCCAATAAACTGCACATGTAAAGTAAAATGAAAAGAAAATCCGTTCCCTCGTGGAGACACATCTAGGGTCCTATCCCTTTCCATGAATTACGTGCTGAAAACTGCTGCCACACTGCAGTAGTGAAAGGGTTCAAATGAAAATGAACTCGCTTCCAGGGACAACTCATGATGTTGGTGGAAGTGGGCTCTGTTGCCACCACAAGGGAAAATTAACATCTTCTGGCTTTGAAACAGACATACTCTGGGTTCCTCCTGTTACTACTACTTAATAACAAGCTGTTACTGTATCAAGTATCAGCTCAGGCTGGAGCTGTCCGGCTTAGCTAAGATTTGTTTTCCTTCAGAGGTCACTATGGTAGCTGCCTTAGCAGTGTGGTGTTGCTGTATTATTGTGCTCTGTGGCACAGTCACTGGGGGAGATATTGATATAGCTCATCTTTACGAGGACTGACTGGCACAGCTATGTGGGGGTGCAGGACGGGCACCGCAGGGGGCACTGCAGGTCAGAACTCCATTGCATTGGCAGGGTTGTGGAGGGACCCAGGCCTGGGAGATCAGGGGTATTTGTGTACAGCACCTCTGTCTCACCTGCCTACCTCTGATCAGTTTTCCCCAGGGATGCTATCAGGCCCTTCTTTTCATGATCATCTAATTTGCACTTTTTTTAACACAAATGTTAATAGACAGTAGACTTGGAAAAAAGACCTCATTTTGCCTCCCATCGAGAGACTTGCTAACCCAAAGATTCCAGGACAGCAACAGAGATGAGAATAACTGATTCTGCATATGGTACCTGCCTAGACTCACAGAAATTTCATGTGATCCCTATAGTCTCTGAATCTCTTTTGGAACAGGCATTTGGCAATGTCTTGGAAAACTGTGGTGTGAGCTGCTTATCAGATCACTCAGAAACTTTGCTTCTCCACTGAAAGAGGCATGAAGGCTCAACCCACCTGGTGTCGTCAGAAACCGGGGAGAAATGCACTGGTTAAATTTGACATCATTGTGATTATTAAAAATAAACATTTTTCTCAAGATAAATATATGCTTCCTCAACCCTGACAGTTTGTCAAATGATTCTGCAATATATTTTGTTATGATCTTGTTCACCTCTAGTTTTTGATAAGATTGTCTTATAAAAACACACATCTTGGACTGAAATAGATTTATTTAACCACTTGACTGCTGTCAGATGTTCCCACTTAGTCCAGACAAAATACTTCAGCTGTGCTGCTGTATGCCTCAGATACATCCAGGTGGATAATACCTGCTCTGCTGTTTAATCCTGTATGTGCATCAAAGTTAAATACACCACCCATGCTGCTGATTTCTCCAGGTGCATTCATGTAGGAGACACCTGCTGTGGTAATGAATGTAGGAAACACCTGCTGTGGTAATGAATGCTCCAGATACATTCAGAAACCTACTGTGTTTCTGAATATAGTTCATCCAGGTATAACTCACCTGTTGCACTGCTGAATATTCTAGGTGTATCCAGGTGGGAGACATCTCTGTACTGCTGAATTCTCTGGATATCTGTGGGAATAACCCAAGAGCTCTGAAGCTGAACATTCAAGCTATATCCTAATGTTCCATGATTTCAATGGAATCTTACAAGACAACAGTGGGTGCAATGGTGGAGCAACAATGAAATAATTAAATTAGCAAGCCTGAACCATCTCTTTTGTCATTTCTACAGACATTGTCACAGAAAAAGGGGCTCCTTGTTCCTTCGTTTATGGCTCATTGAATGTTTCTAACACAAATGTCACCCATCCCCTTTCCTTTCAGTAAATCATAGCAATATTTTTCAATATTGCTTAGAGAACAATTGGGATTCTTCTGCCCTTAATCTCCAGTCCCTTGCACCTTGTGTCACCAGTTGCATCTTTGCAAAGTGCAAAATGCTACCATTCCAATTTAGCTGTGTTTTGCACAGGTGTAAATGTCAACATAAAATGCAAGACAGTGAAGAATTAGGTTAATTGAGGTTTTTAGGAAATAGCCCACATTCTGGCCAGACAAATGTCATGCATGTAACTCTGACTTGCCCACCAACAGAAAGGAATTGCATTGTGTCTGCTTTTCAATTCTCGGTCAGCTTTTTTTACCACACAGACAGATGCACATACATTATGCATAGAAGGCAATGTGAAAACTAGGTCTGAAAGGTGAGAAATGTGGGAAAAGGAGAGAAAGAATTCAGTCTGAACAAGCAAGACATTATGGTGCATTATGGGGAGTTTGCAGCTTCTTCTGAAAGATATGGTATTGACCAGATAGTGGACTAGATCATGGAATGACAGCCTGTTCTGATATGACATCTTGTCTGTCATAGAAAGTTCACAATGATATTTTTCATTAGCATCCCTTGCTCAAGACACATTCAGCTTAGCAGCCTGTTCTCCTTCCTATTGTTCTTCTGTAATTGCTGTGAGTAAGAAAATGAATGAATTATGCTGGTTTTGTTCACTACCAAGGATGACACTGTATCCCTAGGATCTTCTTGATTTACAAGGGTACAAACACACACATGCACTCCGTGTCTCTCTGTCAATGGGCAATGATACGGGTTAGCACAGAGGCAACTGGCTTAGCTTTATCATTGAGTCTGGCGATGCTAGTCCTTTTCAAGTATTCATGTTTAGTATTATGCAGACTAGCTCATCAGAGAAGGTGGCTGAAGGGACTGTGCAAGGAAATCAGAGAGAAGAAACCTCTAGGGAAACAGGGAACATCTTTAAGTCACTAGATACGTAATCTTGATCATCACTCTGGTAACAAGGCCTGTTCACTGCACTGTGTTCTCTCAAGCACTTTGCCCAGTCCAGTTTATAACTCCGCCAGTGCTAGGCTATTGATGTTTAATAGTAGCGTCTCTGTTTTATAGAGTTTGCCTTGGTTAACTGGGTGCAGTCCACATATCAATCTTTAGTGCCCTTGCCTACTTCTTGATGCATAACAAGCCATGGATGTGCCCGTTCCCTGTCCTGGTGTTCCTGGGTGTTTCCAGTGAAATCCAGGGGGATTAGAGGATCTTCCTCCTTCACTACTAGGTGTGAGGCAGGAAGTGGGCAGGATGATGATGCTTCTGTTGTACTCTCCATGGATTCTCGCTCTGCCCCAAATCATGGTAGCCCTTCCAAGGATAACAAAGCTTTCCTTGGAAGCAGATCAATCCCATCCTGTCTGCTGCTGGGTCCCACTAGGCTGGGTTTCTATAAATGCATCCTGATGCCTACAATGTATTCTTCCGGTCCAGCGGAAGTTCAGGATGCAAGCTCAGAACTGGGCAAGGTTGAACCTGAACGTTGTTTATGACCTAGTAAATTCACCAGTTCTACAAGGAAGAGGAAGGGGAGAGCGTTTCTGAGGACGATGCAGGAAATGCAGTGAGAGCTGTGGGTGGCCAGGTATTTACAGTAGTGAACCCTTAAAATTCTACCCATCCTGAATGGAAGAAGTGTTCTTTTGCAAACAGGAACTCAGTGTTATCCAGTGAAATTCACACTGCAGAGAATGAGATCTTCTCTAGGACAAGGGGGAAATTTTAAGGTTGAAGGATAGTACTTGTCCACATTCTGACTTGACTGAGTGGAAACAGACAATGTTCCCAGAGCTCTGGCTTTGGAAACAATACAAAAGGATCTCTTAGAATGAAGTGTCCTGACTTTCATTTGATCTTTATTTCTCGGAATTACCTTCCACATCTTGATCCAGCTATTGTGCAAAAAAGTAGCTTCTTGAAAACCCTCTGGCTGCTGTCCAAAAGGGCTAGTGTGTTCTTCCATTTATGCTAACACATGAAATACAGTAACTAGAGTCATACTAGTAATAGGGCTTACAGCTCCTACCTCCACCTCCAAGAATCCACTTCTCTTACTTTCGCTAGGCAAGAGGAGTTTTCATTAATCTGGTCCCTGAACCCCCTTTTTTTTTTGATTGGATCGAGGCATCTCTCAGAGCCTGTGGAAGAAAACTGACCTGACACAATTTAATAGGAAATCTTTTGTCAAAGTGCAGCCCTGTGGAAAATTCTGTATATAAGAAAACCGCTCTTAGAAAAGTAGTGATTCAGTTCCATATTCATAAGAAAATCCGTCAAAGAATATGAATAATGCTTAGCATTTGCATAGCACTTGACATTTGCAAAACACTGTGTAACCTTGATCAATGGATCCCCGCAACTCCCTCTCTGTGGGTTAGGTAAGTAATATTATTCCCAGACTGCACTTGGGGAAATTGAGGCAGAGATGTTAAGTGACTTGCTGAAGAACACACAGAGAGTCAATGGAAGAGCCAGGAATAGAATTCAGGGATGCTTCATGCTCAGTCTTCTATTTCACGCTGCCCCAAATACTCATACAAATCTCAGGAGAACTCTCAGTGGTGGTTGCAGTTGGGAGACATAGGATATCAGTTCCTTTACTTTACTTCTGGATTTTTCTCACTAAAATCAAAGAGACTGTTGCTAATCATGCATTTATCCAATTTTTTGAGAGTCTGTCTTAATTTATGATGCCCTGGTTTTTATTTGATTACTCACATCCCTTTGTCCTTTAGGGCCAGATTTGTAGCCAGCCATCATTTTTCAACACACACTTTTGTACCTGCACCTGACTGAATATGAGGGCAGGTTGAGCAGTAAGGTATGACTAGGAGGGCAGGTTAGCTAGATCCAGTGCTTTGGACCCATTTCTAGTGGAAATGTGATCCACTGGAAGTATTTGATTAAGATTTACCTAAAATGTAGTGCCTCTTAAATAGAGATAGTCCAGTGAGAGAAATATCTGTCTCACCTTAGGCCAGCTGAGGTCAGGAATATCTCTTAAGGCATGCTATCTGCTTCCGTTAGGGAAAAGCATGAGGATGGCCATCTCATATCTGAATTCATATGGCAAGAAAATTAGGAAGTGTTTGCTGCAGGTCTGTCAGAAACTCCTTGCCCTTGCAGGGCTAAAGTCTGGCTGTGTAATGCTGCCTCCTAGGTGTGAGAGAGGTGGAAGCCCTGTTTGTACTGAATGATAAAAGAAATTGAGAGGTTTAGTGGAGGCGTCAGTGTTTCTGACTATCCAGATTTCTATCCCCAGGGCTGCATGGAACAGAGCTGATGACTTTATGTAGGTGCCTGTGGCTTAGATACAGCCTCTCAGGTGCAAATCAAGGAACGTGAATGACCATGGCTCTGCTCTGAAGGAAGTAGGAACACACCTGAAGGGAGAAGAGTCTGAAATAAGGCTCTCCCCTTCCTGCACGGGCAATGCCTGTTTCTCTGTTCTAATCATTGCCTGGAGGGTATATGGGCCCACTCAGCTATTGACCTCTGCTGGGATTGGCTGGGGAAGGGGTTGGCGTGGTCCCCCTCCCACCTCCATTTGAAAAAAAAATGCATGCACTGGCTCTTTATAAAGAAAGCCTTCCTTTCATTAAAATTTAATTATTGGTTTAATTAAAATGGGAGTGCAGCGGTCTGAGATGTGTACATTTTTTTTTATGGCTGAAGGAGATTGTAAAGCCCTCATTCATTTCACACTGTAGTTTCTCAGACAAATTGGGATGCCTTTTTATAGACCAATTCTCAGCGCTGCTTTGAAATGGATCCCAGGGCCATTCGTATAGATTAATTCAAGCCGTGAATCAGATCCTGCTCATTGGCTGCCTTTCAGGACATAGAACGGATGCACTGGGCGCCCTGTGGAAGCGGTCTGAGCGCTGGCAGGACTCTCTGAATGAATAATTAATCCTTGCTCAGGCTTTTTTTTTTTCTTTTTAAGTTTTGCTTTATTCTATTTACGTTGCAAAGTGAATTTAGTCCTGGTGAAAGGCTCAAGCTGACAGCCCCGGGGGCTGTGCCCAGGGAAAGGTAGAGACAGGGAAAGCTTTTCCCACACTGTCCTTCCAATAGGCCTATGCCCTGACCTGTCGGCACCTTCTCTAGGATTGAGAAAGCAGTCCAGTCTCCAAGGCCTGTTCCATGTTGGCTTCCCTGCTGAGGCTGCCCGTAGAGAATTAGTGCCACAGATAGAAGTGATTTTGGTGATGTGAACACTCCCAGCTGTAGGAACCAGGCCGAGAGACACGCTCCCAGCTCATTTTACATGGGAGCCATAGCTATTAGATGGTAATGATATACAGGCCTTGAGCCAGGCGGGATTTGACCTGGGGACTGTGAGGTGTGAAGTTCTGTACTCAATCCCTGAACCATCCAGTCCTGGATCTTCCTGCATCATCCACTTTCCTCTTTGTGCCAGAGACGCAATGAAAAGAGAGCACGCCAGTGTCCAGCACTTTGGAGATGCTGGTTCCTTTGAGCAATGTGGTTCGCACAATGCACTGGATGATCAACCCCTCTGGCACCCCCACAGTGGGCTATAGGAGCCCCTTCTCCTTCGGAGAAGTAAGTGCAGCCAGTGGCCCTTTTATGATGTTGACACCTACACACTACAGCTATAGGTACCTCAGAAATACAGTCCCTGAGATAGCTAAACAGACAGCTCATGCAAGGTGTTCAGAATCTATGAGGTGTAGCACACAAAGCAAAGCTGACACAGAAAACAGGAGATTTTTGAGGCCTGAAAGAGGAGCAAATATTTTAATGTAGTAATTCCAGATGAATTTATGCTGTGTCCTTTATTTGCAATCAGATCCTAGACAACCACCTACATGTCTATGGGATTCTGTGATCTTCAGATGACAGCTCTCACACCATAGACCAGAGACAGTGAAGTGAAACAGACTTTCAGACGAGAGAGTGACCCTCCAGACTTTAATGTGAGCACCTACACTGACCTGCCACCCTTCCAGTTCCAGCCCCCGACACCAAAAAGTGGGTGGAGGCAGAGTGCAGGGCTGGAGAAAAGGCATGCCATGTTCAAAGTCAGTTACACCTCTGTTGTTCCATTGGCAATCTTTAATTTGCAGGCGTGTTGCATGCACCACTTTTTACAGCACAGATCTCTCTCTGTGTGTATACGTGTGTGTGTATCTAGAAGCTGATATCTAGATCTCTTCTCCTAGGAAATAGAACTGGCATGTTGACCTTTCAATGAGTGACTTGGCCTTGACCTTTTAATATGGACATTTTAGATTGGCCATGGCCTGATTTTCAGAGCTCCCACAGATTTCTGTGGGAGTTCTGGGTGCTCAGCACCATGTAAGATCAGATGCTATGTACTTATGCTACAGTATATCCTTCTTCTAAAGGAGAGAGTGAGAGCAGGGAAATAAAGATTCCTGCATTCTGTTCCTGACTCTTCCATTCACTCCCTCTGTGTCCTTGGATTAGCGATATCACTTCCCTGTGCCTTTGTTTCCCCATCCGTAATGTGGACTGACATCACAAGGGAGTTATGAAGCTTAGCCACTTTGAGCTCCTCGGATGAACGGTGCCATGTAAGTGCAAACATAATTATATATTACTGAGGAATGCTGCAGTAATAAAGAGTATCCATTACCCATTGTCGAGCTACAATATCTGTGTTTGTGTCAGCAGTTACAAATCATTGATCAGCTATAATCAGAGAACAAGGGAAAGACTCGGCGTTGAAGGCTGGAGCAAGGAAACCAAAAGTACCCACCACAGCATGAGTGAGCAAGACTCGAAACTACTGCAATCATCCCTGAGAGCTCATTCACGGAGGTAGATCCTGGCTACAGAGAGCTTCTTTGCCTCTCCTTTCCTTGTGTCCAGCAGACTAGCGACTAGCACTTTGGGAAATGACCTGAGAGCAGCAAAGCTTGCTGTGGTTCTCTGTTACAGGAGTAATCGCCGTCTTGCCTCCTCCGTCTCCAGAGAGCTGTCAGACTTCCAAGCTGCAGGTAGCCACCCACTGTGGTGAGCTGCTATCTGTGCCAACCCTCCCCAACTACTTTTCAAAGCCAGGTAAAGCCTCCAGGTATTGTTGTGTGTGGCGGCGGCACAGCCCGGTGGATTTCTCCGAACACGCTGACCAGAGCCTTTGAAGGGAGGCCTGTCTTGTTTCATTTGATCTGGGTGCACAGCAGCTAGTGAACAACAGGAATTGTGGAGGAGTTATAACCTAGATGGAATCTATCTCTCTCTCTTAATTTTAAGGTGCCTCTCAGCTTGGTATCTGACCACCTGACTATAGCACACATTCTCACTCTCTCTCCAAAACAGACCCACTTTTAGATCATCGAGCAATGTTTTTTAATGTGTATAGGAAGAGGGACTGAAGGGGCAAGTTATATGCATTGGGGAGGGAAGGGTGCTGTGAGAAGATGAACTGTCTCTCCAAGACTGATCTCACATTTCTGTACAGTGCCTTTCATACTCAAGCATGCCAAAGTGCTTTACAGCTTTTTGGACAGGAATCGCTCACCCACCACTAAAATGCAACTGCCTCTGGGGTGGAACGTGGAAGTATTTAACAGTGCAGAGAAACACTGCACAACAAGTTTTAGGGTAGGAAGTGAGGGAGAATTGAATTGAAATCACACAGGGAATTTTAGAAAGACAGAATGTAATTATCCACCTTCTGATTTGGTGTACTTATCAGCTGCTTTCAGTTCCCTGATTCTCTATCCAGCTCTGGATACAGATTAGAGCTGCCTGTTGGTGCCATCTGCCCGCTGGAGATGTCTGGAGTGCATCATGTTCCTGCCACTCTTTCTCAATGCCTGCCCCTTGCTACTGCTAACATGAACCCTGCTCAGTGGGCCATGGGGAGGGTGGGGTAGGATCAGGCACTTGAGTCATCTGAGTAGCATAAAGGAAGCAGAGCAGAACAAAGTATCTGCCCCACAATTTCAGTAAGCAGTGCTGTGGCTTAGTTCTGAGTGCCAGAGCTTGAATCTAATCCATTGGCAGTTTTAACCGATGTGAGCAAATAACCCTCTCAATCAGGTTGGAGAAGCAAAAGAGCCTCTTATCATTACCATTTGTACATGCTAGAGTGGATGTTTCATCTTGCTATGCTGCTGCCTGCCACTCTACCCAGCAGGAATTGTCGCAGAATTTCTGCCAAAACTGTTTTTTGATGGATTTTTTTTTTTTGTCAAAACAAATTTTTTTACAAAAAGTGTCTATTTTAAGTGGAAATTTTCAAATTTTTGTCAACAAAAAATAAATGCACCAAACCAGAAATGTTTTGCTTCAGCTGTTCTGCCATGGTGCCTCGTAGGACTTATAGTTTAGTTTCCTCATATCCCCATTCTCCTCTTTGAGCAAGGCTCCTAGACTACATCTCTGAGAATACAATACAGCCAATGACTCCCATTAGGCAACCAGCTCTCCTTGCTGAGACAGTGGTGCATTATGGGAGATGTAGTCCAACCAGTCCGTAGAAGAAGAGCATGAGGCACCCAAACTACAACTCCCATGAGTCACCTTGACAGCATTTCCAAACTGAAATATTTTGGTTTTTTTTACTTTTTTTCCTAAGGAAAGTCAACATTTTCCAACGTAGTCTAGTATCCACTAAAGCTCACTTTCAAACTGTCTCTCAGCCAGCAGTTTGAAGCCACACTGGGATTAGAGTTGCCACCTCTGAGGTACAAAAAAACCAGGACATCCAAGATGATTCTGAGACCATGAAACTGGACAGTTTGCAGTATGTACTGAGCACCCATACACATTTCTCAGGACAGCTACCTCAAAAGAGGGGCAATCCTGGGGAAAACTGGAGAGGTGGCAACCCTAACTGGAATCATTACATCTTAAAACTATCCTTAAGCACATCAAGTTAGAAAAAGGAAGAGACATCCTAAGAAAGAAAGTGTCAACCACAGGCCACAGAACTATACATGGTGGAAAAGGGATGGAACTTCTCTAAGACCTGGTGTGCATATTGTAAGGCCAAGAGACAGAGCTGGGCCACAATCGCCTCTCAGTTACATTGACGCAACCTCAGACACTTTGGTGTCTATTCATTTCATTGGGTGAACCTTAGTTCTTGTGTTACGTGAGAGGATAAATACAACTTCGCTATTCACTTTCTTCACTCCATTCATGATTTTATAGACCTCTTTTATAGACCATAGAGAAAATGAATAGGCAAGAGTTATTTACCCCTTTGCATAACACAAGACTAGGGGTATCCAATGGAAGTATTATTCCTTGGAGAGTTTATGCATGTAAATGAAAGGTAGGTCTCTGAAAACAATCAAGGAGGAAGCTGTAGGGATGGGGCAGGGAAAGTGATAATGTGGATTTAGGCTGAGCTAAGCTAGAATACTGCCTGTGACTGGTTCTGAAGACTTAAAAGTGGAATATTTTTTTAAAAATGAACAGAGCAGCTTGATAATATCCCCTCTCTGGGAATCAGAGTTTGTGGGAGAGCAGGGAGTGATGTGAAAGACAGAGGGGATGGTACAGTTCAAAACTGGGGGTAATAAAACATTGCAGTATTATTTCTGATGATAGATAGTAATATTATGATACAGTATTATTTTCATGGTGTCCCCCTTTGACATGTCTACACTTCCATAAATGGGGACCGCCTGTCCCTTCTAGTTACTTTCCAGCATGCACCTCCCTTTTCTAGAAACAAAGTGTGTGTTCAGATTAAAGTCAACTTCATGTTCTCTTAACTTTAGTCTTTGTCACACTTACTGCCGGTCCCTGACGTTTACACATGATTGGCTGACTCATTTCCACATAAAGAGCTGACATTTTCTTCTCATACTCACGGAAGGGTCGCCAGTTGCCACATTAAAGGGAAAAACTACAGTGAAGTGACTTTCTAATCATTGCCTCAGATTACAAAGGCATGTAAATCACTGAGCAGTACTTTTGTTAAAAGAGAGAGTGAAGCTGTGTCATGTAGTTCTAAAAGGTGTTTTGTAATTTTATATTATGCACACACACACACAAATGCACACGTACGCACACACGCACCGCCTACCTCCCTGTGGAGCTGCGCCAGCACGAGAGGGAGAAGTAAATCAAAATTTGCTGGGGAAAAGTTACTTCTGCTCTGGAGCAAGGGGAGAGCAGGGAAGGAATTGTCACTGAATGAGGGCACAGCCTCGCCCTGTATTGTCAGGAGCACTGGCCACAGCTTTCTTCTATGTGAAGATCGAGCACATGGCTGCTGTCTCGAGTTTGTGTTTGTGGGTTTTGGAGCTGATCTCTGAAAAGTGCATTTCAAACTCTGCTATTGAAGCAGGCCTATAAAAATAAGTAGAGCTTAGGCTTGACCCGAGGCCCAGTGAAATCACTGGGAGTCTTTCCACAGAGTCCAGTGGGCACTAGATGAGACCCCTCGTGCTTCCAACAAAGCTACCCCAAAGCCAAAGAAAGTGCATGTGGATGTGAACAGCTCCCCACTGGCAAGCAAGCTGCCTTCCAAATCAGGGAGCCGAGTAAGGAAAAAACTGGAGTCCATAATCCTTTTATGATTCTAATTTAACTTTACGAACATGTTTTGCGCTCCCCTACTCAGACTCTGGTATTGATCTTTCCAGTACTGTTAACTCATAACTAGACCATATCTGAAGACATAAACTTTAAGAGGGACAATAAAGAAGAGACAGCCAGCATTGGCCGTACTCCTTTCAGCATGAGGAGTGGGATGCATAAATCCTGCTGGATTCAGTGAAATTATGCAAGTGGAGATTAACTCCTGGCTGTGTCAGTTTCAGAGACACTAGGCACCCATTATATCATTCTTCATTTCTAAATAGAAAGTGGCGCAATGTTGGGGGGCAACTCAAGGGCCACGTAGGTGGCCCGTATGGACCAGTACTCAGACTGGAAAAAAGGGGATGCAAAGTTTGCTAACTTCTCCCTCCAACCTGCCATTCTTCTGGGAAAGGGGCCCGAGCTGCAACATTCTGACCCAGAAGTGGATACGGAGCCAATGTCTGTCAGAGCTCCATTCATTGCAGATTTGAGGTGCTCATACAAGTCCATCACAGAGGCTGACCTACGCAGAGAGACTTGGATCTTGTGCATAGTGTCGTTCTTAATAGAGAACACTGACCCTGCGTTAGTGCCCAGGGCGGGATGTTTTCTGGCTCTGCTGTGTGCCTGGCAAAAGCGTGGCAGGTCAAGGAAGTTCGTACAGCTTGGTCTATATTTCTGACTGATGAATAACTTGAGAAGTCTGAAAAGGCAACGTTTGAGGGCTTTTTTCTCTTCACAGTAACAATACGAAAAGGACTGTTTTTCAGCCTCCAGCTCTTTGAGGAAGAAAGGAAGATGAAAATATGCAGCAGATTTTATTTGTTAAATTGATCCTAATCCAATGAACTGAGGATCAGGTGGGGGTGGTGGAGCAGTGTTTTCTGGAGTTCAGTGAGAGGTGTGTGGCGCTTTTGTTTTGAAAGGGTCCCATTGTGATTCACTTGGAATGTGGTGTTAGAAATTTCAAAGCAAAACTTATTCAGGGACTCTGAGTTTTATCTGGAGTTTGATTAAAAACCAGGGACAGACCCAGGTAAGCTGTAAAGTTCAAGCTTGGATCCAGGTCTAACTTCTCCCAAAGCTGACTACAGCTGGATTTGCTGTCCTTGTTCAGACCACACAAAACCATGTGCAGCTGTGAATTTCACATGCATCAGCTTCACATGATTTCAGGGCAAATCCACAAATCAGCCAAAGTTCATTTGAAAGTTTCATGAAACTTGGCAAGACTTTTTTCTGAACAGGGCTGCTGGTCTCACATTTGAATTTTTAACAATACCCAAAAGTGGCTGAGTTTTGTGTGGCTTCAGGTCTTGTTTAAAACATCAAGAGCAGTGCCATTCTCCTGCTACTCAGTGAGAAGCTGCTGACTGCGATCCCTTTGATGTTTAGGGGGCTATATACGTAAATTGCTCTGAGCACTGGAAGGATGGATTACACCCCTGGGCCCTGTATCCATAAATCTGAGTGACTCACTGGCCCTGGGCATCCATCAGCAGCACGATCTCTCCTGCCACTTAGAATTAAAACACAAAAGTATGTTTAAAAAAATAAAAAGGCATTCTGAGAACAAGTTGTGGGGAGCTCAGAGAAGAGCAACAGATAATGATGGAGCTGGAAGGAGTGTGATTTATGAGGAAAGATTACAATTGCTAAAAATACCCAGCACGGCTAATCAACGCTAATGAGGAGGGAACATAATAATAGTCTGCAAATATCGGAGGGGTGTTGTAAATACCAGTGATGGAGAGAAATTATTTAGAGTGGTCCAAGGATAAGTAGGAGGAATAGGATTTAATTAATAAAAGGCAAATATGGGCTGTGTATCAGAAAAGCCCTCTTGAAAATTAAATACATTATGCTATGGCCTGATCCAAAGCCCATTGAAGTCAATGGAAAGATTCCCAGTGACGTCTGTGGGCTTTAGATCAGGACTCAGGATACGTCAACACAGCAATTAAATACCACACTTGGACCTGGTCAGCTGGCGCGGGCTCGCTATGTCTGATTTTGTAAGCAAGTAGTTTTTAAGTGAGGTGAAACTTGGGGGTATGCAAGACAAATCAGACTCCTGAAAGGGATACAGTAGTCTGGAAAGGTTGAGAGCCACTGCTCTAGGATTTTTAGGACAAGATTTTCAGAAAGGTTAGGCATGCGATATGTAGCATCTGCAGTTGCACACCTAAAATGCACATCTGGTTATCACAGTGGAATGTGGAAATAGGGTAACTATGCACACAAATAATCCCTAGTTAGCCATCTGCGTGTGCAATTACCTTCTCTGCACATACAGTTACATGCCTGTCTTTTCTGGAAACCTGGCACCAGATTTTACCATCTGTTACACTAGTGTATATCCAGAGCAATTCCATATAAATCAGCAGAGTTATAGTGGCAGTGAGATCAGCATTTGTCCCAAAATCCTCAATGCAAACTCCTACATTGAGGAAGAATTAAAACTAAAAGGATGTGAAGCGACTAAAATCATGTGGCTAACTATAAACCTACTTGTGCACGCGCAATGTAGAGGGTGGAATCACAAAACCCAGCGACACAGAAAGGAGGGCCTTAAACCCACTAATGTTTTTAGATCCTTTAGTTAGGGTGGTCCATTACATGTTACCTTTGCCTCTGCTTCTGCTTGTAGCCTTTGACACTTCGATGCTCCACATAGCTGTCACCTAGAAGCAACTTTAATCAGCGCTTGAGTGCCACACATGGGCCCTTCATACTCAGTTTATCCAGGAGAGTTCTCTGTGCTCAGAGTCTGGAATGGGAAGAATTCTGCTGCATTTTATTTGCACTGCAACTGTATTAATTTTATTTCCTTTGACAGCTGTTTGAGACCATTTCACTCTCCACTGGAAGCATGATAAGGCCTGAAATGAAGGTTGTAAATAGCTGCGCAAGTTGCACAGTAAAGTCTAATTTAATGCATAGCATGTTTTATTAATGTGGCAACGTTTATTGTGTATTTTAAGTCACCATTGATTTTTATTAAAAAAGACACTTTTATGACAAGCGCACGATGCCAACAAAATAAAATACTATGTGTGCTTCCCCCCCCTCCCCCCAGTGTGAATTCTACTTAATTTTCTGTAGATGGTTGTGAAAGTGGGAGGCAGATCCTGTAGCTGGAGCCAGGCTTAGTGCTTGAAATTGTTGTCTGAGCCTTCTCCTTTGCAGTTCAGTCCTAAGGGATTGATAGAGGTTGTTTCATTGTAAGGAGCAGCATGCATTAGGCGGGGGCTAAGAAAAGCAAACTTTCTCTTGCAGCCTATTAAATCTCTGCCTGATTAGCTTGAGCTCTTATTTAATGAATATTCAGAGGAAGGGGAAGAATTACCAGCACTGACAAGCTAAACTGTTAAAGCCTTGTGATTTGTGTGCATGCAGCTTAAAGGTGTGCCTGAGACTGGAAGTAAAGCGGAATCCGGAACATGTTCTTCACTCAGTGACTGGTACTTTGTTAGAGACAAATTTTATCATGTCAGCCTGTAGCCACCTCATCTGTCCCCTTGCCCCTATGGTCTAGGCTGATCACACAGACGGTGCTAGCCTGGGTATTGGAAGTACGACTATTAATAAGGAAAAGCACAGGGAGTGGTTGGAACGAGAGGGACGAGGATTAGAAGAAGCCCAACTATCAGTGGGGATCTGCTCTCTGAGACGTAAGGAACTGAGTAGATTCCTTGGCATCAGAGAAGGATGCTACTGTAGCCCCCGAGTGCCCTCCTGCCACTCAACAAGGTTGATGCCTCCTGCGCTCCCCACCAGAGCAATGAGATGGGAAATGACGCTGTTTCTATCATTCTCGCAGGAAGGGAAGTGAGATCCTTAGGTTGACCAGCCCAGTGACTGTAGAAAGAACAGCAGTGCTACACTGGGAGTGGTGTGTTCCCAGGAACCCAGCGTGGCCTTGCGTGGGACCCAGTGAGCCAGCCCCCTCCTTTAAGTGACCATACTTCCCTCCCAAAAGGCTTCCCAGGGGAGTTGGTGTTTTCTGAGCTGAACTGGTCTTTAGGAGGGGGAGGGAGCTCTTTGCTGTGCAGATAAAGAAAGTGCGTTCTGCGACTGAGACATTTATCCCAACAAACTCTCCACACAAGCAGTGCACATTTTCCCCACTATATCGAAGGCTCTGAGCATTTTTAGTCTTTCATAGACTTTGCAATTATCCTCCTTCAATCAGCCCCTTAGACACTGTAATCAGCCCTGGCAATCACACTCCTACCTCTGGCCAAGATAATTAATGGGGAGGCACCGCAGACTCAAGAGACAGCACTGTCATTTAAAAAAAAAGGGGGGGGAAAACACATATCTTCCCTCAACTTCTGAGGTAGTTCCTGAGGCCAGGCCTGAGGCATTCCAAGCTGGTCTGAATTTGGGGGTGCTAATTTGCTCATATTCAGTCCCAACCTGGATTCAAGGAGCATGTGGGTAGCAAGGGATGTGAAGTGCCAGTACTCAGCATGTCTGATATTCTGGAGTCTGTTATGTTCTTTCACTCCGTGCACTTGGAACTTCTGTCGGACAGATCAGGGAACTCAGCTCACACCCAAAATTTAATAATGGTCATTAGCGGAAGCTCTTCCCCTCATGGGCTGGCAATGACTGAACTGTGCTCATCTGATGGCGCTCACCTCAGTGGAATCAGGACTACAGCTTGTAGAGAAGAATCTCCAAGGCAGGAATTTATCGCTACTCAAGCAAGTGACATGGAGCCGCACAGCTTGACCTACATGGAGCGGTTTAGAAGAAAGGGGGCTCCACGTCCGCTACCCTAAGGGTTGCAGTTAAAGAGCCCAAAGCAATGAGGTTTGCAACATGATCGCAGTTACTGTATGGTACGTGGGGTGAAAAGGAGAGAAGAGAGATTTCCACACGACTCCTCTCCTGCACAGAGAGAGATTTCTTTTTCAGAGAGCCACTCTGGGATGTAGAATAAAGCAAGGACTGAAAGGTGCCATTTTAGGAAGGTAGGGATTACACAGGGAAAAGTGATATTAAAAGAGGTGTCAGAGCGTCACAAAGCCTTGTGCTGAATTCAGCAGCTTGACTGCAAAGATTTACATTCAGATTCACAAGCTTTATTGGCACGACAAGCTACATAAGTGTTGCCAAATATGAACAAGGCAGTAGCAGAGTATCCATCAGAAGAATCGGTGTATAGCTTCCCAGGGGTTCCTGGAGTTTGATCCCCTGTGTCTGTGTAGCACTGCAGCCCATTTCTGATTTGGTAGCCAGTTATTTCATAGCTTGATGCTATTTCCTGACTTTCGAGTTATGCAGAGATTTTCTTCCTCCCTTAGAATGGCATGCGTCTTAGTGTTTCTGGTGATGGAATATGAACTCTCCCTCCATTTCTGTCACCATGGCTGCACAATTATTCTTCCTTGGCTGTCCGCTACTCCTTTGAGTCAATCCGCTTTGTAAGTCTAACTCCAGAACTAGTATAGCAATGGGAACAGATGGAGGAAGGAGGTGGTCCATTCTTTCTGAGTGCGCCATGAAATACAGGGATAGACTGCTGGGATCAGGAAGCATTCCCATTCCTCCTATCCTCCCTGTTTCTGCCCCTCAACCCAGTGAGAAAAGGAAAAGGCCTCACAACATAGTTGGTGTGAATACAGGGCCAGAAATCTTAAACCTTTCTCTGTTTATATGAGTTAATCAGATGCTCCTTGTCAGCAAAGCAGCACTCAGTAGATTGATGAGACCCCCAACTGAGCTGAGAAAAAGATACACTGGAGTTCAGCATTGCAACATGTTCCATGCTGCTTTGATGTTATTTCTGTCTGTATTAAGTGACTGATTAATTGAAAGATATTTCTGCTCGCGGTTACTTAAACACCATGTGTGTGTGTTTCCACAGAAATGTGTCTATTGGATATCACTAGTCAGAAAGACTCTGCTCGAAGTGGCTCATGCACATTCATCTCATCACTCTGTGGCTCCAGCAGCTACTACCAACACCGCAAGAATGATTCCCAGGTGTCTAGGGAATGCAGTGAGGAGCTGGCCAGTCCTTCCTTTCCCTCTGAAGGCTTGGATTCATAGGAAAAGTAGTTTGAGTTTCCCAGACTATTCTTCTGATTATTCTGTATTATTTTTATTGCAGTAATGCTCAACAATTCCAGACGTGGGTGAGAAGCCCATTGTGCTAGGCACTGTAAAAACACAGAACAAAAACAGTCCCTGTCTCCAAGAGTTCACAATCTGAGTAGTTTCCATTTTAACCCTGCTAGTCTCACCAGGCTTGTCTGCATGTAGCGATAAGGGTTCTGATCAGCACCATTGACAATTTTTCTGCTGGAGGTCCCCCAGCTGGAATAAGTGAGAGGCGGCTGAAAGGTACAGGGTAAACTTACCGCTGAATTCAGTCCAGGCCATGCAATTGAACTTAGCAAGGTTCCCATATGTGCAATCATCTCGACACACTTTGAAAAGAAAAGATTTGTACCTTGTGTTTCAAATACATCACTAGTTCTATTTATTGACCCATTAATTATCTGTCTATGTCTTTTAACAGTCAAGGTACAGTAGAATGCTGTGGTGATACTTCCCATGTGACATTCTTGGGAGATGGAAATAGCTAAGCTGTCCAGCCGCAGAGTGAGGCAGGCAGTGTAACAAGGTTATAATGTAAAGCACTGAGCAATTAGCTGGGAGATTTACCTCCCTGTCTTAAAAGCATTTTTATTACTTAATCAATCACAAGCAATTTATAAACAAGGCTGGGGTTTTACAGGGAGCCATAAATCTGTCTTATTTGCTTCCCAGATAGAACAGGAAAAACAGAACCAGAGTTCCAGAAGACATTTGGTCAATTAAAAGGAAAAAAGTAACCCCAAAGGAGAGAAATAATTTCTCAAAGGGAGGAAGCCGCCTTGGGAGAGGGGAGGGAGGGCAATAGGCTATCCATTTGTCTGTATCATCGGTTTATCCCAGAGGTTGAAAGCGGAATTGTAAACTTAACTTTAAATTATAAACTCTTCGGTGCAGGGTCCCTGACTTTGTGTGTATCACAGTGGGGTTGGATTGCAACATCTGGGTGCTAGAACAATATCAATGTTCAATAAAATATAGTAATCACAGACCCATCAGCAGAGTAAGCATCCCGGATTCCTTTCCCATTTCCAGTTTACAGCACTACTGCTATACTGCCAAAACAGTTAAAGGTGGAGACCCTCTTAGATAGAGCTAGGATATCAGCTGCATCGAACAGAGGGCGTTAGAATTCACAGCAATGCCTATAGCAACTTCTAGCAGACAGTGCACCACCTGGACAGACACCCTGGCGAGGTGTACAAGAATGTATGCCATTGTGAACACGCCTCCACTCTGCACTGGGAGTTGCATGTTGCTTGCATAAACCCCATTATGCCTAAGAACACCCCTTTGCACCTACAGACAATAGCCATCCCAGTCACTTGCCAAGCCCTTGTTGTCCTGGTGGGTTTCAATACCTGAGGTTTTTAGCTTAGCATATGCTGAATCAGTGCTTGCTGTCTAGAACAGTTGCTATCTAGTATGGTCAGAAAGCCACAAGTCTGGCAGCTGGCCTGGTTCAGCTGGCCCACTCTATCTGATGGTGTGGTCCCTTATCTTTGAAAACCACTCCCAGCAAAACTGCTGGCCATCCTGGGGCTGGTGCCTCAGTCCCTATGCACCGATACGCTCACAGGTTTAAGTCGTGCTGTGTGGAGAAGCGCCAAAACAGTCCTTTCCCAAACTACTGCCTGGGCAAGCAAAGGTATCACTCACATCATGGCACAGACAGCTCTACAAGGCTTATCTCCCTTTGTGTAGATGCACTCACAGATCTAATAGGTCTTTTCCCCTCTTGTAACATCTATGATCTTATGACTCCTGGGTTTGATTCTCTGCTGTCCTGCGCCTTGCATTGTCATTTACACCAGGCAAAGTAGGTGTAAAATGCTACTGGCTCAGACCACTATTATCTGTGTACCCACTTTGCACAATGACTACACAAAATGCAAATCAGTTAAGTTAACAGAGTTACACATGATTCATTTCCACATCATCCTGCTGTTTTCAAATGTCCAGTCTTCTGAGGCCAACCAGGATGATAGATGGATTTTGCATGCATACGTGTTCCTGTGCACACACAGACACAAGGGAATGCACATGTACTCCACACTCAGTCTGTCTTGCAGACCCAGTCAAGTTCATTTATTCCAGCTAAAGATCAACTGCGGTGCAAAATGCTCCTCTGCTTGTTTTGCTTTCAATACAATAGAATCAAAGCTGTGGTAGCTCATGCCTGGAGGAATTCTGTTCAGAAAACCTGCTCATTGAGAACCGTTTCCATTTGTTATTTGTGATAACAGTGGCAGCGCTCACAAATTTTAAAAAGGGCAATGAGATTAAAGAGCTGTACCTGGGTTGTCCATAGAAGGGTCTGCTCCATGCAGCTGTCACGGAAAATATAACTTCATTTGCATGAGTCATTTTCCCCTATGAGGGAGCCTGCATATGCCATGGCAGCGATGTTCTTTCACTGGGACTCCCTTCCAATTAATCATATGTCTGCCAAACAACTGCTAATCAGCGCTCAAGCATCAAACTTTGCACGCACATATAAATGGACTAGAAAACAGCCTGCCGTGATCAGCAGCCTGGGGTCATGCTGACTTCAGGTCCAGCAAAGACTTGGCCTGTGACTATGCACGCATTGTAACATCCTGGAATGATCCCTGCTGTGTGCCACATCTGGGATGTGAAATAACCAAAATAGATTAGGCCCTGTAAGAATCCTTCCCCAGGCCTTGCCCCAGAACTGGTGTAGAGCTTCTAAAGGTTGTTTAAAGGTTAAATAGAAGTGATCAAAAAGTTTTAAAAGTTGGGGGAAAGGCTGCACTGGCGGAAAGTAAGAATAAATTTGAAAAAGTGCAAAATGTTTTTAAAATTTGGGGGCAAAAAGAAAAAGACTTTGGGAGGGAAATGGAGAGAAAGTAAATGAAAAGAAAATGAAACTAAAAGGGGTAGAGAGAAGATAATTTCAGTCCCAGAAACGGCAGTGGGTGGGGTATTCTTCAAACCATTCATCTCCCCCGTGTATGTGTGTGTAGGGGTTGTGAATCACGCTATCCCTGCTTTCCCAGTTCATGAGTGGAACATAAATGATGCCCCCAAAGCTGATGCAATCACCTCCCCTCTATACTCCTATAAGAGCCATTTCACACCTTCCAGCTTTAGGAGCAGAGCACAGACTCCCACCATTACAGCTGGCATCAATATCTCTCCATGGATCAGGATCATGAGGAAGCAATTGGGGTGGACACAGAAGAACGATGTGTCTCATACAATGGATGGCCCTGTGGATGAGGCATTGGACTGGAAATCAAGAGAGCTGGACTCACTTCCCAGCTCAGCCATAGACTTCCTTGGGTGGAGTCACTTAATTACCCTCTCTCTGTTCCCATCTGTACAATGGGGATAACAGCACTTCTCTATCACACAAGAGTGTTGTAAAGATAAATCCATTAATGATTCTGAGGTGCCCAAATATGACAGTGATGGGGCCGTACAAGTAGCTGGACAGAACCTACTTCTGCAGTGGTCATGGAAGGGTATTCCTAAACCTGGGTCTCCAATCACCAAACCAATGATCACTGTCATTTTGAGGGTAACTCTTTCAAATTATATATGAAGTGACACTGCCGAGCCTTCAGGGTTGTTATGTGAACGAACTATGTCCTGTACAGTTACTGCACACAAGGTTCTCACATTTCAAGACCTAATAGGAACAAATGTGTAATTGCATAGTTCACTGATTTAACAGCTCTTAGCGTTTTTGATGAACAGCCCCTTTCTATTTTCAATTCATAGACTTTTACAGCGAATAATGAAAGTCAGAAATTCATTGGTTCATGTCTGGGAACTTGCCAGCTGAAGATGCACCTTTGCTTTGGGTCATGGGCAGAATCAGAACCAGGGACCACCCCCAACTTCCAAAGGGCATCTTGGTAAATCTCCCTTATCCCCAAAAGTAAAGCACTTATTATTAACATTGACACAAGAACAAATGGATATAAACTGGCCATCAGCAAGTTTAGGCTTGAAATTGGACAAAGGTTTCTGACCATCAGAGGAGTGAAGTTCTGGAACAGCCTTCCAAGTGGAGCAAGGGGGGCAAAAAAATAACTGGCTTCACGACTGAGTTTGATAAATGTATGGAGGGGATGGTGTGATGGGACAGCTTACAATGGCATGCGATTGCTAGTAGCAAATATCCCCAATGGCCAGTGATGGGACACTAGATGGGGAGGGCTCTGAGTTATTACAGAGAATTCTTTCCCCGGTGTCTGGCTGTTGGGTCTTGTCAAAATGTGCAGGATCTAACGGAGCGCCATATTAGGAGTTGGGAAGGTATTTTGCTCTTGCTCAGATTGGCAGAGATGCAGCGTGGGGCATGGGTCACTTGCAGGTTTAAATGAGAGTAAATGGTCAGTTCTCTGTAACTTGAAGTCTTTAAATCATGATTCGAGGAGTTCAGTAACTCAGCCAGAGTTTATGGCTCTATTACAGCATAGTTTCTCAACCTGTGGTACACATACCCCTGGGGTACGTGAGACACAGGCAGGGGGTACGTGGAGAAAAACCCAGTGAAGTGAGGTGAGCGGCAACCGCCAGCTTCCCGCCCAGTCCCACCTCCTAGCTGGGAGGCAGACATCAGCAGTCCCAGTCCTGGGGAGCTGTGTGGCAACCCCGGCTTTTTGGGAAGCCGGGAGGCATCCGCCCGCATCCCGCCCGGTCCCAGCTCCCAGGTGGGAGCCCGGCAGCCTCCTGCACCTTGTGAGCTGGGCTCGCTGAGCTGAAAGACAGCCTCCCGCACCCTGGCTTGAAGATGGGCAGCAGCTGCCTGCCGCCTGCCCACATCCCCAGGTCCCAGTCTGCATGGAAGGCTCCTCTGCCCCAGCTCAGATTGTGTGGCAGTTGCCCACCTCCTGGGCTGGTAGCCAGGCTGCAGCCACCTGCAACTTGCCCAGGTGGGAGCTCCTGTCCCAGGCTCAAAGCCCAGTGCCCAGAAAGCCAGGCAGAGAGCCCAGCGACTTGCCCAGTCCTGGAACCAGACTCTACCCACAGCCGTGAAATTTACAACTATGACAGCCCCAGATTTTACCAGTATAAAAATCTTAAGAGGGACCCATACAGTGCAATTTGCCCCAGGCCCGCACCCCCCTAGGGATGGCCAAGGGGAGTGCTGCTATCCACTCTGGGGCCTGCTCATACCTCACAAGTTCCCGCCTGTGTGAGGAGAACACCACGTGACCCCGCCATCAGGCCATAGTGATTGGCTGGTGTTAATCTTCGCTCCTATATGGAGGAAGGGGAGGAGGAAGGAGGGGAGAAACAGGAAGGGGTTTTTAGATCTATCACAGCCACACAGCACTGCAGAACTCAGAACTTCCCTGCTTTACGAGAAATACAGTTGTCCAGGGGTAAAGGGGAAAAAGATTGTATTTCTCAGAGTGGAAAATTGAGTGTTGGGTACTTATTAAAATTTCCAGAAGTTAAGGGGTACTTGCTACTTAAAAGGTTGAGAAACACTGTATTACAGGAGTGGGTGGGTGAAGTTCTCTGGCCTGCAATGTGCAGGAGATCAAACTAAATGATCATGCTGGTCCCTTCTGGCCTTAAAGTTTATGAGTCTATGAGACGAGAAAGTCCCTGCCCCATCAAACATTCACTCCATGAAGTGCATCACACGTCCCATTAAAATGAGCAGGCATTCACTGATTCTTGGGATAATGCCTTAAATCTGTCAGAATAGTACAGACATATGTGCTCTGAAACAGCTCACACATGGCTAGGGACATGAGAACCCATTTTACTGAGTAAAGAAGCATCACTCAAGAAAGATGTTCTCCCTGACTGTGATGCCTACACAAAACAAACTGTAAGCTCTTTGAGACGGGGGGGACCATCTTTTTGTTCTGGGGTTGTACAGCGCCTAGCACAGAGGGATCCTGGTCCATAACCATGCAAATAATGAAGATATCAAATGCTGTGGGGCTGAGATTGCCACTGAACAGCTGTCTGATCAAGGACAAGGAAAATGAGCTTCAGTTTAACGCTGTATCCCCTAACACTGCATGGCGTCTATTTCCCTCCCATGTCTCTTTCTCCAAGAGGTTTCAACTACTGACTACTTCAAATCACAGAAGGTTCATGTTATGTGCTGCTGCTGAGTAGCTCTGCTGATCCATATGCATCTCCAGATTGCAGGCCTTTCATTTTATTTCTGCAGAGGCTTAAAAAGAAACTTTTCCTTTATTTCATATCCCCTAGCTCTCTGGTTCTTCACAAGCTTCATAAATCAGACTGTGTGGCAGGGATTATTTATTTACAGTGTCTTTATATTGTAAACAGATCATTTGTATTTGTATCTATATTCCCCCCCCCCCCCCTTTCCAGTCCTGTACTCCCAAAATGCCCCTCTCAGGCTATGTGTGTCCATTCGGTCTCTTTGGAATGATGAAAGATAAATAATTTCACTTCCCCTCCCACCCCCGACATTTGTACAAGTAGAAGGCAGTTGATACATGTGGCTAGTGTTGCTAACTACAAATGCAGCAATACAGCTTTTGAACTAAACTATCCTTTTCTAAGCAGCTTTCATTGTAATGTAATTATTGCAAGGATACATTTTTAATGGACAAAAATATTATATACAAGGGGCTTGACTCACCACTATGGTCTGGATTTTCAAAAGCGCTCTGCTCGCATTTAGGCACCAAAATAAGTGACTGGCTTTTCAAAAGTGCTAATTGGGTTTTACAAATCCCACCAAATCCTACTAAAAGTCCCATAAAACTCTGAGCCGAAGAATTGCTACCAACCTATATGAGAACACACATCCCCTTTAAATGATGGCACATAATCAGAGGGAGGGACAGTTATAAGGTGGTTTGCAATATCTGGATTGGGAACCTTTAAGTTCTGAACATGTAAGAATAACATGAAAGATAAAAAAATAATATGTATGACTTTTGTTCCATAATTCTTATGTTATGTTAGAAACACATGAGGGCCATGGTGTGGGAACATCACATGGTCTTGTGGTTTTTTGATGAGGATATAGATGGAAATCAGCTCAAAGGCCAGTTGTTTCACTTTTGCAAATATTCACCATAGCTCTATCGGCTCAATGTTTCTATGGGCATGGGTCAATGGGATAAGCAAGCAGATAAACTCCACCACCCTCCTTTCTTAATTCTCTCCATGTCTAGGCTGCATTAGGTGATCCTGTCTCTCTGCAGTTCACATGGCACTAAACTGGAGATGGCAGAAACCTGGAAAAACAAAATCGCAAATAATTTCAAAGCAATTTTCATTCTGCAGGTTTTGAAAAAGAACGTTTTTGTTTATTTGGAATTTTTCAGAAAAATGTCTATCAATAATTTTCAGCTTTGATATTTTTCATTTTTCTGTGGGTGGGGTTCAGTTTTCCATGACCCCCAACCCATTTTTTCTTCCTTTCCCCTTTTTTCCCATTTTGTCAAAGAGAAAAGGTGAGAAAAATGGGGAAAGGATGATGGGGGAAAAACAATAAACCTAAAAACCAAAAAAAAAAAAAAGCTAATTTTTGTTTTCCAATTTAATCAAAAAAGTAAAATTTCACCAGCAATTCTTTTCCAAAAATTTCTGTTTTTAAAAAAATTGATCAACTCTGATAAACAATTAATAATAAAAAATATGAACACTCTGGGAGCTGAACTTGTAGTTCTGCCCTTCCTTTGAATGCATCTGAGACCTGTGAAACTAAAATAGTCTCCCAATAGAAAAGCAAGGCTTGTTAATTTAAAAATAAACTGCACAAAGCACCAGAACACACACACCTGGAAGTTCTTCACATACTGCATTGTTACTTCAGGGAATCCACTCTGCAAAATTCAGTGCTTGAGAGAGGTAATTTGCACTGGCAGAAGTATGGACCTAACAGATATTTGCCATCTCTACTGTTATGGTTCAATGACCCACATAAGATTTTACATTTGTGATGCTATGGAAGTCTGGACTTAGTCCTCTTCTGCACCTTGTCTCCGCTGGGCACAGCAAAGTTGAGGGAGACACAAAGGGGATGGAAGTTGCTCCCCAAACCGGAGGCCAGTTAGAGCCAGAAGCTTCTGTAAACTACACCTCAGTCGCAAAGATCCCCAAAGGGCCATCTGCTAGCCAGGGACTGCCAGGGTACAGATGTTCCAGCCATGTCTCCACCCATTCCCTATGCTAAGGTCTGGGAGGAAGATGGCATAGGATCTATGCCAGGGGGAATCCCAGCTGGCTGTTTAAAGCAACTATATCACCCCTTTGTGCCAAAGGATATAATCATACTTAGTCCCAGCTCTCCATCCAAGGATAGAAAGCAAGGCAAAGACAGCAAATGTTGTGCAATTAAATCCAGAAACAATCCATCCCTTGCTGCCTCTTTTGGTACCTGGAAGGACATTTTGTTCCACGTACCTGCTATATCCGGAGGAAATGGCATAGGAGAGGCAGATTTCCAAAGACGGACATTCACAGTTGCACACACATACTTCTGAATACTACTGATAAATGTTGTCAGATGCTTGTTGTGCTTGCTGACATCTGCACGTACACCTGGCTAGGTAGGCATCCAGATGCCCAAGGGCTTGCACAAATACCTAGTGTGCTTGCACACACTGAATATTATCGCCCATAGGTTAGGAGCACGCAACTTTGAGAATCTGGCCTTTTGTATCTAATGTCATGTTACTTTCCACTCCATTATTACCAACCACAAACTGCTAGGGGGCTTGCTTAGGTGAGCAGCGTTTCAAAGGCCTTTTCTGCCTAATTTAAAATGGGCTTCACTGTGTCTGTCTTAAAGATCGGGGAACTTTGTCAGCCGGAACTTGCTACGCCCAACCTGATGGACCTCGTCTCTTCCTTCTTCCCTTCCCCCACCCAGATCTACTTCCTCTCTTGTTTTCTTCATCCCCCCCAGCTTCAGAGCAAGAGCAAGAGCTCTACTTCTTTGTGGTTCCTGCCATCTGTAATGAACAGTCTCTTGTATTTCTCTGCCTCATCAACTCTCCATTTCTTTTCAATTCTCATTTTAAAATGTATATTTCCTGTTCTCCCTTGACTCTACCTCTTAATTTGACTCATCCTCTGCTATCGATCTTCTAACTGCTTAAATTTATTCACCATACAATGTCTTTACGACCACTGTTTTCTGTAATTTATGTCATATGCTGTCTGGCATTATTTAATTCTAGAAAATGTTTTGTGATCCAGCTTACATAAAAGGTGCTTTACAATAAAAGTTTTATTATACGCTACGGACAAAATCTGCATAGTCTCTATCACAGCATCTTGCTGCATCCTGAATGTCAATTCCAGTTTATCAACTTCCCGCTTGGTATTCATGGAGGCTTTTTATTGGAATTGCGATAAAGCAATTTGTTTTTGGGAAAGAAAGAAAGAAAGAAAGAAAGAAAGAAAGAAAGAAAGAAGTGTTAATCTCTTCTAGTGATCTGGCTTCTTCAGCCATCATGACAGGTCTCTTAACATTGCCATGTGAGATGGGCCAGAGAGGCCCCACTCTGGCAATAAGGGGGTTAAGGTATGCCTGTGGACCCACCTGCTACATCCGCAACCAGTGTCAGACATAGAGAAGAGAGCTAAAAGTGTTCAACTAGCCTATGACAGAGCTCAGTGTCTTTGACGGGAGAGAAGTCTGGTTGCAGCCCGGAGATGGAGCTTGCTAGCCAGCTGGATCAACCCTTCTAGAAATGTAGTTCAGACCCTAAGGGGAACCAGTGGACACCTGGACTGTTCGGGAAACAAGCCCTGAATAGAAGGGTGGGGCCCCAACAAAGGTTCTGGGGATGACCCTGTTTTTGAGTTGTGTTGGTTTTGTTCCAGATTACCTCTGAACTTTAAGGCCAGGAAAGGGAAGAACTGAAGGTCCCCTACACTGGACCTCGTAGTGGCAGAAAAACACCAGCGGAGACCCACAACTGGATGAGTTGTGCCCTGAAGGACAACACAGGGCAGCTGCCCCAGGCACATGGTTATACTATGATTCTTTTATTCTCTTGTCTGGTCTCATTTGTATGTACTTAAATTCATATCTTCGGGGTACACAGCAGGGGCTATCCTGAGTGATATATGTCCAATTATCATTTTTCTCTACTTGTTTGTATCTCTGCTCTAAAATTGTCAGAAACCGAGGAACTGGATGGATTTGAGGATTGAGAAAGAGATAATGGATCCTGTTACTTCTGGGTCACCATGTGGCTTGAGTCAATACAGATGGAGTAGCACTGCTATCTGGTGGCTGTCGTGACTCATGCAGGGTATTTTGGTAGATCACATGTCTCTGCTTGGTGACCGGTGTATGTATCTCTAATTCTATCAACACGATCAAAGTCAGCAAAGAAACCAAGGATTGAATGGACCGTGGAGCCTGAACTCCCTTTAATCCCTGGAGGGAGTCTCCTCAAAAGAATTTTGAGAAACATTGGTTGCGGGCTGTGTGTGGAAGAAGCTTCTTCTGCTGGTGTTGATGTAGACCTCTTTGTTGCAATAAGCCATTCGTTTTAGAGAAAGGCCCAAGTCATGAAGTTTGAATCTGAATCTGGATCCAAAGTTCCCCACAGTCTGGGTGGGAGGTTCTGATTCTGTGTTGTGTGGTTCAGGTCCATCTTCGGTAAGAAGGGCCTACGACCAACACCAGCATAGCTGAGCTAAGCTACTTGGATAGTGGAGTGATGAACAAGGGATGGAGGCGTCTATGGATGGACAGTTCTGGACCTGCCATGCTGCAGATTTTAACTATGATGGCCCTTTATCCTGCACTGTATTTGGGCACCAGAATAAACTGTTGAATTGATTGAGGTTCAGCAGTCAAATATTCTGGGAGAAGGGGATGTGTTTCTCCAGGGCTCTGTAGGCCCAGCTAAGGAGGCCTCACGTTCTCCTTTACATTTTAAGACCCAGACATGAACAACTGAAAATGTGACTCTGAACAGTAAACATCAACTACTACAAATTAGCACATGCTGACAGGTTTCAGTTCCATGGATAAGCCTCCCAGCAGGGCCTTTGAAATCTCCCCCCTCTAATTTAGGTGAACTGAGTGGAAAAGGTCTCTGTGAATTAGCAGAGTGTAGTTAGTAGCTTTTCTCACTGTACGGGCTAACCCATCTCTCACTTTCTCTTTCCATTCCCTTTAGGATTAACCAAGTTCAGATGAGCACAACTGTCCCACTTCCTGCCAGATACAAGTAAAGTCCATTGGCATATCCTGCTGGGAGAGAGTCAGACCCTCATGTCAAAGGACTGAGTCTTGTGTCTTTTTCTTGCCTTGATGGCAGTAATAAGCCTGGCGCCCTGCACTGAATGACATAACCCTGCCTTGTGGAACAACAACCAGCATATTGCAGTAGTAGTACATTTATCAGGCCCTATGCCCAAAGCGTGCAAAGCAACAGTGGTTCTGTTTATTCTCAACAATGCACAATTCCTTAGAAGCATCACCACCACAAAGTTTGCCCTCTCGGTTCTCTTTCTCCCAATGCCTTGCTCTTTAGATGCATGGCTCCCTGAATAACTTGATTTGCACAAGAATGTGTGATTTCAGGTATTTCAGAAATCTTTTTCACTCTAGGGATTGGGATAGCTACCTATCTGGCATGGAAGAACACAGACACAGAAACAGACTATTTAGCGAAATAACTCTAAGCATCAGTTATGCTAGAACAAAGAACTGGAAATAACCCTGTTATGCACTTTATACTTGTCTTCTTGCCTAAGATTGCACTGTGGGTTATTTACAATTCAAAATTCACATATCCCTGCATCTGTAAATGTCTTTCTTTCTCATTTTCTTCCTGATTAAGAGGCAGAGTCTAATCTCAGCCCAGTCTCCATGTTCACAGCAAACACAAACCTTCCCAGAGATAACCAAAATAGCTCTTTTATTTATTTTTATTCTTTTGCAAACTAGTTATTTGCATATTAAAGTGGTTATTAGGGAAGAAAAGTCACTGATGCAAATTTGACATTCAGATGTCAGCTCCTCCATAAATAAGGCCAACAATGATGAGGTCATGGTTAGTCTCCAATTATAGGTCTCTTAATGCTTAAATAATGCTGATGTGTGGCATCTGCCATCAGTGCACAAGCTCATAAAAAGATGCTCACTAGACTCACCCTGGTTGAAATTTGCCCCTATTGCTGTCTCATGGCTCTTTGGCTAGTACAAGATTCATATGCTGACCTGAAAGCCCTGCAGATCAACAGGGGCAAATGACTGGGTCCTACAGGGTAGCCTCCAGGATCAAACTATGTCCAGTGTCATCTTCTCTCTTGGTGAATGCCCCCTCCTACCACTAAAAAACAAGTGGCCTAATTTTATGAACTAAGACGAACCCAGCTTGGGTTACAGAATGGTCACTGCCACCTATAATTCAATCCTAATGGAAAAAGCATCTTGTCTGTTTCCAAACAAGACACCAGCCTCTCAAGCGGGGAAACATTCTCCTTGGCCATCATCGGGAGCTGAAGTGATAGATGATATTGTATCTGAGAGGCTTAGCATGGCAGAGATGACTGAAATAGTCACTGCCGGAGCCCTGCAGAGTCCCAGTGCTTGACCTCATGCTATATTTTCTCAGTCAAATAGCATCTTGCATAGCTGTATGTTTCCTATTACATAACATTGATAGCCAGAGCTAATTGATGACTCCTTTTTAATATCTCTCGGGTATCAGATGGATAAACTGTTTCTATCATTATATGGTACCAGTAATGCAAGGTGTAGGGTGACAGGGGCTTAGCATAAGAGCCCAGGACCTGCTGCCAAATGCCTCGGGGACTTTTTATGTATGCCACTCGCTTGCTTGATAATACTTTCATCCTGCCCCCCATAAATCTCTGGTTGCAGCAACTTGGTATGTCTTGCTTTTTTATAGTAGCCCAATGTCATCTCCCCTTTCAGTGGCAGCTCCCCAAGTCTGGACCCAGGAGCTGTATCTACGAACAGAAAGTGAAAGAAGGCTATTAAGATTTGAGGAGGCAGGGTGGCCATTGGCTAGGACCTGGAATAGAGATTCGGGAGACCTGCGATCTATTCCTGGCTTTGCCACTGACCTGCAAGGTGACCCATTTAAGCTCCTGGTGTCTTAGAAATGGAGATGTTCACAGCCATCTTTACAAAGTGCTTTGAGAGCTATAGATGAAAAGTGCTATACAAAAGCAAAGTATTAATATGAGGCTTCCTAGCATTCGAATGCAGTAGCCAGGTTCTGAGATCAGAACACTCAGATGAACGGAGCCCGTAGAAAGTAGACACGGAGAGACACTGCTATGCTTATGGTTATCAGAGAGAAGGACGGTCTGCTTTATTGTAATGTGCTACTGCCCACAAGGATTGTCTCGGGTTCAATCTCTTTAGTCTCCCTTTGATTCTCTTAGTGGAAGTCACAAATTCCTCTGCTGTGCCAGTTGGTGGAGAGATACGGGGGACTGGTCCCTGCTGAGATGCGGGGGGTTTTCCCCAGGTGACTGCAAGATGTTGCACTAGAGTTCAGAGCAAAGGCTCTGGTGTGAGATCTGCAGAGCTCTAGACATGGGCCATCACTGTAAGCGGCTCTCCAACCTCTCACTGTCCGTCCTCCTGGTAATAGCAGCAAAACGACAGAAGTAGGAAGGGCAAACAAAGGGCAAAATAAAGGCAAGAGCTGAATGACAAACGACTGGTAGGTGAGAGATTCACAGGTATTTACACTAAGCATCTAAAGCTTTTTGTCTGAAAAGAAAAGAAAAAAGCTACAGGTTCAGATCAATCTTTGGACCAGCTTTAAAACGGCAGTGCTGCTGTGAAAACTAGCAATCCACAGCTTCAATGACAGACCTTTTGGCCTTTTACTGTCCTTGCCAATGAGAAGTTTGCTGAGAGACAAGGATCAGAGGAGAGAAATGAGAGAGATCTGGGTATGGGAGGAGCAGTCGGGGCAGGAGGAAGCCAGAAGTTTTCTTCCTTTAAAAGGCATCTGTAAAACTTGCAGCTACTTTCATCTTTGTTACCGTAACTGTTACATATCATAGCAAGTGTCTCCTTCAACACACCTGACCCCTGCCTAAGAGACAACAAAAGATCTCAAAATACAACTGGGTACAACAAAAGGGGCCCCATAGGGTGTCTTCAATGGCACCTGACCTCAGGGTAAACTCAGTCAAATCAGATCCTACCTTAACTTACCTCTCTGTCATGAAAACAGCGATCAGCCACGCCTCCTCTCAGACCACTAGCCTCAAAAGTGGGGCTCACTCTCTGGCTATGAGAAAAAGGAGTGGAGATTGGGTTCTTCCAAGGCAGAATTTGCCAGCATGGGGAGCTTATAGGCAAGCACCATCCCTTCCTCTAAAGTGTCACCTCTTCAACATGAAGGAGAGAAGCAAGAGGCGACGAGCAAAATAGCTGAAATGCCTCCTTTCTTCCTTTTTCTCTTTCTCACTGCTCGCTTGCTGTTGTGCAGTACAGAAGACACAGTCTCTCAACTGGCTGACAGTCTAGGCTAGACAGACAGTTTGGTTAAGATGAGCAACAGAGCAGATGATAGTGCAGCCTTAACGTGAGGTGAATTTTTTTAACCCTCCTAACATTTTGGTGTCTGTCTGACTCCAACACGCACAGAAATGGAAATACAAATTTTCGTGCCAAACCTGTCCCTCTTCATACATTAAGTAGACTCAGACTAAGATGAGGTCAATCTTTGCACATTGGTTTTATCGTACTGCCTGTGGTGTGCTTTGTGTAGCAAAAGAAGGTAAGGGAGTCAGTTGGACTCTTGAGTGTTAGTCAATGAAAGTATTACACTTCCATGTTCTTTGGCTGTCTCTTGGACCCAAAACACATTTAAAAAAAAACTAAATACAACATGATATGGAAGCCACTGCCTCTTTAAGTATTCACAAATTATGATAAGGGCAGCCTATTAGCATTGGTTTTGTCTGCATAACTGTTGCTTTTTTTAGTGCAGCCAAAAAAGTCACTCAAAAGGTATTGGAGTCAGTGAGTGAATTATGCAGGCAATCCAGCATCAGATTGTTTTTAGTTTCAGGGAGCAGTTATGGTACCATTATTTGAAGCTTTCAGTGCTGTTTTTATCATCATAGTTTCAGTGGTTTTTGTTTTTCAAAAAAAAAATGCACCCAAAGGTCTTGGGGATCTGTGAGATTGATGATAACATGGGTATCATCACAATTGTCCAGCAAATTGAGTTTCTTTGAAGATAATGTTGTCAAATTGATTTTCTGGGAAGCCTGCACTTGCTAGGAAGAGTTTCTGGGGAAGCCACAATTGTCAGACACATTTGCTGGCAAGCCCACACTTGACAGATGCCATTGCTGAGGCAAAGACTCACTGTTGCTGGGCAAACAAATCACCGTTGCATTGCACAAGCGCTTTGCATGCCGGAATACATATATTGCTTGGATTGAGTTGCATCGCACATGGCATAATAAATCTTTGAGTAGGAGATGGATGGGATCTGGGTACAGAACTGGTGAAACTCCTGTTCTAGAGAAGTAGTGTCCAGTGTGCTGGGTACTCACCCCGAGACTGAGGAACAGGGAAGATGTTACATCTCTTCCTGAGAACAAGACAGAAGTATACATAAAAAAGTACAAAGTGTAAAAACTTTGTATATTCAGAACATATGTCACCTGTTTGCTCCCTTTGTTCTAAGTAGCAGGACATTTTCTGCCACTTTGCTGCGTTTGTGCCCTTTATATTGCTGCTGTCATGATCTCTTGTCACTGTCTAAACATGGGGTCAGTTAGATCCTGACCCCTGTATCGTGTATAGCTTTTTTTTACATGTGTTAGACCCCAACACAAGTGCTGAGTGCCGTGCTTCTGAATCCTGGAACGTTTAACTTGTTCATACTTTTATAATTCACTGGTTACAATAAAGTCAGTTTTAAATGCATCTTTTGTGGCTTTTTCCAATGTTGACGTACTAGAAGTTTCCAAGATCCTGATACAGAAATATCTGGGTGATTTTGGGACCAATGTGAGGGTTAAGTGAGCTATCATTGGTGGGCTTTAGGGCACAGAAGGAAGGGTGTCGTAAGGTTTTTAAAGTGATGCAAGGCTCTCCACTGAATGCAAAGTCTAGTTCATGGCCTCTGCCTTGATATTCAGAATTCTCCACAGGAGTGGCCCTAGCTGTCTGACAGAGCACTACTCCCTCCATGATCATGAGAAGGTTGCAGTTGTCAAGTCCATCTTGATGACTAAAATTGGGCTAGTGATGGAAAGGAAAGAATGGATTTCAGAGATTCAGTAACGACTTAGAGATTTCTTTTAGAGATGCTGAGCACGTTATTCCGGGGACCTGAGACATCTCCTTTGTAACCCACTTCTGGTTCTCAAACATCTCTGCCAAAGCACACCAATCCTGCCTTACAGCAGCAGCTGCTATCGCAGCCCTGGGCCTCCCCACAGCTGTACAACTCACATCACTCCTGGTCTGCAGCACCCCTGCTTTTCCTACTGGCCACTCCCCACAGCTCTGCCAATGCATGTTATACCCTCTGTCCTATAGTATGCTCTGCTCTTCCAGTCCTGGGCCATTCTTAAAAAAAGAGTGCCAGTCATGCAAAAAAATGATTTGGCTTTATGATGTGTAAAACTAGGGAATCCAAAACATGTTCTCTAGTCACGCTTTAGTTTCATCCATTCATAACCTGCCTGTAAACAATAATATCTCATGGGACCTTACCTGTCTGTCTATGCCTCTGGCCTTATTTACCGGGAAAGACTCTGGCCTTCAAGACAAGGCCACGAAGCATCTCAGCTCCCAACATTAGTTGAGACGCCGTATGTCCTGGGTTACTTTAAATAAAGATGGTGCTATTGGACACCTCCAGGCGAGGCTACTTCTGGTGATCTTGAGGTCTGGAAAAGTCTTTCTCAAATCACAGAGATTCACAGCTATGTGAGTCTCAGACTCCTTCCTGGTGGACAGCTTTCCTCCTCACAAACATTAGAGCAACTCTTGAAACCTTTGTTGGCGGTTTCAGCAGAAAGGCTAAGCATTATGATTTGTGTATATTACCGCACTGCCTAGCAGCCCTAGTCATGGCCCAGGATCCCATTGTGCTAGGTGCTGTACAAACACAGAACAAAAAGACAATCCCTGCCCCAATGAGCTTACAATCTAAGTATAAGACAAGAGGCCACAGGTGTCTACACATAGATGGGGGAGCACAAAGAAACAATGAAACAATCTTGGTTAGCATGATAAGCAGTGGTCTCAGCACACCAACTGCCTAACTGCTGTCAGGTTTTTTGTAAGCATCACAGGAAAGGAGAGGTTTGAGGGAGGACATGAAGCTAGCTTTTTGGATGCTTATGGGGAGCACCTGGTAAGCATGAGGGGCAGCATCGGAGAAAGCATAGAGGTGAGTTTTTTTTAATATTAGGTATTGAATACTCATGAAAACTTTTCCTTTGCTCCTAAAGGTGGTCCCTCAGCTCACAGTTAAGGCCTTCTAGTGGGGTGGGGTGGGGTGGAGCAAGCTTGCATTGTTTTTATCTAGGATGTATTTTCCCTGTAGACAGACAGACAGAGGACTTAGGTCTCCAAGACCTTTCTCCAGCACAACTAAAATCACTTAAAATTATTTTTAAATGTAACCTCTGTGCACAAAAAAAAACCCCTTCAACGTACATACAAAAGCTACAAAACAGTAAACCAACATGACTCATGCTCAAACAGTGAAGGGGGAGGTGCTGGAGGTGGTGTATGAATTGAAAATCTCTTGTTTTATTCCAGTAACTTTCATTTTACAAGGCATTCACAAGCACAAAAGGAGCCATTAACAACTTTTTGATCACAAGGTTCGCCCTTCTGTATTAAATTTATGCCAGACAATGGGGAAAGTCAGTCATACAAAATCCACCCGTATATAATAAGGCTTGCCTATTGCTCTGATAACTGACTCATTTTAGTATGCAAAGTATTGAGTGCTGTGTGCCTTAAAATTGCTTGAGTGCAATTATTGTATTGATTTGATGTGGCATTAGCTCTGTGTTTAAGGTGGTTTATGTTTTTTAATTTGCAATTAAATAAAATGATGTCTATTCCCTAAAATGGCTGACAGTTGTTTATACTCTGCAGTGGTTGATGAAGCAAACTTTTATTTGGCTTCATAAAACACACTTGTTCAGTAGCTCTGAAGTATAGTAGCTAGATTTCTCAGAGCGGTTTCTAACCCAGCAAGAGATAAAACTAAACTCCAATCTATTTTACAACGGACTAAGTAACAACCGCAGCATTGCAATGGGACTATAATGAAGTAAGTGAGCGAGCAACATTGTATTATTGATAAAAGTAATGGTGAAAATATCTTACATTTGTATAGCATCTTTCATGCTGAAGGATTAAAAGTGCTTTAGAGATTGTGTACACACACGCACATACTCAGAAGTCATTTCACTTACCCACCCCCACCAACACCATTTATATCCAGCCACTTCTGGGAGGGAACAGGGCAGCTATTTAACAGCCCACACTGCACAAAAGGCTTCCTACAGCACCGTGACTCAGATTACTCCTTTGTCTGCGACTCTAATCAAATAACCCTCTTTAAAAAAGCTTGCTATTGTGAGAGGTTATGTTGTGCAGCATACAAGCAGGCATCTGTTCCCGAATAATTCACAGGTGTAAGACGGGAGAAAAGAATGGGAAAAAAAATTAAGCTCACAACCCACACAGCTTTTCTCCTCGGAGAATTTACATTGTTGCTTCCACATTTTGGAGTGAATGAAGCGATAGTGAAAGGTGGTCTTGAGACTGAGCTCTAGATGTTAAAATACTCTCTCCACAGAACAAGTATAGAACAGGAAGAGCAAGAGCAGTCTTCCTCACACACAGCTTTAGAACCACCACACCATTATGCCTCACTCCTTATCTCAAGGGGCCACTTCTAAAAGTGGAAAGCGCCAGTCCTCCTCTTCTGCTGGACTACCAACCAGGAGAGACATTCAGGGCCACTGGTGGTGCCGCAAAACCTAGCGCCTGGTCCAATTCACATTGAAGTCAATGGGAAACTTTCCACCAGCTTCAGTGGGCTTTGGATTAGGTCTCCCATTCTATACAAAGCAAGTGGATGTTTGTCAGTACACCAATGCTACACAGATAGACTTGGTGGGTTTCAGCCCTTATTCGGCTGGTGTTCTGGATTGGAGGGTTAAAGTTATCAGGGACTTATTTAGTACCAGTAAATGCTCCAAGTGCAGATAAAGCCAGGCCTTGCTGATCAGTTTCCACTTGGCATGGCCCCAAAGCCAGAAGTTCCAAGTTAAATGATTGATGCCTCTCAGTTACTGTCTCAATTCCAGAGATTCCTCCTCTCATGAGTGTGGAATGCAAGAACACAGAACTCTAGGAGGGTTGGGTGTCTCAAAATGATGTATAAACGTGTCTCTCTGGCCCAGGATTGACCTCCAGAAATTCCACAGATTCAGTGCTATCCATTCATCATCCTAAATTGAATTCTTGTGTCTATTGCCCCATTTGAAACATGTTTATTACTTGATGACATACTACAGTATGCATACCAATGGGCAGCATTTCTGTGTCACCTTGGACTTGTTCTGCTGGGAGCTAGGTAGAAAATTTTCTGTGGTCAGGTTTTTAGTGGGTTTGTTTGGATTGTGCTGGTGTCCCTTTTGCGATTGCTTTCCACAATACTTTAGCAAACAAATATACCAGCAGAAATATTCCTGAAGCGAATATTGTAGAATATTCCCCAAAAAGTGGATTTTGAATTTGTCATGAGTATTCTCTCCAGAAACGTGACTTTGTTAAGATCATCCAATGAAGAACTGATATACAGTATGTGAGCTCCATGTGTAATCCAAACAACCCAAAAAGTAAATTATGAATATCAAAACAATCTTTACTGCGAACAGTTCACAAGGAACCCAGAGGCTGAAATATATTTTCACTGACCATTTACTGAATAATCACAACCAATGAGCTGATTTATGAAATTCAGTCTGTTTGTAGCTCACTCATGATCAGAAGAAAGAACTAAATTAAATATATTTTTCTATTGTGCATTATTCAACTCAGCGTTAGCTGTGCCAGGTTTTTTCATATATACATAGATTTTACGGACATAAGGGACCATTAGATTATCTAGTCAGTCTTTCTATATAACACGGGCCAGAGAATTTCACCTACAAATTTTAAATAAAAGCCCAATCATTCTGCCACCTAGAGGTGTATGAAGAGACGTCATTAAAGTTATTAAGGCGGCAGCCTTTTGCAGTCACTGTGTCATGCAACATCACCATGAAATGTCTTCACATTATCACCCAAAAAAATTCATCATGTTGTGATGCCATCACTTCTTGATGCCATGATACACGATATTGTCACATTGCAATTCAATGTCATGATGTGATAATTTTGCACAACTCAAAAGCAATTTTGGAGGCAGCTGAATCAACATGCAAGCCCTGCTTGCAAGATACAGGATCATCTTCCTGACAACTAAAGCCACCTATGGAAGAATGAAGAAAACATATCAACCAGAGACAGTGAAAGAGACAGAGTTAATGACATTCGGGAGCCAAGAGAGACACAAAGGTCTTAATATAGGTAGTCAAGTCTTCCATGTTTAAAACTTTCTGAAAACAAAGTGCCGAATCCTGAATTCCTTGTTTGCCCCCAGCTGTCACTGATTTCATGGGGAATTTGGAGTGCACATGGAAATCAGCTTCAGGACCTAGTGCTGGGATATACAATAATACATAGGAAGAGATTTAGAAAGTTAAGCTTCTCCTGGCTCATAGACTTTATATAGAGCCCTTCTTCCATATCTAAATTGACTCCACTCATAATAAGAACCACTGCTACTAGTTATTCATTTGCAATATTATCACTATATCACAGATTTTAAAAATACCCATTTTCCAAATCTTTCATACAGCACACGGTTTTAAAGACATTTACATTTAAAGTGTCAAGTGGTTTAAACCCACAATTTAGGTTTTGTATATATTAAAAAAGCAGTTTCACAAAACCTAACTTGAAGAGAAATTGCATACATCTTCCATAAATATTGCAATAAAGGCTGGTGTTCTTTGCCCATACTCCACTCTGTAGTCAGGAAGGTTAGATTATTTGAATATTTTTGAATGAATTTGGTACTAGATTGTCAGTCCTGGAAATTGAACTCTTTCTCTGTTTATTCACTGAACATGTATAGTGTCAGTGCAGGTTTCCATACAACCTGCTTGCTGCCAATGTACTTCTGAGTCAATCCTGACCTGAAAAAGACCCCTTTGAGGACCGAGAGGGCAGTCTGAGCTCATAGCTTTCTGCTGAGATTGCCAGCAAGTGAAGCAATTAATACCAGCTCTGATGAGGCTTTTTGTGATATGGACGTGTGCCCACTAGGAATGGGACAGAAAACCCCTAATTCATTCACCCAAGAGCCATCAGAATGTAACAACTTTTGTTCACTACAAACTTGAGTGAGATGTTAAACTGATGACCTAGAGATGAAAGTCTCTCAGCACACTTAGGCCTTGTCTACACTACAGAGTTTTGTCGACCCAAATTACACCAATGATCAGCAAGCACTATAATTACATCACTTGTGCATGTTCATACAAAGCTACCTCTGTCAGCTCAGTGCCTCATCAACAGGGAGAGCAGTGCACTGTGGTTAGCTATCCCACTGTGCAACTCACCACCTTCTGCAGCTGGGAGCTGTGGGAAGGCAGAATGGATCACAGTGCATCACGGGGGTGGGCTCAACGTCCCATGATGCAGTCTTTTCGTCCCATCATTCCATGGGTTTCCGACTGCATTTTGCAACATTTTTCTACTGCTCCTATTTACTGTGAGCCTGCCATCTCCGTCTGAAAGGATGGATCCTGCACTGCTCTCCGCTGTTGTGGTCACTGTTATGAACACATTGCGGATGCTCATGCAGCATATCATGAACTCCCAATCTGAACAGGAATCAGAGATGCCTGACTTCCTGTGTGCCATGGAAAGGAATAACACCAGATAACTTTTGGCATTCACAGAACAGCTGCACACGGTGAACCATCACTTTTGGGCTTGGGAAACAAGCACTGAGTGGTGGGATCACATTGTTATGTGGGTTTGGAATGAAAAGCAGTGGCTGCAGAATTTTCGGATGTGGAAAGCCACCTTCCAGGAACTGTGTGTGGAGCTCATGCCAGCCCTGCAGTGCAAAGACACCAAAATGAGAGTTGTTCTCTCAGGGAACAAGCACATGGTGATTGCCGTGTGGAAGCTGGCAACTCCAGACTGCTACCGGTTGGCCACGAGTCAGTCTGGAGTCAGGAAATCCACTGCTGGGGCTGTATTAACACAAGTGTGTAAGGACATTAATCACATTTCGCTACGAAGGACTGTGACGCTTGGAAATGTGCGTGAAATAGTGGTTAGCTTTGTGGCAATGGGATTCCCTAACTGCGGTGGGGTGATAGATGGCATGCATATCCCAATATTGGCCCCAGACCATCTTGCGACAGAGTACATCAATAAAAAGGGATATTTCTCTATGATATTGCAGGCGCTTGTGGACCACCACGGGCATTTCACTGACATCAGTGGGGGGTGGTCAGGGAAGAGGCATGACGCACGCATCTTCAGGACCACTGGCTTGTACAGAAAGCTACAAGGGGGGACTTTCTTTCCAGACCACAAGATTCCAATGGGGGATGTTGAAATGCCTGTAGTGATCTTGGGAGACCCAACGCACCCCTTACTCCCATGGCTCATGAAGCCTTATACAGGTAAGGTGACCAGATAGCAAGTGTGAAAAATCAGGGCAGGGGGTGAGGGGTAATAGGCACCTATATAAGACAAAGCCTTGAATATTGGGACTGCCATTATAAAATTGGGACATTTGGACACCCTACATACAGGAAACTGGACAGCAGCAAGGAGCCCTTCAACAATAGGCTGAGCTGGTGTAGAATGTGCATTTGGCAGATTAAAAGCACACTGGCACTGTCTTTATATCAGGTTAGACTTAAATGAGGAAAATACTCCCGTGGTCATAGCAGCGTGCTGTGCGCCCCATAATATTTGTGAGTGTGGAGGCAGATCGCCCGGTGGCTGATTTTGAGCAGACAGACATCAGGCTATTAGAGGGGAACAACAGAGGCCTATTCGACTCAGGGAGGCCTTGGAGAACCATTTTGACAATGAACACCAGTAATGTGTCTTTCTATACAGCACTCTGCCATGCTTTGTTGTCTTGCCACATTGCATGAAAACGCTGATGATTCCTGACTGTGATTTGTAGTCTGCAAATTACCCAATTGCCACTGTGTATTAATTTCAGCAGCAACCACCGTGTAGGAGACAAATAAAGATACATCATCTTTCAGAGAGTCTGTTTTTATTAAATACCAATTAACACCACACACAAAATGCTTGGTGGGAAGGGAGATAACAATGAAGGGCATTGTAGGCGCTTGTAGCTGTGTGTAAATCCAGCTCTTGTGAGCTATCTGAAGAGGTGGAGTGAATGGGGGTATCGAGATAGGATGGGAGGTTGGAAGGAACATGTGGGAGGAGTTTGGGGAGGATATGGCAAACAGTTCTGTATCAGCTGCTGGGGAGACAAGCATGCATGAATTGTTCCTGCAGTGCGATTAGGGATTTCAACATCTCCATTTGGTCCTCCATCACTTTTATCATCCACTCCTGGCCCATTAAAATTTGCTCCGGGATCTCCCTTCTGTCCTGCCTCTCTATTTTATAATTTTCATTTAAAGTCTCTCTCAACGTCTTGCATTCTAGTTTTTGGCCTCTGAGGTTTGGCACACCTCTAGAAACATGTCGTCCTTGCTCCTCCTCAGTCACTTCGTTATCTGGCAGAGGCATCCTGCCGGTGTTTAGGGGATTCCCCGGAAGGCCACATCTGCAGAAGCACAAGAAACAATAAACAGAAGCATGATTGTTAGTGCACTCACAGCATCAAATCATTATAGTACAATACAACTCTTTTAAAATACACATCAGTTTCTCACAGTCTCTTGGCATGCATACAGCTAGGCGAACACCCTAAACAAGATGAGTTCAGCCTGAGGGGAGGCCGCTCAAGATGTGGCAAAGATTTTAGGTGGTTTTGTGAGGGGATCGCTGCAGGTGACTAGGGACAAAACTGTAAATGTAATGCATCTCCTGCATACGAGCGGCTTCAGACCAGGTCCATATGCTGCTCGCCTGTGTGCTGCTTTGGGCTCTGCACAAGTGATTGCCAGTTGGCATGGGAAAGATTCCTCCAACGGGAGAAGGAACAAAGCAGCTCTGCCAAGGAACCTTCAGCAGAGTATTGCCTGGTCTGATTTCCATCCAATCTTATGTTTGGAAGAAACATGATATACCTGAAGCAAAACTTCCAGTCAAAATGTTGCTGAAAGTTTCCCCTTCCAGGTGTAGAAAAGAGCCACAAAACTGGATATCAATCAATATTTAGGTTTGAAAAACATTTCTTGTTATGTGAATGAACTTCAGATATTAGGACCCTGTGCAGAAGTGTAGATATGTCCTGCTTACTCACCCTGGCAGCTAGATCAGGCTGGTCTCATTAGCTTCAGCTTAGAATTATAAAAGCCTGAGAAGCCTATCTAAGGCCATGTCTACACTAGAGAGCTTACAGCGGCATAGCTGTATCGATGCAGCTGCGCTGAAGATCGCTTGTGTAGCCGCCCTACGCTGATGGGAAAGAACTCTTCCACTGACATAGCATTGTGTGCACTGCCACTTATGCCAGCAAATAAGCGATAAGAGAGAGCCAGAGGCAGGGACAGGAGGTCCTACACCTACAGGGAGAAACCAACATGGCACAGCCTGCGTGAGAGACAGATTCCACTTCCACATTATCTGAGCCTCAAAAGCCGGTTTGATGGCCATCCATCAACCTACATGAAATGAGCGGGTGGGTATCCGTCCACGTATTACATCTCAGAAACTACTACAACCATTTTCACCCCTGCTGCCAGTTCCAGCAAGGAAGGCTGGGAAGCAAAGGACTGACTGAGTCATGGAGACTGAGACTTAAATAGACTAACATTAGGCATCAATTTCCAGTGCTGTCAATGAGGCAGCTTTCATCTCCCCTCCCCGTTTTTTTCTACTCCCAGTTGCCCTCTGTTTCTTTGTGGCCTCTCCCCATTCCCAGTGTGAGGCCATTAGCGCTCCCCTCCTCCCTCAGAGATCGAACAGGCCAGTCCCAGCATTAATTTCACTCCATTCTTTCCTTTGAGTGTACAATATCCCAGAGTGCATTGTAAATAGCAGCTAAATATGTTTTAAATAGCGTGGAAGTGGGTCACTTCTGCAGAGCTCTGAGCCCCTTCTATATATCGTCAGCCACTGGGAGCACCTGCTGCAGTGCATTGTGTCCGTACCGACGCTCCACTGTTATTTTCTCCTGGCATTAGGCAGAGGTATTTTTCCTCCTCAGGTTTTATGCCAGTACAGAGCCTGAATTTCAAACCTCAGCTTGACTGGGCTTTAATGCACTTGCTGCATGGCATGGCCCCTGACTGTCTACCATACGCCCAGGGAGCAGCCGTGCTATGCAGGGATATAAAGTGCTTTAATCCTAGGTGATGCAGTCACCCATTTAGACTGTAAGGCTTGGCTGTAGAACTCATTATAAACCTCATCTAGCATTGCTAACCCTGAAAGGGAGGGACCAAGAAGCGACTATCCATCTTCTTGGCTCCGGTTAATGAAGACTAGAGAATGCTACCCAAATACCAGCCAGACTATTGACTCCTCCACTCCAGGGTTCAAGCAGAGGCTGGTTCACACTAGCAGGCTGCCCAGCAAATGTATCCATTGTGGAGTGGAAGTCAACAGGAAGGGCTAAATCCATCTCCTGGTGAAACTCCAACGATGTGCAGCCGTCTGTCCAGAGACTCCAGAAATATATAAACTAAGCAAAAGGTCTTCCATAGATCACGGAAGGAAGGCAGGAACTTGCATTACCTTCTCCCCTCAGGAGTCCTGGATTCAAATTAGGCACCTCAGACGTTATTTTTTCACATCGCAAATCCAGCTCAGTTTGTAACAATTTCTGCACAGGAGAGACAGAGGACTCGAAGCGCAGAGGGGGTGAAAGGCAGGAGGGAGGTGCATTGGGAGCCCAAATCTGGAATAAACGGGGAGGGAGCGCTGCAGCTCAGGTTGGACGTCTAATTAGCAGAGTTAGGGTGGGGGGCACAGCACTGAAATAGCAGGAGACGTAGTGGGTTTGCACATCAGCAGACTTGTCTGGAGGACAGGGTGGTGCTGAATGCTATTGATATCTCTTTTCCATGAGCAATAAATAAGTCACCAGTTACACCACAAAACTAATATTGTAGGTAATATATATATTAGCGAGAGACAAGCTGTTTAGATTTTTTACACTTAAAGGAAGACTCTAAGCAGCCTCTCTGAATATTTCTGATTATTTCAGGAGTTCTGGAGCCGTGGAGGAACTGAGATTTCTACCGTGGTGTTTGCCCAATGCCTCCTCAGCAAAAACAAGCTTCACAGGGCACCAAACACTTACACTAAGTCTGCCAAGGCTTATTTTCCACCAGCTGCCTGGTAATTGCACTCGGGGCTGAGTTTAATATCCTTAAAATCCTGTCTCTGCACACTGAAAAACCTGTGGAGGAAAAAATGCCGTGGGTTATTTAGTCTCAGATTACCGACTTGGAATGAGAAACTCCAAGCACCAGCTGCCCCTGATCTCAGGTGCTGTGCAAAGCCCCCTTCCGCTCCCAGGGACAGAGTCAGCTTTCCCACTGCTTGGAGTAAAGGGACAGACCCTGTCCCTTCTTGTTCTCCTTTACTCACTGCTTCTCACTCCTGATGTGGAACGCTCTTCTGCGTCAATTATGCTGTGTTTGGTCGTGGAGCTTTCTCCTCTCCTCTTCATTGGCCCGGATTGTGTTTTCCCAGCACATCACTGTTTGTCTCACTCCAGCTTTGGGTGCTCGTTAGGGGCTCCCACATCTTTCAATGCTGAGAATGTTTGGACCATAATCTGAACGTCACAGCTGGCCCCATCTCCATAAGGAGTCAAATCAAAGCTCCACCTCTCAGTACCTCCACACACTGGGAAAGTTTGGACCCCGTTCTGAACTTTTCAGCTTGGGCCTATGTCTGTTTGTAACAAACACAGGGGCTTCACTACTTACACAAGAACACAAAAAACCCATGAGCCAGAAAAAGTCCTTGGGGATTGTGAGAGTGGCTGGCTTATTCATACTAACTGCTGATGAGGTTTGTATTATGGACAATTTGGTTTGGTAAGAACTGGCGTGAGACCCACCAACCCATTCCTATGAACTCATTGGCAGAAGAGATAAAACCACAACCTTACCTTGCTGCATTCAGAACTAAATGCAACTTTTGGACTCAGCTTTCCCAGAATATGCTCTACACACCCATTCATCCACCCACCCACCAGAGGCCTGCTGAGGTCAACCGCATCTTTCTGTTGACTTGAGTGTGCTTTGGATACAGACCAGGGGGCCATGGATCAGCATTCAGGTCACGCTCCCCCTCACTACCTGGCCCGAGCCAGGGAAGCTAATGATCCAACCAGCGGACCAAATTCGGTGGTGAATCCTGGCTACGTGCCCACCTGAGGCACGTTGCGCATATGCGAAGAAGAAGATACAGACCAGCGCCTCCCAGCCCCGCTCACTCATAAATCCCTATACACCCTAAATCAAGCTATTTACTCTGACAGGTTGAGGGCTGGGGAGGAAAAAGAGAGAGAGATGTGTTGTTTTTATTTCTTTATTTTATACTCGGAGGCACTCAGTTAGGCTGGTGGTGGTCACCATGTCAGAATCTTGCTAGGGAGACAGATTTCCAATAGGTCACTCCATGGCTGCCAGATAGGAATGATTTTCAGTCCCTCCCAGCCTGGGCTGCCTTTGAATCAGTGATCTAAAGGGTCCAAATCCCAACCTCCTGAACTTTCCATTCCCCCCCTAATTGGCCCTTTTTGATCACAAGCCATTTTGATTCTGGGTCACCAGCACCCTTATATGATCTGGGTGGATTGGTTTTACCAGCTAAGACTGATTCAGCCGGAGGGTCATGTGGTGGAGTTTTCCCTACTCCCCAAGGCTGGTTTGTAGTGATGGGCAACGCAGTTTGGATCAAGATTAATGCAGAATCTTGAGAGCCAAGCCTTGTGATCCAAGAGGAAGAAAGGTTTGAGACAGAGCAGCACGTGGCTGGCTCCCTGCCGGGCTGGGTGGGCTGCCTTATGGAACAAAACTCAAGAAGGCAGGAGATGAAGGAAGACTACACTGCATGTGGATGAGCTGGGAAGGAGAGTCCATCCATAGGGGGAGGGACTGGTGTGGGAGGAGGAGTTGGGGAGGGTGGCCCTGCAAAAAAAAAAAAAGTGGGATGCCTGAGTCCCAAAAGTTGCCTCTCAGTCCACTCCTGGTCTGGAGAGATTGTGAACTAACACAAACCTGCACCCCATGCTCTTCCATTCCACACTCATGAGACCTTTTCTGCAATTCAATACAGTCCCAATAACTTTTCACTCATTCTACTTAAAGTTCAGGTCTGCTTCAACCCTGGTAGACTCAGGCAGGGCCCAGAAGCAGGCAGCCTGAAGTACTGCGCTATTCCCATGAGATTTCCAGCAGAGCTGAGCTAATGAGACAGGAGGGAAGGCTAGATGAATGTGGACACGTACAGATCAGTAATCAGACTTTCAGGCCTTTATCCTCCTGGCTACCCTTCTCCCTACTTGTTGATGTTGATCTGCCTCTGTGTCTCACCCACCCACAAGAGGCAGATGCGGTGAATACAGACCCCAGATAAATTGTTTTTAAGAGGGACCTATAGGGAAATCTTCAAAGCTGAGGCAATCATGATACTAGCTTTTCTGATGAATAAGTCAGCAGACAGATTCAGATCTGTTAATTCACTGCAATTCAACAGCTTGTTATGCTTTGCAGTGCAGGCCTCCTGGGTTTTCCCCACGCCAAAGCACATCACCCTGCACAGAACTACATTACTCACCAGCTGCTGCTCTGAATACACTAAGGTCTCTTTTCCATTAAGCGAAGATCAAGAGGACAAACGTGTATTAATACTGGAGAGAGCTGCCCGGAACATTGTTGGCTGTCATCTTGCCATTCCGGATGCTGGTCCAGGCTATTGTCTTGCCATGGTAAGAGTGGCTCAGAGCGGCAGGCCTGCAGGGATCACTGCATGAGAGCTTATCTTTAGGGATGCTCCAGGCTGCTTGAACACGCGTCAGTTCACAACCCTAAGGGCCTGATTCTGCTCCCACTGAAATCCAAGAGAGCTTTGCCACTGAATTCAAAAAGAGCAGCTCTGCCACGTTGTTCAGCTTCCTGCCCATCTACCACAACGAATGGGCCAAATTCAGCCTTGGACACCACTTTGTTGAAGTCAAAGGACTTGCACCGCTTTACACAGGGGTTGAAGTTAGCTCAGCCGCTATTGGGATACTCCACTTTTCCCTCTACCCCCATGCAAAAATTAATGGTGTTCCTGCCCCAACGCCATGTGCCTAGCTGGGAAAATGACTGCTAAATCACAATACAGCCCCAACTGAAATTCTGATGCCAAGAGCCAATGTGGTACCAATGGTAACAAAACCCCGACTGGGGAAAGTCCTCATCCTTGATTGCTAAGCTGGCATTACTGGATGGCAAAAGAGGATGAAAGCAGTATTATCTAGTCACTGTCCACATCTGGCTGCAGCTGTTTCACCAGAAGGGCACTGTTCTATACTCCTGGCTTAGCCAGATGGTTTCCTCCCTAAGCAACTCCATTCGTTTCCTACCGTTGTGTTTGGCCAGTGTATTTCTGACAGTGAGATTTCCGTCAGATGTTTGTGTGCACAGAGATAGGTGGCTTGTAAAACAACATGGAGCCTTGGCATGACTTACTGAAAGCGATGGCCCCCGGGAAACTCCTTTCCCAACCATAAAGATTAATCTCTTTCCCAACATGCTGATATCTGCTTCTAACCCATGTTTCACGTGGGCAATGTGCTACCCCTACCTCTCTCTGCTATTCGTCGGCAAAAGGGACTCAAGTGTGGCTGTAGTTCTATATCCCGGTGCAGGTGCCTCACGTCTAAAGCTCGAGGGGGTACCTGTGCACGAGTGCTGGTGCTTGGAGCAAAAAAATACCAGTTACAAGAAATTATTATGCAAAACATTGGAAGGGCTAGTAGGGGAATTGCATCTCTTTAGCCCAAAGAGAGTTATTCACAGATAGGTATGGGAGAGAGTCCATAAAAATCAGCCACTGTGGCTGCACGAGCCTTCTCCTCTGCAGTTGCTACCATCTAGAACTGTCTCCTTGTGTCTCCCCATCTCATTGACTTTGTCCTTTTTTCATATCTCAGTTGAGGACACAGCCTTCCTTCCTTCCTTCCTTGCCTCTGCCTCTTAATTCCTTTCTCTCCCTTTCCTGTTATTTATTACTTAACTCTAGAACGCATTTGAGATGCAGAGGTACAGTTTGTATGGAGAATGGTATATGAAACAGGAGTTGCCGTAGGCTGTAGTGTATCAGACAGCCTTGTGAGATTTACTGTGTGGGAGGGTCTTGGTGGATATGCTGGAGAGGCAACAACCATATAAATCCATCTTAGAAAAGAAAATTAACACCTACATCTCCCTCCTCCCCCAGAATAGCAGCTCAGGTTTCCCAGGGCAGAGAAGCTGGATGATCTAATGGTTAGGGCACTAGCTGAGGACTTGGGAGAGCTGACTTCAAGTTCCTGTGCTGCCACAGACTCCCTGTGTGACCTCAGGTAGGTTACTTAGCCTCTCTGTGCCTCAGTTCCCCCTCTGCTAAATGGGGATAATAGCACTGCCCTAACTCACAGGGGAGAGGGAGAAAAAATACATTAAAGACTAAGGGGTGCTCAGCTACTATGGTAAGTGAGACCAGATAAATACCTGTATATCTAGATAAATTCTGGATGTGCTTATACACTACTGAGAGGCACAACTCTAGGCTCTCATTAGATATGGATAATAAACTGTGTAGTACAAAGGAAACACTGCTGAAAAACCTGCCCCTTCATGGGTCAGCTAAATGTATCCCAGCAAAAATATTCCTCTTTTCTGTGCAGTGAATCTTCCTAGCAGAGTTTGTGTGTGCATAACAACATCTACCACAAGCTTGAACCTGGGACCATCAGTACAAGCCTGTGCATATGAGGTAAAGGAGAAACTCCAGTAGCCAACAGCATTAGTAGGCTCTTATCTTCCATGTGGATTAGTAGCTACAAGGGACAATGACTCACCTTTTACAAGTATGTTATGTGTGTTTACTATGCAGAATTTCTTTAGAAGCTCTGTGCATAGAGAAAATCCAGGATAGGAAATAGAGATCTGCAATGCGAGGACTAGGAAAGAGGAGAATTTTGGCCGTAAACTGGAAAATTGATGGAAGGTTGCCCTGCTCCTCATACTGGGGATCACACACGAGCTTTTTCTAAATAGTTTTTTTGTTCTAAAGCTCCAGCATGTTTCTAAATGATGGTGAATTCAGCTTCTCTGCAGACATCAGACCTTACGACAGATGGGAACAAAGGAGCCTAGACCGTATAGTGCAGTTCCTTTTTATTAGGTTTTGAAATATGTGCAGTACAACAAAAGCATTTAGTTAAAGTAAAACAGTAGTTAGTGTTAAAATAGGCCATAAAACATGCTATAAGGCTCACATTTTGTTTAAGATTTAATAAACATACAGGCAGTGCAAAGCTTGGGAGAGTTTTCTATTAATATGAGATATTATTTATTCTTTGTCAAGGGAGAACTCTTCGCTGAGTGCCTCAGAACATATCACTCCCCATCAAAAGCAAGAAATATCCCGAGCTTTGTTTTCAGAAGACACAGTTGAGTAGTTTAATGGTATATTTTTAAAAAAATAATAAAAACAAAGTTTCACAAAACCTACAGTAACTTGAATAGAAGTGCTATGAAATATACTTTAAAGAAACACACATGCAGACATGGTGCATTTAAATATTCCCCTGCAGTGCTAGAGACCCAAATTCAAAAGTTTTCTCATGGGGCATGAGGAGCAGAAAGAAAAGTTGACTAGAAATGGAAACTAGCACAGACTAGTCTATTTCACAGTCCAAGTTAAGCGACATGAATAGAGGAACATGGTGATAAATCTGAGTTTTAAAATGATTTTAGGTCTATTACTTTAAGGAAGGATTTTGTTTAATTTATTATTTTATTCTTGATCCCATCACTTTAACTTTCATATTGTAAGGTCTAATTCTAGGCGTGCCTTCTTAATCTTAGTGCATGCTCTTGCACCTATGTGCACACGTAGACCCCATATCTGAGTGCATAAATCAGCATTTGGGAACTCACTACCTGATTTATAGACCCCAAATCCAATTTGCCCAGGTGAATCAGGTACTTTGGGTGTGCATATACCTGTCTACATATATAAATTCTGGCTCTGTGCATGTACAAATAGATCCTTTGACCAAGAAATCTAATTCATGCACTATTATAGCTGGGGAGGCAGAGGAACAAATGTTGAGCCACAGCTGGATGAGAGGGTTGAGGTGATTAAACTATATTTGGTGTTTAATTTTAAATAATTGACAGAGCTAGTGCCGGGGTGATTTTTACTGAGCACACATTAAAAGGAAATAGAGACATAAAATAAATACATCTCGAGGGTGGAGTACATTGGACCTGCCAATGGACACAGTCTGAAGAATATCAAACCAAGGTAGCAGGAGATACTCTGGTGTAAAGCTAACAGTATGCTGAAATGCTTCTACCTAAAAGACCAGTGTAAGGAGAGCATTCCTACTCCACTCTGTCATTGCTATCATGGCTCATTGCTTCCCCCCCACCGCAGTGATTAAAAATGGTCTGAAAAAAGTGGGGTGTCTGTCATGAACCGAAATGCGAGCGACATCACACCTGCACGTCTCCCTCTCCCATATCAATTCTGCCTCCTCCAGACCCCCATTTCTTCCCTTTCCCCATCTGTTCTCCTCCCTCCCTACCCCCACATCGGTTCTGAACCTCCAGCCTCACTGCTGCCCTTCACCCCTCTCTAGCATGCCTCAGGGGGCTGCAGCAGGGTCCTCTCTCCCCCTTCCCAGGCCTGGCGTTGCAAAGGGGGGGAGAAGCAGAGGTGCAGCACTAAGCTGCTGGGCTATTTCTGCTCCTTCCTCCCCAACCCCTCCCTTCCTGTGAGAAGAGTGTGGGCTCCAGAGGGGAGGGCAAGAGAGCTCTGCCTGCTTCCTGCAACAGTTCTGATTGGCTGCTTGCACCCTAGGGCGGAGGGGCAGCAGCCAATCAGAGAGATCCCGTCCCTCCAGACAGGGCTTAAATGTACAACACCCAGCAACCTGACCTGAGCTGTAGAAATTTTTGTTTGTCAGGATTATTTCCACGCTGGTCCCCATCCCTAACACTTTGCAGATCTGGACTGAATCCCTACATAAGGATGGAAGTTGTTCTTCATCATGAACAGCATGTTTAATGTCAAACGCATTTTGTCATTTCCTCGGCAGCCCAGTTGGTTTTCCCCAACATCATTTGGCTTAAACTGGACATAAGAGCAGGAGGACAGAGAGATTCAAAGAGTTTAAGGCCAGAAGGGACATTAGATCATCTAGTCTGACCTCCAGGTCATTACACTTCACCCAGTTATGGAGTCCAGCAGTTTGTGTTTGACTAAGGCATGCCTTCCAGAAAGGCATCCACTTTTGACTGGAAGACATCAAAATGGAGAACCCACCACTTTCCTTAGTCATTTGTTAATCACCCTCACTGCTAAAAAGTTGTGTCTAATTGCTAATTAGAATATGTCCGGCATCGGTTTCCAGCCGGTGGTTCTTGTCTCCCAGTCCTTTCTCTTGTAGCCCTTTAATACCTGGCATTTTCTACCCACACCGGTACTTACACACTGTAATCAAGTCACCTTTCAATCTCCTTGTGGATAAGATAGAGTTCTTTGAGGCTCTCATTGTAAGGCATTTTCTCCAGCCCTCGAATGATTTTTGTGGGTCTTTTCTGCCCATTCTCCAACTTCTCAACATCCTTTTTTAAATGTAGGCACCAGATGCAGTGTACTGGTTTCAGACTCGCCAATACCATATAGAGGTAAAATCACATGGCTCACATTAGCCATTTTGGCCACAGCATCACTCTGGGAGCTCATGTTCAGGTGCTTGTCCACTATGACTCATAGACTTTAAAGCCAGAAGGGACCAGCATGACACCTGACTCCTTTTCAGAGTCATTACTTCCCAGGATATAGTCCCCCATTCTGTTTCTAGATGTATAACCTTTGCCTTTAGCTGTATTAAAAGCAGCAGACCCAGACAAGAGAGGGGTGCCAGAGATATGGAAAATAGAGTGGTGGAAACACACATCCCAGCTGACTGAGGGTGAGTCATACTATGGATTAGGGACAATTGTTTGGATGTTACAGTTGTTGAGCTTTGAGGCAGAATGCATCATTCCTGGCACACTCAGGGCTCTATCTCAGAAGAACTTGGCATGTTCACAGGCATCGCACAGGACTGACAGTCTTCCTTCTCTCATGATCTACAATCTCTGTCACTCCAAGTGAGACCCAGGCTTGCAGGTCTGGAGCTGTCAAGCCCAAATGTAGAAATCCAAACAAAGAGAAAAATATTCTTCTCCCTGCCCAGGATTCCAGAGGGTTTAGAAAATGCAAACACCCATAATGCACACATGCTTAAACCAACACACTGAATCACTTTTCTACTGAATCTATATTGTTAATTAGAATGCTGGCATATTCCTGACTACAGGCCAAATGAATGAATGAGGCTATATGCACTTTCAGTGCATGAATATCTATGCCTGCCTACATGCAGTCTCCAAAGGGTTAACTAGACCTACAAGTCCTTCACGCCCTCCTGAACAGAATTTATTTGTCAAAAAGAAAACAGACTAAGAAACTATTTTGGATTTCCTCTGATACCCATTTAATTCCTGGTTATTTTTCTCTGACACATGCAGCCCGCTGGTGCCAATTATGTAGGTTATATTTCTGCCAGTTTTGCTGTGATATTGTCTTTAATAATTCATATAAACATGCTTAATATGCTTATGTGATGCTGTGTGTGTATGTGTGTGTTGTGTCTTTCCCATTTTAGAGGCCATGTAGGCATGGAAATCCTTTATAAAATGCTTCAGCTGGGAGATGAAGTTGTCATCACAAGTTTAATGAAGAAGGGGAAATTTAACCCAGAGAGCCCTCAGTCATATGATTTGCTTAAATACCCATGTCAAGAAAGGTGTCATTTTTTGGCAGGGTGAACAGAAATTTCAGTCAAGCAAATTTAGGTCCATTGAACCAAACTCCTGCTTTGTGAGTTCCAGCAGAGCAGACAAGAACAGTATGAACAGAGGGAAAAATACATCTGAATGACTGACATTTGTCTAGTGCTGCTCAGGGAAGGCTTCCAAAGGGTATGTGTCGCAGGGCAGTCCGATAGTCCGCTGGCCTACTGGTCAGGCAGTGGCTTCACCATTCTTTTCAGTCTGCCCATCCTGAAGCGGGCTCTGCCAGATCAGATGTGGCAGGCCTCCATCTCTCCTGTGTGTTCCCTCTTCCCCTCTAGGGATTCTGTCACAGAGAGAGGAGGGGATCCCGGGCCCTCGCACTCTACCAGATGCCAACCCCTGGCCCTACAGTGGTGTTGCAGTCTCTGGATCACTCATTGGTCCACCCCAAATTACACTCCCCACTGATTGCCTCCTACCAGGCGGTGGCTTCTGCGTTTGGGGCATGGTCACATTCTTAGAGGTACCTGCTTTATCTGTTGGGGGGGACAACGTCCTGTTCCTTGGGGCTTCTCGGCTCCAAAGGGGGAGAAATGTGGATCATTGCTCCTCCGGAGTGGCTTTACCAAGGTTACAGTCACTCTCCTCACAGCTCCAGACATCAGCTTCACTTCTTGGTGCAGCCTGTGACTCCTTACCCACTCTCACAGGGCTACCAGTGCCCATTTAAACTATCCCTCCACCTGGAGCGTGCCTGGCGGCTGTTGAGGGGCAGGGCCTTCCTGTCCCAGTTCTGTTCCATGCCTATGGATTAGCATGAGGTTTGTAAGCCCCATCCCAGTATGACGCACATTTCAAACTGAGTCCAAAGAGGTGACACAGTGAAAATTGGAAGGACCACTCCTCAGTGGCAGCTGCCTCTGGGGTAGAATGCAGCAGCCTTTAAACAGTACAAAGCAACACAACGTAACAGTTCAAGGGAGAAAGTGAAGAAGGTTGTATCCAGTAGAAATTGAAGGGGGAAACTAGGTAAGTAGTAATGAATTGCCTCAATTGAAATATGGTCAGACCAGCAGAGTTAACACCCCTGCTTTTATGAACTAACTACATTAATTTAGTTGATCTTTAATAACCGCAAGTCATCAGGACCCTGCTTTTACATCTTATCCTACAGACAGCACCTCCAGCAGCACAGGACTCCCAAACGAAATGCCAGGTCACAGGTTTAGCACTGATTTCCAGAGAAGAATGCCCCACACCAAGTCAGCAGCAACACCTCTGGAAGCACACTGGCTTTTTCTTGGTGTCTCTCCTACTGGGCTTTTGAGATCTAAGACAGTAACAGCCTGAGATGGTGGCAGCAGACCCAGCAACAGGCACACTGTCCCCTCAATGTGCCATGAGTGTTCTAGTCAATCAAAATGAAATGTGCCTTTAGGAACCTAAGGAATGAAGTTGCCAACCAAGGGACCACTCAACCCTGCAACACCCTTTACTTGCTCAAGTAATTCTCACTCATCCTTCAGAATTAAGCCTCTTATCTTGGTGGCCTCAACAATTAATAGAACTAGGACTTGAAATTTACCATCTCTGTCTTTTCTCAGTCTCTCTCTTCATCCATCCCAGGGGTTATTTTTAGACTTTTTCTCTGAACCAACAAGTAAGGAGTCAGTAATTCCCTGTCAGGTTCTAGCTAGCTGGGCTACCACTGAATCATTTAGTGGCCATTTCAAAAGAGGTAAAGAAAAGAGACTATCCAAAAAGCTTCCTTGACAAGAGAGATTTGGGAGTAAGAAAGGGCATGGATGGGCATGTACCATCATCAGATAAAAATTAAATGCCATATATTATACAGCTGGCGATAAAATCCCTGATATGCTCCTACTTCACCTCCAGTGCATTTGATTCTCCTCTGATGGACAAAGTTACTCTCACAAAGGATCCCTTTCAAGGCAGGAGAAGGGTGAGAAAAGGATTCTTTTGTCTTCAGAAAGAAGCTGTCTCTGCTTTTGAACTACTTCACTCAACACTGATAAAAAAGACTTTTCATCTGCCTTTAAGTGTATCCATTTTAAGATAGAGTCAGTCAGCGTTTCAAACTTAATACAACTCGATCAAAACTGAGTTGGCCTTGGAAACTGCACACAACCAGGATTTGAGCTAAGATTTGGAAGAGGGAAAAATGAGAAAAGTTCTCCAGCTCTTTAAATAGCCTCATAGGAAGAGTTCAGGCACCACCTCTTCCTTTCTGGGACTCAGTGAGGAGGGAAAGACAATGCAGTATGGCTAATCATTCAGGGCTTGTCTATTAATTAATCCGAATTAACTAATGGTGTGATTTGAAGCGGATTAATTAAACCACATAAAACCCCTGTGTGAACAACCTCATTCAGAATTAATGTAGCCTTAATTCAGTTTATCTTAATTCACTTTGAAAGTGAATTTAATTCAACTGAATTAAGGACACTTTAATTCTGAATAACAACATCCACACAGGGATTTAATAAGGTTTAACTAATCCACTTTAAAAATTAATTTGGATTAATTTCCCTGAGTATCCCTATGTAGACAAGCTATCAGACTAGTGCTATCATGGAGACGTTATGCAAACTCTCATGCATTGAGTAGCTCTGATTCACGGAGTTTTATTGACTTAAATGGGACAACTTGCATGAGTAAGGACTAACAGTGAAAGGTGTTGAATAGCAAATGGGGTCAAAGACTTCTGCTTGCCCCAGATCAGGAGAGTGAAAGTATAAATTGTCCTGAAAGGACCCAATATAAAGAAATCAATTCTGTGGATGAGAGTGGATTTGGCCTTTGTGACCAGTTGGTCCTTGGCCTATTAGTTGAGAAATATCAATGGTGCAAATTCAGATGACGTATATTTAGGACATGGACAACTTTCAAGTAGAAGCTGGACTGGAGCCTGCATCCATTTCACATAGACTACCAAACAGCAATTCAATGGTTCCTGGATACTTCCAGCCTGATCACAGATTAAGCAGCCCCGATCTTTCTGTCACTTCAGTTTTATACCAGATTAGCTCTCGTGGCAGTTCTCCTGATTTACATTAAATGTGAGAGGAGTATCCAGATCACAAAATCTTTGCACCACTACTACATCCCATATTCCCACACTGATCTCCTGACATCCACTCCCTACAGTGCTTCACCACAAACCAAATTCATCCTGATGGGTTTTCTCTTTTGAAGTGAGTATTTTATAGCAGAGAGAGAAGAAGCACTACAGGCGTGAATAGCAATTGAGTTGCACAAACACATGTAACTCAGAGATCTAATGTTGCAATATCAAATTATGAGTATAATAGCCTAGGATATCTCATCTCATAAAGTCATTTCTTGATGGTCCTCTGGAGAGATGGTAGCAAAGCTATGTCCCATATGTTCTCTTCGAGGGTTTGGCGATATTGCTGCTACAAGTGGCTGCTGCTTTCAGTCGTTAGTGACTCTTCTGAGCCCAGTAACTTCTGATGAGTTCCTTAAAACACCAAAAGAACTACGCCAATTACCTGTGCATTAGAGGCAATGTTCAACATTTTTCTTTAAGAAAGGCAAATATTTGTATTTTTAATGACAGAGAAACCTCTTCAGTGTTCAAGCACTGGTTTCATTTTAGATTCCACTGGAGTTACACTTTGCAGGGTTGGAAATAATAGTGTAATTAAGGTCAATCAGTGTTTTGGCTTGTGTTTTTCTGGGATGTGTGGTCTATTCATTTACTAGAGAAGTGGTTCCCAAATAATGGCCTGTGGTGGAAACGAGACAGCATAGCTTCCTGTTCAGTACCATAGCCAATAGACCAATCTACCTCCAAGCGATCCTTTCCTTTGGTGATTTGACAGTTGCATTTCAGTCAAACCAGAGACTTCCAAAGCAGCAATGACACTACAGTTTAAATCTATGGAATGATTATGATGGAAAAAACTGGAAGGAGGGGCCAAATTCATAGGTGGTGTAAGCAGGGGCAGCTCTAGTAACATCCCATGTACATCAGGTTGAATTTAGCACAAGGATTTTAATGTGTTAGCTATAGGGTGCCTTCATGTGGGGAGAACGGCCACCAAAGAAAACCATTTTAAGGCATGGCGCATGGGGAGGGATAGATGATCTATCAGATTTGTGGGCGGGGGGGAGGGGGCGGTTATAGTCTCTCCTGTCCCAGTTTGGCCCCTTAGAACAATCTAATTTGGGGAGACACCTGAGAGACGACCTTTGAACTCTAAGTCAAAGGCAGCCTCTGCAGCTGCTTGGTGTCTGTTAGGCAAATGAATCTAAATGCCAGCTAGTCAGTTTGGGCCCGGTCTGGGATTGAAGTCAACCGCTGTAAACGGCCAGATACCGACGTGACTGATGGATTAGCAGCCAGCTACTGCCATCTAGTGGCAGATCAAAACAGATATCTACATACATGTAACTAAAACTCTTCAACAGCATGAGAAAGGAAAGCAGTATAACAATGCGCCATTTCCTCAGCCCCGTTAAGCCGGCTTTCTGCTTCTCTGATGGTGCAAAGCGGAGTTAAATGGCCATCTGAGAATTCCTTTAGTGCAGAGAAATACTCCAGTGGTAGAAAGCTGGCTTGGTGGACTCATGTCATGCCCTTCACAGCATCCCCCACCCAGCACAAGGGGTGTGGCTGAGAAAAAGCAGCTATGCCCTTGAACGTTAGTGATACCCTGCTATCAGAACTGCCCTCTGGGGGTGGGGTCTAGATGCGGTACAACATAAAGTATCTCTGAAGATGCCATATTCTCTCGGTCCTTGGTGTCCAGCAGCCCAAAGATCAGGGAACAGGTTATCAAATGGCCAGTTCTGGGGATATGACCCACTATATCTCATTCCATACTATAGCTGGATTGGCTGAGAGAACGTGGGTTAAAAATAAATTAATCAATAAATCATAGTTTAATTTGTTCACTTTGGATTCTAATGTCAGTAACAATTAGAAGATGATGATGATTGACTCCCATTGCACCCCTGAGGCCTCAATCAGTATCAGGCCTTCATCATGTCAGGTGCTGTTCAAACACATTTAAAGACAGAGTCCATGCCCCTCAGCACTTACAATTAACGGTCCCCATCCTTCAAAAACTTACACAGTGCATTACGCACTGTGAGCTGTCCTGTTGAAGTCAATGACTAGTCACAGTGCATAACATTAAGCATATGAGTAATTCTTTGCAAGATTGGAGCCAAAGAAGACTAACTTGCCAATTTTTTTTTTCTTTTGCTTTCTGTAATGCTACAGAATTTCCCCTATCTTTCCGTGATTTCACTGAGTGGAACTGAGTTAAGTAATTTAGTGGTATTTTATGGTTCACACATTGACTTGTTTGCAAATTTTCATTTGCTGCTAATGGTTATTATAAATGCTTTGCATATATACTATTTCTAAGGAACTTTGCAAGCATTAATTAATTCTCATGATACCCTTGTGAGCTAGTAAGTATGAGTAAGCACAGATAGGAAATTGAGACTCACAGAGGTTAAGTGAAATGACCAGAGTCATGCAATAAGTCAGTAGCAGAGTGGGTATCCGCAAGTCTTGACTCCCAGTCCTTTGCCATAATCACTCAATACATTCCCTTCTACTCTCCTTAATACTACAGACCAGATTCTGCCATCAGTGAAATCCATGTAACTTCATTAAAGCCAATCGGATTGCACAGCTGTAAATGAAGACAGTTTTTGCCCAGCTAAATCTCAACAGCATTTCTATATCTCTTTTTATAGACTATTTAGCTGCAATTACCCTTCAGTTCCAAGCCAAATGCACATCTGATAAACACCACTCTGGGTGACATCCATAAATGTGACCAAAATGTTCAACATTAAAAGGTTTTTAAAATGTGCATTCAAGTCTTCTACCAAAAAGATCTGCACCTGATCTGCAGTCTCCACAGGGCTTGGCTTTTCTGTGAGTATCCTCTCCGCTTTGGTTTCGAAGAGCTGAAATATTGCTTCCTCTGCAAAAGACTCTTCAGGCCTCAGTAAGCTGATTCACTCTCTCTATCTGTACATTACAGCTGCCATCCCGCTGCATCCAACTTCCCAATCGCACGATCGTCTTGAGCACCTCTCTCATCTTGCTGTAGCTCCAGGCTCTTTGTCTCCTCTCCCATTTTCATTCACTTATGGACAAATTCAGTCCTATCTTAAGCAAAGCAAAGCTCCATCATCTTCAATGGAGCTGAGCCTGCTTACATTAGCACAGAATTTGACCTGTGCTCTACTACATAATATTGACCAACCATTAGGTCCTTCCCACTTTCCCCACACATTGGGTGAAATCCTGGCCCCATTGAAGTCAATGGCAAAACACCCATTGACTTCAAAGGGGCAGGTTTCCATCCATTGAATTTAACATGTCCTTAGGTTCTGGATGTAGACTGCCAGCATTGCTGTGATCAGTTTACATATCTATATCTCTCAGTCTCATCCACTATCTGACTTGGCTTCTGTGCAGCTCTGCAGAGAGACAATGGGGACAGGTTACGTTCTTGCACCACTTTTAATTGAAGTCATTCCAATTTCTTCTTCTTTAAGAAGGCCTCATTCTCCCAAATGCAGCTTCTTCAGGATGTGTGTGATCGTCGCTGGGGAAATGTTCGCAGTGCTCACAGTTCTCCCCATGCAGAACCAGGTGGGCTTTCTGTAGATGCAGTGGTGGTTTCAATAGGCAAAGGGGTTCGTTTCAATTATTCCTCTACGTTTACAGGCTGGACAGCAGTTTGGGATCCTTCAAGGGAGAAAGTCATTAGGTAAAGGTGAGATCACATGAAAACGGAGTCTTGTAAATTCCCTGTGTTCCTCCACAATAAGGAAAGTTATCCTGAGAACGTACACCGTGTAATGGAGGAATAGAATGCTTCCTGGAGCCTGACTGGAATAAAGCAGGATGACACACAGTTATCTTGGTGTCGCATTCTGATCAGTCAGACAGCAGAGATATCATGCTTTACTTAGCCCTTATGCACTCTGCATGTGACAAATACGAAAAAATGTGTGGAGGGGAGAAAAAGCGAAGGCTGCTCTGCTGGTCAAAAGACCTCTCTGGACCCCGCTGCATAACCTAGCAGAGGGAGCCTGCATGTAAACCCAAATGAGTCTGAGGAATATTCATATGCTGGTAATGTACCATGACTACTGCCTCCCAGCTCCAGATAAGCTGAATTAATAAACTGCCTTTCGTTGGTGACACCTCAGCATGAATTTTGCATTAGGCTCAATTCAGTAAAGTTCACAACTGACACGGTTCCCTTTGTGACGAACCTTTTCAATTGTTTTTTGCGCCGGGATGTCATAAAGATGTTTGAGTTGCTTCTGGCAGGGAGCTGGCTTTTATCTTGAGAAAGAGCTTTTATAACCCACTCATGCCTGCAGCACTCTTGAATTAAGTCTGAAGGCAAAGCTCCTGGTCCGTTTACACTATTAACAAGGCAGGCATTTTTTCATGTCAATGAAAGCAGCAAGGCACTCATCTCGAGGCTGGGCTTGTCACAGTGGAAAATGTCGATGGTGGCGGGTGGGGGCAGATTGATGAAGGGAGCAGACATGATGTGATAACATCAGTGGCCACCTTCTGGAGTTATTAATACAATAAGAGTGGATCGCCTCTGCCAGTTAGACCTCGGGAGGCACTTGCCAAGTTTATCAGGCCATGAATCTCCTCTTCCTTAATTGATAGGCAGGTGGCGTGGCTGAGCAGTGTCCAGATTGCACAGGGAGAGATAAAAGCATTGCCAGACAAATACACAGGATGACTATGAGATGTGTTTATCTCCTAATAATCACCATGTTAACTGATTCAATCAGTCAGTCAGATCTCTCTCTCTCTCTAGGACAAGGACAAGGCTCGGCTGAATGACAGATTTGGATTCAGTTTAGGTGAGGGATTTGGGGCTGAGCCCAGGGTACCTCTGGAGTTTGGAATTTCACTGAATTTTCTGGCAAGATTTTGGCCAAAATGATGGATATTCTGGGAGGCCAGCAGTTCTGAGATTTTCTTGATTTGAGATGCTGGCCCCTCAAGCCATCAAATAGATTCAGAGACTTTAAGGCCAGAAAGGACCATCATGACCATCTAGTCTGACCTCCTGAACATTGCAGGCCATGGAACCTCACCCACCCACCCACCCCTGTAATAGATCCCTGACCTCTGGCTGAGTTACTTTAGTCCTCAGATCTTGATTTAAAGACTTGAAGTTACAGAGAATCCACCATTTACACAAGTTTAAATCTGCAAGTGACTCATGCCCCACGTTGCAGAGGAAGGAGAAAAAAAACAGGGTCTCTGCCAATCTGACCCAGGGGAAAATTCCTTCCTGACCCCAAATATAGCAATCAGTGAGACCCTGAATATGTGGGAAAGACCCACCAGCCAGACACCTGGGAAAGAATTCTCTGTAGTAACTCAGCGCCCTTCCCATCTAGTGTCCCATCAGATAGATGGAGCCTATTCCTGCAAACCCTTGCGTAGCCCCATTGAAGTCAAATATACACTGCCCCATCTATAAAATAGGAATAATAATATTCCTTTCTCCCACCCTTTGTCTGTTACATCTGCTTAGATGGTAAATTCTTCAGCACAGGACTGTCTCTATGGGTATGTACAGTGCCTAGGACAATGGAGCCCTGATCTCAATTAGGGTACAGACCCACATGTTGACATTTTCAAAGCAGTCTATAGGATTTAGACACATATTATCTAATAAAATTAATGGTCTAAACCCCTAATCATTATGTCTCAACCATAACATAATGGTATGATAGGCGGATTTCATCAGCATGAGTTTTGGATGACTTCAGCATTGCTCAAAGATACTAGTGGGTTGTACAGGTCATCCCAAATGAGCCATCAAAGCCTGTATATCAACCCAGCCCATCATGGAGTCTGTAGGTGCCAGACCTGTTCCAGAAAAAGCTACTTTCGAAAGGTGGTTTTTTTTGGTTTTTTTTTTTTAATCTAGTGGGATTATTTTTTATCCGTGTGCCTGCAAAACCAGGTACCATAGGTACCATGAGTTCCACTCATAGGGAGGGTGGAAATTTGAAAACACCTAAAATAGCTTATCTATGCATAATAATGTAGGGACAATGGGTGGGGGAGGGGGATGGAAGCTCCAGTTTCTAGCCAGCAGGGATGGGTGATAGCAGACTTTAAAGTCATGACTGTTTAGGTACCAGAAAACCTGTTACTGGTGCAGGACTGACTCTCACCCCTCGTGGGGCTTAGACAAGGCTACCTGGAGCTGGAGTGGATTCTCCATTTGGAGGGGAGGAGGAAACATCTTTCTGGCAGGTTGATTTATAAAAGAACTGGGCACTGTGCAAACTGATAAGGTGGGTGGAATGTTGCAATAAATCCGGGGGAGGTAGATTAGTGGGCAGAGTGCAGGTGAGATTTGTCAGAGGTCGATGAAAAGGAAACGTTATCACGTGTCTCTGCAGTTTATCACATGGCTCCGCAATATTATCATGTGGGTATCACCTCCACATTTGTGGCGTGGATGTGTATAATTTAATCATATTACAACATCCTCTTGGTAGCAAATGCCTTAGCTAAGGTTAGAAAGGAAGATGCCTGTATGTAGCTTTCTATGGGCCTGATCCAGCAAGCCCTTACTCGTGAGAATAGTCCTTTAATTTGTCCTGCTAGGAGGGCTTTCCTCTCCCCCAGCACCCTTCACTTTAGGATTGAGCAGGCTACCTCCATAGCAGCTTCTAATTAATTTAACCTCAAATGCAGTGCTGGCAAAATTTCCTCCTGGCAATTAACAAGAAGTAAAAATCAGAGTTCAGCCAGCAATCAGGCTCCTCCAATCTCTGATGAGCTTGGAATGTAGGAGTTATGCACACACATTGAGAAGGGAATAGACACCTCTGCTTTTAATTAAGCATAAAGTACACTGTAGATAATAAAAAGAAACAGAGGCCCAAGGAATCTGAGATATTTACTGTCTGATCGACAGTGCAGCAAAGACATCTGAGATTGGGGGTGGGGAGGTTGTGTGTATAATTCAGCATTCCTTTAATGTCCCTAATGATCTCTTGATATTTCCCAGTTCATAGCAATTATGAGATCAGAATCTAGGCCTTTGTCTCTGTTTGCTGTTCTCCACTCAGAGAGCCTGTTCTCCACTCAGACTGATTCCTTCCGGATCCCAAGCCCACCCTGGTCTCCAGGAGAGTCAGGCTCAGAGTGTCTTTGATTATCACCACAAATACCAAAATAACCATGGCACCCTTCCAAACCCCTCCTCCTTCTCCTCCTCCTCCTCGCTTGTGGGCACCCTGTAATTCTGCAGGGGTGCTCCTACACAGCCCCTGATTTACATGCAGAGAACCCAGGGGATCTGCCTCCCTCTGCCTCCTGGAAACACACTAGTTAGGTTATGCTGGATACTCAGCACTAGGAGTATCATTTGTCATGTAAACGTGGCGCTTGTCACTGTATTAGCAGCTGCGATTTCTGTTGCTTGAAGTTTCTTCTTTCCTAGCACACAGTGTGATCACGTCTGGTTGATTCGCTCACTCTCTCTCTTTGACAGCCGTATATCAACGGATCCCATTGCAGGGAGCAGACACTCACTGATTCATGAAAGAAGTGGAAATGTAAAAATAAAGCCTCTGCCTTCATCAATAAACTCATTGCCATAGGAACAGTTAGATACTGGCTCCCCCAAACATGGATCAGCAGTGACACCTAGAGACGACAGATAGTATATCTTGTGTCCCTAAGGGATCACTCACTCTCAACCTGATTTTTTTCTGGCCATAACATTGCAGAGTCCAGACTGTAAAAAGCTTACATTTTTCATGTGCAGTACACAGCCTAGTTCTGCCCTCACCAGTGCATGTGCGGCTCTTACTAATTTCAATGGAGCCAGGTGCATGCATCAAAGGGCAGAATTTGGCCCAGACTGTATACATGAATTGCATGGCACACATTATGTGATAAAGCTGATTTTGGTCTTGCTTACACCACTGTAAATCAGGCGGACTGCCACTGGAGTCAGCTGAGTTCCAGCCTTAATCTGATGTAGGTGAGGTTAGGATCATGCCCAGTATTTCAGTATGTGATTCAATCATCTCCCACCTTAATTACTGCAACATCTTCCTTCTGGTCTTTTGATATTCCCCTCCAGTCTATCTAAAAAAACCATCCCCAGAATTAGAGAGGCAAAGTGGGTGAGATAATATCTTTTATTGGACCAACTTCTGCTGCTGAGAGAGATGAGCTCTCGAGTTACACAGAGCTCTTCTTGAAAATTGTCTTTCTCACGCATTGATTTGACTAAATCTCTCTGCCCACACCTGGAAGTATAGACCCCTCCATCAGCCCCCATTTCAAGTATGTTTCAGTGCTAGGGTTAGAGGTGGAACCTCATTTACAGTCCAGGTTCTAATTCAGTGATGCCAAAACTTTTTCAGCAGTTTCCACAAGATTTCACCCTGTAAAATAGGGATAATAACCCTGCCTAATGTTGCTGGTGTATCATACGGCATAATTGATTAATATTTGTACAGGAATCGGGGATGCACAGATGTATGGTGCTAGATATTTGCAAAGTGCTATTGCTATTTAGTATTAAAATATAGTACCAGCTATTTGTAAGAGTTCCACAATTTGTATGAATGTCTTACGTCCCAAGATTTTTGCTCCAACAAATTATATGAAACAGGCTCTATCGCAAATGTATTGAACACATGATATCATTGCTGGTTGAAACTTTTTGTGTTTTGAAATTCTGGGGGGGGAAACACAGGAAGCTTTTCCAACAAATATAATCACAAATATAATCACTTTTTTTCTGATCAGTTCTATAGCTGATCAAAATGTACTGAATTTTTAAATGTTGACTTCTCAAATTTTAAAAAAAAAGTCAAATAAAACTGAAATTCCTCCCCTGTATTTGACCAGCTGCACAGGACATGAATTTGAATGAAAAACAACAAAACCCCAGGAACCTAATAAATAATTTTAAGGTAAGATCAAAAAAATGAAATATGGCAACAGCCTAGTTGTCATAAGTCACTGGATCAAAAATCCATCCTTGTGGCACTCCATGAATTCAAGGGAGTGGTCTCTATTTTCACCTGTGCTGAATTTATCCCACTGTGGCTGATTTTCAGAAACATTGATTACTTACTACTCAGTTGAAGTCAGTGGGCGCTTTGGAAACCCATACACATCAGGTATAACCTCAGTAGCAATATCACCAGGGAGAACACATCTCAGCATAAGGGCTGCCTACCGTGGAATAGAGCTGCAGGAAATTTCTTCTTCTCCCATCATGAAACTCTGGGCAGCAAAACTGGAAACATTTGGGAAAACAAACTACCCAAATTCTGCTAATGTAACTATGGGGCCCTTTCCCCCCAACCTCCTCCTACTTCCAACCCATAAATACTGATTGCGACCAGAACATCTCTTATCTCTATGATAAGGCAGCTGTGTCAGTATCAACATCGCTAATGGCTGCGTTACTTTAACACCTCCTTTTGTGTTTAATCACAGTGGTGTAATAAAGGGCCCAGTGTGCCTGCAATGAGCTAATGAGTAAACATGTAAATCAAGAATACTGAGGACTCATTATCTTCCTGCCCTTGGCTGCTGTGCTGTGGACAGCGAGATGGGCAGGGGATGTGCCTCCTAATGAATTATAAGCCAAGGCGATAAATTAGAGATTTGAGAAAAAAATGTAATGTGATAACTGTTCAGCGCGCCAAGCATGGAAATCCCCAGAGAAGTGCTGAGAATGGGGATGAGGATAAAAGCAGCACCTAGGTACTATACAAGGTTAGATAGATAGATAGATAGATACTGCATAGAATGGACACACACACACACCTCTAATTGATTGTGATTGAAATAATTAATAATGAACATCCTGGGCCCATCATAGCCCTGAGACCCCTTTGTGCCTTAGGCAGGTGCATAGGAGATGTAGGCCTGCCATAAACTGCACATGGGGAATAATCCCAATGCAGGGGGCATTCTGGGATGGTCCGGTGGCAGAGTGGAGGTGGGCCAGTTGGGGCGGGAGGGGGTGAGATTGGCCAGAAGAGGAAGTGTGGCCTGGTCAGATTTGTGCTGCAGCTATTCTACACCTTTGCAAAGTTTCATAGGAGCCAGTGAAGTGGGGGTGTGATTTAGGGCAGCCATAAGGGTGCCCTAGTAGGCACCAGGGGCCTCCCCAGGTCCCTCAAGTCCCTGAATATGGGACACTGGTGCCTGCCCCAGAGTGGGGATAAATCTGCACTCTGTGTGTGCCTGGAGCCATAGGGCAAATAATACATCAACCCAAACACAGCACGGACAGTGAGAACAGGATTTCAATGCAAACACTGCCCTAGCTCTTAGGCCGAGATCCTTAAAGTTATTTGATTTCGATAGAAATTAGGTGTCTAAATACCTGTGAGAATCTGGGCCTTTCTTCCTTTCCTTGTCCATTATACAACATTCCCTCCCCTATGGCACTGGGAGATCCTAGCACTGTTAGTCTTTAAAGTGCTACAGGACTCTCGTTGTTTCTGCTGTATACAGACTAATACGGCTACCCCTCTGGATCTATTGGAACAGTGCTTCCAGGGTGTTGGGAGGGGACAGGGGCTGGTGGCACAGTGCGTGCTCCAGGCTACGGCATTTCATCCCCGACAGCCTTGGCCTTGTGATGGGTCGTGTCTGTGATGACAGTGGATAAGGATCAACCGAGAGCAGGGCTCCCTTGCGCTAGGCACAGTACGAACCCAGAGTAGTAGACAGTTTGAGCCCTTATCCACATCCCAGGTGATCAGTGAGGCTTTGGGGATGGCCCGGTGGGTCATTCCACACATGGAAAACCCCATTCCCCTGGCAAGCTGATCAGGGAGGACTCCTAGAGGGAATTCCACCCTGAGCCCTTCTATTGGTTTAACTGGGAGCTGGGGCAGAACATTCCAACCGAAACTCCCTTCGGAGTCAATGAGCCCCCTTGCAGGACAAAGGGCTATGGGGTGGGTCCCTAGTTCAGTGCACATCACCGTAACCTAGGAGTGCCCCTAGACATGTTGAAAACTAAATAAGTGTTACGGACTGTACACCGCACCCCCCTCTCCTGCAGTGGGAGCTCAAGGGACCTCAGAGCAAAAATCACAGAGATTGTTAATCCCACCTGGCATGGAGCTCAGACGTCACATCTGAGAATGTGAGAAATTCCCTTGTGAGTGATGTACAGCATGACCGTCCAATCCTAGGGGCCTTGGAGGTCAGATATGCGGGAAGGCCATTTAGAGCATGATGATGATGCAGAAGGGGAAGCGGGATGGCAAGTGACAATTCTGCAAAGTGGGAAGAGGGTGCTTTGCCAGCCCTGTCTTAGGTCAGACACACCACGATAACTGGCTCCGAGCAGCCCTGTGTGTGCTGTTTGCCCACCTGCATTCACATATCACCAGACTGCACTCGGTTCAGTAAACATGACAGTGATTTGAAATCTTATCCCCAACAGTCAATGTGTAGTGACAGGAGGGAGGATGGGAGTTTTGCTATGTCTTTCCTTTATGTCTCATCAGGGGGGCTGGGTCAGGACAAGGAGGGTCAAAAAACTGTTATAACCCAGGGCAAAACGTTTAAGCAGGGAACTGTGCTACTTGTAGAAGGAAGGAAGTGAAGGCTCTGCCATGTTCCCCTGAGGGAAGGCCATGCTGGGACTTGCTCCAAAGGCCGTGCATTTCATAACCACCTTAGTTGATGCCTTCAAAAAGAAAATATAAGAAAGACAAAGAGCTGCATTGTTTTTATTCTTCTTGTAAAAGGAAATCACTTTGGTTCACATCTCCCAGGAAACAGACTTTCCAATCACTTTCTTAGGTCTTGTAAGAACAAGATGTGAGAAGCCAGAGATTGGACGTGATACCAACCATTGTTTTGCCTCCCCGCTGTAGTGCTTGAAGAAATGTGTTTCATTTTCTTGCCTGGTTGGGATGTGTTGGGACTAACGCAACTTACTGTGAAGGAAGTATGGTCTCAATGGGAGTCAGGACTTGAGTTTTAGTCTAGGCACTGTCAGGATCTTCCTATGTGACCTCAGACATTCTATTCTATTCTACTCTAGTTCCTATACCACGCCCATCACCATAGTATCTGAGGACCAGATTCTCCAAGATATTTAGGTGCCTAACTCCCTTAGGCACCTAAATACCTTTGAGGATCTGGGCCCCAGTGCCTTGCCTCTCTGAATATGAGCCCTACATCAGTAAAAAGGAAATAATACCGACAGTTGACCAAAAAAATTTCCATCGAAACCATTTTCCTGCTGGAAATCAGTTATTGTCAAAAATCTTCAGGTTTTTTGTGGAAAAACTGATAATCCCACTACCAAAAATATTTTGGTTTTCAGTAACAGAATCAAAAAATATATATTTGTGTTTAAAACTGCTTGCCAAAAACGGGAGGGAAAAGCCTCCAAAAAAGATTTAAATAAAAACTAAAACATCTGTTGTCAAAATTTTCCATTTGGGAAAAAAGTTATTTCCTGACCAGTTGTAATAATATCTGCTTCTCAGTGCCCTTGTGAGGGGAAATATGTCAATTCTCTCATAGTAAGGCCCTTTGAAAGTGCTTTAAAATCCTCCTTTGGGATGCAACAACCACAGATACAAGCCAAAAGGGGAAACCCCAGGGGCTCAATTCCATAGCAGAAATATCTCTATAACTTCAGTTTTATGAAGCCATTATCATCATTATTATAAATCATCATTGATTTGGACATGGGCGAGAAATGTACATTGATGCAACCAGTCAGCATTGATATAGGGCTGGCAGACCAGTTTATATATGCAATAAACACTTCCCAAGTCAGTCTAATTAACAATGATGTTGAGATTTTGTCCACATACTACATAGTGTTTAGCAGGGATAGGGTTAAAGCCCTAGCTCTCAGCAGAAGCATTTAAGTCAGTGTCTGTCTTCATTGCTAGGGTACCAGGCCTGAAAAGAATGGGACTGAGAGCAGCTGGACCTGATTGTCTCATTAGAGAGGCGGAAATGGCCTATAACACAAGGGAGAAGGAAGATGTTACTTCCTCTGGAAGTTAGAACCAATCCCGACACTGGATTTTCCCTGATATTTATGTGTTCAAAGTTCTGTGAGCTGCCTTTCCTTCTATGCTTTGTAAGGCCTCTGACTGTGTAAGGCCATGTCCCTGTACAGGCTGAAAGACTCTGAAGACAGAAATAAAGCTGGATGGAGAAAAAAAAGTGGTGAAAACGCAGCACTTTTTTTTTTTTTTAATTTCAAAATTGAAATTTTGTCAAAATTAAAGCAATTTCAACCAGCTCTAGACAGAAAGCATTGTCTTGTTCACACTCAGAGCCCTGGCTACATCAGCTCTTTCTGATGACCTGCATTATGCAGGACAAGCCACCATATTAGACCCCAATTATTTCCACATAAGCCCACTAGAAGGCTGCTATCAGAGCTTGACTGACCTGTATTCTTTAACTAAATGCTGCAGCAATAAAGAAGCCTCTTGTCTTCAATCTAAAAGGGTAACTGCTGTGTTTTTCCATACACAAATCTAATGTATGTTTCGCTTTTTATACAGTTTGTTCCTTTACTTCTGACATCTTTCTCAGCTGGGACAACAAAAAACAGAATAGTCAGTTTCATGCTGAGTGCCTGATTGGTTTCTTGCTCAGAGTCTCATGCACTAGAATGCGATTGCAATGTTTGGGTTGCAAACGCTGCAGAGGGATGTTTATTGGTTGGTTCAGTTTTCAACTATATCCTTTGACATTACATTTTTTAATGATAAAAATAATTACATTGGCTCTGAGTTTTGTAAAAGCTTATATTTTTTACAAAATTTAAATTTGTGGCCTAGTTTCATCAGAGAGCATCCCTTGAAACCAGATCTGTTTGGCTTCAAATCGTGAGTGAATAAGTTTACCACTAGAGGGCTCTGCGGCCATAGTTAATGGTGAGATGAAGCAGGAGTAAGGCCACAAAGTGAGTATAGGTGTCCTTGGGGTTAGGATGGCAGTATGCCATAGATTGAGACCTCTCCCCTTTGTTCTACCTTCTCCCTCTGCACAGTTTGTGGGGGCTCCCAAAGGGTCAGGTTAGTACACTCCGAAGTCATTGCCCTCCCCTTTCAGGCACCCCACTGGCATCCTTTCCCCTCTGTTCCTATTAGTGAAGCAGAGGGAATAACACTTTTGGGGATCCCGACAGAAGCCACGTATGGTCTAGGAGCCTGGGTGGAACTCTGGCCAGAATCAGCCTGGATCTTTAAACACCCCCTACCTACCCGCAAATCCTGAACCAAAAGTGGAGGATCCTGAACTGTTGGATCCAAGGCTGGCTAGTGGCAGCTCTACTTTGAGTCCTACCCACTAGGGTGAGCAGGTGAGCTGGAACCAGGTCTCGTAGATGACCTTGAGACCTGCACACATTTGCCACTGTCCAAGGCCTCAAAGCTGCCTGCCGTGATCTGGATGGAACAGCGTGTGTCAATACTTCCAGGTTACACCTGGAGCTGCGCTCACAAACCAACCTGTCCTTGTTCAAGACCAGCAGCAGGATGGCCTAAACCGGAGCTCGTGGCATACTGACTTCTCTCTTTCAGTCAGGCCGCTATAACTTCCCAATGCAGCAGTGCGTTGGTAACAAATGACAGTGGGATAGCAGCGCCGGCAGGATCCCATTCCCAGCCTCTTAAGGTGTCTCAGCAACCGCTGCATGTGACTTTAACGCCAGTGAAAAGTAGTGGCTTAACAACCCTGGAGAGCGGCGCTGTTTCTGTAGCCACAGAAGCAGTCACAGCATAAGCCGCGGCAGTGCGAACTTTCCGCCCAGTGGTTAGTGCCCGAACCAGAACTCACAGAGGTCAGAGAGAAGTTGGCTCATTCAGTCCCTTGCCTCTTGGCTGAAACTAACAAGAGTGTTCATTGGTGCTAATCATGGTGGCTGTTTTTATCGGTGAGTGCCCCGTCCCTTGGGACTGGACTGACCATTTGTTCATAGGCGGCCAGTCCCTCAGCAGATGGTAACCATTTAGGGTCTTGGCTAGATCTTAGCTGTTGTCCTAGATATGAAAAGCCATATGTCCCATTATCCTTCCTCTACACCATCTAGTCCCACGCCCAGCCCATGTGCCCTGTGTCACCGCCAATGGCGGTGATGCAGATAGCCCTAAGACGCAGGTTAGCTGCAGTGTTGGGCCCTTGTTGCCTTTGTATGTCCAATAATTCACTAACTGGCAGGAAATATGGCCCCTCTGTGCGCAGAAAGTGAAGCCAGAGAAAGTTACTGGGGGTGAACGGGGACAGTGATCTCATTCAAAGCTCTGTTCACCAGTAATCCTCAGCCTTGCAGGTACCAGCCCACAGAGTCCCCTAGCAAAGCATTGCACCCATTAAACTTCACCTAGTCTCTTGGAGATGAGCAATGACTCTTCTGTGCAGCTGCAGACCACATTCCCTGGCTTCGGTTCCCCCTGCCAATCCATGCAGAACATGGAGACCTGCTCTCTGTGTATGCTGCCCCGCCCATGGAAATACAGTGCATGGGGAAAAGCCAGATGACACCAAGTAGACCGCATGCTCAGGGATTCCACCAACGTGGTCCCCGATGCAGGAGAATCTCCTTCCAGGCAGGGTAGCCACAAATCAGCTACCAATGGGCCACAAACAAGTCAGAGAATGTATACGAACAAAGTTCAGAGGGTCTCAGGGGACATAGAGTAAGTAATGATATTTGATGGTGTATTGAATCTGGTTTTCTAAAGCACCTTCCACCCACAGCATGTGACCACCCTATGAGCACCTTACAGCAGCAATACATAGCAATACATAGCCAGGACCAGTTAACCCATTAGGCTCAGTGACAGAAATAAATACCTGGATAGATGGCAGATTTTCCTAGCTTTTTAGCCATCAGTTCCCACACAGACGCTTGAACCAGGATATTTGCCAAGACACCAGGGTTTTCCTCTATTGTATTCTCCTCAAAATGCCCTGCGTTCTTTAGTTTGTCGTAGACCTTGATTTAACATCCCTATGAGGGTGGACTGCCCTGCACGTGAGAATGATATAGAGTAGATTATAGCCCTTCCTCCCCTTCACCTTCTGAAGTTGCAGGGAAGTGCCTGCCTGATTCCAAGGGGACACTTTACTTTAAGATCACTCTGAGTCAGTTGCCCCTGTTCTCCTTTCTTATCTCTCTGGACTGTTCTGGTCCTCTCATAGAGTACAAGGGTCAAAATGGATAAGAGGCCTCATTTTTGGACACCCTGTAAGTGTACAGGGCTTTATTTCCGATTAGTAAATGCAGCTTTGCTCTCAGTGTATTACCAGGCCTAGTAGAAAATGCATTGATAATCAGCACCTAGCAGATGCTGCTATGACCAGCGGTGGTGAATCTAGCTAGAAGAGGAGGAGAATGTTAAACCCTAAATGTGACCCTTCTGAGCGTGGGAGGTATTCAGATGTGGAGCTGAACTTTGCAGCTCGGGCTCAGCTTTTGGTCAAACGTGGGGCATGTTTCATAGCTGATTTTGTCATTGTAGACTATGCGACTGGCTGCTCCACAGGTGGTGGCACTGAAATGCGTAGGAAGGGCACCGTGCTCTGTCTTATCACCTATGTCTCCAGGGTAAGTTGTCCAAGCAAAACCTTCCTAAGAGAGGGAATAAGAACCTTCTTTACTCTGCTTCATCCTATGCCCTTCTTGGGGAACAGCTAAATGCTGTCTGATCAGGATGAACCAAGGAACCTACTCGAAAATCCTTTTTCTTTTCCCCTTGCTTCATAGTGTCATCTTCTTTGTTGCCGTTGGCTCTTTTCCAGAAATGGAACACATTACTCTGTTTTCTGTTCGCCCACCCCTTCTCCACAGCTTCCTATAAAGATCTCAACCATCCTTCCAGTCCCACCACACATCCAAGAGACGGGGAGAAGGTGAATGGCAATCTACTTTAGATTTAACACTAGAATCCTTTCCTTTGAATCCAGAAACTCATTCACAGGCCCCTTGAACACAAATAAAGGAAGCCTCAGTGAATTGAATTTGTGTTGCAGGGGGATTGGAAGAATTTCAGTGAGGCCGTTCTGAATGTTGTGCTCCCACATTATCGACTTAATTTGGACTGATCCCAGCTAGGATCTTTGATGACTTTCTATATCCTTCCTGATGTTTGTCAGGATCATGTACACATGGCTATTGTCCGAGGGACTGGGGAACTGTTCCTTCTGAATGCCTAATTAAGCTCCATTAGCATTTCTTATAGAGAGCAGATGCAGCCTTTCCACCCCAGCAAACAATGCCATCTGTTGTTCCCGTGCTGTAATTTCCATTTGAAAGTCTGCTCTGGGTTCCATATTTAACAGCGGATGTTTGCAACTGCCAGAAAAAATAAGTTTAAATTTGAAATGGGGAGGGAGGGGGGAGTTCGTTTCCCCTTTGAAGGAAACATGACCATGTTTTGTTTCTCTTTTTATCAAATGCCAAGTTAACGTGAGTGAAGAACGCAAGACATACAGCTTGGGAATCTGCCTTCCTCTCTCCAAGGCTCAGGTGCAGCTTGAGCCATGACAACGCAAGCTTCCACCACAATTCCCTTTGCCAATGAGCCTCCGCTCTGACCTAAGGGCTGTGTCTACACAACAATTTTCCTGCAAAACTTTCCTACTCTTGCTAATAGTGGTGCAGCTCTCCAGTGGTAGCAATGCTGGGAACAAGACCCTGTCTACACTTACCTCCGGGATTTGGCGGCAGTCGACGGGAGTTACGCAAGCTACGCAAAAAACTTGCGTAACTCCCGTCAACTTCTGGGCTCCTCTTCTGTGTGCCATCTTCACTGTACTGCGCCGATGGGAATGATGTTCCCGTCGACGCAGCGCTACGCCACTTGCAAAGGTGGTCTTAGTACGTCGATTTCTGGATCAACTGAGCGGGTCTGCACTGACCGCTCAGATAATCCAGAGAAATAAATCTGACGGTGGCGACTTTGCCGCCGTCAGTGTAGCCATAGCCTAAGGCAGAGAAAGCTCCCATATCATTGCTGTTTGTATTACTGTGCTTTTACCTTCTCTGAGCACTGGAGCTCCCCTGCTGTAACAACCTTAGAAAATATTCACCAAGATGTGGCCACAGAGAACTGCTGATTTTCCATGGTCTCTTCAGTCCTTGACTTATCTGCTGTTGCGAACAAGGAGGGCGATTTTTTGTGATGCAAGCTGTACTGAAACCCACTAATGAATTTCACACAGAACACTAAAAGAGCCATCATCTGGTCGTGACATTTGATCACTACTGACCTGAAGTTGATTGAGATCAGTGACTAGAAGAAAAAGGCACTTAATCCCATTACTTAGCCCCTTTCAGCAGTTGAGTTCCCCAGGATGGAAATGCTGAGTGAAAAACGGAAGCAGAAAAAAAAAACCAATCTCCATAACAGGCCAGACCAAAACCCTTGAACTTTGTGGAAATTTTGAACTGGCTCCAAAGTCTGCGACTTGGGTCCAACTCAAGTAAACATTAAACTGAACAAATGCAGCGATGACTAGTGCTGGTCAAGAAAGAGGGGAAACCACTTCACAAGCATTTTTTTTTTTGAATTTTGCTTGACTTTTGAATTTTGAAAAGCAAAAATGCTTCGACCCACTCTCTAGCTAGTCAAAAAATGGGGCAGCGCGGGGGGGAATTTAGTCAACTTTTTTGTACTTTTTTTCAAATGTCAACATTTTAATCACATTTTTTAAATATCAGTTTGGTTTTCTAATGTTGACCATAGGCAAATCAAAGGAAGGCCATGGCAGGTGTGATGTATGGTAATAGTGCAGGAGAATTTCCCACACCTGGTGGCATTCTCCACTCCAGATCATGTCTAAGGTCCTGGTTTTGAATGGAATGGTTGAAGCCATCTCCAAGAGTGTCCTGTTCTTCCCTGAGGGAAGAGATGCTCTTGTTTCCCTCCTCCTCTTAGAAGATCCTGTTATCTCTGTAGGTTGAGAGATGGATCATTTTCCACTTGGTTCCTCCCATTGCTGCCCTCCTCAATCTCTCCCTTGCTGTCAGGTCTCCCCAGGTACAGCTCCCTCTGCCTCTTCGGATGTCAGATTCGCTTGGAAAGTTTGCTTATTGTCAGGCTATCTGACTGTCTGTGTGTCTGTGTTCTGCCCATCGCCGTGCTCTCTAGGGCTGCTGCCTGCCGTGCTCATGCTCCCTACACTGCTACTACACACGTTCCTCCCCATAACAATAAGAAGTCTGTCAGTTCTCAGGGCTGTTACTCCTTTTGTTTATGATCATGTTTTAAAACATAAGTCTAAGCCTGTTCCATAGCCCCATCCTCTCAGAGCCCTGTATCTGATTAATGTGTAGCACTCAAATATAGGTGATTCCCAGCAGACCCTGAGCACTATGTTCCATTTGCCAGTGGGCTACAGGCTCCCTGTCAGAAGGGATGGAACAAATGAGGCCGACAGGCCGCAGGGGTAGGGATGGGGAGAGTGAAGTTTACAGCAGTAACATTACTGTAGATTTGCAACTGTTGTGAACATTTACCTGCTCGGGCAGCAAATCTACTCACCTGTCCTTCGCCACAGTAATCATGACAATACGGATGGTCACCTCTCAACCAATCGACTTGCCCCAGGTGAGTGGGTAACTAGAATTTAGCAAGGTTGCTGTATTGGCGATTATACTCCAAGGGTCTGATTCTACTCATGCTGATTCTACAATGGTGCCAATGGGGAGTGACTCTGTGGAAATCAATTCTGTGACACCAATAAAAAGCTAGTGTGAGGGAGGTCAGCAGGAGGCAGCATGTATTGGATGAGGAACAGAAGCACTTTCCAATACGTGAATTTGCAAAAAACTGCTCTGAGCAAAAGTGAGGAGTGGGGGAATTCCTTCCGAGGGGGGATGACGAAGTGGGTTGCAGCCCACGAAAGCTTATGCCTGCAGAAATTAAATGTGTTAGTCTTTAAAGTGCTATAGGACTCTCGTTGTTTTTGCTGTGTACAGACTAACACGGCTACCCCTCTGGAACTTTTCCCCCTCCGAGACTCCCTGTGAGTGACGGCAGCTCTGAATTACGTCTTCTCCCAATCAGGTTACAAAAGGATGGATGTCAATCTGCGTTCACAGTCCCACACAGCTTGCGGAGATAAGAACTTTCCCAGCCTGAGTGGATAGCAGTTGGAAACAGCTCTCAGAATTAACACTGACTACTTTACACTCCTCAGTGTTTCTTTTATAGTCTGGAGCAGCTGGATGAGAATCAACCGCAAAAGGGAAAATCAATTTTGTTTTGTCTTTAAATGTTGCTGTTGTTCAACAGATGTTTTCTGAGTGCCACAGCAGCCACCTTGCTTGTGATCCTGGTTGTCTTCCACAGCAACTCATTAAACTAATTAACAGGGTGTTTCACGTTAACAGGGCGTTTCACGTTTCATGGAGCACGTAGGCCTCTGAAGCAGCAGCTTTGCTATAACCTGGGAAATGGCAGCGTTCTAAGAGTTAATTTCCAGTTGTCTGGTACAGCACAGTCAAATCAAGGGAGCAAAGATTTAAAATAGATGGATGTACTCATGTCTCAAATATACCATAGCTGTTATTTAATACATATAGTCCCTGCTAACTGTAGCTACATGAAGTTTTTCCATTTCTAGCTGGGAAAAAGTATGGGGCTGTTAGAGCCACTAGGCATAAGCAGACTAAGCAATTGCTTAGGGCCCTGAGATGCTCCAGGGGGCCCCTATCAATTATTAGTATGTGTTGGAAAAGAAAGGGGGATATTCCTGCTTAAGGCCTCCAGTGGACCAGGACTGGCACTGGGGACTGTATTTTACCATGTACGTTTTTATTGGGGCTGTTGCTTCAATAAATCCCAGTATCAGTCACCTCCTCCTCTCACCACACTCTGCAGAATTGGCCCTGCAGGCAGTGCCTCCTTGTGAGTCACCAGCGCAAGACAGGGACAAACAAAGGCATAAAGTAATTATGGTAGGAAACTTGCAGAGAACTTTTCTGGATTAGATCAAAGGGTTTGCGAGCAGCCCTTTAATAATCTAGACTTGGTTTTAGAGAAGGCCTCGCATACTTTGGGGATGGGATATTTTCACTGGGCCACTATCCCAGCTGGATGTGCTCAGTAAAGTTGCTAGTTTTTCTCTATAATATTGACCCTTATTGTAAGCTACCTACTGAGCACGAGTAGAAGCAGAAGGGTAGAAGCCTAGGGAAGCGAAGGTGGTGATGGGAGAGGAAAGGGAAAGTCCTTTCCTTGTGCCCTGGACCAGCGGCTCCCAAACTCTATCATGTTGCGTACCACCAACATAAAATGCCACCACCTGTAGTAACACCACCTGTAGGGGCAGGGGGAAGGAGTGGGGCCAGGAGGGGGGAGGCTGCTTGGAGGTGGCGTCTGTGCTGGAGCGACTTCTGTCCAGCCACTGTGTGTCAGGGGGAGGGAGGCAGAACAGCTGGGCCACCACGCTGCTTGGGGTCGAGGCTGGCGCTGGAGCGGCTCCTGGCCAGCCCCCCAGCAGCAGGTGGACGCGTACCATTGGGAGGTGGCCTGCGTACTACCAATGGTGCATGTACCACAGTTTGGGAACTGCTGCCCTAGACATACCTTTTCAGAGGAGATGCACTTTGGTAAAATTAGAGCACATTATATTATTTTTCAAGAGAAAAAATTCCAGGTTGTGGAGCAAATTTAAAATGCCAGCTTTTCAAGACTCTAGCCCCAAAATGGCATACTAGCACCACTATAACTAATTATAAATTAATGCTCTTATACCGTGTACGTGCTTTTCATCCATAGGTCTCAAAGCACTCTACAAATGAGGTAACTCTTATTATCCCCATCTTTCAGCTAGGAAAACCGAGGCACAGAATGACAAAGAGACTTGTCGAAGGTCACCCAACCAGCCAGTGGCAGAGACAGGAATAGAATCCAGCGTTCCATTCTCGTAGGCCATGCAAATCTTTGAAGCAGATGTGGCCCTTTAAAGTTTTGTTAAACATTAAATGTCCCATACTTTGAAGCAGCTGAGAAATCTCAGTGCGGACATGGGCAATTTAAGAAATCAGCACTGACTTCGGCCCAGGCTTTTATCCTCCTGACCTTGTGGTTCTGTGTTTACTGTGCTGGATTGGAGGTAGAGGTGCTAGACAGGAGGAGAGCATCACATGCTGTTTCTCCTTCTCTACGTGTAGGCCAGTGAGGGGCATAGCAGGGTCAATCGTTTTACCTGCCCAGAACTGCAGAGGTTCGGTGGAGCTCCTCAGCACATTTTTTTTCACACCTAAAACCAGTGTAGCAAAGGCTGCACGCTCGGGCTGCAGTGCATTGGCAGAAGGGCATGGGAGGCCCATGGCCTGCTGCCGGGCGGGGACTGAAGGGCGGCATAGCAGTGCCGTGTGGGGCTTTGCACAGGCAACACTGCCCAGCTTGACAGAAATGCTCTGGCAGAGTGCTGCACCGGGAGCCCAGCCCAGCGCTGGAAGAGCAGGAGGAAGGGGAGGTTACAGGTGCATGGGCAAGGCCGTGGTGGAGAACAGGGCTGGGGGACAAGCCTGGAACTAGGACAGGCGGCTGTCGGCTAGGACTGAAATCCAGCCGTCCCTCACTACGTGCTAAAGCTCCCCCAGACCCCCCCCTCATGCGCCCGTCCAGCTCCCCTGCTCCCTTGCTTCACACCTCCAGCCTCCTTTACAGCCTCCTCTACCTTTAAGAACCACCAGTTTTTTTCCCCCGGCTGCTTCAACCCAGCCCTGCAGACTCCACCCTGGACTCCACCCAGCCGCGGTTTCCTCTGCTCCGATTGGCTGACTCCGCTATTGCACCCGCCCCCTCCCTTCCACCAGCCTGACCTATGGCTGTCACCCCTCCCTCCCCCCCCCGCCTTTGCCCATCAGTCACAATTCCGCAGCTCTGATTGGTTGCCCTGGCCCAGCTGGGTGGTGTCTCCTCCTTCTCCAGCTTGGAAACTAGTTAAGTTTCCAGAAGCCCCAGGTTACCTTGTATCCAGTGTGCGAGTTACCTGGGGGAGCAGCATGGGTACCAGCCGGGCGGGGGCTCTGCAGTGATCAGACAGCCGGGCCAGATTCCTGCCCTATGAGTGAGTATCTCTGGAGGTGCACCCCAGTGGGGAGGGCTCGCATGAAGTGTGTGAACTGGGAGAGAGGTGAATGCAAGACGCCTGGTTGTTTGGTTCCCAGCGCCTGGGATCGCGCAGGAGCGGGTGCAAGAAGCTCGGTGCGGTTGCAAACATGTCCTGTGCAAGTGGAGGGGGTGGCGGGGAAGGTTGGGAAATCTGCGAAGCGGATCTCAGCTCGGGAGGAGGGGGGAGAAAAGGGGTCTGCGGGGCGGACAGTCCTTTATCGACTGCATGCGGGGTCGCGGGGTGGTAGCGAGCTTTGAGGGCAGGTGACACTTGGGGTGAGGGGAGGGTTGTTGATTTTTTTTGTATCCAGTTCTCTCGTCTGTAAATCGTTTAAAGAGGCTTTGGGAACAGAGGCAGAGGGAGATTTGTTGACGTCTTTGCCCTCTTTCAGGAATGTTTGGATAATCTTGGACCGACACTTCCCGGGTTTGTTGTTGTTTTTACTGAGGATGGATGGAGATGAATTGTACAAATTGGCGTTTAAGGCTGGGGGGAGGCTTAGGAAGAAAATCTTTTTGTTCCGACTCACCCTCGTGTACTGAATTTTCTACAATACCTACTCAGTTTAGTACAAATATTTGTGTCTGAGCACCTGAAGTGTTCAGGCTTTGTCTGCCAAGCCCAAATTTTCAGTGCTTAGCTTCCCAGTCCAGATCATCCTCTCTGAATAGGTCTAAATTTACATTTATTAAAATGTGCAGCGGGGGGGAGAGGGGAAGAACCAACAATACGGTGTCAAATTATTCTTTGATAACGTGAATCCAGCACGCTGTCTGGATAATTGGATGCAGTGCTCTCTGGTAATCCTGAAGCTTCATACAGATTGTGTACACTTAGAATGTTAGCAGTGAAATGTTTAACAAATGCTTGGGACATTGGGCTTTTTAAAGTAAAAAGTCGCTGTTCACACCTAGCGTATGAATACAGCAACACTTATTCATTTTTTGTTTGACTCTAAATATATCTCTGTAAAACTACTTACAGTTCAGTGGACTGTGCTCCAGTGATCCTCCTGATAAAATAATGAGCTGCAGAAATAGTAGCAGCAACACAATTCTGAAAGTTTGCAATTGTGTGTAAATGGCTGATTCGAATGGACTGACTGTTATAGCTCCCTCTTCTGTTATGACAGCATCTGGCATGTCACCCTTGTCTTCCCTGGGGCTCTCATATACTTCAAAAGTTACAGCTATTTTTTTCATAAGCCCATGAACACGGTTTGATTTCAGTTTTCTTTGCACCAAAGAAAACAAACTCTGAGCTCTATACAGTCACTCAACCTGACCTCCTTTCAGGAGGAGACATCTCTCCATTATGGACACCTCTCCACATGCTGATACTCCGCCAGTGCCACCTGTCCCCTCCTATGAGTGCCTGTGTGATTCTCCTCCTGTGACCCTTTGCCTGGAGTGACCTCCCTGATCCTGTATACCTTGCAGCCCCACTCACTGTTCTTCTTCACATCCCTTCTCCAAATGTGCTTCTCTCACTCCAGTACAGATGCACAGTCCTAGAAAAAAAGAGTGATCTCACTTACACTGTGTAAACCTTCCTTCTCTTCCTCTCCCCAGCCCCATACCTGACATCACAAGACACAGGAAGCGAAACCTGTACATCACCAGGCACAGTGCTGTATAAATAATAACTAGTAACCTCTGCAGATGCTACTAATTGCCATCCTACTGGTGGTCCCGGTCAGGGCAGGCACAAAGCGTACGGGGGCTCCATGTGGGAGAAGTTTGTGCTGATTTTTCTACCTGCCCCTCTCTGATTTTCCCCTTCCCACTCCTTTTAGCCCAACCCTGGTCTCCTATCCCCAGAATCTGGCTGCTGTTGGTGTAGGAACTTTTTTTTTTGCAGCACTGGAAGAGCCTCTCAGCATCTGTTCCCTTCCTCTCTTTGCTGGTTCAAATCAAATCTTATCTGAAAGCGCAGCTTGTCTCCTTCACCTCTTTAATTTCTCTTGCCATTTGCTACCATCAATACGATTGAACTCGGAGAAGTGTGTTGGGATAAGGTTTGCTTGGAGGTTTGCTGTGCACAATAAAGGTGGATGGGGTAGCCACAGCTTGCAGAGTTTCTCTTCAGTATAGTCCTATTGTCTCACTGTTTATTTTATTCTAATGTTGAGGAGCACAGTCATGGACCAAACTTCTTGTGTCCAAACTCCACACCAAATTCACTCCAAAAGGCAAACACCCAAACCGAAGTGTGAACATACAATACTTGAAGCAGTGCCACCAAGGAATTAGCTTTTTCTACTCTTCTGTTGCTTAGATATAGGGTAGAGAAGAAAAGAGCTAATAGCCCCCCCTCAATGTGTGCAAAATTGTTCCCCCATGGTAGAATCTCTTGTGCTGTGTTCAGCCTGGTTTTCAATGGCTCAAGTGAGGGGGTTTGCATCACGTTCCTGAGAAACCTTTGCTGCATGTGTAGAAAAGCAGGGAGGAGGCCAATTTAATGTAATTCAAGCGAAGAAGCAAAGGGTGCTTCAGTGTATGAGGGAAATGGCTCGGGGGCCAATTAACTCTGTGTACTATGTGTACTCTGCTGTATGGTTTCCCGGTTCTGGAGGGAGTATCGTGACCTTGCCATGTAGAATCAAAGCCAAGAGAGAGTCTGAATTATTACTCGTGAGTGATGATTGTGTTACTACCCCTGCAGGGGAAATTGCCTCCTGCACCAACTCAGTGGGACTCAAAGTAATCTTTCCTGATGGTCAGTAATGTTTTAGGGAAACATTTATTGGGGGATGGGATGGAACGGGTGAGGCAGGATGTGGTGGCAACTTGTCTGTGGGGGTGGAACAGCACAGGCCAGATGTAGAGAGGGATGGAAACAGGACACAAGGGTGCAAGTCAGTCCGGTCCTGGCCACATGTCTGGGAAAATGGAAGAGGAAGGGCCTCGGCCCGGTGGGTCGGTGGCGCTGGAATTGCTCACTAGGCAGATGAGTTGCTGAAAGGGGCAGGTTAGAAATACAAATGTCAGAGCTTGTTACCAAGAGCCAGATTTATTCCCATTCTTTATAGACAGTAATTGAATTGAGGCCAATGTAGTCAACATTGCTTAAACGGTGGCTGCTCGAATGCCTGCTAGGAAGCTGAGCAATTCCAAGCTGCCTCAGGCCCCCTGATGCGACCTTTAACCACCATCACATCAATGTGTCTTTGCTCATCAACTTTTACATCCCCCCTGGTGGCTGTTAGCACCACTCCAGCGAGCGAGGGCTGCTGCATCATCCCTTCCACCAGAGCCTGGGTACCTGGCTTCCCTTGTCCTAGGACACGGAGCCATCCCAGCTTGAGTGCTCGCAAATTCTTAGACTCAGTAGGGGCCGCCGTATTTCTTTGATTGCCCGTCAGCCTGAGGCCAGGACAGCTTCAAACTGCAGCCCACTGGAAATCTCTTTGAATTACTGTTGATTGGTGCAGAGGTGAGTGTAAAACATGAGTGAGTGTAAAAAATGTAGGATAACATGAATGGCCGGGGTACTGCTGACCCAGTAACTCATGGAGTTGAGTCCTGTGGTTTGATGTCACATGTAGCCCTGACGAGTGAGGGATCAGAGTCCTGGATCTCTCAGAGTAACTCTCCCACCTCCATTAATCCGTGATAAGAATGTTTCTTAATTTCTGAATCTTTCCTTCTGGCTGGGAGTCCCTTCTTGCTCTCCCCAGAGCCTTTAATCGCCTTCAGATGTTGGCATTTCTGCTGACCAGGGCTGAATTCCTTCTAGTGCCCACCAACACTGGTGGGTAACTATCTACGAAGACAAAAGGTCCTCCCATCTTCACGGACTTGCATGGGGGGCTGGAGCCTTGCCAATGACTGGAAGCACTGTATCAAGATCTCCTGGCAGGGCAGTCAAGAGCTGAATTTAAATTCTGGATTGAAAGCTGTGAGGAAAACTGGGCCTTGTTGATAAGAAGGTACATGGTGGAGGCTCTGTTTGACCCCACCAACGAAGCCCTATACTGTGACAACCAGTTTGTTTGTGCTCGTAGTCAGGGATGGCTTGTGAGCAGAGGGCAGGAACTTTCGACTGTCCCTTAGAATTGCACCCATCTTCAACAGTCACTCTGCCATCATCCTGACAGGGACCTTCTCTCCCCCAGTGCACATTCACTGGGAGCCGCGTGGTTAGGTACCGGGTGCATTCTAAGTGTAGGAGCAGCTAGGCCCTCTCCCAGGAGACTGTCTCCTGGAGATGGACCCTGATAGAGTTTTTCCATCCTGGGTCCCTGTGAGCTTGATTTGGGGAGCAGGTGGGGGGAGGAATAGAGACATGCTCTGGCTTCATCTGCAACTCTGCATCCCTTTCGCAAACCAATTGTGATGGATCTGGCTGACTGGAATTCATTCCCTCATTGAGCTGGAGGGCGGGTTGAGGGGAGAAAAGCCCACAGCAGCCCCTACAATGAATTCCAGGCTTTGAAAAGATCTGCTGGGCTTAAAGACATTTCAAAGCTTTTGTCCGCAGCCCTAACTGTGACTAGAAATGTTCTTTCTCCTGGTTGGATAGTGGTAAAAGGGTGGGGGAAGGGGTATTCCCAGCGCTGCAAAGCCGGAGGGTTTAATAATGAGCACAGACTAACCCACCTTTATTGCCTCTGGAGGTGGCTTAATAAGAAGGTTTACAAAGCATTGACTGTGTGGGGTAGGGGTGGGGAACGGGCTGGTCTACACACAGGCTTGCACTAGTTTAACTGAAGGTGTGTTCTTAAACCGAGTTTGTCTACAGACTCTCTTAATTTGGTCTGAGAGGGGCTTATTTTGGTTTAGCATAATCCATTTTTAGAGATGGCACCAGAATCCCCTTCTCCTCGTCCCCCACCAGACGCAGTAAGAATTCAGCTTTCCACTCAGTACAAGGTGAAACATAGCCCATACTTTTTGGTACCCAGGCATTTAATAAGCCTTTGTGATAGGCTTGGAACTGGAGTCACTGTAGGACATGAGGGAAGGATGGTACAATGTGATGGAGAATGTTCCGGGGCAGGCTGTTGTATGAAATAGTGATGACCAGACCACGTTTCTGAGTTCAGCTGCATGTGGATAAGCATGCAGAAGTTCAAATGCTTGCCCAGACCTTCTCCAGATGATCCAATCTCCTGCAGCCTGCAGATTTGGGCTTGGAAAACCACATGATTGCTGTTTGAGTCAAATCAGTGCAAATGGAACAGCATTTTGCATGGTATTTCTGCCTCCCAACCAGGAAGCAGGGCTGCCATAAAAAAGTGAAATAAGAAATGGGAAAAAAGTATCAGTGGGGAGCTTTCAGATGGCAAAGTTTTGGGTTGAGTCAGTACTTCCATTTTTTGGCCCAGTCAGCCATCCCTGATTCAGATGCATATTTCTGAATGTGATGTGTTAATAAAAGAAAGGTGGCATGCCGGGGAACCAGATTCTGCTCTGTTACACTGGTGTGAACCCTAAATAACATCACTGACTGCAAGGAAGGGCTGTTGCCTGAATTACAGGGTGCAAAATGACAGTTGCATCTTTGCTGCATTAGTTATCGTCTTAGGATGGGGGAGGGACCAAATTGACAGAGATGAGCAAAGCCCTGACTTTTCAGTGGAGTTACTCTAGAGATTTACCCAGCTGTAGCTGAGAGTAGAGAGTGACACTTGGAGTGCAGCATCGAATGACTCGGTGGTTGTGAACTGACACCTTAATAGAAAGTACATGGCTGGAAGCAGGTGTAGTATCTCTTTAACCTGGCAGGACTCTTCTTTCCAGTCTATCTGGCAAATGCCTAGGTTTTACTGTCCACATTTTCTGTATTGTACTAAGTGTGGGTTGCTATTTGTCACTTGATGATGACCTGTTCTATTCTTTCCTTCTGAAGCACCTGGCATTGGCCACTGTCAGAAGGCAGGACACGGGGCTAGATGGACCATTGGTCTGACCAGTATGGCCATTCTTATGTTCTTATTTTTACTTCTCCCACCTCAAGTACAATTTACTAGAAAGTGTAGTTAGTGACAAGGGCATGGGACCAGCCAGCTGCCTATGGGGGGATGCAATGCTGCAGCCAGAACAAAGGGAACTGTGAATGTTTGGTGTCAAAGGCAGAAGTTTGTATTCCAGAGATGACGGGCTGTTTATGTGAAATGACATGAAAGTGGTATATATGCACCAAAGCTTTAAAACTCCACTTAGAGCTGCTGTTGCTGACATCTCCACAGGGAGGATTTATTCCCTATCTTGTCTATTTGCCATCTCCTCTCTGTCTTTCTCAACAAGATTTTTCCCCATTGTGTCTGCCATGTTTGATTCCTAGCCAAATGTTTGATCCAGGTGTCTTTGAGAAATGGACTATGTGAATAATTGTAGCTCACATGTATGGAGCGCACATCACCCTAAAACATTTTACAGACACTATGTATATAGACACACACACACACAGGAATCACTTTCCCTAACATGGAAATGCAGCCATATCTGGCATGCAATGGACAGCTTTTTTAAGGGTTCAACAGTTCAGGACAGGAAGTGAAGAACACGCTATCCAAATGAAACTGTGGGTGAATGTTAGGTTCCTGTGCTGTTATTCCCTAGATCTGAAAGACATTACCCCTGGGGATGGGAGAACAGAAAAGAAGGGTGCAATTTAGGGAATGTTTTAAAAAATACTATGCGATAAAGGGTTAGTAATCGCCAGAGAATTTCTCTTCCTGCTTCAGGGGAGAAGCTGATCTTCAGCTGAGGTCAGGAAAAAATTTCCCCTGAAGGTTTGTATTGCAAAATTTGGGTGACTATCAGATGTTTTATGCCTTCATCTGAGCATCCAGCACTTGCCCTTGAGGCAGGCTTGTTCTGATGTGGACAGAAAGGCTCATGGGCATACTCTGGTCCCGTACAAAGCAGTGGGACCGTGGTTGACTTCCGTGGGAATGGGTTTGAGTACTACCTGAGTGAGCCTTGTGTCACTATAGCCTGGATGCTGAAACTCTGCTTTCTGGCTTGCCCTTTTTGTGGCCAGCGCTACCCCAGGCCAGGCCATGGATTTGGAAAGTCCACATCTTGCATTCTGCTGGTGTGACTCCCTTGATTACACTGCAGATGTACAGGCGCAGCCGAGAAGAGCGTTGTACCCAGGAGTAGATCTGAAACTGTGGTGCCTGAGGTCAGAAGCTTCAGGCATTTTCTGTATGGCTATTTCGTGTTGCCTCGGCCCATATGGCTATATTCGTTTAACACTGATGTGCATGTTTATATTTATACACTGGGGGCTGAATTTCCCCATCCCTCCTTAAGGCTTCTCCAGCTTTGTGAGTTGTGGGAAGATTTGTGGTTATTGGTGCAGAGGTGAGAGTCAAACACCACGTAGGATAACGCTGTGACCTGAATCAGTAACTCAGGGGTTTCCCAGAAGATTTCCCAGGGATACCAGTGGTATTATACTACCTGTGCTCCAGTGCCCTGCCTTTACAGGTCAGCGGTTTCCTTCCAGTCTGTGCTGCTGCTTACATTGCCTCCCTCCCCAGAAATGTGCATGCTGGTGAACCAGTCCTTGTCTCTCTGAAGGTTTTAAAGTCAGAGCACCTACCCCAGCCCGTGTGAAAAGAGACAAAGACGGTGACAAGAACAGCAGAGGCAGCAAAAATGGAGGAGAATAAATTAAAAGGGAAAGTGAGCTCTTCTAAGCCAACGCCTTTGATCCCAAAACTGCATGGCTAGCATTTAAATGCTAATGAAAGCCTCTCCCAAAGCCAGGAGGAGCAGGATCCTGCAATGAGAACGCTGGCCTTCCAGTCTCCATGTGAGACTGGGTATTTTGCATGGGTATTTTCTCCCAGGAGCTGTGAACCAAGTGAATGTCAGACCTCAGTGATTCTTAATGTTGTAGTTAGTTTTTAGTAGCGATAGTCGAATAGAAAGCAACCCTTAAACCCTGTATTGGGACTAAAGCGCAGGGTTTGATTCACAATGGTTCATAGGGTCAGGGTTGCCTTTGCTTGTTCAGCTGACTATTGGGGTTTGGCAAAAATATTTCTGAATGACAAAGTTTCACTTTTTAGCAATTGTTGGACCAGAAATTCATAGCAGGGAACGTGTTACTGTTTTATTTAACAGGAGAATAGTGCAGAAATTAACTTAGTTTTTGCTCCTAGACTGGGCAACTATCTCATGTGATTTATTACATCGACCATGCACCACGAATTGTGAAATCAAACTGTCTGGGAACAACTCTCAGACTGTGAAGCTTTTTGTCCAAACCGCTCGGTGAATTCTTATGGATACGGGAGATGTTTGGAGGTTCATGGTGGCTTTAAAAAAAAAAAGGCTAAATTTACTGCAAGCTTTGGCCCAGCTCCTGAGCAGACCCCTCAGAATGCAGAGTTCACATGGGTGTAGGGGGCAAAGGTATCTTTGTGCCTCCTGGTTTCTTGGCCCCACCAAGAGCCTTCCAGCACAATGTAGAGCACACTCAGGAGACACTCAACTTTCCTCAGATGCCTACAGGCTTCCTGGCCAGCCCAGAATACCTGGAACTCTATGCTTCAGCCAGGACCTCCACCCCCTAGTCACTTCTTGCATCAGGGATTGCAAAGTGGGATTCGGGTTTATGTTCCATTTTCCCTGCACCACCAGGGAAGCCCCTTTACACAACAGTCATTCTCCAGGGAGCTGTTCCGCTTTCTGGAGACCACCATAAGAGCATTAAGGAGCCACAACAGGTGAGAGAATCAGAGTCATTATTGCCTGAATGGAGAGTTCAACAAACTCCAGGTCTCCCCTTTCTCCCTGACTCTCTACATTGGCTTTGTCCTCTCCAGGAGCTATTGAGATACTTCATTTGTGCTCTGGAATCAGAAGAGCCTGCCCTCCCCATGACTCTGTGAACTTTCATCTTTCTCTTGGGTTGCTGCCACGGTTGCTTTCTCCCTGAGGTGGGTGGGTGGAAGGCTGTCCAAAGCCCTCCCTCCCCTCCACGGTGCCGCTGTGTTGTAAGAACTCTGTCTCTTCTAGATCTACTGTGCTGAGGGTGACTAGAGCCGGGCAAAAATTCTAGCCAGCAGACAGCCTTGGCGATCTGACAGGCTGATGCTCCCAGGCCCTCATCTATATGGAAGAAGAGCTGCCACCTGCCTCCGCCTGCACTGAGATCCTGTGAAGACAATACCATCCTTATTGATTTTTTTATAACTCCCTTTAAAAGAACAAAATGATTGCAGCGTGTGAGTATATCCCAGACCCAGTTTGCTCAGGACAGGTCCTCTGCTATTTGAGCTGTAGCTTCCATCCTAATGTTTGCCCCTGTCCTAGCCCAAGGATGCTGCTGTGGTCTCAGATAAGCAAGTGGGAGCATAGGAAGGGACACTGGCAGATGTCTGTGTGCAAAATATTCCTAATCTGGAGCTGCCCCATTTTACTTTGGTAGCTCCATAGGTTCATCAGGAAAGCCAGTGAAATGTTCTGTCATAACCTAGGGCCAAATGCTGCTCTATACGTTTCTGCTTCAGCGAAGCACTTTAGGATGTGCTTAATAGTAAGCGTGTGCTTACATCCAGCCCTATTCAGTAATGCATTTAAACGTGTGCTTAAAGTTAAGCGCATGCTTAAGTGCCTCGCTGAATCAGGGCTGTAGACTAGCCCTGGGTGTAGTTTGATTAAACAGCAGAGGGAATCATCTCACAGATTTTGAAAGTTCACAGGGCTGCGGAATTTGGGACTTAAATTAGCCTGGTAAATTGTTATTGTTTGAAACTTCTGTTCATCTGATGCAGGGGTCGGCAACCTATGGCACGTGTGCCAAACCTGGCACGCGAGATGATTTTGAGCGGCACTCACGCTGCCATCGGCACCAGGGTTGTTTATCACTTTTGGTGGTGCCGGGAGCAGCTCATGGCCAGGGCACTGGGGGCCCACGTCACGTGGGAGAGGGGTGGGGGCGGGAAGGAGCAGGGCTGGGGGGGAGACCTTATAAATGTTAAAATGTATTCCTGGCACGCAAGCCCCTAAATTGGATTGAATGAATGAAGACTTGGCACGCCACTTCTGAAAGGTTGCCGACCCCTATGGGGCCCTCCCACGTTACTGGTGGGCTTGGGAATGTCCTGGGAAAGCAGGGGCCGTCCATTGCGCCACATTCTGCGGTGGTCGGAGTTACACCCGGCTAGAGAGCGAGAATCAGAACCTACCGCGTTTCTACTGCTCTCCAACCATGGCAGGATTGCAGTCCTAGCTGTGCTGGGAAGACGTCAGGCCTTTACTGTTTAAAAGGAGGGCAGGTAGTTAGGCCCCACTATAACGCTTGCCTCCAAACAAGCCAGTGTGATGCTGCTTAGGACAGCCCTTGTTAGTTCTGCAGCCTGCTTGAGCCGCATTTATTGGCCAGCCCAGCGGTCTGTGAGAAGGACCAGTGACAGTAGATGTCAGAACCTTGCACCTGGAGGGGCCATCTTTAAGGATGGATGGATGATGCAGTGCCAACGGCCCATTCAGTCTTTTGGCCTCTCCGCCACAAAAGGAACCATGTGGGGCCAGATGTGGGGCGTCTGTGCCATGGATACCAGGCCTCCTAGGGACTGGACTGAAACCCACCAGCTCATTTGACAAAGGCCACCAAGCAGCTATCAGATGGAGATGTAACTTGGCCACTATCTACCCACCTAAGAACTACCATACACGTGGGATTTTAAAAAGCCCTGTGGCCTGGTACAGCTTTTGTATTTTATGTAGGGGTTTTTAATTTATAAATGAGCTACCCGTTCTATTCCGAGGGGTGTCTTTTCCTCCTCCACATTCAGATATAGCGAATTCTGTCCCTCTCCCTTCCTGAGAATTGTTTAACATATGACTTGATTATCCCCAGAAAAATGAAGACATCCACTCACTGCTCAGGTCTGCTCTTCAAAGGAAGCCCTAGATTGGGAGGGTGTTTTCTGAGGCTGGAGGAATGGGAGCCGGAATCAATAGCTTTTAGCAAACTCATAAATGTTTCATTTGTATTCCTCCGTCCAGTGCTGTAATAGCATGTCACCGAAATCCACATTAACCCTTCGAAATTTGTACTAGCCCTGAGCTGGGTGTAGAATGAGCATCCTGATAATGCTCGAAATATTTCCCCTTGCAGCTCAGCTCAACCATTTAATGATGTGATTTGCTGCCCAGTTCTGGATCCCCGCACTGAAAATTGCCTCTGATCACAAGTCAAATGAGTAAAGCAATCGCAGCCTAGGGTGTTTGGGATATTTGCTAGGAACCCGAGAATGTCAAATAGCTTAATACAAATATAATCAATAAGTGGCATGATTTCGGTCAAAGGTTACAAGGCCGCAGTGACTGTCTGCGTTATTTATGCTGTACTGTTTGCTGACTGGGAAGTCTAGGAAGGTTTCCCCAGGGCCTATGCCTTGGCCCATTTATGGCTGCCCTGCAGAGTGCTGTAAGGGAGGTCGGGAGAAGAAGCAGCACGCAGCTCAGTATTATTCCTGTTGATTAGGATCTCTTTACATTTTGTTTGGGGGCAGAGAGCTGGGAAGTGTATGGACAGCTTGTGGTTCAGCCCGCCTGCAGCAAGGCTCTGTGAAGGAAGGATGGACGTGTTGGACTGCTCCAGGTATCTGTGTGGTCAATGTCCCAGCTCTGTGTCCTGTGGGGTTGCTAACCTGTCGCTGGCCTCTGACAGGTCACCGCCTCTCCCCTTCACGTTGGTTATTCCGAATTCCTGGGTTGGCTCCTGCCCTGTAAATCACCGAGGGTGCTGTGCCGCTCACGAAGCCTGCAGAGCATGAGCTTGTCACCCGGGGCTTGTTGACTCTTTCGACATCAGCTGTGGATTTGATCATCTCCCCGGAGTCGGATGACTCAGAACAGAGCAGCTGTCTCGGAACAGTGATGAGACCATACCCTGACCTTATTGATTTGGGAGAGCAGGGGCCTGTTGGCTTCATGATGAACAGAGGATTTTGTTAATTCGATGGTTTTCCAACTCTCGCGATACTTGGTGCTTTTTCTTAATGTCCCAGCTGCTGGAAATCAAGAGATGTCATGAGAATCTGACTCTTCTCCCAACCCCCATGAAAACTAAGTTTCTAACCCTCATGATTGCAGATGAAACTTGAAAGTGGGAGGTGAGTGCATCCTAAAGTCTTATAAACCAGAAGGCAAATAAAAAAACTCCCCAAATCATTATTCGAAAACAATTTTTTAAGAGTTTCATGATTGTAAAGAATCTCATGATTTTGGGGCCTGACTCATGATGTTTTTGAATGCTCAGGGTTGGCAATGCCTTGTCTCTAGCTAAGAAACAGAATGATAATTAGAGAGACGTTTTTAGGGGGGAAGTGCAGGAAAAGGGAAGAGCAGGTGTGGTCTCGCGGGCTGGAGGTGATAGAGTTGGACACTACTTTAAAATAAACAAGCTCGTTTCTGAACTAGTTCTGCCTTCCCAAGATCCTGAGACTTGCCCCGTTTGTTTCTGTTTGCACTCCCAGCAAAATCCAATTGAAGAAGAGCAATCTCTTTGCGCTGTGTGTAGTCCTTACAGCCCTTACCTACTGTCTGGAAACCACTGTCAGCCATAGCCTGTGGATATGCATTTAAAGACCAAGCATCCTTGAAGTATGGAGAAATTTGAACCCAGATCTGGAACTGATCTTTGCAACTTGGCCCTCTCTCTATCATGTTTGGCCTACCTGCCTGTCCCCTAAACCCAGACTCTAGCTGGAGGGGGGGCGTGTGTGTGTGTGTGTGTTTTTGCAAAAAGAAATGAAACAGTGCTTGCCATGTGGTATAAGGCCTCTTTATGTTTGTTACAAGTCAGAGCCCTTAATAGAAGACACAGTGGGAGCACTGTAGCAACAGGATGTTTGTAATGGGATGACATCAGGATGGAGATTGTGAGGTTTTGTTTTGGGGCTTTGACCTATGAGCTGCTTGCTCAATGAGGTAAGGGGTGGTGTGGTTTGTGAGGCTGAAGCTGCTGTCTGTGTGACTGCAGTCTTGTCTGTCTGTCTGTCTGTCTCTCTGAATCTCTTTTGCAAACTATTCTTTAGCTTTTCTTACATTCTTTGCAACTGACAGATTAGCTTTTAGTGACTTGCAATTGCTCTTTTAAACATGTTATTTTCCAGCAACATTGATGCACGTCCCTTCTGCGTATACTTTGTAAATTATGGACTTAATTTTCCAGTCTTAGCCTCTGTTTTTTGTATGTTTACAAAATACAGATCAATCAGTCAGGCTATCAATTACCTGATTTACACTTGCACAATGGGATCGCTTGCATATTTGTGCCTGCAGATTGGTTGCAGGTGGAAAAATGCAGACTGACTGCAAATGCAGCCTTGGATATTTTAGACCAAGCTACTTATCAAATTCCATCATCCAAACTCACTTTCTCTCTCCCAAAGGCCGTTGTGGGTATGTCTACACTACAAAAAACCCAGCGGCAGCAAGTCTCTGAGCAAAGCAGATAAGTCACATGGAATTAGCCTGCTGGGATTCATCAACCAGAAACTAGAATTAGAAAGGTTTTGCAAAGTCTGTTGAAATCTTTGGTTCCCTCTAATAACTATATACCCCATAAATAAATACAGTTGCAATTGCCTTTCCCAAACCTGTAATAATCTCTAGACCAGAAGCCAACATGACATGAACTGAGCCAAGAACAGGCCAGAGCCCTTTACCCTGAATAGGTTGTTCTCTTTAGCAGGGACAAATAAACATTGCGTGGTTTGTGTGTTTGCCTTCCAGGGGTTGTTCAGAAAATTTGCCATTTAGTTTGGGGCTTTGCTTGCTTCACTTCGCTTATTCGTTGTTGAAGCTGAAGTGCAGAATTCTGCCATGCTTACCCCACATTACATTTAGGAGAATAAGTGAGACGTTACAGGGTGCTCTGTGGAATATCTGGGAAGTGCAGCAGATCAGGATTGAGGAGCACTTGCAGAACTGGGAAGGCCCCGGTACTGGGACACCAGGAGGTGTTTCAGAGCAGGTTTGAGGTGTGTTGGCAGGGGGGGAATTTAGCACAGGAGATGCTCACGTTCAACTATCAGCTCTAGCTAGCACTGTCAGTTTCTCTCATCCATAAGCACCACTAATTAGTTTATTTTCTGTTTGCTTCTCTGCAGGCAGCGCCTCTGTCATCATGTCGGTCAGCGTCCATGAGAACCGTAAATCCCGAACGAGCACTGGCTCTATGAACATCTTGCTTTTCCACAAAACCTCCCACCCAGACTGCGTCCTGTCCCATTTAAACACCTTCCGGAAGCGTTGCATGTTCACCGACGTCACCCTCTGGGCCGGGAACAGGTCTTTCCCATGCCATCGGGCTGTGCTGGCTGCCTCCAGCAGGTATTTCGAGGCCATGTTCAGCAACGGCCTGCGGGAGAGCCTGGACGATGAGGTGAATTTCCATGACAGTCTCCACCCAGAGGTGCTGGAGCTGCTGCTAGACTTTGCGTACTCCTCCCGGATCATCATCAATGAGGAGAACGCAGAGTCCTTACTGGAGGCTGGGGACATGCTGCAGTTCCATGATGTCCGAGATGCAGCGGCCGAATTCCTCGAGAAGAACCTCTATCCTTCCAACTGCCTGGGCATGATGCTGCTCTCAGACGTTCATCAGTGCAGGAGACTCTACGAGCTTTCATGGAGGATGTGCCTGGTCAACTTTGAAACAGTGCACAAGAGTGAGGACTTCAACAACCTCTCCAAGGACACCCTGCTGGACCTGATCTCCAGTGACGAGCTGGAGATAGAAGACGAGGAGAAGGTCTTCAGGGCCATCGTTCAGTGGGTGAAGTATGACTTGGACAAGCGGAGGGTGCATCTCCCAGATCTGCTGAGGAACGTGCGTCTGGCCTTGCTGCCTTCCGAGTGCCTGAAGGAAGCCATGGCGTGTGAGGACCTGATCATGGCAGATGAGCAGAACAAGCTCATCATGGACGAGGCCATGCACTGCAAGAAGAAGATCCTCCAGAACGACGGGGTGGTCACCAGCCCCTGTGCCAGGCCGCGCAAAGCTGGGCATACCTTGCTGATTCTGGGCGGGCAGACATTCATGTGTGATAAGATTTACCAGGTGGATCAAAAGGCAAAAGAAATCATCCCCAAAGCAGACCTGCCAAGCCCAAGGAAAGAGTTTAGTGCCTGTGCCATTGGCTGCAAAGTGTATGTCACTGGCGGGAGGGGCTCGGAGAACGGGGTCTCCAAGGACGTCTGGGTGTATGACACCGTTCATGAGGAATGGTCCAAAGCTGCCCCCATGCTGATCGCTCGGTTTGGGCATGGCTCAGCTGAACTGGAGAACTGCCTCTATGTGGTCGGCGGGCACACTGCAGTGGCTGGCGTCTTTCCGGCATCTCCCTCTGTTTCCCTGAAGCAGGTAGAGAAGTACGACCCTGTCTCCAACAAATGGACCATGGTGGCCCCTCTAAGGGATGGAGTTAGCAACGCTGCCGTAGTAAGTGCCAGACTGAAGCTTTTCGTCTTTGGCGGGACCAGCATCCACCGGGACATGGTGTCCAAAGTCCAGTGCTATGACCCTGTCATAAACCGGTGGGCAATCAAAGCGGAGTGCCCCCAGCCCTGGCGCTACACTGCCGCCGCTGTTCTAGGCAACCAGATTTTCATCATGGGCGGGGACACGGAATTCACAGCTGCATCTGCCTATCGCTTTGACTGTGAAACGGACCAGTGGACGCGAATTGGGGACATGACCGCCAAGCGCATGTCATGCCACGCCTTGGCCTCGGGGAATAAACTTTATGTGGTGGGCGGATACTTTGGGACACAGAGGTGTAAAACGCTGGATTGTTACGACCCTACCTCAGACACGTGGAACTGTATAACGACAGTGCCTTACTCACTCATCCCCACAGCTTTCGTCAGCACATGGAAGCACTTGCCGGCTTGAAAGACATTGACTTGGGGCCAGAATTCAGGAGCTTAACTGGGTAAGATTATATATATTTTTAACCTGATACTTCATCTCCATCACCTAAAATCTGCGTCCATGCTCCATGTCAAGACAGCTGGATCTAGACTGTCTCTTGGGAACGCCACCGTTTCCCTGCATTTCCGATAACGATATATTTGAAACCGAGAGGTGTGAACATATAGAAAACTGAGCAGACCCAGGCTGTTGTATGTTGATACTTCTCTGCTCTCATACCATTATTATTTCAAGCTGGTCCCTTTAGTATCTTGGAGGCTTAGAGTGCAACCCATCCACATGTGTCCCAGGGCAAGACAAAATATATGTTCCAGTCACAGTTCTAATAATACTTGTATTCAACACCTTCTGGTAGACACTTAAGAAAGGCAAAGATAGTCTGTCCCCTGTGCTGGGCATCTGGGTAATTATCATTCAGTGGGTGGGGCAGGAGAAGCACAGAGACCACGGCATATTTCCAGGGACCAGATGTAGATTTGATACCAAAATTCTCCCCTATAAAGTTGAAAATCACCAGATCCCTGTGTGAGACAGGGGGTATAATAACCTGAAGAAAAATGCAGTTTGTGTGTGTGAGAGTGAGAGAGAGCGCACGCGCCCCTGGCATCTGGTTCCCACCCACTCATCTACTATGGGCTATTTGGCTGCTATACTGATTGCAAGATTTTGGTCAATTGCTTAACCTTAAAATTACCCACTCTATATCAATTGGCATCCATTCAATTTGTGCCAGAATGCAGCTGCCCAGTGAAAGGCAGCACTTCCTAAAATCCCTCCCAGTGCACATTGTGAAACAAGTATTGAGGTGGGCAGCAGTCCCTAGGGAATAATGCTGCCTTTGCAGGAAATCTAACCCCACTTCTAGAACTGCCTGCAGATTCCCACAGCACTGGAATGCATGCAACCCCACATCTGAGTTTGGAAGCCTGTTAGGAAACAGATGAGAGAACCTGGAAGCATCCTCTGGGATGGATGGGGGATTGGCAAGTTTCCTCTGTAGGGTTTTCATCCCACAAAAGTGGATGAGGGTTACCTAGGGAGGGGGTGGAATTTCCACCCTTAGAGGTTTTTAATGACTGGCTTGACAAAGCCCTGGCTGGGATGGTTTAGTTGGGGTTGGTCCTGTTTTGAGCAGGGGGTTGGACTAGATGACCTCTCGAGGTCCCTTGCAACCCTAATATTCTATGATTCCATGACTCCAGAGAGGATCTCCTCCATATTTGCACTGAAAACCATCTTTTATTTTAAAGTTCATTTTACACACTGGGGAAAGAATGATGCTCAACCCTGTAAGGCCCTCCTGCCTCTCACACTTAGCGTCACAGACGTGTCTGGGGAAAAATGCAACAGGGTGGTATTACCGCAGCCTTCCAGGGTTTCCCCTTCTGCCCCTTCTACCTGCACAGCTGGCATCAAAGAAGGAGCTGCTGGCACCTTCATGTACTTTTGCCCCAACTTGCCCGCTGCATACTTTTTGCACACATTTGGTGCACGATGGAAAAAGCACCCATAACACTGGGCTGCTATAGGGTTTTGAGAAGTGTCTGGCTTGGATCAGGCTGCACCATTTGTAGAGCACAGCAAGGATGTGAGGGGTTAACACGGGTTGTGCTGTGCATTCCCACCGCTGAATGATAATGGCTTTTCCAAATTCCCGTCCTTCCCCTCCTCACAGGTTGCCTAGCATCTGTCGCGGAGGCTCAGTAATCTAATTAACTGCCACTCGGCTATTAAATATCGCAGCAAAGAGTGTGAGGACTCCATCATTTTCAGCTCGGGGCAATGGGGCCTCCCCTCAAGAGCCGTCCTCGAGCTGAAAATTAATTTTCTCAGTGAGCTGGTGAATAATAAACCTCCAGGCCAGCCACCCAAGGGGAATGGGGCTGGAGATTGTGTCAGGTGGAATCTGATGCTGCAGCTACTGAATTACATTTTGCTCTAGTCTCTGGATCTCTGCAAAAGATAGGGGGTTATGCCCTGCATATGCCAGACTCACTAGTGAGCAGGCTTCTATGTGATTTTTTTTTCAAATTAAATTGACAACTTTCTAGACAGGACAGTTTTTAGGTTTAAACCTTCCCCAGCTATCTGCAATCTGGAACTAGTGCATGAAAACCAGGATATGAAATTGACTAGCATGGCCCCATTATTCAAGAGGAATGATCTGCAAAGAGCTACTGTAAAGTCAGTGTAGCAAATTAAATGTTTTTGGCTTTGTTACCCCTGATGGGTTACTAATAACCCAAAGAAATAAGACATTTAAAAGTGCAGGCATGCTAACCAGCTGGTATCCTGTCACGTGATATATTTTACCTTTTTTCATCCCATTAAACTAATTTATTGTTGTGTCCTGGATTACGACAGCTCCTTAAATCAAAACTCTGAGAGAGTGACGCTCATATTGAACAAATTTGCCCTCCATGTGTATCCCACCTTGCACCAGCTGCACAGATCGTCCTGACCTATCCTGGGTAAAAGCTGGGGAGGATGATCTGGGAGTCAGTCCCTACTTTGGTTGATCCAAAATTCTGGTTAGGGATATGGAGAGGACGTCTCCGGGACGTTACATGTGTTGGTCCATATTCCCACTGAGAGCGTTAGGGGGGTGCATGGGAGTCAGTTGCAGCTTCCAGAATATGGGATTCTATGCCGTCCCCTGCCCCAGGGTAGATTAGGACAGGTTGGGGGTTGCTCTAGTAAGCCAGCTGGCTGTGACCCCTAAGGACCATCCACCAAGCAGGGATAGCCAGAATGCAGCATTCTCCTGCTGCACCCCTTCTGATTTCCTCCCACTCCCTGATACACTCTCTACACTGGGGGAAGCAGGGTGTGGCTGGGAGTGGTGTGTGGGGCCGGCTATGGGAAGTGCAGGTTCCAGCAGCTTTCCACTTCCTTTGCTCTGCAGAGGCAGGGCAGGGAAGAGAATCTGACCCATTCTCTTGGGAAAGCTCTGGTCAGAGGCACTTTCTGATTTTCCTTAGTGGGAAGAACCACGCAACCATAGATTTTTTAAAAAAATCCTTTTGAACTGGGGGGTTTTGGTCCACCCATCTCTCTGCTTTACCCCAGAGCAGGGGTATGATTGCTGCTGCGCTTCATTCTGTCCCGTGGACCGGAGCTCTCAGTAAGAAGCAACTACCCTCTGATCCTTCTCCCTCCACCCTGGTGCGTACCAAACCAAAGTCTAAGCCGTGGTTGTCCTCTAATGGCCAAATGTAACTTTGTCTTCTTTGGCTATTAGCTCTATTTGTCTAGAGGTTTCCCAGTGACCCTGATGGGTGCCCTAAGGATTTGCCCACAATCCATCCTTACAGTCACTATCCCCTCCGAGCAAGGAAAACAGAGTAGGGAGTCCATCAATACCACTCTTTATTCATCTAGAGTGGTGGTTTTGGGTGACCCTATAGGGATGCAATGTGCTTCCTCCACCGTCAAACACAGTTGAGTCAGGGGAGTGAGAGCAAGGCCAGAAATCAAACCCATATCTCCTGCATGGGTTTGTAAAGCGCAAGCACTTTTTAACCACGTGTTAAAACAAGAGCTGGAATGTGCTGTCATATGAGCGGGAGCTTTTCAAAGGCATAAAGGGAGGTGCTTAGCTCTCAATGGTTTTCAGCAGGACTTGGTTACCTAATGGCCTTTTATACCTTTGAAAAGCTTCCCGGAAATACACAGGTCAGTGAGGACACACTTGTTTGGCTGCTGAAATCTGAATGATGCGTCCCTGAGAAAACCTGACTCAAAAGCTCCAAGCCTGCTTCAATTGAAAACATAACAACAATAAATGGAACGATTTGTTTCCTGCAGAAGGCTTGGTCTCCAACGAGGCCATGTTGAAGCCCTGGCTGGCTTGCATCAGCCCACCTTTTAACAAGGATCTCAGTGTCCCCTCCAGGAGTACAGGTTGACATGAATTTAGTGCTGATCGCAAGCAATAATTCCAGGGATCAACCATGATTAGCAGCTTACAAAGCAAAAGCCTAAGCTGTCTCACCACACAGCCCTGCAGCTGATTTGTGTGCCTCCGATGGTCAATGACCCATGAAATAATAGACTTTTGTCAGCGCTTGGTGGAGGGAGGAGCTATATAGGCATGGGAGCCACCCTCTTCCCATTGCTCTCGCAAATTAGATTGAATCAAGTACTTTACTCCTTCCAAGAGAAACTCCCACCTTTCATCTTTCCCATCACTTCTTATATTTATGAGAACTTTCGGTATTAAACACATAGAATAAGACAACATAAAATTGGTTTAGGCAACTTTTGGCACGTCTACATGAATCATATCATGAATAGCAGAATCAAAGCTGAGAGGCAAATGCAAATTCCAAACCCCTTCAGTAATAAGGGCAACAGCAATGCAAATCAGTCAGGAGCTGGATTAACTGTAGAGGACAGTGTGCAGTAACAGAATTGGAGATGGAGCTGAGCAGTCAACATTAAACAAAAGCAACAAATAAGGACAACTTTGCTCCTGTGTCAGTAGGTAACACTGAAAGGAGAGAATGTGTCTCTCTCTCCAGTCTATCTATCTTTTGTGCAGAGTCCTCATCATGATATCTGAGAACCAATTCAAAAGCTATGCTATAGTTTAATGGATCTCAAATCTAATAAGATTCTTACCTGTAACAACTCCTTCCCTAGGTTATTTAATTACACCATACATTACAAGCATTTATCAAATATAATTTACTGTTCACCCCTTCTGCTTTCTCCCTGTTTGGGGCAGTGAAACAGCTTGGTCAGTTTCAGTTTATAGTCAGCTGAGTTCCTTGTACCTGGACATGGTTTATTTGCCCTCTGACTGTTCTTGACTGACTTGTTTGAACCCTCTTTGGACCTCTAGAACCCACAGCTCAAAAAGCTGCAGATCTTAATAAAAGTTGCCACGGCTTGGCTACATCTGGCCAATTTAAAAAACCGACCATCCCTAGCACACTGTAGATAACCCACCCTCTGGGCAAGTCCTTCCTGTAGTGTGGTTTTAGAGCAGCTCAGCATCTTGTAATTACTGAAGTAACAAAGTCACAGAGAGTTTTTGCCAGTGGCTCATGGGGAAACTCATTTGCATCCACTTGATTGCAAAGGCAGGATGAGCAGTGGTTGCAGCTTGCTGCAGTTCTTTACAAGCAGGTTTTTGTCTTTGGAGCCTGTTTATCAGGCAGAGTCAGAAGGGAGTGGCTGGCCTGCAGATCCAGGTATATGAAAATCAGGCTGTCCTAAACCTGGGTAGACAAACACCTGGTTTGTTCTGTCTGCATGGAGCCTGAGATGTGGCCCCAGACAGTGTGTGTGAGTCCGCTGGAAACTTGTGTAGTTGGTTTTTCAAGAGCTGGTGGGAAAACGGGAATTATTTCCTTCCCCCCCTCCCAAATCCCACTTTTCTTCCATTTTTTGCTCCAGTATAATTTTGCTTGGAGTTTCCAGACCAGCCCTCGCAGTCTTCGTGCGCCGAACTTGCGGTCTTTTGATAATGCAGAGCCTCCAGTTCACAATCCAGACTAATGAGTAGCTGTGTCACCCGGGCCATCTAAGCGGGGGTGCCCTTTACACTGCTTTGCTACTGGAGCCGCAAACCTGGTTTTCTCACCGACAGCCACCAGCCTGCAAGTCACTCCCAGCTCCATCGGTGGGTACTGCAGCCAACCAGCAATACCTTGGCTCTTATCAGCCTTGCTTCTACTCCAGGATAACCCCAACGCGCTCCCAGTCAGCGATTTCCCACAGAAATGTTCTGTCCTCTCCTGGACAATACAAGTTTATATAAAGTCTGTTCTCTCTTTAATAGAAATAACATGTACACAACCTGCCACTCCAAATAGAGTTTCCCCAAACACTGCAGTTTAAACACACTGGATTAGATAAAACAATCCAGTGAATAAACAAGAAGTTTATTAACTACCAAGAGAGAGATTTTTAAGTGAGTACAAGTAATGTGACATGCAAGTCCGAAATGGCTACAAGAAAATCAAGTTAAAACCCCACTAGTACCCATCTTAACAAACTATATCGGATTCAAGCAAAGTTTCTCGGTGTGTGCTCTCAGCAGTCTTACTGGCCCAACTTCTTCGGACCCCCTTCAACAAATGCTTCTTTTGTCGCTTCTGGAGCTGTGAATGTAATGGGCAGAAAAGAGAGAGAGGGTGTCTTGGGATGTTTTTCCTTCCAGTTCCCCTCTTGAAAAATATTTCCAACTGAGATTCGGGACACAGAGTGTCCATATGGAAGGATGTTCCCTGCTGCTTTTTCCTCACCTGTTTGAGTGTCATTTGTTTCCCTTCCTGCTCAATGACTCTGTATATTGCTTAAATGCAAATTAAGCAGAGCACCCATTCCTTTACTGGAGCCAGACCTGTTTGCCAACCGCAGTGTGGAACGTGTATTACCCCCAGACCGTGGAATTTGATCACTTCACATACAATGGTGCCACACGCATTTTCTCAGGACAAAAATGACCAGCAAATTATGAGTTTTCAAATGACACCAAACAAGACATACTTTGTACAAAGATTATTACAATAGTGTGTGTGGGGGGGGTATGGACAGGGCTACGTTCTGACACATCCCCCTCCCCATTTCCATCAATGGTGGGGCTGGCATTCCATCAATGGCCCTGTAATGGGGTGCAGTGAAGCGGGCATTACAAGGGCTGACAACACAAAGCCTTTTGAGATTACCCAGACAAGTGAGAGAGTGGAGCCTGTCGTTGCCCTTGGCGATTCATCAGCCCCAGACGCGACCCCCCTGCGAGTGGGAGGGACGTGTTCATGGCTGCTTGACTGGGACCGTGGTAGAGGAGTGACCTGGGTAGTAATGAGCGTTCTCTTTCTTTTTGCCTCCCTAGATGCCAGTGTCGAATTCGTCTCTCTGCTGGAGCCTGCGCAGCGACCGAGTGCTACCAGCCTCGCTCTTTACCGCCCCCACTCAAAGCCTGCACAGGGGCAGGCGAAGGGTTGACCTGAGAATGCAGCTGCGCCATTCAGGCTGGGAGGGGGGTGCCGAGTGATGCTGCTACTCCAACGGCCGTGCAATCGAGCAACGGAAGGAGAACCAAGACATGAAGCCTGCTGGTGTGGAGTCCTGTTGTGTCAGGACCATTTTCCATCGAGGCTCTCATCTGTAGGGAGGGAAGGGGACCGGTTTTAATGTGTTAAGAAAGGTTAAGCCTAGTGAGAAGATGCAGGAAGTGAAAGTTGCTGCCACTAACTCAGGGTAGCATGGGCCAGCTGATCCCTTTGTCGTTTGCACTAGGATCCCAGCCTGGTTGTCAGAGCTCCTAGGCATGCACGGCACAGTAACCCTATTAGGTGCTTTTGGGGGGACGGGGAAGGTTTCTACTTTTTTTTTTTAAAGCAGTTAATTTTGCAGAGTGTTTTGTGTTGGTGAGCCCTTCTGTTTGGATCATTTGAAGTGTTCTAAAGACCTGGAGGGTGGGAGATGGGTGTCTGTTGCTAATGGGGTTGGGATTGGAGAATCTGACTTTGGGCTCTGTATGGATTGGAAACAGCAGATCAGACCAGGAGAGAGCCAGTAACATGCAAAGGTATTCCTAGCTGGGTGAGCCAAGTACTCGCTCCTGGTGCCGTGCAGAGGAGATGGCTGCTGAAACTTAAATTGGCAGCCCTTTGATGTTACTAAAAAAAAAATCCCAGGAACCTGACACACCAGACAGCCAGGTACCTTGCTGGAAGGAGGGAAGTACCCGTTGTGCACATCAGTCTGTCTGAAGCCGGGCAGCAGCTGGGGAAGGGCGTAGTACACCTGTCAGTGTGTCAGAGTACCAGGCTCTGGGTTAATTGTGCTGCAAAGGGCTGACATAAAGCTGGATCACACTTGCTGCGTGTTCAGAGCAGTCTCTGAGTTTCCCCTCTGCATATTTTGTTCCCCAAATACTGGGTGTGTGGGCGGGAAGGGGGGTTTATCAGCAAATGAACAGGAACGTAGGATTTACTGTACCAGCTCTGAGCTTCTGTCCATTGCGCAGGCTGTCCAGCCGCTAGCAGTGACTAATACATGATGCTTCAGAGGAAAGCATGACGTATCCCACAACTGGCAAGGTAAATGATGAGGGGGTGGGGAGGTTAGGTAAAGACTCCCTGCCTGACACACCCTGATGCCTGATCCCAGCCTGCATAGCTACAAAGGTTAATGGTCATAAATTACCCATAAGCAGCTCTTAACTTTGAGTGGCTGATGTCTGCAGGCCAGGGGTGTCCCAGGTTGGCTGTGCGCGCTTCCGGCTACCTGGATTTTGTTTGACATGAAGTACTCATTAGTTCTGCGTGACCCCTTGTTCCCATCATGAATTAGGGGGTCTTGGCTAACAACTGTTTACAGCATGGACTACAGCTTCTTGCTGAGTTTTATCAGCCACAGCTGGAGCCAAGACCCACTCCCAGCCAGACCACCGCTGGCCTCAGGCCTGGCTATTTGCGTACGCTGAGTTGTCAATGGATTCGCTTCAACTAGAGCCTCGCCAGCCAAATAGTGCAATGTACGGACAGCCCTTGGCATGGCCTCAAACACAGCAGCCTTTCAGGAAGGATGAGTTCCCTTCGCTGTCAACAAGAGCAGCCACTTTTCACACAGCTGCCTTGGTAACAGACAGAGTCGCTGGTTTATTTAAATGTGGTGGTTTCTCCCCTGATGTCTAAAAACGTTAATAAAACTGTCTGGGAAGCCATGGGGGATTTTGGGGGGGGGGGGGGGGTGTGTTGTATGAACTTTCTTTCCCAAACAAATGGGCGTTTAGACTAAGAACAGGGTTATGCCATAGTTGGCCCTGCATGGTGCCTCAGGGCTACACTTCCCCACACGTCAATTAGCCTCACAGCTGTCGCGATCTGTAATTATGGCTACTTTGCAGTTGGAGAAACTGAGGCACAGTGTTAGATGACTTGTCCAAGGTTAACATGACTAGTCAGTGGCAGAAATGGCAATAAAATCAAGCAGGGGCTCTTCTGACCTCTCAAGTGACTAAAATGAGCATCTCCCCGGAGGGGGTCTCAAACACCGTTGGCCTGCACTTGAGACCAGCGAGACCAATGCTGAAATAAGGGCCAAGAATCAAAATGTCAGAGCCCAACTCTGGCCTGACCTGTCAAACGGGCTTTGGTGGCCAGCCTATGCTACAGCCTCTCTGTCGGGGGAAGCCGTCGGAGTCTGTGATGGTACTGAGGACGAAGAGAGGAACTTTGCCGACCTTCGAATGGCCACTGCAAGTCTGCGCTGTCACAGGAAAAAGTTAATGGGGCTACTCTGGACTCGTTTTCCTGCTTTTTCTCTGTAGGTTCTTTGACATCCTATGGTGAGGAGGGCCGTTTGTCACTTTCTCTCCTCACGCACCCCAGGGTCAGGAGTGCAGGGATCAGGTCCCTCTAGCTGGAGACTAGTGTGAGATGCTCTCTGTTACTGGAATATCAGCTAATGCAGCGCTCTGGGTGCAGAGGCTGTGATAGGGAAGACAGGTGGTTAAAGCATTTTGCCATGAGACATGAGGTCAATTCTTGGTTCAGCTACAGAGCTGAGCTCAGACTGTATGTGTGAGACCCTGGGCAAGTCCATGGGAGTTAGGCCCAGCTCCTCAAAGATATTTAGGCATCTGAGTGCCTCAGTTTCCCCTTGACATTATGAGAATAGTAGCACTGCCCTACCTCACAAGGGGTTGTGAGGATAAACACACTCATACGTGGGAGTTGCTCGGATACTAGAGTGATGGGGTCCATAGAACTAGCTAATATAAGATCCCTTTGGAAACCCAGCTTATTGTAGTCAGCATTAAGGCTACAAAATTCCCATTTCACGACAGCATAGAAATCCCCATTCATTTTTGTGAACAGAAATGTTACACTTGGATCTGTCACTTTAAAAGCAAGGGTGGGGGGATTCCAGAGTTGCTAGTTTTTTGATCAAAGCAAAAGAAAAGAAGTTCCCTTTTGTCTTTATTCCTGCTCTTGCATGAAAGGCAATTCAAACGTGATCCACAGTGGCTGTGACAGCTGCATCCTGTTGCTATGGGAATTAAGTGTGATGCTGGACACAAAAGAGTCTTACTTAAAAGCAGTGAAAGGAGACTAGTAAGTAACATTGGGGAGGCAGAGGGTTTAACACTTTAGCAAACTATAGCTAATGCTAAAATGATACTGAAATTTGGGGGGGGGGGGGAGAAAGTGCATTTTGTAAAGAGCCATTCGCCCACAAAATGCGGGGGTGGGGGGGGAACAGACTCCAGAAATGAGCTTCGCCAACTGTCGTTTTGGTATCTCAGTAAAACTACCCGCATCCTAGGCGGCAGAGCCAGCCACTGAAGCAGTGGTTTAAAGCTGGCAGGCTCTGGTGCTGTTGATTAGCCTGAACTACAGTCACCTTTGTCAGGCAGGAGTGTGAACAATCAGTGCCAGCATCACACAATTGCCAGGGGAACATTTGAGTGGGTTTCAAACCCCTCTGCTAGCCCAAACTGGTGTTTTTGGGGGCGGGTGGCGAGGCTGTGTGTGAATGCATTGGGGATGTCAGGCGGGACAGCTATTGGCAGGCAGGCTCCTGGGGTAGTGAATTGCATCAAGGGCTCGGCTTATTTTCTTCTAACAATCTCTCTTTCTACGTCACCACCTCTTAATTGGACGTCATCGTCTGTTGTGCAAACCCAGCAACCCGCGCCCAGCAAAGGGTGACCCACTTTCTAATTTCTTGCTGACTGACTCTCCGGCTGGTGCAGCTGGCAAAGGCATCCATTTTTAACGCTCTGACTGCGTGTTGTTAGTGCTGCCTTCCGCCCCCCCAGCCGGAGCTCCCTCGCACGCAGGAGTGAGTGGTCCATGGCTGTGAGGCTAGGCTTCAAGGAGATGGATGGCGCACAATTCAATTGTTTGTCTAGGTATGGCATCGACATCTGTAAAGGATGCTCACTGCTTGCAGCCGGGCCTGCTGCCATTTTTGTTTCAGAGGCAGAATTTTACAGTGAGCCAGTACGTGTGTGAGAGTTGTTCTCAGTTACTCACAACAAAAGACTAAGATGTCTGCCTGCCGCAGAGGCTGCAAGGAGGCACAGGTGTGGGGGTTCTCGTGGGCGGCTGAGATGCCAAGTGTCCCATTAGTTGCCCCGCTGGCGAGCTTCCTCAGCTGGGCCCAATGCACTAATGGGGCTGCAGCAGCCTTGAGGGGAATTGTCCCGGCAACACAGCTGGGCCTGGCCCAAAAATGTGACCCACAAACACATTTGCAAAAATTAGGGGGCACAAAGCATGGTGGGTGGATGGCAAATCCTTTGGGGTGATGGGGGGGAGCTCTGCATATCAATGAAAAGCAAATGCAGCCGCTTGATTGTCTCAATCTCAGCCCAGCAGTGTCCGGCCAGGCTGGAGGTGCAGCTCCCTACGCAGACGGGCACCTCGGGCGGGTGACGGCTGGTTGTGTTGAGCGCAGCAAACAGCCGTTTTGCCAGGCTACGAAGGGACACCCACCGCCCCCCCCAACCCCCCCTTGCTGCGCATGTGACAGTTGAGATGTGCGACTGGAGGCCAGGGGCGCTGTTGGCAGGGGGTGTCTCCGCTGTGTTCCATGGACAGAGCCGCACAGCGCCACAGTGCAAAACACACTGCGCTAGCATCAAACGCTGGCACACCAAGGGCACGCAGGCCATTTTCGCAGGGCTTATAGCACTGGTTCTCAACCAGGTGGCTTGCCTCCCATGGGCTGTGCTGTGCGGTGAGCATCAGGAGCTGCTGCTCGCCCCTGACGCAGCCCAAATGGGGACAGGGACCTGGCTGCAGGGAGCCCTGACCTTGCGTCTCGCCCAAACCCTGGCAAACACCTATTGCTTTGTCGGGGGAGCAGGGTGGTTGTTGTTGGTGTCTGGGAAAATTAATCCCACAAACAGGCTGACACGTCCCTACCCAGGTTTCCCAGCGCTGCGTCCAGACAGCAGCATTTCCATAGGCAGGGCGAGGGCCCCCCCCCCCGGCTCTCGTCAGACCCACATGCCACAGGCCCTCTGCACCCCCTCACACACACACACCCCCCATCCTTGCTTTGGCGTCACCTTGCCCACATTAGCCCTTCTCTGCACTTGCTGGTGCTCTCCCGCTGCCCGCTCTGGGGTCATTACCCTGAGTGGCTGGGCAGCTGCCGGGCCAGCACCGGTCCCCATCCCGGGCCAAGGCTCTCAACGCAGCGCCCGAGCCTCCCGCGAGGCCCTGCTACCGACTCACAGCCGCCAGCTACAGTCAGGGACTCGCCTCTAATTGGACTCAACAGCTTGGCTGCAAAAATGTGACCAGCATGAACCAGCTCCTGGCGAGGGGTTGGGGGGAGCATCTGGAGACATCGAACCCGCTAGCGCGAGACGCCAAGCTAAAGCCAGAGGTCAGGGAATAGCAGGCGCTTCAGGCTGAAGTACAAGAGAGCAAAAATATGGAACGAAAGGATGCCCCAACCCTTAAACAACTCCTCTCCGGGGAGCCTCCGCTCCATCAGGGTAGCAGGAAACACTCCCCACAGAGGACAAATCCAGGGATTGTCTGTCTGAGGCGCCAGGCTGACGCCTCAGCCAAGAGTGAAGGCGGGTTTCTATTTATAGGCACATTGCCCAAGCCATTACCAGCTGAAAGAAGGAAGGAGGCCCCCCCCCCCCGGCCAGGAGCACAAGGGCCATGGCTGTGCAGGCAAGGTGGGGATGGGACGGCAGCAGCCAGAGGCAAAGCAGCAGCTGGAGAGGCAAGAGAGGGCAGGCGGGTGCTTGAAATAAAGGGCAGGCAATTGGACCCTCCTGTCTGTAGTTGTGGTGGCAAGTGGCAGCTGGGTATTCTGGTGTGGGGGGGCCATAAAAGCACTTAGGGCCGAGGGGAATGTTAGGCCTGAGCCATTGCATAACCCCAATTATCCCCCCCCCCCCCCCCCGCTTCCGGGGGGGTGCACCTTGGTAGACCCCCCCCCCCCAATCTTCCTTAACACCGGGTTGCACACAGCCCTGCTGTTTGCTTGCTCACATCATGGAGATGGAGCCTGCCCATGCAGAACCAGGGAGCCGAGGTTAGGGACAATGCAATTGGTGCACAAGGAAATGGCTCCTGCGGCAGCATTTTATGATGTCCCCCCTATAATTACCAGATGACCCTCCGCTAGGCTCCACCCAGTACAGTGGGTCCTTCGTCTAGGGGCCTTGCCAATTACTGGCAATCCCTCCTTTGAGGCCTGTTAGCCTACAGGTTAAAGGAACGAATCCAAAACCAAACACTTCCAAATGGCTTTAGCCAGCTGGCACGCTTCCCTCCATTAGGGCCATACTGGGAATCACATGGTGGTTTTGCTGCACCCACTTCTCCCTCCAGGGCTGCGGGGAAAGCAGGTGAGCCACAAGGCCAACCACAATTAATGCATGAAACACCTCGCCCCGTATGAGAGGAAACCTGAAGCAAAATTGACTTCTTGGTGTCTAGACGCAGCTGTTCCAGAGGCCCTGGACTGGGCCCCCAGCGTAGCCATTGCATGTGTTGCCTCCCAACAGACCCTGTACTGTAAACAAATGGGTTTATTTTGGTTATTCAACCCCTCTCATCTACCCACCATGGCATACAGGCCTGCTGGTGGAGGAGGCCACCTTGCCTGGGTAGTTTCTGCTCTGTGGGGTAATGTCCCTTGTGTCACACGAAGCCTCTGGGAAAACAAACAGACTCTGAGGGAGATGTGATTTGGTTTGCAGGCTAAAGGCTGCAGCACCACACAGTGGGAGCAGAGCTGCTCTGGTACTAGGTTCCCTGAGGGTGCTTCCCCCTCACCTCCCCCCCCCCCCCACTTCCCCTACCAGCTCACACTGTATTTATTCACTGAGAATTTTGTTTACTGCCATATGAACATGTAATCAGTCAACAGTCTCTCGCCACCACACTACTGATGCTTCTTGTTTTGCAGCAGCACCAGCAGCCTCAGAAAATCAGCTCCGTCAGGCCTGCGTGTTCTTTTGTTTTCCCCCGTTGTCAGCAACTGCTCATGTTCCCAGCTGCAGAGCGTTCCATTGTTTTAGGATGACACTGCTACAATTTGAAAAAATCCCCAGCCCTGCTACAGTTGCTGTTCTGAAAGGGGATCCCACAATCACAGTGGAGTGAATAGAGGCTTCTAGTATCAGCCCAGTCCAGGCTAGCTGCTGTGTTGGTGATTTGCAAAGCAGCAAGATGCTCAGCTTCATCAATTTACAGCTGTAAGGTTTTCTCTAGTGGGACAAGATAAGTTTATTCTCTTCTGCCCAGTCATAGACTCCCAGGCCAGAGGGACTATTGTGATCATCTAGTCCGACCACCTATATAGCACAGGCCAGAGAATTGCTCCCAAATAATTCCTAGCTCAGATCTTTCAGAAAAACATCCAGTCTTGATTTAAAATTTGTCAGTGATGGAAAATCCATCACACCCTTTGGTAAATTGTTCCGATGGCTAATTACACTCACTGCTGAAAATGTACACCTTATTTCCAGTCTCAATTTGTCTAGCTTCAATGTCCAGCCATTCGCTTGTGTGTACCTGCTCTGCTAGATTGATGAACCAATTATTAAATATTTGCAGTCTACAAGTGCCTATGTGGGGAACAATGAAGCCATCCCTTAACCTTCTCTTTGTTAAGATAACTAAACTGAGCTCTTTGAATCTTGCTTGTTTTCTAATCCTTTAATTATTCTCATGGCTTGTCTTTGAACCCTCTACAATTTATTACCATACCTCTTGAACTGTGGGCACCAGAACTGACTGCAGTTTCCAGCAGTGGTCACACCAGTGACAAGTACAGAAAAGTAAAATAACCTCTCAAGTCCTCCTTGAGAGACCCCTTTATGTATCCCAGGATCACGTTGGCTTTTTTGGACACACTGGGAGCTCATGTTCAGCTGATTTTCCACCACAACAACCAAATCATTTTTCCCAGGATAGAGGGTCCCCCATCTTGAACATAGGGCCTACATTCTTTGGGCCTAGACATTTACCCATATGCAAACACATATTGTTGCTTGTGCTCAGCTTATCAAGCAATCCAGATCACGCTGTATTAATGACCTGTCCTCCTCATTATTTACCACACCCCCCAATTTGTGGGTCATCCACAAACTTTTTCAGTGATCATTTTATGCTTTCTTCCAGGTCATGATAAAAAACGTTAAATAATGGCGGGCCAAGAACAGCTCCCTGTGGAACACCACTAGAAACAGGCCCGCTCAGTGATGATTCCCTTTTCATAGTTACCTTTTAAGTCCCACCCTACCTAGCACTGGGGCATACACAAAGAAGTGCTTCTGTTGATGTCCTTTGGTTCCTTGATTAATTTTGTTCTCAGCATCTTGATTCTGTGTTAAACCAGTGCTCTTATCTTCTCTCTCTTTACCCTCCCCTTTTGTTACTAGTTTAACATCCTCCAGCCAGCCTGTTCCCAAGGAGACTGGAAGGCCTCCACCTCAGTAGAAGGAGAGCCAAACTATACAGACTCCTCTCCCCACAGAAAGTGGGCCAATGTTTCAAAACCCCTGAACCCTTCACCCTCCGCAAGTGCTTTGTAAATGCCAACTATTGGAATAATGCCATTGGAAAAAAAGCTTTTATTTGGGTTGGTAAATAGGCAAGCTGGGATGGGAGAGCACCCAGGACAATGAAGAAAACGCACAGGTTTGGAGATCAATAAGGTTTCTCTAATCTAATGCATCACCCACCCACCCACCCACCAGGTTTTGTGCAAGTATTTTACCACAATGGGGTCAGCTCAGAAAAGGCTGGTGCCCTGATGCGACATGGCCTTTGGGGAAAATAATGTACATTTGCTATGAGAGTTTGAAAGAGAAGAAGAAAACAACTAGTCCCTGCTGTGCACTGTTTGTTTAGGTGGCACAGGGAGAGACGTTCGGATTTGCAGTGGCTCTCTGAAGCCACTAACGAGCAGTCCAGCCGAAGTTAGAGAAAGGCACTTAGTGAGCATTAAGTATATTGATCAAAGCCTCCATAGCTCCCATGTGAAGACAGATAACATATATTGAGTAAAAGCAATCAATCCAGATCCAGAATCAGGAAGTAAAAGGACAGGCACTTCAGGCTTTGTTGCCCTTCCATTTGGGAAGGAAGGATGCTGAAGTCCAGTCCTGGAGCAAACAAAGGGTTGGGGGCAATAATAATGTTCTTGGATTGCTAAAAACAATGTGCCCATGGAGGCAATGTCAACTATAATGTCTCCAGTAATACGTTGCCCTCTAACGGTCAGTGGGCTAAAGCAGTTATAAGCCATAGCACAGCCTACCAGAGCTAACAGCACGTATCTTAGTATGACAGTGGAAGTCTATGTTTCTGGAGTTGAAGGGACTGAGCTAATGGTACTTACGCTCCTTGTAAAGAGCTGAGATCTACAGATGAAAAGCTGTATCAGAGTCAAATATCATTATACCCATCTTCCAGAAGGGGAAGTTGAGGAACATAGAGGGAAAGGCAAATTACTCTCAATCACACAGCTAGTGATTGGCTGAGCTAGGAATAGAAGCCAATTTGCCTGCTTCCCTGTCCACCAGCTTCAAACCACCTCCCAATTCTGTTCCTCCACAGAATCCTTACCAAGACAAATACAGATGTATGGCCCCTCAGCTAGGTCATCGACACACGTCACCAGTGCCCACTCGCTTCAGTGGGTGTTGCTGGTACTTTCCAAACAAGCCCATAAGTAAGGGAACCAGCCAACAGCAACTTGAGAAGGAATGGAGCCTGAGTATAACAATGTGCAAGGACCTCATCTCGTGGTGTGAACAGCTTCAACTCACAAAGAAATCCGTGGGAGCTGATGGTGCTGCCTTACCATGAGATACTGTTTCACAGGATCTTTCTGATGGTCTTGTATAGTGGAAGTACTTGACTGCAACTCAGGATATGGGCTTAATTCCTGTCTCTTCCACTGACCTATTTTTATCACCTCTGTGCCTCAGCTCCGTCTGTAAAATATGATCAATCAATTCTTCCTTTCTCTCATTCGTTATCCAGGTAGTCTGTAATCTCTTACTGTGCATGTACAGGGTCTGGTACAGTCTTGGCTGTGGCCCAGAGGCATTACCATCATAAATAACAGCTGTAGCACGAAGAAGCTTTAGCTGTAATTACTACGTCTGCACCTAACCTATGTATTCTTTAGGGATACAATCATACCTATTTTCAGAGCTGATGATCCCTGAAGGGTAGGGCAGACATAGGAACATAGAAATTGCCAGACTGGATCAGGACAGGGGTTCATCTCATCCCATATCCTGTCTCTGATTCTGGCCAGTGCCAGATGCTACAAAGGGAAGTGCAAGAAACCCTGAAGTGGGCAGATGTGGGATAAGCTGCCTTCCACATTAGGTCTCATCCCAGTCAAGACAATTTCTTTTTTTCCCCCAGAACACAAACTTTACAGAGAAGGAAAATAAATGTTCACGTATTTTAAACATCCTAAAACATGCACATAGGAATATTGAAATTAAAAATGGCAATATCTATTACTGGTAAGGCCAGTTCTATTTCTTCCTCATTCATTCACCTTCATTGCAATAAATCCCGTCAATAGAAGGAAAACAACAAGGATTGCAATAAATTGGGCATAATGCTCGGACTTAATATCAAATTTATTTAGAGGGGAAAAAATGACTTTAACAAGAGGTTGCTGCTGCTAGCTAGAAAGAAGATAAATAAAAGCTTGTTACAAAACCAGATGGCTTCTGGCAAATTACAGAAAAACTGAAGAATTTTACAGTCGATCATATCACTTTTTACATAATTACAAATTAACATACACCCTCATTTTTAAATTTTATTTTGTAATGTTTAACTTTTTTGTTTTTATTTTACAGATTCAACATGAAAAAAATGCAAAGCATTTAAAAATTAACACGAACTGGAAGCAGAGGTAGAGAGTGTTACTATATACACACCCTCAACATTCGATGGATTGCATTAGTGCATTCCATATTAGTACAAAATAAACATGAGGCTAAACTTTAACCATAGGCAAACTGAACTGGACATAGATTTTCTAAGTCAGTGTTTATTATCCATAAAGAATATAGTTAAAATACTTAGGTGTGTGGATGTGATCAATATCTACAGACTCTTTCAAAAATACATACAAAGCTTACAGCTGTATGCAAAGCAGCGAACTACATCTTTTTTTCCCCTCCAGGCAACAGAAGCAGAATATTTTGGGGCATAGTTTCAATGTCAGTGAAGTGCATGTGCAGGGAAAAGGCAATGAGACACTAAAAGGTATATTGACAGGCCTTCTGATTACTCGAGAGCATGACAGGTATAAGACTAAACCAGTTCAGCTTGCCTATCTTTAAAACTTAGCTAGATCACTGGATAAAGAACTAATCCTGGATTGCTGCCCCTTCTGACAAATGAAATAAGAATTATGAGCTCTTGGGGATGATTTATTTCAAAGGTTAACTTAAATTATTTTACGTTTACAAACCTGGCCAGCAGGCAGAATAGTTTCCAGAGTTCTGGTTAACAAGGAATGTTATGCTAGGTTTAAATAGGCAGTACTTTGTTGCCACCTCTGACCAGTCTCCCCTTGCCCTGCCATCCCCAGATATCTGGCTATCCCAGACCAACTCCCACTACGCTCTCCCTAACCCGATGTCTTCACAGCTCTCTGGCATAGTGGACTGGATTTGCGCACTGGGTCAGCAAAAGCTTCAGTGTTTTAGGAACCCAAAGAAGGTGTGACGATTACCAGACTCTGCAAATACTGTGAAAGAAAACACAAATCAGCCCAATCTAAACTGACACCTCTGGTTCTCAACAGCAGTCAGGCTTCAAGAGCTACCTGTAGTGAAAAGCTCAGGCGATGTCTCTGGAATGGGAGCCCTTGCTTTCAGCTGGGATGGCCTATGAGGTCCAGAAATAGCCTCACTAACCTTCAATCAATGGCTACATCCCTCACTCCCTTTGCTCTGGGCTTCTTATTTTCTACTTCCTCTCTCTCTAGTAAGACACCAGTGGACGTGTAATTCTTTATTCAGCATTCTCCAGCCTTGTTAGGGAGGTAATATTGATGCCAATGCTGTGTCTCTGCTTTACCCAAGGGGAAGCCAATCCCTACTGCTCCTGCCCCACCCCTCTGGCAGCACTGCTGCTCTGCATTTTCCTCCAGTGTCACATGTAAGATGAGTCTCCCAGTGTGGGGAGCTGGGGTAGGTTTCAGAAGGGATTAATGAAAGGCTGAGCGATAGTTGAATCTCCCAAGTAAAGAGAGGAAGGTGGAGGGCTCTCAGGTCACTATATGTAGAAGGGGACTGTGGTAAAATTCTGAATTTTAGGCTAAAAAAAAAAGTCATACAGAAACCTTCTTTTCTTCCATGTCCCCTAAATCTCTTCAAAGCCTAAGCTATGCAGACTTTACACTTCAATATTTTGTAACTTCTAACCCCCTTCCTAGATTGGATTAGGGATGGGGAGGGGAAACAATTATACAGTCTGATTGTCTCACTATAACCAAAAAGAAGCAAAGGAGGATTCCATTTAAAGCACTTTATGGCACTGAACACCATAGACAATGATATATTGAGATGATCACTTCATTTGAAAGATGCTGACATCAAATCCCATCCAATCCCTTTGCAGCTGTAGTAAGCGGTCGCTAGAATCAGTCTGATCCCAGAAGTTCCCTAATCTTAACTATATGATATATTTCATGCTGAAATTGCACCCTTCACTATGCTGTTCACTGAAGCTCCTTCTACTGTGTAGTAATAGTTACCATGCCAAGCTTTGTCACAAGTGTAAGGAAGGGAGATCTGACACGCCCATCAATGACAAACTAGCAAAGGGAGCTCATCAAGTGGAGCTCTTTCCAAATTCCTCTTCTCCCCCTAGCAGTATGGAATTAATGCAGTCACTTCTGAACCTGGCTGTCCTGCACAGCAGAAGCACAGCCCATAGTAGGTGTCTCTTGACCATGCCTTAGAAGACCAGTGGGATTTCAGGGTCTCTCTAAGAAATAAAGTAAACTCAACAAACATGAGTTAGATGCTAAGTACGGAAGTGGAACAAACATAACTCGTTAATTAAGGCCAGGAAAGGAAAAAAAATAAAACACCGGTGGCTGCAAAACCTAGGACAAATAACTGACCCACTTAACACTACACTTGGGGATCATGCGCTATCTGGGTAATGCTGGATAATCTGCAGGGATCAGAGCGGGAATCCATCTCCATGGACCAGTTCCAAACCTTTCAAGGAAAACTTGAGCAAAATGGCTAAAAAATAAAAACCTTCAGCTTCCTAAAAATGAAAGAAAAAAAAAAAAAGAGAGAGACTACAGGCTTCAATCTAATATAATCAGCTGGCAATTTATATCCACCACTGACAAAGGGCTTCTGTTCACAATACAAACACAAATAACCTTTTTTAAGTGATTATCTTGGCAAGGGACAGCTGGGACCATGGGCAGTCAGCCGCTTGGTGAAACACAGACTGATCTTAACCAGTGCACTGAGTGCCGTTCTATCTACAATAGGACTAGAGGGGACCAATTCAGCTAAGGTTTCATCCCCTCTGCCCCGGTTGATGTGCCTCTATTTAGTTGTGCTAGGAGAAAAAGCGCACTGGCCTGTTTCCTAAGTTCAAGAAGTGCTGGCTTTGGGGAGAGGAGATGTATCACAAGGTTAGAAGATAGGATTCACACTGGCAAATGCTCCTGCAACCTAAATGGGATCCTTCAAAAATACTAGAGAGCCACATTCTGTTTACAGATTGGTAACCACGCAATACACTGGATTGAGTTCCAAAATTTCATTTTAGCACATTCACTTGCACAAGCAGATGAATATTAGGGCAAAGGTTCTTTAAATTGTCTGCTGTTTTTTCTTATTTCTAAAATATCACACTACAGCCTTAGGGTATGAAGCAATTCCCACTGACGCCAATGGAAAGACACCCATTGATTTCAGATGACATCGAAACAGGCCCTTACACCAAGAGCAATATTTGGCTTTTTACCTTGCCCCAACCACCCCCCCCCCCCCCCCCCCCATTTAAACAAGAAAACGGAAGGCCAGTAATGATCCTGACTACAAACACTGCCTCTCTTTCCAATTTTTTGTCTGGCCTGGAGATACTTTGCCTTGAAGGCAGCTCTCCGGCTGGAATCACTTGTATTTAACCACTCTTCAGGCAGGAGACAGGCTGCTATGAAGCCTTGAACACACCCTAGTATTGTACTATGCAAGGTCTAAATAAAACCACTGGGTTATTAAGCTCATCCTTAAAAAAAAACAAAAGATAAAAATAAAAAAATAAAACAAAATACACTTTTTTTAAACCAGACCTCTTTCAAATAAACAGAAAGATAAATATTTGTGCAAGCCCAGCTTGCAATTAAGAACAAGCACCAAATAATATTTAAAACAAAAACAAAAATATGACCTCAGAAAACATCTTATTTCATTTTGTTTGTTTGCTTTTGAAGCTCTCTGAACAGTTCATACTCAAAAACAAGCAGGCCATTCAGGGTTCCCCCACTGATCGAGACAAACCAATCGAAGCACCCAATGTTGCTATCATTGCTGTTGCAGCTCATTATTAAAAATGCTAGCGCTGAATTCTACTGCATGTAACTAGCTTGTGAAGATAGAAAGCAAATAAGAATCAAAACATAGTGCAAAATTTTTTTAAAAGGAGAATCTGTGGGAAAGAAAATAAACACGACAGCTTCAAACTGCTCAAAGGAAGGGTCTTGTGACATTCAGAAATCTGCTTACGCAAATCTGAGAGGTGTGGAAAGAACAATGAATTTAGAAACAATTCAACTTTATGCATTTCTTTCTCTTAGTCTTCACACATTACCATCATACTTAGCAGCTGTGCCCCAGTGCATTGGTGATGCAAGGTGTTATACAAATGATAATTCTCACAGGGAATTAAGTTGATCCCAATTTTGCAGATGGAGAACTGAGGCAAAGAGAGGCTAGGAGACTTGCAGTCAATCGGTGATAGAACTGGGACCAGGAATCTGGAGCTCCTGACCTGCAATACAATGTTCAGCCCACTAGGACACATTGTCTCCCCAGTAAGTGTTGCGTAAGCACACATTACAGTGCATGCACAAATCCTGGGATCGGTGTTCCTTCACTGTACATCTGCTCACACAATTATTCCTCATCTCAGGTTATAACCCTCTGACATCTCATTTGAGTGCTCTGGAAATTGCTATGATGTTGCCTTTGGTTAGAACTGAGCTATAGGGGCTGATGGAACCTGGAGAAATGGAAGCCCAGTGATCATACAGATGACGATCACCAAGAAATGCCAGGGGAAGAAAATCACAGGCAGTAAGTTAAAAAAAAAGCGAAGTGATCCCCAAATGGAAGGGTCTCACCTGTTTTTATGATGGGTCAGTGAATTTGTAACAAAAAAGTGTTGATCCCAAATGACATCTTGCTGGAGAAACGTAATCTGACAAAGAAAGCCCTGCTCAGAAAGAAGAGGCTGTAGGTCACACAGACACTTTAAAAAGCCATTGTCACTTTAACGCTGTCTGTTCTGGCTCCCTGGGATTACCTCACAAGTACAGCATCCTTTTTTCCTTCTGGATCATGTTTTTAACACACCCAAAGATATTCTGTTTGGTGCTGGAAACTGATTACATTTTAAATCATCTGCCCCACAGAAATCCTTTGCGAGTAACTTCTGATTGTATTTGGCTTTTTTTTTTTTTTTTACACACTGTTGCTGCTGCCTAGTGTTTGGTACCTTTCTGAAATGAAGCATGTAACATACAATGCGCATGGAAGGGGCATGCGGACAAATAAAGCTACACTCTGAGCATTAAGGCTAAGATATTTAATATCTACATGCTCCCTGAAAGTCATCAGGTATCCTTGGGCAGAGCTAAGCTAACCCAGCTTGTCTGTACAGACTGTAAGTATATCCCAGTGGATACTTAGACACATACATATATATATAGTATATCTATATATGCCAGTGTGTATGCACCATTTGCAGAGTCCTGGCCTTTTGCTAAACGCTTGGTTTTAGTTGTATTCCCCAGAAAAGGAGAATTAGGAGGCACTGATCCCTTGGGCCATATTCTCTCATCCGCTGGCAGTAAGAAGAGACTGGGAATGTCTATCCCTACTTTAAACCAAGATTTGCACACTCAGTGGCTGCTGTTTGCCACGTGGTCAGCCTCTGCAGCCAGAATTCATGCAAAACCGAAGGACAGAGCCCTTCCCCATCAGCCCATGTTTTATTTAACACACAGAGTTGGTCGGGTGCAGGGGCCAGGCGTGAGCTGCAAAGTGTGGGAGGGGAGGTTTCCACTGTACAAAGGCTGAGAACGATCGACGTGCAGAGGGAGAGCTGCTCATGCGTTGGCCCCATCAGATGCCTGTACAGCTTCTAACACAGTACAGCGACGAGGGAGGCTCATCCCTGCAGAATTAGGAGTAGACATTCAGCAGAAGATCTCCTCGCCCTCTGGTGGTGCTTCTGATGAATGAGCATCTGGGAAAGGAAAGCCAGCCATGAAGAAACAGTCAGGGAAAGGGTCTCTATGTTAAAACAAACACTGCCTACCACCATCACATTCCCAAGCATGCTACAATCTTTCTGGGTGGCTGACATTTAAAATACATCTTTGAGCGGCTAGACCCACTAGTCCCATGAATGTGCAACTGGTGTGCAGCAAAATTCCTGAGAGTAACACACCATCAGCCTTTCATCCCGGAGGTGTTGGGTGCCAATTTGCCCTGGGTCACAAGTACGACAGGTTTGAAGCTCACCCCGTTAGTCTCCAGCTGATACAAATCCAGGTGAGGAAACTGCTGCATCATTTCACACTGGAAGGTCAGGAGTGAGGTGCATCAGCTCAGAGGGGGAGGGGAGGCAACTGGACTAGCCAGGGGTGGGACAGGTCAGGAGTGAGGTGCACTGACAGAACAGGGAGGAAGGTTTAGGGGAAGGGAGTCGAACAGACGGGTGCGTTGCAAGCCACGTTTTTATGGGCACGGGCACAGGTTTGGAAAGTTTTCCTCAGACCTCGCCCTGACTCTAGGCAGTGTTTCTCAGCACCTCCCCTTGCATAAACATGGACATTGCACAAATTAAGTTGAAATGTACAGGGAGAGGCCAATCTATGAAGCCATCCAAGTTAGGCTGGGAAAAGGGAACAATGGGTGACCCCTTGACATCAGCTGACAGGATGCAGCCAATCAAGCTGGGCATCAGTGTAGCTCCCCTGGCTGCAGAAAAGGTGCTCCCATACGGAAGACCTGGAGCGCAGCACCAATGGCTCATAGAAGAGAGCACGGCGGGTGGGGGGGAGAAAGGGAGGAGGAGGGGAAATCAGAGAACGTCGTCACATTTGTTCACTGCATGGCAGAGACAGCGGCACGGGACAACGGCTCTCCCTCCCACGCACGCAAAATCACCTTCTGCTGGAAACTGTGCTCACAGCCTGCGTTTTTCTGCACCCCTCACTCAGTTATAATCCACCCCTTGGGTTGCCAGGCTCCCGAGAGAGCTGCAGGAAAAGCCAGCTCACTAACCCCTAACACTCTTCTCTGGCCCCGCCTGACACTCACCGGCAGGTTGGGAGCGGTGTCCTTTGCCCTTTTTCTTCTTTTCCTTCTTCTCCTTTGGCTTGGTTAAACCGAAGAGGCGGGTGGGCTGCTGCCCCTCGGCCACCTTGTTAGTCTGGTTCGTTGTGCTAAGCAAGTGGAAAGTGCCTTTCTCTTTGTGTGTCCTTGAGAGACTGTTCCTTTTGGGTGACAGAGACAGTTCTGCATTCGAGTGCCCCTGTTTGGGAAGGGAGGAACTTTGCTGTTTGGAGTCCTCAGATATGGGCAAGGAGGGGACCCTTACCATTTTACCACGGGGGTTTGAAACCTACGGAGGGTAGAACAGAAGCATTTTACTGGCAGAAGCAGGCAAGGATCAAAATCACAGGGAAGGTAATATTACCATGACGACAGCCTGTTGCCCTGCACGCCACCTGTAACCACCGCCCAAAAGTCGTCTTCCTGTCACATGGACATTTTCTCCCAACAAAAGCCAAACATCCAGAGAGGCAGCCCTCTCTGTCCAAGGGGGAAGAGACACGGATTTTAAACCCTTACACTCCTTTCCAGATACAGACGGTGGCATAATCACCCACGGGCAAGTCCTCTTTAAGAACCTAGGAAACCCAGGCTCCTTCCCCCTCCCAGATGCAGGTGGGGGCAGAAGCCCTGGCAAAATCCTCCCTCCTAGGGAAGAGAATGTTATAAGATGTACACAGTGAAGAATGATGACAAGTGGAATCTTCCTAAGTAAAAAAGATAAGGCAAAATATTGTACTGCTTTTCTAATGTGTTCTCCCGCAACACAACTGAACCCAATACACTGAAAGGGAGGATAAAGGTGAGAATTCCTACCCTTAGGTACTCCACCATATGTCCCTATTAATAGCTTTGACATGTCCTGTATGATGCCTGCCTCTAGGAAGTTGCTTCCTTTTGAGGACCCTGGCATCTTATTGGTCTTCAGCAGTATTTTCTCAGGTGTTCCCACAGCACCCCTGGCCAGATAATCTGAGCTTCATGCATGTAAATTAGAGCTGCATGATAAAGCACACAACTTCTCTGCAGAATGTGGCATGTTTATTTGCTCTCAAATAGATCACGGTTTTTAAGGACCTTGTTCATTATTCAGAATTGTCTGAAGAAATGTCAGCCTCTGGGTCGCTCAGAAACTGGGGGAGCAAATGTTCTTCTGATTATTCGCTATTCAGAATTTACTGTTTGAGATAAAAGATAGGTCTATTAAGTCACATGGTGCTGTTTCCAGTCAATGAATGCATGACACCACTTCTGCTTCAGCCCCAAACAAATTACATCTTGTTATGGAATTAATTCTGTGTCTTAATTAAATATCTGCTCCAGGCCTGAAATCAAATTTCTGCACGAACTAAACAAGCCTTCCCCCATCCAGACTCCTAATGACTTAGTTCCCTTCTTGTTGGCTTTGCAGCTGAAGTAACTACAACTTTAAACAGCAAATAAACCCCAGCTCACTAAGAAGTGTCCCTGCATGGTCTGCTCTTAGTAACTTTGTACAGCTATAGCCCTAGCCAGCTCTGTTCCCACTCTCGCTTGCTGTGTTGTGCCTATATGCTAGATCCTGGAGAGCAAGGATCTTGTTTAACTAGCTGTTTGTCAGGTGTCTTGTTTTCCCCAGGAATTGAAATTAGAGGAGGTGTTTGAATTTACAGGGGAAGATTGGAAAATGACTAAATGACTCATTGGGGTGGGGGGGAAGGAAATCACACTTTTGGGTGCTAGTTCACATACATAAATACTAAATAGCAAAGCCTGGCAATGTACTTGAGAGGCTTATATTGAGGGAGCGGTTCAGGACCAAACTTGTCACCCCTGAGCTGTTTCTGTGAGCGCTGCGGGGTGTGGACAGCCCAAGAGTGTGTCCCAGGCTAATGGACTGCCTGCACATCGAACAAATCTGGGCTTGCCTGGATGCTCCTCACAGGTGAACAAAACAGGTGTGAACAGGCCAAAGTGAAATGCAACAGTGGTTCCCCCAACATCCCTGTGTGCGCTCTTCCCTGCCATTCAATATCAGGCCAACAAGGAACAGGTCTCAAAAAGAGCTGGCAAAACACAGATGTGTTCACAGATGAGCCCCACCGGAAAGACAAGAGACACTCAACGCTATGATTTCGCCTGCCCACCGGAACCTGCTAGGGACCTTGATTCCACAACACTCCAAGGAACGTCTTTTGCCAGGTGTCTGACCCTGCAGCCTTCTGACACACAACAGGCAAAACACAGCACCAAACGTCAGGTGCGAAAAGAGTTGCCACTGTTATAAATCAGGGCCCGTGTCTCAGACTCATAGCTTCTAGATTTCCAGATCTTACATCTAGTCTAACTTCCTGCATCACATGTGCCATGGAACCTCCCCAGGCAGTTCCAGTCCTGAGCCTATAACTTGTGACTGAACTAGAGGATCTCTTTTAGGAAGACAGACATCTTGGCACCTCAGCCACATGCCTTGTCTGAGAACTCAACTGGGAGCAGAGTGATTACCTGACTGAGGTCAGGCTCCATCTGCACTGGGGGTAATCGCTCCAGGTCTCTCTTGATTTGCTCCTTCTCCCTCTCCAGCTGTTTCTGTGCTGCGCGCAGGTGCTCCAGATCCTGCTGGTAGGCTGCTTTCCTCCGCCGCAGCTCTTCCCTCTCCTTCTCCAGATCATGGTGTCCCTTCTGGGCCTGCTCCTCTCGCTGGGCCAGCCGCACCTCCCGCTCCGTCAGCTCCTTCTCCCGTGCCTCCCACTCCTTCTCTCTCCTCCGCTTCTCCTCCTGGTGCTGAGCCTGCTGCTTCTGCAGGTTGGCCAGCTCCTGACGCTGCTTCTCCAGGCTCCGTTGCTTTTCCTGCTCGATCAAGGAGTTTGGCCGGGAGGAGCTCCGCGTCAGCGCCCTCTCACTGAGAACCAGCTTCTGATCCTCAATATAGGTGTCCTGCTGCAACACTACAGCCTGAGAGGAGAGGCAGGAATAAAGTCAGCGCAGTGCCTCCCTTCATCGAATGCACAGACATGCAGTAGCTCTAACATCATGAAGCAGCTCGCAATTGCAGTACAGGGGATTATTAATTAATCATTGTTAACCCTTCCCTGAGTCCAGAACCTAGTCATGTTGGTGTATTTGCCCTGATGAATTAGAGGGTCCAGTACGGCTGGTAGATCTGAGGTATTTACTTGTAAGACACAAACTAGGCCTGACCTGCAGAGCACTCACAATCCCTGCAGGCCTGGGCAGCAAGAGACCAGGAGATGGTACTCCCACATGGCAGTCCAGAGCCACTAGGATGCTGGACTGGACCCTTTAGTGGGATTGCTAGTCTCACTCTGGACTGGCAATATAAAGGGAAGGGAGGGGGTAGGGAAGAAACGCTGACCTCAACACAGTCAACACTCGCTGAAGGGAGTTGCTGTTTGGGAGCGACGCACATCAAAGCAAGATACTATGTTTAAGACTGACCTACCTGCAAAGAACTGAGCAGGTTGTGGAGGTGGGTAATGCTTTGGAGAACCTGCTGCAAGGAAACAAAAGCACAAGAATGTGGCTGTTATACCTCACCTTTCTGTCTGGGCACAGACAAAGCCCTTTTCTTTTCTATTATGATGAGCAATGAGGCTTACAAAGCCATGCCGTATATTTAAAGCCACACAGACATCTTTCTACTTGCCCTGACCCTTCCCATGCTCTCTTCCCTGTAATTATTTATCCCAAACATACACACTGGTCACAGGTATCTACTTATCCATCCATTTATCTTTGGCACCTCAGAGACATGTAAGATAATCTCACCCTGGCTTCCCGCAGCAATCGGTGCAGCGGTCAGTCACTGAACGAACCTGACCATGGCATCTTGTGCGCACATACCCCCAGACAAGGTGCGTGCATGGAATCACAGGGTTGTTTATGTCTCACAGGAATGTACAGGTTGTTTCTTTAAACAATTTCCTGCTGTACCAATAGGTTGAAGAACAAATGATGCTCAGAAAATGACTGCTGGGAGGGGAGGGAAGGGAATTGGCCATGAACTAACCATGTTTTCAAATTTGCAGGGAAACAAGTGTAAGGATCAAAATCATAAAAAGGCCCTGAATATATACCTGTAATGTGTGTAGACACCACTGGTGACACATGCAAACTCCTGCATTCATGGTGCAGGGAGACTAGTCTACAAAATAAGGGGCATACAAATGCTGCATGTGTATTATTGGAGGCCCTTTGAAAATACAGTCCTTAAAGGCAAGCACTCCAATATCATATACTGGTACAGGGCCAACAGAATGCCTGATGCTTTGGGTGACTTCCCATATCTCAAAATATTGGCTAAGTGCTTCATTGAATCCTGCTGAACATACTGTAATTACACTTTTAGTATAAAAATTCAACTGACAAAAACTGCAGTATTTCCAGTACTTGTGTAATAAATGTTATTAAGGGAACCTTTGCTCACTGTGATACTTAGCTGCCATTAAAGTTAATTGGGAGTTACGGATGCATATCAAAGAGAGAATAGAAATCTAATTGCTCCAACTCACTGCACCTGCACCATACTATTACACTCATTCTATCAGCAGATGCATGGTAAATACAGTCATGTGCTTTCTAATTGTAATTAAACCTTGATGTCTATAATCAACCTGTATCCTACGGCTGGCAATTAGATGCCAGTCAGCAAATCCTTAGTCTGAGCATTCAAGGCTAAGCACGCACGTAACACAGTAGGTTTAGTTCTCAATTTACTGTATCTAAGAGCCTTGTTACACTTTAGCCTCACCTATTGAAACAAATATACTTGGTACCTAAACTGAAGGAAAAAAGATCTATGCACCTAAGCCAGGGAGACTGTTCTTACCTCATTGTTTCTTTTCAACACGAACATCAAATTAGCAGTTCCACCCTGTAAAAAAATTACACAGATTTAACAAAAAGGCAAATGAGAAATCACAGTAAGTGTCTTTCGAAGTAGAATTAATGGTAGACATGCTCTCCCGTTTTCCTTTTCGGAAGGGCAGAACTCATGTAGTTTGTTATGTAAGTAAAAAATCATAAAATCATATGTTAATTTTGTAGTGATACGATAAATTCATTCACAGCGAGAATGGGTGTGAGGTCGTGTTTGACATTGGCTTTTCAATAACGATGCACAATTAGACATGTTTTACTTGATTTGCAGACAGATGGAAGATAACCAGTGCCACAGAAGAGTCCATTACCCAGTAAAATTGGTTTAAAGAGGGAATCTTAGAGCAAAATTGGTTTTGAGCATGTGCCCCCATTTTTTTTCCAGTGGGGTGAGTTTTAACTTGCTATAATATGTTCAGAAATCTATTATTTTTCAAATTAAAACAAAAAAGTTATCATTCAAGCATTAAAAATGTCAAAGGCCCATGGATGATATCTGACACAAACACAACAACAGTACCTTCTTTAAAATGCTGTCTGATTCTGTTCTCCGAAGATCCTGAGTATCATCACCTTCATCTTTCTCTCCACCTAAAAGAAACACCTCAGGTTGGTACTGGTCATTTACATTTTCAAACCCCAGATAAAATCCTCAGTCATTAGCAACCATAGAATGGGAAAAGAGGACTTTAAAAGTGGGTGCATGCAGCTGAGCCACATTAGTCACCTATGTATGTTTGTTTCCTATTTATATCAATAAATGTCAGCCCTTGCTGACAGGGAGTGGAGAGGTTAGGGACAGCTCTGGTTTCAAATGATATGCTGAAAATTTAACAAGATGATTTCTGGACCATCTGTTAGAAATCTCTCAATTCCCATATGCTGTTTCCATTTCACTAGCATATTTGCTCTGGTCTCCAAGACAAGTTGTTTTAGAATACGTAGGGTGAGTGACAATGGTATCACATCAGGTTCTATTACATCAAGCTATGTTTCAATGCTACTCATTCAAACTGGACTTGGAGTACTTAGACACTTGTATGTGTCCCCAAACAGGTCAATCATTTCATGCTAGCAGCTCACCCACTGCCTCAAACATTAAAACCTTGGAATTTTGATCAGGACACTCTATTAATCCACTGGGATTGTTCATTTCCAGATGGACAGCTCAGAAGTGTGCTCCCAACTGAGACATACCACAAGAAAAGACCCACCTGAGCCCATGGTACCCCCCTAGCATTTTTCTTCCCTTGATTTCAAAGTGCTTTACCTACATAGCATAAGCATCCATGATGCTTTACCTACATGGCATAAGCATCCTGATTTGAACAGCCTAGAGCACACTATATGCAGCCAGGAGTACCCCTTTCCAGGGGTCTGGCTTTACTGGTAACTCAGACGAACAATAACCAATTCTAACTGCAGCCGACGCCCTCTATCCAGGCAGCCTCGCGTTCCTTTGCAGGGTCCTAGAACCTGCTACCCTCTTCCATGTAGATGGGTAAAGGATCGTTTACTATCATTTTACAGATAGGGAAAGGAGGTTATCGGAGTTGCCCAAGGTCACACAGGGAGTGGGTGGTAAAGTCGGGAACAGAACTCAGGTTTCCTGACACCGAGTCCTGCACCTCGTTCAGTCGGCCCTGCATCCTCCTTCCAAAGCCTCCTCAAGATCTCTCACTAACTCACGTGAACATACAGAAGCTCGGGTAAAGTAAAGGGTGGGCTATGCAGTGAGCAGTCTTACAAGCCCAGCCTGAGGCTGTCCAAATTACTGCTGCAGTGAAAAGAAATTGCAACCTAAACAAAAGCCCCTCAGGTTCCCTGAGTCCGTGCATTTTTCATTCCTAGGACAGGACTTGCTGGGAACTTTGCGGCCTTCCACTGGCTAAGAAAATCCTACATATTTCACACAGCAGATTGTTTGGATCTTAAGCTTACCCTGTGGTGCAGAAACAGCAAGGCTGGAAAGGGGTTTGGGGATCCTGGTGCTGAGACAGTGACGCTAGCACAGCACAGCTTACTGCAGTCGGGGCAGGGGAAGGGGAGGAGAGTAGGAGAGCATGCATGGTGCCGAGTTCTGGGGGCTATGGAAATCTCTGGAGTCCGCTGTAGACAAACAGGGCATTGGGAGGCAGTGAACTGTACTGCCAAACTAAATACTCATTCAGCCAGCTGTAGGAGACTAAATTCACTGCAGGGTTGACATGATGGATTGCGTTTGGTGCACGTGTGCGTCGAGAGCGCAGGGAGGGATGAGGGCAGGTGCTGTCAGACCCCAGCTAGGACCTCCGTTTGCTCTCAGGCTGGGAGGTGGTAGCCCAGTAGAGATGAGGGAAGAGAGCTGCAGATACAGAAGCACTGAGGCAGAAGTGAAAGAAACAAATACACAAGTAAGGCAAATGTGTACTTTGTGTGTAAAGAAAGGGGAAAGCACAAGACTGGAAGTCGGGAGAGCTGGCATCTATTCCCTGCTCAGCCACAGATTTTCAGTAACCTGGAACAAGTCATTCCACCATTATAGGCCTCACCTTCCCCATTTGTCAAATGGGTACAGCGATACCAACCTCAGAGGGGTTGGGAAGCTAAATTCATTTAGATATATAAGCACTTTTAATTCCTTGGCAGCAAGGTGCCAATCAGGCATGAGATATTATTAATGAATACGCACATGCATGCACAATGCACAGAAATACTTACACTTCGATGCATTCATCTGATGACTGTCAAATCCTCCGAAAGTTTCTGCTCTTCTAGGAAGGGAGATGGGGCCAACTCCCCCTTCTTGCTCAGAGGTGGGCAGGAGGTCAGCAGCCCCAAGTGCGCTCCCTAGACTTCTACTGATCAAGCTTTGCAAATATTCAACTGAAAGGATAAAAAAAAACACAGGAAAAAAAGGTCTGTTAAAGAACATCCGCAGTATTTACTGAGTAGCATGGGTTTTGTTTTTTTTCCTGGCTTAGAGATATCATCAGGTCAGTAACTTTACACATTTGTTTGTACGAAGATTTCATGGGTTTATAGGAAGACGATGATGCAATAAGAAAGGTGCAGGTGCTCCACCTGCAAAAATGTAATGGTAAGTCAGGCTGTAACTCAAACACACTGAGTCTTACACGTGCTTCCCATCTCCCCACCCCCGCTTGGCAAATGTGCTTGTTGTATTCTTGCACAAAGGCAGGATTTATAACTTCAGTCTGCTGTGTAATTTATTAAGGGAAAGAGGGCTACAACCACTTGTGGATTTTCCAAAAGACTCAAGTTCCTCTTGTAGATACCAGACCTATAAACTCTTGCTGTGGTATGGAAATCCATTTAGCCCAGCTGTCACATTGCATTATATGGCAGAATGGGAGTGTAATCAAAGATGGCACGGCCCATGTTTCAAACAAAGGATCAGATCGTGGTGTTGCACAGAACAGTGCCTGGTGGGCAAAGGGACTGATGTTCATTTTTGCACTACTCTGCCCCAGCTCAAACCCTATACAGGGCTGGGTCTCCCTGTGCTGGGTTGGCAGCCTGATGACTTCCATGTACCTCTATTCCATGTACCTCAGTCGTCATCATCCTTTCTTTCCTGTGTTTGTGTGTCTTGTCTGTCTGTCTCACATGCTTTACTCTTTGAGGATGGGAATGTGTCTTTATGTATGTTCGATAGCATTATTACGGGGTTTTTCATTATTGGAGAAAGAAGGGTCATTCTCCTGAAAGGGGCATCTGAACACTGACGGATTCACCACAACACTGCTCGTTTGCACACTGTAATTAATGGGACTGATAGGTTGGTTTACCCTCATTTATTGCACTTTTCATAATGGTCTCTCCTTTGTGTGCCTCCTCTGTATTGGATCTGAACAGCACTCTGGAGACCGAACCATCCTCCTGCATGATACAGTCAGTCATATCCCGGAAAATCTTCTCCTTTTCCTCCAGCAGCGCTAGGATCTGCTGATCTTTCTGCTGAAGCTGTTCTGTAGGTGAACAGAGGAACACAAATTTAAAACAGAAACAATGGAAACTGAATAATTCCTGTGTCATTGGCCCCATCATGTGGTAAATCAAAGAACAGCAGCAATTGTGTGCCACTTCCAATATGAATAGCTACATATAGGCTTTGCAGTGTTATAGTAGCTGTACTGGTTCCAGAATACTAGATTGCACACAGACTCTATAGTAGGCTTGGCAGACTTTGATAATTATCCATCAAAATTAAAAAAAAAATAAAAAAATCAAAGTTTACATTTAAGCATTTTTTCAATTCTCATCAATTTAAATTTTCACAGTTGCAGGAAATTGTGGGGGAGGGTCAGACAATTATTTAATGACAGTAGATGATGAGATTCAAAAAGTTAAAGCTTTGTAACTATTAAAACACAAATTGTATATTTTGACATGTGATGCTGGCAAAGTAAATACCTTGAAATCAATCTAAGTTCTCAGGTAGCACTTTTCTTACTTCACCTATCTGCAGATTTAGATTATTACTGATGGACATTTTTTGTTTGGTTTGTGCGCATACAACGAAATCGACATTTACCAACAAAAATCTAATCCCCCCAAGCCTAGCTATATGCTCTCGCAAGGAGCAGTCCCCAGGAAGTCAAACTTCATTTCTCCAATTGAGGTTGGGGGACATGAAAGTAGTGCAGATCAATGTGGTGTCACTCTCACAGATGCATTTGATATACATTGGGGGGGTCATAACCTCATTTCAGACCATCAAGGTTTAAGACAAAGTGTGATTATAGTTACTCTAAGCAGCAAATACCAGAGTCCATCACTAGTTAAAACTAACAAATTCCCAACTGTTTTGGACTAATGCCCATAAAGAATGCATTCCTAGTACACAGGCAGCACAGTGCTCCTTAGTTTTCAGTACGAATTCATACACACAGTGCTGCAGACACTGCCGGATAACAGACCTAGAGAATCCTTGCACTTCCCAGGTGATTGTATTCACTTGGCCTTTGACCTTTTTTACATTTCTGAGGCTACATGAGAGTGCAAACACAGGTCCTACTCTTTGCGGTACCAAGGCGCTATGCTTTGCACGCTCTTCTTTGCCTCACTTCTCCTCCTAGGCAGGACTAGCTCGGCAGCCCTGCTACAGCACTTGCATTAATCCAGAACTGGGCTCCCTTGTGCTCTGTCCTGCTTGTTGCTTTTTTACACTGCATTGAAACGCACACCACTGTACTGGTGCTGCAATGACAGCCAGCAAACCAAATCTCTGCAGCTACATTTGTCATCTCAGAATAAAGTCAGCCTGTCCCAGGATCAAGGCTCCTGCTTCAAAACCACATTGCCTGGGGGCAGTATTTATCTGTTAGCAGGAAACAGCTGTCCTTTGACAATGCTCACCTGTCAATGGCACCTTGGCTTTTACAGTGCAATAAAATAAGGGTGCTAGGCATGCTTGCAAAGCCAGGAGGCAGCAGAGAGAATAATACTGAATAGGTGTCTCTCCTCCCTCTTTACTGCACTCCCCACAACCTAAACAGCCTGCATGTTAGGGGCCATCTCTTCAGTGAAGAGGGCTCGTTGAAGTACCAATGAATGTAGCTCCAAGCACTGTCTGGTGGGGATTACCACAGCAGCAATCTCAGCTGCCTGTTAATCTAAGGGGTGAGAGATTGGGACCTGAACCCTAATCCTCTCCCAAATATCTTGCCACTCCTAGACCATGCTGGCCCAGACCACAAAATTCATTTTCTTCAACACTGAAAGCCACTAGCACCTGAAAAGAACCAGAACTATTGACTAACAGAGGCAAAAGAGAAGTATCAACTCTCTGCCGGTCTCTCACATGCACTGCACCAGAGTTATAAGACAGCCTTTTCTGGAGGCATCAGTAGAGGCAATTACCCCATGGAAAGTCATCTTGCTGCATTAAAGGAGGTGTTGTTGTTTCACGTCAGCGGCAATTCTGTTTCAGTTCAATGAGGAGGGGAGAACTCATTTTGTCAAATTTAAGCCCAAGTGAAAACTAGGGGGTTCTAGATTTGGATCAGAATTTGAAACTTTGGAGAGACTTTGATCCTGGTACCTGGCATCCTTACAAGCCACGACAGACTGACTTTCAAACAAGGATTTTAATTGTTTGTACAGCACAGGCTTCTATCTTCCTTGAAAACTGATGGTTAAAATCAGGTATGAAAAGATTTCACAAAACTTAGCATTAGGTTTGCAAAATTTCGCCCAACTCTTCTCCAAGTCTCAGCAGCCTTACCTTTTAATTCTCTGGCTTTGGTATCCAACACTTTCTTTTCCAGTTCTGATTCACTTGGGATTCCTTCATCTTCATCCTTGTCCCTGCATGAGAGATACGCCTCAATTACTACCACAATGAAGCATCTGAGAAGCATCTAAACCACACAAAGAGTGCGTGAACTTACATGGTGTTAATTGTGTCCTGAATTATTTGTATCCAGCTATTACGTTCCTCCTTGGAGCTGGCATGGACTTCTACCATCTCTGGATCTTTCACTACTGTGGTAATCAGGAATAAACCCTTCTCCTCATGGGCCACTTCTCGTACAATCAGTTTCTTCAGAGAGATCACAGTGGATCTCTGGTCCTTCAGATGAGAGGAGATTGGTGAGAGGGGAGACAAAAAGCACCAGAGTTTTAGGCTGGCAATAAGTACTCAAAAGCTTCTAATACCTGCAGTTATAACTCCTTCCTTGCTTATGAGCACCGTTAGCAACTACAGGCTAAAAAGAAGTGCTAGCCTCACTTAACATGTATATTCTGAAAATAATTTCACTGCGCCCAGAATGCTGATTTCACCTTCCTCTGTCAACTAAGGAAGAACTGCCCTCAGCTGTCCCTGAATACAATTCTGGTTTTTCAGACTCTCCAAAATCTCACACTACCTGCAGTAGCTCTCTGGTCTCACATCCTGCTGTCTACGCTCTCTATTTCTGGACTCTTCATCCCCACATCACTGCTCTCCACTCTGGGTGTGGCTTGCTGGCCCCCGTTTCACTGGCATTGCCCCTCCCTCTCCCAGAACTCTTGAATCGCATCTTCTCTTCACATCTCACCAAAATCCTTCCTGGTCTCTGTAGCTTAAAGCCGACTCCCACTAGGAAGGTTTTTGTGAGACTGTGCATCAAAGATTCCACATAAGGATTCTTCCCTCCTGTGGCATGCATATTCCAGTGGGCTCATCTGTGGTCTTTAAAGAAAGAATCTCACTTTTTGGGAGGGGGAAGGTGTGCTTCAGCAGAAGTTTGCCATCATGACCCTTATGTGCACCACAGACAGCTGAAGAACTAGGAAAGGCCCTATGCTGACAGCAGGGGTTTTAGAAGCATGGCTCAGTGAATGGGAAGAACAAGAAGAGCAAATAAAGTATCCTCTCTGAAGCATGCATGAAAGATGCATCCCCGCCAGACCAGTGGCTATTCACTGGTTTGGAGACTGGCATTTTTTTCATCAGGTCAGCATGTCTCATTGCTTGTCTCTTTCATCTAGCACTTTCTCCAAAAGCTCCTGTTTTCGTTTACATGAGCTGGTCAATGACAAATATATTCCTATAGCATACTGCTTTGTGAGCTTCTCAAAATGACTTTATTGCAGTAGTAGGTTTTTGTTCCTGTGCTCTTTACTTTTTAAATTGATTCATTAGGTCTGCTCTTTCTGCCGGGATTCATTTTTACACAGTTCATGTTTTCCTCTCCTAAGTGAGCAGAATTTGCACAGACCGGTGAAAAATAAATGTATCCAGTGACAGGCTTATTTTCAGAGACAATTACCAAATGTTCCAAATCACTGTAGAAATCACTGAGTTGGGGGAGTAGAAATCAAGTCATGTTTTCAATAGAAAATAATAGAGTTTGCTAAGGAAACAAAATTATTATATGCAAAGTGAACTGTCCAATAAAAACGAAGGAATGTAGCAGGCAGTGACATGCTTTCATTGCTAAATTCATACCAAGGATCCTACATATAAAAGAAAGGAAGAGAAAACACCAAAGACTTACCAATGAAGCAAAGACATACTTCTGGTCCTTCTCCTGAAGGAATATTAGCATGTCTGAGAGGAGGACAGCCTGGACCTCTACAACAGAGAAAAACACCGGGGTTTAACCATCAAATATGTATCTATGTCAATCACTTGTCCTAACTCCTATCAAAAACTTTTATTTAGCAATGCTGTGCATTCTAGAGCTTCTGGAGGGCATGAGAGTGATAATCAGGCTACCCTAAGAAAGTGGGTTAGTCTACTCTGTGGTTTGGTTTTTTGTTTCCTAGTTAGTAGGAGCTGTAAGCATTGCAGAGGCAACATGCTCAGCTTCTAGAAAAAGAATGGCCTATGTATCTCCATAGCGACTCCTCCGGGCAATGTAAAATCACCACTGAAAAAATTTAGAGGGAATTATATCTAGTCTATCTTTGCTGGAATGTTCTTTTCCAAACCACAAACCCTCTGAGAGTCATGGCAGATTAGGGAAGTAGAAGCAAGGGGGATGCTCACTGAACATTGCACTATTCATTCACACAATCAATATTTTTATCCTGAAGCAAAATATCTGGTTTTATTGCTCTTCCATCGTGAGTGGTGCAAATTATCTTGTAACAACACTTGTCAGCGGCAATTTCTTCCCCAGGCATTTTAACTTCAGCAGCTGATGCTGAATCTGCTCACAGATGTATTTGGCTCTCTCTGAATTCATAGGGAGCCAAATGGGTGCGCCTCAGAGGCCAGAATCTGACTCAAGTAGGAGAAAGAAAGAAGTTCAAAGAGAGGATGAATAGAACATTCTTAATCAGAGCAAGGACATTTCCCCAAAATACACATGCTACCTTCCAAGTCGCCTTATGATATATCACAAGATTACACACTAAGTATTGAGTGCGATGCCCCACCCAAGCCCCACAGCACAAAGAGTTTCCGTGTAACATACTATGAGACCTTGCGACATACAGATGAGGTAAACTCCAAAGTTAACTCATCCCCTGTGTAATTCCTTCCATTCATTTTGGAAGAACAAGATCCTTTTCAGATCAAATACGCACCAAACTTTTGCCAAAGCCTCAGACCAAATCCAAACCTCTTTTGAGGTGTGTAAAAGTTCAGATGAGATGTGTTTTACTTCGGATTGTTTTTGTTTCCAACTGCACTTTCTGCTTTTTGGTGCAGAGGAGGAAAGACAGAAATACTTCAAGGAAAGCTATTCCGGTGTTACTCCCGGCCCCAGTTCCAAATCCCAGAAGTTAGGATAACAGCTTCGAAACTTTTGGATGCTTTCCCATCTGGAACATCTGACTCATCTCTACCAGATCTAGCTATAGGCTCTGGTAATGGGAGCCATTATTTCTGTAGGAAATGCATAATATAACCTATACTAATGGAGAGATCTCATAACCCATGTGCCTCATAGGGAGATATCTCTTTAAGAGATCTATTTGGGGGGGGGGGGGCGTTGGTTAGAAATGAGTTGTGTCTGGGTCATTGTTGCTAGGCACAGGCACAATTAGCTCTCCACACTCAGAAGTTTCTGGAATTGGGTGTGCTAGTTTGGATATACTCAATAGCTCCCTGTTGCTGGACTCAGACTACATGAGGGCAAGAAGTCATGGCAGCTGCTTTGGCCAAAGGCCATGTGCACTGCGTGGGTTGGGAGAAGCAGACTGTGAGGAGGCTGACCCTGCGTAATCCTTACTGAAAATCCTCATCAACTAAATTCAAGGTCTCCAGGGGCTTTTCTATAGGAGTTGGGTTTTTTTTAAAGCACTGGAGAAGAGCAATGAAGTAAACTCTAGCCCACTCAAAGATTACAATAGCAAGAGAAAGAACTTGCCTCACCACCCTCTGTAGTCAGATACGTTCCTAAGAACACAGAAACAATCTGTAAACTTTCCCTCTCCGAACACTCAGGACAGATCATATCACATTTGGAATCCGATAAACTACCCTCATTGCACAGAATATGCAGGAATCCACAGGTTAAAAACCCTTCTGCTTCTACCTCTGCAATCAAGATGTTCTTTGGAGACATCACATGGTAACTTTCCATGCGTCGTATCTGTTTCGTGCACACCAAAGACAGATGGCCAAACTCCATTGAAGCCCCAAGTACCAAGATTATATGCCTGATATTGGTGGAGGGGGAAAACAAGCCCAACCTTTCTGAAGGGCATGGAGTACAGCTCTAGCTGCTCTTGGCAAGCATCTAATTGTGGATGAGAGAATGGGTAACATGATTCCTATCTCAAAGTTCACTCGAAAGATTTCAGGCCCTGGTTCAGCAAAGCATTTAAGCCCAAACCTTTGATGACTTGGGGGCTGAATACCTTTAAAAAAAAAAAATTATTTACCTTGGTGAATGAAAATCAGTTCAAGAGATGGAGCAACCAGTGTTTATAATGTGCATGTAATAGAGAATATAGCAGTTGCAGGGACTTCAGGGAAACAGAAAAAGCAGTAATGGTCCAAGAAATTTCAGAGTAAAATAATTCTGGGCAACCAATGTAGGGATTTACTTAAGTGTAACAGATAATGCAATATTGGGTCTGCTCAGCAGCTATGAGGAACTTTAGAGTAATAGAAATGTAGTGCTGCCCCAGGCAGCAAAACTGGGAACCGCAATGGTTGCATTTCATATTCAGCGTGCGTGTTTCCTAGAGTCAATGGATGTGTATAAAACCATAGTGTACGGAGATGAATTACTGTGCTGCTACCAGTGCATCGTGCTGATCCACATGGCCAAGAGATTCAAATGGCTATCACATTCCTCAGTTAATGTGCTACCGTGCCATCCCACTGTAAGCCCTCAGCGAACAACTGCGCATCACTGTTCACACGAGCAACGGCACTATGCGCCCCGCTTCTCTCATTTTTAATTTACTCTTGGTGGCCAATTTTCTACTGGTCTGGATTCCAGGCCTCCTGAGGAGGTGTCCGCTGGAAGAGTGGGGTTGGTTCTGTCATGAGCTCTTCCATGATTGCTGAGGAGCCAATAAAGCCTGAGTGAGGATTCCCTTCCTGGGGTGGGGCTCGCTATTGCACCCATCACTTAGATTACTGGGCAAAGCTCAGAAGGTAAATAAACAAGCAGCATCAATGGTGAGCAGTAACAGAAATAACAGAAGTATTTGTGGCAGTAATCGAGGGTATTACCGGGAACACAGGGAACAATTTTCATAATTTTACTTGGACAGCACCTTTCTAGAAACAGAAAAATAAATGAAACAATATAAATGGGCCAGCAATTTAAGAAAAAACCCAATGTAAAAGGCAGATAACACCAAGCCAAAGTAAAGGGAATGAGGTTGCAGGTCTCAAGATGGATGAGCTTTGCCATCATCCGGAGACAGAGAGGGTACATCCTTTGGGTGCATGATCTGTAGGATTTTCTCACCTTTCAGTCTCCCAGCTGCGTTTTTCAGTGAGACGGGGCCATCTCGGATGAGTTTCCTACGTCTCAAGTCCTCCCTGGCAAACATCTGGCCGCTCTTCATCCTCATGATGGACTTGCTGTCCGTTCGGGTGTAGATCTCACTAAGACGTGTTTTTTTTTCATAGTTGCTGACTTTGCTATTGACCGCAGCAATCACATCCTTCACCAGATTTAGTGACTGTGTCAAGTCTTGATGTTCCACTTCATTTTCTTAAGAAGTGAGAGAGAGATTTCAATTTCAGTTCACCCTTATTGTGAGTATAGTGCACCTAACTTCTTATTTCTCCTCTTTCCATTACCAATGAATCATGAAACACTATAGTACACTGATACACTACTTTTAAATATCTTCTTAAGCCAGGTTTCATTTAGAAGAAATGAAAAGTTTGTCACAAGACTTAAATATACACCTATACAGTAATGTGGAACCATAGGAAATATACTCTGCATAAGCTATAGCAAACTAGGACAATGTAAACAAGGACCACATTTTCAGCCTCTGCAGGTGCATGGCTACCTGACTGCATGTACAAAAATGGGTATGCATCCATTTTGCCTGTGCACAAAGACATTTATATAAGCAAGTCAGGTGCAGCCATTTTTAAACACCAGACGCTGTCAAGAACAATCAATAAAGTTGCAATGAAAGTTTTAAGGGTCTGAATTAATGGTCCACCTTGGTAGCAGCAAAATTTCCATCTTTTTGGCTCTTGGTGAAGTGACATAAATGTGAAATAAATTGTTTCACATTGTAAGACTCCAGAGATTTTCACTCACAGTTCTATAAACCACGCCACTGGGATAGACGACTATGTAAGAGGAGCGAACGGCCAAGAGAACATAAATTCATTTCATAAAAAACAAAGTATTTGAAAACTTTTGAAAGGTATGAATTACAGAACATTAATGATTATAAAGACACAGTCGTCAATCTCTGCCATTCCTTGGCTAATCTAAAATGTCAGCTGTTGTATTCTTATGTTTCTCCCTCCGCTGCTAAACTGGAATAAAAAAGCATTACATATACACCACTCTCCAGAGGATTTTGTGGGTGAAATCATACACACACCTCTGAAGCTTACCATATCTTAATTGGGGTGGCACAGATAAACCACACCTCATCCTCACCTAATAAAGGGCTTCCACAGAGATTAAACAGAGTGCACCAGCAGAAAGCAGGCTAGATTAAAGTGTAAACTGACCCTTTTCACTCTCTAAGTGACAGACTGAGAGAAACCAGGAACATAGCAAGAATGTGCTGGCTATTCCCACGTTTCTGCCACCCTAATCCCTGATCCCCTCTGGTATTAAGATTTTGTGGCTGCTCCTGATGGGTTGATCGTGCAGGAACAGTAAGGTGCTTACGTGACACAGAGAAGTTTGTTAGAGAGTTGATTGAGGACCTATCACCTGTAACCACTTGATCACAAATCACCCATGAAGAGTCATATTCCAGGCCAATTCCTGTCCACTGAATACAGAATTTAAAAGTATGGTAATATAGGATTCCTGGGATGTAGGAGAGATTCAAAGGGAGAGTGTGAATCCTCTTGGGGATCTGAGAATCTTATTCTTCCTTATTTTGGAATCCCTGTCCCAACGCCCAGTATCACAACCAATTTCTAAAGTGGACAAGACATGAGACTTTGGAGTCTATGAATATTGCTCCATAATTATCTAGGATTGCTGTAGCGATGACTAAGCCAAGACGCTTCACTTCTACAGGGGCTGCGTGCTGTATCTTTGCAGCACTCTCGGGCCTGCCTGGCCTGAGGATTGAAACAGTGAAAGAAGATATGAAACCCAGGTCTCTAATTAGGGCAGTGCTGGACACTAAACACTGGGCTGGCTGGTTCTGAGTTGAACAGTTTTACTGGGAAAAGTCCTGGAGAGAGATACAGAGAAAACAAATGTGCTTAGGGAAAAGAAACAAACACTACCTTTGGTATATTGCAATATTCTTTGTAATATCACGGGATACTTTGTGATCCTTTGAGTTACTAGTAAGATGCACTCAGGAATACCTAGGCGCCTCACCACTGTGCTGCTCATTTTTTTCTAAAAAGAAAAGACATGAATTAAAATGCTGCCAATGGAGCAAGATGGGCCAACGTGAAGTGTGCACATGCTGCTGGGGTCAGCAACGTGGAAGGAACGTCACCAGTTCCTACCTTAATGAATGCCTGAAACCGCTTCTCTTTCGACTGCAAGTCTTTGAAATAATTTACAGCTTCGTTGTGGTGCCCACAGAATTTGCCGTACGTTTTCTTCATTCGTTCGCCATTCTCACCAGAAAACTGCAAGACATGAACATGAAGGGATAGGCCCCACTGAGTTCTTGGGATCACCCACCAACAGCCACTGAAAGGGACGCTACACCGCCAGTTCAAATTTAGCCTGAAGTGTAGCTTTCCAAAAAACTAACTCTATGGAATTTTAAGAATTGAGATTAGGCACTATACAAACACAGAGGGAGAGACTCTACCACAAAGAGCTTGCACTCCAAAGAGACAAAGAGGACAAGGGAGTGGGGGGAAAGAGCCAGAGAGGTGTGAAGCGACTTGCCCAGAGTAACACAGCAGAACCAGGAAATAGAATCCAGGTCTCCTGCTTCCCGGTTTAGTGCCCTACTCACTAGATCAGACTATTACATAACCAGCCCTGATGCTTTTCTGTCCAGGCATCATAAACAAAACAAACAGATATCTGCACTTACATCAAATCTTTCATCTGAAAATTTCAAAGTACTTTACAAAGATGGACAGTTATTATCATCTCTGTTGCACAGCTAGGTAAGCCGCAGCATAAAGAGGTGACGTGACTCACCTTAGGCCACCAATAAGACAGTGCAAGAGAGGTAATTGCAACTCAGTAGTTCCTAGACTGCAGTCTTATGCTCAGAGTATGCAGGTGTGTCCCACCACTCACCTGATTCATCAGGATGTCTCCTATCCTCTTGATAACAAAGTTCTTTTCACTTTTGTCCATCAGGGACTCTTTCTTCCTCTCCAGAATCCGCTGGAAGAACTGGTTGTGGATATTCAGCAAGTCATCCAGGCAAGGAAATACTTTTTCCACCATTTGCTGTTCAAACTGCAGCTCCTGCATCATCCCCCGGCTGTATACATCACTCATGATCTTCAGAGTACGGACGTGATGCATCTCCGTCTGCATCAGCTCTGTGTGGGATAAGGACAGGGCCAATACAGAAAGCACATGTGTCATTACTACTATCCTCTAGGACAGAGCACTGTATCAACCCAGAGTACTTGGCATTGCTAAGCCAAGAAAAGGCTCTCAATAAAGCATGCTACTTAGAAGGGCTCACAGAAGCTAACAATGTAATGAAGTGTTATGGGGGTGTGAGTCCCCATTCTGATGTGTGTGTTACTTGCTCTATTATTAATGGGATTTATACATTAACACTGAGGGGAAAACATAGCCTGTAACACATTAAATGCAGCCCACTGGGCTCCCCAATACCATTTTCATTCTTTTCTTCCCTCTTAATCGTTACTGATTAGATTATCAATGTGGAAATATTTTTTCTTTTCAAAGTGCATTGAAGGGCATAGCTAGGGGGCAATGGGAAGTCCTCCCCACACTCTATTTACATGAGCAAGTGATCTTATTACTGCTAGAATCTGAACACTGCAGAAGGACAGATAACACCAAAGCACTATGCTGCTCCTCTCAATATAGTTCTTTTGCTATGCAGTACAAGAGGAGATGAAGCTAATAGCAAGTAATTTACTACTCTGAACTCATGGGTAACTGTACATAAAGGTAATCAGCAGACAAAACAGGAGATGCAGTTTGTTTGGATGGTTTAAGGTAAGTGAAATCCAGAATTCCAAAGCTTACTAAGATGGCATTGGAGGTCTTCTTTTCCAGTAAACACCAAGAGTGAAATTCTGGCCCCAGTGAAATCAATGGCAAACTCCCATTGACTTAAAGTTTCTAAATTAGTCACAAACTAGAAGATAAGAACAAGCCATCCAAACCTGGAGGTTTCTGCAAACAAAATCGGATCACCTCTCTTCAGCAATAAACATCTCACCGTATATGACATCTTGCCGTTTGACAACATCCTTCTTTTGCTGCCGCAAAAACTTGCTGTCTACTACTTGACTCCAAGATTCTGCCTCCAGTTGCTTGGAGTCCATCTCAAAGTCCCCCATAAGCTGTCCTTCATTCATGTCTGCACCTGCAGATAACCAGCATAAAGAGATGTTTGGTCCCATGTGAAAATGCCACTGGCTATTCTACATATATAGGCTTTGTTCTGAATGCCACAAACATCATTTCCACTCTCTTTTACTGACATTGAAACGATTATATGGAATTTTACTGGGTAAGTACCAGACAATGCAAAGTACTTTTATAGTTTACTTGCTAATTATACTAAACAAGTCCACAATTACCATGTATACTGAACTCAGGTTTACAAGATAAGCAAGAACCAGTTATCTACCATGTAAATGGATGGTAATTAATATGCAATTTGCCGTTCTTTGTTTATTTCAGTGAATTAACAGAACTGTTAAGGAGAGCTTTGTGAAATCTGTATTTTCAAGCTGAGAAAGCTATAATTGATATGCCTGGAAAGGTTACTTACCTTGTAACTGTTGTTCTTCGAGATGTGTTGCTCACGTCCATTCCCAATTTAGGTGTGTGTGTGTGTGTGTGTGTGTGCGCGTGCGTGCGCGCACCACATGCACTGGTGCCGGAAAACTTTTTCCCCTAGTGGTACCCGTACAAGCTAGCTCTAGTGCCCCCTGCAGCGGTGTGCACATGCACCTACATATATGCGCCACCGGCTCCGCCCTTCAGTTTTCTTGCTGGAACTCTGACTGAGAGAAAGGAGGGCAGGTGTGGAATGGATATGAGCAACACATCTCAAAGAACAACAGTTACAAGGTAAGTAACCATTCTGTTTTCTTCGAGTGCTTGCTCATGTCCAGCAGTGTCTCCGGAGGCGGGAAGGAGTTCATGGACGTGACATTTGAAGCACCGCTCTACTGAAGCCAGCATCGTCCTGAGCTTGTTGCCTCAAGGCATAGTGAGACACGAAGGTATGTACCAGTGACCAGGTAGCTGCCCTGCAGATGTCCAGTATGGGGACATGCACTTGGAAGGCCGCAGATGACACCTGCGTTCGTGTCGAGTGGGCTGTCAAGGATACTGTAGGTGCAACTCCAGACTGCTCATAACAGGCTGTAGGCCGTGATCCACTTTGAAATAAGCTGTGAGGAAATCAGTAGACCCTTCATCCACTCGGCAACTGCCATGAAGAGCTGTGTAGAATGACAGAAGGGCTTAGTTCTGTCGATGTAAAACACCAGGACCCTTCTCATACCGAGAGAATGCAGACGCCTCTCTTCACTGGAACTGTGACGTTTGGGGCAAAAGACAGGTAGGAAAATCTCCTAATTCAGGTGAAAATGGGAGACTACCTTAGGCAAAAAAGCCAGGTGCAGGCATAGTTGGACCTTGTCCTTATAAAACACCATGTAGGGAGGGTGGTTCTGATGTTAATATCCTGATCTCCGATACTCACTTGGTGGACGTGATAGTGACCAGGAAGGCAACCTTCTAGGACAGGTACGTGAGGGAGCATGAGGCCATGGGTTTGAAAGGTGGCCCTGTGAGCTTGGATAGGACCAAGTTCAAATCCCACAGAGGAGGAGCATCTCTTATTGGCGGGAAAAGCCCTTCCAGTTCCTTAAGGAACCTAGTCGTCATTTCATGTGAAAAGACTGTTCTACCTTCCACCAAAGGATGGAAAGCAGATTTGGCCGCCACATGGACCTTGATTGACAAGAAGGCCAATCCCTCTTGTTTCAGATGGAGCAGATATTCCAAGATAGTCGGGATCGACGCCTCTGTTGGGGCACGCCTCGTTCAGTCGCCCAGCAGGTGAAGTGCTTCCACTTGGCCCTATAGGCTGATCTGGTTGATGGCTTCCTGCTTTCCAGGAGCACATGCTGAACTTGGGCTGAGCAGGCTCGGTCTTCACGGCTCAGCCATGGAGCATCCATGCCATCAGATGGAGGGAGGCTAGTTCCAGGTGGAGCAGGAGATCTTGATCTTGGGACAGAAAGTCCGGGTGCAGTGGCAGGGTCCAATGCCTAGGTCCTGCCAGTTCTACAAGCATCCCAAACCAATGTTGTCGGGGCCACGCTAGTGCTACAAGGATGACCCGTGCCTTGTCTTTCTTCACTTTCAGGAGGACTTTGTGGATCAAAGATAGTGGCGGGAAGGCGTACAGGAGGTTCCCCGACCAGGAAAGGAGAAAGGGAGTCGGTGATGGAGCCCGCACTGAGGCCCTGATGAGAACAGAAGCGATGGCACTTCCCGTCACTGGGCCTTGGTCAGTTTAACAACCCCTTCATTGACTGAGAGGGCCACTTTAATAGGAGCTGCCAAGGCGAATATTCCAAATAGCTCATCGACCGGCTCATCCAGCTCCTCTATTTTGAGTCCCAAGTTGGAGGCGATCCTTTTCAATAAGTCCTGATGCACCTTAAAATCATCCATCGGCACCCACAGATGAAGGTCCCACGACCACCTCGTCCAGTGATGACGAGGAAGATGCTGGTATCTGAGCTGAAGGAGGTGCAGTGCAATGGCATGTGTAACGCCTTGTTGAGGCACCGGCAGCGGCATGAGGAGCCTGAACGATGGGTATGACAAGACCGGCTCTTGTCCTTGGGCTTCCTGTATGGGCTAGGCGAGAAGGTCATGATGCCGGGGAAAAGTGAGTCCAGCGTTGCTCCATGGCTCCGTAACGGTGCTCTGCTCGGTGCCGGTTCTCCAGAGAACGATGGCAGAAGTTCAATCTGGCAGTATTCTGACCCGGAGAGAGTGGCCTCAACTCAGGGGACCGCCTGTGCACCGGTGAATGGTGACTCGGTGATGGGGACTGTCAAGCAGATCTGTGTCTCGATAGGCTGTCCCTAGGCGCTGGTGCTGAATCTCGGTGCGGCACCCTGCAGTCCTTCGGCATTTGTGGTACCAACAGTGCCAGGAGGTCCTTCATTGCTTGGAAGGCCCCTGGAGTCGATGGCACCATTAGGCAATGAGGGCCTCTACCACTACCCGGAGTCGGTGGAGGGCCCAGTGCCAGGGTCAACATTCGCAGAGGCGAGGCAGGGAGGGTTGGCGGCCAGACACAGGTCTCGCCAGGTCCTCCTTAGCCTTCTCCACAGGAGAGCATCCTTGTTCCGCGCAGATCTTCTTCAACCTCTTCTTTGGAACCAGAGAGGGAGATGGGTGCTGAGCAGAGGAAGAGGGCGCCGGAAGGGCACTACACGCCGAGGCCATCATGTTCGGTGCCGAGTCCAACCTGCTGGGCTCTGAAACCAGTCAGAGCCGATTCCATCAGAATGGCCCTGAGACAGATATCCCAGTCTTTCTTAGTCCGCGGGCAAAAAACCTTTACAGATCTTACACCTCTTGCAGACGTGAGAGCTTCTCCCAGACACTTTAGATAACTTTGATGAGGGTCGCTCCTCGGCATAGGCTTCTTACACCAAGTGCAGGGTTTAAACCCCGGGGAACGGGTCATGCCCCAACCCTGGGATATTAATAACTAACGAACTAGAGCTAACTGTAACCAAACAAGTAACTGTATAGACTAAAACAATGAATAAACCACTAGGTTTAACGAAGAAAACTAGAGAAGGCAAGAGACATTCCAGCATCATCACTGGTGGCAAGAAGGAACTGAGAAGGAGGGGGAGCTGGTGGCGCCTATATGCTGGCGCATATGCACATCGCTGCAGGGGACACTAGAGCAGGCTTATACGGGTACCACTAGGGGAAAAAGTTTTCTGGCACCAGGGCATTGGCGCACACACACCTCTAAATTGGGAATGGACTTGAGCAAGCACTTGAAGAAGAACTGAAGATTATTAAAGCAGCAGCAGCACATTTTAGAAAGAAATCGTCCATGTGTTGTCTGGATGCAACATATAAGAATCCCTGGCAATTAGGAAATTTCTCCAATCACTGTGTCTTCTGTTCAGTTCCTAATGAATTAAAACCATTTTGTACTTTTCAGTTCAGTGTCGCCTATGATATAAAATGTTTAAGGACTAGTTATATCCTAGAGCACTTCTTGCTTAAAAAATAACTTCATTTTTTGATCTGATGTACACTGGATTCATGAATTTAACTGAAAAAAAATAAAATATAATTGGAACCTGTAATATGAAAAAAGTAAAATGTATAGGCTTTGTAGATGTATGAATGGATCAGAAGAACATACAAAGAATGAAAGATGGGGAGGAAGGGTGTACCTCTGATCTATAAACACAGCCCACATAACTCAAATGTAAACAAAACCCTTCGTATATTTTTCCCCACTCAAAATACGCTAAAATGCTTTAGCCTATAAAGAAATTACTATATGGGGCCTTGCTTTTTAAAATCATCTTTCTTTATACTTTCTCTAATATAAATGTAAATAAACTTCAGTTTTCCAGCAAAGAAAAAAATCTGATGTCAAAACACTTTTAAAGGATTTAGTATTTCTAGAAATCAATGTTGAGACTACCCATGTGCTGGGGATGCTTCTGTGTTTGTATGAACATCACTCGATCTCTTACCCTCATCAGTTAGTGACTCCATGGATTCATTCACTCGGCTGATTTTGTGTAAAGAGTCTGTTGACTGTGACAGGAATTTCCAAGTATGTATGGTACTTTCATCATTGCCAACTCTGCAGAAAACAAAAGAAATGCAGAACCCTATTCAGGACTCCAAAACTCAAACCAACCCCTTCCTCAAGTACACAAAACAAGGATAATTTTAAATAAAACTGAAAGCTGCACTCAATGTTGCCTGATTATACACAGGTATATGTATTGTATGAGTGTATTTATATATATTTATACATTGTGCTAATAACTACAAATTAGGGCTCAGCAAACTATAGTATATAAAATTCTAACTGAACTAGTCCTTTTCCTAAAACCTGAAGTGCATCTTTGAGTTTTGAAAGAGTTTGGTAAACCTCTTTCCATTTTTGTATTGCCACTCCACCTCATTTCAAGGTATTGTTATTTCCATCTCAGCAAATGCTGAGGAATACTGGAAATCTTTCAAGAGGGTCTGTATGTGCCAAGTTCTAGCTGAATGCAAGCTGACATTTGAATAAGCAGTTAAACTTGTGGATGTTTTTCCAAAATGAACTTTTTGATAATTTTCCCCTTCACAGCTCTGCAAACACACATCTAACAGGATTTTCTAAAACCACTGATGTTAGGGAAAATGGAAGAGAGAATTAATGATCCCAGAAACTTTTTGTATGCAGCAGCACTGCATGTGTAATTTCTACATAAATACCGAACACATGACAATGTGTGATGTTACAGAGTTTTTACTGGCTTGAGTTCTGAATGGTTACTTTACATGCAAACTGTTGAAAATTTAAATTCACAACACAGGAAATTAGAAGTTATAGTTCCCACAGCAACTGCATCTTGACCCCTTTCCTCATACAGTATGTAGTATCTGTATTTCTGTATATGTAGTGATATTTTATACATGAATATATATGACACAGATACATAAATGTTTTCCTAATGAAATGTGGGGGAATAATGTAGGCAGCTTTCACAATGCATACTGTACGTGTACACACACACACACACACACTCTTACCCTGCAATGTTCTGTATTGAGACACTTTTTGAAAGTGCTGTGTTCTGCTGCGATCTCCTGTTATTGAAGATTGAGGTTACAGTGTTTTCATCAGGGGCAAGTATTGCAGACCGAGGGCGCTCCTTAGGTTGTGAAGCTAGAAGAAAAATGTCAGATAAGAAACCCCATCCAGACGCCTTGCTAAACACATTATCATGACTCATCCAAGTGAAGTTCTTCCAATTCACTTCCTCTTTGCTTAGAAATAACCAGGGGCAGATCTTCAGCTGGTATCAACTGTCTTAGCTCCATTGAAATCTAGCCTCATTCTCTGTATATACTGGCTTGTTAACACAGGGGGCCCATTCCTCAGGACAAAACTGCCATTCATGGAATCGTAGAAGATTAGGGTTGGAAGGCACCTCAGGAGATCATCTAGTCCATTCACTTTGGTAGTTCTGCCTGAGTAAGACTTCAGGAGTAGGCCCCAGGTAAGTCTGGAGCCTACACCCAACAGCAACATAATTTATATTTGTTTGACCTATCTGGGCAGTTCCAAACTCTTAAAACACAATATTCTTAAGTGTAAATAACTTCTACTGCAATATAGGAAAAACAAACAAGGTAAATTATCAGTCATTATCTTCTGAGAGACTGTTCAATTGTTCACTTGTGTTCCTGTGCAGGGAAGTGATGCCTGGAACACCAGACTGAACACTCTGCTTTCCTAATGGGGGAAGGAAAGACCTTTGACTCCTCACTGTACTGCTTGCTGGAAGCGAGCGTTGGGTGGAATACACAAGCCCAGAAACACTCACATGCGAAGCTGAGCAGAAATATATCATCAAATGACTGAAACTGTCACTTACAGCAACTCATCTTGGTTCTCTAACAGTTCAGGGCATGGATTTCCTTTGAACTCCTCCCAACCTTGATTTGCCCTGACCCCACTTAGGACTGAGTTTCTGACTATCCGTCAGTTCTCACAATGCAGCGAAAACACCCCCATCTCTCCCCCGTTATGCAGAAGGACTTGGTCATCTCTGCACACCATCACTAGCCCCTGCATCTCACGCGCTCCCCCCCCGGTCAGCCTCTCTGTTTCCCACAGTGGTGCTGCTGGTCAGTCAGACAGGAACCACAATGACAGCTCACTGAAATGGCCCAGTTTGGAATGATCTCTTCCGTTTTAACTTCCCCGTTGAACAAAACACTCAGTTCAATGCTGTTTTAAACATACTCCCAGTTTATGAATAACCCAGGTAAGACCTATGATGCCTTCTGTCTAGCTGAGAACTCACCTACCCCAGGAGAATTCTCAGCTGGCCAGCTACAGCCAAATTCCAGTTCCATTGCATTGTGTAAACAACAGAAAGGGGCTGGATCACTAAAAATTATTGTCTCCCCAACTCTGAAAATGTGGCCTCCTTCTTCCAGAGCCTTGTATCTTCATAAGGTTACATGGGTACCACAGAACTGTGCCAGTCATTTGTACATGAGCAATGCCTCTAAAATCCCAAAGGTTGCTTACTACACAGGATATCATCACTTTATTCCCGTCTCCGGAAAAGTTTCGCTTTCATTATATTGAAATGGATAACAGTTGAACATGAGGGTTAAAGATTATACTGAATACAAGAAAAATAGTAACTTTTAGGAAGCTACATCAGAAAAGAGGGAAGGAAAGGCTGCTTACGCTTGTTTCTCATAATTACTGTGGGTAATGAAGAGGTATCATGTGCCTGAGGCGTCCCTTTTTGTACCTGAAATAAAAAGAGAGAGGTTGAATTTCTCCCGCTCCAACGTAAATAAAGGGCTGTGTATATCCACAGACACCTTTTTATTTTAGTTACACATCACCACCATTCTGCAGTCACTCAGGACAACTTAGATCCCAGATACAGTGCCCTGGTTATTTATAAGCAGTTTTATATTCAGCATGGTGATATAGTCAGAGCCATCCAAAGGTATGTAATCAAATATGGAGAAACATTTGCAGTAAGAAGCAAAATAGGGAGACAATGGCCCTGATATTGCTAGATTGCTAAAGTGTATTACAATCAAAAGGAGCACGAAGGGAATACTATACATAATTGTAATGATGAGTTGTTAAATGTACTAGCGTGCTCAGCACTGTGCTGTACACAAAGTGAACACCACCCTTGCCTCAAAGAGTTTCTGATTTAAAGGTAGGAGGGAAAGACTTGAATAAGAAGAGTGTGGTGGCTGGGTGAACCAGAATGGGAAAGGTGCTCCTTGCATATGGGACTACCATGAATTCCAAACCGAGGTGCTCATCTATATTTACAGTCAAGAACTGCATTAACAGACTATTAAGGTTGCAAAGTCTAGCATTCAAAAGTTAAGAAATGCCAAAATTCAGGTTGCCCGTGTAACCGTAATTTGGCTCCCTGGTGCACATGCATTATGTGGTGGTCTAATTACATGATCAGATGCTGTTCTTTCTGTAGGATCCATGCCTCATTCAGTGCACAGGATGGACACTGCTCAGAGACTGGGGAGCTATTCAATATTGCATTGCAAACTCCTCCCAATCTCCCTGTTCACTGTGCCCACCGCGCCCAGGCCCAGCCCCTCTTCCTGCTATATTCCAGATAGGCCTCTTCTCTGCCACTGCCACGGGAGTGTATCTTCCTGCTTGCAGTTCCTGCGCCCACAGCAGCCCCTAGTACCAGGAGGAGCAATAGCAGGGGAAGCCCTGGGCTGTAGCAGGCTGGATTGCATGCATGCTCACTTTGGTCACACAGGGGTGCACAGGACAAGGAGTGCTCCATTAATGAGCAGCGATTCAATATTTTGTTTGATCTTCATTGTTCAGTGTGCGGCCCCCTGCTGTATTTACTGCACACTATTCACACCCTACGCTGTATACAGAAGTATTAATTTCCTGCTAGCCTTTTCAACGGTGCTCATTGCTGTAGCACCTACATGTTTCACAAATGTTAACTGATCTTCACACACCCCACGAGGTAAGGTAGTATTACTACTCCCAGTAGATTAGTTGAGGGAAAACATGGGTAAACTCTTCTGATTTAGGGAATATGGAGTTTAGGGGTAGATTAGTTTACCCACTTCTTCTTTACTCTTTTACTGATGGGGAACTGAGGCACAGAATCAGTATCAAAAGTGTCCATTAATTTTGGGTGTCCGATTTGAGATGCCCATAGCCTGATTCTTCAGAGAACACAGCATTTTATAGCACTTTATCCTTTCAGAACAGAGCTCCCACTGACTTCAGTTGTACTTCTGCACATCAGACTCCAGGGTCCCAAGCTGGGCACCAAGAAAAGGAAGGACACAATGGCCACATTAGAAAAGTTTGGTTTAAATGACTTGTCCAGAATCACAAAGGAACTCTGTGGTAGTGGCAGGAATAGAATTCAATTCTCCAGGGTGGCATTTGAATGTCTAAACAACAAGACCACCCTTCCTCTTTCTGCAATCCTCAGATTCACTACACACTTTTCAACTTCTACCACAAATGAGGCAGGAGTCCGACACACAGCAGCCATGCTAACTGTACAAGTGTGATTCACTCCCTGTGTATCATCCATCCTCTGCACTGAATGAGGCAGGGAACCTGTGGAAATAGAGTATGTGATCATGTAAAGACTGTATCATAATGTATATGCACAAGGGGCCAAATTAAGTTTGCAGAGGCAAACCTTAATTCTGGCATTTCCTAACTTTTGAGTGCTTGACTTTTCAACCATAATGTGCTTATAAGGTAGGCTTTTTTGTATGTAATTTCCTAGGTGTGTTTATTTTTTAAAAATCAAACCAGAAAAACAAATTGCATCATGTAAAACCATACTGACTCCCATATAGATCATCAGCAGTGCTGGAATCTTTAGATCCACAACACAGATCACTGCCACTTGGGCTCACACGATAACCCACAGCAGTAATAGGTTGGCATCCTTTATATGGACCAGTCACTGGAGGGAGATAATCAACCCCTTCCCCCTACCCTGTGCTCGGCTCCAAGTCCCAGTCCTTGTTTCTCCCTTTTTCGCCTTCACTTGTCCCTGTCTCCCCTTGGTTCTAGATAGAGAGAACTGCATTTTATAAAACTTAGAATATTTTTCCCTATTCACATCAGACAAGGACAGTGGAATTAATCTACAATTTGGGTGAGTATCGTAAATTTCAGGAGAGTTTAGGAAAATTATATACCATAACAGGGGATTCTGAAGTTCTGTCCAGCAGATTGGAAATTCCTGCACATGTTGCAAAATATGTCTGCATGCTAAAACACGTAAAAATAAGCTTTATGTTCAGCAGAGGACATGAAACGTCTCACCTTCATTTTGACTTTTGCACAGGATGCCAGACTCTCCTTACAACCTTTGTGAACAATTGAATTGCAGTCTGTTAAGTGGGAAAACACACACAAAAACAAGGTCAGAAGTTTGCTTTTTGATTTCCTCTTACACTTTTATCTGAGACCTTGGGCAATTAGGGATTTTCACTTCCACCCTACATAGTGCCCAGTGGGCTGCCTTCCATGATAATTAGGGTATATATGATTGATTATTAACAAGATTCCCCACTGATTTCAATTGACTGGGCGTTCTGCTTATAAATCAATGGCATACTATGTCCCAAATTACACAAAAAAAATGCTTGTTATTCTTTAGATGAAAAATAAGGGGGCTAACAGGAGCCATTGAACAACTCATGATTGAAGATTTATGACTTCACAGGCAGGCAGAAGTAGGGGTTGATTATAACAGCAAAAGATTCTCTTTAAACACAAATATCTTCTTAATTAGGCCAAGAATAATGGGAAATCGGATGCAGGAAAGGGACAGGGAAAACATGTTGAACAAGTGTGGAAAAGGATCACTTCTTTATATTTCTATCTTCCATCACTGTGCAGAGACTGCCAAAGAAGGTAAAAGGAATGTGAAGCAAGATGCTGGGTTTGCTATTTGGATTCTTGTCCACCTAGTCTGAACTCATTACAGTACATTTCATATAGGCCACTGATATCCTGTTCCAAGGGTAATAACTTTCAACTTACTACCTAATACCAACCTGGCTTGCACATGACCCAGTAACCTGGAGGTGAAAAAGCTCCACATCCCAGATCTAATGCCCTGAACCAGGCAACCAGTCACTCAATGCATCAACTTTTATCTTAATCATCCTGGAGATGAGCTGTCCATTAAGGCTGGGTTCTACAAAGAGGGCTCAGGGAGTTACACGCCCATCATCACACACTGATTTATGATGGGATTTTGGTTACTAACTCCTTGAAAATCCACAGCCTAAATACATTCAGATGAAATTCAATACCATTAGTTCCAGCAAACATACCTGGTCATTTTTGCTTATTCAGGAAAATCAATTTTAAATATTTAGTTCGCAAAATATTTTAAAAGGTTCTAATAAAGCAGAAATAGCAAAACCCCTGAATGAACAAACAAAAATCCTCAAATCATCATTAAATTCACAGATGTGTGTCTGCTAAATGAAAGGATGTGCATGAATGCGCTCGACAGCGGTAATGGGTGTTAGGTCTATGTTCTTTTGTTGACTTCCCACAATTTCCTGTGCATACGAAAGAGAAAGACAAAAACCTGCAGTGTTTTGTGAAAAACATTAGCACTATCGTTGCTCAGATCAAGGAAAAAACGGCAATGGACCCAGAGAACACGTTCTCCTGCCTGTCTCAGAAACCCCCTCCTTCCTGTTTGATACAACACCCCTTCTTGCTCATGGTTGTAGTAACATCTCCTGTCATCCTCACAGCCACAGGAGGACGGGCCAAGAATCCCTAATCTTGCTGCTCCGTGATGCTCTTGAATTCAGTGAGGTGATGCCATTGGGGGAGTTGAGACATTCCATACTTTCCCTGCCCTGACCCAGGTTGAAAGCATTGCCATCACAGCAATCCCACTAGGCTATCAGGGCATGCAAAGTCAGAACTTGTCTGAGGCTTCCTATATACACACTCTAGCTAGGAGGGTGGAAAGTTTCTTACAAGGCTAGTGCCACTTATGTTTCGTACATTGTCCAGTGAAAAATGCTTTTACAACGTGTTGCAATCACCCAAGTGGCGAGCATAAGTCTCCTTAACTGACAAAACAGGGGAGACCCAAGTAAGTGAAAAGATAGTAATATTAGAGACTAATTATTTGAATTAAAAAGTGCTAATAGCCCCTCCCCACTTTAGGTAATCCCTTTGGCACCTCCAACCCTGTACAAACCTTACAAACGGAGCTCCTGGATATTACAAAGCAATTAACAAAAACCGTTTATGAGAGGGAAGAATTGCTAAATCTTAATTTCTTACAATTTCTGGAGGTGGATAGGATTGGATTCGCTTAAGTCAAACATGCCCATCCAATTCTGGTTCTGGGCCAGCTCTGATGGAACTAAAATCTCTCAAAAACGTATAATAATGTGATTTCCCCACCATGCATGATAGCAGAAGTCTCTCAAGAATTATCAGATGATTCCATAAGATTTCTGCTATCTTGGAACTCAAATCTGGTCAGAACAGCTTGTGAGATTTCAGTGCCCTCAAATTCAAACTCAAGCCCTGATCTGACCTTGAACCTGTATTTCAAACCCTAGCCTGAACAAAATCTAAACCCAAATGTCACTTCTTCAGCTGATCTCTACAATAAAAACCCAAGCACTTACAAGATAGGAGGTGGGAGCTGGCCAGGTAGCAGATATTTATTCACTTTAACTGGTGCAAAAGTCACTGGATGCTTTATATGGAAATTCTGAACCAGTAACATTTTTTCCAAAAACAGTTCAAGTTTGACCCATGCAGGGGATGCCTCAACTCCTCCTTATTCCCCCAATTACAAAACCATTACTAATAATTACAAAAAGAAACGTTTCTGCTATGCCCAGGCTGGCACATTAAAAAAAGAAACGAAAGAAAAACGTTCCAGAATTACTCAAAAATTGACCATTCAATACATCTATAATGTCTCCAAGTTTTTTAAAAACTTTAAGTCTTTCAGCATTAAATAGATTGAAGTAGTCAGCTGGAAAAACAATCTGAATAGTTCACAGGTACGTTGACTTACAATGGGCCAAAGTGCTGCAGATTTTTTTTTAAAAAAGTCTACTCTTTTAAGAACTACCACATTAAATATTGGCCATTAGTGTAGAAAACTAGTGGAGTCTGAAGCAACAAACACTATGTAAACAGTAGAACTCTGGACCATTGCTGTTGAATATTAGCCATTTTAAAAAGGGAGTCAGCAGAGTATCATCATCATGATCAGGAGCTGATTTCATTTGTGAGAGATGTGAACTGGCTGGTATCCTCTGATATAGCACAGGTTGAAAAACATAAGTGGCAATAATCTCCAACTGAAATATGAAACTAGTATTCCTTCTATGCACAAGCCAAAAGGCTCCATTAACAAAAGAGGAACAAAACAAGGGGGCAAAGGCACAAAACCGCCAAATTATGCTACTGAAAATTCAGACAGCAACAGTTTAACATAGACTGTATAGAAGTGAAAATATGTGACAATCAAGAGGTTGAAACTCTGCTTTACGTGCAAAACTCAAACACAATTTTAACTAAGAAATTTGCAACTGGCCCCTCCACAATAATGGCTTTTTAGTTTTATTTCACAAAAAAACATTTTGCTGCTTGGTTTGAAAGTTTCACACACTGCTGTGCTGCATCCCATTTCCCAAAACAACACACTTCCTCTCTTCTGAAAGAGCTGTGCGTGTTTCAAAATGAAGCAAGTACTACAAACCAGCAAGGCCCCTAAAGCCCATGTGACTTTAATCTGACACAAAAAACCAGAAAGAGCATTTGATTCTTAGGCTTCATCTGGCCTACTTAATATCCCATGTGTTATATGGAGAGCTAATGTACACTGCGCATTACTTTAATTTGGGCAGAAGCTGTTGGCTCCACCGACACTACACATCATCGGTGGTGGCATGGAGAGAATGTGTAGCTACACGGTGCAGTGAAAAGCAGGCTGTGTGCACACTGTGGTGTGTAGCTACACAAGTCAGTGAAAGGCTCTGGCAGGGGGAGGCAGTGGGGAAAGGCTGAGCCCCTGTCAGATACTTTCCTTGCTGCCTTCTCCCTACCAGAGCCTCTCCCTATGCAGAGGAAATACTCCAGAAGTGGGGAGCTGGTGGAACCTGTCTCCCTTGCCAGAGCCTTTCCCATTCTGCAGCAGGAAGCTGCCCAAGCTTTTTTCCCCATTACCTCCTGCTGCCAGAGCCTTCCCTTGCTGGGGGAGTCTATTCCTGCAATGGGGACACTACACTGCTAAAAACAGTAGCCTAGCCATGGAGGCACGGCTTGGGCGAGTAGCGAGCAAGCAGGGTACGTACTCACATACATATCTACACCCTTCAGGCATGTATTTACTCTACTTACCTAAGTCATGCTTCGCCATTTATACCTGTTCATCTACTGCTATTTATACCCGTGCTAGAGAGGCCATGTGGCCAGGTGCCATCAAAAAAGTGTGCAGCATAGCTGTTTCTTAAGGCTGTAACTACATTGTGTTGTGGTGCATCATGTGCCCCCGTACAGACTACGTGGGTGCGAATAGCAGTGCACACCCTAATGCTGCACTGTAACACCCGTGTGGGCATAAATTAACAAGTTCTTAGTTTGCATTCACATAGTCCTGTTTGAAGAGAACTATATTAACCTGAACTAGGAGCCTTTTAAGTTCATGCCTGCAGCGTCCACACGGGGAAGTAACAACGCAGCACTTTGGCAGGCACTGCTATTCGCATCTCCATAGTTCAAACTGTGGGGCAATGTAGACAAGTCCTAAATCAAGCAGGGCTGGATTACTTACACCCACTGAAGCCAAAAATAAAACAATCACACAAACTTATGCCCAAACTAGAAGATCCTTTACACTGGACATTGTGCAATGAACTAGATGACCCTTGCGGTCTCTTCTAACCCCATGGTTCTATGACTTTTGGTCATGACACAGGATTATGTAAATGTATAGTTAGTCCCAATGCTCAGGTGAGAGATTTCACATGTGCGTATGTAGGAGGAGATTTTGAAAAAGCACAAAGAGCAGTTAGACACCCAACTTCCATGGAAAATAAACGGGAGCGGGGTACCTGACTCTCGTTTGTATCTTTGAAAATCTTCCCCTTTGTCTTCGACTTAGTCAGTCCCCTTAGATTGACTGACTGCAAGGAAGCAGCTACTGTCATTGTGTAGCAAAGATGTTTTATACCTTTGTTTGGTAGCAATAATCATTTCACTTTTTTGTGTCTACATCTGTTTAGTAAGGACAGGACCCTAGGCAATTTTCATTGTGCCCCACAGCCTATGCTGTGTGCATTTAACGTCTTAAAAAACTTGCATAGTTTAAAACCTCTATACAGAAAGGAAATGCAATAAATAAAAGTACATCCAGGACACCGTTAATTTCATAGGCATGTTACACGAATCCCTATCTGCACAGGTCCACAGGCAGTCAGGAATCTAGTAACAGTTACTTTTTGGAGCAATTTAAGCACACCAGTATGTAAGAAGTTAAAGCAGGCGATGTTTTGTGTCCTAAATGGATTGGGAAGATTTAAAAAAGCATCCCAGGAGGAGAGAAGGTAACAATTAAGTAAACTTAAATCTAACATTTTCCACTTCCTGGCAGGTTAACACAAACCATGCTTCAGACAATCTTCCCTTCTCCTTCAGGAAACTCCAACATTGTCTCTAACTCTAGAGATACAACTAATTATTGTTCCCTTCCCTCCTCCCAACATTTTCAGACACTGGTCATCTATCGCAGTCGAGTGTGCTGGTGCTGCCTGCCAAATGGGTGAATGCTGCAGTCTGCATCCCCAAGGAAAACAGGCCATTCACAGCTTCCTATTTTACCGTAGTTTGGGGCCAGAGCCTCTCACCCAGTGGAAAGGCAGCACATGAGGAACAGTTCACAGATCAGCAGCTACACACCAGACTGAAAGCCAGTGAAGTCTGCTTTCGACCAGGAGAAGTACTTGCAAGTACTGTGTGGTTTCTAAATAGGAGGACGAAAATTATCACCCATTAAATAGCAAGGGAACGGAAGAACAGCAGCTCTCTCAATATCCTGCAGTGTTGAACTGTAAACTGTTTTCGTCTCTGCTAAACTAAATCTGACAATTTTACCGAATCGCTTGTGGCGATTTGTAGTGTGAACAACTGTCTGCTAAAGGACTAGAACAAGAACATCAAACTAATTTAAGTAGAAGCCCACATTGCCCAGTGATCAACATACCGTCTATACTACACTTAGGCTTAGTGGAATTCGATTTTTATTTTTTTCTAATTTGGACGATTTTTAACAATTTTTATTTTTAAGATTCCCCCTCCCCCCAATTTTTAAGATTTTTTTTCTATTTGGAACTGCCTTTCTTTTTTACAGATGTGAGGTGTAGGGGTTGGGGCAATGCTGACGGGGTCTCCTTGTGAGACCGAGGGGTCCAAAACATTGGGGTGCAAGGTACAGGGGATGCTGCTGTCAACCTGGTGAAGCGGAGAGTGACTCCTGGCTAGGACTGTAAAGAGGAGGACAAGCTGCCACCCACAGGGGAAGCCACCCCGCTGCTGAACAGTTCCTGCCCCGGGACGGCTCCCACGTTCCTGGCTGGTGAGTAAGCAACTGAGGCCGTGCCCGCGGAGCTGCAGTGGGCTCCCTGCAAGGTTGTGTGGCTGGTGACCCTGGATCCCTGCACGTACATAGTGTGGGGAAATCTGGGGTCCCTGGTGGGGAACAGCAGAGACCCCCCCCCCACCCAGAACCAAGAGGAGAAGGACAAGTCTCCAGCTTGGGGGGGAGGCCACCCCGCAGCTGAATGGCTCCTGTCCAGCGACAACAAGGTGGCTGCCTCCGCAGCTGGGGACAATGACGAATGTTCCTTCTCCTTGCAGTCTCGGCCCTGTCAGGTCTGTAGGCTCCCCATCATACCTTCTGCCTGCAGGGATCATGTGTCACTGGCCCTGAGACAATGCAGGAGAGCTCTGTTGTCATGGACCCACCCACTCACTCCTGTCACAGCTGGGCTGAAGAGGGCTCCCTGCACAGCTGGTAACACCCAATCCCTACCGGCATGCTGACTGCTACCAATAGTGTTTTTCCCCCCTTCAATTTCAGTGTAACAGCTGAAATTGACATTTACTGACAGTTATCGATTACAATCGAATGCTGCCAAACCTTGCTACATTACATCTGCAGTGTGCTGATCACATGCTCCACAATACAAATGCATTTATATGTATACGCTTTCCCCACTAACACTTACCATATGCATGGCATCAATAATTAGCTGTTGTTCATGTAGTGTTTTCAACATTATATCATCATCCTTTGAGATGACATTCATCTAAGCCAATAGCTAATACTGGGCAGAGATTAGATAAACCCCCTGTTCTTTTGTTTGTGGCCAGCAATGTGTGTTCCTGACTCATTAGCAACTAACAAGCTAGCACATCTCAGAGAGTTGGAAACTCCCCTTACCAAAAGCATCTGAATGCATGGTAAAATGAATCAATGACTGGGGCAAGCACTCTTAACCTTTAGAGCACAGCATTTACTCAGGTCTGAAAACTGTTTAAGTACAACTGCCACAACCCACTAAACCTGCAAAGAAAAAGGGCAGTCCTTTGATCTGAGACACAACCTCATCATCATGCACATATATGGGGAAGAAAGCATAAGTGTATTCTAAGTTTATAGTGTTGTGTTGCCGTCATGGAGAACTCACTGGAACACTGGAGCTAAAGCAGACAGGATAGGATACAGAGGGTTTTTTTTTTTCCTGAAGTTAAAATGAAAGTAGAAACAGCCAGGATCCAAGCTAGCTTTCCCTACCCCCACCAAAAGCTTTAACAATACCTCTCAATCCAGGCACTAGTAATGCACCACTGTCCTGCTCTGCTACATCTAAACTGACATGAATGACAATATTGGGCAGCATCATGCCTGTGAACTGGGCCAGACATCAGCTATGAACTAGATTGAAAGTCAGTCTCCATTTCACTTGAAAGTCTTACTTGAACCTTGCTACTTGAGGTGAAAGGTCAATGCATTAATCATATTAGGTTCCTCCTTCTTCCTGATCAGAAGTCTCAAAGTTGTAGTGGGAACAAAGCAGAAGGTCCACAACCAGCATCCTGATTCTGGCTGACAGGCTTATCACCAATAGTGGAACACAAAGAAAAAACTACTTACTTGCACAGAGGTATGAATCCTTGTTGAAAGGTTTCAAACAGTGGTAACAGTTGATAGGACCCACAATAGGAGTTGGGCTGAAGAGGTGTCCATTTAACATCTTCTTGTCTTTTTCTTTCTCCTTGGAATCTTTGTCTTTCTCTTTAGTTTTCTCCTTATCTTTCTCTTTTTCCTGCAAAGGGGAAAAAAAACAGTAGTCTAGCTACAAGCCCTGACGGGTGTTTGCCTTTGGAGTTCTGAGTGTACTGATCCATACACAGCTTAATAGCCATGCATCTTCACGGATCTTAGCTAGAGAACCAAATTGTACAGCCGTTGCAGAAAAAGATCAAGCACTATAGATTTCTTGTGTCCTCTAACACAGGCATTTTACAAACACAAGTACCTCAAGAAATTAAGTCTCTTCTCATCAAAGCATCTGTTTTTTCCCCATCTTTGTCTTCAGACACATGCTTTGGTTCTGACCATAACTAAATGGCACCCTAGGAAAACAATCTCTTCAGCACTTAAAACAGATTGTAATGTAACTAAAATAACAGGTTTTGGGTAGGCTAAACTTTCAATGTGAAGTTAATTTTTATGGCCAATATAAAAACTAATTTTTACAAGTGTATTTTTGAAGGAGAAAGACAGACTTCCATTTAGGGGTGGGCTGACAGAATTCTGTTCCTTATTTTCCTCTTCATTAGTTTGAGCTGCCTTCATCAGTTTCATTCAATCAGCTGTGAATAATCTCCTTGGGGAAATGGATTTTTCACAACTTTTCTATACATAGCACAGTTGGAAGGTTGATTTAATGAACTATGGCTAAATGGGACTCCAGGTTAACCATACCGCCTTATTCACTGAGCTCTGTCTTTCTTAATTGCAGAGACCAGTGAAGGCAGATGATGGCCACTTTGCAAAGCCTAGGTTCTGAGTTCCCCAAATCTGGAGAGCAGTGGAGCTAAGACTGGTCAAATATGTTGACGAACTAACTTCAAAGCATTATATAAAGCATTAAAGCAGCCACACGGGTTACCCTCAGCTTTGGAAATCCACAGCACAGCTGCTTTTGGCAAGCTGACTAGCAAAGCCTTCAGGCCCATCCGCTCTGATTTTCAGAAGGGTTCTCTTCTCCTTCCCCCAAAGATACCGCTGGATCAGCAAGATTATGCTGCTTTAAATATGAAGCTTTGAAGTTCCCTTCCAATATTAAAGCTGAATTGTTAACTCAAACTAAGTCACAGAAAACGCAAACATTCCCATGTTGCACAGCCTGAGACAGCAGATGACTAAATAAATATTGAGACGATGAAAAATATAGGAAGTGACACTATGTTAGTTTCCTGTATGTTTGGAAGTCCCGTTAAACATGGGCCATAATTTACATCAAGCACAGGGATTTTCTCTCACTAGTATGTGGCCAGCCTCACTGCCACCTTCATGGGATTGCACATGCAAATTACAAATCTGAATAATATTTAACTTTTCAACTAATATATCTGCACCTACACAGAAAAAATTCAATCGCTCATTACACAATGCAACCCTGTTATCATCTCAAGACTGTTTTTATCTCAATAGATTATTGAGGCCATGATGGCTTCTGTAAGAGAAGTCATAATGGAGGCTGAAGTGAAATTATGAGTTTTCTGTGGATTTATATGTTGTTCATTATATGTAACATGCATAGAGCTAAACATTTTCCCAATAGAGGTCTAAATAAACAAACAAAATAGCCCTCCTACTGCTCAGCATCAGGACTGAGGAACAACAACAAACCAGTTAATATCTGGACAGTAAACACAAGTTCTGCAGCCACCAGGAGGAAAATGTTGAGAATCTGGTGTCATGCAAATAATTAGTAACAAGTGTAACGTTTCTGTCTCTCTCTCTACGAATCCAAAGCTGAATCCATCCCTCCAGGGCCTTTAAACTAAAGTTCTGACTATCTCAGTTACTGGCCCCAGAACCCCTCTTTGTATTACATCCACAGAAATGAAAGATACTTTGGATGTGGTATTAAATGTGATAATCCAATCTGGGGCAGACAAACCTGAAACTGCCAGCAATCCCGTAAACCATCTACTCCCTTTATCTAGACTGGATTAGAACCCTGTAACCTATAGGTGAAAGGATCCATGTCCCATTCACAATCTGCTGAACTGTACAAATCCAGCAGAGTTCACTTTGGAAGGGGCTTGGGATTTATATTCTGCAGGAGTAGTAGCAAATCAAGACCAAAAGGTTTACTTTAATGTCAGAGTCTGAGGAAATCAGACCTCCAAGGGAAGGACCTTATCCTTAGCCAGACCCTATGCCTCTGTAAACACTAACACTCCTAGTAATACTGAAAAGAAGAGATTAACTTGAATAAATTCCCAGGAAGTGCAGCTGGTATTTAAAGACAGACTTTTGCAATTTGGTATGTCTGGGGTCTGGGACAATAACCGTCCTTGATAAAATCATAAAGAAAGAAAAAATGTTGAGAAAAAACTAGATGATTTCAGTTAGACACAGGAAATACTGCATCACCTTTAAAGAGCAAAAAACCAACGTTCAGATGCTGGATGCCAGTCTTAGGTAATAACACATCAAAAAGCATTACCTTAAAACAAAATGTTCTTTCTACACTACACATTAATGAAGCATCATCCAAATAATAGCATGAAAATTAAATCTCTTTTCTGCCATATCAAAACTACCAGCATAGGCAGCGTACTTAAGCATCAGATTTCAGTGTGAAGTAACAGTTAAGCTCTTACCTCCCAATTCTTAAGTCCTGCTAGTGTCACTGTTATTCCGGGCAATTCACTAAATCTACACCGTTTTACCGACATGTTTTTCCAGGGCCAGGAGAGTTGTTCTCTATGCATATTAGCCCATAGTGACAGCAAACTGGTCTGCTCAGTCTGCCATGACAGACTATTGGGAGAGGAAGTCAGACTGCTTGGGCAAGAGGGGAGGGAGGTCTGTTTGCTGCTGACTTCCTTGAAGATTATCTTAGTTATTTTGTTGCTGATTGTATCATGTTTTCCCCTAGCTAAACCTGTTTACAAAAATCAGAGGGGCAGTGGGGAGAGGAAGAAGGGGGAGGAGAAATAATTTTAAAAGGAAAGTGGCACTTAAATTTGAGTCCAGAACTTTAGAAGCAATTTAATGAAACAACCCTTCTATGGTAATTAGGGTATTTATGAAAAGAAAATTGTATTCTATTAGAAACAGAGGCACACTTAGTGTACCTCACTGATATTTAGTTCTTTTGCAGTACTCTGTTTATCAAAACACTCATACTGATGGCTAGAGGGGTTGCTTTTGTTTATCTACAGATACTGATTTTTATTTTTTAAATTCATAGCTGTTACAACCTCACAGTTCTTTGAAATGCTGTATTGAGGAGCTGATGCTGTTTGACACTCCCTGGATGCAGACACCTATTCTAACTGCACAAGTGAATGACAGGAGAAAATACTCACCCTGCTTCTCTTAATTTGATTCCATATTTGCTGTCATTCCCCAGAAATTCATTTTGAAAATGGGAGAAACTCCAAATATTTTTTCTAAGAGCAATATCACACAGTAGAGATTGTGTGCATATGAACCATTATATGCAATTGAGTTGAATGGAGTTACACCAGTGTAAAACTGAAGTAACCATGATACTGCATGCTAGATGCAGTGGTAAAATTACCCACTGATCTATTCCACCTATCCATGTTTAATTTTCCTTGTGCTTATATGTCACCTTTGCATTGTTGTTAATATCTTTTTTTAAAGAAATATTGGTTACTCGCTTCTTCAGAAAGTACTTAATTTTATAGCTAGTCTTAGAAAACTGTATTATCAAAAACCAAGTTCAGAGCAGAGCAAAATGTTAGGAGCAACTGTACGTTTATACTTCTTGCACTACTAGAAACAGAGTTAGAAGCAGAAAACAAGTCTTCCTGTTCCACTTCCTCTTTCAAGGTTTGTTTTTTTTCTCTCATGTTTTAATTTAAAAAACTGTTCTTCTCTGTGATGATTCAGTGCACCTAGGAACTTTAACTTATGTTTCTCAGGCTTACCGTATACAACTAGACCCCTAATCAGTGCTGTAATTAACACAAAAATATTTCTAAAGAAGAAGAAAAAGTGTTTGACTTGGGTGTCACTCTGCATTGCCAATTAGTAAAAATGTCAAAGCTACTAGCTGTTGTGAGTTTTTAAAAAGCAAATTGTGATTAGTATCTTGGAGGGACTCTTCTTTTATCAGAAGGTTTTAAAATAGTCAAAAAAGGCCAGTTTGTGGCAGTCTCTGTGGCTTTCCGTTTAATAGATAAAGGTACAGGAAGTATCCCCACGTGCATTCCCCATGTATTGTCTTACCCCTCATCCTAACAGAATCACAGAATCTTGTTCTATATATAACTCTATCTACTAGGAACATTAAGTTCGGGCCTTACGGCAAGCACGGTCAGCAAATCCCTCAACTGTACGTGATATTTCACAAGTTCTCACAAATGGTTTGTATGAAGGGTTCTGTATAAATACGTTCTCTCATATTGCACTTTTCATTGGAGAATGGGGACAGTTGCCATTTTATTTCAACTTTCCATAATCAGATGCAGTCCCGAGGTTGTCAATGACCACAGAACGCATCCTGTAGCAATAGATCAACAAAAGGGAACTGGTCTCTCTTGCATAAGGGCTTAAAGGTGTCACAATCTCTGGATGATGCATCCGAGATGACTCTACTATTGTACATTTGTTGTATTACCACACAAAGACCTACATTAAAAAAGGTTAAGTTTGGAAAGTCAAGCACTCAAAAATGAGGGCAGGCTGGAATTAAATTGCTTATGCTACCTTATTTTGGTCCCCGTGTGCATATGTATTATGATATAGTCTAACTATATATCATATCATACTATTTTTTCCAAAGGACTCATTCAGTGCATAGGATGGATGATGCTAATTGAATAAGAAGTTATTCAATATTTTGCTTTAACCCCATTCTTCAGCGTATGGCCCCACACCTGATTTACAGCACATTATTCAAACCCTGCTCTGAATGAAGAATTATTAAATTCCTTTTAATTTTTTGTATAGCACTCATCATCACAATATGAGTGCTTCACAAACATTAATGAATTAATTTTCACTCTGCAAGTTAATGTGATATTTTGATTAATATTTTACAGGAGGGAATTGAGACAGAGAGAGATTAAGATAAAAAGATTCTACTACTTTTGAGTGTTCAATCTGAGATGCCTAAAGTCTGATTTTTCAGAATATTTAGCATTCTGTAGCACTTTATATGTTCAAAGCACTGCTCCCTTTCATTTCAGCTGCACTTGGAGAGCTGAGCACTTGTGCAACTTACATCCAAGGGTTTCAAGACACACCCAGAAAATGAGGAACACGCAATCAATAACCCCCAGTTTATAAAGTCTGGTTTAAATGACTTGCCCAGCATCCCATAGGAACTCTGTGGCAAAGACAGGGACAGAAACCAGTTCTCCAGGGCAGTATTCATCTACCTTAACCATGAGACTGTCCTTTCTCCTCCTGCAGTCTCCTGCTTCATTTCACTACACACCTTCCAATTTTGGCAACATATGGGACAAGGGTCCTACATTCAACAGGATAATTCACTATACAGCCGCAATTCATCCCCAGACCACAGTCCATCCCATGCACAGAATGGCACTGAGCTTCTGTGAAAAAAAATAGTATGTGATCATGTTATTAAAGAATGAATCATAATGCATGTGCATAAGAGAGCTGAATGAAGGTTCTACATGCAACCTTAATTCTGGCATTCCTAACTTTTGAGTGCTTGACTCTGAAACCTCGGTGTTCTTTCAACGTCATTTTTTGTGTGCAATTTGCTAGGTCTTGTAAAAAGCAAAATGGAAAACAGAAATTCCATCATATGGAACCATAGACACTTAGATCTACAGCACAGACCTCTGCCATTTGAACTAACGGAGTAACTGATAAAAATAGAACACTGTTGTCTTCTATGAGAACCAGGGGGATGAAACACATACTTTGACAGTGGGTTTCACAGCTATTTGCTGACAGCAGAGGAACGGGGACACTCAGGAATCTTGGGTTCCATTTCAGGCTCTGGTAGGGAATGATTCTCTAGTGGTCAGACACCTTTCTGCCCCTGTTCTCCTCCACCCCCCACCAGCTTGGCCCTTTTTGCCCATCCTTTTCCCAAACCTGTGTTTTCTCCTCCACCCTCCCATACTTGTGCTTCTCGCCTGATCTCAGTTTCCTGAGCTCATCCTTGCACAGCTAGTCCTAGTCTCCCACTCTGGAGTCGCTGTCTAAGTTCCATTCCTCCCTCCATCATGGCTTTCAGTCCCAGACTTTGTCCCCAGCCTCCTTGCTCCACCAATGCAAGCCTTCCCCACCCACAGGCTCCTCATCTGATCTCAGTTTCCCCCCAGAATTCCCAATCCCTTTGCCCAGCCAGTCCCAATTCTGCTCCTCATCAGATCTCTCTCTCCCACCCCACTGACTACCAGTCTCTTTGACCAGTTAGCCCCCGTCTCTCCCAGCTCCTAGTTTTATGTCAGTCCCCTGCCCTCCCCAAGGCTCCTTGTCCTAATCTATTCCCTTTGCCCTGAAGCTATGGCTTCTGTTCCCTCAACACTGAAGTCAGGGTGCTTCCTGCTCCAAGCTGCCTGGGCCCAACGGTGGAATCACAAACAAGACTATCTCCCTGCTCTCATTTCCAGTGTCTGTCCTCAGTTGAGGATCAACTACATGGAAAGTCTGGCTCACCCTTGCAGATGGAATCTTTGCTGAAATTAGCTATTAAATACTATCAAGTCTCTGCTGAGCATATGCAAACTGATATTCTTCAAAAGGTTATAACTTGGCAAATGTGGGCATTTTTTCCATGAGAAAAGCAACAGGTATATTCCTGACACAAAGGCAATCCCTCTGCCAAATCACGAGTTCTTGCTCCAATGCGTGGAGATGCTGGAACTTCTCAATGAAGCAGCTGTAAGAATGTTTTCAACACAAGAAAAATAAAGTATTTTTCCCTAATCTTGGTTTTAGAACAGAATCACAGATTAGGGTTGGAAGGGACCTCAGGAGGCCATCTAATCCACTCCTCTGCTCAAAGGAGGGCCAGTCTTGTAAATGTCTGAACTATTTCTGCTGAAGCTCAAACCCCCCCCAAAACCAATACCAATGCCAAATACCCAGGACAGGCACCCAACATAGGATTTCAGCCCAAACAATTCTAGTTTGGCAAAGTTATGAGCAACTGACAACAGGATCTTGGGAAGTGCCAGGCAAGCTTAAGTATATGTGGTGCTACCAGCACCACCTCTAATAGATTTTTTTTTTAAACCAACTCATAGCCATTGTCACTGTTTATTAATACTATGCAAGCTGTGACAAGGTCTCTAGTATTATTATAGAACTATGACCTCCACAAAATCAGAGAGGAGACCATAAAGAACATGTGGGAAAGACAAGCAGTTCTGTTTTGCCTAAACAGAAAATAGAGCAACATACTTATAGAGCAAGAATCACTACTGGATCCAGAAATTCAAATTTTAAGGCACTCATGAATGTTTCATACCTTCAATTAAACATCCATCCAAAACCTCCAGAAAATGCAAAAAGATAATTGTAAAAACTCCCCTCACTCAGTGGCAAGGGAAAAATCTCTCATTGCTCATGTATCTCTTTAAAAACAAAAAGTCTTTTTGGGAGCATTCAGCCATTTGAGCTATTGCATTGGCTGAATACCCAGTATATGAGGAAGGGAATTAGGAAGGCAAAATCTGAGTGGGTCTGGCACCCACAGTGAACACAACAGCACAGGTACTATATTCTTTATACATCACCCTTTTCCTGTCGCCAGTTTGTATTATTGTCTCAGCTAGCTTTTACAATGGGTTTTTCCCCCTACACAACTGAATGTTTCACCAGAAGGAAAACTGATCTCCTCTCCAGCCAATCAGGATTCCCCAGAGTTCTTAGAGCTGCAAGGAATGATGCAATTATCTGTGGGCTTCTGAACTCTGCAGAGGTGCTGTTTTAAATAATCACTTATCAGGTGCTAAAAGCATAGACACTTGTTAACGGGAAGGTGGAAATTACTGTATCGCAAATTCTGCTATTTTTCCTTTGCACACACAAATTGCAGTTTTTTAGAAAGGTTTGCAGTACACATTGTCTTGGGCAGTAACACCTTATGACACGATAAGATGAGCAGAGTTGGGTAAATCTTTGCAGACAAAATCCTTTACATGTAGAAAGAAGCAGCAAGCCTAATTGCAGAACTCTAGCTATTTGTTTTTGCTTTTTCAATACCATGTTTCTTAAAAGGACATATTCCATACTGGTACACTTACATTTTGACCCAGTTCTCTTCCCTCTCCATACAACTGTTCACATAGTCTGCTTTGTTCTATAAAAACATGCTTTGTTCTAAGTAAATCTAAAAATCAATAACAGCACCTCAGTCCCCATGTTAGCAAACCAATGTCTCTCAGGATCAATGGGGTATCATTACATAAAGGAAAATTTAGGCTGAATATCCGGTAAAACTCTACCTAACAATGGTATGTATCAGATTGTGGAATAACCTCCCTAAGAAAGTGGTGGGCATTGCTTAGCTTGAATCACTGAAAACATTAGAGAGCAAAGCACTAGGAATTGCATTATAAGGAACAGCCCTACATTGGCAGGGGCATAGAGTAAACAGGATAGAATAAGTCTTTTTCACTTCCAATGTCTGTGATTCTGTTAAAAAGGAAGCTACTATTTTTGTTATATTTTTAGCACAGGAGGACATCAAACTGTGTAAGGAAACCAATTTCAGCATCAAGTTTCCCAAAGGCTGTTACAGACATGACAGAGATTTTAGAAGTATTTAAAATACCTTGAAGGAGTGTCTTCCAGAAATGAGCCTACTGCCTCTTACCAGAAGCACCATGTTCGATCAGAATAAGCAGCATTTCCAGCCACATTTAAATGTGTTTTAATTTCATTTAGGTCTCTGTTACTCATTCTACGGGCCACATCCTGAGAATGTGCAAGTCCTGTTGAACCCGTGGTAATCACTGTGGCTCACCGCTGAGCTCTATGTCAGGCGGGACATATTGCTTGGAGGCCTGACAGGATTCATTTAGGAGCTCACAACAACATACTAAGAAGTCCTATTCACAGGGAGGTAAACATCAAGCACAATGGCACTAACATAACAAACACGATCAATAATAATACGTGGGCACGAGAGGCCACTTACTTTGCTCTTCTTGCTGCTGGACATTTTATTCCTGATGTAGCTGAAGGTGCGACTGACTTTTGTTCCACTTTTCCCTTCTAAATCTTTCCTGGATGGGCTAGGAGGCAGGAAGTTGCCGCTCTCTTCAGACACGCTAAAGCCAAAAGACAGAGACTGTGGGATTTTTTTTTTTAATGTTTTTTTTTTCCAGATCATGTAGAACAGGGAAAAAGACTCTAGACAGGGTGACCATATATCCCAAAGGGAAAATGGAACATTGCGTGGGGCTGCCCTGAGCTGCCAGTGGCCACGCCCCCTGTGTGGGGCTGTCCCGCACCACCATCGGCCCCTGTCCTACCCCACACAGGGTTCGTGTAGTCGCTCGCCCCGCCATACGTTCTTCCGCGCTCCACTTCTTTGGCAAAACTAAGCATTTGTCCCATTTGCTCTTGTCGTCAGCTAGCTAGCTGCTACTGCAGCTAGCCAACAGACTCATTAGTCAATGTATGTTTTTATGTCAAATATGACTAGGTAAAGAGAAAACACTAATCAGCCAATTAGTCATATGTTGCGAGACATTGTTTCTCTGGTAATATTTGTGTACTTCATAGTCCCAAACTACTATATTGTGCCCTCTTGCTGCTTTAAGGGAGAAACAGCTGCTAACACAGCAGTTGTCAGCGATTTCCATTCTGTATGACTACACATACGCACACTCAGTCTCGGCCTTAATTTGTTGGCATAAATACTGATACCTTCCATATCACATACAGAGCAGATGGATATAGAGAAAAATACAGAGAGAGAAATCTGCCCAAGGGACAGTCTCCACAAGGAAACACCCTGTCTATAAAGCATCCTCAATATTTTCATTACCATTTAATTAGAGCTTTTGTTAAAAATGATCTTTGCTAGACAACTAACTTTTCCTGGTCCCTTAAGACGAGCAAACAGGACTCAATTTGTGTTTATTTGTTAATCTATCAGTTCACTTCATGTCAAACTTTGAGCTATCAGTTTCAGAAGGGGCTGGTGAAATGGGGTACAAAGTCAAGAGAGGAGCCATATTTTGGCGTTGACACTGGATGAAACGATTGTCCTGGAGCTCAGTAAATAGGAAGATATGGCAGAGATTTCAGAAGATAACACACTGCTGTGCACTAAAGAACATTTTACACGGCTGTTACACTGTAAGCTCTGTGGGACAGGGACCATCTTTTTGTTATGTCCTTGAACTGCCTAATACAATGGGGTCCTAGTCCATCACAGCGGCTCCTAGATGCTACCACAGTACAAATAAATATGAGCCTTTTTATTAAGATAGGGAAGAAGGAGGCACCAGGGTCCCGTGAAACATGCACTATTTCCTGTCCAAATCCCAGCATGTACGGTAAGAATTAAGTCCCACAGGGGACAACTAAAATACCTTCTCCCCTCAACACTCCTCCTCCCCACCCCAAAAGGAAAAGAAACACCTTAGGGATGTACATAAAGGAGTTGATATATTTGACACAAAATACACAATCTTTCCAAGACATGCTGGAATACAAGCAAAGTGAAATATTGGTCAGCTGAAGAAACCAAAGGGAAAGGAAAACATCAATGAAAGGTGCTCAAGAGCCTTCTGGGTAAGTCAGGCAAGCCAGAACTGTCAGGAGAAGTAGCACAAAGTGTGAACCAGCGATCAAAGACCCAGCTCCCTTGATGCCACAAATGATATCTTGCCCCCATGCAGAAAGGAACTATTAAAGCCAGCATCCAGTCAGAAGAGACAATCTCTGCCGAAAGCCATGCAAGGATGAACAAAGTATATCTAAAAACCATGAGAATCTCTACCATCAGAAAAAGACAGACAAAGGGAGAGGAAAACAGTGGGAATAATATTGAGTCTTATGTACGTTTATGTTGAATAATAATAAAATAATATTCTAAACTTTTATAACTTGTGAATAACCACTAAACATCCGGAATTAACCACTGCTCAGGAAAAGAGAGCTGCGTGGATGGACCCTTCTTCTTTTCCAGTGTGACGATTTTAAAAAACGTTCTATGATTCTAAAGTAGTCTTCAACTTATAGAAATATTGGCCTGGTTCTTAGAGGGTCTGAGCACTTGCAGATCCCACTAAAGTCAACAGGAGCTAGGAGGGCTCAATAGCTCTAAAATGTCAGGTCTCTATTATGAGTGTTTCAAGAGAGAAAAGATCAGACCATCACCATACTATACCTCTGAGCCAACGAACTGCTGATGCTGCTGAACGATCGTGTGCCTGGAAAAGATTAGAAGAAAATGTTAGACTGCAAAGTCTTGCCATAGTAGCACTAAAAATATAGTTTCTGGAGTCAGGTAGTTTATGAAAAAGAGGGGACTGTTTAGCAGAAGTTAAGGTTTCAGATATATTTCTTCATGTGCCCAGGGGAACAAATGTTCACCACAGCCCATGGGATTCCAAATTAGTGACTGAGGTGGAAGAGGTTAGCACTTTTATCATTCACCAGCTATAAGGCAAAGGATGTGAATCCTGGATCTTCACAGGTACACTAAGGGTGCACAATTCCAAGCTGCTAATTTACTGACAATAGGGGAAAATGAGAAAGACTTTGCCTCAATGCTTTTATTTATACTTCATCGGAATGAATCTATTGTAAGACGTCCTTGTTTCATGTATAAAACAGATTTCTAGTTGATAAAATTATAGTTCCTTTTCCCATCACAACCCTTAAGCATGTCATAAAAGAATAAGGGAAACAAGAGAAGCCCTTATTAATTTTTCCACTGAAATGTCTACACAGGCAGCACTTAGTCACCCATAATTGTGCTTTAGGAAAAAATGATGTACAACATGCTACTGAAGTCCTCCAGTGACACAAATTCCCCTTGTTCATCAAGAAACCTGCCTACACTGTCTGCCCTGAAGCAGATTATCTAGCTGATGCCAGGTGTTGTTGAGTAGCTGCTTAGTATACGGGAGTGCTCAAAAATCCAAATAAATCAATTCAGATGGAGAAACTAGGCATGGTAGGACACTAAAGGACCCCTGTAAAGTATTATTTTCAATCATGCTAAGACAGCAAGCAACATAACTGGTCTTCTTATATGATTTTGTAATTGCAACAAGAACAATGCTGCTGCGGCTTCAAACATTGTTAACAGAAGTTAGAGCTAAGAGCTAATGCAAATGGCCTTATCACTTAGCATCAGAAGCAGGGCATGTCAGTACCAAGAGGCTGTAAGTTTATTAAAACACCACGTTTATTCAGGATCGTCCCATCCCCAGTTCTAAAATAAATAAATACATTCTCAATTACTGACTACAGTTCCTAGAATAGCATGAGAGAAGGCATTTTTTTTTACCTATCCTTCTTGGATATTCATAAATTAAATACTGACCTAACTTGGTCATCTACTTCTAGTTTAGGGGAGCCTTTTTGTACATTCTCTGTTGAGCCTTTAGTCTAGCAAGTGATCTGTCTCAAATCCATCATATACTGCAATGCTATTCATTCAATCAAACTCAAACTCCATTTCATTTACTCTCTCTTTCTCAGGTTTTTCTAGAGTGCTTGTCACCTGCGTATCTAAGCACAGAACAAATAATTTCAAGGCTCAAACTGTAGTCGATGGTGAACTTCACATCCACTTCGATCTGCTCTTCAACACAGTTTTTAAGCCTCTTTGCTCCCTCTCGTGCTTTCTCTATTTTTAGCAATCTTCCTTGACTGAATTTAAACACTCCATATAGAACATATGAAGTATTTTACCATCCTATACAGTCACCAGGATAAGTGGGAGGAAGCAACATTTAATCAAGAGCTGCAATAATTTGTTGTACATAATCCAGTTTTCAGCATCTCTGAGAAATCATGAGCTACATGGCATTTCAGCTATGTAGTTGCTGTCCATCCCGTACTGTGAAGACAATACTTTACACCTTGAACAGAAAGAATCATTGATAGTGATGTGCAAACCAATCCAAATCCTGAACTAAACTGCTTTTTACTTAACCTAAAACAAAACTTCTTCAAAAAGGATTGCGTGACCAGCATTCAGATATCAGTTATTTTCACCATAAAGACAGACAGAGGGATGGACAAAGAGATTTTCCCTCTTCTGTATTTTCTTTATTCCCTCTAGCCCTGTGCTTGCTGGTTCTGCCTGGAACCAAAGCCTAAAGTGCTGGGAAACAGCAAGAAAATATGTCCATGCCCTGATTGGATAGCACATGAAAAAACTTATTCTTGTGAGATTTCCAGCCCTGCTGTGCAATTCCAATGAATCTGGATATGCAGCCAAACTTTTGGGTGCTTATCTGAACATCTGAATCTTCTGAGTGTCACCCATCAACACTAATTAAAACACTTAAAACAGTTTCATGATACAAAAAAAAAAAAAAAGCTGTAGGATTGGCATATTTGAATGAGAAAATCTGAATGATAGAAAACATATTGCAATTCTCCAGATCAGCTAGTAATTAAACTTAAGGGGACCAAAGAATTCCAAAAGCCTGCTAACAACCAACTAACCTTTTTGTAAAATGTACAGACCAGCTCGTCAGGTAATAATTTACCCATCTGAAACCTGCAGCTTGTCAAAAAAAGCAATCTAAATACATGACTGTGTCAGCCTAACTGCCTCTCATTCCAAAGGAAAGCTGCACTTGGAGAGGTTGGAGGAAGGTAATTAAAATGCATGCTTGATCTCAAAGCAAATGCATCCATCTCCTCTGTCAGACATGAGCCCTGGAGAGGTGGAAAAAATACATCATTCTGGGGTGACTGTACCTGAAAATACTTCTAACTAAAGCAGCCTTTCTATAAAGCTATCACTGAACTGAATGAGAGGGATTAAAATAAACACCAAGGGAAGTAGGAGGACAGGACATAAGTCCTCGGGCTGCTGAGTCCAGTCCCCTGTTATCGCCAGCAACTCCATCATATAATCCCATTCAAAAGCGTATCAATCTCCATCTTCAAAGCAGTGTGGTAGTTTTCCCCCTCCACTCTTCTTGTTCCAAAACCTCACTTCTCTGATGGTTAGAAACCTTCTAATTTCCAGCTACATTTGTTCATGGCCAATTAATGCTCATTTGTTCTTATGCCAACATTGTCCTTTATCTTAAATAGTTCTTATTCCTCTTCGGTGTTTACCCCTAATGTATTTAGAGAGAGCAACCATATCCCCTCTCAGCCTTTGTTTTGCTAGGCTAAACAAGCCAAGCTCTTTTTAGTCTCGTCCTGTAAGATTGACTCCCCATTCCCCTGATCATCCTAGTAGTCCTTTTCTCTGCACCTGTTTCAAGTTTGAATTCATATTTCTTCAATAGGGTGACCAGAATCATACACAGTATTGCAGATGAGGTCTTATCAGTGCCTTTTACAATGGCACTAATTCTTCCCTCGCTCTACAGGAAATATCTCACTTGCTACATCCTAGGATCACCTTTGCTTTTTCTGTGGCTGCATTGCATTGGTGGCGCATAGTCATCCTACAACTGACTAATTCAACCAGGTTTTTCGCCTCCTCCCTTATTTTCAACTGACCAGCCCCCAACTTATAGAACATTTTTATGTTCTGGGGCAGTAATAAACTCCATTTTTAAAGCTCATTGGTAATAACGGGATGGTTGAGGGAGAAAACGTAAGACAGGCTGGGCTATTCTGAGTTAAAATGGTCACTCTGCCTTCTGGCAGGATAACTTAAAAAAAAAAAAAAGTTTGGTTGGGAAGGAGTCGTTTTTACTGCAATGCAAGGGGTAAGCCATAACAAAAAACTCAACACATTACATGAACATCTTTGTCCTGTAGGGGAAAAAAATGCAGACATGACCTCGACCAGAAAATCTGGACCCAGATTTTGAACACCCAAAACGTGAACGTTTTTGGCTCAAAGGCGTGCTTTAAACACAGTAGACAACAGGGGCAGCTGTGAAATTCTATTCCGAGTCAGTGCTCAGACAGCAAACATCCCTAATGGATACATTCTTGCTCATTCAGTTTATGAGCATGCAGATCCATATTCTTGGTTTGGGGGTCCCATCTCTATTGATAATCCCAAAGTGCTGGAATAACCACAATACAACAGTTTTTTCATAACAGCAACAACAGCATCTCTCCTTCACATGGTAGTAGGTACAACACACTTACTGACCTGATATAATCAACCTTTATAACACCTCCTTGATGTGTCAGAAAAGAAGACTATTGTGAACATAACGAAAACTAATCAGCTGAGAAGTCAAGGTGTTGTAATATTAAAACCTTTGGATTAGAATCCTTACATTTTGGTGTTACAAAAGCATTCAGACACATTCACACTGTTAGGCATCATGCAATGGAAAGATTAGTTTAATGCGCACAAGATAAAACAGCAAGGTCTAAAAAGCAGAAATACCTTCCCTTTACCACCACCCATAATGGCTGCAGTTCATGTAAAATGATTACTTACTATCCAACTCCTCCTCCTCATCACTGGAAGAAGAGCCAATAGAAAAGAGAGTTTTAGACTTAGGAATGAGCGGAGAGATTTTGAAGGAGAAGGAGATTCGTCTGGATGGTCGAGTCCGTCTCTGGGCTGAGAAGTGGGTTAACAGCAGACATTAGAGCATGCATGAAAATGCATTTAATAATAAAAAGGAGAGGAAAGCAGCCCAAAGCAACTAACAACAAAGCAAAATAAATGTCTTCAGAGCAGCTGTTTTCAGAAAAGAAATATGCAGCAAAAAATTCAGAGTTTGTTTTCGTTTTTATTTTAAAAGGTGCAGGTTTAATTCCATGCATAACTTTGGGGTCAAGACTTCTCTTATTTTCACTGGCAGCTTTTTGTAGCAGTGCTCAATAGGATATTATATTTGAACAGTTATGTTTCCAAATACAGTACAATTCACCTAACGGATCCCGGAATAAATAGCGCCTACTTAACGGATCGGGAAATTGCCAGGGAACCAACTCAGTGCAATCCATTTCAATGACTCAGAATACTGGTAAGTGGCACAGCTTGTCCATTAAAATGGCACACCAAGTGCTGTTGCAGCCAAACACTTTTGCTGAACTATTGTCTTTATTTGTTTATTTGGTGATGTTGCCACCATCGCCACTCTTTAAAAAAATCCAGTTAATGATATGCCAGTGAAAAAGGTGCTGAATTGATAGCACTAGAGATCTAAAATCCCGTTTATCTTTCAAACAAATACAGCACTGACAGCAGCAACCTTCCTCCTACTCTGCTCTTTCAATGTGCTTAACTCTTGTTCTAAAGGAACTACTTATAGGGAGGCTGAGTATTCATGACCTATTCAGTCCAACTTTAATGAGTCTGCCAACTACGGCACCAAATTATTGTATGCTGTGGATCCCAGTCTATTAATAACAGAATTGAAGCTACCAACTCAAAAGTTTGTAGAATACTTTAATTTTTTGCATTTTTCTTATTTTAATGCAATTTGTGAAATTATAATATTTATCTCCTGGTGCTGTGTGTTTTTCTAGCAGTCAGTGCCAATGCCTCACGGCACGTTTCAGTGCTCTCTTCAATCTACACATATGAAGGCATCTGACAAAGTGGGCTGCAGCCCACAAAAGCTTATGCCTAACAGAAATTTAATTTGTTAGTCTTCAAAGTGCTACAGGACTCTCGTTGTTTTTGCTGTATACAGACTAACACAGCTACCCCTCTGGAACTTTTCACATATGAAGAGGATTCTATTGTACTGGCTTTTTAGATTAATTTATTTTAAGAGAAGTGACTTGATAGCAGGAGACCCTCTAATCTCTGGCTAAAGAGACCATTTTTCTCGAAATAGAGGCATAGTGTCCCATCAGCCATGATAGCTCTTATGGCAAAGTCTTAAGGAATTTAATAGGGATAAAAACTATATAAAATTAGTAGGATTCTATAAAATTACTCTGAACAAAACTACAGAATGGGTCTGATTCTCTATTAGATCTTACAGGTTTTTAACCATACTATACAATTCTACAGCACGGATATAAATCCCTATTAAGTTCTGTAGGGTGGCTATTATTTTCTATTGAACACCACAGGGATTTTCCATATGGGAAAATAAAGGCAAAAAGGAGAAAGAGGGAAGACTGATACTCAACTTGAAATGAGAGTAGCTTTAAGAATTTAAGGAGAGTAGACAATCTTTTTCGGTGCAATTCAGAGCCATGCAAGAGTAGCTTTTTCTTTAAAGAGCAACCTAGCAGACACAAGATAGCACCTACATTTGGAACACTGCAGTTAGCTGCAAGAAGTCACTAAAGAAAATAGAGAGGTGACATAGGAAGTTACCTCTGGGGGGCATTGGTTGGGCAAAAATTTGACCTAACTTTAAAAAACTTTCTTCAAGATCAATGTAATTCTTTTGAGTCCTCATGCCTTTTACCCCACAAAACAATATATGATTTAATGCTTTATTTTCTTAAGCATACAACAATGCCTACAGCAAAACTCAGCCCTCCTGAGCAACACAACAACAACAAAACAGCGTACATATCCTAGAGCTTGCGAGCAATCCTTTGTCACACACGAACTTACGTGCATGCATGCACAATAGAGGAAACAAATGCTAAAGAACCAAATTTCAGTTTTCAAGGAACAACTGAAAAGAAAATGAGTGCAAAAACAAACATTTATAAAGCGACTGTTGTATTTTTTTGGTTCTGTACCTCAAGACAAAACTGAAATTCAGAACGCACAGGATTACCCATACAAAAACAAGCAACAAGATGAAAAATCCCCTGCAAGTGTTTTCTCTGATGCTGGACAATATGCCTGTGCATTGCAGGGACTGATCGAGGTCATGTGACACTCAAAAACCAATGGCACCGCTTATTTCAAAATACTCAGATGCATTTCCCTCTGGAAGGCATTTAGCTGGGACACTTGCAGACAAAATAAGTTTTAGTTTTATTCATATACCCTATTAAACTTGCTGATGGACAAACAAATCATTCATGTTCCCTGCATTTTGGCTCTGACAAGCATGATTGTGAAGAATTATTTCTTCTCCTTTTTAGGTTACTATCTTGTCAGACTGTTCTGAAAGAGCAAAGATGAGCAGCAATATTTTGAATTAGAGAGAACAAGCTTCCTGGGCATGGCTTAGTCCCTACTTCATTTTAGTTATTTTTATTTTTAGCAGTTCCTGGCTTTGTAACAATTCTCCTCACTGGAAATGTGTTATTCCAAAATTGGGAGCAGCCTTCTGAATATTCCAGCCAACAGCTCTTGAGAACTCTCTGATTCTATAAAACGCTGCAGCATTAACATTAATGCATGTTAAGAGCACCAGAAGCCAACTACCTCAGGATAGTGTGGATGAAGCAGGGACAACAGATCTGGAGGGATTGAAGGAAATGCAATCCTAGAAACAGCTCCCAGTCAAACACACATGACAATGCATGTGCAGACACAAATATAAGGCCAAAATCCCCTAACCATTTATCCAGTTGGGTTTTATTCTTAAAGCATTTGTCTAAAAGAAGCTGTTTTCTCTTCCCATTCAGACAACCGTGCAGCATTTGAGATAAACTTTATTTTATAGCATCTAACATAAAATTATTCTAATGGACAGAATAATCATAATTAAACTTGTTCTAGATTTTATTTACCTCTATGAAATCAGAGATTTATTTTTGTGTAATTAAGTATGCTGTAATGAACAAATCAATGTTCAGTTTTGGAAATACAGCACAAGTTGTATATTATACTGTGAGATCCTCCAACAAGAGGTACAAAAGCACTTCACCAACATGAAGGCTCAAAATACCCTTGGGCTGGCAAGTATTATCATCATTACTGGTTTAAAGATGACCTAGCTAGAGATCAATCTGGGTGGCGCTTGTTCTACAAGGAGGCTACATCTCTTTGGGATTTACCATAATGATGAAATGGAGACACAGAACGGTGAAGTGTTTTGCCCAAGTTTCCACAGTCAGTAAGTTGCAGAGGTGGGAACAGACCCCATGACCAAGATTTTCAAAATGATTAATGATTTTGGATGCCTTACTCTTTAGCCGTTTAACTTCAAACATCTTAAAGGGGCCTGATTTTGAGGAAGTGCTGAGCACTTGGCCTCTAAAAATCAGGCTTTTCCAAGGCATCTCAAATTAGCCACTCAACGTTAGAGAGCTTTGAAAATTTAGGCATGTAACTTGTGACTCCCTGTACCCAGCTCTAGCCACCAGACTGACCCTACCATTCCGCGCTAAACTGGTTTGATTAACAATATTCCATATCCATAGCCTCCTGTTTGAGTTACTCCTTTCACTCCCTGTGTTTTTTTACAGAGAGAGAATTCTGGTTGAGCTGATCTCTCTGATAACTAGACAAAAGCAAATATAAAAAAGGGAGGATCTGTGAACAAATTATCTGCTCCCAATTCAGGCCTTGCTGGTACGTGTAATGTGAGTTATGAGGGAAACCTCTTTATGAAATGGGTTGCCGTTTACTTGAATGTGAGAAGGTGGCATAAGTCTCCTACTGATGCAATCCGTTCAGTGAGCCTGACAGAAATTTTCCAAGTAAGAGAGAGAAAAGCGTTAGTGTTGCCAAGCTTTCTGGTCCTCTGAAGAAGTCTGTTTTTCTGGGACTATGTTATTTATAGTGTTTGGTTAGCAACTGGAAATGATGCCAACAAACTGTTTGCTTTTTACAAAAAAAAAAAAGAGCTTGAGCAAAAGAAGGAAAGAGGGCGTGACATAATATAGAGTAATATGTATTCTTTTTATTGGATGGATTTGGTGGTATTTTGGTTACTGTTGCTATGGGACACATCCTCTAGGCCACATGCTTATTAATCATGGAAGAATGAGGGCAATGAACTTACAAATGTCACAAGGCACCCTCTCGGTATGGTTCTCCCAGCATGCTTCCAAATTAAATAAAACTGTCTACTTTAAAGCATCTCTTTTCAGTAGCCTCCTTTTGGGCCTGATGCTCCCACTAAATGACTGTTTTGTCACTGAGTTCAGGGCAGGAGCACCATGATGCATCTAGGTGAAACAGAATTGGTTTTTATAAGAATAAGTCCAAATTAATCTCTGGTGTAACTCTATTTACTTTGTTTGAATGGTTTTGGCCAATGGGCCAAAAACAGACAGGTTGCTTTTAGTAAAATGTAATCCACAGCATGTGAAGACTGATGAATCAACTACAGATCATGTGCATTTCAGTAATGAGAAAAAACTCACAGCTGGTCTCTCAAAACCAATGAGGAATTGTATAAAAGCAGACCAAACACACAGTTCAGCCAACATTTAGTGAGAAGAGAGATGTGATCCTCCCCTTCTCAGGCACACCTGAAATAAAGAAGACTTTGAAAACTTTCACTGAAATTAACTTAAGAAAACTACCCCGAACTTTTGAAATTTGACCTCTGCATCTGTTGCTTCTCCTGAAAGTATGCAACTTGAAGTTATGCCATGCAACCCATGGAAAGACTGATCTTGGTAACAGCAATATTAATGGAGTAAATTTCTTTAGAGAACAAATATAAGGAAGGCCATTCCCTCTCCGATTTAAACACTAGTCTTACGGCTTTTCTTCTGAGGATACAGAACGTATGGATTTTATGGCCTGGTCTACACTAGAGACTTTTGTCGACCAAAGTCAGCTTTTTGCACCAAAACAGTGACGGTATACACACTGCAATCACCCCCTGCAGACCCAATTCCCATGATTTTGCAACAAAATAAAACCACCTCAATGAGAGATGTAGAGCTTTTTGCACCAAACTTTTAGCGACAAAGCGCCATTGTAGACACTGTGCTCGGTTATGTTGCTATAAATGGCCTCCAGCAAGTGTCCCATAATGCCCATCATGACTGCTTGGGCCATTATTTTGAACTCTGCTGCCCTACAGCCATCCGCCCCTTCTCCTTTAAAGTCCAGAGAACTTTTGAAATTCCACTTCCTGCTTGGTTGGCATGGAGAGCTCATATCACATCTTCCCAGCTGACCAGGGAGGCTCCAAGCACCAAACGCTCTCCCGCTTGGAGAACACCAGAGCTTCTGGATCTGATCGGCATTTGGGGACAGAAGGCTGTGCAGTCTCAGCTCCACTCCAGCCAAAGGAACTTTGATACGTATGGTCAAATTTCTCATTTAATGGCAGAAAAGTGCTATGAACGGGACACGCTGCAGTGCCATGTGAAAATCAAGGAGCTGCGGCAGGGGTACCACAGGGCTAGGGAGTGAAACCGTTGTTCTGATGCACTTCTATAAGGAGTTGGAAGCCATCCTCAGCGGTGACCCCACATCTACTGCCAAGAGACCTGTGGATACCTCCAAGGGCCTGAAGGCAGCAGGCACCAGACTCAAACCCAACGAAGAAGTCATAGACGAGGAAGTCAAATTGGAATATGATGTGGAACAGGGAACCAGGTTGTTTGCTGACATGGGAAGCCAGTACCTCTTCTTGTTCTGGAGGGTTTTAGCAAGTTCCAGCCCTCCAGCTCTGGCATGGCAGCAGGAGGAGAGGGGAGCTTTTTTTTTGAGCTGATGCTGCTTGGTTATATGAGGTACAACTGTTCTTTGTTTTGTTGTATTATACATCTGGTCGAAGGTATAGAAATGCGCAAGAGTAGCTGTGTTTGCATGTGCTTCCCATTCCCCTGTTTAGGTAGGCAATGTGGCAGAAAAGTGTGTTAATGCACACCGAGATTTCATGGGAATCTGCTGGAGATTCCTCAGCAGAGCTGCTTCGTTTCTTCCCCATTGTAGGAAACGTTCTCGCGCCAATTGGCAATGACTTGTGCAGGGACCAAAACGGCACACAGGGGAGCAGCATAGGGATCCTCTTTGAAGCTGCACACTCTCAGGAGTAAGATATTGGCTTCTATAGACCCGCGTGTGGAAAATAGTGCCATAATTTGAAATTTTGTTCCTATCTACCTGCATCAATATCCAAACCACCACCAAGAACCTGTTCCCCAGCTTGAGTGCCCCCTCCCTCTGGGCATAACTCACCATGTCCTGGCTGACTGTTGAACTGTGAACTTGCCAGGGGACAGTGAGAACGAGGTATATTTTACAGTAATGCATCAATGCTATTATTGCACTCATAGTAATGCTTCTGTTCATTTTTTATTGTGCTTCTACCGATGTGCTCTTGAGGGAAAATCCCTCCACATCTGCAGAGCGCCTGTGGCTGATAAAAAAATGATCACGGAGAAGCAAAGAGGAGATGTTCCAAAAACTCCTCCAGTTGTTTGAGGCAGGGGGGAATAAAAAAAAAGGGCATGGAGACGCACTGTGTCTGAAAATCAGAAAATTGATAGGCAGAAGAGGAGAGAAAAGCAGGACCAAGTGATAGCAGGTCACAAGCACATGATAAAAGCCATGGAAGATCAAACAGAACTGGTAAAGTCACTCATAATGCTGCAGACTGAATTCATGCGTGCTCGGCCCCCCATCCCCTCCAGCCAATACAGAACTGCTTTTCATGCCCTCCCCAACTCCACCCACACATTCCTACCAAACTCTTGGTCTGTCTCAGCCTGTTCACTCCACCCTTTCAGACAGCTGGACTTATATCCAGCTGTCAAAGCTCAAACTGCCCCTCACTGCTTTCTCCTTTCCAGCCCAGCTTTCCGTGTGTGTTGTGAAAAACTGTTATTTAATGAAGACATACTCTGTGAAGGATAAGCAATCTTCATTTGTGTCTTGCACACAGTGGCTGCACCTCACATTGATACACAGTGCAAGCTGAACAACAGTCATAGCATAGCATAGTGCTGTTTATAAAGACACCTTATTGGTGCTCATTATTAAAATGATTCCTCAAGGCCTCGCTGATTCAAATCCCCACCTCCCACATTGTGCCCCTCTAACAGCCCTGACATCTGGTTCTTCATATTCAGCCACAAGGTGATCCACCTCTGCGCTCCACCCACCGGGAAACTTTTCACCCTTAGCTTCCCAAATTTTATGGAGCACACAGCAGGCGGCTATAAACATGGGAATATTTTCCTCGTTTAGGTCTAACCGGCCATGAAGGCATCGCCAGCGAGCTTTTACTCTGCCAAATGCACATTCTATGGTCCTTCAGCACTTGTTCAAACTGTTATTGAAGAACTCCTTGCTGCTATCTAGACTGCCTGTATAAGGCTTCATGAGCCATGTCAGAAAGGGGTAGACTGGGTCTCCCAGGATCGCTATGGGCATTTCGACATCCCCCATTGGAAAAATTGAAAACAAAGTCCCTGTACAGGCCAGTGTTCCTGAAGATGTGTGCGTCATGACCTTCCCTGACCAATGAGTGCTGTGTGGACGGGTACAATCGTTGTGATTACAGTGCTTTTTGATCATCGCTGTAATTTGCATCAACAAAACTTTCTAGTGTAGACAAGGCCTATGTCTCTACATCTCTCAACTCTCCAAGACATGGAAAAGTAATACCTCAAAAGAAGAAGTATTATATTAACAGCAGAGAAAGAAATTCAAAAAGGATTCAGGATTTATCATGAACAGTTTTTATAATATACTCAGGAAACATCAGTTCTGATACCAATAATTTATGTTAACAGAGTAAAATAATTCTAGGTATGCAAGGGAGTAAATTTGAGTCTAAAAATGAGTGATGGCCCTCCCCTGTGATTAAATACAGTAAAGAAGTGTATGTCTACCTTAAGTAATACTGGAAAGAAAGAGAAGGTGTTGGAGGGATTTTATCTTGGGAAGTTAGCAAGGAGTACTTAAATACTACATATGGGATGATAAAGAAGAAGGAAAGTCATGTTTACTCACAGTCAAGTCCTGGTTGAATGATTGTCATTAGCGAAATGGATTTGGTCAGTGGAGAGGTGGCAGAAGAACAGAAACTAAATCCATGCGGTTGTGATCTTTGGCGTGTCTGCAAAATAGAAAACAAGTATATTAAGCAAATATGCCAAACACCACCCTCACTCCAATTGCTGACTACACTGTAGTGTTTAAATGTATTAGTTGCCCAGTGGCTGAAGACCCTCCCTTTAAATACTGGGACATTAAAACACTCAAGAATATCTGCCCCAAAGGAGAGGTCCCAAGTAAGGTGGTACAGCACAAAAATGGGGAATTGCAGCATGACAAAGAAACAGAGGAATTGTAAAAGTGAAATGCAACATCTTTAAAAATGTGAAACAAATATAATTATATAACAAAAATATAGGCAAGCACAGGCAAGCCAATAAAATGTATGTAGTTTATTGTCTGAGGGCCAGTGAAAATACCGCTGTGATTTCAACCCCTCCAGCTGTAGCCTATAGAGATGATGTTTGCTTATGTTAAATAGAAACGTATTGAAATGTAAGTAGAAAATATGGTTTGGGGCCTTAAATTTGGGCTTGATAATAATAAGGCCTAGTAAAATATGAGTGAAGTGAGATAATTAAGAGGCGAGTGAGAGAGAAGTTCTGACACAACCCTATGTCATTTTGTAAACAGGTTTTGGTTTTAACTAGTTTTAACAAATATTTTAGACAAAATGTGAATGTTTTGGAAGAATGCTATCTGTATTGATAGTTATTGGAATGATATTTACATAGACATTAATTAAGATCATGTGTAATGTTTAACAGCCAATGAGAAAGTAGAAAATATTTAATTATGGTAGAGGATATATTTACAGTAAAAGGTAGGCCTAATGTTAATTAATTAAGGGTGTTATTGTGATTATGTTGTTGATTATATAAATGATAGTATGCTAATTTTAGATTAGTGTGCTCATTCTCCATCAGAGAAAGGATTATATACCCATTTTTCTCATCCAGGGACAGATCACCCTAGATGCACTATTTTATCTTGCAACATAGGTATAAATGCAATGTAATGCCTGTTTGCTTTAACTAATTATTTTAAATAAAGTCTTTAATTCTGTCACTCATTGTGTCATTCAGTCCTCCAATACATTAATGTATCTGTAACTGCCACGGAAGCTTGAACCTTAAAAGTTCAGTTTGTTTCTATTCCTTATCCTTTAAGCTATTAATTGGGAACACACAAATCAAGGTTACACAGTGTAACAGGACTGACAGTACAAAATGGTAAGAGTCTGACACTAAGGGTACGTACCTGAAGTGAGGGACTTCCAATGAACACCATTCATCAAAGCAATGGCTACTACATACAATCCCACATAGTAATACCAGCTCTCACAGATCGTGAGACATGGTTACTCCCATCACCTTGGGAAGTGAGGATTTACTTAGGATGTAACTCAAATGCCACTTTCAACAATACTTTGACGCTCAAGTGACAGATGCACCAAGCAACACCAATTTCATCTGTGTGAGACTCATAAAGATGTCCAAGAAAATCAATGTGCCAGGATCAGCCAACAAAGACTCTCTCTAAACAGGGACAGCTGGGTAACCACCAGTTCTTTGGTGTCTTCCCAGAACAGCATTACTGCAGAAGTGCGGCTTTCAGAAATTCAATGCATTTAATGTATTTGAGACTGGAATGCCTTTTTAATAAAATAGACTGAAGATACATGTCCACAAAACACAGGCCCAGCTCTCCAGATAAAATCATCCCTATATCAACACTTCTCTCTAAGTAGGTGAAACTAAATGTGCATAATTCTCCATTTGTGACATTGCATTTAGTTGCTGCGTGTTACATTAGGATGAGGCCATTACAAAAATCAGGATGCAGGTTATTATAAAAGAGAAAGGTCCTCATTTTCTTATACGTTATGGGTATAAATCTAAAAAACATAACAGATAAAATAATACTTAGTACTTATATATGCATCACATCTTCAAAGTGCCACATAGACGTTAATTTTTAAGCCTCATAACACCTCTATGGGAGAAGTGTTATTAACTGCATTATACAGAGGCAAGTGACTTTTCCAAGACCATCCAGTCAGTGGCAGAAACTCAGGAGTTCTTTGTTTTCTGTCCTAGGGTCTAACTATGCTGCCTCTATGGCTGAGTAGCAAGGCTGCTTTGATCAAGTGGGAGTGATGCATGTGGGGTCTTTTAGCTTTTGTCAGGAACCACTCTATATTAAAGATGAAGATATTTTGTATTATGCATGCAAGGGGGACCCTCACTTGGGCAAAGCTCGGGAGCCTTTGATTTAGAGTTTTGTGAAAACTCAACAACAATAAAAGTACAGCTTTACCTGCTGGTCAAACCCTCTGATTTCCCCCTGCTCAGATTCTACTTCTTCTTCAGTGAGTGAGACCAAGGAGCCACGTTCATCACTAGCGAATGGACTTCGCCTGAGGTCTTTGGAACTCAGGGAGGAAGTTTCTAAATTTGAGGAGGGCTTCTTGTTATCATCGGAGTCTCCTGCAAGACCTTCTAGGCTGTAACTGAAGAAAAATCAGAGAGGTCAGAGTCTGAAAATTCTTAAGGCTTTAACACACAATGACTTGCCTGACCTGTGTGCATGAGCCATGCTCTAATTCAAATAGGATGCAACCTCTACATTCACAGTGGAGTGAAACATATATTATTCCCTCAGTTTGTGTTACTTTCTTGAGCGATATGTGTGACCTGGTGTGGGTAGCATCTTATGGCTTGATTTAATAATTATATCCCTTTCACTGCAGACAGCAGTATCTTGGTACAATCAGGCAAATGGTTGCCTGAGAATAACAGACCAATACATTTCTGTGTTACTGGACTCCTTCTCACTCTCTTGAACAGTGCAACAGGAAAACTGAAAGCATTTTTAGGTGTGCTTATTTCTACTCAATCTATTTTCTCAGCTTTAATGTAAGGCTCAATTTAAACTAGACATAGCTGATATATGCTGATTCGATTTGCACCTGAATAGATGTTCTACCATGAAATGTTCTATACCTTCCAACCAGGGCACAATAGGCACAGTGCCTAGGGCCTATGAAACTTTCAGGCCCTACCAAAAAAAAAAAAATTATATATACTTTTTTATTTTTATTTTAAAAAACTATTTATTAATAGCTTAAAATCAAATTAGTTATTTCGGTCGGGGGGCCTACGAAAATCTTAAAATGGCCATGCCTCCAACAGTTATGAAGTCATTGGTTTATAGACAGCAATATACTGAAAGTGTAAAACCCTTCTTTGCAGAAATGTTCCTTGATGCTGTTTAGCATTTGCCATTATACAAGGCTTTGGCAGACAGCAGGGCATTAGTGCCAAAATCTCAGTGTTAAATAAGTGCTGTCTCCATCAGCCAATGAGTCACATTTCAGCTTTTGCTTACGCAGCTAGGTTATCCAACTGAGCCAAACATGATCACTTGAAACTAAACAAAATAAAAAGCATGGGTGTGCAACACTGGTGCTTATTAAAGAATTGGCCAGACTCGGGCACAGTGATGGCTGCTGATATGCAAGTTTTCCCTATGAAGAGTCATGCTAGCATAGGTCAACTCTCACCTGCAACACCAACCTCCCCCTGCTTTCCTCCACATATCATTATATCACATATAATTCACATTATCATCCCAGCCCCAACGTTCTATCAAAAGCACTGTATTCAGCACCTTTATCCTGACCTGGAGCATCTCTTGCAATTCCAGACCTGGGTCACCTTACAGTTCTGGAGATGCACCTCGTTCCTGACCTGCAGTACCCCCGACTATGCCAATCCTAGATCCCCAACACCGCTCTATCACTAAGCTTAATTCTGATGTGTAGCAAACTCTGCTATTGTGAGGGCCTTTCTTGAGACGGGTGCCTTTTGTTATCGTCCAATATACGATAGGAACTAAAGATGATACCAATACACACATTTTCATTTTTGGCTTGAGCGAGGATTTCAACCCATGTTTCTAAAAGTGAAAGATGAACTAATTAGCTCCAGTGCACCCTCCTAACAGCTTTAGGATAGGATCCTGCTATCTAACTTTAGCATTTCAAATGCTACTTCATGACCCAGGAGTGCCTCACGACAAATTGTCCATCACAGTGAGACTTTATGTTCTTTTGATTGTCCTCTATGCATCACATATTATATGACAATTTGCTGTGGTTGGCTGAGGGGCAAGTGTTTTATAGAGAATATTTAATACATACAACACATTTGGAATCAAGGTTAATTATGAAATCTAACTCGCTACTGAGCTTCAAAACATGTTAAAAGGAAAGAAAATTGTAATGTACCGATTATTTACACAGCCAGTGGAGCTTTAAATCCAGGTAGTCATCAAATGAATACTAGCATTCTACATATCACTGGAGGTACCAGTGGTTGACAAACATGTATCATCTTGAAAGCAAAAGCTGAAGTAAATCTTAAATCAGAAGACACACACATCTGGCTTCTAAAGATTTTTTTCAGGTTAGTAAATTAGAGAGAAGATAAGCCAAGGCATTTGCAATTCTATCAATTCACAAAAGCCTTTAATTGCATTGTGTTTAGCTGTAGCATGCATTGTAAAGTTTACTCTCAAACATCTGCAACGGGAAATCTGTCCTACTCCTTTTATCTAGGGAAGACAGGCTTTTATTCTTCCAGCCCAAAATCCCATTGGTAGTTTGTTGTGATATTGACATCTATCTTCTAACAACTGGGCTCAGAACAGCAACTCACTTCACACATGCCACTAAACAGTCTTCAGCTAGTAATGATCTGTGATATCTACCTACTGTACTTGGATCACATTCAAACCAGTGTTCTAAAGTAAAATGATCTGTATTCCAAACTACAGAGTTATTTAGTCTCCAGAAAATACAGTTAGAAATTCTATCCTTTAAGCACTAGGGACAAAAAAATATGGGTCCAGATCTTCAGTTATGCCAATGTACCTCAGCTGAGGATCTGACCTGTGATCATTAATTCTGACCCTGGACTTTCTACAGGACATGCAAGTTTTAAGTGCCTGGGAAAACCAAATCTGTGGTTATCAGACTGTTTTGTTCTAGAAAGATTTAAATGATTTGTCTCTCTGCTCAAGAGAAAGTGAAAAAGAACCCTCATTGTACTAGGAGCAGTCTGTATGAATTTAAATGCCTATAAAATACCAGTCCATATAGAGGTCAACATAATGGTGTCTCAATAACTCTGGCTTTGATTTTTCTGTTGTCGCTTTCATTGCTCTGATTGCCTGTATAGAGAGATGTGCCTTAAAAATCATCAAAGGAAAAAAAGCAGCTCCAGGTGAATAATGCAACTTCTCTAACACTCAAAACTAGCAGAGACTAGACCTTCACCTGCACTCCATTCTCTAGAGAGCCCAATACCAAATGTGACTGGGGGGAGGGGGAAACAGACAAAGCAAATGGACACAAGCACATTTCAGTCAGAGCAGCAGAGAAACAGACTGCCACACAAAAAGCTGACAACATTGTGTTTGCAGTGCTCCTTTGCTGCGGCTGCATATTTATTTATACCATACCTTCTACAATTTAAGTCAGCACCCATGGTAATGTACTGTACGCCAGAGGGACACCAGCTCAAACTGGGGATATCAAAGGCAGAGAAAGGAAAAGGGCTGCGATTATTGGATTGTTACGGAGAGGGAATATTTAAAGACACTGTTACACTTGTTTAATTTTAGAAAGATTTTTTACGTTGTATGTTAATTTATGGTTGGTGAAAGGTACCAGATCAGCAACCCCCAGAGACTAAAGACCTGTTAGTTACCACAGAACAGAGACAGTGCAGGCAGAGGAGCAGTACAATCTCCCCCGATCTGCTCTCACCAACCGGCGACAACACTGAACTGGTACAACCACCTCTAGAAGTGAAAGGGGAGCTCACTCTTCATGCCCCCTGGGTGAAAGCCTCTACCGACTGTGATGGTGCTTTTTATAAGTAGAAAATGGGACTAAGATTCATAGAGGTGAAATTCCACATAAACCAAAATGGCCATGAGGTAAGAGTTCTATTGATAATAATAGCAATTAATACTACTAGGGCACCTTCTATCCAAGGATCTGAAAAACGTATCACAACCGTTTAATGGATTAAGCTCCCTCCACATGAGGTAGGCATTATTAACCTCATTTTACAGATGGGGAAAAATGAGGCAAGGGAATTAGTGATATGATCAAGGTCGCACAACAAGTCAGCATCAGAGCCTGAGCAAAAATTAGGTCTCTCCTGACTTCAAGTTCTGTCTAGACAATGCTTCTTCCTTTTTATTTCATTATGAATCTAGGATGAATCAAATCAGAGACCCTGAAAGTTTCTCTTGTCAAAATACCAATTCCAAGAAGCAGTCTCCCATGTTACATCATAAAACAATACTTAGAATTTCAAAACACAGTGACGATTTCTTTGGTTTTCATTTTAAACAATGGTTTTGATTATTATTTCTTTGTGAGTTAGCATTTGCACCATTAAATTTGACCCTACAAATATGCCCAACAGACTCTTCGAGCAATGGTGCTTACAGGAGGCAGAAAACTGCCCCTTGCATAAGAAAGGTCCTGCACCAACACAGAGCCAACAGGGCACTCTTACACTGGTCCTGCTCCCAGCCCCTAGGGTAGGAAGCAGGGCCAGAGAGCACTGTGCTCTAACCTAGGGGGTTATGAGAAAGTTTGAGCAGCCCGGAGCTGCTCTGACATCAGGAGTTAGACAAGCTCCAAGTGGCCCCAGAATACAGGGAGTGCAAGGGGGCATAAAACTATCTTTCCCCCATCCCAATTCTGTTCTAGCACTCCATGCAAAACTGGAAGTACTCAGAAATGGGGCCAAGGAACCTAAATGAATAAAAAAGTAAACACAGTGAACTGAATGAACCGTGGTTTTTAGTTTGAGGGTATTCAGCAGCAGTTTGTCCAGGTTTGTCCAGTTTGTCCAGGTAGTTTCATATTGAGGCTACTGACTGAACCACAATGCATCTGTAGTGAAGCTCCTCTGCTCTGCAGGCCACCAGATATATAGCAGCTCTCTTCTGAAGGCTTCCAGAATATTGCCAAAAATATCCATTACGAACAAGCACCTTGCTGTAACTTGCACAACCTTTAAAGTGCATTACAATCATCAAGTAAAACAGTATCTCCATTTTGCAGATGGGGACTCTGAGACAAAGGGGACAAGACACTTGCTCAAGGACACAAAGAGAGTCAGTGTACTGCTATACCACAAATAACTCACGCCATTTACAGCTCCACAACCTGCTCTCTCAACTTTAGTGTACTGCTGAACACCCTTAAATGACCAGTGTGTCCCTAAGACAAAGGTCCAGCACACACACCTGGTTGTGTGTGTATTGAGGGCTGGGGTAGAGAAAGAGTTAACTATGAAAATTAACCTACAGCAGACAGTGCCGTAGATTTTATATATATTATCTTTATATACATGCATTTTTAAACCATATTAGTTTTATAGTGTGACTACAAAACTATAGGGCAGAAAATGAGTAGAACTCTATAACTGAGAGATGAAGAAGTAGGAGGCTTGAAGGAAATGGCAGAAGGTCCCAGAGAGGGATAAGAATTCTTGGCAAGAGCTGTGGAAAACACAGATGTATAGAATTAGAATCCTGCTGGTGAGCCACCCACAATCTATTGGCAACCCCATGCAAAACTGAATGGTGGGAGAAGAGGGAAGAGCCATTTGTGTGACAGACTAGAGACTGGAATTAGTTTGAGGCTGTTCCACTTTCCTCTCGGTGGCACTGCTCGTAGGGTATCGAAATGGCTATGAGGCTGGGGCAGACGTAAAGAAATAGAACAAGAGTAGATTGACTAAAGAATCTGGCCTAAATTGCAAGGTAAGTGGTGATATTAAGTGACCAACTTCAGACATGTTCTCTTTACGGTCAGCATAGGGACACTCTTGGCACACTATGGATCCCATGCTCCTCTGTAGAAGTCAGGAGGATATCACTGTGCAGCTGGCAAAAAGCATGTGCTCACAAGGCAATCACTGCATGCCACCTTACAAAGTACAGAGCAGCTTGGAGTCTGAGCCCAGTGCAGTCCACAGTGTTCCACTAAGGGTGGGTGTAACAATAACCTGAGGCCAGGTATGTTAATGAAAAAAGGATAACTGTAGGTGTGAGGAAGCATGAAGAACTACTGGATTGAGAGTCTCAAGGGGACGCACGGAGAAATGTCACAGTTTCCCCTTTCACGTTCACCTGCTCTTCTCACAGGCTATCGTATGACAATTAGATACACTAAGGATGTCACTGAGGTTTGTGCAGTCTGTGTTGCACTGCAAAAGGAAGATACTGTACAAGGCACAGAAAGCACTCATTCCTTGAGGCTGTGCTTGAAAACTTAGCGTTCTGCATGTTACAGCAAGGTGTAAGAGCGCACGCTTCTGTGGAGTTGAGAGCCAAGGTCAATTGCTGTATCAAAGGCTTGTCAAGAGCTAACGCTTCCCTCTACACAACTATGAAGAGAACCAAAGGTCACTTAGAAAAAAAAAATTCTCACTGGTGCAACTGAACCAGTTACAGCACCAGTGGTTTGTTGAATCCCTTCACTACAGCAAGGCCTTAGGAAGCAGCTATACACCAGGAGATCCATGTTCTGTGGCAGTAGCAGAATGTCATGGCATATGAAGTCAATCAATGGAGCAGGTATGTCTCTCCAGTCAAAATAATGGCACAATTGTAAGTACAGTAAAATTCCAGAGAAGTGGATACATCAAAGGAATTTATGTGAGTGGGATGTGGCAGGGAGAACATGGACAAAAACCAACAACTAAAACGAACAAAAATTCCCCATAAAACCAGGGCCATAATGGGGGAAGGAAGGATTCCTTACTGCATCTCCAAGAATTCTAACAGTAATAGCTGCAACTATTTTTATAGGGTCTACTTAATGTTTCTGTAGAACCAGAACTCATTCATACTGATGCTTCAACAATAAAATTGGGGTAGCTTTTCCTTATCCTTATTTTATATCTATCTACACCTACATCTATCTATATAAAAAAATGTATGGGGAGGATAAGAAATCATAAATGTTTGCTAGAAGGAAAAGGACAAAAACTGGTATAAAAATCATGCTTATTTTCCAGCTTTTAAGAGGCAGAGTTTAAAAAACTCCAGAAAGTTAAAATGAAATCAGCTATTGCAGGTGAACCAAGTGCATTATGCATCTTCTGTATTATTTTAAAATATGTTCCTATGTGCCTATCTTGAAGATCTAGGGACTTTGATATATTTTAAACAATAGTAAAGGATAAACATCCAAATAAACAATTACTTGCCCATTTTAATTCAACCGCTAGTCCTAAATATGTTGTGTTGTTGGTTGCTTCCAATCCACAACATCCAATATCCTTCAGCCCACCCCATCAACAAAAAGCCCCGGAAAGAATGGCTTTGCAGCGTGCACTGAAGGTTGTAAAAACTGGGCAATGTTTGGCCCAGGGTGAGAGTGATGAAATTGGATATCTGTGTCTGTATAAGACAAATGTTCTGAGAAGTACTCAATCTAAACTGGATTAACTAACGTGAGTATGAAGTTAGTAGACATTCAAATGCAAAATGGTTAGTCAAATTAGTTGGCTCTGTACCTTCTCCTATGAATGGGAGGCTTCCTTATACCATCCCCCAGAACGCGCATTGAACTGAAAATGAATCATGGAAAGTGGTCAGTGATTAGAATGGAACAAAATGAACAATGACAACTGAAGGGAAAACATCCCCCCTTCCCCCCAAAAAAACCCCCCAACAAACAGAAGAAGGAATGAATGAAAAGGAGAGTGTAAAAGCTATAGCATTTAAGGGAGCAATGTGTCTCCCTCTATTTCAGGGTAATGCCTTGTATACAGAAAAAAGTATAACTGGTCACTGACAATGGTCGCATGAAGCTGGAGCCAATCATGGGTCAGCTGTACATGTAGACAAGGACAAACTAGTCAGTGCTAGTTCAACAGCTGGTTTAGGCACTAGAGCAGTGAAGGTGTGGTAGCATGATTTCAGTATGGGCTAGCCGCCTAAGTAATTGACCAGGGTTTCAAGTGGGCTGGCACAGTCCATAGTGAATCCTGCGCTGCCGCAACTTTGCTGTTCCATACCTGTACCTGAGCTAACTAGGTAAGTTAGTTTGGGTATGTCTATATGAGCTGCAATCCACCCAGTGATTGCACTGTCGACAAACCCAAGCACTCGTACACACTATCACTTATATCAGTATAACTTACGTTACTCAGGGGTGTGAATAAGCCATACCGAGGGACGTAAGTTACACTGACCTACACGCCAATTTGGACAGTGCTATGTCGACAGGAGGCATACAGTGTGTTTATCAGACGTGCAGCTGTGCTGCTATTGAGTTTTCAGTATGGACTACCCCTATGTGTGAGGTGTATAAAACCCAGTGTGAACTCTAAGGCCAGGTCTACACTTACCTGAAAATTCGGCGGCAGTTGAACTATGCAGAGTAGCTTGTGTAATTCCCGTCAACTTCTTAACTTCCACTGTGCATGGCATTTTCACTGCACTGCGCTGATGGGAAACGCATTTCCCGTCGACACAGCACTATGCCACTTGCGGGGATGGTTTTAGTGCGTCGACTACCGGATCGATCGAGCGGGTCTTCACTGACGGCTCAATTGATCCAGAAAGATCGATCTGACGGCGGCGAATTTGCTGCCGTCAGTGTGTACATAGCCTAAGAATTACCAAGGACGAACATGCTCCATTGGAGCCTTGTAACTATTCTTCATGAGATTTATAAAGAAAAACGGTTTTAAAAAGCATATTTAAAAAGATATTTAAAAGGCTCAACACATCTTGTTTTTAATTCTTCTTTGAATAAAAAGATTATTTCTATGGTAAAAAAATTAGTGGAGCATAAAGAGAATATCAAATTTGTTTTTCCCTGCTTTTGCTTGAGGACTTACGGGGAGTAGGGTGGGGAGGGTGTCTCACAAGGGCAACTCTCTCAGGGGGTTTCTGTTGTAGTTAATAGACTACATTTGACTTGAATGGAGTTGAATCAGGCCCTCACAACCCTTAATTGACGAGATGGAGGAGTTAAATCCCAACAAAAGTATTCTAGGTAAATAGTTATTAGCAAAAACCAAAAACAAACACACACAGATTTAACCAGTTTGAATAAAACTCAATTCCAGGCCTTTATACATCATAAGTAAGCAAAGAGGTGCAAAACCTCAACTGACTTTTCCTTTGCACCTTTCAGACAGACATACCCCTTGCCTATTCATGACTGTGTCCATGAACATATGAAAATAATTCCTCTATTTCATTACTAAAAAAAAAAATCATTCACAGTAAGAATATTTTCCCATATCGCAAACATAACCATCCGACCTCTAATTCAGAAGTCTTTAACTCCATCTGCTTAGCATTAGCTGTAATTGCCAACTATGCAGAGTTTATTACCCTCAGAAATCCTTACATAATAAGTTCAGTACATACAAAATAAATCTTTTAAAATGAATTTATGAGCTTATAGACTCAGTCTGTCATAAACCAGATTTTCTCTCTGAAGTTGCCTCTCTTGCTGTTTTCAAGTGTTGGTATTATTTTAATTATGTGTAATCCTGGAATCTGGAATGAAGTCCAGAAAGGGTGGCAAAGTCATGTAAGAAAGCAAACAATGCATGTTACTTTCAGAGTACTGAATGGTTCTCAAGTTTAGCTTTAGACAAGATAAAATGTATAATTTAAAGGGTCTATACTTTCTCGTTAGTGCATGCAAATAATGTTGAGCAATGTCAAGGGAATTTATGCACCTGGGTGCTCAATATCTCTAAATCAAGGGTGTCCAAACGTTGCCCCCTGGCACCTTACCAGGAACCAAAGGACAACTCTTGATTTTAATATAATGGAATTGACTGTGAGATGTTACTTGTTAATACAGAGCTGTGATCCATGAAAACAACAACTCCCAGCAGTCAACTGGATGGGTTCCAATTTGATTCTTGATGGACTTGTAGTCTTAACGAGCCACACATCCATATTGCTGATGAGGGTGGGTGTGCAATATATGTGATTTATGGAACAAGCTTTGACCACTCTGGCTCTAAGGGATGCTGGTCCTATTTAAATCAATGGCCAAACTCACCTGGCTTCAACAGGACCAGAATCTTAAATTACTGCATAAAACTAAAGTAATTTTTGTGCAGTGGAAATGAAGAAAGGCTGATTTGTGTAAGAACATGCTGGGTACAAAGGGAGTCAGAGAACTTGATAGATACTCAGAATGCAGAGGGCTTACTCCTAAACAATTACTTTATGGGTGGAATTTTTCTGTAACTGGAGATCAAGGGAAGAGTGGTTCTGGAAAAGAACATTCTGTCTTTTCACAGTAGCTGGTGTCAAGAGACACACAGCATGCCTTATCTTTGTGGCTTTCCCTAGTCTTCCTGAAAGGAGAGAGCCGAGGGGAAAAAATCAGAGAATGCCCCAGGCATTGTCAGTTGTTTGTATCTGTATACAGTCTGTCCACTTCCTCATGTCATTCAATACTGCAACTCTATCAGGAGTCAAATTGGAACCCATCCACTCCAGCCCCAAAACTGAAGGCCTGAATTTTTCCATTAAAGCCCTTATAGCCCATACAACACCTGAATGTGAGAAACCTACTGATTAACAGTGTCTGTGTTTATTTTGTGGTCACCTAGATTTAACACTCAAAAGATAATCCTTTAACAAAATTCTCTGTATAAGAACAGGTGGTGATAATTCACATTAAGGACTGGTCCAAGGTATTTCCATTCACTTCAATGGTCCTCTGGAAAGTTAAAATATATTGTAGACATAAAGAACTTTGAATTCAAAATACAACTAAAAATCAGGGATATTGCTTTGTTTATTGTGGGGATTTTTTGCGGTAGGTGGTTCTCTCTCTCTCTCTGAGTTCATGGAATAGAATAATTAAGAATGACCTCACTTCTCTGTGTTTTTCCACATCCTTCAAATGCCAACTGCAAAGCTCACATGCATGTTCTTGTGTGCGTGTAAACAGTTTTGAACAAGCCCTTCACTCACCTCCTGTGATTGATTTCTGCCTCATTGGCGGCATTCTTCCCCGGCCCCCAACTGTGCCGTCGGAAAGGTGACAGTGGTCGCATGGAGTTTCTTAAGACAGAGGAGTGGGTAGGCACTTCTGTAATACTGTCCATCTGTTCTTCCATCTCTCCTGAGCCACCAAGTTCACTCTCCCCTACCTCTTCAGCTGCCATATTAATGCAGCTTCCATCCAGAGCTTGCATCTCCTTAGGCCTGTTGAGGTTTAGAGCATGTGGAAGGGAAATGTCACTCCCAAGGGAGGAATTCCTCTCCAAGGACACTGTGTCATCCGCTGACGAGCTGGAACTGGTGACATCACAAGCAGACTGTTCCTCTTCAGGCTGTTACAGCAAAAATAAAAACAAATCATAGCTAAGAGAGTTCTCAACTGATAGCCTTGGGGAGAGCCAGTCATCACAAAACCTAAGGCCTGTTCCTTCTTTTTTGTGTAAGTCACCTTCTACAACATTGCTTCCTTGTCTCATCCTACCCTATAACTCATCCTGCTACAGGTATGCTTGGGTTCCCCACTCAGTTCTGCAGACGCAAACCAATCCAGACATGACATCACTTCCTGCTACTCTATTAATGTCCTTCTTAGAGTTCTGTCAATGCACCGTAGCCCTACAATGTATCTTCTCCTGCAATTCCAATCCTGAGCCTTTTACCAGGCAAAGATCTATAAGCCTGCCAAACACTTATGTAGTTTTAATGATGGGCATGGATGATGGCTAGGTCATATGACTAGTCAGCAAACTCAGTCCTCTTTGTGTGATCTGAGCCAGATTTATAGCTTCCAGTCGTTACAGTTGAAAGCGTAACATACTGTTCCACTGTACCACACAGCACAAACTGAACATCATTCAGTAGCATAAAAGAAACACAAAAATAAAGGATTAGTCTCCCCCACCCCCAACTACCTTCTGTTTATCAAAAAGTTAATGCCAGGATTCTCAGTATTTGTCAAGTCCAACTATAACTGAAAAATACTGTTCCACAGGATCGGTCTCCTTGTGGGACACCTCTTGACTCGTACTATAATTTTATGTTTAGTTTGCTTCAAAAACAGTAAGTGGAACCAAAGCTGCTTCTATTTGGCCATAGGCCACATGCTAATAATACATCCCAAAGACAGTATATGATAATCCTGTGTTCTTGGTAGTATAAAAAAAACGCAAGCATGTTTATGACATCACCTTCATACTGAAATGGTGTTTGCCCTCGAAGGCCAATGTGGGAAATTTCAATGTATACTGCTGCAGAGCCCTGCACTGTATCATTTAAAATAATAATATTCATAATGATCCATCCAGTTGTATATAATGGACCATTCACCAAAGTCACAGAGGCTAACTGTCTTCAACTAGCAGGCTCACGGATACTCAACAGGAACTGAGCATTCGAGGAACTGCAGTCTGTCAAATCTCATTTGCAGAAAGATAACAGAGTATCAAATTCAATGGTCAGAAGAGAGATGTGCCTTTATAAATGTAACAGATAACAGTGATGAATGTGAACACAAATGCTGTTACCACATTCCCACTATGGGGCACCTCAAAGTTCAATATCGTGGGCTTTCAAAATCAGTAAATTAGACCACTCCAGAGTCTGTATGTTTTTGTTCTGTGTTTGTATTAGAACAAAAATATCGGCTAAAAGCTGATACTGCAGTTAAAAAGGGAATATGAGGTGTTTGAAAATAGTTGCTGGTAAAATACTTCATAATTTAAAGAGAAACCTGACTGTCAAGTTTGCTGAGCACTAGCCCTGCTTCTCATATCAATTTCATAAGTACAAGATGAAATTTTAAGACATGTATTAAAGCGATGCTTCTACATTCTTTCCCCAGTCTCATCCACCAAAAACCAATATTCACAGCCTAAATATGCCCAAGTAATACCTTCCCCCCCCCGTAACTATATATTTTTGGTAGAAATAATTCAATGATCTGTATTTCATGATAAGGAATATCAGCCATTAAAGATCAATTTTTGTGTAAATATACTCTAGTGACAAAATTATGATGTAGTGTTAGAAAAAGTTTATTGCAGTATATTTTTTAATTGAGATGTTGGGTAAAACAAAACAAATTAAGGAGAAAATTGGAGAAGAAGCCCTGTAAAGTCACTGATTTTTTTTTTTTTTGGACATCCTTGACAGTTTCCCATTTGCACGTCATGATGACAGTTTACTGAACTGCTTAAATCCAGACAAATTACTTAGTAGTCATGATGAGAACAATATTTTCTCAGAGAAGGACATAGTCTGTTTCTCTTTCCTGGGTCACAGGAAGCTATTGTCATAATTAGGGCAGTGTTGCTGAAAGGAAAGAAGATTGCATCCTGGCTGACTACCAGAAGGGTGCAGTTATTTAAAGAACATTAATCCTGGATGCAAATGCAATGGATGTAGTGCAGAATTGCCAAATTACTGTATTGTGCTGCCTAACTCAAAAACAAGCAGAGGGATTTTATTTTCCAAATGGAAATAATTTACTAAAATAAAACATCCCTGGTTTTTTTTTAAGATCAGAATACTTTCCCTCATATATGTGCTTGCTTGTTTCTTAAATTACAGCTGGATAGAATCAAAATGTAATAAAAAATGTGAAATATATTTGGTTCATTTATGGTTTTGTCTTCATCTCTTGGACTGGGCAAGTAAAAAATACCAAGGTGCAAGTTGTTTGAGCCTGCAGTGTATAGTCATGACTTTAATAGCCCTCCCATTCTTCAGGAAAAGTTCTCCTAAATAATGCTAATTTTCTATTTAAAAAAAGATACTCCCTTCCTGCAAGTCAAAGCATTTTAAAGGCTCAAGACTAACAGGGACAAAGTGTGGCCTAGTGGATACAGCGCCAGATTGGGACTCACGAAACACAGATTCTATTCCCAGCTCTGCCAATGGGGGATCTTGAACAAGATCTCTCTCCCTCTCTGATCTCAGTTTCTCTATCTGTAAAAGGGGGATAATTATACTGCTCCTCCTTTGTAAAATGTTTTGAGATTTATAGATGAAAAGTGCTATAAGAGCTAGGTATTATTATTATTATTAAAATGTGAAGTAAAAGTTTAGCCATTTGTAGGTCAGATGCAAGTCTAATTCCTTTCTAGATGGATTCAGTGCAAATAATATTTTACATACATCCCAAGATGCCTTACAAATTATATACATGCAGTATCACTGAAATGCAGCCTCTTCTATGGTGGTGGAGGGCATACAGTGCATCAGCAGCAGTTTGGGAAAGAAAGATTTTGGCTACGGGCACTGTGACAAAACCCCATTCTGATAAAAAGAGCTATCTTTAAATCCATACACAGCAGACAAGAGCTAGCTTTTAAGGAAAAGCATAAAGCAACTTTTCAGCTCCAAAGAAGATTAACAGAGGAACAAAACAGAACTGTAGGAGGGTCATCTTTTATTCACCCTCTGAAAATTAACCTCAGTGTTGCTGTTACCAAATTACGTTTTTTGGGGTTTTTTTTAAATATTTGTTGAAGGGGGCTGTTGCTTCAATGTTGAAGTGATCTTCCATCCAGAAAGCTTTCCTGCTCAAACTTGTTCTTGAGGTTTTGAGGGCTATATTTACAATTAGAGAGACAAAAAATGGTTTTACATAAAACAAAAACAACCCCCCCACACACATACACACACACAAGAGCAGAGTCTGGGACACAACCCATTCCTGTGACAATGGAGAGTTTCTTCCTGGCTTCTCAAGCACCTTCCTCTCCTGTAACTAGCTGTTCTTAAAGTGTGGAAGCCTGATTGGGCCTTCCTTCCTAAACCCAGCCTGCAATCCCATGTGTGGTCTAAGGAAGTTAACGCCTTGCTTGCCAAAAAGCAGGCAGGCCTCTGGACCCCATCACAGACACTATCAAGGTATTTTTCATGATTTCTTGGGGTGTGTCACTATTTATAGTAAAAATGGAAGAATAAAATTTGCATTCTTGGCAAATTTTCCACCTCCTATCATGCAGGTTCTGGCTTGTTAGTATGGGGTGCTCAAGAGCTCTGGACTGCACATGTGGGTATTTTGTTGTAGGGTTGCTCAAGCGCTCGGGGCTGCACATAACTGATCTGCAATTGCAGAACTGCTCTTGAACACTGAATTATACACACTGTTTTTTTATTGCAGGATTCCCAATCAATTTAAAATGAATACACAATTCATTTAGTGCTTCACAGTGAAAGTGTAGCTGGGCATCTGTACTTTTCAATCAAAATTTATAATGGAGATTTATTAAGTTAAGTAAACATGATGTTAAATCTCTCAGGAAATATTGCATATTTCAAGCTGTGGCTTGACCCATCATGCCTGCTCTCCCTAATTTGCATAGCTAATTAGAAAACCATTAAAAGCTTAATAAAGAACAGTGATAGCTGAGTGCTTAAAAACTAAGATGGTGCAGCATAGGAGATTGTATCTGTAGATGGGAATCCTTATGCTGGAAAAACCTGTATAAGATTTCAAATGTGCTGTGCAGAAAATGTTCCTCCTTCCCATTAACAAAACATACTCTTTTAGCCCCACTTATCTGTTGCATGTAAATTCCCTTAGATAATGATGCAAACGCAGAAATCAATATCCACAACGTAAGACTGGTACCTCTCAGTATCACCAGGCCTGATAGTTATAAGCTATTCATGACCACCACTACATAGAGTTATTTTTAAGTTTAGCAATTTGCCATTACAACGGATTTTTTTTTAAAAATCTATGTTAATGGAACTTGTAAATTGTGTTATGCATCCCCATTGTAGTGGCTGGTCCACAGACCATAGCTGCATACTATTTTTCTATCTAATTAACTTAGGTCCTCAGTTCTAATCCTGCTGATGACCCAGTGTTGGTGGTGATTACCAGACTAAGTATGACCAGGGTTCCTAGGTGTTAGGTAATAATAATAATAAAAAAAAATTTAACATCATACACTAGCTCCTGGGATCTTTTTAAGGAAGGCAGATTAATGAAGGTGATGGGAACTTTAAAACTGCAGAATACTGTCACATGGTCTCAATATGTGCCAAAGAGTGGGAGCATCTTAACATTAAAATTAAAAACAAAGTTTCCTTTCTTTCTTTTATACCGTTGTTCAGGGGAGTGTGGAAGCTTCTGGGAAAAGGAAAGAGCTCATAGATGAAGGTAAAAAATTAGTGTGATGGGGCCATCACCTATGAGGAAATCTTTGGGAGAATCCTAAATCATATTAGCATTCTGGGACGTGAAGTTAAATTGTCTACTCATGAAAATGATTACTGTACATCTCTATAGATCACTGATTCTCGATTCCCTGCCCAACTACTGTACAAGACTGGAAGCTTTAGGAAATACTCCGTAGGATTTCTCTTCCTTTTCCAGCAGTGCACAGTGTGGCTGAAGAGGAGGAGGAATATAGTATCAAGTGTGACCTCTGGTTCACAGAGGTAATCTGCCCAATAATATCGGCAAGGGCAGATTCACAAGCTGCATGGTGTCTTTGAGTGTTGACGGGAGCGTAAAAGCTAAGATGAGCAAGCAATACTGGTTATACCCCAGGAAGATAGAGTTATACAGACGACAGGAAATGACCTTAGACAGCATTAATCATTCACAGAAGAGTGTTGCAATATCTGTCTAATGCACAGATAACTCTTTAGGGAAGGAGGAGGATGAGTAGGCTATGGGAATAAACACTGGAATATAGCCTGACATTTTGCTGTAGCCTTAGGACTCGTTGTGTAAAGACTCTTGGATGCCAGCAACTGCCAAGTATCTGAAGGAACGAGTCATGCTTTGATGATAGGGCTTCTAACTGAGGAGGCTCTTGTTTCTTTGGCACGTGATGCTCAACTCTGCATATGCCAATCAGAACAATATGGGAGATGGGTAAAGCACACAGTAATGAGAACACACACACACACACACACACACACCCCTACAGTCAGGTGCAGTCCCAGGCACCTCACAGAGATTGATAGCTCAGACGACCTCAGGCCTCTCGGGCCCCAGAAGAAGAAGCAGGGCTTAAAATGGGTGAAATGTTAACAATCTTGTGGAAGCTACAAGAATTTCTAATGTTCACAGGACATGGGCCTGCTTTGTCCAAAGTTTCCTAACAATATGAAATAACTAATACTGGATTTCCAGCCACTGCTATCAGCCATTTCACTGAGCATTTGTACAGTAACTCTTGCTATGGAGAGTGGATGTTTCATACAGCAAACAGATGCCAAGCAGTTCAAGTATAATTCCATCCAAAGGAGAAACAAACTTTAGAACAACAACAATCAGGAATGGTCAAAATCAGGTTTTGAGAACCTCACATGCTTTTTGTTTTGTCTACGTTTTTTGTTGTTGTCAGGTCACAGAGGTAATTCACAAATTTCTTTTTTCTTCTGTAGTTTAAATCTATTCCTCTTCCCTCCCCCACACCACAATTCAATTAAAATAACGTGTACCTAGATAAAGGGAAGCCTGTGCTAATTACCAACTACCTCACTATGGTTGGTATAAGCAGGTGTCCTACAGTGTATGCTATGCTTGTTCACTGGGATTTCTCTCTCTTCTTTGCTCCTTTTTCAAATTAACTCTGTATTTATTTTTCAGTCTGCCCATTTTCCATCCCAATTTTTTCACTAGATTTTTTTTATCCAGGTTCCTTTTTCACAGTATTTCCTATACATTTAACAACACAGGCACTGATACATAAGAACTAGCATGCACATATAATGATTACTAGCCCAACCTGTTTGTATTTTGATCGTCCCTCTCCACTGCATAAATTATTCTTCAATTTCCTAAATCAAAACTCTTCAAAATTTGGGACTAGAATTGAGAGAGCTGTCAATATACTCAATGAATTTAACTCCTTGCTGTTCATGAATAAACCTGACAGGCAGGGCAGTGAACAGATTCTAATTTTTACAAACAGGTTTGTAATTCAGAATCATTTGCTGAATGGGTTACATGAACATTACAGGTCTCTCATGAACTATTTGCTGTGACTACCGCTCTCAGGATTTGCTATGAATAGCTCTCTATTTATGCTGTGTCTTTGGTCACCTACGTTACATGATCTTGGTCGTGTTCCAGAGCTGGGCAACTCCCAAACCCGCAAACACTTTCAAGACGGCCATTCAAACGTGCCCTATATCAATACTTGTGTAAACGCATATTTTCACCATCATTTGTCTGAAATACATCAGCATTTATGGCACTTTTCATTTTGAAAACTTATTTATGGACAAAACATGCTTGTACTAATTAATGTTTATGAAACGTGAGCAAAAAGGGCCACAGATACCATTAGACTGAATTCAGTACTCATTCGAATGAATGTTCAAAAAACCTTGCTTTTTAAAACTTATTTTGCTCATCTCTAGTTGGGACCCCAGGAAAAAAGATAAATGAAACCCAGAAAAAGCTACTGAAAGCTTAATGGTATTGATGAAAGCTTCTGGTATTTATAAATATACAATGGATGGAGACACAATTGTAGTAAAGAGATGTCAGATATATAGGAAGAAGAGAAACAGGGAAAAGGGAATTCTGTTTAGATTTAGAGGCTTAGCAATGGGGAGACAAAAGTGCCTGTACGGCAGAGGTCAGCTGTTTCTCAAGGACTGGTCCTGAGATCTCCCTGACACAGTTTAGGAAGCTGGTCCCTGGTATCAAAAAGGTTGAGAAACATTGAGCTAAGTCATTTCAGCTTTGAATAAGCTTCCAAACTAAATTGTTAAACCTTTTCAGATTTACCCATCTCTAGATGCAATCCACTGCATAATAAGAAAGATTCAAGAATACAGTTTTGATAAGAGCTTTCCATTCTGCAAATGAAACAGTTTTCTTACTATTTGCCCTGTCGCTGGTAACAGAGACATGAAAGAACCTTATACTCCTCCCCCACAACACTTCCCCTCGCTCTCAAACCCGGATGTTTCTTTTCCCTGTGACACTCCTGGCATGGGGGATTATACTATGTCCTTTTTAGCCTCCATTTTTGTAGTTTATATTTTGGGAAACACCCTATAAGGTGGGGGAAAAAGTAACACATTCCACCTCCACAAACACCATTATTAGAATCAAACTCAAATAATGAGCAAAACCGAGCTCTGTAACCTGTGCAACTCCCTGAATGGAATAATTGAAGATAATGCCCTGCTCTGCGCCAGCAGGAAAGCCCTGCATTCTCAGAGGCAAGCCCCCCCAACCATTTAGAGAGTGAGATGGGAAAGGGCGCGGCTGGTGAGCTCCAGGCCCTGCCACATATAAAGGATGACATTCCAGTGCATTTATAGCACATGAGATCACTTACTCCAGGCTGTGGTCTTTCCCATCCCGCTGGAAAATGTTCACCATCATCTGACTCGATTTAACCAAAGAGAAATTCAGTTTGTTAAATGCATATGTCTGAAAGTTGCATGAAAATTGCCCCCGACTTCCAGTTGCTCAAAACAGGATATGCATGTCTGTGCAGCAGGTAAGCATGGGATGGCTACAAATGATAAATAATCTGTGCAGAATTCAAAGCTTCACCATGTTCACACAGAGCTTGTGTCAAGGTTTCTGTGATGACTGTTCACAGAAGAATAGTGATCCCTTCTTATTCTGGAGCACCATCTTTTTCCCTTGAGGCGCCCTTTCAGTGACCTGCTGTGCTTATTCTTTCACCAAGTGGAGTGGGTGACAGCAATCAATCAGTTGAACATTATAAATTGGTCAGCTGGGACTATTTGAGGGTGGTTGCTTTCTGCTTCTCAAGATATACCCAGGTTATACTGGTCCAAGAAGCAGCAGACCTAAGGCAAATTCTGAAACAAACCATCTCACATTTAAGAATCTGATCCTGTATCTTGGTTTTCACTCTCCTTGTCATCATCAGGCCAATGACGAAGCTCAGGATTTTTGCTACCCTTAGCAAGTTGGAAGCAGTCACTCAAAAACACCCAAGACCTAGAGCTGTTACTGTCATTAATATTTTGCTACCCCCTTAGCTATGTAACTGTTCCACCTTGCACAGTACAATTGGCCATAAGTATCCAGAGTGTTTTCTTCTTTTTAACAGACTCTCACTGAGGTGACAGAATCACACTGGTTCTCCAACAAACTATAGTATGCAATGCAGAGGAGGCCAATGGAAAGCTCAGTGCTCTGCCGGAGGTCTTTGTTTGCATGAGAAAATGTAACATTTGCAACACTGGATTTCATAGCCTCTGTGCAATCCTTATTAGAGGCCTGGAAAGCAGGTCTGCTTTTTCAGCTCTTCCCTTTCTGTTTGATCTACCTGCAGACGGTTCAAATCAAATTATTCCGTTTAATGCAGGGGGGACTGTAGATTCTCTTGAATACTGCTGGAAATCAAAAACAACGAGAGTCCTATAGAACCTTAAAGACTATCAAACTCCTTCGAGCATAAGCTTTCGTGGGCTGCATCTGACGAAGTGGGTTGCAGCCCATGAAAGCTTATGCCCGCAGGAGTTTGTTAGTCTTTAAGGTGCTACAAGACTCTCATCGTTTTTGCTGTGTACAGACTAACACGGTTACCCCTCTGGAACTTTTCATGCTGGAAATCAAGAGAACATTGTGCAAAACCACAACAAATGTTGTAGCTGTATCTACATCTACACAAAGGGCCTGATCCTTCCTATCTGTTCATCTAGTACAAGTGACCTATATAGGCAACGCTTATATAGGCAGAGCTCTCCCCAAAACCAATAGGAGTTTTGCCTGGGTTGGGTTGTTAGGATCAATGTCCCTGGAGTTGGTAAACTGGCCTTCTGCGATAGTCCTACCTTTCCAAAGATAATGTCATCCATCCCATCGCCAGTCAAGGAGAAGAATTCAGATTCACTTCCAGATTCACTTTTAAGGACAATGTGCGATGAGGCACAGCCTCTGCGCAGCCCATCCTCCAGGAAATGTTCACATTCTGGAGAAACAAACAAAAAAACCAGACTTACAACCTAGCCTCCTCTTTTGCAGTCGCATGCATCCAACTCTCATTATTGCTGTACCAAAAAAAGAAAAAAAAAAAATTGATAAAATCAGTAGGCAGAGAATCAAACCTGGAACTGGTTGTGAACAGCAGCACAAGTAATGTTAAAACAACGAGAGTCCTGTAGCACTTTAAAGACTAACACATTTAATTTCTGCAGGCATAAGCTTTCGTGGACTGCAACCCACTTCGTCAGATGTAAGAAATAGAAATCAGACAGGAGGTGTACATATACATCCAAGGGTAAGGAACAACAATGGGAGGGGAGGTGTTAGCAAAGTCCATTCAGTTCGAGTAGATGAGGCCTATTCACAACCATTCTAATGGTTCTAACCATTCTAATTCACCTTCTAATCAATGGTTGTGAATAGGCCTCATCTACTCGAACTGAATGGACTTTGCTAACACCTCCTCTCCCCATTGTTGTTCCTTACCCTTGGATGTATATGTACACCCCCTATCTGATTTCTATTTCTTACGTCTGACGAAGTGGGTTGCAGCCCACGAAAGCTTATGCCTGCAGAAATTAAATGTGTTAGTCTTTAAAGTGCTACAGGACTCTCGTTGTTTTTGCTGTATACAGACTAACATAGCTACCCCTCTGGAACTAGTAATGTTAGGTAATTGATCAAGTGCAACCCACTTTACAAACTAGTGTTTGTGTAATACTCCGCATGCATCTCCCAGAAAGTCAGAGCAGGTTTATAAGATTTTATTCAACAGTTCAGAACATCTTCTTTAGCACTTCTAAGGTTATGCCGACACCGCGTATGGGAGGGTGATTTTCAGCATGGGTAGACATACACGCACTAGCTCTGCTTGAGCTAGGGCACTAAAATTAGCAGTGTGGCCACAGCGTCATAGGCAGTGGCTTGGGCTAGCTGCACGAATTCAATCCCACCCGAGCCCCTGGGTGCATATTTGAAGGGCCAGCCCAAGCCACTGCTTGTGACGCTATGGTCACACTGCTATTTGTAGCACACTAGCTAGAGCAGAGCTAGCACATGTGTGTTTACCTGAGCTGAGAATCACTCTCCCAGCTGCTGTGTGGATACACCCTAAGTGGCAAAAGCGTATAGTCTGTGTAAAATAGACACGTCATGTGAAACATACATTCCTGTAGTATGAGCTGCCAGTACATATACAGTATACATTTAGGGACCAATTCTGACCCTATTGAACTTAATAAAGAGCCTGCCACTGACTTAAATGAGAGCAGAATTAGGCCCACATTCAGTAGCTATAACGCATATGTATGTGAAATGTATGCTCCTCTTTATCATTATCAAAGAAAGTCAATTCCATTTAATTTTTTAAAGCCCAGGCTAGAATTTCTTTAGTGCTTAACAGGAGAATTTGAGGGTGACTTCCCATAGGTCTTTTACCAAGGGTGGTTGAGTTCAGTTTGTTTTGGAGAAAGGTCTGCTCTCTTAAGAGATTTAGTTACTTAGAATGTATGTATTTTTTAAATTTTGTACATGCACCTGGAACTTTGATAGTTGGAGACTTTTATAAATTAAAAATAAATCCATTTCAACCTAATGCATCTCTTCTCTTTTCATGAATTGCTTCTGCCTTTCATTATCATGGTAATGAGCACAGGATAAACACTTAGACAGCAGCTGATCTGAAAGTGATGACCTCCTCCATATCAAATTTTTAAAAATGAACAAAATTTAGTTTTTGTTGATATTTCTGTGCAAAATGTCAACATTTCATAGAAAAACACAAAACTGAAAATCAAAATATTTTCAGCCTTTGGCAACCACAAAATATTTAACCAAAAAACCCAAACATTTTTGTTTCTGTTTTTTTTTATGAAAAAAATTGAAATTACTTGAGGAAAGCAGGCACTTTCTAAGAACATTTTCATTTTAGCAAAAACCCAATTTTTCATCAAGATTTTTTTCAACTAAAAATCTTCATCCTGGCCTAACCTAGGCAAATACATACATTTTGATGGTATCTGCTTGAATGAAATGTTTATTTACTTTTAAATTACATCTAATGTGCTCAAACCTTCGCTGTGTCATACCTACACTCTGCATAGCTGAGGCGGATTTGGGGTGGGCAGAGTAGCCATAAACCATCTCTCTCTATCTGGGGCTGAAACAGCCCCTGATCACAGCTCTACTTCAACTGTAAGCCTTCTGGGGCAGGGACCATCTATTTGCCCTGTGTTTGTACAGCACCTAGCACAAGGTGTCCTGGACCACAAGTAGGTGTCCTAAGTACTATGGCAATATAAATAATATTACACCAGCCATAGCTGGCTTTTGCACAAAACTCAACCCAAGGATAAGGGTTGAGCCCACTGTCAGAGGAAATAACTTCCAAGCAAGCCGCAGTGCAAAGGTCTCGTACAAGCCCACATTCACATGGCCCTAATTCAAAATCCAACTCTAGCTAATCAGTACATATAAACTCAGTACTCCACAGCTGAACTAGGGGAGTTCACTCAGTATGTGACAAGAGAAAAGAGGCCAAAATGAAGGCTGGCTGCACTGTACAGTCTACTGAGTCACTGAAGATGACTATGTTGTGAAAGTGACATGCTTGGGCTTTATGATGGTGGTGGCTGGGAGAACGTAAAACAGGCAGCCATCCACCTCTGACGCCAGCACTGAGCATTACATTCAGGAACAGCACAGTTTCACCTATTTCCATCTATGTCCCTTGGCTAATGGGAAATGGAAACAGCTAAAGAAGAACAGAGGGAAAGCTCAAAGAGAATGAAAAAAAATGCTCTTTTGAAAGCATTCAGATACAATTAATTTTTCCCTAGAAAACTGCTTTCCACTAGCGAAGATTAAGATGCTCCCTGTGGTACCGTAATTAAGCTCAAGAAAAAAAAGAAGACTGGAAACACCAATATTCCAGAGATGAGTTTCCACATCACAGGGAACAGGAAAAGTACTTATTGTATTAGGTGGGGCTGTTCCCCGCTCCTTCTCCCCTTTCAGTAACCCGGAAAATCTGAACCTCTTTTCCACAACTTGGGAGGGAGGGGGAGAGAGAGAAGAGAGAAAAGGAAAAAAGAGAAGCTGTACTAGACTGTGAGCCAGCATCCTAGACAATCCAGCTGGCAGTTTAACAAAGTGTGTCCACATTCCAGACGGAAAAACAAACAGGCTCAGCGACGTTCTGATGGAAAATTCACAGGGAAGCTCCAGATTCAGCAATGGACGGATACCTCGCCCAGAAAATAAATCAGAACAGGCATTAAATGGGATTGCAGAGCCAAGAGAAGGGGAATGAGAGGGTGAAAGAGGAAGGAGTTTCCTTCTTTCAAGAAACAATGGTGGTTGGGGAGGGAACCTGATACATACCTCATCCCGGCTGTGCTAAGAACTTTCCAAATCCAAAGGCTGTTTGGAATAATTTTTTCCTCTTTTCAGGGCACTTTATTTACTGATTTTTTTTTTTAAACTGTACACATGTTGCACAATTTGGGACTCCACATTCCTATACCCCGATCTGACAAGCCTTCCTTATGACAATATGACAGTGTTTTAACAACAGAACTAGAAGGATGACTCGCATCACATATACGTCATATACTTACTGCACATACATGATTTATAGTTTTAACTCTGCTCTCTCTCTCTGTCTGGAGATGGATACGAAGATAAAATGACACTGAATGCATTTTTATGTGCATCATATGGAGACAAACAAACTGCACTAAAAACCCCTGGGAAGGAAAAATCCAAGCAGTTCACTGCATGAAATTACCACAGCATCATCCCCTCAAAGTCGGGGAGCATTAAAGGAGGGAGTTTGCACTTGCTTGCACTGAGATCCGTGGGAAAAAACAGTTCTCAGTAAATTCAAACAGCCTATGTGATTTTATAAGAATAAATAGTAAATGAGAACCTTTCTATAGGTGGTTGTTTTTAATTATCCTATACAATTTAAGCAAGCTCTAGATCTACTATCAAATTCTATAGGATGGTTTAGCACATAGAAAGGATCCAATTCTGTATTGAATTCTCAGCTTGTTAAGATAATGTCTGTAGAACTCTACTGGTTTCATCCCTATTACATTCCATCAGATCTCTGTGTAAAGGGGAGACACACATCTGCATTCTTCCCTGTCCCTCCTCCCATCCTGCAGCATCGCAGCTCACTCAGTGATCCTGGATGTGCTTGTACAGTAACCACACCACTTCAGAAAGGGACAGAAGCGGAGGAGATGGCATACGTACACTGGCTTCAGAGGTGGTAACACCAACTCTCCCACAATCAGATCCACGGTAGATTTGGTGTGCCCTGTTTTCATTGTTTATGGAGTGTGATATATGGCAAGGCATTTTGCAAGCACATGGAGCACATAGGCTCTCCCCTGAGGAGTTGAAAATCAAATTCATGAAGGAAAACACAAACACACAGGGAAACAACACATGCAGAAGATGGAGAGCCATCCTGGAATGTCTCGTGATAGAAGTGCGCTTGAAAGAGGAGATCAAGTACACCTTAGGAGTGCAAGGCTGTTCTAAGCATAGTGGGAGGCATGAAAGAAAGTACAGAGCTGATGGTGGGAAAAAGACCAAAGACCAAGTTAGGAGATAGGATTATTGGGAGAAATGTAAGTGGGGATAAAACAGAGATGTCACTCAACGTGTTCCTTGGTCAGCATGCCCATAAACAATCAGTCAGCTCACTGCTTCACTCCCGAGATCTGACACAAGGGCTGTCATGACACGACAGTGCATGTCATGATGTGCATTATTCAATGAGAAGCAAAGACAAAATGTTAATGGACTAACCAAAGTGTTGCTGTTAACCAATAATGTACACTCAGGAAAGTTAACCTTTAACTTTCAACTCATCACTGAAAACAAGGTAATACCTGCCCTTCTCCATATCTCAACCCCTCTTCACATGTCATTTCTCTAATGAAAGCAAAGCAAGAAATGGTCACTGTAAGAAAAGCCCAATTCAAAGCCACCATTAAGGGACCAGACAAACTAATCCAATTTATGCTGTTTTAAACACATGCATTAAGAGACAGGAAATTCCTTCTTATCTCAGATATCAACGCACCCTGAAACAGGCCAGGCTCGTTTTTCCATCCACATGGAAGGAAGGGCAAATATTAAATAGCATAAATGGCTATAAAATCAGCACAGCTGCGGGGTGGGAAAGATGGTTTTGAACCACCTTTCTGCTCCCTGAATCCTGGGAATCAATGGAGGCTGCTGAGTGCTCAGTAATTTTGAAAGATCAGGCTACTTATTTAGGTGTCTAAATATGGATTTAGGAGCCTAATTTCGGGCACCCATTTTTAACGTCTCGACTATAATCTATATACCCATGCTCCTCTATATTTTATTTATGAATCAAATTTGTGAATAAAATAATTTAAGGTAGAATTGCATTACGAGAAGATAGGCTATGTAGTTGGATGTGTTCAGTACTAGTTATAAAAGTACTGGAACAATGGGCTAATAATGACCTGTGCCCTTTTCTCCCATTTGTGTATGGGGTGTTTTTGTTTTTAATGGGGATAGGAAAGAGGAGAGAGGGAAAAGGAGGGAAAGAAGGATAATTCCGTGGTAAAAGGTTAATTGTTTGGAAAGAGACTAGTGTGTCAGTCCTTTGAACGAAGAGATTGTGTGCACAGCATTCTACTTACCTCTAGATTCATGAGTTTGCGTCGGCTCCAGCAGTGAAGGATCTGAACATGGCTCTACTGAACACCAGCTTTCACGGTTTATCTGAAAGAGCAGAAAGCAGGCAAAGTACATAAATGTCAACAGTGAGGCCATTGGAGGGAGTACACTGCTCCTGCTTTAAAGGCATAATGCTTTTGCAGCATGGAGACCAGTCCGGACTTTCCCATCATTGGCACTGTGCTGACTTAAAGATTTTAGGATCATAACCACTTTCCAGGGCTGAAAAAGAAACATATAAAGTCCCCAGCTCCATTACCAGGGGTACCTTGGCCTGCTTGAGGTTTGAGGGCAGAACAAGACCTGTTAGTCTCTGACAGCAGGAGAATTCCCTCCCCTCTCCCCTTTACCCCCTCCAGTTCCCACCATTTGAGACAGCTCCCACAGCCAGAGTAATTTAAGTTTACTTTCCTGAATTACAGATTGTGTTAAATACACTGTGAGGAAAAAGCACAATGGTTTCTCCTGATGCAGGGGAGGGGACATTCCCCTTAGCAAGACAACTCCACATCTTCGGGTGCCAATGACCACCTCTGTTTCTTTTTGCCTTTGGATTTGCTTGGTCTAGTTTTAGGAACTGTCTCTGAAGCTGGCAGGGCCCCAGCTGCTGCAAACACTTCAGAAGGAGATGTGACGCCAAGGGGAACAATCTCCCCAAAAGGCAAATGCAGTCCTGGGATACGACTGGGAATCAGACAGACGTTACTGAGCCAAATGGTTGGACATTTGAAATAAAAGGTTGGACTTTCTCTTTGAAAAGTTCTGCAGCAGGGAGGGCTGGGAGAGTCACCAGGGAGGCAGAGACAACTGAAGGGAACTTCCGGGGGCAGTGCATTATGCCGCTTTCAATGACTGACACCAGAGATCTGGCTCTCCCCCCAAGCTGCAAGCAGTCTGAAGTATCCATTGTAATGGATTTGTAGACCTTAGCAGACAGAAGAAACAGAAGATGCAAAGTTCCATCACACTTCAGCACTCTCAGCCCCTAGCATGAGAGAACGTTACAAGGCTTGGTTTGGAACTACCTCTTTATTGGACAGTGCTACAGCAGAGCCAGCCGGTAAAGTGACAGAAGTAAAAAAATCCAACATCCTGGAAAAGCATTAGGCATCTTGCTCCGATGTCCTGGCTCCATCTTACTAAAATATGATAACATACCACAAAACCCTTAATGTCATACGGTTTTCCTATTGCCTCCTGGGCGAAAAGAATCTCAGTGCTTACTCACAAAGCGATAGGATGTGTGTGTGTGTTTTGGGTGGCTAAAGAAATGACCAAACGTACTACATCACCATTTTCCACGGTTAACAGGAAATCCTGCTCGACTTCACAGGCAAGATGATACAGAGTTCACAGTGCTCCATTTCCTGTGAGACCTTGGGCAAGCCACTTGTGTCTCTGTGCCTCAGTTCCCTCTCTACAGAATGAGCATAATATCACTTCCCTATTTCAGAGGCGATGTTGTGAGGAGATACAGTAAAGATGCTCAGATACTATGATAATGAGAGCCACAGAAGATTCCAAGATAGAGTGGGAGCAGGAAGCCCTTTAAATATTTCATATTTCACATATATGCAACCAGTTCAAATGACAGTTACGGATTAAAAACATGAGACATTTAATATTAAATATACATGCATACTAACCAAGAAGAAATGTACAAAAAGTGAAGAAAGGTGGCTGGAGGGGGCGGGGGAGAGGAAGGGACAGACACTGTCCCATTCATACATATTGAATAATACCTGGGAAACACTGATGCACGACATTAAAGGGTTTAGTAAAGTCTGTCAACTTCATAGTTAAATATGCAGTAGTTAGAAACTGGGTTTTTTTGAGTTTCTGAGTCCACTCTGCAGGAAGAAACGTGGCAGCAAGATTCATAGGATGTGTCCTATACACAGAAGTTACACCTATCCATTTGTGGATGTACATGCATATATTTCACACTTCAGAGTACCACAACAGAGATAGCTAAATACCATAGTAATATTCTTCTACGACTCCCAGCCAAAGCAATATCTCTTTGGAACCAATGCATTGGCTTTCACAGACATACCTAGAGGAACTATCTTCAAACACATGGCAACATAAATTCAGGGCTGCCCAAGCTTATGTCTCCTGAAGAAAATCCATTGTGTTCATTTACTTGTGGCGTGAGAACAACCTTCTCTCCCTTCAATACCAGCTTGCACTTAACCTTCTCCTGAAAATACTGGGTCAGATTCTCCTCTCACAACAAATTCATACCAGTGTAACTCCACAGAATTGAGGGAATTACACCGAATTTATATCAGCGTTAGGGAGACTAGAATAATACCTATGATGTCCTGTTCTACAAACATTGCTTGGAAAACAGATAGGGTGTTTGCAGCTGATCAAGAGACTTGTCATGATAGCATAACCTGCACTGAGTTGGATTAACAGCATTATCTATAATTTTCTCTTTTTCTATCAGAACTAGGTGATAAATTCACTGCAAATTCATTACAGATTGTGGCAATTTTTTTAACAATAATTATTTGTGATTTATTTTTCCATTAGCCAGCCAGTGGCTTTTCCAAGTATTTAAACGGCTGTATTCTAAAACTAATTAATAAAAATAAGTAATGAAAGGGTGATATTGAAGGGAGATCTTAACAAGCCTGTTTTTAGAGAGAATTTAATATATTTTGGATTTCTTATTTTGTATCTGCACAAACTCTGTTTTTATAATACACCCAAGTATTCATTTAACAGCAGTAACACAGGAAGGATATTTATTATGCACCAACGTAAAAACGAATAAAACTACTCCTATAAATGCTCTGTACACCATAAAAAGCCAAGGCAGCAGCATTTGAGAGAAGATCGCTGGATGATCACAGAGACTGGCGATCCAGACATACTCAAAACAAAGGGCGTCCATTTAAACTTCTTTACCAGAGCCCCTCTTCAGCCTCATCAAAACGCAGCCCAAAGTTTACACTCGACGGTGACTGAGTATTGAAGCACTAGACAAAGTAGTAAGACTGGTCACATAAAATCAGTCTTAGCTCTACCGTCTATCAAAATCTCTAGTCTAGGTTATGCCAGAGACTATCGTGGATACAGAATCATTATCTATCACTAAAACTAATTCCCCCCCAGTCTTTAGGCTTCTGTAAGAGGGATGCTAGCAACAAGAAGGCAGACTGATTGCTACAAAAAGTTCAAAGCCCTTCTTACCCTCTGTATTCACACTGCTCATAGCTTGTTGAGCCTGAGCTGCCAAAGGCTTGCATCTTGATTTGCTAGTATGGAAGCAGAGATAATATGGCAACATTTAGGTGGCAGCAGGAAACCTGCAGCATTCTCGATGGACAGTCACTTTGCAGACTTTTGGGAAAAGGTCAGCAGGAAGTCAGGTATTTTTACATGCACTGGATTGAACCTGCTGAAGACAATGAATTGGATCAAGGAAGCACCGCTACAACATTTAAAAAGAATATCCCCCAGGTTTTTATTTATCTGTTTGTTTTAGAGCTGTACACACAGGACAAGAGTGTGGATATGGCAGACTTGCAGACAGCTGGCTACGAAAGAGGACTCAGTTAGGCAGGCACCAGTGAGGATGTGCAAACATTGAACTGTTAGATTTTTTTTTCAGAGCACATGTGTGCAGTGGCTTCCAAAATATCGGAGCCAACTTACTGCAGACATTTAATTTAAAATCCAAAGTAACTTAATACAGAAACCTCTGTGCTGAGTAAAAGGAAGAGAAGACATAAGACAGTCTGCTAGACAAAAGGGGCTGTTAAGTTACGTTTTGTATCATGTGGGAACAATTAGTGACTACCAGCTCTTATTTCCTTCAACTAAACACAGAGATCTTTCATTTTAAAGATCCACAAGGGCGTTCTCCTCCCTTTTCCTTTGCTCATCAATGTGTCTCAGTGGAGCTTGCAGACATCCTTACAGAAAATACTGTACTCAGTAATGTTCCACTTCATTAGCTTGGTTCCTTCTTCTCAGATAACTTTTTAAACAGTGTTACTTTCCTCTTCTGCTGCAGCTTATGTCTTTTCACACAATCGTAAGACCTTCCCAGAGTGCCTGCACTTAATATTGGGTTCAAAGTCAGTGCTTACGCAATAGATGATTAGGTCCATCTTCATCTCTCATTCATATCTAACCATCTCGCCAGGGAGTGCATCAGTGTGAGACCAGAAAGTGGGCCCTAGTGCTTCCAATCCAAGAAAAGAGTTATGTTAAGTGTCATTAAGATCAGCAGTTGTCATAACAAATGCCATCAAAGCAGGATTGCTGGCAAGATTCATGCACGTTAACGGTGCTAGGTTGAATTGCAACAGAGCTCTGAAAGCTGCACATCACTGACCATATAGTGAGAAAGCAGTAAATGCTCCTGCTTAACCATACCTTAAATTCCCAAAGAACCTACCGATGAATACTAATGACTAAGATATGACAGTTGAGGACACTGTAAGATATTTTAATAGAGAAAGGTCTCATTTCCATTCTGTTCTCAAAATGTTCCCCTGCACTTCACAGATTATGTTGACATCCGGAAGACTTTTACTATTTAAAAGGTTTACAATTTTCAACTTTTTTTTGGCAGTGTGATAAATTTAATTGAAGCATCTCTGAAGACGAGGGAACCAGATGATTTTAGCTTTGATTTCTCTGAAAATCTCTAGTGATTTGGTTTTCTTCTGTATTATTTAACAGTCTTAAATTTGCAAGTAGAGTTTCCAGCGCTCTCTTTTTATTTCATTTTTTTAAAATCTCCCATTTTTTCAGTTCTCCCTTACAACTCAGAGCAGGATACTACTGCACAAAGACATTATGTCGCTAAAGAAAAAAAAAGTGTTACTAACCTATTCATTTAAACTCAGCTGGTATATTATTAAATACTTAGGAAACCTAAGTATTAGGAAAAAGATTTGAAATGTCTAACAAAGAACAAATATAGATGAACAAAAGTTTCTTGAGAATTTTTCTTATTTTAAGAAAGATACTATTTTACTTCAAAATTTTTCTCATTTTATTAATATTCAGAAATTGTGCACTGCGAGTTTTAAGTTAAACAAATGCAAACCTTAGCCTGGTACTCACATACATGGAAATAACATAGGGGTCATTATTTCATCTGGAGAACTTACACAAATAACTGGAATTAAATGTTAACTGAATTAAAATTCTGATAGAATAGTCATGGACACCACTTGTAAATTCCTGCACTAGAAACTGAGGAAAAGGCCCAATTATGGATTCCTCTTCCCCCTCCCCTACCTTATGTTTTCAAGACCCTCCAAAACCAGTAACAAAACTATCATCTTATAGGACATGCATGAAGGGGAATGCAAGAATGGAATTTTCAGGACTGTTTCACAGACACACAATAGCTGTTGCTTTGTGGGTTTCTCAAACCAAGGCAGTAGAGATCTTGCCTTTCAATTAAATATCCTGCCTGTCAATATAATAGCAGCAATATCCACCTCTTTTATAACTTGCACAATTTTTGCCCTAAATTATCTTCAAGCTAGTCTCATCTCCCCACACTTTGCCAACCAAGAAACTCCTGGGCCCAGAAGGACAAGGGTTTGACCCCACCTCGGAAGAACATAAAAGCCATTCTATAAATTATCCAGAATGGACTATGGGCCAAATCCTTCAATGACTTGCACACATCCTTATCTTTACACACCGTGAGCATCCCTTTGAAAATGCTCAGTATGTGTGAAGAAGCATGTGCATAAATCCTTGCCAGATCAGAGCCTGGACGCTTATAGCACAGTGGGGGTGAACAACACTGGTATCCAAAAAAGTCCTGTGGGACATATTAATAAGTAAGTGAAACAAAAGGGACAGGGCTCAAGAGCGAACAGGGAAGAGGCTCCTATAACCACAGGACCTTCCTAACTGCTAGATGTTGTTGCCATGTAGTCAAAGAACACGAGGGAATTCTCAGGCTGCAGCATTTCCTTTGGCAATCTTCCATATGGAAAGGTGGATAAATGTCCCAAGAATATGTTTTAACTTTTGACACAGTGAGGTCCCATCCCCATTAGCAGAATTAGAGTTCCTTTAGCAACAATCTTTAATACAGATTTTTTCTTTGGTCTGATTTTGTTTTTCCCATTTTGGCAATGGTTCTGCATGGGAATCATTACACAACTAAAGCTGGGACCGGATTGCTGTTGAAAATCATGCAAGTGTAGATGTGCATGAACTGCCAGGAAGTCATATGCTATCCTTATATTTTCCCCTCTTTCCAAATTCCAGGTACCTGAAACCTACAGGCAATCTGAAAATGCTCTAATAATCTGAAGAAACCTGAGGGATCTCTCGCTTCTCTCTTGAGAAACAAACTATGTTCAAAACAAATGAAACCTACAGCATATTAAACATATCCTCTCCTCCCTAAAACACAAATAGCAAACCCCCAAAAGCTGACCTTAGTTCAACATTCTACCTTTAATTCTTAGCCTACTTGAAACTGAAACATTCCACAACATAATTTAGAAAAGAAGAAAGAAGCAGAGGGAAAACTCCTAAACTATTTGACTCATCCAGCTTATAAAACTCTGAAGGCGGAATTTAAGTTTAAGATAGACAGACAGACAGACAAGAAAGGAGCCAATCCCTGTGGTATCTGAGTGCTATATCTAGGCTGGATTTACATCGATAAAATTGTGTCACCCAAACACAATGATGATGGGTACAGAATAAGAAACTAGACAGGACATTTACCAATACTTTGAGGCTCCTTGAGTCTAAGGCTGGTGAGTTTGGCTCCTGGACTAATTTAGAGACAGCTAAGCGCATCCCTAACTTGCACCTACTTGCCTAGAACTATAATAAGCCATTCAGACAGGTGGAGATATAAGTATCATAGAGGCACTCTGACTGCCCCCCTTCTCCCAGATCTCCTATACAGGTGTCCAGGAGGGAGAACTGTCCACTCTATGCCACCTAGGACTTCCTATATAGTGACAGAATCCCCTTGTAACCAGTTAAACCAGCTTTTTTATCTTTGTGCTGCTACAGCGGCAGAACAGGCCATATATATAACAGGGGAAGAGGTTTTGGTCCCAAATTTCAAATCATAGGAATTTTTTTTAGTTACTCCCACAAAAAGGTCAGATTTTTTTTTTTTTTTTTTTAAAACAGAGGAGAAAAATTATTTGTATCCGCTCTCCTCCAACATGGCTATGAGTATTGGGTCAAACTTTCCAAAAAACAGCTTCAGGCAGTCTAAACATGGAAAAAATTCAGCCCCAAAGGCGACTCCTTTAGAAAGTTATGAGCATGTAAAAATAACCAGTGAGAACTGAAATTATTTTGCAACAAGTGGCTGCAACCAGTGCAAACCCAACATCATTTATATACTGTAAATAAAACAGCATTAGTTCTTCTTTAAAATGGCATTAGTTCTCCTTTGTTCAGAACTTATCCCAATGGCCGTCCCGTCAGCTGTTTTTACTTCCGATGTCACTGAGATCACCTACCTGAAAAAAACAGGGTTAAGGCCACATCCACCCATTACTGCCTGTATAGACTCAAGAGTCCTTTGAGAATCAAACCAATGAGCCAACGTGAAAGCTGCTTGCTCTCTTATTATCTAGCTCACCAGGATTTCAAAGGCAGACTTATTACTGAAGGGTATTTTTGTTTGTTTGAATTTATCTATTGATATCTGACCTTCCTTTGGACACTTGTGTCCCACCCAAAACAAAATAATGACTTGGGAGAGTCCTCCTCCCTTCTAAAAAAATTTAATGTTGGAACAGTTCTTCTCCCTGCTTATGGGTCTGGATCTAGCTCTCATCGAATTCAACAGAAGATTTGCCATCGACTTTGCCTGCGGTTCATTGGGCTCCTACCTCTCTAAAACTAATTCAGATTACTGGCTTTATTATAGATGACATCTTAAAATATGAGGCACTAAAAACAAGGTAAATTTTATTGCAATTCCCAGTTGCTAGTGTCTCTCTGTTCCATGAATTAGCATGGCATCCACACACACACACACACACACTGAATCACTGGCAGGAACAGTCGGTATCACCCAGAGATTTGGAAGTTGAATGGAAAAATATTACGGTGAACTAAAAAGAGCCATATTTTGTTATAAATTCTAAGTTTAATTGAACAAAAATTAAGTCAGGGAGCTGATGACTTCAGAAATACTAATACAGTATAATCATAGCAAATAACAGTTCAGTCTAGGCAGCCAAACACTGCTTCAAAAAGACTGTTTTTTATGTCAACAGCTGAATCTGTCAAGGGGTAACAATGCTTCCTGACTATTGCAGGGGACCGTGCAACACCACAGCTAATGCTATTTGTAAAATGTGTCTGCACATTTATTTTGTCTATGACTCAGAGGGGTGTCTAGAGATTGCATTGCAGGGGTGTCCAGTTTCTTCTAATCAGCATAATCAAAGACAGTATTAGAAAACACTTCACCAAATCCAACAGGGAAAGAAAACAGCAAAGTTTTTTGGGGTGTGGGATGAAACAGATTAAGTGGGAGTCAAAAGTAGTAATTCCATCTCTAGGTGAATGTGAGTTGGCAAGTGCCAGGCTGATCTTAGTGCAGGTGGGATGGGTCAGGGAATCGTATGGAAAAAAATATCATGGACAAAATAATTATACTGCTTATGATTCTGGATTGAAAAAAGATGTGTGGTTTTTCCACCTTCACCTCTGACATACAGAAAGGAAAAAGACTCTAGAAGCCATAAAGTGTAACTAACAAAAATTAGCCACGCAACCTTGCAGCAGGAGCCACCTACCCATACAGCGCCCCACCACCTCCAATTTCAAAAAGGTGACTCTCCTCCAAGAGTTAAGATATCTAAATCAGGCTGTGTTATGAAGTTACTTGGGCTGCCTTCCCATTTCCACCCGCTATGCCAGGAAACTGTGCAAGCTCCAAACAGAGCTGTTACAGTGACAGAACATTCCCAGACCGCCACCATACCGTTTGGTGGAGTACTTACTAATTTTAGATTGGAGGAGAGAGCCCTGGACAATTAGCCAAGAGGCATTTGAGGTTCTTGCTTCTACCCATTTTAAGACAAAACATTTAAACAAACAAAAACAACCCTTCTGCCCCTCCCCCAAAATAATAATTAAAAAAAAAAAAAAAAAAAACTTTATGCAGAGTTGACAGCCAGAGCCATATGGCATTGACAAAAACCTGCCATACCATTTTGGGCTGAATGCACAGTCTTCTTTCCAGGTGAAGTGAAGGGAACTGGGGTGGTGGGGGGGTGTATTTTTAGTTCAAATGCAACTTACCACAGGAAGCTCAACACATCTCCCTGGGAAGTTTGCAAAATATTTGCAGTACCACCGATAATTTTAATAGACGAGAAGTGACACCTAGCAGAGCACTTGAAAGAGATATATTTAACAGTATGTCTCTATCACCACTCAAAGTGTCTGTCAATAGCAATATCAAAATTACTTGATGTTATATAATTTTAATAAATACTCAGGATCTAAAAGCTGCAGTCACCTTCTGATAACTGCCTCCCACCTGCCCTCCCCCTCTCCCCCTCCCCCAAAAAGGAAGCACAAGATATCTTGCTGTCTGGGATCCATTTACAGCAGGGAGTAGATTAATGTAACCAGGATGAGTAGACAGCACTAATGAATAGGAAGTGTAAACAAATAATACTGTACCTTTAACAACACAACATCTACAGTCCTGTCCACCTTGGAAATATCACACAGGCTGTAACGCCTCTTGTGTCGTTCGTACATTTTGTCCAAAAAAAGGAAAACGGAGGCAAAACGTGAGGAACAGAGCCTACCATTAACTCCAGGATAAACTCGGCAAGGCGTACATTACAAATCTCTCACATATGTGCTCAGAGAAGTCCTTGCATCTCAGCGTTCTTTGAATCACATCAGCCTGTCCAATTCTCTTAACAGGAAAAAGAAAATCCCAGAGCTGTGACTATTTGATAAGTCTTCTTAGAACACAGGGTCACTTATGCAGATGACGTAGGAATTTATAGCAAACAAGACAGATATGTTTAGAGAGATTATTCTAAATATGAAAATTAAAAATAATATTAAGTGGTAAGGATGACACCAGCATTCCTGTCACGTTTGATAAAAAAATGTTTTCTAGCCAATTTCAATGGCAGAAAAGCACCAAAATTAAATTCTGGAAAGAAGAGAGAACAAAAGCCAGATGTATGTAACTACGTAACATACCAAGAGAAAGAAAAAAAAATACGTAGAGTTGACTCAAACACAACGTGTCTAATTCAAAGAAGGAAGGAGTCTGGCCATCAAATCCAAAGAAAATATTGTTGCTGATAGACTTTCTTTCACTGTTCAAAGATGTAAAAGAAAAAAAACAACAAAAAAGACACTTTCTTCCTTTCAAGTAAGTCCACTGTTAACCAAGCAAGAGGGTTTGGTCTTGAATAAGTTTAAATTTCTAATGACAGCCCAGGGGAAAAGGGGAAAAAATAAATTAAATGAAGCCACTCCCTCCTGATTTTAGCTGGAACGTCACTATTTGCCTTTTTAGTGCTGCACCAGCATTCTTTGAGCCTTGAAAACTTAATTGCAGTTGTGGGAACATGATTCATCTTTTTGGAGACAGAAAAGGGGGAGAACAACACGGTTTCTTTGTCACCCCAATTCTTTCAGCAGCCGCTCGAACTTGTTTAATCAAAAGAGCTTAAGAAGAATAAAATTGTTTATCTTAAAAGAAGGGACCGGGGGGAAGACAACCCTTCTCCCCACCCTTCCCTCAGGTGAATTAAAAGAGAGTTTCAGGCTTACAACTTCTCCAGAACAGAAATGGAAACTTGTGATTTAATGTGAGAAAAAAAGGAAACCAGCCATTTTCAGTGCTCACTCTGTCTGCAATGCACAGCGGGAGAAGCAAAAGGCTTGAGCAGCTTGTTATAATATTTACGAGATAAAAAAAAATACAATTCTCTCTCATTTGTTTTAATCAGAAAAGCAGTGTGTTTAAATAAAGTTTGTAAGTCTCTTTATTGCTGGTCTAGCCAGAGAGTCTCCCTTCCTCTCAATGGCTCATTCACATCAGCTGGGCTCTCAATTCACACTGCCACATGGTTTCCTGTTTTCAAACTGATTCAGCCTTCTCAGAGCCCCCTTCAGCTTCCACCCCACCCTGACCTCTCCTGGGATGAAATGTTTCCATACTTCCCTGGCTTTAGACGTTCTCTCACTCATTGCTTAAAAGGGAACAGAAACAGAGAAAGGAAGAAGAGTAAAAGAAAAAGGCTTTTTTCAGGATAGATTGCAAAATAAAGAAGAACTCATTGCTGCCACTAGAGAGGAAGATAGGAATTAAGGAAGCTTTTAAGTCTGTGTCACAAAGGAAAAAAATAAGAACTTTATGTAACAGCAATATCAAATCAACTTTCCGTTGCAGATATGGAAAGATGTTCTACATGAGGCCAAGGGAACTGGCCCATCCCCCAGGACAGGCATTCAATCAATTAATGAATGTAGTTGAGGATTTCTAAGGCTTTTGATACAGCCCCAGAGGAAATGACTTAGTGGTCTAAGCTCTCTTAGTTGTTCAAGGCTCTTTGTAACCGCAAGCTCAAATTCTGGCAGGGACTACTTAACCCTGCATCCTTCCAAAACAGATTTAAAAAGTGAGCTTCATACATGTCAATGCATAAGGATCTTTCAGAAGCAATCAGAGGTCCCATCTGCTCCGAGTGGACATGTGAGATCTCTCCACACTCTTCTGTAAGTGCAGGAGTCTGCTGTATCTCAAGTTCCTCTCTTCTGAATGTTGTCAAGTCTGCTGAGACACTTCCCTGGCTTCTGCCCAAGAGGTATCTGCCTTTTACTGGTGGGTAAATTGATTCTCAAAGGGCAAATAAGTTTGGAAAATACTTTGAGATGAAAGATAGTATAAAAATGTAAATTAATTTTTTGAGCTGTCTTACAAATGCCACCCCAATCTGGCTATCCCAAAACCATCAAATCAACCACTACAATCAGTACGCTCACCACACAAGCTGAGAAGACTGGCACTGTCATTCAACACTGCAGAGTGGCTCAGTAACCAGCTACCACTAGAAGATTGAAGTGTCTGATCTCCTTTGAAATCTCCAACCCTCATTTCTTGTTTCATCTTTCCACAGACTGGAGCAGTTCCATTCTCTCCCGTACAGCCTATAACATCACCTCCACAACTCACCCAACTGGACTAAGGAGGTTCCCATACCTGAATCATTCATGTAGCACCATCCACTGGCTCAGGAGATCAGTCTCAGAATCTTTTCTGTTAGTGAATGCAGCTTCTGCTTTCAGTATTAGGACAGACTTCAAATGTGACAATACAGTAATTGGGGACTTTCAGGAGTCAGTTTCATCCAGTGATGAATTCCCAGCACTCATGAAGTCATAAAGAAAAGAAAACAGAAATGTCTGTGACAGCTCTTCAGGTCCCGCCATATAAGGCAGGGATTTCCTCAAACTCAGATGCCCCCAGACAGCTGCTGTTTGGACAGGCTTGTAAACAAACTTCTGAATTTGTTTCAGATAAGGAAAGTTGTAATGAGCATTGTGACGTGATGATGTTCTAATGCAACATAGTTTTAAAACCATTATGGTCAACTAATACATTTGGCATTTTTAAAGATAGTTTTCGAGTGAAATTAGTGATTTTTTTAAAAAACTGAATTTCCTGGTGAAAGGTTTGTGAGCAACTGAGACACACAAATCTTCTCTCCCAATACAGAGCATGGCTGACCCATGCAGCAGCTGTACGAGCTCCTTCAGACTACCTCAGATAATGTCTCTCACCTTTGAGATGCTGGGCCCCCTCTTTTAATGATGAGAGAGAAGTTCAGTGATAATAGCTCACTCGGTCCTTGGCTTCCAAATGAGACACCTGAGGAGGCCAGTCAGCATTCATTATGGCAGTGGGTTCTGGGCAGAAATATAAGACAAACCTCTAAAGATGGCAGCTCCAACTGCAGTATAGGCCAGAAGTGGCCATTCACCCTTCCTAAAGGCTAGAAAGTGACTGTGACCTCTAGCCGGGGACAAAAACGAGAGGATATCCAGGCAAGTATTTTCTTAACCAGCAGGAAAAAAAGCACAGAAAGGATCAATATACATCTCTTCACCATCTGTGAAGTGAGGTGCCTATTGGAATTCCATTCAGGATTAACATGCTTTGATCTAGTAGGGTCTAGAACGCAGTGGTAGGGTCACCAGCTGAACCCTTAGAACTCCCCTCTGACACGCACAGTGAGGTGACCAACTCGTTTAAAGAGGTGTGTTTTTGTTTTGTTTTTTTATTGAAGCTCCCTAATTTGCTCCAAACATTTCCTTATGTTTATGCTCCTGGCCCCCGGACCTGGCTCCTGAGACTGACAAAGGCTACACTCATGCACTTCCCTAGGTTTTTTGCTCCCAGGTTCTGTTGTCAACAAACTTCCCATTGTAAAACAAATACAGACACAAAATTATCTGCCACATGCACTCCCACTTGGAAGACTCTCAGTCTCCTCCCATTTTAGGTGGGGCTTTTGCTGCATAGCCAAAGGCTGGAAATCTCATCTCCCAGACATCCCAATCCCTGTACATATACACACAGAAGGAAGATACAGGAAACAGGCTCCTGCTGAGTCAGAGAAAAGCAATGGCATCCTGGTATCTTTTATTTATTTATTTTTAACACATGCAGATAGTTCCTAGACAAACACAGAGTCACATACGTACTCCCATGCAACATACACTATATACATGCTCAGGAATACAATTACAAATGCACTGCACTATCAGCGGAAAAAATGCAGAGAAAACAAATAAGCTAGTAATTCTCTCTTTTTCTGCTCCCCTCCCTTTCGTGATAGTTACTCAAAATGGAGAACAGAGACAATCAGCAACGCCATCCATTGGCTACAGATGCAGCAATTCCGGGCACATTATTAAAAACATCTGGAAATGTTGAACAGTTTGAAACTAACCAATCATTTCATATCCAAACCAAAAACCAGTGCTGCAGATTTCAAGGGAAGAAAAAAAGATCTTGTTCAACTGCATCATATGATCTCTAACTCCGCCAGATAAAACCTCTCCCCCCCTCCCCCACGAGCTAACAGACCTCTTCATGACAAGGAAGTCATGGTTAGCCTGAAACAGACAGCATTATTGTTATCTGTTTCAATTACATTTGCCATATAATTATAAAACACTGAAAATGATGCAACCTATAGAAATGCTGCAGAGCATTAATATTTTAAACTGTTATGAATTAATAGAATGTAAAAATTTTCCTTTTAATTAAATCAAAAACCACTTCTGATCACTACATTAGGAGTTGTTAAATGCCTCAAAAAGAGAAATAAAAATAAGGAAAGGGCTAGGTTTTAAACTGTGCTTTTTAAAAGATATTAACACTTTTTGCAAAAAGTGTTAAAATTTCCACCTAAATGAGATTCAAAGCACTATTTCCTAAAACCAAAGCAGGGGAAAGAAATCTGAACCAGAACATTACAAAGCTAATAAACAATTTATATCCAACTTTGGAAGAAGTGCACATTTAGCTTATTTGGAGAGGCAGGTCAACAACAGTGAGAGAAAAAACATTAGAAGACAGGGAACCTACAATGTATTTTCGAGAGACTACGCAATTACTCTACATCAGAGTCATAGCTAATGTATATGTACCTGACATAGCATATTTTGCATTCTCCCGATATGCTTGTAAAAACAAACCAGGATTTTGAGACTGAACCTCACTGAGAGGACAATGAAGTCTGGAAAACATTTTATTTGTAATTATGCTTCTTTTTCCATCCCTTGACTGTTGCAGCTGATCATGGAAAACAAAACCAGCCTGTGCGCCACCTGGTGGCAACAATTTATTTAATTATTTAAACTTAAACAGATGTCCCTATGAAGCAAATGAATGGCCTTGCAGTTGAACAAATATTGAGGCAAGTCTGCAACAAATACAAACAACTAGGACAGTCATTACCTTGGATACCCTTATTAGACATTGCATAGAAAATAAACAGGGCAATAGAAAGAACAGAGGTCCACTCTACCATCACAGGAAAATGTTAGAGAGGCAGATGTTTAGCTGATTCTACGAATAAGCTCTGCTCAACAATACAGAGGATAGAAGAGCTCCAAAATCCTGCCTATATGCCCTGGAGACAAATTCCTTCCAGCTGCCCACATTTGCCCAAATTAATTATATTGAAGTCACTGCTAGGCAGATTCAAATAAAAAGCCTGAACCTGCAACTCCATGTACATAGCCCCCACTTAAATCACTGAGATATTCATTCAGTGGCTTCAGGATCAGGCCCATCTCCTCACAATTAGACTGTAACACAATGCACTGGGATAACATTACTGAACTGTATTTGTAAATCTAAACAGACAACACTTAAACTGTCATACAGCTTAAACACAATACAAACACATACACAATACAAATACATAAACACATACATGCACAAACTAAAATAATTGTGAAACAGTAGAAAATGAAAGAGAGAATGGGGAAGTTCCCCTAAATACGGAAACATGGAGTGCATATTTAAAAAATTAAAATAAAGTCAACCTTACGGGCCTTTTAACTACTTTCCAACTCTCTCTTTCTTAATACCTCTTACAAATTCAATATAAACGTCTCATGAATTTCAGTGCCCAATTTGGAAATAACTATGGCTTTTTTCAAAAAGAATGCTGATACTTTTATTAGACCTCAGTGCATGTCTGAACATCTTTTTCAGAGGAAGTAAACTGCACATCCTACAACTCCGGAAGAGATTAGCAACCTCTCATCTGATTCTACATCAATTTGCAATGTGAAGCTCTGCCTATACCAAAAAATAGCTGCAAATGAAGATGTCTGGCTACCATAAATGAAGAGGGAACTTTGTCAACAACATCCATGATTCTTCCATACACTGTAGAAGTGTCTCCTCACTGCCATGAATACTGACCATTTCAAATCATACTGTGGGGCCAGCACTCTGAAAATGGTGAGAGAAAAACCTCACATTTTATATCTCAGTTGGTGATCTTCTAAACTTATTGCAAGCTCCACAACTTTGAAATAAAGGGTATTAAAAGTAACTTTTTAAAGTAGTGTGTTTTGTTTGTTTGTTGTTTAAACAGTGTGAATTTAGAGCTCACGAAGTGAGAAAATAACAGAAAGAGCTAAAACTAGGAATACAAAACCAGGAACTTCAATTGTCACCTGTAGCATTAATACAACTCTGTCTATGCGTCTACATCCTCAAGTACCCCTGCTATTTGAGTCCTTAAACACTTCCAGACTGGGCAGGGAAGTTTTGTGATGTGGACACTAAGGAATATAGTAAAACATCCAGTTATTGTCAACAGAACCTTACGCCCATTTTGAACCAACATCTCTTGGCTGCTAATGAAGAAGGCAGGGAAGAGAAAATACTGCATTTTTTTTTGTCCTTCCAAAAAGATTTTTTGGGAGGGGGAATGATGGTGGGAGCGCATCACAGACTCCATGAGTAATTGGCATACTCCATGAGTAATTGATTGCAGCTATCTAAGACGCGCTCTCCAAGCAGACAGCGAACAATAGCTACGATTCCAATCAGACCTCCTACCTATACTCGCATACAACTGATATTTTCATGCCTTCTTTATGATAAAATGACTTGTATCAAAACACAACATTAAGGCCATAAACTTAGTGAAATAGAAAATGAGACTGGACATTGATCAGAATAACAATAAACAAAGACAATTAAAGCCCAACTTTACAAGGAGTGCACTGGCCCCAACTCCTTCTGTCTGCAAGTTCTGTTTTGTAGCCTAATTTCAACTACCAACTTGTTTATTCATCTACACATTTATGTTATCCAGGAAGTCCTCTATAAGAGTATTTTTGCTCTATTTTGAAGAGACCAATAAGGAATCGTTAGACTCTTGGATCCTGCAATGAAGGGCACTATAGAAATCCATACGCTTTATGTACTTCTGTGTCCTATAGATTTCAATAGGGGATTGGAGGGAGGGAATGGGTAGGGTCCCCAAGGAATACAAATCTAAGCTCCAATTTACAGACATATTCAAAACATGACCAGATACTTCTCTGCTGTAGCAGAACATGCCCAAAGTGTTCTTCCCAACTTTATAAAGTATTAATAGAGGCACTTCATGAGATAAAAAGCATCTATTACTAAACAGCCAGATATCACAGCCTAAGCTTATTGTTGACATATTTACAGAAAAGAAAAGCAATATTTATTTTTATGATTATGGAATACCACAGGCTACTGCTCTGCGGTAAAACTGTTGGGTCATAATATGGTACATGAAGGATATCACTCCTTCCAGTTTAATCAAAGAACCCCACTGGAATAAATTTGTTCCTGCTGGCTGAGTGTCTCAGTGGAATAATGCTCTAGACTTTTTGCTTCTAATGTCGTCAGTTCTAGCTCAGAATGACTGAGTCACTGAATGTGTTTTGAAGAGACTTTGTCTATTCCATTTTCATGCCCACATACCTCCCTATCACAGTCAGGGCCCCCACATGGGGAGGAAAAAGGGTACACTTTACCGGGGCCTGGAGGCCCTGGGGGGCCCGGCCCAGGCTGCAACCCCCATGGGTATGTGTGTGGGAGGGGCCCATATTACAAGTTTGTACTGGGCCCGAAAAAATTATGCTTGGGCCCTGATCACAGTTACCTTATCCTTACTGAAACCACAGCCCCTCAAGGCATTGGAAGTGTAGATTTGCTGGAGCGGCAGTAAACACCACCTACTGAGCACAGAACATACTGGGGGAAATGCCACATGGAAGCATTTGAGATGATTGGGAGTTTTGGAAGTTGCGTAGGGTACTGGAGAAACTGAACCGGCCTCTTCTTTCCTCAGTTAAAACTCCTGATGTCACGAGTAACTCAGCAGTTTGTTCTTAAATAAAAAGGAAGATCTCAAGTCTCTTACTACAACTCCAAGGAAGGAGATTTAAATAAATAAATAAGCAGCATTAATTAATTAAATGAGGGGTGCAGGGAAGTTCCTACAGTTCTCTAGGGCCTAACAGCAGAAATATTTACTAGGGTGAGAAGCAAGAAAAAACCTTCAGATAGTCAGTAAAGCAGATCCCAGTGAAATCAATTAAAAGTAAAACAAAAGGATTTGGAGAATGCAAGAATTACAGGATATTATTTTGTTAAGAAAAAAAAAATTCCTTCCAGTTATGGAATGGTCAATTAATTCATCCACAAAGCCCTTCCAGCCCAAGCTGGAACTGCTGTTGGCTCAGCTAGCCCTTTTGGCTATTGCACAGCATTAGTGTCTTCAAGTTTTTGAAGTTAGCAGTTACGAAAAAAAGGACTTACTTCGAAACATGCAAAAATTAACGAAGCCCATATGTGGAATACTGTCATTATTCCATGTTTATAAAAGGATAGGGTTTTGTTAAATGGGCTTACTTAACACAGACGCTTAAGAGAGTCAAGGGGAGACTCAGCAAAAGATCCAAAAGCTATGGAAAGAAAAACATTTTCTTTCTTAACCGAATCAATCAGTAACAGGGGAGAAGACAGAATTTAAGCTAAAGTCAGAAATGTTTAAAGAAATACAATATACTTTGGCGTACTTCTGTTTGCAGCTTCCTTGACAGCCTGTGAAGTTTTGGCCAACAGCAAAACCTTTTTTAAGAGGATTAAAAATACATGTTAAGAACCTCCTCCTCCATCCCCTTCCTCTTCCCTCACTGTATGGGGGCTGGGACAACTTAAATGCCCTATGAGAACATCTGCTAGGATACTCAAACAATTAAAGCTTTTTCAACAGCTCTTGCCATTTTGTGCTTTCTCAGCTAGGTCAGTTTCAGAGAAATAGGGAAAGAAATATTAGTTGAGCCCTTCTCCCCACACTCACCCTTACTCCATCACTAAAGACAGTCCCCTTGGGGAGCCTGATAAAGAGGCAGACAGAGGCCAGGCTCCTTGCATTAAAGCTAAATGGTTGTTGGCCAGACTATGCTTAAACTGAGAAGATCCTTTTCCTTTTTTAATTCTTCATCACTGGCTTCAGATAAGAAATAGAAAGAAAATATAATGCCCAGAGGGTGGCTACACTGCACTGTTCATGCACCTTAATCCTGACTTGTAGCACCCTCTGCTATTCTAGTCCTGGGTCCCACATGCAGCATTGCTAACGTACCTAAATTCTGACCTACAGCATCCTGATATTCCACACCTGGCCTCTCCACCCCATGTCCCCTTCATAGCTCTGACATTAACCTCAGTCTCGGTCTGCCACCCCCCTGCCGTTTCAATACTGCGACCCAGACATCTGCCAATGTATTCTTCATAAAAGGTGACACACGCTATATTTAAAAAGAAGACCTGCCAAAAGTAGCCAACCTGCACCAGTTGGGGACCAGTTGTTACTCATCACAATACATATATACATTTCATTTTTGTGCTTCTCTCAGAAGACTAAAGTTTAGAGAGAAAACATTTTAAATTAAACCAAATACCCTAGTTTTCTAAGAGAAACTTAGCTCGGCTACTGGGTAAAATAAATTTGGTCTGTTAGCTTTATTCTCGTAACAGAGAAGGAACCAGAAAGAGTTGAGAAAGCTCTTGCATTGTATTATCAGTAGGTACTTTATGAAGATCTTTTCATTATACTCTTAAAAATCATAGAGAGGGGTGAAAAGACAATGCTCGGAGAACACAGAATTTTCCTTGCATTCCTCTTGCCTGAATGCAGTTGAATGCTTTCTCCTTTAAAACGCCTTTGTTTTTATGCTATCATATGTCACTAGAATCTGGCTGAATATTTGTTTATTTGCAGCAGCACTTTCCCAAAAGAATGGTAACAAGAAGAAAAGCTAATACAAACAGAGCTCATCTGTCTGAAACAGGCAGAGCCCTGCCCTTGAATGGAGGATAGGTTTATGAATCCGAGGGGCCATACAGCAAAGAGGCAGCACTGGTAGCTGGAGCACAATAAATGACGGAGGGATCAGCCTAGAAAATCCCAAAAGCAAAATCCAAATTAGAAGCCAGTGGGATGTACTGAGAATGGCTGGGAGAGGAGTGGGCAGAGCATTCTCTGAGTATTTGGTTCCCCCAACCCAAAAGTTATTTAATCAATCCATTTATTTAGATTTATAGCAAAAAGAAAGCAAGAGAAAAGGTGCCTATCCTGGGATCCAGATGCCTTTGACATAATTTTAAAAACACAACACAACATGTGGCAGCTTCACCAAAGGATAAACATTTACCAAAACTGACAATCAAGCCAATCAACACTCCAACAATACCCCGCCACAACTGCAAAACCCCATTCTCATTATTCCCTTCCCTCCCTTCCTCCCCAAAACTTCAGGTAGAGAAATGGGACATGCAGAGGGCCCTGAGGCCTACTTCAGGCTGAAGGGACAGTAGGGAGTAAAGAAGTGAAATCCAGAGTTAAGGTGCCATTCCTATCAACAGAGCTCCAGCTTGAGCATCTCTGCTCACCACAGCATGGGAAGAGAGGAAAGCAGATCCCATTTCAGGTTTCATTCATCTACACCCCCTTAAACCACACCCACAAACCAACAGGTAGTCAGTGAGGATGCAGAGCACAGGTGGTGTGCTATTGCCAAGATATACCACACCTGTTTACGTTTCAAGACTCCAGTGTAGGCACTATGTTATTTTTGTCCTGTTCTGTCTCCCTCTCTACTACTGCAGGGATTGAGGGACCCCAACCTCGTAACCAGTATCTCCACCTCAGCATCCATATTTCCAGTATGTTGCAGCATCATTCAACCATCTCAGTCACCCTAAGAAAGTAGTGGAGTGCTGTGGATGAGAGTCCAAACAGAGACTCCACAGCGGGCTGTAAGTACAGGGTCTCTCTTACCAAAAAGATCCACTGCTGCCACTCCCCCAAAAACATAACCCGCCCTGTAAAACCCAAGTCCATTCAACCCCCAAGGTCTCCCACTCCACAAGGCACTCGTTCCTTTCTGCGCATCCCCAGAGACAGCACTCTCACCTCCAAGTTAACCAGTCTCCCAATTCTCACACAGGGAGAGGCACCCACCCAACTCAAGCCAATCCCCGTTACTGAGGATGGAAAGTTGGTCTGATTGCCAACTAAGAGTCCTACAATAAAGAGGAGTACAATATTTGTTCCACCCTGATCTCATGGGACCTCATAGCAACAAAAACACCACTTTCCATTAAAAGGTGTCTTCCCATTAAAATAGGCTCCTGCTTGGCAAGAAGAAGTTATTCCAATTCCCCTGCGGCGTCCACAACCTGTCCCTTTGGCTGCACCTCTGTGTGAAGTGGTGGGAGACTCCCCTTTGCCAAATATCAGAGAACGGTCAACCACAAGTCTGAGGCAAACAGCTTTGTCCTCCTCCTTCTGGGCATGCAGATGTTCATCTTGCAATCACAGGTAAAGAAATGCAAAGTCGAAAACAGAAAAAAAGGAGGGAAGGGGGGAAAATGACCGAGAAATACTAGTCAGGGATGGCAACAAACCCCAGCTGTCCACATCCATCAATGTTTCTATGCTTGATTAGTATCACTGAGAACTTTGCCGCACCATTTAGAAGAGATCGAAGAGATTTCTAAACTCCTGGGTGCCGGATCTCTGATTGAAACAGAAGTTTTATCGCGTATCTTTCTAAAATCATATTATATGCCTATCTGAAAAAACAAATCTCTCTCCTAACTGCTTTTAAGTATTTTCTTTAATATGTCCAGCTGCGTGGGGAGGCTGAGCTAAAGTTGAATGTCAAATAAATTAGGATTTAGGCTCTTGCTCTGATTTATGGACACGAGAACAGTCTCAGACAGAAGAAAAACAAGTCACTGTGCCTGATGTTGAACAGACTCAATACCAGGTCTCAGAACTCATGAGTTAGAAAGGGCAGGGCTTCACTTTCTTGCCTCTTATCTCACCAGCAAGGATAACCAGTATATGAAAGGGGAATACACAACAGTGTGTATATAGTGAAATGCTGGTGGTAGGTTAAACAGCTAGCAAGTATGAAAAATTGGGACGGGGTGGGGGATAACACTGCACCTCTATAAGAAAAAACCCTGAATTTTGGGACTGTCCCTATAAAATTGGGACCTCTGGTCATCTTAGCTGGTGGGGACACAAAGAGCTCATTGTCACAACACTAGTAAAAGCAACTCTATTACTACCAGAAAGACACACATAAGGGCAACCCCTGCAGGAAAGGGAAGCACATGGCACTTGAAGAAAGAAAGAACAAGACAGCTCAGAAAGCACAGAGGCACCTTCCTGCATCCCTGTATTTAAGGGATGGGGATGATTTACAAGATAAAGTCTTTTCTTAAGGTGATTCTAACTAAACCACAACCATTTGCTTCAGCTCAATTTTGCAATTATTGCAAGAACTTGTCTCAAGAGTTGTTTCTTAAAAACAAAACCACAGAGCAAGCAAAGCAAAACAAAACAAAAACAAAAACTGCAACCCTCCTCCTGCCGCCAAAAAACCAACACTGGTTCTGTATCTATATTTTGCACAATAAATATTTCGGCATAAGAACTGCCATCGCTTTTGTTTTGTACAGCACTGAGCACCCTGTTGGCACTAAAATGACAACCAGGAAGAGGAAGGAACAATTAAGTTCACTGGTGATTCAAAGGAGATATTTGAGGGACCATTTAGAACTAGAAATCCCATTACAGCCCCAATTTTGTTTTTCATTAAATACTTGTACATACAAAACAGTTTAAAAAATCTGAAGCAAGCTGAGAGGAGGGGGGAAATAAGAAGACAAGAACTGCAAACGGGCTAATACATTAAATGAAAAAAGAGCCATGTCTTAAAATGTATGACCCTTCTATCTGCTGCTTCCAATGCAACATCTCTCACTATCCGACTGTGGCTATGATGTACCTCACTAAACCACTGCGAAAACAGGGTCACATATCTGTTACAGGCTCCATGATGGGTTTATTCCAAAAGAGCAGGCCAAACAAAGACCAAAGGAACAACAACAAACTGGTGGAAGTGAATGATCTAAGTGGCGGTGAAAATTGTTCTGGTGTCCTACTCATACTTTTGGGTTCTCCTTTAATAGAAAAGTAAATATCATCCAGGCCTGCCGACGGGGGGGTGGCGGCGGCGGCGTACTATGCTTGGCGTACTATGCTTTCCCATACTAGTAAACTAAGCTGCATCTGAGGACTTTCACTGGACTGTAGCAGTGTCCACATGGGACATTAGTGCATGGCAAGTTGGTGTACTGTAGATTCACACCCTGTGTTGCCACACTGTAATTCGCCACGTAGACATGACCTTACTGGAAAGTGTTTTGGAGAAGTCAATGCCCATAAAAGTTAGGGGCTGCTGGTGTGGGTTGTACTGGCATAACAAGGGCAGATGCTGCCGAAAGTTTCTCGTCACAGTCATGTCGATGCACTTCATATCCTGATCTGCAGCACCTTCTGCTATCCCAGACCTGGGCCCTCTCAACTTGCCTGAAGCTCTTGAAATACCAAGCACTTAGACACCAAGGTAATAGCATGACAGATATTGCAACCCCATGCAGTATTTTGGGGACCACTCTATTGAATTTATGAATGGTTTGTGTATGACCATGTTCTACTCCATGGGGGAAGGTTACCACAGCTCCTCCAGGAAGTAAACACAATGCAGATAATTAAGGTGACTCCTTGAGACTAAACAACTCTAGAGTGGTACCAGCTCCTGGAGAGGTTTCCATAGACTGGTTCAAATGTCTTTTTTTCCCCCCAGAGACTCAAACACAGAAAGCATTGTTGGTATAAAAAGGCTGAGTTTGAACTGACAAAGGGCCTTATTTCTTGATCTAACAAATGAACAGGACCTTCTGTCCAACGGGCGAGGGAAGGCAACCCTTGAGGAATGGTTGGAAAGACTTTACTCGATGAGGAGCCCCTAGGACTAATGGGTGACCGACCGCTGGCAAGATTTTAGCATGAGTATAAGAACTTTTATTGTTTTTTATATGTTGCCTCTGTAATGTTTTTCTCCTAAGAATAAATGTATTTTGCTTTGTGAAGGCTGGTTGGTAACTTGTGTACACTGTTGTAGCCCATGGAAAAAGGGTTACCCACAGTTGCTGGACCTTGATTGGGGGAAATCATTGTGAGGTACAGAGGGGCTGCAAGACTAAACCCCCAGTCTGGAGGGAGAGACTCATGTCTCCGCCTAAGAGACGTGATAGCTGACAGCCTGAAACCTTAAGTGGGCGCTCTTGAGGAGGATCGGGAGGCAGTGGATGTCAAAGGTACAGTTAACCCTGACACTCTCACAATGGAACCTTAAATAGGCCTAAAATAAATAGATTTTTAATTCTGCATTGTGACTCCTATTCCTACCTCCATCTGTGCAATTCCAGTCTGGGACCCTTCTCAAACAGCCACAGCCAACTATACCAAACTTTGTGGTTGCAGAGAAAAGGCAGAAGCCACCAGGAATCAAGTCACTGGTGATTTAAGCTAGATCTGAATCCAGGTCTACACAAGTGAGGACAGAAAAGTGCACTGCATTAATCCTCTGTGTGCGGGGAGGGAGAGGAATGGTAACACCTGGCTGCCACTTAACTGAAATTCTATAATCCTAGAAACATTTTGAAAGAGCAAAAAACATTCTGTGAGGTTTCTGGACTGTACTTACCATTGATTGTCAGTTCAAATCACACAAACAGATATAAGGCCTCAGGCAGCAACACGACATAGGCTTTAGAAGAACAGAACTTAGTATTTTCACCTTTGTGTAAAAAGATACTGCAAAAATAAGTGTTACTGTTTACCAAAGAAGATGGAGGAGAGACGGGTTACAGAGAGAGAGAACAAAAACTAAATGGATTTTGTGGAGAAACTGTGAGGCTAAATTCAATTTTCAATTCCATAATTCCAGGGAAAGAGTTTTAATGGCGCTGGGTAAAATGCCAAATATATTTTCATAACAATTCACACTGCATGAATGGAAATACTTAACAGAAGAACTATTCTTTCTAATCTGTGCTCTAGCTTTTAATAAATTGATCTCTCTCTCTCTCTCCCTCTCTCTCCCCCCCCCCTTTGTTTCTCTCTCTCATTTCCTTTATATTTTCTTCTTATGCACAACCATCTTCAACCTCTCTGTCTTGAAGATTCACTGGACAGTGCCATTCCTGGATATTAACACTATAGCCTCTAACTCTCTATCAATTGGTTCCACCTCATCTCTTGAATATCCTGTGATTCAATTGAAAAATCAACATTTGGTCTTGAGGTTGATTTCAGATTTTCTCTATATTTAGAGTAAGGGTTAATTGTGTGGTAATTTGGTCTGCTGTACTTCACCTATAACAACAAGACAAGATTGAAAGTGTTAAAGTAGAAGTGAAAGAGTCCAAATGGCTGGGTTTTCCTAATTATTTTAAATACAATTCAGTATTTCTTCAAGAAACAATGCTGATGCCCTCTCTTATACCTTTGATTACACAGATATAAAAATGTTAATGTAGTAATGTAAGAAATCAATACCTAGCAATAAATTAACTAAATAAAGAGAAAGTAAATACATTATTTACCACTGGTGAGATGTTCCAGAGAGAGATTCCTAGATTGGAAGCCCTTTGCGGCAGGGAATGTCTTAGTATATGTTTGTAAAAGCTCCTAGCAAAAAGGAGCCTTGATCCTGATCGGAGTGCCAGGGTGCTACTGTATTATAAATATTAAGAACAGCTGATTTCTCCTACTTAATGCCCAACAAAAATATTACAGAAAGATTCAAATACTATGTCTATATTCCATCTCAACTTTTACACCACAGCCTTTGAGGTTTTGTTCAGCAGAATGCAATGGGAATTCCAGGTACCTCATGAAGCTTCAACACTTAAGGTGAAAAAGCTGAGAGAGAAATATTCTTTGTGATTGGTGCTGGCAGGAAACCTGGACCAAAGGGGTAATTATGATGGGCTTGACTCCCCCACACGAGCTAACTCTGCCTTGTCTCTGTGGCTGCTGAGAACTTTTTAGCAGTGGAATCTAGGCAGTTCTGGCTCCTTTCAGGCAGCACAGCAAGATGATTCTGGGGAGGGTGTGCATCTACCTGGCATGATGCAGAACTCAGCTTTGTAAGGGAACCTAGAGGTCAGCCTGCAGGAGCTGGGGGAATGGGGACATGTAGAAGACAGAAAGGTAAGTCAATCTGTTACTACATGGATCTGCCAAATCTAGCCATCAGAAGGGCAGCACAACTGTCTTAGTGGCTTGTACTCTGTGAATAAGATGTGGGGGGAGAACATTCATCTACTTCATAGTCCTGCAGAATTGCCCAGTGTTGAGCCTGTGAACATGGTGTTGACAGTAGATCTGGGAATTCGTCCCTTATTTTGTGGTATTGCTCCTCTTACTGATTTCCAGAAATCCTGTGATCTGAACTTGGAAATGATGGTATTAAATTGAGGATTACTGGGGATGTAGGCATGAAGGAAAACTCAACGATGACATAAGATGATGTGTGGGCAGAAAAAAAATCAGTATTGTGAAAGCCTTCCTGTTGTAGATTTAAGAAAAGAAAAGAAAAGAAAAGAAAAGCAGCTCTGGTAATACTTGTTCAGGACAATCTCAGGCTAGTCACTATTTTAGTTTCCTTATATTTTTTTACTTATTCTGATTCTACAAAGCACACACTGTGGAGTTCACTGTTTTGGTAATCCAAAGGCAAATATCTATTTGGAGATGCACAGGCTTTACACTGATGACAAACAAGGGTGTGTGTGCGAGAGGGGGAATTGCCTACCCTTAAGACAGCATTAATAGTGAAAATGATTTTTGCATAGTTCAGCAGAGAGGGGCAAGCTGAAATGAGAACATATTTACTATTTAAAGCTAACGAACTTACAAGGAAATGTTATTCAGTAAGACACTGAGCTTACAAGTGAGAAGAGAAAAAAGTTTGACCATCTGACATAAATTTCCCCCCAGACCACAGGAGCCTCTGCTCTGTGAATGACCCATCCAGAGACAGGATGCTACTGGGTGTGAGAAAGGTCTGTGCTGACGACTAGACTGAAGTTCTGCCACAGTGTGTCATCCTTACTGGAGTAAGCTGAACACATGGTTCTCGAAAGACAGATAAAACATTCCATTTTTGGCTCAGTTCTCCAACTCCATTCCTCTCCTTTTCAGCTCTAGAAGGGTGAAGGGGATTGATCCTCATTGCATCAGTCACAGAAACGCAATGTGGTCTTAGTGTACTGCAAGTTATTTCAGTGAGATTGTCCGCCAGGGGTGGTGGCTTCCTTCCATGTTTATAATAGTTACAAATACAGTAAAACATTTTAAAAAGACAAATGACACAAAGGATTTAATAGCCAGAGCTCATAGCACCACCTACAGTCAAGGTTGTCCAACACTTCCCATTATCAGACCCTGTTTTTAGTTGCTTATAGCTGCCGAACTTCAGAAATTCAGGTTGAAGTTTTCCATGCTACTCAACCACTGAATGAGGTGGAGTCCAGCAGAAAATATACTATACAATCACACAAGATTAACTAGAGGGCTGAATTAGGATTGCATGGACGGCCCTTCACTTCGGCATTTCCTAATGTTTATGTACTTGACTTTGCAAGCTTAACATTCTTTTAATGTCTGTTTTTGGTGGTTTGTTTTTAAAAAGTAATTTCCTAATCAAAACAAAACAGAAATTCTGTCACATGGAAGCATATTGATACCCTGCCTCACCGCATCAATAAAGGTTTGAGCTTTTAGATCCACAGGCCTGGTCTTCTATCACTTGAACTAACAGAGTAACTGGTATCCAACACCTCCCTCCACACCCCAGCTTCTGCATCCCTTCCCCTCTGTTCCTAGCCACACTCTTCCCAGCCTTCAGCTCCTGCTCCCTTCCCCCAGCTCCTGATCCTGTTTGCTCCACTCCACCTCTAGCTCCTGCCTCCCCCTCCTCCATGACTCCTTCAAAGAGGCAAGGACCCTTCTGTCTCCCAATTCCTCATCCCTCACCAGTCAGGGAATCAATGAAAGCAAAAGACAGTCTTCTACCACTTAGTTACTGTGCAGAATGCCACAGCAGCTCCTGGTTCCAGAAGGAGCAGGTACAGGGAAAGTTTACTGCCCTGGGTTGACACATGCTCAGTACACACAGAATCTCTAGAGAATTTAGCTGCAAAACTAACTTTCTACTGAACATGTTCAAACTGAGATTTTTTTAGAGCCATATCTTGGTCAAATTTGGGAAGATTTCCACAGGAACATCAAAAGGTACATCCCTGACACCAGAGCATGCCAAATTTGAATTCCCTGCCCCAAAGCATGGGGGCACTATAATTTCTCAATTAAATGGTTGCAAGCATTTTTTTAAATTTGGTCAAAATATGCTTTTCCTTAATTTCATTTTCAGAAATAGATGAACTATTTTAACTGAAACGTCCCCCAAAACTTCAGACTGAGGCAGAAACTTGGCATAGGAAATTCCAGCCTGAAGGGTTACCCTTTGACAAAGTTATAAGCAACTTTGAACAGGGTCTTATGATGGGAAGTAGTGGGCATCCTCAACTGTAGACAGTAATTAGCTACAAATTTAACATGATCTTTGTCTTCACTGCCAACAGTAAATTCTGGGTTTTGTTCGTTTACATCATTCCAAATGGCTAGGTCAATATTTTAAGTGGGGCCTATAACACTCTTTTGCTGCTCTATTAGCACCGTGCCCAGTTTTGAAAATCAGTTCCTCAGACACTGGCTCTAGTTGCCAGGCAGTTCAGCAAAGTACTGACACTACTGCTTCCGTCGCTTCAGAGTCACTGATGGGAATGTTCACTACACAGCATGAGTCATTGGTGCAGCTGCTCCTGAATGGATCCTTCATTGTGAGACACTACAATGGGATATTAATAATTAAGAATGACATAGAATATTGCCAAGATAATAAAATGATGACCAAGATTTCCAAAAATGACTTATGATTTTGGGCACCTCAATTTTTGCATAGTTAACGTGAGATGCCTTAAAAGGGGCTTGAATGTTAGAAAGTGCTGAGAGCCCAGCCTCCGAAAACCAGGTCCCTTTAAAATGTCACAAGTTGGACACCCAAAAATTAAGATGCCCAAGATCATTTGCCACTTTTTGAAACATCTTTATATTGTTTTCTCATTTCTCTGGGAGGCATTGGTCCAAGCATCCCAGTGGCAGATCTACCAGTGTGCTGGGGGATCTAAAAGGTGCCCCTGTCCTAAATGCTACGTGAAATAATAAAAATAACGCTACACAAAAAGGTTGACAGCTCTTTTTTTAGGGGTGTATTTATTTATTAAAGTAAGTATGGAGCTTTGAGCTTAGGGCTTGTGGATAAATAAAAGAGAAGGTGATTTCAAATATACTGCTTTAAAATACAGGTTTAGATTTAAATCCTTAAACACTTATGTTATGTTGCTAATTGTTTTGGATCTTAAAATAATTTGGGTTTTGGGTTTGTGTGTGTGCATGCAGTAAGCGTAGCTATAGGTGGGCCTGAGTGGGCCATGGCCCATACACTTTGAAAGCGTTGTTGGTATAAAAAGTCTGGAGCATCTGGCAGCTTAGTTTCTCGGCCGTCACTTCCCGCTTCCGGTCACGTGGCCGGAAGCTGGAAGTTCGGGAATCGCTTGTTTTTCGGCCGGTTGAACTGATACCCACCCATGTCAGCCACAGGCCCTGCCAAAAAAATCAGTTCAGGCTATGCTCCTGTGTGCATGTTTCTCGCACATAAGTAAACTCTAAGTGTATCTACACATATTAACTTTAATAATTTAATTCTATTTTTTCTATATGCTATAGCTGAATCTAAGTGCTAATGACCTCAAATGAGGGCGATTAATTTTCTTTCCACCTCAAACAATAATTTAATATTATTATTAATTTGTACGGCAGTAGTGCCCAGGAGACAGGTCATGGACCAGAACACTTCTGTTATGCCAGGCACTGTGCAACACAGAACAAAAAGATTTATGGAAGGACATATAAGCAACATTATCTAGTGTATTCTAGTCAAGCATCAACTGCATCCATCAGCATGGTATCTGAGCACCTACCAATGAAGTAAACGATATGGCTAGCACCTGTCATTTGTGTTTCCTTACTGCAGAAGCTGGCCCAGTGGACATATGGACAAGTGCAAAGGGTTTATTTAGTTTAGTTCCCTCCATGTAAAGGTCATTACAAATTCCATCTTTACCAACAACATACCTTTCTTTGAAAACACATACAATTCTTTAAGTCCTTCCATCCTTTAAAAGAAAGGTGCATTACACTCAAAAATATATGGTAAATAAACAAAATAACAAACAAAAAGGAGGAGAACTCCTAGTGAAACATCTGTGTATTCTCATCGGCCAGATACACCTGTTACTCACAGCCTTGGACGCTCAAAAAAATAGCAAGAACCAAGAAATGCAGTTTCTTCCATTGTGTCACAGCTACACAAAGTGATTCAATGAATAAACAGTTGCAATTTATTTCTGAGGCCAACACAAGGGGAGATGTGCATCAGACAGCAATTACATTTAAAGGGTTGTTAGACTTTCACAGCTATCAAGGTCCATTTCTAAATTACAATCACAAAATCAGGCTCATTTAACTCTTCAAAAAATAGAGATTTAATAAAGGATTTAAGGCTGTCAGTGCACAAATAATCTGACATTCTGTCATTTTACTGAAGCTAATTCAAGTCTGCTAAGTTTGAACATAACTATGTATAGAAGCTAGGACTGATTTCCCATCAGTATGTCTTGACCCATGGATGAAGAGTTTAGAGCCATTCAGTTTTATAAGAGATAAAGTTTAACATGAACTGATGATATCCAGTTATCATCCCCAATTCCACTCACATTCCCGGAACAAAATACAACAAGAGACACAAAAGAGTAGCTAATTAAATCTCAGACATAATCAGAGTTTATAGTACATACTGGTAAATGCACAAAGGAACAAGTCGGGAAATACTTGCTACAAAACTGGACCTAAAACTAAACAAATATAATCTCAAAGAAAGCAGTTTTAGGAAACATGAGAAATGTCCACTTTAAAAGCCCACTTCAATTGGAGAAAACTTATAGGAAGGAGGATGGGACAGCAAACAATTTCATCCCAGAATAACTGCTGGATGGTGAAGCAATGGACATGTACTTTGGAACACCCACCATTATAGCAACAGTTCAGAAGATCTTCACAGGTTGTGTTTAACAGTTTTTATGACAACTGTAGCTATTTATGTCAATTAACTCAAAGACCGTGCATGGTTCTGTATTACAGAGAAGCCAGATCCAAATGCTGGTTGCTAAATTCCAAAGCTTCCCTTCTCATATATATACCCTTTTTCTGTTATATTCTTAATGTTTGAAACCTTCAAAGACACCCTTTTCCTAAATCTTCTTCAGTGGCAGCCTTTCCATCACATACACAAGATCCATATTCAAGCAAAGTCTTCTGGGACAGGATAATTACCTGTACAGACAATGCTCAAGTGAGTACAATTGTTGTGCAACAGCTAACCAATTACTCCTCTGGCTAGGAGACTAAATCATAAGAAGAAAGAGATATACACAATTCTATCCACTACCATATTCAAATTTGTCCATGCATTAGCTCAGGATAGGGCAGGAGTTGAATGAAGCTTCTCTCTTTTAGGGGCTGAAAGTTCAATGCTTAGTGCTCTCTGCACGTCTTAAGTGTATTCCTGAATTATAACTCTGCAAATACAATTATGCAAATTTCAGACATGAAAAACGTGATTATTTCAAATTAGCTTCCCAACAACATTAATAAAGAAACTTGGATAAATAAAGCCCATGAGTAGGTGCAAATAATAAAATAGTCCCTATTGGAGCAAGCTAAGAAAACCACTTTTACTAGCCACGAAATGGCCTACTAATGAGAAGGCAATGGGCACCTGAAAAACTCCAGGCTAAGTGAAATTAACACTAAATAAAGCAGTAGCAGAGAACAGAGAGAGCAGCACATCTATATTTTGTGATTCTCCTTTCTCTCCTCCCCTCCCTAGCCTAAAACTAGCCACTATCTAATCTTACATGTGTGAATAAGCTCTATTTATAAATCTTCACCCTTCTTTTTTAAATGACCTTAATATAGTACAGTTGTTATGTTATTTTTGTTGAACTTAGCAACAGGAAACTGTGTCACTCCTTCTGCAGCAAACTTTCCATTCTCTTGGCACTCCCAATCCCACACCAGAAAATCCAGATTTAAAAGGGGGCAGGAGGGAGCGGGGGGTGTGAAGGTTGGCTAAGCTGAGCATGCTCCTTTCCTCTGCAGGGAAGTGAAGAGATGGGACAAAGCTGCAGCCAGATGTATGTTAAAGTATCATACCACTTATATTTTGAAACACATCAAACAAAAACTAAATTAAGTACCTTTCTTTTTGCTTCTCTTTTGAGATGCATGTTGCTTGAAATAAATGAAATATGGGTGTGTTCATTTTTGCATTTGTCTTAATGTATCCTGCTATACAAGCAGACACCCATGGATTAGTCATGAAAATTATCTATCATAAGGGGTTGGTTAGAACAGTCACCATCTTTACAGTATTATGGTAATGAAAGACATGTTTATCAAATGCACACATTTTAGATGCGAAGGTTTCTAGAACTATTCCCTGGTTAACTCACTGAGTTAACAATTCCAAACTCAGCCTAAACTTGTTAAAAACATACAAAACAACCTGATTTTATTGTCTGCTTTGATAAGATTATTTCACCGCCCAAAGAGCTTTCACTAACATGTAGAGAAGAATTATCTGGGCTCCACCCTGTAATGTTACTTCATCTCCATACTGTTTACTATTATAACATTAGCTTCTTAATTATAAACTAACACACAAATACAGCTGCTCTAAACCAGCGCGTACGCACACTACTGAAAATGCCTCAAAGACAAGTGGGCCAGATAACATCAAAAAAGCCAGCTCTTAACAGAGCAAAACACATGAAGGCTGTTTTAGACCACAGTTTAACTCAATCTCAAACACATATCCTGGCTTTTATTATTGTAATTAAGCCTCAAAAAATGGTGAGAGCTGAAGGTGACAGACAATGTTTAACACAAAATAACCCTGCTTCATTTCAAACCTCCTGCCTGGTCTTTTTCCTGGTGTCTCCCATTTTATGGTTCCCCCTCCCCCTTCACATTGGGTCCCCCTGTATTTGTGCTTATGATTATAATTTATTTATATAACTGTAGTGCATATAGATTCTAACCAATGTTGGGGCTCCATTGTGCTAATCACTGTGTAAACAAATAGGCTATGTCCACACTAGAAATGCTACAGTGGCCCAGCTGTTATGTGACACTTTTGTATTTTTATGTCTGATTTTGTAAGCAAGTAGTTTTTCAGTGAGGTGAAACTTGGGATACGCAAGACAAATCAGACTCCTGAAAGCGGTACAAGAGTCTGGAAGGTTGAGAGCCACTGAACTAGACTAGGAGGTACAGCACTGCCGTAGGGGGGAGGGAATCTTTTACCTCCCAAACTCTGGACAACCTCATATTGTGGGGCATATATATCACACATTATGAGACAGTCAAAACTTTGTGGCTTTGATTTTTTAACTGGTCTTTTATCATCTTTTCATTATAAACTAAATACCATTTCAAAAACAAAAAGGACTAAAAATCAATGCTATTTTCAGAAAGTTAAAAAGAACCCAATGTATAACATATGGTTAGCCTCATAGCCTCCTGGAAAGGAAATCAGCAACTCAGCTGATCAACAGGTACACAGACACCTCTTTTTATTTAAAGCATTGCAATGTACAAGATCAAGATGCGTAAATGACACTTACTGTTCCTTCAGAAACTGCATGCTCTCCGAGGTCTTTCAAAAAATCCACCTCATCTCCAGCTTTCATCTCCAGCTTTTCTGCAAGGACAGAAGGTTTGCAAAGTAGATTGAAACAAACTTCTTCCAGTGCTGCTGTTTTTCTGTTTATTCAAAGAGTTCTAAAAAACTCAACAAGCATTATTTTCCTTCCAACAGCTGGTTTCATTCCTGACTTTGCTACTTGTTTGCTAGCAGTTTTACAACTACAGTGTCTGGTGATGTTGTTGATGGAACATAAGAGAAGTTTTGTCTCCACTGCCCTCTCTTCCTGGCAAATTAACACGTAAAACTAACAATCGTGATTTACACCAGAATTTTCTTTCCCTGTACCTACCCAATTTTAAAATAACCACTTTTGTATTCTAAAAGCTACATAAACCAGGACTTAAACCTAAAAATAATTTCCACTTCTACAGACCCACAGTTTACAAAATGCTTCAGAGATGGTGAACGAAGCTTCACCGCCCCTCCCCCTTCCGAGTTGTGTCAATATTCCCCTCTACAGAAGTTCAGAGAGGTGAAGTTATTTGTCCAAGGTGTCACAGTGGGTCAGTGGCTGGACCACGAACAGAACCCAACTCCCTGTCCTCCCTGCTGTAACCACTAGGCCCGTCATTCCTGTCCCAGCCGTTTGTAACTGTGCACTATAAGAATCAAAAAGATTTTTAATAGATAATTTGTAGTGGATCATTTGTGCACAAGGACGTTGTGGGAAACTACCATTCCATTTTAAATTAAAATCATTGCAAAAAGTAGTTGGCAGGGATAATTTGCTACAGCTCCATAATGCCCAGGCCAGTGTGTCTTAAAGACATTAAGGATACTTTGTTACACATCAACTTGCTATGCTAATTCAAAGAAATTAGCAATTAACACAATGTCGGGGTATCCCATAGAAAGACCTGATGAGTTTATGGGTTGTTAATAGCAGAACCTCCTAAGAAACCACAGCCAGTTCAGCAATAGTTCTGAGGACATATGAAAATCACCCAGGGGACACCAGTTTATTGGCAAAACAGCCAGTGAACATTAATTTATGACAGGAAGAAGGGTACAGTCAGAAAAGGTGACCCTCCCACACAAACTCAAAATGAGCTCTAGGAAAGGATAACAATGCTCCAGGATTGGGCCCCCAGGAAATGCCAGACTGTTAATGCCCAGCACTTGTGCCCTAAAGCCCCGCAGGGCACAGAGGAGGAAGAGTGCCTCCATGGGGAACGTATGATCAACCAACTGTCTGTGTTTAGGGGAAGGGGAGAGGCTGCTATCGTGAATGCAAGAAGGTGCCCCGTGAGCTAGAGAGGCAGGAAGGAACAATCTTGTTGCTAAAGCACAGCACCGGGCATCAAGATTCTCTTCCTGGCTCTGCCACAGATTTCCTCTGTGGCCTTGGACAAGTTACTTAATCTGACTGTGCCTCAGCTTCCCCATCTGAGAAACGGGGATGATAATGATACTGTCTTCGCTCACAGTGGGGTTGTGGGGATAAATTCATTGATGTTTGTGAAGTGTTTTGAGATCCTGAAGAGAGTGCACAGGGACATGCCTAATCCCACTCCCATTGAAGCCAATGGTTAAACTCCCATAGACTTCAACACGAGCAGGAGCAGGTCTTATTTTTGTTATTAATTTACATTACTGTGATTGGCTAGACATAAAAATTTAAGGACTTTAGCTTTGCAAATCATTGCCTGAGCACTGTTTACACATTAGGATTTAATCCAGTCAAATCTGACTTCTGTGTTTTAACCTCTGTGGGCTTCTATAGCATCACTTGGACCAGTCCAGCATGTGACCTGGAAGAACCAAGTTTTGTGCACTTTACCTCTGGTACACAAACACTGCCACTACGAATGCATATCCCAAATCCAGAAACTAGTATGGAAATAAATCACAGAGGCATTCAGGCAAGGGGGTACCTTATAAATATGTAATATTACTAATATTAATAAAATTGTCTTCATTGGAGCCTGCCACCCTAGCTTCTGAAATAAATGGTAGTAAACACCTTTCTGGACCAGCCACAGTGGATGTCCCCATGGTGAGGATGAGGTTAAGAGTTAGAGGGTAGAATTGATAAATATGGAAACAAAGCATATGTCTGCCACTGAATATTTTATCTAAAGGGCTAAACCTGCAAAGAGACCCATTAGGACAATTTGTTCAAGGGGAACCTCTAGAGAACAAGGTTAACTATTGGTGAATTTTTTACTTTAGAAACCAGGCCAGTGTGTCTTATTACTTGTTGGGTGTCCAAACTTCAGCTTCAGACCCCAACGACATTATTCAAATGGTTTGCATGGAAAATCACATTTCTTAGATGTAATTCAGTGCTGAATAAAAGGCCCAACCCCTAGGTACTGAGTGAGGTTCCTGTGTTTTGGAGGATAGGAATTTCTACAGAAGAGGCATAGGAGTCTCCCATTGACTTCACTGCACTTTGGGACCAGGTCCTGAATATCTGTTTGGATGCAAATTTAATTTTCCTTTGGGGACTATAAATTGTGACTAAACCAATCACATGATAAGGGAATGAGATGAAAGAGTGAAGTCATCAGCAACAGTTAACAAATGAAAAACTTACACAGCTAAATGCTCTTGCATCTTTCACTGAGGAGAAAAATGCTATGACTGCATATCACAAAATGCGACCATTTAAGAGTGACCAAAAAATAAATCCCCAATGACGTGTGTTTCTGTGAAGCCTCCACCTGACCCGAGCCTCCCTCCTCAGAAGGGCTCCATCCCAAAGTCTATCAGAAGAGGATTTCTGAGCAGCATTACGTCCCCAACCACAAAATAAATATATACATGTCCCTATCTGCCAAAACAAGTTCTGACTCAGAACAAAGTGAACTTGTAATAGGGTTTGAAAGACCTCACAGTACTTACTAGTTTGCTCCTTTGACAAGACAGGGCACTTACCACACAAAATTTAAATGCTCCCCCCCAGCTCCCCCCCACACAAACACACAGCACAATAATAATAGAAAACACAACAGATCTGCTTGTCTTTGCTTAAATCGTCCATTGTGCAGCTTCAGATTGTGACCATAGTCTTCCTTATGAGAAGACGAGATCACCATATGCTGGATCCGTGTATGTTATGTCCCTTTTATACATTTAAAATCAGTAACAATCACCTCCCAGTTTCCTTTCCTCTACCCTAGCTTAGTATGATATTTTAACATTTTTATAAAAACGTAAGTTGCATTTTTCATTATCGGCACTAATGTACTCCACTGTAAATCCTTGTCCCTTAAATTTCCATATGATACCTTGCATGAAAAACCTGTATATCCAACAGCAGGTGTAGAATTAAACCTTGGCTACTGAGGCTTAGACAGCAGGAGACAAAAAACAAGGAGCTCCCAGAAGAAATTAGCACTCCCAGGTATCAACTTACAGCCACTCCCATTCAATTGAAATGTCAGCCTGCCACAATACAAAAATAGAAGTTTCTTTTTTAAACCAGCTTTCTGATTCATGTAAACAGCTTGATAGCGGATAGCTTGTCAGCTGATAACTTTTCACGACTAATAAAACTCTTTAAAATACCAAACTCACCAAAACTTACAAAATATCTCCCTCCAACCCACCCAAAGAATAAGCTCCCACCACTCTGCTGCCAGCTGATGCTAAAACAAAATCACCTTCCAAAGCTTGACCATTAGAACAGCAAAAAAAAAAAAAAAAAAAAAAAAAACAACCACCAAACAAAAGAACTCTTCCCTTTGTGGAGTAAAAGGCTATCAAATATTTCTATGATTTTACAGCTACAGCCTCTAAACTGCTGAGGCTGATGGATGCATTACAACATCTATTTTGATTATTTTCTTTAGAATTCCTAACTAGCCTTTTGTTTTGAGCTTGTTAGAGGAAAGATACATCTTACCTATAGATTCCTTATAACTAACTAGGGGCAGCACAGAGACGGGTCAGCCCTTTACATTTAACAGCTGCCTGAACAGGTGGAATATAAAGCCTGGATCAAACTAGCTCTGTGCTTCAGTAGAAATTTCACCTATAATTTTCAGTCCAAACTGTAAGACTCTGAAAGTCAGTTATTTTTTGAGGGTTTTCTTGGTGGTATTTCTCAGAGAAAGAGTGATTGTTGCTGTTTTACCTTTTGACAGTTCCTGTTAGCTCGTTGCACAAAGCTGTCCTGATGCAGTCACTTATCTCCTATAACATCACTCCTCAGAAGTCCCCACTGATCCTGTGTCCTGGCTCGTTGCACTGAACGAGTAATGAGCATCTGAATTCCAGCACAGCTTACATGAGCTGGAAAAGACTGTGGGTTCACTCCAGGATGGCTACATAGCCAGGAAAAGTGCCTAGAGGGATGTCCTCTCTCTCCCACTCTTTTAAATGACTTAATACCACCAATTAGGAAGCTGCTTTGCTCAGTTCAAAAGAACTCTTAGAGCTGGTCCAGCTGACCAGAAAGGAAGCTGTAATACACCACTACTATGTTCTCTGACTCTAGATTTGCAGAGAATAAGGGGCAGAACTGAAGGAAAGAGTCAAGCTAGCATTAAGTAAATAAACACTAAGGCACCTGGGCCAGAAGGAAACACAACTCCAACACAAAGTAAATCGCAGCATCACTCCTATTTAACTGTTTTCTTTCTTATTAATGAACATAATGTATGTGTTAAAGATTCCTCTAAAAATATTTTGGCATAAATATGAGACTGTTTCCTAATTGTGATGCAGTCCTAAAAACATGGACTTGTTCTGTAAACCTTTAATATCTATTTCAGATTTCTGCGGAAAAAGAACACACACTTTCCAAGGACACAATTCCCCTCCCAGGGCTGGCCTCTGACACCCATTTCTTTAATCACCGGGGCCTGATTTTTGTTCTTTAAAAGACAGAAATATTATCTCATTTAAGTTGGAAGCTCTTTCCAGCAGAGCTTCTTTCTTTATTTGCTTATCAAATGCATGCATGCACATGTATGATGACATATAAAATAAACAGACACTATTTTGCTTACCTGTAACAGGCTCGGATCCTAGCGCTTCTGAACTTGCATCTCCCTTCTTTGCTGGTTCACCAAACTGCAAGCTTAAATCCATCTCTCCATCAAGGATGGTTCCCATAACCACTCCGGGTTGTGGAGGGGATGAGGGGAGAACCCCAAGTACGCTCTCCAGCTTCTCAACAGCGGATTCAGGGACAGAAGGTGTTTCCAATATAGAAACAAATGCATCAAGACTTTTCACCCTATTGGCAACTTCATCCTGCCAGGTGCCATCAGCCTCTGGAACTGAAATCTTTGCTCCCACATCCGCCGAAGGCTCAGTAGCAGCATTTATTTTGTATGGATGTGACTGTGAGAGGGATGCTTCCGGCATAGCATGGCTTGGCTCCTCTTGGTCTTTGTTGGGCCAGTCCAAGACCTCCTGCTGGGCTTCCTTCACTTCAGACCCAGCTTCGCTCTCATTGGCCAAACAGACTGTGTCAGTGCTGGAGTCGCTGTCACAGGGAGGTTCTTCTGCAATAGGCTGAAGCGATGCTCTGGAAAGCACATCGTCCATCTCTTCCTCCTCTTCTGGATCACCTCTTACTGTGGATGTCTCAGCTACACCTAGAGGGTCCTTACTCTCAAAGGCAACAGAAGGTGCTCCCATAACAAACACCTCCTTTAATTCTGGTGCTTTGCTTCGCGGAGAGCCACCCTGTACCCCCCGACTGGGATCACGTTCTTGGTTCAACATTGTGTCGGGAGGAGGGTCATTCTTTGTCTCCAGTGATTTGTACCCTGATTCAGACTCTGGTACAATACCTTCCTCTGCATCCACAGTTGCATTGTCATCTGCTTCCTGACAGGCGATTTCCCCTATTAGCCCAATGTCTGCGCTACTGTCACTCACTGCAGGCTCCTCGCCCTGCCTGCAAAGAGAGGATTTCACAACAGCTACAGCAGCAGGCTCCTCGGACAAGCCCTTCTCCTTGCCAAGTGTCCCACTTTCACACAGTTCCTGACTGTGTTCAGCTTTGTCCCTTTCAGCCGGCTGTGACAGACAATGCTTCTCAGAGCCTTCTTCTTCGCCACGGTCTACAGGCAAACTTGTGTCTGCGGTTGTCTTGCCACGTACAGAACTGTCCTGTTCAGCAAGCACTGCTGTCTCTGCTGCTGCTGCTGCTACTTCCTGGTGTTGTTTAGATTCTTTATTATGAACTGCAGAGGGTGTGTCCATTAAATTATCCTCTATACACACTGTGCCCATGCTCCGTGAAGAGAATACAGGATCAGTATTATGCAAAGATGCCTCCTGGCCAGGTGGTGCCACTGCAACCTCTCTCTCCTGATCAATGGCCTGTCCCTGGTGTACATCTCCTTGAAATAAGGGAGATGAGAGTGATTTGATTTGCTTGATAGCCCCTTCTTGTTCGGAGGTGCTTTCTGATGTCACCAGTTGGTTTTGTAGAGGCTCTTTTTCTGCTAAACACAAATCTGCATCAAGTGAGCCAGGCTCAGCTTTGCCAGCTGAAGCAGCGTCTAGTTTTGAGCTGTCACACATTTCACCTTTCAAAACAGCTTGATTCTCAGTGTGGCAATTGCTAGCAGACCTCTGGCCTCCATCTGCAGAATCTGTGCTTCCTCCGGCACAAGTTTCAGTTCCCAGTGGCATCTTTGTAAGGGCTTCGCTGTCACCTTCCCCTCCAACTTCAAGTGCAATGGTCTTGCTGCTTTCAAGGCAACACACGGACTCTGCATCACTTTGACCAGGTCTGTCAAAGGGATTGTTTTTCATTTCAGCATTAGAATTATTACGCACATTGTCACTCAAATCCACATTGAGCCCAATGTCTGCATTTCCATCAGCCACCTGCACTCCCTGCTCACCACTATTACCATTGTCATTCACTTCCAAAACAACAGGATCATGTTTCAATGGAGTCTCTGAAATCTTTATTTCAGTCCCAACCAGCGGTTCCACTCCAGTGCTGGCAATCATACTCTGCTTCTCCTTTACAAGGGGTTCACCTTGGACTATGTCTTCTGGCAAACCAATCTTTGCATTTTTGGTGTTCGAGTCTGTTCCACTCTCTTTGCTGCCACTTGTTTCCCAGTGGCCAGCAGGGACAATATCACTGTCGACACATGCATTTGCACTATCCTGTGCCTGCATCCCTTGTGCATCTCCACTTTCCCCACCTTCACAGGCAGGGTCACCAAAATTTCCAAGTAAGGGCTCAGCAGCGTGGATCAACTCCACGCTTGGTAGGTGTAGTTCTTTCAGACTTTCCGTTCTGAAGCTGCTGGTCTCATCCCCCCCATTCTCAACATGCTGCTGAATTGAAGCAGCATCCACAGTCCCTGTACAGTTCTTGCACTCTGCCTGGCCCATAGCCACATCCACACCCTCCCGGGGCGTTGGGACTTTGCCTGCAGTTTCAGCCACAGTAAGTGTGCTTTCAGTTGCGCACTCTTCAATGATTCGTACTTCCTGTTGGGTATTATCTCTACTACACAGGCTGGCTTGATTCAAAACAACTCCAGTGGATGTCATTCCAGTTTCCTCATTTGTATTTCCACAGGATGGAAGGCTTGCAGCACGGTTTGCTCCAGCACCCCAGCTCAGTGTGCAGTCATTTTTATCTGATGCAGTCCTAGAGTCTACAATAGCAGCTGGCCCCTCCTCTTCCTTTTTACTCAACGTAGCTGTATTTTTACTTTCACAGGAACACCCTGGGTTTTCTACACCCATCAGGCTCAACAAATCACTTGATGTGTTAAGCACTTCCAAACTCCCACTGTCACGTTTGTTCTCCTTGTGACACGTTGGGGCTGAGAGCTGCCTCACATCAAAGTTTACAAGTGCAGAAGGACCTTCTTTGCTTCCTTCGGTTGGCATTTCTTCCAAGATGGGGGCTGTAGCAGCCGGAAAACCCTCCACCTCTGTTCCTGTATTGCAGTTATCTTCTGACGCTCTCAGCTCAGGCTCTGGCTGTTTCGTTGCATTCTGAAAAGAGGAAAATAAAGATTATGACTGTTTGTTTTGCTGCATGTCACACTGATTTATCAGTCACTTATATATTTCTTACATCTGTAACAATAACTTGAGTGCATACAAAATAAGACCAGCTCCTCCCTCCATCTTTACATGTATATCCACTTGGGCTGCATTTATAAAATATACTGTAACAGTACGTTGATTTTTTAAGTGTTGCTAGCCACATATTGAAGACTATTGCTTGAATAGATTTAAATTTAAGATCAGTAATGAGCAGGATTTAAATTTAATTTGCAATATTAAGTAAACATGCATTTGAATGCACAATCCAGCTCCAAAACTGCACATGCAGTTCTGTTCAAGACTGGCTCTGGGCTGAACTGCTACCCTGTCTGAAGATTCGGGATCACTTCCAACATGCACACAGTGTAGATTTTCCTTTGTCAGAAGAATAGCTTCTGCAGTTGTAGGCCATGGTGTGAGAAACTCCACTTCTAGCACTGAAATTGGTTTATGATCAGATCTTCTCTCGAGAAAAACATGTATGACTAAAAATTTGGAACTGATATCCACACCCCAAGCAAAAATTCAGCAGTGAAGTTATACTAGTTAGTAAACTCACACAATTACAATGTGACACATTTGTGGTATTCTGATAAAGTGCTGATTGGATGCTCAAAATGTATAAACATCGTCATCATCCTAGACTCACAAATAAACTATATTTTCAGTCCTATGTTTTTGCCTTGTCAAGGCCCATCCAAGCCCATTACCTCAAACACAAAGAGATGAGCAAGAGAAGTCTTGAAGACGCCAGTCAAACGACAGGGGCATACTGGTTACAAGGCTGCTTTAGTAACGACTGATAGTTCATATCCATGTAGTTTAACGAGAATGTAAACCTTGGCTAGAAAGCGTTAGCTTGCGAAGTTTTTCCTTCCAGCACCTGTGTTTATTCCAGCTAGTCATAACCAGCATCATTTTCTTCCCACAGAAAATCTCCTAGTGAAATTACATTCTACAAATAAATCCAACACCCCCTTCCAGTCTACTCCCATTCCAAGTTCTACTGCACAGAGGTCTCAAAGTGTTTCACCAAACAAAACAATCCCAAAGACCACCAGGGTTGTCCTCTGTTTAAGAGGAGCCCCATCAACAAGAAAATTAAACATTTTCCAAAAAATGAAATGAAAATAGATTCTTTTACTACAGCTGCCCTGAGGCACCCTCCAATATCTGTGTTTTTACAATTACATTTTCCTATTTTTGTTTGATTTATTTTTCCATTTTATCAACAACATATTTGAATGTTGATGCATTTGTTTATAATAGAGATAAATATATCAATTATTTACACTGTGTACATCTATATCATCAAATTTACATATATAGACAATGGTAAGTTTTTAAATAACAATCAGCACTAGTATAATCAAATCTTTCCCTCTTTCTTTTTTCAAAGCAAGTAGCATCACCTCTGTTTCTATACATCCTTTTGTTCATTCTCCTCTCTGTTGCTTTGTGAAAGAACCACATGACAGAAGAAACCTTACTGACCATACAGAAGAAATCAGTGAAACTAAAGATGTTAGTCCTTGACCCCACAATATGTAGCATTTGGGAGGACTGCCGTCCCTGAGCAGAGCCCCATTAACTTCAGTGGGGCTTTTGGGAGCTGCATGCAGTTGTCAGTGCAGGATCAGGGCTTTCAATTATAAGCTCCCTGATGTGAGTCCTGTCTTCTTGGATGTGTGGATAGTTGCCTAGTACACTGTGTGAACTACAATAATGAAGTAACAATGCACAGCACTGTGAAATGCATGAAGTAAACAAACTCAAATATTTCAAATCTCTTGGTGTTATCGTCGCCTTTGCTGTTATTCATAAATATAACAGTAAAAAAAGTTAAACAGAGTGTGGTTTTTGATAGTGTACCATTAACTTTTTGGGCTAAGAGTCCAAAAGGCATCTAATCCTCAGAGGAATGGAATTTCACAGAGGAGAGGGCAGAGTAAATAAAAGCTTTCCTCAGTGTACTGGATGGTATTTTAACAGAGGTACCACTGTTAGGCCTATAGAGACTACAGATATATAAAAGGGACAAAAGTTATCATACATACTTTTGAGCTATTACTTTAAAAGTTCTTTCTGTACTCAGAAGTCTTACAAACTGCAATCTGTGGTGCCAAACCACCAGACTAGGTACCTGTATTTGTATTTCTAGTTTTTGTGACTAATGCCCTGCCTTAAATAATGCATCAGCTACCCTCCTCCTATTCAATTATGTATAATATTCAATGGTAAAAACATACTTTAATGCAGAGTTAAGGTTGCTTGGTGTTATGTTGTCCCCTTGTAGAATTTGGAGTTGAAGAAACCTCAAACTTCTGAAAACCAGGAAATGCAGTTAAGGTTGCCTATGAAACCTTAACTCTGCCCTCCTTCAGCAATGCCCCAATACAAGCCGTTAACATTATTAGAGGACCCCCCCAAAAAAAAAAAAACTTTGCCCATGCTACCTTCTTTCTGTTCCCCTGGAGCTGGCAGTAGCCAATGGAAATTACCTGCATACACTCCAGGTACAGTCAGTGTGTTAGATGTACTTACACCAACCCATGGAGGCAGTAGTTGGGCCTGCTTAATAAAGGTGGGTTTGTGATATGAGGACATGCGTGGATTACTTTGAAGTGTGTGACAAAGCTGTCACTATGATATGAGGAGATCTATCTTTTGCACCCTCCAACGTGTGTGAAGAAAAGAAAGCGATACATGTGTAAAAGGATCCAGTATTGCCACACTGCAACGCAAAACTGTGTGTGCTGCATAACTAGCAGGGAACAGGGGGTTTATTACTGCCATTAGCAGGCTGGGAAATGAGAGCAGTCTAAGCTTCTATTACCTGCATGCCCTCCAGGCACAGAGAGTATGGTCAGTGTAGCTGTACTGAACGGTGGAGGCAGTAGTTAGCTCTGCTTCCTAGAGGGGTGTCCCGGAGATCTGTGGATTACTTTGCGATGTGTGACAGAGCTGTGATTGTGATAGGGGAAGGTCTATGTTTTCCACTCCGTCGTGTGTGAGGAAAGGAAAAGGGTGCAAATATGTATAATTTCTAAACAGAACTGTGTAGTTATGTTGGTAGCAAGGCACTTGATTTTTATTACACAGGAGATTGTCAGCAGAGAGGTGAAATATGAGAGAATTCTAAAACTTTAATGACGGTTAAGTGAAAGAGCAGGTTGAGATAGTATCCTGTAAGTGTAAGGGAGTTGTAAAAGGCTGTGAAGTGGTTCTTAAATTGCACACGTGGTATTCTTTCTGGGGAGCAGGTTAAGCGTGTGAGCATTCACCAGGACTTAGAACCTCCTGAATTTTGCCAAGCAGGGCCCAAGCATGATTTTTTTGGGCTCCTTATAAACTTGTAACACGGTCCCCCCCTCCCATACACATACCCATGGGGGTTGCAGCCTGGGCCGGGCCCCCCATGGCCTCCGGTAAAGTGTACCCTTCCTCCCCCCCCCCATGTGGGGACCCTGGTGCCAATGCCCAGTAAGAGTAGGTGCTGTGTGCATACTGAGGCATTGCTCAAAGAGGGTAAAGGGAAGGTGGCATGAGCAACCTTTTTTTTTTTTTTTGGCTGTTAGCAATGTTGGATGGAATCCTGTGCTTGAGAGAGAATGGGTTGCAAAATAAGATGAAGAGTATGATGTGCAGTGACAATATCTCAGCTGAATGAAAAAACCCCATAGAAATTAACACAACTTGAAACAATAGCTCTGAGACACATGGGCCACTCCATTCCTCCATTCATCTTAGTGGATGTTCCCATCCCTCTTTTAGAGCCTATGATATGCATGATGTATGCCCATTCTCAGCTTCCCTTTGAAATGGGCAGGACTTCCCCAGATCCTGGATCACCTGAGGGAGACGGGAGGGGAGGGGTCCAACACCTGTAGATGGACATGGGCCCAGGTCCCCCAGATCCTGACACACGCATGGGTGGCAGCATGAGGGGCTCAGACAAACCCAGAGGGGCAAGGCCCCCATATCTCAGCTCATATGAGAGGGACCAGGATGGGGGCTCAGAACCACTAGAAGGGTGAGAGCCTCCCAGATCCAGACACACACAAGGAAGTGGATAATGTGGGGCTGACAAGTACCCCTGCCCCTATTCTCCCCTCTGTTATCCCCACATCCCCCCCCCCCACTGTCCAACCCCTCCCCTGCCCCCAGTCCCCAAGCCTCCCTCAGCTGAGCCCTCAACCTCTCCCCGCTTCCCATAACCACCCTCTCCTTGCTGCAGCCCCAAACTTTTCTCCCACCACTCCTCTGTCCCCTAACTACCCCCAAGACTCCCCAGAAATAATCACTTGGCTAATTTTTCCCCAAAGATTTTGGGAGATGTAGAAGGGTTGGGTGCACAATTGGGGTGCATTGGCAGAGCTGAGGATGCCATCCCTATCTCATCTGAGCCCCCAACCTCTCCCCTGCCCCTCCCCACCATCCCCATTTAATCCCCCTCCCCATAATCCCACCTCCCCTCGCTGCAGCCACACACCCCCTCCCCATATTTCCCCACTTTTCCACCCCAATGCCCCTCCCTTCCCAGGAAGCTTAATTCCCACCCACCCATTCCCCGGCCAAATGCTTTGATTTCATGACCCCCAAACTAAAATTGCCACCCATGATTCTCAAATTGTAACAACCTCCGGCCACTCATTTCAAAACTCCCTGTCGGTTTGTGATTAGCATGTCATTAGTTATGTTAAGGACAGGATGAGTTCACAGCCATCAAGAGGATGTGATTCATCCAGTACCTTTCATTTAGTACCTCTCAGTTTAACAGCATAAGGCAGCAGAAGGAAAATTATTTTGGGGGTGGGGTGGGGCCCCTGGGTCAAACGACCCCATTTTGGATCACCAATACTCCCTGGTGCCCCACTGAGGTGCACCAAATTTCAAAGCTATCCAATTATCTATTTGGATTTTAGATCACTTATGAGTGGAGCTTTAAAGCATATAAAACGGTGGGCATGGAAGACATCTAGCCCAGCAGTTCTCAAACTTCACTGCACCACGACCCCCTTCTGAGAGCAAAATTCCTACACGACCCCAGGAGGGGGGACCAAAGCCTGAGTCCGAGCCCCGCCACTCTGGGCCCAACCAAGTCCGATGCCAGCCCTGGCGATCCAATTAAAACGGGGCTGCAATCCATTTTGGGTTCCTCGCCCAGTTTGAGAACTGCTGATGTAGGCGTTTTTCTATATTGATGCATGCCCAGTGTAACATGTATATTTCCTTAAGTATCATTCTCGGTTTGGGTCTCCCAAAGATTTAGTGGGTGCCACACACAACTTTGGATAAAACTCAAAAGATTGAGACCATTATAACCCACGTCACATCAATAGTTTGCTCTTTAGCTCTGGGCAAAAATCCCACCTAGAAACGTTTTTTTAAATGGCTATTTTTTTCAGGGCTTGTATTTCCAGAACCCTATGCTGAAATGACTCCAAATGTGGGTCTCTAACCCAACCCTGCACCCTACTAAGGTATACCAAATTAAAAAAAAATCTGACTAAGCATGTCAATTTTAGAGGATTTAGAAATGGTCAACCTTTAAACAGATATCATGATGCAACCTTAACTATAGCGGTGCTCCCCTGCCACTACAATGACAGACCAGGCAGTTCTAACCTTGCAATACCGTCCAAGCTCCATGGCAGGTTAGGATTAACAAAAATGAATGGGAGATGGCGGGCATTGGCTGGAAGAGCTGGCATCTTAGTTGACACAATAGCCTGAAGTGGCTAGGACTACTGCTCTGCATGAAACAAGAAAACATGATAGATCCATTCGTGTGTGTGCACAAATGAACAAGTTCAAATGGGGTGTCAGCTGTCTGGTGGCTGTAATCCTGCAGCAAAGCACAGGGAATGCTCTACTGGTTTCCAGCTAATAAAGACAAACACAAACAAAAGTGACACTTGCTGTGGAACAAGAAAGGTTTTGAAAGGCAGGCGGAGTGGGAGCCCTCCCATCCTCGCTGTGAAGTCACTGTGCTGACAGACTGAAAAATAGAGCCTTCTCCAAAGGAAGCCAACTGGCTTTCAGCTGACCCTAAATGAACCTAAATGAAGTAATTGCAGGGCTGCTTTCCAAATTCAAATAAGATTAGATTTGAAGTGAAACAGGGCTGGAAAAAAATCTAAACATAGCTTTTCTGATTTCATTGTCAGACAAAATGTACCCGGCAGGCATCTGCACTATCAACAAGAAACGTGCTTGGTACGTTAAACATATTTTACTGTCATCCGGTGGTAAGTGGAGGCAAAGCGAAGTGGTTCCAATGTTCGCTTTGGTTTGCAACTTGTATCACCAGTTCCTGATGAAACCCAGAGTTATTGGTGTTCTGATAATGGTGAGGACTGTTGTTCAGTGTGCTAAAACTTCCACTAGTAAAAAATTAAAATACTCCTCCTACCTCCTTCTTTTTTTATCTTAATGAAAAGCGAGTAGTAGTATTTAAATATCACAATCTGGGCTTGTCTACACTTAAAATGCTGCAGAGGCGCCGCTGTAACACTTCAGCATAGACACTATGTATGCCGATGGGAGGGCTTCTCTCATTGGCATAGGTAATCCACATCCCCGAGAGGCAGTAGTCATGTCAATGGAAGAAGACCTAGTGCTGGTCTACACCAGGGGTTAGGATAGCATAGCGAGGTCTCTCAGCAGTGTTGATATTTCTCACCCCTGTGAGACGTAGCGGTATCAAACTAAGTTCCTAGTGCAGACCAGGCCAAAGATGGTAGAATTAAACATAAATGTACAGATATCTGAAAGGAATGGTGGACACACAAGACAAACTGCAGGGTTCTGCAGCAGCTGTAAAATCCTGGCCACCATTTTGAATTTCTCCCTCTGAAGAGGGTCTCCATGGCAGCCGCTTCTAAGTGCTGAGATGGGAATTTTTCAGTCTTGACCTAATGCAGCTCCCACGATCAAGTTCCCGGTGGCTTCAACAGGAGCAGTATCAGACCAATGCCGAGTGCGTCTGAAAACCCATCATAAACCCATATAGCACTTAAGAGGAGTGGACTCATAATCCTGCACTGAGGTACTAAAGAAGAGCATACAATGCTCTCACTACCTCTCCTCCGGCCCTTCCCCTCAAATGGAGGGCTGCTTCCTTACAGACCCTATTATTTTCTTCTACCAAGCAAAAACATTTCCAACCCCCTAGCCCTCTGTTAATCCCAGCCAGTACCAGAACCCACCTCACGCTCCCTGTCAACTGACCCAACCACACTGCAGGGAGCTACCCTGTGCTTCAAGCAATTTTCCTCTGCCCTAAGGATGTAACTCACCTTCTTCTTGCAAGGATGAGTCAGGATCTGGAAGCAGAGAGAGGCAGCAGAGCACACGAGGAAGGAGATGCAGGGTAGGATTTGCTTCTCCCTTAAGAATCCTGACACAGCTCCACCTCTCAGAGGGAAGAAAACTTCCCTTCATCCTAACAACACCTTTAGCAGACCTCTACTCCCAAATCAGAGGAAAGAAGACAGTTCCCAGGTAACATCTCCCCTGGGCATTCATTAATTATATCTGAGGAAAAGAAACACTCACTTACCGTAACTGGATTCTTTGAGATGTGATGCATCTCACTACCTATGTGAGCATTGCCTAGGTGCAGAGCTCCTTACAAGATATCCGGAAGTTCAAGATAACAATAGTTGGCATCCCCGGTACATTTACAATCAGTGTATGGCCCCGGCCCCTTTCTCACCATGTGCTGGTGGCTCTCTATGTATTTCTGGAGCTGCTCTATGTCACTCTCCATGCCAGCCTTTGTTCCTTCCTTGGCTTCAGCCGTTAGCGTATAAACATTCAGCCCGCGATGGTATTTCACACAGTAGTCCCCCGAGTGCACTATATGAGACAAACTGCTCCAAGAGTCTGGTTCACCAGCTTCCTCTCTGAAATAAAACAAACTCAGGTTAATACATAGACTAGGTTGAAATGCTGTGATGTAGTGAGACACACGAGGTCTAGATATTCACCTAGTCAATGGCCCAAGCAAAAGAAACTACAGTGCGGTTTATTCTGCAGGCTAGAAGGTCAGGCCGAGAAACACACACATTCCCCAATTTTGGCAGAGGGAAATGAACCGGAGTTTAGAGCTAGAGTCAATGACAAGCTCCATCTCAAAAGGTCCTGCCAAGTCTTTATCGACCCAAGTAAGGGAGATCTGGGGTTTCCAAGCTGTCAGAATGTTATAGCAAGTGGTGATGAAGGGCAAAGTAATTGCTTTCTAAAGTGAATGTAATGCAGATCAAGGTGGCCAGATTGACAGCCTTAGAATGCGAAACTGTCTCCTGATCTTTGGAATGAGGACTGCAGGGCAATGGGCAAGGGGCATGACAACTTTTATGACAGAAATTTTCCTCCAGGAACTGGACAGAGACAATAAACTCATCTGACAGAGTGCAAACAGTCATCATGGACTAGCAACTTTCACTGACTACTGAACCAGACTTGATTTGAACTTCTGACCTAGAGGGGGATATTTGACCAATATCCTGAGACATCAAGTCCTTCTGCAATAGGATTATTGGTTTACTTATAGAACTTCCTGTTTTGTTAGTTAAACAGTAACAAAATTGTCTTTAAAAAAAAAATCAGTCTGGGGGAGAACGGGAAAAAGGAAACCCTGCATTTGTTTCCACTAGCACAGAGCTTTCAAGTTGTAACTAAATTACATTCTTATTTATATAAAATGAACACAGTAATAGTCAAAATACTGCAACCTTCACTACAAACTTCACAGCATGACCATACTGGCAGCAGAACAGAACACACCCTTATGGGACTTTTCCTGTCCCTATTCGTTGTGAAAATTGTTATGATTCTAACTGCTAACAGGAACGCAGATACCAAAGTAACTGGCACAGTTTAAGAACTGGAACAGAATAGAAAAAAGAGTCAAGTAGAATTTCCATTAAGGTTAAAAGCCAAATTCAAGCCTAGCAGAAGGTTCCATTTGAGTGTTGCCTGTAATAAAGGCTGAATTTGAATCTAAAAGTATAAATCATATCCAGGTGCTGTGCTGTGTCATAGGATGACTGGCCCTTCAAGGGGAAGTGGGCTCAGCCACAGCTGTGATGGATCAGCTAGTTACCTTCCAGCTGAGACTGATCAGTTAGGAATCAGAACCTAGCTTTTTAAAGGTATTTAGGCTTTGCTGTGCTCAGCATTCCGATGCCTAACTGATATAGGCACCTAAATCTGATTTTCAAAATGTCATTGAGGAGCCTAAATCCCATGAACCAGCAATGAGATTTTGGCTCCCAAGTTCCAAAATCTCTTTTTTAAAATGAGATTTAGGCTCTTAAATCAGTGGAACAAATATTCACTCTGCATTTGCTATGTGATAAAGTGCCGGAGAATGATGGGAGAGTGGTCCCTGCCTCTGTGGATTTTGCTAAAACATTTGATAGCACATAGCACAGACCTCTGGGCAATCTCGTGGCTGGTCACAGTTGTGGAAATGTAATTAGGCTTATACCAAATCTCTGTGGAAACAAAATGGCTTCAGTGTTCATGGGGGCATGAGCAATGTAATTGGTTTGACCTGAGCAAAAAGGTCAGACAGGACTGCATCCTACCACGAACCCTCTTCAACTGTTATCTTGAGGAAATTTTTAAAAGATCCACTAATGGAAGCCTACAGCAGGGCATACCCATCAGTGGTAAAAAAAATTACGGTAGTCATCTATGTTTCACGCATGATGTTATTCAAACTGGACTGTTGCAAGAAGAGGTGCACCATTGCTGGAAAGAGCAGCAGAAAGACGTTAGGTCTAAAGATATCACACAAAAAGACAAAGATAGTGGTGAAATCTAAATCTGCTGAAAAGGTGAAGGTATTTCTCCCCAAATCTGAAGAGGCACTAGAGTGTGGGAAGCACTTCAAACACCTAGGTAGGATGACTACAAGAGACTGTAAATGTCCCTTAGACCAGTGGTTCTCAACCTTTCCAGACTTTTGTATCCCTTTCAGGAGTCTGATTTGTCTTTTGTACCCCAAGTTTCACCTCACTTAAAAACTACTTGCTTACAAAAATCAGACATAAAAATACAAAAGTGTCACAGCCCACTGTTACTGAAGAATTGCTTTCCTTCTTATTTTTACCATATAATTATAAAATAAATCAATTGGAATATAAATATGGTACTTATATTTCAAAGTATTATATATAGAGGGGTATAAACAAGTCACTGTTTGTGTGAAATTTTAGTTTGTACTGACTTCACTAGTGCTTTTCATGTAGCCTGTTGTAAAACTAGGGGACTATCTAAATGAGTTGATGTATCCCCTGGAAGACCTCTGCATACCCACAGAGGTACGTGTACTCCTGGTTGAGAATCAATGCCTTAGACATTCAACACAGAACTGGCCTTGTGACTGCTGCTCTAGTGACGCTCAGCCACATTCAGAGAAGCAAACATATTACTGTACCCTGACGTGTAAAATGAAATTGCTGCCGTTTCTTGCCTTCAGCATCTTGCTATATGCACGCAAGAAATGGATTCTAAGGAAATGCAACAGTAAAAGGCTTTCAGCTTTTGAACTGAAATTCTACAGGCAATTGCTGTGTATTTGCTATACCTCACACAGGACGGATGAGGACATCATCATCTGAATTTACAGCACATCTGGAGTGATACTGTATATTAAGACAATCAGACAAAGAGAACTTCAGTTTACAGGACATGTGGGTCTGATGAATGAAGGAAGATTGCCAAAGAAGGTTAAGCCGGGATTGATTCAAGGTGCCAAGGGGCACCCATGGCGAGTGTGGTTTGACGATGTGGTATGGCGCGCTTCTCAAGGCTGTGTAACCACTGTGAAATGTGGAGGAAGATTGCACACCAATGACTCCCGTATACTGTGGTTACTGTTCATTAAAATCCTAGTGAGGACAAGGCCATCTGTAGTTCTCACACAAGTTATCGGGTAAAGTTCAAGGCTGTGATGGCGCTTAGGGTGCACTACAACCTGCTAACTCACGTGAAAACTACAAACCGCTTTAACTTCATTTGGATTTTATATTGTATTAGTAAATTCGCGTTAAGAACATGCCCTTCAATTCAAGGAATTCAAACCAATGCTCTGCATTGAGAAATAGGTTCATTAGACCTCATAAAATTACAGATAAGTTTCTGTTTTGAGTCCTTATGTTAAAAACAATAACCCTTTTAACATGTTAATGAGTACCAAAGGAAATTGCTTGAGGAAGGCAAATCCACTGGATATTGTTATATAAGTTACCATGCAATTTAAAGGAAACATCTAAGTCTTTGAAGTGGAGCAGTAATGAAGAAATGGACCGCTATCAAAATTGGTAGCAGGTAGTGGGCACTGTCGGGTGGGGCTCCCTGAGACAGTTTTATACTATACATATTGCAAAGAACAATCCTGTACTGAGTCGCTGATAGATGAGTTGCTCTAATAGATTTTTTTCTCTGTAATTTCTATGTCTCGCTTAAAATTAATCTACCATTCATCCAAATCAAGTCCAGTCTAAATGGACCTGATTGTCCTCCCTGTTATCATAATGTAACTCGATTGACTTCAATGGAATTACCCCTGATTTATGGAGAATCAGAATCAATATTTTAATAAAGAAACAGAAGGTAATGTATAGTTTTCTACTCTAAATGGCTGTTTCAACTTGTGTAAAACCGACCATCAAATCCGCACAATCGGAGTTAACTGAGCTATTAAAAGCATAAAGTAACTGAATAAATGGCCCTTCTTTATCAAGGAAACACAGACATTTCTGTCTGGGCTATTTTTCTTTTCAGCTGTCATATATGAGAAATCGCTGTACTTAGGGCAGCTTTTGGAACACAATGAAGCAGTCATCGTGAAAAGCCCATTCACCAATTCATGAGAGCAACATCAACGAGATTAAAGAGAACCGAGCGCAGCAGCCTTTGTCAGTTTCCCATTAGCTTCAAGTATACTCGCGAGCATCTTCAAACAGGTATTCACAAAGCAGTCTGCAGAATTTAGGATTATAAAAGACACTGGATGTCTTCACAAGCATCAAAATTCAGAGATGAATGAGACAGTAACTACATCTACCTGTTTGCCACTAATAAATTTTGCCACCTTCACAGAGGCATGCCAGACTGATCAAATAATTACTTCCATATACAAAGAAAATAATTTATTTCACATCCAGGCAGCTGTAGGAGACTTTGGGCTCAGTATGCAAAAACCACCACCTATGTATGCCATGTCCAAATTAAACAAAGATAACTGAGGACCCGCATCTACCATCTTACTCCACTAACTGTCCCACTGACGATCGTGATGAGTCTTCAGCTAACGGGACTACTCCCAGAAGAAGATACTGTCACAGTTCAGGGCAACTGCCCTTCATAGTCCAGTAAGGGCACCCATTCTTAGGCTTACGTCTCCCCAACTGTCCCTCTCCTGAGGAGAGACCTGCGTCTCACTCCCCTCTGACTGGGGTTTTTCCAGGCTGTACAGTTCCCTGCCTACTCTGGGTTCCCCAGCAAGTCAGACTGCCTAAGCAGGCCTGCTTTGTTTCCTCCTCGGAGGCTATACACATAGTACTGCCCATGGGCATATGGCACCACGTAGCTTTTCCTAAGTAAGCAAATTTATTCTCAAGGTGAAAGCATTACAGAGAAATCATTAAACCTATGTGCATGCTAATAAGTTTACCAGACATCACCCCAACTCTGACAAGGGCTATAGGAGGAATCAATCCTACAACCCCCACTAAGGGGTTTTTCTGTGGTCACGAGTTCACAAGACCCTTTTTCTCAGAACCAGAACACCCAAGAATATGCAACACTCCTTTATACAGTTTGGCCCTCTGATCTTGCCCTCATGAAATAGGTGATCAGTTGACACAGGTTCCTCCCCGAGCGAATCTTCAAAAGGCTGATTTGTTGCATAACCAGATGGGGTACATTTGCACATCCTTCTTCCTAGCAATTTCCTGGGAAGCCAACTTAAATTTGAAAGTTCATCTTTTGTCTGGCACATTGTTTCAAATAAAAACATAATCTACTCTTTCCACTCAGTGTGTAACTATAAATTAGACAACACCAGCAATGGGGAAAAAAGTTTCATTTTACTGTGCGAGTCCCCTTCTCATCTCTCTGAGGCTTCTAGGGAAATGTTTAAAAAATACATTTCCATCAATGTATCATTGTATCAAACTTTTGTACAGAAACTAAAAAACACTTCCTTGTGCTGAACAATTTGGAACAGTAAGAGTTGACAGGGAAGAACGAACTATGAACTTTATTGATCATATCTACGCTGCAAGTGTATCAACACAGCACTGAATAAAGTTTTAGCATAAAAATTACGATCAATTCTCTGCTCTCAGTCCCTGTTTCGGTTGTTCCAAAATCCCAGTCAGATAAAAGATAATCCCAGAGAGAAGGAATTTCTCTCTTTAGAAATGAACAGAGTTTGCATCCGAGTAGGAAAAATACTTACCGGCCCATTCTGCAGCTACAGAAACATATCTCAGATTAGGATGCAAACCCCAAAAGGAGTGGGAAGCAAAGAAATTAACACAAATCATTGCTACTACCAAAGTCATTCAGCCATGACCTACTGAATCCAGGAAACTAATTAGCCTGATCATACCCCAGTGCAATTTGTACATTTTTAAATGTAAAACAGCACAATATATTCTTATGTTCAAGTGCTGCCCAAGTAGATAATTTGCTTTTCCCTGGTGAAGGAGGAGCTGTACAGCACTTCAGCAACAAAAGAGCAGATTTAATACAGCAGAGCAAATAGGATGGCTCTGTGCCTATATTTTGCACCCGAAAAAAATAGAGGTCTGCAGCTATACAGCAAGTCTCAGAACTTCCTACAATGACTGATGAGATATTTTTAAAAAGAGGAAAGAAGAGCTAGAAGCGGAAAACAAAATATGCTGGCCATATAGAGAGAGGCATTTGCAATTGGACTTGAGGTCCTAAGTGCAACGTTTCAGATATTGATTTGCACAGGTTTGAAAGTCAGATAGGAGTCCACCTAACATGTCAGTAGTTCTGAAGTATCTGCACAGATTTGAAAGTTAGATGGAGTCCATGCACGTCAATAGTTCTGAAGTATAAAAAGATTTCCCAATATGTGGGGACAGAGAGAGAAAATGTTGTTGGCGGGTTAAATAGAAACTTGTTAGAAATAATTATTCAGCATCTTTCAAAAACAAGCCAAGAAAGTTGTGCTGGAGACGAAGTTATTATTTCCTGGGGATAGCCCATTCAGACTTTCATATTCTGGTGCTGGACTTCGGCTCAAGCAAAGCAAAAAAGCAGTGTTGCCAACTCTCAGTGTTATTGTAAGCCTCATGACAGCTGATTATTCTGAAATCCCTGACTCCTAGATTCATGTGATTATGAGATAATCTCATAATCTTTTAAAGTAACTTCTCACCGACTACCACGCTTACTCTGTGTGTGTGTGTGTGTTTGTTTCATGTTTTAGGTGCCTCCAATTATTCCAAAAATATGCATGAAAGCAGCAACAAAATACATTTATTAGTGCCCTAAGAATATTTTATGGACTACTCGCTAATTTGAATGCTTTCTAAGGTGGCAAGAATGAGTTAAAAATTGACTTGTGTAATAGTGACTAATTCCTTACCATACTGCATATGGAAGTGAACAGAAGCAGGGAAGATTAGGACACCAATAATTCTGAATTTCATAATCAGTGCTCCTCAGTGAAAGGTTAAATGTTTAACAAATGGTTTCAAAATGCCTTACACAGTAATTTGGGAAATGTTTACATCACTGGTCAAATATCAGACAATATAAAATTCCTGAGAGAAAGAAGATGGGGTAGATTGCACCCTCAGCAAGTTTGCGGATGACACTAAGCTGGGGGGAGTGGTAGATACCCTGCAAGGTAGGGATAGGATACAGAAGGACCTAAACAAACTGGAGGATTGGGTCAAAAGAAATCTAATGAGGTTCAACAAAGAAAAGTGCAGAGTCCTCCACTTAGGAAGGAAGAATCCCATGCACAGCTATACACTGGGGACCGACAAGCCAGGCAGCAATTCTGCAGAAAAGGACCTGGGGGTAACAGTGGATAAAAAGCTGGATATGAGTCAGCAGTGTGCCCTGGTTGTCAAGAAGGCTAATAGCATATTGAGCTGCATTAGGAGGAGCATTGCCAGCAGGTCGCGGGAAGTGATTATTCCCCTCTATTCGGCATTGGTAAGGCCGCATTTAGAGTATTGTGTCCAGTTTTGGGCCCCCCACTACAAAAAGGATGTGGACAAGTTGGAGAGAGTACAGCGGAGGGCAACAAAAATGATTAGGGGGCTGGAGCACAGGACTTATGAGGAGAGGCTGAGGGAACTGGGCTTGTTTAGTCTGCAAAAGAGAAGAATGAGGGGGGATTTGATAGCAGCCTTTAACTACCTGAAAGGGGGTTCCAGGATGGAAGGGGCTAGGCTGTTCTCAGTGGTGGCAGATGACAAAACAAGGAGCAACGGTCTCAAGTTGCAGTTGGGGAGGTCTAGGCTGGACATTAGGAAAAAGTTTTTCGCTAGGAGGGTGGTGAAGCACTGGAATGGGTTACCTAGGGAGGTGGTGGAATCTCCATCTTTAGAGGTTTTTAAGCTGAGGCTTGACAAAGCCCTGGCTGGGATGATATAGCTGAGGTTAGTCCTGCTTTGAGCAGGGGGCTAAACTAGATGACCTCCTGAGGTCCGTTCCAACTCTAATATTCTATGATTCTATGATTCTACATCCCTTGTTTAATAAAGGTCACAGCCTTTCATATCCTCAGAGAGTATGCAAAATTATTCTCAATGCAATTCAAACTATACGTCCTCCGACAAAGGAACTACACTTTTTTAAACCAAGCATTTTTCAGGTTTCATTGTGGGGTGTAAAATACGAAATCAAACAGCAACGCTGATATATATTTGCAGGCAAAACAGTTCACATACTATAAATTCCATAAGACAATTTCCCATTATTAAATTAATTCTTCCTTTTGTTTTATATTCACACCAACTACCTTGAATTAAAAAAGATTTGTGCTTCTTGGCATTCACCTCCAGAGATTCAATACTATAGCATTCAACATTACTTAAGGAACCAAAATTGCCTATTAAGGGTACTAGTGGAAAAAAAGGGATGGTGAAATTTTGGAAACTAAGGATAAGTCTGAGAGCTGCATGTATTTAGGATAAAATGGAGCAGATTCACCCACCCTCATCTTTAACACACAGGTGTGGCCAGTGGAGACTACCTTAGCATACAATATTCTACCTCTGCCCAAACAAAGGTTTCTCTGATCAAGATGAGCATTGCATAATGGGACTTGTAGTCTCTGCAGGACACACCTACATAATGAAGATGAACGTGAACATGGCCACAGGCTATGTTAGAACTCTGTACAAGGCTGCATTTTGCCTGTACGCCACCCCTTCACCTCTTCTGATATAGGAGGACCTTATTCTTACTCTTCAAAGAGCAATATGCTCAAATTCTAACCTCCATTATAACCATGCTCCTTTATCACAACATATATTTGCTCTTAATGGCGCATAAAGCTGAGTAAAAGGGAATGCTACTTGGGTCTACCAACCAATCCACTTTGGAAAAATCAGAGAGAGAGAGTTCTTGGAAATGGTTTGTCTACATTACCTGCCCTTATTCTGAAATGGAATTGGTCTGTTACAGAGCAGAAATGCTCACAGTTGTGGCTCCAACAGCAGATGTTGATAACTTTACAGCATCTACATCCCTACACTCTGGCTCCTCCCCTCAGCATTCACTACTCATGCAAGGCAGCACCTCCTCTCATCTTTTACATCATTTGAGTGCTTGGACCCACAACACCCAGGCCTGCTTGACCGACTTGCTATGGAGCAAGAAAGGCCTCAACCAATATGCCTCCCTCAACTTGTCTTCAATTGGGGCAACCCGCATTAAGCCTCTCACAATCTCATTTCTTTTCCTCTCAGGAGCGTCCAACCATTTGACCATCTCAACATCTTCATCTCCGTGACGGAGAGCATACTGATTTCTTTTCTTGTGGCTGGCCAAGTCTCTGTCCCGTACATTGGTATAGGTCAAATTACAATTTTTTATCCATTTTAGCTTTTAATTTTATTGGTACATTTTTATCAGGGAGAACGGGGGTCAGCTCCTGCCATTTACATCGAACAGCTTTGGTACAATGCTGAGCATCCTTCAGGAGAGCACCATTCTCAGCAACCACTGATCTTAGAACAGTGAAAAAAAATTAAATACCTAAGATCTCTGCTGCTAATCTTTTGAATCAGCATAGCCTCAGTCTTACTGACATTCATTCTAAGTGCTGCCTACTCAAAACTGTGTTGGCACTGTTCAAAGATGGTCTGCAGGGTCTCAATCTTTCACGTATGCCACTAAGTCATCAGCAAACAGGATATTCCAAGGTGGCTCCCTTCATTCTCAAATTATCACATCTAAGACAACTGCAGACAAAAAACACTGACTCCTGGTACAGGTCAACATTTACTGGAAATTCTCTGCGAACCTCATTTGGTTTTGATTATGGCAGCCATGCCATCATACAGAACCCAGATAAGACGGATATATCATTCTGGCACGCATGTCAGTTGCAAAATCTAATTATCTTGGTACATGCTCATATACCTTCTCCATGCCCAGTTGCCATCTCTTTTTTGCTGAAATTCTCCATGAGGATTTGTAGAGCAAATATGGCATCAATTTTACTTCTTCCTGGTGTAAAATCCATACTGACCCTTCCAAATATCAACTGTTCCATGTATTTTCAATAATCTTCTCCCATACTTTCATAGCATGGGATGTCAACTGACTGGGTGATAATTAGCTTCCACTATAATATCTCCTTTATGTTTAAAAATAGGCACCATAAAGTTTTCATGCCTCTGCTCAGACATTTTCCCCTTCTTAAGAATATAATTGAACAGACTTATAAAATACATGACAATTTCCCTTCCCAACGACTTCAGCCTATCCACCAGTAATTACATCTGGCCCACCTCTCTCTTTTTCCTAACTGCCTCTCAAGCCTCCTCCTCCTGTATGTAATCTTTCATGCCCCAGTTTGGCTTATGTGTTCTTAGTTCCTCCCTGGGGTTCTCTTCATTCATCATTCTTTCAAAATAATGACTCCAGAATTTATTGACTGATTCACAATTTGTTTGCAATGTAACCATGTTCATTTCTAATATACACAAACTGGTTCATAATTTTCTTTATTGCCGTAGCAACTTTTTATCATAGAATCAAAGAAGATTAGGGTTGGAAGGGACCTCAGGAGGCCATCTACTCCAACCCCCTGCTCAAAGCAAAACCAACCCCAACTAAACCATCCCAGCCAGGGTTTTCTCAAGTCGTGCCTTAAAAATCTCTAAGGATAGAGATTCCAACACCTCCCTAGGTAATCCAATACAGTGCTTCACCACCCTCCTAGTGAAAAAGATTTTCTTAATATCCAACCTAGACTCCCCCACTACAACTTGAGACCATTGCTCCTAGTTCTGTCATCTGCTATCACTGAGAACAGCCTAGATGAGATGAGAGAGGGGAAGAGAAAGTCTTCAGAGTCAACCTTCACCTAAGTTAAAGCCCTTATTAAGCAAAGGATTTAAACATTTTAAAATTTAAAATTAAATGTTCAATTTAAATTTTATTTAAAATTATTTAAATTTTAATTTAAATAATTATTTTAAAATTATTTAAAATTATTTATTTAAAATATTTAAATTTTAAACATGTACTCAAGTGTGTAAAGTAACAGATCCCTAGAAAAGTACCCATCTTAGAGACACAACTAAAAGCATCCCATTCGGACAACAGCACAGATCTCAGCACTTGCGCATTTTAGATCAAGGATTGCAAAATACTCATAAAACATCTTGAGGTTTTTTTTCTTTTTTGTTAGTTGGGTCTGGGTCAGTTTGAACTTGGAAATTACATTAATTTTCTGACAAAAACCACACTTTGTTCTGCCTCTCTGTACACTGATTTACATCTTCACATTCTGAGCCACCTGGCTATTATCAGAACATTTTAAGAAAGGGTAATACTCTCCTTGTGATCCATTAGCTGCATTGACGACCCTATTACTAATAGAGGAGGGAAGAAATCCACCAGACAGTGATAACAGCACAGACGCAGAACTGACTCAGATAAAAATCTTGCGAAGTTTTCTAGGAGAAATTAGTGACTATGTAAGCTTTGAAACTCCCCTTTTTCTCATAAGCATCCAAAAATAAGAGCAACACAGGGAAAAAAAGAATGTATTCCTTGGGGATCTTTTCATCCTTCTCACCTACTTCTTTCTTTATGGTGCCCCACTCATGATTAGCTGCTGAGAGATTCCAGAAGTGTAGCTCACTGAAGATTTTTGCACTTTTAGGTCATTAGATTAAAAGGCTTTGGCTGCTACAACGCAAGTCAGATTACAAAGGTGGCATTGATAGGTTGTTTATAGATACACACATAACAGCATGTCAGAATTTAAAAATAGTCAACAACCATTCTGCAGCATTATGGAACATATTCAAGAACAAGAATAAAAAGTGGAGATGATATCATGAGAAGTCCTGCAAAGTGGCCTGAGTGATCTTCCCCTTGGCTCTACTCTTCACCACTCACAATCTCAACTGCTAAATGTTAAACATGTTTATATTTTCTTCCCCAATACCAGAAGGGGGAAAAAAAAAAAAAAAAAAAAAGCTTTCAGACAACTGGCAAACGGAATATCAGCCAGTCCTTGGAATCATCTCCTATACCTGCTTCACAAAGCAACGAAGAGCATGGACCTGGTAGAATGCAGTATAATAATCCTTGGCTATCTGGAAGCATCACTTAGCGCAAAGGCAGCTGTTCTCTTACACAGCCAAGTTACTCCCAGGAAGCAGGTTACCCCTATGTTCCAGAGAGCAAGCTGGCTCTTAGAATATGTCTACACGGCAACTGAGAGCATGCATCCCAGCACGGGTAGACAAACACACACTAGCTCTGCTGGAGCTCACATGCTAAAAACTGCAGTATGGCCACAATGGCACAGACAGCTGCTTGAGCTAGACATCCGTGTACATAGACAGGGGAGCTGGGCAGGTTCACACTCGGGCAGCTAGTCCAAGGACCCACCGCAGCAACACTGCTATTTTTAGCGCACTGGCTTGAGCAAAGCTAGCATGTTTATTTACCGATACTGGGAAGCACGCTCCCAGCTGCTTTGTAGACATACCTTTAGACGTTCTCTCTCTCTTTGCATGACAACATGGCCAATGAGATTAGCTGAGGCTCTCAAGCTAACAGTGGCCAAAATTAAACATGAGGGGGCTATTGGCAAACCATTCTCTATGAAGGGACCTCGAATCTGGAATTCACTCCCACCACTGCTCTAAGAGATTGCTGAATTTCAAGGCCTGCCTATTTTCCTAGCTGTTTTCAGAAGGGCAAGGATCATTATTTGGTCAGTGATTTGAACCCTGCAAGTTGAAGACTTACATTTAAAATGTTTAATAAATAGATAGATACTTAGCAAATGAGAATATGCTCCAGTAAAAGAAGGAATGTTTTGGAAAATATCGCTGCCTCATGCAATAATTTATTCCACTTTCATTAGGAGAGAGGCAAGATTTATTTTCCAAGCTTTATTTATAGATAAAAAAAGGTCCACAGGGGTTATTTATGACTTATTCATCACACTCTCAGCAAGATCCCACTTCATGTCAGTGTGCTGTGTGTTCTAATCCAGTTCTGCCTTTCACCCTTGTAGAAACTGTGGACAGACACACCTCTCATATCAAGAGACATGATGCAGGGACCAGTTGACATATGGGCTCCCAACAGAAAGCAACAACACTACAGGGGTTGTAAGAAAGAAAACAAAATCTTCTTTTATGAAGAACTGCAAAAGCTGAAAAAGAAAAGCTTTTTTTCATAAACAGAGATTCAAACATCTAATTAGTTCTATAGAAAAAATATTTACATTTCAGCTGAAACAGAGCTATGCTTTGCAGCTGAACACAGTCAAACCTGCAAAAACTATCAAGTTTTTGGTGTTTTCTTTTTAACAATTTTAACTGTTCTAATTACAGTAGAACCTCACTAATTCACAGCCATGACTGGAAGAATCACCGCAAATTACAGAGTACAGCAATTTGGCAAGTAAATGAACAATAAAAATCCAAAGACGATGCATCACAAAATGTACTATGTTCATTAATTTTGTTTATAATGTAGGTCAATTATTTGTAAACAGAAAGAAGTCTTTGTATAAGCGCTCACTTCAGTGCATTGCTATTCTGTATTTTGCTGAGTTGTACAAAGCATGTGCCAATTAGGGTGTGCAGATTATCAAGTGTGAGGATAAACACAGTACAGATGAAAGCAGTTCAATAATATTCCATTGCCTTTCGACAGTATGCAATGATACATATTTTCTTCACGGAACCTGGATACATTTCTAGATTTTGAAACTCAATATTCCTCCTCTCAATAGTGATTTTTAGGACCAAATCCTATGCTCAGTCCATCGGCATGTAAGGCCCTACCAACAACTGAATCACAGCAGTGGGAACAAGCGACACACACACTTCACAGTCATTCTCCTCCACCTCACAATGGCTTCCTTTGCACAGTACAAGGCGGAGGAACTGAGTAAGGTCAGAGGTTGTGGTCTGCGAATTCACAATTACACAGCCAGAGCACCTGCACTGACCAATAGACTGCACTAACTCCATTGTCATTAGTACTTAGTACATTTTGAAAGAGGACTCCGTAGTTCGTGATAAACATGGCGTTAGTGCGTTCCAAGGAACACTGTCATGCGTATGCAGGCATTTTCAGACTGGAATAACTCGAGTTAGTCCAGACTAAACCCCCTGTGTAGACAAGCGCTGAGCACCCGGCCTTAGGCACTAAAGATATCATCCTTGACCTCTTTATAAAGTTCTGTAAACAGGCCTTGTGAGAGATCTCTGTGGAGGACAGGGTGGATGGAATACTTCCAAAATGGACTGGGCAGTGGCGCAGGTTGCTGCTACAGGCTATGGATCATGTTAAGACACAGTGTTGCCGGGCTCTACTCTGGCAGGCCCATACTGCTTGGCAGGCATTCGTTATTGACCTATCCATCTTGCGTGCCCTCTACTGCTCTAGGGTCACGTTAACCAGACGTCCATGCTCCCATCCCCACTGTTTAAAAGCTGGCCTGATACCAGAATTGGCCCATTTGCTTCTGGATTCCAATAGAACGGCACAACAGTAATATTACTCCAGTAGCCTTTACAACGTGCCTCAAAAGCAGCTGCCTGAAGACACACTGAGAGCCTAGATCTCTTCGCCATCTGAGGAGACGCATTGGTGCCGCAAGATCTCATGGCCAGATACCGTTAGTCAGATGTTTGGAAGGGGTCTCAACAGGATGTCAACCAGCGCCAGATAAAAAGCAGACAGCTTAGGAGAATGTACATTAAACCCAGGAGTGCCAGGCGATAGTTCAGCTGTGGAAATATAACCTGTCCATTTTTTGATGAGCTGGACAGTATATTAAGCAATTCCATCACTACTGAATCCAAGGAGATTGTGGAGCCCAGGAAGAGTAGCACAACTCATCAAAGGAGGAACACGAGGAAGGCAGTGAAGAGCTCGCCCCAGAAAGCCAGGACTCTTCATGATGCAAGATCTTGAGGGTGGCCATGCAGAAAGTGAGCCTGATTCCCAGCCAAAAACCCAGCCTGGGATTCAGGAGACAGATCCTATGGAGAGAACATCAGCATGTAGGTATCTATCTGCTGCCCTCCTTTGGCTCACCCTGTCCCCCTGCGTTCGTTCATCCCACCGGGTACATGTTTTCAAAACGGCTGATCCAGCTTGGCAATCAGCTTCTGTCTCATGCTCAAGTTTCCATTATTCATTAAGGTAAACAGGGCTGGGTTCTGAAAGATCCAAGCATCATGGACCTTTCCAGGTCACCTTGTATTTATGTTTGTGAACCTGTCATGAAAGTCAACCGGGCTGTGAAGTACCATGGGAAAATACTCCTTTCTGTTTATAACCTCTGAGCCCTGGTGAGGGGGGGTAAACAATAGGCATATGGGTCCCATCAACTGCCTCAATCTAGCCTGGGAACCCCATATTTGCAATGCCATCAACAATCTCCTGAGCACCACCCAGCTTTATAATGCAGTGCGACTGTATGTCACATATGGGATCACACACTTGCATGACAGTGACCCCAACAGTCAAACTCTCTCCACCAAACTGGTTGGCCATGGAGCCATAACATTCAGGTGTAGCCAGTTTCCAGAGATGGCAATGGTGACCCACTGTTCCGTGGACAGGGGGCACTGCATGTTGGCCCATACCACTGCAGCTCCAGTGCGAGTTTAGCACATATCTTAAAAAAAGTTTTAAATTCATCATCCTGAAATTCTCTCACCACTGCTGGTCACCCCAGGTATACGGAACAATCCTTTCCCACCAGTCCACACCGGTTTCCTGAGCCCAGAAACAGCACTGCAGTGAATGCAACTGCTCCAGAAAAAACTTGTGTAGTAGCATATGCTCAATGTCATCCTCATCTTCCTCATCCTTATCCTCTTTCCTCCACTGCTGCAGCCATATCATCTGTTTGGTGGTACGGTGAATGAAGTCCAAAACCGAACTCACTCTGCTCTGAGAGCTTAAATAAAGCCCACGCAGCCCCTGCATATCACGGTTGCCAGTACAGTGGCATGAACATTGCTGGGTCCATGCTGGCCAATACCAGTTCGAAAATGGCACTAGCCCACCCAGAGAGAGAGGAAGCATAGGATGGAGAGAGGGGAATCATGGGCTCTTTTTTAATTTGACCACGTCCCAGAATTCCACTGGCTTCTGCTAAGCATCCCACAATGTGCAGTGAGAAAAATTCAAGAACTTACACAACTCAGCAGCAAAGCAACACGGACCCTGGGATGACATCTGAGAATACAACACCCTTAGTACACATTAAGCCCATGCCATGTACACAATGTACATCTACACAGCAAGCGGCAGTGAGTCTCCAAGCCCAGGCTGACAGACTCAGGCTGATGGGGCTCCCACTGCTGCACGGACGCTGGGATTGGGGCTGGAGCTTGGACTCTGAAGCCCATCCCCCCACCCTACATCAACACAGCTATTTTTAGCACTGAAGCAGAGACCAAGCCTGTTGACCTGGGCTCAGAGGCTCACTGCCATGGGATGTGTAGACATACCCAACGATGCAAACTGAAAGAGGACACAGCTGTCCCATGTGCATGCTATTAATATGGCTTACATATTGCATGCAAACTAGTGTCAATTCAGTGCAAACTAACCCCCTCACCCCCCAAGTAGACAAGGCCTCTAATTCTCAGGGACTGTCTTTTTTGTACTGTTTATACTAACACAAGAAGGTCCTGGTCCATGACTAAGGTTCATAGACAGTACAGTAATACACGTAATAAATAATCAAAATAATAATATACTCACATCTATTATGTCCTCACTAGTCAGGCTAAGAGGGGGATTCAATATCTTATTGCTGAAGCTAAACAATTATTTGAGGCAATAATATGAACAACGGGAATTCAGATCATATTGGTAGCGTTACTAGAATTTGGTCTTTTATTTTCACAGATGGACTACAAGGCCATAACAAAGCTCCTTGTCTTAGGTCAGAGTCACTTCCAAGGGAAAACAGTAACACTGGGGGGATACCGCCAGAAATCCAAGCACTCAGAACTTCTAGTTTTTACTCCAGAGATCTGACACTCCATTACGTAAACCAATTGTGAAATATTCTTCAAGTACACTGAGTGGATGTTGTAATAGCCTTACTTCCCCAATTTTACTAAATTACCAGCTCTCCTATTTGGGTAATAACAGTATTTACAGTACTTGATGCAAGCTATACAATCAAGTTTTGACTAATATCATTTTTTTGACTGAATGCCAAACCTGTTATGTTGCTAGCCATCTAAATACTTAGGAGAGTTTCACATTATTTCATGGATAACTAACCATATTATGGGATTGATCCATATATTCCAAATGTAATACAATACACAAACAGCAGGTGTGTGGCTATCAAAGTATTATGGGGATTGAACATGGTCACAAAATGGTTCATATATCAAAAGAAAACTTGGGAATAAAAAGTGTAACTCCCATCACCATGACCCAGTATTATTCCCACCTGATGGGTATTAAATAAAAGCTTAATGCTGAGCTTCTTTCCCCCTCCATCTATTTTAACATGGCATTGACAGAAAATTTTGAAACTTGTGAGATGGAAGACTAAGTTCAACTACTTCAGCAACACACACCACAAGACTGAATCTCAGCTTTGAGAAGTATTCTCCTGAATCTCCTAAAATAAAATAATAATAATAATAATTATAATAATAATAAAGAGCAAAGAAATAAAACCCAGTAACACACAGTGGTGTTTAATAACATTAATACAATGCATGACATTGGGCAACTGAATGCAGATTTTAAAAGGTGTCTAAAAATTCAGAGCAGAAAAGGAAAGTTAATGAAAGAGGAGGTTAAGGTGACAAGATATCAAGGTAATAAAAATGCAAAACAGTACAGAGTAGGTGTGCAACTTGTTAAAACCTTTTTTCCTGGTTTGACAAACATTCCCGTCAAAACAAACAGACTAAATAAGTGTCATTAGCCTTGGCTTTCAAAATTTGATCTCTTAATATACCTTTATTAAAAATAACTTTTAGTCCCTCAAAGCATTCTTGTAAAGCACTTCAGTAAAGAAAATAATGTGAACATGCACTCATGATTGATCACTTGGCGCTAGTCAGTATGTCCTGGCTGATTCTTACCATCATTCATAAAAATACCCCTCTAATTTTGTTTTTAAACACACAAGTTAATTTCAACCCAAACCTTCAGGGTTACATATCTTTTCCACAGATGAAGATATTTTAGTCTATAGAATCAGCATGGCTTGTTTTAAGCAAAAACTGGTAGAGAAAAAATTAATTAATAGGAAGAAAAACAAAAAAACCCCACCAAAACTCCCAATACCAGCTTTCCATTGGAGTTCTGGCACATGTGCAAGGAAAATCTTCTTCACTTGTGTTTGCATAAGGTTTGACTCTAAGTAAATGTTACAAAAAATGACTTTAAGGGGCAGCTGTAAACAGAAGACTGCAACAAAAACAGAAATGAACACAGCATAACTACTGCATTTCCCATAAACCTTGAGGTCGTGCCCAATCCTTTCAGGCAACAAAGGCAAAAATAAAGAGTTAACAATCAAAACTGCACCTAATTGCAAAGTGCAGTACTGAGAATCAGGTTGTTCAAATAACTGTGCACAGTACAGGCAAACATGCTGCAGGGGATGGAAAGCCAACACAAGAACTCAGAAAAAGCATTCTTACACTGTCAAAAGCTGATGCAACTTCTGATAGCCCCGTTCCAAAGCCAAGCTTACAGGCGTAGCCCCTTCGTTATTGTGGATGCAAAGAGCTCCTCTTCCACCTGGCTGCTGTAGCAGAAACCATGTCAACCGCAGAAGACCCAGCCTCACTGCAAAATGCATCAACGTCTCCCGGGGGCTACTCTCTGGGAAGAAAGAAAAAAGAAAATGGAACTTGTAGACTATCGGTTAGATGAATGCCACTTCCCCACATCCCAGCTAGTGGAGTTGAGCCACACTCACGCAAAATACAGTACAATGGTTGGCACAAAATTAGCAAGTGCTCAGAGCCAAAAAGCCAGGTGACCTAAACACTGAAGCACCTGGAAAAACACACACAATGGCTGGCTGTTCACATTCAGGAAAGGCTGGCACTGCAGAGCAAGGGGTTCATCACAGTGAGACTTTAACGGAAGTTACGAGTGCTCAGGACCTCTCAGGATCAGAACTACTGCAGAAGCCAACGAGAAAAGGTGCAGTTCCTAGATGGGCTTGATAGCTAGAGTATTTAACTACTTCTAAATAGAAGCTCAGTAAGTTCAAGTAGGCTGTGTTTGTCTCTTCATGTTGATATTTTTCTCTCACATAAGATTGAATCAAGTTTTTGGAACTGCCAAATTTGACATTTAAATAACACAGATTCCTCCCTAGGCATGGCAAAAATGATACACTGAAGGCATAAATCTAGCGTGGCTATAAAAAGAGGACAATCTACACTTTCTCAAAGAAAGTAAAAGGTGAGGACTTTCTTTTTCTAATTTGAGTAGGCCTTAGCCCTGGCTTTTATGGTTCATATCTCAGCAGACACAGTATTATTCAGAAGCTGTATAATTCTGAGTAACAGCATTTGTAAGATGGGTGTACTCCCCCTTGCTTTTATGTTTAACAACCATGGTCTTATAATTTGATTAAAAAAATCACTGGGTCTAAGCTTTCATGTCTGAAAAATAAACTCTTATTCAAAGAGCTGAAGCCCTAAAATCTTGCTCTGAACAGCAACAACCAGAAATGAGCTCCAGATGCACTGCTGAAATACAGTATTTGGAGATCAAAGCATTTGTGATTTCTGTACCCAGAGCACGGACGTTTGGATTTTTAAATCTGCAAGAAGAGGTAAAAAACCAAAGATCTGTTCTTAAAAATTAACAAAGGGTTTCAACATTGACTAGTGTAGCTTTAAAAGGCAGCCTTCACACTGCAGTAATCCAAGCGGGTTAATAGATTCAGTGAAACATTCTGAATAGTATGGTAACGATTTATAGGCTTATTAACTTAATCAACAGGCAAACCAATAGATCAGGTTATAATGTGAATGTATAAAGCTTCTAAGATTTAATCAGATAATTTCTCTAAAGCACATTTTAGAAGGATGCCTCAGTACCAATCGCAACTTCTTTGCTTATCAGGGTTTTAAGGGACATCATTAAGGTCTGTAATCAAAAAACAAAACAAGTGAATTCTCTGCTTTTTACCATGTAGCTTTTGCTGAGCTTCTTGGCTGGCTCAGCTCCTGCAGAGCCTAATCTGTATTCAAGAACCAAAGGCTTCCTGGCACAGTCTACCACACCACTGCCAATTAGGGCTTTGACAACCTGCCCCTTATCCACACCCACTACACACCACCCCAACCCCAGCCTCCTCCTGATTAGAGTAAAGGAAAATTACACCCTCCTGAATATTTGAGCATGTGTGAATGGTGGTTCCAACTGATTACAGAGAAAGGACATAACTGAGCTTGAGCTTGCTCAGAGATGACTTTCTTAGTCTCTGGAAGAGCGAAGAGAGGGACTTTAGTAGAATGTGCTACAGCATGGCACTTAATAGACAAAGGAGGAGACAAGGTACCTGAGCAGAGGACACTGAAGTCTTAATAAGTCAGAAAAAAATAATAAAAGATGGCAGACTGTACAGGAAGGGAAATGGGGGCTGACGAGACAACAGAAAAGTTGTGGGAGGAACTTTTCCAAAGAGGAAAACAGTCGATTCTAAAATGATCCCCCTAAGGGCTTGTCTACATATAAATATTGTACCACAAACTGCACTAGCACAGAGAAAGCAAAACAATCCTCCTGTCATGGATGCAATTACAAGCATAGATTACTCCTGTACTGAATTGGGGCATCTATTCTACTTCTCCAAAAACACTGTTTTTATCAGTTTTTTTTAAAATGGGTAACATTTTCAAAAGCACCTAAGTGATTTAGGAATAACTCTGTCTCCCTACATGCTGAAGTCTTTTTTGAAAATATTACCCAGTTTATTACAATACACACCATCTTCAAAGTAGCAAGTCACACACAAATCCAAGATCCTCTGTTTCTTGTGTTTGGATACTACCCTTATATGCAAGAGTCCATCTATGCCACACCAATGCCTCTCCGTGAGAGAATGTAGTCCTCTACCAGAAGAGATGGCATTTGCAATGTCGAGCACATTAAACATAAAAACTCACCATCCAGCCTCAGACCCTAAGGATCTGACTAATGTGTGAACTGGCATCAAGCCATCCTAACAGATGAGCATGAATGATGGCAGCCAAGAGACAAAGTACAGTACACGCAACAACTGTGAGTGCTCAGGGAAGTAGTCTTAGCCGAACACATTTCAGCGACAGATGGTACGGAATTTACGTGGCTAGTGTTAAAAGGGATGTGCCATCTGTGAACTGGATTAACTTTCCAAAATAAAAATGCATCTGGCACTGTGACGACTGCTCAAAGCAAGTTTACAGCCAGTTTGCATCAGACCTTGTGAGGAATGGGGGAAAAAGGGAAAGGCAAAGAGATTAAGCTCTTTCTACCTTCTTTTTGCCTATCAACAGAGGAATCTTGGGACATTGGACATTAGGAATTTAGGCAGAGATTTGTTTGAATAGCTTGGCAAAGTGCAGAATGCCAATCCCAAGCATGGAAGAGTTTCACAACCTTTAGCATGGATTAGCTGTAGCTATTTTCCATCATAAATAGCTGAAAGCAGAAATTTAGCAGGGATCTGCAGAATCACCAGGCAGTCCTTAAAGTGGTAACACAAAGCCCTTTGCAATTAGAGAATTATGGAAATAAAGTACATGTAATACAAGGGAGGTCATGGCTATTTTGTTCCTTCCATGTCTCCTAGTAATAGGCAAGGTTTGAAACATATGATTACTGCCCCATAATGAAAGAGCACTTTAATCCAGCTGGCAAGGAACGCAAGATTTTAGAGTGTGGTTTCTGTTTTGTTTTGTTTTGTTTTTTTGCAGTAGTGGCAGATAAATAGGCATGCAGTTTAGCTGGGTAACTAAGGATCAACTTTCCATGGAATACTGTCAAACTCACTTTGTTAACTGACAGGATTAAGGTTTATGGTGCTTCTAATCAGTAACAAATAGAAAGTGAGGAAGAAAACGCTTGAATATGGCAGATCTGAGAACATACACTATGTTCCCTGAGCAAGGGGCTTCAATTTTAACGAGCTTGATTGAACGGAGGGGGGGGGGGGGGGGGGGGGGGGGGAGACAAAAAAACTCTTCCTTTTTGGAATTTCTCTTTACAGAGGAGTTTTCCTCCCTAATGTCCCAACCTATCTTCTGTGTCCTGAGACAACTCATATAGAAGAGACAGCCACCACAAGGAACAGCTTTGAATTTCTGTTGCAGGTTTCCCTGTGACAGCAGCAAGCTTCATTTGCTTCCCATCTAGAGGAACAAAGTCAGTGTTCGTGGAACTCCCCAACAAATCTGGCTTCTGTGCTTGCATCTTTCCCTCTGTGGAAAACTGCTCTGGTCACTCAGCTCAAACCTCACAAGTCAGTGGGACAGGAAAATGGAAACATGTTATCACAAATCAATAATTACCTGATGGCACTTATAAGTACCTGATGGCAACCTGAACAGGCAACACTATAAGAGGAGGGCCAAGACAGAGGGACATTATGCCTTAAAGTGTTGAGAGATCAGCCACCGACAGCTGAAAATAACTGATTTGTGTGTGGGAGAGGGGGCAAATCTTATAAACTGTCATTTTCAAAGCAGTCTAGGGTACTGAAATGCCTCAGTTCCTGCTAATTTTAAATGGAATTAGTAGTGGCTTTGATATTTCAGTCATAGAATCTCTTATCGAGCAGTAGATTTGGGATGAATGGACTATGGGGCAGAGACCACTTGCAGAAAGATAATTTTATTCTGCTTGCAACTTTCCAGGTATCTTAAAAAAAAATTTCTGAAAAAGGTTTTCCTTCACTGTCCTGATTCTCACAGGCTTTTAGCTGCAGTAAACTGATAAGACCATGTTGATGATGCTACGCTGTTGACACAGAAAAGATTGTGATGATGTATTCCACACTGCTACTTTACTTCAAATAAAACGGGAGGAATAGGTGAGGGAGTGGACTGCAATGGATCTGAAAGTCTCCAGTTGAAGCTCAAGCATTACTGATAACTGAAACAGAGAAAGGGGTCAAGGAGAACTATAAAAATATGTGGAAGATGTATAGATTTAAACCTCAATCTGAAGGAACCCAATTTCAATATGAACAATGACCACCTCTCCAGAAATCCTACCATCCCTTTCAATCAACCACATCTGTTTTACTGCTGCCACAATATTCTGTCTACTGTAATGTAGTGGTATCACAAGAGAGACTTCTCCTGTCTCAGCATGTGAAAGGACTGTACAGTCACAATCAAGACAAGTATCTCAGGAAGACCCCTCCCTTTTTTGTGGGAATAAGGTTAGGATGGTTTCAGCCCATCAACTCCCATCTCTATTTCTACCCCCTAATCCTTCTTGCTTCGAATCAGGCAATATTCCAACACATACTTTGCTGATGTGATTGAAACAGTACAGAGACATATACTGTGCCAGTCATAGAGCAATGGGTATAATCTATTCTGGAAACAGCTATATTCCAAAGGTTTGCTTTTGCATAATTCAACAAAGGCCATTTAAATCTGGTAATCTGTTATATTAGAGCTTTACTCTGAGTACATTCACATTGACTCAGCAAATCCTATAAAATTTACCTTGCTGACCATATTAATCACACCTCATTCATGCATCTGGATACGGATCAGTTGCTTCTAAATTATACTAATTGTTCTAAGCCTTGTAACATTTCTCTCTCTCTGTTCCCCATATCAACTTCATACACCGTCTCTTCTGATTTTTATTTCCTTCTATATTTAAAAATAAAACTTTTAAGGGGGTATCTCCTTGCCACTGTGACACTAATGTTGCATTATGCACTTATGTCATTTATGACAGTCAGATACTGGCGATTTTGTATGCTTGATTATCAAAAGCTTAATGAAATTCTAGTCAAATTATCTGGATAATTTCAAATGATGACCAGAATGATCAAGAGTTAAAATATCTTATTCTAGACTTTCCCCTCATTTCTGACTAACTCATAAAATCAATCTTTTCACTTTTTTATTTTTTCTTAAGAAAATACTGCAAATTAACATTTATCATTCAGAGTTTCTGGAAAGTTATACGAATTATTGAAGCCAATGGGACTTAAGCACAAGCCTAAAGTTAAGCATATTTTCAAGCGTTTTGTCAAATAAGTACAGGCGCCGAATCAGCAGTCCACAATCAAGGCCCCCTGTACTGTATATAAAAAAGCAGCGTTGTCTGGCTCTCAGAATGGTTTCTCCTTACCCTCTCAGGGAGGAGTTACCTTGTCTCGGTGCTGCTTAGTAGCCACCGGGAAACTCCAGAAATATTACAAAGCTATTACAATTAAGGTATTACAATTAATACTGAAGGTATTGTCTTGAAAGAAGTCATGATGCAAAATATCCCTCATCTCTCACACTTGAACTATAGGGTTGGATCTTTGTCACTAATTTACTACTCATCAGAATGGAAAGGAAACCTTCCGCACATGTAAACATTTTTCACAATAGTATTTACAAGAAATTTAAAAGGGGAATCTGTTTTTTATTGATATTTCACTCAAGGATTAACTTTCAAAACCCTTTCTGTCTGAGCCATAGCAGATCCTTTCTAGGTTTCGTCTGTCTTCCCCTCCCCACAGAACACGAGCAATGCTTTATCTTTCAGCACATGCTGTTCTGGGTCTTGACATGCTATTTTGTTCATTTTCTCTTTGTTCATACAAAACAGTAAACTACAGTCACTCCTCTAATTATATTTGACATGCTTTGTTTTTTAAAATAGGAAATTTTAATAAAATTGACCACATCATTTCCAGATTCAAGTATAACTAGGTTTTCAAATCTCATCATTTTAGGGCAAAGGAACAGCTCTAACAGTGCTATTATGAATAATAAACAACAATCCTAACTAGGACAGCCGCATAGCTATGTTCTTTAGAAGGATACAGTACAGTTGCAAAAATAAAGTAAGGCATGCTTAGAAGGCAACAGCAAGCAATTCCATGTTTGGAATACCTTGTTAACAAGGGTAATCCTTGATCATGCACATTCTGCACCAAGTAATGGACAATTCTTGAGGTCATGGTGGATTAATGAGTAGCTCAGTATGGCATAAGCAAGGTTTACTTCAGAGAAAAGTTTTGGATAATGGAGAATGATTCTCATCTTATGATGCAATTGCCCGAGGACAGAGGTGAAACAAACAAGGATTCAAAACGTGCAAGATGGAGGTCACCTTAGATAACCAATAGGATCCAGGCACATTCCTTCAATGGAACATGCCATTAGCTACACACATTAACGAGAACAGTTTCACCCCATTAGATGCATCAATTAAAGGACATAGTGCACATCAAGGAGTGACATTGTTACAGTACACTATACTGCTTGCTTGACCCCTACAATTTTTATAGAGTTTTCAGTTTTGTGTTTTCTTCCCATTAGCCTGCTAAGCTAATCTAGACAAATGGTTTTAATCTTCTGGCTATCTTGGTCAGAGAGTGGGACAGTGGATAGGACATAGGCCTGGCAAGTTAGGAAACCTAAGTTCTATCATCCCCAACTCTGCTACTGATGTGCTGTGTGACCTTTGGAAAGTCACTTTATCTTTCTGCACCCTGTTTTCCCCCTGGCTGTATAATGAAGGGAATGATACCATCCTTTGTAAAGTGCTTTTAGATCTGTGGATAAACAGATGTTTGCTGGGGATTTTTCAGCAGGGGCATGGTAATTTTTTGTAAGTCAATCTTCATCAATGTTTATCTTCACCTTTTAGTTTCTGGGTATTTTTTTCTAAACTGAACATGACAAATTATATACTATAACTCATTGTCTGATTAATTCTATAGATGCCAAATACAACACAGCAGCTATACTGGACAGATGAAATGCAGTAAAAAAATGTTAGAAAGAGGGAAAAACACAATAGTTTAAAAAACTGCAAAAGTTTTACTCATTTAGTTTTTCCCCCCACAGTGGCTCTTCCACAATTTAATATTATTTGGCAAGATACCTATGCTACCCATAAAATGCACACACCAGCAATGTATTTATGATTGATTTATCTCAAAATTCTTGCAAAGCAACATTGGCAAACATGGACTCTTACCCAGAGAGGGCGTATGATCAAACAGGCAGCATTTTTACACACCAGTGGGGTGCATTCTTCACTTCTGGCATAAGCTACAGTAATGTGCAAGAAAAGCCAACAGAAAAAGGAGGACTGACTCATAAGAAACTTTGCGAACATGAAAATGCCAAACGAATGTAGCACCATTTCTGGGCGTGACAGGATGCACCTGGATTGCTTGTAAACCTTCTTCTGAATCAAGATGAGTGTGAGGAGAAGGGAGGGAATCAATTCATTTATTGATCTATTGAATGTGAGAAGGTATGTTTTTGAGTCTGTTTCTTTGCACTTCCTTCATTACAAGAGAGCAGGCTGTCTAGTGCTTACATAACCCTTACCAATTTACAGCTGTCGAGGCTGATGTCAGGGTAACAGTTTGCCTTCTGAGACAGATGCCTATGAGCAGAATTGTGATTGTAAAAGTAAACCAGATTGCATGAACATGACCAACTCATGCTCAAAATTTAGACAGGACTGTATATTAACAGACCCTCTCCTCCTACTTTCCAATTGGTTCTGCAGGCTACGGCTTAGTGTCAGGTTATCATACCACCTTTTCACAAGAATATAGTACTGACTTAAAGAGCATGAAACATGATTACACCTTTTAAGAGCATTTGCCATGAGAAAAGGCTAAAGAGATTGAGTTTTATAAATGCTAGAGAGAAAAATATTTTGCAGGTGACCTAACCATAGCATTCAAAATTACTGAAAGGATTATTACTAAATAACTCATCCTGGTGAGGTAGGATCAGAAATCAGAGGAGAAAATTAAGAAGAAATCAGAAATGTGGACAGGAATAGTGCCTTAAATAAGAGTGGACATTAGGAATATGTTACAGGATAAGGCTATTGATAAATAACTTAGTGTTGCACTTAAAACTTTTGTAATTTGTAAGACTTCAGGGCTGGGTTCCCCTGTTTCTCCTGCAATTGCTGTTGATATACCTAACTATACTTAGTTATACCGCAGTATCTACATTCCCAATCAGGTTCCATGGTCCATTGTGCTAGGTGCTGAATAAAACGTATAAAGACATAATCCAGGCCCCAAAGGTTTTACAGTCTAAAACCTTAATCCTGCAAAGACTTGACCTCATACTTAACTTTATGCACTGTGAATAGTACCCCATTGAAGCAGTGGGATTACTCAGGGTGTGTAAAGTTAAACATTTGCAGGATCAAGTGCTAAAGGGCTGATCCATAACCTATTGAAGTCAAAGGGAGTCTTCATTCACTTTAGTTGGCAACAGATCGGGGCCTAAAAGAGCGTTAATTGCAGGCTGGGGTTTGGTATTAATGAAGTGCTAGAGGAACATAACATATTAAAAACGCAATTAATTTTAAAAATATTTTATTTAAGAGTGTATTTTTGACCTAATGTCTGTAATACTGATTGATGGGTTAAATTAAATAGTGTTGCTTAATATATTTTGTTTTAGGGTTGTAAGTTTTTAATTTATTATATTGTTAGGGTTTTTTTTGTATTATTTTGAAAAACTAATGCAGGTTTTTTTAAAAAAAAAGAATGTGTTAAATTGCAATAGTTTCAGATGGCATGCCTAATTTATGTACAATTAATGTGTAAACTTTTTAATTAAACTTTTACTTTTCAGTTAACCTTTGGTGGAGAAAGATAGAAAAAGTGATCAAGAGAAGAATGAGGGAGGGATAAAAGAGAGGAGGTAGAGAGGTCAGATAAAAATTACTTTCTTGTTGGGCTAAGTGAATTTCTCCAATCTAACAATTCTAGATAAAATGGTTACATAGTCCATCTTTTAAAAAAAAATATGCCAGTGGAACAGTTTCAAATCCCCTATGGCAGCTGCAAGCTTCATACTTTAAATAATCCTATTAGAGGTGTTTGTTACCTGTAGCTGAGAACTTTTTTTTAAGATCTAGTTATATGGGAAAGCACACTTTTGGCCATGAATAATGAAAAGCTCCCAGAGAATGAAGAGCCTAATTTGGCAAAAATGTCAGACCAGTGGGAAAACCATTAACCCTAACCCTTAAAAAGTCCTATGGTGTGCTTCTCATTCTCTTTCTATGATCTCTTTCTCTTATGTAAGCAGTCAAACATGCTGACATACTACAGAAAAGAAAAGGAAGCAAAAACCATACCAAAATACAGCAAGGAAAGACACTGTAAGATTATGAAGCATTTTAGAATGTTTATAGAATTACTGCTCAGTTTGTTAAATGTCCAAATACTTCTTTATGATCACACAAAATATAAATACTATGGGATCCTATTGTTACCTGACCAACTATAGCCTACTCTTAATCACTGCTGAGGAGGATGGTCCAATTTTAAGCACTAACATATACTGATGCAAAAGATGAGCCGAAAAATTTCAACCAGCTATTGTGGGGTGTCACTTTTCAGCGACCTCTCTGTCTCATCTGGGAGTGGTGGTGAGCTCCATGACATCCTCCTGAGTTCCAAGGATGGTTGCACCTCAGGCCAATGAAAGAGGGAGGAGTACAGTGAAGAGAAGAGATGAAATAGGGAATTCTCCATAGACACCCCTACCGCTTAAAAACAAGCAAAGAACTTGACTCAGTTGTGAAGCCAATATCCAAATTCAGCCTACAGAACTGCAGAGTTACTACATCACTTCCTTAATTGCTCTCGTAGGAAGTATGACTCTTATTTCATTCTCCTGTCTATCTTTAGACACAATCAGGAAGGGTCATATTATAGAATCATCTCTGAATTATAGACATGTCCTCTCAAATGGCTACAGTTAAGAGCGAGCTGATGCTTTTATCAGTCTTGCTTTTCAAGGGCTTAAACAAAAAACCCTCAACAATTTGGACTAGTGGCTGCTGGTAGCTTTCACCAACCACTAGTCCAAATTCTCATAAAAAATCCTTTGCTTTTGTATTGCATCTATGTTAAAGGAACAGCTTCTTAGACAAAAAGCTAATTACGAAAGGCTCAAAGACAGGCAAGCAAGCAAGAAACTGCTTCAAACAGTGAGGAGGATTCATAGTAAAGGAATGCTCGTATGAATCAATACAAATGCAGCCATCTATTTGTGGTTGCTAAATACATTTAATTAAATGTACATTAAATGTATTTAATCCCATTACATACAACTCATTTATTCATCTATATTATCTCAGGTTAACAGATATCATTCCCAGCAGACACTTCTCAGAAACGTCCCATTCCACTGATGGCCACAAGAAATTCCTCTCTTAATAATCGAGGTTGTAACAGAGACTCTACAGGTGCCATTCAGCACTGAATATTCGTGGCTTTCAGAAACAAATAGCTTATTCTAAGCAGAACAATTTAAATGCTATGGGGCCAGATATTCAGAAGTGCTGAGCACTCACAAATGCAACTGAAGTCAAAGGGAGAGATTGTTTCTCAGTATATCTGAAAATTAGGCCCTCAGTCACCAGTTCAATGTTTCAAACATCGTTTTCAGCTTTCTGGCTGGCTAAGACCACTTTGGCAGTCTGTTAAACATACTTCATTATTACACAACAGCATGATCTTTCATTTGAGAGGGGGATAAAAAGAAATCTCACAAAACACAGTAAGAATGTAGGAGATACCCAAGTAGAGGAAAGAAATGCCAACATTGCTTGTTTATCTACCTGTAAGCGAACAATGACACAATGGTTGAACTTTAATGCAGAAACCACCAAATATATACAAAAGTGTGAACATCCACTAACCCTGATTCAATTGCCTGCCCAGGCATACGTATATACAATAAAACCAAACAGTGGTCAGCTTTTCGCTGAAAGACATGTGAGCAGCAGCCACGCAACACTACAGAAAACAGTGTGAGAACGAAGTTGCTGTGCTAGTCTGCACAGAACAAATCACATTCCACCCCACGCAAAGGGTTCATTGCCTTCTCATGTTTTTAGAGAAGGGAATTCATGTAATAATGTAGTACAGATCTCACAATCACATTACAGGTGTGCAAGCATATGCCATAAATAACCACACAACATTTAATGCAATGTGAATCTGCACGTGTCTTCCCAATTCCCATCGGACTCCCAATGAGAGCAAAGCTCCAAGCAGGTGTACTTGTTGTAAACTTGTATAAGGATTTAGCAGCCCTGTTTCAATATTTGGCCAGGACTCTATCGTTCCACCTACACTGCAAGATTTCTGCAGGTGAAAGCGTGCAGAAGTGCCTTTACGACCACACTGTCCACACCCAAAGCCATTAAACCCACACCTAGTAGGCAACTACATTCCAAACTAGCAAGCTTGTCTGGGATGTGGGTGGGTGCGTGGTTTGAGTGACGACCTGCCCACCTACAAGCCTGCTTTGCAGTGCAGAGGTAGCAAAGGTGCGAATACCTGGTCTCAAGCCTCAACAGTCCTCTACTGCCATTTCCATAATTCCCCATGCCTGTATCTTCTGGGCTTTATATGGACAAACTTCACACTATACACTGGAAGCTGCCTCAGCATTTAACCCTTCATCTTCCACATGCTCTGCTCCACTTTCTTATCATTCTCTGAACTGCTGAGAACAGCATGGAATATGCCTTGCACCACACATGCTGCTAGATAGCCAGAGGATCACAGCAGGGTACCAGAGACCTTGAGTACACCCAGGAGTATGTTTTAACATGACTTTGGACCAAACATATTTATTTATGAGCTCTCCAGTCATCGCTGTAGTACTGATACACACAATCCCCAGGTAAAGAGAGAGAACTCTCCATGCATGATATTAAAACACTGGGCCACTGAAGACATCTTGTGCTCTTTCATTACAAAGGAGGTAGAAATGCATTAGACTGTGCGCCAAGAAAAGAAAACGAGGAAACTCTGTGAATACACATGGGGTGTTGGGGAAAGTCACACAAAGGTTTCTTTAGCATGGCTAAAGCTCAAAGCCATCCGTCGTGACCTATGCTCTGGCCAACAGGAGAATCCCATTACAGTGAAAGAATTCTCCATACCAGAAACATTGCTACGGATGTATTGACTTCTTTTCTCACTCACACTCACATTCGGTACTCAGTTGCTACTAGTTCTCACCGTTTAGGGTCTGGTCTGTCCCCAATACATTCCATTCTGCTGGAAGTTTCAGATGCCGAAATGCCAAAGCCACTTTCTCATCCAGAAAATTCACATCTCCAGAGGGGGGCCTTGACCGGTCCAGAAATCTTGTGAAGTTCAGCGCTTGCTGGTTCCCAGCGCAGGTTGCTAAGAACTGTGCTGCATCATAGGCCTCATCCTGAACGAACTGAAAACTTTCCTCTGCCAGCACTAGAGCAGGAAGCCCTTTCTTGGAAGCACAAAGTGCCACCTTCACTGTCTCACAGCAGTCATGGCCTGTAAAATAAAACCAAGGAAATGAACATAATTGTAACAGAGAAGAGACTAAAGTAAAGTGGATTTGAATGGTAACCCCCACCAGAAGTTAAATCACCCATGTGTGTGCTTCTGCAGGTTATCCCCATTAGTAGATACATACCCACACATATCATCACTGGACACACTACTTTTCAGGAAAAAGCCATATGGTGAAAAGGTCTCAGTACTGCTTCCTGCATGAGAACTCTGCGCACTCACTTTTCTACAGACCACATCATAGCCTTCTTGGTAGTGGGATAACTTCAGCCACGAATAGGCAAATTCAGGACTGCTCATAGTTATGGGGAAGATTTTCAAAACCACAAAGGGGAGTAAGCGGCTTGACTCCCGCTGAAAGTCAAGAGGAGTTTGACACTTCAATCCCACATGGCCACTGAAAATCGCCCCCTTAGTTCAGAGAGTCATATTTTAAAGAATTCAATAAGACAATGACAGTACATCAGAAATGAACCACCAGTATCAGCATTTGGAGCATCTAGCCAGTGAAGACAATGAATTAATTACACTTAAACAACCAAAAAGCAACAACTAATACTAGAAAATAACATGCTTCAAACATGTTCTATAGGTGTGATTAAATCTCTTTTATTCAACACTGCACCTGCCATTTGGATTTGGCTTCACATGACAGAACTAAGCTTGCTGCATTCCAGAGAACAAGGAAATTGCTGCTTTTCATATTTACCGAAAAAACTTATTTTCACAGCTCTGCTGACTTTTCTACTTATTTTGATGAAAGGCCAGCGCAGCAAGGCAGCAGTTCCACAGACCCAGAAAATGCAAGATAAACTCCCTTGCAATTTAAAAGGGGGAAAAAATAGCATCTTTTCAGCATGACCAATACTTAAAATTATTTGACAAGCCCCTTTAATAATAAGGTTTATGTTTCAAGTTCACTGTTCTCTGCAGTCTCTCTTTGTCTCTCACTCCAATGGTAGACCAACGTCGTTGTTTATGCCAGAATCAGCACGGACCCTTCACTAATTGCTGGAAAAGCTTCTCTCTCTACCCAGGACCTCAACATCTTATTACGTTGATCAAACCCTGATTTATTTATTTATTTTATTATATAAAAGAAAAGAATGATTTTTTCCTTCCCCTTCCAGCAGCTAGAAAGGAGTGAAGATTCAAATTTATCAAACACCTACTAGCTAAAGGCTGATATGAAAGATGAAACAGTGGGGGGGTGTGGCAGAACCAGTACTAAAACTGCTTACCTGCAAGAAAAGACAAGACCAATTTCAACACCATTTCAAAAACCTATGGCTGAGCCCTGCTCAGAGCAAGGTCTGGAATATGGTTTCTGAAATGGTACAAATCATAGATTTGCAATATAACCATCCTTGCCACCAGTCGATGACACCTAATGTCAGCAATAAGTACATTATTACTATAGATAAGTCTTAATCAAGATCCAGAGACAGCACCCTGATTGACATCCCAGCGACTGAGGGCTATGGTGGTGAGTGAGTTTCTCACTAGGTTACTGCTCCTGGACTTTGCCAATGGGGGTCTCCCACCCTGCCTTTCATTTATTCCTCAAGCTGCAGGACAGCAAGTATCTGGTAAACTTTTCAATCCCTGTTTCACAAAAATATTGATAAAATGTACACAATACAGTAATGACACAGCATCATCCCATACAAACCAGCTCAGTGCTGCACATTTTTGTTTTCACTAACACAGACACTGTTAGTAGGAACAAAAGCCATACTTGTACTGTATGTCATAAAGTCTTTCATTATGAATTATTTTTAACTTTGCAACCTAGTAAACAGTCCCCACAGATAACTATTTTTTAAACTCCAGTTTTTTCTTTATTCCTAGAAGCATCCCAGCTGCAAAATGTGCCTATAATATCCCTGTGACACCGACAGGCCAGATCAGGTCAGAGCAATAGGTCAATTCACCTGTGTGTGAATATCAAAGAAATGTTAAGGGTACTAATTCACTTGAGTTAATTTAGTTCAAAGGAAATGTGAATTATATTGTCTTCACTTATCTGTAACTTGTTGATTGCTATCACATTACATTATCTATACCCTGTAATTAGTGAACATAGAAAGTGGGTGTTAGTGCTAAGATGAGATGTTTGATGTGAAGACTTCATGAAAACGAATGAAATGTTACTTATACTGTTTGCACTCATCTATCCCTATTATAATGTAATGGCAGGCAATTGAATTATGTATATCACAGTAACTAATTTACTTGTGAATGCAAAGGAAGTAGAATACTAACTTCAAAGTAAGAGTCAGTGTGTTCAACAATGGAAATTCACAAACTCAGTTTGCAGTTGCTAGTCATCAAAACCCACGTAGGTGAAGACACTGGTCAGATTGTCTTCTGTGAACTGCTATAAATACTGGTTTACATGAATGATCCTGCATCATTTTGGAGACCCACAGGGAAGTGTTCCAGATGCAAGACAGAGATCCCCAAAGTTAATTTGTGTAACCCAGAGAGACTTAGGAGAACTAACCAATTACTACATCTATGCTATCATTTTGGATATACAAACTTTGACTCACCTGTTAATGTATTTTACCTGCTTTAACCTCTCAATAACTCTCATTTCTTTTTCTTAGCTAATAAAAATTTAGTTAGTTTACTAGAGAAATTGTCTCCTGTGTGTGAGATTGAAAATATCCATTGACCTGGGGTACATGACCGACCCTTTGGGGTTGGGAGTAACCTGAAGTGATGTGATTTTTGGCTGTAAAAACCTTTTATCACTAAGCTGAGTTTATGTGGGTGGCAAGACAGGCTGGAGGGTCTAAGGTACTGTCTGTGACTCCATGATAATATTGCTGGCATAATCCAGGAGTGTACATTGTTACTGGCTTGGTAAAATCTAATTATAGAATCTAACACCAGCTTGAGGTGTGTGCCCTATTTTCTGACAGTCTGACCTGAGATTAGCCCTCATAGTTGTGAGCCTCTCCAGACAGCATGGCAACCCCTACTCTGACAGCCTGCTGTCATTCAGAATTCAAACTGAACTTCTCCAAGCACAGCCAAGTAATTGTTAAGGGAGTGAAGTGGTGCACAGACAAATAGTTCAGGTTATTTACATCTTACACCTCCTAAATGAGACTAAGCAATTCCTCTATCTATCTGACACTAGTACAGGCTTTTCAGTTAGGAGAGTAGCAAGAGAAATCCCAGGTTTGATATTTGGATTCCCCTTGTCAAATAAACTGGCACTGCACTCATGTGCTCATAGCAGACATCCATTAGCATCCTGAGTGGAGTTCCCAAGAACAGGAGAGAGAAGCAAGCCTCATACATCAGGCTTACTGCACCCAATTTAAAGCAAAACCAGATGGGTGTTCAGTGCAGCATAGTGGGAGGTGACAAACATTTTATGCACTGGTCTGTAGCCAGTAAAGGTCTCTCAGAAATCACACACAAAATATCCAATATAGCTTTCAGAGAAGAAAGAAAGAAGAGACAATTCATTTTTATCTAATGGGATCAAACAAATGTTATGCTAACCCAAGAGGCATGTTCTCCTAAGGGGTAACGTACTCTTTCCCCTCAAATGCTTTGATGTTCTCCTTCCATCCTGACAAAACATCAGATACAGGGGTGAGTGTCTGGGACAGGTTCTGACTTTGGCAATCAGTTCAAAAGAAAGAGGAACGATTAAGCAACAAGCATGACAAATGCTAAGACTGCTCAAGAGGACCGGACCCTGCCTCCTGCTTTTGAAAAGTCTTCAGGAATGGTGCATGCGAGTACGCTTCAAAACATGAATGCAAACATACAGCCTTCTGAAGGGACCATCTCCAGTGGGGTAACATTTCTTTCAGCTTCAAGGACCCCCTTACAATAATATCTGGACTGCAACAAATCTTTTCACAGAGCATGCCAAGTAGCATTAGAAATGTTAGCTGAATTTCCCATCCTTTCTATGAAATAAGTGATGATTAACACTCCTATGCTCATTTTACAGATTGTAGAGCAAGGTTAAATGATTTTCCCAAGATCACACAGTCCCTGACACTGACGGAACACACTCAGTTAGTCCTGGTCACTTGTTCCTTGCTCTAACAACTATACTGCAGTGATTCCCTTTCTGTATGATAAGTATAAACTCATTTACCCTGAGCCAACATGGACACACTTGGTGTACGAAACAGTTTCCCTCTCCTTACTACAGGGAATACTTACAATACTGCAGCCAGTTCTTTGGTTATCTGAGGCATCATCTCAAAGCTGTGTGTCTCAGTCTGCTTAGGTTCATCATCACCATCCAGCACGCATAATAGTCTACCGAGGACCATTGTGCCAGCCAGAGCGACCACAGCAGATGGCATCACACCAGGCACTGAATAGTGAAGTTCCCAGATCTGGGTCAATCCTGCAAATCCACAAATCTTGGGGGTGGCCCCATGATCAGAGCCAGGTAGAGTCAGGGAGTGCACCCCTTTGCGCTTCAATGGAGAGTTGGAGACCATTTTCAATGCCTTGTGACCCCCTTGATTGCCTTTCATGACCCACCAGTTGAGAAACAGTGATCTAAGGCAAATGATAAATCATGACCACTGCATAACACCAAGTGATATTCTAATAGGAATTCTAGATGCTCTGCCAATGACACCAGCCTTCATGCTACATTTGTCCACTACTCTCGCAAACGTCTTTGTGCTTTCTTCTACACCATTCCTCTGCAAGGAATGCTTTGCCCATTTAGAACCATTAAGACACATTCTGACCCAATATCCACATGACATTAACCAACGAATACACTCGTTAACCCTGAGAAAACTCATATAAACTAAGCAGCACCAGACAATCCAATAGCTCTTGCTGAGTTATCATATTGTCCCTTCAACATTTCTCTCTGCCGTCTTGTTAGCTCTGATTTAGTTTGTATGCTCCTCAGGGCAGTGAGCAGATCTGCCTTCTCTTTTGAGAGGTAGCAAACATATCACTGGGCACATTATAAAAATATAAATAGACTGAAAAGCAGTTTTATTTATCAGTGCACGTGGTTTTACAGATTGAATTTGACCTAGGCAAGCTTCTACACATTGCCCTCTCTTTGAAAGCAAATGATAAAATCCACAGTATTCAAAAAAGAGCATGCAAGGTGAAGCAAAGAAACAAATTTTCATCTGAAGGATCTCTTACGGATCCACTAAATACCCAAACAACTTCGCCCACCCACCACAGTTCAATGTAGATTGGTACATTTCTTTCCAAAATTCCAGACAAAATCTGTGTTAAGAGAAGTACATTTCTTTCCAAAATTCCAGACAAAAATCTGTGTTAAGAAAGGGTCAGTGCTGATAACAAACCAGTGTTTGCCCAGGAACAGGCAAACGTTAAGAACATTTTTAGAAAGTGAAATGCCATCCATTTTTCAAAGTTTCATAACTAAATTGGCTTGTCTGATTAACCTCCAGCTTTTTTAAAAAAAACTGCTTCTCTGGGCAGAGATTCAACATGAACAAAATTTATGCCGAAAGCTGCTTCCCTCCTCTCCCCTTCAAAGAAACTGAAATGAGAAGTGAAGTCAAAAGTGAGCTTACAACGAAAATGGTCCTAAAACTTGAACTACAGAGACGCTGTTGCGATGCCACTACACAGGTGAATTATCAGAATGATAAAACTTAATCCTCCACACTTGTAAAAAGACAAGCCTAAATTATGGCTACCAGTCTGAGTACTAACTGTAGTGCTGCATTACACTCTCTTAGCTAGAAACTGAATTTGCTTTAGGCAACTGCATGACATATAAACACAATAAATTAAAATGAACATAGGCTTCTCGTCCACATGTACTTATGCATGCAGAATTGAAGAAAACTGACAAAAGTGCCTTTTAGTTTTCCTCTGGAGACTATCTTGTGACTACACCAGAAAAAAATGAGGAAACATGGAAATTACAAAGAGTTAACTGCTAATGGTTAACTTACAGTATATAACTGGGCTGGGTCTAATTTATGCCAGTACCATCTATTTGCTTGCCTAACATTGAGGGTGTGTTTAAAAGGGTGGTATCATTTCCCTGCAGGCTCCTTATCATTAAACAAAGCACACATGGAGACAAAACACTGTTGTGGCTAAACAAAGCCAATGAATGCCCTAAAACATGATTTCACTTCCTACACAGCTGAAAGTGGAAATCCCGTCCAAGCCTCCTATTTTGAGGATTCATACCTAATATAACAAACAATAGGTTCTTGGCCTTGGCATCTATTTAAAGTTACATTGAAAGAACATGCTAGGTTTGCTTTAGTAGGTAACTAAGGATTCCTATGCTAATTGTATCCTCTATCATGACCCTGTCATGATGACTTGAACTTTTTCTACAAAAGAACTTAAACAGAAAAAGAAACCTAGTATAAAAATTGTTTATTTTGTATGCAATGTATTCACTTTGTGTCAGTCAGTGGTGCTCCTCCTTGGTGGCTGGCATAAAAAGAGGTTAAGGGGCCAGCTACTGCTACCAGATAAAGGAGTTATTTTGCTCAAGGAGTATAGCACTCTGTTTTTTAAATGTAAGGACCCCGTGTGTGTTGATTTATATCATTGTTGTACCCACAGTTTGCAGCCCATGGATTCACTACATGCTGAAACAGACAGATATTGCAATTGCCAGACAAAAGGCCATATTCAACATTTTAAACTTTCAACACAGAAATCTATTTCCTTGACAAAATCTTTCCACCTCTTCAACACATTCAGGGTGGTCATAAAATCGATGGCATTATATAGCTTCCAAACACTCAGTCATAGATACTTTCTAAACAATATTCACCAGTTTTTTCCTATGACATATGTCATTTAGCTAGCTTCATCTCCTTTTAATAAGCCGGCATAATGCATTTAAGTATACCAGAGAGGCTGCCGTATAGAACTGTTTTTGGCTACATCATCTGTCTCTAGTTTTTCTAGTTTTTTAGAGGTTTCATTAATAAGAATAGTCATGTGGACTTGTTTTGAAATATTTGTCAAGTGATCACTTGTTACACAACTTGTTTACTCTTTTGGTCTTCCAGTACAAAGATTATTAAATAAAGTAGAGAGGGCAGCCTTTTCTATTAACAGTAGTTTTCTAGGTAAGACATCTTCAGTGGTGTAGGAGAATAAGCGTGAATATACATTTTTTAAAAATGTAAAGTCAAGTATATATTTTAAACAAAGGTATTGATAGTTTAATTGCAATTTATTTTACTTTCAACAACTACAACAGTCATGTAGAAAAAAATCCAAAGAGTAAAGGAATTACAAAAAGATTAGGCAGAACCTCTTTCTCCATATGAATGCAATTACGAAAATATATAGTGAACACCATTAAAAAGTCAATGTTTTCTGAAAGTTATGGAACCATGCAGTAGTAATGGAAATTGCATATTTCCACAGACGCAGACGAGGAAATAATTGGGGCATCTCAAATGTGTGCGAACGGTTGGCAAATAACAACCACCACAGATAAGCACAAATGATGTTTAAGAACCTAATTCTGCTCCCATTGAAACCAGTGCAAAACTTCCATTCACTTCAGTGTTACAGGAGCAGGTCCTAGTGAATTAGATATTACAAAGGACAACTTCTGAAAGTGATACATGATAAAACACTATAGTGAACATGGGAATCAATGGTATGGCATATAATCGCCTTCTTTATTGTTGTAATGACATGGTTCATAGACATGACATTTCTTACCCTACCAATATGTTAAGAGTGAAGTTTTGTTTGCCTGCAGCCAACTATTCTTACTGCAACTGAACCGTTAAGGGCCCTTTCCTACTCTCATTTAAGTCCTTACTTCCTAAACTACATTTAAATGGAAACAGAGATAAATCAAGCCCCAGACAGATTAATAAGAATGTTAAATCATGTAACCCACTTAAAATGAGCTTGCATTTAGCAGTCCGGGGCCCAGTGGGTAGATCTCCACCTCGCAAACTTACACAAGGGGCACTAGTTAGAACTTAGGAGACTCAGATTCAATTTCCTGCTCCATCTAGGGTTGCCAGATGTCCGAGGCATTTCCAGTAGAGATAGGGAGGTGTTAGTACCTTATACAAGGCGCTGGTGAGACCTCATCTGGAATACTGTGCAGTTCTTGTCCCCCTGTTTAAGAAAAATGAATTCAAACCGGAACAGGTGCAGAGAAGGGCTCTTATGATGATCCGAGGAATGGAAAATCTGCCTTATGAGAGGAGACTCAAAGAGCTTGGCTTGTTTAGCCTAACCAAAAGAAGGCTGAGGGAAGATATGACTGCTCTCTATAAATAAATCAGAGGGATAAATACCAGGGAGGGCAAGGAATTATTTAAGTTCAATGCCAATGTGGACACAAGAACTAATGGATATAAACTGGCCATCAGGAAGTTTAAACTGGAAATTAGACACAGGTTTCTATAAGTGTTTTCCATAAGTGATACGTAAGTGATCCATACGTTCTGGAATAGCCTTCCAAGGGAGCAGGCGGGGGCAAAAAACCTCGCTGGCTTCAAAACTGAGCTTGATAATTTATGGAGGGGATGGTATGATGGGACAGCCTAGTTCGGCAATTGACTGATCTTTGACTACTGGTGGTAGATATTCCAATGGCCTGTGAAGGGATGTTAGATGGGTGGATTCTGAGTTATTACAGAGAATTCTTTCTTGGGTGTCTGACTGGTGAGTCTTGCACACATGCTCAGGGTTCCACTGAGAGCCATATTTGGGGTCAGGAAGGAATTTTCTCTCAGGGCAGATTGGCAAAGGCTCTGGGGGTTTTTCGCCTTCCTCTATAGCATGGGGCACGGCTCACTTGCTCAAGGATTCTCTGTACCTTAAAGTCTTTAAACCATGATTTGAGGACTTTAATAATTCAGTTAGAGGTTTATTACAGGAGTCGGTGGGTGAGGTTCTGTGGCCTGCATTGTGCAAGAGGTCAGACTAGATGATCATACTGGTCCCTTCTGACCGTTGAGTCTACGAGTTTTCAACCGGACTTTCCAGTCGAAAACAGGGGCTGACCCTAATAGTCCAGTTATCTGTAGTAACCGGACTCCGCTACCTGGGGGCAGGAAAAACAGCAGCTGCTAATGGAGCCTGGAGGAGCACTCAGGAACAGCTTGGGCAGAGAGAGGTACCAAAAGCTCCCCTGTGCAACTCCAGTCACTCCCTCAGCGTGGTTCTCCCTCCTCCCATCCTGCCCCAGTCATCCCCCCCACCCCCGGAGCACAGCTTTCTCTCCCCCCCGTCCTTCCCCAGTCACCTCTCCATCCCCAGAGTGCGACTCTCCCTTCCCCATCTTGCCCCAGTCACTCATCCCCAGAGCATGGCTTTCCCTTGAACATCCTACCCAGTCACTCCTCTATCCCTAAAGCGCTGCTCAGCTGGCATGGGGAAGGAGGTGGAGAGAGCAGTGAGCGATCAGGAGGTAAGAGGGGGAGGAGAGGGCCGGCCTTGGGGGAAGGGGCGGGGCCTCAGAGGGGAAGGCGGAGCAGGGGCAAGGCCTCAGGGAAAAAGGCGGAGCAGTGGGCAAGTGAAGTGCCAGAGCTCAGTGTCTGGTTTTCACAAGTTAGAAAGTTGCCCACCCTAGCTGCACCACAAACTTCCTGTGTGACTTTGTGCAAATCACTTAGCCTCTCTGTGATGCAATTCACCATCTGTAAAATGGGGATACTAGCACTTTTCTATTTCACAGGAGTATTATGAGGACAAATGCATTAAAAACTGTAAGGCTCTCAGATGCTATGGAAATGAGCATTATGTAGGAATCTAAGATAGATAAAGATCACCACAAAGTACCCAAACAAGATGAAAAGTTTCAAACTACTCTGCAGCATCAGCATTTGCTTCTGGCATAAAGGAAAATATTTCAAATTATGGGTTATAAATATGAGCTCAACTAGGAAAACCAAAAGCCAGCAGTTTGGTGAAATACTTCATTTTAGAAAATAAAAGGAAAGCAGTAACACAAACAAAATAAATGTTTCATATCATTACAGTGGAGCTAACAGAATGGTTTAATTGCATTATACCACTTGATGTATACTCAGATTGGTAAAAGAGTTGCTGAAAACATGTAAGGCGTCATGAACTGGACAGTTTTCATGACTGACTATCTAGTTCACATTTGATATTGTATTATCATACATCAACTTGACTGGGAATTTGATTTTAGTAGCAGAAAGCTATTTTCCCTTGGGTTGAGAAAAGTAACTGACAGTGGGACAAAGTAATCAGTCTCCCTTTTTTCACCCCAAAGAACGATATGTTAAAAAACCCAGTAATATAGATTTCATTCTTCAATTTTAAAATTATTCCTTGTTCAAAGTTAGCTACAGCTTCTTACCTTCAGTAAAGCTTCTGCTTTAGTTCATAGGCTCATTAGATCCTCCCACAATTCTTTTCTGTCCCACCAGTAGGGGGAGCTTCAGCAGTAATAATCTAATCTCCCAATAAGGCACTAATAACCTAACCTAAAGGGCTGTCAGAGCAGAGGTGAAATAGAAAATGGTCAGCAAAAGGGCAAAAAAAGGTCCTACCGCAATAACTTTATGTATATAAATATCAGGTAATTTCATAGTGGTGTACTCATTATTAGTCACTATTATTATTATTTTAACGGTTCTAAATAACTGGGAGGTTTCTTCCAAGCTGTGCATTTGAGGAAACATCTCCTGGAAGCTGCAAGGACCAGCAAGAGCATCACCACCCTCCGGGCCTTCAGATTGCAAACTAAGTGATAATTATAACTGCCCAAGTATGCTATTGACTCTGAGACCGAGTTTAATCTTGGAGCATGGGAACTATCCTGCATTGGCAGTAGGAGGAGGAAGAGGACAGACCTTGTTAAATTTACTTTAGCACATAAAAGGTGTTTGTGTTGACAGTGTGCTGTATCTTAAGTTATCTTTTGCTGTACCTTTTGTGTTTTAGGACATGGGCACATCCTATCTCTGCCAAATGGATATGGTTTGTAATCCAAGAGCATAATGAACATTTTATATAAGTGCACACAGATCAAAAGGTAAAAGATGTGGTGACCTCTCCTAAGCATCTGCAAACTTTCTGGTTTTGAGAGGGAAAGTTCTTACTAATCTCCTTCTCAGCAGTAAGCAAAGGAAACAGAGCCTTGTATAAAAACAACCCTAATTGCCACCATGCAACAGAGAGACAGGTGGCCTTCTGTGAATTATGCAACACTTCTGGAACAAATCTAGACAGTGATTTTCCCACCCTTGTTCCTCCTCTTGGCTGATGTGATCATTGCTTCAGAATGAAACTCGCTCCAGCTCTAGCCTCCCCTCCCCTCCCCCAACACTAATTAGCAATGGGAATGCAAGATTTAACAATTTTATAATCAAGTGTTTTTAACAAACTGCCACTTCCAATATTCAACAGTTGGTGGGAACTTTTCAGACCTAATCCATTGATAAATCCTAAAAAATTCATAATAATCCTCAAAAGCTGCACTGTAATACATTATAAAATAGTACTAATCATATGAAAATGCGTATGGGTTTAAGGGAGACTGTGGGTTTTCACAGTCCATACACTAAGCTATTTCCTCTATGAACCTACACCATGTAAAATGACCCACAAGAAAATGAAGCCTGATCCATTTTGCTTACACACTTGTATAATAATTTTACTGGGTTATTGGATATTTCCACTGTGTCATTGTGGGAGTAGGACAGTCAAGTTCTGAATAATCGCAAGACATCAACTGGTGACCTACTTTGATGTACAGTGCAGCCCAGTAATATAGTGAATTCAGAATCTAACATTTCAATTTTTAAAATGATCCCTCTGTAAGTAACAATCTTGTCCTATATTCAACCTCTGATTATAAATTTCAATCCTTTCTTCAGTTTTGTCATGTACAGAAGTAAAGGCTTGTATTTGAATAGTCAAAAGATTTCATTTAAAGATTCATCATCATATGACCAATAATGAAAACACACAGTAAAAGAGCAGATTATGCAGAGTAAAATGAAATGTAGCAGGCCCTGGACTCTGCCCTTAAGAACTTTTGTTTAAAGTTACGTATAATGAAAATCTAAAGGGCACTAGCAGTTAAAGGCTTTTTTTTTTAAAATACATTTGCCTAATGCTACCTTATGTCATTCAGTATAATCAAATGCTCTCTCTTTATGGGAGTTGGTTTACTTTTAAACACTTTCCTGGGCTTAGACAACAAAACCTAGAATGGTCCATTCCCCTTTCTGTTTCGAATGCACTAGCAGAGTGCTGGTGTGCTTGGTTTGCAAACAGTGCCAGAAAAAGTTCCCAAACAAAATGTAATGTTTCTTTTGAATATTAGGTTTAATGAAGTTTAAAAACTTCTCTCTGTAAAAGCTCCATCTCCTCCCCTCATCCTCTCACAAAAAAACAAAACAAAACAAAACCTCCTCCTCACTCTTGGGGATAGGTTATCTAATAGGATGACATGAAATCTGGCACAGATGAGGACGTGATGAAAGAGTAGCTGGTCCAGATGCACAAGAACAGTCCATCCTTCTGGTGATATACACAATGACTCAGGGCACGGTGGAGGATGAGTTAGCAGAGGTATATACCACCGATTACTGAATGAAGCATATTATAGAGTAAGCATTAGCTGGCTGGAGAGTTGACTACACTCTCTGGCTGACAAAATTATGCCCATATGGTCCTGGGAAGCATTGGCCACTGTGGAAGCTGGTCTACTCCAAGAGCTCTCCTTTATGTAGGTTGACCAGATAGCAAGTGTGAGAAATCGGGGCACTTTTTTTTTTGCGCCGGGGGAGTGAGGGAGGGGAGGAAGGGGATTATAGTTGTGTAATATCAGGATGGTCCTGATAATATCAGGACATCGGGTCATCCTACCTTTTATGCTAGGCAGAGAACCTGCCCTCCTACCTCTGTCACATGGGGACTGGTCAAAAGTCATTCACTTTATTCATGGTTTTTATAATTTTTGTAATCATGAAAGACTTATTAATTACCCCGGTTATTGTGTTTCAGCAAGGGCTGGTCTCCCACACACTGCCTCTTACTCAGAGTTAATCATGCAGTGAGGTCAAATAATACTTGGCTATGAGTCATCATAATCATTTCCAAGGTAACTGGTGGAATACACAAGGTAAGCATATGATTACAGATTTACTGTAGTGTTCAGCAGGAGGAGAAGCTGGGCTAAGAGTATCAGTATCTTCAACAACAGAGACTCAAACCACAGAACAATACTGGCTAAATAATCTCTTTCTGAATATAAGTAAGATAAAAAAACGTATTTCTCCACCCGCCCCCACAACCACCCCTCACCAAAGACTGGTCCAATACTGAAGTCCCCCCTTCTGTGACAATATCTTCCAAAATTAAATACAAATATTAAGTACAAGTCACAAGAAGTAACTGCCATCCAGCACCATTGCAGATACAATCTTTAAAATCAAACAGAAGCTCAAGTGGTGTTCTTTGTTGCAGACGAGGATGTTAGGGTAATTATAACAGAAATGGATTACTTTTGTAATTAAATCCTGTGAAGTATTCTGGCTCCTTTTCAGGCTGAAAAGGAACACAGACTCATTTCAATTCCTTTCTGGGCAATTCAGTTATTTGGATCCCAAGAGAGATGAGGTCATGGCACCCGATGTTGTCACAGAGTTACTGTGTGCACTGTACACACAACACAAAAACAGTCTAAGAGTTACCAGTTGTATTGCTTCCGTGAGAAAATTAATCACAATCTCACTGATTGCATTGGGTTCCAGTAATCAGTATTCATACTAGATTGCTCTTTCAAAGTATCTTTAACCACCCTGACAGTGCAAGCAGTGATGTAAGGAGTGAATAATATGGCCAACTTCGTTTTAATCACTACGTTTACCAGGAGGAAACAAAGACAAAAGCAACCTACAGAACAATGTTATGTCATTGGCAAATACCATTTAACAGGCATCTCTCATATAACATTACCTGCCAACATTCCTCTACTATCTGGCCTTTTCTCAAAGTCTTTTAATGTGTAAATAAAACTTTGTGCTCTCTGTTGTACAGGAGAACAGTTATGCATTAAATAACTATTATATTATATAATGTGATTCCATTATAAATCTGTTTGCCTCTGGAACATTTTTTAAAAACCCATCAAGTCAAAGCCTGGTTTAAAAATGATCATCCCAAATATACTCTAAAAGTTTGTGCAAATAGGAAAATAATAAAGATTCTCAATATTGCATGATGTTTAAATAAACTTTGATGCATCAGTTTTCACTGATTTTTTTTAGGTGTCTGTTTTGCAAAAAAAAAAAAGCAAAGTGCTTACCAGGAGCAATGGTCTCCAATGTCCCATGATTAATTTTTCTAGTGCTTGTGCAGTGTTGGACAGTGGAGCCAGCAAATACCAAGTAAAAAACTACATCTTCAAGTTTCTCTTCTTCAGTCAGCAGTACTGTAATAACACAGTCACCCTAAGAAAAGGACAAAAAAAGCCAGAGGTCAAGTTCACATTCTCAACAGTTTTAATATATAAATGACCCACTCAATCTTCAAGGCTTCTGGTTTCTTCTCTCTGTCCTTTTTCGAACAACAGTTTAGAGTCCTGCTCCCATCTTCATATATACAGGTAATTTTTAGCATGCATTTTGTCCAGATCATCAAAGCACAGCAGTAAGCTTAAAAAGATATGCAGAAGCACGACCATTAGTTTTCCCATCCTATGAAAATTTAAGATTTCAAAAAATGTTCCCATGTTGCACTGGGATGAAACCAAGACCTTTTCCCCCAAAAATTATTTTTCTTTTTGTGCAAAGAGAGCCCTCACCTCAGTACAGCCAGGTAGAGGGCACTCACCTGTGATGCAGGAGACCGAGGTTCAAGAATCTGCTCTGCTGACTCAAAGAACCTGGGTCTCCCACATACCGGCTGAGAGCCCTAACCATTCAGTTCATGTCACACTTGCACACACGTGCACACTCACAAAAAATTCCGTACCGGACCTGACAATCCTGCCTGATGAAAGTTTTGTCGAAATCAAAAGCAGCACATCACAGAGACCGTGATATCACAATGGTACTGTAACATCTGACTGGTGTTTGACATCCCAAGGGAACATGGAGAGCAACACAAAATTGCTCAAGTATCCAAAGGCAGAATGAAGCCCTATTCCTCAATCTAAATCCCCTTGATACCTCTCTGTGCACAGGTAACTACCTACAATGTAACTAACCCAAGCACTGACCACTCCCTTACTCCTCGACACACACACACACACACACACACACACACACACACACACAGCTAGGGAAGTATCATATGCAATAGGGTTTTCTCCTACTACAAAGAAAAGGGGTCAAAAACATTATTGGAAGGAACCAATAAGGGCAGTGTTATTGCAAAATTATACTCAATAGACCTACCCTCGCTGGAACAGCAGCTACAGACAGGAGAATTGGCTTTGTTTTATCAGGACTCAAATTTCACTCCCTTTGCACTCCAGTAGCTATGTACTGCCATATACTGATATTGTCTAGAAGTAAGCTTTACTGTCTTGCCGTCATGCAATTACACTTTTACCAAATCATAACAATTTGAAAATATCCACAGCCTTGTTACAAGGTACGCATTATCTCCTTGTTTGGAACATTTTCTAGCAGATCATGCCTTGATGAAACAGTAAAACCTTATTTATATCAAATTCAATAACTCATGCAGCCAGGATACACTCTGAACATGTGACAGATTTTCTCCTCTACCTCCTGCTGTCTGACGTCACTCCTACGTTCAGTCTGCAATGACCTAGATTTTTAGAACTATTGCCTGCAAAAATGCATGCATATAAATGATACATGCAGAGTAGTTGTAGCTGTGTTGGTCCCCGGATATTAGAGAGACAAGGTGGGGGAGGTAATAATATCCTTTATTGGACCAGCTTCTCTTGGTAAGACAAGATTTCAATCTCAAAAGTTTGTCTCTGTCACAAAGAGAAGATGATGGTCCAATACAAGATGTTACCTCACCCATCCTGTCTCTGCATAAATGATATACAGTTATCATAAGTAACTCTGCATGTAACAGATGCAATTGCATGCAGAAATTATACACATATTTTTGTACATACAATTATGTGTTCTCCCCACATTCTCTCCTTTACCTCTGGATCCCCACAGCTCCTCCACTCGCTGCTTCAAGTTCCAGCTCCTTCACTTCAATTTCCCCCATTCCCCTGGCCTGGCTCTCCCAAACTCATCTCTGGTTCCCTATGGCCCCCACTGGATTTGCCTCATTTTTCCCACCAACACAGTAGACCCCTAACATACCCTCCAACCCAGCACAACTCACTACATCACTCCCCCCAATGTTATTCTAGCCTTATTCTGTGTCTGCAGCTGGTTGGGTGATGCTCTCTGTGGGGTTTCTATGGTTACAGATTTCCTAAGGCCTCCCTGGAGGACTCTAACCACAGAGCCCTGCCTAGAGGTGACTGGCTGCACAGAAACTGCCCAAAGTACCTCTCCCTCCAGACCGCCACTCCAATCTCTTTCACTTTTCATAGCGCCCTATGAGTAAAATACACCACTGAAAACCAGCAGGCCTGGGTGTTTGCCGAGCGGTGCTGCTGACTCTGGGCAAGTATCTCAGCTTCTCTTTACCTCAGTTTCCCCATCTGTAACATGGGGACCACTCACAAGCCGAGACAGAGAGTATGTTAGCGTCTGCAATGAGCTTTCAAATACGAAGGTGGGAGGCATGAGAGAAGGTGCCATGTGAGGTGATTGATCCTTATGTTAGAACTGTTACGAACTCTGGACATTAGAGGTGAAGGAGGAGCATCTAGAGGTACAATCTTTGTTCTGTGTGGCCAGCCCCAAGCCTTCAAATATCATGAGTCAGGCCTCAAACACCCATGACATTGAGTTACAAATCAGGAGATTAAAAAGATGGGTTATTTTTATTGTCCTTGTGCCTTCTAAGCCATCTGTGGGCATGTTAGTCAGATTTTGAAGATCTTCTCCACAGCCAGGAGAGTTAGAACCTTTCTTGTTGAAAGAAAGGGGAAAGAAAGGGAAAACAGATTGTGACCATCACTTGACTCCAGGAGCTGTGGCTTTAAGAAAAACATCAAATATCACAGGAGTTGACAATACTGCCAACCAGTCAGATCCCAGATGTGCATTATATGGTAGTAAATCTAAGCTGGTTTTGGCTGATAAAACCAGAAGGGAGAACATAAATGTGTGTGGTACTCTGGCCTCAATAGACAGGCTCCTGAGAGCTTGTCTACATACAAAGTTGCCCCAGTATCATTACACCAGTGGAAAACCCTGCAGGAACACACTTATATCATCTTAAAACTAGTTTTATCAATTTAGCTTTTCCCCGTTTTATAAGAACAAGCTAACCAGATCTCAACCAGATTTATATCCATTTAAGAGTGCCCATACACAAAGATGCATCAATTTAAATAAATCAGTACAAAAATCACACCATTAGGTAAACCATTGCAACTGTCTGTATAGATCAGGCTGAGTTAAACCTGTCACTGGTCCTGGTAACATGGCTCCCAGATTAGTCCATCATCACTGCTCATAAAAGTAATACTTACAATTATAAAATGAGCCTACTACACACCATATATATATATATATATATATATATATATATATATATATATATATATATATATATATATATGCAAGTCATCTCAACAAAATGGACTAAGCCAGTAGCAGAAAGGCACTAGAAGAAGTGCTTCCACATTTTACCAGGAGATAATGCCAGAGCAGAATTCTAAAGGAGGCAAAAGGAATAATACACAGAAGAGGCAGAAATACAGTGCATGTATAGTCAATGATAAAATAAAAACAGATGGAAAAAAGTACCAGATTTGAAATTCAAACATGACCAATTCACATGCAGAACTAAAACATTCTATTCCAACAAATAGGTCCAGTTTTGAAGCAACTATTCAAAACTCATAACCTATTTTAACCTACAGATCTCTTCCTTTGCTTTGATTTTTGTTTCTTCATCTTTGCTCAAACTGTTCCCCCAATGGCATCCACATGCAAATACTTAAATGGACTTCAAACCCAGCTGAAGTTTAAGACAACTCATCAATAGAGTTGGCTGTTTAAACAGATGTCCACTGAGGCTAATTTTTTTAAACCCAGAACCCATAAATATGGCTGATCACTTTCTTGCAGAAAAAAAGTAATCAGCACAGAGCACATGTGAGGAGAACCCTGCATTGATGGGTTTAGACACACATGGACTATACAAAGTCTGTCAAGGTAATGCGTTATCTTAATATGATGAAAAGAGACCGTTTAATTCACAAATGTTAGAGCAAAAACTAATTTTACATTATATATATTATTTATTGTTAAAAGAGCAAGATAAGGGGCTAACACAGAACAGGCTGCAGGTGTGGACAAATACTAGAACCCCTCTGGCCCTCTGCATAGGTTTGTCTAGACTAGGATTTAAAGGTGTGATGTTAGATCAAGTTAGCCAACTCTATTTCTGAAAACTCTAGTCAAGGCAAAGCAACTGTGCTAAACTGGTTGAGTCTAGAGGGAAGTCTAGGTTATGAGAGAACCAAGTAACATGATTGTAAAGTCTTAAACTATGTCTAAACTAGGCTAGTGTGCAGACTACGGGGGTGTGACTTGCAGAGCGCACAAAAATGTTGCACTCTAATTACCGCTTAAAGTCCTGTCTGAAAGAAGTCTATGTTAACGCAAACTAAGTAGCTTTTAGTTCACACCAATAGCATCCACATGGGCCGTTCGAGCACAACATTTTGATGCACCCTGCAAGTCAAATCCCTATAGTCCATTGTGGCACAGTGTAGACAAGCCCTTACTTAAACTGTGTCTATACAGGTGCTAAAGGGGTATTTCAGTCATACTAAGCTAATTTACTGAACTAATACAACTGAAATGTGTGCCATCTTCTGCTACATAGACAGGACCTATAAGACTAGGGGTGAAAAGGGTTTGGTTTTTGTAAATCGAGTTAGCTCAAGCAAGCTTGCTTAACTTGATTGAAAAATCCCATTTAAACTATGGGTCAATCCTGGAGCTCTATTTCAAACTAAGGGCGGTAAACTGGTGTTCAATGGGGTTTGCAATCAAGTTAAGGTAGCTCAATTGAGCTAATTCTGTTGAAAAAAGTACCTTTTTATTTAGACAAGGCCTAAGAATAAGCATCTCCTGCTATCTCTGTTAGCAACCTGAGAGCATAATTAACTGTTTGTAAACTACTTTGAGACCCCTGGATGAAAGGAGATATGCAAGTTCTCTCTCATTAAAATTGGCATCAGACAGCAAAATTCTGTCATCATCATCATCAAAAAATCCATGTTCAAAAATTAAAAAAAAATCTTTTAAAAAATATTAATTAATAGTTTACAGTACAAGGTTTCCAACAACTTCATTGTTGAAGCAAATCAGTTACAAATGTGGACAAATTCCTTAAGCCCACAGAGAAGAGTTTCCGATAGCACTATTGCATTCAGCCTGCAAAAATATTTTAATTGAAGCATGTTTACCTTTACTCATTTAATATTACCCAAACAATGTCATCTGTTCAATATCACTGTCACACAAGGTGGCTATTATCACCCCTTTCATCCTGAATAGCTACAAATGGAAAGCGAGGCTGCCAATACCCCTTTGGTAAAAGTACAGATAGATCAAAGCAATTCTCTGGCAGATGCCAACAAATAAGAATAGTTTAATTTCAAATCTACTTTGGATTGACTAATATTTACTTAACTTAAAGCCCATTGGAAATGAAAACATTCCATTTTATGTCCACTCAGACAAAAGGTCACCATTTCTTTCAACTCCCAAATTTCAATCCAAGATCTATGAAATAAACATTTCAGAGATGTGATCTGTCTGAATTAAGCCTATTATTGAAAAGTGCATTCAGTATCTCCAGCTGGGAAGGGAATGTTGTTTAGTGGTCACACCACATGACTAAGGATAAGGAGTTTGGCCACAGACTCATTGATGGCTGGTCTACCCACAATTTTTGTACCACTATATCAATTTAGAAACCGATTTTAATTAAAGTGGTACAACCTTTACTGTTAACACCGTTACACCGATATAAAGGTGGCTATATCGATATAAGCACTCTTACATCAATATAATTGTGTCAACACTAGGGAACGGTACCACCACTTTGTATCAATTTCTAAACCATTACCATTATAAGAGTACAAAAACTGTGTGTAGATGAGCTTTCAGCGATCATGGCTAAATCACTTCCCCGTTTCAATTTCTCCAGCTGTAAAAGGGGAATGACCTGCCCGTGAATGGTTTTTATATGAGCTTAATTCATCAATGTTTGTAAATTTCTGTGACATTATTAGACACTATACAAGAGACAAGTATTACTAATTTATATTATTTATTATTTCTTAAAAACATATCTGCATTCTAAAAAAAGACTCCCTTGTTCTCTAAATGTTTGCACAGTTTAATTGTATAGCGAAAGCTCTAATTTCCAATTCAGTTATTGACAATCTTTGTCTGTCTGCTTTTGTCTGGGGAACCATCAACTTTATTTGACCCTATCCTGCAAATGATACAAAATCAGAAGGATTACCCTCTAACATGTACCATTTGGGATTACATGAGGACTCAATGAGAAATGGCAGAAGCCAGATGCACAACAATTTATCCATCCCTAAAACAAAACTGTATCAATGTACAGGTTTCCTATACATTTGTAAGAGTATGTCCAGACGAGGGGTGGGAAGGGATATTTTTTTAAATGTGCTAGCTAACATATTTTAAAACTCCATTGTAAACAGGGTAAGTTGTATTTTAATGTGTGAACTATATCCACCTCAACTAGTTAGCACATTTTAAAATACCACTCGTCCTGTTCAAATTGTGATGTTTTAAAGTATATTAGCTAAAATTAAAAACCCATCATTTTCCCCCTAGCCCAGGCAAAGCCTCAGGCGATATAAAGAAATGTAAACTCCAGCATGATGTGTTAAAAGGTAAAACTGAAAGACTCATAGAAGGTTTATTAAAAGCAGAATGGTAAACAGACAGAACATATCAGAACTTGGTAATCCTGCATTCGTTTCTCATGCAAGTATGAGACTGCTGATGGTAGCCAGTACAACCTCTGGTTACATTTTTCATCAAGGTAGCACCTACTCCAGTACACTGGGGCTGGGCCCAAAATCATGCATTAGATGACTAGGAAAGATTTACCAAGTGGGTGCAAAAAATAGGTCTGACACCTTTCAGCACATTTCTTTCCAAACAGCTATTGCCAAGGAGAGTTCTGCTGGTTTATTAAAGAGCTTGGCTTGGTGTGTTAGATTAGACAAGTGAGAATAACGTGCCCTTTTAACAGGTTTAATTGTTTCCATTCATAACAGAACTGACTTGTTGTTGGGTCAATTTCTTATTACGTTATGCCTTTTGGTGTCATAGCAAACTGGTAACTTCTTTATTAATGGAAAGTTGTTCATATGGTTTAACTGTGGATCTGCTTTTTAGGGAACAGAAATCCTTTGATTGTTTTCCTTCTTGAATTGATTCAGGCTCACGTGCATTTTTTTTTTTTTTAATGAAATAGGCATGCTGTTATCTAACCTCCAAGACAGGAGCGTTGTGTAGTGCTATGGGCACTCAACAAGGAGTTGGATTTCACTCCAGAGTCACTGTGCATATGTCTACACTATGAGTCACAGTGCAGAAGCTGCAGAGTAGACATAGAATCATAGAAGATTGGAGTTGGAAGGGACCCCAGAAGGTATCTAGTCCAATCCCCTGCTCAAAGCAGGACTAACCTCAGCTAAATCATCCCAGCCAGGGCTTTGTCAAACCACAGCTTAAAAACCTCTAAAGATGGAGATTCCACCACCTCCCTAGGTAACCCATTCCAGTGCTTCACCACCCTCCTAGTGAAAAACTTTTTCCTAATACCCAACCTAGACCTCCCCCACTGCAACTTGAAACCATTGCTCCTAGTTCTGTCATCTACTACCATTGACCCTGTATGACTTTGAGCAAGTGTAATGTGGTTTTATAAATCCCACATAAGCACAGGCAGAAGGGAGAGGAAAGTCTTCCCTGCTCATAGGCAAGCCGGCTGACCGCACAACCCAGTGACAGAGATGCCAACCGTGGAGGCATGCACCCACAGCTGGGACCAGTAAGGAAAACAAGTCCATCTATAAAGAAAGGAAAACAGAGCACCATGAGGAAGCAGGAAGACCTAGGATAGCAGAGGGCCAACAGCCCCGTGCCATACTGACTCTAAGAAACGGACAGAGATAAAAGAAGACTGCAAACGCTGGAGTTTAAGGGGTGATTGACTCATTTTAGGTTAAATTGATGGACTGGGTTAATTTGAGATGAACACAGGGAGACCAGTTTGGAGACAGGTGGGACCTGTAGGAGGCTATCCCAATAACAATTCTGAGCAAGTCCCTTCACTTTCCTGTGCCTCAAGTTTTCTCATCTGTAAAATGGAAAAAAATATTTAGGAATGGATGAAAAATTTCCATCAAAATTATTTTTATGGAAAAATTGGGTTTTTGAGTAAATGAACTTTTCCACTGAAAGGGTCTAGTAGAGAGAATAAATGGCAGTTCAAACCCAGTGGGAAAGTGAGGATCCCACAATCCAATTCAAGATTTCAAAACACCATGACATTCATTACTGACTTGTCCTCTCATCAATCTTTTAGCACATTTGTTTTAAAAGAATGAGGCTATAAGGAGATAGGTCAGAGGCACACAGTACAGTGAACTAATGCCAGTAACCCCTGACTCTGCTATTTTATGACTCCGAAGTACCCCTGGAAAAAGATCACATCAACCCAAGTCATTTTGCAGATAATCAGAGCTGGAAACATGGAGATGGTGGTATTAAATATGAGGTTTTGACCTGAGCAACACTAGAAATCCCTGCTCATGTGTAGATACCCTGATAAAGGTGATGACCTATGCCAGGCATGCAAAGAAAGATGGATGTCATTCTGCTGCAGTGTTGCAGCCTCCTGCAGATAAGGCCTCCAGAGAACGACTGCAGAAATAAGCGGAATGGCAAATTGCCAGATTCAGGATAGGATTGGGTCCATTTTCACAATCAATGACTACAAGGCTCTTGATCTTTGAGGAATCGGAGGCAACTATTTTATTTTTGTTAAATGAGCCACAGCAAGTCGATGTAAGGATACGCCAACAGACTAAACTCAGAATCCGTGGCTTGACTTTCTTATTTTTGCCCTTCTTTTTATTATTTTAAATAATCCATGTTAACGTTAGTGCCAGTGAAAGATTTTAGATTAAAAGCCCTGAGGGGGCCGAGATGGCCTCTGATGAGACAAGCAAGAGTGTCAGTTAAGACACAGACCGATTTTGTAATATGAATTCCTGTCCACCAGAGAGTGAATTCAGCGATCCCAACTCATTTCCCAGGAGGTCACCAAACAGCAGAAAGATGGGATATGTTTTTTAATCCAGGCTACATAGTGACTGAAGCAGGCACCTGGAGATGACACGCACTCTGCCTCATTAATAGGGCACTGAGCCAGCCAGTCTCCTATTTCAGTGTTAAAAGTGGACCACAAAACCAAAACTGAAACCGATTCATTTGTTAAATGATTCCCACAGCCAAGTCTATGAAGGAGTATTTGGTCCAGAAATATGTTTTAACTGACCAGTTTGAGGGAGGAAGGATAGTTGTGTGGTGAAAGCATGGGAACAGAGTCAGAAGATCACAGTCAGGAGTTTTATGACAACAGAGACATGTGAGAAACTTAAGGGTCCGATGGTAAAGACCGTGAAGTTAAATATATTCAAACTAGTGTGATCAACATTAAAACCCACACACCAATGGATATACTAAGGAAGACACTTGGTAAGAGAATATGCATCTTGCAGAACTAGTGAAGCCTACACTACTTGACAATATGCATCTATAGTATCTCCAAAATAGCTATGGCATGAAGTGCAGCTATGTAAGCTACTATGGACAACCTGAGTGGGAGATAGCTACAGGGAAAAATTAGGAAAGTAACAGTTTCTTATTGGTGATAAAAGGAAGACACATATTGTGACTTGATATGACAACGGCCAAGAGGTGTTCCAACTAATTCCCAATACTTAAAAGGACATGTTAGAATTAATGCTGAAAGGGCAAAATCAAACCTAAGGAATACAAAAGAAAAAATAAAAGACGATGAAAGAGACCTTCAAATGTATATATGTTATACACAACACCTACGTAGAACTGCTGGGATTATCATTAGAAAAGTAGCTGGGACTAGAAGTTTACTGTCTGGGCATTATTTCACAATCAAGGTAACTATTCCAAGAGTAACACAGCAACAGCTTGAAAAATTCAATTTTGTTATATTATTTTAGTATTTTGTTTAATATTATTATGCAGTATTATCTAATAGTCGAATCATGTAATAGTATACATTGTCTCTGCATACTACTCTGGCTGTATGCAAGCCCTGATGTAATGGTCCCAAGTGAACTACTTTAGCCACTGGACAAAGCAGCATCGTGGAGCAACTTCAAAGTTGTTCTGCTGGTAGTTGGGGCATGCACACGTGGGGGAAAATCTCTATACATGGTCCCAGAATGTCAGTGAAAGACCCCAAAGCCTGTACTCTTATCGCTTATATTATCCAATAGCTCACAGCATTCGTGCACATCACACCTCTCCAAGGTCCATAGGAATCCTGACTCTATTGTGATGGAATCATGGTAACTTACAAGCCAACTTTTACTTGCTCAGGGTTGCTTGTCCCTGCCCATCTCTCCAAAGCTTAGGCCACAATCCTCAAAGGCAATTAGGCTCTTAACCTCCATTGATTTCTATGGAAGTTAGGAGCCTAAATACCGTTGAAGATCTGGGACTTTTGGGCTACACTGATAAAGTATTCAACCCTAAAATTTTATTAGTAGCTGCCTGAGTGATCAGCACCACTTCCAACCAATTACACACATAACAAAATGGGCCCTTTTAAAACATGGGAATGGGAAAATAGCAGGTCGTGTTAATGCACCTGCTTCCTGAGAAATGGAAAGTCAGCCCTCAGCACCATTGAGTTAAAAGGAGAGGTTCAGAATTCCTGTAGGCGAAGTACAAATGACAATACTTTTTGTTAGACTGTTTCCTATCAGGGGCATCATTTCTAAAGCAGAGCAGCTGTATCTAAAATGATAGGTCTTAAGCCTTTTCCCTATTTAAAAGCACATGGCTGCAGAAGGGCTCTCCTCACTCCGCTCTCCTCCTCTCTACAGCAACACCCTCCAAAAGATACAGCTCAGACTGCTGTGTGCTTTGAAGTGTCAATTTCCCTACCAACTGCAAAACAGCCTCTTCCACTTACAAATATTTCACAACTACAGTACACAGAGCTACCGTTAATAATCAAGCCAATTTTTAAAGTGGCATTGTACTTTTTTGCAACTAGGAATACAACACATTTTATCTGTATTTTACTAAGGAAGTTTATTTTTCCACTAGCCCTAGATAATTAGTTCTTTTAGTCCTTAAGAAACAAAATCATTTGAAACAAGTAAAATGGACTGGAAAGCAGAACCTCAGCATTAAAATCTCTGTCCTGTAACACAGCTGCCACTTGGTGGCAGTACATAGCACTGATCTCAAGAAAAACTTACTAATAATTGCTGCTTTATTTTATTTTTCACTTAGAAATAAAAACATATTGCTTTATTTAGACAGCTATATGTCACACAGCATCTCTCCCACAAACTGTGTCCCAACACACTTTACAGCGCCACAATTGAAATAACAGCAGGATGAGAGAGAGAGAAAGAGGTGATAGGTAAAGGAAACCAGATATGTTTTTCTGATTAGATTTGAAAACTTATAGTGTTATTTGAAAATGTATACTAGCATTATTGCTCTTACAGTCTCAGACCTGTCAGATTCCTCAATGTAACCCTGCTCCAGCCATGTTCCAGCGGGGTGTTAACCAGATTGTAAAAACTGGCTCCAGGCAAAGCAAGTGTTGATATTTTGTTACAGAAACAAAACGGGATAAGAGTTTTGGGGGTCCGAGTGGGGACTTAGGTCATCTTTAAAGGTGAACTGAAAAAGCATTTTCAATAGCTATTTAAGAACCCAAACAAGTTGTAGAATACACAGAGTTAACTGTACATAAATAATACCTCACTCTTACATGGTTCTTTTCATGAGTATGTCCCAAAGCACATTACAATCTTTTAAAATATATTTATCCTCACAACACTCCTGTGAGGTAGGGAAATGCTATTATCCCCCTTACAGACAGGGAACTAAGGCACAGAGAGGCTAAGTGTCTTTGCCCAAGGTCACACAAGAAGTCCGTAATGAAGCAGAGAACTGAATCTCCTACACTAGTGCCCTAACCACCAGTTTGTCCTGCCCCTACGCACTTCACCGAAAAAAATAGTTGAAAACCCTTTCTCTCTGTTAAGACCTCACTCCCTGGATCTGTTTTTCCTGTGACAGCTGGTGGTGACATCATCACCCAACATGGGGTAAGGGATGCAACGCTTTTCAACACTCCAACAGGTAGCAAGTTCACCAGATGCTGTGGGAGACAGAGGACCCTGAACTCAGGGCCTGGCAGGCATAGACTGTCTTAACAAATTAGTTACCATGCACTGATTGCATTGTAGCTATTTTTCCAATGAAGAAGTTCATGAAGATTTTTAGTACTCAGGGTTTAAAATAACCAGCCTCATGATAAAGATGTTACAGCTCACAATGATATGGTGCCTTCAGCAGAGGATAGAGAGGCCTCCGGGAAGGCACAAATTATTTCAATAGCATGTAGGCTATAATACTTCAAGATAATGGTGACTGAAGGGCAGAGTCTCAGACAATAAATGCCTTGGGTTTTGTTTGTTCAAGCTAGGTCATTTATGTCATTTCACTGTAAGATTTACATACACAGACAAACCCCATTTTACACCAATCCTAGCAGAAAACATGGAATACAGGGTGGGAGGAATAGCATGGGCTAGTTTAAGCAGAGTTAACTAAATGATGTGTCAGAGTTTGGAATGTGTGAAAAATGTGGGAGGAAGGCTAAGAAGGAATTTACCAACTGCAACTCACTCCATGACCTGTTTGCAATGAGTATGGTATTTCAGCAGGAAAGCTCTCAATCGATGGTCACTTCATTTCACAAAGCTACTCTAGATAAGACTGCTTTAAATATTTGAATGATTATATTAAATACATGACTGATGTGTGAAGGTGTTTACATAAGTATTTAGCAGCACTCATGGGTTAAAGCAGCTTCTAGTGTGAGAGTTATTCAAAGCGGCTCTTAAAATTGTGGGGACCTGTGTGGTCCCCACCTAAGAGGCAACAATACATTGCAAGTCCAGGATTCAGCTCTACAGCTAAGAAGCAGCATATTGGTTTGCAGGAACACAGCACTGTGCTTCAATTGCAGTGATGGGCTCTACAATTCAACAGAAGAGGAGACAAACTATCCTTGCATGATGTGAACAAGAATTTGGGGAGCTGGGAAAGGAAGGATCACCGATCAAAGGCCAGGATAGATATCATACACCATTTGGTGCATAGTTTAATAAGGGCAGTGTTGCAGGAAAGTAGTATATTTAAGGATACCTTGCATTTCCACTGGTGAGGCAAAAATAAAGATATAGAGGGGAAAGTTGCACATACTTCTTTAGAGCTGCCAAATGTAATGTGTTAATCTGAAAGGTCAGGATTTACCTAAGCATGATGCTTTCTATGAGACTTCCTAAATAGTCCCAGATTTTCAGGACCCTCCTTAAATAACTCTAATGTGTTCTTTGCACCTAATTTAAATGCCTTCTCATATTGTGGAAATCAAAGGCTTTACGGGAAGAGGGACAAAAAAGTCACCTTATCATTAAGGGAAAATTCAAGTGCCCAACTAATACATGACAAGAGAGTATCAGATTCTCCTGCCTTTATAACTACAAAACCAAACCAAACCAAAGATCAAAGCTTCGTTTCCTCTTGCCTGAGGATCCCAAGAGAAAAATCAGACAAGGCTACTGTGTTGATCACAATAATGGACTATCCCCATGTCAAAAGAGGACAATCTACTTTCTGCCTGTCATTATCAGATACCCACAAATCCCCAGTGGCCTGTATCACCCTGGCTCCCTCTATGAAAGCTGATTCACTGCATCTAGGTGACTGATTAAACTTAGCTGTCCAGCCAATGGCTTCAGGGACAAACTTCACTGACTGATATTATCACACAGCAAAAGCATTTCACTTGGGCCTTATCCCTCTGGTAAATATTTTAAAAGATTACCAATTATGGTACAGAATGCTGCACAAATTGCACCATCTGAGACTCAGTTTCAGATATGGTAATTAATTATTCTGCTGTCAAACACTGACAGCTTTGACTCCACTTCATGTTTTCCCTCAACATAATATCTTTATTTAAGCTTGGATTTTAATCAGCCATTGTCCACCCATCCAGAAGGAAGTAATTACTTTCTAACCAATTTCAAAAAGCTCAATTGCACCCTGACAACTCTGGTACCTCACCATCCCTCATAACTACTGCTATTGTTTAAGTGCTGACAATTTGCTTGGAATGGTACTAGACATACAGATGAAGACAGTTCCTGTTCTGGGCAGATTACAATCTAAACAGGAGACATAAAGAAGGCAGGACACACTGGAAGAGGTTGCTTGGGTTTTATTAATGCCTCTCTCTTCCCTTTGTAAACAATGTTGTGGAGGTGAAGGCACTAGTGGGTTTGTGGGCCTTAAACAACAGTCTCAGAATAAACAATTGAAAAGTTCTAAGCTGATCCATGTTTATATACGTTCTACCCCACAGGAAATGTGTCGAGTAGCATAAATTAATCTTAGATTGTCTGCTAGGGAAGCAAATGTTGCTCTCAACATGCAAAGGAAAGAAAGAGGCCAATATGGTTCCAAAGGTGCTTTCTAATGCCCTGAAAATCAAAAAAGAATCCTACAAAAAATGGAAACATGGACCAATTGCTATGGAGGAGTACAAAAGAATACCACAAGCATGTAGGGACAAAATCGGAAAGGTTAAGGCACTAAATGAGTTACACCTAGCAAGGGATATAAAAAGCAATAAGAGGTTCTTTTCATACAACAGGAGCAAGAAAAAGATGAAGGAAAGTGTAAGGGGAAGCTAATAACTGACAACATCATGAAGGCTGAGATGCTGAATGCCTGTTCTGTTTCAGTCTTCACTAAAAATGTAAATTGTGACCAGACATTTAACAGTTAATATTAACAACAAAGGGGGAGGAACACAAGCCAAAATAGGGAAAGAACAGGTTAAAGAATATTTAGATAAGTTGGATGTATTCAAGTTGGCAGAGACCTGATCAAATTCATCCTAGGGTTCTTAAAGAACTAGCTGAAACAATCTCAAAACCATTAGCAATTAGTTTTGAGAACTCATGGGCAGGGCCCTACCAAGTTCACAGTACATTTTGGTCAATTCCATGATGGTGGGAGGTGGTGGTGGTGGTGTTAAATTAGTCTGTTTCACATCTTCAGATGTTTACATATGAAATTTTCCATGGTGGTGTAACCCTGGGGGTCCCAACCCAAAAGGGAGTCGGGTGGGAGGGGGAAGGGGCTACAAAGCTTTTGTGGGGGGTTGCAGGATTGCCACCCTCACAGACACAGGGCTTCCTGCAGCCAGAGGAGGTTCCCGGAGGTGGAGGTGGGTCTGATCTCCCTGTGCTGCTGGGAGCACCCCAGCCAGGGGCTCCTAGCTGCTAGTCCCAGCCGGGCTGGGGAAGGACAGGACTTCCGCTTCCCCTGCATGGCTGCTCTCAGGAAGGAAATCACACCCACCTCCACCTCTGGGTACCTCCCCCAGTTGCAGGAAACTCTGTGGCTACACTGCCTTCAGAGTCCAGCTCTGGCAACACAGCCACAGAGCTTCTTGCAGTGGGGGGAGATACCTGGAGGTAGGTCTGATCTCCCCAAGAGCGGCCGTGCAGAGAAAGAGGAAGTCCTGTCCCTCTCCAGCCCCACCAGGACTAGCAGCTAGGAGCCCCCAGCTGGGGCGCTCCCAGCAGCACAGACGAGGGTTCCCAGAGGTGGGTCTGATCTCCCACAGAGAGCGGCAGTGCAGGGGAAGAATAAGTCCAGTCCCTCCCCAGCCTGGCCAGGACTAGCAGCTAGATCCTGGTGCATGGTAAGAGCCCCCACCTGGGACGACTTAGCCCTGCCTCCGCCTTTCCGCTCCAATAGCTAGATTATACAGGAGAGGTCCAGTTTCATGGTCCATGATGTGTTTTTCATGGCTGTGAATTTGGTAGGGCCCTACTCATGGGGGGACGAGTGAGGTCCCAGAAGATTGGAGAAGGCTAAACAAGGGACCTATCTTTTAAAAAGGGGAACAAGGTCCTCAGGAATTACAAATCAGTCATCTTAACTTTGATACCTCGAAAGATACTGGAACAAATTATTAAACCATCAGTTTGTAAGTATCTAGAGGATAATAGGATTACAAGAAATAACCAGCATGTATTTGTCAAAAACAAATTACGTCAAACCAACCTAATTTTTTATAGGGTTACTGACCTGGTGGATAGGGGGAAGCAGTAGATGTAATATATCTTGATTTTATTAAGGCTTTTAACACAGTCCCACATGACATTCTCATAAACAAACTAGGACAATGCGGTATAGATGAATTTACTACAAGGCGGGTGCAAAACAGGTTGAAAGACCATACTCAAAGAGTACTTATCAATGGTTTCCTGTCAAACTGAGAGGGTGTATCTAGTCGGATCCCACAGGAGTAAGTCCTGGGTCCTGTACTATACAATATTTTCATTAATAATTTTGATAATGAAGTGGAGAGTATGCTTGTAAAATATGCAGATGACACCACTCTGGGAGGGGTTGCAAGCACTTAGGACAAGATTAGAATTCAAAATGACCCTGACAAATTGGATAAGTGGTCTGAATTCAACAAGATTAAATTCAATAAAAGCAAGTGCAAAATACTTCATTTAGGAAGGAAAAATCAAATACACAACTAGAAAATGGGGAATAAGTGGCTAAGTGTTAGTACTGCTGAAAAGGACCTGGGGGTTATAGTGAATCACAAATTGAATATGAATCAACAATGTGAAGCAGTTGAAGAAAAGGCTAATATTCTGGGGTATATTAACAGGACTGTTGTATGTAAGACATGGGAGGTAATTGTCCCCGTCTACTCGGCACTGGTAAGGCCTCAGCTAGAGTACTGTATCCAGTTCTGGGGGCTACTCTTTAGGAAAGATATGGACAAATTGGAGTGAGTCCTGAGGAGAGCAACAAAAATTACAAAAGGTTTAGAAAACCTGATCTCTGAGGAAAGGTTAAAAAAACTGGGCCTGTTTAGTCTTGAGAAAAGAAGACTGAGGGGGAACCTGATAACAGTCTTCAAATATGTTAACGGCTCTTATAAAGAGGATGGTGATCAACTATTCTCCCTATCCACTGGAGGTAGGACAAGAAGTAATGGGCTTAAGCTGCAGCAAGGGAGATTTAGGGGAGACATCAGGAAAATCTTTCTAACTATAAGGGTAGTTAACCTCTGGAATAGAATTCCAAAGAAGGTTGCAGAATCCCCATCAGTGGAGGTTTTTAAGAACATGTTGGACAAACTTCTCAGCAATGGTCTACAGTTAGTTGGTGCTACCACAGCACAGGGAACCGGATTTTATGACTTCTCAAGGTCTCTTCCAGCCCTATATTTTTATGAATCTATGAAATAGCCCCACCCATCACCATTCAACCAACTTTTAGCCACAGTGGGCCCGATCAAGCTTCCACTGAAAATCAATGGAAGACTTTCCTTTTTCATATAGGCAATGCACAAATGCCCAATTATACAACTAAAGACTTTTACCAATTTTTTATAAACTAGCATGATCTATCACCATAATTTGGTTATCAGATTGTGTGTGTTATAGTAAGTGTCAATGTAACTATACTGTACAGAGCTTCTGTGAATGGAGACAAGCAGCAAGACCAATAATGTTATAAAAGCCCATAGACAGGCATCACTGAGGCTAAAATTGGAAAGTACACAGTTCACTTTTGAAGCAAGACTATTAGGACATCATATGTAACTAAAGACTTGATCTTGATCATTTACCCCTATGCACTTTATATTTATTGAAGGTATGTTGGTAATAACATAACTTGTTATCCTTGACTCTTTAGTTAAATCTTTTGTTGGATGCATTACTATAATCTCAGTTATGGAACCAACCATAAAATAAGCAAAATTTTACCTATATAAAGCTTGTTCCAATTTCCTTTCTAGTTACCTACAATTGGTAGCAATTCCATTCAGCCCAAAGAACTGACTAAAACTGTCATTTGAATTTCAGTTACAGACGAAGGTGTTTCTTTTAACTAAATCAGAAATCAAAGATCACTTACAAAAAAAATCTAAGCACTAACTAACCTTGCTCTACCACTGCACCCCTGACCTGCGGTAGAACTGGCTATTCCAGTTCCAAGTCCTCAAATGCAGTTCTGGCAATAAGTACAGCTCCTTATATTCTAGGTCTAGCTATATGCTTTATGGGCGAAGTGAAAAAAATGTCTATGACATATAAGATGAGAAACCTCATTGTAAGACCTTCAAAAAAACTAAATCTGATATTGATCATTTCCCTCCATTTTTTTCATTAATAAAATATGTTTGTCACCTCCCAACTCCACCCCAACTTTTACATACACCAACAGAAAGGACAAACCTTTTAAAGTCTGATTTGAACATACAAAATCCATCACAGAGTCAGAGCTAAGACTTAAACTCCATTCTTAATCCACTTCACTGTGCTTGGGAGATCCCTGAAATGGTGGAATGGTATTGCAATATGAAGTGACAATGGAGCAGAGTTAAAAACCATTTCCATGTTTAATTCTGTGCCTTTGCTTTAGCACAGAAGTTCCCATATGGTGATGTGTGGTAGATAACTGGACAACTATGGTGGTCCATGGACAATTGTCTGATCACATAAAGTTGGTTCTTCTTTCATAAATCCTGCTTCTAAAATACACTAGAAGGCCAATAAGGCACATTGAATATTTTATTAATGCCATTTTTCATGTAAGTAATTGCTGTAGAGGTCCTAGAGAGATTATGCAATTGTGAACAAGATGAGAATCGTCCTTACAATTGCAAATCGCAGGGGAAGAAGTCCATTATAGCAGTATACACAGAAGTCACTTGATACTGATCCCAGTCGTGTGAAACCACCTTTTGTAACCCTGACCCATGTCACATGACTGTGGCCAGTATATGAAGTGCATTCTCCGACGGGCACTGCTGCATCCCATACTTTGACATTTTTTTACGATATGGACCACACTTTAACACAGAGATGATCTTGTGCACAATAATCAAAGTCCCAGGTTAATAGTGTTAATTTGTATCTGTTATTGGGATACAGATAATCCTTGTCAATGACTCTACTGACCCTATTTCTCAGAGTTTCTTGTTGTCAATAAGACTGCAGCTGATATTACAGAACCCTACCATGTCATGTTAGGGAGAGGAAAAAATGGATTTAAATTTCTTTAAATTCACACCATAACAACACACTAGACTTTAGAAAGACAGTGTTCTATTTTAAAGTGACTAAGTGTTGACAGTTACACTGAGCTGATAGCTGCTTGACCAACATGTTTAAATATTGGCATTAATTATATCACTCTGCTGACGTTCCTCTGTGCTATATTGGGGAACACTTGACTGCTCTCCTAAGTTGCTGGTCTCATGACTGAATCCATGTGTAAACTGGGAGCCAAGCCAAACCAAGGGGCTAGGAGAGATCACATTGTTATAAAGTTTAGGTAACTTAATCAGAGATTAAAGGAGAGATACAATTGTCACAGGAGAGTCAAATAAAACAAGGGCCAGTTGTTTTTAGCATGAAGTATAAATCCATGTTCACAAAGATGCTGGAAGAATAGACTGACTTCATCTCTACCTGTTGATTTTTTCCCCCAGAATAGTTGCATCACACCTGCAGTTTACAATGCTTGGCTTTAATTCTCATTCACCAGAGAATCAACTGAGACTGCTGAAAATGGAATGCTAACATTTAATTTTAAAAACGGATACCAGCTTCTCTCTTTTGGTCTTCAAATAAACTCTCTCAAAGGCCTGTAGCCATATCATCTCAGGCTGTGACCTCACCAGATCTCACAAACCAACCGGAGACAGGATGGGTCAGCTCTTATGGAATGTGAGAATGAAAATCCAGGTGATTTCGGAAGTAGGAGTAGCGATTCAGTAGGTGGCTCTCTTTCCCTCCAAGTCAGTGTAATGAATCAATGCCCCAGTATGGGGCTTAGTTTGTTATTGGAAGTACATTCTTTTTTATCACAAACAAAACCTAGGTCCTGAGTACGTGTTACCTCTTAGGTTCCCACAACACTGTTCACAAGTATAAGAGTTGTTGTCCCAGACAAGTATCAACTACGGTAAATTGCCCTTGAAGTTCAACTGCAGATGTTATTTTTCACTTTCTCCCTCTAAAAATGACAGGACAATGTTGTTGGTGGAGAGTAACCGTCAAAAGAGGAGGCAGTTTGGTGTATGGAGAGTGGATACCTAAATATTTTCTCTCTCTCTCTCTCTCTCTAAAGCTTTTTTTTTTTCCCCCTTTGGACTAAGAAATGGCCACACTCCAAAGACCTCCTAAAAACCACACCAAAACAAAAAACTTTCCCTGGAAGCAATCACTGGTATATGTGGCTCCCTCCATATAATCACTACTTTCGTTTCCAATCATTTGCTTCACAGATGGCAAATTCCTTATTAACAAATGAATGACTTGTTTTCAACGCAATTCTTAGCTTTCTGAAATGCAGCCCAAAACCGAGCCTATGCATGGGACGTATAATAAATGTCAATCTGAAAAGGAACACATATTCCAAGAACTTCTAGTGCTGTTTGACAGTAATGCCCACTGCTAGCCGGTCCTGGAAATTATTCTGCGTCTGCCTTTTGAACAAAAAAAATCAGAAAGTGGTAGATCTGTTTTTGGTTTTAATCTTTTTTCTCTTCCTCTCACATGTAACAATCCTCTCAACAGATGGAGAGAGATCAGTTGTCAATTAGTAGTAGGTGGAACACGAAAACTGATCCAAAAAAATTACGCAGTACATAAATTGAAAGCAAACTTATTTATTTTCCTAGATTGTTTGCATCTATCGAAACTGGCTCCTGATTTCAGTAGAAACAGATTAACTTTTATACCTATTGAGAGAAAAAAACCACCAGAGCAGTAAGAGTCATGTCATGGGCATATCAGCATACACAAAGAAAAATTATACAGTGTGTGGTGCTATCATTTTGTTCATCACTAATCTAAATTTAACTTCAATTTAATCCTTCCCACCCCCACACATGGAAAGAGACCTTGTAAATATGTCCAATGATGAATGTATTATCTATTAAAAGCAAAGCAATCAAAATGATGGGGAAATATAATAAACTTAGCTTGAGTGCAACATTAGGACTGAGAAATCAAGCACTCAAGATCAGGAAATTCATAAAATTACACACTAATTTAATTATGTTTGCCCATATACCTTATAATATGGTGTTTACATCAAATAGATGTACATAACCTGCAATTTCTTGTAATCACTCTTTCCTAACTTTAAACTAAGTTTTTTCTAAATTGATATGGCTATAATTTGCCTGTGATTTACCATCTTTTATGTTAAAATTTGTTGCAAGATCATACACAATGCAGCTGTGGATTTCAATAAGTTATTTTTACAGACACTCTTCAGAGTAGAATCACATTCTAGTGCTTTTATGTGATAGAGAAGGTGGAAGCCTGAGGGTAAAAAAAATTAAGCCATTGACAGAACAAAGGTGCAGAATTAAAAATGATAAAAGATTAAAGGTCAGTATAGTCTATTATGTCAAACAACCAGTGCTTCACAAGAAACTGTAGGACATCTCCCCATCACCAATGCCCACTTAGCTCCTATTTCTGCTATGGCTGTTTGCAAAAGCACTTTTCTTCCACTAGTACAAGTGGAGCTCCACCAGTGGTAGCAATGGTGAGACTAAGTGTAGACTGACCACTATAGTTTTACCCACCATCTTGGCTAACACTGCTCAGAGCAGGTCTAGACAACATTGAGGCTAAACTGACTGCCAGTGGCCTGCCGACAGCTAGAACTCCCAACATGGCTACCAGTGGAAGGTGTGGTGGAGCCATGCCCAGAAGTAGCAAATGACAGATTTTACAAAACACCCTTGCGTAGATAAGGTGTTGAAGACAATTGTGCTGGGGTGAGGGGCGTGCACAGAAATTTAACTTTGACCCCTTTTGGAGGGGCACAGAATCCCTCACTCTTCCCTCTGCCCCACCCCGGCTTGAGCTTGCTCTCTCCTGCCTGCCTGCCCGCCCGCCCCCCTCCCCACCACCCCCCAGGCCAGAGGAGGTCTGTGCCCCTGATGATTATTGGGGGGGCACATGCCTCTGTTTGCCCTTCCCTCCCCCCTCCCATGCATGCCTTTGGCTGTGCTTGACGTCCTGTTGACTTCAAATAGGAACAGCATCAGCTGTTGTGTCATCAGAAGACTCTTTCCTATGCCATTATTATTATTTTTTATCATGAGAGAAGAATAAAGTCATTAAAAAGTAGACAGACAATCTAAAAATTAACAGTTAAGGAATCTCTGTTTCAAAACAACAGATTGGAGTCTATTTAAAGGGTTTCCAGATTGGAGGAGCTGGTGAAAGGAGCCTTTTAATATGTACATTGCTAATTCTTCACTGCACATGCCAAAGGTTCCTAGAACATAACTGATTGAAGAGAAATAGATTACCTAGAGTAGGACAGTGGTTACTTGTTTTTAAAACTGGCACGGTGCATTTACATTCCGTTCGAAACAGGTAATACATTTTGAACAATACAATACAAGGATTTTACAAGTAAATCATTAACATAATGCACATCTGTGGTGCTATATACAGTAAAAAAGTTAAGCCACCTGCCACTGATTTCAAAACATATTTGAACAATTTATATACATGTGTGTCCAGCTCGTTTGGCAATTCCCATTATGCTGCAATGGGCTTGTATTAAGAAGGAAAAGGTATCCTGTTCTTTATTATCTTGGTCATCCATGTCACCAGCTTCTAGAGAGACTGATATAAAACATACCATACTATAGAAATCTTAGAGAGCTCTCCTGCTATTTCCTGATGTCCCAGCTCCATTTCTGTCTAAGGTCCCACAAAAAACGATACCCTAGGGTGAATATTAAGGTTTCTTGTTTCCCACACAAACTGCAACTTGCAAGACCTCTCAATATTTCCTGAGTTCCAAGAGCATTAACATTCACCCAGAAATGTTCTCCAGGCTCTTAAGGTTACCCATGGTGCATAACAGTATTACACATTACAACATTCCACAAGTGTGATCCTTAAACCTTCTGCATCAAAGGTATTATCCAGGCTAGTAAAAAGCTTCATTTGTACTGAAATATTACACCTTTAATTTGATTTATTTGGGGAGCAAAAAATAAAACAAGGTAAACAAGATCTCTGGAAAAGAGTAGAACAGTATCATAGAAGTACAACTTCTCTCTCCTCTCTTTCTCTCTCACACACACACAAAAGTAGTTTAAATGTTGCTTTACTCACATATAACGGAGCTTGCTGTGGATTAAGTTTCATGACCCGAACACTGGAATGGAAGAGAAAAGATATGTTAAAAAACATTCCTCTATCCTCTCAAAAATTCACTTTTTTTTTCTCCCTCCCCCCCCCCCCCAACTCGGCGCGGGCGGGGGAGGGGGAGAAGAGGGGGATAAATTGCAAAATCCTAAATAAATAATCTACAGATCCACACAAGACCACAGCTAGAGAAAAAATTCTCTCTAACTGGTAGTTTCACACTACTTTACCTTGTGGGTCCCAGCAGATCTAAATAATATAGGAATACAAATACCAGATTCTTCCTGCCTTGCTCATACTGAGCAGTACCTTTCTGAGCAGAGTCCCAGTGGAATGACTACTAGCAAAGTCCAGTGCTCCTTAGCTTGAGTAAGGATGGCAGAGTCTGTCCCAAAGGGAATGGATAGTTGATATCCCTTACCTTACACATGGCACTGCCCATTTCAGACTAGACCTTACAACTTGTCCTGCACAAGGAGTGGCATGGATCTAAAAGCAGGGCAAGCACTGAATTGCAACTCAGTCACAATCCAACCGCTGGTTCCCTTTTTGCTCTGAGGGAGGGGGAGGTTAATTCACCCATTTCATGCAGAAGTTTACTCCTTCCCTCTGTAGCTAACCAGCTGCTTTGACCAGAAGGCAGTGCCCAGACTCCTCCCACTCAGGGGCAGAAGAGCTACAACTATCTCCGTGGCTGATAATAGGTTGTGGAGATGGAACTCACTCCCCTTTGACATCCACATCAGTTCACCTCTCTTCACTCCCAAAACACATCTTAAAGCCACCTGTTTACAAATGTGTTCTCTAGTGTGACAACTGTTGTAACCCTTCCACACATCTTACACCCCTCCTGTATTTGCCCCTTTCCGTTGTTCTTGTTTGAACCTGTATAAGTTGATCTTTTAATCTTCAGGAATGTGAGTTCTCTGCATTGGTGCAGAATGTCCTGAAGATCTCCGCAGGTGGCATGTTAATTATTATTATTCCACTATACTTGGTCAATAAGTTTCCCCCTTTTATCACAAAACTCTTATCATCGATGTTTTCCCTCAAGTCACAATTACAGTTCTGATGGCTTGTTCCAGAAGGGGGGGGGGGGAAATCCATTAGTCTGGCAAATGTATCATCCAAAGGAACCTGGTTCCTGTGTTTGCTGGAGTAGTGTCTTTCAGGAAACATTCCAGGAAAATGCAATACACTGAAAAATCCACAGTCAGTCACGATGTGTGAAATTCAGGCATGTTCTTCAGAGAAAGCAGCCTACAGTGCCCAAGCATTCCTTCAGCGATAGCCTAGCCAGGAAACATGAGTCCTTGTCACAAACGTTTCCTATTCCAGTCTAGCAATCTTTAGAGGGTAAACCACATATAGATAAAAAGTTTTTGAAACATTTAGCTGCTGTTAGACGTAGGTGCAGTTTTAATTCTGTGCTCTGATAAAGCACACTGCTTTCTATAGCCTTTTAACAAAGGTTCTGTTAACTCTAATATGTAACAAAAGAGAATTTGAATATTTAATGCTTTTTGGGTCAATTTAGCACTGGTGAAATATAATGGGATTGCCCACTCAGGAGATTTTAAAGTCTCCTGAGTACGCACAGGTCAGGTGCAACATGGGCAATGGTAATGCAAGCCCTCCCTTCACAGCTCCTATGAAAACATGCTTCAAACTTGACTTAGAAGGGTCAACTACTTGAGAGGCAAGAAGGAAATTCAAGCGCAACACCTACAAAATCCTTGGCTTCTCTGCTTTCACTGCCAGCAAAGGTATCAACTAGTGAAAACTGTGTTGATATGCCAACAAAGAGCCAAGAGATGGTAATGACTTTCCATCCCTACCAACTTGGACCTCTCTATCTCCCATATCCACTCTTCCTGTCATTGCTGTGTCCCTTAGATTTTCCAACAGAGAATGGCATTTCTTTCAACCTAACTTCCATTTCCTTTTCTTCTGGGGTTGTGACAATAGAAAGCACATCTGTAGAAGGCAATCTAGTGTTAAAGAACTGCACTATAGGTATGTTGTGTGTGTGTGTGTGTGGGGGGGGGGGGGGGGGGGGGGGGGGGGGGGGGAGCTTCTCCATGTAAAGCCAATGGCAAAAAGTGTACAATTTTCTTTCAACTTCCCAAATATCCACTTTGCTTACAAAGAGCTATGAGGAGAAGCATCCATGGTTATTGGCTGAATAAGGATAGATTTTCAACTTCACCCTCCTGGTGAGTTCATAAATCCCGTGCAGTTTGCTTTTGATTTGTTGCATCATCAAATCTTCCTGAGGAAGCTGAAGGCTTTGTTCCTATTCATCATCCTAGGATTTTAGGTATTATTGTGAGTGCCAGTACATCTAACCTCCCAGGACCAACCTAGAAGGGAAGGATGGTATTGCAGCTAAAGTTCTGGGAATGGGAGTCAGGAAAGCTGGAAAGTCAGCTCCACCATAGACTTTCTTGTATGACATGAGAAAAAGATTTCTGGGTTAAATTTTGGCCCAATTGAAATCAATGGGAGTTTTGCCATTGGCTTTAGTGGGGCCAGGATTTCACCCTTTAGATCTGGTTGCCACACTATAATAAAGAATAGGCATCCCAGTTGAGGGTTATGAGATTAACTTATTAATATCCGTAAAATGCTTTGAGATCCATAGATGGAGGAGAGCAAAGCTTTAGTATTATAACGAGATCATTCAATGCTGCTCCTTTCCTGTGGCAGTGATGGAAGCAAATTTCTAAGTACTTAAGGTCCCCTGTAAGCAGGATAAAAATGCCACCTGTACCTAACACACACAATTAGAGTATCTGGTCCAAATCTACCTCCTCCCAGGGGCTTGCCTTCATTGTTAACTTAAACAACAACCAAAATAAACCTCAGCCTAGGCTTTCTCCTGGGCTTAGCAATTCCTAGGCTTTTTCTCCTGAAGGATATCCCCTCTAATTCCCTTTGCCTTACACTCAATCCTTTTTGTACACCTTCGTAAGACTAATTATTTAGACATGCCTGGGCTGGCTACATAACAAATCAGCAAAATAGCATATCCATAGTCCATCAGCAATTTGTCCTTCTATGCAGAGGCCTAGTACCCAACATCTTGTTATATACACCCTTATTCTGTGAATCTGGTCACAACATCATGTCCAGTTTCAATCACAAAATTCTCTTCCAAGAGTCGGAATAGAAGTTTTACAAAAAATAGCTGTTTGGAAGATGTCTTTTTCCTTCTTTTCAGTTCGTAAGAGAGGGCATTTCTTGTGAAAATGAGGGACCAATAATGTTGGCTTCAGCGTAGCATGCTTTTGGGAGCTGCAGAGCAAGCTTCCTGCACACAGCTCTGCCAATGAACCTCACTTCTGACCTACGACAGCCCCTGTTATTCCTACTCCCCACTCAAATCACACAGTTCTGCCAATTCTCCTCGGTCTGAGTTACAAGAGCCCCGGATATTCTGGAGCCAGGCCTCTTGAACAGATACCAAGAATATTGTCCAACTGGGGGCCTTTTAGTGTGTGTCATAAAACTAGGTTGAGACTGAAGAGTTTTTCATTTTCATATAAACCACTGTTTCCCTACTTTCCCCCATACAGTGCCAACTAACCATTCCAATTGTCACGGAAGGCCCATTTCTGATGAGCTTCTCCTGTGTTCTGGAATTAAATTCTGAAATCTCTTGCTTGCCAATTTAAGGACACTTGCATGATGATGATGATGCAAACATTATGACATCAAACCACCACACTTCTGTCTCAAATCAGGGTGTTTAAAGGGAGCAAAAACTTTGTCAAAGACTAGACTCTTTAATATTCAGTTCATTCATTGCATGGAAATTGTAAACTAGAATGGCTGATTTATACTTTTATAGTATTTAGTCAGCCTAGTACACAACCAACCACATTTTAGACTCACAGACTAAAGATAAAACCTGCATAATAATCTCATTTGTATAGTATCTTTTATCCTAAGGAAGCTGAAAATGTTTTATAGATGAGCAGAGATCACTTCACTTGCCCATGAAATTCAGCCACACAGCAGCCATTCTACACCAGCAACATTTCATTACAGGGTTTTTTGCATACAAAAGTACAAAGTTATTTAATTCAAGGGATGTCACATGAGGAATTCAAGAAGTGACCAGATTTTGGATCAGAGCAAAACACCACAATTAACACCCTTTCTCTTGCTCTTTAGGGCTTTTTCTGAAGACTTAATTTTTTCTTTATTAATTTTTCAAGAGCTATTTAGTTTTAGTTTCTCAGAAAGAACTCTGCTACGAGGAAGGAATTTTAATCAGTGCTTTTCCTGCTCGTCCCCCCCATTTTAAAATATGATTTCTCTCTGACGCTCGAAACTCCCAGTGAAGTGTATCAGGCTCAGAGTATTTGCAGTCACCCTGGTTACATCAGTGTTTGACTTCTGTGGTTTGAAGGTGAATTACATTCACATGCACTCAGAATCCAAAAGGTACATAAGCATGTATGCTCTGAATGAGGTTATGCTGAGATTTCAGAGTTACAGTTGTTTTGTTTGGGTACACAAAGCTGCAAAGAATGTGTGTTCCTTATTACACTATGCACGGTCATTTGAGTCTCCCCTCTCCCTGTAGCCACCTGTCATCTCTTGGCAGGTAATAAAAGGTCTGATCCAAAGCTTACAGAAGTCAATCATCACTTTCATGGAGCTCAATGAGCTATAGATCAGCTCTAAGGGTGTAAGCAATCTGAGGCAGGGAATGTTTTTATTATTATATGCAAGTACAGCACCTAGCACACTGGGGCTCCAGCTCTAACCGGGCCTCTAGGCACAACTGCAACACAGGTACTGCTACAGTAGACGGTTCTAGTTGATTTGCAGCAGGTGTACGTGTTTGTCCCGGGAGGTGTCTTGGGGAGAGGCAGTACTAGAGAGGTACTGACAGGAGAACCAGACATCTGAGCAAAACCTCTCTCTTTCCTCATGCATGTTTCATACAGGCCGTTTCCTCCCCAAAAACAGGAACTTCAAGGTGAAGCCTGGTTCAAATGCAAGCAGTGGTGTTTTCCATACAGCCACTAAGCACCCATGCTTCAATCACAGAATTCCCCCTCTCTAAGCCTGCACTGGCCTATGGTCTGCAGTGCCCCGTGATGCACTCTGGTTCAATGCCTGGATCTCCACTTAGACAGGCAGGACTTCGAGTTCTAAGAAGGGAGTCTACTCAGCCTCTGCAGAAAAGATGCAGAGCCAGCGAGTGCCTGACACAGAACTCAATAACAATCTCCCTAGACAATTAATGAATGACATTGACTGGCTTCTAGGAATGATCCTGGCTACAATACAAGGAAAACTTGAAGTGGGGTAGGTCCACCCCAAGCGAAGCAAAAATGTGAAGCTCTCTCCAGCAATGAAATATTGCTTTGTCAGGTTTCCACAAAACAGTCTGCATTTGTTTGGAATTTGTGCTGCAGTCCTTTATAAGCCGAAGGCTGCTCAGCAGTATTGTGTGCCACCATTAAAAGCTAAAAGCAACACGTTTCTTGAATTCCTGGGATTTTGCACTGCCTGTAAGCATTCTGCAGAAACTCAGCCAACCCTGACAAGGAATGCAGCTGACTTTAGGAGATGAGCATTCTTTACAGAGCTGTGTGAGCACAGGGTGGAACTGCGCAACTCTGATCGGTTGCAAACAGGTTACTCTTCAAAACTAAAATTAGTGTCTTGTGGTATTCATGGATGGCCATGTTGACCAGTGACAGCTTATCCTGCTTATCCTGGAATCTGTCCTGGAAGCTTAACTTAACTAGTGGCAGCTTAACTGAGTTTACCACAGGACAGTTTTAACAGGAACACTTCCACATTGCAGTGCAAAATGAATGGCAACCATATGCTGCACCGATTCTGATACATGTGAGAACTCTTTAGCCCAGAAGCTATATGCGAGCAGAGCAGCAGTGGAGGAGGAAGAGTAGGAAACTCGTGAGGAGGCAAACTGGGGGCTTCGTAGATAGCTGTGCATGCACCATACAATAGAGTTGCTGCTGCATAAGCAATGGAGGGGGGTCTGCTTTGGCAACACGTCTTTTGTATTGCACTTGCTCTGAAAGTTCATCAAAAGCCTCGCTCAGCACCTCATATCTTTAAACGAAAAAAGCTGCATGAACAGATACTACGTAGGCTGTGCCTTTCCCCTAAAATACCCCACTTTGCTACCATCATGCACAGAAATGGTGGATGCTCTTGGTGTATGCTGGGCTCCCACAACTACTGGTGTTTTTCCCACTATGTTGTCTAATCCTGTTCAAAGCAGGTCATGGAGATAACAGTGCTGCACACGGTCTAAATCAGGGCTCCGCCCACTGCTAACACCAGAGAACAACCAGTGGTAGCAACAGTGGGAAATTTGGAGAGGGGGAAAAAAAAAAAAACTACTGAAGGCAAGGTCAGAGAGACAAAGACAACAGCAGCTTGTAGACAGCTCATCATCAGTGACGTTTTATTAGATAAGAGGTTGTGAAATGGACTGTTGTGAATAGCGATATAGACTAACTGCAGTGCAGGTGTCGATGATATTGCAAATTGGTCTGTGCCCTCCATTTAGGTCCTGGCGGACAAGCAACCCCACAACTAAAAGGATAGAATCAATACGTCTGGTTCCCCTAGTGGCAATCCCAGCAGAAACTGGGTGGGCCAAGAAGAACGAAGGCCCTGCAGAACCAGTTTGAGGCACATTACATGGGAGTCTGAGGAAAGATACTTGCCCTTGTCCCTACTGCAGTTGTTTCAGAGAGAAAGGAAAGAGTTGGCATTCTACATCTGTCACTGGTGCTAACTGCACTTTTTAACAGAAAGTAAGATATTGTCTGTGCTTTGAACTCCTTCCTAAGGCCCATTCTGCCACTCCAAACCAAACCAACAGGAGAGAGGGAGTTATTTTACACATTCGGCAAACACATGCAAACCATTCTAGCTCCGAACGACCACTCTCTCTCACTCATTCTCTCTCTAACACACATGCACGCAGTATTGTAGATGACAAAGATCTGAGCAAAATGCTACAACAAAAAGGTACCCAATTACTAGCATATTTGGGGCTCGGTGATCTAAGTAACAAAGTGGAGCTGAATCCTTTATCTCTGCCTATGGAAACGAAAAAACAAACGGGCATGCACCATTCAGGCCTGGGCTACCCCTAACCCTTACATAGGATAAATATTTAAAGTGCCCAAGTATCAATTTCAAAAATGGCTTCGGCGTTTTGAATAAGCATGGTACTCCACAATGTCATTTTTAAGCAGTCATTTTTCAGAGTATGACCACTCAAACTCAGAACTTCTTCTGTGGACCTCTATGAGACTTAATAGTCTTGATATAAAAGAGAGAGAGAAAGAGAGGAGAAAGCACGTGCGTTTGTAAAGTTTTGCTACAAATTTGGCCAGGACTTGATACCAGTAGGAATACACCAAGCACTCATATTAAATAAAAATAAGTTGAAGTCCCAAAACAGCTTGAACAATGTTTCAAGCATCAGGAACAGAATATGTAACTGCATCTGACATAACCCACTGACTATGGGCATAGTTCAAAGACTGCAGCCGAAACATTCAATTAGCATCAGGTTGTATATTTCTCCATCAGCACTCAACACTTACGAGGCTACCTATTGTGCATGCATTATTAAAATCTTTCATAGGGAATCACAGCAGAAATTGAATTGCACTATTTTGCCTTTTAAACTGGTTCTTAGCCTCTTAGGACGAAGGAATTCCGGAGGACAGATACTTGTGAATGAATATTTTCATAATGATATTGTTTGTACCAAGTGCTCTGTGTTAACCTTTGTAGTTACTTGTCATCCATCTGAGACTTGTCTCTGTACATTTCCTCTCATTGCTCTCTGCAAATCTAATCTATTGTCTGCATTTTAAAACCAGATAAGAAGATTTTACACAGACTAGAAGAATTGCTGCGTATTAGTAGAAGTCTATTACTCTTCTCTTGGAATTTGGTGTGTGTGCAAAGGGAACACAGTGTTTTAAAAGCTTGTTTTGTGAGGGGACCCTTTAGTGAATGGTCTGTTGAATGAGCACACCACCACCCTAAAACGCACTCATTATCCAACCCCTCTGATCCAAGCAGATCACATTTTAAATGACTAAACTGAACAGACACACCACAAAGTTGATTATGCTTACATCATGCACTAATTAAAAGGGGACCCATTTCAAAGCGGATGATCTTAAAATTAGAACCACTGTAGATTATGTTTGGCTCACAGGTGCATTTGCACTCTCTGCTTCATTCCAGTCTCATGTGTGCAGAACATTGAGCCTTGCAAACCTCCTGGTGCTGTGTTCTGGGCACATCCATGAGAGGAGTACGATATGTGCTGTGTGGGATCACAGCTTTGGCCCATTTTTTGTGCACATGCTCAAATATTAACAGATTAAAATATGCCATTTCCATTAACACTATCTAGGTACTTCTATGTGCCCCCATCATGGTTGTACCTCAGCAAACAAGGAGCAAGAGTACTTCCTGTAAATTCATTCACTAGAATATTCATGGAAAATGAACATAAGAGGACATGAATGCAGCTGAAGCAAATTCAATTGGTTTTATTTGAGCAAGTATTCATTCACACGTTTTGCATGTCTTTAGCTTTATAACATACCCATTTCCTTCATCAGCCAGCACCCAAATGTTCAAATTGTTTCTTTTATATAGCTGAACCCTCTGAAATTCATGTTTGGTTTGTCACTCATTTTGTAGCAACTCAGAACACTCAGCTTGTGATTCTTCTACGGAGTTCTACTTTGTATCTCCCCTAAAAATAACACCGTAAAACCCCATGCCTTAACAAATTTGAAAACAGGGCATGAAGTAACAGCTCCAGGTTCAAGATCTTTTAAAAAAGCCTCAGTAGTTTAAACAATGCAAAGATCAGCAGGGGTCAGAAAAAGCAAAATCTACCTAAAACCAGAGTTTTCTCATAATAGAAAAAAATATCCTTGGCTCCCTTAAACATTAAAAAGGAATTTACATGCTACATCTGTTATTAAAATCTGTCCAGGATATTTTGTGTGTCATTTTACATTTAGTTTCACTAGGGAAGAGGTGAAGGGCAACTAAATGCATCAGTAACATCTACCAGGGCAAGCGACCTATTCATCTTGCTATAGCACCCAAAGGTCCCCTTGAGACTTAGGGTCCACTCTGCTAAGCATAGGTGATGGGGCTCATGTGATGCTGGAGTGATTGCTTCCTGGCCAGAGAGGGCAGCGCAAGGTAAGCGTCATTAGGTACTTGTCCACTGTAGGAACCAGAGGGAACTCACTAAGGAGGAGACTGCAGAGGACCCCGTATTCTCTTCGGGAAAGAAACCCACCACGAGGGATGGCAACAGGGCTTAAGCAGGGAAGAAGCCAGGTAGAAGGATCCACAAGGAGCAGGGTAGGCTCTTGGTGGGGCAGGACCCTGATGGAGAGTTAGTTTAAAACTCTTCAGTGGAGCCCAAGAGGGGCAGAAGAGTGGTTAGTTCTGTAGAGAACCAAGGAGATGGGAGGATCTACGGGGAAGCCAGCGGCCTGAGAACCAAAGGGAAGGTGTATTAAACACAGGCTATGGGGAAGCAGCACAATGGGGCTCAGAGGTAGGAAGCGGCCCAGGGAAACAGAAGCATGCTTGAAGAAGCGGACCTATCTGCTTAATACAGGGCTCCAGGGCCAGAACCAAGAGCAGAGGGTGGGGGCCTGGGTTCCCTTACCAGCCCAGGACAAAGAGATATGCAAGCCCCACAGAAGAAATACTGACCACCAAAAAACAGGCCAAGGAATCGCCCGAGCAGGGCGGGGGGCAAAGGTTCTTTTGTGTTGGGATGTTTTGTGAACTTTCAACTGGACTTTTCTGTTACCCTGGACGGGGACTGAATTTTATGCAACTTGGCCAGAGGGGCTGAGCCAGAGAGGAGACTCAGTGAGAGGCAAATGGCCTGCAGAAGGTGCTGGAGACAAGGACCCCTTACAGCATCGCACCCTGACAGAAGGGGGAGCTATGGGGAGGTAGAGGGGATGAGTACACTAACTTACAGAACCATACGAACACCTAAGAAAATATGTTTTCAGTCCTGAAGAAGTTATAGACCAGGGAGGGTTAGGGAGAGGGGTACAACCATCATTTGCAGGTATATTTATAACATTGTGTTTTTGTAACAAATACACACCATCAATCTATGTCCTCATACCCCTCAATCTAACATCATATCTATTAGCTGGATTCTTGTAGGCGTCCCAGATCCGAAGGAGAGGCTAGTGACTTAAGGGATCAATCCATGTGCAAGGGGCAGTGCAGACAAACAGTTTTCTATCCTGCTCCAGAGGGGGCCTGCTGACTTGGATAAATGGCTCTTAGGGACCCACAACAGCCAGCACCATTCTGACTACATCAAACCTCCTCTTCCAAAGAGTAAGCATAAATTAAATTCCTGCCTCAGTACCTGTCATCTGGATCCTTCTAGGTGGCCACTAATGCAGAACGGAGAAGCTCTGAAGACATAAAGTAGCATGTAAGGATGAAGATCCATTCTTCTTTCAGACACCGGTATGGTATGGTTTGGTATGGTAGCCCTTTACAGAAATGTCTTAGGCTGTTTATAGGTGAAAATAACGGCTACAAGATGTTTAGAAGAGGACATTACAATGCTTGGCTCCAGGAGCTTATAACAGCTGTGTGAATTGGGAGGAATGCTGGCATTTGAACATATATGAAGACCCACCCCCTCCAAGGTCTTACAAACACTATATGCCACGTGGAAGAGTGCTTCAGGTGTATCCAGCTTCAAACTTTGCTGGCTCATAAAAAGACGGAGTTGAAACTAAACACTCTGAAGTTCAGCATCGATTTTCTGTTTAATTTTTTTTTGGTTATCACTATTCAATATTTATTAAGCTCCAACATGATGTTCAGTGCCGTGCAAGACAGTTGTGGCCATGAGGCACTTACGACTTAAAGGGACAAAGATCAGGCACGTAAGGTAATCCAGAGGAAGGTTATGTAGACCTCCTGGATGGAGTTTTAGAAGATGAGTATGAATGAAGAGAGAATGGGAGAGAGTTCTAGCTGTAAAGGGCAGCACATGCAAGCATCACGTAGGCACAAAGCTGACCATGAAAGAATGAATTGAAGGGTTATCTGAATATGATGCAACATAGGGTGATTTCCATGGAGCTGGTCTGCAAAATGGGAGACAGACATGGGCGAACATCGGAATTGGCTGGCATGCCTTACCTGGTGGGTTAAGCCTTGTATTGCTTCACGAGATTACATCAACAACATTTCAAAGGGTAGTACAAGCTACATATTCTTTCTTCTCAGTTAGAATTGCCTCACATGTGCAGACTACACGACAGCTGTGAAGTCACAGACTGCCTTTTTTTGTGTTGTGTGAGAGACCCAGAGACATACATGTTTTGGGATACCATGCTTAAAATATCAAAGTGAAGTATTCCACAGCAAAGTGCCTACAGAATTCTCAGATCTTCAACCTTAGGCAAATGGCCTATAACCCCTTGAGAAAAGCAAATCCAGGGATTAACAGAACACAAACCTGGAGCTCCTCAGGTCTGACAAACATCCATTGAAATCAATGGGCATCATTCTATTGACTTGAAAGAGCACTGGAGTAGATCCTCTCTAAATTCTTAATTGTAGCCAAAAAATGTATTGGGTGGGAGCAAACCTACCTCCCTTAACTAGTTGGCATCAATTGTTTTTGCCTTACCCACATTGCTAAAATGGAATCGAGCGTCCAAAAAACACAAACTCCTCATTCATCAAAATAGAGAAGATGTCCCTGGGGGCATTCCCACACTCACCCATTACAATAAAACTCTGTCAATCTATGCATCATTACAAACATTGGTCAGACAGGTTCCCTGCCCCAAAGTACTCATGCTCTAAACTACCCAAGATAAACAAAGACAAGATATAGGACAAGAGTGGAGGACAGGGATGGTGTGGGTTCATGAGAAGGATAACAGTTTGGCAATTTAAGGATTAAGTTCCTCTTCAGGAAATTATGCCATCAAGATTTATTTCATGATTATTTATTTTAGTTCTTCTAAATAAACCTCAGTGACATGAGAAATAAGTTGGAGATTTGCCTCCTTTCCTTTTGAGCTGTGAATGATACTGTTAAAATCACTAAGGTAAGAAAATTCAACCTATCATCACCTAATGCTGTTATGGAAAACGGGGGAAAAAATCTGTCGTAAACCTAGTCTTGAAAGCAAAATAGTAATCAAATGAATGATTCCAGCAGATCCAAACTGTAAGTTCCCAAAGAAGAGAGGACACAAAGTTAAAGCCAATGTCCATCTCTGCCTTAATTCTGAAAGTCAATTTATTTTCACAGCATGGCACTGGATTTATGAGGGATTTAGCTGGTGTTAGGCTTTGGGTTGACCCCTCTGTGCTTTGAATGTCACCCACATTCAATAAATAGCACAAATAAATGATCACATAATGAATTGGCACTAATAGGTGTATATCGATGCCCTCTAGTGGATTACCATGTGACGGGAGATTAAAAAGACCAATACCATTTAGTTTAGAAAAAAGACATAACTACAGAAATTATCAATATGTGCATGGAGAAACTCAATCAGTTGCTATTTATTCTCTCATGTAATAAAGGGGACAAAACTAATTAAATAAGAAGAAAAAGTAAATAACAGAAATGCTTTATACAGCTAATCTGAAGGACTCTCTGTCAAAATATACCTTATAGAGGCAAAAAATTGAGTAGCATTCAAAACAAGGATTAGATATTTCTATCAATAAAGAAGCAAGCTGCATTTATACTAGTTAAGGATAAACATCTATCTAGAAGATCAACCCACATGCTTCAAGACAGAAACCAACCATGAACTGCAAGACATTAGGAAGAATCTTCATCTACCCTGGCAGCCATGTTAATACATAATTGTCCATTATGGGGGTTTTGAAGTTTTCTCTGCCAGTGGGCTGGGGACAGGGTGCTGGAGGACAGATATCATGATAAGAAGAATATGACCAGAGGAGATTTTTGCAAACAAATAAAGGCCATATCACCACCCTTAAGATTCACTGACCACAGTGGGAAAGAGCAGAGGGAGAATGAACTAAGACTAGCACTTTAAAAATAACATGGCAGAACACTTTAAGCTATAATAATGCAGCATGCTGATAACATCAAGGCTGAGTTGCAAAGTACAGAACTGGGGGGGAGAAGGGAAACATGTTCGTGAACCTCAATGTTTAAACAACTTGCTGAGGTTTATGGTTTCCTGCTAAAATTATCATTTAAAAAAGTTTCATGTGCATCATTTCCACAGGTGATGTTTGCTTCCCAGCTGTACCCTGTTTCAGGCAAAACAGAAGAACCACATGCTGCTACTTGAATACAGACATTGGGCCGTTCATTCAGTAGCAATGGACACAAGACTCTTTTTGCACTGAGAACAGATTCATGTTTTGAAGATTTTGTTGAGATTTTCAAAAGCACTCAGCCAGGGCCTACTTCTACTTTCATTGACTTCAAAAGGAGCAGTGATAAGACAATACTGAGCAACATTTGAGTGTAAAACTGGCACATTTAAAATTATAAGAAGCATAAAAAGAATGGAGATGATAAAATGGATGGAGTTTTACCTCTTTTCAACCCTGTGGGGGAAAAAATGTCAAAACAATTAACTTGAAAATTACTTTAAAAACAAAACTCCAGTTTCCTAAATTTTTCAGAATCCTCAGATCCTTGGCCTTTAGGCGCAACAGTCCCGCATATGTGATCCAAGGAGTTGCTACAGCAACAATCTTAAAAAGATCAGGTTATCCTGCTCATTGCACCACACCAAAGGAAAAAAAAAACAATGGGTGATGAAAGTCAACAGAGTGTCACTGATTTCATTGACTGATGATTTAATAAAATGCTCTGGATACAGATTAACTTGCTTTGCTTCATATTAATTATTTCATTTCCCTGGAACTGGGAACTGAAATTGCTCTGTTGAATAGATTGAAATTTCATATAGTTTCACTGGATCTCTCGTAAGTGCCCCCACTAAAGCTCAGAGCTGTGCAGAACCAATCAGTTTCAGTTCACCCAAGTTTCAATCAACTTTGTCAGCTGGTTCTAGTAATCTAGTTCCCTGGTTGAGCATCTCCAAGTTTCCAGTTCACCCCCAGGACAATGCAACTCTACAGGAAACCTATAAAGAGTAGTGACTGGCCGCCTTCTGTTTCTTCAGAAAGGGGCAACAGCTGTCTCAGTCTCCCTGTGTTGAGTCTTTGAAGTGCAATCACTGGCAAGGCTGATGCACTGGCATCTTCTGGGTGATACCACTCTGGGGTGGAATTCTGCAGAATGCACTCTACATTCCCTGTTAATGCAGTCCTCATAACACTGAGATAGGCCAGCGCTATGATACCCACTTTACATATAGGGAACGGAGGCACAGATAGACTAAATGACTTGCCCAAAGGCAGGAAGTCTGGCAGAGCAGAGAATTGAACTTAGCTCTCCTGAGTTCCAGGTTAGCACCCTAACCACTGAACTATCTTGCCTTCCTGGGCTCTGTGTAGGGCCTGGGAATGGCACAGCCAAAGTAACACAGTGACATATAGTCTTTGGCATATTCCTCAGTCCCTTCTTTTAACGTGCAGTACATTTAGGGAGGCTCCAATGAATGATTGCCAAGCTGTCAAAAACCACATTGCCACGGTGACTATTTAGTCCACTATGCTGATGCAGGAAACAAGCTCTATTATGACCAAGGGGGGGAAACCCTCAACTTCTGAGTCTGCTTGGCTCCTGAAAACCAAGCTAATCACTCTGAAATAGAAGGTAGGTGCATAACGCCTGCTCTCCTCCCAAATACCTCCGTCAATCCCATTGGCTGCCAACTTCTGAATGAGGATGGTTTGTCCGGGGACAGGCACCAATCAGTGTTCCTGTTTTACCAGCGTTCCGAGTCAGCAGTTGACACCGTGCCGTAGCGTGGGCTATGGGAGTGTGAATTGCACTGTGTTGTGCTCGAACTGCCTAGTGTGGACGCTGCTGACGACAACCACCTTTATGTGAATACTGCAATTCACATCTCCATCATCCACGTTGTGGCACAGTGCATCCACAGCAGATGCATGAGGCACACCGACCATGAGGAACTTCCCAGCATCTAAGACAGGGCTGAAGAAAAGCTAACGAGGTTTACATACATTCTTACGACGTGCAAGAGAGCACTGTGCATGCAACAACAAAACCATGAAAAAAACCCAGCAACACTGCCCCTGCAAGTAACATCCTAAAAAGTATCTTTCCCTGCCCCACTTTTAAATTCTTTCTGCAACATTCCTGCTCAAAACTGCTAAAATTGTCAACTGATAACTCACTTCCTAATCAAAACCCTAGAATAAGATCAAACAGTGACCATGGTTAATAAAGCCCATAATACGCCAGACTTAGGAAAGGAAAGTAGCAGCCGCCCCTCTTTAAAATGACTGTTTGGGTGCTTCTCTGCCACCCATCCATCTTTTCCGCCTGTAAAGAAACAGTGTTAAAAAGCCAGAATCCAAACATACACCCTCTACAGCCCACGGGCCCATCTTCAAATAAATAGAAGTACTGTCAGTGTTGAAATGAGAGACAGAGAGAGTAAAAGGATTATCAGATGGCTCTAATTATACCAACTGATCTCATCCTCCTGCCATAAGCCTCTTTCACATGTCCGGAATCTATTTGTGTAACACAAAGACCAGCTTCTTTTAATGTACACCGCATATAACAGGGAGGGGTGTAAATGATCACTGGCTCGGTATTAGAATATTTAATGTTTTACATCATCAACTACTACTGATGGATTCATGTGCAGCAAGCTATTATCTTGTCACTCCACCTACCTATTTTTATTTCTAAATATCCACCTTCACTGATGGTAAATGCTTTTAAAAAAGGATTTTTACTAACATTATCTTACTTGATACTCACACAAATGTCAATCACCAAGATTTGGTATATGTAGAAACTATGAAATTTCTATTTGCAGAATGCACTAATCAACAACTGAGGCGCTATGATGCCATTAAAGACAAAATAAAAATAATTTCAGACTGAGTTTTTCGGTTTAGGTTAGGCATTGACCTAGGAAGTTAATATCTTGCAGTTGGCCAAACGAATGGAAGGATCCCCCAGCAAGTGCAGCAAATGAGACCATGCTTATGAAAGCATGCTTCTGCGTGTGTTCAGATGAAATCTTCCAACAGGTTCTGGGGCAGCTGCTTCTTCTTCATATGTGCAAGGCAGCTATCCACAGGCTGAAATTCCATTTTTGGAAGCCTTCAGCAGTCAGCCTAGTCATCTGAAGAGTTGGGGTAAAGATTTAAACTACAGCTATCAAATGATTAAAAAAAATTGCAATTACAAGATTTAAAAAATAGTTGCAATTAATCGCGGTTTTAATTGCGCTGTTAAACAATAATAGAATACCAATTTAAATTTATTATAAATATTTTGTTTGTTTTTCTACATTTTCAAATATATTGATTTCATTTACAACACAGAATACAAAGTATACAACGCTCACTTTATATTATTTTTATTATAAGTATTTGCACTGTAAAAAGCTATTTTTCAATTCACCTCATACAAATTGTGCAGTGTAGTCTCTATCATGAAAGTGTAACTTACAATTGAAGAAGGGTTTGTTTGTTTGGTTGGTTTTAACATAACTGCACTCAAAAACAAAACAATGTAAAACTTCATGTTGAAGCATGAAAGGGCACACGAATGTTTAGCATTTCTGGCACATAAATACCTTGAAATGCTGACTACAACTGTGCCATGCAAATGCCTTTTCTCACTTTCAGGTGACATTTAAATAAGAAGCGGACAGTATTACCTCCCGTAAATGTAAACAAACTTCTTTATCTTAGTGACTGGCTGAACAAGAAGTAGCACTGAGTGGACTTGCATGAGGTGAATTGAAAAATACTATTTCTTTTGTTTTTCCTTTTTACAGTGCAACTATTTTTTAATCTAGTTAATTTGTTTTGTGTTAATCACATGCATTAATTTAAGATTAACTGACAGCCCTAATTTACATTTCAATTTTTTTAAACAAAATATGCATTTTGGCATCAAATTCCAGAAAACCATGCAAGCATAGTTGTCCTAAAATTACAAAAGTGACTGGTAATTTTGGGTGCCCAATTTGAGACTTTTAAAGGCTCCCGATTTCTAATGGTTAGGTGCGATGGGGCATCCACCCCACACTGGCAGAGAAGGAAGTTAACAGAGCTCTCGGGTGGTTGCAAGGAACAGCCAATCAGGGCCTAGCAGGCCCTTAAAAAAAGAGCTGCAGGGCTGAGCAGGGTCAGTTGCTGCAGGGAGCCCAAGGGAGAGGAATGGGTTCCAAGAGGGCTGCAGAAAGCTAGTACCTTGGACAGGGCAGCTGCTAGCAGGGACTGGGGAGCTAGAGAGCGCTCCTGGTTGGCTGCTGGGACTTGCCCTCTTCTCAGGGCCTCTAGCCTGCAAGAAAGATGCTGGGGCATGAGGAAGTGGCCCGGGGAAGTGAAGCAGCACTGGTGGAGAAATTAAGGAGAGGCAGCGGGAGGCTGCTAGCTACAGGGTCTCTGGGTCGGGACCTGGAGTAGTGGGCGAGCCCGGGTAATCCCACTTGCCTCTGGGGAACAGACTGGACTGGGATATACTTTTGGAAAATTTCGTGGCATGGGCAGAAGGCTGAGTCACGAAGAGGACACTGCAGGACTTGAACTGAGTCGGGTCTGCAGGCAGAGATCATAGACTCCTAGAAGATTAGGGTTGGAACGGACCTCAGGAGATCCAACCCTCTGCTCAAAGCAAGACAAAACCCAACTAGATTATCCCAGCCTGGGCCTTGCCAAGTTGGGCCTTAAAAACCTCTAAGGATGGAGATGATGATGGGAGAGGCCTCACCAGAAGAGAGTGCACCGGCTGAGAGAGCTAATCTGCGAGACGGCCGGCAAGAGGCACTGTTCTGGTGAGTGAGCCCCGTCACAGTAAGTAACACAGAATTTTCTGAATAATCAGGCTCTTTACAAGGTGTCTCAAGTGTGGTACCCAAAAAACTGAGGCAACCATAGTCACTAGACATTTTGGAAAGTTTAGATGAATCCTGTGTTTATGGTGTAGTCTCTATGAGCTGCTGCTCTTTTATTTTTTGTGGGAAAAAGGCCTTGCGGAGTATTTTGTCAAATGCAGCTTGCAGATACTTTGTGGAAATAGAAGAAGAGGGATAAAGATCACTTTCAGCTGGAGAGCTGTCGTTAACAGACAACTGCATGCAAAATCTTGCAGGCAGTGGGAATGAGGAAGTTTCTTGAGTTTAGGATTTCATGATCCCAGGCCACACCAGGGGCTCAATCTGACTCCAGCTCAGTCTTGCTACTGTGCAGACTCTGACTCCTGTGGTATTATAAGCATGTGCATTGAGCAGCATTATCACTTGTACTTCACTGTCTTGTTTTACAGGTTACAACAATGAATGAAAAAAACATGAAGCTCCAAAATAAATCAACAGGACTCCACTCCCTACCTCCATCATTCACTTCAACCTGAGAATGAACAATAAATTTGAAGTGTAACCACAAAAAGGTCGCTTTGCATCTCAGACTCGCAGGAAGTACCACATATGCCTCACAAACAGCATCACAATTTGACAAGGACAATCATTTGTATGTGCTTACTGGTATGTGCGTGTGCAAACCAGGCACTGTAGTTAACCATGCAACATGTGCATGAAATATGTATTCCGACAAATGCAAACACCAACTTTGTATATGCAGCTAAGGCAGACATCTTTTTAAAATTTGGTGTTGACTCCAGATTTTCTCTAGGAGTTCAGAGAAGTCCCCCACCACTTATTTCTAGTTCAAGGTATCTCCATTAGCCCTGAATGCCTAACTTCTGTGAGTATCTCCCTTCTCTCTGCAGAATCTGGAGGCAGCAGAAACATGTCCCGAAAGCCGTCAGTCATTCTCCTTGCAGAAAATGGAAAAACTCCCGCTCTCCAAAATTTAAATTCCCCTATTTTTTTCCAGTATTTGTGAACAGAGTGAGCATTCAGAGAAGGTTTGGCCTTTGGCCCAGGAGTAAACCTTATTCAGTAACCTTTCCTCTTTGTAACACCCTTGTTATGTTCACTTCCCCACTACTTCACAGCTCAAAAACATCCCCTGCCTCAAAAGTAAGAAACACTCCATCTGTAATGCTCCTCTTTCCCCCACTGCAGAGGATGAGCTATCGCAAAATTGTTCTCAGCCCACATAGCCTTGAAAGACAAGGAAGTATGCTCAGACAGATGAGTGGTATTCTTCAGCAAAAAAGCTTTTGTTACAGGGATCTGGAAGGTTAGAACTTGACCAGGAATGCAGCAATTGTGATCTTTCCCCAGGGTAAGAAGTGTCAAACCCTCCATATCTATAAGACCAACTCCCCTTAAAGCAAGTTCTGTCAAATTTCTTGCAGCCCCTAGCAGGATACTAAAACAACTACTATCCAACTTGGACAAAGAGGCAGATATCTTCTGGGACCTGTATGGCAAACAAGTGAGTGGATTTAAAGACACATGCCTCCACATTATCTGTAAGGCATCTTCTTTTCAGAGGCAGAAAGGTTAGTTTGCACCAACCTTAAATCTTCTGTAGAGAGCTCCACTCACAAATGCAAGTTGAAAAGCCAGTGCTTCTTCACCAAAAGATCAAGAAACAAAGAAATCTTGAAAAAATACAAGAGATTCCACTGGTCAGCCCTACACATAGAAAAAACTCTCCACAACACAGCATGAAAATTAGGATCAGGATATCCAGAAAGGAATTTGCCCCACTATTCTCTGATTTACTTGGGCAGGAGGAGGATAGCAATGTAGGACATCCAGCCAAAAAAAGGAACTATGGGAAAGGTAAACTACCTGCCTTCTAACTGGAAACCAGTTACAGTCCTGACCCTTCAAGATTCTTGGGGGGAGGGGGAGATGGGATGGGACGGGACATGGTTACATTAGAATTGGAATTTCCTGATAAAGTGACACATTTCTTAATGAAAGGCCCCACAGACATGGAAAGGGAAAGCACGTTTTGAAGAGACAATGGGGCCTACAACTCATTTAACGAAGCAGCCATAGCAGACACTTTTTTGCAAGGAAATTCCTATTGTGGTACAGTCTTATAAGCATGTCAGACATCTATACCCATGCCAGAACAACATATTGAAATCTTTCCAGGTACCCAGGAAACAACACTGTTCCAAGAATACAGTTATGGCACAAATCTGAAGCATGCTAAACCCAACACAGACTATCCAACCTGGGAGTAGAAATAGACACAAAGCAGGGCAGGAGAAGGCTCAGACCAAGCAGATCCTATAAAGCGGATCCTACCCCATCCCCATCACAGAGAAATCAGCTCTGCCTCCAAATAATAGGATCAATGCTATTCTGCATCAGGATTACATCTTGACAAACACTTCTTCTTAGAGTCTGGTATTGTTCCCCTCAACAATGAACTTAGCAACAAAATTACCCCTTAGGAATGAAATATCATAAGGTATCCAAAGGTTCCCCTCCTTCCACACCCCAATCACTTTGCAATCTGGGATCACAACAGACAAGTGTAAAAAGATGAGGAGCCCTTGTCGGGTAGCAGCATGCAGCCCAGGGAACTTGTGCACAATCTACAATGTAGATTTAATGTGGGGAGCAGAGTTGGTATCAGTTTTACAGTTATTTTAAGTATTCCACACAGATTCATAAAAGTAAACTTCATTAACAAATTACCAAGTTATGAATGAAGCAACCTGGATTGATTTAAATACCACAGATTTCAATCATGATTTAAATGAGCAAGCAAGAAATCCTAGATTTAAATTCTCAGTTTTGCATTTGTACTTTTTAGTTATTTTCCTAAAGCCCAGGGTGACTCATACATTAGTAATCACTAAAACATGTTGATTTGCAACTAAATATAGCCTTTATACTAAATTTGATACTTCTTTTTGCCAATGGGGAGGGTACACCATATCTCTACACCTTTATTTAAACAACTACAAACCTTAATTTACACATTCAGATTTTTACATTTTTATTAGGTTAGAAAATGGTAACTGCTGCATTTCTTTCTTATTTACTAAATTACTACTCATTTTTTACTTTTGATTTGTGTCAAGCTCTATTTGGATGGAAATTCAAACCAATTAAAATGCACAAATAGCATTCTTTTTGGTTACATAAAACTACAATAAATGTATTGGATAGATAAAAAGTTTATCAGAATGTTTTGCATTGAAAACTAACGGATTTATTTAACAAGGTATTATCAGTAGTTAACTAATTGGACTGGATTGTTTCTGGTCACCATGTTTTTCAAGATTTTAGAATTAGTAGATCTCATCCTCTCCCAACCTCATTTTTATCCACAGATTGGAAAAGGAAAACTAGCCTTCCTGCTTTTTCAATTCCAAATTGATTTCTTAACTCTGAATTAATAGTCTTTGAACAGTCGAATAAACATTCTCTTTGCACCTGCAGAAGAGGTGACTGCTGTCAGAAGCTGGTTTAGCACTTGAACAAAGTCAGGTTCCAGGAGCTTAACCAGTGAATTTCACCAGTTCAGTGCTCTGACCCTCTTTAAAATTTGTCAGCAAACAAGTACTGCTTCATATCATTTTTGTATTTAAACTATTTTAATAGATTCTAAGTTTATACCTAAACATAGGTTGTCAATTTCAAAACAGGTTTCTTTTTAAAACAACCTAATTTTAATTAAAAATCCAATTTAAATAAGAAAATCAATTTTTTTAAAATCAAATATTTATCCACCCTGCAATGAAGTTATTTAAAAAGCTCTTCATCTTAGGGACAGTTTTGCACTGGTCCATAATCCCAAAAGGAAGGGGCACGGTCTAAAGGATATGGTTACTGGGTAACAAATTTAGCTGCCTACAGATTCTGAGTAAGAGACATACTCAGAAGTCAGGTTTTCCAGAAAGGCAATTATCAGGTGAGCAGTTTTCCATTGCCTATCCACTGGTTCTGTGGTGATCTGTCTGCACTGCAGCCATCTTCCCATATAAGGAAGGCACATTATTCCCTTGTTGAGTCACTCTCTCAGGAAGAGACTCACAGATGCTTCAGAACAATGAACACTGCACAAACTCCAGGCTTGTTATACTCCACAACTAAAAACTCCTCAAGGAATTCACTGTATTAGAATCTGAAACAGATCAGATATTTCTTTCTCATGAATACAGAACTACTGGGTATTCAGAGGTGATCTAGTCTCACCCTTTCCATACTGATTCTCTGATTGGTTTCATGTGATAAAAGACAACCATTCTCCTCCAAATGTGAAAGGACACATTAGGTTGGTTGGGTTTCAGAGTGAAGCATGAAGCAAGGCTTTTTGCCATACATATCTTCAATTTTTTTTTCCTGTTGAATTAGGTGTCATTTTTAGTCCAGACAAACCTGGATTCATTTCTTACTTGATATGCTATCGAGAGTTAAAATATGTATAGTTCCCCTGTTCCTCAACGGTCCAAAAGAAAAGTTAAATCAAAATAATTACAACAGTATATGCTTGTCTTCGCAGACTAACAGCAGCTTATGATTAATCCATCCAGCTGCTGCTAAGGTTCAGTTGTGCCAAATGATTTGGGCCAAAAATTGTTACATATGCCGTGTCCAAAGCGCTAGTTTTCTTGGGTAGGTCCATGGAAAATCTGAGACATTGCACAGAATAAACAGGCTAGACAGGGTAGGAGTAGAAAATGATAAGTTTGAGGGGGAGGGTTCTTTTTCTTCTGGCAGAGCTTAAGAAGTGCCTGAGAGATCCCCTTTCCAAGCAAGGCTCTGACAGCCTCTGCACAGGGCTAGCCTGTTTTGCAAACTCAAGCTCCGTCTGAGAAAATGGGTGTATTCCATCTGTCAGCAATCCCAGTAGAACACTGGAGGTAGTACACTAACTGTCTACATTACAAGATGTGAACAGCTGGCTGAAGGATCTCAGTCACCTCCCTCAACCACACAAGCTCCCCTGAAGGGAGGAGGAGGAAAAAAGTTCAGACCAAAATAATCCGTGCAACTGAAAGCACAGTGCTGGAAGACATTGCTTCCTCATGCTTGCCACAACTGCAAAATCTTATGATTTCTCTACTCTTTCTTTAGGTAAAACAATTACTGCAGTTTTTATGACTGTCTCGGGTTTGGGTAGTGTAACAGGATAGACGACCCTGACATATAGAGGCAGGACTCTGATGAGAGCTATTTGCAAGAGTTAGCCTGCATAAAGCTACTGAGCCAATTCTGCTGCTGTACTGCGGCAACTACGACCTGTTACCTCCAACAAAGATACAAGACAGATTTGGAAGGTTCTACGGCTGTGCTCCACCCATAGGGGAATGTCAGAGTTGACGTACCTCTGCCCCGTCCCTTTAGGGGTTTGAAGCACTGTTGAGATACAAGGAAATGCAGTGGGAAAACAAGGAGATGGTTGTCATGTTCTGGTGCAACTGAGCTGGTGTGAGGCTTATGCAGGCTGCCTTTGTTTGCTTTTTTATATTCAGTTTAATAAAACCTCAATTTTAAACCCATCCCTGGCCTGGGAGTGCTACATTTGGCAGGCAGAGGCAGGAGAGGCTGAACAGCAGTGATCTAACCACTCTGAGAGATGGACCTACCTAGAAGCTGCTGCAGGCGGTTCCAGGAAAAGCTGCCAGAAGGTAATGCAAGCAGAAAAGTGACTGTGCACAAAGTTTTCTCAGGAAACAGAGGGGAAGCTGTTTGCAGGTACTACCCTTGGGGAGAGAGTTAGACAACACTGTTATGGAGGTAACAGAACTTGTATACCAACTAAAAGATGAGCATTTAAGAGAAGTCTGTGACTCTGGAGATTCCTGGGACAGATAGCAGTAAAACTGCATCCAAAAGCCATTTGGCTTTAATCAAACTTGTAACAAGCCACTTACATAGTGAAGAACTGGGAAATCAGGGATTGTGTACATGACTGGTGTTAAGAGAAGATTTAACAACTCATTGCTACAGCAAAGAGAGAGCAGTCTGAAGCTGCTAAAGTAGAGACAATTCAGAAATAGTATGCGGAAAAATGACAGTTGCTTAAAATACAGTTTTAGGAAAGCATGAAGGAAATTAAATCCAAATCTTGCCAAAATGTAGTCATTCCCACTCCAGAAAACAAAAGTGATTTCAAAAAAGTATTTTAAAATAGCAGGACAGATTGGCAACTCCCTATCTAAAGGGCAGGTGTAGGAAGCCACTGTGGCCTCCCATGGAGCCAGAGCCTGGGGAAGGACCCGAGAGCTCTGATTGGCCCAACTCACACTCTGCCCCAGAGTCTGCCCGGCAACAGGAGACCCGGGCCGTGATAGGGCCACCCGGCCAGGCCAATTGGCAGCCCCGGGACGGAGCCCCAACAGGAAGGGGAAATACAAAAGCCTGGCCCCTGAGCTCAGTAGGGCCCAGACTGCCGGCAGAGGCAGATGTGCTGCCCCGCCAGCAGAGGCCTAGGCCGGAGCCTAGCCGCCGACGACGAACCCCGGCCCCACCTGGGCCCGGGGATTGGATAGGGCCCTCGAGGAGCTGGACAAGGCAACCCGGCCAGGACGACTGGGCCGAGTTACCCCGAGCCCGGGGCCGTGCTCTGGGACTACCAGACTGGGCTGAGACCCCAGAGCAGCCCGAGTGGCGGACACCCCCGGAGGCCGGGCCGGATTTGGAGGAACTGCCAGCCGCCGAGCCCCTCCCTACAGCGGGGCAGGACTTGGAGGAGCTGCCCGAGGCCGACCCGCTCCCCTCCTACAACGACCTGGAGGAGCTGCCCCCTGAAGAGGAGTTTCCTGCCTTACCCCCGGTCGACGAGGAAGGACTAACAACGCTACCCCAGGTGGACTATCCTTGGGACACAGAGGCAACAGGTACTAGGGTCAGTGGGGAGGAAGTAGCCCAGGGACAGCCACGGCCTGTGGCTGAAGCCGCCGTATTGCCAGTGTGTTGCAGCGGGAGCCCCGCCAGCACAGTGGCAGCCGCTTCTGCCACTGCTAGGGCCCTGGGCTGGGATGCAGTGGAGACGGATGGGCCTGCATCCCCCTCCCCTTCCCCTTGTCCCTAGCCACCCCAGGAGAATTGCTCTCCTGACCCCGCCTGAAGCCGTTGCCGCCCCTGCTCACCCTGCCTAGGGGTTGGAGCCCCTTGTCCCTGCCTGAGCCACCCCAGGCCTAATTGGAGCTAGACTCCTTGTTCCCCCTGCCTGAAGGCCTGAGCTGCCTCTGCTCACCCTGCCTAGGGGTTGGAGCGATAGACTCCTTGTTCGCTCGCCCTGCCTGAGGGCCGGAGCGATCCGCCTGCTCACCCTGCCTAGGGGTTGGAGCGATAGACTCCTTGTTCGCTCGCCCTGCCTGAGGGCATGAGCGATCCGCCTGCTCACCCTGCCTAGGGGTTGGAGCTGATCTTGCCCGCTCGCCCTGCCTGAGGGCAAAGACGCGCAGCACGAGCTATTCCCCTGTAGGAAGCCACTGTGGCCTCCCACGGAACCCGAAACGCTTATAGCGGGTAAAGTTTTACTAGTCTGGCTCGGCAGATCAAAAGTGGGATTCAAAAAGGGTACACTGAAGAGGAGATCACAGAGGCTATAATCAGAGCAGAGTGCCCAAGACTCAGCCTGAGGAGGGGAAAACTGATCTGAGCCTGCCAAAACAGAGAGACACTCTAAGGTCCTATTATCAGGAAAAAGATACAACTGAATTTTACTAGCCGCTCTCAAGAGCGGCACAAGAGCTAAGAGAGTCACCGCAGGATTTCCTAGCCAGAACGCTTGAAGCTGCCTCTAACCTAAGGTATGACCCTCTCCTCACACATGCAGGTTCCTCCACTCAGTCCTGACAGGATCACAGAACAAAGTGTGAATAGTGACACGGCCCTATTTTAAAAAGATGACCAGACTGCAGATGAGACCTTATTAGAGAAGCTGAACAGTGCTGAAAGTGAAGAGGTAAAAGAAAACAGAAATTGGGGAATCCATGCTAAGGCAGTAAAGTGTATTTTTGTGACAAATCACTGCCTACACAACACAGGCTGGAGGAGGAAGCAGCACCTGCATCCAAAGGAAAAGAGATCTCTAAAGGTAATTGACTGATGAAGCTAGGGAACTAAAGGCCTTTATTGATTAAATTAAATAAATAAAAGCTCATATTAAGGCAAGTTGTCCAGATACAAGACAAAAGCAGTGATAATTGGAGGAGGAAACCTGCAGACAGGCAACCCTAGAGAAAAGAATGTGTTAAACTGCAAGCAAATCTGGCACAGGCAATATTCATGACCACTATTCCAGATGTGGAAGCAGAGAACACTACCAATCAAGATGCCATGCACAGAGGATCACTTGAGAACCTGGACAGAAAGGAAACAGCAGTGGGTCATCACCTACAAGACAAGGAATGATTAGTGAAACTTCTGAGTCCCAAAGTCATCTTCAGCATCAGGCAGGAAAATCACAAGAGAGCAGAGACAAAACTGAGAGCCCTGAGTCTAGTTTACCAGGAGTGACCCATATCTGCCATCTAACACCAAACCGGAGTGACTAACTCAGTTGGAAAGAGATGTTTGGTGTGGTGTTCCCTCAGTAAAGAGAAACTGTTGGACACTGGGGCACAGGTGAGCATGGTCTTGAGCCAGTGGGTAGGGGATAATCTCCCCTGGACACGCCTTAGGAAGCTTGAAGAGTTACTGGAAACAGAAGATGGGCTTGATTTTAAAGCTGCCAATGGAACTCAAATCCCTTAAGAAGGATGGACTGAAGTCCAGTTCCAGTTAAACAAAGAGGAGATATTGACTCTTCCTGTGCTGGCCAGTCCACAAAAACTGGAGAATAAGATCACTGGCTACACTGTTATTGAGGAGATAGTCAAACACCACTGCTGCAATTCACCTGATGAGACACCAGCACTTTGCCCCATTAGTCATTAACAATATGAAATGTCCATTTTCCTCATGTCGGCATGGCAAAAGTGGAAACCCCTGTGAACTTCATCAGAAATAACAATTCTGACAACTTGTGCATGCTTCAAGTCGGGAAAAGGGGTGTACTGTCCCCAGAGAAACAGTCATTAATGCAGCATGTTGGGTTCTTACAGGTCTGGATACCGAAAGTTTAACAACGATATTTGAGCCAGATGCTGCTGCTCAGTGGCCTGGGGATTTGGATATGAAACACACTAGCCAAAATACCTAAAGACTGATCTTGCCGGATAAATATCCCTGTGAGTAACCCTTCAAAACATGACGTTACACTGAAGGGATGAACTGTGCTGGGAAGTTTACCGCAAACCAAATCTGAAATTCTAGTGGATGGATCCTCAACAGACAAACCCCTTTCAGGTGGTATCAGTGTTTAAAAAGAGATGGTCATACCAAGCATCAAGGACTAAAGCCAACAAAGAGAAAGGCCTCTGCTAGCAGTGAACCTGAGCCATTTGTCAGAGATGCAAAGGAAAATGTCCCAGCAGATACTGAAAGAGGAGCCCAAAGCTTTTTCCAAAAACAGAGACAGGGGATACATCTCTAGTCTGCAGATGATAAAATCAGCAACCCGTACAGAAGACTTGCCTTTTAATGCCTCGTCCACTATACAAAGAGGTAAAGGAATATCAGCAAGAACTCCTAAATAGGGGATACATGACAAAATCAGAGTCATCCTATTCATCACCAGGGGTATGTGTTTGAAAAAGGAATGGTACTTTTAAGACTTTGCATTGATTATCAGGAATTGAATGGAAAAACCATACCAGACAGACAACTCATGCCTCAAATCCAAGATGTTCTGAATGGAGTAGGAGGTAAAACTTGGTTCTTCATTTTGGATCAAGGGAAGACCCACCATCAAAGTCTCGTGGCTGAACAAAGCTGTCACTTCACCGTCCTCATTACTTTATGGGGCCTGTCTGAATGGGTTAGAATCCCATTCGGTTTAACAAATGCACATGCTGCCTTCTAGGGGGCATGAAAGAGTGCCTTACGGACCTTAGGGATGAGGTACATATTCCACACTTACAGCAGTACCTTTGAAGAACACGGGGAGAATGTAAGGGAAGTACTGCAACAATTACAGAAACATGGAATTAAGCTGAAAGCTTCTTAATGTGACCTCTTTAAGAAAGTGGTATGTTACCTGGGAGTGGGGGTGTCTTCTGAAGATTATAAAATGGATTCAGCTGACACCATGCTTGTTTGTGCGGTTTGCAGGGCAACCACCAAGCATGACAGGTGAACTTCACAAGCTGCTAGGCATCCTCACCTACTATCAAAGGTACATGCAAGACTTCTCTTTAATAGAAAAGCCATTGCCTGGCTCATCCAGTCTTTGCTTCATAAATTCTAAGGCCAGAATGGATCGTTGTGATATTCTAACCTGACCTCCTGTATAACACAGGCCATAGGACTTCCCTAAAACAATTTCTAGAGCAGATCTTTTAGAAAAACATCCAATCTTGATTTCAAATTTGTCAGTGACGGAGAATCCACCAAGCCCCAATGTAAATTATTCCAGTGGTTCCTTACTCTCACTGTTGAAAATGTACATCTTATTTCCTGTCTGAATGTGTCTAACTTCAACTTTCACACACTGGATTGTTTATACCTTCTCTGCTAGGCTGAAAAGCCCATAATTAAATATTTGTTCCAAAGGTAGATACTTGTAAAATGCAAATAAATCACTCCCTAACCTCCTCTTTGTTAAACTAAATAGATTGAGCTCCCTGAGTCTACCACTATAAGGCAGGTTTTCTAATCCTTTAATTATTTTTGTGGCTCTTCTCTAAACCCTCTCCAGTTTATCAGCATCCTTCTTGAATTCTGGGCACCAAAATGGACACAGTATTCCAGCAGCAGCTGCACTAATACCAAAGACGAGGTAAAATAACATCTCTACTCCTCCTTGAAATTTCCCTTTTTATACATCCCAGGATTGCATTAGCTCTTTTAGCAACAGTGTCACACCGCAAACTCACATTCAGCTGATTATCCAAAACAACCCCTGTAAGGGACAGTGCGAAATTACATGACACTCCCTGCCTCAGAGAGAGAGAGAGGAGAGAAAAATGCATTTCACAATGCGTCAAATGGGGAACTCTGAGCTTCTCAGTGAGACAGATAATTAATACACTGTACTCCATGTATAATGCTGGTATGTTATTCTGTTCCGATAGCTTTATGACTTTCTGTACCTATTTTTGTCACTCTTCTTCAATGGGATAGTTATGCTGTTTGACTTCTACACCTCGATTGTAAAAAATGTTAGCAAAAAAATGGTCTGTTAAATAAACTTAAACATGCTTTCATATCAGCATCTTCCTATGGTAACAGCAGATAAATTTGGGAGATTGTGTGTTCTTATGATGTTATCTCAACTACTTCTATTCATCACTGATCAATAAAAAGTATTTAATCTTACTGTAACTGCATGCAGCAGTGTGCAAGCTCCAGCAGCTTCTTTCAAGACTTCCAAGTCAAGCACAGAAAAGCTATATACGGGTCCTGGAAAAGAGAAATTGGAATAATGTGAGGCACCATTGGCAAAGAGAGACCCTTAGAATTCCATATACAAAAGCTGGAGACAGAAAACAGTTGAAGGAGGACAAGCTAATTTGAATACAAGCCAGTGGTTGGTTCGGGAGGGAGGCTGGAAGTCTCCGTTAACCTGTGGAGCTTCACATTTCAAAAAGTAGCAATGTTCTGCAGGTGGAAGTGAACAAACAGCTCTCTTACCTTTGCCTCCACTAAGTGGCATGCAGATGAGGACGGCAAAGCTCCTTTTTCCATAGGTGGGTCAATTAAATTGAAGTGAAAGATTCATTTAGATCAAGATGTAGTTCCTACAAAGATTAAATGAACTCGTTTCAGGAGGAAATCCATCAGGAGCAGGGGCACATGCTGCCGGCAAGCCCCATGCTCCAGAGTACTTAGTAAAGACAGGCCAGTGCAGAAGGGGCAAAGGACAGCCAGGCTAGCTGGGAGAAGCACCAATTCAGCAGCTCTACAGAGAAACTCCCACTATGAGGGTTCTGTGGTACCCCAACTAGAATTTAAAGCATGCTCCTGTGTGCCCTTCCACAGGCAAATCTCCTGCTCTAAGGCATGACTCGCTCCCCATACTACGCCCAAAGAGATCAATCTGTCCCATTAAGTGTACATGGAAAGGAAGACAGTTTAACAAAACAGGGAAGTTGGGCTCTTAACGTACAATTCAGAGTGGTGAGAGGAGAGAAAGTGCAGTTAGTTGTTCAGTTTATTAATGCTCTGTGGGAGATTTTATAAGTTAAAAACAAGTCAGCTGAGCACCTCAGGCCATCTCTTGCTCCCCACAGCAGCAGAAGTTCCTGTGTGTGTACACACAAGTCAGCTGAGACTAGCAGGCCCAACAGATCATATCTCCTGCTATCCAAAAAAGGGGAGCATCTGACTTTGTGCTCTACTGGACAGGAAGGCATTTGTAAGCCGAGATAGATAGCTGCTCTCCCTCACACTGAAACAATATTCTTTAGGGGACTCAGGATTAAAAGCGCACTTAAGATCAGAAAAATGAGCATGGTAGAACTAATGACTGGGAGACCCATTACACTGTGTGAATTAGCAAGTGAACACAGAATGCTAAAAGCAAAGCTAAGACAACACAAAATGTACCTTGATCATTTATTCTCACAAATATAGTATAGCTTTAATTATAATATTGCACAGTAGAACATTGAAATCCACACGGAAATCCTCTCATACAATGATGAAAATTCACTCAAATTGTAATGTCACATCATTAGATGTAAAAAGCCCTTCCCTTACAAAATTAAAGAAAATTCTCAATCTATCCAGTGGATTTTTGGCTGTTACATTCCTAAAGCTCCAAAATAATAAAGCAACTCTGGGACCCCCCACATAGCTCTGTCCATGTCCCTTGATTTTGACCTGCAACACCCTCTGTTATGCCAGTCCTACACTACTCTTAAGAGGAAAACTGCCAATCATGTTAAACATCTACAAGGCACTGCAGCAAGAACTTGAAACTCATTTCCACGTGCGGTCAGAGAAAGGACTTAAACTCAGGTATCGAGAAGCTACAAAACCAAAAAGCTAAGATATAAAACCACTGGGCCAAGTTCATTCCTTGTGGGATGCTCATATGAGGTCAGTTCAGTGACACATCAGATGCACGTCACCCATACATTCACAAAGCATGAATTATATGCAGAAGGATTTCCCAGTGAAAGACACGGAAGCCAAGCAAAGAAGGATAAATACATGCAGCAATAAGGGAGTTGCAATGCTAAACTGAAGAAATCGTATCCACCTTCAGAATAACCAGTTTAGTGCATTTGAACATGACTAGGTATGAACTGACCACTGGTTACTATCTAAAGCATTTCTTTGATGCCGTTCACCTTGATATCTCAGCACTGTGGTATTTCACAGCTCCAACTGTGATATATAAATACAGAAGAATGAAGAAGTCTGTGATAGTCAAGGCATCCATGAAACTAACTGTGATTACTGTCTTGGCAAATAGCCTGAGCCAGCATAAAGAGGATTTAACCTTAAACTTTTGAATTGGCACACTATTTATGGATGTCTCCAGAGTAGCACCTCAGACCTCTTCTCATATGGCCCTCTTTGAAGTTATTAGGGTTACATAGGAACCCCAATCAAACAATTTCAGGACAGAGAGAGAGAGAAAGAACCAACCAGTGACATGGAAGCACCCATTCTGATTTACAGGCTTCTACTTTTCAGTTGCCCAGCTGATTTCCCCAAAAGTCAAGTGAGCTGAACCATAGGCTTGCCTATCTTTCAGTTAAAAACAAAACAAAATGAAAACAGAAAACCAAAAAAACCCCATCAAATATTAATAAAGCCAGAAGCAACATTTTAAAAAGTTATTTCCTTTTTCAAGTAAAGATTATTTTCTTTTATTTTGAAAAGCATAATGTATTTTCCACTTTGCAAGGTTCAACGATTTTGACAGGACCAATGAGTTATCTCAGAATCACTTTGTAATTGCAATAATTAAACTTTCGACAAATCTAAACGGAGCACAAAAACTGGGCACCAATAGCCTACAAGATAAACACTTGATTATTTTGAACTATTTGTTACAGCTGGGATCTCATGATGGCCAAGAGCCTCAGATTAGGCCAATCCCGCAGCAATGACTCCCAAATCAACCCTTGCGGTAAAATATCGAAAGCCTTTCAAAAACAACCCCCCAACTCACAACTGGGTATCAAATTAAACCAATGAAAATGTTGCCTGCCCTTAATGCATCCTAAACTGCTGTCCCATCTACAAGAGTTTGAGCAGATTTTTTGGCCCTTTCTCTACTGGCTGTATTTCTGTGGACATATTTATACATTGCCATAACACATATGCATAGCCTTTTGGGTTACAGAACATCTTTTTCCATTATTACTGGTCCTTCAGAAGATAAAAGCAGCTCATGGAAGGCTTTTGAAAGTTTGTCCCACAGTTTGGACAACACTTTCTAATTCTGTCTAATTTCTGTGCACAACCAGAATATGAAAATACATATTAATGAGAGCAGGATTTGGCCCAGAAACACAGCCTTGCTGTTACCGGAATGCATCACACCCTTCATATTACATAAGTATTAATATTTTTGTTTGTTAAAAAGTGTAAGCTCTTGTAGAACCATATCAGGGTTAACGACTTCATCTGCACCATCATGCTCCAGTTATTTGGAGGACAGTAAGAGTATGCTAAGAATTTTATAGGAATTTTAAAAATACTGATTGATATGGGCATTAATATTATAAGCATCAGACTAAGACCCAGTTTCCATCTCCAGCTGAAGAACTGTTGTTTATTTTTAAATTTTGGCAAATAACTCTGAGCAACATCAAGTTGCTATAATGACTCAAGTCTACAGCCCTTTCTTTCCTCAAAAGAAAGGGTTCTAATGACGCCATGGATCCTCCTTCTGTTTGTTAATGTTTCCCTTCCAAGGGGCACAGCCTCTGTCTGTTAGTACAAGACACAAAGGATGATGTCTCTTCTATGATGACATTCAGTCTATAATCTAAACAAGTTGTACCTTCTGGGCCAGAGCCCAAAATAAACCCCCCATCTGCAGACCAGGAAATGTGCAGGAAGTGCAAAGAACAGCAAGCAGAGCTCTACAGGAACACAGTCATCATTGCTAACCCACAAGCTGAGGCGCAGATGATGGAGTATCTCAATGCTTATTTTGCACACATACATGTTGTGCTGCATCCTAAGAGGATGGGTTTCTGTCCCTAAAATGTGAACCCGTATTCACAAGTGGTCTTGCCAGAGGCAAAGTTTCAAGTGCACAGCCCTTTGGGAGAAGTAAATCCCATGCATTCTTTGGGTGTATTCATGCCTATAAGCAGGTGTCCTTGGGCAAAAGAATTTTGTTGCTATTGGATGTGGTATTTTCCAGTGCAGAGAAGTAAACCGAAAATAGAACCTGACCCTACTGCAACTCATTATCCTAGGAAAGCTGCAGCCGACCCTGAGAAAACTCCAAATGGACCATAAAACAGCAACCACCTGCCCAGCAATCCATGCCCTATTCTCTGCGTTGGCTTCCTAAGGGGAACATATCAATTCCAAGGTTTTGTCCTCAGTATTTTTACATGGGTTGCCCAAGGTATGCAGGGATCTACCACCCTCTACGTGGCCATGATCCACCAGCAGCTCTATTCCACTGGAACAATTAGCTATAATAATGAGGGTAGCAAGCACAGAGGATAGAGCTTTCTCAGCAGCTGGCCCATGACTGCACAGCTCTCCCCTATAGATGGCAAAATTCCCAAGAATCTCACCTCCTTCAGAATTAAATGCAAATCTCAGAGAAGAGATGGTCCAGTGATTAGAGCACAAGCCTAAGACCTGGGAAACATGGCTTTAAGTGCCTGCTGTGTCACAGACTTACTGTTTGACTTCGGGCAAGTGATTTGGGCTATGTCTACACTTAAAACGCTACAGCAGCAGAGCTGCAGATGCACCACTGTGGCACTTCCAGGTAGACGCTACAGCAGCTGGAGGGGTTCTCCAGTAGCTCTAGTTAATTTACCTCTCCAAGAAGCAGTAGCTAAGTTGACAGGTAGCACTATCTATGCCAGGGGGTTAGGTCATCTCTCAGGTGTCCGGGTTTTTCACCCATGAGAGATGTAGCTATGCTATTGTAACTTTCCAGTGTAGACCAGGACAGAGTCTCTCTGCATCCCAGTTCACATTTGTAAAACAAGGATAGTAGCACTCCCTATCTCACAGGGGTGTTGTGAAAATAAATACCTTACAGATTGCGAGGCGCTCAGATACTGCAGTAATTGGGGTCACAGAAGTATTTAAAATAGATGGAACTCACTTATTTAACTTGACTTTTCCCCAACTCAACATCAAATCAGCTATTCCCCCCTCTCCTCCCACACACAATATGTGGTAAGGAAGAGGGGAAAAAAAGATCACTTTAAAATATAAAATTTAAAACTTGTACTGTGCTCAGATACCACAGTGATGAGTATGGAACAAAAATTTAGCCAGATCAGCTATTCATTGAAATGAGTTCAACTGCACATGAAAAAATAAGAAGGAAATAAATACTGCCTCAGTGATAGTGTTTATATTTTATATTGAGATGAGATTCTTAACCCCAAAACAGCAAGTCCCCTCTGCCCCCATCATATTATCATTTCTATGCCTGGAGGCTCCAACCAAGACAGAGGCCTAATTGTGCTAGACACTGTGCCGATATATATTTAGAGTCCCTACATCTCAGACTTTACAGATTAAACAAAGAAAATGCGAGAAGAGAAATGGAGGCACAAAAAAGTGAAGAGACTTGTCAAAGGTCTCGCACCGGATCACTGGCAGAGGTGAGAACAGAATCCTGATCCTGACCCCCACTTCAGGGCACTACCCACTGCATACGCAGAAGTAGCCAGAGAGGCTCTAAAAGTGGGCTGCAGACTGCTTTTTTCTAGTGATCTGATGCTTCCCGAATATCTGCTTTTAATCTGGTGCTGCTGCTCTGTCCAGATTTCCCAAACTAAACACCCAGCAGGCAACCTTAGAATTAAAACTGTTTCACCGCTCCAAACAACATGTCATTGGGGCGATGTAGTATTTAACATAATTACATGAATTAGGAGATCTATATAATGTTCCTAAACCAATAATGAAAGAGGAGGTCTAATGATGCAACAAAAATCTGCAACTGAATCTCAGATTACACACTGGGTTGCACAACAGCTCAAATAACTAAACATGGAGACAGCTAGTAGAAATCTTACACACAACAATCACTTTTCTTAAATGTTGCTACTTTCCCACAACCACCACCTGATGTTAAACAAGCTAGATCCTAGTCAAATATACCCCCCTTTCATTCCTTCAGGAGCTATGGGATAATCATTATAGAATTAAGTGTTTTAGCAGTATACCTAAAACAGAAAGAGCACCAAAATGAAAAAAGCATCCCTCAGAGGCTAATCTGTGCCGAAAACTTCTCCAAATTCAATAATACATGCCACAAGCCTGTATAGCTGCACTGCTCTCTTCCCCCGAGTGTGGAGAACTTCCCTTTTCAGCAAGGAGCAAGAGAAATCATGTACACAAAAAAAGACCCAGTTCCCAACAGATGATTGAACTGGTTTCACTGGAGTTAAGTTTACAAAAGTCACTGCAGTAGTTGTAGTGTACAGTATGATTTAACTCCCAGCTGGACCCTTATCCAGAGGCAGTGTCAGCACAGGTCAGTTTATAGTGGAGTCATCCACAAACCACATTTACAAGGCAGGGGTTCTTTAGACATTTGACGGACATTTCACAGCGAGGTTGGGGAGGGGAAGAGCTCATGCTCAGAAGTCTTCTACAAGCAGAGTTTTTTATTTTGTTTTTACACTTCCTTAATTAAAAACACTGCCAAACAGTAATGATTTTTTTAAAAACTATAATGACATTATATTGAAAGTGAAAAGGCATTTCATTCCAAATTCCTCTTTTTATGGTAGTTCAATGTTTTTAAAGTTACATTTTATACGCCAATAACTAGAGGTATCAGATTGCAGTTTAATCAGATTAGCAGTATATTTTTACCTTTCCTTTGTAAAGTGCTCAGAGATCTACAGATGAAAAGCGCTACACTATGAAAGAGCTAAGAAGTATTGTTCATATTTATAAAAGGGCCCAGCCAATGCTATGGATAAACAAAGTGTTCATAATCAATCAACTAGAAAACTCAAGTGCCAATTAGTTGGAGGGAACAGTGTCCGTTTGCAAATTGTTTATTTACAAATATTTGCTAGTGGTTGTTCATATGTTTGGCAAAAGCCTCAGTTTGATGTTCTGTAGTATCTGGAAATATACTTGAAAATAAAATGTATGGTCTTGTTTTTATTCACTATAAAAATGTACACCCATTACGGAAACAGCATATTAATATTCCCCATTCACTTGGAAAACAAACTGTTCAAAATCCTCATACTCAATTCTGAACTAGGAACAATTCATTCCTGCAATGCATCCTACTATGCAGTCCCTTGCTCTCCCCTTCCCCCCCAACTCATTCAGCTATTACTTTTCCAAGGTAGCATTCAATAAGACCTCCACATTCCACAAAGAACAAGAGAACCTGATACTGTGACAAGGTTAATTTTGAAAAATGGGGCAGAGCAAGACAACTGGGAGGGAAGAAAGATTCCATTTGGCTTTCAGAGGTAAAAGAGGGTTTGTGCTGGTTTTTGTTTGCTTGTTTTAAATAAAGTCTCTAACCCTGCTTTGTGCAGAAAAGTCAGTCTGTTCCAGGTTATATTAACACATGCAGTGCAAGTTTAATAAGCACATTGGTACACTCTCAATTTTTATCTTTCCAAGACTTTGGAAAACATTCTGTCCAAGAAGTGGGCACTTCTATTATAAAAGTCAGAGCTGTTCACTGTGCAAATATCACTGAGTGCACAGTAGCAAAGGCTGGAAAGTTAAAAGTTCATTTGTACTTTGTTTCATTTATTTACAGAATCATTCTGTAGGAGTACAACTTATCTCTGGCTATTGTTGTTACAGATCTGGTGAGGGCTTAATTGCACTAGGTCAAACAATTTACAGTATTGTTTCAGAAGGCTGGAAATTAACACTTTGCAACTATGGAGCATCTTTTACATGAGGATCTCAAACCCAACACTGGCACTACCTCTTGAGGGGCTTGCTACTTTGATTTGCTTTTGATTAACATTTTTGAGAGAAACCAGGTCAATGCAGAGGGCAGGACTGTTTTCACCCAGTAACTTTCCTTCTGCTCCAAAGAGAGACAGGATGGATGTTATAATATCATCTTTAAGATGCCTCAATTATATAGTGCAGTGGTTTTCAACCTGGGGGACCCCTATGTCTAAGATTTCCAAAAGGGTCCTCACTTCCATTTGAAAATTTTTAGGGGTCTGCTAAGCAAAAAAGGTTGAAAACCATTGATGGATTGTATCACATGTAAACAACTAAAAGAAGTTGTTAAATAAGATTAGTAAGTGAGGGCCAGAGTCCACCCAACAACACAGAGCCATACATGTTATGTGCTGTCCGAGCTCTTGGTGGGGGGGGCAAACAGGCTCAGATTGCAAGAGAAATTAAAATGATTCCTAAGAGAGCCAGAGTATACCCGTAATTAACTTGTGCCTGGAGGGCAGACATCAGCACTACACCAGGTATCAGGACCTGCCTTTGCTTTGTGTTCCGAGGTAACAACAATTCAGGCAGCATCATTAAATCCTACTTGCGTCAGCAGACTCTTTCTATAAAGTTTACAAGACAAGGTGTGGCGTGAATGGGACTTTCAAAAGTGTGTCCTCCACTGTACCGAAGCCAAGACTTAGAGCGAGTCTACACTAGAAGCACTACAGCGGCCTGCAGCACGTCTAGTGAAGAGAGCTCTATGTAGCACATCTAGTGAAGAGAGCTCTCCCGTAGGCATAATGGATGCACCTCCAGAGGAAGCGGCAGCATCTCCTGCCGACATAGCATTATCCACGCTGGCTCTTCGGTCCTTACGTTGCTCAGGGGAAGGTTTATTCACATTCCTCAGTGATGTAAGTTATACTGAAGTCAATGGAAAGGTGGCCCTAGCCTTATGGTACAACACAAAACCAACCATACAATGACTTCACCAGCACTGTAAAATGTAGCAGGAAGAAAAACATCCCAAAAACAAAAATCAGAGTACCTTGCTAACCATCAAAACCTGAAGCAAGAATACTGTGGAACTACACCACACAGTAACGTACAATTTTGTGCCTCCCTTCATGGCCTTACGGTTGTATCTCTTCTTAACCATCCCTTGAAGTCAGAAATCTTTGGTTAAAGCAAGCAGGTGCCCAAGAAATGTGATCAACTGGCCACAGCTGCCAAATTATGTAGGGCTCAAATGTGATAACATGGAACAATAGACGCACCTGCACTCATTGCACCTGTCAATTGTATTTTCGTACAATACGGCCCTCTCTTAGTGGGGCCAATAACACAAGTTATAATGAACTACCTGCATTTACACGTGTGCATTGGGTAACAGAAGGCACAACTACTCATCTAGATTGATACATATGGGGGTCACCTGTTGCAATCAGGTTGAAAAGGTGACCTCAGATCTCTTGGATCTTCCCTTGACCAGATCCTGTAGCTGCCAATGATCTTCCGCCCATGTCCCTCATCTCCCCCATCACCACCATTAACACGGAGGCAAAAATGGGGGGAGGGGGGAAACAGCTCTCTAAAACACAAAGCCTTCAGGATACTTGGATTTGCCTGGCCTCCCTGAACTCAACAGGAGTACTCACATAGTTAGTTGAGCTCATACAGTCTGTTAGAGGATCAGGGCCTTTGACAGTATACTCTCCATGGCCAGGAATGGGGTTTGCTCTATATCTGTAAAGGCCCTTGGATATCTGATATCTGCAGCCCTCTATGCATCATTTCATACCAACAGTAGTAACAAGTATGTTCTAAGCCTACTATGCACACACATATATCACCCCACACATCAGGAGGCAACAGGATTCAAACTCAGGACCTGCTCCCTCAAGAGCACAGAACTTCTTGTTGGAGACCCAAAAGAGCAGCTCCACCAACAAAACCACTAATGCTCACCTGCAGCCTTTCATGTTACCCTGGGAGACAGATGTTCTCTCTCACTCCATGGTTTCATTTCAGAAATGTGTCCAGATGTAAGAGTGCCTTGTCACTGACCAAAAATTGGGAGTAACGGCCTGATATTCTGAATTGAAATCAACAGGAGCTGCAGATGCTCAGGACCTTTGGAAAGCCAGGCTATAAGATTTTAAAGTGAGGGTTTTGCTCCAATATTAGTCTCATCTTCCATCGGACGATTCTATTCTCCACCCTCATTGCTCCTGTCACCTGATGATGCTTTAGATTCCTTTAATGGAGACACTGATTCTGGCAGGAGATGCCGGCTGGTAAGATGCATCTTTTTAAGGAGAAGGTTTCTACTGCCTGTTTCTCCCATCTTCTCCAAGTGCCCCTGGTATTAGACATTAGCAGCACTTCTAAATCTGGGAGTCTTCCTCAGCAGCAGACATCTAATGCTGTGTAGCATTTCTCTTGTTTAACTTAAATAGCACTCCTAAACATCCCCAATGATAACAGCTTGTCAGACCGTCAGAGCAAGTTTATAAACTGCACAGCAGCACGTTCAGGATTATGCATCTAGGGCACAATCCTGCAGCCTGAAATAAAACCCAGACACAGAGGTCCGTTCATCATGAATACTCACATGTAGGATGCCACAGCGTTTCAGGAGGCAGTATGCCTCATGCATCAGGAATTACCACTTTCAGAGGCACAAAAGGGTGGCATTTGTAGGAACAGTAAGTTGAAGTTTATAGAAGGCAGTAGAATTCAACAGCCCCCCACAGATCTGCGTTAAAGGAGTGTTTTTGAGGAGTTAAAATGTTTTCCAGGTTGGCCTCACCTACTCCCTAGTGTTAGGACACAACATGCGCATCTGCTACCAGGAGACATGTTGAACAGGCGCAGGTAGAAGGAATAAAGAGACAGTAGGAGTTAGCAAGAGCAGAGATAACCCAAAATATGCATGGTAAACAAGTTTTCAAGGAATAGGAAATCCACTTCTTTAAATATATAAGTTTATGGGCAGTTTTCATGGAAAACTACATTCTTACAGGAATAATATTTAGAATCAATAGCCTGTTTTGACAGAACAATAGATCCCAGAGCCATCTGATTCACCACTGAAATGCCCAAACGCTCAGATTTAAAGTGTAATTAAATAAATAGGCCTGAAGATTTAAAAATTCTCTTCTGAAATTGTTCACTGAAGAGTCTCTTTTAATGCAGGTGTTTACTTACAGTACGGAAGGCTAAGGGACCAGCAGTGCTCCTCTTCCGCTAGCCTGGAAACAGGCAGTCAGGAACAGAAGGAAAAAAAAAAGAGAGAGGGGGAGAAGAACACTGCTTCATCAATAACTGAAGAGAAACTACTCCCCTCTTCTACAGGCCATTTCATCTGCAGGCTGCCAGTAAGGGATCTCTTGAGGATTTCAGGTGGGGAATAAGCAACAGAAGCAGATTAACTCCTAAGCAACAAGGATCCTATTTTCATGTAAATGTCCTAAGCGATTAAAAGAAAGTGAGAGGGGAGGAAGGAAGAGACAGAAAATAAGTCAGAGAAATGGTTTCTACACCAAAGGTTTTTCCAAACTATTTCTAGGAAAGGCCTGCTTCACCTTACTGAGTTTTTGTTTTTGAGGGAGGGAGGGAGGGGGAAGGGTTAAAAAGGAGATTATGATCAATAGCTTTTAGGGGCAGAAGGGACACTTACAATCATCTGGTTTGACCTCCTGCACAGCACAAGCTAGAGAACTTAATAATAATTTCACCCCGCCATTCCAGCATCAAGATAACTACCGGCTGAGGTCTGTCTGTGTATGCTCACACCTGCAATGAAAGATTGGGCTTTGCCTCCCGAAGCCCTGATGTTTATCTTGCCTTCAGTAATTTTTCAACAGCTTGAAGTGCATATTTGTTCCTTTGCAATTTCCATCTTTCAACTGCCAGAGAACCAAAAGGGAAAGAGAGTCAAGGTGCTACGGCTGGAAAGAGGAGCTTGGGGCCAAGAAAGATCAACACCCACTTGGTTGCCAGCACTCACTCTGGCTCACTGCGTCTAATTCTCTTTGAGCTACATTGAGCAGTCATAGTCAGTGCATCATGCTCTGAAGATGTTTTTCTGTGTACTCCAGGGATGCAGGGGAAAGTTTTAAACTTGCTGCTAAAAAAAAAAAAAAAAAAAAAAAAAAAGTTTAGGCAACACAGCCTGACCACCACCACTTTCGTCTCTTTTGACCTACTAAGAAAGTATGTACATGTCTACTATGAACAAATAGCAAATTTGCTTTAAGCTTTGCCTGCCTCACCTCTGACCCCAGTCCCCAGCTCCTTCCTTCCACCTCTGCCATTCCTTAAACAACTGAGGAAATGAAATACAAAACATTAAAATACAAAGGGTCAGTCTTAAACCAATAAAAACAAGGAAATTGCAAGTTAAGCCTTTCTGCCCTTGATTCACCTTGCTGCATTTAGCTGCTACTCTGCTCCAAGATCCTTCCATCCTCATAATACACAAGAGCAATAGGGCGAAGCACAGAGAATGGCAATGTCTAACCTGGATTATGTTTGTTTTTATCCATTAAAGTGTGTGTTTAGTGCAGGGCTGGGCGCACATTTTACTGATTGGAGATTTACAAATGCAGCCAATATATTTAATTATCCTCCTCCTCTTGTTGTGAAATTTCCCTAGTGATTTTAGGAAGTATTTCACTTCTAAAGGGCATCCATTCCCCCCCCCCACCACCACCACCCCCCAGTAGCTATTTAACTGCTTGCCATACTTCATGCTAGAATGCAGCTTTATTCATACAACTGTTCAATCGTTCTCTTGTATTCCTCTCTGCCCTTGAGACTGATGGAAACACTAAGCCCGTGGTTCTCAACCTGCAGCCCATGTGATCTCCTCAGGGCCATAAAGGTAATATTGGATGTGGCCCACAATGGTAAATAGATTGAGAACCACTGCAGCGGGTCAACAGAACCCTAGCGGAAGTGTCAATCTTCTGAGCGGCCTGAATGAGTAATAATAATATTTACTGTCACTAGCAACATACGGCTCCTCTTAACCATGTTCCCCCAGACCTTCCCCCACCCCCTCATTACTGATCCTAATTGGAGTGCAACACAGCTAAGGCCTGGTCCTGCTCATCTGAAAGCAACAGGAGCTTTCCCGTAGACTACAACTTAGGAAGGAAGGTGCCTCTGGATCAGGTTCTTAATGAAGAGCTAGGGAAGTAAATGCTCAGTGTCCACGTGAGGAGCCAGGACTCAATACTGTGAGGGCTGACCACTCTCCTGAATTAAGGCCAAAACTTTAAGCATGAGCAGTCCCATTAGAGTCCAGGGGAGTACTCATATGCCTAAAGCATGTGCTCTAACGCTTTGCTGGATTGGGCCCAGCATGCTCAGCACCTTGCAGGACTGAGCCTCCAAGAAAGGGAGAGGGAAATGGGAAACACCTGGCAGAAGCGCAGCTCATTCTATGGTATCTTTTGGTTTGGAGGAGCTTACGGGGAAACTTGCCTTCAGTTTTGTCCTGCCTGAGGTTCGTTCTCCCCACCCATGCAGGCTGTGCCTTAGAAGAGTCTCAAACTGGATGCACTAAGCTGTACATAGTTTTGATGTGAAATCAGCCATGGTTTGCTAGAAACTGAGGACCAAGTCACTGAAAGGCCTATGAAAGTTATAACAACCTGGGCAAGCTCAGAGTTTGAAATGAAGCAGGGATCTGGGAAACTTTCACAGGGGTGCAGATTTGTTTTTTCTTTATTATTTTCATGTTTCAACAACTTACATTGTAAATTCAAATCCTTCCCCCCTCCAAAAGGAATCCTTAGCCATATTTACATTTAAAAACAGCAGGAATATGATGCAGCACATTGTCTAGATGAGACATATTTCATAGCATCAGCATTTGAAATGCTCTCATGGAACAATGATGCATCTCTATCAAATGTTGTAAGAGACACTAACCCTAACCTGCCCACATTAAAAACAACAGGGCATTAATTCCACTAGCTTAGCAATTAAAGAAGAAAAGTTAATATACAGGACTTGGCTTTATAAATGTTCAAAGTCCAAATGTCACTGTCTGTCTTTCAAATTCAAAACACCCCACTTCCACCCCTCAGCACTGAAGCAGTAAGAAGCACTTTCCTTGAAGTGGAAATCCCTGCAGCAAAATTGCTAATAAGAAAGAAGGTTTAAGGGTTGTTTTGTTTTGTTGGGTCGCTTAAATCTCAATACAAACACATCTACTGGCTTCTTGTTTCCAACAAGGCTTCTATGGCAACAGTACAAGCAACTGATTAGAACAAGCAATGCTATTTGTTTGGTGGCTCAAATGTCTCTGTTACTTGCCCTGACTGTAAAACAAACAGACTTTCTTTGACTTAAACATTTCAAAAGGGAGAAATAAAGATGAACTTCACATTCCAACATTTTAAATAAAGAGAAATACTACATGGCGTAGATCTATGTTCAACTGCCAAGAAGAGCTGGAATGTAAATTGGAAAGCACGGAAGTGACATCAAAAACTGAAAACAAGAAAAATCCTACAAATATCACCTCTGGCTTTGGAGCATCAGAAGTGTTTTGTACATTTCAAACGAGAAGAGAAATATAGACTAGATATAGAAGTCTAGAAGTAGTTTTTGACCTTGTTTTGTTTGATTATATGAAATGTTGCCAATTAAAACCAATGGATTTGTCTTCTGGTTATGTGTGGGTGGACTACTATATAGGGACTTCACCACCAAGTTTTAGATTATGATGGAGTGATCGCAAATGATCCAAAAGTTCAGTTAAAATGTATTTTCTTTTCTTATAAAGTACATTTTAAATGATTTCTCTTTGCACCATCATAAAGAATGGTGGGCTGAGAAACTAGAATATGAAGGAAGTAGAAAAAAGAAAGGATCATCTTTCAATGTTATGCCTCAAGAGTAGGGAAGAAAATCTGGTCAGTTATTACTGAGTAACACCTTTGGGTTTAGGGATTGCACTCTCCTCCTTCTGAAAGAATCTCGTGGGGCCTTTTGTGTGCGTTTCTTTTCCATATATACTTGCTCTCTTCTAGGACTACCTATTTCCAAATACTTTTTAAGTTGCACTTGAAATCTTTCCTTTTGTAACTGTATCTTGTCTTCATAAGCACATCTCCCACCTGAGTTATTTGAAACAAGTTTTGCACCATGAACTGCAGAAGACATCCTTCATAATTGCTACTAGTCACCCAAGAGCTGAGGTGTGGATTTTTTAAGCAGGATATGTGAAGAAGGAGAGAGAGGGATGGGGGGAAAGGGGGAGAGAGAGAGAGCGTGCATGCTCAGGTTTTAACTTGCTGTGCAAGTTATCTTCAGCTTTCCATACAAGCTCATGGTAAGGCAGGTTATATTATTCTCTTCTCTTTTGTCCAACAGTTGCTATTAATGGATGTGGCAGGGCAGCATGTGACATGGAAAAATGCAGATACATTTTTGGCTTGGGTGCCTATGTTACAGACTGAGAGTCATGAGCCAATGGGCCCACATAAAAGCACTAGAAAGAATGCAAATTCATTCTTCTTTTGATTTGATTGATTCTTTACTGCATAGTCCTGATGTGCCTCCACACAATGTTACTGACAGAGGAGGGAGGACGCATACCAAAACAGAAGCCTTTCTGAAATGGTTAGACAAAATACACTTGTTCAGCTAATAACGGGGGTGTCCGGACTTTGTCCATCCAAGAAACACATAGGCAAGCAGCATGAGAGCTATACCTAGTATGCATGTAATGGAGCAGACCACAGCGGCAAATAATTAATCTCCACTCAGATCTAGAGGCAGTGTTGCATGCTGGGTCCTCCAGATTCTGCAGGCCACACTTGTTAGGAAGACATGGGGTTGGCCATTTGCCATGCAGCAGAATTCTACAGGGTACACTCCGGATAACCTCAGTTGGGGTTCCCACTTCCACAGTGCCAAGTTTTCCCAGTGATGTGGTCTTGTGGGGATACAGTGGACGTTTGAGGACGTTTGTTGTGTGTAAATGCAGTTTACACTGAGATGATTCCTTGACCTCAGGTGTCCCAAGGAAATTATCCTGACAAAAACATAACCTGAGCTATGGAGCAAACGTCTGAAAATATTCCTCAGTTTTAACTCATTATGACTGATAAAGGACCTCCACACCTTTTGTAAACTAAACCAATCCAAAGACATCCCTTGTCACACTGCTTAGAGTCATTCTGGTACACAAAATAGGAGGGAGCATGAGAGCAATCTAGACTGTGGTCTAAATAAGAATGTCTCGGGACTCATCTTTATCACAAGCTGAGGGACATGCTCAATGAGAAGCTGTTCCCACACTACATCATGTCGTCTGCCTACAAAGACAGCCTGCAGGCAAAGGCCCAGTGCCAAGCAAGCTGAGAGAGAGAAGTAATGAAAGGAGCAAGCATTATACCCTTATAATCAGAGCAGTAGCCGGCAGACAGCTCTCAGCTTCTAGCTCAGGAGACGCTCAGAAGGGAGTACATGTAGCATGAGCGAGAAAAAACTGAGGTCTATAGGGCCAGAATAACCTAATGTTTAGGGTACCTGCAAAGAACACTCTCTGGACTGAGTCCAACTGCTGCGTTAATTTCTAACCCACCTTGAAAGAGACCCTCTATGCCTTTTCCACCTGAAGTAACAAAGCTGAGAAAGTGACTGCTTTGTTTTAATGTTTCTCAAAGGTCCCAGCAATAGGTAACTCTCTCACCCACCTCCTCTTCTGTAACAACTAGCAGAATGCTTTGATCACTTTGTTGGCTAAGGGAAGAGAAATCGTTCTGCTTCACCATGGGGATGATTAACTGCTGCAGCAGGCCTGTGCTTTTGTTCTCAGGTACACCATGGTCCTGTAGAAGTTCTACTGCTAAAAGGTAACTGGGGAGGGGAGGGAGGGAGACACACACCCTCTTAAAGAGAAAATTCTTGGGTAATTTTAATCAGAATTTCCTGGCACTTTCCAAACCCAGGTGTGTAGGAATAATTTTGAGGGAAGTGGGTGGAAAACATGAACCATTTACTATGAGAGGGGCCTCGAAGGACATGGAGGTGGGTCTTCTCATACATGTGTGCTGCTGCATACTGCATTTCATTGGATGGAACAAAAATCTAGGTCATTCACATTACATTTACTTTATAAAGTACGGCAGAAACACACACACACACACACACACACACACACACACACACACACACACACACACACACACACACACACACACACACACACACACACACACACACACACACACACACACACACACACACACACACACACACACACTTCTGTAGAGTAAATAAATTCATCAGAGAAACCAAGTCATGTTCCAGGAAGTGCCTGACTATTCTGGGAAGCCCTAGAGCGCACTACCAGGAAGCCTAGGAAAAGAGATGCCACAGCAGCAAACCAAGATCCTGGCAGCTAACAGGTGTAGCAGGAAAGAGCTTTAACTCAACTGGCCCTGCAGTTTGAACTTTGGGGCAGTATGAACAAAAGGCCAAGTTTCACATTAGGGGTAACATTTTCAAAAGCGCTTATGTGATTTAGGAGCCTAAATCCTACTGCCTTTCAGTGAGACTAACTCTAGACCTTCAGTGGTTGAACTCTTTTCCCCTATCCCCACCATCCATAATTGCAATCGGGCGGGTGGGCGGAGCTATGGTTGATGTTGGATTTTAAGGATGGCAGATTGATGGGTTGGAGAATTTAAACCATTTTCTTTTTGTTTGGTTGGATTTTTTTTTTTTTTTTTATGAAAGGCAAGACAAATCGCATCACATGTAGTCCCAGGGCAGGCTTTACAAGTATATTCCATCTCCTCACCATTGTCATTTACTATTTGTTGTACAGGAGCACCCAGTGGTGCCTTGCTGTTCCCATGTTTTAAGGACACATGCTAAGTCAGACTGCATACAGACAGGATACAAATTCCTGGCTGGATGGATATTATCATCTATTTGTATTCCACTATCACCTAAAAGCCCTTTGGGGACCCAATGGTGCTACAGCACCCTACGAATGTGGAATTAAAATAATCCCTTCCCAGCTTTCCCATAGATTAATGTTTAGTTCGTGCTATTTGTTGTTTCTCAACATGTGACAAGTTCATTTTCCAGAGTGGTAAACAACTGTGTATTCTTCCTAAGCTTGCAGGTTTCCATCCAGTAGGATAACAAGCACCATAATTCTGCATTATCTGTATTACTGACCTGGTTTTACAAAAATAAGTACATCTCTATTAGACCTCAGTCTGGCAAGTCCTCACTGATGCAAATAGCAGTACTGACTATAATGGGACTACTCCAGTGAGCCAGAGTTATAGGGGACCTTTATCTTTTGTATTATTGTAAACCACTGCCAAATTAAATTCCTCTCCAACAAAGCCCCCATATAATCCCTGCCAAAAGCCCTCCCTGGCTCATATGTTGAACATTCATCTCCAGACAGCTTCAACATGTTTAAACTTTCAGCATCATCACCAACGACCTTTTTTTTTTAATTTATGGGGAAGCTCTGTTTAGTTGCAATATGCACCTTAACTACTGCTGCTACTTAAATTTTTTTTTTTTGCACTCTTGTTCTGTAGCTATGGAAAACTATTCCCCTCGCTACTAAAATCACAGTGCCATCAACACTGAAAACTCTTATTGGCCTAAATATAGGGGGAAAATAGATTACATTATCACCTCTTAACACTAACTCTAGCCTGAATGCATTTCTTCCAAGCCCTTGGCTGTAGGCAGATGGGCCTTATGCAATAAGACTAACTTCTTGCCTGGGCAAGTGCGTTCACTGTATGTTTTTATTCAAGAACACATAAGCCATACCTCCTGCAAGCCCCATAATTGTCACAGTAGCTCAAAACATTAATCATAATGGCTAAAAGCTTCTATGCAAGAACACCCATTCTGTACTGCTATCCTTAGGAGGGGCTAATGTGTAAACCTGCTGAAGCACAGGTAATGATAAAGAACATGCGTCTGTATGCTCAAGTGATCCCTGATAGTGACAGATTCATTTCCATGCCTGTGAAAAAACAAGAGGACTCTTCACCTGGCAACAAGCCCCACTTAAAGTGCAAGACACAGATGCAAGACTACAGTGTCACTCCGCACGTCTCAAAACTGCTCAAGTAGTTCAAGTATTGTATTGCATATGAGAGAGAAGCAGACAGACACCGGCAGCCTCCCAATATAAGTTCCAGCTTTGGGATGCAGCTGTTCCTATTAACCCATTTAGAGTGAGGGGGAGGGAATGTGAGCAAGATGAAATAATGGTTGCTTATGTAAAACAAGGCAGCACTTCTGTAGAGGAACTCTGGAACCACCAGCCTGCAAAGGGTTTAATTCAGTTTTATTACTATGTCAATGGTATGAAGGGCCAAATTCATCCCTGAAGTAAATTCAATGGGATTATACCATAGATGAATTTGGCCCAAACAGATTCAATTAGCAGCTATTGTTCTTGAATTCCAAAGTTAAAGCAGCAAGTGCTCAGAGTTTATTCAATGGTGCAGCATAGGAGCCGGCCCTGGAAAAGTGTACAAAGTCTTAAAGTCTTCACATAACAGAGAGTGAGTCAATGCCAAAGAACATGTCAGAGTGGGTCCTACAATGATGATATACCAATGTTTCCCCTTTACCTTTGTGCACTTAATTATAAGGTCATCATATCTAGCGCCCCCTCTCAACTTGCCCAGGACACAGACCTAAGAAAAGGATTCTAATTCATAGATACTTTTCAAGTATGTATTAGTAGAGTTAACGTTACACTAATTCTCTCCTTCCTTTTAAACACTATTATGTGTTTTGCTTTTGTTTAAACTGGCTTTTAACTAATTGGTTTGTTAATCAGAACAAGGACAGTCTGTGTGTAAAGAATGGGACAGTGATTTTACTGCGTTACTCATTGAAATGACTCAAGTAATTTGTTTTAGTATAAAAATACTTGAATGTCATCACTGAACTAGAGACAAGGTAGGGGAGGTAATGTCTTTTATTGAATCAAACTCTGGGTGGAAGGGACAAGCTTTTGAGCTTTACAGCTCTTCCTCAGGTCTCTGAGCTAGTGATTAAACAAAAATTGTTACCACCTCACAAAATGTATCTCAGGTTCCTGCAAACTAGCATGTAAATGAACAGCAGCAAACATTTTTCTTTATCACTCCACATTTGTTTTTTGGAATGCTGTTTTACACATCCGTAGCCAAGGCTACCATGCTGTGTCAACGGCTTTTAGAAAGATTAACGTCTTAAACAGGCATAAATGACAAAGGTTCAGCTACAGACAGTGACGGTGAACTGAAACAGGCAACACCATGAAAGGGGAGAAGCGGCACAGAGAGATATCATGTAACCTCCCTTCCTGAAGCTGATATAGCGCTCTGTAAGATCCCACTCAGAGCAGGAAAGCACTGAATTTAATGGGCTACCCACATTATGTTTTGTTTGTGGAGTGTTTTTCTTCACATACCAAAGGGAAAAAAAGGAATAAAGAAAAGACAACTGGCATTCCACTGTAAAGAAAACTGGCAAAAGAGAATACCTGCAAGCGAGCGCCAAGAGTAAGCACAGAAAGTATCTAAAAAGAGAATTCTGGCTGATGAGGGAGGAGTCCATGAAACCTAGCTCCCCTCAAGAACTCTGAAAAGGATATAAACTCAGTGGGCCCATTGTGGGCACTCAGCTCAGAATTTGATCCATCAGTTCTCCAGCAATTGTCATTTGGGTCAGAAACTCAATCCCAGATCTGCTTGTAAAAGTGTTAATTTTATGAATGGACCCCAAAACATCTTGGGGACACTGAGATGGAATTAACATGAAACACTGTATAATCACAGCATAAGGGCATTTAACAATAGCTGAACTAGTGCTAAATAATTACCAACTCTGTCCCCCTCTTCCTCTCATGGGGGAAAAGAAATCGAAACTACCACCACTGCCAGGCAAACATTGTTAGAGATCCAACCCAACTGATACTTGAACATCTGACCCACTTTTTTTTTTTCCTTTCCCCCCCCAACAACTGAAATTCATGAAAGTGTTCTAGGATTATCAACATTTTTTTTCTTAGTGAATGGAACAAGCATCTATTCTAGCCTAAGATGATGCGCAGCTCTGAATGTACCTTACAGCATAAATATCCAGGAATGAAACATACTAGAATAAATAGCTGGCACTACATCACAACTCATAAGTATCCCACCTCTCACTGACTGCTAGCAGGGCAGAAAGAATTACTATGCAGCTGGATTCTTTTTGTCACTCTCTGATACAGGCAAACTGGACTAGGGTACATAGGAACCTGAGGGAGACTATTCATGGCACGTCCATGAAAAATATGCAGACACTGGTAACTTCATAAGAAAAAAACCTTGTGCTCTGTAACCCAGCTCTGTTCCATTTCACTTAGTTCAAAAAGAGTGAGACAATAGCGGATCTGATCAAATTCCTCACTTTATTCAGGCCAGAATTAAGGACTCAGCAGGGGAAAGAGAGACCAAATTATATCCTTGTATCAGTGCCTAACAAACCAGAGACAGTGTCATTGTAACTAGACATCGGTTTCAGGAGGTTTCAATTTGGCTATAACAGGGCTTTTCAACTAGCCAGCTTTAACCTGAGTAAAAGATTTGAGATCACCAGTTCTCTAGTGAGAATGCCCAGTGCTATTTAAAGTGTAGGTGCGAATATAATACAGCCTTTTAAAATCCTTCTCACCAGCTTGCCCAGAGTGACCAGAAAGTTCTCCCAGGTGAGTGCAACCACTGTGATCAACTTCTGCACAGCATTGGTGTTTGATTTAAATTGTCTAGCACTGATGATTGAGGGGGAAAACCAAAAAACTCAACCTTATAACAAAATGAGTGCAGACAAAGCTGCACCACCAGCCAGGCCCTGAAAAGCAGCTGCTGCGGTTACACTCTTGGGCCTGTGAAGGGAGCACCACACAATCTGCTTCAAGCAATGGACCAGCTCCCGCTGACCCCTCCCCTCCCTGAATCCCTTTACCTATGCAAAGCACACTCTCATTTTACCCCCTTTACAAGGTTATGCCCAGAACACTCCTGCCTTGAAACATCCGCCCACAGCCAGCCCCCATCCACAACCGCCTCCTCCTCCTCTACAGCTCCAGTGATCCCCTTCCCCAGGGCTAGGAAGCAGAACAAAACAGCTCCCATCCCAGTCCAGAGAGGGGTAAAAATTTCCAGCCACTTCCTCTCTAAATGAGGAAATAGGTAGAGCAGAACTCCCAGCCTTTCTGCAGGTCCTGAGGAAATGACACTGCAAGTGGAGTGGGGGGGAGGGAAGGAGAGACTTGAGGCCCAACTGAGATACAGAGACCACTGCAACCCTATATGGGTGGGAGCAGGGCTGAGGTGGTGATTGATGCTGTGGGGAGGCCCAACAAGGTCAGAGGGATTGAGGAGGCCGCTTCGTGCCTTAAAGAGCTGCTGTTGAGGAGAGCAAGCATTGGTGGGGTAGGGAAGAGAACTACTGAATTTGCAAGGGAAAAGAAAATAGGATTGATTCATTTGGAATGGAAAGAGGGAAGGAAAAATAACTGGTAACTTTTATAGAAGAAGAAGAATGGTGAACCAATGGAGTGGTGACTGTGTAAGTGGGAAGAGGATTGGGTAAATTGGAGAGTGCATGACAAAGCTAAGGGGAGAAAAGAGTGTATGTGAGAGAGAAAAGGTATATGTTCAAGTCACAAACTTTACACTTCTATGTCACTTTTCATTTAAGTTGCTCAATAAAACAAATTAGGGGTACCTATATTTTGGTATAATCTGATTTAAATGATTACATATTTCCCCTTCCCTAATCCCAGAAGAGCCCCAGCTTCATTCAGTAGCCAGGCTACATCGTGTTCAGTGAATTACACTGCTGTTCAATATTTAGTTGTACACTAATTGTTTGATGTGTGGCCCTAGGTCTTACACAATACACACAAACCAACCTCAACAGTGAATGAAACTGTCTCCATGAGCCGTGCCTTATTCACCTTCCAAACTGTATGCTAAAAGAGGCAGAGATCCTATACAAAAAGTAGTATATGGTTATGTAATTAAAGAATGCATAATTGTTTATACACATACTGGTAACAGTAAGTTTGCATGTTACTTTATTTTTGGCAATTCCAAACTTGGAAGGTTACACTTTGCAATCTTAATATCCTTTTAAAAGTAGGTTTTATAAAGGAATGTTCAGGTATTTTAAAAATAAATACAAAAAGAAATTCCATATCATGAACAACTCTTTGCTAGGCACTAGCAGAATGCTTCCTACCTGCTTAACTTCCCACTTCCAAATTCACCTGTACATATCATATGAAATAAAGAAAACATCTTTCAAGCTTGCTTATATGTGTAACATATGGGTATGTCCGTACAGTGTCAATGGAACACCAAGACATCATTAATTCATCCAATGTTGTAGAAACAACATGCATATACAGAATATTTTTTTTAAAATCCTTATAAATCAAACAGATTTTCATAGGAACAATGTGGTATATATCAGCAGTCAGGGGACTATCTCTCTGTTAGATTTCAAGTTTCTACCATCACTTGCTGAGACTCAAGAACTTTTTTTTTCTTAAAGGACCAACTTCTTTTTTCCCTACTCATAATTCTCAAAAACAGTCCAACTGTTAATTCTTCAAACTTTCCAAAACACAGTCACCTCTAGCTATGAATGACCATGCTGAATTCAGCCCAAAAGTTTTAAGTGCCTAAATTCATTCTTGATGTACTTTAAGCAACTATAAATGACTTCTTAGAATGAAATTCCTTGGGCAACTTTAACTATAGGCATCGCTCTATGATCTACATAAAATATCTTTTTTCAGTTGGTCAGCTGAGGCATAGAGTAGTTAAGTGACTTGGCCAAGGTGAACTCATTTAACGCAATACCATCTTGTCTCCTTCATTTCCACTTATCACTTTAACAGTCTCATCAGCACACTCCCTATCCCAGTCTCACAAGTTTTCTTGAACAATCTCACATTGGTAAATAATGAACATAATTTATGTGCAAATGTGATGTGCATGCAAGCAGTCAGTATTTTTTAAGAATAGTATCCTGTGTGGCAATACTCACTTACCCAGAAATCAGAAGGAAAATTATATACATGCCAGAAAACATTTGTTTTTGCTACATGGCAGAGAGATTTCTTGATAGTGTGAGGGTATCAAAGTTAGCTAAAGAAGAGACCTATTATTAATTCATCTAATCCAGCTCCCTTTGCCAATACAGAGCTCCCTAGAGTGTTTTCTAGGGCTTTATGCAATCTAGTTTTAAGGTTTCAACATGAAGCACTTTGTTTCAAGAGCAGATACGATGCCAAAGATGACTCAGGGATGGAGCCTGTAAAATGCTGAGCTCCCTCAATCTGAACTGATTTAAGGGTCCTCTAGCAATCCACTTGCTGATCCTCTCACTTTTAACTGTAACCTGTGCCCACCATAATACATACACATGCACATTTACAACACACACTTGTGGCACGTATCCTACTTTAAATTGAATAAGAAGGAGAGAAAAGCATGCAACCAAATTCAGAGCTTTTATAAGAAATGGAGGTGCAACACATGCAGGTCTACTGTAGACCCTAGACAGGGAACCCCTCTTGTTTTATGGGAGGGGTATTTTATGTTATCATTGTTTTATATCAGTATTAAATATACTATTTATCCACTTGTGTATGTAATTTATAGAGTTATACTTTATGACTAGAGCTTTATAAAAAGGGGATGAATGCAAAATTAGCTTAAAGGGCTTTGATGTGGATTTACGACAAAAGCAACAGTCGCACATGACTGCTGCAGGGGCAGCCGAAGTAAAACCCTACCTACCTAGCTTAGTATAGTATTAATACATCTAATGGAACATACTGTACCTAGAGCTCCATGTATACACAGAAAGACATACAGAATTCTATAAATACTTTGTTTTGCAATAAGATGTTGCCCCTTGTTTCTCAGGGGCCAGAGGGACTGTGCAGGTCGCAGGCCTGCAGATGAAGTACACAGAACTTAGCATGCAGAACTTCTGGATTCACTGAATAAGTCATGTGTGAACTGGGCTCAGCATTCAGATTCTCTCACACTAAACATGTTGGCAATGGGGAGTAGCAAGATTTCAGAAAAACACAGTGAGCATGAATTGCAAAGGGAGAGGGGAAATCTAGTCATCGCTTATAAAACGTATGGTTCTTTTTAATGTAAATACACTAATAGCAACTTCAGATGCAAAGTAATTTTGTTTTGTTCAGGGAAAGAGTGAGATGACTGAACAGCTATTAGAGTGAGCAGTGTGAGATGCTGTAATAAAAGAGGGAGGTGTTTGGGGGAAGGGAAAATGGGCTGGAACCTGAATCCTCTCCTTATTTGTGAAGGTCATCCCACCAGTCAAGGCTTTCCTGATTAACAGGGTTCTATTTGAATAAAGCAAACATTCAGTTACAGCGCCTATGGCTCTGTGTTCTATTTATACCCTCAGACTTGAACAGGTGAAGGGTTTAGTAACTGCAGAAGGCACTAAGTTTTTTTGTTTCAAAAGTTGTGTGGCAGAAATCAAAACTATGTGGGATCTGCAGGAGAGGACAAAGGGAAGAAAAAGCTCAGTTTCTCTTTGTTTTTAGAGAGGGAGAAGAAGCTCAAGTTAAGATGGCTACATGTGGTATTTATTAAGCAGTTATAAAAACAGATTTCATTAAAAACTGAGCTATTCCACTATAGGCAACTGTTCAGTGAAGCTTTACTCAGCGTGTGATACACATATGCACATTAACACAGCTGAACAGTCAAAAAGCTGATTTCCCTTTTGCAACATCTCCAAAGACAGGTGCAAGCCAACCATTTGCCATAACCGTACATGAACACACTTAAACTGACCAAGGTTTGATTTATTTAAAAAAATAATGTTATGTTCTTAACCACATAAAAAGAAAAGAAAAAAAAGGAACCCATGTTCACATTGTGAGACGTGGACATGAGATTCGGGAGGGAAATAAAGAAAACATCACACTTTCAAATGAGTAACAGTTTCAGTCCCACAGCTGTACATTCCCCATATCATTCTCTTCTGAACACACGTGGGTATGAAATCTAGACAGGGAAGCTACACTCTAAAGCAGTTTTCCTTGTGGTCCTCCAACTGTCTGTAATCATCTGTATCCACCTGTTGTCTCTCGTCTTATACTCATGGTCAGTTCTCTGGGGGTAAGGACTGTCTTTGTTTTGTGTTTGTACAGTGTCTAGCCCAATGGAGTCCTGAACCACAACTGGGGCTTCTACAAGCTACCACACTCCACATAATAGCAACAACAATTGCGCTAGACTGTGTAAGCACAATGACAAATAGCTCAAATTTTGGACACTGAAAATGAAGTATTATGGGCCTGCCATTTTTAGTACCTTTATCAACATTTGTGCTGCGGCCTGCCCTCCCCACACATAGACAGTACGAACAGCACCTGCTTTGGGTTTTTTATGGGCAGTACAATGCACCAGTTATTGAGAAAGAGAGAAAAAGAGTAAAAACAGCAGGCTCTGTGAGTGATCAGCTGCAAAACTAAGAGTTTACTAATGAGCTGAAGATGTATAAACTTTGATATTGAAGAAAGATGATCTTCTCCTCTGATGCCAAGTGGGTCAGACACAGCATCTCAACAATCTTCAAAGCCAAAGCAGATGAGGAAATGAGTAAGTACGACATGAGTAACTAAAAGGAAACCAGTTTCTATCCACTTCAGCTTATTATGACCCATCACAAGTGGGCAAGGGTCATATCTGGCTGTGGCATGAACACAACAGCTTGCATCTAGAGCAGGTATTTGGAGAATTGCACAGCAACTACTTGGGATTGCTGCTAGCACAGAAAAAAAAGGGGGGGGGGGAAGGGGAGAGAATACCAGCATCCATTGATTATGTATGCACTGTTTCTTTAAATCAGTAGAAGGAAAACAGAGAGGGGGTCTGAGCAGATGCTATGCAGAAGATGTATAGTCAAGCTGAGAGAGCCGTGTAGCTTTAGGAATATTGATTTCTTATTCAATAAAATTCATGTTCAGTGTTAGAGTAAAGCAATGCTTGTTGGATTCTTTACAGTCATCATATGAGCAATATTACATTTCTATAGATATTTTAATCCATTCAAACGATATCTGGAACATTTATACACATTTACAGCATGTATTTGCAACAAAAGTACTCTCCTCTACCACATCAAACAATAAACAAAACCAGCCACAACAACTACAAAAGAACACAGCAGTCTATCTATGCCACAACAGTCTCCTTCCCCGATTGCAAGAGAATCTTCCTCCAGGAATTTACAATTCACTTACTTGTCCTTTCTCAGGCTTCACATCACTTGCCATGCTTTGGGCTAAGACCATCTCCATATTCAGGGATGCATCTCTGTCACAGGGTAACCTCACTGCTCAAGTGGTCAAACCTAAAACCAACTAAGCTTTCCCAGGGTTATGCTTATGGGACTGGGAATCCCTCCATATGCCTCAGCAAAATAAAGAGATCACTGGCTACAATAACACAACATGTTAACCATAAAACAATAGAACCTTTGGCCAACATGCATCCTGCCCTGCATTAAGGGCAAACATATAATTTTCTACTACGTCTTTTCCAAGACACAGGCAGCCCCTGTTGAATCCGTGGTAAGGACTCCCTTCAATTTCAGTTTTTCTTTAAGTACCAGTACAGCTTTCATAAAACCTTCGGAATTTGGAGGCAAGAGTGGTAGAGAGAGAGAGTCTAGAAATGTATTATGCTGGCCACCCCAAAGGAAGATTTCAGGTGAATGCCTTGAAAACAGTGGCAAAAGCATATTAAAGTAGTTAATTGCGTGATTTAGCTGAGAAGGTGCATAGTGAGCCAAAGACAAAGCACAGGAACGAGCTATTGGTCTTCTAAAGAAAATATGTCTGAAGAGGAATGGGGGGGAATTCTTCCACTGCCTCCTTTGGGAAGCAGCTGCTGAGCCAGAGCAGACATTGGTGGCTCCTTGAATGCTTTTAACTAGAACTGCCATTGGAAGAGCTAGAGCTGCAAGAGTTAGAAGGGAACTCAACAGGAAGGGGGACACTCCCCACACATACTCTTAAATGTATGTATTCATTTATATAGTGCCTATCACCATAGCAGTGAGGCCCATTAACAAGAGCATCACCCCCATTTCTAAAGGTTTTAATACACCAAAAGATAACCCCCAAATCACCCAAACCAATGTGTGTAAGCCAGATATTAAACAAATTTGAGAAGAGTTTACAATGAGCATTTAAGCTCACCAGACTTGGGCCATTCCAAAGGGAATGGAGATGAAGTCTCAACTGAACATCCTGGCACCAACCTCAGAGACTACATCAACAACGGTAAAAGCAGGACCCCTAATGCACAACCAGCCGCAATGTTGCAGCTCCGCTGATGGTGAACCATGTATGGATCCTATTCTGCCAGTGTACACAAGGCCCACAAGCATTACCCTAAGAGTTCCATATATTTGACAGGGTACAGTATAGCATGAAAGACAACTGTCTACTTCTCAAGAGAAACATGTGATCTGAACAAACCTAAATAGGAGTCTTCAGACACCTGAAAAACAACTTCCAGAGTCGAAGGAAGCTCAAAATATGTGGTCAACCAGGTCTATGAGTTTGGGAGAGAGGAGACATGCTCTAAAGGGACCCAGAAACCCATGGAGAGCCTGCTGCAGACTCTTAAAGTGCAATGCAACAAGACAAGAACTTCCATCCCCATCCTTCAGTCTGCACCTTAAATCTGGGAGTTAGTCCAGGGGGTCTGTATTAAGCAGACGGAGAAATTTTAGTTTAGGAGAAAACATACAACAGAATATAAAGTCCACAGAAGGAAAATCCTCTTCCATTCCATAGGCTTGTCTGTTTGATATGGGAGAATACAGTGAAGGAGAGTTTAACATAGGTAATCTGATGAGTAGAAACATGCTTGGATAGTCTTGGGCTAAACCATACCCTGGGAGCAGGAGGTCAGCACTCCTACCATAGCAAATTTAAAACAAGGACCTTCTATAATGGTGTACTGTCAGCTTCAGCAAAGCACCAAGACAAATGTCAATTAAAACAAAATAGTAATGACCCTTCATAAAGGGTAGGATTTTATCAGGGTTCCATTGTACAAAACAGAGACCATCTACATCTAATAGCCCATTAAACCTGTTGCAAATAATCATTAAATCAAAGGAGGAAAAAACAATGTCAGCCTTGTGTGTGTTTCATTGTTGAATAATGACAGTGTTTACCTTTCTAGTGTAAAGCATTACCGCTCTGGATCCAACTTAAAAGCAGAGCAGATGACAGATTTAATTATGTCTTTCCCTCTTACCAGTCTCTGGGTTATTTATTAACTAGGTCTGCATATATTCATAGTTTTGACTTGCTGTCTAATATACATAGCTAAGAGGCTCTGCTCCCCCATTAGATTTACAATGGCTGTCTGGGCACCTTATGCTATGTTCCTTTATTAATTTGTATGTTTTTTCTCCCCTCTGGACCCACTAAAATGTCAATACAACCTGAAGGCTTTGATTTAGTCAGAGTTCATAAATTAAGCAGAACCAGGACAGGTCAATAACTTAAATGGGTTGCAATGGCTCCGTAGGTGTCACTCTTCTCTCTAGAGAAGTACACAGTAGCATTTCGTTGTCTGACATCCCCCTATGGAACTATCACAGATTGTAACACAGCACTAACACACACTGTATAAAACAGGAATCTTCCCTCTTAGGAAGGGAAGAAATAGTCAGAACTGGTTACATCCTCTCCTACTCTGCCTAGGGGTACAGCTTGGGCTTGGAGTTTGTCAGCCATAAGGGCTGAGGTTGGAACTTGGTTCCTTCTATATCCTGCTATTTAGGGCTGTCCTTGAGTGGATGGAGAGGCTGGGCTTGCTCCTGGGGAAGGAAGATTACAACAAGGAAGCAGACTGGCTTTTGCACAAGCCAGCCTCTGGAAGGGGGAGGGATGTCTTTTCTCCCAGATATCCTGGAAAATAGAGTTGAGGATATTTCCAAAGCAGCCTCAGACCACTAATGTACTAGGGGGTCAATGTTTTAATGACTTTCCCTGCACCTGGCCCCTCCCACCTCCACAATGAACTCAGAGGACTCAACAAGCTAGAACAGAGGACCCAGAATACCACCACATAGCCTAATTGAGTCCTGAGCCCTGTCATTCAGGCCACTGATAGCCAGGAGGTATCTGGAGAGCCTCCTGTGGACCAGTTTTGGAAGCTTAATTTATAGGCTCTGTCAAGACAGCTGCTTTAGATGAATAAGATACAGAGGATGCCATTGTACCCAACCAATAGTTCTTAAGAAATCCTCCTTCAGTCTGTCAGGTCCTTCAGGGAGAAATCATTATAGAGGGAGGCTGCTACCAAGTCCACTTTGGGATGAGAGAACTACAACTCTTTGAGGCAGTCTTTTAGCCTGGATGCAGGTTTCTGGATAAGGTGAGAACCACATTGTGCACGGAACAATTTGACTCAAAGCCTTGGAAAGAGAGAGGCGGACAGGGAGAATGAGCTAAGAGGGACCTCTTTGCAGAAAAACAGAAAACCTCATGACTCTGCCTAGAGCCTGGTCAGGTTTGATTTTGAAGGCCAAATATGTGAGGAGTCACTTAGGGCCACTCCACAGGGGTTATTCTCATAGGATTCTCTGCAGAAGGAAATAGAGCTGGGAGAGGAGCATACTGGCACACAGTAGTGTTTGTTCTACACTTGAATCCACCTTACTTTCCACAAGTCCATGGCCTCAAGAGACAGAGGGACCTCAGAGGAAAATGGTCTGCAAACCCATGGGGAACCCAAAGAAGTCCTTAGAGAGGACCAAAGATGGTAGCAGTAGAAGCAAAGAGGGAGAGGAAAAACCTTTCAGCCACTTTAAAGGAAAATAGAAAAGCTGTGTGTCTATCTAGGTACTTATATAGCACTCAGCACTGCAGGATCTGAGCACCTAAAGACATGAATATGCAGAACTTATGGCAATTTTTTTCAGAACTTATGGCAATTTTTTTCCAATCTCTGCAAGAGCTTTTCTAGGATTTGAAACCAGCCCCTCTTGCATCTTAAGTGAGACACATACCCCTAGGGCAACAAGGCACTTGCGTGTTTGGCAGCTTATCCCTCTCTTCAACACAAAGACCAGAAAAGCACAGTGTGTTGCAGGTCACTCTTGAGGCTTATTGGCAGAGCTGTGTACTGGAAGCCCTGCTGCCTATACAGTGGGCATTGCAACAGTGGACCCCCATGTTTGGCTCATGATAATAAGCCTTTGTCATTTAATAGCAGGAAAACAGAATTTGCCCAGAAAATTAGAAAAACTAGACAGTTGTAACCCTTAATTCTGATTGAAATCAACCAGGAGCACCCATAAAAAACAAGATCAGGGACAGTATCTTCACTGTTCAACTAGGATATGATGTGAAATACAGCAGTTTGTATTGTCAGAGGGTACACTGGAATTTTATTTTTTTCTGTTTGAATGAACCCAAAGATTCAAAGCTAAACTACTGAGCTTTGCTAGGTTTTGGATAAAAGCCATTCAAACTTGTCAAGTTTCAAATGATTTGTCCTCAAAACCAAACATTCCTTCCTGGGGAAGAAAAGGGGATCACCTGAAAAAGTAGTCCAAAATGTGCAAATCTCAGCAAATTAGGGCTGAGTTTTCACAATGAAAAATCAGGTCCCCATCCCATCTCATTATCCCCCTCCTACACACCCAAGTCTGACATATCTCTGATCAATAACTTCTTTGTAAATCGCTATCATTGCTAGCTGAAACATATAAACTCACTATACCACAATTGGATCCTTTTTAGTTGATTACATAAAGAACATTTTCCAGAAAGGTGAGAAATTAAGTGATCACTCCCCAAAATCGTACTTTGGGTATTATCCGACTTATGTTTAATACATATCCCTATATTTATTTAGCCACAGCTCACCTGGGCAGCCAGCTGGCAGCTTATAGTTACAATAAAAACATAAAAATGAGACATGGAACTTGAACCTGTAAATACAAAAATAATCTTGCTTCACTTACCTAAGCAAAATTCTCATCAGAGAGAGACAATTTTTTTATATTAAAATCCAAGAAAGAGATCTGAAAGAGACAAAATAGTGCCATAAATATATAAACCATTTTTAATTTCACACACCAAAATGACAAAACAAAAAGGTCAACAGTTTAAAAAAATTAATCACTCCTTTATGATACATTTCAAGTAGATTAAGTAGTGGAAAGGGAATTATTCAGAAAGCCAGCACATCAGAAATAAAGCACCTGATCTTCCACTGCATTACACAAGTTTTAGAGGAGTGCAACTCCACTGAAGTCAATGGAATTTCGCTGGCATATAGCTAACGTAACGCAGCAGAGAACCAGGCCCAAAGCATTTAGCTAAGCTATAGCACTGCCATGTTCGGACTTTATTTAATCATTGGCTTCTTTCTTTTACAAGCCAGCAGAGCTCATCAGTAAGAGAAGAGAAAAGAGTAAACAGACAGCCGCCAAGCCTCGACGGGTGAGGGCAAATCGAAACTGTTGATCATTACAAATATCCAGACACTCCCCAGCTGAAATTCCAACAGAAACATAAGAAGGCCCAACATTCTGTTCAGCATGTGAAAGAACCTTGCAATCTAGCGTAGAACATATCACATGCATGTAACCATGTAAGTTTGTAGCATCCAAAAATGCAATGAAACTGTAGCAGGAAGGTAGCATTTGTGGCTGTATTAGCCCTTACGAAACGGATATTGGTGTGTGTGTGTAGATATATGTAAATATAGATATAGATAGAAAAAACATCTGATGCTTAACAAAAAGAAAGTAAATAAACTAGATGAGATGGACTGTACTGGGCCAGTAGATTGACAAGGGTGTTTAATGTGCGCTGAAGAGGGAGAATTCTTTGTTCCCAGTATTAAAATTTGCAAGTCTGGCCCTAGCTGAAGGACCATCATTCACTATTCTGGTACAACTTAGTTAGGCTGATCCTCCTCTCAGACAGACAGTGCATTATCAGAAGTTCCTGCTATTCATTCTGCTTCCTGTTCGTTAGTGAAAGCCCCTTTTATATCTGCTCTTAGAGAGGCTGTTAAACCAGGGAAGATTTTAGGACACAGCAGATAAGATACGTAGAATTATTCAGAAGAGGGGGAAGGGAAATTACACTGGCTGGTTACAGCTGCTTCAAAAACTCAGAGATAAGAATCCATTTATTTTCTTATTAGCAGATAAAGATACCAACAATATTGCAATCAGAACTAGAACAGCAGTGGAAAAAAATGTTATCGTTGTTGAGATCTACGTCTGGGATTTAGATTTTATTTAGTTTTAGCTGGCATTAGCCAACTGAATGTGTGTGGCTGGTAATTTATGTACACATGCTCAGAGATCAGGTGTGCAGGGAACATTTATAAAAATAAAATAAAACAATTAAATTTAGAGGGATGGGGGGCAACTCACCAACCCATACAGAAAGACCGTTTCTGCAAAAGCTTCTCCAGATGAAGTCAGTTCAGGAATAACTTCCACGGTCAGAGCCTTTTCGCCATGACTTCAATGGGAGTAGGACGCTGCTCTCAGTGTTACTTAAACTATGTCAGCTATCAGCAATTTCAAGCAGTTAGTTTGCAGATTCCATATATTATAAAATGACTATTATCTATGCAAAAACCACCACCAGAAGCCCAGTATAGTACCTGACTGTTCAAAAGGCCATGAAAAGCTTAACAGCATCTGGAAATACTATAAGAACTCTGAAAAACTACCTCCCCCCCCCCGCCAAATCTAAACAGGCTGTTTAAAAGAAAGTAACAAACAAACAAACAAACACTGAAGTTCTGCCATCATAATATAGCTAAAAATTTAACGAGATATAAATGAAAGCACTTTGCAGGCTTCCAAAATGGGGATTTGGGGAAAAGTAAATCGTTCACCAAAAGTTAAGACAAATGACGAAAGATATGACGGTAATATCCACCCACAAGAAGTCAGCTTTCAAAAAAAAAAAAATGCAGGCACCACACTCAAACCAGATCCACCACACTCAATCCTTGTTCCATCCATTCAGAAAAACCTGCCAAATCTTATTTGCTGTACTCACACAGGTATTTTCTGACCACAGTGAACAGAACTACCTCCGACAGCAAAGTCAGCGGGACGGAGCTTAACATTTTGGATTATACAGAGGGGAGTGTTTTTCTTGTAAAGCACAAGGTGATGTGTTATGTCTCAGACTACTTGGCTGCAACAGTGTCAGAGAAGAGAGGCAAACAAGTCTCCATCTCCACCTATGGAAATGAGGGGAAGGGATAAGCCACTGCTCAGGTCACATCAGGTCACAGTGGGGATGAGACATAGGTCCTCACCTGGAAGGTGAGAGTAAGTGCCACAGAGGAAGTGTGAGAGTGTCTATGTTTAGGGAGTAAGGTTCAGGGTGAGGGGGAATTGCCTAGGTCTGGCAACTGAACGTCTGGTCTGGAATGCGCCTAATTTACTACACGGGGCTAGTTAGTTCAAAATGAGTCTTCAGGTATGTCTCCACTGCACCCATGCCTGAGGGACCCGGGCTTGTAGACTCAGTACGTCCAAGCCTGTGCTCGAGCAGCCACATTCTATTTAACCCTGGATTTACAACTGCTGGACGCAGGCCTCACAGTTGTGCTGACATGTCCATACGGGCCTAGACAGACCTTCTGATTTGGGTCTGCGGTTTGGCCTGTGCCCATCCTGCAAAATGACTGGGTTTGGACTTGAGTTACAGCAGGACTCAGGCTCTGACCCACACCCCTAGCAGGTCCTAGGACTCAGATCCTGAATGCTTATTGACCTGAGTCAGGCTGAGGAGTGAATGGGGATGGAAGGAGGGTTGGAGCTCAAACATGAGTCGGAGCCCAGGCTTAGTGTAGACATACCCTTAGAGGTCTTCAAGGGAGGCCCTTCTCCCCCAAGACAGCAATACACAGCACCCACTGACTAACAGGCGTTGCAGGCGCTGTTTGCAGGCATGTGGTTTTAGTGGACATTTTTGGAAAGGGTTTCTTTAATTTCTCTGTGCCTGAGTTTCCTCACCTATTGCATGAGGATAATAATGCTTACCTAGCTGCATGATGTATTTACAAACCCACATATGAAATGCCCAAAGTACCATTATACATGTATACAACATACAGAACTGATTAAGCATATTCCTTAATTTGCAGCATGGCACCATTAGGGCTGAATTTATCCAAACACACCAACGGGTGTTTCCTAGAATAGATATGTTGTAATGGATGACATGATGGAGCTTGTTTGTTCTGTACATTTTGTAAGATAGTTAGTTCTGCCCTGTCAAAGTACAACCCTTGTTGCTCCAATGTTTAATTAAAAACAATTAAGCAAGAACACCCAAACCTTCCAGTTTGTTCTCAGAGCTCAGACACCAGCACCATAGGGTTATCCATGAAAGCTGTACAATCACAGACATGCATTTTACCCCGCTAACAGGAACAGCCAAAGTAGTTTCTCTAGCTCAACCAGTAGCTTTGAGTTTGATGCAGAGTGAAATTCTATGCCCTGTGTTATGCAGGAGGTCAGACAAGTTCATCATAATTGTCCCTTCTGGCCTTAAAAGCTGAGATTGTCTCTTAACAGGACAAGATTTATGCACATTGTTCCACACCTGGATAGCACAAATCCTGCTCCACTTCAAAAGCTACCTTTTGTCCCAGTGATGGATACAAGAAGTCTCAATCAGAGAGAGCTTCTATTTTGCATATCATTACCAGCATGCTCTTCTGGTTCACAGTTGTTTCAGAGATGCTGTTATTCTGAGCATAGAGTTGATGCTTTTGGAGAGCACTTAGTTCTTGTTCAGTTTGTTTTGAATTGTGAATCGTTCTGAATTATGGGAAGTTTTAGAACTCCCACACACATCCTTCTCTTAGCTTACATAAGCTTAAAAATCTAATATTCAGTATAATTGGTACTGAAAGAAGTGGGGAAAGATATTTCAACAGTAGTTTCATTGTCACTAGATGAATCTGCTGCAGTACACTGGTTTGTGTTTACAGATGCAACCAAATTTTCTCCATACATTGCAAGGACCACCAGTGCATTATTCACAAACATGTCTTTCTCACTGATAATGTATTCATCTTACAGTGTTTAATAGTAACAGAGTTCCATTGATGCAGAAAGTTTCCCACAAACCTGGACTCACTGGGTAATGTAATTTGAAAAAGAAAAAAAAATTGTAAACCAAAGTTCAGACTAAAAGGTGGTTATTTAAACATACTGTGCTCTGAAATAGCCATAGAAATACCAAACAAAGATTTTATGCCATGCTGGAAGAAGGTAAGGTAAGATTACAAAGTGCAAAATGAGATGGAAAGCAAGCAAAACTGTGTGCACAAAGGAGGAGTGCTGTAAAACCCAGAGTCATAATGTCTGCTCAACATATGTAATGTTTTTCAGCTCCACTCCATCTTGAAACCGCTTATCTAGTACTTTGGCATAATTTTCTGCTACTGATTCAGACATTTTCAATCCCCCACTTTCTCAGTATTCATACAACCTCCTGCTGCCTATATAAATCCATATACAATATAAAAAAGTTAATATTGCAAAGATCTCCAGATCTCCTACAGTTACTTAATACTGTTCAGCTTTTGAAGGCAAATTCAGAGTAAATATCAGCACTGCTACCAGGGTTTTGTTTGAGTTTTATACTGGATATGAAAGCCATCCTCAATTTTGGAGAGTTTGGAAGCCTGTCTAATTCTAATACATGTTCATGTCTTCCTCAAGGTTACAATAGAACTTTGCGAACTAAGGCCAGATCTACATTTAAAACTTTTGATGGTACAGTATTTTGGGGTAGGAGGAGGTTCCTACCTGCCACCCCCTTTTTAATTTGTTCGTTTTTAAGAACAAATACTTTTATACTAGCCAAGCCCCTTCCAAAGCTTGTTTTTGTCAGTAAAACTTACTTTGTTCAGGGAACTGGTTTAAGCTATACCAGCAAAAACACTCCTTTGCCACATAAGCTGTGTCCATGCTAGGAAGGTATGGCTGATATAGCTATACCAGCAAACTTTCTCTAGCATAGAGTAGGCCTTCAGCTCTTATCCTGCAAGGAGATGCATGCAGGCTAAATTTTGTGCTTTGTCCAGGTAGGGTCCCAGTGAAATGAAGAGAGCTGAGTAGGGGTTCACCTGCAAGCATCCACTTCCAGGACTAAGGCCTGAGTACTGATCTGCTACTACCTTTGGGATGGAATGCAGCTCTTCTTTAACAGTGCACAGAAACACTATATAAAGGTTCAGGTCAGGAAGTCAAGAAGAATCTTGACATCAGTTGCAACTCCAGACAGACTTTAGGGACACAGCATGCAGAAGGTAAGTAGTAAAGGTACTGAAAGATGGGGAAAAAATTGCCAACTACCAATATCACTGACGTGTTACTACTTCTCTCTCAATATGAAAAGAGGAGAAGCAGGGGGAGAGGGGGAGAAATCACAAAAATAGCACTTATTAGAAGCGACCAAATAATTCATTCATCAAATTCAGCTTCTTTTTTCCGTTTGCAGGACGTTCTAGAGAAGATCAATTTATTGAAATGTGTATTTGAGTCATGTTTTGTATGTTTTTTAATTTTTTGTTTTTAATTTATACGGATCATGAATTTGAAATGTGAGCTGTGGTGCCTAGTACAGATTGCTCAGATAAAAGTCACATAGTATTTTTTTCTTCTTCCCTGATTAAATGAACACGAATATTCCGGCATAAGCACCTGCATGTGAAATTTTCAATGTATCTTTCCCATATACAAACATACAGAAGACTCTGAAATTTGCTTTGCATAAACAGTTGTGCTAGTGAAATTAAAAATATTTTAATGTTCATGGGATGCCAATTTAAAAAAAGGGCACAAAAAAGGCTATTATGAGTTTATTTAGGAATTCCAACAAATACCATCGAGAAATTGTCTGCATTATTCATCCAGCTCTAATATTACCGCATACTTCTAAAAACATCTTTGGATGGCAGCAGAGAAGATACATTTTTTGGAACTAAAACATATTACTGTGTCTCAAAGTAACTTATAATTACCCCCTGCAAATTTTATTTACACACACAGGCACAATGCTAAATGTTAGATTGCCAAGATACCACTAGTGTTGATAGGATATCACCTCCCTGCAATCTTTCCTACACAAAGAGAGAATCACGTTTTCATAAAAGATTTGAGAAGTCCTTATTTTATTCAATATTTACACAAGAACTACTTTAAAAGAACATCAAGGGTTGAAAGAAAAAAACACTTAAGGGAAGAATGTAGCAAGATTAGAACTCACACATATGCATAAATGGGGTGGCAAGCAAATTTCCTCTGTGCACTTTCATTCTTTACTTTGGATACTTGTATACTGTGCATCTTAAATAATGCATACAAAGGTTTTCTGAGAACTACTGCATGTACGTTTCCATGTATGCACTAACGTCTCCCAAACTCAGACTAAGGAATGATTTCTTCTGAAAGGGGAAAAAAAAAGTGAAGGATTCTCTAAAGATAAAAGCTTTAAAATGGAACCGTGATCAAAGTGCAGCTCTGCCTCTCTCTGCCCTCCCAACCACTTCCTTCCTTTCAGCTTCATTTTTTTTCTGTTGCTTATGCCTGGTGCACAGTTAATATATGCTATGACCCAACTTTCAAAACACAGCCATTCCAGGATGCTTCCCAGTTAAAGTGACTACCCGCCACAACCCCATTTTTGTAGTGCAGTCCATGCCGTACCAGCTTGTTCCCAGAGGTAGCCTGCAAAACATTTGAGGCAATGACTTATTTGTTTGGCACCACTCCCCCACTATACACCTCCACACTTGTGGTGCTATATAAATAAAGGTAGGCAATGTCAGTTTTCCAGTAGGTCAATCATAGCCAGATTTGGCAATATTCCCTTATCTTGGAAAATACTTCGTATTTTATTCACTCATTTCAACCAAGGAGCTCAAAGCACTTTACAAACATTAATAAATTAACATTCACAGCATATGAACTGCAGGAACACAGCAGTGAGCAGCTGCTTTAACAGTACACAGCCAACACTCCACAATAACAACACAAGACTGTTAGGACTGCAAGAGTTACAATGTAATTTTGGTGGGTGTGGAGTAAGATGTCTCAAATATGACATGACTAATACTGAAAATCTAGCTTCCTTACAACAGTGGGAGATTTACTCAAGTAAAAATAGCACGATTTGGCCTTAAAGCAAATATCAAGACACCCAGCAGAAAAAACTAGCTAAGAAAAACAATTTTCAAACTATCAAAAAGATAGAAAACTCAAATCTTCATCACTGCTATGGAAGCCACAACTGGGAAGAGTAGCTTCACCACTAGCACAGCTGCTGAAACCAGGTTATTATTTTGCATTTAACCTACTGCTGTGGTTTCCTCTAAATGGTGCACTCAACCCTCTTCCATTTACTTTTCTGTGACAAGTTTACTTACTCTAAGTTTTGATCTTACCTATTTACCTGCCTGTTCTGCCATTAGAAAACCTGCCCTACTGTACATGCACCCATGGCAGGACATTGTGGCTGTCTGCAGACTTCCTGTTCACTCCGAAGTATAATATTGGTACATTTCTGCATGATCAAACTAGCACTTACCCTGCTAAAAAGCTCAGCGCAAACGCTAGAAAAACAATTACAGTGGCTCCCTTTTGTGTCATGCAAAATTATTTGTATTTTCTTCAAAATGACACAAGAGAAGGGCGAAAACAAAATGCTCCAAAGCATGTTTCGTTGTCTGATGTTTCTATCATATTAAATATTTCCTTCCTTGCTAATATGCAAAATCATATTATTCTGAAGGAAATCTACTGAAAACAGACAAAAACACAAACAGACAAATACATAATCTCACAGATGCAACTGAATCATTGCAGTTATTTTAACTCAGACTAAACATTAAAACGTATGAAGTCACCTCGGCTTGTTATTTGAAGACCTTTACAGCTTCTATTTGATCCCTCCCAAACTTGCCAGAGAGTTGGTTGAAATCTGGGGAGGGATGTGCAAAAAATTTCAGTAATTTTTGTTATCCAGCTTTCAAAAAGGAACAATATTTCATTTAATTTTTTTCCACAAAAGAGTTGTAATCAGAAAAACTTCAAAAAAAATTATTTGTTCTTGGCCTCCTTCCAACTTGCCATTTAAAAGGAAGACAGAGAGGTGGAAAAGGGACAGACAAGGAAGGAGAAAAGTTAAACTAAAAACACTTATTGTCTCCATTCACCAAAAACATGAAAAATGTAGACAAAGACAGATTGTGAAAAAATTCCAATTTAAAAAAAAAAAAGCCATTTAAAATAAAATGTAATTTGCAAAATTTCAGCCTGGTCCTGTTGTTCCAAATAGCCTAGTGACTTCAGAGTGAGCAGTATCAGATATTGTGATGGCTCAAAACCTCTGAAGGTCAGGGGCAATCTTCTCTCTCCATCATCACTGTACATTCAAATTAATTTGTAAAACAGCTTGTCTCCCGTATTGTATATATAGTTTTCTTTTCATTTTTATTTGATTAAAATTTCCATTTAAAAAAAGCTATTAACCTATATTTTCTTTAGTGAGGTTGGGTGGGAAAAGCAGAAAGCAAAATAACCATGGTGATTTTCTACTCTTCTTTGCACTAATTCCTAGACTTTTATTTTGTCTCACCCACCCACATTCAAAAAGAGGTTTCATGACATAGAAATTCAATTTTTACCATACTTCTATAGTCCTTTAAATGCGTAGATCCCCCTGCAACTGTTAAATTTACCCCGCCAAAGCCTATTTACATAGTACAAATATGAGAGACAAGTAGTAATTATACCTTTGACACACTAAGGCCAAGTGGGGGATTCTGGTCTGACAATGCAGTGAAAGTGAGAGACAGACTAGGAGAGGAGCCACATTCTGTCAAAAGCAACAGATTAACACTTTATTTATTAGGTCTTTAAGTCAGGTACTGCATTTTACACCCTTTATTCTCATAAAGGCACAGATCTCAGACTTATCAGAGAATGGTATCAGAACATGGTGTGCTTCAGTGACTTATATGAACTTTCTCAAACAAAAAACACATTCTTTTTAATACTGCCCTAAGACTTCTCGGTTTGGGTTTGTTTAAATGTATAGTAGCTAGAAGAAGAATGGGTCACTACAGCAAATAAGGAGATCCTTTCTGAAGCCCTGTGTGTGTACATCAGGAGGCACTTAAGCCCAATGGCTGTGTGAGTGGAGGGAGCTGGAGAGGAATTGCAGACAGACATTTCAATTCAAGAATGCTGCCAAGGACTCTGGAAAGCTACAGTTCACTATCTTGGTGTTATTTACATTTCTCAACATCTAGTAATAATCATGCCACAGACAGTATAAAAAAGGAAAATAAGGAGAGACAGAAAAGTACTTATATACAGCATTTTGCTGTTAAAGAGGGGAAAATAGCCTTCCTCATTCTATCTCCTAATCCTGAATTTGTTTCATGTTGCCTCTTTGTGGTCTGTCAGACTGGAGCCAGGGACACACAGAGTTGATGAGAGAACCAAGATTAGAATGTAGGTGTCCCTGCTCCCAGTCCAACAGACCCTAAAACTCTTACCTGGCACACAAAGATATCATGCTTCACCTTACCAACTCTGCTGTAAATCAAAAACCCAAGACCCAAACACGCCCTATTCTTTTATCTGGCTGTGGTGTGCTTGGTACATGACCCAAAGGGACGGGGGTGTCAGTCTGCCTACTTCCCCAATCCTGGATCATGCCAGGTTCTGGGTTGGCCACAAGTTTAAGTGACAGCAGTTGGAACAGTTGCCCAGCACACAGTTTGGTCCATCAGAGAGCACTCCAGCCACACCCCATTCCATCCCCTGCCTGCCCTGATACACACTCTATGCCAGGCAAATGGGGAGAAAAGCGGTAAGAGGGTGATATAGGGCTTACTACACTAGCTCCATGCCCCCTGCAAATTCAGCTTGAATGGCACAAAGCATCTAATTGGGGGCAGGGGAGAGGACAGGGACCTGGGTCAAGAATCTGGTCCATAATCTTTAAAGATTCCTACTGTCCTCATATTGTTAAAAGGTCTACGTTTCAAGTACAGAAGCTATGGCTTGATGTATATGACTGCAGATGTCCATCCTTAGCACATTTTGTAACAGTGGCGCGCTTCCTTTGCTAAAGGAAACTTGCTAGACAGTAACGCTATTTATGGACATACTTCAATGAAACTAGGCAACATTTCAAACTATTATTCATCAATGTTCAAGTAGTGTTTGTTATTGTTCCACCTGCCCTGAAATGAGTAGCCAGAGAAGAAAATGAATCTATTTCCAAAAATGGTGGGTTTAAAAAAAAAAATTAGTAAGCACCGTTAGCAAATGAGTACATTATAGTAGTATCTGAAAATCATTACCACCTCATCAGAGTTGTTTAAGGGAACCAAGTAAAACGTGTTGGTGATTTCAGTCTACTGCATGGTTGTTCATACACAAAGAAATCAATCACAGCTACTATTACTAGCAGATTCAGCAGAGACCAAGCAATGGATGGGCCTGGAGAGCGTCCATGTAAGTGTTCCCTCTCCTCTGCCCCACGCCCAGATCAGGGTTCCCTAAGGAAAGCGAGAAACCTTGCACTACACTTTTCTGCACTTCACCTGATTAGGAGATTTCAGTTTCCAGTTTCTGGGCAACATTCACCAGCTCCATTGTTTTTAAAAGAAACTTGATACGAAGCACATTAACCCCCAGAAGCTGGGAATATAGGTGACGGGGGATGGCTCACTTGATGATTACCTGTTCTGTTCATTCCCTCTGAACCACCTGGCATTGGCCACTGTCAGAAAACAGGCTAGAGGGACCACTGGTCTGACACAGTATGGCCGTCCTTATGATCATGTTGCTAATTAACTCGGGTGACTGGCGAGTATAATGTACTTCTTACAGGTACTCTAGCTCCCGAGATGTATGTGTTTCAGAGTGTTTTTAATAAAAGTATCGTCATATTTAAATGCCAACTGTCTCATAATTCCTTTTCTATAAAGGCATGTTCCACTCAGAGGAAGCACCTCATACAAAGTGAATTTGAAATGCCAGAAGTTTTGCAAAGAGCTGAAGGACATTTGGAAGGGTAGCTGTAGATTTATAATGAACCTCAGTGTTTCATCAGCAAAAACAAGTCTATTCTTAGATTTCCCCCTTTGGTGTTTCCCATAATCTTCCTTCTCTCTCTCTTATTCCCTTGGGAAAATAATTTCATGGCTACCAGAAATGGGAAGAACCTGTTCTTCTAAACAGATGGATGAAATAATAAAATATCCCAAAAAGAAAGGCACACACAAAACTAGTCAAACATTAGGACTGTAACACAAACAAAAACCGCACAGGAAACACAAGAAGTTAAAAATAGATGATCAAGCTTTACTTTGATTTCCTTCCTGGCTTTTGAGCCATTGGATCCTTTATATGTAGGAGTAAGGGGGGAGGTAAGACAACTACAGACAGTCCTGCAGATAGGTGAAAAAGAGCCAACACTTCAACAGCAAGGTCTGCTCCAATATTGCACACATTCCTCAGCAGGCTTAGGCACAAACCACTGAGTTGGACAACTGTATCCAGGCTCTCGCCCACCATGACAATGGAGGGCAAGTTCCCTGCATGAAGGGCTAAAACAGAGCCTTGAATCAAGGCCAGTGACACACACACAGCTCTCTCCATACACTTCACCATATATGATCATACCACTCCTACCAGTGGACAAAAATCAGCTCATAGATGAAGAACAGCTGGTTGAAACTGAACCGCAGCAAGCCATAGGTTATGCTAACAGGCAGAGGAAAGCATTCTGAAGAGCTTGCATCACTGGTTCAGTCTCTTTTGGTTTAAGAAATTCATCCGCAATTGGTCCATTCAGTCTGCAGTTTAGGAGCACTCTGTGGAGTCATTGCAAATGCTAAGCTGTCACATAGCAACATCTGAGAGTAATGCTTTATACCATCGCCAACTGCCTAGAGACTCCCTCCTATCCTTGATAGATGATGACCTGGTCTCAGTTACTCATGCCTTTGTCACCTCTCAGCTAGACTAGAGCAATGCAATACACTTGGGCATGAAGTCCAACTGGTAAAGAAGGCACATCTATCTCCTCAGAAACACAGGCTACTGAAAGCACATCAAGCCAGTTCTCCACTCCCTACACCGGCTTCTCACAGAATATGGAATCAAGTTCATGGTCCTGATCCTTATCTTCAAAGACGCTCAATGCCCTGGGCCCAGGGGATCTAAAACATTGACTAAAGCTCCAGGATGAAGATCATGATCAACAGCAATGCTCCTTAGGCACAAATGAACTTTCTACAATTAAGGTTAAAGCTCATCTTGTGAGGCAGACAGAACTGTCTCCGGGTCCAGTCCAAGACTGTGGAATGAATTGCCCCAGGAAGCCCACCACAAACCTCACCACCTTCATTTCTGCAACTTGCCTTCCTTAACACACACACCCCCCATCTCCAAACTCAGACACTCCACTGCACAGACTTCTGCCCATGAAGAGAGGACAAGAGAACAAACTCCACTAAATGGATGTTAGTCACATCACTAAATGCACTACTGGATGGCGCTGTGATACTACAGCGATGAGCACAGCATAAGAACAGTAGCAGGAACAAAAGACTTGACAGCTGCTTTGATAGCATCCCTATCAAATTCAAAATCATGGTCAAAGCGAGGGTTAGGAGGAGCCGGGGATTCTACACAGCTTTGAGAGCATCCTGGTTCAGGGGACACTTCAGAAGCCTAACTCTCAGGCATATAGAATACCTAGACCCCTTCTCACCCACAGGAACAAATCTCAGCAGGGCCTACTTAAGTCCTTCCAAGCTAGAGAAGTGGAGTGTCATGCTGAGCGAGTGTTTTTAAATGACATCAAAAGGACTAAGAACATTAAAGATCTATGGGTATTTTTCCTAAGCATAAGAGATTCTGTCAGTGAATATGGCAAGCTTTCCATTCCCATTATTGTGCAGCATGTAGTGTGCTACTTATTATTTTATATTATTTGTATCACCATAGCACCTAGGAGCCCCAGTCTTGGACCAGCATAATGGGTACTTCCTGCCCTGAAAGCAATAGTTTGTAAAGCACTTTGGGATCCCTTTTGAGATTAAAGGAACTATGTTATCTCTATGTGAATGAGCTATTTGTTACACTCCAAGCTAACCCATTCAATCGAAAAGTCCTCTATTTCATTTCCAAATCATTTTTGAATTAATACAACCCCAAAATTGGACTATGCTTTCTTTGCAGTGGTTAGCAACCCATTCATTGATTATGTTCCCTCTCTGGCACTGCGGGGGCCAGGCTCAAATCATGTGTCAATCTATTTGTCCAGCCCTGTATTAAAACCTCATTCCTTCCTGCCCACTTAGATATTCTGTGAGATATGCATTTCACCTGCTTTGTTAGGCTACTATTCAGAGATCAAGTAGCTTGTTTTAATATTGATACAAATTAATCCATCCCAGAACAAAATCTCCCTTCCCATGAAATTTCACTTGCCCTCCTCAGGCTGCACCTCAATACTGCTACATCCAGGCTGTTAGGAGTCATGGTGAACATGTCCCATTAAGAGTCACCCTTTATTTGGTATTTGAACATCTACCCTCTTTATTCAAGACTGTCTCTGGGAATTCTGCATTGGCCTTTGGGACAGTTGGACATCTATGCTATCTCACTCCAGCTCATCACCAAGAGCTTCTCAGGAACTGGGCTGCCTTTGGTTCCCACACATGGAGGACCCAAATCCCACCGAGAATTTGACAATACAGAGGCAGACTTTGCATAAAATTACGCTGATGTTGGCTACATCACCTAATACAGGAAATTCTCCCAGTATCTACAGGGACCTAAAGCAGATTTTTCCCTCTCCCCTCAATACTACAGAGCCACACATATCGATTGCATGTAGGCACATCCATGGACACAGAAGAAAAGAGGGATGTTGGGTTGACAGCTGATCACCCTTTGAGAAAGTCTAGGCTATTTCAATTGGTTTTCTGCTTTTATATCAGTTGTGTGGTAGGGGAAATGCTCTAGACATTTAAACCCTTTTTTCCTAACCCAGAATGTTTGAACTGCATGGTACAAATTAAAAGAAGTCTACATATAGGCTTACACAATGATTGCTAATGGTAATTTCTAATCCCTCTTATTCAAAGTACTAGAAGTCCTTCAATCCAGCCTTTCACAGAACATTAGAACCTGTCAGGTAAGTCTCTAATGAGGCATAATTGAAAGCCATTTAGGTTGCAAAAAAACACTTTCCAGGGGTGCAGGCAATGGGTCAGACTGGGCAAAAAACCCAAACTTTCACAATGCAGAACCACAGAAGAATAATCAATTAATAGTTTTAGGATAGGAATAATTCTCTGCACCCGGCAAAGGCTCTCAAAGTGAATGTGAATTCCCCTCTCCCCTATAACAGCACTTTTCCCCTTGCCCATCCCCATCCAAACACTGGTTGTCCCAACCACAAGTATGTATTTCCTGAGGTTTCGGCATCCCAGAGGCAACTCAAAAGGAAAGTAAGGACATAGTGAGCAATCCTTCCCCTTCATTAAGCCTCCATTTTCTGCATTTCCCCCCCACCCATTCTGTTTTCCTTAACAGCAAATAGAGCCCCAAAAGTTATCCTGATGTTGAGAAGAGGGGCAAATGCTCAGAAGTACAGGAAGAAGCTGAATACTAAGATATGACTATATGTAACACTTTCATCAAGAGAACTAAACTCATTTTCAGAGCAGTGCTTCAAGTACTAAAATGCATCCCAAACATAATCCCTTTTCCTTATTCACAGTTTAGAATTAGAGTGCAACCGGCTAAACCATGATTAGACAAAATGATCCTTCTTGTGAGGATCATAGCAACACATTACCACTCTCTAAAAAAAAAACACACACACCCCCATGCTCCCAGTTCTACTAGGCATCCTTAAATTCACAAGAGTAATGGCAAGAATAAGGTGGAGCCAAACAGCACCTGTGCCATCAGCTGCATGGTAGCCCATAAGGCAGGAAAGATTGAGTCAGTATTTTTATTTTGAAGACAGAGCATTGTTTAAAACAGCTCTGGTATAGGAAAATACTTTCTTGTTAGTAAGGTTTTACTAATTATAACACTGAGTTTTATATTGCAGTTACACCACTGGATGCGGAGCCATGATGAATGAAAGAAGAGACATTCACTCTCCTGACTAATTTTGCCAAAAGCTTTGGATATGAGAACTTAGATGAGGCTATGAAGTGTGCAACAGGTTTTAAAAATGCTTACTGTTTTGGACTGGATTAAGCTTGCATGATAAAAGCATGTAGCTACATGCAGAACTCCGACATGGGCACACTGAGAATTCACTGGCATAAGGCTTTAAATATCACAGTCCCTTTGTACTCTGAAAGGACCACAATATATCAACCCTAGAGAGAATGGGACATATCAAAATTCCTCCCCTTTTCTACATCTAACCTGTCATCTGTTTTCTCTCCCCCTCAAAAACAAACTAACGACATGGTTAAGTACTTTAAGAGAAAATACCTAATTCCCACCAATACTGGAGAAAGGTTGAGTGGAATCTGGCCTCCCAACAAGCTACTCTCTATATAAAGTACTCACATTGCCAACTTTGCTTTCTAAAACCATCTTACAGAGAACATGTAAACATCCATTTGGGAAAATTTCAAGCCAAGAAGTGCTGCTCTAAGATTGATGCAGTTTAACATTTTCCACAAACCTGACTGGCCATCAAGGCAAGGTCCAGGAGACATGGTAACGAAGATCAGAAGCAGTCAGTAGCTTCAGGCATGTGTTTTGGCAAGCGCCAAACATTTAGAATTTTTCTTATTCTATTATTCTATTTATGTTGCAGAAATGAATTCACAAATGCCTGAAAATTAACACTCAGACTGATGTCAGCTACATGTTCCTTAGCAGATGTGTTTACATTAAATGGACTCACAAGAACAACTGAACTGGATCTCTCTGGTTGGCTCAGTCCTACAATTCCTACTGATGTGAGTAATCCCTTGTCATTCAAGCAGTTCCATGGAAATGAATGGGACAAGTCATGCAAAGCTTAACCATTGGAAGGGCAGGAACATTTATTTGGGAAGTAATTTATTTCTAACATGGTCAGGACAGCATCACAGGAAACTTATTTTTGGAATGAAGGGCAAGCTGGCTAATTTTGAAAAAGTGAGCTGGGTGTGGAGAAGAGGCATTACTGATGTTTATAGAAGATAGAAATCCAAAGCAAATATAAATGCAGAAATAGGGATCTCAGATTGCCTCAGAGGAGAAAGATTAACATACACTAGTTCTATGGGATGGGATCATCTTGTGAATTAAAGTATATATAGAAAAAAGTACAGACATAGGCTTTGAGTCTGGCCTCTGCCAAGGCATCTGTATACAAGTTGTGAAGCTGTACAGGGCCCGTAGTTCTGGCAGATCTCTCCAACCACAAGAGGGATATCATAGTAGCATAGGCCCCTAAAAATCCCAGGCATAGAGAATGTGGTTCCAGGTATTCTGTGCTATTGGATGGGGAGATGTTGCAGCACACAAAAGTCAAAGCAGTCTCTGGGGCCACTCTAGTTTATGCTAGGCACCACTCCAGTCACCCTGGTTTCCTCCAGAATCAAGGAGATGCAAAGATCACAGAGTCCCCACCACAAAGATCTCTACAGTTGCTTTCAGCTCAGCTTCACTGTAGCTCAGAATTGGAGCTGCAAAGTTGCCCATCAGACTTCTACATTACTTCAGTTTTACCATCTACTAATCTTACCAATATTTTGCTGGAAGTTACCTAACACTCTCCAGCATCAGGTCTCTTTATAAAGAGAGAAAAAGAAGATTGGTCTTTAACGAACACAGCAATCCCACATTGGGACACATGATTGAGTTACATTCTTTTAGACATGTCAATAGATTTCAACAGTCATCTTGCTGGAGGAGTTAGGGAAAAAACCCCATAATTTTTCAGAAGTGGATATACTGATTTGTACATACCACCCGCTATTGTACAATTTTGCCACATATAAAAGCTAAACACATGGTAAAAGATGTCTTTTTGCCAGTGAAGACAATACCTTTGAGTCTGATATTTATTTGTTGAGAACATTTTATCTATTACACACTTCCAAACAACCCTATGTAACTTCACTGGATTTACAGCTGCAACACTATGAATTAGAAAACGTATTTGCATTTTTATCTTGTAGTCTTCTTTGATGATGTCACACTCTTAAAAAGACACAAATGGATATGATATGCATGTGTGTTGGGGAAGATGTGTTCTATAAATTGAATGTAGCAACACATTCATAATGTAAATGCTTTTTCTGGAATGCTGTCAGCATACTTCCTTATCATTAGCCAAAAGAACACTTTAAGTGAGGGTTATAGCCTTCTAAAGCCACATAAAGGTCAATTCCAAGGAAGAAAGACAGGTAAGAAAAGGACTCTTTATAAGCTGTCTCCATGTTTTTGCTGTTATCTGCAGTAATCAAGAAGTCTGGTTCTGAGTGATAACACCAGAAACATTAAGTGGTTGACTATTCAGGGAGTACTAGAGATGGCTGGAATTTTTCTGTCCAAGCCATTTTTCCAGCAGAAAATGAGGTGTTTGATTATATAAAATTCTTTGTGAACAGTGTCAGCTTTCTGTGGAAAACTGACTTTTCATAGAAGACCAATGACCAAAACATTTCTAGATGATAACCATACATTTTGATGAAAAAAAGCTGCCATAGTGCCTCCTGAGAGATCTGATTTAGGTTCCTATTGCCACCATTATCCTCTACAGGCTGGGTTCCCCAGATGGAAGACATGTCCTATGATGAACCATGGTCAGGCACTCCCATGAGGTACTGCAGCATCCTACCAAGAGTGGAGACTATAGTGCATCCTGGAAAATGTAGTCCAGCCAGGACATCCCTCCCCCTTCTCCATATAGAGGACATATAGAGCACAGGACTACCAGACTACAACTCCCATGAGGCATCATGACAGCCTTTCCAAATCAAAATGGTCTTTTTTGACAAAAAAGTTGAAGCGTTCCAAGGAGTTAAGATTTTTTCGATCAGCAAGTACCTATCCAAAGCTAGAGAACAAGATGTTTATTGATCAGTATCGTGAAGCTTTTAGAAGTCCTGCCCACGCCATGTAGAACTCACTACTAAACTCTTAGCAGGAAGTACCTCTTAACAAGCTGCATTCTGACCACCACCATTAACCTGAAGTAAACATACTCACACACCTGAGTAACAAGGAGGACTACTTTTCCCCCTTCTTTAAGGGTGGGGAAATCCAGTATCACAGAACTGGATTGAGACTGGAAAGCTCAAGAGACCAAAAATGGTGTACGAAGCCTTCCCGCTACAGATCACAGCTCCACGTTCACCCTGCATAGCGGTGATAGAGTTGGTAGTCTCAGTCCAGTTCCTAGCCAGCAGGTGCCCACATCACAAGTATCACCGTTAGCTGAGATGCCAAGGATTTAATGCACACAAACTAAGGTGGCAAGCACCCAGAAGTCCAACGTTTGAGAGTGCTTGGCACCTCTCAGGATCAAATGCTAACATGCTCTCAATCATAAACATGAAGAGTAAACAAGGCAGTATGACCAAGATTTTTTTTAAGTCACTAATGATGACTTAATGATGATGTTTGGGTGTCCAACTGAAGACCCCTTAAGAAAGGCCCAACTCTTAGAAAGTGCTAAGCAGCCATCCTCTGAAAAGGCAGGCCCCTTTCAGGTCTGAACACCTCATCATCCCTCTCCCCTTCTCCCCCCAGTGAAGTTGGGAAGTGCTATTATCCCCACTTTATGGATGGGTAACTGAAGCACAGAGTCTAGATGACTTGCACAAGGTCACACAGGAAGTCTGTGGTAGAACAGAGAATTGAATTCAGGTCTCATGCCCCAGACTAGCACCTTAAATAGTGGGCCCTCCTTCCTCTAGCTAGGTATCCCACATGGGTACCCAAAACCACTGGCCACATTTTACAATACTGGCCAATACCATATGCTTAAAAACATGCAGAATATTTTAGTGTTGGCAAGCTGTGTATGCTCATGCAAAATAACCACATCATGAAGTATAAGCTGATGAGCTACCTAAAAGCTATATTTGATACATAGATATTCTTGTTAAGGTTCTTTAAGGGGACAGTCGAGGCTGGTTGGTTGGCCAGCCCACAGTCTACCAATGAACTTTCCAAAGGAAAATAGTTTAGGTAACAGGATATATGATGGGGAAGGATAGTCTTGTAGTTAGAGCGATGTACTGGAGGTCTGCATTCAACTCCTCTCTTTGCCACAAACTTCCTATGTAACTTTGACCAATTCATTCTCTGAGAGTCAGTACCCCAGATCTATACCTGGGGAAACATTATCCCCAGCTTCAGAGATGTTGCGAAGTCAACTTCATTAAAATCTGTGAGGCTATCAGATATTATGGTGATGGGAAAAATACAAAAACACCCCCTCCATTAAATGATTCTTTATTATCTTACACTTTTTTGAGGTATCTGGAACCTAACTCACCTTAGTAACCCTACGAATAGTCAGTGTGTACAAAACAAAAGAAAAAATCTGGAGATGGAATGATTTCACTAGGTTACTGTAAACGGAAACCACACCATTTTTTGTCCCTTTAAAACTGTTCAAATTACAATTACCCAGAACTCTCAGCACATAAAACATTCATGCAACTCAGGACAACTGTCTAAACTTGGTTTATAGTTTACATGCTTAACATACTTCTACCGCACCACATATCTCCTACTTATTTTAAGTTTCATGGCTGATTGAAGAACTAGACAGTCATGCTACTGAGTGTTTTACTATCATGTGTGTTCATCGAGACATCTGTGCACCTCTAAGGTGACAGGATACCATATCAGATGGAATTAATATATTATGCTCATACAACACCACTATGAAAATAGCCTTGAATGCAAGAATGAAAAGATATACAGTGAAGCAGTGTAAAAGACACTGCAGTGGAAGCAATTAGAGAGGTCAGTAAAACTGGTCTCTGCTAATCCCAACTCCTTTGTATGACCTGCAGGGATAACATGGACACAGAAAGTGGATTAATAAACCCTGACAGTTAAAAGGTTAAGAAACAGCAGCACTTCCATGACCCTTGCTCAGGAATTCCACAGATTTTTTTTCAAACAAAAAGTCTGTTTGATTTAACTATAGAAACAAACATATATGTGCAGTGCCTTTTAAAAACCACAAAACAAAAACATGAAGCATGTCTATAACAATGGCCCCCATTAGGATAACTTCAGAGATTCACAGAAACACAAATATCCTAACGTGAAAAATCCACAGCAGTCTTGCTTATTGAACAGATTGTGTTTTAGCTCTTGGATTACTTTCCTTGCAATAAATTTGAGACATTAAGAGTAATCTGACTATACTACTGAAATTGAAATGAAGTATTTCACGTCACAACATCCATGATTTTGATGCAGAGGGCGTTTATTTTAGAAACATACATTGCCATTTTTCTAAAAACTCCTCCCAGGCACGCACATCGCCGTGGGTAAAAAGTTTAGAAAGCCACATTCTGTTCATTTATGAGTAAAATGGCTTTCAAAGCTCACATTCCTCTCCCCTCACCCCTACTAGTTCCTCAGCATAAGAGGGGTTTAATAATTGGTGGCAACAGCTCAAACTCAGAGAAGTTGGTAGTTACCGCAGCACAGACCAGAGCGGAGGGAAAAGTGGGCTAGGGTTTGGACACAATAAAGTATGTTTGCAATTAGCAAGAGCAGAAACAAAGAAAAGAAAAGGAGAGAGAAAAGAAAAACTAGCTCCCCAGACCAGGTCTGCCCGATCCATCAGTGACCATGGCTCTGAGCCCCAGCCACAAATCGTAGCGAGGCAGCCCCGGGCAGCTCAGGGAAGACACAGAGTTGCAGCTAGGACAGCCCGGGGTGGTTCAGGACTTGGGGACGCGCCTGGTGGGAGCTTCCATGTGCATTTGAAAGAGAGCCCCCTTTAAGGCCCCCAGATGCGGCAGGGGCTGGGAGGAGGCTGCAACACACACTGGCCCTGCGTCCCGGCAGTGAGGGTCGCAAAGCCAACCAGGGGGGAGGGGGCAGGATAGCGGGACAAGGAGGGTGGGGGGAGAAGGACGCGAAGGGGGGGGACTTTCTCTACCCGGGAGATGGGATGCAGGAGCAGAACGACCCCCAGCAGCAGAACCGCAGCGCCGCGAGCGCAGCCAGACGCGCCCCCCCCCCCCCTACCCCGGAGGGCGGGGGCAGCTCGCCCCTGCACGGTGCCACCTCCTCCCGCTGGCAGTCGTCGGGGGGCACCCACCCCCCCGCTCTTCCCCCCCGCACCCCGCCGGCAGAGCGTATCTCCCGAGGCAGACCAGCCCCCCGCCGCCCCAACCCCTGGCGGGCCTCCCCGAGACTTCTCCCAACTCCTGCAAACTCGCTCGCTCGCTCACTCACCCCGCGGGCGGGGCTGCTTCGCCTCCGGCGGCGGGGACGGCGGGGAAAGGGGGACAATGGCTGGCGGGCACCGGGCGCTGGTGCAACAGGCGGCGGCACCCGAGCGCTGCCGGCGGCTCCCTCTCCCTCCGCGGCCCCTCCGAGCAGCCAGCCAGGACGCATGCGCCACCGGCGAGAAGGGCGGGGGGGGGGGAGAGCAGTCCTCCTCCGAGCGCGGGGGGTGAAGCGCGAGGCGGCTCTGATTGCACGCGGGGGGGGGGGAGAGGGGGAGCTCCGTGAGCTGGCGGCTCCCACTGGGTGTGCGCGCGCGAGCGGGCGGGCGGCCCCGGCTGGCGTGGAGACGGGACACGGGGGGAGGAGGAGGGCGCCGGGCCGGCTCGAGTCCGGAGCGTTTTGCGGGAGGGGTGGAGAATCCAAAGGCTTCCCGGGCTCAGTTCAGTTCTGCCGGAGGATCCCAGAGCGTTTCCCCCGCTTGCAGGGATTCAGCCCCCCCACACCCCCGTGACGTGCCTGTTTCCCTCCTCACTTTACAGAGGGGGAAACTGAGGCACGGATCACTAACGTGACTGGCCCCAAGCTCTCCTGCTCTTCAGGCCCGAGCTTTAATCAACAGGTCATCCTTCCCCTTCCGGCAGCACCGATAAATCCCGGAGAGAAACGGATTTTCTGTATATTGTAATTCTTCTGTAAAGATCCGGGTAGAAAAATAGGCTGGCCGCAGCTTTTAAAGTTACTAATTTACTTACCTCGAAGTTTAGTAAATTACTGGCCGTTCGAGCTGGGGAACTCCTCTCTGCACGTTGGAATTTTGTAACATTTCAGACGCTCTGCCCCGCTTTACGGTTTCCCCCACGCTTCACTGAGTTTCAAAAAACATTCTCCTCCCCCTGAAAGAAATATAAATGTGTACGATTAAAACTACACCGACCCTTGAGAATGTCACTAATTTGTAACTAAAGGGACGCCTGCTCTCTGTAAAGAAACATGCCGCCGTGGTTTGCTGGTACCCAGCAGAACTCGCTTCCTCTTCTAATCTAGGTCCTCTCTGGGTATGCAGGTGCACTACAGATCTGCTGGGACACCTGAGGAGCAGGGGAGGCACTGCCACATCTGTCCATCCTCCCATATTGTGGGGAGCCCAGATTAGAGCAGCCACAGGGCTACTCCAATTCTACTTTCTGAAAGTCCCATAAAGGCTTGTCCCTTAGGTCCAAGAGGGAATTGCATTCTGACTTGCCCTCAGTGCGCCCCCTATTAGCTGGGCAGGCAGAGAATGCTGTACAGCTGGCTATATTTATGTTATACAGCTTGGGGATTTTCCCTGTCAGGGACTCCCCAGCGGCTTTAAGTCCCTTTGCACCACTGGAGCTGCACAAAGGGTATCTGCATCAGGCAGATGACCTCTCTCATGTTTCACACACTCACATGGCACAAAAAATGAAATCTTTCTCAAAAGGGATATAATGTCTGGTCGAAGGCAGGGGAAAGCTCAATTTATCTGCACCCAGAAGAGCATCCTACCCTTACAATTGGCTAAATCCTGACATTTTTCACTTGGTTTTTACTCTGTTTCTCTTCATTAAAGTCAATGGCTCTTTTGCCCCAGGAAAAACCTGAGCGGGGAAAAATGAGCATAGACCTCAGTATTTCGTCCCAAAACCTTTTTATCTGTAAAGTGACCATTCTAATTTAGTGGTTCTCAGATTGGGATTTGTGGTCCACATGGATGGAAGATCTTCAAGTGCCTGAGGTGAAATCCTGGCCCCACTGAAGTCAGAGCCTTGCCATTGACTGCAGTGGCACCAAGATTCCGCCTCTCTTTCCCCAGTACAATTTATGCATAGACTAACATATTTGTTGGTTTTTTTTAATGGGGAAATTACAGCTTTTTCCAGACTGGGAAGAGAGATTGCTGGTCTCCCAAAACCTGAGAAGCCTTGTTTTGATTCCAGGGAGGTACTTCTAGTGAGTTTTATCACCTACATTTCACCTTGATGTTTCTCTCTCAAGTGTGACTTTTTCCAGTTTATTCAGCTGCTCTCTGAATTCTAATTAATTATAATACTGTGTTTCTGTATTAAAGTTAAAGGAACATGGTCAACTTTTTAAAGCCCTTGATTTATTTTTATTTGAAGGGAATAACTTTCACCCGCTAAACTTTAGCTTTAGTTGTATGTTTCAGTTTGTGTTGAATTTCTAATGTTTCCTCCTCCAGCTATTATAAGGCATCTCCTTCTAGTGTTTCTGGCATTATACAGTCTTTAGCAGTGAAACGTGATCCTCTGCAAATAAATGTGGCACACAGTACCCAGAACAACATTCTGTTGCATGCATCATATGAGTGATCCCTGCAAAGGGAAGGACCCATTTTGTTGTGTTTGAGTTGCTCACAGATTGGGTGCACATATAATATCCTATGTTTCTGCAGTGATTCTCATACCACTATAATCCTCACAATACCCCTGTGAGTTGAGTACATATGATATCCCCTATTATACACCTTGGGAAACTATGGCAAAGACTGAGGGCTAAACTCAGCCCTGGGTGACATTGACACAGGAAAATGTGGCTCAAAAAATTTGACTTGTCAAACCCACAAGTCAGCGGCAGAGCACATATTTCCTGTCTTCTAGTCATAGTAACCACTAGAAATCATAACCTCACCAGAGCAACTTTTGTCCTAAAGGACCGACAGCACTGTGCTAAATATGGGCCTGATCCTGTGCCCATTTAAGTTAATGGCAAGAGTCATTTTAACGGACATGGGAAGACCGATCAGGCCCTTATATAGTGCACAAGAATCATTTCACTACTGGAGTAACACGCTCACCTTTGGATCTGGAACAAACTTCTGCTGTTTTACAGCACATCATTATATGACTATTTAGAACATGATGAGAATAACAACTTTGGCAGTTGAAGCTGCAAGGGATGGTGTGGGGGGGGAGAGGGATTATACGAAGGGACACTATAAGTACCCAAATACCTCTTCCCTGGTAAGAAAGGGCCATGGGTTCTTTAATGGCTATGACTAGTCAGAGCCTCATTTTTATGGATCATCTAACAGACTGGAAGTCCAGGTACACGTTATTGACTCAGAGGAAAGAGTGCCACCTAGTGAAACCCCGCTTCCTGCAGCACCTGGGTGTCCCGTGGAAGTGTGCCATCAAAGCACTGACCCAGCACCACCCATAAGGACAAACACAATAACAAGGCATGGTAACAGCTGTATAAACCTTTCCTTATAACGTATGGAAAAACATATTTTTCCCCACTTAGACTCCTGTCAAGGGAGTGTTCCTGCATTCGCAGCTAGGCATATAGCAGACAACCCCCTACATCACAAGTCAGCACCCCTCTTTCTCTCTCACACGCATTCCTATACACACATTTAACAGCTGTAAACACTTTGTAAATGCTTACAGAGAGTTCTTTAAACGTGAGGAGGCAAAGCTAAGCAGTCGCTTGAGAGATTGTACCCTAATTGCAACATGCTCTACAACGAACTCCACTGTAATGGAAAAGGTCTGTCAATTTACCTCCATCCTGATTCTCTGCAACCTCAGCACTGCAGCTCTCTATCAAGTGGATATTGCCAATTGGATAAAACAGTGCAGTGATTTTGTGATGTAGGTGAAGTAGGAACCGGGTTTTGGTACATTGGCTCTGAGGACATCAGAGTACTTTCTCAACAGGTTAACCTTCATCTCCTACCTGTGAGGTACGTATTATGCCCATTTTACTGATGAGCAGAGAGAGATTAAGCAAGATGCCTAAGACCACGTAGCAAAACAACATACCAGGGAATCAAACTGAAGAGCCCAATTCATTGTTGGACTTTGGCCCTTTTCATCGGGTAGGCTAACTCAAAATGGCTATAGAGCAGGCATAACCCAGCCCACCAGGAATACCACCGGTGCAGGGGAATCTTGATGCCAGGGAAAGAATCAACTCCACCAAGCACTGACTCTGTACCACATCCACACTAGATCTGGGCAATGGAGGCCCAGATGGGATGGCCGGGGGAGTATCGCACAGATGAGGTGAGGGCAGGTCTGTGGAGAAAGGGAGGAGTGAGTTAAATGAAAGATCATAGTCAGGATACCCTTGAAATTCTATACCTCTGCAAAGTCCCAAAGGGTTCTATTATTATTAATATTGCAGTAGCACATAGGAGCACCAGTCATTGACCATGACCTTATTGTGGTAGGCACGGTATAAGCACAAAAAGTTGGTTCTGTCCTCGAAAGCTTGCAATCTAAGTTGAATCCAAGGATCAGTTTAGAGCAGACTTTAGGGCTACTATAACCTGCACTGGAAGGTCACACTGGCCCCTGCAGCCCCTGAATGGAGCAGGTACAAACTCCCTGCCATCTGTTCCTGTGCCACTGCCTGTCCCAGCAATTCCTGACTCATGTTGCCATATCGAGAGGGGAGAAACGCAAAAGGAAATTGATTAGAAAGTTGGTTAGGCTCCTGTGTAAAGAGATTGCTGCAGAGGGAAGTGTCCCTTTTCATTTGTCTCAAGCTCTGGAGGAAGCTTGCTACAAAAAGAACCATCCTACTCAGATTTTGCAGTCAACTCTGGATAAAGATTAATTTAAAAGGAAATGAATTAATCCTAGTCAGTTTCATGTTGTGCAATTGCTTAAGAGTGTGTACTATTTTGAGATTTTCTATACTTTTGAGCAGAATTCCTCCTTAGAAAATAGGGGACATCACTGAAAATGGCACAATCTGTGGGACTTCAATAATATACTTTGGGGGTCTTTTGTATTGGTCCTCTGGTTTCTAAGCCTTTAGGGTTCACTTGGGTCACATTTTCAAGCTTTTCCTGGCATCCACAAGGGCTGGAAACTTTCCTTTTGAAAAAAGATAAGCTAAGATTCTCGCAATTTTTTTTATTCCAGGAGCTGAGGCTTTAAGAAAAAACAAATCTCACCAGACTCACAGTAAAACCTTGTGTGTTGGCAGCATTGTATATAAAAGAAGCTGCAGAGAGAAACAGACAGAGATACAGACTAGAGGAATCCCACCATGGGGCTAATACTGTGCCTTCAGCTACTTTGATCAAGTCCATTCCTATCACTTTAAAATAAGCAGCTCATCTTGATATATGTGTGGCCAGTAATAGGTGTGTCACAATATACACACCATGAGGCAATGCTTATGACAAGCCAACATCCTGGGGGCCTTACTTAGATATAAGAGCTTGCCTGAATAAAGATGGCCTAAGGATTCCTAAACTTGGCCCATTGCTTATTAAAATGCCAGTGTAACAGGGACAGCCACCTCTCACACACCCCCTCGTGTCCCAGGATGGCATTGTAGCACCCTGCCTTAGTTTCCCCTTCTGCTGAGGGCCCTTAAGAACTCCTCACAGTCCAACAGGTGTCAAACAAAAGTCTGCTGCTAGGGTTTTACTTTGGTCCAAATAAACTAAAAAATAAAATCTCTTCTGCCCAGACTCCAACTGAGCCCAGCCCTTTCTCCCTGAGGGACTGTCTCTTCCTGCTCTCTGAGCAGATGGAGAAGACACAAGGCCTGTCCTGACAGCTTTGCTTTTTCCCTGCTCTAGTCTCTGGTTGTCATTCAAGCCCCTCACTCCCTTTGAGTCAAGAGTCCACAGCCTTCCTTTCCAGAGCTGGGTTATAATCAAACAGCTCCTCTTTATTTCCCTCGGGAATCAGTATTGCTCCCTGCAGCCGTTTCCTCAGGCCAGCTACAGCTTCTCAGACTTCTAGCCTACAGGGCCCTCCCAGCTAAACTATTAAACTCAAGCACCCTCTGCTCAGGACAGGAGTCACTCCCATCCTCCCTTATATCCCCCCAGGCCTGGCCTGAGTTAATCAGTGATGACCTCATCACCTCATTCATTATTACCCACCTGGGGAGGTGAGGAGTGGGACTAAGATGCCATTTCCCCTTAAAGGAGCCAGTCACCCCATGACAGTCAGAATAAGGCAGGCGCTGCTTCTTTATCGTAGTGCTTCCTGTGCTTGCTCTTCTATGTGTTCATTCAGAATTTTTGACCTTCCCTCTTACTTAAATATTAGTAACTCTTTGTCACCAGTGACCAAATGGTCCAATAATGCTGACTTGCAGCAGTTAAAATAAATCACGGTAATTGGTAGATGTTGTAGAATTTTTCATCCTCATAATGTGGCTCCTCAGGCCTGGACCTTATGAAAGAATCTAGCTGAGCAGTGATTGCGTGACTTGGAAATAGTAGAGTACAGTGGCATTATTCTGCTCTCATTCACACCCAGTGATGCCCAGTCTAAAGTGTTTTTAGCCGCTTTCCAATATCTCAGTCATTTAAACCTCCCTTAACACTTCATCAACATGCTGCACCTTCATCAGCAGAATTTTCCCCTTCCTTCATTCTTTCATCTCTCTTCCTATACAATGTAACCATCTCCCTGTAGTACGTGATTATGAGCAATATAGTCGTCCCCCATACTCCGTGAGTGTGATCCTCCCTTATCTCTCCTCAACAGCAACATCTTTACCTCACCATAGACTCCCTGTAGCATAACAGCAACCACAAAGCACAATACATTCTTTTTCACTCTCTGAGATTTACTCAGAAAAAGTGTTATAATAAGAGCTCAGTTTTATTATTACCGGGTTATTGGGTTCAAAGTACTTTACACAGCAGGTCAGTGTCATTATTTTACGGCACAGCCGGCTCTGAATGGGAGGGTGCAGGCAGTTTCAGTTTAGTTTGCTGCTTGCAGTAGCAATCATGTGGAACGTGCCATGGGATGCTCCACGGGATTGGTGTCTTTGTCTCCTGTCAGTGCTTCTCTCCAGTCCAGTAGTACTTTGCAGGGGTCTCTGCCAGACCTGTGTTTCTCAACCTTTTTTATACCAGGGACCGGCTTGCTGCTTTCCTAAACTGTGTCAGAGAGATCTCAGGGACCTGCACCAGTCCATTACATAGGGTGTACTGAGATAGGGATATGGCATGTTCAAATTCCTACAATATAGCAAGCTCTAAAAATTCCTGACAGGCAAATTGAGGTCGATTTTCTGTAGTTACGGTCTCTGGAATCCCATGCTCGGCAACCTGTGCTTTGCTGCATTCACTGATGGCAGCTGCTGTCATGTGCAAGTGATCTGTTTCGCAGTAGTCAGAGTAGTAATCATTCATCATAAAGTATTCTTGACCACGCCCGGTAAATCAATCCAAGGGCAGCTTACTCCAAAGGTCATTTGGTTATTTAATATGTCTTGAGTGGTCCCCAGTCTGGTAAACGGTGGAATAGTCTCCCAAAGGAAGCAGAGAAAGATGCATTTTGGGGGGATTGGGTGGGCATTTAAATCTGGAATGGACAAAATAGTGCACTGGGAAGGAATAGACTAGATGATCAAATAGGGCTCTTCCATCTCTAGTTTCAATGATTACCTATTGTTAGCTAACTAGGGGTACTGCACCAACTCCAATGTCTTACCAGGTCTTTGACTTCACTGTTCTTTTTGGGCCAACAGAGGACATTTTAAGCCCTGGGTAGACATGCTTACATCTCAGTATAAGTAGAGTGTGTGTTATTACTTATTACTTATTATTATTATTATTACTATTATTATTATTATTCATTGTTTGCATTACAGTGGGACCTAGAAGTCTCAGCTGAGATCAGAGCCTTATTGTGTGAAATGTTGTACAAACACCCAGTAAGAGATGATCCCTGCCCCAAACAATTTACATGGTGTAAGTGGACTCGGTTTCATTGTAGAAAAAGGTAGCGGTGCTCCGCTTTGCAGTATGTTCAGTACTGTTCTGAAATCCTCTGTGCCTTGCTATCCTGACAGATCAACGATTTGGAGAGTATGAAGTGCACCATCCCTATGGGTACATTTCTGCGCTGGACATACCACTTTTCTATCACATGAAGGCAGCCTGAGGGTCCCACTAGTCACTGACTTATGGTACTGATACTCTGGACAGAAATTCAGCAATGAACATCAGGGAGTCTCCTTGGTACTGCAGCTACAAGTTACACTTAGTTTTCTTTAATGTTGTTTAGAGGTGATTGGGGCTGCAAACATTTTTGATGATAGTTCTCAAATGTTTGTGGTAGAAATGGGCCCAAACCCAAATTCTGGATCTGAACCCTCCCTTCACACCCACACCCACCAGCCCTCCCACATTTGAAGATGGGGTTTGGAACCTGAACCCAACTCTTTGTTAGAATTTTACTATTGGCTCTTATTTTCTATAACAGGCCAAAGCAAAGCCTTGAACTCGGGGTTTAAACTTGGATCCAAATGTTGTGACTCCAGGCCTTTAGTTTCTGATCTGTGTCCACAAGAATGTGATCCATATCAGAAGATACTGGTCAGACTGGTACATGCAAAAACAATGGTTAGGCATTCTCGTTACACTTGAGTTTAGTTTTGCCCTCTTGGAAAAATAAACACCCAGTAAGCAAAAAATGGAAGCCCAGGTTTGTCAGCCTAGGAGATTCAAGCAATTTAAGTGTTCTATCTGTCTACAGGACAAGTACAGCAAAGGCAAGTTTCCTGCTGTCCCCACCCAGCTAATGTGTCTCAACCCTGAACAGAAGGGAGCTCCCCTAGAGCAGAGAGGGAAGTTCAGTCTTCATGATCCATTCAGACCTTGGCCTCTGCTGAGGATGCAAACAAAAGACTCAGTCCTGCCAAGCACCGAGTGACTTTGTATGCTATTGAATGCCCTCAACTCCTATTGAAGCCAATGCATTTACACAAGACATGAATTTGGCTTGCTATCCTTCTGCTGAATCTATTGATTTACGGACAGCATCTGAAGACCTTTATGAGGATGAAGAAACAGATCTCTTCCTTTGTGGATTGGCTGATTGGAACACATGTCCAAGTGCCAATAAAACTCTTTAACTCCAGTCTGCCTGCCGAAAGGGTTGTTCTGCGTGACCATTGAAACCACAGGCATTCCCAGGCATACTGTATCTGATTCCGAAAGTTAAACCATGCAGAACATCTCTTTGTTAGCCATCATGTAATTTTGCAAGACTACTCCTGCGTTCACATTAAGCTTCTTACACAAGTGTCGTTTAAGCAAAAAGAAAGTGAGTTCCAAGACATTCTTTCAACTGTGGTTGAGAGCAAAATAGCTCAGTTTTCATTGGAAGAATTGGGAGCAGGATAAAATTGGGGGGGGAGGTCAAATGATTTGAAATGTGCATGTTGAAATGAACATGCGAAAGACCGGTTAGATGGTTATGTGTGCATTAAAAACAAAAATCAGAACTTAATTTTTTAAAATAAAAGTGATTTCCAAAAAATGCACATGAAGAATTTGCATGTTCATTTGCCACTGCAGCCCTCACATTCTGACAACTGAATGTGCAGATGACACATATTTAACTGATCATTTTCGCACAGGATTAATTTGGGTGGCTTGTGCAATATGGCAAATGTATGGATCATGCCAGTGCATTGTTGCACGTGACCAATTTTAAAAATCGGGCCCTTGGTTTGTAACTAAAATCTCTGCCTGGGAGCAATCTTTGGGTTTTGTCACAGCCTTTAAAATATCTGGATAATGACAACCCTCCTTCCAGCCAAGGAGACTGGTCCTGGATGTGACACCCTCTGAGCCCATTGGCATAGTTCTGAGCAGCAACCAGAAGGGATGTCTTGAGAGTGAGATGAGACGCTTCCATTGTGCTAGTAGTTCCTGCCACAACAGGGAGGGAGAAACTTGAATGCTAATAAACTGCCAGCCAGGCCAACACTCCCAAAATGCTGTAGAGTGAGCAGGAATCATCTAACAATGTATTCTGAAATCCCTGGGGATGTAGTTTGCTGGGAGTGTGAGGGGAGTTTAAGACACAGCTACAGAAGCACAGAAGGGCACTGCTTCGATGTTTGTGTCTTATTGTGTTGGTGACCATGGTAAAGAAAGTCAGCACCAGCCATTGGGTGATTATTATCAGATGGGTGAGTGTTTTGGTGCTGCCTAATGGCCCTTTTTAATTTACAAAAAGGGTATGTGTTTCTTTGCTTGCTTGTTTTAAACAAGAGACAAAACAATTACTCCAGCAATTATTATTGTATGTATGGTTTGCATGCCATGGCGAACACAGGCATATATTGAAAGAAGAAACCACCAGGAAGTTGGATGTAATCGGCAGTGAAGATACAAATCACATACCTTGCTACGGTGGTTTCCAAATAAAGAAATAATAGAATCATAGTACTGAGTTAAGATCTATTAGTTCATGTACCTGTAATCTTGCCCCAACCCAAGTTCCCTGCAGTATATTTTTCAATATTTTGTTCAGTCTAGTTTTTAGGGGCTCATACATTGAGGCGTCTATCACTTTCTCTGGGAGATCATTTCGTGGTCTGATAGAGCTCCGTGTTTAAGTTTCCTGCTATCCAATCTAAGTTTCCTTTCTTTTGAAAGATGGCTAGTCATTTGCATGTGATCAACACTCACTGGATAAAGAAAGGCATTTTATTTTCTCCGCACCCTTTATTATGAATTCTTTTGGCCTTGAATCCCATAAGGCTGGTCACAGTGAAGTCATTAGCTTCCATTCACGTGCATGCCACATGTCCTCTCCTAACTGTTTTCATTGTAACTCAGCGTCAGTCACTTCCCTGGCTGATTGGAACAAGCATGATCAATAAAATGCTGTAAGGCGGGAAGGATTATTAATCCCCAGGCAAACTGGCTTCTTATAAAAGCATCTTTTGACAGATGGATATTCACTGTGGCTGAATGTACCGAGACAGAACTACCAATATCCTCCAGAGTTACATAGTACAAACACAAGAACATAGGAATTGCCACACTGGGTGAGACTAAATCTAGTCTAAGAGCCCATCGTTGACAGTGGCCAGTACCAGATTGTGAGGCAAACCCACAGCCAGACCAGGGCTGCCCACTCAGCTTCCAGGACTTATCCTCAGCGACCAGCTCCATGACAGCTGCCGAGGGGGAGGACCTCCTCATGGAACCCCTGCCACACAACCCCCAGCCTGGTGTGCAGGTGATGGAGTTCCCCACGGTGCACTGGAGGATGGTCCTGGCTAGCACCACCAGGATCAGGGACCTCCTGGACTATGACTGGGAGGATTGGATGGACCCTCTGGCCCTCAGCTGGCACATGGGGCTCTCCACCCCTCACATCCCACCGGCATCTACTCCAGGTTGTGAGGGCAGCCTTGCCTCTCACTTCTTGGGCCTTCCTTAAGTGGGTTCTGAGGGAGGGTGCTCCCTGCCCACCCCTCACTCCTGGCCCTCTGGACCTTGCCATCAGGCCCCTGCCCTGTGAACCCCCCCAAGCCATCCTCGCCACAAAACCTGAGCCATCTGTCTGACCTGCAGCCAGTCCATTTCCGACCTGTATCCAGGGAACAGCTGTATAGGCTTAAGCTCCACACCCTTCACTTCCTCACCCTTGATATAAGTGGCAGGTTCTCTTATCACTCCTGGAGGGGGAGGATCCCCAGTGGGACAGTCTGTATTCCACTCTGGTCCTCCAGCCCTCCGGAGAGATCAGTTGGCGGCTCCTTCATGGAGCGGTGAGTATGGGCGTGTACCTCACCTGGTTCATCATCTCCCCCAACACCTGCCTTTTCTGCAGCGAGAGGGAGACATTTACAAATTTTCAGCAGGTGTGACAGGTTCCAGCCCTTTTTCCAGTTCCTCCATAATCTTCTCCTTAGGTTCTGGCTGCATTTTACTCTGGCTGTCCTGATATTCGCACACCCCATCTGTGGCACCACAAAGTTGCGAGACCTCCTAGTCAACCACCTCCTGGCATTGGCCAAAGTTGCCACCACCACCAGGAAGAGTTGTTGGATGGAGAGGCGCTCTGCAATTGTGGGGCCTATGTGTCAAGATACGACAACCCTGAAAAGAAAGCAAACACAAACCACAGTGATGACGGTTCCTGGGAGTCAAACCAATCCAGTAACGAAGACCCTGGAGTCATTTTTAAAGAGTGCTCTGGTGGCCTCTGGTGGTTCTTGCTAGAACTTTTTTTCTATATTGATTGTGTTTCCCTAAAATCTGAAATGGTGCCACTTGCTAGGGGTGATCAGATGGCAAGTGTGAAAAATCAGGACACATTTTTTGGAAGGGTGAGGGTCGGGGGATGGGTACAGTTGTATATTTAGGACAAAGTCCCTATTATTAGGACGGTCTCAATAATATTGGGGCATCTGGTCACTCTACCACTTGCACTAATAGTAAGGTCTGGTAGAACCAAAGCCTTCCTTTCCAAAAATAAAAGGCTGGGTTATTTGGGCTAAAGTGACTTGCCTGACATCACATAATCAGTCAGTGGCAGAGCTGGGAATAGAAACCAAATCTCCAAATCCTAGTCCAATGATTTAGCTACAGAATGATCTTTCTTCCTCAGTCCACTATTTCTGACTTGTATGGAATGCAGATGCACCAGTGTAAAGCCACGAGAAAGCCCGATGAAGAGATAGTAGGGAAAGAGGCACGGTCTAATTGTCTGAGCACGGGCCTCGCAGTCTGTAATTCCTGAGTGCTGAACGCTGCTTTGCTAATAACTTCTCCAACGGCCTCAGAAGAGACTCAGCATCTGTGCCCAGTTTCCCCATTTGTAGTGATACTTAACTACCTGAGAGGTTAGCAGTGAATGATTTCTAAAGTGGCAAATATTATTTCTGTAAGTCCGGAGCAGAGAATTAAGAGGCGTTTGGATAAACTTGAGACAAACTCCTGGATGCTAATCTGAACTGAACGTTGGGCATTTTGCCTCTCAACGCAAACTCAGACCACACCTTCTGAGCTTTACTGTCTGCTGCTTCAGTATGGGCTTACTTTAAGCCTCCTTTAGCTAACACTCCCCTTGCCCTTGTGATTTCCTACAGGTTTGCAATGCCAGCACTACAGCATCGCCCTCCTAGATTCTCCCTTAAACCTTTTCTTCCTTTTAAAGAGGAAAAGCTGAACTGGATCTGCCTGTTGTGAGGCATGGTTCTCCCTTCACTAGATGATCTTAAAGAGCCATGTGCTGGTGACAGCCTTTTCTTTCTATCTGTGGGTTCTGCATTGCACCAGCACTTTTTGTCAGAAGCTGTCTGTTCCTGGCAAATACATTTTCTTTTATTTTCTACATAACTTTATGCCCCCAGAAGTGACATGGGACACCTTCTCAGTGCTATGGCTATTAATAATTTACAACACATCCAGTTGCAATATAGATGCACAGAGATTTGCACTTGGGACCTAAGATACTGGAGCACTGCGTCCTTACCTCACCACTTTCTGCTCTAAGTGCAAGGGATATGTCTTTAAGATATATCAACACATGTGCACGTGTGTGTGTGTGTGTGGACACTTGTTGCTCTATGTTTAATATATGTATTATTATAATTCCAAAACAAAACACTCCACTGCACACACTTCTGCCCCTGGAAAAGATGAGAGAACAAATACCACATGACAGAAGTGCAGTCCTGGTGCTCTTCTAGAAGGCGCTGCGGTGATTAGCATCGTATATGAACCCATATAGAGTAGACACTCTAACTTGATTATTATGGAGTGGAAATATTGCCTGAACCAAACTCAGGTCTGGGTATACGTCCCAAGCCTCTCTCTAGAGCCGTAGTTAAGAGCAAGATGCAAGGCGGATCGAAAACAAACAACTAAAAACAGAGGGAAGGAGGAAGATGTACGAAAGAAGGGTGACAGGATCATCTGGTTACATCAACTAGCTGTGTGCACAACTAGCTGCTTTCAAGTGCAATTTTCTAGTTTTAAGTTCCAAAAATATAAGGAATTATGTTATTGTTGTCATTATTATTGTTCTCTAGAACCTGATGCCTGAGGATCTCAAAGCACTTTACAAACCATAATTAGCTGAACTTCACAGTATCTCTGTGAAATAGGAAAGTATCGTCATCCAACATTATAGATAGCAAAAGAGAGGCACAGACAGCTGAGTGACTTGGCAAAGGTCACACAGGAAGTAAGTGACAGAACTAGGAATAGACCCAGGCTCTCCTGAGTCACAATTCCATGTTGTAACCATAAGAACATACTTCCATCCTTACTACCACATGGTATTAATTATTATTATTATTAGCCTTTCAAGAATCTAAAGTGAGTCTTCAAACAGCAGGTATTCCTTTAAGGTTCTGCCCTTGTTACTCTTGCTTTTATTTATGCTTAACAGACCAGAACAGCTGAGAAATCCTGAGAGAGGCGAGTACTAAATGCAGGCATCGGATCACGTGAACAAGACTGCCTGCATCTGCTTCACAGCTGTTAACACTGCCCTCCCCTTGTACTTTCAAGCAACCCAAGAGGAGCATGGGTAATGTGGATAGAGGCTTGTGGGACAGTTGTGTCTAGGCTCTCCCCATATTAAATAGTCATTAATTTGACCCTGGTGGGGAGGAAGTGACAAGGACAGCACAAAGATTAGACAGCTAAAGTTTGTGCACAGTGTTGTGAATAGTTTACACGCTTGTCAAGCTGTGCAGTAAACAGTGAAAATCTGCAGCCAGCTGTAAATTTAACACAGTGAGATCACTCTAATATGAAGGGCAACAGATTGTATTTTTTTCTCTATATGGACATCTAAACAAAGCTTCATTGACTTAAACATTTCTCATAATGTATGAGAACAGTTTATTGCCACATCCTCTTAAAGTATTCTATTTTGTATTTTAAAGGTGGGCATGGCGCAAGGACCATCTTGGGCTTTCAGTTTAAAATTGTACCTACAATTATGAACAATCTTGGCTATCACAGGAGAAGTGCCCATTTGGGGGCATTTGTGCAGTTGTTGTCTGTTAGTACTTGCTTAGCACCGACAATGTACTCTGTTTTCCACAGGACAAAAGTAAAGACAGTCCTTGTGCCAAAGAAGTTACAAGAGATACAGAGGAAATGGCTTACATTGGGTTGTGGTCTGTTGATGAAATTGTTCTCTGAGTCTCGTGCATGAGCTGTCTGAGATGCTGGTCATGGGAAGCACTGAAGAGACCTAGGCAACAGAAGGAGCATTTTCCTACATAGGTCTCCAACTTATGTGACTCAGTCTCATCCCTACATTTTAACCAAAGTTGTTGTAAAGACTTCATTAAAGTACAACCAGGGCTAAACTTAGATGGTGGTGTCTAAGGCTCGCACTTTGATGTCCCCCACCATTATATTTGTTGCAATCCTCTCTATAAAAGACGGGCGAAAATTTCCTAGGGCACATGGGAATCCTTCAGAAACCCATCCATTTCTGCAGAGGTCTCATGACTTGTAGGCATAGACTCTGGGTTATTTGTATCAATGACCATATAGCTTTACCAAGACTGGGAGTGGGTTCATATCTCTGATTAACTGCTATAGTAATACCATCCCTAAGTGTTAAAATCATGCATCAGCCCCTGCCAAAAATTAATGAAATTACCTTAAAAATCCTGATATTTTTTTTTAAAAAGTTAGATTCTTTTTTATTTGCCTTCTAATTTTTGAGCTGTTAAGGGTCACATTTAAAAACTTTTCTCCTCAACCACAAAGAGAGAAACCTGCCTTTTTACAAATGAAAGCTGAGAATCTCACATAGATTCAGAGATTCCAAGACCAGAAAGGACCATTGTGATCATCTAGTCTGATCTCCTGTATAACACAGGCCAGAGGACGTCCCACAAATAGGTTCTAGAGCAGATCTTTTAGAAAAACATCCAATCTTGATTTAAAAATGGTCAGTGATGGAGAACTCACCATGACCCTTGGTAAGTTGTTCCGATGGTTAATTACTCTCACTGTTAAAAATGTTGGTCTTGTTTTCAGTCTGATTTTGTCTAGCTTCAACTTCTAGCCATTGGATTATTTCATACCTTTCTCTGCTAGACTGAAGAGCCCATTATTAACTATTTGTTCCCCAGAATATAATCATATAACTCCAAGTGTTGGGGTTTTTAAGAAAGTGCCAAACTTCATAAGACTCGTGATAAAATTACAAGAGTAGGGAGTGCTGCTCCTATAATCCTGAGCACTGCTGCACACATTGGTTGCAATCGGGCATTACCCATTCACTTCTCAGCAGGGGATGGAAAATCAGACACAAGCTCTTTTTAATCTCTCTTTATTGTTGTAGTAATAAGAGTGTAAATTTCAAGCACTTTGCGCTGGGTGGAATTTTGTGCTCAAACTGGCCCTTGTGCTAAATTACATTCCCTCAGCTCTATCACTCTCCTCCTCATAAACCAGCTAGAAACAAGAGGCTGCGAGAGGGGTGTCTCTGTAAGTGTCCATGCATGAGTGTCTGTCTGTCTTTGGTCCCACACTCACTGGGATCAGGACCATGTGAAAACAGTGTTTAAAAACTGGGCTGTAGCTCAGATTGCTCCACCTGCACTACAATAACAACAATGCATTAGGATCTGGTTACAGTACAGTCATCCGCCCAGCAATTAAAACATGCTTCCACGGCATTGTGTGAAGGGGAGCTAAATGCAGCTTAGCTGTGTTCCTGCATCTCGCTGCAGCCTTGGACTTTGAATTGTGTTTTACTCCTGTTGTAAGCAGATCCTGCAACAAAGTAACTTTGCATAGTGTGGACCAGACTTGTCTCTACCCAAACATGGCTTTCTAATGAGATCTGGGTCTCTGCCCACTGGCTTGTCCAAATGGTGTTTGAAGGTCATATGGCCACAATCACTTTTCAACGATCCTTCAACATGTTGTTTACATTGGGTTATAATGCTAGAGCAGATGGGGCCTGAGTGCCTGTGTAACAGTCTCTCGATGTTAGTCACTTAGGCTGATCTGCAACAGCTTTGCCAAAAATGTCCCCATGTTGCTAGCACTGACTTGGCTTCACCAGTGGTAGCAACGGTGAGATAAGTATGTAAATAAATGTGAGGCTGGCATATACAGGGCTCCCTGGCTGCTCTTGTTTTCACCACTATGACCTGAAGACCTGATGTGGGCAGGATTAGATAACATGGTGATAAGCAGGCCAGCGGCTGCTATAATTTTTATTTCTTTAGCGCCTAGAAGCTCCAACTGAGATGATGACTCCACTGTACGTACACATAGTGTGAGACAGTCCCTGCCCCACAGAATTTATAATCCAAATAGACAAGACAGAGAGGGAGAACAGAAGTATCATTAGCCTTATTTTACCAACATAGAACTGATTCTTGCCCTGTGTTACACAGAAAATCTATAACAGAGCCGGGAATTGAACCCACCTCCCAAGAATGCCAGTCAGGCCCCTTGACCACAAAACTAGCCTTCCTCTTATGCAACTGTCATCTACACTAGCTAGATACTAATACCAGTGGAACTGGGCTGATGGTAACAACTTTCGGCGGTTATAGTTAATGTAGACAGCCTTGGAGAGATCATTCCAATGTGATATCATTTAGCAGCAATGCATAAGAAATAGGTCCTAACTAGTAGTGAAGAATTGTGGCCCGAGGCAGAGCAGATGATGATTCAAAGCTCACTATCTGGTTTATCAAATAGCAAGTGAACATGAAGAGATTGTTATTTATATATATAAAAAAAATCCTTCACAGCAGCTTTGCACTTGCAGTGAGACAAACAAACCAGTGACAAGCCTCCAGTTCAAGCAAACCAGCCTACAGCCTGGCTGGCACAAATTGCTGTTATAGGTGGTAATGAGTAGCTTCCCACTGATCAAGACTCTGTACGAAGGTGTCTTAGTTGTTGGCAAGCCAAGATACAGCAGGCAGCTACTCCAGTCAGCAGCAGCCGCAGAGCCACTAATCCAGTAGCCCCAGAAGGCTAAATTAATCTTGGCTTCTTAAGAACATAAGAATGGCCAGACTGGGTCAGACCAAGGGCCATCTGGCTCAGTATCTTGTCTTCCAACAGTGACTGATGCCCGATGCTTCAGAGGGAATGAGCAGAACAGGCCAGTCACTAAGTGATCCATCCCTCGTCATCCAGTCTCAGTTTCTGGCAGTCAGAGGCTTAGGGACATCCAGAGCATAGGGTTGCATCCTTGATCATCTTGACTAGTAGCCATTGACGGACCTACATAAGTGTCTGTCTGTCCATGAACTTATCTCATTATTTTTTGAACCCAGTTATAGTTTTCTCCTTCACAGATGGCAACAAATTCTGCAGGTTGACTGTTTTGTGTGAAGAAGTACTTCCTTTTGTTTATTTTAAACTTGCTGCCTATTCATTTAATCAGGTGACCCTTAGTTCTTGTTTTATGTGAAGGGGTAAATAACAGTTCCTTATTCACTTTCTCCACACCATTCATGATTGTATAGACATCTATTGCAAACTCCCTTAGTTATATCTTTTCCAAGCTTTATAGAGTCCCAGTCTTTTTAATCTCTCCTCATACGGAAGCTGTTTCATATCCCTAATAATTTTTGTTGCCCTTCTCCAAGACTATTATATCTTTTTTGAGATAGGTGGACCAAAACTGCATTCAATATTCAAAGTATGGGCATACCATGAATTTATATAATCGCATTATGATATTTACTGTCTTATTATCCCTTTCCTAATGGTTCCTGACATTCTGTTAGCTTTTTTCACTACTGCTGAACATTGAGAAGAGGTTTTCAGAGAACTATTCCCAAATACTCCAAGATCTCTTTCTTGAGTGGTTACCATTAATTTACACCCATCATTTTGTGTGTGTAGTTGGGATGATGTGTTCCAATGTGTATTACTTTGTATTTATCAACATTGAATTTCATCTGCCATTTTGTTGCCGATTCACCCACTTTTGTTAAATCCCTTTGTAACTCTTCACAGTCTGCTTTGGACTTAACTATCTTGAGTAATTTTGTATCATATACAAACTTTGACATCTTACCGTTTATCCCTTTTTCCAGATCATTTATGAATATGTTGAACAGCACTGGAGCCAGTACGGATCCTTGGGGAACTACACTGTTTACCTCTTTCCACAGCGAAAACTGACAATTTATTCCTATCTTTTGTTTCCTGTCTTTTAAACAGTTACTGATCCATGAGAGGATCTTCTCTCTTTTCCTATGACTGCTCGCTTTGGTGAAGGAGCTTGTCAAAGGCTTTCTGCAAGACCAAGTACACTGTGATCCAGTGGATCATCCTTGTCCACATGTTTGTCAACACCCTCAAAGAGTTCTAATAGATTGGTGAAGCATAATTTCCCTTTACAAAAGCCAGGTTGACACTTCCCCAACAAATCATGTGCATCTATATGTCTGATCATTCTGTTCTTTACTATAGTTTTAACCAATTTCCCTGGTACTGAAGTTAGGTGTACCCACCTGTAATTGCCAGGATTGCCTCTGGAGCTTTTTTTAAAGTTGATGTTACATTAGCTATCCTCCAGTCATCTGGTATAGAGGATGATTTAAGTGATAGGTTAAATACCACAGATAGTAGTTCTGCAATTTCATATTTGAGTTCCTTCAGAACTCAATTTATCGATTTGTTCCCAAACCTCTTCTATTGACACCGCAGTCAGTCACAGTTCCTCAAATTTGTCTCCTAACAAGAATGGCTCAGGTGTGGGACTCTCCCTCACATACTCTTCAGTGAAGATTGATGCAAAGAATTCATTTAACTTCTCCATAATGACATTGTCTCCCTTGCGATCTTCTTTAGCAACTTGATTGTCCAGTGGCCTGACTGATTTTTAGGCAGACTTCTTATTTCTGATATGCTTAAAACATGTTTTGCTGTTGGTTTTTGTCTTTTTTGTTAGCTACTATTCAAATTCTTTTTTGGCCTGCCTCATTATACTTTTACACTTGATTTGCCAGAATTTATATTCTTACCTGTAAAAGAGAGAGCGGGGTAAAAGCAACTGAGTTTCGCTTTGTTTCACATAGGGAAAAAGGACTAAATTAATCCCTGGTGTAAACCCTTTTTACTTTGATGGAATTTGTCCCATAGGGAGCAATTTGAAACTTTCTTAGCAGGAATTCTAGTTGAAAAATTGTCAGATGATTCCAGCTGGCCTACTGGACTTTGGAACAGAACTAATTAGTTGGTTTCCTGCAGATGGGAGTTGGCCTTTTACTCCCATTTTTTGGTGAGAGGTAAGTTAAAGGTACCTGGGGCAGTTTGAATGTACACTCCTGTACATGGATTACAAACATGCATACGGAGAAGCAAAGTGCAGGTCAATTTCCCTTGACTCCACCTCCTTTTACTGTGGCCACATCCCATCCATGCCAACTTTGCACGTTGTGCACAGCCAAAACACACCACTAGCTTCTAAGTGCTGCACGAAGGGGCAGCATTAGCCCACTTCTCATCCCATATAACCTACCCTCTTTTCCTGGGTGTGCAAGTGCACCTTTCTGGCCATTCACGCACCATACAGCTCTCATTGACCAATCAGCACTAGAGGCTGTAGGGAAGGCAAACAGTGGCCTGTGAGTGGCTGAGTTAGCAGAAGAATTTGGACCATGTTATCATCCCACCTGACTGCTGTCTTGTGTTTTCTTTCATTAACTAGGAGATAGATGATAAAAGGCGGCAGAGACCTGCTAATGATCTGCTGTGTTTGTCTAGGCAGAACTCATGTTTTCACAAGAGCAGTTTTGGGGTCAGTACATTAAAAGGAAAAACAACAAAAAAACAGGATGAAAGAATTTCCAGATTTGTTCAGGCTAAACTTTTCCAGCCATTTCTCAGCATCTGCAGGCAGTGGAGACACAAGGATTAAAAAGACCAGCATAGAAGAAAATCCAAGAGGACATTCTGCATTAAGTCTGCAATGTACTGTGAGGCCAGCCAAGAGCAAAACGTCAGCGATTTCAAGCACTTTGTAAGGAGAGTCCCTCCCTCTTCCTCGTTCTCTTTCTATTCCACATAACGAAGCTCAATGCCTAGAGAGAAGCACAGAAGCTGATTGTTTTCAGTTCTGGGAAAGCCTGAGCATTAGAAATGAAACATGCACACAGCCCATATACAGCTGGGCAGATACACACATGGTGGAGGGAGATGTGGGGACTGCAGTATGTCCTTAGGTTCCCGGAATGGTGGATAAATTGTACAAAGTCTCTCTGGAACAATAATAAGAGGCTGCACAATAATGTGGTGCTAGAAACAAGGCAATGAGTTGAGCTGTGAATTCCCCACAAGCTGTTGGAGTGACTTAATTACACTGCAGACCATTTGCCTGGTTCTAAGGTGAGTGCCCTTATGAAAAAACCCCTACACTGAGGGAATAGGGCAGTCTGGCTGAGCCTGTTGGTGACTTCTGAAATCTTCTGACAAGACAGGAAAGTCAGAAGGTGCAGAAATTGAACGTATTTTTGTACAGGTTTCATTAGTAGATTCTAAGGCCAAGCCAGGGCCCCTGTGACCATCTAGTCTGATCTCCTGTTTAACACAGGCTATAGAATGTCCCCAAAACAATTCCTATGCCATGGTAGGTAGAAATTAGGAAGTTGACGGGAGATACGCAATCTACTCTACGTAGCTTGTGTATTGCCTGTCGACTGCCATCGAATTTCGCCAGCAGTGTAGACATAGCCTTAGGGACATGCGATGGTGATAACTAGAATACAGCATGCTTGGACAAATTCCTCACCACCCCCAGAACTGGATTTACTGGCTCTCTGCCCATTGACAAATCCCCGATGACTAGAGTAGAGCCAGCAGGGAACGTGCAGGGGGTTTCCATTCCTGCTGCACTGCTCTGAGCTGCATAAGGGGGCTAGATTGGGGCAGAGATTCTCTCCCTTTGGTTTCAATTAAAATGGTTGAGACGTAATGAGAAATATTCCATTATTGAGCAGCAATAGACTCTTCTTTAATTGTTGGATATATCACGTAGACACTATGAGGAAGGCTTGGGCTTTACAAATGTCAGGACAAGATTCAGTCTGTAAGCCCCGTGGCCGGAAGCCTACAATAGAAGGGACGTGAGGCAGCAGCTCATCTAAATATCAGCTGTGTTCTCTGCCATACTTCATTTACATATCGACTGTGTTCTTTGCTGCTATCCACTGGAGAGCAAGGGGAGTCGACCCAGTGAGGCAGTACCTCATTTACATATTCATTGTGAATAGTTTGGGGACATTGGGGTATAAATTGGCTAAGTTTTGTAACCGGGGCTGATGCTTTGGAGATTGCCCTGTTTGGAACCATTGGGAAACAACTAGACAAAGTCTGAGTTCAGGGTCACCCGGATGAAACTGATGTTTGCCGAGGTTGGGTAAGAGGGTAAGCTAAAGTTTAAAGAGAGGAAGTGAGTTAACGAGTGATGGTGCGTGCGTGTGTGCAGGTAGGTGCTTTTGGCTTGCTGCTGAGACTACCTCACTGGGTGGCAGCGACTGCGATGTGTCCTTTGGGTCTTTGATCCCCCTGTAATGAGCTGTTGGTAGCTTTATATGGGCAGAGCTCAGCATAGTTCCAGTGATCTAGCCAGTGGTGAGCAGAGAACAGAGCCCAGAAGCAGTTCCAGGTATCTGGAGAGCTGTAGACAGGGAAAAGCAACAGTTGAGCCTGCCCACAGCTATCAGCAGGCTGAGAGCAGCTGTGAGCACTGCAGTGGGCGCAGAGGAGTTTGCAGCATCAAATCTACATCAGCCTAAAGGCTCTGGTAAGGCCTTCCAGTCCTAGCAGCTGAAATCATTATAGCAGGACAGGAGGTAGAGCCCCAGATCTGCCGGGCTCTGGTTTTCCTAGATTCCTGGAACCACAAACTATGAGTGAGGACGTTGGGGACACACGAACTGTGAGCAGGGAGCTGGGAGGCAGAACAAAATGCATTAGCCATTCAGGGTCCAAGTTGCTTATATATGGTATTATTATAAATGAATTACTAGAGAGGGACTCAGAGGAGGTAAGAAAATCCAACAGCCCTTCATCTTTGAGTAAGTTAAGATCTTGATCCGGTCCTGAATTCGAACCCCTCCCTGGCCTCTGCACAATGGATCCAAACAGAACCATTGCATCCAAACCTTGCTCTTGAACCTAGGTAAGTGTGAATCTGGAATTGAACTTCTCAGCTCTGGCCCATCTCTGATTTTCACAGTGACCTTCTTGTAAGCTGGCTAGATGCCATCCTGAACAAGGACATTGCCTCAGGGCCAGGGCCAGCGAGGGCGGTGACAGCTATGTATTAGGACAGGCCCATCCACGCAACTCAAACGTACAGAAATAACTGCTCGTATCCGTCTGGTGACATGGTAATATGGTGCTGTAGGCTAATCTGCTTTTATGTTGTGTCCTGTAGGTTATTATGGAGTGGATGCTTTGCTGGCTTAGACAGCTCCACTTTTATATTTGGAAGTGAATTGAAGTTATTATGAACTTGATGAATTCACTGAGGCCTGTTTCATGTCTAACATTAAGCAGCGACAGCCTTGGCCCTGGAAGACACAGCATTCGGCAGTTGAAAGTGGCTGCGTCTCTTCCATACTCAGTTCATTTGCTGCCATCTGCTGTAGGAAAGGCAGCAGAGCACTCCAGGACAAGCCCAAAGCCAAGCTGATACCCCGCAACTGTTTCAAGAGACCTGCAAATCAATGGGCTCTTGCCTCTCTTTTCACCTTCAGCTGGAATAGCAGAACTGGCAGAGTTTGGGGGGTGCAAATCTTTCAGAAGATTGTGTTTGAGTCCAAGTGTGGGAACCCTTTCTCTCATCATTTAAGCCCATGTTGTTTTAAGGTAGATACAGTTCAAAGAAACAAACATGATTTTCCAACTCAAGAGGCAGTCTTTGCTCTGCTTTAGGCAGAGGAGAATATTCCCAGAGCCAGGTGTGGATGAGTGGGTACCCTCGATTTGGTATTTATTATTTCAGATTGATATTTCTCCCTGGTTTTTCTCTTCCCTCTTTTTAACCTGTTGTGATCACTGGATTATTTCGCTCGTCTCCTTATTTATTTTAGTCTCTTCCAGGAAAAGTGCAAACATGATAATGGTAGAATTTAAGCTCTGAATGTCAAACTGAGTGGATTCAAAATTAGGTAAGACACATTTGCTGGTCCCTAAAAATCTGTTTCTCAGATCATCTGAAATACCTCCATCAGCCAACTTTCCTGATGCACCCCTGCTGGATCCCCTTAATACGTCCCAAAATATTAACAATCCCCGTCTTCCCTTCATACACACGTTACCCTGCTCCAGACCCCTATCACGTGCCACCATCTTTTCTGCACTAGAAGGATTAGATGGAGTTTCTTTCCTAGCCTCTTGGGACAACTGGGTTTCCTACAGGGAAGCCAAGTCCCCATTAAACACTTTATGTTCTATTACAACTTCAAAAGAGTTTGCAAGGCACTTAGAGCATGAACCAAGGGCTCCCATGGATCTTGTGAGGTGAGCGGGGATTGAGATTAAGAAGTTGGAATATGGAATTTATATATGCTGTTTGCTATATTTTGGAAGCCAGCAGAGCTTCAAAGTCTTGGAGACTCTGTTTTTTTCCAGCTTTAGGGCATTGGACTGGGCATTGGACTGGGAGTCAGGGCATGTAATTTCTATTCCTGCCTCTGCGACTGACCTGCTGTGTGATCTTTGGTAAATCATTTAATCTCTCCGCCACCTTGTCTGTCTTGCCTGTTTAGATTGTCGATTGTAAGATCTTTGGGGCAGGGACTGTTTTGTAAAATGCCTAGTGCAAAGTCCTGATCTTAGTTGTGTCCTGAGACACTATTTCAGTAAAATAAAAGTTTAATTCTGTCCCTTTCACCTTCTATATCAGTCTTTAATTATATGATCGCATATTATTTCTCAAATAATATAATAGACCTGCCTTTTTCCCAACACCATTAGTGGCTCAAGTGTACTCAGAGTCCTTGACAGTTATTTATATGAAATTTGTGAAGCACAGCAGCGCTACAAAACATTGTAGATAAAGCATAACAACATACAGAAATGGTGAAAAGAGATCGCATATAAAGGAGCGTTGGAATTAAATAACAACATTAATTCAAATATCTACAGGGCTATTCACAAAGCAAGGTTCTATTCTGAGCCAGATGCCAAAGTTGATGCTTATGTAATTATAAGCTGTATCATAATGTATACACAGAAAAGGCAGATTTAAATTTACAGCCTTAACATTCTCTTAATGTAGAATTTCATATAGAATGTGTGCTGTCTGGGGGAGTGACTAACTTTCACTATGTGTGTGTACAGCACCTGGCACAATGGGATCCTCATCCTGGATCAGGGCCTCTAGGTATGACAGGAACACAAATAATAATTAATGTACAGGCTATGTATGAAAGGATGAGTCTGTTCGATTTATTAATTTATTTAGGGTGAAATTAGCACAGACACATGCGTGCACATACACACACCCAGACCCGTGCACACGGAAAGAACCAGAGTAAGAATGCCTCGATGGTAAGGAAAACCATTGGTGAAAAAATGCTCCCTGGTTACAGAGCTAGCAGTTCAATAACTCTGGTAATATTATACACCTTCCATATAGGACAGGTGCTTGGACATGTCAATTGACATATAAACATCATTGTAATTCATGTTTTGTAGTTGCCTTTCAGAGAAATCCCCCAAATACATGCTTACTCAGTTTTCAGCAGCCTCTGTTCTCCTAGCTCAGCCCTAATGAATAATCATCAGGTATGGATGTAAGAAAGGGTGTGGGCTTTTGTCATGGCCTATACTACTAAGATTTAGAGCATCATTCATCCTTTTCAAATCAATAAACGTTGAGTAATGCATTAGGGCCTTGGAAAACCAGATTTATTTCTATAATGGATCCCTCTGAGTTCCATTGTTGGGAGAGGAAAGAGAGGAAAGACTAAAGCATTCTCGAACGTCTTGCTGCCCTTTGTCTCTTGATTTTAAACCAGAACTAAAAGAATCATCAGAAAAAAAGGGGGCATGGTTTGAGGAGGTGACATTTGCTATTTGTATGTGTAACCTGCAAAGGGTGCATTAGAAAAAAGTCTGTTAAAAAACAATCAACCCTCCAGGGTATGATCAGCCAGTTAAAGTTTGTTATGATAATACAAGGCTTCTTTCTTGGCATTTCATTGGCTGAGTCTCTGGTCACATGATACTGTGATGGAGAGTTTTGAGTGTGGTGGCTCTTGGAAAGAAAAAAAACAATGTTTTCTGTATCACAAAGGCTTCAGCTAAGCATTTATTAAACACAGATGTTGCTTATCTAACATGTTGGTCTGAGGGCCCAGTCCTCAGCTAGTGAAAATCAGTATAGCTCCAGTCATACCTTGAGGACTTGGCTCCAGTGGAGTTACGCCAAACTAGCTGTACATATAACCCTTAATTACTGTTGCTCCATGTGCAACACACACTGTTCTTCACCCACACCCGTAAGAGAGCTGGATCCTGCAGGTCTTACTCACATGAGTCATCTCCAAGTCCATGGGGTGATTCATGTGAGGAAGGACTATTTGCATGAGTAAGGGTTGCATGGGTGAGGTTTCTGTTGCACGGCAGACAACATGCAGAGCGGTACTTTGGCTGCTGTGACAATCAGGCCGTCGTGTCAAAGGGAAACTGATGGGCTGAGTCAAGGAAACAACATTAAGTCTTGTGAAAAACAGGGTCTTAGGACAGGGTCAGAAAAGCTCAACATTTCAATGGGAAATGCAACGTATGTTCAGATGAATTTCTCAGCCAATATTTTTTCCCATTGTTTGTCCCTCTCTGGATATATCCTCTGCTCCTATCAGATTTTTAATTCAGAAATGAAGTTAATGAAAAGGGAAACAAATTTTGTGCTTTAGGTTGTACTCTGATCACCACTGGGGGTCAGGAAGGAATCCTTTCCCCCATGTTCAGCATGGAGCAATTGGCCATGTGCTTTGTAGTTATTTTCATCTGAAGCATCAGGTGTTGGCCATTGAGAGGGGGTGGAGCAGGTAATGGAGCAGTTAAAGGTCCACTTTACTCTGAGAAAACCCATGTTCCGATATACAGTGAACAATAACCTCCTTCCTACCATACTACTGGGTAGTCCAAGAGTCTCACAACATGCTAGTGGCATTAGGGCACATTTCATGGCAGTAATGACATCACAGGACTGGATTTTGAGCGCTCATTAGTTCAGCCAGGCGTTCTGAAGCACATGAGAAACCTCCAAGTAATCTTGTAAAACATTTTACCTAAGAGACTCAGATAGCAATTCCCCCTGAAACTTCTTGCACTCATGTTCTTCCCTCTGGATGGTGATGCTGTGCAGGACACTGTTTTATTTAGTTCCCTTTGCGTTTAATGTATTGCCATTGGATTTTCTCTCCCCAGGCACATGAACAACAGTTACGTTGCTGACACCAGAGCTTTTACCCCGTGGATTTTACCAGCATCTGACTGCAAGCAGGCAGCAATAACATAATGAGATGGAACACGTATCTAACATTTTACACTGTGTCCATCATGATCTTTACTAGTACTGCTACTACTCAAGTATAACAGTGAATCCAAGCAAATGTTGCCCTGTTCCTCTCTCTAGTAAAGGCTGGACTCTGGCTTTCTGAAGCAGAGTTTTATTAGTAGTGGTGGTGCTGGAAGGAGGGACTGTGAGGATGAGCATCTGACTGGTAGTGGCTGTAAGAATTCTGCCAGCAGCCGGCAGAACAGCTCCGGGGTGCTGAGGAAGCATGCCGGGATGTGTCCGCCGCTACATCTTTAAAATGGCGCAATGTCCACTCCCACTTGGGTCAACTCTTGAGCACTAGTGGGACCCCACATGCCATACCTGTCCCTGGGGTCTTGTGTGCCACTGGCTGAGCCCGCTTGTCCCTCTGTGTCGTCCCCCCCGGATGTGCAATCTCACTCATTCTGGCTTCTACTCCAATGGGGAATTCTTGCAGCATCTGCCACGGTAATGATCTGTGCACCCACAGCACGGTGACTGCCTGAGTTAGCACCAGCCTGCGTTGGGAGGAGCAGAATCAATTTTGGGTGGCTCGTGAAGCAATTTTTGCCTCGTTTCCCCCACGTGTCTCCCTACCAGGCTTGGAGCTGGCCTGAGGATTGTGGGGAGGGTCCATGCGGAGGTTTTTTGGGACCTTGTCCAAACAGAACTGAGTCATAACGTGGGCATGAGGATGCATGTGCCTGGCTGCTTGCCACTTTCCAACCTAGCTATTGGTTTATATCTGATTCTGTTCTCCAGGCCCTCATCATCTCCCCTCTTTGTCTACAGCAACCTTCCCCTCTCTGGTCTTCCTGGCGCCCGGCCCCTGCTCCATTCAAACTACAGCTCCTAAAATCATCTTTCTAGTTTTCTGTTCTGACCATGTCACCCTCCACCCCCTTTCAGTCTTTCATTGGCTCCCCCCGTGCAGTGAATCAAGTACCAGATTCTTGTCTTTATCTTTAAAGCCCTTCACAACTTAGCTCCCAGTCTCTTGCCCCCCTCCACACCTTGTATCTTATTGCATTGCTACACCAACAGCGCCAGTTTTGGCCACCCGTTTGCTCACTTCTTCCATAAGCACTGTCAGATTTTCTCCACACTGCACCTTGTGCATGAAACATCCCCTCGGAGTTCCTTGGTGAAGCCACTGCCTTCCTTCAAATCTCTTCTCAGACCAGTGTCACTTACAGGGAACATTAACTGACAGTAGCTATGTAGGTGGCCAGTCAGGACCTCTGAGATTTAGCTTATTCATCCTATAATTTAACATTAATAAGTGAATAAATAAAATTGGCAGAGTGGCCCGTGGAGATACTTGTTACTATTACTGTTTCCCTCAAGTTCCCTCCTCTCTTCCTTCTGATGGTAACACCCAACTTTCTGTGTTTTGTCTTAAATCAGGTCCTGGTCCTCTTACCATTTACACACATGAGTACAATTATTCAGCTGCATAAGGAACTGCTGGATTGGGGTCACAGAACATAAGCTTCTTGGAGCAGGGACTGTATTTTCATTCTGAGTTCGTACAGCACAGTGGGGCCCTGACTGTGACTGGGATTGCTACCACATCCATGTTGTAATTAGTAATCATAAAAAGAGCTAATCTTTTTTTTTTTTTTTTTTTTAAATGAAAGCTAGTGCCCTATTTACAAAAAGAAAAAATGGCAAACCCTGAAATAAATTGCAATTGGGTGAATTTCAGTGCTTTGCACAGTTTTGTTTTCCTGGCTTTCTCTGTCTGAAATGCAAACTAGAACCCTTCTGTCTCTTAACCTTTACATGATATACGGAAAGAAGATCTGAGATTATACATAGATAAGAGTTGCTAAATACAGAACAGCTGTCCCCACACCCACAGCTGCCCCTTACTTAGGGTACTCAGCACCTCTGAGGGTCAGGCCAAGTACACCTGCCCCTACAGCTTACATCTTCTGAGCACCATGTAATGTTCAATTACAGTATGCTGGAGTGTAAGTGATGGCTCCAGTGGAGTCATTAAATACGCATTGTCTTTGTGTTTTCTGCTTTGTACTTTTGCTCTCATTGCCTCTCCTTTGGTTGACATGCTAGGACCAGGAGGCCACTCAACTGCCACGTAACTTCTCTTGTTGCCTTTGTTTCGACAGCATGTTTTCACAAAAAGGCATTTAAGCCAACAAGGCAGAGGGCAGGCTCCAAACTTGCTTTGTTGTGTAACACAGACACAAGAATAATACATCTCCCAGGAGTGTGGTCACAAGAGAAATTGTCGGAGGAGGAACACGGACCTCAAAGGCCCGAGGCCAGGGGTTCGCTAAGATGGGGAGAAATGACACAGATCTTTGTCATTAGCATTTCCTCCATTTTTACTTAAAAGGGCCCAAACATCACGGACGCTCATGCTGTGGAACTGTGCTTTGTTTGGATGATTTAGCCGTAGCTCCAGCCGTGTCCCTGGATCCCTAGCTGTGCCGCCCGCTGTGTGCCCCTAGTTGTGCTGCTGGCAGTGATGTTTTGAGGATACCTTTGTCTCCCCTCAATTCAGGACTAAATGGACAGATCATCTTGCCAAGAGCAGTTTTGTTGATTGATTTTTAGCGCCCTTATAACCGTTTCTCTGACTGACACTGCAAAATAGAAAGACCTAGGGCCCCCAACCGGCCATCTTTGTGTGCCTCCAATTCCCTTAGAAGTCCTCGAGCGTATAGGGGCCTGTGTGAAATGCAGAATCAGGTTCCCTGCAAGTGCCAGATGGTGTCAGAGAAAACGGTGCAGCCCTTGTCCCTGCCTGCACTTTGCTCTTTGAGGCACCTGCATCCTGCCGGTAGTCATTGACACAGACACTCTCTTCACATTCCCACCTACTATGCATGTGTAAGTAGGAAACAATGATGTTCACAGTGCAATGGAGGAGAACGCCGCCTGGATTTTTATTTTCCTCTTCTAAGGCAGCCTCCTTTAGAGTGGCATTAAAATGGAGTGATGAGGGCATCGCTGGTACTACCTAACAGCTGGCTTCAGGAAAATATCCATTACAGAAGGTGCTGCACTTTGTGTGTGTGACTCATGCAGGGTGCGGTGGATCTGACACACAAACAGAATTAATGTGCTTTGAAGAATTAATGCGCCGGGGAAGTCAGAGGAATAGTGACATGTGAACAAAATGGCCCTCAGTGGGCCTGTGATAGATTGGCTTGCATAATATTGCTCTCTAGTCTAGAGGTCTCGGGACCTAGCCTTTTACTTATAATGGTAATAATCATCATTTGACTTCTAAAGCGTCCCCACTCCAAAGCGATCAGCGCACTACACAGCGTAAAAAATGCAGTGAAGCTAATACATTGCACGCACAGGAGAACGAAATGGAACTTCACGTTCAAATGTAATGCTCACTTTCTAAATGAGAGGGGGCAAATAACGCCCGGCCCCGCTGTGCCTGGGGGCTCCACACACCTGGTGTGCCCAGTCACAGAAACTGCACACGCAAACGATCAGAGCTGGGGATAGTTTGCAGGCCCAGGCACACTACTGTAGGCGTTGAAAAAATACCGGTGCCTGAGATTCAAATTAGATGAAACAAATAGAATGAGTCAGCTGCAAAATAAAGGGCAAAAGAGAGAGAAAAAATATAAAAGGGGAGTGGAGGGACAGGGTGAGGAGGAAAGAGGAATACATAAGGGGGCTATGAGTGGTCAGAGGAATAATACCTGCTTTTATCGTCAAAAAGCACTTCATAAAGGAGGGTACCCGGTGTTACAGATGGGGAACTGAGGCGAAGTGACTGGCTCAAGGTTATGCAGCCAACCAGGGGCCAACCCAGCTCTCTTATGTTCTAGCCGAGGGTTCTAGCCGCTAGGCCACGCTGCCTGATGCAATAGAGAGGGCTGCGTGGTGAAACCCAGTCTGTGTGCATTGCTTAAGACGTCCGTTTCCTCCGAAGCCCCAGTGTTCTATGAGCAGCCCGTGGCCTCCCTCCGACTCCGTGAGAACACAGGCAGTTCCTTCTGCACCGGCAGGAGCTAGCAGAGAGTCTGTGTGTGTTATTCTGCCGTAAAAACCTTTCCTTCCGTCCCCTGGCACTGGATCTGCTGCCAATCTCTTTCCACCAGAGGATGGGCAGGGACCAAGTTAGGTGGGGCAGCGAATTTACACCCATGCACCCCCACCCGCATGGCTCAGGTCTGGTCTCTTACTAAGATGAGATACGAGAGGGGGATCCTAGAAGGCGGGTGGTGGCTGTGCAAAGATACCTCTGCTGCTGAGGTTCAAGGGGAGGCCAGCGCTGGCGATGGGCCAAGTGAGAGGCCTGTGAAGTTTTAGCTCTGAGTGAAAGGTCGGGAGTTTCAAGGTGGACAGGCATCCAAGATGTGGAGGCTTCCTCCTGGGTGCGGAGAGCTAGCTGCAGAGCGGGTGAAGGCGGATTTCTCCCCTGATGATGGAGCGCAGCCCTTCCAGGTGCCATTCGGCCTGGCAGTGCCACAGGATCAGCCGCTCCTTCAGTGACGCTGGCGGCCATTTGGAGGCGAATTGCCCCCCTCCCTCCTCCAGACAAATACAGTGAAGCTCTCCTGGCACCGGTGCCTTGTCTCCCAATCGGTTCAGCAGGTCGATGCCTCGTGTCTGTCCCTTCCTCAGTCTCCCTGTCACTTTCACCGCTCCCATCATCCCCATTTCTCTTCTCTTCCCCTCACCAGGGGGAGGAACTCGTCTTCCAGTTGCTTGGCACCTCTGCCAGTGGGCATGGGTTCCTAAGGCACAGCATCATCCGGCCACCCAGATTCTCCCTGCTGTCTCTCCTCTGGGGACAGGTTCCTGGCTTGTCCTATTTGGATTCCGCAGGCCCGCCCACAGCTAAAAGCCCCTCCTCCGGGGAGGAGCTACTAAGCCCAAGACTCGACTAAATTCGGGGAACAACAAATGAGAAAACAGGAACAAGCGTGAAGGTCAAAGGCTTAAAGGAAGCGAACTGAGGGGGACACACGGAGCGGAGAACCCTGGAGCGTGTCTGCTGCTCCTCCAAGGTGTCTAAGGAGCCAGCGGATGCGTCTGGCTTGTTGGTGGCAGGGGGGGCTTTCAGCTGGACAGCTGACTCTGGCAGTGGAGCTGCTCCTGCCACATGACACACAAACCAGCAGCCTCTCCGATGTGGGCCTAGAGTAGAAAGACGGTCCCAGAGGTGGTGGTGGCCAGCAGTACCAGATGTGGAGATGGAGGCAATAATAATAATGTGGTCCCCCAAATAAAGCAGCCAGGAAACATCCTGGATCCCATTTAAGTCTAGAGCCAAAATATGCGTCTGCATTATAACAGTAAAAACATATCCCCTGGGTAACCAAGAGCTCTCCTAGAAATGCTTTAATGTTCAGGCAGTGGACTGGTTACTTTATTACCCTGATTAAATTACACAAGCCTTCCCTTTCTCTCTCTGCCTGCCTTGCAATCTCGCTCTCTCACTCTCTCTGCCTTTGCACACTCCCTCCCTCTCTCTTTCTTGCTGTGGGGGCAGTGATGCAGGTATGACATACAGCCCTGTTCTCCCTCCGCTGGGATCCCCTCTGGTGCATCATTAACATGCACTGGCTGGCTGGTCTGCATCATTGTTACAGGAGATTCCAGTGCAGTGCATCCCTCTTTCTTGGAACTCTGGAGCTGAATTGAGTACAGAGCAGCAGCAGAAGCAAATAACTTCACATTACAGGTAAGAGCAAGTCATTTCTCCTGCTACAGTGGAAACAGACAACAGACATTTTACAGGGACAGCTAACGGCTGGTGGGCTTCCAATTCCCAACATTAATTAGGCGAGTGCCCAGCTAACATCGGAAGGCTGTAAAGAAATAGGGAAACAAAATAAAACAAAACAAAAACAAAACGTCACTGAAAATAAGGAGGCTCAAGCGCAGGGGCTCAGCAGCCCAGCTGGGATGAAGTAACAGGAATTGTAGGGCACTTTGTTATTTTAACTAGATCAGCAGTGGCAGAGCAATCAAGACCAAAACAACACTGCAGATTAACGCTGTTTCCCTCCCTGGCTCCGTTTATCCTCTTCTGAGAGAGGTAATGAGCTGCAGTTTGTAGTTTGAGCTACGTTGACGGTGCCTAGGCTAAAGCAAGACCGGGTTATTTTAGGAGGAAAATTAAAATACATGCTGATGGTGTGTTTCTGGGGAAGGGGTGTAGCCGTGGGCTGTGCGTGGGGGAGGTGTGTATAAATGGGGCATGTTGCATATGCTTGGGTGGGGGGCGTGCAGATGTTTGTGTTTGCATCTGGACGAATCGTGTGTGGGTGCGTATAGTCACCATTTTCACCCTCCCCAGGAGCAACACAGCAAACATGCATGTTAATTGTCCTTTTAAAAGAATCCTTCTTACCTTGGAGTATCATAAATGCAGCGCAAACTCAAATCTGCAGCTGGTCACTTCTGTCAGCAGAGAATACTGAGGGCCACTGAGGGCAAGGTGAGGATTTTCAGTTTGAACAAGGGGCTGTATTATATCTTGTTTTCTCTGACACACCTGATATGGTTAAACAAACCTGTGTGTGTGTGTGTGTACGTGCACGTTTGTGTGTGTGTGTGTTTGTGTGCAAGTGTGTGTGCACGTCTATGTGTGTGCATGCATGTGCATGTGTCCGGGGACAGGTGCTGTGCAGCAGAGATTTTCGTTACGTATGTAGCCTGCAATAATATAATCCATTACACTGAGATTCCATAAAAACCATAGGCATAAACTGGATCCATCAGAAGGCTTCTTGACATGTGTGCCCCTGGCTTTGACCAATGAACAGAGCGATTGTAATGGAGCAGGGAGGAGGGGAACCGGGCTGTAGTGCTTTCTCCTGTGTGCGAAGGGGAACCCCTGGTGGGTTTTGATCAGATGCTTTTCACATAACACCTGAAGAGGTGGGCTCACAGGGAAAGCCTCGGCAGAAATGAAAGGCAGATAGGGCACGAGTGACGTTCCTGGCAAGGCTTTAAACTTGCTACAAGCCATAACTCTCCAGGCTCCTATTTCAGCAAGAGGAGAGAGAAAGAGTTAATCCCATCGCTTGGCTAGTCAGATTTAAATATACAAGAGTGCTGCATTGTTCACCTGTCGGTGAAAAGGCCCAGCCACATTGTCTGCTCCTTGGCTGGCAATTAATGCTACCACCTCTGCAATAAATTGCACATCTGGCTGCCATCTTGTTCTGTCGGTCACCTATAATCAGAGCCAGGTCACCCCCTCCCACAGGATAATACCTGGGCAGGGGCTTTGAGGAGAGGAGACTAGCTAGGGTTTCCTCCAGAGTCTTCTGTTGGGAGGAGTAGGGTCCCCTTCCACCCCCCAGGAAAGAAAGAAAGCGTTGGCCCAGGACTGTAGAAGATCCTCCAATCTGCAGGGGGACCCTATGCTTCCACTGGCTTTGGGGCCTACGTTCATGCTCCTCGCCTTCCCTTGCTCCTTGACAGCTCGGTTCTTAAAGTCCCAGCTGTTCAGTAAAGCACCCCGAACATCACCTCCCCCCAGGCTCTGAATTTCCTGGGCTCCTGGTGGTGCAGGGAACACAGATGGGCTTTGGGCTCTGATGAGCAAAGGCCAATGGGGATGTGTCACCCTGTGACCCGAGCATGTTGTGTGTGTGGATCACCTGGGCCTACAGGAGTGAATGAAAGTCTCTTACAGCCTTCACTGCATGGGCTGGGCAGATGATGCCTTCCTCGGGCAGGATATTTGGATATGAAAGTTGCCCTGTGATGGGGGCGTTTACACTTCAGCTTTGCCAGCGTCCCTTGCCTGGATCCTGTGATGTGCTGAGCTTCCTCGGCTCCCGCTGCAGTTAACAGGAGCGGAGAGGGTCCAGCAACTTGCAGGAATTGCTCAGCCCCTCACATGGTTCTGTAACAAGTGTCTGGTCCTCCCGTTGCATCTCCCCCTGGCTGGCTGGAGAACGGTCCGTTGTTTGGAGTTTATCTACCCACTATGGATGAATCAGAGAGTCTGAGGAGTCTTTCAGCCGTCAGGCTGGGAGCAGATGCCAGAGACAGGGTTGCATCTCTCAAACTCTTGGAAGCATTATTAGGACCTCCTATTTTCCTTTAAGAATAGCAGACCATGGTAGATGCTGGCACCTCCTTCCCTTAGGAAAAGGCACATGCGGTGATATTAAAAGATCTATGGCAGGAGACAAGACTTGAGATAAAGCCTCTTGTTTTTCTGAAAGCACTGTGAAAACATGTATTGTGGGGGCCCTGGGAATGTTACCAGAGCATCACTGCTGTGCAAACAGAAAGCCACCAGGAGAAAGGTGATTATCTGGTTTGCCATTCAACGTCCTCAGTTGGCAGGGCCCTGACTATGAAGGTGATGTGTTATTTGCACCCGTCTGTGATCTGTGACATGCTGCAATGCAGAGGCTAACATCAGACAGATCTTTATTCAGGAAAGTGATCTAGAGAGAGGGAACACACTTTCATCAATTCTTACGGCAGGCTCTGATTTTGCATGCCTACTTGTAAGTGCGCAAGAAGATGCACCCCCAAAAGCAGCCCAGAACCCATCCCAGGTGTGCAAATGTATAGAGAGTTTGTGTGCACAACTGGCTGTTTGTCTGCATAAAATGTGAGCACACACACACTTCAAGGATGCAGTAAACAACTTGGACAAAAGTGAGCGTACAATATGCTCTGGTGAGAGTGAGCATCTGTGTCAGGGCCTTTATCACCTTGGCATTGTGAGCTCGTGTGATCTCAGAGGCAGGCTGAGACCTGGTCCTTACTTGAATGGGAGACCTCCAGGAAGAGCCAGGATGCTGGAGAAGGGGTGCACATAGGCATATGTTCATCTCCTGGACATTCTGACACAAGGGGGGAACATAGCCCCAGGGCTGAGAGGAAGGGTGGTGGGAGGGAGGCAGAAGAGAGGGAGAGGTAAAGAAGTTTTAAACCCGCATCTGCCATGTGATCTGTGGTAATCCTGCCCACTCCAGGCAGCAAATCATGAGGCACAGTGGCACCTCTGAGGAATGGATATCTGGAGTGAAGGCTGAAAGCACAGGCTGAAGGGGCAGTCTGTTATTTGATGACCAATATCTATTGCCACTATTTAAGCCATGCTCGTTCTCCATACTAAGTGCCAAGAGACACAGACTCTCCCTCTGCTGCTCAGTGCTGGCACCGAATAGTTTTCTGGCCTCGGTACAAAATCCCAGGACTGCTAACAGTCCTGACTGGGGAAGCCCAGGAATCGACTTGGGGGGGGTCTCCCTTACCATCTTGTCAATTCCCCAAATTAATTTTCCAGATCATGAGCTGAACCTTTGAAAAAGGTCTCGTCTGAAAAGATTATAGAATTACTCCCATGCTAATGAGCAGTTTAATATTACGGCTGCTTAAAATCCTGCAAGAAAAAAAGGAGCCTTGGCAGAGAAAGAAAGATACCATGAGAACAGGGAGCCTGAGGTGTCTGTATGCAAAGCTTTGGGAAGGGGATGGAGGATGATGCATTAAGAAATTGAAACACACTGTTTGCAGGCCCAGATTTAGCTGGGGGGGATAGGGGGAGAGAAACTTGGTGTAAAACTAAGATAAAGAATCCTTAAGTAATATCTCCAGCAGCCCCTAATCTTATCCCCATTTCTGCCGCAGGGACCAAAGGGGAAGGTACCCCAAGTTTGATTCTTCTCCCCCAAAACAAGCATACACTGCTGACAGAAAGAGACAGCTCAATGCCTGGTCACCTGCTATGGGAGCAGAGCCATAGGACATAGGAATTGCCATCTCGGTTCAGCCCAATGGTCTGTTTAGCCCCGAATCCTGGGTTTGATAGTGGCCGGCGCTGGATGCGTAGGAGAAGTCTGTAAAGCTCATTAATGGACACAGGGAGAATTCTTTCACACCTCAGGCAGTTAGTGGCTGGCTGCTGCCCTGAGTTGATATCTCTAAGACTGTTTCTATGCTAAATAGTGCAACTACGAATGATATTCTGCTTATTCCCATAAATATATAAGGGACCGGAAGGGAAGGCAACTATCTGGTAGCTCCCCCCCTTTTGGTCTGGGACTGCAGGGGAAAGCAGCCCCTTAACTGATCTTCCTCTCCCAGGTCAGGATCCTTAGGTCTACTCGTGCGGGACCTGAGCTGGGTGGATGGGAGGGAGGCAAAGGTGGCTTTACATCACTTTTATGCTCTCCTGGTCTTGGGGTCAGAAGGGGTCTAATTTGCCCATCGGTGCAATTTAGGACAGCCTCAGGGCTGCTCTAGCCTGCATTGGCTCCAACAGCCCCCAACGGGGCGTTGCGGCAGCTGGAGATTGCTGGAGCTCAGAAGCACTTTGGCACATCTTCCTCCCTGGCCACATGCAATCCCCAACCCACTTCTTAGGGTGGAGCCTGTGAGGGGGAGATGGTGTAGAGCTGGTTTATCTCCTATGTCCTGCCACACTGGCACAGAGGGGACAAGAGTGGGGGTGGAGGCTGTGGTCTCCCGTCTCCACGGCACTGTGGGCTGTCCTTTCACATTGCCAGCATGCCCCAGGAGATAGCTTTCATCTTCTAGACCATCATTTTGATTCCAAATACACACCCTGAGGCCCCCACAACAACCACCAGGTGGATTAGCCGGTTGCTTTCAGTAGGAATGTGTGCTTCCGTATCCATCTTGCTGGCTTTGATATCGTGACTAGGGACCTGCTTCTGCTCTGGTTTTATTCCAGCGTGACTCCACTGACTACAGTGGAGTGCTCCAGTTTTACACTGGGGCAAATGAGAACAGAATCAGCCCCCCCGGACTAGATGGGGGAGTGGGGCGGGGGGAAATCTCGCTGTGCTAGATGAGATGAAATGAAAAGGAAGGGCCAGTCTATATTTAGGCGAGGGCTCTGTTCGGAGCAGGTAATCCTCTTTCCGTGAATTATCCAGCCTGGGGATTAGACCACTTTAAACTCCTCATCAGGTTTCCCGCGGCTCCAGAAGGCCACTGGCTTTACAAACACATAGGGGGCAATGGATGGAAGGAGGATGGCACAGGGAAGGCTGCTGCTGGCCGGCTTGTGCAGCCCTCCAAGAGGTGGCTATTGATGGAGATGCATAGTGATACGGGCATGGTGTGCGATACTACAGGGAACATCAAGAGGTCACCATTCAGACAGAACGTGCAGCTTTCTAAATGACTGCAGAGCTGAGTGCAGCAGTAGATAAAGGGAGAGATGACAGGCACAAAGCAGCCCTTTCCCTATGCACAGTATTCCTGCTTCCCTGTCATTTCATCTGATAATGGCAGGGAAGCTCCTTGGGTTGCTCATCAGGTTCATCTCTCTCCATCTGGAGGTTGTTCCTGACCTGCCTTGCTCCGCCAGCATCTGACCTGCTTTGGCTGGCTATAGAAACTAAACCCAGGGTCTGCAGGTCTGTCCCATCTGCTTTGAGTGGGAATGAATCACTATCGATATTCAATGATGGGTCAAGCAGCATGAGGGCAGGAAGGTGACACAGCCAGGGAAAAGAAGGGTCAGAAGGGCTGGGATGTGGTATCAGGAGGGCTGGATGGCACTAGGGAAAGAAAATCCTTCTCTCCACAAGTTGTGTGAAGAGCTCCCGTGCAATGAGCTGGTGGGTCTCAGTCCAGTGTCTAGTAAACAAAGGTCAGTATCAAAAAAAAGAAAAAGTGAACCTTGTGGACTTTCTTACCATGAAGACTGAACGTGCCCTAGAGAATAAACACTCCTCCCCTCTAAGGGTGGGCCCTCTGGGTCAGAGTTTTGGTGGGGTGCTAGGCAGGGATGCACCGCCGTTGCATGTGCTGTACGTGTCCTGGGGATATAAATGACTCTGTTCTCCAGGGCTATGAGGCCAGCTCCTTTTCCCAGCACTAAATTCACTTGAAATTGGAGATCCACTTCTGAAGCAGTAACAGGCCCCCAGTTTGGAAATCTCTGAGGCTATTGTTAGTTCCCCTGGGATTTATGTGAGGTGGGGTTCTGCCTCCATCCAACGGCTGTTAGGGTTCACTTTACACCCTCTCCCCCACTGTCCTTTCTTTATGTATTTGGTCAGTCTCTCCTTTCGCTCAGAAATGGCTAGACATTTTTTATTCCCCTAGTTTCCCTCTGCACTCACACCACTGGCCTCAGCTGTTGCTGTTATGTCCGGTTTCAGCCAGGAGTGAATTCTGATGACAATTAAAACCCTCTGCAAGCTGACTCTTGTCAGAACCTAGAGTGACAGGCTGGGAGTGCAGCTGCTATCCCACAAACCCATCCTTCGAAATCCAGGGCCAGAGATGGCTTTAGCAACATCAGCATTAAACTGGGGTGAATGGCATTGATCTTTTCATGGGGAAGTGAGTTCTACCGAGGGACACCATATTGCATGCATTTAAACTGTGTATAGCATATTCTCAGCTGTTTGTTGTACTTTCCCAGAAGCCTAAATCTGGCATTTTGGCCCTATTATATTTTTTCTTCCCAAAATTAAGGCAAACTTTGCACCCTATCCTGGCACTCGGTACTTTGGCCCAACTCTCACTGAAGTCATCTGGATGATGTCATTTAAGTAACTTCTGTGGGAGTTTGATCAGAGTAAGGAATCCATGATTGGCCCCTTAAGTAGCTGTTGGAAGGGAAATGCCTGTTTAACTCCCCTCTGAGACCCGGCTGGCAACATCAGTGCTTGCTTTGCTTTGACTGACAGAGAGAGTCAGTGCAGCCAGTTATTGCTTTTGTGTGCTGGAGCTGGAATTAAAACAAAAAACCCCAATGGAGCAGACAGAAGAAAAAGCCATGGAGTGCAAACAGACACTGCTTTTAATATCAGCTATTGTCTTTTTCCCTCTGTGCTGAGCATCATCAATTTCCTGTTTAAGTTAAAGTCAACACATCTGTCACTTTAGCATCTCCGGCTGCCCGGCTCCCTCCCTCCCCCATCTGCTCTCCCCCTCTGTCTGCAGCCTCCCTATTCTCCTACTGCTTTGTTGTTGGTGTGCATGTTTTGTGCTGGCTGATGGACTCTTCCACTGCTGGTGCCTCCGTTCCGTTTGCAGTGGGATGATCGGCTTGGCTCGCAGAGCATTTACTCCTAATCCCCTGCTTGTGACATCCTAGTGGCACAGGCAACTCTTTCAGGGGCTGCTGTGGGTGAGAGCAGTGGGGGAAATGATTGGCAAATGGCTGGTGATTCTGGGATGAAACATTTCCTAGTTCTGGTAAGAGATGCTTTTCCATTTGGTCCCCTTTTCTGGGCATTTGGTTATGGTGAGATAGTGATGAAGCTTAAAGGGATAAAAGGCAGAGAGAGGGGAGGAAGTTGTGAAAGAGATGGACAAATAGCGGAGTCTATGTTATGTAGACAGAAGCCTTTCTTGTAGCAAATGTTCATCAGAGCAATTTATTTACCACTATTGCATGGCTTCAGGCTATTCAGATCATACGGTGATGAAGGCAGTTGAAGTACCCAGCCAGGTACAAGGGCAGTAGCTGATCTTATGTTTTTCACACAATGAGTTTTTCTATGTGCCTTTTCCAGTTGGGTCTGGTAATAACGTAGGTCCCACAGCCAGAGCCAAAAGGCGCTCTCTGCCATGCAGTTCTGTGAGTATAGCTTGCGGAATGCTTCTTTTTCGATCTGTTTCTATCGGTTTTCTATCTTTCACAGCACTGGCTTTGGAAAGTTGTTCATGAATATTTGTCTCTCAGTTGAGAAATAAAGCCCTTCAACTTCCTGGGTGCTAAACTTTCTCCTGGTCAGAAGCAAAGTCTAACTGCATTATTCTCTGGAACTGGTCACCCCAGTATTGCATGTATTTAAAATATCTAGAGAAGCAGGGAGGTAGTAGCAGACACAAATGAGAGTCTAGTCAAACTATCCGCAGATCTGGGAGATATTTTGTGTCCCGGACATCTGCTTATTTTGAATTTGAAGGCATTGAGCTAGTTTAATTTACAGGACTTTTGATCAGATAGACAGTCTGGGCCAGATTCCAGTGAAACCAGTGCAATTATGCCAGGGGTGAATTTGGCTTCATTTGCTTAAAAAGGAACAGTGAATAGTAACCCTAGTAGCAGCCTGGCTGTGTCTAGTCAGCAAAGTTCTGTCCATAATATACCTCTAGTGACTGACCTTCTTAGCATCCCTGGATCCCTTCCTAAAACTTGTGCCTTGGTCCAGGAATTCCTGAGACCCTTTTGTGAGAGGGGCTCGTAAACGCATTTGGTTTGGTGATTCCAAGATGGGTTCCTTCTGTGTTTGTGAGATTAGCAAACAGGATTAAAAGAGACCTGCCTAGAGAAAACAACAAAACTGGGTTGTTTGCAAACATTAAACCACCATGTGCACAACAACCTCCCTCCATCACAGATATTTGTCTGATCGTTACTAAATACAGTGAAACTTGCACTAAGGAGGACCCATTGGCCAGGCAGAAATGGCTATTTTAAGTGCTAATTTTAGATTTCCAGCACAGTTACATTAAACCTTTAGTTAAAGATCCCATTCTCCTAGGCAGCTGACTTTTGCTGATCTCTTGGGTGTTCGCTTCAGAAATATTTTAATGTAACAGTCTTTGTATCAAAGCCACCTATAAAAATAGCACTGGAACAATGGGTGAAGAACAAGCACTACATGTGGAAGGGTCCGGATACCTCTTGCTGTTCAGATGCTGTACAATGAGGCGATAGCACAGTAATTCTAGATTGGTGCATTTGTGGGCCTTGACCATTGCATCTATGATGCCCTGAACAAATGGAGACACTGCACAGCAAGGGGTCTAAGTGCTTTTGAGACCCATGTGTATTCCCAGAGAGAACAGCCCTTGTTGCCTTTAATAAAACTGCAAGGCTTGGTTTCTAATTCCCATGCCTAGTTAGATTATAAAAACTGAAGGAATGTATACATCCAATTAATTTTTTAATGATCTATTGCATGGTGTTAGTTTACTTATTCAATTTCTCTCAGCTTGAACTTTGAAAAGAGAATGGTCAGTTTCAATAGATCCCCTCCCCCCAGTCAGTTTCACCTATAGGTTTCTCCAGGCCCCCAATGCTGCAATGTTTGGGATTCCGGGTGCTGCACAGAAAGGTTAATTGTATTTTAAAAGAACACCTTGCCATCACTGTAAATCAAAGAGAAAAGAGTCCTGGAAACATTCCTGTCTGTGTTAGGGTTGATACATGCTCAGAACTGTAATTCTGGGGCTAAATTTGACCTCACAATGAAGTCTTTAACTCTTCAAGGTCTGCTGTTTTCCAGGGGGCCAATCAAATGAATATTACAGTAGGGTGTGTGTGTACATATATATATAATTTGTAGCATCCCAAAGATATTTCCTTGATGACAATGATATTATGTTGGGGGGACTGTGCTCCTGTCTACAGAGGGGAACAGAACCTGATGTCTTCCAGTCTCATTAATGTCTGATCAGGACTCCTGTCTGGAGGTCAGTCTTTTATTATATTATAATGGGATACAATGGATGGATTATTCCCCTTTTAAATATCTACCCATGATGATCAGCAACTGCACTCAGAAACTACCACTGTCACGGCTGAGTTTTGAACCTTCCCCTATGAGATCAAAGTGTCCGGAATGAAGAACACGCTACAGTCAATGGCAGTTCCAGTGGAAGTCTGCTGAGCTGTGCACTGAAGCCATGGGATATTTATCCCATCCCGAGGATATAACTGAGGGACTGTAAAGAGGAACTTTTATTAGAGAGGAAAACTTCCACATTTCTTCTACATAAATATAAATCCAGTCACCTCATGCCTGTCTCTCCTTTTTTTTTTTTTTTTTACTACATCTGCTATTTGGGTTTTAAATGAGGGCTTCCTCCCTCACAGCCCATCTGCTCAGCCTGTTTGTTCCTCCAGCAACGTCACGATTCTGTTACCACGTTTCTGACTGTGGAGGGCAGTGCCGCAGAGATGGGGCTGCAGCTTCACTTGGCGATGGGATAAAATGGGGAGGGCTGGGCTGAAAGGGGGAGAATCACCAGTGAAAAGGGGGAGGCCGAGAGAAATAAACCAGGAGCAGAGGCATCAGGAAGCACTGGCCAAAGAGAGATCCCTCACTGGTTTTTTGTATAAATGTTTCCTTTTTTCAATCTCGTCCTAACATGAAAATCACTTTTAAACACAAGGGACTATAAAGCCCGCACTGGGTCTGATCCTGCCGTCATTAGAATTGACTTCAGTGTGAGTTTTGCCTGCCTAGGGAATACAGGCTCAAGACCATTTTGTGTAACAGATAGGCCAAATGCTACTCTCGTTTACATTAATTATTATTATTTATTTGCATTATGGTAGCACCTAGGAGCCCAGTCCTGAACCAAGACCCCATTGTGCCAGGCACTGCACAAGCACAGTGTGACAGTCTCTGTCCCAAAGATCTTATAATCTAAATATAAGGTGAGACAATAGAGGGATACGGACAGGCAGAGCGTGGTGGGGGTGGTATAAGGAAACAAGGAGACAATACGAGAATGAAACAATGAGATATCCTTCCAATCTCCCTGGAATCAGTGCAACTGAGAGCAGAATTTGACCTTGCTGTGTTTTTCCATGCCCAAATGGCAACCATTTGCTCTCACTGTAAATGGACTTCACTTTTTAGATTGAGGATTAACAACAAGAAAGAACAAAAGTAGTCGCCAGGCGAGAGCAGCACCTGCCTGTCTCCTGTGCAACATGCTGCAGCAACTAGGGGAACAAAATGGCTGCAGCCTCTGTACATAGGCTGAATACTTTTCTATTTAAAGGTACAGTACACAGAAAATGAAGGTGTTGAGGTTTCACAGGTATGTGCACCGCAAGCTCTTAGTGTGTTTAATTGCAAAACTCACTAATAAATCCAAGTTACTAGTGTTGGTGTGCAGCACAGTGAAAACTGGTATTTAAATGTGTGTTCTCTGTAGCTGCACATTCACGCATCCTCGTGCTAGTCTCATCTCTAAAGCAGAAAAGGAAATCAGATGTTTTTGGTGTGGACGGGGGTGGTAGAAGTGATAAGTATTTAAATATTTTTATGACTGCCTCATTAAAGGTCAAGCAGGCTGTTGGTCTGTAAACACATCAACTGCCCCCTTCGCTGTGACGTTGCTGGACATAAAGTCTCGTAGTGTGATGCTCTCTACTCTGCATCGGCACCAGCATTCTCCCTACACCAAACCCAACCATTCCCGTCTGTGTCCTCTGGCTCCTTTAAAATCCCCTCACTCTACGCACAGACTGCGTGTGCTGAGATGCACGTAATCATTTTTTTCCTCCCCTTTCTTGAGAGAGGGGAGGTTACAGTCGCCCTCATGAACACTGTTTAGAAACAAGAACAGCGAACTTCTCTGTATTCTGGGTAGGAACAAGAGAAGAGAAGCAGCAATGAGGGTGGGGGAGAGAGGAAATAAAGTGAGGAGGGAGATCAAGATGACATGCCCTCCCAACAGCCAGAAGAGGGGCAAGCGCAGCTGTTACTGATTTCACTAGCAGTCGTGTGCACCTAAGGACAGGACTGAGACTTAGTAAGAAACTATGGAAACCCCTTGTGTGGAGGGGAAACATTCTAGGCCCACCCAAAATTTGCAGCTTCATAACCTGAAATGGCTTTCACCGTCCCCCATGTGAAGCAGTGAATCACTTTGCTGGCCTTTTTTCTTTATGAGAAGGATGGACAGCCCTGGCCTTCCCCGGGGAAATGATCAAGAAATGCTGTTGTTTAGGATGATTTTTCCTTACCGAAAATTGCTGGAAGAGGCATCTGCTCTGGGCTCAGTTTGGGGATGCTCAAAAGTCAAGCAAACCCTCAATCTCAAGGTGTTTTACAGTTACTGCAAATTCTCACACTGAGCAGAGTTCATCCGTAAAGATCCCAAAGAGTGTTTCCATAGTCGGGGCCTCACTCTGCTCTCTCTCTCTCTCTTTGGCTGTATATTGATCATTCAGCCACTACTCAAAGGCAGCTGCCTCTGGGGTAGAACGCAGTGCCCTGCAGCAACACTATAACAACAGCCCCTAATAGGGGAAGTGAAGAATGCTATATATAATTGAAACTACAGGGGAGATTTTAGGTAAGAAAGTAAATGAATGTAGAAGGTTTGGACCCTAAAACAACATAATTGACATAAGAAATCACTCAGGATGACCCATCATGTGGTCAAGTGGAATTTGGAAGGCCACATGAGAGCTGCCCAATCTCACTGCACTTATTTTGTAGTCACTAACCCCTGGTGACAAGGAAGAAACAATATTTAGTGTGAGGACTGCAGCAGACTGAGCTAGTGTCAGGCCTGGATCTGGATACTTTTCCTGTGGAAGATGCTGTAGAACTGGGCAGCAGCCAATCCACAATTCTGACCTGAAGAAGAGCTCTTTGTAGAGAGAGATATATTACCTCACCCACCTTGTCTGTCTCATATCCTTGGACTAGGGTGAGCAGATAGCAAGTGTGAAAAATCGGGACAGAGAGTGGGGGATAATAGGTGCCTGTATAAAACAAAGATCTGAATATCGGGACTGTCCTTATAAAATCGGGACATCTGGTCACCCTACATGGGACCAACATGGCTACAACAACACTGCAAATCTGTGATTCATCATTTTCAGTTCAGCTCTCAAGACTGAAGTTCTGTTCTGGCCCACAGTGGCTCTTGTGAGAGATGGGTGGGGAAGGAGCAGGGATTCAGCAGGTTTTGTCTGGGTGACAGATATTTTAGACTTTTGCGCCTGCTGTGCTGCAGACCCAGTCAATGCTGCTCATCACCTCACCCACCATTTGCCTGTGAAATGGACGGCCCATCTGTGAGAGTGAATGCAGATGGGACTAGGGGAAAATAAGGGGTTGCACCTGGTAGAACTCTCCATAGCTAAGGACACAACATAGTTTCCAGGGCAACATTCCACTTTACAGCCCTGGGCTCTGTGTAAAGGTGATCTTTGTTTTTTGCAAGATGTGGGAGTTTGAGCAAAACTCGTTCAGCTGGTGTTGAATGAGGAGCTCATGGAAGAGACTCAGGAACCAGCCCCTTGGCAACGGATTTTCTTTCTGGCTCTTTATGTGGGCTGTATGTAGTTTTCATTTGGCAGTATATTCCTGCCACCGGTGGGAACTGAGCCCATCTGCTGTACCCAGACTCAGGGAACAGCTGAACAGAGTTCCTGCTTGGAGGTTTGGGCTTTTATAGTCAAATGGGATCTGATGGATCACCCTTCCTGCCCTCCAGCACTGCTGCTACACACACTCTCTGTTGCATCTCACATACAAACACATTTGCCACATATCTAGCCAGAAACAGCCCTGCCTCAGATGAGGGGGATTTCTCCTGCCCTTTCTGACAAGTGGTCAGATTGCGGCAGATTTTCCAGTTTTCTCTGCTCTAATGATTGAAGCTTACAAGTGTCTGGCCTCCTGAACTCCCACGTAACTTCTCCCAGTGCATCCTCCACCCACCTGCCCACCCCAGCAGCATCTTAACAAAATCACTGAACAGAACAGAGGCTGGCCCTGGATTTAGGTCATGGCCCTGGGGTCTTCGAGGAGTTCTCTAATGTACAGCATTCAGACAGAATTCCTACACAGTAATATGGGTTTTAAAAGTGCAATGGCATTATTTTTTAGGGCACCATTGTCTGTGGATGCTCAGTTACTAGGGTGATGGGCACAGTAGCACAATTTAACTGCCTAGGTAGACAGACAGATGGATCAATTCTGAGCTCAATCACGAGTGTAAATCCAATGAAGTAAGAAGAATTCCTCTGGATTTACATGAGTGTAACTGAGATCAGCATCCGGCCAGAGATGTATGTAGCAATGTAACTGAAAAGAGGGGCTGCTGTTCTGTTCTCTGAGTGATGCCCCTTTAAATGTAGTGGAGTCTCCCTGCTCTCATTGAGGGCGAGTTGGCTTTAGGTCAGCTTTGTGCCCTGGGCTTGGAGTCCTGATGGGTCACATATTTATAAGAGCTCACCACCTGCAACCGGGCACAGATTTTCCAAAGACCTCTGCACATTATATATGTGGGTGCTGCACGCTTGGAAATCTAGCCCCAGTCCTGCTCCTGCTGAAAATTAGCTGGACACCAGTGAAGGCCAGACCTTTTGGGGATGAAATATTTCTCTCTAAATGTATCAGAACTAGGTACATTTGCAGCCGCATGGTGACAGTTCTACATTTATTTTTAATTGGAATAGTTCATCTCAGGAACCTGACTTCTTTCAATTAAGATCATTTTTAGATGGAATGTTAAATAATTGATATGCAGGCACGGATTGAGACATTCCAGTGATTTCCCTGCCTGATATTAAACTGCACCTGCCAATTAGTCAGTTTCCAGACACTCAAAGGGGGTTGTGGGGCCCTTTGCTTCTGAGTTACCGACCTGACTACAGCCCAGCGTTGCCGTCTGAAGGCAGTTTGGGAGCCCATGTGAAATGTGCCCATTTCTAAAACCCCGCCACCCCCACTGGTGCTAATTGGTCCTTTTGATGATAATGGACAGGCTAAGGAGTCACATCTCACTCCGGAGCATGGGTTGTTTGCCTCTTACCTTCTCCAGGCACGAGAATGGCAAATTGGAGCAGAGTGTTTCTAATGCGAGTAATGAGATCTTGCATTTATTATTTATTATGAATTATCAGTATGTGCAAGTACGTCACTGTGCTAGCTGGGTGCTCTGTAATTGCGTGTAAGAATGTTTCTTATTTAGTGCTAAGTGTTATTAGTTATTTAATAAGGCCATGGAACTGGCGTTTTTCATTCCTAAGGATCCCAAACGTTGTAGATGCAGCTATAACTGCAGCCATCTCTGGGGTGGAAGGCAGCCGCAGGTTTAACAGCACACAGTCACACTGCATGAAAGATTAAGCAGAAAGTGAAGGAGACAGACCCCCATAGCCAGTCGAAACTGTAGAGGGAATGTAGCGAGGAAAAATATAATGACCCAGCCTGGAATTTAGCCAGGATACTTGGGCTAGATACTCGAAGATACCAAGGGAACATTACAAACCAAAAATCATCAGGACTTTGTTTTTTTGTCTCAACTGAAAGCTGGTCCCACGGGCACTTTAGCTAAAGCATCTGTGTTTAGTGATAGCTTATGTATTATTTTATTTCAAAACAAGCCTTCTATGGAGGGCGAAAGCTGAGAGTACAACTCACTGGTGAGTGCGTCTTACAGGTTCCCCTCTGTGACTGAGGATCCACAGAGAATGTGAGTCTGTTATAACCCCCAGCTCCCATCTTTTCAGTTCAGGTTGTAGCAGCTCATGCTTTTAGCTTTGGAGATCCCTTGTGTTTCGGGGAGGGTTTTGGGTCGAGCTCCGGTCCTTTGTCCAGCGTGATCTGTCAGCACGGGGTGCTGAGCACAGCAATTTCCCTACAAACAGAAGGGCAGTAAGTTAGATTCACACCCGAGGGCGGCTGTGAGGCTGGAACCGGCCAGAAATCAGAAATGAGGTTGTTTCAAAGAGATGCTGTTTGAAACCTGCCTGGCTGAGGCAGCACACAGGCTGCCGTCCTGCTTTCTGCCATGGTGAGTGTGCAAATGAAAGGAGCGTTCGTTGTGTAGGGAAAGGATTCATTAGGGAGGTATAAGAGAAGGGCTGCTTTGTGTCTCTCCTTCCCCCACCTTCACAGCACCAGACAGCTGGTGCACTCTGTTTACGGCTGTGCTGCTGATTAAATATTGAAAGGGTTTGGTTGCCTCCGTGCAGAAGCCCAAGTCCAGATGAAAATGAGGCTGTGGGAGGACAAATCTGCCCTGGCACAGGGGACCTCTCCTCTCGCTGGATTGATATTACACTACGGCTTTGGCAGGTGCAAATAGTCATTTGGGTGCTCGTGTGAAGGCTCAGATGGGACTTGGGTGCCTGGGAGATGTTTGTTTACTCACACCCCAGCTGAGTGATGGGATGATGCATGTTGTATGGTGGTGACGCAGACAGGTGGACAGAGGGTGGCACTCAAAGGTTAGTCATGACCGAGGCTAAGCCAGGAGCTGCCGGTTCAAGCAACTTTCCCTTGTTGGCTGCTCTGCTGTCTGTGGCCAGAGAATAATACCATCTCCCCAATCCACCCAGCTCCAATACACACAACTGAGAAAGAGGCACAGTAGGAGGGATGGAGATGGAGGAATAGAGAGAGGGGGGATTTGCTGTGGGTTTTGCGGGTTAGTATGGGAGAGGAGGAGGAGAGTCAGGAATAGGGTGGGGGGGAGGGGTCGTGAGGCTACTGTGGTCCGCCACACACCAGTGTGTGCTTAGAGGGCCTTCTAAACTCTATAGTCCTCAGGGCTCCCTAGGGGCTGCCCTATGGATCACCAAAGAGGCAGAAATCCTTTGCCATGTGTCCTGGGCATTGGAGAAGGCCCATCTATCCCTCTGAGAGCACCAAGGGGACATAGTTCAGCCTATAGAGATAGGAAACATACCTATTCTATGGACATGATGGCTGCACGTGGCATCAAGATGTTCATGGCTGTGGTGGCGAGATACCCAGGGTCATGTCATTGGAGTCCAGACACCTGGTAACAACTGGATATTACCAAACAAACACGGTGAATGGAAAAGTAGGCTGGCCTCTAGAGATGGGCACAATAAAAATAATGTCTGGGGGTTGGATAAATAACCCAAAATTCATGTTGGGTATCCAAATCGGAGTGGATATAAAGAAAGCCATTGTATGCCAACTGGTCACAAGGAGGGATAGAGCTGGGAGGCTGGTTCTGCCGGAAGGAAGAGATTCTTAAAGGAATAGTGTTTATGTATTTCTTACAATGGACAATTAGCTTGGGCAGCAATAATTTCCTTGGATTGCTTCATATGTGTATTTTTTTAGAATATAAATGGCATTGAAAGTCATTTATCATTTCGCTATGAAATTTCAATCAAGTCTGTTAAACCCACACTGTTAGCCCACGCTGATAAAATATGATGGTGACGAGTGCTATAGAAATGCCTACAAATAAATAAAATACATAAATGAGCTACGTTTTGTTTACACACCTGCAAAAGTAATCTAAGTGTGGGCCAGCCTAGATTTCTAAGCTACCGTACTTTTACAATATTTATTATAAAGCACACAAAGCCTTGTATGGTGCTTAGAAGCCTTTCTGATGTTAGATGTTTACAATACAGTGGAAGAAGGGCTCATTTTTATTTTGCTTGTTTAGACCGAAAGAAGGCATCTCCTGTGGGGAATACACTGCTCACTACATATTTTCTTTATTATACAAAACCGATTACAAAACCCTGAAAGAACTCTGAGTTTGATTTCAGAGATTATATTAATCAATTAACATTGTGCCAGGCATGGACTAGCCTCTAAGTATTTGTAAGATGATAATTGCAAGTTATACATGATTAAAGGGACAGTGCCATGATAGAAATAATGAAGCCTCCTCAGCTGTCAAAATCAAACCAATTTATACCAGTTGAGATTCTGGCCCGTGATATATTTAAAATCAAATTACAAATCCATACCAGTATTGTTAAAACTGGTAGAGCATTCAGAGTATCAATCACTTCTCACCATTTTTCCTTTTTCCTTTCATCATAGAATCATAGAATATTAAGGCTGGAAGGAACCTCAGGAGGTCATCTAGTCCAACCCCCTGCTCAAAGCAGGACCAACCCCAACTAAATTAGGACCAACCTGAACTAAATCAATTTAGTCTACCTGCACTAATCTTGTCTCTTGCCCTAGTTATGAAAAAGCTTTTGGCTTTCCAATGCTGCAGCAGAAAGTTTATTTCCATTAGAAAATACTTCCTCTGATATTTAAAAATCAAAATATTGGAACAGATTTCGTTTTCAATTATGTTTTATTAAATCCTTTGTTTCTTAAAAAACAAACCAAAATAAAGCCAACAACCCCGAAACCTCCCCCTGAACTAGAGCTAGATGAATATTATCTGTGAAATACATGATTTGACAGATTTTGCCATTTTTGTGGGGTAATCATTTAAAGAACCAATTCAATTTTCTCATATATGGCTATAAGAACAAGCGAGAAACACCATCACTTGACTGACACGGTAGATCCTATTTCATTCTAGAACATGTCTGCTCATTATTATTTGAGAGATGTGTGCACTGTGACCTACTGGTGACCTACTGTGATCTACTGATGTTACTTGCATGACAGTGTGGTTTAGTGGACAGAGCATCACTGGGTTATTCAAGAAACGTTAGTTCTATTCCTAGCTCTGTCACTACCTGCTAGGTGATGTTGGGGAAGTCATTGACCCATGAGGTCTCAGTTTCCCCATCTATAAAGTAGTGATAATTATATCTCCTTTGTAAAGTGCTTTGAAATTTTCATGACAAAAAGCACTACATAAAGATTACGTATTGTTATTAATACCCATAAGGCTACCAGAAGCCTATGAATGAGATTTGAACCCATGTTCCCGTAAGGCAAGGAAGAGCGCTATCCGTCAATTCAGCACAGTGCCTCTTTTAGCTCCGAATGGACAGTAAGCTGTGATAGATATTTGTCACTTGTTCTCAGACATATACATGCATTTCTACAATACAATTTGCCCAGCATTTGTGTGTAATCTATAGAACAGGTTGAAATTTTTCACACAGAAATGTTTCCAGTTGGAAAATGTGACTTTGTCAAAATTTTCTGTGCAACACGGTTGATTTTGACAGCACCGATCGCTTTTCCAATCAGGATAATGAAGTAAAAGAACCTGATTTTCGAGTCATTTTGAAATGAGATGATATGTTTTTCATTCAGAATATAGATCTGAAACGAAAAAAATGTCATTTGGAAATGTTGGATGGTTATATTTTGGTTGAAAACATTTACATTTCCCCCCTTGCCACATTTTGGATTCGAAACTTTTTGGAATGTTTCATTCTGTGGATTTTTTTTGACAGTTGGCCTTTTCCATTCCGATTCAAAATGCAAACTAATTCAGAAATGATGAGTGGGCTGTAAGTCCTCTTTCCTGACCAAGTCTAGTTATGCACTTTTGCCAGAGAAACCGGAGCAGCAGAGTCCCTTCCCTGGTGAGAACGGACAGGGAGGTTTTTAAAAAAAATAAAATAAATAAAACCAGCAATAGAATGTTAAGCCATATCTGCCACGGAGGTAAAAGAAAGCCTCGTGAGAGGTCATATCAGCGCTAATGGGGGTCAGGATGAGTTCTATGTGCAGGGCTTCCTAGGAACAGTAGCAGAGTCTGACAAGAAACACAGTTTATCGACTTTCTAATTTGACAACATAGATCATGAAAGACCCACAGCTGCCTCCTGTGTACAGAGAGGTGATCAGATCAAATGCCTATTGTGCTGCTGTAGTTGAGGGATGGGCGACGGGTTTGGCTCTGTGTTATCGCTCTATCCAGGCACTCCCCCAATCTGATTCAAAGCCCTGCCATCCCCTCAGTGTCACGGTTGACTATGGTTTTCAAAAGAGCTCAAGGGCCATTCATTCGAATGCTCGGTGCCCACAGTGGTATCCGGGTTATCAAAAGAGCTCAGCACCCATCGTGCATGCAGCATGCTAAATCTGGCCCCGGATGTGGATGCTGAGCCCTTCTGAAAATCCTGGCTATGATGCCAGTGGTTGCTTGGCCCTCGGCAGACAAGTAAGAGGGCTGATCTCGGTTGGGATGGTCACAGAGTCAAGAAATTGAGGTGCTGCCCGTCTTTGAAGATGTGCACATAACATAGCGTGTGCAATCACATCTCTTTCTAGCGTCTGGCTCCAGAGACTGTAACAGCCAGCTACTTACAGATAAAAGGAACCTTTTAGCTCAAGTCATAGTTCTTATGCTTCTGGTGCTGAAGTTCCCGGGCTCCATCTCTGCTGAGAAGTGTGGTGCCTGTAGGTGAATAGCTTGTTACATAGCCAGATAGCCATAGCTTGTTACAACATGGGATTGGAGCTCCTGTGGATCTCACAGGCTTGGGATTAGTTTAACAGCTGGATGGTCTGATTTTCCAAAGTGCCGATCACCAGGCAGTAAATAGGGAAATCGATGAGAATTGCTGGATGCTCCACGCATTTGGAAGTCAGACCCGGAGTATGTAATACAGTGGTTTAGTGCATCTGATCCTGTCTCCCTCCAACAGATGACCCCAGTTATTGTAAAAGTCTGCTGCTTACATGTAAAGGGAGTTTTTTAATGCAAATGGTGGAGACGTGAGTTCTAGTACCGTTAAGTACCACAGTGTCTGTAATATGCGTGGCCACTTGTTTTTATATGAACATACACTTAGCCCCGGTTCTGACTTGCCATATGTGGTTTAATGTAATTCATGGCTTCAAAGCAGGTGGGTGGGCGAGGGTGCGCGGCACAGGGAATGCACTGTCAGAGGATTGCTGTCAGATTGACAAGGTTACAGGGCTGTGAATGCAGGAGGAGCTTTCGAAGCAATAGGACAGGGCACGACCGTGTAGAACTGGAACTCAGTGCTCCGCAGCCAGGGGGATGACAGCTCAGTCTGTCATTTATTGGCAAGAGGGTGGCTTTCCAGATTGGAGTAATAAATGCATGTGCAGCCTTTGAACAGGAGCAGGATGAGTGGTTTCCTACCTCTGCCATCACATTGCCTAGTGCGGAGCCTGTGATGGCAGCTGGAGGATTTCTCTCTTCTATCCAGAAGGGCTAGAGGGGATAAAGAAGCTGTTTCCATAATTAACTCCTCTGGTTGCTGCTGTGTTAATTAGTGATGGAATCTAAGATGTTGGCAAAAAGGTGTTAATAATGTGGCTAGGAATGCTGGAGAGGTTGTGAGTGAACTTCATTAGCAGAAATCAGCCAATAGATCAGTCCCAGGATGAGGTATCTGAATAGGAAATACTGGGAGGGTTTTCTCTATTTGTCTGCATGACTTTCACAACACTGGGTTTCCCTGCATAGCTGTGTTTTGTGTCCATCTGGCATTGTTTGCTGTCTCTTGAACCTACCGTATCTGGTCATTCTGACTCCACAATTCCCATCGAGAACAGACACCTTCCCCCAGCGCCTTTCGAGGAGGATCAGGAAAAGCATGCAGACCTGAACAGCACCCCAAGGGTTTGGGCAAGGCCCCAATTCCTGCGTACAACGGTTGGCAGCAGAGTGTGTGCGCAGAATGCAGTGGTTGGCTCTAATAAGCCCAACTCTTGCAAAAGGTGAAGAGCTTGCAGGATCCAGGCCCCAGCTGTGGCAAACAGAAGAACATCCATCACACTTTTGAATGATCTGATAGTGTTTGCTTGGTAACAAGCGCCATGTCCTATGACACCTCCAGAAGCCCAAGCACAAGAGATTGCTGAGTTTGTTTTCTCACATGTTCCTTGCCATTCAGCTAGAAGATTGCTTCTAGGAAGCCTTTACTGCAGGGCCCCTGGTATGTCTCCATGAGATCCATACGTGGTTCACTATTTATTTTCTAAATGTGCCAAGTAGCCAGAGGTTTTCCTCGTGGGGGTTACAGAGTGCGCAGATGATTTGGACTGGCGCCCTGCTGCAAGATCACCAGTTTTGCAGAAGATAGAGAAGGAAATCAGGAACAAAATGAGCCAGTCTCCAAAGGCAGCAGGAAACTTTTGTGGCTGGGCCAATGTGGTTCAATATCAACATTTATAATTGTGAGTCTGAAAGCAAAGAACCTAATGCAACAGTTTTCTGTCCAGATTTCTTATCTATCTAGGTCCCTTTGTGTTACTTCTTTGTTCTCACTAGCATATGCAGTTCCTCCTTATTTAATACCCTCTATGAATTTCATCATTGTCCTGTGTGTCTCCTAACAGATAATTCACAAAGCTGTTAAATGAGAAGAGATCAAACAGTGGGCTCTGAATTACCCCACTTGGCAGCTCACCCCACTCGGGGACACTGCTTTTTTCTATAACCCTTTGTTTAGACCCTCTTAGCCAGTTTTCGGTCACAATATATTCAGTTTCAGGTCCTACTGAAGGCAAGTAAGCATTGGGGAGACACCTTATCAACTGCTTTACAAAACCTCAATTATATTACACCTGTTGTCATGTGTCAGTGACAGAGACTCCCAGAAAGAGTTGCTTTCTTTTGACATTAGTCAAAGGATGTGATTAGAATAAGGAAAAGAATATCATTAAGGATAATGCCACTCTCTCTCTGCTTCAGTGGAGAGCTTCTGCTTAGTTCTTTCCCCAGCTCCGGTCTGCTACTAGCTTAAAGGAAAACACTCCAGATTGTATAGCAAGAATTTGTTCTTTATAACGCCCTTCCCAAAATGCTGCTTATTCCATTTGAGTTTCACCCAGCCCTGCTTGAGAGAAGAGAAACCTGATTCCAGTACCTTTGCTTCCCTCATGCCTGTTCCAAGGCCCGTTGAAGTCAATGCAAGTTTCCCACAGAACACCATGGGCTTTGAGTCAGGCCCCTAATGACTGCGGTGCCATACTGTGAACAAAATTAACCTCTCATCATCCATGTTTACACACCCATTCAAAATGCAGGAAAAAGTGTAAAATAAGGATTTTACTGCCTGACGTGGAGGCTTATCCAGCCAAAATAAAAATCTGTTCAAAGGTCTGTACGATTTTAAGCTTTTTGAAGGAAGCTGTTTCCCTCCTGAGTTGTTGACATTAGCAAAAGTTACAGGCGGGAACAGGGCCGAAGCTCCTTAGGTCACCAACTTGAAATGCTTTCTGGGGTGGGATTCCACTTGCATTAACCAGTTCCACACAGGAGCTGTGAGATTTGTTCAGCGCAAATGAGCAACAAAAGCTTTTCCCTTAGCATGAGGCAGGGCCTAAAATAAGCATCCCTTTTGAGGAAACCTAGCTGCCTGCATCCTTCATGAGAACTCATGCTTGGGAGAGATGCAGGCATCTTCTGAAGCAATAATTCCAGCTGTCAAGGCTGGAGTGGATTAGATCCCCATTATGTCAGTGCTTCAGCCTGGTGATCACAGGGCAGATTAATAAGCAATAGCTCTACTAATTAGCTACATACGTGACCAAGTTCATTTTGCATGCAGTAAGCTGCCTAAGAGAGGCTGAGTACTTGCAGTGGTTGTTGTTGGGGCTCAGAGCCTTGCTTAGTATTTATTCCCCCGTGATTTGGTTTGGGGCTTTTGAATGTACATCAAACAGCTGATCTGCTGCATTGAACATCTCTGCGGCATTCAATTTAAGCATAGTTGCTCTTTCAATAGGACTTGCTTCCCAAGAGGAGGCACCTGTCCTCCAAGTGATTAAAGAGAAGAAGGTGAGGTGAAAAGGGGCTAGGGTGGATGTGGTATTTAACCCTTTCTGCATGAGAATATACATAAAAGAAAGTGACCCCAGTGGGGCCCTATGGGCTTGTGCTGTATGTTGTGTGGTGTTTCATTCCAATCAATAGGTATGCAAGCACCTGCCTGGCCCTGATGCTGTCCGATGAATGCAGATGGGAGGGCAAAGGCTGGCTGCTTCTGTAGCACGGAGAGTGTTGCCATCTTTCAGATTTGCCCTGCAGAACAAACTCCTCTCTTTCACAACACCTTAATGTCATGATGTCACATCACAATGCAAGGTCGCCCAGCAGCCCTACAAGATAGTCCATGGAGTTTATCTGTCCCACAAGACCAGCTTGCAGGACTGATCTGTGAAACTTGAGACAGTCCTGCAAATGGTGATAAACCTGCTTCTAAGATGCCCTTGATTTTAGCATCATAATTGATTGTAGTTTCACTTCTGATCCACTAACATTTTACAACTGCTATCCTTACCTCTATGCTGCCATTAGATAACGGGAGTCATGAGACCTGGATTCTCCTCCTGTCTCTCCTGCTGACTTACTCTGTGACCCTGAGCAAAATGCTACACTAATCTATGCATGCCTCAGTTTCCCCCAATATGTAGGGCTAATACAATGTGCCCACCTTTACAGAGTGCTTTGAGATCCTTTGATGAACAGTGCTATATAAGTGCAAAGCTATATCACCAATCATTATTATTAACACCCCCAGGTACAATGCAACTCCGACAGGAATTGAACAGGACTGCTGGTGAATGGTACCATTAGTCCAGTGTGCAGGAAACACATGACTATTGTCAAGAAGACATTTGTACGGTGCCCAAGGCACTGCACAGACAGGTATTTTAGCTGGCCCTTGCTGTTCTGGTGGATCTCCACTCATTCTGTTATCAGCCCAGTCCTGATGGATTTGCTTATTTAGCGATCATTGAATGGAGCTCAATAAACTTTTGTGTGAGCGACTCAGCCCTGCATCCTTATGCAAAACATTTCTTGCTTGAAGAGCAGATGGAGCCAGTTATAGTCTCTGTATTTATCCACTTCTAGGGCACCTACCTCGCTCCTTATCTATATTTCATGAGTCCCTGGGCTCCCTGAGGCTTGCTGAGATGTGCTCTGCCTGTAGTGTCTTTCAGTGACTTTCGAATTGGCTGAAGATTTCTGTAGGAAAGCCCCCGGACAGGTGAAATATGTGGGGATCTTTCCCCTTCTTGCACTGGATTTAGCCCCCCAAGGCTCAGGGCTGGATGTTGATTGGCGCTGAACTGATCTCTTAAAACCTGTCTGTATTCCGACATGCATGGGTGACTGGCTGGCTTGCTCACCTGCCTGTCATTAGGAAGAGTCAGAAAACAAGCAGCTTGACATCACCTAATAGCAAACAAAAAAAATCCAGCTAGTCAATGTCTTTTCCATCTTTTATTCATATAGAGGTTAAATATGTAAAAGGTCTATTATTAACTCACCTAGCCCAGCTGTCTAGCCAGTGCAAGGATTATCCCATTCGGACAGTGAATGGCATTTTGTCCAGTCTGATTTTAAACCTCCCAAATGATGGGGTTTCTGTCGTTTCCCTTGGGATGCTGTTCTTCAGCTCACTGTAAAGATCTCACTGTAAAGAGGTTTTTTGCCACTATTCAGCCTACATTTGAATTTCTTGCCTCCACTCCTACTTATGATGCCCCCACCTACACCTTTGGTGGATCCCCAGCTGGCGTAAATAGATGTAGGTACACTGATTTCAATGGAGCTGCACCACCAGTTCTGGATCTGACCCCCCAGAACGCACTAAGGCCTGGTCTACACTTACAATTTAGGTTGCATAGCTACCACAGCCCCCGAGAGGCGACCTAACCCCCAGTCTAGATGCAGCTGGGTGGACAGAAGAATGCTTCCGCTGACCTAGCTACTGCTGCTTGGGGTGGTGACAGTCCTACCCTGACAGAAAAACTCCTCCTGTCTCTACAGACATGGCTGGAGTTACTTGCCTCCCCCCACACCATAATACAAAGCAATCATATTTCATTAAAAGAGAAGCTCCCTGTCTCTTCCTATACCCGCTTCTTCTGCTGGCACTGGTTACACATTTTTCATTAAAATTATTCTTTTTGACAGAAAATGGTGTTTTTGACAGTACAGATTTTTTTCTATTAAAATGATCATTTTTGCCAGTTGGGGGGAGGGGGGATCATTAAAAAACCCGAAAACCTGAAGAAACATGATTTTTTTTTTTTTTGACAAAAAATGAAAACACTGTTAATTTTCATCAAAATTTTGTATCTGAAAAAGAAACCACTTCCTGACGAGCTCTGTCCTCTCTATCTGGGCTAAGTGAGGAGGCAAGCAACCACCAAGAGCTGAGGAAATGTGCTGATTTCCTCTTTTGTATTTCAGGGTCGGGTTAGCTCCGCTGCTCCCAGAGAATCCCCCCATTGCTGGGCCTCTTCAGTAAGCCTGATCCTGAGGAACCTGCCTCTATTCCTCACAGTATTTTTGGGAGGGGATGCAGTGAACTAGAATAGTATTCCTTTAACTCGCAGGTGAGCCTTTAGTGGTGCTCACTGTGTTCTATGTTTCCTGTCAGAGCAGCAGTATATATAGCTATGCTTTGCATGTTTGGGTGCAGTTAGTAAACACTTTTATCTGGGACCCATCTGTGCCCTTGTGGTTTTTTTCATATTGCATGTTTTATATTCAAATGTGTAAAGAGTGAAGGGGAAGATATTAACCCCTTCCTAGCACAAAGGACAGTGCATCCACTCCCTGTCACAACACACTGTTGCCGTTGGAGCTCTCATTCGAACCTTTCCAGTTTGGGTCAAGCCAAAGGAAGCACAAAGCTGCTTCATGCAGCACGTGCCCAGGAATTTTCAGCTGTAGTAGCTCATGGATCCAAATTCTGGGGGATCGAAAGATTGCTAACAACATTTGTAGTTGGGCACTCCGATAGGAATCCTTAGATCCTACACTTCAAAGAGCAGCTGGTCAGCACAGGGACCAGAAGTGAAATCCTCTAGTCACATCCCATGCGTGATATCACAAAATGGGCCAGGGCATGTTTTGGTGGTTTTTCAGCTTTCTTGGAAGTGTCAAGGACTGGCCATTGCTGCAGTCAGGGTTCAGGAGCAGATAGACCAATGGGGTGATCCGTTATGGCAATATTATGTTCCTGCGAACAATATATAATGTGTTAAAATCTTCCCAAGGAATGACCGAGCAAGCAGCACAGGAGAGAAGACGGAGAGGGAGAGAAAGCTTTGTCCTGTTCCATCAGAGGAAGTTAACAGTCACCAGACCATCTGTGATAGCATGGCAGGCAACTGGTCAAGCTAAGGAGCCTGAGAAGCGTTACTTGTAACTGGAGGGCAGGTGCTGGGGATGCTGCGTACCAAGGAGTCAGCAGCTCTTTCTTAGCTAGACAGGCAGGGTTACTCTACTAGAAAAAACCAGCTCTAGTCAAGTCCAGGGAGCGATCTCCATGACTTCATGCTGCAGGGAACCCGTGCTGCAGAGTTCTGGAGCCAGGGCTTCCCTACTGCAGTGCAAGGGAGGCAGAAGAATGTGTGTAGGGGAAGGTGAGGCTGGTAAGACTGTATTTAGCAGAGAGCTACCCCACAGCAGGAGAGGATCCTGCGAGAGGATCCGGACAGACCGGGAGCACAAAGGCAGCATTTGGAGTCTCCAGGAAATCATATGGTTGATTCAACTTTTCTAGACACTGGGCCAAATTTTCCTTTCAGTTACATTGGTGTAAATCTGGAGTAACTTCACTGGGCCATATTCAGACTTGGGGTAGGCAGGTGCAATTCCATCAGGTCTGAATGCGGCCCACTTGGGTTTGATACTCCTCTCATGCATTCCACTTCTCAACTGGGCACCAGTTTTCCACCGATGACCCTCCACTGATTCCACTGGAGTTACTCCAGCTTGACATTAACTGCACCTGATTTTCACAACTGTACAGAGATTTACTCTGACATTTAAGGGCAGAATTTAGACCCCCTGAGACAAATGCTCTCCTGTCACAGCCAGCTAGGAGGTTAATTTCCAGAAGACCGGCTGAAGTTATGTTCTAGTGATGTGAAACACGTCTATTGTACAGTAACACTTGATGGTATCACTGCCTAATGCCCCAAGAAATGCCTGCAGCCAAATCACCTTGTGCTCTGATCCTCTCAGATCTCACAGATTTTTCAGTATTTCAGTAGATCCCACCCAGGAAGACACGAGTGAGTGAAACATGGGCAGTAACAAGTCAGTCAGGTAATTCCCAGGGATCAGTCACAGGGATCAAGGGAGTGGGCCAGGTGGAAGGACACATTACATTCATTTGTAAATGCATACTGGATGTGGTCGGGCCCACCACCACTGAAGTAGCTGAATGGTCACATGGGTGTATAATTGTAGACAGAACTGGAGTCTGGAGTATCCAGATCTTCCTAATGCAAATGACAAGGACTCAAGGCCAATGGACGCTGCAGTGAAAAACTGGGAGCGAGCCCGTTCAGCCTCAGCAAGAGAGGCTGTGCAGCAAATTCTGGCGGCACTGAAAAAGCCATCCTACGGGGTTTCTGAGCAGGAATCCTGCGCAGGGGCAGGGACTGAATTTTCATCATCCTCAGGAAACTTGTCTTGAAAGCAACAACTGAGCAGTTGGTCCTCTAGGAAACGGGCAACATTTTCACATGCACTTCAAAGAAGAGGAACCATGTTTTAACCATTGGGTCCTTGATTACAGGGTGGCTTCTGGAGATGGTGTTGAATCATCCTAACCCAGTGCCCGGCCTTAAGAAGGGTGTTGAGTACGTTGACTCCCAGTCAGTACTCCCAGCCTAAGGGGAGGAGCTATGGGATCTGAACTCAACTAATTACGGGGGACAACAAATGAAAAAACAAGGACAGGCGTGAAGGTCAAAGGGCTACATGGAGGGAACCTGAAGGGGCCGCCCAGTCAGTGCTCTCACTCTCTGTCTGCATGGTTGCTCAGAATCTGAACTGAGATCCCCTGTGTAGCAGCTTCGTATGCTTCCGCTAAGCAGTGGGGCCAGTTGGGCATAGTTTACTCAGGTGAGAGCCTCTCTAGTTATCCATCAGGGATTTGCGTCTATAAGATGGGAGCTTCTACGATCACTTTAACTTGGGCAAGTCTCATAGGCACTAAGTGAAAAACACTCCCTCTCTTTGGCTGCTATGCCCTTGGGCACTGCTTCAGTGTTACCCAGGCTTTTCAGAACCCACAGCGGTTGTAACTCAACGGTTTTACTTCAGCGGTTTTAGGAATAAATCAGTGGGAACACAGCCTTTCCAGCTGATTTAGATTAATACCAGCAAGCGTACTTTTGTTTAAAACTACTATTTATTAGATTTAAGCAAACACAAACATAAGGAATGGGTTTAGGACATTTTAGATATCGTTACTTATAATTTCAGGTGGTTTTGAGTTATTATTAGCCGGGCCAAACACATCTCTTTCAGACTGGCTCCGATTCAGATCCAGCTCTACGTCTATGGTCTCAATTGCCCTTTCGTGTCCCCAGTGCTTTCCAGTTTACAGTAAAGCAAGTAACACCAGAGGCCAAGACAATGGGCACATGCATTATATCATCATTAATAATAGCGCCGACTGTGTTATGTACTGGGCTGGGTTATAGCATGAAAGGACTCCATGCTAATAAAACTAACCTGGCCCTTTGTTAAGAGAACTATTTAGCTCTGCATGCTGCAACAGTGCCAGGCCTTCTAGCCACATGGTCCCAGACTGAATTCCTGCTGCCTCCTCCACACTTGTCCCTCTTGCAACCTGTGGTTGGCCCTCTGAGTTCCACGCAGATTGCTGCAGCGACAAGGAAGATGACGATAGCTACTGCTCCTCTTGCTCAAGGAGATGCTTGGGAAGAAACAGGATTAGACTTTCTCTAAGGGAAAACGATGTGCAGAGCAGCAGTCAGAGCATGTGTTCTGATACAGAAAAGTATCATTCCTCATACAAGTCTCATACCTCATACTTCAATAGCAGATCAAGAATCACATGGTACATGGCAACCTCCAGGACAGTGTAGGTCTGGTGCTAGTGAGACTGCTGTGTGTATAGTAAAATCCTGCAGTGGTGTCCCAGTGCAGACTGAATTAGACAGGATTGTGCAGACAACTCTACATACTGGAAGATGAAGCAAACCATTAAGCACTGGGGGCTGCAGTTATCATCAGAAAGCTGTTCCCTCCTGCCCTAGGTACTGTAGAATATAAAGCAACATGCAGGGGGTTTAAAAGAATACACCTCCCCATTAAATTCTTCAGAGGAGGCAGAAAATGAAAAACTTGACTGTTTCCCCTAGGAAATAAAAAGTCCTTCTAAAGATTCTATTTAAAAGCAAACAACCACCAACCAAACACGTCTTGTCCCATTTCCAGCAGCAGATCCACTTGTTTCTGAATAGATTTAGGTTGTACTTGGACCACTTTCAGTGCCAGGCTGGTAAGAGCAGAAACACAACTGCCATGTAAATGCCTTTAGGACACAGTTATTAGCGCAAAATGCAAATCCATCTGTGGGTCTCATCTGCATGAGAAAGGCAGACCCTCTGAGCATTCCATATTGACTATCAAGGTCCCCATAGCCGCATCTTCTAACTCCAGTGACTTTTGCTTGCTATTGATCTGGATTAGATGAAAGGCGCTATGCCTGTTACCATGCCTGAGAGCCATTCTCCCAGTTCCTTACATTACACCTTGACAAATTACTGAAAATCATCTCTCCCTGGCTGGCCAGTTATCAGTGATAGTATGCCATCCTTCCTTCTGAAATGTTACTAGTGTGGTCTGGCTTGAAATAGTCCTTGCCCCGTAAAATTCCCCACCGAATCCCCCTGCCTTGGCAAGTCTGTGTCACTTGTGTCACACTCTGCTGCTTGGCTGGTTTCTCACTGTAAATCACCCAGGATTCCTCCTGCTGGCACTGTCCAGTATTTATTTTATCTCAGAGCTATTGGGAATGTGATAGATTGTATTTCTCTTTTCCTTTGCAGAAATAAATGCCACTTACTCTGATATCGCTATCTCATGGTGTCCTTTCTACGTGCATAGCCTCAGTTCAGTTACAGGGCAAGCTAGAAAACCTCATGACAGCTTTTCTGATGCTACCCTCCAAACTTCCTGTCTGAGCCACACAAAGCCATATAGAATCAGACTAGTGATCTGACTAGTCCAGGAGCCTGTGTCTGACAGTGGCCAGAGCCAGATGCTTCAGAGACAGATGGAAGAAACCCCACAGCAGACAATTTTGGAATAATCTGCCCCAAAGGAAAATTCTTCCTGACCCCTGTCGGTTAGTAGCTGGCTCATGGATTGAAGCATGAGGGTTTATTTTCCCTCTAGAAAAAATAAATTACCCCATCCACTGTAATTTTGGAAGTTCCGATTAGCTATATAAATGTCCAGTCCCTATTCTGAATGCTGCTGAGCTCTCTGCCGTCATGATATCTGGTGGCAATGAGTTCCATAGGTTAGTTATGCATTGTGTAAACAGGTAGCTCCTTGTATCAATTTTGAGTTTGTTACCTTTGAATTTTTTTGACTGTCCCCTTGCATTATGAAACAGTAAATAAGAGTGCCTGATTTTCTATCCCAATATTCTATCCCAATATTTTTTTTCTACATGACCATAAAGTTTCATGTCATTATGCCAGCTAGAACTCAGAGCTCGCACAAGGGCCAATGGGAGTGCTGCCCCGTCATGCCTTTGCTTCTGTGATATGCCTTCCACGACCACCTGTTATGGGGTCCTTGTGTGCTCTGCTGTGACAGCTGTTTGGCCTCGGATGCAATCTGCAGACACGTGCTTTTGTGGCATTATGCAAAGACGGAGAGGTGTATTTTTTTTTTCTGCCCAAAGGCTGCGAATCAACCAAGGGGCTGAGTGACAAATGACTCCTAAGTAACTGTTGCATATGCAGTAGTTTGTCCTATAGAACACAGCTCAACCTTCTTATATGACACAGAAGATTCCCAGGGAAAGTACAAGTAAAAATAATCTGACACGATGCACCAATGGCAATTTGGCTATAACATCTGTCTTTCACACAAGGCCTCTCCCCGCCCTGGTAGGCAATAAATAATGTCTAGCTAGGTTCAGTGGCCAAGTATCAGTAAATCTGCCCATGCCTCGGGAGGCAATTCTGAGGATGTTCTCTTTGCGTACACATCAAGTCAGTGCAGTATGGGCTAGTGATAAATTGCGGCTTTCCATTTCCAGTGCTGAAGCCTTCTCATCATTTATCTTAGTGTCCAACCTAGGCAGGAATTTACTAGATTGTATGGGAGGCAAATGCATAGCCTTCTCACTGGGCATTTAAAATGTCTATTGAGTATTTATTCTGCCCTTCTAATGGCTCCAAACAATGTTATTTTCAAACTTCCGAGAGAACTGCATGACAGATACAGCACCTCATGCTGTGATCCCAGCACTAAATGGAGATGGACCCCGTCGGCATATTGACCAGGTCCATGGTTCTGAACCTTTCTTGCTGGAGACTCTCTTGGGATGGACCACAACTGGGCATACCCCTGATTCCCACTTCTCCCTCCCCCATGGACAATGACCTTGCACACTAACTGCTGCCTCTTTCCCCCCCATGTCTACTCTCTCTCCTCTTTTCTCCACCCTTCTTGTTGTGGCCCTACCTGTGGGTACTTTGTGCTTGCTTTCTCTTGTTCTTTGTTCCCAGTTTTTTTGCGTCAACTTCTTCCTATGGTGACATAAGACCTTCTCTCTTTCTTTTCTCCTTTCCTGCCATCCTCCCCTCGTCCCGCCTTGCCTATTCAAGAGCGGGCTAGATGCCACTCTGGAGGGAGGCTGTAGACTGGAGGGGGATGGTAAGGTCAGGTATCTGTGCTTATGGTTGAGCTGAGAGCCACTGGCCCAGAGAGGAGGAATGAGGAGGAATTTCACAGCTGTACTGAGGGTCCCTATGGGAGCAGGGAGGGAATGCAGGAAGCTGTTAAAGAACCTGTGTTGAACGTGCTGTAAGCATGTCCAGTCACCTCCTCATATCGCTGTGCAGCATGCTGGGTGGCTCCTGCCCAGCCAGCTACCCCAGAAGTGGCTGCATTTCAGTGCCACTGTATATGTGTCGTTTGCGAAGCGCTGTGGGCTTCTTTGAGTTGAAAGTTGACGTATGAATGTAAAGTGTGACTATAAATAATACATCGTTGTGAAAATAATAGCCACGTAATGCTGCCTTGTGTGAGGCATTGGGTTATCTGCCAAGTCAATGCCTGGGCATGTTGATTCCCCTGAGGCACCTTTAACTTGCATACCCAGTCATGCAAAATAAACCATCCTACCTTTGTGAATTTCAACAATGAAGTTGGGTCAGCCAGGCTTTTAAGGACTTGTGCATGTGAGCCATGCAAGGTGCAATTCCCATTTCAGCTCCCACAGGCCCAGTCAGAGGGAAACTCACCTTGTAGGTTTGTTTCTTTTGGATCAAAAGGGCTGCACTTGAATCCCAGCTGCAGTAATGTGTATGATGCACCTGGTGTGTCTGCCAACCAGATAATGAACTCTGCTTAGCGGCCATGTCTGCTGCAGAGTGTAGGTCTTACCAGCCAGCACAGCATCCTAACCGAAAGCATGGTATGAATATTGATGAAGTGGAATCTATGGTCCAACACTTTTCCTGCTAAGTAACCTTGGAGTGAGCCTTACAAGTGAGTGCCTGTTTAAATCTGCTACTGCATAACTCATACTTCTGGATAGATAGGATTCATAATGAACTTTTATTGCTGACATGGCCACAAGGTAGTTGTAGTCAATGGAAATGCTGCAATATTGGTGGGGTTACATAAAAAAAGAAAGATATTACATTTTAGGTCTAGAACGTAGCTTCTTATCTGATCTCATTCTTCGCATTGCAATAACTTTGCTTCCTGAGATTTTATTGTGCAGCAGCGCTGAAGGGAAACTTGAAACAAAAATCCTGCCAGATAGCATCGTAGGAACATAAGGTTGGTTATGATTGTTATGGGCCCAGGCACCAGACACCTCTTGGCGTGATTTTGAAATCTGGGTTAGCTGGCTGGCTCCGTACGTCTCACTGGAATTGGCAGTCTTTTCCTGAGATGCTGCCTGAAAGTGATGCCTGAATAATTCCTTCTGGTTATGAAATGTGTGTTCTCAATAGCAGGCAATAGTCCCTAACAGTGAGATCTCAGCCTGTAGAATCCTCCCTCAGTGATGGAGTCATTTACAGCTGACCTTTGCAATTCACTGGAGTACATGCTAGAAAATGCACTAGACGGAACAATCCTGCATTGGCTTTTGAAGGGGCACAAGAATACCACATAGATCTTTGCCCTTCTGTTGTGTTGATCGGGGAAGTCATGTGTGTATGTATGGGTGGGTGATGAAGGAAAGGGAAAGGTGACAACCATCCTACATGATAGCTGAGGCGCCACAGTTATTTCCCATTTTAAATATAAATCAGGATCTCAGGTACCACAATATGGCAACTCTTGCAAATGATGACTTTAATGCTGCCCACCGTACACAACCACAACCACACCCACACCATTCCAGGTGGGTTAATGCTGAAAGGCCTAAGGGAAGAAATGTGTTTGAAGGAGGAATCTAAATAAAACGATGGCGGTTGCTAGGATTAAAAGGACAGGGAGCTAGTTTCAGATATCAGTGCTGACCGGGAAGGAGGCATAACAATATCTGAAGGGTAGGAATAGGGAGTTCAGGAGTATGGCATGGAAGGAGAGCAGCCAGTGAATGGGGGAGACGGCACTGTGTACTGTAAAGAGATACAAAGGTTAACACCGCTATCTGACTAGTGGGAGACAGCATAAATGGAAGTGTTTTCATTAGGTATTTAATAAAGATACCCGGTGAAATGTAAGTCCCTTCTGACAGAGGCTAACATTTGGAAGCCCACCAAGGGTTGCATGATCCACAATAGCGGACGATCACGGGAATGGATCTATTCCCGTGGTTCCCAGCCTTTTTGGTTTGAGGGCCACAAATATCAGTTTTACAAATATCAGGGCCACCAGTCTGTCAACTCATAAAAAATGTCCTGACATATACACCATTAAGGACTACAAATCACTATGTATTTAAGGTGAACATTTTGATGCTATTGTGCTCATTTTTCCATTCACTATTTTACACCTACAAATTACTCACAGTATGTGTCACACTCACAGACGAAACACTAGTGTAGATGAGTGACTGTCACTACACACTGAAGCACGTGGCCTGGCAGCTAAGTCACGATGGGTGGCCTGCTAAGTGCGGGCCAAACAAGAAGGCACTGGTTTTTAGAGTCCTGCCCCTCTCCTCAAGCATGGTGGGTCCCAGCTGCTCTTCTAGCAGCCTCCCCCTCAGTGCAGCAAGATGGAAGGAGTTCAGCCAGGAGGCTGCCTCCTCGCTGATCTCCTGTTCCCTGGGCTGCAGCAGGCAAACCGCACACGTCCTGTAGCCTCGAGCGTTTCACTCGGGTCCCTAGGCAGTGGCTCCTTTCTGCCGCCAGGGGGACAGGAGATCAGTGCTCCCCTCCCTCTGTCTCCAGCAGGGACCCCAGCACCTAGGAACCCAGGCAGAGTGCTTTGCCTTGCTCCCTGCTGGAGCCAGGGGAGGGGAGCTTTGATCTCCCATCCCCTTGGGTGCAGCAAGGAGCCTGCATCCGTCTCGTAGTCCTGCGCCAGCGCACTCTCTCTGGGTCCTTAGGCAGCGGCTCCTTTCTGCAGCCAGTGGGAGGGAAGTGGTGGGTCACTCTGAAAGACCCTGCAGGCCATTTTTGGTCCCTGCGCCACGGTTTGGAAACCACTGATCTATTCAATATAGTCATATATGAATGGATCAGTTAATTAAGAGGCTCAATATTTAATAACACAGATTGAAAGTGTGATGAAATAAGTCTTTGCCAGTAAGATAAACAGGTCATTGTCAATAAGAAACGTGTGACATAGGCAGAACTTGCTGAATTGCAGACTGTTTGCTTCCATGGCTATCGTCTTACAATCATATCACCTTCGGCGATAAACAGTCAGAGCGCACGAGCCAAAAAAGGTTGGGTTTGGTTAGTTTTCCAGGAGGAAAGCTCCAAGGAATACCCAGAGACTGGCCAGAAGAGGGACGGATGATGCAGTAGGTGGCATGATTCATTTTGAATCTGTGCTTAGCCAGTGCACAGCATGATACTGGCTGGGCGCACTGTCTTGCTAGAGATGCTGCCTTTTTATGAGCTGTAAAACCACGACAGCCCTAACTCCTTGCCCTTACAGAGAGGAAGGATGTCAAGGTGCCAGCCTAGGACTTGGCAGACGTGGGGGGGGTCAAGTTCCTGCTTTGCCACAGACTTCCTGTGTGACCTTGGGCAAGTCACTTTTCTTCTGTGTCCCTTGGCTGCCCCTCTGTACAATGGGGATAATAACACTGCCCTAACTCACAAGGGTGTTTGTAATTGTCTGAACTGGAATTTGTCCGGGCCACTGAGACTTCTGATTATTTTTAAGTAGCCACTGCATAAATGACTCTTCTCTTATCCCCCTAAAAATGCTGGGAGGCCTCACCAAGCCTTATGCTGTGATTATTTCTCCATCCTTCCTAATTCTGTTCTTTTTCCTTTCACCTCCTTTTTCACTGAGCTGTTTTGGTTCTTGAAGTGCCTCTTCTCATGATTTACCAGCTGCTTTTATGCCATCTGTTTCATTTCACTACCCATATTCAGCTTGTCAAATTGACCTTTGATGGACTTTCTTCTGCATTCTAATGTGTAGTCTGTCCTTCCTTATACAGCTTTGCACAGTTCTAAGCCACTGCCTTACCATTACTATTATTTAATATGATCCTGGCTCTATCTCACACACACTCCCCTTATTATTCTGTGTCCTTAAATTCGGAAAAGCTGTTTATTCTTCAAATAAGACTGATGCTTATTACTTGTTTCATCTGTTCAATGAGCACTGTACCAGCTTATCACAGGCACATGCTGTCTTCAACTTGACCTTTAAAAGCATCCACACCCATAGAATATCAGATTAAAAATATAACATCTCCTTGGCAATCCGTGGAGCTTTCTGTCATTCTGATTCAGACAAACATGGAGAAGCAAAACTTAAGCTCAGGCTACAGTCATTTTGCTGGGAATGTCATTGTCACATGCAGCGGATGGCATTTTAGTCATTTTGACACATATTTTAATGGAAAACTCACACAATGCTCTGCAGGTTTAGGAAGCAAAGAAAACACAAACTACAATACTTGCATGGATGGAAGGACATCAAATAGATTAACCATAACATTAAATGAAATACCTGATTTCTTAGTTTTCTTTTGTATACAATTTACACAGAAGGATATGTCAGTCTTCAAGGAGAAATGATATTGGTCCATTTTTTTTCTTTTGGATGCTTTGGTCCTAAACTACATTGCTAGGGTTTGGTTCTGAGTGGGAAGTGCATCAAAGTATCAAGTAGAGTTTGATGTCAGCAGTATGGGTAGTACACAAGGGGCTGGATTGTATGGCCTACTCTGTCCTCGCACTTTGTGCCACTCAGGGGCTCCAGTATGGGTGATTCTAGATGGAAAAGGTTGGTGGAGAAACTCTCAGGTGGTATAGAACTAGCAGGGGACATCAGAGGTGGAGGGGATAAGGGGTTTGGAGAGCAGGTTTGGTGGAGCAGAGCTCTGCCACTTCAATTCTCCATTGGTGTATGTTAGAGCAGGACCCTGGTTGCTCTAACATACACAAGGGCTGGGTGGTGGTGGATCTCGGAAACATGACTGACTCTGTGCAGCCTTCCCCACCCATGCCTTGCACCTGCACGCCGCGTTGGGAGGGTTGAAAATCCAGCCCAGAGTGTTAGGTTTATAGCAGATGCCCATACTCATTGGATGTGCTGAGAGACACGAAACTGAAGCTCAAATGCCATCAGTGGAGGCCATGGGGAAATGGAGATAAATACAGTGTGTGCGTATGTGCACATGCGCACACACACACACACACACACACACACTTCTTGAAGTGTGATGGCTTTTTGAAAACATTTCATGTGACATTTTTGAAATAATCATGGAATGAATCCTGACTCCACACACTCTTCAGGCAATCACATTCCTGTTTTCACAATGCCTCATCACAACATACGACAATGACACCAGTACTAAGTCCTATCTAGTTTGAAAGATAAATCCCTGTAAAGGTGCTTTACACGATCTTTAGGGATTCCAATTCTGAGGTATATTACAAAACCCTTAACTGTTTATAGAATCATTTATTCCAAGCAAACATCCTATCACGAATCACTAAGTCCCTTTCATTGACCATACGTTGCAGTTCTTTACTAGCAACATTGGTTACTTAGGTGCTTTTGAAAATCCCACCCAAGTAACATAGGAGCATTAAAAGTCTAAAGGACTAAGTCAGTTAGGTGCTTTTGAAAAATGCTTTTCTGACTGTGGTAGGTGGGGCTGCCCCGTAGCACCTCCTCTGGGGCCAGGCGTGATAACGCAGGCGTTCTCTGCCTCACTCCACCACCTGTGGCTGTAAGTTTGGCCTCTGTCTATACCCAGCTCAGTACTCAAACGTTGGCAGTCTGCGCTTTTAAATACACGAACAAAACAAAACTCCAGTGTCTGAAGGCAAGGTCCTGGCCAGGCCCTGGGGTTCTGAGCTATCACTGAGCAGGTCCTCCTGTGCCCCAGTCTCACGCTGCACTGCCCTGAGAAGAAGCAGGCAAGCCTTCTTAACTAGCCTGCTGGCTCTTGGCTGGTCAGCATCCTCCTGGCCCTTCTGGAGGACTGGCTTGTTGGTAATCTGGTCTGAGTCTCTTTTCCTTGGGTGGGGAATATCAGGATGCTGGTGCCTCACGCAGGTGGGCAGAGAAGGCCTGACAGCCCTCAGCACACTGGTGTTTCGACTCAAAATGCATTACATTACATTTGCTCACATTAAAGTCAGAGCTCTCAGATACGATCACATACCCCATTATGAAAAAAAGTGATGATCTTCTATTTTTTCCTAAATGATATTAAACTTGGATCAAATTGAAACATTGGATTTTTTTTTTCAGTTTTGTCCACATAGTGTTGTTTGTTCTTATCAAATTAAGTTGCTTTGTATTTGCTCCTTATTGACCCACCTCTGCCACTCTCATCCAAATGGAATAGTACCTTGAAAGGTACTATGCAACATGAGAAAGAGCAGCAAAATAGACCAGTAGGGCTAGAAGCTCAGCAGGTATAAATTGGCAATGTTCCATTGAAGTCAATAGAATTACCCCTATTAATACCAGCTGAAGATCCGACCTATAATTTCTCAGCCATTCTTAGGATAACTTACTTATCCTCAGGCCCCATGATATAGCCTCATAGAAACTAGATTATTGTAATGAAGTAATTTCAAGATTACTTCATTAAACACATGATGTGCACATACAAGAAAAAGTGTAAAATTGTACCATTTAATAAATACAGATTATCCAACAACATAGCATTCCATGCTCAGTAAACTCAATATATTTTGAACTAAAATGTTTTCTCTAAATAATGATTTTGATTTGTTTGTATTACACTAAATTACTTGAGCTCGTTTTCCCTACATTTCTCAATACACCATGGATACGTTGTTGAGGATCTCCCACCAATCTGTAACATATACAGAACGAATAAACGAGCATCATTCCGAAGAGATAAGAAACACAGCAGCATCTTAAAGCAAATCTCCTATCTTAAATTGAACAGTGTAGTGTTACCCTACCTGGTCTAGCTACGTCACAGGATAGTAGTCATTAGGTGCTGTCTATGATGCTGAAAGCCATTCTTTGGCACCAGAGAATATGACGTCAATGACCTCTAAATAGCTTTCTTTTCTTGGGAATTGTAACTCACAGCTACTAGTACAGAATCTATGGCACAGATAGCTTACTTAATAAGTTCCACCAGGGCCTTCTCTGGCTTGTACTACAGCGTTGCTCAAATGATAAAAAAAGTTGATACCAAAAGTCTCCTGGGTAACAGGTTTTGGTTGATTATTTTTAACATAATGCTATGCTTTTGATTTAAACAACAACAGCAAAAGATACTTCCCTTATCCAATTTTCAAAGGACTGACTTGTAAATGTGAAATCTATTAGAGACCTGCATGTCATGGTCTTGATTTTTTAATCTAGCCTCCTATTTTGCTGTTTTGCTCCTGCACATAATTGGACCTGCTGTTAATTGTGTGCACAATTTATAGCATTTCTAAGCATCTGCAAACCATGTTTTATTGTGCCCACAAATTCGGTAGATATCTACGCACTAGGCACAATTATTATAGCCATAATTATTTTTGGGTGTAATTTTATGAGTATAAAACTGAAAGCAGACTCTCAATATAGGTCCCAGCTGGTAATACTTTTAGAGACAACTGCAACAAAAGTATGTATCTGATTTGTGGGTCAATAATGTGTTGCTTCAAACCACGAGATTACAATTACAGTAAATGAATAAAGTTTTACTGCAGTGATACCCAAGCTTGCACTTCTGCATGTGGCCTTTGAAGGAGCTGTGCATGTGATGATTACTATTCCTGACTGCAAGCAGCGTGAGCAGAGCTCTGCTTGATGACGTGGCTTAGGGAACACGAAGTCAATGGATGGGTGGAGTGGGAGCCTTTGCGGCATTTTTGTTCATTGCTTCATGTGGAATTGGGAGAATGAACTGATGGCTGCATTCCTCCCATGAGTCTGGGAAAGACGGATGAAAAACACTCCTTTACCTCTCGCAGCCAGGAGAAATGAGACACAGCATTGGATGGGTGAAATAAGGATGGCCAAAGGTCTTGACTCCGTGTGGCAAGATCTGTGTTGTGTGAATATGTGAGGAAGTTGTGTCGCAGTGACATGACATCAAGCCATAGGCAATGCAAAATAAAGGTCAGACCATCGCAACATAGTTGTTTTGTGGGTTTTTAAAAATGCCTTTCATCGGTGACAAAGTAGCTTCCCACCTCCTACAGATCAAACATAACTGCATGGACGGTGCTGAGAAAGCTCATGAGGAGCATGAAAGATGCTAGAAGATGGGCCCAAGAAGTCAAGTTTAGGGAAGATCTGATCTGGATCCAAAGATCAGGGGAGTTCAGACCTGGCATTTTGATTTGGGCCTATCTCTAGAAATTCAGGGCTTCCTTTAGACTTAGATTCCGGCTAGATCCAATGCAAGAAACTGCAGCATATACTGGACCTGGCGGGGTTTGCGAGGGGGTCAAGAGAAACTGAAAGGAATTCTTTTTTTAAATGCTATGCAGTATCTGTCTGTATCTAACTATAAACTTCTGTCATGATGCCTGGTCAGGGAGCATCAGTGCTTCCAAACCATGGGCCAGATACTTAGCTGATTGAAATCAGCCTGACTCCATTGTCTTCAACAGAGCTATGTTGATTTACAGCAGCTGAGCATCTGATCCAATGTCACCTTAGTAGAAAATCACAAGGGTCTCTCTCTCATTGGTGCCGTGCGATCGGTTCATGTGATGATACAGATGAAATATGGAACAAACTGCTGAAAACCCACGACAGAAGAGATGGGATCTATTTAGAAAAAGCCAGGCATAATCCCCTCATATTTTAAGAGATTTAGGTGGCCTGATTTTTTCCCCCACTAGGTCCCTATGAACATGTTTCAATGACATATGGTCTAGTGAAATGTCCTGTGTGCTCTGTATGGGTATTATTACAGTTGGTTCTGGCAGTAAAATACAATTACAAAAGGCAAGCGAGAGTTTGATTTTGAAGATGTAGTGAGGATTAAGGGCTCAGCCCTAATGAGTATGGCATGGGATGGGGATGTAATACTCAGATATGAAGTTAAGAGCTCATGTTATTGCTGAGCAACAGGGATTGTTCTTTCCACTCTTTATGTATCAATACATTTCCCAAGAGCTTTCATTTCCCCCTTTACACTCCCCCACATGTCCCTGCTACTTTCCTCTGTCCACCAAACATCCTATCCTCCTTCACCCCAGACTTTCACTCTGAGGTGTCTTTCTTGCCCAGTAACCGTTTTATTTGTATCCTTAGCCCTCTCCTCCTTTCTTGTCTCCTAATTCCCTTTCCCTCCATTCTCCTCCTTTCAGCAGGCTAGTAATTCCTCTTTCCCATCTGTCCTCATGTCCAGGCTTTCTCCAGGTCTTGTCACTTTCCCTCTAAAGTTTGACCAGGAATCCATCCTTGCCATCTGCCCACATGGCTAAAATCCTTGTCCATGCCCATATCATATTATCCTTTTCCCTGCCTAGTCTCCTCCCTTCCTAACCTGTTCCCTTCCAGTCTATCCAGACTACCACTGCTAAAGCCCTCATCTCTGCCCGCTACTCTGAACCACATCACTTCCCTCTTCAAAGCCTCTTCACTGGTTTCCTCCTGCCTTCTGCATCAAGTTCATTCTTCTTATTCTCACCTTCAAGGCTCTACACAAATGTATCCCCCCTTATGTCTCTGCTGTTATAGCTTCCCACTCCCCTCTTGCTACCCTGCTCGCTTTGAATCCTTTCCCCATGTCATTCCATATGCCTGGAAATTCCATTCTTTCCTGCTGCACCACCCATCTCTTCATTCATATCCCCCCGGAACCACACGTCTTTGGTGAAGCCTATCAAGGAAGAAACGTTGTTTCGCTAACTATCAACTCCTTCCCCACCCCTCATAGTACAGCTTTGTGATAAATTCACCTGAGTTTGATAAAAGTAGAAATCCCAAGTCCTGGAGGCTTATGCATGATGATTAGTGGGAACATTCAATGGATGACTAACAAAGCAAATTGATTCATAAAATACCTTGGCTTGTATGATATGCTTATTATTCAACTTACATTAAATGCTAAATAATCTTGTAGAAACACTGTAAGGGGAGATAATCCCAGCTAGCCTTGAGATCTGGATCCATGATATGGGACCACAGTTAACAATAGATGATGTAGTTGAATATAGATTAGGATTTGATGAGTATTCATGTTTTTGAGGCCAGATGAGATTCAGATTTGGTGGTGCTGATATCTCCCAGGCTGTGCTTTCAAGAAATTGGTCCAAAATAGGATTTGAATCCAACTTCTTTTCTGCCAGACATGCTCAAATTGAAGGGGTTTAGAGAGTCTAGTTCCAGTTATGGGATGGCTTTCGCTAGAAAGATGGGTGAGTTTGGTTTGCTGGCTTTGATGGTGGTGGGACTAAAGGGACCAAGTGGGGGTTATCGTCCCAAAGGCAGAACTAGCCTTTCCTACAAATTGCCAGGTTTCTTTCCAAGTGCTGTGTTTGCACAAATCCTAGGGCTTTCTTTTGAAGCAAACCCGCCTGTATTTCCCAAATGGAAGAGCAGAAAGGCTACACATATCTCCTTAAAGGCCAGAAAAATGCTCTTCTGTACCCTATTCCCTTCAGTAAAGCCCCTATCAGGCTCAGTCCTTACACCGGACCATATTCTGCCCTCCATTTGTGCACCCTGCAGTCGATGATGTTACATGTGTGGAGCCAAGAGCAGAGTCATGGCTACTTTCAAAACAAGGGCCTGAATGAACAGGAAAGAAAATATTACAGTGCAAACAAGAGGGTAAAGAGTCTGTTTCCTTTTATTCTAGGCAAATAAAATAAGTAGGCTGAGGCAGTAAGGAAGTTCCCCGAAGATCACTGGGTTTCAAGTGAGATCGAAAAATAATCACTCAGAATATTAACTAATATACATTCATTCTGCTCTCCTTCCTTGGTTCCCAGAGCAAAGGAACTCATGAGAATTATGCAGCAGAGGTTGTTTTCTCTCGCAGCTATGAATTCCTTGCTGTTTCCCAAGGCACCTCCTGAAATTAAGAGGGTGCCACTCATTAATCTGTTTTGGACAGAAACATTTTCACGTGAGTCAATAAAACAAGCAACCAAAAAATCCACAGGAAGTAATCAAATTCAGTTGAGAGAAAAAAGTCAGGAGGAAAGCGTGCTTGAGATACACATGCCTGTGCTGTGGTCTCTCTGGGTGGGCTGGAACTTTTACAGACAGCATATGGAAGAGAACCCCTGAAATATAGGAGAGAAGCATGTGCGGGTAAGAGAGAGGAAGAGAGAACAGTGGAGTGGGGTCTGAAGACTTTACCATCATGGGTTTGGGCTGGCTGCGTTACTCCCAAGGGATGAAATAAGACATTTCTGCGGGTTGTTCCCATTAAACCTTGTTACCACGCTGTCACGCATTCTGCATGTGCCACATATTACAGGGAAAACGACTTCAGAGTGAGCTGACATTTGAATGGGTCCGCTGAGTGTGTCCCTCCCAAGAGAGACGGAGGGTGGTCTTGTTGTTAAGACGTTGGATTGAGACTCAAGAGGTCTGTCTTCAATTCACAACTTTGGCACAGCTCACAGGCAAATTGTTTAATCTCTCTGGGAATCTGTTCCCAGCTGTGAAATGGAGATGACAGTGCTTCCTTTCTCCCCTCAGTAGTTTATCTTCTCTGTTTAGGCTGTAAACTCTTTTGAGTAGAGACTGTCCCTCACTGTCTATGGTAGTGTCTATGTCCCCTCAACCTCCATTACCATAGCACCATTTGAGCACCTCACAATCTTTGCAATTCATTTATCCTCACAACACTGCTGTGAGGTAGCAAAGTACATTTATCTCCATTTTACAGATGGGGACACTAAGGCCCAGATTAGAGGCATTTAGGAGCCTAACTCCTACAGAAATCCAGGGAAGTTAGGGTCCTAAATACCTTTGAGGATCTGGGTCTAAGTGAATTACTCAAGGTCGCACAGGGCATTTATGCCAGAGTAGAGAACTGAATCTGGTCCACAGAGCTGCCAAGCTAATGCTCTAATCAATGGACCATCCTTCCTGTCACACTTGGGTAGAAGGACAACGCCGAGTCTCTCTTGGGTCCATTCCCTGCTATCACCATAATAATACTCCTCTAAATCCAGGATATCGTCCAATGGGAGATGTGGGTGCTCAGCATATCTCAGAATCTGGTCCCAGGTTAATACAAATGGACTCATTAATGGCATCCACATTAATATTCACATTCAGGCTGGAACATCAGAAAAACACATTGGCACAGTTTCCCTTCTCCTAGTCCAGAGGAAGAATTTCCTCCCAGGCTTGTTTTACAACCTGCTCTGCAAATGCGGTGTCCTTATGGCCGCCGTAGGATTTGGGCTCCTTCCCAACGCTGTCAGCAGAAAGCAGCTCTGGGGGCGGGAAAGAGGTGATGCTTTACTGCAGGAGCTGTCCTTCAGACAGAATGCTAAACTGAGCTACCATCTGTTTCTGGGGATTATGCTGGTGTATGCTAAAGATCCTATGAAAATATTTCTGAGTCCCTCTCCCTGCCCCTTAGCATCTCCCTCCATCACATTCTCGCTCGCTTTCTCTGAAGCTATGGGCTTTGAGAATTTGCCTTTCATCCTATCTGTGAAGAGAAGAAAAATGATCTGAATTTCTACTCTCAGGTATTATCTCCCTCTCCAGAGTGTGTATGCGCTTGCGTGCACGCACACACACACACACACAGACATGCAAACACACGTGCTTTTCAGCTCTGTCTCCGGAACAGGGAAATATAGATCTCTATTCTCTTTTCGTCTAGTCTATGCTCATCCATACCCTCCTGCATCTTTCTTCCCTGGAAATCTGCCAAGAGGGACAACACCAAGACCTACCTTATTCCTTTAATCTATGGCTACATGATGAAGGGGGAGAGGGAAGCTTCTGATCTTTGGTGAAGAAGAGGCTAGAGAAAACGGGGCAGACCCCAGAAAAGATCCAATTAACCATTTACTCTTATATCAATGTGACATATACAAGACCTTGTGCTAACATTGTAAGTTGCAGAGTACAAATTAGAAGGCTCCTTGCTAGCAGGATGAACATGCAACATTTGATCACAAAGTAGCTCCTGGACGTGCAGTAATTGCAGGGTAAGTAATATGTAGAGGAGGGGTAATTTCAGACTAAATTATAGCATGCAGAGGCAGGATTTAATGAAGGGTACATTTTGTGTAGAGTCAGGATTATTGGATGGTATGTAGTATTTGGTGGGGAGGTAACTGGAGGGTAAATACTAAATAGAATATATAGAGAAGGTTATTGTGTAGTATGGTTTAGAGGGGAAGTAGTATGTAAAGGAGGAGTGTACACCGGTCTGCAGATTCACCAGCCGGGGACAGCAAATAAAACCCCACATATAAGGTATCTCAAGCCCCTGTCCCTAGGACTCAATTTATTGTAAAAACCAGGTTGCAAAACAGGTGAAATAAACTCATGACACTGGGACTCACTCCTAGCCTCCTAAGGCTTCCCCAGCTCCCACGGGCTGGGAGGGCAGAGGACACACCTTCCCTTTTCACAGCCCTTCCTGGCTACTGTGGAGAGACTCCCCCTGCACTAGGGCTTCTCCCACCCAGGCTCCCTCCTCTCTGCTGTCCCTGCTGGAAAGGCGGGAACCCTTCTATCTGGTTTCCTGTAGGTCACATGCTTGCACCTAGTCGTGTCCCATGACTATAGCGCCTAGTTTTCAAGGGCTCAGGGCTGTTAACAGACACACTGGCATGTGTGCATGTACCTCAAACCCCTCCCCCCCCCCCCCCCGTGTCCTGTTACAAGGAATAATGACAGAGGATTCCATTCTGAAACCCTTTCGACCAGTCATACAACTACTCCATGGGATGTCTTGTGTGAGTAAATGCATGGCAGCTCCCGTATGGGCTGCATTCTGGTTAAGCGGAGAGCAGTCAATGAAATCACTGAAATGACATTTGCTCCTTTCCCCCTGGAGCAGTCTCACGGCTCAACATCTCCTTCAGGGGCAGAGTGAAACAGGAAGCTGCTAACACCACTCCTGACAGTCAGCTGGTCCCAATATCTGGGGCTAGAACCAGCACCCATTGAACCCAGTGGTGAATTCTGCCATTGATTTAAATGGGAGTAGGATCAGGTCCTCAATGCACACTGAAAATTAGGGAGTAGTTGAAATATACGATGGCTCAATATCTTCTCTGTCCTGCATTCAAGGAAACCAATAACTGGTCATGGAAGTGCCTGGCCAGTACCATGTGACAGAGGAGGATTTATAGGGGAAATACAGTAGTGGCAGCCAGCTGCTGGCTAGCTACACATTAGAGCAGAGAGGACTTGTTAGCAGAGTACTCTGCAGGCTGCAGTGTGAGAGAGACAGCAAGAGTGAGTGTATCATGCAAGCTGCAGGGAGAGATGTCCCTGCTCCCAGGAGGGTGTGCAAGCTGCAGGGAGAGAACACAAGTTCCCTGTTCTGGAAGCGTGCATGCTGCATTACTCCATACCCCAGAAGAGGGGCATGTGTGCTGCTAGAGTTATTGGGTATGTCTCAGGAATTGCTCAGTGTGACTGCACACTGTAGAACAGCTGCAATGCGAAGGAAAAGGCAGGGGCTGTTATATAGCTGTTGACTAAGATAATGATGCACTTGCCACTGCCATTAGCAACCAGACTGGTCGCTGTACAGCCCACATCCCTGCATTCTGCAGAATAAAAATGAACTGAAAAGCTTTTTACCTGCCAATCCCTGAATTATGTGGGTCCACGTTCCCACTTCAACAGCTGATGCTATCACTAGCCTATATGGCCGGTCAGAGACTGGCATTAATTCCTTGAGTTCTTTACAATGCCCTGATGTAAGTGGTGCCATACAGTGCGAAACAACCCTGGCCTGGCAGGGTGATCGCCTAGATGTTCAAATAGGTCTTCTTCATCTCTGTCTCCTGTGATTGACACAGAATTCTCAGCTCACGTTGTGGCATCTTAGTAAAGGAGGAAATGATTTCCAGCATTTTTGTTGTCCAATGTATATATTTATCATTTTAAAGTCATAAAGGGCCAGATTTTGAATGGCATTTAGGCACCTGGGGACCACATTCTGTTGCTGATTTGGAATCTTGAAAAACGTGTTAATTATTATTATTTCATTTACACAGAAATCTTTGCAGTTCACCTTTACAATAACCAGCAGGGAGCAACATCTTGTTTCCAGAAAAGAAAGTGGCAACTGAAACACTGCACGGGTCACTTGCTTTGATTTGACAGGTTGAGACTTGAGGTCACTTTGAAACATAACCTGCCAACAAATACCACTGGAACAATTCAACAGCAGGGTCTAATGTTCTTCAGGATTCTTTGTACCAGAACAGATTGTTCCTGTTTAAAAACCCCTCCCCCTTCTTTTTAAAAGAAAATATTCTCCATGGAAGTAAATTTTCACTGCCTCAAAGAGAATAATGTCCACCCATGGAGTAAGTCTTTTTATAATGGAAACATTTCTTTAATAAATGAGATGGTTTTAAAGACTCTAAAGCAGTCTGGGGATTTTTTAAACCCACACTAGCAGCCCTTTAGCAATGAAACAAGAGATGTAAAACCTGTGAATTGCTGTCCATGTATTAACTTCCTTGCACATAAACACATCCAGAGTGGATGCAAATGCTTCTCTTTACTGAAACATGTTCCAGAGTCTCTTGATCTTTCTGACTTCATTGGCTGGTCTCTGTTTTGGGTTTTTTTTTATTGATTGGTTTTTCAGTCCTGGAAAATGGCCCGGCTGCCTTTTTAACCTAATGGAAAATGCATGGGGTGACTCAGCAGAAAGAAAGGAAATGGGAAATGTGCTTAATGCAGCGACAAATGTCATGGGAGCTAAAGCAAAGATAGATGCTCTTACAGTGTCCATAGAGAGAAACTGAATCCCCCGCCCCATAAAGGGAAAGCACCTGGCTGCACATGTTGGATAAAAGGAGCAGAAAGATCTAACTCAGCTTCCTGGCCTCTTTCATTCTGAAAAATTCTTATTTTCTATGTTCCCTGTAATGAGAGTGGCCCCTATAAATGGCTGGATTGTGCCTGACTGGGAGCAGTGCAGAGATGCTTGCCCCTCATGGACTGTGCCGCAGAGAGTTTTTATACCTGAGGATGGTGAAGCATGCTCTGCTCTTGGTCCCCAGCGCGGCTGGTGAAGAGGGTGTGTGCCAGGTCTCACACCTGCTTCTCTCCTCCCCTTCGAAGCAGCGCACACCCTTGAAGATACTAGCCGAGAGCAGTCTGTGCACTGTCTCTTTCAGGGCTGGGTGGGGTAGGCAGCTCCTCATCTCTCCCTCCCTCCTTTTTCCCCCCACGCTCGGGTGAGGTGCACTCCCCTAAACAGCACTGAATACTAAACAGCTGGTTTGTTGCAAGACATAAGCGTCGAACCACTTGATCAGTGACTGGTTGGGGTGAGATGATTCCTGGGTCAGCAGGGACCAGGGGCTATAAACGTATCTGTGCACTGGTGAAGACTCAGTTACAGGGGACTTATTGGCACGTCTACCATGTAATGAGGTTATTACCTGCTGCTGGGAAGGCTGGTGATTTCCACTTACAGGGAAATCAAAGATCAAAGTTAATGCAATTTTGAAGGGAGATCTTCCTTGGCATCGTACAAATAGGGCGATTCCGTTGGAAAGAGTAGTTGCAGTAGCATATTGGGACCTGCCTCTTTCAAGTTATGGATGTATGGCCAGCAAGCTGGTGCCCCCCCACAGTTAGTGGGCCCCATAAGCAGGTGTGAAGGATGGTGCTCTAGATGAGCTGGAAAGCAGATCTGTTAGAGGACACCAGAACAACAGGAGCAAAAGCTGTTTCACTCTGCATGAAACTCTTGATTCTGTTGCAGACGTAACCCAACAGGAATCAAAGAGCTTTGCATAAACACATGGAACTGCTTGGAGGATGCCCATTCATGCTCAAGGGAACTCTTTTTTCAACGGAGTATAGAAAGACCTTGCTCTACAAGCCGGCTCTGTTTTAATCAAAATGATATTTTCAATGCTACTTTGGCTGAAAGGCCTTTTTCTAGCGTGTGACATGAGTAGCTCCCTTTAGAGCAGTTGACAAAGTTGATTTCACTGCATTTCCTGTCAGGATTTGTGTGTACATGATTTCAGCTTGATGGCATTTGCACAGTGCCTACATGATGGGAATAATATTCCAAAGTGCAGAGTTTGCAGTGTCATGTTGAATAGCACCTATGCATGTCATACAAATGCGTGTGTATGCATGTGCACACACACACACATATAAATAAAGTATGCATAAGTGTATATATACATATATACACACAATAATAGTGCTCACAGTTACATATCTATATAGATACATCAATTAAAGGTTCATTTATTACCTTATTTATATAGGTTAGTACCTGAAAGCCTAAAGTGAAAACCAATCTTATACCATGTCTACTCTATAGCAGCTCTTATAGCACGACTGTACTGTATATTTATTTACCAACTGACCCTCTTTTTCAAAAACCTTGTTTTCAGCTATGTGCAGTAATGGAAAAAGGCACAATAGAGCCAACTGGCTGAAATCCACTTGAAAAATAAATGAATACAGGTGTTCAAAATTTGAAATAGTTTATAAATGATTTGGCTTCTCTCAATTTTCTCTGAAGAGGGTCATAATTTCATGTTAATTTCATTTGTTGCCGACTGAGAAAACTTCTCATTCAGTGGCTGTTAGAAATGGAATAAATGGGGCATGGGTGGGTGGAGGAAGAATTTATCTCTGCACACACTGCATCTGTCAGGTCTTTTTGTCCAGATGGGGATACATTTAAAAATCCATATAATAAAATTACATCTGTGATCTGGCTGAAAAAGAAAAAGCAAAGCTCAGATTTTCTTTCATTAAGATGACAGAGCGCCTAAATATCATGAAGGCTGGGCTCCAAGTAGGCAGACAGATATTTCTCTAGTTAAGGCATTGATCAATCAGCATTACTCAATACCATTATATCCTTTATAGAAACCAGTGCTGCAGGCTTCTAGGATTGACATACTATGATTCAAGACAGTGTCAGCCACAATTTGGGACATCAGTAGGCTAATCGTGGTCTCCAATTTATTTGATAGCCTTTAAATGTCCCCCATTTAGAAGGTGCAATAACAGTTTCTGAATGTTTCATCTCCCTTTTGCACCTTTCAGATACAAAAAGGTATGTTCCCAGTGTTGTCTATTTCACTCACTGCCTTTCTCCTCCCAATGCAGTGTGGTCTCATTGCCGTTTCTCTTTCTTTCTTAGGGCATAGCCTTCATCAGCACAATGAATCAGGAAAAAGAGCAGCCTGCCAAATCTTCCTAGCTCCTAGTTGTACAAAGTTGTCGATCCCTCACATATCACCAGTCAACAGTCCCAACTACACCTTCCCTCCGACTGAAGGAAGCAAGTCAACAAAGTGTAGCTCAAACGTGAAACTTTATCGAAAGCCCTATAAGAAACTGTCCCCTGAAAATTTACAGTCATTCTCTTTGTGAGCTCAGTGCATTGTGCATCAGGTGAATTTCCAAATCAGAGGGAAGATATGTTTGTGTAGCAAATACCAGAGACTGCACAAATAAATAAACACACACGTGTATATTAGAGAACATACAGACAGCAATATACTGTTTGTAGAAGTATATGATCAGCATGGATGATCGGTATAGAAACAACGCAAACCTGTATCAAGGCGCCAAGGACATAGCTAGAGAGGTGAACCAGGTATCAGATGACTACAGGTATCAGGATAGCAACTATGAAAGATATGGACCTACTGATGGCTATTCCCATGGTGGGGAGGAGCCGGGCCAAGAAGAGGACGCTCAGAGTGATGCCACAGAAGGCCACGATGAAGATGACGAGGTCTACGAAGGAGAGTACCAGGGCATCCCTCACCCAGACGACATTAAGGCCAAACACAAGAAGAAAGCCCCTGCCATGGTCGATGAGTTCAGAGACAAGGCTGAGCTCATAGCAGAGCGGATGGAGGATGAGGAACAGCTTGCCCACCAGTATGAGAACATCATCGAAGAGTGTGGCCACGGGCGCTTCCAGTGGACGCTCTTCTTTGTTTTAGGCTTGGCACTGATGGCGGACGGGGTGGAGGTGTTTGTGGTTGGGTTTGTTCTGCCCAGTGCCGAGAAGGATATGTGCTTGTCCAGCTCAAACAAAGGGATGCTAGGTAAGTGCACTGAACAACCTTCCTTCAGACATTATGCAGCCGGGATGGATCCAAGCATCGCTTATTCCACAGACTGAATTCATTCAGGATTCTCCCTGTTTCCCCCATCCTGATTCACTCGCGCAGGGCTGAGGATGGCTAGCAGGGCCTGGAACTGATTCCAGAGCTTGTCTGTGCCATCCCATGGGCTGAGGAGAACAAGGTTGCTCAAGAGCAACATAACAGAGACACGCCTGTACCCAGCCTCTGAATGTGCTCACAGCTCCCGTACTCACAGCTCAGGACAAACCTGGCACCTGAACTCAAATTCGCCCTGCCAGGCGGCCTAGTCAGCAGCTTCCAGAAAGCAGGTTTATTTATACAAAAGTATTAGGCTTATGTAAAGGACAAACAGAAGGAGACATTCCCAACCTGAGTACACAGGGAGCCAGATTTCAACCCTTTTCGTAACTCAACTTTAATGAGAAGCTCTCAAAACAGTGTCATCCAGGTTCACTTGAGCCTAATGTATGTCAGTCAGCTCAAGTGTATATTAACTGTATTAAGTGGGTGAGCAGAATCTATGTCCCAGAGGATCATTTCTGTGCATCTGTCTCCCACCCACTTCATCTAGATAGTCTCATGCCCTTCACTGTGGTATCTGAGTGATGTATAAGTGAGGGGGAAAGAGAAACTTTCTGATCAGGCTTGAAGAGGAATGGATAGATGAGCATGAGGAGAGACACAGGACGGCAGACAAGAGACACAGGGCTTCTCTGCAGAGAAGAATGCTTTTGCGTGGGGCTTGGTGAAACATTTTTTGGAGGGAAAATTCAGTTTTTGACTAAACAATTTTTTTGCAAGTGTCTCCTTTCCTTGAACACTTGCAAAATGAAAACCAAAATAATGTTGGGCTTTTGGCCAAAAATGTTTGGCAGTTTTCATCTGTGTTTTTATTATTAATTATTAGGGGGCTGGAGCACAAGACTTATGAGGAGAGGCTGAAGGAACTAGGCTTGTTCAGTCTACAGAGAGAAGAATGAGGGGGGATTTGATAGCAGCCTTTAACTACCTGAAAGGGGGTTCCAGGGAGGATGGAGCTAGGCTGTTCTCAGTGGTGGCAGATGACAGAACAAGGAGCAACGGTCTCAAGTTGCAGGGGGGTAGGTCTAGATTGGACATTAGGAAAAAGTTTTTCACTAGGAGGGTGGTGAAGCACTGGAATGGGTTACCTAGGGAGGTGGTGGAATCGCCATCTTTAGAGGTTTTTAAGCTGCGGCTTGACAAAACCCTCACTGGGATTATTTAGCTGAGGTTAGTCCTGCTCTGAGCAGGGGGTTGGACTAGATGACCTCCTGAGGTCCCTTCCAACTCTATGGTTCTATGATTATTATTATTTGTGAAGCCTACGTTTTTCAGTGGTCAGGGTTTCCGTTTTTTTGATGAACAGTCACATTTTTCTGCAGAACCCTCCCCCATTTTCTGATCAGCTCTACTTTTGGGCCAAGATGGGAGAATCTGAGGGGGCTGCACCAGAAAGGAAGCTGCAGCTAGGCTAGCAGGAAGCTGTGCAGAAAGACACAGGGAAAAGTTCCTTCAGATAGCAGGATCTGCAAAGAAGGAGGCTCTCACACTATCAGGGACAGAGTGTTCAGAAGAGTGCTAGATTAGGGTAGGGGAACAGAAAGAGATTAATCATAATAATTAGTGGGTTTAAATGAATTTCCTCACCCCGTTCTTTCCTCTCCACTGCTAATACATTCCTAGTATGATGATAGCAGAATTTTTGCAAAGTCTCCGTGAGCTTTACAGAGTTACCAGCTGGAGTCTGGAGTCAGCATTAGTCTCAATTGGTGGCATTTGTAACAGGTTTTGAGCTGTCCCCCTCTCTGTCACCGCAGTGCTACCGTACAGTGGAGCATCTAGTTGGTGCATTTCCTGTCCATCTGGTGATAAAGCTTCAGGTTTTCACAGGTATCCCTTCTTCTGCGCTACCATTTATGCCACAGCTCCATCCCTATCATATTGTCCTCTCTTCAATTTCTCCTGAAAACCTCCTTCTCCCATGAAGTCTAGTCAACATTAATCAGTGTTGGTTGGGTAGTAAGTCCAACTTTTGTCCAGTCAGCGCAGTATGAACCTGCACTGTATTGTGCGTCTCTTTGGATTGAAAGCTCCTTAAGTGATGCGATTCTGCCTCCTCTGTGGTTGGTATTGTGCAAGTAGACGGAGAGGCCTAGCTGAAATAACAACATGCTGATCTATAAGGGCTTGGTTCTGCTGTCCTTACTCAGTTAAAATGCCCACCAACATCAATGGGAATTTCATCTGTGTAAAGAATTCAAGGTACAGTTCTATCTGGTTTGACACTCATAGAACTAGGAAACTTTATGCATCAATGAGTTTTTCATTTTCTCCATTCAGAGCCAGAGGTGACCGTAGCTCAGCTGTATTCTTGGTGCATGTGAAGGTCTCATTTTCTTATCATTTACCTTCCCTCCAAGCTTCAGGGTTCCCCAGCTGCTGAGTTTAGTCCTCCGCATCAATTTGCAAGCTGGCATATTGTCTCCCCTGATGCTGACCTTCTCACTAATGTTCTTCTCTTTGTCCAGATCCATGCCTCTTTGCCCAAAGTCCTAATTAGCAGAGAAGCCATGCAGTCATTTCCCTTTGGATACCAGATTCTCAGCTAAAGCTGTTTGCTAATGGGTACAGGGTCAAAAGTAGCCTATGGAGATTTCCTCCTAAATCCGTGGAATGAAATTAATGTCCCACACGAGATTAAAGAGTCAGCCTATAACATCACCCTCTTTGTTTCACTCCTGTCCTTTCCCCTTGGGCATTAAACAAAGGTTCATTTATTTTAATTGAGGTTGAAGTTGAGTGGAACTCTTTGGACAAAATAACTTTTTTCTGAAAACCTTAATCCAAATAACATATAAACTTTCCCAGGCCCCTAGGAGTCCAGGTCTCTAATGATACCCAGTCAGGCAACAATAAAGGAGGTTGACAAGAGAAAATGAAGCAACCATTGGAGTACCTGAACTGGGATGGTGGATGATTGGGTAGTGTGTGCATCCATAGTGGAAGTGGAGAAGTGTCCAGGGCTTATAGCTTACATCCTGGCCTGTGATCCCAGCCAATTTACCTCGACTGAAACTAACCTCAAAGCTTAGCCAGACCCTGGCCACTGGCTCCATCCCCCTTATGCCACTGTACAAAGCAGAATAGACAGCTGCCCTTATAAGGACCTCTGGCTGGTGTATCTTAGCTGAGAGCCACCTTTCTCCCCCTACCCAACACCCAGGCCCTGCATGGATTGTACCTCAGCCAGACTTTTTACATTTTTAAATTTATTTAGGGGTGTTTTTCCCCCAGAAAGCTTTTTCTCAATTTTCGAAGGCCAAAATTTAAAAATTTCAGGGTCCAATTTTCAAGAGCTCAACACCTACAATCAGATTTTTGAAGATCAGGATTCAGCAGCTCCTACTGGGATGTTTCTGGCCAGATTTTCAGCATATTGGCAGAACCTTTGAACAACTGGCCATTTATTTTGTTGCCTACACTGGAAATGAGATCTTTCGAAAATCTGACCCTATAAATGTCTATTTTGCTGGAGCTCAGTCTAATGTGCACCAGAGTCAAAAGCACTGATATGTCCCAAAAAATACTTTGGAAGTATTTCTGGCCCAACCAGAGGTAGAGAGTACCAGAAGTCTCATGAGGAAGATGTCTTCTGTTGTTCACAGCGTGGAGATGAGCTTTGGATAAGCAAGCAAACTTTTTGCATGTTTATCCAATCACAGTTTACAGACCATGTCAGGTTCATCTTTCTGCAATTTTTAAGGAAGGGGAATGGCATTTCTCTGAGTTTCTTCTCAGTTGGGGCGCTCCTCCAAGGTTAAAAGGGGCCTTTTTAGGACTTGGTTTTGCAGACCTCTTTCCACACCCCTTTCCTATTTGTTTTGGAAGTCAGAATTTGGAGCTTGTATTCAGAATTTGAGGCAGATTAGGAAGAACTGGTCCAGTTCAGCTGAAGAGTCAGATAGGGGAAGTGCAGGGGAAAGTGGACTACACTAATGGGGTATTTCCTTACTGCTACTGGTAGATGTGGGATAGGAACAGGTTCTCAAATCCAGTACATATTTTTAAAATAAAGAAAGATTAGGCTAATATAGACTCAACTGCTGGATGTTTCCCTCCTGCAGTGGGCTCAATGCGTGTAGGAGGAGTCGGCTTAGATCTAGGGCTCTGAGATAAATCTTTGTGAAAAGGAATTGTGCTAAGAATGGCTTAGAAAGCACTTAGCCTGCAGAGCCGGGCAGGAGTATGAATAATGAATACTCAGTGACACAAATATTGTCCCATTCAGAAGGGTTCTGTGCCCTTTGTGTAGGATTTCTCTTCTTCTGCGCATCCAGGAGGCCATGGCATATTAGAGTAGGCACCACTAATGCTTAGCACCTGAAGAGGAGAACAATAAAGGTGCTAATGATGGATACAAAAAAAAAAAAAAAAAAGCTTCCTCAGAATCTTTCCTGGCTCAATTTCCCTGCCCACAACCAACTACTCAAAAAAGAGACAGAAGTGAAACCTATTCAGGAAGCCCAGAGCTTCTGGGTATTCCAATTCCTTGATGTTCTAAGGGTTGTACTCTTGCAAATTAGTCTTGTTAACACCCAGGGTTCAATGATACTTACAGACTGATTTGTCAGAATAATAGTAGGAATCAAAGAGCTCTTTTGGCTCAATCTGTGCCTAATGTGCAGTGATAATCTGCAAGAGTGGGTCTGTTGAAATGAGCAGAGGTTTTATTAGAGTGGGCATGGCTTTCACTCAAATTACCACGGCCCCTGGGTCATTATATACGCATGAGTAACTGTCCCTTACCTCTTTTACATACAAATAGAATCAGCACAAGAGTTCATATTTATTCTCTACTGACTGTTCTTCTAGTCGTATTTTTCATAAGGAAACAAGATCAGGTCATTCCAGACACAGCTAAGGTTGCTTCCCAGCAGCTGCTAATGCTTGCACATGTGAAAAAATGTCTCTCTTCTTGGTCATGGGTAAAGGGGAAGGGGCAAATAGAAAATAAATAGGAGAAATAGTCAAACCATTTAAGAAAAGAAGAAAGACAAATTGCAAGTGCTGAAGGGTGCTGCCTAAAGACCAAACTGGTGAACTTTGGCTTTTGCTGAAAGGATGTTTTGCTGCTGTGGGAAAAACATGCAAACCACTGGGACATAAAAGCAAAAGTGGAAAATCTACCAAAATTATAGCCAGCTTGAGAAAAAACTACAAACAAACAAATGCCCACAAAGTTTCTTGAAATGTGAGAAATGAATGCGGCACCTCTGAAATTTCATAAAACATTTCAGTTTTCTGCTGAAAATAAACAGTTCTACTTTAGATGCAAATTAACAGCTGTTTTAACCCAATTTATTTCTAATGGTAGAGAACAAGTATTTGGGTTTCTCCTTGGTGTGAAATGTTATTTCAAAGATGAGTGCTGGGGAAATTGAAAAAACCACACGTATGGCAGTGAATATTTTAGCATATTGATGGTATTTATTTTTAAAATTTTGTGGGCTGAGAAGTTTGCTAATTTCTCACCAGGTTATTTCATTTATTCATCAGACATTTCTGCTTTAGCTGAGTCTGAAGCTGCAATATTAATAAATAATAATAATTTATAATAGTAGCAGTAATAAATAAATCAATGCATTAAATCCACTGCAACAGACAAGAGAAAATTCCTGCTTTGCGACTGGCTGAAAACAGTTATGTGATGAGTCAGTAAGTTTCTATTCACTGGAGAAGTGAACAATGCCGGCATCTGGAGGAATATCAACCAATCAGATCACACCTGCAATGCATGCATATTGATTGGCAGTACTATATGTATTGATTATTGCTATTATTAGCATCTCGGGGGGTTAAAGTTATCAGGTATCCATACAGAGCAGCAAGTGTATAAATACTATAAAAGATGAATAATAATATCTTTCATTTACATTTCTAGCACCTTTCGTATAAGGAGCTCAAAGCACAGTACAAATGTTAAGCTTTAAAAATGTTAAGCTTTAAAAATCCCCCGTGAAGTAGGCTTATTGTCATCACTTTACAGAAGGGGAAACAGACAAGGAGAAATTAAGGGATTTGTACAAGGCTGCAAAAGAGTCCACATCAGTGCTGAGAATAGACTTCAGGTCTTTTAGGTACATATTCACCCTTTCTTTCTATGAATTATTAATAATAATTTAATGGTAATAATTGAAATATAATACTGTCTTCTGGACTTTTACCCCGATCTCCTGTTTAGAATGTTAGAGCCAAAATTAAAAATTCCGCTGGTAGTTAATGCAAGTAGACAGGGATTCAAGCCTAGCTGGGTGAGTTGGTTTAAAATGGATTATGTAACAATACGCTGGCCTTTGCTTTGGTGAACATGAGGGTTTATTATCCCTTTGAAACAAATACTGGCCGCAGCTTTGCCTTGGTCATTATTTACCTGTTGTTTCAATGAATTCTAATTATCACCTCCAGAGAATTCAATATCTTCTTACCACTCACATTTTTTCGGGATAAACATATATTAACCCAGGAACGGCTCCCTGATGGCTCACCTTCTTCTGTGCCGTCAGCCTACAAGCATAACCGTGGCAGCATATGACTTAAGCTGTCACGTGATTTATGAACTTATCTCCATAAGTATCTTGTCCTGACAATGCTACATACAACCATGTTAGATCACTGATGCTCCTAACCAAGCCAGAAAAATGTGTGTTGCTGTGTCTAACTTGTTGTGTAGATGGACCCTTAGAATCAGGTTTTTGGTGCCACTATTCATAATTTTGAAATCTGAATTTGCTGTCCATGAATATTCAGCAATATTTTCCTTAAGATTTGCTGAAACATTCCTGCCAGTAAATTGTTCAGTAGAATATTCATGGATGGCAGACACGAAAGAAGCACAAACACAGCCAGTATTCCAGTCAGTGCTTACCAATATCTTCTTTGCAGTATTTGCACCTCTGGTGCTCTATCTAGCAGCGAAGATAGAGCTTTGTGCAGGTCCAATTCGGTGATGATTGTCTCCTCATTTGTAAACACAGCAGTAATTTTATCTGACATGAGCCAAAACGAACAGCTTTTCATTTAATGGCAAGGGATTAATTTGGCTTCCTCTGTTGCAAACTTCAGTTTAGTAGAGGGACTGGGTGTGAGGGAAAGGGGGGGGAAACCAGATGGTCCCATGAATTTTAAATTAATGGACAAGACCTGTGGAGGTACTTTGAAAGACACTAAGTGCAAACACCCACCCACTTTCTGAGCTGGCAGCACCTGGTGAAATATTCAGCGTGCATTTTCAGTGCCATGATGGATGATTCTGTGGATTCATAAATCCACCTTTGATTTGACTTTGCAGAATTTCCTAGGATTGCAGCAGCCAGAGATCACGCACAGCCAGTTTATGTATTTTCCCCCTCTCCCTTTGAATAGGAAAATCCCTTTTTTATCATTTTAGATGTGGTGACTCATTTTTCACTGGTAGGGTAAGTCATTTTAAATTGTAGGTGAGCTATCTCCACTTATGTTTATTCAACAAAGCAAATGCCACATGAACCAACGGGAATTTCCTTTCTGTATCATTTGATTGCCAGTGAGACCCATAGAAAAAGCAGCAACTGTCCTACAAGCAAAAGCACACAGGAAATATCAGGAACTGAAAAGGCCATCCAACCCAACATACCTGCCTTTTGTTGGGCTATTTTATTCCCATCTTCCAGATATTCAATATACACTCCCCCACACCCAAATATTCCTTAAAACCAAATCTACTACAGGGAAAGTTACTCCTTTGCATGCAATATTTCTACTTGAGTTCCCCATTTATTGCCTTGTTCTTATTTTTAGATCATAGATAAAATTTTCAAAAGCCCCTAATTGACTGAAGAGCCTACATCCCATTGATTTTCAATGAGACTTAGTGCCGAAATCACTTTTGAAAATGGGACTTTGGCTTCTAAGTCACTTTGGCAATTTTGAAAATGTTACCTTCCTTTTTTTGGTTTCTGAAACCAGGACAGTTTATTTCTGACAACTTTGTGGGCATAATAATAATAATAACAACATATAAATAATGAGCACTTAGCAGAGTATTGTATCCATCTTTTCTTATTCATAGAATAAGGCCAGAAAGGAGCATTGTGATCATTTAGTTTGACCTTCTGAATAACACAGGGGAGGGAATTTCAACAGAGACCAAAATAATTTCTTAATTTGGAAATTTGAGGATGGCACCTCAAATTTTTCCTCTTTTTCAGTGGGAACAAGCCCAAAGTCTTTACATTTTCTGCATAGCTACAGCTGGTTAATTATTCATAACCAACAGTTTATTCTTTGAATTTCACCTTTCTTTTTGCAAATATTTTCTGAGCAGATTGCAATTTTCTGACACGTATTCATTATTTTATATTAGTCACAGAATAATGGCTGCAAATAATGATTGTTCTCTAAATTACGTGAGAGTGTTATATTTAATATCCAACATCTGTGCTTCTTTGGTTAGTTTTGCTTGGATACTTAAATCAGACAGTATGCTTTTGTCCATGGCTGGATGAACATAACCTTTGGAATCAGGTTTCTGGTGTGAACGCTCATATTTCCCATGAATTATCCTTTAATATTTGCTATTTCATTGGACATTTCTGCCAGTAAATTTGTTCCTTAGAATATTCTATGAAGACAAAAAGCAGGAAGAACACACCAGAAACAACTTAGTTTCGGAATCTGATCAAACTATTTTGTCTAGATCTACTTACACTTCAGATTTCCAACACCTAATATCACCCTTGTTTCCTTTTGGAGGTAATAGAATTGTTGCTGTGGGACTATGCTCACAATATTCCAGAAAGGATTTAACGCACAACAGTCATATAAAATAACAATATTACCTCTTTCATATCCCCGGCATCAGTATCTAATTTGCTTTTTTGGCTGCGGTGGTGTATGCACTGGGTCCATGATTTTAATGATTCGGTAATCCCCAAATCCTTTTTGTGCACAGCATTCTGGATGACAGTCCCACAAGGCTGTCATTCCCTAGGTTATATTTCTTCTGCACAGACTAATGAGTGTACTTTCATTGAGGCTGATATTCATTTGCTCAGTTGCTTAAGCAGCTGCGATTCCTTTGGATTCTGATTGCTCTGATCCTTATCTCTTTTGTCTTCAGTTTTGTATCTTTTACAAAATGGGTGACCTTGTTTGCAGCATCTTCATGTGCCCTTTCTGTAACTGGCCTCCTGCACAACTCCCCCAGAAGGAAAAGGTGGAGTACATTTAGATTAGTAAATGATGAATATCATTTATTATTGTAGGATGTCTATCTAGGAAATGTGCTATTTGTAAATTCTTCTGGCCTTTACGTATTCTGCACCTCCAGTACCAATCTGTCACTGACTGGTGGAGTTTTTTAGTGCAGCTGCCCCAATGAAAGTTTTATGATGTTGGCTGGGACATGTAGTCTTCACACAAGGACCCCCCGGTCCACCATAATAAAGCATTCTCTTGATTTCATTTCAGCTGTGAAGTGGGTTCTGCTGTCACGGATTGTCAGGGCCTCGGAAACTGGTGAAGTGGTTAGGTTCTGATAGCCGCTCAAGTGATGGCTGCAGATCTTGATGTTTGAAGGTTTTAGGGGGTCATTTACCCATTGCCACTGGTTTATAAGACTAAATAAATGAATGACTGAAACTAAATAGAAGCCACTTCCACTGGGTTATGTTTAGTAACACTAATCAATAGGTTTAATGCACCTTACATAAAATTCATCTCAACAAATGCTGTGTCACAGAGAAATAATCTTCAGGCCCACCTTTAGTTTGAGTTCCTGAGCTCAGAATCTGAACTGTTCTTCAGCCACAATAGCATCTCCAGACTCTTTCCCCGGCTGCTTTTTCATGTTCAGCTGTTGCCGTTTAACACCCCCCCCCCCACTCTCCCTCCCATAAAGCTGCCTGTCTGCCGTGACTGTAAACTCAGAGCTCTACACCCTCTGCATCAGCTGTCTCCCCGAGTGCAATCAATTAAAATTAAAATTCCATCAATTATTAGAAATAACACCACGGGCCAAATCCTGCTCTGGCCCCAAACCCAGCAAAGATACACATCTGAATAGATGTCTGCCCTTCTCTCCTTCCTGGAGCTGAGTACCTTCACCTGGGCAGGAGCAATTGCTGTTGCCGAAATTGACTGGTGTGCATAGGAGTTGGAAACTAGGATATGGCTGGACTCCAATTCTCCCCCACTCTTGCCTGCACAGTAGCCTCTCTACCCTTAGGTGACATCCTGAGCACAGTCTCTCCCTCTCTGGAGTACCCCTAGGGTGCTGAGCCTCAACTCCTGGGGAACATAGAATCCCAGGAAGGAGTGCATGCAAGATGCAGGAATTGTTGCAGACTGACAAGGTTGCAACTGCAGTGTCTTTGTGGTCACCAGCTCTGCTGCACAAAGCACCTCAATATCTGCGTCGGCATCACACAGGCCAATACAGGATAGGCTCCTGTGTTAAATTAAATAAAGAAATGAGTGCATCATGGCAAGATACTAGAGTCTTGAAGTTTTTGCACAGCCAAGGATCTCCCAGAATATTATCACTCCTGATAATCCATCGGGATGTCCATCGGGTCTCTTTGCAGAAGCCCTGATGTCCATCGGGTCTCTTTGCAGAAAGAAAGGAACTAGCATTTGCAATGGCTGAGTCAGACACTTTATAACCAGTGGGGTCTTCATAAAGTATCCAGAGAAATGAAGCAGTTGCTCATTCACTCTGAGCCGTGCGGCTGCTGCCGGCAACAAATTCCCCCCGGGGCCAGGCACCTGGCTCCCACGCCCTCTATCAGGACTTTAGTTATAATAATAATAGATCACTGGCTACAAGAAAGGAGTCTTGGAGGTTAGACTGCAGCAACTGCCTCCTGAGCAGCTTCATTTTTTTTGTTTTGTTTTTAAGAAGCTTTGGAAGAACAGCTGCCAACCTGGATTTTCTCTGCAGGAAACAATTAACCCTGCCTGATCATTCATTTTTAATCTGAGTGCAGGAATGTGGGCTTAGTGGGGCTGCATGAACATCCCTTATTCTGTTGGCAGGGCTCATCAGAGGATAGGTGACTGTGATACAACAGCCAACGTGTCTAGAATGTGTTGCCACTTCCCTCTTCTGGATGAAAACAGAGCTGCTCCTGTTTGTGGGATTAGTGTGTCTCCCAGTGGCTAGTGTAAAAGTCTTAACCCACATGGCAGCCCCTGGAGATTCTCTCTCATTATGATTTTGGGTATTGTATGTGTTTGTAAGGGGCTTTCCAACTCTCTAATTTTAGTGAAGGCCAGTGTTTGTAGAAAGAGAGGCCCTGAGTTCCCATGCCATGTGCGTGTGCTTTATCTGGCTGCCATGTTGTCTGTATATCTGTACCCAAGAGGTAAAAATCTTTTATTGGACCAACTTCTGTTGGTGAGAGAGACAAGCTTTCGACCTACACAGAGCTCTTCTTCAGGTTTGGGAAAGGTACTAAAAGTGACACGGCTAAATACAAGATCCAACAGATAGTTTAGGACAAATAGTTAGCACATACTCTAAGGGACCAGTCAAGGTGAAGTGGCCCTTTGGAATATGTGCTTACTACTTATGCTAACCTATCTGTTGGACCTTATATTTAGCTGTGACAATCTTAGTACCTTTCCCAGATCTGAAGAAAAGCTCTGCATAGCTCAAAAGCTTGTCTCTCTCACCAACAGGAGTTGGTCTAATAAAAGATATTACCTCCCCCACCTTGTCTCTCTAATATCCTGGGACTGATATGGCTACAACAACCCTGCATACATATCTGTAGCCAAAACATTATTACATGAGCTCTCGTTTACAGCATCATTATGAATGGGTGGGGGTGTAGAAAATGAATGGTGGACTCACATGCTTGGGTGCTCTCATGGAAATAGTATATTTAATATGGGATGGCACAAGCTGTTGCCAAAATCCCATGCCATTGCCCAGGCATATAGGCAATTAAACAAACTAAACAAGGATCCAACTTCATTCTTAGTAGCTCAGATCATGCACACCCATACCACTTCTTTGTGTGGATGTGATGAGTGAAAAGTCTATTGGAATTCTGCATCCATCCAATAAACCTTGCAGACGACTAATATTTTTAGGACTGATACCCAGGAGCAAAGTCTATCAAGCCTAGAAAGGAAAATACTCTAAAGAGCCCTAATTCTACCTACTTGCTTCCTCTCTCTGAGAGATTCAAGCCCTCTGCCTGATTACAAGAATTACACTCATCCAATCAGGGACCAGAAACAATAGTCCATTACTTGTGTAACCAATCAGCACGGATGTAATTTTGACGATCAAATAGCAAATATGCTCAGAATGAAAAAGAATAATTGAAAACACACGTTCAACAAATTCATACAATGAATACATGAAAGGAAATTGTGATTATCTCATGGAAAGTCTGTGAACAGTGAAAAAAACTAAATAACCTACAACGAGTTAATCCTACAGCTCTCCTTAGGGGACGGCAGTGTTTTTAGTAGTATGAATTTCCCCAAAGTCTGATTAACGTATGTCAAAAAAAGGCTTATTTACAATCCAGAAGAATACCAGAGTTGACTATGCCAGATGTTCCCCTCCATCAATCATCCTCTGCCGAATGGCTGGATGGCACCTGCAGTCCTCAGCTTGTTAAGTTATTAATGTATTGCAAGAATGTTCATTCTTGTTCCCTGGTCTCCCAGTGACAAGTCTTTTTGACAGGAGGTTTTACACATAATGGGCCAGCTCCTGAGAAGCACCTGTAACTCTAAGTGAAGACAGGATTTGGCTCAGGGTGAGGGCTGAACCTCTTAGGTCTAGAAAGAGGGCTGTAAATCATAGAAATGTTGGGCTAGAAGGGACCTCAAGAGGTCATCTAGTCCAACCTCCTGTGCTGAGGTAGACGTAGACTATCCCTGATGGGTGTTTGTCTAACCTCTTCTTAAAAACCTTCTGTGATGGGGATTCCACAGCCTCCCTGGGTAACCCGTTCAAGTGCTTAACTGTCCTTACAGTTAACAAATGTTTTCCTGATATCCAACCTAAATCTCCCTTTCCGCAAACAAAGCTTATCCCACCCTTGGTGGACATGGAGAACAGTTGATCACCATCCTCTTTATGAGAACCTTTTATACATTTGAAGACTGTTGTGTCCCCCTTCAGCCTTCTCTTCTCCAAACTAGACATGCCCAATGCTTTCAACCTTTCCACGTAGGACATGTTTCCCAAGCATCTTCTAATTTTTTGTTGCTGTCCTCTGGACTCTCTCCAGTTTGTTGACATTCTTCTTAAAGTGTGGTGCTCATAGCTGGACACAGTACTCCAGTGGAGACCTCACCAGTGCCAAATAGAATGGAACAATTACCTCCTGTCTTACACATGCCACTCCTTGTCACGCATCCCAGAATGACAGAATCTCACTGTATCCCCCTGAACCATACATGGGTACCTAAATGGGAGTGAGCTGGTTATTGAGTGACACCTGCTGGTGTCATTTGGACCATTTGATAGTGTAAAGAGATTGCAAAATAAGGGTCATTCCGAGCTTTACAGAGGGGACTGTTACTATGGTGGCTGATCAAAGGATATCTGAGGTGAGTAGAGTGCTCTGGCAACCAAAAACAATGCATGCTGGATTTAAGGATGCTCATTGCCTGCTGAGTTATTAATAGCGTCCAATCAGTATCCTCTGTTTGGGGGCTGTTTTTCCGGTTGTGGTTGGTTGGGTTTTCTATCACCAATCTGTCAGCAGTGGTGAGAGGTGTCAGTTCACCTCTCTTCACTTGGCACTGGATTCCGCTGCCTCGCACTCCTTGGAGAAAATTAAAAAGGAAGAAGATAAACATTTTGGTGACTTTGCAAATCCATTTTCTCCCATTGCCCACTGGGTCCTTGGGTTCTCACATGAAATTGCCAATAAAATGTACCATTCCGGATACTCCTAAACTATTCTGTGATCCAGTAATTTGAAGATGACAACCACGTGGGGGAAGCTTTGCGTCCCATTCCTATTCTATTAGCCATGTAGTTGCTGATGCTGTAATGTTCTTCATGGAGGTGCGGCCTGGACACCATAGACTCAGCATTCTTACAGGTCCATCCAAACATATGATGAAGATCCACTTGGTCACCAGACGTTTCACTCCTGGACTGTTAGGGTAGCCACAGCACAGTTAAACAGCAGCAAATGGGCTCAACTTCAAGGGCCACATCCTCAGCTGGCATAAATCAGTGGAATGACATTGATTTCAATGGCACGTCATTGATTGGACCACCTGGGCCAAGTGTCTAGGCATTGTCTCACCACCCCTGGGATCATTGAAAGAGATACCTGGACAGCTCTTCCTGAATGATCATCTCCCTTATTGCATCTGCCATTGATTAAGGGAATTAATATAGGAAATTTGCCAATAGAGAAAGTTAAAACACAGACTGGAAAGCTGGAAACCAGACCGAGCCAGGACTTGTTGTTCACAGACTCTGTCCATTGGTTGCCTGCTGCTGAACTGACTGATCACCAGGTTTTCTCTCCTTCCAGCTGTGCGAATCATCTCACTCTGCCTGATCAATTTTTCCAACCCCTCAGGCACTGCCATGCACTGTAGGTAATCAGATTTAAATGCTTAACATCTGATCCTGCTGTCTTTCCATGAGCAACAGTGCCTGCTGGCCTCAGTTGGAATTTTGCCAGCAAAAGGACTTCAGGGTGGGGCCCTTAATCTGAATATTCTCTTTCCTCACTGACATCCCTGGATCTTAAAAAAAAATGAGGTGGGGGTGGGCGAGTTGGCGGGACGCAATCTGGTGTCCACCTAAAAAGCCCAGCTCCACAATTGGCTCCTCTGTTGGCAGTGTCAGCAGAGTGACCCAGGACTGAATGGGCCATGGGGGCTGAACTGCCCTCCTTTTCAGGGCAGGTTTGAAAGGTGCATGGTGCATCGGAGGTGAGGAGCCTGCATGCTACTGCACAGAGTACCTGTTTCGGGGATGAATCATTTCCTTCTTCTCAATCCAGCACGAAAACTTGCTTTTCAAAGAACCAATGGTTGGAAGCTGAAGTCAGGTGCATTCAAATCAGAAATAAGGCACACATTTTTAAGAGCCAGAATGATGAACCCTTGGAGCAAGCTACCAAGGGAAGTGGTGGATACTCCATCGCTTGAAGTCTTCAGATCAAGGCTGGAGGCCCTTTTTGGGAGATATCAGCACATGTCATTTGGGAGCTATGCAGTAGTAACTAGCTGAAATTCTATGGTCGGTGTTATTCAGTAGGTCAGACTAAATGGTCTAATGGTCCCCTCTAGCCTCAAAAATCTATGACTCTATGAAATACAGAGAGGGAAGGAGATACTTAAAGGGAAACTCGGATGAACTATATAACCTGCAAAGGGATTTTCCATTCCTGTAGTGGTCCCTCTGCTCTACTCTCAGTTGCATGAGGTGTCATCAACAGCCCCACAGCACTCCTCCCTGGGCTCCCTCAGCACCACTTGCACTGAGAAGGGTTAGCGGATATAAGACGTCAGACTCCTGGTTCTGCAGTTAGTGGCACACAGCGGGGACACGTGCCTCCTAAGCTGCTTATGCCTGGCACTTGCTGACGTGCCTGAGATGTGCTAGGGAAGAGACAGCTGTGGGCCAGGTCAAGCGAGAGAGCTCCTGAGGCTTTTGGGGGGAAATGTGATCTCACCTGAAGCTGAGTGAATCAGGTGCTTGTTGTTACCTGGAACTGTGTCAGAGGAGGGCCTGAAAAAAAAATAATACTCAGTCCTAACAGCAGCCCTGGGAGGTAAGCATCATTATCGCTGTTGTACAGATGGACACACTGAGGCAGGGAGCAACAGACCCAAGGGCACATGGTGAATTCATAATGATAAATTGGTATCCTGAGAGCACCCGCTATGTGCCAGGAACTTTCCAACCAAGTGTGACTGCAGGTTCCTCCAGACTCATGGGGGTTTGCAGGTCCAAGAGTTGGAAAAGGGACATAATCTGAAGTAGCCTGAGGTACTATTTTGGATGTCACTGTCGGGCATACTCCCCCTGAAAGCTGATGACTGACTTTACAGCACCCGGAAATTTGATTCTCACATGAGGACGTATGAGCCCATGACTAGCACTGGGTGGAGCAACTTTGTCCAGGCTGGTGTCTGGGAAAGTGTGCCGTTTCCTGCAGGTAAAAGTGAGTGTGTCAGACACTGATAGGCATTCAAGCTGGTGAGGCATTTCAATGTCCTCTACTAGGGGCTCTTGGTTGGTGGCCGGCTGGGATGTGTGGGGATGTGTTCTAAACATTGCATATGTGTGAAACATCGACCTAATTGCCCTGTACCGCACGTGTGAGAGGAGTCACTCAGCTCCCTGTCTTTCTTTTCTCTAGGGCTGATAGTCTACCTGGGAATGATGGTGGGAGCTGTCATTTGGGGTGGCCTGGCAGATAAACTGGGAAGGAGGAAATGCCTCATCATATCACTCGCAATCAACGCTGCCTTTGCATTCCTCTCCTCCTTTGTCCAAGGATATGGATTCTTCCTCTTCTGCCGCCTTATCTCCGGCCTCGGGTGGGTAACACTCTCTTTAGTCCCTTAGCTGCAGGCTCAGTTTTAAAATGGGAGAACCCTTTAGCCATCCAGCTAGAGCAGTGTTTCTCAACCTGGGGGTTTAGAGGGGTCGCAAGTGCAGAGCTGGTATTGGGGGTGGCAAGAAAGGCAATTGTCTGGAGCCACAGGGGCGCCATGAAACTAAGTTACATGCCTCAGCCCCGTGGGGGTGGGACTCAGGCTTCAGGGGTACAGTAGTTTGGAAAGGTTAAGAACCACTGAGCTAGAGGCTGTGCAATGATTTGGGATTGCCAGCTGAGGAAATCGGAGGCCCCACTGCACAGGTTCTACGCAGCATGCGTGCATTGTAAATGAAGTGTTTACATCTCCATGGAAGGATCTAGAGCCAGCCAGGGCAAAGACACTAGACAAGAGGATTATGTAGTTTGTTTTTCCTTAAACAAAACAATTTAATGCTCAGAAAGTTGATAGATAGCCACGGAGTCTGAGGTCTTAGCCACAAAACAGATGGATAAAAGGAAGCAACAGCATCTGTTCACCGCTTCAGGATAAGACATGTCAAGCTTCATCTGGGTGGTTTACTACTAAGAGAACTCAGTCATTGAAATCTCAATCTCCCTGCTGAAACTGTGAACAAGGGTGCTGATTGCTGTCAACTGCAGTGCAGACGCTTGTCTACTAGGACCTGTATTGAGACCTCTACCCATTTCACAGAGGCATGGAACAGCATTAAGTTGGTAGCACCTTTCGGTCATGTCCTGCTCTGAATTTGAATAGGTGATTCAGAGGTGAAAGGATCTAGTGCCCCTCCCAACTCATATAGTCTCTCAAAACTGCTAATACTATGATATGGCTTGGTTTGTACAAAGCATCAGGAAGACACCTTGGGCAAAGGCAGAATTCCAGAGCTCCCTCTTTATACGTTTTTATGTTATTAATGAGAGGGAGGAGGGCCCAGACCCTCTCATTTATAGTCATTCGGAACTTTACATTGTAGAAGTTAAGCTTTTGTTCAGGAGAGAGAACTTTTATTAAACCTTTGACAAGACGCTGCAGGCTTCATTCCCCTCTTACACTAATTAAGCCAGGAATGGCTTCGCTGATGTCAATAAAGCTACATTCGTGTAAACTGGTGCATGTGATAGGTCCATGGTCCAGGGACTCTCAATGCCCGGCTCAAGACACAATGAGGGGGACTGATTTTCAGAAGGAACTGAACCCTGAATCTCTGAAACTCAAGCTGTTTAGAATGTCTCCGTTTGGACACCCCAAAATGGAGGCACCCCAAGTCATTTGAAAATGCTGGCCCATTTTTAAATGTTTAATTCTAAAATGTTTTGTGGAGCTTTGGAAACATTTCAAAAAGTTCTTGAAATCCCAGCTCTCACTAGTTCCTTTGGTCTGTGAATCACGCAGCGGCTGAGCTACGGGACCTACTTCCAAGTACAGCTCCACAAACTGTTCCCCGGTGACAAGATGGTGCAGGGGATGGGGAAGGGGAATTACATAATGGTTCCACCCTCGGGCTGACTGGGGCAAATCTGGCTGGAGTCACTAGCAACCAAAGGCTGCTATTGCCTGGCTGTTTGCTGCATCTGTACAATGGGTTTGTGCTCACATGTGCAGTTCTCCGATTTCCTAGGGCACAAGTGTCCACATAACAAATGCTCTGCAGAGTATATCCATATCCCATCTAGGCCAGGTGAATTCACTTTGTTAAAATTGGAAAGTAAAATCAACTTTCTACTCATAACAAGCTTCGTGTTCATCCTTGACATCTAAGAACAATGTGATCTAGGGAGTTTGACATTCTTCTCTCATGACTCCCTGAGTAGAGAGCCTGTGGGAATTGCTTAGACTTCCAATGAGTTCCCGAAAGAAAAGCTCTCATTCCTCTGCAGGGCTGTAACTCTAGAGACCTTTACTGTAGACTAATCCAAAGATATGAGGCTCTTGATGTGCTGGTGCCATCTGTTTGGCAAAGTCATCTATTCTTTCCATGTGGTGTTTTCTCTCTGCAGCATTGGGGGATCCCTCCCCATCGTCTTTGCTTATTTCTCTGAATTCCTATCTCGTGAGAAGAGAGGGGAACACCTGAGCTGGCTCTGCATGTTCTGGATGATCGGTGGCATTTATGCCTCAGCAATGGCTTGGAGCATCATTCCACACTATGGTAACTGCTTTGTGCTTTTGGCTATGGATAACACCACATCCACACAGCCTCTGTGCACTCACACACACAAGGGCTTGCCTATGTGAACAATTAGTGCGTGGCAAGCCGGACTGTACATCTACAGTGCATTAGTCTGCCGCAAACTAATTGCCTGGGTGGACTCTGCCACCGTGCACTAATAATTTCATAATACGCTTTGACCTACTCCTGTTTCAAAGTGGAGTAGATTAAAGTGCACTGTGGAAAACTTAGTGAGCAGCAAGCTGAGGTGTAATTTGACAATGGACTAGCCTGACACGTATTAACTGGCCACGTGGACCCTGCTATTGTGCACTAACTGTTCGTAGAGACTAGTCCTCACTCCTAAAGAACATACACACCCTGTCTGGTGGGCTATGGGTTCTTCACTTGATATGTTGCAATTTAGCCCTGCAGCTTCTGTGGTGTATAAAACCAGGGCCATACAGGCTTGCAATCAAACTCACCCTGGAGCCTTCAAATCCCACCTGCCTTTTTAGAGGAACTCAGAGATATTTGGTGTATTTCACCCTGCAATTCAGGACATCCCCAGCAGGACATGAAGGATTTGTCAAGCTCTAGCATTGTAGATGCTATTGTGATTCGGGCCCTATAAATACCAATGTTAGAGAGAAATTGCTACCTAGGCAGGATGATGGATGATGGCTCCTTTTGTGATAAAAGCCATCACATGTTTGGTACTGCAGATTCTAAGTGCTGGCCTTTCTCCATGAATGGCCAAATCTGCACACTCCTGCAAATTATCTGGGGATAGTTTGACTCAACTAACTTCATGTCCATGTTGACGGCAGAGCTGAGCTAAGGAATTATCAATAAATTTTAAATTGACTAAACCGCACAGGATCAAGGTCAACGTATAGCTCCTTTTCTTAGCCAGATGCCAGTACGGTGAGGATAATATTTGTTGTGAATATGTCTCCCTAAACATAAATTTGCTGGGATCACATTTGATTTCCATTGATTTTATACTGAATTGGGCCCACTTCCACGCTGTCAAATATGGTAGAGAGAAAGGACTCTGAAATGTACGTTCGTCTTATGAGGAGAAAAAACCTGTATGTCACATGGTTTTCCTCGTAACTCATTTGCATTCCCCAGGAAAACATCAGACTGTCAGTCTCTATTGAGAAAGATTAATTCCTCTAGTATACAGGATTGCCAGCTGTTTGCAAAATCCTGTTTGAGAAAAATAGGACAGGCCAAAAAGATCACGAAGAGGGACTATAATATCTATTCATCTCTCCATCCATCCATCTTACAAGCTAAAACTGTCCTCAGTGTTTAGAAACCTTCAAGTTTTGGCCATAATCTGTCAAATCCAGACTATTGGAACAGACATGTAAACTAGAATGCAATGGTGTCAGGCCACAGCACATGCATTATTTGCCAACATGGTTTTAAAATCCAAGCCCATAAAAGATAATATTTAAATTTTGCAGATGGTCTCTCAGCATTGTGTATGTCACTTGTTGGAGCAGCTGAGCCCCGGGCTGTACATTTTTTCCTTTCCAATATCCCTTTTTGTTCTGGAACTCAATTGAATGCGTGTAGAACTGTGGCTGATGCAATTATAGTCACTACAAAAGCTGTAACTTGTTTATTTCAATATTATGAGAGACTGTATATTATAATGAAACATTTGAAATAAACATTCCCCCCTGAGATCTGACTGTGGGAAGGCAAACGGAGAAAGAAAGAGTTTTGATTCAAGATCTTTTTTTTTGGTCTTTCATTAAAGTTTGCTTGATTAAACCGCCAAAAACGTGTATTGGTGAAGCTGCCATTTGAGTCTTAAAGAATCTGTGCTGCTATCAGACTTTGTGCCCTTGTTTGGTGACTATGTGGCGTGTTCAGAGCGCGAAAGAGAGCCCAGAGTGAGGTATAGCCTAAATGCAGCACTAGAAGCTAAGATCTTCTGTGTTTGAACCCCAGCTTGGGTACTGATTCTGTATGTTTTGGGGAAATCACTTTGCTTGCCTGCCCCCCCACCCCTTCCTTCCTGGTAAAATGGGAAATAACACTTCCCTTATAGATATGTTATCAGGTTCTCACTGAAGTGCTCTGAAAATCAGAAAATGGCTAAATATTAAAAATTCTCTGTAATGTTATGTAAGGAGGCCACAGGAGTGTAATAAAATATACTGATGGGTCCCAGGTGACCCTTCCTAGGTTCTCTCTCCAGGGATGCACCATACCCTTAGTCTTATTGGATAGCTCACTTCCAGCCTGATCTCAAAACTTAAAGATAAAGGAAGACTTTAAAAAGACAGGAACATAATAATAACCAATTCCATTGTCTGAGATGAGCACAAACCCGCAGGCTGTTATCCATCTGACTGTCTGATGAAGTGCACAAAGGGAATTCATTACTAGGAGTAATAAATCTTTCATCAGATGGGAATCCCGTCAGCCTATCACCATCCTGCACAGAGCCCATATGGCCCCGTTGCTATCTGAGAGAGAGAGAGAGAAATCTGACTAGATGGACAGAATTTTTACTTTTTGGCTTTTGTTGTTCACAGGCTGGGGCTTCAGCATGGGAACCAAGTACCACTTCCACAGCTGGAGGGTATTTGTAGTCGTCTGTGCTCTGCCTTGTATCTCTTCACTGGTGGCACTTAAATTCATGCCTGAAAGTCCACGTTTTTTGCTGGAGGTAAGAAGACACATCTGCAAACTGTATCCCCATATCAGTTTACAAAGGAGACCTGGTCCTTCTTACCATTTTGGCTCTTTTCACTGCCCTCCTCACAATCCTCTTGTCTCACACACACACACACACACACACACACAATGTTGGCTTGTCAGTCTCGTTTAAAATGTAGGCACTCTCTGCATTAAGCACATACTTCCATCATACACTTTTTAATGTTAACATCCACACTGAGCAACAAGCAAAATGCAAACACCTGGGATTCATAAACCCACCAAAGGCTTTGTGTACAGGATTAAAACACAAGCACATACCCTTTGGGAATGTAAATAGCGGAGCTGGGCAGGAGGAAGAGTGAAAGGCAAAAAACTTGAGTAGGGTAAAATATGTGGAGGGTTAGATTTCAGACACAGCAGGAGAAGTGCACCACTCAAACAGATGCAGGGACAGTCTGTAATCATTTATTTTGATTACCTTGCACTTATTGTACATAGCACCTTTCCCCTGAGAATATCAAAGCAGTTGACGTACATGGATTAAACCTCACATCCCCCAAGAGGTAGGAAAGTGTTATTTATCCCCATCTTATAGATGGAGCAACTGAGGCACATTGACTTGTCCAAGGTTACACAGCAAATTAGAGCTGAGAAGACAGCCGGGTCTCCTGATACACCCTCCACTTAGCCTGGAGACAACTCTTTTCCTAACTCCTCCTCCCAACTAATAATTACAGAGCACTTCCCTTCTTCTGCCACAAACTGCACTGTCAGCAAATATAAACCTTGATGGCTCAGCCTTCTGCCCTCTGTTTCTCCCTCTTCAATACACAACATGGCCTGGCACTGTTCGGTTACACCTGGGCCTCCAGAACTGGATTCCCGGTATCATTTTTAAAACCACGTGCCTGGAGACCATAGTATTTAATGGCTGACTTGAGATGTTCTTCCCTTGGTGTTTCCAGATAGGAAAACATGATGAAGCCTGGATGATTCTCAAGCAAGTTCATGATACCAACATGCGGGCCAAAGGGGAGCCGGAGAGGGTGTTTACGGTACGTGTGGTTTCCTTCTGGAAAACATGTAGTTTTACTTAGGTAAAGGTAAAGTCTGTCACTGGCACATGGGAGTATTCATGGGAGTATTCATATTCATCCCCTGGGGCGTCCAGCCTCCCGCACACTATGTGACCTCCAGGAGCAAGGAGGGACAATGGGAGAAGATGAGGACTGCACATTTAAGCTCATACAGCAGCCTTGTTTTGCAATAGTTCTTCAATCCCAGAAAAGTCGGTGAGAGCTATATATACATGAGGATAAAGCACAGTAGATAGCCCAGCAGCTTTCCAATTACACTCAGACACCTAATTGCTGTGCTCTAGGAGCAAAGTTAATGAGAGAGACATTACTCATTTGGGAAATCCGGATGACTCCTTTCTCACCGAACTCTGATTAAGATCCATGTACCTCCTAATGAGCTTCCAAAACCCCATCTGCCTGACAGCCAGCCTTTAATCTCCCGGAAGGAAAGTGAGGTGAATGGTTATAACTCACTGGGCCAACGCTTAGCGTGAAAAAGTTTGAAATGGGCACAGTCTAACGGAGCGATCGTAGAGAAGGTGTGTGGTGGGGTTAATTGTAAATGGCAGCAAGTGTGTTGTAAACACTTAGTGCACCAGCTGGGGAAAGCTTCTTGAATTAGGTTGTTATGTATGAGAAGGCACATACCCTTAAAGCAGAGGTCCCCTAACTGTGGGGTGTGCTCCTCTAGGGGCGTGGAGGAAAGTTGGGGGGGCCTGGCAGGGCCTGGGCAACCCCACATGGGAGTGGAGGAGGAGTGCCACCCCACCTTGTTCTGCCCCAGCTCTGCTCCGGCCTCAGCTCCTGGCCCCGCTCCCCCAGGCCCAGCTGCCAACCCTGGTTCCTGTCTTAACCCTCAGCCCACACCCAGCCTTGGCCACTGGGGCTTTGCGTGGCCCCCCTGAGCGCCGCAGCCCCGCTCCCTGTCTCGGCCCCCGGCCACCACAGCCCCGCTCCCAGCCTCGACTGGGAGCAAACAGGACACTGCATGTTTCAGATGTGGGGACTGCTTTCCTCTGTGCTACATGCTCCTCATTAAGGGGCTGTCCCTGCCTCTCACCTTCAATGTACATTGGCAGCCTCAGTCCACACCAGCTTCTCTCCTGCCTGCACTGGGCTAAGCAAGGCACATTCCCATTGTAATGTGAGACTGACCATCCTCTAGGATTTAGGGCACTCTGAGCCCATGCTGCTCCTGCATTAAAACTGTATATTGTCTGTGTCACTCCTGATCAGCTCCTGGGTCTGATGTTCCTAAAGGCATCTGCTCCTTTTATGACTCAGTCTGTCAATCTATACTGCATTCATGAGCACTTATTATTCCTCTTAATGATGTCCTATTTGCTATGAATCATAATGGTCTGAAATCTTGCACTTCAGATCTGGAGTCTGCCTGTTGAATCAAGACTTACTGAAATCTCCTGGCACTGACAGACAATGAGCTCCCCTTGCATTGTGCATTCCCCAGAAGTTGTATTTTTCTAACTGGCCAGCAGGACCCAGTCAGTCATGCACCAGCTGTTACTGGGACAATTCCCAGATCTGACATTTAAACAGTTCCAGTCAGGAGAACATAGATATTATATTACAGAGTTGGGTGAATCATTCATACTGAATAAATTATTCAGTGAATATCATCTTTTTTTCTGTGTGTGAACAGATTGTGATTTTCTTGAATATGTTCTTTACTCAAAATTATTCACCAAATACTTTCTGTGACCTGTTCCTAGGCTGTAGCCCATTCACGAGCAGTTACTTGCAAGTATTTAATATTCAAAATTCAAGCTATTTTGACTGGACAAATTGGTCACATGGTATGCTTCTATTCCCTGATTGGATGAATTTCCTGACACAAACATACACATATATGCACTCAGAATTTACTTTCCACAAATGTTCGGTCATTGGCATTGACATTTTTTTTGCAGTAATTGTCAACTCTAATCAGCGGGCAGATTCTTAAAGACATTGAGAGCATGTAGTGTACATGCGTTAGCTCAACATGTTGGGTATTAGAAGTACATTTTATTATCAACCTAGTAAATGAAGTTTTAAGTTGATATGAAGCACTTGAAATGTGTCACAGACAGAGAGAGAAAAATTCTTAGCCTATGAGAAAAACTCAGTATCTAATGGCAACACATCAAGAAAAGCTAGCAGGTGAAAATTCTGTGGCAAACATCAGAGAAGATTGCTATGCAGGAGACAGAGAAGGAATTGTGCAGAAGACAGAGAAATGATTGAATCCATCCAGGTTCAATTGCTGAAACTTCGGGTTGTGTTTTTCAGGTCGCCCATATCAAAACACCAAAGCAAATAGATGAGTTTATTGAAATCCAGAGCTCAACGGGGACATGGTACCAGCGCTGGTTGGTCAGATTCACGACCACGTTTAAACAGGTATGGAGCATGAGGACCATCCTACAAGAGCTTTCGCCCATTGGGCTTCAAGGCTTCAGTGCATTAGGTGTGTTGAGATCCTGATTTATATTCAAACCATCCTTGGGTTCACTGTGTAGGATAAATGGGCTTGGGCTCTGGTAGCGCGCACACACACACACCTGTCTCTTCTGAACCCTAGTGACCAATGTACACAGCATACCGGTTAAAGTAAAGGAAGAGCTCACAGTGGGACCACAGCACCCAAGTATTTGATTTCCCTTCCATTTGCGCAACAGAGATGCTCTCCTGGCCAAACCTAATAAAGAATGCCACCTCCAGTGAATGAATTAAAATTCGATTTGTTTAAAGTTGTTGCTTGCTAAGACTGAGTCTCCAGCATTATAGTATAAATGCTTTGGCCAGCTGTGGATTTCACACTTGCTGTTATATTGCCCACCATGACTGCCCAGAACTTCATGGCAGCTGTGGGGTAAAACCTAGATTCGTAGGCTCCAGAAGCATAAGTTCCGGCCACTTAAAGTGCAGAAGACTCTCCCTTAGCTGTTAACAGTCTAGGTTCTATGAGACACAGTTAAGCAGCTTCAGTTCCATTTAGTGGAGGGCAGTGTTACACATACACATTAGCTGCCTCATTACAGATATGCTTATACTGGAGAATACTGGAGCAAGGCTACATGAACATTGTCCCCTCAGACCCTCATATGTATCTCAAGAATCTATCCTTGTAAACATAGTTTGGAACAAACACTGGATCTAAGTAATTCAATCATTATTCCCCAAATGAGCCCTCTTTACTGTTAATATTAAATTAATGACCTGCTCAGAAATTAACCTATCAAGATCTCTGCTTGGATTTCTGTGTGCCTGACCCCTTCCTGTGGATTTGTAGGTCTGGGACAACCTGTTGTATTGCTTGACAGCCCAGTACAGGATGAATACATTGATTCTGGCCGTGGTTTGGTTTACAATGGCCTTTAGGTAAGTCACTTCTCTCTAACTTTCTCAGGAAACTGTGGCTGTCTGAGCGCTTAATTGCTGCACTTAGAGTCCATCTACAATGAAGTGTGTTCTCAGCTTTTGTGGGATTAACTGTGCGTATAAATAAATCATTACAAATAGTCCATTTTGCCCACCTGATGCTATTTTAAAGAGACAGAGCCTGTGAGAAACTAGGCCTTGGTGTGCTAAGCATCAGTGATCTGACAGCTCATAAGAGACAGTTTAATATACCTTGAACAAACCAGGTCCTGGGGGAAAGGGGTTGGTACTACATGGCTCAATAGTTCTGTATGGAGCCTTTCACTTCTAGGCCCCTGGTTTGAATCCTCTCTATATTAGTAGAGTTGAAAACTAATTGCCACCAGCTGGCTGCCTGTTTGTTGTCCTATCTCAACTAAGTGGGTGGAACCCAGTCCTCTTAAGAACAGAAAGCATCCACACTGGGGACAGGAGTCCCTGATCTGGTGCAAGTAGGAGCAAGTGGTTTGTAACAAAAAATCCAATCAGATGATGCCTTGTCTTTTTCTGTTTGCAGAATGTCCGTGAATGGATCATGGTTTTCTTGAATCCGATCACGGTTCAAAAGTATCAGGAAAAAAAATGAGATGATTTTCTTAAGCGCTGTGGCATGTGCTGTGCTGTTTAATTGCGATTAGTCACATGAGGCGCATGGTGCAGTTTCTGGTCCTTGAGCGGATGAGTGTAACTCATTGTCCGGTTTCTGGCGTGAATGTTTCTGGAAAGTGAATTTACAATTCTTTTTTAGGGACTATAAGGGAACGTGTGGTTAACCTTTGCTTTCCAAAAGGAGCCGTTCTAATGCAATTTGATTGCACTTGTTTCAGAAAATTGATGCAAAAGAGCCACAGACACGAAAAAGTGAATTTGTTAACAAAATTAGAACTCCAGATTTAGAGGATATTTTTACTCTGTTTGCCCCTCTCTTGTTGGCACCAATGGTGCCCTCTTCCTCAGCAACCTCATCCAATAATTCAAGGACTGCAGATTCCCTAGAGACTGAACTACCTGCTTGTCCCTTAAGGCAGTTGATCCCTCCAAGGCAAATTTCACCTCTGCCCATGACATTCCTGTGCTGTGAATAAATGGAAGACTTTGTTCTCCAGTCTGTCAATCTGACACTTTTCCCAAGCACTAAGTTGACCTAAAAGCATTGACAGAGAACCAACAATTAGAGCTGCTGACAAGTCAGGTATTGGGCAGGGCCAACACCAAAATATTTGTAAACTTTATCTTAAACGTGCCCCTTTCCTCTCCTTGCTGCAGTTATTATGGCCTTACCGTCTGGTTCCCGGACATGATCCGATATCTCCAAAATGAGGAGTATGAATCCCGAGTCAAAATCTTCGATCAGGAACGTGTGGAGCACTTCACCTTCAACTTCACACTGGAAAACCAGATCCATAGGAATGGGGCATATGTCAATGATAAGTAAGTGAATGTGACCTGGTTTCCTTTATATCTGAGGGATGGGGGGCGGGGGGGGGGGGGGGAGGGAAGGGGGGGCACATGGCTCAAAAAAGATGGCACATGCCATTTCTGGAGAAAGAGCTGAACTTTTTAAGCACTTGAATGCTCCCCAGGCTTTACCTCACACTAGTAAGGGGTAGAAGTGGATACTAGGTCATTACGAGCCTAGGAACGTTGGTGATCACCAGTTCATGATTCTCTGCAGTTTTAGAATACAAATTAGACAGGCAAAAGCTGCACCGGAAGGTGCAACTTGGGTAATTATCTGGGCAAGTTGCCAGTTAAGCACATTTACCATTTGCACATTTACCATTTACACCTGATTTAAGCATGCAGTTGCAATAACCGCATGCATCACGTGCAAACCCCTGGCACACCAAGGGCAGCTTTCTACAGGTAATGTGCTCTTTCTACTCATATCTCTCCACACCCACCCCATTTATCTGCACCTCCAGTCCTAAAGAAGCGTGTTTGAGGAATTACTTTCCCAACATCCTTCTCCCACAAGGCTCACATGTCCTCATGTTGACAGCTTCTTCAGCGGGGACCGGTGCACTTGGAATAAGAGCAGACATTGCTCTTCTGGACTTCTTTCCAGTTGGCTTTCTTCTCTTTCCTGAGAACACACTGACATCTAGTGGTCCTGGGCAAGAAAGACTTGTTTTCTTTTTAATACTCTTTCCACTTTCGCTTCCTGACAGCAAACACCTTGGGGCTCCCTTAAAGCCATTATTTACCATGGCCACCGTGCCGCACCGTCACAATCAATACGAGTTTTGCCATTGACTTCATATATATCTCACAATTTTTTGTTCTCCCACACTCACCCTTGCCAACTCAAAACAAAATATATGGGCCAGATCCTTAGTTAATGTTTTGAAGTCAGTGGGCTATGCTGATTTACACCAGCTGAGGTTCTGACCCGATGTCACTGTCTAGACAAGTACCCACACTGTGATTAGTTTGTATGTTGGATTTCTCTTCCCTATCCTTGATCTAGTTTTTGTTCTTGGTCTTTCTGGTTTGTGAGCTCTTTGCAGCCGGGGCTGCGTCTCCCTCTGTTCATATTGTGGCTGTGCCCAAAATGTTTTCCATGCTGTACAGATGCAATCAAAATGATATGGGGGGAAAGGGACTGTGACAGGGCAGTGTGCCACACCCTTCCCTCTTCCACCCAACCCAGACCACGCTGAGACCTTCTCGCTTGTAGACACCACTGTGTAGTTGATTTTCAGTGTTTTAATCCCTCCACCAAACACAGCAGTCTCCACACTACATCTTAACTTTCTTACTTCTTCTCCAAAGGGTCAGGAGATAAGGTGACTACTTAGAGGATCTCTTTGGCTTACTTGCTTCCTTGCTCATTTGCTCTACCTCCTCACCCCAGCCCTTCTTCCTGTGACTTTTGTACAGCTTCCCTCTTAATGGGCTAATTGGCTTCTTGACTCACTAGCCCCAATCTGGCCTGGTAATCAGGTACACCTCTATCCAATTAGGCCTTTTCCAGGGGAACCTAATGAGTATAACAGTGACCAGAATGCTGGTTCAAATGCTAGCCTTCAGCACTCTGTCACGGGGACCATGTCCACATGCCTAAATGGAAATTCACTCTGTTGCCTTCAAGGTGTTACAACATAAATTACTCACATTGTTCCAAATAGACTTAGACTCTCTAAAATCTCAGCTGTTCATGCACCTTCTGGGAGGAATACATTATGGACCCAGAGTTCCTATCCTGTAATCGTATATTATTTTACTGCTAGCAGTTGAAAAGTATATTGCACTCCCTCTCGCTATTGTCTGTTTCCTTTTGGCAAAAATTGTTTTGTGTTTCCTCAGTATGTTTCTAATGGAGCTTGATATTAGTGTGGCCTTTTTATGGTTGCTCCTTTGTTTATGCCCAAGCACTGGGGGTGAGACCACTACTGCAATAGGATGCAATCCTTTCTTCCCGAAACCCAACTCCAACCTAACAGGAAGTGTGTTCAGTGGTTAAAGTGAAGAGCAGCCAGCCAGGATCCTCATCTCTGCCACTAAATAACTACATGACCTTGGATAAGTCACTTCACTTCCTTTTGCCTCCAACTCCCCTCTCTTTATAATGGAGATAACCCTGACTGACGCTGCAGTGGTTCTGTTGCGAGGATTTGTTAATGGATGTCTGTGATGAAAGATGCTACAGAAGGACTAGTTGATAGACTCATAGACTTTAAGGCCAGAAGGGACCATCATGATCATCTAGTCTGACTTCCTGCACATTGCAGGCCATGGTACCTCACTCACTCACTCCTGTAATGGATCCCTGACCTCTGGATGAGTTACTGACATTCTCAAATCATGATTTAAAGGCTTCAAATTACAGAGAATCCACCGTTTACACTAGTTTAAACCCACAAGTGACCCATGTCCCACGCTGCAGTAGAAGGCAAACCTGCCCCAGGGTCTCTGCCAATCCGACCTGGTGGAAAAGTCCTTCCCGACCCCAAATATGGCGACCAGTTAGACCCTGAGCATGTGGGCAAGGTCCAACAGCCAGACAGCTGGGAAAGAATTCTCTGTAGTAACTCAAAGCCTTCCCCTTCTAGTGTCCCACCACCAGTCGCTGGAGATACTGGCTGCGTGCCTCTGTAGGTTGTCTCATCAGACTATCCCCTCCATAAACTTCTCAAGCTCAGGCCTGAAGCGAGTTAGGTTTTTGGCCCCACTTCACCCTTTGGAAGGTTGTTCCAGAACTTCACTCCTCTGATGGAGGAATCAAAATGGTTATTGGTCTGGTCTATGGGAACTTACAACAAAACCCGGTGTGGATCCAAGGCTGTTTGGTAGCCCAAAGGTTTCTTTTACATTACAACACAGTGGACCAAACTTACTGACCCTCTGAGCCACATACCACAAGCTTCAGATGTCCGAGATCTAGGCTGTGCCTGCCAGGCCTCGGGGCTTCCGCCCTGCAGTGGAGTGGTGGGGCTTCGGGCGTCTGCAACACGGGGCAGAAGTCCCGAGTTCCAGCAGGCACACCCTGTGGAGACCCCCCTCCCCACTGGGAAGAAGCCTGTAGCCCCTCACCCACCCACTGGGCAGAAGCCCTGAGCCTCCCACCCCAGTCTGTTAGGCAGAGAATGAGGGTGGGGATGTAGGGGGCTCCATGAGCTGCACTTTAACTGTAAAAGAGCCGCATGCGGCTCATGAGCAGCGGTTTGGCCCCCCCCTGCGATAGAGTCTGTCATTCGGATCTGGCCGTAGGAAATAAATAGACTACACCCAAAATACTCGCATCCCACAATCTTTTGTCTGTTTGTTGGTAAAGTCCTGTTAGGACATAGTTGTATCTGAACTCTTGTAACGCAAAATTATAAGACTGGATATGGCCCAGGGGTCTTTGTGTGTGTGTGTATTACGGCAATTTCAACAATGTGTGTGTACGTGCACGTGTGCGCAGGTATTAAACATTCTCGCCCTTCAGCCCTCCCTCCATGTTGTTTTGCCTTCCCCATCCTGCCTAGCATCTGTACAGGCCGATGCGCTTCAGGGTTTGTGAAAGGAAATAAGCTGCCATTCCCATCTGCTGTAACCTGGCAAGTTTCAGCCACAGTTAATAAGTATTGCTTGGTAGCACTTCGGAATTGCCTCAGAACTATTATCTTCCTCTCGAGGAGCAGCCAGACCCTGTATGACAGCATCTGGACAGTGCCACAGTGAAGGGTCTGGGAGCTTGATTGTGCACAGGGCAGAGTATTCCGCAGAGGTGCTGCATGCCCTCAGTGCCTCCTGACTTCAGTGGATATCAAAGGCACTCGGCACCTCACAGGACTGAGCTGTGGGTGGGGATGTGAATAGACATACGTCTCTTTGGGGTGAAAGGAGCCGTGGTTAGCCCAGTCTCTGTTTGGGTCTTTCCGAATGCAGTAACTCACTCAGAAGTTGCTCAGCCTGTGTTCCAGCACTGCCTGCCGCACGTCCCGGTATGACTTATGGCTTCATTTTCCACCAGCCCTTGGCAGTGAGCTAAAATCCCACTGAATTCCATGCAGCTGCTTTAGAACTCTTTTACAGATGGATGTTCAGAAAGCAAGCTGCAGGGAGACGGCCTTTTAAAGGCCTTTGAGAGTAAATACATCACAGGCAATTACTGAGCAAATGCAAAGCAGCCTAAGTTTTGCTGTAACCTCTGAGACCTTCTTTATGGAACATAGGGCTTGATTAGTCTTCATGCAATTTTTGAGCATTAATAATGTCTGTTTGAGGCCTCTGTTGAGAAGCCTGTAATATTAATTTAGTGGAGTAAAAATATCAAATTAGGCCCTATTGCAAACGCTCAATTAAATTAAGGTGCTGGATCTTTGTTCAAAGCCTTTTATTTGGTGCCTGCCCTGGTCTCATTAGCTTAGACAATAACACTTGCACTTACATAGTTCTTTACATCTTTAAAGCGCTCCCCACATATTAACAAATAAATCTTTACAATGCCCCTGTGAAATACTATAGGTAAGTAAGAATAGAGTCACTAATCTAGCAAGAGAGTAGCAAATGTTAGATCCTGCAGGTTGGCTTCTCATGAGAGGAGAAATCAGTGATGTGGAGCCTGGGTATATTTGTAGTGTAATGTTTTATTTATACTATATATAGTAGTCCTTGAACAGAGGTGGTCACAAACAACATGCAGGTAAATCCCTCGTCCAAAAATCTCAGCCCAACACCGATGCTTCATTGACAGGAAGCAATTCTGCTTCAAGAATTGACTCTAGTTAGAGAAATTAAGGCAAAGAGAAAACTTGATTGCTGTTTGCAACAGCTCCCCCAGAAAGAAATCCCATCATGACATTGACAACAAAGCTGCTTTTCTTCAAGAAATGTACACTGCCTGCATGCTAAGGAAAAGAATTTGGAAAACAATGTGTAATGGTGCCATCTGGTGATTCCTTCCATAATATTGTACAGATGGGGGAAAAAGGCACAGAGATGTTGTCTGAGGCCAGAGGGAGAAACAGTGGCAGAGATGGGACTGGAAATTAAATGTTCTCATGTCCAAAACCTCATGCTTAGCCCAATAGATCTGATGGATATTTTTATTTACCCTAGGCAAGGGGCTGGGAGGAAGATGGGGCATTGCATGCATTGCTGTCAAGTGATGCCTTCTCCAGCTGATCCAGAAGCAGTATTGGCAGGAGCTGTATCCAGTCTGCCTTGGCTGAAAGGGTGGATTGGTTTGATCTGAGGACCCTGAGGAGCGAAGCAGGTGCAGGGAATCCTATATGACCTGTGTCTATCAAAAAAAGAAAAAAGAAAACCCTTTCTTTCATTCACACAACAGCTTTCCTCAGGAACAATCCCAGAAACCATCATTGTCACTCTGTGTGACCACATCATTTGCATGTTAAGAGGCTAATTGGAAGGGTCACTGTGAGCTATGTGTTTACTCACTGTTGCTTGGGGTTGTGCTGCCTTGCAGGTTCTCTAAAATGAAATTAAAATATGTGACTTTTGAGGACATGCTGTTTGAGGAATGCTATTTTGAAGATGTGACGTCCAGCGAGACCTTCTTCAAAAACTGCACCATTTTATCCACTGTCTTCTATAACACGGGTAAGGGGATTCCTGGCTTGGTCAACTCTGTGGAACAAAGTGCATGTCTGATGTAGTGAATGGTTTGTAGTGGTGCTATGTAAGTGTGTGTATGTCGGAGCTTTGTCACTGATGAGAGGATAAGAAGGGAAGTCAGATGTGAGACCCACTGTGGTGTTAATTCTATGACTATGGTGAACTTCTTTAGAAAAAGATCTACATACTACACTTGCCTTAACATTTAAGGTGAACTAGGATTTTCCCATCTTTCAAGACTTGAGCTTACCATCGATGCATATGATCTGAGTCACGAAATTTGCACTGAGATCAGAATTTCGCCAGAGGGTAAGGCTGCTCCCGTCGGCAGCTCCAGCTCCACCTTGTCTTTAGTTCCATGGAGCACTTGGTGAAGGACTTAGAGCAGATGAGACAGCTGCATTCCCAGGCTTCCTTAATTGCACTGCTTATAGTGTCATTGACTGTTGCAGCAGAAACCCAGAAAAAAATAATTCAGACCTTGGCAAATTAAAGTAAGGGAGAAACTGGATTTTAAACAATTTTGGCTTAAAATAGCCATTTTTTCAGCCCATATCTAGCTGCTGATTTGGGTTCTCAAGCAGCTTAACTAATTTAGTTAATTCATTAATTCATTTAAAAAGAGCTCTCCGCTTCCCCTTTAACTGAAAGTAAACCATGGGCCGATGAAAACCGCAGCTTGAGCTATTGCCCATCGCTGGTTGAAATGCCAAGCAATTTGGGCCAAATTATGGCTGCTCCAGCATGGGTGGATGAAAAGGGTTCCCCTCTTTCTTCTAGTGCAGAAGTCAGACATGATGCTGTAGCCAGCACTCCCCAGGCTCTGGAGGGTAGGGAGATGACAGACTGGCTGACAGCCCAGAAGAAGCCAGAGGAGGCTTTATGAGATTGGGTGTACATACATGACTCCATTTACTGCACATCAGCTAATGCAAGGAGGTGCACAGGCTTATCCCTGTTCTACGCATGTTGTGTGCAGTGGCCTTTGACATAGTATCCCTGTTTCTGGCTACTCTGGCAAAGTGCCTTCAGTTACCTCCACGCAGGCAGGGAGCACCTTTCCACTCCAGCATGCCTCAACCTAAACTGAGCTCTGAGCATGTACCCTTATTCCCAGCTGCTATTCCTGCCACACTGAGGGTCCAATCTTTGCCTCTTGCCTTCTCAGATCTCTATGAGCACAAATTCATCGAGTGCAGGTTTATCAACAGTACCTTCCTGGAGCAGAAGGAGGGATGTCACCTGGACTTTGAGCAGGAAAATGACTTCCTGATTTATCTCGTCAGTTTCCTGGGTAGTTTGTCCGTGTTGCCTGGCAACATCATCTCAGCATTGCTCATGGACAAAATAGGAAGGATAAAGATGATTGGTGAGTAAGGAATGATGGTCAAGTGACCCGTCAACAGCTGGGTGAATGGATGACCCTGGGTATAATAAAGGGCTATTGTGGATGCAAAGGTCTCTCTGTTTCTGTGCGCAGAAATGAAAAATGATCAGGCTAAGATGGTGATGAGTCACTCCAGTACCAAGTAAAGCAGAGGGTTAAATGGTTCAAGGGTAGGGCACTAGATGAGGACTCAGGACACCTGGGTCCTATTTCACAGATTCCTAGATTCTAAAGCCAGAAGGAACCACTGGGATCATCTAGTCGGACATCCTGTGTAACACAGGACGTAGAAATGTATAGCTCTGCAATTGACCGACTGTAATAACTTGCACAAATCCCTCCCCCTCTCTGTGCATCTCCTCTCCCACTCTTTATGTATGTGTTTATTTAGACTGTCAGCTCTTCCTGGCAAGGGCTGTCTGTCAGTAGGGGTTTGTCCAGGTCCTAGCACAATGGAGCCCTGGTCTAAGCTGGGACCTCTAGGCACTGTTGTGCTGATGGTGGTGATGATAATGATGATGATGATGCCTATAATGTCCTTTGTGGTAGAGGAGAGACATAGCTTATTTGTAATTGATATAAAAAGAGATTCTTTACTGTGGCTGTTGGACACAGAGAGGACACTCTAACTCTCTCTTGGGGCCTCAAGCTCACAAACTGAGTAAACTCAGACTGTGCCTATATCCTGGTCTGGATCAAGCATCCGTGGACTGGATTACTGATTACTGATACATGCTGATGTGTCACTTTCTTGTCTTGCGGGACTAACGCCTCATTTTGTGTGACTGTGACACATGCACTGGAATTTTCTGATGTTGTTTCACTAAGTGGCCAGGCAATGTCATCTAGTCCCAATATAGCTACCCCACCATGGAACAGAATCACCGTCAGAGGAAGCTACATCAGCATCAAAGTGAAAGAGGATTCAGAGGTCTTGTAATGGACACGGGACAGACCCAACCAAACCAGAAGTGTCCTGTGAAAAAATTGGGATAGTTGACAAATGCTGATTGGGTTAGAGTCTCCTGTTGATGTTGACAAATAAGTCATAGCAGCGCCCCTTGGTGACTACGTTTATTTATGTGCGCATTTGTGTGAAATAAGGCCAATCCTTGATCCAGAGATGCAACCACAGATGCTGCAGGAAAACTTGCAGTTGATGGAGTTTCTGAGATGGCCTTTCTCCTTTCTCTCTTTTCCTCCCTTATACTTGCTTGTTTAATTTCAAAGTTTTTAATAGATAAATATTAGAGCTAAGTAAAAATCAGAATTTCCATGCTGCAGGAAATTCTGATAGTTCAACATTTGTTTTCATCCCATATTGGGACATCAGGGGGAAATACTGAAACTTTTCACAAAATGAAAATTTCTGAAAATGTTTCAGTTTGGAAAAGATGAAACATTTTGTTATTAGCATTTTTGATCAAAACAAAACATTTCGATATTCCCAGGCTGAAATATTTCATTTTGGTTTGTTGAACTGATCTATAATACTTCATTTCCAGTCAGTTCAACATTAAACTGCATTTCCCTATAGTGGTACATTGCTTCATGGAAGCTTTATCTCAGGTTGCCTGATGTTCCTTTTATCCCCCATGGGCCATGCTCCCTGGCCTACATCTCTCATGATATCCCCGCAGTTATGCAACTCTCATGATGCCCCATGTCACTTAGTCAGAGGAGTGACTGTGTTGCATTGTGGGAGATGTAGTCTGGCCAGGCTCAGTCCATAGGCAAGAAAGGGGCCCCAAACTACGATTCCCATGAGGCAATGCACCATAATAAGGAAATTTAGTTTTATGTTGAACTAACCTAAAATGAAACATTTAGTGTCAGTTCAACAATCCAAAATACGTTGATGCAGTCTAGCTGACCCAAAACAAAATATTTGGTTTTCGTTTTTCTGACAGGTAATAGAAATATTGTTTTTGTGGAAATTGCATTTGCCATTGGAAAATCATCCCAAAGGGAAATTCCCAACCAGTTCTAGCAAATATTAACAGGGTAACACTAATTTCAGTGAGCCTGAATTGAGGCTAATGAAACATGAATGTTCTCACCTTCTCCCTTGGGATTGTGCATAAAATTAGAGCCCCTGTGTAAATGTGCCATGCAGTCTAATATCTTTATAATTAAAGGAGACCCCAAGTGCTTTATACAACTGATGGCAAATTATCCTGAGACGAGTAATGAGCCAAGTGATTTGAATACAATATAAACTGCCCTAACAACTCACCCAAACTGAAAAACATTTTTTCAGGTTCAACAACCTTCAGATAACTCTTCCCATTCATCCATTTTCATGTTTACTTGCCTCTGTTCTTCCTGAGTCTAGCTGAAATGAGAGGCATGCCTATGGTATCTGCAGGGTGAGCATATTGGTGACTTCAGCCTGATAGGAGATTTCCAGCCTATTTTGTGGCCCCAAAGCGTTACAGACAGCATCATTCGGACACTAAGCTGAGTCTTGTGTGGTTCACTTATCTCTAGGGAGAATATCCATTCATCAGAAGGCCGTTTCTATTAATGTTGGGTTTGACTGACCAGAGATGCCAAGAGGACAATGCCAAGCTTTTTCTCCTTACTCCCCTGACAGGTGGCTCGATGCTGATCTCTGCAGTGTGCTGCTTCTTTCTGTTTTTTGGCAACCACGAGTCTGTGATGATTGGCTTGCAGTGTCTGTTCTGTGGGGCCAGCATTGCTGCCTGGAATGCCCTGGATGTGATCACAGTGGAGCTGTATCCCACCAGTAAAAGGTAACTCTGCTCTGAATATTCCTCTCTTTGATTTTGAGTCTCTGACTTCAGGCACAGACAGTCTCACATCCTGAGAACAAGTTATTGAGTTAAAACATATGTGATGGAAGGTTTTAAAAAACAAAACAAAACAAAACAAAAAAGCCCTTAGGGGTCCTATTACTCCTGTGGTTACATTTGATCAGCACAGGTATTCAGGGGTAGAACTGGGCAACTAACTGATTTTTTGATTCAGTGGCAGTTGTGAAAAATCAAAAATCCAAACTAGTTTGGGTCTAAATGAATCTGAAGATTTTCAAAATAGTCAGCAAATCAAAGAAGCCCATTTTGGGTCTGTTCTGGCGAGGGACAGGATTTGAACCGCCTACATCCCTGATGAGCGCCATACTCAGTTGTCTAAGGGTGATGTGGAGATACAGATCCGAGGGGTGGGCAGTTGCAACACCACTTCCTCTTCCTCTGGCTGTTCTGTGAATGGCCAAAACGATCTGTGTCAAATTCATAACTATTTTCCAGTTGACCCAAACTGCATTTTTCATCGAATAAACTGGTTGCCGAAAAACTTTGCCCTGCTCTATTCACAAGCTCTATTCTACCTGCAACATAACTTGTGCACAAGCATTTGCACAGGTACATGTCAATTACACACAGGTGGAACCTGTAGATAAAGACTCTGTCAGTTGCATGCATGTGTTTAGAGGATTGGTTGAAGACCCTGTGGAAATGTATCCTCCAGGCTCTTGTCACAGTGCACCACTCCTGACTACCTTAGCTTCCAGCTCCTGCAGACAGCCCGTAGACATGTGGATTTGGGAAATGAGGCACCACAGTAAGGTCTCAGGAGTGAGTTTTTGAGAGACGAGCCTGTCTACATCAGGATAGTTACCAGTCTTTTCTGGCCTTCTCAATCTATGGCTGACAACTGGGAGGGAAGAACTGGGGCTGTGCTGTGAGGGCAAAGGGCTCAGCTGCGGGGTGAATCAGGGGGCGTGGGAGCACTCCGTGAGCGGCCGCCCACTCTAGCCAGCACTTGGAATGGCTTTGCCAAGTGCTAGAGTAAGCTGTGGGCATGGCTTTGTTTCTGCACAACAAAGGCTGCCAGGATGTGAGCTCCAAGAGATGGTGGTGAAAAAAATAAATAAGGACTGCCAAATACACTCTGCCTTTTCCCCCACAAAGAGCTCAGGTGCAGTCATTCATTCTGGCTCCAGTTACTTGCTAGACACATGGACTCTGCGTATCAGATCAGATTGTCAGTCTACTCAGCCTGCCGTCCTGACTCCAGCAGTGGTCAGTATGTGATTTTTCAAAGGAAGTTGGACACTCCATGACATGCAAATGTTCAAGCCTGCACGGGGAGGGGGGGGACCTGGGGAAATGTGTTGTTGTCATTTACAGGCGAACAGCATGTGCTCTGAGCTATGGAAGATAAGGAAACTTCATGCTTCAATCAGGCTTCATTTTGAGTGTATCCTTTACCACACTGGGTACCTGCAGTACCCACTGCATCATCCTATAATTGGAATAGGAGCTACTAGTATTAGAGGCATCCTGCAATGACCCAACCTTCCTTTAGCGATGGTGGAACCAACCAAATAACCTTCTGCCCTGTCTGACTCCTAACCATCACTTTCTGCTCTTCCTTTTCTGCAGAGCAACAGCCTTTGGCATCCTCAACGGTCTCTGCAAGTTTGGTGCCATCCTGGGGAACTCTATCTTTGCCTCCTTTGTTGGGATAACCAAAGTGGTTCCCATTCTTCTGGCCTCCTCTGCACTGGTTGCGGGAGGTCTGCTAGCTCTGAGGCTACCAGAGACTCGAGAACAGGTCCTGATGTGAGCAACTGGGCAGCAGGGAGATGAAGAAGAGCTACAAAAGAGAGCCATGTCTAGAAAAATCAAAATGTCCACTTATACTTTTCTGCTGATACCTCAGATATGGGGAGGGAAAAGAAACAGTTCCTAATTTAAGACCACTTCCCATCCGTGATTGGCTGTCTGCAACCAGGACACATACACATGGCAGAGCTTTGCTCAGTTGCTTTAAATCCAACCCACCCTGGGGAGAGAATGAGGATCTGTCCTTCCCTTGTATGCATGAGCATAACTGAGACAAAATATTAACAACAGCATTGTGTATGCGGGCATCAAGGGGGAGAACAGATTCAAAGCCCCATACACCCTGGATGAGTTGCAAGACAACATCCAAGCTCTTTCAGGCAATTAGCACAAACTGTCCTTGGTTGCAAAAGAACAGGAAGATAGTTAACAAACCAACTCTGCTGGGGTTAGGTCTGGCTTTGGGGTCAAGATTTCCAAAAGTGACTAGTGAAATGCAGCATCTTGATTTTTGGGGCCCAACCTGAGATACCTTTCAGAGGTCTGATATTCAGAGGGTAAGTGCTCAGTGCTTTCTGAAAATCAGGTCCAATTGTATTGTCTCTAGCTGGGCACCCAGAATCCTTAGCCCTGTTCTTCATCTGGAATTCTTTTTAAATTAAAAATATAAGCTATTTCAATTTCTAATTTTAAATTTCTATATTGTTCTCATCGAGAAGACTCTAAAATTGAAATAAAAGCTAAAATCTAGTCCCAAGACCTCCAGCGCAATCCCTAGTAAGAGGCATGTCATTCTTGGTCAGCCAATCGTTCGTTTATGGTGTTGACTTCAGGATATTTCTATAATAAGGATTTTTTTCTGCCCAGTTCTGTGTAAGAGAAATTGACATGATGTTGGGGATTCTGCAAACCAAATGTGTATATATTATGCAGTGTAAATAGGAGATAATTTTTGTTTAAAGTCCAGAGTATGCTAGAATTTACCAGCATTTTAGCCATATTAGTTAAGGAAAATGATGTGTGAGTTTCCTATAGATTTGGGTCCTATTGAAGCACTGTAAACACAATTATGTATAGCCTTTTAACCTGCTGTCTAGAGAACGCACTTAGCAAACTTTCTTTGTACAGCACATTTAATTGTCTGTTAAGTGGCATAATTAAGTTTTATATCCTGTAAAGCTCATTCTTGGAATTAATGTGCTCCTTATGGTATGACTTAGGCTTTGTCACACAACTAGACACAAAGTGATACATGGTCAGTTGTGCTTTTGGGATATATTTTTTGGAAGCAAGAATGAAAGGCAAAAAAATAAATAAGTTTCCATTGCTCACGACAATATAGATCATGCTAATCAGATCCATTAGCAGGCACAGAGACTGTCTGGCATCTTAAGGGAACTGATGAGTCATGCAGGAAATTTGTGTCACTATGACATTTTGTGACATGAAAAGGTGTTTGGTACTTTTGCCAGGGTCAGGTCTGATGGAAGGTTCCCATTTGTGCTTTTAAAAATCACCAGCTCACATTTGAATCCAAGCTGAAATTTGACAAAACCCACAGGGATTTCCCCTTTACACAACAATGCAGCAGTGAAATGAGTTCTAATGGCATAGTACCATGCAATAATATTACAATACAGAAACTACTAGGAATGTTCACTAATTTGGGTAACAAATCCCTAGAAACTCACATGCTGATTGGATTCTGGAGTTACGTGGGTCACTTGCTCTTTCTTTCTCCTTTTTTTCCATCCACCCATTGAGTTGAACTGCTGTGTCCATGTCTTCCCTCTCTTCTTTCATGACTTCCAAAAGCCATATTCGACTCCCCTGGGTCCCCTGCCTTTAACGATAGAAAAGAGACCAGTCCTCCATACCTGGGGTTAAAGACTTTATAGTCTAACTCCTCCGCTGCACAGAGGCAGTGATATGTAACCAGTAACTCACATTAATATTAGCCCCTGATAGCTGCAGAATTCAGTCCTGGCACCACTGTAGTGTATATTTTGTATAGTAGAAGTATATAGAGTATATGTAAATCATGGGAAGCAAACGTTTCTGTGACTCCTTGCCACTGGCACTAAAGCTCCATTGGATTTCACTGTTCTGCGGTCATCTCAAGCAAGGAAATTGCAATAAGTAAATGTGAAGCTCCCAGGTTACAACTGGCTACGGATTTTTCAGATTTAGTTTGAAGCTTATGGAAGTGATAAAATCTTGAGCTGCTGTAATAATTCTAGGCTTCTTACGCCTCATTCCTTCAATGTATGGGTAGCTTTGAACCCTCCTCTACTAGTCTTCGAAATAGCTAGCTCCAGTTTCTTCATGCATATCACATGATTCCTCGGAAAGGCTGAAGCGAATGCTGCTATGTGCTTTTAAACATGGCCACAGATACAGGACAAAGAGGGGGCTCTGCCTCAAACTCCAGGGATCTTTAAGGATCTGCCAAAGGGCCATCTGGCCTTCTCCTTTCACACAGTCCAGAGCCTAATGGGTGACACACATGCCCTACCATCTGGCCAGAGGAAGAGAACAATATAAAAGAGTCCCTTTTATGAATGACTCTAAGGGGTACAATCGGGCCCTCTGTGCCTCAGTTTCCCTAACTGTAGAGTGGAGTTGATAAGATTTACCGACAACGCAGGGGTATAGTGTTAATTAATGTCTGTAAGCATGCTGAGCTCCTCAGGTGGAAAGTGCCAGAGAAGGGCAAAGTATTATTATTAATATTGTTCTTCATCATCTTGTTGTTCATAAGGATCCCATGGCACTTACTGCAAAGATAGATGTGCTACTCTGAGCATCCTGGCCCCCATTCCAATGCTGGGAATTACATTCTGCCTCCCTAAATTCCCTGTCGCTTTAATTGGATAGAGTGTTCTCCACCCCTTCCTTCACCTCAGCTGTGCAGAGCTGCTCCTGAGAGATGCCAAATTCAACCCGAGTGGTGGCCACAGTTCGGCAGTGGGTGGAGTGACCTCTCTCTGTCAGCTGTAATTCTGTCTGAGACTTTCCAAAGGCAGGCTATGAAGCTGTCATAACGTTATTACTGAGACACAAGCCATAGATCCAAAATTTGGAGCCAGAGAGCCAAACTTCTTCCCAGTGCGGGAGCGATCAAGTTTGGGGATCCAATACAGAGATAGGATAGTGTCAGGTCTGAGCATGGGATTCTATTTTGGAACTACCGCTAAGATTTTTATTAGTGGAATTTACTCTGGTGGCATCAAGATTCATTTACCTTCCCACTCAGGTCCTTTGACTTTCCAGAAGACACCCAAGCCCCACCTGAAATGTTCATGCTGATGTGTAAAAGAACCCCATGCACCATGTGTACCCTCAAATCTCCCTCTCACATGCTCACCACTGTAAAAGCAAATGCTGCTTTTAGGAGGAAACAAACTGGGAATTGTGAAAGAAACAAGACAACACAAAACCCCCATAATTTCTTTGCTGTATGTTATTCTAGCACTGTCTAAACTTGTATGCATTGTATGTTTCACTGTAAATAATATCCAGTGTGGTACATTCAATGGAGTGTTTTATGTAGATGTTCTCTCAGCTAATTCTGTATGTGTGAAATGGCCAATTGCATTTCCTTGGTTTCTTTTCTTTATTTTTTAAAATCTATTGGTTTGATCTGTGTCTGACTGTCACTGGAAAATGGAGCCATTGCAATGGACTTTGTTTTTGTTCTGTCACATTAAAAGCTGGAAGGGAAAAAAGCCTAATTCCTGTAGTGTCCATGTTTCAATATACAGCTCACCTTCTTCTACAGGGGACCGTAGCTGGTGACCTTTCATTTAAAAAATAAAGGTCTTCTTTTGATGTAGGACACCTGTATCTGCCCTGCCTTCCCTGTCAATCTCAACTTAATTAAGACTCATTCCTACCACAGTTTTGTCAGGCCTGACTGTTCCCAATGTACGTTACAGAAAACCCTCTCATCTTGAAAGCAACCTGATGGGAAGGGCACATAACAAAAATCATGACCTCCAGAGTCAGCTAAATTGTGTCTTATTGTACAAAAAGACTTCATAAATGAACAGTTCTCTTTATAAACGGATACTACCAATCTAAAACAAAGCTAGCACACACATCGCGGTAGTCATGGAGTCATCCATTTTTCCACCTGGAAATAGGTACTGTAGACATAGTTTAGGCCGTGCAGATATCTAAATATTCAACTATGCTTGCAAATCAGGTATTTAGACATCTAAGTGACATTTTCAGGCTCAATTAATGGCTTTCTGTTCAAAAAAAAGGAGGCCAGATCAACAGCCAGGAAGACACAGATATGTAGACAGACTTACACATAGTATATCTGTGTACACAAACACTGCAATCATATATGATTATTATTATTCATCACAGAACCCCATAACTGTAGCTAGTACCTGACCTAAGGGCTTACAATCTAATTAAAAGAACATAGGTCATGTGGGACAACAATTATGCACAAGATGGAGATATCATCCACAGGGCAATCAGAGCAGGAAGGCTGAAAAATAAGTGGGGCTTAAGCACAGATTTGAGCTATATCTATTATATGGATTGAGTGCTGGGCCTGCAGAACAAAGTTCAGCTCTGGACATAGACTTCAGTGAAGTTCAGAGAGACTTGGACCCAGGGTTTGACTTTGAGCCCATCTCAGATGTGGTGCTCATGAATTTAGGGTTGCTGAAAGGTGCTACACTGGGTACTCAAATTCTCTACCTACCGAGGAGGTGTAACAACCAAAAGCAAACCACAGCAACGTTCAAGGACAAAGAAACGTAACACATTGCAACTGGAATAAATGGAACAAAGAGGTAATGCAGGCTGGTTCTGTGGAGGCTGGATAAGACAACTTTTCTCAGCTGAAACTTACCCAGCTTCCTCAGCATCCCTGTGGACTGCAGTTCTATGAGCTGAACCAACAGTAGCATTTTTCTGAGTGATCTGGTAGGGTCTGAACTAAGCTGGTCTCAGCTGGAAGACATCCTCGGTATATTTTATAATAATTGTGCCTGCAGCTAGGGTGCAGAGTTACTGAGTCAACATTTTATAAGCCCCTTATGTGGATTCTGTATTTATACACGGGAATGCGTATTAGCAACCACCATCAAAAATCATTTGCCCAGCAGAGGCGTGTCTTTAAATAAAGGCCAAAGAGATTTGCACTAGAAGCCTTGGAGATGCTTTAAAGTGGTCCTTACTCCAGGCTATTTGACATTCTGCATAAGGAAGAAATCTCAGTAAGTAGGAAAATCCCAGATTTGAATTTGTAGACAGATTCGACACAGGGTCTGTACGTATTGTTACCATCTTCTGACCTTCTCCAGCTACTCAGTGCCTACAAAGTGCCTGTTATTTTAAAACAGTCTGAGATTCTCTTTAATCACCAAGAAATGACTCAAATTTCGCAAATGTTTTCAGTGTGCCGCCTCATCCAAAGTGTGGCTGTCATAGAAGCTTTGGAAAAAGAAGTAACAGTGAAATTGAATCCTTTCCACCAACTATTGAAATAATGACCTGTGAGGTGGTTTGAAATTGGAAATTAAATCTGGATCAGACTCTTGGAAAGCAGCCTCTTTTTTTTTAGTGGCTCCAGATCTTAACATCCCTTTAATATGGAACTTTCAAAGTTGAGATCAGCTTCCAAATGTTGTAGTTCGGAGTTTCTCTCTGTTTAAAAGTCTGGAAAGTGAAACTGATTGGCTCAGAGGGTTGGCAATGGAAAATACAGTCCTTGATTTTGAAGTTGCTGGCTTAAACTGAGTCCAGTTTGGTAGCAATCAAAGTCCTTGCCATTGTGAGGGTTGTTCAGAGGTCTATAGGAAATAAGTTTGTATTTCTCAGTGCAGTTCCTAGGAAGCAGTTGTCTGTAACACAAAAACTGATCAAGTGATTTGCAACAGATGCACTTTTTCTGTTATTCATCACACCACGTTGAGCTTTGAAACGGAATAGTTTAACAGATCTTAATATTTATATAGCAGTTTACATATTTGAAGAACAGTGTAAACATTAATGAATTACTACTCACATCTCAAAAATTATAATTCAACTGGAGAACGTTTTTTATGCAGCACCTGCTTGGCCTGTTACAGTAAATAAGGACCATATATATTTGTACACGCATGGGCTAAGCTATTTCAGACTTTAATTCAGTTTTGTCTCTGCTGATTTCCTCTCAAACGCTTTCCATATCTTGCCTTTGAAATAACTGAAGTCTCCTTGGTACCACTAGATGGCAGCACGTACACACAAAATAAAGACTTCCACTAGCCTAGGAAGGAAGATCAGAGGAAAGTTTTCTTCTGTGTATTGTGATAGCTCCCAGGAGCTCCAGTCATGGGCCAGGACCCATTGTGGTAGGCCCTGTACAAACCAAGAAAAAGACAGAAATGTGCCAATATTGTTTAACGTGGAAGGAAGGAACTGTGTGTGTGTGTGTGTGTGTGTGTGTGTGTGTGTGGGGGGGGGGGGAAGAAAAGGCTCAGGAGACAGTTCCTGCCCTACAGGCTGAGATGGGTAACCTCCTGGTGGAGTTAATGCAGCTATTCTTATAGCTGCCTCCCTCGCTTGCAGAGGAAAGTGGGAGGAGGAGTTTTCTTCATGTCTCTATGATTATTTTCTTTAACTGGTTCATCTCCTTTTCCTCTTCTGGTGCCATTTTAGCTGTGTAACTCACCCTCAAAGACCCACCTTGGCAGGATGAGTCTCACGCTCACCAACCACAAAGGATGTGTGTGTGCGCAAGTGCGTAGAGAAGTGGGTTGTGGGAGGGGAATAATGGCCATACTAAGTGGTATAACAGGAGCAGAAGGACTCAGCCCAGGAGACCAGATCATGCCCTATGGATTTCATCCTTCCTATACAATCTGCCCTGTCTCTGAACCCCCATCACGCCCTTAGTCCCATGGCAAAATTACCAATGGCAGTATTAACTCCTGAGCAAATTTCTTCCATGCTTTAGAACCTCCTCTTAAAGGAGAGCTCCAGGAGCTAATACCCACTGGGTAAACCATGTTCTCTCAAGCTCACTGGAGGTATGATGACTAGGACCTGGGAGGAGAACCTCATCAGGAAGGAGGCAGCTCAGAACCTTGTGGAGAACCCTGGGTAGATGCCCTGAAAACCACCCAGATCTCCAGGGATCAGTGGTATTTGATTAGCTGAATGCCCTGCTTCTTCCATGCTGGGCCCACCTTTACCCCAGCGGAAGAATTTGCTGGGAAATCCGGAGGGGAACCTCACAGAGTTTTCTCCATCTGGCCTTCTCCTGTGTTTTCCTGTGGGAGGTGCAGGATCCAGCTAAGGAATTTTTGGCTTTTGAGGGTTGATTTTTCTGTCAGTGCCCACATAACCTTCCCCCTCCTCAGCCAAGGCCTCTCTGTTGGTTTTGTAACCACTGGAGATCCCTATCCAAGTTGTGCCTGTGAATGCAGCAAGTTGATCTGCAGCTCTGAGCAACAATCCAACCCCAATGACAAATTCCATTAACAGAACAACCTCCTCTACCAAGACATCTCCCGATGCTGTTTGGGCGAGGCACAAGAATTGAATGTGCTTTTAGCTCTGTCGGCTCCATTGACTCACCTCAGTAGAAATGTTAAGGAGGCAGGTGTCAAGCAATCATTGTTCTGACTACAAATGAGTTTTAAAGAGACAGAAAAGCATCGTGTCTAGAAATACTTGTGTGTCTCTTTCATACACCATTTGCATTTCTCCTCTCCTCTGTTAGAAAGAAGAGTTACATGAAAAAACAGTAAAGCAAGAATTTTAGTTCACAACAATGCAATCCCATGTAACCTGAACTCCACCTAATCCTCTGCTGAGACAACACAGTCTTGTTATCCTGACATTCCATGTCTTGGCAATCATACCAGGGATTGAACTGGGGACCTCCAGAGCTAAAGAACAAAAACAAGACAAAATCCACAAGTGGCTAATGAGTCACTGATTGCTAGCTAACTGCTGTAACAGATTCATATACCCTGCAGATTGGGCAGTGAGCTGGGGTTGTAACACACATACCAGTGGGTTAGAGTACACGAGTGTGAGGTCTACAGGTTTAATGTTCATGAGCTTTGGGCCCCATATTTAATTCTTGTCACAGAAAAGGTCTCTTTTTAAAAAATGAAACTCGATAGACACTGAAATCTTTTAAATTATTTTTAAAGCAAATTTCAATGTAAGCAGGATATTTATTCAAACAGGGCCCAATCCTATGTCCACTGAAATAAAAAATATTTCTATTAGCTTTAGTCAGGTTTGGATCAGGTCCTCCTTCCATGCCCCCTGTCTAGTGTTGTGACCCCCAAACAAAGGTATTGGGCTAGTTCTTACAATAAGTAGAAAGGGAAACTGACTAGAAACAAAAGTGAAACCGACTAGTCTAACTTTACTGTAAAATGCAAAGAGGAAATAACCAGCACGCATGGCGCAAAATACATTTAGTTTTAAAAACTCTTTGTTTGAATAATCTAGTCCAGGGAGGTCGATTTTTAAACCTGTCTCTCTATAAAGCAACTGACACCTCCGTAGCTAAGTGCTGGTGTCCAACAGATGAATTTCATATTGTATTTTCTTGAGATTCAAATGGCAAGGTTTTCCTGGAAATATTTTTGTTTCACAATAAACGAGTGAAGCAGAATCCAGTAAATACACAATATCTAAGCAGAATTGATTTGAAAGAGAATGGGCCATGTTCCTTCATGGTGTAATTCCATTAAAGTGAAGGGAGTTACACCAGGGATGAAATTGCCCAATATTTTTCATGAGGTGTCAGTTGCTCTCTGTGACAAACCGCCTCAGGCAGGACAGCAATTGGAGCAAGTTCAAAGGGGCCTGTGTGAATTCAGAAGGAGCTGATAATATTTCTCCAGAGGGAGCTCTTTCTTCACTTTGAAATCTTCTGCTTCACACTGAGAAGAGAATCTTGCACTCACAATCTTCAAGAGGTGAATGCAGCACTTTCATGCTTTTTATTCGAAGTTCACAACAAGCAGAATAGAAAACCTTTGAAAACTTCCCAAGAGCACCTTCCCCTCTCACAACGCCCGTTAGCAACAAACTGCGCCACAGCAATCAACAATGTATCGAGAAACCACCATTATGTCTATACGAATATCTATTTACCACCAGGGCAACTCTTTGGCAATCTTATTTTGGCCACATACAAACAGAGTTCAGTTCCCTGCTCTAGTACTGACTCCCTGGACAAGTCACTTAATTTCTCTGTGCCTCAGTTTCCCTTCTACGACAAGGAAATAACAGTGCTCTCTTTGCCTGTCTTGGCTGTTAGGGCATGGATTCTCTCTTGCTATATACATATACAGCATTTATCACAATGGGGTCCCAATCTCAGTTGGCACCTCTAGGCACTGCTATAATACAAATAAATAATAAAGTGCCTAGAAACTACAGTATCGGGTGCTTTGCAAACCCTTGTGATAGACACACAGACAGACAGTTATTTTTTATTTTTGACATGTGCCAGTTTATATTTGATCCTTTAGCTTGACACTGTTACCTTTTTAGAATTTACCTCTGTGATCTCAGCCTGCTCTTCCTCCAATTCAGCTGTAATTTCTGTCCTGTCCTTTACCAGATGCAGAACTCTCTCTGTATAACTGAAATCCCCAGCAGGTGTCTTTGTTCATGCTGAGCACTCCCGGTACCTCAGCTACCATGTAAATAACCCACCAAAACCTTGTCTGTTCTCTGTGCTAGCAGTTTGCTTCCACTTTGGTGACAGTTTATCCCTTCAGTACAGGTTCTCACTTCCCTAAAATGTTTCCTAGTGCCTAGTAAATGTAATCCCTTGCATACAGCCAAACTAGAATTGGGGATGCATAGGTGAGCTCAACACACCTCCCTGCCACCCTGAGCTGTCTCTCCGCTCCTCAGCCAGAGGCAAGGGTCTTGCCCAAAGTTTTGCAGCTATTTATTTATTGGATTTTCCTCAACGAATAATTTAGAAGCCTGCTCCCCTTCAGTGCCTAATTCTACTTAGCCCATATGTCCCCTGCTCGCTCTGTCTGGACGCCCACTCTGCTCAAGCGTACGGTGACATGACTTGCAGACATTACAGGTTCCAACATACTCCTCCTCGATCCACTCAGACCCTGAATGTGCCATCAGTTGCTCCAGAGACTCCAAGGATCCCAGGAGATCAGGCCTCAGGTGTGAAGCACCATTCTGACATATCGACCTCTAACAAACACCATCTACAAATCCTGAAAGCCAAAAGGTAGCTCTGGCAGAAGCAGCTTCCCCCACACTGCCTTACCAATGTGCTTCAGTCGCCTCCATTCAAGACATCCATCTGATGCGCTATGGTCCTTCAGTGCCGTCTCTACTGAGATGGTCAATAAGTGGTATTTTTGTGTTGGGACCATGCTGAAGCCACTTGTTGAGCTGGGACAATGGAGTGCCTATCTGTCCTCTAGGAACAGTGCTGAAGTCACCAGCCAGCACTCAGGTCGGAACAGTTTTCAAGCACTGCTGATCTCAGCCACATTCAACCCAATGACTAATCAGTGAAAGTCTCTATACTCTGTTACTAATCTGCTGAGCCATTCAGTCCCCCTAGCCAGACGCACACTATCCTGTACAGAATAAGGTTTCAAAAATCATAGAAAAAAGAGATCTAATTAGGTCATCTAGTATATCCCACCTGCTGATACAGGTTTTGTTCCTACTGTCAATGTAATCTTTGTTCAAGATAAACAAAAATGAAGTGAGAAAATAGATTACTGCCTGATGGCAAATCAAAGCCTCTTTGTGTCTAACACAGGAGAGAAATTGATCAAGAAGAGTTCATGCTGAAGTGGAGTTTACCTCTGAATCATTGCCAAGGTCATTGCAACCTTCAGTTATCTACTGTGGAAGGAAAATTTGCCTGGGATGAACTTTATAGCTGGAGTTTCCACAGAGAAGGAAATCAAAGACAAAGAGGATACAGACTATAAGTACTTTTTAAAAACTTCACTGCAGTAAATCAATGATATATGGTGTTCAAATCAGCATTTTTGAAGTTACAACTTCTCATTGTCCTTAGAACTATAAACTCATAGAAGATTAGAGTTGGAAGTGACCTCAGGAGGTCATCTAGTCCAACCCCCTGCTCAAAACACGACCAACTACAACTAAATCATCCCAGCCAGGGCTTTGTCAAGACCTTAAAAACCTCTAAGGATAGAGATTTCACCACCTCCCTAGGTAACCCATTCCAGTGATTCACTATCCTCTTACTAAAAATGTTTTTTTTAATATCCAACCTAGACCTCCCCTACTGCAACTTGAGACCATTGCTCCTAGTTCTGGCATCTACCATCACAGCTTAGTGCCATCCTCCTTGGAACCCTCCTTCAGGTGGTTGAAGGCTGCTATGAAATCCCCCCTCATTCTTCTCTTCTGCAGACTAAACAAGCCCAGTTCCCTCAGCCTCTCCTCATAAGTCATGTGCCCCAGCCACCTAATCATTTTTGTTGCCCTCCACTGCACTCTCTCCAATTTGTTCACATCCTTCCTGTAGTGGGGGGGCCCAAAACTAGACACAATGCTCAAAATGTGGCCTCACCAGTGCTGAATAGAGGGGAATAAAATCATTCTATGGAATTTTTGACACCACAGTCAGCTCTGTGGCAAGAGGAGGAAACATAAAGGTAATCATAATGCTTGGTCCAACGCCTTACTTTGAGAATTGCATAGTATTTGGTAAACATTAATGAGGTAGACCTCTCTCATACCCTCCGAGACAGAGAACCAGGGATCTATTAACGACAGTCGTTACATGAGGAAACGGAGTCAGAGAGAGGCTTAAGTGACTTGCACAAATCACACAGCAAGTAGGTGGCAGAGAATCTGCATCTCCTAACACTTTTGCTTTATCCTCCCCTGGAACTACTCCTCACATGGTAAGATTGTTTCCCAGCAATATTTGAAGGAGAGGTTGGTCTGTGAAGGGAAAAAGCTTTTAGTCTGACACCAACTGCTCCCCTTGCAGTCTCAGAGGGAAAGTCAAGGAGTAGCCAGACCAGGGAAAATGAACTGGTATAGGTGCTTGCACTAGGGCAGGGTTGAGACCATTGGTTGGGTTGTATGTCGGAAGCTTGCCCTGATACTGCTTGGGTTTTATCTGTTCTGTAGATAAACAGAGGACTTTGTGCTCCTGGCCTGTCAGTCTGGCACCGTTCGACAACAACATGCTTCTGACAACGGCGATCCATAGTGCTGAATGTCCAGAACCACACTGGATGGCTTTATTCTAGGCACCTAAGATCTCCACAGGATTATTACCTGGTGCAGCCAGGTTAACGGTGGGCTACTGCGTGACCATCACCAGCCCATGATTGGGCAGTGACCCCTCCTGATCTCAAGTCCAATCTTCAGAGCTTGATGTGCGGGGACTTTGTCTCTGAGGCAGGCAACATGACCACAAAGGGCCAGCTGGCAATGGCCAATAACTTCAGTACTCTTGAGGCCAGTTCTAATGATACCTCCCTATTACTGAGGAAGTTAGACCATTTTATACCCAGCAGTCGCTGCTGGTAATGCATATGAAATGCCTCCAGCTTCCCAATATCTTGTCTAAGCAACATCCATGTTTCAGATCCATATGAGAGGATTAGAAGTACATAGGCTTGATAAATCCGTACTTTTATACATAGTTTAATCTTATTTTGGTTCCAGACCCAATGCAGGTCTTCATGGCTGAGGCCGCTAAATTAATTCTCCTTAGGAAGCTTGGCAGGCTGTGCCTATTTGATGACATTTATTGCCAATCGTGTCAGCACAAAAGTTGTGACACAAGACATCTCCGCTTTTGAACAAACAGTGGAAGCAGTGGATGACTTTATCCATCTAGGCAATAAACTGGCACCGTTCACCAGCACAAAATGCACCTTAAAGTACACTAAACCGCTGCAAAACAAACAAAGATCTTGAACCATTAGCAGGAATAGCAGGAGGAAGAGAGTAAGTTACTGACACTTTAACCAGATTCTCTAGTTTGCAAAGGTACATTATTTCCAGTTAGCCATTAAGTTTGTGAACCCAACATTTTCCAAGCTCTTCCCAGTTCTGCCATTCAGAATCTGTTCAGAAGGGACTTGACTGGCCTGCATCTTCCTTTGCCCTATTTTGCTTGTTCATATCTTCATCTGATGTCATGCTGGCTACAGAACTTATGCACTGGCAGACAGAGGAGCTATAAATAGAGATTTGCATTCTACTTCTTTCTGCGTTTTCAATTATGTGAAGCAGAGGTGTTGCGATGGGAACCCCCAAACAGGTTCTGGCTTCTCCATGTGACAGCACAAGTCACAAGGCTACAGCTCAACATCACAAGGCCCAAAGTAAATTTGGGGGGCCCGGTTCTGAAGCCACTTCATGCAAGCAACTCCCAGGACAGCATCTGCAGATTCTAAGCCTTGGTTTCCTTCCACTGACAGCCTATGAAAATCATGGCTATCCTGAGAATTTCAGAAAAGGCGGCAGACATCGCTCACTTCTAGGAGAAGAATTTCTTCACCAAATCTCCATTAATGGTATTAGCATGAGCAAAATCAGGGATGGTCAGCCACTCACAGCTCTCTCTCTCTGTTTTATTCCCTCTCATCTCCAGATGACTTCCCGGACGGTCTTCCGTTGTTTGATATAACAGATCTGGGAACTCACGACAAATGCAATATTGATTTTTAAGCAAGATTATGTAAATCTAGCACGTTTGATTATTGTTGTTCCAGAAATTCCCTTAACAACAACATAATCATTAACTCTGAAGTTTTTCTTATAAGCAAGACACTGTCAGGGAATGAAAAAATGGAGAGCAGATCACCGTAGTGTGTAACAACCAGGAATTTCACAGGCATGACAAGGAAACAGAGGAAGCTGCAGAGGATTGTGAACTGGGCACATTTTAGCACAATCCCAGATTTTAAGCCTGGACCATAGGGCCAGATTCTCTGTTGCATTCAGGTGGCACAAAGGGTTTAGAAGGCATCAGACCTGTCTAGCTAAGAATTCTCCCACTACAGGGAAGCAGGCGGTGCAGAGCCTGTCCTTACACACCACACCTCCAACTCAGCTCTGGCGTAAAGGGGGAAGGCAGGGTTCGGAGGGGCCATGGCCGGAACATGCTGCACTCTGACTATGTTTAACTGGGATACAGTCCCACAGAGGCCATTCCCAGCCACCATTAATAAGAGGAGACCCCATGCTGCTTTAACCTACACCAGGGTCCAGGCATAGCAGGCTCCATGACAGATTCCTTCCTTTGCTCTGCCAAAGAAAAAGCCAGCACAGAGGAAAATAGCCCCAGTGTTTGATGACCAGCGACCTCAAACAATTCTTCCCATCAGCCCCTTGAGACATCATGACGAACTATCGGAATTGCTTCGCTTTCATAATACTGACCCAGTGTTCCCTTGCGTCCCCCCTGTCTGTCTGGTGCATTCCCCTGTTGTCTCTTCTCTTACATGTAAATTGGAGTAGGGACCTTCTTTTTCTGACGGGTTTGTACAGTGCTGAGCAAAACAGGGCCTGTTCCTTGAACGGGACTCCTAGGTACCGCAGCAGTGCAAATAAAAACCATAATAATCATAGACGTTTTGACTGAGCTAAAGCAGTTTGTTTTCTACCAAGCAGGTGGGAGCAACAGCTCGCTCAACTCCCAGACAGGAACACACCCTCTGAAGGAAAGCGAAAGCACAAAGCTGAGAGAGGAGGGAAGATGAGGTTTACAGACTAGTTGTCCTTTAAAACCAAAGATTCATTACTGATCAAAGTTATTAAGCAGTGAATAAAATACCCAAGTTTCAGACAATACGAAGCAAAATTACGATGTCATAAAACTACTAATCACCAGCCTTGCAACTTACAGTATTAGCCAAGAATAATTATTACCCACAAGGAAAGCGCAGACCTTCAGTGGAGATAGCATCTTAAATCACAGCAAACTTTAATTTAAATTGGAAGGGTAGAAAAGCACGTAACGGCCCAGCTCCCTGCTATCTGGACAGGATGGTGTCATTACACTATATCAAAAGACAGCCTCAATCACTAAGCTAAATACTTGCTGCCTAATACGCCACACTTCCATTTTCTCCTTGTCAGATATTTGCACCAGAGGTAACAAAATAAAGGACATGAAGGTGTTGATAACTTTGCAGTTACCATCTCTGAAACCTTTCAAGAGGTTGTAGAAACTGGACAGCAGTGAAGGACTGATATTCTCATATGTAGCAATTCATCTCTACGCCACCTACACAAAGCCAACCCCGAGCTGTAGTGAGTGACTGTCTGGTGGCCTGTGTAAAGTGGCCCCGTGCTCTTGATCCCTATACCTGCAGGCTGGAGTTGGGAGCTGGGCCATTGATTTCAGTGAGGCCAGAATTTCACTCCAAGCATTTAAAAATGTCACCCTTCACAATTATGGAACTGCATCTGTTTCTCCTGGATCACTCTTCTATTTCGGCTGTTTCCAGAGGAACTCGTCAGTGGCCAACTAGCATTATAAAGTACATTGCATCTGCAGGATGGAGCAATTGGCAGAATCTTTGTAGAAGCAGTGATGACTGTGATCATTGCTGGTCTTTGACTTGTGCCTTCTGTGCCCATGGAAGGATGGAGCGGAGGGCTTTGCAAATCTCCTAAACTAGGGGGTCATCTGTAACAAGAGTCATTTCCCTGCTCCCCAACTAACATCAAACAACATGCAGTAACTTTCATTTCAGTGTCACTCATTCACACACAGACAGTTTAGACCATCGCTCATAACACTAGCTTCAGAGGTGCCTGAAATGCCAAGTGCTTTAATCTTCTCCATAGCTGCTTACAGACCTGTCCTTTCAGGTTTTGCTTTCACACCTGTGAAATACAAAATTTAATGGGGCTGGTTCGTTGGTGAGATGGTTGGTGTACCGCAAAAGTAATTTTAGCTCTATAGACTTTGACAACCAGGACTTGGGTGTTTAAATTGCACTACAGAAACAAAAACGAGAATCCATTTGTCGAGAGAGTCTTCCTCTCAGGTGTCACATAATTGTTATTCGTTCCACCTCCAAAGCAACTCAAATCAGCCTGGTGACATTTGTCACAATGAAAGCAATTATTAATAGGCTGCATATTTATGAGGCTTCTTTACAATGCAAATCGCACTTCTCACTGAGCCGCCTTCATACCAGCTTTTGGGCCACTTTATCTGCATATTCCTGACATCCCAACCCTACATGGTATGAATTTCCTTAGAGGAAGGAGGAAAAAACCCAAAACTCAGCTGGTCCTCTGCAGAGCTCAAAGTCTGAGGCAGCCAAAAAAAAAAAAATTACTCGAGATACCTGTGCAGAGCACACACTGTTCTAGCAAGAATGCAAACAAACGAGTATCCACAGGATGATGGAGAGTTGTTATTAATGCAGTGACTAGGATGAGTCCTATAGAATGGTTAATATACTGGGCACTATTTTTCTTTCCTTCCTCACTACATGGGAGGTTACTGATGCTCATGTGACCGACATGCATCCCTTTGTCCATCTATTGTCCATCTGTCCAGCCATTGGTCTCTCCATTCTCTATTTAAATGCTGTGAATGGAAAAAAGATTCAGCTCAGTTCTATCCAAAGCTGCCTTTTGCGTGGTCTGTCAGGAAAATGTTGCTAGCCCTCCATTTTCAGGGAAGTTCAGAGCAAGCAGACAGATTTTGCACCATGCACTATAAGTGACACGAATCAGGCTCATCCTGACCTCCACTGGTAAGGAATTCCATAGATGTGAGCCCTCCACCAAAAATTCTTCACTTCCACTACCTACAAAAGCTCTATCCTCACTCCACGGAGGAAGAGGCAGTCTCTGATGGTCTATGGTGGAAGAAGTATTTTCTTCATTTCGTGCTTAGAAGGAGGTAGGTATTTTCATGATGCACCACTGCATGGCCTTCATGGCCATCCCTGGGCAGAACACAGTGCATTAGTCTAGCCTGGAGGTGACAAAAGCATGGAACATCATGGGTATATTTCCTGGAGACTGAATTCTGCCACGAAAACTAGTGGGCAGATGTCCTTCATGGAGGATGAGGTCGTAACTCCTACCAGTTGCTCAAATGCTTTTCTCCTTCTACTAATATCACCTCCATCTTACCCTAATTAACTTGAGCCACTCAACTTACAATCTCCTTCAGATACTGTGACCTTCCTCTCTAGATACAAAAAGGTTGTTGATTTGGGTGCCATTGGCTTATTGATGGCAATCTAGACTATAGCATCACATCAGCTCCACCTACGCAAGTTGAATAAGACAGAAGGATGGACTGAGTCCAAAAAGACTCGAGATGTGAGAGTCGTTGGGAAAGAGGAGTAGCACCTTGCAAGGACTTTCTTGGGACTATCAGAGAAGAATGAGTGAGCCAAGATTAGTAAAATTCTGTCCACAGCTGCAAGATCTCATAGATGACACTTATATAGTCTTTGGTGTCAAAGACAAAAAAAAATTATCAAGCAGTATTAGCATGGTCACCTAGGCTTTGTCCATGACTGCACCTTGTACCACCTCCATGCCATGTCTGAGCATGAACTCCGATGGGAAGGGAGGTCTAAAATATTGACGGAGGTCAAATATTCCTGAAGGAGCATTTGGAGACTGGGCTTTCCTTGGTGAAATTGCTAACATCACGCGATGGTTTTTGAGCATGGTCTGGACTATTGAACATTTCAAGGCAGTTTGTAGAATGATCTCACTAAAGAAGGAATTGACAAGGTTGGTCAGTAGGGGTGAAAGATTGCAAGATTTAAGCAGGATTGAAGTGGTTCCTGTGACTTGTGCTGGCCGGCTGCATCCTAAAGCGGTTCATACCAAACCTTTCAGTAGTTATGAGTGGCATGAATCCACTTTGCAGGTGATGGCATGGACTTCCTTTATTCTAGTTCCTCTGCTTGTTCTATGGCATCATGCTCCATATGGGTGGGTGTCAATCACTGTTCTCCACTCCGATTTCCTCAGAGCAGGAAAGGAACTATCTCAGATTGTGTAGATTTCCTCTGGAATGTCTGACATGGATTCATCACAAAAGGAGGCAATTAGGCCTAAAACTGGGCAATCCATATTGATTTAATGGTGCTGTTCTGGTAGTTAGGACTTCAAAGAAGCTATGGCAGAGGAGATGAGGGATCTCTTTGTCTCCTTCACAGCTACAGCATGGCATTATATGGACTACTTTATAGAACCACTTGTGTTCAGAATTAGTTTTGCCTGTATCTCATACATTCAAGCTTCATCTATCTAAAAAGTCATCAGAGTCATCAGCAAAGACTTCTTCGAGTGGGGCAGTGGGGAGGGAAAGGATGGAGATTGGAGACACCTAAGTGTCATTGCTTGCACTCCATCTTGGGGACAGCAATCACCCTTCATTTCAACCATTGAAAATGTAAAGAAATGCAGCTGGGGAGGGAGGAAACAAAAGAAGATCTGTAAATGTAAATCAGCACACGACAGTAACAAGGACCTGAGGGCAGGCCATTTGATAGGGATTAGTCTATCTTTCAGACAAAATCAAGGTTCTGAACTCTTCTTGTCAGTAAAGTGAATGAATGGCATGAATACATATATACACATACAGCATAGAGCACACAATGGATAGTTGTTGAAAATATCTGGTACTCACACTGTGGCCAGATTTTCAATAGTCCAGCACCTAATATATAAAACTCTTCTAAAAATTGGTCCATAAATATTGTAATAAGAGATTCTAGGTGCAGAGTGCTTTGAAAATCTGGTTCTTAGTTAGGTATCTAAATGGAAGCCGAGATCTTTTAAAAACCTAGTCCCAATAATGTGTGCTGAGCACCTGAAAATCTGGCCCTGAGGTCTTTTGTAAAATATGTATAACGAGCTCAAGCTAGCTATGTATTCACACATACCATACATTATTTATAAACAGATTTTGATACTCTTTAGGGTCCAGGGTGCTAGAGAAATGCAATTTATTATTAATAATAACAATGATGACCAGTTTGGGTTATTGAACCAGAACACAGTCTCAGGTCATCAGTCCTGCTATTAAGGCATAAATCTTGTGGTGCTAAATGTATTAACGTACAGCTGATATCAGATATCATTATGTACTTGTCCAAGTGTAGACAACATCTAAAACTGGGGCCTGTGTTTGTCCCAAGTGCATGATGTAGTGTAGTTGGTTTATTATACCTATATTCTGGTCCCTTTTTGTTTGTTTTTTGTTAAGCTAAATGATCTCATTAAAACCTCACAAATGAAATTTATTCATCCTGCTGAAATATTTTTGGGTCATCCAAAGGCCAATAATCAGTGTCTGAAGACAGTCATCTGCCTTCCTAATGGGCCTCAGTTACATGTGCAATTGATTAATTAAGGAAAGAAAATCACTGCTGAGCCTGGGAGAGACATCTGCAATTTCAGCAGCCATTGAACTGAACTGGCATCTTCTCCCATGTAAAGAAGCTGAGTTTCTTGTTCATGTATTCCTGTCTTCAGTAAACTCCTTCCTTCATATATCAATTTAGGTATTTATATGGCACCCCAACACCATATGATTTATCTCAGTACTTATATAGCACCCCAAGTCTATAGCATCTGAGTGTTTCCCATGTATTTAAAAATAGGAAAAAAATAATTTCTCCCAGTCTTGCTTTCCAACTGGTAGGAGAAACACAGCCTGATTAATTTATGGGTTTTACTTGTTTGTTTATGCTTGTGTTGTGTGTTTGTGGGTGAGAGTGGATGTGTTGTGGGTGAAGAAATTAGTGAGAGAAAGCTTAGTCAAAGAAATGAGTTCCACATTTAGCTATGAATGTGGTGAGGACCATGGTCATTCTTATCTCTGACCAGAATGACATCCATAGTCTAGGTCCAACTCCTATGAAGGTTCTGTCTCCTGCACTCACAAGCTTTCTTCACTGTTCGACAGTTCCTGGTTGGACTGTATCATAGTTAGCATGGGAGATCCTACTTGTGTGGGAAAGAGATGATGACTCAGGTAGGAAGAGTCAACCCTATGGAGGGATTTACATATCAGAACAGAGATCTAGAACTGGGAAGCCAGTGCAGAAAACAGAGCACCGTGGTAATAAGTTCATAGTGATGTATATTGCTAAGCAGATGGGCTGTTGTATTTCAGACCCATTGGAGCTTTTCCAGGGTGTGTGGCTTCATATCTACCTATTATGAGCAGCAATAATGGAGACTGGTGAGCATTGTGTGGGCTCCAGTGTTAAATTGGAGTCTAAGTATGTGTGCATAAGTAAGTGGTTTTCACACAGTCTCAGTGACCGCTTATGAAAAGCAGCCATGCAATTGCTCAGTCATGTCCTTCTGATAGGCTGAAAATCGGCAACTTATTGTTCCACCAGTTTCCAGTGTGGGGAAGGCAACCTTACATTTAAAGTGATTCATTTGGTATTTTTCACTGATATTTCAGCTCAACAGTATGGCTGATGGAATAGGAAATACAGAACTGAATGTCCTCCAAAATCCACGCTTGATGCCTTAGCCTGATCTTAGGCCAGGCTCCAGGACACCCAAAGATCAGGCTGAATTTCTAGTATGTGATAAAGAGCCACTTCAGTATGCTGAAAATGGATTGAGTTTAAACACCTCATATCTGCAGATAAATGTCTAGACCTCTGTGAGTGCTAAGCCATTGGCAATTCAGGGCCAGGTTAAGCCAAGCTGCAATTGTTAGAAGTCGATACTCTTCAACTCATTCCCTTCACGTACAGATTAGACATCCCCCCCCCCATTCAGCACCTAAAACCTATCATGCCGTTTTGTGGGATGGTAGATGAACCTTTAGGACACAAATGGATTTTTACAAATCTCTCAGCCAAACTGACTTCATACTAGAAAACAAACAGTTCTGCTCTTTTTGAGATCCACAGAGCTAAGGCTGTGTTCAGAGAGTTCTTACGCAAATCTCAGTGACAATTTACCTTTGTACTGGTCCCTTCAAGGCCTGGTCTCTATCTAGCCCTCGAGACGTTTTTTGTGCGATCGTGAAGAGCAGGATTCAAATGGGACTGCTTTAGTTACAATCATAAGATCCATGGGAAAAATCACTGAATTATCTCAGCTGCTCTCCTTTGGCATCAAATCATGACTTGTAGGTGCTGGAAATTGCAGATAGATGTTTCAGAAAAAACAACAATGCAGTGTTGCCCCCAAGTTTCCGACTTCATCTGTAAATTTGTCCCTGAAGACACCCCACTGAAATAAGTAGACACTTCATGGGTTTTAAGACAGCCACAACTACCTACTGTTTTGATGCTTCTAAAACTCGTGGCAAATCTTCATAAATGTATTCCACAGAGTTCCTCTGATTTTGAAGGAAAATCAATCCCCCTTTATCCACGGTTCCTTGGAGCTCCATTTGTGAGCGTCAAAGCCTTGCAGTCAGCTGTGAGAGGTTGCCCCTGACTCTTGTGAACAATTTTGTTGATGTAAATTGGTGTCTACACATTATGGGATCTGGTGCTATTCAAGGTCCCACCTCAGCAAAGCACTCCTACTATGTGCTTATGTGCTTTACTTTAAACGTGCTTAACTGCAATTGAAGTCAATGGGACATGCTTACGTGCTTTGCTGAAAAGGGATGGATTTAAGCATGGTTTTAGAAGTTAAGCATGTATGTAAGGGCTCTCCTGAATCAGGGCCTATGTACCCAAGAGAAATAGAGGAAGAGGTACAGAGCAGCTGGCACTGCTGCCTGTGTATCAGTGAAGTTTCTCTCCATTGTGCAGGTGAAGGAGAGGAATTAGAAGAGAGGGAAATTGGATTAAATTAATGAGAGGAAAGGAGACAAATAGCTGTCCATTGAGTAGTGGACATTTGCAGAGTGACACATTCACTCCCTTCGATGGAGAGGCATCTATTCTATATGAATGTCTTCTTCCTTCAGGAGCTACATTCTATCCTTTGGTTATGAATGATGGCTTATTAGCAAGCCCATCAGAATAAACATCATTCCATTCATGCTCCATAAGCAAGGAGAGCAGAGGCTCCTGGGTCTTCTGATTTATGTCAGCTTCAAAACCAGCCCAGAAAATCCCTTATTATAGAAAGACAGAGAGAAAGTGAGTGAGTGAGAGAGCATGTACACAGATAAAACCTCCCATTGCCAGACTTAACAATGGAAGTTTATTGAACAGATAATAAGCTTGCCTTGTTTTCCATTTGCTTTCCATCCCACAGGTGAAGCTAAGGCATCTATAGCCAGTGTCAATTAAAATGACTTACGATTTGTACTTGCTTTATTGTAGGTTGTAGGGGGATGTTTTATGTTTTAGTTTTCTCTTTCTTTCTTTCTTGGTCTGCTCTACATAGATCTGGAAGACATCATGGTTTGGAGGCTAGGATACAGAAATCTTGGGTTCTGGCTCTGGGATTGACTTGCCATGTGATCTTTGTCAAGTCATTTAACCTCTATCGGAAAATAAATTTTCTATCAGTAAAATGGGGATAGTGCTGTTACTCACCTTTCTAGAATGCTTTAAAGAGATCAGCTGGAAGGCTCATGTTTGGTTCTGTGTGGTTGGGCTGAGGGGTTATAATTGTTTGTTAAACTTGAAAGCATTCAATGCTGTGTGGAATGCAAGTGGCCTTCGATCAGTTTGATCGGAGATATAACAAGCTAGTCCTGAAACAATGGAACACACCTGGAAATAGATGTAACAATTGGCTAGGACACTAAAGTGGACTTAACCAATTATAATCATTCCCCCATCCAATGACTGGATTTACAGCCTTTAACAATCAGACCAGGATCTTTCTGTATGGGCTATAGGCAGTAGGTAACATTTTCAAAAAATGAGCCTAAGTCCCATTAGCCAGCAGCTTTATGTAGGTCTACATAATCTAATCCGCACTGATTATGCCTCAGATGGAGTATTGTGTCCAATTCTGGGTGCCGCATTTCAGGAAAAATGAGGACAAATTAGAGAAAGTCCAGAAAAGAGCCAGAAAAAATTATTAGCGGTCTAGAAAATATGACTTATGGGAGAAGATTGAAAAAGTTGGGTTTGTTTAGTCTGGAAAAGAGAAGACTGAGGGCAGACATGGTAACAGTTTTCAAGTACATAAAAGGTTGTTACAAGGAGGAGGAAGAAAAATTATTCTCCTTAACCTCTGAGGATAGGACAAGAAGCACTGGGGTTAAATTGCAGCAAGGGTGGTTTAGGTTGGACATTAGGAAAAACTTCCTAACTGTCATGGTAGTTAAGCACTGGAGTAAATTGCCTAGGGAGGTTGTGGAATCTCCATAGCTGGAGATTTTTAAGAGCAGGTTAGACAAACACCTGTCAGGGATGGTCTAGATAATAGTTCTGCCGTGAGTGCAGGGAACTGGATTAGATGACCTCTCAAGATCCCTTCCAGTCCTACTATTCTATGAGCCTATGATTCTATGGCTCCTGCTATTTGTCCTTTTTCCCTTATCCTCTGTGGTTCATGTTGGCTTATGCCAAGGATTGGAATTGCCAGAAAGTATGTGGGCACACAGCTACAAAATAATCCAAACCTAGTCAACCCTACAAATAGGATTGTTACTAGTAACTTTCATTTATACAGCACCCAAATGTACCAGGCAGTCTGCAGACAGATAAAAGCAGACAGATAAATGACTTAGGAGCACAAGCCCCACTGACTTTCCATGGGAGATGTGCTCCTCAGTCACCCAGGAACACTTCTGAAAATCCCACCCATGACACCTGCACCAAAGAAACCACCATCTAAGCCACTGATCAGAAAAAAATTCTCATTCACACAAGTGTTCTGTTGTCTTCAGTGCTAAGATTGGGAGGCGATTGGTGTGTTCTGCCCTGTCTTGTTGATTCACCTTTTGTTTTGCTTTAAATATTTCTAATCATTTCTTTTTTTCCAACCAGAAAATGCAAACCACAACTGGCCTAGTGGTCAGACCCTGGTCCAACAATTTTTGCTAGACTAGTCATCCCAGAGGAGGTATCACTTATGGCCTCAATTACTCCTGTGTGCTCTGATTGCTCTCCCCTGAGAGGTTCTGTCCCTACTGAAAAGCAGGGAGGAAAGAGGCAAAGTAGGGTGACCCAGGCCCATCCATTCCACTGGGTCCCAACCTAGGACCCTAGGGTTTATCAAAGTATCCAGCCCAGTTACTAAGCTACCCAAAATTAGGCTTTCCCCTGGGTCACAGCCTACCAGTCTGGAGCTCTTCAGCTTGGGGCATGGTAAGTACGTGGCTTAGTCTCTTAATGTCCTGTTCGAGTGATTTCTTTTAGGACTTGCAGCTCCTTAAAAGGGGGGAGTCCAAATCCCTGCTGCTAGAGCAGCTTTCACAAAGCTCTAGCCTCTCCTGACATAATTCTCTGCATCAACCTTGCTCCCTGGTACAACATACAATTCCTCCCCCACTTTTCCTGGACTACCAGTGTCCTTTTTAACTGTTCCTCCGCTAGGAACATGCCCTGCATCTGCTGAGGGCCCAGTATTGCTCTATTCCCAGCTCTGGTTCAGTACGGGGCCTGTAGATCCCGTCACATCCTTGCACTGAAAAAAAAAGTGAGAGTTCAGAAGGACAGCATCCCATTTGTGCATGTCAGCCTCCCCTGCAAAATTTCTCCTGGCTTTTTATCTCAGTGCTTGTGCCTCTGACTACAGGGCAAAAATGGGAGTGCAAACTGCACCCACTAAAAGGGAAGCTGAGCCGTGGCCCAGTTGAAGACATAAAGTATATGCTGAATTTTGTGGGAAAAGGAATAATTTTTAAATGGGCACAAATACTGGGGAGTGTGAGAAAGGTCTGGTTGATTCAATGCTTGTTCTTTCTTTTTCCTGCTGCCACAATTATTATACAGTAGAAACTAAAAGGTCACTATGTTTGACTCCAAACTTCCCCATCAGTGAGCCAGGATTTTTTAAGCTATAGGCAATAAGCGTGTGGTGATGCCTCTGGTCTCTGCCCTTTGGCTACTTGGGCTTTGTCTCATGAGGCTCAGCAATGATTCCAACAGAAGAAGATAAAAGTGCATGGCTAAGTTCCTGAGCAGAAAATAGGAGGGGATGAAAATATTCCATGGCATCGGTCACAGAAAAAAAAAACAAAAAAACCCCCAAGAAATGCACATTAGAAGCAGATCACAAAGGGACAGGAATGTACCATCGAATACCTCTACACTGCAATCCGGAAGTGAGACTGCAGCGTGTACAGACATACCTGAGTTACCTTTATTCCAGATAGCCTGGGTACTGGAGCAGGGAAGCCATGGCAGTGCGGGCCTTCAGTTTTATTAGCCTGCCTGCAATCCCAGGTAAGTGACTAGCCCATACTGAAGTCCGTGCTGCCTTGGCTGTCTAGATTTGGGCTAGCTTGTGCAAACACACCCATCATTGCAGTGCAGACATATCCATAGAAACATGATCAGAGGATGGACCAAGCTCACACCAACATCTGTGCATATTCTGTTTACTAAATAGCAACTGCAACAGTCTCGTTAGATGTTTCAAGGACTCTCTGTTGTACTGTATTGATCTCTCTTTCTCCCTCCCTTCCTGGATAGAAACCTATTTCTATGGGCCTGCACACACACACATATGACACATAGTTCATGCTTTGCTCTGGTGGGAATATTTAGCCTTCACATGATACAAAAGCCAATTAAAAGAAAGGAGTTAGAGTCAGACTTGTGAAGGCAAAGATCCAGCAAAAAGAAAATAAATGAGCAATGGATGTGGCTCTTAATGGATGCTGAAAAGGCTAATATGTTTTAAACAATAATTTATTACCACTGAGACTGGCAATGGTATTCGGATGCAGAGAAATTTTATTAGGGCTAAAGCTCCAGAGTCAGTGTATTTTCATGCTGACACCTCCATTCCGCTGGTTGAAGGCCCAGGTTATGTATAAATCAGTTCAAATGGACAGTGTGTATCAGCCAGACAAGACTGGCTGGTCAACCGCTACTTAGAAAATTAGAGCCTGGAACCAGATTAATACCAATGTTAATATTAGTTATAGCAATGGTCTGACTCTTTTGTTTTCCTGATTATTTTTGTATAAATTTGTCTGGAAGCTAATGAAATCAAATTTGTTCTTGGCAGCCAGTAGATGAGGCCTGTCAGGGAAGCTCTGTGCACAGGATTGTATTCAAGACGGAAGTGCTCTAACTAAATATAATCACATTGAAATCTGATGTCACAAGTAAAGGAACTAACTGCAGAGAAAGGTCTGACAAGATATAATGGCTGGAAGTTGAAGCTAGGCAAATTCAGATTGGGAATAAGGTACACATTTTTAACATCGAGGGTAATTATCCATTGGAGCAACCTATTAAGGGTTGGGGTGGATTCTCCATCACTGGCAATTTTTAAATAAAAATTGGATTTTTTAAATAAAAAAAGATATGCCCTAGTTCAAACAGAAATTACTTCAGGGAAGTCCTGTGCCCTGAGTTATGCAGGACGTCAGACCGGATGACCACAGTGGTCCATTCTAGCCTTGTAATTTATGATTCTATGATCTGTGAGCAGACAACCATTAGAAAGAGACTGTTTGAACCGATACTATTAATTATTATTATTAGTACTAGCATTACTAATACAGTAGAGCCTGGAGACCAATTGATTTGAGCTAGACATGGTACAAACATAGAGTAAGAGACAGTCCATGCGCCAGAGAATGTATGATCTACATAGACAAGACAAACAAAGGGTGAGGGGGAAAAGGCTATAACATAAAAACGGACTGTTCCCTTACTGGTTTGTTGCTTTTGTTAAGTCTTGCAGATTGGAATCATATGTGGAAACACGCTCTAAGAGCGTCCACTTTAGGCCTTAGTCATACAATCAACTTAGTTCAAATGACACGTGTTACACTGTTATGGACATAGAACATCAAAACCAAGTGTCACATGTGCAATATTTGGAATTATGTTATTCATATTTATTATTTGTATTACTCTGAGGCTTAAGAACCCTAGCCAAGGAGCTGGTCCCCATTGTGCAGCTAGATGCTGTACAAAGAGAGACCAAAAAAAGGATCTTTGCCCCAGAGAGGCAAGAGATGGATACAGGCAAGCAGATGATGGACTACAAGGAAATGAGATGATTTTGGTCAGCACGATTGGCACTTACCTCACTGCTCAACACACCCATGGCCACAATGCCGCCCTTATCAAAGGCACAGGCAAAGCTCCAATTGACATAACTGGGATCTGCATCTGGCCCAACAGTCACCCTCTGTATTTTAGATATTTTGATACTGTAGAGCAGTTCCATGGTTCAGATACCAGATTGGTAGCATCAAGTAGTTGTTTGGTTCACTATGGGAAGCGTGTCTGAGTCTATAGTTCCTAATAAAACACAGTCAGAGCTGACACCACGTTGGCAGGCCGGGAACTAGATGGTCATGGGGACCAAAGTGATCCAACTCCCATCTTTAGGCATTATTCCTACAGAACACATGGAAGGCACATATGGTGAAGGCACATATGGCTTGTACCTACCTACCTGTGCTGTGTATTAAAAATATTTCCATTGCTGTCAGTCTTCTTTACACACAGTATGAGCAATGACAGTTACAGAATACCCTTAAAGAGATTGTATCCATCCCTAAGAGACAATAACCGAAACACACACCCTCATAATTACTCATTATAATAAAATACAGCCTGGCGCTTATTTCATCTCTAAGCAATGCCTTCCTCAATAGTCAGTCGTCATCACAATGAGATTTTCCCCAGTGGATAAAATCCTAACGCGGTTAGCTGCATTCAGATGGCTAACTGGGATCAAGCCTGGGCTGTTGTCTCTTAGAAATACAATTTTCCCATACTTATTTAACATCAACAAAGTGAAGCACCAGACCAGCTGCTTAATTATCCTAAATGGATTTTGCTAAATGGTTATCAACTTGCCTCCTCTTCTCTTCCGGCCATTATGCCCCTTTAAATGTTGTATGGATAGATGGATAATTATTTTGCAAGTGGGATCCATATGAAAGGCTTTTTTTAAATGATTTTTTTTTCTTTTTTGCATTTGTTTGCTGTTCGGATTTACTCATGAGGAGAGCTTTTTCTGATAGGAAATTTCATTTGGCACTTCCCCATAGATGTATTTAAAAACAAAAATAAGGTCTCACTCTCTTTTCTTTCCCACTAGCTAGGTGTAAATCACATATTTAGGTTTGGAGGTCGGGGTGGTGGTGCATGTGTCTGACAAACTTATGGAAGGATAGCCAAGTTAAAGAAGGAAATTTTGCATTTCATTTTTTGTAGACACTGAAGTTATTACTAGTCCTTCTTATCTCTAGTCTAAGTTCAGATGCTATGAAATTTCTGTCTCCCACATTTAGAACCTCTCCCCCGTCTATCATCATTTTCATTGTTCAGGTTATGTAGCTGTCTTGGGAGGTCATGATCATAGAGGGAGAGGCAGTCTGCCAGGTAGCGAGAGCCAATCTCATGAAATACTTTTATGAGATCAGGACAGCCACCTTGAACTGCACTCTGTACTCAATATGGAGTCAGTGCAGGGAGAGGAGCACCAGGACAATGTGTTTATAACGACCAGGGCTGCCAGCTGGTGGGTTGTTGCATTCTATGTTAGTTGGTGCTTTCCCAAGGTGAGTGGCTTTGTTCCTGCCTGATGCAAAAATTTGTGTTACTAGAAGTCTGTGGCTGACAAATTAAACCTTTTCAAGTCAGGAAATGCAGAGTTAAATCTAAAAGGTTAACCTTAAGTCACACTCCTTGTGCTACTCTTTTTGTGCCATTATAAATTATGTATCTAACTGCAATGTAAGGTAACTGTTAGCAAAGAATCTAATCTATGGGCTAAATCATCAGCCAGTGTGAACTGGTGTAGATCCACTGATGTCAATGGAATTTTGCCAATTAACACCAGCAAAGGTTTGGCCATTTGCTTCTATATTTGTTTGCCTTGTGCCAGCCAGTTACTTACGTATCATACCAGAACTTATGATGTACTGAGAATCCTCAAATTTGGAGTACAGGGCATCTTGTAGAATCGGGCCCTTAAAGAGGCATGTGCATCTGGAAAACCATGTTTGCTGCCTGGTAGCAGAGAGTCTTAGAAGAAAAGGACTAAGCACTTAGGTAGAGAATATGCAAGAGATTGTGTGCAATGTGCTGTATAGAGAAGAGGAGTCACCTTTTCCCGGCATATATCCTAAATTAGTTGGAAATGAGTGTTCAGGACTCTCCAGGGGAAGGAGTTGAAAGTCTTTTCTTTTCTCTTCACATCAGGCATTCATCAATGGGTCTTTGGTCTTACTGCTCTCAAGTAAACTGACTTATAGAATAGATCAGTGTGCAGCTCTACAAGTGTCTGTTTTCCGAGAGCCATATCCTGCAGTCCTTATTAGGGACATCTGTAAATAAATATAATTGCCAAACTAAGTAGGTTGACCCCATTCTCTTTAGTCAGTCAATTCTATCTGGGTCATTTAGAGATTTCCCATCTCTCCTCTGTAAAAGGAGGATGAATGTTAACTTTGAGGAAGGTTATTTTATTTTTACATGTCCTAACTCCTCATTCTGTCCTTTTTATTTGTGGCGTTCAGGCCGAGTATGTTACAGTAACCAGTTTCCACAGACCCTTTAGAGTTTGGGAGCAATTCTAAAGTTTTGCTTGGGGCTAATGGCTTACCTTTGAAATGATATAAAATGTTTATAAATGCTTGACTATTATTCTTTCTGCTGGAGCATGGCTATCTCCTCAGTCATTAGTGAGTGTTCTATAAATACCTCTGAGTCCATTTGTTCTGGTTCCAATCTTTTACAAGCATTTCCCTGGACTCTGTCATTTGTTCTTGTTACATTTCTCCCAATTTATTCTTTCTGTGTGTCAGGTACATTGAATGAAGAGAAAGTGAAGTCAGACTGTCACTGTGAAACTATAAAATAAATAGTCCTGGGAATAAAATAGATCTTCAGTTATCATCACAAAATAACCAAATGGCTTTTGATGTTAGGCTTCTGTTTACCTGTGTGTTTGAATATTGTGCTTTGGAGTATAGCAGGATGGGCAAAAAGATAATCTCATCCCACGTGGTGCAAACTTCTTTCCCACAGCTCTACCAGTGCAGGTCAATCCTGCCTTGTAACATCCTCTGCTATTCTAGCTCTGACCTCTCTGGATAAATACCCAAAACCCTGAGCTCTGGCTTGCTGCACTTCCTGAGTATCTATTATAAAGAGATTGCCAAAAGCAATGCATTTTTGGTGTCATTGTGATGCGGCCAGATGAAGACTTAATGGGACACCAAATTAAATGAATATATAATCATGTTTATTATGGTAGTGCCAAAGGACTAACACAGAATGCCAGGCACTGTACCACCACTGAGTAGTATTTTCTCTTTTAAGCAAAACCAGGCTTTGAATCCAGCTCCCCAGATGTGAAAACTGTCACCCTCATTGGGAGTCTTTCTTACTCACATGGACATGGAAGCCCTTCGGAGTCTCGATGACCTCTCTACTCCAACAATACATTAATCTTGTCAAGTTAGCCCCTCCCTCTCATTTTTTTTCCACTTTTTCCTTCTCCCACTCTATAAGTTTTGAAAAATTTCTTGGAAAAGTTACCGAGCAGCGAAAGGCAAAATGAAACCCTGGAACTTGGCCACTCTGGGAACTTTAGAAAAGTTAGAGAGTGGCAAAGTTGCTGCATTAGTTGTTTCAGCTGGGATGCCAAGGACTGAATGAGCCATGGAGTACAAGTCCCCCTCCTGATCTAACAGATCAGAGTTCAGGCACACTGGGGAGGTGATCTTGAGGAAGATCATGATGAATGATAGCTTTCCTGCAGTACGCACCTACTGCCTAGGGACCATGTGAGCCAGGTGCTTTGACCACACTGAGACCACGTCCTCGAGACTCATCAGTTCTCAGGAGATTTCGTTGCAGGCTTATGGGGAGATGGTCATTCTGTAGAATGCTGCCCTGCTTCACGTCCAGGCATCCCATTTTCCTCCTCACGCTGGTAATTCTAAACTCCGTTAAAAGTCAATTCCTGAATCCAGATTTGGAGAAGTGTTTCTTGCTAAACCTGCTATGTACACATGCCCGGAGAAAGGATCTTAAGTAGGTACTTATAGAACGCCTACTCAGAGGAGGGGAAGCCAGAGCCAACGCTTCCAGCTTCAAACAATGGGGCTGCTCCACCAGTAGAGTGGAAAAGCTTTCTGCAGGCGCTTTCCACAATGGACTACTCTTGTTAAATGTACAAAGCCTCTCCACGCTGACAAATGGTGCTCTCTTTTCCCTTCCTTCGCCAACAAAAAGACTTAATGAGTTTGATTCTGCTCTGAAAGTGCCTCGGTGCCACCAAATAAAACTGCAGGGGAATGATTGAACTGCAGGGGGATAAGTCTATTTTCTCTCGATTTTCCTCTTTCTTTCCCTCCCCTCATCATCTTCTTAGCTGTAGGGCTGTAATGACCCCGCCATGGGTCATCGGCAGGGTTTGAACTACAGAGCTGCAGCACCAAAACACAGACCGTTGTCACCACTTATTTAGTTATTTAGAGTTACACGAAGACTGGAAGGGCCAAAGTTTACTTGGTGCCACCTCAGCTGGGGGTGGGCTGGACTTGATGCCTTCTGAAGGCTCCTTCCAGCCCTATATTTCTATGGTTCAACAAGGCAAATAAAATTAAACCACCCACAGAACACCAGACTCTCCTCCTTCCCCAGCTGCTTTCGCTCTGAAGCCCACCTCTGCAGAAATCTGCATAATTAGATGTACCCTGAAGGCCAAGAGACCCGGGATATTTTGGACCAGTGGGGGAAGCCTGTTCCGGAGCTGAGGGCGCTCCAAGGAGAATGCTGTCCTGGCAAGCCCCCTCTGTTTTAAATTGAGGGGTCCAGCTCTAAGGTTACTGCCAATTGCAACTGTGGCAGAGTGACATGAGGAGACGACAGCAGAGCTAAAACTGTAACTCCCAGGCCTACAAGAGCTTTCCAGGTCTCCGTCAAGCACTTCTAGAGCAAACAAGTGGGCAAGAACATATTTACCTCAGACTGTGCAATGCTTTCTGTTCTTACCCACGTTCTTGCATGCTGAAACTTGGAGGCAGGTGTGTAGGAGGCAAACATAAGGAAACTCAGCCAACACTGAAGGGAATACTTTTCTGCAATATTCACCACGCACCAGTCAGGAGCACTTCGTAAATGAAAAGATCCATCTCCGTGTTTTCAGCATGCATTTTAGATGACTCTTTTGTTCCAGTTCTAAACCCCAGTGCGGCACATAGGCTCCAAACCCTTACAACCCATCACATTTCTGGGCAGCTGGTTTTGGGGGAAAGGGAGACAGAAAAGGAGTGAGTTATGCAGCCCTCCTTATCAGACTCCATCCCATTTAAAACACTCCTATGTCCTGCTTAACTGCTCTAAATTGTACCTCTGGCAGTGGGACTATTCATTTCATTTTAAACTAGATTCAAACTCAAGTCTCTATGGGTGAAAAAACCCTAATGCCTTTATTTGATTGCACTACTCATAGTCCATGATAAAATGTCAGAGGGAAAAGGGCAATTTTTAGCTGTCAGATAGGAATACTCTGGGCATGTGCTGTAAACATGCTTCCGGAGGATATTAATTATTATTATTATTATTACTAATTAGCACTTTTACAGTGTTTTCCATCTTCAAAGCACTTTGCAAGCATTTAGCTAATTAATTAAAGCAAATTTCATGCAAACTGTTTCATTTCCATCTGGATTTACAATCAGTTTCTTCTTTATGGAGAAATTATATTGAATATAAAATAAAAAGCCAGCCATAGCTCATAGCAATAGTTTGATGAAAGCAGCAGGAGGCAGGAAGTAATGATGCCATTGTAGCTGTCATCCTCATGTTGGGGTCCTAGCTACATCTACCTTGCTTACTGCTTAGGGTAGTTCAGAATGTCAAGAAAGACCTGTAGATCACAGTGAGACGCACACCTAGTACAAGATTTACAGGTGATTGAATGGCCATATTTCTGCACAGAGCTCTTGAAGTGTTGAAAGTTGCATGTTACCCACATTCCTCTGAACTATTTTAGCATGGGACTACCACAGTTATTTCAGTGTGACTTCAAGTCAGAGTGATGGTGATGCAATCCTCTAATCATCTCCATTCAAGAGATTAAGAGAACATTAGGCACAGAGACTTTTTGCTTTTGTTGTAGTTCTATAAGGCTTGAAAGATTCTACATATAAGTGGCTCTCATATGCCTTTGGTGTCCCCTGACAATAGATGTTCTGTTTGTGTAGTGCCCTGCTCTTCCTGTGACTTGGTCTTCCAGCCAGATTACCTTTAGTCCTGCCTTTTTCAGGGAAACCTCAATTCAACATGCTACTGGTCAGGCAGCATCACAACAGAAGCTTGACCCAATTTCAGACTTTTAGGCCTTCCAGCCCTTGGCTCTGCGGTCTTCATTTGCTAAGGAAGTGGTCAGTGGTGGGGAGGTAGACTCTGGAGTTGCTAGGGCAGAGATGGTAAATTAAAGCTATCGGAGAGCTGGTCCAAAAGAGTTTGGTGGGTTTTTCTTCCCCTCAGGGAATTTTTTGTTTTGTTTTCCTCAAAAATTTTCTTTAAAATTTTAAAGGTTTTTCATTCTAAACCAAAATCTTTTCTGCTTTCAGCAATTAAAAGCCAACATGTATTAACTGAAATTTTGAGGTTTTGACAGAGAATTTGGGGGTTTGGGGTGGAATGGAAATTCAAAAAAAATTGAGGAAAGCAGATTTTTCACAAAAAAATGTTAAAAACCATTTTTCATTTAAAAAAACCCCTTTGAATGGAAAATCTCAGTCAGCCCTAAAAGATAGTAAAGGTGCAATTGTTGAGTGAGGAAAATAGCTGGCTCAAGAATATGTGGTTCCAAGCATCCTTGACCTCCCTTCAGAATCAGTAAGAGTGGAGAGCGCTTATACTTTGTGGGACCGAGTCATAGTAGACCCAAGAAATCTATATAGTCCTTTTGCATGTTGTTTAACTATGACTGACAGCAAATGGGAACTGAGGCAAAGGAGCTATTGAAAGAACCAGGGATCATGCTGTTCATGGCTTTGTTGGTTTTTAAAATTCTAAATGAAATGTGAAATGGCATTTTGCTCTCAGCAAACTAGGAGCAAATGAAAGTTAGTTACAAACCATCATTTTCTGTGAGATGACTGCACATTCAATGGAACCCCCTTTTTAATGATGCTTTTCAATATTTTATATGGTTTTTTTATTATTCATTTGGATGATGATTTCTAAATTGTTGCTTGTGATTATTATTGTAGTGGTTTTTTTTTTGCAGTACCTCAAGCGTCTCCAGGGTGTTTTAAAGCACAGTTGCTGAGTTATTTCTAATAATAATAATGAGAATAATAGACAATATTGTACCTACTGGAAATGGCCCCTATTGTGGAGTGGTGTAGAGTCACACCTCTCCCAGGGGAGACTGGAGAGGAATTCACAATGCACTTTTGATTTCTCTGGTGCATGGGAGGAGTGTGATTGAATCTTCACCCCTGCCCTGAATGCAGCATAACTGCCTTCACTGTGGGCTGGTCTGGCTCCAAAGGATCATGTAGGGCCATGACCCTGTCACCACCCCTCTTCTATACATCCATGTAATCTGATCCTTGGTAATTGGAATGAGAAAATGAGCAATCAAGAGGAATAAGACACTGAAGGATATGATGCAATATTATGCATTGGGGTGCAATTTTTCAATAGGGTCTCCTCAACCCAGACTGCAGTCACACCAAGTGGCGTTTGGACATCTAACCTGTTCAAGAGTCAGCTACATAGACATTTCAATGACATTAGTCATGTCCCAAATAACTGTGATGGACAATTGCACCCCAAATGACTTTTGTGAGTAAACTGTGGATCAGATTGAGAACTCCCTACTCCCATGGGTAAACACTTACACACAAGGATAGTCCTAATGAAGGTGATGGGAAAACTCATGAAAGTAACTGCTCACCAACGTGGTTCACAATCAAGCTGTGTGTGCAAAAAGGGAGGCTGGGTTTTCAAAATCTGGCCCTCACTGTATTACTTTCCTAGGCACAGAAGGAAATGCCACATGTGGATTGTCACTTGGCAAATGCTGGCTTTAAGTAGAGAATGCAAAGGAGAAGAATTTAAGAAGTGATTTTCTTTCCCTCCATGCCTGGTTACCTTCCTCCCTTCATGGGACTCAATTTCTCAGCTTCAGTTTTCAGCTCTGTGCCACCTTTCTGTACTAAAGATTGAATTTGTCGTGATACAATCACTGAGGAGAGACTGACCCATCTGGCGTGCACTTCTGCATCATGCTGGTGTGGTTCGAGGCAGCTTACTGAAATGCGTGGCAAATTTCTGAATTGTCAGCTTGCCCACATTCCCCCACCCCAATATACAGTCTTGCTTGAATTTTCCTTTGCCTTCAACTCCATTGGACATCAGCTGTTAAGAAACGGACTTTCCTTTGCAAGGGAAGAAGTTGTGTCTTCATAGGCTGCTAAAAACAGTCTGCAGATTGCAACCGTTTCGGAAAAGTAGGGGGATGTGTAGCGAGGGACCAGTATAAGATCCCCAACTCAAACATCTCTGGCTTTTGCTGAAAGCTGGATTGAGAAGCCCTGCATGGCTCATTCATTTCTTGCCCTGTGTGTTCAGACTGCCAATGGCGCTAGTGGCTTTTCTGTGATAGATACTAGTTTACTGGAAACTGGACTGAGGCCCATTAAATTCATGTCACGTGGGCTTTTCAACAGACGTCAGTGGGGAAACAGCCTTCAGTGACTGGTGCCCTGTGCTGGATGGGGCTCAGTTTTACAGGCGCACACGTGTATCCTACTATGAAAATGTCACCTGTACTGGTCACTCAGCCATCTCTATTCCACTGCTACTTAGGCTATGTCTACACTGGGTGTCTAGAGGTGTGATTCCCAGCTCATGTAGACATATTCTGCTAGCACGCATTGAGCTAGCATGCTAAAAATAGTAGTGTCACCACTGTAGCAGCTGCCCCGAGTACATACCCCGGGGACCAGGCAGGTTTGTACTTGGGGCAGCTAGTCCATGCCACACTTGTCGTTGCCTTTGCTACTGTGGTTATGCTATGATTTTTAGCATGTTAGCTTGATGAGAATTAGCATGAGTAAATCTACACAAGCTAGGAATCACCCCCGTAGCTCCAAGTGCAGCCTTAAACAGCCTCACCACAAGGGAGCAGCATGGCGAAACATAATCCGTTCTTCTTTCGTTTTATGTGAGCTGCCAAGATGTTGTTACGTTTTCACAGCCAAAGAACTATTTGTTATTGGGCCTCATTTCCTGAGCTGGGAAACTGTCAAGTACATTTACATGGCTTAATTCCAATGGCTTATTTATTTTTAACTTGTATCCTCTCTGAATTTTGAAAATTAACTTCCCCCCCTACATTTGGTAGAGGCTGATTTTTTACATCCCCTGAAAATAATATTGAAGCTGCAAACACACAACTCCCTTTATTTGCCATTTTTTTAGTTTCTTCCTTGTATGAGCTCCTGGCTACCCTACTTTTGGGAAAAGGGCTTTGTTAGTTAACTTGCCCTCTGTCACCTGGCTACCTCTCCAATCCAAGATGATGCAAAATAGTGTAGATCCAACATGAATAGGTTCCCCTTCCTCCCCCGCCCCCCTTCTTGATGATAGAATGAGGAAAATTTTAAAAAATAAAATAAAAAGAAGAAGTATGTCCCCCACCAGATTATAATAATTATTAAATTAGATCAATTGGGAAGGACTTAATTACTTAAGAGTGTGGCCTTTTGAACGTACAGGTGGTTGGACTTTAGGTCTTCATTATTTGACTGAGTGTAATGAAACATCAGCGGCGTATGCTAACCATGACATCAATGTTACATTATAGTTAAGTAGCCTAATAGTGATACACAGCAGGAAATTATGGGTTATCACAGATAGACTCTGTCGAGGAATGCTCTAGGGTTCTGAAACTGTGATACCAGCTATCTTGTGTCAGATAAGAGATCATTCCATATATGCCTTCTGCATATGCAACATCCAGAATATGTAGCAGCAGAGTGGGGTTATTGATGCAGATAAGAACTGTTTTGCTGTCCCAGATCCTTCTCCCTGCCCCTCTATTGGTGCCACCAGATCTGCAAAGACCTCTTCACTAAAGACTTTGCTCTTTTCAATACAGTCAGTAACATGCTTTGCTCTCTTACCAACAACCTAGCATCAACCTGTCTGCCTCCATTCCAATCCAATTCTTACTGTTGTTGCAGTGCAGAGTATTTGTAATCTATCCATCTCCTTTTGTCAATCCAAACATTGGCTTTTTCAGCCCCTGTGTCTGTTAGGAACAAAAAACCAAGAATCACTGGCCTTATTTTTTTTGCTGTACGAGTGTCAAATTCATTCTTAAAACAGCAGCAAATCCGTCCCTTCACAGCCCCAGTGCCTCAGATTGGCAGAACATTGTTAATTAATTCTAATGAACATCAGACAGCTAGATCTTCTCTCACGCTGCATGGGGACAGGGGTTACTTTTATCTCCATCATTTCCCTTCCTTGATTAGATTTTCCCCAAGCTAAATTAAATCTCTGTTCTCTGTTTCAATTGATTTTTCCCCTCGTTCTCTTTTTTTAAACTGAAGTAAGTTTACATAAATGTAAAAGGAACGAGAGAAGTTCTCTGAACAGCCACGTTTCACAGTCTAATGTGACCCAGCAGCTGTAAATCAATAGCAGTGTGGCTTAATTTATATTTCCATAACTCAGTCAATTCCTCCTGTTCCTCAGTGCAAACTAGGGTTTGTTTTTAATATTGTCTATTACCAGGTCTCTGGGGAGCTGAACTGATCTGCCTGGTGCTTCAGAACTGGGGACCCAGAAACTATCTGTAAGAGGCAAGGCGGCCCAGATTTATATCACAGCACCCAATGAACATTCTCCATGTTAACTATATATGGGTTTTTGCAGCTTCGCTTTCTCAATAATAATAAATAAAATCCATAATGGAACTGAGAGACTGGCAGTCAGAGAGAGACTTTTATAGAACACAGGACATGGGCAAAATTAAAAGCAAAGAGAAGAAATAAATCTATGTATAGGGTCTGTGACACCTGCAGGCACAATGTGTGCGTTCTGTGCCTCTTGGTTCTCATTACAAGCTGTTTGGGGCCTAAAGGCTAAGACTCATTCTATTGGGACATCAACATACGTGAGAACAGCCATGCCCGCGACTCTGGCATTAGCAGACACCTTTGGGACAAGACAGGGACTTGGCTTGAAAGGCGGGGGTATCTTTTGCCATGAAAATCATTTCTCCGTGCATCTGAAAACCCAAGAAGAATTTGTGCCTGTAGGTAAGCGTGAAGGAAACAAACAGCGAAATGAGTCGATTATAGATGGAGCTTTGGGTTTAGTGATCAAGGGTTGTGTTGGTATTTCTATGCAATAAAGCTAATGATACTTTATATAGCGTTTTTCATCCTGAAGATCCCAGAATCCCTCTCTCCCTACCCCACCTACAGGCACCTGAATGCCCCACCCACCTCACATATGCAGTACTCCAACAGCCTTCCACCCACTCCCAATTATCCAGACAGCCCCACCACACATCCCAGCAGCCCTGACTTACATTGCACTCACCGCAGCCTACGCCACCTCAGCCCCATGTGCTATAGCCTAAACATCCCTCACTCACCCCCAACATCTAGGCCTCCAACCTCACCACCTGCCAATACCCCCTTTACCTCCACAACTCCTAACCTTGCCACTTTCCCCCAACATCCCCTGCTCACCCCATAGCCCACCAACAACTGACTCCTAGCCCTTCACTGTGACGGGATACCCGGGGTGCAATCTGGGCTCTGGAACCGCGGAGCCTTCAAAAGGTACCAACCTGGGCTGCCTCTGGCACTGTGATGCTGATGTCAAGCTACAAACCTCTGATAGGCACTCAGGGACACACCCTGTGTTACATGAATGCTCTCCCGGCCACTCATGAACCATCAATAGGGAGGCTCCAGCCAGTTCCCCCCAGCTCCCCAGTCTCACACCCCAGAATTGTACCGGTTTGTGCTGGTCAGACGCCTAACTGGTGTAAGTTCATTAACTTGGACACACACTAGCCTTTGTAAACCGAGCTGAGATTTCCCAAGCATTCCAACCAAAACACACTGTTTTAGGTAAAATAGAAAACCGATTTATTAACAACAGAAGGATAGATTTTAAGTGATTCTAAGTAGCAAGTGTAGAGATCAAAGCTGGTTACTTAAGAAAATAACAATAAATTTGCAGTCTAAGTTCTACAAACTAAGCAGGAATCGAGCAGTGTCTTGCCCTGACAGATGGTACGAGCAGGTTTCTGCTCCTCAATACACAGCCCGGACTCTTTCCCCAGTCTGGGACCAAATTCCCTCAGTTCAAAGTCTTTTTTCTTCCAGACCTTCCAGGGGTTGAGATGAGGCAGGGGGCAGAGGTCGAGTGATGATGTCACTTCCCCTCTTTTATATTTTCTTCCAACTTGCTGGAAAGATCTTTGCTGTGATTTGGGGATCAGGCAATCCCCATTGGTCAAGCAGCCTCCATTGCATATATACTCTGCCTGAGAAGTCTCTAGATAGTGGGTTCTTTCCTTGATGGGCGTTGATGAGCCATTAATGCTCTCAGGCTATCCATGGCCACTCCACTGTTGTATTTGAAAGGCTGGTTGTGGGTGTTCCCAACCTCACAACATATTTCAGTGACACATGTGGCAATGCTTCATAACTTCATATATCGTGATAGCACATATAGGATATTAATGTTCAACAGATCAAGACTTTTAAAATGATACCTCACAAGGCATACCTTATACAAAACATACCATAATTATATGACAGTGGTGAATATGGGGGGTCCAGGGTGCTACTCTGAGGTACTGAGTGCCACCCTCATCCACCACCCTGGGACCTTTCTGGCCACACCCGAGGGCCACCAAGCTAGAGTAGCTCTTACCCATCAGCCACCTGGCTCTGCTCGTTCCCATTGCCCGTCCCATCTTCACATGGCCCCACAATGATCCGGTTTGGCCCTGCTGCCCCTCCATCATGATGGATGGGTGTCTGGGCCAAATTTGAGTGAGTGGCATTGTGACTTGGCACATGGGGTTTCAATGACACTCAGTTTTGGTTTTGCTTTTTTTCAATGACACTCAGTTTTGGTTTTGCATGAGATGGGGACTCTGTGCATTTGCACATTGGTTCATCCAGAGGTGATCCTGGGCTTGTTTTTCCAGGTAATTTATATTCAGATGTAATAATGCCATTTCCACTGTTAATGTACTCCAGAGTCTGCCTCTAGGTTGGCCTCTCTGACCCTTGCCCTGATATCACCAAAGAAATGCTTAGTTAGGTAGCCTATTATCAGGCATTCTTGAAAGATGTCCCAAATGCATCCATCTCTTCTTATGTACTACTTGTATTGTAGGTAATTGTGCCTATTCTAGAACATCTTCATTACTTATTTTATCCATCCATTATACTTTGAATATTTAATGCAGACACCAACACTGAAAGCTGTTTAATTTGCATTGAATGGGCTTATTATTTCTCCAGGACTCTGCTGCATACAGGAGGTTGCTTAGGACATTGCTTCTAAAGATCTTGAGTTTGGTGTTTTTACTAATCACAATTGGACTTCCATACCATATTGAGTTTTTTAAATACAGCACTTGGGATATGGGTGGTCATCTTCCCCACAAGTTCTAGGGGTGATCAATGACCTAATAACTATTCTTATTCCCTAGATCACCCGTACTTCCACTCATTCATTTCATTCTCTTATCATTTCTTAAAATGTTCTGGGCTTTTTAGTGGTAAAGAATTGGGGAACTGCAATTTTGCTTAGCCTGAGGTCACAGTTAAAGGTTCTCTCTTAGCAAAGTACTGTCAGACTCTAGTAACATAAGCCTTACTTAAGCTAAAGAAAAACTGAAGTCTACAGAACCTAAATAAAATTGAAGTTTACAGACCAGGCCTTATTCAAATAAATACCTGTTTACCTCAGTTTCTTATTGATTAACTAATTAAGCAATTAAGATCAGTAAATAGTAGAGGTGATCCCAAGTCATAGAGTTCAGATCTGAATCCAAAATTTAGTGGAGCTTGGTTTTGCTGTTCTATTTTGGCCCATTATAAAGAGGTCAGGGTGGCTAAATTCAGATCTAGATCTGAACTACCTTGAGGTTCAGGGTTGTGTAGTTCTCCAGACTTCCAGTATAGACCCCTAACTTCTGATAGTAAACATTCATTTCAACATGAGTGATTGGGACCGCTTCCATCTGCTGAATGTCTTAAAATCTTGCAAAGCCAAGCCAGGAGGAGGGACTAACAAGCTGTCCTCCAGCCATAACAATCCCGAATCTGCCGATTGTACCCAATAATTCTAAAATCTATGATGCTTTTTTTATACTGTGCACAAATGTCCACTGAAATTAGTGTCCAAAGAACTCCTCTTCAATAGACACAAAAGTTATAGGAGAACTCAGCTCACCACTGGTGAAGGGGGAGTTAAGTGTCTTGGACAAATAGAATGTTCCGGGGTGAAGCAAGATGGCCAACGATGGAGTGATTCTGTGCTACCAATAGAGCATATGCAGTTATACAGGGTAATGGCTGGCACTATGAAATGAGGAAGAAACATTATAAGACACAACCAGTGATCACTGGGTACAGACCAGTAGAAACTCTTCATGTCAAAACAAATCAGAGTTAATATTCTCACCCAACATAAGCAGCCTCATGAACCCACACAACGTCTTCAAATTCCACTCCCATATTCACAAATCCAGGGCGTCTTGAAATTCTGATCCCATGTGTCTTTGCATTGATTTAGCAAATGCATTCTCGCTGGTTTTATTAAACTGAAAATATAAATCCAACACCAACTGCCGCTCCGTCTCAGTCAGTACAAAATTACACGGAGGGATGGCGACATGAATGTCTGAAATAAGAGGGCCCAGTAAATAACAGAGAGGGTGTGAATAGCACACAAAGGATCAGCCAAGGTACAAATATCGCTGCACCACATTGTGTTTGATGGGAAATAATCAATGGGATTATGATAGCAACACACTCCTCATTGTTTTTCTAACCATGCTCTCACTTATAGTCAGAACAGAGGGGAGTTTTCCTAGGGATAGAGAAAACAGTTCAGCTGAAGCAACAACTCTCCCTCCCCACCCATACATATCCTGAATCTTTACCCAAAGCTCAGAATATTTTTCTAAGTTTCAAAAATGTTTGATTAATGTTGGTGGTCTCAGTAGTACTGATAGTTCTGGTGATGTGTTTTACATGGGCGCTTGTCCACATGGAACTAGACTGAGAACCACAGACTCACTTCATATGGGTCACTGAACATCCTTCACACAGTACAAACCTTTCTTTGTGAAGAGCTAACCATTTGTTCAGCACTGCGTATGATACCAACATGAAAACACCCTCTTCTTCTGGGAGCTTATAGTGGTAATACATAAGGCTGGATTTGAACCATTTGCCTAGTTTTGAAGGGTTTAGTAATCCAATCCCCCTCTATAGCAAGGCCTATAATTGTAACAAATCTAAACATTACAAAAAAAATTGGAAAAATAATATGAGCAACTAAAATTATTTGAAATGTTTTATTTACCATTTTCACATACTTTGGCCTAATTACTTCTGGATTACCTTTTTTGGGTTTAATAGAAAATTCTCTCTCTGCTATTGAATTCTATAGGATGACTTAAAAAAAACCTCTCTAGGAAAGTTAACATTGTCTATTACATTCTGCTAATGTTCTGCTCTCTCATCATATGCAACTGGAGACAGAAAAGCAGCTAGGAAAGAGTTTGTCAAGAGCTGTGTGGATATCAATTAATGTGATGGGATAGACCAAGCACATACCCATACATAGTGTCACCTCATAATTTGTCTGTCATTTCCTTGACAGCTCGTGGGAAAGCGAATAATTCCCTACAAACCTTTTCAATGGAGGATAGTAAAGAAACGTGACCATGAAAAGCAATGTTGGTTAGCTCCAAAATTAATTTTCAAGCGCTCTTAACGTGCGGGCTTTCCCTGTGCTGCACAGACTGGGCATTAAAGAGAGCCAGTGTAATGGCAAGTCCATTTTTACTTGTTTTAAAGGCTTGTCAGTAGGCTTCATAAAGACTGTTAAAACCAGGAGCTGGTATTTTCAAAGCAGCCTTAGGGAGCTAGGTGACCAAACTCCAATGATTGGTTCAACAGCTAGGGGAATGCTCATGGGAATTATTTCACACAAAGCCCTGATTTACGATGCCATAAACCAATGTGTAGTGAGTGTTCAAGTGATATTATCAGGCACAGAAAGAAGCCTGAAACACTGCTAAATGCAATAGTGTAGAATATACCTCGGCTGTTAGATTCTGTGAGTTCGTTTATAGCCTTTTAGTGCCTATGGAAAGGAAGGGACAATAATACAAGCTGGCTTTGGCTCTAGTTAGTGTGTGAGCAGACGTAGGAAAGCATCCATCATGCACCTCTACTACCACAGCTTGCTCCTGCCTAGTCCCCCCCACCAGTTTTGCTGATCCACTCCCACTCTTCAGCAGGGCTGTAACATACCAGGGGGTAGTACCCAGAACTTTTAAATCCATGCACTGAGACTCCCCAGTGAGGTACAGATCTATTAGGGATGTTCAAGATAATATTATTTTTTCCCCTTTTGAAAAATGTTGATGAAAACCACATTTTTCTGTTGCCATCAAAAAATTTCTTCAGAAGCCTGAAACCAGACCCTCCCCCATTTTTCCAGTCTAACCTGAATGTTTTCCTTCCATGAAAACATCTATTGTGTCCAAAAGCCATTTTCTGCCAAAAAAAAAAAAAAAAAAAAAAGTGTTTTCACCAAATGTTGTCAACCGATTCTGCTAGCTGTGAGTGTTCTCATGAATATCCATGCAGCATTGGCCGAATTTCCAAAATCCAGTCCCAGCACACACTGGGATTAGTGTAAAATTTGGGATGGATTACCTGGGGGGCTAGCCTCTGCTTCGTTGTTCCAAAGTCCTCATCAAGAAGATGGAAGGAGGGGATGTTCAAATGACATTGGATGCTGAGAGCATGTTCCCTGCTCTTAACACTGGTTAACCCTCATTTCAGCAGTTACTCAGGACACATCCTACCCTCGCTCTGCACTGAATATTACACTGCTCTCTTTGGGGTCTCTGATCTCTCACTGGTGAAAATCAGGAGTAACTCCATTGAAATCAATGGAATTACTCGGATGTGAGAGGAGAATCAGGCCCCTTTATCTAAAGTTTTAAAAGAAGCAGCCCACCCTCTAGATCTGAATTTTTTATTATCCCCTTCCTTTAATAGTGAAAAGCAGCTGACAAGACATAGGGAAGCTTCTAACTAGAACTGCAGTGCCAGGGGCCATCCCTTCTTTCGACTAATTGGAAGAGGACTGCCCTCTTTCTTGATTACTATTTGAATAACTGAATTACAGGGTCACCAGAAACTTCAGGGCTGGGTTATATGCAGAACAGGGGGTACCGCCTGCTTTTGTGCATCTCTCTCCCTGCACGCTCACCTCCAGGCAAGTAGAAAGGAGCCTGCATTCAGAAAAGCTGCTCTCCAGGAGCATTAGGTTAGTGAAGAGTTGGGGGCGGAGAGAAGCGGTATTTTCGCAGGCAATGAAGGTGTGTTCATTGTTTATTTGAAAGCACACACACGTGTGCAGGCCTGGTTAGACCCATCCTGTGCACAGCACCTGTACAGGCCTGTGATTCAGCCCTGTACTTTTGCGGTCTGTAGGGAGCCACTTTACTCGTGGGGCCTAAAGGAAGGCCTCTTCTGGCTCAGCCGGTCTGGCTGGGAATTGCATTGGAATATCTGTTACTGTGTGCTAGGGGCTAGGAGGAGTGGGGACGTGATGGACAGCTTGAGCCACCTCAGTGGTCAGGGCCCAAGTGGTATCGGGAAAAAATTAGAAGATTCCCTCCCTCCTCTGTAATAGTCCAGTGAGATATCTGCCTACGTCCCCCACGGTTCTGAAGTAAGAAATACCTTTGGAGGGCCCTATGCAAAGTAAGACACAGGGAGCCCTCTTCCAATCACTGCACACCTGTTACAGAGCCCACCCTCCTCTTCAGGCCACTGACCGTGCTACTAGTGGGTCTAACGTTGGCAGCTTGGGTGTTTGCATTGGTGGCCGGAGCTGCTACTGATTAATAGGTGACCATTTTCCATACATGCTGAGCCCCCTCATTTAGCGGGTGTAGTTGCTCTCTGTGCCCCTGTGTATTTGCCATTTTTCACTCGGTCCCTGCAAAGGGCTCCGTGTGTCAATTGCATTTCCACAGAGTTAAAAGTCCCACCCCTGTTTTTCTCCCCAGATGTCCCTGTTTCTGGTTTTCCAACACTAACCTGTGGGGTGCGCCTCCTTCCCCATCCTCTACTTGATGCCACTTTCACCCCCCTAACATAACACAACCCTGGCCCCTTGCCACACTGATCCAAGGACAGAGACGTGTCCCCTGCTTACATGGATTGGAGGAAGGCTGGATATTTGGGACTGGGGCTGCACCGTGAGGCTCGAGTACAGCAATGAGTCAAACCAGAGCAGTGGCCAGCAGCGCAGTACGTAGCAGATTGTGGAGCGATGGAGGCTGGCTGGGCTGGGACAGGCTGTCTGATGGGAGGCCATGTTGTAAGGAGTCCAGCTGATGAGGTCGGTAGGACTAGAAGAGTCTGTCCAAGGTTGGAGGGAGAATCTGACGTTAAGGAGCTGAGCGATGAGATTTCATCAGGGGTGAGGGTGAAAAGGTTTTGGAGGAAGAAAGTGACTTGGCATAGAGCTGGGCGAATTTTTCAGACTAATAGTTTATTGGGGGGGGGGGGGGGAGGAGGAGGCGGGGAAGAAAAGCACTATCAATCAACCTGAAACTAGTCACAAATTTGACACAAATAGTTCTGGCCATTCACCAAACAGCCAGATGAGAAGGTGGAAGTAGATGTGCTGCTGCTAACACCCCTCCCACCTCACTAGCCTTTAGCCCAGGGGTGAGGGTTCTCATCGGGGATGTGGAAAACCAAGTTTGAATCCCTGCTCTGGGACAGACTCAAAATGGACTTTTACGATTCACCGAAAATTAAAAGAAATTTAAATTTGATTCAACCCAAACCAATTGTTTAAAAAAAATTTTCAGAACTGCCACCAAATTGAAAAATCGGTTATTCGTCCAATTCTACCTGCTAGTCCTGTCTAGCTTGAATCGGATTCATGGAAGTGAAGTGATCACTATCTGGGTTACAGGCTGGATTGAGTCTTTACTGAACCACTGGAGGGAAACACACCTGAGGGATTTTTGTTTCTGTCCTGCAGAAAGTGGAGGTTTTAAATATGTCTCTTAAAAATAAACTGTTAAATTACTGCAAGGCAAATCTGATCTGACTGTGTGAGCATCTGGTCTCCTGAGGGAAAGGAATTGCATGCACTCCCTCCTGCAAAGCAGAGATAGCAGCATAACACATTTCTAGCTGCTAAGATCAACCCTGGAAAAGATTGCAGGAGGTTTCTGTGCACCCTGAAAATGTACTGATGGAAGGGAAGGGAAGAGAAAGGAAGATAGGCTGGGCCTCAAAGAATGGCACCAGGATTCAGGGAAGGTAGGTTGGGAGTAGGGGAAGAAACCTGTCAAAAAAAGCAACTCAGGACAATGACAAAGAACATGGATTTGGGGCCTGTGAGATGCTAGGCACCCTTGACTTCAATGGAATAAGCAAGCCTCACATCCTGCAAGACTGGGCTCACACTCCTTTATCGTGTAATCTCAAACCAGGAGTAGCCAAATGCAGCAGTAGCTGAAGAAGGCATCTATATGGATCATTCAAGATGTGCAAAAAGGCCCAGGTTAATTGAAAAACCAGAGCTCCAGTTCCCAGGTCCATCCAAGGAGCACTTGGTATAAATCTGGAAGGGCAGGGGCCCGTGTGGTTTTAAACATGAAAACTGCCCTACTTTATGCTGAATGCCAGTGGCCTTTGGAAGCTGGGCACAGGGATGCTCCCTTTTTCCTGACCACACCCCACAAGATGGGTTCCTGTGGGTGGCCAGGTGGAGTAGTGGTATGGGAGACTCTGCCACTGAAGGGGCCTATACAGAAGGAAATTTTTAGTGGTCACCAAAACTATGTTTAGAGCTGCTTTGCAAAATGGACCTAGTAGCCCAAAACTCAAGCCAACCCCTTTTCAAGTTCAAATAACTCTGGCCTAACTTTACGTGTTTTTATGAGTGATCTTTCTTTGTCAAAGACCAGGTCAGGTCCAGATCTGAAGTGTCCCAAAGTTTGGGAACATACCTTTCAGCTGAGCACTTTAACCACGGGGACAGCCCCGGGATAAGAGTCTGAACCTGAGGCTGCATGATATTGTAAGAGAGTTGCAGCCCAGAGCCAGCCAAGCCCTGAGACTCATTCTATTGTCATGTCATGGCTCACAGAGAACTATGGATTGGCTGCTCCTGCTCTAAGCAATTTGTGCACTGGGAAGTGGTAGAGCAGGAGCCCAGGGAAGAAGATGAAGAGTCTGAAGCACATCTGATTACTGATACAGTTATTTTAGATTTACTTGAGTGATAATTGCACCTTAAATAAATAACGATTAGCCAGACTGTGTTCATCTGAAGTTTAACAGCAATGGGATTGGTATTTATTTTACAGCCCAGTTGTTAAAGCTCTGCCAATATGTATCTAATAATTCGATGGTGTTTAAATGGAGTTTGAGACTTTTTGGTCCCAACATTGTAATTACTTTAAGACAAATTATTTTCTGCAGATTTTTTCCCTCTACGAATGACAATGCAGTGGTGACAGGTTTAGGAAGACACAATCGTGACTTCTTCTGCACCCTGCAATAAAACTGGACACCCTCATTATAAGAAAGACAGAGAGGGCTCCAGAGAGTGAGAAGGCAACTCAGAAGGATTGAACATCTGCATTTGCACCCACAAAGATGTTATTTAGTGCTTAAGAAAGGAGATGGCTTGACAATCATAGAGAACCAAGTTATCTGATTATTCCCATGGTGGACAATGCAGACCTCTCCCCAGAACTGCTTGTGCTTGAATCCTGACCTGGTGGTCCCAGGTGCAATGAAAGGGGTGGTCAGTGTTTATGTCCTTTCAGTCCTTGGTATATCGGCTGAGACTTACTGAAGTGCACCCACTAGCGGGAGCTGTAGTGGTTTCTGTGGAGCAGACTCTTCATTGACAAATGGCCTAAGAATAACCAAATCATTTCACACTGGTCACTCCACAGCCAACAGATAGTGGCAACAACTTCTGGACATTTCTTATCTCGCAGGGAAAACGACTCGACATCCCTCATTCTCTGTTGCTATCTTCCCTGCCACTCAGGCCCATGATACAGAGGTCACCTTCCTTTCTCTTGCTCTGCTCATCCAAGCTGTGTCTAAATCCCGCCACTTCCTCCTCCAGGACCTGCTATGATCCAACATTTTCTCTGTCCCAACAGCTACAACACCCACTCAGACCCTTGTCATCCCTATTCATTATTGCTGCAACCTCCTCTTCTCTGACCTTGCTGCCACATACTGACTCCTTCCAGACTACATGAAATGCAGTGGTTATGAACTTTTTGCTCATTGCTCTGAGTACGTGATGTCCCTTGCCAGCACCTCTCCTGACTCCTCTTCAGTTCTGGGGTTTCTGAGCAGTTCTATCAATGCAGCTCAGTCCTGCCCTTCTTTTCCAGGTCTGTTCTGAGACCAGCAACCGCTCCGAGTTATGTACTGATTCTGTGACATGCCCAAATAAAAACCGGGATAAGATCACCAGTTCATTTCCTTTGTGACTCAAAGTCTTAATTTGAACCCATGCGAAAAGGTAATACACTAATTAACCACTGTGCTAGCTAGTTAACATTTTACCGCTGTTAAAAAAAGGCTTGATCGTGCTCCCATTGACAGCAATGGAATTTCTTCTGTTTGGGAAACAGAGCTGGGAGCAGGATTGAGACTTATGTTTATGTGGAGAAATAGAAGATTTCAATGCCCCTTTGGTTTTTATTTGGACGTTGGTATAATCTTCCCCCATTCTGATAATTCTACGCTTTTCTCAGACAGGTTTGAAGTTTTAGTTTAACTTTTCTGTGACTAATGTTCATTGACAACAGCGGTTCTGAATCCAGATTCCTTTCTGCTCTTCTGGAGACGAGCATGTAATTGGTAGAGGTTTGTAAAATGTATCAATTTTATTTTTCTCTCCTTCAGAGGACTGTGCATTTTGGACTCGAGAGACCAGCGTGAAAAGTGTGCATGTGTTTGAATCTAACTTGCAGGTACATCAGGTATTTTCCACACATAATTGCATGCTCAGTTTTCTAATTCTGAGCCTCAGTAACGAAGGTACCTGGCTTTACAGGTAGAAGGATCTGAAAAATAGTCCCCATAAAAAGTTTGAAGATCCTCTAAAATGTTTATTCTGCACAGTGTGCAAACATACAGAGAGAATTCATAATAGTGTGATGTGATCTATAGGTGGGTTTTTTTTGGCACCTTTGTGCAATAAATTGCATAACTCACTCATAGCTTCATTATCCACAAGGACTTTAACCTCCTGCTGGTGAACTCTTTCACCCCACCATCATGTATTGTCAGAGACAGAGAAATGGCCCTGACTTCTGATTACAGGTGCCTTAGTTTTGGGCTGTTGGGTACTCAACGCATGGTGAAAATTAGGACCCAGGTGTCTCAGTTTGGACAAGTCAAAAAATTAGGCGCCCAGAATCACTTCTTAAAATGTAGGTTACTTGCCCACATTCAGCCACTCATACTCAGTGCCCAAACAACCCTTCCAAAGGACGTCAGTCCTGAGGTGCAGCCACCATCTGCTGGGCCAGTCCTAGGCCTTACCGAACTTTTCCAGGGCACTTCCATTTCTTATCTACTCAGTAACCAGCTAAACCAAGTGGCAAGTAAGCACCCAATCAATTAAACGAAAACAGGTTAAAATATAGACTAGAACAAATTCACGGCACATGCTAGTTCAGAAACAAACAAGAGCTTTCAATGAATAGTGAGAGCCGCGCACAAAATACCTATCCCAGCTTCACAGATATTCACAGGTGACGGCTGTTATTGTCACAAACATTTGCAGATTTGATCTGGAGCAGGGTGAAAATTCAGGCAAAGTTCCCCTCCCCCCACCATATTAATTCCCCTTCCCGTTTTTAGGACTTTTTCATAATGGAATTCTCTTCCTTCCCCAGTTGCATGCCTGTATATATCTTTATGATGGAGGAGTCTTTTTCATTAGCCCAGGTCTCTTGTGTTATGTACTGTATATTATGCATATATTGAATGTGCATCTCATTTTCATTTCAATTAGGATTTGAGAGCCAATTTCATTCATGACTATTGATTCCTTCCAGGCCATCTGCATTCTATTCCATTCATTACAATATATGAGCTTCATTTTTCAGATAATGTAAATCTCCCTTTCAATGCTGCCCCAGGTGATGGATTATATATCCTCCCTCCAAAACCAACCCAACAAACCCTTTGTTACTTATTTGATTTCTCTGAGTGTTCGGAGAGATTTCCTTGGCTGTTTTCTAGCTGCCCTGTTTATGTAAAACAGCGAGAGTTCTGTGGCACCTTAAAGACTAACACATTTATTTGGGCATAAGCTTTCGTGGGCAGAAACCACTTCATCGGATGCATGAAGTGGAAACTTCAGTTTTGTAGGTACATATACACATGCAAGGATGGGTGAGTTACATCACAGTGAAGAGGGCAAGTGTTAACGAGGTAAATTCAATCAGGGTGGATGAGGCCATTCACAATAGCTGATGAGAAGGTCTGAATGTCAAAAGAGGGAACATTATTTTTTGTAGTGGGCTAGCCACTCCCAGTCTCTATTCAGACCTAGTCTGATAGCGTCAAGTTTGCATATGAGCCCCAGCTCTGCAGTTTCACACTGGGGTTTGTTTTTGAAGTTTTTTTGTTGAAATATGGCAACTTTCGAGTCTGTTACTGAGTGTCCAGGGAGACTGAAGTGCTCTTCTACTGGTTTTTGAATGTTACCATTCCTTTGTGTCCATTTATTCCTTTGCGTAGAGACAGTCCAGTTTGGCCAATGTATACGGCCGAGGGGCATTGTTAGCACGTGATGGCGTATATCACATTAGTAAATGTGCAGGTGAACGAGCGCCTGATAGCGTGGCTGATGTGGTTAGGACCTATAATGGTGTCACTTGAGTAGATATACAGACAGAGTTGGCAACGGGGTTTGTTGCGAGGATACGTTCGTGGATTAGTGTTTCTGTTGTATGATGTGCAGTTGCTGGTGAGTATTTGCTTCAGGTTGAGGGGCTGTCTGTAAGTGAGGACTGGCCTGCCTCCCAGAGTTTGTAAGAGTGAGGGACTGTCTTCCAGGATAGGTTGTAGATCCTTGATGATGTGTTGGAGAGGTTTTAGCTGATGGCTGTAGGTGATGGCCAGTGGTGTTCTGTAGTTTTTCTTGTTGGGTCTGTCCTGTAGTAGGTGGCTTCTGGGTACCCATCTGTCTCTGTCAATCTGTTTCTTCACTTCCCTAGGTGGGTATTGTAGTTGGGTATTGTAGTCTATTCTCGCTGTTTTGCTAAAAACAGACTAACACGGCTACCCCTCTGGAACTCATCAACATGCAAGGCCCTGCTTATGTAGATAATCCTTGTTCTGTGGAGTTTGTAGCAGTTGTTCCATTATAGGATGAGGACTATTTACTCCGTCACAAGCTCCTTCACTGCTGACGGTTTTCCAGAGGAGGAATACGTCTGACACCCAATTCCTAAGGTTAATATTTCACTGCTATATCAGTGTTCTTAGGCTTGGGTCACCATCGTGCCTGTGGTCTGCAAACAATCTGGTAACTGGATCACAAACATCCCCTCCATCTTTTCCCTTTGGAAACTCCAGACAGCATGGAGCATTGTCTTTAGCTACTAAATAAGGATAGCCATCACTTCTTTTCAGTGAGGTTGAACAAGAATAAAACATCAGCCCTGTCCCCTCCTGAGTAACACAATGTCAGCATTAGTCAATCATTCTTCCTCCCTCTCCCATTTCCTTAGGAAGACATCATCATGCAAGGGGAGAGGTGGTGTCCCTTCACCTTTGCAGAGAGATTTTAGTTCCAGGATTGATTTGCACAGCAGGTTTTTACTAAACATATCTCGTCTCTAATGCCATTGACTTCCATGGAGTTACTCCTGACTTAAACTGAAGGAAATGAGAGTAGAATCAGGGCTGTCATTCTTCCTGATCTAATATATGTATAAGTTCCACCATGTCTTCTGATGATTTGATAGATGCTGCAATGAGAACAGAATGTACAACCTTGGGCTTGAAAATGATTGGTTGGTGAGCTTCAAAAACCTTGGAGTTGCAATAAACAGCCTTAAGTTTGGATGCTTCTCTGAAGCATATTCTTTTTGGCTTTGCAAAATGTGGCTGGAAACCTCACAAGAAAATCATTTCCTTATAGTATTTTGACATTTCCAGTTAGAATCTGAAAGATCAATGGGCCCACCACAGTGCAGGATAATTAACTAACTGAAAATTTTTAGAAATGGGGCAAGTTTTCTTGGGATAGGAAATGAAGGAAGTTCTTATTTCTCCCAAATTGGTTCACCCATCTGGCCTCTATCCAGTGAGCTAACGAAGCAGACCCACTGGCCATCTAGCAAGGGACATCCACACATGCAAAGTCTGCGTGGAAATAAAATGTTATCCAAAGGTAGCATGCGGAAATGAGAAACCTGCTGCCTTTTCTTCTGTTCATTCCTTCCCTTAAAACTAGCAGCAGCTTCTTTTTCAAATGAGACAGAACTGGAAAGTCTGCGTTCTACTCTAGTTTAAAAATAACGAGTACAAGTTTTTCTTATAGCAGACTTAGTTAATGAGAAATAGCTAAATATTTTCTGAAATACATATGAGCTTTGATTTCAGTACCTTGCACAAAATGCAAGAACTTCTAAGCCCAGACTTAGCATTTCTCGTTCCTTTGGCAAGAGCAGATGCTTCTGCTCAGAGTTGGGGTCTGAGATGAGAGATTTTGTCCATGTGAATCTGATCCTATTCCATCCTGCTTTTTGTGCAGCTGCTTGTTTTTACTGCCTCAGAGGCCAGACCTGGGAGAAACTCCAGGCTCACGTCTAAGCTCTGATGTGCAAGCAGCTATCAGAAACCTAGATTAGCATGATCCTGTACCAAGTAGAACCTCGGGGAACACTTGGACAACAACCTTCAACACAGTTCAGAGCTTAGAGAGAGACAAAGCAGAAGGACCACTCAGTTTTAGTAGCCATAATATTTTCTTTAATGGTTTTCTCCTTGTGTGTATTGTGAGACTTTATCAAAGCTGCAATAGAAGGTAGTATGTCCAAAGGTCTTTTTACAGGTGGATCTTAACTGGCAGACTCCCAAAAGGGGCAGGATATTTTCCAAAGATTTTTTGCTCACATCTTATCCAGATATATATATATATATATTTAAGTTAGTTCCCCCTCTGGCCTCTTTTTCCACCATGTCAACTGCTAACTAATTAGCATCATGGCTACTACTTGGAGGAAACACCGTGGGGGCAAAGTATTCACAGCTCAAGTGTAATTCTGGAAGTCTATTCTTGAGGATGCTTCCAGCTATATATCACTTGATCACAGCATTTTAGAGCAGAGTTCAGTAGAATAGGCAACTCCCCATGCAGATGTGTAAAAAGAGCGGGTGGCCTTGGGCATCACAAATGTGCAAGGAAAGGGAAATGAAAAGAGAAAAATATGGGGCAAATGGATAAGCAAGAAAAATGATTAGCAAGGGATTCAAATCTGGGAATGACCATCTCCAAGCTGAAGGAGGTGTAGATTTGAGATTTTTGTAGGTTTGATTTTCTTCAGCCCAGGGTACAAGAAATCAATCTGTTTTATATTTTATATTTTCTGAATAAGCCTACTTTTTTTTTTTTTTTTTGTTAAGGAAAAGCTCTATTGCATTTGGTGAAGTAGCTCAGATTTTGCTGATATATTCAGACTGTTTCACAAAACTCCTGGCAGGTTCTGGATGGAGTTGAAGGGGAATTATAAAATCCTAAATAGCTGAGATCCTGGAGTTTTCTTAGTTTAAAAGAGAGGGAGCTGCTGGCAGTGAGTTCTTTTCTGTTGAATATTCTCAGAGAGTCCTAGATTCCAAGTCCAGAAGTGACCATTGTGATATCTGTCTGACTTCCTGTATAACACAGGCCATATGACTTCCCCAAAAAATTCCTGTTTGGTCCCAAAATAGCCTGAATTTCTTAACTTTCAGGACATGTTGCAAAGTTCCTGGGCCAAATTCTGTACTGCATCCTATTTAAAAATATGAACAAATATTTGCAACCCACCCCGCAGTTATCTAGATCAATTGCCTCTCTTTAATATGACTGATTTGCATGTACTGAAATTTTCAAATATACTTATAATAAATCCAGGCATTAAAACTGAAGTTTCAACACTACAAGGTGATATATTGTCAACAAAATGTATTTGGTATGATAGAGTGCCAGGTCTGAACTTCTCCAAACTTTACACCTGGGGCAGAACTCTTAATGGGATTAAACCAGAAACCCAAAGAAGAAGGGCACTAAACTTTGGAAAAGTTCATGATCAGCTCTAAAGTCCTGATACTGCAATGAGTTCCAGGTAGGCAGGTCCTGGAAGTCAGCGGGGCCCTGCCCAGACGGGGTGCACTTTAGATCTGAACACCCCAGCTCTAATATTTGGTCAGGATGCTTTATGTTAATTGTAAAGGCTATTGTTAGTATTGCTTTCTATGCATTAGGCTTGACCTAAGCATGGATTCTCATGCTGTATATTTGACGGGTGTTGAGATATACTAGCTCTTGGATCTAGCAGTCTGCTACTTGCCTAGGCAAGAGTGATACACTTGCACATCAATGTTCTAAGATACCCAAAAAAACCTGTCAAACAACTCAAAGCAAAATTCTCCTGAAAATGGGCAGGGGGGTATTGACACAAAACGGAGCTACTGTAATTCAATTAATTGAGTTTGTTCTCAGTGTATCAAGGCAAGGAAAGTTAATCTCAAGAGTTCTAAACAACTGTCAGACATGAGCTATTCTGAAATCCAGGCCAAATGTCAGGTCATGTATGTGAACAAATCCATCACCTTACCTGGGTCTTCAGTGGACCTAGGGCACTCAGCCTTAATTATAAGCCTCTGCTTTAACAATAATTACAGAAAACCTTAACAGATGGCAATATCGACCTGACTACTTTGCAAACAAACTATATTCATCCTCTTCAGACAAATGAATTAGTTGTTGCTGAGAAGGTCATCTCTATTTCACCAGCTGTTGGGACGTGCCCCTGGCAGCTCCTCTGAAAAAGTTGGCAGATATATTTCCCTACCTCTTTGGGTGAAAATAAAACCCCTTCTAATTCCATTTAGAAAAGTCCCCATTAGACAGAAATCATATAGTTCTATACGCACCCTAAAAGAACAAAAATAGGTGCAAGCCGCTTTACAATGTAAACATTAATTTACTGGAATAATTTAATGGAATAATGCCAGCAAATTGCCTGTAAATATCACACAATATATCAAAGGACTCTGCCCAGGCCACTGAAGATGAGTGGGTAGTGCATACTTTCTTTAAAATAGATTGTTCTGTTATTTCTCTCTCTCCCTGAGCCTCAGTTCTAGCCATGGTCTACAAAGGCAAAGCTGTGGGCTGCATGATAGAGATAAGAGGCAGAGCTGAAGCACTCGCAGATGGCAGTTGCTATAAAACAGCACAAAGAACTCTTTAATTAAGTCTTCCTTTCCCCCTTATTAAAATTCAGGAAAGATTACCATGGAATTTGTACTGTATCTGCAAAACAAATCATAACAATTACACCAGGGTGCCCCAGGCTGGCTAGATCGTAGCTTATTATCACACAAAGGCTTGATAAATGTGTACATTTATATGGAAGGCTTTTGCACGCCATCACAGCCACCTAAACAAAGACTCCCGGCTTTCCATACCCCATTTTAGAAAGGAGACCAGCTGGCTAGACTCCCTTGAATTATTTGATGTTGTTGTTGTTGAAGTATAAAAACACATATAAATTATCTCTCCCATCTACAGTTTACCTAGTCTGTTGAACTGGGATAAATATTCAGGCTCTTTTGATGGTTATTGAAACCCCATCAAACAGCTGAGATAACTCTCTAGGCCAACATACATAAAACATCAAGAAGCAGCAATGGAATTCAAAGTCTGAACATTCAGATCTAAATGTCACAGGATTCCCCTCTGTACAAAGAAGTAAGTCCACACGCTTAACTGTCCTGTAGGCAAAAGACTGGTCTGTCTAGTATACACATGTATTTCTAACACTGAGCTGGACTTTCTGCGGTAAACTGAATATAATGGCGGCCCAAGAAAGCTACTCATGTGAAGCAACCACTAAAATGAATCCTATTAAGAAGGTGGCTTAAAAGAAGAGTGACTAGGTCCAACCCTTGGGACAAATATTACCCTTTATTTTGTGTATAGCTTCTAGGTTCCACTGTAATTAATGCATCAGAGATTCAGTAGAGGGTGGTGTTGAGTACACACAAATCACCGCACAGCACATACGTACATGTCACAATGCATTATTCATACCAATGTGTTGTTGGGATTTTGTTTTCTTGCTCACTGAACCTCAGCGTAAAGCAAAGGACTGATTCAGACTTCATTTGCTCCAGTGCCATTCAGGAGTAATTAATACAATTCAGTGCAGCTACCCCAGTGTAAAACTGGTGTGAGACCAGAACTAGTCCCCAAGAGTGCTGGCTGTCATGTTTCCAGAGAGCAGAGCAGAATTATGCAGGAGGAGAAAATGTCAGAAAAATATAAATCGTTTAAAAAGCCACTGTAGTCTGCTATTTTTAGGTCCAACATTTAGATGTTGTGTAAAAAGGGTTTACAAATCCTAATAAGAATAGAAATGTTTGCATCAGATTTATTAAAAACATTTCAGTGGCATCTGTATGTTACACATCCGTTGCTGTCTATTTCTATTCTTAGCTGGATTCAGTTATGTTGGCTTCCTCTCATTTTACAAGGTTTCATGCATTCAAATTAAGTTCAAAACACATTTTGCAACAACAAAGGCTCATACTTCCATAGCGTCTGTCGGCCACGGATCTCAAAGCACCTTGCAAACATTTAATGGTTTGAGTCCTTATTATTTTTATTATGGCAGCACCTAGAGGCCAGCTGCCATGGATCTACAGGGTGAGCTTGCCTCTGACCTATATATAATCTCTATGAGAACATACCCCTTTCGTGCTAGACCCCAGGTCTCCACTTTTTTGCAAGAGGCAGCCCCAGAGTTCTACTACTCCCTGTTTTTCACCATGGCTCCTGGAGTGAGTTCAAATGAGTTAAGATCCCTGTGAAACTTATCCCATTTGGAAACTATCGTGCAACCGGCAGATATTTGCAATGACACAGGGCAGCCTTTTCAAAGCAAGACAGCATTTTTTAGTCGACTGGAATACAGTATTCTAGGGTCTTTAGGTTAGAATGGAAAAACAAAGCAAAGTGTATATGCATGGTTATGCTGGCTGGGTAAATCGAGGCACAAAAGGTGAAATAATTGGACTCAAATCACACAGTAAATTAGTGGCAGAGTCAAAAACTGAACCCAGTACTTCTGATGCCCAGGCCCTTGCTCTCACCATTAGGAAACACTCCCTGGCTGTATCCATAATGAATATAAAGTCTCAAGTAGCCTAAAGCAGTGGTGGTGAGGGGGAGAAGGGCTCCTGAAAAATCTGATATTGGGTCTTAAATAAACCTTATTATTACATAGATATTAATATAAGGAAGCGACCTTCCAAGCCTTCTCCAAATGTAATTCCCAGCCTTACATTATATGGAAATCAGTCTGAAGGGACGTGGCCAAGGAATCAAACTTTCCAACATGCCCCCCTAATAAATTAATAAATAATGTGACATTCACTCTCTGCTGTGGTATGAGACCTCTCATTTCATGAGTCAGCAAACCAAAGGCAGAAAGAGAGATTCTTTTTTATTGAGGTTGGAAGGAAAGTTGAATAAAGCTACTGTTAAAATCCCTCAAAAGAAATGAATGAGCAAGAGACGCCATTCCCCTTACATAAATCAATAAATAAAATATAGGGGGTTTATTTTATATTGAGTTTCCTAATCTTTATGACAAAAATCATCGTTCTCACAGAGACCGCATTGTAAACAAGCTTAAGTAAGGAAATCCATGGATGTCACCTGCACCTGCCAGTGAAGTGCAAATCCATGGATGTTTCCCTTGCTGACTCCTCTGGCTTCCATTTTCAAGTCTGACTTTTCCAGTTTTGTTACGGAGGGGCCAACAAAGCATCCTGAATTTCTTCCCTGTCTCATTTCAATCTGGAGGAAAAAGGGGAGGAGCCTTGAAATGGACCCGGAAAAGAAGGAAAAATGATGCATTTGTGTGCATTCTTTTCTCCTGGCTCGTCCCTGAAGGCTGTTGGGTCCCAGTCACCGCATACAAAATGCAGAGGTTGGCAATGACCTGCAGTTTCAGCTGGAGAGAATGTGTGCTTCAGGCCCTGCTCTAGCACTCTTGTGCACTGTTAAATAGCTGTTCTGTTCCTTACAAGAGGTGGATGTATTCATTCCAATGGTGGGGAGAGGGAAATGTTTCCTATATATACAGAAAGCCCAATGCTACACTCCTTACTCACGTGAGTTGTTCCATCAAAGTCAATGGGATTGTTTGAGTAAGGGATGCAGGTTGAGATCTGCAATTTCTGAAGCATGTTCTCCTTTGGGATGAAAGCAGCCAGGGAAATGCAAGATATTATTGCTATTACTTAGAAGATGATTTAATTATGTTTTTGGCTGAATGTTTGCAGTTGGGCAGCATGGTCATTCTTTCGTAGCTCATAAGTTATTGGAGCTTCTTTAGATTCAAGCCAAAAATGACTGCTCTATTAGGAAAAGAAAAGAAAAAAAAAAAGCCTGCGATTATTGATTGAAGAGTTGTAGGCATTGCAGGGTTTCTAAAAAGAAAAGGTTTATTTGGCCTAAGGGGCAGAAAACTGGGTGTGGCCACTGTCTCTTGGTTTGCAGCCCTGGATATTCACTGTTTTTTGATTCCCTGGCATGCTAATCTGTTTCCCTCTGGTAAACTAAGGCGGCTCTCTCTCTCTCTTCTTCTTCTTTTAATTAATGAGCCGTGCACTGAGTGTAGTACATGCAGATTAATTTACATCTCCTTTTAAAAGCAGAATTCAAGAGGTACGGGGGAGAGATCTCCAGGGACAAGAAAAACCACCTTTATAGAAAGAGATTTTTAAAAGTAATCAGTGCAGCTTGATTTTCCCTTTTTTTTTTTTTTAAATGCCAAGAGAGATGCCATGAAGTATCTGCTCCAGTGTGGGACTAACACTTTAGGTTATTAAAGAGTAACTGATATACATATAACTGATATACAACTGATTATATTACTTCTATTATATATATATCTATATCATATATATTTGTTCTATTAGTTCTGTTATATTAATTACATTATATATCAGTTTAATAAACTGATATATAAACGATATGAAGATTTATTAAATGGGAAAAGGAAATTAGAGAGTTATTTACAAGGTTAAAGCAAGCAAACAGACACACAAATGCAGTTCAGTCTTAAGTTTCAAAAGATAGTAGAGGCCTCTATAATCAGCAAGCTTTACTTGACCTTTAGGGTTAACAACTGGGGATCTCTTGACTATGCCTAGAAACACCATTCCCCTTTTCTCCCCTTTTCTCCCCTCCCTCCAGAGTCCAAGCACCATAGTGATGTTTAGTTCCTTTGGTAGGAGGTTTTTCTTCCCCTCTGCCATGTGCTCTGAGCTGTAATGCAAACTTAGCTGATGGGAGGCGTCCACTTCTATCACTCATCTTGATGGGAGGCCAGCAGAACAATAACAGTCTTTTAGTCCTTTTGCTGATGGCTTCTCAATCCAGAGAGGGAGTTTCCAGTTGGAAAGTCGGACCAGAGCCCATCTGCTGTTGTTGGGTCTTCTCTTTCAGGTAGAGTGTAACAATTTCTGTAGAAAAGCAGCTCTTCACACTCATTAATGTCCTTCTCTTGTATGGTGATTCATACAGTCACAGAGGCTCACAATACAACCATTCAAATATTACATTTCAGTACGGAACACAGCTATTACAAGTAAGATTAATGCAGGCAGCAACACACAAGCATTCAATAAAGTCCAAACATTACACACATTCTTATAATTCTAGTACCAATTATATGGCTATTAACCCACAAGTGAACCAGAGATTCCAGCCAGGCCTCTGGCAGTGCTCAGTTGAGACATGGGGATCTTGGCATGAGCTGGTGCCTGGTCTGCCAGCATCACACTAAGGTGACTAAGGCCTTGTTCTTCCATGTAAGAAAAAGGGTGTGTCCTTAACTCAAATTAGCTCAATTGGGGTAAAATCCCAGTGAAGACAAGGCAGCTTGTAGTTTTCACACGTGTTAGCAGGTCGAGTTAAAGACAAGGGTTCCCAATATGCTTTAGCTCCACCTGCTAATGCATGTGAAAACAAGTGCCACAGCTGTCTTCAGGCAGGTCTCTCCTCCAAGCATCAATACAGCCAGGCAACACTTCCTGGTTAAGCAGAGGGGGAGATTTTCTCTTTCTGGGTATGTTGTTGTCCTCCCCTTAACAGAAAATGAAGGGTAAATAAATGGGCCTTTCATCTACAATTATCACCAGCAGCTGTACATTGCTATGAGCTGTTGGGCAGAAGGCAGAATGTGCCTTTCATGGAGTTTGAGTCCCCTCTGTGCTCTCATGGCTGGTAAATGAGTCTAAGGGCAGGGCAGGCAGAAAAAAACCATGCAGGGTGAAACCAGAGCGGGAAACATTCTGTTTTGCAAAATACCTTTTGTCAGCTGAAAATTGCGCTTGTAAAAAAACATTGTAGTTAAAGACCAAAGTCTTCACCTCTAATTTATACTGACAGCACAAAGCAACCATCTCTGAAGCCCTGTCGCCTCTCTCTCCACCATAGCACAGACATTTCTAGGAGGAAAATCAACTTACACAAGGCAACCTGCAGACTAGCCTTTCATAAAACGTTCATGTGCAATTAACAGAATAAACACCTTAAAACAAAGCTTCGATCACCCAGCTGGAGGGCTATGCCCATTGGAGCTACACCAATTTATAGGTACTGAGGATCTGGTCCAAATTCTTTCCCTCTTGTTAATAACTGTGTAGAAGTGAAGGTGTGCTCTATGTGAAGGAGGGTTTGCTCTTTTAGAGATTCAACCTTTCCTTGCTGCTGTTTGTTTTCTATCAATCAGAAGTGTATTCAACCTGGGTAGAGAACACAGATTGGCCTGCCTGCTCCATTTCACTGTCTGCTTATAGTCCCTTTCAGTTCCTGGTTCTCACACTTGGTCCCAGTGCTTCTGTATTTGGATTTCCAACACTGCTGGGGAATGTTTAAATGAAAGAGAGGAGATCTGCTTCCATTTACTTTTAGAAAATAATAATAAAAAGGTTTATCCTAGTATATGTTAATGTAGTCCTGTTTGAAATGGGACTACATCAATGAGAACTAGGTACCTTTTAGCGTGCACTAGCAGTGTCTTTGTAGGGCAGTTACAGCGCAACATAACAGAGTGCTCTGCAAGTCATACCATTTTAGTTCACACTGTGGTGCCATGTAGGCAAGCCTTTACATACCAGTAATGCAGTGATTGTGAAGGAGGAAAAGGCAGCTATTAGCACTCACAGCACTTGAATCTGTTTAATTTAGAAAATGAATATTGGGTTGTGGGCTAAATCTTTTGAACTAAGGCAGTGAGTTCTTTAAATTTCACCATACGGCCATCAGAGATGGGAGAGAAGGGATCCCTGCTTAATACTACCTCTCCCAGTAGAGCACTCCCTCCATAAACTTCAATATCTGAGCATGATCTGACTGTAGGTCTTGAATCTGTACCCTCTGGTCTAAAGGAACGGTGTGATCCAGGCTGAAACTGGCATGTAACATTGGAACATGTGGCACATCAGTGCTGTTGGTGGTCCGACCTTGCTAAGAACCCTTGGTCAGGAAACAAACATACACTCAAAAGTTACACATTGATCCCATGGTAGAATTGGCAATGCACACAATTCCATTTCCTCTGAGGAGCAGCCATGCTATGTACCAATACAATGAAGTGTGATCTCAGGGTTAGCGTTGCAAAGTCTCTGCTGCTGGCAGCTTACAGGATTGGGTTCTAAGTAGAAGGCACAAGACATTTGCTTAGAAAACTACGGGCATGGCTGGGTTCTGCTCCCCTTGAATTAAATGAATTGACTCTAGGTAGTACAACACTCTCATTAAAAGAAATGCTGCAGTATTCTACAGTAATACTGCAGAAAACCACTGCAAGTTGTATTATGTTATCAAGGATCCACAGGGCATGCTCTGCCTCTGACCACTGTACAGTCTTTCAGGGAGTGTATCCCACCTTTGTGGGTCTGGGGCCTCTACTTTGCTAATGGGGGAGCCCCCCACAGCACGACTAAGAGTAGGTTCTGCCTTCAGCACCTGTTTCCCTCCATGAGGTCCAAAGAAACTTAGCCCCCTGTTGGAGACTTACCCTCTGGGGAGCTATACAACTAGCAGATGTTTGCAGCAACACAGCACAGCCATTTCTAGTATTTAGGGCCGTTGGGTTAAAACGATAAAGCAAAGTCTACCTTGAATGGTCTCATACAATATGTGCTAACTACTTATGCTAAACAATCTGCTCTACCTTGCATTTTTCTGTGATGCTGGGAGTACCTTTTGCAGACCTGAAGAAGATCTCTGTGTATGACTCAAAAGCTTGTCTCTCTCGCCAACAGAAGTTGGTCCAATAAAAGATATTACCTCACCCCTCTCTTTTCGCTCTAAAGCAAAGTCTACACTCATATCTCTCACCTAATTTGGCAACTTCTCCTTGTCTGGCTAGGCAGGCTCTGCTTTGTCCTGGCCTGGAAGGCCAACTGCCTGATGCCAGCAAAACCTCCCTTACCTTCCTCAACCATCCCTGGATTGAATTCCATGCTGCAGGAATCCCGTGGAGCAGGATTTTTCTCCATATCTCCTAACATGTCAATCCTTTGTCTCAACTTCCAGTCACACAGTTTCATGTCTGATTCCCCTCCTCCATCTGGGTTCCAGTTAGGAGAGGGGTTGTGGTGAGACAATCCCTTGGCCAGCTAAGGGTCCAGTCATTGGTCTTCCATTTTATCCCCAAAGTAGCTCCAGTCACATGTTGACGGTTCTTGATATCCCATTCATACCAACGGCCAACATGCCCTACCTGACTCACACTCAGTCACTTCCTCGCTTAGCCCCTGTCTCTGGAAAGAGATTAACCCCTTCATACCACATGGGTAGCAATACATCGGTGAGCAGGGAAACTGAATTACATATACTTTTCATAAAAATAGTACAGAACTTTCCCACATTCTCTGCATTTGCTTTGGATCATTATGGTTGATTGCTGTAGTATATATACACGATATCCCACAAAGTCACAGTTTGACTTAATTTAAATCATCTACTGTCCAACCAAATAAGAAGAAAGATCATTTCAGGTCAAGGATTCTCAATGGAACCCGTCAAAGTGTTTAAAATTGTCTAAATCTACTAAGAAACATTTGGTTGGGTGTTAATTGTCCTCATAGTACATAGTTTGATTCTAGGGACAGCAGAGACAACACAGCAGACGGAAGGAAAAGAGAAATGGTAGCAATTATGGAGTTAGTTGAGAAAAATGCTTTTAATTTTCTCCCAACTGAACTATTTTCTTTGGCTTCTGTTGCAATTTCTGTATTGCTGTTTTCTTTAAAGCTGATATAAATGAAGTATCTTTTGGGCAGTAGTTTGGATTCTTGATTCATTTTAATGGGCCATAGAGAGAGAAACTGGTTTACACTGAAGATTTAATTAGCAATAGTTTGAATTGTGATTTAAAAAAGAAAATCCTATGACTGGCTCATTTGCGCTCTTTTCATCTCACTTCTTAGGGACCAAATGTAGCTTGAAATAAAGCTTTAACAAGTCTTCCGTGCTGCACACACAGTACAGAAACATACAAACACCAAGAAAAATTCCCGGCTCCTACACTCAAGTCCTTATCACTTGTACAGGTTTCCATCTGGCAGGGGTTCAGTCCTGGGTCATGTACCATTAGCTCCAGTGGGACTAGTCTTCTGGGACTTGGAAACACAATAAAGTTCTTAACATGAGCAGGACAGCATGCTGAACTGCTGTGATATCTGCAATACTCTTCAAAGTCTTCAAAACCTTCTGTCAATATAAAGCCTTGGCTGGGATGATTTAGTTGCAGCTGGTCCTTCTTTGAGCAGGTGGTTGGATTAGATGACCTCCTGAGGTCCCTTCCAACCCTAACCTTTTATGATTCTAAGTGGCAGCCTCATTGGATTTCTCTTTGTCTCCTGCGGTACGTCTTCACTGATGGTGGCAAATTCGCTGCTGTCAGATCGATCTATCTGGATTGATTGAGCGGTCAGTGAAGACCGGAAGTCAACGTATTAAAACCACCTCCTCAAGTGGTGCAGCGCAGTGAAGACGCAACGTAGAAGAGGAGTTAGGAAGTCTACGTAGCTTGCGTAACTCCCGTCAACTGCCGCCGAATTTGAAGTTAAGTGTAAACCAGGACCACAACTCACAGCAAACTCAAACAGAACCAACTTAGGATCTAGTAGAAAAACTTCCTAACTATGTGAACAGTAGGACAACGGAACAGACTGCTTTGGGAGGTTTTCAAAAGGAGGCTGGATAGCCATCTGTCCTGGGTGGTTTAGACAGAACAAATCCTACATCTTGGCAGGGGTTTGACTAGATGACCCTTGTGGTCCCTTCTAACCCTATGATTTTCACTGCTTAAAAGCACTCTGGAGTCATTCTTCACCCTCAGGCCCTGCACTTTACACCTTGGAATTCTCCAGTTCAAGACCCCCTCATACCATATGGTCTGGAAATTAGCCCTCCTTTGGAGCAGTTCAGTAAAGTTAAGAGGCCAGACAAATACATGCATCTTAATCCACACAGCAACATGAACTATGAGGCCAGTTACTTCATGGCACCTTTAATGCTTTCTGTGGAGAGTTGCATACCGGTAGCTTGTACATCCGTGATACCAGTGGGTCAGTCATTAGCACCATTCTCCATAACAATATGAAGGGGAAACTGAATTGAAGAGGAAAGATGAGAAGGAAGTACAGAATAAAAGCGAGTCTGGTAAAAGGAGTGAGCAGAGGAGGAGGGATAATGAAGTGGTGGGAGCAAAGGAAAGGGGTTACGGAAAAGATAAAGAAGTCTGAGGCCTTGTTCAGGCTTAAAACAGTGCTCTAGCTATGCCACTGTAGTGTCCACAGTGTAGGCGTGGGCCTGAGGGGGTATGTGTGAAAGGTTTAGAAAGGAAGATAAAACAGAAAAGTGAGAACACCAGGTAAGGAAGAGGAGTGGAAAGCATCACAAAGAGCCATGTAGGAGTTGGAGAAATCAGCGAATACTTCTGTTCCCTTTCCTGGAAGTGCCATCCTGCCCTAACAACAGGCTGGGGTTGCTGAGCGGGCCCCAGAAGGCTGCGCAATCCTTTGGATATCTCTGCTTTTCATGATGAACCTCGGCGGCGGCTCTTGCTACTTTTACATTTGTGTTATGGATCTGAGGGCAGGCTGCCTGTGAGGATTTCTCTCCCTGGCGTACGTAAGACAGCGGGGAAAAAAGCCCTTTGCCTTTGTTTACCTTGTTCTGTCCAGTCTAAGAGTGCAGGGATGATAACAAAAGGACCTTTTCTATGGGTTTATGGAACTTGAGTTAATCACATGCAGGAACAGCTCCTGGCCATTCCTTTGCATGTGCACGATATTTCTCTCTGAAGGATGCTCGAGTGGGTTATGTGAAATGAGTTATTTGTCTCACCCTTGTTCCTGGTGGAGCTGTGTCCCCATCACAGAACTGCCATCAAAAGGCAGTATGCTTGCATCACATACTGGAAAGGGCTAAAGACTGCAGTGCAGCAGCTTGTAGATGACAGTAGCACCTCTCAGGTTTCAACCAAAATCATGGCATCAAGGAACCTCAGGGTCTGCTCTCCCTCTGATCTTTAAATCCTCTTTCTGGGAGAATATCCCTCTTAGGTGATGACCCAGGACCTATACTTTCCTAGTGGGGCACCCTGAGACAATGCTGATCTGAGACTGGGTCCCTGGATTCAACACCTCCGTTTCTCATCATGGCTTCTTCAACCATGATTCTTCTCAATCATGGCTTCTGGACCCCTGTTGGAGACGTCCTCCTCTTGGGAGCAATGCAACCAGCAGAAGTTTGCAGCAACACAGCACACCATTATTTACTGATTCCTCAAAGGTGGACAGCACACAGAACACCAGGTAAGAACAAGAAAAGGCCTGCATGCTTCCGTATTATTTACAGCTTTGCAAGCGCCCCTCGGTCCTGCTAACTCCATCTCTAGCAGGGAAGAAAGAGACTGCCCATGCTCAGAGCATCTGTCTCTTGATATGTGTACTTCATCCCATCAGCTTTTCACTGACACACTCTGGGCAGCCTCTCTGGCTCACCCAACACCCCTCCCCTTTCTAGGGCCTTTGAGATTTTAGACCTCCTTTCATCTCAAGAGTAAACCATTCTGGCCTAGATGGAGCCAGATCAGTAGTTTATTCCCCAATGACAGCCCAGCCGTTTTTATCTTGCCTGCTTTGAAGGTGTGTATCTGACACTGACTTATCTTTGCCATGCTTTCATTTCCGGTGGGCTTCCTCATGTACAGCCTCCTTTGATTTAACTCCAGAGCAAGTAACCCATTCCAATTAAACACACCAGGTATGTCTACATTAGCGGGGAGGTGTGATTCCCAACTTGGGCTAGCAATCCTGAGTACAATCCTGCCCGATCCCCTGGGTATGTACTCAGATGGCTAGCCTGAGTTGCTACCTCTGTTGTCACAGATGCACTGCTATTTTTAGGCCCTGGCTGTAGCAGAGCCAGGAATTTACATGAGCCAGGAATCATATCTCTTAGCTCAAATGTAGATGTACTCACAAGGGCCTGCAGCATATTCAGAAAAAATAATACAGATGTTTCCCAGTTCTTCACAAAGGGCTGCATTGTGGAAGGCACTGTATATACGCCTAGCAAGAGAGACTCCCTGCCGCAAAGAGCTTACAAGCTAAATAGATAAGACCAGACAAAGGGGAGGAAGAAAAGAAGGAAGGACTATTATTGCCATTTTACATGTGGGGAACAGAGGCACAGAGAGATTAAATGACTTTCACCCAAGAAGTCTGTGGTAGAACCAGGAATTTAACCCAGATCTCCTGAGCCCAGAGCTTTCATCATGGGTCCATCCTGCCTCTCTAATGTAACAAGGATTTGGTAATGGAGAGATGGATGTACATCAATGAGGAGTGCATAGGTGAGGGAAGGGGTTATAGAAGGCAAAGCAGTGTGAACATGAAGCATCATTTCTGGAAATAATATAATAGTGCTTTAATTTGAGAAATATTCATGTTTTTCTCGTTTGTGCTGCATTTTGTTACACAAAAGGTCCAGGAAGGATTCAAAGCAGTTTTGTCTGCATTCTGTCTTCTGAAAATAAGTCCCATTCCAGCTGAAGAATGTGCCAGTGTCGCCTCCCTTTCTGAATGGGGGAGAAGGCAGACACAAATTAATCATGTTTATGTTGCCTGTTTGCAGCTTGCATCTTGATCTAAGCTACAAAATATTTCCTGTCGCTTGTTTAGGAAGAAAGTTTCCTCCAGGCTGCAATGCCTCATCCAATAATTCAAGACACTGCAATGAATTCCATCTTGTTCAATCAACAAGATATTAGGCAGAAACAGGTTCCACTCAGAATCCCCATTCACTTATCCAAATAGTAATGCTACTTTCCCCACCAGGACAGGAGAGCCAATATGTTGTGGATAATGGTGTTTTCCTGTGGTCTATCTAGTCTGTGAATTCTAATTTTCAACAGCTAACTTCCAGATGTGTCTAATGTTTCACAAAAGGTTGTGATCCATCTGAAATTCCTTAGGACAGTCCTGATTTTTGGCAGGTCTGTGCTGCTTTCTGCCAGGTGGGAGAAAAAAAAAGTCTCATTTTATTTTTGCTTCATGAGTCAGTGGCTCCACTTCCTGATATAATTTCCTTATCCTGCAGGAGAAAACAGCAAACGTGGTTTTGCAGAGTTTCTTCTCAATCTGCATTTTTTGCAGATTTGCCCTGATTGCTAGATCCTCATTCCTGCAAATTACATCTGCAAAACTATGAAGGGCAACATTCCCAGATCTGTAATTTTTAAAGCTACATGTGGTTTTTTTGTCTTAAACAGTATTTTGTATTTTATTCAATTTCTGTGTTTATTTAATTGAAGACATTCGGTTTCCTTGATATTGTCTAAGGAACATTTTGGGGATTTCTGACTTCTTTTTTTCCCCAATAGAAGTTTTACACGGATGCAAAATTCTCCTTCCCTATCCCCAAATTTCAGTCCTTGATCCACAAAGGAAGAGGGAGTGACCCAGTTTTCAAAGCATGAGGCTAGAATAACCGCCCAGAGACCTGCAGAATTCTTGATCGTCACTGGGCTTTTTAACATTACTCCCCTCTATTCATACAGGGTTACAAAGCCTTCCTGCTGACTCCTGAACCCTATACTTGCAAGCACATGGCACAAAATGTATAGGCCTAACAACTGATAAAGCAACATTTGAACAAGAAACCTATTGATATCCCATGGTAACCTGATGCCGGATTGAATTGAGAGTGACACATTCTATCAGCAGTACAGCATAAAAGGAGTGGGGGGAAAGACCTTTTCCACAAGGTGTGTGGAGTCTTGGACATCAAACTCCTGTTCTGACTTGGGGTTGTGTGTTTAATCACCCCCTGTGTGGGGAAATTAAAATTAACCCCATGTTCACAGGTAAACCCTCCCTTTATTGGAATTAGAAATGAAAAAGGTCCGTCAAGGTATCAGATCTGATAGTGTGAAACAGGTGAGAGGTGGCATTATCAGAGGCAGGAGGATTAGCTCCTGAAATTTTGAGGGCATCTTCAAACCTTTTTGAGGTTTGCCCATCAGGAATAAAACTTCCCAGAAGTGATAGGGCCGTTTGTGCACACTCACAGTATCGGGCCATAATTCTGAACTGACCAGTTTTAGAGGGGTGTGTGAGTCCATTCACTTCACGCTCCAGACCGCGAGAGAAGAACTGGCCCCAAAGACTCCTGGAACCCCTAACCACTGCACTTTTTCACATTTTCTCCAGAACCCACAGACCCATCATGGAAAAGGAAATGTGCCAATTGACATGCCTTGGGGTTAGCCTGCACTGAAACAAACTTCCTCAGAAGAAAATGGTAAGCCATGTCAGAACTTAAACTGCCCTTTTTCCGTGACCAAAAAAAGAGAGACATTTTAAAGCAAAACCCTTTTACATTATGATGCTCAAGCAACAGTCAAACAAATGTCACCTTTATGGAGGGCATTATATATTGATTTAGGGAAAGACAAATCAATTTTTTCTGGTCCCCCAGAGAATCTCATGATGTTATTGATATTTTCTCTCTTAAAATGTTCCTTTTTGTGTGTGTGCATTGTCAAGAACAAGGCAAATAAACAATAGAACCTCTTTCTCTGTAAGGTTAAATGGAGCTGCTTGAATGGAAATTTTTCTCTCTGTTTCATTGGATAGGACTTCAGGTATTGCTTTAAACTGATACTAACTAGAGATGGATGAAACTTTAATGGTTTGGTTAAGTTTGGTGGTCCAAAAGTTTGAGAAATCATCATCGACTTATACAGATATTTGTACACTTCTCACCTCGTAAATAATATCTAATTAACAATAATGCAAACAAGCTTTTCTCCAAAACCTTGAGGGCTAAAAAAATAACTTAAAAAAAAAAAGAAAAGAAAGCTGAGATTCTCACCTAATCACACGTCTCCAGGAGCTGTGGCTTTAAGAAAAACAAATATTTTGAGACTTGGAGAGCTTCACTTTCTATAGCAGAGGAGCAAAATTATCTTCATTCCTTTTCCACTGACCTGCAGGATAAGCTCATAAGTTTTCCATCGCAGTCCCAGAGTGATTTGATATCTCCGCAGCCAGCAAGAGTTTTTATTGAAATGTGTAGTTTCTTATGTTCTTATGTGTTCACACACAAATTACTTCAGTGTGATTTGTGATTCCCATTAACTTGAATGGTGCAGGCTCAAGCCATCCATGAGGAGAATCCTTGTACACAGAGTCTCCTATCTGCTCGATTGGCTGGGTGACTCCCTTTCCACTGCTCTGTTCCTCTTTGGGTTCATAGCCCAGTTACAACTACAGAAAGCCTGAATCCAAAACTCCCAAATAGAAAAAAAAGTTAAACCAGAACTTGTGATGGACAGGCTTCCTATAGCCATAGGTGCTTTGATGGAAGAGACGGTGACTTGAGCTTTTTCTCTGACCTTTAGAGATGAACCGGAATTAGTTCCTCAGATGTGAGGAGGCCAAAACCTTGGAGGGTGGGGAAGGTTGAAATCTGAATTGAAATATGGATCCAAATTTCACGTCCCCTCATTATAATGGATTGGACTAAACCTTCAGATCCAAACTCCACCATGCTTTGGAGCGTTCCAAATCCCTATCCATATGTTGAAGCTTGATAGTTGGAGAAAACATTCCTTTCCTCTCCATCTCTTCCCTCTAAACTCTTCTTGACTGGCAGGGTGGTACAGGCTCATTTGCTTCATCTGCTGCCGTGTTCACTGTGCTAACAGTCTTATCTATAAACCTGCAGCTACAGTTCCAGTCTTTTGGAAGGTGATCACGTAGTCACCTCCCTCTTGGTGGCAAAGTGTCTTTGTTCCCTAGGTCAGAGGAACTTCCTTATTCCACATTGGACTCATTTCCTCAGCTGTCCATTGCATTTCCTGCTGAAACCACCAACAAATGAGGCAGCCAGTCTAAGACTTCTCAGCTCACAGATCACTCCCAGAAATGTGTTGAACAAGACATTTTCCTACTGTGAGGGACATCAGTCAATTTCAATCTATTCTGTCACATCTCTCATGTTACATGTTTTAGAGGCTCTAATCTTTGAGGCATTTTAACATCATTAAAATTCAGGTGAAAGGAATCTGAAGGAACAGAAGGTGTGGGTAGAGCTCTGACCTTCTGTAAGATTCCACTCAGTTCTAAGAAATAAAATCAAATGAGATGTTTAAACAGTGTCATGCCATCTATTTCTTTGGAATCCTAAAAGAAGAGAGACTATGTACCTCCGCTCCATTTTGCTTTGCTTTCACATGGACACATACTGTATGTGAGCAAAAAAAAGGCAAAGTTAGGCTGTGACAAAGCACAACATAAGGTCTATAATAACTCATTTCCACATGACCAGGCTAAAAGGTACAGAGGCATCTCTGATGAGAATGAGGTTAGTTATCCTGAAACATTAATCGCCAATGCCAGAACAGCTGTTTGCTGTGATGCCACTGCTGCTGCTGTCAGCCTTGGTGCTCATCAGGTAGAGACAAAAGTTGGGGGCTTGTTCATAAAACAGCAGCTGTGCAGTGAATACCTCAAGCGATGCCAGCTCAGGATTCAGGGCATTCCATTCCACTACTCTGAGTTGATCTCGTGCAGGAGAAGAAATGGCTGCAGGAGCTTAATTCTACCAACAGCTCTGCTTATGTCAGCTTGCCCACACAGCTCTCAGTTCTACGTCAGTGAACCAATGCACCAGACCAGAGTCATATTATGTTTTGGGTGTATTTGGTTTTTTTGCACACTGATCGTTCATATTTAATTTCCTCAGGCTTTGTGTTCCGAAGGGGAAAAAAGAAGACAGTTTTCAATGGGAGATGCACAGCTACTGTTAATTATAGGAGAAATTATTAGTTTTCAGTGGGAGATGCACACCTGCTCTCACTAATGGGAGTTACGGAACCAGTGTACATCATTTTGAAAGAATGCTTTTTGTGATATTGGGCACCTGTCCAATAAGAAGTGCACCGAGACCACCAATCCAATTCATTTCACACAGGCTGCCAAACAGCAATGGCTTTGGGCGACTACAAATGTAGGTTGTTTTGGAGCTGGCAACCTAAGGTATAGTTTTTGTATCCCATTACCAACTCTCTGTTCTACCCAGTCCCTCACTCACATGGCAGTTTGGAATTGTAGCTGATGGATGGTATCTAGTAATAGCTTATTTTCCAGTGTTCAAAGGAGAGTGACAGACAAATCATGGTTGTTACTCATGAAATGTTCTCAGCACCTAAAGTGCTTAGTGAAAACAATTTTTCATCATCTGCAGTAATGACTGAAAAGAAAAAAATGTGATTTATTTCTCTGGGAATTTCCCCCCCTTCCCCATCAAATTAGCATTATGGACTTTTAATAACAGTCTCAATGAGGCATCTTTATTTAATGGCAATGTTACATGCCTAGAAAGATTGAGTGGACACACAGATGCACTCCCAGATGCCTTTGATCTATTGCTCTGACTGCTCTAGCGTTCAAGAGTCCCAAATGGACATTCGGATGCACACACATACACATTTTTAATTTCCATATTTCATCTGATCATCTCAGGGTACTTTGCAAACATTTCCTTAAGCCTCACTACGCTCCTGCAAAGTTGATATTGTCAGACCCATTTTGAAGACAGACAAAATTAGATACAGAAAAGCTGAGTGTAGAACAGGTCAAAAATGTTTGAAATTTGCAATTTTAACAGTTTTTTTCCCCATAGAAATCTTGATAAAAAAAAACCAGGATGACATTTTAATGAAAACTGTCATCTCTTTTTCAAATAGTTCTTGTTAGGTGACTTACTCAATACATTGTTTACAGGCTTTCATCACTTTTCCAGACACTAAAAATCATGGTTGTAAGAAAGATACAGGATTTATGGCTTTTTAGAACCATGTGTAACTCACTAAGGTCATGACCACATTACCACTTATGTCGGCAAAACTTACGTTGCTCAAGGGTGTGAAAAAACACCCCCCTGAGTGACATAAGTTTCACCAGCGTAAGTGGTAATGTGCACAGTGCTCTGTTGGTGGGAGAGCTTCGACATAGCTACCACCGCTTGTTGAGATGGTTTTATTATGGAGCTCTCCCGTCAGCATAGAGCAGCTACACGAGCAATCTTACAGCGGCGCAACCGCATCTGTACAGCTGTGCCTCTATAAATTCCCTAGTGTAGACATGGCCTAATCCTCCTTTTTTGTCCTTTGACAGCAGAGGTATTAACAGGTCAGTTCACTTTGAATTGCTCTTACAATATGTATTAACTAGGCCAAACACTTCCCACTCCTTCAGAATTCATTCATGTGGTCATGACATGTGTGTGTTACCAAATATTCTTCACACCTAGCTTTGAAGTTGACTCTCACAGCTTCTAGCAGAGACATATTCAGGGGCCATGTTCAGAGGTGAATCTGAGAGAGTCAACACTGATGTACTTTGCACCTTCTTCTGGCTCTTCGGCAAGTCAGCTATTCTTCTTGCTGGTGAAGCAATGGTGTATGTCATTATATTTCACTGACACAGGGCCGGATCTAGCACTGAATCAGAGTGACTTTTCCCTTGCTTAAAGTTAAGCACATGCTTATTTGCTTTGCCGGGTGGGGGCTTTAGTCTGTCTTGCACTGTCAGAGATCCACTTCTTGACATATAAAATTACACCCCCTTAAGACACTAGCTGGCCCATGGTCTTCTTAGCTGCCTAATGTTACCTGTCCTTCTAATTTTGCCTTCCACATTCCTAGTCAGATGGCATTGGGCAGTTCAATAACTTTGACAGCTACGGTGCTATATGAATGCATCACACATTCTTGATAGGTAATGGAAAACTAATGATAGAACAGCGGCTGATTGTTCGCCCACCCACTTCAAACACACAAAATTTCCTCACTTCATTCTTCTCCTTTAGTTTTTAATAGAGGCCCTTGAACGTCAAAGTTAGTGATCACACTAAGAAGTGTTTGGGAGTCTAAAGTGGGCACCTGTCATATGAAAGATAAAAGACCTTCAGCCAATTGTCTCTGCCTTCTAATCATATTATTTAATACAAATGGATTTTTCAAGCTGCCTTGTACAGTTTGTGTGGCAATTACCTAGGAGAATATGAAAGAGAGCAAAAGAGAGAGAGAGAGAAACAAGCTGAGAGCTGTCAGCTTGTTTTAAACAAGTCTGTGGATCAGAAGGAGATTTGTAGGTGGAATAAGCAAACAGTGATTAGAATGAGACTTAAAAATGAATGTTGGTTTACTGCTCGCTCTACAGTTTTTTTCCTTGCCTCGCAACTTCAAAAATACAATCTGCAGTTCCACAACATGTTCAAAGCCCTTCATCCCAAGAGAAGAGTGGTTGGATGGTTGCCATGAATTAATGGACAGAATCCTCACTTTCTACTCTGGAGGAATAGAGTTCAAGTTATGTTTGGTGAAATGGGATTTAAGGGGGATCGGTCCCCTCCTCCCTCAGTTCTCAATGCACAGATATTTATAGCCATCTATATTATGACCTATTTAGTAATCTCTGCTCAGGAGATGTCCAGGAATGAGATGGTACTGAGCCCATACCACACTTGCCCCACTGTACTTAGCTAACGGATTAAATAAAGACAGACTTTGGCTTCCATAAGTGAGTGTGTCAAAGACTTTGTCTACATGAGGAAGTTATGTAGGTGTGAGGTAGTGTGTGTATCTAAACTGCTGTAGTTATACCAGCAGAAGTCCCTGTGTGAACACACTTATTCTGATATGAGTGCCTTTCTCTGCCTAGCTTACCTCACTTGGAAGTAGTTTAAAAGTTTAACTTTAGTAGTATAATTATACCCTTATAACTGGAAAAATCTCCTCTGTAGACAAGCCCTTACACTTTCATGAGCACAAATATCCACTCCGGAAAAGAAATCCTCAGAATTCTTTTTTAAATAAGAGGACTGACATGAAAGTAAATCTTTGCTACTCTGGGGTGGCTGGTTTCCACAGTGAGTTCAGGGATGACTGGCTCAGCATCTCATCACTTGATATTGCATTCCAGCACTGGCAAGAGAATCACAGTACAGATGTCTCTCATGCCAAAAGCAAACCTTTCACTGGTCACACAAGGTGTCTGAAATGGGATTTACTATTCCTCCATGACAGGGAAAGTCTGCTAACCAGTTCTGTTCCATCAGGTAAAGATGAAGCTGCATGCATTTTGATCCCTAATGCGTTTGTTGGGTGCATACATGATGTACTAGTGTCTGCTTCCCTTCAGTCAGATGGGAATCTCTCTGAGTCCTGGAACTGCTTCTCTTTCTGACATAAAAGGAAAAGATCCAGTTTAATAATCTACCATCATGCTTAGCTACTATCAGAAATATTTGTCCGGAAGGATCTTACGTTATTCAGCGAAGGTTGGGGGAGAACTCCAATTGCAGCTGATTAACTGCACGTGTCCTGTGGTTAAAAGGAATCATTTATTTTCTATTCAGTGTTCATGGGTGCCACAGGATTTAGACCTCCATCCTTATCACTAGTGCCATTCTCACGTCACTGATGCCACACACTCCTCATTAGCTCCAAATTAACATCCACCCAGAACTTTGGGTTCTCTCTTTTTCCTTTCTCACACATTACCTGCACATTCCCCAGGTATTTTCCAGCCACATTTTACTTTACCACCCATATTTCAACTCTACCAGACACTTGAATCAATTCCCCGCGGAGAACCTTCCACTGTCAGTATTGAGGAAGAAGAAGAAGGACTTGCTGTGATGACAAAAGGAAAAGCTGTAGGTTTTTTCTCAGGGTATTTACTGCTGGTAAAAGGCTCCAGGATAAGCAAACAAACTTTTGGTACTTATCCAAATTGAATGAAACCTCAAAAACTTTCAGCTCATTTCTTATGGCTAAATCCTGGCTTCAATGAAACAACTGGCAAAATTCACACTGACTTCAATGGGCTTTTGCTAATGAAGTTCCCAGGCCCCCAGTAATTATTATATATCCTGACAACTTTCCCTTGTTCATAATGAATCCTCCCTCGTTCAGGACAGAGAAGATCCTAAACCCATGCATGTCAAATGAAAAGGACAAAATGCAAGGTCAATTTCAATGAGTAGCTCTGGTGAGGTAGCCATGTTTTGTCCATCTTTCCAACATCATGCCTTAAGCAAGCAGTAACTCTAGTGTGGAAACTACAGATCTTGAAAAAGCTTATTCGGGTGCTGCAGATTCTCAGGCTAGCATAATATTTCATAAACGCATGTATGTATATCAATATTGTGGGCAGGAACTTTGCCTTACATTTTTTAAAAGGACAGCTGCATCCTTTCATAATGAATCCATAGTAAATGGCAGTTCATCTATAATGGGATGACTGATTACAGATGCTCTCTGGTGAACTGCGTCCGTATAATATGTAAATCCCAGTGATAGTCTGTGAATGAAAATGAATACCCTGAAATAAAAAGGTAACAACTTATATCTTCAAAGAATTTTGTAAGCAATAATTAATGTATTAAAACAACGTGTGAGTCTCTTTTCTTCAGTGTGTGTGACACAAAAAAGCAGCATCCATTCAGAAGGTTCATGGATGAACCATCTGTGTTTGGAGTTCCAGTTTAGTTCAGATAAGCTACCAAACGTAGTCCAAGCCTTGTTCAAACAGGTGGGAGATTCAGGGAGAAAAATTTGTCCCCTGAATCATCAGCATTCCCACTTCTGACTCAGGATAAATCTAGGAAATTCAAAGGCACATGGAAATTAAAGGAAAAAGAGTTTTCAAAACCATTTGAACTGGTTCCCTTCCTAATTACTCAGATCTCTTGGATCTGCAAATGAGGTGAAATCGCAGCAGATCAAGCTTGCTCAGGAGATTTTCCTTTGTTGCCTTCTCCCAGTCAGGCTGGCAGTACCTTTTGCTAAAAATGTCCAGTCCTGGCTTTACCTAAGAATTGCACGGAAATATGAAAGAGGCACAATTAGCTAAACTTCAGAAAAAATTCAATTTGATTTTGTTATGACGTTTTAAATCTTTGGTCATTGTTGTTATTCATTAATTATTCATTTTTGGACCCTGAAAAAAAAGATCAGGGTCCCATTGCACCAGTTACTGTACAAAACACCACAAAGACAGTGCCTTCCCCAGAGAACTCGTAGTCTGGGATTTAGACAACATGCAACTGGTGAATAAACACTTGGGAGGACCAGCTACCATGAGAGAGAGAGGTGATTACACTAGGGAGTAGTTAATCGGGGTCTCAGGAAGCAAAGACAATCACAAGGCACGTCAGTGCTGGACAGTCCTGTTCTTCATTTATCAGAACTTGCTCATCCATCACTTAGTCCTCACACCCTTAGAATCTTCCTGTTCAAGTCAATGGGCCTGATGTAATGGTGTCCTGTTGCTTTTTTATGCTGGCCAACCTGGTGCAAAGTAGCCACAAATCAGCTATATGACCCCTTTGAGGAACACCTCCAGCTTCATGGGCCACTCCAGCAGATACAGTGCTGATTCTGCTACTTCCCTCCTACACAGGCACAGGAGATGTGCCAGGGGCATGGCTGGAGCTTTACTTTGCCCTAGCTATTCCCTGGGCTTATATGAGGCACAAGTTAGAACAGCAGATAGGGCTGCCTTAGCCAGCAACAAGGGCCAAAACAACTTCTGGCAACCCCAGGACGGGAGAGACACAAGCCAACTCTATCACAGGGATGAACTGGGTCCAATGAATTTCCTCTGCTCTGTAAGTGTTCTCTTTGCAGCTGCCTGGACCAGGCATCCATTAACTGTAGCAGCAACATAGGTCTTAGTCAAAAAAAAAGGGGGGAGGGGCAGGGTCAATTAAGTGCAATATCAAAGGAAGAAATAGGTCCCAGATAAACAGAGGAGGGAGTCTGGGGGCGGGGAGGGGGGGATACCTGTCTCTAAACATTGAAGAGCAGAGAATTAAGCAATGGGAGCACAAGCCTGCCGACAGCAGAAAGGTCACCAGAAAGATCATCTGTGACAAGAAAATCTAGGGCATCCTGTCCTGAAAACTCTTCATTTGATCTCCTCCTCTCATGGTGTGCAGTGTTCCTGGCATATTATTGTGTGCCAATAGAAAAACAGTTCCTCATTAGAGACACGAGTCCCTCACTTCTAAGAAGTGCAGCCCCAAAGACCTTATCTAGAGACAGCAGCTTGGAACTTTGCTGTTTTCAAAATTCCTACACAGTTAGTCAAAAGATAAAATACTTTTCTATAATGTAAAGCCACACAGAGCAATGTACCATGCTGAGAGAGCTTGCGAATGGATTTACAGGACAGTATAGTGTACAGGATTAGCAAATAACTGAAATTGCTTTTACACTTTGACTTTTTATTAACCCTTATATTACATACCAATAGACAGATCCTCATCTCTTTGCACCGATAGTGCAGGGAGTGAAATGTTCTTTAACACCTCAGTTAAGACCTTAAATACTGACATCTTGTGTGCTCTGTATACACAGTATAAATCTCCCATCTCTTTTTCCAAGGCTAAGAGCTTACTCTATTGTCTTCGACCAAAATTTTCCTTCCATCCAAATACTGTTGTGCAGTATACTGCCTGCTGCCTCTACCCCAAAGATAGCTGCATTTCAGTGGCGTTGTATAAAGTTCTAAGCAAGTAATCTTTTTTCCCCCAAAATTATCATAAAACTCACCAAATGCATTATTCAACAGATATTCTTTGGCTAGTTTAGCATATTCGTTCTGTGCAGCACTGAACTCTTTACATGAAAGACTCCACTGGAGATATAAAATATAATGCATTCATTCACTATTATCATTACTTTTTGCATTCTATGCAGATACTTCCCACCTGTTATGGGGAATATCACAACATTTGCTTTTTCATCTGTGCACTAGATGACGCTGATTTGCGCTAATTTGCAGCAGTAGTGTCACAACTCTTTGGGGAATGGCTGAACCCTTTGATCGCCATTTTCATGAAAAACATAGGCCCCAGTCTTGCAACTTTGGTGTGTGTGAGCCAACCCGTTTGCACACGTGAAGTCAATTGCAGGTCATGGGCCACTGATTATTACTAGCTGCTATTGGATATTATTATTATTTAGACTTGTGCTATCGTAGCTCCTGGGAGTCCTAGTCAGGACCCATTGTGTTAGGTGCTGTAAAAACATGGAACTAAAAGACAATCCCTGCCCCAAAAAGGGTTTATATTTGTATTGTCACTGCTGAATGCTTTGCTGGATTCTATGAGTGGCATTACAGTAGTGCCCATAGATCCAACCAAGATCAGGGTCCTGTCAATTTAACGGTGGTACATAGACAGAATGATAGACATTTACTGCACTAGAAAGCTTGCAGTCTAAACAAACAGGACAAGCAAAGCATGGCAGAAAGGCAGTATTATTACCCCCATTTTATAGATGGGGGACTGCCATACAAAGCGATTAGGTGACTTGCCCAAGGTCACATAAGAAATCCACGGCAAAGAGTGAAAATGAATCCAGTTCTTCTGAGTCCTAGACCAGATCTTTCACTACAAGACCATCCTTCTTTAGCCCTTTTTAGTGAATTATTTGATTACTAATTGTTTTATTTGGTGATCACACAGATGGAGCATTGGAGCCAGAGCAAGTGAGGTGAGCTGCTATCATAAGCTCTTGTGATTTATTTACTACTGACATATATATTTAACTAACAGTGTTGTTTGTCATGGACATGGCTTGCCAGCCGGGATCCATAACTTCACACATGTCAGCCGTCACACTGCAATCAGGACCTAAGTTGGTAGAAGCCTATTTTTCTGCTATATTTGTGTTTCACATTTTTCAATTACTTCAACTCATGTAAAAAGTTTAAAAATAAATGAACATTCAAGCCAACTCAGGTGTTTGCAATACATATAAAGGCTGTAATTATAACTTAAGTTGACAGTTTCCCTTTAAATGCAGAAGCAGAAGAAAAACAGCCATCACAAATGCAAAGAGTTGAATGAATTTTTTTTTTTTTTTGAACTTCAAAAAAGTTTCAGGGCCTGTTTCATTTTGGATGAAGGCACATGGGTTGTGTTGTTGCTTTACTCAATGGCAGTGCATAATGGTTAAAAAAGATACAAAAATGTTTGAGTCATTCAAGCTCTTTGATATTAGGAACTATTTTCCACTTTTTAAATTAGGATGATAAATTATTTAGGATGTAGAAGAAGGTGTCCACAGGGACACAGATGGTGTCCTGCAGTGGGGGAAAAAGACACACTCTGGTCACACACAGGCTCACAAAAATAAAGAGACCCCCCTTTCTGTGTCCTACATAGCACAAGGATGAATTAATTTTCCCTTATGCATGTTGTTTAAAAATTTTTTAAAAAGCCTCATCAACCAAACCACAAGCCCAGATTCTAACTCTTCCACCACACCAGCCATTATTTCAGTTTCTCAGAACCAAATACTCTTAGCTCAATTCTTAAGGGATTAAACTACTGTACTACATAATCCTTTCACAAATCAGTAATGACTCAGTCCCCCTTCCCCCCTAGAGCATCCCCTCTGCTGAGGGGGCCTCATACCTTATAAAATATGCACTAGCCTATTTAAGGTTATTAAGATCATATGTGCTGATTAGATGAGTCACTCACTGGGCTCAGGTGTTTTCCCTGATCTCAGACAGCTGGAGGGAGAGAAAAGCTGTCCCCACAGTACACTCTTCAGGAGTGTGCTTTTAGGGTCTCCACAAGAGCCAGCTAGGATCCATTTCAGAATTAGGATTCAATAAGAATTCTGCCAGCTCTCTGTAAGCAGGTGCTAATTTCCTGGGCAATTGCCTGTGGTTTTTAAAAATCCTGACGTAGTTTACAAGGAGGAGTGATTGCCTTGAGACAGAAACCAAGAGAAAGGGTGTGTTTCACCCCAGATGAGGTTCTCCCATTGCTTTCCAGAGAGCTTTTACAATACAGTGGCTTAGTGAGTATGATTGTTTCCCCTTTGAGCAACTAGCCACAGAGTGGATAAGAGCCTACTTATGTACAGCTGTGAAGGAGATGCTTCTTTAGCTCAAGCAGCAAGGATTTGTGTTCCAGGTGCTAAAGGGGCTATGTTTAATCTCCATCAATGACCATACTGTCTGTACATGTGGTATTGTTAATGTGAAAGGTGCTACCGGCTACCACCAGGTGGGTCTTAGATCCAAACCCATCACAGACCTCATTAAAATCAGAAAATGTACCAACCACTCTCTTTTTTTAGATTGAACAGTACATTTCTTGTGCCTTACATTTGTCCTCCCTTCCCATGATCTTGAAGACTAATCACACTGTTGTAACTGTTACCAGAATCTAACCAATGTTAGATTCTTTACATTTCCGTACATCCTACTCTCAGACATTCTGCTGTGACACACTTTTCTTCCAATAGTAAGAGAATGAACAAACATGGTTCTAGCAGTTTCCATCTGATAAAATATTAGAGCTGTTCAGTCTAGAAAAGAGATGACTAAGAGAGGATATGAGAGAGGGCTATATCCTCATTAATGGCATGGAGAAATTGAATAGAGAAATGTTATTTATCCTTTCACCCAATACAAAATCCAGGGATCACCTTATGAAATTAATAGATGGCAGGTTTAATACAAACAGGAAGAATTGCTTTTTCACACCACCCACAGCTAATCTGTAGAATTCATTGCCGTGGGATGCTGTGATGGTCAAAAATATAACTAAGTTCAAAAAAGAGCTGGAAAAGTTCATGCAGGATAGGTTCCTCTTTGGTTATTAGCCAAGATTGTCAGGGATGCCACGCAGTGCTTGGGGCGATGATAAATCTCTGACTACCAGAAGCCGGGAGTGGAGGACAGGAATGGATCACTCCATAATTGCCCTGTTCTGTATAGTCCCTCTTATGCTGTATTTTAGGCCACAGTCGGAGACTGGATACTGGGCAACATGGGCCATGGTCTGACCCAGTATGGCAGCTCTCCTGCTCCAGCACAAATGCTCCCTGTAGAACACAAAGTATGCCAGGCAAGTTATGGTAGTAACTGACTTTCTAGGGGAGTAGCCCTAAAAACTGCATGAAGCTATAGCAAGCTGTAGTGTTTTAGGTGATGTTATTGTAGTATGTTTTTAATACAAAAAGAGTAGGTTGCGAGGGCAGCTCAAACAGAGAACACAGCTAGAGGACAAAAGGGAACTATTCCTCTAAATCACAGCATGTCATCTCAGTAAAAGGAGGTTCAAATGAACGTGTTAATCATCAGAGCCCTGGGTGCGTGGGACCCCTGTAACGAGCAAGTGCTGCGGGCATGTGGAATGGGTGGGCGTTATGCTCAGCTGATGTGGCATCTCATGGTGTTGGACACCATCAGGTCACCTAGGGACATCTACAAGGAACGTATCACTGGGCATAGGAAATACAGGAGGAATGAGCCAGAGCATGCTGGAAAAGCAATGCAGAAAGACCTTTGCTTTGTGGATCATATTTGCTAAAAGGACTAACTATGCTGAATTTATCATTCAATGAGGGACAATCAACATGCATCATTATACTTGCTTGCCACTAACCAACCTCAATATTTCTTTTGTATGAGTGATGTACTCAAATGTTTAAATGCTCATATCTTAACTGTATTACTAAACTAATAACCATTAATCTGGCATATTGCAGATTATGTACACTTTGCATTCTATGGCTTTCGAACCAAACCTTGTACCTTTTGGATAATTTATACATTATCCCCAGATGCACAGAAAATTTTTCCTTCAAAAACTCTCCATTTGACTATTTTATAGTACTAGCTTTAATAAAAAAAATTTAAATCTATTAATTGAAGCATTTAGCTGTTTGTTCAGACCTTGAACACCTGAGTGGCAATGGAAGTGGGATAGACAGAGGACTGACCACATGGATGGAGCTGGTTTGGTAGCTGTATTTGCAGTTCTGATGACATTTGAGTTCTTAAAACCAGAATTTGCAAGATTCGGACATTTCCCTTGATAAAACATCCCCCACACCCATGGAGATGAGACTGATGTCTAGTGTGCGGTCTAATTGTTTACTCTGGGTTGTCCTGTTCTCATAATCCATTGGTCATAGTGAGGGCAAATGACATGTTTTCCCCCATTTTGTTGTTGCCAGTAATAAACCATGAAAGTCATATCAATGCAGTAAATAGTGAGATGTGGTTAAAAATGAGTGCTGCCCATCCTGCTGTCAAACAGACGGTGCTGTAGATTCTAGATCACTGTTAAATAGTGGCCATCTTCAAGAGCAAAATCAGCTGATGTTCTCTTTCCTCTACAGTGGTGTTTGTGTTTTGCCCTTTTTATGACATCGGGCTGTGGTCTCATTAAATCTCACAAGCTAACTGGCAGCAAGCCTGGTCAGTATTTGGCTGGGAGACCTTCAAGGAAAACCGAGATGCACCCCACTGCGTCTGTAATGAATCCATGTGCCAGTATGGAGTTAGGGGGGCAGAATGACACTGAAGACACCACTTTTTAGATGAGATCTAAAACCAAGATCCTGACTATTTCATTAGCAGCAGGTCATGCAGCAGACAGACACAGTTGTAGGAAACAGACCTTTATTAACCATGCTGAGAGGCCAGTGGTACTGGTTTTCCAATGAGCTGTAGTTAGGGCCAATCCTGCAGAGTGCAGAATACCTTGTGCAAAGTGTCAAGTGTCCTCTCACCTCTTATTCACTTCAGGGGGCATGGTGCATGCTGAGAGGTCCTGATTCAGGAAAGCACTTAAGCTTGACATGCAATATTGACTTCCTCGGAACTTAGGCACATCTGTAAGTGCTCTCCTGAATTGTGACCAGAACCAGGACCTCTCCGTGGCGTATTGTTAAACAGCTGCTGTGTTCCACACGAGAGATGGAAGCATTTCTGTGGCGCGTGAAGGGACTCCTGTGTCTGTATCAAAGGGGAGCCTGAACCATAGCACTATAGCTGAACATCTCCTCACACAAATGTTGAGGCAGTTTGGTTCTACATCACGATTCTGATGCCAAACCAGAACACCGATGAGCACACCGATCAAAATCCATGTGTGATGTTTGAAGCATGGGCTAGGCTGACAGACACAGACACAGACGGCAGAATTTTCTGGACTGGCTGAGGAGTTGTTGGCATGGGGGAGGGGACTCAGATGACTTTAAGCCATGTTTGCATTCCCCTGATCTTAGGGCCATGAGTTGGCCTGCTCCCTGGTGCATATTTGAAGAGCCTGAAGGCTATTCTATCTTTAACTAGCTGCCAGCCATTCCAAAAGGTAGGGATGACCAGGAAGCAGGGGTGCCTGGGCCACTCCCCCTTTTCCACAGTCACGTCTTGGACAACAGTGGCTGTGCATCACTCAAAGATGCTCCAAGGCAGGGGGACATTTGAAGTGATGAAACCTGCCAGCAAGGGCTATTCTGTGCTGCCTGAACCAGGGTGTTCCAGAGAACTAGGGTAATTGACTGGCATAGATTCTGAGCTGCGAGATGCTATGGAAATGCAGTTTTTCACTGCATCATTCTGAGGTCTGCCTTGGTAGCATCATCATCAGCAGCACTTCCAATCCTGCCTGCCCTAGTGTTTGAAGAGGAAGTGGGCTCTTTTCTTTTGGCTTCTGAGAGGCGCATGGTTTGTCTAGTCTGTCAGGAATCATTAAGAACAAGGATAATATATGTCCCGGCGAAAGGAATAAATCACTATAATGGAAAAGCCCTAATTATAAAAAAAATAACCCATTGCCACTGATGCTCCATATAAGCTGTAGTTCTTTAAGCATAAATATTTATTTTCTTTTAAGAGGTCACAGTTTCCTGAGGATAAGGACAGGAAGGGAAAATCTCAACAGGGCTCTTTGGTAAATAACGTGCCTGGCTGTCTGCTTCCCCAGTAATCAGGAGATTGCTTCGTAATGAAAGGAAATGAAAATCCCCGTCTTATATCAACTCCAAGACTTCACCGGCCTTTGTACAGCACAGCATTTACCCTAAGATTTGTCTGCTCTCCAAGACATGGATTTAGTAACTTCACTGCACTTACGTAAGTGACGGTAGTAATTACAGATCAGCTCCTGAGTTCCAGGACCCCTTCGCACTTATAAATAGCACACAGTAGCGTGTAACTCACTTGCAAAAATTAATTAGCTGTGTTATGTGCTACAAAAGAACCCAGGCTGATCACCCTGGAAAATAAAACCCTGAACAGCTTCCTTCGGCATCACCCTGCCAACGAGATGACACTGATATGGAAGGACGATATTTAGGGATGAGAAAATAGTTCTATCTCTAGGACCCTTTCAGACCTTGTACTTCTACAACGTGTGCACCTGCCCAATGGAGAGCTCCAGACAGAAGCAGCTCTCAGTTGCTATCACCTTTGGCTCCTTTCAAACTGATGACCTAGCTGTAGAAGGCTGTGTTATCCCATTAGCTGCCTTGCTAGCATGCTCCCTAACACATCAGCAGCCATTGACAATACAATCACTTTAGTCTGTGGGCTGGACGTTTCATTCTAATCTGCAGAACTATGCTCAATAAACTGTTTCCAACAGAACAGCGGACTCTACTAGTAAATGCATGAACTGTGTACTGTGCTGCAGAGTATGCTGCCAGCTCTTTGTGAGACTCCCCTCACTGTATGCAGAGATAGGACTTTGATCTTCAGCACCGAAGAATGGAGGCCAGACCCTCTGCTGCTGTAAATTGAGGTAGCTGCTGGTCCTGGGTACCCATCACTTGAGGGAATCCTTCTGTTCTATTCTAGCTATAAAGGTTCTTTTACCACCCTCATCACCATAGTATTTGAGCCCCTTCCAAGCAGTGTATCACATAAAGTGACTAATAGCGCGTGGTGTATTCTGTCTCTCATCCTCTTCCCCCAGGGGAGAAGCATGTGTGTAGTATAAGGTTTTATTACAGTAGGCTTTTAAAAAAATGTTTCCCAATTGTTTGAAATATACACATTGCTCTGTGTTTAGGTTAGAGAAGGCAGGTTGAGGGAAAGTGCCCGGCCCTTGGAGCAGAGGCAATGAGGTTTGTGATGGTTCTTAATTCCTGTGGGAGTAACTATATGAGCACGTAGCAGAAGTAGGCTTTTATCTGCTAGATGAAGAAGCCCGTGGAGGGAGGCAGGACGCACTTAGTCAGTGGGTTACATCTGGCCGGTGTCTAACATTGCTATAGTTGGTCTGTAACATGTTTTGTGATACACCGGCACGAACTCTCTGGCAGTCTCTGATCAACGTACCGTACAGACCGAAGCAGACACCATCACATGGTAGAACTAACAAAGTTTGAATTTTCCACTTAAAACAAAACAAAAGCTACCGCCCTCCTCCTTTTTCTCCCAGGAGGAAGATAGGCCTCAACAGCTGGGTCTAGTTATCGAAGGCATAAAGACATTGGAGCGGTTTAGCAGCTAGATAAAGAAAGATTACCAGAGGCATCCAGGGAGAACGTCTCCCCTTGGTGTATAACTGCAAACAGATGGCAGCAGGCACTGGGTTGCTGAATGTCTTCCTCTGAAGCTTCAGATATAGGCCACTGCCAGGGGCTATCAGGCTGTATGGAGCAATGGTCTGACCTACTCCCCATATGCTGCTCTTCACATAACACTTTCAACCCTGAGGTGAGACAGTCAGTCCATATTTTTGTACCAAGACTTGATCTTCATTTGTGCTGGTCTCATGCTTGACACTGCTGTGGTGGTAGATGCCATGATGGCTCTAAACTATCTTTCTGATCCTGATGTTGGCCTGGCAGTGAACTGGTCCCTGGCATGGGTTAGAGCGGGCCCCGTGGTGCTCTAACTTACCCACCTGGAAAGCTGCCCTAGGGTCCATTCAGCTGTTGGGGACCACTACATCTCAGGGCACATTCAGCCCCACCTTCCAGAACTTTTCCTGCTCCCCCAAAGCCTCCCTCTGTGGTGGAGGGTGCGGGGAGACTGGACGGTGTGGAGCCTGGCTGCACTAGCTTTATGGTGTATGGGGATTCCTACAAGCCAGGAGATTCTCAGCTGCCCTTTCTGGGCAGCTGTAAATGACTTAGTTTGGATGAGAAGCTAGCCCCTAACTCTGATTCAGGTGGCTAACTTTAGGCACCGATGTTTGAAAGTGCTCTCCTTTACTTCCTACTTGTGTTGCCTGTGTCATTTTTACTTAGATTGCTCTAATTTGTTTTCCTTTCTCCTTTAGCAAGTGACTACCAACCCCTGCTGTAACCCTTTGTATCTCCTGAAAGGTGCACAATAGATCAAAGGAAAGCACTCTGGTAAACATTACAGAGAAGCCAGACTGCGTGTGATCATGTTGTAGGGACTGTGTGCTGTGTTTTCCCTGTATATACATAAAATACGCTTGGCATACAAAGAAAATCAGCCTTTGCTCAGGCTAAGTATGTATGATACAAAAGAAGGATTAGGGTTGGAGACACAAATAGCGAAAGGCCTTATTATTCCCCGCTTTGTCTATTCCCTTTCTTTAGTATGTAAATATGTAAATAACCCGAGGGGAGGAGAGGATTTTTCTTGTGCTGCAAAAACCAATAAACAGGTTTTATAAGAAAAGAACGAAAGAAAGAAAAGCTTTAAATTCCAATCTAATGTAAGTGCAGGTGCTCCAGGTCAGGATAAAGATGCACTGTGAGATCAATGTGAGTTTAAGATTGCAGTAGATAGGGTGTTGCAGGACTGAGGAACAGTGGCGGAACAGTGAGGGGAGCATTGGACTCCGAGCATTGGGCAGGACTGGCAGAACTTTTGCAGGGTCAGGACTTCACAAAAACCTCCCCCATCCTGCCCCGTACGTTGCTAAGTACTGTAGGATGGAGGGTGCATTGTAAAGGCGAGTAACGATCAAGGCTGATCGCAGTGGACGCAGGACTAAGGCTCAATCCAACTCTCATTGGCATCAATAGGAAAACGTCAGGGAACATCAGGGAAATGGGAGTTAGATCAGACCCGAGGAAAGCTATTTGCACACTCCCATCTCCTTCACCTTCCCCAGCCCTAAAAATTCACACAAACGTATTTTTTTACTCCCCTTTTATTATTTTCTCCAATATTTCCGTGGCACTGATGCAGCTGTACCTGGTGTTGTCATGTAACATCATGCGTGACAGCAACATCTGGATGAATCCCCCCCTGCTCTCAATAAAACCAAACCTAATTAATATGAGATGAATTAAGGATGTTACTGTTAGTGGTGGGTGAACCTGGCTGGATAAAGTAAGACACCCCTCCTCTCCCACCCCCCACCCCGAACAAATCAAGTTGAACCTGAACGAAACCCTTCAATTCTAGCCAGGAAATTTGTGCTTAACGTTTTTGTTTATGTGTTCAGAGCTGCACTGCCTAATTCTAGCCAGAACCAGAAGTACAAGCACTGAAATAATATAAGAGAGGCTGATCTAGTGATATTTGCCTGCTCTGATTTGCAGAACAAAGGGCTTTGGATAGTTTATTTGGATAAGTTTTGCATAAGCCTCCAAACTTTCGGGGTGCTTATCTGCAGGTTGCTAAACTCTAGTAAGAGCAGAGAGGATGCTCAAAATTCCATCAGTGAATTGCTCATAATCTCTAGCTGAGCAACAGTGCCTCACCACTTCCATTCCTGAGCTGAACTGCTGTGTAAAGGGGCAGGCAGCTTTCCTTTGATATCTGGAAACTAAAATGAATATAGAAACCTAATAGATTCATTCCAGTCAAGGAATGGCTGGGGTGGGGGGGAGGAAACACGTTGTTTTCTTCTCTTGCCTTTATTCAGCTATTAGCTCTGTTCCTTTAGCTGTCAGGTGCTATCCAATAGGCTCATCCGAAAGTTGCAAATCCCAAAGAAAGAGGATTTTCATGCTTTTGATGTACACGGCACATGAAATAGCTGCAATTATGGATTCATTCCTCTTTTTTGGGTTTTTTTTGTTGTTGCGTCAACAGATAAAGAGTCTTCTGATGGGGTTCTTTTAAAGATAATTGATAGCAGCCTGATCAAACGATTATGCATTAGTTCCACATTAACAAACTGCAAGAACCATACAATTGTCTCAAATATTTTTTTTGTTACTGAGTGGGTGAGGGTGGGTTGGGAGTGGGGAGTGGAAAGTGCATTTTACGGTATCATTTACTAAATTTTTACACTGCAGATTTATTTTTAAATAAACCAAATGATTGTAGTAGGATGATGAGGCTGCTTCAGATTCTGCGTAAGTGTCCAGCCATGCAGCCGCTCAGAAATCAGTCCTAAATCAATGAGCATGGCGCTTGGTAATGGTCATGGAATGGAGAATGAGTGCATTGTAGGAGAGGTATCTGCAAATCCCTGTTTGTTGCCTCTAAAGGGGAAGGAGCGAAGGGACTAATGTACAGTCAGAATATGGCTGTTCAAACAACCCTTAACTCGGGGAGAGGGGGAGGTTGGAGCTGGATCCGCACTTTCTGGCTCGGGCCCATCTGTGATTTGTTTTTCTTGTGACTGACACAGTACAAGAAAATGCTTCCTGGATGGAAGTGGCCATCAACTAGAGAGAAAAAGGAAGGCGTGGCGTGAGGTCCAGTCATGCAGAGTGCCTCAGTGGCAGACAAGGGGAGGTGAGGTGCGGTGGACAATCCTTCTGAAGAGCTGAGGAGACAGAAGGGAGCAGAGAAGGCACCCAGAGCAAAATTCATCCCTCCGGCACTCGGCCCTGAGGAAAGGGGGAGGCCAAGATGCCCCCCTAGCACAGATCTACATAGCCTGGAGCCTGACAGGATACCAGTGGCTCTGCGATGCCTCCTCTTCCCTGACAATGCTCCCACCATGTCTCTCGTGCGAGAGTCTCCTGCAGGGGGGAGACAGAACCGGCTATATCAGTCCTAGGCCTACAAAGGTCCCCTTCACTGAGGGCATTCCCCAGGGGGCATTGCAGTATCTTTACAGCTTCTTTATGCTGGCTGAGGAGAGATCCAAAAGCCAGAGGGCACCCATGAAGTGGGGCCCAAAACTGCAGGAAGAGAGTGAGTGGGAGCACTGGTTGAGATAAAAAAGCTGGAGTGGAAGCTGCCTCCCCAGGACTCTCATCTGCTGGCCCAGGCAATAAGGAGCAAAAGCCAGATCTCCATATTGCCCCCAAGTCAGTCAACCTCCCCCCCCTCCTCTTCATAATCCATTAATGTCCATATTGCTCCAAGAAGCCAAGGCAGATATTTGTAGCCTGGAATATTTGAATATTCTGCAAGATTTTTCTTTATTTCTTTAAATAAAAAGCCGTTTTGATATGCAAAGCAGAGAAATCCCCACACACCGCCAGGATCCAGGATGCAGCTTCTATAACCAAGCTCCCTACACGGCATGGCTCCTTTACCTCTGCACACAGCTAAACCCTGACAAGGATCTCGCTATGTCTCTCTCACTCGCTATTCTGTAGGGTTGCGCACCTGGCAGGGGATCAGTGAGGCACTAATGAAAGGGAGGGAAAAACCGCCCATATTGCCATTGCACCATTGGCTGAAGGATAAAGCAGAGTACATCTTGTTTATAATTTCCTCCTTTAATGCTTAATGATGATTACTGACGGCGTGGCATTTCTCCAGAGCCCAGGCTCTGAACATCTTTCCTGCAGCATGTTGTGCCTCTCTTATTTTAGATGTGCTATACATTAGCTCAGCTATAGCGCGAGCTGAGCTTTGAATGCTAAATATTCTCATTAGTGCTGATGATGATGAGGAGGAAGGTGCCTCCAGCATTCGGTGCCTGATGGCCTTCTCCTCTGGGTAGAAGAAAGAGAGAGATTGCTCCACCTCCTTTCACAACAGCACGTTACCTTTCCAAAATCTACACGCTGAGGCAGGAGCCGGAATTTCTGCCTTAGAATCCATGTCAGCCAGTCCAAGAGAGAATTTCTGAACTTCCCAGGCAGTCTCAGCCTTTGGGTTACGTTCAGTGGAGTCTGGACAGCATGGCAAAACATGTCCTACCCTTGTCCACCCTCTCGGGCCAACCAGAGCTGAAGAGGAAGTTTTCCTGCTTTGGGGACTTTTCTCCTGTCTCCCTGCCAACTTATCCAGTTTCCTGCTGGCTTCACCCTGCAAATGGATGAGGTCAATTCTTCACCCCTCTGTTCCTCTCCCTCTCTCTGAAATGCAAAGGAGGTGAGTGCCCATCAGGCGAATCTTTCTGCCTCTGTTTAAAGGCTCAAACCCCAGTGCCCGTTCTGGCCATGAGGGTCAGGCAGAACTGGGAGTGGTGATGTTTGCACTGACTGAGGATGAGGAGCAGACCGACTCTTTGCAGATATCCCACCATTAGCAGACTCAGGGGAGTTGATGAACAAGAGGAGATGGGACGGTTCATTGGGACCAAAGAAAAATGGGAGGTGAGGACAGAAAAGGAAGAACAGTTTTCCCATCATCCCTCTAGGAAATCTCCTTCAAGTCTGGTGTCGGAATTAGTTCCTCTGACACCATGGCAAGATACCAGGCAAGCCCTTTATTTCCAACAGGCAGGAACAGTGCTGAAAAGACCTTTGCTCTGGAGTGGCCTGGGTATGACTGAAACAAGTATTGAATCTGCTCAGTAGGGAAGAAGTTGCCGTGCACTGTTGGGTGTAGGATCCTCGGTTAGTTAATTAATTCATCTTTACCTGACTGCTGGCTAGGCATCTGCCATTTCCAGTCTCCCTCCCTTCCCTGCAGATAACAGAGAAGGTGGAGTTCAGCTCGTCTGCACTGACTTCATGCCTTTGAACTAACTAGTCACTGCTAGAGTGGGTGTTTGCTGTTCTCCAGAAGAATGGTAAGTTGTTTCAGAAGTCCCAGAAAGATCTCCGAACTAGATTCCTGTTTCATCAGATTCTTCTTCCATGTTGTAAATGACACAGTTTCATGGCACACCGACTAACAGCGATAATATTTAGGTTCTAAAAGTTCCTGAAATGAGCACCTTGCTCGTTCCCTTCTTTGTCTGGGTATCACAGATCGCTGCTCTTCCTTCCTTGCAGTGGATACTTATTCAGACTTATGTTTATGCCTTACTTATGTTTGGTGGGGGGGCAATCCAGATCCAGAGTAAGTGGGTGGCAACTGCACCGAAGTGCATTGTACTGCACTAGGTCTGAGTTTGGTCCCCTTATTGATACACTCACAGGAACAGCTCTGCTCCACACCTGCCATATCACAGGCATTCATTTTCCAAACAGGTATTGCAGTTAAAAGCATCTGAATCTCATCCAAATTTCATACCCCTAAAATATTCACTAAATTCCTCCTCTTAACAAGGCAAAGAAGAAAAGCTCTCAACATGCAAAATTACCATGCAGAAGGACCACACACACTGACAGGTACAACTGCCTTTGCTCTGTGTTGTTCCATATATAAGGCCCTCTGTGTTAAATAAAAGCTACTTTAAATCTGTAGCCAATGGGGCAGCCGTGTCCTGTTACTGTATTGTAATAATGGGCACTTTAAAGAGAAGGCAAAAATATGGTAACAACTGACCCACATGGACCTGCCCTGATTCAGAGTAATATCCGTTATATAACAAAATGGGCCAGATTCACTAGTGCTGGGGAAATGTAAATTACATCTTCTTGAACTGGAAAGGAATGCACAGGAGAGATTCATCCCAAGGGGAGGGAGGTAGAGGCAATTTTTCTTTGGGTTTTTCCTGGGTTGTGAGGCTGCAGCTTTAGTATACAGCCAGGACCTCATACAAACCACACTGGGTGAAGGCTGTCAAAGGAAGAATGCGCTAACAGCTTCTTCTAAGCTTTCTTGCTTCCTTGTTTCCTGGTACAGCTCTATCACTAGCTGACTCCATAACACTGCAGCTGTATGCCCGTCAATCTGTGGGATTTTTGAATGGTTCATGGGTCCTGTGATATGGGACAGAATGGGAATTGATTTAGCATCTTCAAGGCCCTGGCACAGCACAGAGAATAGCGTTAGCTGGTGTGATGGGTGAACTTCTTTAGTTTACGACTCACCAGTCAGCTGTTCTGGAAGCTATTAACTGGGTGGTGATGCTGAGCCAACTACTTTGCTTCTTCTCACTAGAGCCAAGGGAAATGACTGAGGCAGAGTGGTTCCACTCTGGGGGGACCCACTGAAAGGATGATTCAGTTTTTATGGCTTATTCGACCCTTAACTGCTCTTTTGAAGCTACTAGACAAAGTGCCAATTAGTAACAATTGAGATGGTTTTTTTAAAAGTGGTTGGAACATTTCAATGACAATTAAATTTGGACCAAAACAATAAAAATGGAAGGAAATGTCTGATATTTTGTGATGTTGGAGTACAGAACACTGACCATCCACTTAAGGCAGCATCGTCTTTCTTAATTGAGTCTGACTTAGGTGGGTGCAGTGTGTCTCAGCTGAAATACTGTATCTCTAGTCTGCTACTGAAATACTTTATATCTAGTCTGTGATTCCCCAGGGGGAGAGAGAGAGCCCAGCCTGGTCATTAGGAACTGGGCTGAGACCACCACCACATTTCACATAGCCCTCCAAACAGCTGTTGCATGATAATAATTGTCAGGCTCTGGGCTCAGGATGGTCAGGCCTGGTGGTTGGGGCAGTGATCAAGAACAGGGACCAAGGGTCAAAGCCGGAGGTCGAGCTGGGACCGGGCCAAGGGCAGTGCTGAAACTGGAGTCCGGAGAGAGGCCATGTGTCAGAACCAGGATCAGAGTCCATAGACAAGCCAAATAAGGATCCTAGTCAGAATCCTGAAGCGGGCCCAAGGTTGAATCTGGGTTCAGGCCAAGGATCTGGGATCAGGAGGCTGCTGCAGGGCTGGAGTGGGTGAGGAATACAGCTGGAGCAGGGTCAGAGTAGGACAGAGACGGTGCTGAAGCAGGTTGGGACAAGGCTCGGGCAATGCTCGGGCAGGAACAGGGAAATGACCAAGGGCGGGAAGCCTTGGGAGTCTGTAACACTGAGAGGCAGCAGGAGGGTTCCTAACTGAGTGGGGCTGTGCACAGACTAACTTGCGACTCTGGTGGTCAGAGTGAAATATCTGTGCCACGGTGTCATCTGGCCTTGCCCAGAGATAGGCTGCTATTGCATGCTCGAGAGATGAGTCACTGCAGGCTCTGCTGGAGGGGGTGAGTCATTGTACCCATTGAGTTGCACGCCCACATGTAAAGGCCCCACCCCCGGCCTAAGGGGAGGAGCCACTGGACTCCAGACTCAAGTGAATGTAGGGGATAACAACAGGGATAGGAGTGAGGGGGAGCGTGAGTCATTATAGCTGAGCGAGTAGCCTTGGTCTGGCTGTGGGTTTGCCTCAGAATAACTCTTGGTCACTACTACAAACAGGTGTGAACCAAACTCTCCATCTGAAAAACCCCGAAGTTCAGCTCTGAGTTCAAACTCTGCAGCTAACTTACATCTCTATCATGGACCAGAAAAAAACGGTCCAAAAAATCCTGGATCCAAACTGCAGGCAGATCCAGACTTTGTGGCCGGTCACCAGTGATGTGAGCTGGAGTTGGACCTATGTCATACAAGTGAAAAGCTCTAACCCATAACAACCCCCGAAGTTGACTAGACCCCTGTTTTCCAAACTATGACCACCTAAGTGAATACATCATTTTGTGTGTGCCTGACCCAGGTGTGCAAATTGCCCATGATAAATCTTTCTACCTCTCATTTCTCGAGGATAATTATACGGAGAGGGACAATGTGTGATCTTAAGAGGCCAATGGGTTAATAATACATTTATTAAAATATTCCATTACTGCTAAAAGCTATATTCTTATCTTTGAAAGCAACACATTCCATTACCCTGGAAATGACTGATTGGCCCTAATGAAGCTTCATGGGGAGAATATACAGTAGCAGGATAGCTGGCATTGGTTACCTTAGCAACGCTCTCTCTGGGAATTCAGAGGCTAAATTTATTTAAAGTTGGAGATCTAAAAACATCTGACAATATTCCAACTGAGACACACTTTACCCATCTAAATTAACTCTGGTTAAGAAGGATGATGTTGCTTTAATTCTCTCAGTGTGTGACTCCAAAGCAAAGGTTTTCAATATGTGCCGTTATTGTAATGAACATATGCTTTGAGGCTAGATTTTCAAAGAGGCCTAAAGGAATGGCCGGTGAAAGTGAATGGGAGTTGGTCACCTTAACTTCCTTAGATCCAGCATAAGCCCGTAGGCTATACTCAGACATGGGTCTATGGGAATCTAAATTAATTTAATTTACACTTTCTTCAGACCCATCAGAATGTAAATTATCTCAGTTTAGATTCAGACTTCAAACTAAGACCCTGTTATTGAAGTGTAACTTACATCCCATTACAAATCTCCTCTGATTTGAGACTGATTCTAAAGGTATGTCTATAATGCAAAGAAAGACTCATGGCAGCAAGTCTCAGAGCCTGGGTAAATTGACTTGGGCTTGCGGGGTTTGAACAGTGGGGCAAAAATAGCAGTGTAGATGGTCTCAAGGGGGTTTGTCTCAGAGCTTGGGTTCCAGCCAAAACAGGAGCAGCTAGAGTACTATTTTTAGCCTTGTAGCCCCATGAGCCAGAGCCAGTTGACCCGGGCTCTGGGAGGCATTACCTCGGGTTCTACTTTGCAGTGTAGACGAAGCCTAAGAAATCCTGTATAAGTCTGAGAATGTCTAAGTTGGTATAATTTGTATGCCAGAAGAAGACACGTGTCCCATTATCTTCTGCCTCCTCCATGACATGCTGAACTTTCTTTCTTCTGCAGAGAAGAGGCAAGAGCCAACGTGAAAAGGAGGCTGACAGCCACAGCTCCAAAGAGGAAATGACCGCTTCACAGTGCTTTACTGTTGGGAAAAATGGTGGGCGGAATTCATCACTGATGTAATTCCAAATGCATCCAATACACTACATTTGTTTGTACCATCTGGATGTCTTTCAGAGTTACTGATCATCACTGCAGAGTTCTCTGGACAGTGCTGACCTGGATTTCAGGTGTCAAAAAGAGTTGGATCCTCTTTAACGTCATGAGAGATTCCATGGCTCCTTCTTGACCTGCCAGGTCATAATTCTAACACCATTTCAGAGTGCAGTTTGACTCTGAGTGGCCAGACTCTACTTTCTTGCTGTGAGAAGACACAGATAAGAGCAAGGATCTCTGTCTTCTACCTTCATATGCCCAGCTCTGGTTCTTGCATAACTGACTCACACAGAACAAAGAGCTAGACCCCCTCTGTGTTTTTATACTATATGTGAATGATGTGTTCAAATTCCTTCCACAGACTCTATTTTTAGGTAAACTCAGATGAGACAAAACCCAATATCCTGGTTTAAGGCAGAATTTGAAAAGCAAGAGAGAAAGCATTAAAAATACATGAGTGTAAAGTCTGGCTCTTCCTTGCTGCCCAGTCAGGGATTAAAATAAATGTATAAAGTAGAACCAAAGAGTGAAGATTTTCTGTAAGGTAGCACAATCTAGTTCCTTTTCTCTATGGCTGCTAATTTCCTCCAGAGCAACACTCGTGCTCAGTAACTTGAACCACATGCATATAGTAGACACGACAACTACAACATTTGGATCGTTTCCTTTAGATATGGGGCAAACCCTCTCTGCATGGTGGCTCATGTGTGACATGAGTTTGGTGGACTCTGTCCAGTACCCAGCATATAGCTTTCCCCGTCACAGAAACTACCTCCCAACTGGCACTAAGCTGCCCCTTTTTTGGCCATCCGAGTGGTTGAAAGAACAATGGGGGCTTTCGTATGTTGACATTTTTAGAGGGGGACCTTTCAGGCTGTGTATGAGGTATACTGACCATGCAGTGTGGGAGGAGATGGTGTGGTTGCTGCCAGGCTGCACCAGCTCTGTTCATAAACAGAGAACTTCATGGCTTTCTCCAGGCTCTTTCACCCCCATAAAAATCCACACGTTCAGCTAAAAAGAGGGCGAGCCAAACCAGCGCGATTAGACAATGCACAAGTTCTTCTTCACTCTCTGGTTCAATTTTCCTCTCCCTTGGAACAGTGCAGCTCTGTTGAAACCCTGTGGATTTATTACTCATTCCTTCCCTCTTCTGTCCATGGTTTGCAGTAACCACTCTCAAACAGGGGAGAGTTCCAGGCCATGAAGTGACGTCAGGCAGACTGAGCTGCTGTTTCTCCTGTGAGGTTTATATACCTGCCGAGTGCCACCAGACCAACTCCTAGCTTGTGGATTGGCTGGAGCCTGGCACAGGAATGACTCATCACCGCATATGGCTGAATCAGGCTCTAGTTCAGGGACGACTCATCACCTCACAAGACTGTAGACACGTCAGAGTGGGGACCATGTCTTCTTCTGTGTCTGCGCAAACACCCAGCACAATTGGACCTTAACCCTGACTAGGGTCTTTGGACACTGCCAATACTACATACAAATAATTGGGCAGATCCTCCATTAACTTCAATGCAGTGATAACAATTCACACCAGCTGAGAAGCTGCCCCAATATCTTTGCTTATTCCCTTGGATGGGACAAAGCTAGTGATGCTTTGTTCCCTGACTGTTAAGTGCCTGGTGTTTGTAGATGACACGCCATGTGGGCGTATTGCCATCATGTATAAACATTAGCTCTTCAAAAAGGAAGATATGTGTTTTTAGTTTAGATGGAGTCCGCTCTTCTTGGGCCTGAAATGGGAGCCTGCATGTGAACTGAGGGTTGTAAGGTACGGCAGTTAACATTTGGTGGAGGGGGGGACGGGACTCAAGGCTACCCTAGGTGAAGTACAAACAGTAACTGGTCTTTAGGTGGCTGGGAGTAGTGAGCATAAACAGCTCTGTGCTGTTAGAAGCAGTGGTTAATTTTACTCGTGGAATTCACTGCTGCAGGAGACTGCCGAGTCAAATGGGCTAGCTGGATTTGAGATAGGGCTGGGTAATTTCATGACCATTAACAGCATTTGCCACTTTGCAAGCTACTGTAATGAGGGTAATCAAATCTCATCATGCCTCAGGGAGCCACCTTGCCATCCCGGCCTGCCTCAGAAGAAAGCACTGCAGATTGGGGCATTATGAAAGTTTTGCGGATGTTGGCATCTGCCAGACTGACAGTTAGACTAGAATGATCAATGAGATGAGCTGATATGGAAAGTCCTGTGTTCTACTCATTTCCCATTCAGTCCTTCCTTGCAATACTGCAGCACTACCCTCTGTTACAAGAAGCCAGGACGTATGTGTCACCACAAATCCGCTGCACTTAGCAATTCCAGTTGTTTGCTCTGTGACGAATCAGAGCTCTTCGCCATCCATGATCCCAATGGATCTAATTTGAACAACCCCTTCTTCCTGCAGGTAGCACCTGCCCATTTTGGTGCAATCTCTTGTGTTTCTCACTGTGGGCACAGAGAGTTAAATAATGAAAGGGTGGGGAACAATGAGTTTTGCACAGCAGAAGCAGGAAGAGCGGGGCGACAGGGAGATTTGGTCCGCTTCCTGGTTGCTCGTTTCAACACTGCCAGAATCATTTCAGTGAGCCACTCGCCCTATTAGCTCAACAGCGGCTCACGAGACCCATGGGCCTGATGAACCGAATTCTATGCAGATCATTCAGACTGCGGGGCTGCTGCTGGGGTGAGGCAAGCTGGCTCCTTCGTCATCTGGCTTGACTCATTGAAAGAGTTGGAATTAATTTAAGCTCCTTCATCAGCTCTGATCAGGTCGGGACCGCTGCACTGGTGGGAATAAAATGGGGCCCAGACGCACCCCTTGTGGGGGCATCCAATTGGTTCCTCCTCCTGCCATGTGGCCCAGTGGAAAAACTGCAGAGAGGAGCTGTTGAGCAGAATCAGCCAAAGCAGGGACCTGTGCACATTCAGTGAACTCTCTACAGGTCTGACTGGACTTTCTCCGCCCTGTGCTGATTGGCTCTTTGCTGCAGCCTCTCTTCACCTCAGCTTCACTCCACACCTGGCCCTCTTACCCTATTCTCCCCTGACCTGTGCCACTCACACCCTTCCCTTTAATGGCCCCCTTCCATTCCATCCAAGTATGTGGATCAGGAGACCAGGAGGCGAAGCCGAGTGAGGAGCAGATCACAGAAGTTGGAGAATTCAGTCTCCACCATGGCGCCAAAGTCAGACAAGACCATGGAGAGGGAATTGGTAGAGGGATAGGTGGTGTGTGTGGTATGGCATCTTTAGCAGCACAGGGTCTTAGGTGACCCTTGGTTGCCTCTGCAACAGAACTTTATTATTGAACATTACAGTGACTCAACAGATCACTTAATCTTTCTGTGCCTCAATCTCCCCTTCTGTAAAATGCGGATAATACTTCCTTACCTTAATAGGCAGGGTGGTGGTAGGGAGTTGCTGTGAGACTTAATTCATTAATGTTTGCAACATGCTTTGTGATCCCTCAATAGCAAGTGCCAACAAATGCAGTCTTATTACTGTAAACAGGAAGAGTTATTTTAGCTGAGAACGAAAAACAAAAAACCAGAGTTCTACGGATATATTTCATGCTAAGGAATAATTTTAAAAGTACCCTAGAGATGCAGCAGGTTAGAAAAGATTGCAGTGGCATGTTAGTGAAGGAATGAAGATACCATTTCCAATCTGTCATGCCCCTGTGCCATGTTTTTTAGGATATTCCAGCTGTTTCTGTTTAAACAATAAAGCCCTTGGACTTGCGCTATCTCCTGGGAGGTATTAGCTGGAGCATATCAGATACAGCACAACACTGTTGGCAAACATAAATCAAGAGGCAGCAGGAGAAAGGGAGAATTCCTTCAGCAGCGCTTGGGGAGAATAACAAAGAACTTTGTTCTCAGTTGTGCAATTAAAGGACTCTTGAGAGGGATAAAGCAAATAAATAAACCATAGTAACTCCTTGATATGCAGTCAGCTATGTTACATCCACAGCATGACAAAGTACCCTTCAAATGTAGTATATATACAGGCTTTAGAAGCTGTTTGTTCAGTGATGGTTAAATTCATAGAAGAAGAAGGGAATGTACATTGTGACAAAGGTTTCAAGTGGCTGTAAACACCTGTGGTTTGAAAATGACTAAGATGGTTTTAACAAGGTCTTTGCCCCATGCCCAGCATCCTGTACAATGGCATGAGAAGGATCAGTTTCTGCTCTTGTTTACACAGATGTAAATCTGGAGTAATTGCTCCACTGAGATGAGTTGAATCATTTCTCATTTGCATTGATATAATGATTTATTCTGGCAAAACTGAGAGCAGAATCTGGCTTAATATATTTTGTTTCCCTTTCCACCTGCCCCAACTCCCAAGTGTGGTGCTTGTCAAATAGTGGCCAGACACCAGAGCTGAAAAGCCATTTAGCAGAGTTTGGACAAATGATTGCTTTACTTGCAGCATCCATCTGTTTGCACATCCAAGACTCAAACTGAGAACTTTGTGTTCCAGAAGGCATCTAGATGGGAACTCCCACTGGCTGAGCCAATTGGGCCTATGCTAAGCTTGCTTCTGCAGGAAGCTATTCTTCACAAATATTACCGAAGGCCAGGAGCTGCAGGAAGAATAGAACTGTGAATCAGGACCCATTCCCATACATCTGGTTGATGATGCCCTGCACCTTGTATCTTTTGGTACAATCATCCTGTGTTTGGCTGGCTGCTGGGAACTGGACTGAAGTCACAGGTAGAAGAGATTGAAAAACAGGTACACATTCTCCTTAGTATTTTTGGGAAAAAGTCTTTCTTTCTTTTTCTTGGGATTTTTGTTTGTTTGCTTGATTTTTGGTCAAAATTTTGAATTTCAATTTTCTTTTTAACTAGCTCAAGTCAAGGAACCATGTCCTGAAACCTTGAAAGCTTCACTGACACCAACACACCATACTCAAAGAGGAGCTAAGCACCAACTGAAGGGGCAAGTAATAAATAAAACTGTTTAAAAAAGCTATCATGAGTTTTTTTTAAAAGTTAGTGTTGTTCTCATGGGTAACAAAAAAGAGCTGGCTGATGGAAAACAATCATAGATACCCAGACATTGTTGCAAGTGAAGCACAGACTTTAGATTTGTAGGGTCATATTATGTAGTTATAGATGTGAGTATGTGGGTAACAGCCAAGTATTCATGAAAATGTTCACAAATCTCAAAAATGTCATCAGTTTTAGCCCCAGAGGTCATTCATCGAAAGGTTCCTACTAGAAAGTGCATTCCATGTTGTTTGTTACTTGTTTCAGTTAGCCAGTCAGGAAGCAGAAACATTTCCATGTGACCTGAATGACTAACTGCATATGAATAATGAAGAGCAACAAATCAAAACCAACTGCATGCTACTAGTAGTCTGAAAGTAATTCATTTAAACTATTTGGCAAAGGCTTACAAAAACCAAAACACCTTCAAAGAAAATCAGGATCTGTTCACAAAGGACGCGTTACCCTAAAATGGAGTTAAATTGCTAAATTTATTAGTTCAGCCTGCTCTTCTAGAACCAGATCCCTGCACCCATGAAAATCAGCGGTAAACCTTCCATGGTGTGATTTAGGCCCCTAGTGAAACAATTGATCTCTGTTTCAGTTTACTGAGTCACTGTTCAAATAAATTAATAAATATTTTCTCAGGAAGCTACAAGACACTGGAGCCACCAAAAATAAACCCTGAAAATGAGTAAAAATGCAAACCATAAACCAAGGTTCCTACTTTTCATCAATAAATTACTTCACACAGTCAAATTCATGATGAACAGGATTATGTTTAAAGTGAAAACAAAATAATTAATGAGAGCTACCATGTATGGAAGAAAAATCTAAGTCTGCCTGAATTAAGATGAATGAAAAAAGTGGTATAATTTTTGGGTTCCAGATACTTCCAGTATATTATGTGAATTAGCTCCTTACCCTTAATATATATATATATATATATACACACACACACACACACGCATGTACATATCACCCATGCAATACGCTATTTTTGGATTTAATTAGGCAAGAAGAGGGCATAAACAATTTCTTTCTGAGTCATTATTTCACCCTTGGAGGTGCTAGAAATAGTGCATGAGGTTCAACTCTGGCTGACTTTAAACAAGTGAGAAATGCAATAATCACCCTGACATGCAGAGCTGCTCTTACGCTGCAATGAGATTTTGATATAAAGCATAATAATTGCTATGCAAAATTAGACCATCTGGTCCATCCAATTCAGTATTCTGTCTCCAACAGTGGCCAGTACCAGATGCCTCAGATAAAGGTACAAGAATAGACAGTTGGAGAATAATCTGCCTAAGAAAATTTCTTCCTAGCCCTTGGCAGCTATTGGTTGGCTTGTGCCCTGAAGCATGAGGGTTTATACCCCATCTAAAAATGTATATGCTGTCTAACACAACAGTGGATGGTCCCGTTGTCCATAGAAATGTCTAATCCTTTATGGAATCCTCTCAAGGTCTTGGGCTCAATGACATCTAGTGGGAATGAATTCCATAGCCAGTTATGCACCATGCACAAAAAGCATTTTCTTGTATCTGTTTTAAAGGTAAGCCTTTCAGTTTCATTGAACATTTTCTTGTCCTTGTGTCTTGAATAGAGGTAAATAGGGGAAACCAATTCACCGCCTTAGTGCCATTCACACGATCCTAGCTTGAATTCCCACAAGAACAAGTTCTCCTGCAGTATTTCCAGTCCTTGCCATCTCCATTTGCTCTGGAAGTGCTATAAGAATAGCTCTCTGTCTTCCTCATGATTTTGTGAATTTCTTCCTCTTTAATCCAGAGGTAAATGAAGTGAAAAAGGTGGCAGAGGTTGGATGGGAAGAAAGGTAGCCAAAATTTTCTGAACTTCCGAAATAGTTCAGTTTGGGTCCAGTTAGTGTCCAGGAGGAAGATTGGATTGATTATCATTATATCAAACTGATTCTTTCCTACTGATGCCAGGTGCAATTATAAGGGTGTATTGCAGTACAATCATGTGAACTTCACAATTTTTGAGAAAAAAAAAAAAACAAATAAAAAAACCTCAGAGGGAACCTGGTGAGCCTCAGTGGGTGGTTTCATTGTGTTTCAGTCTGAGACTCTGAATTTGCTCAAACCCAGAATCTGTTGAGTTTTTGGCAGTTAGCAAGCTAGAAGGCTCAGAAATGAAATAAAACATTACCCTGAGAGTTAATGAGCTGATCCTGCAACCTTTACTCACAACAAATAGCCCTTAGCCATGCAAGTAGTCCCACGGATCCATGTGAGGAAGGTGTGTTGGACTGGGCTCTAAAATACAATTTTACTGGAAGAACTGTTTTGCTCATAATTAAAGCGGTCTTTGATGGTTGTACATCCCACTTATTGGAAGGCCCTGTTGTTTTTGATCAACAGTTTTTAATTACTTCTGGTTGCAAGGGGTCCTGCTCCATGGGGTAACATCTGAGATCTGCCCAGTCAGAACATCCAGGACATGTACCTCCAATCCACAATGTCCCTTTTTAAAACCTGCACAGAGGCTGACAGCAGCATCTCCCTTGATATGTTTCACTCTTGATGCCAGCTGTGCATACATTGTCCATCTCATTCTTTTCAAGACGTCCAACCAAACTTATTGTATGATACCAGAAGGAGAAGAGCAGCTTGAGCAGATGGAAGGAATCTTGGATAAGAGAAAGCAAATTGAAAATGAAGTTCACTGCCATTTGGAATTAAGAAACTAAGCGGGAGTTACTTGGCGCATTCCCTCCAGAGAAAATTACCTGCCTCTTAGAGCCTGCACTGTAAAAAAAGCTTACAGTCAAATATGCATTCCATTATATTTTGTTGACCGGGAAGCAGGGCAAATGAAATGACCAGAGCAGAGAGCGGATGGAGAGTGGAGCATAGTCTGCGCTTTCCATTATGTATCATTCGTCAAGCCGGTTAGTCTTGCTGCAGAAATAATCACAGATTCTGTTGCTTTTTCCCTTTGGACACCTGCTGCCCGTTAGCTGTGTTTTTCCTTTTATCTTCTCAGGGAGATAAAAGCAGAGCAAATGGTCAGCTGGACTGAACCCCTCACCCACTCACCCCTAGGGGGAGTCCTTTCACAGCTCAAAGGTGATGGCAGTGGTGAGGTTTGGGGCAGTGAGTCCTGAGCCCTACCTGTTCTATCGGTAACCTGAGATTTTTAGTCTCCAGGATTGTTGAGCCAGCACCTGTTAGCAGCACTGCAGTCACTTTGAGACAATATGTTCCATCCAGGCATACTTCAAAATGCACTAAGGATGGGTCAGAGTATATTCAGAGCAGCGATGGGTAAATCTCCAAAGTTCTGGATCAACTTCCAAAAGCTGACAGGTATTCTACATGTCTGTTCCTTATGGTTTATGAACATGGAAAATGTGCAGCTTTTCTATATGGGATCTTATGAAATCATTGAGCTAAAACTGTTTTATCTTCATTGCTGATGGCACTGTACACAGTACTGTTCTCAAGTACTATTTATGGTAGGTATACTGCTGTTGTGATCTGTTATTTGTGAATAACATTTAGTCGCTGCTGTACATTCCCCTGTATGAAATCAAAGCAGTTCCCATTACTCAACAGTGTGTGTTAATGCACTAGCTGCACCGCTGGGAAATGCTGCAATGCTATTGCATATGCAACAGCTACAAAGATAGATGATTCTGTATGGCCCCGAAGCATACACAATACCTGTGCTAGGTGTCCTACAGGGTCCAGTTTGCAGGCCAATGAAAGCAATACAAATCCTTAACACGAATCTGCAGGGCTCCTCTTGGTTGCCTATCCTCTTGATTGCTATTAGCACAATTCACCAACTAAAACTCATGTGGAGAAAACAAAACTCATGGAGATAAACAATCAGATTGTCACAGGACATACTTTTCCCTTCAACCATCTGAAAAGTTAATGGGCCCCCATTTCCTCCCTCTATGTGTGAATACTCAGCTTGACAGAACAGGCTTATGTCTAATATAACTCGGATGACATTTTACCCAATTGTTATTTCACAAGGGGTTGGTCCTGCTTGTTGGGGTTGGTCCTGCTTTGAGCATGTGATTGGACCTGTTGACCTCCTGAGGTCCCTTCCAACCCTAAATGATTGTATGATTCACAGAGATAATTTAAACTAAGTAAGAGTGATGTTATCTTGGGGAAAATATTAATATGCCATAAAGTGTCACCCTGCAGTATGGTCGTTAAGGGAAAGTGAGGTCGTAATTTACTGAAGGAGGCAAATTCTCAAAATTGCCCACTTTCGAGTTGATAACCAGGACCAGGTGAGAGAGGCAGGGCTGCATGAGCTTTCTATGGTGCCTCCAGTTCTAAAGCAGGGTAAAAGGAACTTCTGTGGAAAAGAAAGAAACTCTGTGATTCTCACAATAGCAGCCTGAATGAATACAGAACAATACTTTTGGCTTTCACAGGGATACTTTGGCGGAGCTGAGTGATTTGCTGCAGGAGAGTGAAGGCTGTTAGGGGAGCTGAGGCGGCCTTGCGTTGGTCATTTGTCCTAAATGAGAAGAGGAGGAGACTTCGTTTGATTTCTAGAACTTAACTTGAGTTTCTCTCTAAGGGTTTGTTTGTTTGTTTGAACTTTTAGAATACACAGAAGAAATATAACTAACCATGCAATGCTTTTTCCCATTAACATGGAAACTCAGAACGAAATCAGATTCTGATCCTTATGAACCAAATTTGGCTTCAGCTGGGGCTTCTGAGCACTCAGCGCTTTTAAAAGTCAGAATCTTATTTAGGTGCCTTTGGCCCTGATTTAGCAGTCCATCCTTATTCAGCAGAGCACTTGCTATAGTGCTCGGCTGAATAGGGATGCAGTTAGGCAGGTGCTTAAATGCTTTGCTGAACTGGAAGCTAAGTAAGGATTCAGGAGCCTGACAACTGGCACCTATATTTGATATCTTGGATTTGGTGCCTCAGTTTCCCCATGCATACAATGGGAATAAAACATGGCTGTATTTAGGATTAATTGTCTAGTGTTTGTGAAGTATTGTGCAGATACAAAGGGCCAGATTTTCAAAGGTATTTTGGTGCCTAAAGATGCAGATAGGCGCCTCATGCGGTTTTCAAAAGCGCTACGATACCAAACTCCCATCGATTTCAATGGGAGTTGGGAGTTAGAGGCCTAGGCACTTTTTCTCACTAATTGCCTATCTGCATCTTTAAAAATATGGCCTAAAAAACTATGCAATAAATGCTAAGCAACATTAGAGCGATCTATATAATCAGAAGATTAAATACCCTTTTATCCTACAACTGTCAGTTTTCAGTAAGTATGAAATTGATGCCGCAACAAAGCAGAAAGTGCAAGAGTGTTATCTGTGGCTACGAACAGCCAATATGAATTGCAAAATTAGAAACAAATGCTTTTTCTTCCAAATACTTATTTTCCCACATTGCATGTGTAGCCCATCAGATCTGTAAAAATCCAAATCAGTTCTAAACAATAGTGTTAAGGGCCGCAGCGTCAACTGAGAGAGAATGGATCATTTGCTAATCTCATTTACTGTATGTTTCTTTTTAGGGAAAATTAATCATCATTGTATGAACCTGTCCCAGGGTGGTCCCCTGCAGGTCCTTTCCAGGCTCAGTCACTCACTACAAAAACTCCAGGTTTCCTTAACCACCACTGTGCCGCCTTATAGTCTTCTATGGGTTCACTGATTTTACTGTAAAACATACCTTTGAAATCACAAGCAGACTTGCGAGTGAACTGCAGCCCTTAGTCCCATTCTGTATGTACCACCTCGCCTGCAGGGAAAGACGACAAGTAGCACACCATCTTTGAAGATGGGGCAGAGAACACTGTTGAACTACTCTAGTACCATGATGAACATTCTTGTATTTGGCACCTAGACCTCAGAGAGGTAGATTGGATTGGGTTAGATAGTGTGAGTGATGGAAATATGCTGGGAAAACAGGTGGTAAGGGGATATATGAAAGGAAAACACCATTGATAAGTGGTGTGAGCAGTCAGGAAGGGGTTGAGTAGTAGCATTGGAATCAGCTCTCATAATCTCCAACACTTCACCTACAGAGGTACAGGAAGTGAGAATGGGATGTCATTTCAAAGGAGGCTGAAGGTGATACCATGGAGTCTCAGGAAATTAGGAGTTGCATAGCATCCATTTCAATTAACCTCAGAAACTGGTGTATATGCCTCTGAGAACATCAATGTCCCACAGAATACATGGCAATACCACTACTAGTGCATGTTCATCAGCCACCTGCATCTTAATGCCAGCGGGAGCCAGTGATCCCAGGAATGATCCACTGAGTTGATCATTCACTTGGCTGACATCTACTCAGCATCCAAATATTCCCCCTGAGAACTCTATCAAACTCCACAGTCCTGAAATCACCTGTGTTTCTCCAGCTCATCAGATGACAAGCTGCTGCAATTAGAATCACATTAACAATCCAAAATGACCTAGCAATGTCACGGCCCACGAGCTACCCTATTGATCACGCAGATGTTACCGAATTTAGGCCTGGAATGTTGAGGGATGAAGAGACTCTGGGGTTCTTCTTGCTACACTACTTATGGCAGACACCAGTTACACACCGAGAACAACTTCCAAGCTTTGGGAAAGACACCACAAGATTTATCAACCTCCCACAGGCCTCATGTTGTGGGCAGACTTTGTACCTCTGCCTGTTTGGCGTATTTTGTGTGGAGTGCACACTAAGCTTTCCTCTTGTCTTGGCTGGTGGTCATGATACTCAGAAGGCTTTTATGGCAGTCGGGGATTGCTGAAGTACAGCAGTGTTTTGCTGACCGCCTCATCACAGCTTTCCACCGCCCTCCCACAACATGAACCAACACTGGAGGCTGCAGCTGGAGGTGGGAGTGGCATAGAGGTCTAGGAAATAACCTGTGGATTTGATAACATGAGGTATGAATGGTCTCCATACAGGTCATGTACACTGTAGAGCCAGACCAAGGCAAACCATTTTGGGTAGATTTCTTCTATTTTATTATTTTACAAGGTTAAATTCAATCAGTAGGACACATGCGTTTGAAAGTGTCACTTATCTATGGAACACATATTCACTCCTCTGACGGACAGCAGGGGAGCCCCAGGAGCATATGAAATAAACCAGAAAAAGGGAAAAATTACCCTGAAGCATAAGAACAACACACTTAGCCATAGAAGCGTAATACTCCTCAAACAGGTTATTCCAGGTGGATTACAGCCCTTTAAATAGCATCCCTTATCCCCCACCCCATATGTTTCAGTTCATTTATCTCAGTCAAAGAAGTTAACATTCATGCAGGTAAGGTAAGATACATCAAAGCATGTACAGCCTGGGGATTCCCAGTACAGAGCTCCAAGTAGGTCATTATTAGAACTGGGAAAGATGGTTTTCTAGACCTGTGAAAATTTTCACAATATCAAAAAAATGTCCCATCCCAAACTGAGATGACAAATCAAAGTCTCAAAATTGTTCAAGAATTTAAAATAAAATCTCTCTCTTTCTCTCACACACTCACCCACATATACCCGCGTGCGCACACACACACACACACACACACTGGTTCAATCCAGTTGAAATCAGTGGGAGTTAGGTGCCTACATGCTTTTGAAAATCCAGCAAGGCTTCTTTCTGCCTAAAAACCACTAAAAAAAATGTGGCCCTAACTGATTTACCCCAGGTCACACATGAAGTTTCAGGTGGAGCAGAAACTTACCCACATCTTTTAAGTCCTAGGCTAATGAGCTAATCACTGACCCATCTGTCCTCACTAACTATAGTTGAAGAATGGGCCTACACTAAATTGATGGATGTGATTGAAATAATTTTTCATCAAAAATTTGCCCTTTTTCGAAAACAAATCTTTCTGCGTCAATTGTTGACAATTTTGAAGTTTTCAAAATGATTGCTTTATCAATATCTTTATTCAAATTTTATCAAAAGCTTTGCTCAAAATCATTTTCAAAATCTTTGCAGAAATGTTTAATTTGTCGAAACAGGGTTGTCAGTTAGAAAACACCATTTTCAGAAAATGAAAAAAATAACAATTTAAAAAATGATCTTGATAAAAATGTTGATAACATTTTCACCAAAAATAAATAAATAAAATTTTAAAAACCCTGGGAAAATAGAAGCAACTTTGACATTTTGATTTCTTTTGGCATTATTATTGTTATTGATTTGTATTACCTTAACACCTAGAAGCCCGGTCATGGATCAGACTAGGCACTATATGAACATACAACAAAAAGACAGTAGATGCCCCAAAGAACTTACAGTCTAAGTATAAGAGAAGAGACAACAGATGCCTACAGACCCATGGGGCAGCACAAGGAAACAGAGAGACAATGTTGGTCAGCGTGATAGGCAGCAGACTCAGTTCACCAGTGGCTTAACCATTGTCAAGTGTTTTGTCGGCATCATGACACAGGAGAGTTTTAAGAAGGGATTTGAAGGAAGATAATGAGGTCATTGTGTGGGTGTTTACGGGGAGTTTCTCCCAAGCAGGAGGGGCAGCAAGGGAGAAAGCACAAAGGTGCTTGTTTGAAAATGTAACAAGTGGGTGATGGAGGCTGGTAACATGGGCCATCTGGAGGCAGGAGTTGGCCTCTTGATACTGAATGAGAGATGATCCTGTTCCTTTTTTTGCCCACCTATTCTATTTGATAATGGCTTATTAAACCACGCAGAAGGCCTCCAACTCAAGCTGCCAGAAGGAACCTGAAAATCACTCTCTTATATTTCATTCTGAAGCTCTGACCCCCATCTCGTGTTTCTACCCTCCGGCCTGACAGCAGTGTTCAGTTCAGCATAAGGAAAGGACAGGACTATCCAAATGCCTCCTTGTGTGACATGCTTTAATTAAATCATCCTGGTCTGGAGCCTGAGATATAGAGGAGTTCTCTGCTAATCCTCCACAGTCTTCACACGACACAGGGACACAGCAGGGATGTTCTAGCTTGCAAGATAATTATTAGTCTTCTCCCCACATAATTGGTACACGGAGCAATTCCGGCAACGTTCTTCCAGACAGTTTGTGCCAAAATAATCTCAGGAGAGGAAAGGGAATTGTTGTGGCGTTGGGAAGATAAATTGTGGTGCCAACTTCCTGGCAGCAGCTGTCACTATTCAGGCAAGAGATGCAAATAGAGATATACTCAAGTGCATTCCCACTTATAGACTTTCTCTCTCTCGGTCTGGTAAAATTTCATCCAACAACTGAGGGCTGAATGTGCTTCAGGAACATGGTAGCATTTCAGATTGGCGGGAAACCATGTATCCCATCTAGCTTGGGTCACATACTTATTCGTGGTCTGTACTCTCAGTGGGCAAACCTCCAGTAAGCCCCAGGCTCAAATAGATGCTTATCACCAAACGAGTCAAGGCAGGGAAGTAGGCTGGTTATCATGAGGAGAAATCATTCTAAGCAAGGCGTCCTCTGCTTCCTATGGCTATGTTGGAAATACCAAGAACCTCAGCCTTTAGTATCTTCGTCCTACCTCACTGAATTCAATGGGAGCTTTGCCATTCATTTCACTGGCAGTCCTTAGTATTTTATTTCAGTGCTACTGTTAGCCAAGAACATTGCAGCATTGCTATCATAAACTGCAGTGATTTGTACCACTACTGTAGAATACTCTAGTATATTTTTATAAGGGTCTAAAGTCCTGTCTATTTTCTTTACCATGTTTGCATGTACAGCTTCCACCGCTGCCTTTGACAGTCCTAGCCATGCATTAATTACCTTTGCATTCACAGGCCCTGATTGTTGGTCAGAAGCCTGCACTCTGTGTAGTTTATACTTGTGTAAAATGAGGGGCGGGGGTAAAATGTCACAGGTGTCAGTGATGATAAGATACAAACCACTGGAGAATTAGATCCTATGAGGCTGTGAATGCTCTGTAGTGGTAATTCTAAATACTTATGGTAGTGACTGGGATAGCAAATGCTGTTTGGACTATACCACCTGGAACCTTTAACAGGAAATAGGTTGTATCTGTAGTTGTGGAAGGGAAAACAAAGCATGGTGCATTGTTGTCAGCAAACCTCAAAGCCTCTGTTTTTTCTTACCACCTCCATCCCCCTCTCCTGCCAAAACAGCTGTGTGCTGCATGAACAGATTTCTGCAATCAATAACGAGGGATACGTGTCATGGGACTGGGGAATGAGGGTCACAGTGTTGCCTACTCTCGTAATTTTATCACAACTCTTGTGATAGTTGGTGTTTTCCTTAATGCCCCAGCTCCTGGATACATGGGGTTAGTTGAGAATCACAGCTTTCATTTAACAAGAAATGATCTAGCCCTTGTAGTTGCAGTGAAAACTTGAATATATGACCCTGGTGAGACCTAAAGAGGCATAAACCAGAAAGGCCAAAGGAAAGGAACCCCAATTTTTTTTCCAAATCTCATGTTGGACAGCTGATTATGGTTTCTGAACATGTGGGGTTGACAATACTGGGCATACAGGTGACAGTTTCAGTGACAATCCTGGACGTGTGTATGGGAAGGTTCCTCAGTCAAAGAATCCCTCTTTTCCCTGCCCTGTCACCTTGTGGATTTGAACTAATACAGGGGATGCTTAAGGAGGTGAGTGGAGGACATGAGGAGTCTAACGGCAAGGTCTATGGGGAAGGCTGGATCACTGACTTGCTGGGTAGGAGATTTTGAAACATACAAGTGCTCAGGAAGCTTGTTTTCAGATTCACTGGCTCAGGTCTTTCTGACAGCCAGCAAGCAGGAGGTTGCAAAACCCAGGAGGAAACCATGGGGGTGTGTAACACAGACAGGGAGATTAGGACAAGCCCTGAAAGTAGGGACATTCCTGGTTGCCAGGAACACACGACCACCCTATCTATAAACACACTAAACCACAGCCCTCTGTGCAAGAAGAGTTTCGCACAGACTCCAGTGTGCCTGCTGATGTGTCAGTTCCAGAAATGAGAGCAGGTTTCCAAGTCCCCTTGTCTGATTAGCACAAGTCTTCCAGAACTTGTCAGCTCATCGGAAATGCCCAGCGGGGAGTCTTTACTGTTTCCAAAACTATTCATAAATGCAAGAAGGCAGATAACACCACAGCTGCCCTCAAGCAAAGCTGCCATTCCAATCGATTTAAGTGCGGAGGATCCGGTTTTCCGTGTTTAATCAACGCTGGGTGACCAATCTCCGCACCAGCATTTTGCTGACTGTTAAAGCCAGGTAGAGAAAACAGCAACAGACCAGTGAATTATCTGATTTTTTTTTTCTGTAATATTTCTTCACTTGTCCCATGCAGTGGGCAGGCATGTGGTACAGAGGCCCATTCTGCAATACTATGTATCTTGTCAGATGCTACAGAAAATTGCGTTGCAACAAGGAAACTACTAAATCACATATAATTTCTCTGATAATGATTTAGGTAGGGTGACAACAAACATGGATTTTTTTCTATCTCCCAAATTGAACATCTTGTGGGGTGGATTTGAAAGACTGAATCCTGCAAAGGAAGAATTTTTAAAAAAAGGTTTTTCCAGCTGTCTCATTTTCAAGTATGTTTATAGCAGGTTACTGAGCACTTCTTGACTTATATGCCATGAGATCAACTCCAATTGTAATAAGCATGGAGTAAGAGACAATCTTATAAAGAACTTACTGTTACGCTGGCAGGACTGGGGGGAGAGGGGGAGGGCGGAGGGGACATTTATTATATTATTTAACATCAATATGTCAAAATCATAGTAATTCATGCGGGATATGCCATGTCAGGTACTGTTAGAAAGGCTATAATGTGCTAAGTAAGATGATGATGTTTATGTTCATGTGTTATATGTGTAATGGAAGTTATGGATATGGTTGATGTATCTATATTTCAAATTGTGCTGTGTCTGGGCAACTCCCCAGACAGGAAGGCTGCAGCAATAGCCTGCTTAATGGCCCATTAAGAAATTCACAGGTCCAAGGGGCTCAGGGGGAGAAGCCAGGGATATACCTGATGAGTCACCAGGACTTACTCCTGTGACTCTGGACTCCATTTTGGTTCCTGTAAAATTCCACAAGCAGCATGGCACAGACCAAAGGACATAAAAGGCAGCAGCCCGGGATCCATTTGGTCTTTAGTCTGTCTTTCAGTCTTCACCTACCTCTGGATCAACTCATCTACTGAAGCTGTGAAACAAAGGACTGAGACCCTCCAGGTACTGGATGTACACCAGAGGGACTATACAAGCCTGCAAACTCCACAATTCTTCTAGAAACCTGATGTATATGGACTTTGAAATCATTTGTATGTATCTGATTGCTTTAATCCTTTAACATTTCTCTTATGGTTTCTTTCTTTCTTTTTATAATAAACCTTTAGTTTTAGTTACTAAAGGATTGGCTGGCAGCGTGGTATTTTGGGTAAGATCCAAACTTATATTGATCTGGTACTGTGGCTGACCCTTTGGGGTCAGGAGGAACCTTTTTGGTAAAGAGCATCGAGTTTTAAATAACTGATCTCTTTACTGGACCTAGAGGCTGATTAGGAGCCAGAGACTGAAATGCAGTAAAGGGGGCTGTGTGTGTTTTTATTTTGGCTTCTTGATAACTAGTGTGTGGAATCAGAAGCACTGTTTGTGGCTGGTTGGGAAGTCTGACTTCAGTGTCACCCACCAGTGTTGGGAGAATCTGCTCTCCTTTCATAGCCTGCCCTGACCTTGGCATTTTCAGGTGGCTACCCTAGGCACAGACGGGTCACAGTTATCACCTAAATAGACAAGACTGGCACAAGCTGTGAGGCAGATAGTCATTATCCTCTGAGGAAGTGAGGCCCAGGTGAAGACATGCCTTGCCCAGGATCACACAGGAAGTTTGTGGCAGAGTTGGGAACTGAATCCTGGTTGCCCAAGTCCTAATCCACGAAACCATCTTTTCTCTTGAAGTCTGGTCTTATACGATTTTGTTTTCATTGATTTCAAAGCCAAAATTTTCCAAGGTGTTTGCTAATTAAATCTATGAGATTCCTTGTACGTATAAAGCTAAAAATGCTTAACTCTTTGCAGGATTAGACCAGAAGGCTTTACAATGAGTCAGCTGTCCCTTAGCTTTTCAAATCAGAGGGGAAGTGTCCCAGGAGAGGCTCAGTAGGATGAGTCCCTGAAGTGGCTTTTCTATCACCCAGCAATATTTAAACTTCAGCAGATAAACATCTTAATGCCCTGCTGATAAAACCATCAGAATCTTGTTTGGTCTCTAAACAATCCCTAGTTGCTTGCAGCAGGAGTAAACAGTAATGACAGCTCTCAGAACTGTGCAAATAAGCCAGCATTTGAAGGAGGCAAACACTGAATCCTGGCCTCTATTTCCAAACATGCAGCACTTCCACTTGCAATAGAGGATGAGCTCCTGTGTGGGCAGACTGGACAATGGGCAAACTGTGACCCAATTTGCGTGTGCAAAATGCAACCGAAAAAAAGACGCTGTTAGTCTTTCTGCATGCACTGTGGGGACCTCACTCCTTACCTAGCCCTTGGAAATCCTACAGTGCTCTCCAGATGCGAAACTTATCAGTAGTGGAGCAACTGCGTACAGTTGCGCTGGTTTGCACTGAATACAGTATTTGGGTGCTTACCTACTTTGAGACCAGCCAGTGTGCCCACTCTACGCTCAAGTGCAGGCACATTCACTTAGTCACAGCTTATGTTCTTCCACCCTCCACTGAGCACACACAACTGGAATTTAAGTGAGTCACAGGCATGCATTGGAAAATCTAACCACGAAGGTCCCTGGCAGGAGCCCAAGAGATCCCACCCTTTCCATGCTATTTTCTACCATCATCTCACAGTTGGGCAAGAGAATAACTTGCTGCTTTTGTGTTGAACCATGGCACTTACTGCACAGGAAGGGAGGAGATTTTCCAAACAATTGATTCACCTCTGATATTATTGTCTTTAGTAAAATTCCACTTCTCAGCTGCAGCCTTGAAAAGCAGCTCTGATTATTATATAAACATTCAGGCATTTCCTAATTGGTTGTGAGAGCTTCTGAAGGCAGCAGAGCAGCGAGAGAGCAGAGTTGTGTTTATATACACGCTGCTGCTGCTTTTCCTCCCGTTTGTCCCAGTCAGATTCAGCCCAGTAGGTATCTCCCTCCTATAAAAAGGGGAATCTGTTAAGGTAACAGGCCAATGGAGGGAGCTTAGGAAAGCAGAATAGCCATGAGAAGATCAGCAGGAAGAGGAGGAAAAGAACTGAAAAGCGTGTCATTGAGTGTAATGCAATCTGGTTCATTAATCAATCAATTAATTAAAAACCTATCCCTGGGGAAAAGGGAGAAAAGGATGGGATTGTAGCCACTGGCTCTGATCCTGCAATGAATTCTGTTCAGGCAGACCTCTGCCCCTGTGTAGAGTGCCGTTGTTGTGGGTACAGGTGTCTCCCTGGACACAGCTCCTTGCAGGAACTGGCTCTTTGTGTTCATGCTCAGTGAACTTCTTTATTAGTGCACGGTGCTAGAAGGCACAGTGACAGGTGACTCAGAAATACATAGATATGAGTGGCTAGGACACCCTGAGGGAATGAGTCCACGCTCAGCACAAAATCCTGACTTTCACTTTATTTTTCCCCCCGTTGGATTTTGGGAGCATTTTTTGCTTCAGGGTTTTTGAGCCTAGAAAATCAGCTCAGCGGCTGGCAGAGCGGGTGACATAACAGAGTGTGACTTTTCCGAGCTGATTCCCCACCCACACGGCACCAGCTGGTTTCTTCACCGGTCAACGAACCCACTATTCATGCGCTCTAGGTCCACAGCTGTCATCCTGCTGTGGCCCAAAAGGGTGACAGGAGCCCGAAATGAGGGGGCTGATGACCAGACACTGTGTTTAGCACTCAGGAAAGATGCTGCACTGACAACCCTGCAAATTAAAACTCCTTCTCCTCAGCGCAAGCATAGGATAGGGGCAACGGCAACGCCAACTCCATTGCACTGCCCCCTACCGGTGGCCAAATTCACCCCCTGGAAGTCAACTGGAGTTTTACCACCTTATGTGAATGTTACCCAGAGTTCCTCAGTGGTGACTCAGAAGGACTCTCTCTAGAGGAGAGAGAGATCAGACCTCCTTTCGCTCACCACTGTGGGAACCAATTAGCACAAGTCACACTGGAGTGTTTTGTTTTTTTTCTGACCGCATGGGAGAAACTGGACCAAGACAGAGACCACAGAACAGCTGAGATGGCAACATCATTATCGGCTTGGTCCAAAGTGCTCCGCAGTCACCAATGTGAATAGTTTTGTCTGTTTTGTCCCCAGTGCCCTGAGCCTGCCAGCCTCACCCATTTTGGTTGTTAGGGTGTATTTTTAAATGAGATCTATACCGTCCATAAAGAGTCATTGAGAAGGTGTCAGAGTGAGGCACGCAGGTCAGAGTGATATTTCGGGCTATACTCCCCTTGGAAGGACCTTTCACTGGTCCAGGTTACTCGCTGTGAGGTAGGTGAAGGTGCCCGTACTGTTGCAGAATGGGTGGCACTGTTGTTCAAACCTTTTTGAGCTTTCTTATCCATACTGCTCCTGAGATAACCCCATACGGCATCTAGTGAGTGCTTTTACCACACCTATCAGCGGGTCCCCTTCTCCCCTCAGTCTGACAAGCTTTATAAACCAAAAGATACTAAAGAGTGTTGCCTAGTGATTAAAGAGCAGGACCAGAGGTCAGGAGATCCGGTGCTTACTCCAGGCTCTGCCACTGACTTACAATGTGACCTTGAATAGGTCTCTCCGGGCCTCATTTTCTCCATATATAAAATGATGCTAACAATACCTACCTACTTCTCAGGAGTGCTTGGGGATGTAAACTTTGTTTGAAAAGTGCACTGAGATCCTTGGATAAAAAGGTGCCAAACACATGCAAAGTTTTAGTATTAATTATTGCCACCCTGATATTTGCAAAGAGAAGGGTCTTATTAAAGAATGTGTATTCCTGAATGTGTAAAACATTCAGTGTGAATTTTCTCAAGCTGGCCTTAATAAATGCTTTAATTACTTACAAATGGAGTGGATGGAATCTCTGCCCCTTTTTTCCTCTGGCAATTGTGGATGAGAGCTGCCTGATTTTCAAAGGTTTTCCTGAAACTAGTGACCAAACATAGCCTTTCATCTAAAATTAAATGGGTTACCTCTCTCTGGAATATTTGGTGGATAGTTTATAAAGGAATTGCGAGGACGTCCTCAAGTATCTCAGCACTAGCTTTGAGAAGTACCTCATCTTCATGGGATTTGGGGGGAAAGCCGCCTTAAATAGATATTAATAATGATGGAGCTTAAATCTGTGTAATTTGTAAATTTACATTGCCATGGTAACATTGGCAGGTAGCAAACTAATCCTCAATTCATCATCTTCCATGGAATTCCAGCAACTATTCCTAGACCTTCATCCCTTTCTAATCCCACAGCTGTTGCCATGGAAATGATCAGATAAGATGTAGGCCTTTAGGCAGACAGAGCCACAGAGGATGCATAATCTTGACCCATATAAATCTTTGGAAATATATAGGCTCTCTTTTTTGTTTAAATAACAAAAATTGTTGCTAGCGTCTTTGAAAAGATTATGTAAGCATACCGTATGAAAGGGGAACAGGGTTCTGTGTGAATTACCCCCCAGAAAAGCAGGAAAAAAATGGCCTTAGAGAACTCAGAGTTCTGGAAGTTCAAAATCTGGGGCTCTTGGGTAATATTGTTACCCCTTTGGACTCAAGCAGTTAGCTAATACTGGGGGCCTTGTGGGTTGTTTCCATTAGGAGGAGAAATTGTTGATGGAGCCAGATATTTCTTTGATGTAAATAAACAGAATTACAATAATGTACAAAGTCTTATTTCCCTAAACACAGTAGGAAAAACATCAGGAGAGAGTTTCTTTGCTGACAGTTCCAAGCTCAGAGGCAGAACTTTGCCTAAAAAGCTCACTGTCTCTCTAGGCTTTTTCACTAGACCCTGCTTCCAGAGCTTGCTCTGGCTGTCTCCTTGGCTTTCTGCTTCTTCTCTGGTGTTTCTGCATTTCTCTTCACACACACATTCAGCTCCACAAAAGCAATAACCAACCCCTCTGCATTTGCATTCAGCCCCTAGTGAAACCCCTCTGCCTACATAACTCTGATTCCTGACTGGCATTGCATGGGGCCTGTGTTTTGCACAAAGACTCCCGTTGTTTCAGCTATCTCATTTCATCAAAGAGCTTAATTAGTTCTTACATTGATCCTGAATGAAGGGCAGCTGTTATACACACCAGCTTCAAGGAGATTTCACCCAGCCCACATCATTAACAATATTTTCAAAAGCATTTAAGTGATGTAGAGGCCTAAATCTCATTTTCGAAAGTAAGCTGATGGCATTGATTTCAATGAGAGCTGTTAGGCACCTAGGAACCTTTGAAAATCCCTTTGGGTGCCCATCTGTTTCTTTACGTGCCAAAGTACCTTTGAAAATCTGGCCATTGGTCCTAAATCACTTTTGAAAATTGAATTTAAGCATCTAAATCACTAAGGTGCTATGCTAACGTTGCACCTTATTTCTTCACTAATATACAGTGTTTTCTCTATGGTGTTACAGTTTATTTTTCTCTGTTAGGATCCAATCCCAATAGGCTCTGTGCACTTGTGACTCCCCCTGAAATCAATGGGAGAGATTGTTAAAAGCACAAATGGCAGCTAGACGTCTAATCCCATTTACTTTTATGGGACTCAGGTACCGAACTTCCATTAGTGCCTTTGAAATTCTCCCCCCAAGCCTCTTTGCCAATACTCTAACTTTCCTTCTGAAGGCAGTCAACAACAATTCCAAAATTAGTTCGAATAGGCAGCACTTTGGAGTGTTGTTCTCAAGAATAATCATCATTTATTACAGTAGCACCTAGGGACCAACCAAGATCGAGACTCCATTGTGCAAGGTGCCACACAAACACAGAATAATAAACAGTCCCTGCTCAAAAGAATTTACAGTCTCACTAGACAAGACGGACCAATGGCTGGGGGAAAGGGATAGAACATATAAGCAGAGGGAGCAATGCAATGGCTGCAGCTGTCTACATTGGTGCCATCATTTCATTATTTGGGGAGTGGGACATTTAGTTAGACGGGCAATGGGCAATACAGAACCTGACTCTCAGTAAGTAGCTCACTGACTCAAGAGCCTCATCGCTTCATTTTAAAGATCCTCAAATTTGACCTGGCTGATTTTAATATCTGGTTTTAAAATTCCTTGCAATTCTATATATGATCTTAAAAAAAAAAAAATGTCAATGTCAGCAGTTCTGCTTGTGCTTCTAACCATCCACTAAAGCTGCCTTTTGCTTTACAATTACACCGCATGGATTGTCGGGCTCTGTGCTAACCACACCAGAGACTAGGGGAACCAAAAAAATGCTATGAAAATCTATCAGTCTCATTCTTCCGCAGGTGTGACAGACTGGATTAGGAGAGTCAGCCAGGCAACACTACCAGAATAGCAGGCAGGCAGAGCCTCTCCTCATGTGACAGGTGAATAATGATCATAATACATTGCATTTATATCCCAATGTGATGGGGTATACAACCCCCCCGTTGGGCAACACAGGGTCAGTAAGCTAATGTGGGCTCAGGCGGCTCTACCTTGTCACACCTGGCAGAGACATCAGGGTTGGGGAGAGGAACAAGCCAGCTCAGTTGATGGCGGACTAGGGAGGAGAGCAGACCTGCAGTCAGCTCCTAAAGAAAGCGCTGACTGAAGGCAGGGGCTTCCCAGATGACCATTGCCGGATGGCCGTTCCCTGAGGGAAGGAAGGGCCAGATGCTGACTCACCTTGAGGGAACCATTCCTCTGTTACCTGTGAGCTCAGTTTAGGGCCACAACCCGATGAGCACTCTCTGAAGGAAGAGAGCCTTACCACGATGACTGGCGTGAGCCACTTCCCTTTGTTTCTATTCATTGACTACCCTGGAAGGGGAGAGACTTCAAAGCGGAGCTGGCCGGAAGTGAGTTTCCTGGCACTCACAGGAAGAGGCAGACCACCGCAGCGTGCTGTCAGCAGGAGGTACCTGATGCAGAGGGAGCTGCCATGCCATATCCAGTCGCAAGGAGGTGCTAGCACTGAGTCACCCCTTCACAAACACCCCTCCTACACGGTCCTTACCCAGGATGGTTAAGTGTTATGCAGCCCCACTCTGCAGATGGGAAAATGACGCTGAGAGAGAGGTTAGGAGACTGACACGATCACTTGAGTCCTTACTTCAGGCTGCTGTTCTAATCACAGTCCATCATGCTGTCTCCTTAGAGAAAGTCCCCTGAGTATGTGGGGGAAGGAGAAGAAAGGCCCAGACCCTCACAGGTATGTAAGCACCTAACTCCCACTGAAATCAATAGGAGATAGGTTCCTAAAAATTGTTGAGGATCTGGGCTGAAGTCAGTTGGCTGCAGAGAGCAAAGGAAAGAGAGGCAAACCCAGCATGGGATGAGCAGGAAGGAAAGGGAAAGGAGGCAGAGGTGGAAGAGGAGGCAGCAGCAGGAACCACAAGATCTGAGGGAGAATCTGTGGGAAAGGAAGGGGTGACTGGGAAGTTGGTAGGGAGAAAGGAGCTTGGGATAGTAAGAGGAAAAGAGATGGCTTGGAGGACTGGATGGTACCCGGATGGCATTAGCACACAAGCTAGACAGGACAAAACAACAATTATCAGCAGATAAACTCCTTGCAGCTAATGTATGAGTCCTTCCAATAGTGGGCAACAGAATGTTCATATGCACACACAGACACACACAGATTTCACCGCTAAAGATGAGTGACACCATCAAAACCTTTCATGTGATCATAGTTCCATTGATCTACCCACAGCAAAAGGACTCTAGATAGATGGCTTGGTCAACCATCCCACTAAACCCACAGACAGCATCTCACTATCTGCCATTTTATTCAAGCCAGCAAATTGCTGTGATGTCAGCAAGATTTAATAGCTCCCTAAAATAGCCCATTGTCCAGCTGATGCCATAATTGCCTTGATTTGCAGATGTGCAAAAAACAGATGAAAAGACAAGCATGAGACAGGTGCTCTTGTGCAAATTAAAGGATGGGGAAGCTGTGGAATTTTTTTCTGGCTTTGCCCCTACTCCTTCCCTTTAAAGAGGCTTATCTGTTCACAGCATACCATCTTAAACACCATGACCTACCATGAGTGTAAAAGGGTTGCATCCACAGGGCTGCAGATAGCTATCTGCATTCGCTCATGTGGGAAGGAGCCAGCCACTTTTCTTCCCAGCACTCCGGAGGAAAAAACACATTTCTGATCTTCACCTTTTCACAATCTGTCAATGTAAAAGTTTATCTGTGGCTTTCAGGAAGGTTTATGGCTTCATCTCTAGCTGGTTGCCTGTGTCAGTCTCTTTCTTTGTATTTCAGTGGGACTAAGAAGAACCATTTGTTCCCTTTAAAATCCCTGCCAGAAAGAGATGGAGGTGTCACAACACGTTGAATTGGGCTTTTAGATAAGCAGCGCTTTTCCCCAAGAGATTAAAAGCGTGTTAGCACTGACCCCACTGTGGTGCTGCTGCCCAAAAACTGACAGATACTTCTTGTCTTCAACCAACCCACAGGACATTTGATGCTTTGAGTGCACAGTAGACATCAAGTCGTCTTTAGTTCAGAAGTATTTATTTTTCAGTATGATAAACAGGTCCAAGTCTGATCGCTCCTGATCAAATATGAGGGGTCCCACTGAATAAGGGGATTCTTATTTATTATCTCTTCTTTATTTTCATTTTCTTGGCAAAAGCTAATTCAGCTTGACTCTTAGCAATTCTCACTTTATTCCTACATTTGCTGACCTCCATGATGTAGCTTTCTTTGCTGATGAACCCTTTTCCCATTCCTGGTAGACTCTCCTTACTCCTAATAGCCTTTTAGAGCTGTTTAAACCATTCTAAATCTTTAGACCTGTTTAAACCTCTCAGGGCTTGATCCTGACCCCTCTGAAGCCAAAGACAAAACTCGGCAGGAGCAGGACCCTTATTGCATTTGTTTCTTACAGTACCACTCATAGCAGCATCATGCTCTATTTCTTTACACTCTAACAGGAAGGGCCCATTCCTACTCCCACTGATGTCAAGAGCAGATTGTTATTATTAAATTACTTATTATTTGTACTACTGCAGCACGCAGGAGTTCCAGTCACGGACCCAATTGCGCTAGGTGCTGCATAAACACAGTACAGAAAGGCTGTCCCTGCCCCAGGGGCTTACAGTAGGGCTATGGAGCCAGATATTTCAAGGGAAGTTGATTGCTCTGCATAGAGTATTTGCAGAACCACATCCTGGGATTTTGCCATTGACTTCAATGGGAGCAGAATCAGGCCCTTAGTTTGCAGTTCAAGCATTCACCGCTTTTGGCTTTCTCATCATAAATCCCTATTAATTTAAATCCAGAATGTGAAATAATTACCACTTTGCAGGTTCCCAGCTTCCTTCCACATCTTCATTCAGACACATCTCTGTCATTTAAGAGCAGGTTTAATATTGATTCTTTCCTTGTTGGTTGAAGGGCATATTGATGTGCGTGTATTGTTTTACATCGTTAATTAAGTACTGGACATTATTCTATAAGTTGCTGCTTAAAATAACAGGCTGAATTTTACGGGGAATAAGGAACATGCATATTAGAAGAAAAATGAAAAGGGCTATGGATACCTCATGGAAAGCTGGACAGAACAGTGCATTTAGGAAAAATCCTCCTTCACTATTATGTGCCAGATTCTGCTCTTGTTTATACCAGCACAGATCTGGAATTTAACCCTCTCTATTTTCTGTCTTTCTCAGTCCCTTTTCTTAATTACTGAAGTATTTCTGAGGAAGGAGGTGGTCTCAGCAGTCAATGAAATGCTTTGATTTAACAGTTGCACCAAAAATGTAATAGAAGGAACCAGATTCAGCACCTGACTCAGAGAACCCCTAAAAATCTGTCTGTCTCCGTGTCTCTTTCTAGCCTATTTCCAGTTAGATACTTGCAATGTCAACAAGCAGGCACTATTCCAGGGCTAGCCTGTGCCTTGGGCACTGTTGGGCACACTACTGGGGGTGTGGAAGGGCCGTGTTGTCAATGGGAAGAAGGACTGGGCCAGAATTCTTCCCAGAGCTCTCAGTCAGTGCACGCTGGTGCGCATTCTACATCAGCACTGAAAAAAGTGAAGAACTCTCCATACCTGGCCGGTTCTACAGGCTGGTGGAGAAAGAAAGAGAGGAGGAGCCATGACCTGGCCCCATCTCTCCCACTTCCTAGCACTTTCAGGGGTGCTAAGGGAACACAGACGAGATTCCCCCAAAAGGATTCTGACCAGCCCCAGCATATGGCAAAAAGAGCGGAGTTCCTTGTGCCCTCCACACTTGCACATCTGTTCAAGGGCTAGCAGAACCTGGCTTTGAGGGCACTTGCATGGAAACAGAACCTGTATTTCTTATAACGCCATCTACTCCTCCTGCTTATTCCCCACCCAATGTCTGCTCTAATTTCTGGTGTGAGCCATCACCTCAGCAACAGTCTCCTCTTTGATCCTAGAACATGGATTCTGATGGCTAAAGGAAACAAAGGAGAACTCCAGTGAAATGGAGATTCTGGTATCAGGGAAAGAGGATTCTGGTTCCTCTCCAGGGACCTAGAGACATTTTTCTCCATTTGCTTCCAGAACACAATGGGAGGCTGCCAACCGAATTTAAACACAAAGTCAAAGAGGGTTATTACGAAACCTTAAGAATGAAGAGAAATGTTCTCGTGACATTTTAAAAAATGTGATTTAAACATGTCTCTACTGAATACGAGCCCGCTGGTAGGGCATGTGAATCCAAAAGTAACTGACTAGACCTGAAAATGACTTGTCTAGCTTCATTGTCCAAACTGAGTGAAGGACTCCGGGTAAATGAACAGCACAGAGGGTGAAAAGTAAAGTAGATGTTTCTTGTTTAAGGGGACTATAAGCCCCTTAAAACTTGAAACTTAGTGGGGCTTTTTAGTTGGCAATCTCTCAGCACCAAAGGACAGGGGAAGGGTTGATGAGGAATCAGGACCCTGAGACCGACAGCCCCCAACCCAGTGGGGAGAGGCCAACGCTCTAGGTCAGCTTGATTGGCAGGGTGGGCAGGCCAACAGGAGAGCCAGGAGTCTGAGAGGGGCCCTGTTCTCTGTGTGAGCTGGAGCTGCCTGCCCGTGCCGGGGCAGAGAGAGCAGGGCCAAGCTATAGAGAAAGCAGCCAGTGGCTGGGAGGCCAGAGAAGCCAGGCCAGGGAGCTGAGCTGAGCTGAGCAGGGCCACAGCAGCAGAACCAGAGGGGCCCAAGGAGCAGCCCAGAGAGTTGAGCTGAGCTGACCCGAGCCGAGCCACACCGAAGCAGAGTGGAGCTGGGGCTGGAGCTGTCTGGAGCAGGGTGTGGTGAGCAATTGGGGAGAGCAAGGAGGACCCTGGGCAGTCCTGATCTGGCGATGGGTTTTGTATGGAAGTAGAATCCGCCTGCAGGGAGCTCTTTGCAGTACAGTGACCTTCGATGGTAACCTCTCCAGGGTAGGAAAGGTCAGTGTCATACAACACTGAGCACACCATGGGCACCTAACTAATAATAAAATCATTAAGATTTTTTTCCCTTTGCAGCGGAGAGGCAATTCAACTAAGACTGCTTCAGCCTGGTAGGGTTTTCTGTAGGGAGCCTATCAGTTGAGCCTCAGAGTCCATTGGCACTTTGTTTACTGCCTGCCTGCGCTTGGTAAATGTTGGCCAATCTGCTTGTAACTAATATTAATGAATCTAATTAGCAACAAAAGTTTTGCAAATGTGAAAAAGCTACAGGCATGTCCAGGGCTCATTAAACTTCTCAGTAGCTTTTTAAAAAAAGGAGTTAACCATGTGTTCCATTTCTTGGGGGCGGAGGAGAAGGCAGGGGGAAGGGTTTTCCAATTGATTAAAATATGTTAGCTATTCTGCTTGGTATTATAAAAACAACATCTAAGAAATATTTGCATCCTCTCTGCTGGTAAAGTCTACTAAAGGGGAACTTGGCTGTGGAAGAAAGAACGGACTTACCCCTTCGTATTGCCCTGGGATGGGCAGGGGTTTGACTTCCAGAAATCCACAGATCCCTGAAGTCCACGTAGATCTGTAGAAGCCAGGAACATCCACAGGGAAGCCCTATAGTCCAGTACCTGTGCCTCTGTGGGTAGGTGTGCTGGGGCTTGATCCAAAGCCTGTTGAAATCAGTGGGCGTTTCTCCACTGAGTCCAACGGGATTTGGATCAGGCTGCCAGACAAGCATCTCCATCAGGAGGGTTTCACCAGACACAGGAGGAACCGGCATCACTTAGTGTAGACAGGGACCACTTTGGTTTGCACCCCAAATCTCCGTGAGGCTGAGGGGGACCAAGGCTGCAGAGAGTGTCTTTGCTCCACCTCCTCCCCACCTGCCAGGCAAAGTCAGACACCGACTGGGCCCCAGGCAGGAACTTCCACATGATCAGAGAGAAGGGGAAGTATGCGCATTACCCACTTGTCTGCCCACTAACCCCAGGTCCACTGATTATTGTGCACTCCCATCAACTTGTGTGAGCAGAAAATAGCACATGGCCCTAAGCCAGGGGCCAAGTCACCAGCAGATTCTGTGTAAACAAAAGGGTTGGAAATCAGAAGGGGTCCTTCTTTCTCTCTCAGCCCCCTCTTCCTCCCAGTTTTGGATTCTCACTTCTCTGTTTCCAGAACCCAACATCGCCCCCTGATTTTTACATAGCCTCCTTAGAACGGTAGAAATTAGAACAGCCACCACAATGCAACAGCATGTAGGAGGAGACTTCTCAGCAAAGCATCCGGCTCCCATCATCCTCCCTGCAGAACAGAGGGTGCTGGGTGTCTACATCTGACCTTATAAAAATGCAAAATAAGAAAACAGTGTTGCTTGTGGGTGAGAAATAGTCAGACACTCCCTAATGCCCGAGGGTATGCTAAGGATGTGCCAAGGGTCAACACAACTTCCCCTGCAGAGCCAGGAATAAAGCCCCATCTGCAGGATATCCTAGGGGAATACCCTTCTGCAATTAACCTAGCTGATGTCCTCCTGCTCTACATGAATGGAGCTGACGGAGCATTTCAGTTGCAGTAAGAAAAGCATGACCTTTTTAATAAGCAGTTTTGCCTATGACACTGCTGGGCAGCCCAGCATATCCCTAGCACATCATCAATCAAGACCAAATGTTAGATTTATGATTGTCCTGTTTAATAGCATTATGGCACTCCAAGATTTAAGTTGGTGCTTTAATGTCCGTGTCTAATAGCATTACCGCATTGTAGATTTAAGGTAACACTTAGGTTGTAATTTTTTTCAAAGCAGTGCCTGAGATTTAATATCAGTTCAAGTCCCACCACTAAATCCCCTGCACGGCTTTGAAAATGTCCCCCTTTAGCCCCTTTCCTTACCTGATGCCTAACATCCCCGCTGCGTGGACACCTCTCTTGCTGCCCCCTCTACTTGGGAGATCCTTAACTAGTGAAGTTCCAGCTTTCCAATAAAAGGTCAGTACTCAGAGGCACAAAGCCACATTCCACTGCAGCACGGAGGATTATTCCCCTAGGATATTCCAGGTAGGCAGTGCCAGGAGTTAAGTGCTAAAGATTTGCTAGGCAGGTGAAGCTTGGCATGAAAGCAGCTATTGGTATCTGCCTGATACTGTGTTAGCTGGAACAGATCTAGGGAGTTGCATCTTGAGGCCCTGTTTCCAGGTCTGAAGAGGACACTTTGAATTAGATCTGACATGTTTTCTCCCCCACAAACCCTGGTGCCCCCCTCATGCAAATTCCACACTTTATTTACTACCAACTGGGGATCCTCCCCAGAACCCTGTGCAGTCACAGAAGACCCCTGCCTATGGGCCTGATCCAAAGCCTTCAGCAGTCAATGGGTTTCTTTCCACAGACCTGAATAGGCCAAAGTCTGGATCAGGTCCTGGCTGTATGTGAAATTCTTGGGAGGATAGGCAAGACTACTCACAAGCTGAGATTCCCCTCCTCCCCCCCAATCCCCACACACATTCAGTTATAAATTAGAAAAATGGAGCCATTAACATGAAAACGTTTGAGGCACAACAATTTTGTGAGTTTAAGAAGAAAAGCCCCTCCCACCGTTTCCTTGCAAAGATACCTTGTGTCAAACATAGGCAAGAATTCCATGATTTCTGAGGTTACAAAGCCCTTTAAATAGCTCCTTCACCTACCACCAAGGTGAGTAGAGCAGAATCATAGGAAACCAAGTGGCCCAAGCATCCAGGAGATGAAAGTGTTGCTTTCTCCACAGTTATCCAGTGAAGCAGGGAAATGACCAAGAGGATTATCTGCCTTCAGTCAACTCCCTGATCTGATTATTTTCATGTTCTATTTTTCACTGAGGGATCGATGGTTTTTTCTAGGTCCAGCCCATACTAAGGGATGCTGCAGCAGAGTTGCTGGGAGAGGTACCAGCAGCTCACAGGTACACAGATGCTGCACATGCTCTATGACATCCCTTGGCAAGACACTGCTTTCTCCCCGGTGGAGGTGGCCAGTGTGTAGAGGGGGAAAGCACAGCTATGGCCTTTCCTCTTCCCCCTCTTTGTAGGGTGACATGCCCCCAGTGAATAAGTAGGAAGTAACCCCTGAACTCTTGAGATCACAGGCACTGCCATTCTACCTGGTCCTTCCCTGGTCAATGGAAGGTGGCTGGAAAGGCTCCTTAGGCCATTCTCTTCCCCCCCCCCCCCCACCTCCCCAACATACATCATGCACCCTCATAAAGGTCAGGCAGAATCCAGTTCTGAGAAATTAAAACCTCTGTGTGCCAAAGAAACAAAGCCTTCTCCCCCTACCACAGGAAGCTTTGGATAGCTTTTCAACCTTGGGAAAGTTAGATACAAAACCAGGTAGTGTTGTCCAATGGTTAAAGCAGGGAATTGAACTCAGGACTCCTGGGTTCTGATTCCATTGTCCCTCAATGTACCCCTCTGGTAAAATGGGTCTAATAATATTATTTTCCCTATCCCCAAATGGCAGGGGGCATATTCTTGTCTGAGGAAAGCTGCTAATCAACAAAGTAAGGGCAAGTTACAGAGACTTCTCAAGGTTTGATTTTCCTTTTAATTGAATTGCCTGAATGGCACAGGGGTGGGGTTAGAACCAGGCCACAATAAGCCTGACAGATGGAGGTCCCAGCTACTTGCCTTCTTTGGTTCCTGCCCATTAAAATCCAAGAGAAAGGAAAGTTTCCATTACATTAGGACAGCTGGTGCTTGTTAGTGAGTGTATTAAAGCCCTTCTCAGATTCAGGTGTGCCATCTTCCTAGTGGCTGCAGGACGGTGTATCTTTTTCCTTTGCTGTTTGCGAATTTAAAAAGTAATGAGCTTTCCTTGCAGCTGCCCTGCAAATTTGGTTTTCTCTCAACTGAAACCTATGCTGGATGTTGCAATAATTCCTTCAAAATCAGGGGGTCGCTGTGCTGTTAATGGCTGTTTCGTTGGAGTGTTATCTAGCCCCCAGCTTTTACTCCAGGTGATATGCTAATATCACAGTCACTAACGAGGAGTGAGACTTGATTTCCCAGAGAGCATCCTCCTTAAATAGAAACCTAATCAAATGTATTCAGCATTATCAGTGGATGCCAGAGACTATTTTCCAGTCCTTGATCTTTCTGGGCCAGAGCATTAAGTCCAGTAAACTGGAAAAAATAAATTCTGTAGGAAATTGAAGGCAGTTTATTGTTGCAGCAATCACTCAGCCATCCCCATGCAAATACTGAAGAATGCCAAGTGCTGTTACTGAACCAAGACTTCTCTGGCAAGTAAATGGAACATCAGAGGGTACTAAGCTCCAGATGTGACTCTGATACAGACTCGATACAGACTCTGAGAAGATGGCTTGCTACCTGGCACGCTGCTTATTGAGGGTACAACAGTGTAAAGGGAAAAGTGGGAAAGTTCTCTCTCCTACTGGAGAAGTTGGGGCCTAATCTTGCAAATACATGTGTGTATTTTTACAGAAAGCCAATTTAAAAACATACAAATGTATCTGCCCCAGAAACTTGAATCTAGGGTTACACTCAACCAACTGGGGCACGTACAGTACCATGTGATCTAGTCACTTAACCCACATGGGTTAGTTTGCAGATATTTGTAGAAAATGTTCACAGAAACAATCTACAGATCAAGAATTCCTCATCAGAATTATTTAGTGAATTACCTTATATGATCAGCCATTTAAGAAGTTCATAAAGTGCTTATGACAAGAGAAAGAGGTTACATAAAAACAACAAATTGTGCATTGTGAACTCTTCACCTAGTTCAATACATTATGTCCCAAATCCTTGTCCCACATGGGAATAGGATAGACTCAATCATAATTTGACTTTATAAACAGGCTTTATTGTATGACATCAAAGACGTGATTATAGGTTTTTATCCCCACATATGCAGCACAGGTGCATATCACATCAAACATCCAAGGTAAATGTCACATCACGAAACAAGTCATATATCAACATAACAATGCATAATATTTCATTCCCCATATTTCATTCTCCTTTGGCAAGCAGTGATTTCTCAACACACTCTAATCCAACTTCGTCCCTGGTATAACTCCACTTAAATCAATGTCAAAGATTGCACCAGGATGAATTTGGCCAAGCATGTTGCTTTTGCAACATAAATCAACATAGCTCCACTTGTTTCCTTCCTCAGTCATGCATCAGATAATCAGCGATGTCTCTGAATTACTCTAGAAGTAGATATGGTTGCTGACTTTGTTATCCTTAACATCATCTCATCTATGTTTGCAGTAACAGCGCTTCAGGGTGGTTGGATTTAATGATGGTGTAATCAGAAAATTGTAGTGTCTTTGCTGAATCCTGTGTGACAATACAGTCCAGCTGATATATTGTTCTTGATATTTTTCTGTTTATATCCTTAGCATGGATGGTACAAAGATGAAAGCAACATTGTCAAGCCTGTTTGACCACAGCTAAAATTCCCATTTGCAATCAGAAGAGATCATGTTAAACTAGCTGTGCTTGGGCTAAAGGTACCTTTAAGACATACTGCCACGACAAAAAGCATTACCAACATGAAGATACAATCGCTTTACATGGCAGCTTAGCTTCCAGGTATGACTGATTGCTTTAGTGCAACAGCACTGACAGGATATGTTGGTTTTATCAGCTATTTGGAATGTTCCTTCTTTTAATTTTTATGTCTGCGGGGGGGAAGACATTCTCAAAATGCTGGTGTAGAAGATTTGTGCATTAAGCTTCTTTCTCTGTTAAAAGGATGTGGCATCACAATGAAGTCCACCTGATCAACCCTCTGAACTTTAGAGCTAGTCAATGACTTACAAAGAGTGGAAGAAGGTTGCATTTGAAGAGCCTAGATGCTGCTCTCATCAAGTTTCTCTTGTTGCTGGGAAGAGAGCAAGGCGGAAAGGGGAACACTTTAAACTGAACAAGCTTCTGGCTGCTGCCACAGGAGATTGACAGCCTGGTTCTTCTGAATCTAGTGCAGGTTGACAATGGGCAAAAGTCACTGCAGCATAGTGCCCTATATGAAATGAGTTTCTGATCTCAGACCAGCCAATATTGTCCCACCAACACACACACACAGCTTCACATTTTGATATATTTGTTGATGGTCTCAGAAGAGAAGCACAGCACTGAATGGACATGGAGGTCGAACTACCCTGTTGTACCTAGCGGTGGCCCTTACAGATCAAAGTCGAGGACCAGTGTGGGGAAGGTTGCAGTGCTGCTGCCTAGCCTGTTCTGGCTAGGAAGATAACTAGAGGACTTCAGTCTCAAGGGCTGTCATTCTGTCAACATTCACAAGTCCTTGGGGTTCTGGCTCCGTTTTTCCCTGCACCTCTTTATTTATTCACATCTGACCCATGGCCGCACAAAGTCCAGAGACCTTCTCACCAACCTCCTTCTTGAATGGGCCATAATAGCCATTCATCAGACCAGGAAGTGGGATGGTCTGTGTGTGGGGTGGGGGGCTGAGGGGTGGCTCTCTGTGACTGTGGGTCCTTTTTCCTTGCATTTTTCGCATTCTTGTATTCAGACAGTGTTCCTCCATGAGATACCCACTGACTCCATTGACTCTTTCTCAGAGCAGTAGGCATTGTTTGCCGTTCTCTGCTCGGTATCTCCTTCTGGTTACTATGTTTGATCCTATGACCTGTACCTCCACTCCTGGATTTGCATTCTTTGTCCCCTGTATTTAGTTGATCCTGTTGTTGTTGTTAAGGGATGGCTATTTATGCTTCCTTTGGATGGTGCCCCTTTGAGGCTCCTGCCAGCCCTACAGGGATCAAACTGGCTGTCAGCATTCACCAGCACTAACATTCACTCTATACAGGGGGAAACAATACATAATGACTATGCAACTTGGCCCAAGATGAGTTCAGAGACCTACATATCACATGAGGCAAAGATAAAAGGCTGGGTGAGGACAAAAGCAATTTGATTCATGCATGTAATTGTGTGTGTCAACTGAAGTAAAGTGGTGACCGCAGAAGACAACTGGGATCTAGCATCAAAAAAAACTTCAGAGTTCCAACAGCAAACATTTGTCATCTCACACTTAGATATGCTCTCTTGGCGTGTAGCCTCTATCTCAGTTTCAAAGGGGAAGCAGGCCTCATTGGAGATCAAATAAAATATTGGGCAGAGGGCTTCAGGGGATGGAATGAGGATTCAGTTCCTGGGCTGATAATAATATCTTATGTACATACAATAATAATAATAACTCTTATGTAGCACTTTTTATCTATAGCTTTCATAGCATTTTATGTGGGAGGTAAAGATTGTTGTCCTCACTATAGGCTGAACTGTTAGTGATGCTTTTACTAAAGTTTGCCTAACACTCTTCATTATAAGACACCGATGCTGGCAGGGATCCTGTGGGAAAAATAGTATGTGATCTGGTGACCAAAGGCTGTATCATTAGGTGTATGACCAAGGGTTTTAGTAAGGTGGCATAGACATTCTTAATTCTGGCATATTCTAATTTTTGAGTTCTTGTCTCTGCAACCTTAACCTTCTTCTAATGTAATTGTTGTGGATTCCATTTTACAAATGGAGACACAAACACACAGAAGTGACTTGCCCAGGTTCACAAAGGAGAGCAATGGTAGAACTGAAAACAGACCAGGTCCAAACCTGTTTAGTTTGTGAGCTCTGATAAAGGTCAGAGCCCAGATGTGCACTACCACTTTTAAATCTGGCTAAAGACAGCACAGAATTTTTATTTAAAAACAAAAAAAGACTAATCTGTTTTCTGGTATATATTTAGGTTTAGAAAGATAAGATTTTTGTCAGTAAATGTCAGTAAACATTGATTTCACCATTCACCCACAAATGAATGAAAAAATATTTCTATTGCTAATAGTCAAAATGTACAGGTAAGCAAAGAAATAGTGTTTGAGAATGTATTAGTTTGATTTTAGATATTTTGTATATTTTGACATGTGATGTTGACAATTTGTGTTTTAAAGATTAGAAAGCTTTAACTGCTTGAAACTCACCATGTACTGTCATTAAATAATTGACTGACATCTCCCTCCCGATTTCCCACAACTGTGAAAATTTAAATAGATGAAAATCTAAAAAAAAAATGCTTAAAAATAAACTTTGATATTATCCACTGACATTAAAAAAATGAAATTCTGCCAAGCTTATGTATATTTCACTTTGCCTACTAGATATGATGCACAAATATCTATGACCTCATTTTTATTTTTTCAAAATCTTGCATTTTGGATACTGCTGATTTTGAGAAAAGATAGACTCGGCAATTTCACATTGATGTGAAATTAGGGAACTAGAAGCCAGGGGGAATTTGGGGCCTCTTGGTCCATAGATACTCTTTATTCACAAGTCACTAATTTCCCTATCATGGATAACAATCAAGAAGGTAGATGCTTGAATGTGGCTCATCACTCTAAGAGACACACCAAACAGCAGGGCAAGGTTGACTTTGGTCCAGGATTGTCGTTCTTTGACTTGGTTATATAGTAGTGAATTTTATTCTAAATGAAATGGTCCATTCCATGTTCAATATTGTGCACCGAGGGGACTGTGATACTCCCAAATAAAATTAACAATAAAAAAGAAATCATCTAGTGAATATGGGTTACAGACTGGAAATGTAATGGCCATTCAGTGCTCTCTTTCCTGGCTGCTGTGTTTCATAAGTTACTTCACTCTTTTTTTCCCCTTTGTGAAAGTGAATTTTAGTGCTGGTGAAAGGTTCTGGATCAACAAACCAGGCTGATTGAAAAATTCTCTGTTTACTCATGGAACAGATACAATACTGGGAGTATGTGAGCGCATTGCTAATAAGATGAGCGCTAGCTTCCAATAAGTTTCTGAGTGGAATTCAATGCATTGGTTTTAATTTATAAAGAGTAAGTCGAGAGGAAGGTTTGTCTAAGAGGAAGGATGATCCAGTGGTTAGGTACTAACTTGGCAGATCTAGGTTCAATTCCCTTCTTTGCCATTCTCTCTGTGTGACATTGGACCAGTCGCTTAGGCCTGGTCTACACTAAAAAATTAGATCAACCGAACTACATCACGCAGAGCTGTGAATTTTTGTACCGTGAGCATCTTAGTGAGGTTGACTTAACCCCCTGAACAGATGCAGCTAGGTTGACAGAAGATTTCTTCCGTTGAGCTAGCTACCACCTCTTGCAGAGGTGGATTAACCACATTGACAGAAAAACTCCTTCTGTTGATGTAGGAAGCATCTGCACTATGGTGCTGCAGTGCCATGGCTGTGCTGTTGTATCAGCTATAATGTTACCCTTAATTTCTCTGTGCCTCAGTTCCCATCTGGAAAGTGGCACTCTCATCTCAGAGGAGTGTTGTGAGGATAAATACATTGTGAAGTATACAGATACTTTGGTAATGGGATCCATACAAGTATTTCAGCTAGATGAAGCCGTGAATAGTTTGGGACCTGGTTACCTGAGAGACTGTCTCGCTGTGAAATAGTGCCACATTTGAGATCTGCCAAAGGGCTTCAGTTCCCTCAGTATGAATGAGAGGGAGCTGCTGAGGGGGTATTCTCGGTGAGGGGTCCTTGGTTTTAGAATACCCTCCTTCCCCTTGGTCTGTCAGAACCTGATTTGTTAATCTTCCATGTACGCAGCAAAGCCCATAATTTTTCTCTGTTTTCTAAGGCTCTCGAGGAGAGGATGGGTTGAAAGGGGGATATTTTTGGGTAGTCCTCTGATGTTGAATTTGTGGTATAGGCACTCTGAGCTCTAGAAGGTTCCCCTTTAGCTGTTGTAACAGATCTGCAGAGTGTGCTTTTCTCTGAGTTTTACGCTGTCCCTCTGGGAGAGTATGCCTTCACACTAGGCCACGGGCCTCCACCCCGCAGATCCACTACCCCATGATGGGGTGCCTGGCTTCAGAACCTCCGTTTTTCACCATGGATCCTTCAGTGGATCTTGGACCCCTGTGGAATCTTTCCTTCTTGGGAGCTATGTGACCAGCAGATGTTTGCAGAGACACTTGACAGCCTTTTCACAGCATTTATTAGTCAACTGGAATGCAGTATTTAGTCCCCAGAATGGAAAAGCAAAGCTTAAACACATATGCATGGCCTGTCTGTCTTGCCCAGAATCCAAGATTCAGCAAACACACACCCTCTTCCCCTCCCACCCCACCTCCACTGGACAAGTGACATTCTTATTTCTGTCTGTTAACACCTCAGTTCTTTGTTTCAAGCTCCAGTCACGCTCTTTGCACATGTTCTGCCCCATTGGCTGGCAGTCATTAAAAGTGAATGGTCCTGTCCTTGGACTTCCCTTGTCTCTCCAAGGTAATGCCATTCACATGCTGATTTGGTCGTCATAGACTACCCTTACCAACCCCTGCGACGTTTACATGACTCACTCCTGGTCCTTACAGAGCTTATCCTCTGTTCCAGGAAAGAAATGGAAGCCTTCACACCCAATGAAAACAACAGAAAAGATAGTGGGGACAATGAGTCATGTCTATGTTTCATAAAAATAGCACAGAAATTTTCCATGTTCTGCACAGATCTATTTTAGAAATTTGAAGAAATAAACAAACACAAGCAGCTACAAAGCAAGCTTCTCATACACACCAGTGGGTCTCTGTCCTGTTTTGGATGAGAGGGTGTCTAGGGAAAGTTCACCCTCCTTTCCTATTCAGTCCTTGGCTTTTCTACTGAGATTTCCAAAGGAAAGTTTCATACTAACCTTACACCCACAGTAGAGCAGAGCAGAAGATGAATGCTGGCAAAGGGTCTGCTAGTGGCAAAGTAGAAAATGGATATGATGGTTATATCTAGAGCAAGAAGGGTATATAACCAGTACTTGTTCAAATGATCTTCTCCGTTACATGGAGAAAGCCCATTGATTTCATTGGAGTTACATGAGTTTAACTTAGAAGATGTCCGTACATTGGACCAGAGCTGGAAAAAGCTCTGCTAAGCTGTGCAGTTGCCTTCAAGTGATGTGGTGTGTGATAGGGTGTACCAGCCCTGCACTGGGTGAACGGGGCCTGACCAATCATTGTGGGCCCAGGAGACCAATCACTGTGGGCCCAGGAGATCACACCCCCTCACACTGCTGTGCATGCTCCAGATGGAAGGGACAGATAAAAGGAGGCAGCCCAGTTCAGCTGGGGCTGGCTGGGAGGAGGAAGGCTGCAGAAGAACCTTCAACTCTCCAGGCTGTTGGGACCAAGGACCTGGATTATGCTGTGGACAACCAGCCAACCATGGAGACCATGCTGGGACGCCAAGCCACTGCCAGTCAAAGAGGTCCTTGGGATGGGTCTTATGGTAGGAAGTGACCCAGGGAATGCATTAGAAGATGATGCTTGAACCCCTAATAGGGAATTTCCCAGCTTCATAGGGCCTTGCGTCAGGACCCAGTGGAATACGGTGGGCCCAGGTTTCCCTACTCACCCCTACACACACTTGCCACTGGGCATGGCTACTAGAGGCCCCAGCTATTGAGACCCCTGACCACAATTGTTTAACTCAACAGGGAATCCCAATGACCGTGTGATGGGGTATACCAATCCCGCACTGGGCCAATGGGGGTGGTCCCGCTTGACACGCTGAACCCCTGTGATACACTATAGTAGTTTGGTTTTTGTCCCTTGTTTCCCATTCTGTGCAGGGGCTAAGGATAGGGACAAACCCGCAGCACTATATAATCAATTTCATCAAACATTTCATTATGGCAAACAGATCAATCACCCCAGTTCTATTCCTAAAAAATATTCTTCTACTCCACAAACATGTCATCCTATGAGAAAACATACAGAGCTCTCACCTAACAAGGTACTCTGGGGCTACGCTGCTTTTAAAATCTTTACTACCCATTTAATAAATGTGCAACATCAACAACATACACCCAACAGCACATTTCCATTACTGGATGAAACAAAGGTGCGGAAGTAAGATTGGGCAGGCAGAGACAAGATATGGCATGTCTTTTTGAGGAAGGTGACTTGAAAATCAGTCTTATAATGAAAAGCTAGCTTCAATATTAACTATGGAGTATCTGTGATGGCCAGCAGTTTGGCTGAGGCATCAAGGATTGAACCAGTTTCCTCCAGAATGGGGGAGGCTAACACACACACTAACTAGTCAGTTACACACCCACTACCACTCCATAAATTATAGATCAAAATAATCATTTCCTATCTACATATGTGGCTGAGTTCTGAAGTCTTTACTCAGTCAGAATTTCCTTTGAAATTAAAGGAAAAATCTGCCCAAATAAGGCTTTCATTGTGTATATGTGTGGGTGAGGAAAAGGGTATAAAAATCAAAGAGGCAAAGATAAATTATACAGTCATCACTGTTTATACCAGCTCTGTAGAAAGATTTATGATGGTTTGGGGATTGTATCTGTTAGTAAATATACACATTTTAATAGTCTAGTGACTAAAACTAATGTTAAATTTCTGCTCTCTGCATTTGCTGATGTATTTCGTTTCTAGGATTAGATCTAGAAGACTTAATCATCACTGTTCTTAATGCTCCCATCCTACCCCAAAGCTCGGCACCTGACTTGATGAACAGTTATCAGTATAAATCATTACAGGGAACCAGTGGCTGCTTTGTACATTTGCCTGAAAAATTGCTTACTCTGTGCTACCTTTTAATGGATTTCTCGAGTCTTTCCCTACCATGACACAAAATGCCTGTAAATCAATGGAGACAACAAATGAAAGTGACAAAAACAGAGATGGAAGCATAATTACTGTGTATCAAAATAAAGTGTTCTGGTAACAGAAACTCACAGGGTGTGAGTTGCAACAGTGCAACATTTACAGTCATCAGGTGTTAATAAACTGACCACCCCCTCCTTACCTATCCACTGCCACCCTGCAGTTCCTCCCACAAACCTAATTACCTCACAATTAACAGTTCAGGGGAAAAAGTGTGGTCATTGGAGATGAATTGGATCACTCCCAAATGCCAGTCTCTGAAGCTGCCAGAGAGAATGAACTCAGTGCTCCTGTCTATAACTGAATGCGTTACTTCATGGAGAAAATACAGGGGGCTTTCTGGAAATGTCAGGCAGAAATTGCCAACTCTCAGCTTAAGCTTTTTGTAGCTACAGGTGCAGCCTGACCACTTTCCTATCTCCATTCCAACAAGGCACCAAACATCTGCCTTTCAGAATGTAATTACCTACGTGGAATTTGGGACGGAGACTACTTTCAATATATGTGTGGTTCTTTGATTACCACAAATGGTCAGGAGCTTGCATATTGCAAACCTATCAGCAGCACAGAGCTTGCTGACGTGAGGCTGGCAGACTGGCTCAAAGAGCAGAACACCCCCTTCTGAGTCACTGGCACCACTTTCTATAGCTGTCATCCTAATACAACCTTGTTGTTATTATCTGTAGTGCCAAGCAGCCCTAGTCAGGGACAAGGACCCCATTGAGTGTTAGGTGCTGTACAAATAGAACGAAAAGACTGTCCCTGCTCCAAAGAGCTGACAGTTTAAATATTTTAACATCCTGGCTTTAAGGATTGTAAACAATCCAGTCTTAACGCACAGTAATCATGTCATAAATTAATTCAGTCTTTCGTTCTGCAGTGAAATTTATATACTCCCACTCCAAAGGTGCTGCTGCCAGCGGGGTTATTAAGCCAAGTCTGTAGCTATGGATGAACTAACACTCCTTTCCCACACTCCTCCTGCCTTATGGATGTGGTTTCTATTTGGGAGTGTAACCCTCTAGTGGTTACCATAGGAGCAACAGAATTTTTGGTCCAGATTTGTTTCCAGTGTTCTTCAAATCTAAAAGTTGATCAGGCTGGGGGTTTTGGTTCTGGCCCATCTCTAGTAGCCACCTCACTCTAGGTGTGTGATTGACACAAGAAACCATACCCTGTTATAGTGCCTTCCTCTTTAATAGTAGGTGACAGAGAAGGCAGGACAAGGTGTTTATCACATCAATGTCTTGAGCTGGATTTTTGACTTATCCCAGGGTTCACATTAGGTCTGCCTGTATCAGAACTCTGTAGCACTCTGGATCATGTTTACAGTTGTAAACGAAAGATGTTTGTACAGATGTTTAGCAGATTTCCAGCAAACCCTGATAGCCAAGTAACTGGGGCAACTGCTGCCTCGTAAGTGCAGGTTTTGAATGAGTCAGCAGAGCTTGTCCAAAAACTGAAAGATGAGCATGATGAGCTGAATGATGTCAATGCAGATCAACAATTTGCCCATTTCTTCCCCCCAGGAGAGTGAGTTGGTCACCATGCTATCTGGGCACAGCTGGATTTGGAAGCCTGTTTCCCAGAACTCAGACCATCATTCACAACTTGTTAGCCTGCCATGGCAATCAGTGCAAAGACTGAATAGCCACGTCAGCAGTTGGCGTGAAGATTCCCACTGTCCAACAGCTCACTTCACGGCCAAAAGGAAAACAAAAACCCAGTGCCATGCCAGCGATCGATTAGTACTGCAGCCGTTGTTCTGGCTCCCACCCAGCAGCAGCACCTGAGCAAAGCCAGCAGCTCCACAAGGGGTGAAAGGGTCCCATTAAACCATGAAGCAGCGAAACCAAACTGGCAGAGTGCCGGATACCCACACTGCAGCTAAAGTCCCTCAGCACTAGAGCAAGAGCTTGTGGTGAGAGCCTGTGTTGGCTGAAACGATGAGCTTTCCTGAGCAGTGTGGGAGAGCAAGGCGGAGGAGGGGGAAGGGCACAGCAGGGAGCTAACCGGTTTTAAAACCAGGCAGCAAGTGCACTGCATACATGGCCAAATCCTACAGCCTCCAGCTGACGGCAAATGGAAACTAACCAAACTAGGGCTTGAGCCTGAGTCAGGACTGCAGAATTTGGGCCTCTAGTGGGGGCTGTTATTGCATGCATTAAACATTAATGTAGACGGTCATGCAGAATTTGTATTGGTTGCAAGAAACCTTGCCAGCAGAAGACTAGAAGCCTCTCTGCACATACCTGCAGTGTTTGAACGCTCACTTCCCAAAGCAGCCCTGATCACCTCACTGCCACTCTGTCACATGGCACACTCACTGCAAGTGGCACCTTCTGCTGGCCATCCCGGGGATTAGCTCTGCCAGCCTGAGCTCTTCCTCCAGTGTTGTCTTCGCTCGCTCTGCAGCACGAGATCACTCCTGGAGCTGCAGCTTCCTCTTCCTCTGGCTTAGCCCTCCAGCCAGGTCACTAAAGTCCTCCCCTTCCAGGGAATTCACACTCTTTCCAGACCTGCTGGCTAGCATCTCCAAAGCCCTTGCCACACCCCAGAGGAATCTAGACCTACCCCTTTACATGGGATCCCAATCCAGGGACCCTATAACCAGCAGCCATGGTCTTTGCACAGTCATACCTCTAGCTGCTGTTTCCCTGGACTTCTTCCTGCATAGCTGGCTCCCACACACTGTTTGGGTTTGCCAGACTACCCACCCCCTCAGCTCAGGAAATGACTGCAATGTACTTCCTTGCAGCCATTCCCAGCAACACCTCCCTTCTGGCACCAGCTATTTGGCTTTAAACAAGCCCCAACTGTTCCTGCACAGGTGAGCCTGTTCCTCTAATTAGTGTTTAATCTACTAGGTTAATTGGCCCCTCTGCCTCCGTTAACCCCTTCCACTCCTGCGCAGGGTGGACACCCCATCACATGTTCAGTGATTGGACGAGTCCAATACGCATGCACAGAGCTCCCAGAACTGCCATTACAGCTCCATTATTTCTCTAACCTATTGATTCTTTCTCCTTCCATTTCCTGCAAGGGGAAAAACAAGTGTGGTTGATTCTGAGTTGGTTCACATTATGGGTCGGCTTTTGATACAGTCCTATTAATCTTCCCCTCAGACTGTCGTCCTGTGCTACGTTACCGGAATGTCTTGCCTGCTTTGTTTCCAATATTGTATCTTTTCTAGGAATTGTATTGATCCTTGAAAAATTGCTACCAAATAAAATACAATCAACCACAATCCCACAGGTCCCATAGGAGGAAAAAAGCTTCGTTAATGCCTCATAAAACCATTCAGAACATGAACACAAGAGCGTGTTTGGTAAATTAACACTGTAGAAAACCTACCTAGCTGGTGCATGGCGTTGAGGAGGAAATGGCTTCAGAACTTCTTAAGCCTTTTCTATACACAACCTTGCGCTGGTTTAGTTAAACTGAGGAAAAACCCCTGTGAGGACACTTTTATTTCAATTGAAAAGTGGTTTATTTCATTTTAGCTTCAACTGGTGGCAGAGCCCAGGGGTGTGACACGCTGTACCCCATGTACACCCTTATAGTGTGATTTGTGTGTCATTCATGTTCACCCTTATAGTGTAACTGTGTATTGTTTCAGGTAAAAGGTGTTTTTGGAATGCTCGTGGCATACTGAACATTATAGTTGTGGTAGCATGTTTCCTGCAGTGTCATACATGGGTACAGATATGAAACCCTGCTATATCATATCCCCAACTGTGTGTCTCACATGACTTGAATAGATGCAGACAAGCACAAAGCTGTGTTTCCATGCCCAGCAGAGGCATGCATACAGGAACAATGGACTGGCCTGAGCACCTGTAAGCACTTTGGCTCAAATGGAAGAAATCATGCACCTTACCTGACATGGCCGATCACCTGACCCCAGGGGGTGTTGAGAAAACTTGTTAAAAACTGAGGCGTCTTTGTCTCTTGGTTCCCCCTTGAAATCCATCTTCTAAACAACACCAAGGACTGAGAATCTACCCACATGGGGTGCAAGACACATTGCAGCCAGCTGTGGGTAAGGTGATATCATAGATGCTCCTGAAATATCAGTATAATTTACCATGTGATTTATTACTTTTATTAATTCTGGTCAAACCTCTTGATTAATAATAATCTGACTTATAATCACTTAAAATCTTGCTGTAGCTAATAAACATTTGTTTGTTTTATCTAAAACAGTGCATGTGGATTGAATGTGTGCAGTGATCTCACTCGGAGTGACAGAGCCGGTGTATATCAATTTCTTTGATAAATTGATGGACAAATTTAAATGATTTTGCACTGCAGTGTATACCCCTGAACCCTGCAAGATGGCAGCTCCTGGGGTTGCATCTGGGGCTAGGGGTGTTTGCTGGGGGTCTATCCCACGAGTGGCTGGCCAGAGCGCTCCTTCACTAGGTCAGGGGCCAATTACTCACAGGAGGCTGGGCATGGGCTGACCCAGGAGCGGGTGGTTCACACAGAAAAGCAGGGTAAGTCAGGGCCAGGAGTGAGGAATTGGAGTGACACAGCTACACACCAGTCCAGATTGCAGGGGGGGAATGTCACAGGGGGGGAGGGTAGCAATGGGCCGTTGGCAGTGGGGGCCTGGGGAATGAGCCATGGGAGGTAGGTATAAGAGGCTGGGGGAGGCTAAGCCTCCCCAAACAGCCACCACCACTGGAAGCTCCCATTCAGTCTCTGCCCCTGAGGCCCCGCCCTCTCTCTCCCTCTTCCTGCCCCCCCACTCCCCACAGGAGCAAATGTCAAGCAGGCGGGACCTTGGGGGGTAGTAGGCAGAGTGGGGGGCAGTGCCTCATGGTGGAGCCGGCTTCCCCAAATTCAAGAGGCACACGCCACTTATGGAGCCAACTCTGCACTCACCCAGCAGTGACAACTCCTGTCCTGTGGGGCAGGGCCTGGCTCCCCACTCAAGGCATTGCAATCTGGCGCACAGGGTTGCAGCACCTTTCAGGTTTGGCCTGGCCACCCATCTGTCATGGCAGAAAGGCTGCTGGGCCAAATTTGAGGGAATAGCATTTCAGCAGCATGCAAGGGATCACAGCCCCATGCAACCCGGCGCACCAGGTTGCAATGCTCAGAGCGAGGAGCCAGCAGGAACCACCACTGCTGGGTGAATGGGGGGCAGCCTCGCTCTCCTGTCGTGGGAAAATCTGAGTTGTACACCACCTTTTGTCAATTGCATAAACAGCTTGAAAAGGCATCACACCTACACCTAAAGGCTGCCAGGAGCAGGCCCCAAGCATAATTTTTTTGCGCCCAGTACAAACTTGTACCATGGGCCCTCTCCCACACACAGAATGGGGATTGCAGCCTGGGCCGGGCCTCCCAGGACCTCCAGAACCTGGTAAATTTTCCCCTCCCCTCCCATGTGGGGGCCATGGCCAAGAGTGAGTGGGTGTGTGTGTGGGGGGGGGGGGATGATCACCGTTGCTGCCCCCTCCTTAGCTCCACCAATGGCTTAAACCCATTCCCAAGCAATTTAACCTGAAATTAAACGAAAATTAATATCCACACAGCCTTTTTGCATCAGTTTAACTAAACCAGTTTCAGATCACACCTTAAATTAAACTGGTACAATTCTGCAGTCTAAACCCTTAAACCAGGGATGGGCAATCATTTTTGCAGAGGGGCCACTCCATGAACTCTGGTAACTCTTGTAGGCCTGGGCCACGTGACCGGAAGCAGGAAGTTTGGGTAGCAACCGGCCAAAAGTTGCCTGATGCTCCAGTGTAGCGCTCCTGCATGGTGGACCGGACAGAACAGTTAGACGGGCCACATCTGGCCCACGGGCCATATTTTGCCCACTCTTGCCTTAAACTGTAGGCTGTTTGTGGCAAAGACCACAAACATAATTGTATAGAGCCTAGCACAGAACAGTCTGATCCATATGTAGGTCTCTAGGAGCTACCATAACATAAGTTTTAAATATGAATACTAATCTGGACACAGCTACAATGCAGTTGACTCTTAGATCCAAAACAATCACAGACCAATGGGCGTGCCAAGCGCTCTCTTTCAGGTTCAAAAGAAGAAGCAATCAAGTCCCTTCATATAGCAAAGTCAGCTGCAGATAATGGTGGGACCACCCAATCAATAGGCCGCCTGATAGGTCACAACTAAGCTGTATTGACTGCAGGCTGCAAATGCAGGTACTGGGGCATCAGTTGCAGGCTATGTGTGCTGGAGGCAGGGAAAATCTGGATAAAAAGTTGTGAGTGTGACCCTGAGAGGAAGCAGAAGGATGGTGACAGAGCTCCTTGGGCACAGAGGTTCGTGGAGTGGCAAACTTAGGGATTTCTGAGCAAGGAAACTGCCTCTGCCGTTTGTTTCTACTGTGATCAAAGAAACAGGACTTTGTGTACATTCTTGTAAATTAACAAAGTTACACCACGAATTACCACGGAAATTGTCACCAATTTCTCATCTTAATGGAAATAACGCTGCAAGCCCCTGAATTTTTGCTAGCCTCTTGGGTCAAATGGACAACCGTTCCTTGCTGTATATCTTCCCGAATGTATACCTTCCCGCCTTCCTTTGTGCTGCAGCCTCTGGCCAGAAGAACTTTCAGTGGACTTTCTAACTCCTCTTCCTTATCTTTCCTTAACACTCGCTTCCTCCATGAATATTTCCTACACGGGTGTCTCCAGCAGTGATTCCTCCACACCTTCCCCTGCCTGACCTATTGCCCCAAGTACCTGTGTTTGTGAACGAGATAAGTCCTTCAGGGCAGGGACCTTGGACAATTCTTTTTCTTTAAAACGGCCACGTGCACATACAGCACTGTGCAAATAATTAATAGGCTCCTAAGCGGGACTGTGTGCTGTATCCCTTGGGAATTACATTTCAGCCCAGTGATGGCAGAAGCTTGTACCACACTGGTATGAATCTGACTTCCTAATGCACATAATGCTCTCTTCCTACTGGGAGAGCGTTAGGAATTCAGATTTTTCCAGTGAGTTTCTTTTTCTCACGCTTCCTCCGTATGATAGAGCCATAACACTAGATGCAGGGGTGATGTGATCTATCTATCTATCTATCTGGTGTCTGTGCTGTTAGTATCTAACGAGAAAATGTCATTAATGAGGTTGATTGTGAATGAAGGGCACATCTCTCCCCAGAATAAGGAGTAAACAACATTAGCACAACTAGCAGACTTTATTTATTTTTCTCCCGCTGACTTCCATTTTGTTTTCTTTTTTTTTTAAACCAACTTGATTTCAAATCTCAGCACACTCTTGTGATCCTGGCACTTTATACACAAAGCCACAAAGGAAAGCACAAGGGATCTTTATGGCAAGGGCAACTAAGTTGTCCATTATCTGGGTGTGATGCTAGGGACCAGCCTTCTCAATGGAACACCTGTTAATGATGGTAATTACTGACAAGGGGAAATGGAGGCACTGCGAGCTACTCTCTTCTAATGACATGAACTCCTGTCTCTGTAGCTGAAGGAGTGTCATTCAGTGCCTCTCAGCCATGCAAGAAGAGAGAAGAAAAGAAAGGAAAGAGCAGGAAAGGAAGATCATTCTGGGTTTTGAGCCAGAGCGCAGAAGGAACTGACAAGCAAATTAATTGTTTTTCACTGAAAAACGCCCTGTTTTTCTTCTCCTGGTGTTTGAGATTCTGAAGTGTTAAGTCACTTGAAATGATAGATAATAAAGTGGTTTTGGCTGGTATTTGGGTCTCTGAGTCCTGCCGCGTTATGAATAAAGATAGATTGATTTACATATTTATTAGATACATTTTTACAAGGATGCAGCCATCATGGGTCTCTCACAGACTGTGGCCCAAGTGCCAGGCAAGGTCATTGTAAGGAAAACACCATTACAAATTCACACTCAGTGCTGTTCCCAGGCAGAGAAGTCCATCAATTTAGAAGAGGGCAAGTCTTGGGGGCCTGTTGTGAATGCAAGTGGAGGGGATTTTGAAGGACCCGTATGGCTGTGTTACCCTGTTACCAGGCAAAGCTGTGATTGATACCCCTTTGTTCTCAGCACTGGAACAATGTGACCTAGATTAGCTCCCGGCATCGAAGTTTAGATTATAGTGTTCCCACACCTGTCAGAGACACTTAGATGACCCTGAAGAAAATGCTTGTTGCCTCCAAGGAAATGGAGTGTGTACGGGGAGGGGAGTCTGCCTTTGTGGCACAGCACTGACATAAATGTGACACTTGTTTTAAATGGTCACCTCACAGTCCTGACAGGCACTGAGTGCCTACCACAAACAGTTGAGCACCTTCAAGAGAAGCTAAGAGCATTCATCTTCCCGCAGCAGGCACCCAGGGACAGGTTTTTAAAGATATTTAGGTCACTAAACGAGCAGATAGGGACCTAGTGAGATTTTCTAAGGTGCCTCAATACCTTTAAAATCTGGCTGTCAGCCCTCTCCAAGATTGAGCCTTATGCGACTTAAGTGCCATGGTGAATGAATGATGAGTAATTTTTCTTTTTTTGGTACTTCACTCATGTGCTCAGCGTTTTTGACGCAGTTGCGACACAGAATGGAAGAAAGAGACATGTCACTCACTAAGGGAAAAATCTATCATCCTGAGCAGGAATGAATAAATTAGCAAGACACTGAACCAACAAGCAGATCATGTGGAGTTTACATAATGTCCTCAAGTACTGATGCCAATTCTCGACCTCTTTAATGTCATACCATTAATGTAATTAGCAACACTAAACCAACTCCGAATGAAATGCATTTGTTACAGTTTTAAACACTGATACATGACAGCTGGCTTGACAGGTTACAAGACGTCACGCAAATACCCTCAGAAATGCAGGAATTCATCCATCCACACATGTGAGTTTTCTTGCTCAGATCCTAGAGGTTCCAGAATGCACAGAAGTGTTTGAAATCTGTGTGGAATGTGCATGATGGAAAGTTTATAGGGTCATCCCGAAAAGAGGGCGGCTGTGTGGGCCTGCCACCCAGCACACAGCCATCCTGAATTGGAAAATTACATTTTGAAGATTTACTACCATACACCCCACGTGTTTGCCTGCAGAAGCATGTCAGTGATAGCCAGTCACCAAATCCTGCTCACCTCATTCATATGGGTAGCTCCTGGGACAGTTCACATGAGGAAATGAATAGGACATGTGGAAGATCCAACCAAACTGCCCTATGGTCAAACCACCAGCCACTTTGGTAACTGTTACAGCAATGACCACCTAAATTGGCCTTTCATTAATATGCCATTCATCATAATGCACAATACATACAATAAACATTCCTCTCTATTAGCACAGACCCTCATTGAAACTGACATGCCATTTAAGTGCCAGTCCTGAGGTGATCCTTGGAGGTTCCTCGGGATGCATTGTGATGGGGGACATTTTAATTCCATGTATTTATTATGTTAGAAATTGAACAATGCACAAAGCATTGAAACATCCGGACAAACTGTATTAGGATGAGATAAGTTTTGTAATAGGCCAGGGAGTCTGCCAGCTGTGAACAAAAGGCTCCACAGGAGTTTTACACCAGCAAACTTCAGTTCATACTAGTTGGTTTCTTTTTCTCTTTGAAAAAAAATGAGCTGACCGAGACCACTAGATTTGGTGGATGGAGAGTTTAAAAACAGCAGAATACAAAAGCTCCCAAACCCAAGGTCCTTACTCACTTTAGACCCACTGCCATCAGTAAGGGTTTGGTCTATAATCATAGAAGATTAGAGTTGGAAGGGACCTCAGGAGGTCATCTAGTCCAACTCCCTGCTCAAGACAGGACTAACCTCAGCTAAATATGGTTTGGCCCAAATGAAGTCAACTCAAAAATGAACAATACAGTCTACCAGCCATACATTTTGTAAAGGGGCTGCTCAGTGCACAAGAAACACACCCTACTTACAGTACTGCGGGCTGGGAACATGCTTTATTCAACTGCATAACAACATAGTGAGAGGAAAACACCGCTGACTAATGGCAAGTAAGGGAGGGGTGGGGTATGGACCCTACCCATAGTACTCTGAGTAACTCAGTGAACCCCTGGATGACCACTTCACTGCAATACAGAGCTCAACCCCGCCTAGTCCTCCTCCTGAAGCAAAGGGTCAGGAGAAAGGGAGAACCTCTGCATAGCGCCATTAAGGTTGAGGTTCTCAAGTTATGGCAGACCAACCAGGGAAGTCAGTTGGGAGCTGAGAGCCTTCCACTGTTAACTCCTGTGAGCTGTTTGCAAACCACACTGGGTGCGCCACCAAAGTCAGCTAGGGATGCAGCTGATCTAGCGTTTCAACAAATTATTGCAATTCAGTGGCCTGAGTCTCTTCTATGGCAGTCGTACCAATTAGGCAGGAGTGCTAATCAAGGACTCCCATTTAATAGATATTTCAGTTATTCCACTGATGTTATGACGGACAGGATTGTATGTGGTTGAGCCACTTTAACAGTGGCACCACAATGAATGCATAGGGTGCCTTCTATTGTATCACTTTTACAGTAGCCCTAATACAGGGAAAATATCCTGATTCCTCCATCAGTTCATAACACTACCGCTCTCACAATAGCTCCTTTTGATATTGAAATGGAGTAACAATATGATGGGAACTGGGAAGAAAAACAGACTGAATCCAAATCTAAATGAGTAAGATTTATATAATTGGAGAGTGTGAGAGAGTAACTAGAATTGGAAGCTCTTCTCAAGGTTTCCAAGGTAGCGGGTGGCAGCTCCTTATAAATAATTTACTGCAGTTGCTCTTTAAATGTATTAGTTTCCTCTATATTCTTGATAAGACAAAATCCTTCTGATAAATGGATTGAAATAGTGGGGTGAGGATCTGTGACATGAGTTGGGACCTTTTGCCTCAGATGACTGGTTGTTGTGACATCTTGACATATTTTAATCTCATTTTATAATCTGACATTTCATCCCATGGAATTCAATTACAGGCAGGTCATGTGTAATGTTGTGTATAAAGGAGTCTGAAGTTGTGATTTTTAACTCCTGGCCCCATGGCTGATACTGCAGATCCCCTGTCTGTGATGAGATTGGCTGGAGGGAATTGCTCTGCTGTACGCCACGGAGATCGGGGACTGTGTGAAGGACATGGGGCTACTCTGTCATAATTTTTTAATGTTCTATGCTTGTCTGATTGTTGCAAGGGATGTTTACTGTATGAATATGTTGGTTTAGTTTAATACCAGGCTGTTGGAAAAACCCAGCGGGAAGGAAAACAATGACTAGAGATAAGACGTCCCTCAGCAAACACTTGGGGAGCTGTTACAATGGAATGGTAGTTGGCCCAGAAGAGATTAGCTTGACTTCCCAGGGAGGTCACCCAACTGGTTTTGTGAGCAGAGTCCAAATCCAGGACACTGAAAGTCAAAGGACTTCTGGCAGGTTAAAAAGACTTTCTCTGGCCAAAGGCCAGGTTGTTGTCAGTGAGCTGTTTGCGGGGGCAACACACTGACACTCACAAACACCCACTGGGGTATCTGAAGTAGCTAGGCCTTCCTGGGCCCCTCTCACAGAGTGGACAGGCTTAGGTAAGATTGACATGTGTGCAGAACTTAGGTTGTTTTAAAAATCCTCTCCCGCTATGCTTGGTTCCTACTGTTAAGATCGAACAATACTTCGGATTGACAAGGTTGTCTGGTCACTGTATGCACCACTGGTCACAGATTCCTGAAAGGAAGAACTGCAGGTGCTGAACCTGGTCAGACCTAGTGGGTAAGCACAGTCAATACACAGCCCAGGGCCCAGTCTGAGAGTGGGGGAATCATGGGATTCCACCACAGGAAAGGTGCAGGCTTGAGCCCTGACTCCAGTGGGAGTGTTCTCTGATTCTTCTCTGTTCTTTCTGAGATGTTGCTAGCCCTGTTTCCATGACAGACAGGACAGAACAATTCCCTCTCATATAACTATACAAAGTTAAGATGGAAAGGACCTATCATGTCATAGGGCCCATCCCAGTCTCCTCCCCATCCTGTCAATATGACAAAACTTCCCCTTGAAGTCGGCTACATTTTCTCCAGCTAGCAGAAGCCAGAAAGGATGAATGCTGATTGAAACACCTTTCCACTGACTTTCATGGGCCTTGAATCAGGCTCCAAGTTATCCATGGTTCCACTTCTGTATTAATGAATCACAGTCAATGCATTGATGGGAGATCTAGGCATTGTTGTAGCAGAATTCATCATTTTTACGCATGTTTCTGTAATGAAAAAAGATAAACAATTTGCTTAGCTGAATTTAATTTCCCAGTTCTCCAGAGTGACACCAATGAATTCCTCAACGGACTTTTGTTAGGAAGCTTTCATTTGATCTTATCAGCTGGACCAATGATTTTTTCCCCAGTTATTTTACTGCTCTAAGAACAAATCCCATCCCTCCACCCAACCTCTCAGATAATATTTTCGGTACACTGGCTTTCCTTCTTAGAGCTACTTTCTGCACCTAACTGAGCTCTCAAATAGCTCTGGGACAAGCTGATTGGAGCCGGAAAGGATTCTGTACATCTAGGCAGAATTCGAGCATCTTTGTGGTTGGTTTTATTGGAAAGGAAACCCTAGCCCTGAAAGGATCAAAGGCAACTACAACAGGGCTTTCTCCAGCCAGCACCCAAAGTAAACATATGGCACATAGCTGGCTTCAGCCATGGTCAGAGCAAATGGCTAACACATGGTTCCCTTCAGACAAGAACCAGAGGAGAATTACTACCACTACCGTTACCTTTCCACTGTTTCTACCAAGCACACACTCTCATTTCTCCTTTCAGATCCAAGCCTCTTCCTACAAATCCTTTCTTTCAGACTCAGGACCCACCTCACTTTTCTTATGATGTGCTGTCATTGGTAGGTGTGGGAAAGAGATTAATTCATTGTTCCCAGCTGGCCCAGCCCTTCTACACTGCCAGACTAGGAACTCCCTCCCTTAGATATTTTATTTTAAAACAGGCTGGGTATTTTTCTTTCTGCTATTCCATTGTTGGAGCCTGATCCCTACGGTCCTTCATTAGTTATTAACTAGCCCCGATCCTAAAGGAACTGTTTTTATGCCACCATTCCTTGGGCAAAATTTTCTTGATGCATATAAAAGCCTTTACTCGGTTTGTCCTTGGGCCAGACTCCCACTGAAGTTGATGCGTGTTTTGCCTGAGGAAGGAATGAGACCCTCAGGTCTACTGGGCAGGATTGGGGTCTCAGTTAGCCCTTCAGGATTAGGCTCATTAACCCTTCTGATTATTAAGCATGAAATCACGGCAGATCTCGGGTGCCTTCAGTGGAGATGAGACTGTCTGATCCAACAGTTTTAATGCTTCCCAAAAGGCCTTTTATACCAGATCTAGCCTGACTAACAAACCCGTCGCTTGCTCACTGGCTTATAAACATCTGCTCTCAGTGCAACATTCTAGCCCTTCAAGTTTGGCCTTAAATGTGCTATTTCTGGACTGTGCTGGTGACTGATATGTCCTGCACTATGAGTTATCTCACATCCTAGTAAGACAGGAGGCTCTGATTTACAGGCTCCTCGCCTGGGAAATATACACATTTCTTCTCTGAAGCAGCCTGCACAGGGTGTTACGTGGGAACGGTAACCTGGCAATGGGGGGAGGTGTGAGAATGAGAGCAGGGTACACGGCAGTTTTATTGCCTGGTAAACAACGGGCTGATATAAAAGGATTTATTTGATCAGCTGGTATCTCTAATATTGGTCTAGAAACTGAGTATTTATAGAGCCAGGCTGCACCAGGCCTGTTTAAAAATACTGTCAGAAGACAGTGGGAGAGCTTGGGTTACAGAATGCAATGTGAAATAAGTAATCTACTTTGTAACCTTTCCACTGATAGAGAAACCTTCTAAACTGCCAGCTGTACAGGGCAGGAAATACAATATTTTCCTCAAATTAGGGAGCATATGCGCAGTTTTCCCCACATGCCCAATCAAAGGCAGAATTGCCAATCAGGAGACTATTTGTCAGGATACCAATAGTGTATGTGTGTGAAAGCATTGCTGGAAAACTATGGGCCCCACAACTTGCCCACTTGTAAATGTAAATAAAAAAATACTCAGGCCTCCTGTCTGGTATTTTATTCATTCAAAACTCTTTTTGAAATGATTTTTTAACCTTTGTGAATGCTATTTCATGCCAAGAGAGGGAGTTTTTAATAGAGGTCTACTGGTACATAATTTACCTGTCAACAAGTAGAAATATCTGTTGCATCTATTTCAGACATGGGTGTAGATAAATCTAACATATGGCGTATGGTTCATGCATCAACGTGCTGTAGGTAGTGCATCAATATTTATCACTAAATAAATAGTTCATTTTTCTCCAGGTGCCTACAGCAGTACAGAGCGTAGAAAGACATTTGAATTTGACACAGGTTTAATTGATGGAAGGATGCTCCAGAGAAGCACAAGCTGGATAATGATCCCTCCTTCTGCAATGTGAGCAGACTTGGCAAAGCCAAAAATTCCTCTGCGATTGCTAGGGTGGCGGCAACTGCCGACACGGCACAGAACAAAATTCAGTGTCTGGGAAAAGGAGTTCACTGATGGTTGGGACAGAGAAAAACAGCAAAGGATGGATTTCGTTTTGGGAAAATGTTAGGATGAAAGCACTGACTTTTTGGCTCACATTTCAAGAATTTTACCCTAAAAAAATTCCATAAGAAGTGGTTGCTCTGATTTTACTGAATGTAGCATTTGGCAAATGTTGGCTGTAATTTCATTTGCATGTTTTTTTGTTTGTATGTTTTTTTTTAAAAAAAACAAAATCTGAACAGTTATTCCCCTTAACCAGCCAGTGAAGCTGGGTTGATGGTTACTTTACATAATCAGAATGGTGCATAGCAGCCAGAGCATACTAGTTCATCTGGCCCACCACTGTGTAATGTCTTGCAGCAGTTCTGCAGAAAACTTTAAAACAAAGCCTGGTAAATACAAATCAATTAACACTCAGTTTCAGCCTTTTGCTCACAGTATGGAAGAAGCTCTACATGCTTCTATTAACTCACAGGAAAACCTCCTTGAGCACTTCTCCTCTTTGCTGCAGACAACTTCATCCGAAATGATTAGCCAAATTAACACAGGTACCAGTTGCCTATTACCAATATGCTCATGGTGTGCGCGTATCAGAAGCTTATTGTATTGAGTGTCGCTGTACATCAACAAATACATCTTACCCTTGATACTTAACAGCCTTAACAGCTGGCTAAAATAGCAGCTCAGACAGTACGACATTAATTTAAACTCAGATTACAAAGCATTACTGATAACCGGGGAAAGATACTTTTATTACATTTTTTTTAAATGAACAGCAATTTACAAGGGACTATCTGTAGCTGAGATTAAACAACACTGTTCAGAACTGTGCACCGTCTCTTTAAACACGGATCACATTTCTTACAGTGAGAAAGAAAGGATGATATATATTTCTAATTATAACCAGCTTGGATCTTCCACACTTGATTTGGCTTCCTGCTGGTAAGAGGGTTGTGCCAACATCTTTTCCTTTCAATCTTTTGCACTAAAACCCAAGGAAATAAATGTATGTCAAACCGAATTGACTCTTGTTGGGTAGCTACCATTAGTTAATGTTTGTAAAACACTCTGTGACGCTGTGAAACATTTAATAAATGCTAAGTGCTATTATTAATGATTATCGGCACAGGTGTGTAATATTTGTATAGCTGTGCTATGCGTTTGGGGGAGGGGAAGGTTGTCACCAGGGTCAACTATCCAAAAAAAAGAGGAGGTGAAGATTTCAAGAATCAAAGTTAAGATCTCAAGAGCCAAAGTAATTAGAATATTGACTTGTATAATGGGAAAGGAGAAATAACTCCAGTCCTCATTTCAGATTCCTGGGTGTGACACGCTTTGTTTGTGTGAATGTTATTACACAAGATGCATCAGTTAGGCAAGTGACAATTTGGGACTTCCCTTTGTTGTGCTAAACTCGGTTCATATTGTTATGTCTTCCACCTTTCAGCTAAGTATTTTACAAAAAACCTGAGCCTCACAATATCAGTATGAAGTAGACTAATGTTATCATTTTCTTAATAGAGATGGGTAAACTGAGTTACAGAGAGATCAGATGACTTTCCCAAGGTCATATAGAGAATTAATAGCAGAACCAGAATTACTGTCCAGGTTTTATTGACCCATCCTAGCCCCTGACTCTAACAACGAGGCCATGTTTCTTCTGGGATCCAGGAGATATTTTGATAGTGCGTCACTTGCATTTGTTGCATTAGAAATAACAGCAGGACTCCAGGGTTCAGTGAGACTCTTGTTATTTGATCAGGGCATGTCAGGTTTGGTTGCTATATTGAACATCATGAAAATCAATGTTTTCGTACTAAATATGAGCAAGCTCTGGGGCTGTATGATCTATGCCTGATTTTTTCCCTCTTTCATTTTGTCTTTATAGTGTTTGCATCCAATGGGCTTGATTCAGTTTTCCAGTTTTATGCTGGTATAAATCCATGCAGGCAATAGAGTTACCCTGTCATAAAACTGGAGCAGTGCAAAGGTGAGCCAGGCCTCTTCAATCTGTGCTATGAGCTCTGAGATCCTAATGTGTCCATGTCACCATCAAAGACAACAAAATAACATAACATAATGAACTTCATGAACAAGCAAAGACCATCCATACTTGATCCATACTTGATATGCTTTTTTTTTTTTATTTCATCTTAATCCCATATTCCAGCCACCAACGCCACCAGAAAACAGCCTAGCTCAACTAACATTTGTCAATTTCTCACTAAACCTATTCAGTATTTTTATTATCCTTTAGATGAAACAGTTTAACCAAAGTTTCTCACCAAGTCTCACTGACATTTAGATATTGTCCTCTTTTTTTTTTAAAACGTGCCAGGATCAGAAATCTATTCTCTTGATGGAGCTTTTCCATCACCATGAAAATTTCTCTAAAATCACCACATGCCTCTTTGTTTTCTAATGAGAATCAGCCCAACTCCAAGGATCTTCCTGCTCAAGAATATAGATTCCTCAATGCACCTACACCTCCATCATCAGTAATCATTGGCCTGGATGCTAGTACCCCTCACAGAGAGCTAAAACATGCCTTATACACTATCAGTCTCACCTCTTCTGCTTTGTTTCTATCCTTCTGCTGAGACAGCCTGGTTTGCCCTCTTTTGCAGCATCTGTGCACCAGGCTCCAGTAATTTTCCATAATAACCCTAAATGTTTTTCCTGATCCACAATCAACTTGACACACACACCCCACTTCAGTTCCTTGTGCCCAGACTAATTATTTTACATTTGCCATCTGTTGGCCCAATTGCCCTAAATGATCCAAACTCTATAGAGTCTAATTGCGCCACTATTTCTCATTATTGGCTCTCTTTTTTCCTCACTGCAGTTTTCATAAAATCGGCAATAATAATAATTCAGGTTTTTACATTGCACCCATCACCATGGTTTCTGGGTGCCTCAAAAATGGAAACTATCCACCTCAGAAGATGGCTGACATCCCCGATCCTGCTGCTACAGATTCATGCTTAACACATTATCATTGCTGGCAGGATGGGGGCCATAGTATAAAAAATAAGCCCTAAGGTCACCTAAGCAAAAAGTGATGGAGACATGCTGCAACATTGTTAAAACAATGCCCCAGAGAAGAATTTCAAGGCAGAGAATCTAGTTTATTTTATACAGCTGCTTTCATGAAAAATGCACACACCCCAACTCATGCTATTTCCTTTTTCTGATATCTAATTAACTTTTGTGGAGAACAAGGGGAATTCAAAGGGGGTGAGAAAAATTAAAAGGTGATTGAAAATTCTGACCAATTAACTTTCCCCCTCTCCCCCCAGGGGCAGGAGAATGCATAAAATCAGCTTCATCTTGAAAAGCTCAGGGACCTGGGTGCCTGAATCCCTGATGGGATGAAAAACTATGTCCATGTCCCTAAAATAAGGTGGTCAGATTGAGACTATTCCAGTCAAGATTCAATGTATCCAATGATCAGCAGTTCAAGGAGATGGTTGTGACAATCTGCTCTATGCCACCCAGGCTAGCAGACTCATTTTCAAAGGTGAGGATCCACTGTAGTGCCCATTGAGTTCAATGGGATTTGTGAGCACTCAGTTCTTTGAAAATCAGGTCTTAAATGTGGCCTTTGGACTTCTGGCAAATTTTCTGTGCGACTTTGAGGCTGGCAAAGTTGCCTTAAAGTTTTGGATCTATGATACCTGTCAGCTTTAGCAACTGCTGTTCAAAGGAGTTTTAAGGGTTTTTATAGACCATCATAATATGGAAGGCATTCACAGTTGGTTTCTTTCATTTGAAGTAGAAAAAGATCGATTCTAGGCAATTTGAAACATAATTGTCCTCTTAGGAAAGCCTTCTGTCTGTGGATATCTGAAATTGTGAAATCTGCTGAGAGGTGGCAGTGCTGTGTCTAAGGTTAGCTAAAGTTTGTAAAAGACACAGACTAGTATTGACAGTTCCATCACCAGACTAGAAGAATTTGTGTTGTTCACTTCCAGAGGCAGAGCCTATTAATTGGCTAGAAGAAGAATCCGCTTAGTGGGTCTGATTTCACATTTGCACTGGTGTAACTCTGTTGACTTCATTTGACTTATTCTTTATTTCTAATAGTATAGCTAAGGGCAGGATCAGTCTCAGTGGGTGGGATGGGACATGTCTATCATATCCCCTCCTCTTTCATGAACACAGACCGCTCTGAGACCTTCTCACTTGTAAACACCAGTGTGTACTTTATTTAAAGTGGCTCAGTCCCTCCACCAATCCATACCAGTGCATGCCCACCTTTGCACTGTTTGCCAGCTTTCTGGCCCCTTCTCCCAGGGAAGGGAGTTGAGGACTCTCTATTCAAGAATTCCCTCTACCCCACAGGCTCTATCTCTATTCCGCCACCCTTCCTCCTCAACTACCTCCTTCCTGTGCTCTTTTTAAACACCCGCCTGTTATTGGGCTAACTAACCCATTCACTTCTTAACCCCAGTCTGGCCTAGTTATCAGGCACAACCCTTCGGGCCTTCGGGAGAGAGGGGCACCTAACTGGTGTTAATAGTGACCAGAGTGCTAGCTCAAATTCCATCTCTAAGCACTCTGTCACAGTGGGATTAACTGATTCGTTAGCTCATTTCAGTTTAGCAGGAGGACTCTCCAAGATGCCACTCACCATTCATTTACATGGTCTATCCATGTCTCAGTAACATGCAAATTAATCCACTAAGGCTTTTCTTGCAATGAAAATTGGAGAGAAAAAACCAGGCATCTGCTGTGAAATTTAGTACAGTAAGGCCTGGTTTTACCATGCACTGACTAGCCAATCCCTGCATATATCCTCAGTTATTCAGCTTCTGTCATCTTCACAAACTCTTTAATGCTTTCTCTGCAGTCAGTGTTTTTCCTGCAGGAGAAGATAGGAGGGCAGCTGTTCTTCAGATACCAAAACTGGGCTCTCTTGCCAACGGGAACTGAATTTTAGCAAGATAATACTGTCCTTCTGCCTCAGGAGAAGCTACTGACAGAAGAAATATAATTGTTTTTCTCTTTAACCGCCACTGCCTGGGTTCTGTTGGATCAAAAGTTTAGATAAAGAAACCCTAATAATGATGATAGTGTACATTTTTCCAGCACCTTTTCTTTCAGGGTCTCAATGTACTTTGCAACCATAAATTAGCTTAGTGGAGCCACACCGTTACAAAGCAAGTAAGTAGAATTTGTCAGGAAACTTCCATAAAAACATTTTTTTTTCTACAGAAAATGTGGTTTCTGCAAAACTGAAATTTTCCATAGGAAAATTTTGGTTTTTTTCATTTTTTTTTAAATTTTATTTTCCATCAGGGAAATCTAAATAACATATTTTGCTTCTGGTGAGGTCATCCTGAATGGAAATATTTTGATTTGTCAAACCAAATCAAAATCTTTCATAGTGGGTCAAGTCAACATTAATCTGCATCCACCTAAACTGCTGTAATGCCTCATGGGAGCTGTAGTTCAGGTTCCTCATGCCCCCATTTTCCTGTATGGACCAAACTACCTGGCTAGACTATATCTCCCATGATGTATTCTGGTCTCCCCATCACCAGAGTACATCAGGGGAGATGTAGAGAAGCTGGGGAGCCCACTCCATTGGGGAGAGTGGAAACATAGGACATCTGAATTACACCTCCCATAAGGCACTGTGGCAGTTCAATGCTGAATAGACCCAAAACAAAGCATTTTGATTTGGGAATGTTAAAACCTTATGTTTTGATAGAAAATGTCTAAAAACATTTCTGAATAAAAAATTTCCAGAACTTTTCATGCTGCAAAAAATTTTTGATATTTCAGCTTCAGGATGAAAATGTTGAAATGTTTGAATTTTCCACAAAATAGAAATTCCAACTTTAATCAATTCTGGCGGAAAGTACTACCACCATTGGACAGAGAGCAAATGACACAGAGACACTGGGCACTGTACCTGACATCACCCAGAAATGCCTTGGCAGAGCCAAGAAAAAGGCCTCCTCTTTCTTACCCACAAGATTTTCCTTTCTCTCTCACTTCCCAAACTCAATAACTAGAAGCCTAAAAAAATTAAAATCCTGGTCAAATGGTTCCCAACAGCTTAAATGTGATGCCACTGGCACTTGCAAAACAGATAGCCAAAGGTCTCCCTTGCCTTGGTACTGCGGATGTAATCTCTGTGTGGAAATGAACTGTTCGCGAACAATTTCTCCACAGTATGAAGCACAGATAGGCTTTCCCTCAACCTCAGACAGTGAGGTCTGTATGTCCCTTTTCCTCTTCACTTAGCACGTACATTTATTGGGGTCACTGGAACAAAAAAAAAATTCATTCTTCCTTTATCTGGCCCTCTTACAATATCCCTGGATACTGCTGAAGTACAGGGGGTTGTATTATTTCCACCTTCTGTGTTTCTAGGACTTCAACACATCAGAGGTACTAGCAATGTTTAATGTCCTTCTGCCCCCAGTCTTTTAAATACAGGATACATTCTTCTCATCTTGGCACTGCTATGCAGCGCTCCCATTGATTTCAAGTGTGGCAGCATGCTTGCCTCCAAGGGCAGAACCTGGTCTTTGTGTACTATCCAGTGTACCCTTTGCCGTGCATTTGCATTCAAGTTTGTGTGTATGCTGGCACAAACAGAAGTGGCAGTGAGGAGAACAGCAGCAGTTTTCAAATGCAGATGAGTTAATCTCAGAGAGGATGTTTCACTTACAAGATCAGGCAGTCTCCTGAAATATTCAGGTACTGTGGTTCTGAATGGATTGGAAATACATGGATAAAAGCCCTTTTCACAAGACATTTCAATATTTTTCAGCCCCATACCAGGAAATGTACAAACAATAAGGTTAACCTTTTCAAAACTGTGGTGTTTGCCTTTGATATGAGACTTCCCATCCATCCTCCTGTCCCCATACACTGCATCTTGTGTCTCAGTACCCTGAATAAATACATTCTTCATACATCACACCACCTAACCTGAAGTTTGCTGCTATTTCTAAGTCTCCATATAGTTCCTGTGTGAGTAAAAAGACCTGGATGTTCTTGCTTCCAGTCATCTTTCCCAAGAATGCTAGCACATAGTCATTTTTTCAGTCAGCTTCAGAGGAAGATTGTGCAAGGACCAGACCTGACTTCCTTTCCCATATAGTGTTAAATACCCCCTTAGGGTCTGATTTTATTTCCCCAGAGACACTGAGCATTTAACTGTCCCATTGACTTCAGCTGGAATTGTGGGAGCTCAGCCCCTCTGACACATAACTTTTTAGATCCACATTCAGCTCTTGTGTACTAACCTTGGGCAGGCTACATTTTCTGTAAAATTTATGCTGCAGCAAACAACCTGTTGATACTTTTATTTTATAAGATTTTACATCACACGATACATACAGACAATCAGGGTAGGAATTTTCACAGGGCTTAGTTTTATAACTGGTAATACCTGGCATTCTGTTGCATGCCTGTAAGCCAAACCACCTTGGATGGGAGCATTGGCAAAAGGATTGAAATCTCTGTCCAGGCCGGTAAACAACAGGTCAGGTCTTGTGGCAATATATCCAGCTGAAAGGAAGTGCCCTTTGGGATGCGGCAGGACCCACTTTAATGGGACAGATCTTCAGATGATGTAAAGGGGTGCAGCTCCTCTGAAATCGATGGAGCTGTGTCAGTTTGCTCAATACTTTTAATAATGTGGAAGGAGTTACCAATATCATAAAGTAAATCTGAAGGGTTGTGAGCCTTCAGTCCAATAAGGTAGCAAATAAAGTCCATCATACTGAGGGTTGTATACAGATGTTGTGTAATGGATGGAGGGATGGTGGTCCCTCATTCTACGGCTCTGGCAAGATGCCGTGTAAGTACCGTCTGAGCACCCAATATCAAGAGATGCCAGAAAACTGGAAACCAATCTGAGTTATGCCACAAACATGTGGAAAATTAACTTATGAAACAAGAATAAACATGTCTTGCCTGGCTAAAAGAGAATGATAGGGAACTATGAGAACCATGGGCATATGTCTGAAAGATGTAAATATCAAGGAGGGGAGAGGAATTGAGTAAAGTGGTAGCAGGGGGAGCAACTGGCCTGCAGCATGCCCCATATGAATTGATAATGGAAGTGTGACATTGATGGGCTTTTTAATGCTATGCAAAGCAAAAACATGCCCAGAAGATTTGACACCAGCTAAATCAGCTCTGTCTGGATCCCTTAGGCCCCAATCCTGCACTGAGAACCAAGCAGGGATACTTCAGCACTATTCTCAGTGCACAGTCAGGGCCTCGGCTTGTATTTGCATCTCTGCGATTTGCAATGGAGAGGACGCCAAAGCAGAACTGAGGGGCAGTATTTCTGACAAACAACAGAAGCCCGTGCTCGAAAGCGATGCATTCCACTCCTCCCACACCTCCTGAAGGAGCAGCTTACGCAGAGATAAATAAGACATGTAATTTCTTGTCAAGCTGTTGCATTTCCCACTGCTCACTCTAACAATTACCCTCTCTCTGACTCGTTTTTTTTATTAAACGACTGAAAAGAATTGAATCTTGTAACCTCGCTGGAAGAATTGCTGGGAGACATGAAGAATATCCAGATTTAATTTTCTCTCATGCCCTTTTTCAGGTGGTTGTGATTAATGTGGTTTCATTACAATAGCCACTAATAAGACTTGTGGATTCTGGCAGTTATTTCCCTGCCTCTCTCCCTTTTCAGCAAACCATCTCCTGAGAACTAATCCAGGTGGAAACCATTTTGGAATAAAAGGGGTAGCTGTGCGCCTGTGGATACTCCACTTGCTGTTGGCAAAGAGAAGGCCCAAATTGTTCTCCTTGAATCTAGTGGGAATGTTGCCATTGACTACAATTTACTTTATAAGTGACTTTTTCTGATTCATATTTTTAAAGCAGTGCTTGAAATAAACAATTGCTCCTCCAGTGCACGGTGTGTCCCTATGTGAATTAGAACCTCCGTTTCTTCTGGGTATTTCTCCTTTCACTGGAGTCGAACCACTTGCAGATTTTTCTATAAAGAGGTTGTACAACTATGACTCTAGTTAGCATTATTAATCATTTCCCAGGCAGGGCCAGTTTTAAAGGTCTGACTGCCTGGGAGCTTCAAAGCTGGAATAACCATTGCAAAGAGGCGGCCTGCTCCTTCCATTTAAAAATAAATGGGGAAATACACAAGGCCCTTGCTAAATGCTTCAGTATTTCACTCCGCTTCCAAGGCCATAAATAAAACGTGCTTAAAAATTCATGACTAAAACTTCAGTGGATTTTGAAATGGAGACATTTTGGAACTCAGGCTCAACCTGTTGTAAGTGCAAATAATAAAATCGCCCTGAGGTGCCACTGGTTTGTTTTGCCTGGGACACCTCAGAATTTAAAAAGCCAGCTGCATTTTCAGGATAGATAGAGAAAAATGCAGCTGAAAAACACATACGGAGACAGATGTTAATCTACCCCTATAAATATCAATGTTTAAATCAGATTCATAGAGCTGTGACATGGTCTCATTATCAGGGATTATTAAGTCCCCAGTAACAGATTTCTTACATTCTTTATTACTATGCATATATAAAGGAAAAAGCTATTACAGCTTCATCTTGAAGCATGGTTACCTTTAAGGTTGTGTCAACAACGTATTTCTAGTAAATCTTCTCTTTGACAGGTTTATAATTCAGCAAGGTGAAAATAAAAGAGGAAAAAAAAACCCTTTTGTACCACACCATGTAAATTACTGTAATTCAATATAGATAAATGGATGGATGGATGGATGTGTCCAGAGATACTTCGCTTGTGGGGAGTGGAAATACAATGCTTTTGGAAAAATCAAAAAGTTCCTTCACAATCAAAAATGACCAGAATCTTTACCAACGCAAGTAGTCCTGCTGAGATCAATGAGACTACTGTAGTTGCGTAGCTATGGATTGGGGAGGAGTTGCAGGATCAGGGAGCTTTAGGAGAAGAACATCAGTCCACTTCCTGGGTTTTCCTTGGAGGTCTTCCAGCCAAGCTTTGTGGCCAGTCCAAGCCTTCTTAGCTGGAAAGAGAGCCATGAGTGGTTAAAGGACTGGAAAACTTGCCTTACAGGGAAAGACTCAAGGAGTTCAATCTGTTTATCTTAACAATGAGAAGGTTAAGTGATAGTCTATAAGTACTACATGGGGCACAGAAATTTTACAATAGGGGGCTCTTAAGTCTAGCAAACAAAAGTATAATAAGATTCAATGGATGGAAATTGAAGCTAGACAAATTCAGATTAGAAATAAGGTGCAAATGTATAGTGAGGGTAATTAACCACTGGAACATTTGGAAATCAAGACTGGATGTTTTTCGAAAAGGTCTGCTCTAGTTCAGTCAGGAATTAATTCAGGGAAGTTTCCTGGGCTGTGTTCTACAGGAGGTCAGACTAGATGATCACAACAGACCTTTCCTGCTTTAGAATATGTGACTTGCCAGATGCATGAGGTGAAATTCACCCTCATGCAGAGGCCCAGCAAAAGGACTATGCAACACTTAAGTCTAATCAAGCCCTTATGGACATAAATGGGACAAGGTTTTGTACTGGCTCTGAGAGCTTCAATGGAACTTTTGTTGCACATAAACAGAAGTTGGAGCATATGACTTCTGAAGAGAAGCTGAGGGAACTAGGCTTGTTAAGTCTGCAGAAGAGAAGAATGAGGGGGGATTTTATAGCAGCCTTCAACTACCTGAAAGGGGGTTCCAAGGAGGATGGAGCTAGGCTGTTCTCAGTGGTGGTAGATGACAGAACTAGGAGCAATGGTCTCAAGTTGCAGTGGGGGAGGTCTAGGTTGGATATTAGGAAAAAGTTTTTCACTAGGAGGGTGGTGAAGCACTGGAATGGGTTACCTAGGGAGGTGGTGGAATCTCCATCCTTAGAGGTTTTTAAGGCCTGGTTTCACAAAGCTCTGGATGGGATGGTTTAGTTGGGGTTGGTCCTGCTTTGAGCAGGGGGTTGGACTAGATACCTCCTGAGGTCCCTTCCAATGCTAATCTTCTATGACTATGATTCTATGAACTTAGACTGGCCTTCTGCATAGGGATGAATTTCACCCTTTAATTTACATTTAAAAAAAACAACCAACCCAAGTACCCCAAACTTTCAACTGTCTGAAAAAGTCAATATGCTGTGTTAGTCCCTGGATATTACAGAGCGAAGGGCAGGGAGGTCTCACCAACAGAAGTTGGTCCAATAAAAGATATTACCTCACCCACCTTGTCTTTCTGAAAAAGGCAGAGCAAATGAATTCTGCATGATAGGGTTTTTTTTCTCACTTATGAGCCATTTCTCTCATTAGGCCAGTCACTTGAATGAACCGCAATTGAATTTCTAAAGCACCAGTCACACTGGCCTGTGGCTGCTCATAGTTCATATGTAGTCTACTGTATGGTGACCCTTATGACTGGCCTAGAGACAATCATAATAGAAGAGACTGATATAAAGAGGTATTCACACGATTATTTTTCACTCTAGCCAGTTGGAGCAGTTGAATAGAAAGGTATACAGCTTCCCAAACTGAGCGACTTATTTTCTCCCATAGAGGAAGGATCCAGTTCGTTGTTCTTGCTTTTATTTTTATTTTTATTTTTATTTTTTAAATTTATTTTATTTATTAAGGGGGACAGTAATTCAAGAGCATAAGACAGAAAAATTGTAGCATTTCCCAGATGCTTCTCTTTTATAGTTATAATTATGATAATTATTTCTGGTAGTAACAACCCAGTGGCAATATAGATCACAGCACCCAGAATGAACCATGGGAGAAACTTAGACAAAGCATTCTGAGTCAAAGGAATCTAGCTAGGGAGCGAACTTCCAGAAAAGGTCAGGGGTGAAATTACCCTGTCCTGTTCATTCTCTTTGAAGCGTCTGCCACTGGTCACGGCCAGAAGACAGGATATTGGGTTAGATGGACCATTGATCTGACTCAGTATGACCATTCTTCTCTTCTTATGAGGAAGTCTGCTTCATGAGGACCCAATAACCAGTAAAGTAAATCACATTCCTCATGTATGTAAATATATTCAGGATTGGGATAAATAGACAAATCCACTTATCAGGAACAGACAAACAAACAAAATGTTTGGCGTCTGTTCTTTTGAGTTTTGCCAGCTGCTTGCCCTCAATTCCCTACCTTTTTTTTGGCCTCTTTCCATTTTCCTAATTGTGCCTCCTCTCCATTTTCACAGCATCTGTCCAAAACCTTCTCCACCATTACATTCTCCACTTCCCAGTGAGTCCTGCCCCCCACTATGCTTCTCCATTAAAAGCTCACTGCATGTTGGTGCAGTGACATGACAACATTCGAAACAATACAAAATTGGTAACGATGTGCTGCCTCTATTTTCTTTTTAAAGGCTGTCCCCAGAGGAGCAAGATTGTATAAATAGTGTATGAAAGGCCTACAGCTTGGGAACAGTAGCTGTTGGTGAAATTGAATAAATTGATTTTTTTCCCCATAAGTTAATACTTTAAGTATAAAAAGAGGGGCAAAATCTTGACTGAGATTTTACTCAGTCCTTTTGCAGACAAATCTCCCACTGATGTCCATAAGACTTTTGCCCACTTCAGGAACTAACCCATTTAAAGGTGAAAGTAAAACATTTCTGCTACTTAAGACCTGGCTCTTGTCCTTTGCACGGGGATGAATTTCACCCTTAGTGAAAATTAATAGCTTGTCTCCATTTAACATTCTCCTTCTATGTATTGCCAATCCCATTCCATCTTCATTCAGCTAGATCAGTTGTTCTGATCTAAAACACAGCATTCCTTCCCAGTCCCCTCATTTAGTTTTAGGAACCCTGTGTTTACAGTTTGTGGTTGCTCTTGTAACCATAAAAGAGCATTTGCTTACTACTGCTGTCATTATTTTATGGGGTTATTTTGTTAAAAAGCACTTCCTTAATTCCTTTTCTTTTTAATGAATAGGCCATGTTATATGATAGACAGAACTTTATGGCACACAGAAGACTATTCATATTCTGTTTGTTAACCCTGAAGATTATTATTATTGTTGTTGCTATTATTATTCATGTTTATTACGGTAGTGCCCAGGGACTAATTAAGAATGGGGCCCATTGTGCCAGGCACCGTGCGGACACAAAGTAGACAGTCTCTGCCTCTGAGAGTTTACCATCTAAATAAACTAGACAGACACAGGTTTGGGGAAAGAGATATAACACACGGACACACAGGGTCCCCTCCTGTTAAAAGCACACAGAATCCCATGGCTTTGGTTCCTAGAGGCTGTACAATTCTCCCCTTTGTAGAGTATTAGATACATTTCATTGCAACTAAATGCCCATGAATGGGAATAAGACCTTCACTGAAACGTGTATGATACTTATTATTACTCGTATTATCATAGCACCTAGGAACCCCACTCAAGGACCAGGACCTCATTGTGCTAGATGCTGTGCAAACACAGAACAAAAAGACAGCCCTTGCCCCAAACAGCTCACAATCTTAAGTAAAATATTTCAGCAATAAGGCATGGTAGCCGGTGTGTTCCTATGGTGCTGTTGTATGTCCTCGGTAACATTACAAAGACTGAACTACTTCAGGTGCAGAGAAGTGCATTGCAGCATGGAGGGTCTTCTTCCAGTAATGGAAGTTCTATAACCAAGTAAGAGACAAGATCGTGTGCTATTGAGATGGGGTGTATGAGCCCCACACTGAGCAGGAAGGTATTAAGGAGCTGCTCTGGGCTGGAGTGGCCATGTCCCAATGCAACTGCAAGTCATGTCAAAAATGGAGGAGGAGTTCAAAGGTGAAAAGCTCAGCTCAGTCATGGACAGGTGTGAGAAGAGAGCAGAGGGCTGCATTTCCCAGCCAGAGGCCTGGTAGACAAGAAGGCCTAAAAGGCCCCTGAGGTGAAGAGGATTGTACTATGTGCCTCTGCTGGTGAATTAGCTGACTTTGAGCCAGATGGCAGCCTGTCCAAGGCTCCTTTGAAGGAAGATAGGGCAGTTGCCTGGCTGAGACTGACTGTAGAAGAGCTCTGTGTAAGCTCGAAAGCTTGTCTCTCATCACCAGAAGTTGGTTCACTAAAAGATATTACCTCACCTACCTTGTATCTGGATATTTTCTGTGTTTATTTTCTGGCTCCTTGGCTGCATGTTTGTTCCCCGCGACACCAGAAGGGTTATGCATTCAGAGGAACTCAGTAAGGCAAAGACTGGAGGGCAAAGACTCTTCTGACGGCACCTGAAAGCCCCCAACTGAGCGACCAGACCTGGCATGAGATACAACCCCGTCAACATCCTCCGGCGGCGCTGTAGAGGAACCAGAGCCCTGACTGCCATATTTAATAGAGCTCTGCTGTTTTACCTCGGGTAAGAATCTGGCCCACATCTGGCCATATCATCAGTTACATGGTAGTGTCAGCACAATGTGTTAATCAAAATGTGCCAATTATTCAGAGAATTCCTAAGCACGTGTACTCGTGTTCAGTGTTATTTGTCATGCATGGCGTTCATTTAGAACAGATGCATCTGTTATAATCATAGAAGCTTGAGATGAAAAAGAGACATGGGAGGCTTTCATCTTTCTATTTAATGCTAAAAGAGAATTGGGTTATTCAAGGGTCTATTATCATCATTATTATTTAATAGCTCCCCTGCCTCCCAGGTGCGCTAGGCACTTACCAGAAAACACACAAACACATCTCCTTGCCTCGTAGAATTAGGCATCTAAATGATGGACATGACATAAGAACATAAGGACAGCCATACTGGGTCAGACAAGAGGTCCATCCAGCTCAGTATCCTGTCTTCTGACGGTGGCCAATGCCAGGTACTTCAGAGGGAATGAATAGAACTGGTAATCATCAAGTCATCCATCTCATCGGCCATTCCCAATCTCTGGCAAACAGCAATCCCTCCCTATTCTGTCTAATAGCCATTGATGGACCTATCCTTCATGAACTTATCTAGTTCTTTTTGGAACCCCGTTATGAAAAAACATTTTGTTGGAAAGTTCCTGACTAGTTCTAAAATACACTCATTTTTTTTGGAGGTAACAGTACATATGAGTTTTTAAGAATGAGGCAATAGTGGGGCCTGAATGAATGAATGAATGAAGGACATTTCAAGCATAAGGGGCAGTTTGGAAGAAAACACAGAGAGGGATGAGAAGTGATAAAAATGACATCAAAGAAAGCTTCTCTTTCCTTACTAATCTCATTAATGCTGGGGTATTTCCAAAATCCACTTTCTCACGCTGGAGGAAACACCTCAGCCAGGCAGAGACATAAGCATTTTAAAATAACTGTGGTGGGTGCTCCTTAATGTGCTAGGCAGTTCCCAATTCCCACCCTCTTGCCTTCGAAGGATAATGCTCCTGCAGCTATTGTGGCAGCAGGAATTCACCCAGGAATCACAGATCTACTCCAACATCTTGATCAGCACTGCCAGATCCAAAGCACCATTGAAATGAATGGTTAATGAGAGTGTTATGCTATAAATCCAAAATGTTTAACAAAGGGATTTTAACTGCAGCAGCCAGACAGTCCAAACTGCTCCTCCAGTTCTTAGTTGAAGATTAGGGCACTTCCTTCCCTTTTGGCTCTGTCCAATTCTTGTGCACAGTTCAAGTTTGTAGGGGCTATTTACCCAAGCTTCTTCCTGGATCTATCTCAGTCTCAGGGCCTGCTGTGTCCCAGCAAAAGTAGCATGCACCCCCTGCATGCAGTCCATGCTGCACATTAGAGGGGCATCTCTGAAGGGCTGGTAGGAGGACATCAGGGCTGGTATTCCCTGCTATGCCAGTTCGCTAGCCAGCTGCGACTCTGGGGGGCACAGAGGCCAGTTCCTCTTCTGTGTCCATGCCCTACCCAGTCAGGGCTCAGGGGTAGGACTGGTTCTCTCACATGCTGATGTATGAGGTGGGGGCTCCGTGGCAGCCTGTTCTAAGCTCAGTAAGAATTTGTTGTACTATAATATCGCTCCCAAATGAATTTATGTGGCATGCATCTCTGGGACCGAGACAGCTGAAGTTCCCTCTCCTGCACTCATGCTAGCACTTAAAAGAGGCAAGAGCATTCTGAAACTCTATGGTGCAGACGTTAAAGCAAAGGGGTGAGAGGCCTAAGGATTCTGAGATTCCAAATGGAGACTCAGTGTGTGACCTTGGGCAAAGTCACCTGACACTCTTGTGCCTCCAGGTAAACCCAACTAGAAAACTGATTAAAACACAGGAGCTCCATGAAAGCCACATCCTTCATCTGAGCTGCACTCTTCCTAGGGAAACAAATTACTAGATAAGCCAACAAATGTCCATATCCTGCACCTTCCAGGATGCTGCAGATTCCTTAGGGGGTGACTGCATGCTATAAATACCAGCTTCAACTGGAGCCTATTGTAAATAAACTTTCGAGCTTAATGACTTGTTGTGCTAGGAAAGTCTCATCTGCTAGCTAATGAATCACAGTTTCACTTTGCTGTAGATCAGCACAGACACCTGATTTACTGTGATGCTACATTAAAACTAACCAACAACCATCAAGAAAATCTAAACAGCTCCAACTCACCACAACCAAATCTCTCTACAAATAAAAAGTACTCATAAATCAAGGGAAGCCTGTAAGTGTATCCCACTAGAGTCAATATTTGTAGGGGGGAAGGGAGGGAAGCCACACAAAACCAAGCTGGAAATGAAAGTCATTCTTATCTGATGGCTGTTGAGAGCTCTATGCAAGCTCAGCAGTGGTATTACTCCAGCAGTTCTTAATAGCCAAAGGTCTACATCATGCACCTGGCTAATTGGAGCGGGTGGGAGAGAGAAGGGAGAACACAATTTCATGGAAATGTTTGAAATTTTGAAAGTGTTTCCCTTTTGCAAAGTTAGAAATGGACTCTTTTCCTGTTTTTCATGGAATCTCTCGTGATAGTTTTTAATCAATATTTTTATCATAATTTTTATCAACCTCATTTTCAACAGCAGCATTCTCAACTGGTTTTTTGTTTGGTTGGTTGGTTGGTTTTTGTTTTTTTGCTTACTGAAAGCTGTATTTTCCTACTGAGGACCAAGTAAATGAAAAATTTCAACAGTGATTTCAAAAGTGATTTAGATAAAATTTGTAATAAAAAATATTGTGGCAAGTTTCACAAAATAAATAAATAAAACCCAATAATGTTAACAATTGTTCACAAAAAAGTTTAACTTTGAAAAAGGCTAATTTTCAAAAACTTTGTACAAATATTTTGACCAGTTCTGATACTTAGCTCTTTTGCTGACCTGTCTTGGAACTAAATGAATGAAGAGAGATTGTTCCCCTAAGTCAAGAGGACGCATGCTGGTGGGATAATAGGCCTGGCTGAAGAATCACTCTGATACGTTGTCATATTACAGCTGCTTTGCACAGGTGTAAATGGATATTCAGTGTGCAAGACACTGGAGAATCAGGGGCCCAGTGTGCGTGAAGCGTTTTTTTCATGCTGTAACTTCGTACTGTTCTTCAGCACAGGCTGCATTGGTAAGTAGTTGCCATTCTTAAGGTGAAGGTACTAGTCATCATGGCTGGATGGGCATTGAGCCACATTGCTGAGCTCAAGGAAATTTCTCTGAAAAAAATAGCTTGGGGCCAGTACTCAGTGAGATGACAAGTAAGGATGTTGGGTGTGACTATAGTTTCACTCTGGTTAATTAGTTTTAATGGGAAAGAGGATATTACCTTAAAGGGAGAAATAAGGGCCCTGTGGTGAAGACTGTGGGCTACAATATAAGAGATCTGGGTTTAGTTCCTGGCCCTTTCACAAACCGCCCCATGTACTTGGGCTAATCTCTCTGTACCTCCATTTCCCATATGTAAAATGAAAGTGATGCGTATGCTCTTTGTTTGATAAGACTGCAAGCTCTTTTGGCCTGGACTGTCTCTTACTAAGTCTATATGTATATTGTCTAGCACAGCGGCCCCCTGATTTCAGATTATCATAATACAATATAATCTTATCATAATACAAATAATTCATTACAAGGAAGACAGGATTATTTGAACGTGTCATGAGAAATCAGCAACAACTATTCTATATATGTGTAGATATACACACCATGAAAACTCCGTGATCTGATAGATGTTCATACTCCCAAGACTTCACATCTGTATCCTCAAGGGAAAAGGGGGCAGCCATAGAATTGAATTTCCCGCTGATTCATGTGGCTGAAATTCCCCACACCAGTCTGTAAATGTAGAGGGTAACTGTTGTTGAGGAGCAAATTCAACCTATGAAATTCAAAGAGCTTGCCCATAGATTAAATTAACTGTAACTCCAAACATCTGTGGCACACACGCCAGGATATTTTAACAAACCCACTTTTTTCTTTTTTTTAAATACCCCATGAAAACTGGAGCAGGAATTGAACTTTACTAAGTACCTTCCAGTTTTTCCTCTGCTTGATGCTTCTGTTCATTTTTGCTCCATTTTCTTTGCATTCATTATATGTTCTAGAATTGGAGCCAGATTAGGTTACGTTTGGGAAGCACCAGGACCCAGGTAACAAGCTCGCAAATCTCCATTTTTTAACACCTTACCCTCCCATGTCATGCCTTTAAGGCCCCTCGTTTTCTGTGGTGGTTTTCACATGACGATTTTGCAGTTATCGTAGCTGAAAATACTGGCTTTATTAGCTCTTTGGCCTGGAAGATAATAAGAAAGTAATGAATTGTTGCATTTGTTTCCCCAAAGGCACTGCTTGTTTAGCGCGGAGAACCATTCACTGACTTGGTGCGGAGTTAAGTTACTGTTGAACAACCTGTTCTTATCCTTTGATTGACCCTTTGTTTGCCCTTCCCTGTTTGTGTGTCTGAGAGTAAGTCCAAGAGCAAATGAATCTTCTTTATCTTCTCCTGGCTAATCAAAGTTCCAGCAGGGTCAACAACATCTCCCTCCTCTGTATTCCTCAGGTTCTGCATTATTTATTTGTATTGCAGTAGCTACTAACGGAAATTGGGGCTCTGTTGTGCTAAGTGCAGTGCACACACAATAAGAAAGTCCCTGCCCTAAAGAGTTTAAAGTCTAAAGAGACAAGACAGACAAAAGAAGGCTGATTATCCTCATTTTACAGATACAGAACTGAAGTACAGAGAAGTGGCTTGCCTAGAGTCCCACAGGAAGTTTGGGGTAGAGCAGGGTATGATCCAATGCCTTCACCCCAAGATTTACACCAGGTGAGGATCTGGACCTGAATATCACAATGAAATATTATTTGTTACGGTAGATCACACTGTAGATATTCCAGTATACAGAGCCACAGTCATCCAGAGTGCTTTACAAACGCAGAGGAAGGCAAGGTTCCTGCTTGAGGAAGAAAGCTGGATGGATACAGGAGAAAGAATGTTAACTAATATTTTCTAGAATAAAATTAATCAAACTCTCTGATTGCTTTGCTGGTATTCTTAACACCTTCCGTTTGCTTATTTGCAAGCACTCTGGAGATCAAAATGTGATCTACAAGAAGATTCACAGTTTATTGTACTGAACAGTCTTAATAAGAGACAGACCCTGCACACAATGAGTCTATAGCTGAATTTAAGACAAAGTAGAAGCATCATGAATTTTGGCGCAAAGAAATATTCACTAGCATGTTCATTCCAAAAATGCTGTCACTGCCATTTTGCAAAAAAGCTCTTTTTTGGCATTATTCATCTGATAGATTGCCATCCAGTTCAGGACACATTACTATAGGACTTCTGTGACCAGGTATATAGAATGAATACTCAGAGGGTATGCCTAGGTGATGCACAAGGTGTGTTTTAAAATGGTTACCTAGATTGTGTTTACACTACTGGAACCCTCCATAACACTTGAACAGACACAGGTTAACACCCAACAATCATGTTAACTGGTCTTAGAAGGGAGCCATTGATCCCTCTACTCAATTCCTATAGTCCACTAATCATTAGCTAACTCTGGATAATGAAAACTGCAATATATTACCTGGTTTACGACAGTTATTTCACTTTTAAGAAGCCCTCCGCCATCATAACAAAGAGTGGAACCTATATAGTTCCTCTCTCTCTTGCTCCCTCCCCTTATTTCAAAACAAAGCTATTTCTATTTGGTGTTTCATAACTATCTTGGGTCTTTATTGTTGGTGGATGACTCATTATGTCTACTGCTGTCTATGCCGAGGTTAATCTGAGACTGCTCCATGAGCATCGCTGACCTTACTTGACAGAATTAGCATCTTTCAAAATGGAAAGTGGCAGATCTTTGTGCCTAGCATTTAATGTACCATGACTAAAGAGGTTGATACATATTAGAACATCATTTGGCTGATTGTTTAGTAGTAGCTATAAGCTTACAAAAATAATTACAGCTTTTGGTCCTAGGCAAAAACTGGGACAGCTGAACTCAATATGGGCCAAAAACTAAAGTCCTTACTCTGTTTTCCCTTAGTTGTTGCTCAGGCAAAATTCCAAGGACTTCAGGATTTAGTCCTATGTATGTAACCAATAGGGTTGTAAAACAGAAAAAAGTTGACTTATTTCATACTGGTTCAGCCAGAGTGACTCCTTAGTAGTACTCCTGGTTTGGTATCCTAGGGAGTCTAATTCACATCTCTAGCAGTAATATGTAGAAGGCAGATCTAGCCATCAGATGGGGAACTCCACCAACAGGTTGTCTGGCTGCTAACTAACAGACATAATGGTCCAAATTCATGCTGCTGCACTGACCTCACATGAGTTACCGCAGAGATAAATTTGATCCAATAGGTTTAAATTACATTGATCACTCACTTTCCAACTAGGAGCAGCCAACCATGGTTGTCTTTGTGTTATCTAAGTTCATCAGTGTGTAACTTACTGATTCATGGTGTGTTATGTGTATCTTGGGCTAGTGGCTGGTCCACATAAGAAGATAACAGCCTAATACTGCTGTCACTTAAGGGAGTTGCTCCTGTAGCTCATATGTTAGTGATCTGTGCTGTGGGTGTATAGGCACTGAATTATAGCCCTATAGGGAGGTGCTACCATTGCAAAGAAGTTTTAAAAATAAGTAAATAAATAAATAGCATTCCCCATAATTGCCTGATGGGCAAATTATGTCATGTCCAAACATGTCACACCTAATGCTCAGACCACTTTGTCACTGAGTTTTCATTGTGAACCAAAAATAAAAAGGCATATTTTCCTGCTGTTTATTTGGGTAGTACAAGTCTCCACATTGTTTTCAACATCCAGTCTTGCATGTAATTTGGGGGATTTAACCAAATGATTACCATAGTGCAGTAATATTTTTTTGCAATTATGTAATTGTGCAGGAGTTTATCAGACTCTAGGACCCTGCATTGGGTTCTTCTGTTAAGTCATCCTATTATCAGGTGCCTGAACATGTGGGTTCAGTAATTATTCCTGAGTCATACTTGCATGTGCAGTCAATTAGCTCCAACCATATTATAAGAGGTTTGAAACCACTCAGAGGGTAGAAAGTAAGTGTTAGAGAAACACTGCAGTAAAAGCACCAGGTAGTGCTAAGTTTGGGGGAGAGTGAGCTTAGGGTTATGGGGGAGCTGCTGTTTTTCACTAACAGTCAACCCCAAGAAAGGGCAAGTTTTGTTTTTTAAAAATGTGTCTATATCCTATTCAGAATAGAATAGGAACTGCACCTGCTTTCAGTGGCCTTCCATCCCTGAGGATCTCAAAGCACTTTCAACTTCCTTATAGAGGTCTTTATGTCCCTTACTGCTGAAATGCACTCATGTATGGGGCAGGCAGTGGCAGCTCTCTGATAACGTGATATTAACTGTTCTGTATCTAACTGAAAGCAGGAACAAAGATGGGATCTACAATGCACAAAGGGCTCTTTGGCTGAGACCCTAACACTAGTACTTGTATTTGACACAAAGTGTGACAGTATTATTAAGTGTGAGACCTTGATTTGAATTGCCATCTGCAAGATGGCACCATCACTACCCTTGCACTCCCTACTATCTGGAAGACTAGTCCTGGGCTGACTTGAGGGAAGCAGACCCCTATTAGCACAGCTCCCTACACAGTCATGGTTTTCCTTAAAAGTTTCCCACCCAGGTGCTGACTAGGCCTAATGCAGTTTTGGACAAGAACACCGCCTAATGTGTTATTACCATAGTAAGTAGAAGACTGGCTCTGTAAAAATCTGTACTGTATTACCTGAATTGTATTGTTTTTGTAAATGCATCTGACTCTATCTAAGCAGCACATGCTGCACTGAGTTAGGTAGAATCATTTTCTAGTATTAAAGCGTCCAGCTTTTTTTCCTTTACAGGAAAGTAATTAAGCAAATGTTTTTATTGAATATTGACTTATAGTTTGGATCATACTTTCCTCTTATGAAATGTTGATTAACAAGATGGAAAACTTCAGTCCATTGTCCAGTACTTCGCTCTGCGATTTCTGATTCTGTGAATGAAATCTTCCATTAATTGTAATATTAGGCCAAGGTCAATATTTGCAAGTATGCTGCAATTATACTCTATTTGTCAGGTCACAGTTGCTTTAATCCAAAAGTTATTTTGGTTTCCATTTGGGGGCCTGATCCTATGAGCTGCTGAGGATCTCCTGCAAAGTGCAATGTGACCTCAACTCCCATTAGAGTAAATGAAAGTTGAGAATGCTCAGCACCTCACAGGTTTGGGCCTCGATTATTTGGAAAAACATAATTATGGGTTAGGAGGTAGGCTTATACAGTGTAAATGTAGACTGTCATCCATGTCTTGCATCTGTGAATCTCTCCTATTTTATGACCACTTGCTAAGTGGGAGACTTCAAGGTGAATTGTACCTCTTGTTAAATGGGTATCTTAATTTTCCACTACTTTTTAGTGTTAGTGAGATGCTCTCCAGCCTTTTATTATCTAAGGGAACAGGGCACCTAATCAGTCTGTCTGATGGAAATGTCTTTTTAATGAGCTCAAGTCTCTGGCAGAACTCAAAATAGTAATGTGATAAAGTCTGACATCTGTATAAAAAGAAATTGTATTGAGAAAGTTAGCATGTTGGTGCCCTGTAATTATTATTGCTGATCTGCATGTCACTGCAATGTAAAGCTGACTTGCTATCACCATCTCCGTTGTTACAGTCAATTCATTGAACTTACTTGCAGCTCTTTAACAAGATGTATGCCTTAATCACACATGCATTCTGCATTGGCAAGTAATTAAAATCCTTCTGCGTCACCACCTTACTGGGGCAGACTCCTCCACAGAATTTTGCACCAGAGAATTGCAAAACATAACATCTGTTCAAATCCTGGGAAAAGGCTTTCATCTAGCATCAAGGAGTGGACTGAGAGGGTTGGGGTTTTTGGGGGGTGGTTTAGTTCCCAGCTTTGAACCTTTTGTGAAATGACTACTTATTTACTTAACACTGTTTTTCCATACAAATATATCAAGTGGGACTTTGCAGGGGGGTGGGGAAGATATTAAGCAGATGTGATTGATACCTGTAAATGCATTTTTGACAGCGCAAACGTCACACAATGTGAGGCTTTTCACTTCATCTGAACGGCTCATGCTGAATTAAAATCAGCCTCCACAGGGCAAGTTGCACAGGAAAAGAAATGTACCGTCTGAATACTGCCCTTGGGCCTGGCTCTCATCTCGCTGGGGAATCGCCATTGACTTTAATGGAGCTGCTCCTGATTTACCCCAGTTTAAGTAAGAGCAGCATAAAGGCTCATGAATACCATTATGCCTGTATAATACTGCCGGAGCTACCACGAACAATGCAAGGAAAAGCTTTGGAAAGGAGGTCACCTGTGCTTGCAGCAGTGTGCGCTAGCTGGAAGTTCTAGCACATCCCACCACACGTACCTGTCGCCTGCTCCCCTGGGCTGCCTCCTGAGTGGGCCTGTAGGATGCCAGGAGCCATTCTGACCTATCCCCTCTCTACTGTTGCTGTGCAGGATAAGGCATAACCTATCCTATTGAGCTGAAGACACTAACGCTTAACCTGCGGGTATGGGGTCTGTGTATAGGACTCTGATTGGGACAGCAGGGAGGGCACACGATAGTACAGACTAGCTTCTGCGTCTCTTCAACGTTGTCTGATCACTCCTACAGATAAAGGAGGTTCATTCCCGCTACCGGGGACTCGCAAGCTGTTCTGTGTTCCTCCCGCTATTACACAATTGCCTGCTAGCTGTGAGTTCTAAAGTCTTTATCACTGGTGACAGCTACTGTTGATGTATGAATTGGGGGAAGAGGGGTTAATACATCAGGATTTCCCAGGGGAGGGTTTTTAGCCTCTACAACTTGATGTGCTGGTGGAGAAGAGAGACCTTGGCTTGGTTTGTAGTGAACCAGGGTTGTGCTGAGGCACAAGCCATAGGTAGCCTTCTGCTTAGCTCCACATCTCAAGGGGGCATTGCTGGAGGGCCACTGCCAGCAGCTGCTAACTAGGCAGCTCTGAACAGCTGTTTGGGGCATTGTTGCCCCCCTCAGCTGTATCCACCTCTGGGTCCCAGAAGCCTTTGCAACACCTATCACAATACTTGCGTTAAAGTAGCACAAAGCAAAGAACAGCAGAGGACTGAGCCTAAAGGACGCCATTTAGGAGGAGCAAATAAGACAGGGCAGAGTGGTGGTAGGATGAAGGGTGTGAGCAAATGAGTGGAGGCAGCATAAAATTCCACTTGTACGCAAGGCATGCCGGGCTTGGAACTTGCGGATTTAAGGTACACAGAAGCCCGTTTATGAGGGAAACCATTTAAAAGAAATGACCTAGGTGAGGTTAAAGATGGCCTACTGAGGCTTCATTACAACACCAACACTACTGCTGTTAGCTCAATGGGGGCATAGCGAGAGAGCATAGGGGACTGGGATCTAGAGCTTCTGAGTTCTATTCCCAGCATTGCCACTATCTCTGACAATGGGCAAGTTACTTAATCTGTGCCTCAGTTTCCCCACCTGCAACCTGCGGGAGTAGAGGCCTCATAAATTACTGCCCCTGGAAGGGAAATGCAAAATATCTCATCTGTTCTGTGCTTTGGCAGGTTCTGATGGTGAAACTCCCATGGTGTGGCATGTTGCTGAAATCCTGGGATGCTTGGGTGCCTGTTTAAATCCTGTGAAGCACCCACCCATTCTCCTTCTTTCTCTTTCATTTCCACTTATTTGGGACTCAGCAGGTGAAGATATTCTCACTTCACCTTGAAAGAAAAAAATGGACAAAATGTCCAATGCTTATTCTCCCCTAAATGCTTGCTCGTAAATCCCTTTGGTTTTATTGGGATTTATGTGCACAGAAAAGTATTGTCCTAATGGGGAGAGGGTGATCATTAAAATAGTTAGTTTTTCTTTATTTGTTCTGTGTTCTTTATGTATCTGTTTTTCACCAAGCATATAAACTTATTAATGAACTACATACTATAACAGCAAGAGAAGCATCAATGGTTACTTTGTATTTTCCTAGCACAAAGCATGATGGGGAAGTCAAGATTTATTATAGACCTGGCTTCCAGCTTAACACCAAAGAGAAATCAAAGGCCACCTTGAAATGCTTAACCAATAGCTTTCTTATCTATAATAATCCTGATTTGATATAATGGCTTACATGCCTGATCCTTGGTTACTTTGCTAAGTATATTTTGGATTCTCTAGTGTATTGCAAAAATTTATGGTTGCTCTGTGTGGATGGAACTCTAAGAAAAGTATCTAGCCAGAAAGGAAGAGCTCATCCAGTGGCTAGACTTGGACTGAGACTCAGATTCAATTTTTGCTCTGCCAGAGGCTTTTTTGTGCGATCTTGGGCAAGTCACTTAAGTGTGTGTCTGCACCTCAGTTCTCCATCTATAAAATGGGGGTAATAGCTGATGACTTCTAATATGTTATCTGTTCTCAGAACCTTTCTGTGAGGTGCTCAGATGGTATGATGATGGGGGAGGCATATAAATTCCTGAGATAGGACGAACAGTCTATCTGTTCTAAAGTTTTTATCAACTGATAAGGGTGTGGTTAGAAATGAGGAAAATATTTAATGATGTGAACAATAACTGCTGACTTTAGGAATGGAAAAAGGAAAAATAGTAGTCTGACTGAACAAGAATTACATCTTTGTTGTAGATTATTTTAAACTCTTGACCCACAGATGAACAACCAAAAGAAGCTAAAAGTCTGAGTCAATGTCTGGAAAACACACCTTATAGTGAAAAGACTAAAACTTAACTTTCTCTTGGAAAAAGAAATCAAACAGATTAAGAGGTGACTTGATCAGTGTCTAAAAGTATCTGTGTGAAGAAGAAACTGCTGATAATAGACAGTTATTTAAGCTAGCAGACAAGAAATAATGAGATGCAATACTTGGAAGCTGAAGCTAGACCAATTAGACTAGAAATAAGGTGCATGTTTTTAACAGTGAGAGTGATCAACCATTAGAACTGAACAACTTAGCTAAGGTTGTGGTAGATCTTCATCATCTAAAATCTTTAAATCAAGATTGGCTATCTTTCTAAATGAGATGCTATGGCTCAAACAGAAGTTATGGGATTGATGCAGACGTGATTGGGTGATACTGGCTTGTATTATGCAGGAAGTCAGGCTAGATCAGAATTGTTTCTTCTGGCCTGGAAGTCTGGGAACATGACTTCTTTACTTTAGTAAATATCAGTATTGGTAGAACACATGTCAACAAGACACATGAATTGCAATGTGTTCTCTGCTGAAATTTTTCACTGCAACAGATTTATGGAAACCTGGAAAAGAGAATTCCAGGGCTATTGATGTATCTGACTGACAATATAATGAACTTAATTCTTTTGCTTAACATCGGAGCAATTCCACAGTAAGTCAGTGGAGGTATATAATGCTTGAAAACTAGTATACATGAGAGGAGAATCAGGCACACTATCTCTGGAGAGAGCCTGTTTAACTGATGTCTGCCATTTGCTGGAATAAGACTGCCCAGCAACCCAACCAGAAGTCTCTGGTACTCAGTATTAAAGTTGGATTCTTTAGGAAGCTGTTCTCGTCATGGATGTGTCGGCGCATCTGCCTTTTCAATCTGAAATGTTAACATAGGTCTCCTTATGGTGTCTCAAAAGATTTCTAAAACTCTCCCTCCCCTAATTCCATGTGTCAAAGCCTTTCACCTCATTTCCACCCCCACCCTCAAAATATCCCCCTGACTTTCTAGCCTCTTTTGTTTATAAAGCATTATAGGATCCTTCTGGAGAAAAGAATTTATATTCATATAGACCATTAATCTTTTTCCAAATTACGAACTTCCACTTTCCATCTTACTGAAAAGAAGACACAAAATTGTTATGGCCTTGAGATGGAAACCAAGAGCGGTTCCAGTGGTCTGACCAGCTCTGGGAAAGATGGGGCTTTTTTTCTGGATTGTTTTGTGACCACCTAGCCCTGTGGCTCTTTCTAGTGGGAAATCCATTCTTGGGTGAAGGATAAATACCTCACAAACCAGAGAAATCTCCTGAGAAGAAGCAGACCTCACATGGCTTTATATTCGTTACTGTCACAGTTCCCAACCTTTGTGGGAAACAGCATGTTTACTGTTTTATGACCTTGGCAGTACCAGCACATGCCTAGGTCTTCTTTTCAATTGTCCAGTCAAATCCTCCATGTGCTCTTGCTCCATGGTAGGTTAGAACATGCACAACTGAATCGGAGACAGGTGGTCAGCAGAGATCCACCAGGACTGAATTCAGACTTATTAAGGAGGGAGAAGAAAGATGAACACAAGAATTGCTAGACCCACGTTCCATCTACTCTGATATCCTGCCCCTAATAGTGACGTGTGTTGCATGCTTCAGAGGAGGGGGGGTGTTTTAGTCAATGAACCCTATACTAGGCAACTATATGGACTACCCTGAGTGGAGGGCTGGTCAAGGAATGGAAAAACTTTTAAAATGAAAAATGCTGGAGTTGTTTTCATTTTAAACACTTCAGAATTGACCTGTTTTTTTAACTTATAAAGAGAAATAAAATTAGTTATTGACAATGATATTGCAATAGTTTAGCAAATAGTTGTTGGTTTTTTTCATTGTTGATAAAATACATGATTTTTCGCAATCCTTCTCCCTCCCCTCACCCCCATCCAGCTTCTTCCAAAAGGCAATTTTTATTTGAAAAATTACAACCATCTCAACCACTAACTGATTTATAGTAATCTTATGTCCTGAGAGATTATGGGGTAAAATTTTCAAAAGCACCATGTCCTATTGTCAAAAAAGGGAATTTCAATCAGACTTCAGACCCTATTTGCCTAAGTCACTTCTGAAAATGAGACTTGGGTTGCTAAGTGATTTTAGGCACTTTTAAAGGCACTTATCCTATATTCTCATAGAACTGAAGGCTTTACCAGATCATCCATTCTGACCTCCTGTATGTCTCAGGCCACTACGCAGCTACCTGTACAAAAAGCCCCACAAGCAGAATTTCCAAATACAAGTACTAGTCACAAAAACCAGAATTTCCAGTACTGAGTGGTACACATACTAGTGGTTGTGGAATTTAAAAAGACAAGAAACCATGACTGAATATGAGAGTACACATTCAAACGAACTTGAAAGGTATGCCGTCAGAGTAAAGCAGGAGCCCAGGTTTTGCTGCTGGACTGAAAAGGAATGTGAACTGTAATAGTAGAAAAGTTGCAGAGGGGTAGCCATGTTAGTCTGTATACAGCAAAAACAACAAGAGTCCTGTAGCACTTTAAAGACTAACAAATTAAATTTCTGCAGGCATAAGCTTTTGTGGGCTGCAACCCACTTCGTCAGATGCAAGAAATATAAATTGGATAGGGGGTATATATATATATATATATATATATATATATATATATATATATATACACACATCCAAGGGTGAGGAACAACAGTGGGGAGGGGAGGTGTTAGCAAAGTCCATTCAGTTCGAGTAGATGAGGCCTATTCACAACCATTGATTAGAAGGTGAGAATGTGTGAACAGTGACAATTACTACTTGTAATGAGAGAGCCATTCCAAGTCCCTATTCAGACCCAGTTTGATTGGGTCAACTTTGCATACAAGTTCCAGCTCTGCAGTTTCTCGCTGAAGTCTGTTTTTGATGTTTTTTGTAGAAGTATGGCAACTTTCAAGTCAGTTACAGAGTATCCTGGGAGGTTGAAGTGCTCTCTGACTGGTTTATGGATGTTACCATTTTTTAAGTCTGATTTGTGTCCATTTATTCTTTTGCGTAGTGACAGTCTGGTTTGGCCAATGTACATGGCAGAGGGGCATTGCTGGCACCTGATGGCATATATTACATTAGTAGATGTGCAGGTCCTTATGGTGTGGCTGACATGGTTAGGACCTGTGATGGTGTCACTAGAGTCGATGTGTGGGCAGAGCTGGCAGCCGGGTTTGTTGCAGGGATAGGTTCCTGGGTTAGTGTTCTTGTTGTCTGAAGCAAATACTCACCAGCAACCATACACCATAGAATGCATAAGCACTTGCCTTAGAATAAGAGCTTGTGAGGGGTACAGAAAGCAGTATGGGGGGTGGATTTGCATTCTCATTAACTGTTTGTGCAATTTGTATTTGGTATGGTTCTTAGCAGGAAGAAGTCCATGTGTTTTCAGATACATCAAAGCAAGTGTTTTCTCAGTGGCATGACAAGAGACTAGATGAGGCTCCATGCTCAGCTCCTGTAGCTCATTGTATCTCCAAAGAAGTCAGAAGAGCTCGGCCCTTCACATTAGCTGAGGATCTGACCTGATGGTCCACAGTTCCCTTATTGTTTTGCTGAGGCTTGTGTTCAGACAAGGAACGTCTGCTTGTTGCTTTCTCTCTACCTAGGCTTCCATACTGTGCCCCTCACCCTGGTATCTGAAATCATTCCCCCCCCCCCGCCCCCATGTTCCTGACTGGGACAGCTAACATTTCTGGTCTTGCTTTACTGACTCTGAGGAGCAGGTTGCATTAGGAAAAAGTCACAAGGATCCAAAAAACTAGAGCGAATGGTAATGCTTGTAGGCTGGGAGCCAACCCTTCTCCGTCCAAAGCACTGGGCAGAGCCGGACAGAGTTGGACCGAGCAGTTTGGAAACGGAGCTGCCTAACGGCTGCTCTCCTGGGAGGGTTTTTTTTCGGCTGGTACTTATGGGGCTTCCACAAGCTGAGGGCAGGCCCCCAACAGTCATAAGGATGTAGAGCTTCCTGCGGGCGTGTGTACGGAAAGTGACTCCAGGGACGTGCCGGGGAGCAGCGGATTTGCCTGAACCCTTGGTTCGTGTCTGAGAAGTGCCTCTAAGTGGCCGGGGAGCTGCTGGGCAGGGGCCGGGTCGGGGCGCTGGGGGGACTCTGCCTGGGGAGCTGGGGTCCAGCAGTCAGTGCCCGGGAGCTGGCCTGGCCGAGCCTGCTGGTGGGTGCCAGGGAGAGTGTGGGCAGCTGGAGGGCGGCCGGGCAGCAGAGCGGGCAGGCTCAGTGCGACAGCTGGCTCCTGCTGGCCACCCCCGGGGAGAAGGGCTGCGGTGGGCACCGGCCCGCACCTCCCCGGGTGCGAAGAGCTGCTGCTGGGACTCGGGCAAGCCGGCGGCGGGGGGGCTGCGCCGGTAGCATCGCCTCCTGCCCTGCCTGTCCCGGGACAGCCCAGAGCGGGGCCCCCCCCCTTGCTCCCCTCGCAGAGGCCCAGACCCCCCCCCCCCCCGCCTTGCCCGCTCGCAGCCGCCTCCCCCCGGCTGCAGCCGCAGGAGGAGGGGGAGCGCGCTCGGAGGGAGCGGAGCGGAGCGGAGCGAAGGAGGCCGGGCGAGCGGAGGAGGAGGAGGAGGAGGTGGGGAGTTGGCCCTGGCAGCCGGAGCAGAGGCAGGGGCCGGGAGCTGCCGCTGTGATTGGCACGCCCCGCCCCGCTCCGGGAGGAGGAGAGCAGCCGGGGACGCAGGAGCCCCGCCGTGCCCCTCCATCCCCTTCGCAGCCCGGCAGCCGGGGGGGGGAGCGGCTCGGCTCGGCTCGGCTCGGCGCGGCGGCGGCAGGATGCAGGGGAAGAAGCCCGGGGGCTCGTCGGGCGGCGGCGGCGGCGAGCTGCAGGGGGACGAGGCGCAGCGGAACAAGAAGAGGAAAAAGAAGGTTTCCTGCTTCTCCAACATCAAGATCTTCCTGGTGTCCGAGTGCGCCCTGATGCTGGCCCAGGGCACGGTGGGCGCCTACCTGGTGAGTGCCTGCTGGGCCCCGGGCGTGGGGAGCTGCGGGGGGGGGGGGGGGGGAGGATCGGGGTACGCCTGAAGCCAGCCGCAGGGACAGCGGGATCCGCTCCCCCCCCCCTCCCCCCCAGCGACGGGCTCGGCGAGTGCTGCAGAGGGGATGGAGAGCGAGTCCCAGCCTTCGGGGAGCGGGTGCGGGGGATGCCTGGCGCTGCTGGCTCCCCGGACCGCAGAGGGCGAAGGCAGCGAGCTCCCCTGCGGCCGGGCTTTAAATCCTCAGGTGGCCTGACTCGGTGCCCTCAGCGCGGAGCCGGGCAGCCAGGGGCGAGCGAGCTCCTCTCCCTCTGCGGCTGCCTCTGTGCCATGGCTGGCGTGCGCCTTGCTTCGCGGGCAGGGCGCTTCGTGTCTGGGGCGGGGGTTTTTCCAGTCAATAAATGGAAGACAGACAGACAGACAGACACACACTAGTGATGGAGCATTTCTCTGTGCGCCCTACATGACAATCCGCAATGGTTTGATGCAACAGACAGGCTAGCGGCAGTGAGTTGTGGCCCAGATCGGTGCCCCAGGCTGTCTGGGTAGTGCTTATGGGTTCCCCCCCCCCCCCCCCCCCCCTCTTTTTCCCCTCTCCTCAAGAGCCATCTTCCACCGCTCTGGCTAAAGTTACAATACCTGATGAACAGCTGCAACTTGCTGTACTTTCTTCTGCTAATGCTGAAAGGTGAATTTCCTATCGGCTGCTGCGGTGGATGTCTGGCTGATTGCAGGAAAAATACCAGGGGAAGTGGAAGGAGGTTTCCTTTAACCCACAGCAACGTGGCTTGCAAATCCCAGCGGGAACCATGGTGTTTAAGCTGCGAAACGCTTGCCTGTTGTAAATGACTCAGCACTGCTGAGGGGTTACCCTTCTTGGCCTGCATGCATAACTTTAGGGAGACGCAGGGGCCGGTTTCAAAACCCGCGAGCATTGACTGTGCAGACAGGATAGATTGCTGGGTTTTTCGCTGGCCGGTAACTGAGATCAAATGTCATGGCGCACGAGTTCTTTTGAATAGACACAGACTAGATAGCCCAGGGCATTTATTTCACCTCCTCTGTTACTAGGCATTCCTTGTGCTAGCCAAGTGATACACGACGTACAACACTACCATAAATCTTCGCTGTTAGGCTATCTATTTTACCTTCACCTGTCACAGAAGCTGCATAATGAGGTTTGTTATGGGAAGGTGCAAAGCCCACTGTGTCTGGTATCAAAGGCAGAGATAATAGTAAAAGAACCAGGAAAAAGATGTACATAAAACGGAGTTTGCTTTGTGTGAATAACTTGGGGATACCTCTATATGACCATATACACCCTTGTATATGTGTTGGGACAGCCTCTGAAAATGAAAAGTATTTTTCTTTCAGTATGTGTAAATATGAGTGGATTTTTTTTAAAAAAAAAAAGCCTGAGTGACTTAGGAACATAGATCCCATGGAAAGCCAATGGCACTTGTGTTTCTAATAGGTTCTTAAAAATCTCTCTCATCCCACACAGTATTGTAGACAGTATATAACTGTATGTCAAATGTAACTGTAATAAGCACCATTAATATGCTCTATAATTAAATAAAAATTCCCAGTTTCCATATAATGATACATAGAGCTTTCCATATGTATAATAAATGCACCACACTTAATTCAGCAATGAAAACATTGCATGAGTATCTATGGATATTTAGTTTTTAAGTGACAGATTGTGCAACACTTTATTCACATTGAGTAATATCTTGCTCCATGGCTAGGTCCCCTGATTTTCAGTGGGAGCTACCTGTCAATATGAATGTGTGTGGCACAACCTGAAGCTAAACTAATAACCACCATCTCAGTGGGTTTTTCCTTGGTTTATCTTGCTTTCAGCAGCAATATAGTAAAAATGCATATCAATGATCTATCTTAGGGTTTCCTGCTGCCACCCATCCCAGTAGTATCTGAATACTGACCATGTACAATCAGTAGCAACAGTGAAGGCCAATAGAATTCAGGGAGACTCTGGCGCCTCTCCCTTTTTGGGGGATATAAATTCTACCTAGGACTGGCTAAACCTCTACCCTACTCCTTGTCTTTTAATAGCATGATATAATCAGACTATCTTATGCAGGATGTCATGCTGTACTAATACCTAGCCAGATCTATGAACAGCACTGGACAACTGGACAATGAAAAAATGCCACAGCATACGCAAGAACTGCCCCCAGCTACCCCATGCCAATGGTTAGAGTGACCGTTTCCCTGTATCACTTATTATTCAGCCTCAACAAGCACCAGACAGTCTCTAATACAACGAACAGAGCAAAATGTGGAATTGCATTTGAAGAGCTATATATGGTTGTGTCTATACTAGTATTTCCCCACCTGTGCTGGCACTTGTGGAGCTGAACTTGTCCCTAAGCAGTGGTGGGAAATGTTTTGTAAAATGCTGATGTCAAGGCTGAGGACCTGGTCCTTATTCAAACAAGGTGTCCCAAATCCTATTGTCAGTAGCGGTGATGAAAATCTGGAGTAACTATACTGAAATCAATAGAAGTATTACAGAAAGCAGAATCCCACCCACTGGAACTACTCATCCTACTTTACTCATTCGAGTAAAGACTACTAGCATGCGCATGCATGGATTGCAAGACTGAGCCCTGGTGACAAATTAGGCTGAGAAGAAAGCCATGAGTATAGAGAAGGAAAGATAAATAAAGGAAATTCTATGTGGTATAATTACAATATGTAGTACTGCTGGGAAGTTGAATAAACTATTTATTTTGCCTTCTTATAAATAACCAAATAAGTCATTCATGGCTCCATTTTGCTTGACAACATGACTTTCCTTAATTATTTGTTACTCCTGGTGATCGGGGGGCGGGGAGGGATTTCCTTTTGGGGGCTGACCGACTAGCTTCCTCAGAGTTCATTTCTGCTGTGCCATGCCCACAGTGAGAATGAGTGGGAAAACTTCTGAAAAGAAGGAAAAAGCAGCTTGCTTGTTAGGTATGACTGAAGAACTCACTCCTGGCTGGACTTTGCTTTGACACTTGTTTCTTAGGGAAATAAACTTCCTTCATATAGGCACATTCTGTATGTGCCTTATCTAATCTTATTTACATATCCACACAAGCATGTGCTGAGTGTGTATGCTCTCTCCACATGTATCCTGTAGCTGTTGTGTTCTTGGGTCAGGGATCCCTTCTTTTTATCTGTCTGTAAAGCTCCATGAATGGCTATGGCACTACATTAATAATAATCTATAGAGCTCAATCCTCCTGCTCAGTTCAGTGGCAAAATACCCCATGTCTCCGATAGGCTGATTAAACATAGATCTACTATCTCGTTGAGATTATATGTGAAATCTTATGGAAAGTTTGATGGCCATTACCTTCCGGAGCATTTGTCAATTTCACTGCACTTGTCTGCTGAAATTTACATATGTGAAATGACTGTGTGTACTTTTTCTCCTCATGAACCTGTTTTGCATAGTTTATGCAAATGATAACCTATGCTGCTTGCTTAATTTCTGAGTCTGGTGATGCAGCCTGTTATTTGCATGTTCTCTTAAAATTTGTTTATGCTCTTGTTTGGCTTAGTCTAATTATCCTGTGTCTTCTCTGAAAATAGAATTTATCAGTGACTGTAGTGACAGTGGTGAAAGCACAGCTCATCAACTGCAGGCTTTCCTGCTGCAGAAGGCTGCCAACAAGTTGTTCAAGATTTTAAGCAGCAACTCGAAAAGCTGGGATTTTTCTCCCCTCCCTTCTGCTGCAGCATAGGTTCACAGGTGAAAACAGAAATTTACTATCTTTACTTGTGTGTGTGACGAATAAAGTACCAATGGCACGAGCAGTGAAAGGCTGGAGCCAACATCTTTCAAAGGAATGCAGCAGTATGATCAGTCATGCTGGCCATTCACAGTGACTGTGATTTAGATTCGGCTGGTTCAGATCCCTTGGCAACGGTTATTTCTCTGAACTCTTACTTTCATTATATTTTGGAATATTTTAAGTGGAGATAATGCGGCAAGTGCCCCTGATGGTTGATCGCCAAGATGTTTTAGCACCCTGCCACTCAAATCTCTGCTTAACTGGTGGTGAATTTATTGCTTTAGCATAAGAGAAGAGCTCTGTTTGACAGCCACAGCTTGTGGAGCAGGAGCGCAATTTAATTTTCTCTCCTCAGCCTTTAGCCTCAGATAGCTCCAGTGCAAACTGACCTAGTTGAGGACATAACATCTGCTGAAGTCAACGGCTGTTTAGATAAAGGACATGCATATGGGAAATATGTTTGAAAAATACTAAGATTTTGTGCACCTGTTTCTTACAGAGATCTATTGAGATGTCTGGTTTGCCATAAACAGCTTTGAATGCAGCTATTCATGTGTTTTATCGAGTGGATGAGGATTGGCTAGGGTAAGGGATGCAAAGAAAATATAAAACTGTTGGAACCCCCTAATATGTTGGAGCTCATGGGAATTAATACGAAACTGACTTTTAGTTTCCTGAAAGAAAACTTTAGAGAACAATACGCCACTCCCTGGCAGAGCTTTACCATGCGATAAATATGAGCTGGAGCCAGCAACAGGCCTTCTTAATATATATGCAAAAATGAATGTGCTTTAGGTCTGTATGAGATCCTAATGTACTTGTGTTTGGTATCTGGGGCAGTACTCAGTCTGTGTTCTTTTTTTTTTTTTTTCTTTTAATCCAAAATTATGTGGCAAAGCTTTTTTTAAATGCTGAATTCAAAAAGAAATAATCATCAAAATGATTCCAGTGGCAATAAACACAAAAAGACCCCGGGCTAGAATCTGCCTTTAAATACAAGAGCACTGTTCCTAGTGACCAGCATAACTGAGCTGGCTCTGGCATCTTTTGCTTGCTTCAATTAGAAGGAAAAAAACCTCAAACCCCAAAAACACAACACACACCGAGGAGTGGCAACCGTGGGACTAATTAAGCAATTATTTCACTATGTGTCACTAACCAATAAAAAAAGATGTTCCAGTGATGCAGTCATGCTCCAACTAAACTCAAAGGTACAACTCCCATGGGAGGAGAGCCTGAATCCGTGTCTTCATTAGACATTTCTTAGAAATATTTCTAATACGCTAGCAGTATTATAGTAGCCCCTAGAAGCCCCATTGTACAAACTGATAGTAAGAGGCATTCCATGCCCAAAATGACTTGCAACGTAACTAGACAAGACAGACCAAAAATGGGAGGAGGGAGATGGTATCCCAATTGTTCAGAGGAGAAACTGAGGCACGGAAATTAAGGGCTTGATCCGGTACTCATTGAGCTCCATAGCAAGGTTTCCTAACAACTGAGGGACAGAATGAAACATAGAACCCAGGAGCCATGATTCCATGCCAGCTTGCTATAAACGCTAGCCACTCTTCCTCTTCCTAGTGATCATTTGTATTACAGTATTGCTCTATCTTGGGTTTTATACTGCTGCCCATCATAATATCTGGGCACCTTGTATATAAAATCAGTGGCAACAGAGAAGTCCCTAATGGAATTCATGGAGTCTCTAGCACTTCTCCCCACCAGCAGTAGTGCCTGGAAGTCCCAACTAAAATCCCATAGGAAGAGACAGTCCCTGTCCCAAAGACTCTGTTTCTCGTCTTTTTAGATTGTAAAGGAGGGGAGGCGCGTCCAATAATACCTCCTATTTTACAGCTGGGGAGTATGCTGTGTGAGGCTGGGTAAGTCCAAGTGTGTGGCAGACATGGGAACGGAATTCAAATTTCCTGAGTCCAGTAGCTCACTCTAAACCCTAGTATGCTGGTGGTGTTTGGGGGTAGGGACTGTCTTTAGCCTGGCTTGTAGAGCATCTGTCACAATGGGGCTTTCTCACTTCAAATAATCAAAGATTTGAAATGACTGCTTACAGCAGAAAGGGAAAACTCAGTAACTAAAGAGACAGGGTTGTTTGTGTATGTATTATTGTATTCCCTGCTGCTTAGGAAGCAGACAAGCAAAATTGTGTTTTCTCTGGTGGGGTCCCTTTCCATTTGGCACTCACTGATCTGAGTTACCTGAATTTCTAACTGACCTTGAAATTAACACGTCTTTATTTTTTGTTTTCTGCATCTACCTCCTGGATGGCAGCACAATTGTAGGAACAGCATGGGGGTTTGTGGTTGGTTGGTTGGTTGGCTTTTTTAGGCCATGTCTACATTACGGACACTATCGCAGACTAGCTATGGCATCATAGCTGTGCTTCTGTAACCGCACAGTACAGAGGGTTGAGTTGGCACAGCTTTGGCACTCAAGGGCATGATTTGTTTTTTGTTTTTTCTTACTCCTCTGAACCCAATAGCTCTATCAACCCAAGTTGTAAGAGGCCTTAGCTAACAGCTGTGGGAGCAAAGAACTTTGTATTTGTTAGGTCCTACATAATGAGTTACTTTCCCCACAATCCTCCCCTTGACAACAGAGTGGTCCTGGTGTTTCATTTTTTAAAAAGAGTGATTTAAATGTCATTTGAAAGCCCTTACATCGAAAACAATCTAAATCTTTCAGCAATAGCACCTGAGTTTACTGGAAGTGAAAAAGATTTAAAACATCCAGTTTACTGTCTCTTTCTGATGTTTAATAAAGTGACAGCAAACTTTTAAATTAGTGCTTGGACAACTCTGCTTTCGGGTGCCCTTTTATGCCACACCAATTACTGTAGTATCTGAAGAAATTAAGTCAGTTTCACCTTTTAGGCGCTTGTGTGAGTGTTTTGTTTCCGAGATTGTAGGGGATGGGAGGGTTTTTTTTGTTTGTTTGTTTTTTGGTGGTGGGGGGGGGACGGGGGGTGGGAAACAAAGCTGGCTGTTTTCCTTTTTAAAAAAAAAAAAGTTGGGGGGGGGGAATTGTAGAAATATTTTAGTTGGTGTTTAAATTAAACTCTGGGCCAAATCAAGCTGACACTAACCCTTTATAGCTGGAGCCTAGTGCCTCTGAAGATTATTTGTAGTCTTTGGCAGCCCCAGTTATGGCTCAGGATCCCCTGGTACTAGGCACAGTACAAATACAGAACGAAAATACATTTTAAAGTAATGTCCAGTAAGCTGAATTTTGGGCCCAAGCATAATTTTTTCTAGGCCCAGTACAAACTTGTAACATGCACTTATTCTATTTCTTCACTGTCTCTGAAACCATGTGGCATCATCACTTGGCACCTAGATTCAACAGTGACCTTGTGTCGTACGTGCTCCAAAACAGATGAATTTGTCTGAATTCACATAAGAAGAAAAGTAAATATTTTCACTGGAATGCATCTGGCGTTTACACTAGATTTGGTGAGGCTCTCTGATGCCAATGAGCACCTAATTGCTGGAAGGGCAGAAAATAGCAGGGAAAACTATGCTTGATATGATGCCTGATTCATTGTGCCAAGCTGATGGATACACATTTCTGTGTTAAAGAACAGGACATGGCCCTAAATTTCATGTAGCTGCAGATTGGCTTTATTATTTCCATTCTATGCGGGAACAATGGAATGAGAAAACGCTGTACTATGCAGGCTTACAACCCATCATGTTAAACAATAAATGTGTTTTTCATTGAGCTCCAACAGGAAAAGTGCTGCAAATACCTTTTTGAAAGAGAGGATGTGAATTAGCTGCTACCATTACCCACTTCTGGCCTCTCACCCACGGAATATAAATTGGCAAGGCATTAACAGAGTTCTAATATGTTGCTGAGTGTCGTTATTACAGAGGAGTTAGGGCCAAATTGTGCGGTCTTGGCTCCGAAGGAAGTTCTGAAGACCATGGGAGCTTTGGCCTGAGCGCAGCAGTAATAAGAAACCTCTCTGCTGCCGAAGTTCAGAGTGACACACATTTGGGTGAAAAGAGCACAATGCAAATGGAATGTCATACTCTGCATTTTTAGTTTCTTTAAAGAGCTACTGTCTGATTAGCAGGCAGTGTCAGCCAACATTGTTTTTCTTGTATCTGTTTACAAATAGTGTCATCTTTTTTTTTTCTGAGGGTTTTTTTATCTGCTTCTTTTTCTTACAAAGCCAGCATTTGTGCCTGACCTTACAGTACCAGATTGTGCTCTGCTACAGCTCTTGGAGCCCCTGCAGTAACAAACCAGCAGTCATAAGTAGAGCTACGTAAATAACTTATATTTTTAAATGGCCTTTACATTTCATAAAATAAAAGTGAAGTATAATCCAAAAATAGAAATGATTCTTTTCAGGTTTGGGTTGGTTTTGTCTTTTTCCAAAGCAATTCGGCACATTTTCAAAATGTGTTAATCAACCTGAATCTGCATTTTTCAGTGAAAAGTTATTTTTTCCCCCAAAAAAATCTTTGCCTAGCACTGTTCATGAGCAATTCTACAATAACAAACCTCTGTGCAGCTCAGTGATTGAGACCCTACAATAACAATCAAAATTGTTCAGCTCAGCATTCATGAGCAACTCTACAATAACAAACCTGTGTGCAGTCAAACCATCATGAAAACCTATGTTTAAAAAAAAAAAAAAATCCTGCAATGCTACAATAACTAACTGGTGCGTGTGGTCTGGTCCTGACCAGCAACCTTACAATAACAAAGCCATTCGTTGTGTGCACGCACATATGTAATGGAGAATATTCAGCAGATTCAATTTCAAGGTTCCAAAGAGGAATTTATAAACAGTAAGTAAAAGAAAACAATTTGGCAAATTATGAAAAATACCCTGATGTACTTTTTTAATATTCCATTGAACTCTTTCAGTCACTTTTCTGCCATATTCGTGATTTTCTTTTAGTGTGAAGATAAGTTTACTTTTCACTGACATTTGCATTGTGCCTGATTTATTTTAAGATACCAGATTTTTAAAAAATGGATAGATAACTGGGTGGTAAAGAGGACATGTTACAATGTGTAACAGATGGAAGGTTCTTGGTCTCTAAAGAAATGAGTTAGCATTTAGGTGTTCAGTCCTATTGCCTGGTTCTCAACTTCTGTCTCAGCTGCAAGGCAGAATTGTGATTGTCACAGCTCTCCTAGCAAAGTCTATCTCAAAGTCTCTCCCTCAACACTTTTCTTTTTCTAAACTGTGTCCATCCTCCTTGGCAAAGAGTGCACCCATAGTTCTTAAGGTTATGATTTCCTCCTTACCTGGCCAGTGTTTAGATTGAGGACAGGAAGTGGTGTGAGTAATTTGGTAGTAATCTCGATCCCACTGAATCAGTATTGCAAAAATTCCCCCGGTCCTGTGTTGGGTGGGCTCTTCTCAGAAAGGTGCCATCTCTTGGATGTGAAATAAAACTAAATCCTTAATCACTTGTGGTTACTAAAAATCCTTTTGCACTTTTTTGCACAAGTATTGGCTATTAACTTCTGTGTCCTGGCCAGATGTCCATTTGGGAAATAATATTTTTTCCATCCCTGAATTCCTCCTGCAGTTGAAACTGCATCCTGTATTCTCTGTATCTTGACCTAAACTGTTGTGTAGCCTTGCTGTGTGCTGCTTCCAAGTTCTACCCAAGTAAAAGGTACATTTCAGAGGTGGGCAAATTATTCATGTGGATGTAACGTGTATGTATATGAACACAGTGATTCGAATTCATTTTACAAAGTGTGAGATTTATTGGCGTGAGCAACACTATATAAATGAAAGATACTATATGTGTAAAGTGCGTAGAAGGAATATATGCTCTGATAGTCATCAGCAGGCTCTTCATGCAGCATTTAGAAAGGCAACAGTTATTTGGACTTCTTGTAGCAGCAGAGAGAAGCCGGTGTTTCTTGTTTTTTGTGCCTTGGTGGACAGACAGTACTAAGGGCAGTTTAACTACAATCAGGCCTTTCAACCTCTTCAGGGGAGATGCACACAGTTTCCTGCAGCATGTTGCTGGTTATAATGCAAGCCCTTATGTCTGAAGTTAATGATGATAGTTTTAATAGAAGGGAAGCCTTGTCTTAAAGGGGGAATCAAACATATCTTTGGTGGCTGTTCCCTAAGGGCGCTAACATTAGCTGTAGGATACTGTTCATAAAACAGATCCTGTGCACTGGCCTAATCCTGACAAGTGTTGAGTATCCTTTTCATTAGTGCTTCTTCTGCAGGGAATCTGCTGGTGTCTTGATTCTTCCGGCTCTGGGGGTGGAAGGGAGTGATCCAGACCCGTGCTCAACTTCTGTCATTAACATGTTGTATCGAATATCCAAGAGCTAGTTTGAGCTGTGGACTCATCCTCAGTGCTAGCTTAGTTTTTCCTTTCATTTTTCTGTTTTGAAGCCCGTTGCTGGGAGACTAGATTTAGAGACTTCCCTAGAGTGGGGAACCAGCCATTTTAGACAGTTTGCTTATGGTTACTGTAAAGCCTTCCTGTAAGTGATTGGGAGTCAAGTCCACGACTATGATGTGCTTGAAAACCAGATCTGAATCAAGGAAACATGGCTTATTCTCACCTGTACAGCTAGGCAAACTCATCACAGCAAACCACTTATTTGCTTGGCTGAGGCTCACTTTCTGTTCATGAGTCCCTCTGCAAACAGATCGGTTTCCATAAACCTGTTTGCTGGGAATTACAGATGGCTGCTTTATGGTAGCACACGGCAGCCTCTGGGTCAATTGCATGCTGTTTTGCTGAGCATGTGGCCTTGGCCATTCATTTGCAATTTGAAACTTGAACTAGTTTGATTTAGATAAAACCTCTTAGAATTCTGGACCCCGTTTCAGAATTCTGGTATATTTTTCTTCCATGGGTGACTCTGTAGTCCAAGGGACTGCTGCAGGTGTCATTCTTCTAATATACACCTCTGAGTGTTGTATTGGTGGGAGCCATCGCTATCTCACTGCATTTCAAATTTCTGGTCTCTGTCTTGTGGAACTATTTTTAATGTTATGATTTTTAGCTCTGATAGCAGAGGCAGTATTGACTGGGTATGGGTTTTGTTTTTGTAGGGTTTTTTTGAGCAATCAACTTAGTTCTAGCCTGGCTAAGCTTCTGCCGGTATTTTTATGTTGCCATCTAATAATTTAAATATATCCCTCCTCACTTACTGTTATGGTATTGGATGGCTCATGGGAAGCTGTGGACATGATCTCTAGAAAAGCTTATGCTTATGTCATGGTTTTTAAAACATACACTGTAAAGTTTTTGGGGTGTGGCCCATGTCTGTTATGTTTGCACAGTGCCTAGCACAATAGAGCCTTAATCCATGTGTGGTGCTATCACAGTGTAAATAATGTGTCATGATTGTCTTTTTCTTTCAGTAGGAATTTATCTTGCTCCCTTTCAGACTTTGGACTATATATGCTCTCTTCAGGTCTGGATATTTGTGCATGGAGAGGAATTGGAGGGGAGGCAGGAGGATGGTTGTTAACATTCCTGTGGGGCCTACTCTGTGCTTGGGGAATCCCTTTTAAAATGGTGCTATGGCAGGTGGGGAAACCCTGCCAATGTGGCTCCATTGGAACTACATGTCCAGGAATCTAGAGGAAGCCACAGTGGGTCTGGGGACATGTGGCCTCTTTGTGGTTGGTCCTGTGTGTATACCCACAGATCTTAAAGGATTTCAGGGTTTGGAGGGCAGGAGACAAAACTTATTCCTGATGGAAGGATTTCAGGAAACTACTCAAGAGGAGTCTCTTGGAGGTTTACTCTCTCTCTTGTAGGAGGCAGTGTTGGCATCTCTTGTGACTCATCATGAGACTCATAATAATTGGTGTTTTTTCTTTAAGCCCCAGCTCCTGGACTCCTGTGACTACATGAGAATCTCAACTTTTTTAAAGTACATTTCTCTCCCTGGTGGTGTCAGAGAGAGGCTTGAAAATATGAACTGAGTGGTCCCATAAGACCCAGGCACCAGAGAGCAAATGAAAAATCCCCAACCTTTTCTGTATTTTTAACACCACATGGCTTTAAAGCCAGCATCATCTTTTTTGTTTTTGGAGCACTTTATATTGGCAAGTGGAGACATGCACTGACCCCATGTTTTCATCTACTCTTGCTCTCTCTTCCCCATTTACATCATCAAAGCTCTCTCTCTCTCCACAGGGTTCCATGTGTATAACGAGCACTTGGAACTAATGGGAAGTTGTGGCTTTCATGTATTTATTACTATTTACCAAAAACGTACGTGTGTGTGTGTGTGTCTGTGTCTATGTCTATACACATACATACACTGAAAATAGTGCACATTGGGAGATTGAGCTTGTGGGTATGGTACAGGGATGGGAGTTAGGGGTTGTATTCCCAGCTATGCCAGAAGTTTCCGCTGTACTCTCGGCAAGCCATTTCCTACCTCTGTGCCTCAGTTTCTCTATCTGTTTCATGGGAGTGTTGAGCCTGGAGGCTGAATTAATGTTTGCAATCATTTCAGATTCTTGAACAGGTGGTGATCAAGATTCACAAAGGACTTTTTTTATTAGCTGAAGAAAGTGGGCTCTAAACAGAGGACCAAATTCTCTACTGTTGTAAATGGGCATCACTTCAATGACACTGATGGGGGGTTTTGCTTCTTTACACCAGGGGAGAATTTGGCCAAGGATGCTATCCAGTTTTTCATGGAGTGTCGTCATTGTGATGTTGCAAAGTCTGCTTCTGAATAAATCTAAACAAAACTCCAAGGTACTGGAAATGTAAGTTGAAAACTAAATGACCTCTGCTTTCTCCGCCCCCCGCCCTCCTCCCCAATGACTCGTATCGTATAGATTCAGACATTTTTCGATTTTTGGTTCCCAGTGCCCTGATTACACTTGGAACTCTTCTTGTATCTGAACAACATCACAAAAAATTACATTCATGGAATATATCCAGGACACAGTGTCATCACATGTTTCCCTAGCCTTCCCCCTGATGCCTCCACCCCCCTCCCCTTCCCCTGTGCACACAGAGATTAAATGATGGGGAAATGGTAACTTGTTTGCTTTAAGCTGGTTCTCACTATGCAGAAAATGTTGATAGTGACATTCTGGCAGTGACTGCTCCAAGTTCCTGCTGCACTTGGTAATGTTTTCAAACAGGAGTCTCATTCTTCGTTGGGCTTTCCAAAGCTGTCCTATCCAAACAAGTCAAGTCAAGCTTTTAACTTCCATGCCCAGATAAATCCAGCTTTCATCTGTACTTGAGCAGATGTGACACCTGACAATCATGGGAGTAGGCACCCTTATATATCTGATGGTGCTGATGGTAAAGGAACAATAAATGGGTGCCATGGTCTAGTGGTTAAGGCCCTGGCCTGGGCCCCAGGAGATGAAAGTTCAATTTCTGGCTCTGCTACAAGCTTCCTGTATGGCCTTGAGTGAGTCACTTAATCTCTGTGTGCCTCGGTTGCCCCTCTGTAAAACAGTGATAACAGCACTGCCCTACCGCCCATGGGTGTTGAGAAGACGAATACCCAAGTGTATGAGGTGCTCAGATAATAGTTGATAGTTGTGGTGCTATAAAGTCTGTCTTGGCACAGGTTTGGGAGGCGCACGCTATCTTACGTGGACCAAATCCTGGCATGTGCACCACATAGGCTGTGTCTTAGGACACTTAGTCTGATTTTTTTGCATTTCTCTAATATGGTCAGTATTGTGTATTTGTCGCTCTCTACTTCCAAAAGGAGAAAAACATATTAGTAGTGATGAAAACCGAGATGCTGTCAGTGTAGGCACAGGGTCCTATCCAAAGGAAGGATCAGGCCCATTGCTTAGTGGTACCTACAAATGCAGTAAAAAGCCATTTTTATATATTCTGGCATCTGTAGCGAGTTAAAACTTTTAGGCTCTCTGGGCTGCCCCATGTGTGAGGATGAGGATGGGGAGCTGCTTGAACCCTGAAGAGGGGAATCTCTGGAGGCAGTAGCGTTGGTGTAGCCAGCCCTATGGTCCTGCCACACAGCCCCAGTATAGGAGACATTTGGGGGGAATGGAAAGGTGAGAAGGAGGTGTCAGCGGGGGCATGCCAGGGATGGGGAAGGTTGGAACCCAGGTGTGCTACTGTTTCAGCTAGTGCTCGGCTGTCCCCATGATCAGGGGTGGAAAACCACCTGTGTGACTCTCACCCCAGGTACACGGTGCAGAAGTCAGGTGTGCCTGAGGATCTAGCTCTTTGCGTCTCAGATCTCTCCTGAGTTGTGACTATCAGGGGCTGCATGACTGTCCAGGCCTTTTGCAGATGCATAAAGGGGGCTTCCAGCCTTAGTGAGAAATGGCAGAGGGCAAGAGAAGAATGAGGTTCATTCAATATGACGTCACGAGGCTAGTTGCTGTGTCACTGCCGATCCCAAGTATTTAAAAATTGCAGGTCTGCTCCCCAAAGTGGTGGTGGTGTTTGAGCCACTCTCCTAACTTAAAAGGCTGTTCTTTTTGTTTCTCTTCACTGAGTGTCACGTTTTCAACCTTTTCCTCACAACCCCACGTGCTAGAATCTTACTTTAGAAGGAGGCTGGGATTCTCAGGTAATACCCTGATTCGAGCCGCCGAGTCTTCAAGAAAAATGCCAGAGAACATGAGATTTACAAGAGTCACAAGGCTCAGCAATGCCACTTGGCCATCTTGTTAGGCCCATTTTTTAAAAGGCTTCTTCCCTCCTCCCTCACTGTGTTGGCTTAAATCTTTCCTACACTGGTTGGACAGATGACCATGTCTATCTCGAAGTTGAGTCTCGTGCATTTTGTGTGGTTGTAGCCAGGCTGCCCCATCAGGAGGGTGGGGAACAGGACTGAGCGTCTGCAATATTGTCAGAACATAGGCATCAGTGGAGATAGGTCCTGCTACTGCTCTCCATGTCATCTGTTTTCCTCTCTTTGTACATAGCCCTTCTATAATCACTGCTGTCCTCCGGCCAGGAGGCCTGAACTCTGCTTCCTTAATGTTGCTTCAGAACAGCCGGCATGTGTCACGTTTTTGTCCTGGTTCTCTGCTCCTGCCTGGGAGCTGGGAAAGCTCCCACAACCAGCTCTGTTGGCTTCATTCGCCTTTCTCTGCAGTGTGGGCATAACTCGGACACAGTCGTGTGTTTGGTCTCTTGACCATAAATTAGGCTAATGAGGGTAAGGCCTCTGCATCGCATGCTTTCCTGCAAGACTCAGGTTGTGGCTTCTTCTGTGGTAATTAGTGCTTGTTGTGTCAACTGCTCCTTTGCAAGCTCAAATCAAGCAGATTGTGGGAGGGAAAGACTTTTCATTGCTTTTGGGAAGACGCACCATGTAGATGGGGATTCTGCCTCTCTAATGATCAGATACACTGAAGGAAGAGAGGGCCTTTATTTGGTTATCTTCACCATGGGTAAGGCTCTTCTGTCACCCTCCCAGAGTCCTGAGGTTTCCTCTCTTCTGAATCCCCATTTATTTACAGCCCTAATCTTTTAGGCCTGACAACAGCCATTGCTGTTCCCACTAAATAGGATGGGATGGTATCAAAGCTTGCTGATCACCCAGTAGGAATGTTGTGTTTGCTGGTCCCTGGTTGCAATTAAGGGTGAGAACTCAGGATTTGGAGTTTATTCCGGGTAAACTATATAGTATAGTAGTATACCCTACTGCATGAATCTTATTGTCCATTTCATGTATGGGTCATGTGGTTAAGACCTATTTTTCATCTTGTCTAAGCTGACCTGTAAATCAATGCATTGGTTCACATTAAAGAAATCCTTATTCTGCTCCATGTAACTGCGCACTGAGCACAAGGGGAATGGGAACGGTCATGTTACCGCCAATAGGAACCTCAGCAGGGACTGCTTCAGAGATCAGTCCCTGATGTCTTCGCCACACCAGTACAAACAACCTGCACAGGACTCCATTAGTGCATTTCAGTCTTGCATTAGGCACTGCAGTTCACTAGTGCTGTTTTAGGTTAATGGGCCACTTTCATATTTATGATGCATCATTCGGCTGGTCATTACTAGGGATGTAATAGTTAACAGTAACCAAGAATTGAAATGGCCTCTGGCTTCACCATATTTGTATTAAAGACCAATAAGTCTCACAGACCACTTTATTGGATTTACCATGTAGATATGTTTTTCCGGGCCAGATCATGTGGATCATGACCATGTGGACCAAGTGACCATGAGGAAGAGTGACACTGAATTGCCTGCATTTTAGCTGTGTCCTGCACCAACTGAGGGCAAACAAAACAGACACTAAGATGGCTGGAATGTGGATTTTCCAACTCTGAGAGAGCAGGACCTGTCTTTCAGACACAACCAGTGATCGGGGAAGCCTGTAGGACAGCTCTGTACAGATTCCAACCTTGGAAAAACAGTTTCTGGAGTGGGTGGCTACAGGTTCCTTCACGGTGCTCTAATCTTAGTCTGTATCCTATAACAAAAGCTTAATAGAAATCACAGCTGAAACAACAGACACACTGAACCCTGCCCTAGAGAATTTGGATAGGTTAGGTAAAACTATATGCTATTACCGAGCCACATTCTTGGCTGTCCTTAGCTTTCATATGGCGTGGGATCGCAGGTATTTTTTTCCTCGCTGCTTGAGATGACAATAGTCTCTTGCCTCAAGTATTCATGGTAACCCCAGCAGACTCATGTCTTTTCTGCGGAGCTCTGATATGCCTGGCCAGTGGAGGCAAAATGATTTTGTGCAGTGGAAGTCACTGCTCTGGATAGCCTTACTGAGGATATCCTTGAATCTGTCACTAGATATTGCTCAGATATTGGGTGGGGAAAGAGGGAAACATTTGTCAGGTAGGTCATGTTAAAAACAAAATATGTGACACGCACGCACACAATGTTTTAAGCAGTCTTATGCACAGATGGGTTGGTAGGATAGCAGGAGATGAGGCAGTCAAAGATGAATGATGATGGCCGTCTCCTTTTTCCACAGCTGTTTATCACATGGCTGTTCCAATTGCATATATGTGATACATGTATGTGTACCATTATGGATAGAATTAGGTATATTCAATTCCTGGTAAGACCTACTGGCCCAATTCTCCTGTCTTGTACTGCTCTGAGAGTCCTGTTAACCCCAGCGGCTGAAAGACCAATACATTCTGCACTAAATGAGGGCAAAAGAAACGCCTCTTTTCCCAAGCTTTCCTGGTTTTTTTAACCCTTTAGTGTATATGTTCATGACTGCTGATGGATATACTTGGAATAGTGTGCAGAAGGGAGAAAGCATCTTCCATGCCATGCTGTTGAATTTACCACGTACATCTTAAAGCGCCAATTCACCACACGAGCAGGAATTTTCAAAAAGGCCTGAGGGGCTTAGATGCTCAATTCTCATTGACTTTCAGTGGGAGTTGGACACCAGCACCCCCGGGTCCCTTGGAAAATCTGTTTCACTTGAAACATTTCACTTGAAACACATGAACGATCTCTTCCCTTTTCAACAACGCACTGAAGCGTGGGACTTCCGTGGGACTTACGCATGTGCTTAAGCTTTAAGTGCTTTAGCTGAACCAGTTCCTGAGTTCATTGGAACGTGAACTGCACTGCAACAGGCAACTTATGGCCTGTATTGTGAGACCGAGTGAACGAGGCCCTCTCCACCTGTTTGAGCAGCGAGGAGCACAGCTGGGCAGGGCAGCAAGGTAGAGTGGTGGCTTTGTTGGATGTGCCCAAAGGATTCTTCTGGTAGCCCCTTCTCTGCGTGGCTGGGTTGTGTGGTTGGAGTCCAGGAGGCTCATTTATTGAGCCAGGTGTCGGTGCCAGAGTTCATATAATGACCTCTGCTCCTTCCCTTCGCCTCTCTGTGGCGGGGACACTGCGCAAGGTGCAGTAAGGAAACTGTAGACATGGCTACACTGCAACTGAACACCTGTGGCTGGCCCATGTCAGCTGACTCGGGGCTGCAGGGCTGTAAAACTGGGGTGTAGACGTTTGGGTTGAGCTGGAGCCGGAGCTCTTGGCCTCTGTAATGGGGGAGGGTCCCAGAGCTGAGTTCTAATGTACTTTGCAACCTGAGCCCTGCAAGTCCAAGTCAGTTGACCCAGGTGAGCTGCAGTTGTCTAATTGCCACGTAGATGTACCCCAAGTCTTCAGGTGTTAAAAGGGTTGTAGCTCAACTGCAAGTTATGGGCTTGAGGCAGGATTTACTGGTCAGATTCTCTGACCTGTGTTATGCAGGAGGTTGGACTATATCCTAATAGGCTGATTTTTAAGGCCAGAAGGGACCAGCTATGGGCTCTGTGGCCTGGAGGGGACCAGGAAGGCCAGTACTCCTGAAAGCAGGAGCTTTTCAATTTTCCCCCCTCCCTGATACATGGAGGGGAGACTATCCAACCTAGAGATTCTCCTAGGCTCAATTCCCATTCTGTGGGCTTGGCTCGAGGAGAGGACAATATGTGGCCCAAAGACATTCTTCAGGGAGTAGAAGATGGAAGTTTGCTTCCTGGTAAGGTTTTGTTGGCTCTTCGAGGAATCTGTGGCTCTATGGATCTGTAATAGAGGCTCTGGGAGCCTGTTCTCTTTTGTTTTTCCTTTGGGGATATAGTTACCAGGCAATTATTTCACACCCTGTAGCACTGCAGACATGTCTCCTCAAGTTAAGTCCCTTACCACGTAGCTGAGAAAATGTATTTTACATGAAAAAGAAGCCTTTAAACAAATGCCCTCCAGGCATAAAGCCGATTGTGTTTTCTATATATAACCCTGTATTATTAATACAATGAACTTCTCTTCAGAATTGGTGGGGGGAGGTTGAGGGAGGAGAAAAGAAAGGAGTGGGGGGATGTGACTTGCTCACTGGTGATATGAATGATACTCATTTTCAGTGCATTGTAGGTCTCCCTCCATCACAGCACCCCTAGCCCTAGATTCATTTTGCAGTGATAAAGCAGGGCAATACTGTATAAAGCAGGTTTATGTGACATGAATTCCTGCAGAACATTCGTATACAATAAACAGATTATAGAAAGAGCAATTTGACATTGGCTCAAAGACGCCAAGATATATAGATCTGGGCAGAGTGGAATGATAAACAGCAGGTATGAATGAAAACTTGCATAACAAAAGGCCCACTGGTTTTAGTGATGGGAGAAAAATCTATGTTGCTTTTAGGGTTGACTTTTTAAGGTGATCATCGATTTGATTTTTTTTTGTCTCAATAACTTGTCACTGTTTGTTAGATGAGATCTTTTTTTCTCTGGTCTAAACACTGAGGAATATTTTATGGAGCTAGTGCCCCAGGCTTGAGCAGTGCAGATCCTTGTGAATGCTAAAGGCACAAGGAACCAAGGGAGGAGTAAATCCTATTTGTTATAAAAAGTATATACACAGAAACCAAACAAACCATAATTGGGCTTTCATGGCCTTAATTATGGGTATAGCATCTTAGATGTTTCATTCAGAAATGAATAGGAAGGCAAATGAGCAGATTCTGATCTTGTTTATGCTGGTATAATGGAAAGCAGAATCTGGCCTAAAGGTATACCTTCAGGACACCAAGTGCCATGGATCCTTGTTGAGGCCCATAGAACCCCTGGGCACGAAGTCCCTTACGAGATCAAATCCTTGGAGATAAAGGACAATATAAAGGTTGGGCACAAGTATGAGCTGTTAAAAGTACAATTGAGAGGACTGATGGAAGGTGAATGGAATGGATGAGGTGAGGAGCAATTTGACGGCAAGGGAAGTTGTGAGATACTGAGAAGACTGCTCTGGACAGAGGAGTTAGCGTGAAAAAACAGTACTAAGCCATGAGCAGGGGAGACGGTATCCTCAACCCTGCTAAGCACTGAATGCCTTCAGCTCTTACCAACTTCAGTGGGAATTAAGGGTGCTCAGCACCTTGCAGAATTGACCCCAAAAGAACAGTTAAGGAATGGGAAGCGAGTAGGTCACGAGGTAGCTGAAGCAGAGATTTAGACAGAGGTGGAGCTATCTTGAAGCACGCTTATCACTCAAACCCATGTGGATATGTATGTGGTGTGTGTGTGATGGGTAGAGATTAGAGCTAACGGAGAACTTTTTTCCAGCTTTTTTTTGGGGGGGGGGGGGAAGGAGGTTAAAATGCCAAATTCACAGAAACTTGCTGCAGAAAAGTTTCTCGGGTTCAGGATGGAATTTTGGGGGGGTTACACCTACATTCAAAATACAGCTGTCTGGTGGTTCTTGATAGGCTAGGTTTGAGCCCCTTCTCTGACTCATGTCTGTCTCTTTTTTTTTTTTTTTTTTTTTCCTCCGATGGGGTTTTTTGGGGGAAATGTTTTTGCCTCGGAATGAAGCTGAGACCTTTCAGAGTGAAAATAAACTTCAAAACTTCCATTTTTCATGAAACGGCAGTCTTGTTTTTCCAGCCAGCTCTGGTAAGGATTAGATGCTGTGTGTTCAGTAACAGATATAGCTGAATGTTTAGTGTTCTTAACGTGCCTAGAGATTGTGACAGACCATTCTATAACTCTGTCAAGAAGGAATGGTGAGGAGGAGTTGATTCCTAATACACCAGGGAGTGGGCTCATCCAAAGGTAATCTGAACAGTAATAGACAGTTACCTTGTGTTCTGTCTGGCAATGACAGGGTCTCTGACACAACCTAAACTGTTTATTCAAGTCACAAAGGAAGCTAAGGTGTTCTGAGATTTTTGTACTTAGGAAGCTGTATAAAGAGAATGGGATGGATGGAGCTGGAAGAATGTTTCCAGTGTGCGAGAGGCTGTTCTTAATAGATTCTGATCTTGTCGTCTCAGATGTCTCCTCTATGCTCTCCACAATATTGCAGAGGGCCTGAATATTATAGGTCATCACCAATGTCAAAGCAAAAACTTGGGTTGCAGCTGCTTCTGCAGCCATCCTGGATGTCACATAGTCATGTTTCTGCAGCCTGTGGTTAAAAATCAGCACGTCGACAGTTTTTCCCCCCACCACCCACAACCTCCCGTTCTTTCACTAATGCTCTTCCACAACTATTTGGAAATGTTGGAGGCCACCTTGCTGGCACTGATGTCAGCTACTTTCACAGATGCCAGTTTCCCCTGGATGCTTGCAGCTGACATGATAGGGTTTGCTTTTATCAGAGGAGCGCAGCCAATTTCCATATTCCTTTGCTTCCCAGGCCGGTTAACTAAGAGCAGCATTTATGTCTATTGTGAGAGCATTAGTAGCCACTTGGGCAGTACCACCGCACCTAGTATGGGACGGGGAGGACCGGAATGGGAAATGTGGCTGAGCCATGCAAAGGAAGAGGAACTCCCTATCTGCTTCTATTAGAGGATGGGGAGCAGCACTCCCCCGTCACCACCCCCGCAGCAGACACTGCCCTTGGCTACACCCATCCTGTCTGCATGTTCCACATCCTTGCCTTGCAAAGTAAGAACCTGCACCCATTGTTCACTTGTAGCTTGTGCATGTGACTGGGAGGGGAGGATCCAGAATTGTGTTTGAATGGAGATTATTATTAGATGTAATGTGAAAACTGTTCAGACTTGAGGCCACATCCACATGGATTTCAGCTTTCAGGACAGGAAAAGATGAAACCAAACCAAACCACCACATCTACTGGCTGAAGAAGCAGAATAAGAGTCAGGGCTGTTGGGTTCCATTTCTGGGTCTGCCGTTGGGTTCCTATGTAAGTTATCTCCGCTAGAATTTTCAGATCTAACCGTTTTTAAAACCAGGCCTGATTTTTGGCTGTGCTGAGCCTGCGCACGGTGCATCTTGACTTCAGTAGGAGGTGGTTCTCTGCATCTCTGAAAATCAGGCCACTTTTTAGGTGCCTAAATATGCATGGATGGTAAAGGCCTAAATTTAGGCAGCCAGGTTGGAACCCGCTGGGAGAGACTGCCAAAGGCATAAGGGACAGTTGGGGACAGCTGCCTTTTGACTCCCTGTGACTTTACCTTTTACAAGGTTACAAAGTTAAACTTTAACCTTGTAAAACTCTCCCTTTGACTTTAACCTTGAGAGGTGAGGGAGTAACCTTGTAAAAAGTTAAGGTAACTTCAGATAACTCACTCGCAGGTAACTTCATCCTCATACTTGCCTCGATTGATTGATTGGGTTTTTTTGGTGCCTTGTGATTCAGTTTGCTCCTGTTCAGAATTGGAATAACAGTTCTGATCCATCTCACAGGGGAAGTGGAGATCCCTAGAAGAGAAGTTCCAGGGAAGCGTTTGCTACGTTACTGCAAAGAACATCTCGGGATAAACAAAAGTACTGATCCCAGAGGAAGGGTAAATTCTCTTGGGAGTGTCTCTTAAGAGCAAGAAATGTATAAAGTGCTCATAGGGGGAATCATCACTGCTGGGTGCCTCAGTTTCCCTGTCTGTAAGATGGAGGTGGTGGGCAGGGATTTCTGTGGTAAACTGCTTTGCACTCCTCAGATGAAAGGTTCAGTATAATGGGAAAGATTTCTAATTGCTCCAGTTCCTGAGCTGTAGATGGATAGGAAATAGGAGAGTGAGCACAATGCCTCCTACTGAGTTGCTTAAAAATCTTCTTAGAGGAACCTGCCCCTCCTCCCCTTTAAAATGGGGATCATGGAAACCATACCATCTCTGTTAGAATCTGGGTCGGACTCTGATTTCAGGCTCTGGTTGTCTGAGCAGAGTAGCTGGTTTTGCTAGAGAGGGTTCCTTGGTGTGCTGTATATCCTGAGAACAGCAAAAGGAAAAGAGGGTTTTCCCTTGTGAATCACACCCTGTTTCATCTCATCAAGTATCCTGCCTCTAACAGGAACCACCTGAGTGCTTGAGAGAGTGATGACCAGTCCCCTCCCTTCCATAATGCACTCGTCCAATTGTTCAATGCTGTATTTTTTGGGATAGAGAGAAAAATCTTTCCATCGCTTTGTTTTGAAGCATGAGATTTGATTTCTCCCCTCCCCCCATGTTATCTTATGCAAATATTACTAATGGATCCCTTCCAGCCTTCTAATCCAGTCCCACCCAGTATCTGACCTGACCTCCTGCTTCAGAACACCTATGGGTCCACTTCCCCACTGATTATAGTCAGTGTCCTATGGGAGTTGGCCCTTGGTCATGAGTCTGATCCTTTAGGTATGTAATCATTAGAATTTGGTCCTAGGCTGCACCCTAGATTTGGGGTAATTGGTTCTGCCAATCACCATCATTCCAAGCATTTCCAGAATTGTTTCTGCGGACTGCAATGAAGATCCTGATCATGGTTGCTCATAATAGACCTCCACATAGCTGAGAGTGCTCTCTTCCAAGCCAGGTGCATTTTGCTGACTTCCTGCAGATGGGTGACCATGGGGGTGTCTCCTAAGTGTGGTGCACCAGGGGGCTTGCTCTTATACTGATGCTTAAATCCAGCTCTTGGTACACTAGAAGGGGGTACCGAGTCTCTAGAACCAAAGAACCAGTGGTATGGATTGGGGGGTGGGGAGGACAGTTGCATCTGAAAAAAGAAGAAAATTATTTTTCATACTGGACTGGTCTTTGGATGCTCAGGAAACTGAGGTCCTTACCCTCCACACAAGTGAAGTAACAGAAGTAGGCTATTCTGTTCTTCGATTTTATTGCCAACAGGCATTTCTTTGTCATAACAACGTCCTGGTGTTTTCCTAATAGGATCTAACTGCCCTTAAGGGAGAGCTGCTGTCAGAATACTTTAAAGTTGGACAGAACATCTCCTGCTTTTTGAGGTATATCAGCAAAAATTCTGATCGCCTCCAGTGCGAGACTATTTTTAGTCTATCTGGGGGCAGTTTTATGTTCTGAGATCTCCATCAATTTTTTTTTTAAATGTCTTAGGATGACCTTAATATCATCACAATCTCTTGCAATCTAAAAAATAGACACCCCGTTTTCAAGATGGAGTTGGGTGGTGCTTTTCTTAAGGAGACATTACCATGAAAATAAACGTACATTGGATTTCTTCCATGAGCGTGGCAGACAGCAGCTGTGGGATCCAGTACTGCATCTTGGCTCTAACTGAAGTTTTCACTGTTGCATAAAACCCACAAGTGCATTTCATTGCATTATGCAAATCTTAATTGGCCTATCCCTTTGAAATTGTCTTGTCAGATGCCAGCTGTTAATTAATCTGTAAAGCATTCTTTTAAAACATTTGCTCAACTTAATTTTATTTATTTTGCAAAGAAACTTTCTATCAGGGCTCAACGCTACCTTTTGCGGCTGCTTCTCAAGTCAGATATGTGGCACACGGCCGATGTGTGAGCCAAGTGTCCGTGTGTCAGCAAGGCTTACTGTGTTACTTCCATGAGTTGAGACAGAAAGGGATCGGATGCCTAGCTTGTCTGATGTGTTCTTTGGTGTGTCTTCAACTGCTGCGTGGGAGAGTTGGGTTTCAGCATTAAAACCGCAATCACAAAAGGGAAGGGGGTGAAAAGTTACAATAGGCAATACAGTTGACAATAGGCAATACAGCTTTGCAGAGCACACAGCAGCAAGGAGCGCTCTGCACACACCAGCTCCTCCAGAACCTACCCGCGTGTGATGGGAACTCCAACTCTCACTGAGGAACACGTGTGTGGCTGGGGAGTGTCATGTGCTGCTCAGGGTTAAGAATGTGCTTGTATGATACCATGCAGCCAATCAGATTCAAACTTTGGGATCAACATTTGTGACGTGCCTATGGGACTTAGGAAACTTTGGCTTTTAGGATTGGAAGCCTAAGTCTCACTAAGTCATGCAGGCACTTTTTAAAATGTTCCCCTGGGTCTTACATCAAGGCCTAGAAGGGATTGTGGTTGCCTTGCCTAGCACTGCTCATACAGCACCTGACACTGTCGCCCTGAATCATGTCCCACAGCACCTTGTTTCACAAACACATTCATTCCAAGGGACTGCTTGCAGTGTAATGGCCTGATCCAAAATCTGCTGAAGTCAATGGAGAGACTCCTATAGACTTCCCTGGGCTCTGGATCGGGCCCTAAGGTACTACTTGCTGTGAGTCAGGATGGTCGGATCTGCAAATGGAGTAAACCGAATACAGGTTACATGCTCTTCAAGTAATTGCCTCTGGATTTCTCTCTCTCTTTGTAGGTGAGCGTTTTAACCACCTTGGAGCGGCGATTCAACCTGCAGAGTGCTGACGTGGGGGTGATAGCCAGCAGCTTTGAGATTGGGAACCTGGCCCTCATTCTCTTTGTCAGCTACTTCGGCGCCCGGGGGCATAGGCCACGTTTGATAGGATGCGGAGGGATAGTCATGGCACTGGGTGCCCTCCTTTCTGCACTGCCTGAATTTCTGACCCACCAGTACGAATATGAATCTGGGGAAATACGCTGGGGGGCCGAAGGGAGGGACGTCTGTGCTGCCAACGGGTCCACCAGCAACGAGGGACCAGACCCGGATCTTATCTGCAGGAATAGGACTGCCACCAACATGATGTACTTGCTTCTCATTGGAGCGCAAGTGCTCCTAGGCATCGGTGCTACCCCTGTGCAACCACTAGGAGTTTCCTACATCGATGACCATGTGAGACGGAAAGATTCCTCCCTGTATATAGGTAAGACTTTGAAGTTTGTTGAATGTAGTTGGAGTGTTCCTGCTATTGCAGCTCATTCTGTTGTCTGGTTTATCTGACATCAACAGAGAGGATGAATTTGCTGTTTTTTTCTCTGTGCTTCTATGTCTGTGAAGGTATATTGGCTTTGATCTACCAAGAACTAAATACTACAAGAAACCTCTCCCTACCACTGATAACCATTGTGCCCTTCCCGGCTCGCTTCCACTTTAAAATACCATGGCAGAGAGATGCAGAGGTCTTCACTCGTAGTGGTGAGCAGTGGAGTAAGCTGGTGGCGTGTCGTCCTCCTTTGGGCTGGCAGTGGATGATTAGGAAGATGTTTCCTTAGTATCTTTTTTCCTGGCTATTTCCTATGTCCCTTAAACTCTAATGATATTGAGATCTTTGTAAGATCGTAATTAACCACCTTCTTGTCCAGTGTACCTTAGCTGCCTCCCTCTGCTAGAGTGTTAGTTGACATGTCTAATGATTCCTATATGGAGGCACTGGATGGAGGGGGGAAAGGGGGCATTGGTCCTTGTAAGGTTTTTGTATTTAAACAATTCCTTAGAGAAGCATTCTGAACACCCCTGTCCCATGTACACAAAGGAAGTTCTCTTTGTAGAACAGGTGCTCCTAATCTGCCTCTTGTGGAAAGACCCCGGCAAACGTTACCCATAGGGGAACGGTGGCAAAGCTTGTAAATCTGTTGTGATATATGGGGAGTTAGATGCCTGACTTGCAATTATGGTGATCATGCTGCAGAATTATTCACTCCATATCTGGCAGCATGGGTTTCGTTGCGTGGTGTTATATGATGGGGTTAAGGTATAACGCTAGGCTTCAGTGATCTACTGAAATATCCTTGCCTTCGGGTAAAGAGCTCATGGGTTTCTGTGAGAAACCCCTAGTGACAGTGCTTCAGAGAACGTTGTGAGTGAAGTTTCCCTTTGGAAGCCTCTGAACTGTGTCCGTCAGTTGTCTATATCTGCTCCATTTCCGTAGGAATCATTAGTAGCTAGTCATCAATTCCATTGGTCACAATTTAGCAAAGCACAGGGGCACATGCTTATCTAATTTGCCTGCCTGTCTGTATTCCTTCTGTGTTCTTCAGCTTGGCATTTAATGTCTACAGCCACTTCACCCCCTGACCTACTTTAACTCACTGCAAGCTGAAAGACAATCCCATCAACAAGCCACTCTTGACACTTCTGGTCAAGTTACCAAATACAACAAAATACGCTTGGCTGAAATGGCCACGCGTGGAACCGCGCTCAGCTTCTGTTGCCATTTCTGAATATCAAACTTAGCCAGCCAATTTCTCTGCTCTTTCACTGTAGTGTAGCTGTTGTGTAGTGTGTAACCTCTCCTAGATTTATTCCTCTAGCATCTACTTAAGAAGGTTTTAGCATATGCACGGCACAGCTCATTCATTCCTTAAGTGGTCATAAAATCATTAGTTCAGTATTTAGCTCTGCACACTGGAATTTTATGCTCTGAGCAATTTACTTTAGGTTTTGTGTGAGGTTTCCACTGTACAAATAGGACTGGAAATACATCACATTGTGTGTAAAATACAGGATAACAAATGGCCTCACGGTAAATACGAAAGCATATGCACTGGAGCAGCTCTGCCAATGCCCTAAACCATGAGTTTAAATTAAGTCTTACAGTGATTTCAGGGTTATTGATCATAAACCAATCTTGAAAAATTAGCAATATGCTTAAATTGGTGGAGTAGACACTTTGGCAAGATATGTCACTAGACATGCCAGGGGCCTGATCAGCATTGAGGAGGGATGTTTGGGTAGAGGGATAGGGAGAAAGTGCCATCAGGCATTTTTTGTTCTAGGCATTAAGCTTGCTGCATTAAAATAACCTTTAAACAGTTGATGGATTAACTGATGCTAGGAAAATACTGCCAAAACAAATCCACTCAACAATCGTTTGAATTTCCTCATACATTTTCTCATAAATTTTCTTCCTAACCATTTTGATTCACTTTTTTGCAAAGTGGTTTTTTTTTTTTTTAAACTAGCATGAATATCCTTGAAAACCAAATTTTGAACTGCTAGGAATGAGTTACTTGTGCCAGAAGTGGCTGTGCTCATCCAATCAGGGATCAGTCATATCAACAAGTAATATCTGACCCATCCCCCACATATATCACACCTTGATTTTTTTTCAAATCGAGTGCTTGCATCAAACTGATCAATGTATAGAATGAAAGAGAGTGAAAATCATTCTCTGAATAATGTGAATACTAAATAAACTGGAGGATATCTGGATCTGGCTTTGTATGTGTCACTAGCTGGAAGGAAGGTTAAATTCTTCAGCTAAAATATTAATTATGAACTATTGGCTCAGATTTGCATTTGACTTTCAGTGATGTCAAATGATGCAATTTTCAGTGACCTTGGCAAAAAGGAGCATATCGGTTCTCAGCAAAGCTACTTAAGTGTCATGACTGGTTCATTCTCCACGGTGTTATACACAGGAAATAACTAAGCGTATATTGTCCTTGGACAGGATTTTATACCTAGTTTCCTCTCATGTAATAAGTGTTCACTTTGTAGGAGCAGTGCTGGGCGTATACAGGATAACAGATTTCTGGGATAACTTCCGTAACTTTAAATCAGGAGTAAAGCGAGCAGAGATTACTCCTTTAGGAGAGAAACTAATAATGATAGTAATAGTCTAGACAGTCGTCTTGTCACATTAGAGAGCTGCAAAGAAATGATCATATCTTGGCAAAGCTATAACTTGGCATATGGTGCACTTCAATCATGTGCATATTGGATCCGGACTATGACAGAGCTAGTCAGGGCATTTATCTGACTCCTTAGTGTCAGTTTTTGCTCACCTCTGACTTAACCGGTAAGGATAAGAATTCCTTCAAAAGCGCTAGGACAGTGACCTGGATGGAATGGTTCTAGTGTGCTGTGACTTTCTTTTCCTTCATATTACACAAGGGCGAGACTTTCTGGAAAGTAACTGTTACAAGTTGTCTAATGCCACCTATCTGAGTGAGAAACTGAAATTTGGGAAAGGCTTGTGGTGGGAAATTCCACCATAATATAAGGTGGGGTGGGGAGGGAGAGAGACCATGGATTTGCAAAGAATTGTAAAACCTGATAGAATTCAGGGCTAGAAATGTGTTATCTTCCCTTAAGCCCACACAGTTACGCTCCTAATTTGTTTACTACGTGATGATACATAAACCGCAGTTAATGGGCTATCTATCATTGGTGTAATTTCACCGAAAGTGATGGAGATCATGATGAATTTAGATCATTCTGGCCAGGTCCAAAACCTGCGATAACTTATGCATATGCTTAACTGTACACTCTGTGAATAGTCCCACTGGATTTAAAATACACACACTTTTTGCAAAGTTAGTGTATTATAGTCCCACAACATTTAGACATGTCACGTCATGTGCACATGACATGTAACGCATGTTTAATTAGCTAGTATCCCCACAGGTCCAATTAGAGGATTCAGAGTGAAATTTCATGCATGCACAATTTCCCCCCCACCCACACACTTTTGGAAAATCTGGCCCTTGGTGTTAGGGGGGAATGACTCAGGTGCTGATTTTAAGCAAGTGTGTGCTCCCATTGACATATGGGGCTCTACTCATGTGGTTAAAGCTGGGTGCATGCTTGTGCACCTTCCTGAGTCAGCGGTGGGACTTCTTTGGATTTCATGCTCACAATGAGTGAGGGGCAAAATGTTAACACAAGGATATCTCCTCGCTGTAGGCTCCTGCCATGTTGTATTTCAAATTTTGAGAGACTGTAGCAGTGCTTTGGGCTTATGATGCATGCAATATGTTGCTACTTATCTCAAACTCACTGTTGCTGTAGTAACCAGCCCTAGGAAAATGAGGAGCTTTATGGTAACTGAAGGAATATGAAATCAGAGCGCCCACCCCTGTCGTCGTCCGTCCGTCCCCCCCCCCCCCCCCCCCACCGGCCAAAACATACGTAAAAGAAAAGACAGTGTTTCCTTAATATAAACAAAGCTCTGCTGTCTTTCAATAACTATTCCTACTAAGGATAGAAAACTCTTCCATTTCATCAACTAAGAGTTCATTTAACTCAAAGGTCATGACAACGGCAAAAAAAGAGCCAAAGAGATCTTAAAAAACAAACAAACCCCAAAACTGTTAGATCATTGAAGTTGTGAAGAGCATTTGAGTCAGTGCTTGTTTGTTAGCTGCTTTTTTTTTTTTTTTTTTTAACTCCAACGTTGTACTGTTTCCTCTCTTAAAACATATCTGATTTCATCTCAAAAGATTCCAAGCCAGGAGCATGTCCCAAGCAGTTTACCAACTTCACCCAAATGTTTATCCATAGTTGTCCTAAAGAGACCATTTCGGATCTCCCCTCCTCACCCCCAGTGAACCTGTATTACTCATTATTCCTGCAGCTTTATTGATAGTGAGGCTTCTTTCATGATATACATTTATTTTATAGAAGTAATTTACCGTCTAGAAAAAAATTGAGATACTCTAAACTACTCCTGCTAACAACTTTTATTATGAGGATTTCTATGTTTCTACTGTTCGTCGGCCCATGGGTCTGATCTTCACTACTGAATCCAATGGAGATTTTGTTACTAGAAGGAACAGATGTCCTATGGGACATATAGTGCAGTTGGGGGAAACATATTTATGTAAATCCCTGTTTAAAATGATAAACTTGCTGACTTTTGGAGGACGGTTTTGTGGTCGTTAAAGATCCAGCAGTTTAGAAGTTAATTTGTATATCCTGGCAAAACGCCATCTTCAACATGTATAATAAGATGTCTCCCTAAATTTCTTCTACATGCACAGTGGATTAAGGTGTTTTCCTTCACTTCCTGTCCTAAACAGTTGAATAAAGTTGCCATTAAAGGCTTCCCCATTTCACCTAAGTAATTGTTGCCTTTTAGAGCTGAGTGAATGACCTTTGTATAGTCAATATATGACTTAGCAGCTTTCATCCTTAATTATGCCACATGCATTCAGGAGATCTAAATTATTCTGATATAGAAAATTAAAAGGGACTACATCAGATTGCACTGGCTTTCCATTCATTCTACTGGGCCTTGAATTAATTAATTAATGTGTTATGTTCGAGACAAAATTTGTCCTTCATCCCCATCTTCAGTTTCTTTATTGAAACACATGCTCTGAATTCAGGATTCCCATCATTTTAAGTCTCCCACGGGTTCACAAGAATGGATCCTATCTGGAAGATGGAAGAATTGCATTTCCGAAGTTCCAGAATGATGCATGGCAGCTCTGAGCCAGGAAGAGTAGCAAAGGAAGTAGGCAAATGCCTGAAGTGTTGCAGGGAAAGTAGAGAGTAAGGGGAGGGAGAAAATAGGACCCAGCACTGCTGGACAGGCTCTGTTAGGCCCTCCTAGTCCTATCTTCTGAACGCCAGGCCCTTGCACCATACGTAGTTACTCTACAGCGAGGCAAGGTAAAATGCCATCACTTGCGTGAATGGAGAATTGATTTCAATGTGTTCGCCATCCACTTTGCACAGGTGTAAAGGACTAGATGAGGCCAGAGGGAAGCGGGGCCCTTTATTTTCATTACTCACTTTCATTCCTGCAGTCATAGAATCTTTTTTCTTTTCCACCTGAATGTGTGAAACTTCTTTGGCATTAAAAAAGGTGCTGGTACTCGCCTCTTGCGAACTCTTGTTTGCGTAAAGTACCAGTCAAGTCTGAGCTGCAACACAGGGAAATCAAATATACAGTAGCTTGAATCCTGAAGTCTTCGGTGATAAATGTCAATTTAAAACCCACTCAAATTAGTTAGTGTCAGTCAAAATGACAGCAACCATTGTGTCTTGGAGAAGCAAAAGCATTTTATTGACAGGTATTAAATCTGAAGATCCAGTAACTCTAGCAATGGGTTAATAGCCAGTCCCAGGATGCTGAATACATAAGGGCATCAAGAGATTTTTGTGTTCTGGCTACCGTTGCTTTGTATTACAACACAAGATGTTGACACAGATTTTTATTTTAGAGGTCACTTTCGCAAGCTAAACAATGACTGTGGGATCTCAATACTCCACATCTTGCATGTTCATTATGTTAGGACTGGCCAAAAAATTTCACTCACCTTTTTGATAGAAAACTAGATTTTAAATTTAAAATTATTTTTGTGACAGTGTCTCCTTGCCTCAAACACTCTTGTTGTCCATATATAAGACCCTCTAAAAGATCCACTTCTGTCATGCTATCTACAGTGATTTTAGCTGGCTTGTTTAAATGCACCCTGTTCCCTCCCCTTACCCTCTGTCTATGTGATTCTCTCAGATGCTCCTCAGCATAGGGATCCAGTGGTGTTGTCGTAAAAAAAGTGAGTAAACTCACTTTCTGGTGTTCCAGGCCCTTGGCATGGTAGGTAGTAAGGGTGTTCTTATTTTGAATTGGGTTGGGCTAGGATAATGTCAGGAGGTGAAAACCTGAAGTGCTTTTAAAATACACTTTTCGGTGAGCATAAGCAGCTAATAGATAATGTACATGGCCATTGTGATGTTCGTACAGCCAGAACTTACTTATCACAGGAGAGAAGGAATGACTCCCTCGACTGCCGTGCTGTAGGGACCATCCCTTTTGAATAGCTGGAAAGCATCCTACATGTTGTGAGCCATAAACGTATGATAAGCTTGTTTGTTCCAACTCTCTCACTCTTTCGCACGTATTCTGGGCGCAGGCATTGAATTCCCTACAAGCATGTTCCGTTTTAAAGGTGTGTGATGTTTTTAGCCCGAAGGATTTGACAGTGTTCTGTAATCTGATTTTCTAGCAGTGCAGTGAACTCCTTTTCTGGCCGATGATTGGAGAGAACCTCTTTCTGCTACATGCTCCCCACGGGGCGCATACTGAGAAGGGACAATGTACTACTGCCAAACGAAAAGGAGAGCGATCTCCGGCTTGAATGCAATGATCTCTCTCTCTCTCTTTTTTTTTTTTTTTTTTTTTTTTTATTTAAAGGTGTCTTCACATCAGAATCATTTCTCTTCTCTTCCCCCACACACACTGACTCTGAGATTTAAATTGCATAGCTCCATAAGGATATTGCTGCACTGTCATAGTCCACTGATCACCTGGAGCGTTTTATAATGAATTATCACATGTTGGAGGAATCCATGTTGATCTCATTTGCTATACTTGAGTGGGGCTGGGTTGGTTACACGTGTGCCCTTTTACAGCATGAGGCGGATGGTAATAGTGTGGAAAATGAAATGGAAACCTAAACAAGAGCATAGCCTGTTTTAGAGGGCCCACAATAACCTATTAATGGAAATAACCTGACGCACTGCAGGCAGGCAGAAGTGAAACAGCCTATTCACAATGTATGTACTTAGTGAACATTTGTTTTTAATTGAAGGTCATAACTGCTGTGGGCTCCATTATTTTACATCAATTGCTCCAGTTCCCTTAGCCCTCTGCTGATAGCTTTCTGTCATGAGCTGACTAAACAAAGTGTGCATCCAGATAGCCACAAGTCAGTTTGTGTGTGGTTGGGAGGAGGTGCAGGGAGTTGTTTGCATGTTGCTTTCAAGTCCTTAACCACTTTGTGGTTGTATTACAGCCCCGGACAAAACCAAAAGCAGTCTCACTCTGAGTGCGTGTGTTGATTTTTATGCTGTGTTTCAAATGGTTGTCAAGGGGGAGAATCTCATGAGAGGCACCATCCCCATAGAGAGAGCTGCTCCACAATTAATTGGCAGGCACGCTCGGGACAATACACACCACCCAGAACTGTGGTAAAGGTCTAGAGATAATTAAATAGAAGTTAGCACCTGGCCCCTCTTATACCTAAACCATCTGCTCCACCGTGCAGTATACTGTGATGCTAGGAGGTCTTTTCCCAGACCCGAAGAAGAGCTGTGTCTGGCTCAAAGGCTTGTCTTTCTCACCAACAGAAGTTGGGCCTATAAAAGATATTATCACACCCCTCCTTGTCTCTAATAGGCTGGGACTGACACAACTACAAGGTTTTTTCTCCTTCATCTGCACTATGCGGTAGGGGTTACTTGCAGGTTTAAACTAGTATAAATGGTGGATTCTCAGTAACTTGAAATCTTGAATCCTGGCAATTGGACTAAGACCCCCCAAATTTTCATAAAAACACAATCTCAGATTATAAAGTTCTGGGGCCCAATTCGGTCCCTGCAGTGCTACTAGGGTGGTGTAGTATAGCCATGAAGCCATGGAGATCTCCTCCTGTGGAAGAATGCAAAGCCCTACATTACCTCCTCAAAGCCCCAGATGAAGGTAGTAGGCAAGAGCGAGAGGGAGCACGTGTTGGGGCAGTAACTTATGCCGAGGGCTGCAGTGGTTTCCCCTGGCTAGGATCTGGGCAAATATAAAGGAAGCTTAAAGCCACATTTTTGCACCATGGGCTTCACCTGTGGTGGTGTCCTTCAGTCCACACTGAGCAGGGTCCTCCATGTGAACTGGTGTCCTAGACAGGAGAGCCTCCCTAACCTGACATGAACCCTCTGATGTCAGTCCTCCAAGCAATAGCAGCAAACATAGCTTCCACGCCAAATTCTATCTTAACACTTGTCAAGAAAGATTATCCCACTAGTTCTCAGCCAAATGAGCAAAAGAGGGTTTTCAAGAATTTCTCCTCTCTGTCCTTGTAACCTTGCAATGAGAAATGAGCAGTGAATGGAGTGTCAGGCGCAGTAGTGTTAAAAGATAATCACTGCCTTAACAATTGCAAAATAGTTACCACTCTCAATTATATATCCTGACACACGCATGCAGGACCAGGGCTGGTATCCTAACGCTTAGCAGAATGTGTACTAGTGCACAGACACAGGTGTGCCTCCATGCCTGCCCTGCCACATCTCTTGACTGTACCTCATTGGGAATGACCACATTCCAGGTGCACAACAATGTGCGTTGCCTCATCCCAAACATCTCTGCTTCTGGCCCCCTCTTAATTTCTTTAAATTATCTACAGGGCAACGCATTTCAACGAAGCAAACTTGAAACTCACTCGGTGCTAGAACCCTGGTTTATTTTATGCTTCCTGCGGTGCAGGCATGTTTACGTGTGTAACATACACACACCTATTGGCCCTTCGTTATGATTTATTGTCACAGCCAGAGGCCGGGGGCTCACACTGAGGCCTGAGTGGCTTGTAAGTGATGCCCTCTAGGCTCAATTTCAGGATCCTGTGATGTCCTTATGAGAACAAAGTCCACTTGCTGTTGTAGCTGGGTGGCACGTTAAACCAATTTTCATCACTTTCCCACGGAATGAATCCTGATCTCTGCCCCACTGTACACACACACACACACCCTTCATAGGCCAGGCATGTGAAATGTGCCTAACCTTCTCCAAGCTGTTTTTTTGCAAAGCCCTGAATCGTACAGTGGGATTAAAATAAATGTCAGGCAGTGTTCCCTTGACATCTGAGGGTAGGAGGCAGTTAAGTAACAGAGTAGCCATTAAGCTAATTTTTTATCTTGACAGCCTTCCTGGAGGTTGGCTTTTCAGTGTTGGTCACTCAGCAGCTCCATCATGGCAGAGCTGTTGGGTATCCTGTGCAATTGGGGGAGGGGGAGGGGAGAAGGGGGAAGAGAATCAGCTTTTCACACAAACCTTAGAGGGGGGGAAATTAAGGAGTGATGACAGATCAAATGATGGAGGAGATTTCCCCAAGGCCTTTAACTCTGCCAGTGTAACTGATATCAGACATCCAACGGGCTGGATAATCAATGTGACTGGTTCAATACGTGCACCCGGTTAATGGACATGACATGAGACAAAGGTGTTAAAGGGCCCATCGCAACATCTGGCATTCCTTCCATGAGGCCAAGGAACCAAATTATTACAGGGCTGCCTGTAGATACATCAGTATGATGCCATGAATAGCAGATGTCTGGTTGTTTCAGGTGGGACAGAGGGACGGACAGGATAGCTAGTGCAGCATGGTTTTATCCTCAGGGAGCACGGACAGCTGTCATTGGTACCTGAATGCCACGTACATGGATAAGATGGATCAGTTTCTATGAAACGCCCCTTTCTTATGTTATTAACCAACAAGTAGAGACTGATAATGGGTGCAGGACATGAGCTCTTGGTGGAGGGAGTGTATGTCTGCTTTCTGAAGAACTCTACAGCTTCCCCCTCTGACAGACTTTCCAGTGCTGGGGTCCATGCCATCAAAAGCCTGCAGAGACTCTCCTGTTCATTATTAGCAAGAGACTCGGCTGTATACTGATCTCAAGGTATTTCAGTACTGGCTGACTAGTGATTTAGTGTCTTTCAGAGCTGCCTAATCTTCCAAATAAGAACTCTTGTCACAGAAAGGATGTGCTGCATGTTCCTTTAAAAAAAAAATAGTCCGCTTATCATAAATAACAAATCTAGGGAAGTGTTTGATGACGCAGACTCAAAAACAATGCAGGAAAGAGAGAAAACCAACATCCCTTTTATTAAATTGAGAATGAACTATATCGTTCCTGCAATCCGACTCAGATTGTCTGTACTTTGGGGTGTTTACAGCTATGGGGGTGAGCGGGATTAATCAAAATGGCAACTTGACACAGACTGAGATTGTCCACTGGGATGTTGGGCTTCTGGTCTACACGCTAGGTTGGGACTTGTGTGCTACTGGCTTTCTGAATGGCCTTGAGCAAGTTGTATTGGCTTTGCTTCCTCAGCAACTACCTGCCGATGTTCTAGCTCTTTACTTATTATTTTAATGGCACTGCAGTGCTTTACATCCATTGCCAATTTCTTATTGCAAAGACATCACAGTTCCTCTAATTGCAGTGCCAATTACTTACCTCAGTTTTCCTTAGGCCAAATTCAGATATCCTTCCCCTCCCCCCACTCAGTGGAGTGCAGGTTTTGTCTGAATGAAGACCTCAAGATTTGGCCCTTTGTTAATCGTCCAGGATTTCAAATAGCCTGGGTGGGCGGTTTCAAGCAGGATCCGATTTCTCACTTGTTATAAAATTTGACTGACTATTTCATGTAACTTAAAGCCTACACAGGATGAATCTTTTGCTGGGAAAGGCAGGATCTGACCCTCATGCAGTCTGATTGCAGCAGAAGGGGAAATTCAACAAGACTATTTTCCAGATAGGAAAGCAAGAGGGTGTGTGTGGATGGGCGGGAGGTGTATGCACGCACATGTGGCTTTCTTTTCCACTAACTTAATTTAGTCCTCAGAGTTTGTTTTTATGTTTCTGACTCTCCTGTTTGTGCACAGGGAATTTCGATTCTTATTAGAATTTAAAGGAAATAAACTAAAGAAGACTTTGCTGTGGCGAATGTTATTTGTAATTGCTGCACATGCCAATTATGCCTCAATCAGAGACCACCTGTATCTTATTAACAATCGGCTAATAGCATATGGACCTCTTAATTCAATCAGACCATCATCAAAAGAATAATATACTAGCTGGAGAAAGCTTGAGAGCTTTTTATCTTTGGAGCTACAATGACAGGCTGATGCACTGTGGGAATAGAAGTGGAAAGGGACAGCTGGGAAGTGAATTACCTCCCATCAGGAGGAAACTAGGGAGGGTATGTGAGCGCTAATCAACTCTTTAGTGACCAAGGCCAAGTTTGTTGCTGTTTTTGAATCTCTCTTTGGGGCCTGGGCTGTGACAGTTTGTTGTATCATAGCAATGCAGCACCTTTATTATGTGAAACTGTAGCGTGATTTCTTTTTCTTTCCTTGATGCACTTTTTTTGGCAGACAAATTCCTTCTCTCCCCCTCACCCCCCCCAATAAATGTAAGGATGTTTTACAGCTTAATGCTTTCGGGGAATATATGATCTTGATTTATGTCCCCTGTAAAAAGCAGAATGCGTTGGTATTGGTGGTGGCGGGCTAGCATGTTGTTCTCTAGAGCAGTTGCCTGTGAATATGGATGTAGCCAGTCAGGCTCAGTTAAAGGTAACTGATCTAGCTTAACTTGCAGAAGTTCTGCTTAGCCTTGGCAGAGGAGGCTACAGTCACAGAGGCTTCTCTTCCTTTTGGTAGAGGTACAAGATTCTGTATCTGATTATAAGTGAGATCTTCTCCATTTGATAGGCGTGCGCGTGACTTTTGATGCTTGTCACCGACGGCCGTGCCTTGTGGCTAGCGGTAGGCATTGGGATCCAGGATTCCTGGGTTCTATTTTGACAATCTACTGACTTGCTTTATAATCGTGGACAATTCCACAAACCTTTCTTTGCCTCACTTGACCTATCTGTAAAATGTCTACATATAACTGAACAAATACAGTTTCAGTTGATTTGCGATTTGCCTTTGTCCCTGAGCCTGCAGTCCTCATTCAGGCAAAACTCCCATTGAGGTACATTTTGTGAGTAAGGATGGTAGATGAGCTTTGCCCGGGTAAAGCCCACAGCATTTTACTTTTGCCAAATAAGGGGATGAATCCAATTTGCAGCACTCCATGGGACCTGTGTTATCAGTAGATTCTCCTGGTACATAGTGTTATAGCTTAGATTTTGAATTACGTTGTTTGAGTAACTGCCTACAAATTTCCAGAGGGGTAGCCGTGTTAGTCTGTATACAGCAAAAACAATGAGAGTCCTGTAGCACTTTAAAGACTAACAAATTTAATTTCTGCAGGCATAAGCTTTCGTGGGCTGTAACCCACTTCGTCAGATGCAAAGAAATGCCTACAAATTGTATATTGATCATAACATCTCTGAATGCTGAATATGACCCTCTTTCTGTCTACTGACAGCAGTTCCAATGACATCAGCTGAAGTGGCAAAGTGGGTGGAGGTCAGTATATAGCCCTTAGTGATCATTTGTGTACCGATCTAAGACAGCCACCAAAACAGACAACAGTGATAGAGACAGCCAGGTAAACCTTAATATCTCTGCATGTGCTTGGAGTAGCATCTTAAACCGGATGTCATTCTAGCATTCAGGAACTCAAGCTACTGCCATTAGTGAAAGAATAGTCATTTGTAACTCTTAATGTAATTGCAACTAATTAACAGATGTTGGGGGGTTCGACTGATTGAGCTATGCATAAACATAATCAAAAGTATATTGCACTGAAGATGGTAATCCATTCCTTGCTGTTACTCACCAACATATTTTGGCTCATGCAACTGTCCCATTAAAAACAAATACAGTGAGTGTTTATTTGCTTATGTAGCCATTTGTAAAGTGTATCAAAACCACCTTGCAGACAGGTAGAATGCTTTACAGAGCAGGCTGCGGTGATTCATCCAGGCAGGAAGAGGGAAAACAAGAGAGGGAAAGCAGGGTAAGATAAATTAAACTTGAAAGATGGAAGAAAATGTGGAAAGATGGAAGCTAGCCCTAGGCAGAGGAAGAATGGGAAGGGGCAAGAATGTGGGCAGGGAAGAGGAATGGGAAAGAGCCAGTAATAGACTAAAATGGGACATGGAGGTTAAAAAGTGAGATTGAAGCCAAAAGTATTCAGTGAAGTGACTTAGAGGGAAGGAGAGAATTCCACATAATGGGGCCGTAGAAGTGAAAGTTAGCTCTCTATCATTGAGGGTGTGAACAGGGTACCGGGGGAAGCCACAGTGGCAGTTAATGTTGAGGTTTATAAAAATCTCCCGTCACTAGGTCTCCGAGGGCATCCCCAACATTCAACACCCATCCAAAACCTAACGGCATATTGGCTGAAATCCCACTGTTTCACTGTATTCCAAAGCCTGAGTAAACAGAGGAGACGGACACCATGCCCTAAGGCCAGGAAGGCTGGGCTTCGTTAGCCCTATAGGGTTGGCAAATTCTAGCAGAAGTGGAACGAATGGGGGAAAGAAGAGAGAAGAACGTTTGATATCAGACAAGATACAGTAAAGTAAGTCAATGGAGCCCACTGATTCAGGAGGGCAATTTTGAATGAAATCTACAGAGCACCAGGAAGCTACTGAAGATGACTAAGGTTGGGGTGGTTCTCTAAAGGGTAAAGATTCAGGAAGTCCATATAAAAGTGGAGACTGGATGTGATTAGGACAGGAATAAAGATTTCCGCAAAGGCCAGGACACAGGATAAGAGAGGATTCTCACATTTGGCCCAGAGGTGGGGATCAGCATATTTTCACGCTGTTGGGATACAAGAGGCAAAAGAAAGCTCAGGGTCAGGAATTTCTGGCCTTAGAAACCAAGGCTGCAGTCTGATCTACGCAGAACTATAACAGAGCCCATGATATGGGGCATAACAACTCAGCTGTATCCCAATTAAATACAAAAGAAAACATCTAAGGAGATTCTGGATTATAACCAATCATTTGCCAGAAATCCCTGAGTACCTTCCAAAGGCTCAGCTCCATGCAAGCAATCTTATTTTTATTGAAAGGACAGAGCCTGTTTCATGAATATACAGTAGATTTTGATGCAGGGGCAAATGTCTAGGCTTCTTGCTCCCCAAGATATCTGTGTTTTCTAAAGATCCCTGATTATTGCCTCAAGCCCATTATTATTTGTCTTCTGCCACCAGTACACAGATGCTGAAGAAAGATGCTGACAACGGTGCATAGAGTAGCAGCTAATAAGTAAAAAGATTCCAATCACCGTGAGGCTGCTATTGACCTCCAGAACTTATCATCTTACTTCTTGGCTGCCACTGTTGGCGAGACAGTTTTTGTTTAGAATGAAGGTGGAGGAGGAAGGAAATATATTAAAAAAAAAGAGAAAAAATCTATAACCCATGTGGCCATTTCATTAACTGGGGAGCCTCCAGCTGTGTAACTGCTTGTTGTTGTGCAGCTACAAGACAAAACTCATTCCTAACTGTGCGACTAACAATAGTTACTCCTTCGTGTGATCCTGCCTCTTGGGGATGCTGTGGCTAAGGGAGGAAAATAAAAGTGACACTTGCCGTATTCTGCTGACCCAACGAAAATGATGTTTTGTTTGTCTCAGGAATGTCCCTTTGTTTGAGTGGAATGTGAGAACTTGAATAAAAAAACCTGTCAGAAACTTGTGAAAATGCACCTGCGTCTGAACTGAGGATCCAAGGATGACATAACGAGCAGAAATGCAGTCATTTTTTTTTACTTAGGTGAGGCAGTCTTTTGGTGGCACTAGAGATGGGTCTGAGCTTTAAAGTTCTCCCAAACTTGTAGTTACTCTAGGGTAAATTTCTACTGCAGATGCAAACAGTGCCTTGCAAATGATATTCACATGGAAAAAGGCAACAGCACCTGTGCTTAGCATTATCCACTCAGCACTATCCAGATCCTAATGAGTTAATTCTCACAACCTCCCTGGGTAGGAAACATGAACGATGGCTCATTTATTTCTTTACTCACAGACACGCTGTCTCCATAATCAGAAGGCATTACAGATGTGAAAACTGAGACAGAGAAATTAAAGTACTTGCTTGAGACCATGCAGTACATCAGTGACTGAGCTGGAATGAAAACTCAGGAGAGGCTCCCAGTCACAGGATTGGTTCACTCCACCACGCTGTCTTCTGTACGAAGGAAGACTGACTGATCTATAGGGATATGGCTATCACTAGTCTATTTATCACCTGAGCTTGTCCACTGGAGGTATTATAGATGGAACCCATAAAAAGCCATTTTTAGATCTACTGATCCACCACTTCTAGGGGAGTTTGTCGTCAATTTGTACTAATGAGGGGTCTAAACCAGAAGACTGGACCTTACTCCATCTGCTCCTCAGTATGGCAGGTTTGGGTTACTTTAACTCTACAGTGGGTTTAACTCAAAACACAGAATCTAGACACCCTAGATCTCTAAGGAACTTCACACTTAGTCCAAAGTTTAGCCATTAGACTCCTCTTTAATGTGTACCCTCTTTATCCCACTGCCCTGTTCCAGGACCTTCTCCACAGGGTATGTGGTAGAGTCAACATAGATTCTCTAGGTACCCTGCACCAGTGGGACTGATGGTTTCTGGAGGATGAGGAAGTGGCCACAACAGTGAATCACTCAGAGGGGCATCTCCTGGCGCCCAGCCCCTCCCTCCCAATACAGTAACAGCAGCAATGTCACAAAGGGATGGGGAAGTTGTTCACTCCCTCAGGGTAAGACCCTGAAGAGCTACAGAGCACGTCATGGAAACTGATCTACTGCCAAAGCTTTTTGACCCTTTTGCTCTTCCATCTGCTGGGCTTTCTGTGCAGCGAGATCCTTTGCTGCTGCACCCCTTGGAGGCTGCCCCTGTGAAGTTCAGGTATTGTCTTGTGCCCCAGCCCCTTCACTCGGTACAGCCATGGAATAATAGAGAGTTAACGGAGTGGAACAGCCCAGTTAACTGTGCAGGAATGCTGCCTTAAGTAGGGCTAGTGTATAGGGTATGCATTGAAGCAATGGAAGGAGGGGGCAGGATAAATAATAGAGATGCCTTGCAGGAAGCAAGTATTTCTAAGCGCTCAGAAATGGGCTCTGGTCTCTCTGAATGTCCAATAGGCTTGTGGCTGACCCTGTTCATTGCAAGGCTTAGCGGAGGAGCCAGCAGCTGCAGAACAGAGTTAAGCTCGGCAGTGTCACTCCCTAGGAGTGCAGCAGTTCTCCTGCCAGCCCCCCTTTCGGGCGGTATTGTATGGCACAAAGTCCAGGGCGAGCAGACGACCGTTATGTTTATGACCAAACGGAGCGTTGTGAAAGTTGCACAGCAGGTAATGTGAGTTCTCTGTCTCTGTCCGTGGTAGGGTGACCCGATAGCAAGTGTGAACAATCGGGACGGGGTGGGGTGTAATAGGGCCTCTAAAAGACAGCCCCGAGTATCAGGACTATCGCTATGAAATCGGGATATCTGGTCACTGTAGGGGACTCTGCATGATCACTCCCCTTTCCCACTAGACTCCCTTCTGAAAACGGGAGACGGCATGCCAGAGTGTGAGTAAACAAACGAGCCCGAGCTCCTGTTACCCTGGGTGCCTAGCAGGCAGAGTCATCAGAGCAGAGGGGAGACGCTGGCTCACTGCTGGTTAGGTCAGCAGCTGAGACCCTGGTTTGCCAGGCTGCAACTGCAAGAGCTGAGCAGAGGGGAAGCCAGCTTAGCTTCCATTGTGTCGCTTCCCGTAACTGTGTTGCTTTGCACCTCCATGGCTCCTTCCCTCGGAGGGTCGGAGTGTGTTTTGTGAATGCCGGTGCGCTGAGGTGAGGTGGGGACGTGGGCGCTGTTAACTTACAGCGGGGTGGGGGCACACTAGAGCACAGAGCTGTTACGGGCCCAATCCTGTGAGCTGTAAGCATCCTCTGCTCTGAGTACTCTCAGGCCTTGATTTGTCACTGTCTGAGCTCTGCCCAAATGGAGTGTGTGAGCAGGAGAGGGACGCCTGTAGGAAGCCCATTGAGGCGCCCACATTCAGGGCTGCTTTAACCCAGCACAGGTGAGCACTGCGGAAGGACAGCTCTGCTCTATTACCCCCCTTCTCTCCCTGTTCCACCCTGCCGGGCCCCTTCCTTGTTCTTACCCCAGCAGAGCCTGGTGCAGGAGGCAGCTCCAGTTGTCCAGGGAAGGGAGTTCCCTTCTGCAGGGGCAGTGGAGTTCTCCAGCTGGTTTAAAGCCCCTTTGCCTTGCTTACCTGGCGCAAAGTGGTAGTGGATTGGAGAATCAAGTCCCTAACTCTCACTGGCTTCGCAGGAGACACTTGGTACCTGGTAGAAACAGGCCTCGAGATTTAGAGGCTCACGGCAATTGTGTGTCAGAGACAAGAACCAGAGCCCCCAGTTTCTGACCCCTAATTGAGTCCATAACTACACTAGACCACGTTTCCACCCTGCACACTGTATTCCCATCCAACTCTTTGTGGTCAGGCAGGGGCACATCAATTTAAATTGGACACTTGTTGAAGGGGCATGTTCTGTGCCCACCCGCCCCCCTGTTCTCCCCTCCCCACACCGAAGCTCAATCTTTCCACCCTCCTCCCCAGCCCTGGGAGGAACTCGCTCTTCCTTTCCCCCTCCCCCACCTGCCACAGGAGGAGGGATCGCTGTTCCCTACCCCGGGGCTGGGGGGGGGGTTCTGTGCCCCTGACGGTGGCCCATACGCCTGCACCCCCTCCCCACCTTATGCATGCCCCTGTGTTCATGAATGTCACATAGAAACATAGCTGAAGAAGGATGGCTGAAGGAGACCAGTGGTCTCCCCCCTTCGCTCCTAGTGAATTGATATGCTCACCAGATCTTCAGGGGCAATCCCTGCCCAGTGTACCAGAGGAAGGGGGAACCTCTCTGTCCCCAAAGATTCCTGCTAATGTCCCCAGAGGGACACCACAAATCCATCCCTGTGCTTTTGAGTGAGAATCAATGTAGTTGAGCATCAGCTGATCCGTTTCTGTGTTGTATTGAACTGTTTGTTCTGCCCTGTACCAGCTGGTGCACTTCGAAAACAGCCCAGTGCTATTTACTTACTGTTTGCTGAGTGCTGTGATTGTGCTTGGTGTGGTATAAAATTGAGAGGCAGGCACGGTCCCTGCCCCCACGGTTCTTCCATTCTGCCTCAGACAAACAATACGTTTCCAACACACGCTGCCCTGGATTACCGCAGGATAACAGCCAACTCCCCGGCAGGTCAGATTGTTTAATCATACACTTCTGTCTATGGTGGATTCATGTAATTAACGTAAAGCCCTTTTGGACTAGGGACCTGTGCTGCGTCTGGCTCTGCTCTCTGTTTGTACAGTGCCGCATAGGGACATGTGGGGCTATAAAAATGATGACAATGATCGAATCCCACTCACATCCGTCAATGGTGTCAGTGTCCATTTAGAGGCAAGTTCACTTCATGGGAGTGCTTAGATTACTAAAAACAGCCAAGAAGGCCTGGGGTCAGAGTGATAAAACACATCGGGAGGAGAAGTGAAATTGACGTGCTTTAAATGTAATGTGATCCCTTCATGGAGCAAAATTAAAACTACTAGTAGTTAAGGGGTTGATCATGCCTTATAGGCACGGCCCGCATAAGGGGGCGTGCAGAGTCTCCCCACCCTAGGGAGCGTCCCAGTGTGCAGAAGGGAGCATGATGGCCACTGCTTCATGTCAGGAGTGCAAGATGCTGTCTCCTGCACCTCCAGTCAACTCTGCTGGCCTGAGCACAGGGGAGATATGCCATGACTTTACCAACTGCTCCTTTTGTGGCATCTTGATTTCCAGGGGGCATTAAGGGAGAGCTCTGAGCACCACAGGCACTGCAGTTGTGCTTGGCCGCTGTGCAGGAGCACAAGATGGTGGGCTGAACTCCTTCCCTCCCCTCCACCTGCATCTGCAGAGCAACTGGGCGTGATTTGGCCCTAAGAGTGAGACGCTGACTGCCTCCCCTAAACCCTTCCGATGTGGTTTTCCAGCTGTTGTAGAGGAGGAAACCAGGTGAATGGAAGAGCTGGATGGAAAATGCCAATTACTTTTTATTGGGAATTCTTTTTTTAAAACATTTTCTTCAAAATTTCCTGGGGCTTTTTTATATGACCCCCTCTCCCCCCCAAACACTATGGCTTAAAAAAACAAACTTTTTTTGTTTTTTTTCCAAAATATTGCTGAATAGCAAACATTTCTACTAGAAAAAAAGTCAGGTTTCTGCCACAAAAAAAAAAAAATCAAACATGCATTATTTTTCTGCAAAAATTATTTTCAATGTGTTGGATTATTTTAGGAAAAACAGTTGACCGGTTCATGAGTGGCTTGATTCCTGATGAAGGTCTAAGATCCTTGGCACGTTCTCCAGGTAATTGAGTCTGAAAATTAAGCTGAAAGTGATATTTACATTTTGCCAGCAGCGAAGTCTGTGCTCTGTCTGAGAGGTCAGAATCAACCGCTGAGAGAGAATCTAGCTTCCAGGGCTCCACTCAGAAAAGATTCATGCAGGTCCTCAAAGCCAAGTCACAGAAGCCAGTGATTTTTTTTGGTCTGGCCATGGCAATTGGCAGAGCTCCCACATTGAGGCTCTCCAGCAGACTGATTTCTCCCCCCATCCTGCTTCCTCTGCACACAGTATAGGAAAGCAAAAAAAGGCCTTTTTAAAGGGTCACACAACAAAAAAAGTATGAGATTCTAGACTGATTGTATAATGGGCAATATAGACAACTTTCAGAAGCAGCCTCTGATTTGGTGCCCACAGTGGTCTCACTACCTGATGTGTGGACATAAACATTTCAGTACCTCAAACTATGGCATTTCCCCCCTATTTTCTCTTGCACATGAACTAAACAGGCTTGAGGCCTGCCCATGACCTGTGACGTGAGTGTGGTGTAAAGGACCATGGAAAGGCTGGCAATGGGGCCCAGGTCCAGTCGGGACAGATACACCGAGTGGAGGGAAGTTCCCTTTTTGGTTGAAAGAAGCCCAGCATTTAAGCTCGGAGCCTGAGGATGGTCGTTCGCAATGAAGTAAGCCTCCTGGCCTGTCACGTTTTTACGCAGCACAGACACTGCTGCCTTCTCAACCCTTGAATCTGCAACTCGCTTGAAAAACTTGCTGACGTCTGCCTGAATGCCGATATCGCCTCAGCCGCGTGAGCGTTAATATCGCAGCTTAAGCTTAGCATCTGAGCTTTACAGTGTTGCCAAATGCAAGCTGCTGTGGCAGCAGTTGGAGAGATCCTAGCTTTTAACTCTCTGGCTTTTTAATGTCTTCTCCCCCTCCCCCTCCAGCTTACGGGTGCTCCTAGATTGTAGCTGCTGGTTCAATTACGGGGGTTTTTTTGGTTTGGTTTGTTTCTGATTGGCCTGCAATTGTCAATGGTGGTCCTATCTCCTTGGGCTGTTATCTTACCAGATATCACCAGCTAAGCAGGGATGGGTCTGGCCAGCAATTGGATGGTGTTGCCATCTCCTTCCCTGTCCCTCCCTCCAGAATAAAAATTAGGCCATCATGTTAAAGCGAAGGATAGGGTGAGAGACAACTCTGTTCTGGTTCCTCTGCATCCTCTTTGCCGCTTTCTCCCTGTCTTTAACTTCCTTACCTTTCTTGCTTATGGTGCCCTTAAATCTGCAGTTACTTTCTTGAGTAAATCCCTCCCGCGCAACATTCTACCTTGTTTTTTTACTCTCTCCTTTGTCCCTATGGTGTCGTCTTCTCCTTCTCCTAGAGTGGATTCTGCTGTCTACCTCTTAGTCCTGAATCTAGGGTTTTCTCTTTCCCTTTGCATTTCAGTGATTAGCTTGGGGTCCTCTAAAGTGCCCTTTGCCATAGTCCATAAGCCCATCTCTCTGCCACACTCATTCATTTTCTCTCTTATTCATTCTTAGTCCTTCTCTACGCAGAAACAGGATCTCTTTTGTCCCCTCGCAATCCAGTGTTCGCCTCTGGTTAATACAGTTGGACTCTGACAAACTGATGTTTAACTGGATACTCCTATAATTAATTGAATCCATCTCTAGTGTGATGTGGAGAAGGGCCCAAGCTGCAAAGTTTTAGATACCAACTTTCACCCAAACTGGTGGCTGGACCCGGGGCTTTGATCTGGCTTGTTATAGAACTTGTGTCAGGGCCAGCTGTGAAATTCGGATCTATCACAATTAATGATAGTAAAAACATGTTCCAGGAATATTAAACATCATGCTTCCAATCATTTAGACACCAGGGTGAAACCTGGCTAGGAGATTATCCCACATCTGCCTTCTGCTGGGTTCTTGGACCATCTTCTGAAACACCTGGGGCTGGCCCCAGCCACAGGCAGATGGACTGCTGGGCTGATCCAGTATGGCAATTCCTATATTCCTACCCGAGCCTTCCCAAATTGAAGGTTGTCTGGGATGGAGATTTGGGGCCAGCTCCTGCCTGATTTGATTAGATCGTAGTTCAGTGATTTGTTGCCAGTGGGGTCTAGAGTACTGGAACTGATAACAGGAGGAGTCTGAACTTTTGACGACAGTGTGAGAGGAAGAAATTAATGCCACATCATTTTTATTATTACTTTTTTCTGAACCGTTCATCCTGTGTACCTTATTTAGGGCCTGATTCAGCTGCAACTCCTCCTTTTCTCCCCTATCTTCAGTGGAAGTGGGACTGGCTCCTTGTTCCTTTTCTGATGGCTAGACGATTTTTTTTTTTTCTTGAAAATTCACTCCCTTTTATAATGCCAAGGCTCCTACCACCTAGTTCACAGCTCCCTTGAAGACTTCCGGAAACGACCTCTGTGTAACGCACACCTTGTTTCTCAGGTGGAAGACTCTTTGAGCAGCACAAGCTGTATTAAAACCCACTCTTTTACCCCCTCCCCAAGGTGTTGTGGATTTCACTGCACTGCCGAGGCAGTGATTTAAGATTGATAAAGCTCATGCCACATGTGCTGGAGCAGCAGTTGGAAGGTCTGAAATTCAGGGCTAACTGGTACGGACTGGCTCACTCGAGCTCTCTGCTGTTGCCAGCAAAAGAGCAGGAGGGTGTATATTTCTGTCTAGAGTGCTCAAGGCAGAATTTGCCCTAGGAGAGCAAGGGCAAGCAACGCTCCCATCTCTCCCCTCCTGCACTTTGGATGAGACTCTTTCAGTGTCAAAAGTAAGAGCTTGGAAAATAAAATGTAATTTCCGCTCAGAACAGCTATTCAAATGTGACACGCCGCAGGAAGGCTCTTGGAGGAGGAGTCTTCGTTCATGTGGAATAAGTGCTGAATAATGGAGAACCGCAGTATTTCCACAAAGGAAAAGTGGCTTTTAAATCAGGCGTAGGTGTTTCAGAGGTGGAGGGAAAACAAACCCAAGCTTGGAGATGGTGGGCAGAATTAGCATGGAAACAGGACGGCTTCTGGTTGGTCAGGACACTGTGAAGTCCACCTGCCTCACCTGTTGTAGCGAATACACCTGAAAATACTTTCCCAAAAACACCCTCTTCCACGACACCTTTGTTCAGTTGCTCTCCTCTGATCTTCAGCCCAGGAATCCAATTTGAAGCTGCATCCCTGCCCCCAACCCAATTTACCCTCCATCTCCTCTGGAGCTGATTCACATGACATGCTCCTTTAGAGGCCTTTGGCAGTGTGAGAGGCATTTCAGCTGTTCGTTTGTGGAAAGAAATATGTCCTAGATGGTTTATAGGATCTCCACTCTCTTCCTTTGATTCCAGGAATCGGTATTGCCTACCGTTGGGTGCCCAAATAGGAACTCTTGAACCCTGGGGGAATCCTACATTCCCACCCCATTCTCAGTGCTAAGAGTTGATGGTGCGGTTAGAATCTACAACGTGACTCTCTGAGAATAGCCCCTTCTTACTCCAGCGGGTTGTTTCCTGTGTTGCTGACTCAGATCTGGTTACCTTATTATCTAATGTATCCTTTTGTGCAGCCAGTACCGCTCTGGGAGAGCCAGCTAGATTCTCTCCTGCTTCATCCTCAGCCAAACATCCAGCAAGTTCCACTTGCAGTGTGTCTCTGACTGGTGGTGATGTAGGAGCAAGGAAGATGAGGTTTTTCAGCTCCCAGGGGGAATTTGCAGTTGGCAAAATGTTACCTGTATTTGACTTATAAACAGAGCGAATATGATCTGGAAGCCCCTGAAAGAGAATAGATTTGAAGATGCACCAGGTCTCCTTCCCAAGGTGTTTTGTGACTATACCTGAATTTTTATTTGTGATTCCTTGCTATAAGTCATAAATTACTGGCATCAATATCATTTTCACCATCCCTGATGCTGTCTCCTACACGCTGCTGTGTGAACTCCTAGTCAACTCTTGACATCCGCGCTTTGGCACTGATCGCTCAGCTTTTAGTATAGAAGAAGCTTTGCGTGCTTCTGGCACCATGAAAAGAGGACAAAGTCCTATTGGTGTGCAGTTAGTTAAGGGGGATCGGGGAGACCTCTTGGGCTTCACTGAAGAGGGCTGCTGTGCGAAGTTACAAAAATAGGGCCCCTTTGGAAGGAAGGAGGACAGAAAAATGGGGTTTGGGTCCTGGAGAGCAGGAGATCTAGAAACTTTGCTTGTTGCCAATCATGGGGCTGATAAAAAACAGCAAATATTTGTTTGCAACAACAAAGTATTCTCCATTTTGCAGTCTCAGGGTATTACCCATCTGGCACTGCCGACATATGCTATGCTGTGTTATCATGCACAGCTACCCAGGCCTTGAGAAGCCAGGTTCACTTGCACTGGGACAGGGAGCCTGTCCACACAAGGGAATGCGAGCCTTGTGCTGGAAGCTGGGCCTAGGCATCTGGAGAAGGGAATTTGATTCCCGGCTCTGCTATAGACTTGCCGGGCCCTATTCTCTGCCTGTGTAAATAGATACAGCTCCATTGACTTCACCCATTAACGATGGCAGAGAGTGGCTTGCTGGGTGGTTTTATGCAAGTCGCTTAGCATACATCTACATTGCAATTAGACCCCCCTGTGGCTGGCTGGTGCCAGCTGACTTGGTCTCAGGCTCACACGGCTAAGGGGCTATTGAACTGGGGTATAGACTTTCAGGCTTGGGCTGCAGCTCAAGCTCTGCGACCCTCCCATCTTGCAGGGTCCTAAAACCCGGGACTAGGGTCCTAGATGACCCTGAACATCCGCACTGCAACTGAACAGGCCCTTAGCCCAAGCCCCAGTCAGCTGACACATGTCAGCCACAGACATCTAATTGCAGTGTAGACATACTCAGAACCTCTTTCTGCCTTAGCCTTCCCCATCGGCAAACTGAGGATAATAAATATTTAACCTTCCACATAGTGATGGAGTGGGATTTAATTCCTTAAATGTTTGCAAATATTCTTGCTGTTGGCGTTTTGCCCCAGGAAGGAAAACACTGTAGCCTCTGGTTGTGGGTATGGCATCCGCATGAAAGACAAAGGAATGGCAGCATATCTACAGGGGATCCACCACCGCCCAAAGAATCCCTAGTCAACGTACCTTTCGGACTCCCTCTCCTGGAAGCCCTGCCACCTTCTTTCCACTTGGCTTGTAATTCCAACAGACAACAGTAAGCAGCCTGTCCTGCAGCACGTCAAGATCCTGCCATGTATCACTGCACTGCTGCACAAAGCGCCCCGGAAAGGTTTATAGAGTGTGAACGCTGTTCAGCACGCTGCGTGTGCAGCATTCTTGGAGCCAAGATTGGAGGAGATGAGCTCGGCTCTCCACAAGACATCTAGTCTCGTTCTTTTAAAAACCCTTGTCTTAGAGAGAACGTAAGCGATGAAAAATAATAAAGGAACTACAGAAAATGTGAGTAATTGGTATGACACTGGGGCTGCATTAATAGCGTAAATGTTCTTGCAAAGGATTGGGGAGAAAAGGCTCTCTTGCAAATTTAGCTTTCTGCTTGTCTATGGCCCCGTCTACGCTTACCTGGAAATTCGGTGTCAGGCGACGGGAGCTACATAGAGTAGCTTGCGTAACTCCCAACGAATTCATAACTCCTCTTCTATGCAGCGTCTTCACTGTGCTGCGTTCCCGTTGATGCAGCACTATGCCACTTCAGGGGGTGGTTTTAATGCATCGACTTCTGGATCAATTGAACGCGTCTTCACTGACCGCTCAATCTATCCGGAAAGATCGATCGGACAGCAGCGAATTTGCCGCCGTCAGTGAAAACATACCCTCTGTTTTCTATGCACTTGGAAACGAAGTTTCTTCACATCAGGCAGGAAATCAGACTCTGAAATGTAAAGCCTCCGGGTTACTTAGACGCCACAGAAAATAACATTGCTGTGCGCCTGTTAGCAATCATTCTGTGCACATTGTTAACGTGAACATGGACCACTGCTCTCAGGCGGGGCCTGGTTGTTTAGGGGCTACTATCAGCTTCAGTTGACGGGAGTTCATGTGGATTTTTTTCCTCTTTCTTTGTGTCTGTCACACTCCATAGAAACAGAGGAATTGTTGGACTAGCTCAGACTCATGGTCCATCTGGTCCTTCTATCCCACCTCCAACAGAGGTCATCACCAGATGCTTCAGAGGACAGTGCAAGACACAATAGGCCAACTTTTCAAAGGTATTTAGACACCTAAAGATATCAGTGGGCATCTAGCAGAATTTAAAAATGCACCTAAGTGAGTTAGGCACCTAGCACTCACAAATCAATAGGAGTTAGGTTCTTTTGACAATCCCAGTAGGAGCCTAAGCAGGTTAGGTGCCTTTCTAAACCTTTAGGTGCCTAAATACCTTTGAAAATGTGGCTTAATGTATCTTGCCCACAATAGACCACCATGGAAGTCTGTGATGAGTAAGAGATGGTTTTCAGCCCTGAAACATGAAGTTTTATATTCCCTCCTAACCTTTTCTTTTAGCAATGAGTTCAAGTTTTGAACACTCAAAAAATATAAAGCAAAACTGAGTCAAAATTCTCAGATGAGCATGGTTTCCACTAGAAACGATGCACTGAGCCACGTTTGCCAAAAAGTTGAGGAGACATGGCCAGGTGGTATTTGACCGTTGGTCTTTTTGGGAACTGCAAAGAACCAAACACATTCCAATCATTTAGCAAATATGTAACACCTTTGCATCTCTGCTTCCCATGGCATTTTATATGTGACCGCTCCTTTCATTCAGATGCTAATATGAGAGCTGGTTGAAGTTAATTTGTCCCTTCCCTCCTTCAAAAAAAAATCCTTTAGAAATGAGGTTTTGATGACCAGTGAATTATTTTTTTTCTGAAAAATATATTTTGCCAAAAACGAAAATCCTTTTCAATTATCTTTTTTAATGAAAAAATGTCAAGTTTTTCAAAATCTTCAAAATGTTTTGTTTTTGAAATTTATGGTGAATTCCCATTTTCTATCACTACTTAAACTTATTCAGAAATGTAAAAAAATATGTTTCCCTCAATTCCCCCCCAAACTTTCATTTTTTATATCTTCTTTTTTCCCAGTGAAAAAGACATTTTTTAAAAGAGTAGGACTTACCCCATTAAAGCAAAACAAACAAACAAACAAATAATGAAATTTCAACTGAAATGAAAAAAATCTTCACATTTTTCATTAGACATCCTTAGCTATTCCAAGCATCTCTAGCTAATAGGTCCTTCTGATTCCATCAACTAGCTTAATAATTGGTGAACCGCAACAAGATTTGTTACTCTCTTAATTTGAGTTTAACATTTTTGAGTAAAATGTGTGCTGGACTAGGGAGTAGCTGTCGGATAATGAATTGGAAAAGGAAGGGTGTGTGTGTGTGTGTGTGTGTGTGTGTGTGTGTGTGTGTGTGTGTGTGTGTGTGTGTGTGTGTGTGTGTGTGTGTGTGTGTGTGTGTGTGTGTGTGTGTGTATCTGGGCTAAGATGGTAAAGTTTTAGGTACAATAGTGATGGCTATTATTTTAAAATCAATATAGAGAAAAGACAGAGCCAAATATTTAGCCTTACACCTGTATTTCTCATGCAGTAAATATTTGTATAAAAAATCAATGCAGGGAGCCTACTCAGCAGTGTAAATCCTGTGTAATTACTGAGCAGAGAATTACAGTTGTCACACATTGATTCCTTCTGCTTCGCTAAACCTCCCTGTTTTCCAAATACCTGATTCATATTCACAGTGCCAGCGTTAAAGAAGTGAGGAAGAACTATGTATGCGTGTGAATCAATATCTGTAAAGTGTGATGCACACATATCTACATACATGTACAGTGTATATTCCACCTGAGAGTACTTAACCAGCATGTCAACTAGACCTGATTTAAAAAGTGGAATTTCCATTTAATGGGAAATTTGGATATGTCAATGTTCTATTTCCATCCTGAATAAGGACAAAAAGTTGAAATGTAAAGTCTTTTAGGAAAGTTAAAAAAATTCAATTTGGAAACCTTGAAGTATTTCATTATGGCTCAGATCAGCACTGAACTGCATGGACTTGAGGTGCTGCAGTGTCTCATGGGTGTTGTAGTTACAATTCCTAGGGACTCCATTTTGCTCCATGGGCAAGATCGCCAAACTGGACTACATAGCCCACGGTGGGCTATTGTCTCCTGTCTCACTGAATCATGGAAATCTCATGAATTGCAGTGTGATTGCAGTTTAGAAATGAGCAAAATGATTCACATATACTATCTTTAGAGCACTATGGACCTTTAAGATGGCCTTTTCCTTCAGCTGTATTGATACACTATCTTATTTTTAAGTGCAGTAAAATGAAGAACAGAACAAGGGATTTGAAAGAAATTAGCAAATCACTTTATTTTACACATATTCAGGAGAGGAAAGTGTTGGACCTCATCACCCAGAATCATGAGATCCTTCACACTGTCTGAGGAAGCAGTTTTGGCTTCAAGTTACTTTGGAGAATGTTCCTCTCCCTTCTGAACACTGTAGTATCAGCACTGGGGTAAACCTAAAACCCAGATCCTAGCAGAGAGTTAAACCCACAGCACTCTTGTCCAGGAGCAAGAAGACTCATGTTGTGTGCACTGTTCATTTGTACAGGATCAAAGCCCACATACTTTGCCTGTTGAACAAGAGAAATTTGGCCTTCAGCTTCCTTTCTCTTGTGAAAGGTGCTCAATCCCCTCTAAGATGCCTGCTGATTTAACCTGTCCCCCAAAACTGCTGTTTCATTGCTCTGCAGAGGCATTTCTCTTTCCTGGATGGCTTGAGTGCTTCATGATTCTGGCATCTTTGGGACAGTCCAAGATAATTACAGCAAGGGCTTTTCTGGAAGCCACTGGACAGGGGGGCTGTTTGAGCAATAAATGCGCTGACACAGAACTGATGGAACCCCAGTGCTGCGCACAGCTCTAACTCCTCCTCCGTGGCCTTCCCAACACCCCCTTGCCTCTGTACAGATGCATGCTCTGCAATCCCCTTCCATGGACATAGCTCTGAGGCAAATACCGCTCTAAAGCTTTGGACTGAGGAGGAGACTCCTCTGGATGCACAAAGCTACCTTGACGGCAGCTATACCACTACTACTTTCAGCTGCAGGCTGTGTCTGTGCCTAGATGAACCTTGAGGCTGTTAGTAGCGGGCACAGACTAGGACATTTCTGATCTACACTGGGGACCAGTTAAGTGCAAAACGGGCTTCAAGATCAGGGAGATACAAGGGGCTTCTTTGCTACCTCCTCCCCTGCTCAGCTGAACCTGGGCACAGCTGAGAATCTGGCCCTGGGTCTTTATTGCTTGCACTACTGCAATCAAACAGAACAATCAATCTGCGAGCAAGTGAAATCAACCTGCACAAGTGTTTGGGACCAAACTGTAGGGATCCACAGATTTAGAACCTGGGTCTGTTGGTCCCCGAGCGTCTGCTGCATCTACGCCGCCCTCTGACAGCTTTAGCACAGCAGTGATTGACAGGCTGTGAGCCTTGTGGCCTGAGTACCACAAGCTGTACCGCCCATGGAGAGCATGGCTGGCAGTGTTCTTGCAGTCCCTGATTGGTCCAGGCACACTACTGAAGCCTGGAGAGAACATCAGGAAGGCGTCTGTGCAACTAGGCGGCTCCCCAGCTGGCTTCTATGACAGGCCTTGCCCCTGTCTTGTTCCTGTCCTGCTCCATTCTGCTCCTTCCTTGTTCCTTCTCTATCCTAGTCCACTCCAGCCCTGTTCCCTGGCTTCTGACTCTGGCTCCATCCATGCTTTGGCAGTTACACAAGCCCCATAATAGTTACTTAGCAGAAAGGACTTAACAATATAGGGCCAGATTCCCAGTCTCCATCACCCCAGTGTAAATCTGGTGGCTCTGTTGATTTATCCTGGATTTGAACCAATGTAACTGAAAGCAGACTTTGGCCTAGAGCCTCTCTTACATCAGGCCCTGGCACGCAGTGATCGCCATGATTGTTCTTTGTGGAAGGCGGTTGACTTCTCAGAGATGGGGAAGGAGTTGAATGAAAGGGTGAAAGCAAGTTTTCTAGGCAGGTCTTGTGATTCATTCAAGCGTTTCTAAATGCCACGGAAAGAGGAGAACGCCCACTTTGTGCCGTTGTTCAGAGCCACGTTCGCTTGTCAATGATTACGACGTTTGTTTTCAAATGTAAGACTTTATTTGGATGGCCTGTTCCTTCAACACGTATAAAACAAGAAGTTGGGGGGCGGGGGGTTATTACTATTGTTTGTTCCGTTTTGGGGGAGTAGCAATAACCTCATAAAGAATTCAGCCATTGTAACTATGTTTAACATTGCATGTCATTCCCAGAGAGGAACTTGCCACTTCTGAAGGAAACAAAATTTACCTTGTGTACAGTAAAACACAAATAGATCCCAATTCCCCCCCCCCCTCAGGCTGCACCAAAGCAAAGCTGCCCCATTGATCTGCTGGTTTCTATTTACCAGTATATTTAGGTGTAAGTTGCCTGCAATGGAGAAAGCCGGTCAAGGATAAAAATCCTTTACTAATCCACTGTCTATTTAATTTCAGCTAAAGCTCCCTCCTTTCTGCTCTTTACCTCGGCGGGGTCAGCTGCCTGGGTGCTGTACCAGGCTCAGTCCTGCGCTGTCACTTGGAGGAGGGAGCTGCCATGTTTGTTCTCATCCTGATAACATGCCCTGTAGCTTTGTCACAGTCTAGCTACAGCAGGCATGAGCGTCTTTTCCTTTGTAGCCTCTGCTGTCTGGAATACTCTGCTACTTCTCTGCCTCACTGACTCTCCATTTAACCAAAGGCTGCCATACTGACCAGTCACAGCGAAGTCAATCTAGATTTTGGCTGCGGAACTCCCCATTCACACCCCTCTGTCTCCATATGGATGTGCCTCTGCCTCCCAGGTAACCCGCACACCTGCAGGGACTGTGGCCAAGCCCATTGCACTACAGTCATTTACTCTTCATAGTCACCGCTTTTCAGATCTCCTCTGGAGACCTGTCATGCTGGTGCCTTTGTTTTTTCTCTGGCTATTATTTAGCACTCTGGGTTCCATTTTCAAATATGGTCGGTTAAACTGTGCCCACAGAAAGGGGCATGTAGGCACAATTGTAGAGCACGCCGTAGGCGGTCGCTTTGGGAGGATGGTCTCTCCCCTGTAGTACTGAGCTCTGTAAAATGTTTGGGAGGCAGTTTGTTTTTTAAAAATTGCCTGCGTTGTGGATCGTGACTCTTCATCGCCAAGAGGCGGCCCCAATGCTTGGGAAAGTGGGAGGTAGAGAGTCTGGTGAACAAGTATAGAACACTTCAGTCTTTGTCCCCTGCTGGAAAAGGCATCAGCCGGCTTTATAATCACTGGTATGGATCTTTGTTTTGCAAGAGCGAGAAATGTCGGAAGTTTGCAGAGAGAAAGGAAGGGACATGAGACCTATAACTCCAGAGATGATATGTGTGCACCCACAAAAAAAACCCTCTCCCCAAATGTGTCTCTTCAGTTAATGGAAAGCATAGTTAAAAAACACTTAAACTGCATCTTAGAAAGTCCAAAAGGGATTCTCAACCCAAGTCATAAAGCAACAAAAAGTCTCAATCCCAAGGATAGTGCAAGGAATTGAGGCCAGATTCAAAGGTATTTAGGTGTAACTTCCTTTTAAATCAACCCACTCCCCTGCCCCCCCTCCCTCTCCCCGCTTGGGTCCATGCACACACATACCTTCTAATTTTAGGCCAGAACCCCAAAATACTCTCCACAGTGTCCCTGGAGGGGACTAGAAGCTGGAGATCTTGCATGGGAGCTCGTTTCCATGAGATTTACAGCATGGTTTTGCAGGTGTAATAGGTTGGATAAACATCCAAACCACTCAGCATTTAAGTCAGGTGCAGAACTCAGGTTTCCTGCCACACAGCCTCTATACTAACCACCTGATAACACATCTCCTTTAACTATATGTGCATTTACCAGTGCAATGCTTCTTTGCACTCTTTGTGTTCAGTGCATCTCCTCTCCTGAGATAATGACACTGAAAGCAAATAAATAGCACTGGGAATAATGCAAGGCTTCTGTCTGTCTGTCTTAGATATTTCATCAGTGCCTTGGTATCTTAAGCCTTGCCTACACTTACAAATTGTACCACTTTAACTATAATGGCATAGTCAAAGCTGTACGCCCCTTAGTGTGGGTGCAGTTTTACCAGTATATATGTGCGTGCAGGAAGGGGAATAAGTTACAGTGGTACAAGGCATCTTTATACCACTACTGCGTCCACACTTGTATAATATATTGGAAAAAAGTGATACCACTAATGATATACAAAAACAGAGTATAGGCAGGCCTTAGTAAACCTTGATGGGCCCATCTTTGAGAACTTGCCTCTCAGGTGGAATTAATCCTCTTGCAAGGCTGGGTTTTGTTTTTGGTTTTTTTGAGGGGTTGGGGGCTTTGAGGCCCACAAGTTGTAGCATATATCGACCTTGTTTCGGTAGTCATCTGTCCAAAGGTGGAACAGTGAGGCCCATGAGCCAGAAATACTTTAAGCCCCGTTGCCTCAATATTGCTGTACCTACCAGCGACTGCAGAAGAGCATGATGTTTAATGGAACTGAAAGGCCTAAAATCTCTGATAAACATTGCATCCTCCCAATCAAACAACAAACCGAGACAGGTTCTATTTTTGGGGGGGAGGGGGGCTTGTTCTGGGATGCACGTAAAACCAAAATATTTTCATCTCCTCTAGAGAATTGCTGGCTGAAACAGAGTTAGCAAAACAAAGCTTTTTTTGTATGAATATCTTAATATGAAATTGTGCTGCCATGTGATGTGAGGGCAGAACAGAGTGAGAATGGAACCGTGGGAGCTGGTCCACATCCCAGGCAGCTCCGATTATATCCAAACCTCTCCGCGAAAAAGTCAAACCACGTGCCCAACCCAAAAATAAAACATAATTCCTGAGAACATGCTTTACGCTCAGCTGCCAAGCACTCATTCCCACGCAGCCTGCTGGAAAGAGCTGAAATAATGGAGTCAAATGAATAAGAACCGACACTTGGGGAATGGGAGCTCTTTGTTGTTGTTTTTTATGGGCAGCAATGAGGATAAAGGTGGGTGGGGGAGGTGAGCAGGCAGTTACTGCGAAGCAAATTTAGTGACTTGTAAAAACACACTGTAAATAAATAAATACAATAAATCACATTCAAGCCACGGGTGTCTTTGCAAGCCCTCCCCAAGCCACACAGCTGGTTCCCGGGAGAGGCCAGATGCTTGCAGCCTCACTTTGAAATAGCTGGGAGCCGGCTATGTATTCTGGATGTCAGCAGGAATGTCTGCTTTGCTTCTGGATTTCAAATTCCAATCTCCATCTTGGCCAGAACAGGGAGTTTTGGCATCCAGCTAAGAGAGTGAATAAAATCTCAGGGCCAAATTCTGCTCTCCGAGTCTGCTGGTGTAAATCAGGAGTCAGTTTGTTGACCTCGTTGGGGGTAATCAAGAACAGAATGTGGCCCTTGGTTGACTGAGTAGATATTGGGCAAAATTCTCCTCCTAGGATACTGCAGTGATTACTGCAGCCTCAATGCCCCTGCTACCCATAGATCTCGAAGCACTTTACCAGCCTTAGTTAAAACTCAGCCGGGCTACATCTCTGTGAAGTAGGTGAAGACTTTATTATGCCCCATTTTACAAACAGCTAAACTGAGACAAGGGCCAGATTTTCAAACGAGCTCAGCACATTGGGTGCCTAAATATAGTTGCCTGAATGGCATCTGAGCTTGTTTGAAATCCACGGCCAAGTTGCGAGTAGGACCCTGGTGTCCTTATTCCTTGCTCTAACCACTAGGTCACGCTGTTCTCTACAGATCAATGTCATTGTGCACAACTGAACATATCCTATAGAGTGAATCAAGATGTGAGTCAGCGCCACAGGTGAGGTAAATCAGCATAGCTCTATGAGCTTCTGTGGCACGATACTGATTTTCACCACTGAGGATCTGGCCTGAGTTTATTTGTATTTAGCATTTTTTTAAAGTCCTGTTCATATTGAAAATATTCAGGTTTTGACTCCTCACCTGCTGTTTGTCTGCGACTCCTTCCTGCAGATTACATCAGCGTCCTTGTGTCAGAATGCAAAGTCATGCCGGATAATTAATGATGCATCAGGCTAGGAAACATGACTTGGCCTGAGATCAAAGCTGTTTCACAGTTCGATCTATGCTGCATGGAAGATTTTTTGGGTCATGTAACTTAAACTGTGCAGAATCTGATGAACTTTTTCATCCTCCTGTTTTCAATGGGTTTTGGACATTCCCCTTTCGCAGCCTTTTAATTATTTTTGTAAAGTTCCTTTCATGTTCTCGCATAATAGCAATAGATTGATCAGTTTACTGGTGCATGCGCTGTTTGTTTTTATTGGGAGTTAAGAGCAAGACCCCCCCAAAAAAAAAAGGCACCTCGCCCAAGTTCTAGGTGCCCTTGACAATTATATTAAAACACAAATCAAGCATGAAAACAACTCCAGCAACATCCTTCACCATATACAGTAAAAACTGACTAAACTTTACCGCAAACGGAGAACTCAGGGAGAACAAGCCACTCTCATAAACAGTGCATCTCAAGCACCAGTCCCCATCTCCAAGAGCTTCTGTACGAAGACCTTTGGACTAAGAAGTTGATTGGCCGTTTCTGACCAATGGGGGAACATGTTCCAAAGCTGAGGGCCTCTCATAGAGGGTATCCTGCCTACACTCCTTTATGTTGAAGTTCCCAGTTGTGATGGTATCCATGAAGGGAGAGGGCATCTCTCAGTAGGCAGATCTTAGCTTTTTAGGACTTTATAGGTCAGAACCCACATTGTGCATTTCACTTGGAAAGCCACGGAGCATAGATGTTACCGGTTGACAGAGAGAGAACCCACGTAACCAGCCAGTGGGGGGTTTAGCAGCTCTGCTCCTGCTCTTTGTTTCCCACTTCCTTACCAATCATCTGTTTGTGCAAGCAGTTTCTTTGCCACAAGCAACAAACAGTGTCTTCACCCTGGACTGTGCTGTCATTGTGTGGTCTAGTGGGCTTGGATGTAGGACAGGCACCGTGAATTAAAATGATCTTCCTGGCTCTGTCACTCATTTTCTGCGTATCCTTGAGACCCAATGGAACACAGCCCCTAGCTTGGGTTTAGACATGCGCAACGTGTGCATCACCCACTTGCTTTTCTGCTCAAGCAGAAGTGCATGCTCACGTTTTCATGTGCACTCTTGAAAATAGGCCCTCAATGTCTTAACCTTTGCTTTATTTTTATCATCCATAACATGGGGATAATAATATTTACTTAACCACCTCACAGGTATGTTGAGAGTCTTAATTAATATTTGTACAGGGCTTTGAAGCATTATATAAACGCTATTAATGTGATGCTGGGATCAGCAGGAGAATTGTTTTTTAAAAAAAAACAACAACAACCAGCAGGTGACATGTGACTATTCCTATCCTGACTCCTCCTCTGGGGATGTCAGATCCCTTCTCTCCACCCTTCTCCCATCCTTCTCTTTCTAGAGGTACGTACACACTGACAGCGCCAAATTGGCCGCTGTCAGATCAATCTATCTGGATCGATTGAGTGGAAGTGAAGACCCACTCAATCGATCCAGAAGTCAATTCAATTAAACCACCTCCTCAAAAGGCGTAGCGCTGCGTCGACAGGAATGCATTTCCCGTCGACGCAGCATAGTGGAGACAGCGTGCTAAAGGGAAATTAGGAAGTCGGTGGGTGTTATACAAGCTACTCTGCATAGCTTGCGTAACTCCTGTCAATTGCCGCCAAATTTCCCGGTAAGTGTGTACTAAGCCTAGGATAAGCACACAGTGCACAGTTGCCTACACAAGTACCCTGAGCACCTAGTGTGTCGGGAGAGCGTATGATAGAGGTGATGCAAATCAGTGTCACAGACAACATGTTTAAGGGTGCCCTTGCTAGAGGAGGAGGTACCTTAGGATGAAGTGAGTGGGCCTGGATGTAATATGAATGATGTTATTTTTTAGCAGAATGATTCAATAAAGAAGGTCTGCAGCACCAGTGAGGTGGCAAGAGGGGCCAGGGAAATCATGTCTCTTTTTCCAAGCTTGGACATGAGCTAGTTTCAGTTTTTTTCATTAGGTTTACCTGATAAAGAACACACACACACACTGATCACACTGCTGAGATATGCCCTTGAAAAGCCCTCCGGGAGACACTGGTGGAAGCTGGTGAGTATACTCTATACTGAGAGCATAGAATGTTTGCAGAAAGTAAACATATAAACCATGCTGCTTGCCTGCAGAGTGCCAGGGCTGGTTGTGCATTTGTTTGTTTTTTACTCCGGTCCCTTTATTGTCCATGCAGATTAATGATACATTAGGAGTTCCTGCAGGTGTTACAGAGATTGCGTATGGCTGGCTTTAGCTTTTCCTATCTCAGAATTTGGCAGTTGAGTGTCTTTTTAAATATTGCTGCCATGCATTGATATCTGGCACTGCAGAGGGAAGACAGAAATAAGCCTTTCTGTGGACATAAAGTGTGCTGAGCCCATGCCAACAATCTTTAGAGTTTTTAATTACCAAGCCATTCAAAACCTGCCACCTCCAAGAGAAAGATAATTTGACACCAGTTTAAGGCTTTAACATCTGCTCTTTGTACGGAGTTGAGATGGCTGATGGAATCTGTTTAATTTTTCATTGTCAGATGTTTTCCTTTGTGTTCTTGTAACCATGATATTTAGTTGACTGAGTGGGAATGCTGACCTCCAAGAAAGGCTGCTCTAAAGTGGATTTTTGTGGTGAGAAAATTAGCTGTTTCTCAGTCCTCAGCTGTTCCTTAAAGAAATGAGCATGATCTAGTGTTCTGAGTATAGGTCTAGAAGAGAGGATGGCCTGGATTATAATCTCACACTGCTGCTAGTTCCTTCTGAGACCTGGGTAAATGATTTCATTGCTCTCTGTGCTTCAGTTTCCCCATTTGTAAAACCTCCCAGGATGTTTTGGGTCTTACTGATTGATATCTGTAAAGTGCTATTTGGGGTGGTTGTCACAAGAGTATCAACCTTCGTTACACCACAGAGTTTTACTTTTCCTTGGTCATGAAGCATGGCTACCATCTCTCATGTTTTCAGCATGGTGTTTCCGATGCTGGGAAAACACCATCATTTGTGGGGAAATCTGATATTTCAGTGAGGCCAGTGTTTGTGGTAAATGCCAATGTTATAATTATCCCCAAATTATAATTTTGCTAAGGGTAGAGGCAAAAATACCAAAATACTGCAGATGTGTTATGCATGGCACGTGCTGGAACCAGGAGCTAGTGATGCTTAGCTGATACAAATGTCAGAACCTGCAGAATGAGTGGGGGATGAGGTCAATAGACTTCAAGGCCCCAATTCAGCAAAGTATTAAGGCACGTGCTAAACGTTAAGTATGTGCTTAAGTGTCATTGAAGTCAGGGTAGGGATTGTCTGTTACTGTGAGTAAATTACGTATCATGATGGTGCTCTGATCTCAGCTGGGGTCTCTAGCCATTATTATTATATAAGAATTAAGTTGTTTATTATTTGTATTGCAGTAGTATCTAGGATTCCCAGTCATGGACTGGGATCCCCTTGTGCTAGGTGTTGTATAAACACAGAATGAGAAGACAATGCTTGCTCCGTAGAGCTTACACTCTGACTAATAACTGATGGAGGAAGCTGAGATTCAGAGACTAATATCTGACAGCAGTTACTACCTCCCTTTCTACCCTTCATATTTATTTATTTTAGTCCCCAGCTTTATTTTCAGAATCAAAATACTCCAGCTGATACAAAAGACTCCTAAAGAGCTGAAAGGAAAGGGACAGGCATTTGCCTTTTCCCTCAGTGGTCATCTGTCTTGTGAGTCGATAATTCCCGATGCCGCGCTGGCTAGTGATTTCTGTAGCGATAAAGGGCGTGCGATGCTCATTGCATGAAGCTCTCATGAGTGCGGCAGGCCTGCCTGACATCACAAATGAACATCATTCATATTTAATTGCAGTTCTAATTCTGGGTTTGTACCACTGAAGTGGAGAGAAATCTCTGCGCAGAAGCTGTGCCTTGACTGCGTCTCAGTTAGACATCTGCTGCTGCGGAGTCAAGCTGCTCCATTCTCCCTAAAGGAGACGTTTTCTAAATAAAACACCCCGTCCGCTCCCCATCTCCTCCACTCTCTACCAGCTTAGCGCAACAAGTCGGTGGCCCTCTGTGAGGGGCTACGGCACGTGGCCATTGGTCCCTTTTGAATTCAAGAGCTGCGCCCAAGATAGCTAACAGGAGAGGAATTCAGAGCATCTCCCCTGTCACCGGAGCTAACCCCTCCAAACCAAGCTGTATTCTTAGGTCAGCAGGTTTTTAATGATTCTATCTGTGCGTGTCAATAGCGTCACAGTGAAAACGATGGTCTTTTTAAGGCACTCTTACCTCTTTATTAAAGTGTTTGCTGCCTATAGTATTGTAGCATCCGGGGTATCTGAAGACATAAGGTGGGACCACATTGTTTAAAGCACGCAGTAAACTTGAAGGCAGGCAGCGCTGTCCCATGGCAGTACCTGCCTCCTCTAGACCCCGGTGACAAGTGGCCACACCCCAGAAGAACACTTTGTTTCTATTCCCCCAGCCTCTCCTTTAAACCATGCCCACCTGCAACCAGGTAAAGGGGGAGTGGAAGCCCATTATGCTCGGCATGGTACCAAGTAGTGCGATAAAGACAGCTCCTGCCGCAAAGTACGTCAGGGAAGTTTGGTGGCACGCAATGACTCCTCCTTTGTGGAGATTCCTGGAGGATGTAGCAGCGCAGCAGGTGCAATCTGTGTGAGCGTCCTACTGACAGAGTAAGGTGCTACTCAGTGGGAGTACAGGTGGCAGAATCAAGCCACAGCACTTACTGCGAAACCAGATTTTCAGACCAAAGGTCGGATCCTCAGCTAGCGTAAACTGGCGTAGCTCCAGTCAAATCAGTGTAGGCACCGCAGATTACACCTGCTGAGATCTAGACTATGCTTGCTTCATTTGTGCTGGCCCAACCCATCTCTGACTCCACACACTGAGTAACAAGGGCAACCATCAAGTCTTTTGATTTAGAACCCTCTGATATATGGGTGCAAAACTGCCCGTTTGTATGCTGTGCCGGTAACTTAGCATGAGCATATTGAGTGGCTGGTTTGAAGATGGCTGAAAGTTTGGCCCTCAGTCTAATCCCTTCAACTACATCTTGACTTTATGGGACAATATCCCTCAGGCATGGGCCCCTCTCCTCTCCCATTCTCTAGCTGTTGCAGAGACAGCACACACGCCTTGCTACGCTTGTAAAGGAAGCTCTGCCAGTTGAGTTACAGTTGATCACAGACTTAACTTTGGCATGAGTTTTACTTGGTGCCATGGCAATACTGACACAAACACAATCCCAGGGATGTCTCATTTCCTGTTTTAACAAGCCTCGAACAAAAGAAGCAAGCTTACTTTCCCCAGAACTGGGGTGACAAATTTGACCACGAAGCAGGCGAGTTTTCTGAACTTGTCCTAGCAGTGAATGGGAATCAATCTCTCATGCACACAACCGTCATGACCTTCCCTGGAAATGCAGTTTCTATAAAGAATACAGCGTAGGGCAGCTGTTCATTGCTTGTCAAAGGCGGGTTTTAGAAGCTATAAATAGGGAGTGGGCCGTGTTCACACACATCTAAGAAGCGACGTTTCAGCCATGCAAACAACCAGGGCTCAGATGTAAGTCTACGTTCTTTTCTTACCCCTAGTGTTCTCCCCTCAACACCCAGGTGGGGAGCAATAAACTTTGAAGGCTGCAAACCACATTGCTCTTTGGGATCTTGGCTGAATAGCTTAAATTGCAGAGTGCCTCAGTTATTCCGCTCCGGCCCGTCAGCTGGCAATAGATCAGTTGTTCTTTGTAGGTACAGTTTGTCCTGTCTATTTCCAGCTGACACGCTGACATGCTGTGTGTCCTAAAGCAATTCACTTCTCCCTCTGCCTGGCCTTCTCCATCTGTACAATGGGAGTGTTTGTATTTTGCCATCTATGTCAAGTGCTTGGAGTGAGATCTTTGAATGAAAAGTGCTATAGAAATGCTAAGTGCGCTCTCTCTCTTTTTCTGTTTTGTCTCATTATTAGTGCACTCGTTCCTATGGCTATCCAGGCAGCATCAGTATCTTCTTATTTCTCGTAGTCCCGGTGACCTAGTCATTCCATAGTGGATACATCAATTAGACCTGGTGATGTTGACCTAATCAGCTCCATTTTGTGGAACATACTTTCTTTCCCTGCGTACTATAACACAGACATTATTTGAGTACATCCAATAAGATGTTTATTGGAATTAACATGTAGGTAAGATTTGATCAGTTAAGGCCCTGATTTAGGAAAGCACTTAAGCATATACTTAAACCCTATTGGAGTCAATACTAAAAGGCAACATGCTTTAAGCAGCTACCTGTGTGCTTTGCTGAATAGGGATGGAGATATGCACAAGCTTTGAGTGCTTTGCTGAATCAGGATTTAAACCTATCTAACATATGCATTTCTTTGTGTGTGAAATGCTTTGAAAGCCATGATATATATACTTTGGACATCACCCATCAAAAGAGTGTACAAATGTATCCGCCCATACAGTAACTGTGAAATAAAATGCAAAAACAGCTGGTCACAGGAAACAGAGGCTTGCAGTACAATTGCCACAAAACTCTGGAATTCCAATTACCCCGATCCAGGGATGTGTTTCTTGAAAAGTGTCTGAGGCAAAGCAAGTTCTTTAGGTGGATGTGTGAAGACAGGAGGCATCCATCACTGCTTTAAGAGCTGATGGTTTCTGGTTTTGAAATGCTCGCACTTAATAAGCATATAGCACCAGACTGAGGAGGGATGGACAGATGAATCTTGGAGGCCAAATGAGAGGCTTCCTGACAATCAACAATGAAAGTGCATAGTTGTGGGACTGAGAGGCAGGGAAAAGTCTCCTTAGCTTTAAAGCGCATTTTTGCAGAGGAATACAGCAATTCTCTCCTGTAATGACATGCAGTCATGTGCAGTTGTACGCCTGCAGAATCCATCGTCAGCTATGGCAATAAAGGAGCTTTCTATGCTCTCAGGCCAATGCTTGTTGGCCGTGTCACTTAATTAACCTTTTCTTTGTATTTTTGATGTACCGGTGTCAGACTCCTATTCTTTCCAAGAAGTGCCATGGGGCTATTTAACTTTCATCAGACATAGGGCCCGTTCCTTGACTTATTTACACTAGGCAAGGATCTGGCCCTTAGTCCGTAGCGATGTCGCAGTAACACCTCATTCGCAGAACGAGACGCCTACCAGCCCAGCAACCCCCCATGTCCCATTGTTCTGCACTGTAGCATCAGCAATTAATGTGTTCAGTGCAACCGCACATGTGTTCCCCTTTGTGGTCCAGCAGGGCATCCACTCTAGGCTTCTGGCTCGTCACCTCTCTTGGGCAGAGACCTGCCTCTCTCCTCCTTCTGACCAAGGTTTTTCCAGGCTGTTCAGTTCCCCTACCTACACTGTGAGTTCCTCAGCAAATCAGGCTGTCTAAGCAGGCCTGTTGTGCCTTCTCCTCAGAGGCTATGAACAGCGTAATAGCCCACACGTAAAGTTACCACACAGCTCTTTCTAAGCGAGCACACTTAATCTTAGGCAGTACAGAGGAAACATTAAAACCATTAAAGAACCTATACGATTGCTAATAAGCATACCAGAGATCACCCCAGCTCCAGCAAGGACTCTGGCAGGTGATGAGTCCTTCAAACCCCACCAGGGGATTTTCCTGTGGTTACAAGTTCAGAACAGCTGTTTGCTTAGAACAAACAGCCCCATGAATCTGTGAGCCGGTCTTTTATACAGTTTGGGCCTTTGATCTTGGGACCGTGGGATTAGGTAATCAGCAGACCCTCGCCGTCTGCTCCAGGTTTAGCTCCAAAAGGCTGAGTTTTTGCATAATAGAAGCAAGACTTACATTCACCTCCCCCTAGATATTTCCCAGGACACATGTATTGTCCAAGCTTTGTAGCGTTCTTTTTCTTTGCAGGCCTGATTCCATCAACCTTTATATTAAGGTTCTAATGTCACCATGTTCAGAAACTGATGAAATGAAGCTAAAATAGTTGGTCCAACTTAAAATAACACATTATCCTTGCAACCTGGATGCACTAAAAATACATGGGTTCAGTTTTTGAAGGAAGTGATTCCCTCCCCCTCCCCAAGTGGGAAATTCTGCCATAATACTAGCTGTAAAGAACAAAGGGCGCTTTATCCAAGAGGCCATAACTTCTGAGCACCTATATATAACTTTGTCTATATAGATAGATCTAAAATGTGCTCAAATAGTGTTACATTTCTAGTCCACGAGACAGCCACAATCGGGATCCAGATGCCATAGTATATTTTCCAGCTGAATCAGTTTATATAACGTTTGTTAATAAAGGGAGCAGAGTTACTGTGAGAACTAGAAAGAGCCTCTGCAGTAGCACCAGTGCCCTCACAGCTGCTGGGTTTAAAGACCGGCTCCTGCAGTTGGAAGTGGCAAAGACTCTCTTCAAACAAAATTCCTGATGCGAATCCAGAAAAGAGCAAGCACCATCACCGTGCCAGGCAGAAGCTGTGTGAACTGGCCTCTTTTATTCTTTCCACGGTCACTGACAGAAATAATGACAGGAAACCCAGGCTGAGAGGCTGATTCTGCCAACCTTACTTTGAGTAGCACTTTACCCACATGAGCTACAAGGGTTTCAGAGCCTGAGCGGGACCGTCTACATGTCTGCTTTAAGCACCATAGTATATAAGCCCGAATCTGTAGACCCAGCTCTGAGATTCACTGTGCCTTTTTTTTTTTTGCAGTACAGACATGCATGCCGACACAGACCTGCTGGGGAGAAGGACCATTGAAATGAGTTTGCCTGAGTGAAAACCAAGGGGCAGATCCCACCTGGTGTGTGGAGCAAGGGCCTAGGGAGCCATTCCCACTCCCCTTTTGCAGCCTGCCCTGCGGCCAGACAGAAATGCAGGCCCTGCATGCTGTAGAACATGGGTGCTGCTTCTTTCCTACTCTTACAGTAGAAGTGGGAATAAGGAGCAAGGAGGGATAGGCAGAATGCATGTCTCTGCTGCTACATGCTGTGTAGCAGGCTGGCTTTGTGTCGGATGAGGAGTATATAAGATTTAGCCTCCCCTTACAAAGGGGAGCGGTAGAGTGTGTGCAGAGAGGCTGCCTTCGACTAGATGTGTAGCCTCCAGTAAAGACTTCATATAGCTAGAGCATTAGGGCCAGAAGGGATCATCAGATCATCTCGTCTGACCTCCTGTATATCACAAGCCACCAACACCGCCCAGCATGTTCACCCAACCCAGCCACCAAAATGAGACCAAAGGATTGCAGCCCACAGGAGACTCTGCCACGGGCAGAGAAGAGGAGGGGCTGCGGTGAGTTACACCCAGAGAATGCTGGCAAGTGACCCGCATCTGTGTGCTGCAGAGAAGAGTGAAAACCCCCAGAAGCCACTGCCAGTCTGAGCTGAGGAAAAATTCCTTCCTGACTTCTGGATTTATCCCATATTTTGGCATCAGTTGTTGGTCTCTCCTCCCTTCTTTGATGGTTCTGTGGAGAATGACAAGGTTTTAGATTAGTGCAAACCTTCTCCTCATAGCCTCACCTACCCCCAGTGTTGCTCTAATGGTTGGCTGTCAAATCAACTGCAGTGTCTGCTCCTCCTGCCTTCACGAGCAATGTCTCCTTTTGCTTCTTATCTTGTGCCAAGCAAGCTGTGCAGGCTTCAAGATCAGTGACTTGCATGTGGCCACAGAGGGAGTCATTTTTGCAGTCAGTGTTAACAAGCCGGGGATCCTAAAGTCCAGTCTTGTGCTCAGACAACGAGTCCATGCCTCTCTGGAAATACTAGACTATGAAGTATTGTATATTGTGTGTGGTGTTGGACTTCAAATGCCAGAATAGAAGAGATCAGAAGAGATACAGCTGGTCCAAATTTTGAATTTTTTTGATGATTGTTCATTGAAATTTCAGATTTAAAAAATAATAAATATTATTTCAGTGGGGCGAAAAGGGGCAAAACATTCACAACAATTAATGGAGCATGTTCCTGCTTTTTGACTGACTCTAACCACCAGGAAAATTAACAAAGTAACTCTTGTTCCTTTCTGATTTGAAAAGTAATCCTATTACTTCTCAGATTAAGTCTTTAAAAAGCACCTTATTGATATCAGCTAATTTAACAACCCAGTATTAAAGGTTTGGGGAGAAATGGTATCTCTTGCACAGTGTTTAATACAAACACAAAAACTTCCTAGATCTCATTAAATAAGAGGTGTGCTGTCCCTTTAAATTTCTTGCTTACTGATCTGGGACAGGGAGAGAAAAGAAATTCATGGTCTGGACTTGAAAAGGTAGGAGAGATTATTGTCTTCAGCATGGGATGAGTGTTTATTGCTGTGTCCTAGCACAGATAGGGTCTGAGTCTGATAAAAATGGTTTTCTAATTAGATATGCAACATTGTAGCTTACTATTTTAATATTTAAAATCATATTAAGGATCCTCCCTGTGGACTGATCTGGATCGATCTCGGTTTATATGCCTATCCAAGTCCCTATTCAAGTTTATTTTTGCTGGCTCCCATCTCCAAGCAGTTAATAAGATTTGTTGTTATCTCCTCACTTATGAATTCTTCATGGCAGCTGGCAAAGAGGCCTCAGCTGCTATCTTGCTATCACAGGGGCAGATATCAATAGAATTTGAAAGGGCAAAAAAGGAAATAAATAACTTCTGAGCATTGTCAGGATAGCTTTGTAATAATCAGCCCGCAGCACAGGTGGGAAAGGAGATGAGTTTTCTAGAGAAAAGAGGCCACAAAAGATGCAAGCAGCATATCGATATACTTCCTGGTATCAGTGGGGCAGAAATTTCTCTGTGGCTATTTGTACTGTGCTCATCACAGGAATATCTGAGCCCAGAAGGGCATGTGATTTAGTGGTTAGAACAGAGGACAAGGATGTCTGTGTTCTATTGACCTTCTGACTTACTGGGTGATCTTGTGCAAGTAATTTCACCTCCATTTCCCTATCTATAAAATGGGGATAATGCGTATGTGGTGGTGGGAGCCTCAGTGTATTGTTTGTAGTGTGATCCAATGGCTAGGGCCCTGCATTGGGACTTGGCTGAACTGAGGTTTATTCCTGGCTCTACCACTGACCTGTTGTGTGACCATGCAGAAGTCACTTTACTTCTGTTTCCTTTCCACCCAGAGTCTGTCCTGTCTATTTAGATTGTAAGTCCCAGGGATCTGTACGGTGCCTGGCACAAGGGGAACCTGATCTCTCGGTTGGGGCTCCTGTAAGAAATAATAATAACGTAGAGTGCTTTGAGATTGTTGGATGAAAGGGAAGTTTTATTAGGAATAATGAGCATAGAATCATAGGAGATTAGGGTTGGAAGGGACCTCAAAGCAGAACTAACCCCAACTAAATTGGCCCAGCCAGGGCTTTATCAAGCCGAGCCTTAAGGATGGAGATTCCACCCCCTCCCTAGGTAACCCATTCCAGTGCTTCACCAACATCTTAGTGAAAAGGTTTTTCCTAATATCCAACCTAGACCTCCCCCACTGCAACTTGAGACCATTGCTCGTTGTTCTGTCATCTACTACCACTGAGAACAGCCTAGCTCCATCCTCCCTGGAACCCCCTTCAGGTAGTTGAAGGCTGCTATCAAATTCCTCCTCACTCTTCTCTTCTGCAGACTGAATAAGCCCAGTTCCCTCAGCCTCTCCTCATAGGTCATGTGCCCCAGCCCCCTAATTATTTTTGTTGCCCTCCACTGGACTCTCTCCAATTTATCTACATCCTTTCTATAGTGGGGGGCCCAAAACTGGACACAGTACTCCAAATGTGGCCTCACCGGTGCTGAATAGCATCTTCTTTCCTTGTGCATTGATCAGAGGGGCAAAGAATAGTCCCCTTGGAATGAAAAGGACTGTCGAAGGCATTATGGCCCCATTACTTTGTTCAGCAATCTGATTTCTCATAGAATAATTGCACTTATCAAGCGTTTACCAACTAGTGAAAACCTATGTGCAGAGACAGCAATATAACAATGCGTTGTTCAGAAATCATCCATTATTGATGAGTCCCTTTGTACATGTATCACCGTGATGGGTTTGTGGAGCACTCTCCAACTAAATCCTCAAACCTAATAGAGCCCCATACAAAAATGTGTATTCAGACCATCTGTGCAAGACCAAGTACAGAGCTGTACAGACTATTAATGACACATTTGTCGCATTTAGCCCTATTTAATTATTACTGTTTATTTATTTGTATTGCAGTAGAGACAGGGAGCCTCCGCTGCAGACCAGGGCCCTTTGTTCTTGGCGCTGTGCAGACCCGGAACCTAAAGGCAGTCCTTGCCCTTTTCTGGGCCCACACTGGGTGGCCCAAGGAACCTGCTGCCCCAATACACAGCTCCCATGCAGGCTGACAGGGCTACCGGCGCCTTCTGCAGGAAGAACATTGTAAACCTCTCTTTGAAGATGGGATCCCCCCTTGTGGAGCCGTTCCCTTTCTCCTCTTACAGGGCCACAGACTAGATACTGGGTGAGAGAGATGAACACCTCCACCGCTCTGCATCCAAATCCCAGTCAGGGCCTTGTGTGTTCTGAAGGTATCACGGCCTGAGAAGCGCAGGTGCAAGGGAACGTGTCTAGTGCTAGAGGGAGTGAGAATCTTTACTGCCCCAGGGAAAAAGCTCTGGGAAGGACTGCGGTTATGCCCAGCAGCTGTGTGAGAGGCACACGTGAGGGTATAGCAGGCTCCTTGGCTCCCCCAGCTGCATATTGCACACTCATGCGCTGCTGGGGCTTGGTGTGGCCCTGAACTGAGCTCGCCCTCTGTAGTAAAATGTGCTAGTTGCATATCCCCTGACCTCTGTTTTTAGGTTGCTGCCTAATGACAGCGCTCCACATCCAGGTGCTTAATTATATTACTTCGTGGAGTGGGCGTTGGGATCCCAGACGGGTACTTTACAAAGCAGTTCAAACAACAACAAAAATCAAAGGGGGTTAACGCGCCTTCGGGTTTGTTTACGCGGTCGTTTGGTAGCCTTGTGTGCACAGAGGGGGATGTATTTTGGTTGTGCATTAGCGGCACATGAATTTCAGGATGTGGGACTAAAAGCAGCACGGGAACCCAGTGCACGTAACATTTAATCTTGCGGCTTCCGAAGCATGAATGTCTGAGGTTTTGGTGGGCGAAGAAACTTCCTGGATCCGTTGGGAGAAGGTGCTCTGTAAGAATTGCGAACTAAATACCTCCTACGCAGAAACCACATCAGTTACTAAAATATTGGGTGTGGATTAGCCATTGCCACAGCCACAGCTACTGTCTGTGTGTTTGGAAAGGGGATTTACAAAAGGCTCTTAAGCCTTTTGACCTGCAGCATGGCCATCAAACGCTCAGCCTCACGGGAATGGCAGCAGGGCAGGGGGAGTAGGTCCTAGGGCAGGGCCTCATTGCATGACAGATGATTACAGAGAGTGAGAGCAATAGGGAGGGAAAACAGGGTGGGATGCAAGTGTATGTGTATGTAAGGGGGGGGTTAAAGGGGTGTTGTCCACTGCTGTGAGTGAGATACTGAACTGGATAGACCAAAGCTCTAATGCAAAGGAAGCATCACAACCCACTGGAAAGGCCACTGTATGCACAGTGCTGCAGCTGTGTGTGGATGGGAGAAAGCTTCCCCCATCGGCATAAAAAAAATCCCACCCCCATGAGTGGCGTAAGCTATTTCAGCAAGAGAGCTCTGTGCACACTAGTACTTATGTGGGTGGAACTTATGTCGCTTGGGGGTGGAATATTCACACCCCTGCGCGACAGAAGTTTTGCCGACTTAGGCAGTTGTGTAGACATAGCTGGAGCTGTTTTCCTGGCTCTGTCATTTGTTCGCTATGTGTCGTTCACTTCACCTTTATGTGACTGTTTCCTCAGCAGAGAGTTGGGTGGGAAATGATTTCCCTGTCCCATGAAAATTCTTGACACTTGTGTTTTAGCATTAAAATAGTAACGACCCTGTTCACAGGGGACGTTCATCCTGCTACAGGGAGAAGTTTTATATTGTTTAAGAAGAGAGGCTTTTCATTTCGAGTAAATCACTGGTGGTAGAGCACGGAGAGTGGGAATGCCAGGGAAAATGCGATGAGACTGCCTACGACTAGGTCCTTCCTAGAGGAAAACCCACTGTGAAGTACCACCAGTGAAAGAGAGAGTGTTGAATTCATGTAAATTGCGGAGACTTTATTCTATTCAGGTTCTGATGTTGCCCTCCTTACTGCAGTATCTGAGGTTTGGTCTACACTAGAAAAGTGATACCAGTATAAGGATGTTGGTAAGGGGTGTAATTTTTTTTTAACTGATAAGTTATTGCTATAAAAGCCGTAGCGTGGACGAAGTTATACTGGTACAGCTTAATTTGCTTCCCAGACCAGAATAAGCTATCCTAGTAGAAACACTCTTATACCACTATAACTGTATCCATATTAAGGGGGGTTGGTGGAGGTTGCCTCTTTAACTACATCAATATAGTTAAAGCAGCAAAACTTTCTAGTGGAGACAGGCCCTTAACTTGAACTGCCTGCTCCAGAAAACGCCAGCACACTGGATAGCATTTCCCTCGAAAGCCTATGGATCCTCTAAAGACATTTGCATACTACACCATGCAAGTGCAACACTTTTTTTGTTTTAAACTGCATTAAATCTCCTTGACCTTCTGTTAATCTCCGTAGTCTCCCGACTCTGATGCTATCCTGTCTGTAATTGAATGCTTGGAGATAAACGTTCAAGCTTAATCAGAAAAGGTAATGAATTTCTGTTTAAATGTCATGTTTTCGTGTACCTTTTAAAGCTCTCATCCTCAGATGAGCAGCTTATGGATATGAATGGATAAGGGTATCCTTTTTGTCTGACTTTCTTTCCTCTGATCAGTCTTGCCCTCCTGCTGCCTCTTTAGCCTGATAAGACATATCATCCTGTCCTGTGATATTTATGGGAATAAGGAGATGGGGACGTGGGTAGCAGGTGAAATCCTGTGGCTGAGAACAGTATTGTTGAAGGTGGAGGTGAAAGAATGTTAGGCTTTGTCTACACTGCAAAGATGAGTCGACCTATGGCTGATGGCCACACGACCCTCCTTGGGCTGGTGATGTGCATCCGCACCAGGAGCACTTCCACCAACTTAAGAAGGGCCGTGTGGGGAGCTGAGATGAGCTCCATGGGCTCCCAGCTGACTTCCCCGCCCCCACTCCTTGTTCCCCACCAGGAGCAAGGTCCAGCCCCCACCCTCCCCCCACATGTTTCTCCCCTGGGAGCAGGGTCCAGGGGGATGGAGGGAGCAGCTGGGCTCTAGCTGCCCAGTTTTTGTCTCAAATTGACAAGAATGACAGCCAACAGTGGATGTAAGGAATGCAGTGTCTACACTGATACTGTGTTGCCCTCACTACACTGACACAAGCCCTACACCTCTCCTTGAGGTGGTTTTATTATGTCAGCAGAGCAGGGGAGTTACTTCGGTGGGAGGAGCATTTCAGTGTGTACACCTCCACTGTTTTGTTGACAAAAGTTGCCTTTTTTCAACAATACTCTGTAGTGTAGACCAGCCGTCAGAGAGACAAGATGGATGAGGTAATAGCTTTTATTGGACCAACTTCTGTTTGTGAGAGAGACAAACTTTTGAGCCACACAGAGCTCCTCTTCTGGTCTCGGAAAGGAACTCCCATCCTCACAGCAAACTATGTACGTGTCAACCCTAAATTTTCGCTCCTGCCGATGTAACTGCCCCGTGACTTAATAACTCTACCTCCATGAAAGGCGTAGCATTGATGTCAATGTAGTTAGGTTCACGCAGTGTCAGTGTAGATACTGTGTTGCTTTCATCGACTGTTACTGGCTTTCAGAAGCCACCCCATAATGTCCCATGCAGATAGTACAATTGACACAAGTACAATTGTCCTGGTGAGGGCACTCTCCGCAGACACAAGGAGCAAAGGGTAGACGTGCAAAAGTGATGTAATTACTGCAGTGGCTGTATGCCAGCGTAAATTAGGTTTACTTAATTTTGTAGTGTAGACATGCTCTGAGTTCTCACAATTAAGACACGTGCTTTGGAAGATACACAGAAGACATATTCTGTATGCATTTGGAGATGTTCATCTCTTAAGGAGAAGTGGCGTTTGTTAGTGTGCAGGTCACATATTCAAGGGTATCTCTTCCAATGGGCTTCTTGAAAAAAAGAAACTACTAAATTTTTGAGGGCCAGATCATTAAGAAGAAAGGAGGTCTCCCTTTTGCCATCACAGTCTGTATCCACGTCTGAATTGTGGGTGCAAACCTGGCTACTTGCATCTCTTACTACCTGGCATTGGGCACAGACAGGAACTTCCCGTGAACTTGATTGAAGGAGCAAGTAGTACTCACAAAAAGGATAATTGGACCTCCACCTTTTGGAAACAGCACCCTTTAATTGTGGTGGTAGTGAATGGGTGACTTCAACTTTGAGAGTAGGGTAGGCAGGAAAGTGGAGGGGAAAGAAGGGGGTTATTCTCAGGGTTTGATTAAGGACATTTCTTTGGGGAAGGAGAGAAACAAAGAACAAATGCTATTTGACTGAGAACCAGTGCAGAGGGTGCAAACTTCTAGCCCACACAAATCTCGTTTTAGTGCAGAAAATCAGACAAATATTTAGGATTAGGACCTAAATCCAGCCTCAAATAGCTGGTAATCCCCCCCAGATCTTCTCGTTTTTAGGCCATTCATTTAGCTCTAAATAGCTTCTCTTTGTGGTCATCGTGTTTATGATGTAGGTCACTACATAGCACTAGCATCCTAAACCTGCTACTAGAGAGACTAAGCAGTTTAGAGAGTACCTGGCTATACAGGAGATCTCAGAGTGTCTGGCTGCCCGAAATGGTGCAATTACTCCAAAGTCCTGTGATACCTTGCATGGCCTGGAATGGAAATGAAACCTGGTTGATAGAATTGGGACAGCAGCAATATTCATGTTAGATATAAGAAAAAATAAACTTTATCTGTGGAAATGGCACCAGCAGTGTAACGAAACTGCCCGAGGTGGCTGTAGAATTTCTGTCACTGCCTATGGAATTAATTGCTGTCCTTGGCCTTCTCTGCTAATGCAGCCCCTGACCAAGAACAACAGACCCCCCGAGAGGTCGTCATCATCACCTGTTTATAACATTATCATCATCATTCCATAACAGCAGTATAACAAACTTCCCCAAAATCATCAGCACAGGTGGTCTGCAAGAGGAGGTGACCCTGTGAAAATCCGGGATTTTCCTGCCTTTAGTCACATTTGAACCCACTCTTGCTTTGCTTTCTTTGGAAATGTAATGAGGCTTTAGGAACAATCACACGTTAGGACTGTGAGGCAGGTTTGCTCACATAGCTACCCATCTTGATATTTTGTGCAGGGAGACCCATTGTACTGACCTCCCGTTCCCCCCACATCCCCCAATTTTCCATGGTTGAAGCTAACTATTCTTTAGAGACTTCATATTCCTTAATGATCCATGAATTGCATTGTTAGAAACATTGCACCTTGGATAGGTCAGTGGTTCCCAACCTTTTTGGCGGGAGGGCCACAAATACAAGGCCCCCACATGGGAGTGGAAAAGGAGGTTCTGGGGGGCCCGGCCTTGGCTGCAACCCCCATTACCATGAGGAAAAAACTGAGGCTAAAATAAAGCTATAAAGTTAATTGGCCTAATTATAAAATGTTTGCAGTCACATTGGTCCATTAGAATAAAAAAATCAAGGCGTTGACAGGATATAAAACCTTTATAATGACCCAAAAGTTACAAAATAGTCAGCAAACTTGTAGGACTCTCAGGCTGGGAGTTATGTTAAACAAAAATAGCAAAGGGGAGCATTTTCCAGAAATGTAGACTATGTCACAGTAATTTCAGAATTCAAATGTTTTTCATGGCTCATGAGATTGTATGTATGGGATGAGGGATTGTGGTATGTGTGTGGGAGGGGGCCCGTGTTACAAGTTAGTTCTGGGCCCCAAAAAATTATGCTTGGGCCCTGCACAAATATAATTTTTACAACTCTGAAGGGTCACCAGTCTCTGCTAACAGTCTCCCTCCCCTCCCCACTGCAGCTAGAGGGAAGGAGTTCAGCAAGGAGGATCTCCCGGCCCCCTGCTGCAGCCAGTGAGCTGCACCTGGGTCTCTAGGCAGCAGCTCTCTTCTGGAGCCAGGGGGACGGGAGATCAGTGCTCTCCTCCCTCTGGCTCCAGAAGGGACCCCAGAGCCTAGGGAGCCAGGCAGAGTGCTTTGCCATGCTCCCTGCTACAGCCAAAGGGAGGGGAGCGCTGATCTCTCATCCCCTTGGCTGTAGCAAGGAGCCTGCACCAGCAACGTGCAGGGAGGGGAGCCGCAGGCCACTCTGAAAGACCCCGCGGGCCACAGGTTGGGAACCACTGGGATAGGTAGATAGAGTTGTCCTCATCAAGCATGTATCAACAGTTTCCACACCATGGTGAGAGTGCAACCCTTTGAGGTCAGAGTCAAAACATCGCTGGCCTGCCCCCGAGAGCCTACTTCCATTCCCCTGAACTCACAACAGGAAGTAACTGCAGTATCTCAGGTACAGAGGTGTGGGGACGGCTGGTAAAGGTTAGCTTTTTGATGGTGACCACGCACTTAGACTGACTGTACAGCTTTGCTGCAGTGAGTAGTTCCAAAGCCTGGGCTTCTCCCAGGGATAAGGACTATAATTTCCAAAACCTAAGTAGGTGGCTCTGTAGCCTGCTTTAAACATGCATATTGAATAGATCCTTTGCCACTGGCACTCTCTCTCTCCCTTCAGCTCTACTGCAGCAGTGACATTTCGGGAGAGAGTAGATATCTGGGCCAGCACTGGGGGTTGTTTATGCCGCATTATTTTGCCTACCACATAAGGCAGCATTGGAACATCACAAACGTTGGAGCCTGTAATTGCATTAGAGAAACAGTGTAAAGGCAATTTGGGTCTCCAGGTTAGGTTCTGTAAATTTGCAAAGCTTGACACAATCCTAAAATCATTGGAAATGTTCCCAAAATCTCCTTTGCTTTAAATTGTAATGGAAAAAGTTTATTTTTAAAGAAACAACACTCTCCTGCGGTGTTTGGGCCTTGAACATTGCCACGTCCGGCTCATGAAGGAGAGCCCAGGGAGCAAATATTAGTCAACATGGACTATCACCAAGAGTAGAATTGCCGTGGACACAGGAACATTTCAAAGGAGGTAGCCCTGCTAGTTGCCAAGGAGGACAGGACATTGCTGCTTATCCATCTGGTTCTCCATCAATCCCCCCTCCCTATGCTTCTTTCTGTAGACCTGGGTGTTTCTCTTTGCATCATTGCTCTTTAAAGTTGCCCCTGCTGTCTCCAATGCTGACATGGGCTGCAGGTTATCACTCTAAATATGGTGGGTAAATGCTGCACCCCTCTGATTAGCAGCATAATTCAGTGAGGCCTGCAAAAGCCGTTCTGAACCCAGCCTTTCAGCCTGTGAGTGCAAGTCAACACAATATATAGAGAGTGGCATACGCGCCTTTAATGGACAGTGACATCTGCACAAGACAGAGTGATAATGGGGCCTCCTAGTCTTGCATGGATAAGAGAGTTGCCTCTCTTAGTGATGAATTTCGCTAAGTGCAGACATCTTGTTAGCAGAAACCATGGAGCCGTGGCATTATCAGCGTGAAACTGTGAGATGTCAGCATTTGAGAGAGAGATGTTTCTGCACACATAACACTGCCGGGGAGACTGGATTTCTTTGCTGGTAAAATACACCCCAAGTAACCACATCCCATGACCTTTTTATTTTGGAAGTACTCGGTTTGCAGATTCCTCTTTCTTGTGAACATGGGTGGATGAGTTCCTGTTTCTCAGTGACTGGCGTTCGGGTTTACCCATCTGTCCCTGCAACCAAATCCAGTAGCTCTTTCTTGGCAGACTTGAAAAGGGGAACTAGAGCCGAAGTAGTCTATAGTTGTTGCTTAGTTCTGTTCTTGGGCAAACCTGTCCAAAGGAGCTTTAAGACAAGGAAAAAAGAAACCAGTCTTCCCCAAATTGCCCAGCCACACAGGGCAAGGTTCAAAATGCACTTTCAATACGTCTTACATAGGAGAAAACAGGAAGGGAAAACAAGTTGTTGGTTTTTTTTTCAACCCTTTCTAGGCTTTTATTAATGATAAATCTCTGTTTTTCTGTGTTGCTGTGGGGCTCTGGAAATATTGTTACTTGTTTTCTGGTTTCACACACAAAATCCCAAACCACTCAGTGGATTCAATTAGTCTGTATTGGGGAATTATTGCTGCTTAACTTACCTTGTGCTGAAGAGCCACTGCTATACATATTGATGTTTCCACCGATATTGCTGAAGTTTCTAAGGGCCAGAGTTTGCTATCCTTAACAGTCTAATTGATTTTAGTTGGGAACCGTTCTCAGGATAAGAGCTTATCGTAAACCAGGGGGCAAGATCTTGTCCTGTGCAAGACAATCAGGCAGTTTTTAAAACTTTCTGCTTATTCTGTGGTTCGGCTAGCCACATTTTCTTGGCAAAGTCATGGCATATAAATTACCCTTTGTGATGCTGAGCCCATAGAAGGAAGCAACATCTGAAATCTGCCTACAGAATTTGCATCCAGGAATACATCTGGGGCATCGTTCATTGCAAAGGACTCAAAGGTCTATCATACAGTTATCCTTAGGGGGCTGCATGCATCAACCAGACAGATGGACTGTGTTGAGTGCCTCATTCATGGATGTTATTCTTGGGAATCTAGGGAGATTCCCCCGTGTTTGTTATAGATCTACACGGCACCATTTTTTTTAAATACAGGCTTGACTTTATGTTTATATTTATGCTGCAGTTAGGAGCTTTGTAGCCATAATGCAATACCCATTATTGCTCTGAACTCAGCTGTTTGTCAAGATCCCAAGATACAGCTGAACTAGTTTAGAAAAGATAAGAATTTACCCAAAACCTCAAACTGAACTTTTTTTGAGATTTGTTTTTAAAAAAATCTTTTTTGTGCTTCCTTTCCCCCCACCTCACCCAACTCCCTCATTATTGTTCATTTTTGTGGTTGCCTCTGTATATCTGGACTCCAACTGGGCCTGGAACAACCCAATACCATGACAGAAGTTGTCAAGACTATTATTATTTACATGACAGTAATGCCACACACTCCCAGTGAGATTGAGACCCTGTTATGCTAGGTGCTGTACATACTGTGATAAAGTCAGGCCAGAGGGCCTCAAAAGGGCATACCAGGGCTAGTATGTAAGCTCAAGAACGCCAAAAGCCCTTTTTCCTGCAAGCAGAGGAGAGATGATTGCAGGGCAATTAGAGACACCTGGACCCAATGAAGGGCTAGTCCAGGTGTGCTTAAACCCTGCCTTCCCTAAAGGGAGTGGGGGAAGCACAGAGAAGGAAGTTGTTAGATGGTGAGTGGCAGTTGGAGGAGAAGCTTCTCCCTGGCTAGGAGATGGTGCTTCTCTGCAGCCAGAGGGGCAGAGAAGGAGATAACCCTTGGCCCCAGCTGGCAGGAGGGAGCCACAGTACGGTACCTCCCCTGGCCCTGGGGGCATGCTGAGGGGAAAGGACAAAAGACTTGTTCAGCCTGGGGAGATGGGGTAACTGGTGACTCCCTGGCCCACTACAAGGGGTAGAAGCGTGAGACCCATTAGGGTGAAGCTGGCTGTATGCCACAATACACATAGCAAGAACCAGTCCTTTCCACAAAAGAATTTACAGTCTTAAAAAGTCAAGGCAAAGGGAAGAGGAAAGGCGGTATTACCACTGCCATTTCACTGAGGGGAAATCGAGACACAGAGAGATGGAGTCACACCAGGAGTCTGTGTCAGAGCTGAAAATTGAACTCAGAGCTCCTGAGTTCCAATCCAGGGCCATAAACACAGGACCCTCCTTCCCTTCTGTCAAATATCTCCAGCCACAGCAAAAGCAAGGCGCAAAATCCTCTTTCCCTGAGATTTCTGGTCCAGTTCTGCAGGCCCCAGAGGTTCAGGTAAGTCTGGAATGTGGCAGGATCCAAGTCTCTGCAGGCTTAGCCACACTGGTGTTCTGATCCTTCTGTACTTCCCAGAACATTAGTGACGGACTCAGCCCCTGCTGTTAATTTTAGAAAAGAAAAGGTTTGTTGGATGTGCATGTGGATGGAATTTTGTTTCACGCAGAAGCTAGTACCTGAGGCATCAGTCTTTCACCTGCTAGTGGCTTGACCTCCATGCCTCTTTCCCTGATAGCAGAGGTTCCTAAACGTCTTCAGGGGAGTCTCACAAATCCAGAAAGTCCTGCCTGTCGGGTGGAAGGTGACTCGCTGAGGGGAGTGGGCAGCAGCTCACACTTGGGATGGCAGCAGGAGCTGGCTGGTTCCATCCCTAGAGGAGCCCATGGCAGTGCAGCTGGGACCAGGGCTCCTTTCCCTCTCTGCCCAGATCCTCTCACTCAGGCTCCAGAGGGTTTCAAATATGTGTCCAGACCAGGCAGGTGTGAACAGAGCAATCAGGGAAGCGAGGGGAGGGAGGGTGCAGCAGGCTGCTGCCAGGGCAGGATGGGCTGCTCTGCCTCAACCCTTCACGGCCCCCCTGCCAACCACTGGACACTCCCTGTGTACTCTTCCCACTCTTGTCCTGTCCTGCCCCAGGCACCTGGCCAACCGTAGCCCTGTGCCCCACAATGCACCTCCCTGGTACCTCATTGCTCATTCCCTCAGAAGGGCACGCCCCACAGTTTGAAAACCAGTGCCTGTAGGTGTCAATTAGCGCTGTCTCTGCAGAGTAGGGACTGTGAAGCACTGTCTAGGGCCAGCATTCAGCATTCCCCAGTGTCTGGAGGTAGCTCCTATAACAAAAGGGATCTTCTGGGTGCAGTGCTGAGAAGATGGGGAATCCTTTCGGATTGGTGTTGAGGGGAGATGTAAGGCGGGGGATCTGCTGGGTGAAGAGAAGTTTACTGAAAATCCTGGGCAAAGCTGGAGTTATTTTAGTGAACAGAAGCCAAGGTTGCGAAGACATTAGTGACTTGTTGAAGCACCCTGCCTCAGCTGAGGTCTCCTTACAGTCATCTGAGGTTTCCTCAAATCCTGGGTCTTGTGTTTGACCAACATGCCAACGTTAGGGGACCACTTTGTATCATCTCCAAAATGTTTGCCAGGCTGGTGTCCCCTGCCCAAGGAATTGAAGATGCTGATGCAAGATAGATACTCTAATATTTTGCATTAATTTGGCCTCCGAGAGGAAAATTATCCATCACCCTAATTGGGTGCAGTACATTGCTGCCAGGTTCATTTAAAAAAAATGTTTTGAGAAAATTTCAACCAGCTTTGGTCTTCCTTAAACCGATGAAAGCTCATGCTGTTCCTGCTCAGTTTTTTAGGGCCAGGCTCTGTGGTTTGTACACAGCCAGTGTTTGGGAAGTAGCATCACCATGGTGGGAGCTCAGAAAGGGATTGTGCTCTGCAGGCTAGTGGAGACAGATTGTTGGATCTAATTCTCCTTGGAAGCTTCTCCTGGAAAGAGAAGGCTGGAATATGACGTGTGTTACCCACTGATGGACATCTTCCACATGCTATGATAGGCAGGGAACCCAAGAGATGGGGGTAGATGTACTGTCGGGATCTATAGTCTTAGAGGGTTGAGCTCTTGTTTACCTATAAGAAATAAAAAAAATCTTCATAGGTGTCAGATGTAGGAACTCTATTTCTGCCAAACAATAGAGCCCCGAGTTCACCTTGCCCAAGTACACGCGATCCTGCTGTCTGGAGTGACTCGTGGGGTGAGTGCTGACCTCAGGACAGATTGTCAAAAACAGGGCAGACACCTGAAACTGGTGCCATATCTATCTTGCTACCCAGACCAACTGGACTTAGTGATAAAGGTCACTTACACCAAAAATCACACAATATTCAGGTTGCTTCCAGTCCCAAGAGACTAGTCACTTACCCCACAATAATTGGTACTCTAGAATTTACACCAAAGAGAATGCCCATAGTTTACTACAGGATTGACTATCTAAAGGTTTATTAACTAGGACAGAGAAATAAGAGAGTTATTTACAGGTTAAAGCAAGCAAGCTATGCACAAATGAGCTGCAATTTAAATCCTAAGCATGACAGAGTTGTAGTGATCTGTCAGTTCAAAGTGTCTTTCAAGGCAGACCCAGGAGACAACCCCTGGGAATCTCTGTCTTCAGTTTCTTTGGCTCTGTAAGAGTTCAACAGCAAAGGGATGAAAAATCTTCACATCTACTATTTTTATTTCCCCCTTCCAACATTCAAAGCGATGGGATGATGCCTTCTGCACGTACTGCTCCATGGGTGGAATAGGGCCTTTCACCTGTCCTTTATATTTCAGTGTTCCTTGATGGCCCATCTGATTTTGATAGTTCTTTTGGAGGGGTAGGGGGACGAATCTTGTACCTGGATTCACAAGTTCAGAGCACATATTTTCAAAATGATAAAGCAAAACTTACATATTTTCTTACAGCCTGGGATACAGACATTACAAGTGAGATGAATGCATGCAGCGATTTACAAGCACTTCACAGAATCTAAGCACTAAATACTTACAAATATTCTTATAATACTAATACCTATTTTGAGCAAAACTAACATACAGGTGAACTGGTGTGGTCTCCAGCTATGAGTTTGCCAGTTCTTAGCTAACGCCTCCAGTCTGGGCCAGAGCTGGCATCTGGCCTGCCAGCATCACACAAGACAATCAGATAACTGCAAGGGGGATAATGTATTTGAAAGCCAAATGGCTCTTTAAAGGTCCAATTAAAATGCTGAAGAGCAGACTCTTCTCATATGTTGTTTGGCTAGCAGCATTTTTAACCTGACCGAGAAATCTTGGCACTGATTGCAGGGTCACAGCAGCCATAGAGTAAATCTGAGCTAAAAACATGGTTGGTCTTCACAAAATAAAAGCACTTGTGACCAGAGGAAAATGAACGGTAAAGGCAGCATCTGCTTTATGAGCAGCACCCTGTAGTCTGTATCAGCTGGAAGGTTTCAAGCTGAAGCATCTGAATGACCATGTAGGACCACTGGAGTGGGCCTTGGCAGACCTGGGTCAGTTCCTGGCTCTGCATCAGATTTTCAGCTAACTAAGGGCAGTGCCTACTTCACCACACCATCACTATTTTTAAAGGAAGTTCTCCTGTAGAAACAGACACACTTGAAAACAATAAAGCCTGTTTATTGCGCAGCCTTCTCCTATCTTCGGTTTAGAAGTGGAGATCTTGACCCAACTAGATCAAGCACAACGTGCTGCAAGTGGGTGTTTTAATTCTGGCTTTTCTCTGATCTTCATCCTCTTTACACCATAGAATCAGGGAAATTAGAGCTAAGGAAAATATATAATGTTATCAAGTCTGTCTTCCCAGGGCTGAATGCAAGAGTATTCCCTAAAGTATACTTTCTAGTGCTCTGTCCAGTCAAGTTTTAAATGACCCATGTGATGGGCTGCCCCGTGGGAAGCTGTTCTACAGTCTAATAGACTATGATTGACAAAGTGTCCTACTATTAGCATCCCCCTGGGAGCTAACGAGAGGATTACTCGGTTTGATGGTTTATATCCAAAGGAGAATGGATGTTAATTTAAAACCATTGTTTAAGAAAATATTGAAAGTGATTTTCATGCTCTTGAGGTCTGCCAGATTGACAGCCCTGGAGAGTGATTTTTCTCTGTCCCCAGAACAGGGACAGCAGTGAAAGGTTCACTCCACACAGTGCCCACCATCTGCCAATCTGCCTCATCCCAGACCTGGGGTGGTCAGCTCTAGGGGTGAACTCACTCTACATGTCCATTCAGATTCTTGGCTTTGCTGATGAGATGTCCAGCAAATGAGACCAACCAGCCTGCCCGGATTGAGAACCGCCAATTCATCTTACATAGGTCACTTAACAGCTATCAGATGATAATGACTTTTGATTTCTAATGACCTGATTCCTGATTTAGCACCTGTAAACCTCTGTATTCCTCTATAATCCCCTGAGTCTCTAGAACTTGCAACCTCCTCCATCTCCCCACAAAAATGTCTTTTCAAGGACACTTTCTGGTTTCAGTTGTGAATAGTTGCGTCTTCACATCTTTAAAATGTTCACCTATGAGATGCCCTTTCCAAGTGTCTTTCAATGATCAATCATAGCTTCATGTTTATGGAAAAAAAACATTGCCTGGGACATGGCTGCCAGTTTCACACCAGTCAGTATTTCTACATATGTGTTAAGCTTGTAGTTGTCAGTGTCACTTGGTTGCCTCAGGAAAACAAAAAATTCTTGTTGGTTTTGCATGCTTAATGCTTCAAACCGAAACACACTCGGGTACCTTTCTTTAGGGCCAGATCCTGCTACTCTTATGCTTGATGACTAGTACCATGCTCCATGAGTAAAGTTCCATAGATTTCAGTGGCACTAGTTACTCTGTTACTAAGTTACTACTCAGGGAGTAAGGACAGAAGTATCTAGCCTTTCGTTACTAGTAGTAATAATAGTTCCATTTACAGTTTGAAACACCTTTCCTCTGAGGATCTCAAACCTCTTTGTGAGCTAGAATTTAGCTGCTCATCACCCCTCTGAGGTCAGTAGTTGTTACACCCATGTCACATAAAGGGAAACTGAGGCACAGAGCAGTTCAGTGACTTTTCCAAGGTCATGCAGTGGGTGAGTGGCAGAACTGGGTTTCAAACTCATGATCCTAGCTGTCAGGCTAGATTTTGGGCCTGAAACCAATGGGAATTGGATGTCCAAATACCTTTTAGTTACTGGGCAATTGTCCCTTATACTAGATACTGTCTAGAGTGCATAGGCCAAAGTATTCCATGATGTAACTCCATTGAAGCCAGTGGGATTGCATTATGAATTAATTTAGCCCCTTTATTTCTTTGTTGTCACTGACTTGAAACAAAATATTGATCTGCAAAATTAGCTAATGTGGGTCTCTGAAATGTCTTTACAATCCTCCCCAAAAGACCTCTCCAATGATGTATATAACACTTCTCATGTTGCAAAGTCAGTTTACAAAACAAGACAACATTACAGTCAAATTTATAACGCTTTTTGGCACCAAATGTAACAATTGGTGCCAAAACTTTGTTTTATATTTATTTCCTGACAGTTTTAAAAAAAGAAATCCCTCTGTAACCTTAAAATTGCATGTGCAGAGTATTTTGCAGTTAATTTCCTAGGTTTATTTTTGAGAAGGTAAAAGAAAAGAACGTGTCGTCTGTTCTAAGAGGTGCCAATGTGCTACTAGTATAATCTTATGGTCAAAATCACTTCTTGAAACATGAAATCAAGCTATGATCCAAAGCAAGATCTGTGCTGCAGGCACTCTATTTGAGAAGATTTTATAGATATCTGATGTGTAAAATCATTTTGTATCATCACAGGGTGAGTTATCTGCAGAGAGGAATGAAAGTGTATGTTTTTCTGACATTTTTACACTTTGACATTTCTCTATCCCAACTTGTTTTCCTACCCACTGACCTATAGCATATAACAGTCTGGATCAAGAGCTGCAACTAGCCTCAAATTTTGTGCTCTGTTGAGCCTTCTCTTCAGTTTAGTTCAGTGAATTGTCAAGTACCTACCTTTAAAAATCAGAAAGCACTAGAGACATATCACAGGAATCCTGATGACAATGGCTGGGACACAAGGAAGGATTCAGCACTGCTACAACTGCATTATTCAAGAGAATAATAAATAAAAGATTTTGACCTTGGGATCATCCCGTCTCCTCTCTCTGCCTTTAAGAAGGTTGGATGTGTAAGCCTCTGGCTACCACCCCAGTTGCTAGTTAGCCAAGAACTTAATAAAACGGGGCGAGGAGAGGAAGGGGCGCCCATAACTACTGAGCTGTCTGGTCTTTGCTATTCTCTGGGTGCATTCAGCTGAGTTTTGGGGTGTTTATAAAAGCTCAGTCCAACCTAACATGCTGCTCTAAAGGACAGTAATGCACAGGACAGAGTGTTGAAAGACACATCTGACACTGAAGATCCATTCTATGAGTGCACTTGGAGGTATCACACATTCTGGTGTTACAGATGTTAGGCATCAGTTTTGAAAAGAGCATCCATTCAAGGTGTGCAGAGAGCACTGAAGCAGTGCAAGGGTTAAGGTTGGATGCCTACCCAGCTGAAGAGTTGCATAAAATAAAATGCATCCGGGAGAACTGCCCATCACACATTCACCAGCAGTGGCAAAAAGTAGATTGGGCAGTATGAGCTGCCTTCTGACTAGAAGACGCCTCATGCAGGGCTTAATTTATGATGGAAGAGGGGCCAGGGCCCAAGCAGTTTTTTTACTTTCATAACTGACACGGCACGCCTAGAGTTGCTGGGGCTCAGCCCTGGCACAAATTAAGCACTGCCCTCACCCCCCAGCAACAACACGGTGAGATCACCAACCATAGAGTGAAGGATAGAGGGGTGGAGTGGGTCTCTTTATAAGATTTTAGGGGGACAGGGAGCCAGAACTCCTGGGTTCTATCCCCAACTCTGCCACCAGCTCACTGTCTGGCCTTGAACAAATCACTACGTCTGCCATGCTTCAGTTTTTCCATTTGTAAATGGGGATGATGATGATACTGACCTGCTTCATGGGGGTGGGGGTGCTCTTTATTCATTCAGATTTGCAAAGTGCTCTGAAATCACCGCATGGAAGATGTCATTCAAGTGCAAAACGTTCTCACTTTGGGTTAGATCCTGCAGCTCTTTCTCAGGCAAAGCTCCCTCCCTTTGACTGCATCATTATTATACTTCTGTGTGGATGTGTGGTCTATGGAGATTATGGGCTGAGCAACTTATGCTCCTCCTTGATCCGACTGACCGGTCTGCTTGGGTCAAAATGGAACGTTGTATGCTGGAATGTGTAGTTTCCATGGCAGCTGCAGGATACTGTGTGGAACTTCCTGGCTTGCATTTGGCCCGGTGGATCACATTTACAGAAGTAGACTAGATAAAGTAATAGCAAATACTCTGTAGGGAATTTTCCCAGGCTGGACAGAGGGGTAGATTAGTTGTGACCTTCTATGGCTTTTGAACATTTCCACATGCAAAAGAGTCAAACGTGGGGTGGGGGAAGAAGTCTGATCAGAGCCATTGCCATTTGGGAATGGTAAACCCACAGTACCACTGGATAGGATCAGCCCGGCATTGACAAGGGTGTGGGCAGCATGCCAGGTGCGTAGGAGGTTTCTCACCTCCACTTCTGGGCTAGATGTCGCTGCTAGCAAAGAAAAGTGCCTTCAACGCGCAGGTACAAAAGAGAAGCAAGAAAACAGGATGCAAATGATAGAAAACCTCAAGAAGAGCTTTCCCTTAGTGTAGTTGTTTCATGGCTCTGTAGCAGTTGATGTAGTCACATGCCTTTGATTCAGCCCCAAGCGCAGATTATTTCAGAAGCTGGGTTATTTCAGCGAATGCAGTTAGATCACAGATTTGCCTGATGTGATGGTCACTCTCCCAGTGAGTAGCCTGTTGCTAGAAGAAAAAAACCACTGTAAACTCATGGCTGCTGACCTTTCCCGTCTACGGGAATAGCAGAGATTAGCGTACAGTTGCCATTTCCATTTCTGTGGTAGATCGGATAAACCAGAGTACTGTGTCGTCTTCTCAGGTTGGCTGTATCCTGCATGTGTAGGGGATGGACTCCAGGGTTTCATGGCTTATTTCCATCTCTGACTCCTATGAGTCTATGAGAGACCATTGAAAAGTATTGAGGTGCAGCCTCAGCCATTTAATAATAATAAGGGAGAAAGAAAATGAATATTCTCTGGTAAGACCTGTAAAGGAACAGGCTTCCCCAAGCTGGGTAGGGCCAGGCCTATTGCCTGATGTGTGCTTGTGGGGTCTCTCTCATTAGCATTCCTTTTCCCTGCATTTACCTACAGCCTTCCTGGCCTGCCATGACTTTCCCCTTTGAAAGACAAAGTTGGAGACTCAACCCTGCCCAAGTCCCAGCAACAAGCAGTACTCCCTAGCAGCTGCTCTTTGAGCTTCATCCCACTTCTTTCCAGGTGCCAGAAACTTCTCACAACAGTGCTGACAAGTTCCTTGATCCCCTTCCCAATGACAGGAAGCTTGATATGCTTCACAGGGCAAGCTGCAGGTATCTGCCTCTGGCGGCTACCCATTAAACCTTGCACAGGACCCTGCCAATCATAAGCCAGTCAGTCATTGCTGTGGTACAGCATCCAAGTGCCTGACAAGCCGTGCAACTGGACCCATAGCCTGGAAACCAAAAGGCCTTAGAGCAGAGATTGGCTTTCTCATGCATAATGTGTTACCTTTGCCACTGCTCAGCCCTGCCAAGGGATACAATATAGATATAAAATCTAATATTTTGTGAGTGTGAGAGAGTTTAACCTACTGCAACAAATTACCAAGGGCAGTGCTAGAGTCTCCATCTCTTGACGTCTTCAAATCAAGAGTGGATTCCTCTCTGGAAGATAAGCTTTAGACAAATACAAGTTTGGGGGCTCACCAGAGGCGTGACTGGTGGAAATTCTTTGGCCTGAGCGGTAGAGGAAGTCGGACTAGGTGATCTTAATGGTCTCTTCTGGCATTAAACTCTATGAAACTCTCCAAGGCCCACACTATGGCATCAGGAGAGTTGTCTTTCTCCTAACCTGTTGCCAGTAGACATCTGGACTGCACAGACAGGTGGGAGGCACGCTGTGTCTTTTTCATAGACTGCTCTCTCTCTCCCCTAAGTAAACCTGAAAGAAAAGCCATGGGGCAGGTCACGGAAAGTGAGCATTTCTTGAGCCTCTCCTGCAGTCCTGAGGAAGATTTAATAGAGAAATGGTTTGAGTGCACCTGAAGCACAAACGCTGCGTGGTAGGGTTACCGCAGCAACTATATCATACCGTAGTCAAGTGTATCATAGCCATAGTCCCCTGAGAAATTTCAGACTTCCTCAAGCACACCGTGACAATTGTTCTGTGACATTTGAACTGACCTGTCAGCAACCAGCACATCATTATCAATGCAGCCAGCCCAAGATGTGGAAGGAAGGGAGGGTGGGGAGGTCTGCCATATGCAGCTCCTGTGCTAAGCGCGCAAAGCTGGATGGAGTTACAGGAGAATCAGAGAATGATTTGTTAATTACATCTCCAAAAATTACACATGCATGTGCACTTGTGCGCGCATACACACGCATGCATACTCTCCTTCATCTTCAGTGCAGGCCCTCTTGTGCCCACAGTTGCATTAAATGTTACTTTTATAGTTCTCGCTCTCCTTTTTTTAGAAGGATGAGTAAAAGTAACCATAGTAAGGAATTGAGCCAAGGTTCTCAAAAGTGATTCTGAGTGCCTCCATTTTTGGGTCCCCAACTTGAGATATCCGAAAGGAGTATGATTTTCAGAAAGTGCTGCATAACCTGCCCTTAGAAAACCAGGCCTCTAGGATGCCTTCACAGTTGGGCTCCCAAGAATGAAGGCTCCTTGTCACTTTTGAAAATCGGTAAGGCCCAGTGCTGTAGCTAGAGGGTGTGGTTTATTCCATTTGGCTTAAAAATTCCAAATACATAGAGATATACAGTGTTCTCCTCTCAGTCTGACTGGATCAAGGGGAAAGCAGACCTTTCTACTTTTCCCCAATTCCCATCATGCCTCCCAGCAGACGTGGTGGGAATCTCTCTTGTGACTCCAACAAGAATCTGTGGTGACCTGCCAGTTTACTGCATTGTTGATTATTATCCACTGATAAAAATGGGGAGGAAAAAATTAAACTCCCTGTTCTCCTGCACTGGTACCTGCCCATTTTTATTTAAGTCAGACATACAGCTACTGCCTCTACCAGATGCTTGTATAGCCCTTCGGCCTCCAGAGATCTCAAAGCACTCTACAGAAGTCTAATTATTCCCAATTTTATAGATGGGAAGACGAAGGCATGGTGAGGTGCATTTATTCCCCCAGGTCACACAGCAGATCAGCGGCAGAGCTGGGAATGGAAGCCATCTCTCCTGACTGCTAGCCTCCTGCTCCATCCATTGAACCACACTGCCTCTCTGCTCATCCTGGCCTGCAGTAGGACTTGGGGTGCCTCCTCCTGTGATGAGAGCAGCCTAAGTGCCAGAATGGATTAGACTGCACAGAGCTGAACAGCAGGCAGCAGTTACTGCTGCGGTTCTCGTCTGGACCCGGAGAAGGCTGGGCATAGCAGAATCACTGCATCCATCAGATAAAATAATCAAACCTACTGCGCCAGCCTTTAGAATTCCAACAATAAAGTCATTTTAAGAGTGTGTCATCAAAGGATCAAACTCTCCACATGCTATAAATACTTTGGCCCTGCCCCTTAACCAGAGGCATCATTTGCTCTGGGGCAAGAAGGATAGTTGTCTCCTTCCCCTCCCCCCGACCTGGCTGTGTCCCCACCTGCCAAACTTTTCATAGGCCTGTATACTCCATTTTTTGCAGACTTTGCAGGATATAATATAATCATTTATAATATGCTATATGCCGACACAACTATCATCCTCCCTCCCCCTTGAATTTTTCTGAAATGACACCCGAGTCTTAACATTTCTGTCCTGTAGCTATGCCATCAGGCCAGCCAGATCTGTACGTGCTTTTAAACTTTATACACGTGCTCTGTAAATGTAGCCATGCATTGTAGCGTAACAGCTGAAGACCATTATGCTGTGACAATGTCGCTCTTCTCCGTTTCATGTGAACTTTAATTTTTCGACCCACGTGCGGCTCAGCTTCCACGCAAACCTGCTCTCTAATCTCTCTTCTGTTTGACTGACATCTGAAACACGAAACGGAGGCTCACAAAAGATGTTTGTCATGCTCAAGAAATCGAGCCTGCATTGTTTGGAATCTGCCTGTGTTATTCTTGCCTTGCATTTTGGAGTCTTTTTCTCACATGCTTGTCCTGTCCAAGTTGAGAGAGACAGCACTTGTGATTGCAGTTACTGGGATTAGTCATTGCCATGAATGCTCACTGTTTTAAAGCTTAGGTTAGAGCTGAATGTTTCTTCCATATGGAGGTGGGGCTGAGATAAATCCTGATATGGCTGCTGGCATCAGTTGAACAGGCCTGGTGCACTCATGCCGTCTGAACAGGGTAAAGGGCATTCTTTTTGGAAAGGCTATTTTTGGAGGTTACAAATCCTGCCTCTTCCATGTGCTGTACTATTTTTAAACAGGAATGCTGCCTTGCGTGGCTCCCAGATGGGATTTACACCATTCCTGTACAGTACTGTTTGGTTGAAAGCATGTTGTGCATTACAGAACAATAATCTCATGCTAATTGCATTGGGTTTCTCAGTGGCAAAATGCTTATCTTTTAGTTGCATTACTTTGTTGTTCTCCTCTCTCTGCCATTATTCCTAGTCACCCCCTTCAGGGAGGGGTTAGCTAATCTTATTTCCAGCAGTGGTTCAGTAAAAGTAAATGCAGGTTAGCAATGCTTGAACAAACAGCACATGATGGTTGAGCCATCACAACATTTACAGTGTAATAGAGGCATTAAGCAAGTTCAATCAGATGGGCCTGATGGCAAAGTTAACCCAGTATTGTGTAACCCCCACTGCAGGAGTGTGCTTGGCACTTCTGTTCTTCAAGATCAGGGAAGGGTGAGAATATAGTGTATTTCGTTTAGGGCTGGTCTACCTACAAACTGGCACTGAGAGAACTCGTTGTTGATGTGCAAGTCTCTCTGTGTTCACTCTCATTTTGGAATAAAGGTGTCCTGCTTCAATTCAGTTAGCCAGTTTTACAAAGATTTGCACCATAATAATAAAAAAGATGAATGAAAGCTGATTTAGCTCTTTTGGTGCAAGATTGTGTGCGCACCAGCCCTCATTCAGCAACAAAGAGACACAGCTAGAGGCGGGCGGGATCCTGAATTTCTGTTGTACAGGAAATTTCGGGATTTTTAAATATGCTTTTGTTTCAAAGAAATAAAGAATTTCTAAATTGCCAGCAAAGTGAATCAAAACAATATAAATATTATATTTGTAAAGTCAGAACTAAGCTGTTTCGAAAGGAAAAATCAAAACATTCCTTTCAGATACTGTCAAGATAGAATGTTTTGACATAACTGAAATGCTTCATTTTGATTTTTTTTAATGACATTTTGTTGAAAATTGAGACATTCCCACTGCACGTTTGGATTGCAACCAAACATCATTTTCCAGGGGAAAAACATTCTGTCAAAAAATGTTGACCAACTCTACGTATAAATAATAAAATGTCGTCATTATACCCTGGCTCACTGCACCCGTATAGTCGATCTCCTTCACTCACCCTGATTCACCCCAGACTGCAAACTCTTCGGGGCAAGGACTGTGCCTTTGTCTGTTTTTGGAAGGCACCAGGCAAATTTTGGATATTTACTGCTGTATAAGTAATAGATGATAAGCCACATCTCCAAAAGGGCCTCCGAAGAGCAGTATTTTCAGGATGGCTTCGTGGGTTACAGTCCCTTGATGTTCAAGCACAAAGATGACCACCTCTAGCCAGGATCCTTGCAGATTCAGTCTGATTTTTAGCTACCATAAGCAGTTGGCCCAGCTTTTAGGCAGTGGAGCTTTAGATGCATTAGTATTCATGGCCATGCGAGTGGTGGAGATGATACGCGGCAATTAGTCATCGATACACGTTGTTGTCTTTTGGCAAAGTGCGGAGAGATAGGAGAACGTGTCTGTAAAACAGGCATGTTACACAGAAACTTCTGATGACATGGGATCACTGCCTGGTCCCTTTGCGTGCGGAGTTGTGTCTTTTGTCCATGCAAGTGTGATAACTGTATACGCGGATCAAACATACATTACATGAGCACACCTGATTTATCTGAAAATCTGCCCTGTGCTTGAAATATGTGGTTAAAATGGTGGTCTAATCTCGTAAGGGGATTCTTCTAAGAACTCTCTATTTTTATTGTGTTTATTATGTTAGTGTCTAAAGAACAACCAAGACTGGAGCCCCATTGTGTCAGGCACTGTACAAACATGGAGTATTATTATATTTTGTATTATTGTAGCAACGAGGAGCTCTAGTCATGGGCCAGGATCCCATTGTGGGAGGCACAGTGCAAACACAGAACAAAGAGACGGTCCGTGCCCTGAAGAGCTTACAATCTAACTGGACAAGACAGACACAGAGAGGGGGAAGTGGTAGGAGAGACAAGCAGGGTGCACAATGCAATGGTAGCAAATGTTGTGTTAGTCCCCCAGTATGTTTTGTTTTTCAGGGTGTTTTGCTAGGAGGGGACCAGCTAAATGGATAGTAAAGGGGGAACATTGAAGGGAAAGGGGAAGCAGGACAGGGCAGGGGAGAGGATGGAAAGATGGGCAAAGCTTAGGTGAAGAGACTGGGAGGGATGAAAAGTGAGAGAGCCGGAGCAAACAGCCAGTCTTCACAGGGCAGAGACAGTTTCTCAGTTTAATAACAACAACAATAATACTTAGCTCTTATATAGCACTTTCCCCAAGCAGATCTCCATGTGCTTTACAGGTGTCAGTATCATTATCCCCATTTTACAGAAGGGGAAATTGAGGTGCACAGAGGGGAAGTGACTTGCCCAGTGCCAGAGCTGGGAACAGAATGTAGAATCCTGAGTTGCTCTACTTACTAGGCAACACTGTTTAATCCCAGTGGCTCATTCTTCCTTGACAGTGATTTTTTCCATTGAATGCAGATGTTTCTTTCAGTCGCGTGTGTATGTGTGATTGGCTGCTGCTTAGCCATGTTTCAGAGGGCCTGCATCACATCACCCAGAGAGCTAATACTGCCTGGGAATTCCCACTGGAAAGAGAGCTCTAAAGCAGCAGCACAAAGGTTTCTAAAGATATTTAACAGATTTTATGAAGTGCTATAAAGCCCCATAAAGGAATTTGTATTGAGCTAGGGCTTTATTTATATTGAAGTTGGTTGCTGGCATACTTCCTAAGGCACTTGTATGCTTAGCCAGCATGTTTATGGGGGGAGAGGTGGTTCTTGTATGGCTGGTGAATGTTCTCCATCTGTGGGGTATGTCTGATCTAACTTTATATTTTTAAGGCACCTATTACATTGGTATCTCAGCACTGGACAAAGCTATTTAAATAGAACAAAGTATCTGATAGTAGACAGCTCTCTACTGTAGCAGCAAAAGCATTACAAGATCCAATGGTTGGATGCTGAAGCTGGATAAATTCAGTATAGAAATAAGGCGCTTATTATTAATAGCAAGGGTAATTAACCCTCTGAATAACTTACCCTAGGGATGTGGTGGATTCTCCTTTACTTGAAGGCTTTAAATAAAGACTGGGTATCTTATGCAGGTCATCTTGGATGATTGTAATAGTCCCTTCTGGCTTTAAAATCTCTGAATTCCCAGACGATGCTCTCCTTTCTCTGCTTTCCCATAGCTCCCCTCTTTTGATTTTAATGGGTAAAAAATCATAACTGGGGGAAGACGTTAGCACAAAAGTGGGTCTTCAGTCTGCATCCTGTCAGGTTTCGGCAGAGTCTCACAGAAGAGAACTCCCATCTCAGGACTGCAGTCCCATGCACTGCCCCTCGATTGAGAGGAGGTCCTGGTTCTCTCCTGAGCTGATCTGCTGTTGTTGAACTATTTGTGATCTGTTTATTTTGCCTCTATAAATCAGATCCCGCAGGAGAGTACGGAGGGACAACAAGATCTCAGCTCCAAAGGTGGATGAACTCTCCAGTCCTTGCTGTAAAATTATCTGAGAAAAAGAGGTTGATGCTGTGATGCTAGAATGGGGGATGGGAGAATCCTTTCAGATGGACTAAGGCTTGGGTTGCTTAATATGCTATCACACAAACATAACTGAAACCCCTTTTCGAGGTCCATGACACTTCACAGAAGTGTTATCATCCTGGCTGTGTACCTTTGGATGTTGTGGTTCCTGCCGGCACTGGAAGTGGACATGTTAAAGCACTGCAGTTTCTGTCTGTCTGTCATACTATACAGCCCGTATCACCATGGCATCTAAGAGCTTCGCAGTGTTTAATGTGCCCTTACAACACCTCTGTGAGGGAGAACCGTGCTATTGTCCCTGTTTTTTAAATGGGGGACTGAGGCGCAGGGAGGCTAAGTGACTTGACCAAGGTGACTCAGAAAGTCTGTGGCAGAGAAAGGAATTAGGTCTCAGGCTAGGGCCCTAACCATGGCAGCATCCTACCTTTGTGAGAGAGACTGTTCTTGTGGTATTTACATCACAGTGGGAACAGGAGGTGGATAGCATCTCAGACCATGACCTTATCAATTTCCTGTTTTCTATTATTGCACATGCCCAAAGAACCCAATTGATCAATTAACAGCAGCTAAAACAATTGGGTAATTCCAAATTCCTGTGTACAGAATATCACGAGTGAGTACACACTTTTGTGACAGTATTGTATTGTTTATGGTATTTTTAGTGATGTCAGTATAAAGTTTACCTTGTCAGTAAAACAAACAAACTTCAGATCTTCATGTCAGTAAAAACTAAAATGCAAGGTTGGCAACCTTGGGGAAAGGACTATTGTCCACCTAGTAAATCTCTGCGCCACAACACAGTCTCTGGTATTCTACTGCGGTCACTGCCCCTTATTCCAGGTCAAATCACAATCTCTCTCTTAGAGAGTCAGATAGATAATACCTAAATAAGACTATGGACTCAATCCCTCAGTCACTTTTGCCATTGATTTCAGCGGGTGCAGAGCCCATTGCCCAGGTATATTATACTGAAACTGAATTTTCATAGGAATATTCAGTGATGCTTATTGTTGGTCTCTCCATTTGGGAAATGGGCCTGATGTCTCTCACAGTGCAGGCTGCCATTTTATTGATACAGCGCTGCACGTCCCAGCAGGAGGCCCAGACTTACACAGTTCTCAAGATGACCTCTCCCTGTTTGGTTATTAATTATTCTTTTTTATTCTATTTCAGACACTTAAATCATTATTTTTCATGACTTTCTACTTCTTTGTTATTAGGCGTAATGGCTGGAATAGCTTTAGTATTACAACGTGTTTCCCATCAAGGCTAAGATTGCAGCCAAAGTTAGGGATTTTTATCCTCCCTTGCTTCTGTGCATTTTTCTTACAGTCTGACTCAGCTAAACAGATGAGAAGGATCTGAACATCTATGAACTTTATAGAGCTTCAGATTCGAACTTGGGCGGGGGGGGGGGGGGGAGGGAATGTCGGGGTGTTTACTGAATTAGGTAATCTCTAAAAGCATTGTGACTCAGTGTTGGATAGAGTTGGATTTCTGGCGTGCAAACCTGACAGTTTAGCAAATGAGATGTTCTTCTTTATAAAAACACTAAGAATAAGAGACGTGCCAGGGTGCTGTGAAATACAGGATTTATCCACTGCGGCAGCAGCAGCTGGAGCAGATTATTAATATTTTGCACAGTCTGCCCCAGAAATGCTGTGTTTGGCTGGAGGATTCTGGTATAATTGTGTCAAAACCCTATTTGATTACATTCTATGTTACAGCAACCAAAAATGGGGCAGTTACTTCCATAGTATCACATGTGATAAAGACTTGAAACAAAGCTGATAAAGTAAAGGCACTCAGCAGCTTCTCCTCTTTCTGGGAGATCTGAAAGCCCCTCTAATCCTCTTCTGATGTGTTTTGTCTGTGCTTTTGCTAAAGGCAGTTTATGGTACAGAGTAAAATACTCCCTATGTAACTTTCAGCGTTGTCTAAGGTTGATGAAGCTAATGGTGAATGATTCAATTAATAGAGTGTATTACTTATGTTGATATAGATAGCTGTATTAATGGCACCTACATCAATATTGGTTGGCAGCATAAAAATGTCGTTTTCAACCTTGGAAAATGTTTTGTACATTTGCAGGAGAAGAGGCAACTTAAATGCAAAGAGCTCAGTGACACTGGTGCAAACCCGGTGTGGTTCCATGGACACCAAAGGAGTCACACTGGATTTACATCGGTGTTACCAAAAGCAGAACAATACTCAGAGTATGTACATTGTAGCCTAGCGAGCAGATTTTCAGGAACTGCAGGTTTCTTCTTACTTTTAAAAGAAAGTGTATGTACATAGGAATTGCCATACTGCATCAGACCCAGGGTCCATCTATTCCATCTCTCCTGTCTCTGACATTGGCTAGCACCATATGTTTCAATGAAGGTGTATGAACTCCACAATAGATCGATCTGCCCGTCACGTTAAATCTCCTAATAGTTGGCTTAAGTCCTGAAACCTGAGGTTTAATACCCCTTCCAAAAAAGTTGTTTAGAGCTAACTATGAGAAGGTTTTGAGAAATGGAGCAAACATTATGTCTTGTCTTGGGATTACCGTACTCTTGTTTTTGACTATCCATAATTCTCCCTATGGATTTAAATAAGAAATCTTAAACTCTGAGACCCCCATAATGACCTCATAAAGGCCTAGCATATTGTGGAGACCCCTTTCTCATGAAGTACTCATCTCAGAGAGGTGGCTGGTACATTAGCTGAAATTTGTGCTCGGCAGAGACAGCATTTGTAAGACCATTTCAAAAACAGCAGCACCAGAAAGTGCCTTTTATATGCACTATAATAATGCACATTGTCTCCAAGTTTCACCTTGCCAGATGGCATGTTGGGATAACACTTACCAGAAGTTTATATTAATTTAGGTTTATGGTGGTGGTTTATGGTTGTTTTGTGTACCGCGTGCTGAGTAATAACATGAGAGGAGGACTCCATGTTTCTAAAACTAAACTGGCTCCTTATTAGGAAGACTATTTACAGAGGAGCAGCTAGCATTCAAGCCATGTTCACACAGACTAACTCCCGGGGGTCTCCTCCAAACTCTTCCGTTCTGCAACTTGTGTTTTTCCCTCCATGCCGCGTGCTACAATGGTGTAAAACAAAACAAGAGGGTTCTGAGAAAGTAGAGCAGAATCCTGCCCTTATCTTAAAGAACCTTGCAAAGGGGGAGCAGAGAGCTTCCAGCCAAGCCTGCGACTATATATCCATCATGCTGCTCTGAAAGTATCTCAGGACTTGCTGGGGTTAACGTGCTGCCATTTGCACTTTGTTGATGCTTTACAAAAAGAGCACTGTGTTCTCTCATTGAATACATGCTGCCTAGCTCAGTGTACAATCCAGGCAGTTTGGTACCCAACAGCAGATTATTTGGACCATTGGTATGGCAGTTCCTGTGTTCCTATTCCACCCTAGCCCCAGTCTCAGATATTCTGGAATCTGTCTGTGTTCTGGTGAGAGTTGCAGATCAGAGAGGTTCAGAAAAGTATTCAAACGTTGGTGTCTCTTCCGTCTGACCCTCTCCCATTTCCATGACTTGCTCATCACTGTTAATGATTTGCTTGGTCCCCTTGGCAGTTTATGCTGATTGATCCTTGCTACCTCACTTTCACAAGTAATACCCTTTAACCCATACAGTCCATCACCCTCCCCACAACTGTGATGAATGAGATTTAAACTCTGGATCAGAATCCTCCCCTTCTGGCAACCCACAGTCCCCCCAAACCCTCCTTTTTTCAGCCTCTGGGGATCTTTCTTCTAAAAATGCCCAAACATGAAAACTCTGTCTGAGGCTGCAGTCAGCACTGCTTTTCTTCACTTCATTGTAATACTAGTGTTGCCATTCTCTGCCCCTCTTAGATGTGTCTGGTATGGTTCCACCATATGCAGAGGACATGGACTGCAGATGGTACCCTGGCTACTGCAGTAAGAGTTAATAAGAGAATGTGAGGCATGCTGTGGGATTTGCTGTGCCTCAGAAATGCTTCAGATGTAATTCAGGTGCGAATCTGAACAGTTCACATAGAACTGGTCAGGAATTTGTAGTTCCCACAAAATCAAAATTTTGTAGGGGGTGGAATCTGATGGAGTAGGTGGGTTGGTTGCTCGGTTGCGTTTTTTTTGGAAGAAAAATAAGAGACAGAAGGAAAGATTTTTCTTTAATGAATATCAAAAAGAAATATTTTGTTTTGTGTCAGTTCAGCCTGAATCAGAATAATTTGTGTTGTTGAACTGATCCAACATTTTTTTTTCATATCAGTTCAATAAAATACTAAATTGCATTTCCCTGTCAGTTCATTACTTTATGGGAGTTGTATTTCAGGCACCCATTCTCTCCTAAGGGCTGAACTACCTGGAGGACTGAATCACCAATAATTCAGTGTAGATTTCCTTTGGACCGCAGACTGTGTGGTGCATCATGGGAGATGTAGTCCAGCCAGAGAGCCTGACTCATAAGAGAGAATGGGGGCATCAGACTCTCAAGCTACAACTTCCATAAGGCAATGCGCCACAATGGGAAAATACAGTTGAATGTTTAAATGACTTGAAATGTTCTGGGTCATTTCAACAAGTCAAAACTTAAACATTTTGATTTGGGAAATGTCAACATGTTTCATTTAGATCCAAAATATTGAAACGTTTTGCACTGACATTTCCAAACTGACACTTTTCAGAATTCCCATTTCATGAAAAACGTCAGAATTTCAACTTTTCATCCTGATTTGGGCAGAAACGTGTGGAAATGTCAGAATTTTTCCACAAGATGGAAATTCTGAATTTCCTGCAATTCTAGTTTCATGCAATGAATTCAAGTGAGATGACTTGAAATACGCATAACTCGTCCACCAGTCACAGAGGGACTTATTCTCAGGGCTGCTTTTTGGGGGGCAGCATATTCTTATCTGAACATCTAGATAAGTAGGCTAACTGAAGACTGGAGAAACTGCTGGAAATGAAGAGAAGGAAAATGAAAAGATGGCTTAGCAGTCTCCATAACGTGTGCATCTTTGGGTAAAGACCTCCTTTTATATGCCTTAAACTCCTAGACACCTAAATGGATGCACTTGCTCAAGGATTAAATTCCTGTGCATCAAACAGTGAAATATTATTATTAATCAGAGCTGCTGGATGAGTGAAGTTCTCACATGAATATGTCTTTGTTGCACCAATTAATGACAATGCCCTAGCTGATAACAGAGCTTTTTGATGAATTCATAATAAAGGAACATACTGCTAAATACATTTGTCACACTTGTTCCTAGCAAGCCATGCCACTATGGTACCTGTGCCCTTGATGATGACCTGATCCCAAATTTTGTGGCATGGAGGGACTAGAAAGGTATTTTTAATATAATTCTTACCCACCAGCTTATCTTTTTGGGGGTTTTTTAATCACCCAATGAGAAACAGCAGTTCCAGTTTGGCAAGAGAAGGTTTTGTCTGTTGGCATTACAGTGTGAAAAGGGCAGTGCATAGAATGGGACAATACTAGTCATTCTTTAGCATGTGAGGTTTAAAGAGTGGCTGATCTCTGTGTTTGACACCGCTGGCATTATCTAATAACTGGGCCCGGTGCTACCTCTTGAAGAATCTCCATTAGAATACTTGCTGTGGTATCAAGCTGTTCTTGTTAACTTGTTGCTGAATGGCACTGAACATCTATGAGCCATCCTCAGCTGGTGTTAATTGCTGTTGCTCTGAGTTACACAGATTCACACTGCTGGCCCCAGAGTCTCTATAAAGTCACTTCCTTGAACTGGTCCAAATGCCTAGGTCCCTTTGGTGAATTGCAATAACCACAGAGTGCATCTTGCCATCTATTTCTGATAGAGTAGGAGGTACAAAAACAAAGCAACCCTAAACAAAAAACAGGAGCCTGCTGTCAGCGACACTAGTCAAAATCAGTGGAGCTTCTCTGGATTTACACCATCGTGATCCAGGAAAGCACATGCTACTTGTGAACTGAACAAGTATGATTCACCAGTGTCTACAAGAAAGGAAGTCAGGTGCACAGCAGAAGAAACCACAGATAAGATCCTGGAAGCCTCATTCAGACAATATTCCCTCTGATGCCCATGGAAATTCTGCCTGATTAAGGAGTCCATGATTTAGTTTCATATGCATGGGGTGAATCAGGCAGGAGTTCAGTGGCCTGGGTCTTGGTGAGATTATGATACCGCAGTCCACTCACTGGTGATAGGTTCAGATGTCCAAAGAGAGGTCTTCTTCCAGTGTTTGTTTTCTAATCAATCCAAATTCCTCTGTGTGTGTGATTCTAATCCCAACACCCATTTGAAATCACTGGGATGATACGTGCACCGACTGTCCTCCCTCCGTTAAGTTCTCAGTGGTCTCTTACACCAAACTCTTCATTTTAAAGTCTCTAAAGCCTCCTCGGCCCATGAAATTCTGTTTCGTTCCACTGCCTACCCTGCTGTACCTGGCTTCCCCTGCTCATCGTTTGCTCTTCTCTCGCTCACGTTTATATTGTTACTCCATCCTTTGCGGTAGACAGTGGCACTTCATCTGATGCGAGCTGTGAGAAGCCCTTGTAAGCTACGACAGTGATGGCCTGTTATCTGAGCAGCAGTCAGTATTTGGAGACTCAGCATAAAGACGAGATTTTTGACTTTCACAGCAGGAAAGGGGCACCCGTAAGATACAAATGGGCCATGACGTGCTCCTGGGAGTTACCGCGTAACAAACCATGGATGTACACATACAGAAACGAAACAGGCACCAGCTGACTTCATGCCTGAGGCACATGGCACTCATCACCCTGACTTCTACCTGCTAGAAATAAATCACTCCCCTCCACGGGGTCTTGTGGAAGGAGCAGGTCACCCTTGGCACAGCACACAGCAAAACTCGAGCTGGCTTACCTATTCCATCCAGTAGAGGGTAGTAATACACAAACACACAAGGCAATTCTGAGCAACACTCAAACAAACACAGCGTGAGGAGCTTGTCTGTTAGCCAGCAACGCGGCACTGAACAGCAAGAGTTCAGGTGCTGGGAACTTCTCTCCCTCCCTGTTCACACGGGAGCTAAATATGAGTTGACGGAATGGGTGTAAAACACATTGTTAAATTGGTTCCGCTGACACACTCTAAACCCAGTTTGGCTGGTCAGCATGGTGCAGTGTGAACCGTGTTCAGATCTGGAGCCCTCATTGTAAGCAGAGCAGATATCAATGCCTAGTGCTAGGGTTGCCTGACCTGTCCCATTATCAGGTACTGTTTTCAGTTGCTTATAACTTTGTCCAACTTTAACTGTTTTGGCTGAAGTTTCCCATGCCTGGTGTCTGCCATGGCAGCAAGGAGGCCCTGTGTGCATAGGCATTATGAGGCTTTAATGACTGTTTTTTCCATCAGCGTAGCCAAGAGTGTTATTTTTTCCCCAAGCCAGTGGGCACTGAGGGTGAAATTCCGACCCTATTGAAGTTAATGGGAGTTTCATCATTGACATCAATGAGACCAGGCTCTCACTCTGAGTGCATTATGGAGGAGAGACACCCTGCTGGGAACAGATGGCAAGGGAAAGGGTGTGTGGAACAGTTCAATCACAGCTCCTGTATTATATCACAGAATAGATAGTGGGAGTGGGGAAAGGGGGGAGATGTTGGAGACGGAGTCAAATTAGAACTTCCAAAGCAAACACTTCTTCCTGAGTTAACAAGGGATCGGGGCCAGGTTTGAACCCTCAGACTGAGACCTGCCACTACAATTTGGGGTGTAGGTTGCACCCAAATCCAGAAGGGGCCTGTTTTCTGGAGCTGCCTCACACGCGCCAAGATGACCAAAATCTTGTGAGATCAGCTGCTCTCCTGAGATTTCCACTGTTGTGAGTGGCTCACAGAGATATAGTACCGCTGAATCCAAACGCCAACCAAAATTTCACTCATGTTCAGACTCGAGTTGGAAACTCTGCCAGACGCGCTGGACCAAAGGGGTTTAGAAAGGGAAATCTATGCTCTGATTTCTGAAATCTGCACTCCCTGACGCCACATGGAGCACGCGTCACACTAGGGGGAAAAAATGGAAGTGTTTTTCTTTCCCAGTTCTACCCTTGGTAAAAGTATTAGTACAGAGCAGCTCACACGGTTTGTAACACTGGAGCAACTCCCCTGAGGTCCAGGAGCACTTTGGACAAGATCATCAGCTGGTGTAAATTAGCACTGAAAGACCCAGTGGAGCTGTGCCAATTCACTTTGTAGTGTAAAAGTGGCCAGAGTCTGTGTGTTTCCATTTTCTGGTGAAATAATGAGCCACAAACCAGCATGTGTGTTATCTGGACAGTGTCTGAGCAATAATGCTTTCTTCCTCCAGAACTGCCTTGGCTCTTTGCCCATGTAATTAAGTCAAAACGAATAAGCAACACGTGCCTTGACTATGCCATGTGGCCACCTATTGTATGTCTTATAATAGAGCGTCTCAGGACATGTGGGTTAATTAACATCTTTTAGGGACCTGAATAATAGATAATGGTGCACGGGGCTTTAATGGGTTAGTCTCTAATCAGTTTATTAGGAGACGGATGAAGACAACATAGCAGGATCATATTATTCCTGGCTAAAGCTTTGGAAAGTAAATTGCTTGGCATTTATTTGAAATTTACCAAATTGCAATCTCTTTAAAAACCCACTAGTGCCCATTTCGTTCAGGGCTGTCTGTAGGTTTTTTTAAAAATTGACTAAGAAGGGGAAGTCTTGGAAGGAGATTACAGCCATATTTAACCCTTTACAATGTCTTGACCCAGTCATTAAATATACAAAATTTCTCTTTAGTCTAATTAACATAACCATCTATCACATTAATTAATTACTTGCAAATGGCAAAATTAATTGTTAATAGCAACCACTGTTATCTGTTCCCATTGACCTGAGCTCTTGGCAGTACAGGGAAAAACATGAGAGCCAACAGCAAATATCAAGGCTTTCTGCTGATCTTTTAACCATCGAATTATAGAAATGTAGGACTAGAAGGGACCTTGATAAGTCATCTAGTCCAGCACCCTGCATTAAGTATTATCTAGACCATCCCAGATGGGTGTTTGGAGGTTTTTAAGAGCAGGTTAGACAATGACTGAGATTTCACAACTCCTTAGGTAATTTCTTTGAGTGCTTAACACCCCTTATAGTTAGGAAATTTTTCCTAATGTATAAGATAAATTTCCCTTGCTGCAATTTAAGCCCATTACTTCTTATCCTGTCCTCAGTGGTTAAGGAGAACAATTTATCACCCTCTTCTTTATAATAACTTTTTAGGTACTTGATGACTGTTATCATGTCCCCCCCTCAATCTTCTCATCTCCAGACTAAACAAACCCAGTTTTTTCAATCTTTCCTCCTTGGTCATGTTTTCGTTGCTGTCCTCTGGACCGTCTCCAATTTGTCCACATCTTTCCTGAAGTGTGGTGCACAGAACTGGACGTAGTACTCTAGTTGAGACCTTATCAGTGCTAAGTAGAGTGGAAGATTTACTTCTCGCGTCTTACTTACAACACTTCTGCTAATACATCCCAGAATGATGTTTGCTTTTTTGCAACAGTGTTAAATTTTTGATTCATAGTTGTTTGACCCCCAGATCCTTGTCTGCAGTGCTCAGAGGCTGTCATTTCCTACTTTTTATTTGTGCAGTTGATTGTTCCTTCCTAAATCTAGTACTTTGCATTTGTCCCTGTTGAATTTCATCCTACTTATTTCAGACCATTTCTCCAGTTTGTCCAGATCATTTTGAACTCTAATCCTGTTGTCCAAAGTGTGTGCAGACTCTCCCAGTGTGGAATCATCCTCAAATGTTATAAGTGTACACTCTGTCCCATTATCCAAGTCACTTATGAAGATATTGAACAGAATCAAACCCAGGACCTATCCCTACAGAGCCCCACTCAATATGCCCTTCCTGCCCGATTGTGAACCATTAACAACTCTCTGAGTATGCTTTTCCAGCTGGTTGTGCACCCACCTTATAGTAGATTCATCTAGGCTATATTTCGCTTGTTTGTTTATGAGAAGGTCATGTGAGACAGTAACAAAAGCCTAATTAAAGTTGAGATCTATCACATATACTGCTAGCCCCTTATCCACAAGGCTTGTTACTTTGTCAAAGAAGGATATTAGGTTGGTTTGACATGATTTGTTCTTGACAAATCCGTGTTGACTGTTATTTATCACCTTATTTCCTCTTGGTGTTTACAAATTGATTGTTTGATTATTTGCTCCATTATCTTTCCAGGCACTGAAGTTAAGCTGACTGGTCTGTAATTCCCTGGCTTGTCTTTATTCCCCTTTTTATAGATAGAGGCATGGATATAGATAGACAGGTAGGGATAGATGCTTGATTCTGTGACAACACATCTCAGTTTCTGTCTGTCCGCTGAACAGAATGCAGTGGAGTCCTGGAGGATGTTTCTATATACTGAGTCATCTCTTGGATGTATTGTACCATCCTTCGTGTAGGTTAGAGTGGTGTTGCATTCCCTGCTTCTCCTGGTCTATAGAATGTTATAGAAAGGCTGTCACGTGACCAAATAGAGGTCTCCCTTCTGAGTACAGACTGGGCCCAACACGGCTTAGCTTGAGACCTGATTAAATCGTATCTAAGGGTCCTTGTAGGAAACATAATAATCAGATAGCTGCAAAGGTAGTACCACTCCATCACAAAAACTAGGGAAATTTACAGCAGGTGAAGGATGAGCCTTGTTCCTTGGAAATTGTCTGGGCAGTGAGTATAATACAGAGCAGACCTTGATGACTCTGTGGATATGTGGCCTAAATAACTCATATTTTATATCTATGAACAAGTGGATTTTATCGTTCTCGGCAGTGGGATTCTCCAACATGAGGAAAAACAATCACCCAAGTCTGATTACAGAGATCGGTGTTTCCCAGTAAAATATCTATTTGCCATCCCCTTAAATTTGGACCTACGACCTCCAATTTTTCCTTATGGCGCTCCCAGCCCCCGTCTTGTCTGGATGTTCCCCAAGTGGTTCATCCTGATTCAAAGCTCGGCTAACAATGCTGTTGTGACAATGACTGCATCGCAAGTGACCTGTTATGGCAACTCCGCCACACCATCCTTTAATTGCAGGAGCATGGTGTCAACACCAGAGACCATGAGGAGCCTGGCTGTACAGCTGGAAAAGATGGCAGTTATGTAAATATCATTGACACCTCTTTAAAAACACCAGGATCAAGTGTCTTCCTGGTGCCCATATCAGCGTTTTCCTGTCCGATGGAGGTTGGAAACAATCTTTTATCGTTATTTTGGTTGCTTTCCTCTAGTGAAGCGTGTAGAAGGTGCAGCTAGAACTTGCTGTGTTTCTGCGTCCACCAGTCCACCTGTCAGCCTTGCTCCAATGTGTCGTCAGCCGTTCCTCCTACTAGGAGGCTGCAGTTCTGATATATCTAACCTGAGTGTGACTACTTTGCCCTCTGGTGGTGGCAGCTTACCAAGTCCATAGAAGCCCTACTACTATTTAATACATGTGTATGAGTGTTTATCGGGGACCCGTTGGCCCTGGTAAATTAGCAGGGGAAATCTGGCTGTTCATACTGAAGTTCCAGAGGGAAATACATTCCCCCAGTAAGGAGATGGGGTAGGGATGCTTTTAAAGGCTTTAATGCTTAGAGAGCACAGTTCAGTTTTGTTTAGCCCTCCTTGATGTAGAGCATCTTTGGATGCCTCCTCACTTTCTCCACAAGTGCTGCGCAGCCTGACAGGCCAAGCAGCTGATGCGTTGAACAGCCGCCTGAGAGCCTTTGCTTGAAATCCTGGTGCTCGCTGGTGTTATCAGAATGCAGCAGCCCCCGCTCTTGAAGGGCTTTACCGAGATGAGTGAAAGTAAGACGCCTTGGCCATGACAAGTGGGGATGAAACGGGAGCTTTCATCCGAAAGAGAGAGAGGAGGGGGAGGGAATTCTGCATGATGGGGAGCCAGAAGCCCAGCTCAGCACCTCCTTCCTCATTCCTGTCTGACTGAAAATATCTGCAGAGAAGGTCCAACAGGAGCAGTGCTGGCACCGCTGATGATGGTGGTAATATGGTCCCTGGTGCCTCTCTTGGTGATGTAATAATAGAGGCGAAATTCCAAATCATGGTCCACAGTCAGATTATAATGACCGTAACACAGCAGATGCTGCCTGTGCAGGTTCAAATGCCTGGAAATGATCTGTTCAGCTCCATAACAGAAGCTCTCAGTCCCTGTATTAGCAATTAGTGGCCCTGATCCTGGTCATCACTGGCCTGATCCAGGGGCTGATCATCTCCTGAGTTAGCTTCCTCGACTCCACGTGAAGTGCATGGATGTTGAGATGGCTCAGCACCATGCAGGATCTGGGAAGCAAAAATTCAGCCCTCTAGAAATGATTACCAGCAAATTAATGAAGAGTTAGTTGGCTAATGGCCCATGACAAAGCCAAGGGCAGTTAATGCTCTGATGACCGGGACATTAACTGCTGCAGTGCCCAGAGATGAGTGAGCCTGTAAAGCAGACTGGGAAGCTATGCATTTTAACACAGAAACAAATGGCCTGAGTGAGCCTGCAGCGTTCAGTTTAAGTATTAAAAGTGAATGAGGTTGTTTCGTGACATTGCAGGCCCACTTTTCCAAATCAGGCATGCGCCTTTACTGCAGCTGGGCATGCAAACCGCCGGTGGGTGTGATAGTGCGGTCATTGTACAGGCACGCTAGGCATGGGGTTGCACACTGGGTCTGCCTACCTCTGTAGAGTAGGCACTTGGTGACCTTTTAGTCCCTGAGTGAGGACACAGTGGGTATGTCTACACAGCCAGCAGCAACAAGCCCCCCAGCCCAGGTCGGCAGACTCAGGCCCATGGGGCTCGCACCACCGCACTAAAATAGCTGTGTAGCCAGCGCTTTAAAGTTGCAGCTCAGGCTGGAGCTCGGAAGCTCATCCCCTCCCCTAGGCTTCTGAGCCCAAGCCACAACAGCCACATGAACTTGGGCAAGTCAATTGTGTGGCTAAGTTTCCCTTATCTTTAAAAACGGGGATAAAAATGATATTTACCCTCCTTTGAGATCAGTGGATGAAATGTGCTGTATAGCAGCTACATCTTACAGCACCTACTCTAAAGCAGGGAATGTCAGTATTGTCTAGAGGAGGAAATTGAGGTGCAGAAAGGTTCCGTGAATTGTCCAAGATCAGAGTCATTAACAGAGCTGAAAATGGAAGCCCAGAGACCTGGTTCCCAATCCCCTGATCTAATCATTACACAGCCCTTCCTTATTAAACACAGAAGTCCAGAGCATGTGATTCTTACAAGGTGATCTCCAGGCTAAGGGCTGCTTCTGCTCTCTGTGTTGTTGTTTAATTCATGACAACATAACACCCTGCTGTTTCCTTACTAGCATGGTTAAAGGGAGAAGAGGAATTTGTATTCCCTCTGCCAGCAAAGATTAAACGAGGCCAATATGCAGGGTAGAGTCTGCAACTCTTCCTAAACTGCAGCATATCATTCAGCTATGTTACTATCTCCCTTCACTGTCTCCTGGTAGATTATTCACCAGCCAAGCAACATGCTGCCTAAATACCAATAGCAAATCATGAGGATCCAGTGTTACATCTGATTGCATTATTATGAACAGTTTAGATCTTCACATTCAGACTAAACTGATGTTTTGGTGCAAAATAGGCAAGTCTCGGAGCTGAGCTGGAGTTGGCTGTGACGTCACTGTGATTTTGGGGCTGGGTGACACATCTGCAATAGGGCTAAGCTTGCTGAAGCTTCTTAGGTGGATGCATTTGAGACCCCCTCTCAGTCCAGAGAGAAATGCTTGTTAGCAAGGGTGACAGTTTTCATATACCGTAAATGTGATTTGTGACTCTGCTGCATGTGAATAGTTTTCCATGGCAAATCACATCTTGCCTGAGCTACAAAATTCAGATCTAGATCACAATTTGGGGTAGGACCTGCACTTTGCCTTGGTCCATTAGAGAAATATGGCCAGTTGTGAAATTTGGAATCTGATGGAGAATTAACCCCACATTTCAGGAGGGCTTGGATCAGACCCATTTCTAACCTCACCACTCTCTCATTTTAAGATGCTCTTGCATTTCTTTTGTGGGGAGGGAAGGAACTAACCTAAGTTTCATTTTCCCCCTTGCCTGCCCCAGATACACAAGGCAGCACTGATCATCCCTCAGCATGACAGGCATGTATGCTTGGAAATGTGGTTGCTGACAGGTCACTCTGCCCCTTAGCCTGTTATGGTTACCTAGTCTCAACTGCATGCTCAGGGAAGTATGTGATCTTGCACTGAGAGTATGTCTACACTGCAGTAAAACACCCTGTGAGGGTCACAGAGCCCAGGTTCTAACCTGAACCCAGATGTCTACACTGCACTTTTACAGCCCCGCAGCCTGAGTAATCTGACACGGGCCAGCAGCAGGTGTTTTACTGCAGTGTAGACATGGGAGGCTGTGACTTTGTTGGTTATAATGTTGATTTTTTATCTCATCGCTCATCTCTGGAACAGGAATGCCAAGAAAAAGAAGCACCTGACTGGAATTAATGTTGCTCTGTAGCCTGACAAATGATCAGATTATTTCTCAGAGTAACATTTTTTCCAAGTAATCCATTACTGTGAACCTGAGGGGCCAGATCCTGCAGTCAGCGTGGGGGCTGAGGTCATGAGCCCCCGAAAGCAGGAACTGCTCAGCCCTGCCCCATCTGTGGGAGTCAATCTCTAGAAAGGGTCAGTGAGGAGAAGATGCATCCATCTGTATCTTCCAAATGGCACAGAGTGTGCATCGATGGTGCAGAATCTCTTCCGGCGCTCCCCTGAGAGCCTGATGGCTGCAGACTACCCCCTACACTCAAGGCTGAGAGTCAAGGGCACTGTGTGGTCCGTACAACAGCACCTGGAGGCTGTCACAGCACTTCATAAACTCACTTCTAAGAACTCAAACAGCACTAACTGCCAGCAGTATCCACAACCTGAAATTCACATCAGATATGCCAGGGTTGCATGGTAGAGCAGTCACGGTTTAAGTTCAGAAGGGCGAATACTGCACTGATGTGCCTGGTATAAATGCCCCAATAGGCAGATGGGACGTTTGCTTAGAGTTAAATTTATAGTTCCACTTGTGGAATCCCCACCGAGGCCAATGGCAGTTTCATGCACAGGAGCAGCTGCAGAATCTACCACTGAGTATGGAAAGTTTTGCCACATACAATATTTAGCAGATGCCCGGATCTCAGATAACTCACGGATTCAAACACAACTGCATCTGAGTAAGTCACCCAAGATTTGGGGGAAGAACGGAGCCGGAAAGCCAAGAAATGCAGTGTGAAGGGGATGCTCTCTGGGGTGGATGTACTGGGGCAGGGCCTATCGCAGATGATGTCATCAGACTGCTTGCTGCAGTTTTGGCAGTGTTGCCTAGTGGCTAGAGCAATGGATTTGGACTTAGGAGACCTGGATCTATTCCCAGCTCTGTCACTGGCCTGCTGCATGACCTTATCCCAGTCACTTCACCTCTCTGTGCCTCCATGGAGATAATGATACTGACCTCCTTTGTAAAACATGTTGAGATCTACTGATAAAAAGTGCTATATAAGGGTTTAAGTAACAAAAACAGCAGCAACAACAAGTTCTAGCACTAACATGCCATTTGGAGACCATCACTCTGTTTGCATGTTCTATCCTTTTCCCTTTAATCCTGCGTCTCTTTTGTCCATTTAGACTACACGCTCTTCAGGGCTCGGATTGCCTCTTCCTCTGTTTGTACAGCACCTAGCACCATGGGGCCTCATTCTCCATTGGCCCTCTAAGCACTACTGTAATACATAAATACATGTCTGGAGGCGCACATGAAGGCATAGCAAATTGCCTTACTTTGAGAACATAGGGGCACGCCAGAGTGAAACCTTCCTCAAGCCACTGGCTTGAATACCTCTGAGGCCCTTCGGAAGAAATGTCAAATCATTCACATCCAGTCCCAGAGGAACTGCAAAGATCCCGCTCCCTCTGAAGCCACAAAGACTTTTTGCTGCTTACTTCTGTGGGGCTCACAACATATATATCAAAATACCAGCATTGTAGTAAAATGCACATTATAAATCCCTTTAAAAAATTTTCCAACAGATCATGAGACCAGAGTTACTCAATCTCAAAGGTCTTTCACTTCTCATCACCATCCATGACTAACATCAGGAGAAAACTATCAAACCCATCAACCCTGCATTTTTGATGAGTGCACTGTCAGTAGGTCAGTGGCATCTTAAATGACAGGTGATCAGAGCCACAGATACTCCAGCAATGCTACATTTGATGTCTTAAGCACGAGCCTTGTTCTTATCAAATACATTAAACTTTTCCTCTGTCACTGAAATTTCTGCACAGCCCTAAAGTTGCTCAAAGTGCCAGTATTAATGAAAGGGCTTTAAAAATTGTGTGGAAGTTCAGTCCCTGGGCTACTGAACAGTGCAGATCTGAGATAGCATTTCCAGATGAAAGGCATTCTCTTCCACAGAAACTGAGCTCTGAAGTCTGTGCTGTGAGTGTCAGGAGCCGAGAGTAGGTAATGATGATCTGGGCTAGGAAGAGGTTCATACGTTATCCCACAGCTTCATACTATTCTGCCCCCTTTCTCTAACCTCCCCTGTTTTCATTGCCTATCTGATCATTTCTTAGAGGAGATTGGAATGTGTTCTCCAGAGCTCAGGGAAAACCATACCTCTTTGCAGAAATCTGCCCACGGTAATGCCAGTTGAAAGACACAGGTTGCGAAGAAAATAAGGAGACAGACAAAAAACTTCTGTGTTTAAGTGCCTAGCTCCTAAAATGGCAAAGCAGAGCAGATCATTGATTGTAATAATGTATGTGGTACTCCTGGATTACAGCAGTTGGCCTTCTATAAATACCCCAAGATAGGCAGATAGATGAGATTCATTCTTGATCTGTGAGACATCAAAAGGTTTAGCTCTTCTGGTGGTAGCCCCACTGCATGCTCTTCTCTACCACCCATGAATGCGATCACTCTGTACCTGATTCTTCAAGCTCCTGGTTCAGCTTAGCTGGAGTTGGAATGTCTAGCATTCCATTAATACCGTGACCAGCATGGCATTGCACTCTGGCTGATTTAGCATTGTTGGGAATGTTTTTAATTACTAGTATAACAGTAGCAGTAAGAGACCCCAACTGCTATTGAAGCTTCCTTGTGGTAGGCAATGTACAGACATGGAGTAAAAGACCGTCTAAATAGACCAGACAAACCAAGGATGGGAGGGGAAACATGCGAAGTAACTTACCCAAAGTCACCCAGCAAGGCAGAAATAGATGACAGATCTCAGTCCAGCATCCTATCCACTGGACCACGCGTCATCTCCGTAACTGGATCCAGTCGCCTTGTAGATCTGTGACCCTGAGGCCTGACGAACTGGAGAGTTTCTTCATTAGCTAAGAGAACTTTAGCGAGCCACCGGACCATACAGACTGATGACCCAATGGGCTGTTGCGTTGTCTCTCCATCACACCACAAACACCGCATTTCCTCTGTCCACTCTCCACACCCACAGCCCCTTGAAGGCAGGGGCTATTTCCACCTCCTGGCTACTTCAAAGGAAGGTTCAATTTATTTTCTCTTGGGTTTCAGTGCTTCACATGCTTTGCAGGAGAAAAACCAAGCCAGACTCTCCGCTGAAACATCCTGTCTGTTAGTGTTAAAATCATTAGGGCTTTAACCTTGGCGGGGTTTCACCTTCGTCTGCGGCCTACAGGTATGGCCAGGACTATCTGGGTACATCTAACTTAGTCGTTTCCTTGCCATTGTGAGGGCTTTGGACACCAGTGCGTCTTGGTTCTTCATATTCCCTTCTTGTGATACCAAGCAGTCTAGTCTCCTGTGGGCTGGAACACTTTGGTCTCAGTTTGGTTGTTGGGTTAGTGTGCAAGGATTGGACAATGTCGATGGCCTGTGATATACAGGCAGCCAGAGTAGATGATTTATTGGTCCCTTCTGGCCTTAGACTCTAAAAAACCAAACAACACTGCATCTGAGAGGCAGTTCTCTAGAATAAAAGAGACATTCAAACAGCAGTTCCACTTTTTTCTTTTTTTGTACACCAAAAAGGAGACCTGCTTTCCTCCTTATTCCAACTGTTGCCCTAAGGCCCGTGGGCATTTTATTTTCCAGAGTGTGATGGAGGAGAAATGAGCCAAGGTAATAATTCAAGTCGCAGACGTTCTCTTTGCTGTCTCCTTTAGTGAAATGTGGCAGCTACCATATACACTTCTTAACAAGCAGGATCCACACTTGTGAGCAGTTCAAAGGCTGGATTAAATGCCCCTTTGATTGCTGTGCCCCATTGTGCTGACATTTTGGAATGAATGGAGGGTCCCGTATAAATAGGATCGTAGATCTGCATCAATCAGAGGGGGTTTATTTTGCAAAATATCCCAATCACCACAAAACCACCCAAGCTATTAAAGCATCTGCTATTAAGAGTAAGCTCAAAAACTTCTCTTTTACCAACAGAAATTGGTCCAATAAAACATATTACCTCACCCACTTTGTCTCATTAGAAGCCAGAGTGGTTTCAACACATAATGGGACCAGATTTTCTCCTGTCCTCAGTATGTCTACAATCTAAACAAGTTAGGCATCTTTGGTACATGTGCACGTAGATACTAGTTACCCAGTTTTATGCAACTATCCATGTACGTGTCTGAAAATAAATCTCTTAAAACCAGGATGGAAAATACAGTATTCTGTAGAAGTGTAACCCTGCATTGTCCATGGAGATTCAGGTAGATATGGTCTAATAATTCCTTTCCTTGTGCATTGTGTAAATGCTTTAACTATAAACTTTGCTAATGGTGTCTGGTGCCAGACTAGATGGTCTGATCTGATAATGCAAACTGTATCCACTGTGTAAACACATACCTCCCTTAACATTCAGAATTGTTACTTACCCACTTTATAGTCTGGCTAATGGTCGGTCACAGAGAAAGAAACCTGCTTTTCTTGTTCTTAAATGGTAGAATATGATGATTTTCCTGGGGGCTTTAATTTCTTCACTGCAGACGATAAAATACATCACCCAATATCCTTTAGAAGCACATTTCCAATTATAAGCTCATTTAAGATGTCACAGAAGTGCATGTTGCCTTGTTGAAATTCCCTGATGCACGATCATAGTTTGTCAGAGAACATTCATAACATTTGCATTAAGTTCAAGAAGCTCTGACTTGTCACTGTTTCTTTCTTGCATCAGTGTGTCCCCTCTATTGGATGGAAAACATCAGACTCCCATAGCAGCAGCATGTTTTTCTCTATGGCTTAGCTGGGAGCTGGGGCTGATTGAAAAAAATTTTGATGGGTCATTTTTCTGTCAGAAGATATTAATTTGTCAAAAGCTAAATGTTTCTTGGGAACTTGTTGACTTTGTCAAAATTTTCAAAAGGAAATTGTTAACGTGTTTTGTTTTAGTAAGGTAAAACCATGAATCTAATGTTGTAGTACAATATATAATAACTATTTATTGAAGCATGTCTGCTTTATTGAGATGAAACATTTCAATGAAGGGGAAATGAAATATTTTGGAATATTTCATTTTGCAAAACATTCCCAGATTTTGACTTTCAATCCTGATTGGGGAATACACAAAACTTCAAAATCTTGGAATTTCCCATAGGATGGAAAGTTCATTTTTTGACCAGCTCTTCTAGGCCTGCTTTCCTAGCCCACCACAGAGACCTGTGTCTTTGAAGCTGCCGTTGTGAGCTCTGGTCCCTTTGCTGCAGTGTATGCAATTTGCTGAGGAGCCACAGTTGTGAATGTGCATGTAGGTAATGACGGAGCATTAGCTCCATTTAACTGACTAAAATATAGGTGCTTTTTAGCAGTGTGTGCAACCACATCAGGAGAAAAATGAGGGGAAGTGAACTAGGTCTGAGCATGCTTTAGAGCTGCAGTTACACAGAGAGGGGGAACACCAAAAGGATAGTGAAAAGAAACATGGCCTCCTCATCTCCCAGCAGTTACATCTGTGGCTCTGAGCTTTATTGCCTCTACAAACATACTTTGCAGAGATTAAACTATCAAGGGCCAAGGGCAAAGCGATTGCTTTGTAGGTCTGCAGTGGGTACTTTAAAACTTAGGCAATGCAACTGTCTCAGAATAAAATCCTACTGGAGAAGATAAAGTGGCATAACAAAAAAATAATAGGTAAGGCTGGAAGAAAATCACGAGCTGTGATTTCGTTGCATAAACCAGAACTTTTAACATACATTTAAACTTTTTCTTGCCACAAATTTGAGTGGTGGTGTGACCGCCCCCCATGCACTAGGTTGCAATGCCACTCACTCAGATTTGACTAGGCTGTCTTTCCATCATGAATTGTATCAGTCAGCAATCACCATTTCTACCAAGGAGAAACGTGTTGCATGATACAAGTTAGAGAAGTAGAAGATCTCTCCTCCAGCCAAAACACGGTAGTTACCTCTTACCTGCTGCAGATGAATAGCAAAGTCACATCCTGTGGTCTTTTCACTTCTAATATCTGCAATAAATACATGTAATTTCTATAAATAAAAAGGGGCCACATTTATGGTCAGGTAGCTACTTCACAGCCTTTTGGGCCTGGTGCTCTCCTGGGGCTGAGCGTGGTAGAAAGGTCAGAATGGTGTCATTTCTATCGTGGCAAGGGACTTTTGTTTTTGTTTTTGCAGCCACTGCAGATGTTCCTGTTGTGAGCTCTCCCGGTTCTAGCAGAGAAGGAATATGTGCTAATGAGTAGCAAGCAATCTTAGCCATTCTGACGTCACACAGCCAACACTAGGCACCAAAGCAGAATTCTCAGGCAAGCGTCAGTATCTGGAGACCAACTACAAGGGGGCAGCTGTGTCAAGGTGGAGGAGATGGGAGATGTATCAGTCTGTGGAGTGTTGTTTGTATCATTGGAAGGGGGTTGTTACATCAGTGTGGGGCTTCAAAATAAGACAGATGACTCATAGCAGAATCAAGGTGTTACCTGGAACATCTGCTGAAATTAGGGAGTTTTGGAAGCAATGATTCTTTGCCCAACATGAGGTCTCATGGCCATGCTAATGTGAACACGATTTTCTGCTCTTAGCATGTAATGATCATACCGACTTAGGAAGTGTTTTCATCCGCTCTTGTGAGTAAAGCGAGACTGGGCTTGGATGGGAATTTGAATGGGAAATGTGCCAGGAAAACCCAGGGTGTTGTAGGACTGACTAGGGAGTGCTCTTCCATGGTCTGCTGCAGGGTCTAGTTCTACCGATTTAGAAGAGGCTGTCTTTCACTGAGGGCTGATCTACGCTGCCGGTGGCATTCAACGGGAGATACGCACGCTACGTTACATAATTTAAGTTGATGCACCCCCGCGTCTTGTGTAGTTACGACATACTTAAATTGTCGTCGTATACAAGATAAGCATGTGTGGTTACGACATATTAAAGTTGATGTACCACGGCGCCTTCACGGTGCTGCATTGACGGGAGACGCCCTCTCATTGACACAGCCTTGCTCCTTTCGGGGAGGTGGGCTAATGGCGTCAACTGGAGAGCCCATCTCCTGTCGACTGAGCGGGTTTACACGGCCTGCTCAATCAATCCTGCTGTATTGATCTCTGTGGACCCTGCAATGTAGACGTACCCTGAGTCACTTGAGCTAATGTGTCATCCTGGGGTTGGTGCACTGTGCTGCTGGGAGGGGCTGCCCTGTAGACAAGAGATGAAATTGAGTTCTTCACACTTACCAAGAGCCCTTGATGCTTTTTCACAGAAACAGCCTTAAAAACCAAAACCAAAGGGGGGAAAGTGAAGCTGAACTTTTCCAGGCATAAAGTTCCAGGTTTACAATAAGTTTGACTCAAGTTTTGGGTGAAGATGAGGGTCGGTTCTGATTGTGTCCAAACAGGGCTGACCAACCCTAACGGAAATGAGGCCACAAGATGAACCAGTTTCTGCCTGTATTTGCACCAGAGCAGTGCCACTCTCCAAAATCTGTGCTGCTTTGTGCCCTACAAGCATGTGCCATGGCGGGTTGCTGCTGATGTTTCGCCTTATTTCTAAAGACCCTTTAAAGCATCCACCACACTCTAGCCTTTGGGAAGATTGACGTGATTGCTACCACAGCTAGCATTGAGCACTTCTTGCAATGGTTCCAACAGGGTTTTAAATAACTACTCAAAGCTGGAATCCTAACAGGTGATTAAAATGAGCCTGTTGGTCATCAGAGTGAGTTCTGGCAGAGACCCTGTCCTGGAAAATGTAATTACTATCCTAAAGAATACAACAAACTCTGCCAAAAATAATATAAGCAGATCATCCTCCAAAACGATACCAGCTGAAAAATGTGGCAGGAGCTACTTGTCAGTCAACTGGTATTCTGCAGGGGATGGTTTATCGCAGCTTATTGATAAATAAGGGAAGGGGCAACTTCAACCAAGGACAGCGAAATAATTACAAGAAAAATCAGGGGGAAAAAAGATAGAAGAGGCTAAGTTCTGATTAAGTTCTGTTCTGGTTCTGAAGCTAAGCCTTTAAATGGCCTCAAAGAGAAGCTGAAGCTGTCACTCTCTGGTCATGGAAATTATTTGGATTTGAGCCTGGGAAAGGACTCCAGAATTTGATCCAGTATGATGTTCTAGTGAAGCACAGCAGAGAGTGATGTACTGTATTAACTGACTGAGTTTTGATCCTATTCATTTGTTTCTTCTCATACTGTGTAAGCCCACACATAGTTCTCCTAATAACCATTTATTATACTGTCTCCGTTCCTGTGTTACTCAAGTACATCGCATAAATGAAATTTTATATTGCAACATTTCTGATCAATGATCATCTACTCTGTGAGATGCACAGAAGACGTGCACAGTAATTAAAGACACCAGTTATCTGTACCTATTATGGTAGAAACTATATGAATGATATTGTATTTTTTGAGATCTTATAAGTAAAGAGATAAAAAGGCATGATGGCAGAGTTATGGAATTTTGATCAAACTTCACTTTGGCTTTCCAGTCTCCCCTCTGGTTTCTTGGGGAAGGATGGGGGAGTGTTTTCTAATGTCAGAGTTGCTAGCAGAGTGCGTGCAGAGATAAAACGGTTTGAATGTGCCAGTTCTGGAGTGATTGTTCCAGCTGCTGGAGGGCTAGTGGAGAACTGGAGCAGAGAACAGAATACAGAAGAGTTTGATGTGGTGCCCCCTCAAAAGGAAAACAGCAGAACTGCAAAGCCCAAGAGCTTTAAAAAGCATGCCACAAACTACATGAGATTTGCTTCCTGTTTGAAATGCCCATGAATCCTTTTCCCAATGTGTGTGTCTTGTCACATGCATGAGTATCCACCTATTCAAATAGCAAGGGAGGCTGAAAGTTGGGTTGCCAGTCCTCCAGGATTGTCTTGGAGCCTCTGGGAATTAAAGATTAATCTTTAATTAAAGATCATGTCATGTGATGAAAGCTCCAGGAATACGTCCAACCAACATTGACAACCCTACTGAAAGGAACAGGAAACCTATAAGAAGATACTCAAGGGTGGAGATGGCCAATGCTGTTAGTTTACCAATCAGAATATGCTTCTTCTGGCTTGACTGCATCACCCTTTGACCCCAACCCCACCTCTTTTCATTTTAAAATAATCTTTTGGTCTGAGTTCCAGCCTACTTCACACCTTGGCCAAAGCACAGTCCTAGTCCGCTCACCAGTTCATCAGCCATGGTGCAGGGAGCAGCCATTGCAATGCTTTGTACCACAGACAACAATTGCAATCCCTGGAAACTGGTGTCTGATTGTCTGATCAGATTGCTTACAGGTTTCTATTACAGGCATTTTTTGCATTGGTGTATTACGAAAGAAACAGAACATCATAACAGAATAATGGTCTCCTGCTTTGAGAATAAATGCCCTGACTGGCCTCATTCAGACGGATCCAGTCCAGCTCAGTCAGCCCCACTTCTCTGTACAGCTCTATTTGTGCCAACGTGAACGGAGTCATCTAGTTGTTCTAACCTCAGTTTCCCTATTAGAGGAGGATGTGCCCAGGAGGCCAAGGTCAGCTTGATTCCTTCCCTATTGGAACTTCTATTCAACCTGCCCTGCCTTTCAGAAGACTTTATCACCTGGCTCTGCAGCACTCCATCCCTTGGGCTGGCCAGTCTGTTCAAGGGAGAGGGAGAGTCACGCACGGACATGCATCCTTCCAGGCATGTGTCACTCCAAGGGGCCAGCTCCCCATGCTGCTGCCTTTGTGTGAATGAGAAGCTTGTATGGCTGCTGCCAATGGTCCTGGGATGCTACCTGTCCTGTGGATAAAAACCACAAGATCCAGTCTTCAGGGTGGTTGGTCTATCATCTCCTGGGAACACTCCATTCATGTTAAGAAAGAAAAGGGAGGAAAAAAATCAGGCACAATTGATGACCCTAAACATTCCCTTAAGGATTTCATCTTCTGTGCGTTCCTGAAGACATTAGCAGGAGAAAGAGCTCAGCTGAACAATGACCACCCACAAGAGAAGTATATTCTTTCTTCTGGGCCATATCCTACTCCCATTGACATGAGTAGCAAAAATCCTATTGACTTTAAGGGGACCAGTTTTCCAGCCCTTTATGGTTTGTCTGTATATTCCCATCTACCCGAGTATCAGTCACTATCAACAGAAGAGCAGGGAGTATGCTGTACTGTGGGGGATATGATTCCTGAGCAATGATAGTGCTGTGTTTGCAAGGGCAATCCCATCGCTGAATCACAGAGGTAAGGAGAGGCAAGGGATACAAAGATAATGTGCAACAGAAGCTGCTGGATCTGGTCTTGATAACATCTCTCTATGCCAGTCATTAGGAAGGGGCTTGTACCTTTCTCTCCAGAACACATTTAATCTATTTTAGTTACTGCTACAGCTTGCCCCGGCGGAAGGGAAAGAGAAATGAAAAACAGAACATCTTTTGCTTTGCTTTCTCATATTGCCACCAGCCGAAAAGCAATTGGTTATCGGCAATAATGATACTTAACAGACCTGATCCAAAGCCCGCTGAAGTCAATGGCAACCCTTCCACTGACCTCAGTGACTTTTGGAGCAAGGACATACAGGATTGTCTTCCATTCATCAGGAAGGAAGGATGGTCCAGTGGTTGGGGGCATTAAACTAGTAGTTGGGAGATGCAGGCTGAGTTCTCTGCTTTACCACAGACTTCCTCTGTGAGCTGGAACAAGTCACTTTGTCTCTCTGTGCCTCAATTCCTCATCTGTACGATGGGGATACTACCACCCTACCTCATAGGGGTGTTGTGAGGATAAACATCTTAAAGATGGTGAGGCCCTCAAATATTATGGCAACGTGAGCAGACAAGGACCTTATCATGGTAGATTTGTGGCTCTAAACAAGCTTTACAATTATTTACCTGCACAGCCGTACCTTCTGTGAGGTAGTAGACGTAACGCTCAACCTGGCCAGGCTGAACTGTGGGATTCAATGTTTGACAAAGACCCGCAAATTATTCATGCAGGAACCTCAGATTGCTGCGAGATTCCTTCCTTTTGGCATCAAAAGTGCTTTCTGAAACCTCCATTTTGTGACTCTTCGTTTCTGATGTAGAGTTATCAGCGATTAAAAATGAGAGGGCACTAAATTTGCATGGAATGTAGGTAACCTCGGCTTTAAAATGAGCGACACCCTTCCAAATGCAGTACACTGGAGAGGTATGAGGGTAGGTGGTATCTCCATTTTACACATGGACAAACTGAGATCGACAGAGATTAGACACCTGGCCCAGTGTCATGCAGCAAGTCAATGCCAGAACTGGAAACAGAACCCAGCAGTCCTGGCTCACTGTCCCTTGCTCTAGCCACTGGGCAAGCTACGGTATAATACTCTAGCAAAATTCACCAAATAGTAAATAGGTTCTGCCTTAACCTTCATCCTGAGCAATCCCACTGGAGTGGATGAGATAATGCAATTTAATAAGGCCAGCTGTGTTTCTGAATTGGCATAAAGCAGCAATGCACATTTGGTATTAAAGATAGGTATTGTTTTAAATGGATGGGGAGGACTTTGGAATGAATACATTACAAAAAACATGTCATTCAAACCTTTAAGTGTACTTGTCTTTTAAGTGTACTTATCTTTCATGGTGTAAATGGCTGCTGCTTCCCACATAATTAGTGAAGAGATGTTTGTTTGCAATGTGGAAATCTCCCATTCAGATCCAAGGCTGTTAGTAACATATTTGTATTGTATGTCAAAGGTAGGGAATTCAAATCATGGCTGGGTCAGACTTCAGAGTATAATAAATCTACCATGGAATAGTGAGCTACAGTTAGATGCATTCTGAGGCCTGAGCATTCCTCTTCAGTCTGCTGAATTGGCTTCTGCTGAAGATACAATAATGGACACGTTCCAGTGCAAAAGTATATGAGCCATCAGACTAGGAGAATCAAGTCACTGCTCTCTTCTGCACACTACAAGACAAGATAGGGGATTAGCTGGACCATTTTTTTTCAGGTGTGGCAGGGGCCAGAATAGCAAACTGCTGGTCTGTTAGTGTACCAGAAAGCAGGACACCAGACGGGCTGGTGGACACTGGTTCATTTCTGTTATGGTGGGACACTAGACTTAAATCAACATTAGTGTCCTTTGATCCAATTTGTGTTTGATCCAATTCTTCTTCTTAGTTTCTTGCCTCTTGCATTGTGTCTTTCTAAATTAGACTATAAATTCTTTGGGGAAGAGATGTGGTATTTTAGGGCTGCTGAGCAATGTATGCACCTTCCAAGACGATGCTCTGTAAATAACAACAATGAATAAAAACAAAGACAGTCCAATGTAATGGAGACAGTGTTGCACAGTGCAAGTAGATGGGCATTAAAGCAGCAGTCAGAGTACATAGATTTGCAGAGAATGCACGCGTAGATTTGCTGGCATGGTGAAAGGCAGTTTTGTGGTCTTTTGAGACTCTTGTGAGTTGCTTATACACACAGTGTATGTAAATATTGGGAGACAGGGACAGAATTGCTATGGTCTTTGTGCTACTACTACAATGCCGGCTCATTCTTAATCCTCCTAGAGCGTTCATTGCCTTAGTTAAATATGCAGAGACTGATGGAGATTGCTACAGGATTAGCATCTAGTACCAGTCACGAGAGGACTGATTAACATAAACAACTTTGCCCTAAAATTTATCACAACTGATGATAGAAGAGTAGCATCATCTCCATTGCTTTGAAGGGTGCTTGAATTCTAATTAGGAAGAATATTTTTAGGACAAAGGGAATAACTAACTCCTGATGCCAGCTGCAGTGTGTCAGTTTAATTCAAATATTTTTAACACAGATCTCCAGGGGATTTACTTTTGCAATCTTATTCAGGTTGGGGCAGTGGTTTCTTTTGGGTTTGTTTTTTTTTTAATTCCCTCCCTACAGTGTTTTCTCACGGCTTTGCTGAGTGATCCTGATTCAGGTACTGGCCAAGGCAATGATCCAACAGCCCAACACAAACCACAGCCAGCCTTTTGTTCGTGTCTTCATTGCTTCACATCACATCAGGGATTACAGCAGAGACTAGTGACTTTATGCGTCGCTGGACTTTGTGAAGAGTAACTATAGTCACAGTAAATTCTTGGCTGCCTGGTCAGGCCAACTCCCAATCTAGGGGTCTGATCTTTTTCGTGAGCCCTTGCGCAAACGATACTGCGTGCTCATCTGGATCTCCTGAGACTGCAAGGAGATGGCATATGTTGATCTTTTCAAATGTAACCTTGGGAATGGGGAGCTGCTGGAAAAAACAAACGTAAGGCTCGCTAATAATTGAGGGTGCAAGATGGCTTACCAGGCACACTAACTGCTTACAGGAATCACATTTCATCTCTCCATCCACTGAGATCTCCTTGGAGATATCCTTCTAAACTCTGATAGAAATAGTTATTTAAAGGGACACTGGCAACTTGGGTAAATGCCTAAAATTATATGTCCCTTAAAATTCTAACAATCTCTTTGCGGATTAGCCTCTGGATTCTACGTATCTTTCACAACAAAGAAATTGTTACTGTGCTACAAAGACCTTGATATAAGTCGCCTTCTTTTTGGTGTGGACACACTGAAGGCACACTGTGTGAGCACCCTCTGCTGCTCGGCGGGGCTCATGCTATCAGAAATCTCCATCCCTAGCACAATGCACATTGTGGCTGCCACCTGCTGAGAAAGCAAATCCTGCACCAGCCTCCCCGAGTGAAATAAATATAAACCTAACGGTTTATGAAATAGGCCAGGTAAAGTCGCATCAGAGCATAAGCTACAAACCATGGAGAGTAGAACATCTTAAAAGAAACATTATTAAGCAGTAGCTGATGGATCTGTTTTTCAGTTTAGCTTCCGTACCAGAAAGTGACTTGGTAAATTCCTGCCTAGCTGCAGAGAAGAATGTTGTACAGGGGAGGGTAAGGAAGGGGGTTGAGGGAAGCTGTCCTAAGACAGGCATTCTGAGCTGCATAAAGTCAATAGCTTAGCTTCAGTGCTGATTCCACAGGCAAACAGGTGCCAAAGCCCTGACCACAGCTCACCGTCAGAATCGGGGCTATGGGGCATGCATTTCAATGGGCTTTGGAGAGAAGCGTGTAACACGAGGGTTGGGGGGGGCGTTATTTGTGGGGTGGCAGGAGGAATACAGTTAAGCGTAAGATTTTTGTTCTGCGGCATGTTTATACTGTCATTGGTTAGTAAACGCTGGCTAAGAAATGCCAAAGGCACAACTTGGGAAAAGACTGCGCACACAGTTGGTCCATTTTAGGGTTGCCGTATTTCAGTTTTCCAAAAAGAGGACACTGCCGGGGGGGGGGGGGGGAGAGGCAGGGGGAGCTAGAGAGGAGTACATTTGGGAGGTGCTGGAGGGATGTGTATTTTTTGGGGGGTAGGAGGGGTGTGTGTACTGGAAAGGGGTATTTGGGGTGTTGGAGGAGGTATTTGTGGGGTGCTGGAGCGGGTATCTGTGACCTCTCTCTCGAGGTGGGGGGCAGTGTCACTCCTTGTCATGGTGGCAGGGTGGCTGGCGCAAGCCCAGGACACAGCACCAGCCCTTCATCAGCCCCTTCCTGCAGGCCTCTCCGCCTCCCCAGGACTGGGAGCTGGGGCCTGGGTGGGTCCTAGAACCCAGGGTTCAGCCCAATCCCAGACATCTACACAGCAGTGAAACAGCCCCACAGCCTAAGCCCCGCAACCCCGAGTTGCGAGTCTCTAGTTGCTCTGCAGACAGACCTTTGGAGACACAAGGGCTTGATTTGGCACCCGCCGTTCATTTTGCAGGAACAAACCATCCGTCCATCCTCCCCACTGGCAGTTCCCATTGTGGGACCCGTTTGTGCTGAGCTTGTCTGAAAATCTGGCCCCAGTTGTGGATGCCGAGCCCTTGAAATATTGGCTCTTAGAGCCCTGTGCACTTTCCCTGAACCCCCTTTGGCCATTCACAAAACCCAGCTGCACTTGGCGTCAGAGATAGCTAGCCAGTGCATTCGTAATCAGTTATTCATTTGTGCAATACCATTTATATTACAAATATTACATTAAAAAAAACCCTACCCAACCCTTCCCCCCTCCCCGTTCACTTGATGCAAGTGCATAGTTGGAACCGCTTTGATCCCCACCAGAATAGAGGCTAAACATTAAAGTGAACCATCCCAGCATTGCTGCTCATTAATTAACAGCTGCAGGCTCTTTGAAACATCTGTCAGAATTGCTTTGACATTCCCTTTGCTTCACTGGCTTCACCGAGGAAGCAGAGCAAATCAAAATGAGCCTTTTTTCTTTTCTTTTTTTTTTTTTTTTTTTTGTGGTGATGCCTGATCTTGGTTTCTCCGTTAAACAATAAAAATAAAGCTAGGTGTTAGTAATGGTGCCATGGGCACCGGCCTCATGTCGTGTGAGTTAATAAATGTGAGGGAAGATGATGGCTCTTCTTGTGTAACCATGGAGCAAAGAGGAGAGAAGTCCCCCAATGGGCTGGGTGGAATGTAGGAGCTGCATCCTGGTAGAAGGTTCTTCTTTGAAAGGTTCTGTAGGGCCAGACAGAATCCCTGCCACGCACGGGGACGGGGGGCTTGAGGCACGTTCTGAACAGAGCGCTGTCTGGCACGCTGTGTTTCTAGAGGAGTGGGGTGCTAGGACTAGAGGGGCTTTGACCACAAGACGAAGTAATCAAACCAAAAGATTTCTCCCTCCTGGCACCCTCACATGCCTCAGGGACTAATCGTCAGCTGGTGCATATCCGAGTTCCTCCACTGACATCAAAGGCACTGTACTGCAGGGGCATAGATCTGGGTGGGCCGGGGTGGGCCATGGCCCACCCACTTTGAAAGCAGGCCCACCCCATCAGATTTTAAGCCATTCATCCTGCGTTTTTATCAGCCTCTGTTTCGCTTGTGCCCACCCATGTCAACCACAGGCCCTGCCAAAAAATCAGTACTGGCTACGCCTCTGCTGTACTGATTTACACCCGGTGAGGATCTGGGCCCAGGAGCCTATCTTCAATCTGTCTGAGGATGATTAACCCATATGAAAACGGGGGGAAAGGAGGTCAAGGAGAGAGCTCATGAGGAAGAGGGATGGTAAAAGAATAAGGCCATCTTGGCTGATTGTAGGGGCAGGGACCCCCCAAAGAATTACTTGAGTGCGAGCCCCTGCTGGCAAACTGGCATGGACCATACGGAGGCCAGGCTAAAAAGCCAAGAGGTGGAGGTTCCAGCAGCGTCCTGGCACAGGACATTCCTGGCTTCCAGCCCCCATCTCCTCCAGATACTCTGCAGCCAATTTGCCTGGCATTTATTGAGGAAGTTTTACAAAGTTCCTCCCCAGCAGAAAGGTTTCCTCCCTCCGTAAACTTAGGGCCTGAGGCAGCAAATCATTTCTCTCCCAACGGTCATGAACGGAACGCATTCTAATGCGAGTCACTCAACACACAGGTCACCTGTGGGAGGCCAGAGAGACCTCTCCGAGTGCTGGTCCAGGAGCCTGTCCGAGCCTGAATGACAGCGTGAGCACTTGTTAAGCAATTGAGTGATGGATGATACGAAAACTCCTAGTTTCAAGGCCTCTTGCGACTGCCATCCAAGTCAATGGGCATCTTGCTGCATACGTTGATCGAGGGAGGCCGGTCGGCAAGAAGAGAAGCTGTAATGAGCCTTTCCAGCCCAGGTTATTTTGCTTTCCCACGGTTGCATCATAACAGGGACATACGTGAGCATAATGGATGGGGAGGCTCTGTACTTGTGGCCTCCATAACCTTTCACCAGTGCAGTCTGGACGAGTTCTCCAAAGCGCAATGTTGCTTTGTTCATTACCCACACTTTGACCAGAATGGGCTTGGATGCATAACTGCTGGGCTCCAGGAGCAGCTTTGCTAGGTAAGAACTACATCAGGTTAGAGGCAGTGCTCTTGTGTTCACAGGGTACTCTCAGCATAAGGCGTAACCTCCCCAGCAGACACAGCCAGCAGGGTGGAGGAAATCATGTCTAGTGGCAAGCGCAGAGGCTGCAAGTCGGAGTGCCTGAGTGCTGTTCAGGCCATTGTGCAACCTGAGGCGAGTCATTTCGCTGGTCTGCATCTGGCGTTCCCCATCTGTGCGGTGGGGGATGATGATACCTACCTGCCTCCAGGCGCCATGAGGTTTAATTATTGCATGTTCATTAAAATGAACCATGAGGTTAAGAGTAGCAAAGTTCTAAATGCCCCTTTCTTGGCTTTCCCTTCTGCTTTGCAATAGAACTGAGCTACTGGTCCTCCCATCTCTGCCCACGCTTGTGTCTCTGCCCTCCTTTCCTCCTGCTTCCTCTCCTCATGCTGCCCACACTCCTCCCTGGTGTCCTCCCGACCCCCACTTCTGCAGTCTTCTCCACATTTTGCCTTCACGTGTTTTTCTGTGCTGCCCGGTGTGCTTGGAATTCCCTTCTTCCCCTCGGGTGCCAAACAGCTGTCTGCTCCTCATTCAAATCCCTCCTCGGAAGGCACTCCTCCCACCAGGCCGTCAACAACAACCCACTCAGGTAGGGAGTTTGTCACCCAGCATGTGACAAGTGAAGGGCTTTCCACCCCCCTGGTGAGATCTGACCATCATTCCAGCTCCCCAGCCCAGCAAGCCGCTGAGCATCCTCATCTCCTGTTGAACTTAGTGAGAGCTGAGAGCTCTCGAAGCTCCCCTTAGAAAGTTATCACCACGGGGGCAGGGATTGCCTCTCTCCTATGTTCCATGCAGCGCTGATCTCACGAATATTGCACAGTACGGTGTAATGCCATTGCTGAGGTCACGTTCATTTCCTTGGCAACAGGCTGGGCTGCCGCACACGGAGTTACGACCACGCGGCAGGACTGAAGAGGAGAAGCTGGGCTAGGTGGGAGAGATGCTCTTATGCCAGTTCCACACAACGAGGTGGGGTGTGAGTCCTCAGCTTGTTTACCTAGAAGTGTAGGACTGGAAGGGACCTCGAGAGGTCATCTAGTCCAGTCTCCTGCATTCAAGGCAGGACCAAGCATTATCTAGACCATCCCTGACAGGTGTCTAGCCAACCTGCTCCTAAAAATCTCCAGTTCACTCCAGTGCTTAACTACCCTGACAGTTAGGAAGTTTTTCCTGATGTCCAATCTAAACCGCCCTCGCTGCAATTCAAAACCATTTCCTCTTGTCCTGTCCTCAGAGATTAAGGAGAACAATTTTTCTCCCCCCTCCTTGTAACAACCTTTTATGTACTTCAGAACTGTGATCATGCCCCCTCCTCAGTCTTCTCTTCTCCAGACTAAACAAACCTGGTTTTTCAATCTGCCCTCAGAGGTCATGTTTTCTAGACCTTTAATCATTTTGTTCTTCTTCTCTGAGTACTCTGCACTTTGCTGGTGGTTGAAATCCAGATGGAAATGGTGCTGCTTGAGGCCACCTCTAGAAGCCACAGCTAGAGGAATATGGAAAAGGGCTCGCTCGGTACAAAGCCTTGAATCTCTACAAACTCTCCCTTTGTTTGTGTCTGCTGCAGTGCGACAGGGGCTTTTTAAGGGCTCATGAAATATGGGTCCAGTATATCCCAGTAATCCCTTCACACGGCCCCACCCCTTCCTCATCCACCACGGCAGCAGGAAAAGTGGGACAAGCAGGGTTAGGAGATTATCTGGCTCTCTCCATATGCAGCGAGTCCCCTTTTGCTGTAACAAACAGCTTGTTCAAGTGCTGGGTAGGACGCACCAACGCCAGGCTGGCTGGGAATCTCACCCCCGAGTGTTAGTTCTTTGCTCATACATACCCACATCCGTTTGTGCACCCCCGCCCCTACCACACACACCGCTACACACGTGTGAACCCCATCCTCCACAATACATACCCACCTGCACGCATGCAGCTCTTCCCTTGACCATACACCCACACACAGGCGTGCAGCCCCTCCCCCGACCATGCACACGTCCTTTGGCTGCTATTGAATGATCTCTTCCGCCCCATTCTCAGTAATGAAGAATTTAAACATTCCCAGGTCTGCAAGTTGAGGGGGATTTTTTTTTCTCTTCCCTTCAAACCGCAGAAATAAAAATAAATACATTTTATAAAAATAAACAATATTTTGGCCTTATTTTTCATCTTCTGCCCAAAGACCTCCTAGACTGTAATCGTCCCAGCTCTCCTGGAGACCCTTGTTGTTATCCCCGTTTTCAAAAAGAAGAAAGAGGCACAGTTTGTGACTAGTCCAAGGTCTCAGAGAGAGTCCACGACTGGGCCAAGAGTGGAATCTCGTAGACCCAGGGCCTCACTTCCTGTCTTTAGCCCCCCCACAGCACTCCCGTCCAAACAGATAAATAATACATTGGGCCTGACCCCTGGGCCCAACCGAGCTGAACTCGGCACAGGGCCTGGAGGATGCCCCTAAGCCACCCATTCACTCTTGTGATCTCAGGGCTGACAGCAACGGCCCCCTTTGCATCTCTCCACCAGCCAGGAATCACAGGTGCGCAGGCCGCTCCAGCCACACATCCTGTCTTGTCCCTTGCCCGTCACCTGCCCATCGTTTGTCCCCTATGCCATGGCAGCCAGCTGCCCTGGGGGCTGAGGATCTGACCCACTGAACCTATTTTTAGCTGTCCATGTAGATCTTTTTTCAAGAGGCATAATGCATCCACAACACAGACTCTGGGCCTGACCCTGCACCCCTGTCAGCCATTAACGGAAGGCTGCAGAATCAGGCTTCTCTCCTAGCAAATAGCCATGGGGCTGGTTTTGCTGACAGTCACTTAAGTTGGCAGCTTTAAAATAAAGATGGCAGTAGGTCCTACATGTAAACAAAGTTGTGGATCAGCCGTCCTCTGCTCCTTTTAACGTGCTGCTTCAGGAAAGCTCAGCCCCGAGGCAGCAAACTCCAGATTTATTCAGAGAGGCCCCTTCTTTCTGCCGGCTTTTCCAGCCGGATTGACTGAGGCAAAAGGAATTCAAGTGACTGACCAGAGGCCTCCTAGAGGGAGCTGCCCTGCAGTCATGGCAAATGATTCAACAGCTTCTCTCCTGCTTCCTTGTGGTTTGAAGGCAGGTCTAAGGTTCTGCTGGAAGGGAAGATTATTTTTGCTGGGGTGGGTCTGGATGGGTGTGTAGAGTTTTCACTAAAGAAAGAGGATAACCTAGAAGCCTGAGTCACTGTTGAAAAAGGGGTTCAGGCTCCTAAGTCACAAAGGTGCTTTTCAAAATAGTACTAAGAATCCTTACGATCCAGCGAGTTGCTTTTGTGCTTTGTCCGGAACTTGTGTGACGAGAGCTGGGTTCCCTGCCTCTTGGCGCTCAGTGCATCCCCTAAGAATTGATTCCTTCTCTCCTCCTCTCCGGGTCATAACACTGTCGCTTTTTAAACATGTCCTGTTTGCCTCACCCATAGCCCCAAGAGATTATATATCTGTCTGCTCAGGCCACCTCTTCCCCATGCAGGCCTCTCCCTCGAATAGTTGCCCAGCAGGTACTGAGATGACAAGTGTGCCTAATAGAAAGACCTCTGTGTAGGAATATAGGCCCACATGAGATCTGGGTAAACTCTGGTTTTAAACTGAGCTGGGATGTTAGCATGAGCAATAGCCCCAAAGCCTGTGACCAGAAAGAATGAGATCATGAGAAAGAAGAGTCGTTGTGTTTAACTTGTTGTGACCCTTCGAAATATTCGTGTTATTTAAGGTTGGGCTGAAGTAAGGGAAATAAAACACAGTTAATTAGATACCAGCTGCAGTAAATAACTGGCTATATGAGAAACTGCTTCATCTGGCCTGAGCTAAGGTCTAATATCTGGCCATGACATCATTGTTCAAGGGTGTAAAAAGGAAACTCTTCAAGGATTCATTGCTAACCCTTGCCTGACCAAGCGGGAGCTGACCAATATGGATCTAAACACCCTTGGGGTTAGCCCATTTGTAAGTATCTTGATCAAATGCTTATAAATGTTTTGTTACTGTTTGGATGTAATAAATTGCTTATAATTCAGGCCTGGTTAGAACAGTTGTATAAATAGCATTCAGCGGTTGGATTTAATAAAGGAATTTATGGTTAAATTAGTGTTGTGATAATAGCCTGCATAAACAATCATAATTCCTAGGCTGTGATAGGGAGCTAGAAATAACCATCAGGATTAGCACTCAATACAGACGTTAACTCTGCATGAGGTAAGGAGACAATCAGAGACAGATGGATAAGGAGATTTGGCCAAGGGCACTCAGGACTTAGTGGCAGAGTCTCTAACATGCCAGAGATACTACCTTGCCCTTATGTCTCTTCATCAGTAGATCTCAGAGTGCTTTACAAAGGAGGGCAGGATAGTTATCCCCGTTTTTCAGATGGGGAAACTGAGGCACAGAGAGGTGAAATGACTTGCCCAAGGACACCCAGCAGGCCAGTGACTGTAATAACTTATGTGTTTGAGCTCAGCTGCCAAGACTACTTTGTCTCACTTTAAAGACCTATCCCAACCCAATGATTCATTTTGGAAGCCCTAATAATACATAGCCTTTTCCATGTTCAAAGTGCTGCACAGATATCCATGAATGAATCCTCACACCGCCCCCACCCCGACGGGTGGTTCAGTACTATAGTATTGCCAACTCCAAAGCTTCAAAAATCATGTGTCGGGTCCCTAAAAATCATGATTTAAAAAAAATCTAACAAACATGGGGTTCTTTTTCTTTGCCTCCTGAGACTTTAGGGTGCCCTGGGGTCAGATCATGATTCCAAGCTCTTTCCTGCAACCACAAAGACTACAAAAACAATGAAAATAGAGATTTTTCACCTGATCTCATCTTTCTGGGGTGTGGGCTTTTGTGTAAGATATCAAATAACATGAGAGTTGGCAACAGCAGTTTTACGATTGGGAAACTGAGGCACGAGGAAGTGAAGGGACTTGGCAAGACCACACAGTGTGTCAGTGGCAGAGCCAGTTTGAGAACTCAGGACTTAATTCCTAGCTCTTCTGCTTTCCTCTAAGCCAGTGGGACATGTAATTCTTGATCCTAGCCATGTCCTTTATGAGATTCCAATGGGCGGTCAAACAGTCCAACCTTTTCTAAACCTCCTAAATCATGGTCAGAACATTTGCTTTTCTTTCTTTTAAAAAAAATGATTTCTTGTTGTCCCTTGATCATCTTGTGTAGTGGGAATGACATTCCTGGTAATGAAGAGCACTTCCAGCACACAGCCTTTGAGGTTATCAGACACCTCCTCTCCACTCTGGCATCTAATCAACATCAAAAGCAGCTTTTGGCTTTGTATACTTCCAACCCCACAAATGTTATGCCTTATTTATGCAGCCCCAAAGTGTCACACTCCCCCCGTGTCCCATGGTAAAGCAGCCAGACAACCAGGAAATAATCACCAATGACTTCGTCTGATTGCAGAGGTTGGTAGGAAGTAGGAGATGCATTTTGCTTGAACTGTATAACTCCATATGTAAAATCATTAATGAAATTTTGTCAGTTTCTGTAGCTCTCTGCTAGTTCTTAGGATTGCCCCGAGCGCCTTCTGGTGGCTAACGTGACATCTGAAAAGTCTTCGCTTTTTTTTTTTTTTAAACTGAGTTAATTTTACTATATGCAGTATAATATGCAGTAATTTTACGGATAGATGGGAGTTTAGCACAGACAGCGCAGATTCAAATTCTATTTGGGATCCCCTCTGGATTCTCACATTATCCTTTACTTTTTGTTTTCTCTAAGTGTGATCCAAGTGAATCTGTTAACTGCACAATCAATTTTTTAAACCAGAAAAATAAGGTATAGCAACACCTGATCCTGCACATTTATTATGCCAGAAATAATAAAGACAAGGCAACAAAATATAGGCACATAGGAGAAAGGGTTACTGAATTAAATGGCCACGCTATGTGAGGCAGACTCAGAGCTCTCTCCCTTGCTCACGAATCAGAAACTAGTTACTGAGAGCCCTTAAAATAAACAGTTACTCTCTTGGTCTTAGCCATAAGGATATCACCCTCACACCTTTTTATACGGCTGTCCTTTTCTATGTTGGCTTCTGATGAGCATGTTAAAAGGATGCTGACATCCGAGGGGGACTTGCTAACTAAAGACATCTGCTAATGTGTTTATATTCCTCCTGTGATGCCTCAACACACCTGCTGTGTCACTTTACATCTCATCTCCCCCCTACCCCCCGTTAACCTTTCCCCTTTCATTGTCTCTTGTTTGGGGTCGGTCACCTGCATAAGGTCCCAATATATGGCAAAGTGCCTCTTTAAACACATAGAAAGTTCCTTTGAAGTCAATGGTTACAGTTAAGCATGGATGTAAGTGCCCTACTTCATCTGGTCCTAAGTCAGTATCTCTAAATCTTGTAGGGAGCAGTACGTAAATATATATCCCATCGGGGTGTGTAGGGGGAAGGGTGCATGTGTTTATAAATATTATACATAACTGTCTTCAAAAACAGCTCAACCATTCTGTCTCAGTCATTCACTAAAATAATTTCAACTTTGGGCAGAGACCAAACCTGGGAAATTTCATCCCAGAAGGGGAAAGTTCTGAGTGAGTGAAAATGGGAGGTTTGGAATGGAAACTGTTATGTGACCTTAACTAGAATTATGGGTTCTAAATAGCCAGCGATCACGTGCACCCTTGCATGAATGCACTGTGGATAAGAAAATATTATCACCCCTCTTGGCATTTCTCGCCTGCTCATGTACGACACACCTGTCACTTGTCGGGAATGCTGTGAAATATAGCCATCTCTTGCTCTTTTGCTCTGGGCACGATCTGGCTTCCCGCAGCTCCAATCTTCCTTCGGAGGCGGCTGCCAGAGCAGTGAATGGCAGATGGATCTCTCTTCAAGACTTTCCAGGAGAGATCACAGCAAAGCTTTCTGGCTTTGTTCTGACCTGCTTCATTTCATGTTAGTCTCCAAAAGGTACACTCTCCTCCTTTTGCTGAAGCACAGACAGTGGAAGTGGCATTTAGTCTTTGGCACTAAAGGATTTTGAAGTGAGTTGCTTCTTATTCCATGACCCGTTGCCTTTCTGCAGCTCAGCACTGTGCACAGTGCTCTTCTTCACTAGTGATCCCTTCCTGCAAACAAATGTGAAACAGGCCCCCTAAAAAAAAGCATGTTGGTCCATGTATTCGTCACTTTGGTGTCTTGTTTCCAGCCAGGAGGCATTTCTGCCGTGAGTTACTGTCCCATGTTAACTCACTACAGGGCTTCAGGACAGATGCTTTTCTCACTTCTCATTGCAAACACAGGGGACTTGAGTTTGTTTCAGTATTTCTTAGCCAGCAGTATGTAGCAGCAGGGTTTGCTGAAGGATTGCTCTGCTTCACTGCACTGTTTAAATCCATTCATTCAATGGGACATTTCCCAGCTCTGTCCCTGACCTGCTGTGTGACTTCGGGCAAATCACTTCACCTTCCCTGTGCCTCAGTTTCTCCTTATGTGCAATGGGGTAATGATACTTCCTATCACTCTTCCCTTCCCCTCTGTCCAGTCCTTGGAGAGCTCTACGTGAAAAACACACGAATGACGCGCTAGGTTTTATTATAATTGACTAAAACTGGTCGGGCATTTTTTGAGGAACTTTTTTTGGTTGGAAATGCCCATGGGTTGAAACCAAAACTGTTTGCAGGAAAGGACTTGATTTTTTCCAATACATTTTTCATTTTCAAAAAAATTTGGTGAAAGGTTTCAAAAAGGTTCCAGACGTTTTCTAAGCAAAAAACAAAATCTTTTTATTTCTGTTTGAAATGTCTTTTGGTTTGACATTTAAGGGTGTTTTTAAAAATTAAAAACTTGAAATCTAAACAAAACATTTGAACCTGTTTGTTTGTTTGTTTGATTGTTTGTTTTATTGGATTGTCAGTTAGTGGAAAAATGTTCAAGATTATGACTTTTCATTCTGATTCGGGATCAGAAATGTCAAAAGTTTTCCTGGGATGGGAAATCTGTTTCCTGCCCAGGTCTGTTACTGACCCTTGATAGAAGTCAAATGGTGAAAAAGAAAAGCTCCCCCAGTTGGTTAAACATAGGGCACGATAGGTGAGTATCACCTGGGAAAACAGAATGGTGGCTGGAGTGAATGCAGCTGGCCCAAAGACCCAGACAGCTGCATTTCCAAGGCAGCAGCATGTCTGTGCCCACCTCCCTTCATTGAGGGAGGAGGGTGATGACTCTCTACAGCTGAGCTGCTTGGGACAACCTCAGTGAAGCAGAAGTTGGAAGAGAGGAGCCCACACAGAGACAACCAAAGGAAGGAGGCTGAAGCCAGACATCCCAGGCCAATCTCTGGGCCCAGTGCAGTCACTGAGAGTTTTGCCACAGATCACAGGGGGGCCATGATTTGACCCGCAGTCTCTCAGCTGCTGAAACAGATCACAGTCTATTTGGAAGGGTGGTTAGCAGGTTAGAATGACCTAGGGGTCCCTCATACCCTCCACAATTAAACCAGGCTGATTTCAAAGCCAGAGGCAAGCACTGGAGAAGGCCTAACAAATGGGGATAGGCCAAGCCACAGGAGTCAGGATTTTAAAACACCCGCCTCTCCACCCGCAAGTTTGGGATAAGGTGTTGGTTGAGGCCTACCTCTACTTACAAGTAGCTCCTGCTCCTTGATGGTATTAGGATCTGTGTTGCTGGAGGATGAGAAGGAAAGCAAGTTCCTAATGAGCAGGGTCATTAAAGATCACAGGGGATTTCTTGCAAGAGGAAGGGTGTCATTGGCGAACTTTAATGTGGGTAATTCCACTCCGCTCCCCTACATCTGGATACAGTATTCTTCAGTGCCTGTCCCAAACTGTTGTGCATTGTGGTATGCTCTTTTGAACCTCTCTCATGCTCCATCTATCTGAGGTATTTCTATGGCCCCCATCACTGTAGGTGTCTGAGCCCCGCACAATCTGGAATGTGTTTGGAATACTCCCCCCTGTGAAGTGTGGCAGAGCTGTTAGGGACCTGAGGCACGGAGAGACTTAAGTGGCCTGCCCAAGGTCATGCATGAAATTGAATATTTGTCCCACAAATTTGAGGCTGTCACCCTATCCACTTCACCCTCATTCCTCTTCACCACCATGGCGGGTGCAGAATAGCTGTACGTATGGGCTGTGCTTTGGGATCTTTCATGTGAGCTGTTACTGTTTAAAATAAAATGTAATAGGACATTAAGATGGGGTCGGCATGGGGAGAGCTTGCTGTAGACTTGATTTTAGGGTAAACTTTAAGGGAAGTCAAAAACACAGTTAACTTTGGGGGTTTTTTGCAATTAACCTGCAGGTGAAAGATAATGTAGTGTCTTATAAGAATGTAAATAAGTCACTGTTCTTTTAGCAGACATTTTAATCCCACAGCACCCTCTAGTGGTGAAATTTCAACAAGAACAGGGTTTTCCAGTGTTTGGTTTCTAACTTAGCACAGCCACAGCTCCCCTAACACCTTCTGCCCCATCAGGGGTCCACTGTTCACCCCCTGCTTTAGAAAACGATCCCCCTTTCTCAGAGACTGATGGCTTTCTCCCTCAGATCTTTCCTTCCATCCCTTTCATGGTAATTTCAGTCCCAAACCAAGCTCTGGTTCAGTGGGGCTGCTTATGTACTCCTGGAGTCTAACCCAACTGGGATTGGGGCTTGTGGCTGAACTGGAAAACACCACGCGACAAAACTCAGTCCTTCCTTAGTCCAAATTCCCACTGACTTCAGTCATCATATTGGGTGAGTATTAAGGATTTCAGGATTTGGCCTCCCATGACTTATCCCAGTGATCCTGCGTCAGCAGCAAACAGCAGCCTCTGAAAGTTCACAGCTCTCCAGAGAGTGCAAAAAAAAAAAAAAAAACTTTGTGAAAATCAGCAACTGCAATTCCTGGTCACGAAGAAGGGACTTGACGCCCCGCTGGCTCTGGAGAACAGGTCAGACCTTAGTCCCAGCTGATTGAGCCTGCCGTCCGGACTCCAGCCCAACACCATGTATATTTCATTCGAATCTGCAGAAAGCCACGTGTCCCCTGTCCTTGTGGACGGCCCTGGGATAGCCTGTCTGCTGACCCGACACTACCCTCGATCCACACACACAATGCTCATTGGGAGTATAGTCTCTGCTGTTAGGACATTGATGTCTATGGGAGCTCATCACCACGCTACGCTAGTCTATTGCCCTGCGTGACCTTGTTGCGGGAAGAGAGCAATCTCAGTAAATATTGTAACAATAATACAAGGATGTATTTGCCGGAGAGCATTGTGCTTCCTAATGGCAGATCATCCGTGTGCGCTCTCAAAGAGTGCATGTTAGCGAAGGGTCTCATTCATATGCTGAGGATCCCATTAAAGCCTAGGGGCCGATTCTCACACTGATTGGCCACCGCCATCTCCGTTGGCTTCAGAGGTGCGACGCCGATTTACAGCAGGTGAAATTCTGACCCTGTGTTTGCTCAGATGTGCCCGTTCTTTCCCTCCGCTTGCAGCCCTGCACACTTGAGAGCAAGGAGGCTTGGATTTTGAACCTCGCTTCTACTGTACGCAGAGGGCTATACCTAGTGCTTGACCATATATGTCCACATAAGTAGCCTCCGTTCATATGTACGCTAGAGTGCAACAGCCTTGCACATTGTGTGCTATGCAAGGACTTTCAGGATCCAGGCCTTACCGTGTGCCTACAGGTATTTAGCAATAACATATATGGGGCTGATTCACAAAGGATCTCAAAACTCTGACTGCACACATGCGTGTGCGCAAATGCACAATTATTATTACTGTCTAGCACTATTATTATTATTATGATTACATAGTAGTATATGAACAAATTATTGGTGTATAATTGTGTGCGTCCCTGTACACACACAGCAGACCCTTGCCCATTCCCATGTTGACTGGAAGTACCTGTGAATTACTGGCCCTTGTGAACCAGCGCAAGAGCGATCAAACACACTGAGAAAGCCTGAATGCTGCGTTGCCAGAAGTACTCTGTTCATTTCCTTTTGTCAGTTGCAGGTTGGTTTGAATGCTGATGCCTTTGAATCAGCATACTGTGCTGTATTTGATCAAAGTACCAGAGTCTCTGTCGGGTGAGGCCTTGTTATAGTGGAGAGAGTGGGGGGAGATCCTGCCAGCTTTGGTGTTGATTCTCAGGTTAGTGAGATTCCCCTGCACGTTGCTGTGTCATATGCCTGAGTCTGCAAAGTGGCAGATGGCAGCGTGGGATTATATCTAGCCATCTCTAGCACAAAGTCTGAATGTGATTTATCTTCGTTCAACATCAGCATTTCCCTGAGTTCAGCTGGGCTCTGTAGGCTGCGACTTATTCGTTCTCAGCAGGTCTATTGTAATGTTAACTTTGAATTTCAAAGTGCATCAAGACAACATTACAGGTTAAATCCTCTTGGAGGACTAGTCACATCTAGAAGTGTTTTTGGTTTAAAAATCATCCACCTGTATCAGTATTGGTGAGCTCTGGTGGTGTGTGAAATGCTGGATGGGATAATGGCTGCATTGTGCTCCAAGACATCAGTCATCTTTAAATCCAAGCTGCGCTCTTGAAGGAACTAACACACGCTCAGAACTACGGCAAAGCTATTTCTGGCTGGGCAAACTTTTCCATCCTGCCCAGCCAGGCTTTCATCAGGGCACGTGGTTCGGTTTCTGTGGACTTGTGGTCTGTGATGGGTCGGTAGACTTGGTGTTCTGTCACAGACCACTGCTTTTCTCCAGCTCCTCTCTGCCCCCAGCTGTGCAGATCGTTTCTCTGATTGCCGAGAATTTTGCTACCAGAAAATGCTTTGGGATGAAATAATGTTTCAGGGTAAAGGGCCGGGAGGCTGTGGTTAACCAGTGTGTTACTGATCTACCAAGATGTCAGGGCAGTGGAGAAGTGGCAGAGAAGCTGGGGTGGAATCGCAGAGGGACACATCCCACTGTCAAACTTGATGTATAAGCTCCATATACAGAGTGCAGGCGGTGGCAGGGAGAGAAATGTCCCAGCTGCACAAACACACTGCTACTCAGATAGCTCCTCGCAGTCCCCAGGGCCCCAAGGCGGATGTGCCCTGTTCAGCTCCTCTGATGTCAAGACAACACCTCCCCGCACCCTCCCCACGAACATTGTGCTGCTGGGGCACATGAGAGGAGTGGCAGGGGTGAGGGGCTGCAACTTTAAGGGAGCGTTTCAACAGCTGAAAAGGCACATTTACACCATGTGTGATACCAGCTCAGGATGTCAGGGAGAGACTGGCCCCAGCTGCTGCGAGCATCCAGGCCTGGCTGGTAAATGAATTGTGTTTAACCTGGCTGGGCACGGGTGAGGATTTCCCTGGTGGAATCTGCCCCAGGAGAAGTCGCGTTCGCTGTAGCTTGTGCTTATAGCGAGGAATCCTGGAAAGTGACCCTACCAGTTGAGACCTGGGCACGTCTGGCTGCTAAGCTATTCAATGCACTTACGGTGACAATCCTGGTCCAGACCCCCCGACGGAAGAGCAGGGGGTCTGAAACCCAAAGAATAAGCCGCTGAATCAGCTGATTGTATACAATGTTGTTATGCGTAAAAATATATCGAGTAAGGTCTCATGAAAGCTTGCAACGTTCTGAATTTGATGGTCGTTATGAGATCCGTATACAGACCGTGCTCATGAGTGTGTGTGTTTGTTTGCATGTATAAAACTACACCCATAATTTGTGCTGCAACGTTCAGCTCCCCCTCCCGGCGAGGGGGTGGGCAGTCAGCCTCCCCCACCAGACAAGACTAGCTCCGAGCACCTAGAAGAAGACAAATGATGGGCCATTACATTTAATGGGAAGAGACTGAGACATCTTGGCTATCAAGTCAAGAGGGAATTTCTCCCACACTCAGTGACCAGGACTCACCATAGTCTGAGAGAGAGAAAGAACTGAAAAGCCTTTTGAAAGGGAATGGTTTTGAAGTGAAATCTAGCCAGAAACTGAGGCACAGTGTCTAGGAAGCTGTCTGTGAAACACTGTTTGTCCGTATGCGGGGACGCTGTTCAAAGGCAATAGGTAACTTGTATTAGAACAAGGATTTTTATCTAATTGAAAAGTTTACAGCCTGACGTTCCATTTTGATGTTTATTTGCTGAGTAACATGTATGTGTTTGCTCCCTCTCACTATTTCATCTTTGAATCTGGGGGGTTTCTATTAAATAAGCATTTTGTTCATTTTTACCCCAAGCAGGTCTCCGGTGTGCAAACTGTAAGGGGTGTGCAAGCCAAAGCAAGCTGGTGTCTGGGAAGCTGGTTTCCCACCTTTGGGGGTGATGAACCAGAAGGGAAAAGTCCGAGTATCTGTTAGTTAAGAACTCAGGGTGGACAGGTTTGGGGAGACTCCGGACGGGAAGTGCTGTTGAATGTAGCTAGGCTGGGGAAGCCAGGGTGAAATTGTGTGCTTACGGGCAGGCTACTGGGATCAGGGCTCTGAGCCAAAGCTGCAAAGCAAAGAGACACCCAAGATTACAGGGCTGGTGGTGACAACACCTTCCTGGTCTGGGTGGTCCCCAAAATATCACACGTACAAACCATCCTTTCCAGTGGCTAGAAATCCTTCCTGGCATTCAGCCTCTCCCATCCCTCTTCTCTGAGGAGCCCGGGCAGAGCAGAGAGCATCATGGGGGAGCCCTTGTGTTCAAACGTACATCCAACCAGCGTGACAGCTTCATGCACTACAATGTTCTTTGGAAGCCAATCCTGACTCTTTGACATCAGTGGGACCTGGGTTTGGCCCAATGTGCGATGAACCATTTGTGCCCAGGGTTTAATTTTCCTCTGTTGTTTTCTGCCTCTTTGCAGGGATCCTGTTTACAATGCTGGTGTTTGGACCGGCCTGTGGATTTATCTTGGGCTCCTTCTGTACCAAAATTTACGTGGACGCTGTCTTCATTGACACAAGTAAGGAGAATTGTTTCTGAGTTGCTGTTAAAGAGCATTAATGGTGCATTGCCAGACTAATGATGCTGATCTGCACCCCTAAAGTCACCTTGCATTCGCTCCCGGAGTCCCTTAGGCTTATGAGCGTAACAAGGCATGAGGAGAGCCGCTTGAGTGAGATTCATCTGCTGGGTGGGATTCAAAGCCTTTCACCTTGATTCCTGTGGAGAAGAGGTTGGAAGAGGCTGGAAGTTGTTCCCATCTGCCGGTGATTTGGAGTCTTATGTTAAATGAATCTGGGGAGGGGGGATCACAGTCCAGTTCTTAGTAGACAGGTGTCCGTATCTAGATGCCGCCATCACAGCTGGTGCTAGTTAGCACCCAGTGTGCAGCCTCCACCAAGGACTGAGGCTGAATTCCCCATTTTTGTCACTACAGGGAGTCTTTTCAGCCTAGGGCAGAGGCGTATCACTAAAGAAGCTTCCCCAGTGCTGTCTGTGCGCTACCTCTGCGGGTGATAGTTGCTGTCTGACTCCCCTCGCCGACCCCCACTCGATATTTTTTCACAGTTGATGTTATAAATGCCTGTCTCTAGACCTGTCTTTCTGTCTCCTGCTTTGTTATTACAGAGATTATTCCTTTTGCCAATAGAGTCCAGTTACACTGTACATTAGCCCAGCATGCCTCTGAAAGGGAAAAGGAAAGAAACAATAGGCTGATGGATACAAAAATGTTCATGGTCCAAGAGAGGGATTCAGACCATTAATTATTTAGATCCTGATCCTGTAAAGACTGAAGCACATGCCTGATTTCATGCCTGTGTGTAATTCCATTGAAACCAATGTGATTACGTAAGTCTGTGTGTGTAAAGCAAGCCCACAGATCAGACTTGTCCGAATTGAACCCTTAAAGTGCACTTGATAGAACCTCGGTATTAATTAGGCAAAATCACCACTGAAGCAAATAGTAGTTCCTGCCAGGATGCTGATAAAACTTAGCAACAGAAAAATGAGCTGGTTAAAAATATTTTTGAGCCAGGTGAAGTATTTCATGAAAAATGTTTGTGGATTTGAAGATTTCTAATTTTTTGATGAAGTGATTGAAACTGAAAATGTTTCAGTCTGGTTGGTTCTTTTTTCCATTGGAAAACAGGCCGGGAGCAAGCATAGGGGAGGAAAAGCACCAAAAATGCAAATAAAAAATTTCCCAATTTCATTTGAAATAGTCATTTTTCATTTTTGAATCATTTCATCAAAAAATTGCACCGAGGTTAGAGTGAAATGAAAATGTTTCATTTTGGGGGGGAAAACAATTCCCATTTTTTTGACAAAGCCTAGCAGTAATAATATGCTCACTTTATTCCCCTAGCCAAAGACAAAACCTCATGGGAGGTAAGTCAGGAACCTGGAGTTGTTATCCCCATGTGACCAAAGGGGAAATAGAGGCCTGCCGAAGGTCAGTCTCTTGCCCTGGGTTTCCCAGTAAGACAGAACTGCGAAGGAGACCAAGGAGTTCTGATTCCCCACTCTCACTAGCTCATACTTCCTCTGCATGGGGAAAAGAGGAAAAAAGAGAAAACACATTAAAAGGAGTGAGGAATATAATTTTGCCTTTGCAATATCCTTCACCATGCCACAAACTCAGACTATTAGGAAAGTCGGGTATTGGTCCCTGATAGTAGCTGGATCGTATGTGGATCAATAATCTGATCCACGTGGCAACTCTCATGTGCATGTGTCAAAATGTTTGCAAGTAACTTTTATGTCCTGCTTAAATTTTTGTAAATAGATGGGCATGTTATTATTGAAAGAGCGGAACTCTTTGTTCATTGCAAATGTCATCCCGTTGCCAGCAGAGGGTGCTATAAAACAACTGATCCTCTCCTCTGCTTTCCCGACTGCTTAGCTAGATTACAAACCTACGGCTTCTCCCCTTCTGTAGAACGTTTCTTTGCCTTGCTCAGCTGCCTTTGCCTTTCGTTTCCAGCTCCACCACATCCCAGCAGGCTCTTTCAGCGCCTCTCACCGTGCTTCAGGGGTGTTGTCCCCTTTGGGAACGTGCTGCCCTTTTGTGACATTGCAACACGTCGCAAAACCATAAATATGGGATTTTGCACAGCCATGAACAGGCCTATGAAAACTGGCTCTATGGAGTGGAGCAGCCACCGCATCTTCCTCTTTCAGACACCGGGGGCATGTACAAATTCATCTGAAAACCAAACACTCGCTGGCTTTCTTTGTGCTGCTTGCTTGCTTTTAAATGCAACTTACTGAGCAGCGCCTCTGACTGCCCAGCGTACCAGTCAAGAGGCTCCTTGTTCAAATACTGAGTGGATGCATTTAATCCATTGGTTTTAATGGAGTTAGACCAATGATGAATTTGGCTCTATAATAGTGATGATACCTAGCTCTTACCCAGTGCTTTTCATCAGTAGATCTCGAAGCACTTTACAAAGGAGGTCAGTAGCATCACCCCCATTTTACAGATGGGGAAAACTGAGGCACAGAAAGGGAGACATGACTTGGCCAGGGGAAGAACCAGGAATTAGAACCCAGATCAGCTGAATCTCAATGCAGTGGCCACTAGGCCACACTGCCTCTTAAACAGAGTACCCCTCCTTTAACCATGCACACATCAGACTGTTGAATCTAAACCACTCACTCCAGAGTGTACGTGATCACCCCACATTTGCTGCAGATTGTCAGGGGGATAGAGAGCTTTGTAGATCTGGCCTCGGTGCTTGGTGATTGCCTGTTATTGTCAGCTGAGGGTTGCTCAGAGGCCTGCTGTATGGCTGTCTGGCTGTATGGCCTAGTCTATTTTCAGAGGGAGGATGGTAGCCGCACCCCAGCTGGACCTGCAGTCTCAGCCCAGTGGCCAGGAAATGAATGTTCCAGAAATCTGAACTACGCTCTTATTCCAAGACCAGAGTTGAGGCACAGTGACAGAGCACTGAGGGAAGCAAGTGTTGCTCCACTTCCTGCACGGCACCTGTTTGGGGATATACAGAAGGCCTGACTCTCCCCTGGCTGTCAATCTGGCACCAGACCCAGGAGCTGAAGAAATGCATCTCTGAGGGAGAAAATAATGGGCATGAATTCAATCCCTCAAAAACGACAATATTTTTGAGCTGAGCAGTATTTTCTCCTGGGACTGGAGAGTTTCCCCCTCTCTCTGCTTGAGAGACAACTTGATTACTTCACTTTAGACACAGCTTTTCAGCTTGACTATAACTGAAGACACACGTTCCGAATAGAGGAGATTGTTATTCCAGCCACACACACACACAAACCTCCACCAAGAACGATCTCCCAGGTGCTGAGATGGCCTTGCTTTCCCAGGGGATCCCCTCAGTCAGAGGACACAATGTTATGGTTTCCGGCTGGAAGACAATTTCTCATCTGCTGCAAATGTATCCCCCGAAAATGACTCCCATGATTTACAGATGGGCTGCTTCTGTTTGCTGATTGATTGCCGGGGGACGGGGTTCAGATCTTTTCACCCTCCCCTCCCTTCCCACAGTTGAATTTCTCCCTTTTGCTGGAACAGGTTCAGAGCAGCGGACCTGCCTTTCTTTTCCATGCTGCAGGACAGCTTCCCCGTCCGTAGGGTCCTATGCAGCCCTCGTTCCAGCTGCACAGCTCCTGTCAGCAGGAACGGGAGTCGACCTTGTGAATTAAGGGCAGGGAGACTGAGTTCTATCTCGCTCTTAGCGAAAGGCCGGGGCAGTGGGATGGTGCTGCTCTGTCCATCTCCATGCTGTACCCGTCCTTGTGTAGAGCCGTCTGCTGCAGTCCATTCCTGAGCTTTGTGCAGCTGGCTTTCGTTGGTAGCTTATTTCTCAGGCTGCCCGTTGCATGGATCCATGGCTGCAGGAGTCAGCTATGCACATGCAGCAGGGGGGTTGAGCAGTTACTACCGATATGCTCCAAAATTAAAGATCCTCCCATGGTGAGCTCCACTCATTTGTTCTGTAGACAGCATCTACTACATGCCTGAGAGTAGAGCAAGTCTGGTGTATTGTGTCCAGTAGAGGGCAGTAGGACACACACCCACCAGCCAGTCCGTCCCAGTATTCCTTTCCAGCTGTTTCTTGGCTGACATTCCTCTCTGGAGCTTTCCCTGCTGCGTGGTGTTTCAATTGTTTTCCATTCCCTTCCCTCTCTGTTCATTGTTTCTTTGCTGACCTGTCTTTTGGCCCAAACAACCCCAAAGCCAGCGATGCTGATGAAAGCACGACAACTGTGCTTTCCCCGGAGGTAGCAGGCGGTCACCTCTGTTAGCGATGGGCTGGGGCACGTGAGGACCCAAGGGAATTCAGAATTCTGGGCATGACACTCCCAGCTGCCGGGCTGCACAGTGCCTCGCCAGATCAGATCCACAGGGAGGACTGGCAGCCAGGACGTCACATCCTGCTCTAGTCAGCTCACCCAGGAAAAGGGTTGCAGCCCAATAGCCTTCAGTTACTGGCTTAGAAAAGCAAGGAAAGCTGAGGAGCGAGGCCAATAGGCTTTCCCTCTGCACACTTAGCAGAGTGCTCCCATCCTGCCCCTGCACTCAGCTAGACAGTCGTGCTGAACACATTCAGAGTGGGAGTCAGGCATGGGGCAGCCCCATACGATCCCCAGAGCAAGAAGCTCTCCAAGGAGGCTGCCCCATCAATGCACTACGGAGGCGGATGGTACCTGCTCAGAGTACCCAGTTGTAGGCACGTCGCTAATTCACAGAGGCACCTGGGAGACCTGCTGCCACAGACTGAATTGGGGCAGTGAGTGAGTGGGATTGAGGCCGATGCATCCCTGAATGTGCTTTGTTCATCCATATAATTATTATTGGTATCAAGAGAGCACCTAGGGGCCCCACCTGAGATCAGGCCCTATTGTGTTTGGTGCTGTACAAACACAAAGTGAGAGCCAGTCCCTGCCCTGAAGAGCTCACAGTCTGAATAGATAAAACAGGGAGTAGATGGGAGGGGAAACAGAGTCGCAGGGAGATGAAGTGACTTTCCCAAGATCCCACAATAGGACAGGAACAGAGCCTCACAAACAGTGCCCATATCTCCTGACTCCCAGCCCAGGGCTCTATCCACTAGACTATGCTGCCTCTCCTGTTTTGCCAGTTGCCCTTCAATTTTAATTGCTCATGATGCTACCTAGATTCACAGATATATGAGGCCAGAAGGGACCACTGTGATCACCTAGTCCGACCACCTGTATAACACAGGCCAGAGAACTTCCCCGAGACAATTTGTAGAGGATATCTTTTAAAAAAAACATCCCATTTTGATTTAAAAATTGTCAGTGATGGAGAATCCACCATGATCCTTGGTAAATTGTTCCAAAGGTTAGTTACTCTCACCATGACAAATGTACACCTTATTTCCAGTCTGAATTTGTCTAGCTTCAACTTCCAGCCATTGGGTCATGTAATACCTTTCTCTGCTACGCTGGAGAGCCCACATCAGTAAGTGCGTGCGAGTGTAGGTTGTAATACAAGAACTGCTTGAATCAGTTGCTGGGGAAGTCTTTTGCTGAAAGGTGGAGACCAAGAAAAGTATGGTGTGGATGATAGGGTGCGCAGTGGGGTTCACAGCCTGAACGCAGGGACAGGCAGGAGCAATGACACTGGGGGGGGCACAGGGGGATAGAACCTCTACAGTGAAAATGCTGAGTGATGTATGTTTCCCACCCCACGTGTTTTCTGCCGCCACAACATCTCGCCGAGGCGAGAGGGGGACCCAGCTATGTTTCTACTTCCTCATGCAGGCGTTGGGGTGGCAGAAGTGAGAGCGGGACCAGGAGGAGGGCCTACAGAAGCCCAGGCTGGCTGCTGGGGAGCAGATAGGGTCAGCTTTCCTCTCGCCAGCTTCCAGTTCCTGTGGACACCTGGCCTGAGGGAGGGATAGGAGCATGGGTGCCTGCTGCTGGGGAGCGGTGGGGGACAGGGGACCGGCACCTGGGAAGGGGAATTGACGTACAGGGTGCCAGCCGGTGGGGTGGGAAGCACAGTGTGCTGGGCGCCAGCTGCAGGGGAGCTGCTGTAGGAATAGCAATAGGAACTACCGAGATGCTGCTTCCCAGCCTGAAACTGACCCCTCTCCTCCCCTCCCCCACTGTCGAGACTCAGTAGTTCCTCTTGCTCCCCCTCCTATCCCCGCACTCCCCCATTCACAGCAAGCTTCCGCCGCACCCCACCGCCTCCAGCAACAGGTCTCTTCACTCGAGGAATGCACTCGAGGAACGTTCGGGAATGCAAAGAAGCTGGGGCAGTTCCCTCCCAGCTGCCTGTCTTGGTGTTTCCTTTCTTTTCCATCCCATGGAGGAAGAAAGTCCCCCCCTCTATGTCTCAGGCTTAGTGCACACTTACCGGGAAATTCAGCAGCAGTTGACGGGAGTTCCGTGTAACTCACGTCGACTTACTAAATCCTCTTCTGTGCGCCGCCTCCGCTACGCTGCGCTGCCGGGAAATGCGCTGGGATCCGGTGGGACATCGACGCAGCACTACACCTTGTGAGGAGGAGGTTTAATTGAATCAACTTCCGGATCGATTGAGCGGGTCTTCACTGCCGCTCAATGGATCCAGATAGATCGATCTTTGCTGCCATTATTATGTACATCCCTTCCGAGACTTGGTGTCTGTCACTTTGTACCTCCCATGCCAGACACGCATGTAATCTGGAAGTGATGATGAACCTGCACTGAAAACTCTGCTGGGCAGGGAGCTTGTTTTCCTGTGTGTTTGTGCAGCACCCGGCGCCTGGAGATGATTCAAATAACAGTGGCCTGAGCAGGTGCATGTAACTGGGGAGGGATCAGTGGGCTTGGGGGGCAGTGTCCTGGAACAGATCGCTGATTGGATCCTGTTGTCACTAATAGATAACAGTCATTTCAGCTGGCTGTTTCCAGTCTGCAAACTTGTGTCGCACAGAAGAGCCCAGGGACCTTTCTGACTATCAGAAACACTCAGCACTAAAACCTGTGGCCCAGACCCCCCCATCCCCCTGTATCAGTGATGATAATTCACATTCATATGACCTACAGGCCCCAGTCAGGACTGGGACCCCATTCTGCTACAGACCAAGGTGCCAGGTTCCTTGTCCCAAGGAGCTTCTCTCCCTCCCTGTTTTATATCTACATTGCTACTCAGTGGAGATGCCCCCGGGTTGACATTAGCCCTCTGGGTCTTTAACTCTTTGTGTCTCTCTCCCCCTCCCAGCAGGATCACTGATGTGTGCTTTTGCTGTTGCAGGTAAGCTGGATATCACCCCCGATGACCCTCGGTGGATCGGCGCGTGGTGGGCAGGCTTCCTGCTGTGTGGTGCCTTACTTTTCTTCTCGTCCCTCTTGATGTTTGGATTCCCGCAATCCCTGCCCCCCAGGGAGGAGCCCGTGGTGGAGAGCGAGCAAGCCATGCTCCCCGAACGGGACTACGAGAGGCCCAAGCCAAGTAACGGGGTCCTGCAGCACGCGCTGGAAGGGGAGGACAGCGTCTCCTGCTTCCAGCAGCTGAGAGGTGACAGACTCTCCTCTAACTCGTTGCATTTCTACGGCAGGTTCATGGTTGGTTAGATTCATAATTGGCTCTGATTTTGGTTACCTCTACCTTCCCCCTCCCCACCCAAAAAAATCCTGTTGGAATTTTTCTCCCTGGTGTCTAATTATCCCTGACATTTTACTCATTTTAATGGGAGATGTTGTTCCACTTGATAGGCTTTGCTTTAAGCTACAAGATGTGGAAATCCAGGGTAAGCCCTTAGGGTTAATAAAAAAATGGGGCCAGAGGAAGGAGAGGGGAGAATGGAGGGAGAAAAAACAGCAGACAATAGACGTTCTCCAAGAGGCCTTGTGAGCGTCTGTTCTCCGTAACCTCACCGTCTTGTAGCTTGGCTGTGCATGCGGCTCGCACAATGGAGACGGGCAGAAAGCAAGGATGGCCAATTCAAAGGGGTTTGGAGCTGCCTTTTGTTGGAGCTATGGCAGGGCCAGCGGAATCCCATGGTCCTGAATGTAAAACAGCCGACGCTGGGCACTGACATAGCAAAATACAAGAGTGCTGAATATGTTAAGGAGGGAGCTTTTAGAAGGGACAAGGCCAGAGAACAGTCATCAACAGAACCCTTGTTAGTGCATAAAACAGCCAACACGTGCCAGAATAGAATAGGATCCTCAGCATAGCTCCAAGGAGGTCAGTGGAGGGGTTTGTGTGTACACCGTGTATATAGAGGGCAGCTCTAGGACTGCATCTAGTCACTTCCCACTTGCTGTCATCACAGCAGAGAGTTGGTTTCTTTCTCCTTTAGGCTTCCTGATAAACAAGGACCAAACCACTTAATCCTGTGCAACCCTTTCCGACTTTATTGGGGCTTGCGTGATGTGAATGAGGGGAGGGCAGAAAGGAAACTTGGAAGGATTTTGAAAAGGAAACGCTTTGAATAATGAATGCTGTTGCTCCTTCGGAGAAGCTAAGTGATGATCAGAAAAATTTAAAAATGTAATCAAAAAAGGCGGGGGAAAAATTCCAAAAAATTGCTGTTGTCCAATCCTTCTAGCTGCAAGGATTTGGAAATAGAATGTCCCAGGGGCGGTGATTGGCAGTTCACCCAGCCAGTCCCTTCTGCTGATGGACATGTTTGTTCCATCCATCCAGTCGTGAGATGGCTCTCATCACTATCGCGTCTGAGTGTCCGTATCTGAGATTATATCTACGTGATGGACGTTCAGACCAATTGGGTTGTTGCTCAGTTTCAGACATCATGGTATTGTAACTTGAAACACAATTTACCTGATGCACCAAGTGGAAGGAATTCTGCTCAAGCCTGGTGTGGAGCAGACTGAAAGTTACTTGCTGAATGACTACCCTGCAGCATGGGTACAGTGCGTGCTCTAAGGGACCTGTGTCACCCAATTAGAGCAGTAGTGTTTGTATCCCTAACAATGCACTCCAGAAGAGGCTGATATTCTGATTGGTTATTATGACAATAGAAGGCTGACTGGAGTCCACTGGAGTCAATAGGCCGGCACCAGGGATAAATCTGGCTGAGTGTGCTTTTGTGTGTTTGAGAGGAGACACTTCGGCAAGGTATAATTAGGGGTTCTTGGAAGGGAATATTGACATACCTTCAAACTCCATTGAAACGCTTTGTTTCGGAAGGTGGAAGAAGTAATCCGAGGGCCAGCCATTTTAGACTTGACTCTGACTAACAGGGAGGAATTGATTGCGAATCTGAAGATTGAAAGCAAGTTAACTGAAAGACATCATGAAAGACATTGTGTCATGATTCTAAGGAAGAGAAAGAGAGCAGCAGAATAAAGACAATGGACTTCAAAAAAGCAGACATTAACAATCTCAGAGAACTGCTAGGTAAGGTCCCATGGGAAGAAAATCTAAGGGAAAAACGAGTGCAGCAGAGCTGGCAGTTTCTCAGAGACAAAATTAAAGGCACCACAGCAAACTCTCCTAATGCAAAGAAAAGATAGGAATAATAGTAAGAGGCCTATATGGCTCCATCAGCAGCTCTTCAGTGACCTGAAAATCAGAAAGGAATCCTACAAAAAGTGCAAATGTGGACAAATTGCTAAGAACGAGCACAAAAGAATAGAGCAAGCATGTAGGGACAAAATCAGAAAGGCCAAGTAAAAAAATGAGTTATACATAGTAAAGGACATAAAAGGTAACAAGAGAAAGATGAAGGATAAAGGAAAATCCTCTACTTAGCAGAAAAGGAGAGCTGGTTACAGACATCGAGAAGGCAGAAGCATTTAATGCCTATTTTGCTTCAGTCTTCACGGACCAGATACCTAACAAAATTAATATGAACAACAAAGGGGAAGGAACACAAGAAAAATAGGGAAAGAACAGTTTAAAGGATATTTAAAGAAGTTAGATATATTTGAGTTGGCAGGGCCTGATGAAATTCATTCAAGGGTATTTGAGGAACGAGCTGAAACGATCTCAGAGCCATTAGCGATTCTCTTTGAGAATTCAGGGAAGGTAAGTGAGGACCCAGAGACTGGAGAAGGGCAAAGGTAATATGTATTTTTAAAATAGGGGAAAAAGAGGACCCAGAGAATTATAGACTATTCAGCCTAACTTCAATATCTGGAAAGATACTGTAACAAATTATTAAGCAATCAGTTTGTAAGCACCTAGAGAATAATAGGGTTATAAAGAATAGCCAACATGGATTTGTCAAGAACAAATCATTCCAAACCAACCTAGCTTCCTACTTCAATGTGGTTATTGGCCTAGTGGATGCGGGTGGGAAGATAGAGATGTGCTATATCTTGATTGTAGTAGGCTTTTGACACAGTCCCACATGACAGTCTCATAAGCAAACTAGGGAAATGTGGTCTAGATGAAATTACTGTAAGGTGGGTGCAAAACTGTTGAAAATCCATATTCAAAGAGTACTTCACTGTCGCACTGGTGGGGGTGGGGAGGATAGATGTAATGGGTTCCCAGAAGGGACTCTCTTAGATCTGGTGCTAGTCAATATTTTCATTAATGACTTGGATAATGGAATGGAGAGTGTGTTCATAAAATGTACAAGTGACACCAAGCTAGGAGGGGTTGCAAGCACTTTTGGAGGACAGTAGTAGAATTCAAAATGACCTGGACACATTGGAGAATTGGTCTGAAATCATAAAATGAAATTCAAGAAAGTCAAGTGCAAAGTACTACGCTTAGGAAGGAAAAACCAAATGTACAACTGCAAAATGGTGCGTAACTGACTAGGCAGTAGTACTGCTGAAATAGATGGGGGGTTATAATAGGTCACAAATTGAATATGAGTCAACAGTGTGATGCAAGTCGATAAAAAGGCTAATATCAGTCTGAGATGTAGTAGGAGGAGTGTCAAAAAAAAAAAGCTAAAACATTTAGAAAACCTGATCTCTGAGGAAAGGTTTAAAAAAAAACTTGGGCGTGTTTAGTCTTGAGAAAAGAAAACCGAGGGGGGACCTGATAAGTCTTCAACTAGGTTCACAGCTGGTATAAAGAAAATGGTGATCAATTGTTATCCATGTCCACTAAAAGTAGGACCAGAAGCAATCAGTTTATTCTGCAGCAAGGGAGATTTAGGTTAGATATTAAGAAAAACTTTCTAACTATAAGCACTGGAATAGGCTCCGAGAGAGGTTTTGGTTTTCACATCATTGGAGATTTTTAAGAACAGGTTGGACAAAACATCTGTCATGGGTGGTCTGGGGTATGTTTAGTCCTGCATCAGTGCAGTGACCTAGATAGACCTGGAGTAGATGCAGCCCTACAGTTCTGCGATTCTATGAATTCCACTGGACTAGGATTGCTTTTGGGAATGGTGGGTAGTTGGCATTTATTTTGCTGACAAATAGGTGCCATCCCTTCTAAGTAGGGGCCGTTGGTATATATGGGCTAATGTGTGTGTTTGTATCTTTGGGTGCACAGAGTTGTGGTATTTATGTATTTGTGCATCTGAGGCAGGGAGGAGGGGTGTGTTTATCCGTGTGTACCTGGTTGCGTGGGGTAGTGGGTGTGTATTTGTGTGGATGTGCATCTCTGTGCCCTGGAGGTTGTGTGTGTGTGTTTGCATAATATATCTTTGAGTAAGTGTGGGGGTTGTTTGTGAATATGCAGGTGTGTACATGTATCTGTTTGCACATGGGGTTTTGTGCCCATATTTGTGTAGGGTGGTTATGTGTGTGTTTTTGTGCATGTGCATTTCTGTCAGTGCATGGGGAGGTGTATGTGTTGTGTCTCTCTTGAAGGGCTTGTGTGTGTGTTGTGTGGACAAATGCTGTCTCTCTGGGGTGTGTGTGTGTGACTCATGAAGGGTTCATTTCAGGGTTCAATAGAAGCTTCTCTTTGATGTTTTTCTCCAGTCCATTCCACATCTTGCACCTTCAGCAGTGAGTGGACACTCAGGGGCTGCGTTACTTTGCGGTAGATGTTTCCAGCTGTGTGCTTCCTGCCAGACACCAACATGCTTAGTCAAGGGTGTGAAAGGAAGTTCTGAGACCTGGCATGCTTTGCTGGGAGAGCATAAGATGTAGGACTCGGATGAAACTCCTGGTTCTCTACAAGTCTTAGCACGCAGAAGGGATGTGACTTTCATGTAAAAGCAACTAGCTCAAAGCCTTGGAAATGCTTCTCACATCTCTGGTGAAAGGTCTAAATGGGAGGGAGGGACTGACTGACTTGTTGGAGGCAGTGGCATGTCTCTCTCCAGGTATTTTCATGCTGGGATGAGAAGCACCCTTCAGAGGAGTTTAAAACCTGAAATGAAAGCTGTGCCTTTGAACAACAGAAGGAGAGGTGGCGATCAAAGGTAGCAGAGTCGCCTAGCTGCTAAGGCAGTCACGCTGCTTGCACAGCAGCTCCTAGAATAGCTTTCCCCTGTCTCTGATGGTGGAACGGCATCCCATATGAGCAGGCCTCAAGGAAGGAGACAGTGAAGGCCCCTCCCCAAGCATTGTCCCTCTAACTTCAATGGGAGCTGTACCATCTGGTTTAACCAGAGGTTCTGGGCAGGGGCCAGGAGGAAGCCCAACAACTGCAGGACGCTCACGTGGGCTGGAGCGAACTAGGTTAATCGTCCGACTGACTCCGAGAGGAAGCAATTGGTCATTATTTGGGGGGGTTGTACCTGCTCCCTGAAGAACTAGCACTGACTGCTCTGGAGCAAGATTATTTAACCAGTTACTCAGGTCACATCGTTTGAAGCCTGGGCTCACTTATTCGATCCATGGTTCCAGAAGTAAAAAGCTCAAAACCGCTTGAGTCATCAAATCCCCTGTTTCCTGAATGGATCTGTGCCCTGGTCAGCCTAGGCGAGTGACCTGGGAACTCTGTGTAGTGGGCTACCAGAGGTTACCCTGGGGTTCTGGTTCTAGTGGGCAACAGAGTGGCAACAGTGTGGATTCCTACATAGGTTTCTAAGGTACTTCCATGGCCCCCTGAACGGCTCATAGTTTCTATCCTTACAGCACTGCTCTGAGGGAGAGCAGTGGCGTTCTGCCCATTTTATTGGCAGGGAGCTAAGAGAGGCAGGGAGCCAAGGGCAGTTCGGAAGTCTGGTGGAACAAGGAATTGAACATCACAAGTCCCAAGCAAGCACCTAACCACTGGCCCATCCTTCCTCACTTAGGATGGAGTACTCTAGCTCAATCCAGGTGGTGGCTGTTCACTGTGGCACCTGGGAATAGGATACTACGCTCTCTCTCTTCTTTTGTCTTTCATTTAAATGCGAATGTGTTTTAGAGGGCAGGACAGGGAAGGGTTAACAGCACTGGTTTACAGCAGGGAAAGGATAGACAGATGCCGTGCAGGCTTTCCCCGGCATCTGTGCCAAGGCACATTATTCCTGATCTGCAGTATCCCTTGCTACTCCAGTCCTAGGCCTTCCAGACACAGCTCTGCGAATGCACCTCTCTTCTTGACCTGCAGCATCCATTGCTATCCTAGTGCTTGGCATTCAGAACAGCTTTGCTGATGCACCTTCAGTCCTGACCTGGTCCTCCCACACCTGCTATTCCAGTCCAGGGACAGTGTGCAGCTCTGCCATTGTACCTCAGTCCCGCCCTGTACCCCCAGCTGATCTAGTCTTGGGGTCATCACCCAGCTCTGTCATTGCAGCTTCTTCCGCCAATAAACAATCCGTCTCTGAGGCAGTATAGGAGCTTTTGTCTGCACAAAACAGCAGCCCTGCTTCCCTGTCCACTACCATCCTCATGGCTCTGCCTGCTGTGCTTCTGGACATCTGAGTGTGACAGCTGCCAAATTTTCTCATCCCGTCTCCCAAGAAACTCTGCCTTGGGAACAGAAAGCTACTGACTGGCAAGAGGCTCCCAGAGCCCGCAAATGGGTTCCAGGCAATTAAAGGGCTGTACGCCGCAGCGGGACATAATAGTAATAATCATAATTAACAGTTAGCACGCACAGTGGTTTTCAGCTTCAAAGCACTAACTGATCATTAGTGAAAACCTTTCAGATGCCTTGGTGAGCGGGGGCTGGGTGAGCGTGCCAGTAATCCACTAGCAGCCTGTGTGTCCCACCTGCAGCAGGGGTGTGGGTGTGCTCTCTCTGGGGATGTTCCTTGCACCTAGCCCCTCACAATCACATCTTAGCCCCTGGATAGCATGATTGGCTCCGTCCTTTGTCTCCTGTCTCCAGTCAGTGCCCTCTCCATCCTTCCCCAGATAGCGCTGGTTTTTTGCTACATTTTTCTTAATTAGGGGCTGAACCTTTCAGCCTTAATGTTGTTGTGAAATGCTGGTGATTGGAGATACCTTGCTCTGCAGGATACATGGGATATTGGTTTTCTCCCAGCAATTTGTCTTCCTAGATGTATTCTCACCTACTGTGTTTCCTCTTGAATTTGTCTGTCTGGGTTCAATGTTAATGGGAAGGAAAGGTTCCCCCAAATCAGAGGTATTCTTGGGCATAATTGACCACATTCTGGGCCAAACTCAGTTCTCACTTTACACTGGTCTAAAACAGTTGTGTCAGTGAAGTTGCTCTGGATTCTCCCAGGAGTAAATTAGAACAGAGTTTAGGACTATGAGGCTGCATGTCTTGCTTCTGCTGAGCATAATCTGTTGGGTAACATTTTCATTCCATCCTGCCCTCCAGCTTCTCTGTTTGACTATTCTGCCCTGAGGACTTGTTTCTGAGCAGCAGCATCAGAGATTAATCAGGTAGGGTCTGATCATGTGGGGTGAGGAACGCCTACCACTTCCACAGGCTGTTAGTCTGTTTAAAGAGTGGTGTGATACTAGAAGCGTGTTAAAAGCTGCTGTACATATTGAGATTGGAAGCTTTTTGGTGCAAAGAATGTCTCTTCCTATATGTTTGTACAGCACCTAGCACAAGAGGCTCTGATCTCAGTTGGGCTATACTGTAATACAAATAATAAATAATAGTATGTACTTCCTAAAAATCCATTAAAAAGGCAATGGGAATCTTTCCAATTAATTTCACTGTCAATGAATCAGGCCCTAAGGGCCAAAGCTTGGTCCCACTGAACTCAGTGGGGGTTTTGCTATTGACTTTAATGGGATTAGATTTGTCCTTACAACCTCCTTGTCATTTTCTGCATCCCATCTGTGGAATGGGAGATAGGGAAGTTGCAGAATCTGAGCCTTCTCCCTCACAATCCAGCCTAATCCCTTAATTCTGCAGCTAAATTATAATCCTTGGTTTACTATTTTGCATTCTGGTGCCATGGAAATGGTTCCATAGATTTGATCATTCTGTCTAGACACGGGAAAACCTCCAAAAGTTTGGATGCTTACGGCAATCTGAATCAATTTGGTCTGGAAATCACACCACGATCAAGCTCTCTTGTAAAAGTCTCAGAGCTGCCTGGTTTTGGCTGGGTCAAAGACACCATGAGAAGAGCTTTTCTTATGCTGTAGTATTTCTGCTTCCTGCCATGGCTTTCCCAGGATGCCCCAATATTGAGGTATTACAACTGCACTGCACTTATACTGACTATAGCAGGGCTCCCCAAACTACGGCCCGCAGGCTGCATCCAGCCCGCTCACCCCTCCCGGCCCCGCCCCTCTCCCAAGTGGCCCCAGTGCACCACTCCTGGCCCCAAGCAGCACCTCATGGCAGCCGCTCCCCACTTCCAGCCTGGCCCTTTCCCCCCCACCGCGTGACGTGGGATCAGCCACTCCAGCCCACCAGAAGAACAAGACCGAATGGTGTGGCCCTCGCAGCTGGACTATAGGATCATTCTAGATTTAGTGCTTGGGGCTATTCTGATATTTGATCAATGTGAAGCATGGTCTCATGGCTAAAGCACAGGACTGGGAAGGAGGGCTCTCGGCTCCAGCCCCAACACTGCCTCTTTGTGTGGCCCTGGACAAGTTACTTCATTGGGTGGTCCCTGTCTATAAAAAGGAAACAATGGTGATCTGCCTCCCAGGCCTGGATGAATTGGTTGGTTGGTTGGTTGGTCGGTGTTTTGAAATCCTCATGTTGGAAGGCACTGTAACATTACAAAACTCAATTATGAATGAAACTCTCTTGTTTGAACATAAAAGTTGCCCGGAGGATTTGGGCCAGAAGAGACCACTGTGATCATGTAGTCTCCCGTATAGCATCGGCCATAGATCTTCCCTCAATTAATTTCGGAAGCAGATCTTTTAGTAAAACATCCCATCTCAATTTAAGAATAGCCAGTGATGGAGAATCCACCATGACCCTCGTTAAATTATTCCTGCAGTTAATTACCCTCACTGTCAACAATTTGTGCCTTCTATCCAGTCTGAATTTGACTAGCTTCAATTTCCAACCATTGGATTGTGTTATTTCTTTCTAGGCGAGATTGAAGAGACTATTATTAAATACTTGTTCCCCACATAGGTTCTTATAGATTGTGACCAAGTCATGCCTTAACTTTGTCTTTGTTAAGCTAAACAGCACAATTCCCTTTCGTTCCTAGATGCCATTGAAAACCTCAGCTAAATATCTTTGATTGTTAAAGTGGCAAGGGAGATTCTGGGTGACAGATGGTTTAGAATGATTTCCCCTTAGTATGCCCCAGCATGAAAGTCACTCTGTAAACTCATAACAGGATGTTATGGCCTAAAACTCTTCTAATGAGCAGGTGAATATTATTATTCATAAGTTTATTCCCTGCACATCCCCGGTGTTTGATGCTCTATACTCTGCCCCAAGAAGCTTACAGTCAAGAAAACAAATATCAACCACCGTTAAAGCCCCTAAAGTACCAGAGATCTGATCCTATGAGGAGCTGAGCATCCTGAACTCCCATTGACTTAGTATCACCCAGGCAGAGCTCAGCACCTCATAGGATCATACTCCAGGCCATCACATAGTAGAGATACTTAATGTCTCAGCAGTCTGGTAAAAGGAATGTTGGGACATCCTAATATTTCAACTGTTCAGTAGGGTAGGGAGGCAACACTGATGGGTTCTGTGGATTAGAAGGAGAGGGTTAGCTCTTGTGGCACCAGGACAAGGAGGGCATTCCAGGCACAAGAAGCAGCATGGGTGGAGATGAGGGTGGGAGAAGAGGACCGAGGGAATAGAGTGTGAGCAGAATGAAGTGTGCAAAGGAACAGTGGGGACAGTCTCCAGAGCTGTTAACTAGACATAGTTCATCAGCACAGAAATGCAAGTGATGCTGCGTGGTCCCAAGTCACGTCCTTAGTTGCTTGCTGTAGCTCTTTGAAATAGACAGGGGCATGTCAAAGAACGCTTTGATGCTTCTCATCAGTGTAGCAGAGTTCCTGGTGACTGGAGCTTTTGTCTGCATGTCACCTCTATCTGCACATTCTTTCCTCACCATTCTCAAGCCCGGCATCTGCATGTTACTTACTATGATTAATTCTCAAGGGCTCTCATATCTCATGCTGCAGGGTATAATAAACTGATCAGCAGTTGGGGTCAGGAGGAGAATCTGTCTCCATGAGGTTGTATTGCACAACTGGATAGGTACGTTATTAGGGGAGAGGGCGGTTTGCATCTTCCTCTGAAGACTCAAATAAAGGCCTCTGCCGGCTGCAGGAAAATAGACCAGAAGGACCAGAGATTTTTTTCACTACACATGACAATGTAAGAATGTTTGTAGTGGTTTCAAGCCCATGTCTCTTACAAGAAACCCATTTGACATGGTGTCATCTGATTTCTTCATGCCCTTTTTTATATTAATTTTACTCAAGGACTTGTAGAGCTGGGTATATTAAAGTAAATGTCATTATCTTTGATGTCTTTCTGCTTCTTCCGTCTTCTATTTATGAGCTATCTCTTCTCATGAGATGTTTTCTTCATCTTCTTTGCCTCCTTTTCTTTCCCTACCCTTCAGCCATGTAAGTATTTTGCCTGTGTCTCCTATTCAGATAAAAGGTGTGTTCCTTCCACCACTGCTTGGGAATGGTTCTTCAGCTCAGCACCAGATTTTCCCCTCTTCTTATTGCACTGTTGTAGGAGGACTGGGCTATTAAACTTCCCTCCCCCAATTTAAGACCTTGCTTTCTATGTTCCTCCTCTTTACTGTAAATGGGAAATACATCTCCGTAAGATGCACCCAACTTGAAAAAGGGGCCCCAATGCTGATCGTGTCCCAAACAATTAGTTTCAAGCACTGATGCAATTATTCTAGTTTGTTGTTTCTGGAGAGTAGCTAAACCTGGTATAATGAGGCTGCCAATTATCCCCTGTATTTCCCACTGGTTTGTTGCAAATCAAAGCTGCTCTGTGGAAGTAAAGTGCTTACCTATGACACGGAGGGCCTGATTGGCAGAAAGGCCAGGCATCCAGAATGCTGCTGCAGTGAGAGCCGGGGCTGGTCAGCACCTCTGAGAATCAGACTCCTACTGGTTGATTCTGGAAAGAGCATGGAGTGTTGTAGGACCTGAAGTCAAGGGAGTGGAGATGTTAAGAAAAGGAAGGGACTGGGAGGGGTCTAAGGGAAGTGAATGGTTGAAAGAGGAAAGCCCCGTTCTGTTAAGAGTTTGAATTAACTCAGTCATTTATGGCTGTGCTGGAAATCAAAGACACGGATATTGCAGTGACAGCAAAAATCTCTCTGGTGCCATCTCTTTCCACAATATCTGTATGTGGTGATGGGGGTAGGGACATTAACTGATGAGTTACTCCCTTCAAATATCCCAGCGTGATTCTTCCTTCACAGCATCTGCGCTGGCTCATGGATCCTCTAAAGGTTCTTCTGAGGCTCTCTTTTTATTTTGCATGCAACAAACCCCGGAACCAGGCTGTCAATAGGAATCGCAACCTGTAGCTCTAAAGTACAAATGTCCACCATGTGAGCTGAACAGCTCAGTCCCGGTTCAGCAAAGCACTTAAGCACCCATTATAGGTGATAGGCCTTAACTACATGGTAAAGTTAAGCACATACTTAAGTGCTTTTCTGAATCAAGGCCTGAGATGGAAGCAGTAATAGATGGCTTCCACGGCGGATCAGCTACAGAGTAGGACACAGACACACTTAGCCAGCGTGTTACATGTGGATTAACCCATCTCCATCCTCACACCCCACTCTAGACAGCCACAAGCACAACACTTATTCCTCCCTTCCACTGGGGGATTTAAAACTCCGCTGCCAACTTGGAATTTCATTCCCAAAGGTATTTCATTCCAGGCAGCGGTGCACCTAGGCCAGCAGCAGATGGCAAATGATTCATCGGAGCCAGTGGCAGAGCTGGGATGAAAGGAGAGAGATTTCTATGGAAAGCTTCCAGCTCTTTTTTTTTTTCCCCCCTATACAAAATTAAAGGAAATGATGCGGACCTTACTGATGAGAGGACATAGGTCGCAAGATATCTGTCCACTTCCCCCTTCGAGCTATTTCTGTTTTATTTATGTAACAGTAGCTCCAAATGATGTTGATCCCTATTGTGCTAGGCACTGTCTATACCCACCGAAATAGACAGTACCTACCCCCAAAGAGCTCATGGTCTACCTAGACAGAGGATGCAAGGGGCAACAGGCACAGAGAATTGGAGAGATTTGCCGAACATCACACAACGGGTCAGTGGTGGAGCTGGGAATACACCCAGGTCTCCTGCCTCTCTGTTCAGTCCCCTAGCCAGTGACTGGACTGCCTCTGATGTACAAGATCATGGATACTGCGAGATAACCTTTGCTCTCTTTAAACTGGTACAGTGCAAGATAAAGCCTTCGCCCTTGGTTTTGCAAGGTGTCTTTGGCACTGGCCATGGAGAGCGTCTAAATACCTCTCTGAGATATATTATTCAATCACTTTGAAAGGTATCCTGCTGGTATGAATGTAAAAAGCTACCAGATGTTTTTGTGTCTTTGCCTTTGTGCTGGGACAAACCAGCATTTCAAGAAAGCCATTGGTATTATACAAATTGATCCCCAGAGGCACAATAGGTGGTAACATATTAAATATGACTCTCTGAGCTCAGCCCTGCCCAATTCACCTTTGCTTTCTTCCTTCATGCTCTGCCAAGAACACAGATTCAGTAGGTGGCCACCAAAGGCCTGAATGAGACTGCAGGGTGGCCACTGGGAACTGAGGCTGAATTTTCTTATTTTCTGTTTATCTGAAAAATGCTGTATCCACTGCATGTTCATTATGCCCAATAACTCCTTAGAAAGCAAGAATTTTGTGCAGCATGGAAACCCTTGTTATGAAAGGGACGTGAAACCAAAATAACCCTTTGCAAAGGGCCAGACTGAGTTAGTTATAGCGTCCTTTCAAACAACAAAGTGGAGCCCAAGCTGAGCGTTGACAAAGCATTTGCCCGGTGCTATTAAACTTTGCAAAAAGCAGGAAAAACCTGCGAGAAAAGAGAGGCGCGCACCGGAGAAATCTGTTATCTGCCAGAGCCTAATACACAGAGCAGAACGAGGGGGAAATAATATTTTAAAATGCAAACAAGGCCCATTGAGGCTTCACCAGCACTTCAGAGAGATAATTTTTAAACTTAATGATTTTCACATTTAATTCAGGGAGAAATTAGTCACCAGGTATTAAGACAAAACAAGGCTCTTGCCTGTATTAGGATTCCATCCTGTTCAAGCTGTTTTATTTCTGGAATAATTAAAATGCTCACTGAAGTAGAAAATGTGCTATCTGATTCATTAGCCAGATTTCCCTTTGTAAGGTGATTGCTCTCCATCTCGTATTTGCTTATTGGAAGTAGAGAAACAGGGCCAAGGGGATCTCAGGCCTTCCTGGATACAGAGGGAGGGGCCAGGGAATTTGTGCAGTTCAGTGGAAAAAGAGTGAGGGGCCAGTGGATCCTGGAGATGGAGTGAGCGTGTTGAACCGTTCAGCGTGTACAAGGGTCCCACTCATTGAATTTGGTGAGGTGTGTCTGGGAGGGTGGAGCCCAGTTCATCACAGCTGTCAAGTCTCCGCTGTGAGTTTGTGCACAGACGAACTTGCACATCTGCAGGGGTGAGCTCCTCAAGGAAGGGTCAGACACTGTCTGAAAAGTGATTCTGGGATAAATGGGGGTTTCCAGCCTGCAGAGCTGCAATATTCAAAGAATCTGTATATGCCTGCAGTAGAACGCCAGCAAGCAAATGGCACTGGACAAGGGGGGAGGGATGTGTGTGTGTGTGTGTGTGTGCGTGTGTGCATGCGTGCGCGCGCGCCAAATAAATGAAAAAGGAAGAAAATGAAAAAGGAAGAAAAAGAGCTGACAGTGTATATTGGCCTGAGTTCCTGTGACACACCATGGCTAATGCTGGGAAGTAGATGTGCTAATGCTGAGCAAGGAAGAAGGCAGATGGAGGTATAGAGAAGGAAGGGAGGAATCAGAGGGTACTGGTGCACCAATTGTCCTCTTAATATTTTTTACCACTGAGGAAATGAAAGAATCATAGAAACGTAGGACTGGAAGGGACCTCATTAGATCATCTAATCCAGTCCCTGGCACTGAGGCAGGACTAAGAATTATCTGACAGGTGTTTGTCTAACCTGTTCTTAAAACCAGTCAAGGCCCTCCCTTTTCCCCATCACCCGATCATTAAAATGCTGATTGGGTGCACAGTCCCACTCCTGCCGGCTTGTGTGGCACCACTGCCAGGCTGATGGTCTGTATGACCTCTAAGAATTTTAAAACATGTCCACCTCAACAAAATCAGCTATCACTAATTGGCCGTCCCAGCAAGAGAGATCAAGGACTGAAACCAAACTCTCTTCTCTCAGCTTCTGGAAGAAGGTTCCTCCAGGTCAAGATGGGTATATCTGCACTGGAATCAGGACAGCACAGGTAGAAGGACCCGTGCTAACATTGATCAAGCTAGCTTGCTAAAAATAGCAGAGTAGTCGCAGAAGCACGGGCGAGCCACCTGAGTAAGCACCCGAGTTCCCTGGTGGGATTTTATTCACCGTTAGCCCATGCTGCTGCATCTACACTGTTATTTATAGTGAGCAATCTTGATCAAAGCTACCTTGGGCATGTCTACATGTGCTGCAATTGCACCTCCCAATTTCAGTGTAGACATAACATACCATTAAGGTAGAGAGAGGATAATGATGTATGGAGGAAGCTTGCCCAGCTACTGTCCATGCTGGAGAGTTTGGGGAATGAATAGTCTCCAGGGCCATCACGCCAGCACCGCTCACAGAGTTACAGTCACATCTTTCTTCTTTTTTTTTTGTCTTTTCTCTAATGGAATTCCGCTAGCAGATAAAGTGATGATGTCACTATGCACTGTCCTGTGAGGTCACTTCTCAACTTCATCACATCAGGATTTTACACGTTGATGTCCCACTTTGGGGGACATTTTGTCATTTGTCCTGCCGAAAAGTCGACTCCCAAAGGATGAAGCCTTTAAACAGCTTGTTTCTAGAGGCTTTTCAATGTGTTTTAATTAAAACAATCCCTGGTCTGGGCTGAATCTTTTTCCTCCTGGACTTCACAAGCAGTACTGTGGTGCAGCAATGGGCCCTGGAAGACTCTTATGATGCCAGCTCATTGTGAGGACTCTCGTGTGATTGGGGGACCAGCACTCTTTGTGATAGTTCTTGGTTCGGAATGTCATACAGTGCTTGATGGGGATATTCGTGGTATCAGAGTTCAATGTGGCCTAACCTTTCTGCTCTGATGTTGCTAAGTTCTGATAGATCAGAATAGGCCTGGCCCCTTTTCTGTGTAGAGTTTGCCCTTGAATCAAAGGTTTATCCCACATAAGAGCAGAGACGCAGCTCACGCCTCTAGGGAAGCATGTGGAAAGAATCTTCATATGACCATATCTCCCTTTCTCCTCTGTTGCAGTGATTCCTAAAGTAACAAAGCACTTGCTAGCCAATCCTGTCTTCACCTGTATCATCCTTGCTGCCTGCATGGAGATTGCTGTGGTCGCTGGCTTTGCAGCCTTCCTGGGGAAATACCTGGAACAGCAGTTCAACCTCACCACTTCATCAGCCAATCAGCTCTTGGGTAAGTAACTGCATTAACCAGCCATCCAGTCCCTCCGCTGTCTCTCATAATAATAATAATAATATGTTGGCCTTTTGTAGCATCTTTCACCTGGGATCTCAGAGCTCTTTGTGAAATGAGTTGGATATACGGAAAGAGAGAGAGTGGTTTAGCATCTCCATTTTAGAAAGCAGAAAACGAGGGTCCAGAGAGGTTGTATATAGTTTTAAAATCCTCTCATTTTGGGTATCTCAGCTTTTAGGAACCCCATTTTAGACCCTAAGGGCCTATTTTCAGATGTTCTCAGCTCCCACAACTGCAGTTGAACTCACTCAGTATGGGGGATGCTGAGCACGTCTGAAAATCAAGACCGAACTGTCTAAAATCTGGCACAAGAAAAATGATTTCCCCCAAATTACAAAACTTGGCCCTTGGTGAATTGACCAAGATCACATTCAGAAGCTGAATATGATAATTCTGGGAGAATTGGGCCTAACTGCAAAGTTAATGGTGCTATTTTGTTCATGATAGTTTCTCAGTTGAGGACTTTCAAAGGTGGTGGGTTGTCGAGGCAGACCTGATCAGGATCCTTGTAACATTTTTAGCAAAATTGTCTCATGTATATTAAGGCTGGAAAAGTAAATCCCAGGATTTGGATTTTAGGAATTATTTGTGAGTTTGATTTAGGTTTCCTCCAAGAAGCTTGATTCACTAAGGAGATGTCCTTTTATTTACTGGGCTTTGAATCCTTCTGAGAAGGGACATTAAGCATGGTTAGATTAGCATTTGGGTTGGCCCTTTTCATTACAACCAAATTAAATGTCACAACTAACATGTTCACACCTTTTGGTAGCCCTTATATCCAGGCCTGTTAGTTTCTCAGATAAATCTGTTTTGTTAGCTCTGAAGGTTTATTTGTCTCCTTTGGGCTCTTCTTTTTATAAAGAATCTTTATGGACAGAGCTTGATGGACATTGACTGGCTTATGGAAAAGGTTCTAACAGCAAATTTTGTTCTTTTGGAAGCTTTTAATGTCTGACTGGGTGAGGAAGATAAGGAAATGTTAAATATTTCCTCAGACTCAGTAAATGGGGTATTGTCTCCACTTTACCTTAGGTATTCTAAGGACTAAGTAAGAAATTCTTCAGGCCATGAACTTTCTCTAATTTTAAATAGATTTAAAATTGGCTGGAGATTTGGAATCGTGTAGGTGGTGATGATTGTGGGGTCATTTTACATTCACCTCTTCCAGAGGGAGTGGTACAAATGATTCTATCACAATTCTGGTTTTAAGCTGGTCTTGTTTTTTTAACTTTTTAGTGGCCGTTAAACTGGCAGCTGTCACCTACAAATGAATTTCTACCTTCCATCCACTTTTTTCCAGATGACTTCTGGCACATTGTGTATTACTCCTAATTTTGAAGCAGTAAACTCGAGGCAAACTAAGTGGAATCCATTAGTTAAATCTAAAATTAGAATGGAACCCTCATCCAGTGATTTGTTAGTGTTAAAGAACCAGCTTTTGGACCTCAGCGATTCAGCACAAGCCAATGTAGTATTTATTAAGATCTTTAGAAAATTACAAGATGACCTAACCACCAACAAGGGTCATGTTTACCCTTTCAAAGGTAAAAGCATCTGGTATGATTCAGATTGCTCCAGTCAGAAGAAACTGCCAGAAATAATGGCTCCCCAGATTGCAGTAAGACATTTGTTATCCTTAGAAGTGAATATAAAAAAAATGCTGAATAAGAAGAAGTTTGAACACTAAAAGGCCCTTTGGCAGGAACTTGAGTTTGCAACCACAGAGAAAACTAGTTTGGAGAATGGCCACTCTACTATTGATAACTGCTTTGTCCTCTCTCACTTGATTCACAAATATTGCTCTCCCAAGCAAGGAAAAATGTATGCAGCCTTTGTCAAAGTCAAGTCAAAGTTGCAGGAACTATCTGAAGCCTGCATCCCAAGGAAGGGGAACAAATTCATAGGCAAGAGTTGTAGACCAAGCTGGATGAGTAAGCATCTCAGATGGGTGATTAAGAGAAAGCAGAAAGCCTACCAGGAGTGGAAGATGTGGGGGATCAGCAAGAAAAGGTAACCTCTTGGAGGTCAGGATATGTAGAGATAAAGTGAGAAAGGTCAAAAGCCAAGCAGAGTTGGACCTTGCAAAGGGAATTAAAACCTACAGTAAAAGGTTCTATAGCCATATAGATAGGTAGGAAGGAAAGGAAGGAAGGAAGGAGTGGGACCACAACACACTGAGGATGGGGTGGAGGTTAAGGATAATCTAGGCATGGCTGAATATCTAAACGAATACTTTGCCTCTGTTTTTAATGAGGCTAATGATGAGCTTGGGGATAGTGGTAAGGTGGCTAATGAGGATATGGAGGTAGGAATCACCACATCTGAGGTAGAAGTCTAACTGCTTAATGGCCCATCCAAGAATATTGAAGGAACTTTTGCAAGCCCATTATCAAGGATTTTTAATAAATCTGTAAACTCGGGGGGTGTACCGTATGACTGGAGAATTGCTAACATAGTTTCTATTTTCAAGAAAGGGAAAAAAAGTGATCTGGGTAACTACAGGCCTGTTAGTTTGACCTCAGTAGTATGCAAGGTCTTGGGAAAAATGTTGAAAGAGAAAGTAGTTAAGGACATCGAGGTGAATGGTAATTGGGATAAAATACAACATGGCTTTACAAAAGGTAGATTGTGCCAGATGAACCCAATCTCCTTTTTTGAGAAGATAACAGACTTTTTAGACAAAGGGAATGCAGTGGATCTAACTTACCTAGATTTCAGTAAGGCATTTGATACGGTTCCACATTGGGAATTATTAGTTAAATTGGAAAAGACGGGGATTAATATGAAAATTGAAAGGTGGATAAGGAACTGGTTAAAGGGGAGACTACAACGGGTTATACTGAAAGGTGAACAAACGATGGCCAAGATTAGGATAGGGCAGCAAGTGAGCTAACTGACCCTATATCCATCACAAAAGGGGTCTGTTAAGGTTGTATATTGGCCCCTTTCCTTTTTTAAATGTTTAAGTTATTGAGGTTGTGACAGCTTTAGGCTGGTACAGCATTCCTGCACAAAATTCTGAACTGATTTGTGTTGGTCCTTTTATAAGTAGAAGATGTGGTTCTGCTGTCCCAAACTCCCCTGGGCTTGAAGCGTATGTTAAAGGAATTTAGTTTTTTGGCACTGGGAGTACCTGACCATAAACTATGAGAAAACTAAAGTTATTGTCTTTGGCCTCAGACCAAGGCTTCATAAATAGATGACTGATGGCCTTTATTGAAAAAGTCAGGTTTTCCCCTTATTTGGGTACCTGTTTAAATATAATGGCCAATGGCATAAACATATAGAGGAGGTAAAGAAGAAAGCCTCAAATTCTAGGTAGGCTGTGTTGTGTTTCACTCTGAGCCATGGGGACAATCTAATCAGTTTTCAAGGCTATAGCCTGTGCCCAAATACTATATGGTGTGGAAATTGGGGGCTGGAAAAATCTTAGCAAATTAAAGGTTGTACAAAACACATTTTAAGGAGAATACTCAGCCTCCCAAATTATACCTCGCATGCACCAGCTTTGCTTTGCTCCGCAGAAGTAGGGGAGGGGTGGTATTTTGACCAAGGCCTTTAGGTATTGGCTTTGTATTTGGCATATGTATCAACATCGCCTTCCAAGATTATGTCTGGAAGAACAGCTCAGTAAAATATACACTGTGAAGTTCTCTTGGTTTTTACAAGTTCACCATTCCCTCCATTCCTTGGGGTTTTCAGAACTTGATTTGGTTAGGGCTGTGGGCAAAAGTGTGCAAATCTTTAATTAGCTCAGAGTAGCCAATATCTGCAAACAATTGGATAGGGCAGTTGTTCATACAACAAATATGTCCCCTTGGCTTTCTCATTTAAAGAATATTCACCGTTAGGTGAAATGCTTGAATATTCTGAAGAACAGTATGTTAAGGAGGGCCTGTACAAGTCTTCATTTCCAAACTATGCAGTTATGTATTGAAAAACATAATCATCTTTGTCCATGCTGGTCTGGCGAGGTTGAAAACTTACTACACTATTTAATGTCTTGTGACCTGTATAGCCACCTGAGAACTCAATGACTATCTCCATTCCTAGCTCAGACGCCTTTTGTCACACCTGCTCAGAAATTAGGAAACTTGCTACATAGTGAAAATGTTTCAGTTATTCAGGCTGTTGCCCTAGTTGCCTGTTGAGGCACAAAAATAAGAAAAATATGTGAAAGGGAGGCTATTTTGACCTCGGTGAAATAATGTACTCCGAATATTTTTACCTTATTTTAGGCAAGGGCTAACCAATCTTGTGTTTTTTTAAATTTGTATTTGTTTTTAAGTTGTCAATTTAAAATTAGTATTTATGGTTTTATGAGCAGTGACCTATAGCTAAGACACTATGTTAATAGAAAGAAATAATATTAGATGCCTCAATTTTTAGGAACCCAGTTTTAGACACCAAGGGCCCCATTTTCACAGGTTCTGAGCTCCCACAACTGCAGTTGAACCCACTGGGAACTGGGGGAGGTGCTCAGCACGTCTTAAAAAAATCAGGCCTGCACTGTCTAAAATTTGGCACCCCAAAAATGGGTCACCCCAAATTAGAAAATCACATAGCAGAAGCAAGAGCAGAACCCAGGAGTCCTTCCTCCCGGACCCATATTTGACACTCTAAACTATGTTCCCTCCCGCAGTGCTCACAGCAATTGCTTTATCTAGATTCAATTGTTTCTGTGAGATGTGATATTCTTCATTCTTACAGCCAGGGCATAAATATACTTTAAAGCTCCACACCTAAAGCAGAGATGCTGCTGACCATGCTGTGGGGGAAAGTTGGGAACACAAGAGCAGAGCTCCTTGTCTAGCTGAGTGCTGTCCCTGTAATTACCTGCCTGATGATTCATGCAGTTGAGAGTTGCCCACTGTTTTCAGTTTTGGATGGAGAGCCCAGTTCCCCCACTGAGCTCCCATCTCCCCAGCAATTTGGCATGCTTCAGATTGGAAATGCAGTCAACAGACGAGCCTCAAACAGTTATTCTGCTTGTCCATCTGATGCGCCCTGGTCACCTTTCAAACAACATTTCCTGTAGGAGCCGTCCTACTGCTGTCTCTTGTATTCTCTGTGCTTCTTCTCTTCCGTCCTTTATCTGAAAGGACATTGATGCAAACACAGCCTCTTTATTCATCTGCTTCTGCCACTTGTTCTGCACAAAGTTCCAGTGTCCCAGTGCTCTGTTTGTGTCGGCCGTCCTTTCCGCAGCACCCAGTTAAGGCATCTGGGTGTTGATTCTGAATAACTTGCAATCACCACCATCCAAATGGGCCTGTGGCATTGAGCTCTCAAACACTGACAGCTTAACACGAGTCTGACTTAATATCAGAATGAATAGCGCACAGGCAGCTGTCCTGAGTGTGGTGCATTTTTCTGCTACATTGGTTGAAAACCTCCATTTTTAAAATTTAAATGAAATTGCTGGAGACTTTCCTAGCTGCTGCTCCAGAGGTCCCCAGAATCCAGAGACCTTGTTGCAGAATGGGCTTGGGTCTGACCAGCAGCGATGGGGTGAAAGTGAGCTAAAAGGAGGCTGAATATTGTGAGAACTTTCCTGAAGTGGGGGGCTGAGTTTTCAGGAGCGACTAGTGATTTTGCATACCCAACGTGAGACTCCGTAAAGAGGCCTGATTTTCAGAGAGCACTGAACACCTCTCTTCTGAAGATCAAACCCCTTTAAAGTGTCTCGTGTTAGGCATCCGCAATCACTGGTCACTTCTGGAAATCTTGCACGAGATCTGTTAGCCTGTGGATTAGTCTCTCGTGGGGAAAATCAGTGGGACGATGTAACTCTGCTACCGGTGGGTGCTAACAGCTTCTTGGATCTGAGGTTTCATATGGTCACTTCTAAGGAGAACCCACATGAATGGAGAAGCATCCAGTCTCTTGGGTGTTTCTCCACACCAGACTAGTATTCCTAGCCTTTAGAGCTTCCCCCATCACTAGCACGCTGATATATTCACTGAAAAACAAAATGCTTCAACATACAGTGTGTTTTGTCAGCTCCCGCTTTCTCCTTGTGCATCTTCCTGACCTTTTCTTTCTCTTGCAGGGATGACAGCGATCCCGTGTGCATGTCTGGGCATATTCTTGGGTGGTCTCCTGGTGAAGAAGCTCAGCCTGTCTGCTCTAGGAGCCATCAGGATGGCTATGCTAGTTAACCTGGTTTCCACAGCTTGCTATGTCTCGTTCCTATTCCTGGGCTGTGACACGGGGCCCGTAGCTGGGGTTACGGTTCCCTATGGAAACAAGTGAGTACAGACAGAGAATTTCAACTCCATCTCCCACCTCCAGCCCCACGATCCAGCCCATGCAGTAAAGCACGGCGGTGTTAGGTAAACTAACCTGCTCTTATCAGTGCTGTGTGTCTCTGTTTTTCTAGGTTTTTATACCACACCCATCATGGGTATTTGAGTGCCTCTAGGACTAAGTTGCATGAAGTGTTGATGTAGTCATGTTGGTCCCAGGATATTAGAAAGACGAAGTGCGTGAGGTAATATCTGTTACTGAACCAATTTCTGTCCAGTAACCAGAAGCTGGTCCAGTAAAAGATGTTACCTCACCCAGCTTGTCTCTCTAGGCGTAAGTAACAGTTTAGAGTAATAGGGCTACAGCAAATTCATTCCCGACGCAAGCTGGGAGGACTCCATTGAAGTTGATGGAGAGGCACCTACTTCCACCATGGCTGAATTAGGCCCATGCTATAGAAGTGCCTAGAGGTGAGTGAGAACAATAATAAGTGTGAGAGCTAAATTCCACTGAGCTGAACTGAAACTGACCGAGCTGGCTGGAAACACGAGGCCAGATTCTGATCTCATTTAGGCTCGTGTAAACCCAGAGTGGGTCCACTGAAATCAGTGGATCCACTCTGGTCTGAGCTTCACAAGTGCTGAGCACCCACCTATCCCACTGAGAACAAGGGAAACGGTGGGCGCTTTTTACTGAGGTGGCCTAAATGGGAATTTCGGAGTCGAACTCTAGGCCCCTAGTTTTGGAAATTTGGAGCCGGTGTGATGAGCAAGAGGCACTTTCTCGCTTGCTGCTTGGTTGCTCATGAGACCCATTTTGAGTCAGGGTATTCGGACCCAGAAGGTCCTGGGTTCTATATTTTTCCAAAGTTTCTCAGCATGGGACAGTGGCTCTTTGAGGATGAAAACATCAGCACCTCTGCAGCTTGCTGTTGTGCTAGACAAATACGAAGTCTGATCTCACTAAAGCTGGGCTTCCCCAGGGCTGCTCCATGGATGTTCTCTCAGCACTGAGCTTCACTTGAGATTTCCCAGCACAGTCCTGAGCCACCTTGGGAGATGGTGGCAGCTGGAAATAATAAACCTCAATGTGTTTCTGTCACAGAGGGAGCGTATGGCCTAGGGTCCCTTCTACTGGCACCCAAACACCCCGCCCACGCTTCTTGCCATTTGTTTGCCGTTGTTGGGTAAGCCCCCTTTGTGTGACGCTTCTCAGAAAAACCAGCTGGCGTTATTGCACTGAGCATCCATTTCTAACTCTGTTTCTTTTGCAGCTCAGCTCCGACCTCACCCTTGGACCCATATTCCCCCTGCAATAACAACTGTGAATGCCAAACTGATTCCTTCACTCCAGTTTGTGGGGCAGATGGGATCACCTACTTGTCCGCCTGCTTCGCAGGCTGCAACAGCACGGTAATTGTCGTAATTTACTCAGCATATCCTAGCCGTGTGTGGTTGTGAGGTTAGTGTATATACAGTAGGAGTCAGCTGAGGATGGCTGACGGCCACAGAAATTAATTTATTGGTATTATCATGTGTATTACCATAGTTCCTTGGACTCCCAGCCGTGGATCAGGCTCCCATTGTGCTAGGCACGGTACAAACACAGAACAAAAAGACAGTCCCTGCCCCTAGGAGCCAAAAATCCATTTTGAGGAACTCCAAGTGCCTCACTCTTCGATGCACCGTACTGCATTACATTCCCCCCTGCTTGCCCCACCACTCGTATTCTCAACGCTTGGCCTCTCCTTCCTGTTCTACCAAATGCTGCCTCTGTAATGTGTGGAGGGTTCGGATTAGTCTTAAGAAGTTCCAGCGGGAAGTGTAAATCCCCACTTCTCCGGGAAAATCCTCCCCTTCTCCATGTGCCATTAGCACAGAGGGGAGAGTCCAGAGACGTGCTTGCTGTGCTGCTGTCAGGTGTGCGGGAGGGACAGGCCACTCGAAAGAGCAGTTTGGTGCCCTAGGAAAAGAGCGAGAGGAGATCTCCAACCCAAATGGTGAGGTGCGTATCAGAGCCTTGGTTCCCTTCCTGAAGGGCCAAATGGACCTGGAGATGCCGGGAAGCTGAGAAAAAGACTCCCGACTAACAAGTGAAGAAACTGCAGCAGCTGAACAGAAATCTTGTCTCCATTAGCTACCTTGCTGCGTGGAGCCACGGCGACCTCGCTGCCATCTTTACAGAGTCAGAGAGTATCAGCAGGCAGGTGCTACCTGGGAGGGAGTGGCATCTATTACAGTGACAGGTGAATTTGGGTGGCCCTCCATTTAGTCCTCTAGTTATCACACTGCTAACTCGAAGTGCTCCTCTGGCCCAGGCAAGCAGAATTCTGGGAGCTGAAGGTGGCCCTTCCCTGTCTGTGATGATATCTAGGCATATCCTTAAGTCCTCACTTTGCTTTTTACCCCATCCTTTCTCAAGTCAAACTCATTCAGTAAGGATTCATCACTTGGTGGGTAAATTGCAATCTCTACCTCAGGGCAGTGTGAGGAAACTGTAGAGAGGCAAGTTGGGGGGCATATTTGGATTTGTTCTTCACTCCGCTGACTTCTGGCTTCCTGCTCCAGCCCCTCAGTTGTGTGCATTCTACTGAGATAAGCGAAATGGCGTCAGCCCAAAATGCTTTCTGCACCAGCAAAGGAGACAGCATGATGCCAACTCCTGGAACTTCATGTTATAGCTAAAAATGTAATTTTATCCTGGGCCAGTGCATATGAAAATGCAGAAGCTGTACGTGTTGGTCTCGTGCATTTCCTCTGGCATTTGCCTCACACCTACCACTTCATGCCAATGTGATTGTTTTGACAGCAAAACTTTTGGCACAGAGCAAAGTGTCAGTAGGAAAGAAACGTCCTCCCGATGTGCCAAATTATTGGCAAAGAGAAAAAATAATGCTTGTGAGTTTCCGGGTGTAAAAGTGGTGTTTACACTGTGTCGCTCAGTGCAAACCTGTCGCTCCTTAGAAATGAGCATGGTAAAGAAAATTCAGTCTTTCTCTCCAGAGATGGTTTCGGGTCTCTCTGCTATGTAACTATCAGCTCTAACGTGCTATAAGCATAAACCCATCTAGCAAAAGTCTCCTTCTCCCTTTCCTTCTTCTTTCTCACTTGCTCTCTCCTGTTTAACCATCATCTTGGGTTTTTTGAAGTAGCGTTTTTGGACATGAATTAATGAAACTATAGCATCCTCTGGAAAGGGCATTATCAAGAATTATGGACCAGTTTGGCCAGGTAATGGCTTTGAGGTGAAGCCAAATTGCCAAACCAGGCTTTTAACCCATAATCCAGGTAATGACCTGTCTAGAGGGTTTTGTGGATATTATATACCTGTGATGAGCCCAGGGTTGCTTTTTACTGGGGCATAAAATTCTCTGAATGGTTTATTTAACTTTACTGCACTGTATGTTTCCAGTCTTGTATCTCTGCTTTCCCTCTCCGTGAATTGTCTCTAATGATAGTTTGTAGCCCAGTCAGTTAGTTTGCCTTTCTCATATGAATGCCATTGCTCTTTGTGATGAAGTTGGTCTGCAGAGAGGCTTTGGGTTTATTAGTGCTAAAGGGGCACAGGAGTGGCTTTTTCATTTCAGCAAATTCTTTTTCTAACCATTCCTTTACTGTCAGTGACCCTTATGAGTTAAGCCATTGTCCATATATCTTGTTTGTTTCATGGTGTTGTTTTTCAATTTCCCCTTTGGCTGGAGGCAGATGAATTCCAAATCTAGTGTTGTAGCACTGAAGTCTTAGGGAATCTCAGCAAAATGCCAGCCTGTTCCTAGCCAATCTGAGCCAGGCTTTTAAAACTACAAAACATGGGTAAATTGCATACATAATTTCCACAAGAAATTGAGGCCACTGCATGTGCAAATTTTGAACACGTGTGGTTTCAAAAATCTGGCTCCCGGTGCATCAGCCATTGAGCTGCAGAAAGACAAAGACAAAGATAAATTTACAACAGAATAGTGATGGGATTGCAGAGTAGTTCAGGAAAATCAATAGCAATTTGGCACATGTAGCAAAATATTGCTTCTGCATAGAAGAGGATGAAAGTCAGTGTTCGATGTCAGTGTGTTGCTGTAGCACATGTTATGATGTTATGAAACAAAGGATCAAAGATCTCCTAGGTAAGATCTAGGAAGGGCACCAAAAAATTGATGCATTCAGTGCTAGCTACGTTACAGTGTTTTAGGATAACAACTTTGGTGCAAAGTGATTGAAACGGGGGAGAGTGGAGAGGGATCGATCAGGCAATGGAGCTAGACACCTATGGACTGGGGGATATGCCATGAGCTCCTTAAGGATCGTATAACGGTTGTGTTTGATCTGAATTGCCAGCACCCAGGAGGATTCCTGGCCACATCAGATTCCAGCTACTATGCAGCCCTTGTCACCCTCTCTAAAGTAACTAAAGCACAATTTATCCCTTTAAAATGGCTTCCTGCACAGTCAGCCATCCCCATAATAGATGGGCTAGCAAAATTAACATAATCCCTGTCTGTGCTGGGATTTTTGCAGCAGGATAGTTACTGCAATATGGGCACATTGGTACAAACCTCTGTGTAAAGGCACTGCACTGGGATAAGACAGGGCTTGCATTACTGAGGTTTACCCTGCCAAATTACCAGGAAAAGTCACACCAGTCCAGCTCATCTGCACTGGACTTTGCACTGGTGTAACTACACCAATATAATTGCACTGCTGCTATTTGCCCATGTCTAGACGAGCTTTCAGGTGCCCATTTCATTGAGAGTCATTAGTACCTGCAGTCATATCATTAGTGTTACGAGGGTCACAGAGCCCTAAGTTTTTGTTTCTGCCTCACTCCATGCAGTTGTTTTAGAAGGCAATGCTTTCGACTCCTATGCAGAGAGAGAGATCAATGTCAGAAAGAATAGACTGGGGTCCCCATGGATCTTTGTATCTGCAGAGGCACTGAACTAGAACATGTTCTATTGTGGAGCCCTGAAGAAACCCCACCATAAAAGCAAAGGAATTTCTTTTTGAATCTTGGAGGTTTTGTTTTATTTTGTTTTATTTTTATTTTTGTGCTCCCTTTTCTCACGAGCATGTGACCTGCCAGCCTAGCAAAGAAAAGCAATGAATCATTTATGATCATTTTTGCTCCGTATTCATTAAGAGATTCCTTGCTATTATTGTGTGCCTTAACTGTGTTGACATCCTCGCCACTGGAAATTCCAGGAGGGGTGAGCACAAAAACATCTTTGACTGGAAAACAAAGCCTCTTTTGACGTCCTGTGCTTGCAGGAAAGATCAAAGGGAATGCGGTTGCTTTTTCTTCCTTCTGATCGCATATTGATAAACTTTATCTTGTCTGACTGCAGCTATCAGTTCTGTGCAAATCATTCTAAACTAGATGGCATCTGTTAGCCCTGTAGCACCCTTGAGGTTGTTTCCGTAATCACTAGAGTCTCTGCCACCTTCCCTTTGATACCTAGCTTGCTATGAGAGTAGGCACGCATCCTGGTACTCTCCCTGTCACTGTTCAAAGCGCCAGAATGAGGCAGTGAACCCGTAGCAATGAGCAGGCTTCAGATGCGCCTCCTTGTAATGCACTGCAAGGTAATTATAACAGCCAGGCAGACGGGGGTAAATTGGGAAGCAGTTGTAACTTCAATATGGCAATGTTTTCTCATGATGCGGGGTACGGATTCTTTCTTTGTTCATTTCACCAGGGTCTAACTTGGTGGTAATTTTCTGACAGCCACATTTATTTGAGATGTGAAAGGACAGGGAGAAAAGAACAAGCAGGAGAAGAAGCTTCCTTGCTCATAGAATGCCTTGGAGCTGGAGTTCTTTCGAAAAGCCTCTCCAAACCAGCTCAACAAGTGATTTATTGCCGGCTAATGAATTGACCGCTGGAGAGTGCACGCTTGCCAGTTGGCAAACCACTCCTTCTAATGCGTCTGTGTGTTGCAGGGTGGGCCCTGTTCTCCCTTAACCCCTGTGCCATGTGCTCCCTTCCAGAATCTCACTGGCTGCGCGTGCCTCAGTTTGGTCCCAGCCGAGAACGCTACAGTAATGCCTGGAAAATGCCCCAGTCCTGGTTGCCAAGAGGCCTTCTTGACATTCCTCTGTGTGATGTGTATTTGCAGCATGATTGGAGCCATGGCGCAGACGCCCTCAGTCATCATACTCATCAGGTAAGAGCCGTGCTGTGGATCTGCTGAGCTGCTTGTGGGTGGGTTCTTGATTCACCGCTTCCTTCAACAGGCTGCAGTAGATTAATTGAAAATAGAAAATCTCCTCCCCTGGGTCTAGATTGAGGGGGACTTGTTGTTGCCCACCGGCCATGGATGTGCTGAGTGCTTCTGACTGCTGTTGGAGTTGATAGGAGTTGCAGACGCTCCGCAAATCTCAGAATTTGACCTTCTTTGAGTGGAAGGGCGCTACAAAATTACCCACCATTTTATTTTCAGCTACACTGAATTCAGCCTGATAGCTCCCTATGGCCTCCATGGGGTCTCAGGCCCCCTGAAAACCAGGCCTCTTATTATGTACTCATCTCCCAAGTAATCGCCTGAGTTTCAAAAGGCCTCAGCATCCTGAGAACAGTTGCAGCGGCTGGATGATGGGGCTTTTTGAAAACCTGGCCCCAGGTGCCCGCCTGGAGGCACAATTTTGAAAATCTCACCCTATGTCTTTTTCCTCAGAGGGGTGCACGTGTCAATCTCTTTGTCTCTGCAGGTCTCTGTTAGGTTCAGCCATGACCACATTCATCGCTGGTGTAGCTCAATTGACTACAGTGTATAACACTGACCCGAGGAAAGAATAAGGGAATTGATTATGTGCAGCTTGAGGGACAAGGAGGGCTGTGATTCTGGTATGGAAGGGTCTGTGCAAATATGCTGCAAAGAAAGAGGTCAGACCTTGTTCTCTCCATCCATCTAGAAACTGTGAAGTGGAAAGGAAATCTGAAAGGTTCAGCTTCTGTTGCAGGGAATAAACGTGTTGTTGCTAAAAATCAGTCAGGGGGCAGGATCACAGCCACCTGATACCTGCAAGTAATGGTTTCATGAGGCTGTTTTAGAGATGGCCTAAAGATTCTAGGAGGCTGCAGAAACAAACAAAAAAGGCCCTAGGGATGGATTTATGAGCTAACATAGGACAACGCACACGCATCACTAGAAGCAAAAACTCTCGCGCTGGCCCTAATGCTGACATCAGTGGGAAATTAGAGATGCTAAGTATCTCTTCGGATTTGGCCCAACATGCAGACAAAGACAAAAGCGTCATCTCCAACTGAACTGCTGTGTGCTATTTCCATGCACAGACGTTCCAGGCAGCCACGCACACACAGAACTATCTGTCCTGAGACTCACACTTGTACCTAACTTTGCCTTTATTCAAAATCCCTGTATCTGCCCAGCCAGGATGTTGCTTACAGCCCATACTAACCAGAAGTGCAATAAGCAGAGCTATTCTGCAGCCTGAAAAATTCCGGTGAAGTTCAACCAAGAAGGTCTGTGTTTAGAAACACCTTTGAGTGGATCTCAGGCAGATCGTTATACGAAGGCATGTCTCCTGGCAGGGTATAGAGTGAGATATTCCACCTTCTAGTTCATTTCTCTCGTGGCATCTACAGCGGCTAAATGGAAATCAAATTTTCAGTGATCAATATTGTGGCAAATGTAATTTGAGGCTTGAAGGGTTCTTTGTTGGGGGAAATTATCAGCACTTGTAGGGTCCTGAATAGAGTCTTCTTCATATCCATCTTCAAATGAGGCAAGCCAATGGCCAGGTAGGAAAGAGAACACCAGAGAAAAGAGGAAAACATCAGTTCACAACCCTTTGAACTAGACAGTTCACAGCACTGAAAGTCATATCTGAACTAATTCCCACCAGAACCACCAATATCTATCATAAATGCAGAGGAGAGGCAGTGAAAGGCTGAGCATCACCTGTTTTTCTGGACGCTCCACAGGTGTGAATCAACCGGTTCCACAAACCAGTCTCACTCGGTGCGTGGATCCAAGGTGTTACTGGGGATGGGGTTTGAACTGGGACTCCCAGCTCTCCCAAATGGGCCGAAATGAAGCCCAGCCCTGGCTGAGCCGCTTACAATTATGCTGAATGCAGTTGAGCAGGGAAGTTTCTACTCCTGGCCCAGCCGGCAAGGGGCATGCTCAGAAGGACTCAGCAGAGCATCTGTTTAAATGACCACACTGTAATCTAAGGCATTGAAGTTTTAGACACAGCCTGGAACTGCTTTCATCAGTTTTGACTGATAACTAAGGAGACTGTGGGAGATAACGTCATGTCATTCAGGGATGTTCTAACAGTGCTGTGATCAGAGATATAAAGGACATTTTCAGGATTCTCTGGTATTATTATTGTTATTATTTATCCATCACCCAAAAGTGTGGTAGGTGCCACACAGGTATAAATGAAGACCGGGCACACCCTGAAGAGTTTACACATTTTGAGCTCAATCCAATAGCCATTAAATTCAATGGAAAAATGTGCACTGAGTGCATTGGGAGTTAGATAAGACCCTAAATACACAAAAACAGACCGAGGAAAAGGAGGAACATTAAAGCTGATTGATAACTATGTTTCAGGGGGGAAAAAAATTCTTCAAATTTTTCAATGGAAAATCAAAAACTGAAAATTTTAATTTTGGGGTTTTTTTCACTGAAAAAATTGAAAATTTCAAACAAAAAATTTAAAAAGCCATTTTTTATTTTAAAAAATTTCAATTATTTAGTCACTTCTAAAAGAACCCCCTTCCCCCTCCCCCCCCCAAAAAAAACAAAAAACAAACACAACCACCCATGTAAGAAAACTGACTGAGCATAAGTTTGGTATCCCTCTATTCTTCATTTTTTCCCCTCCCTTTCACAGGACCCCCTTTGAGCTGGGCCATTAACCATTGGAATGCCTTGGCAAGTGTTAAGCTGGATTTTTCATCATTTGAAGTCTTTAAATCAGAACTAGATGTCTTTCTAAAAGCTATTCTTCTCCATTGCACATGTACGGGGGGGCACCTATTTCAAGCATAGATGTTACTAACAATGCCTAACAGAGACCATGCCAGGGATTAATAGAAGCTGGGACCTGACACTTTTAAGTTTCCTTTCATCACAGACCCTTTCATCAGGGGCTCCTTGCCCTGCTTTCCTGAACCGTCATGCACTGTGGACCATAAAGTGCTGAATAAGACAGTGCATGTTCATGATCAAATTAATCCCTGGTAAAATTCCAGTGACTTCAGTGGGTTTATGCCAGTGGCATGACTTTAGCCTATAGCATCATATGAATTATGTGAATGAGAAGTTAATTAATGTTCTTAAGATGTCATCAAAGATTAATGCCAGGCAGAAAGAGTGGTTGCATTCAAAGTAAAGGACCATGATTAGCCTGGCCTATTATCTTTCCAATTTAAAACTAATCAGAAACTAATCTCACTTTCATACACATCACCCTTTATGGGCAGGTCAGCATCTCAACCTTTGCTGATCTGGTTGATTTAATAGTTGGACCTGGGAATGACAATCTGGTCATTTGTTCTCTCTGCTATTTCACTCACATTTCTCTTCCCCCTCATCCCCCCGCACACACACACAATTAAGTCATAATAAAAAGGATTTTGTTGGTTTATATCCTGCTGATTCAAAGCATCCAGGTCCTGAAAGATAATTCAGGGATTCTATAAAAGATCGTTTACTGGGTTAGGATTTGCATTTTTTTTTTCCCCTTCCAATGACAAGATTAGCTCTGATTATTAGAGCAACTAAATTTCAGAACCTATCATGCAGCTACCGTTGCAATTATTTTTCAGGCTGCAGGTAGTTGGATCCAGGGGAAAGGAAAAGAAAAGAAGCCCATTAATTATTTTCTGAAGAGGTGACAGTGGCATCCTGATTGACAGCAAAGCGTAGTGATGGGGTTTGTTAATTAAAGCGGTACGATAACAATCGATGTCACTCTCCCTCTCTCCTTTATACAGAACAGTGAGTCCTGAACTTAAGTCTTATGCTTTGGGGGTGCTTTTCCTGCTTCTCCGTTTGCTAGGTACGTACAATCATTTCTTCTTTCTTCCCCCACACCCTAAAAATTAACTGAATTTTGATATGTACATCAAGGTGCGAGTTTCTACTGATTTCCTCCCCCCCCCCTGAATGCCTGTCCAGTGCTGTCATTTGTCTGTGGGGTCTGAATCCAGGAGATCCAAGCCCTTTCTCTGAAGTGCTCAGTGGATGTGGAAAGGCCTCCAGGGGTAATGGCACTGCCTCTCCTGCCATTTCAGTCGTGCTCATGGAGGAAATCACGGTGTTGAGCAGGAAACCCTCCCTCCCAGCTAGTTAATTCTCCATGGCTGTTATTAATATATCAGCAGCTTGTGAAATTGCTTCTTCATTGTGCTACTGACTTAGAGGGATAAACAGTTTCGCACCACTTTGAAGATAGGAGCTTTGTTACTCCATTGGGTGGCAGCTGAGTCCTCCTAGTCTCTGAGGAAGGAAAACAAAAGGGAAAAAACCAGACTGAACCTTAATGCTGTCTCCTGGCTTAATCTCCCATTAAAATACATTTGGTCAAGCCATTGGATCAATGCATGTCTCTTCATGCCTGAATAAGAGAGAAAACGTTATGCCTTTAGCTGTAATTGTTTTTTCCGTGTAACGGGATGATTGTTGCGGAGCAGGCTTAAAGGCACAGCCCCTGTTTCTCAGAAATTCTCTCTGATCCATCACTCTAGGGTCCGTCTCTCTGATGTGTTCTGCTGGTATGCGACATGTGGATTTCCCCTGAATTCAGTGGGCCAGATTTCACCCTCACTTAGTCGGAGCTGAATAGTACTTTACTCCATGACTGCACCAGTGATTTCACTGAGCAAGGTGCAATCCAGTTTGAGTAGAGATGTCAGAATCTGGCCCAATGTTAGTTCCTCGTGGAGAGTTTTGCGGTGTAGATCCATCCATTGTGTGGTTGTAAGAGAAGGATTTTACCCCATACTATGACAGTGTGGTGTAGATGGAAGTCCCACTTTTCTAATGAAGCACTTCAGGACTTGGCTATTTGTTTCTTCTCCAGGGTAGCGTGTGTTCTTTCATAGATAGAGGTTGAAAACCCCACAGTCCTACATATCCCACTCAGAATCCTGGTGCCAAGTTTTCTTCCAGTAACCAGTGGGATGCATGAGCATATGGGCCCAATCCAGCTTCCACTGAGATCACTGGGAATCTTTCAGCACTGGTAAAAGGTCTGAAATGCACTCCCTCATCGAAAGTTAAAGCTTTCCTCAGTGCTCAGAAAAGAAGAAAATGCCACATGCTTTTGTTGGCTAATCCAAAGCCCAGGGAAGTCCATGGGATTTCTCTGGTTGACTTGCATGGACTTTGGATCAGGCCCTTAAAGCATGGTGTTTCCTTTCACTGTCCACACTGCTTTAGGTTCTTGTCCTGGCCTCAGCTCTTGCCGGATAAATGCAGAATCCCAGACAAAGGACCCGGCAGTTAAATAAGGGAGGGAAGATGCTTTTTTTATTTTACTTTCCAAATGTAAATGTATTTGTGATGGTAGTTACCAATGTTCTATTATTATTGTAGTTGTATTTTAGTTTATTATTTATTATTTTTAGAAGTCAGAATGTATAATTCCATTAGGGCAAGGTTCTGCCACCCATACTCGGGGCGAGAAGCACTTTTACTCTTCTAGTTGTCCCCTTGACACAGCAGTAACTCTTTTGTAGCAAAACATATGCCACCCTATCACAGCAGAATTCCTGTGGAATAAGATAATACATCTAGGAGGATATCAGCTATGAGACTACATGAAGGGAAAGGTACTGCTCAGTGTGCGTAAAGATATCCAAAACTTGCCCTTAATAATTTGAGGTTTGAGGCCAGATTGATTGATTTTTAAAAGCTTTTTCAGTTCACCTTTAAGCTTAGACTTAAAAAGGGAACTATAATAGCTTCTTCTTGAACCAAAGGAGTGTATTAAATATCCAAGGTATGAGACCCAGAGGTGCAATCTGAGTTAATAGATTTTAGTAAGACAGAGGATGCTTCTTTAAACAGCCCTGCAGTTTCTTCTCAAATATATATAGCCGCAATTTGTGCAACACTGTGCAATAAGAAGTAACGCATGATTGAATCTTTTTAATATTCACTGAAATAATATGAAACATGACTGAATTCTCTTGATATCCTGCTGGATTGTATTATCGTATTCCATAGGAATTCTGGTGTGATGGAGCAGAATATTAATGCCTTGGTATAAAAGTGTTACTGTCTTTTTTTTAGAAAAGAAATGCCATTGGAGCCCCAGTGGTATTGAAAGCTGCAGCTATTGTATAAGAGGCTCTGATATGGATATTCTTTTCCAAATACCATCTCACTTCTTCATATATGGCTGTCATTGAAAGGATTGAAAGGACCTGAATCAAAACTGCATATCTAAATACCTCTGCTAGCTGGGGAAGTTCAAATCTGGGTTTGAACTTTTGCACCTCACGCTTATCTGTAGGTGAAAAGACTTTTGCAAATGGCAGAAGCCCCCGGACATGCCTGATAATTCCATCCGGATTGCATTGGCGACTGTCGGCATTGACTGTGCACGTCTGAAATAGCAAACAGATTTATGCATGACAATAAGATCCTGGATGTTTTCCTTCCCAGATGGTATTTGCAGTTTGTCCCCAAAACATGCAGCTGGTTACCAATGGAGTTTCTGATGATTTTGTTTTAAATCCAACTTCCTCACCGTCACTCAGTGTGACACACTGTAGGTGCAAGGCTTGTCCACTGAGTTGGGCTTTGGGGGCCACAAAGCCTGCAGCCATAGACGTCCCCTAATTCCAAAGCATTCTAAATGTCAAATCTAATCTCAGTTGTTGTAAGTCTGTAGCCCTTGTGGAGATAGCCCTGAAAAGGTCATCCATGCAAAGTAGGTTGCTGGCTTGAAAGTCTTTCACAACTATTTTTCCTAAAGAACTCAGTTTATTCACATGCACTTCTTAGTTTTGGTTCTTGCGGCCAATGAAACAGATCCCAAGAGCTCAAGGGTGTTCAGATTGGGACGTTTATTTCAAGCCAACATCTAGTTTTTACTCCTCTTACTATGGAACTCCAGAGCCAGTGCAGCTCTCGGAGTGTAAATTGGATTCCATTCTGCCCTGTGCATCCTCAACACATTCTGTTAGCTGTGTTTTGAAGAGACCCCAGCTGAATTTTCAGATCCCTGGTGAGTTTGCAGTTGTCTGCGCTTATTTAAAAAAAGAAAAGGAAAAGAAAATCACCTTTTAACTTGCAAACAGACCCAGTCTGATCTGGAAATCATTGAGAAAACAAACAGGGAACTCTGCAGTGTCATTTTTCAGGGCATTACCACACTTTACATTTGATGAGTAGAGCTAGTTCTTCTAATGATGGGAATATCTTTCTGTTAGCCAGTTATCTGCTTTTATTTACTGTTTTATCTCCCTGGTGTTAATAACTGGTTAAAGCCTGATAACTTCTGCATTTATTAGCCTATGTGAAAAATCAAACAAAAATCTGCAGAGTTCTAGTCATTAGTAGGGTAATATAAAGAGGTTTCACATCCCAGAGGCAAAGGAGCAGGCAATCAATGTATTTGTATTCCTGACATATATTGTCATACAGCAAAGAAATGGCATTCTTGTCAAGCTAAGGAGTGGTGTCTCATTTAAGCCAAGAAATCCAGGGTTAATGATGACATTTGATTCCTAATTCATCAGCTCTCTGCCAGATACTGCAGTCCATACGTTTCTCCGTCTGCATAGGTGTTTCTAGAGCTCTAGTCACCTCCGTATCTGGAAATGGGGTGTTACTGGCCAAATTCCAATAGAAGAAATTATTTTCTGCCAACCTGAAATTTGCTGTGTGGTTTTATTGGAAATGATATTCTTCATTTCCTGTCCTAAACCCTACAGTGATGTGATTAATCAGTTTTAAATAAATGTTGTTTTCCACCCCACAGAGATACCTTAGAGGTGGGTGAAATGATTCCTACAACACAGAGCATCCAGAAGTTGCTTTTGATTGTTAAGGGCTCGGTATTTAGGTGCACAAGTGCCAATTTATGTGCTCAAATGTGGGATATAGATCTCTGTTTTCAGTGCCCGCTGTTTGTAAAGCACTTGTGGATCTTGTCAGAGTGCAATATAGGTGTTTATTTGATGATATAAGACTGGAGACCCCTGCAGTATCCAAGCAGAAAGGGGAACTCAAAGAGTATATTGCGGTGTGGGTTTAAGGAGACCTCGGGCATTGCTTTTAGGTCATGGCCCTGTTATATGCCACTCGCAGCAGAGTTCAGCTGAGAAATGCTGGTTTGCCCTTCGCTGTAGTAATTCAAGGTGAGGGTTCTGCTGTTGGTATTTCACTTTGTGGGATAATGACAGAATCACTCTCTTTCAGGTCTATTCCCCTGCACTTACTAGAGATCATTGCCCCTCTCCCTTACATCATGGATTTTGACTCCCCCAAACTTGGGGAAAGTTCAGATTGGGATCTGAGCTCCACAGCAAATTTCAGGCTCTGGAATGGACTTCAGCAGACTGGATGTGAACACCAGGAAAGTTTGATCTGGATTCAGAGCCAAGTTTTGTAGCTTAGGCCCTTCACCATTTCTTTATGAAACTGTGTGACCAGCCTTATTATTCAAACAGCAAATCAGAAGTGTAAGGACAAACGACTTAAACCTGAGTTGTGGTATTTGTGGGATAGTGAGCAATCCCTTCCATAACTGCTGAGCCCACACCAGGTCTTCAGGGGTTCATACAGGTGACAGTACGCACCAGATGTATTTAGTTTGCCTAGGAATTAGAAATCCTGAGAGAACTACAAGGTTTGTCTATGTCCATCAGCCTTAATAAAGAATCCCATTTCTACTCACTATGGCTGATCCTGTCCCTCTACCACAAGGGTCACTACCGCATGATATGTTTCTTTTATTTTGACAGGTTTTATCCCACCACCCTTGATCTTTGGGGCTGGAATTGACTCAACGTGTCTGTTCTGGAGCACATTTTGTGGCGAGCAAGGAGCCTGCGCATTGTATGACAATGTCGTCTATAGATACCTGTATGTTAGCATTGCTATAGCCCTGAAATCTTTCGCATTCATCTTGTACACAACCACTTGGCAGTGCTTGAGGAAAAACTATAAAAGATACATCAAGAACCATGAAGGCGGGCTGAGCACCAGTGAATTCTTTGCCTCTACTCTCACCTTAGACAATCTGGGGCGGGACTCTGTGCCCCCAAACCAGTCACATAGGACAAAATTTATCTATAACCTTGAAGATCATGAGTGGTGTGAAAACATGGAGTCTGTTTTATAGTGACTAAGGATGGATGAACTCTATATTAATAATATAAGGGTCCTTTTTAATTAAGAGAGAGAGAGGATAAAATAAAATAAAAACAAAAAAACAGGAAACTTTTGTCCTTTTCTCAAAAGTCAGACACACGCAGGATTCAGAATAACGAAATCTTTAAATGGGATCATTTTTGAAATCCTGTTGGCGTGCTGGAGAGAACACAAAACCACTCCGACTGGGGTACCAGCCCCTTCCATGATGGTACAATCTTCCAGGATAGAATCACCTGCAAGAGCATTGGGAGCTGCAAACCCAGGGTTTTGTCAGAGACCTCAGCAGATGGACATTCTTGGGCACCTGATGAGAAGAAGCAAGCAAATAACAGCAATTCCAGAACAAGCGTTAGTGACATTGCATGCCATTGGGAATCTGTAAAGCCCTGTCACCTTTGCAATATGGGCTAAGGGTTAGCCAGGCTGGGTGCTGTTCAAGTCCAATGCATTCTCTCAGTGATGTCAAAGAGGGAACAGTGCTGGAGTTATTAAACTTACATTCTGTCACCAGCCATGAGTCCATGTTAGATACTTTGAATGCTGCTATAAACCCTCTAGCCAGCACACACTGGTGGTCAAAGGATCCACTGTCCTTCCAGCAGATCTCAGATTTTGGTTCTCTGTGAATGGCTGTGCTCAGATCTTAAAACCCAGTAAAGTTCAAGTCATTTGCTTACACTTGCCAAATGTTCTGTCATTTTTTTTTAATTCCAAACATTTGTCTGCATAATCCTTTAAAGATTTTTCAAACTATCTTTCCAATCCATGTTAACCCTTAAATCACTGACAGTTCCATAGGGGAAATTTATTATGCCAATTGCATTTTTTTTCCGGTTTCTTTTCAATACACCACAATATGTCATGTGAGGGAGTCCATTAATCCACTGCATTTTTTTTAATCTGTACGCCTTTGTTCTGATGCACTGTCAAACCAATGAGGACATATGTTATTAAAAAAAATTAAAAGAGAGAGTGTATGCACTGTGACTCTATAAAAATAATTATCAGTTGGAGAATTCTAGTATGATATAATAATGTATGGATTATTTTTTCATATGACGTATGACTAAGTGAATACATAGATGGAGAGTCCCTTTGTTTATGTCCTCTCCAGTTTTTAAATATATATTATTTGCAATCGAAGCTGGGATGGGAGTGTTCCTTAAAATTGTTATGTGTGCATGTGTGTGAGAGAGAGAATACTGAGCCCACTCATGCAAGTCCTCACACGATTTATATCACATGAACAGTCCCATTCATTTCAAGGAGAACACTCGTGTGAGGAAAGGTGGCAAAACTGGCTTACTGTTAGCCAAATGCAGAGTTGCATACAGGACTTCCATAAAGGGGCAGAATTTTCAAAAGCGCCCAATATTGGCCATTAATAGGACCTGAGTTAGGCCAATACTGAGTACTTTTGAAAATCACATCCAAATTCTATAGGGGGTTCCCCCAGGGATCCTGCAGTGGAATTGACTTTGTCTCTTGAATCAGTCTTGTCCAATGCCCTTTGAAATCAAGGGGAGTCTTTCTATTGACTTCAGTGGGCATTGGATCTTGCTTTTCCTATGTAATCTTTTTCCAGGGCACTCCTACTGTTAAGCAATAAAAAGTGGCTATTATTTAATGAATTTTCCCCAACCATAACTGCAACTGGTCATTTTTCCAATGGAGTAAATGTTAGTAGCATTTGAAGGATTAGCATTGTTAATTCAAAATCTCAGGTTTTGTTTGTCTTTTAAAGCTGTTGTAAACCTTCAAACATTTAGAGACATAACCTGTCATGTCAAACTAAACACAGGGTGTAGCTCCCATGTGTCCCAGGAGTGGGAGAGCTTCCCAGAGTCAGGTCCATTGCAGGCAGTGGATGAACCAAAATCCCCACCGTGGGACAATGAGGTTAACTTTCATTCGTGCTCAGTACCATTTTAGCAGATCTTGCTCTAACTGAGACAGTTAAACGCTGGCAGTATAAGACCATGTCCAGCTGACTGACTTGACTTTACATGCGTGTTCGTAATTTATGCACTGCATTAAATGTGCAGCAACAGTAAGGGCAAAGAACCCAGTATATCAAATAAACTGCACTGTGCCAAATGCTCAACCAATATTGTAACTATATATGTTTTGATTATTGACTTGGAGCCTTGTACAGAATCATTTGATAAAGAGAAGAGTGGGAGGGGAAAAGAACGTTATGCAGTACCATTTTTATCTATTCGGTGGTAAATGATGCTTTTAAACCACAATATTTAGATCTGTTTATTATAGCCTGTCTGCTGAAATAGAGATACTGAATCAATAAGCCAATGAATTAAACAAAGGGACAGGTTGCATAACTGTCTCATAAAATATGTATAATTGTCAAGTATAAGCCTTTGAAATTTTCCTGTACAGTTTTCCTTGTTTTGAAAATTTATTGCTTATAGAATGTTGCCTTTTCAGATGTTAGCTCATAGATTTATACTACACACACCACAAATAACATGTCTCGATGCCTGAGTTCTTGAAGGTCTATAAATCCTTTTGCAGGTTGGATTTTTTTTTTCTCTAAAAATTTAGGGTGAATGAGAATAATATGCTGGCATGATGCAAAACAAACTGAAAAGAGTCCTAGAGCTGTGGTGTGTTAGTAATTGGATGTACAATCAAAAGCCCATCTTACCAATGTTGCAGAAAATAGGATGGCGAGGCATGAACTATCATTTCATTTCTTTGGTTGATTTGTTTTTTTACTTTTTTTTTTTCTCTCTTTATCTGGTTTCTTGGTTGTGTATGGAAAGCTCAGCCTGAGCTGGGCTGTTTTGTTACTTTTGTACCTAATTATTTTGTATCTTGTGCAGTTGTGATTGTCTATTTCTTTCTTTTGATAACATTGCTTTTGAAAAGCTCTTTTTTAGGAAGCTTGGAATCCTAGTATCATCAAGGGCTTTTTTCATAGCATTTTGGTGCTGTCACATGGGAAACGGGTGTATCCATGCATTTAAAACAAAATATGGAACCAAATACTCAAAGTGCCCCAGCAGTTTCTTTGCTTTGCTGATTTCAAAGTCCCAAGTCAGTTTTGCATGTTCCCTGCTTTTAATTGTACAGTCGGGAGTGAATAATCTCAACTCAGCCTCCTACACCCCAAAAATGGATGCCACATAGCTTTTGTAGCACTTCACTTCCTTTTTCAAGAAAGACTTTACCATGCAGGAGATGGAATTGGAAAGATCCTCTTCCTGAAAGAAAAAAGCAGAGGCAAGACCCAAGCTCTGACGCTCAGATCCCTATCCTACCTTCCCCTAGGTTGAAGGGCATTTGGAGTCAGGGTTTTTGTTGAGGTCTATCTCAGTTTCAACATTGTCCCCAAATACTGTGCTTTGCTGCCTGGCAACGGCCTTCTAAGGAGATCTTTTTGAAAATTCATCATCCCATTTGGGGGCCCAGTGAAATTGGAGGATAATCCCAGTGTGAACGTGGTGCAGGTGAGAGCAGAATCAAGCCATTAGTACTTTGCACACTGGGCCCTTTAAATGCTGTGATGCATTTAGAGACGATGTCTTTATACTTGTAGAAATCCATTTGTGCGTCTCACCAGAGCAAGAGGGGAAGATACCTTTCCATTCAAATTCTCAGCCTGTCTGCCCCAGAGTTTTGGTTGGATGACATGGTGGGAATTTTACGATCACTTGAATTACCACCACTTCCCCTCTGTTCACTAGGAAGGGCCTTACACCACTCTTTGGAAATCCCATACATTCGAGGCATCAAACCTCAGCTCTCACGCTACCTTTATCCTGTCTGAGCAGGGCATGAGGGAGAGGGAGGGAATTAACTCCCAGGGAGTTGAATTAGCAATGCTTAGAAATGAAATGTTGGGGTGAGCAGAAAACGTTTGAAGAGGGATTTCAGAATTTCCAAATAGCTTGGGCATGTAAAAACAAAAATCTTTAAAGAAAATCTTTAGACAATCTTTATATTCCCCCTTCAAAATACAGTATGTCATCCCCAATTGTTTTTCATTGTTTAAAGCGATGTTAAGAGCTGTGCATCCTACCCACACCTTTCTGCATCAACCAGTTGTGCTCTTCCTCCCAGGGTACCGAGCGTCTTGGGAGAGAAAGCAGGGGCAATTTAGCAATCCGCAGTCTGATTCCACAACAGACCCAGAGGCAACCTCAAGGCTCCCAACACTGTCAGTTGTGAAACTTTACCAGGAGACAGAGTCTGTTGCTGCTGCTGTTAAAGAATATTTCTCCCAGCTGGCCTCAGCCTTTCCCTGTGATTTAGGTGATCTAGGTGTGTTATTTGTTTTGGTTTTGTAAGAGGGAGTGGGGAAAATTGGTGTTAAAAGCTCTTCTGCAAATACCTCATAGGACTGAAACATTGTTTGTTCTTTTGTTCAGAGGTTTCCAAACAAATTCCCACTCTCCCTTTAAAGCCATCTATGTATGTGTATCCCTCCCTAATTTCACATGAGCTATCTTCATAGAGATAAGGCTTCCAAATCACTCATACACACACACACACACACACACACACACATTCTCTCTATGATTAATGGGTGCAAAGTTCCCACCATTTCTTTGTGCCTAGGGCCCTGTAAAAGCAATAAAGGTCATGATTCTGAGCTGCTTTGACCTTTGAGAGAGAGAGGGAACTGGCAAAGGCCTGTGCACTCCTGCCCTTTTCTAAAGCAGAGATCACTTGCTCCCATGTTACCTACTCTTCTCATGACTCACCATTCCACTGACCCGCAACACCAATCCTAAAAGGTTGTGGTGCTATCAGTTCTCTGTGATTTGACGGTTTCAGGACCCTGCAGTATGTCTTTGCTTAGAGATAGCCAAAATACGAGTCTTGTAGACTAGCATGCAGACTTAAGGAAAGCGATTCAGTAATCGTTACTTGGTATAAGCCCAGCTTGATGTGATCTCATGATGGATCAGACTGACTCAAGAAGGGAAGAAATAACTATAACTGACCAGGCATTGTGAACTGGGTTTTCAAAGGTCCCTAAGAGAATTAGGCACCCAACTTCAGCTAATCTTTAATGGGATTTGTGCACTGTCTTTAGCCCCGTTTCAAAACCTCAAGCCTTTAGACATCTCTTCCAGGCTGCCCACTGGGCTCTTTCACCAGCCTGAATTTCAGACCAGTAATTTTGCAAGGGACTGCTAGTTCCTTTGCCTAGATGGTGCCTTTTCTCCCGCTTAACAATGCCAAATACAAAGAAAGCAATTCAGTCCTAGCAAGCCAATAATCTGTATTCAAAGATATTAACACTGTTGTTTACATTTGCCTGAGAAACCAGAACATCTCATTTGGTTTCGGCCCATCAGCTACACTGAAAACCTGATCCATTTTGTCTTGCTTTTACATACTGAATCTGTCATTCCTTATAAGATGTAAATGACATTTTCCATCATTCCACTAGCTTTTCCAGCAAATGCAAGTCTTAATTCAATTGCTTCACTAGAAAATACTCTCTAGACAATTTTCAGATATTGGATACTTTTCTTTTAACTAGTGCTGCCTAGTAAAATCTTTGGCTCTGATCTGGTTCCCTGAATTCAATGGGGCAGGGGCAGGCTCTGTGTAATTATGAGCAAATTAATCATTTTCTTTTCCTTGGAATGAGTAAAAACATATATTACTTTTTTAGGCTTCAGTCCTGCAATGAGTTGTAAGTCCCCTATGCTCACATGAAAACGTTGATGTCAACGGGGCTTCCTGTGGGCACAGGAATCTATCTGAATGGCGCTCCTTGCAAGATTAGGGACTTAGTATGTACGTCCATTATGTATTGTTTTGCTTATTGAACGTTTGCTTCAATCTATATTTACTTGGTGGAATGGAATGACTCAAAAGATTCCAAGATTTTATAGCCTTTAGAATACCAAGTAGCCTTTTTATCTTTTCATTAAAAAGGAAAGAGTGAAAATTATTAACAAAAGCTGCCAATTGTCAAGTGGGCTGGAGCAGACGGTCACAGTCTGATGTAAGGATTCCCCATAAAAAAGGAACATACCAGTTATAATCCAACAATTTCAAGTGCAACAACTTCTAGGACTATATTTTCCATGAAGTGGTTGCCACCACTGGATGGCAATAAGCAACAAGAGACGTGTCAGGAAGAGCTGGACAAATAATGTATTAGATGAATTTCCCTTTCCTTCCCTTCCCCTCCCCTCCCCTCCCTCTTCCCCATTTGTGAATTGTCATTGAAGAGCTTAAGAACCTCTTTAATTTATTTGCCAAACATTTCTGCACGTAATCATTAGCCTATAGGTTGATTGTGAATCATTCATTGAGAATATTTGACACTTGGCCTGGGTTGGTTAATTTTGATTGGACATGTAAGTAATGTGGGATGTTTCTGTTTCTGAACCAGATGAATATAATTTTAGAATCAGAGTTTTGGTGCATGTATTCATGAATGTGAATCCAGGGTCACATGCGTCGCTGGTACAATTCAGCATAGCTCCATTGAAATTAGGCCAATTTATACCAGCTGAGGATCTGATTCTAAAAATTCATTGTCCGGGTTTGTTAATAACTGCTTAAATTTCTCTGCTTCCGAGAACATTGCGGCCAGTTAGTCCTTCATAAGAATAATCACAGAGAGCAAACACAAAAAGAGCATGAACATGGGCCAAGCAAATTGGTACCAAAAATAAGTATTTTTGGAAATTTTTTTGCATTGTATGTACAGCTATAATATCAGGCACAATATCCCAATAGAGGATTAGAAGTCAGACATAACCAAGTTGTTAATCATCAGGACAACAAAGAGATATCTTTCCTTCGCCACATGCTATTTTGCCCTTCAGAATGCTTATCCTTCCTACAGCATAGCTCACATAAATTGTGCATTTACCATTGTCAACCCACATCTCAGCGTTGTCTTTTTGGATCCTCATAACTCTTGCTAACACAAACTTGAATAAAGATGACACCCCTGTGATCCAGTCCGTGACCCTTTCCACCAGACCTGAATGCTCTAAGACATCTGGTGGCTTCTTGACAATTTCACCTACTAAAGAGTTCTAGCCATTGCGTCTTATTCCTTAGTACATGAGAGCAGTTCCTATCAGCCACATCTGGAAAGCATCTGTCCTAGATCTCAGCTCAGCAGGGAAGTATGGTGGCCCTGGGACAAGATACCATTTTCAAGCAAAAGCGATCTCTTGTTTCTCTTTGGTGCAATGTCCAAATGGGTGGGGAGAAGGGCTGTGATCTTTTTAAACTCATAGTGCCTACCACTGAAATGGAACGCTGTATTGTATTGCATTGTATTATACAGGAATATTATGTGAATAAAGTACCATAAATATGATCTTCATTAGATTTTTGATGCAACGCCCAGCAGCAGTATTTCTTCCTCTGTTATATGGGCCATTCCAGACCTAAGGATGTTTGTGGCTGTGTAAGCTAGAAATGTGTCAAAGGCATTCACTGCATATATATGGCATTGCTTTGCTGTATGTACAATACAGGAGTGCTATCTGAACCTCAGCCAGGCAGGCAATTTATACAAGAAAGAGCAGCTCTTTACTTAAAGTGGGCATTAAACAGAACAAGTATTTCCTAGCCAGAACTGGACAATCTCATTCATGATAGTGGGAAAAGCAATGTTATGGGGGATCTGATTTCTCTTTCATTGTTTTCTTTATGAAGGGGTTGATGAGGAGAGTTTGCCATGCCTATGTGACCTGATTATTTTTCTTGTCCCCTGAGATCCTTCAGTTGTAGCTCCAGTTGAATAGACTGAGAGCTTTAAGATCAGAGCAGGCTGAGAAACAAGCTTCCCTGATCCGACTTGGCCAGCTAGTCCCTCCGGGTCTCTTGCGAACTCTGCAGGCTTTTAAACAAATGGAAACTTTAGGGACTTTCATTCCCTGCCCCCATTCTCTCCTCCTCATCTTTTGCTCCATGCAACTATAAGAAGCAAAGTGCCAGTATGTTGAGATGCAGAAGACTTGCCACCTGCCCCACTAAGCATCATGTTTGCCCTTCTAGAGAATTTCCAAAGTCTGAAGGAATCTTGTTTTAATTTTTTTTTTTTCCATTCTTAAAAAGTTCAAAATGTCACTGGGAAAAATTGGATGCCACTGCTCTTGGGTATGAGACCCTCATTGGGTGACATCCTCAAGTGCAGGAGATCTTCTATTAGCTTAAAAAAAAGGCTACAATCATTCTGGGGTGCATTATCAGAAGTGTTGTATGTAAGCCAGGGGAGCTAATTGTCCCACTCTACTTGACACTGAGGAGGACTCAGGTGAAGGACTGTGTCTAGTTCTGGGTGCCACACTTTGGGAAAGATGTTGACAAATTGGAGAGAGTCCAGAGGAGAGTAACACAAATGATAGAAGCTTTAGAAAACCTGACCACAGAGGAAAGGTTAAAAAACTGGGCACGTTTGGTCTTGAGAAAAGAAGACTGAGGAGTGACTTGATAAGGCTTCAAATATGTTAAAGGCTGTTATTAAGAGGATGGTGATCAATTATTCTCCATGTCCACTGAAAGTAGAGCAAGAAGCAATGGGCTTAATCTGCAGCAAGGAAGATTTCGATTAGCTATTAGGAAAAACTTTCTAACCATAAGGGTTGTTAAGCTCTGGAATAGGCTGCTAAGAGAGGTTGTGGAATTCCCATCAATGGAGATTTTTAAGAACAAGTTGGACAAACATCTGTCAGGGATGGTCTAGGTTTACTTGATCCTACCTCAGCACAGGGGGCTGGACTTGATGAGCTCTCAAGGTTCCTTCCATCCCTACATTTCTGTGATTCTGTCAGACTGCACTGTCCATGGCCATGAGACACTTCCATATGTAGGTCATCCTGTTGAACATGCAAGACCATTCCACCTAGTTTGCTTTGCCTGTGTCTATGAAAGTCTTCCACAGAGGTCCCTCTGCTGCACGTACAGGATGGGTCAGTGGGGCTTACCCTGCTTATGAACATGCAGCAAGTGTTCCACATACTTCTCACTACCCAGTAAGAACCCCCTGTATATGCCAGCATGCCTTTGTGTGCAAGACCTTCTCTGCATAGGCGGATTCCACATCCATTTCCAAGCGGTTATATCACAAGTGACCTGCAGCATCCTGCCCTGGATCCTTGATGAGCTGAAAGACCCCCTGTCTTAGGCTGCATGTTAATCTCTTCCTATTGTGCCAGACGGGAAGGTTTTTTTTTTTTTTAATTCTTTGAAATTTGCTGTCTGGAGCGCTTATGATTTTAAGGGCTTTCAGCAGCACTTCCAAAATAAATCCAAACCTGGTTTGGAAAAGGAAATATTTCACTGACCAATTGATTTGGGGGAAAAAGAAAGAGAAAGAAAAAGAAACCACATGCTCGATATATTTTGAGTACTGCATTCTGTATTTTTGCAGCTTATATTTTCCAGATGAGCAGTTTAGAAATATGTGATGTGAAATACATACTGTAAGTTTGCTGTAAATTATATTAAAAGCACTATTTTCATTCTTCTTCTGCCTCACTGGGTGATCTCCTTGGCATTCCTCTGATTTGGTTCTTGGCTGGCTGGGTTTTTACAGTACTTCCGCCAGAAAGCTCCCAGTCCCAGGGATTTTAAGGTATTGGATATTTCTTTGTTAACCCCCACTGAATCACCCATCTCTCACTCACACACATGCATGCCCCCCGCTCACACACCTACACACCAGCGGTATAGGTAGGTGGCAGACGTGGTCCGTGTGAAGGGTCATGGAGAAAGAGGAGAGGTTTGAGGCCTTTGGGAAAGTCATGAGGAGGGATGGGCAGAGGCGTATTGGCGGGACACGAAGATTGGCGCAAGGGCCAATTGAACAGAGAAGGAGGCAGCTGGGTTCTAGTGGAAGGTCTTATGGAAGGAGGGAAATGGGGCCTATTGGAAGTTTGCAGAAAGAGGAAACTAGAGTTTACTGGAGTGTGATGAAGAGTGGGGAGGTTCACGGGTGTGGGAGATGGGCATTTAAGGATATGGGTGGGAGAGACAAGATTGCTGGCTCAGTTAATTAAACTGTCTCAATGGTTCAGCTTTTCACTCATGTCAGTTCAGCTAATGAGAAGCAAAGCATCATGGGTGAGTCGCATTGGATCCCTCAGGCATTCTTCCTCTAACTTCTGCACAGTGCTTTTCTCTTCATCTCCAGCAAGGGGTCTTTCCTGAGAGAGGTGAAGGAAGGTAAGTTTGGTCCAATTGCCTCTGGGCCTCAGGTTAATGGGGTGAGGGAGCCATGAGGGTTATTCCACACTTGTGCCATTTATTGTTGTCTAGTGAGCTGGGCAATCCTTGCTTGTTATTAAAGGACACTGGGAGCTGTGTCACGGAGCCAAGCAATGCTACACAGACTAGGACAGGATGTGGTGAGAGATGTTTATATCCAACTAGAGCCAAAGACTGAATGGTAAGTGCTAGGAATGGGCAAGTATTTTGCATCAATTCTAAGTTGATGAAAATTACCTGATTAAACTGTACAAAAATTTTTTGTGAAAAAAATTCTAAATTTTCCAATATTTGACAAAATGATGCAAAATAAGAAATTTTCAGTTCAACTCAAATGGAATTATTGTTTTCACCTTTTCTTGGTTTGGTTTGGTTTCTCTCCCCCTATTCCTTCCCCTCCCCCTTTCCAGTGGGGGAAAAAAATAAAACAAATCAACAAGGAAGACTGAAAGCCAAAATATTTTGGTTTCTATTCCATTCAATTTGAATCAAAACATTTTTTATTTGAATTGATTCGTCAAAAAAAAAAAGCAAATGTTAAATGAAATGAAATTTTGTTTTGTTCAAAAAAATTTCTTGGAAAGCGTTGCCATTTTTTTAAATTTTTTTTTAACCAGGTCTACTAACTACCCATACTGTAATCTGGCCTGGACACCAAGGCTAGCATCTGAGTTCAAGGGAAGATGCTACCCACTCTTCTTTGTCCATAGATGGTCAGGTCCTGAGTGCCATATCTCATCCCAAAAGCAGCATCTCCAGCACTGCAGTGTCTCTGTGTTACCATGCTGGTGTGCTCATTCAGTATTAAGCACACAGCATCTGTTCCTTTAGCTTTTTAGGATCCTGTCTTGGGCATTCTAGACCCAGCATTGTGCTGTCTTTGCAACTAAAACTGGCTAAATGTGTGTATTTACTGAAGTATCACCTGGAAGATATTATACCTGGTCAAGTTAATGTTCTGAGACTAGAAGGTTAATGTGTCAGGCCGTATGTGGGTGTGCTATACCACTCGTTTTAATCAGAAGGGTCCCGTCCCACAAATAAGTCACATTACCAGTGTAAATAGCCTGTTAAAGTTCATTCCCTCCATCTCTTGTAGTCCTCCTTGATGTGTCTCTCCGCTGCCATCCTCAGCCTCTCCTTGACCTGATCCATGTTTTGTTGTTATTATTAATCATGTTTATCACAAATTGAGTAGCAGAAAGTCCCTGCCCTGAAGAGTTTACAAGTGAAATAGACAGGACAGAGGCAGCATGGAGGAAGGGGTAGAACACTCAAGCAGAATGAACAATGGGATGGTGGTGAACAGCATGTTAGTTTCATGATGTTTGGGGATGGAGGGTTAGGAGGGGATGGAGCTGTATTGCTGTAGTACCTAGCAGCTCCAGGAACAGACCAAAACCCCAGTGTGCCGGGTACCATACAAACATAGAGCAAGAGATTGTCCCTTCCTCCAAAGAGCTTACAAATAAGACAAGAGATAACAGGTGGATACAGGCAGACAGAGGAACTCAAGGAAACAATGCGACAATATTGCTCAGCATGAGATAGGCAGTGGTTTCAGTGCACCAGCGCCCTAATTAGTTTTGATCGGTGGGGTCTCATTTTAGATTTAGGGAAACAAAGCATGAAAGTAAAGTCTCCGGGAGGGAACGTCGTATGCATGCGTGCCTCCTCCATAGGATGCTGTGCTAGCTCCTCCTCACAAAGTGACAGCTGTCCCTCCAGACAGACTCCTCAGAAACGGGAAGGTGCAGTCCAGAGAAACCAAAATCTTAACTAGATTTGGCTGGAAAATTTCCCAGGCAACAGTTTGCCACTGGAAAATGTCGTTTTGTCAAACTCAAAACTTTCCATGGGAATATGTCGAATTCATTAACATTTCCTTTTTTTAAAAAAAATCAAATGAAAATGAAGCCTTTCCATTAAATCAAAAGGTCTCATTGGAATGGTTTTGATTGTTCATATTGAGATGACTTTTTGTTTTGAACTTTATTTTATTTTATTCTATATTTTAAATTATCATATAAAATTAAAAAGTCAACAGTGAAACGAAACTCCAGGTCCTGCACAGCACTATGCCTCACCATTACAGAACTACCTGCACCACCACAGACAGATGCTACAGGCCTGATGGCAAACTGGAAAACGGAGGCAGGTGGATGCTGCTGCTGGATGCAGTGAGAATATAAGAACCTACAAACTCTGGATAACAGGTAAAGGCCTAGAGACAGAGTGCAGGGGCAATTCTTGCTCCCTGGTGAACAAGGGGTTAACCTTTACTCAGTCTTCTCTTTCCATTCTATTTGCACGGATGCTTGAGAAGACCTAACATGAGTGGGAAAGGGGTCAAAATGATTTTTTGGGGGACAGGACATAGACCTGGAGAGAACCCCAAGGGTGGGGCATTTTCCATTTCATTTTCTGCTTAAAGCTCACAGAGACTCAGCTCACTTGCCATAAACATTAGTCCTGCGGAGCAGACCTCACTGAGTGCAGCTGTATTTTACGACGAGCCATTCCTACACTTTGCAGGCCTCTTAGTCCATCAGCCGCCACCTCCGTCTTAAATAAAGTTACCTCCAGAGGCTTTCATTAAAAACCTGGAACGGGAAGAGAATGCTCAGCAAAACGACAGGAGAGGCTTAGATTTTTGCCATGGGGAGATCACAAAAAATGGATCTATAATACAGTAAGTTAGGACATTTCCACGGAGATAAAAGACCTTTCTACCTGTCTCTTAATTGGATCCAAGGCTGCAGCAGTGAGTGAATGCAATTCCCAGCTGCCAGCTGCGCAGGGGCCTGTGTGAAACAAGTTGGCGATCTCAGTTCACTTCCTACTGGGAAAGTGTCCTGACTGCAAAAGCTGCATGGTAACCTGGGTGGAAAGGTCAAGAAACGCATGGGCTACAGGGGATGCAAAACTGACTTCTCACCCTGTAAGGGGGTCCCCTCAGCACAGGAATGACAAATGTTGCCCCACACGCACGCGTGCGCTCTCTCTGCTGTTCCTGCTGTATTTCCTCTAAAAATGCACTGAGTGCCTCAGGTGAACAACGCTGGGTATCCAGCCTCTTTCTGTTTGCTTTTTGGCCTGGATCCTAGGAGGTGCTGAGCACCTTCTAGAAGGTGTTGAGTGTCCCCATCTCCCATTGATTTTGGTGGGAACGGAGGGCGCTCAGCACTTTTCTGGGTCAGGCTTTTATTTATCAGAAACTCCTTCACTTCCTTCTGAAGATATACAGCTGTGCTCTCTGCCCCATGCCTGTTCATAATCCCCAGTAACATTAAGGCCTGATGTACACAGGACTTTTTACCAATATAAGTATTTTGGTTAGGGATGTGATTTTTACTGGTCTAGCTTTACCCGTAGAAGCTCTAGTATTGCTTTATTCCTCTTCCCTTCTCGGGAATAAGCTACACGGGTGTCAGCACCTTTTCATTAATATGACTGCATCCACACTCGGGCAATTGTACTGCTTTCCAGCAGAGCTATAACGAACTTTTTTGTGTAGAAAAGCTGTAAGTCTAGTTTAATGACCTGCAAAAGTGGGCAATACAACATCAGAAAAACATGATTAAGAATGAGAGGCAGCATCCAATGACTGACTGGATTAATAACCGGAGCTGCATTCCCCATAGAATCTAAGACCATCTCCCAGCTGGTCTGTGTATTTAAAGCATGTCTTCAACATTCAGTTCATGTATTAATTCCTCACCAAAATTAGCACTCCACTAGTATTTGCACACACCCACACAACCTCTAAGCGACTTTGGATTGAAGCAGAGCAACTTGAAAGAAATCTAGATTACTGGATAAAGCCAGGAACCGGCGCATAGTGGAGGTTTTTGTTGAAGTGACATTTGAACAAAGAGGTGTTTGATTTGCCAGTATTGTAAACATGCCAGTGAATCTGAAAGTGCATGTGGAAACACAACAGGTTATTGTACTGAAAACCACAAGCTGCTCACCACAGGAACTCACTTCACAGCAGAAGATGAGGCTTGAAGGAAATTCAATACCTTGTGCATAACCTTCTACCTGTCCATATATACAGACTATACCTTCAGGCCATGAAATTCTATAAGAACAGTATAGTAAGTGGTGTTAGTTTGTGGGCATGTTCACATAAGGGACTTTGTTAGCTTTCAAGGCCTGATTCTGATTTCAAGGCCTGATTCTGATCCTGATGTAAACCAGGAGCAGCTGAACTGAACTTTGACAGAGCTGCAAAATCGATGTGAGAGGAGAATCAGGCGCACAGAATTTTAGGTCCAGGTTTTCAACAGGACTCCCTTAGCCAGATCTTTGAGCCCACACCTGGCTGCTTTGCAGCTGCCCTAAATGGGATTAGATATGTGAGGGTATATATGTTTGTTCATATGGATGTGTACATGTGTTGGCAGAGTTTGAAAGTGTGTACATGCTTGTGTTGTGTTGTGTAGATTACTGTGCGTTGATAGGTTTGTAGGCTGGTGTATGAGAGGGTGCATGTGTGTGCAAAATGCTAATGTATTTGTGTTTCCATGTGTGTTTTTATATGCACCTCTGCAAATGTGTGCATGAGAGAGAGGGTGTTTAAAAGCATGGAAGAGATAAACCTGTTAAAACTATACATATTTTCTGAGCAGAAGGGGCCAGAAGACATTGAAAACTCAGGAGAGAAAAGGAATCAATCAGTTACACAACTGTTTTCTCTGCGCTAAAACTATTCCATTATCAGTGCAGCCTTCTGAAATGAATGGAACATTTGTTAAGGATACCTGTAAAAAGGAAAATTGTGTGGGTGGGGAACAAGGTTGTGTGTTTCTCAGGTTTCGTAAATAAACCTTTCTGGAGCAAATCTGCTTCTCTGTTCACACTTGCCAGGGAAGCTGGGTTCCTGGGCTGAACTTGATCTGAATTACAGAAACTGACATGAGCGCTCCTTGGGTTGGTGTGTCACAGTGGTTGGTATGTGGGAGCTCCAGTACACTAAAGAAACCTTTTATGTGGTTAAAATGCAATGAAAGCCTAGTTTGGGTAAGTTTAGCGCCTTAGAAACCTTCACTTCTTCTTTTCTCTCCACACTTGAACTCAAAGCAAACAAAGCTGGAATATACCAGAATGGTCCTTCAGTTACCTCGGAAGAAAACAGTCTAAGAATCTACTGAACATTTTCATTCTCCATATTTTTCACACTAGGAAAAAAAACAAAGCCCCTGCTGGCTTCATTGAGACATTTTTCTTTAAAGGTAACAATCTCCCTGAGGAGTTTAAACAGCACGTGTGTTTCTATAGGACATTCATAGAACCTTGTGTACTTGCATCTAACAACTTAACCTCCACGAGAGAAGTGAAAATGAGTTTTTCACTTCTCGGAGCTCAATTTAATGAAGCAGCCTATTGACTTCCCCATTACAATGTGTCCACTTACACAAGATTCATTGAAAATGACAGATTCTTCTATACCTGTAAGCATTAGCCCTGGCTGTGTTCAGTCTGCACTGCAGGGCATATTCCACCCAATGGATTTGATATGGGTAAAAAATAAAAGTGATATCAACACACACGGGAAAAACACATGAAAAATAAATGTTTCTCAGAGCAAAGTATGTGACTTTGTCTGCATTTGAATGCTGCTTTCTCTGCTCTCTTCCCTGATAAAGAAAATTAACCCATCTATATCTTCCTCATTTTGGTAACCCCCAAGGAAAACAAGCTAATGAGAGAGTGAGAAAGTTTCGTTAATAAACATAAGATAATGGCGAGAGAGACACCCCACAGATCTTATGCAACTTACTGAGGATCAGGAAAGCTTTATGGAGCGGCAACTTTAAAAATCCATTGACGTGTCTAATTTACTGGTTCCCATCCGGCCAGGCAGTGGGAAGTGAAAGTCATTACAAAGGGAAGAGCAAGACAAGAAGATTGGAATGAAGAGGATGTGAATATGAGTAAATGCATAGGGACTCCTTTTTAAAGCTGTATCTTTAAAGTCCTCCGACACAGTCCTCAAACTGTCCTGGCACGGTAAGGGCGGGAGATTGAAAGTTGCAGTACTGCAGCTGGGCAAAGAGGGTCTGAGCTTGCGGCCTGTGTGGTGCTGTCTCGTTCTCTTGGTTAGGTCTGGCAGACCTAGCCAGCATAGGCAGCTGCTTGAAGCTGCCTCCCACATGGCACCTGAGGTCCCTCTAAACACAAGATGCCTCTGCCCTGCCAAAACTCTCACGCTAAGTGATTGTCAGGCCCTGTCTGGTAGGTGTGATCCCTGGTGGCACCAGAACATGCTGCATTTGCTGAGGGGCCGGGAGGCAGCCTCAGAGCCTCTGCTGGGCAGCATGATGCAGCATTCATGTCTCACTTCCCCCATCAGTACTCAGCCCAAGCCAGGGAAGCTAATGATCCCATCAGAGAACCAAATTTGTGATGAATCCTGGTCAAGCATCATCTGAGGCATGTTGTGCATATGCTAAGAAGAAGAAAAGCATCTGTTGTGAGGCAGATTTAATATTTCACACACACCCCTTTTTTTCCCCTTTTCTTTCTAATGACAGATACTGGATCTGAAAATGTGGCAGACATGATAAAACAATCTACTGACAAAGGTTGGGCTGGACTCAGTGTGTCCTAATAAGCCTAACTCCCACCTGAGGCTGAGAGCTATCTCTGGAGAAGGCCACCTGGACTGATGGATTCCTTTGCTTTTGAAGGTGGTTTGATCTTCTACAGATTCCACGGGTGGTAGGTTCCACCATCTGAGAGGTGTCTGGATCTGCTCTCTCCTTATAATGATCTGATGAATTGAGGCCTATGGAATAAAATTCAGAGGAAATGCCTTCGGGGGAAAACCCCCAATCAGAGCATGGGTGAGAAAACACAACAGAGAGATGATGTCCAGTTCAGCAACACAGCCCTTATGCCTGGTGCGGAAGAGCTTGGCTCAGGACCTTGACATGGTCTCTGGGGAATAGTATTTGTTACCCACACTAGCACACTGAGTTTCACATCCCCCTGAAGTGGCTGGCCTGCATATGTGGTTAACAACCTACTACTGCTATTAGGTGAGTGTCACTCTTTTAGCACAGGTGGTAGACACTTATACTTTCAGATCTAGAGGTCTTGGGTTCAACCCAGCTCATGACCCAGACAGGAGGTTATTTCCTGTTCACAGCGAATAATGTAAATGACCAATACAATCCTTTTCTCTGATAATAACTTATACATGAAAAGACTTTTAGCTATTGATAATGTGTTTCCTATTCAGACGTATTCAGAGATGTGTCTCAGTCTATTGGTTCACCTGAGCTATGTCTTTGGCTACTTGCCATCATTTCATGGTTATTTTCTGTCATGCGAGGTGAGCTACCAAAGTCATATTGCTTCTCTTCCTTTACTGAATGACTGAAACTTTTATAAATGGAGTCGAGATTTTAGATTGGCTGTAAGTGCCCTTTCATTGTGAACCTTCCCTTGAATGTGTATTTGTGAGAATTTCCCTTTCCACCAATGTTCTTGCAAGCAAAGATGTCATTCATACGGCAAATGAATGGAAGAGGTCACCATTGCCACTGATGCAAATTCTCAGGATTTATTTGCATGTATCTTCACAATTACTTCACTGATGTACTTGCTCATCTCTGCTCAAACATATTTCACCACAGGGATGTGGACAGCTCCCCAAGCCTGCCTCTTCAGAGATCTCCAAGTCACCTGTCATCCCTGACTGTATCACTGGGAGGATCCCTACAACACATGTATTTCTTCATTGTTGGTGGCGTCAAGAATTACTGAAGGTGGAGTTGACACCACTGAAGTGTTCACTGAATTTCAGGCTGCTTGTTATTTTGTTTGAGGAGTGGGCTCTTGAGAGAAAGGAAGACAGCCTTGTCGTTACGACACTAGACGGGGGCTTCGAAGACCTGGAGTCAATTCCCAGCTGTGCCACAGACAACTTCTAATCTTCAATTTCCTTACACTTCACTTCCCCTCTCTGTAAAATGGGGATAATACAACTTTCTTTCCCCCAGTCTTTGTCCTGTCAATTGAGGTTGCAAGCTTTTTGGGACGGGGACTGTTTGTATTGTGTTTTTTCAGGGCCTCACACAACGGGCCCCAATCTCAAACCTTGAGGTGCTGCTGTAATATAAACAATAAAGAAAAATGTGGAAACAAAGCCGCACCAATAATGAGAGGAAACTGCCAACTGTAAGTCAATCCAGAGCAGACATCATATGGCTGAAATGCACAAAGATAATTGGCTGTGCACCCTGACACATGGCTGCATGTATGGCTGCGTTACCTGATTTCCTGCAGCATGCTTGAGGGCATGATTGATGGGTACTCATTGCTCTGATTCACCCCTTGAAGCACATAAATTGGGGGAACTAAAGAAGAGGAGGTTTTTTTTCAACACACTTGTGGTCACAGCTTGGAAAAGATCAAGAAGCTCTAGAGAAAGAACTGATTTGGAAAGAGCACATCTTTAAGGGCTTTCTGCAGAAAAGGACCAATCTGCACTAGATCCATTTGTACAGAGATAGTGATGGATTATTTTCTAAGAGGTGCCAAACCCAGCCATCAGCTACTTTTGCTTCAAACAGCAAGTACAAATATGTTGCATTGTCCTTATATTACTTTCTTCATTCGGGGAGCCTAGGGTTTACAATATGTCTGTTTTTGATAGAGAATCTGTACTAAAGCCCCAAGGAAGCTTTCAGCCCTCCTATGAGATAGACTCAAGTGGTTTGATTCAGGAGAGGTGCCGATTACCTACAACAGCCCTTCTCAGTGAATTCAGTGGCAGTTGTGAGTACCGAGCGCCTTTTCAAAATCAGGCTTTTAGGTCCTTTCTGTGTCTCTTTGGTAGGGAGACCTCCAAGGGAGCCTCCGGATACTGCAAAAAGTGAAGCTGTCTCTGAGCAAGGGGGATGCTGTGATTCCAGCGGAAAGTTCCATCTTTCAGAGGCCTTGATTGTTTATGATCGTTAACAATCCCCAGGCTTTCTTCTCAAAAGTCGAGCACTTTGGGATCTTGGGATAAAACATGATATGTAAATGTCAGTTCTTATCTGAAAGAGACCGACATGACACACTGCCAGGCAGTGACATGTATGCACTTTAGAGAACTATTGTACCACCCAGATTAGCTGAATTCAGCAGCACAGGCAATCGGTGCTCTGGAGAATAGCAATGATAGCAAGGGTGGTACAGATCAGGATTGAGTGCATCAGCAGAGAAATTGGGGAGTGGGGCTCAGACCAGGGTGAAGGTTGAAGTGGATCCGCAGAGCTATTTTGGGGCCCTAAACTTGAATAACTGGGGGTTGCTGCATGCCAGGATTGACATGTGTCTGCAGAACTATGTGATGACCCTGGACCTGAAAAAGCAGCGGATATTGCAGACTTCAACGAAGATTCATTGGCGGATCTAGGGAGGGGGACCTCAACTGGGATAGCAGAGGGGACTACAGGCCCCGAATGAAAAGAGTCAGCAGCGTTGGCCAGGGAGTGAGTTTGCATAGCACTTCTCACTTAGCAGCCCATGCTATTGGTCCTTTTTACGAGCAGTAAACGCACTCACGGATTGAAACAAGCAAGCGTGCCAGCCCTATGAGAACCCCAGCAAAGCCACCAGTATCCCGGTTAGAAGAAATGAAGTCAGGTAGGGCATGTGTACTTCCATATAGCAAGCCACTGCTCTGCTGTTACCACTAGCAATAATCCCACTACAGGCCTGGTCTTGCCTGAGTCCAGATCCACATAGCACCGAAGTGGCAGAACATTCTAGTCCTTCCCATGCTTCCCGAGGATCCATCAGACCAGAATCCATCTGCGTATGTGCCTCTCTCACTCTCTGCCATTGTGCTGCTAATCAGATGAAGGTTCCCCTATTATCTGATTCACCTTGCACTCATTGAGGCTATTTTTAGATAGAAAAGCAACTCTTCTCCCCTTGAGGAGAGGGTCCATCTTGCAGCAATGCTCTGAGAAGGCAGACATAGCCCCCAGACGCACATATCCCACGGAGGATAGAAATATCCAGTGAGATAGAAATAGAACAGTTGCACAATGTCTTCAGTCCAGTTTCCTTTGGCACAGAAAACTGGGCCTGCCCTGTGGTTCATAGGATAGCTGTGTGTGGCTTTGTTTGACTTGACACAGAGCAGCGGGATAAGACCTTGTCCTCGGTGAATGTCTGGGGATGTCGTGGGTGCTGTTAGTTTGCTGCTGAGTCGAGCGTTTGGCTGCAGATTTGTCTCGAAAGTTCTTCTCGGCTGACAGCTGGCAGCTCGCAAATGTCAGCGACAGAGGCGAGCATAAAGGTGCTTCCTCCCGCGTGGCTTTAATCGGGTATGGCAGCGTCTCATACAGAATAACAGCAGGACAAACGCTGTCTCTTTGGATTCTCGGCAGGATCACCCTCATGAGGGTTTGTGGGGAGGTGGCAGGGCAGAGGCGATGGGAGAAAGAGCCTTTGTCTGTCAGCAACTCCCCTGACAGGCAGAATTTTTGGAAACGGGTCCAACTGTGCCATATCCAAGAGCGAAGCTGAAGCGAGGAGGAGGGAGCTGAGTTCTCACTGGCTCCCGGGGCTGCAGAGGCTGAAGTGGCTTAGCAATGCAATCATTTTCCCAGGCAGCAAGGAGCGTCAGAAACTTGGCTATGCAATTCAGATGTGCACAGCTGGAGGGAGCTTCTTCCACTGCAGCCCAAGAAGCAGAGTGGGATAAACTTGGCTTTGACAGAGAGGCACTCAAGCCTGGAGGGGAAGGCACAGCTTAGATTCTGCACATCCCAGGCTGCTCAGCACAGTCTCAAAGCTCTGCTTCTTGATCTCTCTTCCTCACTGCGTGCCAGAAAGTGTGCCCCATCATCCCAACAATGTTAACTGCAAAATCACCGGATAGCGGGGCGGGTGGGCAAAGGGCTCAACCAATGCTCATCATAATGATCTCATGTTTCTCGTGTGTGAAGGATCAGATCTCAAAACATTTTCCAGGTTAATAGTATGATCGACAAATTGTCTGGGTAGAGCTGAGTGGGAACAGTTTATTTTGTTTCCCAGTAAATTCCAGGGGTTTGAAAATGATTCTGAAATGGACCTACATCCTCCCCCCGCCCAAAAAAATATTGAAATTTCCCATGAAACAAAATTCCACACCAAAAAAAAATTAATTTAGGGTCAATCGAAACATTTAATTCCTATAAAATCAAAACATTTCATTCTGATTTTGAAACTTTTAAATGATATTTTCATGTCAAGAGACACGAAATATTGTTTGAAAAGGGAAATCAAAATGTTCCGTTCTGAAAATGTTACAACGGGACATTGTGACATTATTGAAATGCTTCGTTTCATTTGTTTTATTTTTCAAAATGAAATTTCATTAAACTTGGCACCTTTTCCTGAAATGTTTAGGTTTCAATGAAAACAGGGTTTTTTCCCCTCAAGGAACCACATTTGACAAAAATATTCCACCCTGCTTTCCCCAGGGTTTCATTCCCTAAGCAGCCAAGGGCAGCTGTCACTGAGGAGGGAGAGGTATTTCTGAGGGAGACACAAGTTGGGCTCTGACTAGGAGGAATGGGTGCACTTGCTGAGGAGGAGGTTAATGATTCATCTCCCAAGGGAAGCAGTGGAGGCTCTACCACTTGGGATACTTAAACTCATTTGGGCAAAATCCCACTGGGAGCAATCCTGCATTGGCTGTGGAAAGGAAGAGCAGCAGGAGATGGGAGGTCTTTCCCATCCCTAGTCCAGAGAGGCCATATTGCAACTTTCTTGAGGGCTGTTTGCTTAGCGCTTTGCAAAGAAGAAAGCCCAGGGAGGTGAAGTCAAGGGAGACGAGGCAAGCCCAGTGACCCCAAAGTCTGAGGCACAGAATGTTTAATGCTACCAGCTGCAGGTCGAGGGCCACCAGCAAAATGGCAGCGTGGACACTACTCAGGAGCCAGAGGAGCTTGGGCTCTGATTTTGTTATTTCCAGCATCACCTCCTGAGGAGCTGTAGGGGCAGGCGAAAAAGGCAGCTGGAGCCAGCCCCTTTAAAATGTGCCTTCTTAAATTGCGGGTGCCTGCCGCCTGCCGTTGGTTACAATAGCTGCTACCTGGAATGGGCCTCCTCAACGGGTGCCTGCTTCTGTGCCCTGCTCATTGCGCAAGGCAGGGAGCGTGATGCCAGGGAAGGCCTGTCAGGGTGTGCAAGTGTGGAGAGGGATTAAATCTGTCTGACGTGCTGCTTTGGGGAAGGGCGTAACCAAGGTCTTGTCTACACTTGTGGTGGTGAGTAGGGTACATGTAGCTCCCCCCTGCCGGAGCCTTTCCCCTGGAGCCAGTGTCTTTTCCTGAGGCGGGGAAAGGCTCCGACAGCAGGGAGGCAGCAGGCCGCTAACAATAGCGCTGCTTGGGTGAGTAGAGAGCCGTGTAAGGTATATAACTTAAGGGTTCAGGCCTGTCTTTACTGCGTTCACTGGAGCCGTGCCTCGCCGTCCGCACTGTTTATACCCATGCTAGTGGAGTACCTCGCAGCGTGAAGTGGCTTTTTCCGTGCAGCACTCAGAGGCCATTGACATGGTCTAAGACCCAGAATGGAACAGGACAGAATATAGCAAATCTGAACCCACAGCACGAAGGCGCCTCCTTTTTGCCAGCAGCCAGAGGTAGGGGTAGCTCTGTTTGTGGGGAGTGCCTCCTGGTCTGGCCAAACGTGTGGCCTTACTAAAGACAAGGGGCAGCCGTTGTCACAGAGTAACCGCCCCAGGGATTTCCTCACTGTCACTGACTTGCATGTCAGGGCTGGGCTGGACTGAGATACAGTTGACTTTGTTTAATGCTGGGGGAGGGAAGGAATGCCAGAAAGGATCTCTGGAGTGGCAGGCAATGTGTCACTTTTAATAATCTTTCCCTGAACAATAGGGGTTGGTCCCAGCCGCTGAATCTATCAGGGTTTGTGTTCTCCCTCCCTTACGTTGAAAACCAGAAATTCTCCCTCTCCTGTGCTACTAACTGCTGCATTGACAGGATTTTTGGCCACGAGGCTGGTAGCTATGACATGGTGCTTGGAGGACAGAAGAAGGTGGGGTGGAAAGGAGTATGTGCATCTATATAGCTCCTGGGTGGACATGGAGCAACTACAGTGGAAATCAAAACACAGTAGTGTAGGTATGTGTCTCTGGTTTGAGATCAGCAACAAACTCCATGTAATGAAACGTGCCACAGTGGTACGTAAAAAATAGAGCTGGGGTCTGGGGCAAGCATAGAGAGGAATACAGCCAGAAGACCCCCAGCAGCCAATCTTCCATAATAAAGAATCTGTAAACTGAGAATAAAAAAGAATCAATCCACAGAGATCCCCTACTTCTCTGAGGCACTATTTGAGGCCTGGGAGATATAGGCTGATACCCGGAGCCTCTACTGATGGCCCAGCCCTTAAGGAGTCTCTGTGTCATTTGGATTTGCCGGCAATGCATGCAAAGTAGAACTGACGTGTGCCTCTCATGGGAAAAGCCAATAAGGTTGCCTGTTCCCATTGATTAATGGAGTGGTTTCCTGTTCAAAAACCTTAGGCGTAACATTCTGCCAGGGGCACGGGGAGAACCAAAAATGAAAATCTGGCTCAGCATATCTTCTCTCACTCGGAAATGCACACATGAAAAGCCAGCTTCATTTATTACTTCTAGGTAAAATAACAGGGTGAACAGTTATCTAGTTATGCAGCATGAACTTAAAATAAAATCTCCAAGTGTAAACGTTGTCTATTGAGAAAAGGTTTTAACCCCAGTTTATAATGATTATTTGTATTACAATAGCACTCAAGAACCCCCCTCCAGGACCCACTTTGCTAGACTCTGTAAAGATAAGTTTATTTGCTCTGTTTTGGTTAGCTGAGTGTCTTAGACCAGAGGGTTTTTTCGTGTTGAATTTGCCCCTCATTTGGATGTACTAGACACTAGCCCAGGAGATGAGGTTCAAGGGCAAGCCAAACTCCCTTGGAAAGAGTTGCTTTGACCTCAGGGCAGAGGTAGTCATCTAATTTCTGGGAGTATAAAGCTGGCTTGGTCCAAGCAAATCCTGTACCATGTTTGCATGAGGAGGATAATGTTGACCGAGGGGATATTTGTTACCCACCTGTCTGAGCATTGAGAAATGCACTTTTCTTTGCCTACTAAGTGCCTGGCTTTCATCCTGCCTGCAACCCACTCTTGGTGTTTGCACATACAAGCCCTGTTCTAAAGCCCATGGAGCTCAGTGGAAAGATTTTCATTGCGATTGGGATCAGGCCCAAGGTTTTGTAGGTGCAAATGGTTGTGGGTGCAAATTGCTTAGTAAGCAGACGGCAATCATGCCTGCAATAAATTAAAATAATCAATTAATTTAAATAATCAAAATCGCAGACATAGAAAGAGAGACAGGGTTGTAAAATCATGCCCTTAAATGTCTCTCTATCTGACTGGGGCCTACATAGGCCCGTTAGATATATTATAGATAAAACAGACAGACAGTTAAGGCATATCAGGCTGTTAAATTACACCAATTGCATCCACAAAAACGAAGGTTGGCTTTAAAAAAAATTCTACCTGAAGTATCCATTCCTAAACCGGTATTACTGCTGCTCCCCCTCCCCCAGATACATAAACGCAACCCAATAGAGATGAGCTATTTCTTTAGCCTCTGGCAATTCTGAATCTAAGGTTATCTAAGTCTAATGTCTCTGCCATAGGCTGTAAGTGGGTGGACGATATATGCAAGGGAATTACTCACAGATAAGCACCCAGTAATTTATACCGCATATTCTAGTTAGAATCCTCTTATATATCAATTTCTGCCCAATCTATAAATTGCCCCCCTTCATCAGCCAGAATAAATTCACAGGCTAGTACTAATGCAACGTTGTGATCTGTGTATGCTTTAGCAGGTCACTTTGACATGACTTGAGTAAATCCTTTGTCCCTTTTTTGGTTATAGCCGGGTCTGTAATCTTCTAGGCTAAACACAGCCACACAGAATGGAGACTGCTATTAAGCCGTAAGATAAAATATATATACATTGTGTTTCATCTCAGTTTGGAGGTAATGAGGTAGTTTAATGTGAAATGTAATTTAACAGCGGGTTTTTCTGTTTAATGGATTCAATATCCCTGAGCAGGTGACTGACAGATCAGTAAATGTTACCAAATGAAATACATTTTCTTCCAGGAAATAATACAAGGCTGAAGCAGCTGGGGAGAAAGAAGCTGAAACGCAATGGTCTGGGGACTTCAGAAAGAGACTCAAGTCTTCCTCCAGCAGGTAAATGCTGCATGAAACGGATGTTGATCCAGGGAGGATGAGAATTTTTTAAAAATTCATGCAAATTAAGCGATGAGACTTAAAAACAGTTTTCAAAAGGGAATTTCAAAAACAGCTACTCAGAGTTTTCACTTCAGCAAAAATGGTTAGTTGTTTTGAGTATTGGAGCAGCGTGCAGGTCTGTTCCACCCCAGGAATGGCATTGCACATTAATGCTTAGAAAGGCATCTGTTTGAAAACCTGGAGTGTGACGTCCACTGTATACCCATTGTGCAGCTCTAGCGCGGAAGCGGCTGGTTCGCTGTAGCCAACCTTAGTGGGGTTGACCCCAGAACCTACAATGCTAAAAGCCTGAGCCCAAAATGACTAAGTCCCTTCGCTGGCACTGGAGGGGGCATGGGGAACACACACTGAACAGTGAAGTACATAAGGGTCCTCAGACACATGCCTTGCCCCTCACCTGAAGACTCCCTGGCCCATTCTGTCTGTGCTGTGATTGTCACAAGCGGGCCAACTATGGCAGTGGTTTTTCTGATCTGGAGACCTGTCCCCTGAGAAATGGATGGAACCCAACAGGCTCATGTCAAATAGCCTGCCAAACAGTCCACCAGGTCTCACAACATTCACCGTTCCAACTGTATGATGTGTCTGTTTATTCAAGCCAGACAGATGCTCGGGACATTTGTGTTCAACTCCTCTCCAGGGCAGGCTTCTGAATACGTGCTAAATGGTTACAGCTCTATCTTGGGCAGCAAAGGTGTATCGCCGCCATGCCGGGCATGAAAAGACATTCCCACATGCTTGGGTAGAAATCCAGCCCATAGCACTCAATGAAGAGGCACATGATGCCTCCCGGCATGCCTGTCCTCTTGAACATTTGCTAAAGTGGCCTCATGCCAATATATAAGGCCATTGGCCAGTCTCAGTAGGTCACTAATGCCAAGGAGAGATGGGCTTAGGATGGGAGCTTGTAGGATGTACAAAGTGGCCCATGTTGTGTCAGAAGATCCTCCTGATAGTGGGTGATACTCAGTGTAGGACCATGTTTGGTTTGTTATTATCAAGGATCACATCTGTTGGTGCTTGTAGCGTATTTCTACCATCTCAAAATGTCCTTTATCTGGTATCTCTTATCTCACCCTACCTCTACCAGTTGCCTTCTCTTGTAAGCACAGCAGCAAGTAAACTTACTGTCAGCGTAATCTAAGAGTTATTTCAGTATGTTTTCTTTTCCTCTCCACCCAGACCTTCCTTCACATGGCTACAGGGGAGGCGAATCTCCATATATCAGAGCATCCAAAGGAGCATGAAAGGTGCAGCTCAGAAGATTATTCAAAGAGTTGTTTTCATTCAGGACAAGCTCAGAACAACCCTTATCAGTTCATCAACCATGTCCTAAGCCTCACTTATGGGACATGCACTGAATGAAAGACTTTACTAACTTGCTAATCCTCTGAGTATCCTGGCCTTGACCTGAGATACAAAACTCAAGAGCTGAGGAAGGGAGGAGAGAGTTTGGATTAGGTCTACCAGGGGCCTTAAAAGACAGCACGTTGCTGCTGAAAGGGCCTGTAAGTAAACCAAATTTATTTCCCAATCAGCGCCTGGAAATGTCATAGACTCAGATTTGCATAACCTGTGTCTATGTTTTATGCATTATTTTTCCTGTAGTTTCTTTGTCCTGGTGCCTCCTCATTTGTGTGCATTTGCTGACATGCTCTTCTAACCAGCCACAGGCTTCCCCAAAGCTAATATCTGTCAATTCAGTCAGCTCAGACAATAATTAGGAGCTTTCACCCTCGCATGTTTTTTCTAAGACTTGAAAAGTGTGACCTGCTCTGTTTTTGCTCAGGTACCAGCTGCACTGAGAAGGGGAGCCTTTTATCATAAGATGAGGGGTGTTCTCCTCCTTAGGAAATGTTTCTGCGCCTTCCATAGCAGTAAGTACATAACACAGACAGAGTTGCCCCAACAAAACAGTCTGTTTTATCATCTTGGGCATTTCCAGGCTGGTTCTTTTGTTTAAGTAGTTGTGAGAACGCTCTGTGAGTTTAATTAGGTGTGAGACTCCTGTGTGAGTTTCCCCCTTTCTCCTGTTTTTCTGTTACATTCAAAGATTGCTGTGCAGGACCAACCCATCCATTCAGCCAGGGAGGATTGATTGCGTGTTTCAACAGAGCTCCATCACCCTCCTTACTGTAGGTCAGCTTCAGGGGGTTGTTCACGCTGCTCCTGGGAAGGTCATTTTAATTAGATCATCTCAGTGGGAAGAGGACTGGGTTGAGTGAGATAAGGTTGAGGTATGCCCAGTGAGAAGCGTACTCCACTGATGAAAGCAAGTGAGCAAACCTCTCAAGGCTCATATAAGCATCTTACCTGAACTGTCTGACCTTCTTTGGTCTCCAAAACAGAGCTGACAATAGCACGAGAATAGAAAAACTGCTTCTGTCACTGTATTGTATCCCTCTGTAAAGTACACTTCCTCCAGGAAGTCTTTCAACAATAATCCACCAAGTACAGATGCATGTATGCAAACCAACAAATTTACCCATATATGCAAAACCTCTTAATGCTAGACACTCAAACTTTCAACCTCTCATTTTTGGACTGTATTGTCTGCATGTGGTTTATACAAAAAGACCTTTGGAGCATAGACTAATAGAGTTGGTCAGAAAAATGGAAGGGTCTTTGTGGAAACTTTTGAGTCCTTGACAAAAATCCCCAAACTGAAAAATGTCAGCAGAAATCTGCCAAAACTCTAAGGAGAGGGATAGTTTTTAGCGGACAGTTTTTGGTTTTGTAATGAAAAATTGAAATGTTTTGAGGAAAACAGACATTTGCCATGAAAAGTTTTATTTCCCTGAAAACCCAAATTTTCCATTGAAAAAGGTTTTAATAGAAAACCTTTTACCAGCCCTATAGTCTGTCTTCCTTTGTAGCACTGTGCACGCACACAAGTATTATGCTGCTTGTACTTCTGGCAGAGCAGAGCAGCAGCTAAATGAAAAATAGTAGGAAGGACATAGGTCATTCTCCCTCCAAAATGGTTCTTCTCTGAGACCACTTTGTGTCTTGGATGAAAGGTCATACGGGTTTGTATATTCTCCAGACTGGCTTGCCTGTTCCTATTTATTTCAGAAGCATTTTTTTCCCTCTTCAAAAAGCAAAGTGGAGATAAGATTGGGCTGGTGCCCGTCATAAAGCTGCATCCTGTTCTATAATGAGTCTGTCAAGTCGCTGGTCCTACCAGCATAGAAATTATTTGTTTTCTCCAGGGTTTTTGTTGTGTATTCACCAAGTATTTAGCACATGCAATGTGCACTCAAAATAGAGGCAACACAAGGCATAGGTAAATTACTGTTCAATTAATGTTCCAATGTCATTTATTTGGAGTCACAGGATGATACAAGGGTTGTGTTAATTGGCTACAGAACTTTCACCTCTAAGTCACTGGGTTCCATTGTGCACCCGGCTGTAGTGACTGACAGTAATTAACATCTGATATCTGTTCAATAACCTAAATTGAATGGATTAGGGATCTTGATCCAGTTCCCAGTGGACTGGGGTCTGCATCATCAAAGCCACCATCCCAATTAGCACTAATTTGTGTTTTAGTTGACAACCTCAGTACAGAAGACATGGCACTTCAGCAGCAATTTTCTTTGAAGTACAGCTACTTTTATTGCAATTCTACAGCCCCTTCGATCCTAAAATCTAATCCACAGGCAGCAAAATCCAGGATGTAATCCACAGGCAGCAAAATTCAGAATACATTTTTCCTGTGCTGGCACTGAACTGGGGTTAAAGAATTGGTGTGCCATGTTAAACCATTGCCCCAAAATCCAGTAACAATATGTAGAACTTTATGTACTCAAAGCACTGTTCAAAAAGTAGCCAATTCATCCCCACATTCATCTCCCCTATGAGACAGTATTATTAATCTTTTTTACATTTGGGGAAACTGAGGCACAGAGCTGTTATGGCTTACTCAAGACCACAGAGAGGGTCAGTGGCAGAACCAGGAATAGAGGCAGTATTGTCTAGTGGATAGCACACTTGATCAGGACTCAGGAGGCTTGGATGCTGTTCCCAGGTCTGCCACTGACCTCCTGCATGACCTTAGGCCAGTCACTTTACTCTCTGTGCATCTATTTCCCCTTCCCACCCTCTTATCTTGTCTATTTGGACTGTGACTTCTTTGTGGCAGACACTGTCTCTTTCCACATGTATGCACACCACCTTGCACAGTGGGGCCCCAATCTCAATTGGTGCCTTTAGGCATTACAATGATACAGATAATAGCTCTAGGAATTCCAGATTCACCAGCCTGTGCTGATCCCAATAGACCCCCGCCACCCTCTGTTTCTCTGCTGCCATGATACTGTAATAAGCCCCATGCTGGCATGTGCATCTCAGTGCAGGATTGAGACCTCTGCTTTTAATCTTTATTTGCGGGGGAGGGGGACTTGCTCTTATATTTTTATTAAGAGAACGTCCGTGAAAGAAGAGCTTTAAAAAGATCGGCCTACGTGTGCTGAGCAGAGTTGTGTATTTTTATGTTTAGGAGAGACTCCCTTTGCTCAGACCAGCAGAGAGCTGCATGGTCTCAGAGGTGACCCATCGAATCTATAGGGCGTGAGCAGCCTGCTGGAGTTCTCTCAGGAGTAACTGCTGCTAGTCAGATAATGGTGCTTTGCTCTGCCTCCGATAATAGCACGTTGCACTTCTGCAGCCCCACTCATCCAAAGAGATTGGAGCCCTTTGCCAGCACTTACTAAGCCTTACTGGGTGATATAAGTCTTATCCAGCTGACAAATGGGGAAACTGAGACACAGAGAGATTAGTCAACTCGCTCGGAGTCAGTGACAGCCCCAGAAGCCTGACTCTCGGAACTCTGCTCCAATCAAGAGACCACATTAAGTTCAGCTACAAGAGAGGGCTTTGGAGGAATGGCGACGGGGGAGAGGGAGATAAAGGAACCCCCAGACTGAAGCAATGGGCCAGAGCAGGCACTAATAGTTGGGGAGGCACCAGTGAAGTGGGAACAAAGCCTCAACAGTCTTGTTGCCTTCCCCCATTGTTATTCCTGGCATTGTTGATCATTGTGATGGCAGAGACACAACTTTCTTCTACGAGGCTAGTATCAAAAACTCTTTGTGCTGTCACATGCCCAGCAGGGAGGTAGGGCAGAAGATAACACATAGCTGTTGTAGATATCACGCTAATTTATTCAGACTCGGCAGGCAAGGATCTGCTCCAGAGCTGATTAGATGAAGCACGTTCTCTGTTCAGCAGTCTGACAGTCAGTCCTTGGTTCCACCCCATCTCCCTCACTTTTGGCAGTTCTCTAGTCCAGGGTCACCCTTACATAACTTCACCGTTGGCGAGTAGGAGGTAATCTCTAGAGGTTACTGCTTTGCCCACTCCCCAGGGAGCATGAATAGGAGATTTTGTTACACTGGCATGATCCTATTGAGCTGAGAGTAGCATGAAACCTGTTTGTCTTGTAAACAAGGCAGAACAGAAGCCAGATGTCTTGGAGAAAAAGCTGTCTATATCAGAAGCATAAGCACTATCAGTCCAGACCTTTATGCATGGGAAGTTTTAATGCTGCTATAGCTGGTTAAGTAGCTTTTGTCACCATCATGAGGCTAAGCCTCACATAATGCCTTCAAGTACCTTGTTGGAAAGAACCAACTGTGCCCCAAAACGGCTGGGAGTTTTTCAGAGTACTGTTTCCTTGAGGGGTCTTGGGTTTCCCTAAACAAGATGGATTTTGCATGAGATCTTTGCTTGCCGCTGCAGTGGCTGACACATAACAGAGCAATGAAAGAGCTCTGAGCACATCACAGAGTGCTGGTTTTCTTATCGTAAGAAACTCAAAAAGAAGAGAATGACAGGCAAATAAATCAATACAAATTAAGACAAACATTTTATTGATTGACATCCTGTGGAAAATGCTTGCTTCTTTACCAGGAGCACAATAGACTCCACTGGACACACAAATAGTTACAGTACCATCGTCTGCCATTTTTCAACTTATGAAATGGTAAATAATGCAACTGCCTGTTCCTCTGGTCCAATTCTGCACAAGGTAATACAGAAATCTCTTAGAAGATGATATGTAGCTATTGACCAGGCAGGCTGGAAACTGGTATAGAAGGTTTCTTCAGGACCTTCCCAGCAGTACGGTGGCAAATACATTATATTACAAGCTGTTTTTTCTGGGTTTTTTAGAAGAGGAAGTTTATAAAGCAAACTTCTTTCTCTTTCCTTGCTCACCGTACCTTTCACGTCTCCTTTAGCAGGTCTTCTCTTCCCCTAGCTCTTGGTGTTCCTCATGGTTATATCCTCAGTCCCCTCTTACCAGCTTGACAACTTCATCTGTTCTCGTCAATTACTTCTTTGAATGGATAATTCTCACATCTACTTCTCTACTCCTGACCTTTCCTCCTCTGCCCAGTTCCCCTGTGACCCTTTGGAACCTCCTCCAAGATGTCCAACAGCCATATCAAACTCAGTGTCTCCAAAACTTACTTTCTCTGCTCCTGCCTCCTCTCTCCTCATTGATAACACCACAGTCCCTTGTACATCTCAGGCTCACAACCACAGTGTCAAGTTTGACTCTCCACCTTCCTTCTCTCCCCATATCCAGGCTCTCATGAAGTCACTTCTTCCTTTGTAGCTCATAGGTCTGTCTTTTCCTCACTGTCTGCACCGCTAAAGCCTCTTCCTTTTACCTGGTCCTTACTGGGTGTATCTAAAACTCCTTTGTGCTGGTCCCACGGTAATTCAAAAGACATCCACAAGGATCTTGTGTAATGGTTTACAGAGGCTGCTGTTGGTGTAGGAGAAGGATCATATAATTCCACAGCCCTGGGGTCATAGGTACAGTACTAAGGATCTTCTCCTGCAGTCCCTTTGCTTTTGATCTGTAGCGGCATTAGGACAGACTTTGTGAGTCTGTATGTAGTATTAAGAAATCTCTGTGGATGCTAGAGGGTGACAGAATTGCACAGATTTGAAGGGGTCTAACATTCCATCCAGCAGAGGACAAAAAGTCTCCCCCTCTCTCTCTTTCACGCACGCACACATGCATGCCAGTAAAATCTCATTTCCCTTTATCTAAATTTCTTGTCTCTCCCTCTCTCACATGTATAATTCTAGCCCTTTCTGACACTCTGATGATATATTTTGTCCTTTTGCTCCATGCCAAGAGTTTAGGGTCCTGATTTTCCTTCTTCCTCCCCCGTCTTGTTGATATGAATTTTAAAACAATTTCTCCCACCTCTTTTCTGACACCATTTCTCTACTGTGTACTTGTCATATGTCACTGTCATAAAAAGAGTAACATCAGTCCATTTTTATAAGCTGAATGCCGACTTCCATGTGTTACAGAGATGGACCCCAACTTGAAAAGGAAATCAAATCCCAAATTTCAGGGATGGGGAGCTTAGATTTGAATCCCCAGATGAGAACTTGCTCCTACAGTTTTTATTCCAGGTCAGATCCAAGCACAAAAGAAGCCACTTTTCCAGACGTGGTTTGGATTTAGCAGAAGAGAACTCCAGTTCTTCATTCTATCCCTAATTATATAAACACTGATCCAGTCACGAACAAGGTACCTGAGAGTCAGCACCAGAACACTTTCTGGAATGCAGGCACACTGAAAAGGATTTAAGGTCATGGTAGATAACAAATTGGACATGAGCTCCCAATGCAATGCTGTAGGCTAAGAGGGTTAATGTGATGCTTGGATGTATAAGCAGAGGAATATCACATAGAAGTAGGGAAGTGGTGTTACCTCTCTATACAGTTTCAGTAAGACCATTACTGGAATACTATGTCAGTTGTGGAGTCTATGCTTCAAAAAGGGTGTTGAAAAATTGGAAAGGATTCAAATAAGAGCTACACAAATGATTTGAGGTTTAGAAAACGTCTTATAGTGAGAGGTTTATGAAACTAAATCTATTTAGCTTATCCAAGAGAAGGCTAAGAAGTGACTCAGCCATGGCCTACAAGTAACTGCATGGGGAAGAGATTTCTGGGAGTAGAAAGCTTTTTATCTAATGGAAAAATTAGTACAGACTATGGTTGGAAACTGAAACTGGATACATTCAGGCTAATAATAAGGAACAACTTACCTAGAGATGTAGTGCATTCTCCATTACTTAGAGCCTTTAAATCCAGACAGGATATCTTTCTAAAAGATATGCTATAGCTCAAGCGGAAGTTATGGGCTTGATTCAGACATTGTTGGGTGAGGTTCTATGGGCTGATGTTATGCAGAAAGTCTGATTGGATTAGCATAATGATCCCTTTTGGCCTTAAAAATCGATGAGTCTATGAACACTTTCTGTACCTGATTTCTGAAGTAAAAATGCAATAACTTCCCTTCCACCCTAGATCTGAAAATATGGGTCAACAAGTTGTACTGATGAGGAAGCCGAGGCAAAGAGAGGTGAAGGGGTTTGCTTAAGGTCACCCAACAAGTCATTGGCAGATCCAAGACTAGAACCCAGGGAATCTAACGCCTTTTCCCCTGCTCCAAGTATTAGATTCCACTACCTTCCTCAAGGAGAAGTGATGGCATCAGGTGTGTACTGGGTGCCTTTGAAATCCCCTGAAGGGCAATGACTTGAGTTCACATTTTGTAAGTCAGCACTGGGGTGAGTATCTGTCTATTGACACATCACTGGTAATTTACGAGAGCCTGGCATCTTATGTAAATGTGTCTGACCTGTTCAGCTGGCCCCAAAACTGGTGTTCTGCGGGACCTGATTTACCTCTTTATTTGTAAGTAACATTTCAAGGAATGCATGTTCCATTCCCTTTTGCCTGAAGGTTAGCAACTAAACACATTTGCCTTCTCAGTTTGTTCAGTAAAACTTCTGAGCATGTAACCGTTACTTAAAAATCTGATGATTATTCAGTTTATTTCAGAGTTTAACTTAGTCATCAAAGGTTAAGGAGCCCCAGGTTTATCTGTCGAACAAGGTAGGCAATTAGTTCCTCTGCACTGACTCTAAGTGAGAGTCAGAAGGGGAAGAGGATATAACCTTGTTTTCAGTATCCAGCCACTGAGGAGAGAGGGTAACGTGAGTGCTCCATAGACCTTGGACAGCTCAAAAACACACCCCCACCCTGGAGAGAACAATTTCCTTCCACCGGCCAAATGAGCAATTGAGCAAGTGCCAGCAGCTTCCCGTCGGGTTGCCCCTTCCCCTTGCTTCCTCCCCTTCACCCCCCAGGTGCCCTGTTATACATCTACTCAGAATGAAAGGGAAGAGAAGAAGTTACAGCCCCGGCAAGCATCATTAAAACCAACTCAGCTGCCCTGAGATTTGCCGTATGGAAGGATGGTGTCAGGCACTTTTTAATAGCATGTGCCTCCCCTGCCTCCCAAACCCAGTGGGAGTGGATAATTTAATAGAGTCAGCCTGTCAAAATGATGAAACTGAGAAAGCTTTTACTAAACAGGAACGGGGCAGAAATTTGAGCTGTCTGCATACGCTGGGCAAAATGAAACCAACATGAACAGAGACAGCGGAGGATCAAAGTTAAAGGTGGAAATGACTTATTAGATCATTCAGCCCATCTTCTTGCCATGGCAGGAATGTTTCCTATTGCACATATACTTGTCTTTTTCCAGTCTAATTGTAAAAGACCCAAATGAGGGTCTAAGGCTTCCACCGCCGCCCAGAGAGACATTTCCTCAGTTTTGTGAGAATGTTTCTCCTTACATGCAGCCCGGATTTTCTCTATTATGTTCCCACCCTGGGTATGCACCACCCTGAATAATTCATCTCCATCCTTGATGTTTACACCTTCAAACATTTTTACCCTTCTTAGGTCTCCACTCAATCATCCCTTACCCACGCTGGATGTTTCTAGCTCCGTTATATCCGTTGTGACAGGGTTAGACTAGATGGCTACCGGAGAGCACTAGAAGGGGACAATATATCAGCCCCAGGCTCAGCAAGTCCCTTTTCCCCTGGTAGCTGAGCAGGGGTTACTCCAGGTTAATTAACACACCTGGCACCAATCAAGGCCCCACCCAGGATTTGTTAAAAGCCTCCCCCTCCCCCGAGAAAGGGTGTGGCTGGAGTGGTGTGAGTGAGGTGAGCTACCAGTGTGTGAGCAGGCAAGACGCTGTCAGGAATCGGGAGGGTGTGGGAGAAGGAGCAGAATGCTGGCAGGAGAGAACCCTGCAGGTACAAAGACTGGGGGAGGGAAAAACCCTGCCTGAAGAGGGCAAAGGACCTTTCCCAGGCCTGGAGGCCTGAGGGAAGAGACCCTGCCAGAAGGGGAAGATAGAACTGGACATTTGGTTCAGCACTGCTGCCCAGAGAGGCTGTCCAAGGTCAAGAGCCTCCCCTGGCAAGGAGGCCAAGAAGGGCCCTATCCGAGCAGGGCCCAGACATTAAGTCAAGGGGAACAGGGAAATAACCCAGGAATGCTAGCAGCTTTCCTGAAGCCACAGCACGAGGCTGCTACTTGTAGGGTCCCTGGGTTGGGGCCTGGAGTCGAGGGTGGGACCGGGCCCCTCTCCTCTTCCCCCCCACCAGCCATTCACTGGAGGGGCAAGAGCCCCAGTGAGGAGGCAAGGGCCTGTGAGAACCAGAGAGAGGACTGGGACCCAGCAGGGAGTGGTTATCTTAGAAGGCTGTGTTACCCTCCCCATCATTAGAGGGTGGAAGAACACTAAGGGGTGAAGCAGTTCCCTGACCTACCGTGAGAAGGAAGCTCTGAACCCACCAAGGTAGAGGAAGAGCTTTGTCACACCATCATAAAAAGTTGTTCCCTCCAGATCCCCGATCATTTTCGTTCCACCCCAGTGAGCTCCCTCCAGTTTGTCAATATCTTTCCAATAATATAGTGCCCAGAACTAAATATAATGGGCCAGATTCTAGCCTTTGCATGGCTCCCTAGCCTAAACGGTCACTGGGTGATTCCCCCAACCTGCACAGTTGACTCTGTCATCCCTGTCCCCGCCTCCCTGGTATGGGTGGGAGAGGGTATGGCTTACACAAGCTACCCTCTGCTGATCCTCACTGGTGTAACAACCCTGAGGCTGCTTTAAACAACACCAGGAGCTGAGATGCCCATAGGATCAGGGGTGTGGAAGGGTAGCTTCAAGCCACCTTTGCCCCTCCTCTCCTCAGGTGTGCTCAGCAGAGCTCTTATCCAGCTGCTTTTATGATATCACTTGGAGGCAAATTTAAAAGGCCTGCTCTTTCCAGCATGCTAACACCAATTGCTCCTCAAAGACCTGCTTCTGGAGCGAGGAAAGATGGTCCAATGGCTGGGTGCTAACCAGGGACAGCAGGTTCAATACCTTGCTCTACCAAGGAGACACTGTACAACCCTGGTCAAGGTACTTAGCCCTTTTCCCTCAGTATCCCACTGAGGCTGAGCCAGAAAAATGTGGATTAGAAATTATGCCCATAGCTATAACAGTGAAAGTGATTAACCAGGAACAAACTACCAAGGGAAGTGGTAGATTTTCCATCTCGTGATGTCTTCAGATCAAGACTCGACATCTTTCTTCAAGATGTGCTTTCATCAGACACACAGTGGATTCAACATAGGGATAACTGAGTAAAATGTAATGGCCTGTGACATCAGACCAGATTATCTGATGGTCCTTTCAAGCCTTAAACTCTCTGAATCTGGCAAACGGTGATAATAGCATTTCCCTACCTCACAAGAGTGTTGTGAGGAAGACTGTGAGGGCCTCAGATCCGACATAAGTCCCGTAGATAGATGGATTGATTGTGTCACCCTAGAAGTAGCAGAATCATTATAGACAAGACTGGCTGTAAATGGAGCAACGAGGATTTTGCAGCCCATCCATTAACATCTGGCCTCTGCAAAGACTCCAGTAAATAATTGCTGGGCCTGAAGTGATGAGACAATCTCATTTTACAAAGGGAGTTTTTTTCCCCTTCTTCCTGTCTTCTGAGCTATACAGCACTCCGTCAGGGGACAAATGTGCTCCACATTTTTCATAAAGTAGCTGTTTTGCAGAGCTACTTTGTACTTTCATAGGCTGACCACCATTCAGGCACAGAAGAAAACCCTGAGACGTAGAATAATGAGAACACTCCACATACTCAGAATGAACGGTGAGCATAAAAATGACAAAAGATCCAAGGTCTGCTGTGAAATTCTGCAAGTCAGGATCGCTCCCGCTTCCTGAGCTGACCCACCGCCCCCCAAAGGTGGAGCCACCTGACTATTTGTGGTTTTCTGATTTGTCTGTTTCAGTAAAACCCACTTCATGGAAGAACTCAGTTCACTTTAATCAGCTTTGGCAGCTTGACAGCAAGAGAGAAGAAAACACCACAGGACACCCTGTCAGGACACACATCAGCAGGCAGTGACAAAAAATAAACCATTTTGGTGCATGACAGATAAGTGCTTTCTGACAGTCTGTCTGCTTTTATCTCTTTAAAGTCCTCTATCAGCTACATTTCCACCCAGCTGGTAAATTATTCTGGCCAGTGCAGCCACTTTACCAAGTAAAACCTTTTCTTCATCTATTACCAGTAAAAGATTAGAAATGTGGCAGAATCAGTGTCCATTTGCGGTTGTTTTTCTTATGTGGTTTTATTTCAATAACTGCTCCCTCCTCGCTGCACCCCACCGTATATTTTATCTCTTAGATATTCCAGGAGAGCTGGTCATTGCTAGGCAACATGTCAGAATAAATATTTCATTAGTGGAAGAATGTTCAGTGTCATGGCCAAAAAGCCTTACCTAGGATGAATTTCAAGATTCCCTTTCACTTATCAAGATTGGAATGTTCTGCATCTCTTGACTCCGTGTGGTTAAGGGACAATAAGAATCAATGAAAAACAGCATCTCCCATGGGGCACATGTTCAGCCCCAATATCATGCACACATTTTGCATGCACGACTGATTGCACCCACTGAAGTGGAAAGGCCTCCATTTTCACCCATGCAAGCAGCCGGTTATTTGAACAAACAGGCCTGGTAGGAAGTCAACTGCCCGATTTGCATGTGCAAAAATGGGTGCCTGCCCGCTTTTGCAGAAGCAAGCAGTTGGGAGTAACTAACTCGAGTACTTGAAATCAGAGGTTGGCTTGAGTGCTCAGCCATATTTAGCATTTCATTAGTTTCCCTGTACATTCTGAAATGCTGACTTTTCCTAGGGCAGAGAAGCCCATGAACCTACCCTTTCTAAGAACAGAGGGGAACTCTTACCCAGCTATTTGGACGGGGAATAGCCCATTCTCCTTTCTGACCTGTGATAAACCGGTGTGTGGTGTAGCTACTATTGTTATGGAAAGATGCCACACTTGGAGCCCAGCTGACCTTTGCAGCGTCAGGCTGGCTATTGAACATCACCAGTGGCACTTGAATGTTTAGTTCATAGGCCCCTAAACCCTTTTATTTTTAGAGGTACCTGCCTACTCTGTACTGCCCCAGTTTAGCTACTAAACTCTAACTACGTCTAACTAACTCTAAAAACAAATGCAGTCTAGAAAGAACTGCGTAAAGACACACACTGTTACTGCCACCCGGTTGCCCTATGTATCCCCATGCATTACTCAAACGAATTAAATCCTCTGTGGGAGGGGAGGTTGTTGGTGATGATTTGATTTCCCCTTTCCCTCCCAAAAAAGCGATTGACAGGGCTAAATAGAAAGGGGCTGATTCTCCACTCCTTCAGGCCAGTTTCACACTATCGTACCTCTGCTGAAGTCAGCAGAGTTACACTAGCACAGCGGAGCCCAGAGTCAGGCTCAAGATGTCTACAGCAATCCCCGGTTGAGCACATATGTTGTCACCTCCAGAGTTAAATGCCTGCAGACATTAAGGACAATTCAGGGCTGAAGTCATCCTGTGCCGCTGCCAGAGGAGCCAGTCATGAATCATTGCGGCTTAATGAGGAGTAGGTTGGTGGCTGTGCATTGATGGGGAGAATATATTCTGTGCTCTCCACCCAGACGTTGACTGATTGCCTTCTGCTTATTTTTAGAGTGAGGCAAATGAAGTGGCTTCATAGAAGGAGATTTTCATGGTGGCATTTCAGCTGCATTCACAAAGTTTAAAAAAGGAAAAAGACTCTCCCCTTCTGTTAACCTGCAGCGATGGTGAAACAGAGACACTCAATGAGGTCAACATCTATTAAGCTTGTTTTTCAAAATGTCACCTTTAATTAAATCATTTCGAACATTTAAAGGGCTCCTCAGCTCCAGCCTGGCCTCTTTGAATGGATGTGCTCCAAATATTAGATAGAGCCCTGCTTTCATCGGATGCCAACTTAGTCTGTCTCTAAGAAGGAAAACAAGAAAGCTTTGTGATTCGCCCAACTATGTGGATGCAGAAAGCCAGTAGGTGTGACGTAGACATCATTCTGCAAGGCACATCATGTGACGGAGGCATCTCAGGTGAAGAAAATTGTCTCTACTTAGGAGACATCTCCTGGATTTGGGAAGAGGGAAAGCATAGAAATTAGAGATGGAAAAGACTTATCAGGTCATTGGGTCCATACTATCTCTGCCAGCGTTGGAGTAATCCTATGATATGTTCTCCAGTGCTTTCGTCCACTCCAATTACAAATGATGCAAAAAGGCTTCCCCCCAGCTTCCCTAAGGAAGCTATTCCACTGTCTATTTCCTTACCTTTGGCCCAAATGTTCTTTGGTTAATTTCATCCCTCACTCACCGGAAGCCAGTGATGTTTTTCTTCCCCTCTTTCTAGGATAAAGAAACGAAGGGGGCATCTTTGGATGGGGAAGGGGCTGGGGGGTGGATTCTATCCTTGAAGAACAAATACCATTAATTCACTGAGAAATATATCACCCGAGCACCCCGCCCCAGGACCTCAAAGTGCTTTTACAGATGCCTTTGTGGTCCGTGGCACCCTGCTGAATAGTGGTTACTATTGTCAAGCAACTTTCTTCTCACACACAGAGCAGGCTGTAACCCAGAACCCACTGTAGGCAAGGAATGAGCTGGCATGTAGCACCCCAGTGGTAGCCCCCAACAGCATAGGGTTCTCTCAGCCTCCTTGTTCCCTTGCACGAAGAAACGTTTTCATGAATCACTTTTCTGTGCCCACATAGGTTGGACTGTAAGTGCTCATGCCAGCTTGCTAAGAGGGGTGAGCATGTGTGTCTGCCTTCCTTCTCTTCCCACCTGGGAGGAAGCAGGGCTGGGTATGGGCCCAACATGCTAGTCGTGTTGCTTAGTGCAAGGGGCTCAGAGACGATCATGATGCGGCTGGCGTAAGAACCCGTATAGACAGAATAGAGGTGTTAGAATAGACCTTGGGTAGGGAGCGGGCAGAGGGCACTGGAATAGCTCATTGAATGACTGAAGGTTGCAAGTGGGGGGGGGGGAGGAGTGGTGATCTCTCTTCCCGTACCCTCTTTTCAACCCCCTCTGTTCTCAAAACTTTCCAAATACGTCCTTCCTGCTGTTCCTGAGCAGCTCAGCCCTGCCCCACCGGACCACCATGTTTGAGGCCTGGGGGTTGAGGGAACCACTCTGCTTCTGAGAGATCCAGCTTCTGGATGCTTTGGCCGCAGGGTGTAACTATGGGTAACTAAGCAGATCTCAGATGAGGTCTAAGCCACACAGTGCGTATGGATCCTTAGCATCATATACTGATATCTGAGGAGCATTTTCTATTGACTGGCAACTGAGCTGAAGGAAATGTTCAGAACAAATCCCCAACCCAGGTGAAATTTGTCTGGCAGGGAACAGGGAGGCAAGAAGCCCCAGGCAGCTTCTCCCACTTCCAGCAGGAAACAGGGAGCCGGAGGGGTGAGGCGGGGAGCTGCCAGCAGAGCTCAGAGACCAGGCTCTCAGCTCCTGACACTGGGTGGAAGTGCTCCTGGTGAGGAGGCGCCCCAGCGACCCAAGGAGGGGAGTGTGGACATGAACCGCGGCAGTAATTAATGCGGTGGCTTTAAATCGACCTAACATAGGTTGGCTTGTCTTTGTAGGCTAGACATAGCCTCAGTTGGCAGAAACCATTGACATAAAGCTGAGGCAGTGAGTTGATCTGCTGTCCAACTGCTCCCTCTCATGTTCCTTGATCACGGTGTTGCTGCTGCTTAGCATTTGAATGGGGCATCCTGTAGGGGGAGGGAGACAGAGAGAGGGACCCCATTGGCAGGGCAAGTCCTCACCTCCTACCACTCTCGCCTGCATAAGTTCCACTGATTAGTGAGTGAATGGGAGGATGATTAAAGAGGCCATTGCCATTGTGTAGCCTCTCAATAGAGTGGCTACATTCAAGGATTTATTTTCAATTAAGACTTGAATAAATGTTTTGCAAATGGGAAGCTCTCCTGTTGAATGGGAAGGGCTTTTAAACACCTGAAGCATAATTCTACCTTGTTCTTTGCCCTAGCATGCCAGTGTGTGTGTGTGCGTGCGTGTGTGCGTGCGTGCGTGCGCGTGCGCGCAGAGCAGCGACATGTTTCAATTCAAGTTTTGATTTAAATGTACCTTCTTTTTTTTTTCTCCATGTGCTTTGTTTAAAGAGCCGCTGTTGACACCTGGTGGAAAACTTTGGAAGCCATTCTTGTGAAAAACATTTCTGCCCTCTTAGACATTTGTGCTGTGTGCGAATTCTTCCGTCAGTTATATTATTTATTACAATTATTAATTCACAGTAGCATCTAATGGCTGTGTCCAAGACCAGGGCCCAATTGTGCTAGGAACTGGACATGCACACATAAGAGACAGCACTGACTCCAGAGAGCTTACACTCTAAATAGACCAGACAAAAATGATATTATCCCCATTATACAGATGGGGAATGGAGGCACAGATCCTCCAAAGTATTTAGGCGCCTAACTCCCATTGATTCCGATGAGAGTTAGTCACCTAGATATTTTGAGGATCCAGACCAAAGCGATGTCTGCAGCTGAGCTGGGAGTCTCAGCTCACGTAGACACACTGCTGCTCGCTGTGCTCAAGCTAGGGTTAGCCCCCTGAGTACACAGCCTGGGTGCTGGATTGTACTCAAGGCAGTTAGCCAGTGCAGCTGCCCCCGCCACCGTGGACACTAACTCTAGCAGAGCCAGCACAAGTGTGACGCTGGCAAACCAGGGGCCAGCTCTTGCCCAGCCTGCAGGCATTAGCTAAGAACTGACAAACTCATAGCTGGAGTTGTTTTGTCTGTTTATTAGTTTTGCTCAAAATAGGTATTAGTCCTATAACAATGTATTTCGTGGTTAGATTCTAGGAAATGCTTGTAAGTTGCTGCGTGCCTTAATCTGACTTGTACTGTCTGTATTCCAGTTTGTAAGGAAGTATGTAAATTTTGCTCTATAACTTTGAAAATGTTTGCTCTGAATTTGTGAACCCAGGCATGCGAATCATCCCTCCCCACATCCAGAAGGACTATCAAAATCAGATGGTCCATCAAGGAATATTGATCGCAGTGCAAAGGACTGATTAATGGCCCTATCGCCCCATGCAGTACATGCAGAAGGCCTCATCCCATTGCTTTGAATGCTGGGAGAGGGAAATAAAAATAGAAGATGTGAAGGTTTTTCTCCTCTTTGCTGTTTGAACTCTCACCGGGCCAGAGAAACCAAACTGAAGCCAGAGATTCCCAGGACCAGGGGTTATCTCCTGGGTCCATACTGAAAGACACTCTGAATTGTCGGATCACTACAACTCAGTCACTCTTAGGATTTAGATAGTAACTCATTTGTGTGTTTTTGTTTGCTTGCTTTAACCTGTAAATAACTCTCTTATTCCTTTTTCCTAGTTAATAAACCTTTGGAGAGTTTATTACAGAATTGGCTACAGGCATTGTCTTTCGTGTAAGATTTAGGATACCAATTGATCTGGGATAAGTGATTGGTCTCTTGGGACTGGAAGCAATCAGAATATTGTGTGATTTTTGGTGTAGGTGACCATTTATCACCAAGTCCAGTTTGTCTTGGTGTCAAGATAGACTGGAGAGTCTAAAGGAACTGTCTGTGACTCCATGGTAAGACTGTTTAGTGATTCAGGAGTTCACATTTGTTACTGGCTTGGTGAAATCTAATTATAGAACACACCATCCGTTTGGGGTGTCTGCCCTGTTCTTGATTGACAATCTACCTTGAGGTTGGCACCCACTCCAGACAATGTGACAACAGGTACATCTACATGAGCAAGTAATCACACCTCTCGGCTCAAATGAAGACCCACACAGTGACTTTCCTACGGTCACACAGGAAGTCCATGAGAGAGCCAGCTCCCTTAAATCTTAGCATAGTGCATTCACCACAAGACCGCCCTTCCTCTCAGAACTAAAGGCGTGTTCATGTCGATAAAAATCTTTCGCCAAAACTTTCAAACCTGGGTGCCCAAGGCCAGGCTGTTGAACAAAAGTGGGAGTCCTGCTAGGAACCCCCTGCTCCCGCTGACAGCTTCAAATTGGAATGTGAATCAGATCTGAACATGACAGGGCCTTGACGACCCGTTCAGGAAGGGTGCTCCATGCATGAAGAGCATAGTGGAAGAAAGCACAGAGATGGCTGTGGGAGAAACAGACAAAGCGTGAGCCCAAGCTGGCCTCATTAGCAGAGAACAGTGGCATGGGGCAAGTCAATAGGGAAGAGCAAAGTTTGGCAGGCTTTGAAGGCAAGGACAAGAATCTTGATTCAGTGGAGAAGTTGGATCCCAGGGATGAGATCTTGGACTAAATTACTTTTAAAGGACCAGTGACTGTTCCCTTTGGAAGATTCTCTCCTGTAGGTCAAATCTCTCCTCTTCTCTCCTAGGCCACATCCTTACATAATGCATTGTTAATTCCAGAAATAGGCCATCAATGTGAACAGTCAACTTTTTTCTCACAAGGCATTTAACAACATTCTTGCCGCTTTTCAGCGAGTGAAACTTCATTGGCAGAGTTTGGGAAGGAACATTTGGCCCTTTCTGCATCTGAAATAGTGCCATGAACCTAGCTCAAATCTTCGGTGGCCTAGAGACTGTGCCTTCTACAGGCTATGCCCTCCATGCTTTCACAACCTCCAGGCTGGATAACTGTAGATCACTTGTTCAGAGCGAGGGATGAAAAAAATCTCCCTTAAAGAAGGTGAGCAGCTGTAATGTAGGTCATTGGAGTGCATTACCCAAGTGCTTGGCTTACTCCATTATGCCCCCTCAAAATACTCGGTCCCATTCAAAGTCTTGGTTCTAATCTTCAAAGCCTTCCAGGGAATTGTCCCTAGATACCCAAGAAATTGCCTCTGAAACAGTGATCTCCCCTCATGGCTACATTCCTGAGGACCTGTCAGCTGTAAGGGTGAGACCCAGGAGAGTAGAAAACAGAGCTTTCCCTCTGGCTGCTCACTCCCTCAGGAGATCTGAATGACCATGAATCTCAGAACGGTATGAACAAAGTGAAAGAATCACTCCGACTTAACAGCAGCTTTTCCCACAACGTCAGCAAGGAAGGTGAAAGAGGCGAAAAAAAGAAAAGAAAAAGGTAGATGAAGAAAGAAGGGCAAATTTTCTTGAAATGCCCATCTTTGCTGGAAGAAAGGAGAGAGCAAGACAAGACTACAAGCCAGTCTTTGGAGGTTTTAAAACTCTGTTTGTGCCCCCAGACTCCAGTGGGGATCTCTGTGAAAACATAGCGAGATCTCACACCCTTTAAACAGATGTTTCTTGGATTTCAAGACATGTTTTCCTAGCGGCGAGACTGTGGATGTTCTGACACAGGTACAACAGGCCAAAGAGAGGAAACTTGCAAGGAGCCCCTCTTCCCCCTTTGAACATCTTGTGCAAGGATATCTCACACCTGCATTCCCTGGGAAGCACGGGGGGCCTGCTGTTTGGGTGTGCACAGCTCATGGCTTCCAATGCCACATGGCCCCATGGAGCAGCCCCTCCTACTCACCAGACCAGTCAGGAAGGAATTGAACAAGGCCATAGCCTATTGGTAAAACTGTTACCTACCCAGCTACTCATCCTGGAAAGCTGGCTTTCTCTGCTGCCTGTCTGCTACAATGGCAGAGCCACCCTGCCTCCCAGCCAGCATCTTGATTGTCTGGCACAGGGAGATGAGCCAAGTTCCTACTGTGATGTCTACTGTGAAAGCAGGAGCCAGCTGGGCTCCTACACTCAGTACATTAGCTCTTTTAATACACCCAGCGTTTGGGGTCTCGGTGCCTCTGATTGAAATTCAAAAATCCCAGCGACTTCTTTCCCTTGTCATTAATTTCCTAATGTTCCGGTTCTGCTGAGCTAATGCCCCTGTCAGGGCCAAGAGCTTTTCTTACACCACTTTATTTGTCACTCTAATCAATAGCAAACTTTATTGGATGGCTTGTTCTGGTACAAAGGAGGAAAGCACAGGGGGGGTATAATTTCCAAAGCCATGGAAGTGGGAGAAGATTTAAAGATCTCTCTGTCCTGATGATCCTGCTCCACAGAGGGTAGTTAAGCCTCGAGACAGCAAAAGACCAGGCAGACACACTGGGAGGAGAGGGGAGGGAGGCCCTTAACTTTACAGGACTCAACATCTCCAAACATGAAACCTCCAGCAGCTTGTATGAAAACTGATGGGGGAGTGCGGATAAGAAAACTTGATCCAGGTTAAAATAAAAGCAGGGGTTTTAAACTAGTGTAAATGTGTGCATGTGTCCCATTTCATTCCCAGTATGCACAAGAGGATATTTTTTATTACAAACCTTTGAGCAGTGAGTGTGAAACCCTGTGAATAGTGAACAAAAGTTATTGTCACCTGATAGCTGTTTGATGGCATGTGTGAGATGAGATTGGTGAGTTTCGGTGCAGAGCCTCGTGAACAGATGTTAAATGATCATCTACATTTCAGGCAAAAAGGATAATGGTATGAAAAATACAAAACAGCAAACCACAAATATTTTATGAATGGTATAGAATCATACACCATACAGACTCATGCATGAATCACACAATATATGATCCCTTGCTTGATGACTGCAGAATAAAGTGTTGCTAAATGCAGGACAGAATGTTTCCTTGATGGGATGTAGGACATTAAAATAAATGATGGCCCTTAAGACAAGGGCTAGGTGGTCACCCTACCATGTTTGAAATGACAAAAAGTGCCACCACAATTAGCACCTTTGTTGGTAGTAGAGATGGGCTTCCAGTCATAACTTTCAGCTCCCAAAGTTTGAGGATATTTGGATCTAGAGTTTTGGCTATATCCATGTGACAGTGTATCATATGCTAGGTCCCTCCGTGGAGATTCAGAGCTATTTTGCTGACTCACCTGGAAGCCAGATGAGGTGGGTCCTATTACAGCCCAAGAGTATAAAAAGAGTAGAAACACAGAAGACTGTAAGAAACCATCTTTGAAACAGTGAGAGTGGTCTGTTGTTATTTAAGATCATTAAAGGTAAGCCTGAGGCAGCAGGTAAGTTTGTACCTGACCGGGGGGGGGGTGTGTGTGTGTGTGTGTGTGTGTGTGTGTGTGTGTGTGTGTGTGTGTGTGTGTGTGTGTGTGTAAAAAACATGTCAGAAACAAAGCTGGAGTATCTCCTGCTTACAGACCATCATAAAGAGAGGGGCCAGTTGTGAAATTTGGCACTTGATTATACATGCATGCATACCCTGTCTGTTAAAAATCTGGGAGTGTTTGAATCTCGGGTTTTGGCCAGCCCATCTCCAATGTGAAACTCAGTAGAAATCCCTGCATGCTGCCAGTTTTAAAAATGAAATCACATGCCCTCTTCTCTAGCTCCTGGTCTTTGGAAGGTTTGGCTCCAGATGTGGATTCAAACTTTATAGTCCAGATCCATCTCTAGTGTCTGCCTTTGACCTTCACTACAGGCCAGGGTATGTCTTCTCCACTCAGCAGCCATAGGAGGGAGAAGAGCACTCATTATCCTTGGGGATTGTTCCGAGAAGACACGGAAACTAGAAATGGTCCGTGCCAAAAAATTCAGTTCCAGGCCTGGAAAGTTTGGAAATGCTGGGATGTCAAGTTTTGGTTCAGCCCATTACAAACACAGGTCATTTCAATCCATGCTCAGGTTCAGAAGCTGGCTATCCCCCAAATTTGGATCTGGCTGAAGAATATGAGAAGACCCTACAGTCACAGGAAACTGATCACATGGGTTAAGCCCACTTGATCCTAATGGATGATCTGTGATCAAAGCACAACAGAAAAGTTCTAACACCCTTAGACCCTTGGGACAGGTTTCTGTCCAACTCCAGATCTGGAAATCCGTTGATCCCAGAGCACGTGAACAGCACTGGCTACAGTTTCACATCTAATCTGGGCTAGTCCCAGCAATGGAGCTCCTGCCCCAGCCTCCCATTTTCTAAATTCAGTATGATCGGAAGGGAACGCTTTTATTCCTATATTCCATGCTGCTTTACCAGACAGGCTCTCAAACCTAATTAAGCTTAGCGTTATCATTGTTTTTATCACATTAAGATCCCACTTGGCTCTCAGCAGCACAGACCACAAAGTCAACACTGCATCTTTAAACAGAAACAACAGATTTTGGTTCAATTAAAAATTCATTAAAATGTAAATTAGTTTGGAATTTTCTTTCTTCTGGTGCCTATTCAGTGTGGTACTTTAATTGCACAGAGCGTTAAGAAGAGGGCAACTCTAGGAAAAGGGAGAAATTGCTCTCCATATACTCACCTGATGAAATGATCTTTGAAGGGAGTTTAACTCTTTTCCATCATGCACTGCAGCTTCTGTTGTCACACAGAAGGTCTCCATTTCACTCCCAACACATTCAACCACCTTAATGATCTGAACTATGTTATTTTAAAGCTAAGGTGAATGACCGATTAATGTTATCATGCAACTTTGATTCTTTTCCTTTCTTCTTCCTTTGAAATTCTCATAATGCTCCCAGGGAAACTTTTTCCAGGAAGGCCCATCTTGAAAGCCAGCTGGTTCATAGCAGATTTGACTAGGTGTGCCAGAGTAAATTTACTGGCTATATCCCTTATAGATTCTGCAGCAACCATGGAGGTTTAACGCCATATTTTCTAGACAATGCTTTGCTTCTAATGTGCTATAAAAATATGTGTGGGCATAATTTTTTATATGTGTTTTATTTTATTTTTCTTAACATGGTAAACCCAATCACTATAGCAAGTTCATTAGTTTTACTTAATTGCTAAGAGCACATTCAGAATGTACAGTAAATGCAACTTAATTGAGAACTAATTAACTTGTTATAGTTATCTCGTTATTTGCCAATTAAACTTTTAAACATTCTTTCCAGTAGATAAAGGAACAGTGAAATTCTATTGGGCCAAATTCAGAGCTTGGGTAAATGGGGCAACTCAATTCTCTCTCTCCTCTTTTTCCATAAAAAAAATCCACCCAAACAAGGGAGGTGAATGACTGACTGATTGTGCAGGGGAAACAGTGGAAATGTTTGTGCTCAAAGTGCTGTCAAAAGCATAAAGCAAACAAAATCAAGAATAATATTTTCTTTAATCTCTTACAGTCCAGGCATTTTAGGTGTTACAGTCTGGTAAAAAAAATATTCATATCAGCATGGCACTGTTAAATTCATAGCATCTCTTTAATGTTTGTGAAACATTTTGAAGGTGAAAATATTAATTAAGTGTTAATAATTAAAGTAAAAGGCGAACTCTCTGGGACTCCTGGAGCTGACAGTAAAATCACTGCACAGATGTATGTATTACTGTGGAAAGAGAGAAGAGCATGAACACACCACACACATGGGAAAACTAATGGGATCTTCCTGTCATGGGAGATATTTCCCACTTTTTTTTTTTTTCAAAATGAAAATATATGAGGGAAAGGATTAATCCTAGAGATAGAATATGATTATAATAATGAGAGCTGGAGAAGGGATAGTTAAGTGCTAATATACCATAGTGATCAGTAAATTGGACTGGATTATATTAGATTAGATTAAATAATCTCTTGAAAGCAAAGAGAATTTGATATTTCAGAGAGGCACCTTTGTGATACGAGCCAGCCCTGAAGAGCCTAATCCAGCCTTGGCAGGTGCTTTGGGATTTGAGTCTATTTATGCCTAGGCTGAATCTTGTCCAAAAAGTTTAAATTAGAGATAGGTCTGGGCAGGTCAAATTGTCTAAGAACCTCATGCCCACCCACAGGTCCTCCTAACTTTCCTCCAAATCCCAAACCAAACCTATTTTTTCTCCCCTTGTGATTTCCAGGAAGGTCCGTGGTACAACGAGAGAGGCTGTTCTCAAGAGATTTCCTACCCAATTTTGCACAGCCAAGACGACAAACCCATCCAGGGACCTTTCAGGTACTTGCTGAATCTAAACATTTTGATCACTCCTGCGGTTTAAATAAACAGAATTCCCTGCGTGGAAAGGTGGTGTTCTGGAGGATACTGGAAGCATACCAAAAGACTGGCATGCTCTCTCTTGTGCGGTTACCCAAGGTGTGCTAGGACAGCAATGTTTGCACAGTCAAGTATTAGGAGCTTTTATTACATTTTTACAACGTTTTCACTACATGTTTTATGATGTTGTTATAAGCTGCTATCATGAAAGCTGGAGCGCTAAAACTCGTTTGATCATTATATTTCCATGTATCAATGGAGATTATTCTTTTTTCACTAGGAATGTGTGAACCTCAGAAGGCTCATGAGTTTGACTGAGTGCAAAGTCCAGGCCTCAAATCCAGCCCGGGTGTAAACTCAATCAGGTCAATACATGTACACTGATGCTTATGTGTTCTTTTCAAGTTATTGGGGCATCAAGCTGGCAAAACTGGGCTGGAAATCTGGTGAGAAGGGCTATGTGAGATCTAGTGGTTTGTTTCATCCAAGTTTTTTTGTCAGTTTGGTATTATGTGGGTTCCCGTGTCCTGAAATTCTAAAAACTGAAGGGGTTTGTCATTTAAAATGCCACAGTTGACTTCAGTGGGAGTTTTGAGTGCATGAGGAAAGCAGGGTCAGGCCCCTAGATAAGAATGAACTTCTTATAATTGAATTCAGAAGCCAAAGTAATTGTAACCGGTAGATCCCCTGGTTCTTCAAGTGCTGCTTTTTGTGTGTGTTCCACTGTGGAGCATGCATGCACTTCTTGCGTCTGAGACCATAGACTTCTTGCTAGCAATGTCCATTGGTCTGTGCCTGCGTTCTCCTCCTCTTACTCCAAACCAAGGGCATAAAGGGTGACATGGACCAACCACCTCTCCCGTTCCTTCTCTACCGCCTCATGGTCTGAATCAGAATCCTCCAGCATCCAAAGCTGAGCCTCTATCTTCAAACCTGCAAATATTGTAAATAGAGTTATGTTAGTTATATCTAGTTTTAGTTTCCTTAGAATTAATTTCTAGTTAGTATTTGGGGACCTCTAGTCCCCTTAGGGAATCTTCTTCCTTCCCAGTACAGGATGAATATTATACCCACACTCCTTCCCAGTCATCAAAGACCACCAACTGTGCCTTTATTGCCTGGGAAAAGCCCATTTCTCATGGAGTGTACCATTTGCTGCTCCTTTCCCAGTCTCACCCAGCAATCACATAAATTCAGTCTTAGGAAACATCCCATGGATTCTGCAATGAGGCCCCAGTCTAATCACAGCTGGGCAGACCCGTGCTTCGGGCAAAAGTGTTGAGAAGTGCTTCTCCTAGCACAACGACGACTGATTCAGGGGTGGGCAAAAGCAGGGTCAAGGTCTCCTCTCCTCAGATCCAACATGACAGTAGAAAAAAATCCCTCACAATCTCCCATCCTAGAAGAACCAATCATCAAAAGGGAGATTTCCACACTGATGGTCTAGAGGGACTATGAAAGGAGGGGTCTGATCTCCCATTCCATCCGCCAGTCACATCCGCATTTCAACTTTGATGGCATCAAAAGCACTGCCACAGAACTGGAACTGACATTTTCCTCTTCAGGGGAATCAGACTTTGCCAAAGGTCCAATTTCACCTCCAGTGAGAGAGGCCAGCCCAGACAGGGAATCAAGAATCTTCTGGGTCCTACCCCATCCTCACAAGTCTGGGTACCCTCCTTGCAACCAGTGCAACCTGATGCATTTGGGACTCCTGCACCCTACCTTCGATTCCTTGTACTGGCCTTCCAGGAGACCATGGGATCCATAAGCATGACACCCTAAATCCGTGCAGTCTCACCAGGAAACTCATCACCTGCTCCCTCCTAGGAACCAATCAGAGCTTGCCCCAGAACCCATGGCCGAGCAGGATGAGGAAGAGCCTGATTCAGCAGCACTGCCCATATTGTCTGGAATATTATCCTCCTCCCTGGAGGAGGTGATTGCTTCAGCCTCACTGTCTCCTCCAGATGACTATAAACAGTTTCAGGAGCTGTTGAGGAGAATGGCAGGCACTCTCCAAATTCCTAGAGTCATTTAGGAGTCGCATTACAAGCTCCTGGATATTTTATAAACCATGGGACTTAGCAGAGTAGCACTCCCTGTAAACAAGGCCGTCCTAGAACCAGCTAGAGCCTTACGGCGTATCCCAGCAACATGAGCAACTCCCCCAAAGATGGCAGAAGAGAGAGATTTTCATTCTAGCCAAAGGAGCAAAGTATTTGTTTGCCCATCCTGCCCCAAACTCTTTGGTGGGTCAGGTGGTCACAGAGAAGAGTAGGCAACAGCACCCAGTACCTATTCCTGAAGATACAGAAGCCAAGTGTTTGGGCCTTCTGAGTAGGAAGGTGTTCACCTTCACCAGCATTCACTCAGAGTATCCAATTACCAAGTTCTACTAGCAAAATACGTGAATTACTCAAAGTTCTCGAAGTTCAAGGATAAGCTCCCTTCGGAGGATAGGACACAATTCCAGGCCTTTCTTGGTAAAGGTATGTTGGTGGCTAGGACATCACTACAGGCCACAGTTGATGCATTGTATGAAGATCAAAGGCAGCTGCTAGAGTTATGTGCCACAAATCTTAGATGCAGTTCTCAGGATTCCCGGGGCGGGGAGAGGTCCAATCAACATGAGGATCTGCCTTTTGATGAGAACCGTTTATTCAATGAAAAGACTGAGTACTTACACGCACTAGAGCGACCCTGTGTTCCTTGGGTATATACACACTAGTGCCATAGAGAAATATCACAAGCAGTCCTACAAAGCTAAGCTGCTCTCACAACCCCTTCACCATCAAAGGGCATATGAGCCACCAAGGAAGCAGCAGAAGGTGCAGAAAACTAAACATAATACTCTTCGTTCCACCTCCGCCTCCTTCCAACATCAATCCCCTGGCAAAAGATGCTTCTGATGAAACTTTCGAGGCCTGTACTCAGATGCCATCTCCTTCCAATTCTGATATCCAGTTTGGTGGCTGCCTCGCACTTTTTTCCCCACAATTGGAATATGATAACAACGGACAAGTGGATCCTCCATATCATCTACTTTGGCTACACCATGGAATTCCTCGCTCCTCCCTCTTCAAGCACCACTCTCACGAGGGGATACTCACCCAAGAGGTGGATTCCCTTTTCTGATGGGGCATCACAGAACTGGTGCCACATCAACATCAAGGAAAGGGTTTTCATTCCAAATACTTCCTGATCATCAAGAAAAAGGGAAGATGCGACCCATCCTGAATCTTCAGCAACTCAGTGGTTGAGGTTTTGTATGGTCACCCTGGCATCCACAATCCCATCCCTAGACAGAGACACTTGCTTCATAACTCTCTACAGGAAAAATGCCTATTTTCACACAGACATTCATGCCTCCCACAGGAGGTTCCTCAGGTTTGTGGTAGGTCCCAACAACTACTAATACAGGGTACTTCCTGTATTGTACTAGTAACAGTACCCAGAGTGTTTGCAAAAGTATTCTCAGTAGTGGCAGCACATGTTCGTCACAACGGCTTGACAGTCTTTCCATGCCTAGATGATTGGCTGTTGATGAGCAGATCCAGGATGGACGTTCTGACATCAACTTAACCGCTGGGGATCTAAGGGAATACAGAAAAGTCTGTCCTGATTCCTACATAAACTATGGAATTCATAGGAGTGATTCTGGATTCTATCAGAGCAAGAACTTATCTTCCTATAGACAGATTCCAAGCAATGAATAATTTAATCAATCAACTCAAGAAAAGTCCACGGACATCAGTTCATTCCTGCCTTATACTTTTAGGCCACACAGTGTCACGCACCTATGCAACATCTTTCATGAGGCTTCCTCTCCAGTGTCTGCTAACTCGGCTTCAAACAGCTTATGTGCCCGGCAAACACAGTGTAGAGCAATTAGTAATGATCCCCTCCAGAGCAAAAGACTCTCTAACATGGTGGGCAAACAAAGTTTTTTGTGGCAGTTCCCTTCCTTCTCCCACACCTGAGAGAACCTTGGTCTCAGATGCATACCTACTAGATTGGGGCACCCACCTGGATAAGCAAAAGGCACATGGACTCCTTGGGAAGCCAGAATGCAAAAAAACCCCAAAACCTGCTAGTGCTGAGAGCTGCCCAGGAAGCCTGAACAGTGCTACACTACTGCAAGTCCCAAGTACAGATGTGCTGCCCTGGTGTAATATAGGGCTAGTATTGGTGTGGCTTGCTCTAGTTTGAAACTAGGGTGAGCTGTTCTGGTATAATGTGTTTACACTGGTGGCTGGCTACACCCAGAGCAACAACAGTAGAATATCTCCAGTATAACATGCCTGCCTTTAGGAGCTGTGGGAGTTCAGCACCTCACAGAATTGGCCCCTTTTTAGCTTTTTGATGGTACTAACTGCACAGATATATTAATCAGCTTTTCCATCCAGCTTCAGTACAAATTTCCAGGCTAAAGATAGTCTTATCTGCCACTGATGCCACTGATTAAACATTGATTTGTGCCTTTCTTGTATTGTGTCTTAGACTCATCCTCAGTAACTCTTCCTTCACTAAGCACTCAGACTATGCTCCCGAGACAGCAGCTTGTTGTAAAATGCCTCTGCCAGGGCTCTTGCTCCCAAGAGAGCCTTTTCTCCTGAATGTTTAGAGATGTCTATAAAGTCGATGAATATCACTGCCCAAAATTCCCTGGGGAGGCCCACGAGCAGGTAGGACAGAACACAAAAAGGGCATGAGATGATGTGCACGCCAGGAGGGGACATGCCAGAGCTTTTTAGGAAGTACATTACAAGGATCTGGATTTCTTAGCAGACTCACAGCTGTGATTTATTCATAGAAAGGAGTAAGGGAAATCTTTCTGCTTCCCCATACTAAAACTCTCGGTTCCCTGGCTTTAGTCATTCACTAACCTACCAGGCAGGAGATGCATACCCCATTCTCTATAGAATATTCTGCTGCTTGTGTTATTGTTTGCTAAGTATATTGTGGCAGACTGTTTACCTCATTCTGCAGCCTCAAGATCTTTGTGCAGCTTCTCCTCTCTAGGAATTTCATAAATAAATCACTAAGTAAGGAAGTCAACCCTCCCCCCCTCAAACACACACACACACACACACAACCCTCCTCTGTATTTGTAGAGATCACTTAAACCTTCCAGGAATGTTACTTGCGATTGCTCCCTTCTGATGGTACTAGGCTTAAATCTAACAGGTCAATTATTCATACTCACCACAAAGGGCCCTAATGATCCAATACGATAGTACAACCAGATTTAAATATAACCTGAATTTTGTTTCCCTGGCTATGTAGACATCTAAACCTACAAACCAGGTTTTCTAAGGAGTGGATTTTTAGGGGCTCAGTACCCACAGCTGGGACCAGATATTCAAAATCATCTCAGCTCCCATTCAGACACCCAAATGACAGTATGATTTTCAACAGTATCTGCTCCCAGCTGCTCCCATTATGACTTACATGCACCAACATACTGAACTCTTCTGAAAATCTGGCCAGAAGTGATTTTTTTCATCACCTTGTCGTAGGGCAGATCCTTCGCTGTTGTACACTGAAGTCAATACTGATTTACATCGACTGAGGACCTGGTCTGCAGGATGCTTTTAATTTTGGGTTTATGCTATTGCTCTCTTCAGGACATGAGAAGTCCCTCTATTCTGATGACTTGCAGTGCACTCAAGGTTTTTGTGCACAGCACAAAAGATACAGGGGAGGTTTGCACTGACAGACCTTAGTGCAAAAATAGCTCTAGCTATTGGTGGGATTGAAATGACCATGGCTCTAGTTAGAATTCAAGCATCTTCCTAAAGTTAAAATAGGTTTGACATGAAAGCCCCATCTGCACAGAGTTTGCAGCCTTTTAATTACAGCAACAGGCTCCCTTCTCTGCCCTCTTGGACCACAGCTAACAGACTGGATGCTTCCAAGTTTATAAGCAACTGTGTTTTATATATTGGGTCCCCTCCGCTGATTCACCATACAGTCTGGTGCAGCCCCATACAATTGGAAATAAATTTCTCTTGCCCCACTCTCTGGGGAGGAAAAGGGCAAGATCTCAGCATGCTGTGTCCCCTGGCCTGTGCCAGCCACCCCCTTCCCATTTCCTTTCTGTCCTTTTAACTGTTCCCAGCTGATGGGTTGATTGCTCTCATTAGCTCATCAGTCTCCTGCCTAATTAAGCTATTGAGCACCCCTGCTACTATTAAATCCACTGGTAGGAGGCAGGGGAAACAGCTAGTACCTTATTGGCCAGCCCTAGGCTCCTAGCACTCTGTTACACTACTAATAAGAGTGTGGGGGAGGGGGGAGGAAAATGTATTTTTACACTGGCCCTGAATATCTCACCATTTATTTTAAAAAGAACAAATAATAAGGGCTCTCCTTACAGGAAAGAAATCCCATGTGTGAGCACAAGAGATCACATGTGCATGGGGATTTTCAGTGCTGGTGAAATCTGCCCAGCTGGCAGGGGCTGCAGACTGAAATCTTCCACATGTCCACAGGACAGGTACAGCAGAGAAAAGAGCAGGGCAGGCTGCCAGTGGGCTGCACTAGGATGTGTCAGTGCTAATCCATGTCCATTCATCCCTTGACCTTCCTGCCCAGATGGTCCCAAAAGGGTGCCAATTAATGCCAAATGGGAAGGAGGTTTTTGGGAGATGAACAGCTACCCACTAGAAATGGACTGAGTCATCTCTTCTCTTGAGAAAAAGAAACTGCACTACTGAAAATATGATTCTCTCTCCTCCTCCCCTACTTGCCTGGTTTTCTTAAAGAGCAGGACCAGAGTGTATTATCTTTCAGACATTAAATTACCCTTGTGAGTACGCCTGTACTTCAGTGAAAAGACACATCCCATAGAGAAGTGCTTATACAAAACTTTTAAGCAAGTACCTATCTAGGAAGTTTTACTCTTGTGAAATAGAATAATAGAATTACATGGGCTGGAAGAAACTTCAAGGGGTCATTTACTCCATCCACCCCGCAGCTGAGGCAGGACCAAGTATAACTAGACCAGCCTTTAGATCCTAACCTGTTCTTTAAAATCTCCAATGATGGGGAGCCTCTTTAAAAGTCTGTTCCAGAGCTTAACTATCCTTATAGTCAGAATGTTTTTCCTAATATCTAACCTAAATCTCTCTTGCTGCAGATTTAGCCCATTACTTTTTGCCCTACCTTCAGTGGACGTGGAGAACAATTAATCACCATCCTCTTTGTAACAGGCCTTAATGTATATGAAGACTGTTATCAGGTTCTCCCTTAGTCTTTTCTCAAGACTAAACATGGCCAATTTTTTAATCTTTCCTTATAGATCAGGTTTTCTGGCCTGGTTTTCAAAACAGCTGTAAAGAGTGACCTAGTTTCTGCCAAGTTCAGGACAAGATGAACTATTGGTATCTTTCTAGCAGAGACGGGCCAGAATCAGAACTTCAAATCCAAAAATGCCACCAGAACTGTGGGGGCTTTAAAATCCAGACATAAACGTCATGATTAGGGTTTAATACAATATCAAGCCAAAGAGGAATACCACATCCTAACAGCTCTGAGTTCGGGTGGATCAGGACCAGGTCTGAATTTTGTATCTGAAGCCCTTCTTTGCTAATTAGTCATTTTAAAACTATCACTGTAAAAGAGAAATAACCAGTTGGGGCTTATTTTGTGCAAAGTGCTGTTAAATTTGTATCACTGCAGGTTGTCTATAGGAAATATAAGTATTACACACATTCCAGTCTGATTAATTAAAAATATGATCTTATATAGCCCGATTATTTCATTATTGTGCAAGTTTCCAATATGTTATTGCTCTAATGAATGAGTTTTACTTCTAAAACAGCAGGCTGCCCCACTAAGTGTGTGTCTACACTGCAATCAGAAGTGTGACCACAGCTTGGGTAGGCATACCCTTACTAGCTTTAATCTAGCTAGCACAGATAAAAATAGCAGGGGAAATGTGGTGGGGTGCGCATCAGCCCAGCCTCTTCAAGCCCCCCTGGCACCCTGAAACTATTGCAGGAATGCCTACATGAGCAACAATCACCTCTCCAATTGTAACGTACACAAGAATAAGGCTGAAGTGTGGAGGCTCAGGGAATAGAACAGGTAAATCTTGTGCCTTTTCTACACCAGTGTTATCCATGAAAGACTCCTTTGCTTGTTTGATGGATCTATGTAAGGGAAAATTTGCAAATGCAAATTTCTAGGGAACTCTTTGACTGCTTCTATGAGCCTCTGAAGCTGACATTGGGATTGAACTTAGTGAATTTGCTCCCTTTGGCTGTTGAGGTTTACAAGGGTCAGTGAAAATACAGCAAGAACCAACATTCTTCAAAGTTAAAGCCTCTTCCAGCCTGTTTCGTTCTCTTTCTCACTGCCTTGGGCACCTCTGTGACCCTGTGCTCATCAAGCATGATCAAAACATTCCCAGGTTCACGCCCCCCTGGGAGAATGCTCCCTGCCCACTACACACACACGCTGCCACCTGGTGGCTTGATAATCCACCAAAGCAATACAGTAACAAAGAGGGGCAATGCAAATCTGCAGATTTCAGCCAAATGCCAGTAGCAGTGCATTTAAAAAGTTGACAGTACTCAGATATGTTCCACCTCCCCAAATGGGAGATGCCCTGTTAGAGATGCATAAACTGCCAGGATATAATGGATGGGTACAGTGCCAACTGTGCAGATGCATTTGGAAATATCAATACATTAGCATCAGTCTCAGATAACAGGAGGTACAATTGTCACACATTTTCTACCGTTTCAGTTTTTTGTGTGTGTCTAATTGAGGGGGAGGAGGAAGGGCCTTATCTCTTGTGACTCGTGGTGGCAAAACTGAAAAATTGTTTTTGGTACCAGGTGGAAAGCTTTTCACATGCAAATTATCAATATCATTGCAACATAGTGTTTTTATTCATCTAAACCAGCTTATCTGACCAAAAAGAGAAAAAAAAGAATAAAAAAGATTATTCTTGTTTTATATCAAACATTGCACCCTGACAATAGTGAGTTGTATACGAGGAAATGTTGGGATGGATCACCCTATTCAGCAATTTACTATGAGAGGAAAAAACAAAGGAGAATAATGGACAGTTATCTGTTTTGGACATTCATGCCAAACAGTTAAATGGCTGTTTTTGTAGGCTTTTTAATTTCTCTTTTTCCCCATCAGAGAAATTGGTACATTTTTATAGTTGTGTATATTATTGTCTCTCCATTGCTTACAATTCCCTCTCAGAGGCTGGGAAAATCAGGTCCCATTCCCTACTGATTCTGTCCTTTTCTATTGATTTTTTTACTTTCTGAAAATCCTAATAGAGCTTGAAATGAATACAATTTAATTTTGCGCTCGCCTTTTATTGTGCACCAGTGAGGATCTTCGCTGCTGTTGCACAGCTCTAGGCGTAGAGAACAGGGCAGAGTTAGACCATGTCTACACTTACAAGTTTACAGAGACACAGCTGTATCTACGCAACTGTGCCGCTGTAAAAGCACTCGTATAGCCGTGTTATGCCACCAGGAGAGAGCTCTCCCCTCGACATAATAAAATGAGCTAAGGGACTCCTCCTTCTGAGGACAATAAACACTGGGAAGAGGAGTATATTGATACTTTACACTCTCATCCCAGGACAGTGAGGATCATTTGCCCCAGCCCAACAATCCAGGTAGAAATATTGCTCTCTTGGATGGTTCATCCAAAAATGGAACTCAGAAGGCCAAATCCTCATCTGGAATAAATCAACCCAGCTCCCTTGACTTTAACCTACATCAGATTACCCCTGCTGAGGATCTGACTTGATATGTCTTGCTTCTTAAGTGAGAACACACTTCTAGACCCGTGAGCCAGATCACCAATGATTTCAAAGTGCTTTACAAGCAGCAGGGTGTCACTGCAAGGTGGGTAAGTCTTGTTTTGCATATAATTAAACTGAGGCACAGAGAAGTTGAGTGACTTTGTCCCAAAGTCAAACAAATCTGGGAAAAGAGCTGAGGTACCTGGTTCCCAGTGCCTTGCTCTACTCACTGGAAAGCTGCTTAGGTATTAGGTGTTTATCCATTCAACAATCAAAGATGCAATGGATTCTTTCTGCAAGAGTAGGACTTATGCAGATGTGGGCTTTGCTATGCATGACAAGAGCATTCAAGAGAAGATTGAGGACACTGAACTTTGCCAAATCTGCATTGCTGATTCCTGCTAATGAACTGATTGGACAGGAACAGACACATCCTGCCCTGTGGGAGATGTTTGACTTTTGCAGGAGGCCTGAGGCTTTCACTGGAAGAAGCGCCTGGAGGCAGGTTATAGTGTCAATAATGAGGCTATGAAATCTTGTGGCCCTGGTTAATGTAGGCTCCCATTTGTCATACCTGTTTATCATGTCACCATACTGTTTAGCTGTATAAAATGGGCTGTCAATTTTGTTCATTTTGGGCTGACAGCTATGATAAAGGTTATGTGCATTTTACAGTTTTACAAATTTGAAGGAGAAAGGTCTTGCTGCACAAGGACTTATCATTCATCATACCACAGCAGGTACCCATTAGGCCATTTTGTCTGCGCCTCCCCCGCCAGTTCAGGATGCCACTACTTGGCTTAATGGTGCCTCCTGCCCAGGTTAAGGACTTGGTTTTAAATATATAGAACTGCTGCTCTCTCTACACATCTCTTTCATACCTGCATTATAAATCCACCTTCTCTCCTCAAGTTATTGGTAAACGTCCCTAGAGAGTTAACTGTTATTTCGTGAAGCCTTGAGCTATTGTATGGGAATTTGGTTAATATCCATTGATATTTATGAAAGGTCAAAAGGAAATGTAGAAGTGTCTTTCCTTTCTTTTCCTTTCCTTTAAAGCAATGAATGTGATAATGCATAAAGGAATTGCTTTTGCCACTATGCAAAGATTTTTTTTTTCAGTACACCCAATTTTATTTAGTGCAAAATTTTTGGAGTGGAGAATTATTCTCTAAATTACCAGAGGCCAGGTGATATAATAGTCTTTTATTCTATTTGAGAACATATTGCCCTTCCTCTACCGACTGTTTTCCACAGTTTGCTCTAATCTTCCTGAAACTGAAATTGAGGCCCTGATGATTTATGGACTCCAATCCTGCAACTTTTGTGCACCTGCTTAATTTTAAGTGGGTGAGTAGTCCCAGTGGCTTCAATGTACAGGTGACTCAGAGCTGCAGCATCAGGCCCATTGTTTGTGAAGCACTTTGGGATCCTTTGGGATAAAGAGCATGATATCAAAACTGGGTGTGTTAAACCCAAATCTTGCGGCATCCTCTGTGGGAGAGTCTCAGATTCCTCCATGCAGGCTGAAATATACTGTACTATGCTCGGTATCTGTTATACTGATTTTGTGCCTATATTCAAGGCTGCTGTACCACTTAGCCCTAGCTGAAACAGTAAATCCCCCAGATCTATGTTACAGAGCTGCATGGAGTTACGTGACATTGTGTGACTATGTTAATCAATTACAAAATAAGTTAGTAAACTGCCCGGCTCCTTAACCAGGATCAAGGGGGCCAGATGCCATCCTCCACCCAGGACACTGGCTCCACATCCAATACTGGATTCAATTCAAGGTTCTGGTCCTTGTGGCCAAAGCCTGACTACCTAAAGAATAGTCTTTCCCTCTGCAGCACTCCAAGAACATGCCGTCAATAGGCATGATGCAGCTGATGCTGCAAAGTTCTCTGTGAAAGTACCTCACTATGGAGCTCCCTGCCATCAAGCTCAACTCACAGCTTGCCTCCTTCAGGGCCTGGTCATGTTTCCATTGCAGTCAATAGCAGCACTCCCATTGACTTCATGGCTGCCAGATCAAGACCCAGAGCAGGCATCTATTTACACAAGCCTTTCCTAAGCAGAAGGGATGACTCTCCAGCCAGCAAGCCCCAGTCCCCAATACATTTCTTACTGAGACAGACAAACAGCTTATGGAGTATGAGTCCTGCCACAAGCAGAGCAAAGTATCCTGCCCTCCTACTCAGACCACTCGGATGAGGCTGTTCTGGTATTTAGGCAATGTGACTGTCACACTCTAAACAGAAGGATCAGACAGAAGGGACTGAAGCACCATCTGGGACAGAGCAGGAGGAGACCCTGAGGAGCAGAGCTTCTGTATCACTAGAGAGTCGCATAGCAGAGGAAAAGTGCCTTATGTGTGGTATTCATCTCACAGGATGAGAGCTTCGCTCCAGTGCATCTTCAGAACCCCAGATGGCAGTCATCGTGCTCCCTCTCACAGCCCTTCTTCACCTCATGCACTACTGCCTATTCATTAGGCTAGCCATGCTGCCCGTTTCCCATGAAGCTCCAAGACGGAGGAGCTGAGGAAATGGAAATTGGAAGGAAAATGAGCATTTTTTCTGGATTTCTGCAGAGGGGAAATTATGGAGCCATTTGCACTACCACAAAGTCACATTAAGACCCAAAGCCCCACATTCCCCTTCCTACACACAAAAAGTTGTACCACTCTAAGTATATTGATGTAGTTATATTGATACAACCCTCTACATACACCCAGTGTGGGTGCAATTCTACTGGTAGATGTGTTTATATCAGTGTACCTTCTTCCCATATAACTGCATCCACATCAGGATTTGTACCAGAATAACTGTCTTGGTAAAAAATCACACTCCTACCTGACATAGTTATACCAGTACAAAATTGGGTGTAGAATAGAAAATGACAGTTCTCCAAGTGGCCCCATTTAATAGCCCTGTTTTGCTTAATAGTGCCTCTTATTCAGGCTAAATATGCTGTTTTAAATATTCAGGCAAGTAGGACTGGTCTACACCACAGAGTTTTGTCAACAGAAGTCAGGTTTTGTCAACAAAACAATGGAGGTGTAAACGCTGAAATGCTCCTCCCACCGATGTAACTCCCCTGCTATGCCCACATAATAAAACCATCTCAACGAGCGATGTAGGGCTTATGTCGATGTAGTTAGGGTGACGCAGTGTCATGTAGACACTGTGTTCCTTACATCCACTGTTGGCTGTCATTCTTGTCAATATCATGGCTCCAGAACTGAGAAGAAAGCCGGGCAGCTAGAGCCCAGCTGCCCCTCTGCTCCCCTGGAGAGCTGAGAGGCTTCCCCCAGCTCCTGGCTGGCAGCAGAGAGGGAAGAAGCCCTGGGAGGCTGGACCCGGCTCCTGGTGGGGAACGGGGAGTGGGGGTGGCAGACTGCCGGGAACCTGTGGGGCAGCTGGGCTCCTGGCAGGGAGCTGCCAGCGGAGCTGAGAGACCTGGCTCTCAGCTCCCCATACTGCCCCTCTTCGGACAGCTCCTGGTGAGGATGTACACCACCAACCCAAGGAGGGGAGTGTGGACATCAGCCACCGCAGTAATTAATACAGTGGCTGTAAGTCGACCTAACATACGTCAACTTATCTTTGGGGGCTATGTCTATACTGACGGCAGCACAGTCGGTGCCGTCGGATCGATTCGGAAGTGGAGACCCACTCAATCGACCTGGAAATCGATGCTGCTAATCCACCCCCACCAAGAAGAGTAACGCTGCTTTGACGGGAGTGCTTTTCCCATCGGCACAGTGAAGTGAAGACGCCTTGGTAAGTAGAAGTTAGGAAGTTGACAGGAGTTACGCAAGCTACTCTACGTAACTTGCATTATCTCCCATCAGCAGCCGCCAAATTTCACAGCAAGTGTAGACATAGTTGTAATGTAGACAAGGCCTTAGTCTTTCTCTCTCCCCCCTCTCTCCACATCTGTACCTCATATCTGCTGCATCATTATCCACTACATACCTCTCTAGTTTGGTGGCATGAATAACGTCAGATATTTTACTTATGTCCAGCAACCTTTAGATCAGTTGAACAAGCCTGAGTTTAGGCACAGCAGGACAGCTTGGCCTCGGCTAACCCCATTTCATTATTGGCCCTTTATCTCTATGCAGGATGCCAGAATCATAGTCTCATAGATGACAGGGCTGGAAGGCAAGGACCTCCTGGGTCATTCTCCAGTCCAACTCCACCTCCTTTTCCCCTCCTCCCACCCCATCACACACACACACACCATCACTACCCTGCCTGTGAAAGAAATTGCAGCTCTAACCCCAGCAGCCATTTCTCTCCAACATAGAAACTAAGATTATGGCTGTATCTTGCAGCAGGTCACTGGGGCTAGGAGTGTGACAGACACCTCTATTTCTCTGGGCATTAAAGCTATAGTGTGCCTTTGCTGCTAAACACAATGGGCCAAATAAACCCCAGATATGACTCTAGTGAGAGTCAGAGTCACACCAGGCTAATAATTTATTATTACAAAAGCAGTTTCACAATTTTCAAATAATTATTCCTCTCAAATTATATATAAATACTAATAAAGAATGTTAATAATTAATCACATGTTTATTTTATGTTTATATAGTGCTTTTTATCCCAAAGGACCCCGTTTACTGTGGACATTATACAAGAAGGGAAAAGGTACAATCACTACTGTAATAAACCTGATTATAATAATCAGCGTTAATAGTATATTTTGTCTTTAGAGGGACAAACCTGCCACCAATTGGCACTCCCTCCAATACATGCATAAGTGATTGAAGCTGCAAAAATTCCTCAGACCCCTCTATTTATGCGCGCAGATTGGGTAGACGGGAATGTTAGCGCACACATCATTTTGTAGGTGCAAAACACTGCCTCTGGCATCTTTGCAGGTACAAATCTAGAGGACCTAGCTATAAGATTTGGCTGGTTGTGCAATGGGGTGCTGGTGGATGACTAGGCTCCTAGGTGACAGGGTAATGCAAGTAATAAGTAATATAGTGCATTTCATCTGAGGATCTCCAAGCACTTGGCAGACATTAATGTCAGGGGTTAGTTTTCATCATGTTAAATCCATGTTCTGTACATCAATAGAACCCATATGTGTCCATAAGGAGAGGCCAGAGGTTCTTCCTGTGCCAGGGTATAGCACCGCCCATGGGGGGAGAGGCTGGCAGTGGATCTGCCACACACTTGCAGGGGGGTACGGGTGGTGTGGGGAGGGGGGGAATGTTACAAAGCATTTGCCTCTGCCCACCCACCCTTGTCTGTGTCAGGGGAGTGCAGGCAGGAGCTCAGCGCTGTCCTCAGTGCTGGTCTGTGTGTCAGACAAACTTTGCGGGGGGGGGGGGGGGAGGGAAGAGGGGGATACGTTTCCCAGTCTCTGGCTCCCTCCCTCCCTCTCTCTCGCTCAGTGTCAGGGAGGGTGGGAAAAGCGCTCTCCTGCTCCTTTGCAAAGAGGGGACCGGCCGGGCTCTGCCAGCAGCCCCTGCCCACCCCTGGGCTGCGGCGAGCGGGGAAGGGCGAAGAAGGCGCGAGGCGGGCAGAGGTGGTGGCGTTTCTCGGGCGAGCCCCCGAGCGGCTGGCACTGGGCGGGGGGGGCCGCTCCGCCCAGGACCCCAGCGCGGCTCCCCAGCCAGCCGCCCCCCGCCCCCGGCCAGGAGCCATGCAGCTGCCGTGCCGGAGCTGGGCGCTGGCGCTGCTCACCCTGCTCGTGGGCTTCCTCATCTTCGCGGACATCTCGGAGCTGGAGCAGGAGGGGAGCGGGTGAGCAGCCGGTCCCGGGAGCGGGCTCCGGGACGGGCGCTGGGCTGTCTGCACCGGGGGGGCGACTGCCCGCGGGAAAGGGGGCGCTCCGTGCGGGAGGGGTGCTGGGGGGAAGAGGGGTGCCAAGGTGGGCGCTAGGGGGAGGAATTTCTGGGGGGGAAGGGGTGCTAGGGAGGAGGAGAGGGGTGCCGGGGGTGGGTGTTGGGGGGGAAGAGAGGGGTGCTAGGGGGAGGAGAGGGGTGCTGGGGGGGGTGCTGGGGGGAGGAGAGGGGTGCCGGGGTGGGTGCTGGGGGGAAGAGTGCTGGGGGACGTACCGGGGGGGGCTGGGGGAGTCGGGAAGGGGGTGCCGGGCAGAGAGGAAGGAGGAGGGGGGGGCGGTTCAGGAGAGTTTCTTTGTCTGGTTCTCCGGGTCTCTTGGTCTCTTGCCTTTACCGACGTGTTTCGCTCTCTGCTCTCGGGGACTGAGCAAGTGGGGAGAGAGGGTCTCTGAGAGGCGAACGCCGGGCGCGGGGGGCAGGTACCGGCCCGACTAGGGATGGGGGAGCCGGTCCCGGTGCCGGTCCGGGCGGGGATGGGGGAGCCGGTGCCGGTCCGGGCGGGGATGGGGGAGCAGGTACCGTTCCAGGTGCGGACAGGAGTAGCAGGTGGGGACGGGGGATCCGGTCCCGGTCCGGATGGGGGATGGGAGTGGAGAGAGCCCAGTCCGAAATGTGCAGGGGTTCCCACGAGGTGGGGCTGGGGTTCTGTGATTAACCCCTGCGCGCCCCCCGCCCAGCCCAGCCCTTCTTCCTCCCCCCTCCCTCTGCTGCGCTTGTCTCCCCCCTTCCCCTTCCCCCCCGCCCCCCGACGCGTCTGTGTTTGCTCCGAAGGCTCCTCCCCAGCCCCGGTTCCGGGCGGAGGCACTGCTAGCGGCGAGGTGAGCAGGGTGGGTCTCTTGTAGCTTGTGGGGCTGGGGATCCTGCCAGGTGGCAGATGGGCGTGAGTCATCCCATAATGACCTGCGCCCAGGGGCATCTTGGCATTAAAAGGCAAGGCATTCTCTAAGGGCACAATGCGGGGGACGAAGGGGGCAGCTTTTAAATAACATCGGGTGTCTCTTGACCTGCGGAACTCACCGCTGCAGGCAGCATGAAAGCAAAAGATCCGACGTTTCTATGAATCAGAATCGCCCAAGCACTGACACCATCCAGGCTAAAATGACAAGGACTGTTAGGAGCAGGAAGAGATTCCTCCCTCCCCCTCCTCATCCCTCACCCTCCCCCTCCCCCCCCCCCCCAGCACGGCACTGTACAAATAAATTCATTAATTGTCTTCATCATTTTATTATTACATTATATTGGGTGCATTTCCTGGTGCTGAGGGCAGGAGATGATTACAGATGTCAATAACCTTCCTTTGAATCACCAAGAGACAGGAATGCTGGCCTAGATGGACCATTGCTCTGGTCTGGTTTGGCAGCTCCTTTGAAATAATAAACCAGTTGCAATGTATTTAAAAGGTGCCGTCTCCTCCCTGCCCTGTTCCCATCAGTCAGACAGCTCTAATCTCCCGTCCTCCTTTTCTTCTCCCTCTCATCTTGCTCCACCTCTTCTCTTCCCTCTGTCCCAGCTTCTACTCCCTCAGGGTCTGTCTCTTTCAGGCTTACGGGCACCTCTGCAGAAAACCATTTTATGGAGTTACTTCTCAGTCATCATTTTCGTCAGGGAGTCCCTGTGCCACCCACCCCATCCCACCTCATTGTTATTGTACATTTGGATGATAAGTGCAGGCTTATTATCGAAGGATCCGTATCCCCAGTCTGTGGCATCTGAGTTTGTTGCTGTGGAGAGGACAGCGGTCCTTCACAGGAGGGATTGCATATGAATTCAGGTGAAGAAGAGCCAGCAGGATCAAGGGAGCTCCTCAGGAATAACAAACAGCATGTTGGAATGCAACTGCCTAGAGATCATAAGAAGCGATCTGTAATGGGTAGAAGGGGATTTTTAATAGACAATGGAGCCTAAACCTCTAGGTTCCAATCTAACCCAGGTTGGCAATGACTGCAAGTTGTTACCAGGTGACGGCCTTTCTGAAATGTGTTTGCTGGTCTCAGTCCAGTTCTTGTATAACAGCTAAACACATCACCTCCACAGATACTCTGATTGCCCTCTGGTTGGTGACTATTGCAACGAGACCAAGGACTGAATGGGCCACGGAGGTTGATCTGCATGGTTGTCCTCAGATTCTAAACTTTTCAGAGCAGGGACTGGCTCTTTGTTATGTGTTTGTACAGAGCCTGGTGCAAAGATGCTACCATGAAATAAATAAATAATCTACTCAGAGGGTGCTTCCATGTCAGGCTTAAGGGACATTGGTGGGGCATCGTAGGGAAGTTGCTACTGCCTTTGCTGCACCTGTTCTGGGGGTATAATCTTGGCTTTCAGTCTCCAGAGCTGTGTGATTCCAGTATCTTTTGCAGACTCTATTGGCATGTCTACATTTCAATTAAACACCCACGGCTGGCCGGTGTCAACTGACTCAGGCTTACAGGGCTCAGGCTGCGGGGCTGTTTAATTACGGTGTAGACATTCGGGATTGGGCTGGAAGCCAGGCTCTGGAACCTGGTAAGGAGAGAGGGGTCCTAGAACCCAACCGCCAGCCTGAGCTGGAATGTCTACACCACGGTTAAACAGCCCTGTAGCCCGAGTCCTGTGAGCCCAAGTCAGCTGACATGGGCCAACCGCAGGTATTTAATTGCAGTGTAGACACCCTAAGTGCATATGAAGAGGAGCGAGTAGCTGCAAATGTGCAGATAGAAGGGGAACAGCTTAGAGAAACAGTGTTTCAAAGCTTTCCAACAGTTCTTAGTGTATTTTTTAGAGCAAACTTGCTCTAAATTAGAGCTGCCAGGAATCTGCAGGATTTGCATCCAGATCTGCATTTCACACCCACAAGTTCAGGAATGCGTGGATCCCAGATTGTGTTTCAGCTCCTTCCTCTGCTCTCAGTCCACTCCCTCCTCTTTGTTCAGCTTTCTTGGCCTATTGAAATGAAAGCAGAGTCGACCATGTGTCCTCTGGAAGGACCAAATAACAAACTGGCTGGGAATCAGGGCAGGTTCAATTCCCATCGTGCCGTTCCCCAGCTTAGACATATCCCTTGATTATTTTAAGGAAAAGAACAGCTTGCGCATTTTTTCACATGCCCTTCCCCCAGCTCTGGTTGGATTCTAGGGCCAGGCATCCTGTCTGGAAGAAGATGGCTCATATGGGAAGGGAGTTGGGTGGGAGAGGAACATGCTTGTCTCACCCTCAAACACTGGGAAGTCTCAAGCATCCCAGTAAGAGAAAGAATGGATAAAATGCTCATGAAATGCAAAGTGAAGGTCGTGTGACTATTATTGGCGAGGTGACCAAAAAAAATCAGGCTTTTTCCAAGGACAAGTCCTCAGCATCACAGGTAAAGAGAAGGCTAAGACGCAGGAGTGCTGTAGTTACTGAAGTGTGACAGATGTTTCGGGGAAAGCCAGTCATTTAGTTTGTTTCTTTCTCAAGTCATCCTTCTTGCTGCTCCACATGTTATTACACCCCTTTCTGCAGATGGGGGAAACTGAGGCAGAGGTTAAAATGGAGGAAGTCAGTGCCAGGATTAGAATTCAGGAGTTACTCACTTCCAGGAGCTACTCACTGCAGCTCCACACATCAACCCACCCCTCTCTTTCTCTTCAGCGTGGCCTATACATAGTTTTTGTAGCAGTATAACTGTGTCAATTAGGGGAGTAATTTGTAACAAGCTATATTGGTTCAACTGCTACCGTGGACACAGAAATAGTTTAATTTAGTGAGTTATAATAGTTTCCCTTCTGGTATGGGAATAAGTTATCCTGGTATACGTGCCTGTATACTGGTATAACTGCAGCCACATTAGATGGGTTGTACCTCTTTGACTATACTGATGTATACTGGTACTGATATAGTCAAAGAAGCGCAACTTTTGTGGTTAGACAAGTCCATTCATTTCACTCTGGTATATTGCCTTTATAAAGCATTGGCATTTCAAATGACATTGGTACTTAGTTTTCAAACACTTGCCTGATTGCAGGCTGCTGGAATCTTGTAGAGACTTCCTTTCCGCAAGTCCCTCTGTGCCGTCTGCTCTGTTTCCCCTGAAATACTCAGAGCAAAGTTCCCCTGTAAGTCTTCCCTCTAGAACACACCTTGGGGAAGCCGTGACATGAGTGTGGCTTTTTTCTTATTCGCTTTAGTTAGTGTGGCATAATGGGGAATAATTGCCCTGCCCCTCTGCCTCTTACTGCAGGGAGAGACAAAGGATGCCACGACTGGTGGAATAATTATTGTCAGTTACTGAGAGTAAAAATGTGCTTCTCTTTGTGAAGTTTAAAGGGACAGTGTCCCTTAGCAAGTTCTGCAGGGATCCCTCACTGCCCTGATTATCTGTCAGAGCCATTAAGGGAGCCCGTGCCTTTGCTGTCACCAGGTGACTTCTTCAATAAGCCATCCTGGTGCACATTTGTCATGTGTATTAACCCTTTCTCTGCTGGACCAGACTGCATGCCCCTCAGCCTCAAATTACAGAGAAAATATACGCTGCTCTTTCAAATGCCTGGTGTTGCCCATGAGTTTTTGGCCAGCTTGGAAAACTGGGGGTGGCATGCTACTGTTTGCTAGTGTGGCTTAAGGGTTCCATTGAATCCTTCACTTCATCTGGATGTGCACATAGCACATAACAGCAGCCTGTACCGCCCATTTCCAGGACACTGTGGCCTTTTCTCTCAGGCATAGAGCTGGTCACTCCTAGCCATGCCCCCTGACTGGATTATTGTAAACCTGCCCTTGACCCAGCCTCTGGAAGCTGCAGCCTAGAGGCTGCAGAACACAGTGGCACCTCCCCTTTCGAGTGGAGTGGGTTTGTCCGATCATTTACCAGGTCTGTATTCTGTTTTGGCTACTTCTTCAGTTGAAGGTGCAACACAAGATGTTGCTGGTGAAAATCTTTAAACCCTGGATATCTGGGACCCAATTACATAAGAGATTACCTGTCTCCTTATATCCTGCTGTAGACATGTGTCTGCTGCCACTGTCTGCTTTCCAGGTTCAGTGGCACAGTGTTCTCAATTGAGAGTCCCCCCAGACAGTGCCTCAGATCCCTAGCCTGGCCAGCTTCAGATCCCACTGCAGGGCTGTGTCTGGCTTCTGAGTATCTGGGGAGCACTTTTCCATTGGTTTTGCTTTTTGTTCTCTGGTTGTGGTTTTAGGGCAGAGGAAACAACAAGGGGTGGCTTTGGGGGTCAATTATGATGGCTGAACGTCTGTTTGTGTTGACAACAAGACTGGAGTGACAACTTGATGTGTTCAATTTAGAACACTTCTAGCCCAGATGTTCTTTCGCTGTCATCCATGAAACACTCATGGTCTGCTTAGGTCTTCCAGGCAGTCTGATTTGCCACTTCTGATCTCAGAGGTGAGGCACCTGTCAGTCTTCGACAGGACTCGAGGAAGCATCTCTGCTCTAAGAATCTCCTAGGTTTTCAGAGGATTTTTTTCACCCAAGTAAATCAAAGATAACCTGAGTTTCTCTCTCTGAACCCTGTATGGCTGCTTCTTGTCTTCTTTTGCTGGCTGTTTCATTAGTGTAAATTCAACTGTGATTAAGTAAGAGTAAATGGGGGATTCAGGCAGAGCTGTTTTGCTCAAAAGAGAGCCAATGCTATTATTGAAAGAGCTGCCGTGGGGTAAATGAGGAATAACGCTGTGGCTGCGCGCAGGGGTGCGTGGTGATGTGAAGTGTGTGGATAATCCCACTTCCTGAAGCATGCTACTGTAAAACAGTGATAAAACAAGAGTAGTAATGCCTGATAAGTCAAGCCCCATTGACATTATATTGGAAGTGTGTGGATCTGAAACCTGACACGTCACATATGCCTCTTTTTTTATCCCTCTAGCTCATTTTTTTAAACAAGTTAAAGAGACAGTAAGATAATTTTAGGAAAAGTGACATTTTTCCCATCTGTTGATTCCGTGGGTTGCATGCTTGAAAACAACTGAAAGAGGTGTGGCCATATAGCTGCCCACTGCTATCAATGAAAGTAGATCCCCGCATGACGGCCATGTGAAATGCAGATGGAGGATTCCCTCCTGTTGCCTCATTTTAGGCTGCCTCACCTGCACTTCAGTGTATAGATCTGCGCCTTTCATGCTGATTCTTCACTGATTTCCCCATGTCAGCACGTCAGCGTAATTGGCTTTTTCTCTCTCAGGCACTAGGCGTCGGGTTTTTGTAGACTCAGTGTCTCGGTTCCTGTGTCTTCAGGTTACACTTGCAATGAGACACTTATTTGTGACAAGGCAGAAAACTGAGGGCCAAATTCTGCTCTCATTTACACTGCTGTGGATCTGGAGTGACTCCACTGAAGTCAGTATCTGACTAGCAGAGCCATGTCTGCTTAGAGAATTGTAAGGCATTCTCCCACTATTGGTCTAGCATCTATGCATCTCCACTGGGACAAGCAAAGTTGGGAGTTGTAGCATAGTTCAGCATTCCACATTTTTACCACTGTATCTTCTAGACCTGCTCTAAGATAAGAACACCAGTGGCTCCACTGTTGCTAGTCCTGTTGGAGCTGCATCAGCCCTACAGCAAGAGTGTGCGAATTTTCCTGAAATCCTCAGCATAGACACACTCTCTAGAATTCAGTCTCATGACATTAGGAGAAATGAAGCTCACAGCTCTAAAAATAGCATCTGATATTTAGGAGGTTTTAACACCAACGCTGCCAAGTGGTGACAACGTGAAAAGTGAGATGTTAAACATGGGTAAGTGAGATTTCAAATGTCTCACTGAGACACATTGCAAGATCCCTCCCCCCAGCAGAGAGACGCATTCACAATTTCCTAATCCCAAAAAAGGGAACCTCGCTGGCCATGAGAGTGGGAGTTGGCAGGTCTCCCTAATGAAAATGTAGGACTACTAGGGGTGCTGAGAGCCAGCATACTGCAGGCCAGCACCCAACAAGTTTCCCACACACAGCTCTGGCCTGCAGCACCCCTGCTGTTCCAGTCTTAGGCCCCGCCCAATTCTGCCAGTGTACTTCACTTCTGATGCCCGCTGTTAGTCCAGTCCTGGGTCCCCCATTGTTCTGTCAATTCAGTTCACTCCTCACGCACAGCACCCACTGCTGCGCCACAGCTGGTTTTGTCTTGAGCCAGACGTGCTGAGTTGTGATGTGCTCAAATGGAGAACAGGATGAGACAAACCAAGCTAATTTTCAAGCCACAATCACATGTCCAGGTGAAAGGTCCACGTATAAATTGAAGCCCAGCTGAATCATCCACAGTCAAGCTTGCGGGACTCAGACCGCACCTTCGCCAGGCAGCATCACACCTAGGCATTGTCCCAAAGCCAAGTTTTGGGGTGCAGATGAGGATTTCATAATTCAAACCCAAATCTTTCACTCAGCTCCTGTCTCTGTAAAGGGCCCCGCCAAAACCCCAAATCTACAGCTCGTCAGAAAAACTTCAATGAAACATTTTTGGTGGGAATTTGCCAATTCATCAATAGCAAAAGGCTTTGCAAAGATAGTCTGATTCCAGTGAAATTCTGCGGCCTGCCTGATTTCCTGCCAGCTCACCCCCCTGGCTCTGAATGAAAACAAGCCCAAATTTCAAAATTGGAAAATCCTCTACGAAACAGGATGACTATTCTCCACCCAGCTCTGGGGCCTCAATTGTTCACTGGCTCCGTGAGTAAATCTGGGGTCTCACAATAATCATCTCCAGGGCTGCAGCACTTGTGAACCTGACTGCTCTCTGGCCCTCCTTAACCAATCATTCACTAATGTCTTGGGGCCCTAGTGCCGAGTGGATGCAATGAAATCCCATTGTTCTCCTCTGAAGGGAGGAAAAGTTATCAAAAGCCCTGCTGTTCATAATGGGGTGATCGCCACTAGTACCAAATCCTGCACGCAATGCCCAGCATCTCAGCTAAATTCATTTCTCTCCCTGGGGTAAAGGAAAGGTCACATTTTTCTGATGTGGATTCAACCCATTCCAAAAGATGGACCTGATTTGTCATTTGCGAGGGGGAGGGTGTGTATGTGGGAGGTGGTAGCTGGTTGTGTTAGCATCTGTGAGCCAGACTGTATAGAATCTGTGTGTGTGTGTGTGTGTCTAAGTCTCTGTGATAGTGTGTGTTTTCTGTTTGTGTATGTGTCTGTGTGTGCACATCTAGGAGTCTGCATGTTGAGTCGATGATTGATTGTCAGTGTATCTGTCTGTGTATCCATATGATATTTTTGTATGTCTACTTGTAAATCTGTGTGTATTTGTGTGAGTCTGTGTACAAATTTATATCTGTGTTTGTGTAAATCTGTGCCTGAGTGTTTGTGTCCATAAGTGTGCATGTGTGAGAGAGAGAGAGAGGTTCTGTTCCTGCTTCTGACACTGTCTTCTTGGGTGACCTTGCCCAAGTCACTTAACCTCTCTACCCTATCTGTAACATGGAGATGATCAATTTTATTTGACACACAGGAGAGCTGTGAAACTTAATAAATCAGTTAATCATTTGAGATCCTCGGATATCTGGGAATATCAAAGGGCTTAAATTTAGTTTAACAATCTCCCTCCACCCCACCCCACCCGCAGGGCTAGGTAGCTATTATTGTCTTCATTTTACAAAGGGAAGAAGCTGAGACACAGAGCTAAAATGATTTGCCCCAGGTCACACAGACCAGATGTGTCAGAACCAGCTATAGATCCACTAGAACTAGGTGAATACTGCAAAAATGATCATTGAGATTTGTTTGAAAATGTTCAACCAATTCACTTTTACTGTGCCCTTTTTTGTGTTCATTTTCTACGAATATTCTAGTGAATGAGCTGACTGGCAAAGCTGTTTGTGGCAGCTGCGAATTTTAAGTAGATATGGAGTATATCCATGGAAAACACGTTCTGAATTCATAATCCTGAGAATTTGGACCAGACAATTGCCTCCAAAGTTCCACTCATTCAAATAGACAACATGATCTACTTGTCCAGTCAAAGTGGTTCGGAACTTGCCTATCGAAAACTCACGGCACATGGCTTGTAAATAAGCTACAGACCAAGCACTAGTCCCAAAGAAGAGTAAGTGAATCAGTTCAGAAAATGAGTGCATTGGAGAAAAATCACAGGCTGGGCACAGACAAGTTGTGACCAGAAAATTCTTCAAATAAATGATTCATCGCAAATGATCCATTCAGCTCTACAGCCTTGACTTCAGACTGATCCATGGGACAATCTGGCCTCCCCAGCCTGTGAGATATAAATCATGTCACCTTATATTTGTATGCAGAGCTTCTAAGCCAACATACCATCTTCCAGAGCCCAAATTCAGCCCAACTACCTCAAAGCAAAAATTAAAGCGTCTGGGCTACTCATCCATAATAAAAAGCTACCATACATATATGCTAGTTGCTCACTGGAAAACATCTCCAAACAGAAGTCAAAGGACCTGAGCTTTGTGACTGAAATTGGGAAGCAGGTTAGTATGCTGTGGGGCTGACTGTAAGATCAAACTGAGAACACCTGGATTAGTAAGAGAATACAGCCATGCAGCATTAGGCAGCTTTTTGCATCAAGGTCTGTCCACGTAGCTTTAATAGTGGTTGGTCTTTACCATTTGAGGCTGAGAGATTTAAGTCTGGAGCAACTGAGCTAAAATAAAATGGGCTGACTTTTTTGCTTCTTTTTAATTAGTACCGCCCATCTTTTAGTATTTTCCTCTTGGCAGACCAGTGACAGGGCCTGCCTAGGGATATTGGCCTGCACGTGCTGTCTGGGAGCATGACAAACCTGGGAAAATCTTTTGCCTGTTGGGACCGCAAGTGTCTAAACAATAGATTTGCTTGGACAGTCACTACTGGGGAGCTGTCCAGTGCCCCAGCTGGGAAGGGACAAGCAGCACTGCAGACCATAGTCATGCTGCATGATGCCTTGAACTGTACACTGAGAGGAGATGTGGGAAAGTATCCTAATGTTAGAATGTGAAGAGGAAAAGGCGCAGCGTCCACTCATATTTTTAGTATTTATTCACTGGAGGGACATAGGATTCTCCAGACCAGTTCAGACCATTGGTCCATCAAGCCTGATGTCATGCCAAACCTCTGATCAACACCCGCAGCTTCAGGGAATGGTGAAGAATAAATGAAATCAGCTCAGAGCCTGGCACAGTCGCCATGAGCAGCATTTCAGTTGCCCACCTAGTGCAGGAGAGTGCCGCCCAGATTCTTCTTTGCCAGCAGTGTGCCTACTGCAGTGACCATGACTAGCCGTGCAGATGTCCTCAAGCTGAGTATCTGCTGTGTGTGTCGGCCGGGAAAATGAAACATTTGCCTGAACTCCTTGCATTAAACCACACCTTGTTCCTCATTTGAGATGCCATCAGGTTGAAGACATAGGGCACAGAGTTCCTCTCCAATTCCCTTATGTCACAGCAGTCACCAGAACTAGTTTAGATGCCCTCAGGCTAGAGATGTAAACGGGAGGATACCTCTCCAATCCTGCATGGGCTCTGATGCTGGCAGTGTTCTTCATGGCTGGCATTTCACATGCCCTGAGGACTGTAAGCTTTAAATGCACCCTCAGGAGAAAAGCTCGACAAACTGATGAGCAGAGGGGAAAGAACTTACAAGAAATATTTGCTAACAGAGCCATTGTTTGTTTTTCTCCTGAAGTTACTCTCACGTCAGGTCAATAACCAGCGAGCACTGGAAATAGAACAAGTGGCTCAGGGTGATCATCAGCCATGGATCACATTTCACATTCCCTCTTGTCAGATGACAGTGTTGTCTTTAGCTAGCAGGGTTCTTCCACTGACATCATTCCCAGCCATCTTCTCAGTCTGACACAGCCCCAGCTGCAAGGGTCTTCTCCAGCTCCTAAATTCTCCATCCCTGCGTGTGGCAGAGACGTTGGGCAACCACTTATTCAGGCAGTAGGGAAATACGTTTCCCTTTCCAAGACCTTAATCCAGTCCGTATCTGTATTACAGAGAGTGTGAGGGAGCGTGAATCCCGTTTGGACTGCTTCTTCAAAGGACAAGTGTTTGAAAAGGATGCTCAGATTGCCCATTAATCCTGACTGCTCCTGCATCCTGCAAATGGATGCTCGATAAATGCCAATAAGCTATCTGAATGAATCAGCCCCGCCATCCTCTTGACGAGATGAAATAGCAATTGATTCTCAGACTTGTCAAAGGAATGAAAAACCTGATACAGGAGGAATCCCTCCTGTCTGAAAATATACAGTGTCCTATGGGAAGCAAGAAGCTGCATAGGATGGAATGCCCCAAAGCAACATGTGCAAAACAAACTGCTCAGAGGATGTGATATTAAGAAGGGGTGAGAATCCAGCTCAGATAAAGCAAGGAACCTGTCTCCCAGCTCCCCTGACCTTTCACTCCAAACTCAAATTCTTTCTGGAGGTACAGTACTGTTTTCTTCTCTGTTGCTTACCCTCTTGGGGCTGGTGCATCTGGGCAGTGGGAGCAAACAGGCCCCAAAGGGAATTTTTCATTTAAAAAAAAAAAAGTCCAGATGAAAAGCTGAACATTTCTGCAAGAAAAAAAGAGAATCTTTTGAGCAGCTTTAGTAATTATAGAGCACAGTAATTCTCGTACCTAGGCAATGGGCACAAAGTGGAGAAAAGACTTAAAGCTGGTAGTTCCCAATAGGTCTAAGAGAGTTACGGGCCCAGCTCCTATTGAACATCAGTAGGAACTGGGGGCCAATTCCCTGAGAATGCCAGGCTAACGAAAGAGTGAGCTCTGCGGTCAGCGTTGTGCAGATTGGATATTTGTCCTATTTTTTTCTCCTCTCCCCGGTACGGGGTTGCATTAGTCTGGAAGCCAGCACTAGAAATGTCTTACCTCTGGCTCCCAACAGTCTGACTTTGGAAAGATGCAGTTTCTGTGTCTCTGCTGAGTGCAGTGGTCTCAGGATTGTGAACGACAAGGCTCTAACTTGGGTAATCTATTCCAGCCTCTCATAGGCCATACTAAATAGTGCCCATGATTTCACCGAGACTATTTGTGCTAAGGCATCACAGTCTGGCCATAGACTAATACCAGGACCTTGAATTGCAGCCAGCCTTGGGCACAGGGAGCCCGTGGTGGCTGCGTTGGTGTGATATGTTCTCCGTGACTCACCCAGGAGACGGGCTGCTGTCTGTTGGACAGGATGGAGATTTTTGGTTGGCCTTAACTGACAGCCCGAGATAAAAGCGGTTGCAGGCGTCCAGTCTAGAAATGGATCTTGTTTGCCAACTCCTCCTGTGAGAGAGAAGTGTGAAGTCTCCTGGCGACTGGAGGAAGGCTCTCCTAGGTACTGCTGTGACCTAGTTCTTGCAAACCAGGGATGAATTTAGTGTGACCCTGAAGTTGTGTGATACTTTGATTATCTTGGAGCCAGACACCTGTGGTGGTGGGTGAGGTTATTATTAATAGAGCTGGTCTGGAATTTTTCTAACAGAAAATGCAGTTTTGGCAAAAATCAAAATTTTCTGGGGAAAATTTTTTATTTTCTTTTGGGAAACCTGACATGAAATATTTCCTTTCGGGTCAGTTCCAATAGTAATGTAATATTTTGGATTGCTGTACTGACTCGAAACATATATTTATTTCGAGTCAGTTTAACATTAAACTGCATTTCTCCATTGTGGCATGCTGCCTCATGGGAGCTGAAGTTTGAGTCGCCTGATAGCACCATTCTGTCTGATGGGCTGGGCTCTCTGGCCAGACTACAGCTCCCATGATGCAATGCAGTCCTGCCTCTGACTAAGCTGTGTGGCACATTGTAGGTGCCTGATGGGATATGTAGTCAGACCAGGGATCTCATCAACATGCTGGTGGCAGTGCGGCCCATGCAATCTGACAATTTCTGCTAAAGAGCTCTTCTATACTTTGTAAAAGATGGGGGCCAGGACTGACTGCTGGGGCTCTTTGCCGGTGAGGGCTGGGGAGGAAAAAGAGCAATAACCCATCACTTGACTGGAATCTGCTGGAGAGAAATGGTCAGGACCAAGTTGGATCCATGCTGCCCACCCCAGCCAAGGCTTGTAAATGAGTCAGTGGGCCCTTGGCATCCACTATCAAAGGCTAAGATTTGGCCTATGTCCTTTGCCATATGATGGTCGTGTCGTTCATCAATGTGACCAAAGCCATTTGTGGCAGTGGCAAAAACCTAGTGCTCGGGGCTGTTTGGATGTTAGTTTTAAACTCAGAGAATAAACCCACAGAAACAACCAACCGAAAAAGCATCCCCTCCATTGAACTAATCCTTCCCCTCTCCCACGCTGACAACATTCTAGGTGCAGGGCGGGATGGGCTGGGGATGCAGGGAAAAGGGGAGTCCAGCGTACATTCTCAGCCCCTGGATCCTGCCTGTAAAACTGGGACAAGGTAAAGTATGATGAGAGCCCCACCTGAAAGGGGCATCTACAGATGCAAAGTTCTATTTGGAGATGGGCCCACGCTGTGATGTTCAGATCAGGATTTGGATCCAAACTTCCCCTACAGGCAGCAGTTTGGATCTGGTATTCTAGCACCTCTGTAGTTTTTTTGTTACTCCCCATGACCATGGCCGGGAAATGTAGCTGCTATGCCACTCCCACTTCTAGACACTGGTATATGAGCCTGGCCAGGCAAAAGAGGGTGGGCCAGGGAGTCCTTGCTCCCTGCTGATCCACAGCTGCCAGAAAACCACATTGGAGGCAGTCACAGATAAGTTAGAGGGGCATGCTGGGAACTGACCCGTGGCCAACCTTAGGATCAGGATAGAATGAAGATGGATTAAAGATACCTTTGCTGCCCACCCCCCTCTCTGGCTCCAAGTGCAGCTTGTCAGGATGAGAGAATCAGGCTCATTACTAGAAGCCTGCAGCAGCTCTGAAGTGCTTAATGAAAATGACTTTTAACTGATTCTTTGGACTGCACAGAAGGGGATCGCTCCCCACTTCTGGTTTAGTCACGATGGGGCCATGCTAACCAAGATGAACATGAGAACCCCTCCCCCGCCCTCCCGGGTGTTTCCATTTTGGATGGCACCGAGTGAGTGAGTGTTGTAGCAGCTTCTCAGTTTGAAGCTCTCCAGACCGGGGATCTCTTGATTGTTGAACAGTGCTGTACAAAGAAGAGCTGGGTTTATAAATAATGCATTTCCTTTGTCTTGCAGGAATTCTGGAGGCAGAGGTACAATCAGATCAGCTGTGAACAGCTTACATAGCAAATCTAATAGGTTTGTAAATTAGATTTTGTGTTCATTTGTTTTTGCTGTAAGGCAGCTATTAATCTTCTTCGTCTTCTTCTTTGCTGGATGGTACTCTTCTTATTTAGCAAATGTGTCCGTTTCTTTTCACTTTTGCTTTGCATTTTCTTAATCACTCCCCCTCTATCTCAGTGCAATAATTATTTGCAAATGACCAAGGATCTTCAAAGTGCAGTGACCAAGAATATGGGAGAGAGTTATTAATTGTACAAAATAAGTCAGAGGGAAAGTTTCCACCTTTGCAATTTTCCACTGTGGTATTAAAAAAGGGATGCCTTTCTATGACATCAGACCATCATTCTGTTGCATCATAATGCCATTCAGTGACACAAAGCCATCACTGCATCACCAAATCATTCTGTGGCACTACAGGCAGTCAGTGATACTGTGACATTCTTCTAGATCATTTGCAAGATCATCCCATGTCATCACAACATTGTTATGTGCCGTAATTGGGTAGCTTAGTGACACCAGTCAGTGACACACTAAAAGTACAAAAAGCATCATGCACCACAAAACCCCAGTTATTGCTAGGAGGGTTTTCTCCACCCACTTAACTTTGACATTTTTTTCCATTTTCTAAATTTGCTTTGCAAGAAATCAGACTATGTGGTGAAGTGTGAGATTGGAAGCTATCCTTGATGGCAGTCTCTGGAGATCATAGTTTGCTATTTTCTATACACACATGCAATGGCAACTGGCATCTAGAAATATATTCAGCTTCCCTCTCTAAATATTAAGTAGCATGAGCCCCAAAATATCCTCACATGTGCCTGAAATCTCCTGTCAATCATTCCCCATCTGTACCTGAAGCAAACAACCGGCAGTCACTCGTTTAGGGCAGCCGGCATTCCAGGAGAAATGGAATCACACTGCACTATACATTGCATCTCTGTGTATGAACCTGGCCTTATGTCATGATGCCCCCAGCTGCCATAGCTCACTGTCAGCATAGTTTTACCTGCTACCATCAAAAGCATCCCTATCTACTTTCACCCCATGTTTCCTAGAGATGCCTCCTAGGTAATTCCTCTCCCTCCGTGGTGTTTACCTCCTTGATATAGATCTCTTTATTTGTCAACTCTATTCCGGCTGGAAGAAGCTCCTTGCGACAAGGAGGGACATTCTGCCTAGCTGGCAGCAAACCCTCTGGCTGTGAATTTTTCTGGAGTGTGAAGGGTTTTTTGGGGCTGCACACACATGCTCTGCTTCCTGATGAGATTCTCGGTTATTCTTTTTAGAGGGAGGCTCACTGACATAAAACATGCAGAGGCTTCCATAATTTATGCCATTTGATGCAAACTGAATTGAAATACCGGGGCCTTAATTGTTTGTTGGTTCAGTGATTAAATCTGGGGGTCTCACAATGATCATCTCCAGAGCTGCAGCACCTGGGCACCTGACTGCTCTCTGGCCCTCCCCGACCAATCACTCGCTAAGGTCTGGTGCCCTAACGCAGAGTGGCTGCAATGAAATCTCATTGTTCGCCTCTGAAGGGAAGAAAAGTTATCAAAGAGCCCTGCTGTTTGTAATGGGGCGTTTTGCCACTAGTACCAAATCCTGCATGCAATGCCCAGCATCTCAGCTAAATTCATTTCTCTCGCCGGGGTGAAGTAAAGGTCACATTTTTCTGATGTTGATTTAACCCAACGGATGGATCTGATTTGTCATTTGTGAAAGGTTCATGCGTACGGGTGTGGGGGGCATCTGTTTGTGTCAGCATGCGACAGCCAGACTGTCTGTTTATAGAATCCCTGTGAGTCTGTGCCTGTGTCTAAGTCTCTGTGAGAATCTGTGTGTGTGCTATCACTGGACCCAAGACACAACTAAGTGCGTGGGACAACTAATGAAAAAAGGAGCAGGCGTGGGGGTCACAGGTTTAAACGAAGGGAACCAGAATGGGACACCGAGCAGAGAACCTCGGACAGCGCCCACTGCTCCCGGAAGGTGTCAAGGGAGCCAGTGGACGCTGCCCAGAGGAACGCCGCCTGGATGCATGACTGCACAAGGGAATGGAAGTAGGCCCCATAGTCACAGAGTGCCCTCCAGCCAACCTCCTCTCCATGATCTTGTAGATGGCCATTTTGGCCAGGGCCAGGTTGACAAAGAGATCCCGCGACTTTGTGGGGCCACGGATGGGATGTGCGTAGGTGTGGGGAGAAGTGCAGCCAGAACCTCAGCAGGAGGTTCTGGAGGAGCCGGAACAGGGGCTGCGGCCTGGCGCACTCCAGGTACACGTGCGCCAGGGTCTCCCTCACACCGCAGAAGGGGCAGGTGTCAGGGGGTGAACCGCACCAAGTACACGCCCATGCTCACGGCTCCGTGAAGGAGCCGCCAACTGATGTCCCCAGCAGGCCGTGGGGTCAAGGTGGAATCGAGGCTGGCCCACCGGGGGACCTTGCCCTCCGCAGTTGGTAGCAAGTCCCGCCATTTGGTGTCAGGGCAGAACATGAGGGCAAGGAAATGGAGGGTGTGGAGCACGAGTGTGTACAGATGGTCCCTCAGCGCAGTTCGAAAAGGACCGACTGCAAGTCATGCAGCCAGCCTGAGGTGTGGGGAGAGGGCGGCTGGGGGGGTCCGGGGGCCGGGGCCTGATGGAAGCACCGGAGGGCTGGGACTGAGGGGAGGGCGGGGAGCGCCCTCTCGCAAGACCTGCTCGAGATAGGCCCAAGCAGAGGGGGCAAGGCTGCCCGCACCTCCTGGAGTATGCGCTGGCGGGTTCGAAGGGTGGAGAGCCCCATGCACCGAGCCAGCACGTGGGGATCCACCCAGTCCCCCCGGTCGTAGTCCAGGAAATCTCCGACCCTGGTGACTCCTGCCAGGACCAACCTCCGTCGCACCGAGGGGACCTCCGCCACCTGCACACAGAGTTGGGGGTTGTGTAGCAGGGGCTCCGTGAGGAGATCCTCCCCCTCGGTGGCCGCAAGGGGCCTGGAGGCTGAGACCAGCCTCCAGGCCTGGAGGAGTTCCTGGTAGAAGACCGGCAGCTCGGAGAGGAATCTGTGTGTGTGTGTCTGTGTTTGTATATCTATGTCTGCAGGTTGAGTCTGAATGTGTGTCAGTGTGTCTGTGTATGCATGTGTTTGTGTGTCTGTCTGCAAGTCCATGTGTATTTGTGAAAGTCTGTGTATGAGTTTATGTCTGTTTGTGTAAATCTGTGCCTGCACGCGCGCACGTGTGTGTGTAACAGAGAATAAATAGTCTTTCCTTCCCTGCTCTGATGATAACTGCAATTTTGCTTTTCTGAAGAAGTGTGAATCCCAGCCGCCTCAGGGCGATTAGAGATGCCATTGGGATGCTAACGCATCATGTCTCCCCCCTTTCTCTGTCTCTCTTTTCTCCAGAGCTGGGGTAGTAATAAATGGCTCTTCATCTCCAGCTGTTGTTGACAGAAGTAATGAAAGCATTAAGCACAACATTAAACCAGCTTCATTCAGATGGAGACACAACCAGACACTCTCTTTGAAGATCAGGTACTGGTAATTATCTATAGGACAAGAGACAGATTTGGTTCTCTCCAGTGCAGGCTGGCAAATTGCCTCTGTATATCATCCAAAGAAGTCAAGAAAAAAAGAAAATGTTTATCTCCTGCTGCGCTAGACTTCATATCTGTAAGCGATCACTTGGAAATGAATTCTCAGCTCAGTCAGGCAGCCTCGTGCTAACAGAGCGACGCACGCTTGAGCCTCCGCTCTTGGAGACAAGCAGGGGCAAGAGTGTGCTGCAGAGTCACCATGGCTGGCCACTCGTGGGGGGGAAGGAAATCTGCCACCCGGTGGGTAAATACAGTGGCCCCTGCTGGCGGAAAGCAGAGCAGCAGAGATGGGCCTGTAAAGGGCCTGCTCTGGTGGAAATTGGGGCATGGGAGATGCACACCTTAAGGTTGGGAGCTGTTTTATAGCACAGGTGGGGTAGCAGGTAGAATACCAAAGTCTGAGTGGCTCTTGAAGGCTGTCAGCCTGTCTGCAGCCAGACTTTGGAGCACATAAAACAGCCATTCTGGGTCAGACCAATGGTCCATTTAGCCCAGTGTCCTGTCTTCCGACAGTGGCCAATGCCAGGTGCTTCAAACAGGCAATCATCAAGTGATCCATCCCGTCGGCTGTTCCCAACCTCTGGCAAACAGCAATCCCTGCTATCCTGGCTAATGGACTTGTCCGCCAGGAACTTACCTAGTTCTTTTTGAACCCTGTTATAGTCTCGGCCTTCACAACATCCTCTGGCAAGGAGTTCCACAGATTGACTGTGTGTTGTGTGAAGAAATACTTCCTTTTGTTCATTTTAAAGCTGCTGCCTGTTAATTTCAGGCAGGAGGAGGGTGCTTTGCAGTTCTAGGCCACGCCGCAAGCTTTCCCTATGTGTTTTCTCTCCTTTCCCAAGGAAACAGATCTTGAAGTTCCTGGATGCAGAGAAGGACATCTCGGTGCTGAAGGGGACCCTGAAGCCCGGGGACATCATCCACTACATCTTTGACAGGGACAGCACCATGAACGTCTCACAGAACCTCTACAAGCTGCTGCCAAGGACCTCGCCCCTGAAGGGCAAGCACTTCCAGACCTGCGCCATCGTGGGCAACTCGGGGATCCTGCTGAACAGCGGCTGCGGGAGGGAGATTGATGCTCACAGCTTCGTGATCAGGTAGCGGCGGGTCAGAGAGGCCTCACCTCTCATACAGCAAGGCTGCTACTCACTCCCACAAAACACATGAGGCTCCAGGGATGGGACCCTCAGGCTCCAAGCCAGGTGAACTGGACCGGAACCTTTCCTGTCCCTGGGGGGCTGACAGAGTGCGGTGTACTCCAAGCTTCCCTCTGCCGCACTCTCTCCCCCGTCCTGCTGTGTGCTAGGTAGTGCAGGGGGCCCCCTGGCCAGGGCGGGCAGGATTGGCACTGAACAACAAAACCAAAGGGGAGTGTGAAATCTGAGTCGGCGAAGGAGCCAGGGCACTCCACTCCACAACCCCACAAGCACACCCTGTCACACACACGCACTCCATCCACACAAACAGCCCACATCATGAACACCTCCATCAACACCCCCCCAGACACACACACGTCTTTCTCACACACCCGCTCCTCACACCCTAACACACACTGTCCCTCCCACCCCTACAAACACGCACATCTTCTCATATGCACCGCTCATTTCCTACAATACACGCCACCCCCGCACTGTTCCAGAAAAGTACACCAACAATCTGACAACACACACCCCAGCCAAACACCCCAGATGCAAACAAACCCTACCCTATACACCCCTACAGGCATGTACATCACTCCCACACAGACACCCTGTATCTTCGCCCACTGTCACCTACACGCTTCACAAACATCCCAACTCAATCCTTTCTCACATGCATCACTCTCACCCCAATACAGACTCTGTTCTTACACATAAACACACACACATCTACAAGCATCCCTACACACACAGATGTACCATCCCCTTTACCTCTAAAGAAACACATACGATCCCTACACAAGCCAAACATATGCCCTCCCCTCCTCTCTCTCACCCAAACACACACACACACAATTACCAAAAAATACTTGCATTAGCAAAGACGGAGAAGGAAAGTGTCTACCCCTTGATCACCCAAGCCCATGCAGATCTGTTAGTGGAGGAGCTCTGCGTGTCTGCTGGTGATTTATGTCTGTGCAGACATTGACTTTCTGGCAAGTCTATTATGGAGACAGCCCAATCCATCAGTGGCTTACAAAGGCAGTCCTGTGTGTGACATGGGAATGAAGATAATGGCACCTCTGCCCTCTAGATGAACACAGCCAACCCAACCTTCCTGTGTGACAGGGTGGAACCCCGGGCCTCTCTCTGATCTCTGGGGAATGTTCCCCGGGTGCTTTGCTCGGCAGCTTGAAACGAAACAAAAGCCAGCATAGAAAACAAAGGCTGTTGCAGTCACAGCAAAGGTTAGGCCAGTGTCTTGTGGCAGCAAAAGTGTTAACTCTACACTAGGAACTAATATAGTAAGGTCGGCTGATGCAACATTTCTCTGACAAAAGTCCTAGTGTAGACACGGTTAAATAACAGTGCTTGTGCCGTATAACTTATTTTGCTCAGAGAACCAGAATAAGCTCTCCTGGCAAAAGCACTCTTTGCTGGTACAAACGGACTATACACTTGGAGGGTTTGCCGGTGCAGCTAAACCTGCATAGGTCTCCCAGCCAACCTGTCATAGTGTACACAAGGCACCAGCAAGGATGGTGACAAGGAAAACTGTGACCTGCATTCCTGGGCAAAGAGATTGCCATGTCTTTGGCTTTCAGTTCCTGTATTTCCTTTGAGTTTATTAGCCATAAAGCAGCATTCTCTAAAGATTAGTGCAAGGACCTAGGAGTCAGGACTCCTGCATCCTATTTCTCATTGTGTGTACGCTCGAGTAAGTCACTTAATTGGTCTGTGCCTCAGTTTCCCCCTCTGTAAAATGGGGACAATGACGATGACTTGCTGTAAGAATAGTCGGGAGGATTAATTCATCGGTGTTCAGGACGTGCGTTGAGACCTTCCGCTGAAAGGCGCTACAGAAATGCTCACGATAGGCAGCGTGGGGGTACTCTGGGGTTTTCCACACAACATTGCCTGAAGCATGGCACCCTTGCAGGGCCTTGTGAGGCCACATCAGCTGCTCACACACTCCATGCTGCCGGCCCCAGCTGTGCTGCATGGTAAGGATCAGTATAGTCATCTGTCCTGCAGTCAAAGCAACACAAATAAGTGACTTGGATCGTGGGGAGCAAAACAAAATCAATGGGGGACGGGAATGATTCTGTGCAAATGCAGCCCTCACTGTCAGTGCCTCCCAGCTTCCCCTGCCCTAGCACGTGGGCTGGAATCACAGAGTGAGTGCAAGGGGTTTCCAGAGCAGAAGGAATGAATTCCTTTTGTGTGCATGCGTGTGTGTGTGTGTGTGTGTGCATGCACGTGTGTGTGCATGCACGTGTGTGTAGTGTGCACGCACTCATCCTAACAGGAGGCACCATTACAACGTAAAGAGGATTCTGAAGGTCACAGCCCCTAAGTAGCCGGGCCTGTGGAGCCCACAATCATCGATATCCCTGGCCTCCCCCTTCTGCTGGTATCAGTATCATGTTGGTGCCCTGGGCCCTGCTGTTTAGCAGACAGTTAGCAGACGGTCGCAGGGAGGGAAGAAGTTGCTCAGGATAATGTTACCCCAGCAGGGCTAGAAATAAGGACCACAGGTGTCAGAGTGTCATTCCTGGCGAGAAGCAAACGCTCTCACAGGGTATCACTAGCCCTTCCAATTATAGCAGATCTCTGCAGGTTACAGTGCAGTAAGGTCCTTGGAGTGACTTGTCAAGTTGCAAGAGATGGTGTCTCACTACACACACTCACACTGCACAGTCCCCGGGGCACCCTGAAAGGAGCCCCAGTTTTGACCTACTCCACTCCTCAGCCACCACGGCTTTCCTGCAGCTCCATGACCAGCTGTTCCCTCCTTCCAGTGGAGGGTTCTGCTCACGCTAGCCGCCGGCTCTTTGTGTGCTCTCCCCTTCCCCAGGTACACAGACCATCATCAGAGGTAACAGTGGCCTCTGTGCACCTCACACCCCTTGACATTCAGAACTGAAGGCTGTGATTCTGATGCAATGAGACACACAAGACATCTACTGCAGAGAAGGTTTCCCTGCTCTGGAAAAATCCCTTCAATTCAAATTTGTCATAGTAGTAAATATAGATATTTTGCTACCTTGTATTTTTTTTAATTCTGCACACACGTGCACCAAAAATTCACACCCTGGGCCATTTATGACCCTCCCCACAGACACGCATGCAAACTGACTGACACACACATTCAAAAGCAAATCTATGCCTGTATATGCACAGATGTAGTCATTCACCCAGATGTGCAAGCGCACATGCATACATAAACCTGTGCACACAGATGCATGCACGCACGGGCACGCACATGCGTGACACCATTTCCCACGTTCTCGTGTGGTACAAACACTCTTTCTGCCCATTGTGGGTTTTCTGTATTAAACCGTAGCCGTGGCCTGAATTGGAATACTCTGACATTCCAATCCTGTGTGCTCTGACGTCACATTAGCAACATAGCAAGATGCCCAGGGGCCGTTAGGTAATTACTTATATTCCTAGCAGGCTTTTAGCAGTGTCCTAGCAGACACCACCAATAGGCAGGTGCCCTCATCACTGCAATGCTACCCAGCGTTTTACAAACATTAACAAATCCTCCTAACCTCCACCTGGTGTTGCTATCCCTACGTTCAGGCAGGGGACAGCGGCTAAGTGATTTGCCCAGGGGCGCACAGGAAGTCAGTGGCAGAGCCAGGATTCAAAGTGAGGCATTCCTGGTCCTGCAGTCGCCACCCCATGCTGCTTTGACACCACCACTCTCCACAGGCACTGATTGGTCCCTTTGGCGGTGGTCTCTTCGAAGAGAGGGCATAGCCTGGCGGAGCCCCGGAGACTGAATTCCCCTCTCATCTCTAGAAGGGATCCTTCCAGGGCAGGCTTGCACCATGCTGCCATGGGGAGTTGCGAGGAAGCTTGCCCTGGCGCTGCCTGTGCCCTACCTGTGCAGTCCCAGGACTGGCAATCAAGCACCTTTCCCCAGCTCTAACAGTCCCCGACGGTCCCTCGGCTAATGTTTGTCATCCCCTTTCCTCTGAGCACGCCCTGACGCCCTCTCCTGTGTTGCAGGTGTAATCTGGCCCCTGTTCAGGAATACGCCTGGGACGTGGGGATGAAGACGGACCTGGTGACTATGAATCCATCCGTCATCCAGCGTGCCTTCGAGGACCTGGTGAATGAGACCTGGCGGGAGAAGCTGCTGCAGCGCCTCCAGAGCCTCAATGGCAGCATTCTCTGGATCCCGGCATTCATGGCCAAAGGGGGCAAGGAGCGCGTGGAGTGGGTCAACGAGCTCATCCTCAAGCACCGCATCAGCGTCCGCACCGCCTACCCCTCGCTGCGCCTGCTGCACGCCGTCCGAGGGTGAGAATGCCTCTCTGGCTCCCCAGGCCTCTGATGGGCGATGCGCTGTGCTGGGGACGAGGCAGGGGCTTCTCAATGACCCCATGGAAAGGATGGTTTATGGGGACCTGTCCTTGTTTTGGCCGATGTGTTGCCGGTTTCCCACAGTTGGACGCACACATGCTGCAGGCCCAACAAAGCAGAGTGTTCCTGACGTTGTTTTAGTAGCTGGTATCTCATGAACCTCTACAGCGAGAGTGCGATGCTTTGAGCTGGAGCGGGCCCGAGCCAAACCCACTCTCTCGGTGTTTCATTCTGCAGAGCACCAGGAAGGGCTCAGTGAGCAATGGATGGTCCATAGACCAGAGCTGGAGAACCCCTGCTTTAGATCATTTGCAAGCTGAGGCTCCCGGCTCTGGTCCCACTGCAGGAAGTGATTGTTTCTAGCCCTGGAATTTGCTGAGCGAGTAAACCTGATACCAGTGTCCCTGGGCCCTCAGACGGTGTATACTTGGTTGGCCCTAGGCCTGAATTTCAGACCTGCAGTTTGACTGCGGTATTTGTTGTTTTCCTGTGAGGAATTGTGCTGTGGTCATCTTAGCTAGTGATTAATCTTCTTGCTCCTTCCCCATTCTTGTGTCTGGGTCACAGGCATGGTCCTCAAGGAGCTAGTTGGAGCAGGAGATTAGGAATGGGTAACAAAGTATTTCATTGATTCCAATCTAGCCTGGGTCAGGAGTGAAGGAAAGTTGCTACCCTCTGATGGCTGTTCCAAAGTGGCCTGTGTGAAATGACCTTGGTGGTTTCAGCCCACTTCTTGGTGGATATGCATTCCCCTCCTAAAACCCCATCACCATGACTGGCAACTTCATTGCTAATCTCAAGCGAGAGGCCAAGGATAGGATGGGCTTTAATATCTTTTACCCTTCACGGGGTTAAGTCTAAGTGAAGCAATGTGAGGGGAGCTTCTGGTCTACTCACAGGCTGTGAATAGAGAGACTCACGGGCTGTGAATCTGGTACTTCTCTCTAGTGTTAGCAATACAGGTTCCTTCTCCCTTTTCATTTCTGGCTCTGCCTCTTACATCCCCCTTCCCATGGAAGTGTTGCAGGCCTAGTAATGGTGAGGAAGTGCTGAAGTTCTTCTGTTCCTTGTTTTAATGTCGTCAGATCCAAAACTGAAGCTGAATGTCAGGGGTTCTACTGAAGCCTCCTGAGATCAGAGGCTCACAGGGGATAAAAAACAGCTTCCCTAGAACCAGGAGGGAGCTGGCGGAACAGCTGAGGACTGTCATCATCTATCATTGCAACACTGCATGGTGATGCAACATCATCAGGTTGCGGCAATGCTGAGGACTTGGTCATTGTCTTGCAGGCTGGGCTGGGGTGGTCAGACGTGGGCCCGGCTATGGAATTCAGCCCTCTTGTGTGGAGTTGGTGGTGGCCCGACTGCTCTGCTAGAGAGAGCCAAGGAGAAGGCTTAAAATGAAGAGGACGTGAGGTGGTCAGTAGCATCATCTGTGCAAGGCACTCTGGTGCTATGTTGATGAGGTAAATAGATTAGATGAATGACGGATGGATGGATGGAATAAAGGAGAAGGTGTCGCCCGCTTTGTCACTGGAGCCTCAGCTGAGTGGCAGTAAGTCAGGAGACACACATGTGGTTCAGGTCAGGTTTAGGGATCAAGACAAAGGGGTTTATCAGTGCAGGGTTGAGGCTTCCATGTCAACCAGTGAGTGAGATCAGGAGAATCCACAGGGTCATGGGTGGCCAGCTGGGCCATGATCAGTTGTCGAGGACTCTGAGAGGTGATCCAAGCTTTGCTGTCTGAAAACTGGGGCAGCAGCAGACCCTTCCTTGCAGATGTTTTTTCATCTACACCACCCCCTCCTAGGATGCGAACTGGTTCACTCACCTGTCTGCACGGGCACCCCCCTCCCATCACCCTCCACCCCTCCCCTGCTTTGTGGATTTGCCTCCCCCGCCCCCTTTCCCCCCCAGAGCATTGTTGTCAGTTCACGCAGGTTTGATCCATTCATCTGAGCTGCCTGGAGCTTTATCCCAGCCAAGGCAGAACAGTCAGCAGAGACTGGGCATTCGGGGCAGCTCCTGGGAACACCCCTGAGGGCAGGTGTGTGTGGGAAGGGAGCAGGGGCTGGTTTCCAGCAGAAACAAACCCAAAGAACTATTGAGCGCCTGTGAGCAGGCAGCAGTCTCCGTAGGGCCCCTTGACCCGCCGACAAAGAAAGGGGGACCCTGCTGTCTGGATGAAGCACCAAGTGGGATCAGAATGAATCCCTGCTTTCCCCTGGCAGGGCAGTGGTTTCCTTGGGCCCAGAGGCTCTCAGGCAGGAGATTCACACAGAAGAGAGGGAAGGATCCCACAGTACACAGGAGGCAAAAAATATAACCCAAACCTTGAGCTATTTCCAGCTGTAATTGACTTACTTTAAACCTGTCAAAATAAATTTAAGCTCCTGTAATAAGCCTTTTAAATCAACAGGCTGCTAATCCTGTGACTGCAGCACTTTCCTGTGCCAGAAACTCCCCACAGGAGATGCTGCGTGAGAAACTGGCAAGGGGCTGGCTGTGTCTCCAGCTGGGAGGGAAGCAGGGCGAAGGAGGGACTCCACTGGGCAGTCTGGTAATGGATCTCACCTCCTTCGCTGGCTCACTGGCTGAACGGCTCCTCGCAGGCTGTCTAAAGGGGCCCTGGCAAAACAACAACCCGTCGAGCCGTGCTGGAGGCCTCTGGAACACAGAACAAGCCAACCAGAGGTCTTGACGGGCTGAGTGATACTGTGCTCTCCCAAAACAAACCAGATGCAAGGCTGGTGAGAGGAGCAGCCTTCCGCCTGCACCGTGCAGCCACCAGAGAAGAGGGGCTGGCGATCCTGCGTGAACGAGGAGCCGCAAAGAGTGAACGCCCAGAACCCCGGAGCCTTGGGAAGTCCCAGGCTCAGAAGTGCTACGGGGGCAGCCCCTAGGTGATATCTCTCGGTGCAATTGGGGGTGCATTTCCAGGGCATCTTTTATTCACGTTCCTTTGCTCTGGGATCGAGTGTCCTCCCAGCAGATCTCGGTGACTAATCAGGACAGTGTAAAGAGTCTGATGGGATCCACTGGCAAGGGGGAACCACTCTAGGACGCTAGGAAGGAACGGTCTTCACTCAGGCTTCTGACAATGCTTGCCGCGGGCGAGGGTGCCCAGCCAGACAACACTAATCAGACCAGGAGGCAGGTGCGCTTCCTACCCGAGGATGGGAGCCCAGTAAGGCCACGGCACTAGTGCACTGCCCAGTGCTAGGATGGGGGCCTAGGGAGTCCAGAGCAGGGTTAAAGGCTTCAGGGGCCAGGACCCGCAGCCAATGAAGTGAACAGAGCAGAGGGCAGAACTGCTGTTTCTTGCAGAGACGAGTCCTGTCTGTAATGAGCATGGCAGCGATGAGAGGGGTTGAGGAGAGCTGCCAGCTGGTACTGAACAGAGCTAATTCAATGACAGCCACAGAGTCAGCAGCACCCCACCAGGAGGATCAGTCTTGCAGCCATGAGGGCAACAGACTGACTTGCCCTACCGCTCTGGTTCTCCCACCTCTCAGCCCAGGGGCGGGTGGATAAGGATGCAAACTGATGGTTAATTAATGACCACAGAATGCTACATCACTGCAGTCAGGATTCCACGTCACCCTCAGAAACACAGGGCTGGGTGAGGATACTTCAGGGGTTAGCCACTAGCTGGGCTGGCGAATTTCCGGTGTGGCCACAATCCCTGCTCTGAGACCAGATCACAGGTGAGCCGCTAAAGCAGCTGCGCTACCCCAAGAGCAATGCTGAGACCACGCTCATTATTAACCCTTCCGCTGCTGGTGCTGATGCCTTCGCAGGGTCGGGGTCTGCCCAGGATAGCAGGAATTTAATGGCCGTTCACCTGAGGAGTGTTAGGAACTGGCTGTTGGAGTAAAACATCTTTTGACTTCCAGCTGAGCCAGCTGGATCTGAAAGTCACCAAGAAAGAGCATGAGAAAGAGGTGTAGACTCGCCTGCCAGACCAGAACCCCTGACACTTGGAGTTATTAAAGGTTCCACAGCACCTTTTGGCAAAAGGAAGGGGTGTGTTAGCCGAGTTCCAGCGATGGCAAATACATTCGGCCATCCTCCGGTTCTCCTCTGGTTCCACCAGATTACATTATAATTCTTCACTCCCTATCCTAAACTGTGCACTGCTAAACAGCTGCTGTCTGCCAGCCAGAGATGGCTGCATGTCAGTGGTGGCTGAAGCAGGATCTCTCCCTGTAGTTCAGGAAGCACTTTGGGATCCTTTGGAAGGAAAGGTACTGTTGTAAATATAAAATATTCACTATTGTCGTCCACAGCTATATCAGCTGAAACATCACTTTTCTGGCTACGAATGCGCTTTAAGTAGGTGTCCTGAGAGCTTTGTTAAGGAGCAGGCTAGCAGAAATTCCGGATGATTTGTGGAGCAGGCAAGAGGGTGGCTATCTGCAGTCAGCCATGACAAGCCATGCATCCCGATGATTTGCCTGGGCTTCTAAGGCAGGAGGTCAAAGGAGTATAAACTCTTGACATGAGGGGAGGTGACGGACTCTTGCAGCTGTGAAATGGAATTTCTACTTAGGAATACGAATAGTGCTCATATAGGCTCATCACACCTGCAGCCAGCACTCTAGGTCAGCCCTGGTACCAGGAGGCTCCTGGAATGTCTGAACACTTCTGAGTGCTTCTGTCAAATGCCCCGGAGCAAGCTGGCAAGTGGCGTGTGGAATTGAGTGGTTCTCTTGCAGGCTGGAAAGCAAGAAGTCTCCTTACGGAGTCAGCTGTGTATGTCTCCTAGGAGCCTGGCAATTTCATTGCCAAGCAGATTTTGGTAGAGCACATTTGCACGAGGCAGGAGAAAAGAATAGGGCGGTTGAATGTAACTGGCTGTGTATTTGGAGGCTTGAGTGTCACTGGTTTTATAGAAAACTCATGGACACATTTCAGTCTGCCTTTTTTATCTATTCTGGCATTTGCATTACACCCATCACCATTGCCTTCAGGCGCTGGACATTTGCTAATTGCACTGGTTTTTTATTCAGACCCTCTGTTAAAAAAAAATAGATAAATCAGGGTTAGCCCTAACCTACGTGACGAGGTCTCCTTCTAGGTTCGCCATCGGAATAAGGAGTATGATTCATGTGACCATCTCTTGTGTTCTGCATTTGTACAGACCTAACACAAAGGGGGCCTGATTCATGGCTGGGGCTGCTCAGCGCTACTGCAGCACAAATAATAAATAATAACTATGGGGTGACATTCATCCCTGTGCAGGGCGGGCCCCATGCAAAGTCTGTGCACCACTGAAGTCCTCAAAATAAGACTTAAAGTGGGATTGAAGCGGGGCTTAGGCTTTGTACTCTCCCACCTGTAGGCTGGTGCTTTACAGATGAGGTCTCAGCTTACAGGACGGTTAGAGCCAAGACATGAGGAAGGTAACAGTCAGGGAGGGAGTGGAGAGGCAAAGGAAAGTAAGAGGAGGGGGATACACCAGAGGGACATGCCTCTCCGCGTGGAGTGCCAGGGAAAAGCAGGCAGACACATAGCTCTCTTGAGACTTATTTTCCCGTTCTCTCCTCTTTACATTATGGAATTTAGACAGCTGTCACTACGAAGGTGTGCGGTGAGTTTCGAAGGAGGAGTTAGAACACAGGAGTGAGTTGTAAGGAAGGAGCTGAATTCGGAATGAAGAGAGAGTGGCTGAGTGGCACACAACAGCTTCTGGCTTCTCCGCACAGTAAACGACAAGTTGTTCACTTTCAAAGCAAGAGACGCTGATGTGTGATGGCTTCTAGCCCCTCAATTTGATTTCGTGTCTGATCGTTAGAGGTGGGCCTACGCCACACACTGTGGATGTGGATGTGGATTGTTCGGATCTGGCTTGTTATTCAGTTAGGAGACAACTGTAAAATTCAGATCCTGATCCCAATTTGGCATCCAAGTTAAAGGGGCGTTACGGTCCCATTTTTACAGGTGACGAACGCAGGTTTGATTGTTTTATATGGCACTCAGTTATTACATTGTTCAGGGTGGTAGAAGAACCTAGACTGACAGACAGAATAGGTCTGCCAGATGCTAGCCTGTTGGAAGGATGATCACCCCTATATTTTAGCTGCATTCTGATTATGTATTGTTATTTCTATAGCAGCTGCAGTGCGCTAAGCACTTAACCGATAATGGGCCAGACTCTGTTCTCAGCTACGCCAGCATCAATCTGGAGTAACGGCAATAGATTTACACGAGGTCTATACCAATGTAACTGACAGTAGAATTTGACCCACCCATCTGACCAATTTATATGGGGCAGACGGATAGCATGCTTCTGCCAGTTAGAGACCAGCATCTCCAGAAGAGTGTGTTTGATTTTTTCATCTCATTGTTATGAATAAGTTGGTTTAAAAGGGCCTGGAGTTACATTTATTTATTTATTTATTTCTCCATTGTGACTGTTATCACAGAAAAATGGCAGCTGATACTCCTATAACCTGATTTCTTGTCTGACCTGGGACTTCCTATACTCGTTCCAGAGGCACACTCCTATCACAGGATTTTCTGTTCAACTTGCCCTGTGGGTTTACCCTCAAAGGCAACCCCACCCAGCTTTTGTAGGACAAATCAGCATGGGGATCAGAGGTGATGTTTAGCTGCAAATCAACTCTCTCTGTTATTGAAACTAACAGCTGGCAGTCTTGCAGTGTTGTCTGCCTGCCTGTGGGGAGGTATTTTGCACTGAACTTTTCCACACAAACTCCAGACAGGCTCTGTGCTCTGAATTCGGAGTGTGGCGATGAATGCAAGGAGACTTGTGAATCCTATTGATGGGCAGCCTAGAGGAATCGCCTCAGAGGAGACTACAGTTTCGCGAATGACCATGACAGGGTGTTTTCCATCCTGAAGACTCACAAAACAAACGTTACAATACAGATGTACTGTACAGAGATCACTTCCTCCATAGCTGGGAGACAACCACTTCTGGAGTGGAACATACCAATGGTTGTTCCACACGGTAACGTTATGCAACATTTTAGGAGAGACGGTGAAGAGAAATAGAAATTTCATTGGAAATTGATAGCGTCCCAGTGTCCTAGTCAACTTCTAACTGGGTCAGCACAGGACTACTGGAGCTTTACTTCTTGAAGGTACTGCCTTTTTGACTACAATCAAGTATCAGTTTAATAGCAATTTCACCATAAGGGGCTACATCCTGCCCTTACAGCAGACAGACATGATGATCCCAAAGGGTTTTTCGTGGGTCACTGTTGTGGATTCTGCACAAGAATTGTTTAAGGCATTTTTGCCTGATGGCATTACGGTTTCTATTACACACTCACAGACCCACCTACACATCAGCCCACCTCTGTGTGGGTGCTTAAGCCTCTGAAGGTTTATTTACATAAATGACATACTGCTACCTTTGGAAGACAGTCCAGTCTGCCAGAATAGTTCAGGGAAAGGAGGCATCAAGTTGAAGACTTTGTTCTTAACTCTCTCCTTTTACTGCTGTCTGCTTCCATAAAACATTGTAGTTAATAGTTATGGTGATTGGAGTAGCCAATTTGAAAAATAATTACTGCCTTCCTCAAGATTACCTCGCCTCCTAATTAAAATCCCAGACCTCGCATCTGAAAGGTGTGCTATTGACACAGCATCCCATGTGCACCCAGACAACCTCATTTGGATTTGCAAAATTAATTAGTGTTTGTTTCAGTCCCCAGCTGTTCTCCCAAATTGGGAACAGCACATGCACTGGCAATGTGGATGCTGTCTAAATTGACCAGAGCGGCGAAAGAGATAAGAGAGTGATTTGTTCCTGCATAACTCATTCAGCTGCTATTACAAGCTGCTCATTAAACAGCGCCCCTGTGTCCTTTCCAGACGTCACCTGAGGAGCTCTCAGTTCCCACAAAGTGAGGATGAGATGCATTCACCACAATCCAGACGGCACCATAGCTTGAGTGCTATACAACAATCCTTTCAGTACGTCCATCTTCTTCTCTGTCTCCAGAAGGGCCCAGAGTTGGAGCCTCACCTCTCTTCCTCCCTCCCACCTCATCCCTACTCTTCAGCACTAAAGCAGCAGGCACCTTTGCCTCCTGGCACCAGCAGATCTCTGGACATTGAGAAGGGGAAAATATTTTGCCCGTGTGCCACTCAGAAATACTTCCGAGGGTGAGCACTGCTGCTGCTAAATGCCACCCAATGATTGCCAAGTGGCAAAAGGGCTGGAACTATCTGGTTATGGCTGAGAGCGTGAGGAGGTCGGAGCCAGGGTGTCAAAATTTAGTATCTACAATAAAGGGAAATCCAGGGGAAAGACGCATGGATTTTTGTTATTATAGGGTTACTCGTTAATATTGGGCTGTGCACACGAGTTTGTTTTGGTAGGGTTGCTTCTGTTGCTGGCACTGACTTTTTTTTTATTTTTTATTACCATTAAGATATTTTTTAAAATGACATAAAACATCAAGAATTACTCAGATTTTGCACACAGCTACAAGGAGAGACTGTGAGGGAGCCATGCTTTTTCCCCACTTCAATACCTCTGTTTCCTCCTGCTCTTAGCACTTGGGCCATTTGGCTCTCTGGGCAAATCAAAACTCTCCCTTTCTAGGGTACCCAAAAGTGCAACCCAGCAACCAACACAGGTCAGACCTTCTCCCCTCCCGGCAGGGGCTCTACACATAGTCGTTCAACGCTTGGCTGCAGGCTTGTCCGCCAGGAAATGCAGCTGAAGTGCAGGGGAGCTCATGCCATCCTGCGTCTGTGTGCGCCCCGGAACCCCAACTACTCAAACTCTGAGGATACGTCTATAATGTACAAAGAACCTCAGGACAGGGAGGCTCAGAGCCTGGCTCAGCCGGCTCCGGCTTGCAGGGCTCAAGCCCCAGGGCTGAAAACAGAGTGTGGATATTCCCGCGCGGGCTCTGAAACCTGGCGAGGGGGAAGGGTCTCACGCCCCGGGCTCCAGCTTGAGTGGGAATGTCTACAGTGCTCATTTTTGCCCAGGAGCATGAGCCCCACAGGCCCAAGTCAGTTGTCCTGGGTGCTCAGATTCGCTGCCCTGGGGTTTGTCTTACAGGGTATGTCTGAGCTAGCTTTGATCTAGCCAGCTGGAATTACAACAGCAGTGAAGCCGGGGCAGCACTGAGGAGCTGCGTATGGCCCATGCTGCTGCCACCTCGCTGCCACCTTTATTCGAGCTACCTAGATCAAAGCAAGCTCCACTTTGTCTACGTGTGTTGCAGTCACATCTCGGACTGCAACACAGCCATACCTGTAAAGGCTCAGCTCTCCCTGTGACCGGGACAGCTGGTAAAACGTCAGGCCTCCCGGCCTTCTCAGTGGAACTTCAACAAGGCCATGGTCCGTTAATAGGCTTCCTGGAATCTGTAAACAAACCAACCCTGCAAAAAATACCTCTGATAGGTTGTGAGGTAGCCGATATTTTTCTTGGTGGCGTCATATCACAGCCCACGGTGGGGCACAGTAAGATACTGTTAAGATGCCAATGCTAGATCAGCAGAGGGGGTAGAGGGAATTTGGAGGCTAGTAAACTTTATGGGATAAATTCATCCCTGGTGTAATTCCACTGGTGCAAACGGATGAATTTGGCTTTACAGGGATTCCCAGGGTAGCCAGATTACAGTAGCTGAATGACTTTCCCCTGCTTCTCAGTACGAAATGGCTGTAATAATAGCCCATTTCTCTTCTTGGCTGTATCAGTCTAATGGCTGCCCTCTGGGCTGCAGTGTAAAATGCACAGGCACAGCTGTTTCATGGCCACCTGTAGGATATCCCTGCACTTCTTTACAGTAGCAAAGCTTACTTTTTTCTTGCTACAACATATGAGGCCTGGCAGATCCAGAAGATGCAGGGACAATGCCTCTGAGCAGGGCCATTCAGAGGCAGGCACCCAACGCCCATCGCCATGCTTCTTTCCCTGTCATTCCCAGAACGCACCACCCTCTGAGATGCTGACTGGGGAGCAGGTGAGCTGTTCCAAGGAGCACCGTCTTCCTGAGGCATGCCTTCCGGGAAGGTCACAGTAGAGTGCTTTGCCATAGCCACAGGCACTCAGCTAGCAGGTGATGTTAGCGCTTAGCACCCAGCGGTCACCACGCTAACCTACAGGAAAGCAGGACTGCATTCCCGGCATGCCCTTAGGCGCTGTCCAAATTAGCTGCACGCACACACTTCTACTCACCAGCTCACTCGGAGTGTGTCATTTTCCCCCCCATCAAGTAGAACGGAGACAAGTAGGTTTTATACCTGGGCTGCTAAATGTTCATGGCTCCTTGGCAAAGCTAATTTGCAGGATTGAGGCTTACCCCCTGCACAGTGTTGCAGCTGAGTGGTCCTTTACACCTGCCGGGAGTCCCATGGAAATCAGTGGGACTGTATGTGAGTGTAAGGCCTGCACTGTGGAGTGGGCCCGAGAGAGCAGAATCGATGTTCAGAATTCTGGCCGGCCGCCCAGCAATGCCGCAAAGAGCTGCCAAACGCTGCTCTTCATCTCCTGTCAGCCCTGCAGCGGGACTCGCCTGAAACTAGGTTCTTTGAAATCCTGATTACAAATAATCCATGGGCATCTACAGTGAACGTACCCTACAGCAGGTATTTGAACAAGCTCCCTGTGGACCCTGGGGAAGTGCAAGCCAGGCGTGATCACAGGAGAGCAGCAGCTGTGCTGCAGCCACGGATGCCAGCTGTAGAACATGGCCAATATCAGACATGATTTGGTTGGGGAGGAATACACCGGGAGGAGATTTTCTGCCCTCCGCCTATCCTCATTCTGACATTCATCACCCAGCGCTCACAGCTCAGCAAAGCAGGGAGATGCTCTGTGCTGTCAAACGCCAGGAGCTAGTTACATCCCTTGTGAAAATAAATAATGCTACGGTATTTGCTAGTCACAGCCCAAAACACTGCCACTTTCAACAGGGCTTCTGCTATACCTTGGCCCATTGCAATAGGATGCAACTTCCACCCATCTTCTCGGCCATCCTTCACGAAGAATAATATTCAGCAGTGCTGGCCCCAAACCATTGCACCAGCACTATGCCTGCTCCTGCTCTATGCACGGTTACTCCAAAAAGCTGTGGTATGTGCCGTATGTTCTAAGGTTCTCAAGCTTTTCAGGTGGGCAACCCCTTAGTCAAAGTCAAAAATGTTCACAGCCCCACTACAGTTACTAGAAGAGTCCATACATCATGCATGCATCAGTGATAACAATGAGCTGCCTATATAATCTGTATGTGAGTGTGTTTCGAGCCGTCGACAGAGACTACTTGACCTGTCTATAGTATTGGTCTTCTCTGCTGTAAGGAAGATTCTTGTAGACTGAAATACTGAGGGCCACTGTTGGAGGAGATTGTTTTTTATTTTCATAAAGGTCTGTAGAGAAGTAAAGGACTCAGATGCCACAGTGACAAGTGTGATGTAAATTCCTAGACAGAGAGACAGCTGCTCAGTCATGAAGCAAACCCAGCAGTAGTTATTTCTTGGCCAGCAGCACTGCTACATCAATCAGACATCTCTCACTATTGAATCGGTCTTTGATGTAGCTCAGGCAGAGGGAGGGAAGGGGAGAATACATGACATGAAGGCTGCATACGTATGGCATGAATAACAGGATTTGGTTTTCTCTCCCTTTCCAGGTACTGGCTAACAAACAAAGTGCACATAAAACGACCAACCACTGGCCTGCTCATGTACACCCTGGCCACCCGCTTCTGCAACAGGATCGATCTCTACGGCTTCTGGCCTTTTCCCCGGGATCAGAACCAGAACCCTGTCAAATACCACTACTATGACAGCCTGAAGTACGGCTACACCTCCCAGGCCAGCCCTCACACCATGCCCTTGGAGTTCAAAGCCCTAAAGACGCTACACCAGCAAGGAGCCTTGAAACTGACTGTCGGCGAGTGTGATGGAGCCACGTAAGAGAGGCTTCTGTGGCTCACGTTCCTGCAGGCTACACACCATGGGAGAATGGGGGAGCGGGACAGAAGGATGAGCAGTGGCTAGTAGGGTGGGTTTCTTTGTTAATGTGCAGAACAGTGACAAAAATATATATACGTGGTGCCTAGCTATATTGACCTGAGTATTATAACTGTTTGGTGTTCACCAAGGAAAGGACAGACGAGTTGCAGGAGAGTCTGAAGCTGCTGCCCGGGCTAGAGGCTTTGCCTTGGGCTGGTTAGGCTCAGAAGGAAGTTAGTTCTGCAACGTCAAAAATGCTTGAAGGTCACCTTGGTTTTTAAGAGTACGTTAGGGTGACGGGTAAATGTTAGACCATGTGTGTGACTGGTCCAAGGTGGGTAGTTAGGGTCTGTTTGGCCAAGAACCCAGGTGCTGGCACTTCCCAGTAAATAGTGTTCTTGGCTTAATGCTAATGACGGGAGTGAGGGAGGGGCGGGGAGGGAGCCTTTGTTTGTGGCTAAACAGCTGAGAGAGTGCCTGAGGGACTGGACAGAAACTGAGAAATGCAGCAGGATTCAGCTGAGCACTGCAGTCCCTTCTCTCCAATGGGGCTGCCCTACTGTCCCCGGTGAATAGCACATGACTTCTTCCAGACGGTCACCAGTTCAGATCCGACCCACACGGTTTGGTGAGACAGGTGCCACAGTCAGAGCAGCCTGTTTGGAAAGGCCATTGGACTCTGGACAGAGCCCTTGAGATGCAATGTGAGACTCACCCTCGGTTGTGACTGTGACTCCAGGAGACACCAGAGGGAGCTTTCAAAGGCAGGCTGATTTAAATGAGGTTTGCTGTCAAAGGAGATACGTGGCCTTCCGGGAGACGACACAGGTGATGGTGAAGATCAGACTGGGCTGACGGTCTCAGAAGGATGCCGTGTTTATGCTTTTTTGATTCTTCTCCTAAAGAACTAATAGAAAAAGCAAAAACACTGGAACGTAGCAGGTGCGATGCTGCAAGCCAGCACAGTCAGTGCTAAGACTTACACTGCGTCGGAGTCAAAGGGACTCAGCATCTGTCAGAGCTCATGAAAACCATAAGCACATTGTAACTCCTGATTCCTGTTAAACAGCCCTTTGTCCTCCAACTCCAAAACTAGTAATGGGCCCAAGCCTCAGCTAAACAGAAAGACCAAAAGTGAGGGCTTAAAGGGACCCTGTCAAGATTAAATCAGACAGGTGACATTCACACTTGGGCAGAGAATCACCATGAGGTCTGTGCACCATTCAAGGCCCAGTTAATCTTTATTTAGAAGATGTAGGTAGGATTTAAGTGGTACATACATGTCATGTTGGCCCTCTGCCCACAGGTGAATTTCACGCATAGTTTAAATAAATCAGTCCCTTCCCTGCATTACTATTAATACTTACAGTACGAAGAATGAAATGTTTCTTTACAAAAAACATTTACTTTTGACTTTTTTTGTTTGTCAGTAAAACTAGATTGACCTGGTTAGTCAATTTCACTTCCCGTTTCTATTCCAGTTCCGTTTCCTAACTCTCATTTCTCACAGAATGCAGTTGGGTTTGCTTAGCTTACAAAGAATGCAGAAGGTTTAATTTAAACAACAGCAACAAGTGGCATTACAAAATTTTGTCTTTAATTGTGAAAGAGTTCCTGTTCGTATTAGTTTTTTGTCACCTGCACACCTACATTGCAGGGTTAAACTACTTAACATTGTTTCTTTGACATCTGAGTGCCAGCCTCCATAACGTATGAAAGGTAGAACTATATGTCATGTTTAGGAACACAAAAATTGCCATTCCTGTAAGACCATCTAGCCGGTAATTAGTGTTACCTGATTCACAATAAGGTGCAGGTAACCGCAGAGCAGACAATTATGGATTAAACTGCCTGTAGGAGAAGTTCTTCCTAACCTAAGGAAATTATATCCCGTGTGTTTGTTTTTGCCCAGATTTTTAGATTTAACCGTTAGAGTCATCTTGATTTTTTGAGTATACATCCTACCTCCTACCTTAGTTTGATATAATTATTTGTATTTTTTGAGAGACAGGCAGAGATTAAAAAGAAAGAAGCATCAAAACCAAATGTTTTATAATCATGAGAGGCTTTACACAATTGAGTAATGAATGATCATTCAAGCCTGGCCATCCCCTGGGGCATTCATGCCCAGCTAGGAGGAGGTGGTGGCTAACCGTGAAGCCACTGGATTCTTAACCTCAGCTGTTTGCCTTTACAGAATGGCCTGAGGCTGGCTAGTGATTGCTGTTACCATAACTTTTAAAAAAAATAAACTAAATGGTGTGATTTTTATTTTTAAATTGATTAAAAAACGAACAGCTACTAAAATGCCAGAGCTGGCACCCCTGCTGTGGAAGTTGCACAGCCCAGTTTCCTTGCTGTGGCGATGGGGGTCTATGAAGGGAAAGTGATTGCTTGCCTGCTTGAAAGGGTGGCGTGGCTATGACTTAAAGGTCTTCCTGTGAGATATTTTAAAACGCCTGCAAAGCCCCACGAGGTCTATCCCAGGGCATTACATAACTGGGGGGCTTTTTTTTAAAGAAGGGGTTGTTTTCCTGGGTCACACGTAACAACTCCTGGACTTGCTGTTTGATTGAATCGAAGTACATGCCCAATGTTTGTGAAGCACCTCTACAGGCATAGTATCCCGGTGACACTGCTGGCCCTGGACTGGATCCCAGGCGTTCACTGTTGAAACAAAATGCATTAAACCAGGGGTGACATTCTGCTCCTATTTACTCAATGGCAAATCTCTCCATTCACTTCATGGGATGTGGTTTAAAACAATGGCTCTGCGTTACACAATAATCACGCTCAAAAATCCTGTTTAGAATCTGCCACTTATAAGTTACCTGTGTGCATCTGGAAAGACTCCCATTGGCTTTACTAGATTTGGGACAGGCCCTAAAGCCCGATCCTGTGAAACATGGCTCCGTATGGTGCCACCTCTAGGCAGTTCTCACTTGACGTCTGAACAGCTGCAGCGCCAGCACCAATGTGCAGCGATGGCCAGTGAGTTGAAAAACCTACTGAATCCATTCCTGCTTTAACTAATGGCTGGGCCGACTGGCACAATACGCCCCAGCACTAGGGCAGCGTCTCAGCCTAGACAAACCAATACAGTGTGTTGGCTTTTTGTTAGAGGATACGTGAGCAGCTGAGTTTCACATTTGCCTTCCCTTCTGCATCAAAACAGTAACGGTGGCAATTAGACGGATGCAGTTTGGATTTTGCAGTTGAATGGGGGGAGGGGTGTCGGTCTTAATAAATTCTTGATGCTGCTGCTGCTGGGAACTGAGCGGGAAGCCATCGCACCAGATGTCACTGGGACCAACCTGCTCCAGGAGGCTGCTGCTGGATAAATCTCTTCATGCCTAATTAAGGCTCCTCTTCCAAAGAGAATGAAACTAAAAGTTTATTGATGCTGCTCAGATGGGAATCCAGACGTGTGTGTTGCACTATGAATGTCCTTAATAACCTCCCAAATGACAGCAGCAGCTTCCCCCCCAGTTTGGTACATGCTCTCATTCTGCTCCGGGCTGTCTTTTCCCTTTCCTCTCTTCCTCCCAGTCTCTCTCTTGCTCTCCATCTCTGTCTGGTCCCATATGTTGGTCTGGCCCCCTTTTTCTCTGTCCCTCTCTCTCCGCCTCACCCCTCCCCGTTAAAAAGTACTGTAGTAATTTCAAACCTCACTACAGCTTACGCCAGCATTTCCTATAGTAACCTGGAGTGGGATTTATTTTTTTTACTATTTCTCGTGTAAAACTGCACGTGCTTTCTCCAGACCAAAGGGAAAAAATCCAGAACAGCTGTTAAAAACCATGGAAAGGAAATGGCATATGCAGAGTGGAGGGTTTGTTCACCCCTGTCTGTACTAGGAAATGGAATGTGGGACTCTTCTCAAATGGGAGCTTAAACCAGTTGACCGCACTGCTTGCGTAGCCAGGACTAACCCGTTTTCAGCACTGTTCCAGAAAGCTCAGTTGAGTGTTCGTTCCAAAGTGACATTTCTCAGCCTCAGCTCAGCGGCATTCATTGCTGAGATCAGTTGTTAGCCATGAGCCTGTCTCCCGGGGTAGCTGGAGCGGGGGCTGAATGGTACAGACAAGACACTCTCTGTGTGTCAGTGAATGGTACCAGCCTCATAGTGCTGGAAAAGGAAGTTCTCCATCACCACGAGAGTGCGCCACAAACCCAAAACCATCCCAGCTCTGACCTCTAGGTGTAAGAGGGGACTTTGTTCTCTATAATCATTACAGTCCTTGGTGTCTGAACTGATGCTCCACAACACAGCCCGTCCTGGCCAGATGTGGGGGTGGTTTTCTGATCTTGATATTTGGGTACTAGGAATTGAACTCCCACCACCAAAACGTTCTGCCAAAAGACCAACAAACGGTGGCTGCTACTGACGCAGGCTAGATTCGAACTTGTGCTATAGAGCTGAAAGGCTCCATGCCATTTAACTACTCACTTGAGTCATCCAGGCACCCTTAAAGAGGACTCTGGCATACCAGCTAGCACTGCGCCCCATGCTAATCACGGCAAGATGGGGCAGCATGTGAGGAGAGGTGGAACGTGCAATGGGCTACAAGAATGACTATGCAGCTATCCCATTTCATGTGATGGTGTGTCAACATCCGAAGCAATGGTTCCTTCTGGGACCTGCAAATCCAAACACATGGGGGGGTGTTGTATCATGAGCACTAATTTATGTATTGTGTGTCCTGCTGAGTTTTCCTCTTGTTCCGTATTTCATGCTGCCCGTTTCCTCTATCTGTGTCTCAGACAAGGGCTGCATGGTTTTAATGTGGAAACAAGAATGCTGTTGCTGTGCTGGGGCATGACCTGTAGAGGGTGCTGCTGGCGCCACGAAGCCCACACCCATCCAGCCTGACCCATGGCTGAATTCCTCAGGATGTGGCAAGTTGCATTGGTCTGTGCTGCTATGGGGTTTGAAAGACCTTTGCCCTCTCCATTGGTTTGTCTTTCCCTCAGGCCCATTGGTCCCTATCACTGGCTGACCGGCCCTTTAAGGCAAGCTGGGCCTGTGTCCTAGCAACCAAGTGATAATTTACCCTTGCTGTTGTGTTAAGGAGATTGAATTGTAACTGACCCCAGCTGCCGGGAGGGAGGGAGTTGGGAAAGGCTATATAAACAGATCTGAGACCCTCAGTGCTGAGCTAGGGGAAGTTGGCAGGCTTGAGCAGAAAGTTGAGCTAATGGGCTGCCCTTGCCAAGTGGGAGAAGGGCTGGGGAGACAAGTTTGGAGAGGGGCTGAAGAAAAAAGTAAGCTGACTAGTACAGAAATCACTCTAGGAAATGAGGGAGAAGAAGCTAGGATTGAAGAATGGGTGCAAAGTAGGAAAAAGGTGAAAAGAACAGAAAAAGCAGACAGGAAGGGAACAAAGAGTAGGGTGGAACACCCAAAACTCTGCAAGTGTCAAATGGCTGGGTAAGGAAGTGAGGACAGGTGACGTTAATCCTTTGCAAATAGTTGAATGGATTATGGAAAATGTTAGGGATATATCAAGAGCTAGAAGATTACAGGATGGAGATTTATTGGTGGATCGTCCTTGTAAAGAACAGGCTGAGAAACTGCTTACAAATAAAATTCTTGGGAAAATAAAAGTGGATTGTTAGTCACCCAAATATCTGACTGAAAAAAGCAGGGTAATAGATGGGCTTCCACCTGAAATGATTGATACATTTTAAAAAGGTATAGGTGGGCCCTGTACATAAACACCAAGTGGCCCAGGTGCTATTCATCAAGCAATTAATTAGCAGCAGAGGAGAGAACAAACCATCAACAGGTGTGCAAATAACACTTAGAGGAAGGGTTTTTACTGATAGAATAAAGCTAGGATTACAGATATTTTGGACTAAACTATATATTCCACCCCCTTGGGATGTTACAAGTGCCAAAATGTGGACATATGACAGGTGTGTAAAGGGGAAACACAATGTGGAGAGGAGCATTAGTATGAAACTTATGTGGAAGGAGCAGAGCTAGAATCATAGAATATTAGAGTCGGAAGGGACCTCAGGAGGTCATCTAGTCCAACCCTCTACTCAAAGCAGGACTACCTCAGCTATATCATCCCAGCCAGGGCTTTGTCAAGCCTCAGCTTAAAAACCTCTAAAGATGGAGATTCCACCACCTCCCTAGGTAACCCATTCCAGTGCTTCACTACCCTCAAAATGTAGCAACTGTTGGGATAAGCAGAGTAGCTTACCAAGGATTCATGATAGCTAAACAGGCTATGGAGACACAAAACAAGAATTAACAAGGTATCTTATGCAGAAGCTGCTAAAAGGCATTCAAAGCAATAGCTGGCGAAGGAGGAGAAAATCAGTAGGGCAAGGAACCATGGCTACAACACAGGATATGGTAAATAAATATAAAAGCAGTAGGAGAAGAATATTATTTGTACAGAAGGTGAAATTTGTAGTATTCATGGAAGAAGTAATAAACTGCACATCACACAGAGGAAAGAGAACTGAAAGAATACAGATAATAAAAGCTGCAGAACAGTATTTGCATGTTAATGCATTTTTGAGTGAGGCCAATACTGCAGTTTAATAAATATGGTGCTAAAAGAAATTGAAGATCAAACCTCATGTTATATGTATACGGGAAACATGGTTAATGAAAAAGTTTGTCTTTTAAAGTCCCAGGATATGATAGTCAGATATGATAGAGAAATAATACAGGTTTTCCTTTACATTTATTTCAACATTAGTTTATAATGAAACTGAACTTTGAGTATACTACTATTGATTCCAATGCAAAATAAAACCACTTCTTTAAGGATTTATGATGTTTACAACCCCTGTAAAGATTTGGAGAATTAAAAGAGCTCATTAGAGAAGTAAAGGATCCATATATTATATGGGGAGATTTGAATAGCCATAACAAGTTATGGGAAAGTGGGAAATCTGATAGCAATGACAAATGTTTGGAACAGTTTATTGATGAACACCATCTGGTAATAGTAAATAATGGAGCACCACCAAATGTTAGCTCAGTTACTGGGTTACTTTTCCCAGTTGGTACTGAGAATGCAACAAGCAATATAGCTAGTAAATATAACTGGTAAATTTACCAAGAAAAGGGACTGAGTAATGATCATTTCCCTGTGCTTATGTACCAAGGCAAGGGTAATATTGAAGACACTGGAGGTAGTCCTACTTGGAATTTTAAAAGGTCTGATTGGAAGTTCTTCAGCCTAAGTGTGATGAATACCTGAGTTAATAAATATGTAACTGATAATATAGTGGAATTTCATGATAATATAATAAAGGGAATTGTGACAGCAGCCAAAAGTATCTGTTCATAAGGTAACAGATTGCCCTAAATTCAGAAACCCAATTTCTTGGTGCAATGCGAGATTGCAACTAAAAGAGGAATAAGGCATGCAGAAAAGCTAAACCATAGTGAATAGTAAAGACTCGATGAAACATAAAAGAAGGAAGGCAGTGGCACAGAGAATTAAGAGGATTAAAAAAAAGTAGGAAGAAGTATTATGGGAAAATTAAATACAGATACAGGTTTCAGAGATTTACAAGCAAGTTAGGTAAATGAACATGGGGCAATGACAGTTTTGACCCTGGTCTTACTGAAGAGGAGGAAGGTATAAATTCTAACAAAGGAAAAGCATAAATCCTAGCAAATGTGCTCTGAAATGTTAGTAATGATGAGCATCAAAATATAGATTTTCAGAGAGTGGGGAGGAGAAAATTCGATCAAGAAAATTGTAAGATCTTAAATAGTTGGAAAGATGAGGCTGAGATACTGAATGAAAACTTCAGTATGCAGGATGTCAAAAAAGCTATAAACAAAAGCAAACACACAGGCCATGTAAGGATAGTATGTGTAATATAATACTTAAATAATTACCTGCAGGGAGTTTCAGGATTTTATTAAAATTACGTAATAGTATATGGGAAAAGGAGTAATACCAAGTGAATGGAAGCATATGGTGATGGTATCAGTAGAGAAGCCAGCCAAGTTAGGAGAGCTGATGCTTATAGACTAATTGTTATTACCTCTTGTGTGGGCACAGTTATGGAAAGAGAATGATCAAAGAGTGATTAGTTGTGTAGTTCGAAAAAAATGACATCTTAAATAATGTGCAACGTGGTTTTAGGAAGGGGAGATCCATGATTGACCATATTGTAAGATTAGAAACAGAAATACAAAAAAGTATGAGGAACAAAGAGTATATAGCTGGGGTTTTTTGTGGACATTGAAAAAGCATATGATATGTTATGAAGGGAGGGTTTGTTGTATAAATAGGCCACGGTAGGGATAAAAGGAAGAATGTTCTAGTGGATAAGAGAGGAAAGTCTTATCAGGTATCTATAGTATTGCCAATGGAATGTTGTCAAACCTACCTTGTTTAACATTATCACAAGTGACCTCCCAAAAAGTGTAAGGATGGGAATAGGTATTACCTTATTTGCGGATGATTGTGCTACATGGGTTAAGCACAGGAGAATTAAAATGAATGGAGAAAGAATCAATGAAGCCTCCAGGGAGTTCTTGGGATGAGGAGAAGTTTGGGGATTTAAATTTTCCATCATTAAAACAAGAGGGAATGATCTTCACTAAAAGAAATAATAAAGATGAGTGCAATTTATGTTATGAAGGACAGGTGCATGCAGTTAACCATTCAAGTTAATGGGTATCCTGTTAGTTTATTATCAAACTTTGGAGGACCATATAGAAAGGGTTACAAACAAATAAAAGGAGGATTAATTTACATAAAAATATTGCGGGGGTTAACTGGGGAGCAGATAAGACAGTGCTGATGATGCCATACAGAGTGATGATAAAATCTGTCATAGATTGTGGATGGAACCTTTAGCTCTGCATCCAGACTGAAGCTTAAAAAGTTAGAATCAGTTCAAGCTCAAGCACTATGAATTGCATGTGGTGCCTCTCTTATGACACCTTGGCGTCACTACTAGAGAAATGCCTATCAATTTAAGAATGAAAATGTTAGATCTGACATTTTGGGCTAAGGTCAAGGGAAACAGGGCACGTAAGAAAACTGGGCAACTGAATGTTGGAAATTAAATGGACACAATGTAGCCTGACACAATAAACTCCCTCATGCTTTTTAGGGTTAAAATGCGGGTAGAAGAGTTAAATGAAAAGGAAGGGCTAAAAGAGATTAAAGTCAATAGTTAGTTATGGGACAATAAATCATACCTGGAAAAATCATCTCTCCAGATGTTGATTTAGAATTATATGATAAAATAAAGAGAAAGAAAGAGTCATCCTGTGTGACAGATAAAGTTTGAATTATATATGGTAAGTGGGGTCATCGTTGCTGAGTATACATTGACGGATCTAAAGATATAAAAACAGGTAGAGTGGGAACAGCCTTTTACATCCCTGAGACTGGAGTTAAGAAATTTAAAAGACTATCTAATTTTAATGCCAGCTGAATTGATTATGATGATATTAATAATGTTAGCATAAAGAACATACGATCTATCGCTGCTGTTATCTTTTCAGGTGCATTATCAGATATACTGACAATTAAAAGGGGTTCCTCAGAAAGCAGAAGTGAGCTAATAAATGAAATGTTGTTGACAACACAGTTAGTATGCTTGAGCATGAACATAATACTAGTATGGATTTCAGCATACACTGGGATACCTGGCAATGAAATGGCAGGTAAGAAAGAGAAAGATGCTTTAAAAAATGGAGAAATGGATATAAGGATCTATTTGAGTACGCAGGAATTTAAAAGCTTAGTTAAAAAAGGAATAGCAAGAATTGTGGACCATGGAGAAAAGAGAGAGAAGAATCTATTAAGTTTTCCCCAAAATAGAAGATAATGTGCTATTCCAAAGGGATAAAAGGATAATAATAATAATAATGGTTTGATAATAATTTATAGTTATTGAACAGACACAAAGTTGAGTTATGTAATATATGGAAGGTTAAAAAAACTGCTGATCACTTGATATGGGAATGCCAGGAGTGTTCCCAGAAAAGAGAGACTCTTGATGAAGAATTTAAATGCTTTAAGGTGATTGAAAACACGATGAGGGGTTTAGGGATAATATTAGGAAAGTGGGGTAACATTAAAAAGCTCTATTAATGTCTAAAGATATAGAACAGGGTAAGAATGTAGTGGCTTAACTGTATGAGGAATAGACTCAATAGCTGAGTCTGCTTCACGAGGAAGAAGAGTGAGACCTGGGAGTCAGGAGCAGTAGGGGAGATTGATGGCATTAGCCAGGATGAGCTGGGACCGAGGTCCTGAGCGAAGCAGGCTGGTAAGCCTTCAAGAAGCAGCCTGAAAGTTTAGAGACTGTAGTCTCAAGAAAAAAGTCCTGGGAAACTCCATGACTTCAAAGTGACAAGAGTTAGTGAGTAGCTCGAAAGGCTGAGTTTTTATTTTCGGCTGTGGATGACTGAAGACAGACTTCAGGAAGGAGGAACTGTGTTCATCTGATAGGAGGCTGAGAAACTGTATTTGTCTGGTTGGAGGCTGAGAAGAGAAAGATGGGTTGAAATGGCAAAGCCCCCAGGCCACAAAAAGAAGGAACAGTGCCTCCCTGAGAGATTGGGAAGAGAGACTGTTTAAGTTATGATATGCTAATAAACTAGTCCCCGAGAAGGGATGTACTATATGACTCTGGTCTTGTGTATTGAAGAGGCCTGAGAGGTGGGGAAACAGAGACCAGGTGCTGTCCAGTGCTCTATCATTAAATCACACTCTCTGCAGCCCATTCATCAATTTGGTTGCTCTTCTTGGAACTCTCTCCACTTTATCAACGAGCTGATACACCGAGGTGACTGCTTATTGAGTTGTGCGAATGCTTATCCTGCGCTCAGCACTGCTTAGCAGGACACCTCCCACTTGGATCTCCCAACCCCTCAGGGTAGCACCCTGGCCCTTGACACCATGGAACTCTTCCTGTTCTTCACTTTCTCTGCCTTTCTCATTTTTCAATTTTCCTTTTCTTTTTTTATTTGATAGAGTATTTAATACTTCTCCCTTCTCTGGACACTTTATTCGGATCTATCCCATACAAACTGGCCTTTCATTGGACAGCAGGCGCCTCCACAATCTTAGCTGTCACTATTTTCTCCCAGTCGATTGTGCTGCGGGTGATGGGCAGCTGTCTCCGGAGAGCCTTCAGGTGGGTATCACTCATCCTTTGGTATTCCTCCATCAGCCCACCTTGGAACTGGTTGTCTGCCTCCTCCAGCAGTTTCACAAAGTCCTGGGCGGTCTGGGTCTCCGTGGTGACAGCCAGAGTCTCAGCCACATCCTTGCACACTGTCAAGTGGATGTTGCCATCCTCAAAGTAGTGAGCCTGGACCATGATGGTCCCGGCCACTTGAGTGGAAGTCGGAGTCAGGGCAAAAGTCCACTCTGACTTCCAGAGGCCATTCCAGAAAGCAGAGGGCCTGTGCAGGTGACAGGCAATGCAGGCAATGAGGATTTTCCGGACGGCTGTGTCCTTGATGAAGACACTGCAAAGCCCCCCAGGATAGTGGCTGCTGACATATGCTTTCAGACCCTCATAGAGGGCCTTTCTCCATGCCTCACCCTTCTCATCTTCCTGCAGGTGAGCCTGAAACTCACTTGCCTCTTTCCTCACGTGGTCAAATCTGAAAGACACCTGTCTCTCGGGGTCGAGGAAGTGTTTTTCCTCCAGTTCGTTGTGGCGGGTCAGCAGCACCTCGCACTCCTTCCTCCTGACTGGGGTGAAGTAGAGCTTGTTGTGCAGGGCACAGAGGGAGGCAGCTTCCTGGCACATCAGGCTGTCGTCACCCACCAGCCGGCGTAGATCACTGAAGGCCTCGCAGAACTCTTCAGGTGGGGCCTGCTTCAAGAGGCCGATCACAATCTTCACCTTCTCTTGTCTGGTCAGTGAGCATTTCCCAGTTATTCGCTCCATGGATGTGGGGCTTGAGGTTACTGGATCCACCTCACCTGAAGGAAAAGCAAAAGGAAAGGACAATTATTAGATAGGCAAAATGTGGATGCTCTTGGTGTACTGCCTGGAAAGCTGAGGGCCACACAGGCAACTTGCCACACATAATGGAGCAGGCTGCATTCACCCTTACCTCAGGTATCACCCATGGGTCACTACATGGCCTACAATTCCCACCTCCCATCCATACTGAAGATCTCTAACCTACAGCAAACAGCCCTGAGCTACTGATGGTTCTCTTTCACAATTCCAGTAGGGTCACAAGGGTGTCTCATGAACCTGCCCATTATCACTGTGGATACCACCACATCCGGAGATGTGGGCTTAGGAAATCTCTCTACAGTGGTTACAGGTGTACCCTGAGGGCCACCCACATTCCGTTGGGGGAGCCTAGATAACCACATTAGTATCTGCTTCTCCTCCTTGATAGCATATATCACAACCCTACGCCACCAGCAACCATGCCCAACAATGGAGGTAGGCTGTGGACAGATGCAGCCCTACATTTTTGGGAGCCCCAACATTTTCACCAAAAATGTTTCCAGAACCTTCCCCTGTGAAGCAAGTAACACAAGATTGTGGAAGGTTCTCTGAAGTCACAGTCACCCATATTTATTCTGCTTACTGGCAGCTCCCAGAGGTTTTATCATGTGTCCCATCCAGCTCTACAAAGCAGCCACTACCTGCTCTGTATGTTGCACATGACAGGCTGGAAACAACATAGTACAGGGCACCACTGAGTAAAGTTGCACCAGGGTTCCCAGTCTTGTCACGCCTGGGGTTCATGGACATGAGGTAAAACCAGCTGCTTATAGAATTTGCCCTGTGCTCCTGGCAGAGCCTCACTTCCTCCACCAACCGTTGTGTCCAAACACTGGCTGAAGTTCATTACCGAGCCTCTAGGTCTGTTTGGTTGCTGAACCTGTTTCTTGCCTGTGGACCTTCATAGGCTTTGGCCAAGTGACCACATGTTCTGCTCCAGTAACAGTCATTTGTGCTCACGTGGCCTCCAGCGCGTGAAACCATTTCCTATGGGACTGGTTTCCTGGCTGTTCTTGGCTGCCTGACCTTCCGCTGTTAGGTGACAATGCTGTTTGTGTGACTCTCTTACCAGCAGGCCTGGCTGCATTCATTCCCAACGAGTTTCTCGAGGGAGTGGTAAATACGTGACTGACAGACATGAGCTTATCCTTACAGCTGAAGTTCAACATCTTGCATCTGAGGTCTAAGTTCTGCACAGCCGGCACCAATGATTCCTGAAACTCATTCCCCGCTGCTGCCGCTGCTGCCTTTTTCTAGCACTACCACAAATTCAAGTAAGGGTTTCCCGTGTGGTTTGTTTGTGTGACGCGTAACTGCGGTTCTCCAAAGCTTTATTACACAGAGAACACGGCGCTGGTACCTTGTACCACGGCTGGTCAGAGAAGGTCCAACAGCAAATCTCTGTCCAAACATTCCCCAGTAATTTCATCGCTCCATCCCCTTCCCCCTCACATGGGATGTTGTTTACATCTTGTTTTAGCTCCTTGGGAATTTCTCAATGGCCACCTCACCCTAACAGCCGCTTCTTGAGCCTTCCTGTCGCTCAGCTGCACTGCCACAGTATTGAGAGAACCTCTCTGGGCATTGTCTCCCCCTTCGGCCTTCCCTAGAACCAGGGTGACCTTAGTAAAGCTCACCCCACGGATGATAACTGAGTGAGCTTTGGCTGAGCTCCTTCCCTAGCACAGCCAGCCAGGAAACAGCAGCAGCGACGTCCAGCCGCCACCCCCCCCCCCCCCCACCTGCTAGCACTAACCCCTGCAACACAGCACAAAGGACAATAGAGCAAGAAAGCCTCCCTTCCCTACACCATACCCAGCCCCACGGACCGGCTACAGTGACTCTGACCCGTGGGCCGCTCCCTCCCCGCGGGTGCGGGGCGATGCAGAGCGGGAGCGCGGCCGGAGCCATTACCCGCTCAGCTCCCGCGGCTGCACCTCTGGAAACAGGAGTACAAAACAGCAGGTTCCCATGGTAACCCACGCTCTATGATGGCATCACCCAGCGATTGCTCCCTGGGAGTGAGCCTGCAAGGACTGGAAACTCCCAGGGCGTGTGAGTGACCCCATCACCACCCTGTCCCGTGAAGCTCATACACTCAGGTTTCTGGGGCTGGTTAGACCAAACTGCCTCTTGGTCCTTGTTTCCTGAAGGCAGGTACATAGGAGCAATATATCAGCCACGTCGTTGGGGTAACATTTCGTGGACCCTTATTTACCGTGCAGCCTATTGGTTAGCATGCCACATGTGGAAGGCCTTACCTGGTGTCGGTGGCGGGTGGCGTTTTGGCTGACTAAGTACTTCCATAGGGATTTTGATGCCCTGAGATTAAAATACTGGTCCCTTTGGTGAAAACACGGCTGCAGAAACCTTCGCCTCTTCCTCTTCTGTGAACCCTACAGTAACAAACACAATTAAGTCACTGACTTCACCCAGAAAAAAGAACAGTGAGGGACCAGACCCTCAGTTGGTGCAAACAGACATAGCTCCAGTGAATTTACACCAGCTCAGGATCTGGCCCTATCATTTGAAATGTTCTTGAATGAGAAGGTCTGATAGAGGTAGGTACAGCCCAGGAATGGACAGGCTCTGCCACACGCACTCTGCTCTGGAGGGGCAGCACCCCCTGCTACACCAGTTCTGAGTCTCCAGTGAATAAAGCCTGCATGGCACGTCTCCAGTGGCAGCGTGGTTTGGTTTTCTGGAGAAGGCCCCACTCAAGAGAGGGCTGAAGTAAAACATCCTGTTCCTATGTGGCCTCAGGCTGATTTGAACCCCCTATTGACTGAGGTGAAAGGCTTTGAGCATGATATAGACACGCATAGCTTTTCAAATGCTCAAAACCCGACCTGTTGCATTCCAGAAAGTGTTGCAATTTAGGCTTGGAGTCTAATATCAACTACGAAAAGGAAAAATATTTTGCCTGAACCCTCTGTCTTGTGGCATCTTGCAGTACAAGGTCCAGATGAACTTCCTTACCTTGGTTTGCATCTGAAAGAGCCTGTGCATTTGAAATTGCTGGGGAAGAAGAGAAATAACACATTTTATTCCTGAACTGCATATTAGTCTTCCATATGGGTGCAATGCCAAAACATAAGGGCCTCCATCTGTTAGGCAGGCCTGGCCAGGTCCCATGAATGGCTTATAATGCGAGTACATTCATCCAGCTTTGGTATTCCTCCAAAACAAGAAGAGACAGCCAATGATGCAAATATTGTATAAATCTATTGAAACTAATGGCACTAAATACTAGTCATTTTATATCCCATTTGATTTTAGAGGCACCAGCGTGGTGTATAATAATGCATTTGTTATGGGGGCTGTTGTATGTTCAACAGCGCCCTTGGAGGAACAGAACATTTAAAAAAAAAATCTAGTTGATCTCTATCAAATTATTTCGTTCTGTTATTCCCCCAAAAGTAAGCTGTGCCCTTCAACTTCGATAATGGGGCATTTATGCTCCATCTGTGACCACAGTTATAGAGGCTTTCAAGCACCAGTCTGGAAAGCTTCAATCGCAAATGCAAGCGGCCTGCTGAGCTACATGTTCTCGATGCACCTCTGGATGTGGACATACACCTAACTCAGGGGCAGACAAATTTTGCTCAACCAAGGACCATGCTGGCCAGTAGCCAAGAGCCCTACAGTGACGCCTAATTTCTAAAACAAAAGGCCCAGATTGCAGCCACCCTTTCCTTTAATGCAGAGGCTACAAAGTACAGGTTCCAGCGTGCGGTGTTGCATCTTGCACAGAGAAACCAATGCACGGTGGGCCACACAGGGTGAAATCCTGGCCCCCACCCCCAGTCCTCAATGCTCAAACTCCCATTGATGTCAATGGAGCCTGGATCTCTCCCCCAGGCAGTGAAGATTGCACCCCCATTTTAAAGATGGGAGGGGGGGAGGCCTTCAGAGCCTGATTTTTAGAAACCCTTGTTGAAAATGTTTCTTGAAGGGGTCTTTGTAGCATTGCATGGTACAAATGATTGAAGCCCATGGGAGGCCATCTAGCTCCCTCACTAGGTGTGAGAACTATTGTGTCAGCACCATGCGAGTTCACAGCCAGCCCGGTAAACCTTTCTCCACCTGATTCATTATCATGCATGTTAACTCTGTGGTTTAGGGAAATTACCATGGCCTGATTTCCTACAGCTCCTTTATTTCTCGCTTGAGACCCGCTGAACTGTTGAGCTTGCTGACTTAAGACTCTGCAACAAATACCTAATGACGAAGCAGGAATCATGGTTTGTAACCATTGTGTCTCACCTGCTCCAGCTCCGGTTTTTTTCTAGGTCTGTTCCCAGGACTGTATTGATGGGGAGGAATCGCAAGTGCTTCGGCCTGCACCTGAGCTTGCCAAGAGAGCGCTAAAAGGCACAGCTTTCTTGGCTGAAAAGAGCCCTAATGCTGAGAAGTGAGGTGGCGCTGAATACCCCGCCGTTTATTTTTGGAAGAAGTCATTTTGGTAATTGGGTGTGTTAAATGAAATGCAATTAGGGATAGAGACACGGGAGAGAAGGTGTTACATGGGTGTCAGAACAGAACCCATTTCCTGCCTAGCAGATTTATTAACACTATGGAGCCTTCATTATCCTGTGTCAGGGAGGGGGCAAAGGATGCTGATCAGGGGGTCTGCTCCATTTATTGATGGGTTTTTAATGTGAAACAGGTAATGGAAACAGTTGCATCTGTGATGTAGTTTTTGTGACACTCTTGAGATTGCAATTAAAAAATGTAATAAAAACGCTGGTTTGGAAAGCCAGGATTTTTTTTTTTAAATCATCTGCTGTCCATTTGTTAGGCAAGAACATCAGAGGGATCATTTCTATAGCACTTTCAAGACATTTATTTTATATGGAGGCATAAACCTTTCTGAGAGGTCCTCCTGTTAGAAAGCATTTGGTGCACAATGGAACAGAGTGCAGAATCACGTCTGTACAGCCCAAGTCAGAGACAGGTGTCATGGGGGCTTCATAGCCAATTACAGTGTATGTGTGTGGATACCAGCAATGTAATGCAGCTTGTGCTATGTGCTGGAGCGGTATCTGGGAATAAGATGGGACTGAGGCAAATGTGAATGCAGTGGATAGGACTGATGGAAAACAGGCAATTCAGGGAGAATGATTTGGGTTGGGTTGGCTTATAGATTGCTCAGTTGTGATTTCTGAAATGAAATGGCATTTAATGTTTGTCTGTGGCCACCTCTGCATTTAAACAGTGCTTTTTTGCACTCATTCTCAGCAACAGATACTTCCCATAACGTAGACACAGGAGTTAGAAGTTGTCACAGTCCAGAGGGAATTGAGTGGGTTTGATCGAAGTCAGGAAGTTAATTAGGCCCAGAGAGGCTGTTCCAGAAAGCAGAGGAAGGATCTTTGTCCATTTTGAAGAGACAAGGAGGGTTGTACAGTGTGATGAGGTAGCCAGGTCTTTGCCAGTAGTTAACTATTATATGAGTCACACGATTGTTGCAGACTCTGGACCTCTTATAACAATGATGCACTAAATATCCCAGCAAGCTGCAGGACATAATGGCTGCTGCCCATCTGGGTATGACCCTTTTATCTTCACCCTTCCCTAATAATGGCCCAATACTATACAGCTGGGAGTCTTTGAAATATGCATCTGATGCATGCTGTGCATGGCATATTCTGGGCTCCAGAGTCTTATGAAAGGCGGCTTCCTCCTGCCCCTTCACCATCTCCCCCCACACACACACACACATTTCCCCTGTTGCGTTTGACAATGGCACCAAGCCTTCACGTGTACTCTGAGAACTCAGAAGTCTGTTTCCAGTCCCTCTAAATGAAACGAGACAGGGCAGCGTCTGGGGCATTTATGCCCCACCCGAGAGAGTGTCTGGCTGCTATTCTGCAGTCTGTGGAGTCAAGACTGCAATTTGCTGCTTCAAAGAGGTTCTGGTTTGGTTTCCCTGTGATACTGCGACACTCCTTTGGTGGCGAGAGCCAGGGACATGGACAGAAATCGCACTGGTTGAGACCGTGCCTGTGGATCTTCTCTCTAACTGCAGGGGGAATTCACAGTGCTATCACGCACGGCACCCGGAGCTGATGTGCCTCTGAGCAACCCCTGTAGAGTGAGGGGCGCTAAGCTTGTACTTTTAAAAGATTAGCTTCTAAAATCCAATGAGAATTGCCATGACAACGGAGTCCCATGGATAAAACAACAAGCCAAAGGCCCCCATTAAATACCCGTCCAACTAGGGCTTCCAACAGACCCTCATTCTACAATCCCGCCTGACATTTGACAGCGCAGTTTAGATTAACGCTGCCAAAAAAAAAAAAAAACCCTTTGAAAAGGCAGATTGACATTTTGCAGAGAGGTGTATTTACGGCTATTATGACTATTGCCTGTCCATTTTATCCTGGTGTACAGGACACAGCGAAGGGGTAAGAAGAAGCAAGGAAGCTGCACTAGTTGGCAGACGACCCTCAAGGAACCAAACTGTCTTGGAGACACAGACCTGCCTCGCTGAATGTAGGTGACCCCTGGCTTTGGCTCGCCTCACGCTGGGTCCTTTAAAAAGAACATTTAATATGATACAGAAGCTGGATTTTTTGGCTGAGCTGAATCTGAGATCACTATGGCAACCTTTCTTCCGAAGCGATCCGAGTCAGGTAGCGACAGAAAAGATAAGTAAAAGGGCAGCCCTGCAGAGGAAGATGAGCATTGATGAAGTATTTTAACAAGTCCCGGAGGAGCTGGCATTTGAAAGCTACCGGACGGGCTCGGCCAGATCCTTGAAGGCAAAGGAAACAGAACAAGGCAGTCTGTTGGGATGTTCCTTGCAGAGAAGCCAGCAGGATCCACCACTCGTCTCCACACAGAAATGAGTTCAATCAGCCACTCATTTGGTAGGGTGCCCTCTCTGGAGTCATGCTCATTCTGGAATAGAGCATCACCCTACATTACATATAGAGTGCATGTGAGCTTAGGGAGGCCAGCTTCCATTGGCAGCTTGCCGCCCGGGCTGGGGAACCCCTGCTTATTTATTGATTGGTGGTTGGGGAATGCTGCAGGCTGGAACCCAGGCAGCCCAGCAAGCGGAGAGGCAGAGCTGCTGCTATGGCCATGAGAAACGAGGCCTGAAACTAATCTCTGTAGACGAAATTTTCATAAGCATCTCAGGCACTTAAAATAGTTCAAGTCCTAGTGACTTTCAATGGGACTTGGGCTCCTAAATGCCTTAGGTACCTTGGGAAACACGCACTCACGTTAGCATGTGCACAGCGCTTCTCACCCCTAGATTGCAGAGCACTCTGCAAAGGTGGGTCATTATCCTCATTTTACAGTTAGGAGAAGCTGAGGCCCAGGGGGATTTTAGCCAGAATTTCCATTCCTAAAGCTAGGCAGCTAAATTCATGTTTAGATGCCTAAATATAGAGCCTGAGTGTCAGGGGAAGCTGCAGGTGCTCTGCCCCTCTGAGAATGACTGACTTACATGCCAAAATACTGCCTGACTTTAGGCACCTGAGTTTGAACATTTCCGCCTAAGTGACTTGCCCAAAGTCACACAGCAAGTTCCTGGCTGAGTCAGAAATTGAACCCAAGCCAGCCGGCTCCCATACCTGGGCCCTGCTCCTATGTTACGAGCAACAGACTGTTGCTGGAAAGTGGCTGCCGGCTCCAGCAGTGTGGTGGAGAGGGGGTGAGATTCACATGACACCCAATGCTGAGAGCAGCTGGGCTCATTGTGGAACGATCAGGGCTCAGCCCCACGCTTGTTCTAGCAATGCAATGAGCAAGGTTAACAGCCGAGACCGGCCCAACTCATGCCATCCACAAAACAGCTCGAATTAAAAGCACTAAACACAGGGGCTCAGGGAGTGGTCATAGATCATTGGTATGTCCAGACCAGCATCCCGCCTTCCCCAACAGTTCATACTTCGTGTATCAGCTGAAGACAATACTTCCCCCACTAATACTCCTCCTAGCCATGGTGGGGAGAGCTCATCTATGCATACAAATTGCACTGATAGAGCGTACATCAGTACCAAATCCATTGTGTGCGGTCTCAGCTGTGTCTTGCATCAACTATAATGTGGATAGTACCCCAGGGCACCTTGCTCTGCTTCCAGGCTCAGGGCATGCTAGCCCTTTTTCACAGTGGATTGTGGGATTCATCCCAGAGGCCAGAGGAAAGGTTAAATTCCCATGGTCCCTCCCACTGTATCCCATAATGCACCTGTTGCCCACACTATTTCAGAGCTCCTCTCTACCAGCAGAGAGGAAAGCTGCAGATCTGTCTCTTATTAAGGCTGCAGTATTGCCAACCCCAAGCATTCAAAAGCCAGGAGTCTTCCGGGCTTTCATTTCTATGAGACTGGCAATAAAACTGTGAGAGTTGGCAACACTGCACCTTCCTGGTCACTGCTGCGCTTCGCTCATGACTTACAGCATCTGCATGGGACAGCATAAGAGAAGGAGCCTCCTGCAGGCATGTGTAAGGTTGTATGATTTCCTCCTCCCCCACAAACTAAATCCTCTGACATGGCTCCTGGATCTGGGTCCTCCCCATCAGACACCCTTCCACTGTGGAAAGCGAGAGCGCCTCTGAGGGGCAAGGAAGGTGGCTTGGGGAGAAATTGCTGTTCTGAAGGAGTTGCAGCGTGGCTGGCCGCGGTTCCCTTTGCTCCATTGTTCTCAGCAGTTCTGCCTCTTGGCCTGCAGCTAACCAAATACTGCAGGCAAACTGCGGGGATGAGGAGGGACTGGGAGTGCTGCGATCAAGGAGATGTCTATGAAGTGATGGGTCTGAAATAAAGGGTAAAAGCAGTGAGATGGCAGCAGCTGCCAAACGCTAGGTAGCTTCTCCATGGAGTGAAAGACAGAGAGAGAATGGTGTGAAAAGCCAGGGCGATTGCAAGGGCTGACAGGTCTTATCAGAGCCACCTGCTGCTTTCCCAACAAGAGCCTTTTAATTGCTTTCAAGCTCCAGCCCCTCCTGCTCCGTGGACCAAGGTGAAGCTTCGCTTTTCCCACGCTAAATTTTGTTTGCTGCTGTTGACCGAGTCCCGCCTTCCACGTTCCAAACTGTACCAACCATGGAGCCAGCGTCCAGCGCGCCTACTGCCCAAAGTCCAGCAAAAGAAATGGCTGAGACCACCACAAGGAGAGCAGTGGCTTGTATTTCCAGGGCGCCACGTGGCTCAAGAGATGGAAAGGCTAAAACAAGTCCAGGGGATTTAAAATATTGCTATATTTCATCTGTGGGAAACTATAGATTAGAATGAAAAGAACGTTTTCTGGTTGCAGAAGAGCCCTGGACGTGGAGTCGATACTGTGTTGTGTAACTGTTCTGGCTCGTTATCTCTTTTAAGAAATCTGAATAAAATGAACCACTGTTCTGACTGCATGAAGGGTCAGATTGAAACTTTTCTCCACGACTAGAAATTGAAGGTGTCACCATTCTCTGTCATCAGAGCCTCGCTAATTTAAACTAACGACTGGGAAACTCATTGCCAATTATTCAACATTGAGCAGTACGCATTACACAATAACAAATAAACCACAATGCCAGCAGGATAATGTTTCACAAAGTGGACGTGGGCCATTTATTTTGACAGCAGTCATTTTAATTATTTATTATAGTTCATAACGCACAGAAAAAAATACTGAAGTCCTGGACTACTCTCATCTCACTAATAAGGAAGCTTGACAGAATTGATTTTTTTAAAAATAATTTTGATACATCAATGCTTATTTTTAAACCTTTTTTTTCCCCAATGTTTCTGTTTTCACAGTTGCACAAAATTAAGGGGTTTTAAGTCATTTTCTCCAACTGAATTTTCACAGTTGTGTGAAATTATGGAGGGGTCAGGCAAAGGGGATGGGGTGAGTCAATAATTATTTGTTGAGCACAGAATGTTTTGACTCTCAATATAAGATACATAACCATTAAAACAACTCATCAACCTCACCTATCAAAAGTCAACAGCCTTAAATCTAACTCTAAAAGGTTCTCAAGCACCATGTCTCTTACTTGGCCTATCTGTACATTTCCATTATGGATAGAAATATGGTTTCATCTGTTTGTGTGTACACAGCGAAATTTACGTTTACAGATGCTTGCTGTTAAACATCGAATCCTTCTCAAGCCTACTAGTAAGCCATGGGTGAGGAGCAGGGAGACCCTGTCATTCTTTTGTGTGAATCTCAAACTGTCTGCATTAGCAAGCACCTATCGCATATGAATTGTAAGAAAATCTGTCGCCTCCTATGAACCCCACCACCAATTGCCTTCAGGCTGCACAGTTTGGCCACTCAGAACCATACTGAGAACAGACCCTGCCACTGGAGGAACTGTTGTTAGCAGTACAGAGCATGTGTGTGGTACCAATGCTACCCAGTACAGAGGGCTGTGCGATACCTATTCTTGCCAGGAGACTTGTTCAAAAATCAAAATTGCCATCCTGCTGGAAATTCTGATATTTTAACATTTCTTTTCATCCTTAATCAGGACAGAAATATCAAAATTTTTCACAGAACGGAAAGTTCCAAAAAACTGATACAGAAATGTTGGAATGCTTCATTTTGGCTTGGTTTAACAGTAATTTATATCCCTCTGAGTTGATGTGATGCTTCACGGGAGTTGTAGTTCAGATGCCCCATGTCCCCATTCTCCTCTCTTGGCCAGGTTTCCCCAGCTGGACTACATCTCCCATGATGCACTGTTGGCATTCAATTAAAAAGAATCCATGCTACATCGTGGCACATGGTAGCTCAGCTGAACCCAGTGGAAAGAAAGCATTTCAATTTGAGTCAGTCTAGTTTGAAACAAAATATTTTGTTTTGACTTTCTTAATGGAAAGCTGGAAAATTTAGGCAAAACAGACATTTTCCTGCAGACGATGTCAATTTTGCAAAAACTGCATTTTTCCACTGAAAAAAAATTGATGGAAAATTCCTGACCACATCTATTAGCTAGTCCTTAAATACACATCATAACCTTAGGCAGATAAACTAACATCTGTGTTGCTGTTCCCCTATCTGTTAAATGGGGATAGTGATGCTTGCCTAGCTTTTTAACGTGTTTGAGATCAATGGCTGAAAAGCATTAATAAGAGCTAGCTGTTATTGTTTTATAGGTAATTGTACCTGAATCTTGTAGTTCCTCTTATAAATTAAAGGGCATCTTTAATGCCACATCTGATTAAATGAGTGCTTATCGAAAAGACAGACTGTACCATGGACACAGTGATAATCAAATTAGTATTAATCTGCAGGGATTAATCCTTTTAAAACTGATTTTGATCGATGAGCATGGAAGGTCTGCTTAAATCCCCAGCTCCCTGCATTTTTAACACCTGAACAAGAGGGGAGACATTTACAAAGTAAATAATCCAGGCGGGGGATACATCTAATCAAGTTCATGTTGTTTGTTTGGGTCTGGTGTTTTAACAAAATAGCTGGGCTAGATTTCACAAATATCAATACAAACCTGTGATAGAGGAGTCATTACGGCACAGGGCCAGGATAGATTCTTCATCTAGTAATTATTCTGCCTACATTGATTGCCCTTCTATGGTTTCAACTGCATGCAATATTCTTCCCTTCTTGCCTATAGACACTGTCGCATAGTGTCTATGCTTAAGAATAGCACCTGAATTCCACCCCAGAGATGACCACATTTCAGCAGCTGGTAAAGTGATCCCTGTACCGGATGGGCTGATTCTCCATCGCCCTTCCCTTGTCTGGTCATTTACACCAGGGCTAAAATACCAGCCCATCGGAACGGTTGCATTTGACTCTCCTTGTGCTCTTGTGTAAACGACATTACAAGATTCAGGGCAGAGGGGATTCAGGCCCAAACTCTACAAAACACCTTACAGTGTGATGGGATTATTATTACCAGTAATTCAGCTAGCATCAGTAGAGGCAAATGGAGTTTTAGCACCAGTTCTGCGTTATAACCTTGGCAACTGCAAACTTTAAAAAGACCCACAAGAGACTACATGGTTTCCCTGAAGCAGCAGCACCTGAACTGAATTTAAAATGGATGCTAATTGCACAGTCCTACAACAAAACAGTACCTGTCCTGGCATTAAACCTTTGTGCAGCTTGAAAACAGGGTTGGGATTATTAACTCTCTGAACTCTTATTAACTCTCTCTTCAGTATTAACATTACTGTAAACTTGTCACATAGCAAGCTGCTCACTGGCCCATTGGCACCTGCAGGCGCACGTCCTGAATGGGGCCATCTCTATAGCTTCTTGAACAGAGCAGCTGTCCTGTGGCTGTCCTGCAGCTGCAGAACCCATAACGTCCTCGTGGATCTCTGTGTGAATGGCAGAGCCACGATGGACGAGGCACTGGGCTTCAAGCTCAGTGTAGCTGTCAGCAGAAGCGAGGTAGCACTGCCAAGTCTCGCAATTTTATTGTGTCATACTATTTGGTGTTTTTTCTACAGCCCCCAGCTATTGGAGTCCAGTGACTGCATCTCAGGTTTCTTTTGAAGTAGGTGTCTAGCCCTCATGGCGGCAGAGAAAAGTTTGAAAAAAAAAATCCCACGTGCATTCTTTTTAAAATCGCTTGGTTTTTAAGGCAATCCTCATGCTCTTTGAATGCTTGGGGTTGACAATACTGCGGAGGAGGGCTGCTGGGGAGATGTGCTGTGCTAAGGAACCGCAGGGTGATACTGGCAAGACCCAAACGGTGAGCATGTTATGGTCTCCGTTTCAACTCACCACCCCTACAGGACATCCCCCGCTGCCCCTGTGCATTCACATACAAACCGGGGAGGAGCGCGGAGGGAGAGGAGGTACACAACTGCAGCATGAGAAATCGGTCGTTTTTCATTAGCCAGTGAAACATATCCCAATATTCGCACTAAGCTACACCTTTATCACTGATTTCCCCCCACCCCAGCCTCGCTGAGGGAACGTTAGCAGGAGAGTCACAGAGCATGACAATTGCTACATTATCCTGCAGTTCCAAACCTGGGAAATGTAGGTCACTGATCTTGAAGATGGCCTAGTTTCACAGCCCCAAATAGAAACACTTGCCCAGGTTGAGGTTTTCTAGATCCAAATATAATCTGAAGCAAATGCTTGAAAGTTCCAGCTTGCCTTGAGATTCAAACAGATGGACCTGACCAACTCCTTAAATAAAAGGGACACTGGACAATACAGACACATTTCTGTAAAGCCCCGTGTGCACTTACACATTACACTGAGACACACAAACAATCTCTAGATCTATAGGGATAAGATATGCACAGGGAGCTCTATGTACATGTGCATATTGTTCATAACAAAACAGAAGAGAGGGATAGAATTGAAAGGCGTTTTGTACATTCGTAGGATTTTTATAACTAAAGCTGGCTCTTTCTTGAAGGTACGGACAAAGGACGAGGGTAGGACAGGCAGGTGGGTGACGTCATCATGGCAGTTTGGTAATGTCCATAGCTAGGGTTTCCTGCAGTGCTTCCTTGGCGGCTATGGAGTATTCCGTGGCCTCAGGAATCTGATTCACATGCTAGAGAGCTGCATTTGTGTAAGACTCAGCGCATGCTTTGGACCAGTGGGCAGTAGTGGAAGGGATAACAATCTGGCTATCGGTGCATCAACACAGAAGAGGTGTGAGCATGCTGAGGCACTAGCGTATGAGGTTCCCGGGGTGATGTTCTGGTTCCACTGAAGTCAATGGGAGTTTTGCCCTGGCCTTCAGTGGAGGCAGGATTTCACTCCAGATTTCTCTCTCAGGAAAAGCACTGGGGCAGAGGGTGGCAGGATGCTTCTCTTGAATAATGTGAAATGTAGACAGTGCTTGCTAGCCACTCAACTTTGTCCTCCTGCCACCAGCGATGCTAGCCTCCCTGCTCCCTTCACGTCTTGTCTTCGCAGCAAGCACAGTGACACACCCTTGAGAAGAGAGCCAAGCCTGCCGCCTCTATCAGAATTAGCTGGGGGTCTGAAATGACACTACTACACTGATCATAAACTTCACTGCCCAGGAGTTAAGCAGAAAGGAGGAGAGGGGACACAGAAGAAAAAAATATTCTGTACCCTCAAACAGCACAATTGAAGAAGCCACCTCCCTTTGGATTGAATTTTATGCAAATATTTCTAGTGCCCAGATACCCTGGTGATGGGCACACAGCAAATCAGAGCAGCTGGGCCAGGTCACCCAGCTTGTTAAATTACTAGTCTAGAGACATGCGATCATCAAAACCAGGGTTTCTAAGTTCTCCCCTGAGCAGTTGGCTGTGTAGCATGAGAAAGCACAGTCTGGGGGAGAGGCTGCTGAAGTCAGTGTTATTCCTGGTTGCAGAGTTGGGGAAAATCAAAATGACTCTAGGGTGACCAATGTTTCAGCACTGAGAATCCAAAAGAGAGAAATCACCATCACAGATGACGCCAGGCAAGCTTGCTGAGGTGGTCTCCTCACAACACAGGGTTCTTTCCTCTTCGCAAAGTTGTAGTTGGCTCCATCTTGCCATCAGCTGAAGTAAAATGGTTCAACCCAGCTTCAGTCTGCCTTGGTGAAGAATGCGCTCAGTGAGCCAGTCTGGCCTAAGAGCTCTGTTCACTCTTTTGGGGTCACACGTCAACAGACAGAGGCATCTTGACTTGACAGCTAGCCTGAAATCCTACACAGCTTCTCCCATGACACACTCGCTTTTGGTCCCATGTTGTCTGTTTATGTAGGTTACTGCAGGAACCATGTCTCAACAGATCATGATATATCAGGGTAGCCTCGTCTGATGTAGAAGAGGATTTTCTCACCTCCGATAGCTCCAAACTGCTGCTATATTGAGTTCTTCTCAGTGAGTCCACTTTTCCCAAAAGCATATGTAAATACTTTGGAGTGAAAATCCCATGCTGCAGAACATGCTATGGGACACCTTTAGATGGACCCACCTTTCTGGTGGGGAAGAAAATTGATCCTCCATTCTGTGTAGCCAACACGATATGTCCAGGAGGCTCCTGTCTGATTTTTTCAGGGAAGATCTCATTGTGCAGTCAAGTTTTTAAATATTATATTATGGAGGCCTGGTGCCAGTTAGACTTTTTATTTAAGTCAGCTGGAGCATGTTGTATATGCTTTGTCTCCAAGGTTCTTATATGGTCCCCCATTAGCGTAGTCTGAGCGTCTCACAGTCTTCAGTGTAATTACCTTCACAACATTCCTAGTAGGCAGGAAAGTGCTATCCCTGGTTTACACATGGGGACCTGAGAGGCTAACTGACTTGCCCAAGGACACCCGGGAAATCTGTGACAGAGATGGGAACTGAGTCCTGAGTTGCAGTTGAGCGCTGGATCACTGGACCAGCCTTCCTACCGTTGCCAGCGTGATGTCCGTTTATAGCCTCTCTCTTGTACAGCTGGCTGAAAAAACGACTAGATCGTGTTTTATCAAGACAAAGAAAATACAGAACAGGGTCTTGATGTCACTGAAGTGAATGGAATAACTCCACATTTACATCAGCATAGCAAAGCAGGATCTGGCCCATTGATTTTTATTATCATTCAGGCAAAGAGGGAAATGCAATTAGCACAGTAGGTAAGACGCACAGGGTGTTCTTCAGAAGGATTGATTGGCCAGAAATTAATAGAATGTTAAATCTAAAATCCCCCCCCACCACCACCAACCCATCTGCTCACTCAGCAGCACCTCAGCTTGACTGACTGTTTCTGGCAAATGTTCCACCAAGAAGCCCTCTTATTTCATCGTCCCAGCCAGTATCCACTGCCCTTCAGACCAGAACTGACTTTACTAGATCAAACTGCTGTGCAAACACCTAGGTTTACTCAATAGAAGTGCCCGTTGAAATAGCACATAATCTTATCACCCACATTGATAACTTGTCAGCAAGGAATTTAACCAATAGGTTACATGCATCTTCTGTAGGTGTAGTTGGTTTAATGTACTGTATGTTTATATATTTGGTGGCCCAATCTGAACTGATCTTACGTCAAAGGAGCTCTTACTACCACACTGGGCAGCGGGATATAAACATTTAGATTAAGCTTATTTCCCATATGCAATGTTCCATCTTGATCCCAGTGAAGATTGATTGTAGCAAAATGCAGCATTGCATGCTAGGAACTGCCATCTCAACAGATCCCACCTCTGTATGAAAGACAAGGGCAGCTTCCATTTGCTTCCTTCCATTCAAACTAAAAAAAGCCTTCTACACCTGGATGAGAGGCCAATGTACTCCTCTGCTGGTCAAAGGTTTGGTGTACCAGGTTTAAATGCTCTAGCGCAAATAGGATGGCCTGGCCACTAGAGGGGGACAAAGGGCCACACGGTGTGAGAGAAAGTTACACCCCCACCAAAGTTGTTGGGGATAGATCCCCAGGGACACTGAGTTCTATATTTGACTGCACATGTATTTTTTAAAACTATACTTCCCCTCCTTTTGCTTTCACACTAGTGAGCTATTCTCACTCATTCCTTTGTTAGTCCAGCTCTAATTTCAGACTCTTTGACATGAACGTTTCATTTTGAAAGGCTGGTATCACGTGGCAGAATTATAAACTTACCCCTGAGATGCTCCATTAATAAATAATAAAGTGTTTATAAATATGCAACACAGACTGAGTCAATTCCACAAATTCTTGGCTGTGGGAGCATAAAAGTATGCCCTGCAGCTTTTATACATATAAAGAAGATATGAAAATAAATTCAGATTTTCTTTATAGCCCCCAAATAAAGAATGCTGAATAATTTACTTCAGACAGTGGGTATGTTAAAAGCAAACTATTTGTTTTTTTAAACATGAACAAACCATGTCCAGTAAATATGTGATTTTTAAAATATTACATATCCATGGAGGGACAACAACATTTGCTGACTTGAACAGGTCGGTAAATAGCAGCTGTTTAGTGCCAACCGCACCAATTCCTTAAGTATCTGGAGTGTTACTAATTATCATTTTATTTAAGCCCGGCAGGCTTTGGGAGTGTTAATCCTGCTACAAACTATTTGGCTTTCAACTGCAGGAGAGCAGGCTGGAATCTAGAATTAAATTGTGTGGACGTGGAATCAAGGGTTTTTTGTTTTAAATGGAGTAGCACTGGCCACAGGGCAACCCACGCATGACATTTTTTTTTCTGGAAACAGTAAGTTTACCATAGAACAAATGGTTTTAGGGCCCCATTGGCGACTTCAGCAAATAGTTTCATCTGAAAAAATAAAAAGGGAAAACAAAACTGGAAAATGCCAATGTTGTGACATTTTCAAAATGACATTTTACTTTGAAAGTGAATATTCAGAAATGATATTTGAATGTTACGTTTGAGCTAAACAATTTTTTTGTGGCAGTGAGAAAAACACCACCTTAAAAAAAAATCAATCTTGGTTTGAAGTGGATGTTGTGTTTGGGGTTTTTTTGAGGATTTTTCAGTTTAGCCACAAAAACAAACAAACCACATTTGTTCAGGTCCACTAAGAAGCCAGATGACACAGAACAAACAGGCATGCCCTTGGCAAATGGGTGAGGCACATACTTATGCAAAACAGCCTCGAGTCCTGGAGCTACCATAGAGAATACACATAGGCTGATCAGATAGCAAATGTGAAAAATCATGTCAGGGTGGGAAGGTAAAAGGTGCCTATATAAGAAAAAGGCCCAAATATTGGGACTGTCCCTATAAAAATTGGGACATCTGGTCACCCTAAATACAGGTCTCAGAATGTGGTATCTTACAGCTTGGATCGAGAGGGCAGTGCATGCTGGGATATGTAGTCTCAGCATTCCAGACCTCCATATTCAGTATCAGTACATCTGAAATACACTTTCGATCTAATATTTGGGATACAGTTAGAGCTTGGGCAATTGGAAATTTCACCTGTACCATGGTTTGATCATCACTGATTCCAGGCTGGTTGTACGGCTCCTGTTGGGGTGAGGGATTTGGTTTGATGGGCAGCCCCTGGAGGTTAATGGAGCCTGGACATTCCCAGAAAGCTCTAGTAGTGACTAATGCTTTTCTGACAAGACCAATCTGTCAATGGTTTAGTAGGACCTTTATAGGACAATCTTCTGGTATTCAATGACCAAAGAAATGGCCCCTAGACCTCCTTTGCACCAGCCTTGTCCACACAGCAAGGCTAATTCCTGGGTGACCCCCTAACAACTGGAGGCAATGGAGGGAAGACAGCTCAAGTGCTGGTGACAGAAGTTGCATCACAAATTGATTGACAGCATTAAAGAGTTTCTTACATTGTGTCGGGGATAGGAGGGGGGTGCCAAGGAAGACACACCACCTCCAGGGCATGTTGAATGGCCCTCCTCACTGGTAAAGCTTTTCCACCATAGCCAACAGGATTTAATTCTTCTTATACAACCCAAGCAGACCCTTCAGTAACCACAAAAGGGACAATCGTGAAAAAATTCATTTAATTCCCTACAGACCCTCTATGCCATTCTAATTCACCTGGGAAACACTTGGATACTATGGTGATCCGTTTCCTTAGCGGTACATACAACAGTCGAGAGAAAGACCAATAATTTCTGACATTGCCCCCAGGGCACCGCTGTGACAGATTCTTGCAGGCACATGCAAGCAGAAATGAAGTAGGAAAATGTCAAATGTCAACCTGATCTAAACCTTTACGAATCCAGGGCAAACAATGAGAAATGTGGTGTCAGGTTTTTTTTGGTTTTTTTTTTTTTTAAAAGCTTTTCTTCAACTAAATGTATCTGTCGGGGCAGCAGCCTGCTGGAGAAAAGGCCAGATACAGTTAAAAAAATTATTTATTCCAGGAAGCAGGGGCAGCCCATGAACTCTGTGGCAAAGGCTGCAGGCGCGATGACTGAAAAAGCTAAGATGGATGAAGCATTTTCCACTTGTCAGCACAGTGATTGTTTTGGGCTGATACAAGATTCATGGTTGATACGAGATACACAAGCAAACAGGCCCCTTCTTGTCTCTGCCCATAGCCCAAAGAGATGCCTGCGCTTTACATGCAAATTTCAGCTCAAAGGTTTAACATGGTCCAGGCTTAGGACCAGGAATCGAGAGAAAAAGTTCCATTCCTGCCTCAATCATGGACTTCTTATGATCTTAGGCCAGTCACTGTCAGGCACTGTCTGTGCCATCTATAAAATGGGAACACTGCCATCATTATAGTTTCAGCTACAAATTACTGGACTTGGTGCAGGAATCTACATGTCACAATGGCCCTTCTGGCTTTAAAAATCTAAGAACACAGTGGTCCTGAGCAGAAGGTATTTGATGAACCATAACTTTAGGACTGTCTAATAATATAAATTGAAGTTACATATTTAAAGAGATATACAGTAGAACCTCAGTTACGAACACTTCAGGAATGGAGATTGTTAATAACTCTGAAACATTCGTAACTCTGAACAAAACGTTATGGTTGTTCTTTCGAAAGTTCACAATTGAACATTGACAATACAGCTTTGAAACTTTACTATGCAGAAGAAAAATGCTGCTTTCCTTTTTTTTTTAAATAAAGTAGTTTACATTTAACAGTCCTTTACTATATTTGGTTTGGGTTTATTTGGTCTCTGCTGCTGCTTGATTGCGTACTTCCAGTTTCAAATGAGGTCCGTGGTTGACTGGTCAGTTCGTAACTCTGGTGTTAGTAACTCTGAGGTTCTACTACAGGTAACACAAACCGAGAAGAGTCAGAAACGTGTTCAGACAATACAGTGGTGGGGGGCCATAGATTTAGAATATGTAGAAGCAAGGCTAACACAGTCAGGAACGTGGACTGAATGTAGGAGGAAATGGAGCCATAATAGTAGGTCATCTAGTATATATCCCATTCTGTGGTTGAAGTTCTGAGATACTTCTCATCTACAACGGAATTCCTGTTATGTGTAAGAAACTGCAGCTTAGATTCTTGGATGCTTTGTGGTGTCTCCCCTAAAAATGCAATAACCAAGACAGTACACTACAGAATTGGAACATTAAGGACATGTTTGCATTCTCCTGTTAGAGTGATGCAGTTTAACTCCTTCAGGGTTAGCTTCCACTACACCAGGATAATCATAGAAATGTAGGAAGGGATCTCGATAAGTCACCTAGTACAGTCCCCTGCACTGAGGCAGGACTAAGTATTATCTAGACCATCCCTGACAGGTGCCGGTCCTGGCCAAAGTTTGCAGACTATACCAAGCTGGGAAGAGTTTGGCCAAAGATGTAGCTGATCTCGGAGTTGGGTGAAGGGATCATGAGCCACAGCACACAAGAGCCTCATATGCTGTTCTAGTCCTCCAAAGTCTTCCAGCAAACAGGAAAGAGGAGATAGATCTAGTGTAAAATCACCAAAAAACTACACACACAAGCAGGACAGAAAAAGCTTAGAGATCAACCTTATGATGTGTAAGTAAGCAATTCAAGATGGCATCTATTTTTTACTTTGCCTTTTAGCTTTAAAAACAACTGCTCCATGAAAGCCAAGTGGCAAATAAAAGCAGCGAAAGCATGTTTGTCAGAAACAAGGACCATTATGAGGCATGTTCAGCTAATTTAGTTAGCCATGAAGAAGGAGTAGTCACTGGGAAATGAAGCCCTTATGAAATACAGCTGAACAACTACAGAGGGAGAACATTCATGCTGAAAATTAAAGGTAGAAGAGACCTCTTGTATCAATCAGGTCATTCAGTCCACCCCCCTGCCGCGTAACTATTATGGTTTTTACCTTTACTAAGCCAGCTGAGTTTACACGTGTCCCAAGCAATTAGGGCTGCCAGTTTTTTCCTTGGAAACAGTTTCATACTCAGATCTCGCTATCAGGACTGAGTCAGATCTTCAGTCTTCAACCCTTTTAAAGAAGGGCACCACAAACCATTGCCATCAAAGCTTTGTACCAATTGCTGTTACCAGGAATCCCTAAGGTCACCAGCACTGTGAGAGAGAAAAGGCATCTTTGGTTCCTTCGCTTTGTTTTATTTTGCGTCTATTCAGCTTCCACAACGCAAACCTTTTCCTCGGCACTGCAAGAGTGTGTCACTAGTAACTGAAACTGACAAGGCAGCAAGAAGACACCTGCACCTTGAGAAAGGGAGAGGCCCTGAGGGTGTCTGGCATTACCCACAGCACCTCCCAAAATCCTTCAAAACATCAGAGGAGGAAAGATATTTTAAACCAGCTAAACAAAAAGGCAAGACAAATTCTTTAAAAAGGCGCCATCAGAAAACTTGGTTTTTAATAATTAATCAAACATGCTGGTAATGTCCTTTCACGTTTATCCTGTTACTCCTAGTCATACACCCTCAATAAGTCAGCTCCCTCCTTGATATTTGTGGAGCTCAAATATTTGTGGTGTGATGCCTGCCTTCCCTTCCCACCTACAGCCACAGACTTGGGAGTCTCTTTGACAAGCTATATATTTTAAGCTCTTCGTCTTTCCTCATGTCTCACTCGCTCCAGGTCCATGATCATTTTAGCTTCTATTCTCCAAGCTCCTTCCTATTTGTCCCCATCTTTCTGATGAGGAGTTGCCTGGAAAGGAATTCAATATTCCCAAATCAAGCTGGAAACCATATTAGCTGCCTGCTCTCATTACGTGATACCCTTATGTATGCAGCCCAAAGCGGGGAGATTCTCCCAGCTAGCCCATGAGGTACTGTGCTCTCATGAAAGTTACAAACTGCATGAAAACATTCAGACAATGCCATGTCTTGCTGCTTGCATGCTTGCTGTCACAAACCTCTAGGCTTCATGCCCTGTTCCAACAGCAGTGAGTTAAATACCTTAGGAAAAGAATAACGAGATGGCACTCACTTTGGTGGGGCTTCAATTCCCCACAAATTGCTGCACAACAGCTGACTTGTCGTGGCTGCTGGCTGAAGCCCGATGGCATTTTAATAGGTTTATTATGAATCAGGATGTTTAAAATTCACTTTGCCGGCAGCGGGACATAATTTAAGAGACACCAACTGGACAGCAGCTGCCCTTTGTCTGCAGCACAGAATTACCTTTAGACTATTACCACATTTGTTATCAAGTGAGAAATGAAGGTGTCGGGACTGAGACAATCTGGTGCAAGAGGGAGAGGCAGTGAACTGGCTCATGCAAGGGAGGAAGCATACGATAATACCTCCTTGGCAGGCTCTCTTCAACCTGCTCCAGGGTCTAGAAAGAAATATGCCTGTGCCTGAAATAAGGGTTGTATGAAAAGAGTACTGGCCCATGAAGAGCCTAGGCAGATTCTCATGTCCATGATAGTAGCATCGATAGAAAGCATGCATCTGACACAAAACCCTGCAGTTGTCTTGAACCGCAGCTTTGTTAGCCAGCATAACAAGGATACCTTGCACTGCCAGAGTGACTTGCACCTAAACATCTGGGCACTTCACGAACACCCAAGCCAGTAGTGTGAGGTTTGCTGTATCCTGGCTTCACAAATGGGAAACCTGTGGCACACAGTTAAGCGACTCCCTTGAAAGGTGCTGGCAATTAGGTTGGTCGGCATCCCGTTCAAGGAAGCCACGGCTGCAGCGTTCCCAGTGGGTGCGGGGAAAGCCCCGCTCAAAGGCTTTCAAAGGCACAAAAGCTTGGGAGCTTGGGGCAGCCAGGTACACAGGCTCGAACGTAGCAAACGTGGGTTCGGTGAGCTGCAAGATGCTCTTCCTATTGACTGGGAGCTGAAGAAAACAAAGACTTTTGTCTGCCTGAACCCAGACTGTTGAGCTTCGTTGTGCTGAGGACCGAGTTGGACTGTATTGATTCATTTTCCTCCTTGATACAGCCAGTCACTGCATCATGCTGCCTGTGTTGCCCTCCTTTTATCTCAATCTATTCTGGACCCTCCGAACAAAGGGGCTTGCACATTAAATTCTGGCAGTCACCATTAATGGGAGACAAAGCAAGATTCCCCCTTATATTGATTGAACTTCACCAATGATAGGCCTTTCTTGAGAGGGAAGGGTATCACCCAGTTTTCCCAAACAGAACTCTCAACAGAGGTGAATTTACAAGAACATGTTTAATGGCAACAGTTCCTATTGGATAATGAGATGACCATCCAAACTTGCATTACCATTTTTTTTAAATGGAAGCTTTTAGTCACAAGGGCAAATTGTAAATCAACATTTTCATCAGTGGTCTGGCGATTGCACGAACAGGAATGCGTGGTCCTTACAAAACCTCCTACAAAAACTGCAGAAGCAGAAACTCAACTACAAGAGAAATCTTAAATCTACAACCTCCACCCTGATGAAATTACATCAACATCATTTAGAGGGTATGCTACAAAACTGGCTATCCAAATACACTCCCGCTTGTGTGCTCATTTACCTACATTAAGTCAGTTTGTGCTTGGAATAAAGTCTGATATATGCAATTTAGTGTTATAAACTAGCAAAGGTTATAAAAGAGTTTGCAACCATTTCAGCATTTTGCTGAAAAGTCCCATCCACTTCCAACCAATGGTAACCTTGTCCGGCTTGCTAAGAGAACCATATAGGCATGTAGTTCTACACAAGTGATTCCTCTCTCTCAGAAGAGAAGTGGGCAGAGGGAGGAAGGAGCTGGGTATAGCCTTTGACCAGCTAAGCATTGTGGGTTCTCAAATGGAACCTCCCCAAAAAGGATTATGGTCAGCTGAGTAAAATAGAGGCTGTCACTTGTCACAGGTAGGGTATTTCTCCACATTGTGGTATGTTCCAATAAAAAGGCTCTAGTTTACTTGCTCTCTATTGGTTTAATTAAACTGCTACTTAAAGTGGATTTTGCTGAGCAGGGAGTTAAATTAAACATGAATGCCAGACAACAGTGCTTTTCCATTTTCTATTACATAAAAATGGACCTTTAAAAATATTCTCCAGCAAAGCACGTTTAAAACTATGCAACACAAAGAGCAGCAAACACTGAGATGCGTTACAATCACAACCAGACGAACACTACAGTGTAAGACACACAGAACATGTATTGCTTCAATGTAGTGGTTAATGGCTAGTCATTCTTCAACACTTAGATTAGATATTCCAAAATCATTTAAGCTACTTTGTAATTAATTACCACCTTTAAAAAAATTCATATGTATGCCACAGATGAGTCACATCAAGTGCGCTTATGGTCTTCACTGAAATAAACCTACAGAAATACTTAACTAGACAAACCTTTTAAATTACATACAGTGACCTTTATAGAGCGGTAAATATGGTCTCATGTTTGCAATAGCAATTTAACATCAAGCAAGCATTCAGGTACATTGACATGACTTTGAATGACCCTGGTGACGCTGCTCTGATTTCCTTCATCAGGCAGCCAATCTTCCCCCATCCCCAACACCCATTAGTTTATACACATTAGTTGGATTTTTCCAAAGGAGCCCAAGGGAATTAGTTGCCCTAATTCCAAAGAGAGTTGGGTATCTACATCCTAGACACCTTTGGAAAAAAAAAATCACACTGTTCCCCAACAAAAGGTTCATCTGACTACAGAAAATCTTGGTTGTTAGCAATAGGCAAGTCAGGCAGACTGTCTCTCACAGACTTAAATTCAGCAGTTCTCATAGGGCCTGAAAAATCCCAGGGACAGACTCCCACTGGCTTCAGAAAGAGTTACCTCAGACTATTTGAAAGACCAGGTAAATCTAAACTGCTCCTTATCTCCTCGTCTCTCTATCTCTGCAGAGCCCGATCGGTTCTTCAGTAGTAAAAAGGGCCCTCAGTCCCAGAAAAGGCTTAGGATACTCCAGACAAGCCATGTCAGACCAAGGACATGTCCGCTGGAGCTCCAGATGCTCTTCTTCATAAATCCTCCTCTGACGAGTGTACAAACACAATGCCATGATTGCTCTTTCACTGAGAGAGTAGCCATGTCATCTTCCTTCCCCCGTCAGCAACATAGTAATAGACGCTTTAACCCAACCTTTTACCTAGCATTGCCATTTCTCACTTCAGGACTCAACCTGTCCAAAAACTTCCCATAACTCAGCACATCTTCACAGTGCTTTACCAACTCCAAAGGGACATCACATTGCCCGTTGACAGCCATCTAGCCCATTTCTGTAACGTGCTTTCTTGAAAGACGTGTTCCCAAGCCAGAGCGTGCCATCCTAGACTATGGGCCTCTTGTGGTTCCTGCCATCCAGAGCTCCGTGTGTTTGGACCTAGCCTAATCAATTTCTTCATTTTTTACCTCTTAGCTGACACATTAAATATTGCTCAATAACAGCACCAGAATGACTTGAATTTGTTCCATGATAAACAGATAAAAATAGCATATTGATATTGCCTTAATGACTAATATTAACTCAAAGCTTTGCTGTGGGAATTTTCTAACATGGGCCAGCTGCGAAGCCTTTGCTGAATACTCCATTGGTAAAGTTCAGAAGATAGCGCAATTGTGCAAGAGAATTTTCATCCACCACCTTTCATTAACTTCCAGGTTCCTTGGCTCCCTCTTCTAATGCATGATACCATTAGCCACACTGCTCTGTACAGAATGGGATTCTCTCCCAACAACCAACCATCTTTAAAGTACAGTAACAGTCTGAAAAGTGACTGCAGAAATTCCATCAGGAAATTCCTGGGCATTCTCTGTGTCTCCCGCAGCAAATGTGCTCCAAGTCAAGAGTGGTCAGTTTTTCTAACTGCCAGTGTTGGACACTCAAGCTGGGATCTGACAACGCAGCTGAGTTCTGCCTATTATGTTGTCACTACCAATAACAATTCCACCCTTGGAACTCGAAATTTAGCCAAGGATTCATGAAGCAGAATGGAATCCAGCTCACTCTTCCAGAGCTGTGTAAGCTCTGCATAGTCAACATGAATAAAAATGCACAGACCCATAAAGCAAGCAGATATGAAATCAGACACACAGGGAGTAGATCTGTTGAGTACGAAGGTGAACATTTTATTATGTCACTTTTCTGACCATTGCTACACTTTGAAGAGGAAACATGGAGTGGCAAAAAACCTCTGATTTAGCGGGTAGTAAGGGGAAAGGAATTGAGTATGCTATGGCTAAATCAGTCAAGGACCCAGAGGCACACCACCAAACTGCACTCTATGCTCATCAGAAGACAGCCACAAGTTTGCTTGTGTCAATGTCAATTGCTACCGCAGAACACTGAGGCCTTCTTGCAAGATGCCAAAGTGGAGTGAAGTATGAGTGCAGCATCTCTGCCAGGCTAATTCAGGGTGCAAGGCCTGAAAGTGCCCAGAACAGGTGTGAGTAGTATAACCTACTTTGTCATGAGCACAAATCAAGAAGTCCAGAATGCACTATCATGGGCAGCTCTGGAGCAGCCAGTACAGTCAGGGAGCTTTGCAACGGACACTTAGCAGTCACAACCCATCAAGCAAACTGCAGAATTGACCAAAAGAGCCAAGCAAATGTCAGTACATTCCCAAAACAAAAGGTAATTTTAACATCAGGAAGACAGGAAAGGCTCGAGATGGGTTAAAGTCCCAAAGTAAAAAGATATTTGACATAAATATTGGCAGAACACACCGAGAGTCAATTTGTCAGGCAAAGCTCATCAGAACTGCAGCTGCTTTTCAGGAAGACCATGGAACAGAGCAGTCATGCTAATAACTTTGATCTCAACAGAGCTTTCAAAGATTGGCACAGAATTTATGCACAGAACTCGTTGGCTGTGGGATCTTAATCAGCCTAGATTACAGATATTCTAGTTTTTTAAAAATAGCCGTCCCACAGTTCTGCCCTCCGCAGCATGAAGCATTGCAGACAGCAAGAGGGAAAACACATCTTATTGGACTTGTCAGCCAACCAGAGGGGAAAAGTTTCCAATTTGGTGCAGAGCGGATTCTTTGTATGAACGCTGCCAAGGCGGCTAAGGGGGAGAACCAGTGTTCTCTTCCTGCAATTTAACAGCTGCATATCAGATCTTTTGTAAAAAGATTGATTAAAAATCTATGATTAACCAAGAGTTACAGCAAGGAAAAGACACAAAATGTAGTGTTCTATGCACAAAATGTAGTGCAGGGAATTACAAAAATATATATCTATAACCTCTAATCCAAGATTTCTGCAGTACAGTGCTTGCCTGGTTTTTCTTCTGCCCTATGGTCTCATGTTATTTAAGTACATCTGACCAAAGCTCCATTGAAAAATGAGTACATCATTAGAGGGCTTAGTGCAATTGTTAAAATCAGTAGCAAGTCATCACAATTTTCTACAACAGTCACAAAATACAAAAAAATAAAGCACCCAACACCACACACTGTAACATTTCAGCACAGTTTCAGCCACCAGCCTTCATTGGATAGGCAAGTATTTCTGTAGGCCCGGGATCATACCATTCCAAGTCTTTCAACACAAGACACAGACCAAAAGTATCTGTTTCAACTTTTAGAGAAGGAAGTCTTTTGGGCATCTTGGTCTGATTTTGTTTTTTCCTCCTGTTTTTACAAAACTTATTTGGACCAGTCCATACTGAAATTTTATACACAGTGCTGCATCTACCCCTCATGCTTCAGCAACACCTAGCCTCTTCAAGCAACAGAGCAGAGTCTGCGAGGGGGAACTTGGGTCATTTTACTGTGGGAGCTGGGAAAGCAGGAGTTTAATGGTGATATTTGGGGCAGAGGTTCAAACACCCTGCTGCTGTGTGTTGTATAAATAACATCACGGAAGAAGCAACGTTTGCTTTGGTTTCAACGCTGCGCAGATGAAAGCTTCTCCTTCACAGTTAGAGCTTCGGCAGGGGCTCTCGACAGCTGACTGACTTCTCACAGGGAACCAGTGCTCCATGGAATGGTTTTACCTGCCAGGGAAGAGAGCCAAGGAGACAAGTTAGTACGGTCAGAGAACTTTGTAATTAAATAGATCACGGACAACGATGGGAATTTATGTACAAGGGGGAAAAACAATGCTATCCACCTCTGATCACTACAGAGGGTTGGACTAGCTGACCTCCTGAGGTCCCTTCCAACCCCAATCTTCTATGATTCTCTAACTACTAGGTCCTTTTAGCAGGGATTGATTTCTCTGGTGGTTTTGGTCACCGACTTGATTTTCCACGTGTAGAAATTAGAGCAGTCTGAGCAACAAGCAAAGCTAAGGAATAAGGATTAAGTCACTCAAATCCAGGCACTGTGAGAGCCTGTCCAGAGCCACAGTCCAAAACAGAGAGAAGGCAGCTCTCCTGGAATGGGACAGCTTTGAGCACTCCCACGAAAGGAAGTTTTCCCTGGGCAACTGGTTCTCCTGGGGTCCTTCTGGCTACTACACACACCGTTTTCTTCTTGGAGCCCTCGTGTCCCTGCCCCTCACTCATTACGCACACTGAACCTTAGGAGCTACCAGCAAGCTTCTGTGCTCAGCATTGATTTTCACAGCACATCCAGCCCAATAGGGAAAGAACGCAGGCTTCAAAAATGCCTTTTGGCTCTCTGGCGCTGGCAATCCACAGCAGCACCTGGCCAGGATCCCGTACCAGCGGCACCAACGATCCAGGCAATTTGTTGCATTTATAGTAAGCGACTGAACGAGTTACTGTGATTTTCACCCTTTCACATGAGAATAAATGATACCCTCCATTTATACAGAACCTTTCCCCATGCTGTCAACTGGGGAAAATAAATAAATAAATACATTTAAACAGCTACAAAAACCCGAGCATTCACCTAGCATCATACAGAAAAGGCCTCCAGCCTTCACTTGCAAGAAATCCATTATAGCTGCTCTCCAGAGACCAAACACCTTGCTGTAACAAGCACACAGTACAGCACTCCATTCAAGGCTGCACAGGTCATTTAAGCTCTGGCAGAGATATGTTCTGTGGAGAGAGATTAATATAATACACGCTGCAATATTTACAGATACGAAGGCCCCCATAACTCTCAGACCCAGCAAGGACTCTGGGCCCTAAAAATTTTGACACAGATGTTTTAAACTGCCTAATGACGGGAACCCTTTTTAGGGGGGTGGTAATGCAGCATTAACCTTTTCAGCACCAAGTCCTACATGCTTCCTGGCACCAAGGGGCAGGTTGTACTGGACCCTTAACCTATGGTTTACGTATCTAGGAAAGCAGCCTGTGCTTACACTATTTCCCTCTAGTTGAAGCTGTTATACTGATAGTTGACCAGAAGCTCCCACCCCTCACGCACACACTGTAGCACCCCACTTATGCAACTGCAACATTATCACCAAGCAGCACTTTGGAAGAAAGCACATTTCTAAAACGCCTCTCGTTTTCCATGCTCTGTTAAAAGGAAAAATGAGCATCTGCGCAGAAAAACTGAAGAACGTCAGCTAGTTGAAGGGAAGGGGTGGAAGGTTTGATCAGCCCCAGGAATGAGTTTTGTAGTTTTAAGTATTTATTTAGGGGGTCTCACACACTTGGCCTCAAAATTCCATCTCTGGTTTTTACATTCTGCCTCTCCAAGTCTCCATTATTCTATCCTGGGTTCTTATATGGCGCCATTATTGTGGTAGCTGAGCACCTTGCAGTGCAAGTTTCACCAATGGAAGTAATAAATGGCTACTTTGCTCTACCCTAGAAGCAGCTACATTTCAACATAGACAGAAGGATTCACCAAACATCCCAGCTCTGAGGTGCGCTGGGATCCTTCATGATATGAGGTGTAGTAAGTATTTGTTCAGTAAATTTTTGTTAAGTGTTCTGGTGAAGCTGACATGAAATTCCCTCACTGGGTTAAAAGACAATGAGCTTAATAACCCAACAATTTTAATTACCTTTGAAGAAACCGTTTCATTTTGTTAGCGTTTTCATTGACTTTTTCTCTAGTTACACAGCTAGGCAAGTGGAGGGGCTCCGTGCTAGAGTCTGGAAGCATTTCTCAGTTTCCTATCGTCTCTACTTCAGTGTTCTACTCTTGGCTATGAGGCGAGCACAAAAGTTACTGAACAAAGGGTTCAGTGGAACTAGTGGAAGACTATGAAACCTAGGAAAGTTTCCACTCTCTGTGCTGGTGGGATGTGCTAAATTGGCAAAAAAGAGTGGGAGGCTTAAATGAAGCTCTAATTTATTTATTTATTTTTTTAAAAAAAAGAAGAGGAAAAAAAAAAAAGATGGTTCTAGAGAGGGTGAGAATCCAGTCTTCCACTACCACCTTTACACAACCCCGCCAACACCACATCCCAGGTTTCACTGGTATGACCTGTCCTGGCCCCTTAATAAGTTTCTCCATCAGCTTTATCATAGGGTGGCTTTTACCTCACAAAAAAAGACACCGGTCCACTAGGAAGTAAACCAACAAATTCATTTCACACAAGCCACTGAGCTATTAAATGCTGATAACTTTTGGTCATTAGCGGCATGGGCTGGATTTGAATCAGTGATCATGAAACAAAAGGCTCCATATTCATTTTCCATCCTTTCAGACCTGTCAATCAATTCTTGCATTTTTAGCTTAATTTAAAAAGCAAATATACAAAAACACAACTCCAGATTAGTTACTGTTTCCATGAGGCTTTCAAGCATGTGTTATTTCCTTAGTGGTTCTGCATCTCTGCTTTATGACAGCCTTTGTGTTACACTTTTCAGACCATTGTCACACAGAAGCTGTGCTCTCGGTATTAGAGAAGATGCTGACAGAATCACTTCCCTGCTCCTGAGATGAGATTGCAGAAGAAGAATCTAATTCAATAAATGTATGCTTCTGTATGTCACAGGCAGCCACAGGCAGGATTTTGTCTGGTTAAGGTTCTGAAGTGGTTTAATTAGCCTGCTATGCAGAGGAAAGGTGGTTATTGCTCATGGTTGCACAGCCTGAGGGGTGGGTTTTACCAACACATCCACAGTGGTAAGATGTAAAAGATGCAGAGGAATCCTGAAGAAGTAACTTTCAGCCAGCAGCCCAGTTTACATCATCTGCCAATTCTCAATGGCATACACAGGACTAGAAACCACTGCACGTGGGGAGACAAAGCATTAAACCAAGAAAACAAACTACATGAGAACAATCAGACAGACATGTCACTTCTTCCCCGCTGCTGCCGCTACATGGCTAAACAGCAATTGGCTTGCAGTTAGAATGCTGTTTGCATGGGGAGAGAATGAACAATCTGAATTGTGCTCCAAAATACAGAAGCAAGTGAAGAAGAGATGTAACAACAGACTCTTGCCTACATGTTAAATTCAAATTTAGTCTTCAAACCCAAAATATGAGACTAGTTACTTAGGGCTTCTTAATATCAGGTAAATCAGAAGAGTTGTTCTGTATTAACACACAGCATATTGCCATAAAGTTATTAACCAGGACTCACATGGAATGGTGTTTCAAGCCAGCGGGTGAAATTATCCGCGTCACCACCTTAATGAGACCACCAGGGATTTGAAAGGTATGGTCTCGTTTTGGCACATACCAGTAACATGTAGGGATATCAGCAATATACCGTCTGGACACACACAACCAGATATGCCCTTCTGTATTACTGCCTATTAAACAAGTTCTCTCTCTTTCTCTGCATTCTGACGCTTTGTGCAGGGATTCCTGTCTATGCGAAGTGCTTTGGGATCGTTCTCAATGGGCGGCACCAAAGAAAAGCAAGGTCAAATGAATCAAGCATTCCTCTCTCCTTTTCCAGCATTCTCAGTTAAGTCTCTGCAGTCCAAAAACTTGGAGGTAAGTGTGAGTCAAGGCAGCTACCAGACAAATAATTTCATGTGCTGCTCTAAAACCAGAAGGGATTTTTGGAGATTCTAGGTTTGTGGGCTACCTCAGTGAGAAGGCTAGTGATGATCAGGGATCCTAGTTTTCCATGATTAAAAAATACAAAATCCTCCGATAAAAAAGCATAAGAATCCATGTTTTTCCGTGATTAATTTGAAATACTGAACTTTAGTTTCTCTAGCCACAATACATATAGGTATCAGCTGAACACAATATTTTTTTACTGATATACAGTATATCCTGTTTATCCGAGCCTCCATTATCCAGCTCTCCGTATTAACCAAATCACCAGCCGCTCAGGGCTGGTCATCTGAGCCTCAGCCACTGCCAGCCCCAGGCGGCTGGTGGTTCGGTTAATAGGGACAGCCGAGGTTCTACTGTCGATTGTTTTTATTTTTTCCATGGCAAACTGATTTCTAGGACCCCTGGTGATGACAGAATATTACCGGTTTCTCTTTCCTGTATGAGATTTCACTATAGCAGAGGGTGTCACTATGGCAATGCCTGCATTAGAGAACTGAACCACTGGTAGCTCAACCAGGAAGACTGCACCAGTGTAAATAGCCTCAGTGCAACACGCAAACCTCTGTGTGGTGGAGCCCAGTGCACTGCAGAGCAGTAAGTAGAGTCCCTTTGCATCATTGAGGCAATTACAGCAGTGATTCCCATCAACAATGGCACTGCCACAGCTGCAGACCATACAGTGGTTAGCCTTGCTTGAAGCCATTCTAGTCCCAATGGTGGCATGCTCACCCACGCACCACTGGGAGCGTTTGTGTCTGGATTGGTGGTGTTACCGGGGCACTCGGGGAATCCAGCCAGTGATGAGCATGCCAAGAGTCTTTAATGCAGACAAGGCTTACATAACCCAGGCGCTAGATCAGTGGTTCCCAACCTGTGGACCTGGGGCCAAAAGTGGCCCGCGGGGGCTTTCAAAGTGGCCCGCTGCTCCCCTCCCACTGGCTGCAGAAGGGAGCTGCTGCCTAAGGACGCAAGTAGAGTGCATTGCTGCAGGGGTACAAGACCAGGGCAGACTCTTTGCTGCAGCCAAGGGGATGGGAGACCAGCGTTCCCCTCCCACTGGCTGTAGCAGGGAGCACGACAAAGTGCTCCGCCTGGGTCCCTAGGTGCTGGGTTCCCTGCTGGAGCCAGAGGAAGGAGAGCACTGATCTTCCATCTCCCTGGCTGCAGAAGGGAGCCACTGCCTAGGGACCCAGGTGGAGCACACAGGGCTACAGGATGCGTGTGGTTTCACTGCAGCAGCCATGGGGATGGCTGAACTCCTTCCGTCTGGCTGGGGGATAAGGGAGAGGAACTGCTGATGGAGACTGGTGGCCCTTCAGGACAGTAAAAATTATATCTGTGACCCTCAAGCCGAAAAGGTTGGGAACCACTGCGCTAGAGGCTGTTTTCAGAGGAGGGAAGCTGTCCAGGAAAGGAAATGCTCCATGGTAAGACAATCAGAGACTAGTGGAGTAAAGCAGTAGCACTGTCATGGCTGATGCTGAAAGGCACTCTCCCATCAGCAGTCAAGTCATTTTAAAACATTGGAAGAAAAATAAAAAGAACAGGGATCTTCCAACCCATGGAAAGCACTCGTCATGTGAAGTTATCAGCCAGTCTTCAGCCCCACTCATGATTACTTCCAGGATGCTGCGGCTCATTACTTCTCGCCTTCATTAGCTAATGAGCTGAAACAGCTGTCTCGTTCCTTCCCTAGTGCATCAGCCCTGAAGACATGGCTGCAATTTCACCCGACATGTCAGTATTTCAGTGTCTGAAAGATTTTTTGGAGACGGGGAGAAAAAGAAAGACTTCCTAAAGCAGCAGTTAATGAAGCCTCATTACAAACCATACGTGCTAGCTAAATATTCAGAACAGCCTCTTTATTTGTAGAATAACAGCAACATGTGGGAAGTGCCACAGTGTAGTTATCCAGACGCACTGTGATCTTTAGTGCCTTTGTGCAAGATCAGTAAGTGTTAGATCTCCATTTCATTCTGTTCCTGGCACGCACGTCAGTTGTAGTCCGCACTTTAGGCAGCAGACAGCACAAGGAAGGAACAAGATGGACATGGCACTTGGAATTCTAAGAGTTGCTGCATTAGTGATGTTTTCTAACTGCAATCACTGAGGTCAGGCACCCAGCCAGCTTTCTGGAGATCCATCCCCATTTTCCCTTCCTTTGCTAATGAAACATGGTTAAGAGGGGAAAGATTCTTTTCAGACAATGGATCCTGTTGTGGAATCCTTCTCCTCCATGGTGGGACATGTGCTGCAATGCCCAAAGCCAAACCCAGTGCTTCAAAAAGAAACTTCTTTCTGACTTTAGTGCTGGTGAAAAGGTAAACATTGTTTTGGGGTGTGATACAATCTTTGATGAGGGTCTAACATAGATCAGTGCTCTATCTAATAGACTGCTATATCTAAATACACACAATTCGGAGAACATGTTACTTTTTATGGTATTCAAATCCTCTGAAAACCTCTCTCCATCTCAATTTAGCTAGAGCAGTTTTGCTGGGGATCAGGAGCCATATCCCTAAAGTAGCAAAGAGTTTTGAAAATGCAGAATCTGATAGCTGTTGCACTAGGATTTCCTCAAGGCCAAAGACAGAGAAAGCTGACGTACAGGATGCTGAAGAAAATCTATGGGCTCTTTTAAAAAAAAATAGCAGAAAGCTTGGATACGACTCTCAGGTCAGATTGTTTCCAATGGGTTCACCTTATGTTTTATTACAGGATGCATTTTCCCACAGCACTACCATTTTCCAAGATTTTCCTGTTCACTGTGTTAGGGAAACTCTCTCCAACCTTGCCCCAAAACACCTACAAAGGAAATTCTCTGGGATTTAGACCTCAAGGAGGGTGGAAAAGCAATAGGTCAGAGCAGAAATAGGTCATGTTCAGAAAGTTCCACTCCCCAATTTAGACTCAAGCAATTCCAATGCATAATCCAATACTAAAGGCTACCCAAGAAGCAGAGCAACATGCATGCTATATTATTTATTAAGCACCGAGAGCATGATCAGCTCTGCAAAAGACAAAATTAGACAGTCCATGCCCCAATGAGCTTACACTTGGAAAACACTGGAAAGCTGGAAGGGGGGTGAGTGCAAAAACAGTGCACCTGCAGGAGGGATCTGAATGGAGACAAGGAGGTGGTTTGGCAGAACTACACACAAAGGTATAAAGCATACCCTGCTTATTGGAACAATGCCCTGCACTTCTGAAGCACCCTTTGCCTGACAATTTCAAGCCACTTTTCCGAGCACTTAATGCTACATGTCCCTGAGTTGTAAGCAATTATCCCCATTTTTACATGAAGGTAAACTGAGGCAGAGAGAGGCCCAGGGTCACATGGCAAGTTAGTAAGCAGAGCCAGAAACAGAAGTCAAAACTGTCCTCCATGCAAAACCTCACCTAATTCCCTTATATACTAACACTACGCAAGTGTCAGTTTAAGACTGAAAAGTTACAAGAGGAAGCCTTGAATAACTCGAACTTATATATTTATATGAAAGAAGTCTTGAACACTGCTTTTTACTTTGATCCTCATGGCCTCACTGTTACCTTGTGCTTCTCTGTCTGTCTGTTGTATCCATCTATTGTCTGTCCTCAAATATTTCGGCTGCTAGCACTCTGAGCGAGGGACTGTCTCTGAGGGGCGTGTGTATGCCCAGTTTCTAGTACAATGGACTTGATCGCCAATTGGGGCTTTCAGGCACAACTGCAATACAAATATATAACAAAGCCCTAAATCGAAGACGCTGTTTGTTCCTCCAACAATGCTGCATCACTCCTTTTAAGTATCCAAAAACCATTCTACTTCTGTGACCCGGCACACCGCGCAAAGGTTGTGTTAACAGCAACCAGGTCCTCGTTGTCCTGATCTAATGTTAGTTTGGGCAACACTGGTGACAACTGCACTGGTGACAGACATGTAAGAAGCCGATGATTAACCAAGGATGAGCACCAATACAGACAGTCTATATGGAGCTCTGACAGCTGGCCAAGAAAAGAGTCAGGGAAAAAAGAGACTCTTCTGGTTTGGGGGCTATTTATTTACAAATCTCAAAACGACTGACTGACCATCATTCTTCGCCAGCTCCCTAGCCCTGACTAACTCTTTCAGGGAGAGATTATTTCGTTATTTTGAAAATTATCAAAACACTGCACCATATGCTTATGTGCCCACTGAGTGGACCTTGGAATGAATGGGCTGCTTCCCCCATCTCAAAAACTAAGAGTGCATGGGTGGGCATTTGTACATGGGGGAGGGACCACGCGCAAGTCTCTAGCAAGCTCCTAACTCTGAGTTGTTTGGGTGTATATTCAGCCCTTTCATTAGCAGAGCTTTTCCTAGCCAAAGAGTCATGGATCTTGGGCTGTCTTTGTTTGGAAGAGAAACATGAATCTTGTGCTGTCACCTCTTGATGCAAATAAAAATAAAAGATTCAAATACACTGACGCCATAAATCAGAAAGTACAAGAGCCCACCTGCACTGAGAGGCTGCTATAAATTGTCCAACAGGAAAGGCACTGAAAACTTTGGGCTGTCAAATGCTCTCTAAAAAAAATAAATTGGTAATGATCTGGTGCTGCTGAGAGAGGCCTGATTGACAGCGCTAGCAACTGAAGCCCTCTGTTTATCACAGAACAAATATAGCAACGGCATCTGCAAAACAAGCTCCCCCAGCACACAGCCCCGCCAATGCGCCTCAGACCCAGAGATGCCCAAATCAAGAGACCATTAGTGCGAGCTCATCAGCTTCTTTCCCCCACATGGTCACAACAGTGACTGTGGAGAGAAGCAGCTCTAGACTGGTAGGGCTTGAGCCATATAGCCCTACACATATTGTTTATGAAGAGCACCAGATGTGAGCTAGGTGCTTCACACACAAACACGAGTACAGGAAGAACGCAACTTCCCCAATCAACTCCAACAAACAAAGGACGGATGAGGGATGCATCCAGGGACTGAGCAGGGAAGTTAGCACATTAACCTTGTTAGTTCTGTACCGGTTTTCGTTTGGGAACATCTGTTCTCTTGGCATTTCACTGCAGGGATGACTAGGGCTTATAGACCTGTTGGAAGGCGCACGTTTTAAGGAGGAGAGGTTGGATGCATAGCGGAGCAGGTTTCAGGTGCAGGGGCCATGGACAGGAGAGTGGTGGAGCTTTTGTGGATTGAAGGAACCAGCAGTGAAGGAGCTAACTCTTGATGAGGTGTTGTGAGCAAGCAGGAAAGAAGAGCCATCTGCCCAGCTAACAGAACCCAGGAGGCAGCTTTTCACCAAGGCCTACTCACGTCAGTACCTGTATTTCACATCAAACACTGTTGATTCTTCATCATCATCCTCATCTTCATTCAGAGGGGCCATTTCTACTCGCTCAGCCGGGGTCGTGATTATGTCATACTTCCGTGTCTTCTTAATTCTCTTGCCAGACCTGAAACAAAGAGAGGGGAGTTCATTCTGAAAGTGTTTCCTAGAGAAAGAGGTAGGGTGGACTGTTACCCACCCAGTCTATATACAGCTTAGACCTACCCTGATGTTAAGTCTGTGCAGCGAGCCCCTCCCCTTCTCCACCATTTGTACCCATCACTGAAGAGCTCAATTTCCTGTCAGCTGCAATCCAGATCAGCGTCAGTCTTTTAGTTTCTGAGGCACCAGCCACAGATCCTTTGGTGTGCAGGGCAAATGCGTTGGCCCAGCAGCTCAGAGCCCCCTGCTGCCATGCTCAATGAGTCAGACAGCGGCTTAATTAAAGGAGGCAGCTGACAGGTTAGCTAACATCTTTAGACGAGAAAAACCACATCAACCCTACTGATTCAAGGTCTACCACACCGACAGGGGTTCAGAGAAGAGATACATGAGGAATGGACAACTGAGGTAATATTTATGAGTGGACAGCCTCGTCTACCTTTTTTGGACACCAGGGGGAAGTTTCCAGACAGTCCCCAACACAACCAGTCATGTCACTTGAGCAATTTTATACTCACCACTGCGCAGCATTATGAAAAAAAATCATTGGCCATGTTTTAAAAATTTAGGTGTAGTCAATCTCTCTCCCCTTAGCATAATGGTCACATTTCTTTTGTGGCAAGGATTATTATACACCTATGTGCACTTTACTCTGATTAGACTCATTTTCTAGTACCTACTTACATTAAAATAATTTTGAAATAAAAACCAAAATGATACAGAATATGGTATTTAACTTGACACTGTGCCTTTAACTCAAAACACCTGCATTATACAGACTCATTTTACTCCACTGATTATCCATTAACCCAAGGTCTTGAGCTACCACACACTACTCAGACACAAGCCTAGGTTTGTGTTGGTTACACTGGTTTGTGCTTCAGTTATAGTGCTTTTAAATAAAGAAGCTGCAATACAGCCATTTTTGGGGGAATATGGAAAAGAAATGAAGAGCTTAGTGCAATTGCTTGCACTCCGAATTGTGTTGGATAAACCATTTCCAGAATATTTCTCCTTTGTTTAAAAAAAAAAAAATCAGACTGAAGAGCTGCAAAATGACAGAGGACAACCACCAACTATTGGTCCAGGAGAGTTAACCAGGTCATGAAAACATTCCTGCTGTCCAGAAGTCTCACCTAGACAAATCACACAAGATGGGTTGGAGTTGCCATCCCTTGAAATATTTAAATCGCGGCTGGATATCTTTCTCAAATATATGTTATAGATCAAACAAGATATGGGCTTGATGCAGGAATTACTGGGTGATACTCTTTGCCCTATGTTTTGTAGGAGGTCAGATAACATTATCATAGTGGTCCCTTCTGGCCTTGAACTCTAGACACATTCAAGAAATATCTGATGTAAAAGCTAGCACTGGCCTCTCAGGATAGCATAATTTTGGGGCATTGGTCCGTGACTAAGTAAAGCAAGCCCCAGACATTGGGGCAATCCAATTTTCATTTCCTGAGCATTTTAAGGACTAATTTGCATTAAAAATGTCAAGAAACTCTCCTGGTCCAAGCTACACTGTCCCACTCTCTGCTGTATCACACCAAGCAGAGCGCAGTGTTTTGTTCTTTTATCCCATCTGTTGAAACAAGTCATTTCAGACCCCATGCAGTGAGACCTTACTAACCACACACCTGATAATCCTCACAAATCCTCCAGCAGTCACACTCCACTTTTCAGCCTAGACCTAACAGCAAAGTGATGTAGTGAGGAAAGTGTTGAGAGCTCATCCTACAAAGAAAGCTTTGCCTATACAAAAGAACATTTACTCAGACAACATGAAATGTCATCATTAAAACTAAACTGCACATTCCTCATGATGAATGAGGCACAATATGCAACTGAATTAGTAAGTGAACAGCCATGACCAAACTATCTGCAATGAATCTCCCATGTGTGAGCATGAATTAGCAAGGTTACACTGGATTGCATGTTAAAAGAATAATTTTCTGTCTGCGATCAGACCTACTTTTGCTACAAAACATCAATTCTCATCCCGTCCCTGAGAAAACATACTATTGTATTCTACAGAGGGAGATACATCTTACAACAGAATTTTGGGCAATTATTGAAAGAACACTGCATTATTTAAGGGCAGTTAATTGCAGTAGCTGAGAAGTCCTAGTTTGCTTTTCTCTATTCAGTTACCATTTAAAGAGGACTTTCAAAGTTACTGTCACTAATATGACAAACTACACACTGGGTGGGACAAGTTACCACATATCAACTGTACGCAGATAGAAGTATGAGCACAGTAGCCCACGACAGGAACTAGGGAACGTAAACATTTCATGAACTTTGGAGACCTGTTCCAAAGGGCCAGAACACATTAAGGCCTCATGGGTGAGAACAGGCCATGGCTTCGTCACCCCAACACACCTGTTTTATTGAACTAACAAGAAAAGTTGTTAGGGGCAGCAGTTGGAGCAGGTTCCTTGCACAATGATAACATGAAATCCTCCTTGTGTGAAAGACCCTGTGGAAAAGAATATTTGTGCACAAGGCTTTCAACACGGGAGATCTGGCTTCCAGTGAAAAGTTACAAGTGACTAAGGTTTTCATACTTAGTCCCTACACCTCAAACTGCTCCCCCTAAAGTTACAGGCCTGATCAGAAGACACTGTGGACAGGATGCAAATGCACTCACTACAGAGCTGAGCAGATGCAGAGGGACGTGCCTATGGATATTAGGGTGTTCCAGTAATAATGGGGGTCCACCAGCAGAGCCGTGGAGGATGTCCAAGGACTACAATAGCAGAAAGTATCATAGCAGATCTAGACTGAAGAGCATTGGCAGAGCTATTGAGGGCTGGGCAAAATTCATTGTTCTGTGTTAGGCTTGAGGTCAGGCTAGATGATCATAATAGTCCCTTCTGGTCTTAAAATTTCCCAATCTATGAAGCTTGCACAGCATCTTCACAAGCTCCAAACAACTGTGGCCAGTGCCAGTAGCCCCTCATTTTGGGACCACTATTGATCCCGTTGAGGCTAACAAGAAATTCATTAGCTATAACAAGAGCAGAATTAGGGGGCATAAAATGTATTACACAGAAGGAGAATAACGGCGAGATCTACTGGACCCACTCAGGAGGATCCAGCTCCTTGTGCTCATAAGTTATTGAGCCCTATCAGTTCTATTCCTGGGCAATCATATCTCTTTGCGGGTTAAACACATCTGGCACCAACCTCCACAGTGGTGCCCTTGACTCCATTACGAACCAGGATGCATTGCCTGCACATTTCAGTGCAGCTCGGGGAAGCAGTGTTCAATACTGAAACATGCCATATGAAAAGTTGGCTGGGAGAGGGGGAGAAAGTTTATGACTCTTGTCAGTTTTTTGACCAGGGGCTGTTTTGATCAAACACTAGTCATGTGCAGCACTTTATGCTCCTTACTGAAGCATCATGTGGTGGGAGAAATGCATAAGTCAACTCAGTAATTCATTATATACCTTAATCCTCCAATCGATTTTAGTTAACAACCCTGCTGCTCAGAAATAATACTTCTCTTGACCCCCTAGAGAACAGTCTGAGCCTTCAATCCAGCATTAACACTTACTGAAGACAGACCAGGAGGGGTGGGGGATATTAAATTATCCTTTCCTATAAGCATGTTAGTCATTTGTATTTGCAACAAAAAACAATAGGCTAACCCCATTCCTGTTGAAACTCCAATTAAGTTCCACCAGGAATGAATTGCACCCAACATATTTAGCAATAATTGGCTCCCACAATGTTTACAAGATTCCAAAAAATAAACCTAGGAAAATACCAGACTCATAACAAGTCACTGAATGAGAGCTTCATTAATACCTGCAACATGTTACTATTTTCTATGGAAGCAGGCTTCTCTGCTCACACAATCATTTTAAACCTTGATGTTAAACCAGAAGCCATTAAGATGAGTCCTCATGCATGCTTTCAGCATTCACTTTGATGTAATCAACTGACACACTGCATTTTTCTAAAAACCAGCTCCTTGAGGTGGAATATACTCAATCACAGAGAACAGAAGTGTATGCTTGTTCAACTGCACTGTTAATAAGAGGTCTGGAGGCTGGGAAGGTTGGAAAAAACTTCAGGAACATCTGAATGACATCTTGCCATGATTCAATTAAAAGGTAGTACTTGAAAGTAGCTAAAAAAAGGCTTGATTCGCATACTGCAGATAGTACTAGGACCAATATGCACTTTCAAACGTCAATCCCATAAAACCAACTACATCTCTGTATTATCTCCATTTTACAGAAACTTAAGCTTGGAGAATTTAAGTGACTCACCTAAATTCATAAAGCAAAAGAGCAAGGAAGCTAGAAATAGGACTCCCAGACCACGGCTTTACCATTAAAACACACACATCTGACGTGGGGTTTCCAGCTGCGGTCAGACTTGGCTTTTTGGTTTTTTACATATAATAGTCTATCAAACAGGATGGACTGATTCTGATTTAAGTCACCGATTTTCATCATGATTTAAACCAGCGAGCTGGAAATCTTGATTTAAATAACTGATTTGAATTTGGGGGAGGGGGTGTTTGCATTAATATGTCTTAGCTGTTTTTTTAAATAAAGGTTCATTCTCATTGATTAGTAACCAGTAAAACATATTGATCTGCAACTAAATATAGCCTTTATCCTGCATCTTGCTAATCAGAAGGATATACCATATATGTACACATTTAACTTACATTTATTCAGATTCTTAATTTTCATGATGTTAGAAAATGGTGAATGATACATTTCTTATTTACTATAGGACTTTTTAAAACTAGTGATTTGTGCAAAGCTCTATTTGGATGGAAACTCAAATTAGTTAAAAATGCACAAAAATGGCCTTTTATATTTGTAATCAAATGGAAAAAAAAACCTGAAATGTGCTGCCTATGTAAGAAAAAAAGATCAAAAAGTTCATGAAAACATGTTTTGCCTTTAGAACTAACTGATTTGTTAAACAAAGGCAATATATGCAGTTAGTGAATTGAAGTGATTGTTTCTGGTCACTATGCCCTTCACTATTTTAGAACTAGTAGAGATCTCACCCTCTCACGCCTAGTTTATATTCACAGATTAGAAGAGGAAAACAAGCTTTCCAGCTTTTTTAATTTCCAATTGGTTCTTAACTTTGAACTAGTCATTGAACTGAACTAGCTGAATAAACTGAAATGAGGAAAACATTTTCTCTGTACTTGCAGAAATTGAGGCAACTGCTGTCAAAAGCTCTTTTAGCACTTGAACAAACTCTGGTTCCAGGTGTTTAACCGGTGACTTCCACCCATTCAGAGGTCTGACTTTCTTTAAAGCTTGGAAGCAAATATGTATTAATCGTATTTAATTAATTGAAATGATTTTAATAGATTGTAAGTAGTTTAGGCCTTAACATAGACTGTCAATTTCAAATGTAATTTTAAATAGTTTTTTTAAAGAACAAACGTACTTAATTTTAAAATATTTTTTTTTTTTAATTCTTGATTTTTATCGACCTTGCTATCAAAGTAATCTATTTCCCTCCAGCAGCAGCAGCTAGCTACCTGAGGACTGAAGACAGGGATTTTTTGTATTGTGGGAGTACAGAACAAGTTATAAAACAATTTACACTTAAAGCCAGTCAGCTCAGCCTTCTAGTGTAGGTGAGCCTTTGGTGTACTGAACATCACCCAAGTACCCCCTAGAGTACTGAAATCTCTCTCCTAAAACATAGCAATGTAACCAGTTTTGTAGTTATTAGTTAGGCCTGAGGTACATCTAAAAAGAAGATATAACCAAAGGTTACTCTGGTCAAAGTATTATTGTTCTATAAGTGGGTAGAGTGTCTCTCAACAGGCAGACCAGTGCCTTGTAAATAGTGCTCACGTCCAGCTTGTGCCTTACTCATTTCCACACTTTACAGCAGTTCACTACAAACTGCAAACACTATTGACTGTGGCTGATAACTCCTGCTCCCCCACTGTGACACTGCAGTTGCAGTCTGCTAATTAAAAAAAAAGAAAAAAAAAAAAAGCTTGATTGATTTATCCAATGTCCCAAATGGCTTCTACATCAAGCAACAAAGACAACCAAGTTTCAAAACTCTCATTTCCCTTTTGAGTGTTGTTAACCTTGACAGTTTACTTAGTCAACTGTAGGCCTACGTCACTTCTGGAGTAATTGCACTGAAATTAATGGAGATACAGCGTGGAGGGAAAGAGCTGTAAAATATGGATTCAAAAAGGCAGAATCAAAACATGGACACAAGCATTCACTTAAGTAGCCCCAGTGATTGTTCACAACCTGGAAGTTTCAGTGTTTAGAGGAAGCATGCTTGCTGGTAACCCAACTTCATTTTATTGTTTGGACTGTGATCCACAGTATTTGGTGTGTTGTGGAGCATGTTTTGGTTTGGAGGTGGGAGAGGAGGTGGTGCTCAGCGCACATGGGGTGCCTAGAAAATACTCCATTCCCCCTGCTAATAGAAGTAGCTGAGCATCCTTTCCAGGCTCATCTGAGTCAGACAGCAAAGGTTGCTATAGCAAACTACATGCTACTCCTGCCGCTCTGGAGCATGCTACTTTCACAGCATCCTCCGCTTGAGCAGCCCAGGGAAGCAGGAGCTGAAATTCAGATCTTTTATAGCAGTGCCAAGTCTAATCCACTCGGCCACCAAGTCCACTCAGATCAGAACACAGCTAAGGAGGAGGAAGAACAGGTCATCGGTGAAAGTAGCCATAAAAAAAACCAGTGAGTTTGAAAAAAAGCCAGGATGTAAATATCACAAGCTGGTGCCTGTGATAAAATATCTGGCTGCTAACTCACTTCATCTCAACAATCCATATCTAAAGGGATAATTTACTTGCAGAGAAGCAGTGTAATTTCATAGTGACAGTTTAATCAAATAATGGATTTCAGCAAATTCTCCTTAACAGCAATCTACAACACTAGTCATTGCAAGGTTTTTTGTTTTTTTTAAATATACATGAACAAAGCTGTCATTTTGATCAAGAAAGGCTTTTCATTTGAGTAAAGGTAATCTCTTCTGCAACAGAAATGAGAACTCTCCTCCAATCTATTTTGCCAGCTGTAAGTTCGAAATGGTACAAACATGCCTGTTGATTTTCTTGTCTTATTTTGCAACTCAGATAAATCTTTGTTTACACACAAGCGGCTGTGTCAGATAAATAAACGACTGCATGTAGATGTCCAAAGCTCTATTTTCCACTGGAGCCACTGTGTTTATTAAAGGAACAGCAGGAATCTCTCACATACTTGAAATTTGCAATAACTATAAGCAGTTGTGTTCAGATGAAATGAGTAGAGTCTGGCATGGGAGAGTTCAATAGTGCTTGCCAGTAAAGATGACTTTCAAAGGATTTTCTAAAATAATTGGGCTCGTGTCCCCTTCGGCTTCTGTAGGATGTAGAGAGAAGACTCAAAAGACTGGGTTTTATGCTGCTTGGTTTTTTACCTTGGAAAATAATTCAGGAATGTCAACCCTGCTCTCTCTTTTTACCATATGGAGAAACTGAGGCTGGGAGGCTGAACTTGCCCAAGGCCAGTTAGTGAAAGAGATTATATATATATATATATATATATATATATATATATATATATATATATATATATATTCAGATCAGCTTATACTAGTAGACTATGTTGCCTCTAGAATTACCCACACAAGTGTCTAACAGCAGTTCTGATCAGCATTAATAAATTAAGATTATAAAGACCTCAGAAAGAGGGAAGAACTGGAGGAGTTAGCTGGAACAGCCACATAACTGCAGAGGAGCTGTTTGCAAGTAGGTGGAAGAATAATTCATAAAATACACCTGTTCAGCTACTTCTGTTGCCCAACCTTTTCCTTCCATAAGCAACAACCAACCACAGCTTGCCAGAGAGCAATTTATATGACTCAGCCCTGAAGGTTGTTTTCTTTTGCACATACCTGTAAGAAAGAATTCCTGTTAACTATTGAAGGTTAGTAGTTTTCCACCATGAAGTCAGGAGTAGACAGACCAGAGCTAAATGCTCTCCTAGATGGTAAGCTGTTTGAGACAAGAACATTTGTTTACTGTATGTACACAGAGTGGTACAACTGGGCCTCTAGCTGCTACCGCCACAGAAATAATTTATGAACATTAATATGAAAGGTTCAGTTTGACACTGGTAAGTTTATTTTCTCCTGCTTCAGCAACAAGCCAAGAGAGAGAGAGCTTTCTAATGTGATTGAGTTTGATTTGTGTTTTTCACAGCGTATGATCATACGACCATTTCAAGTATTATAAAGTTACTGTGAGCACATTCTGATGCCAACCCACTTTCTATAGGAGAGGAAGAGATTGAATGCAATGTATCTGCTGGGGTTATGATGAGAGAGAAAAAAGATACAAGGATCCCACCAGACAGATGCAGACTTCTTGCACACTACAGAGCTGTGTTCTGCCAGGCCTTCCATCAACCCAACACGCTGTGAATTGTGGGAAGAGAAGGGGCTGGATCCAATACCCAATTCCCCATTCCCTCCTGTCCATCCAATCACACTTGTGAAGCAGTGAAGGCTAACGTAGCACTGAGGCTGCACAAGAAGCCACAGACCCCACGCGCACCCGGCCCATTTATTTGGGCTTTACCCTAGGGCTGAACTCTGGCCTCAGCATTAAGTAAAGATTTATCTCATTTGTACACTCCAGTTGGGTAACTGTATCCAACTGCCCGCAATGCACTGTCTGCACGCACATGCAAAAGAGACCCCTTTGAAAACTTGACAGAGTGAACCTGCTCCATGCTGTACCAGAGGAAACCTACTCCCAGCCGAAATTACTGCCCAAGAACATTTTCACAACATTTTTCTGCTTTGAGTTTATTTTAAAACTGGGGTGGAAAAAACACTCAAGGAAGTTTGGGGTTTTTTATGACACCTCCGGTATCTCTTTCAAAGTCATAACAGTTTCATAACAACACAAACGTGTAAAAAGATGTTTTATCCAAAACAGGGTGTTCACGAAGGGATGTCAATAGAGTGAAACGTGAGAGACCATGTCTGATAAGGGCTGGAGTTTCAAAACCTAGAGGCAATAGAGTTTCCTGTCCTGTCTCTAATCCTTAACACTAGAAAATGTACAGAAAATGTACAAATAGGCAGACGTGCTATAAAGAAAGTGGTTTATTCCTGATGAACACTGGATGAAATAAATTACCTCAGTAAAACAACTGCATACCTCTATATGCTTCTCTGCATTTCCTTCACTCTAGCACCTACACTGACATAACCCTTTGATGTCCAAGTAATCTACCAAAATCACAAAGGAAACTCAGGATGCCAGGTATATACTGGGCAGTGGAAGGTGGGGAGTTGCCCGACGTACCAGGCACATAAGGCAACAGTTAACACCTAGAGGTTACTGAGGACTACTGGGAAATCTATTTTCAAGTCAGAACTAAAGCCTTTGCTCCGCCTGAACACTATGCTTTACAATACATAGACGCTCATATTACGGCAATTATTTCAAGAGAGCTTAATTGTGTTATAGCTAATGAAACAGAACAATACTTCTTCCTTGAGAACAAATATGAAGTGCCCTGGAAAGAGATGGGGACTAATAATTCAAAACTATAATCATGATATTTTCTGTGTTCACAGTCCCTTTTTGACCAACGGATCTAGGGCATTTTTCAAACTACATCCAGTAGGCCAGGGCTGGCCAGAACTTGCCTTCTCACCTACTTCCATCACCTGTGTGCTGGGTGCCTTTGCTCCAGAGGTAGACGCACTTCAGCTTTTGTCTTAGGGAAAAGCCCATTTAACTTCTACATGGACTGGCCAGGGCCTCACTTTTTGAGGTCACATCCCAGAGACCCTCACCCCCAACCCAGAGACGTGACAGTGATGCAGTGGCCAAGAGCTTTCAGGGCTGCTGAGGCTAGCCCAGCACAGACTCACCTGACAGCCAGGTGAAATATAAGGCTTGGGAAACCTCTGGAAACCATCAGCAGAGAGACACGGCCTCAGCTCCCCTGCTGCAGCCACTGCTGGGGTGGGGACAGAGAGGACAGAGAGGACCCCCCCCCCAACACCTGGGGGGTAGACAGAGCAGTGCCTACCCTCAGTCTGGGGGGGGGGAACAGTCCCCATCTGGGGGGTACAGAGAGCAGCACCCCCCAGAGCGTCTTCTTGGGGGGGTCTCCCTCCCCACCTGGGGGGTACAGAAAACAGTGCCCCCCCGTCTCCCTGGAGAGGAGTCTCGCTCCCCACCTGGGGGTCCAGAGAGCAGCGCCTGCCCCCCACACCGGGGAAAGGGGGGGGTTCCACAGAGCAGCGGCGCCCTCCGGCGAGGATCCCTCCTCCCTCGTCTGCCCGATTGAGCCCCCCCGCGGGCGGCCAAGACCCCCCCGCCGCACGAAGCGCGGCCGTTACCTGCAGACCCGCAGCAGCAGGCAGCCGATGAGGCCGGCGCTGAGGGCGCAGGCCCCGATGACGGCGGCTTTGAGCGCGGACAGGTCGCGGAGCAGCGCGGGCACGGGGCTGAGCTGGGCGCCGCCGCCGCTGTGGTTCCCCGGGGCGCCCAGGGGCTCCGGCCGGCTGGCGTTGGCGGGGCCCTGCGCGGCCTGCGGCGGCCCTGGGGCGGGGGGCTCCCGGCGGCCTCGGGCGGCGGGCGCGGCCAGCAGCAGCAGCGGGACCAGCAGCGGGGCGACGACTCCGAGGCGCATCGTGCCCGGGCTCTGCGCTCCGCCTGCGACACCGCACCCGACCTGGGCCCGGCCCTAGGCGCAGGGAGCGACGGCTCCCCCCGCGCGGCCGGCGCCGCCTCTCTCGGCCCGGCCTGGCCCACGTGGGGCCCAGCCACACGCCCACACCCCGCCCGGCAAGGGGGCCCCCTCCGTGCCCTGCTTCCTCCAGCCTGACCTAAAGGGCGGGGGCGGGGGGTCTCCTACCCTTACAGCCCCCCCAACCCCCGTGAAAGGGGGCGTCCTGTACAGCTAGCCCCATGGGGGGACTCCCCCATGCGCCTACAGGAGGTTCCTACATAGCCCTGGGCGGGACCCCTGAGCCACCCAGGCAAACCACAGACTGACACCCCCTTCCCTGCCACATCCACCCCATGAGCTGTAGCAGCCCCATAGTCAGGCCTGCCAGGCAGCATAGATTCATAGGACAGTAGGGTTGGAAGGGACCTCAGGGGGTCAACTAGTCCGACCCCCTGCTCAAGGCAGGACCAACCCCAACTAATCATCCCAGCCAGGGTTTTGTCAAGCCTCACCTTAAAAACCTCTAAGGATGGAGATTCCATCCCCTCCCTAGGTAACCCATTCCAGTGCTTCACCCTCCTAATGAAAAACTTTTTCCTAATATCCAACCTAGACCTCCCCCACTGCAACTTGAGACCATTGCTCCTAGTTCTGTCATCTGCCACCACCGAGAACAGCCTAGCTCCATCCTCCCTGGAACCCCCTTTCAGGTGGTTGAAGGCTGCTATCAAATCCCCCCTCATTCTTCTCTTCTGCAGACTAAACAAGCCTCCTTCCCTCAGCCTCTCCTCATAAGTCATGTGCTCCAGCCCCCTCATCATTTTTGTTGCCCTCCACTGGACTCTTTCCAATTTGTCCACATCACACATGCAGGGACGTGTTATAACAGCCTCATCATGTTAGCCCTGCACTTCCAACAAGTTAGCTGGCCAGCACCTTGAAAAGTCAGGCCCCTAGTGACTAACGCCTCTCACATGCGCTTTCTTCTCCCCCAGGAGAAGAGCTTTCCTCTTATTGATGCTGGGTCAGTCAGCTCCTGGCATCTTGCCACGTGACAATAGTAACACGTCCCAGAAAGAGCCCCTTTTTTCTAACACCGAGCAAGGAACTTAGAGTTAAGAACAGAATGATCCTAAAGCTACCCAGTCTCTGCAGAGCTTCTGCTTAGAGCAGTGGCTCCCAACCTGTGGCTCAGGGGCCAAAAGTGTCCCATGTGGGCTTTCAAAGTGGCCCGCTGCTCTCCTCCCGCTGGCTGCAGAAGGGAGCCACTGCCTAAGGACCCAGGCAGAGCGCATCTCTGCAGGGCTAAAAGACCAGGGCAGACTCCCTGCTGCAGCCAAAGGGATGGGAGATCAGAGTTCCCATCCCCTTGGCTGTAGCAGGAAGCACAGCAAAGCACTCTGCCTAGATCAATAGGTGCTGGGATCCCTGCTGGAGCCAGGCGGAGGGAAGCACTGATCTCCGTCCCCCTGGCTGCAGAAAAGAGTCACTGCCTAGGGACCCAGGTGGAGCACATAGGGCTACATGACACATGTGGTTTCCCTGCTGCAGCCAGGGAGATGGGATGGCTGCAGTGAGTGGGTGGGGGGGCCTGCAGGCAGAGACTGGTTGCACTTCAGGGTTATAAAAATTATATCTGTGGCCCTCGAGCCAAAAAGGTCGGGAACCACTGGCTTAGAGCCTTCCCCAGCCTGCCTGCTTGTCCTTCTGGTACAGTTTTAAAGAAATATTGCACATTTCCGCACAGCTCTTTCCTGTCCTGTGCACTCCATGCTACTTTCCTTTGAGCTCTCCTGTGTACCTCCTTTGCCCCCAAACACCTTTGTCCTCTTGTTGGACCCTTCTCTAGTTTCATGGCCTAGATTCCGAGGTTGGCAAGGGATTCACAGAGGACAGTCTTGCAGAAGCCGCTGGACTGGCCAAGACTCCTTCTCATTTTCTCCTTCCCAGTTGGTCTTCCAATTCCCACAGTCTCTTTCAAGGGGAGAAGACACTAATGAAGTGGAAGGGGAAGGTACAGTGGGAGTCTGCAATGGCTACTTCTTGCTCACCCACCCAACAGCCATGGGAGAGAATATCTGCTTACAGGAAGGAGGTGAAAAAGAAAAGGATAACAATTCTAAAGACCCGCCAAGAAAAGTGAGAGATGCCTGGTAGGAACCCAGTGCATGGGCTGGAACTGGCTTCAGCATTCCTTTAACTGACTTCCCATTGAACCATCTGGACCTGCTTATGGGAGTAAAATTACTCACATGCTTAATTGTTTAGAGAGTGCCCAAAGCACTTCCTGCCTGGCCAAGTTTGATAGGTTAAAGGCTATGACAGTAATGACTGTAATACTGGTACATTCCTGGGTACCTTTATTTGCTCAGTGTGGAGTTCACAATGTCTGTACTTCTTCAGTAACAACCTCAGCTAATGTCATTGCAAGTAAATAAGGGAGGAGATGATTTTCAAATATCTACTGGTACATGCATGCGTTGGGCTTTTTAAAGTCTGTTCACATCTTCTCATTTAGAATCCTGGGGCTTGATCCTGCAAATGGTTCTGTGCAGACAAATCACAGCACCCACATACTTCATGGGGCTCTGTGTACGGGCAGGAGGTAGCCCTTGAAACTGCTTCTGTTATCGTTATTATTTAAGATGTTTTGCAATTCACCATTCGCAGCAGCTGGGCAGGTTTCCTAAAAACCTGGGCAAGCTCAAAAAACATCCTGTTTAGAAACCATTCTGCATTCTCTGTGCATGTCATATGGGGGGTGGGGAGTATTCAATTATCTTGTTTTGCCTTAGAGACACTGATCTGAAAACAGAATGGCCTAACTTTATCCCTGTATGCCCATTTATTCAGGGAGTAACACAAGGGTCAGAGTGGCCCATTGTGTTCCTTAAGAACTCACCTGCCCCTTATTCCTCTACTACTTTCTGACAAATAACAATTGTTTTTAATTAAAGCATGCAACAACTGTCCAAATATAAAATGAAGTGACCACAGAATTCAAACTGTGATCAATTTAAATGGGCATTATCATGGTATAAACTTTAAATATACTTTAAAATCTTTCCTTATGTTATTAGCATGAACACTTTAGATCATTAAACCTGGAAGAATTTTAGACCTATACATTTACTTTTCATTATCCAGGCTGTTTTTTACTTTGGGTTTGAATAATGACAATGGGTGTTTGGTTTCTCTTTGATTTATACTTAGTTTCTAACATTACTATTTGTTAAGCACTGACATCTATAAGATCCAGAGGGTCCCTGTTCAGAGGAGCTTACACTCTGGGGCCCCAACTGCAAATAATTGCATGTGTGCTTAATTTCAAGCATGTGAATAAGCCATTGACTAAACCAGACAGAACAAACAGGATGGACTGGGAAGCTCACAGAAGGGAATGACTGAGACATGACTACTCAGTTTCACTTTCCAGTTCCTAGATTATAAAGTCAGAAGGGATCATTGTGTTCATCTAGGCTGACCTCCTGTATAACACAAGCCATAGGACTTCCCTGAATTAATTCCTGTATCCAGTTATATTAGCAGTTATATTAGTCGAAACAAAAGATACATCAACTCTCCCTTTTCTTCTTTAAGCACAAACTGGTGATCAACCAGTGTTGGGCTGAGTGGGGAATTTCTCATATTAATGATACAATATTGCACAATTAGCTAGGGCTTTATGGGGGGCTTTCACCTTCCTCTAGTTGTCCTTCACTAGTTATGGGGTTATTTGGGTTTTTAACACTGGATAATGCTGTCTATATCTAGGGAAGAAGGGAGAATACTATAATTAAAATGAAGAAAAAGAAAGACTAGCTCTTCTTAGTAGGCTTTATAATGCTGTGGCAACTTTCTAAGTGTAAGCAAGGTCTGAGTGTCTGAGTAAAGGGGGGCACATTATTTGCATGGGCTTTGTATCTGCATGAGTACAATTAAGTACTTAGCATAATTTACCTAGGTGCGGAGCATAATGGGAAATGGTTAGCAGGGCTGGGTTTGGGTTAACTGCTCGGGTAATGAAATGTTGTCCTTCAATTGTATGAACAGATGTCAGCAAAACTGTGTTTAGTCTGTTATGATAGAACACTTCACCCTAAACTAGACAGAGCTCCCCAAGAGTGGCAGCCCGATGTTCCCACCTGGAAAAGGTGGAGGAATGTCCTATTGGAATTGTAGGGGCTAAGTGAAAGGGTGCCTGCCTGGTAAGGAGTGACTCTCATCTCCCATTGTTAAAAGGTAGACTTAATGACTCACCTTGGAGTCTTTTGTCTCTTGAAAGCAGGGACATTTCCTGTATGATACCAGAAGGTTTACCTATGAGCTGAAATTGCTAAGAGCTGAACTTTGCCTGACCACTAACAGAGCTGAGTGGGCAATAGGCAACTCTGGTGGGAGGCTAGCATAGTTGGTGCCAGCCCAGGGCAGCCAGTGGTTGGTGGAGGGGCCGGCACAGTGGGTGCCAGCCCAGGGTGGCCAGTGGAGGGGCCGGCACAGTCGGAGCCAGCCCAGGGCGGCCAGTGGTTGGTGGGAGCCAGGTGCGGTTGGTGCCAGCAGTCGGTGGGAGATCAGCATGGTCGTTGCCAGCGGTGGGGGACTCAGTGATGCCCACAGGTGATAGGCGATAGCAGCAGAGGGGGCCTGGACAAGCCTGTGTTGGACCGGTGCGGCCTATGGGGCGGAGTCACACACACCTGAGAGGTGGATATTGCAACTACGACGGTCAGTACAAGGGCAAGAAGGAAGGGAGAGGCGAAGGACACGCCCTGTACTCTGGGATGGGTTTGGACTCATTGAGTTCATGAACTCTGTTTGCACTGTTTCCCAAACCAGTGCGGTTTTATCTCTGTTTTGCTATTAAAAGGTTTCTTTCTACACTCAGACTCTGTGCTTGAGAGAGGGGAAGTATTGCCCTTTGGAGGGCACCCAGGGGATAGTGTGTAATTTCCCAGGTGACTGGGTGGGGGCTCGAGCCAGTTTGGTGTTGCATCATTTACAGGGACCCCTAGATATAGAACCCGGCCCTTGCTGCTGCCGACTTGGTCTGGCAGAAGGGTTACATAAGGATAGTGTGTCATGGTATTATTTAAAAGTGGGTGTCACAGCACTGTGCCAGACAGATCTTTAACCCTCTGAAGTATCCCACAGGGGAGACAGATGAGATGCAGCCATGAAATAATGCCTGTTTTTTGTAGACCTTTCCAGCCAATCAGGATGCCGGATCAAATGCCACCCACTCTATAATAAAGACACACTGTGGTTTTATGGGAATTTCTGTGGGATGAAGAAGTATTGACGTCACGTATGTAATGGGCAAAAACCCCTGAACTGTCTGAATTGGTCATTGTTCCATCTGCCTCTCCCTACTTGTCTTTGTAACAATTTCTCAGTTTCTGATGTGGGGCCCCAGTTTGTCTCTATGTAGCGAAAAAAACAGCTGGACAGGAGGTCAAAGTGGTGATGCAGACTTTTCCAAAACGTTTGTGTGAGCAACTCGTGCATGATTTATTGTTTGTAAACAGTAACCCCAGCCTGCTTTGTGAAAGCTTGCCAGCTGCTGCCTCACCTCTCTCAGATTTCTCTTTGCCTGACACTTATTTTTTGTGAAATGCAATGCTCCTCCATAGGCAGGAGTGAGGGATGTGGGGGTTTTCAGTGGGACAGCCTCTGGCTGGTGGCAGAACCTTCTGTCACAGGGTACAGAGCACCAAACTATATCTAATTAAAAAGGAGCACCCCATCCCCTGCTTGGTTAGCCGGGTTCTGTAAGATCAAACTGCCCCATTGCATTGGTATGTTAAAGTTTCAATACTGTTGACTTAAACTGCCCAGTGAAGTTAAATTACTGACTGCGCTGCCTAAAGAAATAGCCTAGTCAGGGCCAGCCCCGCTGTGCCAGAGAGCTGAGATCAGATCCTGAATTGTATAGTCAAAATGGAGTATGACCTTTGCAGCCACACACCCTGTTCTTTATACAACAGCAGCAGCAGCTCTATGCCTGGGTTCTGGAAGTACCATCTAGAGGAAAGGGAGCATGTCATGTTCCTCTTCTTCAGCTGACTCTTCCTGGTGAAGTCTTCAGGAAGCTGTGTCCAATGGTTCTCAGCAGAGGGTGGGTCATTCCACACAGGGCCTTTGAGAAGGACAAGGATGTGAAATGGGGACACACATCACAAACCACAGCATCGTTCAGTAAAACAAGCCAGTAAAAGCATCACCAAGGGGTTAGGAGGTAAATTCCTTTTAAAAAAATCTATATTGACTCTTTTTATATTATTCATTATATAGCTGAGCTCAGAACCCAGTAGTGCTAGGCACTGGACATGCACACAGTAAGAGACTATACTAATAGTCCTTGTTTATTCAGCACCCAAAATCGTGCTAGGTGTTTTACAAATCTGCCATTAGACAGATTCCTTCTCATAAGTGCTCATAAGCTAAGACTTTGATCCTGCAATGATTTCATAGAGGTGGATCCTGGCGCCCAGGCAGAGTCAAGGGCAGGATCCAGGCCTAAATGTACAACACTCAGACAAAGGAGTGGGAGAAAAGATGGAACCAGCTGATGTGTCACACAGAACTTATCCCCAGTGTTTCTGGCATATGTGAGTGGTTTAGAAGGGAAAGGTTAACCATACTGAACCACCGCCATTTCTGCATTGGGATGGGGCAAGGCAGGGTGGGCAGTGGAAATGTCTCTGGGCCACAGGGACAGGGTATTGTTGTACGTAAGTCCTTATACTCCATTTCAGTCTTCTATTGATACTGCTATCCTGGTACAGGACTTTGAAGGGGGCACTGTCAGCTCTAATTTAGGTTTTGTAAAAACAAATGTAATAGAAAACCTAAGATTAAAGAATCATAAAGGTTACAAAATTGCATAAAATCCAGTTACAATTGAAGCAGGTTTATTTCTGAAATATTCTCCTGATTTGCAAGGATTTGTAATATGGTGCTAGGGCACCAATCTAGGTTCCTCTGTATCACCCATTCCTGTTGCTAATGTCACCTCCTGTTATCTGCTACTTGAGCAGCATAAAGAGAAGCCAGCTGGGAATCCAGGATCTGACCCATGATATTGACAGTGCCTCTTTCACCTGTTCTCTGTTTGCTTTTTGTTGCTATTGTTTAATTTTCACTTCTTTCACTGTTCATCTGCCAGCTGTTTCCATCTCCTAAAAGCTGAGGTTAAAAGCCAGTAGGAAAGATTCACACATAGTGTCACCACTGAGTTCCTCTGTTAGACAAAGACCAGTCGTGCCAGTGCATGCAGTGTTAAAGGTCTTTCAGGCAGCATGGAAATGAGGTAGCTTGTTTGCTTTTGGTAGTTTTATGTTGCTGGCACTTGCTGATGTGATGAATGTGGGACTGGGCTGTAGAATGAAGACAATGAAGTTGTTATCCATTTGCAGAGTGTGGTTAACTCCATTTTACCTTTGTCCTTCCAATGATCTCTTTCATGTATTCCTAATAATCAGCTTCCATATCCAGCTGGGACTCACCCTCTGGTATCTGTTTCCAATGCTCATTTCGCAGTTGGCTGGTTCCTTGTGATTTTTTTTTTCGTTCTTTCCTTGCATTCAGTGAATCTCTGGTCCAGGGGTGCCTAGAAACCCATATCACCACAGAGGGAATTGAGTTTGGAAATGGGTCCTGGTGGGGGGAGGTCATTCGTTTGTCCAATTAACTCAGTCCCATGTACCCAAAGGAATACATAGACCAGACTCCAGCTTTTGGAAAGCGCACTGGGAAGTGGGCAGATGTGCAGAGCTGGGCAAATGCAGAACGCTTTGGAGTGCTGGGAGAGAATGTGCAGGAACAGTGCCTAGAGCCTGATCCAAAGGTCACTGAAGTCAGTGGGAATCTTTCCTCATGTTGCCGCGAGGAAGTCAGCATGTGCTTCCTTGAGCCTGCTGCCAGACACTAGCAGCATGCAGAGGTGGCAAAGCTGCTACCCAGCGCTCCAAAACTCCACGCCTTTGGATGGATAATATGGGGTTGAATTTCTCACTCAGTAATTCTGCTAGTGGTTTGACAAAGCAGAAATAAGAGGATCCTCTGCCTCTGTGGCCTCATTTAAGCATGTTATTTGGTGCCTGGAGGCCCTGTGTTTATTCTCCAGGGTCTCCATTTGGCAAAGCAATAGAACATTATTCTGTGCCAGCATATTGGATAATGCAAAGGAAATATTCCGATTCCAATTTAATTTGATCTTATTCCTTCATTAGGACAGGTTGGGTTGTTTCCCTGTCTCTTCCACAGAAATTTCAAGTGACTGATTGTTAGGAGAAATAATATCTAAACCCTGATCCATTTTTGTTATGAACTGACACGAGATATTTAATGTAATATCTTGCTCACTGGATGTCTAAAAAGCCACACCAATGTCCAGGTAGAGAAGTACTAGCTTCATTTTATAGACAGGGAATTGAGAGATGAAGCGACTTTACCAAGATTACACAGGCAATCTGTGGTGAAGGAGGGAACTGAACTGGGTTCTCCTGAGCTGGTACCCTAACCATTGGACCGTCCTTCCCACACTAGGTGGTGTGAGGAATAAGTTGATGTCCTTTGCTGGGAAGCACTTGCTTGTACCAGAATGGCCTTTTTATACTCTTTCCCTATCCCCTTGTACAGATCAGCAACTGAGGGGAAAGTGCTTTTATTTCAGAAGGCCTTTTATTGATTATTTTTTATTTCATGTTCTGAATGTATAAAGTCTTTTAAAAATATATTGTATTATAAACTGCCTTGGAAATCTTTATAGATTCGTGCCATATAAATAAACTGAAAATATGGTCCCTGAATTTTAAATTGGTTTTGCAATCCCAGCTCTTTATTCGCAGGGTGCTGGCCAATTTGGGGGTAAGTGCATTTGAAATGAAGAGTCATTAATACAGGACAGCTTTGGAAAGCTCCTTTATTTATTTTATGCGGTTGCTGTGGTGTTTTTCTCATGGCTGATTTGCTGCTATTTCAAATACCATTTGCCTCATTTGGAAAGTGTTCCTGGTTCCTGTTCTGGAATTTGGGATTTCGCAATTGCCATCGATGACGTCACATAGTCAGTTCTGAAGGGAACGGTAATAAATAAGAGCCAGAGGGAGTCTGAGCCCATCTGAAATAAACATCTTGTCTGACTGATCTGTCTCCATCACAGTAGTGTTATTTGGGCTCAGCTCATCAAAGAAGAGGAAGGGCAAATAGTTTCTTATTTTGAATTTTAACTAATAAATGGCATTCCCTGTTCTAACAGGGCACAGGACCTCTAACTTGTCTTCAGTGAACAAGGGGTTAATCCCAGTTTAATTTTCCCCTTACAGGTGCTAAAGGGAAGGGCTATAAACTGGCTGTTTTGGAGACATGAGGGAAAAAGACCCTTGGGAAGGGAGGGAGCTATATTCATCAGACCATATGGAAAATTTCTAGTTTCCTTTCTGAGGATAGCTTGCTTTGCTTTCTTGTTATAAACACAAACTAACCCGTGAGGAAAAGGCATTGCCTATTACAGAGTTATTTTCCCCTCTCTGCTGAGCTGTTCTACCAGCTTACACCTGTTCGGCATCATTTGAAAACCCTTAGCTCCCCTAGCTATCATGCTTTCTGTAAAGAACCACATTTGGAGGGGGCTGTGCAGAGAGGGGACACAGGATCCATAGCTGGCAGATTCCCTAGAGTCAGAGCAGAGTGGCTCCCTGCAGAGCTACTTCAGCCGTTGAGCTCCATGTTTTCTGTGGGTGGACTTCTCCCTCTCAACTCTCCTTCTGCACACCAGTCCAGTGCCCTGAATAGCTCTTTGAGATGGGGGGCTGGTAGGAGGATTTGGTCACCATTATCATCTGTCTTCTAAAAGTGGAGAAAACAGGTACTCCGTTGTTCAATGAGTACACATTTCTGTACAGCAAGCAGTAATCAATGCAAACTCCAGTGAAGTCCTTACAAAGGATTTCCTGCAAAAGGAATACATCTGTTCAAAGACCAGTCTTCCAGTGCACCAGGAAATAAAGTGCAATAGATCTGTTGTTGTAAGACCCGCTTTCTTAAATGAGGATCCGGCCAAACTCCACATTGCTAACACAGGTACAAATTCAAGGAATGAGCATATCGAAGAGAGCGTATCAAATTGTCATGACACTCAGTTCACAGGCCAGATCGGAGACCATACTGCAAATTTAGAGGTTAATCCCCTTTCCAGTTACACACAGCATGGCCTTCAACTAATAGTCAAATAAGAGTCCATCCATCCAAAGTGACAGATTGCTCATATGTGACCTGAGGTCCAGTGTGAGATCTTATTGCTAACCTGGGTGCAATGGCCCAGATCCTCAAAGGTATTTAGACCCCTAACTTCCTAACTGAAATGAATGGAAGCTGGGAGCCTAGATCCTTTTGAGGATCTGAGTCCATGACCTTTGCAATGAAATAGAGCAATCTGCAACTCTTGATAGATTTGGAAAAGTTTGATCCTTGTTACATTCCAAGTTAACCTAGTATTTTGATATTATTGTTTATATAACCCCATAAGTGTACCTGGCTCTTTACAAACCCCCCTCCCGCCCACCAAAAAAAAAGCCAGTGTTGCAGCCCCCAAAAGATTTGCAGTCTAAGTCTATGATAAGATAGAATGGCAGATTTCTCTTAAATAAAGGTCAGTAGGAGCATTAAAATTTAGGTGCAAAGAGAGTCTCTCTTTGACAGGTTCCTACCATATTGCTCTGTGGAGACAATGTCACAGTGTCATAGTCAAGCATAAAAAAGCAGGCAAAGGGAGGACACCAATAAAGCACAAATCTTTGTTTAGTCTGGATAACAACAATTTAAGAACACAAAAGCCGATTATGACTTTCCTTCCCACTGCTTCTCTGGCTATTCATGCAGTAAGTACAGTCTGGCCTGGTTAAGAGCCACCTGAATCAAACTGACAAATAATTCACATCATGTTTTAGATCATTTGCAGATTGTGTCCTTAGACTGTTTTTTCTTCATCTCAGCTGCACAGAATAAACTAACCAGCACTGTAGCTGCTAATCTTGCAGCCTCAGATGGCTTGAGGGCTTATTGATGATGGTATAGTGACTGCCAAGTAGCAGGACTCTATCCAGAATTACAAGTGACCTGGGTATGAAGAATAGAATTGTATTTTAACCCTTTTTTTGTGCGGACTTTTGGATGAGCTGAACTAACTGGTTATACTTGATCTGCTACCATGTCATCTTGGCTAGCTGCAAGCTCAGGCTAGGATTTCCCCCTCAGGGCCCCACCCTGGTGCTCTTCATGAGCTAAACAAGGTCAGGGCAAAGCAGTATTTTGAATGGCAGAACAGCTATGTGCTGTTGGCTGTGGTTTTCTGACACCATAGGACTGATATTCTTCCCTCTGAGTCAGTACTTGCTCCAGGATATGTTAGTTAGGGGGTGCTGGTTTTTTGTCTGAGAATTATCAGACACCCAGATAAACACAATATGCTGGGGAAGAGTCAACACAGCTTTTGTAAAGAGAAAATCATGCCTCACCAATCCGGTATAATTCTTTAAGGGGGTCAACAAACATGTCAACAAGCGTGATCCCTGGATATAGTGTCCTTGGACTTTCAGAAAGCCTTTGACAAGATCACACACCAATGACTCTTAAGAAAAGTAAGCAGTCATAGGATAAGAGGGAAGGTCCTCTCATGGATCTGTAACTGGTTAAAAGATAGGAAACAAAGGGTAGAAAGAAATGGTCAGTTTTCACAGCTGAAAGAGGTAAATAGCGGGGTCCCCCAAGGATTTTTACTGAGACCAATGCTGTTCAACATATTCATACATGATCTAGAAAAAGGGGTAAACAGTGAGGTGGCAAAGTTTGCAGAAGATACAAAATTCCTCCAGATAAGTCCAAAGCTAATGCCACTATATAAATCCATGGTATGCCCATACTTTGAATATTGTGTGCCATTCTGGTTGCCCCATCTCAAAAGAGATAGAACTGGAAAAAGTACAGGGAAGGGCAGCAAAAATAATTTTGCTTCTATATTAGGAGAGATTAAAAATACTGGGATTGTTCAGTTTGGAAAAGAGATGACTAAGGGGGGATATGATAGAGGGTCTCTAAAATCATGAATGGTGTGGAGAAAGTGAATAAGAAAGTGTTATTTATTCTTTCACATGAACCACGAGTCACCCAATTACATTTATAGGCAGCAGGTTTAAAACAAACATAAGGAAGCACTTCTTCACATAACACACAGTCAACCTGTGGAACTCATTGCCAGTGGATGTTAAGGCTAGAAGTATAAGTGGGTTCACAAAATCATTAGATAAGTTCATAGTGGATAGGTCCATCAATGGCTATTAGCCAAGATCAACCCCATGCTCTGGAAATTGGGACTGGACGACTGGGGATGGCTTACTTGATAAATAGCCCTGTTCTGTTCACTCCCTCTGAAGCATCTAGCACTAGCCACTACTGGAAGACAGGATACTGGGCTAGAAGGACTATTGGTCTGACCCAGGATGGCCGTTCATAAGCAATATGTATGAGCTAGATATTATGATGATAAATAGGAACCTGCCAGCACTTCATCCCACAGCTAGCAGGAACCCCAGCAGTAAATGGGCACAGAGTGAGACTGAGAGGCCTGTGACAGGAACTGGGCCATCAGGGTTCTCCCTTTTAACAGTAGTAGCATATTGGTTAACCCTTTGTTAACTGAACAATGTGTACAGATGCCACCCTGGCCCTGGCATCCCTATGATATGCCGACATTTCATTGGAGTGGCAGTGCTCCAAACCACCTGGCACAGCACTCCAGGTGTATTTTCCCCGATATACAAGGCCTGGCGACTCAGGAGGTTAAACCCTTAAGCTAATGAGCTCTGAGGGCTTGTCTACAGATTTGCCTCAATGTCAGCCATTGTTGGATAGACACCAGCATCACTGCACAAGTGCCCACGCCTATGATAGGGAGGGGAAAGTACAATGAGACACAATCTGCACCTGTGGCCAGTCTGGACAAGGCCTAATATTATCTCATTGCAGAAAAGAGAGGCCTGCACTGTGGTTTCTTACTGATTTTTTTGTTTTAAAGTGGGGAGAGGGATTTGTCTGCTTTTACATTAGAAATACCAAGTCTTGCTCAATCCACTTGTTGCTGGACGTCTCTATGGATGAATGGAAATCTAGCAGTATTATGACATCACCAGAATCAAAGGACTAAAAAGTGAACAACTGGGAAAGGATTTTTAGTTTGATGGCTTAAAAATCATTGTTAGCTTCTATTTAACTCAAACACCTGACAAACACTTGGGAGAAAAACTTGCTTTGTGGATGATTCAAGTCTCCCACCAATCCTCGACTAAGCTCTAAGAAAACTTCCACTTCAGTTCTAAAGCTCAGGAGAAAAAATAGGGGAAACAAGTGTTGATATTCCTAATATAACAGACAAACTTCTTTTCTTATTAAACTTTCAGGCGTCCTTTACCCACTATAAAAATGAGGGACACAGACATGTCTTTCTACTCTATAGGTCACCTTTAAAACAGCTCATAAATATAGCTTTTCTCTACACAAATTGCCACTTAAGCCATCCTCTGGTAGCTGCAGTCTCTGCCTACTACTTATTTTTGTTGTCTGAAATGCCAGTTAAAATATTTTCAGCATCAAACTCAACACAGCCGACAATTTTCAGAAGGAAGCACTTCAAATAAGGTTTGTTCTAAAGAGCTTGCCTGCCTGGCACTAAACACCTGCTGTCACCGCGCATAGCATCCCACAGGCAAGGATGGTTTTGTGGTGCGGCACTGATAACGGATTCATTGCAGCTGGAGCATTTGAGATGAAAGACGGCTAGTACATAAGATTTTACTGTTCTTTTCCCTCCCTTCTCCCCAAAAACATTTGAGGGGTGATTTTAGTGCTCATGAAAGAGAGAGACTAATAGTATTGCTTAGAGCCAAGGATAAAGCAAGCTTCCTCCCCAAAGTCTTGCTAATGCATCTCAGTTCCAACCTTTAGCAATGGGTTGCCAGATCTGCCCACGCCTCTCAATCCTGACCTTCAGTATCCCTTGCTGTTCCTATTCTGTGCCCCGCGTACGATTTAGCAGTGTTACTCAAACCTGATCTGCAGCACCTCCCTCATCCTATCCTGAGTTCAGCACGCAGCTCTGTCCAATACACCCCAATTTTACAATGCCAGATTCTCAGTTAGATGAGGGCTTTATTTATTTATTTATTTATTAAATAGATGGCCTGGCCAAAGTGCTACAAGATTTCACTGTTATATTCTTTCTGGATGGCAATAATGCATATCTCTTTTAGTTCAGAATGACCACATACCGATGCACTGCGCTTTCTGAGGATTATCTCCCACCACGGGATCTTAATGAAATCACGTTCAAAGCCTATAGGCAGCACGGGATATGGGACTTTCCATCAGCCTTTTTCTGAGATGAATCTCACTGAGTTATTTTCAGCCTATGCTTCCAGTCTATTTAGGTTTCCTTTGTACTATTTTCTGTTCTCCTTGGTGTTTGCGATTCCTTTCAATTTAGTATCACTGTTGTTTATTCCTTCTTTAGGGTCATTAATACAAATATTAATTCAGACCAGCTCTAACACAGATCCCTTTCGAATTCCTACTAGACACTTCCCTGAAACTCAATACTTAACTGTTTAGCATTGCTTTTTGTTCGCAGCCCTTCAGCTGTGCCTGTGTTTGACTCGCTTGATGGAGAAATGTCTGGTGTAAATTAAACAAAAGATCATAAAAGCAGAGAAGGCTGAAAGCACTTGGATAAAAGCTCAGCATCAGAGCTGGGTTGGGTTTCGTGCTCCGCAATGGACACAAGGGCCCACATTTGCAGACTTAAGTGTCTACAGTTAAGCATCTAAATCCATAGTCCGGTGCTTACTGTCAGACACCCTTGTCTGAACATTCATACCCCAGTGGGTTGTCTGCTGGTAACCAGGTCAGCCTGTCTGATGTGTTTTGTCTCACGGTATAAACGTTGGTGAGGTGGCGTGTGTGGAACCTGGCAGGCAGAGGGTTAGGCTGAAACAGGTGTCTGGGTCCACACTGCAGAGGCTGCAGCAGGATCTCCCCATGGGAAATGGAGCTCTTTATCTTCACATGCAGAGACGGAGATGAAAGGAAAGGAAAGCAGCTACTCACAGCACAGGGAGTGAAGTGCGGAAGGGAGAGGATGAGTCAAGCAGGAGGGTTGACCTGAGTCCAGCAATGAGCATCCTCCTCCTCCTCCTCTCCCTCTCTCTTCAGGGCACAAGACCCAGAGTCCACCCTCCCAAGGGCTACGGGCTTCATTCAGGATAGCTGCCTCCTCCCCATGGCTGGGCGGGGGGCGGGGGTGTCTCCAGCAGTCTGCACAGGGGGCTAGCTCCAGGGGAAGGGTGAATGGTTCCAGAGAGCTAACCTCCTGCCTGGGTGAGGACGGTGAAGTCAGGTGGTAGGACAAGATGGCCACCCTGTGGTGATCCCTGGCTGGACAGCTGGGAGTTTCAGGCAGCTCCAGCATGGTTCCCTTCTTGGGAGGTCAAGTTTCAGAGCAAGCATTGCTACCTCTGTCTGGACCAGCCATGATGATAAAGCCATAGGCTGAAACCAGGGGAGCCCCACACACTCCTGACGGATCATCCTCTCAGGACAACCTGGGCAGGTGTGTGTCCCCATCCCCCAGCTAGAGCAGTGGTGGCTGGCGCCAGACTGCAGTGACTTTATGACTCTGGATGCACCACTGGGGCTAGATACTGAAACTCCTGGCGTGTAAAGCTGGGGGATTTTCCTCATTTCCTGGTGCAGGCTGTTCATGCTGGAAGCTGCTGTTTGCAATAAAATGGACCCTCTACAGGCAAGAGGAACACTGGAGAATTGTGCACGAGGACTTGGCAAGGCGCTCGGGACCCAGGTGATAAAAACCACTCTTCTAAGCCATGGTTTCATCGTGTACCATGCTGCAGTTTGTACGCAGCATAGAAGTGAGATGGAAACACTGATCCGACTAAAGAACAGGAATGTATCTGGTCCCCAGTGAACAAGGGGTTAAATCCAGCTCCAGTCACATCTTCTCTTCCCATGCATGCAGGTCTCCAGGTTCAGGAATTGTTTCATTGAACCCTTGGGGTTCACAGAAGGACGTTCTTCTCTTGGGGAACGCTTAGCTGCAGGGAGAATACAGTGACCTGTGGAGCTGCATGTGACCAAGGCTATGTCTACACTACCACTTATGTCTGTATAAGGTATGTCACTGTGGTGTGTGAAAAAACACCCCCCAAGCGACATAAGTTACACCCACATAAGCGCCAGTGTGGACAACGTTATGTCCATGCTCTCCCGCCGACATAGCTACCACGTCTCGTTGGGAGTAGTTTAATTATATCGATGGGAGAGCTCTCTCCCGTCAGCATAGAGCGGTTACCTGAGAGACCTTACAGCGGCCCAGCTGTGTCACTGTACGCTCTCCAGTGTAGACATGGCCTGTGGAATAATAACGGCCTCTTTCTGAGAGGACTGTTGAAGCACCCTTCTCTGGCTGTCTTTGAAGAGGCAGCTTTTAGGCCATGTCTACCCTTACAGAGGCACAGCTGTCCTGATCCAACTGTGCCGTTGTCAGAACGCTTGTGTAGCCGCGTTATGCCAATGAGAGAGAGCTCTCCCATCGACATCATCAAACCAGCTCAACGAGCGGCCGTAGCTGTGTCTGCGGGAGACCGTTTCCCGCCAACATAGCGCTGTGCACGCGAGAGCTTGTGCCGACAAAGCTTATGTCGCTTGGCGGGGGGGGTTTCCACACCCCTGAGCAACAAAAGTTTTGCCAGAATAAGTGCTAGTGTAGACATGGCCTTAGTAAGATTTGACTCCTCTTAAAACAGCGGGCGTCTCTGTGCTGGCAATATGTTTTGAGCACCCACACTGTTTCATGGCATAGGAACGTTGATGGGCCATCATGTTTCTAGGCTTGGGGTGCCCAGTCATGTAGCAGAGGGTATAAGAGCAGATTCTCTTCCCTTTTTTATTTTTAGCAAGGAAACTCCATTTTATTTAACCCCTTGGATCTTTGTTGCATAAAGGGATTAAAGGCACTCTCAACTATGAGGCTGGTGTGTGGAATGTGACGTAGCAAGAGTTTGAGACGAGATTTCCTTTTCTTGTCCGCTTGTGTGTTGTTGCCTCTGTGAAATGGGGATGATACACCTTGCCTGCCTCCTGGAGGGGGGGTGAGGGAGGGGGTGGGAGGATTAACTCATTAATGTCCATAAAGCACTATATAAATGCCTCAGCATTGTTACATGCAGTGTTGTTGCAACCGTGTGGGTCCCCAAATATTAGAGAGACAATGTGGATGAGGTGATATCTTTTATTGGACCAATTTCTATCGGTGAGAGAGGGAAGCTTGAAAGCTAGTCTCTCTCACCAACAGAAATTGGTCCAATAAAAGGTGGTATCTCACTTTCAAGCTTATCTCTCTGACCGATAGAAGTTGGTCCAATAAAAGATATTACCTCACTCACCTTGCCTCAGCATTGTTACAACTAGAACTATTCTGTGGTTGTAAACAGCTGTCACATTTCACTTCAGAGGGGATGCATTGAATTGACAGGTGAAGTGAACTCTGTATATCAGAAGCTTGCCTTCAGGGTGAAAGGCACTACATAAATGTAAGTAATTAATACAAAATGGGATCATAACAATGCCACTCTCTTCTGCTATAGCTCTGTATAAATCCAAAGACTCCAGTGTGCTTTACATGCATTTATCGAGTCCCACAAACCCCCTGTAATGTAGTAAATATTACCCCCATTTTGCAGACGGGCAAACTGAAGCAGAGACAGATTCTGATTTTGGTCAGAGTCAAAAGCAGAAGTAGGAGTTGTGTCTTCCAGTCCTCTGTGTTAATCACTAGTCCACAGTGCTTGGCTGGACAAAAATATACTGGAGAGAAATATACTGGCTTGTGAAAGAACTTTCCTCTTTTAGAGAGAGCCTCTCAAAACAATGATATTGCTTGTAATACTCAAAGCACTTTCCATATACTAGATAATTATCCCTTTCAACTCCCCTAGGGAGGAAGTAAAAATATATCACACTCACTGAACAGACTTAAGAGAGGAAAGAAGATCCAGTGGTTAGGGCATTAGCCTGTGTCTTGGGAGACACGGGTTCAATCTCCAGTTCTTCCAAAACTTCCTGTCTGACTTTGGGCGAGTCACTTAGCCTCCTTTTGCCTGAGTTCCCCATCTGTACAATGAAGACAATAACCTCACAGGGATGTTGTGAGGATAGGCACATTAAAGGTTGTGAGGCGCTCAGATACTACAGTAATGGAACCCAGGTAAGTACTCCAGATAGACTGGGAAACTGAGGCAGGGAGCTCGCATTTCATGTGCTCAGACCACTTGACCCTTCCACTCTTGATTGTCAAAAGCTTTAGAGTTTAGTGTGGGTCACAAATACACATTTCTTGAAGAGAGATGCTGAGGATTTTAGTGTTTCTCCCCACCCCCATCTCCCTAGATCTCACTGTCTGGAACTGGGAGATACGAACTGCTCTGGGAGTGTCTGGAATCCTCCCCGACAGCAGCAAGAAACAATTATTTCTGCCCTCAGATAAAGCAGCCATCGTCTCTGCTCAGGGGTGGCAGGAGCCAAATCATTACAGTCTTATTAAGGGTGCTAACATTTTGCCAGCACAAAGACACGTTCCCGAGCACGAGGCCCTGAAAATCACCACCTTATCTGCCCTCCAGGAGCTGCTCTGGTCCTTCCAAAGCAGCAGGAACAACAACAACACAGCCCCTGCTTGCTGGCTTCTTGACAGACTCCCTTAATGAGGTTCTCTAATGCAATATGCATAGGAAAATTATGCGTTAATTAGGAGAGGGGGGAGCCAAGGAATTAGATGGGGAGGCGGTTAAAAGTCCACAAAGGCTCAAGAGCCTCTTCGTATGCAAATTAAATAAAAGTCAAAGAAAATTTGCCACATACACAAATGCAGGAGGCTGCTGCAATGCACAGGAGTGCTGGGAAGCTGTTTGTGGCTCAACAGACCTTTTCCCCTTCCTGACTCCACAGGGAGCTGTGGCCGTGTGTGCCCGCATTGACCCTGGGACTGTGTTGGAATTCCTCCTCTTCATCAGGCCTTCACTTTCCTCCCCCGGGCTTCAGTTAACGGGGCAATCGGCCATGACCTGGAGGGGGCGTTGTCAAAGCCATGAGGTCTGGGTCCTTCCGGTTGTTTCTTTCAGCTGCTTTCAGGCCCCCAAAGGTCCTTGACTGTATCTTTTGTCGTGTCTACACGGCTGTCGAGAGGTGTGATTGCAGCTCGTGTGACATTCCCGAGTTAGCTTTGATCCAGTACATGCCGCACTGACTCACCCTTCCACCCTTCGGATTCCCCCTTCCACCGTTTCCCTCCTCTGCAAAGTGGCTCTTTAGTGCTGGGGACGATGCCACGCTGAGCAAAGCCCTGTGTCTACCCCAGGGGAACAGCACAAGCAGCAGCCGTGAGCTTCCCCCCCAGTGCCCGGCCAATGAGCTTCACCCTTCACCAGCAGGGACCTGCTCCACGGTTTCTGTGGGGAGTTAGTGTCCATGTCTATGCAGTCACTGGCCACAGTGCTGTGCCATCTGGGCCAACGCAAGGGTGGGCTGTGTGTTGGCCCCCAGATGGCAGAAGGAGGCCACCAGCTCATTTTGCCAATGTCCCTTTGAACAGCCAGCTCCAACTGAGAGTCACTACAGCCTTGCCCAGATTTGAACCAATGGATCAGTATCAAAGGGCTCGGTATCCTAGAACCAATTTATCACCCAGTCCCCTCTCCCTGCCCTCTGGTTTAAGTGCGAAAGCTTGCAGAGCCCAGCAAGCCTAGCCCACGTATGTGTGATTGCTGCACATTGCATGCTCTGACTGAAAACAGGAAATTGCTTGGAGCCGGAGGGGCAGGAGCATAAAACCAGCCCCTTGGCCACACACCATAATGTTTTCCCTGTCCTCAGCAACTGCAGAGATCCCAGGCTGAATAATCTGAAGAGCCTGTTTCCTTGTCTGGGAAATGTCTCATTGCTTGGCCCAAGCCAATGACAGTGAGAAATAGCAGGGAGCAAATTGACTTTCCTGCCTGGCTAGGGAAAAGATGTGCTCTCTGGGAGTGTTGATGATTTCACACCACTATAAAGATGGAAACATTGACTCTATGATTATTGTTCTCACTCATTCAGTCACACACACACACACACACACACACGGAGAATCTCTCTCACACATGCCCAGAATCAACACACACCCACTGGCTCATACATGCGCAGCATCAGATGCATGCACACACAGAGCACACACAGCATTTAATGATACCTGGCTTTTTCAAAAACTCCATGTCGCTTCCTGTGGGCCTGGGTCTGTTTTAAAGGCTTTTATCACTCCAAATGTTGTGTAGTGTTTATTCTATTCCCATCTGTGCCACTGACTCTCTTGGGCAATTCATTTACGCTCTCAGTGCAACATTTCCTCACATGCAATATGGGAAAGCCCTTGTGGAGTTCTGCATCTCAGTTAATGAATATTTGGAAAACACTTTGAGATCCTCCAAAGAAAATTGCTCTAGAAGGGGAGAGGTACAGGGTTAAGCTCTGTGCTGCCTCACCGGGCTTTAAACAGGGCTGCAGAGAACATGTGGGCATTTTCTCTACATCAGACCCCATATTTCTTGCATTTGCCCAGCTGTCTTGCATTTGGTGCTGTTGTTCCAGCCCAACCAGTGGGATATAGAAGGAGCTCAGAAGAGAAAGCAACAGTATGGATAAATCCTCTTCAACAGATACTTGCCCTGAATCGCAAGCTGCATAACCACAAGTTCTTGGTCCCTGCTGTTGTGCCCATGCCTACAGTCTCAGAGTCATGGCTAACACTCTTCCGCTGCCCCTGGGCTGGAGTAGGACCTGAGACAAAGAAGTGCACTGACAATGAACACAAGCCAGAGCCTTATTTGTGGGAGAGGGTGCCCGGGAAATCAGTTTCCCCCATCTGATGCCTGGCTCTAAATATTCAGTAACTATCCAGCCCAGGGTATGTATTTTCCCTCATTACCTCTATGTAGTTGTCTGTACATGTAATATAGTTAATAGCTGTTTATGCCAGTCTGCTATTTAATATCACTGTAATGAACTGGACTGAGATTACTGCTGTCCCCTACAGGATGAAACCAGAACTGCTAACGGGGTATTTTAGGTTTTATATTGCAACAAACTTTTCCATGCAACCATGTCCCTGCAGTAGTTTCCTTGATGAGTATACCCTGGCCTTAGGAACACTGGATGCAGCTCTTGGCATTTATCTAATGCTTTACATCCTCAAAGCACTCTACAAACATTAGCTAATGAATCCTCCTAACACCCCCTGCGAAGTGGGTTTGGCACCCTGTATCTGAAAACAACACCCCAAAAAAAAAACCCATGTCATGTACTTACGACATATTCTGTACAAGGTATGCCTTGTGTGATATTATTTTAAAAATCTTCATCTGCAAAACATGAATATCTTGTTGGATTGTATGTGCTACCAATGTACGGGAAGTTATGAAACACTGTTGAACATGCTGTTAGAACATGTTGCAAGTTGGGAAACTCCCACAAACAGCCTTTCAGGCACAGCATTAATGGCTCTCTCTCACCCATTCGAGAATAGATTCCACAGCCGGGAATTGTTTACAGTGAAGACTTCACTGTGGGAAGCATGTTTGCAATGGGGCTTGACTGACCAATGAAGACGACCCCACAGGTCACAAGCCCGATTGTTGTAGCTGACACAGACTATTAAAGGGGGAGCGTGACATCATCACTTGGCTCCACTCCCATACAACTGAATACCTGGAGGGTCCTCTGGAAGACAAAAGGACTTTGAAAGGGCGGAGGGGAGTCCCAGGCAGGGAAGGTTGCCCAGCCTGCGTTTAAGAAACTGCTTGTACCAGCTAACAAGGGTGAGACATTGCTAATCCAAGAGCTTGTTAGTATGTAGAACTTAGACTGCAATCTTAGGTTTTTTAAATTGGTGACTACTTTACTCTTTACTTGCCACTTATAATCACTCAAAATCTATTTTTCTGTAGACAGCAAATTTGTTTAATGTTTTATCTTAACCAGTGTGTTTTTGAGTAAAGGGTTTAGAAAAACTGCTCAGTAACAAAAACTGGTGCATGTTCCTTCCACTTGGAGGGAAGGGTGGACTGGATAGTAATCTCCACTGGTCAGGCTTTTTAACCAGGGTAGACAGTATAGTCCTGTGGTCCTGAGCTGAGGAGCCAGCTGGAGTTTCTCTATTGTTGGTTCGTGAGTGGGCTGTGTAAGTGCAATGCCTGTCAGAGGTTTGTGGCTTTTCACAGCATCACAGTGTGAAAGGGAGCCCAGGTCAGACAGAGGGTTCAGTGGTATCTCAGCTACCAGGCAGTACCCCAGGGGTTCTGCCTACTGTCAAAGTGAGTAAATACTATTACACTTGTTTTAAAGATGGGGAAGGGGCGGCAGAGAGATCCAGTGACTTCATCAAGAAAATTAATAGCTGAGCCAGGAGTCGAACTCTGGAGTCCCAAGCGGACTGCTGGTGACTGTAATTATCTGTCCTGTCATGGACGTGTGTGTATAGCACCCTGTGCAGGAGGGGTTAACAGTACAGTCCTGCAGCTATACATTTTTTCACTTGTCTCGGCCGGGATATCCTGTGATGCAGGGTGAATTACAGAGACTAATGCTGAGTTTCTGTAGAAAGGACAGCTCCAGGACTGTAGGGTTGGGCAAACTAGATCCAATAAAATGGGACGAGCCCGTGCACTTTCCAAACCTTTTGCCAAAGCCTGAATCTTTACAGAGGTTAATCAGCTCGCCTGCTCTGCTGCACTTCCAAGTTCCAGCTGTCTCTGGGTGGAGGTGAAATACTGTGAGAGAGTTGCACATTCCACTAACCCCCATAGAACCATCTGACCACAGCCTGTTCATTAGCCAGGTACATCCCAAACCAATTGCCTATATGGCTCTGTAAGAGATCCAGCTCCTCATCCCAACCGTGCCCCATACAGCTCAGGAAAACTGCAGATTTCAGAATGATCCCTTCACCGAGAGAGATAATTAGGGGGTCTAGTCCATCAGTATTTCACCATGTGCCTGCACTATAATGAAGGCTGATCTCGGGTGTTTCTTTGTCACTCTTGAGCTTTTCAAACTTCTCTCCTTGACAACTCTTTAGCTTCAGTAAAGGTTGTTTGGCACTAGAGCTGTTAAAAACCAGCGGCTGTAGAAAGAGCTTTCCTGTTCAGATATGTTGGTTCAGCAGCACCATCTTCTGTTCCTGCCTTTTAACAGCCTTTGATGCCAATCTTTTTGAAAAAAATGTGTGTGTGTCTTGGTTAGCTTAGGGCAAAGGAATATTCTGACTAAGATTGAGAGCAGTGTTATCCATGCTGAGCATCTGAGCCGTAAAATAGATAATACACAACAGAGGAGACCTGTGAACACAGCTAGATAGACCAGAGGGAGCGTGTATGGTAAAAACAGACGCCAGGGGTGGGGTGGGGGGTGCTCCTCTCTCTGCTACCAGCTCACTGGGTGACCTTGGCCAAGCCACTCAGATCCAAAGTGGCCTCTCATTTTGCATGCCTTTATCTTTGGCTGCTCTTCTTTGCTCACCTGGGGGTCAGATTTTTAGGGGGGCTGAGCACCCACAAGCTCCTATTGGCTTCAAGTGGAATTGCAGGAGCTCAGCCCCTCTGGAAGCCAAGGCCCTGCTTTGGAAAATCTGCTTCTCACCCGCTCTGTGCCTCACTTCCCCATCTTGCAGGGAGTTTGCGAGGATAAATTCACCGATGCTTGTACAGCTCTCTGAGAGTCGCTGAGGACAGATGCTACGTAAGTCCAAAGTATCCTTATTTCCAGCCTGAACCAACAGAGCAATCCGGGCAATGGGATCAGAGAAGGTCTGGAAAATAATGGAAGAGTGACAGGCAACAAACACCAGAGCTGGCAGGATTGAGGGGGTGAAGCAAGACAGCTGTCCTTAGGAGTTCTGCCTATGGACGGGAGTGGCCGAGACAGACCACGGTGGCCCTGCACCTACCAATACAATAAACACCAGTAACGAGTCATGAGAAATGTACTGGACTAGAGAGTTATTAGAAATTGAAGGTGTCATTGATAGATCTAGCTCCCCACAGCACACGGGAATTAGTACAGGGCTTTGCTTTGCTAAGCAATATCCAGATCACATCAAGAAGGTGGTTGCAGTCACACCACATAGACCAAGTTCAAAGGCACCACTGTCTCCTCTGAGCTCCACTCCTTGGACCATCTCACTCACCAGTTCTCCCCCCACTCCAATATCCAGCCCCGCCTTCTTCCCTAGGTTCTCTGCCCCATTGCAGTGGGTGCCTGGGTGGGAAGAGTTAAATCTGCAATATTCATGTTGATGACCTCTGGACCATCTTCCTCTATCTTGCTCTGACTCCTTCACCCACAGAGTCCTATTTAATGTGATGTTTATTATTATTATTTACTATTTGTATTACTGTAGTGCCTAGGACCCGTAGTACTGTATTGGTAGGTGCAGGGCCCCAGTGGTCTGTCTCGGCCACTCCTAGTCAAAGATCAGGACCCCATTGTGTGGGGTGCTGTATGACACAGAACAAAAAGATGGCCCATGCAGTGTCTTTTGCCTGTGTGTTTACAGAGTATTCACATGCTGTAACTGTATGTAACTAACTTTAGAACATCTGAAGACAGCTTTAGAATGAAAGAAACTATGCATGGCCCAATCCTTCAATCATTTCCACAAGGGGAATTCAATGAAGCCATTTGAAGTGCCAGCCACACAGATCCATCCAGCATCCATAGGCAGCCCCATTGGCTTCCCCATTGTGCCGATAACTCTGTATGCCTTTCATTATATTTGTGTGAGTGATCTCTATAATCATCCCTTACCTTACTACTTTGGGGGTGTTGTGAGCCTTAATTAAATATTCTGGGGAAAGCACTCAGATCCTTGCATGACAAGTGCTACACGCGGGCAAAGTGTTCTTAGCAAGAAAGCCTTTAAACCAAAAAAAGGCAGCTGTCTAGCAGGAGACACTCCATGGCAGGGTTCCCATGTATCAAGGCAATCAGCTTCTTTTCAATACACAATCCCAATGGGAGTGCAAGAAATACTTGGAAATCAGCCACCGCTTTCACACCAGCTGCTGATGAATCTTTGTCAGGCTTAAGTTGATTTCAGTTATGGGAAGGAGAGTGATAACCTGATTTGCTGTGGCAGGATCTTACAGTTCAGGGGGCCCAGGGAGTGTATGTAGCAATAATTAATGAATTAATGCACAGCATTTACAAATATTCCAGCACTTTGTATTTTCAACACACTGTACAATCATTACCTAGTTGAGTGTGTAAGTACAGATTCTCTTCTTTCATGTTTTGTATGTACATGTGGATTTTTTTTAAGGTCTGCATAAACCCAAATTTAATTTACAGGGTATTCAAACGAACTGATGGGGCTAAATAAAACAGATGCAGCATAGTAAGTGAATATCTTTGTTACTGCTGCACTGATCACATCACACCACTAGAGGGCTTAACAGGGTATCATTTTGGTGCTGCTGCAGCTGTGGTCTTCTAGGATCCTTATATAATTAAACGCATACAATTAATACCTTGCACTGGTGTAAATGATGACACAGTGCCCTGTACTACGTGTCGCCATTTACACCCATGCAAATTAGGTGCTAGCTGTGCAAGTCAGAATGGCAGCGTTTCACGTCCACTTTGCACTGGCATAAACGAACTGCGAGAGGTGCAGGACAATGGAGAATATGGCCCAAGAAAGCCAGGGGAAAGGAAAGCACTGAGTCCTCAACAAGCCTCAGGGAAGGCTTTTTGAGAAAGAAATTGGTCTGGAAGCTGATTTAGAAGAGCAGAAGGAGGGATGTCCACAAATGACGTCGGAGCTGCAGACGCACAGACACAAACGGTCCCCTTCCTTTTGCCTCTGCAAACCTCATGCTCCAAAGGTTCCTTAGACAGTGGGATGGGGCACAGGCAGCCAGAGCATGACAGGGACTGTAGTGAACTAGAGAAGAGTGTTACAGAGATCTCTTTGGTCTCTAAATGTGTAGTGGGGCTCAGCACCCAGATCCTAAAATGGTATTTAGATACCTAACTCCCACTGATCTCAATGGGAGTTAGGCACCTAATTACTGTTGAGGATCTGGGCCCAGGAGTTTATCATCCATGGTGCTCCTTTATTGTCCATGGACTTGAGAGACAGGGAAGCATCAGCACCCCCTTTTTACAAAGGGGGAAACTGAGGCACAAAGCAGGGCAGAGATGTGCCCAAGATCACACAGTGAGCTCCGTGCTAAACATTTTTGGCAAAAACTGTGCATGGGACTTTAGAAAAAGTAAACACAACCACCAAACTGGACTCCCCTCTTGTCCTAGTGCTGGTCCCTCCAAGCCAGGCCCTTTGGCAGGGCACCGTCGCTGTGGGGAAGCTTTAACTGCTTCTGCCTGGGTAGCATCTGTTCTGTTGGATACAAAGAAGATTTTGCTTTCCAGGGGTGATCATCTGGATCATCACTAAAAGCAGAAGAAGTGGGAGTCATCGTAACCCACAATAATAGTGCAGGTGATAGACTCACCTTCAGCCCAGACCTTTGACCTCTGCAGCATATTGATCTTGCCCACACCTGTGTGTGTCTGTCTAACACCCATATGTCCCACAATTTGTTTACAGGTTTAGTTCTCATTTGTCTCCTTTCTCTCCCTGGCCATCAAGACCAGTCTCTAACACTTAAATGTCACAGACCCACTCATGACTTTCTGAGAGCAGGGGAAACAATTGCTTGTCATGTCCAATCAACAAGGAAAAAACCATCAAGGAAAGAGGACTGTGGCTAAAAGGGAAAGAAAATAAAAGAGGCCAGATGATTGTGACAGAAAGAAAGCATTGCAGGGTGAAAACAGCTAGCAAGGGTCCTGGCAGCGGTGGGAAGTGCCTGTACTGAGAATGTTTGGTACCTTATCAGTGGACAGATAACATGGCTGGCAGTCACATTTATAATCTGAACAGAAGCGAGGTCTGATACGATTGTCCTTCTTTTTTTTTTTTTTAAACACTTCTAAAAAATTACGAATGCCAATTTTTAAGAAAGATCTGAACAAGCAGCCTCTTGGCACTTTCGGGCCTGCCACTGTGGGAGCCTTTTGGAACGAATTTGTTTTGGCTACCTAAAAAGTGATGTGTCCTGAAAGGACTCGAACTATCAAACCAAGAAGCCACCACGCAACTTCCTGCAGGACTACAGGAAACAAATCAGAGCTGGAGTGCTAGGAGAAGAGATGGCAAAGTGGGCACAAGCACCAGGAGAGAGCCAGTGGTCGCAACACAGGATGAGGAACCAGGCCTCCTGAGTCCCATTTCTGGTTCTGCTCCTGACTTGCTGAATAATGCTAGGAACAAGTCACCTCTGCCTCAATCTACCCATCTGTAAAATGGCTATAATAATATTACAGCATGGGTTCACCCCAGAATGTGATCAGCCCAAGACGATCATGGGCTCACGAGGCAGATGCTGAAGGCATATTAGGAGTGCTACCTTTTGGATGAACTGTAAAGCTCAGGTCTTGACTGCTTGCAGTCTAGGATCCCATGGCACTTTTTACAAAAGCAGGGATATTAGCCCCAGTGACCTAGGGGTATCTATCTATCTGATCTATCTGTCTATCAGTGGCACTTATACGGCTCCCATTATTGTAGTACCTCTCAGTCTTCAGTGCATGACACAAGCCATCAACCCGTATGACAAAGGTTGAAGTGGGGGAAACCTGGGGTTTGGGTTTTTTTTGCATGATTCACCATAACTGAGAGACCAGAATGATTGTTAACTATAGAACCTGAGTGAAAGCTCTTTCCTCATTAAGTGAAGCAGGGAATCCAGTTCTGCAACCTGTTACGGGTAGGCATGGGCGTGTATCCTACCAAGGATACTGGGAAGCAGGGGGCTTGGATGGAAGGACCTCACCTGGGCTTCTCATCTCTTTGGGTTTTGGGAGGACAGACAAGGTGGTAAGGTGGTTGCTGCCCAGCTGCTCTCAATACATTGAATTGAGGCTGCTCTCCCCCTCATTCTGGCCCTACCTTTCTGCAGGGCTGCCTTGAAGGAGCTCCTCCCAAGTAACTTCATGAGTAGAGCCATGCCCCTGCTTCCCCAAGGAGCAGAGAGAAGGAGCACACTAGCAGCCCTGCCTCCTCCTCCTTCCCCTCCTGTGAATAATGGGAGCAGCCCAGCCTAATCACATCTCCCCTATCCTGACTGTGCTCAGCCCCTCTCTCTGCTCCTGGAAGGGGAGGGGAGAGGAAGGAAGGGAAGCAAGGGTCCTGAGCTACAGTGCAGGGTCTCCTTCGCCTTCATTCATCCCCACCAAACAGCTGCGGCTCCTTGTCCTGAAAGTGCGTACAACAGGAAGGCAGTGGTCCCTCCAGGAGTGCAGGCCGGTGGAAAGGGCTGATTACATCACTCCACCTCCCTCAATTCCCTTTGCACTTTCAGCTGAACACAGGATTCCGCTTCACTTCCTGTCCTAAACTTTTGTATAGCGTCACTGTGCATTCTTAAGCAGAACCACTGCAACTCAGTGATGGGTGAAGCAATCCTTGTGTACTGGGGGTGGGGTGCACAGGGAAGGAAAAAGGGGAGCACAGCTCCCCTTCTACTACCAAAAGAAGAGGGGTGGCTCTCTTTCCTTTTCCTGACTTAGGCAAATAGCATTTCCCCCACTGCTAATGCAGTGAGCGCTCCGTCCTCCTCCTGTTTCAATCTAATTAACCCCGTTGTATGGCAAGGGACTGCTCCTGAGAGGGGCTGAGCACCTGTACTTCAGATGCAGGGGCTTAGCACCTTGCAGGATCAGGCCCAAATCAGCATGAAAAGTGCTATAAACATAGACGTATAAGTGACAATCAATGGAAAGCCCCCCTCTTTTATTTACATTTATGTACAGAGGTTTCACAAAAACACAAAGGTCTTCCTTTTTTTGGATATGGCAGTAGGATTTTCCTTTGGTGGTGGTAACCGCACCTGTCCAGCATGCAAATAACTCATTGGAGTGGCTGTCACGCCATTAAAAATGCTAGACGAACATTGCTATCAGCGGAGAGAGAATGGTGACCTCTCTGCCAGTTTTTAAGAGGGGGACACCCACTTGTCTGACAGCCAGGTATTCTTGTGCTATGCTAAAGGCCGTATGCTCGCATCAAGAATTGAGAAACACCTTTCAAAATACTTAAGGGCATAAGGGACAGACGACCCAGTGGGAGCCTGAATAACACTAGATGGCAGCAGCCCATTTCCTTCAGGACCTTTCCTCCTGCAGAGTGCAGTTCGTGCTATCGCTGCTGCATTACAACGGGTTTCACAGTAACAGGCCCCGATGTGCGTCACTTAAAAGGCAGGAAAGGAAAAGAGAAAGATGGCTTCCAAAAAGGGGGAGGAGGGAGAATTCGTGCCTTTGTTAAGGTGCGGGCAGATGTGTAAATTGCCAAGGTCATTAAAGGTTGGCCTGTAGAATCCATCCCAGTGGTGCAAAAGGGACACCCTTCCTCCCCCACCCCCTTGAATGTAAATGTTTTAATGCTAGCACAGCACAGCTCATGCTTTTCCAAAGGAGCAAGGTCCACAGGAGGAGAGCTGAGACTGAGATAAACGGCAGAGGACAGATTTAGGAGAGATCATTGTCGATTTTAAAGCATTAAGTGCAATATTAACAAGTGCAGTGTATTAGCACAGTGCTTGCCCAGAAATTTAACCTTGACCCCTTTTGGAGGAGCACATTCTGCCATGCCCCTGCTTGCCCCCCCCTTGTGCATGCCCCTGGGACAGTTTAATGTCTGATTTACACCTTGGATGGAAGAACTACAGCCTGCTCCTGCTGGCTGATAGAATAGATCTTTTCTACCTCTCTCTTCTATGATCTATAAACTAGAATCCATGGGAGTTCAGGTTTATTTTCTTTCACATTTTCTGCCTCATTTCATTCTGTCCACTCAAGAATCAGTAGCAGTTTAATTCTGTCCAGGTCATTAAGACTCTTAGCAAGTATGACAGATGAACTGTCCCTTCCTGTGATTTCTTAATTTTAAAAAATAATTATTATTTTTCCTTGGGACAGAGAAGTATATGGTTAACTCAGTGGCAGGGATTAACTCCCCGAGTACTGAAATGGGCTTGTAACTCCACTGTGTGTGCCAAATGCATGTGTTTCCTGACTACTCGGCTTGTCAGTTTTTGTTACTGTATATATGTGACCTATATATATTACGTGATTGGGGACTATGGTGATTGTTGCAATAGAAAGCATAGGTAGATAGCTGTTTCTGTAACTTCATCCCAGGGTAGAAGGGATTTAGGTCTGCTTAAGAAGGAATGCTGAGCACTTTTCAGGATTTCTTTACATTTCCTCTCTATTAAGATGATCTAAGGAACCAAAAAATTTATGTAATGAGAAAGGAATTGTTTAACTCATAATAGACTGCAGTGACCTTGGGAAGCAGATTACAGCACCCTGCTTAATTTTACCCCTGACAAAATAGCTCTGTGTTTACACAACAGGAAAGACATGATACAGACTCTTAAAGCTCAGGAGTTTAAGCTTAATGCTGCAGTCTCATGAAAAAAACAAGAAAATAAAGGCCTGCAGCTTCCCTTTCATTTCCTGGTCTTGGAGAGGCAGTGCCATATTCGCCTCTGTGTTTGCCCAGAATTTCCATTCACAGCAACAGGTGTCTGGAACAGATCTGTGTCTCCTAGTTGCAGTTGCCATTATGCTGCACTGAGGCACACAGTACTTCATAAACACAATAAGGATAGAACTCCTGAATGGAAGGATCTATCACTGAGTAAAGGGAGAATCTCCATTAGCTGGCAACAGATTAAGGTTTATGACATGGACTGGAGCAATTCTGGTTCCATCCAGAAGAGTGAAGTGGCACCAGCACCAAACCAGAGTATTACAAATTCCTCACACGGAATGAGGGAACCATACAGCTACTAGTGCTCCATTTTGAAAGGGACTCTGAATTATGCATGTGTAAAACCTGCATTTGCACACACAGACTAAGCTGTTTCACAACCCCCATATGTGTGTAAATCAGAGGCCAAGCTCCAAGTATCTGTCTGGTAACTCCCCTTTCTGACCATCTCTTCTCTTTCTATTTGAACTGTAGCTTTCACAGGAGCTGGAACAGATGGGTATCAAAACTGATGTAACAATTCAGTACTGTAGCTATGTACAACTTTAGTGTAAATGCATTCCCGAGCTGTGCTGAGCTGCAGCGTACAGGGATGGAGCCAAACTCCCCAAGGGAGCCAGTGTGTTCAGAGCTGCAAATCTGGCTCTAGCCTATCTCTGATATTTACATCTGTTCTTCCTCCAAAGGTTGGTTGTTTACCCAATGATCATCGATCACAGCAGCCAAAGGTAGAAAATACTGATTTTAATCCAGACTCTACTAATGGCAGTGCATTGCAATGACCTGATCAACCAAATTATCCAGGGCAACTGACGTGCTGTTCTTGGTGAAATAGGGCAAATACTCGCCCCTAGTGGTATGAGCTATGCTGGGGAGAGGGGAACTAGAGTGGTGCCTACCATGCATTATTGACAAGAGCTGTAATGCCAGCAGGGGGAAGGATGAATCAGGCTGAGGTGGCTTCATGTGGGCTACCCAGCTGAGGTCCTGTCCACATCCTCTAGCTACCCTGGGGGATGGAGGGCATTGGCCAGAAAGGCAGCTGTTGCCCTTCCAAGCGATAAGTTAGAATCCTTCCTGACTGCTGCATGGGTGTTGGAATGGAAATACTCCCTATAGCCTCTGCCTGCAATAGGACACCACAGAGCAGAGGACAGGTTGGCTGTTAAGAGACGAGCGGTGAGTTAGAACAATACATGTCATAAATGTAAGAGGTGTCGTTGAGCTGAGCTGAGACTAAGCAGCATCAGCAAGTGAGAAGAGATGGTCCATATCTCTCTGGTTCCACAAAAACTCCACCCTAGCCCACCCCACCTAACCTCTTCAACTAGATGTATAGTTACAAACAAAACTCCTGTTGGCTGAGCATCCCCTGAGGGCAATGTGCTGCTTCTAAGCAGCTTCTGAGATTTGTCCTTGCAAGACCATTAACAGACACCACATGCCAGGGTTAGCAATCACCTTGTTTGGGGATCTGTAATCTGTAAAATACTGATTTTTCACACCAGAGACCCAACCATCTCCTTGGGATCCCTCTGATGTGGCAGTTAGGTTCTGGGGCTCACCCACTGGCACCTTTTTAGTCTGTGATTCTTGTGCAGCTGTGGTTTGGTGTGGCAATACCACCACCACTGATGCTTAAAAAACCAAATCCTTAAGGAATTTTAGTTGAATGTACAGTAGCTGATTTTTCACTGCAGAATTTGGGCTGTTATCCTTCCCCCTCTCCTCCCTTTTAAATTAATAATAAAAAAACACCCCCAGCCAGATGTATTTTACCAAGGATTTCTTAAACCAATGAGGGTTCTCAGTCTCAAGTCTTGTATGTTTCAGCCAGGAGTGGATTTTTATAGCCTATTTATAATAGCACTGGAAGTGCAGGGGAAAGGTGCTTTAATGGGAGCACTGACACAACTTTACCTGCATGGCTACCCTGCTTTTCATACACAGGCCTAGGGGAGTGGATTTGGCAGATTATGTGTAATTAATCTCTGGGCAGGCTTGATGCAAAGACTCTTCAAAAATAAACCCTTATCCTACAAAATAAACACACAGAGCCCAAGCCGCTCCCACTCAACTCTTACAGACTTCAGTACTATCACCAGATAGGGCCCAAGGTATTGCTCATCTAGGGTGATACTGTGGGGGAGGAGGGTGTTCATTAAACAGGGTGTGGTGGAAAGGGTTGGGCATGATTTATTAATACTGAACACCTGGTGCATGAGATACACGGAAGAGGAGTGAGTAGAAACTGGCCCAACTTGAATAGCGATTCTCTTTGCCAGAGGGACTAAAGATAGTTCTCATTTATCAACTGCCCTCCTATCCTATCCCATGTGCTTCTTCAACAGACAGATCCAGTGGCTGCCATATGCCAGTCCTGAATTTAATAGGTGACAATTTTCTGGGGTGCATTTGGCCTCTGGGGGTCACACGACGTTTATCTCTTTATGCTCTTCATGAAAACGCCCATTTAAGTCTGTGTGAAAGGAAATGCTATTCACTGGGACAGGAAACAAAGACTGGATATTTTAGTCCGGTTTAGTTTAGTTTAGTTTAGCTTTGGTCTTTAAAAAATGTACAGCCACATTTCTTGAGGTGGTTATATTTCCCTTTTCTGCATTTGTTCCACATGGCAATATGTCATGAGATGAGCCACATGATTTATAGTCCAAGAGGCAAATCTACAACAGTTCCACACAGATAATTTGGGTCAAAATCTAGAGTCAGATGCCAGGTGCACAGATCCCAGAAAAATCGCTTATTGCATGTAATGCTTCTGCTCTAGTCACAATATTTGGCATTTAACTATACTAATAGTACTTCAAACATTTATTAATTAAGCTATACACACCTCTCATACCAACAATATTGTTATCCTCATTTTAAAGATACAGAAACCTCAGCCAGCTCTTGAGAGAACTTGGGCTCCTTTATGGTTTGGGGTAAAAAATGGTCACAATTCAGCAGTGTATGATGTTTCATTTTGAGTTTTGGGGGTTTATTCAAAGCCCAAGATCCAAAGTGTAACTCAGGGGATGCTGACTACTGAGTCAATGGGTCTATTCCCTTTTGTGAAGAAAATGTTTTGTTTTCATTCCAAATCAGAGTAAAACCAAACGTCAAAATCCTTCACAAAATAGAATTACCTTTCTCCCCCCTGTGAGCTTCGCTTTATAGGAGGAATTTATGTTTAGCTCCTGCTACTTCCTGACCAGAGAGAGGACATGTTAGATCTAGCTATGGCAATGGCAGCTTCTAGGTGTTATCAGGTCCTATACATCTAAGGATACAGGGCTCAGAGGATAGTGAATAGCTAAGGCTGGGGTTCTTAAAGCTATCCACATTCCTGTGAAAATAACGTCTGATGATTGGGAAATCAGAATGTGTTAGTAAACTAGTGAAGCTAATAAAGCTGAGACACCTTTCTGTTCAATTCCACTGTGTCTGTGTATTTACTAAACTCTGAGCCATTTGCCTTCTGCCTCCCTTGGAACGCCAATAGAAAATTCCAACAATCACCTACAGCTACATAGAGAGCGAGTATGCTCCCACTCTTCCAATTGAGGAAGGGATGATTCCTCTTTGAACACACTGGGGCAGCCTGGGAGCATCCCACTCAGACACCAGCCTGTTCCACATTAAACATGACTGCATAACTGCAAAGTGGTTAAACTGGGAAGATCAGAATCAATCTATCGGAATGATCTGCTATCAATTGGAGGGCACACTTATAAGTTCTTTTAGAGGAGTTTTTGTAGCAGGACTTCTGTACTGTCAGATGGTATCGTTCCTCTTTAGAGCTTTCAGGAGACTTGTTAGAAACCAACGCCCTTTGCTTTTCCCATGAGGTGGCTTATCTACCTGGAGTTTCCAAAGGATCACTAGAGCAACCACGCAGCAACCGTTGTTACCGCATATCTTTGTTTAGAAGTCACAGCTTCTAATGATGTTTCCCCTTATGACTTTAACATCGAGGGCAGCTCCAAGATGAGGCCAGCTTCTATTAAATGCAATAAAACTTTCCCCTGTGCATATTACATTGAGGGCAGCTTCAAAACAAAGGTGGCTTCTGCTTTAAAAAAAAAAAAAAAAAAAAAAAAGAGAGAGATAGAGAGAGAGAGAGAGGAAAGAGAGCAAATTAGAGAGAAAGGAAGGCTTCTACAATACAAACTCCACCATCTCAGAGCTAGGGCTTTATTTTCCTTCCCTGGTATGAAGACGTGCATAGCTTTTAGTTTAGAATTTATAGTGATGGTAAGACAAACAAAGGGAAAAGGCCAGAGACAGATGCAATGAAAAGTGATGTTAGGCAAAGCACATCAGGGAATGGTGTAAGACCAAAGAACTGCTGGAGGAACCACTGGCATAGCTGGCCAAGGACACCCAGAAATGCAAGAGACTTGACAATTGAGGTTGTTAGCTAGCCATCCGGACAGCAGCACAGCCTAGGCAACATCCGCACAGAACAAGGAAATGCATCCTGGCAAAAGCATCCATGTTAATTTCTGATGTTATTTCCAATAAGCATGCTAGGGATGGGTGGAAAATGTTTTATCACAATGTCACAAGATAAGACAACCAATGATAGTTGGTCAGAACATACTCAAAGACTTGAAATCCAAGGAGCTCAGCATCAAAGAAGATAAAGAATAGAAAGCACCCAGAAATTATTTTTGTAATGTGTAATTGGTGGAGGAACTGATTCAGTATTGTTTGTGCAAAACGAATGTGGCCTTTTTATCCATTTGCTGGTTACGCTGTGAGGGTGGCTTCTATTAAACTCTGCATGCTAAAGGGGTCCCTTTCAAATGAGAAGATCTGCCAATCTATATAGCCTGATTTTCATGTAGGTGTTTGTTTAATTCTGTAATAAAAATGGATTTTGTAGCAGTTTTATTAGCACTTTGTGTGTGTATTTATTTAGACATACAGTTAGAGACAAACAGGCACAAGACAATCTTGACAAATAATTCCTCTATGCTAGAAAATGGAGCTAATCAAACCGGGGCAAAACTAAAAAAAAAGAAAATAGCTGTCATCCAATACATAACTTCTAATGGCTGGTAAAGCTGCCCTGTTGTTTTAGGTATCCTTTTCTTGCTACCGGTTTAACGCCCAGAGATTTATCAGGCAGTCATTTGAATGCTCAGCCTGCCAAGAGCTAGAGAACGTTTTTTTTTGGTTTTTTTTTTTTTTTTTACTTCAGTTCCTGATTAATTTTAACTGCGTCACTTGAAGGGGAGCCATGTTGGAGTCGGTGTCAAAAGCAGCTTTATAAAGGCAGACTCTAATTTATGCACCTCCTGCTTTTGGAAGCTCAGTTTAACTTGATGCCAAATATTTTTACTAACAAAATCATATCAATAATATCTCCCTCTATTAGATATATGTTGTACTAATGATGCACTGCAGATTTTCTTATAGGAAAACCACCTTAGCATTCATAATGCTAGAAAGCAAGCTGTGGAGAAGCTTCTTCCATGAAAAGGAATACTTGCCCTTTAAGAAAAACCTTTCAGTAATTTTCCATTACCCGGCACAGTCTTGCCTACGTGGCAGGAATTGTTTGTAAGGCAGATGCATCATGGGTGAGGCTCAAGTACTGATCTTTTCGTTGTTGCCTGGCTACGGCTCTTGGTATGCAGGCAGCATGCCAGGCTCCTGGGAAGCAGCTTTATTTCCAAGAAGGGATTTGAATTCTGTTTTCATGCTGAAGAAGGCAGAGGACAAATGATGCCCCACTGAAGCTTCCCAAGTAGCTGAAATGTAACAAGGAGCAAGAATTACTCAATAATATGAATAAAAGTCTATCAGCTGTGATGATTTTTCATGTCTTAAAACAAAGACATATTTGAGCATATCAATATTCTATTGTCTGCTTGCCGTTAGACTGATCAAAATGGTTCCTCCTGCAGGCTGGCAGCTTGAATCATCAACAAATCATGTCAAACAAAAGCTCCTGGATTTCCTCCAGTTCTACTGGCCCCATTTTATATTTAGAGTTCTATAACTTCCTAAACAGATTAAATTAGATAATACTTGAAATCAAGGGGCCTGATTCTCTGTTTCTGTGCACCTTGTGTCGATGTTTACAAAGTAAAATGGTGTAAAATGCTACCATTGATACTTGTGGGGTAACGGAGAATCAGGCCCTCTGCTTTCTCTGTTCCCTGTTGCTAGGCTCCGGGTATAGCACAGAGCAGTATGGAAACAGGCGTTTCCTTACTCTCACAGACCTGCATTCCATCTCTGGAATGTGCTTTTTTTTTCCTTCTCAGAGGCCTGATACTTCCATCATTACCCCTGTGTTATACACCTCAATTAACACCCTGCACTGCATCTGCCAGGCACTGAGGGTATCTCCCTGTGCAGCCAAGCAACACCACCCTTAATTGGACCCATGTGATAACTGTGGAGTAACAGGGAATCTCCCCATTGGGTGACCTTGCTGCTTCTGTTCTACAGCAATCCCATCCCTCTTTGCCCTGGTCTACACTTAAATTTAGATCAACCTAGCTAGTCACTATAGGGTGTGAAATATTCACACCATCTGAGAACCTTAATTAAGCAGACTTCACCCCTGTATAGATGCAGCCAGGTCAGTGGAAGAATTCTTCCGTCAACCTAGCTACTGCTGCTTGAGGAGGTAAACTACCAACATCGATATACAAAGCACCTACATTACAGCGCTATAGAGGCCTGCCCTTAGTGTTTATCCACACTAGGGGAAAAAATGGTGTATGTTTAAAACATATTAGCTAACATATGATCCTAGTATACACAGGACAGGTGGTAGTTTTATCACATACTAGTTGGTCAACGTAAACCCTAGGATCCCCTCTACAGTTCATACATTCGTATATTTTAAGGCCAGAAGGGATGATTATGATTATCAAGTCTGACCTCCTGCATAACACAGGCCAGAGAATTTTACCGGATAATTTCTGCATAAGCCCCCAACTTCTGTTTGAGTCATAGTGGTTTTTTTAGAAAGATATCCTACCTTGATTTAAAGATTCAAGTGATGGAGAACCCATCCCACCTCCCTAGGTAAGTTGTTCCAATATTAATTACCCTGAATGTTAGAAATTTGCACCTTATTCACCTTATATTGTGTCTGGCTCAACTCATTTAAATATAACACGTGTTAAAAGTATAATATGTCCTATCTACAGTATGATTTTAAAACATGTTAGCTATTGTGTGTTTGCATCAGCTTTAAAAAATTCCAGTGAGTGACCAAGGGTGGCAGAATCTGGCCCCAAGAAACTGTGGTTAAAGGTGCCATTTCTCTTCTCATTATATGTTCATAAATAAATAGTTGAGCTCTTTAAACTCTTGGTTATCAGTAAATAAAGCCAAGGTCAGATGTTCATGAAGGAGTGTCATGTTGTGAAGTAAGGTTATCACAGTTCCATTTCTGTTACAGCGTAACAACCACTCAGCTTGCACCGCACCTCCTGTGGCCTTGTTCTGTGTAATGGAATGCTGATATTCAGGTCTGTCAAAGGTTTTGCTTCTCTTGTCTGGGCAGCTAAGAAAGAATGTGGTTGAGTTAGTGCCTTATCTGAGAAGTGCAACCATAGTGCTGAATTTCCAGGGCTTCTTAAGTTTGTTTGTTTCTATAACTCCATTGTTTTTAAAGGTAATATGCACTCCAACTGCTGATATCTGCTTGCAGTCTGAACTTCGCCTAAACGAAGGGGTATTTTGGTGGTAATTTCCTTATTTTTAAAAAACAGTCCTAAGGTCCACTGAAGAGGATCCATATTCCTGCAGGCCCAGGGAAGTCCATGCTGTCCAGTGGATCTGAGGAGGTTCATGTATGGAGAGCCTCTTTGATCTGCTGGCCACAAAGTTTCCTAACAGTCCTCACCCATCACCCAGTGAAGTTGAGTCTCTGTGCTGTACACCAATCTCTATATGTCCTCAGGATTCAGGGCTTCTCTCCTGTAGAGTCCATGAGGTATTCATGGATGCTGCTCCCTTCCCAGAGCAATGTTCCTATTTAAATCAAAATAACTTCCAAATATATAAACAGAATAGTCTTTGAAGACCGATTATTTTTGGTTCCTCTCTCTTAATCGTCTATCTCCTAATGGTCTTTTGATATTCATAACAAAAATCTGGGAGTTGGGCTCACAGTGGAAGGATGCTGGTTCTTTTTCAAATCACTTACAGTTTCAGCTTCCTTTGCTCTTTCACCCTTCCCTGTTGTAGACCTGAGACTGCAGTCACCCCTACTGCTGCTGCTGCTGCGCCCCCGGCCTCCACTCAATAATTAGTGGCTCTGCGTAGCAGTGGATTCATCTGCTATATCCCTGGCTCACCCCACCCACTTTCCCATATCCTGGAGGGCTCAGAGAGAGATCAGTTATGGAGAAGCTTCATGGCCTTTACTGTGGAGCGCTTTCTTTTCTATGTGGACATCCCAAATCCTATCTCCCTATGAAGACGTTCTCTTTGCTGCAAGCAAGCAAAGCAAGCTGCAAGCAGGGCCCTCTCCAGTCACAGAATTGGGGATAGAAGAAGATGTCCCTAAAAATACTGTTCCTCCGGGAACCTATAGTCTTTTCAGAAGGTGCCTGCAGATCTGAGTGCCCACAGCTCAGTGCAGGGTTACATGTAAGAACTCAGGAACACTTCTTTTTTTTTTTCCAGGCACATGAAGACCTAACCAGGGCTATTTCCTCCAGTTTAACCTATTTTCCTCCGGTGGCCCTATCCCTCCAATAGGGAGGGACCTCTGTGTTTATATCTAGGTGGGAGGGCAAGATGTAAGTCTTCTTAGGAGCTACAGTGTACAGTGACAGCTTTGCCTAGATAGCTTGCTACAGAGGCAGTCCGGCCAACAGATTTCTCCAAAAAGAGAAAACACTCATCAGCTCCAGTATTCTCCTTCTCCTTTGAGATGGGCAAAATGAATATTCTGATCCAGTAGTACTAGCCAGCAGACAGTAAGATCCAAGCGTGTGTTCTCAGCTCCTCTTGAAAATATTCTGTACAGTTCACAGCCTCCTCACTCAGTCTGTTCCTGAATGCTGCCCTGCCCTAGTTGCTGTGTAAAGCCATAATAGCGAGAATTTAAGAGTCTTCTGCAAAAACCTAGTCACAGTAAGGACCTCTTCCTGCTTCCATTGTCTTCAACAGGATCGGAACAAAGCCCTAACAAAGCTGAGAGGAATAAAGAGGAGGAAAAGTAGGTAGAAAGGTGGAAGGATTAGCAGCCAGAGGAGAGAAAAGGGCTGAAGAGGGAGGTAGGATGCAATAACATAAAAAAGCCCTTTGAGTACAAACAATCAAAATCTACAGGCAAAATTTTCAAACTTGGTTGACTAAAGTTAGGTACCTAAATCTACATATAGGTACCTAAATAAGTAGCCTGGTTTTCAAGGTGCCAGCCACCCCAAAGTTCATGTTGATTTCAGTGGAAGTTGTGGTTATTCAGCACCTATGAAATGACCAGGTCATTTTCATTTAGAGGCCTAAACATGGATTTAGATGCCTACCTTTAGGTTCCTAAATTTGAAAACTTTGGCCTACAACAATTAAAATAGAATCTATTTTGCAGTCTTAAATTAGTTTCATTCATTCAGTTTGGCAACTGGATACTCTGATCATTTGTGGTCTGTAACTACCTAAAATAGAGAGAGATTTACTTTTTTGAAAATGTCCACTAGGCTTTCCCATATAATTATTATTTATATTTATTCCACAGAAATAATTTGAGTCACGTGAACCGCACAGTCATTCCCAAGTGAACTTGGTGTCTTGTTGCAAAATGTTCTGGGGTTAAAGATCTGATCTGAATGCTTGATAAATACTTGAGCATTGAGATTGCAGGAAGAAAAACCACCCAAAATCCCAGGGATTAAGGTCATGCATAAGGTGGCTAAATTTGTTTCCAGCTAGTCATGCTTGCAAGGTATACCCAGTTCCCTCTGCCTTTTCAAGGGGGTGGAGGGGAAGCTTTAGGAATTTGACCAGATTCTGTCAATTTCACTTTGTTGCTAAAATGAACACAAGGTGGTGAAGAAGCAGGGATTTCTGTGGGAAAGAGGCAAAGAATGGGTGGAGTCTAAATCCAAGCAGGCAGGCAGACAGTTGGAGGGAGAGGAAATTCACCATGGGTCCTTTTTCCTGTATGAATGTGAGTCACAGGACTACTAGCTGTATCACAAAGGACACTTTTTCCTCTTATTTATTATATGTATTGCAATAGTGCTCAGAGGCCCCAGTGAGGATTGAGACACCATTGTCCCAAAGAAGTTATGATCTAATTGGTAAAAGGATGCAACATGATGCTATAACAAATTTGGAGGGCAGCACAGAAGGGGCAAGGGAGAAGCACTTTAATCCCATGTGAATTCACTCTGGGTGCATTCATCCAATGGGCTATGTGCTCCTGGGCTCCCCTAGCAGCACAGCTGATTTAGTGGCTCTGCTGCCCTGGATCCTTGAGCTGTGGCTTTATTGTTTCTGTGTACCTTTTACTCCCCCATAGAAAGAAGTAAATACCACAATGAACAACACTAACATCTACAATGATACTGGTCTGCCTGCTACCTACAATACTTTTTTTTGGGTTGGATTTTTTTTTGTTTTGAGCTGACATTTGTCTGCTGGCAATCAGCCTGAGATTTACTAATTCTTTTCACATAGGCCAGTAAACAATCATCAAATGGGGATGAATTTCAGCTCCTGATATCAACAATAAGCTACTATATGGTTTTAACAGTTAATCACCTGCATACATTTTCTCTTGAAATAATCTGTGTGTGTAACAATTCCATTCTGATGGAGACATGTTAGTCTCTTCCATCCTGCACCAGGTCCTGTAATTAGGGCATTTGTTGCTGACGGCTTGCATATCCGAAGGGAGCCTGACATTGTTTGTGAAAACCTGATTGGTCTGAGAAAGAGGTGGAAAAATGCAGTTCTCTGCAGAGGATATATTTAGTGAGTGGGAGGCTGCGGAAACAACAGAGCTCAGCTCTTGTACTGACAGAGCTCTGTTCAGCTCACAAACCCAAATAATATGTCTTCTTAGCACTACATTTTCCCTTCCACAGTTCTGGGATAGAATTGAAACTTACAGTTTAATGCAGCCACAGTTCCTCCTGGGGAACACTGCAGTAACAGTTCTGCTACCCCTTAACAGGGTGCAGTATGCACCTCCCCCCCACACACACACACTATAGCTAGCCAGTGATGTGGAATAGGGCATGGATGTGATGTGGAATAGTGGCTCTAACTTCACTGCACCTTTCTCTGCCCTCTTTGGAGAGGCTAGTACTGCTAGTGGTGTTAGTCTCACCAAGGGCCTGATTCACCGTTGCTCCACACCTTGTGTAGTCATTTACACCAACGTGAAGTGAGTATAAAAATGCATGTAAAACCCTACCAGATCAGAATGATAACATTATTTTGCATTGGTGTAAATGGCCATGCATGGTGCAAGGCAATGCTGAATTGGGCCCCAAGTTTCTATGTTCTTCAGCCATGTTGTGACTGCCCCGGCAGAGGGATGCGAGGTTGGGGAGGTTCCTTGTACCCTCTTCCCTTAGTTTGTGCACCCATGCAGGCACATGCAAAATCTAGGCCTAATGTGGCCCTAACAGTTTATGGCAAACAAATGGTGCTGTGGAGTGCAGTTAAGAACTTGTGATCATATTCATCTACTTTTATATCTAAGTAGTACAGATCACCAAAACTGGTGCAGGTATGACTATGCTATGCCTTCGTGCCCTGGCTTGGCCCCAGGGGATATGAGTGGGTATGATGAGGCTATGTCCACAGTACAGACCTCTGCCAGTATACCTATGTCAGTCAGGGGTGTGAAGAGGTGTGACCGCAGGCCAATATAGGTGTGACAGCAGAAGGCTGTAGTGGAGATGCAGCTATACCTGCAAAATTTGTTTACCAGTATAGCTTGTCTCATCTGTGGATTTACTACACTAGTATAAAGTGCAGCTTTACTGGTATAGCTGCATCCACACTAGGAACACTTTGCCAGTATAGTATACTGGTATGTCTATAGAGAGTAAGGTGCTCCTAGTGTAGACGTACAGCTTCGGGGGAAGACATTGAGCCATCCCCTCCCTTCCTCTGAGTTTATTACCTCTGCAGGGGATCAGCTTAAAGTTACAGTTGGGTCTCCATAGGAGCCAGTGGTGGCTGAGGGCATGCACTGAATCAGCACATACCATGGTTGCTTCTGCCTTGTCACCTCCCTGCCTACTACCAACCACAGTTTCAGCTGCAGTAACTCACTGCTCCCAGACGTGGAGGGGAACTTGTAGTTGCCTTCCACTAACTCAGCTTCCCTATTGGCAGGCTTTTTGTTCCAGGGGGTCTCCAGAGGCCACAACTCTATGACAGCAGAAGCTGGCATAGATCCTGAGATGAATCTAACTCTAGATCTAAAATGCTATAGTTTATCAGCTCTGGATGCAGCTTTCCAAACACCTTTGTATAATAACTTTTTGTTTGTTTTGTTCTTTACAAATACTTCCTTATCAGCTGATGGTTTCAATTCCAATATTAAAAGTAGATTAGACAATGCAATAGAGTAGAAAAATATACTACAGTGAATAATCCTGCATTGGCAGATGGACAAACTAGGTGCGCTATGTGGTCTTTTCTGTCCCTAATCTCCTTGATTCTGTCCCCAGGACTCAAGTTTTCCTGCAGTGAAACGGTTACCTTCAGAACTAATTGGCTCAGAAAGCTCCAGTCTTTTGCAACAGATTATTGGCACCCTATATAAAAGCAGCTTCCCTTCCCCTCCCACCCCCATCATTATAAAAACATGTACTATAATGAGAAACCAAGTATTACATGGTACAGTATATAGAAGTTCTTAGTACTACATCTGAGTACATTACACAAAAGTCCTTTTATATCTGGGAACTAGAGGTAGAAAATTCTAGAGGGGAAGATCTCAATGATATTCACTGACTCAGCAGATTTATTTCCCAACCATACCTGTTATTTGAATTGGAGTTTTGCATAGCATTGTGGCTTAGAACACCACTACACACACCCATTTACCATGATCCTGATTATTTGAAGATTACAGGGTGTGAAACTATTCAGGGTGTTTTCAAACAACTGAAACCTCTGTTCTGGAGACTAGTTGGCTTACAAAAAGGAGAACTTTGTATGCTTACTGCCATGTCTGCATTTAGCAGGATGCATGTAGCCTTTCAACAGCTTCCAGTCAAGTGTCCTTGCTGGAGCTAAGTGTAAAGAGAAACCATGAAATGACAACAAAGCAAAGAAAAAAAGTTAAAGTTCGGGGATTGAGGGCTGGATACATTACATTTCTAGGAGACTGCAAATGCAGTAGCCATTTTGTGAGGCAGAGCTGATACAGCAGAAGAGACATATGGTGTTCATGGAAGTTTCAGTTTTAGATATTTATTCTCAGTTTTAACCATGAGACATCTTAATTGCTTCTTCACATTCTCTGAATTCTTTTTTGGCTTTGATCCCATTGTCACTGCTGGAATTCATATTATGTTTCTTCATATCCAAAGAGCAACCATATGCTTTAAGTCTAAATGGCTTTTATTTTAAATTAAAGGAAAACAACAAAACAAAGAAGAACAAAGTAACGTCTCCATGAGTGTGTGTTGTCTTTGTAATGTGCTGCATTAACTGCACCACACAAAGTGGCAGCTGCTTCCAGCAGATTCCTAGAATTTTAACCGTGCAGTAGGTAGAGAAGTTCATAGCTGAACTGTTCAGACAGAATTTAATGATATTACAATGAATGATCAGGTGTTTTCTAAGCAATGTATTTAATAGCTACTTGTTTAGGGGAGACCAATTAGTAAGATGCTTTTGACAGGTGTATATGAAAGGTAATTTCACATGGCACTAACTATACTAATCAAGTCAAAATTATTTTACTTTTGTCAGGGGTGATCTGTGACATGTCCTTGGCTAGTCAAGGCGTGTTAACATTAGTTTCTGTTGTAGCGTATGATCTTCTGCATGTAAAACAAAGTTGTGTAAAATCCCCCTAAGGTAGGAGGCTTAACCTTGGAATAAGATGATCTGTAGCTGGTAGAAAATGTGGTTATTTACCAGGGATGACACAATAGCAGTTCTCTGTAGTAGGCACTGGCTGACTGTTGGTTTCCAGGTGGAATTTGAGATATTGTTTTTTGTTTCATAAAGCCCTAATGGTTTGGTAGTAGCCTATAGTATCTGAGACCAGCCCTCTGCCTGTGTGATAGTATATACAGAGGTCACTGAAGGCGGCAAAAGCTGGAGGCTTTTGGTATACAAGTGTAGGGACAATCAGCTGTGCATTTTCCCTGAGGAGTTTTCAGCATTGGAACATGATCTCCCCACCTGTTGGTGTTGGTCCAAAATAACTGAATTTGTTGGCCGTCAGGCTACCCTGAAAGGCTCTCCTATTTAGCAAGGCTTTATCATGCCTCTCTCAGTGTCAAACACTGGTGTTTGTGGGCAGAGGGAATATTGTTGTATTTGATTTCATTTCTATTTGGTTATTTTCTGGTTTTGGAGTGAGGGAAAGCTGCTTATTTTTCAGGTAACTATATGTTTAACTTATGGCAATGATGTCTAGAGCCCAGAATAAGAAGCTTTAAAGAAGTCATTATTAACTAATAATAATAATAGTCAGATTCCTCTTCCCAGTAAATTAAGTATATATGGTATTCCTTAGCTCAGCCATTTTGTTCTTCATTCCCTTCAGTGTTATCTGGCCTGCATGAAATATTGCTGTTTAATTTCTCCACCAGCTTTCAAGCTGACAGTGCCTCCTTTTCACTACTGCTATTTGTTAAGAGTAACTCTGAGGTAGTTATTCCCTCATCATCCTCTGTAGAAAGACAAATTCAAAGATATTAAGTTGCCACAATGGCCTTATCTCCTTGATTGCTCCCTTTACACTCTGCTGGTCCAGTGGGCCTCTGCATCAAATTTAACCCTGATATAAACAGGTGCAAGCTGCACCTGCTTCCATCCAGGATACATATGGTCCACTAGCTCTCCCATGCATTTCCTTCTTCTCCTTCCCATTTTTGGTTGTTTGTTCTTGTAATACTGACATTATAACAATATTTCAGATTTTTATTGTTTTCCATATTTAAACCACTTAATCAATATTTACCAGTGTGTCCTCTTAACTCTCTTAATCACTTTCTTACCTACCAGGTTACATTCTATTAATATAATTTGAGCTGGCTTTTCATTTTTAAAGCAGTCATCTTCAATTCAACCTCTCTTTTGGCTCTAACTTTGCATTATGCTAATTGAACCTCCTGATTGCGGCACTCTTCCTCCATGTTGGATAAAAGCCCTATTCCTGTATCTGATATGTCATTCAGCAACATAGTACTGTAGTTAATTCCTGGGATTTAAAGGAGGAAAAAAGGGTCTCTAAAAGTCCCCATGGAACATTTTTGTTTGTGTTGATTTCAAATCACTCATGTTTGACCTTATTTCCTACAAAAGCAAACACATGTACACACACATTTTTTTAGATGCTTTTTACTTCGTATTCTGGGGACAGAGTGTTCAAATTTAGGCTATAACACTGAGGAACTTTTGTTACAAGAAAGCTGCAGGTACAGCAAAATAAAATGCATCTGTTCAGGAACCTTCATTTATACTAACAGGTATTTTGCAGTCAAACCTTTTTACTTCTTGGAAGCCAACATCCTAGTTCTTCAAAAGGTTTAAATGCCAAATATCAGGAGCAGGACAAGAAAAAACTCCACAACATAATTTAATTTCAAGACATGCTGAAAAGTCTGTGCCTCTTATTAATAAATCTGTGTAAGGAAAATTACAACTTCAGGAAGCATACAAGGAATACTGGAGCAGTCACACATGCCTCAAGGCCAAATTCATCTCCGGTATAACTCCTCTGACTACATCCCAGTTTGACTTCAGTGCATTACACCAGGGATGAATTTGGTCCTACAAGCCAAGTTCTATTCTCATGTCTCATACACCAGTGTAAATCTGCAGGAATTCCATTAAAGTTAATTATGAAAATATAGACCTAAGAATTTAGAAAAAGATTCTCAATTCACAAGAAAAATTGTTGTCAATTATCATCTCATCTGTACATGTAATTATCACCAAAATATTCACAACAACTTTCTGCAGATTTCTGTAAAGAATTACGAGTTCTCTTCTTCCCAATCCTTCACCTCCAAACCCCCAGGAGTGTGATATCTTGGCAGATAGGCAGAACAATATTTTTATGCTGAAATTCTATATTGGGCAGGGTTCTCTTATCCTTGCCAAGCCCTCTTTGGACGATAAAATGATGAACCCTTCCCAGTTTAGCAGAACACTCCTATGACTCCACAAAAGGTATTTACAGATAGAGGTGGGGGGCTAGTAAAAGATCCTGTTTGCAGATGCTTCCTTTCTGAACATGCGTAAAGCCTTAGCAATGTATCCAGTCTTCCCAGATTTTCTATCCTGCAAACTCCTAAAGGCAACAAACTTCAACACTAAATAAAAACTGAAGCATTTAATACAAATCACAGTCTTCACTTTTTGCAAGCTGTAGCTCAGAGACATTAATAGAGATTCTGGGAAACTGCCCATCAACTTATATATCATTTAAAAACTGATCTCAATAATATGCAACCAAACTTGCAGCAATTTCTTCAGATCTAAGGAGACATGTAGAGTACCTAGATATAACTTTTTGTATCTTATATCTAGATCACTAGATACTATCAAAAAAGGTGAATCAAAATTTGTCCTACCATCACCCTATTCTTTTATATCTGTTTGCAAGGTCAATGCAATTTTTGTGTTTTCTCCAAAACCAAACAAAGTATTTTAAGTTTAATATGCAATTATGTACAATCTACTAATGACAAAGCAGAATATTGCATATGTGTAATAGAGGCAAAAGCTTTTTGCGTAATGAAATGGGATTTGCTGTTCAAAATTCTAGGGGCTTATTATAAAAGATCATTTCAAACATATAAAACAAGCTTTGTTTTAAATTTAAGATTGCTTCAAAATCATAAGACTTCATCCAGCAAGAACTAGGGTTCCTATCCTAAATTTCTTGCACTCTGAAGTCAGCAGCACTTCTAATGTTGAAAAAAATGCAGGATCAGAACATAGGACAGTATTATTATTTATGGTATTTTAAGATTGCGAAGAGGTGTCTAATATGAATATGATAGCCTTCAGCAATAAGAAAGAACTTCACATTTTCAAGGCTTTAAAAAATACTAGGCTTAATCTTGCAAGAAAATCACATGCATAACCCCATAACTAATCTTCACAACAGCAGTAAATAAATGTTATTGCTCTTCTTTTACAGATGTGAAACTGAAGCAAAGAGGTTGGTGGGCCAAAGTTACGATCATGTGCTAATGTTTTGGGTTTTTTTCTTGAAAATGGGAATATGAAAAGTCAGAGCTGCATAGGCTAAATAGTTTCATTTTGAATTAAGTGCAAAACCACTCATGTTTGGATTAGCAAACTGGAATTTTTTTTCCTAACCACATGTTCATCCTTTGCCTGATGAGAATTTGTTTCTGATTATTCTTGATAACCAAGCCTTTGGTTGTTACTATAAAGTCTTATAATTCCAAATATGAGCACGATAAAAATATTAGTAAATCTACCATATTAGCATGGTCTTGGTATCCAAAGTTAAAACATAAAAATAAAAAGGTCATTTCCCTTATTTTATAAAAATTATGAAAAAATACATATTCTTAGCGAGTTTGTGTGTGTTTGTATTTGCCTTATTTATATATGGGCTGAACCAAAGGTCAGGATCTGAATTCCAGCATGGTTGTTGTTACTTTGATCTTTACTGTTGTTGTTATTTATATATATTATAACAGTGCTCAGAGGTGTCAGTCAGGATCAGAGCCCTGTTGAACTAAACTGTCAAACACATAGAAGACAAGCTCCCTGCCCAGAAGAGCTTTCAAACTGTACAGTAGCTAAAACAAACTCCAAATCCCATCTCCCCAAACTCTGTGAAAGTTCAGAACAGATGTGAATCTTGAACTTCCAAGTTAAAGAACTTGGGTCTTGGGTTTTGGTTCTGGCCCACTAACAAAAATTACACATAATATAAGAGAAGGAGGCCTAGGAGTAGCACTGATGCAAAGCCAGCAGCCCATAAGATTTCCTAGCGGAGCCCTGACAAACATAGACAGCGGATATGCTCAGATAGAAAAAGAAATTCTGGCTGTGCTCTTTGAAATGGAACAATTTCATCAACTACCCTGTGGACACACAGTCTGATCACAAGCCATTAGAAAGCATCACTGCTGAGTGACCCAAAATAACTACTGCATTTGTCATTGAGACCCCAGTGTTATGATGTGAGGATAAGGTATTGCTCAGGAAAGTCAGTACTGATGGCAGATACACTGAGCAGGGCATACCTTCCAGGGTACAACACAGGTGGCTATGTGGAACAGGAGATAGTCTATCAACACGCTAAAACACCTTTGTATCTCTGACGGGAGGTTCCGGGCAATCCAATAAAGCTCAGGCAGTAAAACAAGTCATAGTCCAGGGTTAGTCAGATTGCAAAGAGCAAATGCTACAGGAGGTTGTCCCTTACTACCAGGTGAGGGATGAGCTGTGTGCAAGATGGGATTTTGTTTACAAAGGATTGAGCAATAACTCTGGCAGATTTACAATATCATATCAAGAGATGGATACATGCTTTACAACTGGGTATTGAGTCATGCCTAAGAGGAACCAGGGAGCGTATGTACTGGCCAGACATGAATGCCCAAATCAGAGCATATATGGATCAGTGCTAGTTGTGCAGCGTTAGAGATTCATAACAGAAGGAGACTGTACAGCCTCATAAAATCCCAGCTCGACCCTGGGAAAAGACTGGAACAGACCTGTTCACTTTTAATGACAGGAACTACATAGTCACAGTAGTACTACTCCAGTTTCTGGGAGGTGGACTATCTGGAGTACACTCATGCAAGAACCATGATCCAGAAACTGAAGATATGGCATACCTAACAAGCTATGTTCAGACAATAGGCCACAGTAAACTGCAGCAGAATTCAAATGATTCAGCATCACATAAGGAATTTGAGCACAGGTCATCTTCCCACAGAGCAACAGGAAAGCAAAGTCAACAATAAAGACAGCAAAAAGACTTATGACAAAGGCAAAATAGACAGGAAGAGATCCCTATTGTGATATTGGACCATCACAATATATCCCCCCCAGGCACTAGATAATAACCCAGCATCGGAACTGATGGGCCGGAGAGCCAAGACTCTGCATCCCATGATGGGGTAGGCTGTTGCAGCCCAGTGGAGGAATGATGGACATTACACAAAAGCTACTAAGAAAATACCAAGCTAAGCAAGCAGCTTGCTACAACAAATGAGCCAAGTGAGCACAGGTGAGCAAGTGAGAGTCCAACCAGCAAAGAGTCACCCAATGCAATGGTAAAAGACAACTGTCTAAGCATCACTGGGATACAGATCGTGTGAGGTAGCTACAGACTCAGGACAGCAGTGGGGACAAAACTGAAGACACCTATGTAGTAGTGGCCAACAATCAGCATTCCCAGACAGATGGAGCCAAGGCCAGGACCAGGAGGACTTAGAAAGAGCTTCAATCATCCGTTAGCCTAATGTAGGAGTCAGAAGAAATGAGGTTTATGAGCAATACAGAGGACCAACAGAATGAAGTCAGCCACAGGGTGGAAGTAATTCTCTGCCCCTCCCCCTCAAAGCAATAACACAAACAAGAAATTGGAGACTGGTTCAAAGACCAGCACACTTGAAGGACTATGAGCCTAAGTGGCCATGAGGGCATGACAGTAAAGGCCATGTCCTTATGGTGGGCTATCTGCTAGTAACCTCTGTCCCCAGCAAGTCAGCAACCACTGGCACAAAAGACACAATAATAACAAAAAATTAAAAGGAAAGATGTAACAACCTGCTTAGAAGATGGGGGAAAAAGCACCAGTTGCAGAAGGGAAGAATTTTGAGAGGGCACCAGGAAGCCAGTCTGTTTGCATGGCTTGATTGCTGACTAAAGTTGCAGCTTATCTGTAAATAGTCCTCTTAATAAAGAGCCAGTATAGTTTTAGAAACATAGATTTGTATCATGTTATTACTCAGCATGTGGTACATGAAACAGAGATCATATGCAGCTAAAGCAAGTTAGAGTAGCCCCCAGGATGCTGTAACTTGCACTGGTCCTGGCACAGAGAATCAAAGAACTAATAATAATAGTAATTGTTTGTTCCTCGCTTAATTTTAGGGTATCTTCTTTTCAATCTAACCTAAAATAACTTATAATACATCAACTGTAATTTTTCAATAATTTATTTTAAAAGTTAACTCTGAAAGAACAGTGTCACATACTTTAAGGAAGTTTCAATGGAATTTAGGTACCATTTTTGCCATCCATGGTAAGTTACAGCCTGTTTCATTTCCTGTTCATGTTCTCTGTAGTTTAGTTTTTGGTCACATGTAACAGCAATGTGGTAAGTGTTTTTTTTATGGTTGCAGTGTGGAAATGTAAGCTTCTGTGAATGTTTAAAATGTCTGTGCTTACTTCAGTTGTTCAAATTTACTGTATGCTATCACAATTTAAATACATCTCTTATAAAGTTTTCTAGGAAGTTACAAAATGCTGCAAAATAAATAATGGAAATGAGAAAGACTAGAATATGAACACTAGAATTCCTGCCCTTAGTCTGGGTGAGATGTTGCAGCCTTCAAACCTAGCTACAAATAAATATGTAAATAAAAACTATTTTCTACTTTTGTATTATTCTTTTTTTAGCCTGGATATTTTCTAGCCTGTTGTCTTTTCTCTTCTTCCTTTCCTTTCTCTTCCTTTCCTACTGGTGTTCTACTAAGAAGCAAACATCTAGGTCCCAACCCTGCAAACACTTTCAGATATGAGTAACTAGATGCACAGGAGTAGTTCCATTGAGTCCAGTGTGACTAGGGTTTGCAGGATTTGGCCCTGGTTTGCAAACCACAGAGCAGACTTTCTGCCCTCCATGCTCACCAGACAACCAGCTTTCTACTCTTCTATCTGTAAAGAACAGTCCTTCTGCTATAGTCTCCCACCAAAAAGGAGTAACATCCACTCTTCTATCCTATCTAGGGAACACACCTGACCCTCTTTCACCCAGAGCATGCCATTCACTCTCCCCTTACTCTTCCAAGAAGAACCTCATCTTGCTTCCCCTGAAGAGCTGCCCATCTGATCTGCTCAGAAGGAAATATTCCTTACAGATCAGAATTTTTCCATCCTCAAAGACCTATTAGTGAAGAGTGATCTGACACCGTCCCAGCCAACCAGATTCCTCCCGCTCCTAGGTTTAAGGAGCCCAATATTTTAAGAATAATAGAATCACAGAATATTAGGGTTGAAAGGGACCCCAGGAGGCCATCTAGTCCAAACCCCTGCTGGAAGTAGGACCAACCTCAACTAAATCATCCCAGCCAGGGCTTTGTCAAGCCACAGCTTAAAAACCTCTAAGGATGGAGATTCCACCATCTCCTTAGGTAACCCATTCCAGTGCTTCACCACCCTCCTAGTGAAAAAGTAGATCTCCCCCACTGCAGCTTGAGACCATTGCTCCTAGTTCTGTCATCTGCCGTCACTGAGAACAGCCTAGCTCCAACCTCCCTGGAACCCCCTTTCAGGTAGTTGAAGGCTGCTTTCAAATCCCCCCTCACTCTTCTCTTCTGCAGACTAAACAACCCTAGTTCCCTCAGTCCTTTGGTAGCAATGCCTGGGCTGGGGTTTGAGGTGCTTTTGGTGGCACTGGCTGGCCGGGGTGTGGTGTTTTTGGTGGCACTGGCTGGCAGGGTTGTGTGGTGGTTTTAGTGGCACTGGCCGGGTTGGAGGCGATGCCTGGGCTGGGGTGTGAGGTGGTTTTGGTGGCACTGGCTGGGCAGGGTGCGATGCCTGGGCAGGGGTGTGAGGTGGTTTTGTGACACTGGCTGTGTAGGGGTGTGAGGTGTTTTTAGTGGCACTGGCTGGCCGGGGTGTGAGGTGTTTTGGTGGCACTGGCTGGCTGGGGTGTGAGGTGGTTTTGGTGGCACTGGCTGGCTGGGGTGTGTGGTGGTTTTGGTGGCACTGGCCGGGTTGGAGGTGATGCCTGGGCGATGATTTCAGTGATACTGGTCAGGATAGGGGGCAATGGCCAGGCAGGGCCAGGGCGTGCGGTTATTTCAGTGTCACTGGCTGTAGTGGCTGGGGTAGGGGGCGATGCCTGGGCCGGGCTCTGAGGTGGTTTTGTGACACTAGCCGGGTAGGCTGGGGGGGATGGTAGGGCCGGGCGCGCCCACTGTTTCAGTGGTACGGACCCCTGCGTTCAGAAGTGAGCGCGGCTGTCCCGGGCGCCGACCAATCAGAACCATTCCCTTGCTCAGTTGCTTCCCTCTCTCCCGAGCGGAGTCTATGGATTCCGAGAGGGGGCAGGGGCGCAGGAGGACCCGCGCAAGGCTGTGGGTGATGGGAGGGGGAGCGAGAGAAGGAGCGAAGCCAATAGGAAGCGGCAGAGCTGGTTTGCCATACTGTGCTGCGACCGTTGAGGTTGCGGACGGCGGAGCGGGTTGGGGTGGAAAGAGCAGCGAGAGGCTAGGCCAATAGGAAGCGGCGTCTGAGTTGCGCGCGGGCCCAGGATGGGAGAAAGAAAGAGGGAGGAGCGCTGCCAATAGAAGCGGTGCGCGCTGGGCCCGGAGGGGAGGGAGCAGCGCGGCCAGTAGAGAGCAGCCGTTGGCGCACGCGCAGCGGGTAGGCAGGCAGGAAGGAGGGGGACTGACTGAGAGATAGGCTGGGGGGAAGGGCACAGGCCCAGCCCCTTCCCCGCCGCAGTGAGTTCAGAACTGGCGGCCATGTTGTGCGGGGGGAGGGGAGGAAGGAGTTGAGAGAAGACGGGAGAGAGAGACACTGTCTCACACACACGGCACAAGATGGCCGGGGAGGCAGCCGCAGCCGGGCTGTCTGTCTGTCTGTCTGAGGTGGTGGTTCGGCCGCCGCCCGAATCGCCGGAATCGGGGAAGTGCCTGGGCACCGGCCTCGCGGGCCACTTCGGGCCCGGCCCTCGCGGGTTCCGCGGAGACGGAGAGCGGCGAGCCGCGCTCTGTACGGGACTGCGGACAGGCGGAGGATGATGGCGCCGGGCTCTGAAACTCGGTCGGCGCCTCGAGCTCGGCGGGCGGCGAGCCGGAAGCCGCCGCGGGCAGGGTGAGGAGGGGAGCGGCGCTCTGAGCTCCGGGCCGCCGCCGGGCTCCGCATTGCCGGTGAGTGAGGGGCTCGGTCTCTTCGCCTCTCCTTGTCCTTTGTCCTTGGGAGGAAAAACAAAATGTCCTTGGAGCTGGGAGGGGGAGGGGGACGGTCTCGCTCCCCCCACCCCCCGCCCTGGGCTTGCAGAGCCGGGAGCGAGCACCCTCCAGCGCTGCAGCCCCCCTCTCACCGAGGCAGTTTCTCTCCCGCCAGGGGGTCGCCCGCGAGGTGCTGCAGAGCCGGAGGGAGCCCACTTCCGCGAGCTCGCTGAAGACACCGACCAGCGCTCGGGCTGCAGAGCTCCCCGAGTTCCCCTGCCATGCAGCGCTTGGGGCTCTGCCCTCCCTGGTCTCCACATGCGGTAGTGAGGGTGGCGGTGGGGGGCTGAAGACCAATTCCTGGGCCCCCCGATGCAGCACGATGGGCGGGGGGCGCACCCCAGTCCATCTCCGGTGCAGCATGGCAAGGGGGCATTTGCAGACGAGTTACTAACTCCAATGCAGCACTAAAGGGGGTGGTGGGTTTCAAGACTTTATTACTATATGTTTAGCCCCAAGTCCTAAGATAGTTCTCTTAAAGAGCATCTGTTTGCCTTTGCTGGAAAGGGGATCAGTCTCCCTAGTTTGTAAGAACAAAGACGCCATCTCTGTTAAAAATAAAACTTGTTTTTTTTGTGGGGTGTTGGCTTTTAACTCTTTCTGAACCAGTGAGCGAAAGCAGGCTGCAGAAGAGACAGCTTCAGTACTTCACTGAAACGATCAATTAAATTTTTACTTTATCTTTTAAAAAAAAAAAAAAAAAAAAAGAGTTTGGAGATAGAACTTTAAACCAAAGTCTGAGATTTAAACGCGACATGGTCTTGTGGATAAAATGGCATTGCATAAATTTAGTAATCTTATAAAAACAACCTTGTTCATGCCAACTCTACAGTTTAAAGTTTAAAAAATACTACAGTTGTGAATTAGGCTGCTCTGCGAGAGGAAAATCAGTTACTTAAAATGAATAACGTGTTAAAGTAACTAATTGTATGTAACACTGAGAGAAATGTAGTTACCAAAAAGAGCGTTTGGTAAGGTGTCATATTTTATATTTAGTATTTAATTTATATGTTTTTTTTGCTATCCAGGCTGTAGTTATTTGCATTGGCAAATCATTTTAATCTTTGTTCAAGTAAAACTGTTTTAATAATTTAGAACTTGTGTTATAACTGCTGTTGAATACTCCCTTAAAAGGAAAAAGTTGAAATGGAACATTTAGTATTTGCTTCACATTGGCTCACATATTTAATGATTACTCACATTTTTAGGATAATGTTCAAATGCCAAATCTAGAAAAAGTTACTGTAGAATATTACAAGGTAAATAAAGTTGCTACCCTTGAATTAATTAGAGATAGTGTGTAGCCATATTTGTTGCAATTTATCTAATGTTGTGTCATAGAAAATGGATTTTAAAATCTTTGTGCTCTTTTTCACGATAGTTGACAGGTAAATCTATAGTTTCATGATACCCAATTCACATTTACAAGGGGATATTATGAGGATGGCATTTTTAGAAATTTTAAAAATAAGTTTAAAAACATCATGATTGCGTTAATCTTGCGTGCAAGTTTGTGTATCTTCATTTTAGATTTGGATTTTAATGGTTTTATAACTGCTGTTACACCTCTGCAATATTGGATAGGCTGTGACACAGTTTGCTGAAAAGAAAGTTCTAGTTTTAGATGAATGTCTGCTGTATTTTTAGCACATTAGTAAATGCTTTTTAAAAAAAAAAAAAAAAAAGCTTCAGTGGTTTGTTTCCTTCAACTGCTGTTTCAGCTTCAGTAGCTAAATTGGTTTTGAAAACAAATTTGCTCTTATTTCCTAAATCATTTTTTTTTTTTACTTTAAAGATTTGCATTCCATTTATATTAGCAGTTACTGGGAACTGAATTCACATTTAGGAGTCTAGGGTATGTAATAGGATGTGTGAATTTAAAATACTGATTCTTCGTAGAATTATCTGTGAACCTTTTACTAGGCTGTGGAGTATTGGAGATGAATACCAGTTAAATATGCCAAGCCTTTTAATGAAAGGGAAAGAAAAACTTGGCTAAAGCTAATGTGAATGCGGTCGTTATAGTGTTAAAGAGCAATGTTTGGGGACTGATTAAAGGTCAAAGAGGCTGCAAGTTTTAAAACTGTACTCTAAAGGGAAAAGCAGATATCTCACTTGCAGAGATCAAATAACTTGGCGACAAAATTCACAGAAGATGATGACAGGAGCCATTTTAACATCATGGTTTGCTGTTGGGTTTTATTTAACTTTGCATTGATTAATTTTTACGTGCTTTTGCATTTTATGGAGAAAAGAGAAGGATTGAGGGAAGTTACGGGGTAAACTACAAAAATCACACTTTCATACTTTTGCTTTATGAAATACATGCTGTTACAATTTTGATTTCATCATTATGGTTATTGTTCTGGTAGTGGTAAAAATAAAAATAATGGGAGAAGGACAAGCAATTTACCTCTTCTCATGCAAAAAATATGGATTGTGCATGTGATGTTTTATAATTCCACCCCATCACCAGTGTGTCTCTCTTGAGATGTAAAAATACCCTGTATTTTTGTTGTCAGAGATTACAGAAACCTATATGGCCAATGCTGCCTTAATTTAGTCTTGAGAGAATACTGAATTTAAGTTTGCCATTCTTTATATATTTTTACAAGTAATTGTTTACAACTTTTTTTAATGCAAAACATTAACATTTTTTGTTTTTTTGTTTTTTAAAGATAGAACTCCATAAATGTTTACCTACTTGATGACTGACTGGCTTCCAGAAAAATTGTACAGACCTAATTTTTAGGTAAGAATGGGTTCTAACTTTTACACAGCATCATTACCAAGTTCAGTTACTTTCTTATTCTTGGGGCGTATGTTTGTCTACTGCTGTGCTTTACTAGGAAAGGTAAAAATGATAATTTTTTGCAAATCTTTTAAATTGAGTGAGGTGCACTACAAAATTATTTAGATTTTAAAGGGTATGTTTTAATGTAGGTAGTGGGAGCAAAAATGCCTCATTTTAAAATTTCATGTAAAATGTGTTTGTTAGGCATTCTGTTAAATCTTATTTTGTTGTGATAGATTGAGATCTTAATAGGTGAATTAATCTTGGATGAATTTTAGGGGGGAAAGTTCATCACTTTACTTCAAAAACTTCGTATTTTGTTTACCCTTTTTCATAAATGAAAAAATGTACTGAGTTTTGTAATTCATTTGAAATCTGTACACTAACATGAAATAAAAAACAGTTCACCTAGGCGTACTGTAGATTTTAAACATGGCATCAAAAACTGAGTAACCAACATACGCTAATGTACAGTAAGTGTCTCGGGGCAGAGGCCTATCTGGTCTACGAAAAGCCTGAACACTAAGGTTCTTTAAAGAATGTATTTAATTTATTATTTCTAATTTTGTACTATGATGTTACTCTCCGTGTACTTGTTTTAAACTTCAGATGAGGACTTTAATGCACAATCACTAGAAACTTAAGTTTAAAGAAATATACAGATACATTTGGAGTAGTCCTATGGCTGAAGTGAAGGTGCAATCTCTTAGATAGCTTTTGATCTTTTAAACAAACTTCTTTGTTCCTTTTTTAAAGGATTATACCTGGGTACTGTTTCTTGGTTCCAGTGGCTAATCTGTTACACATGGAATAAGAGGAAACATTCAAAATTCTGTAGTGTTCATCTCAGGTACGTAATATTAGTGATTCTGTTAACCTCTTAAAATTCACTTTTCCAGCAAATAAGCATTAAACTTATGCTGTGGCATTTGTTTAAGGCATTAAAGGGTACTTAGCACAGCAAACAAATGGTGTCTTGCTCAGGCTTTGCATTAAAATTTTAGTCTGTACTAGATACAGTTCATAATACTATTAATGTGTCCTCTAAATACAATCCTTTCTCAAGATTATGAGACAATCCATTCAGTAAAAGGCGATGGATCTGTTTGTATATCTAAAATATACTGCATAGTAACATAATGTATAAAAGTAAAGATTTTAGAAACCCAAGGCAGATGTTCCTATGTTTCTACATATACAGCAGCACACGAGTGTGTGTGTGTGTGTGGGTGTGTGTGTGTGTAAAATATTTATAAATAAGTTAATGAGTTAAACTGCAGAAATACATTGTCCCTGTATTTATCACTTCATGATCATATTTCAGGTGTTTTCTGTTTGGGCTTTAATGCACTTTAAAAAAAAAAAAAAAAAATCCTTCTAGATGTTTTACTCTCTAAAATCCTATTGCCTTAAAAAAGAGAACCCAAAGCACTAGTAGTGTCAGCTATCTTGTTATTTCTAGAACATAAGTAGACTAATTTTCTACTACCTTTGAATTTGAGACACCTCTTTATCTTAGGTTTTTGGATTGATAAAAGGTAACGTGATTCAAATATAATTCAGAGTTGTTGATCTTACTTGGTGTTTGTATAAATAACAGATTTCTTCCCACAGGTAACCAGACTAATGTATAAATTCAGGTCATTAAAGCTTTGGATCATCTTGATGAAGAGATTTAAATTAATTGAGACTCCTAAACTGAATTATATACGTTAGTGTACCCAGAAAGCTGTTTTACGTAAAACTAAAAATTAGCCAAAATCAACGTCATTCTTATAAGATCTATCACCTCATAGAGTATAGATATCCATTCTAGCTTGGATGTAAACTTTAGCCTGTTCCATCTAATTTCTTTAACTATTCAGTTAGATATCTAACTTTTCAAGTGCTTCTGCTTGTTGCAGTTGAACGTCTCCATTTTACTCACATTATTGCCAGTATGACAGACCAAACAAACTAAGATATATAGAGAAATGGATACGTAGCTTATGACATAGGCAGACTGCAGCAAAACACAATTTTGAATGAGGATGCTGTGTAAAATTTAACAAGTCAATCATGTAATTGTATAATATGAAAGTTGAGAGCTAGGAGTCCTTACTAGAAATTATATGGCATCTTTGGAAAGATGCATGTGACTTCTGATGTGAATCTTTGGTCTACTGGAACAGAATGCTACGAAGTCCAGACCTATCAAAAATCTACTGATGATAAAGCCACGACAGGCTTATAATTGTAGTAGAACAGTACATTCAAACCCTGATAATTCTCACACTTAATCTATGAAATTCATGATTTTTATTCCTTCAGTCAAGCTTTTTTATGGTCCAAAATTCAGTCGTCGTTGACCTATTTATAAATACAAATATATGTTAGACATCCTGGGCTGATCTGTTTTGGCTAACACAAACACTTTTATAAGGTGTTTGGAAAAGAACACTTTGATCTTAATGACCTTGAACTCTTGCTGTGCCACCGTGGCATACTTAGTCTTGAATATATTGCGCAAACTATGGTCTATAATGTTCTCTAATTTTGACTGCTCTTTAGAGCCTCGCTCTTTCTTTTCTCTGTAATTCAAATATTGCATCTTTTGATCTACTGTATGGCAGCTGTTCTTTAAGTGAATTGCAAAGACACCATACAACCACAACCACACCACTAGGAAATCAAGAAAAGATCTGTCTCCTAGACACTCGAACATAATAATGTGTCATGGAATCCATAAAACAGTCAGTTTATGCTTCGGAATCACTGTAGTTCCTATAGCATTTGACCAGAAAATGACATCTAAAAAAATGAGCCTCACCTGGACTGCAGTGCAGTAGAGTAAAGAGACCACATGTTTGACATACAAGACTCCTTTAGAGTGTGCCATCCCTTAGGGAGAGGAGCCATTGTTTATGGAGCAGAGTATTCTGTCTAGTGCTGCCAGTTTTGTAACTTGTAGCATGAGAGGTTAATGCAAAGTACATCCATGAGGCTAGCTGGAAATTTCAGATACTTTAATTTGGGATCTGGGGCAGAGGTGAAGCTTTTTATTACGCTTGTTCTGTGGAATTACTGCTGTTAGTCTCATTGAAAGATCTTATTTTTATTCAGATATCAAGTAAATTAAGTATAAATGGGAGACGTAAATGCTATTTGGCTTAAATGAATATTTACTAGTGACCAGTTTCCTAAATATGGTACTTGGCATAAGCCTTCAGCATTTTAGTGATGGATTTTTGGTTCATTAATTGGTGTTTTTCTATGGTTATAAGATAAATAACTTTTTGGTATATGTGTCAGTATGATACTTTTAAATTCCAACTTTAAATGTTATGGGGATATAGTTAGACAGTAGTAGAAAAACAATCACTAGTGATTAACATGCAAGAAATATGATTGATTATTGCCATCCTACTGCTACTTTCTCTTTTTTTGCTGGGACTATTCCTTTTTAGTTCATTCAGTAGGCACTTTTGACAACTGTTTGCTTACCAAATGCTAGCTTCTTTTTCCAAAATTGTACTGACTTGAAAAGAACATTCACATTCTCAAACCCGCTTTCTTTGTACTTGAACTGTGTGTTTGACTGGGCCATTATAACTTGAGTAGAGCCAAATGACTTTTGCCCAGTCAAATTGTCATGAAAATAACCAGATGTTTAAACTAGCACAAAAATGATCTCTGAACCTAGATAATAGATGCCTAGATACAGTGATACACTATTGGACTTCCAAGTTTGATCTTTCACCATAGCTTTGTTTTGTTGCCTTTTATGAAGTCTCTAGTGCTAGATATTTTATTTGAAGAGGGAAGTGATGGAGATGAACACTGTAAATTGGACACATAAACTTATCTTTGTTACATAACACAAAAATTGGGAGTGCTCTGCAGAGGAACCTCTTACCAGCTGATTGAATGAGAAATTGAATACACTGAGTAAAACAAATACTGTTGAACTCCGTATACTACTGTATCTAATAGCAACTGTTGGATCACATTTTAGTTGTATAAACTCCATATGTATTGTACTCTAGGTAAATTGGCAGTTGCATACTGGTTACCACTCAAGTTTGATGGATACCCAGATGTGTGAAAGGAAACCAGGCTTTATGAATAATATGATAATTACATTGTTAGAACTAGTTCATCTGAAATGTGTTAAAATGGAAATCTGATGCAGGAAGGGAAATATTAAATAAAGGGAGTAACTTGAAGGAAAGACAGTTGAAGTAAAATATCAGTCTAGAAATCTGTACACCAAATATTAAAACTATTGTGAGAATTTATTATGAATATGTTCACATGAAAGGATGCGTTTCTCTGGAAAATAGAATTTGAAGGGGGATGAGAGAAACGTTGGCCTACAGGAGAATTTTTGACTCATTTGAGATGGATAATTTAGATTAATGTTAACATTATCAAGAGTTAAGTGATTTAGGAGCCTAAATCCTGTTGACTTTCAATGCTCCTGAGTCTCTTAAATATTTTTGAAAATTTTATTAATTTTTAAATTAAATTAGTTCTTGGTCATGGGGGAGATCTAGGATTCAGGCAGTAACTATATCACTTATTGGCTCAACTGAGAAGTGTAATTTATTTAAAATTCTCTGTAGTTGTCTAATCACAAAAAATAAGAGCTTTCGGTATTTGCTTTCTGGATGCTTTACAGATCGTTGTAGGTGGAGCCATTTACTTTCTTGTTTCTGTTAGAAGTGTTCTGATATTCTAATACCTATATATATATATATATATATATATATGGACTGTCAGTAGGCTCTTACTGAAGTACTCAATTCTGAAGCTGACAGCATATAGAATACTGGTCAATAGGTATAGAGTTTTGCAATGCAGTTGTAACTGCCTTACAAGGAAGATTGGCTGCATGGCAAAGTTTGGTTAATACCTGTACTATATTTAACTGCAATATCAGTTCTTTGCTAATTAGCAAATTGTTCAATTTATTGCTGTTTAGAAAGTGAATGAGGTGGAAGAAGTAGGCTGAAAGAATCAGGGCATTTCACACAAGAATCCATTTCAGATTCTGCTGATGCCTAGTTAGTCTTCCTATCTACTTAATTTCCAAAACTGCTAGCTACAGCCTCTTTTCAAATCGCACCTATGATGTGTCATTGAGGATTAATGCATCCACGGTGCGGAGGATAGTTCTAAAATGTGGTAGAGTTTCTATAGGACCTCTGCCAGCCCAAATTATGGTCAGCAGTGCATGTCCTCTGACAAGTGCTGTATGTTTTTTGGTCTCCTTTCATTGGGTACATAGTCCCACATCAACATGGGATTGTGATGGTAGCTTTGTGCAAGGCTAAAGCTGGCACTTTATGGTGTTTATATAAAAATCTATGAATTTAAGTCTTGCTTCATTGATTTTCAGTATGTTTTGTTAATGTATGTTTTCTCCTACAGATATGTTGGAGAATTGATCTACTCAGTATGTACATAATAGCTGATGTTGATTGAAGTACTGGTAAGTTATTCTTCCTAATACACTTACATGTGATTTAAAATATATGATTTATGGCTATAATGTTTAATTTGCTGAAGATTTTTTTTATTGAAAATGTCCTTAAACTTGATTGATTCTTTTAAAAACAAATAAGTTTATTTGACAGTACCAGAGTCAAACTCTTCTTCGTTTGATTGAGAATACTGTATAAAAAGTGCATTTCATAACATCACGAATCTCAGATCTCTTCTGTTTAATGCCTTAGCAGTCTTGGTCTTCCATTTTTGTGACTTGACTTCTTGATGAGAAGAAAGTTAAAACATTAAATCAAATTATATTTGTTACAGACTACAATATATGAAATATGCGACCTTGTACAAATAGTACAAAATGTCATCGCTATTATGTCTCTATTTGTGGTATAAAATAGAAAATCACAGCAGAATGAATGTCGTAAGCATTTTATTATTAATAGAATAGCATTGTCCTTGTGTGTTCCTATCAACAGCAATAAAGGTCCTTATGCAGACTAGTTAGTAACTATCTCCAGGGAATTGTCTAAATCTCAGATCTGTCTTTCCCCTTTTTGTTCCAGAGATTTGTAATGTCACAAAGGATGCTAGATGAGTTTAGGGTATGATCTGCCACACCGAACAACTAGTTTATAGGTTCCCATTTAGGAATTAGTCCCTCTGTGGTCAAAATTGTCAGCTTTGAGTAGGAGAGAAGTGTTGATTATATCTAGTGCTACCATTTGGGATACAAATGGGTATAGAACTCGTTGAATTATATTTTGCTGAAAAGAATGTACCCTGGGACTACTTTGTTTGACCTTTAGCATATTCTGAGACTCACGTTTCTTTTATCTGCTGAGATTCAAGTCCTCTTATTGACTTTGTATCTCTGAAAATTAGGACAAAGACAGTTTTATGCAATCAGTGCATTTTATGTTTATGCAATGACAGAATTTGCAATGGCATTTACTTTGCTGTAGATGTGCTCCAGAACTTAAGTTTGCATTTAACACATGCTTTTTTTACTTGTGAAGATAATCTTCCAAATGTGAAAAGTTAAGTGATTCAGTGGTGTCTCCCTTACTCTGCAGACAGCCTGAACCAGTAGCTCCAAGGTGTGAAAGTGCTTCCATCATCTTACTAGGATGTTAACTCTGAAACCTGAAGATGATAGTTTTTCAGTGTTGACGTTGACTGTTTCACTGTGCCTCACATTAGCAGAGACATCCAGCTAATGTTATCCTCTGTTCAAACTGCCTTCCATGCTTCTGCCGGTGCCAAAAACCCAACTACCCCCTTCCTGGCTGCCAAAGCTTCTAGCTTCCTCCTGATAACCGAATCAAAAGTCCTGCCTTGTCTAGACAAAACCCTGGAGGATATTGTAAACAGAAAATGGGTGGAGGAGGTATAAAACATTATTTTAATTATAAGTAGTAATTGGGGGTAGCGTCAGTACTCTTTTCATTCCTTCTCATTCATTAAAAACCTTTGTTCTTAATTTAGATGATTCTGTTGTAGAATCTGTAAACTGCCACATCAGAGTACTGCAGAATATAAGAATCTTGCTTCCAAATTTAGGTGCAATTTGTATTGTGTATGGCTGACTACATATCATTTCTCGATTTTTTTTTTTTGTTCCTTTTACCCTGCCCTGTTCCCTGTACTTTGCCCCTTCTGTCTTCTCTTCTTTGTGCTGCTTTTCTTTCAGTGCTCCTTACACCTGGAACAATATAACTTTTACTATGTTCCAGGCAATCTTCACTCCTCAAAACCCACTTTTGCCATGCTGTCCACCAGACCATTGTGCTGTCTTTCCCCCCATTCTTCTTGCCCTGTCTCAGCCTCTGTTAAAAGTATGAGAACCTGTATAATTCCTTGGTATGTCATGGAAAGGAATAAGAAAAGGTGGGGGTACCCCCATCTTTCGCTATACCTTTTCTTTGTCTTGATTTTCTTTCTCTAATTTGGATTATAAACTCATTGTAGAAGGGTTCATGTTTCTCCAGCAGCAGTTGAAGACATCCCAATTACCCTGTACATCGGGGAGTTACTCACCTCCTTACAGTGCTTTGTAGTAATCTCCGTGAGAGACAAGGCGTGAACTTGGAGTCCTGAACTGAATTTGAGGAAGAATTATCTTTAAAATATTTGCCTTTAAAAAGTGTTTGTAAATTAGGTTTAAACTTAGAGTGCTAGTGATCTGGGTTTGAAAACTTTCTTGAATTAAAGAAAAAAAAAAGCATTTCAGTTCACCATAAATGTTCATTTTGGAGTTGGTGTACTCTACATGATGTTGTGAAATTGTATGTGGGCTGTTAATCCAGTTCAAGAACTCTTTAAGATGCTGTCCTGTTTGTGTTTGCAGATTTTGTCCTCAACTTGTTTTCAAAGGTACCTTTCAAAAGTTACTTAACTTCAGAACAGTCTAGATCTATAAGATGTGACCAAAGATTCTTGAACCCCTAAACTTCAGGTACAATATAAATCCTTGATAGCTGGAAGAAAACTTCTCTGAGCTAAGAATGCCTTGTCCTATTTAAAGTTTCATGGTGAGCATCATGTGAGGACCCAACAGTTACAAATGTAAAGTTATGATTGGCTTGTTGTCTACTTTAATAGTCTTTGGTCTCTGAGACAGCCTTTTAAAAAAAAAACACCCCAAAAAAACCAAACCCAAAACTCCTATCCTTACCTAGGCAAAACTCATATTGATGTCAGTGGAAGTCAACTAGTTTTTCCCTTGGAAACCACCTGTAGTGCTTACCCATCCACTTTTTTAAACTGGATAAAACAGTCTTCTGAGACCAATAAAAGACCTTTTTGCATTTTGTTCTCGAAGGTGAGAGTTTAACCCATACAAGGAAGACCTATCTCCCCATTCTACAGTATATGACAGAGCGGCGCCAATGCAAGTCCATTACAGCTCTGTCTCTGGGAGGAAGGATTGCTTTGGTAAACCTTGGCGAAGTAAAAGCCTCAAGTTCTAAACTTAGGAACTTGTTCCTGCCCATTTACCTCTACTGGGATTTCCCTTTTAAATAGCTTTACCTTTTTAAATAACTTTCCCTTTTAAATAGCTTCCTGTGAAGATGTAGCTTTTAAGAAATTCTAATATACAGAAATATCTAAGCATGAAAAAGCTTGACAGTCTTTCTAGTTAGCCTTCTTTGTTTGAAGTATGACTCTTATAACTTCGTTGGTATTTTATCTATAAATATTATTGATAGATATATAAGCATATTTTATGCTTGTGTGTGTTTGGACTTCCATACTGTACTTTAGGGAACTGTTGTGATTTTTTGACAAATGAGGTAAAACTGAGCACTTATTTTTGGCTACAAAAGATTGTAATTCTATTTGTTGCAGCAGACTCTTACAAAAAATCATCCTTCTGAATTAGAGCAAAAAGTTAATATGAACTGTGGCATTGAGAAGATAAATTTAGAAATTCTAAAATATCGAATATGTTTGGTGCTCGAGGGTTTACCTGGCTACTGCAGTGGACTGTTAACGATTGGTGTTTCTGTATTTTGATTATGATAGGTTTCCTTCACATCAGGCATTGCATTAACTGCCTTGAATGGCCTAAATATTAACAATGTTTACTTTGAAATAACAATACAATAGCCAGTAGACAGAACTTCTTGAGCAATGGGGTGATGGCTAACCCTGTTACTCTATGGAAGGATGTAAAAAACATACTCTTCATGTAGTATAAAAAGGAGTCTTTCAGTCATGGATAATCAGTGATTGTTTTTAAAAAAAAAAAAAAAAGAAAGAAACAACCCAAAACATAATGCCATTGTGTAAGTTGTCTTGGAGGAGGAATGTAACGTGAGAAAACGTGTTACATTTTTAGAGTACATCTAGTAAACATTTTAACACACAGTTGTAGCTGTGTAGTTTGGAGAACCATGTCCAAATTATTTACTGAATGCTATTAATGTCACTCCATTCACTGGGGGATAGTGTTACAGAAATACTAACTTTAGATAAGTGTATGCATCTGAAAGTGGTGGTGGTAATTTCAAGATGAAGGATTCAGACCACCATGTCAACTGTTCGCATACTTAGTGATACAACCAAATATGATTGAACCAAGCAGAGATACCTTAGGGCTGATGTCTTTTATCCATTCACTTACATTTACTTTTCAGTCAGTGGAATGACCAACAAAAGTAGGTTTTCATGGGATGAACTGCAAAAAAAATTTACTATGGTTATCAAGTCAACACTTGGCTTCTCTTAACAGAAGCAGTAACCATAAAAAGAAACAAGAAACTTGGTGAATTTCATTATGTATTGGGTATTCAGTTTACTCACCCCAACAATCCCTAATTGACACTGACAAAAATTGTATCCATGTTAGTCCTAGAATATGAGAGAGACAAGGTGGGGGAGGTAATATCTTTTATTCGGCCAGAAGATGGTCCAGTAAAGAATATCACCTCACCTTTGTCTCATTGACAAAAATTGACAGTGTGGTTCTCATATTTTGGTAATTTGGTCAGATTTTATTAGTTCCTAAAAATATTTGAAACATTGACTAATCTCCAAGTGCCTAAATTGGTTTAAATCTAGTCTTATGTACAATATGAGATATAATAAATGTGTAGTAAATTTTTCAGTTTATAGAATATTGGTTAAAATTAGACAACCCTCCCCACTGAAGTAGAAATCATTTGGGGGGGGGGGAGTGAAGTATGTGGGTTGAAGATGGGAAGATCCTGTGATCTGAATGTTCTGTGTAACCTCTTGTTACCTACATGATGCAACTAAAAGCTGAATCTAAATAGTTGCTCCTACATTCCACTTATGTGCAATAGAGGTACATAATGTATCTGAAATGGGGCGGAGGAGTGGAAATCAGTTCATCCATATAAGAATACTGGGATATGAAATGGCAGTTCATGACCCTGAAACGTGCTGTAATGACTTCATAGTTAGATTTTACTTAATTTGACAGAATATTTTGAAATGAGAATAGCAGCAGTTGAATGATGAGGCAAAATACCAGATTACTCCACTCAATTCTACTATTTTTTTGGTAATTAATTTTTGCAGCATTTCTTACCTGGAAAGATTATGCCTGAAGGGACTAGGTAGTGGTAGAATTTGCTCTAAACTTAGGGTTAAGTTTTAAAGCCACATTCAAAAGAATAAATCGTAAGAAGGAAATAAAAGGTCACAAATGAAAAGTTAGAATGCAAATTCACTGTTGAGGAAATGATTATTGAAAATCATTTTTTGCACAGTTAACTGGTTTTCACCTACAATTAGTACTTTGTTGATGGCTTATGGGCTTTTTGAAGTTTTCTTTGCTACTCTGCCATTTAGTTTGTTTCTTGTACTTAAGGTTTATGTTTATGTGGGTGCAAATGGCAGTTTAAAAAAGTACATTCGTTCATTTGTCATTGGATCACATTTGGTTTGTTTTTCAGTAGCAGTAAAGTAATTTAAATCAGGAGGCAACAGAAACTTGACCTATTGGGCCAAATGTCCCACTTCTAATGAAAGTCTCAATGGTGCTTCATCTGGTCACTTCTAACTTTGTCACTCATCTGGTGCCTTAAGCCCTATTGCTGCTGTATGAAGAGCAAACTTTTGAGTATATGGCTGGAGAGAACATTGTTGGAGGGCGGCATTATGCTGGCTGTGTTGAAGGCAATGAGACTAAGTGTAATTGGCATAATTTCCATCTGATTGACACATTTGCTCTTCCAATAGCGACTGAAATGACCATTCCATCTATTTTCTGATGTTTAAAAATGGCCATTACCATATGTGTTCCTCTTCCTACACTAGAAGACTATAGTCACGATGGCACAATTTTAGGAATTTCTATTGACTCCAGTCAACATCTTCATATAGTAACCTAGGTTTCGTACCTTTGACATTGGTTTTGATTTTTTGTATGTTTGAAGCAGAGAGGGACAATAGTTGAAAATTTCATCTAATAGCAAAATATTAAGCTTAGATTCAACTTTATTTGAGAACATCACTGTTTGGCATATGCTAGAAGTATGTGTACTTGTGTTTTACACTAACTTAAGAGGATAGGTCAATCCAGTAAAGTTAGTCACCAGAGGTAAAACCTCCCTGTATTTCCCATCTGTTTTTAATTTTAATAGTTCCCTATTCAGAATTTTAGAACTGAGTTAATTATTCTCAAATGGTTTCTTGAACTCTTAATTTTCCCTGTAGTATTTATTTGAATTTTTGAAAAAATACTGCTGCATGAGCTCATGTTGGTGACAAAAGCACTTAAAATTATATTGAACCAAATTCATGAAGCCTTAGTTCTAAAATTCATGTTTAAAATGTCTTCAAGGTACATAGCTGAATGTTGTCTGTTTTAGTTTAAGGATAAGATTATCTATATTCCAACAGCATTTTTCTTTTAATTTTTTTATAAAGAGTCCAGTCAGATGAAGAGTGTCAAATGGAGTCTACGAATGAGAAACCAAGATGGCAGTTCCACTGTTGATTGAGAGGTTGAGGAAATGGACTAATGCATGAGTGCTGTGATATATCCATCCAAGACAGGGACATTTTAACATGGACTTCAGTGTTACTAAACCAGAGAAGATTTGGGTTTGTGATCATCCTGCCACAATGGACTTGCATTTTTAAACGGTGTTGTATCAGTGAACAGAAGATTGATCTGTTTGTTTGTTTGTGGGGCGGGTGGCAAAATTTTATGCTTCCGGAAATGTATACTTAACAGGAGAAGTAAGTTGGTATTAGGTATATTATTGCCTAATTGGGGAAAATGTATTGTTACGCTGTTTTAAGTGACTTATTAAATAAATGGTTATTTTTACACTTCATTCTTGGTTTGTCCTTTTCTTGGCTGAAAAATACTTATAATGTATTGATGGTTAGGTGCATTAAATTTCTTTTATCATTGGTATTCTGAAAATGAGATTTTTAAAGCTGGTAAATACTGAGGGCTTTGTAAGCTTTTTGAAGTGCGGCTATATTTGGTTTCAAAGACTCTTCAGTTTGTCACACTTTCCAGTATTTTATTTTTAATTATCCATGGAGTTAAAATGTTTAACTTTTGATTTTTGTTCAGTGTTTGGTCAATTGTCAAAGTCCTTTTGTTAAACTTTCCGAAGCTATCATGGGATGGTACAAATTTCAAGTAATATATTGGCAAACGACAATAAAATGCATGGTCATTGGCTTGCAGTGAAGGGTCATCCTGAATTGGTCTGACTAAGGAGATCTTCCAATGTTTCTGTAATCTTGTTTTTGTTGTTTGCGTGGAGAGGGGTGTGTGTGTGTGTACAAAACCTTTATAATGAACTTCAATTTATTTGCTAAATTTCAGATGCTTTGTGTTGGAAACTTGTTACATTTGGATTGATTTAAAAAAACAACAAAAAACCCCTTACCATTCTAAAAAAATAACTTCTTTGGAGTTGAGTATGTTGGCTTTTAATGAGTGTTTAAACCCAACCTATTTAAAATGGATTCAAATTAGTCTGTACAAGCGTATAATACAGTTCATGGCCATCTTGAATAGTGTGAATTTCTTGTTGACTTGATAACCCTTTACAATACTTTGTACAGTGTTAAGTGGAGTTATTTTGATCTGTTCCTTGTTACTAGATAAAAAAACACCAACATTAACCTGCATGAAGTAATATTTTTAAAAACCTGTTATTCAGAAATCACTTTGCCACTCTACATTTCTTGTATGTTCTTGTTCAACCATTGGATACAGAGAAACAATTTTGGAACTTAAATTTCATCTTGAACAGGTAGCCCAACTTTTCTCCTCACATTTGAATACCAGGACAGACCTGATGTTAATTGAGATAATCTGGACAAGAGGGATCTCCAAATGACAAATATTGTAAATTTGGCATGACATGGTCAACCCTCATGCATTGAGATAAATTGTTGGAAATGTTCATAACATACTATAATGGCTGTTCGTAACTGTTTAATCTTTCAGTGTTGAATGTACACACTTAACTCTCCAGTCTTGTTTCCGCCATTTATTATATGGTGGAGTTGAGTGTTAGACTATCTGAAAAAGACAGAATGTTCAAACAAGTAGATTTTCTTTGTGCTGTTCAAAATCAGTTTGGAATTTAATGCTCTTTTTTACATTATTTAATTTTTTAATTTGTGATGTGTGCGCAGAAAGTCACTAAATTTCTTCTACGTATAATCATTGAATGACCAGTCAATAGTGCACTATTATGGTATAGCACATTAAATTTACGCAACCCTCATTTTACTGAATTGAAGAGACAGGATGGATTGACTGAAGGCAAGAGTGGGAAGAATGTGGAGGATTTGAAAGAAAATAACTTGGTTTTACTGGTAGAACTGGCTATTTGCCATGGGTTGGGACTGTACCATTTTTTATGCACTCAATATAAGGTCAAATCAAAACATTACCAAAAAATCTGGAGCACTGAAACCTGATTCCAGTATCCTGTAAAATGGGCAATAAATGTGTGAAAAGCTCTGGTGACACTTATAGTAGGCTATCACTTTTGCTTGTTTGGGGAGGAGTGGTGGTCTTTGGGCATCAGGGCATTTCATATGATTAGATCCCCTCCAATTCCTCAGAGGGGTGTTTTCTATACCAGGATATAGTATCTGAGAATTTACTTGGCTTGAAATGAACAACCAGTTCTAGACCTTGACTTTGCTGTAAAAAGTCCACTTTAGAATGTTAGTGGGTTAAGAAATGGGCAATACTTACCACGGTGCCATACTTTCTTTGCAATAGTGTCTTCAGTTAATGAATTAAAATAAAAGCTATTTAATTTTGCTCTTCTCAAAAACCACTAGGGAGGCGCTGTTGAGCTGACAGGGTTACTGGCAAACTGCTTTCTTTAGGGTGTAGTGACTCCATTTTTCAAGCTTTTATTATAGGCATTGAGTGACAAGTGGAGGGATTATTGATTGAAAATAGATTTTTTTTCACTGAATTAAAAAAAAAAAAAATGCTACCCATTGGGTGGGGTTGACTTCCAAGGAGGGTTGTTACTCAAATCTGGCTATTAGTCCCTCTTCCATTCTTTCAAAATGGCTTGTTACAGCACCACTTCCTGTCCAGGGAGGAAGTAATTTTAGCCCAAGGACTGAAATATTTAGCAAATCTTTAAAACAAAAGAAACAAATTACATTTCTTTCTGGTTTGAAAGGGTGCCTGAGCCAGATGGGGTTAAGGTGCCCCCTCAGATGGGGTGTTTTGGAGAAGCCAAGGATGTGGGGGGTGGCAGGCACCCTTTAGGTGGAGGCTATCTCTTTTTTTTTGGTAGAAATGAAGGGGTGGGTCTATGGTACATCACCTGAGTTGTGGGGTAAATGTAGAGAGTGTCAATCAAAGGCAGAGCTCAGAGCTGGGAAGGAGCTCTAGATGGCGGCTGTGCCTTAGAGAGAGCGCGCTGAGCTCCGTGCCTTCCCAACACTTTACGCAACTTTCCCTAACTTTCGGGCAGCCTCAGGGGGCCCCCACAGCTCCTTGCCTGTCCTAGGCACCAGGCGGGGGCCAACTGAGCCTTTTTCGGGCAGAAAAGCAGCTTTTGGGGGCTCTCTTTTCGTGCCTTGCTGGAAAGAAGAAGCCGTGGAGAGAGCCCAGGTCGTTGTTTTTCCAGCTTAGAAGCCATGGCGTACCTCCATTTTTGTGCGCTCTCCTAATGAGCTTTTTCCCCCGGCCGTTTTTTGTACTAATTATCGCTTCTTTTGCTTTAACAGCAGCATATTTTGGGGGATTAGGATCTATTTTCCCCCTTATTTAAAAATACATAGTTCTCGTTTTACCTCGAAATATTTTGGATCTAATGTTTTTCCACGACCCGAAACTAATAGCAGCTTGGTCCTGGCGCTGGTGCATGGATCAGGTAGGTGGGCAATTAATAATCTTAATTTTCAGATTTCTGCCGATTTTGAGCACTTTTGATTTTTCGACTGGTTTGAGCTGTATTGGGATGACGCAATAAAATACAGAGATTTTTTTGGTTCCTCTGTTACTTTGGGAAAGTTTGCAGGATGCTCCTCTGGGCTGTTTCTCTTCCTATTTTTATTTTTTTTAAATTAATATTGTTTTAAAGGTGCATTTTTCTGTGCTGATCAGTGTTGTGTATTGTTATAACGATCATTGCAGCGTCAGGACTTTGTTCTTGATAACGAAAGCCCATGAAACAAACTGGGACCTTACCTTTCTTTCAACTTTTGACAGTAAATACCTGGGCACAGGACATCAAAGCAAACACAGATACCCTACCACCCCCCTTTAGTATTTAAGAATTAAAAGATGATGAGAAATGAGGACAAAAGCCAAGGAGAGGAGGGTTCAGTCCACAGCAATGCATCGAGGTATGATCTAACAACTTTATTTTATTTTTAAAAAACCTCTGAATACACTGTTTACCTTGACAGCTTTGGGTTACTGTCAATACTCAATACAAAATATTTAACTGTTTTTGATTCCTTTTTTAAGGAATGACCTTGAGATTGTTAATATGCCACACCCTAATTTTTTGGTAGCAATTTCTGAAAGTTGTGTTGTGACTTAAGGGCCCATGTCAGAGTCAAAAGGTAATGTACCTTTATTCAAGGGAGCCCTTTTCTGTGTGATACGCTTTTTCAGTTCCTGAATTTCAGTTTTTAGGTTTTTTGTGCTGTGAAAAATGACCTTGTCAGTTTAGCCATTGCTGCATTGCACCATTTTACATACAAGGCAAATTTTTCTTTGAAGAATCTCAGAAGTCTAAACTTTAACTGAGGGCCATATAGAAGCCTAGTAGTAGTAAATTATAGTAAATAGACACTAGAGAAACTTACATGAATGAAAAAAAGTTCATTTTAAAATATAAACTAAAAAGTGCCTGTTTGACTGATGCCCCTTACTTTATATTTTATTTGGGCTTACAGAACTTTGATACTGTTTAGGTATTTTAGGGTATTTTGATACAATTTAACCAAACTTTCCCCTGCTGGTGATAGTATTTCATGTTTATAAAAATCTAATCTAGGACTGTTAATGGGAATCTTGGTGTCCTTTGATTGCTTGTTTTGTATATTTTTGCTCATAATCTTTGTTTACTTTTATGTCCAGTAATGATATTTTATAAATTTAACTTTGATTTAAGGCACAGTACAAAATACTGAAAATACTGTTTACATTTGATAGACTTACAGAAATATATTAAATCCTTTGTACTTCATTTGGCTTTTACCATTGTATCTTAAACAATATATTGGCTTAATCTGACATTGAAGTCTGAAACTTTGCATTGCTGTTCTGTGGTTTGTCAATACATTGCATTTTGCCTATTTTTGTTAACTTCTATTAAATCGTGACCTGTTTATTTTTCCTTGAGTATCTTTTAAGTAATTATCAATAAAATGAATTCTAAAACTCTTTGGTATCAATATGTGCACTATGTAAGGTTAGCAGGGGTATGAAATGATTCTTGATGTCGAATAATATTAAGCCTTTTCTCAAACATTACATGAACTTGAAATATTGTAGTAGAAACACATTTATAACCAGGTTATTTTGTTATAACCTTTAAAACCTTAATCTTGCATGCAGTTCAAGAATGTTTTTAAATAGCAATGTAATAAAAGGTGTTAAAATTGAAATAGGTAAATTTATTTGATTTAAAATGTGTGTTGGTTAAACTGGTTTAAAAGAATACTAAATCACATACACACAGTATATACAAGGACTTGTATTTTTAAAAATACATGTTTGACATATTTTCATCCTTAATACCTTAATTATGTTTGTAAGTGCAGGTGCAAAAGTCCAGACTTCTGTCCAAGAAAAGTTGGTTTCTTTTTAATCTAAATGTCACTGAAAAATATGGGTTATCAGTAGTAAGAGCAACAACAAACATAAGTGTGATGATCAGAATAAAGACATTTTAGGGGAGTGTAGGAACATTATGCCAAATATGAAATGAAGTCTGATAACTAGGTATAATGGGTAATAAGTGGGATCACACACACATTTTATTTTATTTCTGTCCCAAGGGTATAATATTTGCATAGCATCACGTGTAATCTTGCTCTTTTGTGCAAAGATCATGTGTCTAGCATCATTGATGTGAGCCATATGTTTCACCTGTTGTGTTAAATAAAAAGTAAAATGTTCACCATTTTTCTCTGTTCCCCATCCTTCCACTCACATGGAGTGTAAGAGCAATTGAGCATATTTATAAAAGAGCCTTATTTTCTGAGCTGAGAGTCAGCTGAAGGTCTAAATTGCTCTTTACTTCCTGAGTTTGACTTTAAGATATAGGGAAATGATTTCTAGGAAGTAAAGTCTTTAGCTTGCTTTACTGTTACCCTGAAACACATTGATGTCTGCACAGATCATGCTTCTGACTCGAATCCCCTTTCGCAATTTTGTGGGACTAGCTTAGAAGTATTGGGTAATGTGTGAAGTCATATTACACAATCATGTCTTGATTGGAGGCTACAGTGATGAAAATGGGGTGGGTAAGGTGGCTGTGAGAAGCAAAAATATAGATTGGGGGGGAAAATGTGTTGCAGATATTCAGTGTTTGGTAGAGTACATTAGTAAAATGACTGGGGAATATGATTGGAATTACGAGTCCTGCATTTCCAGCCCTAGGAAAGCAAAAAACCCCATAAAAACATATGCTGAACAAACACACTCCACTGAGAGTTGACTTGAAACAGAAATTATTCCTGAGGGGAAATGTTAGTTTAACTTTTAATTTGCAAAAAGTTTAATAGAGTCTGCACATATGTAGACCTTTCTTGGAACTTTTTTGGATGAATAGCAACACCTGTTCTTCCTATACTTCAGTATAAAGACAGTAAGTTAATTGTCAAGCTTTCCAACTTAACTGTTAAGTTCACTCACTTGATTTAACTTGCTTTAGTCAGGATAAAAGCTAGGATGTTGCAGAGATACCAGCAACATCAGCTTGTCCATAAACCAAAATTTTAAGTAATGGAACAAAAGTTGGCAGTGACTTTTCTTTAAAAATATTTTTCTTGTTTCTTCTGCCTTTTCAAATGCTTTTTTTAAAAAAAAAGGCAGATGTGAAGAGAAGCAATTACCACTATTTTTGAAGTTATTAGGTTCATTAAAAATTTAGTGTATCTGAAATACAAATTAAGATAAAATGCATTTCTGTAAATCTAGGAGTTGGTAATCCTGTACAATAGTAGTCTAAATAACACAGGGAAAGGATACGCCATATAGATCCAACTTCTACTTAAATCCCTTGGAATTTCTTTATTGCAGTCACTTTCTTGTATCTCTAGCCATAATGAAATGGACATGGCTTGTATTTTTATTATGTAAGAGATGCAGAAGCAGTACAAACAGTTTGCACTTTGTGTTCTAAACCACAATTTGGAAATATTAGTGCAGTGTGAATGGATTTAGAGCTGCTTCCCACTGAGAACTCTGAAGTTTTAGGTCTGTAATAGCGCTCGCTCTCTTGGCAAACAGCTTTTTTTGGTAGACCTGAACTGCAGAATGCAGCAGACTTTGTGGAACAGAACACAGTCAGTTTGTGGCAGCCATTTTACGAAGAAGTAGCTTCATATAAAAGTGGATTTTATCTGGTGGAAATGAAGTGAAACAAAATAACTCCTCTAATTGCTGATGAAACCAGATAGAGAGAGAGATAGGATTTCTCATCTTGTTAGTGCTAAAAAAGAAACTAGCCACTCTTGGAAGGAAGGGAAAATGATTAAACGCATGGCATTTTGGTGCAGGTCCAGTTCAGTCACAAAATGGCTGTTCCTTTGTGCCGCATAGCTGACAGACATACTGCATTGCACTGTGTGTACTCTGAACACAGCAGGAAGTTGCTGGTGGGGAGTTCAAAGGCCATCTTGTATTTGCTGTGGAAGCTGATTGGCTGGTAGCTCACTTGGTAACAGGACGGTCAACACTCGGGCGCCTCTGTGGGAGCGGAGCTCTGCCTTCTAGTGACGTCACTTCAGCTTGCTTTTCAGCCTCTCCCACTCTTGGCAAGGGAGCTGCTGCCTGCTCAGCCAGCAGCAGGGAAACCAGCGTTTGCATGCAGAGCGTTCATTCCTCTGTGTGTGTGTGAGAGAGAGAGAAGGCGCGCGCACAGTCAATAGATCTGCAATGAATTTCTTCACATCTTTATGGACATTTTAATAGAAAGTTCAAGTTATTTTTAGAAGCAAGTAGGTAACAAATAGGGCTATTTGTAGGAGATTTTTTTTCCTTGATTATATCCTTTAGCTATTTAATGTTCCTTGAACATCTGGACTTTTTTTTTTAAATATAACTTTGCAAATCTTAAATGGATGAAGCCCCACTTACCCCATCAGTCAGTGCATTTAGCTGGTCATATTTTGCTTTTTTTTTATTCCATTAAAAAAAAAAAACTGCAGGAGAAGCAATGGTGGACACATTTAACAAAATAATTTTAAAAAACAGCTGGCTATAGATTTCTTCTCTTGGTTTTTCAGTTTACAGTCTAATTGGTTGCTGCTGTGAGTGCTTTTTGTACCAGTCCTGAAGCAGCACTTAAATAATTTGGTTCTCCAAGGACCTGTAAAGGATTTTTTATTTAACTTTTTAACCTTTTTAACTTTCTGCTAACATCTAATCTGAAGGGGTTTTTTTGTTTGTTTTTTTAAAGTAACCAGGCAATCCATGTCAGTGCAGGGCAGAGAAACTAATGTGCAAGGAATTCATTTTAGTTGTCTTATGATATAATTTATATGAAACAAAGGGATGGTTCTGTTTTTATTTTGTAACTTTTCTCTCCTCACATTGTGTGTGTTAAGGATGTAATTTGTCTCATTACAAATACATGATTCAGAGATTTTAAACTACTACATTTTCTGTTTTTTAAGCATGGCTAGAACTGCAAAGAATATCTAGAACACTTCTAAACTCTTGTAAACTAACTGCAAGAAATTAGTTCAGTAATATTTAAATCTGTTTCTTCAGCTTTCAGATAAAAACTTAATTCAGACTTCTTTAAAATCAAATACAATGTATTCTCTAACTGTATTACCCTGAGTATTTTGTATAACAGAAATGGAAGGTGAGAATAAACAGGTGAACTGTGATTCCATAATCCTACAGAAAATATCTTCATTTGTCACTGCCAAGTAAGGGCTCATCTACACTAGAAAATTAGATTGACCACACTACATTGCTCAGGGGTGTGAAAAACCACATCACTGAGCAATGTATTAAGATTATTTAAATTCTCTTGTAAATGGTGTTAGGTTGATAGAAGAATCCACTTTTCGGAGAGGTGGATTATCTGTGCCAACAGGAAAACCCCTCCCGTTGGTGTAGGTAGAATCTACACTGAAGGGCCATAGTTGCATACCTGCAGCTCAGGAGATGTCTATACTTGGAACTCTACAGCAGCACAAGTCCTAAATGTGTCTCCACAGCAGAGTTTTTCCAAGCTTTTACCTGTGTTGCCCCACACCTTCTCCCATCCATACACAAAGCCTCTTGCCTGAGTTTAGTGGTGCTTTCAATATATTTAGAGCCTGAGTTCTGCTTTTACTTGTTATACTGCCCATTTTGCAGTGAGGCCTAAGTTAGTCAAGTGCTGTGATAGGCAGTGTCTTTGGCACTGGAAGGCTTTCTGTAGTTCCCCCCTTTTGACTAGGACAGAAGTTCTCCATAATTCACTGGGAGAAGAGTCAGAGAGGCTTATCTTACTGCAGCTCACAGCGCCAGGGATATGCTCCCAGAAGTCTTGGAAGCACAGGGGAAGTGCAGCACTACCAGTAGGACATAGTGTTGCTGATCACATCTGAGCTAGGCTGACCTAAATGCCTAGACCCAGGCTGACTGCACTGAAGCCATACGTCTGTTGCACCCCTACATTTTAAATGCTCTAGTATGATGTTGAGTTAATTTTGGGGGGGAGAATGCAGTAGGTGATGGTGGCAAGATGTCAATTAACATTAAGTGCTTCCATGTAGACGCTACCTACGCCAAATGGAAAGGGTTCTCCCATTGGCATAGATAATCCATCTCCCCGAGATGCGGTATCTAGGCTGATGGAAGAATTCTTCCCTTGACCTCGCACTGTCTTAACCGGGCATTAAGGTCAGCATAGCTACATCTCTCAGGGGTGTGGATTTTTCACATCCTTGAGAGATGTAGCTGGGTCAATGTAAGTTCCCAATGTAGACCAGCCTGAAGAAACTGAATCTTCAGTCCCCAGAGCAGTATCATTCCAAACTCTGTGCCCTTCTCTCCTCCCCCCCCCTTCCCCCCTCCCCCCTCCCCGCTCCATCAGTGCCTCTCACCTCTATTCTTTTTAGAGGCCACTTAAAGAAATGACAGGAGGAGAATACCTATTTTTTCAGCCTTCTGCCTCTGAGATAGTCATGTGTGAAGAGTTTTGCCAAATACTGAGTACTTTACAGCAGTGGTTTTGAACAGTTCATTGTTGCTTGTTGTTTCCCAGCTGCCCCACCCCAAACCAATTCTGTACGTGACCCTGGAAAGACTTTGCCAACTATTTAGTGCTCTAAAATATTTGGGAAGTTGCAAGTGTTTAGGCTTCCTATGTTGTGTATTTCCATTTTTAGGCCAAGGAAGATCAACATAAGTCCTTATATTGTAATTCATTGTAAAGATTAATACGGCAGTTAGTAGAAACAGTTGGAAGTTTTTTGATTTGGTAAGGGAGCCCAGCCTCTTAACTGTGAAACTGCCACCTTTTCAGATCTCCTTTCATCATCATTGGGAGAGGTGTGGCTGTCACGTGATGTCTGCAGGGGATGCATTCTTAATTCCTCCAGCTGAAACTGCCTTTAAAGTTCACTTAAGATAGAATCCCACAGCAGACCCCCAGCTTGTGTAGTAAACCCATATCTTCTGGGTTGTGTACTGAATACACTGATGCAAACGGCTGACGTTTTAAACAGTAAGGGGGAAAGCCTAAGTCCAAATTTTATTGGTGCTTTTAGGGCCTGTTTCTTTAAGATAAGACTTGTCAGAGCTTCATGCATGGTAAAGAAAAGGTCTTTCTGGTACATACTAAAACCAATTAACCCTGCTGGGTGGAAGCATTTACATATTCACTACAAAAATGTTGCTGACTATAACCAGAGTCCCTTTTGAATTGGCCATTATGCTTCATGCTGACTTTGCTTACATGGATAAACAAAAACCTGCTAAAACTGCAGTTGTTAAAATGAGTAAGTGGTGTATGAAATAGCTGCTGCCCTGCTGTCTCTTCCCTAAAGGAAAATGTGTTATCTAATCCAAAGGGCACACAAACTTAGCAGGCAAAAGGCAGGCAACCTTCTCTTTTCCAATTTATGCACAGGTATTATAAAGTCCTCAGCAGGATGCTGCATGAGTGGGAACAGCATGGCAGTCACAACTGAGTGTTATGCTGCTGTTGGTGGACATTGAACTTTTTAATACTTTCACGCTCTACCACATTCATGGGGGAGGGGAGATCTCCTGTCTCATTCAGAGCCCTGAAGACTACATTTGTACTCTCCTTTCACTCAGGGTGAACTGGCATCTGGGAAGAGGCTGCCTTTGGAGTTTCTCAGTGACACTCATGAATCAAGCAGAGAGGTTGTGACTGATTTTATTACTAGAATGACTGACTCTTTTCTAACCCCTACTAAATATCCGGTATCCCAGGCATTTCCAACTTCTGATACCTGTATCAGTGAGCAACTCACCCTGTTCTCCACATATTAAGGCAACTAGTTAACCAAATTCCCCAAATATTTTTCATTACTGAATACAATTTGCCGATCTTCTGTTGAGTGAGGCTGCTGATGCTCTCTCTAATTCTAAAATTCACTTTCTGTTAGAGTAAGTGCTGCAATTTAAGGTATCTTTGTTCCAGTTTTAATGAAGGCAAAGCTATTTATCAGACTGTCAGTGTCAAATGATGGAGAGGGGGCAGAAACAGAAGGAGGGTACCTACTTCATGCTGCTTTTCAGGCTGGCCATTTTTCCTTCGGTTGCTAATCTATGCCTATAACGGTGAAAAGACAGAAGGTCTTTATAAACAAAGAGTAAGACTAAAGATCTCAAAGGTCATGCTGAAGCCAAAGGACAGGTCTTAAAATGGAGTTTGCTCCTAAAAGTGACTAAAAATGATGTGGATTTTCACATTGGTGTCTCAGTCCCTTTATCAAATATGTTCCATTTTCCAAGGTGATGGATACGTTTTTGAAATGTAAGCCTTGCAAAATTGAGCTGGGTTTCCTTCTAATATGCCATCACAAGTAATAAAGTTACTGCAAGTCAGCTAGGCCTTCAGAGACACATGGGTAGCAGCTTGGAACTTTATAAGAAATTCTGTTCATGCTTCAGAAGAAATGCTATCCAGTTCACTGCCTTCTGAGTTGTTCTGCAGTGTGACGTGAGTAAGAAGCAGTAAGAACTCAATTGTTGAAATAAACAATATGAGTCAGACGTGCACAAAAGGAGGAGATGTGTTCAAGGAAGTGTCATTCTACATGGTCACTTTTCAGAGTAGAGTCATGCTTTTAACTCTGACTAATATGAATAAAAGCTGGTCAGAAGCAGGGAGTCTGAATGAAAATTCTACACTGTATCAATGCTCTTCAGAATTATTCATACAATTACCACTTTTGCTGTGCCTTTCAAGGATGGCAGTTCAGAGTCTGTTGTGGGCAAGATACTTCCTTTGTAGTAAAGGAAATATCTGCCTGTTTCCCTATATACCGTGCCTTTTCTTCCCTTTTAAAACTTAAGATGTGAATTTGATGCTTGTTCATGTGAAAAATGAACATCACAGCCAGCTGCCAGTGTAATTTTTCTACATACACAGCTTTGTTCTGTTTACATCAGTGCCAGTTGACATACCACTTCACTCAGACCAGATGGGTGAAGTAGTATCTTTTATTAGTCCAACTTGTGTTGGTGAAAGAGACAAGCTTTCCAGCTTACACAGAACTCTTCACAGTCACTCTTCCCATTTCTATCAGTGCATCTTTACCTGATCAGCAGTATCTCCTCTTTTTCCAATCTTTTGGTCCCTACACAACTCTGTAAGTGCACCCAGCTTTATAACCTACAACATCCCCTGCTATTCCAGTCCTGAACAGAATGCTAATTGTGCTACATGATGTAAATTTAGATGTAGTGTCTTTGTACTGAAATAGATTTATAAAACAACTGTCAATCGAGATATCCTGACATGCTTTACAAAGCAGAGAACTTCATCGAGGTGTGCAAATGTGAACCATTTATTTAATTCAGCAAGTGCTTATGCTTTGGTTCTGCCTCTGGAGCCTTAGGTTGGCCAAAAGACTGGTGCTTTTACATCATGTTTCACAAAAAGTCTCTTGAAAGCTCAGCTCTCCTGTGGACATCCACCTCAAGCTAGGCTTGAAACTGGAACAAGGATGGTGACTGGAGGACATCATAATATTCAGGTGGCTAGATAGCTAGGACACCAGTTGTGAGCATATAGTTCTTTCTTAATAAGTAGTTGTATTCTAGTAGCACCAACAAGGCCCTATTGTCTGTGTGCTGTACACACAAAAAATCAATTAAAAAACATAGGCAGTAATTTACAATTGTATCAGTAGAGGACATTAGAGCTAGTACTAATGTCCATCGTTATTTGCTTAACATGTTCTGTTCTAATCTGCTATTTTCAGTTGCTTGTCAATTTGCCAAATTTTAACCATTCTGTTAGAAATTTTAAGTACTTGCTCTCTTTCATGCTGAATTTCTTTTTGAAACTTTAAGCAAAAATAGTTCAGCTTTTACTGAAAACGAAGTTGGAAGTTGGGCAAAAGAGGTTGTTTGTTTTTTAATATCTGTTCTTCCTGAAAGAGTGTTAGGGCCTCCATCCTTTGGAGCAGGATCTGGATATTTGGGAAAGGGCAGCCTGGGCTCATAGAGGTGCCTTTTTTGTGCCCAAGAATATCATCCACATTTGCTCAAATTAGCTCTAAATAATTTACACCAAGCTTGCTCCATCCCCTCCCTCCCCCACAGCTTCATCTGCACCAAACATGCTCCTAGGTGGTAAGAGGCAGGCACTCACATAGCGAAGAGGAGGAAGAGCAGCAGCTGCAGGATTCCTTTCTTACTTTAGTTGTGTACTTCACAATCCTTGTTATTGAGCAAGGTGCCTCCCACCCTTGCCTTAGGAGGCAGGCAAGTATCATTTACCTTATTTTACAGGTAGGATACCTCAGAGTTTACATAAGGTCAAGTCAGGCTGGGAATAGCTTATCTCTAATTGGGGTAGTTTCAAGTCTCATCCACTTAACCCCCGCAGCCTTCCATGCTCCATGTGCCCCAGGTATATGTGTGGCTGTTTTGTCTGTAGTCACTAAACCACATTCCTCTCCAGAGTCGGGATAGGAATAGAACCCAGGAATCCTGCTATCCAACATTTCACTGCTGTCTGGCAAATAGCTGTGTAAGCTGCTGGCAAAATGTGTGCCACATCTCCTGGTGAATGGTGCGTAGGCAGGATGACAGACTATTTCTGCTACCAGTTGCACATTTAGCTCAAAGGGAGAGTTTGTGGTGTGGTTTTGGGTTCAAACACTATTGATGTGGGGGATCAGTATGATTTTATGTGATGGAATCTTCTTCTTAGTCAGTTTTTGTATGCAATTTCCTAGGTTTTATAAAAAGCAATGTTAAAAAACCACAGTGGTAAAGTCAAACTCTCAAAAGTTAGGAAATGCTGGGACAAAGGTTGTAGGGAGATCCTTAATTTGACTCCCTTGTATATATGCTGGCAAGTAAACCTTCCTTTCTCTTTTCATGTAGATTTACTTGCTGCTAGGAAAAAAAAAAGTACTAGCAGCAGAAATAAATCAGTATGTTTAGATGGCAAAGCCAAGTAGGAGGCAACATTAAAGGTGTCAAAAGATATGAAGGTACCAATGGAATGGTAGCTGTGTCAGTCCCAGGATATTAGCGAGACCAGGTAGATGAGGCAATATCTTTTATCGGACCAACTTCTGTGGGTGAGAGAGACAAGCTTTTGATGCTCAGACCTTTCCATACCTGAAGAAGAGCTCTCAATGGCTTGAAAGCTTGTCTCTCACCCACAGAAGTTGGTCCAATAAATATTACCTCACCCACCTTGTCTCTCTAATAGCAGTACCAAGTTATGACTACATAACCCCATCCTCAAATAAATCCACTATTTCCCACTTTACATCCAACTCAGAAACATTGCACTTGTTTGGAAAGCCTTTGATACGCTTCCTCCACATTACCTAATGGTGAGTCATTCTTTTCTCTCTCCATTATCTCTGTTGTCCTTCAGTCCCTAGGATATGAAGTCTTGGGCCAGGTCATGCTAGGTCAGTGACACAATAGCGTTTTTCAGCTTGTTGTGCTGTTCTCTAGAATTGCGAAGAAAATCCATAACATATGAACCAAACCTAACCAGAGCTGTGGTCTGAGTCTGCAGCAAGTCTGAAACATCTTGTTTGAGAACTATGAATTGCCCCATTCATTTCAACGAGTGTTAATTTAGATGCCCAATCATGGTGATTTAAATGTAAATATTTAGTTAGCTTCTGCTGATCAATGCGTGGAAGAAAAGATGTGTGGGGTGGGAGAGTCATAGATTTCTGAGCAGCAGCTCATTTTGGTGTCACAAATGGGTGATGCTTCAGAGAGACCTCCAAATTCTTTTTTTCCCATCTGACCCGTGGAGCCAAAAATCCAGAGAGGAGGACTAGAGCCTAGGGGGTATCTGATTTCCACTGGGGAGCAAGTCCCATAGAGACTAGTGGGCATCTAAACTCCATCCATCCAGTTTCCACCAACCTCCTTCTTTAAAACAGTAGAGGCCTAGTGTGCATTTGTGGTGAGTATGGGGCCAGGTGGCTTTTCTGACAGTAATGGCTGCTGCTGCTCCTCCCTTTGCTGGTGGCTGTTTGCACACTCAGGCGGTCATCACTGGGTTGTTTACACTTGAGTCACCATTTCAAGCTCTTTTTGCAAACCTGAGGACTTGAAACTTCTTTTTAACTGAAAACGTAACGGTTTTGATATCCTCACGTAACTCTGGGTGCCCAGGTAAAAGGCTCATGTCTGTGCCTTTTTCTGGACCTGTCCAAGTGGATAGTTGAACCTCAGTGAATGAGAGCCACCCATGAGGAGCCCAAAAGAGTGCCCATAATATTTGGAATATCTGCACAATTTGGAGTGGCATTTCAAGTACATGAAGCTTGAGAGAGCGGTATTCCTTTCACCCCCACCTTAAGCTCTATTCATAGGATGCCAAATCCTGTAGTTTCTAAGCAGAATCTCACCAGTGTGGGTGCAAGAGCCTTCCACTTTGCAGCTCATGGTGTTTGAAATAGCCTTTCTGTAGCTTTCTGCCTTACAGGCTTTAGCTCATCTCCTATCAGCTGAAAACACAGGGCTGTGCAAGCGGGGAGTGGGGCAAAAGAGGCAGTTTGCCCTGAGGCCCCCAAGCCAGGTGGCACTGCGAGCTGGCTCACGGGGTCTCAGCGCCATTCAGGTTTGGCGCTGTGACCGTGTGTGCCAGATTTCAGTGCCTGGAGTGGAGAGGTAGGCTCAGTCCTGTGGGACAGAAGCCACCAACTGTGGGGCAATGTGGGGCCGGCCCGCCCCCCGTCAACCCCACCCTTCCCCTCTGTGTTTTTGCACTCTTGGATTTTTGGCAGAGGCCTCAGTTTCATATTTTGCCACAGGCACCCCAGAAACCTCCCTGTGGCCCTGTGAAAGCATATCCTTCACCTTCATTCTCTAGTTAACATTATACAAAGAAACTTGGGTGCAGTTTATATTAAAAAAGAACTATACAAAATTGAGTTGAATTGCCCAGCTGTAAAATGCTTCAGCACTCATTATGGTACCCCAAGCCCTGATACAATTTTCTTGTGGATTTCTTAAGATGCATGGTTGTGAAGAGGTGATCCAGTGGGCTCCTAGCATTGCTGTTAAGATAGTTATTTCTTGAAAGCAGATAGGATTATTTCCTTTTACTCTTCAGTAATGGGTGAATTTTTCCCAGGTCAGAAATATCTGCCTCATGAATAAAGAGTTACAGGCTGGAAATGTGGAATAATCTTTTCTGAATCTTGGTGGATCTAAATTCGTAGACAATCCTCATTCCAAAGGTGGTGGGCCAGCTTGCACTTAGCTCAATAGATGTTTGTCCTTTGATTTTAGTAGGTGGTTTCCAGATATCCCAATCATAGCCTAATTGAAAGTAGCCTTGTTCTGGTGCCCATTTTTAATGTCCAAAAGGATTATCTCCCAAAAACAGACACTGGAAGAGAGGGACTTTAATCTCCAATTATGTACAGCTATAAGGATTAACATGGCACATATTGTTGCTTATCTTGTATACTCATAGACTGGGGTATATTTATTTCCTGATTGTCTCAGAGATCATTAGGATCCACTTTGTGGAATTAACTTTTCTTTTAATACTTTAATTACTTTTTTGTATTGCATTAACATACGAAAGTAAAGGTAGTTATTGACAAGCACATGTCCTTTGTTTCACTAACAGATTTCAAGGGGTTTTAAAAAAGGGAATTGCTTGCCACAATCTTAGAAAATGAAGAAATATCACATACTCAGCTGCAATATTTTACCCTTTCAGCAAGTGTATATGAATATATATACACACCTGCAAACATGTATGGCTGATTCCTCTTTCTAAAGAAATGACAATTTTTAGATTGCAGTATTCTTATTCCTTATTTGCATTATGGTATTACCCACAATGTGGTAGATGCGCTCTCTGTCCCAGAAGAGGTCAGAACCTTGACAGACAAAGGGCTGCGGGGAGGGATAAGACTTACAATAGTTTTTTTTTTTCTGTTTTTAAATGAATATCAGCTATGCCACCTGGATCTCAACCCAGCCATTATTAGTTGTTTAACTTCTTGTAGCCAATGCTAGTAGAGCTGTTTGAAAAACTGTGATTTCCCTCCACCCCCAAAGACTTTTCACTTTCAGTGGAAATTTGAATACCAAAATATTTTGGCTGAACACTGAAACGTTTTGATTGGAAAATGCTGCCACTTTGCCTCATGGGGGTTGTAGTTCAGGCGCCTCAAGTTTCCATTATCCACTCTAGGCTGGGCTCCCAGGTTGGACTACATGTCCTATGATGCACCACAGTCTCCGCTCTTGGAGAGGGGAAGTGGTTAATCATGGAAGTCCCTGGCCATGGTGTGTTTATGGGAGATGCAGTCCAACTGGGGAGCCTGGCCCATAGAGAATGGGGACATGAAGCAACTGAATTACAGCTCCCACGAGGCACCTTGTCAGCATTTCTGAAGGGAAATATTTCTGTTTTGGTGCGTTTGAATTTTTTACTAAAAACCAAAATTTTCCACAGAAAGCAGATATTTGTCATGAAAATTTTGTCTGAATGAAAACCCAATTTTCCCACAAAAAATAATTTCAGTGAAAATTTTCAGACCTCCCTAATTGCTAGTAAATGGGTCTGGTGTGGGCTATTTCCAAGTGAAAGAGAGAGGGAGTGGTCTTATGGATGCATTCAGTGAGGGCATTCCATAGCTAAGAGAGGACACAAAAATGGCTATAAGAGAAATGGACAAATGGGGGGAAATGAGGCGGGGGTTATGGCAGGAGGCAATGTGAAAAGAGCTGAGCCAAAAAATAAGCAAGGGAGAAGATGGGGAATGCCTGGAAGGTGAAGACAAGAAACTTGAGGTGATGGAAAAGTGGAAGCCAATGGACGAATTCAAGGAGACGTGACATATTTTGAGTGCAGGCACATAAAATGACCTTAGCAAGAGCTGTGTTTTATATGGACCATAAGTGGGGGCACAGGCAATGTGGGTGCTGCAGAGGCCCATCAGAAAGTGGTTTGTCTTGGTTTTCCAGTTCTAGAAGAGATCGGGGAAAAGGGTTAATAGCTGCTGAATTTAATATTCTTTTCGAGTGATGGTCCCTTCGAGTGATTGTATTCCACTGAGGATTATATGCATGCGCCCGGAGCCGTCTTAGAAATTGGTCATTTCTATTCCTCCAGGTTTTGAAATCTTCCCTTATAGCTAATTTTTTTGTTCTTTTAATTCTGAATTCTTCCATTTTGGGATACAAAATAAACTAGAAGTCACAAGAGCAGGGAAATCATAAGATGGTGGAAGAGCAATGTTCTAAAATGGTGACTGGAAGTCTGGCTGAGTGCCCAGGATTGGAGGAATTTCGGAACAGTTTTTCATGCAGTGTTTCACTGCTGCCCTCTGCCAGCTCTCTGAGAAAATGCAGTTCTGTTTTCCGGTAGTGATTTACTTCTTAGGGGATTGTCTGGGATGTATTTATTCATGACTGGAGGGGGATATAGTCTGTGTGGCTAGAGGAGACCTATATTTTGTAGGAAGCAGATTTAGTTTTTACAAGGACTCATAAAATAATTCACTTAAAAATAGGATCCTTTTTATTTCCATATTTGAATCTTTTCTATATATATGTGGAAAGGTTTATCAGTTTTATCTTACTGTATCTGTGGATAGCTACTGTGTAAAAGTATACTGATTTCTATGTAATTTTACCATCGCAGTATATAATGATATTCTTGCTTCTGTTCTTGTTAGCTTTGCATTTTTAAAATGTACTGATACTGCTTAAATTAATCAATCTGGACAAAAACTAGATACATTTTGTTGTTCTTTTATAATTGTATAAATGGGGAAAAATTAAAAACTACATTCCCCTCTTGGAACTGTACTGACTCTTCTTCCTAAGCTGTTTGCAAACAAAGAAGAAAAAGATAGTCCTTGCCCCATAGAATGTATGGTCTTATTCTCATAGAGTTTATAGTAGGGGCAGATGTGATGCCAGGATTGCTAATTCTAGCTGCTCTTCTTCCTCCTCTGTCATGTGCATAATGTGTTGTGCTGTAATGAGTTTCTTTCCTCGTTAGTTGGGTTGCAAATGAGTTGTGGTTTGAGAGGCAGGGGAAATGGAAAATGAAACAAAAATGTGCAGCCTGCTACTAGCTCTCGGAGACATGGGCACAGCAGTGTGAGGGCTCCGGTGGCATGGTGTGAATTTTTAATACAGCATGGCCTCTGCTCTCTTTCCCTTAGGATACCCCAATCATATATAAATAAAATGTATTAAAACTTTAGTGTCTGCAGTTAAACTCCCACCCTTGATGAAAATCCCTTTTGAATCTCAGAAAATTGGATGCTCCCATTTAGGGGAGACACGGATTCCTCTTGCTGTTTGTTTATTTGATTAACAACCATAGAAAGACGCCTGTTCTAGGCTCCCTAACATTTTTAATAACACAATAAATGAAATCCCAGCAGCAGTAAAATAACCATTTCAACAGAAATTCAGCCAGCCAGCCAGATACAGAAACTCCTTCCCACCACTCCATTGGTGAGTTTTTGCTTTGTCTGGAGTGTATCTAATTATTACCACTGAAGCATCTGGTACTGACTCCTCTCAGAGATGGGATATTAGACCAGGTGGACAACTGGTCTGAACTGGTATGGTTCTAATTGGCTGCTGAATTGGAAATGAATAGAAATTCCAGCGATAGTGCCCACACTCATTTTTAATCTGATGGCCTGACCCATGGAGACCACATGTCCCAGCTTGCCACGCTCCATCTTATTCTGAGCAGAACAAGTCTTTACATTCAGGGTCTGCTTCCCTGAGGCAGCCTTGATGCAGCTCTTTCTGCAGTCAGTCCTTAGTGCTTTAGTTGACCAGAGGTAGGTACTTGATAGTGGCATGAAATCCATCCCCTTCCCTCATGTACCAAACGTGTGTCCTCCGCTGGGAGAGCAGTTGCATCTGGGTGTGGCTCTGATGTGGCATTGCATAGTATTATTGTTAGGCCTGGGGATTTACACCCCTAGACTTTTAAAAGTGTGCCTAGTGTTGTGCCTTGGATGCAGTCCAGGATTGCTCGGTGGTTATTTCTAAGGTGTCATAGTGCAGCTAAAATTAATTCTTTCTTTACCATTAGTCACTCAGCATCTGAAGAGGCCTCTGGCTCCGACTCTGCAAGCCAGTCTGAGAGTGAACAGGGCAGCGAGCATGGCAGTGAGTCAAACAGCAGCTCAGAGTCCTCCGAAAGCCAGTCTGAATCCGAAAGCGAATCAACAGGTTCGAAATCCCAGCAGACCCCACCTGAAACCAAAGAAAAACCAGCCAGCAAGAAGGAAAGGATAGCAGATGTAAAAAAGGTATTGTCCCTGGCACTTTAACTAGCCATGTATATATAACCAGGCACTGTCAAGCCCCCTGCCCAGAATAAAGGACCAGAGAGCAGCATGCAAGCAAAACTCTCGTTGGCCTCCCAGCCACTTTGCCAGCCTTCTAAACACCCTCACAAAAAGCAGCCCTTCTGATGCTGGCTTCCTTGAGCTCCCTGCCACTCATTCCATGTGCATCTCAGCTAGCTTGTACGATATGTGCAAATAGGAGATTCCATGTGACTGTGCCAAGATGCGACAGCTTGAGATTTACACCCTGGGGCTGGGGTCGATTGTGACAGGGCTGACTAATGAAATGAAGGGGACAGAGATGAATTGTCAGTACAAAGGTTTCAATATTTCGTCTGGCTCCCCCCCACACTTAGGTAAAAGTAGTACAGCTTCCTAGTGGAATGTGCCCAACCCGTGTCCAGCATTCAGGCTGCAGTCTCCTCAGGTCACTATTTTTAATTCCTTCATTGTGGGTCTAAAAGGAAGTGGATTTCCTGTTTCCTAATACTTCTGGATCCATAGGACTCAACCTTTTCCATATTGGGCAACCCCCCTCCCGGCTTACCCTGCCCCCATTGCGTAGCCAGCATCCTTCTCCCATTTAACAGGATTGGAAGGGCCGGGGATTGTGATTCCCTGGCACCTGTTGGTGTGCTCCCCCTGGTGTCCTGCCCCCCCGGTGGAGAACTCATGCTTGGACTAAGTGCTTTACCCCGGCGTGGACACAGCCAGAGCTGTAAAAACTGCAGATTGATCTGGGTTACCATTTTAAAAGAAATAATCTGGATATTTGCAGTCTGAGTAGTCAAGAGCAGTGGAGAGTGAGTTGGGAAAAAAAGAGGGAAAGGGTGTCCATTGGGGTGTGGAAGCCCAACAAATGTGGCGGACTTTCAGAAGAGGAGTCAGGTCACACTAACCAGTTCTATGCATTTTGTGCTGTGTCACTGTATTATTATTGTCATTTGTGGTTTGGCGTCCCAGATTGTAAAGTCCAAATAAAACGCATTCATGTAAGTTAGTTCTTGGAGAAAGCTACTTTGTTTGCTAGGTCTTGGAGAAGAACATTGGCTGAAGCCTAAACTCTTCAAGTGACTGCAGGGAGAGAAACAGTGAATTCTAATTGTTCACAACGGAAGTTCCATCTCAGCCGCCTGAGAACCATTATTCTGCCTGCTCAGGTTTTAGCTAAGCCTCGCATGTTAAGAGTGGCAAGATAAGATGCGTTTTTTATGGCAGTAACAGTAACACAAAACTTAACTTTCTGTTTTATTGTTGTTTAGTGGCAGCCAAGGGAAGTTATGTCTCTTCCTCTATGGACTTTTAGCAACACATCTCTAGAAGACAAACATTAAAACATATCTGAGAAAAAACAGATCCATGTGCAGGATTCTAAATAATGTAAATGAGACATGGAACAGGTTGGGGGACTTTCAAATGAGAAATGTGTCCATCTTCCTTAATGCCAAGAGCAGTGGATGTTTTGCTTCCTGCCTCTGCTGAGTCGAGTTTTTTGGAATTATGTCCACTGGACTAACCAGTGCAATGAATTATCATCATACTGTATTCCCATGACAGTTATCACCAGCGAGACCAGCGAGTCAGAATTGAGTCCCATTGTGTTAGGCACTGTGCAAACAGGTGGGGAAGTTAATCTCTGCCCTGAAAACCTTACAATATAAGAGAGAGAGAGAGAGAGATTTGAATGGGATTTTTTTCTCTTTGTTTTTTGTTTTTGTTTTTTTTTGATATAGGAAAGTGATTGAACAGGCTTCTGATTTATTTCTGTGCATGTGTATGCCCAACAAGTATATTTTCTACAAGAAACCTCTCAGTTGTAGTGTTTCTTCATAATCTCTTGTAAATGTACCAGAACCAGTGTAGATTTCAGTCCTGCATTCATCATGTCTTCATCCCAGGTGTCACTTTTGTATCTGTTAGTGTGTTTAGGTATCCTTCCCTTGCCAGTGCTTTTAAGGATACTTGTGGGATGGAGGTGAATATCTTTAGAAGACCATAAAATGGGGATAAAGTCTAATAGGGGCAATAAGGGCTTGCCAAATTAGACTCATCCAGAGCACGTAAGCACAGGTTATGAGACTGAGTATTTTTGTAAACATTCTTGAGGTTTGTCTCTGTCCATTCAGGCGTCTCACCATTATTAGTGTCCCATGTCATCCACACTGCTGTCCATACACCTTCTCTTAGCTCATAGTTTCCTTTCTCCTCTTTTCTTCTCCTAAGGGCCTGGCTACGCAAGATCAACAGACCATACTTTTTGTCAACAGTTTTCAAAACTCTTCTTTGACTTGGTTACAGCAACTTGGTTCTCAGAGCACTACCTGTACTAGTAACCAGCTCTTGGCATCTGTCACACTGTCTAGTCTGGCAAGGGCAATACATCATTAGCTGCTGTGGTTAACCACGTTATGTGTGGATACAAGCTGTGTCCGGAGCCAGCTATGCCACTACTAGCTGTTTATAAACTCAGTTGAAAGCTGTAGCATGGGCTTTAGAGGAGGCCAGTACACTGTAAATGCTGTGATGAGTTGTCAGGTAATGAAGGTCACCTGCTCTCAGGCAATCAGAAATCCAGCTGCTTTCTATTAGCACAGACCAGCAAGAGGGGGTGGAATGCCGAGCTCTACGGGAGTTCTGCTCCATGGGCCCTGCAGGTTCCAGGTAGTATCTGGATTGGAACAGAATCCTACACACAACAGGAATACAGATCTCCGGGGCTTTCTAGATTGCGGAGGTGATCCACATGTTGCTGAACTGTTCAGTTAGTCCAATGGGGTTTTCCCTAGGGGAGAAATGGGGGCTGGTGCGTCTGGTCAGAGAGATTGGTCCTTTTGAGCCTAAATCCCCGGCCTTGTAGAGCTTCTCTTCTGTCGGGGAGAATTATGAGCACTGCCACAAGTCTGATGTGAACGGAGGGTTTTTTTTTAAAAAAAACTCTGTGTCTCTCTCTAGCTGAAATAAATAGCTCAGTTCATTCATATGAAATGTAGGGTGGTTCCTTCTTTGGGTCCTCCTACTCCAGCAGGGACACGTGGAGAGACTGGGTATTCCAATACCTGTCCTTCTATAGCATAAATAAGCCTTGAAGTGTTTTGTAGCTAGGGGGAGAGACAACTCAGTATAATAAATAGAGTGGGAGACTGCTGAAATAAAACATGTTGTTCCAAAACATTGCTAGGCATATCGCCAAAAATAATCCATGATCCTCTCAGTCATGTTTCATAAGTTACCATAACTTACCTAACCATCCCGCACCAAAAACCCCCCTACCAATGCCATATTGATTCATCCAGAAGTTCACTCTTAAACTTATCTAAAATGATAGCAAAAATTGGGGTGAAGCAGGCCTTCTGATGGTCTGTTTATTTTGCAGATGTGGGAAGAGTATCCTGATGTTTATGGGGTTAGGAGGTCAAACCGAAGCAGACAAGAACCATCGCGATTTAATATAAAAGAAGAGGTAAGAAAAAAAAAGATGAGATGAGGGAATATTTAAAATAAAAAAACCCACAAAAGAACAAATGTAGTTCTGATGTGTGTCAACTTTTAAACACTAAGTTCAAGGCAGATTTGGGGAAGCTGGATTTCATAAATTAAGGTCGTGATCCTGCAGTCGGATCGACTTGGACAGACACTTGTGGAGTCAATAGGATTCTGCGTGGGTCTTGCGGTCTGCATGCATGGATCTGATTGCTGGAACGGGGCCCAATGCAAGTCATGCTCTGTTGTAGAAACATAGATCAGAGAGAGGGAGTCCGTGTAAAAAACATAAAGGAAACTTCCCAGAAACACCTTACAACAATAAAACAGGCTTTGCTTTATGTCCTCGAATGGATTGCAGTGATCAGTGCATTTGTGTGTGTGAGTTCAGTTTTATGAACCATTACTTTTTTTTTTGATTGAGTATTGGGAAAATCTTGCATTTAAATTTAATGTGAGGGACAACAAAACATGAGTTTATTAGAATCTGGCAGCCAGAACTTTAAATGACTCCATCCATCCAAACATACTAAAGAAGTGGAGAAATTAGCTGCTGTGCTTGTTTATGTTTATAACCATGCTTACTATACAGTGCTTTTCATCTGCAGATCTCCAAGGAAGCTAAGTATCACTCTCCCTGTTTACAGATGGGGAAACACAGAGAGGTTCAGGCTGAAATTTGCAGATTTAGGAGGCCTAAAGTGAGGCACACAAATCTATAATCGAGCAGCCTAAATATAAGCCGCCTGATTTTCAGAGGGGCCGTACCTGTAGCTACTATTGGAGTCTTCTGAAAATCAGGCCACTTAGGGATAGGTGCTTATATATGGATTTAGAGACCTAACAATTAGGCACCAAGGTTTGAAAATGCTGGCCTAAATTACTTTGTCAGTGTCACACAGTGAGTCAGGGAATAGAGCCCAGATCTTCTCTTTGTTTGGTGCTTCTCCTTGTTATCTACTGGACCATGTTATCTGCACCATGCAACCACACACACAAAATTCCAGACTTGTGTGCGGAAATGCCCCAAATAGCAGCAGCAGGTAAGGAAGGGCATTTGGCACATAATTGACTTAGCTTTTGTTTTCCTTTTCAAGTTCCGCAAAGTCCAGATTCGCTATGCACTATGCTGGTGATGTCACACCCATCACAGATCTCCGCTGCAGACCCGAGTGCCCTGTAGGGGGCTCAGGTAAGTCCTGTCCTTTTTTGTTTTACAATATTACGTGGTTTTGCAAATGTTGTTTTCTTTTCCAATATCTTTATTCCTTACTATATAAGGTACAGTAAAAAAATAAAATAAAATCCAAGCTGTAAAAACTTTGCTATACCACATAATATTGTAAAAAACAAAAAAACCCCAAAACCTTCAGCCCCCTCCCAGAAAACCCCCCCTAAAAGAACCCAGTCAAATCGAAATCCATCCCCTCCCCTCAAAGGAGGGCCAACTGGTTCCTGTAGGGTGACTCCCATCTGCAGCAGAGTCTGATGGAGGGTGTGACGTGGTTGCTAGCACAGCGTCGGGGCCTCACAATGAGGAGGAGATGGAAAGTCTTGATTTTGGAGACATAAAAATTAAGGGGGGATGGAGAGGATAGTTGATTTATGGCTTGATCCTGCATGGTGCTGAACACCCTGGTCTCCCACTGAAGTCACCAGGAGCGCAGGATGCTCTGCACCTAGGGAGAGTGCTTGTTACCTTGCAAGATCAAGCCCATCATCAATGATGTGCTCTGCCCACTTGCTGTTTGGGGCTTTCCAACACAATGCAAAGGAGCTTTTTATCTGCGTCCTAAAATGTTGGTGTGGCTTCAATGAAAAGCATTGATCAGGCAGCATTGCAGGCTCGAATCCTTTCCCTGCAGAACAAGGACAGCCCAGGCAGCAGCGCTGCATGCTGCCCCAGTGGTTCTACGGGATCACTTATCCAATTCAGAGGGCAGTTCAGTCTCTAGGACCATTCAGTCATAGGTTTCTCTGCTGGGACTGCCAGTTTGGGCAGGGTTGTTTTTGTGCTGTGAACATCTGTCCTCTGGGAACTAGACTGAGACCATCAAACACAGGTGTCACATAAGTTACCAAGCAACCATCAGAAATGGCAACGTTGACCTGGGCTAGAAGATCAGGAAGTGAAAGACAAGATTTGTGTGTTCGTTAAACAGCTTTACAGTACAACATCCAGCAACTAGAGACTTTTGAAACTGCGTGACAGTGTGCCGCGAGAGCAGTGCTCACCCGTGTAATTAGCAGAACAACAGTAGATCAGACTAGTGGGAAGTGAGATTTTCACAGCGGTTGCCCTTTGAAAACATTCTAAGGCATTCAGTAAATATGGACTAACAGACATAACTCTCTCTCTGCTATTAAAAAGTTGTCTCATGATAGGAATGGGTAGGAGTCTGCAAAGCTGAGCTGTCTTGGCACTTGTATCGTGAACGAGAGGACTCTTCTTCTATCACACAACATACATTGATTTATTGTTTTAAAAAAATAATTAAAAATGGATTTTTTAAAAATTCTCTGCCTTACTTTAGTTTTTAAGGGGCATATGTTCTATTACTGTCTAGTGGGATGTTCCATCAGGCAGGGGAAAAAATTAACCTTTTCATCAATCTGGATTCCTCAGCATTTTGAGAGCAGCATAAAAGGACACCGTGCAGAAAAGCTAGGTGGTTTCAGAATGCTGGGGTGTAGAAAGCTTGAATGATATTCAGAGGGCATTATTTCTGTTAATTATTTATTACATTCTTACAATGTTCTTGGGGCTGTACAAGACTCAAAATGAACAAATCCTTGTCTTGAAGGAATTGCCATCTGCAGTAGTTACCTGATTTACCATAGTGAGTCTTAAACTTTTTTGTTCTGTAATGTGAGACAGACTGTCTTATGAGCATTGCTAGGCTGCTTGGTTCTAAGTATTTTATACTGTAGACTGTCTGGAACGGCTCCATCAACCACAGATGGTCCACAGGACCATCTCTTTAGAGCTACTGATCTATCATCCTCAGCAGCAGGCCATTAAAAATACAATTTGGCTATTTTTTGTATGGTATTCGTTATGCAAACACTAGGTCTCAAAATACATTAAAGTTCTATAGGACAGTTAAGAGACTTAAACATGAAATGCTAGCAAAGAGGGAGAGAAATTTACAAGTGCATGAGAGGGAAAAGAAGTGAGATGGAGGGTCAGTGAGGCAGAAAGGGAGTTTGTTTCATCGGGTAGGCATTGCAGAGGAGAACACACTTACTGAAAAACAATAAATAATAATAATAATTAAGGAAAAGAGAGTCTAGTGCTAAAGAAGTTAAGGGGTGCAGCATTGAACTTGCAACCCAGAGGGAGGGGAGCTAAGTTGTTTTAAGCCATCTTTATTATTTATTTTTTGTGTTATTGTAGTGCCTAGGAGCCATCATCATGGAACAGGACCCACTGTGCTAGATTCTGTACAAGCATAGAACAAAAAGACAGTCCCAGTCCTACAGAGCTTATGACTGAATTCTGAGCTGTTCCAGGGGCTGAAGCAGTCCCTTAGGGATGGGTGGGGCTATCTGTTGTGACAGCCTTTCCCCCGGTATCTTACTGGCAGCAGTGATGGCCAGACTCTCTGCAGTGCTGTGTGGGTGGCTCTGAGTCTGACATGCTCACTACTCTATGCAAGGTGGTCCTCAGAGGACAGCCTGTGACTGTCTTTCCTAGTTTCTGCACTGGGGAAATTCTTCCTCAGCCAGAAATGGTGCTTTTAGAGTCCCTTTATGCCACGCTTGCCCTGTGGCGTGACCTAAAGAGGCCAGAGTGGAGGGGAAAAATCTTACGCAAGATCTGTGAGTCTGGTTGGAGGATTGTTGAACTGTATCCTGAAGCAGATGGAGAGTTAGCAGAATTAGAGGGTGAGGGATGTGCTTATGCTTTTTTTTGGTATGTATGAAAAGGTAGGTAGCAACGTTCTGCATGTACTTGAGTCTGGAAAGTTGGGGTCACTAAGCCATAGACTAAGACAAGAGAACTGGGTTATTCAAGAGAAAAGGAGATGATGTAGCAGAAGAGGATTTCTGCAGAAGTGGAGTTGAGCAGATGTGGTGAAAAGCAACTCTGCATACAGAGGATGTGGGAATATAAGGGAGAGTCAGGGGCTAGGATGGAGTCGGAGTTGCAGAAATAGGAGGCAGTTGGCTCAGATTGGAGATTGGCTAAAACAGAGGAGATGGAGGTGGGGCTTGAGACTCATCTTGCCCAAGGGAAGCAATTGCATATTTGAAAAGCATGACAAGGCAGCTGATGTGAAGCTAGAAGTTCAGTTGGTCAAGACAGGAAGAAATGACAGACAGGAAGGGCGAAGCATCATCTATGCAAGAATGGTAACTAAACTTTACAGGTAACAAAAAGACAGAGAGGAAGGGACTACGTAGAGGAGAGGGCAGAGAATGGAGTTTTATAGAAAGCTGAAGCGGAGAAATCTTGGCAGAGAGTAGGAACCACTATTAGGAGAGTGTGCAACAAAAGGTAGTTGTCCTCTTCCAAACTGGATCCTTTTCTAATCCAATTCCCTGTGGCTAGACTTTTATAGAATAAACTCAGCCCATTTTATTCATGTTTTATCAAAAGACGAAGCAAAAAAATAGACATGGTGAGACAAGAGATAAAATTGCTTGAAAAAGATCCCAAACCTGGGGGGGGAGGAAATGCAGCATGCTTTAAAATGGTTGAGTGAGGAGGAAAGACAGCTAATGAAGGGCAGGAATCTATCCTATAAACGTTTTAACCAAGATTTATTCTTGGCAAAAAAATAAAAATGGTAGAGAAATGAGACCCATAGTTCATCCGATCCATCTCCCTGCAATGACATGACTGAAATCAGTGATGGATTCTGCTTAAACTTTGTTGCTCATAGTATTTATCAGCCTGGCACACCAGATTGTTTTTTTTTTTTTTTTTTAATTTTCTGTTGATTGCAGCCAGATGGCACAATGCACGGGTTCATAAACACAGGCTCACTACAAAATATCATGCACAAGGGGCTGTATTGTCATGGATATAACTGTTGCAGATCATAGGGAGGTTTTTTCAAACAGTTGGATACAGTGCAAATGAGAAAAGAAACCAATGAGAGGGAAGATGGAAAAAGAAGTAAAAAAAATAGGAAGAAAGCGGAAGTGAGGGGTGCGTTCCCTCGCGTCCTTGGGTTGTCTCCTGAATGGACATTCCAGCTTACACTGTTTCACTAAGTTTTTGTATTAATGTCACTGAGATGTAAGCTTTGTTTGGTTGTTCCCAGCATTGTAACATCGGGCTGGATCATGCACCGCCCAAGAACTGTTGAGCACCTTCAGTTTTCACTGAGATGCAGGTGCTCAGACCTCCCTGGAGGATTCAACACCTTGCAGCTTCCAGCTTGCACAACATTAGCATTGCCTGAAACACTCTGCAGGTTGTGGTATGAGAAATAGTACGCCAAATTGGTTATACACAGAATATTAATATCCCCTCATGCCTTCCCCCAACCAAATAATGGAGACTAAATCAGTGTTTCAGAGGAGAAGGTAGAGAAAATGTCTTTGCTGGGTGTTCTGTCCCAGGAGGTTTTAAGAAATTATTGCTCCAGAAGTCTTAATCCTCGAGAGCTTGTGGTACAGATATGGTATGGTATGGTTGGTTGGATGGATGGTGCAAATCCGAGGGCCAGCATACGAACAATGAACACCATCCTTGGCTCTTTCTGCACTTTGAGCTAGGGGTGTCATTCCCAGCTGGAGGAGACATACCTGCACTAGCTCTGATCAAGTTAGGGTGCTTAAAAATAGTGTTGCTGTGGTAGTGGGTGGGGCTAACCACTCTGCCTGAGATGCCAGGCAGGTTCTTGTGGTGTCTAGCCCTTACTACTGCTTGTGCTTCCGTGGCTGTATTGTATTTGTAGCATACTAGCTCAATCAGAGCTTGGTGCGGGTATGTCTCCTGGAGCTGCGAATTACAGCTCCAGCTTGACCAGCAGATGTGCCATTTCTGACTGACAAAACCAAAGCTGTGGTCAGTTGTAATGTGTTTCTGTACAGTGCAACAACAAGCAGTTTCCAAAGGAAGATTACAAATGGGCAAAGTGCATAGAACAAATAATCTTTGTATCTCTCTTTCTGTAATTCTAATAGGATCTGAGACCTTTCTCATTGGATTCTCGTTTTTTTCATGCTGATATGGGTGCACTGTGTTTTGTATGAGTGTGTCAAGTGCACGAGAAGGGGTGGTTTGTTCATGTGAGAGTGTCCTGTATCTGATAGCCTGCTTATATGGCTGGACCACGTTAAATAAAATAGGGTTTGGTATGTGACTCAGTTGTATTTTCTTTTAGTGGTCTCATTGCCACTGAGTTAATGACACCTTGGTAAAAGTATTACAGCAATAGTCAGAGAATACATCTTGAGCTAAGAGCAAATATGGAGGAGTGACTTGATTTCAGAGTATTGGAGCGTGGGGATTAAGAGGCATGATGAACACAGCTTTCTCTAAATCCTTCAATCACTGTCTCGTTGAGGGAGCAGAGAACAATAAAGCACAGACACATGATTCTAGCAGAGAGAATAACCTTTGTAAAGGAAGTTTCTTCCCTTTATTAAGTCTCCCATACAAGATTTTGTGGTTCTCTCTGGGAACTAGAAGACCAAGAACTTCATGGTTTTAACTTAACTGTATTGTTTTTACATTCCTAAAATGTGCCCATCAGACACTTAGCTCATGTTCATAATTTTAAACAACAAAACACTCAAGTTGTAATAGGGTGACCAGATGTCCTGATTTTATAGGCACAGTCCCAGTATTTGGGACTTTTTCTTATATAGGTGACTATTACTCCCCACCCCCTGTCCCGATTTTTCACACTTGCTATCTGGTCACCCTAAATTGTAATGATCGATGGCCTCCCTTCCGAATGGAACTAAACACAATTTTGCCAATCCCAAGTGTTCAAAAATCATGAGTCAGGCCCTCAAAACTCATGAGATTGACTTACAAATCACATGGGTTTTTTTGGTTTTTTTTTTTAAATGGTTCTTTCTCATTGCTGTCTTGTTTTTGCAGGTTAAGGACATGCTTGGGTCACATATTCAGGTTTTTCTCTGCAAACACCAGGGCTAGAAACATTTTTAAAAAATGAAAATAAGAAAATTTTCACATAAGTTGACATTCTCACATAATTGCCTGGCTCCAGGAGCTAGGCCTTCAAGAAAAACCCCAGATATCACGAGACTCATGATAAAATCATGAGAGCTGAAAACAGTGTTCCCTACCACTGTGCCTTCAGTGAGAAGCCTGAGAAAATAGGTGAACCTTACACTAGGCCCTGAAAGAGAGCAAAATCTGGCTCTGAATGACCAAAGAGCAGGGGCACACCCACCCTCGGAATGACTTTCAGCCTTCAAATCTAGGGTCTCTTAGCAGAAGCATCGCAGCCTGTCATCTTCCTTCCATGGTGCACACTGTCTGTAGGACCCTAGCAATGCATGGCTTCATAGATCAAACTTGCCATTTGAAGTGCACCCTGAAGTAAGTTAGAAGCAAGTGCCCACTTTGGGAGTGGGTGTAATGTGAACCTTGCAGCTTCCATCACTAAGCACGCAGGGATTGGTTGTCACTAGACTTTGGTCCTTAATCGTATGTGGGTTGTGTAGCAGGTTGCTGCCTGAGGCTCCAGAAATGCAAGATGCATGTTCCACTAGGGCTTTTCACCCTGTCTTCTGAGTTGTGTTTATAACCCCTCATCGTCAGACAGCAATTGTACTAACCTCATGGCCACTGTCTACAGAATCCAAAGTTACTGGTTTTGGGTAGCTGGCCACCTTTATTAAGTGGTGTATTTGCACAAGAGCATCATGTTTCAATTCTATCATTGAAGCAAGCGATAGTCCTTGGGCTGCTCTGACGCTTAGACCGCGTGTGTTTCAGTTGTTTCCTAAAGGAAAGAATGTGAAGTGAAGTGAAGTCTACAACCTGATCTTTTCTTTTAATTAAAGGCAAGTAGTGAATCTGAAAATGAGAGCCCAAAAAGAAGAGGCCAGAAGCAAATGAGAAAACCGTAAGTCTCTATGGAAAGGATCTTGAATTGTTTTGGTTTTATTCTACATTTTAGCAGACAGTTGGCATTCAGCTATGGTTGAGAGACACCGTAAAGATAAAAGTACAATACAAATAATTTAATCTGTTTTCATTAATAACACTTAAGATTATTAAAACTGAAGCAACTTGTAAAAAGGTATGTGTGTGGGGGTTTCCCGCCATTTATAAATCTGCTTGCTTTTTTGCACTTTACTCAGTTTCAACAGGGAACTAGTCAGCTTCGCTTTCTCCTGCTAGTTGGTTTCACCTCTTTTGGCTCTTTCAAGGACTAGCTTAATGCTAATGTTTTTTCAGTTTCCAGCACTGGAAAGAAAGCTTTATGTCCTCAGCTGCTAAAAAAAAAAAGTTTTGATTAGTGATATTTTCATGTTTTTTTAGTCATATGAGGTTTTTATTCCTCTCTTGTAAAATAAAATGATACACTTCTGGAAAAGCTCTCATGTTGTAAAATAAAGTAAAAACTCCTTATCTGCTTGACTGTGTTCCTTTACATTCATATAATGTCACCTTTTCCAACCAACATGTTCCTACAGGCTTGTCTTACCAAAGAGAATTTCATCCTGGTGAAAACACACACAATCTAGTTCCTTTTCTTATGTTTCTAAAAATCTTTAAGTGTCTAGAGTTTTAATTAATTTGTGTGTGACCTGATACAATAAGGAGCAATGGAATAAGATGATGAGAAAACCTAGAATATGTGTATGAATGTGCATAATGTGGACCATGTTCACTATGCCAAAGCCAATGCTTTTCAGAAGTATTGAGGCCGGAGTCCTAAAAACCACTCGTAAGGTACCCCAGATAGGCTCAGCACACATAAATAAAAATTAAAAATAAAATGGCGTGCTTACATTTCAAGTGGTTAGAAATGCAGCTCTGTTAAATGTACCGTATGACTATGCTTTCAGCACTGCTCTGACTTTAGAAAATGCATATCTAGACCAGGTAAAGTCTAGGCGATTGAGGTAGATGGCTAGAAGTAGGGAATCACAGCATGAGACTCGGCTGCTTTCCCTCGTTCCCAATGCTGAAGTGACTATACTGCAGTGCCTGCGTGGAACTTTCTGTCTCCTATAGCTCATGTATTGGCATTAAATCAGGTGACTTGAATCTCTGTTTAGCCAGCCAGTAGTGTTGAAGTGTCACTGTCCCTCCTGACTTCTGTTTTTGTCCCTAGAGGTAAATGGAAAAGGGAGGCTTCTGGGGAAGAGGAGGATGAAGATGGAGGGGAGCAAGGCACCAGTGCAGATAGTGAACCAGAACAGAAGAAAGTTAAAGCCAGGAGACCAGTCCTGAGAAGGTGAGAAGGGATTGGATTTACTTTCCCTTTTGTATTGGATGTGTCTAGCTTCCAGTGCCTCTAAAGGTACCTGGTAGGTGATGTTCCATAGGAAATTGCTGTTGGAGCCAGTGTGTGTTCTGGCAGCAGCTAATGGACAATCAGCCAAAGCTGTGCAGTAGCCTCCTGGGGGAAGTGGTTGGAAACCTCATCCTTTGAGTAATTTATTAAATGACTGGAGAATATGCTGGAGGGACCAGTCCTGCACTGGGTGGAGAGGGAATGGCCTACATGCCCATACAGATCTTTTCCCTCATTAATTTTATCCTCACTTATTCTGTGGCCTGATTCTCCTGTCATGTACACCAGTTTCACATTGGTTTAACTCCATTGATGTTAACAGAGTTGTTCCTGATCTACACAGATGTATATGAGAGGAGATTCAGGCTCCAGGCATCTAATGTTTGGGATATACGCTTCCTTGTAGACTGGAAGTCTGGCTGAAATGCACTCCTTATGTACAACACACTGTATTATATCTTTTTATTAATACTCATTTTAGAGCAGTGGTCAAAGCTAGTGTTAAAAAGCCCCACAAGCCCCAACGTGGTAAGAGGAGAAAGAAACAAGACTCGTCTGAAGATGAAGATGATGATGAAGACGACGAGACTCCCAAACGGCAAACCCGGCGCAGAGCCGCCAAAAACGTCAGGTACTGCAGGATTTTTGAGTTACGTAGTGATCAGAGCTGGGGCTTGGAAGTCTGGTGATCTAGAGGAAGGCAAGGAGAACCGAATGGGCAAACCCGTGTGCTGCGTGGGGCCCCACTACCTCTCGCACAGGATTCTCTACAGGATCCAGTCCATGGTATATAATCTCTCCATTGCTCATTGTATGCATGTGTAAAACATGCAGTACTTACTTACTACCTCAAAGGGCTGTCGGGAGATTTAGTTAATGTTTCTAAGGTGCTTTGAGATCAGATTGAAGATGCTATTAGAAGTGCAAAATATTAGACAGAAATGGATGCGAAATTGTCAGCTGCAGATACTTGTCAGTAGCTAACTGTCTGTGAAAGCTGAGATACAGGTTCCCAGCATCTGGTGGGTACATTTGTGAACACGCTATACTACTCATGCTTCAGGGAATAAACCAGCCTCTCACCAGTGATGGATAGAAAGAAGCTTTCCTTAACTGCTTACTGCAGGGTTTCTTTTACCTCCTTCTGAAGCAGCTGCTACTGTCAGAGGCTGGAGACTGAACTAGATGAACCACTGGTCTGATCCAGTATAATTATCCCTGTTTTTAAAAGGCAGAGGGTAAACTTTTAGCCAAGCTAAATGGCTGATCTGAGAAACTTGAGCACTGTATTACACATTCAAACCCAACATAGATGCTGGAGGGACATGCCCGGGCCATGCCATGCTGTATGCCTGTGGCTTTAGATTTACGGAAAGACGAGTTTTTTGACCATCTTGGTGTTTGGTCCTGTGCAGTTACAAAGAAGACGATGATTTTGAGACGGATTCTGATGACCTGATTGAGATGACCGGGGAAGGGGCCGATGAACAGCAGGACAACAGCGAGACCATTGAGAAAGTCCTGGACAGCAGGGTCGGAAAGAAAGGAGGTGTGTGTAGCTTTGGGAGTCGGCCTCGGCTTCTCAGTTCTAGTCACATCCATGGTCAGGTTCTCCTGCGCTGGTGTCATGCTGCCGCAGTGTTTGGGTTTCCAGCAGTGGAGAAGGATTTTTAAATCTCCTCACTCTCCCGTTGACCAGTCTTATTTTCATTTGAATTTAAATGTTTTTCATGGTAACTTTCGTGAAATCCTTTTTTTTTTTTTTTTTTTTTTTTTTTTTTTTTTAAAAGCAATACCTAAATCTTGAGTTGTGCTAATTGACTGCCTTAGTTTAAAATAGGTGCATATAAAACTTGCAAAGACTCAGTAAAGCTATGGGGCATGAGTGGAGTGACTGCTTGCTTCTCTTATCTTTCTTCCAAAGTTAGAGGGGCAGATTCTCAGCCAGTGTAAATTGTCATTGCTTCATTGACTTCAACAGAGCAAGAGCAATTTACAGCAGCTGAAAATCTGCCCCCAGTGCTGTACAAAATGCTTTTGTCAGGTTCAATAGTTCTGGGTATTTTCAAGAGACCATTGAAAGGTTTAAGAAGAAAACATTTTATGGTTTAAGAACAGAAGAACGGCCATAGTGCGTGAGATCCCAATGGTCCATCTAGCCCAATATCCTGTCTTCCGACAGTGGCTGGTGCCAGATGCTTCAGAGGGAGTGAACAGAGCAGGGCAGTTCTTGAGTGATCCATCCGTTCCCTGAGTCTAGTCTCAGCTTCTGGAAGTTGGAGGTTTAGGGGCACCTTGAGCATGGGATTGCGTCCTGGACCATCTTGGCTAATAGCAACTGATAGACCTATCCTGCACAAATGTCTCTAATTACTTTTTTGAACCTAGTTACGCTTTTGGCCTTCACAACAGCCCCTGGCAATAAATTTCACAAGTTGACTATGTGCTGTGCAAAGAAGTACTTCCTAATGTTGTTTTAAACCTGCTGCCTATTAATTTAATGGGGTGACCCCTGGTTCTTGTGTTTTGAAGGGGTAAATAACACTTCCTGATTTACTTTCTCCACCCCACTCATGATTTAATAGACCTTATTCATCTCTCCCTCTAATTGTCTCTTTTCTAAGCTGAGCAGGCCCAGTCTTTTTTATCTCCTCTCATATGGAAGCTGTTCCATTGCCCTAATCATTTTTGTTGCCCTTCTTTGTACTTTTTCCAATTCTAATATGTCTTTTTTGAGATGGGGCAACCAGAACTGCACGCAGTATTCAGGGTGCGAGTGCACCATGGATTTATATAGTGGCATTGTGATATGTACTCTTCTATTCTCTGTCCCCCTTTCCTAATGGTTCCTAAGATTGGTAGCTGTTTAGATTGCCACAGCACAATGAGCAGATGTCTTCAGAGCGCTGTCCATGATGACTCCAAGTTCTTTCTTGAGTGGTAATAGCTAATTTAAACCCCATCATTTTGTATGTGTAGTTGGGATGATGTGTTCCAATGTGCATTACTTTGCATTTATCAACACTGAGTTTCGTCTGCCATTTTGTTGCCCAGTCACCCAGTTTTGTGACTCTTCGCAGTCAGTTTTGGACATAATTATCTTTAGTACTTTTATATCTTTTTCAAACTTTGCCATCTCACTGTTTATCCCCTTTTCTAGCTCCTATATGAATATGTTGAACAGCACTGGTCCCAGTACAGATCCTTGGGTGATCCTGCTATTTAACTTTCTCCACTGTGAAAACTGACAGTTTATTCCTACCATTTGTTTCCTGTCTTTTACCCAGTTACTGGTCCATGTGAGGACCGTCTCTGTTATCCCACGATTGCTTAGTTTTCTTAAGAGCCTTTGGTGAGGGACCTTGTCAAAGGTTTTCTGAAAGTTCAAATACACTAAATCCACTGAATCACACTTGCCCGTATTTGTTGACCCCCCTCAAAGAGTTTTAATAGATTGGCGAGGCATGATTTATTTCCCTTTACAAAAGCCATGTTGACCTTTTCCAAACATATCGTGTTTATTTGGGTGTATGATAATTCTGTTCTTTACTATGGTTTCAACCAATTTGGCTGGTATTGAAGTTAGGCTTACCAGACTGTAATTGTCAGGATAGCCCTTGGAGCCTTTTAAAACAATTAGCGTTACCTTAGCTATCCACTGGTCATCTGGTAGAGAGGCTGATTTAAGCAATACGTTGAATACCAACAGTTAGTTGTTCTGCAATTTCATATTTGAGTTCCTTCAGAACTCTTAGGTGAATACATCTGGTGCTGGTGACTTATTACCGTTTAATTTATCAGTTTGTTCCAAAACCTCCTCTATTGCCTGGGACAGTTCCTCACCTTTGTCACTTAAAAAGAATGGCTCAGGAGTGGGTATCTCCCTCACATCCTCTGCAGTGAAGACTGATGGGAAGAATTCATTTAACTTCTCCACAGTGGACTTGTCTTCCTTGAGTGCCTCTTTAGCATTTCAGTTGTCCAATGGCCCTGCTGATAGTTTGGCATCTTTTTCTAAGGGGAATCTTGTGCAGAGAGATCCTTTTGTATGGTTGTTGTAGGATCAGGCTCCGTAGGATGTTCTGTGTGCTGCCACAAAAGATGCACTAGCTAGAAAAACGACTCCTTGTTTTCACACTGCTCAGTTTATTTCAGTGACTGGCTGACAAAAGCACCAATTGCAATCCAATTTAATTTGCAACTTTTTTTTTCAGCCACTGGTGCTTCTACCACTGTGTATATGACTGAAGCCAACGGCAACCCCAGCGCTGACTTTGACCCTGAAAAGGATGAGGGAGAAGTTCAGTACTTGATCAAGTGGAAGGGCTGGTCGTACATTCACAGCACGTGGGAGAGTGAGGAGTCTCTGCAGCAGCAGAAGGTGAAGGGACTGAAAAAACTAGAAAACTTCAAGAAAAAAGAGGATGAAATCAAACAATGGTACGTTTCTCCTAAGACAAAAATCAGTGTGGAGCCTTGCTTGGGAGGTTCTTTCATAGCAGAGGCCACCTGAGCGTTGCCCAATTGAGAGCTGTGACGGCTGTTCAGACAACTTGCCAGGAGCTCATGGGCCATGCTGGATCACTGCTGTCATCTTCAATAAGAAGGGATATTGCTACCCATCTATGATGGGAAATTGAAAAGCCTGAGAATTTCCTCTTGGCTGCCCATACCTTGCCGCACCTGGGTTTCCTTCTGCAAAGCATGTCAAGCCGACAGTAGGGCTCCAGAACTGTTTTCTTTGGAGCCTGCCTGGACAAGAGACAGATTTCTCTTCTGTTCTACGTTAGTTTCATGGGTATCCTGCTTTGGCCATGATGTAAGTCAGATTGGAGGCCGTCCTCAGGGTCTTAGAAATCACCCAAATCGGAGTATTGGGCCAAGTGTCAGAAGGCTAGTCACAGAGGCATGCAGCTTGTAGAGGCTACAGGTCCCAGCATGGGGGGAGGGGGTGCATGTGTGCAAACGTGTAGCTGCATTCCGATCAAGATGAAAAAGCACATGCTGGGATAGCAGGGGAAAACGGGAGGCAGCTTCAGGCCACGTTGTTGATATTTGGCTCACAGGTTGCATCTTGGCCAACCCTGTTGCGCAGAAATTAAAGGCTTATCTACACACAGTTTTTATACTGGTTTAACACTTTCCATTTAGAAACTGCAGTTACATCGGTATAAACGCATTGACGTCGGGTTAGTGTGTTCAGTTAAGTGTCTAAACTGGTAGAGCTTAATTGGCACAAAAACTGTGCGATGCTGCCCTCGCTGAGTACATTGATAGAGTTGCTTATGGCAGGGCTTTTCATTGCTGACCCCCAGCCTATGTCTACACTGCAGCAGCTGGGAGCGAGCCTCCCAGCCCAGGCAGGTAGACTGGTGCTAGCTCCATTTGAGCTAGTGCGCTAGAAATCGCTGATGTTGCGGCTCACGCGGCAGCTTGGGCTCTCAAGCCCGCTCGACCCCTGGGGTGACTAGCCCAAGTTTCTGCCGCGGTATCCACACTGCTGTTTTTAGCACGCTAGCCCAAGTCTGTCTATGGGGCAGTTAGGCTCTCTCTTAGCTGTAGTGTGGATATACCCTATGCTATGGGTGAGGCAAATGTAACAATCACACATGACACCACAGATCAGGTTTTCTAAACCTTTTATTACTTCCGTGGCGCATCTCTTGACCCTCTCCAGTTTGTCCACATCTTTCTTGAAGTGTAGCGCCCAGAACTGGACATGTTACTCCAGCTGTCATATCATGACAGTGTGTTCTGGGATACAGGAGTGCTGAGGGTTCCCCAACTTATGTAAACGCTTACGTGTTTTGGCTTTCTGGTAGAGAAGCTCACAAAAGTTTCATTGAAAACCATTATCTATTTCTCTGTGTTGTGTGGTTTTAAATAACCTATTCCTTTAGAAGCATTAAGACGTGTGTCTGATAAGTAAGTGTCAGCTTTGATTTTGAGTTACCCTAACTCACTCATGAATTTATATAGGCAGGTGGAGTTTTTACAGCTGGTCTTGAGCAGCACGATCCACAGATTGAGCAGAAGTGGAATTGTTCTCATGCTTCTACTCCCAATCCCTATTTCTTTTTTATCCAGGCTAGCCAAGGTAACTCCTGAAGATGTGGAATACTTCAACTGCCAACAGGAGCTCGCTGCAGAGTTGAACACACAGTATCAGATAGTGGAGAGAGTGATCGGTAAGTGGAATAATGAACCTTTCTAATAAAGGGAGTAGTAAGACCCAGGATTTCAAGTTTTACTGGGGCCACAAGAATGAGTATTTGGTGTTTTCACACATCTCTGGGGAATAAAGTGGTGCGACACATCCTGTAATGTGTGGAAATTTAGAGGTTAGAGCACAGGAGATCTAGGTTCTAGTAATGCATCTGCAAACAGCTTGAGGGACTCACTTGCCCTCTCTTTGCCTCAGTTGTCCCAACTGTAAAGTGGGATTAATCATTCTTGCCCAGGGGTGCTGTGACATTTAGTTTATTACTATTTGTAAAGTTCTTTGACATCTTTGGATGGAAGATGCTGTAGAAGAGCAGAGTAGAGTGTTGCGGGGACCACTCGGGATGACGTTGTTTGACAGTGAAGCTTGCATGTCAGCTCAGGGTTTAGGTTTTCATGAGCACTGACAAAATGTGGGGTGTAGCTTTCAGAACAGCTCAGTAACATCATGCTGATCTCAGCAGGAGCTGTGGATATCCAGCACTTTTGGAAACTAGGCTTGAGGAGTCGAGTGTTGTTTTCTAACAATCTTCCTGTGCATTGCAGAGAATATTTTTAAAACCCTCCTACCTGGCGGAAGTGTAGAATATCTTTCATGCACCCCATTCTGGTTAAGACACTAAAACCCTTCTTTGTTTGCTTCTATAAAACATAGCTGTGAAGACCAGCAAGTCCTCCATGGGACAGTCTGAGTTCCCAGGTAAAGTGGCCTTTAACTCCCTTTCTGGCTTCTCTAAATGAGTGGTTCTCAACCAGGGGTACATTTACCCCTGGCGGTATGCAGAGGTCTTCTAGGGGGTACATCAATTCATCCAGATATTTGCCTAGTTTTACAAAAGGCCACATAAAAAGCATTAGCAAAGTCAGTACAAACTAAAATTTCATATAGACAATGACTCGTTTATACTGCTCTATATACTATATCAGCAGTTCTCAAACTGTGATTTTGCTTTAATGGGGTTCCCAGGGCCAGCGTTAGACTCGCTGGGGCCCAGGGCAGAAAGGCAAAGCCTGAGCCTTGCAGGGGCAGGGCTGAAGCCGAAGCCCAAGTTTTTAGGTGAGGTGAAACTTGGGGTACGCCTGAAAGGGTTGAGAACCACTGCTCTGAACAACACTATTAGCTGTGACCTGTCTTGCGGAGGCACCGGTCACTACCCTCCCTGCCTTGGAGTTCAGTTGGTCATGGTTGCATTTCGGTCATGTGTTGCAGCTCACAGTCGGAAATTGTCCTCCAATGAGCCGGAATATCTGTGCAAATGGATGGGGTTGCCATATGCAGATTGCAGCTGGGAAGATGAGGCCCTGATTAGCAAGAAATTTCAACACTGCATTGACAGCTTCAACAATCGCAACAACTCCAAAACCATTCCCACTCGGGACTGCAAGGTTTGCTTGCTTCTTTTCTCTCTTGTTGGGCTTGCTCTGGGTTTCTGAAGGCCAAAGCTTTCTCTGTATTTAGATGATACGTGATGCAAGATGGCTATCACTTGAACAAGGAGATCACCTTTACTTTTCCCCCCTACCCATGTCAGTTTCTTTTCCAGAAGTTCTCTGCATCCTTTTCAGTTCCTTCTCCCAATTCTCAAGGCTCTGAAATGTAGACCCCATCTGTTCCTTGAAAAACAATGGTTGGGACTCCCTTTGGAGAGCTCTTTAACTCTGCTTCTTAGTCATCTGGAGGCTTAGTGCTAAGCAATACAAATCACTTTCACCCTCCTGTTTAGCAGCCATACATACTCTCTCTTCAGCATGCTAAGACCATGCTGGCATAGAATGCAGAATCAAGAACTGCAAGGAGTTCATGGGAAAGAACAACTGAACTTTATGTCAGTGGGAACTGTGTGTAATAGGTTCCTACCCATGTAAAATACATGGGACTCCCTGGATAAATATATCCTCTCCTCTGCAGTGTAAATACTCTCTTCCTCACTGGAGAAAGTAGACTCCTGCTTAGTGCTGAGTTGACGTCTGTAAGCGTTTTTTAATGAATGCTCGTTGTTTTTGTACAGTGACTCGGTCTAATACCATAGATAGAGAAATGAACCCTTTTGCAACTTACCTCATCTATAAATTGGGTACAATAATACTTATGTACCTCGTAATGGATTATGAGGCTTATTACTTGTAAAATCCTTCGTGAGCCACATATAAAAGTTGCATTAGAAATGCAAAGATTTATTATTACTGAAAGAAAAGGCAACACACCAGGGAGGAAGAGGAAAAGAGGATGTTGCAGCATATCAGTTAAAATGAAGAGGTCAAGGAAATCATAAGAAAAGAAAACAAAGAAAAGAGGCAAAGAGAGCTTCAGAGAGGGCTGTGATGACAGTTCTGGTCAGAGTGTTATGTGCTACAGCTTGTTGCATTTCCTGGGCTGTCCTGTAACTCCGATACTCTGAGATCGAGTGGAGCAAGCAGGAGTTATTAGCAAAATGTTGTCACTGATGAGACTTGGATCTCGCTGCTGCAGACTGTGCGGCTACATTGCAGTTACAAGTACGCTTTCTCTCCCTATCATATACACATGTATCACAGCAGTTTTTATTCACTGAGTTTGAAGGCCTGCCTCTTACTTTTCTTCAGTGAGTTTAAGGATTCTGCCTTTTTAGGTGTTGAAGCAGAGACCCAGGTTTGTTGCTTTGAAGAAACAGCCTTCTTACATTGGTGGCGAGAACCTGGAGCTCCGAGATTACCAGCTGGAGGGGCTCAACTGGCTTGCTCACTCATGGTGCAAGTATGTAATGCTCTAGTAATGCTCTGGTTTTGGGTAATGGCTCTAGATTTGTTCAGGGGTGCAGCATTAATTTGTTTTAAGAGCTGTTGAGCCATATTCATTCCTGATGTTTTCCTGTTAACACCACAACAGGGTCTGGTCCTGTTGTTTTGATGTTTGGTATTTACCTGCCCTGCTTCAGCACCTTTAAAGCTCAGGATCTCAAACACTGTCACATGCATCCCGCAAAAATATCCAGGCCTCCTGCTGAAGGGGGAGGAAAAATTCTGTCTCTGGAAAGGGAGGGGGAACCCAGTTGCATTTCTGTGATGCAGGATGAATATGTGCACAAGAAGCACCATATTTATTTGACTGCATTGCTGTTCTTTTGGCACTGCAGGATTGGCAAATGGAGACCATTGTAAAATGTGAGCTTAAGAGATAGTGAGAGAAAAGAAAAGCATCTTCTCCCCTCATTGCCCTGTGGGGATGGTGTATTATGTGCACAGGCAGGTGCGTTTCTCTGACCTAGTGCTATGGAGATTGGAATGTGGCAATCCAATGTGGCAAACCCTGATAATCAAAGGATAAATCTCTCTCTCTCTCTCTCAGCTTGCTTGAGCCATCTCCTGTAGGAGAGACCCCCAGTTTGAGAAATGCTCTTCTACATCTTTTTTCTTTTGGCTTTGCATTTGCTTGCCAATTTTGGGGTAAATGCAGTCCGAACTTTAACCCTGTCACTCATAGGTGATTCTTTGTAGAGCAGTTCAGTCTGAATTGGATCTGCTTGGCAATATTTCAATGACCTTTTGCAAAGCATGGCTTGCATTCTCTGCCATTACTTGTTGGCACTTAGTAAACTGGTACAGCATGATATTACACCTTTATTTTTTATTCTCCGCCTTTCAGAAACAACAGTGTGATCTTGGCTGATGAAATGGGCTTGGGGAAGACAATCCAGACAATATCATTCCTCTCCTATCTCTTCTATCAGCATCAGCTGTATGGCCCCTTTCTGATAGTGGTGCCCTTGTCTACTCTGACCTCCTGGCAGAGAGAGTTTGAAATCTGGGCACCAGAGATTAACGTGGTCGTTTACATAGGAGACATGATGAGCAGAAACACGGTGTGTAAACAAAAGGCAAGGTGGGTGGGAGGGGGGAGAGAGCCTCACACTGAATGAAAACCTCTGTGCATAGATTATATCTGACGTATGATTCTGTAGAAAGGCAAACTGGGTTGTGACATTAGAACTGGTATAATTGTGCAGTTTGGACTGGTTCACTAGATTAGGGGCCTCTGAGCCTCCACTTTCCCCATCACTTAAATAGACACAATATTTACCTCCCTGAGAGGGTCTTAATTAATGTGCATACAGAGTTTTCAGTCCTTCTCAGGTAAGTACCATACAAGGGCAAAGTATGATTATTTGTATGAGCAATGGAGGCACAGATAGGTAGGACTTTACTGGGCAATATAGAAATCCTCAGGTTATGACTAATAATGAGACAATGAATATCAAATTAATACAGATGATGGGGGGATTAAACTGCCTGAGAGATCTGGTTTAAATTACTGGCTCTGCCACAGACTGTCTCTCTGAGCTTGGGTAAATCACTTTAGCTCTGCGCCTCAGTTCCTCATGGGTAAAACAAGGATGATAATCCTTCTTCTCTCCCACCCTTTGTCTCTCTCCTCCGTAGTTTATGGGCTCTTCAGGGTAGTCTGTCTCTTATTATGTGTTTGTACAGCGCCTAGCACAGTGGGGCCACATTCTTGGCTGGGACCTGTAGGTGCTACAGATGATAATACTTGAGAGTGCCCCTTTAACAATTTACATTGAAGTTCATATCTGAACTGTTATCTTCTCTCCCAGATCCGTGAATATGAATGGATCCATTCTCAGACGAAAAGGTTGAAGTTCAATGCACTTATCACAACATATGAGATCCTCCTCAAAGATAAGGTGTGTGGTGGGCAAGAGATATTTCACATAAACTTCCTTGTACTTCACAGTGGGGTGCCTCCCTTTAAACCAATGCATCTCGCACTGTGAGTAGGACATCTGATGATGAGCCAAAGCTGTTTCCACCCCTCACCCCTATGGTGATTGGGAACACGTAGATGCAACCTACCATTACTTGGCGTGCTAACAACAATACAGAGTATGGTATAAATATAGCACAGAATTAGTATTGTTCATGGTTACATACACTTATAAGGCACCTCTCACTGTGGTATCTGAGCTAGCTGTACCTGTCATAATTTGGGCTATTAACATACCCAGTAAGAAGAACAAAATGCTATATTCCTTTGCTGCCCACAGCTGTTTCACATGGGCTGGAGAGGTAGGGTGCTGGGATTGAGGATGCTAGGTTTAGTGCAGCTCCCCCTTCTCCCGTGTGAAAGGGATGATATCACATAGATTTTACACTTACAAAAAGAGAGAGCTGCCTGGAGTGTGCCGGGCAGCCCTGCCAATGAGTCACTGAATCCTGTGTGAGAACAGAGAACTTGAGAACAAATACTGAGTGCTGAATACGAGGTCTTATTGCCTTATCCCCACAGGCAGATTAGCTGCTCTGGTGTTGATGCTGTCGCAACACGGTGCATGCTGGGGCTTATGAGCACAACAGGGATTCTGCAGTCATGGCAGGGATGGATTAAAGGAAGAGGAATGTGGGGCAGGGAAGGGTTGTGCTTTAGGAATTGAAAAAGAAGAAGAAATGGTCCATTTAAAATCTATCTATTTGTTGAAATTCCCTTAAAATATGTTTGGGGCATTTTGATAGCATGTTAACTTTTAAACATTTCTGCTCACCTTTGCGTGGAGCCAGAATTGATGTGGTGCGTCTGTCCCAAAGGCATGTCACTAAAGGAAATGCTTCTTGGTCAAGCACACTGAAAGCAAAAGGTGCTCAGATACCAGCGTGATGGGTGTGGTATAAGAAACTGAATAGAATATAAGGGAATGCAATTATTGCAACACTACACAGCTGATTTTAGGCCCACGGAGAAATTAACATAAACACTTGTGGGGCCAGTCTGATCTGGTGTCTCCTTTGGTTTTGTTTTTTTGCTCCAGACTGTTCTGGGCAGCATTAATTGGGCCTTTCTGGGTGTGGACGAAGCCCATCGGTTGAAGAATGATGACTCTTTGCTGTATAAAACTCTGATTGATTTCAAGTCCAACCACAGGCTCCTGATCACTGGGACCCCGCTTCAGAATTCTCTCAAAGAGCTCTGGTCTCTGCTGCACTTTATCATGCCGGAGAAGTAAGCCTCCTTACTGTGTACTTCAAAAGATACCAGTATGTGTTCATTGTCAAATACCATCTCTTAACTAGACATGGAGTATGAAATGGCTTGGTTTTGGAAGTCACAGAAAGAAGTAAGTGAAACTGAATGGGTTAGAGTCACAGAGGGAGAAAAACACAATGAAGAGGGGAAGTGGCAAGTGCTGAGACATAAATGAATGGTGCAAGGAACTTACCTGTGTTGGCAGCAGGTGGGCTGGGTAATGTAATTCACCACCTCCCTTCTCTGTCTTCATGAGGGACACCTCCAGATAGCCACACTCCTGTTTTAAGCAACCGTCCAGACCGTTTCCAAGGCTTCGATTAAAAACAGGAGGCCAGTGAATGGGATGGTAAAATAATGGAGGGGGCAAAAAAAAGCAAATTTCGAAACTGTGAAACAAAATCTAGTTGGAAGATTCTTTCCACGGATGGGTCTTTAGAATATACAAAAACTGCTGCCACGTGAGCATTGATCAAAGACAGAATAAGGGATTTTAATTCAGGAGGATCAGTATGGAGCTGCAAAGATCAAGGTGTAAAAAAAAATTTAAAATGCCAGAGTCCCATTTTCAAAAGTTAGAAGCCTAACTGTAATTGGTTTTCAGTGAGATTCGGGCTCTAAGCACCTAAGTCACTTAGAAAATGAGGTGTAGGCTTCTAAGTCACTTAGGCATTTTTTGAAAATTGTACCTGATGGCTGCTAATCTGATACAGGCCTTTTAAAGAAAAGAAAAAGAGTTGGGTCGGTGACTGGAGATGTTGTGGCTATCATATACCTGCTACCAAGATTGTAACCTGCTAGAGTAAGGACCATGTTCTGAGATACTGAATTATTTTAATGGATAAAGAATTTCAGTTGGAAGTAGTATTCTTCACTTCCTGTCTCAAACTGTTGCATAGTGTTGCTGTGCACTATTTATATTCCCATTTAATTCAGCTGGTTTTGGATCAGTACCTTAAACTGCTGACCCATTACACCCCAAAGTGGATACATCTCACCAATCTATTATCCTGTGTACAGTTTGGAATCTTTGGGTTAAAGTATTAAGGACTTACAAGGTGTTGATAGCGGATGGGTTAGAAAATCAAGGGGGGTGAGGTAATATCTTTTATTGGACCAACTTATGTTGGTGAGAGATGCCAGCTTCTGAGCCATACACAGAGATCTTCTTCAGGTCTGTGATAGGAACTTCCAGGGTCACAGCAAAATGCAAGGTGGAACAGATTGTTTAGCAGAAGTAGTTAGCATATATTCTAAGAGACCATTCAAGGTGAAGGGGCCTTTTAACACCCCTGCAGTCATTGGACAAAAAGGGGATTAGTGGGTTGCAGATTGTTGTAATAAGCCATAAATCCATTGTCTTTATAAATCCATAAATCCATTGGCTTGCACAATTCACGCTGTTAGACAATTGTTAGGTTCCAGAGTTAAAATCAAAGGTGTGAAAAGGAGATCAGAATCTGCAAATGCTAAGGTATCTAGACATTATGAATGTTCACTGTTTGCTACTATTTTAAATAACACACCTTCATATTGTATGGAAGTTCATATTTACCTCCGTAACTCAGAGGCACAGAAGAAATACATCTACTGATCATGATGTCCCTGTTAACTAGATCTGTTGCTGTTTACTGTGTCTAATGAGCAAAGAACATCTTGAGTGTGCAGAATGATGCTGCAAATTGTCAACCTCAGACTTCTGCACCTAGTGCTGGGCATTCCCCTGGCTATTACTTCAAAGCGTGCTCTCTAATCTCTCTTGACGTTGCAATTGTTGATGGCTCAGTATCTTCTTGGTGACTGTTCTATTGTCTAATTGATCTTCTTGTTCAGAAAGATTTCCCGTATCTAGCCATTCTTCAGCTTGAAGCTGCTCCTTCTTGTAGTACATCCAAATTCAGCTTCAGCTGAGACTTTTCCCCTTATTTATGAATTCTCCAGGATTTTACTTCAGGCAATTCCCCTATGTAACTGGGGAGTTATTAGCAGGGACCCTGATAAAAACAGATTCAGCTATAGTTAGTTTTCCAAAATAAAATGTATCTCTTGGTATTTATGCTGGATTTATCATGGCATCCTCCATTATCATCTTTCTCCAACAGCTTCTTTGCCACGTTTATTCGCTCTATCCTTATTTCTAAATGTAAGTGGGGTTATGTTTTGTTTGTGGGTTATGACCACCGTAGCTGCCATAAAAATATTCCAAATAATGGCTGTTGCAGCTACTGTGGTTGGTTTAGCCCTGCCTTCTGAAGAGGGACGGTTTCGTTGACCCAGTGGCTTGCCTGTAGTTCCATGTACATTTCTGTAAATTTCTTAAATGTTGATGCTTCTTCCATTGAAGGGAATTTCCCTTTTACACAGAGACTGCTGTTCTAGCGCATTTGTCAAAGAACCAGAGACAATTAACAGTGTTGATTCTATGATCCCATTTTTGTTTCCTGGTGCAGAAGATTTGTTGTAGGTAAAAAAGGTCTGGCATATCTAGGCCATATATGAAGGCAGCAGCTTAGACAGTGGTTGGAATAAGGATTTAGGACACCAGTGTGCTATTCCCAGCTATGCCACCAATTTGTTTTGTAAACTTGGGCAAGCCATTTAATCTCCGTTTTTCATTTTACCCCTCCTGTAAAATGGTGATCACTTACGTAGGTCACAACAGTGCAGAATAAATTGCTTGTGGGTCACTTTGAAGTCCTCAGCTGACGGGCATTGCGTCAGTGTAAATAGAGAAGGTGTAGTTAAGAGGCGTTCTAACCCCACCACTCCTAAATTGTACCATCAGGTTTGAGTTCTGGGAGGATTTTGAAGACGATCATGGGAAAGGGAGAGAGAATGGCTACCAGAGCCTTCACAAAGTCCTGGAGCCTTTCCTTCTGCGCAGAGTGAAGAAGGATGTGGAGAAATCCCTGCCGGCCAAAGTGGAGCAGATTCTCCGGGTGGAAATGTCTGCCCTGCAGAAGCAGTATTATAAGTAAGGCATTTACTGAGTTACTGAAAGTGCCCAATGGGAAACAGGTTTTGGTGGATTACTTCATTAATGTGTCTAGTGGCCGTAGTTCTATATCCCCAAACCAATTATAGGGCGCAGCATAAGTGGCATGAAGTTTCCTTCAGGAGGGGAGGCTTTCCAATGAGGAGCAAAGTAAGATGGTACAGCATCTTGCCCACGTCTTGCCTGTCCCTAGGGAGATACTACAATTCACCCCACTAGGTGGTTTGTTTTTAAAGTGATGGGATGATGTAATTTAGCTTGTCAGCCTGCGAGGTAGGGACCATGTCTGTCTTATTTCTGTAAAGGCCTATGCACAAATATGGTGCCTTGTAATATTAAATAATCATGTCACAGGAGGAGGAGGGTTGGGATTTCAAGTGAGGAGTAAGCAGAGTTTCATGTAATAGAAAAGGCGATGAGGAGAGATGCAGGGAGACTGGCAGCGTAGGCACAGCTGTCTCTAAAAGTTTCTCTGAAGAATCCAGTCTGCACTCTCCCCCAGTGAAATGACAGGGCCTGACCTGAGAATTTTGTTTCACTGACTGCTGCCTGCAGGTGGATTTTGACAAGAAACTACAAGGCTCTTTCGAAGGGGACAAGAGGAAGCACATCTGGCTTCCTTAACATTGTGATGGAGCTGAAAAAGTGCTGCAACCACTGCTACCTCATTAAACTGCCAGAAGAAAATGAAAGGGAGACTGGCCTGGAGATGCTGGTGGTGGGTAGTTGCTTGGGGTGTGATTGCTTTCCCCCTTACTTCCCCATCATTTCTGCCTCCATGCCAAAATAATATCTTGCAAGCAGAGTTCCTGCTGCCTCTGTCCTCTGGACATGCTCCTGTCTTCTCCCCACAGCCAAGCCATTGCTTCTCCAGCCTTCCTGCCCACCTAGGAGTGTCCGGTTAGATGGGATGTCCAGAGTTGAATGGACATATAGCGTTAGATCGGGCTTCGGGGATTTAGTCTCTGTCAGTCACCTTCTACTGTATTAAATTCTGTGATGGGGCCTGAGTAATGTTGGGACAAACCTGACTTGAAGGACAAGGACAGCCTGCTGTGCATGTTGGTCTGTACAGTGCATACAGGGGCGTGGTTGGAAGCGTCCGTTGGAATGACTGTTACTTCTTCAGTCTCTAATCAGGAGCAGTGGAAAGCTAATTCTCTTGGACAAGCTGCTGACCCGGCTGCGTGAGAGGGGTAACAGAGTCCTGATCTTCTCCCAGATGGTGAGAATGCTGGACATCTTGGCAGAGTACTTGACTATCAAGCACTACCCTTTCCAGGTGAGGAGGGTTAGTGGGAAGCGCACTCGCAGGGTTAACTTGAAAGCTCAAATAAGGGAGTGTTGAGAAGACGTAAGCGATTTAAATGCTCAGCCTCCCTGAGGCTGGTAGCTTGAACTACATAAGGCACTAAAGCAAAGTGCACTGGTGCGAACTGGGAAGTTCCGTTGTCTTCCTGCTCCTCTAAGTGCTCATCAAGCTAAGAGAATGAGAGAGAGGTGCCTTCATGATGTGAGCATCTAAGGAAGGGGAGAATTCATTGTGTGGGTATTGATCATTAAAGCACTGTGCGGTTTGGGTTCTGACTACCAGAGAGATGGTTCTTGCTCCAGGCACTGACTTTTGAGCAGATGCACTTTTGCTAAAAGTCCCTAGATGTGAACATCTCTGGGTCTGACAGGGCGATTTCAGCAGAGAACTCTCGGCTTTGGAGGTGGCCTCCCTTCTTGGTGTGACAAAGCCCTTCAGGCTAGGCCGTAAAGCCTGTGTGTTCTGCCTGAGGTGGGGTGTGAATTGGCTGCCTTATCCGTTTAGCTTTGATTATCAGCTCCATTTCTCTTTGGCTGATGCTGGCTTGCCAGCTCACCCCTCGCCTTGTTTTTATAGAATTGTATTTGCACCCGGCGGTTGCTGTGGGGAGCCTGCTTTAAACATGCAAAAGCACAATAAATAAAGCCCTGTCTTTGCAAAACATCCCTTCCTCCTCCAGGCATCTGCATCAGCCTTGATCCTTTGATAAGCTCCAGAGAGGAGTGTAAAGGCAGAGATCCTGGCTGGGAGCCTGTAATGAGAGCTGAAGTGTCACCCACCGTGTGACTGCTGCCTAAGCTAGCTCCCCGCCTCCCTCCCCCTCAGCGCAGCAGGTTAAATCAGTGCAGTTATTTTTAATCAGCAGTTATTTTTAATGATTAAATGCTCCGAGCTGAAGGTATGTAGGACAGGAGACTGTGGAACTCCCAGAGCTTTGGGGCAGCAATTCCTCAGGGTTCCTTTACTTTCTTTCTTTTATCATTATTGTTGATCTTTCCAGCGCTTGGACGGCTCGATCAAAGGGGAGATCCGAAAGCAAGCGCTGGATCACTTCAACGCCGACGGCTCTGAGGTATGACGGCTGGGGCTTCCTGCCTGAGGGAAAATAGCTTCAGAAGGGAAAGGGATGGGACGCTCGAGCTTTGTGCAAGTTCACAGCTCAGCCACAGCTGCCATTCATTCCCTGTGGAGTGGGAGTGTGGTTTTTTACAGAGTTCTGGCCATGCCTAAAGACATGGCCGTGGCATGTTTTGTATCCAGTGGCCATCGGTGTGGATTTTTAAGTGCCCCAGTGCCTCACAGAGGGTGGAGTCTGAAAATCAGACCCAGAAAGAATCTGCCAAGGATTGAAGCCCCTTAGAGTTTAGACGTTCCCCTTGGACCTGGGAGTGAAATGGTCACAAGATGACTTGTGCAGGCTGGTGTGTGAGATTGTCTCCACGCTGGAAGTATAGACGGGCAGTGGTGTCTAGCGGCTAGAGTGAAGGCTTAGGGACCAAGAGGGTACAGTCTTCTAATTCCTCCTCTCTGGGCCTACTCGCTGGCTCACTCTCACCAGGTGCAAGTCACTTGGTTGCTTTCTGCCTCAGGCAATCCAGCTGCCTGAAAAATGTGACTTTGCTTGGAAAACCAGAGCTAACTGAGCAGATTGTAAAGACCAAAGGAGACAAGGCCAGGTGCCTGCTGTTAGTAAGAAGCTTGGAAAAATAGGACTGAAAAAAGAAACTGCAGTGCAGACAGGAGAGCAAGGGAGCTGGCCCTGGGGAGAGGAAAGGGTTCGCCGGGAGGTGTTCCCAGAGCCCACTCCTCTGGGGAGGACGGCCTGAGTGAGGAGGGCCTGGCCCTGGCCTGTAATTTCAGCAGCCTCCTGCCATCCTGTGTGCCCAGGCAATCACTCTCACAGTCCATGGCAGGCTTTGTTTTGTGGGGGGCTGATTAGCCTGCAGAAGGACCAGCACAAATACGGTGAAGTGCACATGGGTTTGCCTGCTGCTGCCCTGGGAGTCCAATACACAGCATAGTTTGACCTTCAGAAGCAACAGGCCCAAGGTGCCCTTTCTCCCAAGCCGTTGCTGCGTTCTGTTGCCCACATCGACACCTGCTGGGCTGATCTTGGAGTCGCGTCCACTTCTTCATGGTCCTTACTTCTCTGTCACCTACTTGTACCTCACGTTCCATAGGCTTCTGTCTGCCAACGGCACCTTTCTCTGCACCCTGATGTGGCTGAGCCCATGGGATGCTGAAGACTGCCATGTGCCCGCACCCATCGCGCTTACATACCCATCCGTATCCCCCAAGATTACTGATACTAGGACTGCTTAAACGGATGGGGTGGGGATTCCTTCTTTCTGCTGCATCTCTTTCCACCTCTCCCGTGCTGCGGCTCAAATACCAGACTTCTCTGTCTTCCTCTTTTCTTCTCCTTCTCTCTACAGAAGAGGACAATCCTTTTCATATGCTGCCCCTGCTCTGAGCACCTCATCATCTCAAACTGTCTTCAAACCCTGTCTCTTTTCTCTGCCCTGTGATGACTCCGAACTTCCTCTCTCTACTAAATCTCCATTCCCAGAGTCTCTCCATTCTCCCTCAGCTTTGCATTCAGGTGCACCTTCCTCTCCTTGGACCAGGTCCCACATACAGATGGGCCCTGTAGGATAGGTTGTAACCTGCATAACTTCACCGGCTTTTGCATGTATATGTTTTGAGCAGCTGAGATCGGTTTGTGCGACCAATGCTGTACTCAGGTATCTTGTCATTGTATGCAGGACTTCTGTTTCCTGCTGTCAACGCGAGCTGGTGGACTGGGGATTAACCTGGCTTCTGCAGACACCGTGGTTATCTTTGACTCAGACTGGAACCCCCAGAATGACTTGCAAGCTCAGGCTCGTGCTCACAGAATTGGACAGAAGAAGCAGGTCAGGAGAGCAGCTTTGGGTCTATTTTGCTATGATATGAGTCCAGTCGTACGCTGTGGCAGGCTCATCTGTGTTCAGGGCTCTGCAGAGCATGGCACGTTTGGCTTGCATGGGCTCTTCAGATTGATTCCTTCGTGTCTGAGCTATATGATCCATCAGGGTTCCCCAGAAACGGAGGGTAAGCTGGAAAGCTGGGGTGCAAAAACAAATCAGCCCAAGTTGGCTGGGAACAGGACCTGGATTCTCTCAGTAGGCTCATGAATCTGGACTGGATATTGGGTTAATAACGAAACCAAGCAAATTTCCTATGGTTCTTCGTTTCATAACTCAAATGGCGCACTGTTCTGGCAGCAGGCATTGAATTCAAGCAGGGGACACTGGCAAGGCTGGGAGGCCTAAAAGCTTATTGATCATTTCTGGGTAGGAGCCTATTAAAGCCAGCATAGGGCTTAGAGAGAGCAGGCATTGTCTTCCACCTGTAATTTTATTGTGAGTCTGTTGTGTTTCTTTGTTTATAAATATATATATATATACACAAACATACACACTGCTCTATCTCAGACTCTAGTTATGGGCTTGATGCAGGAATCACTGGCTTGTGTTATGCAGGAGGTAAGACTTAGATTTCCATAAAGGTCATTTCTGACCTTAAAATCTATTTACAGTATTTTTCTGAGGTGACTGAACCTCTAGTCTCAAAAGCAGGCTGCAGATCTGGCAAGAGCAGCCTTTCTTGTGGTTTTGGTGGGGCTGGAAATCTCTTGAGAATAGCTATTCCCATGAGGTTGTGTGTCTTGGATTAGGTGTTAATAATATGTAGGATATATCTTTGCAAGAAGAGACCATGCAGACAGGTTATTGCTACCTTTTATTAAATAGCACAGGGTGCATTGTAATTCAGGCGGGACTATGTGTTGCAGATCCACCAAATAGCTCTGCTTTTTCTTTGCCCTGCAGGTGAACATTTACCGCTTAGTCACAAAGGGGACAGTGGAAGAGGAGATCATCGAAAGGGCCAAGAAAAAGATGGTGTTGGATCACCTGGTGATCCAGCGTATGGACACCACAGGCCGTACTGTGCTGGATAATAATTCTGGGAGATCCAAGTAAGTGCCAAGCAGGGAGGAGAGCATCAGATTGAATATGTGCAGTAATCAGTGTCACTCTCATGGTGACTTGGGCAATTAGTTGATAGTGTAGTTGGCCAGCAAAAAGCATAATAATAGTAGCTCCCCACTAACTTTGGCTCATGCAGTTGTTGATATGGAAACTGTATGGGATGCCAGAGTCAACAAGAAAATAAAAAGAACTAGTATGGCAGTCTCCTCTGTTTTTCATTCCATCTTTCTCTCCCTTTTTCTTTTCTTTTCTTTTCCTCTGTTTGTTTTTTGCCCCTCTCTCCTAGCTTGGTCTTTGGCCTGTTTTCCCTCCTTTTAGAGGCTGTCAGTTTTTTCTTACAGGGCCCTCCAGGTCACTGGTATCTGAAGAAGTTGACAGTAGGTTATGAGAGTCCCACACAATTGATTTCTTTTCCATGCTGGCACCATAACTGTAACCAGCTAGGGTCGGTTGGAGGCTTTTCCTGGCTTTTCACCTAAACAGCTGTTTAATATTGTGATATGTGGTCTCTTCCATTCTGCAGCTGGCGCTGTAGGGAGAAAGTGGCCATGTGGACCACTTGGCTCTAGTCAACTTCTGCAGCTCCTGGTGCCAGAGGTGAAAGACCAAATAGCTGGGTGGGTGTGGACAGAAGGGCCATTTGGCTACAGGTTTCAGGAAGCATAGAGGAGGGCGTCTGTTGGGTTTAGCAGACTGGTGGGTCTGTCCACTTTACTTCTGCAGTGTAATAATAAGTGATTTGTGATACCAAGGCAACAAAGGTATGGGGACCCAGATGCTGACTCAGATGCATATGCCAGGCTGGAAAGCACTCATGAGGAGGGTCTTCAAGAATGGTTCTGGGTTTTGTGTGCCAGTATTAAAACTTGGTATTGAAGCTTGCTCAGGAAGTGTATCCTTCCCTGGGCCACCAGCCCCAGCCATGCTAGAGCCTTCCCTTGTGTGTGATAAAGCTCTCAGGAGCTCCCCATTGTTCCCCACCTCATCCCCCTCAACATACTCCTGAGGCCACATATCAAGATAACCATCCTTCTAGGATATGGGAATCCCTTCCTTGGAGCCCAGAAACACTGCTGCTTAATTGGCCATGTGGCTTGGTATTGAGTCACTTGGTGCGCTGTCCTCCTTCCCCTAGGAATGGAGCACGCTGCCTTGATAGCACTCTGAACCCTGACAGAACGGGGGAGAGATCATGCAAGGCCTTTCTGCATGCGGGGCTGAGCACTCACACACCAGCGTTGGCCTAATGAGGGAGGCTTAGCTGTGTCTTTACACCATATCAGGGCAGCTGTGAAACAGCAGGGCTGGCTTGGGGGCCCCTGAGAGTCAGCTGTGTCTTTGGTGTCCTAGGACTCTCACTGTTTTGCTAAAAACAGACTAACAGGGCTACCCCTCTGGAACTGTGTCTTTGTTACTGTTTGCAGCTCAAATCCTTTCAACAAAGAGGAGCTGACAGCTATTCTGAAGTTTGGCGCTGAAGATCTCTTCAAGGAACTTGAAGGGGAAGAATTGGAGCCTCAGGTAGTTAAAATTAAAATAACCTAGCTGTGCTCTGCTGGTCTTCGTGACCTTCATTTCATTGGCACTACTGCGTGGGGAGCTCGCATATTGCCTGCCTCTCTTGTATTGGCTCTGTGGATCAGAGAGAGCAGTTCAGTTAATAGGGTTTGTCAAATTGACTCCTGCCACCCGCATCAAGTTCAAGCCTCCAGAAAACCTGAAGGGAGAGAATAATAGACTTGGGGGGCTGGGACGGGGCAGACTGACTGTGGAGATTCTGATCAGGTTCCTGAAAGAAATAGGAGCCTCGTGGTTGGGTTTTAAATGGTGGGAGTTTGTCCCCTGTCAGCCCTCTCCGCATACATCTGTAGCGCTGTGAGTGAGGAGTTAGTGTATTGCAACAGGGCCTGGTGAGTCCTCTTCATCCCAGCTTCTCTTAGCCCTTCTACAGCTTTCCTTTCTTTTGTAGTTTCCACAGGAGTCAGAGAGGGTCACCTCTGCCCCATCCCAGTGCAGGGGTGTTTTTGACAGTATGTTACTGGATGCTTTGAACAGCCCTGTTAATGGTCCAGGCAGTGGAGTTCAGCCACGTCCCTTGAGGGAACAACTGGACAAATGAAAAGATCGCACTCTGAAATTCTTTCCTGCTGCCCAAGCTGTTGTTTTCTCAGTCTCAACCATCATTCCTCTTGTACTATCTGAATAGTCCATCCTCCTCCTCAGTGAAGACACTTCGTCAGTATTTGCAGACTCTTAACTTGTCTCCCCCACCTCCCTTATTTCACTCACTCATATCCAAGCAAGGCGTGTTTAGTGGTCACACCTCACAAGTCGATCCTTTAAGCCCCCCTCTTCCCCCTTCCTTTCTGTTGCTGTACTTCCTCTGATTCTATCATCATTACTTTCTGACTGGTAGGAAATGGATATCGATGAGATTTTACGCCTGGCTGAAACACGAGAGAATGAAGTGTCCTCGAGCGCCACAGATGAGCTCCTGTCGCAATTCAAGGTACAAAGCAGATAGATTTCCTAGGAGCAAGTGAATAAGAGGGACTGAATCCTAGCAGAGTGAGTGAGTGGCTATGAATGGTCTTTGCCAGGGTCAACCTTGTTTGTAAATTCAGTGACGTGGAAGGGACAGAACTGGTCAACTCTGCACCTGCATGCTGGCTTCACATAGGAAGGCTGTAGCCCAGCAGTTCTCAACCTATTTACCATTGTGGGCCGCATATTGCATCTCTCTGTGTGTTATGTGGGCTGTATCCATACAATATATATATACACACACACACACACTGCCTGTAAGGCCCTGAGGATGTCACATGGGTTGTGTCTGTGTGCTGATTGGGCTGCAGATTGAGAACCACTGTTCTAGCCAAACCCTTTGCAAAGGATACAGCAGCAGGTGGTCCCCACCCAACAATGGTGCTGATAAGTTTGATGGAAGGGTAGCACTAAAGAAACATAGGTGTTTAGGTTTTTAAACGATCTCGATAGTGGAGAAGAAAATCTAAAACTTCCTAATTTTGGGAACTGAAATGCTAACCTAGGAAAGACCTCAGCCAGAGCTTATAAACTGCATGCACTACTCAATGGCTAATAGCTGGAAGACATGACAGACAACAGGAAGAGAAAGGCTAAAGGATAGATTACATGGGAAAACTCCTCAAGAGAAAGAAGTTGAGACTGGACCAACGTATCGCCAGTGCCAGTAAGAGTTGCTAATCCCATGGGTGTGCTTTTGCTTATCAGGTGGCCAATTTTGCAACCATGGAGGAGGAGGAGACTGAGCTGGACGAGAGATCCCAGAAGGACTGGGATGATATTATTCCTGAAGAGCAAAGGAAGAAAGTGGAGGAGGAGGAACGACAGAAGGAACTGGAAGAAATCTATATGCTGCCCAGAATCCGCAGCTCCACTAAAAAGGTACAGCATCTACCTCGGGAAGCTGGGAGAGAGCACATCACAGAAGGCTGGCAGTGGGAAAGACATTCTTTGCTCAGTAACAGTTTTGTGGGAGTTTGATTCCCTCTCCTCACACCCCTCCCCCTCCGGTGCTGATTTGGAACAAAGCACATAAGAGCCCAGAGGACTGCCATACGGAGTATGAATTAGGTCCTGAGTCTATAGGGCAAGGTCTGGGTCCATACTGAATTTGGTATTGGTGTTTCCAATTCATCTTGTGCTTTATTTAAAAAAAAAATGTAAAAGAGCGGAAACCTGGTGGCAGTCACAGATTGCTGCCCAGGGGAGAATAGCCAACCGTGTGGTAGGGATTAGACTGCAGATTATTTTTGATTGCATCATAGGTCATTTCTTGAATGTTTCTTTCCCATCTCCTCACTAAGCTTCACAGCTCACCATGCTTAAACCCACCCTGTCCCCTCGCAACCAGAAGAGACGGTTCCCTTTCCAGGTTAAGTGCCTAGGTGCTATGATGTATTCAAATCCTCTAGCAATAGGGTTGTGCAATTAAAACTTGCTTCATTCCCATGCTCCAAACAGGGAATTTAGGGGTGTTGTCTGGCAACCTGTCAAAGAAAGATGAGCAAGTACACTGGGCCTTGGGCATCAGACACTTCAAGGGGGGAAAGGAGGGAGATTCCTCTAAGACAGGATGATGCTGACATTGATCCGATTGGCCTTGCTTCAGAGTAAGCACCAAGGAGTTCTGCGTGTGCATTGCTAGTCCATGGCACTAGGGAGGGGTTGAAGGAGGTGGCAGATTAGCCCTTGTTACTCTTGGGCTGTCCTTCTGGCTCTCTCAGGCTCAGGCAAATGACAGCGATTCTGATGCTGAATCAAAGAGGAGGATACAGCGGTCATCTGGATCAGAGAGCGAGACGGATGATACCGATGATGATAAAAGGCCGAAGCGCAGGGGGCGCCCACGGAGCGTGAGGAAAGACACGGTGGAAGGATTTACGGACGCTGAAATCAGAAGGTCAGTGCTGAGCCCAGGAGACTGTTCGATGAGCACGTTGGGAAATTGTGTGCAGATCCCGATACCGTCAGCCTGGGGCCCTGCTCCAGCAAAGCAGGCAAGCAGCTGCATAACTGCAAGCCTGGGGCTGGCCCCAGTGAAGTCGGGTCAAGGGGACTGTTTACATGATTAAAGATAAGCAAGTGCAGAAGGTGCTTTGCTGGATTGGGTCTATTGGCTCCCAAAACCCTCCATTTCTTGGAGATCTTCCATGCTCGTGCTGCTGTGTAATCAACATTTATCAATTCTAAAAGACTTTAAGGCAGGGCTCCTGGTGCTTTATTTACTTATTATTAATATCGTAGCAGAAGAATTAGGGGGGAAATCAGGCTTTACTGGCTCCAGCCGTTCTTCTGAGCTTTTATATTGTCAGCTTTGCTGGCCAGCCTTTTGCAGGCCTGTGTGAAATGAGCTGACGGTCTTTAGTCTGGCTCTAGTGAGACATGTGCCTGTGTGTCACAAAAACTGCTCCTGAAAGGGTCAGCCTCCATCAGCAATCTCAGGTGGACTGAGCGGGTCCCCTGAATTCAGCATTAAGGGACATTGCCAATGGGGGTGTGCAGGAGGTCAGAACTCCCGGTAGCTGCACACCCATTCCATGGAGAAACCAAGGACTCCTGTCTTTGTGCTGTCATTCTGGCTTTGTTCATGAGCACTAAATTCATCTGAAAGAAGAAAAGCTTCCTGGTAGTTTAAATTTAAACAAAAAGCAAATGTTAATACATTTAGGCAGAAACAGGAGCCCAAAAAGAGTTGGTGCAGTCAGTCAAGGTAATGATGTTTCATCTCCCCCTGAGTTACGTTTCTCGGATCAGCTGACACACACAGTTCCAAGCCAGAGTTTGTCCTTGCCATCTCCAAGATTGAACTTTCTCTGACCTCCTGAGTTCCTCAAGTGCCTTCATCCTAAGGCTGTCTCCAGAGGTTTGGCCAGAGATGTAAAAGAGATTCCTTTAGTTTCATCTTTGAGTTGCTGGTTTTTAAACCAAGCTTTTTACTAAAATTATGACACCTCCCCACCCCATCCCCCCTTTTTTTTTCTCTGACAAATACCCAGCGTTAAGAGGTAATCCTTTGTCCTTCTAGCCAAGCACCTCAAAGCTCTTTGCCCTAGGAGCTACTTAGACCGTGGACATGAAATACTCGATTGACAATGGGGCTGAGCTAATGAAATTTATCACCGTGTTTTCAAATACAGCTGTCATTTAGGACCCTTTTTTTATCAATATTGATTTGTTTTTCTTTTTTGCTTAGGTTTATCAAGGCTTATAAGAAGTTTGGACTTCCACTCGAACGGTATGTGCCAACTCTCTCTCATCCTGGGAACAATCACATACAGATTAGTTATAGTTCTGAATACTACAGTACTGAAGAAGATGAACAGGAGACACAAATAGCCACGTGACGATCTCTACCCATTGCTGTACCCCTACGTGCAATTAACAGATAGGCATCGAGTGTGGCATAGGGTTCTTTGATGGGGCAAAGCCTGACATATGCAGGGTGAATGGTGTGAAAGTGCTGCCATTGGAGATACAGGAATTGCCAGGTGGTCCATCTTGTCTTAGAGGATGGCCGCTGGTGAATGCTTCAGATGAAGGCCTACCTCCCCGTAAAGCACCTCCAGCAGAAATTGTGCTGTACTGTACTAAGGGGGAAATGCCCTCTTGTTCCTAGCTGGTCATCTTATGCCCTGGAGCAGGTGGTTTGATATTACCCTCCTCCTTATTTTTATTCTAGCCAGTTTCTGCTGGTCGGCGGGAGGAACATAGCCAGTGGGAGCAGGAAACATTTATCTGGAGAGTTAGAAGTGCAGAGAAGAGCGTAGGGTAGCATTGGCCAGCTAACAAGGGTCCAGACATGCCCAGGCGATACTGTTTTCTCTGTCGCTTTAACAATAGGGAAGTGAATTTTAGGGTTGGATCATTCAGCCAGCCAACATCCAGTTGAACTGGTGTTTGCTGCACTGCAGTTATCCAGTGCGGTAAGCGAACGGTTTCACTTTAACTCTGATGTTAGGAGGCTCTGAACCTGCTGGACCCTGTCAGGTTACTAGTTCCTACATGTCCAATGTGCCTCGCTATTGAACAGCTGCAGTTAATTCCATATGTGCCTGTTTGCAGTCAGTCACATTCAGACCCAGAGCCAAGGTCACAGGCCTCTCTGTTAGACAGAGAATGGTGGCTTGCACGTAGAAGCCTGAGGGGCAGGGGGGATTCATATAGGGTCCTGCAGAGGGAGGGATTACATGCTGTCTCCCCAGCCTTCCTAGAGCAACCCAGTCTGTTCCACAGCACTGCAGGAGCAGGGTGCACATGGCATCACCTTCTGCAAAGCAGCTCTGTCCCAGTCTAATCCCCTGTTAGGTGATCACCTGCTTCTTGCTGTATCCCTCAACTCTCAGGTACCAAAGCTTAAGAGGGGTCTTGCGCTATATGGTCTTAAAGCCAGTATTTAACTGCAAAGAAAAGGGTCAGCAGCCTGGGGAGTCCAAATAGGAGAGAGAAGCTCAGAGGCGGACGGATGGATGTGTTGGTTCTTCTAGGTAGGGGGGAGCTGATGTGAACGCACACACAAAAATCCCAGTTCCTTTAAAAAAAAAACAAAAAAACATTTCCATGCTCAGCAATGCAAAAGCTTGAAAGTGATAGGCTTGATCTGGGATGCTTCAGACACCTGAATCTGAAAGTGGTGTACGCACAATATGGAATTGATTATTGTGCTCTATAACAATGCCTCACGTAGGGGAGAGGCTGAATCTGAGCAGCAGGCAGACGGGACCCTGTGTCTCTGAGCAGGGCCAGCAGCCAGGGGTTGAGTCTGATGCTTTCCCGATTCTTTTCTTCCTTTCTCAGGCTGGAGTGCATTGCCCGTGATGCCGAGCTGGTGGACAAGTCCATAGCCGACTTGAAACGTTTAGGGGAACTTATTCACAACAGCTGCGTGTCGGCTATGCAGGAATATGAGGAGCAGCTGAAAGAAAACCCCAGTGAGGGTAAGTGAAAGTGCGCTGATTGCATTCACCTCTTGGTGCTGGTGGGGACCCATCCCAATTCTGGGTGAGATGGGATGCCACATCAGCCGTGCTGGAGGCCGTAGTTAGCCAAAAAACATTACAAACTTCACCCATGCTGCCTCTGCCAGTCACTTGGAGGGGGAGCTACCTCTAAGAGTGAGAAAGCTATTCCAGCCTCTCAGCCCGTGAATCTTCTGCTCTGACTGAAGGTTGTCAGGTGGGACTGTTAGTCTTTGGTGGACAAAGGATTTCTAATTTGGTTGGAGATGGGATTTCTAAGGCAGGGGCTACAGCCACCAGCTCCTTTCATGTTAGATCGCGGAGCAGCCAGCAGACTGGAGATATTTTAACTGCTTCCTGGGCTGGAATCAAACCAGTAACATGCACCCTACATTATACCTGTACCTGCAGTTATCAATCCTCTGAGCCGGTCAATGCCCCTGCGGCACTTGGTAAAATACCCTGCACATATTTCCAAGACTGGAGGAACACACAGGCCTGTGTCTTGCCCCTGCATGCTCTAGCTTTCTAGGAAGCAGTGTGGTTTGGTGGTTGGCACTGGAGACAGAATTCGGAGATCTGGGTTTTATTCCCAGCTCTGCCCGTAAGGCTCTGCGTGACCGTGGCTGAACCGAGCTGGTGAAGTGGCTGAATCGCAGTGGTGTTGTTTTATTTATAATTAAGAAAATGACTTTGGAAGGGGCTTGGAGTGCGGTGAATCACTCACTACCACTCTCTGAACGAAGGAAGAGCCTGCTGCTCAAGGTCTATCTGAGCGTTAGCAGCCAGCCCTATGTTTAAACAGAGGGTTATGGGAGGAATATAAAGCTCTTCCATGCATCTGAGCCTTTTCCAGTGTCTTTTTCATCCTGGCCAAGTGCTTTCAGCTGAAATGTTTGTTGCCGTTGAGCAGGGAAAGGGCCTGGGAAAAGGAGGGGTCCTACCCTCAAGATCTCTGGTGTCCAGGTCAACGTGAAATCCATCATCCAGCATGAAGAGGAGTTTGAAATGCTGCACAAATCCATTCCCACAGACCTGGAGGAAAGGAGGAAGTGAGTTTGCATGGCTGGATGCATGAATGGGAGGGAAGGGCAGGGAGCTGGGGTTGTGTGCTGGCAAAAGGGAAGCCAGCCTGGGTTTGTAGACTTGCTTCGATACTGCAGCGTTGAAAAGGAGCCCCTCAACCACCTCTTTTGTGTTTGAAATGCCTTCAGGTTCTGCCTGACTTGCCGCGTCAAAGCTGCTCACTTTGATGTAGACTGGGGAGTGGAGGATGATTCTCGTTTGTTGCTGGGAATTTACGAACATGGCTATGGAAACTGGGAGCTAATTAAAACGGACCCAGAACTGAAGTTAACTGATAAGGTAGGTAGGTCTCTGTGTGTTGCTCGCTTCGATTCAGGGACTCAAGGAGAACACGTTTGCTTCACCTCAAAGACAGATGTTTGTATTTGTAAACACTTGGTTTTCCTTGTTAGTATTATTAAAGACCACGACCCCTCTGGAATGCTGTATTGTGCTTGGTGGACACCAGAAACTAGCATTGTTACTTGACTGCCAATAGATTTGCTCTGAACCACCCCATGTATAACACATTGAAATGATGTGGTAGAAGAACAGTAACACTGGCACAGGTGCAAGGTATGGGAGGGTACCTTGTCCAAAACCATTTCGGAATTATTGGGGGGAAGTTCAGTGGCCTGTGTTGGACAGGAGGTCAGACTAGATGATCACAGTGCTCCCTTCTGGCCTGGGAATCTATGAATCATGTGATCTCGGCTAGATGTGTGTTTGCATGTGCATCTAACAAGCATTTGTTTCGCACCTAAATTTCCTTATGTAAAGAGCTCTTTGCAGCGTATTGATGCTGCTTGTGTTAGGGCACCTCCAGGGCTAATGCTGCGCTCAGACAGTGTCACTGCTTACAGACCTACCTGTGTGTTAGCAAAGAACCGATCGTGTCCTGGTATGAATGAGTGCCCTCAGGCGTGATGCTTAGAAAAGCATTTTAAAATGGAAACGAACATCCCAGACACATCTCTTCCTTGCAATGGTGGTCCTGAGAAGCCCCTCTAGTTCTCCTTCTGCTGACACAGTGGGCTGACGATTCTCACCCAGAAGACAGCAGCTTCACCCTTCACAACACAAATGCCATAGCCAAGTCTTGCTGTATGTTAATTACAGTCAGCTCAGTTCATTGTTTTAAGAAAATAGAGCTAACAATCAAGTGTAGCTCCATTTTTATCTGTTAATGAAGGCACAAACCAATTAAATCAACTTTACAGAAGGACCTTTTTTTCTCAAGTTACTAAGGATTCATTACTTTTACCAAATGTGCTACGCAGGACTTACCTACTGTGAAGAGATGTCATAAATAAATTCAGCCTGTCAAAACGGGAGCAAAGGGTCTGTTGCAACGCAGGCTCCTTGTTGTATTTTGCCATGTGTGTGTTTGCTCACTGGAGAAGTTCTGTAATCTGAGATAATGGCAATTGAAGTTCCTACCCGGTTATGCTCACACGCCCTGTCACTTCAATGCCAGCACAGAGACAATTCCCCTCACTCCCCGAATTGGTAGAGTTCTACGCTGCTGCCTTATGAAAGGAGGAGACTTGTGAGGGAGCTCTTTGGCCCAGATCCTTAAAGGGATTTAGGCTCCTAACTCCAATTGAAATTAATGGGAGTTAGGCAGCTAAATATCTTTGAGGAGCTGGGCCTTTGTGGCTGGGAGTGCGGGATAAGGGAATTCCCCCTGAGAAGCTGAAGCTTCTTCACCCCCCTTTGCTGGATGCTAGGGGAGGGGATTATTACTGGTGTGCATTTGTTCATTTCAAGGCTTGATAGCTGCATGTGGGTGTTTTGTTTTTATCAAAGATCCTACCTGTTGAGACAGATAAGAAACCTCAGGGAAAGCAGCTCCAGACCCGAGTCGATTATCTGCTGAAATTGCTGAAGAAAGATCTGGAGAAGAAGGAAAATGTGAATGATGGAGAAGAGGTGAGTGAGGGGATGGCCAAGTGCCCCCAAGGGTGCACTGGACATTGCTTAGAAGAGTGGTCCCCAACCTGTGGGGCACCCCCCCACACACACCATTGGCTTAGAAGGAAACTACGTCCTGCATTTCTAGCTCATTAAATACTCTGTTTGAACAGACTGTGGATGTGTCTGTACTCTTATCCTTTCATCAGATTGAACCAAGAGCTGGTGGTGGTGGTGGGGTTTGTTAATTAATGATCACTTTTCAGATGGAAATAGCCCCATTAGGTTCTCAGATTTGAGGCTGACTTTGCTGGTCTGTCATTTACAAAAAGGCATCTTTTTACCTGTAAACTGAGTGTGCTTGATGTGTGAGATACTGAGAACCAGCACATGGGACTCCAGGATTCTCATTTTACCAAGTCGCTTGTCAGAAGCAGAAGTGAACTCCAAAGTGACCTGATAAGATTTTATGAGCGTACATAGGGTTGGATGCTGAATGCTCCAACTAGCAAGGAGCTTTGGAGATAAGCAGTGAATGCACCCAGAATAAAGCTCTTTTTATCCCAGCCTTCTCCCTCCTGGATATCGCAATGTGGGCGTCGCATTAAATACCCTCTGGCAATAAGCACCAGCTCTCCCTTCATTTGCCCCATCACCAGGCTGCCTGGCGGCAGCAAGTCACTTGTACCAGTTCCATGTGTGTTCAGAATAGTCCTTTGACCCTTCAAACCTCAGATGGCTCTCCCCTTGCTAGCCAAGATGGGACCCTCTGATTTGGGTTGTAATTCTAGTTAGTGGCTCAGCGTTATTTCCCAGGGCCCATTGGATCTCCTAGTGCTCCACACTGGTACCTATCATCACCCAGAGTGCCTAGAGGAAGAGAAATGGTGTTTCTGTCTCAGGAGGTTGTTTTCCTGTCCTCACTGGTTTCTCTTCTTCCCCAGACCAAACTGAAGAAGAGGAAACCACGGGTGAAGAAAGAGAACAAGGCTCCCAAAGTCAAAGATGAGCATGGAAATGAACTGTCCTCTCCTCGGCACTCGGACAACCAGCTGGAAGAGGGTGAAGTCAAGGTGTGTTGACCCAGGTGGAGAGGGCTTTTACAAAGCTGCTTGAACTGTCTTGGTGCTTCAGGAACTAGACTTGAAAAGCACCTGTTGCAACTTCCCCAAAGGACCGGTAGGGGAGCTACAGAACAGTAAACTGAAATTGGGGCCTGGCAGATCTGCAGGGGCAACATGCTTCATCACTTGGGAACAGGGGAGGTGGTGGGGCCTTCTCCACCCACCCCATTAAGCCAATGATAAAAGCGTGGATGGGCTCCAAAATGGGCCACTTCTAGCCTTTACTGGCTTGAGGGAAGGTTGTCATACTGCAGGGCCTTTTGGCCCTGTAAAGGAGAGAAAGAGAGATTCGACAGGACTTCTCTCCCTCTCCGCCTCAGAAAACCTGCCTTTGGTGAAGCCAGAGTTTACCAAGATAAGGTTGCTCCCTGGAAAACCCCTCTCTTTGAGTGGCTCTGCATATAGTCTAAAGGTTTCTTAATGTTCGGATCAGTATCTACCTTAAGAGCTAAGCCTAGTGACTAGCTAAATTAAATCCGCGAGCGCTATGTGCTAATCAGCTGTAGATGGTTTGATTGATTCACTTCGAGGTATGGGTTGTGGGGTACAGGCAGATTGCTGCTTTGGGCTTGCTGAGGTTAATTAGAGCCAGGAAAAGTTTGAGAAGCAAGGGTCAGGTGCGCTTGCAGGATTATTGACAGAAAGGTCTGTGTGTCAGAAGTGAGGAACTCTGGCTTTGTGAATGACTCTTGAGCCTGTGACTAATTTCCTAGGAGGACGGCTTGGAAAAGAGCCCAGTGAAAAAGAAACAGAAGAAAAAAGAGAACAAAGAGAACAAGGAAAAACAGTCAACCACAAAGAAAGAAAAGGAAGGCAATAAAGAGAAAAAGAAGACCAAGGATAAAAAAGAGAAGGTATCAGGCATATCTTACGTGTAACCTTTAGAGACACGTTACAGCCGTAAATCACATTGAGCATTTCAGATTCAAACCCTGCACATGCCAATGCATATCTAGGAGAGTAGTTTGACTGAGAAGGCAGTGAAGTCCTTACAGGGAATATTCCTAGAGTTCGACACATTATGAGATTGGACATTCTTAAAGACCCCATGTAAAAGAATGCTACAGTATGCTTTACTAGCCAGCTTTGGGAAGAGCTTGCAGCCTCTTCCAGCCTCCAGAACTTTCTGGAAGGAGAGTTTACCTTGAATAGGGGAGAAAAGACACCTGCAGTGAAGAATGGAAAAGGTGACATACTTTGGGGGTTGTGAACGAAGGATAGAGAGTGAAAGGGAGTGAGCTGTTTTCAGATTGACTTGAAAATGCAACTTTCCCCAATCAGAAAAGTATATTGGAATGGCTGACATCAAGAAAACGAGAGAGAAGAGACTGGAGCTTATTGTTCAAAGTGTGTGAGGCTTTAATTAGTCTTGGTGTGAGCAAGCTTGGTGTTGATTTAGTTGGGGTTGGTCCTGCTTTGAGCAGGGGGTTGGACTAGATGACTCCTGAGGTCCCTTCCAATCCTAATCTTCTATGATAAGCTGTGACTGAATTGCTCTGTACTTCAAATCTAGCCATAATAACCTGACCTACACAGAGGCCATGAAATAACATCTTGGCTGTTCCCATGTGGGCAGGGTTTGATTTTGTCAGCACAGATGTCATGCTGTGTGGGAGACGTAACTAAATTGGACGTTGGATGTCGGGTCACGTCTGTCAGGGGCTGGATTCAGACTAGTGAGAGGTGGAAGGCTCCGTAATAGTGCTTTGAGGTACCTGAGATATATACTAGCTGCCCAGAGGATTAAAACATTGAGGTCCTAAGTCAAAGCTCAGACCTGAGCTTCAGATCTAAGGGAGAGTCCCCTTCTCAGTGAAATGCAGCATGGCCTTCAGCTATTAACAGGGACACGGGAGCAATGGTGATTCTGAAGCCGAGACTCAGGTTCTGTTCACAACTCTTGCACAAATTCACTGTGCAAACCTGGGCCGCTCAAAATTTTCACGAGTGTTCAGTGATTTGGGGTGCCCAGCTGAAGAGCTGTGGGGCTGAATTTCCTGCGGTTCTGAGCATTGACTGATAGTGGAGACCAAGTCATGCAGGGGTCTGCCCTTCCCAGGGGATACCGACCCACTGTGTGATCCTAATTCTCCAGGGCAATCCCTCACGGGCGGGTTTTGCCTCCTTCTGTCAACGGACCCCAAATCACTGGTGCCACTTCTGAAAAGTGTCTGCATGCTCCAGTTTCCTCTCTCAGGTGTGGTGTGAATCTTCATTCATTCGCGACTGAAAAGCACTTTGGAGGGAAGGTGCTGCAGAGGGGCATGCCATTTATTAGTTGTCAGTAACAATAATCCTCGAGGATTTCATGGCGGGCCACGCAGAATCCCCAGGTTCGTCTCACTGTCGGAGGAGTGTAATTTTGTTCTGTTCAAGCCCAAAGGTAGTGAGAGCAAGTCTGGAAGCAAAGGGAAGCGATCTCAAGGTCCTGTCCACATTACAGCAGGGAGTGAGCCCATCCCCATCGGAGAGGATGAAGATGATGACCTGGACCAGGAAACATTCAGCATAGTGAGTATCTTCTTCCAGAGACACGGGCACAGTAGTGGTGGCGCTGGGTATCCTGGCACACTAACACCACTGTTACGAATATCTGCGGCTTCATTTGCCTCAGTGTCCGGATTTGAGCACTAACGACCCTAACCCAAACCCCACTGCTAAGCAAGCAGGCAGTCCTTGGGGATTCTGTAGAGTCAATACATACATACAACCCACTCCTGGAAGGAAAGGTGTGCTTCACATTGCTTAACTCTGATCCCCTGCAGCTAATTCGAGAGCACTGTGGACAAGAGTCCCAGCCAGGCCTTCTCCTTGGCCAAGAGGCTGGTGGCTCTGACGTGGGACCTCAATTGGGAGAAGCATCAAGGCTTCCTTATGGAGCCATCCTCCCAGAAAACAAGCACAGTATTAAAAACAGGTTTGGAATAGCTCCCCTATCACTTGGCACTGGTAATGCATGTTCTAGTTTCATCCCTCTGGGAGGAGCACTAAAGAAAGGGGCATAGGAGAGGCCGTACAGCACCTTAAAACACTGCAGCACCCTCTTACTTCAGGCTAAAACTTTCAGTTCCCTCAGCTGGTTTGAGTGTCATAGGTCAAACGTTGTGACCCTGCAGCGGTATGTGGCAGACTCTTTCCCTCAGCAACCAAGGGGTTAAGAGGTTATTCCTGGGCTGGAAGAATACTGAGGCCGTTCTAGTAACGGTTGTATGTCCTGTAGATCTGCAGTTGCTCACTGAGTTGTAGTAGTAGGTTCCACTGTCAGTGCTTTCCATGCTGTGTAAATGAAAACTCGGCAATTCAGATGGTGACCCCAGATGGTGAGGATGGCTGCAAAAACAAGACCTAATATAGTCTCCTACTGTCGACTCTCCGCTGCCTGGCTTGTGCATTTAGAAGGGTTCTATCAGCTTGAAATCTAGTCAGTTTCTTAAAACAAGTAGTTTCAGATACTGTATTTGCTCTTGAGACCCCGTGCTGTTTTTTTGTTTTTCCCAGTCCCTTTTTATTTAAAAAAAAGTTTTGTGGTTCTGTGAAAGACTCGCAAACAATGGGAAAGTGACTCACTGACGGAATAAAAAGGAGAGCGTGAAACTCACTGTATGCAAAGTGCTGTTGCATGCACAAAGGAGAGGAAAATAGGTGATTTCCTCTGATTTCTTTCAGTTTTGTTAACAGCTGTGATTAAAAACCGTTTTTACGTGGCAGTGTGATTTTCAATAGGGCTCTCGAATCCATGTATTTTATCTTTAGTGCGTAAATAGCAACGTGTCCCTTGATTATGCATGTAGTCCACAGGATCTTGGACTGAGTGCGTGCTCAGTACTTGCAAAGCACATTGTGTGCTTCCAGGAGGAGGAGGGGAGTGGGTGGATGATGTTGAGGAGAGACTCTCATTGCTTTATGCTGCATGTCTTTCAAAGACTGTTGTTTGCATGGGGCACACCTCCTTAAAACCAAAGAAAGGATGACTAACAGCTGATATTAATGAATTTTCCCAGCCAGTGATTTGGGTTGAGAGAACGTCAACAGATGAACGGAGATGGTAGAAGTTAATGCATGAGGTGAATGAATTTTTACTCTATGTTGCTCACCCTAGTGCAAAGAGAGGATGAGGCCAGTGAAGAAGGCACTGAAGCAACTGGACAAGCCGGATAAGGGACTGACAGTGCAAGAACAACTGGAGCATACCCGCAACTGCCTCTTGAAAATAGGGGATCGCATCTCAGAGTGCCTTAAAGCCTACTCGGACCAGGAGCATATCAAGCTGTGGAGAAGGTAACAGACCATCTGGTTTTTCTTCAGCTAGTGTGAGAATATTTAAGTGAATTTAGTGCTCAGAGAGGGTACTGGATTTTATATCCCAGGAGACAAATTCCAGTGTCGTTGTCTTCTCCCCCATCCATCCCCATTGGAGAGGGGCTGATACTGATGTCGCTGAAGTCAAAGTCCATACACCTCAGCAAAACTGAAACAAACCCCTTTGAAACTGAAATGTGAGTGTCCACACACAGACTTGCACTGGTTTAACTGAATTGGTTTTTAAACACTAATTACACAGATGCAAGTTGATGCCTAGGTGCCCCTTTATTAGGATCTGGAGGGAGGCTGCTAATGCCTGTTATCTAGGCCACTGACCAGCCTTCAGATGTGATCCTAATGCAAGAGAGCCAAAAAGGAGATGGTGAAGCTCAGTGAAGCCTGCTCCTCCTGCCCCAAGTGAGTGAAATAGACAAAATAAAGAAACAACATCAGTGATGAAATGGATATTGGATTCTAGGTCTGTGCCTGGGAACTGTCAGAGATTGAGTTAGAGTCCCGCAGCAGGGCGCTTTCTCTTTGAAAATGTTTTTTTTTTTTTTTTTTTTAAATCTTAACCATTACCCTTTCAAGCTGGAAGGGTTTCATTCTCCACTCTCCATGCAGGCGTTTATAACTCCCCTTCTTTCTTATATAGACTCGTGCTCTGAGCGGAGGATAGGCCCCAGATGATTGATATAAAGGCTGGAAGGTTTTACAAGGAGAGATGTTTTTGTGGCTGAGACATTGCACTGGGATTCATTCCGGTGTCATGGGTTCATTTCTCAGCTCTGCCACAGACTTCCTGTGTAATCTTGGGCACATCATTTAATCTCTCCGAACCCCCGTGTCATCTGTCAGATGAAGTGAATAATTGCTAATCCTTAGCTAAGTGGTTTTTTGCAGTTTGTACAAATGAGGAAGACAGAAGTTAAGCTGCTATTTAATAATTAACAGAAAATGTGAATGTCTCCTCAGGAACCTGTGGATATTTGTGTCCAAGTTCACAGAATTTGATGCCAGAAAATTGCACAAACTCTACAAAATGGCTCACAAGAAAAGATCCCAGGAAGAGGAGGTGAGATCTGAAATGTGCTCCCTTGGTGAGGAAGAGCATTTCTTCCCTGGCCTGAGCCACTGTTTGTGATGCTGTTGCAGTTGTCGCAGCATAAGCCCGGGTACCAGTAGATGGTGTGGTTGTGGTGACTAATGCACTAAAAACCTTTGGGTCACAATCCAAGGCTGGTTGTCTCTTGAGAAATGTGTTTGTGGTGCTGTGCCGTGTGCTTGGCAGTGCATGCTTTTATACTCTCAGATGTGTTGCTTTTTAAATGTAAGTGCTTTCTATCTAAGTGTATGATGATGCAGGGTTATTAGGCCCCCGATTGGCTTTCTCTGCAACTCTTTGCTTTGTTTACCTCCATCTTCACCCCTTATTTGTTTGTTTTATAAACAACACAGCGCTAGTCATTTGATTCTCTTTTTACATGTGGAAGCTCCTCTCTTCTCTCATCCAGTCATTTTTGTTGCCTGTCGCTGGCTCGTTCCCGTTAGTGTGGCACATTGGGTTGTCTCCAGCTCAAGAGTAGAAATCAGGGATGATGCTGTCTGTCGGGATTAAGACATGTTGGCAGAGGTGTGTGTGGTGGAAACGTGCACATCTCCTGCCTTACACCATGTCTGGCTCAAACATGGTTGATTCCGTACTTACATGAGCACAAAATTAATTCGCAGCAAAGTTCCCAGTGAAGGTGCAGGTCCCAGTACGCAGGGAATCTCCCTGTTCTAAATGAACCCAGCATGCCACAGACAAGAGGCTTTCGGGGGCCATTGAAGGGAGAAGCCTCATATCTTTTGCATTCCATTGTACTGGAAGCATCTCCCTTTTCCTCCGCAGGAGCAGAAGAAGAAGGAGGACATGGCTGGCAGCAAACGGCCATTCCGCCCAGAGCCTTCTGGTTCCAGCCGGGATTCCCTTATGTCTCAGTCTCATCTGCCTCCCAACCCTCATTCTCAGAAACTCCACCTGCCCCCCTCGCACCCTCAGCAGATGCATGGGCACCAGCGGGACAACTACAACCACCCCAACAAGAGACAGTTCAGTAACGCAGGTGAGTCCTTCACAAGAAAGTCAGAGGATGAGTGTTGGAAGGTCCCCTCTCCATCCCAAGCCAAAGCCTGATTTTTCCTTCAGTAAATCCTCTGGGGCTTTTGTCCAGTCCAATTTTAAGTTCTGGGATTCCCTGTGGAGAGGATGAGAGAGAACAAACCACACGCAGCAGATGTAAGTCATGTTGCTTAATGCACGACTAGAAGGTGCTCAGATACTATAGCGATGAGGACAGGATGTAGAATAGAATGAGGATGTTTCCCCCTGATAGTCAAGGTAAATTTTGCTTTTGCTAATTTCTTCCTTTTACCTCAAATCCTTTAAAAGATTCCTCTTTAAATTGGTATTTACTGCCATCCATGACTTGTTGTATTATAAACATGCTGTGTTTAAACCTGAGAAGGGACTTTATGGAACCCACTGAGCTAGTGCTGGGAAACATGAATAGGAAAAACAAAACTCATTACCCCAAAGAGGGGGCGACAGACCACTTACTATCTCGTGCAGGCTTAGTGGTCTCTTCTGACCTGTGATGGGAGGGAAAGATAGACGATGGTGAGTGAGACACTCTGATCTGTGGTTTTTCTCACAGCAGACCGAGGAGACTGGCAGAGGGATCGGAAATTTAACTACGGTGGCAACAGCAACCAGGTCTGGGGTGGAGAACGGCACCACCAGTACGAGCCGCACTGGTACAAAGATCACCACTACGGGGCTCGCCGGTCTCGCGGCGACCCCCACCGAAGCTCCGGGAACTACCGACCAAATAACCTCTCCCGCAAGAGGCCGTACGAGCAGTACAACAGTAACCGAGACCACCGGGGACACAGAGATTATTACGACAGGTAATTTAATGTGGATTATCACAAACCGGCTGGGCAGAGTTTGCAACTATGCTCCCAGCCACTGTCTGTACTTTTCCTGCTTGCCACAAGGAGGAGCCAGGGAGCTTAGTGGAATCGGGGGTGCTAATGGTATTTGCATTCTGGATTCCAATCAAACACAGACTTAGTCACCAAATTAGGTTTTTGTTTCTTTTCTGCCTTGCTGAAGTTGGCATCACTGCATGGGTTCTCATTTCTGCCTTGCCAGCCAATAACCTTAGACATGAGCTGTAGCATGATTTTTCCAGCAGTAAGCTTTATACTCAGAGCGTGACAGTCCAGTGTTGGATCTCCCCGTGGGTGTGTTTCTGATCAGAAGTTGGCAACCCACGTGTTTTCGAAGCTCACTGGGAAGATACTTAGGTGACTTTGCTTTTCTTCCCTCCCCCTTTATCTTTGATCACCCCGTCCTCTTCAATTCTCTTCTGACTTTGCCCTGTAAATCCCTTTTCCCCGACCCTGTTGCTAGTTCTCTCCTCCCATACATGCAGACACACAGGTAGCATTCTCCAAAGTACCTACTTAAAGGCCCAGAGCTCTTTTAGCGAGTGGAGCGGGGTGTTAGCCCTGCTGCTTTGGTGAACCTTCTATCTGGGTAACGACTTTCTGCCTCTTCCTGCAGTTTCAGCTGTATGCACCATTCTTCTCTTTGTTGTCCCAAAGCACTGTGTGTAGTGTTTGCAGGCTGTTAAATAGCTACTGCAGTCCACCCCAGCAATGGAGGAAGTGACGGTCTGATTAGATTATATTAACAGAGAGAAATAAGACTGGGAGCTGTAAATGCTTTTCCTTTTATTGACTAGTGGCTTACAGGGCATCATCTCTATTGTATCTCTACTACTTAGAGTCCTGGCTTCTCCAGGCAAAGGGCGCCTTGTCTTGTTTGTTTGCAGAGCACTAGCCACACCTACAGCGCTGTGTAAATCACCAGCAGCATTATTCAGGGGTGGAATTTGGAACATTCCTTGGATATGTCAGGATGGGAGGGCGGGGCTGCATAAGTGTCTCTTGAGCTGATCGTTCTTGCGTTTGTGTTTTACATCTAGACACCATCACGATTCCAAGCGGCGAAGATCGGATGAGTTCAGGCCCCAGAACTACCACCAGCAGGATTTCAGAAGAATGTCTGATCACAGACCACCGATGGGATACCACGGCCAAGGACCTTTGGACCATTACCGGTCCTTCCATACAGACAAATCGGGGGATTACAAACAGCCGCTTCCCCCTCCTCACTCCCAAGTCTCGGACCCTCGCTCGCCCCCGTCTCAAAAATCCCCTCATGATTCCAAGTCACCCCTGGATCACAGGTCGCCCTTGGACAGGTCATTAGAACAGAAAAACAATCCAGATTATAACTGGAATGTTCGGAAAACATAAAGCGACTGGGGGAGGAGAAGAGGGAGAGAGCGCGTCTGAAATATTTGGTCTGATGCAACAGCGGCTGCTTTTTCCAAACCAGTAACCGGAGACTCTGAACATGCTGCTATCATCTTGCTGGGTGAAGAAGGATTTTGGGGAGCGGGCAGGGGCTCTTCCCAGCTCTTAGTTCTGGTCTGGATTCCTTTTTCCTATCCCCCTTCTCCAGTCTGGCATTGGGACCGGACCCATTGCCTGTTGGGGGAAACAGGTGTCATTCTTTGCTTTAGTTTTGTTTGTCATTGAAGGCTGAATCCGACAGACTCTTGTGACTATTTCACAGCTGCGGAGCTTTCCCCAGAACCAAGGATGTGGATCGATGCTGCTTAAGACTTTGTAGACAGCTCCGTGTGCCCAGCCTGATGTGTTGTTACGGGACAGATGCTGCTGTGGGTGGGCATACCCCAGTCAGGCTGGGGTTTGTGTGTCACCAGTGTGGGGGTAGGAGGCATTCAGAGATGGACAGGAGGTCTCTCTCAGAGTAAATAACTGACTTGGCTCTTATCATGGTTCTCAGAGAGGAAGGGAGAGCTCGAGGCCCCTCCAGAGTGACTCAGAATGTTAGAAGTGGGAATGCAAGGATGTTGCTTCATCACTTCCCTGTCCACATATCCATTTCTTGTGTCTTTATCCATTTCAAGAAACTGGTTCTGCTTTGTGCACTATCATGCGCCCTCTGCAACATAGACAGTGACATGGGAAAACGTGCTGGAGCTGGGAAATTTTAAAACAGGTGGAAGTCCTGAATAGATGGGGAAGAGACAGAATCCCTTAGCAGAGCCTTAATTCACCCTTCAAACCAGTGAGAGGGGAAACGGGCAGTTACAGTAATTCCCAGTGGACAGGGGCTCAGGAATCTGTAACACAAACCCTCTTGCCCCATTTCTCTCTCGCCAGTGGTAGTAGGGGTGTTCGAGGCCTGTCTGTAGGACAGATTGGCTGGAAGTTGAATGGTCTTTTGGTGGAGGAATGGCTTTTGGGGTCAGGGATCCTGGCTTCTATTCCCCTCTGCTGCGGACTGCTCTGACCTTTGGGCAAATCACTTCTCTTCTCTGCACCTCAGTTTGCCCATCTGGAGAATGGTCATCCCCGTCTTTGCTCGTCCTCGTAAGGGTAAGAAGCTCTGTGCTGTTCTTGGCGAGGACACCACACTGAGCTAAGTGGGAATGCAGTTGGCTGTCTGGAGCTGTACCTTTGCACAAAGCAGTGTGCCGGCCACCTACCTGCCAACGTTCCAGTGACCTGTGCTAACTCTGAGAGGCAGAAAGCAGCTGCTTTGAATGAACTTAAATCGGGAACTTGCATGAGGGCCCAGCGCTTTAGGGTTCCGGTGAGCAACAGATCAAGGAGAATCCTAAACTCTCAGTATTTTAAATCCTTGTAGCAGGCCCCCCGTCAGGAGGTGTCTAACAAGGCCAGGAAGGACAAGGGGAGAAGACGGTTTTGCAGCCCAAATGAATAGGTTTCACTGCAAACCTTCGTCCAGGTACTGGGATCAGAGAGCAGCAGGAAGGGGTAATATCCAGCAGGGAGGAATTTGCCTGAACACTTCCAGTAAGCCAAAGCACAGCCTGCTGGCCAAATGTAGAACTGGAGGAGTTCTGAATTTCAGCTCCATCATCTTCAATGTGGTGCAAGGCCCATAGAGACGCAAGTCCCTAATGCCAGGATCTACCTTGATGCCCGCAGCCAGGCCGTTCAGATCCAGTTGGAACATTTCAGGCCGAGGCCTGCAGTCTCCACACGCTGCAGCTGGGCAATAAAGACAGGGCTGCTGGCAAACGGCTCATTTTGATCAAATTGATGCAAAGTTCAGGAAAAGGAGCCAGGCAGCCCTCGTTTGGGCCAGATCAGAACACGCCTTCCTTTAAAGGACTGAAGTGAGGTGGGTTTTTAATTCCCCGCCTGCGTTACTGGTAAATTGTCTTGAATCTGCAGGTGTCAAGAGTAAGGACTGGAACGGCCTGAGGGGAGAATTTCCCTGCGGCGCTTGCCAAGGTGAAGGGCTGTACACATCCAGACCAGCCCAGGCACCTGCCCAAGGTGAGGGAGCTGACTTCTTCCTTCCTGCTGCGTCTCCCTATGCTTCATGGATGAATGCAGGTCACAATTAGTGTTGAAGACCTCTGGGGCGGGGGCTTATGACAAGGCCATGCTTGTTTGGAGGTGGGGTCGTAAAGGCCCGTTCTCGGCTGCATCTGGGCTGCTGAGGGAAAGGTGTTAACTCTTCCGTTGGCAGTTTGAGAGGTGCACGCAGATCAACACTGATAACGCCCAAGCTCCCAGTCTGCTTGGTGCTGACGGGATGAAGGCCCTGAAATCTGTTGTGATCATTGTGTGCTTGATCCATTGTGAGCCCATTGGTTTAATTAGGGTATCTCTGTCCCATGAGATCATTAAAAAGCAACCGTGATTTGCTGCAATCGGGAACAAGAAGGTGATTCCAGGTCACAGTGACATGTGCCCAACCTGTGTACAAAAGCTTGTATACCCAGCTGGGTGGCTGTATCCAACTCTTTCACCCCAATAATTCACCCTGTCAGTGCCAAGGGACGTGCAGGGCATGACCTTTGTAAGGGCTCTGGCCGTGTAGCCCAGTGGGGTTGTATGTCCTGCCAGAGTGTCGAAGGTTGGCACCAGAACTAAGCCTAAGGAATACTTTAGCAAAGGGTGGTTCTTTGGAGGCAGGGGAAACACTGTGCTTCCCATTCCTTGAGCTTCCCACAAAACTAACCAGAAGCAAAACGGCTTTGCTTGCTCCCAGGGAACCAGTGCTGGCGGCATCACGCTGCACTGATGCTTCTTCCAGGGCAATCCAAGAATCCCTCTGCAGTATGGGGGAGGGGGGACAAGTCGTCATGTATTTTCCCCCATTGGAGTGAAGGGCAAAGATGATGGCTTTCCTGGCATGTTTTCACTAAGCTGTGACGGCGTATGTACACTATTGTGTTCACAATGGGTCCTTTCTTTTCAACTAGAGGTGTTGGCTTATAATGTGAATACTAAATTCACCTCCGTGCCAGGAAGAGCAAAGAGAGATTTATCTTATTTTTCATTCACGTTCATGAAATCTCAAGAATGTTACGTGCCATAAAGTTATAGCAAAAGGCAGTGCTGGCCAGACCAGTGTTAAGGTTGGTGCAAAACAACCGTAAGCCCAACGAGAGGGGTTTTCTGCATCCAAATCGAGGGGCCGGGCCCTCAGGGGTTCCGATCAGTATGAAAAGTGTTTTAGTTTTTCTTCTCAAAACAGAAGGAAACAAAAAAGCTTTGTCCACATCCTTTTGAGAGCTGCACTTGAAAGTCATGTAGGCCTGATGCTGAAGGATTTGAGTCCTGTCCTAGTGGTTGGATCTTAATTGGCTTTGGTTTTACAGAAGCTGGAGAAAAATCAAATCTGGGGGGGAATAATCCCTTCCCTCAGGCACACACTCTGTCCCAAAATAAGGGACCACAAAATCAACCATTGGAAATAGATAGTTCAATGACAACAGGGTTGGGAGGGGACAGCCCCACCGCCATCAATTTCAGTGTGCTGTTTATGTCAACATGTGGTGCAGCTGTTCCTGCTAAGCCAGCCAGCAAATTGCTCTAGTCTCATTGAAGGAAAAAGTAGCAACTTCTTGGTTTGGTTTTGGTTGATTTAAGCTGTTCTCAGAGTGACATCACAAACCCCATTGGAAACCGTGTAAAACTTGAGTCACTTATGAATTCACTCTAGAAAACAGAAGTCCCACAGACCAAAGCCTGCTGTCCACCGGTGGTGGTGGTGCAGTGCCCAGCTTAAGTGGATACTTTACAGCTCTTTGAGATCTTTACATGAACTATTTAAGTGATCCATAAAAAAGTAACTCATCTACTTTCATCCATTTCCTCCCGCCGAGCAATGGAGGCAGAAGGACTCTTACTGTAAAATTGTGGACTTTTAAACCTGTTGACTAAAACAGTAATTAATATTAATTTATATTTGTGAAAAAAATGCCACTGTCCTAGTGATTTCTGATGTAAATATGTTGTTTATATAGTATGTATTACATTTTCCTACACTGTAAAACTGCTGTACTTTTGATTCTTGTATATTAAAAGGTGTTACTGAGATTTTCAGAACCTCGCCAGTTTGTTGTATCTGGTGTGTGTAGTACAGTCGTTCGATATAATACAGTATGCCTCAAAACTCCTGTGATATCTCCATCCCTGGTGTGCCTGTCTCTGTCACTGGGTGAAATTAACACCCATGCAGGCGACCAGCGCTTAAGGCTGGAATTGTCAAGTGAGATTTAACGGTGTTCTATGCTCAAATCCCATTTCAATTAAATGGGGTTTGAGCACCTTCGTTTAAGCCATGTCCATGCTAGGAAAAATGGGCATCTGTAAACATTTTAAAACCCTATTCTGGTCTCCATGGATTCTTACATTGCCCTTATCACCACAGTATCTGAGGACCAGCTCCTCAAAAGTATTTAGGTGCCTAACTCTCATTGATTTCAAGGGGAATTAGGTGTCTAAATGCCTTTGAGGATCTGGGGCTGAGCCCTTCTAGTAGTGCATGCTAGCCAGCACAGGGTGAATTTCACCCTGCCTGTACAAACTAGAAACTGTCTGAAAAGAATTTCCAGCTGTGTCTGAGAGGCTCTGAGTTTCCTCACTGTTGATTTACACTAAAACTCATTGGATTTGGCCAGTATGGCACGGACATTTATTTACTTTGAGCATATTTTGGGACGGGAATTGTTCTTTTTATTGGCAGATGAGGTAGCAAAAGCTCCATTTTCTCAGTAACGGGTTTGGCTCCTGCTTCCCGCAGTGTCAGCCGTTAGCTCTCACCCCAGAAAAAACAGTTGCTGTCTCTCCTCTTGCACCCCTGAACTAATCAAGAAGATTTAAACACTCGATAAGAAATGACGACACAAAGGTAACCATATGTGGTGCTGTGCCTGCGGCTGTATATCAACACCGTTCAGGATCTTACCTCGAGATCATGGCTGGTGCTGATCCACAAGCATCAAACCAAAGTTCCAGTTAAACAAAAAAGTAACTATATACAGCTGAACCTCCGTTACGAACACCTGTGGTACAAACTGACCGGTCAACCACACACCTCATTTGGAACAGGAAGTACGCAATCAGGCAGCTTCAGACACACACACACACACACGCAAAAAGCAAATACAGTACAGTGCTGTGTTAAATGTAAACTACTAAAATAATAAAGGGAAAGCATTTTTCTAGTGCATAATAAAGTTTCAAAGCTGTACTAAATCAATGTTCAGTTGCAAACTTGAAAGAACGACCATAATGTTTTGTTCGGAATTATGAACATTTCAGAGTTACAAACAACCTCCGTTCTCAGGGGTTTGTAACTGAGGTTCTACTGTAGTCCCAATGGGGGGAGAGAAAATGGGCAGGGGCAGTGTGTGTGTGAGAGAGAAAGATGTCTTGTATTGTGGAGGGAGAGAGTAATTTAAAAGAAAACGTAATGTCACGGAAGATTCTCAGTGGTGTGTTAACTCTATGACAAATGTATTTTAAATGAGGGAGTAAAGACGGGTGATTTAAAATGATCTGCTCCAGGTTTCAGAATTACGTCTTGGGTTAAATGAGCCCTCAGGCAGGTTTTAACAGGCTTAGGACAAGGAGAATTATTATTAATTAGTTGTATTGTGGTAGAAACTCGGAGCCCTAGTCGTGGACCCAGGATCCCATTATGCCAAGAGCTGTAAAAACATAGAACAAAGAAGTGGTCCCTACCCCAAGGAGTTTAAGCAAGGATGTTGCTTAAGCTCAAAGCAACCTCTAAGGTGACCCAAAAATATATTGCGGTGTTGCAATCTTATCATGGTTCTTACTTTATTTGGTGGGAGGGGAGGGTGTTTCAAGCCTCAGCTCCTGGATTCATGTGATTATGAGAATCTTGGCTTTCATTTTTTTAAAAAGTAAGTTTCTTGTCCTCATGGTTGTGGAGAAGAACTTAAAACTTGACTCAAATGCAAGTTGATGGCTCAAAAACCAGAAGTCAGACAAACCCACAATCACAATGTATCATTTTTTAAAATCAAGACTTTCAAGTCAATCTCTGATCGGAGGCATGACTTACAATTTTGATTAATTTTTAAATTATTTTTCATAAAGTAACAGTCAAAAGATAAATGACTTACAACTTGGATATGTCACCAAATACTGCACATTTCACAGGATATCAAATCAAATTACGTAATTACACAACTTTACAAAGGAGTAAGACAATACAAAATCAGACACAGAATATGTTAGAGTGGGGATAATAATAATAATAATAATAATAATAAAAGACATACACAAATAGACCCAAAGAAAAGGGAAGGAGGAGACCAGAGTGTGGATGGAAAACAAGCGGTCAAGTGGAATAGAAGTCTGACATTACTTGTGCTATCTCTGCATTCTTTATCTAAACGTACCAAGAAATGGGGTTCACATTTCTTCAAATGAATATAATTGCTCTGTTGATAAGTGATTTTTTTCTTTTGCAGCTAACTCGGACAGGTGTGAATGCGACTGCTCTGTTCTGGGCATAAGCCTACTCCATTTTTGTAAAATCATGTACTTGGTAACCATCGGGGCTCTCAAGAACCGAAGTCTGTGGCAGAGCTGAACCCAGCAAAAGTAGGTACAGAACATAGAATGTAATTTTCAGATCAGGTTTGGTTACTGAAGCCAAGCACTCTTTTCACCCTCGTGTCTACCTCTTTCCACAGCTCTCAAGTAGTTGGACAGTCCCATAACATATGAATCAGGGTTCCTTTTTCTTTATTACAATGCCAACGAATACCAGAGGAAAGCCTCCATCTTGCACAATCTCGGTGGCGTCCAATGCATTTTGAATAAAACCATCTGCTGCATCAGAGGTAGCCTGAGATCCACAGAAGCATTTTTAACATTCCATAATATGCTCTGCTACTGGGGTCTTCCAAGGGCTGTGATAACTCCTCTCCCCACCCTTTCACGAAGAACTCCAGATCAGTGGAGTTCCTCTTCATTAGTAAACCATACAGAATGGACGTGGGCCTGGGGAATTTGGGAAGTGCTTCCAAGGTTCCCCGTAGCGGAGGCCTTTGGCCGCCCTAGGGCATCTGGATCAAATTCATAGATTAGCAAATGTTTTAGTTGTAAGTACTGCCACTCTGCTAAGGGTGGCAGGTCACATCGTTGCTTTAGTGTTAGAAAAGAGACAAAGCCCTCGTCTGAGACTAATCCACACGAGGTCCTTGTTCAGCCAGCTCTTCCAAATTATAGCTTTCCCCCCCAATTTGCAAGTCTGGGTTACCCCAGGTAGGTGCTTTTGCATGACAGTGAGGATGAATTGCTGCCTCTTAGCTAGGAGAGCCCAGACCCTTCATGCAGCCACCACTGATGGCACCTTATTTTTCACCACTGGCCAAAACCAGGAACCAAGCAGACCTGCAGGAGGGATTGGATACATTCGTATCTGTTCTGTGTCCACCTTTGTGGGAGTGAAGGTGTCAGCATGCTGGAACCACTTTGACATCGGTGATATGCTGTAGGTCTGGGAGTCCAAATACCCTCTTGGCTATAGGGGACCAGAGAGTTTTAAATGACAGTCATGGCATTGACCAGCACCCCATCAAAAGGGAAGACACAGGCTCTAATCATATTATTACATTTTCTAAATTAAGCTGGAGGGATATATACACAGGTAGGCTGCTCAGAATATAGAGGAGCTGAGGCCTAATATTAATTTTTATTTTATTAACCCTTTCCGACAGGCTCAGGGAGGAAGGATGCCCCCTATCTGTCTTCAGTAAAGACTGAACAATACTAAGCTTGGTAGTTGTTTATAGGGAAACCTGAGAATAACCTGGTCATCATTATGCTGCGGATGGGAGAAAAAGCAGACAATGCTCTTACTGTCTGGGCGTGTCTCTGAGGATCTCACTGAGCTGGAGAGAAGTGGTGTCCCCCGCACCCGAAGTGAGCTGTCCTATCTCTCCACACTATCCCTAGCCTCCTGGCCTCTTTCCTTCAAGCAGGACATGGGCCTCTCCCTACTCCCATCCAATTAAAATGTGCTCAGGGTAATTCACGTGCAGCTTGAGAACCCGTCAACTTCAATGCAATGCATTCTCCCCCACAGGATTTGCACCCTGGCCGCAAGGGAGCAGGAACAGGAAGCGATCCTGTGCGACAGCCGCGGGAGAGCAGCCCATCAGCCGCGCCAGCGGGGGTTGGTTTTCCGTAGCTTTCCCCTCCTCCCATGTAAACGGAGGCACTGGCAGTCCGTGGTCTGACTCCGGGGCCAGCCGAACGCCAGCGCAGGAGACAAAGCGATTTCTGAGTTGTTATAAAAAAAAGGGCTTTTACTTTTCACACTTGTAGCCCCTGGATGGAGCCTTTTCCACTTGCTGTGCTGCTGGGCTGAGCCAAGTTTCAGCCAGGAGTGAAATTTCACAGCTGAGTTTTATGCCTCCTGAAAAATGGATTTTATAATGGAAACACTGACACAGCTGTTAACTGTAGCAATCTGGCAGGGCAGGCAGGCTCTGCTGAAGAGAGGCCCAGGGCTAGGGGGCAGGGGCCCAGGCTGTGCTCAGGCCTGAGCTCGGAGTGGGGGAATGGAGAGCTTGCATAGAACTGACTTAGGGCTCTTCATTCCTTACTTTCCTGAGTGCTCATTTCCGCCTCCCTAGGCTCTCCTGCAGCCTTCTCCCCGTGGTCAGCCTAGTCCCGGTGTGAGCAGCCCCACGGCACAGCCCTACCTGAATCCCTGACCTCTCCCTGGGGCGTAGCTCTGGCAGCTGTGTGCTGCAGCACGCTGAGCCGCTCTCCCCGGGAACTGGAGGAGAACGTCTCTGTCTTTCTGGGTGCACCGGCGGAATGGGGGGAAGGCGCTGGGGGCTTATCAGTGCTTAAGTTATTTAGCCTGTGTCTTCCCTGCAAATGGGGCAGGTTCCCTGCCTGCCTCAAAGCTGCACCCAAGTTTGGCCCAGATTGAAGGCCCCTCCTCACTCGGGTGGGAGATTTGGTGGCGCAACACCCGGGTCAGAGCCTGGGCTAACTCTGCAGTGAAGACACTCTCTTTATAGGGTCCCCACCACTTCAGTGTCTGAGCGCCTTCAATCTCCCCTGCGTACGGCCGGTCCCTGTGCCTGGAGGAGCCTCGCAAGTGCTGGTCCTGACAAGCTCTGTTGGCTTGCTCTGTGACGCCTCCCCCTGACGGACCCGGGTTCTTGCCTTTTGCCCCATTCTCCCATCCCACCCATTTGTATTTGAGGGAGGCTCCCTGGGAACGAGCCCGTGTTCTGCTGTGAAAAGGCACAAGGGCACTCCCTGGGCCTCTCATTTTTAACTGATCCACTGTTCATAATAAAAATCCGTAAGTACCTTACGCTGAGTGCACTGAGTTAGCTCTGCCCTTCCCTTGTTCCTGGGCAGACCACAGGGGTGGGTGCTTTGCCTCGCTGCAGCCTGTCTCAGCCAGGGGGCAGCAGCAAGCGTGGGATGGAGTCGTTGAGTGATTGGAGCAGAGGACAGGGAATCAGGACTCTTGGGTATTGACTCGCAGTGTGGCCTTTGTCTAGCGTCTTCCCTTGTGCCTCAGTGTCCCCATCAGTGAAGTGGGGATAATCTTCCCTGCTTTGTGGGCTGCCTACCTAATGCTTTGGATGGAAGGTCTTGGAGCACCACAAGGAGCTGCTAATAAGAAAATATCAGCTGTGGGCAGCTCCAGACACTTGTGTCCCCGCCCAGCCCAGGGATTTTATTTTAAGAACGAGTGCTGTAATCCTGGGCTGCTGATTTACAATAGTAAGGTCTCCAAATTGGCTGCATCAGTACCCCAGCCTTTTACTGGAAAGGGAACTGCCTGGCTTCCAGGCCAGGGTCCCGTCACGCCTGGCACCAAACCCAGACCCATCAATTATGGGCAACAGAAGGGCCGTTTTCTTTGCATTTACACGGAAACTGCATATTTGTCTGATCCCAGCCTGGAATTCTACCCACTGGGTCTCAAAGGGACACAGCCAAAGTGTTCACCTGGATAGTTGGCCAAGGTGAGCGTACTTAGGTGTACGATTCCACCCAGGACTATGGTGCTCTGTTCCCTTATTTATCCCTCCCGCAGAGGCACCATCTGGTATCCAGGTGGGCACCAGGTGTTGCCAAGTAAGCATAAGGGTTGGAATACCAGAGCAAGGGCTGGCTTAGTAAACCCATCAGCACAGAGTGAATGCACAGCAGTTATGAGAGGGTCTGATCCGCTCCCCCGAGCCGTCCTGCCCCATCACAGGAGCCTGCCCCATTGCCCCTTTTCCTCTGCTCCCAGCTGCTGTCCTGCAGGGGCTACCCTCTGTATTGCCATTAGGGAGGTTCTGAAGATAAAATCAGAGACTTTACAGCAGACCGAAGGGGGAAATGTTCTTTCCTGTGACACACCTTTCAGCTCCTAATAGTTCAGCAGGTCGGACACTCCAGTGATACATCGTATCTCTAAAGCAAGGAGACTTGACGGGCAATACAGCTCAGCGTGCATCTAGCCTCGCTTTGTTGGTGGAGGTGGAGCTACCACGAAATTTAGAGTGAGGGTCAAAGGCTTCTGAGCACCAGAGGAGAGCATGCACTGCCCTATCCTTCTTCCATAAGAAGAAGCCTTGATGTTTTCCATCCATCCGTCTCAAACTGGTTACCTCCATTTTACACATGGGGAAACTGAGGCACAGATACATTTAAGTGACTTGCCTAATGGCATTCACTGCCTCAACCCGCACTAACTCCCAGTCTCCCAGCCCCCTGCCTTTGTCACCGGGCTGGGCTGCTCCCCGTAGAGCTGGTTTCTAAAATGAAGGGACTGTCATCTGAGCCGAGGAGGCTGTAGCAGATCAGCGGCAGGGTCCAGCCGCAGCGCTCACAGAGCCAGGCTGAACAAATCCTCGCATGGCCCAATCACAAAGCCATTTACTGATCTAGACGAGCGTGCCCCAGTGATTAGCTGCCACGGTTGGGGTCCCACGGCTGACACCTCCTGTGCGGGTGCGTTCCAGAGCAACCAGAGGTGCAGCAAGCCACTTAGCCCAAGCCCACGTGCTATTCTAGAGACAGTCCTGTAGAGGGCAGCAGGTTCCCAGAGAACCGCCCTGTGCAGCTCAACCGTCTGCTCCAGTGCCAAAGCAGGCAGGAGGTTATGTATCCAGGGCGCATCTGCACTGGGCACATCTGCATTCCAGCCAGGCTCTGCACCCACCCCCCTGCAGGACAGGTGCCGCTCCCATCGCAGCTGTGTGCCCACAGCCAAGAGTGGAGTTTACCCCATGATGCAGGGGCTCGGCTCGCCTGTAAACTTCTCGTTTAGGCCTTCGAGCGAAAGCTCCCAGCAAGAAGCAGCCCTGACGAGCGGGTGCTGGGAGGGGAGCAGGTCGCCAGAACAACCGAGTGGCCGGCGTGCCCCGTTCCTGGCTGTCCAATCGAGACAAGAAACGGCGTGCAAAGCGCGCCCGGCAGGGGCACAATGCCAGGCTCTCACCTGTGTAAGGCAGAAGCACCATATCGCCCCGGCTTGCTGCATTGCCCCACCCGCCTGCATAACCCTGGCACTAATCAGTGGAAGCCAGGACTTAATGAGGGCCGGTTGGTCACTGACTTGGGTGGGGGGCTGGCCCTGGCTGTGAATGCAATGAGTAGCGCAGCAAACCACTGGCTGCAGGTGTTGCTGCGGCATTAGGGACTTGGTGACACCTGTAACTCCCGCCACCCCTGAACCGCAGCGTCCCCACGGGTGTCAAATGAGGCTTACGTTTACCTGCCTGCCCGAGTCGTGGCGAGACTTGGCTGGGAGCAGTAGGTGACTGGAAAGGCAAAGTACCTGTGCTGCTGGTGTAACCCCCCAGCTGAGTGTGTGTGAGAGAGACGTGGCCCCCTCTGTGCCCACGCCCCAGGCTTACAGCCCCAGCTTGGGCGTTTTAGCCTTTAGCCTGAACGGGCGAGAACGCCTTTCTAGCAGCCTCTGCCCGAAGCTGCCCTGGCGTTTCCCCTTAAGGCCTTGTGGACACGCAGCACAGTGGTGGCCTGAGCGCGAGCTCACCACGTGTGCTAAGACCTCCCGTGAGGGCAGGGAAGTTGGCAGTTTTCACCTGAGTGAGCCGGCAGAGGCAGGCCCCACTGCTGTCGTTCACTGGTCCCACTGAGTCATGCGAGCGCTGCAGCCTGCCTCCTCTTCACTGGCCGCGGAGCTCTGGTACCATGAGCAAGCGTGTGTGACGCACGCACGTTTTTCTCTTAGTCGTGCTGAGGCCTAAGTGCGCCTCACCACATCACCCCCTGCCTTGCAATGCAGAGGGGTGAGGGCTGCACGGCAGTAATTGCAATGAATCCAGCGCAGGTTTGTGGCTTAATGAGGTGTTAACTGGGATACAGGTGTGTATAAATAAGGAGCAGAGAAGAGGGTGGTGCAGCAGTGCTGAGTGGCTGTCATTTGGTCTGCATCCTAGGGCTTGTCTGGTCATTTCAGGAGATGGGGCAGGCATGGGGACATTGGCTATGAGGGGCAGGCAAAGGGGAATCTTGGCAAAGCACTGAGCAGTCCCATGGGTAAACCTTGTACTTGTATCCAGGGCTGGCAGCCCAGGACTGAGTTTGGGGGGGGGGGTGAGATCAGTAACAGGTGCAGGTCCTGTGATTAGTAGTCTCTACCCCTGCTCCATTTAGGTAATTACTCTGTGTGGGTGCGGGGGAGGGGGGGTATGCTTCTTGGGGCTGGCCTACCAGCTTCTTCCTGCTGGGTAGTCCCAGTTCCCTCTTAAAAATGGGCTGTAGGGAAAAGCAGTCAGGCAGGGGCGAGGGCAGGTCAGTGGTTTCACCAGCTATGGTCTCTCAGGCAGGGCTGACTGTTTGTACAAAGGCCTTCCAGCAAAGGCAAGCCAGGCTTTCCTTGAGCCACAATCCTCCCATCTGAGCTGCAATCAGCCACCTTCAGACTTTCTCTGTTGGAGCAGGGAAAAGAGCAGCCTGAAATAACAGCTGAGGGCTCTGGGCCTTTCTTCACCCATTACTGGCCTGCCCCCTTTAGTGGGTGAAAGCCTAGAGGCTGGGGTGTTCTGCTAATTTGTCTCCATGTAAAGCTAGAACATGGGCTATGGTGGAGTGATAACAGAAGCAGCTTTCTGCTTTAGGAGCCCTCATCTAGCACCAGGGGGTGAAATAGAGGGCAAAAGACTCAGTGGCTTCTCCCAACCCAGGATGTGGGGGTATTACTGAGGAAGCAAATTGTGGCACTTCCTAGTGTTGTAGGCCTTGTGCAGATCGTGCCTGTTTGAGTTTGAAATGGTGGCTCTCGCCTGAGGTCTGAAAAAGTTTGATTCGTGTCCTTGGAAGGTAGATTCAAGAAACTTTGTACTAGAACAAACTGCACCTCGGGGACGTTTCTTCCTCAGTCCCAGTACTTAGTGAGTAGCTCATGCCCAGAAGCTTCAAGCGTTCTAGCTGACATCCAAAATCCTGGCTGTAACTGTGAATGGTTTCATAATCCATATCAATGTCTAATTCTTTCTTTGAATCTTACTATTGCCTGGGCCCCAGTGGTATCTGGTGGAAGTGAGTTCCACAAGCTAATTATGTGTGATAAAAATGTACAGTTCTGATTCCATCCAGTAGAGGACAAAACCTGAGCCCTATTTTGGCCAACCATAGGGTTTGAACCTAGCTTCTTTAGCTTTAGAAGCATATACCTCTTAAACCGCTGATGCAGACCAGACGCTAGAAGGAGACAAAGACCCACTCTCATCTAGTCTGTTACCCACACCTGCTATCCAGTTCATTACAATACCGCAGAATGTAGATTCTCAACCTGGAAGGCGGCAGTCACCCCGTCCTTTCCATGCTGCCAACTGGGAGGAGAATCCCAGCTATACGGGGCAGGTTGTTGAGGATGAATCAGGGCAAGGAAAAAGGGGCTCTGATTTGATTAGAGAGAATATTCCACAAGAAAGTGGGAGCTTAGCAGGCTGTACCGTAAAAGCATTATCATGCTTTCTCATGTCTCTCGTGTTCCTCCCTGATTAGAATCAAACACAACACAAGCCAGAAGGAAAACACCCACTAGGTCGTTGTCCAAAAAAAAACCAAAACAACCTTTACTTGCATTTTCCTCAATAAATAATTTACAGTATGTACATGCAGTGACACCCCACACGGGTCCAAAACACAAGGAGCAGTCAGGAGATTCTTCCCCCTTCCCAAAACAAAATCTTTTATTTTATTCCAATCCCGTCAGGTCTTCCTTGGCCACACTCCGTCTTTCGCTAGAACCGGGTCAAACACAACCAAAATAAAGTGCTTAACTGTTTGCTTCGAAAAGAGGGATAGCCCAACCACTGTAATATCCTCAGCCACCACTGGCGCACGGGCCTAGTATGGAGAGTCCAGGCTATGCAGAGACAAGCAAGACCATGGAGGACTTTTCTCCTTCAGAGGGTAGTTCTGACCATGGCATAGCACACTCTTATGCTGCCATGCCAGGAAGCAGTACCATTGACAGCTGATGTCATGTGGCCATTATGGTCTAGACTGACTGGCTAACAGCGATGTCACTCGCAGATGTGCTGCCTAGACAGGGCAGTACTCTTCCTGTAGTGATGGCAGCTCCATGTCCCAGCCCTACATCTAGTTGGGATTATTTGTGGGGTTCCTAGGTATGGGGCAGGTATTTCACTGCCCCACCATAAAGCTGATAGTTACTTTACAAATTCACCTCTCCAATTTCTAGGGGAATAAAGATTAGATTTTTATGCAGTGAAGGAACTAAAGTGATGGGATAATTCTGGCCGTGGCTAATCACACTGGCTAGCCGGCTGCTAGCTATCAAACACACTAAGGGAGTATAGTTCCCCACTGACGTGTATGCATAGGGTCAGCAATGGGACTTGTGCTCACCCAACAAGGTTGGAAGCTGTTCAACTTAGCAGAAATAGACCGTTGGTCATGCTAGATGGCCAGGATCAAACCCCACTGGGAACCGGGTAGTTCATAGCCACTACAGGAGCCTTAAGGGAGGCAACGAGGTCTAATAAACTGGCCTGGGACTAAAGAGACCTGGGCTCTATGCCTAGCTCGCACACTGCCTAGCTGTGTGACCCTGGCCAAGTCATTTCACCAACTGTGCCTCAGTTTCTCCTCCCTTGTCTGTTTAGATTGTAGATTCTTTAGGGCAGCAACTGTCCCTCCGTAGGTGCCTATATAGCACCTAGCAAAATGGGTCCTGATCCAGGCTACTCTGATGTAAATACTAATAATTTAGAATGTCTCAATTATTTCCTTTTTGAGCTTCCCCTCAAAAGCTCTCTGGCCAGCGTGTGGGTAGATTTACCATCCAGTGGTTGGTCTCCCCAGCTCCCTACGTTGTGCGATCCCTATTTTTAAAATGGCCCTAACCAGAGACATGGGCCCCCAGCGGACAAAGCAAGGAGCGAAGTAGTAAACACATCTTTTTGTTAGTTCTCTTCTGTTTGTCGTGGAAACACCTAAAAACCGATTACATCTCTTCATCTGTACAGTCACATGAGATCAATGCCAGGGCTCCATATATTCAAGAGACAATATAAATTACACCCAATGACACACGTTGCACTTCTCTGCTGCTTTACAGACGGAGTGCTAGCGCTGGCAGGACACAACGAATAGTTGCTTGAGTATTTACAGGGGGCTAGTTCGTGAGTGCTGCGGGGCACGTCACGCTCCCGTTCTTTCCTGGGCTGGCTCTTTGGGCACCCTCAAGAGCCCATCCTGGATCGCTGGTTGCCCCAGGGATCTGCCCACACTTCTGGGGGGATTGCTCGGAAATTCCTGCTGGGGGAACGATGGGGGATTCCCCCAGAGGTCTCCCAGCTGCAGGCCGAGGTACAGATGGTCTTGTCATTTGTGGAGCAAAACTAAGAGGCAAATCCCAGGAGAACATGGAGACGAGGGAGGGGCTCTGATGCATCCCTTGCAGAGGAGATTTAGTGCCAGGGCCTTTGAGCAGCTGGGATTCCTCGGGGCCCGCCACCAGCTGGATTTTCCAACAGTGCCCTCCTCCGAATCAAGCCAGGAAGAGCTAAGGTGCAACTGGTCTGAAATGAGCTCACTAGGAGAGGAGCAGGGGCTTAGCAGCAAAGAAGCAAACCTCCCCCCACTCCCTGGGCATTTTGTCAGAGCTTTGCCCCAGCCCCACTGACCCATAGCCACCTTTGGGGTGAAAAGGGACAGGGCTAGAAGGGGGGGTGGACACTCCAACTTGTCACCAAGCAGCTTGAGGAGTCTGACTGGCCAGCCTGTAGTACGCATCTGGGAGCTCACTGGGACCTCCCCACTCACTTCGCCTGAGCGGCCTGGGAGCCAATGGCATCAAGGGGCCACGTCACAAGGAGCATTTAAAACACTGGGAGGAGGCCCAAGGCAAATGTCAGAAACCACTCGATTAGTGGCCAGGTTTTTCCCTTGGTTTCTCTGAGGGGAGGGGGCAGGGCAGGAAGGGCCCAAAGGATTCAAGCTCGGGGCTATGAAGTGAATCAGAGTGCCAGGATGGGATTTCCTCGCTCCCGGACACCCTGGGATTGAATGGTGCCGTTCCACGGGGGACGACCTGTGCGCCTCAGACACCTGCAGGGTGCTTGGTGCTGGGCAGAGCAGGGTCTTTAGTAATGGACAGAAAAGGCTCCAGCCAGCTGCCCTCCCCTACACCCTCTCTCCGGGTGGGCATGTGCCCCAAAATTATAGCTCCTCCGGCTGGTGTTTCTCACGTGCACTTGCAAAGACGGCCACGTAAGCCCCAGGAGCGGGCGGGCCCCGCTTAGCTGCACACCACCAGCTCTTTGCACACACGCACACAGGGTCGGTGCGTGCAGCAGACGGGCTGTGAGCACGTCAGCCGGCGTAGTAGTTTGCGTGAGCAAAGCAGGTGTGAAAATCAGAGGCCAGCATGGAGCTGGCTGAAAACCTGATCCTGCCTCCCTATGTCCCATGACGGTCTCTAGGCATGGGCCCATCTCGCCAGCACGCCGTCCTGTCCAGCGGGGGCACCGGCCCCTCCTCCCCAGCAGCAGCAGCCAACTCCCCTAACACGAAGCCACTTTCACAAATGCCAACATCACAGTCACCACAACCGTTTGCAGTACTACGAGGGAGCACCGGGGCGGGAAGGGGCAGGAGCATCCCAGCCTCCTCACCCATGTGAAGAGGGGAGGGTGAGCTGGGGAAGAGCTACATGAGGTACGGTGCAGCAGAAACCGACAGCGGCTCTCTGGGGCAAAGGCCCCCAGAGCTCTAACTCTGAGGACAAGGGCTGAGATTTGGGGCTGATTCTTTAGCTCCCAGCTGGACCTGCTCTTCAACCTCTCCTCATCCCAGCACAGACCATCGTCGCTCCCCGCTGACCTCTTCCCCACCCACCGAAGTCACATTTATAGGAACACTGACCAGCATTGACTCAGACACACCAGTGCCAGCCAGAGGGCAGGGAGGGCCCGGGGATGCCCCGAGGGGGCTGCGTTGCCCGGGCCCAGCTCCCGTGTCCTTTCATAGAGGTGCAGCTTGTCCTTGTTGGAATGAAGCATCTTCACGTCCTCGAAAGCGTAATAAGCAGCCAAGGTGAAGTTGACATCCCCTGTGGTCAGGAGGTCGAAGACGCAGGACTGGAAGTACAGGTCCTCCACGGGGAGCTTCTCCCGGCACTTGGCCATGGCCGTTTCATAGGTGAAGAACTCGGGGGAGGAGGCGAGGCTGGGCCCCTTCCTGCGAGCCCGGCCTTCCGTGGCCTGAGCAGAGCGGAAGGTCTGGAAGTCAATCTGCTGGTTAAGCGGGCAGCCCCGGAGGCAGAGGTAAAGGCCCTGGTTGTCCCTGTCCTCCACAGCGTTCACGACCTCCTCGGGCATGCGCACAGCGAAGGTCAGGTAGCGGCCCACCTGCCTCACCACAATGGTGGTGCCGATGTACTTGGCCTGGATCTCAATGTGCTGGCCAGACACCTTCTCGGTGATCTTCAGGCTGCTGGCGCCGTGTTTGTCGCCGCCGTTCTTGGATCCGTCGACGAAGGCGGCCGGGAGCTCGTCCATCTCCGCCTGGTACACTTTCTGGTCCACGCACTCCTGGAAGCTCTTGAAGATGATGGTGAGCTGTGAGGGGAGAGGGAGGGAGAGAGAAGGGGGCACGGTCAGTGACCAAGGTTGACAACCCGTTGAGCTCAGTCACTAGGGCATCACATTCATGAATACCAGGGGGTTTAGGCCTGACTGGTTCAATCATCAGCAACCACCCTGTGCCTCCGGAAACTGCTTGGAACACGGAGAATCCGTCTTTCAGGGCATTTTAGAGGTGGGCTTCAATCCACAAACACAGAATTCCCACTACAAGGTTTCCCTATTTCATGCACAAGGCCCCCGGGCGTCAGCCTACAGGCAGGTGCATCCAGGGGCAAACCAGTTACATACAGGGAGGAAGAACCCAAAGGTCTCCCAGCCAAATCCCACAGAAGTTACCTGATGGAGCTGAGCTGCGACCCAGGAGCCAAGGGGGAGGAGAAGAGAGTCCATTGATTAGCCCCAGCTAATATGTATGATGGCCCCAAGCCACTGACCTACTAATTGTTCTTTACACTTAGCTCACGCTTCCCTTCTTCAATTCGCTGCAGGCCCCTTGACGAGCCTGTTAGCCAGAGACGTATCCGGCCCCTCGTGGTACGGACACAGAGGGGAAAAGGGACTTGCTCATGACCATGCAGCAAGATGGTATTTAGACCCCCAGGTGTTCCTGGCTCCTGATTCTGTGCTCAGGCTGCCCCCCACCTCTAGCTAGGATTTCCTTGTCAGGCTACAGCAGGCGTCAATACCTCATGTAAGAGATTACAGGAGGTTTAGCTCTTAGATGGTGTCTATTTATTAGGGATGTGTCCGAACCAAAGTGCTGGCCGTAATTCCTCTCAAAACCTTAGTGAAGTTCAAATCTGGATCTGAAATACACAGCTGACACCCAGGCTCCTGGATCGGACCTCTGGGATTACTGGGACATTTGACTCCATCCTGCTATTTATTTACATTGCTTCTGGAGCTAACGCCAATTTCAAATGGCGCCCAACAGAGCCCCAGCATTCCCCTTGGCTCTCCACGCCAGCCATTCCGCCCCAGATTTTCCATTGCTGCTCACACCAGGTCAGCCCCACTTGGTACAGTAATGGGGGAGCTGTAGCGTAGATCAGCCCCTCATCTTACTTGGAGTAGGTTTACACAACATGGGGCTTAAAATTCCCATGGCCTCCTGGAGCCCTGTTCATATATCAGGGTTCCCAGCACGGGTACCACTGATGGAGCTGAACGGGTGGTGGGAATAGTGGGGAATGCTAGGGAATACTTCCTTGCCCAGCTGAGGCCATCCACAAAGTACCAACCCTTACTGTGTTGGCAGCAACAGTTCCCATTTCTCTGCCCTTGCAGAAGGCTCTCCTGGTCTGAAGGGTTAACTGGAGTTAAAAGGCGTGTCCCTGTTTTCCTCCCCAAATGTCCCTATTTATAGCTTGCAGGTGTCGGCAGATATGTACCAGGTTTACTGGAGGTTATAGCCTCTTGCTGGGAACACCCTGCTCCAGTGAACAGCACCAGAGCGAAAGCCTGGATGCACAAAGACACCATCCGCCCCGGATCCAACTGCTAAGCTAGGGTTACCTGTTCCAACAGCACTTCCTGCTGGGTAAACTTGCTGAGTCGCCAGGCTGGGTGATGGCTCATCACTTCTCAGCACCCCTGTCCTGACGCAACACCGTGCAGGGCCCCACATAAAGTCCAGGGCCCAGTGGCCCTACAAGCCACAGGCCATCCCTCATTGAAACTGTAATCCTTCCCACCCTCAACAGGGATGGTGGCAAATCCCTATCCTCAGTCACCCTCAGAGTACTGTGAAAAGGACCAGACAAGAATCCATGCTCTCCAAGGCCTGAAAAGCAAGCAGATCCTTCTGACCAATCACCCTGACCTTTCTCTAGATGAGGGTAGCTGAAATGTGCTCCCTTCCATGCAGCAAAGAGGAATTCAGCAGCAGCAGCATCCCGCTGCTCAAATTCCCTCCTCAAGCACAAGCCGGATTGAACACTTAAGACGTGTCACTTTGAGTTCCATTGTACTGCAGCTGGGCGCTTGCCACTGGATTTACTCAGGGCTGCACCTGGTCACTGGAGAGCATTTCTCTTGGCTGCCACAGTGCAGCGAGAACAGACTGTGCCCCACAGAATGCCTGCTCCTGGCTGCAGACCACAAACACAATTACTAGCTAAAGCAGCTGGGAAGCCGGCACTAGAAACCCAGCTCTTCAGTTCCAAACCACAGGCTTTCCCAGGCGAGCTAACACTCTCCCTTAGTCATCACCAGTCCTCTCGCATGCCAGCTGACGGAGCCTCCCGGCAGCCCAGCCACCAGGGGGCACCACACACAAAGCCAGAGCAGTAGGGAGATGGTGACACGGGAACACGATCCACCTCGACCACCGTTTTCTTCCGGTGAAGGGATGAGAGGGCAGGGAGTCTAATTGTAGCTGTATGGACAGACAGACTGGGCAGACAGCCTTTCACCTTAGGGGCACTGGTTCAAACCAAATGCTGGTCAGCAGAGACCGGCGGAGGTGAGCACCCTACGATTGTCTGGTGGCACATGTGAAGTGTAGTGTGTGTGTGTGTCCGATCCCCATCGCAGCCGGCATTAGTTCGCCCCCTGGATGGCAGATGCACCGGAAAGGCCAAGTTCTAACCTGGCCTTGGATACTGAACTACTCGCTCTCCTCTCCAGACGGCGCCTGCCCGACAGGCTTGGAGGCAGTGCAGAGACTTCCCACGCTGAGCCTGCTCTGGAAATGAAGAGAAGGCTTCTAGCATCAGCCCTGCCAGCCTGGCACCACATTCACTCCCCAATTAAAGGGACTCAGCCGAGGAAGCTGTTGGGCCTACTTATCCACCGGGCCACACCAGCTGGAGGCCACTGCAGAGAGACATTAATAGTGGCATCGTTCTTCTACCACCACCCAACTGCTGGCCATCTCCTGCGGCTGAGTGCAGCGCCTTGGACCATGAGACAGGACAGACAGGGTGCACAAAGAGTAAGGGACCTCCCCTCTTAGTGCTGCCGTGGCAGGCCCTTGGCAAGGTGAATTTTCACCCTGCTGGAGAGTCCTTCGCTGCCACTTTGCACGTTAAGGGAGCGAGGCCACAAAATAAAAAGGAGGGCGGGTTACCTAGGGAGGGGGTGGAATTACCTAGGGAGGGGGTGGAATCTCCATCTTTAGAGGTTTTTAAGCTGCGGCTTGACAAAGCCCTGGCTGGGATTATTTAGCTGAGGTTGGTCCTGCTTTGAGCAGGGGGTTGGACTAGATGACCTCCTGAGGTCCCTGCCAACTCTATGGTTCAGCGAGTTTTACTGGTTGCCAGTGATCTCTGGCACCGTGTTATCCTTCTGCTGCACCCATCCCTGGATGGGGGTGTCGTAGTGCTCTGCAAAGGAATCTGGTGGGGGGGGACTCGAGCAGAACTGCAGCTGCAGTGCAAAAGAGAGAGACGTGTGTGTTTGTGGTTTGCCCTTCAGGAAGTGCTGCCATCCTTAGATCTGCCCCCTTAATGACCTGCCCCTTTTATTTCAACCTAAGCCAGGGAGGATGCATCTCCTCTGATGATGCTCAGCAATCTGAGGGGGCCAGATCCAGCGGTGAAAAAGCAGAGTCCATTGGGGGGTGGGCGGGCTGGGGAGTGGGGAAACCAGGAGTGTGGGAGCAAAGAATCCTTGATTTTCTGCCAGGACCCTGTAATTGTGGCGGGCTTGGACTCATTCTCAATCTGCTGGATAACCTGGCACTAGTGGATGAGTCGTAACAGCTTTCTGGGACCACTTTGTGGGAGGCAGCAGGAGAAAAGGTGACTAACAGGGTGAGCAGCAGGAGGCAGTGTTAGAACATCACCATCCCCCAGGGGACAGCCCACCTGCCCCAGGCCTTTACCTTGGTCGTTGCCGTCGCTGTGGACCCGGGTAGCACAGGTGTGTTGGTGACCTGGACGTTCAGATAGTTATTGTCTATGAGTGGCCAAGCCCCCTGCACTTTGCATGTCTGGAAGCTGTCTGTGAAAGTCCTGAGGTGGGGATCCCCAAAGAGCCCGCAGTGGGTGTAGTTTGGGGGGGCTGAGTGCTTGTGAAAGCTCTTCTCGTAGTGGCAGATATCTGGGCTGTCGGAGCGCTCCTGGCTGTCCCCGGGGGGTAGGGTTCGGAGGCGGGGCTGCGAGGTGGGTCCATCTTTGGAGCAGTTGTGTTGGACCATGAGGTCATCTATGCCATGAACAGCAGAGTGGTAGGCCAGGTCCCCTCTGCAGGTGCGGGCCGTGCGGCGGGTGCAGTGGGCGTAGGTGCGGAGAGCTGTGCAGAACTCTGGTGCCTCCTCCGTGCCCAGGTGGTGTGAGCCAGACGTGGCCGCCCAGAACTCAGAGTTACACTTCAGGATCTTGCACTGAGAAGTCACTGGAGGGAGAGGGGAAAAAAAATAAATAAATCAGGCACTGTCAAGATGCCCAATACAATGATCAACTATAGCACGCCACCAAAATGCCACCACTGCTGAGGCGGACCATGGTAGCTGGGTAGCAGCACACACAGCACCACCAATAGTTGAAGGCAGGAAGCGAAGAAGAAGCCAGCCCCCAGTTGAATCCTCAGGGGGAAATTAAGCAGGAGGACTGATAGAAACGTACAGCTAGAAGTCAGCAAGTCCAGTCCCCTGTGCTGAGGCTGGAACGAGTATACTTGACTGTCCCTGACAGGTGTTTGTCCAACTTGTTCTTAAACAGGGATTCCACAACCTCCCTGGGAAGCCTATTCTAAGGTAAGCACCCTTAGAATTAGAAAGGTTTTCCAATATCTAACCTAAATCTCTCTTGCTGCAGATTAAGCCCATTCCCTGTGGTTCTACTTTCAGTGGATGTGGAGAACAACTGATCACAGTCTCTTTATAACAGCCCTTAACATATCTGAAGACTCCCCACGTTGGCTGGGATGCTGAGAATAGCTTAACAGCATGAACTTTTGGGGGAAAAGACCATTGGGCCTTTAACATCAGGAGGCTTTTAGGGCTTGACATTCAAAAATATGCATGTGCACCTGTGCATTTAAAACGCTGTGCACAATGGTGCCGTTGACTTGCGTTCTCATTTAGCACAACTGCGTGCACGAAGCAGATGTCTGTGTGCATAGTGGGCTGGCTAGATGAATACCTGGTCTCTCTAAACAGCTGATTGGTATACAGGGGCACTGGCTGTGTGGGGTTGGGACACAGCCATGGGCCTGTCTGTGGAGGGTGGTGTAAAACCAGGCCCTTACCAGCCGTTAAGTGGGGAAGCCCTGGTTTTACATCCCACCCTGCTCTCAAGCAGGGAACTCAGTCAGCTCAGCAGATCCTAGCGTGGATATTTTCTCATTGACAGGTATGGGGATTTTTCACTGATGTAGCTGCACTAGTGCAAGTCCCTGGTGCAGACTCACCGTACTAACATTGAAAAGTGATTCACACCAGTACAGCACCCCCCAGTTTCCAATTAGGCTGTCCGCAGTAGGGCAGCACCATCCGTTCAACCCCCTCACATGGAGACAAGCCCTGAAAAAAGTGACACCCCTAGTCCAGTAAGTAAAGGCCTGGGGCCAAGATAAAGGCATCGGGTTTGCCTTCTGCAGCTGTTTATTCACATTCTCTGGAATACCTGCTGCCTCCCAATCATTATCCTGTGCTGCTATAGCACTCTTCCCAATCCCTGGATCTCTACTCCACTAAAACCTCCTCTTGCAGTGCAAATGCCTGGCTCCTCCAGGGTCAGCAACTCACGCCAACCAGCCAACCGTGCAGCTGTCTGGGGAGTTCGAGAAAGGCAGAGAGCTGAGGAGGAAATACAGTGCAAAGGAGGAACAAACAAAGTACAAAGGAGCCTTCTCAAGCAGCTATCGATCACCTGATCTCTACCAAGCACCTTGACACAATGCTCGTTCCAGCGGCTTCATTAATGCTGGGAACAGTGCGTGCCGACCTCTGGCCCCTCTGCCCCCACCGCAGTGCTTTGCTAGAGCTGTAGAGATACGGGTATCAAAGGGAAATGTGTGAAAGGAAACAGGCAAAATCCTAATCAGCCACTGGCCTCGATTGTGTAGAGAACAGATCAGCTTCAGCAAGATACTAGAGTAGCCTTCCATTGAATCAGCAAGACTCTGGCTCCCAGCTCAATGCAACCATAGGGAGAGGGGCTGTGTACACCGAGGGACCATTTCCAACCCTGGCTTCTGCAGCTGAGTACTCAGAGCAGCGCTCGGTGGCCAAAAGCCTAGGTGCAAGACAGGGAAATGCAAAGTACAATGGGAGTTTAGATTCAGTTCTTTCAGGGGGAACATATTTTCCACAGAGGGGTGTGGTTCCCCTGGAGCAGGACTTGAAAGTGACAATGCAAAGGCACTAGACACATGGCCTTCATTGCACATCGCACAGGCAGTGTGCTGCCAAAGGCAATTTGGAACCTCTCTAGGGTGACCAGATGTTCTGATTTTATAGGGACAGTCCCGATATTCGGGGCTTTTTCTTACATAGGTGCCTATTACCCACATCCCCTGTCCAAATTTTTCACACTTGCTACCTGGTCACCCTAAATTATCTCTCATTGCTCACATTGCTTAAAGATTTGTGGGGTTTTTCTTTCTCTCCTCTTAATCAGTCCCCTCGGAACGCATGGAAACTGTGCATGATTGGGCCCAAAATGCAGGGGAACAAAAAGCAACATTTCCAGATGCTTTTTGGGGATGTCTCAAAGCCTGCGTATTCCTGTCTTGGGGTTTGTTTAGACGGCAGTTCCCAAGGCAGTTACTTACACACACACAAAGCTACAAAACCCAGCACCACTTTATACCAAAAACAATATGTTCCAGTTTTTTACACACACACACACACACACACACACACACACACACACACACACACACACACACACACACACACACACACACACACACACACACACACACACACGGCAAAGGGAACAGGATTATAAATGAGAAGTGACCCTGCATGAAAGTGGCCAGTCTTGTGTCACTTTCCAAGAGGAATGAAATGCAAAAGGAAATAGTGGGAAGTTTCTGAGAGTTTAAAAAATCCAGGTTTAATCAGCTAAGATGTTAGTAATAACACAGGGAGCACAGCAGAACCTCACTCAATTTTACCAACCCCACGCTTATGAATAACTTTTCCTGACTGTGGGGAAGAAGGGGGCAAGCATAACGAAAATGTCCATGAAGCACAAGTCTACATCCCTTCATATTCCAATCTTTCAATGCATCAGAAATCATTCTGAAGTGGTTGGAAGGACAAGAAAGCAATGCAATGCACCAGGCAGTAATTTATGCACTGGACTTACTGCAATTTGGAGATATTCATTTTTAAGAACTCCTTAATCCCCAATTCATTTGTAAAATGGGTATTCTACTGCATAGGATTATTTTTATTTCAACTGTCTGCACACATTATTTCACCAACATCCCTTTTCAGTAGATTGCATTTTGCTGGAACATAGTGAATCCACGTCACATAACTGTGGGCTTTTCACTACAGGCCTCGAGGTGAGTTGCAGAGAAAGCCTGTTGCTGTGTGTTTCAGCCAGATGAAATTCTGCTGTTGGATCACCTCACGCCAGTGATACATATCCTGGGCCTTGGATTTATGACCTCTAATTCCAGGCCCTGCATATTCTATCAGGGCTAAAAGCCACATGTTAAAATTGTCTGTGATTAAACATGGCTGATGTAACACTGTCCGACAGGCTTTATGTGGAGGCCTGGTGCCTGCCAAGCACCGTGATTAGAGACAGAGAGCAGGTGAGAAGTGAAAGGCGCTATGGATTCAGGCACGCTGATCTAAACGATCAGATTAGCTCATGACAGCACACCAGTTCTGCCAGAGTATCAGTCTGTCATTCAATGTGATGCAATCAGACTTTGCTGGCACCTGGAATGTGAATAGCAGCATTTCAAGGTGAGAAATTTCAAGGCGTGGGTTGGGACGACACGTTCAGTGTGCAAGAGTGTCATACTAGGAAATCCCAGCTCCCTTTCTCTGTCCCAAGCCCCCCCCAAGCTTCAAGTTTGTGCTGCCACCAAGAACCTCATGATGGAAGAACTACGTAGATGATAAATAAAGAACCATGTCCAGAGGTCACCAGCTAAACCACACATCCTTAGCACCAGGCAATAGGGCTCACAATATACGACTCAATAAGAATCTCCCTCAGTTGTCAGTGGAGCGTAGATGCTCGTTTGGAGACATCCAGCTATTATCAGGAATAGGGTGCTGTGTGCTGGTCTCTAAGGGGTGCGTCTTTAGCTTGGAACAGGAGGTACAAGCCAAGTTCTGTACTGGCGTTTGGGCTGCAATCCAAAGCTGACAATACAGTAACAAAGGTTTTGCTGCTGCATCGCGGGAGCCTTCCTTCTTACGAGACGTTAAACTGAGCTCCTCTCTGCCCATCTCTCGTAACTCCCTCGGTGGAAGTTCGGGATCCAGTGACGCTCGGAGCCATAGCCTCAGTTGCGCTCTCTCAGCTCGGCAGGGCTCTAATAGCTACGGCCATATGCATGTTACTGCTGAGCACAGGACGGCTGCACACGGCTGGCGTCTAACTCATTACTTTATAAGGTACTCAGGAAAAAAAAAAAAGAGAAAAAGAAAAGCCTGTTCCATTCCATCCCTTGGCCTGTAGGGGGAGCATTTTTCTTAAAGATCTTATCATTTGCCTTTTGGCAAAATGCTCTGATTTGCTGTTTTGTGCAGGGCCCCATATAAGGCCAGATTTCCAAAGCCAGGTGCCGAAGTAGCAGCATGCACTGCGTGTGTCTGTATGTAAGTACGCACGCAGAAGAGGCCCTTTCACATGCAGTTCGCCTTCACAGGCAATAGGCTGACAGTGATGGCACCTCCATTATGGAAAAGGCAGCCCATCTCACTCTGGCTTTGCACCTGGAGCAAAGGAGGGAGGTGGCCCTTCCTACCTAATCTCTCCCCTGCCAGCAGATAAAGGTGGCGGGGTCAATTCCATTTCACAGGGCACTGAATAACCGCAGGTCTCAGGTAGGTTGTTTGTGGCCTTGCTCTTTTAATCTGTTGGCAAAGCCTCCCCCGGCCCGCGCCTCCCTATCTGATCCATTCAATAGTGCGATTGTCTGATGCCTCGAGCTGACACGAACACCTGCGTGACTCACCCCCAGCAAGACACGTGTCAGGACTGAGGAACCCTACAGCCCTGCAACGCTCTGACGGAGACTGAGGAGCAAGGAACCTGGCAAGCAGAACTATGCAGGAAAGAGACAGCGAACGATCCTTCCCATTCCCCCCTCCCGCCCCCCATCTGCTTCTCCTCACGTCTCCTATGGCAGAGGCTTTGGTATAAAAGCAAAAACTCATTTGAACAAAAGCCAAGGAACTATGTTTATTCAATTTCATATAATCTATTTTCCATCTACTCATAATGGATCTGTTTTTCAACCACAGATGACTTAGCACGGAAACAAGCCCCTCTGCTGCTATCATTCAAAGACGCATGTAGCAAGTTGCCGGAGTGCAGGGATTCTGCGCACAGGCCTCACCCAGGGGGCTTGGGCCCGGGTGACATTTCACAGCGTGCTCACACGCGCCCCGGTGCCCCCCACATCCCATGCCTTTCTGCCTTCTCCCTGGCACTGTGATCTTGAATGACGGAGGAAGTGGGTCCCTGAGACTCTCTCTGGGTCTCAAGATATAGTCCTTGCTATGTAAATATATGGGAGCCCGTGTCTTTTGGGAAACTGATGGTCTCACTTTGCTCAATAGTGACCCATCTGTCTATTAAGGGGTGATATTCATGGATGCTCAAGCGTTCAAGTAGCCAGTCAAAAGCTACTGCTTTTAAGGCTAGCAGGGATCATCAAATCTGGCCTCTTGTATATCACAGGCTGTAGAATTTAACCCAGTTACCTCTCTGTTGAATCCAGTAATGTATGTTTGGTTCAAGCACATCTTCCAGAAGGAATCTAGCACTTCCCTCCATCATTCGTTCCAATGGTTAATTACCACCAATGTTAAAAATTTGTGCCTTATTTCCAGTTTGAATTTGTTGGCCTTCTGCTTATGGCCGTTGGTTTGTTAGGCCTTTCTCTGTTAGATTAAACAATTCTTTTGGTTCCTGGTATTTCCTCCCCACGAAAGTACTATATACATATATACACACACACACACACAGTAATTAACTCAACTCTTCATCTCCTTTTTGATAAGCTAGATAGATTGAGCTCTTTATGTCTCTCACTGTAAGGCGTTTTCTTCGGCACTCAGATCATTTTTGTGATTTTTATCTTTTCTACACGCTCTCCAATTTTTCAATATCCTTTTTAAAGTATGGACCCCAGAACTGGATGCAGCATGCCAGTCTCAGTCTCAGCAATGCTGTGTATGGAAGTAAAATTGCTTCCCTATTTTTACGCATTACTGGGTGAAATTTTTTGACCAAAACTTTTTTTGGGGGGGGAAAAAGGCAGATTTGGACCACCAACACATATTGTGAATTTGTGTTGATTTTGCTGCATTATTTTAGTAGAAAAAGAAAACCTAAAAAAAAAAAAAAAATCCAAAAAAAAATTGAATCATATTATTTTGATATTTTCTAGATGAAATGTTCCAATTTTTAAAACTTGAAATTACTTTTAACTTAAAAATAATTAAAAATGCCTAAAATTAAACAAAATGTTTTGTTCTGGTTTACATGAAACATTCTATTTAAGCTGAAAGAATTTTTTTCTGACTTTCTGACTTGCCAAAAAATTTCTTTTGGTTTCCAGATGATTTACATTTTTTTTCAGAATTGCCAGTGAACCAAAAAATCCTTTATTCCTCTAAATTTACTCACTAAGCCCTTCTCATAGACCAAGGGTCATACTAGCCCATCACATTGGGACCTCATGTTCAGTTTTTCGTCCTTTGATCCCTTTCTTGTATCTTTCAAGGCTATAGTCATTCTGAGAGGTATAACTCGCTTTGCATTGGGCTGTATTAAAGCACATTTTGTTCGACTAGGCTCAGCTTACCAAGAGATCCAGATAGCTCTGTGTCACTGCCCTATGCTCATTATTTGCCACTCTACCATTCTTTGTGGCATCCACAAATTTTATCAGAAGTGATTTTATATTTATTTCCAGATCACTGAGAAAACATTGACTAGTGTTATGTCTAATAACAATCCCTGCAGAACCCTGCTAGAAATGCTTCCATTTGATGACAAATCCCCATCGACAACTAATTTGCAAGAGTTGTCTGTTAGCCTGTTATTAGTCCATTTAACATATGCTTTGTTGATATCGTATAGTGCTCATTTTTTAATAAGAATGTCATGCGGTACTAAGTCAAAGTCTTACATAAGTCTAAGTCTACTACATCTCCGCAATTTTCTTTATCAACCAAATTTGTAATCTCATCATACAATGAAATCAGGTTTGTTTGTTAAGACCTATTTTATATAAAACCATCTTGATTGGTATTAATCCTATTCTTTTATTCTTTATCAGTTGAATTCCATATAAGCTGTCCCATTATTTGGCCTGGGATTGATGTCAGGCTAACTGGACTATAGTTATCTGGCTCGTCTTGCTTGCCCTTTTTGAATATTGGAACAAGGCATGCTCTTCCAGTTTTCTGGAGTTTCCCTGGTACTCTAAGATGTATTAAAAATTAACATCCGTGGGCCAGACACCCCCCTCAGCCAATTCTTTTAGGATCCTTGGGTGCAAATTATCCAGTCCTGCCAATTTAAAAATGTGTATCACTCTTATATGTTGTTTAATATCCTCCAGGATGGACTGGAAAGTACTTCATCATCCTCGTGTGATAATAGTACATCCGCCTGCTTCTTTCCAAATCCAGAACAGAAATAATGACCGAACACTTTTCTGTATCATTATTAACAATGTTACCATCTCCATCCAGTAATGGGCTTGTACCACTGCTAGGAAATCTTTTGTTCCTAATATGCTTTAAAAATGTATCTTTATCCATCATAATGAGATCCAAAACAGAGGTACTTCATGTTGGGTGCAATGCTGCTGGTGTTAGAAAATTATCATCTGTAATGTTTAGAGACTCTGCTGATGATTTACTACAGTCCCCAAGTCCTCCCATACCAACCCAACTTTTCACACATCACAGACAGGGGATTCGACATTCCAATCACGCGACTCTCCCCACCAGGTTTCAGCAATGCCAGTTATATCACACTTCTCAATCACTGAGAACTTGCAATTCCTCTTGACTCAGGCTACTTTTGAAAATGGGACTTAGGCTCATAAGTCACTTAGGTGCTTTTGAAACGTTTACCTGTAAACTAATTGTATATATGTTAGTGGGTAAATACGTGTGTGGGTAAGACTCATTTTCAGTATGAGATTTTACTGGAGTACGTATCAAAATACTCTATAACCTATGGTCAAACATCTCAGATTTAGGTTCTTAAATACATATTTATTTAGGCACCAAGGTATAAGTGAGATCATTTTCAAAGGTGCTACATACCTGGGATTTGTGGGTGCTCAGCGTATCTGAAAATCAGGTCACTTAGGTATAGGTGCCTAGCTAGGAATTAAGGAACCTAACTTTAGGTTTGAAAAATTGGACCTGTAATGCCATATTCCCATATTCATATTCTTTCTTCCTACACACAGAGAGTCACGAGGGAGGAACAACATATAAGCTGCTATTTGAACAGTCACAGAGCAAGCTCAGTTCCACCAAGATTTCAGGGAATCCAAAGACAAACTGATAAGCCCTGGTCTACAATTAAAATTTAGCCACCTTTGAGCGCCCTAGTTCAGCTGACTTAACCCCTGCTGTAGATGCGGCTAGATCGATGTCGGAAGTGTCTCACAACAGTGGCATAGCTGTAGTGCTGCCGTTGCAGTGCCCATAGTGTAGACATAACCTTAATTACAACGTAAGCCCCTGCAAGAAACCCTCATCCCAGCAGATCATTCCACAGCAAACACCTAGCAGTGGGCTTTGCCTAGTTCTCAGTCTGGAAGAAGAAACTGAATGAGAAATGCAGTGGTGGTTGTCTTTTGGCGGGAGGTGAGGGGGGAGAGGAGAATGGTGGTGGATGCATTGAGGGGGAAGGAATAGCCTATGTGTGTAATATACACGTGTATGTGTAAGAGGAAAAGGTTTGGATAGGAGGATGTGGAAACATACATAACACTGCATATTAACACCTTCTATAATACCTCTCACACTGCGTTTGTGGGCCCAAGTGGCCAGAATCCGTATTTTGGGTGAGTGGCTACTTTGTGCCACAGGGGTAATTACAGTAAAGGTGAATTACAGTAAAGGTGGTGTGTGGATAATCTGCACTGGGTATATTATGGGTAATTACTCTGTGGGCATGTATACCTGTGTCCTGTCACGCTGCTGATAGAGAGAAGCTCATAACTGCCTGTTCTGTGGTGTATGGAGAAAGTGACAAGGAAAACAAAAACCTCCATCCCACCAGCTGGACTGATTGATGGTGCCCCTTGAATAGACTCCAACAAAGTTTCAGCGGGGAAGGGGGAAGGGAACCCCATGCAGTGAGGAAGGGCCCAGTGGCCATCTGACCTAGGCGGTGTGAAAGGATTTGTGCATCATGGCAGAGTTAGTTTCTTCCAGGGACCTCCTTTGAACTGTTAATCAAGCACAATCTTGCAGAATAATAGCCTGATTATTATTGCCCTGTTTGCATAACAAAGAGGCCCAATAAAACTGATTTGACTGAGCTCAGAAGGGGTGTGAAAGATCAGCCCTGAGAAAGTCGCTGCAGGAATGTAGCAAACTGCTCCAAAACCTCAACCCAGGAAGAAAGACAATGCAATTTGCCATCAAGAAAAACCCAATAGACCAATAAATTACCCATGTGCAAAGGGATTAGATCAGGTTTCAGTTGCACTGGAGTGGGGGGTAGGGAGAGGACTGAAGGGGGAAAATAAACCTGACTCTCTTAAAGTGGCAGTGTTCATTTTTGAGGGAGTTGGGATCATTTTGAAAAGGGACACTATGTGTTATGGGCTGGATTCTGTGCTCCATTACACCAACTTAAATCTGGAGGAAATGCAAGACTTCAAGGTAAATGCACTCCGATGGAGTTGCTCCACATATATGCTGGTGTAACTGCGCAGTCCCTTTCGTAACCCAGTCATCGTCCTACCGAAGTCTGTGCTGGAGAGGCTGGGAAAGGTGTTTAGGTTTGTTTAAAGAAATGGACAGGGAGACGGAGCCAAACAACCTGACTGGGCTTTTCCATTTCCAACTTCTGTCATTCAAGTGGACACCGGAGCCCCTGACATCAGCCACTCCCTTTTGCTCCCCACTGCAGAGTTCCTTCCTCCCTAGTATCCCAAAATCATGGAGCAAGCAGAGGTGGAAAAATACAGTCCGTGTCTTCTCTAGCTCCAGATACTGCAAGAAGAGCTCTTGATTGTCCTTGTCACTTTGCTTATTTTGTGCAGGGAATCAGCTGACCATGAATCCAGAATGTCTTGCAAGGAAGAAAACATTTCTCTTCCCCCACACATGACCTCCTCAAGTCCAGCAAGGTTTTCTCCTACAACCAAGGGACGCTTTCGCCTTGCACGGAAAGAAGAGAGCCATTAATCAAAGCCATGGGGGTCTTCACCACTCCCCTGAGGGTACGTCTACACAGCAGCAGGAAGTGAGCTTCTCAACCTGGGTAGATGGACTCATGCTAGCAGGGCTGGAGCTAGCGCGCTAAAAATTGCAGTGGGGGTGTTACAGCGCAGGCTGGATTTTGGGCTCCCAAACTGAGGGGGTTGGGTGGGCTCGAGCCCTGCTAGTGAGTCTGTCTTCCCAGGCTCGGAGGCTCACTCCCAGATGCAGTAGACGTCCCCTAACAACTGACCCTCCTGGATGAGTTGCTGCTCCAAGAATTACAGACAAAGCTTGAAAAGGTGAACTTCAAAGCCTGGAAATCGGTGTACCTAGGAAATGGGATCACTAACTGGGCTGGAAAATGACTGGAACGTTTGAATTTGAAGCCACAAAAAACCACAGGATCTGCCCCTCCTTCGCTGTTAAACTTCTTGAGACTCGAGGGAATCAGGGTGCAGTGTTTCTCTTGCAACAGATACTGCTACCAGCTAAACGGAGGCGGCTGGTGTCCAGAAGGCCACAGTTTCTATTCCCTGGTCCACCACTGACTCCTTGTGTGACTGCAGGTGAGGCCACGTGCCTCAGTTTCCCCACCTATTAACTGGTGTTAATGAAGCTTACTCCCCTTAGATCAATGGGAGAGACGCAATGGCCAGGAATACTGGCATGTCATCACAGCAAGCGTGAAATCTTGAAAGCAAGGCTTGCTTGGCAGGCAGGGGAAGGAAGGGTTGCTTTCACAACAGCAACAGGTCAGCCAAGATCTCGAGTGCTTTATAAAGGTGGGTAAAGCAGTTTACAGGTGAGGAAACTGAGGCACAGAGCAATGAAGTGACCTCCCAAGGTCGCTCAGTGACAGAGTGGGGAATTCACAACAAAGGGTTCCAACTCCTAGTCCCCTCCTCTAACCAGGAGACTCAGCACCTTCCCCAATATGCCCCTGATGGGCCCTTGGGATCAAGCTCCATCAGAAAGGAGCAGACGGATCTGCTTGGACTCTGCCAGCAGCTTGGGCTCTTAGATCATTTTCCCACTGCGTTTCCTTTGCCCTTCACCTTTAAGGTGGGATTTCAGAGTCACTTACAATATCGTCTTTCCTCCTCCAAGTCTGGTGAGCCACTGGGATGAGCCTGGCTGCAGGCATCGGACCGTTCTCCAAGAGGCTCAGGCTCCCAGCTGAGCCGTGGTTGTTTTCACACCAACAGCATTTTGCCTAGGCCTTGCTCAAACTGTGTTACAGGCACAACCCCTCAGCACAGCTGGGCGACTGTAGCCCTCCTGGCCAGCAGGTCTTCTGCCTTTCAACATCTTGTGTGAGGATAGTGCAGACAGTGCCACGAAGGCTGCTGAGCAAAAGCACTTTGCACTACAGGTGTGTTTTTCCTCCAGGAATAATCAGCCCCACACCACTTTCTTGTGAAATTTCAACCCTTCAACACTGGGCTAAATGAGATACAAAAACAAGCAGACAGAGAAAAGCCCGAAGCACATAAATCTGAACAAGGCAAATTTACACAATTAAACAGCCTGCCAAGAATTGCGGCATTTCAATTAGAGGCGTTGATTTGAGTGCAGGGCGTGGAGAGTCAGCTGCCTGACTTTCACAGATGTCAGCTAGAACCCTGCACAACCTAGGGGAAATTCACACCAACACACGTACAGCCCTGTGCCTCACATTCCAGACTCTCGCTTTCTTCAGGAGGCGGTGCCAAAGAAATCTTTTACGTAGATCCGTTCACACGTACGTGTCTCTCACCTCCCCACCCCTGCCCTATACATCCCCGTTCACATACCACCAGCCCGGCTGATACTAAACTTGTTCTATACGACTCAAAATGCAATGGAAACGATGCATGAAAATCTATAAACCCTTCAACCACTGCAGGCCTAGATCCCAGCCCTTGACATTCAGTGGTTTGTTTATTTCTAAAATGTGCCCATTGCTGGAGCCCCAGGGCTCAAGTTCTAAAGGTTGGAGAAGAAATGAAAAACTCAAAAGCAAATGCATCCCTTCGGCTCTCCATTCCCTGCTCATTCATCCATCCCCACCCCCTCGGGCCAAAGCCTGTGAAGAGAGAGGGGTTTTGTGTTGTGCCAGAAAGGTCAGCAAACTCGGCTCTGTCAGATCGCTGTGGGGAGCAAATTCCAGAGTCAGGGGTCCTCTGGCAGGAACACACTCAGCCACATGCACTAGTCACTGAACCATGGGTTTCTCAGAACCCAGGCCATTGGAGACTGAAGCCAACAGCACTCAAAAAAGAACAGGAAGCCAGCATCTAACAGGAGACTTAAGCCCCGGACAGAGCATCCTGCCTGGTGGGTTATTCTGTAGAACAGTCAAGACTCAAGTGAAGTGCATTAGGTGTCCTACTCTCCAGATATGATCACATCTTTAGGGCCCAATCTTGAAAGCAAATGACAAAACTTCCTTGGGATCAAGACTGGGCATTTCAGCTCCTCCAGTAACCCAGCTGTCGATCCACCCTAAGGAACTCACTGATCTGGCCTCTCTACAGACCGGCACATTCTGCCTCCCCAAGTGCAGCTCCCTGTAGCCATGTGCAGGACATTAGACAGAGCTGCTCAGTCTGCACTTAGATGGCTACTTGTGCATAGGGAGCCAGCTTGTTCTTTTGCAGAAAAGACCCTATGACTTCATCGAAGGGATGGCATCTGGTTTTGCAATTGGACATAATTCAATTCTCCCTCCTTGCTACAGAAACTTCTGCTGGTGGAGCAGTAATTTTGTGAGCAAGATTGCGCTCGAGTGCAAAGAAATCTTTGAGATTACAATTAAAACCCCAGTTGTTATTATTACAGTTCATGCAAAAAAAAAAAAAAAAAGGCGCAGTTATGGGATTTCTGATCTTCAGTACAATATTTGTCAATTGTAGGTTACAAAGCCTTTTAAAAACATTTATGAGTGAATTTATTCCTTGTGGAAAAAAGGGACCAACAGCCTGTAGATCCATACACAGCATGGACAGCGCTCTGCCAATGCAACTCAATCCTGATTTGCAGCACCTCTAATATTCCAATCCAAAATCCTTTCCCCGTGTCAGTTCCCATCAGTTGTCGCTTGCAGCACTGCCTGGTCTTCCAGGCCTGGGCACCACCACTGTGCTGCCAATACCCCTCAATCCTGTCGCCCTCTCTCCCCCAATCCCTGGCTGATATTTCAGCTCCCCACACAGCTCTGCTGATGCACCTCAGTCCTGACATGCAGCACCTTCTGCTAGTCCAGTTCTGGGTTGCTCCCCCACAGCTCTGCCAAACAGCAAAGCAAAAAAGAGCAAAACCTGCAGCATCCCCTGCTCTTCTGATCCTCCACAACCCCCTCGGTTCTGCCAATGCACTTCCAGGCTAACCCGCAGCAACACCCCAACTATTTAAGTGCTGCGCCTGTGCTAAGATGAAACTGACAGCTGTGCACAACCTTGCCAAAGAGGGTGGTGTGTCTCTTAGGGACTTGGATGGAAAACCCTCAAACTCATTGTCACTAGCCTGACCCAGCATTTCGGCCCAGGTCTCCAGAAGCAGCAGGCTAGCACAGAAACCCACTAAGCCCCCAGGTAAAGAAGTTTTTATGGCTGCACAGCTCTATGATGACGTCTGACGTGGTGCAGCTGTTCAGACCACAGACGAAGAAGAAAACCTCAGCTGCTGATATTATAAACCCAAAGTTCCCCATAACATCTCCCAGTTCCTATTAACCAGGGGCTTGGAATCAAAGAGAGGTGATTCCCATGAAAAAGCCCACATCATGTGCATGAAAAACGAGGCACCTCCTGTTAGCCCCAGTGAGATTCTCAGTGGCAATCGCTGGAAAACTCCCCATTCCAACTACGAGTCCAGCTTCAGCACAGCAAGAAACCTGTGAAGTCAAAATACTCCCAGGTCTACATTTGAATGCCGTCACTCTTTTCCTCCATAACATCTAACACAAGAGCCACCCCTGCCGCCACTTTACCGTATCTCCCCAGAACTGGGAATACTCCAAGCGCTGTCACTTTAAGGGTGTAGAAGGTGTTGTTTTAACAACCTCTAAGCCCCCCTTCTCAGTTTCAGCTTAGTGCTGAGATCACATCCCTCACTGCAGCTGAGAGACAAAAGCCATTTATCAACCTATCTGATAAGCCTCCAGTAGGCTGGATCCTTATCTGGAATAAACCACACTGCCTGGATGGATTGGAGGCATAAATTCCCACTCCTTGGAGAAAGGGAAGAAAGGGCATATTACAGTGCAGACAGCAAGTATCAGAGTCACCCAGGGGAACTGGATCAGCTTCCCAGCTAGACCCAAAAGCAACAGCAGCTTCCTACAGAGTATTATACGGGGGGCAAACCTTGAAGTCCTTGCTTAAGCAAAATTCATAGCGCGAGATTATCAATACAGTTAAGTTCCCATTTAGGCCCTGAAATACATGGCTGGATTTTAACAAGAGCTCAGCACAGGGGGTGCTGAGTGTCACATATGTTACCTTAAGTGTCGCAAATGGGAGCTACTGGGTTAGGGTGACCAGATGTCCTGATTTTATAGGGACGGTCCTGATATTCGGAGCTTTTTCTTATATAGGCATCTATTATGCCCCAGCCCCCATACCCATTTTTCACACTTGTTATCTGGTCACCCTGTACCGGGTACTGAGCACTTTCAGAAACAAGGCCCTAATAATGGATGCTGAGAACTTGGAGACTGAGCCTAGGTCTTTGGGAAATCTGGCCCTCAGACTCCTCAATAGGAGATTTGCTTAGGAAAGAGGGAATAAAAAATGTCCTCCTTCCATTGGCAGCTGTTTTGTACCAGGGCAACTCCCAATGAGGTTACTCCTGATCCACGCTGGGGTGAGAGGAGAATTGGGCTCCATGGCCCCCATTCAGATCTCAGACTGGTACAGATGAAGAGGAACTCGGGGCAAGCCACTCAGCGCAAAGCACCAGGAGAGTTGAATCAGACCCAATGTTTTAGAAAAAAAGGAAAAAAAATCAAGGAAAGCTGCAGGGCTTGGTGGGGCACATTCAGCTCACACACTGAGCGCTCTGTTGAGCCAGGCTGGGACCAGTGCTTGGCACGGCACCTCTAAAAGGGGCGATAACTTTTAGAAGCAGTTTTAAGACTCCATCAGGGTTATGCCACCTCTTTACAATGTGCTGCTGAGATGTGAATTAGCAGGAGACAGAGTGGAGAGAAAGGGGGGAGACACCCAGGTGCAGACACCCCTTCTCTTCTCCTGCCTCCTGGACCCCTATTAAAGTGCAGAGTGAGGGACAAATGTAATGAATGGGGAACATGGGCTACATTTGTGCCCAAACGCCTCTTAGCAGTTCACTGTGGGTCTTGATTACCCAGTTTTGCCAGTTCCATGAAACATATTTGGCTGTTGAGGGGAGAATTAAAAAAAACCAAACCAAACACACAGATCTAATATCAAGTTCTTTCTTGCATGGCAAAGGCAGCCCCAGCACTTTGACTGAAATGCTGCATAAAGAAGTTAAGCAACATGCGTCGGGATCTGATCAAAACCTCCCCCACAATGTGGATCTCTGCGTTCAGTTTACTTGGGGCTAAAATATCCTAACCACCAGTGCGATCCAGGTGGAAATGTTGATCCTGATATTTCAATGAAGGGGTTTATTTTACTATATCCAGGAGGGGGTCAATTTCTTTCTTTCTTTATTGCATGTGTGAGAAAGACATCTTAGCTTAAGAGATTTAGATCGTGCGTTTCTTTTGCACAGGCAATGGAAAAGGCAGAAACATTATAAAAAATAAAATCAAACCAACCAGGAGATTTAACTTTAGGGCTTTTCTTTTTCTCTCCCCCCCCCCCAACCCCTCTCAAATGAAAGAAAAAAGAGGTAAAGAAACTGGAGAGTTTTGGAAGGAACAAATCTGCCTCTGTGGAGTTGGTTTCCCCTCCCCCAACAAAAACAAGCACTCACAGCTCGAAGGAATTTGCAGGCACAGATCTGCCAAAAACATTGTGCAAAACTATGGGGGATTCATTGGAACCAGATGGCGTGTTCAGCTGTAATGCTGACATTCTCTCCTTTTCTGACACCATGCAAACAAAGCGGGGCAAGGCGGAGGGTGGCCCACAAACCTTATCAACCAGAAAGATGAGCGTCCCAGTGTGCGCGCAGGGGGAGCAGCATCGGGGGTGCACGGCTTTGGGGAGGGGGCGCAGACCCTCGCAGGGCTGCCCGGCTGCCCCGGGAACACTTGCTTTCGCCCTGCGACAGGAGCAACAACATCTCCAAGCCCGGCTCAGTGAAGCTCCCGGCAGAGGAGTGCTAAAAACCCAAGCACAGGCAGGTTGCTTGGGGAACGGGGGTCGGGTGTGCTGGCAAGGCCCCCTGCATCCCAAAGCTCCCGGGGCACATTCACCAGCGGGCCCCTCGCTCCAGCTGTGCGCCGGGGCAGACACAGGGGGTCAGGCTGGTGCACAGCTGCAGTGACGTCGCAGTGGATCAGGACCATTCCTCTGTGTGTGTGTGTGTGTGTGTGTGTAGACATCCCTTCAGAGGGCCGGAGGTGGCATGAGCTGCTCAGCCTGACCCACCCCGCGCGCGCACACACACACACACACACAATCACAACTCAGGATTCACTCTCTCCTCACTGCCCGGCTGTTTTAAGCGCACCAGGCACGTTTCGGACTTGAAGCCAACTTCTGTGCACGCCACCAGGCGAGGGGCCCGAGGGGGCACCTCTTCCCTGCCCACCGCACCGGGGGACACCGGGAGCAGCCCCGACACCGCCCGCCGCGGCAGGAGCGGAGATCTGCCGCCTCTGTCTCCCGCTCTGCCCAGGCGGCTCGCCGCCCTCCCGCAGGGGCGCAGCGGCGGGCACCGGGCAGAGCCCGGAGCGGAGATCAAGGGGGGAACCAAATCGGATGGAGATTAGCGAGGCTGGAAGCGGAGCCCGACTCGCCTTTAAACATGTGGCGAACTGCTGCAGAGAGAGACAGGGAGGCCCACAAACGGGGGGTAACTGACGCTGCTAGCAAAGGCGTTTGGTTTTTTTTGGTACGAAAAAAATCTTCAACCCAAGGGGCTGTTCCTTACCTGCAGGGAAGATGCAGAGAAAGACAGGGAGGATTTGGAGGAATCCCAGGGCTGTGGCTCCTGCCCCTCTCCCCATACCCATCCATCCAGATCGAGCTTTAACCACTATCCTCTCCCTGGAAGAAGAGTTAAAAAAAGAGAGAGAGAGAGAGAGAGAGAAGAAAAAAAAAGGGGGGGGGGAAATAAATCAATGGAAAGGAAGAAAGAGACGCTAAAAGAAGCACGCAGCCCCCCAGCCAGCGATGCTCTGTCTAGCTGCACAGGGCAGGCAGCCCTAGCTGGCAGGCTCTGGCTGCCTCTGCACTGAAATTACACAGACTTCTCCCCCCCCCCCCTTCTTTTCTCCTTTCCCCCTTACAAAACAGCCCAAACCATCAATCATCCCGGCTGCCTTCCAATGTCTACAGCGCTCTTCCTTTCTCCCCAGCTCCTCCAGTCAGGAACCAGCGTCCCCGCCTCCCCGGCAAGACAGGATCCTGTTACAGCCAGCCCAGCAAGCCGCCCATGGAAGCAGGGGGGTGGGAGAATGCAAGGGGCGGAGGAATTAATTCATTCCATGCACTGGTCTATAGTAACCAGAGAGAGGCCGGGGACACTAAAGAACTAGCGACAGGAACCCCTAAAACCCCCCTTTGAAAGAGAAACACACCCAGATCCTGGCTAAACTGGACAGGCTCTCTCTGGCTGGCTATCAGTGCTTCCTTTTGCACTTGCAGAGGAATTGACTGTAAAAATGGCAGTGCTGGGTCCCAGATTTCTCTCCCTGCCATTTGAAAGCAAATTTCAGTTTGGTTTATGAGTCACAAAATGATTTTTTTTTTCCCCTTACTTGCCAGCAAGTGCCTGGATTCTGAAAATCCAGCCGAGTTTCCTCTATCTCATACCTAGTATCCCTGACAGAGCACTTCGGTTTTCAAAAGGCTGCATAAAGGTTAACTGGCGTAGCCTCCTGAAGGAGGGAAGGATCATTACCTCCCTTTTAATAAGCGGGAACTGACACATGGGGGCCCAGGTCCCCAAAGGTATTTAGGGTTCTAAGTCCCACTGAGGATCTGAGAGCTTACAGAATTGACCCAAAGTCACCCACTAAATCCATGGCAGAGAAAGAGCACATGGGAGTTCCTGGCTCCCAGCCCTGCGCTTAGTCCACTAAAGGGTGCTGTCACCCCTTCTCACTGGCAACGAGCATTCTGCAGTCAGACACCACCAGACAGTTTGCTGTAGGTGTACGTGCTTCACAACAGAATCCAGCTCGCTCTGCCGCAGCTGCATTAACAGGAGTGAAGTAAGCACATATGACTCAGAAACACACATGGAGCAGATTTCATAGCTTCATATCATTAGTCTGATAGATGTTAGAAATGGAGCTGTTCTATTAAGTCACTTAGTCGAGCTCCCAACCAATGAGGGATTGATCCATATGATATATTTTCTGGTATATTTCTATGTTAAAAAGCCAACCAAATACTCTTCCAGAACTTCCATGGGGTAACTGTACGGCAGCCTAACAGATCTCACTGTCAAGAAGTTGTTGCTGATATTTAGTTTGTTGTTATCTATATGGGAGAGTTTTACCCAGTATACGAATATAGTCATATAGGTATAGTTGTATCAGCATAACCCCTTCCCCTCCAAAAAAAAATATGGACTCTCTTATTCCAATAGAAGAGTGAATTTTTTTCAGTTTAGCTTTATGTCACTTGGGAAGGGGTGTCTTAACCCAAAGAATGTCATTCTTAAGAATAGCTATGTAGGGGATTATCCTGTATAACTATATCTGTTTAAATTCACTCCTTTGCTTATACCAAAAACACTTTCCTTGCAGGAGGTTCAAACCAAAATGAACTAAGGCCACTGTAGTTCTGAATCAGAGCATCCACACAGGGATCTAATGCACTTTAACTTCACAGCTTTAGTTAATTCATCTTATCTTTTCTGAGGGTATGCTGCTGTAGTGCTGACCGAAAGGGTTTTTCCATCCATGTAGGTAATCCACCTCTCTGAGAGACGGTAGCTGGGTTGGAATTCTTTCACTGACCTAGCTGCGTTTACAGCTGGGTTAGCTCAATCTAACTATGTTGCAGAGGGGGCAAAATTTTTCACAGCCCAGAGAGATGTAGCTATGTTGACCTACGTTTTAGGTGTAGGTTAGCCCTGAACCTTAAAAAAAAAAAAAACCGCTGCCTGGGGTGAAGTGCAGAGGCTGCAGTGAGAGCACATACGTTGAGAGGCAAATTCATCAAATATCTCCATTTGGCTGTTGTGTTAAGTTGTGGGGTTTGACCAGTTATTTTTCTCCAGGCTGTACTAGGAATAAAGGTGAAGGTGATTTTGCGTGGAATCAAAAGAACACAGTTGCAAGTGAGGGGCCTTGTCTGCTCGACAAAAGGGCCAGCTGCAACCGGCTGTGAGTTTGAAACAGCTCCATTTTCCTCGGTTCCAATCCTGCAGCTCACAAACTGGATGCACACTAAAGTCCAGGGGAGGTTTGGGCGCAGAAGGGCTGCAAGATCAGCTTGAGCAGGGAAAGAGATTAAAAACGGAGGGCCTGATCCTTCTTCCATCACAGGCCAATCAAATTTTGCCACTGACTTCAGTGTTAGACAAATGTGGCTTCTGCTATTTTGCCGACCTATAACATGAACTAAAATCCCTCGCTTTTTTCTAAAAGCCACATAGTAGCTGAATTACTAACTTTTTTAATCCAGTCACTAAATGGGTGCTGTGATGCTGGTGTGTTTGTCTCACCTAAAGCCCAGGGGTATTGTGGTTGCGTGGCAAACTGACACGTGATGACAGACTGGAATCCAGTAAAACAATATTTTTTAAAATAAGCCACATTTAGGCTCAGCTGCATCAGGCACTGCCATTTGACTGCTGTTTTTGGCAGAATTAAAGGCAGCAGCTTTCGTTGGTGAAAGCTACAGTGTAGGGGAATGGAAGTCAGAACTCCTGGGTTCTCTTACTGGGTCTCACAAAAACTGACTCTGTGGCCTCTGTCCAGCAATTTGTCTAACCACTATGACTTTTTTTACCACGCAATTTAGTATCCAGGCACCTTAAGAAAGTAACTTCACTACTCTATGCTTCAGTTTCCCCATTTTTACCAATGGGGTTAATAATACTTCCCTCCTCACAGGGGACTGGGAAACTTAATTAACTGATGTTTGCCAAGTGCTTTGGGAGCCTGGACTGAAAGTTTCAAGAGCACAATTCTGCTCCCGTTCAAACCAACGGCAAAACTCTTATTAACGTCCGTGAGTGAAGAATTAGGCCCCAGCAGAGCAAGTATGGGATAATCTTTTGTAACAGAGCATGGTATCATTTCAGTTCATGGAGCATCCTTCAACATCTAGGGCTGTGAAAGCCTGTAGTTTATAAGCCTCTCTCAGATACTCACCTATTATCTTCATGATGCATACATGGACAGTTATACAGCTACTGATGAGAGATTTTCTGAACTTATTTATCACTTTCCTAGTGTTTCCATGTGATTATGATGAACTCCAAATGTTTAGCTACCAAATGAAGGTGAATTAAGATGAGAGAGAAGATTCCTGTATGTCTCTGAACAAACTGAGCCCTGGAGTATTTGGACTAGTGAACAAATTCGGTGCCAATGTGAATACCATGAATGATGGGCAATAGTAAAAAATAACCAAGTTATTCATTAATTTCAAACCTGGTTAGAAGAGCTAAGGCCAACCTCAAATAGAAGATTCCCATGTAAGAAGATCCCCAAGTTCCGACCAACCCCAAAGGACAGTGACTGTCTCCCTGCAATGCAAAAATGTAGAGGGGGCAGCACACACCTCTGAAGCAGGCATATTTCTCCCATACCCATTTTGCAGGATCTCCCCATTGGCACAATGTGACTCACTGGCCACTTTGTATTGCTGTTACCCCACCTTCCCTGCCAATTTGTTTGGTTGACTTGTTGCGTCTTGTTTTAAACTAGACATTCATACAGAGCCTCACGCAACAGGGCACTGACCTTGGGAGGCCTCTAGGTGCTACTGCCATATGAATAATTCTAATAATGGTCGTAGAAGCCTGAGGGGTCCCAGGATTACATGTGTTCAGGCCGGCCAGTGTGTTTCACTCATGCTCTGTCTGCAGAGAAAGAATGGCTGTTCCTGGATTTTCACCTCATGGGAATCTGAATCTGAAATGTGCTTCTACAGCATGTAAGGCGACCAGATAGCAAGTGTGAAAAATCACGGCACTTTTTTTTTTCAAGGGGGCGGTGGCACATTATAGGTGCATATATCAGACAAAGTCCCTAACATCAAGTCATCTGGTCACCCTAACACCATGTATTGGTATTTGGTTTAAACAATAGAATCCTGATAAATTCCAAAAGCCACTGGAGGGGGACAGGGGGACATTGATTCTTTGGAGTGAAAAAGGATCAATGCAGCTGTGGGAAAGACTGACAAGTGATTTTAAAACGAACATGCAAATCAAGCCAACGCTTGTGCTTTGGAAGACTCCCTTCTGTTTTAAAAAGCCCAGCAACCCTGCACCCTTCTGCAGTAAGGATCCAAACCTCTAGATTTTGCAGGATGGTGATTAGATGGAGAACACTGCAGTATTTTTTAAACAAGAGCTGTCTTTTACCCTGACATTTAGTTACCACTCACTACACTATAGTCTCTCTCGAAGTGTGGACGAGCATAGTAACTCCCATTAAGTTAGCACTTTTTAGACCCTTAGATGTTAGGTAGCAGCTTCGTATTACTATGTGTTTTCCTGAGCTCTCATGGCTCCTGGATAAGTGTCTCAAAATGCTGTTCTGCTAACCTATTTTCCTGCTCTGAAAAGTCTGCATATAGCAACTAATAGGGAAGGTATTCTATTGCAGTCTTCATTAGTGAATTGGGCATGGTAGTTACAGTATCTTAATGGGGTAGGTCAGAGAGATGGCATCTGAAAGAGGCTTTGAAGAGAAGGCAAAGAGGATTCTTTGTTGCAACAGCTGAGTTTTTGGTGCCTGGGCAATCTAAATATACATCTGCTTATATGGACCCTGGACTCAGTACCCTGGCTATTTAAAGGGACATGGTTAGGTGTCATCTTTGGATTATTAAGGTTTTGTAATGGCACCACCAATAAATAGAATATTTAGCTTTTATATAGCACCTTCCATCCAAGAATCTCAAAGCCCTCTACAAAACATGAGGAGGGTAAAAATATTTTGGGACAGCTACAAGAAGTGATCACCCAAAATAACTAGTACAAATATAATGGCTTGTCAATTCCTAATGCAGTAAATGATCAAGCTAGACTGGGAGGGGGAACGTGTGGGAAAAGCCCTTCATTCCCACCCACAAAAGAAAGCAAAATGAGCCTGGATATTTTCAATAGAATAAAGCTTGTCACATCAACTTGTTTGACAGGTTGTTTGCTACACTTTAGCCATGATGATCCCAGGATATTAGCGAGACAAGGTGGGTGAGGTAATATCTTTGATTGGACCAACTTCTGTTGGTGAAAGAAACAAGCTTACAAGCTTACACAGGCCCTGAAGAAGAGCTCTGTGTAAGCTCAAAAGCTTGTCTTTTTCACCAACAATCAAAGATATTACCTCATCCTCCCTTGTTTGACAGGTGACATTCAACTCCTCCTGCCCCCTAATTTGTCTCAACAGATTGTGGGGCAAATCTTGGATCTCCCACCTCACATAATATAACCTTTCCTTGTTCTGAAGTGTTTAGAGGTTGGCTGGAATTCTTCTGCTGTATATTTAGTTCTCTGCAGGGAGCTCTGTCTTCATCCCCATCTCCTACTCACAGTAAATCCCAAACAAGATTCCTATTGCATCTACTTCACATCAGAACGAACCTCTAATAAACAATTGGACTAATAGGTGGTCATGTCTATGGGTGAGTTTCATGACTTGGTTGGTGATGTGGATGTGGCTCAGTAGAAAATCTGGGTAATTTCTAACTGCCAAAAACTAAACAGCACAGATCTTCAACCCCTTTTGATTTTCTGTCAGAACAGAGAGAAATCCAGTTAGTATAACTGCTGCTTCTTTCCCGGCTGCTTCTAAACTCGACTTTTGTTTCTAGAAATGACAAGAGTTCCTTTATATTTTTCTAATCCTCCTCTCCCCATCCGAACAGGCTGTCACCCGAGATCTCGCCATTAAAAGGTAACGGCACTTTCTATGGGATGGGAATACCAAATGTTCTGAAGGCTCCATCTCCAATATATTGTGGCTGGAGAAAGTAGAAGGGGTTTAGGAACGGCACAGAAGCAATAACGAGGCTGCAGGAGATGCTCTTTAAGGTACCTTCTGACTTCATGTGGAAACACTGTACCATCCCCCCCTTTGGGTCCTCTAGTGTGGATTTCTGAAGACAATGCCCAGAAATCTGACCCGTCACACCGGGTCATTTCTGCTCTCAGTTATAAAATGCTAAGGACACTCTAGTAAATGTTATTACTACACATTTTTGAAAACTGCCTGAATATCTCCTGGGAAGATAAATCGTTAAAAAAAATGAGGCTAGCAAAAATCCCAATTAACCTATCCTTCCGGATTTTCCACAGCCTTTATACTCACTACAGAGCATGCAATTGGATTGAGGCTGTATTTTTTGAGCGGGGATAAACACATGTGCTCTCTCCCAGGATTAAATCCCGCTCGAGGCTCGTTCCTTCCCAGTAGGTGGCGCTGTTATCCCTAAACGGTTTGTAAAAATATCCAATTTATAAAATAAAAGCAACCCAACGCTGCCTTAAACCACATGGCATAACATCAGCTCGTAAGCTCCCATTAAAATCTCAATTTGGGGAAATTGATTCTACCTCTGAGCAATTGCAATGCAATTACTCCAACAGGCAGCAATCAAGAATCACATCAAAACAACACCAAACTTTCATCTCCTGCCTAAGAATCACCACCACAACAAAAAGCACCTGTCTTGCAAACACAACCTGATTTCCTTGCATACGTATAACAACATGCAAGTCCCTGAATGAAAACAACACTTAAAGAGGATGTTTTGCAATCTCGTTGGTGGTTTTAAAATGTCCTAACTCAAGGCTATATTCTACCATCCTGACATAGATTAATACCTTATTACCCACTAAAATCAGTGGGACTTCTTGTTGGTAGGCATTACTCATCGTGAGTAAAGATAGCAGAATCTAGCCCTCTGAGATTAATGTAATGTTTGCTCTTAGCCTATATAGCAATCCATTTATCTCCTTCTTTGCTTATTTGGCTCTCATCCCCATAGTATCTGAGTGCCTGGGTAGCTGTCAAACAGGCCAGCCTGATCTTGAAAACATTCTGTATTTTAAAATCAGAGTAGTTGGGGACAGGAAAAACATTATATCCCTACACATTGATCTTTATCTGTTTTGCTATAATGATGCTATAAAACCAATTCTAAAAATTGTTTCAGTTTTGATCAGTGTTTTGCAATTAAGTTCACTTTTTCATTTAGATGGGAATAATCTTTGGCACAAGGACGCTGCATGCCTGATGGCAGCCAGAATAAAAGTATTGCGAGCCTCCTCGTATCTATCTGTCTATCTAGCTACATACACAGAACATGCAACAAAAAAGAAAGAATCAAACACAAAATAGGCATTTAAAAATGGGGTGAGAAACTACACAGCGGATCAGAACCTGAATGCAACAGATTCTCAACAGGTCCCAAGGCAGAAAGAGCACCTGGTTAGGAAGCAAATAAAAAAGCAATTAGGGAAATAAGGTGTGTGTTGGGGGGGGCACATCATGCCGGAAACAGAGTCCAAATAGCAACCCCAGGTGCTGCAAGCAGGTTAGGAAGGAAGCAAGCAAAGGTGCAGAGATATTCCTTGGGGGTGACCCTTTGTTTCAGGGAACAAACCCCAGGGGTTGATGCCTTTCACCCCCAATCCACTCACCCCCCCCCCCCCGCTCTAGTGCTTACCTTATCGGCTGCATGAGCCTCTCCAGCCCGCGGGGGGGTGGGGGGGAAGAAGGGTGTTAGCGGTATGGAGGGGGCTGATGGATGCTCCCAGGACCGGGAGGGGGGAGATCGTGGGATTGTCCGCAAAAGGGCAACCCCCCCTCCCTTCCCAAAGAGCCCCCTTGTGGGATTAAGAGCTCGCTCCCTCTCTTCAGCAGCAGGATAGGGAGAGCAGCATCTTCCTCTCCAGCTGCATGTCTGCGAGAGACTGGCTGAGCCAGGGCAGGGTGTGAAAGGAAAGTGATTTCCCAAGCAGATCACTCAGCCTGGGAGATAAAACGAAGCAGATAGACAGGCAGGCGCACCCCCCCTCCTCCCCCCGCCTTCTGCAAAGGCTCCATGTGCTGGTGTGAGAAGGTTACTTTAGTTAGCATGCAAAAAGGGGGATGGAAAACAGAGGCTGCTCAGTGCCAGACGAGGACAAGGAGGAGAGAGCTGGTCTGTGGGTGTGCCCCCAGTAATCCACAATCACAGGGAGGAGGTGGGGGGTTCAACAGAAGAAAGAGCAATTAACAGTGGACAGGAAGTTAGGGTGCAGGCAAACAAACGGGGGAACAGGAATACTCAGGACCTTGCCCACCCAGGGTTCCTTCCTCTGCAGCTTAGACCTGGGAGCTTTTTCTATTTCTGCCCTGGAATAGTTAGGGTTGTCCACCTGCAGCTCAGAGGAGGAGCAAAAACCTTACAGTCCCAGGACAAAAGAGATTTGGAAATGGCTATGTCCTGGGGAAAATTATAATCATAGATATACACACTTAGTGTGTGTGTGTGTGTGTGCATACATACACACATGCACAAAACACAGTTGTAATCTCTCTATATCTGCTTTTCTTAACACACACACACTGGGAGGGAGGACAGAAAGGATTGTCTGCAGATAGTTCTGCAAATGTATGCATACATTGTAGATAATGTATTGGGTAAAGCAAATAAACCCCAACATGCTTGGGCAAGTTGATTTTCTATTTTCGCGTTTTCCTAGCTCGGAAAAGAGAAGCGAGCAGCACAAATGAACGAGTGCAGCCAGGAGAGAAAAGAGAAACCTCTTCCCAGAGCTTTGTTCTCGATGATAGAATCATAAAAATGACACACAGAGAGAGAGATCTTTTATGTCCCGTAGATGGGGACGGGGGAATAAATAAAAGAGGAGAGAATCCATTCAAAGCTGTAAGTAAAATAGAGATTTAATATTCTCTGAGCTGCTGCTGTCAGTCTCATCACTCAGGTGAGAGCTGCATGTGTGTTAAATCAAACTGCACATATTGTACATGTCACACAACTTATTAGGGGACCGAAGCTATCGCCTATGGAGTCCATGAGAATTTTGACATTGATTTCAATGGGAGCAGTGTGATGAAGGAATTACATACAAATCCAAATATTTAGGAACCTGGTCTAGTCCTGATCTAGATCCCTCATTTCACCTTGGGACATGTAGTGATCGAAGTTGTGATACAGTAGAGAGCCTGATCCACCCAATTCAGAACTGACGAAAGGCTCTGACATGGAAAAAGCCCACACTGAGATATTTCCCTATATATTATTATTACTGCCTTTACTTTTTTTTAAATAGGAAGTGAATGAATGCAAAGCTCTGAAAGTTTGTGTGCCAGACAGACAATTAATTACTGCAGTCTCAGAGTTGTGAACATGCTAAATATGCAGTTGCCTTTGCAACCGTGTGGATAATAACAGCTCTTTGCAAAGTGTTTTTCAGTGTGGAAGGCAACAAATGCTAATGGCAGCTATCAATTGCTTGATTAAGTCTGCAAAAAAACCCCCAAACATCAGGATTTAACAATGTGAGCGAGCGTGTATTAGGTGCAAATTAGAAAACAGGCATACAATAACAAACATAAACATCCCTGCTGTAAAGTTCCAGTAGATCAAAGAAGCACTTTTTTTGAGCCTGAATCTCCCAAGTATACACTACTGAACATGGACTCATTTAATCTTGGCTCAGGTGTGAAAGAGCTAGGGAAAGTTTGACACCTGGCATAAACTAGTAGCATCTCTCTACTAATAACTAATAGTTTTATCATAGAATCATGATGCCCCTCCATCAGGGACCCTCATTGTACAAGATACTGTACAGACACATAGTAAAAACCAAAGTCTGCCCTGAAGACATTACAGTCTAATTTAAGACAAGACACAGCAAGTGAGTGTAACAAACAACAAGTAGAGGTGAGGAGTGGAAATGAGAACATGCATTTCCATAGGCCAGCTGTGTGCACAGCAGGGTGGATTCGAGTCAGGTAATTTAAAACCATTATAAAGGTATGTATAAATACATAAATAAGGTAACCATCAGAAGTCCTGACTGACCACCTACTTAGCTGTTAACCTTGGGCATCATCAGATGCACCTTCTGCTTCAAGTGAGAGGTTCATTTCTTTGAGCTTGCCTTCTTTAATATAAATATAGAGGAAGATGTATGTGTAAATTAAAAAATCCCTCACCTTACCAAAACAAGTCACTACGCTGCATATGCTTCACTTCTTGGGGAGAGGATGAGAGAACAAACCACACGTGACAGAGGTATAGTTACATTGCTTAATGCACTACTGGAAGGCACTCAGATTGATGAGTGCGGTATAAGAACTGATACAGAATAGAATAGAATAGAATAGAATAGAATAGAATAGGTCAACATCTGCTGTAAGGTCCTCTGTTCTGTAGGCTTGGGCCTACCTATCTCTGAGACATTCTCCCCATCTCTTCTAACCATATCCACAGTGATCAGCAGGGATGTTGTGGCTGGTGGTCCCTGGTGTGACAATCCCAGCGAGTGGACATTCTCTTGGGAAGGCCCTCTGTTGAAGAATTCAGAATCCATCCCTTAGTGTTTTCTCTAGTGCTCATCATTGAAATATCTAAGCGCTGATGAGCTTGAGTCGTGCCATTTCTAGGGCACAGTCCAAGACTCATGCCTTTGCACTAGTAACAGTGACTTCAAATAGTTGGGCAGCCACTTTCTCCTGGAACACAACAACCCGATAGGGTCTCCTTGAGGAAGTGGCATAAGTTAAGGGAAGGATGGAGAGTCCAATCCACTACATTTTGTATAGGGTGCCTCCATTCTGTGATGATGGGCACATTAGATATGCATTGTTCAGATGGATAAGAGAGAGCAACGCTCTTTACCTGCCTTGTTTTCCTACGGCTTTGTGGGGGGCCACTGCAAAAGCCATGCACAGAATGGCACGTAAATGTAGGACTCTAGACGACAAAGTGACTTGGGTTAAAGCTAGAGAGGAATTGCACCAAAGAAGGTAAAAACAGAGAGCTCCCAAGGGCTAAGGGTTCATGGGAGATGTGGTATTAAGAAAGAAGCCAAATGTTCCTCCGTGTTAGATGTTAGCATGTTAGAGAGGCTGGTAGCACACTGGAGCCTCAGGCATTTGGAAGAGATACTATCAGGGGATAATAAAGTTGTAAAGAAAGGTTTAGAAAAATTGAATCCTAGAAGAAATATTTGTATGATGTTGATTTTTTGTTTTTTGTACATTCCATTAAAAACAATTTTCTTTAAATGGAAACACATCCCCTCCCACACACCCAGGTTTTTGCAAATGCAGACACAGCAGCATCACACTATACAAGGGTTGGAAAGGGCATCAAACACACCAGCCACATGGCTTGAACACTAACCCTTCCCTCCTCCATGCAATCAGTTCTTATTTTGTAATCTGTAATTTTTAACCTGACACTGTCTTTAGGCAGCAAAGAACTCGAATAGCCACCTGCCCAAATAGCAATCACCAGAGAGGCACCACACACCATTCCAGGCACTAATACATTGTGGAGAAAGCACAATAGTTCAGCAAAGCACTTAAGCATATGCCTAACTTTGAAGTTAATGGAACTACTCACATTCTTGAAGTTGGCTCATGCTGAAATACTTCGCTGAGTCAGGGCCTTAGAGAGTTTTCAGCTCTTTTGAGTGACCTATGATGCCCAGACCTGAAATCAGTTTAATCCAACTCACTTCATAGAATTAAATCCACCCAAGCAAGAAGCTGTTAAAAAAAATGGTGCATCACTTCTGACATTACTGCTCTTTTTCATAGGCTTTCTTGGGTCACTTACCAAAGATGGCTTATCATCAGTCACAAGGTGAAAGATATCATGGTGTTAGTGAAAGGCAAGATCAGACACTCACTGTAGACAAATAAATATCTTCTGCCAGCAGGGATGCCAATGACAAAGGTTATCATACTTCATGTTTCTGTGAATCTGCTGATCAGCAGCTGAGGTCAGGAGGAAATTTCTCCTCGTATGGTGTAATATTGAACAGATATGGGCCTTTATCATCTCTAGCCATATCCTCTCCTGCGTAGGACAATGACCACTGTGCAAGATAGAATCCTAGGCCAGGTGGAATTATTGCCGCTTTCCAGTATGGAAATGCCTGTGAAGCTAACCTATTAGGCCCCAATTCACCAAGGTATCTGAGCATATGTCTAACTTTAAGCATGTGAATTAACCCCATTGAGTTCAATGGGACTATTCACATGCTTAAAATTAGGCATGTGTTTGAAGTACATTGCTGAATTAGGCCCTTAAATAACATTTACATTAGAACAAACTTTGTCAGTTAGATTGATTTCATGGACTCTTGCAGTCCTCAGTAAATGTGAAATTCAGTATAAGATTATACACAGATATAGCTACAGAGGCGCCATATAGAGATAGAGGGGAGCTGAATAGATCCTGGGATCAGCTAATCTTGTGAAGATTTCTGTTGTCACTGCTAAACTATACATCACAAGATGTAAAGAGCAAGAGATGTAAAACCCGCAGAGCAGGGACATCACCTGAGTAAAAATGGAGTCTTACTGTTGTATTGAGCTAACCCCATTTCCAGGGCAGGAATTAGATTAGAAAACCATTTTGAAATTGTTGCATCCCATAGAGCAAATCTTCATGGAGCAGGATAAGGGAGGTGTTTGTTTATAATGTGAATTTAGGCTGCCGTTTTCAGAAGGACTCAGCACTCACGACTGGAGACAGGTTTCTAAAAGAGATCGTCATGTCGGGTGCCACAAAGGGAGCTGCTGAATGCTGAGCACTTTTGAAAATCTTGCCTTCATTGAGGTGCCTGAACGGGAGCTGAGCTTTTTTCAAAATCTGACCCCAATCACGGGTGCTGCTTTCTTGGAAATCAGGCCCTGAGATTCTCTTGGGAAATCTGGTCCCTGGTGCTTCATGTAAAACACTGGATTGACATGTAGCCAGAGATTTCTGCTTTCCTTGTCTACAGGGCTAAAAAGAATGTTGAAATAAAAGCTGGCAGAAAAGCCTCGAAAGGGGTTTACAAAAATTCGGAGACTGATGGATTGAATAGTTGGGTAATTGAAGAGAGTGGTGTCAGTTTCAGGACATTTTAGACCACTTAGAATAATGATTAGTTGTAGGAATAGGATTCTTAGGTAAGGGTTAGTGATAAGAAAGATCCAGCAAGTGACAGTTGAGAATGACAGTTGGAAGGGGGATTCCCTCCTCCTCACTCCTAGCCCCTCCCCTCTCCATTTTGACGTTTTTGCTCCTAACGTGACACCCCCGCCCCCCCCCCCGCCTGAAACCGATAGCTATATATATAGCCAACTGTCAGCAGGCGGCCCTTTGCAGAGAGCTGAGATCACCTGAGGAGTAGGGAGCTGAACTCGCGGAGCTGACGCCTAAAGAAGAGAGCGAAAATCACAAGATCAAGAGCTGGAAAGAACCGGCGGTGAAAGAAAGGTGCTCCGTGGCACGACCTGAACAGTGGTGAGCATCACTGAAGCAAAGGCGTGCCTTAGGCTTTAGACAACCGGGCTAACTGAGTCCCCGCTCTGTGTCTAAGCCCAGGTAATCAGGCAGTCCTTCTGTTAGGAAGCCGCGCAGGTGCCTCTGGGCTTACAGGCAAACGGGCTAACTGAGTCCCCGCTCTGTGTCTGGGCCTGAGGTGACTCTTAGCACTTTTTGGACAGAGCAGAAGGATCTTCCCTGGCGAACAGGGGGATGTTTTAAAGGTTGTGTAAGTAAAAGGCCACCTGAGTCTGCATGTCAATAAAATTGGATGCTTGTGCTCTGAGTGAGATTCTCCCTCTCTATGGAACTATGGAAATATCAGGACCATCCTGTCAGTGTGAGGGGGTGCATGGGGTCCTTGGAAAACAAGGGTATGATGGGTGACCCCATCACCTGCTGAGGAAGGAAATCCTCCCACCCCACCATTGAGACATGTTCCACCTGTGGAGTGATTGATTGCCTCCCAGCTGGAGGGAGTGGATCTAGGTGACAAGCCATTAGTCAGCTGGGCCTTATAAGGAGCCTGAGGGAGTCTGGGAAGACAGACTGCAGAGGTTGGAGGACTCTTCTGCAGGGGAAGGCTGTGGCTGGCGAGCCGAGCCGAGCCGAGCCGAGCCGAGCCACAGGAGTAGAGTTAACTCCTGTGCTGGGCTCCTGGAAGAAGGTGCCAGGCATCCAGGGAGGCAGTTTTGGGGCCGATGTTCCAGCAGAAGCGAACAGGGAGCAGGGTAGGCTCCTGTTGCCGGAAGCCCTCATCTAAGGCCTATAAGGAACAGGGAACTGAAGAGAAGCCCAGGAGGGCAGAACACCATTGGGATTCCTGTGGTATCTGGACTCCCAGCAGGGCAAAGCCTGGGGAGTCGGTGCTCTGGGAAGAGAGAGAGAACTATGAGTTGAGTGTTCAAGTGGTGAAGGGCCTTTTATCTATGTCAGCCTGGGACTATTATTGAAGGTGGTATTTGTGTTGGTCTTTGAGTACCCTGGAAGGGGATGGAGCCTTTATGTGACTTGGCCAGAGGTCCAGGTCACAAACGACGGAGAGAGATTGGCCATCACAGGGCCAATGAAGCGGCCCCCAAAGGGGCACCAGAGATGAGGACCCCTGGCAACATTGCACCCTGACACAAAAGGGTGCCACTTGAGGTGAGGACGAACCCTTACAAAGGGGTTAACTTCAGCTGGGACCCAGGACTCCTGGGTTCTCTTTCCAGCTCTGCCGGATGATGATTTGCTTTACTGTCTTGAGCAAAACAATTCCCTTCTCTGTGCTGCATTTCCCCCTTATCTCCAAAATGAGGATAATAGTTAGTATCTCAGACTAATATCTAGCTTGCTAGGACAGCGGCGAGGATTCAGTCAAAGGGCCTTGAGAAGTACGAAGGCTTATTTCATTTGCTCTAGGCGGCTTAGGAAACGTGGCACTGGGGTGCTGGAACAACTTGTATAGTGGGGGTGCTGAGAGTCATTGAACCAAACTGTACTCAAGCTTTTTGTATGGGTCACCCCTTTCACACAGCAAGCTTCTGAGTGCAAATCCTTTGCCCCGGTGGGCACTTGCCCCTGGCCCTGTGGGCTCCCCACTCCCCTATCACCCCAACCCTTGCACTGTGCCCTTTTCGCCCCAACCCCTGCACCCCTCCCCCCATGCCCAGCTGGGGAAACAGACCTGCATGCATGGAGTGGCTGGTATTGCTGTTTGTTCCCCCCTCGAAAGCTGCTCCCCTAGGGGCTGTGTGTATGGGGGGGTGGGGTAGGGGAGAGTGAGGCGCAATGTTAGGACTCCCTGCATAGGTCACTTCCCCATTTGGGCTGCGTAAGGGGTGGGCAGAGAGCAGTAGCTCCTGTTGCTCACCTCACAGCAATGCCCAGGTGGGGGAAGTGATCCAGGTACAGGGAGCCCTAGCATTGCTTCTCGCTACGCCCTCTCTCCCCAGCCTGCTAGGGGGGATGCCGAGGAACATTGGCGTGGTGAGCAGTATCACTGCTCACCCCATCTCCTCATGTTCCTCCTCCAGGAGGAAGCAGGGAGGCTCACAGTCCCGCGCCTGGTTGGGGTTGCGGCTCACAGCTACGACCCCCAGTTTGAGAACCAAGGCTGTATATGATGGAAAAACTCAAGACGGGGGTGCGGTAGCTCCCCTAGTTCCAGCACCTATGCGTGGCACCATCTCTCCCTCCCATGGCCCTCGTCAGCAGGCACAGGCACCAGGACACTGAGATGGGACAGGCCACGGAGGGGAGTTGGGTGGCACTGAGACCCCTCGCCTCCCTTCTGCCTGAGGCCAAGCATGAAGGCAGAAGTTGTGAATGGCTGGCGAGCCCCTCCCCAAGCCCTCAAGAGACGATCTGCCTCCCCCCGCGCCAGCGCTCTCTGCCTCTCACCGCTTCACTCCAGTGCTTTCGCACCATTAGAATACAAACTGGTCACCGCTGAAGCATATGGAGGCAAAGACTGTTCAGCTGTGACTACTGGGGCCGGGTATTGTACAAACCCAGCACCTTTTCAAAGGCTTCAAATCCGCTACAAATTGCTTCTGAATGACAATGGGAATTTCTCGCCCTTCACAAAGCCCCAGTATTAGCCTCTTTATCGGAATAAAGTAGCTAATTTTTCCAGTCAGAAGGGTGGGCCTGAGAATACCTCATTCCAATTAAATGGATATTCATCTGTCACTCTGGCACTTGCAGGGCAGCAGTTTGGGCTGTTGTCTTGCCTGATGCTTAGCTTGTCACCTGCTGTGGTCCAGATCTTGGGCAAGAAGAAACCCAATAAAATCCAACTGCAAACAGCAAGGCAGGAAACTGATAACAACCAACCCAGATACAGGGAACTTTTGTTTCTCAGTTCGGTTTTAACTGTGTCCGATAACTCTCAGTATAAAACAGTGAGCTGTACTGTAGTGTGTTTGGGGGGAATGTGGAGGTGAGATACGCAGTAAATTGGCCCTTTGCTCAGCTGGGGTGAATCAACAAATCTGTTAAATTCTCCATGGATCAGGACTATTGGGTGACACACCTGTCCTTGGCCTAACCAGGCATAGCACTCTCTGACTTCAACTGGAGTTGTACCAGGGATTCTACTTGGTCTGTCAGTCTGTTGTTCTAGGTAATTCTAAGGCACCTATCACCATGTTAAATGTGGCTGTTTCTCTTGTAACAGCTAGAGAAGAAGCAGCTACTGGTTTGGCAAAGGTGGAAGGAGTTCATATGGTGCTAAACTGCATTAAAAGACAGCAAAAACTACCTTCTCCATGTAATCAAAAATCTGCAGTGTGATGATCCCCCAGTGAGATAAAGCCTGTCTCCCTGTACAGGATGCAGGAGTAAAGCATGTGAGATTTGGGATAGGCACATTTAGATTATAAACTCTTTGGGGCTTTTTGTTCTTTGTTTAGACAGCACCTAGCACAATAGGATCCTGGTCCATGGCTGGGTCTCAAATACTATATAACAATAGCTCCTGTCACTTTCCCATGCAATTACTGTAGTAGCCACAGGGATATTATGATCTCACCAGTGGGAGGGGAGGTGGTTCGTGTGATGGTGAATGGCAGGAGAGGTGTCCAGGGGATGAACTGCAATATGTGGTTCACTCTAGGAAGAAGTCTGACAACCCTGCTGGAGTGACAATCTGGAGATGGGATGCCAGAGGGGGTGGACCAGTGCTCTGAGGCGGTACAGAGAATCCTGTTTCTCTGATGTGTGGCTGGTGTGTCTTGCTTACATGCTAAGGGTCACACTGATTGCTAGATTTGGGGTCGGGAAGGTTACATTGGCTGGGACCTTGGAGATTTTTTTTGCCTTCCTCTGTAGCATGGGAGGTGGTTCGCCTGCTGGGATCATCTGGGCATATCCCACTGAATCAATACCCAGCCATTGCAGGGGCCTCGGGCTCCTCAATCTCTCCTGTTTTCTGCCGGTGGTACACAACAGTTTAATCGCCTGGGAATGAAATACTTTAGTCTAAATACAATTATCAGGCTTATTGTAGAGGTATTTGGGAGAAGTGTCTGTGATGTGCAAGAGGCCAGAAGAGATGATCTAATCGTCCCATCTGGCCGTAGACTCAACTCTGTGACGTACGGGACATGCAATGTAGCAGAGTTAAGGTTGCTGCTGAACCCTTCATTTTTACACTTCTGGATTATTTGTGATTTTAGTTGTGCAGTCTCCACAGTGTATCCATGCGATACTTTTGCAATGATCAGGCATAGTTAGGGCCCTCTGTTCCATTGGGCCTGAACCCCTCCTATGCTAGTAGACTAGTATTTAATGGCTGCTGTGACACATAGTATGTCTCTAGTTAGGACATTTTCTCTCTATTTTAGAGAAAGGACTTGGATCTAATCCATGAGGTCTTCATGTCAAGGGGTATTTATGCTATCTAGACAGTCTCATTTTGGAGGTGGATTTTTTAAAAAATATTTTATTCATTTATAAGGATAAACTCAATTTGGGAATTTCAAAAGTGTGACTTACATACACTGAATAAACATATCCCTGGAATGTGGAGCATCACTGGGATACACTTGAGAGAATGAGGCTTCTCAGATATAAGACTCACTGCTTCAGTGGAAACCACAGAATAAGAGGAATCTCACAGCTGTCACCCAACTAGGACTATTTATAAGAAGGATGAGATGGCGGGGTTCAGCAATTAGCTGTCAGTTGGACAGTGGGGTGAGTGTTCAGTCACAATAAATAGGAGATGCCCCATTTCCTCCAGTGAAATTTGGGGGAGGAGCATCAAAGGACAAGGGATTGATTTGCAGACACTTGTTCCTGGCCAGCTTGTGTGGCAGGGGGTGTCGTGAAGTTTGGGAGGCGGTGGCAGAGTGAGATGAAGCAAGTGGAATAAAGCGTGGGGATGCGGATAATCTGAACTGCCAGCCCAGCAGGAAAAGAAACTTTTGCAGTCTCGTTAGATCTGGAGATGGTGGCTAAAGTAGACCTCACCCACCCACCCAAACCTTCACTCATAACAGATCCGGAATCAAACCTCTTGTGAGCTTTGAAAATATGCATGTTACGTTTGCACTCTCACCCCATCATTTTGCTGTTGCTGCTGAATGCCCTAGTGCCAGCTGGGAGTAGAAGGGCTAAAAAAAGAGCCCAATTTAGCCTGCACTGCCCCATGTTCAAACTACATTTGTGTGTGGTGCCACTAAAAACCACACGTTGCATAAGTGCACCTCAATCCTTCTGTGGAGGGGGTGATCTGCAGTGTGAATGCTCCACCGAGAAGCTGAGCTTAGCCACCAGGTTGGGTGCAATGTGGATCCTCTAAATTGGCGTATGGAGAATGGTCACATTAAAATGGATTTGCTTTGCTTTCCGCTGGATGGCCAGGGCTCATGCAGCACAGGTGGGGTCAAATTCTCTGTTGGCACAGTTCCACTGAAGTCAGGGGAATTGCATCAGCAGGGGATTTGTCCCCTTTAGCTTGCAATGCCCCACAGTGCCTGTTGCAAACACCACCTTTATCTATCTCACCTTACACTGTGCACAAAGGAAAAGCCACACGTATTTACTCTTCTGTGTCACCTTGAGTAGCAAAGTAGCGCTTAGAACCAGCCGCCACACATCAAGCTTCTATCTGCACGTTCCCCCCTCCCCCTGTCCATAAATATCGCCACTGACTCAGCTCAGCTAACTGCCTTTCTGTTCCAGCCTGATCACACCAAACGCTCTGCACAGCAAGCCCATTCATGATCTCATTCTCACCTCCTTTGAGGGTTAATGGAAACAGGAGATGGGCTACCTAACCTCTTGTAAACAAAGCATGGGTGCCTGAAGGGGGTCAAAGGACAAAAATGAGAACAAGCCCATACACAGACTGGGCTAATGCTGCTGCAGCTCCCTCTGCCATAGGCCATAAGGCTCCTGGATTGAAACTACTGCTTCAGGATTCTCACTTCATCATGCTATAAATGTCGCCTTTTATCTAGATTGTGGTTATTTGAGCTAAATAATTAATTGTTCTGTTTGTTAGAGGGCTTTTGCTTTTTTGCTTTTCTGGACACTTTTTGCTCTCTTGCTATTTTTTCTAAAGAGAAAATGATTCTTTAATGCTGACATTAATATTGCATGATATTTAATACACATTATTAAAAAAACCAAAACCTGATCAAGTTCAAATCCACAACAGGAAGCAAAAGTTGTCAGTGTTGAGTTCTCTTTCCAACCTATGTTGTATAGCCCAGTGCACAACAGCAAATAGGAGATGTAATCGTGACCCTGCCTGTTTTCTTATAATCAATTAATAATCATAAGGACTTACATCTGTATTGGCTCTTTGGTCCCGAAATGCTTTACAAACTATATACACATATATATAATCAGACATAAAAAATGGTAACATCCATAAACCAGTCGGAGAGCACTCCAATCTCCCAGGACACTCTGTAACTGACTTGAAAGTTGTCCTACTTCAACAAAAAAACTTTAAAAACAGACTTAAGGGAAAAACTGCAGAGCTGGAACTCGTATGCAAACTTGACACAATCACACTGGGTCTGAATAGGGGCTTGGAATGGTTCTCTCATTACAAGAAGTAATTGTCACTGTTCACACATTCTCACCCTCTAATCAACGGTTGTGAATAGGCCTCATCTACTCTAACTGAATTGACTTTGTTAGCACTTGCCCTCCCCATTGTTGTTTCTTACCCTTGGATGTGTATATATATATTTATATATATACTTCCTATCTGTGATTTCTACTTCATGATTTTGACGAAGTGGGTTGCAGCCCATGAAAGCTTATGCCCGCAGAAATTTGTTAGTCTTTAAGGTGCTACAGGACTCTCATTGTTTAAACTATATACAGGAATCACTTCTCCTACCACTGATATGCAGCCATTGCTGGGGCGGAATGTGGCAGCTGTTCAACACCAGTCATTCTCTCTCTGTATTCTACATAGGTTCTTTTACTGCTCTCATTTCCCTAGTATGTGAGCACCTTCCAGTCATGCATTAAGTGACAGAACTAACATCTGTCATGTGGAGTTTGTTTTCTCATTACCTCCCCAGGAGGAGAAACGTGTGCAAGGGAGTGTATTGTTTGGGTGGGCTTGCGGGGGGAGGGGCGGGGTTGTAATACACATGTTGCTATGTGTGTATATTAGAGAAGGCAAGGTCAAAGAAATGCAGATTGCACTTGGAGCAGAAGGGAGGGGGGTTTGTGATCCTCACTTCCTGGGGGAGTTCATTCCGTAGTCTCCGACCAGCTGAGAAAGCTGTGTCTCACCCACACGGGCTTTACCTTTATTGTAGAGAGCTCCATTGTGCCTGAGGAGCAGCATTATTGACATGGTCTTCATCCTAGGGCTTTAGGTAGGTTTAAGATATCCTGGGCCAAGGCCATGGAGCACCTTGAAGATAAGAACAGAAACCTTGAACTTGACTCAGTATTCCATGGGAAGCCAGCACTCAGAGATCTACTGGAATGAGGCGTGTGGTGTCCAATGATCACTCAGTGCTTATGGTGCTTACCACAGATCGGCTGTCGGCCGGGTCTAGAGAGCAGAGGACAGGTTTGATGTGCTGTGGTAGCCCGAACAGCAATACTGCAAATTGTTTAAGGCAGGAAGTGAAGTACAATACTGTATCCACTTGAAACAACAGAGTTATAGCATGACAGCATTTGAAGCCAGGTTTAATGCCCCTCCTCCTGTGCAAGTGCCATGCAATATTCAAGTACCACAAAGGAAAGAGAGCACTGGGCACCTGTTTCAGGACAGCGCCCCCTGTCATCAGATTTGGCCATTGGCTCAGTGGAAAGAGGGCCCTAACTGTGCTTCCTGCAGCATCTGGGTTTTCCACCCCAGCTGTGACCTGACCGATGTAACTGGATAATCCTAACTTTTCAGTGTAGACCCGGCCGACAGCCGATCTGTGGTAAGCACCATAAGCACTGAGTGATCATTGGACACCACACGCCTCATTCCAGTAGATCTCTGAGTGCTGAACCGTTTCCATGACTAGCTATGTGAGATAAAACCACTTTGTCCACCATCAAAGTACAGCCACCTGATTGGATTAGAACAGCTGTGCACAAAAACACCAAGCAACAGAAGAAACTGAAACTAGAGTGTAAAGGTGGTAGGGTGATGAGCAGCAGAATGAAATGCTAAAATACACAGCTACATAGAGGTGAACATTATGGGAGAAAGTGATCACTCAACTTGGAATTTGGACAGGACACCATGACAAACACTATGAAGCTCTTGTGAAAATTGTCACTGGATGTTTAATAACCACATGCTGTCTGAACCTGAATATCCCACCCCGTCTGAATCCAAGAGTTAATCATCAGGGCTGCACTTCTTTTACGTTGCGTTCTCTTGTTCATCAGTTTCCCTTGCCACTACAATTGAAATGTATATGAGAATTAATGAAACTGCCTCCTCCACAACATTCTTTCTTCTAAATGCTGCTTATACATCTGTCCCTCTCTACAGAAGAGTGGGGGAAGACATGATGCTTTCTCACCTTAACAAGGACCGAGAAATAAAAGTCCATCAATTCCAGGCATGCATTATCTTAAGAGGATTTTATTGTGTGTGTTTGGTGAGACATGAAAGCCAAATGAAAATAAAATCACACGCTCAGAACATGGCAGGGAATGGGCAGGGAACCAGCTTTCAGTCTTTGCAGTTCGTGTCCTTTGATTCCTATTCCTATTCTTCACCTGTCTCAATAATGTTGTATGGTAGACAATTTTATAATGAAGAGCTGCTGGGGTTATTTGGCATCAACTTAGTAGCTTCTTGCTGAACTCATCATCATCATTATTATTTTTTGTATTAAGCTTAAGATAAAAATCCCAGCTCTGCTGTTCATCATTGTTTTTCACTTGGCATGTGTGCTATGGAAGAGGAATGCTTAACATTTCTGTTTCCATGCTGTCAGATCCTCTGGCTTGGGCCTGGCCTGTCCCCAAGAGCACAGTGGATACAGCTGGAAAAGGGCAGGGTCTGGTCTTGTTGCTAAGCTGGGAGACTCCACGGACATTCACCCTACTCTGCTGCCTGATCACCAGGCAGCTGGAGGCAGATCCTAAAGACTGTTGAGAAGATGGTTTATGAAGCAGAGGAGCTTCCTTCTCAGGGTGGGGAAGGAGATTTAGGTCTAGGCTCACATGATAGAAGAATTTTCTGGATCAGGATGTAGCTGGTCTTTCCTGATCATGTATTTGATCATTATGAAGCAGAGGAGCTTCCTTCTCAGGGTGGGGAAGGAGATTTAGGTCTAGGCTCACATGATAGAAGAATTTTCTGGATCAGGATGTAGCTGGTCTTTCCTGATCATGTATTTCATGCTTTGAGCCATCAATCAGCATTTGATTAGTTGACCTGACAAAGAAACCAAAGTACCACAAAATTTGCTGCCAAGATCCCAGCCTCATTCTGAACTCTGTAAAGGTCAAAACAGATTGCACTGGAAGTCTGGACTTTGTGCTACGTCATAATGGGACCATTTCATCCCAGGTGTAACTCCATGGAAGTCATCAGGGAGGAATCTTAGTCCAGTGGGACAAACTCTTCTTTCATTTACAGCCCTGCTCGGCTTTCAATGCCTTATGATGTCATAGTTTCACTAGTTCCGCAATCACCATACGGGCTTCTAGGATAGACAAGATCTGAATTCCTAATGTAAAAATCAAGCAGGGATTTCTGGACAAAAATCTTTCAGGCTTTCTTTATTTGTCAGAAAACAGCAACAAAGGGCATGAGCTCCACCCTCTCTTTTCAGGTCAACTTTAAAAAAACAAATCGTGCCCCTTTCGGTATTATGTTGAATTGGATTTTGTTTAACCCAAAGCAGTAATCCTATTATGCCAGGATCATGGTGACCCTGGAAACAATTTTCATAATTTGACTACTTTGGTCTCATCTCTTTTTTCCTGCCTGTTGCTGTAATGTAAAAGGGTCCAATTGTCTTTTCCCCAGAGTGATCAGAAGCGCTGCGAGGAACAATCTCTGTACTAATGAAACCCTGTTTTGGCTTAATCTACAAGGGATTTCAGTTATGAAATTATGTATTGGGTTGGTGACCTGCCAACAGGTAGCACAGTAAGCTGACTTACCCTGCAGGACGTCCTTGGAGAGATCAGATCTGCTGACTTGAACACTGAGTATGCAGATACCTTCATTAACCCCAGCTCTTGACACTGCGCTTGCTTCATTGGGGATAGAAGGGAGGGGAAACTTGTGGCTCAGGCCACATCTCCACCACCAGGCTTTGGCCTCACATTTTGGTTGGCCACCACTTTGGCTCCTTGCCACCCTTCCTCATGTGAATAGTGCCACTGAAGTCAGTTGTGAGAATAGCAGGGGCTCCAAGAGAGAGGCAGGACAGTTCAGTGGTTTGGGTGCTGGCCTGGGGCTTGGGAGACGCAGGCTGGATTTCCTGTTCAACCACAGGCTGCTGATGTGACCTTGGGCAAGCCACTTAGAACTATATTCACGCAGGGATTGAGCCCCAACACAAAGCCCCCACTCAGCTGCCCCTGATAGGTGTCTAAACTCGTGAGGCGCCTACATTTTTGCAGTAAAAGTTCCCTAAGCGCCTATGTTGCTGCTTCAGAGCATGTTCCCTGCTGCTGCTGCCCCATGCCTATGCCCCAGAGCCAGGCACGGAGAAGGGGAAGATAGGCGTTCCTTCGCCTAACTTGCCTTTGGGGCCTGATCTGGTAATCGTGATCGGCGCTTGCCTACCAAATTGGGTCCCTGTAGAGAAGCTTACATAAAATGCTGGGGCTAGGCCGGGGAAGGACCTCCCTCATAAATTGTAGCCCAGAGTCATTTTCATGCTTGCTTTTTCCTTGGCCCATTATTTATCCACAGTGGAACAGCTCCAACCTGGGTGAGAGAGTCAGAGAGAGAGCAAGAGAAAGTCACCATGCCTCAGTTTCTTTTTGAATCGAGCACTTCGTCTCCCTGTGCTTCAGTTTCCCATCTGTAAAATGGGGATAATAGCCCCACCCTACCACACAGGGACATCGTTACAGAGGGCGAGGTGCTCAGAAACAGGGGCCAGAGAAGTACCTTAGCCAAGAGAAAATATTTGCAGGTTGCGGTACAGAGGCTAATTGGAGGGAATCACTCTCCTAAATTCCCATTTGTGTCCTCACCCCTTTCTGAGGTGTTTTGGCCAGCCATCAGATTTGGTTCCTCATGCTGAGTGGTAAGACAGTTTCCATGGATGAGGTTTGATCTGAAATCCATTGAAGTCAATGGAAAAACTCCTGTTAATTTCATTGGGCTTCGGATCAGGCCGGTAGTGAGGGAGGTAACTTCTGTTTCCTTTTTTAATGAAAAGAACAAACAAACCTGTGTCATTATTTCTGATTAGCCTCTGAAGGGGAACATGCAATGTTTTGTGATTGGCTTTACCCTAGTGGTCCCCGAGTGGCCTCAAAGACAAAGACAAAGACACCTCAAAGACACTGTAAGGTCTCAAAGACACCTTGGTGGGGACAAAGGGAAGTAATTAAGCTGCCAGTGCCAAGGTACTTGGGTGTTGCAGGGTCCAGCATTTATGACTTCAGCATCATGGAACACAATACAAATGGTAATATAGTGCTCAAAGAGACCTCGGTGGATTTAGGGGCCTAATTCAACTCCCATTAAAGGATCCCAGTTGACGTCAATGGGAGACGGATTAGGTTCTAGATTCATGTGCTAGAGTAATTGTGCAATGGCTATTAGCTCCATCATCACCAGGAATTGAACTCAGACCTTGGGACATAAGTGTCTATCTCTTGAGATAAAGCACTATACTCCTTAGCTGGGAGCTGTAGCGGAACCATATCATCTGTGCATGAGGCACACAAGGGGACACATACCACATTCTGAAGTTGCACTGGCCTACAAGGTACACGTGTGGTGGTGTACAACATGTGGGCTCCTGGCTGGAGGAGCTAAGGCCTGGTGGTGGCACCCTTTATCTTCCTCTCCCTTTAGAGACAGCAGGATCATGGTGGGGAAGTCGCTGGTTGCCCTCCTGTCCCACATGCAAACTCCTTTCCATTGTGCTTCAAGGCTAAAAAGCATTAACCAAAGAAAAACTGTCTGCCCCAAATTCAGGCTTTCTGTTCCATGCAGATTGGCTTTTCTTCTATTGATCGTAATCTCTGAGAGCTGTGCCTGCAGCACGCTGCCTTGAATTATTGCAATAACAATAAACACACCTTGGTAAATAATACATGAGCTGTATGCAAGTCTATAGTCATTAGAAGGAAGGGGCCCACAGTGCATGGTAATCAGCTGGGCTTAGTGGCCCTGATTGAGGTTTAGTGATCTGGCATGAAGCAGGATTTGTTTTCTTGTGAGCTTTCCATCCCTAGAAGAGTAGAGACAGGCCACTTTTCACAGTCATGAATTTTGCACAAGGTGTCTAAAAATGCCTCCAAAGTTTTATAGCATAATGCAGCTCAGATGGGAGTGGGTTCACGGCAAGTCTCCAAATGCCATAATACTAAGGAATTGCTACTGATCGTATTTAATCTACCCTAATGGCAACAAAGTATACAAAGGTAACATATTTCTCTGTGTTAGAGAGAGAATTATAGCTAAGCGAGTGGACTGGATGTTTTCAAAATGCAAATGAAAAAAAATGCATCGATTCCCATTTGTCGTCTGAAGAGCAAAGCTGCGTTAGAGTGCAGTGTTTCCTTGATGAAGCTACTTCCAAATGGAATACAGGATGACATATTCATGGTAGACAACCCCTAGCTGGGCAGAATTAGGCAAGAACTCCCATACAGCATTTTGGGATTATATATGCAAATTGCTAGGTAAATTAGATGTGCTCTATTTTTGCACACGGGGGTGGGTGTAAATTGCTCTGATATAAGAACATAAGAGCTGCCATACTGGGTCAGACTGTGACCCATCTTGCTCAGTAACCTGTCTCTGACAGTAGCCCATACCAGTCCTTGAGGGACAGTACAGAACTGGGCAATTATGGAGTGATCCACCCCTGTTTTCCTCTTTGGGTTTCTGTAAGTCAGAGGTTTAGGGTCATCCTGAGCATGGGGTTGTGTCCCTGACTATCTTGGCTAATAGCCATTGATGGACCTATTCTCCATGAATTTATCCAGTTCTTTTTTGAAGCCAGTTGTATTTTTGACCATCACAACATCCCACGGCAGTGAGTTCCACAGGTTGGTTGTGTGTTGTGTGAAAAGTACTTCCTCTTGTTTGTATTAACCTGCTGCCTATTAATTCCATTGAGTCACCCCTGGTTTTTTTATTGTGTGAAAGGGTAAATAACACTTCTCTATTAACTTTGTCCACACTATTCATGATTTTATAGACTTATATCATATCCTCCTTTAGTCATTTCTTTTCTAAGCTGGATAGCCCTGCTCTGTTTAGTCTCTCCTCACATGGAAACAATTCCATACCCTGGATCATCCTCTAAACTTTTTCCAGTTTCACTATTTCCTTTTTGAGATAAGGTGACCAGAACGGGGCACAGTATTCAAGGTGTGGACACACCATTGCTTTATATAGTGGCATCATGAAATTTTCTTTCTTATTTTTCTATCCTTTTCCTAATAGTTCATAATATAGTGTTTATTAGCCTTTTTAACCATTACTGTGCATTGAACACAAGTTTTCAGAGTACTATCCATGGTAACTCCAAGGTCTCTTTCTTGGGTGGTAACAGCTAGTTGAGAATCCTTCATTGTATATGTATAGTTGAGATTATTTTTTACAATGTGCATTACTTTGCACTTGTCAATGGTGAAGTTCATCAGCCATTTTGTCATCCAGTCACCCAGTTTTGTGAGATCCTTCCTTAACTCTTCACAGTCAGCTTGGGACTTAACTATCTTGAATAATTTTGTATTCTCTGCAAACTTTGCCACTTCACTGTTCACTCCCTTTTCCAGATCATCCATGAACATGTTGAACAGCATAGGTGCCAATACAGATCTTTGGGACTCTGCTATTCACCTCACTCCATTGTGAAAAATGTCCATTTATTCCTATCCTTTGTTTCCTATCTTTCAACTAGTTACTGATCCATGAGAGGACCTTCCCTCTTATCCCATGACTACTTAGTTTCCTTAAGAGCCTTTGGTGAAAGACCGTGTCAAAGGCTTTCTGAAAACCCCAACTACACTACATCATCCTTATCCACATGCTTGTTGTCATCCTCAAAGAATGCTAATAGATTGGTAAGGCATGACTTCCCTTTACAAAAGCTGTGTTGACTTTTCCCCCAACAAATCCTGTTTGTCTATATGACTGATAATTCTATTCTTTCCTATAGTTTCTATCAGTTTGCCGAGTACTGAAATTAGGCTCACTGGCCTATCATTGCCAGGACCGCCTAGCGCTTTTTAAAAACTGATGTTACATTAGCTACCTTCCAGTCATCTGGTACAGAGGCTGATTTCAGTGATTGGTTACATAGTACAGTCAATCCAGATTTTACAGAGTAGAAAAGGAAGCAACAGCAGAAGTGTTCCTAATTACAGTTGGCAGCTGTGGATGGCAAGGGGTCATTTCACTCTATTATGGTTTCTAGCAGGTGAGTATTAAAGAGTGTCCAAGGACATCTTTTCCCAGCTCTGACTTCATCCTGCAGTTTCAACACAGAGCTGTTTCTCACCAAGTGCCAGGATATCTTTTATTTATTTTTCTTTTTTTAGAAGAAGAAGAAGAAAAAAAAAAAAAGAAATTAGTGCCGGTAGAAAGTATCAAATTGGCAGCCTGGGAGACTGAAGCTTACCATTTAGCCATAGGACAATTACAATAGGGATAGTGGCAGGAGAAGGTCCCTATACACAAGCCACTAATGTGCCTCAATCTTGACCTGGAGGAAACCATTTCTAGGAGTCAGAGGAAAGTTTATTCCATCGGTTCCCAAACTGTGGGCTACAACCCCAAATGGGGTCCTGCCCTCAGATGGGGTCGCAGCAAGCACTACTGCGCAGAGGAGGCCACTTTGCTTCGCACAGTGCAACCGCACATATACGGTGCACGCGAGGTCACGATGCATGGAGCGTGCTCTTTTGTGCTACAAAATGGCATCCTCCGCACAGTGTATGTACAGTGAGTGCCAGGTCACATTGGATGGAAGATGCCCTTTTGTAGATCAAAAGGGCCTCCTTCATACAGCATGACCTCACACGTACAGCGCCTGCAAGGTCATGCTCTGTGGAGGATGCCATTTTGCTGTACAAAATGGCGTTCTCATGCTGTCTGGGGTCCTAACAGGGAAGACTTTGTTTAAATGGGGTCATCCCAAAAGTTTGGGATCTCCTGGTTTCTTCCCTGCAGCCTATTCACTCCTTGGCATAAAAGCTGTGATCTGAGGTGTCACCCAAACCTTCCATGAAACTCAAAAGGAACCTTTTTTTCCTTGAGGTTAGAATGGAAGATGCCAAAGTCCCTTGAGAGCAGCTGTTCTCCCAGCACGTTCGGACTTACCAGGAGTGAGAATGAGGGGGATAGTTCTCATGCTATTTCCAGGGCCAATTTTACAGACCGAAAAGGGCCATGTAGTTTGGAGAAGCATCTCAACTTTTGCATGGTTATTCAAATCAAACCAAATCACTGGAGATTTATGGCCTTTAACAAATAACACCAGCTACTAAATGTATTACGGATTGCAAAATATACTAAATACTGCCATATTGGATCATGGTTAAGGAAGAAATACTGTAACGACTTTTCTCTCTAGAAATATAAAGATGAGCTGCCTCTGTGCTAAACTCGGTGTTATCTCCTGGAACATTTAGAACTTCTAAGGATGATTTAGGGTGCTGGGTTTTCTCCAGTACCAGCTCTCTCGCTTTTCTCTAGTGTAATTAAAGAAATAAATTTGCAGCTCCCTGGTATCACACAGAACAGAACTCCTACCCAAAAATGATGATCTTAATAATTTTGTGCTATTGTTCAGCCTTCATTTTTATGTGCAGTGCACTGTATCATCTACCCCAGAGAGAGAGAGAGAGAGAGAGACTGAATCTCAATGTGACCCATTTAGGCTAGAGAAGAAAGTGACCATGAAGAATATACACCGTGAGAGATGGGGAAACAACATGATCGGAATTGCTTTGATTCCAGTACTACTGAGAGCCCAGTGCAGATCCCCATCAGCCCTCCCACTTCCAGAGGATTTAGCCAATTAGCATAGGCCAAACCGCCAACCTTGCCAGTGCGCCCTTTGGAGTGGAGTGTTATGCGGCTCCTGCTAATGCTCACGCGTGGCTGGTTAATGAAATGTGTGCTTTAACGGAAGGTGCAGTGAAGGCAAAGGTGGACTATGGGGGTGCTCCACGAGGAATAGTGCATGTAGGCCCCTGGCTTGAATCCAGTTCAAGTCAGTGGCTGATGACTGTTTCATGGCCTCTGTGAAACGAGCTGGTGGTTTCAGTCCAGTTCCTGCTGCCCCAGTGCACACATTGTAAAAACCACCAGCTTGGCCACCTCATTTTTGCTGCTCTAGTCCACCTCTCCCCTCCATCTCTGCCAAGACACATCAGTCTTGAACTCTCCCAGAGGTATTCTAATTCCTTCCCATCCAGAACACCTGCTACATGCAGCCTCTGCTGAACCTCAACCTTGACTTTCACAGCTCCTAGTTATTGCAGTCCTGACCACAATACACCTCGTCCCCTGCGATTCGTTCCTGGGCTTTCCTTGAGTAGTGGCTGCCAGTCAGGCCCAGCTGTGTCAAGTGGCACAATTGTTTTGTCATGCTGCCAATGATTAGAGACCATCAGACTCATTGTCTTTGGTAACCAAAGCCAGGATTTGAACTGAGGTCTCCAAAGGCGAAATGCATTCACTCCCCCCCCCCCCCCCCGTGACACTGAGACCCCTTTGCTTTGTGAGGCCGAAGTACTAGGTTTGTGAAATCACTACTGCAAGCTGTAAATGATGCATGAAATGAAAAATCCTTGCTTAGTGCACAGAGAGAATGCAGGCAGACTGATCACCGCTGGGCTATTTTCTCTATAATATGGCAGCTCGCACATCGTGAGAAAAGCTCCGCAAAGTCCTAGATAAAGGAAGAGGAGAAACATAAAGAAACCCGAAAGCTTGCTAAGTTCAGTTATGACCTGGAATTTAATTCTAATGCGTTTTGGTCCCCCTCAGCCATTTTCACCCCAGCAAAATCCATCTCTTAAGCAGGTTTCTCTGAGGGCTCACGACAACATGTAGTGGTGTTAGTCATATTATGGGTATTTGATTCACCGAAAGCCCATAGATACTGTTGACTCTTGTACAGATTACTTCTGGGTGAAATCATAATGCTAGAAGTGAAAGAGCTTCTGATGTTTATGAGGCTCAGAAATCCAGTCTGCGAAGGAGAGCAGTAAAACCCATAAATAGTTAAGAACTAATGAAATAGAAGGGAGGTGGGGAGAAATGCTTTAAAGAGGGCAAGACCAAAGCCCCTTTCTGCATATTTCCTGCTAATAAAAAGGTTTCTAGGTTTCTAGGTTTCTAGTCTGGGTTTCTAGGTAACCAAAGAGGAGATGCCAAGGATAATATGCTTCCAATGGTTTTCTGTGGAGGGAGGGATTTGAAATGAAGGAAATGCTATCAGCCTTATCTTATTCTGAATCCAGCACTCATAATCCAAATGCCAGTGAAGCCTATTATAAGGGGAACCAAACTGGAAAGCTGCAAACCTTCCACATCTGGAGTCCTTCTGTAAATTCCAGCCCTGGGTTTGTTGGCTCTTCTAGCTTCCTGTGGATCCTTGTCCCCTCACTAAACCAACCTTCTGTCTGGCAGTTAGCAGGCAAGGCAAGGCCAAATTTGGAATAGCAGGGAATGTTGCTGGTGATGTGCTGGGAGAGCTGTGTGTGGTCACAGAACCGGAGTAGCAGAAGGTTTGTAGATCAGGACTGAGGCGTTCACACAGAGCTGTGCATAGGAATTTCATCCAGCACCACGCTCTACTGATAGTGCCTTGCCTTCATGAACACTAACTTCATTCGCCCATAAAAAGAGAGCACAAAACATGACCCCACTGCTTCACGTCTCCTCTGTTGTCATAACCAGCTCCCAAAGCCTCCTCCTTGCGGTGGTGGTGTTGGTGTGGTCACCCAGCGCTGCTCTGATGATGGGTAATGCCACTGTGCAGTTCACAATATCAGGGATGCACCACTGTTTAATGTAAAGAAGGGTAACTCTCAGGAATACCATACAGTGCAATGGCAGAAAGCACCCAACGCATCACATCAAACAGTGAAGGAGGGAAGATACTCTCTCAGCCATTGATAGTGCTCTGTAGTTTTTGCTTCCCTTCAAGAGGGTCCGGTGGGCGTAAGGCAGCACCGTTTACCTTTCTGCAAAGGGTCCTTATTCAGGAACAGCCGGGGTGCTTTTCCTTCCTGGGCCAGCAGAGCTGAGACACTTGTGGAAGTGATGCAATTCGGACCGGGAGGAAGAACAGTCCACTCTTGTGGCCACTTCCTGTCAGGATTGAACACCTTCAGCTAGCCTGAGGACTAGCCAGGCCAGCCTCCCAGCTGATTCCTGAGCTCAGCTGGGTAGTGGTAGGCCTGCCTGATTGGCTGGCCAGCCTGGTAGGGTGAAGGGAGCCAGCAGGCCTGTTTTTAAGCTCAGCAGTAGTGGCTTGTCATTGGCGACTCAGTGCTTCTGCCTGTAGCTGTGAATGCTTTTGCCTCTGCCTTGCGCCTGTCCTGCTCCGGCCTTGCTTCGGTTCTGGTCCTTTCTTGTTCCGGTCCTGCTCCAGCCCTGTGTTCTCCTGCTGCCCAACTCTAGTTCTGACTCTTGGCTCTAGTTCCTGGCTCCTGATTCTGGCTCCAACCCTTGCTCTGCTTCCGAGCTCTGGCTTTGACCCATGGTCCTGGTTCCTAGTTTCCCACTGTGGCTCTGACTCTTGACCCCTTGCTCCAGGTCCTGGCCCCCCTTCTGCCTGGTTCTAACCATTGACCCAGACCATTGGGCACCCCTGGTGCCAGTTCTTAGAAAAAGGCAGGACTCAGTCTCTAAGAGTACGTCTACACTGCAGCAGGGAGTGAGCCTCCCAGCCCAGGTAGACAGACACACTCTAGCTCTGCCCAAGCTAGTGCCCAAAAATAGCTCCGTGGACACTGCCGCGTGGGCTAGTCACATGACTGTGGACCCAGGGGGTCAGGTGGGCTAGGATCAGGCAGCTAGCCCATGCTGCCACCCAAGTTGCAATATCCATACAGAGTGGAAAAATCCTACATTGCTCACAAAGAATGGATGGGATGTGACCTACTGCACGTCTTTTCATCTCTTATTTCCAGGGTTCCAGGGGCCGAGAGCTTATACAGTTAAATAGATGGAGAAAATCGGGGAACTCAGGATGAAATCTTGACCTCATTGAAGTCAATGACAAAGCTCCCAGGATTTTACCCATGGTGTGCAGACTTTTAGCTTCCTGCTGACAAGGTGGGTGAGGCAATATCTTTTATTGGACCAACTTCTGGTTGGTGAGAGATGCCAGCTTTTGAGCCATACACAGAGATCTTCTACAGGTCTGGGGAAGGAACTTCCAAGCATCTCAGCAAGGTGGAACAGATTGTTTAGCATAAGTAGTTAGCACATATTGTAAGGGAGCACTCAAGGTAGAGTGACCCATTAACAGCTCTGCAGACATAGGACAAAAAGAGGGGTTAGTGGGTTACAGATGGTTGTAATAAAAGCCATAAAACCAGTGGCTCTGTTCAGTCCATGGTTTTTCGTGTCTAGCGATGGAATGAATTTAAGCTCCTGGACTCTTCTTTTGAAAGTGTTGCGGAGGTTTCCGTTGGGGATGAGGACTGAGTGGTCAGATACAGAGAGATCGCTTTGTGACACGTTTTCACCCACAGGTGATGGAGTGTTTTTGTCTTTTATCATTCTTCCTATGTGAGTTCATCTGAGAGCGCAGTGATTGTCTGGTTTCACTCACATAGTTGTTCTTGGGACATTGAGTGCACTGGATGAGGTACACCACATGGTGTGATAGGCATGGGTAGGAGCCATGGATCTTGAAAGATGTGCTGATCCTGGTAGCAGTGGAGATATGTCTGCAAGTTTTGCATCTGTTGTTCTGGCAGGGTCTCTTGCTGCTGTAAGTTGGTGTGTCCTGGTCTGTGGGGAGCTTGCTTCTGATGATGAGGTTGTGGGGTTGTTTGAAGGCCAGAAATGGGGGTTCAGGAAATATTTCTTTCTGGATGGGGTCCCCATCGAGTCTGAGTTGTAGTTGTTTAATAATACCCCGTATGTATTCCAGAGTAGGGCGGTACATGACAACTAGGGGTGCGAGGTCAGAGGGGGTTTTATTTCCATATTGAAGCATGTTCTCTCGGGGTATATGGGTGGCTCATTCCATGTTGCTTCAGTGTGGCAGTCATGGGCAAATGCCTGTCCAGAAGCTGCTGGGAGCCCACTGCAAAAAATGAAAACAACCTCTAACCCTCCACCCCCTGCCCTGCCTTCCATAATGAACAGTGTCCAAGTCCTCCTGCTGACTGCAGGCTGAGCCTCAGCTTCATTATCATTACGGGAAGGGGATGGATTTGAATTGCAATGAGCAGCAGGGCATTTGTCAGCTAATTTAAGGCAGGCAAGGCTCTAAAGCCAGGAGCTCATTAACAATTAATTGCTTGACTTTCCTGCAAGGTGGGACAAGCATGTTAATGAATGTTCACATTTGGAGGAGGAACTGGGATTGCCCCAATCATTAGGGGGATGATCTCGAAATCAAGAAGGGAGGTGCCTACAGGTTTGCACTGTCCATAGGAGGACATGACACCTAGGCTGGCAGGGAATTTGCATGGGGGTGCAGTGCCCTGTCCAAGCTACGGCCCAGCCTACCAGGCTGCGGGACTATTTCAGTGCTAAGCACTAACGGTGAACACTTGGTGAGTATAGGGGAAGCTGCCCTCCCTCTGCTGGGTTGGGGCAGTTATAGTTGTTGCTCCATGAGGAAGGCAGTCATGGCAATTGAGAGCAGGACATTATGGATTGAGCCCACTGGCCCTGGAGGTGGGGAAAGAGGGGACTGGAAGATTTGGTGTGGGAAAAGGTAGAGGAAGCGAGAGAAAGGCTGGAAGGCTAAGGAGGAGGGGTGACTAGCACTTTCAGATTGATGCTGGCTGCCAAACTCTGTCACTCCCATGACATCGTTGCAGGAAGGTGGCCTCGCTGTCCATTGAAAAAGATGGTCACACATTGTAATGAAGCCCAAAGGAAGAGAAACACTCAGAAGGTTTGTAACACAGAAGGGTGCAGAATTGTCTTGAAATGGGATATTTTCCAACCTATTTCCAGAAAGGCCAAGGGCTCTTTAAACTGCCTGGTTAACAGGTGCACCATTGATGCCACCTACTTCCTTTACACCAAAGTCCTGGGAAGAACCTTGAATGCCACACTTCTGCTGGGCTGACCTCATCTGTCTATCTACATGTGTCCATCCATTTCTAATGAGCTTGTCACCCAAGTATCTAAGCACCAGTATAGTCATTTAGAGCTAAATTTCCATCCAGTCTCAAGCCAACATCCATTTCCACCCATCTGTTTTTTTAAATTTTAATTATGGGCAGACCCGGTAAGCTGTTACACAAAATATTTTAGTAGCACTAATCTGACAGTTCCACAAAGCACAGCTTTGGTGTATGCACAAATTGTGTTACATAAGCTGGCTTTCCGAAGTCTGTAAAGCTAGGGGATGGCCAGCTTGTAAGGGAGCAGTTTAACAATTTCTCCAGTCTTCAGTATTCAAAGAAGGTTTTTGGCTGATTGCACCCACAAAACCAAGTCTGCATACATTTTGGATGTGCTGACCAATCGGGATGGATGCACATGATAAATGGGTGCATGCTTACTTGTGCATGCACTTTCCGTTGTATACTTAAAAGTGCACACATAAAAAATAACCTAGGGCTGGAACTGTGACTCTTAATACCTCTGAGTTCATTTTATGTCCAAGCAACTTTTATTTTCAGGGGCTCAAAAAACTTTCTTTCACTTTATCCTGCTCTCAGCTCTTAGCACTCCTCAGACTTTCACCTCTCTCCCACTCCATAGTAAGGTAGGTGGGCTAAATTAGCAGTCAAGAGCCTAAAAGATCCAGGTACCAGAGTGGATTCTTCCTCACTGCTCTTGCTTTGTTCCCAAGCAACAGGCTATGGCTTTGCTGAGGCACAATTTTGTACCTGCAATAAATTCCAGTCCTAAATGTATCTAATAAGATGGGCACAGATAAGTAGTATCTAAATTGGGGTGGAGGTTGAGGTCAGTTCTTATTTTCTCCAGACTGGATCATTCATCCCTCTTGGTGATCAGACCAGACAATCCAGGAAAATCCACAGCTAGCACTACCGTTGTTTCCCTTAACAAGCTTAAACATAAACAAATGCAAGGTTCTGGCTGGCTAACGTGAATCCCAGGACATAGCTGGAAGAACTAATACTTTCATTGCAAATCTGTGGTCAGTCCCAAATTCAATGTAAACCGAGCTCGAGCCTGCCTTTCCACACAGAGTTAAATGCACAGCTACTGTATCTCATGCAAGGTCTACTGGACTAGAGGCAAGAAAGTGTACTGGCTGGTTATTTAATGTCAAAAAGCAAAGGAGCAATGGAGAATGTTAACAGCGAATGGACCATGTCTGCAATTTAACTGTACCTCAAAGTGCAGATTCAGATACTTTTGCTGTGTGCAGTAATATCTCTGGTGAGCAGTGAGGGAGGCCATGAATTGTTAACTGAACGGAAATGTATGCAGCGCTCATTGGCTGTTGTTATTGAATTTAATATTATAGGTATGCCTGTGCAAACTAGGAAATCATGTACATGCAAGTAGCTGCTGCTGTTATTTTCCATTGCACACTGAAATGTGGAGTTTTCAGGATGCATCTGGTATGTGTGTGTTTTCTATGGCTCCTGGTATGTAAGGGCAATATTGCTAAAATATGGATTTGATTACTCCTTTGCTGAATACCTTAGTTAGGGAAGAGTATTTCATGTACAGCATTGTCTAAGAATAACTTTCTGTATAGTCCTGAGAAATCAATTTACCCTCACAAGGGTGTTGTGAAGATAAATACATTAAAGAGGCACTCAGATATTGTGGTAATGGGGGCCAGCCATAACCTACGACAGTTAGATAAGACCATTTAATGAAATGGATGCTCTGTTATGGGTAAAGGTTATTTATATTGAGAAAGGTGACAAATGACATGTGACTGAGATGTCAAAGAGCAGGCCCATCCAAGAAAGGTCATAAGGACTGGCTATTTGAGCACAAGGTTTGCTAATAACTTTAGTAAGCACAGAGTCCTGTTAATTGCTGGGAAAGTTAAACTCAGACCCAGCTTAAACATGAGACACAAGTGATATTTTAACTTCTCAGTGGAAACAAGGAGCATAAACAAAAATGCAAAAGTAAAGAAGCATACAGCTATTTTAACCTGCTGTTTTTAGTGTTTAACTCAGAAAAAATGGCAAAGTAACAATATAGTTTATATGGATTGACACTGAAAATATAAAAGAAGGCAGACAGGCTGCATAATGATTAGCAATTGCAGTATAGACAAGGATCTTCCAGATAAACTTCAATCTGAAGAGGAGGAAACACCAATTCACAAGAGTAATCCTCAATGGGCTTGTGAAAGATCCTGTACAGCAAATCCGCATGTTTTGAACAGATGATTATCCCCAACTGTGAAGGTTGGAAAATAAGAACCAAGCGATTATTATGACCTGTTATACACATACAGTTGATAGACTTTGAAGCCGGAAAATAAGTCCACAGGTGTCCAGATGCAAAACATGAAACCACCGAAGATACTCTGTTTTTCTTATTGAATTGTGAGGTGACAGCTGAGCTGAAGGTTAGGCTTGGAGTGGATTGTGACAGTGCTTCATCCGGGACAGAGACTGCACCTTGATTGTTCCATTGTAAAACTATCGTAGAACCATCTTAACCTTCATGTCTATGCTTTCCCATTTCCTTTCTAAATCCTGTTTTGATTAAATAAAACATCCATTTACAAAGACATCTCAGTCGTTTCCCTGGGCAAAGCAACCTGCTAGCTAAAGAACTTGGGAGAGATATGGTATACTGACTGAGTGAAATTAATTAGCAAAGGCAGTCACATCGCACGTACTGCCTATGATTCTCACACGTGGCTTTGGTGGTTTCCAACATTTTCCCAAGACTCGTCTTGCTTTGGAGCATACCGGCGTCTTTAACATCTTGCTTGGGTTTTCGGCATATGTTGACTTGTAATACAAGCAACCGTCTGCCACTCTACCTGCCCACAGTCCCCCCACAATATGGATTTATCTTTAGATTTATTGTATTTCTCCCATAAAATGCTTTCTAGATACACTGACATAAATTCAAAATCTGTTTATGCAAGTCAAATTATGCAACCTGCTGCCATCTCTGGGCAGACATCCTCCCACATGCTGGATAAACTGAACCACCATTCCATCAGACTAAACTCTCAGGAAAGGGATGAGTCCTTACCCCTTCCCCCCACCCCACTTCGAAGGTCAACAAACTCTGGCACTGTGTGAATCATGCATTGCTTGAGCAGATTTCGAATAGCATTGCATCAAACAACTGCCTGTCTCAGAATGTAAACAGAGCCTTCACGGCTGGAGAAGCTGTTGGTTTCAGGTGACAGATGTCAGATCAAAAAGCAGAGGAGACGGCAAGGAATTCCCTTCGCAGCAAAGACAAGTTATTTAAGTTTCTGCTCATTCTATTAAGTGCCTGATGTAGTTTGGGTTCTGCTTTCCATTACATAGCACAATCTCACTTGTAATTTAATGCTGCAGCTGCAGAGACCTTTAAGGAGTAGATAAAGCCAGAGAAGTGACTCCATAAAAACCGATGCAGGATATTCACTCTTCTACTGGTATACATGTATCAGCTTTACAGCCCCTTGCTGCCAGCACTCAGAGCTCAGTCCCATATCTTAAACTCCTTTGGCCCTTTTATGCTTCCTATATCATCTTCACCAGTAAAAGCTCTGGAATCGCTGGCCATTGATGATACAAGAGGCAGAATTTGAATGCAGCCCACTTGTTTGCTGCTGTGATTGGCCATGCAGTGCTCACGTGGGCAGGTAAAACTTCTCATGATGTTCTCTTCAGAGCTTCTCTAATAGCAGAGAAGGTTGGGAATGCTGGGTGGCTGCCCTGCTTCCAGCCCATGTCACCTCTTGCACTCTAGCATAATGAGGCATTTTTCTATGTAGAAGGTGACTCGCAGGAGTGACCTTTTTCTGAAGATGCAATTATTTGTTGTAATTGATCTGGTAACAGAACGCTTGACATATTTTCCTCAGATTCTAGTATTAGTGGGGAAATGTTATTGCATTACTAAAGCTGCTTTTACTATTCATTGCTTCATGTTAGACCCAAATCCAAATGCTACCAGACTCTTGGGAAGTTTGGGGGTGGAATTTGGCCTGCTGAGAATTTTGTTTGAGGAAGAATCGAGCAAAAACTAAGAGCCAGATCATACCTACAAGAAAATCTGGGAGCCCTTGAGCAGGAGAGAGGAAACCTTACACAGTTTCCTCTGAACAATAGACCGCACTAACTCAGTTTGCATCGGCCATAGTACACTTTGAAAGAGAACTTCAGAGTCCGTGATAAATGTGGAGTTAGCGCACTTTAAGGAACTGCGGCTTGTGTCCGCAGGCATTTTCACACTGGACTAGTGTGTTAGTGAGGACTAAACCCACGGTGTAGACAAACCCGGAGCTCTTTCAAAGTGGAGCAGGGTTTATACCTGCACAAGCCTCTGATGGAAAAAGCAGCAGGCCCCATACCTTATGGCGCCCTCAAGATTGTACCGCTCTCAATAATTTGCTGGAGAGACAGAACCATCTGTGTGCATGCAAAGGCCTTCTACCTCCCTCTGCACTGGGCTCTGGGTCCACAGAGTCCCACTAGACCCTTGACAGCATGGCTTCATTGGAGTCCATTTCTAGGGTGTCTGGTCCTGGCAGCCTCCCAGTAAAGGGGGGTTCCACAGCACAGGGCCCGCTGTCAGCAAAAGGTAACACAAGCTGGGACTGTACTACTTTTAGTGCTAATTCCGCAGGGGGTTTGAAGGGACAGAACTTGTCATCCCTGTGGCCTCACCTCCAGCATTCCCCACTGCTGCCTCTGGGACATCCCCTCCTCCCCCTGATCCCAGGGCCCGCAGAGATCCATCCATTGGTCTGGGGAGTGGGGAGATGGTGCCAGGAGGTCAGCTGACTGCTCTTCCCGTGTTGGTGGCAGGTTCCGTGTGAGTTTTCCCCCTGCCAGACATAAGAAAGGTCTTCAGGCTATGGCCCGGTGTGGCCATGACTGGTAAGGCTGTCAGCCTTGTGTGTCATTTTGGTTTATGCAGATTGAACGTGTCATGTCTCTTGTTTCAGTGACTGGTTCCTGCTACTCCATGAAGGCAGTTCACTGCAAGGACTCCCTGGTCCTCTGGGATCCTTGAACGATCTGTTTCAATATTACCGACTCCTCAAAGAGGACAGAGAAGTAAAACTCTCCCATCAACCCCCATTCTGTTTCTGCAACGCAGAGTCACCTGTGTAAATGTTGCTTCCTGTTAAGTATATGCTTGCTGAACGTTAAAGGACTTGCAGCACCCAAATTAGATTGCTCCGAGGGTTGCTGCAATCTGCTCAGTGCTGTTTATTACACTGAAAGGCTCCTCTAATTGCAGATGGGTGAGATTTTAGCAGAGGAATGTTGATTGAAGAGTTTGGCTAAAGAATGCTATTTTCCCAGTGGCAGATTAAGACAGGATGATCCAGCATCCTTTTCTCTTCCCTGTTTTCCAAAAGGGCACCTACATTTTATGATTCCACGCTCCAGAATTAGGGAAGAGGTGGGTAGAAATGGGGCAGAGCCACCGAGATCTGAATCTGGATCTGAGGGTGTCTGGATCCCAAGTTCTTGTTCAGAGTTGTTTGGGGTCCCATGTTTTTAGTTTATTGGGCCTTGCTTTTCCTTAGGGTATGGCCTGGGGCTAATAGTAACATCTGTCCTGTAGTAAGGTACAACCAGTCGGAGAGATCTTCTCCCAGCAATTACCAGTGAGTAGTTGCAATGAGGAGCATGATTGTGGGTTTACATTTTCCTCTGAAGCATCCAGCACTGTCTGAGACAGGTTCATATGTTATCACTGTCCAAGACAGGTTCATAAGCTAGATGCACCATTGGCCTGTCCCAATGTGACAATTCCTGTGAAGTGTCCCAATTCAATTTTTAATTGGTCACATGTTTAGAAACCATCCTCACTGTGTGGGAATTCCTAGGGTCTGGACTTCCTTCCCTACATGTAGGAGTGCTGCCCCATGGGAAGGTCAGGAGTATTTTTCCTCTGCTCACTGGTAAAGTCACTAATACATTTCTACTCTTACCTGGCTAAAAAAGTGCTGATTAATAGAGTGGATCTAAAATGCCTGGATCCTCTTTAAATTAAACCCTCCATTAGCAGCAGCAGCAGCCTCCAATAAATGATGCAGTAATTACCTGTGCATCTTTCAGCATTCTCTCTATTCCAGCAGTTCCCTTTGCTAATCAGAAATTATGCTGTTTTCTATTTTCATTGATACCTCTGGTTTTATTATTACATTGTTGCTGGAGTGTGAATTGTAGAAAGGAAACAGAATTTGTGTAATACAGGAAATAGTGAATTAATACATATCTATTATGCTTGGGAATTGTGCAGAACTACTACAATACAGGGGAAAAATGGAACAAACAACAAACATATTGTTTCAGACAGGATGAAAATGCTCTCCTGGATCCAAGAATGGGTCTTTTGAGTAACCCTCCTCATTTATCACAAATAGAAATGTCTGTATATTCTTTTTTGTGCATACAAAGTTATATATAACATGGCAGGGGAATACAGAAAAGTTCCTTATGGTACATGAATGGACTTCAGAGCACCACGAAAGGCAAACTGGTTTATCAACTGAGAAATAAAAACAGAACTGTGAAAAAAATGGAATCCTGGGATACATACAATGGTATAAAATAGACTCTCCTTCCACTATGCTTCCAATTTGCTGAGTCCTGGCAGGGGCTGAACACCTGTTGAGCATTCATACTGCCCACTGACTCCAACAACTCTGTGTCTGAAGCGCAAAGTGACATTGACAATAATCAGAAAATGAAACTGGTCAGACTAACTTCATTGCTTGAAAAAAGGTAAAAAGTTTTTTTAAAAGTTTACAGATAGCCTAAATGGTGAAAAGCTTTTTTTTAAATCAAGTTTTCAAGTGGCCTGCAAATTTTCCAAGGTCACTGAATCAGGTAATAAGGCCAAGATGCCTGATTGAGCATGCAGATTCACATGTTAATGCAAATAACTGGATGTGTGCACAACATCTGTATGGATGAGGTTTATTTAAAAGTTGTCTCTTAAAATCCATTCAGTGTTAGTTATCAAAGCTGTTACTAATAACACTGATAATTAATTAAATATTGATATACATCATTTTTATTTTGATGCTGTCCTTTGAAATGCTAAGTGATTATTGAGGTTAAATAACTGTATAGCAGAAACTGTATGTATCTATTATTCAGAGCTGTCAATTCTCAACAAATGGGCTTTTAATAACAGCCTGTTATTCAATTCACAAAAAATTGCAAATCGATGTTTTTAGAAATGAACTCCTATTTCTACATCTTCTGATCATTTCAAGACATCTGACATCTGCAATAAAGATATCTGCTAGGTAGCTGAATACATGCATTCAGAAGAGGTCAAGTAACATTGCAAGCAAAGAGAAAAACAAGAATCTTTGTCTTGGATTTAAGAAAAAAAGAATCAGGAGGACTCCTGGGTCCAGATCATTAAAGCTATTTAGGCATCTAACTCCCATTGAGGGTCTGAATCCTGGACCTCATGAGGCAGGGAGATAGTAATTTCAATAATTAAATAACAATTTCATACACTTCTAGTGCCTTTTGGAACCCAAAGCACTTTAGAAACTTTTTTAGCCCAGAATCGCTTCTTACATCCTGAAACGAAGCCAACTCTGGGGTAAAACACCGCAGCTGTTAAGCAGCACACAGCAACATTATCGTTTAGGACTGAGTGTGAAGAAGAATTCCGCATCCACCTGAAACTGCAAGGGAAATATAAGGAGGTAGAATGTAATTGCCTAACTTGGAATCTGTCCAGGACATCTTCCAAGTAAGGCAACAATTGCTCAATGTGATCCTTATAGATATTAGAGAGACCACTGTGCCAGTGTCATAGGGCTCCAGGCTGTGCTTAAGAGATGCAAAAGAATGACCAGATTAAGACTATTACGGAATGTTCAATAAAATACCAGATGGCTGTTGGAAAACATACATTTATTGAGATATAACAGTCAATTGCATAGTTGTTAAACAGTTATAACGATGTCTTAAATAATCAGTTCAGATGGTATTTATTTAATATAATCGCAGCCTATTAAACTTGAATTAAGTACAGAGTTAAGTGTCTCTGGGACACGGAGTTGAAAAAGTTGCCAGGAACGTTTTCATTGCCTGAAACCCTTTGTGAAAAACTCCCATGAAAATAATCTCTGAAAATCAGATCAATTAAAAAAGTAGCCAGCAACTTTGCCCAATCTCAAACTCAACCCATAATGAACCGTTTTTGTAGCTCAAAAAAGTTTCACTAACTTTTTGGAACCATTCCTTTTGGGGTTTTGTGGTGGGGTTTTTGCGCTGTCACACTTACCTGATTCTCTGCTGTCTCGAAACTTATGTAGTCATTTAAACCAGTGCAACGTGGGTACAAAATCTACATAAAATGCTATGAGATCAAATAAAAGCATTTTACATCCACTCTGCATTCGCATGAAAGCCAAACAATCATGCCTCTAGAATCTGGTTGGGAACAGAAACCTTTGTAAAGTGCTTTGATCTTTATGATGAAAAGCCCTGTATAAGACAAAAGTAATAAAATAATAATAATAATAATTATTATTATTGGTTCTAAATGCAAGACAAGCTCCTGGTCTTGGAAATGTCAGATCTGAAGACCCAAGCTGGAATCAGATTCTGACAAACATCCAAATGTTTATAATACCCCACCCCAACAACCACCCATTTCTTTTACACCAACCTATGGGCACTTCTGTCCAGTTTACATTAGAAAAATTACCCACTGCTGACAAGGGGCATCACAATGGATGTGGCTGAATTGGGACTTTGGGGTCTGCACATGATTTAACTGAAAGTCTAGGCAAGCAGTGCTCTGAACTATACCTTGGCCACGTACGGTAGAGCTGGTCGATGCATTAACTGGCAGTGAATTAAGTAACTTGGTTGTAATAGACACATTGCTATTTTGGTGCAATTTCTGTGTGGGGACACTCTTGTTAAGAGTATACTGTTCCAACGTAGTTGGTTTTTGTTTTTTTACTGAGATAGCTAAATCAAAATAGGACACTTTTGTCCCAAAATAAAAGTATTCACACATAGACTTTCACTGAAATAACATACATTGTGAATTACAACCAATAATTATTTCAGTGTGTGTGAACCCACCCTAAATCATACTCTGCTTGAAGCCCAGGGCTATACATGGTATATTATATTTCAAGAATGCGTGTTTCTTTTATCTGGTTTTGTGCTTGCATTTCATGGAGCCATTCTTGGGGTGATACCTGGTCTCTTGATACTTCAGTTCCTGGATGGTGGAAATAAAGCATGAGACCAGGTCTCGCTTTATTTCAGCTTCAGAAATCATAGAATCATAGAAAGGTAGGCTTGAAGGGACCTCGAGAGGTTATTTAGTCCAGCCCCCTGCACATTTGTCCACATTTTTCCTGAAGTATGGCTCCAGAACCGGACACAGTACTCCAGCTGAGGCTTCATCAGTGCAAGCAGAGCTGGACAATTACCTCCCATGTCTTACATATGACACTTTTGTTAACACACCCCAGAATGATATTAGCCTTTATAGCAACTGCATCACACTGCTGACTCATATTCAGTTTGTGATCTGCTGTAGCCCCCAGATCCTTTTCAGCAGTACTACCACCTAGCCAGTCATTCCTCATTTTGTAGTTGTGCATTTGATTTTTCCTTCCTCAATGGAGCACTTTGACAAATTAAAGAATTGGTCTGAAATCAACAAGATGAAATTTAATACAAACAAGTGCAAAGTCATTTTGGATTCTAATCCTGTCCTCCAAAATGCTAGCAAACCCTCCCCGTTTGGTGTCATCCGCAAATTTTATAGGCACAGTTTCCACTCCATTATCCAAGTCATTAATGAAAATATTGAATCGTGTTGGATCCAGGACTGACCCTTGCGGTACCCTACTAGATATGTCCCCCCGCTTTGACAGTGAACTACTCTTTGAATATGATCTTTCAATCATTTTTGCACCCACCTTATAGTACTTTCATTTAGACCAAATTTCTTTAGTTTGTTTATGAGAATGTCATGTAGGACTGTGTCAAAACCTTACTAAAATCAAGACATAAATGATTCCCAGGGCGGAAATGCCCATGAAACACATAGAAAAGCAGCAAAGAATTCAGGTTTTCACCAATGGGACTTGATCCTGCACCATTCAAGTCCAAGTTTTCCATTGTCTTGAATGGGAGCAGAATCAAACCCAGATTGAGCTCATCTGGTTGATTTAGGTTCCTGTGTAACCTGAATGCACATCCCTAAGGAATGCTGGAGCTACAGCATTCCCCTCCCTCTGCCTAATTAGTGTGCACATAACACCCAGACAAAACCCTTTTGCACCTGCACCGCCTTGGGAAGCACAATGCAGCGCTAGCCAACAAAGCAGCATGGCAGGGACCCCGACTCTTTGAAAACCCCACTAGCCTTTGCAAACACAATATTGAAAAAGAACGAAAAAAAGGAGGAGGAGACTTGTCCTTTTCACTACTGGAGAGAATGGGAAAAGCCCACAAAGGGGACTTAAGAAAGGAGAAAGAGAGCGAGAGAGAGCAAAGCAAGAGGGGAAGTGTGGGGAGGGATGAAAAGGAGCACGGCCTTCCAGGTTGTATAATGCGCTTTGCCCTTGAGAGTTCTTTATTCTCCATCTCAAAAGCCTGCAGTGACATAAAGCTGATTGTTTTTGCTGCAACCATTAAAACTAGTGGCTGCTAGAGAATTAACACAACCTCCTTCAGCACAGTAAGTTCTTGCTAGCGAGGCAGAATGGGTCTGCCTCATTGATGCAATACAAAAGCAGTTTTTACCTTTGGTGGTTACAGGCTGGGCTTTTTTTGCTTGGGAGGATTTCTGTGGTGCATTCACCCAATTTTGTTTTTCAGTTTATTCCTCCAGACATGTTCTACCCAGAATTGGCTGCATTTCAGCAATAGGCGAAGAGATTCCTCTTTGTAAAACACCTCTAGATCCGTCAGGCTGAAGGATGCCAATGAAATGAAAATAATTTATTGCTGTTATTTTAATGAGGACAGAATAAAAAAAATATGGAAGGAAAAATTATATGGTTTTGGTATTTGCTTTGGACCACAATTAGCTGAAATTCTATCTGGGTGCTAAGCTGTGCAGAAATGGATGCTGCTGCCTTTGATATAAGGAGAACTTAAGACTCAGCTTGCTTCTCATACTAGGCCATTGGATTCTAGCTCTCCTCTTGGTCTGTTGGATTCTGGTCCACATGGGCAGCGTGAGGGAAGAAGGAAATAGTGACTGGCCATTGTTCTAAATTTCTGCAGGGTGCTGAGGATTTGATCATCTGGATTGCCACAATCACGTGGGTGATAGATACAATCATTATCCTCATTTTACAGGTGGGAAAACTGAGGCAGGGAGGTTAACTGATTTCCCTCAGATCATAGAGGGAACAAGAGTCAGCGGTGGTGTTAGAACTCTGGGGTTCCTGACTCCCAGTCCAGTATTCAGGCTACTAGACCACATATTTATTTGTAATTTTTATTATTATTAATAATAGTATTACACAGCCTCCAGAATAAAAAATGTTGGTTCACTATCCCAGGTTTCTCCCGAGCCCACCTACAATACAAATTTCCAGCGACTGTTGCAATATAAGTTCTCTGATGTTTATTGCTTTGAGAGCCCTCAAAAGCATGACAGCCATTTTTAAGAGTATGGGGGAAGTAATACACCCTGGATGGCCTTGAGCTGCTAGGTCATTTGCCAGAGTCCCATGTCTTTTTCCTCTCTCCTCGGTTTTATATACATCTCTCTCTCTCTCTATTTTTTTTTTCTCAGAAAATGTTAAAATTAGCTCAAAAGTTATTGTTCCTTAAGAAAGGAGAATCTGTCCCCACTTCTTGGAGAGGTCTTTGTAAGAGCTCAAGAAGACAAAGAAATCCATCTCCAGTGAGAAAATTTGAAATAAAAATAACCATCTATTTAAAAAACTGGTTTCACAAACATTTTGCTGCTGAATGGTTGCTTGCCTAGGACACAGCCGATCCTTCCCCACGACACAGCATTGTCAGTGCTCATTACACATGGACATGTGGACCTCAGTCGATGCCCTACTTCCTCCCACCCCTGATTTGCGGGAGGGGGGGGGGGGATTTGAAGTACAATCCATGAGCTGTATCCAAATGTCTCTGAATTATAATGGGCTGAATCTGGCCTTGTCAACACTAAGAATCTGGCCAGATTACAGCTGATCTGACAGGGTAACTGCATTAGTGCAAACCTCTAGTGTAGACAGGCAAAGCTGCTGTTTTTCACCAGTGGTGGTTAAAACCAAGTAAGATGAACCAGTACCAATTGCAGCTTATGGCAGTTTATCCCCTGTGATCTAGGGGTTTGCACAGGTGCAGCTGTCCACCAAGAGCTGAAATCATGAGTGTTACCTCTTTCAACCCCAGCGGTTAGCCAAATTTGGGGTGTTGGGGGTTGTTCCAGTTAGGAGGAGAAATGGGTGATGGAGTCTGGGAGATTCTTGGATGTAATCTTGTTTATTGACAAAGAATGTACAAAGCCCTGTTTCCCTGAATACAGGAAAAACCAAACACAGGGGTTAGTTTCTTTGCTTACAGTCCCTAGCCTTGTTAGTAGCATCAGATCCACAAGTCCCACACTGTTGACAGGCTGTGTCTGTGTCTCTCTCAGGGCTGGTCTACACTACAAAGTTAGGTCATCTTAACTACATCACCCAGGGCTGTGAAAAATTTCACACACTCTGCAATGTAATTAAGATGACTTAAGCTCTGGTTTAGACACTGCTAGGTTGAAGGAAGAATTGTTCCATCAGCTCAGCTACTGCTTCTCAGAGAGGTGGATTTACTACTGTGATGGAAGAACCCCTTCTGTCGCTGTCTACACTACAGCGCAACAGTGGCGCAGCTGCAGTGTTTTCTAGTGTAGACATACCCTCTGACTGTCTTATTTCTTTGTGTCTCTCACACACACACAGATCAAGAGGGTTCCAGCATGCCAAACCTTAGCCCCTGCATTTGAAACCAAACCCTTGTGCCATGTGATTCAGTTTCCGCTCAGCTTTTGTGTGTGCCAGGGCTTTTGGGTGTTATTGCTGTTGTTTCAGCCACTTGATGAAAATGGCTTCTTTACATTTATCCTGAATGTAAGCTGGAGGCTATGTCCAACGGCAAGGTTTGACCTAATCCACAACCATGGCACATCCCCAGAGTAGACAAAACCTCAAATTCCAAAGACCTCCCTGTGATGTTCCCCCCCCGCAATCTGGACTGGTTTGTAGCTGTGTCACCCCAATCCCTCACTCCTGGGCCCCGATTTACTCTGTTTTGCTGTGTGAACCACCCACTCCTGGGTCGGCCCACGCTCAGCTTCCTGTGAGTAATCTGTCCCTGACCTCATGAAGGAGCACTTTTAGCCAGCTCCTCATGGGATTGACCCCCGGCAAACACCCCCCAGTCCCAGATGCAACCCCGGGAACTGCTGTTTTACAGGGTTCAACGCTGCAAGCTCATTACATGAGTCCGTCAATTTACCAAATAAATTGATATGCACCAGTTCTGTCACTCTAGCTGCAGTCTCTATCCACATGCGCTGCTTAAGATAAAACAAAGAAATAAGTTTATTGACTACAGAAAGATTTTGAGTGATTACAAATCAGATTAATATGAACCAAGGATTGATCTCAATTCATTAACAGATAACTCGCGTTCTAAACTGAACTCGATATTTCAGTAGCTTTTGGTCCTTGATGTTCGCTTACACCACAGGCTGGCTGAGATGATTCCTGCAGCCAGGCCCTCCCCCCACCCCATGGGCAGTCTGTCTGTATCCTTGATGTTGCTTTGTAGATGGATTCCAAGGGAGAGCTCCCGAGACAAAGACGCCTCTGCCTTTAACAAGTTTCCTCATCATCCCCTATGGTCAGGTGATCGGCCAGGTCCTGCAATGGGCATGATTTCCTCCCCTTGAGTCAAATGAGTATCGCCTTATCAGGTGCTCAAGCCAGTCCATTGTTCCTGTATGCATGCCACTTCAAGGTGTGAACCCTCACTCAGCTTTGTGGTTGCCTGGATCTATTCAAGCCATATGAGACACACACTTGGGAATATTACATAGCAGAGTTTCATAACTAAGCATACGATCATAACAATAGTGTTCAGTATGTCATCAGAATTCCAAAAACACCTTACATGACATACTTTGCGTTAGACCATACACACTTACACTATAAGGGTGAACATGAATGATACATGAATCACACCATATGGATGTACATGGGGTACAGCGTGTCACACTCCCCCACTTTGGAGTGCCTCATCTTCTGTTGCTCTATCCTGCTAACACACCTCAATGTGGACCTGGAGAGACCATCTCTAGGGTGTTAGGATGGTTCTGTCACTATGGGCCACTATTTGGCCACCATGTATCTCTTGGCCCCTACGCCATGACTGTCAATGAGCTATGAATGTATTGCTGATTTGGGTGGTGCTTTTTGAGGGAGGGACACCTGTTCTTTAGACCATGGACTGAGATCCATTTAGTGAAGCACCACCAGACTAATCTCCAGTGCCTGCTTTCTAAAATTGAACAGGGTTTTACAAAATACGCAGGAATTCTTTTATTATTTCTTTGGTATATTGACTTGAATCCAAACCCCCAGCACCACATATGAACTTTGGGTCATTGGAAGGCCAGATCTGAAATGGACGCGTTGGTTGGGCCCATCTCTTATTATTACACTTACTAGTCATAGCATACATGCTCTGTAAGATAATTTCCACCTAGTCTCTGAGTGGCCACAGTTGGTAATGATGGACCACGCTAATCAGAGTTAGTGAAGAGACGGGCAAATGTTTTTTCCCCTGCACTAGATAGAATGCGATTTCCTTGTTAACCTGCCTCTCCGCGCTGTGATTTTCAAGACTTTTTTCTTCCCATCAGCAGATTGCCATCTGCTGTTGAGCAGGCGATCACAGCTCCATTTGTCTCAATCAGCTGGGCTCTGCAGTTGGTAAAATGTCAGTGGGAAAAACAATGCCAGGAGGTTGATTAGGATGAGTGTCTCTCGTGTGCCCCAGTGATCGTCAGGCTAAAAAACTCACCGCTTTCCAGCTGTGCCAGCGTGGCGGCTCCTCAGTTTGTCACACGCGTATCACTGCAAAGGGAGATCAGAACAAAGGAGCTGCCATGGCGGAGATAGATCCAGGGACCGTTTAGTCTCCAATTCAGTGGTTTTGACATCCAAGCTGAGGTCAAGTAGACGTACCTGAGCCAGTTTTATTTTAGCGACCTCCAGTCCTGGAGCAGTGAAACTGCAGCAGCCTGGGCTGTTCAAGCCTGAAGTCATTGCCTATGGGACTAGCTTGCGCAGCAGCACGCACAGCTGTAGGGTGCTCCGGGACCCTAGCTCAGTGCCATCACACCCTGCGATCGCAGTCAAGACATACCCACCGTCAAGGTTCACGCTGTTCATTGGACAGCCCCCTGGAATGCAGAACTTGTCAGCTGGAGGCAGCGGGTACCTCTATACAGCCTGCGGCAGCACGTCTCCCAGCCCTGGGTTGACAGACTCCGGTTCGTGGGACTCATGCTACCAGGCTCAACATAGCCATGTGGACGTTGTGCCTCAGGCTGGAGCTTGGGCTCAGAAACCTAGGAAGATGGGCTGCAGAGCCTGAGCTCCCGCCTGAGCTGCAACCTCAAAGTGCTGTCCACGCAGCTATTTTCAGCGCGATAGCATGAGCCCCCACGAGCCTGAGTCTGTCAAGCCTGGCTGGAAAGCGTCCCGCTGTTGGCGGTGTAGACATAGTCTGTGGGGTCTAAGCATAAAAGGTGAGACCTCCCGGAGCTCTAAATCGGGTTCTCAGGCCTTGCCTGTGTTGAGGATTAGCCTTTATTCACTGCTGGTGGCTAGCAAGCGGCACTGGAGCAAACCTCAAGTGTAGACCGGGAAAGCTGCTATTTGCACAACTGGGTTTACTCTGGTTTCCAACAGGAACGACTTCAACTTGTGCAGATGAGGCTTTTCCTTGTTCTGCTTGGGCTTTGCACTAGAGCAGCTACTTGCCACATTCATTTCACATTCATTTTGCAGTAGCACCTGGAATGATTTACTACAGACTAACACGGCTACCCCTCTGGAACTCTTCTACGTGTAGTGTGGTGGTGCCTACGAAGGCCCATTGTGCTGTGCAAACAGGGCTCATTGAGCTGTGCAAACTGAGTAAGAGACAGTCAGTCCCTGCCCCAAAGAGTTTACAATCTCAGTAGACAAGACAGACAAAGGGCTACAGGGGAGGGGGCAGAACATGCAGGCAAAGTGAACCGTGTGATGGTCAGTGATTGGCATGTTAGTGCCACCATTTGTTTTGTTGGGTATTTTAGCTTTGTGTGCGGGAGAAGGCAGGAAGGGAGAGGGGCTGGTGGGATGGGATTAGCCAAATGGAGGGAGAGGGGACATGGAAGGAAGAAGGAACAAGAGGACCACAAAGTTGGGGGAGGCAGGCAGAGGGAGGCTGAAATGAGGAAACTGTGAGGGAGGGGGAAGGATGAAGTGGGAAGGAGAAGCCAACATCTGGAGAACATCCAGAGTAAAAACCATTGGATGCCAATGATGTCAAAACTCACAAGATTAGCTTCAAAATCATGAGATTAAACATCTGTTTGTGTACGTGGGGTTCATTTGATTTGTCTTTAGGTTACGCTCAGGGCATGCTTTCAATTTGTTCTGTCAGCAACCATGAGAGCTAGAAACTTACCTTTCACTTTAAAACTAGCGAGATTCTAAAGTCATAGTATGACTTTAGGCTCTGAGAGTTTAAAAACCCCATCAAGTATCCTTAGACTCACGGTCACCGTGCCAGAGCTGCCAACATTGAGTAAATGACCATCCCTGCCCTGAAGAGTTTACTGTCAAAAAGACACCACTTATCAGGTGCATCAGGCATGCGGGTGCAGGGAGGGGCTAATAAAAATGACAGGATGTGCACAATTCTTAGCCTGAGCTCTTGTGAAATCCAGCTGCTTGTTTTGCTGCTCAAATGGTAGCTGCGGCTGCAAATCTGGCCATTAACTTCAAGGTGCACTAGTTTTCTCATCTGTAAAATGGGGATAATGCTACTTTAATGCTGTGAGGATGATTGCTTGCAAAGCACTTGGAGACTGTAACATGTGCCCTGTTATTACAACCCTTAGAAAAAACACAGGGGGAGTTCACATTCATGGTCCAAACCTCTGCAGCTTCTAGGAGCATTACATACAGCAGGGCTGTGGGCCAGTACACTGCTGGGGAAGGCTTTAGTTATTTTAAATCTTCCCTTTTCCAGCTGTGGGGCAGGAGGCTTGTTTGTCTTAGGTGAAGTGTTTGTGGTCAAAACTGGGAAACAGGCTCAGCCTGGTGCCAATTAGTCTAATTGGTGTGAAAATCTGATTGGGTCCTGGGAAAGGAGGATGGTCCCAGCTGAATCTTAATGAAGGAAGGAGGCAGTGATTTTTTTTTTTTTTTTAAAAGAAGGCAGAGTGTCTAGTAAAAGGTTGGGAGAAAGAGTTATAGAGGCTGTCTGTGTGTGTTTTATTAGGGGCCCAGGATTGAGCAAACTCTTTATCTCTGGCACAAAGCAGCAGCAGTAGTGAAGGTTTAAAAATAAAATAAAAGGATTGTGACAAGCAGAGGAAGAGAGACCTCCGTTTAGGGAATAAAAGGGCTGAGGAGAAAGCTCACTAGCATATGGGCAAGGAGAGAAGTTGCTTCAGGCAGAGAGAGAGGAGAGAAGTGGTTTAGCAGCTGTGTCCGCAGTAGCAGTATCTTGCAAAGGGTGTGTGTGGTATTTAATGTCCACCTGTTAATCTGGCCCTGAGGGAAAAGCAAACGTTCGGTCTTTTGCCAGTTTGCTGTGACCTTCCCTGGCTAAAATGGGTGAGAGGGGAGTGAATGAGTCTATTGTGTAAGGGAGAGGGCTGAGTCCCTCTCTGCTGCTTTATAACCTGGTGTTGTACAAGGGCAGGCCCTGTGGTCCAGGCTGCTTTCTGCACACTATAAATAGTCGCAGGCTAGGAAAAGATTTTGGTTCTGCTGAAATGCATTGGAGTGGGAGAGCTTCCAGAGGGCCACAATGGAAAGGATATAGCATTATAAGGTAATAGAAGCCCCAGGCAGGATTGGGGCCCATGATGCTAGGGGCTATACAGCACAGAGGTCAACCTTATGCTGAGGAAAAGGGACCTCTGGCTTATGATTCTCTAGGTGAGCTGGGGGGTGGCTGAGATGACCGGATGGAATTTCACTGAGCCAGCACCAAAAATGGCAATCCTGCTTATTGTTTGAGCTTGGAGGTGTGTGACTTGACAAAAGCTATTTCGACGTATTGTACTCCATCCCTCCCCCTCCCCCATTGACTCCAGTCTTCTCATTCCAAACTGCTGCTTTCAAATAAAAGTCTCACTCCTCCTCGCTTCCTTGAGTGTGGCTCTTGTGCCTGTCATTAGCAGTGGCCATAGCTGCATGCAAAGGAGTGGTCAGAGGAGAAACTTTCACCGTAATAATACACCCCATAGGTCTTTGCAGTAGAGGAGACGGAGGCACAGAGGGCAAAGCATCAAAGTCCTGCAAAAGGTCAGTGGCAATGCAGGCACTAGAACGCAGATCTCCTAACTCCCGCTGTGGTGCCCTATCTATCGACTGGATTATGACTGAGAGCCTGATCATGCAGCTAGATGGGCTGGTGCAGACCGTATCCCTATAATCACTGTGTTCATGTCACTTCTATCTTTGATTTAAAAATACTAAATTTCACTCCCTTTGTTAACCTCTGACTTGTAACCCCCCACCCAAACTCCATCAAGAGCTGGGATCTCCAGTATCTCAGAGTGGGTCCCCTATAAGCCCTCACTTCCGTGAGTCATTCTTTTCTCTTGGCAGGAATGAGAGGGACAGGCATTGTATCATTTTGCCAGTATTCCGGTCAATAATAACAATAATCTTATTGCAAAGTATCCTCTTGCCAGGATCACACAGTGCCCTGGGATGTGAAGGCACCTTTCAAGTCATGCTCACCTGCTCCTTGCAGTACTTGGCATTGCTTTGCAAGTCAGGGGAACTCCTCGGGGAGTCCCTGTAAACTTATCAAGGGATGATTTGACATTTTTGTGGGTGCGGATGCTCTGCCTAAGAGCTGGTTGCCTGGCCATCCCACACCTCGGCTTTAAAGATCATCACAGCTTCATCCTCTCTTTTAGTGGCTGCGGTTGGTTTGATGCTGGGTTGTGGGGTGGAGTAGAGAGAGGTCGCGCAGAACCTTTCCCTCTTGATTGTGTGCTGCTTTCTGTAGCTGTTTATTGAAATGGAAAGGTGCAGCAATGGTAAAAACACCAACAAAGCCAATGCTATCACATGCACACTCATCAATATGCAGCCTTGACTTTAACCACTGATGAATGACAAGCTCTGATAATGATCCAGTTCAGAGCCTCCCTTCTAGGAGAATCCCAGGGATCCACGCAGAAGGTTGGTAGCAGGCATAGTTAATTACCAATTTGATATTTAAAGCTGACAGCAGAGTCAAAGTAAGTGAGTGCACTAATAGTCATCACCAGTGGTAATGACCAATTTCTTTAGAATTATTGCTGGTTGAAACTGCAGTCAGAGGCTCAGAGAAGCAATCTTTTATTTCTAAATTGGAGCCAATATGCAATGGGCTGCATTAGCAAACGAGCCCCTACCTGACTGTGTGCAGCTTTGCTTCTAATTGGGAGATGGGATAGAAAATGTTAGGGGCCAAGAACATCTTCCAGTGCAGACCTGGATCCAGTGCACTCCATTGCAGTGGTGTAGGTTCACAAAACATTCTTCCCCAGTCTATTCAAATGGCACGACTGGTGCTGGTTGCAGCCTAAAGGGTGGGAACTGGTGCTTGCTAACATAGCTGCCCTGCAGTGTGTCGTCTTGGTTTTGTCTAGCGACTTCCCTGCGCTAGCGTGGCAGCTAAAAGAGTGGGAAGTGTTCACATGATGATGCGTTGTAAAGCTCTTATTTTTAAAGCAGCTTGTGAAAGTAACAAACACAGCATAATCCCTCTGGGAGCTTGGAGCATCACTTCACTGGCACAGTCCGTAACGGCCAAGAGGATTCCACTGCATGCATTATTATTATTTTATTAGTTGTATTGCAGTAGTGCCAGTCATGGACCAGGATCCCATTCCGTTAGGCACAGTCCAAACGCAGTCAAAAAGACAGTCCCTGCCCCAAAGATCTTACAATCTAAGTATATCCAGCCAAGGTATTGCCCACTTCCTTCACGCATCCTCTGAAAGAGAGAGATGGGTTTTAACTCACTGGGGGAATCATCGTATTGTAGATTTTTGGGTCTCTGCCCAAAAGATGATGTAAACCTGTAGCTAGTCTTAAGTTATCTTTCTGTAAAAACAAATTCATCGCTAGGTTGAGAGCTCTGGAAACTGAAGTGGGGCACAGTAGAGGCAAGGTTTCCTCAAGCTGACCTCTGCCAGGCTCGCCCCGAGGGATGACAGAATAACTCCATCCCTATTCAGTTCTTGGCCTCTCTGCTCAAACTGCCATATGGGGGGCCAGCCAGTTAAAGTGATATGGACACGCATGTACTAGGAATTGGACTTGAGACCAGCAATTCATGTCACATAATAATACCTTTCTTGTTATTGACTTGGACCGGATTTGAACCCATGACCTAGAGATGAAAGGCCCCATAGTCCATTACCAGTCCCCTGAGGCAACCAGTCTCCTTGTGCTGGGAACCGAAGGCCAGGCTGCTACCCTTCCTTCCTTCCTCACGTTTAACCTCCCCCCTCCCGCTTCCAGTCTTCATTGCCTGCTGGGCATGACAAGGATAAAAGGAGGAGCAATGAAAGCCATATGCTGAGCCTCTGCCATTGTGCAGTGCTGGTTTGTGAGGCCAGCTGGGGTCTGTATGGAAAGGGGAGAAGGATGCTCAGAGGCATGGAGACAGTGTGGTGGAGAGAAGCCTGGATGAAGCTGTAACGAGTTAGTGGGTTCGCTTGTACAGAAATGGCCGAGTGTTACATTTGGAGGTGGAGGGTCCTGCAGCTGGAATAAAGTCATTGGTGGGTGTGTGTGCGCATATGGATCATGCACCGAATGGGAGGGAAGATTGCAGACGGCGGTAAGAGCAACACCAGCCCGATGGCGCCTTTCACTGGCAAAGCCCTGATGGCCAAGCGGTGGTGGCCAGGTTCAAACGGTTGCGGCAGGAGCAGCGTGGCCTGGCCTTGAAGGCAGCTGAGCTGGAGCTGCCAGAGCAGTCTGGCTGTCGACACGTTGCATGGTGGGTAGGGTGCTGGTGGAGAGCGTCGGCAAGGAGGTCCTCCCCACCCTGGAGAACAGCAAAAAGCAGATCAGCAAAATCGTCAAGACATGAACCAGCAGCTGCAGATGAAGGGCCAGGAGCTGAACGAGTTCTGGGAGAAGCACAACATCCACTTGATGGGCTAGGGCAGGAGCCAAGACCAGCTCCGACAGGGTCCTGAGCTCCAAGTTGGGAGCCCAACGGTGCTGGTTCATCGTCATGGCGAGGCCCCTTCCCAAAGGACTTTCCAGATGCCCTCTCCCCGAGGCTTAACTTTATTATTTGGTGCCACTCTTGTAATCCTTCTTTGTTAAATAAATGTTTGTAAGTTACGGAGCACAAGGCCATTTCTTCCCTCCTCCAGCATCGGGCAGCACGTGTAGTGCCTGTAGAGACAGACTCTTTTATTTCCTCCAGCTGATTTGGGCTATACGCTTCTGCATTTCCCATTCTGAGCCACCCGTTTTCACAATTCCCTTTTTCACACCGCCCTTCCATGGCACAACATTGCTAAGACAGCTGGGAAGACAAACACACAATCTCCTCTGAGTCAGCAATGCTATTTTATAACAAGAATCTGGGCGCGGTGTTGGGAGGGAAACCCTTAAACCCTACCAAAACAGAATGCTTCACCACATACGCTTCTCCTTGGGGTAATAGCAGGAGAGAACGGACAACAAGTGTGTCATCACGTTGCTTAATGCACTGCTGGGCAGATGTTCAGATACCACGTTGATGAGCTCAGTACAGAAACCTATTTAGAACAGAATGGAATGAATTGCCCATCCCTTTAAAAGCATCTTCAACCCCCTTCGTAGCATAGACTGGGTATAACCCCCTGGGTATCCGACTTTTGGCCAACCCAAGGAACAAGGGATTTTCTATTTTACTGTCGTCCTGTCTGTTGAGCTGAAAAACCAGTCACTTCAGAAGTCAGCAATGCAGCTTAATGCTGACACCTCTGAGGGTGGGAACAGGGTGTAGGGTAAACGTGCCTGGGTTTCCCTCTCTCTTTATCTAATAGGTACATTAAAGGTAAATAGCCCCCGGGGCCTTCAGAGTTGCTGCCCAAAATGTATTTCTAAACCTGGATTAGTCAAACATGACATTCTCCTGTTCAGAAGAGCTCAGAGTGAACAAAGCTGCACAAACAGAGCATTCTTACGGCGATGCCTGTGCACATTTCTTATCTCAACTTGTCCTGGGCCTTGAAGGCACCAGCCTACTTCCTCTGGCAGCCCTGAAGCTCCTTGCCTGCAAAGTAACGTGCTACATCTGCACAGAAGCAAACACACAGAGGAGAGGTGGGTGTCTCAGGTTCCATTACGAATCTCCCTTTATGCCTAGCTCGCTCACTCACTCACTCAACTCCAACCCACATCAGGAGTGACCGGAAGCCATTACCTTCTGGTAGCTGAGGGGTTGCCGATGTGAACTGTGTTGGTGGGCCTCAGTCCAGGTCCTGGTAGACTGGTGTCCCCCTGACAAGTATCAGCCCCTCAAATAGCAATAATGGGCACGCTTGCTTCCAGTCTCTTGCGAAGGCGTTCTGAATGGGTGTGGTGATGAAATGTAATCCCAGACTGGTTCCTCCCAGTCAGTGTGGCCAGAGGCCTGTTACTGGGGTTGCTTGGAGGGCATTGTGCTGCCGCTGTTCATGTTATACCTTTTCTCAGGTTTGCCAGGGGGTCCCCATTCTGCTGGCTGTCAATCTGGCACATTTCATGAGCAGTAAAATCCACGCGGTGAGGGAAAAAACAGGAAGCAAATGTTGTTTGAACCTCAAAATAATGGAGTGTTTTGAGGCTTAGGTAAGAGCTTGGGCTGGTTCTCCCCATACTGTCTCTGTTGCGATAGACACCAGGCACACCAAGAGAAGTAGTGGAAATAGCTCCCGGAAATACCGCGTTATGAAGGGAGCCCTGTCAATGACGGCGTGGTGTTTTTACTGCGGTACCTTTTGGTCCATGGTGCTCCGTGTACTTTACATTCAGAAATTAAGCTGCATGACTCCCTGTGAAGTCAGGATGAATCCTTATCATCCCTATTTGCTGATGGGGAAACAGAGGCACAGAGATGTTTATTCATTTACCGGCGGTCACAGAGTAATCCAATGGTTGAGTCAGGACTGCCACCCAGGGGTCCTGGCTCCTAGTCCGCTTCATAACTGACCTCACTCCTCCTTGCCTCTCCTCCTAACCCTCCCCCCCACACCAAACACCCCCAATGCTCTTGCTCTGTGTCATCTCTCCAGATACTGCAATTCGTCCACCCGCCCCGCCTGTGGCTTTTCAGCACTGCAACACTGACCCCCTTCAAAGTGTACAGGCGCTTGTTCCAAGGTAGAACAGGTTCCTGCAGGTCTCACATTGAAGAACACGTGAACAGACAAGAGGAGGAAGATGGTCTCTGCCAGGCCCTTCTACTAAACCTGGGGGAGGGGAGGACTGACATGGAAGCAGAAAGGACGCCCCTCCCTAGCAAAACATTGGTGCCTTCGCCCCTCTCCTGCTGCCTGCTGCCTTAAAGAACTTGAAACCCCAAGTGTCTGGTGTGCGCTCTTGGCCCTGATAAACAGTAGCTGCCTGTAGGCAAAATAAGTCCCACTGGGACAGCTAGATGAAGACATCACTCGTCAAGCCTGAGTTCTCTTTAGGTAACAAATCTCTTACTGCTTTATTCACAAGAATGTCTGCATAACGTGCTCACACCTGAGGGCGTCTACTGTCTTCAAAGCCACTGGGGCCCCCTCCCGCTTCCCTTCCCTCTTCCCTCCTCATCTCCCAGCTGCAGCTTGCTTTGCAGGTGGAGGGAAGGAGCAGAAATACTGTGTTTCAGGATCTCCTGCAACAACAGGGGGGAAAACATCCACGTGTGGTTAGAATGTGCTTGTCTCCCAGCCCCTGTCTCCGCCCTACAATCAGATCAGCAAACAGACCTGAACGGGGGACAGAATGCGCAGAAAGGGAGCCAAATCAGATTTCAGGAAGGGAACAGATTTGCCCTCCAAGGGTCATTTTCAACAGCCTGTTCCATGGATCTTCTGTCTCTCTCTCTCCCCCATGCCCTTTTCACTCACTCGTCGAGCACTGGACTCCTCTCTATCTCGCCTCACGGTCCCCCCACTCTTGATGCAAGAGCAGAACCTTTGCATCTCCTGCCGTCCTGCACCGTCTTCCTGTCCACCTCAGATCAGAAACATTAGAGATGGAAAGACCAATTACACTGGTTCCCCTAGCCTCTCTCTATGTTGTGGGTAAGGTTTGTTCCCCATGTGTTCTCTCTTAAAAGGTCATGTGCGTCTTGTAACGAAACCATCTCGCACTGGCCACTAATGGAGACTGGATGCTGGACTAAATGGATCACTAGGCTGACTAAGTACAGCAATTTTGCTTTTCTACCCTATCTCCTCCCCCTTACATTTCAAATCTCAGCTAATGGTCTGTTCTCTCTTGCTGTGGCTTTTTAATCTCTCCCTCCCTCAGCTGTGATATAGCAATAATACTTTGCCCTTCTCTAGCACCTTTTCTTCGGAGGATCTCAAAGCTAATGAGGAGACAATGCTAAGACTTGGGAAAGCAGAAGGGATATAACCCTTCCTTGAGAAGTGTGAGTAGGCTGGGTCAGTCATGCATCAGGTAATGGGCCAACCTGCACAGCATGAGAGAGAATTCAGTTGGGAATGGAGGGCACCAGCTCTATGGGCCAGTGAATCAGTGATTCCTAATGTCCATCTTTGGAGAGCCATGACCATCCCATCCTCCTATCACATAGGGGAAGGGGGAAAGAATGATAAGCAGCAGAGAAGGAGATGGGGGTCCCTGGAGGGATGTAGCACCTGTGAAGTTTGGATTCCCCAGAATTTGGGGATTTTTTGGGTCCGGAGTTCTGATTTGGTTTTGATTTGGACTTTCTGTTTAGATCTGGGATGTGGATATGGGCCCACGCCCAGAACTGATGAGTCTGGGTTAGAGTCTCTTCTATTAAAAGCTTAGTCAGAAATATGGAAGGATTAAGCCCATTACAGTAACACAAGCTGGTGCTCCCTTTTGTGCAAAGTTTTACAAGGGATGATCAAATTCTTCCCTATTCCTATTTTCCAGGTGTGGAGTTGTGTTGGATCTCAAATGAATTCTATGATAACCAAGTCATTTAGGGTCTAGGCATAGAATAAGGAGGTGATTAACTGTAAGTGTGGAGAATTAACGCCGCCCTCAGCCTGGACAAATTCTTTGCCATCTCGAACAGTGAATCTTTGGCCATGGTTTGTTGTTTCTGGGAGTAATACCTCTCTCTGTAGCAACAGGAAATGTTTCCCTGGTCCTTGCCAGGTATCCTGAAGTGTGAAATGCCTTGAGCAAAGGGAGAGGGTGCTGAAAATATCAGTAAAGAGAAACTAACTAGAAAAATAAATGGACACGGGGCGGTCACCAGGGGGGAGGCTGAGATGGAGCCTGTACAGGGAAAACAGGCCTCAGTTATGGGTCATGGAGTAAACACAGATGTACTGAACTGCGGCGGGCAGAAGGAAACACAGCTGAGCTGTCGGGTGAGAGAGGGTTTGCCACGCGGACAGGCCAACCATGAAATTGAGTAAACCTCGTCAATGGCTTACAGACTTAGACGACACAGAACAATGCAGAAGATGAATCCTGAGTTTGGACAGCATCTCCTGCCACTGCCTCAGAGCCTGCAAATCACCTTGGCACCAGAGGCAGGGGCTTTCTGAAGGCAGGTCTCATGACTTGGCTTTCATCCTGCAATCCATCTTAAATACTTCGATGGCCCCCATTATCGAGGACTATGGGTTCAATACCTTGCCCTGCAGACTGGAACTGACTTCCTGTGTGACCTTGTGAGTCTCTCTGTGCCTCGGTTTCCCATCTGCAAAGTGGGGATAATGGCACTGCCCTGCCTCACAGGGGTGTTCTGAAGATATATAGGTAGTGGAGCAAAAAAGTCGTGTGATCTGTGGAAGTACGGCACATCATCTATAACTGTGTGCTGATGTGTTTTATTTCAGGAACAATAAGGAGCCTGTATAGGCAGCTTGTTAAAAGCAGGATTGTGCTGTCACAAATTAAGGTCACCTCCTCAAAAGCAAGCATTTCTTGAAAAATCAGGACAAGCAGCAACCTTCCCTGCAGCTTATAAACAATAATAAACTGTATTCTCAGGGGACTGACTAGGGCACGAAGCCTTTGCCGACTAGGTCACTGGTTCAAAACCCAGCTTGGACTAGTGAAGGGTCAAAAGTTGTTACTATCTGGTTGTTGTTTGCTTGCTGGTTGAAGTGAAATGAATCGGTGGGTCTCTGTGCAGTTCCTTGTGGAACAGTATCCAAAACCCACCATTGCACTGACATTAATTGGCAGGATTATCAGCAGCAACTCAGTGGCTCTGAACAGTTAAGGAGAATGAAACCTCCCTGGGCAGCCCAGTGACTGTCTCTTCCAACTGGAGGAGAGAGACACTGGGAGGGAGGCGTGCACTGTCACAGCCCATGACACGTACCTGTTTTGGGCTTAGAGAACTTTATTCTTCAGTGTTGTCAAGCTAGATCCTCACAGGAGGTCCAGCACCAGCTAAATCAGTGATCGCAAGTTAAAAGTAACTACTGGGGTAACTGGCTCAGCATTTGGATCTAACCCTTGCCCACAGGGGAGTGTATTTTCCACATTAACCTTCCTGTCCCCTGTCTGGATTATATTCATATTTATTTGCTCAAACAGTTTGCCTGCCCCTTATTTCTTAATACTTTTGATATTCATATCTGCTTGATTTCAGATTCAGATTTCTAACCACCATGGTGGGGGCGAGGTGTGTGTGTCAGATACAGGATTCTGGGTGGAACCAATCTTTGTGATGAGTAGGGCAAACGCGTAGAGGTGGTTCCTGCAGCCGTGTGTGCGGGGACCTCGTCCTTTGATCACTGCTTCCACTGACAACAAAGCCAGCAGACCGGGGCTGTCTTATGAGCACCGAAGACTCTTGAGTGGGACTGAAAAGAAAAGGATGCAGCGCAGAACATTTCTGACTACCAGAAAACCTAAAATCTCTTTCCCCATGTAAGCCATTACAGGGCTGTTGGAAGCATGCTCTGGAGAGCACAGCATTCGCAGCTGAAATCTGCAGCCTTGGATGCATGGCTATTTCACCAGTGGCCGGCCCAGGAAGGACTTTGGCAGTTAACAGCAAACTCGTGCTTACCTCTGGCCAACCTTTATGTGCAGCTGGAGAGTGTTGACCAGGGCTTGAGTGCTTTTCCTGTGCACCCCACCCACCTGTCGAAGAAACCCAGGCATTTCTTCACAATAATTTCATCCCTCCAGAGCCCTCTCTCAAGTACTTAGTTCAAGTTCCCCCACCCAGTTGCTTCCTAAAAAAGCCAGACTCTTCCCAGCTTCTTCCAGTAATCCGAGCAGTAAACACATCATTCCAACAGATGTTCCATCATTCAACGAACCATAGAATAGTAGAGTTGGAAAGGACCTCAGGAGGTCAACTAGTCCAGCCCCCTGCTCAAAGCAGGACTAACCTCAGCTAAATCATCCCAGCCAGGGCTTTGTCAAGCCACAGCTTAAAAACCTCTAAAGATGGAGATTCCACCCCCTCCCTAGGTAACCCATTCCAGTGCTTCACCACCCTCCTAGTGAAAAACTTTTTCCTAATGTCCAACCTAGACCTCCCGCCCTGCAACTTGAGACCGTTGCTCCTTGTTCTGTCATCTACTACCACTGAGAACAGCCTAGCTCCATCCTCCCTGGAACCCCCTTTCAGGTAGTTAAAGGCTGCTATCAAATTCGGGCAGCTGGAAAGAAAGTCGATTGGATGCCCCAGCAGAAAGCCCTCAGACTGCATAGACATGGACTTTGAGCTCCCTTCTCAACCTCCGATGTCCAGCTCAATGGGCAGCAAGGGGAAGCCTGCATTGCCAGTGCTATACCTCTTCTGGACATCACTGCTGAATGCCATTCTCCTTGATTGCCAGTCCAGCCCTTTCACCTGGACTGAAGAAAATAAACAAAAGCAACAGCACTGGCAGGTTAAGTCTTTGTCTATAAACAGCCTGTGATCTTTGATGACTGCCTTAAGCAGAGATTAGAGGACCTGATTTACTGTGTAATCTTTGGCCAGTCATTAAATCATCCTGTGCCTTGGTTTCCCCATCTGTTTACCTCGCAGGAGGGACAAGACACTAGATTTAATTCATCCTTGTTTGCAAAGGGCCGTGAGCTCCTCGGAGGGTATTATATACATACAGAGGTATTATAAGTGCATTGCTGGGATGTAACTAAACCTGACATGCTGCAGTGCCGATCGGAGCAAGATTTGACACCAAAGTGCCTCAGTGAACTCTTTGCTTTGTAAATAACCCCCCGAATCAATTGCACATGGTAAACTTCTAGGGCTCAGTAAGCCCAGAGATCCTCCTGCAGCTGAGGTAGTATGACCCAGGGGGCAAGTCCTGCTATCCATTCACTAGTGTGAATTCAGCTGCCCTGTGTCTCATTCAGGGAGCATTTATCCTTGCAGTCATTGATTCCTTTCTTGCTTGGCTTCCTGTGATGGAGAAATATGGTCAAGTTCAGCTTCACAGGGAGCGATTTAAAGCTCTTAAAGAGGCATTTGCCCTTTTAGCAGATTTCTTGTCTTCCTTTTGTTCCTGTTTTACTTTCAGTTCTTTTCTTTGTTCCATTTCCCAAGGAGTTGAGAGACATGAACGAAGAGCTGGTGAAAAGTGCCCTGATAGGTCTGGGGGCAGCCTGATATCCAAGCCTGCAGATCACACCAGTAGAAGCACAGCATCGCCAGCTTCAGTCCACGCTACACACCACAGCAAAGGGACTCAGTGCTAACTCACTGTTGGCCGGGACACTAACAATGCCTGGTTTGTGAAGTGGATAGACATCTGCTAGAAACTGGACTGAGATCCAGTCTGCTTGTTCATTAGTTCCTGAAGGGCTGTCAGGTGCTACTCACCCGGCTGGCCCATCTTTGTCTGCATTTACATGCTACTACCTTATTCTTTCCTTTTTTTCTTTTCTCGCACTGTAATATTTTTTCTTTCCTTCAATTTCTCAGGCCCAAAAGGTCTTGAACAATGCAAGTCCCAGAGTCTCTCTTTTCTACCAGCAGGGGCTAGTTTGGAGGTGACAGGGCTCATTCTTCTCAGGGGGGAAAAAAAGCAATCTTCATGGGGCACTTGCAAATAGGCTGAGGCCCCCAACCTCCCAGACCTATCTTCTGCCTTGATTTTCTTCCTTAAACTTCTTAAGCATCCTCCTTCTCTTCCTCACACACTGATTCAGGCTGGAGCAGGGTGAGAAGGGGGAAAGGAAGAATGGCCCAGTAGTTAGGACACTAACCCAGGATCAAATTTTCATGGCTAGAATGAAGCACGGAGCTGACCAGCTGATCCCCCTCAAGCCCCAATTTGGGATTTGTTGTTGCTAATCCCAAACCATCGTCCACCCAGCCCATTTCTCCCCATATCACTTAATAGGATCTTGCTATATGATCTTCAGTGTGCTACGAAATTATGCTGAGGGAGAAATGCCCATAAATGTACAGTATGTTGAGGCCTGACTTATATTATATGCCTTCCATGTAGCAGAATGCCCTGATGTATTTAGCAATGTAACCTGTTGTGTCTTTGTATTGCATCCTTACATCTGGAAGGATTCTCCTTTTTGCATGGACAGGCAGCCATTTTGTCCTCTGAGCTCAGCGCAGCTTTCTGGAGACGACACTCACACTGCGTCCTCTTATGGGGACTTGACATTGGTTCTTTTTTGATTAGTTGTTCTTAATCAAAAATAAAGGGTATCCTGAATGAAAGCTGCTTGTTGCTGAGTATGGAGAAACCTAAAGAAAATAGTAGATACTGATTCATTGAGACATTATAAGAAATTAATTTCCTTTCCTAGTCTACTACATGAATGATTTATAAATAATCATATCATATGATGAGTCTGAAATAAATTACAATTAATTACTTTTCCTCGGGCAGGGAGAGAGAACCCAGCACGATGCCCTCCTCCCACCCTGCTAGGAGAACAAGTCTAAGGCAATAATTTAAGTGTTAAAAGCAGACTTGGCATAGCACAGAATATAATAAGTCCTACTGAATGAGTCACAGCTGAAAAGAGATAACCTCATATGCTATAAAACAAGGGAGAGATAATCAGCAGGTCACATCAGCTGCTACTGACTGCATCCCACAAACATGCATAATTATACAACCAAGTTGCTTACGTGACTTAACACTGGTGGTATCTCTTGGGAGGCACAAAAAACCCCCCACCCCAGATGTCTGGTGGGAATGATTGTGCAAAGATGCTAACTTGATTTAAAGCTTCATTGAACTATGGGCAGTTGCTGTAACTGGGGATGGCTGTGACCACTGTTACCTGTCACCAGTGCTGTCACCTGTCACCAGTGCTATCCTGCAACTGAGACCAGCTATAGAAAACTCCCACTGGTAGGGAAGGGGAGGAGAACTTGCCAATATATGAGTGGCATCTAGTTGCTAAAAGTGCCCAAACTGACCCCAATATGGGTCGTAAATTCATTCCTGTGTTAGCAAATCCTGAGCGTATTATTGTCAAAATAGTCCTGTTTCCATCTAATAGGTTTTACTGCCTCCAAACATACCCTCTGCTCCAGCTCAATAAAAGGTTATTATTTAAAACAATACTTTGCACTTCTGTGGAGTGACTCCTCGCAGATGTTGGTTCATACTTAACGTGCCCATGCAATAACTAGCCTTTTAAATGCAAATGGAAGGTGTTGTTATTGGCACATTTATGAATCATTAATATACAAGGGTGACATGTAAACAAGAACCAAAGAAGGCTTTCGGAGTCCAGTGAAGCCAGCCCTGCCAATGTGTTTCCTCGCAAAGCTTATGCTACCAACAGGTTTGTTGTGAGTGTGACAAGTGGCGATTGCTTGTCAGGAATATTCATGCTTCTAAAAAAAAAATAAAAAATTGGTTTTGCCTTTCTCAATTTTGCAACTATGCATTTATTTACCTGGAGGAGAGAAAGTTGGGAGTATGATGTGTCACACTTATTTCCAGCGCTTCTCTCCACTTTAAGCCAGAAATGACTACAGATCAATCACACAGACAAAGGCCAATGCAGTGGAAATTCTTATTTATACATAAAAAATGACCCTGTAGTTAAACTCCTCCATCTTGCGAAATCTTGGCTGTAGACCTCTTTGATAGCCTGGGTAGTGTGAAACCTCATCCCCCCTTTAACGTATTTACAACCCTCTGCTGCCTGGTTATGTGTATGGGAGCCAGTACTGTGCCCAGAAAATCTGACCCACCCCTAATCAAAGCCAAAGCCTTTTAGAAAGCAGCATGTGCAGTGTTTGTGAAAAAGGAAATTAGAAAGCAGCACCATTCGCTCTCTCAAAAGTGTGGAATGGATCTAAACCTCATGTTTCAGAGCTTAAGCCAGCTCCCAACAGACAGGGGTTGGGAAGAAACTTCCCCGATGGGCAGGGTAGTTCGTAACAGCCCGCTATGGAATTTCTCGCACCTTCCTCTGAAGCAGGTGGTGTTCTGATCACTGTCAGAGACAGGATACTCTGCAGCTGGACTGCTAGTCAGATCCGGGGGGTAATTTTCATTTTTTTTGATGAAAACCCAATAATTTTTGAGTAAAATGGATTTCGGGGGAGTTGTGTAAATTTCTGTTCTGTCAAAAAGCCATTTTTTGGTTAACTTTTTTAAATGAAAAATTTGCAACCGGCTCTACTGCATATGCACAAAATGCTGACATGGTCCCTCCTCCAAACAGCTTTCCACCGGGATATCAGATAATGGCACATTTTTAGAGGCCACCCACAAATACCCCCCAAAAGTGACCATTTTAGCCTCTTTTGGCTTAAGGGACAAGCAGAAATACAGAAAAACTCCAGCATGGGGATGTATTGGATATTGTCAGTGCATTAAAACGTCTCCTTCTCCCAAAATGATTGTCAGCTGAGAAGGTAGATATATCTCTTGATGAAATAAAATTGTGCCTGCGTGTGGCCAAAGTATGGGGAACATGGGCAGAGCGAGCTAGGAAGACTCATTATTGTAGTAATTTTTCTCAGTTCAAGAAAAGCCTCAACAGTTGGACTTCCTAATAATAACTTTGCACTTTGTTATTAGCTTCTACCAGAGGATCTCAAAGTCCTTTACCAACATTGATGAATTAAGCCCGATTGAGGTAGGGAAATATTCTGACCCCCAATTGCACAGAGTGGGATAACACAAAGAAAGTTTAAGGCTTGATTCTCAAGTCCTCTGAACATTGAAGTCGATGGGAGTTTTTAGATATGGAAGGCTTGCAGGACTGGGCCCTAACTGACTTGCTGAAGATCTGCAGAACAGCTCAGAACAGAGATCAGATTTCCTGTCTTCAAGTCCTGAAGAGTTTTGACCAGTAAGAGAATCTTCCGTCTGTGGCTGGGATAGAGAGCTGTGAGCAACATCTTACCTGCTTTGAGGATTCATGAAGAACCCAGACCTCAGACATGGTTTGCCAAGGAGCAGAATCATTTTGACAAACCTGGACCAATTTGCAAGTGAACCTGGGTCATTTCAGCTGGGAACCCAAGGGTAACTTGGTCGGCTTTGACCTGAAACTGATTTTGACTGAGTCACATTTTTAATTTATTTTAAAACAAAGCTGAGGGTGACCTGAAAGGAAATGAGAACCAGAACAAACTGCTGTTCGACATGAGCCATGATGCTAAACAACAAAAAGCATTTGTGGTAGAGACGGTGTGATGGGGTGTGTGTGAAAGGGTTAATACAGGCCTAAGGTGCCAATTAATTCACCTGCTTGCACCTGGAGGATGGGCCTAGCCTAATTAGAGATAAAGCCCTGCAAAGAGTTCTTGCTGGATGGCCAAGTCACGCTTACAGCTAGAGTAGGGAAAAAGACAGGAGGGAGAAATAGAGGCAAAAGTTGCTGCAGAGCCAGAGCCAGCCAGGAGCGGAGCGGTAACTTTGCCACAGGTGAACTCAAACCAACCCACCACGAGGGTGGTCCAATTCTGAACCCGAACAGAGATCTTAATTTAAGAGGCGGCTGGCTCATCTCTTGATGAGCTGAACCAAAATCCCAGCTCCCCTTAGAAGTGCTGTGTTTGAAATCTGCATTCTGATGGGCATGGAAAGCCAAATGAGCAGGGAGATTGAATGGAAAGCTTCTCCAGCAACATCTCAACCCTGATTTGGATACCCCAGCTGCCAGGCTGAGAGGGCAGATCAGGCTCCATGTGAGTGAAAACCTTCACTTTTCTGTGGCGGCTGCTAACAAAGATGCCGAGTTACCTCTCTCTGTACAGCGCCTTCCACCATTCTGGTGCAATATAAAACTATTGTCAACTGGAGTGATGGTTTTATGATGTGGATACCTGTCCACTGGAAACTGAATAGAGGTCTCCCAACTCATTCCATAGTCATCTGAGGTCAATAATTACCAGCAAACTACTAATCTGGGCTGAATCAGAACCAGCAGTCCAGCAATGAAGAACACTACGGAAATCCTGAGCCCATTGGAGACAATGGAAACATTCCCAAGATTTCATCCCATATCTCATGGCCATTCCCATGTGTATGTCCAGTGTGAGAGGTCTGCAGAATTCATCACGAAACTTGATGCCCTTAATGAATGGTACCCCAATGAAGAGTGGATTGGAAATTTTTAATAATGTGTATTGTTTGTATTACAGTGGTGGCTGGATTCTGGCCACAAGGATCAGGATGTCATTGTGCTGGGTGCTGTATAAACACAAAACCAAGACCCATAATGCCCCAGAAAGCTCACAGTCTAGGATAATGACAGGGGCTGGCTAGACAATGCCATTTTGTGAGAAATTTTGAGGTTTCAATTTATTTTCGTTCTGATGTGGAACGAAAATGAGAAACTCTCCCGATGGACATTTCAACTAACCCGTGGCTGGTACAGCTTCATAAAATAGGTTGTTTTGACAAAAAGCATTTTCTGAGGAAAGACTGTTTAGTTGAAAAATTCCCTACCAGCTCTAATAATGACAAGATGCAACAGGAGGAGAAATAGCTGAAAGGAGAAAAGGAGTAGATGAAGGATGAGGTAACAGGTAGGGCTGGTTGCGAAACCAGTAAAAAAAAACAAACCCAAAATCATGAAACTTTTTATTTTATTTTATTTTTACTTTCAACGTTTCTACAAAAATGTCCATAAACGTAGATGGGTTCTGTTGCTGGATGAAAAAAAACCCGGAAAAACGTCCATGACAATTTTTACCAACATCTTTCAGAGGTTTTTTAAAAAAAAAGTTTTTGGATTGAATTCAAATTTTGGATGAAAAATGTCACTGAGAAAAAAAATCAAAATGAGGAAAACTTCCATCAGCCTGTAGCAACATTAGAATGGACACGCGGCGCAGAATACCAGCTCTCCCAGCTCCCCGCTTGCCTAGCTATTGTTAGATGGCAGCATTTCTAGGCACCGTGGCAGAACAGGGATCTGAAGAACGAGGCTGATCGCTTGCAACAGAAAAGCCGTCCACGTTGGAGGGGCAGTGGCCAGTTTGCAGTGTTATTTTGATCTTAGACAAACAACTGGCCTAGCGCAGTGCCCGGCTTTTTATTATTATTTAAAGGACTTTAAAAATAAGCTGCTCTTGTTTGTGGTGGTTTCTCCCTGATAAATAGCTGAATCTTTGTGACCTGCCCTTCTCTGCTTGAAATGTGCCGTATCGGAAAGATCCACAAACTCTCCATCACTGCTCCCCACCAGGCCATCATTCACTCTCTTTTTGATTGCTCTGGCATTCTAAGACTTTAGGATAATAGGCCATTATTCGCAGAATTGCTATTATATTTTATTAATAGGAGCAGGGGAAATTTATCACCACAAACGCTGCAAGATTTGCAGTTGAAGCACGGGCAGCTCTTGTAAAGCGTAATGGATTTAGCTGACCTATTTGATGGATATAGACTCTGGTCGTTTCCTCCCTCCCTAGCCCTTAGCTGCATTTTTAATTCATATGGAGGAGCATGTCCCTTCAGTCGCTGTTTGGGGGGCACTTTGAAGCTGCCTGTGGCTCTGCTTTCCTAGTCAGCCTTTCCATGCATGGCTCTGCCTCTGAAAGGCATCAGATGCACTGAGAGCCCCTTTCCCTTGGTCGCTGCCAGCCCATTCCAAGGCCCTTGCCAGCTGATGCTAGCACACCCTGTCTATCACAGCTGGCCTGCCTCTGTTAGTGGGCAGACAGGAGGCGGGAGGGGGAGAGTTGCTTGCTCCTGTCAGTTTCTTAACCTTTGTGCTGCCTTTTTTACTGCACTTTAGGAGTGGGGGGGAAAGGCAGTCAAAGTTGAGCCCCTAAAGGAAAGGGGAACATTGCAGTGGTGATGATGAGCTCTTAGCTGCTGGCCATACTGCCTCTTCCCTGCTCGGGTGCCCTTTCCAATACTCCTCTCTTGTGTTTCAATTCTAGCTCTCTGGCTCTGTGTACTTGGCACAGCCTGGCAGCTAGAATAAACTGTATGTCTTTGTGAATTTAACGACCCAGGAAACACTGCTTTAGGTGCCACGAAAGGCCCTCTCTAATACCTCTGGACTTTGTTGGAGTTGGGAAGTTAAATTTTTGGAGCTGGGTGTCTATATATGTGCAAGGAATGGTGAATTAATGTATGTCTCCCTATTACAGGTTGCGGTAGCCCTACACTGACGAGGATCCCACACCTGAGTAGCCTACTGCAGTCAGTGGAGTAAGGTACTACACAATCTGAAGAAGGGCATCAAAATCTGACACTGGAAACTGAGGCACAGGGTGGTTAAATGATTTGCCCATGGTCACATGGTAAGGCAACTGGGAACAGAACCCAGGTCTTCTGATACCCAGTTCTCTGCTCTGACCACTGGAGGCTGCTGCCTCAATATCTTTCACTGAAAGATCTCAATGTTTTATACAAACATTAGTGAATTGAGCCTCATGACATCCCTGTGAAGTACGGAAATATTATCCCCATTTTACAGATGGGGAAACTGAGGCACAAAGCTGTTAATGGGATTTGTGCTCCTGAATCCCTCACATGGTAGATCAGGGAACAGGAGTCAGAACTTCAGTATCCCAGTCCAATCTTTTATCCACTATATTCTATTTTTCAGAGAGTGCACATAGAGCGCTGAATAAGAATGCAGACTGCATTCACTTCTGGGATTTTACTAATGAAGGGTTGTTACTTAGAATATATTTGCCAGTGCTTTTTTCATTCTTGTTTTAAATATCTCAGGAAATAGGATTTCCCTTGGGAGACTTTTCCCCAGTTTGACAGATTTCATCACTACTTCCTGATACTAAGCCTAACTTTTAGTTCACTTCATTCCATTATTTCTAGTTACACCCTCTCAAACAGTCCTAAATAAATGCTTTCGGTAAAAAATAAAAATGCAATTCAATAAAGATTTTCAGACCCGAATGCTTAGCTTTAGGCTTCTAATCCCATATTTAGGAATTCTGACATGCTTTTCAGAGCTTTTGAGCCACACCGCTCCCACTGAAATGGAGAGCTGTAAGTGTACCGCTCTTGGAAAAATCAGACCAAGAATTTTAGGTGCCTAAATATGGATTCAGTAGCCTAATTTGGGGTATCCCAGTTGAAATATTTTGTCCCTCCATCCTTGATTAATCCTGTTTATAGGCAGATAAGATTTATGACTAGTCATCATTAATCCAAACTAGTCAAACTTAATTCTTTCAGACGAGTCTCTTCAGCTCCTTAATTTTTATTGCTGTTCTTATCCAATTTGTCTACAGTTTTCTACTGTCAGGGTCTCCCCAGATGTGAATGCAGTAGCTCACACACAGTCGCGCTATAACTGAACAGAGACAGAGCAACACTAGTTATACTTGGTCCTGCCTCAGCATGGGGAGTAGGGGAGTTGGACTAGGTGAACTCTTGAGGTCTCTTCCAGCCTGACATTTCTATGATTCCTAGCTTCTAAGTAGGCAACCCAAAACTGCATTGGCTTATTTTTGTTTGTTTGTATTCCACAACGTGTTGCTAGCCAATTTTCCACCTATTAACACGTTTTCTGGTGTTACTTCTTCCCAGTATCTCCCTGCCAGCTGCGTTCAGATGTGGGTATCTGCATTTCAGATTATTATTTTCCCCTGTGGGTATTGGCTTGCATTTTCCCTGATCAAATCTCCATTTTGTGCATGTTTCTCTCTCCCCCGGTCCCTTTTGTATTATTTCTCTGTCCTCCTCGGTCATTTGTCACGTCTCCCATTTTTGCATCATCTGTGAATTTCATAAACATATGGTTTACTCCTCTCAGGTCATTCATGAAAACGTTAAATAAGACCCTATCTACCACCAACCTCACGTGTGGAAAAATAAATACATTTGCAGGGCAGGGATCTTTATGAAGGAGGGTGAGCTGGTGTGGTTACTGTCCCTGCAACATCTAGGATCTTCTGCGGACAGAGTTGGAGCTGGAGCTGGGTTGCTGCCTGAACCTGGGAATGAAGTAGTGTTGGATAAAATTTGCAAATGAGGACCCACTGGTGCAGTTCATTTTTGTTGGCTATGTATAGCTTAATGGATATTCTGGTCCAGTTAAAATCATTATTAGTTAATTTACAGGCATGTTTCTCTGATTGGATGTCAGGCCGTATAACAAGAAAGTCACTGGTGGGTAGTCTGGTTCCCGGTTTGATGGGATTGCTTTGAAGGAGGCCTTCAGAAGGGGAGCGCTTTGAAAGAATGAAATGATCAGTGTGGCAGCAGGGAAGGCAAGGGACTCTTTAGAAAGAAGAAGAAAAAGAAAGTTTATAAATAGCTGAAGATGGCAGAGTGGATAGCTAACTCTTTGATGGAAAAAGGGAGGGTTTTACAGGAGGATTTTATTCCCAGTGACATTGAAGAGAGTCTCAAGGAAAGATCGGCTTGATCGGAAATGAACACATGCTGTCCTGCAAGACTCTTGTTCCATCAAGGTTCTGGTGAAATGCACTAGGAAGATGTAATTGAAGTGCTTAGAAAATATTCTATTCTATTTAGGTTCTTATTGCCCACCCATTACTCTGGCACCCGAATGCCTTTTTCCCAAACAAACTTCCTAGCAGAGGAAGAGAGAGAGAGACTCAGTGGTAACACCCATGGGATGGGACCAGTCAACCCTGAACTTTGCAGTACATCGCCTGAACAGTTCTACCCCACCTAGTGACACCACGTGGCTGGAACCTTCCATGGGATTTCCTTCAAGAAAGCTTCCACATCTTCCTGGAAGGAATGACTTAGCTGCAGTGGCTTGCAGGGGGTAGTGGGAGGGACATACAGCTCATGATTCTCATGTACCACAGTAGAGAAAGGAATCCAAGCAGAGGAAGTCACTTTTTCCTGAAAGCGTCTCAGAATCTCGCTCTGTGTGACTGTAGAAGAGCCCAGTGCGACTGTAGAAGAGCCCAGTGCACAAATTGTGCCTGCTTCAGAACAGTAGGTAGGAGAGACTAAGATGAACTCAAATGTTTCATATTGGATTAAGGTAAATATAATTAAAGGAAATATTATTGATCCCTCCCCCACCCAAAGGGTTCAAAATCATGTATGGCCCAAAATCACGAGATTGACTTAAAATAATAAAAGTGTGGGCTATACGTGCTCCTTTTAGTTTTCCAGAGCCTTAGGATTCATGCTTTTCTCCACAATCATTGGGGCCAGAAATCTCTGTTTTAAAGATGAGTCTCATGAAATCACAGGACTCCAGGAGCTGGGTATCCAAGAAACACAGCAAACCTCAAGAGGTTCACAATGAAGTGGCAAGAGTTGGCAACACTGAGCAGGTGCTCCAGTACGGACAGTCTCTGAAGCGACTGACAAAAAAAATGAAACGTGGCAGTGCTGCACTTTGAAAAAGCAGTACACTTTTGAAAAACTATATTCAAGAATTGAAACAAGCTTTAGAATGACCACAGGGCAATGTAAAATATAAGAGTGTTTGTTTGCTTTCACCTTTTAATTGTTACAAAAGGAAATGGCTTTCACGAATGGGCAGAAATTGGTGCAGCAAGATAAATTAGAGGGTTGTGTGCTGCATGTTGTGATACAGAATAGTTTTAGTGAAAAGCGTAACAGTGACATTGCAGATACGTAATGCTCACCCAGAGATATACGCTTTGCAAGTGCCCATGGAAAGACAATTAGAAGGGTTGCAGAAGGCAGGAATAATTTCACCTGGAGAGTTTAGTGGGTGGGCACTGGTTGTGTGTATATGATCCTAAAATTAATGGAAGTGTAAGTTGTGGGGGGGACCACAGAGCCTGGCGACTGGAGGTGAAGAAGTATCCATTTCCAAAAACCACAAGATTTATTTGCTGAACTGGAGGGAGGGGTGCAGTTTGCAGATTTCAGTCTTCAGGGCTGTCATCAGCATTAAATTCACTTTTTAAAAACTGCTGATTGCTGAGAAGACAAATTACCCAGGGTGTGCCTGAGGGGCAAATTAGTTCTATTTTTGTCTAAAATTGTAGTCGCCCCTTTTTTCCTTCTGATTTTCAGCAGTTTATAGGTGAGCTGTAGAAGAAAGACTCCAGTTTTGAAACCTGCATTTCAAATGGCTTCAAAGTAAACTAGAGTAGTACTAAAATGTTGGCACAAACAGCCGCATAGTTCTTTCCACTGCTAATGAGTGAAACAGGGCTTTAAAAATGGTTTTAAATGCTATTTGTATTATTATAATGCCAAGGAGCTTCATCATGGACCAGAACCCCACTGCACTAGGTGCTGTACAAACACGGAACAAAGAGACAGTCCCTTGGTTCACATTTTCCAGGCTTTTCCCTACGACCATGAGGGCTAGAGATTTACGTTTGTTTTAATGAAAGCTCTGGTTCTTCCCTAATCACTAAGGATCCGATTCTGTTGTAGAGATTAAATCCTAAAAAAAGTGAACCAAGTGCACCCTATTGGCTCAGAAACCAGAAGGCAAATTAAAAAGAACCCCAAAGTTATTATTTAAAATATTTTGGGGGGGCACCTGACTTGATTTTCAAGTGTTTGGGATTGGCAATACAGTTAAATGTGTTAGCGACAGGCAGGTGGTTGGTAGGTCTCTGATTGGGAGAAGTGGTGGCATGACACTTTGCTGGTATGTTCTAGAGGCCTTGTTATTGACCTACCGAATCTGAATGGGAAGCAAAGAGATCTTTGACTCGTCCCTATCACCTTTTCACGGTGGGGCAATACGCAGACAGCCAAAGCATTACTCACAGTCACATCAAAGGCATCCGGTTACCAAATACGTGTCATCAACCGTGGCAGAGAAGACAGTCAAACCTATCAGCTCTGAGTAAACACAGGTGGGTTAAGCAAGCACCTCTGCCGTGAAAGAGGTTGTTGGACTTGTTTGCAGTGGTTCTAGTGACTTCTTGGGCAGTGCTGTCAGTTAAAAGCTCTTCTCTGCTCTACCCTCAATCCTGTGGAATTTCTTGGCATGGAAGAAGCTTGTTTGTTATGTGGAAGCGTCCCTGTTTGGTGGAGGTCATGACAACACTAGCCATGGGGTGGAGCTTGTTCCAGTCAGCACAAACTTTCCATGGAGGGAAGGCGGAGGGGTGGAATGTTTCAATGCGCCTTAAAGGTGTGATGTGTCAACTTGCAAATCATCTCTCTGCTGTAACTGAGGCTGGGAGGGCTTCAACTGTTCTGCTTCATTGACACTGAATTAGTCACTTAGCCCGAGGACTAAAGAGAGGCAGAAAAAGAAATCCTCCTGAAGACAAATTCTACCTGACTGGTGCCAAAGCTGAAATAATAAAGAGGAGCTGAGAAAAAGAAAAAAATCCCACTCCTTCTATTGCTGTTGTCTCCCTGATGGCTGCTTGGGAGGCACCAGAAAGGGTTTATCCCATTAATAATAATTTGCACTTAAGCTTCATCTTTCATTCAGGATATCAACGTGCTTTACAGACCCAAGCCCCAGTGTGAATCGTTTTTATCCCCATTTTACAGATGAGGAAACTGAGTCAGAAAGAAGTCTGATTCTCAGAGGTGCTGGCAACCTGCAGCTCCCATTGACGTTAGCTGCAGTTCTAGAGGCTCATCACTTCTGAAAATCAGGCCTCGCAAACTCCGTGTTACACAGCAAGTCAGTGGCACAGTCCAGGGTAGAACTTATGATTTCTGATTCCCTGAAACCATCACGTTTTCACTCACGTGTATTCACACGCTAGACATTGATTCTTCTCTACTTTTGGGTGTGCCCAATGGCAAATTCCACTGTCCTCATCAGCCCATGTGGCTTTGTATGACAACAAAATAACCAAATGTTACCCTTTCCCTTCCCTGTAGGGTCAAACTGTGAGTTTTCATGGGTTTGCTTCAGATGAGAATTCACTGTTTGTTTGCAGGGAAGTGCTGATTTCGCCGAAGAGCTGCTTTCTGGGATGAAATGAGCCCCCTGCAAGGGGAAGCAGCTACCTTGCATTTTCATGGAAAAGTTGAGGTAGAGGTGGACAGATGACTTTTTGTCATTCCCAGGAAGATGGGATTTGTCTCCAAGGCCACCAGTAGTGGGAATTTGCTTGGCCATTTGCAGATGGTCTTCCTCAGAGTCTAGGAAAGTCCCATAAGCCACGTAGCTGGGATTCCTTGGTGATTCCTGTCCAGCCTTCTGGGAACTCCTGCAAATTCTGGGCTGTGGAAGGAGGGCCGATTATTTCTAGATGAATGTGGGGTGAAAAACAATGAAAATGCCTGTGGCAGAAGTCTGCCTCTTAGCCAGAGATCCATCAGTTTGGGGTGTGCCGGGGGCACTGTAAGGTGGAGAGGGACGAGTAGTCAGTCATATTGATCAGGAAGTGTCAAGGGACATGTATGTTCCCTACGTGAAAGATCGTGAGATGTTGCGCTCTTTCCATTTCTAGCCTAATGGTTGAGCCCAAATGGGGTCCCTGGGCTTCACCCTTCCCCCAACACAACATATTGCTTGCATCTGCTCTGTGGTATGGCAAATAGCTTTGCTAATTCCCACAATGCAAACATTTGAAGCCCTCTGCACTCCTCTTCATCCCCGTTTGTAATCCCAGGGAGCTGTGGCCTTTCGGAGACTCCCGCAGACCTCCTGCGTGTGACCCCAGCACCAGGCAAATAGTGTGACACCTCTGGCTTTTGCAGAGTGCATGTTGAATATTGAGCCAGCAGTGTGAGGCTCGCAAGCAAACAGAGAGTGGATTACCAAATTCAGCAGTTCATTTGTTTGCCTCCTTTGTGGACCAGGAAGGGCACTCAGCATAAAGAAGCAGCTAAGACAAAATGACCTTACTTTGCCCCCTTTCCCAGTTTTGTCCCACAGGTGGCTTAGACATTGAACCCAACCTACCTCTGTACCAGATTTTCCCATCCCAGACAGACTCCTAGGATTTCTGTCTCTCTCCTAGGTTGATGAAGCAGCCTTCCTAAACTGTCTCTTCTCTTATTCCTCTACCCAATGCAAATAGGTTGTCCCCGCAAGGGATCTGAGCTCTAGATAGTTTGTATTTGGTCTATAAATTACAGCTAAATAAAAAAACAGCTTATATAGAGTACTGATTTCCTCTGTGGAGGGTATTATTTTTGATTGGTCTTATAGGCCTGATCCAAAGCCCATAGCAGTCAATGGAAAGATTCCCTTTTGGGTCAGGATCTGTATACATACATTGTAGAAATAGGATCGTTGATTAAAGCCCAGGACTGGTATTCAGGAGATGTGAGTTTGAGTCTAGACTCCCCTACAGCTTTGTTGTATAAATGAGAGAGAGTCCCTTGAACTCTCAGGGCCTCAGTTTTCCCACCTGTAAAATGGGGATGACAATACTTAATACACAAGGGTGCTTTGAAGCTTAATTAAGTCATGTTTGAGGAAAGGTGAGATGAGCCAGATTTCCAAAAGAGCTCAGCTCCCATTTCGGGACTTAAATGAAACACCCCGATTTTCAAAAGTGCTCTGCCCCCAGCAGCTCCCGTTGTGAACTGTGCATTGAACACGACTGAAAATCTGGCCAAAGTGCCAGTAGAATTCTTGTAAAAGGATGCACTGGCTACCTCCCGAATCTACGTTCCACTTCGCTATTCTTCATTCCTCTCCTGTTTACTTTATGTAAATCCTTTCCCCCCTCTTTTTACAAAACAAACAGAAACTGGGGGGAAAACAAAAGTTCTGCTCTATAAAGCCCATAAAATTGATTCATCGTAATGAATGTTCTAACAATGACAACCCTCTGCCAGCCTCTCTGATCTTAAATGAAACTCCCCTCGTTCTCCTGACTGTCATATTACAGAGAAAATCTGAAAGAGCACCTCGAAGAATTAAAGAGAGGCAGATTTTTTTTTATCCCTGTTTTTTCTCACTCAGGTCCCTTTATGCTGGCTTCCCCATCCCCCCTCCCCCTTCTCTCTCCCCTCTCACTCTCTGCCTCAGTTCCCATTGAAATGTCAAATGCCACAGTTGTCTGCAACTGAAAGAGAGGCTCCCTGGTGGGAACAGAATGCCCTTCTAACCTGAAGGCCCCGGCTGTTCTCTTCTCCCTCTTTGGTGTTTCCCATCCTGCTTTCTCAGCAGATGTTGTGTGGGGTAGCTCAGGCTGTAAAGGAATGAGTTTCTTTTCACCTGGCCGTGTGAATGGGGCTGGCACGGAAATGCTTGGTCATTCTCTCAGACTCCAGCACCAGCTTACACAGAAAGAGATTGTTTCCAAGCGTAGATTTCTTTTCTTTTAAGCAAGAAAAGATGAAAATAGGATAGACAAGCCGAGTGTGTTGTAAGCTGCCTCCGTGGTGCCAAATAAGGTCTCAGCGTTTTGTCACTGCTAGGTTTTTGTTCTTTTTCTCTTTTCGATTCAAGCTGCAGGCCTTTCCTCTTTCCCTTGTTCCAGACCCCAGTTTTCCCAAGCTGTTGACACGGCAGCTATTTTTTGCAAAATGGCCGAAGTTGGAGAGCTTTTCCGATGACGTGCGTTTTTGTCTATTGCCATCCCTCGAAATGTCATGTCGATGTGAAGTGGTGTGAGAACAGCAGCGAGGTTGTGAAAACCTAGAGTGGGACATTTCACATGTTTTCTCTGGGGAAAAAATTTTAGCTCCCAAACGGGCCCATTTTAGCATGAAAGAGAGAAGAAAGCCCTGAGCCCTGAGTCCGTCCTCAAGGTGCCCCCCGTTCATCATAGTATTTTAGATAGACAGAGGAGGTAATTGGGGAAAAAAATATTTAAAGTTAACAGCTTAGTCTGAGGCTTTCAGGGCAGTTTGTCTGATCTGTGTCCAGCCTTAGTCCTTTGGATGGGTCTCTTTGTGCACAGATCTGCTGACTTCAGTGAGGCTCTGTGTACATTCGAGGGCCTGTCTGCACACATCTGACTGCAGACCCAGGACTATAGAATATAGGATCTTCCCGTTTTATTGTGTCTTGTATAGAACTGAGCATGTCGCTACCGCTTCAGAAATTTGATAATGATATCAAATTCTAATGAATAAATTGTGGCTCTTTTAAAATACTTTGAGGGTACTTTGTCAAGGCTTCTCTTTTGACAATTACAATGTTCCAATCCCACTTGCTTTTTGAAATCCAAGTGCATTTTTACAATGAAGTACTGGAGACTGTAAATGACCCACATGGGATTAACAGACTCAGATTGCTGCCTGCTGCACCTCCGCTGAAGTCAGTGGGAAAACTCGCATTGACTTCGCTGGTGCCCATGTGAATGAAAAACATCTTTAAGAAATTGGGTACCATGTTGAATCTTGGTTAGTGCTTTGCAGGACTGAGCTATTCATTATCCATTGGTATTACAAAGGGGAAGCGTATCAAACCAATTCGGAAGCATTATTGAGGTGAAATGCGCATATCCCTTAGAAAGCCTTGTCTGAGATGGATAGGTTGCACTATTAAGTCAATGTCCTGCTCTTTCACCTCTGGAAACCTGAGATCAAATTCTGGTAAAGAAAGGGAACATGTAAAATGAGTTAGATGGGCCCAACCTAATCTCTACTGGACTTTATTGTCTGTCCACTATGTAGCCACCATGCATTTGGGAATGGTTAGTGTTTCCTGCTCAGAAGAGATTTCAGAGTGGGAGGCTTATCTGAGGTCATGTGCATTGGCTGTGCTTGTGTTTAGTGGGGGAAGTTTGCAAAGCATTTTCCCTATTTCTATCTAGTACCATTATTGTCCTCTTATATCTCCAAGCACTAAAATTAGTCCTATTCAATAACTGGAGGGGCCATAATAATTCCTAGTTCATAGCCCCTCTCACCTGCAGATCTCAAACAGCTTTACAAAAGGAGTGAATATGATTATCTTTTTCACAGATGAGGAAATGAGGTGCAATGACTTGCCTTAGGACACCCCAAAATAGAACCAAGCCTAGAACTTAGGTCTCTTCTGATCCTAGGCGAGCGGGCAGCCTTATCTGTTGGCTCAGGCTGCCTTCTAAGAGGCTTATCCCGCAAGGTACAGCGTGAGCGTGAAGTACTCTGTATTGTTAAGGTTTCCAATTTAGTCTCTGGCTGGAGTTAGTGCATTTTGGAGGAGAAGATGCATTGCAAATTGTTTCATCTGTCACTGTCTGGGACAGAGCACGTACGCAGAATGCCATGGCCTGTACATGAATGTTCTGTGAAATAAACCTTCAGACCAGCAGAATCAAAAGATTAACTGAACTGGCCCTCTTAATTCGTGCTGAATTAATCCAGATTCATTTAGGACTCAGACTATCTGAAGGTAACATGGTGGCAAGGCTGTCACTAGATTAGCTGAAGACAAGTGCTGTTGAAATAAAGCGTTATTGTCCCTCTTCTGGCTACGACAGCCTTCGCCAAAATAAAAGACAGCTGGGTAGGAAATAGCAGGCAGCTTCCAAGAAGCAGCCATGGTGTTACCACAGACTGCCATGAATATTAGCTCTGCTAGGCAACCAGCAAAAGGAGCTGCAGGCAGCCATATCCCAGGCCAAAAGAAGAAAGAAAGGAGAGAAAAAAATGAAGACAGCTAGCCCTGAGAAAAAAAGAGAAACCTTCTTCATGATCATGCTCTGGATGGGAAACATTTTTTTTCTAATCCTCTGTGTCAAATTCTTTCCCTTCCCTTTCACACCCAAGCGACCGTTGCAGGGTTGCACCCACAGTGGGCATTGGTTGAGTGGTCATGAACGCCACTCTCCTATGTGCCTCACCTTCCAAGTGGCTATGATTTAGCTGGAGGGGAGATGCAATAGAGCAGGAGTTCTCAAACTGGGGGTCGAGACCCCTCAAGGGGTCGCGAGGTTATTATGGGGGGATTACGAGCTGTCAGCTCCCACACATGCTGGGGCTGCAGCTGTCAGCCCTGTGCATGGTTGACAGCCAGAGCTCTTCAGAGCTGGGTGGCCAGAGAACAGCGGTTGCTGGCCAGGTGCTCTGAAGGCAGTGCCGCTCCCAGCAGCAGTGCAGAAGTAAGGGTGGCATGAGATGAGGGAGGGTGGCCTGGCATGGGGGGGTAGTCACTTTTGGGAGTGGGAGGTCATCACAGCCTGAAATATTTTCAAAAAGGGTCCCAGCAAAAAAAGTTTGAGAACCCCTGCAATAGAGTGTTGCTTGGAACATAGCATGCAGACATATTAATAAGGTAAGAATCTAGTTTTTTGTACTAACCTTTGCACACCAGGGCTTAAAATCCTGAGACCAATGAAGTCAATGGGACTTTTGCCATTGACTTAGTAGAGTCAGGATTTCACCCGAGGTGTCCCAGAGAACAGGGAATGTATAAACCAATCAGCAGCCGTGAAAGCCAAGATTTTCACAAGTGACTAGTGATTCTGGGTGCCCAACTTGATTTACAGACCTCTGAAACATCATGCTCATTTAAGGTGTCTCAAGTTGGCTACTCTGAATCACTAGGCCCTTGTAAATTTGGCTTGTGCATTCAGGAAGAAGCTCTTCTATATCCTTGGACTTTTAGGGCCACATCCTGGTCCTCTCACTCACTCTGAGTACCTCACATTGTGTGTGTTCCCATTAGCTGTAATGAGACTACTTGAAGAGTAACCGTCGTCAGCTTGAGTAAGGGTACCCGAATCAGCCCCGAGGAGCTTGTTCTGTACAGTGAGCGGATGCTATTTTCAGTGGTGCCCCACTGGTTAGGCAGGAGGCATTTTCTGTCGGACAGAAAACTTACTTCATGAAGCTCCAGAGCACAGCTCTTTCGGGCCTGGTGTTGTATTTGAACCATCCCTCTCAAGCAATTGCCCTGCTTGACCGCACAGCTAGCGGTGCCGCGTCTCATTACATTTGGTCATTAATCAGAAAAGAGTGTTGGCAGCTGACTGGCACGGGGGCAGCAACACAGCCAGTGACTTATTTTTACTAAGAAATGGCATTGGGAGGAGATTTGAATCTTGGGCTCCTTATCTCAGTCTGCTGGACTGTAGTTCTGACACTGCAACGGAGTAGCTTATTTACTGGATCATTAACAGCTTTGCTACCAGTGCCTGCAGTTTCTTGGGGCAACTTTTGCCCAAAGACTAGTTGCTGAATACAATACAAGTTTATATTGTAGAATGTCTTTCAGACACAGTCTCCTGAAACATTTACTGACTAAGATCCGGATTCTGCAAAGTATTTAAACATACTTACGTTTAGACACAAGAACTGCCATTGAAGTTAATGGGACTACTCGTGCTTAAAAAGAAGCATTTGCTTACGTACTTTGCTGGAGTGGGGCCTTAATACAGTTTGAAAAGTAAATAATACAGTTTGAAAATTTAATAATACTTAGAGCTGGTCTACACAGAGATTTCCACTGAAATGACTAAATTGGTTTAATTTGCACCTTTAGTTATTTCAGTACAAGTTCTATGTCCACACACGCTTATTTTAATTTAGCTAAAGTCCATTTTTTTTATTAACTAAATCAAAATTATTATTCAACAGACTTACACCAAAATAAATGAACCTATAATCAGTTTAGTTATTTCTTTCAATCTTAGATACTTATCTGCCCACCCCTTACCATAGTCTTTGAGCACCTTTAATGTATTTATTCTTACAATGCCTCTGTGAGGGAGAACAATGCTATTATCCCCATTTTAAAGTTGGGAAACTGAGGCACGGAGAGATGAAGCAACTTGTCCAAGGTCACACAGGAATATATAACAGAGGAGGGAACTGATCATGGCTTTTCTGTCTCCCACTTGCTCCTGAGCCACTCTACACCTTCCTCTGGGTGCAATTTGGGTGCAAGTTTGGATTTAGACCAGCCCTAAAGAATAGCAGAGGGAGAGAAGCACTAAAAGACTTAGCCAGGAGGGAGAAGAGATACTTTTAGCTGAGATACAAAGTGAGACGGAGAGCCAGTAAGATGGTGTGATACAGGGAGTTGTTTCAGATGGAAGTTTGAACTGCAAAGGAGAAGGCTTATGTCTCAGGAGTGGCAAGAACTTGAGGAACCAAGTGCTAAATAAGCAAAGGGACCAAGGGGAAAAGCTCAGAGAGAGACTGTTTCCTTTTCTTCTCACACAGCTATCTAGCTTTCAGTCTCACATATCTGCATCTTTACATTTCCCTTGGCTCTCCCGGAATCTACTGTAGGAGTAGGATGGTTGCCATGCCTCCGTGTTCAATAACTCTCTGCTCTCTCATTTCCTTTCCCAAAACCCATGGACGCACTATTTGTTTTTCTCATAGATGAATCAACAGGCTAGGCCCTAGTGAATAGTTTATCTCTTAAGCAGTGACACCGGAGCACTGGTGTGCACCCAGAAGAAATTGGGCTCGGAAAACAACTTGACATGGTTTAACGTCCTGCCCTTTCAGACGCATTCAGGGCTGAAATATATGGGGTGGCTGGTAGACTGGCCAAGTGCTGCTCAGTCACCAGGCATCAGGAGAGGGAGAGTGCTTTCTCACGGGTTTTTTCCTGCCAGTCTTCAAAGACAAATGTGTTGAAAGAGAAGAAAAGGCCCAGCCCCTGGGCTAAACAAAAACCAGCCTCGCAAAGCTGTTTTGTGGCATTGCTTTTTCATAGGTTGCTCTCTGGCCCATTTCCCTCCTTCATTCCTGCTGATTAACCAAGAACCTCTTGAGGAAGCGTGCAGTCTAAAGCTTTGGATGGGGACAGGCTTCTAAGTGACGGTGGGCTGGGCCCTTTTCTCCTTGGTCAGAAGCACTGACTACAACGTTTCCACATGCAATAGGGGAAGAAGAATGGATAAGAAAGTCATGAATGCCTTGTGTTACTGAAAAGCGTCATTCATTCGGTGTCTGTACAGTGCTCAGCGCATGAGGCCTTGATCTTGGTTGGAGCCTGTGCTCCTAGTCTGTCATGCAACCGATAAATAATACATGGCAAACCTATTTCCAGTGAAGGAGCTGGCTGTTTAAAGGAAGCAAAGGCTATATAATGCAAGTCCCTATCAACCCAAAAGAAATTGTTTCAAATATGTAAATGAAGCACAGCACCAAGCATCTCAGGCCAAGACCCAGTGAATCCGGCACATCATGTTATTAATAGGAAGGGTGCCTCAATTAATTAAGCTCTTAAAGGGTGATGAGGAAGCATTAAAATACATTTGTTGGGGGTGATCTGAAAAGCAGAACATTGCACCATGTCTAATTGTTGGAATAATTATTTGCTGCAGTGCAAATTACTAGGAGCAAATTCACGGCATGCATTTATGTATATTTAATTATCATCAGGAACTGGAGTTGAGGGACTAGATTTAATATGTTCTTAATGAAATAGCCAGAATTTGTATGTGTGTGTGTATGTATGTGTGGTTTTGCAAAGAATTCATTATTTTGCCACAGCTGGATTAGTTTATTTTAAATAAATCATCATGGCAGATACAGTTTCTGTGCTGCTGTTCACTTGCCTATTTAGTGCAAAGATCATAGTTTCATTTGCACAGATGGATCTATATCAAGCAAGTTTCCCCCGTCTTGCCTGTGAGCTGTATGGTTTTGCATGTTGCAATGAAGAGTTCGATGTAAAGCGACACACATTAGTTGAGCTGGGAATTAAGGGGTACAGGGAATTGGAGGCATTTGATGATCCTCTGTGCAGAGAAAGGCTGGATGGTTTTAGGTTTGGCAATGGGATAGGGAGCTTTATACTTGTAGGGTGCCAGTTTTAAGTCTAGTCTTACCTGCTAGCAAGTGAAAGCTGCTTGTCTGCTGGCTTATGCAAAACGAGCTAGTGGCGTCACTCGAATTCCCAATGGATGGGACAGAAAAAACTAACACAAACCCACCGTCACAAATGGCACTAGTTGGCCCCCTTTGTTGGTAGAGAGGCCCTGGAAAGTGGAACCACCACTTTCATCCTATAAATGATTCCTCTCCCTCAGGATTCAGGTTTGCTGTACCAGGCTGGTGCTAAAACAGGACCTTTGGAAGTCAGTCCAGCACCAAACTCGCTACGACGTTTAAGAACCTTCGGTGATATAGACAAAACTGGGACTAGGCTTTTGGTCACCTCCAACAATGGCGTTCCTGGAGAGGGCCAGGTGTGGGGTACCTCTAGTGATCTGAAGTCCCTTTAGGGATTCAGCTGGGTTTCCAGGGGGAAGGCAATGCCACCCTCATATCTCAATAGGGATATGCTCATCTGGTTGCAATAAAGGCCCTACATAGCTCAGGGCATTTACACGTCCCTGGGGGTGCTCCCTTTTGCTGCTCCCTAGAGTGCCAGCCCCCATAGAGTGGGAAGGAGGAGGTGGGGCCATAGTTCTTCATGGCCCCCTCTATTGGCCAGCCAAGGTGGCTGTCCACACTGGGGAGTGCATGCTGTGCTCTCTCCTAAGGGATGGCGCACTTGCTGTGGTCCCATTGGGAACCTGGGAGCCATAATCCATTAGGGCTGTGTGTCTCCACACCACGCAGGCCTTTCAAGGCCAAGCGCCCTTCCCTGGTCTCCCAGCTCTTGCCTAATAACCTCGGTTGGTTAGCTTTGTGACTAGGAACAGTAACCTGACTGCAACTGGCCTTGTAACTAAAACACAACTGACGCAACGTGGTTGTTGATTAGTTCCTAAAATAAGAGAGGAGGACAAGTTGGCCCGGTCCCTGTGTACACTGTGCCAAGTAAAATCACAGTTGCGGTGTAATTAGCAACACAATCCATTGCCAAGCACAGTGTTTGGTTCTTTGTTTTCACTTGGAGATTTCAACCCAAGTTGGGAAATGCAACAAACATGGGGTAACTAAGTGACATAAAGGTAACGTGCCAAGGGTGGGTGGGGCGGGGAGGGTGTTCTGATGACAATATCATAACCACAAGTGTGGTTTGTGCCCCCTCAGAATCCTTATTCACAGTGTCCCTGTGCTTTATTGTATATAATTAATGGATCCCCTGAGGCCTCCTCTTCTGTTGCTCTGCCTTCCCCCCAGGATGTCCTACTCTGCGTTATTTAGTTTAAAAACCTAATTAACAGAATTTGCAATTTGCCTCTCTATCCATCCCTAAGAAATTCCTCTCCAGCTGCTCTCCGCCATCCACCCGGGGCCCTTTCTCTGCTGTGCTTTTTGGTCCTGCTTTCGGGATGTTTGAAAGGTGTGGAGTGTATATATGTGGGGTGGGTGGAATCCATTTTCACTGTGGAATAAATTTTAGGAGCATCCAGAAGACACAATTTGCTTCATTGCTCTGCCAGCTTTTGTCTTCTTCATTTCTCCTCCTCCACCCAATAAAATTCTGTCTCCAATAAGGGAAACATCTGTGTTAGATTCTGAGTAATGAGGTACAGTATAACTCCTTTCAAATTGTCACACGTGTAGCAGTCTCAGTGAAAGACTAAGGATTCTTTATAAATCTAGTCTCTCTCTCTGTCTAATCCGTATTTATAAAGTGCTATTGTTCTAGTGTGTAGGTACTGATTCATTAGACAACAGACATAGAACCTCCGGTGTTGGTCTCAAACTTTGTCCATGCTAAGGTTTTTAGGAAACCATCCCTCTGTTGCTATAGCACCAGTGCTCTCCCAGCTAGTGATAGCAACGGAACCAGCAAACTAGTCTGACAACTGGCCTTTTCATGGCCGAGTGCTATAGAACTACCCAAAGCAGGGTCAGACAACGTGGTGATGAAAAAGCCAGTGGCCAGTCCACATTAGGGCTTCCACTTTTGTTTCCACTGGTGGAGCTGCACCAATGTCATTGTACCAGGTTTCCCTCTAATCCTCCATGTAGGTGCAATGCAAGCAGGGGTCACTTGAGCATATCGAATTATTCATTGTGAACCATTTACCAAAGTGCTTATCATTCCTGATGGTTGAATTCAGTTATTTTTGCAAACACATTTCAGCCAATGAGAGGCAAGTATTTCTCCCAGTGGTAGATATTCAGAATGCGCTATTCAAGGGGCGTCATTGCTTGCTGATATCACATGGCATCTATTTCTGTTCCCTGATTGATTGACATGAGTAGGAGAGTGGAAGAAGCAGACATTAAGAAGAAGAAAGGCCACAAAGAAGGTGAGAAGTGGTGGAGAGACCCACAGTGCTGCCTGTACTATACACAAGCAGCTGGCAACTGCAAAGATGAAAAGTGTGAGTGCTGCACCCATAAATCAGCTTTATTTTAAAATTCCCTTACTTTCTCACTCCGATGCTGCTCCCAAGTCCACAAGGACAATGTACAGAGGGTAGCTGGGTATGCACTGCAGGTATTAGGGCGCGAGCTCACACCTTTGCAGGCATAGAAACTCCAAACTAAACATTTTGGAGAAAAAAATATGGGCATAAAGCAAACAAGGAGGGTTCATGAACCTGGCTGAGGTGCTGATGGACACCGGTGGGATTGCTAATGGTCACGTGGGAAGGACTTGCGGTACATTGGCAGGAGTTTGTGTGTGGATGGTAGGAAAGGGAAGCTGGCACTGCTGACACCTGTCCTCTATTGGTTCCGGTTCTGAATAGAAGACATTTTCCAGACTGCCCTTTTGCATGTTCCACCTGGACCATTTGTCCATATAATAGATCAGTGAAAACATTGTTTCCGGTTGTCTTCGGGCTTGGCTTGTGGTTTGTCAGATCGAGATTTTAACTGATGTACAACTCTGGCCCAGTCAAGGGCTGTGCAAACACTGCACATATGAATGAAATGGCAGACGGAGATGCCTCCGCCCCCCACGGAAACCCCCATCATTCAAAGCAAACATCAGAGGAGGGCTCAGCTTTGATGTGGCTCTTGGGTCTGCAGCCTCCACAAAGGAATATTTAGAGCAACATTTACACAGTTCTCCAAGCCAGATACTTCTGTGAGCACACCCCACCCTCCTGCACCTCTCTGGTCCCAACCCTGTCACTGAGTGCTTTGGAATCAGAGCATTCGCAGATGCAACTATGCCACTGGAATATTCAAGACCAGCCTTGGTCTTACAGAGACACATGCTGTGGACAAAAAAAGGGGAAGGAAAAAAAAAAAAAAAAAGGGAAGGTGGGGAGGGCATATGTGTCCTTGAGACAGCTGCTGCTTCACGCCAACAGAGGCGCTTGTCAGGAGATGTTAGCTGGTCAATTAGAAGAAGGTGAAGAGCAGGGGAGAGAAGACATCAAGAGAAACATTGAGAAGGGGATGGCTTTGTGCCAGCAGACAAAGCTCCTTTTCTCAGTGGGGCTGCACAAGTCTCCTCCCAGACAAATTAACTCAGTACAACACTTGCTCCTTTTAACACGGCTGCAGTAAATACAGACCAGACACTCTGGGACACTCTCTTCTCTCTTATGACAGAGAGGCAGCTTGCAAACTTCCTTCCCCTTTCTCTCTCTCCCCTTCTTTCAAGACTGGCAGGATCATCTTCACCCAAAAGTGCTACTGGAAAAACAGTTGAAAGATTTAGGGGAGGAAAAAACCAAAACAAAAACCCAAGCTGGCAAGAGGTGAAGGGTGTGTAATTGCTATTCCTTATGCGATCCACTAAAGCTGCATGTTTTAACCATCTGAGGACAGCAGGGAATTTACTGTTCTGAGAGAACCAAATATAATACTGTGTGGTTTGTATTATCTCTCTTTGATGGGGATGGGAGTAACTAAGTGGCCTTAATTTTCATTGGGATTAACTAAATTTCCTTCTCCTTTCGTGTCGGCAACATGAGGCTTCATCAGGCCTCTGATCTTGCACTGAATAAAAATATAGTATTACAATCAAACCGCAAAACAGAGGGTTTGACCCTAACTTGGATTAAACTGCATTCGAAACAACATTCTTCAGTTAGCGAGTCTGGGGAGCTAGTGCTACAGTGCTCGGTGCTGCCCTATGAGCCTTGCCAGCATATGGTAGCCCTATTAATTGGTGCTGATTAGAGACCCTCTCACGATATTTTATTATGAGATGTTGGTCATGATGCCAATTTTGCAATCTGGATTCAGCTAGGATGGTGCAACACTGGCAACAGTCTGAGAGGCTAAGGGCTGCACTTAATTTACAAAGAAAAGTATAGAAGTTTTAACCACAAATCAATGCACTGACAGGTTTGTTTATACTCTCTCATTTTGTGTGTCCTGCTAGTTGAATAACAATTGCTGGTAATTCAGCTTTGTCCTGCGTGCAGTTTGATGGTGCATTTCACGACTCTGTTTGCTACATTGGCCCCTGGACTGCCCTTCAGACACAAAGCTGCCAGGCTGGCTGTAACCAAGTTTGGAGTGTGTTCACTCCCTTTGAAATGGAATGGGATGGGGAAAGGTTGCTTCTCTGATGAATGAAAGCATTGCGCCTTTTCTTCATATTTCATAACGTTATTGAGGTACAGGGGAATCTACTCACACCTCGTTGTGTAGTGTGGCTTCTCTTCCCATTTGCTCCTGCATTGTCTGGTGTAGCTCCCTATATCCAGTAATGAGCACGTTTTGATTACCTAGACACATGGAAAAATAGATGTGTAAAATTAAACCGCTGCAAACTACCTAAGACAGAGGGATGTCTGAGCCAATGTTGTTGGCATTGCTTTTCAGGTTGGGGAACCAGATGCAGCGGCTCTAAGGCATAGCAGTGCCCCTTTCGGTACAGCTCTCTGTTCCTTTATTGTATTATTACCTTTGTAACAGTGGCCAAAAGTCTGCAAGGCACCTTCTCATATAGATAATGACGTGATCACTGCCCCATGGAGCTTACAAACAAATTCCAAGACGTGACACAACCGGTGGCTACCGAGCAGAGGCTAGCGCATGGCATGATGGAGTAAGGAATTTTTCTGTGTTCGATAAGTAGAGCAGAATGAATACATAGCAGACTTAATCACTTAGTTCCCTGAAGGCACCATAGAAGTGGCTCATTAGGAAGTCTATAGTTCTGTGGATCAGTTCAGGGAAGAGTGTTCTGTGCACAGAGAACAGCGCTGGAGAAAAGCACTGCATCGCCTCCCAGGTTCATTCTGCATCATCTCAGCTACGACGGTGGCTCAAAGTATGTTGTGATTTACCCCTCTCCATTCCCAAATGGGCAAACGCTTCCTGAAAAAGGACATGCCCCTTTAAATGTCTCCTTTGACAAGTTTCAGCATGGGACCAGAATGCCATAGAACCTTAACACACGATCCAGCCAATCTGAGCACTAGACTCCGAAACTTTCCTTTGCCTCTAATTTCCAAATGTGGGCATCTCATGCTGCTAATAGCCACAAACAATAGCTCTTGCCTGACAGCTGCTATTATTGACAGCAGCTTGTTCCATTTAATTAGATTTGAGGATCTCGGGTGAGTTGTTCATTTAAGGTTAAATAACCTTTGTCACAAAATGTAGACCCACATTTCCCACACCTCGATGATGGGAGCTCAGCCATAAATGGAAGATCCAGAATGACAGAGCTACTGGAATGGGTGGAAGTGACGATATGAATGGGCTTTGCTTACGGGCGGCTGAAGCCCAAATTCCAGTACCAGTCCTCCCATTCAAAGCCTGTGAAATGACCTTCATCCCAAGCAGCAGTTTGCAGGACAGAGGGGCTGACTGGGCAGGGACAGCTGAAGGAGGGAAAGGCATGAAGGATGAAAGGCAGAAGATGATCTCTCCCAAAGCTGCCTGCAAAGCAGTTGGGTTTGCAAACATTTGGTGTCCATGTGGCATATGGAAGCAGTGTTTTCTGCTCTGGCATTTCCTCCAGGAAAGTGAGGAGCAAAGCAATTTGGCTATTTGTGTCTGCTGAGAGACAACACCATCGCCCAGATTCTCTATTTCCCCCTCCCTACAGTAGAATATATCAGTAAAGTTCCTAAATTAGTGACTAACACCTCAGCAAAATATCCAGAAGAAAACCAGTGGGTTTTTTCGATAGAGGAAAGAAAACTCTATTCACTGACTTACTTTTAAAATTCCAGTTACTGTGGCAACTGGACTCAGAGTTTAAAGTGGCTCTGTCTTCTATACACCATTGTTTAGCTTTCAGTTGCTGGAGCAACAGATCACTGGGAACAGCCAGCATGGTTGGGGTTTCTCTTTCTTTCTTCCTCCAAGTCACTTGTCTATGGGCCTCATTAGGGCCAATGTTAGTTTGCTTTTCACTGAAGACACATACTGTCAGCATATGATGGGCAAGATGTCAGACAGCGCTAGAAGAAATGGAGGTTAGGTCAAAGGCTCATTGCAAAGGGAGAATTCCTAGAAAAGTTAAAAAAAAAAAAAAAAAAAGGGAACAGTTGGGATGGGATGGGAAAGAAATTAATGTGTTATGTTGTCCCCCGAGATCTGAGGGTCAGGACATGCATGACTCCAGCACCCCTCAGTGTCAGGATCCAGTAGTGTCTCACTTGGCTTTCAGCAGTTATGAACCACATTGGTTTGCCCAAAGTGGAGACTTACCTAAAGTCAGCAAGCTTGGAATATACTTCCCACAGGCTGAGTTTCCATTGACTCTGACGACTTAAGGCAGTGCCTTAATGAAGCCACTGCATATAACAACAGTTTAACATCACTGACACCTAATGCCTTCTATCTGGAAAGACCCCAAAATATCGCCACCAATATCCTCTATATCCATATGCCTCATTTCTTCCATCACTGAAATGTAGCCACCTCATATAGTGGCTTCTGAGTCAAACACAGCACAACCATAGAGCAGTTTAGGACAGGAAGTTAATAATATCGTGGACAATCATGGAAAAAAAAGAAACTGCCCATTTGCCCTCTGTATTGCAAGAATCACTTTGTATGATTAAATTAAAAGTTCCTATACTAAGGCCCGGATTTTCAGAAAACCTTACCGCTTACATTTATTGAGGTACCTAAATGGGAGCTCCGATCTTTTGAAAATTTGTCCCCAGTTGTGAGTGCTGAGCACTTGAAAATAAGTCCTTAAGTTCTTTTTGAAAATCTGGCTCTAAATTTGCACCAAGCAGGAAACAGAAATAATTGCCTGGATGATCAGGACAGGAAATACCAGCAAGAAAGAACTCAGCAAAGGTCTTTTTACAACAGTACATGTAAAACTAGACATACGGCGTTGTCAGCTCTTGACCTCGGGAGAAGTGTCAGTGCTTTTCTAGAAGTGTATGAGTGTTTATATTAGAGTAGAGTTTATATACAGCCTTGTCATCTAATAAGAAGGCATTAGAGCTCTGTCTCTTCTATATCCATATGCATGGTTTCATGATAACATGTACCATGTTGTGACATCCAAGGTGCTGTGCACTATGCCAAGTACATGGTTCATAATGTTGGAAGGCCTCTTCTGGGCTTACTTCCGGATTCCTTGTACACTCCAAACCTCCGCTGGAATAATGGGGCTGAGAGGTTTAAGAGAATTCGATGGGATGTAAGAATGGTGCTGGCGGTAAAACACAGCTCCAATTTCTACACAAAATTTACCACCACTTAGTTACTCTTTGCTATATGATGGTGAAATACACAAGAATGTGTACGCAACCTAGGATAGTAACTAGAGCTGGTCAAATTTTTCCAAATTTGGAAATTTGAAGTTTGATTGAATTTTTTGTTGAAAATTTGATTTTTAAGTGAAAAAAAAAAAAGTTTGACAAAATGGTAAAGTTTTTTTCCAACCAATCTTAGTAATAAATGATTTACTATGAAAACTATATGTAAAATGATTGCTAGTATAGATACTATATTAGGAACACAGGTATGAAATCTGACAAAACTAGATGGCAGGAATTGTTGTGCAATGATTAGATAAAAGGGAATGACAGATTGCTAGTCAGGACTCCTGGCTTCTACCCCCCCACGTCTGCCACTGGCTTTGTGACCTTGTGCAAATCACTCAACTTCTCCATTCCTCAATTTATCCATCAGTAAAGTGGGTATAACAAGAGGATAATGAATTAGCTAATGCATATGTGGCCCCAGTGATGTAATCAAAGCTGCTTAACTGTGTGTGTCTGCTAACAGAAATTCTCCTTCAGCACACATGGAAAGGGACCGTGCTGAGTTCTGTCACTGATGCCTCCGTGACATTTTGAGTGGCCCCAGTGTGCAGCATAGTGGCACCTCTGATAGGACTAGGTGGCCATTAATGCTTACGCACACTTTCCTGGACTCAAAGCTCTTCAGGGCAAGGGCTGTGGTTTTCCTATGAGTTATTGCACAGTGTCTAGCACAATGGGCCCTGGCTCCAACTGCAGCTTTCCTGTGCTGGTTTATTGTAAATCCTAATCATACTTCGTGGAGGAGGTCTTATGAGAATTAGCTCACTTTCTAAAGTGCTCAGTGTTTGCAGATGCTTAGGTGTAGCTAAATGCAAACTATTCTGACCCTGATCTTTTCACTCCTCCAGTTTTGAGTTTCACACTGCTTTTTGGCATGAAACTGACAAGGCGTGGTCTGAAACCTACAAAAAGTGGGTGGCTGAAGGTAGGATGATGACATTCACTGGAATATATTTTTGGCATTATCCACTAAATTAGTAATAAATAAAATGTCAAATCTGGGGCTTTTTTTTTTTTTTTTTTTTTGCAAACATTTTTTTTCTTAAACCTGAAAGCTGAACTCAAATCCCACTCTTTCACAAGGATAAGCATGGACCTGATTTGCTGAAGAAGCATTATATAGGATTTCAGTTTGCATCAGGAAGTCAGGAACAGCCATGCACAATCCTGTTGGATGATACTGATTTAATTAAGTGTAAAATAAATGGAAGCTTTTAAAAGAGATGCACTTGGAAGATAAAGATCAACTAAGAAAGTAAAATGGGAGAAATAAAAACAAAAAACAAAAGAAACTTTTGCTGTCAGGGTAATGGAAACCCTGATTAAAGACTGTTTAAGAACCAGAACTTTATTTGTCTTGCAAATTCCCACTAATTTATTTGACTAGCATTCCACACACACAGACACCCACACACAGACACGCACACATGAAATATCTTCACAATAAAGTTTTGGTTTAAACATTACCCACTCATTGCCCACAACATACATGGAATTCAAGTTAACAAATATACGTACCTCAAAGTTTACACACCATCAGCCACAGATATGCGGGTAGGAACTCTGGTAGCTTTGGTCGCTCGTGTTCCGAGTTAGCTATTGCGACCATTTATACTGCGCTCAGACAATTTGTTCTTAAATGCCACACACACGCTGTGGTTCAGATGTGGTTTGGAGAGCTATAAAATGGGATTTAAGATGGCTCTGCACCTACTTTTAAATTTGTGGCTCAGTTTAGGGCTCAGATACATACACTCATGAGCAAACTCATACCCCCAGCCTCCACATAGTATTCAGACTAGCTGGAGGCTAAAAGCCACAGAGGCAGCTGTTTATTGGAGAATGTGTACATGCTCCTGGCCACAGTGAAATGTACTTGGAATAACCTATTCTATATACCTAGCCTGGAATGGCAGCCATTTCCATTCTAGCTTGAATAATTCATGCATCTGAAAACATTAATGCATTATTTGGGTTTTCATGGAATATATAATTTTATTTTAAAAAATCCCTTGACCAAAAAAAAAAAAAAAATCATTCTCTCGTGCTTTGAATTTCTGTCCTCTCTGGAAAAGCCTTTCGGTGCAGTAACTGACATCAGAGCCTGACGCTGTCGTGGTGGAATGTTGGGGTATCCAAACTAAATTCATGGTGGTAGATCCTCAGCAGATCCTCTGTTGGAAGTTACAATTTACACTAGTTGTTTAATAGCCCTGCAAGAATCTACAAGAGATCTATGGGGCTGTCCCATACATTTCTGATTTAAAAACCAGGGTTAGTTTCCAGAAGATTGGAGTCAAGTTAAAGGCACCAGGTTTCCAAGGATGGTAACTCACGGAGGCCCTGTGCAGATGGAAGACCAAGTTTGAGCTTGAGTCTAACTCTCTTGTCCTCCCCTAGCATCAGCAGCAGTGTGAGATCTGCTCAGCAGCAGGCTCTGGGAAGAAGCATTCTATAGGGACAGACATTCTGCTGTCAGTTAACCAGTGAAAACTAAGAGTGAAGCCATTAATTTAAAAAAATTTACTCTGAAATAATTTACATGAGAATCTGGCCCCCTTAATTTAGCTGCTCCGAAGAATTATTTTCTTCTAGTGAGACATTTGAATAACTGCATTCTAATAATAGAGCTTAATATGTGGCTATACTTTCTTTTGCCCCATTATTTTCTCACAACCATTTTGCTCCAAAACCTGCTTTCTTCATAGCTGGTTTTACTTAGTTTCTGATCGTGTAGACGATCATGAAACTGACATTTAGATTGTAAGCTCCTTGGGGCAGGGACCCTCTTTTTTTCTATGTTTGTACAGCACAATGGGATCCTGGTATAGGGCCCCTCGCACTACAACAATACAAATAATAACAATACTGTATTTCACTTTTCAACAATACTTATCCAGTTCTTGTCCTAAGCTACTGTGTAACGTTGCTGCATGCTGTTTAAAGCTTCTGCATTCCACCCTAGTACTTCTTTGAGACCCCATATAACATCCCTCCTGTGAAAAGTTTTCTTTTCTATATTATTCCCTCCAAATCACATTTTTTTCTCTCACTTTGTTTGTTATGTACAGATAAAAGTGTGCTTTTTGCCAGGAGGTGTTAGTGTCACCTTTTCTAATTAACTGATTAATGGACTTTCACTTTGCCTAACATATCAACTGCTTATGCTGACTGCCTGGTGTGTATGCTTAACAAAAGACTTTGCTCTCTTTGTCTTTTTACTCTGGGATTGATGCCCATTCCTGATTGTAATAATGTAATCTCTTCTGAGTATTTGAAGGGGAGAAAAATATTTTTGCAAATGAAATAGATTAATCTATACAGCTAGAAGAGGAAAAACTCGTGTTTTTAATTAGACCTTGAGAATAGACCTTTCCCTTAACATGTTCAAAGTAAGAAACAGCACTGACCTACCTTGATAGTGTTATGACACAACAGGCCTTTCTTCCAGGAGTCCCTGGCCAAGATTTTCAGAAGTGACTCGTTATCTTGGGTATTTCGGTTTCTGGGTGTTCGATAGGAGACATCTTAGAGGGGCCTGACTTTCAGAGGGTGGGTCCTTGCCGCTTTCTGAAAATCAAGACCCCCTGAGGCTCTCTCACATTAGGCACCGAGTCAACTACCAGCTCCACAGTGCAACAGAACATTGATTTTTCTTTTCAGACCAACACTGACTATACCCCCAAATGAATTTTATTCTAGAATTGCAATTAGAAAAAGATGATTTATAAGGTTATTTTATTCATCTCCTGGCCAGTATAAGAGTGTTCTCTATAGGGTATTCACAGATGATTAAATGACTGAAACAACAGGGCTTCCTATATGTCTCCTGGGGAGACTTTTCACAGCCTAATAGATCTCACCATTAGCAAATGTTTCCTGATATTCAGCCTACATTTTTCTTGGTGAAGGTTCAGCCTCTTTTGGGAGTTAATTAACACCTTCTTGAACCTAAGGGATTCCTTTTCTTTTCCTTCAAACAGACGGTATCAAACACTTCTATGAGACTTGATTCAGAGCCCATTGCAGTCAACAGAAGGACTTCACTGACTTAAGTGCCTTGGGACCATGATTTTTGTCCTGATTTTCTATTCTAGTGATGCATTTTGAAATTTGTAAGCTTGCCTTTAAAATCAGCCATGCTGGCATCATACTGGTTTTGGTTACTCTTCTCTAAATTCTTTCTAATTGTATTTTACTTTTTATATTTTGGTACCGAATTTCCTAGAATTTACAGTCGCTGTTGTAGCCCTCTAACAATACACCTAGGTTTCCTATTCTGCAGCTGTAAACAAACTTTAAAAGCTTTTGGGCTTTCTTGCCAGTTAATAATTCCCAGACCTCACTTTAGTCCATCTTCTGCATGTTTCTCATGCTGAAATCTGGACAGCGTTATCCAGGTCAGGACAATTCTGTCAAATTTCAGGAATTGTGGGAGAGTAATTAACCCTTGGAACAATTTGCCATGGGTCATGGTGGGTTCTCCATCACTGACAATTTTTGTATCAAGATTGGGTGTTTTCTAAAAGATCTGCTCTGGGAATGATTTTGAGGACATTCTATGGCCTGTGTTAAACAGGAGGTCAGACTAGATAATGCTAATGGTCCCTTCTGGTCTTGGAATCTATGAATCCAAAATTGGGGGCAGATGAGGATTTCCCATAACAAAGTTTTTTACAGGTTTTTTTAGATGGGCCAAAGGGACCGTTAGGAATAATGTCCTTTCCACCTAAAAATAGGAAAAATACCTGTAATTGATGCCAAAGATTAAAAAAAGCCCAAGCCAAGAGCTCCAGTTGGACATACTTCCTACATGATATCATTCAGAATCCTGTAAGTGGCTGGGTCAGTTTTAGGGAAAGGGGAATACTAGTTTTAATTCCACATTACAAAAATAAATTACTTAATTAAATAAATACAACACTTCAAGAAAGACTAATAAACTTGGATACAACTTTTTAAATATTTCACTCTTTATCTGGGTTCTTTGACATTTACATGGAAAGTATCAAGGAAGTTGGTGATGAGGATGAGGAAGAAGTTAGAAGAGGAGTCGTAAAATATATTTTAAAAAATATTTTGATTCGGTGCCTTGGACCCATGTCTCAGCGCTAAGCAATTCCTGTTCCATTGCTATGGTGGCAGAGCTTACACATTTAACTGGTAGTTATAGAATCAGCAGAAGTTCTAATGTTGTGGTGCATATGCTAGTGAAATGTCTAGCAAGTGATGCATTTGATTTAGTACCTAGGAACGGTCATACTGGGTCAGACCAATAGTCCATCTAGCCCAGTACCCTGTCTTCTGACAGTGGCCAATGCCTGGTGCTTCAGAGGGAATGAACAGAACAGGCAATCATGGAGTGATCTGTCACCCAGGCCCAGCTGTTGGCAATCACAGCCTAGGCACACTCAAAGCATGGGGTTGTATCCCTGACGATCTTGGCTAATAGCCAGTGCAAGATTGACCTGTCCTCCAGGAACTTCTCTAATTCTTATCTAACTGAGTTGGAGACTCAAGTTATATTGAGCTTTCAGCTGCACTGATGGTGTGTGTGTGAGAGCATGTGTACCCTGCTCTACGGCGGGGGGGGGGGGGGGGGGCAAGATGGCGTAAGACCTCACAAATATGTTCAGGCCCCTTTTTAGTCTGGAGATGGCAGCAAAGTAGAACCTCACATTTGAATATTCCGACCTCTGAATTCTGTGAGGTTCAGATTCAAAACATTTCAGCTGAACCTGCCACTAAAGCAGGGCTTTCAGAAGGGGCCTGTTTTCATCCACATGCAGCTCAAGGTGGTGGACCAGATATGGCGATATTTCCACCACTGCAAGAACAGCTTCTAGGATTTTGGCACCATCAAACCTGAAGCCGTGTCTGGGTTTCAAAGACATTCTCCTTCCTTTAATGAGGTGTTTGCAGTTAGTATTAGATTTAACCAGACAGACAGTGCATGTCAGATTCAACTCCAATAATTACAGCCTTACTGTCAGGGAAGAAGGATATTAAACATCAAGAGGTCATGTTAAAGCTCTAAATCGGACCTCAGTATAACAGAGATGGGGATGGAGAGTGGAAAGAGAAGCTCCTGAAACTTTTCCCACTGTAACATGCCAGGAAGAGGATGGAAAAATGTGAGAACCACTGATCTAAACCATTATCAAAGGCTTGGTTTTGAGTATTGGGAAAAGATTTGAGGAACTTCTTATCTCAACTAAATTGATCCACCTAATTCTAGTAGTAGCTTGGTCTGGAGTATACACCCTTCCTCAGCTCTGTTGTCCACTTGTGCTGCAACGCTTAGGCACAGTCAGGAGATCAAGAACAGGATTGAATGAACTTCCAGCCTCCGATCTGAACATGTCAATTGCCAGACCTGGTTGCATTTCTTCAATACTTAGTAACATAGTACCGCTCCGTATTTGCCATGAGAAAGCTTTTCTCATGCTGCTGGCCAAGATCTGGGAGAACAGCAACCTGACTTTGTACGCAGACCTCTTCAGCTAACCGCCAGCTTCTCTATCTTTAAGACCAGTGTTTCTCAAGGCCCAGTACATGGACCGGCACCGGTCCCTGAGATCTCCCTGACACAGTATAGGAAGCCGGCCTCTGGTATCAAAAAGGTTGAGAAATACTGTTCTAGACACTCTTTATGGCCATTTATGCCACTACAGGGCATGATAGCAGAATCTGCTTGGCGCAACGCATGGCCAGCAATGGCAGTTGTCAATCACTCTTTCGTCACTGACCCAACCATGTTCTGTTCTACCCAGGCACCTGTGGTCATCTCTGAACCGGTTTTGAACAGAACAGGGCAACTGTGCGGCCAATCTCTTTAACTGGGGTTTTTCTAATGACACGCTATGCAGCTGTGGTCAACTTCAGATTATGTCGCATATCCTTGATGAGTGCTCACTGACTTCTTTCCATGGTGAGCTACCAGTTCTCCCTCCGGCTGATGGTAATGCCATCAAATGGCTGGGCACGCTCTGCATAAGCTGCGAGAATGCAGCTTTTTCTGTGACAGCTGAACAACAATGTACAGTACATGGAGGGATGAGTTTGCAAGCACAGGCTCTTTCAGGCAAGAAGAAGCACCTGCTACGTGTTAGGGATTCATGTCTGGATGTAGCTGCTCAATGTATTCCAAGAGTATTATTCACTCCTACAGAGAATTTGCACTCTCTAAAATCTCTTCTAACCTTCAGATAGAGCTTGAAACCAAGGACCTAGCCACTCATGCTTCTTAAAGATCTTCAGTCATGTTCTGTAAGAGTTTGTAGAATTAGCCCCCAATATCCTGTGCACACTCTGCTTTGGATACTTATTCTCTGCCTCACCAAGACCTCTTTGGATGTTTAACATGATGCTACCTTTCACTTCCAATTCCCTTTTAGTGTTGACAGGGCTTAGCTGGCGGCACAGTTCCAAGGCAAAAGTGTGTGGGGGAAGGGGGACTGAGTTTCAAATGGTGGATGAAGTTATCCTTTTATTTCCAATCTGTGAAAGGCTGTGAGATCCTTTGGGATGAAAGGGGCTATGTAAATGTTATTACTAGTAATTAGAGATGGTTGGGAAAACTCAGACAGAACCATTTTCTGTTGGAGAATGCAGTTTCATCAAAGCTGAAATGCTTTGTGAAACTGTGCCGATTTTGCCAAATTTTAGTTTCAGAGGGGGAAAAAAAAACATTTCAACAATGTCAAAACAGGACATTTTGACATTCTTGGAATAAAATTTTTTGACGTGGTTTTGAATTTTTTTACTGTTTTGTTTTATATTATATATTAGAATCTAATTGAAAACTTAAAAAAGAAAAACAATCAAAATGAAATGTTTTGATCGACCTGCAATGATTTTTTTTCCAGAATTTTTCTCCTGGAGAATTTTAAAATTTTTGTTTTTCATTCCTAACCAGAATGTAAGGTAAATAAAAATGTTGAAATCTTGAAATCCTGTGTAAAATGGAATTTCTGTCCTTGGCACAGCTCTGTTAGTAATATAAATAATAATATAATATTCCAGTCAGAATAAATAACCAAGTATAAAAAAATTTGCCTTCAATTACTTACTAATCTTCGTTTCAAAATAAGGAACAGTTCTTCTTAATGTGGAAGACCTCAAAGGAGAAGCAGTTTTGTGTCTCATAAAAGTTATTGAAAAGTTTTCCTAAAATAATGTAAAATGGGAATACTTGAGGAAAAGGATAATCAGAAAAATGCTATCTAACATTTATAGAGTGCTCTTCAATCAACATGATCCCCATCATCTTTCAGGAATAACTTCCATATTGCAAGAGTGCAGCCATCTCTGGGGTAGATCATGGTTATGTTCAATAGCATACAATAACATTACCTGATAGTTTTAGTAGAAGAAGTGAAGTAAAATGTCATATCCCACTGAAACTGCAAGGGGGAATTTAGGGTGACAGAACATCGTAAATGTAGTATAACCTATAGCTAACAACATCACTCCTGCAAAAACTGCCATGGGGTCTCACTGGGGCTCGGTTTTAAGTCTCATCCAAAAGAAAGCATTTCCAAGGGCACAAAGTTCCTAACATTAAGCTGGGGCACTAGCTCAGAAATGATTCAGGGGGAAGAGTGCCATCTATTGAACTACCAATACCAGCAGCTGAGTTTTTCTTGGAAACCTCCTAGTTGAGGCTTCCAAAGAAGCAGGGTTGACCCAGCTGAGCTTGTGAGTCTTGCTATTATAGCCCAAGGTGGAATGCAAGCAGGCAATGGTATGCTGCTTCTATTTTAACGAGGGGCTCTAATCAAAATGTTCCCTTTGGCTGTTGCAATTTTCAAATCCTGGAGGAAGTCTATGTATGTGACTATGGAGCTGGGCAATGGATTTGGGAATATATTAAATTGTTTTCCCAGTTATACAAAACATTTTTCATAACCATGGAGGGAGAATAACTCCTTTGGCAAACGACCTCATACTAAGCATATTTTTCTAGAAATGTTTACACCTTTTTCATGACAAATTTCCTGACTTTACTAATAGCATATCACAGTGATTGACCTGTGTGAATTGAACAGTGTGTGTGTCTGTGTGTGTGTGTGTGTGTGTGTGTGAGAGAGAGAGAGAGAGAGAGAAAGAGAGAGAGAGAATACCATCTAGGGAAGTGAATTCAGATCCAGGGGCATTTTTTAAAATAATGTTACTTGGAGTAATGTGTTGCATTCTAATGCCCAAACTTTGGCTCAACGCAAGTTATTCATATGGGTTCCAGAGATCTGTTGTTATTTATCTGTATTGCACTAGCACCCAGATCTAGCCCTAATCAGGCATCAGGTCCCTATTGTGCTAGGTCCCTATTGTGCTAAATTGTTTGGGATAGGGACTATCTTTTTATTATGTGTGTGTAAACATAATTTTACACACACACAATAAAAAGATGGTCCCTGTCCCAAACAATTTAACGTTTCTATATAATGCGTCATCTCTGGGAGGGATTATTTGTAGGGTAGTGAGAAAGATGTTGGAAGAGAAAACTCCACCAGAAGCAGGGAATTTGTCCCAACCCTCCACTGAGTTAGGTAGTTAAATTTTAACACTAGTCCCCTACTGTACACAGGAGGCCCCTCCAGGCTATTTATGGCTACAGGTGAACATCCAGCAGGAGGAAACCAAATGAAGCATTCAGAAAAAAGAAACAGAATGACTGTTTCCCAAGTCACGATGGAAGTGATATTAGAATTCTAGTCCGTGTACGGCACAGCACAAAAGACCCGATTGAAAAGGTGAAACATTTCCTCTTCGTTGCTGTACAAACACATTTCTACAATCTCAGGAATGAATATATGGCAAAGCTTGCCATGTATCTCACACATACACCTCCTGTGCTCAGCTCACTTGCCTTTCTGGGGCTGCAGGGAGAAAACTCGAGATAACTGAGCTGAAGATGAAGCAGAAGCACAGCAACCCAGGAAAGTAGACACAATCCATTTTTCAAGTGCCAGCCTATGTCAACCCTGGGACGGTGGGCAGAACTGACCAAAACAATAAAAGATCCACCCCCCTCTTGACTAGTGACCTGCAGAGGTTGATGTGGGAGGTCTTGGGACTTGGTGACATCTCTGGAGAATGAAGCCTTCTACTGAGTGCATGGGAACAGCACAGGCAGCCACAGAGCAATATACTCTCCTCTCGATTCCCAGGATGCCTCAACCAATAGAGATGCTTCCTATAGCAAGGAGAAGAGTCCAGTTCTGATCCCATTCAGTCCTTGGCTTCTCTGCTGAATTCTGATCGTGGTGCATAACTCCATCTTTTCTTCCAGGCATTCCTGGGGTAGGGGCAGTTTGAAGAGGAGGGCCTGGTTGAGAGAAGAAGGGGCTAGAGATTTATTACTATATGATGGCATGAGCAGTATACTACCTTGTTATACTGGAGAATGATAATGACCTGTCAATTTGAAAGGCTGCCCAGAGCAATGCAAGAAGCACAAGGTAGGTATACTATGCTCTTCTGAAGTAGATAGATGGGGTTACTGTGAGGAATGGTGGCCTTTGCTAGAAATGTTCTACCCACCAAGGATACTAACTAGCCACTGATGATAATAGGTATCCACCATTACACCTACACAAAGTACCTAATATGTTGGTTCTGGGACATCTTCTTGGAAGTTTGGATTTCTGGGACAGGGCTTAAGGGAAAGACACAGAAAACGTGGCAATGAACACAATGTAAGTAAGATGTGCCAATAGAGATTTCCTGTGGAAGAAGCTCCGAACAACTTCCATTGGTTTATCCAGAGAAGGAGGCTGCCACCTGGCTTACCTGGTACAGGAAATGGACAGGAGGCTCCTAATTTGACTGTTGACTGTGAAACATAGCACCAGTGAGTTTAGCCAGCCCGGGCAGGCTCACTTTTAGAAGCCACAGGACTATATTTGAGACTAGTGCCCACCTCGTAGCCACAGATTTTGCAATCTGCAGGGATACAGGGTTGTGAGAGAAGAGAGGACATCTGTTGTTAACAGGCAATGGTGGCAAAAAGGCAAGGATCTCTTGGCAGGGATTTCAAAAGTGGACTGAAATGGAGGGGATAGAGAGGCTGGCGAGCATTGTATGGCCTCACTCTGTGAAAAAGCAGGAGGGTCTGGGGAAAAGGCTGGCCAAGAGAAGGTGTCATTTGTGATGGGACACTCAGGCTGAGGAAGAGGCCCATAATGGTGAATATGATTTCATAACAATGCGTACAGAGGTGCTCCAGTGCAATGGTTTCATGTGGGTTCCCAGGTCTGCCTGCATCAGCCATGCCTGTGGGTCTGAAGGTTATTGCAGGACTGGCATAGGTATTTTTCACCAACTCTCCCTCCTTCCCCCATGCACCTCTCAACCAAAGATATAATTTTACTTCAGACTTTTTAATAAAGAGTGAATTGCCTATTGTCTTTGCAACAAGGACAAACTGTGCTGTCTAAGGGTGTGTCTACACAGGGATTCTCAGGAAAGTCAATTTGAATTAATTAAATTAACTAAAAGTGTGAATTTAAAGTGGGTTGGTTAAACTGCATTCAACTGCTGTGTGGACACTCTCTGAATTATGGCCATTTCATTCTGCATGAGAGTGCCCACAGAGGTGTTCAATGCAGTTTAATCCACTTTAAATTCACATCTTCAGTTAATTCGGATTAAATTTCATGAGTATCCCTGTGTAGACATGCCTTAAATGTAAAGATGGTTTGACATTTGCTGGCTTGAGAAGCATGCAAAAAGAATGTCTATCTAAAAACTAAAAAACCTGTCCCTCACCTAGAAATAAAGATCTCCATCGCGCACACACAATCACCTAGGGTCAAATTTTCCATTGGTGTAAGTTGGCAGAGCTCCATTTTCTCCTCCCATAAATCAATTTAATTAAAAGTGTCTTCTGATGTGTCTTTGTTTAGCAATAATGTTCATCTGAGAAGGTATTGTGGCAGGAAAACAATTCCCTCCTTAAAAAAAAAAAAAAAATCTTGGCTCAACCTTAATAAAAAAGTTGGAACAATAAATGTATTGTTCCTGAGAACCTTTTGTCCTGCCAATGCATTTGCTCTCAGGAACCACTTATCTGGGACTGAAAAGAAAAAAAGCCAATGAAGCTCACAAGCATAAATTGGCCAAATAAGTAAGTAACAAGGATGAGTTAACTGGGAACTCATCTGATAAAGTAAAGCCACCTTCTCCCATAATCTGTACCCAAAACATGAAAAGAACCTGACCCCCAAACTTTACTGAACTTTGAAAAAACAAAACAAAACAATTTTTTAAAAACTTTTGTCCTGCCTCTGAAGGTCTACATTGGGTCAGGACTTTGGTCCCAGTTCAGGAAAGCACTGCGGTGCTTACCTCCACCTCTGTTCTGCAAAGCACTTAAGCACATCATGCTTAACTTTAAGATGGAGTTTAAATCCAAATAGAGTCAATCAGGGCTTTTGAAATGTTCTGATAATAATGTCACTCAGCCAATCAGAGAACAGAAAAAAAATACAATGTGACCAATCCACAAGCAGAGAACGAGGCAAAAAGTAGTTGAATAGCTGATTTGTAATACATTATTTGGGCAGCTCTAGACAGGAATATTGACTGAAGCTTTGGCCCGGACAGGTTTCCATATCTTTATTGGAGTGCCTCCTGATTTTTCATGTTCCCTGTTTCTAAGTTAGAATAGCCCCTCTGTTATTAACGCTCATGCTGACCTCTTGGTGCTCAAAGCCCCTGTGACCTCCAGAAGTGGCATGGAACAGAACAGGATGTAGTACCTAGAATTCAAGACAACCCTTGGAAATATCAGGACAGGTAGCCAGTCTAAGTTTATTAGTTAACTGATGGTTATCAAGGGGCAGGTCTCAAACTGATCTCTTCCTCTCCAAACCCATCTGCTGTTGTGAGCTTTATGGTACTAATATTGTATAGAGTAAACATGGTTTCCAGTTTGCAGCTAGCTCACTCTGTTCTCACCTTTTTATTACATGGATTCCGAAAGATCTCATCCTGCAGTATCAGATGCCAACACAAACATTTCGAAGTACATCAAGTCCTTCAAAAAGAAGGTACGCAGGAATCCCTACCAGCATGGGTCGTCCAAGGCATGCACTGAATTAGAGCATCCTGCCTTGCCCTGGTCATACCCCTTCTTAGCCAATATTGGGGCTTTGCTGGCTGGCTGAAGGCTCCCTGGTGGAGTGGCGGATGGAAGTGTCTTATATCACTAGGACCTGTCTAGGCAAACTTTCTGGCACCAGGTGCCCTCTGCTAGGATCTGTAGCAGTAACTGCTGGCATAGGCCCTAGAATGAATCCAGTTCCAGAGGCTGAAAATCCATTCATGCCTTTAAACATCCTTGTGGCCATTTTCTGTCCTTTTTTAATGGCAGTTCCTTTTTCTAAGGCAAGGTGTCCATCTGAACTGGGCACAATATTCCAGAGAAACATGTCCTTGTCTGATATAACGTCACCATATTTCTGCATTATCTTCTCTCCTCATTTTAATGCTCCCCGCCCTATTTACTCTTTCAAATTGCCCAGTAGACAGACTTTTCCACTGAGCCTTTCTCCTCAGAGGGTCCTGTAGATTTAGAACCCATCATCATACACAGGAGCTGTTCTTATGGGACAGAACAACACTACACAAGAGTTTAAGGAAGAAGTGAAGAATGCCTTGTCAATGGAAATCACAGGGGGGAAATTAGGGAGACAAAGTAGACTCACCTACGTTAGAATTTGACCAGAACGTTAGAATTATAATTAGGCTTGGCAGAATTTTTTTTATTTTGATGGATAATGTAAATGTTTATTTTACAGCTTTTTTTCCCAATTATTATTAATTTACATTTTCATAGTTGTAGGGAATTATCGGGTGTGTATGTGAGCCAATAGAGGGAGTCAGACAATAATTATTTAATGAGTGCAGATTAAAAAAGCTAAAGATTTATAACCATTAAAATACAAATTGTCAGCATCACATGCCAAAATATACAAAGTAAATATCCTTAAATCCAACACTAACAACTTAACAAGCAGCATTTTTCTTACTTTGCCTATCTATAAATTTTGGTTATCATCAGTGGAAACAGTTTTTCATCAGTACGTGTGTATACAGTGAAATTGATGTTTACAGGCATTTACCAATACAAATCTAAACCTTCTAAGCCTAGTTATAACATCTCTACTCCTGCACGGGATCTTTAATAACTAGGAATGGTCAGGTCCTTGGTTTAATATCTCATTTGAAAAACAGGGCAGTGTTTCACTGTTGATTTAGAGAGTTGGAGCACTTGCTTGATTTAGAGAGTTGGAGTTCTCCCATGCTCAGCCTTGTGAGAGTTGACCCCAAACACAGCATGAATGTAGCCTTTATCAAGGTATTTGATGCATTATTTATTCTGTGAAGAGCATACTTTTTAATTCTAACCAAGTTAGGCAGTCACATTGCAGGGATAAACAAATATCTGTATCCAAAAAAAAAAAAACCAACCCCCCAAAAAATCTCATTTCATTTGACTCAGACTGCCTTATCACTCACAGCAAAACACTGTACTTGCATCTAATTGAAATTTTTGCACAATCTTGAATCTTAATAATGCCCCTAAATTCACCTTTAAAAGCAAATGCACAAGCTCTTTCTATAATAAAATTAATAATAAAAAAAAAAAGAGAGTGAAAATCCCTTCAAGGCACAAATAAAACCTGCTAAGTGTTGAAATGAGGTCAAAAAACATTTGTTAGGACTTTGAGGTATAAAAGCAGCAATTATTTCTTTGGATAGTCTCTTTTAAGGACTTAAACAAAAGCCGCTAGGAAGCTGCTTCAGAACCTAGAAAGAATTGCCTGTGGCTTTAAAAGGAGTGAAGGAAAGAAAGGGAGGAAAGGAAGCAATTACCCCGCTAACAATGGTATCTTAAGAACTTTGATTCTTTTCTTAAATTGAAGCTCCTTCTTTACTGTGTTTTCCAGCTGGATGAGCCTAGGAAATCGCCTGCCTATAGAACCAGCTCACAATAACCAGGGAAAGGAAAATGCTCCAAGCTCACCAAACTAGAGAGAAGTTAAAGAAACCAGCGGAGACCCTTCAAGAGGCAAGCTTTAAGACTCTCTAAAATCTCTCTCTTCCCTCTCTGCCAGGTGATAGAAGAACAAAGCCTTGGTTAACTCCTTCCTTCCATCTGCTCCATCTCAACTTCTCCGCACCTTCCTCCCCTGAGTTCAGACCTTGCCCAGAAGCGTTACAGCACTTTATTCTCGTCTCTCCCTGCACTCTGCTTTCTCCTCAACCTCTCTAATGGCCTGTCTGCTTGCCTAGATTTCCACAATGCAGTCAACTCTTGCCACACGCCCTCCTGCCCCAAGACTCCCCTGGTATGCCCACTATGCAGGAGAGACAGGACCGAGCAGCCTAGAAATTGCTATGCTGACTTTGTATCACCTTGGCTTCCCCTAGTCAAGGGGGATCCTTAGTGTCCTGCCAGGCTCTCTCTCCATCTCTTTGTGCTGCAGGAGTGACACAAAAGGGATGGGGAGGGGGAGCTAGCTCACAGTGTCCGAGTTTCAGTGTATAGGGTGCAGACACACCTGTCAGACCAGGGGTTCTCAATTTTTTTTTTGCTGGGACCCCTTTTCAAAATATTTCAGGCTGTGATGACCCCCCAACCCCAAAAGTAACGACCCCCCCCATGCCATGCCACCCTCTCTCATGTCACGCCACCCTTACTTCTTCACTGCTACTGGGGGTGGCACTGCTTTCAGAGCATCTGGCCAGCAGCTGCTGTTGTCTGGCCACCCAGCTCTGACGGGCTCTGGCTGTCAGCCGTGCACAGGGCTGACAGCTGCAGCATCGGCAAGTGTGGAGGCTGACAGCTCGCAACCCCCTCGTAATAATTTCGTGACCCCTTGAGGGGTCTTAACCCCAAGTTTTGAGAACCCCTGAGTCAGACCATCAGGAAAGGGTCCTGGAGACAAATCTCTCTGCTTAGAAATTTTAGAGCCCAGCTGTGCAAATCACAGAGTACCCACAGATCCCGTGGATGCTCACGGGAGTTGAGGGTGCTCCGCTGAACATGTTGCAGCATCAGATCCTAAGTTCTATTTCTTGGAGGTGATTTGATTAAAAAACTAAACAAGACCAAAAAAAAAAAAAAAAAAGTCCCTCTGAACTTGTTTTGCTGCCTGGGGAAAATGTACAGGATCCTCATGTACTGACAAGAAGCAGTTTATAAGAGGAACGATTTTTCAACAAACCACCAGAGCACCCCTTACAAGGTAAATTAAATAAGCAATGTGCATGGCCCAACATAACGGTCAAGTCAATGAGGTTAAAGAAGAGAGGCCTTCCCAGCCTCAAAAACCAAACTGCCAACAGAGGCAGGGACGGGGCAGTTAACCTCCCACATGTAATGTAGTTTCCACATAGGTACTCTCTGCCTTGGCCAATGTGTTGCACACGCTCTTTCCAAGAGCATGGAGTTCGCTGGTTTGCATTGTATTTAAATATTGTGTTTTACAGGAAATACCCTGAACTCAGTTGTGTCATGCTGAAGTTTGGAAATAGCAATAACCCAACCGGTTTTACGAGGCCTACAAAGTTATCGTCCCAGTGTCCAACCTCTCTAACCCAGGGCCCACTTACTCGCTCACCCTGTTCCTCCAGCTTTGGATCTCCATCCCCACGACTATCCACAACTGGCTGTGGTTCCTGTGCAGTCCCATCTGGCTGGAACTGTCTCGCTCCACCATCCTGTGGAACCAGACTCACTTCCCCTCTTTAGGTCTCACCTTGAAATTTTCTTGTTCATTAGGTCTGTTAGTTCCCATTCATCTTCCCACCACCCAGTGCTGCCATCTCTTACTGTAACACTCACCTTTCACTTCTCCCACCAGTTCTGTTCCTTCCCATTCCCGCCCCCGCGTTGTAACTACGTTGCAGAGACTTTTATTTCCATCTTTCCCACTTTTTTAGGTTCTTACTCTGCTCTGTGTCTGTACATCATCTTCTCCTTCCTCTCTGCATGAGTGCTTTGCCCTCAGCTCTTGCTCTCTGCCAAGTGTTCTGTGATGCGTTGCACTCAGGCTAGTTTATGGCATGTTGAATGCATGGAGTGGTTTCTTTTCCCATCTGAGAGGAAGCAGCCTTGGCTCCTGACAGTCATGCATGTACCATGCAAGTGTGTCAAATCCCCATGAATTGCTGTCTCATTTACCTTTATGCCTAGTCATGTGTGTCTGAGGGATTTTTTTTTTTTTTTTAATTCTCCCCTCTGGATATCGCTGACTTCAAAGAGATTTTACTCTCCATATCTATAGGTCAAAACACTTGAGTGCATGAGTGTAATGGGCTTGACCTCTGTAATGGAAGCAGGTCATGGGGTCAGCTAGGGGTCCCTGTGCTGGTTTATGGTCAAAGAGCACTTGTTGTGGTCTTTCATGGGGCAATGGATGCAGAAAAAGGTATAATGGGAATAGTTTTTAAGGGAGGGCTGGAATACCCCTAGGGACACCTGTGCCTGTCCTAGTTAACTCTTGAAGGCTGAAGCATGGACTTATGATCTAGCTAGTGACCCAACCTCAGCACTCTTTGAAACTGAAGAAGAAACCAGTGTCATACCTACCCTGGATATTACGGCTGGTTGTGCATATGTATCCTACTGTGAGTGGGCTCCCCCGTGTCTGATCTGCAGAGGATACGAGTCTATTGCTGCCCCACCAAGAGAGCTTTAACTTAAGCTGTAGTAGCTCATGCTGTTAACTCTGAAGGTAGCTGGTTCAATCCCTTGTGTGTTGGCCAAGATGGGACCTATTGCACCCACTGACCAGAGGGCTGTGGTCACATACTTCAGGACAGAATGTGTTCCTTTACATTCCCATCCCAGGAACGGCACTGTTACTTTGCTGCACTTCGAGTTCACATCACCGGGTCCCGCAGTCCTTTGGTGGCTCCCATCCTGAATGGTGCTCTGCCTGGCAATCTGCTGGGCCTTGCAATTTCCAGGCAGCACCATCTAGGCTGTAGGCATGTGAATGCCCAATATGACCATGTATAAAATTCCTAGTTTCTGCTTATTACTACCAGACTGTGAAAATAACCATCAGACTAGATGAGATCATAAGACTGATCATGAGGTGCCATATGCTGTGCCTTGTCCAAAGTGTGTTTCACTTGTGGGGGAGAGATTTGTGCTGGAGTTTGGAAAGGGGGTAGCCTGAGTGGTGGCCAGTCCTTTGGGCAGACCCTGCAGGAGGAGAGAGAGGCATGGCTGACAGCTGTTCAAGATGGCGGCTGACTATTGTTTCCAGGGAACAGGAGCTTTCGGCGGTAGACAAAATCTAACGCGGCAAAAATACTCTTGATTCTGTGTAGCTTCACTTGATCACATCACCGACGTATCTGTCCTCTTGCTGGGTGGAAGGGAGGGCAGTATCAGCACCAGCACTTCCAGCCCCGTATGGACCCTCTAAATCAGTGTTTCTCAACAGTTTTCAGGTTGGCGACCCCTTATTCAAAGTAAAAAATTGTCATGGTCCCCTTCCATCTACTGTAGAAAATGGATCAGTGATAACAACGATTAGCATTTATCTGTGTGTGTGTTTCAAGAGGTGGGTAGAGAATGCCTAACAATGAAGGGTAAGGGAGTGGGGGATTGAGATTTTAGATTGTAACAAAATTTCCAGTCCCTCGTGACCCTTGGATGGCCTTTCATAACCCCCTTCAGGGCCACAACCCTCCGGTTGAGAAATACCACTCTAGAGCATAGACGTGGGACAGCTTTATACACCCTTTCCTTGCAGTTCAGTGCCAGTTCATAGAAATCCCTTTCCTTGGCCCATCGGCTGCAGTTCACCTGCTAAAATTATTGTCTGGAAGGCTGTAGGTTCAAAGCCCCCACCAGGAGGTGGTCACATGCCCAGTATTGGTATAGGGTTGCCTTGTTAGAGGGGCCATTTTTCAAGGATATGTGATTTCAGACATGGCTCCTGCTTGTCTGTCCCTGGCAGATGTACAGGTGAAAGTTAAAGGTCCCACAACAAGGAAAGAGAATGCTGGGTCCCAGCCAACATCCCTTCTCAGTAACATAGGCGCTGGCATCATAGGATATCTGTGTGAGTTATTTTCTAGAGATTCCTTATGGCCAGATGTCTGCAAGAAACTGTTGAATACTTCTTGGTAATTTTAGCAGAGTGGGGACAAGGAATGAATGGGCAGGGTTTGAACTACCATCTTGCCCTCAGAGATGGGTGTATGCCAGGTCAAGATGGATGTACAATTCATTTGGTGCAGAGGAGGCAACTTGAGCTCTGTGGACTTACCCTTATGGGTCACAGCCAGGCCTGCCGACGAGTGGGAGGCAATGAGGGCAATTGGCCAGGGGCTTGGCGATTTAAAAGGGCCCGGGCAGATGGGAGGATAGATACATATCCACCTCTCCTCCACACACCCCCTGCCCCCGAGGCCCCCACCACTCATGGTCTCCACCCCTCCCCTGAGCTGAGCTTATTTATTATGCTCCATGCAGGTTCCCAGGCAGCTGAGGAGGCGGTATCTGCTACTCAGCTTCCTGGGTTCAGCAGTCATCTCCTTGGGGAGTCCAAGGGACCTGGGAAGCTGAGTAGCAGATACCACCTCCTCGGCCACCCTGGGAACCTGCATGGCATGTAATAAATAAGTAAACATATCTGGTGGAAGCCCACTCAGACCTCAGCCATCCCCTTCTAGGGGGTCCATTGACTGCTCTGCGCTGGGGCCTGGAATTACTGTCAGCTGGCGTGGTCACAGCTGGGGACTGTGCTGTACGTATCTTAATATCCCCTGTGCTTGGATGTGGTGGGGAGGAGGAAGGTTGTTATAACAGTTGCCACAGACGCTCAGTCCACAGCTTCTTCTGCCTTCTGCGTGTGCTTGTTTGTGAAGAATGTTGAGGGGGATCACAATAGACGCCGGCCCCAAACAGCTGGTTAAACGCTGCTCTGTTTTTACTGATGCTGATGGATTTTGTTTCATAACGACCCAATAATTTACATGCTGCAGAATTACTGAGGTACAATCTGGTGCAAAGCCAGGGTGAAGAATTTTGCCCCTTGTTTTTCTTTGCCATTATGGTGCGTTTATATCAGGAATTACTGAGACCAGATACATATGAAGAGTTAGGTCAAGATAGATGATACAGCTGGTCTGGACATGGGGGGTTTCCCTCATGAAAAATTTCAATTTTTCATTTTCATCTAAATTTTTCTCTTATCTGAAAGTCTAATCCCCTCTCCCCCCCAAGTGTGTGTGGTTTTTTGTGTGTGTGTTGTTTTTTGTTTTCAGCCAAATATTTTCACATTTTGGTTGTGAAAAACCCATTTTTTGTTTTGTGTTTTTGGTCAAAAATGGACATTTTCATTTTGACTAAAATGCCATTTCCTGTAGGTGGGATAAAAAAGCTTTGTGGCGGAAAATGTTTGAGAGTTAATCAATTTGTACAGGCTGATGCCTTTTACTTCTGCTGTTAATGCTGCCTCAGAGCGCTGACCCCTGCCAGAGATATCAGTGAGTGGTTTGGCGTCTTAAGATAATGCATCAGTTTGGCAAATGACTAGCACCAACAGTTGTACGTCCAGGGAGAGGGAGGTGGCTTATTATGCCATTGCTGGTCCTAACATCAAGGGGGAAATGACTGACAACACATCTAACATCTTGCAGAATGTGTGCATTTTTCCCCTGCCTCCTGGAAAGCAGGATGTATAGCTGTCTGAAGGCGCTCACTACCGTGAATGCCAGCTTCAGGGCAGACTGACAAGAAGTAGGGCAGAGACCCCAAACTGATTTTATGCTTTATAATTAGATGTCACCAACCTAGTAACAAGTGTGAACTCCTAAAGTACTATAACAGTCTTACCATGGAGTCACAGACAGTCCCTTGGGGCATTTCTGTCTATCTTGCCACCCTGGCAAGCTGGACTTAGTGACAGATGGTTGCTATACACCAAAGATCACAAAATATTCAGGTTGCTCCCAGTCCCAAGAGACCAGTCACTTACCCCAGGTCAATTTGTACCTTAGATCTCACACCAAAGACAATGCTTGTAACCAGTCCTGTAGTAAACCATCTAAGGATTTATTAACTAAGAAAAGAAATGAAAGAGTTATTACAACGTTAAAGCAGGCAAAACATATATACATAATTGAGTTACAGGCTATGGTTTCCAAAGGTGACAGAGTTGTAGTAATCTGTGAGCTCTGAATGCCTTTGAGGGCTAACCCAGGGGATCTCTGTTTCTGTCTCGTAGCTCCAGCCCTATGAGAGTCCAAACAGGAAAAGAGCTGAACATTTTTCTTGTCAGCTATTTTTATTTCCTTCTTGCAGAATTCATGTTGATGTTCATGTTGCATGTAGCCTCTTCAAGCGTGTAAGGGGGCTATTAACAAAGTCTTTGTTTTGTGATCTTCCATAATGGCCCAGTTAGTCTTGATAGGGTGGCTTTCTTGACGGGCAGGAGATGATCCCTTCTGACTGGGTTCACAGTCTGAGTGAACAGTTTTTTACAGTTACACAGCAAAAACTTAAACATTACCTTATAGCATGTGATAAAGATACTAGAAGTGAGATTAATGCATGCAGCAACTTACAAGCATTTCACAAAGTCTAAACACATTGTTATAAATCCAATACCCATTTTAATCATACTAACACACAGGTAAAACAGCAATGAATTTGTCAGTGCTCAGCTGAGGCCTACAATCTTGGCAAGAGTGGACACCTGATCTGCTAGCGTCACATGGGGAACCAGCCAATGGGGCCACACTCCCTATAATGTCCTGGAAAGTCACCACTACTGTTACTGCCACACTTCCTGTCCAAACCTGGGAAATAAAAAAATGCCCCAGAAGCCATCATTCCAGGTTTTATACAAGATCCAGTGCTGCCCATGCGGGGGAGGCAGTGTGGCCTATTGGATAGGACATTGGATTTGGGCTCTGGAGACCAGTGTTCAATTACTTTGCTGGGTGATCACGGGCAATGTCATCATCAGGGAAGCACATCATGTTCCCCATCTGTGAACTGGGGATAGTTCCACAGACCTCCTTTGTAAAACACGTTGAGCGCTATGGATGAAAAGCACCTTGCAAAAACGAAGATGATTATTTGTATCCAAAAAGCTTTAGTTAGCGCTACGACCTCTAGCCAGGACGACTGCACTCAGTGAGAGCTAGCAGTTCTTTAGGCAGGGTCTTGGGATGTCAATTCCAGGCTCTTGGTGACACACACAACGCTCTTGAGTGGTCAGAGATGGACCATGCAACAATCTTCTTGAAATAAGAAGAGATGCCATCCATGTTCTGGGCATAATTGCAAATTTGTTTCCTCAGCTATGAGGGACGGTTCCTGGAGAGCAGTTAGGAGGAGCATCCTAATCCAGTGACTCCGGAGGCCTACGAAGGGCATGCTGGCATAAACTAGCTACTACATTGATTGGGGCTCTGTAAATTCCAAAGACAGACAGGCATATTACCTCCAGAGATGTAATGTTCAGGTCCACCTCTGGGGGAGCTCTTCCTATTGCCCATACAAGTTGGGGCCCTGTAATTTGCTACAATGCTTTATGTACCTTATGGAAAAAGGGTTTTGTATTTGATCCTTATTGGAAAATGAGCCAAGGAAGCTCTGTGTGGGAAGCTGCTGTAGTCACTGGATTTGGGGGTCTGAATAAACTCTTGTGTTTTAGCCTCCAGAGGACTATAAACTCAGCCCAGAAAATTCAAGCGTGGAAGCCTAAGAGACTGCCTCATGTGTGTGTGTGTGTGTGTGTGAGAGAGAGAGAGATGATAAAAGTAAATAACCTACCCCCAGAACACACACATACACATGGACATACTCCAATAACACGACTGAACTTATTATCCACACAAGCCGGTGGCATGAGAGACTGACAACACCATAAATTACCTTCTCTTGCTGCTCCGAGTGAAAGTGATAGTCTAGTACTGTAATTCCTGACAGTAAGTAATGGCTCCATTTCTGGTTGGACAGGTTTGATTGGCCACTAATTTACTCTCCTTCCCCTCTTAATACAGCCCAGCCTGCTGCTGGCTACACGCTGCCAGCTTTCACCAATTTGCTGCTAAGCGTGTTTTCATACCAAGAAGCGGCTGATTCTAGTTAAAACATGTTCTGAGCATGCTCTCTTTTGATGTCTCCGCTTGTAGATGACACAGAAAGAGATAGTGTTTTGTATAACTGCAAGAAGAATACCGTGTTCTAATTAGTGTAATTTATAGCACCTTGAAGGTTAAAACAACTGCTGATGAGTCACAAAAGTTCCACCTTCTGGCACTTGCTGAAAGAAATGTTATTTTAGCGCCCATGACTTTCTTCTTTTCTTTCTTTCTTGATTAATTTTTATTTAACACAATCAGGGTGTTGTTTTGCAGTTAGGCATCCTGTATTATGGGCCTACCTAACTTCCTGCTACATAACCAACACCGGCCCACGATGCAAAGTTTGCATCCAGATCTGAATTCTCACACAGCTGAAAGATGTTTGGAGACGAGGTTTTGGTTCAGCTCATTATGGGTCATATTTTGCCTGCCCATTATGTAAGTGTGCAAGAGTGGAAGGTGCAAGGGAGGTCCTTATGCAGAGGCCAGGCACTATTGCAGCGTATAGTGCTCAGAGTGGGCAGAGAAGGACATAGAGAAAATCTCCCTCCCTCCTTTGCTCTATCCGGCAGAACTGACACTCCAGAGGGTCTTGTACACATTGTAACCTCCTAGAGGCTGGTGCAACATAGGCAGTCCCTTTGTGCTCGGAGGAGGTATTGTGTCCCCAGAACTCCACCTGGGGCTGTGCAGCTCCACACTGCACCCAACCTGGTCCAGTGCCTTTAAGGCACAATCTGGTCCTGTCACTGTGGTTTGGGACTCCAAAGTTTTTGGAATTTGGTCAGATACTGATCAAAACTTTCCTCCAAGCTATCCAAACCTCGGGAGTCAGCAGACGTCTTGGCATCATGAGAATCAGATTTCTGGCACTTCCATTTCAGATTCTGGACAGAAAACAGAAATAAGAATCCTTGCCCAAACATTTCAACGAGATTTACATTTGGTTCAGAATGGTTAAAGATCTGTTTCAAAGGTAGGCCTTATTTTGTCCAGTGGATTTCCTCACTCCAAATACCAAACTGATGAGTATGGTAACCTACATAAGTAGCTAGATAGCTAGTCATCCTTAGGATATATCTACACTTTGATCTGGGGGTGAGACTGCCAGCTCGAGGAGACATATCTGAACTAGCCCTGATTGAGTTAACATGGTGAAAATACAGTGTAGACACACCGGTGTAAGTGGCGGGAGGCTAATTGCCATAACTACAGACCTCATGTCTCAGATGAGCTTGTACTAAGGGTGGCTAGCCCCGCCCACTACTCACAGTATCACAATTATGCTTGATTTTTAGCATGCTAGAACCAGTATGTCTCCTCGAGCTTGGAATCACCCCAGTGGCAGTCACTGTCTCAACTAAGGGTGTGTCTACACTTCAAGCTGAGGGTGTAAGTCTTCTTCCATCCTGCACAGGGTAGTAGATTACGTCCATATACTTGAACAAGGCTGCCTCCATCCTTCAGAGGGCAGTGGAGCACATTTTGGTAGTATAACGTACTGATGGACAACTCTTCATTTGAACGTAACGAAAGAACATATGGAGTTAGAGATGGGCAACATTTTTCAATCAATTTTCAGTGAAAAATGCAGGTTTGGCAACACCAAAATATTTCATGAGTTTTTGCTGATTTTGACAAATTATTCATTTTGAAAAAAAAAAAAAAAAAAAACCCAACAACCCTGTAAAATGTTGAAAAAATCAAAACCTTCTATTTTGACATTTTTGCAATAAAACGATTTGGCTTTTCAGTTTGAAATGACTTTTCGCTTTGAAACTTCCTTTAATTTTATTTGAAAAATGCCTCCAAGGTTTAAAATGGTTTAAAATGGCTTGAAATCCAGATGAAACATTTTGTTCCCGGTTGAATGATTTCTAAAATTGTCAAGTTTCGGTCTGACCCCAAACAATTTTTTCCACCAACTTTTTGAAATTGCCAACAAACCAGAACATTTGTTACCCACCCAGCTTTAGATGAAGTCTCGTTTTGTTAAACATGTGTTGCGCGCACACATATGCTTGAAGAAGTTAACCTCACGGGACAACCACAAGTGGTTTGGCAGGTCAGGGTTGGGTGTGATGGTGGAGTGGGCAGGCACTGTTTTAAAGAGATTCTTCCATCTGTTTTATGGCAACTTCCTCTGTTCTGCTTCCTACTTGCTGCTGGGGAAAATAACTCACTGCTGGCACCTGCAGGGCTGTGTGAGATAAGCACAATAATGAAGGCTATGGGTTCAATAACTTTCAGCAGGAGCTGCTTGCTCCTGAGGAGAAAATTCCTCTTTTTCTTGAGGAGACCGCTTATCCTTGTAATCCCCAAATCTCAGGCAAATTTATTAGGCTACTTGTTGTGAAAAACCTATTTGTCCAATGAGCTTTGTGACGGATGGATTGTTTGCATTCTACCACGCCCTACCACCTTTTACTAAGGAGACCTGTGATGGAGTATCTAACTCCACACAGGTGAACAAAGGGTTATCAGTAATCTAAGAGCTCAGGCAGCCCAGCTTGCTTCACCTGGAGGCTGTGTCAGGTTTGATTTGTTATTAGGCCCAGCTGGGGAGGGGCTGGATCTTCTCCAACAAGGAAGTAAGTGAAAACTACAGGTAGGACCAGGAGAAGGATCCAAGACAGGGAACCCCAGGAGGGAGTTCCCTCTGTCTCTGGGAAGAGCCTGGAGAAGGCTACAGTGGTGGAGGGCTCTGGAAAGGGGGAAAGGCACAGAGAGTCAGCCCTGAGGGGTTGGTATTCTAGCAGAGAAGAAGGAGCTGGGCAGATCTAGAGAGAAGCCAGAGGCCTGAGAACCAGAGGCTATGTTAAGCACAGTTTGCAGGGAAGCAGGACAAGAGGTTCACAGGTAGAAAGTAGCCCAGGGAAACAGCAGCACATCTTAAGAAGCGCACCTGACTGCTTAATACAGCATCTCTGCAATCCAGAGCTGAGAGTGGGCATGTGCTCTCCTATGCACCCCGAGGAAGCCTGACATAAGCACTATTGACATAAGGACGATGTGGGGCTGAAGTCTGAGGCTCAAGGATGGATGGAGGAGAAGCCCAAGAGGGGTCAGAAGGATCTTTTGTGTTGTGATGTTTTTGGACTTTTATTACTTTGGAAGAAGAGAAGTGACCTGACTGGAAGTCTGAGTCCCCAAAAGAGAGAGCCCACTGCCTGGCTGGAGTAGTTGTCAGTAGGGTATGCTAGAAGAGGCAAGCCTGCTACGTCCCATCTAGTCATCAGAGGTACTCCAGCGTTGAGTCATCAGAGGTACTCCAGGTAGCCCTTTCTGCAAGTGGTCCTGATCTCTGGGTATGAACCTTGGGGAAAAAAATCAGGTCTTGGCTTGGCTGTTCAAGGTGTTGTTTGATGTGATAAGAAGCAGCATTAGAGACAAGCAAGCCCAGCTCCGTTAAAACAGTCAGTCATACATGAGCTAAAGGGAAGGACTGTCCTGTGGCTAGAGTATAGGATAGGGATGTGGGTTTGGTTCTTGCCTCTGCCAGGCACTTACTCTGTGACCCTGGGCAAGTTGCTAGCCCACTCTGTTCAAACCTGAGTACATTCATGGAGTTAAGATCCTAGTTTTTGGCAGCTCAGTTTGAAAATAATGGTCTTAAATGCTCCGTGCCTCAGTTTCTCTATCTGTAAAAGAGTGAAACATTCCTATATTACGGGGATGTTGTGAGGCTTAATTCATGGAAGGTTTGTGGAGTGCTTGGAGATACTTTGGTATAGACATTTAGCCTAAGATTAATGGGAACTGGACATGCACTTTACTCAGGCTGCTTTGAAAATCTCACCCTTCTAGCATTACTGCTATTGTAATAAAGCAATAGGAAAGAACAGACAAGCCCTAGGGTTACATTAAAAATAAAAAGCAAAGATGATCCAAAGCTTATGAGACACCCTGATTACTTCTCTTTGGAATGTTCTAGGGGAGTCAAAAGGAACATTGCATTTTTATATAACTGCCCATTTGAGATATCAAATATCAGTGTAACTACAGCAGTTTGCTGCTTAAATTGGAAACTTGCAAATCAGTTTTCAGTAAGCAGGTGATTCAGTTTCTCTTGAGCCGGAACTTAAGCAAGAAGTTTTTTTGCCTCTTGCCATCCACCCTTAAAAATTGCTTTTTGTCACTTGCCATATATCATAATCAGAGCTCCTTGGTGTTAAAGGAAAAATGTATCTGAAAAGCCTTACGTCTAGAAGAGATGGCCCTATATTTGAGAGGATGAAAATAAGCTGGACAGTGAAACTATCAAAAGCTAAAGTCATTTTGAAATCCACCGTTAATAAATTGTGATGTTTATAAATAGTCTTGTTCCACTAAGAGGATAATTTATATCTGTGCTCCAATGTCTCAGCACAGCACAGGATGGGGATAATGGTAAGTACAGCTATCTCCCAAGCACAGCTGGATGCTGTAGGATATACAAGTACAAAGTCCTCGGGGCTTAATTTCTTCTTTTTGTTTTCCCCTGAAGCATCAGGGTACTGGCCAGTGGAAGCATGATGGCAGACTTGTTGGATTATTGGTCTGAGCCAGCGTAGCAATGTTCGCATTCCCATGAATGCATCCACCAGGTACATTTTCCCCAGAGCATCTTTCTCTGGCGGCGTTATCCACTGGTCATTGTGTTATGAATCCTGTTCTGTACCTGATCCGTGGAGGATATGAGTCTATTACAACCCCAACTGGAGAGCCTTGGTCTTTCGATCACGCTAGAGAGATTAGCAGTGGGTGGAATTATTCTGAGAAATAGTTTAGTGGATGAAATGTGCCTGTAACTATTTGTGAATTTGACACGAGATTATATTGGCCATTCATGAAGTAGCCAGAGGAGAAAGTGGCAGTGCTGGTGCTCCTCCCCTACCCCAGACACATATGCACACAGGTGTTTTTGCCCAGTGGCTATGGTGCTTACCTGGGATGTAGGCGACCCAGGTTCAAATCCCTGTTTTGAAATGGCCCCGAAACAAACTTTTTCAATTCACTGAAAATTCTGAAATATTTTCTGTTTTTGGAAACAAAATCGAAACCAGTTGTTCATGCAGCTCTAGTAGAGACTCGTGTTCTTAGCTCTGGAGTTGCCCAGCTCAATACCTGGTGGCAGCCATCACAGGTGTCACAGATGTCCTTGCAATGACCTTGTACCAGGCAGCTAGGACCTGTTACAGGAGCAATATTCAGCTAATCAAGTGTGTGGAGTCTAGCGGATGTGTGTGTGCTGGGTTTGGTAGTGCTCTCCTTTGCATTTAAGTAGATCACATGTTAATGCCATTGCAGGGAGTGGCGTTACCCTGACATCAAATAGGTGCAAGCGAATTGAGACGCATGCTTCTTGTGTCCTAATGCTCTAGCTTAGCACTGAGCCAAAGGACTGCGTGGCCAGTAAAGTCTGCAATGCTGCTGCCTGTTACGCAGTAACCCGCCTGGTAAACCTAAGTGTTGGCTGCCGCAGTGCTTTGAGTCTCAATGCGCACATGCTCGGAAGTGCGCAGTGTGTCAAGAAGGAGGCAAGAGGGTCAGCTACCACCAGGCAGTTTGCAAAAGCTGAACTTGTCATGAAAAATAAATGGACCGATGATCTGTGGTGTTCAAACACTTCTTTAACTGAATCACGTATGGCTGAAAAGGAATGACTACAGCTCCTTCCATCCAAGCATTTCAGTGCTTTCAAGCAGTATCCAAGGGACTCTTGCTATAGGCAACACTGTACAAGGCAATAATTATTTGTTATTAATAAAGTAGGACTTGCAGCCGCTTTCCCATGCCTGTGAAGTTTGCATAATTGGATCCATTTTACAGATGGGGAAACCGAGGCATAGACTTGCCTTACTGAATGGGTGTTGATGCTGGGAACAGAAGCCAAAAGTTCTCCCAATTCTTAGTCTGCTGCTCAGCTCATTAGACACACTGCCATTCATTTCCAGTCTCCTGAGCCATCTACTGCCCTGAATGAGGCATTTTTCTATTTAAGGAGTTGCTTGTGCTTACTTCTGTCTAATTTTTCAGGGCTTTTAATTCTGCATGTACATATCTGACCGACTATGCAATAACTGCTGTTCAACATGGTGGCCATGTTTGTTACATTGAAACATATACATGGATAATTAATTATTTCCATTACAGAATGTAGAATGCTTCTAGTCACTACCAGTTAACCATGGTGTCTATTTATGTCAAATTTTTACTACGCCAGAGAAAAGTGAAGTTATGGTATTTCCTTCCCGATTTTGGTGAAGTTATAATATTTCCTTCCTGATTTTGGTGAATTGCATGGAGCTGTGTAAATATCTATGGGCTAAATGTATAAGTAAAGGAAACTCTCACAGAAATAATTGAATATACCAGGTACAGGCAAGCAGCAAATTCTTTCTTAGCTGTGTTCCTACAGAATAGAAATGCAAGATGGCTTCTGGCACCCTGTTTTTCAGCCTGACTCTTAAAGTGGATTCTTTCTTCCACAGAGTATCATAACACAACTAGCCTTTCTGACTCTTAGCTTTTTGTTTCAGAGGCAGAAAACATTTGGTGTCAACCTGAAGATCAGAACCAGGAGACATAAGCAGTGTTGATGGGAGGCAGCACATTACACAAGTGCTTTGAAGATTACTTTGGTTCCCTATTCATGTCCAGATGCAATCCAGATGTTAATACTGAATTGTAAAGTCCAACATGGTTTGGTTTAGTCCTGTGATGTCAGAAAAGGAAGAATGGTTCAGCCAGGGGAAGCTGTGTGGTCCAGTAGATAATGCACTGGACTAAGACTCAGGAGATGTATGATTTTCCCCCAGCTCTGCCACCAACCTACTGTGTGACCATGGGCAAGTCACTTCAATTCTCTTTCCCCTCCCTCCTTCTGTCTGCCTTATCTATTCAGGAACTGTCTGTTACTATATGTGTATATGGCACCTAGCCCAAAAAGGTCCCAATCCCGGCTAGAGCCTGTGAGCATGACAGTAATATAAATAATAATACAAATAGAGATTGAATTGTGTGGAATTCATTCATGAAGTTTTCAGATGAAACACAGTAGATAATAGAAAGGTATTGCTGTTGTAAAGCTGTGCATGAGTAGGATCCCACTGCATTGCATGTCTTTGTGTGGTGGATAATTCAAATTAATTGCCTGTCAGAGATGTGAATGAACCTGAAAGAGAAGAAAAAGGAGCATACAGAAAAATACAAACAAATAATGAGACACAATTAGCTTTTAATGTCTTCAGATGAGCCCAATCAGGATATCTTTATTTCCTCATTTCCCTTGCATCTTTTTTACCCACCAGTTCTGCTCTGCTGCGGTTGGCTGCCTGTAGCCGGCATGACTTTCTGTCTACTATGCTCCCACCCGTGACAGGATCTGTGGTAATGCTTTTGCATTATAGTTGCATGGATGGGTAGTTTGTAAAGGGTTAATAAATGCTTATTAGACATTTGAATACAATTGTTATGGAGTGCCACTGCGCTCTGGTTATCCCCGTCTAGGAAGAATCCTTTTAGGGTTAACGCAACAGGCGCAGTTCGCAGCCATCCTGAGGCCGAGCTAATCTGCTCTGAGAGCTGATCTGAACCCCAGCCAGCTCCCAAAAGAGGGGTGGAAAAGTCTACAGCTTGTTGATAACCACCTAAAACAGAAGAGGAGGAGACGGAATGAACTGACTGTGACAGATCTTAGTCACGTTGCTGCAATGTACAGCTGGAAGGTGCTCAGATACCGCGGGGATGAGGGCGGTAAAAGAACCTGACTAGAATAGAACAGCATCTATTGATGTGCTTATAACCATCTTTAATTCATCCTGCTCATGCCTGCAGCATACATAGGACATCTGTTAATCATTTACTAAACCTTTATAAACCATTCAGATTAATAGATTTTTGAGGCCAGAAGGGACCATTATGATCATCTAGTCTGACCTCCTGCATAACACAGGACAGAGAGAACCATACCCAGTATTTTAAATTAAGGCTCCATCGACAAAGTGTGCCTGGAAGTGCTGTGATAAGTGGGAAATACAGCTTTTGGAAGTGTCCTCTTCCCTTAGAAATGCCGAAGGGGAGGGGAAAGATTGATGTTCCCCCTCACAGCTATAGGCCATCGATTGAGTAGGGAGGGTTGGGCTCTGGCCTGCTCCCAGAGCAGAGATTATTAGAGATAATGAGTTCAAATAAGACACAAAAGGGGCTTCCTTTTGCTTTGCACTGCAACAACCAGAGAGACGGGCTCTGAAGCCTGGTGGGGAGGAGAGGTCACATCTGCTGCCCTTGGGAGCGCATGGCATGGTCAGAAAGAAAGAGGAGCGTGAAGGAAAGCTTACAGGCTGGCTTGATTCTGGGAAGCTCAGCGCCTGGGGTGGCAGAGTAGATAGCTGGTTGGTCCTTGGGAAAACACCTGCAGATTTGTGAACAAGTCCGTGTAAGCTGCTGGTTTTTTGTCATTTGCACTTCAAAGCTATTTCTGCACCAACAAGACTTCTCTCTCTCTGCTTCAGCCACTTTCCATCTGTTTTCAGTTCTCATCTGGAAACGCCTCTTCCCTCCCTCCCCTGTACCTCTCAGTGTCTCTCTGCCAGTGCTGTCAGGTTTTAATATTAAGGCTACAGCTATTATTTTGCTCTCAAAAACGTTCTGGGGGTTAAGTGTACGATGGACATGAGACGACGGGAGGCTCTGTATACAGTGCACTGCATAGACATTCCTTAATATAGGAAAGATGGTATATTTTCCCTGAAGCCACTGATTTCCTCTCCTCCCCAAATAGCTCTATAAAGGACAACAATTAACCCCTTGTGTCCAAAGCTAAGTCCTGACAGTTAGCAAGTCCCCATTTTTTGTGTGTATAAAATACTGTTAAATTAACCATTTTTAAGCATTGAGCAGAATTTGAGCAGCATTTGTTGTGCCAGAGAGCTGGCTGGCGGGGGGGGGGGGGGGAGGGGGGATGTGTGTGTGAAGGTGGCTTTCTGAGCCTTTCCGCCTTCCATCCCACCCCCCTGTTCCCGGCGCTTACCGGGGTCCAATTCAGCCTTCTGAGGAGATTAGATCAGCCTCAGGGTTGCTCTAAACTGTGCCTGGCTGAAGTAACCCTGAAAGGACTGTTTCTAGGCAGGGAGAGCCAGAGCACAGTGGCACTCCAGTCTCGCCCTCCTGGCCATGACCCTTCTCTGGAGCTAATGGGTGAGGGTGGCACAGGGCTTGTTGTATCAGACCTGTGCATTTCCCTGCACCAGGGGAACTCCTGTGTATCAGTTACACCAGCTTTAAAGCTGCTTTGCACCATAGCAGTGTGAAATGGCTTTGCTCGGGGCTAAGATCCGGTGTCCTGCATTCTAGTCTATGGTGTCAGACTATCAAGATGGCAGCTTCCTGTTTCTTATTATTTGTCAGAGCCCCAGCCATGGCCCAAGACCCATTGTGCTAGGGGCTGTACAAACACACAACAAAAAGAGGGTTCCTGCCCCAAAGAGCTTACAATTCAAGTATAAGAGTGGAGACAACAGATGAGGGACCAAAAAGAAACACGGAGACATTCTTGGTCAGCAGGACAGACGGTGATCTCAGCACACCAGTGTCTAACCATTGCCTAGTCTTTTGTAGGCATCACGGCAGAGGAGTTTGTCTATTTTCTTTATTATATTTAAGCTGTGTTTAGTTTTCGTTTTGGTGGGTGTGATTGACATTCCTCCCTAACAAGGTGTAGTGATTAGAATATCTTTTGGGTTGCATTGCGGTTTCCCCTGCCTTTTTAACGTGCGGTCGAGTAGCCAAGTATGCTTAGGAGCCTTTTCAATGAAAGAGCCAGACTTCCTTAAAAACAATGCTCTTTTAGTGCTCCAGAAAAAGGGCCCCCCATATGCAGGACGGATCACCATCAATGATTTGGTTCCCTTACTTCTGTTTATGATGGAATTAAAACCCCTTGAATGAGTCAGTACATGGATGACAAGGATGTGTTGATGAGATTAAACCCCTTAATATAGTAGATGAGGATGTAGTGCTGCTGTCTTCCTCCAATATGCTTCCAACCTGTGCTCGAGGGACAACTTCCCCAGAGTTGGGAAAGTAATTTGATCTCTGTGTTTCTTCAATCAATCTGCTTCTGTTAAACAAATATTTCCAATTTTTCAGTGGGGTATTTTTGCCATGTATGTTTCTCTCTCCTGCCAATACCTGGATACAACACTATTAATCTCCTCAGGTAAATTGCTGCTACTTTACTTCCTAGGGCTAGTGTGAACGTGGCTGGAGCCTGACAGCATCATAACTTGATAAATGATGCAAGCCTAAAGAGCAAAGTGACAAGCCAGCTCTTGCAAATGACTTACTGAGCGTGTGTGATGGGAAGGAGAGCTCAGATGCTCTTTTTGCTGCGGGATGTTTACATTAAAGGTCATACGAAGATTCATTGTGCATCATTGTTATTCCCAAAGACAGCACCGAAAAGTGCTGCTTGCCAGGAATGGACAGATATGGTAATAAGGAAACACACTTATAGTAAGCCGCAAACCTTTGGGAAAAGCTTTTTTTGCTGCAGTGTCCCAAATTTCAAGGATGTGATCTGAGTCCTAGATGGATGTTAGTTGGGCAGAAGAGTTCACACCTCTGACCAAATTCTTCTAACTTGGCTGCTTAGAGTTAACCTCTGAAATCAGTATTTAGACACTTAAATATAAGTTTTGCCAGATATTTGGCGTCTCTGTGAGCAACTTCAGCTTCCATTGATCTCAGTGGGGCTCAGGGTTCTCCGCATGTTTGAAAATCAAATTAAATTCAGATGCATAAATATGCATCTAGAAACCCAAGTTTAGGCACCAGGTTTGAAAACGTTGGCATGAGCTTCCCCATCGGCAGACTGGAGATTTTAATTTACCTATCTCCATGGGGCAGTGTTGGAATGCTTAGGTCATTAATGACTGTAGAGAGCCTTCATGTTCCGTAGCATCTTCTTCTATCTGAAAATCTAAAAGTATTTGGCATCCAGATGCTATGGTAATGGGGTATTTGAGCTAGATTTTGCAGGCTCAGAGAACACATTGTTTAGTTAAAAGATATGCTGTTGTACTTCACTCCAAGTTGTTAAGCGCTAGAATTTCACCAAACCGTTTCTGCTTCAAGCCTATGTTATATAGGAGGTCAGTCTGGATGCTCATAATGGTCCTTTCTGGTCCTGCTGTCTACGAGCTCTGAAATGAGCCAAAATAACATGCAAACAAAAATTGGCAAGAGGCATAATACATCTAAAAAGCAACTAGAACCAACGTGACCTAAAACCTGGCTGTGAAGTAATATGAAAACGCATAAAAATACCCATTATTAAAAAAAAAAAGAGCAAGGTCAAAAATCCAAAGACTCCATTAAGAAGTAACCAGACTTCCCAGGTCTCTTAATTTGTGAGCAATTGGGTCATTATCAGCAGCAGGCTTGCATTCATTCCATTTCCATTCAGTTGTTAGATCACAGTAATATTTTATTTCCACTCTCCCCTGGCTCCCCTGATTGCATTTTCAATGAGGCCTGCATTGCCATCCCACCCCAGCTCCCTTGTCTGTTAGGCCCATCCACAGAGTTTAGAATTCCCTGCATGGGGAGGAACAAAACCAGAGTTAATTGCTTAACATCTGTTCTGAACTTGATTGCCTTTAATTGTCAAGCGTGTCCTCTTCTCCTCGGCTACTGGGCTGTAAAAATAGTAACTTGGCTTAACATTACCCACTGTGCATTATTTATGTAAATCACTTCATGCCAGTCTCTTCCTAGAGGTGACAGGGGTAAAAACTTGGGAAATAAGTGTCAGCCACACAAATTTACCAGGATAAATGAAGGAAATTCAACATGTCTATAGTTTAATAAGGCCAGATACTCTGTCCATTCTCAGTTTCCTTTGTACCACTTAAGTGGTATAAAGTGCATATAAAACTGTCCTGACCCATTCTCCTCATTCCTCTCTGTTTCTGGGGTGGGCTGCATCGGAAAGGGACATGACAGCGATGGTGGTTCTGGGAAGGCAGACTGGTCTAGGAAGTGCCCCACTTGTGTTGGTTAGAACAGCTCGGAGGCTGCTCTAACTTGTGCCTGGGTTGAATCAGGCCCCAGCCAGCCCCAAGATCATAGCAAATGGCTTAGCACCACCTTTGTCAGCCATCTTACCCTGCTGAGTGTGAGCTCAGTGCAGCTGAGGATCCAACCCAGGTTTTTAAATTTAGTTTCCAGTCTGCCAATGTATGACGCCTCCAATATACCACTTCTTTTTCAGTCTCCAAAGCCAGCATGCCCAAAGGCATACAGCAACTGTATGGCAGGGAATCCAGGAATCCTGACTTCTAGCCCCCCTGTTGTAACCACTGCACCACACTATGAGCCTGGGGGGACTGCAGTTTGAGGCCTGAGCTGTAGTGCTTCAGTGTAGACACTACCTATGCCAAAGGAAGGGGTTTTCCCATCGGCGTAGGTAATCCACCTCCCCGAGAATCAGTAGCTAAGTCAACGGAAGACCTAATTTTCTAGTGTAGGCCCCAGTGAAATGCTGTAAAATATGTTCAGCATTGAGAGCAAGCCAAGGACATTGACTGGTGAGATACAGGAAAATATTCAGGGCTCACTTTCCCTTTTTAACTATCAGGGGTTCCTAATAACCTTTGAAAAATAGGTCTCTGGGCAGCAAAGCCTGTAGGGGATTATTATTTTATTTTTAACTTTTACTGCTCCAATGGGATGATGCAATTATAGATTTCAACCTGTCTGCTGGTCCTGTATGGCAAAAAGAGTTAAGCCCGATGTTTAGGGAATTACACCTATGCAGGCTGTATGTAGACAGCTTCTGATGTCTGACAAAAGATCCGTCTTTCTTACAGTTTTAGTGCTGATCATTTTTAAGAGGCAATAAACCTTTGAGAATCAGACTTTTCTAGGGGAAGGGGCAGACAGCTCACTGCATAAATGTACACTGGTTATAAATATTCCCTTTTCGTTATGCTGCTTCAGTGAACACACAGTGATCCTTTGCTGTAATGCTACATTGAGTGCTTTTTGTCCCCCCTGGGCTTTGAAATGATAAACCAGTTATCGCCCAGGGAGCAAATAGCCTTGCTTAGTATCTCTTTGGGAGGATGAGGAAATACTGAGGCAGTGCACTCAATAACCGGGCACTTTTGTCATTGTCCCTGTTTTGTTTTTTATTGTGAGGTCCTAGTCAACAGAACTTGGTTACAATCTGGGGTTGGAGAACACCTGCAAAAGGAAGGAGAAAGGGTCCATATGTCCTAAAACAATCAGTGTCCTTGTATGAGCACGAGTGGTACCATAAATACTCTGTGCAGTCTGGAATCTGACTGATTTTCCTTCGCACTCAGGGGCAGCTAAACTAAGAAGGTGAAGTTCAGATACCTGGTGAACAGCCCAACGGCTCATTCGAAGGTGTGTTCCTATATCTGCTAGAGCAAAGAGCGCAAGTGGGAGTGAGGTGTGTGGACAGATAAACATGCTTCTCTCACATAAGAAGCTACATTTTTCTTGTCATTGGAGTGACACCAAGGAGAAAACTCTCCTTAAGGGTTAAAAAAAGAATGCTCCACTGGAAATGGGACGAATTGAATCATATTAGTTAGAAATGGAAAGGACAAGTGGTTCATCTAGTCTATTTCCCTGCCACTGCAGAATTGTTCCCAATCCCATATATTCTCTAGTACGTGTCCAATCCAGTGTAAAACATCCTAAGCAATGAACATCCCACCACTCCCTAGGAGACCATTCCACAATGTACTAGATCTCACTGTCATGGACTTTGTCCTGATAATCAGCCTACATTGTCCTTTCTGAATTTCCTCCCTTTACTCCTGGTTACAGTCTCTTATGGTTCTACAGGAATGGGCCATATTCTAATGTCAACCTTTGTTACAGACCCTGTGGGTCAGATGATTTGTACCATTATGGATATTCCCAAAAGAGTCAGTGCACATTTTATAAACAAGTCATCGCACATCCACACATCACAGAGTTTACCGCCTCTCGTTTCTCACCCAATAAAAAGCTCATAAAGAAAAGGGGGTAAATTAATGGAGCAAAACCAAGGATGAATTTGGCTCAAGACTTTGAAGACACAGAAGGCTCTGCTGAGAAAGTCTAGGCTAAATCATCCTATCAAAACACAACAGTGCAACATCACAACCTTTTGATGTTGCATTAGACATCAGTTTGTGAACAGTACAGTCTGCTGGGTCAAATGTGTCACTGCCTTCAAGAGCCACTTGTTCTGCCTTCTAAGCTAAAGACTCTAGTAATGGGGGAACCTGGGAAGGTTTGGATATTCTATTGAGCTAATTGTCCAAAAGAGAGGGTGTTTAACCAGACTTTTTAAAGTCTATAATACTGTGCCAGAAATCTCCTGTCTCTCATGAGATCTTGGTACATCCTGCTTCTGGTAGAGCTGAAAATTCTTCAGGAGTGGCTGTTCTCATGGTTCCTTGGCACCTTCTGCTTTTGGCCCACAAAAAAGCAAGGAAGCTCAAAAAAGTTCAGTGTGAGAAACCATAGGAAATCAAAATATTTTTTCAAAGGGTCTGGGAAAAATTGCATGGGGGTATTGGGAAACAATTGTTTATACTTCCTTAGCATTTTCATCTGAGAAGATCAGTCACTACAAACATTTGTGAATCTCCATTTTGGAGAAGTGATGATCCAAAAGGTGAAGTGACTTGTCTAAGGTCACACAGGCAGTCAGTGGCAGAGCAGGGAATAGAAAGTGTGTCCCCTGATTTCTAAATGTATTCCTTAGCCCTGAGCCCCATCTCATGTTGAAGACTCAGTTGTCTGTGGATAATCTTTTAGCTCAAATTTTCATCCATTTCCTTTTCCTGCACTTGTTATCACTTTCCATACAAATCTCTCTATAAGGGAAAGATTTTTAACATTGCATCTTAGACATATAGCCTTTATATAGCACTGTTGTTCTGTAATATTTTGCTGTGCCATAAGCTTGCTGATTTTCTGCTCCTTTTCCATGTGAATGATGGCATTTGATTCAGTTTATTTAGGGACAGGATGAATGACTTCCTTACCCCTTTTCCACTCTAGACTGTAAAACTCCACCAGGCAGGGGGCCCTATTGTGTTTTATATAGAATCCTTCCTCCCATTCAGGTGCTGAATATGTAATTATACTAATCTTCTATCTTTGGTACATTACTGTAATATCTGAGCACCTCACAATCTTTTTAATGTTTTTCCTAAAAATACTCTTTTGAGACAAGGAAAAACTATTATTCCCATTTTACACATGGGGAACTGAGGCACAGAGAGGCTAAGTGAGTTGCCCAAGGTCACACTGGAACTCTGTGACAATGCAAGAAACAGAACCCAGATTTCCTAAGTCCCTGACAAGCCCCCTAACCACTAGACCATATGTCCTCTCAACCGTTAACATGGTTCTGAGCTGACACTCCAAGTCTGGAAACTTCAAATGTTGTTTAAAATAACCCCTTTGTGTGATTTTTACCATTTCCCCTCTCTAAGTTAACATTCATTAATTATGGGGAAATGTTTTGTATTCCAGAGTTCATGGACTTATGCAGAGGCTGTGCATTCCTCATATTCCTATAGCAACATGAAAGACGTTTGTGACAGTCCTGTCCTAGCAATCCCCTGGAGACCGCTCCCCTATTACGCCAATGACCATGTGCTTTAGCAAAGAGTATCTATTCCAAATGGACAGGCAAGCCATGCAGCTGATGCTATGGGGGTGAATGTCTAGGCACCTCAAATGGTTAATACAGTATATACCTAATGCACCTGGGTTGTTTTTCAAATTAAAAATATTGGCTGGCAGTTTGCGATCTCAGGGGAACACTAGAATATCTTGCTGTGTGGTGGGTTTGCAACGGCTACATAGCGTGTTTCTCCTCAGCTCTGGGAAACACAGCATCCTAGAGGTGGTGACATAATGGAAACTCTATCGCGGCCTGGCAGGTGGATGGAGACTTCTAGCTGTTTGCCAGCCAGTGGGAGCAAACCGACAGCAGTCCCCAGGAACTAGATTCTAATTGCATTTCACTACTTGGGGATCGTTTGAACCTTTAACGAGAGGTTGGCAAGGCGAGAGAGTGTGTGTGTGAGAGAGAGGTAGCTGTGTATGGGGAGCTGAGGAGAAATCAAGGCTGGATTGTCAGGGAAACATGGCTTCCTTGCTAATTTCACACAAACAGCCGCCATCTTTCACTGCTTTCTGTAGAAATGAAGGCTGGTTTGTCACAGAGGATAATGGCAGAGTTTGGGCCCAGGCAAACCCCTATGCAATTCTAATTGATGCTGGGAGGGTTAAATATTAGTGATTTTCATGATAAACATTGCCTTTGGCAGCAGGTTTTCACCTGCGGATGGGTAGCTTAGCACAGATTTACCTGGGTGTGCTTTTTAGTGGCAATTTGGCTTTCAGAGTGATTTCTTTTGGGGACAGGCATCTCTCTTTTGTGTTCAGGTTACCAGCTGGGTAACATGAAGTATGGGAATGGCAGATCCTTTGATATAGGCACAAGGCTGTGGGCAAAGAAGCCTGATTTCTAGTCCCGGCCTTCACTCGGCTGTGACCTTGCACATGTCATTGACGGCCTGATTCCAAGCCCACTGAAGTCAATGGGAGTCATTGTAGGGACTTCAGTGGATTTTGAATCAATCCCTGGAGCCCAGATCCTCACAGGTATTTAGACCCTTAACTCCGATTTAAATCCAAGGGAGTTAGGCATCTAAATACATTTGAGGATCAGAGCCTTAGTCTCTCTACCTCAGTTTCCCTATCTATATAATAAAGCTAATACCTACAGAATCTCAAAAGTATCTTGTGAGTAGAGCTGGATGAATGCATCCGATTTTCATAAATATTCATTCAGATAAGACCCAACCTTTGCTTTCATGGTGTTTGCAGCCCTTTCATTTTGGTTTAACCACAAGCATTCGTAAGATTGAATTTTACACTGGCATGATCATGGGAAGCAAAACTACTACTACATTACTACTCATGCAAAGGTTTGACTGGAAGTGGCTTGTTCAACTTTGCCTCCTGTTTATAAAACCTTTGGTTGTCTAATCAGGGAACAGAAACCACGTCATGTGACTTAGGATGCAAGATCAGGGAGTGTGAATAATGAATAGTGGAGAATAAATACTCAAAAATAGCTGTGCAAAAATAGAAAATTAGTGGAGGTGGGGGAGGGAATTCTAAATGTTTTGTAAATTCAATTCAAATTGCAGTCGGAAGCTGGTGGTTTTTTTATCCAATACAGTTCTCCCATCTCTAATCCTCCCCCTGAAGAATAACTATTTCAACCCTTTAGTCACTATTCATTCTTTTAGACATCAGTAACATTCTCCCTTTCAATCTGGTGACATCTGGAAACCTTCACTTATACTTTCTGATTGCTGTTATAACTAATGAAAGTCTATTGCTACTCTCAGCATTTTGGGGGTTTGACCATTGAGGTCCTATCAATATCACTCTTGCCACTTAGCACTAATTTAGTGTGGGAGAGCTCTTGTTAACCATGGATTATGGGAGTGGAAAGCCAAAGGCTTCACTGAGCAAACAGTTATTACCACAGGTGAACAGAAATCAGAAAAAAATAACCTTGGAATTTCATATCTTCTTAGGAGACAGGGAAATGGAAGAAGATTTTTAATCCTCAAAGGAGTGATATTCTGGAAAATCCTTCCACTAGGGGTTGTAAGAGCAAGAAATCTTAACTGGTTTTAGGATAGAGGTTGATAAATTTGTTAACGCGATTATATGATATGTATCATGGGACTGTCTGTGATAGCAGCAAACTGTTCTCACTGATTCAGGAGGTGCCTTCAAGTCCTATGTTATTATGGGTCAGGAATGAGTTATCTGCCAAGCTTATGAGTATATCACATAATCACTCCCTCAGGGAGATACCAACGTGTTAGCATGTCAGTTTCAGTGTTAGCCAACAGCACTGTGAGAAGTTATTCCAAAAAACCCCAAGTCTGAAAGACATCCTCAAGTTTTTTCTCAAGGGCAATGTGAAATGTATTGTGTCTGTTTCCTCTCCTGGGGAGTTTGCAGTCTGTATTTAGCCATATGGCTCTTTCCATAGGAATGATAAGGCTAAAGCCACCACCATTAAATATAAAGTCAGGCTGGTCAAGCAGACTTTGAGCCTCCTGAATGCGTTGAATTACTCTCTGACATTTCTCAGAAGGGAGTTTTAACTGCATAACTTCCAGTACCTACATTTGGCCATCTGGACCCATGATCTCTCTTTTCCTTTCCCCAAAGGCTCCAGATCTGGGGGAGGGGGAGGGGCTTCCTTCTGGTGCAGGAGGTCTGGATGTGGTTTCCCCAGGAGTCAGTCATCTTGTCTCCTTTGGGGATAAGTGAGAGCACCAGAAGGAAATCACGGTCCTGCACATTAGTACCACTGCAACTCAAACTGGGACCCTGGCAGGGTCCGTAGGCAGCAGCTGGATGAGCAAAAAGGAAGCCTCACTCCAGTCAAGTCAGCAGAGTCCTGTTAAACTTGTCTCAGCTGGAGGTTTTTCTTGGCACAATCTCCTCCTCTAGTCCTACTTTTCAGGGAATACCCATACAAATAGAACTCCCTCCTTTGCCCCCAGCACAGGTCCTTTAATTATCATTATTCCCATTGATGCGTGGTGCACAAGCGGTTAAGTGCATTTGGCTTTGCTGTCCTTTGTGGTCCCTGTAGATTGTGTTGGGAGAACTGAATGAAATTGATAGAGCTAACATTACAGTGAGCAAACCCCCGAAGAAAGAGCAGATGGGTGGATAGAGAGAACGACCCTGAGGAAAACAGCTGTCAAGGACAGCTATTGGTTTCTCTTTCATGGAAAGAGAGACGTAATGAATTCTAAATTAAGAGAAACTAGGGGCAAGGCTGTTTATCAGCCCTGTACGGCTGTTGCAGCACAAACGGGCACTTTAGATGTATCGACAGAAGTCTCGCTTAATGTACCAGTAGGTAAGTTTCTTCAGTGTCTGGGAACACCATGTATCCATCAAGGTAGACTAAAACCAAGGTATTTTTAATACACTAGCACAGCATAAAACTGCACACACAGCTTAACAGCCTTTCAATGGCTCTGCAATCCTAGAGTTGGTGCATTTGCATGTCCAAGGAGCAGCACATGCGCTTTCACCCTCAAATGGCTTATTTCAGATGAAGGAATAATACAAAACAAGACTTAAGGCTCCATGGAAAAGCACTGTATGTATGTCTCCCCTGTTACAGGTTGTGAATAAAATAGGGGCTGAACTCTGCACGCCATAATAGTTCTTAGAAAGTCTAGGGCATCCCAGTTTCACAGCTGCTTGCACCACAAGAATACGCCTGTCTCTGTAACCATACCAGCTTGGAGTTTAGCTGTCTGTTTATCATCAAAGTACCCAGTGGTGGTAAGTTGTTGTGACCCAAGTGCCTCTTAATGCTAACTGGCAAGGGGCTGCATAAGGGTTACAGGAATCTCCTAACTCTGATATGGGCATTCTAGTTCCCCAAAGAATGTCATGTGAGGTTTCAAATGAAAACTGGAGTCATATTGGTCATGAATATCATTGTGAAAGTTGTGCAGAGTTATGTATACGTGCTGAAAATATCGTCTTAAAGTCTGTAGCAAGATAGGGGCTACCAGCAAAGGTGAAAAACAGATGAATAAACACCTCTCGTCTAATAGAAAACCTGTCTGGTGACCTGTAAATTGAGTATTGGCTCATTCACAATGGGTCACCTATCACCAGTCTGAACTGAGTGCAAATGAAGACTAGTGGGGACTTCAGAAAGATGCTGACAGGAAAAGTAAAATGGCAGAGGGGAGAGAACCTGGTGATACAGCTCAAAGGTTTGCTTGAGTGTATTTGGGGGGGGTGGGAGGGGAGAGCAAAGGGGAAATACTGAGGAAGTAAAACACTGCGTCATTGAAAAGGCGCGGTTGAAAATGCTGAAGAGAACTTTGGGGGAAAATAAACTTTTTGCGTCGAGAGTATGTTCAGTATCTAGAAAGTGTGTTATGATTTTGTTTTATATGTAATCATTTGTTTCCTAGATTCATGCTCACTATCACTACACCTCTATTCTTTGACAGTACAATTACTCACGTTTTCACTGTAAATGTCTCTAAGTGCTACCTTGGTGTCAAGCCAAGTGCTGGTCTTGAGCTGAATTGTACAAGCTGGTGGGTCCTGCTCCTTTGGGAGCAGCAGGCTGCTTAGTTGTGTGGGTGTTCAGTGGATAAGGGGCTGGATGGTGCAGGGAACGCTCTGAGTATTCGGCGGCTGGTGTGTGTCTATCGCCATCCGTACAGAGAGAGCGAGGCCTGCAGGGGCCTGGAAGGCAGTGCTTGTGCTGCAAGGGGCTGTTGGTTTCAGGGAGCTGATCTGCAGCAGGCACCGATGAGCCTGCTTCTTGCTAAGGACAGAGAGTGGTGAGATGCCTCACAACGCTGGGTGTGACCGGGGAGCGTCACAGCTGTTGCCCAACAACTGATTTCAAATAACAGCATGACACTGATGGACGGGATCCTCTGTCCACTCCTTTCAGACCTGTGCTTTCCTCCCTACAAAGTCCTAAAGGAGCTCCATGTTTCTCTGAGATACTGAGTCAATCCGAACATGCCAGGCAAAGGACCAATTTGTGCTATGGGCCTGAGGACTGACTCTTTCATTTTCACATCAGACATACACAAGGGCCCTATTTGCATAAATGCAATGCGCTGGTTGCGTGAGCTAGAAAAGTTCGCGAGTAGATTGGTTTGTTCTCCTTTAATGGGAATCTGGTACATTCCTTGAGGCTCATGGCTGTCCCTGATTCCCGCTCGACAGCTGAACAGAAGATCAATCCAGAGAGACACATCCCAAGCCACACCAGCCAAGTGCTACGGTTTGGAAAAGCAAACAGTGCCCTCTGCTTTCAGCTGAAATCACTCTCCTCAAAGATAACACAACCACTGGGTTAGCTAAAGGCCTCTCGCACAGTCCCAAACCAACGCATTTGTCTCACTTCACAGAGTAATTTCCTGCTCTAGCCCATAAGTAGAAAAAGAGTTTATTTCTTTTCAAATCTGCTTATCATTCAACAATAGCAACAGGAAACATGACAAATTCTGGAACAAGTTTATTCACACAGCCGCAATGCTGATCAAAGAAGGTCAACAGAGGTAGCCTCCTCATGATGTTTTGGTTTACACATTCCCATGTTTACTTCTACAGCAATTGTTCTCATCTTGTCTGTGGTCATATCCAGGACCCTAAAACGGACATCCCCAGCTGGTGGAAGCAATCACAGGGCCCAATTCATCCCAATGTCAGGGATGAGTTCCATGCTGGGACTGGTTGGATGGCCTTAATGCCATCTTTGCATCTACCTCGTTTTGGGTGGGCTGAGGTCTGCTTTAGCTCCAGGCACAGATTAGAGCAGCCTCATGGCTGTCCTTGTTTGTGCCAGCTGCCTTTTGTCCCAGAGGGACTATTGCCACAGTAGCTCTCCACACATATACTCTTTTTACCCTGACCATGCCCCGAACACAGCTCCTGCAGCGAAGCTTCTTGGGGCTGATGTAGAGTCATGCCAGCTATAGAAGCCATCTAATTCAGGGGACTTTCCCCAGGCCCACATAGGATGGCTTTGTGGCAGGGTGAGCATAAAAGGGCCACATCACAGGGATAACCTGCCTCCACTGGGTGCGTCCTGTATGTTACGCCAGGTGACGCCTGTGCTAGGAGACCTTATCTCCATTGGAAGACACTTTCTTCAGAGTATCTAGGCTGTAGCAGAATGAATGGCATCAGAACCCTCACCTGTGATTAGCATCATGCTCAAAAGAGAGGATGCAGCTTACAGTATTGTCTGACATTACAGGCCAGTAGGAAGTGTCTCAAGAGCCAATGAATACACTCCATGGAACACACTGTACATTATTTTCTGGTTGGATTTGATACTCTCTTGGTTCCGCCAGGTCCAGCATCCAGATTGACAGGTCTCATTGGGTTGGTAGCCAGTGGTCCCTGCAATTAAGGAACCTGTCAATTTACCAGTTACTGGATACCATCATAACCAACTCACACCACTGTGAAGAAGCTTGAGGTCCAGTGAGCAAAGCACAAAGCCAGAGGTGGATCCCCTGTCAACTTCATTGCTGCCACCCTCTCTAAACTGAAATGTCAAGGATCAATTTGGGCCAATGCATAAGCCTAGTGAGGGCAAAAGACTTATGCTGAGGATGAATCTGCCCCATTATGTTACCTCCCTCTGAAAGCAGCACCCACCACCACCTCCAAGGTCCTTCAACTCCCTTCCTTCTCCGAACACATGCTCTTTTGTCATTTTGGCTCATTTTCATGTCTTTAATTAAAGAGAAAAAGTTTGCCCATGGAAGATAAATTGAGACAAATGTGGTGCCATTAATATCTGCCATGTTTGGAAGGAGACGATTCACCCTCTGATTAAAGCCAAACGGAATCTCAGGAATAATTAGCCCTCAGCGGCTCATAAGTCTGAAGAAAGTGCTATTTATCAGTAGCACTGTTAATGCAATTACTTCTCCACTGCAGCCTCCCGGCCTGATAAATCATGCCCTGAGCATTTGGAGAAGCTATCAATTCAGAATTATGCTTCTCTGGGCTCACAAAGACAAAACGCAAAGGGGAACCAAGACAGGGCTGGCTTTTCAAAATTTTTAATGACGGCAAAGCTGTCAATGCCATTGGAAGCTGAAGACCTCCTCGGAGTCCCTTTCTTCACTTCTCCAAGAAGTTATGAACTGTTACAGTAATAATCAGAGCGGGTTGGAATATTCATTGTGATGAGCCACGTGCTTGATTTTCAGAGAAGCTGAGCCCTGGAGCCAATGAGTGTTCAATAGCTCTGAAAATCAGGCCCAATGTTTGCCCCGGGCCACATCCTCAACTGGAGTAAATGAAGCTAGGCTGATTTACATCAGCTGAGGATCTGGTCCTATGAAATTAATCCCAGTTTTGGTTAGAGACTCATTTACTGATTTTCATAATATATTTGTTTGGATGAATAACTTTCAGCCTTTTCGGATAGCTGGCTGTTTGTTATTTGTCCTGTGTGGCCAGTTACCTATGTCCTATGCCATTGTTATGGATATGTATTGCGCCTTTCATATAAGAATCTGAAATAGTTGTACAAACATGTATCAATGCCCTCCCCCAACATCCCTGAGATATAGGGAAGTAAATTGACCCCATAAATAAACTGAGGCAGAAAGAGAAAAAGTGGCTTATCCAAAGTCACTCTGGTTAAGTGCTAGACTTGGGAATAGAAATCAGTGGCCAGAGATCAACTTGGTGTAGCTCCATTAACTTCTGTAGAATTGTGGTTCTTTGCATCGAGGCAGATTTTTCTCCCGAGAGCGCCAGCCCCTACTACCACACAGCTGTTTAATGGACCATCCTGCCAAGCAAACTAATGCTGTCTTTTCATGATGTCTTCACTGCATGCTGTTCTCAGAGTTTGAAGCAAACAGCATCAAACCACATCATTGCCACATAGTGCTATTACCTCAGGCCCAGAAGAGACTCCTGGCTATTCTTGGAGTCCTTCAGGATGATGCCCTGGAAATCAGGACTCTCCATGAAAAATGGGATGGGTGGTGATGTGATCTCTTTAAACCCCACCTTCCTCCTTTAATACTGTACTCTGCAATTCCTTCCTTTTCCTGAAATATGTAATATGGAAAACATCAGCCACTAAAACGTGTGAGGGAAATGGAGGGGGATATGATATGCCCGGATTTAATTGCTGGTCTGAACCAAGAGGAAATGATATGGCCCTTTGCGCTGTTATTACACAGTTAAACTTGAATCGTCTTCCCTGTACAAAGCCCAGACAAACAAGCATTGCTTGGGGGGAGTGCAATGGATGAAATCAGATTGGATGGAAGGAATCATCCATCTCATGCCCAAGACTTGTCAATGGATCTGCTCCATTGGTTACTGCCTATTCCTTCACTGTTACACAGGAAAATGTGGCTTGTAGGTTGTCCCAGTTGTAGATCCACTTCCACACAGCAATCACAACAACAACCCTTTCCTAAGCATTCCTGTAAAAGGAGCCCCTGGGAACATAGGCCAGTGCAGGTGGTGATGGGGGGGCTCATGGAACCTATAGGTTCTTTGCTGACAATCTCCTTTGTGCAGGTGTTTCAGCGCCTTCTGACCCCTTGTGTCTTTGGCCAGAAGCGGGAGCAGAATTTGGTGGGAGGTGTAAGGGCAAAACCTTAATCTGAGTTTTAGGGCAGGACTATCTCAATCTGAGATTGAGGGCAGGAGTATTGTTCAAAGGTGGTTTTATTCTTTCAGATGCAGATTATTGAACAAAGACAGACTGAGGTTCATGCTGAAAAAAGTAACAGTTAAAAATATAATCGCAGCTGTTGTGTTGCATTGTTTTTTTTGACGCATTGGTTTGGGATTTTTCACGGTGGAATCAGTCCAGCAGAAAAAGCATTGGTGGAAAAAGGAAAAGAAAAAAACAAACTCATCCCTCAGCTGTTTAAAATTTCTAAATGGATTTGGTGTGGCTGATAACAAGGGACTAAGAGCCTGATCCAATGCCCGGCCTTTACATTGATTTCAGTGGACACTGAATCAGATTAACTGCACAGCACCTGTTTGGGTCATCAGGTCTGACCCTATAGTACTAAATTCCCTGCACATCTCTGCTGATATACCCCAATCCTGAACTGCAGCACGCTCCTGGGCTTCAGAACTGCAGCTCTGCCAATACTTCTCAGTTTTGGTCATCAGCCCCACACACCCCTGCTCTTCTGGAACTGGGTCCCCATGTGATCTGCAGGAGAACCTGCTTTCCAGTCCTGAACCTTTCTTGAGCAGAGGCTGACCATGTGGCAGATTGTGTTGTGTTTTTTGATGATGTGTCTGACAAACAGGGACAAGATGAGAGCAACACCAAATTGATTGCCACTTGTGTGATCTGAGCAATGATTTGTACCAAGGTGCGGGGCAATTTGGATCTATTAAGATTGACTTTAAACATTATTGTGATTATTCCCTTGCTTCCTCCCAAATCAGTATTGAAATCAAAGATATTCTCAGGGGAGGACAAATTTCTCACCATGTCCTCTACCTAAAGACAGTTTCCCTTGTGATACAAAGCAAAATCAGGTAGAGATTTGCTTCTAACTAGGATGGGTTTCCACGTTTCCCATGAAGCACTTTAACTAAAACTTGGAGCCGGGGTAAGCGTGCTGAGACCCCGAATATGAATTCCTCCTAGTTTAAATGTGTTTTCCGTAATAACGCTTCTGTAAGCTGAAGAAATCCAATACTAGAAAGATAGCCCCAGTCCCTGCTTGTGTCAACTGCATAGTAAAATATTAACACCGGAAACAAAAACCTGAATCCATTGTGCACAAAAAGTAGAATGGACTGGAATGTCAGCTGCTGACCCTCTGCCTCCTGGGCATAATGCATATCCTCATGGAGGCAAAGAGTACTTCAATTTCCTTTCCAGGAGGTCAGTGACGGGAGCTATAGGGTTACCAAACAGTCAGATTCCAAAAGGCATTTAAAATGTAATTGCCCGGCTGGTTTTGGTTAGCCGCAAGGTTACCGTTGTGCAAAGGCTGTGATAAGAAAATAATGGGCTAATGTGAGTGAGAGTTCACCCATGAAGAACAAGATGGGCTTTTCCTCGTGAGGTTGAAGAGGCAGCTAGAGCTTCCTCCACCACTGTCTCCTACTGCTTTTGGCATCAAGGGTCAAACAGGATTAGGAGGGGGTTTGCTCTGTTTTGCTGATGCTTGTTCTGTATCCATAACTTGTTCCAAATCAAAAGCATGAATCAAATCATAAGCACCCTTTGGTCTTTTGCCATGTTTATAGAGGGGGCTGGAGAAAAAGGGGGAGGCAGGGGAGTAGGAGAACCTCATCTCTGGCCCACAGGAAATTCTATCCGTTGCTTATTTGTATTCTGTGGTTTGAACCGGGCCACTAGTGACACAACCTTTGCTGACTTTGGTGTGGTAAATAATGCTAATGAGTCAGAATGTCAATAACACTTCAGATATGGATGTGTCAGTAATGCATAATAGGAAGTGGGCAGAGACTAGTTTTGGACTTAATCTGGACACCTAAAACACATGAATGACAGCTGCTCTAACGTTCCCTCTCTCTAACTCCTCCCTGTAACTTGATATGGCCGAACCAGTTGAAATAAAATAATGTCAAGCTCAACCTTTGTTCAGAAGGTTGGGCTCAAGTTGCAAATTTCATATGCAAAGTCAATCATCTCCTGGGATTTAGTTTGGCCTACGAAGGCCATATTCAAAAATCCTATCTTGGGTGCAATTTTAGAAAATCCTAAGGGATTTGGAAGCCTAAGTCCTATTTGATTTAGAAACCTAAGTCCCATTGCCTTTCAGTAAGATTTAGGCTCATAAATCATAGATTAATTGATTTTTACAGTCAGAAGGGACCATTCGATCATCTCTTCTGACCTCTTGCATAGAACAGTCCATAGAATTTCACGGAGTTATCACTGCATGGAGCCCAATTGCTCCTAGTCCCTTCTGAAGATGGGACCTGGGCATTTTTGAAAATGTTGTATCTTTTTTAATTTTTCTTAATTCCAATCTACCCTGTTGATCACAGTTCTGTCTTAATTCAAATTTTCCCCAAAGTCAGAGATATACAAATCCAGGGCTTCGGTTCACTTCCTGCTTTGTTCTTCAGGTTTCTGAAAGTTTCGATCACTTTTTGCCCTGATTATTTTTCATTTCCATTGCAGTCCCTGCCTTTCCAGATTCTGGTCAACACTGGAAGTGGAAGCACCAAAGTACAGTGCAAATAGCCATTCTCGTGGTGTCTGTAGCCCAGTGGTTCTCAACCTGTGGCCCACAGTCCGCTTGTGGCCTAAACAGCACACAGCTGCGGCCCATGTGACATCTTCAGTGCCATACAGGTAGTAGATACATTGTGTGGCTGCAGACCACATAACACATAGATAGCTGCATATGTGGTCCGCAATGGTAAATAGGTTGAAAACCGTTGCTCTAGCCTGAATGGCAGTGGGAAATCCCAGAAATCGAGAGAGCACCTCCTCTTGTGAGCTTTCAAGCCCAGTTTTGTGGATGCAAGAGAAGAAGAAGAAGCAGCCCTAATACATTTCCCTTTCCTTCTCCACGTACAAAAGAACTCCTGTATCTTCTGAGGTTCGCTGATGACGAAGGGATTTTTTAGTGTTTCTGTTTTATGTACTGTACACGCTTCTTCGAACAGCCAGGATTGTGGCATATCATAGAGACTCACAATATCCCTTCTAAATGCTTAACCTCTAACACATTGTGTTTTCACATTCTGTTCTAGCACATCTTTGGAAAGTGTTTTAAATATAATAACCACCTTTCCAGATTCTCTCTTTTACATTTAGAGCCTGAAGCTACAATTGTGTGCACAAAGTGTGCATACAGGGGGCTAGTTAGACATATAACTGTTCATCTGTGTGTAGAATTTCCATGCACTACTATAAATAACTGCATGTGCAAATTAGGTGTGTCATTATGTGCGTGCTTTGTGCATTGGGTCATGCGTCTAACTTTTGTGAAAATAAGGCCCTTAAAGAGAAAAGCTCATTACTTTTCTAGCATGGTCATTTTTAAACTCGCTAACAATTGTTCTATTGTCCTCAGCAAAAGTTTGAAAGAATAATTGTTTCACATGTCATTTCTCTTCACCACAAAGCATAGTCATTTCTAGTCTGAAATGGCTTTGGGTTGCTAGAAAAAAATGCAGCATGCTGATTGGCTGCCAATGACATCACTCCATGTCAGCAACCCCAAGTGAATATACAGGGTATGACAGTTTGCCTTATTATTACGTAGAAATTCCATGAGAGACAAGGTGGGTGCTTACAAAAGTAGAAATTCCAGGTCATGCTCCAGGCCATGCAGCTCTCTGTGGATTTCCCAAGTGCCTGCTGCACATTTCATCATACCCACATGTCAACAGGGCAATTAACTGTGTGGTGGGTGGGCATGCCATTCAGTTGCTTCAGGACTGGCGCAGAAAAATAGTTTTATAATACTTTGCACCTCCCACCCCAGGATCTCGCAGTGTTTTGCAAGCACCAGTAAGCTAGTAAGCTTCACAACACCCCAATAAGACATCTATTACTATCCCCATTTTACAGATGGAGAAACTGAGGCACAGAGAGATTCAAGGCCTTGCCTGAGTGAGGTGATTCAGAGCTGGGTTCTATTCTTGGCTCTCCCGTCTTTTACTTTAACCCTAGATCACATTTCCTCTCTTCTTGAGGCGCCTTTAACTCAAGAGGCTTTTGGGCATCAATAACCATCCCCATAAGCTTCAATGACAGTGATCTGTATTTGATATTCAATCAGATTGTCCAGTCACTCACTAATAGCAGGTGCCTTCAATGGCTGGCTTGCATTCAGAGGAAGCCAGCCTTCGGCACTTGACAGCTCTGAAACACAGCCAATGCCTTCAAAGCGTGTCCACCGTGCCATATTGTGCTTTCCAGCCTTAAAAGCATTTGTTGTTTTCTTACTCCATCCGTACCCATGATTTGGTTGCCCTCTGTGTCAGTCTAAATAAATAGACTGGTGCCTAAATAGTTTGGTAACTGTACTTTTGTGAGAGAGAACAAGCCAGATGTTACAGACAGCAAATAACGGAGGAGGATTAGGAAGCTCAGAACTGCAAGGATTATGGCAAATATCAGCATTCCTTGCTGGCAGAGTTGCCATAGTGGGCAACATTTCACCGTCGGGTCTAGTTTTTGCAGTGGAATTGGGAGACAGGCAGATTTGGATCTACTGTTCATTGAGCTTCATTCCTGGATTGTGCTGACAGAGTCAAATGAGTGTCCTTTAATAATGATTCATTTTACAAAATGAAATCGCTTTTTGCAAGCATCATCCTAGTTATTATATTTGCAAACATACTAAGATAGGGATGGAAAGCGGAAGTCTCATGCAACTTGAGGAGATTTTGAAAACTGTTTTGGGTGTTTCAGCATGCTGCGTCTGCCTTAATATATTGCAGAAAGCATCCTCAGACATTCTGATGTTTTCTCAGCCTCTCCTGTCATTTGAAGACCCCTGTATCCTGTGCAACTCATTATATTAATTACTACTGAGCACCCAAAGCATGTTAGGTTCCTCCTGGAAACAAGTGAAGACAAGATCCCTGCCCTAATGAATTGGCCCTGTAACTTCCACCGGGACATAAGGTTCAGACTGACCTGCCCAGATGTGTGTGGAGATCTTCGAACCCCCTTTACACACCCAGCTGTTTCCTCCCTTGAGGAAGAGATGAAAAGTTTATGCCCTACACCTGTAGGACCCACAGAGAGGGTTCTACAGGCTGACATGAAGGATGGAGGCAGAGACTGGAGGGCAGGAGGGAGGGATACGTAGGCTGGGGGACATGTATTGTTTGCACTATGGGCTTAAGAAGATTGACTTCTGCTGGTGCTGCAGGTGATCAGCGCTTCTGAAAACCAGGCATCTTTTGGATGTCTCAGATTGGGCAGCTAAAAATGGAGACACGCAAAACCAATAGCCATTTTCAAAAATGTAGGCCTAAATAATGAACAGAATGAATCAGTCGGTGAATCGTACAGTCTGTGTTCATGGTGAGTGGTTTTCTACTTTTACATCTCATCCTCTCTCCGTCCCTCACACACACGGACATGTATGTGTTCCACCGAAACCCTCTCCTGAAATAGTTTCTATAACAGAAATCCCATGCCTGTTAATTATGGATTCCTATCTGCTCTAAGCATAAGACTCATTAAGGTCATTTGCTCTGGAGGTCAAATCCTTTCAAGTGAGTGATTCCAGCAGCTGCAGAGGCCTCAAAATGCTGTTTGTCCCAGCTAAGAGAAAGTATGTGCTAGCACTGGTGAGTCAAAAATGGCCGGGGAAATAAACATTCTGACCATAGTCTGAGTGAATTGAAGTGAGTGTCTAGGGCACTGATCTCCTGCCCCGCCTCGTCTGCTGGCCTTTGGATTTTGTTAATAATTCCAGCGTGGTCTGGTGGGTTTGCTTGAGCCCTGGGATATGAAAGCCCTCTCTCTCTCTCCGTCCGACTCCACCAGAAACATGAGTTTATTATTTTCCACACTTCACTGGAAAATAACAGACGTGAGGCATCTTTGCGAGTTTACATTTAAGCGTTTGGCTGGTCTCACCCCTGCTGGAAGCTGAAAAATAAAATCACAAGCAGAAATAATACATTTCAAGGTATATTTCTAAATTCACAGAACATCAGTAAAGCAGGATTCTTTGCCAGCCAACTCCCCACCCGGCTGCAGCACATGAAAATCCTACTGTGTCTGCCTGTCTATGTATCCATAGATAACAGTGACATTGTGAGCACACACACACACACATCTGCACACAAACAAACTTCTCTAAAACATACATTTTTACTGAGTTCCAACATTGGTGCAACAATCACCTAAGTACACAGATGTTTTTTGAACTGTCTGCCTAGTTAGCAGTTTTCCTGTGCACCCCTGCCCCCCCATGGCACCCTTTACTACACAATTTGGCAGTTTAAATAAATTCACAGAAATGGCATCTGTGCATTTAGTGTGGGCACAGTAAAGCTTAAGTACTTTATCTCAGCATAAAGCTGCATCTTCTGCTGGATATTTTGATGATAATTCTTCCTCCTATGCACATATTCTCTACTCAGATTGTAAATGTTTTGGAGCAGAGACTATCGTTTTGTTCTGTGTTTGTACAGCACTTAGCACAATGTGGTCCTGGTCCATGGCTGGGGTTCCTAGTGCTAGCACAATACAAATAATAAATAAGAATAGTAAGTAACAGGCGCTCTTAATAAGGATTTCCATGCCCAGAGGCAGGGGACAAGGGCTCAGTACCAATTAAACACAACAGAAAAAAACTCAGTCCAATGCAAATTTCAGTTTCTAGCACATTTCAGGAAAGAAATATGAGTGACAGCCATATCTATTAGATATCACATTGATTTCTCCTGTTACAGACATGGTCCTTTTTTCTTTTTTCTTTCTTGTTGGTTGGTGTTACCACATTTCATGTGCTAGATAGCCATCATATTTTGACTGTGTCCTGAGATCCTCACTTCCTTGTGTCCTATAAGCTGTTTTGCTCAGTCCCCTTCCTGGACCACACAAAAAAAAAGCCACCATCCCCACCAGCAATAATTGGCACCCGGCCTGGGAGACTCAGGAGAGAGTCCAAGGACAGAGTGTTCCATCTCTTTCTAAAGATGTGCTCCATCTTGGTCAGGCTCCAGGCACTCTGGGCAATATGGGTGAAGTCTGTGCTGCCATTGCCTATTCTAAACCTCCTCCGTAGATAAAGTCGCTAGGACTCTCACACCAACACCCTTCACCGGTGCTACGTTCACATCAAACAACTGAGCACTGGTTTTGCTCTAAGAAACAGTTTATCACACACTTTGATCATCATGTTTGTGATTAGGATATTCAGAGGGGTGTTTAGGTTAGATTTTGAATGGCCATGGGAAAGTCAACAATGCTAGTGCCATCCCAGGAAATGAGAAGTAGCCAAACATGTCTAAAAGTCAACTCTTGTCATCCGCAGTGTTCTCCTGGATCAATATCCTGACATTATTATCCTGCAGCAACAGGGGCTTATCTTCTGTCAAAGGTGAAGGTCAGAGTAATTGGACAAGTTTGGAATATCTATTGGCTATGTCATTAGGAAATCCTTGAAGAAACGAAAGAGGAGAACACAAAGAAGCAAATTAACATGCACCCTGCCTCAGACATTTCATGTGCAATGCAAACCTGACATACCGTCCTAATTGTTCCATGGGTGCAGTTTTAGACAAGTTAAAGGCTGAAGAGTGGGGTTTAGTAATGCTCATATATATATATAATACAAACAAACAGTCATTAACGCATCGCAATGTTATGTTTCATGACATTCATACAGGGAAGTTAGATAAATACATAAACAAACTAGGGAAATGCAACCTAGGTGGAGCTACTATAAGGTGGGTGCATAATTGGTTGGAAAACCGTTCCTGGAGAGTAGTTAACAGTGGTTCACAGTCAAGCTGGAAAGGCATATCGAGTGGGGTCCTGCGGGGATCAGTTCTGGGTCCAGTTCTGTTCAATATCTTCATCAGTGATTTAGATAATGGCACAGAGAGAACATTTATAAAGTTTGCAGATGATACGGAGCTGGGAGGGGTTACAAGTGCTTTGGAGGACAGGATTAAAATTCAATGTGATCTGAACAAACTGGAGAAATGGTCTGAAGAAAATAGGATCAAATTCAATAAGGACACATGCAAAGTACTCCACTTAGGAAGGAACAATCAGTTGCACACATACAAAATGGGAAATGACTACCTAGGAAGGAGTACTGCGGAAAGGAATCTGGGGAGTCATAGTGGACCACAAGTTAAATATGAATCAACAGTGTAACACACAGTTGCAAAAAAAGCAAACATCATTCTGGGATGTATTAGCAAGAGTAATGTAAGCAAGACATGAGAAGTAATCCTTCTGGTCTATGCCACAAAGATTAGGTCTCAACTGGAGTATTGTGTTCAGTTTTAGGTGACACATTCCAGGAAAGGAGTGGACAAATTGGAGAAAGTCCAAAGAAGAGCAACAAAAATGATTAAAGGTCTAGAAAACATGACCCAAGATGGAAGACTGAAGAACTGGGTTTGTTTAATCTGGAGAATAGAAGACTGAGAAGTGACATTATAACAGTTTTCAAGTACATAAAAGGTTGTTACAAGAAGGAGGGAGAAAATTTGTTCTCTCTAACCTCTGAAAATAGGACAAGAAGCAATGGGCTTAAATTCCAGCAAGGGAGGTTTAGGTTGGACATTAGGAAAAACTTCCTAACTTTTAGGGTGGTTAAGCACTGGAATAAATTGTCTAGGAAGGTTGTAGAATCTCCATCATTGGGGATTTTTAAGAGCAGGTTAGACAAACACCTGTCAGGGACAGTCTAGATAATATTTAGTCTTGCCATAAATGCAGGGGACTGGACTAGATGGCCTCTCAATGTCCTTTCCAGTCCTATGACTCCGTGATTCTATCGTTCTATGATTCTATATTCTTCCTGGAAGACTGAACATACAATTACTTTATTTCTTAGAGTTCTGAATGGTAACACACAAGAACCCCAAAACAGAGAGATACAAAGCAGGCTGCTCCCCGGAACAGAGACTCTACTAACCCCCCCTTACTCTAATCTGACTGGCTGCAAACTGACCCTGATTGCATGCTTTCCTGAAGAGCCCCTAAGCCTGCTAGCAGGATGAGGAATTACATTGCAAGTAATTTAGCACACTTTTCAATACGCCACAGGCAACCACGAGCAGTCTAGGTGCTGTTGGTCACTGCTGAATTTCACTCACCTGGCAGCTCGGCAAAACTGCAGGCTATTCAGCATTCTCTGTCCTGCTTGGCTTGGGAGAGAAGACCGTCCTTCATCTAGAGATCCAGTAGGTGAGATTTTATCTGCCTTCATGCATATTATTTAGAGACACTTGGCCCAGTTCTCCGCTGGAGGAAGTTCACTGAAATCAGCTGAGTGATGCCAGCAGAGAAGTTGGTCTATTACACGAAAATAAAGAGAATAACCAAGTGAGAGCCCAAATCCTGGCCTGCTGATCCATGCACTGAAGGAATCATGTCGGGTGAACTAGAGCAGGGAGGAGCAGGCTGGGAGAGATGCATACTTCCTGTCCCATGCTGCAGAGTGTTCAAAGGACACAGTTCACGGCACTGTCTCTTTTTTCACTAAGTCCCTTCTAAGATGGGGATCCCCTCTGTGAGGGAAGGCTTAGAGACTGCTGGGGCCAGAAGAGGCACGGTCCATTGGAACAGTGCAGTGATCACTCAGTGCTAAGATGCTTGCAGCAGATCTTTCTTGTGTTCAGTCTCATTTGGCTGCTCTTAACAACAGGAGCTTCACAACACCTGTCCAGATGCTCTGGCTGGGAAGCTCAGCCCTTAAAGGCAAAGTCTGCAATACCATTTGTGCTGCCAGGGAATGTCTGTGGGTGATGCAGGGATGTGGAGATGTTGATTCTGGAGACAGACTCTGGACAGGCATGATGCTTCTGCATTGATAGCCCTGTGCCTCTGGCAGATGAGAGATGCATGGCGTTTGAGCCTGTACCATTGCTTTCTTCCACAGAGTGGGATCAACAGGCAAACACTGATCACTCAGTGGAAGAATGCAGAGGAAACTCCGTGAGGAGGACCACACAGAGTTTCCTCGCCGTGATGGGATTATTACCATGTAGGGGTACAACTAAGGCTTGAATATCATAACCTGATGGGACATGCTGCTTGGAACACGATGTGCATTACAAATTTTACAGGGTTTTGTTTTTAAATATATATATGAAGAATCACCTTCTACTTATAAGCATCTAATATGTGTGAGGATGATGTTGATCCTACTGGTTAATACAACTAGAATGCAAAAAGATAGTGACAAATATTAATTGGAATAAAAACAAGGAATACTCTTGGTTCTTATTCCTTTTCTGGGAACATTCATATGAGTGATATTTGGTTTGCGAGAACTGTGGTGGAAAGCAGAGTTTTTGCAAATCTTAGTTTAAATTTAAATCCAGGTGGAAGTTGACACTGGAAATGTCACGGTTCACTTGCCCATTTGGAAATTTCTTGCATAGCCCTTCTCAACTTAATACAAGTCCATCATCCAATCAGGGATCAGAAACAATGCCATGTGACTGAGGTGACCAATCACACACTAAAAATAATAAATAATGAGGAGATGGACAAAGCGGAAACAAACTGTTTGTGAACAGCAATGAGTTTGAAATACATGCATGTGAAGTATTGTTGTGAATAAGCCAAGCAGCTCTAGTTAATCTGCAGGATGGCAGCAGAAAAAAAGACAAGAGAGAATCAAAGAGGCCCGATTCTCAACTGAGTTTCACCAGAGTGAATTCATTAACTTTACTGAAGTCAATGGAGTCATTCAGTTTTCACACTGGTGTAACTCAGAGAAGAATCTGGCCCAAGTTGAATGGGCAGAGACTCTATATTAGTTAGATATCCTTCAACCATGACCAACAGGCTTTGAATTTACATATTCATGTTTTGTGGGGAGGGTGGGGGAGCAGTTACTGGTAAATTAGAAAGCTGCAAAATCAAATGCTTTTCACATCCCATAAACTTGGGCATCTAGTCCTTCTGATTTGCTTCTGGGCAGAGTCTTTGCAATCTGCTGGCTGATTTCAAAAGGAATTGTTTGACATCTCATGTGCCACAGGTTTATAATCCATGATATCCTGTGGATAAATAAATCATGCTTTCCGATCAAATCAGGTTCTTCTGCACAGGTCCAGTGTCCAACCACTCTGCTTCAGACTTCTTTCCCCAGAGTGACTTATCAGACTGAATGAACTCATCGCTGTGAAATTTGCAAGAGAGGCTTCCAGCTGAGAAATTCAGTGATCAGATTTGCTCTGTGTGTGTGTGTGGGGGGGTGTCCTGCTTATTATCACAGCTGAAACTTTAACCTGAATTCTTGTTGTCAACAGACAGTAGCTCCATGGGACATGAGCCTGAGTTGAGAGCTGTGTTAAGCTTATCTCAGTTGGAGGTTGCACATTGTGTATCTTAAGATGACCGTCCCATTTTTTGTGTGTGCATGTAATTTATTTACCAAGAAAAATCTTAGCTCAGATGCAGCATCTGGTTTCCAGTGAGGTTTCTGCTTCTCACCCAGTTTTCCAGCTGGGTTGACTTATTAAGAAACAAAGAGGTCAACAGACTTTGCCCACGGCCACACAGCAAGTGAGTGGCTAAGCCAGGAAGTAAACTCAGAGGCGTTTCTCACCCTCCCCCACTAAAATATTCTTTATAACAAAAAGTTACTGTGTAGACTGTTGTGACCAGTACTGGAAAATACCAAAAACTTCTACCATTTATTTTTCTTTTTTAAAGGGTCTAATGCACGTCCTTGGTCTATCAGCCTGGCAACAAAACTTTGAAGAGACACAGTCAGAGATGCTAAGGTTTGCATTGTGCCTTATGGTTTTCTCTGCTCTTGTTACAAAAACCAGGTCATTTTCTAAAGAACGGCGGGGTTCTTTTTTTCTTCTTTAAAAAAGGCCATCTCGCCACTGGAGAAAAAGCATCTCAGAACTCAGGAAAAAGCAAGAAGGCCTGATCAGAACTTATTCTCAGGGCTGCGACAGCCCCATGAGGGAGTCAGCGGCCAAGTGGAAGAGAAATGTAGCAGCACTGGTTTGGCCATGCCCTCCACATTCCACAGCCCTACAACAGGACAAAGGGGAAGGGCCATTTTGCCAACTCTGGGGAAACCATTTCCACTGGTTGACCTAATGGTCAAATTGGTCAGCTTTATAGCCCCTTTATGCTGCTGGATAACCAGGAAGCAACAGAGGACAGGGCCTACCTATTTATCAGAAACTGTGAACTATAATGCTGCACACACCTTTCGGCAATGCTTTTTATAAGGGCTTTGCATTCCTTTTCACTCCCTTTTCCCCTGCAAGACCTTTGGCTGGCTGGGATCCAGAAGTTCTTCTGGTAATAGGTGTTTCCTTCCCTTCTAAAGGAAGGGTCTGGGACAAGTAGGATCAACCACTGAGCTAATTTGGTGCCAGTTTGAAGGATTACAAAAACTCCTAAACCAGAAACTTTGCTCTGGAGCCAGTGCCAAAATTTCATAAATTTCTGCATTTATTAATTTGTTTACACTCCTGTCTCCCCTGGATGATAAATGTCAGGCCATAGAACTTGCTGCCATCCATCCCCTCTCCTTCTTAACCATACTGATGGGCTCAGAGACCCAGTCCTATTAGACGTGCAACAGAAAGTATGAGTGGAAAAGAAAGAAAACAGAACAAAAAAACCTACCCCAAAACAATACACTAAACTGATGTACTGGCTCAGCTGCGCAGATCTCAGGATTGTAACGTTCCAAGACAAACAGGCTGTGTTATCACACCAGACTCCCCTGTCAAGGCATACACTGTAACAACCTAAAAACATATTTTTATGTGGAGAATGGACACCAAGTTACAAAACAAACACTCAGCATGTTCACAGGTGCTATGTTCCATTGTGTTGGCCAACCAGATGTTCTGTACTGGGACGTTCACTTTGGCCTTTTCTGTAATAAAATGTCACTTTCTGGATGCAATATAAAGAAGCCCTGTACAGTTGCCTAGAACAAGCTCTGTGTTTAATTTGTACACTATTAATATATCTATGTCTTTGTATTGGGCAGGGCACCAGTCAAAATAAACATGTAAGACTTGACCTTTATAAAATTAACTACCACAGGGCCATAAAAATCAGTACGTGCTTCAAAAGCCACCTAGTTAGCACTTAAAACCAGGGTTACCTATGAGAATTTCCCAGGCCAGATCTATTACTGAAGTCAATTGGCCCAGCTCCATGGATTTCAATGGAGCGATGCTGATTTACACCATCTGAGCCCATCACTTCTGTGAACTCAGCCAGTTTGTGCAGGCCAGCAATATCGCTACGTGTTTTGATCTAAGAAGTCATTGCTTTGGAAGAACTTTTACAACCTATAGGCGGGGTACGTTCCCCGGGATTAAAGCCCCGTGAAGGGAGAAATGCCTGCATCTCTGTGAGGGTCTAAGGAGAAGGGAAATAAGGTTGTTTTAAATCATGGCAGGCTGGGGCATAAAGACTAATTCACAGCGCTAGAGAAGCAAGCATTTCTATTAAACAGCTACTTAAGCTATGGTCTCTTACCCTCTGCTCATGCAAAACTGACAGCCTGCAAATTCTGGGATGGGCTGGTTCTCATTCAATAAGCCCTGTCCAGAACTTTGGTGCTTTCTCTAAGCTGAGCTCAATGTTTAAGGCTTTTTTTAGTTTGGATAAGAACCCATCCCTCTTCCCACCTCCTTCCCTAGGACCTCAACCATGTTGTGCCTCCGCCTTTCCTGTTCTGTCGCCAGGGAAATCAATGTGGCCCCATAAACGGTCCCACCTTCTCCCTTCCCCAAGAAACTCCACATATTCCAGGCTCTCTCCCCTTGACATTTTATTTTATCCAGGCTGACGCTTCCCAAAATCTAACTCACCCCAGCTTCCTCCCATGCAAAGACTTGCTCTCACCTCCCTCTGCGTGAAACCCATCATAGTCTCAGCTCCTTCCCCAGGAAATAACATTGCTGGCTCCCTCTCTGCAAAAAAAATTATACCTCTGCTCCTGCCACTTCATGTGACTGCCAAGCAAGGCTTTTCCTTTTTCACCACCATTGTGAGGGCCAGGAGTCTGATATCTTCTTGCCACTTGATGATGTATTCTAGATTCTAGATTACAATGCATTCGGAGGACTATAAAACCTCAGATTTCAGGCCACAAACAACCATGAATTGATACGGACTGGGAAGAAACTTCCCCATGTCGAGAATTGTCCACTACAGGATTTCTTGCAGTTTATAATAATAGTAATACCTAGCTCATTATAGTACTTTTCATGTGCAGAACTCAGGGTGCTTTGAAGCATCTGGAACTGGTCTCTGTTGGAGAAAGGCTGCTGGGCTGGATGGACCGCTGGCTTGATCCTCTAGGGCAATTCCTATATCCCTCCATGAGGCATTTTTACTCTCTGGATAAATAGCGTGGGCCAAATTCTTTTTACACTATGGTTGTTTTACACCCCTCTGGCAATGTAAGGGGGCTTTCTAGTGGATGTAGATGTCATTTACACCCATTGTAAGGTTCCTTTACACTGCCAAAGTGATGTAAAGCAGGCTTAGTGTAAATAAGAATCAGGCCCTGTGGGCGAGTGGGTCAGACAAAGAGAGATCATTCAGAGAATTAGTGCTGCTAGGCATTGTGCCTATTCTGAAACACTCGGACACAGTCCATTCCTTTCCAGTTAATAACCCATCTGTATGTGGGCTGCCTGTAGTGGTGGAGCACAATATTATTTTTTCACTCAAGACATGAGGCATAATTATATAGCTGACATCAAACATCAGCAGATTCCAAGTCAAGGGAATGAATTTGGTCATGTTCCTGTAATTCTGTTTCCATGTTCACAATTTTCCCCCCTTCTTTAAATTATATTTTTTTATTGAAAGCCACAAAGGTCAACTCAGACAGTCAGAGAAAAATTTGTAGCTCTGAGATTGCTTAGTATTCTACCACATACAGCACAGCCGGACATTGCTCTGTGTCAGCAAATTAGGAAAATGAAACCGCTGGCCAAGTATTACAATAGCGGTGGAGCTGACCTTTTAAAGCATATGTCATCCTAACAGTTTCAGCCATATAACAAATTTGCCATTCGTATACAATAGATGAGTGTTGAGGTTTTCAACTAAAAATATTTTGAATCTTGCCCTAAAGAGCGGTTCAGAAATAGCATAGCTTTTGAAGATGTCCCCAGGGTAACGGAGAGAGTGTCAATTACACATTTTCTATTCAACCTTTTTGCTATAGCATCTTTCTTTCTTTCTTTCTCTCTCTCTCTCTCCCCAATCTTGCAAACAGTTAGGCACCAATGTAGCTTTTGTACTTGGCCAAGGCATCAGTGGAAGTACTTGAGTGAGTAAAGTTAGGTAGGTGCCTAAGTGTTTACAAAATTGGTGCCTAAGAAGATTGATAAGGAAAACCTTTATATTATCTATCTATTAGGTATCAATTTTGAAGAGAATGGGCTTACTGAGCTGTTTAAATACCTTTGTAAATGGAGAGCATAATTAACCAAACCTGAGATTATTAATAATGTACGGATGTTACGCATTGGATTTACTTTACACAATATTTACTCTTTGTTTGCCCTAGGCACATCACTCAGCTTGGCCAATAAAAACAGACTTGTTAGTTTTACTTCATTACCACTCAGTTTTATTTTCTGGTTCTCATGCACTAGCTAGCTCAGTGTTGGTGTTCAACTTCACAGTTCTGCAGGGGGATGTTTACCTGCTTTCCCTTAAAAAGCACAAACCCCGCAATTTTTCACTGACATCAGAAAGCATGGAAACAGCTCACGTTGGGTTTGGGAATGCAAATGTTACAATGTCTAAATTTGGGAGCTAAACATTTACCTCAAGAATGTCTCTTAAAATATTAGACAGACAATGTGGGTGAGATAATATCTTTGACTGGACCAACTTCTGCCTCTGTGAAGCTTGAAAGCTTGTCTCTTCCACCAACAGCAGTCGGTCCAATCAAAGATATTACCTCACTCACCTTGTCTGTCTCACATCCTGGGGCAGCTACAGCAACACATGGCTACCACAACACTGCAAAGAACAATGGAAGATCTTTAAAATATTGTCAGAAATAATAAACCCTTTCCTAGAAAGTCTGTCACTGAATTAGATTTTACTGGGATAATGCTCAGCCAGCAATCGATGCTGAAAGATTTGGGCCCACAGTTAACGTTTTAGCATGCACTTTAATGACATGATCCAAAGCCCTTGAAGTCAATAGTTGTATCTATCTGGCCCCCAAGACCATACTATCTGAGCACGTTAATACCCTTATCCCCACAACACTCCTGGAAGGCAGGGGAGTGCTCTTATCTCCATTAAAAAGATGGGGAACTGAGGGACTGAGAAGCTAAATGACTTGTCCAAGGTCACAGGAAATTTGTAGCATAGCAAAGAATCAAACCTGCATCTCAAAAATTTCAAGATAACACCCCAAATGCTGGACCATCCTTCCCTTTGCATTAGGGCTCTTTTTTCCCTCAACCCTTTCCTTTCCACCAGGGTTAAAATTAAACCAGAAATCATCATCAGGACAGGTAGGTATTTTCATTATGCTTTCATGCTGACATAATGTAGTGTGTTCAGCTCTCTCCCACACTCCCGTCCCCTCCCTGTTATCCTCTCCCCCTTTCAAGCACTTGGTGTGTACTCTTGTTAAAATGATGGAAATGTTGATTGGCCCCTTAATTGATTGAAGATCTAAGAGTGAGGAAACAAGCTTCAGATTGTCACACGTTGCTTTTAAAGGCACTGTTCTTCAGGATGCCCCACATGGAGGCAGTCCTGTGGGTTTGACATGCTGGAAAAGTACAAGGCAAGCTTTCAATTTCTCTGCCTGCAACAGTGTCCAGAATCAATACTACATAGTACTAAACAATGCAGAAGCACTTAGAAGTGAATGTGTGACTGGGAGTACTGATTTGGACATCTTAATCCCCGGAATATATTTACATCTCCAGGATAAGTGCTTGTAAAATTAAAACAGTATTGCAAAGGGGAAGGCAAATAATTCTCTACATATGTCCCCAATTACCACTCCAGCTATTTTATTTCTGTAAATGGGTATTTGTGTGTGGGGAGGAACAGAGGCATGGTGGGATGTGCTAAATTAATAATTATTCCAGACAATCAGAGAGCTGCCAGTGGGGGAGATGAAGGAAGGAGAGGAATTTTACACATCTGTCTCCCCCAATAAGTACTAGAGCTTCGCAGAAACCACTGGGCCAGTTCCTCAGCTGGCAGAAATCACACTGAAGTCCACAGAGCTACATTAGTTTGTACCAGTTGAAGGTTTATCCCAGTATTTTTTGTTGTGCAATTTATCATGAATGTTTTCGCTGTTGCGTTTTGCATAATTTTGTATCCCTCCCTCCTTAGATTTCATTTTATGTGAAGTCTTGGCTTTTTTTCCCTTTCATTATTTTGAGCTTTGTTTTGTTTTTTTGCCTGGGAACTACAAAGTTTCCTGCAAAAGCCAAGTCCACTCAGAAACAGACCCATTTGGCCTTGAAAACAGGTCTGTTTCCGCTCTGGCTTTTTGAACATTGTAGCACGTGTTTTTTCAAGAGAAGTGGCTGATTTTGATGTTTGTAATGAAATATTTTAAAAAATGAACTTTGATTAGTTCTTCATGTTATTACAAATATTTCCCCCCACACACCAAAACTGATCGATTCTAACATTTTGGGTTGGAGAGGAGGGTTATATTTAGCATGAAGAGTTCACAGAATCCTCTGTTGTATCCAGCAAAAGACTGACAGAATTTCAGCAGAGCTGATAAGCTGATAAAAGACTTCCATTCAGGAGTCTAGTAACTAATACCCCCTTCATGTTAAATGACTTTGGAAGTCCTGTAGGCTAACTGATAGGGACCTGTGCATGAGCTTTTGATACCAGAGAAAGATTTATTTGAAAATGACTCAGAAGCAAATCCCTGATGCTTGGGTATTCATACTGTTTTGTGTTGTTCAACATGCAGATAATATTATTGGTGTCGGGGCCACATTAAATAACATCTGCCTCACACACAGAAGCCAGCATGCTTGGTCAAATTAAACAGACTGAATGGCTGCCAAGATTTTGGGGATGGGAGTTGTTTCTCCTGCCAGGTCTTGGGACACTATTTTTCTCTTAAAAAATATTATACATGGTTGGCACATTAAAATAGCAAGTCATTTCTTTCTTTCTTTCTTTCTCAGAGTCGGGGGTGGGGGGGGGGGGGAACTATTTGTAGCTGCAACGTTGTGACATGGTGCTAAAGCATAAAAATCCAAACCCAGCGTTTATTTGCCTAAGTCTGTGGTTTAGACTCCTCTGTACCTTAGTGGATCCCACCCAGTGTGCACCTTTGAGAAAAAGTAATTAAAGGCACACAGAAAAAACAACCAACCCAAACCCTCTCGCCCACCGTCTCCCCCAAAAAACCTTTCTAGCAGTGAGATCTACTAGATGGTGGAGTAGTCTCCCAAGGGATATGGTGGAGGCCCATGCCTGAAGTAATTAGAAAAGGACAGGATAAGGCAATGGAGCCTGTACTAGATGGATCAATCCTGCACTAAGCAGGGCGATAACATACCTCTAGGTCAGTGTTTCTCAATGACCAGTCCGTGGACCAGGGCGCCCGTCCCTGAGATCTACCTGACATGGTTTAGGAAGGCACCAAGCCAGTCCCTAGTATCAAAAAGGTTGAGAACCACTGCTCTAGGTGACCTAATAGTTCAGTAAAGGGCCTGATTCTGATCCCATTTCCATCTTGCTCAACTCCTACAACTGACTTCAAGGTGAAAAGCAGGCTTTGCCCATTTGTTTCAGTGCACCCCTGGGTGCTTCTAAAATATTTCCTATTACTTGAGGTTGAGAAGCAGGATATTGCAGCTGCACAATTCTTAGAACACTGCCAGGCCTTTCCATTTCAGGAGTCAGACAGATGCACAAAATGCAACTCTCCTGTAAGTTCATTGGGAGCGCGCTGGAATACTCATGTAAATAAGGGTTGCAGGAATAGACCGAAGCCTGTCCTTATAGAATTTCTGGCCCACTTGGAGGTGTGCAGAGTTAGGAAACTTCACACAAATTCCTGTCCAATTTTTCAGACAGGAACTAAATAAACATCAGAGCTATTGGGGGTGATTGTCTATATCTCCAGGCCTTTGCAGAGATGGCCATCACTAGGTTTTACCTGATTAATTTTGTTTACATTTTGCATTAATGTTCTAAATGAACGTTTCATTAGACTCAGAGGCACATTTGTGGTGTATTAAATAAATTAAAATATTAATATGGGCATTTTAAAAAAGAAAAGTTAAATGAGAGGTAACCATGTGACTAATAATTTATGTAGTATGGACTCTTAAGAATTTAAATATCATTTTACAATCAACAAAATCTTGATTGTATATTACAGCTCAATAGACTGTCCAAATAGAATTTGATAATTGCACAATGGGTGTGGGTTAAGGTTCTGGATGTGATTTTACCACTTGTTATATACATTTTTAATAATCACCTAATATTATTACTATACAATAAATATCTTAATGCATATAAATGATGTATTTTCTCATCAATATTGGCCATAAAAAGAGTTACTCAGTAGATAAACCCTGACCAAAATGTATCTTTGAGAATCTTCATTTCAGAGCACACTGTGAATTAATTATGAGAAATACTTATTGCAGTCAATAGTCTCATTGGACTTATTCAACTTCTGATGGAACATTGAAATCCTCTGAGAGTATCTGATAAAAGAAAAATGGTCTTTCTGGATGATGAAGGCCTTGGAGGTAGTGTGGGTTAGGTAGGTAATGGGCAAATAGAATTTAAAAGAAGTTCTTGATGATAAAACAAGGGTATTTTTAGAAAACAAATTGAAGATAAAGAAGTGATGGGCCAAATTGTCCTGTATGGTGCAGCTGCATTGCAGAGAGAAGCAGTTCAAGCTTTCCCCAGGCTGCTCTGACAATATGACCCAACTTTGAGCATATGGTAGCATCCAAGGGATCAGAGGGGAGTGATGTCTTGATGGCCCATTTCATATTTGGCTTCTCTGATTCGTCCAACAGAAGGGCTAATCAGTGTCACTTACAGAGTTGGGGGAGGGTTTTTTGTGAACACCTGCCCACTAAGAACTGGACTGAGACCCCTCAGCTAATTTCACATGGTCTGCTGATGAACAAATATCAGAAGGCAGTGACGTTGGCTCACTGTTGCACTGAATCAGACTTGACTCAGTGAGCTGTGGTTGAAAGGTTCACAGCTCAGTCCCAGTCTCTGAAGCTATGTCGTTTCTTGGTCCCTATTTTTAATTTGTCAGTATCTGGTTGGATAAGTCTCTGGGTGGTCGTTATGTATCAGTATTTCATTTCATCACCAACCCTATCAGCAGTGCCCATTCTCTTTACTGCTTGCTAGTGCACAAAGGGTTAATGTATTCACTCTCCTCTTTTTTCCCCCTTTCCTTTAGTTTGTGCTGAATCTGAAGCCTGAAGTGACGATCAATGGCACAGATTATTTCCTTGCTGTCAGCTATTGACTTTCTCTCAGTCTCTGGTATCAAAGCTCCTTTCCCAGGGTGATGCTAGCAGGGCTGATGGTGGGGGAGATGAAGAAAGCTTGATAGCCATCTCCCAGTTCATTTCAAAGAACCTTTAATTGGATGTGCACGATGGGGGTAGGAATCACCTGATAAGCTCAATTTAAAGCAAAGTCAATGGAGAATGGGGGTGCTAAGGCTGGAAGATTTTAGTGATAAGGCCAGAAAACTGTCTTGGGTTTTTTTGAGAGGATTATTCATTTATATGATGAATCTTCCCTTCACCCCCTTCAATCTGTTTTGAAAAATGATTTTCAGGAGCAGAAACCCCAGCTGGTTCCATTAACCAACCATTTGCTATAGGAACCCTGGCCACCTACACACGTCTCCACTTCAGTAAACCAGAGCATGACCATTGAGGGCTAGACTGTGCCTTTGTCACACAAGTGGCCAATTACTCACCTGAGTAACATCTTTAGCAGGAATAACTTAGAGTCAGGGTTATAGGATTTGAGCCTGGGGTACATTTAAATGACAAATTGGGTGGTAGGGCCACCCAAGCTGGTCAGGTCAGATGGTAGAACCAGGCAAAAAGCAGCCCATTAAGTCTCTAGGTGGGGGTCGAGCAGTAGGCCAAAAAGCCATACTCATAAAAAAGTTGCACTATAGACACCCAACAAAGTACCTATTCTAGTAAATGGCATGATGGACAGGGATGGTGGAGTGTTGTTCATGGCCTAAGTGACATCTGATGGTGGGTGCGGCCGGTTTCAGATTCAGAGTGTATAAGAGAAAATGGATTAATGTAGTAGAGAGATTAGAGATGGATGAGTCTTAAAAGGTTTAATAGCTGAGTTTGGATAAGCTGTGATTGCAGATTGCTCTCTTCCAGTGCATCTGAACATGGAGATGTCCATCATAATCCAGGAGGCAGGGTTTTGTGCAGCCATTGGTTTCTGTCCAATCTGTCTCTCTGTCTAGCATATCTAAATTCGTATAACCCACAATGGAGGCCATGGTATATAGAATCTAAGGAGGAAATCCTGACCCCATTCAAGCCAATGGCAAGATTCCCAGTGACTTCAGTGGGGCCGGGCTTTCACCCTAAGTACTTGAAGTCAGAAGAAAGCTGCATGTCATACAGGAAGGTTGTGTGTGGTGGCTTGGACTCAAAGGTTGGAAACCAGCGCAGACAGCCATGCAGGCAGCTGGAATACGATGTGGCTCTGAGTTGTTGGGTTAGAGTTGGAAGCTGGATCTTGATGGGGTGATGTGGTTTCTCTAACTTGTTGAGGAGAGAAAGGAAGAAGCAAAGATCTCTGGAGAGTTTTCCAACCCAGTTTTATGTAATTCCCAAGTAGAGAGAGACACACATACTGGCAATTTCTGAGTGAATTTTCCTCAGGTGAGAGATGACTAGGGAACCATCCTTTTGGCATGCAGCAGGTGCCGAATGCATTTCTTGAGGGAAGAAGTTGGGTGCTGGCCTCACTCCACACATAGCAGCTGGAGGAGGTGGTGGGGGTAAGTCTGGAATTTGGGCATCTAAGTGGATCTTTGTGGATCTGGGCCCAAGTGTTAATCTTATTGATTTATTGTGTATTTAGTTCAGCTCTTTTTTTGCTAATCCCTTGTTTTCTGTATTTATGTGACCGATAATTTTACTTTGCATTTATAACCATAAACCACTGCTTTTGTTTCCCCTCATGTTCGCTGTTGGTAATTTCAAGGAAGAAGAGTCAAGGGCTTGTCCACCAGAGACAATGAATAGCCCCTATTGATTTCAGTGGGTTTTGGATCATCCCCTAAGTAAGGAGGAAAGAAGCCTACTGAAGCCATGCTCAGAACACACATTGTAGAGGGATCCCTGAGTTGGAGAGCAATGGAAATCTTTTTAAATTTACCCTCTCCAAAAATGACTGCCTGTGAGAGCTTGACCCTTTACGTCAGTGGAACAGGGCCTCAGTCAGGGTTAGGTTTTAGTTAGGCAAAGGCAACCATGATGTAAACATTCATATTTCTCCTATCCAAAGACTCCTGGATTTTGGGGCTGGCGATCTCTGGAGAACAGAGTTAGTGGACAGAGCACTGGACTGGGACTCCGGAGACCTAAATTCTAGTCCCAGCTCTGCCACTGGCCTGCCTGGGTGACCCTGAGCAAGTCACTTCACCTCCCTGTGTCTCAGTTTTCCCATCTGTAAAATGGGGATAATGACTTGGCCCTCCTTTGTAAAACACCTTGAGATGTACTGATGAAAAGCGCTCAGTGAGAACTAGGTATTATTATTATGAGATATATCCTGTAACTCCTAATTCCAACAGGGTTGGAAATATCACCATAATAATCCTTCCCATAGAATTCCCCTCTACTGGTTCTGCCTGAAAGCACAGAGCATAGAATTTTTTGTTTGGCACAAATTCTGGACAAAATGCCAGGTTAGTTCTTATTTTAGCCAAACCGGTTTGTGTATCCATAATACTATAAAAGGCTCTAAGTTACCACAGAAGTCAGCTCAGTGTTTACTCTGTCTGACATGATTAATGTGTCAGTTTCACATTAGTAACCGTTTTTCTCCACTGCGGGAGTAGTCAGTGGATTCCCTTTGTTGGGGTCCTGAGAAGAGCATGCTTGTTTTCATGCTATCCTCATCATGGGGAGATGTCATGTTAAGTGGGGAAAGTGAGTCTTTAAATGTGATTTCTTTTATCAGAGAAGGAATCAGCAAGGCACTTTTTTGCAAGTGTAATTCAGTTACAAGTGCGGTGAAAGCTCACATGAGCCCTCTCTGTAAGGTTGCTATTGAGAGGGGTGTTCCCTGACTGCAGCACTAACCTTAGTTTTGAACAGTTTAAGAGGAAAGGGATTTTTGAGCTTGCTTGGAAAAATCTTATCAGAAAGGATGGCTCAGGTTTACAACAGGACCACTGCTACAGAATGGAAATAAAGTGGTAACACAAATAAAGGTCTGACTGTGCTTCCACTGAAGTCAATGACAGCTTTGGTATTCACTTCAATGGAAGCAGGTTGGACCCGAAGCTAGCAGTGATGCATTGACAGTGGCTTGAAGTAGCTGGAGAATAGGCAACACTGCATGATACAGGAACAAAGATGATGATAACATACGCTGAGATCTTCAGATGAAAGGTGCTACAGAAGTGCAAAGTGCTGTAAAAAAAAAATGTAAGGGCCAAATCCTGCTCTTAGATCTAGATGAGCAACATCCTTGACTTCACAAGGAGTTGTTTATGCACAACCCCGGGCAGAATTCTCTGCTTAATAATTAAACCACACAACACTGCAGTGAGGAATATATATGATGATCATTTTATCTGTCCCTCCTTGCTGCCACTTCTTGGGTGAAACCCAGAGTTAACTACAGCAACAGCACACAACCGTTTAGCAGGGGAATTGGAAGAGAACAGAGTATTTAATTGAAACTGTTGGGGGCAGTTAGGTGCCCAAATAACTTTGAAGATCTGGGCCATTCTGCCTACCTAACTCCCATTGAAATCAATAGGAGTAAGGCATCTAACTCCCATTAAAATCAATGGGAGTTCGGAGTCTAAATATTTTTGAGGATCTGGTCCCATCGCACTACCCAAGTTACAATTTGGCCAGGACCTCAGGGCAAACGCCACCATGGATGCAAAAATTAGGAGGATTGTAGTGTTATATAGCTACATTCACCACAAAGGGATTGCCACTAGAATATTCTCACTAAGAACCTGCTCCTGCTCCCTCCCAGGGCCTAATCCAAAGTCCACTGAAGTCAATGGGAATCTATCGAATAGCAAAACTCCCACTGACTTCAATGCCCTAAGACATTTCCACTAGTCCTGGTATATTTTAATTAGGGGTGGGTAGAACTGGGTGACCACAAAACAGGAATCCCTCTTACCTCAGGACTTCTGGCCATTTCTCTGTGCTGACTCCAAACTTTTTGCAATCACCCCTCACTAATTTAAGACAAGACTTTAATTCCATGTTTTATTTACTAAACAGCTACAAAACATCTGGCTGTTCTTCCTCATTTGAAATCTGAACAGCCATCGATAAAACAACTGAAATCCAGACTATTCCTTTCATAATTGAGCATAAAACATCTCCTGGCCACCCATTGATCAATTTGTTGTTCTTAATACATTGGCAGTCTGGTCACACTTCACTGCCTCCTGTGCTTGTTATGGTCATTAACATGTAAATACATCTAATAAAGCAGAGAAATGAGACCATGATTATAGCTTTTGCAGCCATTAACACATGCAATGGTTACATTTGATTATGAACTTGGCCCTTCTATATTATTGGTAACACAATCCGATGGCTCTATATATATCCTCACCTGATTACAGCTAGCATAGCAGGAGTCCATTATGACAAAGTCCAATGAATTAACTAAACAGCAGCACTTCAGTCCTAGTTCTGATGCGATGATTAAAAGAAGAGTCATGCTAATTTTTTATATTTTCAAATATTTTTAAAAACTACCTATTGAAAATGCCCTCTTAGGAACCTGAGTGTCTTAGGCTGCTAAATTCATGGGCATCTCTCAAAATATCATTTTTGTATCTGCAAAGAACTGCAGGTACAAGTGATACAATATAGTCATCTGACTACATGCAAATCAGGTGGTTGGATGGATGGCCGAATCCTCTCATTTGCACCCACCATTGACTGCAGACATGAAAATTTAGCTGCATAATTAGTGAGGTTGAGGTTCAATTAAAAATATTTGTGTGATTATGGTCAGAAAAATGACCATGTATTCATTGTGAGGCAATGTAGGAGCCCCAGCCTGATTCAGGGCAGAGTTCTTCATGCCAGATCACTCTGAATCATGCAAAGAAGGGACTTGAATGTGGGTTTTTCACATCCTAGGACAGTACCGTGACCATTCAGCTATATAGAGCCTCTCTGGTTTTTTTCCCCCACCATCCATTAACCTTTCCATTGAAAGCTTTGTGTAAACTGATACATCTCTGTGAAACATTTTGGCTTAGCTGAAACAGCATATTTAACCAAAATGAAATTTCAGCAAAAAATCTTCCGATCAGCTCTAAGCATTATACACTCACTGTGCAAGGTGCAGACAATGGAGAATCAAGCCCAACACTGTATTGCTCCACATATCTGATTCCTGTGTGTATTTTAGCCATATTTGTTTCCCTTACTGTAGAGCTGGTGGAACCATTGAAGAGTGAATTGCACACCATGCTGGCCCATGCATCTTTAAGAAATTTGTCAGATTGCAACTGTAGAATCTTTATTGCTTGTTACTATTAACTGACTCCAAAACATGTAATGGAGGTATAGATTCTAATCCAAAGTTTGAGGAAAGTAGTTCAGATCAGGTGTTCCAGGTTGGGCCCATCTCTAGAGATGCAGGGAGAAATGGAAAGAAAATAACTGGATCTTCACATCCAAAATGGATAATTCGTAGACCTGGCTGTAAGAAAAAAAAATTTTTGTAACGTAAACAACAGTTGATCTGTAACCCTTTGCGAGGTAGTCAATAGGGAAACCCTACCCATATTGCCACTTTTCACACCATACTTCAAAAATAGAATTTCTTTCCTTACCCATTTTGGTTTTCTCTTTGATAATTATTGATTCCCCTCCCCACTTCACCCACTGACATCTCCACTTCTTTGTTTCTAAAGCAGCATTGCCTGCTTTTATTGGCTTCTTTCAGCATGATCACTCATTGTGGTAGCAATAATATGCCTATTTGGGGCAGTAAGGTCTGCTGGTCAATAACTGCTTACTCCTATGCAGTAACGAGAATGATAATCATCATTATTTTATTGCAGTAGTGCTTAGGGACCCCAGGCATAGAAGAGGATCCCATTGTGCTAGGCACTGTACAAACAAAGAACAAAAAGACAGCGAATGCTTAAAGGAGTTTACAATCTATGTCTCTAGGTGCTCCAAACTTTGAACCTCCTTTGAACCTCCTAACATTTCCAGGTTCATCAGAGCAACAATCAGCTAAGGAAGCCAGTGGCCCTGCGGAAGGAACAATGTGTCACAAAAGTAACTCAGGAGGTGAGTTGGCTTCCTAGATAGCCCACCTGCTGTTTCAAGATGGATTTGAGGATTTAGAGAACCCCAAGATTCTCCTTCAGGGTCTCTGGAGTGCTGAATGTCCCATTGGTTACATTGAAACACACTCAAAGTTGAATTCTTCACCCAGCCCCCTTAGTTTCCAGTGGAATTTGTCTTACAGAGAGAGCTCTTGTGTGTTTCATAGACCTGGTGAAAAGATTGTGCAGACTGAGACATCACCTCAGCAATTGTTGTTGGCTCTTCTTGCAATGAATCTTCATCCTTGGCAGCCTGATAGCATTATGTAATATGAATGAAGACCCCTTGATTACCTTAGAAATAACGTGCATCATTATTATCATGAGGGGAAAAAAATCTCCTGGTTTACTGAATAGTAAGTCAGAAATTGAACCTCCATGAAAGTGTGCACCAGTCCCCCACGATACTGTACACTGGTCATCATGCACACAAGCCTTTTGCCCTCTAGCATCTTGGAATAAGGGCATGCACTTGGAAGAGTGCCCTTGGTGTGTTAGTCCCAGTGCATGTGGTTTTGTGAGTCACGCACCGTTCCTCCGCTCACACAGAGAAGCCCACACTTTCTAGCCTGCAGTTCCATTTGCTCATGCCCATTTCCTGCCAAAGTAACCACTTCAGCAAAGGCCGGGGGGGGAAGAAAAGAAAAAGAAAGAAAAATGATGTTGAGAATCTTTTCATTAGTTTCTGCATGTGGAATGAATGAGAAATAAATGTGAGAGGCTAATACTAATGAGCTCAAGACCAAAAGACGGTGACCTGGAGGCAAGCTCCTTTAACTAACAACTTAATTACAATAAATTTTTGCTTGAAAGCACCATACAAGTAAATCAATCAGCCCTTGCAGGCGGGCTCATTAAAACCAGCAAAGTACAACCCCAAAAGGTCAGCCTATTAAAAAGGATTAGCATTTCCCACTTAAAGCCTTCGCTGGCCACAGGTGTTGGGAGAGAATTCAGATTCGGATGTTCTTCATTGTCCCAGCTCATGGGGGGCTGACCTTGGAAGATGATGGGTGCCCTCAGCTCCCAGTGGCCATATCCTCAGCTGGTGGAAATTGGTGTAACTCCATGGAAGTCAGCTGGGCATCTGACCAGCACTGACTTTAGTGGGAGTGAGAGGATCTCTGCACCCCACAGGATCAAGCCTAAATAAATGTGATCGCCTCCAAATAGCTTATAGCATCTTTGCCTCCCCCTGCAAGCTGCAGAATCTGCTCCTTTTCTATCGATGAGTTCAGATGAATGCTGTAGATAAACATCCTGGGCCCCACCCTCCTGTCACTGACAACAGTGTAAATCAGGAGTCAGTGCAGTTAAGCTGGTGTAAAACTGATGAAAGACAGAGATAGAGAGAAAGGGAGAGAGAACCAGGAAAGGAGACACCCGTCCTCTGTCACTGCCACACATATCCCTGCTTCAAGACACAAGTCCCTTTATAATTCAATTTAATGGTTCTTCTCCTCTCAGACGCCTCTTCGTCTCAGAGAATTCACTTCGACACTCTTTCAGCTTTCACTACTAAATCTTGAGGGTTTCTCATTTTGTGCCAATTTCAAAGCATTGCCTTATGATTGCCATCCCACTGCCAGACTATGTTGCTACTTCATCATTAACACATGTTACCATGGGCTAAGACTGACTATCTCTCTATATGTTTATCTATCGGGCTATTTTTATGGCCTTCCTCACTGTAGTGTATGGGTGCTTCGCAAACAGTATTGAATTTATCCTCCCAACACCCCTGTGAGGTATCCCCATTCCTCAGGTGTATTCAAAGTGAGAGTGGGAGATAAGGTGATTTGTGTATGCTAGTATTTCACAGGGCAAAGTTTCAAAAATTAACGAAACATCTTGTCCTCTTATGAGGAGGTATTTACCCTGGTGGAAACTTTAACAAGATAACAATTATCCAAACAACAATGTACTTGGTTGACATTTTCTGTATCTCTTTTGCTATTCTTCCTGGGGCAGTGTCTGTGTTTGGAATGCGACTTTTCTCCTTCAAAAACCAATTTTTTTTCTTAGTCTGCAAGGAAAAGCTATTCTGCTGTATATATAGCATCACGGTCTTTTACCACAGAAATGTAAGTGATATCAAAGTTGCAGCATCATGACTTCTGTGCAGGGAGAAGATTGAGGGATCAAAGTCTGGGTTCAAACAAAAAACATTGGGTGGATGAATGGCTCAGAGAATTGTTAATGGACTTCACCGTCAGGCTTCCCAGCCTGAATCATTTCCATGTCAGCAGTGGCTCATAGTTGATTGCTGTCTTTTGATTGTTTGATGACCTTTATAGAAGGAATTGGTGAGTCTCAGTTCAATTACCAGTAGGCAACAGTTCACATAACCTCCTCCTTCCACCCCAGCATAACTGACACATTTGTTATCTGTCACAGCAGAGAGGCCAACAACTCAATGGGAATGGCGACTGAAATCCCCTTTTCCCTCTAGAAAAAGGCTTGAGGTGAATTGGTGGAGCAGTGTGGAGAAGCTTGTTTTGCTGCCACTCAGGCTGTGTCTGTTCTGGTGACTAACAAAAGACTCTCGTCCCCAGAGCTATCAGTCTGACAGCTTGCACCAGTAAGAAATTCATGAGGAAACAAAGAAAGCCACTACAAATATTCTTGTTAAGTAATTAGTTATCACATATGGTAGGAAAGATGTAATATCGTTATTATTTAATGTCTATGCTGCAACCGTAGCAAATCAGTGAGGCCTCATTGTGGTAGGCACTATAATCACATATAATAAAGAGACCGGCCCTACCCCAAAGAGCTCACTGTCTAAACAACAATGATGGAAACCATGTGAGGGGCCAGTGGGTTTTTGTTTGGCTCAGTTACAAGAACATGTGAAAATTCTTCCCAGCTTGGAAGCTCCTTTCGAAATGTACTAAGCCAGCAGCTAAAGCATCTCTGCCCAGAGAAACAGCCATCAGAGCAAGCAGCTGAGTGAATATTTACAGGGATGAGGACATGTAACCCTTTCATCCATTTGATGGATACCCCAGCACTGCATTCTTCGCAGCTGAAGCGGTGGGTCAATTAGCACCGTTTTGGGCTCACATCTCCTGGCTGAGAGTGATTTAGCGCCAATTTTGTTCTAAGGAAAGGATTCCCTTTCTGGCACAGACATGCCGCAGTTATGGAATCATCTCCTTCTGTTGTTGAAAACAAGCTCTTCCCACCCACCCTCTGCCAGGGGCTTTACACAGGGAGGCTGCTGGGCTGTTATCCAATCCAACCTTGGCATTGCGCTCCTGATGGCTGTAGATCATTTCAGATATTGCATTGCCTCGCTATTAGGGGCACCTTGCTTGAGTCGAGAGCCTGGAATCCAGGGGCTCATCACTGCAAAGAGTAGGGATGTAGAAGGCAAGGCCAGATGAAGGCAATCCAAGACATTAGCACACCACAACATGGGAGCCCCAGGGTTCCAGGCCCATGGCGCTGCTCCTGTGTTCTGTCTCTGCCCCGCTCCATACGTGCATGGGTAGAGGGCCCTCCATTCCTCTCAGAGAGGCAGTAGCATGCCTTCTCCCTCCTGGACTAGCAGCAGAGCCTTCTCCGCCCTCGGGAGCAGCAGACACCCCTGTCCACTGAGTAGCTGGCCTGGTGTGGTGTAGGGAGCCCCTCCAGTTCTTACCCCAGCAATGGGGGTTTAACTTGTTTATGTGGGTGGGCCAGGCCTGCTGCCCTCTTCTACTCGTGCCTTCTACAGTCTACTTCCAGGCTGTCTGAATATTCGGGCCGACACTGCAGCTTTGGTTTCAGGATTTCAAGCTTTTCTTCCCAAACACAAGGGCTCAAAACTGGCTTTTTAAAACATTTTGAATGAAGATTTAGATCCTGAGGTAAACGAAAGATTCCAGCAACTGGTCAGAAACAGGCTGATTGATGGCCTCAAACTAGAGTTGGGAATGGGACTGATTGTTGGCTCTGTCAAAGTTGAGGGGTGGTGATGGTTGGTAGCCCCAAGCTAGTATTAGGATTGGGGCTGGTTGGGGGCCTCACACTGGGATTAGGGTTCAGGCCAGATCATAACTCCAAGCTAAGGTTAAGGTTTGCTCTGGTACAGGGCCCCACATTAGGGTTAGGCCTGGGGCCATTTTGCGGCCCTGGGATAAGCTTAGAGTTGAGGCCAGTGTAGGGTTAGATTGTGGCTCTGGGCTAGGTTAGGGTTGGAGTTGGCTGGTGACCTCAGGCTAGGTTTAGAGTTGGGGTTGGTTGGGGTAATGTTGTATTGATATTGATCTCAAAGGCCCAGAGAGTTAAACCCTTTCACTGTCCAACATTAAACAGTGACAGATAGGTTCAGGGTTATTTTTTTTTACAGAGACCTTGGATTTACTTGGTTAATTGGCAGGCATACAAAAGCATTACTTCAAGTCCAAAACTTTATTGATTAAACACAAAAAAAGAACAAGGATTTAAAGCAAGCATTTATACTGAAATTGCGGTTGAGTGATTATGTATGTTTTACATACAACCTCTCCTACCCACACCAAGTATGTGCCCAGATTTACAGGCACAGTTCATTTTGCTTCCAAGGATCTGGTAACACACATTCAAAAGCTGTCTTGGTTTGATTTGTCTTGACAGAATGTGTTCTAATAAATATTATCCCACCTCTGACTGTTCTGCTGAATTATCATGAAATCAGAGAAGACATTCACAAAATGAAACATTTGGTGCACAAAATAGCACAGAGACAGAACTTTAATTGGTAATTACTTTACTCCATATTCTCCATACACCTTCATCATTCACTGCTCATTTCTGCAAAGGGTGCACCCTTTGTCTTGGCCATTTCCACTCTAGGGAAAACCCAAGGAAACATACAGAATTAATAGCAGACTCTTGTTTTGCAGCGGTGCTGGAAAAGTAAGGGTGTTTGTGGAGGTGGGGTGACAGAGGTGTGAACAAGGAGAGGAGTTTCATCAATCCAGACACCCCTCTATCATAAGAAATACCAGAGTTCCTTCTTGAACTATGGGTGGGACCTGGCTTAATTCCAGCATTGTTTGGCAGTTCCACAATACACAGCATACACATAGCAATATGCTACAGTATGCCTTGGAAAAGAAAACCAGTTTACTTGCTTCTGCATTTACAAATGTAAGCAGCATCATGACTGCAAGGGGGGTGGTGTTGTCTATTGGTTAGAGCAGTAGAGCGAGTCAAAATTCTTGAGCAAGACAGGTGGGTGAGGTAATATCTTTTATCGGACCAACTTCTGTTGGTGGAAGGGACAGGCTTCTGAGCTTCAAAGAACTCTTCTTCAGGGCTGAGAAAAATAACCAGAGTGTCTAAGATAAAAGAAATGAAGAAGAGCTCCGTGAAGCCTGAAAGCACGTCCCTTCCATCAACAGAAGTTGGTTCAATAAAAGTTATTACCTCACCCATTTTGTCTCGCTCATATTCTGGGCCCACCCTGGCTACAATCAAGATTCTTGCATTCTAATCCTGCCTTTGGAAGTAGTGTGCTTTAATGACTAGAGCAGGATGACTAGGAGTCAGCACTCTTGGGCTCCATTCTCATCTCTGCCGCTGACTTGCTGTGTGACTTTAGACAAGTCACAGCTTTTCTGTGTCAGTTTCCCCATCTGTAAAATGGGGAGAAAAAGATCAAAAGAGCCAGGTGTTTAAAGTGTGCAAAGCACTTTGAGATGCTTAGATGAAGGTGTAATATAGTGTCAAGTATTCCTGCACTGAATTCAGAGAATCTTACTTCACCATGATTACAGTAAACCAGAGGAAGCTTTAATCTGAAGCTCCATTATCTGCTGGAAATTTCTCCAACTGGCTCCATACTTTCGGAATAGGACAATAAAATAGCATGGGTTTATTTATACAATATCCATCTTCCTAATCAGAGGGTGCTATTGGGAAAGTGGAGAGATTTATCTGTCTCTCTATCTCAGGGTTTTATACTGCCACCCATCATCCTAGTGTCTAAGCACCTTCCATGTAAAATCAATAGCAACTGCAAAGTCCCTCGTAGATTTCAGGGAGTCCCTGATTTCCCAGTGATTTGGTCTTGTCAACTGCTATAAGATGTGGGTACATTTTCCCCCCACTGACAAAACTCACACAAATAATAGAAATAATGCATTAGGGAGTTGGAGGCTGTAGAATGATTCTTATACCAGTAAGGTGCAATCTCTTCTTCTTTTCACTGCCTGCCGCTTCCCCAGAGACCTTCTCTATATAACAGCTTTGAGCTGCCCCCATTTATGCAGTCTGGGAATTATTGGGACATTGTTAGTTATTATGATAATTTTCAGATGGTGGCTACTGATGGTTTGAAATTGCCTGTCCCTTGTATTAGAGAATAGGGAAACAGTTGACTCTGTAGCTAAATCAGTGTTTCCCATTTGAAGAGTGGCCCAGGCCCAGAGGCTTGGATTCATCTCTCTCTCACTGTCCTCAGCAGCTCTCTGGATCTCTTTCCAGCTCTCTTTACCTTGTCTTGGGTCCATTTTGAAGAGCCCCCATTGGAATAATTTTGCTGTCATATTTCCATTTCACAGGCCAGATTCTGACTGCAGTCTCCTCTCTATATAAATCCCAAGTAACTAATTTCAATGGACTCACTGTGCAATTAACGTGGTGCAACTGAGGGCAGAATTTGGACCTGATTTCTTTCCCTTATATCTTCTGGCAGCTTTTTGCAATCTCACACTTAAGCCTTAACATGCCACCAATCTTGTATGGGATTCAGTGTGAATTCCATTGATTAACAAGGGGTCCCTGTAAAAGGCACTGCCTTCTGCCAAGAGAGGTGAGATTTTAAAGATCTGAGACTGCTCCAAAGGATCTATTTGACCCTCCTTGCAAACCAAACAACCTTTCAGGCTATATTCAGTGTGGGACTGAATTAAGGAGGAATAAAATAGGAACCACTCATCCACCCCACAAACTTCATGTGCCCTGAACTTTTGCCCAAACCTCATCCCAACCAGAGCCAATTTCTTTTCTTAGGTTAAAAAAAAATGTGGTTAATGTTTTTCTTTTGCACACGTCCGTTTTCTGGGATTTAGCTGGGTCCAGAAGTGGAAGAGTTAAAATGCTTAGGGGATAGGGTGACCAGAGAGCAAGTGTGAAAAATCAGGATAGGGGAGTAATAGGCGCCTATATAAGAAAAAGCCCTGAATGTCAGGATTGTCCCTATAAAATCGGGACATCTGGTCACCCTATCTGGGGAAAGGGTCTTCTTCGCACAGTATTTTTGGCACTGCCCAAAGCTTGCAAAGTTTCCAGAACAATTTTGAAGTCTTAGGGCTGCCCTGTATGTGCAGAAACTCTATTGAAACCAGTGAGAATTCCACGCAGGGAGTAGCTCTTGGATGGCGCCCATATCTGAACTGGAGCTCTGAAGGTTTTGAGGTTTACCCATCACTAGTGTAAATATTTGCATGGAGATACTAAATTGAAGCTCAGCAAAACACTGGGCCATATCCTCACCTGAGGTAGAACAGTGTAGCTCTTTTGACTTCAATGGAGCTATGTCAGTTTGGCTCATTAGTTTCCAGATCTAGCCAGGTTTACCAGAAAGAAAAGAAAAGATATCATCATTGTTAAAGACATAAATTGTGTACAAGTAACAAACCCAGCTCCGTGTTACATCCTGGTGTCTGGACACAGGCCAGCTGCTCAGTATTGCTTTCTAGTTTTTACAAGAGGCAATCTATTTCCATGAACCCTGGACATGCTGCAGTCCTGAGGCTGATGGACAATTTCTGCTTGCTCATCATTGTAGAAAGTAGCTTGTGCTCTACAGAACTATTGGTTCTTTGCAAACTGAACTGTGTTGATTCCTGATCTCCCCTATTCTCCACGTTCCTGATGGGGGAGTGGGAGGGATAATGTACATCTCCGCTCTGATAATTTTTACTGGATGTATGCAATCTTAGTAGAATGAAGGGTAAAAATACATGAGTATAGGTAATGGGCCAGAGTCTCTCTTGTGTCAAGACCCACATGGCGCAGGAGCTGGGGTGGAGTGGCAAGGAGCTGGTTACAGCTGCCTGATTTGCAAGTTGCACCAGCCCTCAAGCCAGCGTATAACAGAGCAACCTAAGGGCTGCTCTAGTTGCTTTAGCTCTGCACAGTTCTCAAGAGCCCGTAAGTCAGCTTTGAGATGGGGGAGTGAAACTCTACTGCTCCCCACCACCGACACACTCCTTCCTCCTTTGGCCTATCCGCATGCTGGGGTGTGTTGGCAGTTGTCGCAGGTGCTGGTTCTGCTGGCTTGACATCAGATCAGAGTTCCCTCCTGCTGTGAGACCAAATTAGCTGCAGACTGATGCTGGCCCCTTTGTGCTGCTCAAGGGCACAAAGTGGTTGGAACCAGAGTCGGTTCAGTAAGTCAAGAAATGCTAGATGCACCTGTCTTCAGGTATCATCACAATACCCAGGGGCTATGGTATCCATTGATGCTTCAGAAATAGAAGTCACATGATTTGCATGGGAAAAACAAATAGTGCCGCAGGTGCTTGGTTGGCTGGTTCTTGCTCAAGCTCTAGCTGATTGGCATAGGTGGGGGCTCAGGAAGGAATTTCCTCCAGCTCAGAGTGGCAGTGACCTTGGTGGGTTTTCACCTTCCTCTGCAGCATGTGGCTGTGGGTCACTTGCTAGGATTATCTGGGTACATCTCGCCTAATATTCCCTTGTCATTGCAGGGGCCTTGGGACTGGTGCACCTTGGTCCCTCCTGTTCTCTGCCTGTGGCACATAACTGTCTAGTCTCCTGTGGGCTGTAGTACTTTGGTCTCATTTTGGTTGTTGGGTTTAGCGTAGGGTGCTGGGTGGTGTTGATGGCCTGTGATATATAGGAGGTTAGACCAGATGATCTGGTAGTCCCTTCTGGACTTAAACTCTATTACTCCTTAACTACTTTGGATTTTGTATTTGATTTTGTAGCCATATATGACACTCCCATATACACAGTAACCCCAGGGTCCATTATGCTGGGCACTAAACAGAAACATATGAAGACATGGCCTCTGCGTTGTATCACTCACTTGACCTACATGAGAATGTCCACTGGCTGTCAGTAAGGCTTGTCACATTTTCATTTCAGGCTTAGCTGGCAAGACAATTGCAACCTGATCAAGACTGGAGCAAGGCTGAAGCAGCCCATCCAGCAGAGGGTGGCGGTGTGCACAGTCACAGGTCAGTCAGTGCATTACAGTATTCGTGGAAACTGACCAAGCATGGAAGACTGTTGTGGCCACAACTGTTCGCAGAAGAGACGTTGTTTCTTTTGCTTTAGTTAAACGCATGTCTATGTCCCAGCCACAACTGTGGCATCTTAGCTAGCCCGGAAAAATTCAGTGGTACTTATTCATCCGACAGTAGCACCTGGAGGCTATAACCAAGCTCAAGTACTGTACAAACCCATAGTAAGAGGTAGCTGTGACCCTAAGACCCCTTCAGTGCCAACTGGCAACGGGTTCATTGTTGGGTAACAGGAATTTCTAGCAGGCTTGACAAACTCACTGCCCCGACATACGGCTTTCAGGGTGTTTATTCATAACCGATGTCACGTGAGATCTCTAATAAATAATTACGTCACACTGATCCTCCTAATTATTGCAAGATATGTGTCCAGATGACAGTTAAGGAGTGGTGTATATGTCCTGAAAATATGTTTTAAAGTCGGTCACCAACCAAAGAGAAAAACCGGTTTCTTCCAGACAGGAGTTGAGAGGTGGAAATGTAAAATAAGCATTGTAAGCCAACGCAATGGAAACCCCATTCACATGCAAAGTCAGCAGGGGGATGGGAAGGCAACGGGGACACAAGACACTGGAAGCTGAACCATAGGGGGTTCCCCTATTTCGGGGGGCAGGCAATGAACTTTGGGCAAGGTAAAAAGACACCCTTTTATCCCGCACCGAGGAAGTGAACGGTGCATTCACATTCATGAAAATGGGATCCCCACCACCCTTGGATGGAAACATTGCAAAGGACGTTAGGGGTGAGATAAGCGTCGTTAGACAGATGGTTAGCCTGTTAAAGTTAAGAATCTCGTAGCATCTTGTTTTGATTTGGTTGTATATGTAATCCTCCTTTTTCCCTTTCCCTACTCACTGTTTCCTAAAACTTGATCTTTGATAACAAACGTATGATTGTTTTCACTACAGATATATCTCCGTGTGGTGCTGTTGTATAGGAGCTGGTCCTGAGCTGAATCATGCACGTTGGTGTGTAGATTGTTCCTTTGGTATTATTGTAAGTGGCTAAGGGGCTGAAACACCGCAGAGGAGTGTTTCAAGCGGCCTTGGGTGCAGCTGTTGTTAATCTGCAAGGCAAAGTAAAGGCTGGCATAGTCCAGAGAAGATTGTCTGGATGGCTGACAGACTGGAGGTGTCAGGGAGCTGACACTCAGTTAAGCACTAACAAGTCTTTCCCACTGGAGGCAGGCTGGGGGGTAACAAGATGACTCACAGACCTGGGCACCCTGAGAATCGTGACAGTAGTGCCTGCCCCAAAGAATTTATAGTCAAACTAGACAAGTCATGCAAGGATTGAGAGGGGAAAGAGAGTCATAGAGTGAAAATAACTTGCCTAAGTCACACCACAGAGCTGGGATTAGAACCCAGATCTGACTCCCAGTTCACAGCCTTATTCATGCTGCCTGTCTGCTGGTGGCTGCCTCCTGCTGGCCAGTTTGTGCACTCTCCATCAGTGCTGTTTATACAGTTAGGATCTCTCTCTCTCTTCTGGGTTCTTATATATCCCCTAGCAACAGCAGATGGGTGTGTGGTGTGGGTGCGGGACTGCAGCAGAGCCGGGCCCACCGCATGCACAGCCGCTGCTATGTTCCAGAGGCCGGAGGTGGACTCCGCCAAGCCCAGCTCCAGAGTACTGAAACCCCTTGGAGGAGGCTCTAGTAATCTGTTTGGGAGCACAGAAGAACCACGTTCCAGCAGGCCACACAGGATGGCATCTGGCATCTTTGGAGCAGCTGAGGAACCTCAAAACTTTCCAAAAAGAACCACAGTATCTGAAAATCCAATGTCGTTCGAAGGTAGTGCTCTGTGAAGGCTGCAACCTTGATATCAAACCACGCATTTTCTAGTCCTCAGTCAGTATGCTCTACTTAACGTTAAGCACAGTTACTAGGATAAGAATATCAAAAACATTGGTTCCTCTTCTCCCACTTTGGTGAGGAATTGGTCGCCCTTACATTCTTCCCTCAGCCTGTTTCCTTGAAAGGACCCATTACACTGTTCCAGAAGAATTGATTCCAGGGATGTCTTTTCAGAGTTTAATAATGGAACGTTCAGGTGCGTGGCTCTGTGTATTTCTACAATAGCCCTTCTACCTCCAGAACCTTGGCTCGAAGCCTGGTTAATACAAAGAAGTCTGGAGGTGTCATTTCCATTGGTTGAATTAGGACAGCGAGGTCCTCGTGGAGGCTGCAGCACACTCTCCACAGTTCAGCTCTAGGGAGACCCAGGACTGGTCGTGCAAGGTCAGGACTGAGGTGAATGGCAGAGCAATGTGAGGATCTCTCTGCTTGAATAGCAGAGGATGCTCAGGTATACTGGCAGAACTGTGGGGGTGTGGTGGAGGATCCCGGCACTGGAGGAGCAGGGGATCCTGTGGCTCAGACTCGGCAAAGCAATGCTGAGGCCAAAATAGCAGAGGGATGGATTGGTGAGGACTGGGGTGACACTGCAGCGGTATGAGGGGATCCCAGGACTGGACGAGGGTGGGTACGGCTGGCTCGAGTTGCAGTGCACCTACAGAAGGGGTGCTGGTATCATTTGGTTCAGCACCTGTCCATGCTCTAGCTAATTCTACAGAGTGCAGTGTATTGTACCTGTAATAAACACCAAATTTGCAAAAAAAACAAACAAACCCAAAAACCCTGCCATTCCTTTTCTTGCTTTTTTTCCTTCTTCTTTTTCGTGAAAAGTTGGTAAGTAAAGCCCCACAACTCAGGGAGCTATAAGCCAGTGAGCACTGGACAGCAATGGAGAACAGTAAGCAAAGTTGTAAGATTTTCTCTAAGGGCAGCTACACACCTCTTGTGCCAAATTACATCTGACATTTCATTTAAAGTCCACATAATGTAACACCTAGCCCCAGTAATGGTGGCAGAGCGGCAGGAGTGTTGCATTTGACAAAACGTCCCTCTCTATTTGCTTTAATTTCCTATGCACGATGGCCAAGTTTATGTGGAAGTGAGAAACACTTGGGGTATTTTTTGTTAGCATGGCATTAAAAGGGTTTACTGTGGTGTGCTCAGACACTGCTTGGGCTTCAGGTGGCCTTAATTAAATAACATAATGTAAGAGAACTGTGCGTCAGTTCAAACAGAGCCAAAGAAAGTTGTGTGCCCTTGACTGAATGATGTTAAAGTCAAACATTAGATTCCTGGCATGTACCGATCCATTCAGCAGGTGTAAAGTTGAAAAGAGAGGATCATTATAGGGTTGTAAGCAACACCCCAGATATGGGAGAAGGACTTGCTCTCTTCCTAAAGCGGCTGAGGGGAATAAAGATCATCCGATAAAGGCATTTGCAGATTTGTTGCACATCAATACAGGCTTTCAAGTTGAATAGGGGTGTGTGTGTGTGTTTGCAGGGTTTCACTCTGAAAGCCCTTTTGGAAGGACTGTTCAATCAAGGAAGGTTTACTGGGTGGGGGTGGGGGAGAGTTTGTCTTCTGATAGGTTTCACACTCCAGCCATAATTGGGAAATGTGTCCCACTTGATGTTAATTAGCCTCACTGATGTGAAAACCTGATTGGGTCTTGGGAAGGGAGGAGTTTGCCAGCTGACCTTTATATAAAGCACAGAGAGGCAGCAAAGACTGGGCTGGCTGTTTGTGGAGGGTTTTGAAAGTGCAGTGCAATTTACAAATATTGAGCAGTGTTAGTAGTATGTAAACCACCAAGGAAATGTATGAGGGGTTTTTTGTTTCAGTTTTAAATGGGGTCTACTACATAGGGTAAAATGCAATATTTCTAGGGGAGGTGTCTTTGTAATAAGAGCCCTGGTCTGATAATTGTATTTGTTATGGAGGAATGGCAGAAGAGGGGGCTCAAACACAAAGCTGTGATTCTAAAGCAGGAGGGCTTCTTGGTGTGGAGACCAAGGGTGCACTTAAAAGGCTGAACTGTGGGAAAAGAAGAGAATTCCCCGGATTAGTCAGTAGGCAGGCAGATAGAGAGACGTGCACACACCTGCCAGCCCAAAGATGGAGGTGGGGATGAACTGGGAAGGCTGGGCTGTTCTTCTACATCCCACTGAAAAGTCCAGGCTCTTCTAGCAAGAGCAGAAATTACCTCCAATGAGGCAATCCTTGGGTTGGCATTTCTGTTAGTTATGGAGTCCTTTGTTATTTGGAAGGGCTAGGAGGGAGCAGTGTGTCTGCATAGCATTGCATTGCTAGGCACGTGAGCTAGAACCAAAAGGAACCAGGGAAGAAAAGGGGCACTTCTTGCAGTAGGATAAAAATTGTTGATCCCACCAGTGTTTTCTCCCCCATGTCCAGGCCTGCACAGCTGGTTTGGGGTAGTGGTGGTGCTCATCCCCCTGGGGTGTATCTGGTAGCAGCCCTTGCCAGCAGAAGGCTATTGGGGTTGGATGACCTGAAGTGGCCTGACAGCTCTTGGTTTTTGATCCAGTTTTCATGACCTGCTGGAAATGTCAGTTTGTATTTTTCCTCCTCTTTCTATTGTAATAGACAGCAGAGGGGAGCTCAAAATAGCTGTTGCGATTCTGTAGCCAAAGAGCAAAACCAATTACTTTTGTGTGTCTATTGAGGCATTGCAATTGCCCATTTGAGGAGGTGCCTTCATGCGTCTATTTCCCAGACTCCTAATGTTGGGCACCTCTCACAAATTTCTCTCCCCCTACTCTGTGTGATTACACGGTGGCTCAGGGATTGTTTAGAGCTGGGTGTTTGGTTTGGTCCCATCTCTCGTTTTTAGATGCATTAAAGTGATAAAGGATCTGCTTCCTTGTTATACAGTGTGCATGACATATATTTCTATATTCTCACCTGGCAACCTAAGAGATCTACCATGCAGTCATATTCAGATTAAATGGCCATTCCAAATCCTCCATGTTATTACTTTAGTGTGAGTTTTTCTCTGACTAGTGCCACTTTCCAGCTTTTACTGTAGCTTAGCTTAATTAAGCAAGAAGAGTAACCAAAGAAATGATCACTGTTTTTCAATTTTCAGAAAATATTAAACAGATTCAATGTTTGCCTAGAATAATGAACTAGAATCCCTGGGAGACTGACAACTGGTCAAATCTATTTTTTTCCGTTGCCCCAGCAATGAATTATGTTAGCCACAATGTCCAACAGAAAACAAATATCTGAAGAGTCTGGCATAATGATTCCTTACCTTGTACTTTCTTGGGTGAAAAGTCTACTGAAGTCTTGCTTAAGGATTGGACCTCGGTGTCTAGCTCAAAGAATGTATCATTCAGAATCTAAGCAATGTATAAAGAAAGTGACATTCAACTTTTTGTTCCAAGGAGGCTGCTTATTGCACATTGAAAATGTGCTGGCTTCAGTACAAACCCAGGAGAAGATGCTGCTTCCATGGAGCTTGCAATTTAGCTGAGATACAATCAGTACAGTTTGGACAGCTGTAATATAGTGGGCAATGGTATAAATTTTTGAGGTAGGGGAGCAATCCTGAGCTATTGCTGATAAGCTCCTCCGTGCATTTATCATAGTTTCTATGGTTTGATTTTTTTTTTCACTGAAAAAAACCCAAGCCATAGAAACTATGAAAAATGTTCACTTTGCAGTGACCAGTGGCTGAACAGCAATAAATGGAACACAATAATAAAAGCATAAGGGAACCCAGAATAATATTAAATGAATCTTTCAAAACTCAGGTTTATCACTCTGTCAGTCTTACTTTCAATCAGTTCAGTTTGTGACCAGTACATTTAACTAAGGGTGTCATGTATTCTGAATGACTAATCCAAGTTCAGTGTGTCACAGCCAAATGATCTGAGCTGCTCCAAGAATATCAGCTGTATCATGTAAAATATGCATTGACTACTTCTCCCATTGTTTGTGTCTTATTTTCTGTGGAAAAACAAAAGGCTGGATTTTGTCACCCTTACTCTGAATATGGCCTCTTTTTTCACGCGTAGTCCCACTGAATTTAACAAGACTAGTGGATAGGGTACAGCTCTGGGACTCAGGAGGCGTGGGTTTTATTCCTGGCTCCACCTGCCACTGGCCTGCTGGGTGTTCTTGGGTAAGTCACTTCCTTACCCCGGGCCTCAGTTTCCCTATCTCTAACACGGGGCTGGTGATACTGACCTCCTTTTGTAAAGTGCTTTGAGGTCTATGGATGAAAAGTGCTATGTGACACCCAGGGATATTATAATTACCATTCACATGGAAGGTGCTTCTCAGCATGAGTAGAGAGACACACTCTAGTCCAACTCTTTAGAAATGCGCAGATGCTAATTATGAGCATCACTTTCCTGTCTCATCCCCCTTCTCCCATGCCCATGTGAACCATAGTTAAGGATGGAACGTAATGAAGGCTATAAACACCAAGTATGGAGGGACATTGGGTAGGACAAGGGGATATAACCAAGATTTAAGGGGCAGATTTTGGCTGAACATCAGGAAAAACCTCCTGGGCGTGAGAGAGATTTGGCTGCAGAACAGATCTCCAGGGACAGCACTGGAAGCCCCTTTTCTTTGGATAGTTAAAACTACACTGGACAAATCATTAGCAAATGTCCTACAGGGGTCAGTCCACCCACTGGCTGGGGGCATGCACTAAATGGCCAACACACAATCCTTTTCCCAGCTCTAATTCTCAACAATCCGACGCTTGTTTCTTGTTAACCCTTTCAGTGCCCTTTCCTTATGCCCATGTTTCCTTCTCCCTCTTGCACTCTGTTAACTCCAAGTAGTTCTGTGCTGGGTGGATCTGACTCTTATTTCACAGTGGGTTTATTATGGTGCTCCCTTGGAAGGACCTAGAGTTTCTCATCTCCAGTCTTACCAAACAATGTGGCCTTTCAAGCTAATGGAAAGTGATCCCAAAAAGATGGGCTGGGGGAAGTGTTTAGAAAGGTGAAGTCACTTTCCCTTCCATTCCCCATCAGTGAGCCTTAGTTTATTGGCAGCTGTGACTTGAGTAAATAGAGGAACTCTAACAGACTGGCAGCATCAGACCCACCTTCCCTCTTCTCCCATAAATCCCAGCTAGAAAGGGATGGCAAGTCTGGGATTGGCAAAACCCTCAGTCAATAATGCAAAATCCCAACAGTCAAGGCCACTGGCACGTGCCACCTTTTAAAATCTCTTGCTTCTTTCTCACAATGTACCCTTTCTTTTCCCTAACCCAAGAGGGCCCAAAATTTAAATGAATTTTTGCTAGACAGGACACGTTAGCAATAATAGAATGGAGACACGCTGGAGGTTAACAAAGCAGTTGCATGCATTTATTGTCGGCTCCCCTGATTAATTGCACAGTTTCGTACATTATGGGCATAGCAAGCAGTTCATTGCAAGGATTTGCTATTTGAAATTCAGATTTCAAATTAGGTAGGTTAGTTTTGATGGGGCACCCAGACCAAAGGGTATTATTTTTATTCTCTGATTTGGAACTGTTTTATCAGGTTGCTCGAGTGAAGCAGTCACATTTGTCAATTCAGCATTTGCTCGCGGTGTAATATTTCTGCTATTTGCTAAACAGGCACTGTTTCCGTGCACATTCAGTAGACCGCTGGTGGAAAGCGAGCAGCCAAAGCTAACTTGAGCTTGTACACTAGGGAATCACGGAGAAGTTACCTGAGGTATTTACCTAGATCTACATGTAACTTTACCATTAATTTGTGAGCTACTGTTAGAGAGACGAAAGATGGACTTACGCTTAAGGCACTGGAAGGGGATTCCGTAGACCTGAGTTCACTTCCAAGAGCTGCCATTGTCTACTTGTGTGACCTTAGACAAGTCATTTAACCTGTGCCTCCGTTCTTTGCCTCTACAATGGGGACAATATCATTTCCTTTCTCTTGCGTGCTTAGATTCTCTCTCACCATGCGTGTGTTTAACACCTAGCACAATAGGGCCACGATTTTGGGTGGATCCTCTAAGCACTACAGTGATGTCAATAATAATAAAATGCTGAAGTTCAGCCTATGCTTTTGTGCAGCAGACATGGCTGTCTTGCCCGTGTTTTATGTAGCAGCACTAGTAGCAAAGGTAAAAGGCTGTCAGGAATGCATCCCCTTCTTCCAAACCCATAAAACCCTCCCCCCCTGCAAAAGAGTAACATGGAATGTGTAAATCATACCAGAACTAGGCTCTTACTCCCCAAGAGAAGGGCTGCAGGTGTACAATTTCAATTGTAGTTCACACGTGATTTCAGGGGATTGAATATCTGTAGCACAGTGGTGGGTTTCAGCTTTTCCTGAAATCTTATCCCCCAGCCGGACTGCACAAGTGCACAGGCTGCGGCTGCTTATGTCTCCAGCCGTTCGTACTCATGTCTTTGTTTCCCAGAGCATTTTGTTTCATTTCAGACACAGGCTGACCACTGGGGGTGGGTGGTGGAGAAGGGGAATGTGAGTGAAAGTTACTGTCGCTGTGTTAATAGCACTTTACATATAAGGATGTATTTTTCTGGTAGTGGGAGTCGTGCTGTGTTTTCGCTTCAGACGGTAATTATTGGTATGTCACGCCAATGCACCCCATTGGCTCTATGCAAATAAGAGTCCTGAAACTTTATTATCCCACCTATCGACAAGAAGGTGCATTATTAAGGACTCCCCTGGGGGACTTCCCTTGGTGCCCATCTTAGTGTTTATAACAGGCCCAGCCGTTAAAAGGTTCCCTGATTACTTCAGCCTCTCTGAATCCATTAGGATAAAGAATCGCCTTCCGACCTGCCCATGCACAAACCTGACAGACTCCTGGGGAGATAGTAAAATGAAGCCGGCCCAGTTAGCAGTGTGTAATTTGCCCTTTGGTGGTGCATCAGTCTCCCCTGCCAGGCTAAACTCCTGCTGCCACTGCACTTGGCACAAATAATACTGCCCCTTTCATATTTTCTAAGTTAATGGGGCAAGGGCAGAAAGGAATCCCAGGTAGCTGCTGCAAGAAGACAATTATTCCTCTGCTATTTTCTCAAAATGATGTTGAGAGCTGATCTAGAGATGGTAGAAGAGCTGCTCAGATTATTGGATGGAAATAAATTATCTGTCAAAGGTAGCTCTTATTTCTGTTTGGGGACTGTGCTGATTTCTGTGTAAACACACAATTTTCTGACCCTGAGTTGTTCAAACTCCTCTTTTGGTTTATTTACCATTCGGGGTACGGGATGTTGCTTCATCTCCCTGACTGTGCGGTGGTTTGAGATTAAGCAGGCGACAAACTACATTGTATAAATACTCATTGTCACTCGCCAACAAAGAGCTGCCATTCCCCCAAGAATCTGCATGATTCTACACCCAGTGGTGTACCGATGGGGGGGCAGGCCTCCAGACACTGGCCTGGGGGACGCTGGCCAAGCCCTCCATGACACGCGGGGGGTGGAGGGGCACAGGAGGCTCTGTGTGGGAGAGGCAGGTGCTGTGTGGCGGGTAAGTGCGAGGGGTGGTGCCAGAAAGTCCCCGGGGCACAGGAGGAGGAATGTGGTATGCCCCTCCCACAGATACAGACCCCCTCTCCCGGACAGCTTGGGGATGGCACTGTCTGGGGGGAGTCGGAGACCCCTCCTGCCTTGTGCGGGGGGCGCGTGAGGCCTGGGTGTGTGTGCAAATGTAAGCATTGGTCCCTGGGTGTCGGGGACACACGTACGCCACTGACAAACCGGACACTCAAATGCTCACAAATAACATCCCAATAGGGCATTAATATAACAGAGCCAAACAGCTGCTCAGAGTATGAAGGAAAGTTCACAAACATTGCTTTTCCTGTATGCAACCGGCACTGGATGGGATCTATTTCCACAGGTGCTTTTGCTTGGGATGTTATTTTGGAGACCACTTGGAGGATGCTTTAAGGATGAAACTTTCACGGTGGTGGGATAACTGATCAGCCTACGGTAAATACACCAGTGGAGACGGAAAGTTCTTGGGTGTGGGATGCAAAACCGATATGTGTATAAATGTGCTCAGAAGTGCCCTACAGCAGCAGAGTAAATTCTTACTGTATTGAACCCCAAACACTATTAGCAAACCCCTCTCTTAACTCTTTCATGCAGTTCTCATTTTTCCTGTTCTCCCCCCCCCCCAACTCCCAGATGCTTCATTAGGGTTATAAATGAGCATTTCCCCTTCCAGCTTCGAAGCTGCAGACCCTCCTTTTCTCATGGGAACCAGGCAGCAGTTGGGTCAGGTTAGAATGCTGCATCTGTTCCACTCCCCGGCCCCCAGTGTCAACCAGTTGAATTGCCATAATTTGAGGATTAGCCTTTCTCTGCAGGACTGAGCTGAAATGCAAAAGCTCTTAGGAGAAATACAAATCTGTGCAATGTTAGCAAGGGGAAGAGACAGCCAAAGCAAACTGCCTGCGCACATGTGTTGTTTGTTAGTTGATTTCTTCCCCACCCGCAAGTTGGTCTCGGTGTCAAATTCCCTCTTAAATATGTCTGGAAGGTCACAGAAAGCAGGTGAATAGTCATACAATAAAAATCACATCACACCTCTTAAAAATATATGCATTCTTCCTCCCACACAGAGTAGAGGCAAAGGATAGAGATGCTCTCAGTCTGCAAGAAGTGAAATAGTTTTTCCAAACAGCTTCACATATAGTGAGGTGTATATGCACAGTTGCATGTATGATTGATTTATAAAGGTAAATACCATAGGTCAGATTCTCAGCTGGTATGGATTGGGGTAGCTCCCTTGACCTCCATGGAGCTGTGCTGATTTACACCAGCTGAAGCTCTGACTTCTATCACACACATATTGGGTATTTCTGCAAACCTACGATGAGTCAGGAGCCTAGAAGGCTGTGTGTGCATGCTAACCCTCTCCTAGCCCTCTTCTCTGGATGTTTGTGCATATTAATCAGGAGTGTGCAACTATACATGCAATGGGACTTGCATGATTTTGAAATATGCCTTTAAGAAAGTTAAACACTGGGTTTCTGTCAAGCAGATGGCTATAGTTTCTAGCCAACGAAGGCTTCAGAGATCAGTTGCACTTATTGTGGGCCAAATACTCAACTGGTGTAGCTCTGTTAATTTTATTGGAGTTATTCTGCTATATATTGAGGATGTGGCCCTGTGTGTGCCCCTTGCCACAGCCACGACTCAGACTCTCACAGTCCACTGACACCAGCACTTCTAGGCTGAGCCCCAAAGGAGCCTCCCTCTGCCCAAGCTGGTACTAGCTGAGTTTAACTGATTCTATCTGGAAATCATACTTTACACGGTTTGCATCTTTCTTCCAGGAGAGGGCATGCGTGCAGATAGAATGTGGTACTTACTAAGGTTCCGGCCACTGTCTTTATGAACCCCACTGTGCCCCGATGAGCCCATGTTTTATAATCACTAGAGCTGACTAAATAATTAGCTTTAAATAGTCTAATACAAATTTGTGCAGGTGTTTTTCAATGCATAATTGTTTATGCAGAAACCGTCTTTTTCCCATGAGAAATGGGACAAAAGTGGAACCTGCAGATTTCAAGGCTGTTCAGATCCAAGTTCCTGGATTGGAACCCACCCTACTGTTTTGCTTGATCATTATATACAAGATAAATGTCCAAAGGACAAGAGAATATCACTTGATCTCCATTCATTATATTTAATATAACGATGAAATCTTGGTCCTATTGAAATCAATAGAAAAACTCCCTTTCGTCCTGCCTGTTGGTCAACACCCAGTGAGGCAATATAGTCACATATACATGTTTAAGGCCCAATTTTGTTCCTAGTGATGGTTGAGAGCTTTGCCATTTAATTCAGTGAAACTATGATCAGGGCCTTAACTAATATATCTATGTGTCTGTATAGGAATTTACATAGTAATCATTAGTTTCCAATTATTTATGGATTTATCCTATATTGCTCCTGTGAGGTATACCAGGGGAGAGTATTAACTCCATTTTAGAAACAGGGAATTGAGGAACAGAGAGAGTGACACATTTTTACAGGGAGATTGACAGAGCTGGGAATTGAACCCCAATATCCTGAGTCATAGGCTAGTTCCTTAGTCACAATACTCTTTTCCTGCTTCACTTGTCCCCTCCTACCTGCTCTATTTAGACAAAGTGATTTCTGGGCATCTAACACACATGGGAGTCTACAGCCGAAGTCAGGAGTAACGTGTCATGGTTCCATGTGGTGAGTATAACAGAAGCGGAAACACAGATAAAAAAGTGTAGGTAGAAGAGGAAAGTGAATTGACCTTTTTACTGACTTCCAAAAAAGAGCCATTTCTTCAGAATGATGATCTCAAAGGTAACATGTGAGATACATTCTCACATCCTGCAACGATTCATCTGGATGTTTCCTCCAAAGCACTGAGGCATGGATGGAATGGAACATTTCCCAATGCTCTTATTGAACGATCACTGTCCCGAATCAATACCCTCTCACAAACATTATGGTTTATATCATGTCAATGTCTATTTGATCCTTAATGCATGGACCATAACTTCAGGTACAACAGATGATTGTATTACCTGAATTACAGGCAGGTTGTCAACCTGCACTCCAAATTTCCTTGCCTCTTATTATCTTGTCACACAAACTAGCAGCATTCATCGCCTATCCAATGTCTGTAGAATTCCCTTCCTTCCTGCAGGAATTGAGCTGCATTGAAAGAAACATTTTATAAGTGGGGTAACAGAGCCAGGAACATGCTCTGAAAGTTCTTTGCACCCTGGGTGAGGGCAGGAGGACAGGAATAGACTCTCCTGCTGAACATTCATATGTTACAAATCAAAGAAGGGGAGCCAAAACAAAATGCAGTTAATAAATTAAGTAAAAATCCTTCCTTTCCACTTCAGGCAGCAACCCAGACCTGAGCAGCACTGACATTTGGAAAAGTTTTTATCTGGATTCATATCACAGAACCAACCTGGGTTAAGAATTTCCTCTTTTTATGATGTATGGTATGTTTGGTTCATTTAACTGATATCTTCTTAAAGGAGAATCACCATTTTCTGGCAAACATGAAAGACAAGAATGTGTCTATAAAAATCTGTTCCCTTGCTCAGTGCTTGCTATGGTTTCAGTGGTTAGATCTTAGAATGAGAAAGGAGTTTCCCCATTCTTAGCCAGCTTCTCTTTCTTCACAGTGAGAGATAATCACATTCATATTTTTTAACATGGTTATTTGGGCTATCAGGACTGCTGGGTTTTTTTCTTCCCCTGGTTCTTCCACTATCATGCTGTATGGTCTTGGAGGTGGGGGGGAAAGGAAAAGAGTCATGAATACCTCTATAACTCAATTTTTAAATAGTAGTGTAAATAACAATACTTTGTACCTCTACAGCACCTGCCCCTGCATTCCTGTCTTACTGGCATGTTGTGAGGCTTAGGCTTTGTCTACACTAGAAAATGTTGTCGATGCAAGTTACAGTGGTGATCAAAAAGCGCTGTAATTACAACGCTTGTGCTTGTCCACACAGCACTCATTTTGTCACCGAAACGCATCCACAGTTGATGCTCTAGCTATCCCACTGTGCAACTCGCTACCTTGTGCCGCTAGGAGTTGTGGGAAGGCGGAGAGGATAGCAGTGCATCATGGATGTGGGCTCAACGTCTCATGATACAGTGATTTCCATCCCCTCATTCCATGGGTTTCTGATTGCGTTTCATGGCATTTTTCAACAACCCCAATTTCCTGAGTGCCCTCCGTCTCTATCTGAAAGGATAAATCGTGCACTGCTCTCCACTATTATCAGTGTTCTGGACACATTGCGGCTGGTCATGCAGCATATCTGGAATTGAGAAGGGGTTCTGAGTCCCCACATCACACGACACAGTCCCTTGCTCTTCATTGTCCTCCAGTTCAACCTCCTCATCCACAACTTCTTCGCTGGGGTTGAGTCTGGTGTCCGATGCCACCGGGTCCGTGGAGGTATCCAGGGGTTTCTTGGCAGTGGAGGTGGGGTTGCTGCTGAGGATGGCTTCCAGCTTCTTATAGAAGTGGCAGGTCTTTGGCTCCGAACCAGAGTGACTGTTTGACTCCCTAGCCTTCTGGTACACCTGCCGCAGCTCCTTGATTTTCACACAGCATTGCAGTGTATCCCGTTCATAGCTCTTCTCCACCATTACATGATAAATTTGACTGTAGGTGTTATAGTTCCTTCTGCGGGAGCAGAGCTAGGACTGCATGGCCATCTCTCCCCAAATGCCAATCAGACCCAGAAGCTCCAGTGTGCTCCAAGCGGGAGAGCGTTTGATGTGTGGAGCCACCATGATCAGCTGGGAAGATGAGATGTGAGCTCTCCATGCCGATCAAGCAGAACCAGGAATTTTTGAAATTCTTCTGACTTTAAAGGAGGAGGGGCGGATGGCTGCAGGGCAGTGGAATTCAAATTGATGGCCAGAGTGGTCAGGTTGGACATTGTGGAACACTTCCTGGAGGCCATTTACCGTGATATAAGCAAGCCCGGTGTCTGCACTGATGCTTTGTCGCTAAAAGATTGGCGCAGAAATCTCTACGCCTCTCATCCAGGTGGTTTTATCAAGGCAAAATCAGGGGAGTCGGGTCAATGGCAGGGGTGGAGGGATTGTAATGTGTACACCACCACTGTTTTGGTGCACAAAGTTGACTTTGGTCAAACAAAGTCTCTAGTGTAGGCCAGGCCTGAATGAACTAACGCTTAGAAATCACTCTGATGTGATACTCGGATGAAAGCTGCTCCAGTATATAAATGCAATGCAATGCATTATTACATATGTACTCTCTCTCAGTGGATCAAATATCACACGTTCTTGGTGTGATAACACCAGAAAGCAAAGCTACACGGTTCTGCCAATTAAAGAACATAAAGCATGAAGGGGCACAGAAATCCAGCCATGGATATCTTATAAATCCTCTTCCCTTTGGCAAGAGAAGCTGTCAAAACTGTCAGGGCTGAAGAGCTGACCTTTCTTTTTCATGTATCTGTTTCTAAAATCCATGTAATTACTTCTGGGGGGAGGGGATGGTTGTTCCAAAGCAAATTAATTCAATGCTTTTGTCTCACAAGAACATAAACAAACAAATGGCAGCTCTAGTTCTTCCTTGGGACTCAAATAAGCAGCCAAGCAGTGTTCATGGGGCCCAGTCAGTTGGGATTCAAAAGAAAAGGGAAATCTTTGATGCTGTGGCTAAGAAGGCTACCGTGACCCCGAGATTGATAAGCAAAGGAATTTCAAGTAGGAGTAGGGAGATGTTATTGTCTATAGGGCATTGGAGAGACCATTACTGGAATACTGTTTCCAGTTCTGGTGTTCACAGTTTAAAAAAAAAAACAAAAAAAACAATGTGGAACAAAAAGGAAAGGAACTACAAGAATGATTCAAGGTCTGCAAAAGCTTGACGTCCAGTGACAGACTTAAGAATCTCAATCGATTTAGTTTATCAAAGCAGAGATTAAGAAATCACTCGATCACAGTCTATATGTATGTACATGGGGAGAAGATTTCTGATAGAGGAGAACTCTTTAATCTAGCAGATAAAGGCATGAGATCCAATGGCTGGAAGATTATGCTAGATTAATTCAGATCAGAAATAACCTGCATGTTTTTAACAGGGAGGGTAATTAACTTTTGGAACAATTTACATAGGGAAGGGAGTGGATGCGCCATCATTTGAAATATTGGAATCCAGTTTAGGAGTCTGTCTAGAATATAGGCTGTAGCTCATCCAGAAATTATTAACTTGATGCAGCAATCGCTGGGTAAAATTCTCTGGCCTGTGTCATGCAGGAGGTCTGACTACATTATCATAATGGTCCCTTCTGGCTGTGAGATCTATGAGAATAGAAACTGGCTCTCAGTTGGCGGCTGCAGGGAGGGAATAAAGTTATTAACAATTACAAAAGACACAGTAAAATAGTCATGATTTCCCCAAGTCCCTTTTGAGTGGTGCAACAGTCATGTTCCCTGACCATCGTGGAGGTACTGTTTCCTCCCGTGGGCTGTAGCTTGACACAACTGAGCCTGATCTTTGAACACGAGGCATTGTTGGTCTAATTAAAACAAAGAAGGAGGAATTGAGAAGGGTGAGGATGTGGAAGAAAGAAAGACCGAGTCCACTCCACAGGGGAGGAAGCTCTGACTGCTTAGTCCTTTTAGAAAGCTTTGACACCTGTCTCTCCATTGTACACCTGGTTCTTTTTGACATCCCATTGCATCTCCTTTGGCTACCTTTTGGTTTTGGTCATTTCTATATTTGCTGTGGGTTTGCGCTGTCTCTCTTTGGAATTCAGTGGTTGGAGAAGGAGTTGCACTGGTGAATGTTAAACAGGGAACAACAGAAGCCAGGGTATCTTGGAGAATGGAAGTCCAATTTTGCAGCTCACGCCAACTCTTAACGCTTTCATTTCTAACTAGTTAAAGATCAGTCTTGTGAAAAATGACTTCCCATTTTCAACCTATAAAGAAGGTAAAATAGTACGAAGACAGATGAGTTAGTGCTCTTAGTAATCTGTTATGTAGCCGGGTGAGAAATAAGCCCATTTCTCTCTCCCACTCAGCTGGCTTTTCTTACAAAAAAAAAACTGTGTAATCATCTTAAACCCTGAACGGACTGTGTAGTCTGGAGGAGAGAGATTGCAGGATTCTTATGTTTCAGCTGGTTCACAGCTGTTCATCGAGGGAGAGAGAGTAAGGGGGTGTGTGAGAAGGGACAGCGCTGAAAACCCATTTCTCATGGCTGTGACCCTTTTCCTGTCTGTGGAACACACTGACTCTCTGGAGAACTTTTGTTTGCTAAAAGTGTGGTGTGGGATTTCTGCCGCACAGTTCTGATTAAAGCCACTTGGAATCGCCATTTGGCTAAAACTTGTGAAGCACAGCTGGGATCATGTATGTTTGATAGACACTCAGAAGAGCTGGGTTTGAGCCACATGGTTCAGAGGTAGATCTTAGATATTATGGTGAAAGGGGCCATGTAAGAGCCTAAACAGAACACAATCTGACCTCCTGCAACCATTTGGTCCCGGCTTTGGTTCAGAACCACCTGTAGCTCTTACATTTTAATCGATAGAGTAGAACAGTACAGGCACATGGCTACTGCAGTAATAAGCATGGTATAAATGCCAGGAGGATAGGTAGCGAGGGGGAAAAAAAAGAAAAGGCAGGCAGTTCCCTCTGATGTCCTCTTCTATCTCTTTTTAGAAGTTACCAGCTAGACTGGGTGGCTCAGGGATTGGGATTTGTAATGGGTTATGGAATCTTTCATCTTCCAGCTCAAATCTGATCTGGGTTAGTAGCCATTGAAAGTCATTACCATCTGTTTGGGTGTGTTTGGATTATGCAAAATGATTGGTACATCTAAATTCAGTCACCTCCAGTTTATCAGCATTTACCATTTCATCTAACAGAGACTCTCCATTTACAGTCAGTAGTAAGAGCAGTAACGCTCCTATCTTCTTCTTAGACTCTGGATAAGGAGATGCTGTTATGGATTGTGGGAATTCGCCTGCCATCTCATCTGAAGGGCTTTGCTACTTGCTGTAAAATGCTGCTAGTCCTCGGAATTTGGCTGCAGATTTTCAAAAATGAACATTGTTTGAACATTTGATTGTGATCTTCATCTTGGGTACGCACTAGCTTACTAGTGTAGAGATTCTCCTGAGTGCTGGTGTTACTCACTGGGAAGTGTGTGTCACCTGTTCCCCTCCTTACCTGATCCACAAAGGATTTGAACCTGTTAAAGCCCCAGGTTAGGGATTGCGGACGCTCTGGCAGCTCTGAAGGTCTCTGCTTCAGTACCCGGTGTGTCAGCTAAGATGGTGGTTATCACACTGGCACAGAGGTGCTGGAACTAGGAGTGCCGGGGGTGCTGCTGCACTTCCTGGCTTGAAGTGGTTTCCATCGTATGCAGGGTTTACAGTTTGGTTCAATGGCTCTCAGTCTCCGCCCCCCCATACAAATGGTTCTAACACCCCTGCACTGGCATTTATATATTCTAAATATGGAGGACCAGAGTTCCTTAGCTGGTGCAAAGTAGAGTTGCATCCATGAGCGGCAGTGGAGCTACTCTGTTTTACATCAGCTGAGGATCTGGTCCCCGCCTCCCCCAGTATTTATGCCAACCAACATTAGTGTGGCTGCCTGCATGGAACTTGAAGGGAGTGCAAGTTGCAGGATGGAAGGGTTTGGAGGAGGCTCTAGGAAGTCAGTCTGCATGCACATGGCTTAAATGCTAGCTGCTGTTATAACCACCTTCTAAATCGTTCTCTTAAAAAAGAGGCAGTTTATGGTACATGCTACATGAAAAATAGAACATCATAGAACCCCATCTTGTCATTATGCCAATAAACTTTACCTAGTGTGTGGCCATGATAGGTCTTCGGATTCCGCTTCTGGGGACTTCATTAACTGATTCTATATTGATGCTTAGAACTGATTTTTGCTTTCTCAGGGTAGTGCCCACGTGTTTTAATCGTCCTGGCAACAGGCCTCCTTTCTAAATGATGGAAGGTTATAATACGCAGATATGCAGAGCTCCCAATACGGTGTGAGCTTTGAATTTCAGTCATCTCCCTCCCCTGTTGAACAGTCAATGACCAAATCCTGTACATCTCTGTCCCCATGATATATCCCCCACGGTGGGGAAAGTACGGGATTAGCAAACAGAATCCCTCTTCTCAGGGATCAGCAAACAGAATTTACCAAACTAAAAGCCACAATACAGTTCAGCAAACAAACCTGCTACATAAACAGACTTGCAGCCAGTTTCAAGGTTATATATTTAACGAAGAGGAAAAAAAAACCCCAAACCCAACACACCCTAGCAAAGGTAACAAATGTGTCTGAAAGGGATTTCTCTTCCTTACCAGCCCATCCCTCTGCTGCAGGAATGATCTGGTGACTAAAGCAGGTGACTAAGTTGCCTTGCAGCAGCTATTATGTGTATCTGGGAAACCTGCCCTTGTTCTTGCTGGGCTCTGGCCTTCAAGGAATGCTTGACTCATAAATCCAAACGAAACAGAAGAAGAGCCCGAGTAACTGAAGCTGATACAACATCAAGGCTGTGAGCAGTGAGGTAAGCCACTCACACCAGGGAGGCCAGTGAGAAACAGAGCAATACAATCTGCTCACAGGAGGCCACTAGGATGGTTAAGCTTGGGGTTTTAGTGTTGCTGGATGACACTGGAGACCAGAGGAGTTTCTGCATTTGCTCCACTCTATGGGCACATACCATCCTTTTGATCTGGGTGAGGGCGCATTACCAGGATAGTGTGGGGGAAGCTTGTTCTACTTACTGATGTCTGTGCTCTACCTCTCTCATGGAGAAAGCCCTCTCTTCCTGTGATACTGTGGTAACTGCGACAGGGCTGTAGGTAAGACATCTTCACCCTGGGGTCCTCAGCGCAGGAATCTGCTTCCCACGTTGGCCCATCAGAGCCTGAATGTATTGATCTTCAGAACAAGGTTGCAAAACCTATTGGTTCTTTCAGACTCTCCCCATCTGTCTCTTTATCTATTCCACACTCAGTCACATGGTATGTAGGCTGGCTGAATGAGTGGAAAGCAATTGAGGGGTGCAGAGAACATTAGTTTAAATGTGTTGGGGAAGAATGAATTATGGACAATGTGTATTTGCATGGAAATGTCAATACATGGTGTCTGTAAACTTCAGCAGGCACAATGTAAATGAATCCAGAGAAAGGGCTGTCAATCCATGTTTTTCACCAGTCCTGAATTCACTTTAAAAATATTATTTTAATGTGTTTTAAAAAGATTCCCTCTCCCAACAGATGATCCAGGAGGCTGTGCAAAAGCAATTCAAAATACAATTGAAACCGACACCAGGCCAGCCCAGATTAAAGGAGCCAACAAGTTTGGGCAAAGAAAAACAAAATATCTCTAGGGGGATGAGCCAGTGACAAGAAGGGGAGGGGAGAAATATTAATGGAAAAACAGCTTAAAAACCCCACATTGTCCAAGAACTGCTGTTCCTTCCTGATAATGCTCCATGAAAAAAACAATACAATGTTTTGTTTCTTTTTCTTTTTAGTTAAAAGCATACTTCAGCTGTTGAGAAAAATGTCTAATGCCAACGAGCTATTGTCTCTGGAGCTCTTTCAAATAATGGGTGCTTGGTTATTAGATTAATAGAATATTAAGTTAGGGAGTTTGCATTTAAATACAGCCTCAAGCTGCAAAAATGCTCATCACAGATTCCCAGCATGGTTTTACGTGACTGGGTTCCTCTGAACATACCTCATTAGTGAATGAGGGAGCCCAGGTGTTTAAATGCTGTATTCCTGATAAGGAAACAACTGCCCACTTACAATTTAAGTGATCCTCAGCAGTTGTCCCTAAAGGACCAAGGAAAACTTTCTACACTGGTCACTGAAGGAATTGCCCCTCTCCTATTGATAGATTGCTGCAACTTTACATTGTCTGAAAATGTCATACACGGACAAAAGATGAGGAATGTCTTTCCAAGATAAATCTCATGAAGTAAAATAACACCAAAGGCTCCACAGAGTGAGGATGACCTTCCGCCCCCAGTTTGCTTTGCTATGGAATTAATATTTGTTGGATGGGGAGAGTTTTGGAAGAGACCATATTTCTTTCTATTTGTTTCTATGAGGGCGTGCACACCACCCACCCACCCACCTATCCAAGGGATGTCTCCCATCACTCAGTCTTTCTGTGACGACAATGTTTTTCTAAAAGCCGTGCGGTTTAACCCAAGTTTATTGAGCTTCATGTTGGAATTATTGGATTACATTTTATAATCTGTGTTGTGCAGAAGGTCAGAATAGATCGTTGTAATGGTCCTATCTGGCCTAAAAAAATCAGACTCTTATCTATCTTTACATATTGCTGTTTGAGGTGGAGTTCTTCTTTGATTGCATCATTGAGCAGCATTGGTGGTCCATTCTGCTGCAGAAGTTGGCTCCCCAATTGGCAGCTAGTGATGATTAAACCCTAAAAGATTTATTTTAGATAAACATCTGATGATTTACATGAAAATCAGAACCTCCTGGATCTGGAAATCTCCCAAGGATTAGTGCAAAGTACAGCACAAGATGGGAACTAGCTCCTTTCTCCCTGTCTCCCTCCTGCCCTCCTGTCCCCCCCAAAAAGAACCAAAAACGTATAGGAAAGTTTGGATTTCACCTTCCTGATTCAGGACTATCACTAAAGGGACTGTAGACCGGTGTTTGGTTGTCTTGTTGAATCTGCATAGCCTGAGAGGATGTGTCCAAGGGAGTGTTAATTCTGAAGCTCATGTGACAATCCTCCTCTGAGGAAAGTCACTGATATCAGAGCGGCTGCCACAGACAAGAAAGGTAAAAGCTTGTGCAGTACATTGCATAGGACAGAATTCCATTGAGAGGCTCTGTTGATATCTTGAGCCATATCAGTGGAGAAGCCCAAGATTGGCACTGTCTGCTTCAAAGGCACTGAGGCGAGTCCCAAGGCATCTGCCTCTTGTTCCTGGGAGATTTCTCCTACTGGACCAAAATCCCCCCCTGAAGATTTTGAGCTCTGATGACACAAGGCCAGCAAATCATCTTTAGAAGTTGGTTTGTTCCTCTTCTTTGTTGCTTCTGCACCGTCTGTATTTCCAGACACTAATCACTGCTTTATTGCCTCTTGAAGGCTGGAACCATTGGGTTCTTGCCCTTATGTTCTTAATGTATCTGATTTACAGTGTGGCGAACTTGACATAACATACTTGTCGAGTGGATGGGCAAGAGACAGTTCTCTGTAGCTCAGCCAACCTTGGGACTGGAAGAGTGTTTTGGTTTTTTTTAAACAATTTTAGGACTTTATTATGCCATAAATGTAAAGTGCACTCTTTATGGCCTATAAAAACTAAGTCAAATTTACCACCAGAGTACCTGTGCACAACTCTGCTGACTTCAGACTTGCACCAGGGATTGCAACCGGTGAATTTGGCTGATAGCTTTTAAAATGATGGAAATGTAGATTCAGACCACAGTTCTTGGCTTCGTGGACTTGGATTTGTAGAGATTTGGGTGGTGTTGAGTCCTACAGATGCCCACCCCAACCCTCCTGTTTATAGTGCGTGACAGTCAATCGCTATAATTCCTGAAATTAGCAATGTTAAAGTGGAATGAATTTCAGGGCCGGGGGCCAGCCACTTTGATTTTGTTTAATTTGTGCTCACTATCTGTTGTGCTCTTGTTTCTCTTTTAATCTCTGTATTTAAAGCACCCAGCTGGTGTGGTGTTTAGTGTTATAAAAATTAGACCTAATAAGGAAATTAACCCAAAGCTGAGGTGTTTGTTATCCTAGGAACTGTTAGGTATTATTAATGAGATCACCACCAACCAGCTGTTATACTGAAATGTCTAAGAATATCTTTGAGACATTAGGCATTTTTTCTTATAAACACTTCCAAAGTATAGAGAAGTTTGAATTTGGATTGGAATTTTGCATCTCTGGTCTCCTCTCTCTTTCTAACACACCCTGCCCTGAGCTGCCAGCATGCACATCTATTAAAGTGAAGCACGTACCATGTATCCGAGGGCAAAATTTCTCCCTAGTTTCTCATAGTGCATACAAGGAGAGAATATTGATGGAGATGTCCCAGTAGTGGATGCGGATTCTGTTCGAATTCCTCCTGCTAGATAAAAGCTTTTGTGTTTAGTTTAAGGGCTGGGGAGACACCAAGGGGACTGGATAACAAAACTTGCTGTGTAGTTGTGCTTTCTCAGCCAGCTTTCAAAAATAACTTCACTGCTCAGGCCAAAACTAAATAAAAATGCATCAGTAATTCTCTGCCGGGGATTATTTGGCTTCTGCTCAGACATGGATGCTGCGGCCAGATTGGGCTGCCTCAGGAGGTTTGTATTATGAAAGTGTCTCAGGGAAATGTGCTCTGAATCTTTTTGAGAGTATTGAATTCAGAGGCATCGGGGAGAGCAATTGGATATTGTTTATAGAATAATTTGGGGGCGGGGGAAGAGAGAGGGGGGAACAGTGTGTGTGGAGTAGCCAAGTCACAGCTGCCCTGTGTCCCGCAAACAAGTTTGGAAATGTTTTTAGTTGGCCTGTTCATCATGACGTTCATTTTGGATTGGGAATTGTATGTTGCACAGCAGCACTAATCACAGCAATGCCATGTTCTCTTCACGGCTTCTCCGGTAAACAGGCAGGGCTTCGCAGGGTCAATCAGAGAATAATCGCTCTGCAGCTTTTCTAGTGGGGGTGTTGTCAGTCTCCCTCTTTTGCTGGGGTGACAATGGCTGAAGGCCGGCCTGTAATATTCTCCCGAGGAGTCCAGTGAAAGAAGCTTGAGGAGAGTGACACCTTCCAGCCACGTTTAGTAAGTGGGAGAGGATATGGAAAATTACGGTGGCGAGTTCAATACTGGACGGTGATGGGTGAACATTAAAAAAGTTTGGAGGTTTGTTCATCCAAACTACGCCTAGAGGAGACTAGAAAGATCACGATAGCAGCCTCTTTCATGGCACAGTTGCTCCCAACTCCAGCTGAAATGTGAAAATTAGGAGACAAAGTTAGTTGAAAAAGATTCAGTTTCAGTTTTCAATAAAGGTTTGGCTGGCAGGGTGTGTGTGTGATGTTAGCCAAACTGTCCCACTTAGCCTGTCCCTAGCCATTACTACTTCAGCTTTGGCCTGCATCTCACTCTGCAGTCTATACACAGCCACAAAAGTTAATAGGTTCATATAAAAAGGCACTTATATGCCACTGTGATGAGTCTGTATAAAAGCCTAGCTGGTTGGGGAGGAAGAAGGTTAACCAAAACAAACAAAATACCCGCCCCAAACCCTAGCACTAAGAAGGTAGGTCCAGAACAATAACCATACTTGCATATCCTGATCTTTTGCTATTTTCGTTCTTGTCTTCCAAAACTCTTATGCCTCTACCCTTTTTTTTTTATTCATCACTTGCTTTATTAGGTCAACTTAGACTGTAAGGTCCTCAGGACCAAGACTTCTCATTTTTCTTTGTTCATAAAATGCTTGGCACACCTTTGATACAATGAAAATATAGACCCCAATCCTGCAATCACTTACTACTGACCACAGTAGTTATTGTTGAGTACAGTTTCACAGGATCCTGCTCTATAGCTGACAATCTACGGGGGAAGTAATTCTGCTATACTGAGTCACAAAATATGCAACGTCCGCTTGGTCCAAGATTTTTAAGCTATAACCAGGCTGCACGCATGCTTGAGTTCAAATTAGCCCTATTAGACATAAATTCAGCATCACTTTTGTTGTCATAAAATTGTCCTAAGACAGACTTGTGGCAAAGGCTAATGAGAAAATAAGAAAAGATGAACTGGAATTCACTCATGTACTCACTCAAGATACTAATTTTGTGGCCAGCCTTGGATGCTGTGCCCTTTCAGAAATGACATGCACATGGAGAATTTGGGCCCGTTTCAGCTCTGCCGAGTAATAAATATTTTGCCTTTTTGAAAGGAAAACATAATCACACTGGCTGCTTTGCTCTTCATTTCGTCACCTTACTCCCATAAGGAAACAAAGAGAAGAGCCAAAATCATGTGACCTGGACAACTGTCCACCCGCAGCAAGTTCTCTGCGGGGCAACCACTGATGCACAAAACCAGTTTGGGCACCTCTGGGCTAACTTTGGGGGTTGGTGTGAGTTCTCTTACGTTATCCAAACTGCTTTCTCCATTCATTGTCTAATCACAGTGGGTTGTTGCTTGAGTCTGTTTCTCTTTTCCTACTTTTCTAGAAACCCTTTAGGGATTGTTCCAGGACATAGTCCTTTTGAAATATAAAAAGGGAAGCTCCTCCACTGAACAGCACATGTTTTATTTACAACCTCCTGGACAAAGGGATTGGAACTGTAACTTAACTGCTGACAGTGGAAATGGAATCTTCTAAATTTACAGGGCTTACCAGCAGATTCCTCAGAAGGATAATTGGTATGATAGATAATTTAAAAAATAAAGAGCCCTGGACCGCAGCTATATGCAACTGCAGATGGTTTCATGTTCCTCTTTTCAGTTATACCTTTACTGGCCACTCACCATTTACACTGCAGACTGTCTCCTTTGCTGTAAATTATATTCTCTCAGATTTTCTCATAACTGTTTACTGTCTTGTGGGCCACGGAGCTGTTTGTGCTTCTGTTCTAGCTAGGTCTCTGCGTATGATCTGCTCCAGCTATTCCACTCAGGAAAATGTCATATGCAAACTTGGATACCATGTTAGTCCTATAAGTCATTAACATGCAATGAAAAGCCTTAACACAGAACCCCATGTTAATCATTTCTGTCTGCCCCCCATCCTTCCTATTGCAATGTGATCTCAGTCAGTCGGTGCTTTTACCCACTCAAGGATGGTAAGGGTCACTTATAAGGAGGCCTTTTCACCTACAGACAAGTCTGTCCTGAAGGGGAAGGGATGTTCGTCGCCTTACAGAACTGGATGCTATAAACAGAAAAGGAAAAAAAAAACAAAAACAAAAACCCTTTCAGAAATCCCAAAGAAAGAGCTGGCAATGTGAGCTGGAGTCTTCGTCATCCATGTAAGACTGCACAGATCTTAAATTTGGAAAATTTCCCTCCTTCCCGTCTTCAGTCCTTGCCCTTCTAATCCTTTCTTCTTGTTCTCTTTAATCTCTAGGTGGTGCAGAGTGGCTGGTGCAGTCAGGCATGAAACAGGATGCATTGAAATTTAATTTTTAAAACAAGCCCACTGGATTTTTGTGTTTATGATACAGGTAATTCTGGCCTGCAGCTGAGCCAAGCTCGCTTGGCACCAAAGGACTTAGATGTGTGCAGGGATCCTGGCTGAATTGCCGGTTTCCTGAACCATCCAGTCCCGCCCCCCCTTTACCACATTCTGTGCTTACGAAAGGGCTTACTTGGGGTACATCTACACTGCAGTTAGACACCGGCTACTGGCCTGTGGCAGCTGATGTGGGCGAAAGGGCTGTTTAACTGTGGTGTTGACATTCAGGCTTGGGGAGGAACCCGGGTTCTAGGACCCTGCAAGGGGTGGGAGGGAGTGTCTCGGAGCTCAACCCAAGTCTGAATGTCTGCACTACAATTAAACAGCCCCTTCCCCTGAGCTCCACGAGCCGGAGTCAGCTGGCATGGGCCAGCTGCGGGTGACTAATTGCAGTGTAGACCTTCCCTTTGGGTGTTGCTGTCAATCAGGGCTGGATTCCAACCAATGTCCGTAAGGTGTCTGTAAGGCTCCTGTCTCAATCACCATCCCCCCATTTTACCTTGAATGGGTGCTATTGAGGGTACCAAAATCAGAGCCTTCCTCTGGTGTCTTCCTCTGGTGGAGCTACAGGACTGTGGGCCACGAAAAGCCAGCGCCACCAATCAATTCTGATTCCTCCTCCATGAAAGGAGACACATGCTGCCACAAGATTTCCATGGCCCTTTCAACAAAGGGAGGCGCAAAGGGCGGCGGTGGGGGGGAGAAATACTACTCTCTCCTCTAATATTATCTGCCTCTGGGTGACAAATTAAATGTCCCAACACTGCAACACTGACCATTCATCTTGGTTGAGGAGGGTCGCTCTACGCTTCTGCAGCCACTGATCCCACTATCTATATTCATTAGGTGGGCTGCGATACAGATGGACTGGGGTAAATGACGCTTGCTCATTTCAAAGATCCAGGATTGAAATCCTATTTTTTTTCTAGAAAACACAGAAGTCATGTCCCCATTGCTACTTGTCTCCCTTAACCAGTGTTCAATACGGGCCGGCCTCACTGTGTTACCTCTGGTTGCAGCTCACTAGTCTGATGTTTTTAGTCCTGCATCAAAGACTGATGCTGATACATATGCGTGTGTGTGTGAGAGAGCGACCGTACGACACGCAGAGCGCCTCTATACTCCAGTCAAGCAGGAAGCAGTGTCTTTGCTGGATAATATGACAGTGCCTTGCAAATTCCTTCCCTTCTGGTTTTAAAAGTCAATCCCATGCAGAGTAGTCGGTGCTGTTATCTGAATACCTCGATTTGTCCATAGAGCAGATAGAATATGAGGGGGGAGAATATGGTCTTTAGGCTGCATTGCAGCTTCGTTCTCCCACTCGATCTCTGCTAATGTGCCTTCCCCCTGTCTTGGAGGGATTGCTTCTAACTGTGAGAGGAGGGGCCACTCTGAGCCAGTGAACTGCACTCTGCTCCCACCCCTGATTTGTTCCCGAGCCACCCCCCCAGCTTGCCCTGGGATGGCTCCTCAGTGGTTGCCCTAAGTCACCTTGAAGTCCTCTTGCCAAAGCAACTCAAAAGAAGTCCCCAGCAGGGCTGAGGATCTGGATCTCCACATCCAGCAGTACAAAGCAGAGTGTAAAGCTGAGCTGCAAAACTCTATTTGGGTCCTTCATTGCTCCCTGCTGATGGACCAAGATTTCCCCCTTATCCTTCCTATCAGGGATGTCAGGTGCATATTGCACCCGGTCCTGGCATAATGCCTCCAGGAGCAGGCCCTTCTCTTTACAGGAAGACCCTGGCAAGGTCTCTGCAGGGCTTAAATAGAGATGTCACCATGCATTGCAGCTCCTCGTCCCCCACATAACAGGGAGAGGCTATGTTGAGTCTGAGACCACCCATCCTGTTCCCCTGAATGGAGGTTTGGGACTGTTAGCTGTGAGTGATACTGACGTAGACCCCTTGCAAAATGAAATGGGATGCCGATCTCTGGAGAGACAGAGCCAGAAGTAAACAACATAGTGGGTACAAAGTCATGGGCACAGAGGAGGCTGCAGTCTTCCTCCCAAGCAGTGATGCAAATGTTTGGGTCGTATTTTTAGCCTTCACAAGACCTTCTTCCTTTTTTTGCACCCACAATTACCTGGAGACCTCATGATACTTGGATATGTAAACAACTGATTGTGCCTGCAAATCAAGTGCTGTATTTTTACTACCCAGACTGTGTGTATCCCATGGATAAATAGAGGACTTCGGTCTCCAAAACTGTCAACTGTCATCTTTCTTGGGGTGGGAGGGGTCTCCACTTATTTCTAGGTATCAGATAGGCTGGTACCTTTCATGGACACTGCATTCTCTAAGAAGAAAGAAAAGTGCCATTGAAATAAATAAACCCAGTAAGTGAATCATTGTCTCTCTCCTTGGAGGGAACAGGGAGGATGTGAATGTAAATTACCCAAGTGCATTTTTCTTTTATGGCCTCTTAGAAAATCATGGGATTCTTACTTTGTCACCTATAGGTTCTTTGACAAAACATGAATTATACCCTCATGTTAAATCATCATCTGTTTGGATAACTTAGGAAAATAAGGAGTCCACTCTTAAGAAAACAGCATCCTTGCAGATGTGTGACGACTCTATGGGATAATAAATGTTAACAGTAACATTCATTTCCGACTTTAGAGAAACAGTAGAAAGGTCAAAGAATTATTTCTGCATTTTTTAAAAACAAATTTACCACTAGATGAGGATACGCTGGCCAAATTCATCACAAACAGATATTTAACAACTGAGAGCAGGACCTCTGCTTTAGCTCCTTATTTATAACAACGTTTTAGCGGGGGACGGGTGGGAACTTCAGCAATACATGATGATTTAAACATGGCAAGAGGCTGCAGTCTTCACACGCAAAGGGAGAGGAGGGTTGTTTACGTTTTAAATCTGCATGAAGCCTTTAGACTTTGCAAGTAGCTACGGTTACTCAGCCAATTGAGTACCCGCCTCTTCCAACGATATATAATATTTTACATCTGTAGAGAGTTTCCATGCAGAAGATACCCAAATCTTTTGACTTTGTAGAGGGATCCATTCATCCACCAGAACGCAAACCCACCTGGCATGAATCACAGCACCTCTTAAACGTTTCACAGCAAGGCTGTTCAATATTGGGATGCACTTTGAAGTGTATCCAACTAGGTGAGAACATGAAGTGAAGAAGAATACTACAGTCAGTTGATACAGGAGGGGGAATTTTAAGGAGGTAGAATGCAATTACCCCAGTTAGAATTTAGCCAGGATGTCATAGTTATTACATTTCCTGCTCAGTGCCTTGGGATCATGGATGATCACAATTGTTTTTACATATCCAAAAATGGTACATCAGCACCAGGCCCCCATCATTATACGGGAACGTTATCTCAGTCACTGCTCCGAAGGAAGGGTACTATGTCCTCTAGAGTCCTTGGTGATTCCTTCTATTACAGTTAACACATAGGAAATCCAACAGGATCGAATCATGACACAATATGAAGGCAGGGAACTGGATGGAAAACGATAACAAGACACAGTATATTGGAAAGCATGGAGGATCTATTTGGACACATTTTAAAGCTGTATGAACATATTCAGTTCAAAGTTTAGTCAAGGAAAGTTTAACCATTTGAATGGCTCATGGGCCCTTCATGTTAAATTTGCTGAGTAATCCTTTCACCCCTAGGTCATCTGAATGAATCCGGTCCAGGTCAAATGTGATAAGTTAGATACAATTTAACATTTGTCTTTATCCTGGGAGAAATGAGTTGGTGCTCTGAGTCCAGCTTCTAGTTGGCAAGAGCTACACCATGCACAGAAACTGCCACTTCACTGGCCAGTGACCACTTCTTTCTGGCAGCTTTGGCACACAAATCCTGGAATGATGGCTTGTCTATGGATGGACACTCAGGAAAAGTAATCTGAATTAATTAAAAATGTGGATTTAAGGCAGATAAGTTAAACCACATTAAATCCCTTGTGTGGACTCTCATTGAGAATTAACATGGCCTTAATTTGGCTTAGTTCAGTGAATTAAACTAAACCAAATTAAATCCACTTTAAAAAGAGGAAGGAGGGAGGATATTGCAGCTTGCATCACACATTGTCTAAATTGTGTTATAATATCTTCCTTTCTGGAGGTGGCTTCAGTTAACAAAAAGAGTTGGTAATTCAAGTCATTTCCCCCAGACTTTGAAGATCCCATTTGAATTACTCTGATCTCTTATCATGATCAGAACTCTCCTTCAGAAAAATGCAATTATTTCAGAAGATAAGATCATGTGGCAGACTTATAACACCACTTCTGTTGCTGGAATCTGCTTCTACTATGCCCCTTGACAACTTCAATGAATGTCTTTTCCCCCTAAAATTCATTTTATAGATGGCTAATTAATTACCCTCCCTGTGGCAACGGGCTTTGGTTTTATTAACTTGCAAATCAAAAGAAGAGGCTTAAATATGACATGCTAATTTTTTTAATAAGGTATGTCAGCTGTGTTTATCTGTGTTTATTACACAACTGTCTGTAAGGTTATCTTTTGAATTCAGAAAAACACATTATTGTGGTTTGAGTAATTTCCCATGGAAAAAAATAAAGGTTCTCTTGCAGCCACCACCTTTTACTGCTGGCAGTCACAAATATTTTAAACAGGTAATTTCTTTAATTTCAGTAAATAAGAACATCACCCTTACTCTCTAATAATAGGGATTTGGATTATGCATTGCTGAGATAACTCTTGCATCAATTTTCTCGTGTCTCGTAATCTGGGATATTCCCAGATCATAGTTCTCTACATAATTGTGTTCTTCCCTGAATACGGGGGTGAAATGTTTTACCATTGATTTCAATGGGGCCAGAATTTTACCCTTTGTGTCTAAACTGGAATGCAAAATAATTGACTCTCCATGAGCTGGGATTCGTAGAAATGTGGTTCTCCAGACTAAAAACAAGAGGAGAAATAGATGGGCTTCTGGTCTACATTAGATTAATTTCTAAGATATTTGAGGAAAGATCAATGAAGTGTGATGAACGGAGTAGAGACAAATCATCACCAGTACAATGTTATTACAGTATCTACACTTACCATAAACAACAGCCCAACAGAATCTCAACGCTGCTGTATTTTCTTATCTCAGATAACCACCTTTACTGGTTATTTAAGATAACATAGTGTCAACATTTCAGTTTTCTTAGCATTTTAAAAAAAAATTAGTAATAGTTTTGACTCAACTTTTCATCTTATTGATCTGCCATGAATACCGGTTTACTGACCTGGATCGTATAAGATGGGTATGAATGGGGTTTGGTCACTGGCTGGAATTTTCATACTCACATCAATCCTCTTTGTGCATCCATTTGTGTATTACTGATGCCATCCTGTTGTGGGTTATAGTATTAACCACTTGATCTCTAGGCTGTGTCTTCCTCTGTGCTGGTGCCAAGCACACCTGTTAGTGCTAAATCCACACTTATATGCAGTAATTAGAAACATTGTGGAGTGCTAAAGTGGACCAGATTATTGGTTCATCTCCTTTATCCTGGTCTCCAAAAGTGGCCAATATCAGATGCTTTAGTGGAAGATGTAAAAGCCCAACAATGGGCCAATGGCACAACTTACATGCATATGGAGGAAGTTTCTTCTTCACAGAGCCAGATTTTCAAAACAATTCAGCTGTCACTGAGGCACCAAAATAAACGGCTAGATTTTCAAACGTGTTTGGTACCCAATCTGCCGATGTGTTGCAAATCTGGCCATAAGCAAGTGGCTTTATGTTAAGCTGGTTTATAACTTTGATACATTTTTATCCTGGCTAATATAACTCTGATATTTCATTATTTGTACTTAAGCTCAAAAGAGTGCAGGGAACAGGAACCAGAGAAATTCACCTGTAAGAGAAAAGGGGTAGTGAGACTTAATTGTAACAATTATAATTTGCTTCAGTGTATTTTCATGAAGTGTTCAAAGCTGTATTATTTAGAATGTCTTTATGTTCCATTCTTAGGAATGGTGGTAAATTTTCTGTGTGATTGAATATATAGAAGTGTGTGTGTGTGCGCGCGCGTGTGAGAGAATGAGTGAGTGAAATCCCACTATATATATAGCTTCTATAGAACGATTTATAAATCATATTTCTCTTTCTAAAACTTGCCCATACCCTGGCTTTATAGCAAGTTAGAGAAACTCTTCTTTCAGCTCTGGCACCAAGCTAAATTAATTTCCATATTTTCATTATCTTTCTATTAACCACTAGCACTCTGCAACCAAGGAGCAATTTAAAATATATAAAGCTACATCTATTCTGTGCAGCAAACTCTCAAGGGCACTTCGATAAATTACATTCCCATAATGAAGAAGTAGGGGGAGAGGGAGACAACAAAAGGTTTCGCAGCAGTAGAATGAAATCAGGATTTGATCTGATGCAACATGACTTGCTTGCAGTGCAGATAGAATATCAAATCATCCCTACGAAATTTAAAACTTGCTATAATCCCCCAGTTGTATCCATTGTTCTGCTGAAACCTTGAAGACTGTACATAATAGTATGTAAATTGGGATTTAGTTGACGTACTTCATTTTTTTAGTCTACTCAATTTAATTATGATCCTCAGTTTACAGTCTAATTTATGTGTGTTTGATGTCACTATTCATTAAAAGCAGGGATATGGTCTGAAAAGTGACATTAATAATAATAATAATAATAATACAAAGCAGATGGGTGCTGCATTTGCACATAGGGCACCAGTAATACAGTGGAATTCTGCTTGGAGATCAATTTGGGGGTAACTCCATTAGAACAATTGCTACCTGCAGGACCATAAAACTGTGAACTACCCACGAAGGAAATGTACATGGACACAAACACTCTACCATAAAAAGGATACAGCAAGCGCTAAGAAGCATTATATTATTCAGTCAAATTATGATTGGCTGTAGGAATTAGGAGACAGACATGTACACACTAAAGGTAAACCTCTAGACTTGGCCCCAGATCCAAATTTCATGGCTCTACCATGGACTACATCAGATCCTTGGATTCTTCATCCCTCTGCATGTTCAGACTGAGCCCAGTTTCATACAACATGGCTCAAGCTGTGAATTTGGGTCCAACCCTAGACAAAGATATAGGATTTTAATTCAGGCCCATTGCTAATTATTAGCGAAGGGTTGGCTAAAGTCAGAAGCCACAGAACACTTTCTCACCTCTCTCCTTATGCCCTGTGGAGGTGGATATAATTTGCAGGGTTACTCTGGTTGTTGATTCCTGGGACGTAAGGACCGTGGGCAGGGGGTTCTCAGGACCCACTGCTTTTAGTGGGTCCAACAGAGTCCAACAAAGACTGACTTTGGCGAGCTGCAAGGTGCAGTATAAGTCCTCTCTTAGGTCAAGCTGTTGGTTGATCTCCAGGTCACTTTAGAAGTAGGATATATGCTTGACAGACCGCGATTCGGTGCCTGTTGTATTTATTTTTGAATAAAGCATCCAACTGCGGAAGTGGCAGAAGCCATTTGTCAGTCACTACCTAAACCACAAGATCAAATTCACAGCTGGTGTAAAGTAAATGGTCACATCCAGGAGGGACGGGTTGGTTCACAGTCTTTTCCCAGATGAAAAGTTCCAGAGGGGTAGCTGTGTTAGTCTGTATACAGCAAAAACAATGAGAGTCCTGTAGCACTTTAAAGACTAACACATTTAATTTCTGCAGGCATAAGCTTTCGTGGGCTGCAACCCACTTCATCAGATGCAAGAAACAGAAATCAGATGGGGTATATTTATACATCCGAGAGTAAGGAACAACAATGGGGAGGGGAGCTGTTAGTAAAGTCCATTCAGTTCGAGTAGATGAGGCCTATTCACAACCATTGATTAGAAGGTGAAAATGTGTGAACAGTGACAATTACTTGTAATGAGAGAGCCATTCCAAGTCCCTATTCAGACCCTATAGTCCTGGTTCCTAACTTCACAAGCAGATGGATCCAGGAGGAATTTTTAGAAACTGGCAGTTGCCACCTGGAAGGGACATTTTTAGATATTAATGTTTGTCAGTGGTGGAGGGATTGGCAGACAAACAGCAGCAGCTGTTTGCCAATTCTCACAGGACTGACAATTTGACGTGCACATTTCAGGGGCCATGACGTCTTTCTGGAACTTTTCTGAGCAATAGATGACCTTTGATTTTTGTTTTGTTTTGAGCTTATGGATTATTGCGTGTCACCATAGCAATAGCTCCCAGCCCTCTGAATTAAAACCCATCCATTCTTGATATGAGACAATACGCCCTGCACATCTATTTTTAAGGCAAAATGTGAATTGTTATACAGACCAATTAAATCACTCCCAGTGACAAGTGAATATTTGATTTCTTGCTCCCAAAGGACAACACATACCATATTGACCTGCAGTGATATTTCCTAATAAATTATCCTGCTGATGTGCAGTCTTCCAGGGGAACAAGGGAGATAGTTAACACAGAAGAGAAAACCAACTCTTTCCTACTTGCACCCTGGCCTCCGTTTCAGTTTCCTTGCAATATATTTTCCAAATGACCCCTGCTGGGCGAGGGAGGGGGGGGGGGGGAATCCATCTGATTGCTAAACGTATTTATATATAAGTCCTTGAGAGACACACGCCCACTGGAGCTTAAAAGGCAGAACTGCCACATGCAAGTAACCAGTTCGGTGCTAAGAAGAAAACACTGGGTCAGCTTCTTGGTGGGTTTGTGCCGACATATGTCGGTGCCGAGTCTGGCACAAACTGGTGCTGCAGAAGCCGGAGTGGTACAAAGAGACTGCACCAACCTTTGAATTGGGTCTGAGTGGACTGGGTGCTAGCTTGCACAGGGTTTGCACTGGTTCAGTGCCCCCACCGTGAGTGGGCTCCACCAAGAGCCCCAGCCAGGATATTAAGCTCAGGCAAATCACTTATCTTCTTTACATTCTCTCTGGGCTTTCAACTACAGCCCCTCACTGGGGGTGATGCCCTCCCAGCTGAGGTCAGGCCCGGCATCACAGCTCAGAGGTCCCGTGCCTTCTTGAGCTCCCAAGCCTGGAAAAGGAGCACAGCCATCCCTTAATGCAGTGCAGCATGAGCTGCCCTCTGAGGCCAGCCAGTGACAGGTGCCGCACCAGCAGCCAGGGAAGTCAGTGACTTCTGAGCCCTGGCACGTGACCTGGGCGTAATCTCGTGTGACCCACCTCACTTGACTGGGCCCAGGAAAAAAAGACCAATCTCTTATCCCTTATTCCTGTGTGAGGTCGTGGTCCTTCCTCCTCACCACGACTCCCAGGGCGGGTCTGCACTACCGCTTAAGTCTATCTCATTTGCGTCGCTCAGGGGTGTGAAAAAGACCCCCTCCCCCCCCAAAGCAACGCCAGTGACCGTGACCCAAGTGCTTTCCACACCGGCGCTGTGTCAGTGGGAGATGCTCTCCCAACGACACTGAATCCGCCTCTTGTGGAGGTGGGGTGATTATGGCGATGGGAGAGCGCTTGCCTGTTGACATACAGCGACGTCACCAGATGCATCCGTGCAGCTTCGCCACTGTAGCACTTCTAATGGAGACCTTCCCCCAGGGAGGGACCAGTCCTAGTTCTCAGGGTCCTCTGCAGGAATGGAATGTGGAGAGAGGTTTCTTGTAGCCCTCCCATCTCTCATGGATACAGCAGTGCAGGAGGGAGATCATGATTTGACTTTCCATGTCTGTTTCCCCATCTGTAAAATGGAGATCATGAGCCTTAACTGCCCCACAGGGCAATACCAAAGGAGCACTAAGTATTATTGTTAGACACAAGTAAGGAATTTAGCTGAACCATCGGAGGGCATTTTTAATGGTTTACTAGATATCAGAGAGATTCCTGTGAATGTTGAAGTGGAAACATCTAACTCTGCTTTCTTTTTAAAGGGTCAAAAGACAAACGAGGAGAATATTGATGATTAAGTTTAACATCAGTCACAAGAGACATGTGGAATGGCTCAGCGTAAGGATGATGTAGCTACTGTGGATTCGAGCAGGAGCAGTCATGCTTAACTAACCTGTTGGAGTTCTTTGAAGATATTGCTAACATGACGAGGGAAATGCACAGGATGAGAGGACGCTGTGTACTTAGAAAATTAAAAAGCATGGGAGCAGCCTAAAGCGAGACAGCCTTCAGCTCCTCATCAGAGAGTAATGGCGTAAGCAAAGAGCCCATGAAATGGGAAAAGTGGAAAAGCAGCTGCAGAGAAAACCAGCTAACAGCAGGATGTAAAGAAAGGACAGGCATGGCAATGTTCTGAGTCAGAAATGAGTTAAGACTGAGTAACAAGGGCCAGCTTTCAGATCTCACTTGTTCACAATAAGGCAGATCCTAAGGGCAGATCTACACTAGAAGTGCTACATCGGCACAGCTGCACTGGGGTAGCTGTGCTGCTCTCGCATGGCTGGTGAAGGTGCTGTATGCAGATGGGTATCTTTTTCACACTTCTGAGCGACATACATTGAATCAATTTAAGCGGTAGTGTAGATCTGCCCTGAGATGGTGTAAATCAGAGCTATGCTGATTTACACCAGCTGAGGATCAGGCCATATATATGTAATATGGATGAGGGTTCTGAAATGTGCTAAAGAGAGCATTAAACCAGCATCCTGATTAGGGTTTTAGATAAAAAATCCATTGAAGCCGTTAGCATATAGAAAAAAGAAACACAGTGCTAGGTTTCAAGGATTTAGCATTCAAGTTTTGTGCAGAAGTTCATTACTGATTATTAGTTGCTCACCTTTTTTTAAAAAAAATGTAGTCATCCAGTCAGGAATCAGGAACAATGTCATGTGACCTAGGTAGCCAATCAAACTATGCAAATTGTCTCCTTGGGCAAGCTGCTAGTCATATTCAAACAACCGTAGTCTGAAAATTCAATGACATTCTTGGGTGAATAATTACAAATAAACTTTAACCTCTGAAATTACAACTGCCATGGTTCTGAAACCTTGATGGTAAGGGTAAAATGGAACATGTCCACAGGGAAGGAAGGCCTTAAGTGGTATCAGCCTTCTGCAGATGGTGCATGATTGCAGGAGAAGCCTTGATGAAGAAGTGGGTAGAGAGGAAGAAAAGAAAAACCTTAACAGATTGATTGGTCTTTCCATAGCAGCAGGCTTTGCTCAAGACACTTGTTAGCTAAAATGATTGATTGGAAAATGAGTCAAAGCTTTTAGTTTCTAAAAATGAACACTTTTCTCCTCAAAGGTGGTTGATTCCTCATCTGATCAGTCTAATTCGATGCACGCAAAAGACAAACTTCCCCCTCACAATTAAAAGTTCCTCATGACTCAGCCTGCTCTAATATTCACACCACACCTGATGCAATCTGAAAAACACACAAGCATTACAGAGACTGGCTAGTGGGGATGGTTGAAAATTTTCAATCAAAATCATTTTTCAATGGACAATTGAGTTTTTTGACTAAACACATTTTTTTTGAGAAAAATGCTACCTGCAACTACCAAAAAAGTTTTTTCCCCCACCCCAAAGCCTGAAAACAAAAAGTTGGCTGAAATTTTTCAAACATTCAAATTGCAACAAAAATATCATTTTTTCCTCTATAGGTAATTTAGACAAAAAATATTTTTTTCATCTACAACAAAATGTTTCATGGAAACTGCCATTTTTCAGCCAGCTCTATTGATTTTTGTTTTTTGGTTTTTTTCTTAATCTGAAGTGGCACTAATTAATGTTAGTGGTGAGGTGCCTGTGGTGGCAAAATGAGACCTCTCTTCCTTCCATATTTCACTTCTAGCAATATGTAAACACGGACCGTTAAATAGCATCAACGCAACGCTAATGTTGTGAGCTCAAAAACTGAAAAATCAGGAAAAACCCAAAAAGAAGGTTGTTTAATGATAATTCGTCTTTGCTGCCCATCTGTTACATTTTATAGTCTACATTAATAACAAAGGACTAATATATTCGGAGTTTAAAAAGTGTAAGAGAAATACAAAGTACTATTTGTTCAACATGGCCAAGTTAACACAGCCACAGTAAACTCAACTTTTGCAATGTATTTCCTTCTGCATGCTTGATCTCCACTTTATGTTGCCTTTATGTTGCTATATGTATGGATATTTGCCTTTAGTTTCTTAGAGCTCTATTTTGATGGAGACAAAGAAAAGTAAAAATTGAAATCCAGAGAGGTAGAAAAGGGGAGGCTGTTTGTTTGGTCCCCTACTCATCTGTTTGTCCATTTAAATAAATATTCAGCTTACAAGATCTGACCCCAACTCAACAAGGTACTTCAGCACATGCCTAATTTTATTATTAGTATTTAACATTCCTTATGTGCTTAAAGTTAGGCATGGTACTTAAGCACCTTGCTTAATTGGGGGCCTCTGCTAGCAAAGCGTCTAAAATTCCTGTACACACACAAGCAAGTTGGTCACCTTGAGAAGCTTCACTCGTAATCGAAAATCCTGTGCTAAATATACTTCCATGCAGATCCAGTGGGAAAATGTACCGATTCCTTGCTCGAAAAGTTTCTACGTGTATAACTGGCTTCTTTCTTGTCTGCTGGGTTCTGTTCCACAGGTTACACACAGGGCTGCAAGTGCATTTGGGCTTTGAAATCTCTGCTTCCTTTTGAGCATCCAGTGGCGGCTGTTCTCACTGTGCATTCCTCTGTGTTTGTTTTTTGCCTAGTTTAAAAAATGGTTAAACTAATTCTCCCCGTGACACTCTGGCTTAGCATTATGAACACGCACTGTACAAGTTTGGGTAATAGGCAGGTTGGACAATCCACTTACCCTTGGCTTTCGTTGCAAGACCTGTGGATAGCAAGTATTTCACTTCCAGATGCCTGTCTCTTGTTTGCAGTCCCTTCTGATGGCTCAGTAATCCTAGTAGCTAGCAATAATAATATCAAGTGTCATTACCAGTGGCTTTTAAAATCATCATTATAATTCTTCTTCTGAATAGCACTTAAAGCAAATTTTTATCTTTCGTCTACAATAAAATGCAGCCTCATGAATATTTAACTTCTCTGATTAAATTATCCATGCGAAACTGATAAAGAGGCACTTTAATAAGCTTAAACTAGAATTTGTGCTCTTATTCATTCTTTCTGGAGGAAAGAGAGAAAATGATAGAAGTTCCTGTTGGCCTTTGGTGACTCTCATGCTAAAAAATTCAGTAGCTTGAGACTCTTATCTGAATTTCTTTGGGCTGTAAAAATGATCTGGGAAGCTCATGATGACTAATAACAACACTTGCATGTACACAGGAACTTTCAGCTGAGGAATTCAGAGCAGGGTAAAAAGGCTGAGAAATGTTCTCATTTTACAGATGGGAAAGCTGAGGCATGGGGAGTCCAGTGGCTGGGTTCTGCCTTACAGGCACTGTGATGCCACATTGGGGCAGGGGCGGAGCTGAACTATCAACCAGCGATTTCTGGATCAAGCCTAACAGCCTATGGCTGAACTATAGCACAGCTCCACATCAGCCTATATTCTCCCCCATCCATATTCCTTCTACTCAGCTTTCCATCTCTCTTTTGTACCTCCTACAAGACACTCCTATCCCTCCTTGTTCCCTGTTCTCATATACAACCCAATCTGCGCCCTCTCCCCTCAGATTCTGCCAAACAGCTGTAGAAGCACAGACCGGGGGAAGGAGCTGCTCAGTGTTTGCATTTATAAACATTTCAAAATAATTGTAAAGTCTGGTCTGGATACACCTGAAAACAGCTCTGTGTGAGCGTGGGCAGGGCTGAAGCCATGGCTAACAGGAGCGGTGGAGAAGAAGTAGGAACAAAGATTAAAAATTCTGTATCGTGCAACTTTAAGGAAGCACAGAGCCCATCTCTGCCCTAAGTCCAGTGTATGGAGAGACCTGAACCAAACAGATGCATAAAAAAAGACAACATCTCCCACGTGACCTGGCTGGCCTGTTGACCTCACTTTAAAAGGAGGGAAATTCAGTCATTTTTCCTTGACATAGAATATAACTGCAAATCTCTCCATATGCATCTGATATTCAGGGAATGTCAGGGCGAAGACATATAATTAACAGTTCCATTCCCTGGGGGGAGAAGTGCAGCTTCTTCTACAGCTTCATAGAAATGGGAAAATTCTAATAATGTTAAATATCTGTATGTGTGTGCATGTGTATACACACATTCGGGATGTGTGTGTGTATCTATAAAATATATATTTTTGTATATATAAAGTATGTGTGTACATATATAACACATACCAAACTGAAATGTAAATATAGATTGTGTGTGTGTGTGTGTATATATATAGTGTATGTATGTAGATATAGATATTTGACATTATTTGAATTTTCCCATTTCTATTATCTATATAGTACACAAGTAACGATGATTATACATTATGTATAGATTTACATATGAATCGCTTGCATGAAATAGACTCTAAAAGCTATCAAATCAATTGTGCGAGTGTGTGTGTAATATATATACTTTCTCTCTCTGTCTGAAATGCACACACACTGTTGGGGCCACCTTTAGATTCTGTTTTATGACATGTTTCATGAAGACACCTAATAATCTGCACCACTCACAGCAATGAGAAGCTAACAAAAAGTGTCTGAAACAACCAGCATCCCCGTTCCTCTCATTCCTGTTGCTTTTTGGAACTGTTTTTTCATAATTTGCATCAATTTAGATACTCAAAACAGAAGCTTCAGCAAAAAATCTTTAATTACCTTGTCTTTGTCCGACTGGGGAACCAACATGTAATACCAAGTTTAATCATTTTTTTCGCAGGTGATGCACAAGCTTCCATGTTAATTAATCTTTAATGTCATTAATTGGTTGTCTGCTTGATGACAAGAAAAAGTGTAAACATTGTTCACAAATCAATTAATTCTGTTGCTAACAGGCTTATTTTCAGGGGAGATAAAAACAATTATGAGCTTTTCACAGGACTGGACAGCCAGCAGCCGACTGATAAGATCATTGAACCAATAAAATATTCAAGCCATGCTCTTTGGCTTTGGTTTTGCTGATTGAGTTTCTTTCCTCTGAAATTGACTCATTTGTTTGTTGTGGATAAAGATACAAGATAAGAAGGGAATATCATTGGGTCTCTTTCTTTTTTCTGTCTATTAAGTCCCTCTTTATATACAAGGTTTGTCCCAAAATAAATCTTTATAGCCTGCTTCAGCATACAAAACCACAAGCAATCATTTCTGGTTTTCGAAAAGGTGCAAATGGATTATATTCCAAACATGTTTTTTCCCCAGCAAGGTCTGTAATGTATTATTTTGTTAATTACTTTACAATCTTTGCTATAATACATGAGCACAGAGTTGGAATTAGGCAAAGGTGTGAGTGTGAGAAGGGCCAGGATATATTTGGCAGTAAGTGGTTGTAAGATTGAACTTCTCACTCCTCGATTCTGCTAGCTACTTCTAGCACTGATGCAGGGTGATATGCCCAAGTGATATGGTTTTAGGAGCTAAAAATAGAATTTGCTCATGTAAATAGGAAATGTCATACTTCCAGTAAGCTCCCAAAGCATTTAACAGTGATCACTTAGCATACTGACTTAATGGAGCTGTGTTCTCATCAGCAGCTCACACACAGGCTTGGAGAAGTAGAACCTGATGCTTTTCTGTAAAGCAGGGGGAATACGTTACCAGGAGTGTTTTGGGAACATTTTCTTCTTTAACATCCCCGCCACAGTTAGGCAGAAGGAACCTTGTCTTCCTGCCAAAGCTCTAAGAACAAGGGCCCAGATTTTTAAAGGTATTTAGGTGCCTAAAGAAGCAGATAGGCACTTTTGAAAATCCCACTAGGAGCCTAACTCCCATTGAAGTCAGTGAGAGTTAGGCGCAGAGGCATTTTTAATATACCGCTAAGTGCCTCTTTGCATCTTTAGGTGCCTGACTTCTTTAAAAAATCTGACCTAGGATCTCTTAACAGTACAGTGCACCATCCCCCCCAAGAGCTGTTCATCTGGGTTGAGCACAAAGAAGGAAAGATAGCTATGTGGAAAAGATGCTCTGTCACTTTAAAAACTATATTCGGAGCTAGATGAACTGTGCACTGGCCTCACTGGTCAAAAGCAGCTGGCGACTGCAATTCAGGAGACTCAGGGCTACAAAAGCCGTGTTCCTGATTAAGGATGGTTTTGAGATCAAGGCCTCGGGAGACCTGAGTTCAATTCCTGGCCTCTCCCAGACTCCAGGTGTGAAGCTGAGTGAATCACTTAAGCTCTTCTGTACAAGAAGCATCACTTGCTATGGGCGTGTGCTGTGTCTACTGCAGTGTGGGGCCCTGATCTTGCTTGAGGGCCTTAAGTTGTTGCCATTCTACAAACAATAAATAACTTGGGGAGCTATGTTGATGGACCGGAGCTGGAAGAGCAGAGGAGTGCTGGGGGGCGGGGCGTGGGTCAGGCTTGAAGTAAATTAGCAACAGCCTGGAGGAAAATTTGCACAGTACTTACTGTAGGATGGTGAGGAAGGCCCATATGTGACAAAAGCACTGGATTGTGAGGAAGGTGTTCTGGGTTTTTGCATTAGCTCTGCCACAGAACTGGCAATGAGACCTTGGGCAAGTCATTTTATGGTTCTGTGATTCAATAGACTTTTCTCCCACCCAGTTCCCACCTGTGAGGGTTAATCCCTCATGAAGCACGAGGATTGGGCAAAGCTATTGCTGACAATAGCACCAGCTACCTCAAAGAAGGCAGCGCTGACTTGGTGAGGATCCTAACTCCCATTTATGTCTTGCAAAATCTCACCCTTTTGCACGGCCTTAACTTGCTGAACTAGTTACTTGGGATTTACACAGGAGGAAGTCTTTTCAACCAGCTCTCCAGCTAGCTTGCTCGAATGGAGGGAAAAGGGAATAAAATGCAAAAACCCCTTTTTTTCTTTTTTGGTGGGTTTAGGAATTTTAAATTCCTTTAATACAGCTCCTTGACTGGGCAGCTCCTATATCCAAACACTGAAATCATCCTCTAGGTGCATAATACCTCTTTCGTGTTCCTTGGTGCCAACTTTGAACATCCAAATGCTGAATTTTGGAAGTTGAAACCCAGGTCCCCCATTTCTGAACTGAGCCGGATCCTCTGTGTCCATTTTCAGCATAATTTCCCTCAGTCTGTAGACTTCCCTTCCTTCACTGTGTCTGTCCTTGCACAAACTAGTTTGGGATCATCAGTTGCATTTGCGTACTTTGAAAGTCACAGGCTTCATTCTGCTTTGGAGTGAAGAATTCACTCCAATTAAACCCTGCATGAATCTGGTCAATGCTTCCTCTCATGCCACTCACTTGATTTGAACGTTTTCAATGGAAATACCTTTCAGACATGTTCCGTAGGTTGAGTAGGATGCTTTTTATTAGCTAATATCACTTTTTTTGGAAGTCACGCTAACTTAATTACTCCTGGTTATCCAAAGGGGTTGGGACAATAAGGTTGCTTTAATTAGCCCTTAAAAAATCAAAACATATCGGTGTAGTTGCTATATCACCCTCATGAGTTCCGTCTGGCAGTGCATAACTGGCACATTTATGTTACTAATTTGCATACTATTTCCCATGGTGCTTAGCACTATAACTTGCAATAATAAAAATGGATTTTAGTGTACACCAGAGACCCATTTACTGGGAAATGTGTATATATAATGTGCAATTAATATCCCAGTATCTTACAGATAGACTCTGGTTTACTACCACAGCACTTAAAATACAATTAAAAATGTGGGTGTGTGGGTGGGGAATTCTATAATAAGCCATTTTTTGGTAATTAGGCTTGAGATCATTTAAAAAGTGCAGTGTGTAGGAATGCAGTATTTATCTAAAATATGTGATTTCTAAAAAATGCTAATAGCAAATGTAAGCTTCTCTGAGGTTCTCTAATAGTTAAAGCATGTATGAGAATAGTTATTGATCAGTGCACTGGTGCTATTATGAAGTTGTCAGGCAGTTAATCATCTCTCGCATGCTTAAGACATTTCTGAGGTCAAATCCAGCTGGCTTTACTCTGGCACAATGTCTTATTGGAGTCAATGAGGATTTTTTTCTGAGTAAGGACAAGAGTAAGGGTTTGGCTGTTGGTCAGAAATAAAGTGATCTTTTGGGCCCAAAAGCCATAGGGGCCCTAAGAAGAAGAGCATCCTCTCATCTTTCTCAAGGACTTATCTGCCTGTCAAGAAAAGCAACTATGCACTGTCCATAAAATAAAACCCAACTCCTCCCATACTTACTCTAACCAGGAGCAAACAGAACATAATTTGACATGATTCTTGGTGTCCAACACGGGTTTCGCTGTGGAGTGGAAGCTAAAATTGACCTATGATAACAGTAGAGTCCAGGGGGTATTTCAGAGGTTGGAGTTTTCATCTACCCAAGGAATATTTGATCATGGAAAGAAACACTGGCCTTTTTCAAATAACCAACCTTTTAGACTCTCTGCACACTTCTAAGGAGGAAGGTAGGGATTCACCCAGTGGATTTATTTACAGTGCTGCCCAGCGCCTTTCACCATTTACCCATGGACATCTCTAAGGCATCACTGGCATGAGCATTTATCTCTAAATTTCACATCCTTACAGGAACTGATCATGCAATTCAGTGAAAACTATTCACTGCCTCCAGTCAGGCCTGATTCTCCAGGACCTTGGATTTTGTGTTGTCACATATGCCCAACTCAGGATGGTAGCAATTTACACCCGCTTTGCCTTAGCGCACAGGCCCAATTCAGCTCTCATTAAAGTGAAGAGAAAGACACTTGTTTGCTTCAGTGGGAGCTGAAGAGGGCACTGTGTGCCTTCATTATGTCCAAGGCAATGGAGCATCACCGTCTGGAGTGATCCTGTAAGAAAGTGGGGGGTGGTAATAGAGACTTTCAAAGCTACTTAGAAGCATAGGACATTAACTCAAGCTACTTAATACAGAGTGAGTCAGGTTACTGGCCACTCTGAAATATCCTTATGAGTGTTAAAGAAAAAACTGTTGCGAAGTAGATTGAGGCTCATAGTCTGGGTATCTTTCATTGTCTGTCACATGTTTAAAAAGGGGCTGGATATTCTTTAAAAAATAAATTATACAAGACACCTAGAATTCAGGTTTCATTCCCTTCTTCTTCACATCAAAGGAAGCGTACGGTTTATTCTCAATACAGCATGGAAGTGAGCACTATATAGGAGCCCGTGCACTTGTTTCAGTTGCATACCATTCTGCTCTGCTCGTCAGCCCACTAGTTACAGCACTGAGATTCTGGGCCCTACAGAAATCCCTCGGTAGTAATATGGTTCTCAGACCCTTGCTGACTGGAACCTCATCTGCAGAAAAACCTACATCCCTTTTTCTTCTTCCCTCCAGGGAGCTTTCTTTAAGGAGTATTATCAATCACTTTGATACGCCGTAAGCCCCCCATCAACCTTACAGTTCACTCCCCCCGCTTGATGGCAGGTGGAAGGCACTTAGCTGCTCTCCCCTAGAACAACATCCTGCTATTTTCAGAGGTACCTAACTAATCTCAGTCCTAGTTCCTTTGTCCCATGCCACTTCCTCATCATCACGGTGGGATACGGCATCTACTTTTGTACCACGCTTCCTGCTGGGAGTGACGTGAATTTTCTTCAGGAAACACTGTTGGAGGATGAGGCAGACCATTAAGTAGGAACAACAACAGAGCTGGAAAGACTGCAGTTTTAGTTCAATAGGCAGCCTCCAGCAATCATATGTTTTACCCCCTAGTTACTAAGATACTGGGGCTGCTGAGAGCTTCTGGTTAAATTGTCTAACTGCTCTAAAGAATAGAACTATAAATCCTTTAGCCAAGTGCATGTATACACAATATTTATCTTCTTATAATGACTCAGCCTCCTCTAAGTAAGTGCCTCCCCACGCAATCAGCTACTGTTTGCTCTTGCCCAGTTACCCTTACTTTCTGAGAAGCTCCAGTGTAAACTAATTAGAGATCTGATATTTTGAGAAAGTTATGATAAATTTGCCAACAAGGGCATCACCTATTCTCATTGCACACTCATCAGTGGCTATACATGTGTGAAATTAAGGAGATTTTTATCCTGCCTGTTTTTATCTTGAGACAACATTCCCAATCATAAAATGCATTAACATCTGCTATCAAGGGCTTACTGTAATATGTGTAACACCAGCAGCAGGCCTTTTGATATTGCCTTCAAATGCATTGTTAAGGGAGATCACAGAAATAGCTTTGATAGGCTACATGATTTACCTAGTAGACAGAAAAGCTGATATGGAAAATAATCTTGCAAGGATTTGCTTCAGGTGGATGTGCTGTAGATAAATCTAGCTACCGTGCAGACGATAATGGTTGTTTCCACCTGGACACAAAAGAACACTTTATTGTTTCCAAGAGAAAGACAGGCCTGTGAGAACCTCAGAATCCCAGAAGTACATGAATTTGGAAGGAATGTGAAATGCTAATAACATCTGAAAAGAAATGAATGATAATAACGAAGAAAGGTGATAGATTTTAAAAGCCCTCTTACACTGAATAGGTACAGCATGGACAGTGGCACTGCAAGCTTCTCCAGCTGTAACATTAAAGGATAAATTTTGTCTTGGCCATCCTGCAGACAGTACCACTTCACTTCTGCTTGAACTTTCTAGATAGAATACCCCTGCAGTGTTGCTAGATGTACTGGTTATCTGCACATGCCTAGCTTGCTGTTGAATTCACTGGCAAATGACCACAACAGAAGGTTTGCTGGAGGACTAGCATCAAATAGGTTACCGTGGAGGGTGAAAGAGTATTATGATCATCCTTTACATATCTGCGTACCACTGTGCTTCAGATCTTCAAGGGTTCAGCTCCCGGAGCTTAGTGAGAGCTAAAATAATCAGATATTAATAGCATCAGTCACATGAATCTGAACTTAATCTCAGGTAGGCTCAATAAGACGACTGTTCCAGTGATGAGAAACTAGTTAGCTTATGAAACCATTCATTATGATGGTTGTGCAAAGAAAATATAATTAAAATGCCACATGATGTCCTTGCTGATTCCTTTGATTGAGAGTGATTAAGATCAGCTGTTCAAGGACATGAGCCAACCTCCCCATGTCCTCTGTTTGGATGCTGCTCTGCACAGCCTTGTCACTGACAGCTTTGCTTTTCTCATTAGGTATGCTGATGGGACCCTGCCAGGGCACCTCGTCAACCCTCACCTTGAATTCCAAGTATGCCATTGCCTGATGCGCCGACATCTAAAACATGGGTCAAAAACCTAGCAAGAATTACAACGCTGTCCTTGGGCAGCATGAGATCTCTGAGCAGCTGTAGCCGCATCAGCTTCCCATTACAGCTGGGAACTCCAACACATAGCTTATTCAAAATGCATCGGGACGCATTTGAGTACAGATAGGTATTTAATTATCGGGGAGTAAATTCCAGGGAATGGAACCTTGCAGTCAAGCCTTGGTGAATAGCACTGCATAGCTGTGTGTGAAGAAATGAAAAAGAAACTGTACTTATTAATGATATTTGCATGATGTCCTGCACATCAGTATTGATCATACTCTGTTTCCATTTTTATCCTGTAGAAATGTGCATGATGGAAAGCTATGAACTAGAAAAAAGATTGCGGGGAGTATTTGGATGTAACACCTTCCTGCAGCAATTTCTTCAAACTGGCCTCTTCCTTGAGCCACCTGGAGGAGGTGATTTAATTGAAACTCAAGTAGATGTTTGTTTAAGTGGACCCTGTCTAGGAGTTTTCAGATGATAACAGTTCTCATAAGAGAATAATGGCACCTCCAGCTGACCACCAGACTCTGCTTTACAGCTCTGGCCAGGACTCCTGTACTGAGGGCCAAGCTTTCCACTTATGGTGGCAGACGTTTTCAATTATAAATCAAGACTACCGTCAATATTAACACTAATGGGGCTCTGCCAGTGGGTTTGACCTTCCAAGGGAGCTGCTCTGAATCCTTGGGTGGTGGGGAGGACTGGGGCAGATGTGAGGTGTGGGCAGCATGTACTCATTCTCAGTCAGGTTTTCCAGTGAAGGAAGTTTTTCTCAGTCATTGTAATGCTTAATAAGCACTCAGGAGATAGATAGGTTTATCGGGGGAGAAGGCACAGAACTTTCAATAACCACATGAGCAGCCAACCCAGCTTGAGCTTGCTCAAGCTTCTGGAAAGAGAGAGTTCACACTGGGCATGCTCAGAGACACTCCCACTCTAGGATTATATCATCTCATTTGCATAGTCACACCCCCACTGGTAACATGAGTCCTACCTGTACAGTCACTATTTATTAGCTTTCCCAAAGGCCAACAGGATTCTGGGTTGCTCCTGAGGAAGACCCATTGCAAGTGTGTGATGTACTGTGTACTTCCATTATCATTAGCCTGATGAAGCCTATATGATCATGTTGTCTTCTAGCGGCTGTAAGATAAACCTTCGTATTGTACCATGGGAATTATCGTTTAGCTCAAGTAGTACAGCAGAAGACCCTGAATTTTATCGCTGATGATAATGATGACCATAAGATCTATGAGCCATTACAAGTGGCTGAAAGTGGGGTCATGGTAATAAGACAGAGAATCCGCACTGTTAAATGTAGGCTTTCTAGGTAAGAAATTTACCCAATTAATCCAATAGGAACTTGGTGTATATCAGTGTTTGTGCTTTCTGAAGGAGAACAGCCCTTCATATATGTCGTGGGTTAATTCAGAGCTGATCACTGAAGCTTTCACCCTTCCAAGCAAAGGAATCAAGCTAGTGGCAGAGAGAAGACTAGACTGAAATATTGGGTCCATGAAATTCCAAGCACGGCAGAAAATCTGCAGAAATTGCAGGGGCAGACAGACTTAATCTGAAGGCCCTGCTAAAGCAATCAACATCAAATGAATGGTAATTATGTTAATCAGTTTGTGAACTTTAATGCCACGTTCCTAATTTCGAATATCACCAAGTCCTATATAGTGAATCAATCTGTCACTGCTGAGATAATCAAAAATTTATGTCAGATGGGATGTGTTCTATTTGGTGGAAAATTGGTCATTCATTTTCATCAGCAGCCTAATTAGAGGCCTCATATTTCCTTTTAATGAAAGTTACATGAATTTCCTAAAACACAACATTGGAGGCCTCTTTCTCAAATGTTAGAAAGTAGCCTATTTTCTGATAAAAAGGCCCAAGGGGATTTTCCTCTTCCCACCTCATACTTGTGAGAGTGAAGCTAGTCAGCTGTGTTATGGGCCTCCCTCGGTAGCAGCTTGTTTGGTTGTGCTCTTACTTCCAGGCCAGAGTGTTTAAATAGCCTGTGCCTAACTTTAGCTCACACCCAAGGCTGATGTTGCACTGCAACCCTGGTGGGTGGAGGTGTTGCATTGTTCGAGGTGCTGCTGCTGTTCAGTTGAGACATTAAACAGACATTGCGTCTGCCAGTATCTCCAGGGGTCAATTAAAGAACCTTGGGAAGAAAGCAAGAGGAGGGAACCCCATAGTCCTGGCCAACATTCCCCCTTTCAATCAAACAGCTCTGTTGGGAGCTAGCACTTTGTGGGTTCTGCCTTTGCTGAAACTGGGTCTGCAGTAATTCATCTCTTGCAAATCAACAGCAAGATGGGTGATAGTCATCTCATCAGCGATCATTAAGGCCCCCTACTTACTTTACTTTGGCAGAAGCTGTGTGATCTTGTGGAAAGAACCTGTACTGGGAGCCAGGATACCCGAGTTATATTCCCAGCTCTGCCAGAGACCTCTCTGTGCTCCTGCTTCCCTTTTCCACCCTTTCTCTCTCACCTATGTAGCTTGTAAGCTGTCTGGGGCAGGGATTGCCGCTTGCTATTTGGTAAATGCTTAGCGCAATAGAGCCCTGCTCGTGGTAATGTTATTTGTTGATGGTTCTCACCACCCACTCACCCTGCTCATGCAAATGTTCTTGCTTACACCAATTTTTGTTTTTTTTTCACTTGACTTTCAGGGATTTTTTTTTTTTTGAAAGTAGTTTTTATTTTCATGAATATAATAATCGAAGTGTGAGGAGTGTGTATGACACCAGGAATATGACTGAACTGAGTGAGATTAGATAATGCTCTAATAGGTGATGCTCGTTGATTCTGGAATCTAGGCTACTGCAAGGAAGCCAAAATGCTTTATTTTTTACAATTATTTTTGCTGTTCATAATAATTACTTTTATGTATAAATGGCCATTGCCACCTGGGGAACTGGACAAAATAATAAGTCAAATAAAAAGAAAACATCACTTTTAAAAACCCCCGCATTTTAAAACTCATACAAATAAACCCAAGTGTCTTGAGTTTAAAGCCAAAGAGTTTTATCGTTGCCTTCAATGAGAACAGAACTGATCCCATCACAAAAAGAAGGGGAAGAAAATGATGGGTGGTTGGAGGGATAACAGGTTTAGGACAATTAAGGACATTGTTAAAAGCGAGAAGGATGGTCTTGTGATCAAGTCCTAGACTAGGACTCAGGAGATCTCAGATAATTTCCTGACTCTGCCAAACATTTCCTGTGTCATCTTGGGCAAGTCACTTAACCTAACTGTGCCTCGGTTCTCAATGGGACTATTTCCCATTTTCTGTCTTGTCCATGTACACTGAAATCTCTTTAGAATAGCCCTTGCTATGTGTATATACCGTGCCTAGAACTATGGGGCCCGGATTTCATTTGTGACTTATAGGCTTTACCACAATACAAATAATATTTTAAGTGATATTTACAATATTCATATTCATGTTTTTTTAAAGTGAGGAGAGATGGACTGAGACAGTTGATTGGGATCGGGGGGGAGCCATTACCACAGATTTAGTCCCACCAACAAAAATAGCATGATCATTGCTGATACCTATTTGTGAGCGACATCAGAGCACAGATTCCCATCAGGACATTGGTAGTGATGAAGTAATCATTTTATTGCATGACTCATCATTCATCTGGAGCGCAGTGTTCTCATATTCTAGTTCCTATCCTGAGTCTTATGAAAATATGCCCAACCCTTGTCTAATATGTAGTACTTAAAGAATGATTATACTTTAAAGAATGATATTATTCTGGGTGATAATTATTCCTTGCCTGGGAATGCCATAGACGGCAGCTGAATTTCCAAATGCTTATCTGTGTTAGATCTTTCTTTTAAGGTCATTATTGAGTGAATTAACTTCTCAGTTGCAACTACCTCCTGGATTTTATTGTACTAGGACAACACATTCTGTTTGTGTGTTGGCCGGGGGGAGAGGGGGAGAAGGAAGAACAGGGGTTTTTGGCTTTCCACTTTCTTTACTGCCCATATGGGAAATCATATTTTGTTTTCCCATTTATGTGTAAGGTTCTTCTCATGTCTTCTTGGAATCACTGCAGCAAGCTGTGATGTGAATAATATATGAAATGAAAATTCCTGTCCAGTGCACAGAGAATACAGTGTGATGCCGTTTTCCTGTTGTACTGAGATATTTGCTTTGTGCTGAAGGCAGGCAAACAATAATCTGCAATTCATAGAGATGGAGCCTGAAAACAAAGAAATAAAAGCGCTGATACCCAGAAATCCTTCAGTTGGGGAAATCAAAGCAAAGACTCTCCAGATAACTACAGTAAATCTTCCTTTTGGTCAGCGTTCCTTTTGCCTTCACTTTGCTCTGTTTCTCTCATTCTCTGTCAATCTTTGAGGTTTACCATACCAGAGAGAACAAACAGATGTCTCTTTAATAATCTCCCCCAAACAGACCTCAAACCTCACTGCATGTCTGCTTTTTAAAAAATATCACAGAGATTTGCAAATGCATCAGAAAGCCTGTCAATATTGTGTCTTTTATGGATACCTTGTATCCACGAGGTTCTGATCCGGAATTTGGCACCTTTTAACATTCTTCTTAGTCCACTGCCCTCTCAGTGTTGCCTCAGATTCCAACTCCAGTCTCACCCCTCTGTTTCTGATTTCATCTCACGCCATCTCAGATTTAAGGTCAGGATGTACCCTGCTATCACTATGAATAGCCTTGTTGCCTTCCAGACCAATATAGACCCTGAGCCTGCAACTGCGTCCACATGGGTAGACCCCATGAGAAGCTCCGTTGACTTCAGTGAGGTTTGCTGTGTGGATGCAGTTGCAGAATTGGGGCCATATTTAGGGTTATAGTACTGGATTTACATAAGTTCTGGGGGCTGGAAGGGTGCAGAGCATAGGAGGCATCTAAACTCCTCAAATGAGTTGGATCCAGCTGTGGAAGATGGTAGATGCTCTCTCTTCCCTTCCCTTCTGCCGACTCAGGCTGTGCTGTTACTGCAGAGGGTTTGTATTAATCTGCTCCATAGTTCCCTGGCTTCAACTGCATGGATGATTATAAAGCTAGTCATGCAATTTCAGATCCTTTCTTGTGGAAGCACTGATAAATCTTTTCTTTTCTGCACCGTAGTAATTATGGTCCCATTATTGTCCCTCAGGACACCATCTCTTATCATCCTATAATGAGTTGCTCTGATCTTCTCGTAGATTCTATTTCCTTCTGGGGTGTTTCTTTCACATGGACATAGGGGTTTTTTTTATGTTCCTTTCCTTCTCAGGGTCTTTCATGACCCAACAGATACAACCATATTTCTTTCTGTATTTCCTTTGTGCATCTCCTCCTTCTGGCTTCTTCGCTTCATTACACATGTTGCTACTGTTCCCTCCATGCCAAATATCTTGCCTGCTTTCCTGTTTGATGTTTCATTTGAACCCATTAGAGTTTTATTTGTTCGGTTCTCATCGGTGTTTTCTTTGCATTAGAAAAGCTGTATCTGTTTTTAAAAAAATTTTGAACTAAGTGAATGTATTTATTTAATTTGAATCCATAAAGCCTACAGACTCTTACTACAGAACTTGCATTAGGGCGATATTGCTAAGGCGACTTGTTCAAGATCAGTGGAAGAAAGAAAAAGGATCAACCTCTGGAATACTGAAGTAGGATAGACCGATGTGAGAGTAGTAAACATTGTAGGAAATGGACATGCACATTGGTTAATCTGTGTTCTTTGCATTGCCAGATTTTTTTGTTGTAACATTTGGCAGCACAACAGATACAAAAACCTGCGTTATAGTCATACAGAGGAAGATTTTTTTTTTTTTAATTTGTAAAAGCAAACCAAAAAAAAAAAAAGTGCAAAGCAAATTACTATTCTGAATCCTTTCTAGTCTGGGCACGTTCAGCTCTCATCAGCTCAGCAGGCATATGTATGCAACACAGCTATTGCATATATATGCAAGTGCCAGGAAAGGTGCTTAGACCTCACTGATGTTAATGGAGCGAAAGCACACGGCTAAAGATAAGCCTGTGCTTAAGAGTCTTCTGAACTGGGGTCTGAGTTTTAAACTTTTGATCTTTGAATGACTTCTCTGTAATTTACATGTATTGTGGAGTGGATTTATGAGAGAGGGGGATTAGTAATGTGTGAAAAGCAAAGAGGGAAAAAAAGAAAAGACATGCTAATGATGAGCCTAAGTCTTTGTATCTATTCATGAATTCCTGGAGCAAGTCTAGTGTATATGCAGTGAACTCCAGATATGATCAACTGAAATTTAGAAATTATGAACAATGAATAGCTAATGAGATCAACTCTGAGGTTACATGGAAGACAGACAGCTGCTACAGCATTATATGGAGGTTTGGAAGGATTCAATTTTTATTGGTAAATGGTGGTAGATGTCGACTTCAACAAGCACACATATTATTAATAGAAATGTTTTTCCTTGGTTTAATAGAAATGGACAGTTAGGTAAAGTAAGAAAAATGCTGTTTGAGAACTTATTAGAGTTTGATTTAAGGATATTTACTTTGTATATTTTGACCCTGAATGTAGTCTCCTCCCCGCCATAATTTTGCACAATGGTGAAAACTTAAATCGATTGAAATCCAAAAAGTGCTTATAAATAAACATCCATCAAAATTATTAAAAAATAATTGACTTCTCCCAAGCCTATGTCAGTAGGTAAGGATAGTCTTGTGGCTAAAACTAACAAAGAATGACTGGCGATCTGGTGATCTGAGTTCCGTTCTTGGTTCTACCATGGACTTCCAGTATGTCCTTGGGCCGGGCACTCTGCCTCATTCTCTCCATCTCCAAAACGGGGATAAACCTACTTCACAAGATTAGTGTGAGGCCGAACTCTTTAGAGTTGCCCTTCTAAAGAATTTGCCACCCAAAGAGCTCAAAACCAATTGCACAGTGTTATCAGTAGCTTTAACGTTAAACTTAGATTGACTAAGATGGGCTAATAAAGTCCTTGCCGCAAAGAGCTTATCTTCTATATGTTCCTCACTTCTGTGTACTGAAAAAATGATATAGGAAATATACTAATTCAAGAACCATGACATGATTAGGGGATACTCTGTTTGGCCTAGATCCCGGATGGGAGTGGCTAGAGATCATGATGCAGACACACCAGGAAAATTGGTGTGAGGGATAGAAAGTATGTGCAACAGTGTGGTAAAGCTTACAAAGTACATGCTCCGAGTCCTCCTGGATTCAACCAGGGATGCTGTCCATCAAAGGGACTTTCCTCAGCACTTCCACTTACAAAATTCACCCACTATAAAAGGACAAGTTGATGTCTGTACTTACATTGAAGGGGCTGCCCATTTCCATTCATCCTGCTGGAGAAGGCATTTCAAAGCATTTCAGCTTGCCTTGTCTAAACTAGAGCATTAGAAAGCGTTAACAAACATACCCTACAACTCTCCACCTTGTGTGGAGTTGCTGCCCCTCTTCTGAATGAGCTGTCGCATCATCCCTTCTGTGACCGAAAGAGGCTGCTCTGACTTTTTTTTTTTGAGACTTATTACATCATAGAGCCTCCTTCTAATAGTTGCTATTGTGTCTATTTATGGATCCTGGAGGAAATTTTTTTTCAATCTTGAGGGTTCATACAACGTCTATGAGCCACTTACTGTAAGTCGCTCTGCACAGGGCTGAATTTCCTCCCTCTCTTGAATAGCTCTTAGGGTATCTTCTGAGGCTGTGTGCAGGGGCTTGATAGCCATTTTCCTCTTATGTAAGATATTGGTATATTGTTCTCCGAGGGGGAACTGAGATCTTATATAGGGAGATTATCAGCCATTACAGTCCATCTCTCTCTCTCACTCACACACACACACACATTATGGGTTAAATACATTGAACTTTAAGAAGACATAATTCTCTCCCTGTCTTCCAAATGCCTCCTAAGATATGGATGAAGAACAAGGCAGATAAAGGAGTTGACAAATGTGTGGTATCAGCACTTTCTGAGATGACTGTAGGGAAAGGTGGCAGAAGAAGGGTTCTTTTTTATCCACCCCGCCATGTTCTCCTCTTGCTGCTACTGGAATAGAAGTCTTCCAAGCTGCTCATTGTTTTGAAACCCATATCAAAATCCCTTTCAAAACACTGGGCCAGGTCCATGGCTCCCTGCTAAGGTCCCTTTTGGATTGCTGGAGCATCGCAAAGGATCTTGACTCAGCCAAAAGTGGCTGCCGAGGATTGCCTGAGTGTAACATGGAACTAGCATAAAATTGGCTTTAGGCAATCTACTCCCTTCATCTGAGTGTAGGGAGCAGGTTGGGATGAAGCGGAGCCAGAGTTAGGGTAAAGGCCTTTAAGTTATCATTCTGTGTGGTCCAAGCCACTAATTCAAATAGGAATTATTTCAGGGAAGTTTTGTGGCCCGTGTGATGCAGGAGGGCAGACTGGATGATCACAGTGGTCCCTTCTGGCTTTATAATCGATGGATTTTGGATCTAGATCCAAATTCCTCCAAACTTTAGGCCTTTTGTACCTAAGGCTAGGATTCTCACTTATCCTTTCATAATAATCTTCAAAAACCTGTTTAAAAAGGTAAAATTTTCCAAAAAGCAAGTCAATCCCTTTTTTTTAGATGTGATATAGACCTGTTTGAAAATGCTATTTAGTCTCCTAAATCGTTTAGACATTTTTTAGGAATTTGATCAACATTGATTTTAAATAAAAAATTGGAACTCATTTGCAAATTGCAGACAATTTATACCCGCTAGATATAATTATATCACTGTCAGAGCACAGAATGCCCAATTCCTTGCCATTTTCATTTTGTTCACTCTTTGGTCTGGGCCTTTGGTCGTTGCGGTTTCTTGGGTAGCTACTGTGACCAATTTCACAGTGTAAAATCACATTTTTTGGCTGTTAATTATTGCGGTTTGTGAATGGAGTCTTAATCCAAACCTGCTGTGTTCGTCACTTGTTAATCTGCTCTGATGCTCAGAAAATACGAATGGCCTGCTTATTTCACTGTTAATGGTGCAAAAATATACTGTATACAGTATGTAATTGATCAAAATCTCCTAAGTAATTTGGACCTCAGCTGGGAAAATGTGGAACTGTGGAAACGTGTTTAAATTTGCTGAAATTACATGCATAATTGATCCATCATTTAAAAATTCAGTGTGGATCATCAGAACAGATCATAAGTCCTTTCTTCGTCTTCAGTAATATGCTTTTTCCAATTACATAATGTCACTGTTATAATTAATAGCATTAAACATTGATTTTATTTTAGTCATTACTGCTCTGTTTAGTAAGTGATTTTGGAGCTAATGTAGCTGTGGGTAAGACCTAGAAAAGGGAAAGGAAGATGGCATTCACTGATACTGTCTGCATTGCAGTGTGTCACGTCTGGTCTTTTATCACATTGCATCAGATAGCGACAGTGTGGCTGTCTAGCTGTGACAGGATGTGTCACAGCACGTTGGCCTATGTCTCCGATTTTCACAAGTGCTACACAACTGCCACTCTAGGGGAGTGGCAGGAGTTTAGTACCCCTGAAAAACAGACTTTTAGATATTGATTGGAATCCCCCGGCCTCCCTTCCCCTAGTCATATGGAATCTCTGGGCCAGATCCTGCAAAAATACTGAGCACTTCTTGTAAGGTGTTGCACTCCCAGATCCTCATGAACCTTAAGCCAAGACTCAGGAGGCATTTGGACCACAATGTGGGCCTGCTGTTTGGCTTCTTGTGCAGTTGTGGACAGCTATGCAAAGTGGGCATGGGTTGCTATCACACTGGAAATATCCACTCACTCATATGGCTGGTTGCTTTTGACATCTGGTTTGTTCAGGTGTAAATGGTTATACAATGGCAAAGGTAGTTAGGTGCCTTAACTCTCATCCATTTCAATAGGAGTCAGGTGCATAAAGACCATTTAAAATCTGGTCCTTATATCGTCATTGGGAAGAGCCATTCAGGTTTCAGCCTGTTACATTCCTTCAGTACCATGTGGTTGGTTATTAATCTTAAGGGAACTTTGCCTTTCCCAACCTAATTACTGGAATTTTTGGACATTCTTAATCAGAACAACTCAGCACATCCCAGACCAGTTCTAGTTATTCCTTTCTATAGGACCTCACATGGAACAGCATCTTTAATGTCCCCGAAGTAGAAAGGGAGTTCTCATAGGAAAAGATAGCGAAGAAAAGAGGGGGTTGCATCGTTAATATGGAAAAAAAAATAATTGAAGTGAGGAAGTTTCCTAGTGTTTTTAACAGCAAGATCCTTCCAGAGTGCATTTTCCAGAGTGCATCCTCAGAGCGCATTTTCTATTATCCCCATTTCACAGCAAACGGAGACACAGAGCTATTACATTCCTTCTTCAAGGTCACACAGGAAATCCAAAACAGAGATCTCCTGAGTCCCACAAGGCTTTAGTCAAAAGATTGTTCTTCCAATTTTGTATTATGTTGCAGGAAGTAGATGAAAATCAAATGAGTAGAAATCTACAGCCAGGGTAAATGGGAGGAAGCATTACTTAATGATTAGAGCAGATGGCTGGGAGGTGGTATTCCTGGGTTCTATTCCCATGTCTCTGAAAGACTTACTTTGTGACTTAGTAAAGTCTTTTTAAAAACTTCTATAAAAAGAGGCGTTCTACATATCAGGCTCAATTTTTTACTGAGTGCAAATGTGCTTTGAGAACCTTGGATGAAAGAGGCAAGATAAGTGGGAAGACATGACTGTTAAAAGCACAAACCTCCGTAAACTAAGTGACTTTTGCTATTGTCATCCTCATTCCAGAGCAGACCTGCCATTCGGAAAGGATGGACATAGCGCCAAAATAAGCCCATCTCCATTTAAAAAAGGGAGCTGCCCTTTTCCAGGCAAACTTCGTCAAGAAAATAGTCTGGGATTGCAGCTGTGACATTCCTTTCATCGTACTCATTAATCAAAAGACATGAAACACCATGGCACTCGTGAATAATTCAGGCCGCTGAGAGGAGACCATTAGATACTGACCCAACACCAACCTTGTCCCATCAATCTGTTTCTGAATGAAGCCCAGGCAATGGTAGCATCTCTTTGAAAGAGCCCACACACGGCACTTTTGATTTGCTAGCTAAAGTGGCCTTCGAGTCAGAAAATCAATCCAAACACAAAATGACATGTGAGTTTTATTAAGTCAGCATTGTCGAGCCTGGCATTATTGAATATTGTATCTGTTACAGCCTCTGTGAAGAGTTAAATCTCATGACCAGAATAATGCATTAAGCTAGAATGAGTTAGGGAAAGCTGGGCTACCTAGTATCTTCGTGATGATGGATGAACTTCAAAATCTCCATCCTTGATAAGCACCAGGGATCAGTTCAGACGCATCTCTCCAGTCTTTTTGGTTGAGAATTTAGGCTGGAAATGTCACAGGATTAGGTTTTCTATGGGGAGATGTCTGGTATTTTCTGGATCTGACTGAGCTAAGGATACTGCAAGAGCAGCATCTTCCCTGGTACATCAGGACCTGGAGTTCTAGCCACAGTAGGAAATGCAAAGTTCCAACTTGGAAAGGACGATAATGACCAAATGAAACAAAATATTCAACTGAACTTTTCTGACTATTTAAAAAAAAAAAAAGGGGGGGTGGGGGAGTGGGGTAGGAGTTTGAGTGAAGGGTCAGGTCAATTCAGTTCTTATTTTAGCTTGCCAAACCTATTATTTTCTAAAATATGCAAGTTCCCTTTGGCTCAGAGGCTCCCTGTTAGTTTAGCCTTGTCAAATCTCTGCTCCTTAATTGCATTAAAAATGGGAATGATCAAGCAAATAAAATGCTCAAGGAAAATCTACGTGTAGTAGCTCTATCTGTGGGAAGGCCCCATCGCCGGCTAGCAGAGAAACCAATTCTGTAAACACTAGCCCCAGCTCATTGGCTACAACCAAGGAGCGCACAGTGCAACTCAGGATGGGGGCATGTAGAACGGTAGCCTTCAAAAGCCACTTCTGTACTTCCCTAATTTTAAGGCCAGCTGTGCACCAAGTCAGGCCCCTAAAATAAGCTGGTGCAGCCTGAAATCTCCAGGGACTGATGCAGTAGCTGCAGCTCTGCAAAGGGTTGATCTCCTTAGGGACTCTACACCCGCTTTGCATGAGTGGTGCAGCACAAAGCAGCTATAATTCAACCTACCGGGCTCCTTACTACTGGGCATAGTTGGTGGTTGGTTTCAATGGAATTTCTCCGGATGAAAAGTAGAGCTGAGAGGGAATTTTCCAAGTAAGCGGCATTCTTTCTTTTTGGATCAGAAAATGATGATTCATTGAAACTGTCCATAGGAAAAGGGTCAGTTCTGACCAAATCTTTTTACTCACATTTTTTTGAAAACAAAGTTTCCAAATTGTCCGTTTCATTTCAACGTAAAAAATTCTGGTTTTCAGACTTTTTGGAATTTTTTTTGTTTAGAAATATAAGCTAGTAAAGAAAAAGTTTTTCAATGGATACAATTGAAATGAAGCATTTCAAACTTATTTTTAAAAGCTTCAGTTGACCAAAGCCATTGTTTTTTTGAGATTTTGAACCTGAATTTACTCCCAGGGGGCAGAGCTTTGTAGCATGACTCCTGTCATCCTTAGTCTATGGGAAACATTCATTATCTGACTAGCATTTAGCTAATGTTAGCACAGGGCTTGAAGATGCACAGTGCTGTGTAAGTGTTGAGGATTGTTATAATGTGAGCTGGCACCAATAAATCTACAGGTAAATTAAAATCCCAATTATGTCTGTCATTTCTGTTCTGCTGGGGCTCCGTCTTTGCTCTGGATCTCACGATCTGTTAAAAATGAAGGCAGTGTGGGGGATACAGAGTGGTCAGGGATGGGAGAAATGATAAAGGACAAAGTGAGGTGTGGGATAGTAGAGATCCCCTTGGAATTTTAATTCAAACCCAGGTTTTGCTAATTTTTTGCTCTCATCCTAATCCCTTTTTAACCGCATGGTGGGGATTAGAAAGGAGGTTCTCAGGGCAGTCCCTTCGGGGAGCCCAGCTGCCAGGGACCCTGGGTTGGGGGAGGGAGGCAGTGGATTTGAAGTCAATGGGAATGCAGTATGCTCAGCATGTCTCAGCCGGCGCTCGGCCCTTTGCAGGATCAGGCCCTAATAGAGCAGTCTTCATGTGTGCAGTCATGTGATGTTGCAAAAAGCTGATTTTTCCCCTTGCAACACTGATTCTCCCAGGCTCCGGTGGCTAAAAGCTGCAGCAGAGAGCGTTTTGATTCAGACTCACTCAGTCCATGCTGAGAACCCCAGGAGTAGTGGGAAGACCAGAACCTGAGAAATGGAAATGAAACTAAGGCTGGAGGGACTGGAGAGAGACAAAGTTAGCACAAGACCCGTTAGTAACAGTTTGGTGGTTTATGTCGCTGCGGGAGTCATTTGTAACGCTGCCGCACTGCCATTCCTCTGCTGATTCCATTAGTTTTATATCATCGACTTCCACGTGCTGTTGATTCACGCTCCCTGGTTTTCTTGGGGTTTATACGACTCCATTACATTTCCCTGCCGTCTCCAGAAATTATAGCAGTGCAGCTTGGAGTGCAGCAGTGAAGAAGGTGTGTTCATTTCCATCTTATAAAACCTCAGCCCAAACAGTAATTTTTTTTATCTTCTGACAAATTTAGAAATAAAATCAATCTGCTGGTAAGTTATAGAAGATAAAAAGGAACCGGTGGATGGGCTTCCTTTGCACTCTTACCATTCCAAATGACCTTGAGTTTCACAATGCCATTCTGCACATCCGTAGCCCCTGCAAGTTTAAAGTGCGCATAGGGCTCAGGTCTATATAGGGAAGGTATCCAGAGGAGAGGAGAGCGGAGGGGGAGCAATGGTGGGTTTTAGTTGGGTGGGGATAAGTGTCGTTTAGAATAAAATAACATTTAAAAAAAATAAATGCATACCCTGGTGTATGCATTTCAAGACCAGCTGCAATTTTGTTTTCCCATTATTACACCTTTCCATTTCCAGTGGTTCAACCTTTGCTGGAAGCATATACCATTTTGTTTCCAGTTCAGATACTGCCTGTTACAGAATATTCGTGCATAAACATGCACACTCACCTAACACTCATCTGTACGCACACTGTGATCACCTTTCCTGCGACTTTACTTTTGTTCTTTCTCATATTGTTTTCCTTTCATCTGGAAGAAGCCATTCAAGAGTACAGTTGCTCTTTGTCTATAAAAAATATAATAACAACAACAATCTGTTAGGATAATAATAAATGATAATTAAAATATTATTCTGGATTCTTGTAAATCCGTGCATATATTGCGTAGTGTTTGCTACCTGCTTGGTGTAAGAAACTAGTGCTAAAGAATCAAAAAGAAATACAGAAGGAGGCACAAGACACAAAAATGCAGGCACAAGGCAAAAAAAAATGGATGTTTGATTTTTTTACCCCTTGTTGATCTCATTTCAATGACAGCCTTATTCACTAGAACAGATGTGGAGTTTCTCCTTTCCCATTGGATAAGATGGCAAATAATTTCTCCTAATTAGGTGACTGATTGAATGTCACCAGTTTGGCACCGCTCCCAAAGTTTACTGATTTTTTTTTTAAAGAAAATCTTATTAGATCCTGTTACTTTGCTTTCATATTGACCATGTAGTGACAAAGTTCGGAGGAAGGAAATATTTTTAGGAAAAAAAACAATGAGAATTGTTCCTGCCTTTAAGTGATATATGGGGTTTACTTAGCTCCTACTGTTTCCTGAAAGGGCACTCTGGAGAGTAAATTACTCTCGTTAATGGTGGCTAAATATATGCTCCTAAAATAGCTCATGTCCTATTGTTAATAAATAATCTGCAAACATGTTATCCTACTTGGCTTTTTCAGTATATTTAGGAGCCTACAAATTTTTCATGATGCAACTCCCTCCTGGCCCCTGATCTTTTTTTAACTTCCCCCATATGCAAAAAAATATACATTTCCCTGCTAGGGTCCAATCCAAATGTGACCCATCCATGCCTAGGGTAGTCACCTGAAAATGCCAAGGTCAGGGCAGGCTGTAAAAGCAGAGCAGATTCTCCCAACACTGGTGGATGACACTGAAGTCAGACTTCCCAACCAGCCACAAACAGTGCTTCTGATTCCCTACACCGGTTATCAAGAAGCCAAAACAAAAATATACACAGCTTCCTTTACTGCATTTCAGTCTCCGGGTCCCAATCAGTCACTAGGTCCAGTAAAGAGATCAGTTATTTAAAACTCTATGATCTTTACCAAAAAAGGTTCCTCCTGACCCCAAAGGGTCAGCCACAGTACCAGAGCAATATAAGTTTAGATCTTACCCAAAACACCACGCTGCCAGCCAATCCTTTAGTAACTAAAACCAAAGGTTTATTATAAAAAGAAAGAAACAAACTATAAGAGAAATGTGAAAGGATTAAAGCAATCAGACACATACAATTTATTTGAAAGTGCATATATATCAGGTTTCTAATAGAACTGTGGAGTTTGCAGGCTTGTATAGTCCCTCTGGTGTACATCCAGTACCTGGATGGGTCTCAGTCCTTTGTTTCACAGCTTCAGTTCAGTTGCAGATGAGTTGATTCAGAGGTAGGCTGAAGACAAAATGGATGTGGTGCAGCTGCCTTTTATGTCTTTTTTGCCATTGCGGTACTGCTTGTGGAAATTTACAGGAATAAGATGGAGTCCAGGATCCCATGAGTGACTGGTGACTCATCAGGTATATCGCTGGCTTCTCCCCCTGGGCCCATTGTACCTGTGAATTTCCTTAATGGGCCATTAAGCAGGCTAGTGCTGCAGCCATCCTGTCTGGGGTGTCACCCAGAAACACAGTACGATACGAAATACAGATAAAAACATATCCATAACTTCCATTACACTTATAACACATGAACATAAACATCATCATCTTACTTAGCACATGAAAGCCTTTCTAACGGTACGTGACATGGCATATCTCACATGAATTACTATGATTCTGATGTATTGATGTTAAAAAAATATAAAAAATTGCCCCTGTGTTCTATTGCTGGTCTTGCCACTGATTCTTTTTGTGACCTTTACTAAGCACCATCACCTGCCTGCTCCTCAGTTTCCCAGTGAGGATGATACTTAATTTCCTTTGCTAAGTGCCTTGGGATCTATGCATGGAAAAGAGCTGTCTTAGTGGCAAGAATTACTAATTCTCCTGCAAACATCTAGACTTCCAAGATGTCAGGCTGATCACTCTGAATTGACTTCCCATAAGTTTTGTGGTGGACAACTCCAGTTTTTATTTATTTCCTACCCACTATAACTCACAACACACCATTAGCCTGTGGAACTCACTGCTACAAGACATCACTGAGAGCTTAGCAGGTTTCCAAAAATGTTTGGACGTTTATAAGATAACAGGAATATCCACAGTTATAATAGAAGTCAAGCCAGCTGGAAGCCATATAAGGACATAAACCAGTAAGAATCTTTCACTGGGTGAGGTTATTCCATATTTCAGGGTTTCTTGCACCTTCCTCGGAAACAGCATGCACTCACTGCTGTTGCAGACAGGATTCCTGCACTGGTTTGTCTCTGTTCCTATCCAGCATGGCAAAGGTGTGGCTCAAGCCTCCTTCCTGGTGCTTGCTACTTGGAGTGGCTTCTCCCTGCTCCTTGCATGGGTTGGATCCTGGCTTCTTTTTTTGTGACACCTGGTGCCTCCACCCAAAGGTGACTCCCTCACTGTGCCCAAAACACAAAGGGAGCTGTCCCTTGGGAAAGTGGATAGCGCTACCATTGCTGGCAAGGAGTATAAAACCCACTACACAGGAAAGAAACTTAAATCCCAGCAAAGAAATGACACACCTCAAAATAACAATACATCAAAGGGGGACTTTACTGCGAGCAGGAAAAACGGATCTGGGAAGGAAAGAGTTAGGGTTAAATAATAAGTATGAAATATCAACAAATCAACCAATTCCCCACCTCCCAATGCTCACCCCTATTCCCCACCCCCAGCTTCCTTCCTGGCGCCTTCTTAGGAAGATGGTATTCTGGGGATGAGCCCAGAGCTGGGCGCTGCAGCACTGTAATGTTGGGTGGTTTAAACAAAAAGGGTCCCCCTGTTGTGTCTTCACCCTTGGTTGGGGTGGGGCAGGGTCCTCGTCTGGAGTTCTCGGCTGGCTCTTGGTAGCTGGCACTGGGTCAGATCTCTGCCACTCTGGATGTGGAGTGTTTGACCCATGCACTGGATCTCACAGCAATTCAATGACTTCCCCATTGGGGGGAAGAGGAGTTAAACAGACGCTCCCTGAGCCGTGCTGCTTTGCCGTCGGCTCCAAACGCAAAGCTTGGAACTGAAACTACATCAGTCTCTTTGTCTCTGTATCAGGCTGACCCCTTCCACTGAGGAGCTGAGCAGCCCTGGTTCATCATTGGCCTCGTAAACTGCTTGACCATATCGCCCCGTGCAGAAGCCTCCCTATTGGCCTCAACAGGAGTTTCTAATCCATTCTGTCCCCACCCCCGACTCCAAGCATGGTGGGAAGTGGTGCCAGAGGACTCTGGATTGGTAGCCCTTAGTGTTGCAGTCCAAAGGGTAGGATCCCCTACAGGCTCAGACTGGAGTTCCAGGAGCTGGCTCCAAGTGGGGGTTATATCATGTTCCTGGTGTGAACAGTAGGGCGATACCAAGAATTATTAAGAGCACAATCAGTTAGGGTTGCCAACTTTCCAGAATTGTCCTGGAGTCTCCAGGAATTAAAGATTATGTCATGTGATGAAACCTTCGGGAGTACGTCCAACCCAAATTGGCAACTCTGCAATCCATAGAGAAGACAACATCAAAATCTCAAAATTATCATTTTTGCTGCTGTCGAGTCTTCTAATGGGCTGTTCCCGGTTAATCCCTCACTGATATGAAACGATGAGGACTGTAAATGCTAGTCCTTTTAGAATAATACAGTGAATAAAATAGTGGGCCCATGTGCAAGTCTCTAGTTTAAACTAACCTAATTGTAGTGAGACAATGATGCAAATGGGAAGTGGCTGACGTGTGAGAGGCCGTGAGCTTCAGAGAACTTGTTTCAGTTCCGAAAAACGGCCAAATCTTTAGATTTTTCTCAGGACTGCCAATTCTCCTGGGTTTGAATAACAGGGCTGGGGCTGTCCTGGGGATGGGCTTCTTCATGAGACTTCTCAAGGGCTTTCTATTCAATGCCTGATCTTTAATTTTCAACATCTAGTTGCTACTAAAATATTAATAAGTGATGATAATAACTTTCCTTCTTTGTTCCAGATGAAAACAAGAAATTCGGAGGCTGCAATGAAAACATAATAAAAGGGTGAAATAGTTTACCTGGATCCTAAAAAAAATTCAGATTCAAGAAGTTCAGGATCTGGCTAAGATTTGGTGTGGTTTTTATTTTTCAGAATGGCTTTGCCCATCCCTAATGATCCTAGTCTTTGAAGGTGCTGTGTGTTGCAGACTTGCACAGTAGCTTTTAGAATTGTAAAATGATTGATCGGTGCAGTCTGGTTTGCAAATCTCTAGGGATGACACACTTGGAAATGAGCTGCGTTCCTGGTGAAATATTTTAAACCAATCAATAAATGCTCCTTTTGTTTATAATTTAGTTACACTCTGAGCAGTAGAAATAGACAGTTGAGAGTTGATCCAATATCTAATACTGTAAGTCTCCCCCAGCTCTTCCTTCTGTGGACAAAGGTTAGTTTTAAAGAAACAACCGACCTGATTCACCACTGTGTCACTCCAATTTTACACCCAGATCACTAGTTATACCAGCATAAAACTGGAGCAATGCAGTGGCAAATCAGGCCTAATGTAGGTTCGTCGGTATGACATATACATATTTATTACATAGTAGGACTGTGGTCTAGTACTTAGAATGAACCTGAGGGTCAGGATGCCTGGATTCTATTCCCTGCTCTAGCACTGCCACATTGTGTGATCTTAAACCAGCCACTGAACCTCTCTGTGCCTCAGTTTCCCAGGCTTTAAAAGAAGGACAATACTGCTCACCTACATAATCGGGGTGTTTGTAAAAGTTCATTAATATTTGTAAAGCACTTTTGGACCCTCAGATGAATGGTTCTCTCTCTCTCCGTCGGTATCAAGAAGCTTGGAGGCAAATTGAATTAGTGTCTGCATCCTGCACGATCAGCATGAGGAAGCTGCTCTCTTTGCAGAAACGTCCCATGCTGCCACGTGGGTTGTTCTTAAACTGAACATGCATGCAGTTACCGGAGACATATCCCATTTCTTTAACCTTGTTGTCAATGTCTCCTTTATTTATTTATTTATTTATTTATTTTTAAATTCTCGTTCCCAGTTCCCAGTCTGCCAGGAGATAACATAATTTAGCACAGCATAAAAGCTCAGAGGAGTGGAAAACCAGAAGCGGTATCACAGACTCTTGTGGTTTTATTCCTCACCAAACTTCAGGAATAATGACTCTCTTGCCAGCGGAATTAGATTGTATCTATTTAGAGGCAGCAAAATGCTTTGGGAGAAGGAAGAAGGTAATGGTCGTGGTAGGTAGGGAACAGAAAGAACCTGTTAAATTGGAAAGCCGACACTTCTGAAGGAAGATTATTAGCAAATCAGGGAAACTTACACTCATTTAATGCTCTCTGATGTGGGCAATTTAATTATGGTTCTGCAGACAGGGGAAAATAAAGCAGGCAAACATTGTTGATGATAAATTAAAAATAGTAAGCTTGAAAAAGGCAGCAACTGGAACTTTCATCAGGGCTGTGCCTGTTCTAACAAGCTCTGCTTTGCTCCAAATATTTAAACATAGTCATAATGCTAATCAGTGTTGGTGCTCCTTCCTGTTGCTTATTATCCTACAGGTAAAAGAGAAAAGGTCATCAAGCCAGGCAGTTTGCCAAGGTAGTTAAACTGCAAAAATCTTTATTCAGGAAAAGGAAACCGAAAAGCATTGTGTCTCTAGGAATGGATTACATTTTTCTATAATTACCCAGAAATATTAATGCTGTGTGTGAGGGAATTACCACAAGAATTAGCATGAGATTATGGAATCGTCCATTTTGACAAGGACCAAATTTATGCTGTAACTGAGGAAAGAAACCACGTGATACTAAAGAGCTGCCGTTGCCATGTACTTCTGTACCAGATATGGACTGGTCACAAAGATTCTTTGTACACACCAGCTGTGTTCATTGCAAAATCCTTTAATGTTCTGCCAGGCATGGCTGAGGTTCCTTTAGATAAGGGTATTTTACATACAGGGCCACCTAGTGGCTGATCTGAATTATGCACTTTAGCTTTCCACTACATCTCCCGCTTTAAATTCTACATTCCCACCATTTACAATGTTGACACTATCACACTCTCTTTGAAGTTCAGTACGTATCAGTCTGTCAAGTGTCTCCAGATTGTACTGGTTTTCTTATTACACGACCAGAATATGTAACACGTGGTCATCTGGCTGTCCATTAGTTGCAATGACTGGCTGCGGTTGGCTTGGAATCCTTGAGTCATCTTTTTCATCTGTCATCTGTGGAGTTTGCTCTGTTGATTGCTCTTTCTGAGGAACAAACTGTAGATGTCGATGGTTTCTGTTGAATTCTTCACTGTCAGACTTGACCTCATATGATCTGGGTGCTGAATTTTTTCTTTCTTTACGACGGCTAGAGTTGTCCACCCTTTTTCTCCATCCAATTTGATATAAACACGGTCACCACGTTCTAGATGTGGCAGTTCTCTGAATGACAGCTGTTGTAAAAGTGTGCATGAGCTCTTTTGATCTTCTTTGGCTACTCTCCTCGTGAGTGGCCACTTTGGAAACAGTTTCTTTTCCAAAGTTGGAAAAGTTGTTCTGAGTTGTCTTCCCACCAGGAGGTCTGCTGGCCTGTATCCAGTGGCTGCTATTGGTGTTGATCTGCAACTCAGAAAAGCAAGGAATGGATCTTCCTGTTGTAGGATTTTCTTGGCTGATTTTCTCAGCCTCTCCTTTCACATGTGGGTAATGTGGGCTACTGGTAATGTGATCAAAATCATATTTTGTTTGGTATGACTTACATTCTGTTGCAGTGAATTGTGGTCTGTTGTCTGTAACTGGTTGTTCTGGAATATCAAAGTGAACAAAAGTGCACTTCCGTTTCTTGGTAACACTGCGACATGTTATGTCTGTCAAGTACATTATTTCTATGTTCATGGAAAAATAGTCCACAACAACCAGGTAATGATGTCCTCGGAATTCACATAAATATGCAGTTGGTCTCTTCCAAGGTCTGTCTGATAGAGGTGCTTGTACACTGCATGATTCGGCATTGTCTCTTAAGTTGATTTGTACCGGATTGCGTCTCAAAAGTCCTATATCATCATATCCCTCAGTGAGTTCTTCCACCTTTCTCACTAGACCTATCATGGCTGCCATGCTATGGTTGAGTAGGTTGTTGGTCTTTGATCCTTTGTTCACCTGCATTCTGAATGCTTAGTTTTTGTCTTTGTAAGTTGTTTCTGTGATGAATACCTCCAGGGCTAGTCAGAGCTGTGTCGGGTGACTTCAGCTCTGGGTGAAGGTGATTGTAAATCCTTACGAAGTGACTGTGACATCAGCTCCTGAGTCAATTTTAAAGTCAATAGTCTTTCCATGAATATTCATTTCACTTTCCAGGTGGGCTCTATCTCATCACAAGCGATGGATCCCAGAAACAAAGGCTCGTGATTGTCTGCAATATGAGTCAACACCCTGACTGCTTTGGTGAGGCAAACAGCTGCAAAATGGGCATATTTTGTGCCTGTATTGCACCATGTGCCTCTGACTGGACATACATCATCTTTTGGGATGTGGCATTTTCCACACCTTGGGCATATAGGATGGAATTTGACCCTCTTTTCCTGGGAGCTCTCTCCCTTTGCCTGAGGGGTTTTATGATAATGACTTTTAACACTCTAGTGTTTGTCTATAGCCTCTAAGGCCTTGTGTACAGTAGCATTTATGCCAGCAAAACTTTTGTGATTCAGGGGTGTGAAAAAAACACACACCCCTGACCAACGTAAATTTTGCCGGCATAAGGGCTTGTGTGGAAGTGCTATGTCGGCGGGAGATGCTCTTCTGCCAACATAGCTACTGCTGCTTGTTTTTTGGTGGTTTTATGATGTCAGCAGGAGAGCTCTCTCTCGTCGACATAATACAGCTACACTAGAACTTATGCCAGCAAAATTTATGTTGCTCAGGGGTGTGTTTTTTTACAGCCCTGAGTGACAAAAGTTTTGCTGGCGTAAGTGCTAGTGTAGACAAAATCTTACATGATATTATTTCCAGTCCGTCCTTTCTGAAGGGTTGTCAAAGCTGAAAGTCTCTGGGGCATTGAAGAGTGGCATGTTGATGAGATCCTGAGTCTTTTCCTTCTGTCTGCGACTATTGTTGCTGTTCATAGACTCATAGACTTTAAGATCAGAAGGGACCATCATGATCATCTAGACTGACCTTCTGCACAGTGCAGGCCACAGAACCTCATCCACCCACGCATGTAATAGAGCCCTGACCATGATTAAGGGGCCATCTACCTGAATTCTGCAGGTATTTCAATTTAGTCTTTTCAAAATTCATGGGTTAGGGGTTTGCTCCCATATCCATTGAAATCAGTGAGAGTCTTTCCATTGATTTCAGTGATCTTTGGATGAGATCCTAGGAAAGTAACAAAATTATTCATACAACATAATAAAATTCCTTGCTTGTTTGTTATGCCTGTCATGTGAGGGGCCCTGAATGCTTTTAAAAAATTGGGTGACCATTTAAAAGATAGGAAAACTGAGAGACAGAGAGGTCAGGATCCAAACTCGTGTCCCAGCCCATCACTGTAATCACAGGAAAGCTCTGTCTCTCATTAGAAAAAAACCCATCTTTTTTCTACCTGTTCTTTATGAGATGACATTGTCTTTCATTCTGAACAGAGATTTTCTCACAATTTGAGACATTTCCCCCTCCCCGTCTTTGTCTCTACACAAGAACACTTGGGGGAATTCAGTGCCGGATGACATTTTATACATCATTTTATATCACCAGAAGTGTGCCTTTCACTGATACCTGCTACCTCCTTTGGGGATGGGCACTTGCTTAGATTTCTCTCTTCCTGAAAAGGCTGTGTGTCAACACGATGCCATCTGAGGTGATGTTATCCTCTCCGACGCTGGCTGCTTTTGTTTGAAATTTCAATCAGGAAGCTGCTCTCGAAATGAAGTTGCATCTTTGTGGGAATTCGTTCCATTTGCAAAACTATTCATGAATGAAATCATGCGTAAGCAAAAACAATGTTATAATTTATAGACAGTGCCTTTCACTCCAAAGGGCTTTACAAACGGTGTGTGTATTTTGTGTAAGTGTTCTCCATGTGTGTGTGTGCACAAGAATTAATTCATTCCTCAGAAATTCAGCTCCCTCCACGGTAGAATTCTGCTAGCTATAAAATCTATTTAGCTGAATTCTCATACTGTGCCCATTCTCTGCTTTGCAAATGCACTAACTCCCATCTTTCTTCCCCCCCCCCCCCCACAGCTTTACATTATCCATTCAAAACAAATGATGCCTCCAACCCTTGAATTCATTTACAACATTTTCCAAGTTTCCTGTATAGAATATTATGTGTTTGTGTTTTAATTTATGTCAGAACTAGTTCCCACCCCATCATGCTGACATTGATTACCTTTGGAGGAAGGGAAAAAAAGAAAAACCAAAAAACAAAATTAAAAAACTCCGTAGCCCATGATTTTATCCAAACTTAGGCCTGTTTGTTTTTAAATATCCAAGCGTCTTCACGTTGAATTTAAACAGCCCTTTACCCTGCTCATGGAGAGATTCTGACCCATTCTAGCATGTTTATACTTTGCAATAAGATCCCCAGCACTGTCATTTCTCCAGAATGTAAAAGATGGGACTCCCCCACCCCACAAGCCCATCATATCCAAGACTCTCCTTTGATCAATTTACCAGCTCTATTCTGCATCTCAAGCTGTTTTATCAGATGTTCATAAACCTCTGTTAGATCTGAGTGGCTTCCTGGCCCCAGTGAAGTTGATGGGAGGTTTGCTATTGACTTCAATAGAGCCAGGATTTCAGCCTTGGTGTTTAAGTATAGGTTGCTGCTTCAGATTCAACATGGATAGTGAAATGGACTCGGAAGCCCCAACATCATCTATCTTACTACCCTAAATATACATGCACTGCCCATGGTAATGGTAGAGCAGGTGCCAGCTGGAATGATTCGCTACTCACTGTTCAAAAGCTGGTGTTCCTGGAGGACTGTGGGACCCTAACTAAAGCACCTCAAAAGACTTCAGAGTCCAAGGAACTCTGGTCCTGGGACAATAACCTTTGTCTGTAATAGCAACGGTGTTCATTCATGGGATTTATAGCTCTTTCCACACGCTGTGAACTGTCCAGCAGCAGATCATTGCTCATTGCCTAGAATTGTTCGACAAATGCTTTTTTTCCAAGCACATTTTAGTCCCTGATCTGCTCACAATGGATTTGCCGTGAGAATTCATTCAAGTATCTGAGAATTGAAATTCAATACCCAAGCCAAGTGACTGCTCACCTGAGGGGACATCTGTGGTGGCATGTAGATCACGCCTACTACATGCCCCACTAGCATGGGTATAAATGGCAGCGTAGATGGTGAGGCACTACTTAGGGGAGCAAAGACACGCCTGAACCTGGTATGCGGGTTTGTATCCTACAGCCGGGGATCTCCTCTCACCCAAAGCAGTACCTCCCCATCTAGTCCTCTATTTTTAGCAGTGTAGCATCCACTGCCTCCCTGCTGCTGGAGTTTTCCCCCAACGGTGTGGAAAGGCTCTGGCACTGGGGAGGCAGTAGGGAAGGGCTCCGGCAGTTCTCTGCTGTCAAGCCTCTCTACTGATCCGCTCACCCCACCCCCTCGCAGAAGCCTTTCACTGAGGCATGTAGCTGCAGTGTGGACACAGCCTGCTTTTCACTGTGGTGTGTACCCTACCTACTGCCACAAGAGGTGTGCAGTGCAGACGTAGCCACCACGTTGGTTCTGTCCTCTGACTGCATGACCTAACCTTTTTAAATGGCTTGTGCTCAAAGTGAATTTCCTTTCCTCATGAAATTGATTTTGCCCTGGTGCTCAACAAATTGAGGTTTATGGGCCCAGCATTTGCTTTCCGTAAGCATTGATTCAAATGGACCACTGCTCACACGAGTGTTTGTGGGAGAGGGAGGGACTATACAGGTGCAAAGTGGGCCTGACTGAATCCAATTGCAATTCAGAATCTGGAAAAAAACATCCTTGAATAACCTTTCCAGTGATGCTAAGACCCACGTTGACAGCAACAGTTGTTGGATTGGGTCTTTAAACACCAAATGTGCCCAGACATTGCATCTGGGGGCACAAAGGGCTATAGGTTTCTGGCTATTGCATGGGATTGGCCCCTACTCTGGAAGGATGCCAAAGAAGACTCTTTCTCTTTCATGCCCCTTCTGTAAAATACGTAGCCCTTCATGGATCTTTGGACCCAGAAACTACAGCTGTGCCTACTCCAAGTCTTAAGATGAGTCTGGTTACTCTGATGCGTCAGCTCAGATTTTACAATACTGGAATTCCTATAGTTTTTTTCCCTTCCTTATGGGGTGACTAGCTGGTTCCTAAACTCAAGTCCAGTGAAAGAAGTCTTAGACCAGACATTTTAATGTTTCTGTCTCTTCCAAAGAAATGGCTGGTGCTGTCTGGAATGTGCTGGATGTTACGGAGCTGTTGAACAGTTGAGTTTCATTGCTGCATTCTGCACCTTGCTGTGGTTTAACCCTGTTTCTAATAAAAGGCAAAGAGACATTAACATCAGCTGGAAGAGAGCTTGACTCAAAGACCTTGCAGCCTTTTGTGGAGACACAGCCCTCATATAAATGGCTGGGTGTTCGTGCTCCTGCTTCTATTCACTATGGTCCAAGTCTGAGCTCATGTCTGTTTCTTAACGCACAAAGCATCTATAAATGTAGGGATGTTCGAGTCTTGTGTTTTCTTACGTGAAATATCACATTATGACAAGACTGTGCTGCATGAATGTTAGCTTTTTAAGATCCTATCTCCGAAAAGATGCTGGCACTATTTTGGGCCCTGCAATTATACCCCACAAATAAATCCTAGCGAAATACAATATCCTCTCTGACAAAAAAAGAAGCAGCCCAATAAGATTTTACCTTACCTCAGAAAAGACATGATGTCACTTTTGTTTTGCACTAGCAGAATGATAGTCACAGATTTATTTAACCACTTATTCAGCCGCTCGTTTGCAGAACCGCCTGGGGCTGCTGGGGTTGTTGGACAGTTGACAGAATTATTTATCTGATAAAGGCAAAAGATCATTTGATTTAAAAATTGTTCTGAGGAGCTGAAAAAGCCACAGCATTTATTCTGAGTTTCTTTTAAGATTCAACGAGGATGTAGAATTTGATCTATTTATTTGTCTAGTTTCATCTTTAGCCTCTTGAAACGGTCGATCTTTTTTTGATGGATTTTTCAAAAAAATATTGTTCTTAAACTCAGTAGAGCTGCATGTTGCAATCGTTAAAATCTCGATTCAGTAAAGCACTTAAGCAGGTGTGTGACTTTAAGCACATGTGTAATTCCATTGGTTCACATGTTTATGGCTATGTATGTGCAGAAGATCCTGACTCACCAAAGCACTTAAGTCTCATTAAAGTCTCTATATGCTTAAAATCAAACATATGCTTCGATGAATGTGGGTGAATTTCAGAACATGCTTAAAGCAAAAATGTGCTTAAGTGCTTTTCTGGATCAGGGCCTATCAGAGCAAAACTCACATTAATAGCTAGCCATAATTTAGCCAGTGGCTTACATGAACATATATAAATCTTGCAAAGTATTCCTCACGATTATTGCTGTGAGACCTATGACATATGGTAGCGTTCATACTTCTGGACTGGATGATTCCTAACCCCAGAAAAGCTTTGCAGATGGCTATCTGAACTCTTCTTATGTCAGTGTTCATGCAAATACACTTACAGGAATATTTCTCTTGTTTCCTCTTTTCACAAAACACAATGTTCATGGAGAGTGAATGGCACGAGTCTCCAGTTCTGTTGGAGTGGGGTTGTGGCTTCTGTTCAAACAAATATTTGTGACTATTTCCTTGCTTGTGCCTAGCTAGGACCCTGTCTCTCATTCACAGAATGAGTGGTGCAGATTAAATGGCTATGTAATCTGACCTTGCTTCCTAATTTTAGCTGAGGAACTCAAAGGGCACTGTATTCGTGCAAAGTATTATTATGTTCCCAAGATATACACAGTAGAGAAAAACTCTGCAAAACACCATCCTGTCCAAAGATGGTCTGACTACAACGTGCCTAGGAAAGGATCTGACAGCAGCATCCTTCCAGGTGTGAGTGATGCCCTCCAAGTCCAGGTAGCGAATACTGAAAGAGTCATAGAGCGCACTAGTTTATTAGGTCTGGACTGATACTTTGCACTTGCAAGGACTTTTTCTTGAGGACCTCCAAAAATCTCCCCAGTGATTTAAGTTCTCAAGTCCCCTGTGAGATTCGTAAATAATTATCACCCCTATTTTTCACAGGGAGAGTTAAGCACCAGATTCCTAGGTTCTCAACCCACAGAAACCAAGCAAGACTCTGATGCAGGTGAAGTCAGACAGTTGCATCACTATCCCCGCTCCAAGCTTTCTTCCCACTTCAGGCTGCACCAGGCAGTCACTCCAGCCTGACCACGTTTCCTCCATAATTACCCACCCCAGAGTATGGTCCTTTTGCCGGCGTGTGTTTTTCTGACCTCTCTCCTCAGTTCTTCTGCCTGCTCTGCCACCAGCCCTAGCCAAAATCACCTTGCGCAGTTTGGCCACTTCATTGCCAGAAGGTCTCACCTGCGTGTTTTCTGCCAGTTGAGAAGAAGTTGAGATGTGCAAATACAATAAGCTGCCTCAGGATCTGCTTGGCCCATGCTGTCAGCACAGTACCGCCTGATCATCTTTTATTATTCCCCCACCCGAGCATTGTTCATTTATTTATTGATGGCATCATATAGCCCTGTCAAAAGCAACTCTTTTCAGACCATTTAACATCAGAATGGATGATTGCTTTCCACCAAACCCCAGGAATGATTCGCACTGCCTGCTGCCATGTACAAACCCTGGTGCCAAGGACTCTTGTGGGGAAATGGTGTTGTTAGAAGGTAGTGATAACGAGGAGTCTCTTCTTGGAGCAGTGTGCACACATCGATCTGAAGGAATGAGCGTATCTTCTCACACAATGCAGAGTCTTAAGTCTTTGTAAAGCCCAAGTCAAGGAAAGGGATAAATATCTCTGGGTTGCTCCAAGGGAGAGCAAATAGTCTAATGAGTAGTCTGCCAACACACTGATGAATTTTTAAATGAATTTGCCTCAACTGTATTCACAACCCTTTTGTGTTCACCTTCTGCAAATCCTGAAGTGAACAGGTTTGCTGGTGGGAATGTCCTGGGGATCATCAATGGTTAAGGGAAGGTTAGGATATTCCCACAACTCCATTAACATGACTATTCATACCCTGGAATCTTGATTCTCTACAGCGATAACGAATTCTCAACTCACGCGGTGGTGGCAAGAGTTTGCAATCCAGATTAAATTCTTGTGTTGGGTCTAAATCCAGCAGCTGTCTTTCTGGCGTCAAGAGAGGGCAGTTGTGATAAATCAGCACATGCTCACCACTATCCAAAAGAGTAATGACATATCTGGCACCCTGAAATCACCTCTAAATATTTAAACGGCATTTTGGAACACAATTTGTTTTCTCTCCTGAATAATTTCATTTTCAATACTCTGGAGATTAGTGAATATATTTGTCTGAGCACATGAATGCTCATCCATCATATAGGGGTAGTTTCACACACATGTGAACCTCCAGCTGGCTCACAACGCAGCTCACTGTTTGGAGTTTTGGCCAGTAAGTACAAGGAGCGTTCTGCTCACTGGAGTATGCAATGACGCTGGCTGTATATGGATAATTCAGAGCATGAACATGGCATCTCTATTGTGATGCACTTGGAATAATTTTCTAAACCTTGAGATAGTTTTAAAGGTTATCTGCAAATATAAATCTATAAATCTATAGATATCTATAGTTATATGTAATATAGTGTCCTGTTGCCTTTTAAAATGATGTATGAAGAATGTCCAAAAAGCACTTTTGCCATGTCTTTTTTTAACATTAGAAATATTGATTGATCTGCTTTTGTGGAGATATCTTTGAAGGACTGAAGAACCAGAGAGAGATCGTGGCATTCCAAGAGGATGGAACCTCAGCAAACTCAAAGGGATTTTAGTCAGACTGTTTAAAGATTTTTCTTTCTTTCTTTCTTTCTTTCTTTCTTTTCACTCAACCTCCCAACTAAAAAAAAGTTCTTTTGGGTGAAATTCACCCCTGTGCACACAGGACCAGCACAAGGCCTCTTGCTACTTCGAGCTCACATATGCCCTATTCTGAGGACTTTGGAGCTATGCAGACTTCGTGCTGGTGCTCTCCACCATTTGAGCAAACTTTAGCATCTCCACCCTATTTAGTTTATTAAAGAGGAGTGTAAAAGGTGACTTCATCATGGTCTAAAAGTACCTACCTGGGGAAGAGATTTCTGATAGTAAACAGCTCTTTAATCTAGCCCTCTTCCCCTCCCAAAAAAGAGCGCATAATGAGTTTCAATGTTTGGATGGTAAAGCTACACAAATACAGACTAGAAATAACGTGTGATTTTTTTTTTAAACAGTGAAGGTACTTAAACATTGGAACAATTTACTTGGGGACATGGTGGATTCTCCATCGCCTGAAGTTTTTTTAAGGTTCTAAAAGAGATGCTGTAGCTTCACCTACAGTTATGGGGTCGATGCAGAAATTACTGGATTCTTTGCCCTTTTTTGTTATGCAGGAGGTCAGAATAGATTATTATAAATGTCACTTCTGGCCTTAAAATCTATTAAATTATGGGGGCTGAGAAAACTTTCTCTCCTGCCCAGCTTTCCAGCCCTCTAAGTATAAGCAAGAGAGACAAGATTTGATATTCCTGCTACTTCCATGTAAAAAGAAAACAAGAATACCTCTGACCCATCTGAAAACAAAATGAAGAGCCACTTCCAGGCCTTATACGTTTTCCTTAAAAAAGCAAAAATAGGGAACATTTTCTCCCCTTTTGCATATCACCTTTAAAGCTAGGAGCATGTATCATTTTCATCCATCTGACAGAATATCCATCGAAGTACAATAGGAATGGAAATCTAACACATGAGGCAATCAACATTGTTCAGTCAGAAGCTAAGGTTTGTCAAGTGAATAATAAAGCCACTTTAGAAAATAACTCTAGCACTGATTTTCTCTGGTGTGGGAAAGAAGTATGAGATTGCTGGGAGAAAAAAGGATTTGAGGATCTTTATGTCAAAGATGGGTTTATTTGCATGACAAGTGCTGGACAGGGAATGCAGGGATATTACTTTCCCTCCAGAGCAAGCATCAGAAAGTTTTCAAAAGATGCTAATGTATAACCTTGTGTTTTGTTTTATTTATGGTTTTGACTGCAGTGAAAGGCTCTGAGCAGACAGCTCTGGAAATGGAAGTCCTCTTTTGCCTCCCACAGGAGATGCTTAAATGGCCATGCTAAATTCCTCTTGATGCTTCATCCTGATTCAGTCCTTGGTCCCACTTCTGAGACAGTGAATGAGTGGGTGCCAATTGTGCGGATGATTTTAATTATTTGGGCCTCTGTCCATTAGGAACAAGACTGAGAACCCTCCAACTCATTTCACAGACTACCAAACAGCCATAGATTGGAAACTAAGTTTCGTCAATGTAGACTTGCATGATATTGTAATAAACCATTCCCCAAATATTTCAGTATTTACTCTAGGGACCCAGAGAAGAACGGCTCCAATTCTATTTCCAATCCTCTGAGGCTCCAGCCCCTAAAATTCTTCACTGCTGTTTCCTTCAAATTCTTTTGTTCATGCACACAGCACATCTTCTTGCTTTCCTGCCTTCAAAGTAACAAGGAGAGGGCATTTACTCAGATGGGTAAATCTGCACTTTATCTCTTTTTTAAAGATGAGATCTAATCAAGTTTTTGTTTAGCAGTGAGATGACTGAGGCATTTTGCTCCCCAGAGACCCTCAGCAATAATTCTCTTTGGCTTCCATAGCCATCTTCTTTAGTCTATAAAACAGGTTGTTGTGCTCTTCAGAACTGACTATATGCATATTCTGGTTGCTGAAAAGGTCAGTTGGAGGACATGTTTCACAGCATTTGATAGAGATTATGTTCTAAGTGCAAACACTGAAGAAAGGTTGATAAGCGTTTAAAAGCATAACATTTGTTCACTCGGTACAAGCAAAAAACTCCAAGGTTAAAGTCTGATCATGTTCTATTAGTTTAACACACAATCTCTGCACAAATGTCAAATCTTTTTAATACTGAAGTCTTTTTTCATCACTATTTCATTTTTCTGCTATTACACCAAGAAACTCACACGTTAATATTTAGTAGTGATAGATAAACTTCAAAAGATTCAGTGATTTGGTTTAGATAAATACCTACAAGTTTGGATGTTAATTTGAATGGGTTTTCAAAAGCAAGTGGAAAATATCTTGCAAAGAGGTTGTCTTAGGGTGTCTGGCACTTTCTGCTTCCAGTCAAGTGAGAAATACAGACTGAAACTGACCCATTCTCAGTTTTATGGCATTTCCATTTCCGATACTATAAGGAACCTGGAAGTGCAGAGGCTCATGAAAATTAAAGGAGACGAGCAATAAAAAACAGAAATCTTTTGAACCTCCAGAAAGATTTGCTTCGGATTTGATTCAAGTGGTAGACCAAGATTCTCATCACATCTTTCTTTCTTTCTACTGATTGCCTGTTCTTGGGGCCACAATCTGCCTTCATTTACCTTGGTGCAACCTCACTGAAATCAATGTGCTATTTTACTATAGGTGGGGCTGAATTACCTTGATTTATAACCCTGTGCTTGAGAAATACCTTTTCTGTATGTCATTACTGGGAGAGAGGGTGGTTTGAACTGGAAGAGTTTGGGTTTGAGAGAGAGGATGGCCCTGTGATACAGGCACTGGGTTGACACTCAGACAAAGAGGTTAAATGACTTGTCCAAAGTGAACCTGGTTCTTCTGTCTTGCTTATTTAGGTCTCTTCGGGGCAGGGACAGACAAATACACAGTAAGAGACAATTACATATTTATGTTTTGGTAGTGTGCTGAGACCTTAAATAAGACAAGGACCCATTATGCTAGGAGCTGTATAAAGTCTGGTGATCACATGATGATGTATCTACACATCAGGATACCAAAACTGTAGGGATTCCACTCCAAAGATGGAATGCATGTGGCAGAAGAGGGCCCTATGGCTTCAGCGTTTTCGGGTCACATAATATGGGTTCTCATGGGGCAGTTTCTCAATAGAAATGATGAATTTGGATTGAAATGTCATCCTCATATTATCACTATGTTACGTCATTCAAGACAGCTCCAGTGTAATCAAACTGGACTTTTTTTTACTTTTTGTGCAATTTTTCCTGAACTATTTGCCCAGCCCACCTACTTTCTAGGTTACAGTTTTATAGCATCAGTATACCATAGCACACTGAGGGCAGCATTCACTGTAGGTGAGTTTCTGGATTGTAAGATGGAAAAAATTAGAAGCTTGAATTGAAAAACCTGGACATCTCTGAAATTGTTTCCAGGGACGGCTGAATGGGCTCAGAGAAAATAAGAACGACTCAATAGTCACTGAATCCTTTTTTGAGATTTAAACAAAAACAAAACATCAAAACATGTTTTAGAGTTATTTGGTGGTGAAGTGTCAAATTTTGCAGTATTTAAAGCTGGATTTTAAAAGGCATTTAATGGGAGTTAGGTTCCTAAATACTTCTTAAAATAGTCCCTATTCCCTATGCAGGACAAATATCCATTGATTTTAGTTTGTAAGGACTGAGAAGGGAATACAGGATTTGATATGACTAGGGTGGCAGAGTGGAGGGGGAATGATCTTTGGTTAAAAATGACCTTCAAAGGAATAATATACATTCATGTCCTTATTTACTTCTTTAGGATGTATAAAGAAGGTCTGAAAGGTGTTTGTTTTGTTTTGTATACTGCTTGGTTTTATACTTTAGAAACATCAGGACCCGACTTACCTCTTTTTGTTGGCTGACTCTTTGGAAGATTGGAGAATTGGCAAAGATGGAAGAACATACATAGAAAACCACAGCTGTTGACAATAGAAAATTTTTTTAGTCAGACTGTTTAAAACTCTTTGGACATGACAAACACTTTTGCAAAATGAAGTTTTTTCCTAAGATTCAGCACTCTCCAACTCCCGTAAATGGAGCCTCTGAACTCCTGTCCTAGTTCTTTCGTTATCAAAGCAAAAACACAGGTGACAAGATTTGATATTCGTGATATTTTCAAGTAAAAAAAAGGGGGGGAAGGATATTTTAAAATAATTTTACAATATAAAGGAGCCAAAAAAAGTACATTTTTTCCCCTTTCCTTGAGGTCACCTTTAAGAAAGAGGCCACCAGGATACAAGGGCTTTGGATTCTATTCCTATACTCTCTCTGTGTCTTTTCTTCATCTGTGATGTAGGGATAATGGCTCTTTAGTTCAAACTAGAAATTCACAATTTTAGCTCCAGAGTTTCTTGGTCCAATCCCTCTTGTGTCAACCAAGGTGGCATCTATCATAGTTGCAAAGCCGAACTCGTTGTTTGTAAAGCTGTCTAAGATCCTTGAATGGAAGATGTTGCATGCTTTTGTTTATGGCCAGAAGTGGAAGAACCTACACCATACTAGAGAAGCAATTTCCTGTCCCTGTATTTCTGGCCTGACTGAAATCAGAGAATATTGGGCATCTCATGAGAACCTTTCTTGCTTATTTTAGAATCAAGAAGGCCCACAGCATGTTCTTATTCTTCTGAATCCTATTTTTCCTTTTTATTTCATTTTCCTAGAGCAATGATTCATCTTATTTAATAGTCTGAGTATAAAAATATAACCCTAAAGCCAAATTCATCTCTGGTGTAACTCCACAGAGTTTGGGCACCGACTTAAATCCATACCCAGATAAGAGGGAGTTACATTAAAGATGAATATAGGCTTTTATGCTTTTCTACAGACACACTTTGAAGTGTAACTCCATCACCATGGGAACAAGCTTTTCCCCCACCCAAGTCCAAATCATGACCAACATGGTTCCACTCACATCATACAATTTAAACAATAATGAAGTTGGGCTTCATACCATGAAAAATCTCAACTTGCTGCTTGACTGCTGAGTAAAATTTCACAGGTGTCGTGGAAAGTTAAGCATGAAACTATCCTGTGGAACTGCAAACAGTTTATCAGAGAGAGAATGTGCCTCGTACAGTCTGAGCCATGTGGAGTATTCCATATTGCAGGCAAATGTGAAGCAAATAATCCAAACCATAAATCAAGCCGTGGAGGAACGCTCTGGAAAGTAGTGTCAGATGGGAAGGATTGCACAAGGATAGCTCCATCCAAATGGCCTCTGAACAAAAAAAAGCTATAGTAGTGTTCCTAATAGTGGGAAGATTGTACTTACCTTTGCGCTAAATGTTTGGAAATTTGTATTGATCTGAGGAGAAGTCTGTGCTGTGTGAGAGCGACATGAACAGTGCACATTGTCCTGTTGAGTTTGATTTATACAGGGCATTTGAAAACCACTCCGCTCTCTGATTCTCCCTGCATAGTTTTTTACGCAAAGCGAATGAATTAAACAACCTTCCCTAAGCCTGGAGAATTCTGCACATCTGGTGATGCTAATGTCTCACATGATATGTGTCCAGATGTCTACTTAGAGAAGGTGGATGAAAATTCAACTTGTTTATGTACAGTATTTGCTGACTTGAATCTTGGCAATCTGTGTAATAGAGCATTTTGTCAAAATAATGTTGTTTTGTCTCCAGTTCCCCTCCTTTTTATGTTCCTTCTGCTCTGGAAAAAATACTGTATACGGCAGGGAAAAAAACCAAACGTTTTGGCTGCATTTATAAATAAGAACAATAATATTCTGAGGTTGCATGTAAAAGTTGCAAAATGCAGATTTGACCTGTGTGATGTCTGGTTTGTCTCCCGATTTAGTTGTGTGCAATTGGCTATGGAAAGTCACTGGGAAGAGTTTTTAAAAGCGAGCTCTTCATTTGGCAGAGGCCCTTTTAAAAGGACTCCCTGGAGGTATCTTTAAGTCATGCAGTGACCACTCATGTGAGATAATAGATTCTGAGCTCAGTGACACTGGTGTAACGTGAGAATAACTCCACTGACTTCAATAGAGTTATTTCGAGTTTCTATCAATGTCACAGAATCCAGCTTCTAATTAAACTTGTGCTGGAAAGGAAAAGATCCCTGCATTATTTACATAGCACCATATAATAGCATGAACGTTAGACCTCCCAGCTGATTGCCTGTGAATTTGCTTTCCTAATTCCTCATTGAACTTGGTTTGACTGCACTGTTTCCTTCTTGTCTAAGGTACAGACAGTGGCCTTCTTTCCCAAAGCAGTCAGTGTAGGACCTCGACTCCACACGTGAAAACGTAAGTCCCAAACACCCAAAGGCAGTGATCATTTCCCTGTACTGCACAGAAACCATCTCCCTGAGGTGCTCAAAGCTGTAGTTGGTGCTTGGCCCACTTCTGTACCGGCAAAGTCCTAATTTGCTCATACAAAGACTAGACCAGGCCCCTCACAGCACACACAACCCGCTACTTTATCGTGAGGCCAGAATCTTGAAAACAGGGCTGGATGAGCCTCTTGAGTTTTGAGCTGGGATGTTCAAAGAACCTAAGGGGGTTAGACTCCTTTGAAAACTGAGCTGAGCTCATGAACTGTTTTTTCCTGTGATTTATACCCATTGCTGGCTTTTCCTCAGAGGTGATCCAAAGGGAAGTTTATTTAATCTGTGCTATATATAAGGGACTGAAAAGCCCTCTCAGAAGCCAGGCTTGAGGTATACAGATGCCCTGAGTATACAGGACACAGACAGCATTTATTGTTGCTTTGGAATTCCTCTCTTGATCCAGCTGTACTCCTCCTTCCCTAGCTCAGCACAGCGTTTGTCTTCAGCCGCAGTTTTTTGGCCCTCACAGCCAGAGCCAGATTGCCCCCAATGCTCGTTGTGGTGGGCGCAGGTTAGATGCTGAGCACTTTGGAAAATCCAGCCCTTATTTGGGACCCTAAATGGAGCAGGGTTTGGTTTGAAAACGTGGTCACGATGGGGGTGCCAAATCCTTGGAAGTCCAGCCCCGCATCTCTGTCTGCTCTCTGCAGCTTTTTCCTTCCTACATTGTCACTATTATTGTTATTTTCTCTATTTAGACTGCAGCAACACCCACCACACTTTAGGTGCTTTCGAAACACAGAGGAAGACACAGTCTCTTCCCCAAAGAGTGTACAGTCTAGAGGGTCATGGGGAAAATGGATGCAACATACAAGCAAAAGTCCCAATCCTGCAAAGACTTACACACATCCTTCTTTTTCCTCACTGTGAGTGGTTCCATTGGCTTCATGGAACTACTCATGACGCATAAAGTTAAGCATGTGCATAAGGCTTCCCAGGATCAGGACGGTCACAGTGTGAGCTGGCTCTTTAAGATGGTTTGGGTTTTATCTGTATCTGTGCCAAGCTTAGCTTGCCTCCTCAGGTGAAGGGAATTAAGAGCAGTGCTGTTACTAAGCCAGGTCTGCTGGTGGAATAAGAGCAGGCTGTGGGGAAAGCAGGATCAGATCCGGAAGAGGAGACTTGGGAATTAGTACATGGTCAAGAGTGAGAGGCTAGCCAGGAAAGGGCTAGCAAGGAGGCCTGTGATGGGAAAGTACATGAAGGGGCCATGAGAAAAAGTAGAGCAAGATGAGATTATAGGGGAGGGGCCAGATGGCCTGGTTGTCTAGGTTGCCAAGGCTGGATTCCTACAGCAGAGGGTATGAGGGAGGGTTCAACTGATCCTGCTTACAGGGAGAACGGAGAGACTGTTTACGTTGCTACCTGGCGAGGGGGAACAGTGAGCCCTGCAGGAAGGGCTGTGCCGAGGGAGATCAGGGTGGAAGATTTGTGTTTGAACTTCGGGGTGCACTCTGGAAGAGGGGGGATTTTTACATTCCATCGCTGGAGGGCTAAGGTTATGTACACAGATCGATTTGTCCGGTTCGATTGAGCGGTGGTGAAGGCACGCTCAATTGATCCAGAAGTCGATCTAATAAAACCATCTCCCCAAAAAATCATAATGCTGCATCAATGGGAACGCATTTCCCGTCAGCGTGGAGCCATGGAGACAGTGCGCTAAAGGGAGGTCGCAAAGTCGACGGGAGTTACGCAAGCTACTCTGCGTAGCTTGCTTCACTCCCATTGGCTGCCACCGAATTTTGCAGGCAGTGTAGACCTGCCCTAAGTCACCTCGCTCAGCAGCCAAAAAGAGCCATTGGATGAGGGGAAACTGAGGCGAAGGCAGGGTCTGATGCCCAATGCAGAGACACTTTGCTACAAAGCCGAAAGGAGCATGGCTTATTGGTTTTCGACATGGTTTTATTGGTTTGCATTAAAACAGTGGCTCCCAAACATTTTACTGAGATGACCCAGCAACTGGATTTTGCCTTTCTTTGCGACTCCCCATTACATATATGCAACCTCTGCCCTGGCACCACCACCCAAGTCCCAGCCGAGTGCGGAGGGGAGGCCCGGGGGTGGGGAGTAGGAGAGCAAGCCTGCCCCGAACTCACCCTGCAGCGCAGGTCCTGTCCTGCAGGGCTGGGCCTGGCTCGCAGGGCTGGGCCTGACATGCTGGCGCATAGGGTCACAGCGCCACTCAGGTTTGGCCTGGCCATTCTCGGGGCTCACTCCCCGGAGCCTGAAGAGAAGTGTATGCTTGCTTAGGTTGGAGTCCATTACTGAGTCATTTAAAGGTGGACTGGACAAGGTGCTGAAGAATATATCACAGGAATTTATCCAGTAGTGGCAGGGAGTTGTACTGGATGATCTGATAGCTCTTTCCCCCTCTCTAATTTCTATGATTCTGGAAGTTGTTTGAGGGTATTGCAATGATATTGGTAGCATTTATGGATTTTTATGCACAGTGAGTTAATGTAGTTGATGAATTCCTATCACCGCAGAATAATTTTCATGAATTTAAACCTATCTTAAAAAAAAAAAAAAAATCATTGAAGGTGTTGCTGCTGGGTAACAGAGGTAAGCGGATGTGATAGACCTAGAGATGGGCAGCGAGACCTAGAGATGGGCAGCGAGAGCTCCCGCACAGCGGTTGAACTTCAAGGAGCTGCTCCGTTTGCCAAATGTCAAGATGGAAGCTGGGTCTGGCATCAAGTTGTTTCTTGTGGTTATGCAGGTGTCCACACAAAACTCTTATGTGCTCTGTCCCCTCCTCCTTCAGCTTCCGCAGAAGCCTGTTAATGCTCCGTTAAATATTGGGCAGAGGGTGCTCCGAAGTGACATGTTCCCACAACCCCCCACCCCGGGGATGATTGGTTCCTGCAGGCTCCATGGGTGAGCATCTTTCTGACATTAACTCCCCTGCAGAGCAACACAGCCACTACAGCTCTGACAAGGAGCCAAGGGGAATGAATTCTAAGGCGAGGGTCCCTCAAGAGAGAGTCCAGCAGCTGAAAGGAGTCCTGAGACATAGATCTATATCCTTCAAGATGCTTTGTATGTATGTGAAAGATAAGGTCAAATATGCCACAGCAAGAGCCTCTCAGGTTCTTGCTTGCTGTGAAGGAGTATAGGGTGAGAGACATCTCTTAAATAATGGTGTCCTAGGCCATCTGGAGCTGGAAAGACACCTGGAAGTGAAGAGGAAGCCAGTGCAGAGGCTTGAGCACCAGGGTGGTGTGTATCCTCCTCACACCTGCCAGAAAGCCGTTGCTGCACTCAGGCACCAGCTAGGGCTTCCCCCAGAGGGCTTTGGGAGCAGCCCAGGTAATATGCATTGTGGTAGTCTAGTTTGGATATGACCAAGTCATAGTGACTGTTCTCAAACTGCAATCACCGGGCCGTCCATAGGTACAGAAAGATACTATGGCCACAGCTGCTTCCTGTCAACCCAGGAGCAATAATACAGCCAAACAGACCTCTTAGACGTAGAGCCATTTTTACAGGGTTAAGGTTGTTTCCAGCTACGTGGAGTGCTGTAGAGTAGAGTTTACTAAACCTTGAATACAATTTCCAGGTGCCTAACTGCTTACACCTCTGCAGCTCGTCTTTGACCTTTCAAAACACCAGCAAAGCTTGAACTTCCAGACAGCCCTTTGTCCTGAATACAGCTAACTTACCAAAGTCAATGGGGCTCCCTATCTGCTCCTCCTCTACTAAGAATTTCAGGTTCATCTCAATCGTATTTTTTTAGTACACTAAATAGCCAGTTAGCTGCATTGGCAGGAAATACAACCCCTTAGCTTCAGCAAGCTCTTAGCGGGCATCTTAGTTTTCACAGTCAAGTGCACTAAGGATGCAGAAATAATCATTTCAAGCTAGCCCTGTATATATGGGCTTTCTTCTGACTGGTAATCCCTCAAGGTGGCTGGGTATAATTAAAGGTATGCACCGGTGAGGAGATAATTGTAACATCCTCTGAGTGGCTAGTCCTAATTTACACCATGTATTGTCTGATTTAATCATCTATAATGTATCAAAGGGCCAGGCTAGATTTGAATGTAAAGCCATATAAGATAAATGAAGAGCACGGCAGGCTGCTGCTCAGTACATGCGTTTAGATTAAGCACTGCTCACGGGGGTGACGGTTAAATGAGTTATGTCCAAGGACTGCAGCTGCTTCACTAGATTAAAGAACGGTTATTTTTAAAATCTCAATCAAAAAGAATAAATGGCACACTATATCCAACACTGAATGGGAGGGGAATATTGTAAGGGCTGCATACCATTACTGACTTGATTATACATATTAGGTAAATGTTGATCTATAGAAGAAGTTAGTGGAAGTTCTGCAGAACTTGGATCAACTTGACCTGTTCATTCCAAATGGCAACTGGGATAAAGTTACTGACAGCGGCAATTTTTTTATTCCAGCTCCTCTGACTTGTTTCAGGCAGATTCTAAAACATAGAACATGATGAGCCCCACTAGAGGCTCATGGCTATTGAAAGGGATACTATCTTATTACAGTTATAGATCGAAAAAGGGGTAGATGGGTACACGGGAGGGAATTCAGAAAAGAAGGGGTGGCAAGTTTTGGCTCATTATTAAGTAATTAACTGCCAAGAGTGTGCTTCTTATTGCATTTTAGGAGCCATTTCACTTGTAAGATGGTTTTATAAATGGACACTGATAAAGCAAAATGTGTACATTTTCAAACACAATCAGTGCATTAGCAGTCTGATTATTACTATTTGTATTAGAGGCTGGCCTGGGTCATGTCCCCGTTGTGCTAGGTTCTGTACATACCTACAGCATGAAATGGCCCTGTCCTGAAGAGTTTACAATCCTAATACACAAGACAGGGAAAGTGTAGGAGAAAAGAATGCAACATAAAAACAAAGTACACTGGTTCTTAACAGAGGATGCTAGGACTAGTCTGAACTCCCTGCATCCAGTGAAGACAATAGGAGTTTTGTGGCAGGCCCTAAATCCCTTGTAAATTACAGGGAAGATATTTCTAAGGATTACACCCTATCTTGAGCAGGCTGGTGTTATTAACTCTTTATAAGTCATTGATCAGTAACTACTGGGATAATGTTGCCCAGATGGATTTATGTTCTTGTGTGGCTAAAACCAAAGAAGCTCCCTGGGGATCCTATCACAGCCCCATCCTGTGTGTACAATGGCAGTGTCTACTGTATCTAATCTCCTGCACTCTATTAAATCTCACCATCAAGACAAATACCCTGTGACAAGTGATTGATGTGAAATTCCTCACAAACAGAAGCCTCCCCTCAAACCAAGCCCCTAGAGGGGAAGGGTAGAACAGTTTGTTTCATTTCCCTCTGTTATGTGACAATTCAGCATGCCGTACAATGGAAGACATAACATTCAATTGACCTTTTGCTTATCTATAAATGTAGAATGAGCTTCACAGACCCCAATTCACCAAGGAGCCATTTCAGAGAAATTTATTTCCTTTTACTAGCCATAAAAGTAAATTGCTCTGCACAAAGGATAGACACCAAAAATACCCTTCCTTGCCTCTACCCCCCAGTAATAAGATTATTGTGAAGGAGATGTTTTCTCTGGGCAATCATGGCCAGCCAATGTGTTATCAAATGTTTATGTCATCGAATTGTCACCCAAAGATATACTGTTCTGGAGAGATTTCACACATTATGCTGGCTTTTTGTAGCATGTGTATGCAGAGCAGGCCAGATGCTGGGATCGGCCTCCACTCTTGCAAGGATAGATTTTCCACATTTAACTCCAATTTGGAACATCTTACTCAACAACTCGTGAAGAAAAGGAATAATTCTTCCACAAGGTATCAGTCTATTTTGGACTAGCAGTTCTGAAAGGCAATGGGAGATTAATGCAATAAACCAAATAGCTTATCTACCCAATTCCTCTTCATGGACTCCAGGCGTAGGCTTGTGGATATTAATCTTTCTAGGTTTTTTTAACCAAAGCAAGAAGGTTCATTTGTTTCCATACGTTGACTCAGCTTTCTCAAATGACATGTACGGTGAAAAGCATGAAAATATCCCATCCCCGCTCCTTGATTTACAATCAGAAAATCATCAGGGTTATTGTTGTATTTCTTTACTGTGAATTGCTGTTTCCATCACCCATTATTTATTTTACAGGTGGATGATCAGGTACCAAGGAGAAAGGCAGTCTGGTGGGTAGGATGATACAGGAAATCTGGTTCCTATTCCCAGCTCTGTAACTCACCCACTGTGTGACCCTGGGCACATCGTTTCCCACCTATCTTTCCCCTCCCATCCTTTGTCTTATCCATTTAGATTGTGATCTCTTCAGGACATAGACTTTCTCTCACTATATTTTGGTTAGGGCCCTGCACAAAGAGGCCCTGATCTCAGATGGGGACTCTGGGTGCTACCGTAATACTGCTAATAAAGAAGAAGTGAGGTGATGTGCTGAGTTGATGGCAGATTCAGGAATGGTGTGATTGCTTATTAATAATAATCAGATCCAGCTCTTCTATAGCACTTTTCATCAGCAGATCTCAAAGCACTTTACAAAGGAGGTCAGTATCATTATCCCTATGTCCACCAGGCATAGAACCCAGGAGTTCTGACTTTCAATCCCTTGCCTCCCTCTGTTTGGACAATACACTTTGCACTTGCTTAGTATCTTCCATCTCAGGATCTCAAAGCTCTTTGCAAATCAAAATGAAATTAGCCTCACCCACTCGCCAATGAGTTAGGTGATATTATCCTTTCTTTAAAAACGTATGGGGAAACTGAGGCAGCAAGTGACATGTCCAAGGCTATAGAGTGAATCAGCGGAAGAGCCAGAAATAGAATTTATGTCTCCTGACTCTCTGTCCTTTGCTTTAACCACAAGACCACCATTCCTCCCAGGAGTAGCTCTAGTGAGGTCAGTCTGGGGTGGTTACCGGCTAATGCTTTCAGTTACAGTTCCCAAATGTGCCTTTAATTTAGATATAATCAGGCAGTTTATATATGCTTGCTAAATATCTATTGATTGAAAACATATTTGAGATTAAACTGTTATGTAATGGTGATTAATCTATTACATCATTAACCCTCGAAACAATGTTTTCAATTCTCACAAGGTACTAATTTAGCAACGGAGGGGCTGATTGAATCTACATGAAATGCATATTTAGAACGTTGATTTAAAGGGTTACCCTCAGGCATTTAGCCCCTACAGATGTATATTTCAAGACAGATATTGCAAACCACATTTCCTGTTCAATGGTCCCTGAAGTTATAAACTACCCCCTGTGCTCCACATAGCAGCAGCACAACCAATATCTTTCTTCTTACTCATGTCCTGTGTGTGTGTGTGTGTGTGTGTGTGAAATTAAATGAACTTCTCCTCCCTTCCCCCTTTTTAGCTCAGTTTGGCAATTAAACCTAAGGTCCTGTTCACACTACAGACCTTTGTGCTAGTGCAACTATATTGATGTGGTTATACCCGTGCAAAGCCTTAATGCAGACATCCACTGTTGGGTTTGCAATGGTGCAAATTAATCTGGTCCAATATTGACATGAGCCGCCCTATTGTAAGTTTGGCTTTGCACTGGGGCAGCATGGGTACGCTAGGGGCTTCTGAGCGGAATGCCTTTAATTTAGACCAGGCCTGATGCAGATATAAACCCCTCCAGCTATACTTCATTGCTATAATAAGAACATAGGAAGAGCAGGTCAACTTCCTCTCTCTCTTTTTTCCATGGCCCTTAAATTATTCTAGGGTTTCTCTTGAGGAAGGAAGAACTCATTCGAGGAACGAAGACTGACACAGCCGATGAACCCCCTGCTTGCTATGGGTTATGTAGCTAGTTCAGACACTAGAATGAAGAAGTCACCACCAACGGCTGCTTCACCCCCATGCTCACTGAACTCCCTCCATTACTCCTAGGCGGAGAGGGCGGGATTCTCACTTGCACCCCTATGGGCACTGGCTGCACATATGGGCTTTAAAAGGACGCAGTTCAGTGCCAGCTGGCTGTAGTGTGACTGAGACTCGGGCCTGTGGTGTCCACAATTCCTCTCAGTTTCTTTTGTTTCTCTTTTCTCGTCTCCCTCCTCCCCTGTGGTAAATTTACCTCTAACACAAACACACTTTTCTAAGCATTCTGTCATTTCTGGGCAGGAGCCAGAGGCTAAGGTTAGCACCATTGTCATCAGAACCAGCGTGGGCTGTCTCCGTGATGAATGAGAGTAGATACTTGGGACTGATTTTATTTTTTGCTTGCATAGTTTTGGCTACAAACGTTCCCAGATAGCTTCAGGACAGGGAGAGAGAGAGTAATACCAATGAGGCAGCTATGTTGTCTTTGTCCATCCATTTTCTCTTTTCTCCAGCTTTACAACCACTCCAAAGTGTGAAATATGGGCTCTTTGATCAGCTGTTTTTCTTTCATGGCATCTACTGAAGAGAGAGACACAAATGCACTGAGCAAAGACGATCAATTAGTGTGTTTTATTTTTCAGTGCATTAGTTCTGCTTATTTAGCTCCCTGGCTGAATAAAGAAGTACAGATAATGTTGTGATTTTCAGTTTGTTGGGCCTGCGGATTTTAAACACAACGGTGGGTAGCTGGGTTGGTGAGCTGCCAGCTGGTATGCTGACACTGCTGTCTGTCATGCTAATATTGATTCACTCTTTCCTTCTACTCCTTCATCTGTCTGCCTGTATCCATCTCTTGTCTCATACTTAGATTGTAAGCTCTTTGGGGCAGGGACCACTTTTTGTATTGTGTTTATTCAGCACCTAGCACAATGAGGACCTAGCCCATGACTAGGGCTCCTGGGTGCTACGACAATATAAATAATAAATAAAAATAATGTTCCCAACCACCTTCTCTTTCTGCTGCCTTTAGCTTTCACACACCTTTTTGTGATGTATTTGCACATCTCCATCTTCCTCACGGTTGCAAAAACCAGGCACAAGTAAACCCAGTGTTGAACCCACGTCTTTGCCACCGACTGCAACTAATTCCAAACCAGATGTCTTTTTTTTTCTTTTAAAGCTTGATTATCTTCTTGGAAATTAGTTATTTATTTTCATTTTCTTCCATAGCTCCTCTTCCAAATTATTGAGGGAACTGAACCAGAGGCAAGTGCCACATATAATCCTCCTTAAGGAATGTCAAGTGATTGTATTCTCAGTTTATAGATGCAGAAACTGTGACCCAGACTGAGAATAAGCACTCACTTGCTATGAAGGAAGAGGAAGGAAGGTCCAGTGGTTAGGGCACAAGCCAGAGACCTGGGTTCAACTCCCCACTCAACCACCAACTTCTTGTGTGACCTTTGACAAGTAACTTTATCGCTCTGTTTCCATTTCTCATCTGTAAAACGGGACTGATAGCACTTAACTCCCTCACAATGGAGTTGTTTGGATAAAGACATTAAAGATGATGAGAGGCTCAGCTACTAGAGTGCTGGGAGCCCTATGTGTAGCTAAGAGATGTCTCTCAGTGTCTCCTGTAAAACAAGAATGCAGAGGCAGGAGTGACATGCCACTGCACCATTCCTTGAGAGGATGCTCCATGCTTCCTTTTATGTCCATGGGCAGCTCCGCTGTCTGATGCAGAGAGGTTCGGCAACAGGCCCTGTGCTTGGGTGAATGCAGGGAGGAGTTGTGCACCTGGCCTTTCCACATATGGGTACTCTAAGTTGGGGCTTTCAGAAACGTCTGACTTATGACTGCTCAGTTCTGGGTGCCCAACTGGAGGCACCTGAAAAGGGTATGATTTTCTTAGGGTGGGGGCTCTGTAAAAGTGACTGGGGGCCCAACTTCACACCCCATAAACAAATCTCAGCCTATGTGATGTGCCCCACACTACACAAGGAGTCAGTGGTACGGCTAAGAGCATAACCCAGATTTCCTGACTCTCGGTCTGTGGCCCTACCTAGTGAGCCTCCAGAGAGACTGGCATTTCTCACCCAACCTGATAAAGGAAATACCAGAAATCTCAAGAGTGAGCCTCTTCACTTGAGAATTTAAGCCCCATTTTGCAGTGAGAGGTGGATAATTCCGATAAGCATCCAAGTTATGTTACTTGGGGGTTTTTTTGGCAGGGAAGGTGGGGTCTCTTCACTGCTTATAGAAAACTCCAGATGTCAATCATAGTTTCATAGAGTTTAAAGCCAGAAGGGACCATTAAATCATTTAGTCTGACCTCCTGCATGTCACAGGTCAGGACAATTCACCCAGATACCCCTATATTCAGTCCAATTACTTTAATTCAGCCCTTGGGGGACTAAGTTGTTGTGTGCCACAGGCAGAGAACAGGGGAGACTGAGGTGCCATCAGTGCCCCCGGCCCCTGCAAGCGAAGGAGATTGGGGTATTTCACTTCCTCTACAATCCTATTAGGATCATCTGAGCATATCTCACCATATCAAAGATCCTTGCCAATCTGACTTGGGGGAAAATTCCTTCCCGAACCCAGATCGGGTGATCAAGAAAATAGCATGCTTGTTTGAACACCAGTTTTGTATTATGCTCTATATTGGAAATATTAATAAATGTCTATCAGACCTAGAGTGCGGTTCTGGCTATCAGCTATGGAGAGATTTTCCTCACATTTCCTGTCTGTGGAGGAAGTTCCCCTCAGAGACATGGAATATGGGACTTGGTATGGGGAAAAAGAAGTGTCCTTTAACTGTCTAATAAACACATCAGGCACTTGGAAAACCCTGAAATCTTCCCGGACCTCACACTGCATAAATGCACCAAAATCTTTTATATTCTCCAGTGTATTTCTTCAACTCAGCAGCCTGGAAGTTCACGTAACAACGACTCACTCTGCAAACAGCATTTAGGTGAATTTTGATGAGAGGATTGTCTGACAAATAAAGGGTTTCTGCATGGTTGGTTTTTAAAGACAGAGGCACAGGGGAGAAATAGAAGCCTAGCACAGAGCAGAAATCTGCATTCCTGTCTCCACCGTTTATCCCGAAGGCCTGTGTAACTCAACAGGTGACATTATCCATGAAAAATTTAACAAGATTAAAAATGGATAATGGGGTTAAAAATAGGCACTAGCCGCTCCCAAAGGCAATTCAGCCACTTTGGGCAATTACATGCAGATATTGGGCTTAATTCATCCCTGGCACCAGCAGGAACTGGGGCACCCTAGGGAAGATTTACTATGAGGGGATTGAGGGGGGTGGATTGGGGGTGTGGCTGAAGTGCACTAAATTTTGGCCATTCTCTGCTCTCCAGAGCGCACAGGAAACCATGCAAAATAAAATGTGGCTGTTCTCACTTGCACTGGTGGCTGGGGAGGCCCTTGCAGAGCCCCAAATACAGGGAGTGCAAAAGTGGTTTAAATCCATCATTGCCCAAGAGCAGGAATGGAGTAACTGAGAATCCGAACCCTCTGTGTCTCAGTCCCACCAAGGGTCTTTTCGTCTCCCAGCTGACTCAGGATTCCCAGTTGTAAAGCCAGCAATAAAAAATACTTCCCTTTGGAAACACTAAGGGCATGAAAAGTGTTAAACAAGAGCTACTTAATTAGCATCGTTCATGTCTCCTATAACGAGAGTTCAATACGTCCTCTGTGTGTGTCTGCGTGAAATGAAGGTGGCATGCGAACCGATGAGTGAACTGGGCTGCCGGCTTATGACCTTCCAGTTCACGAACTTTCTTTGGATGCTGACTGTGCACCCAGCACTCCAGGTGACTATCAGCATTCTTCAATATGGATCAAATTAGTGCCCGAAGTGGGCTCAGAATGAATTGTGTGCCACCTGCTTGACCCGGCTGAACTTTCCTCTCATGCTTTTTATTAAAGTTGTAATTCATCAGGAAAGTGTGAAACGGGGGGACATTATATCCCACACCCACCCACGGGGCCTAGCGTACCTCTTTGCATAATAATCTCCGGAAATGAACCGGCCACTCCTAACACTCTGGGACAAACCGGGAGAGGGAACTCTCCAAGCAGAGTAGCCTTGTGCTCGACAGCTGGTTCCTTTTAAGCACTTGTGTGTCTTGGGAAAATGCTTTACTTGAAATCTGTTGCAATGTTCCCGAGTCAACAACTTATATTGAGGCCAGTGGTCTTGAGTGCAACCAGGAAAGCACGTGATCCTCTAACATACACAAATGTTAAAACTGATACTGGCCCACGACCCGCACGGCTTATGCACCCCCTCTGTTTGAAAGGGAGTACGCACCTGAGTGAGGAGAGCGGGATTTGGCTTTTGGGTTAACCTTTGTGGAACAGTGGAAGTTGACTGAAACTCAAGGCCAGATATACCTTCTGTCCATTGACAGCTCTCTTTAAAACACATTTCTTCCAGAAAACCTGGCAGGTTCATTATAGCTCATTATTATTCTTGTTGATATGGTGCCAAAGCGGTGCCTGGCAAATTGCCTTGTCCTTATAATTAGGTGCAGACAATGGGACAGATCCTCAGCCGATGGAAGCCATCAAGAAGTCAGTGGAGCAACAATGATTTACACCAGCTGAGGGCCTGGCCCAGTGGGTTTGGGACTGTACAAGGCACAAAGGGCTAGGTGGTGACTTGGGCTATGCACCCGCCTGCGTAATACGGGGGAGTGAGAACTCCCCTGATATCCATACATGGGTACCTGGACCAAGTACCTGGAATTGTCAGAGTAAGGAAAGCACCGTTTGCCAATTTACTGTCATCCCCACACAGAGAAAGGGTAGAGAGCAGTGGGGAATGGAGCTTCTTGGCTCCACACATCCCTACTTTCTGGCTATCCCAACTGAGCTGAGTGGTAATTTGCTTGTGCCACAGACAGGGAGGAAAGTGGTCCCCTTGCAGAGCAAGGAAGAAGCAAGTGAGGCACCGTGACTCAGAAAGGTGTCTCTGAAGCACTGCGCCCCATGGAGCTGTCCCTCCTGCAGCACAGCTTGGGCATCCCCCTGGCTCAGAGCTGGGCCTAAAGTCACAGTCTAGCCCAAAAAGAAGAGGACCCTTCTCTCAGAGGAACCTGAAATTGAAATGAAATCTAATTCTAGATTCCAGTGCAAGGTAACAGGCTTTGAATTTGGGGTGGTCCCTAGTCCTCTCATTCCTGGACCAGTTGTTGCCTTTTGTGCGTGGAACTGGAATGCACCTTCCATGTTCTCAAGAGCAAAATGTATTGTTCTATTGGAGAAAGTCCTCTTTGGTTAAAGGCCTGTGTTTGGACATCCAGGACATGATGGAATTTCCTTTGGAGTAAATAAAAAAAGAATACTTGAAACAAGACCCTTTATGAGCCCCCGTGTAATCAGTTTAGTGGATCACTTTCACCGTGAACGCCATACATCAAAAGCTTCCCCCCCTCTCTGTAATTCAGAAATAGCCAAACTCAGATGCAGTTTGCATGTAATTTGTATATCAGTGATTCACAGAACGAGATAAAGGTTCTGGCAAATCTCCAGCATGGGAAGAATTGTTAATGGTTCTATTCATGGATTCCCAGAAAAATGGAGGAGAGGGGGAAGCTGACACAGGCTTAAAGTGACAGTACATGTGTGCCACTGCTCTGCTGATAAGCAAAGCTGTCTTCTGCCTGGCTTGCTTCCTACTTGTTGTTTAAACCCTCGCATTGGGGTGGCACCATAGTCTTCCTGGTTGAGGGTCACCACTCATGGTTCAGCCACTGAAACCACAATGCTGCCTGACATTGGAGTTTCATTTGATTTTCCACCTATCAGTGATTATATACAAGGGGATAATGATGAACCATCTCTGGGTCCTTTGCTTGATCTGTGGTCTCCCCTCTCCACTTGATCACTGTTATTGTGTGTGTGGGGGAGTGGGAGAGGGGGGCTTCATGAATATGCAGAATGTGATCTTCTGCCCGAGCTGTACGATTGCTGAAGTGATTTGTCTGGAGCCCTCCTTGTTGAGGTTTGTTAGGAAAATGGAATAATTGGAAGCAAGGTGCATCTCATTCTATTGGATATATTATTTCATAGGTGTTTATAATTTGGCCATACATTTGTTTTCAGCTGTTCCAACACCAGTTAATGAACAGGGCAGAGCATCATCTTTTTCACCCAGGGCAGTGTGACTTCTGAGTGCCTTTATCCCGCCAGTGCTACCCGGTGTGACATTCAAAGTGGGAACTGCAGAGTGAAATGAAGTAGCCACTGCATTCACCCAATATCCAGTGCTCTCTCTCCCTCCCAGCCAGGAGAACCAAAGCCATTCTCCAACACTTTAACAAATCCACGGTCATCCAGAATGTCATAGGGCTGCATACCATGGCCAGCAGCAGGAATGACACACAGGCTGTCCTGCTCCAAAAGCACACGTCCTTCCCATTTGAAGTGAAGGAGAATCACTCCTGGAAATTAGCAGTAGAAGGCCTATGACACACAATTGAGCATCCCTGCACCAACCCCATGGGGAATCCTCAGAAGAGGATTGCTGCACTAAGTCACCCGTGCAGCTGTTCCTCCCTCCTACCTTTAAAGGGACAGCTGTCATTAGACTTCAAAGGAACCACAGTGCTCAGGGATGGTGAGTGATGAGAGAAGGGGACAGGGAGCTTTCAGCTGGTGTCCTCGGGGTTAAAAGTGCCAATGGAAATGGATTAGTAGAGCCCTGCGCGGATACAAAATTTGTATCTGCATCCTATCCACGGTTATCCGCAGCTATAAAGCGGATATCCTCAGATTTGCAGGGCTCTATGGATTAGCCAATGGAAGAAGGGTTTCCTTGCAAGTCAACGGTAGGCATAGGAGGGAAAAGGACCAAACTTCAAATTAGAGGACACAAAAGGCTACTCAGGGGGTGTATGGATGAAATGAGTTGCGGGTGGTTTCAGTCTGGTTTCCAGGAGTCACTGATGGGTTTCCACATTCCAGAAACCAGCCAGCATAGTTGGGCCTTCTTAAATATCAGTAGAGATGCCAGGGACCGACTGAGCCACTGGGGCTGGAATTACTCTTTCCTGTGGAGGCAAACATGTGGGCAGCGTGGGGAAGTTAGCTTTGCCCTGGCCCGAGCTGTACCAGCTCTGTGGCTCAGCAAAGGACTTCTGTCTCCGGGGCTTTCGAGCGAGCACTTTTCAGAAACATGAAATACACTTTAAAAAATAAGCAAAGAAAAATATAACTTCTGCCATTACCTCTAAGCTAAGGAGGCAGCATGGTCTAGTGCAGGGGTGGCCAACCTGTGGCTCGCGAGCCGCATGTGGCTCTTTGCTCAGACAAATGTGGCGCTCGGGAGAAGAGGGGGAGAGAAATTGACGTGCTGCCTGAGGTCAAGGTAACTGCGGCTCTTTGTCTCTCACTGGTTGGCCACCCCTGGTCTAGTGGATAGGGCACCACCCTGGGAGTCAGTAAACCTGTATTCTATTCCTGCTTTGCCTATGACCTTCGGAAAGTCTCCTTGTCTATTTCCCACCACCCATCTTTTCTCAGGTTTAAGCTCTCAGGTCTGTTTTTACTCTGCTGTTTGCACATTCATAGCCTCTAGGCTCTTGTATCTTAGGTACTATATGGCCCCCATTACCACAGTATCAAAGCACCCCACCGTCTTTAATATATGAGTACTTGAAACACCTTGTGCTACTCTTTCCAATGGGGAAACTGAGGCGCAGAGTGACTAATAATACCTTGCTTTTATATGGCACTTTTCATCAGTCGATCTCAAAACCAGTCCAATTAATCCTAGTTTACAGACCTATAAGAAAAGTAATAATAAAACCTGTGTGTGCCAACTTCCTCGAATCAGAAAAGTCCCGTGGTTATTTATGAGAAGAGGAAGAGGTCTGTATAAGCTTGAAAGCTTGTCTATTTCAGCAACAGAAGTTGTTGGTCCAATAAAAGACATTACCTCACCCACCTCATCTCTCTAATATCCTGGCACCAACACGGCTACAACTATAATGAAAACATAATTATTGATGTCCTTTGGACCTCCTGTCTCTTATGTGGGATCACAATTTTAACGTTATTTTAAACATGCCAAGTCTTTTTGCACGTAATGAAGTAAGAATGGCTAGAAAGAATCTGGATTCTCTTTTTGAATCCAAAGCCACTGGATTCCCACCAGTGCTTTTACATTCCCTGGCCTTATGAAATTGCTGTTTAACCCTCTAGTCATTATCTGGAAATCTTAAGAAAAGAAAACAATTAATTAAACCCCAGAGCTAATTGGAATCGATAGTTGATGGTTTTTAGCTCTCAAAATTAATTGCAAAAGGATATATCTCCAGGTTGACAACAGGATATAGATTGGTATCTCAGATTCCTCCTCTGGGGTGTCATTCACGTTGAAATGCTACCTGGATATAGTTCTAAATTCTCCCCTCAAATCCTACTGTTCTTGTATTTAAATTCAATACCAGTTTTAATGGTATTAATATTAGAGTGATAAATTAGCAGCACTGCAGGGAGGGAAATGTTCTCTGTTGACAGGCTGAGGGTGGCTTAGCATGGACACATTAAAAGGTTTTCCTGTGATTGTTCTCTTCTCTATCAGACCAGAGAGGAATGGGAAATGCATCCTTGCATATTCCTGACATCACTCAGGAGTGTCCAGGGACCATGCCTCTCCTATGAAGAGGACATCCAGGACAGGTGAAAATGATTGGGCAGCATCCCGAAAATAGACACTCCTCAGTGACTAGTTAAATGGGGATTACCCTCTATGAGCTACCATCCCATTGCCCAGCGCAACACCAGCTATAAAAAACCTACATAATTACTAGTATGGCCAAGTTCCTGCACAACTCTGCCTTTACCTCTGAGCTCTCAGCTCTTATCACATTACCTCCAACCCCATCTGTTTTGTCACCAGGGCCAGCCTTATCTGTGTTCTCCTCCCAGTCCTGTCTTCATGCTAGCGTCATTGCCGGAAGTGGGAAGATAATCTGTACGTGCTCAACTGTGGGGTGATGAGCACGGGCATGGAAGTGAAGAAGAGAGGTCTGTGTGTATCTCCAATGCAAGGTGGCAGTTGGCATTTGCCACACACACACAAACTCCAGAGATGGGACAAGCTACTGGCTGAAAACAACCCTGTGTAGAAGGCAGCGTACGTCTGCAAAGCCTTCCTCAGTCCCATCAGCAAGAGCCAGGCCAGCATGATATGCAGAAAAGACTTTGGAAATGCCGCAGTGGTCCTCAGTGTTTTTGCATGCAGATTTTCCAGATTTAAGGACAAATTAATATCTGGCCAGTGACTTTCTGATCTGAATTTGATACTTTGGGTTGAAAATTTCAAAAATGCCTAAAGGCCAGATTTTCAAAGGTACGCAGCTAGAAGTCTTGTGAGATTTTCAAAAGTGCCTAAGCCTCGCTCATTTATTTCCTGTTGATTTTCTCAGATAATTCTCCTTACATGTTATAAAGCTCACAATCCACTGGCTGAGCTGTACATTGTGCCACTTCCTTTGTCTATCTTTTCCATTCCAAAGAACCATGACTGCTGTTCCTGATGGTGACCCAGCTGTTCCACCTAGCCCCTAAAATCAATCTTGTTAGCATCTCTGCTTTGGAAGCTGGGAGATTAACTGACTGTGTAGGGAGTGAGATAGTCTTGCCCAGTCAGGGTCATGGTGTGGTTGTAATATACGTGACTATATTCACTCACTGAGGCTGACTTATATGGTACAAAATATTTCCACTAAGAAACACAGATGACCAAGGGTCAAACTGTGAGTGCAGATGTAAGTTGCTGTTTGTGTATTACCTATTCAAGGTGACAGTGCGGCTCAAAAGGTCAATGGAGGTGCAATGCAAGGATAAAGGTACTGATTCAAGTTGGATGCTGAATAAGTACAACTCAATTGGTCTTTGTTAAAATTTCACAGAAATTACATTGGAATAAATGTCCATATACAAGTGTGTCTGCTGCACCTCGGAGCAATTTAAAGCTTATTATGCAGTTGGAAGTGTCATTTTATGAGCGTAGTATGCATTTTTTAAAGGAAATGGCAAAACATTTTAAAAAACTTCTCTCCCTCCCATAAATACACATACAACTTCATTTAGAATACCAAAATTAATAATCAAGTATGTGTGTGGTCTTAAAAATTGCAAGTAAACACATCTTGAAACTAAATACGTTTTCCTTCCCTTAGCTGGCAAGATCCCAGTGAAGTCCATGGTAAATCTCCCATCTCCCAAGTTCAGAATTTATTTTTTCCCTTTCCGGTGCTGATGATCTCATAAGCACAGAAAGGAGAGTGAAGATCCACCATGTATGAGATGCTATCATTAATCTTTATTACTATTCTAGGGACACTTTCGAATGAATGATGCAGCAGAAGGTCTGATGAAGTTAGTGGAAATTATGAATGAATATGGTCTAAAATTGAATGTGGACAAGACAAAAAATTATGGTGGTATGCAAGGATCCTGGGAAAACATGTAGGAGTCCAGTGAATTCCAGCACTTGAGAAATTATTGCTACTTAGGAAGCATCAATACAGAAGATCAGATACTGGAGTAGCACCAGAACAGCAAGGGTGAAAGAGATATTTTGAAAGAATAAAACATCTGGTGAGAAGGGACATAAATCTGAAGACTAAATTCCAACTCTTACAAAGGCTTTGAATAGACATTCAAACAATTGATGATAAAGAAATTACAATCCTTCAAATCATGGTGTTATAGAAAAATTCTGAAAATATCATGAGTAGACTGAACAACCAATGAAAATGTATTGGAGCTGAGCAAACATTACTCAGAGATCTGATGAAAAGAGAGATTCAATCTGCAGGCCCCATTTTAAGAGGTTCAGTGGGTGATGCATGGTTATGGGCCCTGGAAGGGAAAGTTGATGGCAGAAGAACAAGAGGCAGAAAAAGATCTTGGACCGTCAATGTGGTGGTGTGGATGGATCAGAAGGACTGTTCATCCACAAATTGATTAGCAGAGGATCATAGAGAATGGGCTACCATGGTTGAAAACTTCCAGTGGTGGTGGAGATGCCATATAAGAAGAAGAAGTCAAATGAAAAGCCTCACCCCTGCCTGACTTTTTGTTTAAGTTACTGCTTTTCCAGGCAACATCAAAGAGGGTTATAACTGGAAGAGAATAGAGAACAACATTTTTTCTTGATTTGTTCCCAGTTTCTTTACTTTAGTCCTTTGACAGCATTTTTTGTACAGCCAGTTTCCCAGTCAGGCCCCTCTGTTGTTTGTGTGCATTTTTCACACCGCAACAGGCAAGAGAAAGACACATGCAAAATTCAAACAAAAAATAAGGGAAAAAAAGGTAGGACATTGTGTGCATGTTACTCTGTGAGAGGGCACAAAGGCCAGTACATAAGGTGGTGAATGTCAACATTACACCTTGTAGCTGAGGCAGTGGGGTGGAGAGAGGCAGGTCTATGCCATTCCCATCATCTAATTCAGGGCCAGCCGGGAGCCAAAACAGCCCCTGATGTAATTTAGGGGCACCGCTTTAATTTAAGAGCCTGCATCTAGTGGCCATGAATCTAACTGAGCATTTAGTGTTCTTCTATCTCTCCCGTCTCTGCTCACCCTTCCCATAGTATCTCCTTTGTATGCCACCTCCACCCCTCAAGCAGCCAGCTAGAAGATTACCCTCTGACAGAGAGATTCTTTGGCTACCCCCTTTAGGGCAGCTTTCTGGCTCTTTTGGGCTGACTCAGCAGTGCATAGCAGCTGGAGCTGGGTCTCAGGATTGAATACTTGATCCATATATCCTTTCATTTGGTAGTGTGAGTGGGTTATACCCAGTAGAGAGGGTCAGAAAAGTGTGTGGGTGTGGGGGGAGGGATCATCCAAGGAAAATTTTGAATTTTCATGGAAAAAACAAAACCTTATTTTTTTCTTAGTTTTTGGCCAAAGAATGCTGAACATTTTTTGCCAGAAACCAATTCTTTTATTACAAATTGCCATTAATGCAACATTTTCCAGTTTGGGGCTGAAAATGTAGTTTCATGTTTTTGGTTTTCTGAAGGAAAATGGTTGGGTTTTTTTTTTTTTGTTTTTTGTAAGAAAGTAGGTTCTTTTCATGAACATTTTCATTTTGCCAAATGTCCAATTTTTTCTCAAAGAAAAGTTTTGACAGAAAAGTTTCAGTCAGGCCTATTAGCCACCAGTTGACAGGTAACTGGGATGGATCTTTGCAAAGTTGGCATGTGAGTTTAATGGCAGCTGTGATCAAGATGTCTATGAGCTTCCTTTCTGCTTTCGTTCATATTTTCTGTAACACCAGGCAGTTTAAAATCTGAATAGAAATTAATTTGATATCAGTGTTACCCTGGCAGTTTCATTGTATGAGATTCAACACCTTTCCCCAAAATGAATGAGTAAATGGACAAGGCAAATGGCAAGAATCCCTGGACACTAGTTGGCTTGACTAGCATAAATCAACACCTTTTAATTCAGTACTTCACAAATGAACATGTGTCCACAAATTTTAAAGCAGCAGGAAGCAGGAGGACAGGATATCAGAGCCAGATCCACATGTGCTACTATATAAACATTTGTCTGTGTTTTCTGTCAGGCATTAGGGAGTGGGGTGATTTTGTGTCAATTTCCTAAGTTTGTTGGGGGAAGAAAATTAAAAGAAGAGCAAACAAGTGCAGGAGAAGAGGCAACTCGTTGGGGAGTTAATTTGGGGTCTAGGAAAGCTGCTAGCAGAAGTCTAACAGCTAGAATAAGACTCAGCATGATAGAATATTGCATCTCAATCATATCCAAAGCCCCTCAGGACAGCAGAAGACCCAAGATTCAGCCAGTGGGGCTCTACATCTGGAAAATAACATGGATGTGCTGAATTATTCATGGATTATCTGCTCCTGCATAGGAATTTCTCTTTATTCACACCAGTGGAGCGCACAAAAAAAAAAAAAAAAAAAAAAAAAAGGGGGGGTGTGTGCTTTTTTGTACCTGGCATTTAATTTAGAAGCAATAGCTTGTTGTGCTGAGGGGAAAACCATCTGAAGCAAGTGGCAGAAGTCAGTGGGTGGGGTCCGGGAGCCTTGGCAACCATTGCAATTTTACTTTGGTTTGCAGTCAACCTGACAGAATGCAGAGAAAATACAAGAAGGATGGAGGCTACTAGGAGCTTAAAAATAAAGTCTTCCAAGACTCTTAAAACTGTGTGTAACTCTATAAACTCGGTCTATAAAGAACTAAAACAAGATTCTGAATGGTAAATCTCCAGCAGCTCCCTGGGCATTGACAATCCCATTGCTTTAATTTGGTTTTGAATTAATCTTACTCTTCCAGTCTGATAAGTGTGAAGAGTTCATAGAGAAAACAGTTCATTCCATTAGTTCTGCGGCAATATCTTAATGTACAAGGGAGTTCTCTCATTGACCTGAGCTTTTGGATGGTTACATTTTAGCTATGTTCTTTTTTAAATGACTCCAAAAGTAATAGGCCACTTGGGAAAGTTCCCTTTGCCCAACTCTGCTGCTCATTGTATGTTCAAGGAGCCAAATTCATCTGTGCTGGATCTCCAGAGTTGTAGAAGAGATGTATTTGGCCCAGCATCCTTAGAGGTTTCACTCTGAAGAACGTTGCAGTCCTTTAATTACCACATTATTTAATTCTTGGAGGGGGGACTTGTACTCTCCCATTACATTTTTCTCCTTCTATGCCTAGGGAGCGATGCTTTAACCTCCAAAGATATGGAGCTGTGGTTCAGTCCAGATAAACTCCCCCAGAATGTACTGATACTTATCGGAATGATCAGAATCTCTTGGACCTACAGTGTTAGCCTGGAGACTCCTCATCAATAGGCATTCCCTGGAGATTTCTGTTAGTTCCACCTTACACTGGGGTCAGAAATATCGGGAGGGCAGTTTTTCTCACCACATTACAAAGCTTCTGTTTCCAGAGAACCAATATATATTCATACCCTCAGATTACACCAAACTCTGGGAAGCACTTCAGAGTTGAACAAAATAATCTGTTAATGAGAGAGAATGATAGTTCAGGTGGAAGGCATACACAAAAGGGAATGCTACGGTTTTCCATTCATACCTGACATTTTCACAGTGGTTGAACTTTTTGGACCCTGACCCCACTGTATTCCCTGAAAATTATAATAATTTTCAGATACTTCCTACCCATGCTGGCTGAGATTGTTGTGGTATAGGGGCAGATATTTTGCATTTCATACAGACCCGAGTTTCTTTCTGCTGTGCATGACAGGCGTGTGCTATACGTCTATGCTTTAAAGAGTTTTAAAACATTTACTGCATAAACAGAAAATGGGTCAAAGCACTAGGAATCTGTGCTTACAGAAAATAAGTTGCAGTTTGTTGTTTTATTTTGTATTAGGCCGGACCTTGGACACTACGTCCTGTAAAGGAGAAGAAAAGTGTCACCCATGTGGCTCTTTGTTATTACTCTGTCGAATCAAGTTGTTCAACCGGGTTAACCTGTGCCTGAGACATTTTAGTTTGAGCCCTGTTTAATATAGATCCTGAACTCCATAAAGAATCCTTCAAAGAACGAGTCTGAAGTGTGTTGCATAGGCACTGGACAGGGACTCAAATGAGTTGGAGTTTGTTCCTAGTTCTGCCACATGCGTCTCATGAGAACTTGAGCAAGTCACTTAAGGCATAGCCATACTGTTCTGGGAGAAATCCTGCCTTAGGACACGGTTTTCTCTCCAAGCTCCCAAGCACACAGCGCAAGTGTGTCCACTGCTACACCTCTTTATGGGGTTTGGCATACTCCCCCCGTGTGCTGATCTTGCTCCACAGGCTAGTATGGAGGAGTATGACCTCTTGGTGGTTCATAGTACACCCTGCGGCGCTAGGAAGAAGTTGTCCTGGCACTCCTTTGAATGCAGAGACTGCAACTGTGCCTGGCCTGCGGGTGGCCTGTGCAATGGGGGAGAAAGGGACAGGAGGGGCTCCTTGCATCCTCACCCCACACTGAACACCAGGCAAAATGCAGATCTTAATGTCTCCGGGACTCGGTTTTCCATCTGTCAGCTGGGGATGACACTCCATTACCTTACAAAGGTGTAGGGAGGCAAAAAGAATCAACGAATGTGAGGTGTTCACATACGGTGGAGATGAGGGCCTTAGAAAGCCTATAAAGAAAATAATTGTGAATTCTGGACATGTGAAAAGATCACTGGAAATGCTGGTTCCCACCTCTTTCTGCAATAAGCTTGATTGGTGCTAAATAATAGCTTGCACTGTGGTGTATCTCTGCAAATAGCAAAGACCTGATGTCTTGAATGCAAATGAGACTCAATTGAACATTTCATGCATCTTTGTGCTGAAAATGTACGTGTCCTCTTATTATGTGTTCTGATACCTGCGGTGTAGTGATGCTTCTCTGTAGAAAGCCAAGAGATAACACCAGGAACTCTGGGGCTCAAGTTCCCCACCTTAATACCCCATTATAAAACTGATATTAAAGTCTCCATGTGTAAAGGGCTGATTCACAAGAGCACTGTGAGTATATTGTTAGGCATGGTTCACTCCGTATGTTCAAGCTCTATCATGGATGCTCTTCTAGTGGTCCTAAAGGTGTGTGTCCTTGGAGGAGGTCTGCGAAGAAGGTACTCTTAATGGAAGTGGGCCTCAATTAAAAACGTCTGGGGTGACCACCCTCCAACGTTGAAGGTATCTGAAATTTGACAACCGATCCTCATCCAAATTTGAAAAAATGGCTTCTAATCTCAACTAGTAAGCAGTCATTTTGGTAGCATGAACAGTGGTCTGCCAAAAGGATATCCTTGTCATAGGGTATCCAAGAGGCTGGTGCTAAGAGACAGTTGCAATGCTTTATTGACAGGTGTCTGCCAGGTACGGGGATGTCTCCCAAGTGGGTAATGGTAATACGTCGAGCTTTGACAGAATGCAGCAGTGTTGGTAATAAAATATATTATTCTGGGGTGTCACTGCCTAGGAAGGAAGTGGCTAGAAAACGGCTGTTACACATCAAATGATAAGCAACCCTTGTAAGTACTGAGTGTAACTGTGAATAGCAAGTGTGCATGTTAGCTTTTACATTGAAGCACAGCCAATCTGAGGCTTGTGTAAATTACGATGGCAAAGTATGATCAGCCACAGCCCTTGATAAAGTGTAGATTGGATTCTCTCAATGTTCCCGATCATAACACAAATCAAAGGCACTGTTCCATTCCAGTGCTCCCACAATAAATGATACTTTAAAAGGTCATGGTGGCGGAGTTTGTGCTCATTTCAATTTATCGGTCTTGTAAAATTGTTGTTTGCTTGCCTTCTCCCCACTTTCCGTGCGATGGATTTGTTATGCTTGGTTCTTTTTTTTTTTTTTTTTTTTTTTTTTTTTGGGTCACTCAAACTCCAATATATTGTCATAAAATATAAACCAAGTGTTTTGAAAACTCCCTAAGCAGTTGTTCTTGGTTTAATTAAAATCTGTTCGTTCCATCTTTGCAGTCTGTCCTGGGTTGATGAGAAGTCCTGGTGGCAGCATGGTGGGGGCTCCCCTTATGGGGAGTCAGTCCCAAACTCCTACCCCTTGCCTCATGATGGAGACACTCCCCAACCCCCACAGCCTTTGGGGAGACAGAAATTCACCTAGAAATTACTCCTTCACCTTTATCAATAATAAACCATCAGCCGCCCGTTAAGAGAAATGGTACATCATGTTCAGTGCCCCTCCCCTTCCCATTTCTTCATTCACACAGATGTGGCAGATTTTTTGGGGGGACCCCCCTAAGCTCAGGGCCCCAGTACAATTGTTCCCCTCTGTTCCCCCCATCATCAGCGATAGGCTCCTTTATCCACAAACAGTCAGCTCCTGTGGCCTGTAGCATCAGTCCCTCAACCACTGATCAGGAGCCTCCTTCTTTTTGGGCTCTGGCTGATTCTTAATTGAAATGCAGGCTTTCAAGGGCCCTGTGTTCAGGCTGCTACCCGGGCCTGTCCTCCAGCCCAAAGTTCACACTTCCAGCCTGCTGCGTCCCAGTAGCAACACCTGCCCTCTCAGGCAGCCTGTGCATTCTCTTCTCCAGTCACGGGGGAGTTCACAGCAAGACGCTGGGATGCGACTCCCTACCAGTTCTCTTGTCCCTCTGAGCTCTGGGAGGATGTACGTTCACGGTCCAGCTTCTCTTGTTCGCTCGTTCCCCTGCCAAACAGGGCTCTGGGGGCAGCTTTCGCAGCAGTGCTGATCTGAGTGGTGGGGGCTCCACATTGGAAACCTCCCTGACAATGGAATGAAATACTGAACTGTGGTGTATCGGAAGTGGGTAATTGTGGTTTAATTGTTTAGGAGCCCTCTAGTGGGCCTTTCTGTCTTCCGTTGCAGAAGCCATCTGAACTCTGCCAGAGCCGCAGTGCGCATAGGTGGCTGGGCCTTGCATATTTGTACATGGTTAAAAAACACAGCTATCTGGAAGCCAGCTGTGCCAGTGTGGTTTCCCCGTGCTCTTAATGTTGTGTAGGGAACAAAGACACTAAGTAGACCCTGAAAGGAAAGGAGGACGCATTTGCATTCAGGAAGAATGTGCATAATTCATATTTGTTTTCTTGTGAGTAGAGTAGGGCACTCTGAATGTGAGATCAATGTATTCACACATCTGCATTGGAAGTGTCAGCCTCGGCTGAATAATCAGACTTGACATCAGTCAGGGCTTTATTGGCAGGGGAACAGAAGAAAAACTATTCAGTCTAGACACACATCATGTCCCTTGCTATCTGTATCCCTTCCCATCTCCTGACAACCCCCTCCCCTTTGGCTCTTTCACCTGCTTGTGACTGGTAGAACTGTGACTTGACTGAGAGAATCCACTCCACATTTTATTATAGGCTGTGGCTGATTGTCCTTTACCATCATGATTTTCCCAAGCACCAAACTCTGCTATCCTTCAAGGTCACTGCTAGCTTCTCCCTTTGGCTCACTCATGCACTTGTGACTTTGCTGAATCACAGCCATCAAAAGAAGTTCTGAAATGGCAAAGAGAAGGCTCCAGAGCACTAGCTCGGATTCATTGTGTCTCCTGTATGCTTTGTGGTGTTTATCTGCAAACATAAATGGGGATTGTGGGAGGCACCCACTGCACTGGGACATTCAGGAGTCAGGCTCAGCAACTCCACAGCTCCTTTTATAGAACAGAGGTGAGCTCTCAGGTGGTGAGCTCCAGAACCACACAGAAGGTGCTGAGGACAGGCTGAGGGAACAGTTTGGGGGCACGGCCAGTGGCTCCGTGTGCTGAATGAATTAATTGGTCACCGTTCCTACCTGGTGGCCCAGGGCTGTGGATCCGCGGTGCTAATTGCCCTATGTCTCATGGGAAAAGAGAATGTTTTCTCTCCTCCAGTCCCTGCATTGGTTCTCCGTGCAAATCTTATTTGTTTTGAACTTGAGCAGGGGACCAAAATGTCACCCAGTGTATTACACTAGCTGTTTAATGAGAAAGGGAAGAACAGAAAATACTGCAAACATGCAGCACTGATGACCAATATAATGACATCATGCAGATGTTAATTCTGGCATTTCCTGCCCTTCGTTAGTGTCTGAGGACCAGATTGTGACAATCTATAAGACAAGTGCTTTAGGGGATGGACAGATAGAACTGCTCCCTTTTTCAGTCACACGAGAGCCTGCGCAGACCCTCCGAGCACACAGCGTCCCAAAGGAGGTGAGGATGAGGCAAGATCTCGGCAGCATTTTTTCTCTGCATTGATGCGTAGCAGAATTGTCTCATTTGTTTGCCATCTGCTTCCTGCCCTCATTGGCCAAAGCAATTCATCAAGGTCAGACAAGATGATCATAATGGTCCTTTCTGGCTTTATAATCTAAACATTTTATCTTGGACCAAATTTCTGAAAAAACACAAAAATCCCAGTTTTTTTTTTCCAAAAGAGAAATTGCTAATTTTGGCAATTTTGTGTTAAATGCATGAAGAGTCCACAGGAGGAGGAAAAGATAACGTGGCAAGCAGGACTGATTATGCGCCTTAATTTACTATCCTCTCTCTCACCTGATGATTCATGTGATTGAGTTTGCTCTTCCGTTTCCCTTCTAACCCAGTCCAAGTTGCATTAGTAAGACAGCCCTGCACATGTGTGTGTACACACACACATATAACCCAGGGAAGCACTTCATCCAGCATGACACAGTGCAGCTGTTTCTAAACCAAAGGCTAAATTGAACAAAGATGTTCTCAGTGCAGAGCCCTTAACTGTTTTCAGGATTTCAGATCCCACACAGCCAATAAAAGCCAGATTCAGGAAATATAGAAGCCAAATTTCTCTCACTTCAGAGGGGCCAATCAAAGGTTCAGCTGTCACTAGCTTTGAGGTGAGGTAAGCATGCAAAGTGCTTTTTGTCTCCTACTGTAGAGAAAGATCAAAGCACTAGTAAGAGAGAAAGCTTCATGTTAGTTTGGCCATTATTGGCCAGTGTCAATTGGATACATTTTCAGTAACAGAGAAAATGATAATGTAGGAGAAGGAGATGCTGGTTGAACCTCTAATGTTGTGAGCCCACCGATGAGGACCAGATAAGCATCACATTCTCTGCTTTCTCTCATTATGGCCAGAAAAAATCACAGAGCTTTAGAAATGTGAAAAATGGGTCAAGTTCAATGCTAGGAGAAAGATTCAGAGAGACTCATTCATGCCCTGGATTTCTGAGTACATTGAGCCAAATTCACCCCTGGACAAAGTCCACTGAAATCTACATAGACACACTCGGGATAAATCTGGGATAAATTATTTTTTAGAACCATCAAGACAAAAACTATTATTTGATTCCTTGCTGTGGCAGCTGGACAGAAACTTTCAAACACAAGCATTTGAAAAAGAAAAACCGGTTGGAGGAACATCACAGCTGCTGTTCTCATAAACACACTCTGACAGTACAGCTTTCCAATTAGCAGAGCTAAGTGCTTCCCAAAACTATTATATTAACCACCTCATTATTACTTTTAACTTGAGAAACTTCAGACTCGGGTATGCCATTCGCTAACAACCTGCATGTCAATGGCTAACTTGATCCACCTACGCAGCTCCGAGAAACGCATCTATGGAGCCTGATTTTGTTTTTTAAAAAGAAATTTGATTTTAGCTCTGTATCTCAGGATGAGCCAACCCTTGTGAAGGAATTTGTCGGAGTTTATTTGGTGAAGGAGCAAAACAGATGTGCATCATTAAGAACCTGAAGAACACCTCTTTGATCTTTTCTTTCCCTTATTGTTTGTGTTTTTTGTTTAGCAGGAGCAAAGAACATTTAAGGGAGATAAACTCATGTTGGAAGAAATATACAAGAAAGCAAGCACGTCTGGGAAAGCTCCCTTATGCATTGCCGGGACTCTCTTTCTTTCTCTTTGCCAGACATTCTTAGCCCTTCGGGAATTATCGAGGGATTGACTGATGGAGTTTTGATCTGGAGTTCTTTCCAGCAGATCAATGAGAACATTTACAAGTGGTGGCTGTGTGTCAAAATTTCTGTTGATGCACTGTGACTTGCCTCAGCAGTACAATGTGCTCCCTCAGAGCCTGATTCGGCCAAGCGTTTAAGCATATACTTACTTAACTTTAAGCACATACTTTGCGGAACTGGAGCCTGAGGCCTGGTCTCCACTGGTCGCAGATTTGAGCAGAAGTCAATGGGAGATACGCAAGCTACGCACAGTAACTTGCGGTATCTCCCGTTGACTTCCTAACATCTACTTACCACGGTGTTCCCACTGCGCTGCGCTGATGGGAAATGCCCTCCCGCCTCCGGCCGTGTAGACATACCCTTAGTATGGGAATGTAATTGTGCATCTGCAACCAGAGACTTTGCCGTGCCATTTTGCAGCCTGGTCTTGTGCTTTCCTGGATGTAATTACATAGGTGCCTCTTCTGTGGATGATGACTGGAAATCAAAACCATGGCAGAGACCAAGCAGCAGCATGGTCACCAAAATCCCAGGTCCTTGTGCAGACTTCCAAAGAATCCCCTCCCCCCATCGTTCAAACTTGTTCCTCCTCACTTGGCGATGTCCTTATTTGATGGTACTCTTTCAGTTAACACTTCAGAAGAGGGGGGCCAGAACAGATACCCCTCTGCAGACTTCACTAGACATAGCTTTATCACATAAAAGTGTTATCTGACCCTACACCTTTGTATGGATAATAACCGGAACCTCTTCCCCTGGGAAACCCCAGGATTTGAATGGAATGTAACCAGCTCCCCAGACAGAAAAGAGCACAGCTCACTCCACAAATCCCCAAAACGGTTGGAAGGATACCCTTGTAAAACTATACTTATAGCTATGTAAATACCTATAGCACAGACTCGCTTGTAGTCTGCCAGCCATCTTTAATCAACTGCTTCTTTCCTTTCTTCAACACACCACTTCACATCCATCTGAGGAACAATGTCACCGGTGTCTGGTCTCTGATAAACAAGTAAAACTCAGGATAAGGAATAAGGGGCTTCCTATTTGCACCTTTATTTAGTCCATTAAATATGTTCATTGCCTAGTTCTGTGAGAAGCTCTGTGGAAAAGGCTACATACGCAAAGACCTTCTTCAGGAACATTGAGATAATAGCAATCAGAGAGTTAAAACTGCAGTGGCTAAATAACAACTTTAGTTTATAAAGTGGCATTATTCATTTGACCATTACCCTGGAGCATGGCACTTCTCTCAGCTGAAAAAGAATATAAACATGTTAGCTAGGAGGAGATGAATTTGCTACTTGGCTATTTTTAGGAGACACTTTCCACATTAGGACCATCTTGGTTTTTAAATTTTTAATGTCTGCTTTTCCAGAGGACAAAATCCTGCAAAGCTGAATTTCAGGAAAGTAACATTTCTCCTCGCTGCCATCACAGAAGATGTTAAAAAGGAAACCACTGATTCACCCTCAGTGATTGCCAGGAAATCAAGCAGGCCTAACAAATCACACTGCTGGGCAAGCTGCGCTTCCAATAGCCGTTGTTAAAAGGGTTGGCTGTCTTCTTTCTGAGTTGATAATCGATTGGGAAATGACAAAGGATATTTAATGCTTTCAGAAGTTTCTTTCTGACTAATTTCTATAAATATTCCAGATCTAGTTAGGCCTACTATATTCCTCTAGGATGCCTGCTCTTAAACTACAATATATACACACAGATCCTCAGCCAATATAAACTGTCCTAGCTCCATTGAAGACAGTGGAGCTGTAACAAGTTACACCTGCAGTCATTCTGCCCCTTTTGCTCTGGTTTTGATAGAGGAGAAAGCGAAGGGGAGTTAATTGGCCCTGGAGAAAAGCTTAGGTGGAACTGAAGCTTAGCACCGTGTCAAGTCCTTTACCTCTGGATACAAACTTCAGTTTAGCTCTCAGGTGACGATGAGTTTGGCTTGGCTCGTCACCTATCTCCACTTGTGTGTATGACGTCTTGTCCTGCAACGTGCTAAGCTCTCTCAACTTCTATTGAGTAGCTATTGAGGATTCTCAGTCTCCTCATCAGAAGTACTGAGGGCAGGTCTACAATGCCACTTAAGTTTGATCTAACTTATGTTGCTCAGGGGTGTGAAAAAGATGTGTGTCGTCCCCCCCGAGCGACGCAAGTTACAGCGGCCTTAGTGCTGTCCACACCGGCAATATGCTGGCAGGAGACGCTCTTCTGCTGACATAGCCTCCGCCTCTTTAGGAAGAGGAGTGATTATACTGACGGGAGAGCGCTCTCCAGTCGGCATACAGCAACTTCGCCAGATGCACTTGCACCGAGATAGTGCTTCTAGTGTAGCCTGCCCTTAATATCTCACCGGATGAGGCCCGGAGTTGGCACAATTCCAGTACTGCCAACCTCAGGCATTCAAAAAGCACAAGTCAGGTACCAAAAACTCATGTGATTGACTAAAAAGGCTATGAGATTATCAAAAATAATAAATATAAGGTTTGTTTTATTTGCTTTCTGGCTTTTGAGTCTACAGGGAACACTAGTCTTGATTTCATGCTTTTCTCTGCAACCAGGATGGCTAAAAACTGTTTTTGTTTGGTTTTTTTTAACTGAAAAGTTGAGATTCTTACCTAATTAGTTATGTCCAGGATCCTGGGCTCTAAGAAGAACAGTAAATACCTTCAAACACATGCTAAAATTAGGAGAATTGGCAACAGTGCAATTAATATAGACCAAATTATCAAATGCTCTGCACCTCTCAGGATTCAGTAGAGCTGGGCGAATAATTGATTTTTTTGGTTTGTGAGTTATACTGAAAAATTGACACTAAACAAAATGTTTTTGAATTTTTCAGTGAACCAAATGGGCCAAATGAAACATTTTTCGATTATGTGGTGCCATGACAAGGCAAAGTGTCAGTGCATTGATATGTCACCAGAAAAAATACAGCAAAAACAACCAGAGTCCTGTAGCACTTTAAAGACTAACACATTTAAAATTTAAAAAATTTAAAAATTTAAAAAATACAAACATCCTGTTGCTATAAAGACATTGCCAGCTGATTTTTTTCCCCTCTGTAGGACAAATTCAAATAAGGGGCACCCCACGTTTCATCCCAGTCCCGCTGAAAGCATCACCCTTACTAATTCTCCCAGCAACAAATCCAAAATCCCACAAGGCCATGTTCAAATGGAATCACAAAAGCCACCAGAGGGGGGAGTGACTTAATGTTGCCTGAATGTAGGTATCAGAGACATCAGCCACCCTGGGTCTGTTCGCAGAAATCCTGTTAATCTAGCAGTTCCTACTCACTTCACCAGTGCTCCCAAAAGCCTAATTAGATTGAAGTTTGAGGCTCCTGGACTGCTTCTCTTGCCCTATTTGAAATGATTTATCATGCTGTCTGATGCAATCCCTGTAGATAACTGCTGCGAGGTCTTGCTTGACATGCTGTACACACACTCCCTTCAGTGCAGAAAGGCAAAATAACCAAAGATTCGAAAATAACCCTTAAGCCTCTCCCCTGGCTTTGCTTATGTTTCAGACAGACTTGTGATTGACAGGAATCTTAGAGGCCTCACTGCGTTGGCAGCCTCAATATAAATCATTCTGTATATTGACTCCTGAGGGTTTTAAGGAATTCTTTCTTTCTTTCTTTCTTTCTTTTTTGGCATATGCTCCATTGGAAATTGATAAAGTGCTTTACAAAATCCCCAAGCCATTAGTAGGCAAAAAAACAAAACCAAAACAAAACCCAAAAACTGGCAATAGCATCCAATGATAGGTTCATTGCTGGGCTAGCTTCCAGAGTTTTCCATCCACAGGTGGCTTTGCTGGTGTAGCATGAAGGGAAGTTACAACCCTATGTACATGTACTCAGTGGAAAAAATCTGTCACTGCAGAGACAGAGCTTGCTGTGATGGGAAGGAGAGGAAGGAATGAACCATTTGATTGTTGTATATACGCTAGCTGATTTGTTGCATCCCACAACTCTGCTCACAGTATGCACACAGCATCCCAGGAAACAGCTACTGCTGCGCACAATTTGATTGTGTAGAGACCTTATTCACCTTGAGTAATTAGTCTCCAAGTAGTTACACTGATGCAAATGATTTACACGTGATTGGTCATAGAAGATTCATAGATTCTAAGGCCAGAATGGACCACTGGGATTATGTAGTCTGACCTCTTTTACAACACAGGCCATAGCACTTCCCTAAAATAATTCCTAGACCAGATCTTTTAGAAAAATATCCAATCTTAATTTCAAAATTGTCAGTGATGGAGAATCCACTATGACCCTTGGTAAATTGTTCCACTGGTTAATTACTCTCTCTGTTCAAAATGTACGCCTTATTTCCAGTCTGAATTTGTCTAGCTTGAACTTCCACCCATTGGAACGTGTTATACCTTTCTCTGTTAAATGGATATTTGTTCCCCATATAGGTACTGAGAGACTGTAATCAATCACTCCTTAACCCCCTTAACCTTCTCTTTCTTAAAATGAATAGATTGAGCTCCTTGAGTCTTTCACTATGAGGCAGGTTTTCTAATCTTTTAGTCATTTGTGTAGCTCTTCTCTAACCTCTCTCCAATTTCTCAACATCCTTTTTGAATCGTGGGCACCAGTATTGGACATAGTATTCCAGCAGTGGTGGCACCAGTGCCAAATACAGATGTAAAATAACCTCTCTGCTCCTACTCGAAATTCCTTCTGTTTATGCATCCCAGGATCGCATTCTCTCTTTTTGGCCACAGTGGGAGCTCATGTTCAGCGGGTTATCCACCAGAACCCCCAAATCTTTTCCAGATTTGCAGTTGCATCTAGAAATGTGGCAGTGTGATAATAAAATGTCTGGTGAACAAAATACAGTTTGCTCCCAATATGTTAAAGGCCTGGAACATCCCCATACTGAAGTCAGTGGGATTTTTGCTGTTGATTTCAGTGGGAACGGTACCAGGATCTAGAACGAAAGGCCATGGAATAGGCTGCCTACATATACTGCTGCCCATTGCCTAAAGCTGGCAAATAATTCATAGTGAGTAATTTGACACTTCTGCCTGCTAAATAAAACTTGGTCTTTATCTCATTTGTGAGCAAGTTGTCCTAATTCTATTTTGATTGGACACGTGAGTCACATGGTATGTATTGATTGCCTGATTGGCTTAGAAAACTTAGAAACAGTTTTCCAGCATGAATACTCATGGTGATGAATTTGAAAATCACTTTCATTCCTGGTCTGCAATATTAGCTTAAGGGCACCTATTCCTGCCAATGAACTAAGCTGCTAGAAAATTTCCAGAAAGGGAACACAAAAGGGAGATGAAAAAAGGGGAAACCAATGTGTTTTAAACTGAATGAATCAGACTATAACAAACCAAAAATGGTAATCAAATAATATAAAATACAATCTGATTCTACCACTAGCACAAGACTGATGGAAGAGACTATTCAACCTCAGTTGATCCTCAGGGCTGGGCTGGGAATCTCAAAAAGAACAGCTTTTGGCATTGCTACTTCCAGACAGAACAAGCTGATGTTAGACATAGCTGGGAAAATAAGAAATAATAGAAAAGCGCCTCAATTTCATACCTAGATATCCTGGCTCTGGTGAATGGCATGTTGTAAATACCAACATAAGGGTGGATCCAACCAAGACTTATCACACTACACACATGAGCAGACCCCATTGAAGTTGGTGGGGGACTGACTTCTCAGATGCATAAAGTTAAGTCTGTGGATGTATGCTTTTGCAAGATAAGAGTCAGAGGTCAGATTAGGTAGAAAAATCAGCTGAAAGTTTCTGAATCTCAGGGGAGATTTGAGTGGTTCTTCCTTTATGCTTGATTTTCCCAAGTCACAACTATCTCTGAAAACCATTTCCCATCTTCCAAATGCTCTCTCACCTCTAGCACAATATTCTTGGGTATGTGACTCTGGGCCTGATCCAATGGTCCTCACACCTACCAAACTCAAGTGTTTTACTTCAGTGGGAGTTTTGCCTCAGTAAAGAATGAAGAAACCTTTGCAGCTCAGCCTAATTGCAATTATGCAGGCACTTCTGTTCAGGATGAATGTTGAGTATTCTCTTAAACACAGTGTTCTCTTGCCACCTGCTCCCACCACTCAGCCAAACCCTTTCAACACTTGCTTTCTATTTTCTGACTCTAGGAGCCCCCCACCCCACGTTTCTTTTTGCAGAATGTCATGGCATATTGACGAAGCAGCATCTCTTTTATGCTGTTTGGCATAAATCTCATGCAGGGGCACAGACAGTGTGAGGTAAATCAATATTGGAGAGGTTAGTTGGCTGGCTGCTCATGCCTTGAATTTTATTTCATAAATTGATCCATGCAGCTGAAGGCCGTTTGCAAATGACAAAAAACAAACAAAAACCAACAAGAACCCCCTTCCCCCCATACTATGCACCCAGGCTAACTCAATGGATCCCCAGCCCTATGAGGAAGAAGGAACCCAAACTCACTGTGATGGCGCCTGCTATTTTTTTCTCAGTACCATGGCTACATTGGTCCTGATTCGAGAAAGTCATAAAATTCAGACCAGAGTCTGCATCTCCCCACATGCAGGGGCTGTTTGAATCCAGGGTCCTGATTCAGCCCATTTCTAACCACAAAACTCAGATCTGGATCCAAACTTCTGCTGAGGTTGGGGGTATTTGTATCTGTGGTTTTGGTTGTGAATCAGTCTCTGATTCTGATTGTCACATCTGCACCTGCCTTTTTTAGTTCATTAAAATTCGGTGTGCCTGATTTACTGCTTTGATACTCCACTTTTAACTTTCACCATGGTTTAGCTGCTATGCAGTCCATGCATTAGGGTGACCAGATGTCCCGAATTTACAGGGACAATCCCAATATTCAGAGCTTTTTCTTATATAGGCACCTATTACTCCCCATTCCCATCCCGATATTTTTATTTTACACTTGCTATCTGGTCACCCTACCAAGCATCTACTGCCACAGCTCATCAGTAAGCCAACTGGAACTGCAGCTAGGTTGGTTTGGGTTTTGACTTTTTTGGGGGAGGAAGGGGGAGTGGGAGGGACCATGGGGAAAGAGGGAACTATGCAGTTTTAGGGCTCAATCCAAATCCCACTGAAGTCAATAGCTGTATTTCCATTGGCTTCAATGACAGCAGAATCAGGCCCACCCCAAAGTGTAGATGCATCTCTGGAGTTTATCTGAATTATCCAGTCACATTGGTCTCCAAAAGTGGGCTGGAAATCTTCTAAGTGCAGGCTTCCTAATGTGATGTTTCATACACCTTGCTCCTGGTCTAAGCCAGGAACACTGAGAGATTCTTACTCTTCTGACCTTTCAGGTTCCAGCTGGCACTGGAAATGACAGTGAGAATATCAGTCAGGTTGTTGAGCAGCAATGGGTATTTTTTTATTTTTACTTTGTACATGTGGAAGAAGCGTCTCAATTTTATCAAATCCCATGGACATTTTAATCAGATACTTTAGAGAACATTTGGATATTTTTTATCTAAATCCTTTCGCCTACTTTTAATTGAAGATAGTCCAGAACTAAAACCATAGATATGAACACCCTAAAATGTTGTGAGAAGTTTGGATCTCAGTGCTAACTTGGTTCATCTCTAATTTTCAAAACCCATAATTCAGCAAGTGGATTTACCTCCCTGGCAACTGGAGAGTGGGCAAAGCTTTGGTGTGGCAGAGCCACATACTCCACCTCAATAATTTGTACTTTATTAGTATTCAACTGCTCCCAACTCTACACAAGAATTCACTAATTTGATCCAGAGTCAAAAAGAGTCTTAGTTCTTTGTAGCTCAAAAGATACAAGCAATTGCTTGATAACTTTTTAAAAGCATGGTCAAATCATGACAGAACCCTCTTCTGCTTATGATAATTTAATATGCAATAAAAGCGTGTTTGGTAGACCTGAATGGATGGTGTCGGTGTTTTTGGTGGAAATTCTATTGCTATTTTAATAGTACAGATGAACTCTCCATGTCTGAGGAATCCAAACTTGTTGGTTCGGCCTTATATTTGGTTACTAGGAGATTCCTGTTCAGGCCCAATATTCATGGTGACTGATGTTCTAGGAGCTTTGAATAAAAACAGGACAGATTCCAATTGCAGCACCCCAATGCACCTTCAAACAAGAAGTTTAATGATGATCTTTATGAATCTGGAGAGAGGGATGATACAGAGGGAGGTGTCTAAAACTCCAAAGTTAAATGATCATTAGATTCCATTCTCCCCAAAACCTCTCATTACCATGCAATAAATATTCTTCCAAATACCCTTTACAAGTGGGTTAAATGATGTAATGGGAGAAAGCCTATAACCTCTGGACTCCCAGTCTCAAATATTGGCTAAAATCACACAGTTGAAAAGTGTTGTTGTTTTTCTTCCTTTCCACATTACTAATCCAACACAAACTGTGGTACCAGCACAAATCAATGCTCAAAAGGGGAAGAAGATAATAGAAAAGAAATGGAAGGACACTGCAAGCCAAGAGTGAGATGCATCGGCAGGACTGTGCATTGGAATACTTGTGCTATGGCTTAAGCTAGTTCTATCCATTGCTCACTTTCTCAGGTCCTAAATATATTGCTCAGATGTTTTACTTCAAAAGAAAAAAAATGTGGCCATTGGGCTGCGAAACAGGTTTTAGCACAAATCATCTGAATGCAAAGAAAAATTCTTTTTCTAAGGAGACATGTTTGTGGACCTGAGAAATTAGATCCCCAAAACATTCTTTCTTCCAATATATTTTGCAATGTGTCAGTATTGAATCTGTTGTGTCAGCACACATTTTTGCAAGGACGATCATCCTAGGTTGAACTTTGGAAACCTGCTGTACTTTCCAAAAAGTCTGGCCAGATAACAGTTCTAGATTCTGAGCTCCCTTAGTCTGAAGAGAGAAAATATCACACATGCACTCAGCACCAGTTTGGGTCTGAAAATGACTAATACAGAGCTTTACTGTCACAGCACTAAGAAAACAGCAGGTGTAGCTATAAAAATTGGAACATATGTTGGGACACCAGGGGCAAGTACAGGGGCTCAGACACCATCAGGAGCAGAAATCATGGTTCTGTTGAGTCCCATCTTTTGAGCACTGCAGAGCCTCAGAGACAGCCAAAACTCAATCCCACTTTATTCAAACATACGACTGTGCAGCCAGGAGCAGTTCTGGAAGGGTTACACAAACCAAAAGGAATCACAAGCTGTAAAAATAACAGATGCATGGTTGCCAGCTTGACAACTTGCCCACCACCACTCTTGCGCCAATCAGATAGGGTTCACACCTTGCAGATTGCCCTCCTTTATCACTCCTGCCATCACTCTGTCAACTTTTGAGGGCAGAAAAGCATGAACAGAATGTTACACTTGGCCTGATAGACATCTTTACTTTCAATTACTTCTCTGTAAACAGATTGAAGATAAGAGAGAGGTGCAGCCATCGCAAATGGCTCTTTCCAAAGCAGTGTGTTGCTCAATAACTAGTTGCCCCTGCCCACTCACCCTCAACTGCAAAACATAATTGCATTTCAGGCTACCTTTCTTTTCAAACCCACTCCCCCCCACCCCCCGCCCGTTAAGTCTGAGACGAGCATCATCTAAGCTTAATGTCAGCAATAAGCTTTAGAGAAGAAGGTTAAACACATTGACAGATGCTAGCCTGTATTTTTAAGGAATGAAAAAGACTGCTCTTTCTGATCTATCTATCTATCTGGATTTTCTGTGCTTAGGCAGAGATGGGCTTTAGATGTTCATGCTTGGCTTTGGGGTTTGGCAAAACCTTGCTCATCACATTTTCTCTCTCCAATGACAAAACCAAAGCCACCCGTGGTTTGATTTTTGTGTTCATGGCCCATAGGAATATGGATAATACTCAGTCCCATGTCAAAGCCACACGCCACCATGATGCTTACCGTGCATTGCCTCTGACAATGGCTAGGCAGGTGGCAAGTTGTGGTTACTGTTGCTGATCAGCTTATTACACCTACAAATTGTGCATGCAGCTGTTCTGTGCCAAAGTTTCTCCTTGTTATTGTTACATCCTCCTCCATCATGGGTTCTTCCTCCTACACTGTCTTTACCATTATCTGAGGCAGCCTGGCCGTGGCTGTCTTGTAGAATATGCCTAGCAGTATGGGACTCCAAAGTAGATGTGACCTGGGCAGAAAGCTGACAGCAGCAGCAGTGGAAGTGCTAGTGTAGACTAAATGCCAAGGCTGGCGCTGCATCAGTCCTGGACAATGGTGCTGGAAAGTCTCTGTGGAGATACAACTTTAGGGCCTGATCTATGTTCCATTGAAATCAAAGGTAAAACTCCCATTGTCTTCAGTGGGGTTGTATCAGGCCCTTTGTTTGCAGTAGTTAGTGAACCTCCCTGCACCAGAGACACTGCACTAAAGTACACAGGGATTGTACATAAGAACAGCCATACTGGGTGAGACCAATGGTCCATCTAGCTCAGTATCCTGTCTTCCAACAGTGGTCAATGCCAGGTGCTTCAGAGGGAGTGAACAGAACAGGGCAATTTACTGAGTGATCCATCCCCTGTTTCCCAGACCCAGCTTCTAACAGTCAGAGGTATAGGGACACCCAGAGCATGGCTTGCATCAAAATTCTTCCAGCAGCAAATACTAACAAACTCCCCCCCACCCTCTTACCCAGCCTTTGTGTATTCATTCCACTAACAAGTCTGGTACAATCACCCCTGCTATTCTGATGAAGAGCCGGTTTACACGCCATGCTTCCTTTATTGTGCTGGATCCCTTATTCTCTTGTGGAGCTTTGAAGAGATATTGTAATGCTAATTAGTTCCTTTCTTGAGATGAAAGTAGTTGCAAGCATTGGAAACAAGTTAATCAGTTACAGGAAATTAGGGCAAATGTATATTGTTTTCCTTTCAAAGGAGGAGAACATGAATGGACACCAAGATTCCTGGGTTCTGGTCTTGATTCTGTCATTAACTCACTGTGAAGGCCACTTCACCTCTCTACTGTAGTTCACTTCTCTGTACTTACCCGATAACACAATAGGACCCTGGTTCCCACCTTGTTCCCAGGGAGATGTAATCTGTGACAGCCCTGTACTGGGACACTTTACTTCCTCTCCACACTGTCTCAGCTGCACTGGCTGGGGTGCTCTGTGGCCAGATCCCAGAGTCCATCTTTGACCACCCACTCCTGACCCAACTATATGGGAGGAAGGGAGGGAACAGCAGTCCTGTGGAGGTGAGTCCATGCAGGTGAGCAAAGGTGCACCTTCCGCTGCCTCAGTCCTCTGCGCAGGTGCACAGGGCGAAAGAGAATCTCGCACCAAATGAATTAGCAGCTCGCAGGTTTGCGCAAGGCTGCCTCAAGACAAAAGGCTGTAATAATAATAACTTACATTTACATATCTCCCACCACCCGGAAGGATTTCAAAGTAGTTTACAATGTTTATATATTAAAGAGTTGTTTCACCAATGCAGCCACTTCTGAGGAAGAATATGGCAGCTGCTTAACATCACACAGCAACACTACACAGCAGTTAGGAGAGCAGTTAGAAGAAGAATGCACTATTCGTCTGAAACTGCAGGCACTGTATAAGTACCCAAATAGGAATAGAAAAGAGACTGAGAGATTCATTTTAATGATTCATGTTCTCATTATTAACAGCAGCAGTGGTATTTGTTTCTGTATTGATTATGATCTGTATAACACCTGTGTGCTGATCGTCAACGTATGAAGTGTATCACCATTCCAGAGCCTTATGTGATCTGTAAATGAAGGTAACGTGCAGCGTTGCCTTTCCATTTTCAGATGGCCATGAGATGGCAAACCAGAGAGAACAGGCATGGCCTAATCGCAGATATACTAGTGGGATACAGAGTGCCACTCGTGATTTCAGTCTAGATGGAAGCAAATATTTATTATCGGGAACCATAAGGTATCAGCTCAGGTTGTCTTCTCAACGGAGTCTTGTGGTGAGGGGAAAATGTGGTCCACAACGTCCTTTTTAGGCGCCTCTTGGGTATTTGCTGAGGAAGGCAGTACGTAGGCAACACTGCTTGGTGGTATTCGATTCCTGCTTTTTATAGATTCCCTCTTGGGAGTTCCTTGACCTTTTAGATGCCTAATTTATATGATCATCTTGGAGTACAGACTATTTCAGGGTATGTGGGGAGGGTATTAACAGCCAATTAAAGGGTTCCCTCCTGAGGAGGGTGGAAAATGGCATACAGATGATCTATTTTTCTTACAACATCAATTACCATTTCATTGCCAGATGTTGTTCAGAGGAAGGTGCGCGCTGTAATGTAATGTGTAATCTGTCTTTTCCCATACTGAATCTCTGGGAGGAGAAACCCATGTGGTGGATTCTTAAAGATGTGGGGGAGGGGGAGAGGGTTTAATTAAACATCTGACATTGTGAAATGCATCTTTCTGGCAAACACCAGCCAGCCCTCTAATCTGCATCTGCATTACCCCCAACAGCCCATGCCGTTCGACCCATACAGCCCTGATGCAGGACTTTTGTGTTCTTAATTTGCCAAAAATATATTTTTTTAGGATAAATAGTTGATCCCTTTGCATCATTATCCAGAAATCTCCCAGGTATTTCCCATACTATACAGACTGTGGTAAGCACTCACAATTTCACGTGATCTGTCCCTTGCAGCTGTCGTTTGCATCCAGCTCATTGCCAGCTATCTTCAAAAGAGAACGTGACAGCATGTATTCGTGCAGCTATGCAGTTCCATAGGATTTGCATCAGGCTCTTAGTCACATGTGTCATGTGTAGCAGAAGATGCTGCAAATGGAAAACAGTTGTTGAATGTTCCAGGGTGTTGCCTAAAATATTCTGAAGAGCGAGAGAAGAGTTTTTGTCCTGTGAAGACAGAAAATGTTGCCTATTGTGGATGATCTTGAAGGATTTAAAACCTCAAAGCTGGTCATAGCCAAAGGAATTCTTCCACAGAGGAGACTTCCGCTTTGATATGAGGATGCCTTAGTTATTGGATCTTATTTGTGTGTGTGTATTTACATTTTTTAAGTAAATTTCATGCTGGTGAAAGGTCTGGATTGGAAGCATTCATAGCTAGATTCTCTATTTATCTCAGCAATTAGGCCACTGATGTGCTGAGCCCACTGGCTATTATGTTGTTCAATATTATCTCACTGTTTCCTTGTGCTTCCTGATCTGTATCCACCTGTTGTCACTTGTCTTATGTTTAGACTGTAAGCTCTTTAGGACAGGGACAGTCTTTTTGTTCTGTACAGCACCTAGCACAATGGGGTTCTGGTCCATGACTGGGAGCTCCTTGGTGCTACCACAATACAAATAATAATATACACAAGACAGATAAGATATAGCCAATTAAAGCTCCCACTAGGCCTCCAGTGCTTCTGCCTGACTTAATAGTACTCCTTAGTTCCTGTTCATTCGAGCCTTGGCCAGTCAGTGCCTATCATGATGGATGTGTTAGTGAGGAAAGCACATAGGATGAACATTCTAAATACAGGAGGCCAGAAATTCAACCCATCAGTATATGCCAGGGGGGCCAATTGACTAGCCAAACACCATTCCCAACAGCAGCAGGATTTCAGTCCTTTCCTACACAGATGGGTTTATTTCCCAAAACCAAAACAGTATATAGCATGTCCTGGACCTTTCCTCTGCCTAGGATCTCCCGCAGGATCCTATCTTCTCTCTGCTGGTCTCTGTATCACTTGATCCTTAGCCTCAAGCCTATTGCCAGGGAGGGAACTAATTAGTTACAGCAGGAGCTATCCCCACCTCCCTCGAAGGGCCATCCCACTGAGCGACACTCAGAAATTGAGGATTTTAAATTTTGGTTCAATGGACCAACCGCTGCTCATCCACTTGCATGGCAGGAATACTGGCCTGCTCGCACTATGAGTCACTCTGCAGCTAGCCCCAGAAGAGGAGTAAAGCATCTCTGTGTGCCCCCTTCTTCCCTGTGCATTGTCAAAAAGGCAGACAATGATCCTGGCCATAAAGAGCTTCATCTTATTCATGTGATTAAACGAGGAAGCATTTTAAGGACTACCTGAGTGAATAAGGATCTGCTGAATGAGAGCTCTTAGCTGTTTCTCGCCAAGGAAGGGATGTTGTGAAAGCCGGGGAGGCTGCAGACTGGTCTAACCATACCCCACAGATGTTATTCTCAGCAATTTGCGGTGTATGGTTAAGGCATTCCAGTGCCTATAGTGGTAGCCTTTACAAAAAGTAAGCAATCACTGCATGAGACCTGGAGGCTGACAAATACAACTCATTGCAAGTCCCCAGTGTACTTTCATCCAGGAAACTTTGTGGGCAAAACAAAATGAGAAATCTGGAAGTCTTTTTTTATTGCCACATTGCAGATGAGAATGAAGGATAGTTCTCTGGTGAATCATTTCAGGCTGGTGTGTGAGAAGGATGTTCATCAATGTGAAGAGAGAAACTTGTGCTGCCGCACTCCCCGAATGTGGCAGAGCAACTGCTGTTAGTATTCTGGATTCCCCTGTGCCGGTGGTAAATCGGACTCAGGGACTATAATCTGCCTCCAGGTATACTAATGGGATGCCACTCATTGTGATTTCAGTCTTAGATGGAAACAAATATTTATTATTGGGAACCAAATTTATCGTCTGAGTTTGTCTTCTCAACAGTCTCATGGCAAGGGGAATATTTGGTCCACAACCTCCTTTTTAGGGACTTCTTGTGTATTTGCTGAGGAAGGCAGTAGGTAGGCAACACTGCTTGGTGGTATTCGATTCCTGCTTTTTATAGATTCCCTTTTGGGAGTTCCTTGAACTTTTGGATGCCTAATTTATATGATCCTCTTGGAGTACAGACTATTACAGGGTATGCAGGGAAGGTATTAATTGCCAATTAAAGGGTTCCCTTTAACTGAGGGATGTCTCACTTAGCATACAGATGACATAACAGAGCCAGCAGGTTGCAAAAAAATTAAAGAATATGGAAGGGCCTCCTTACAAAACCAGCAGAATATATTTCTTGCATTTAAGATCCCAGATCCCCTGCTTGGCACAAGTCTGTAAATTATACCATGTTGTAAACTGACACATAGGTCTGTAAACATTTTAAACTGTTATTTATGTATTTATTTTCTCAAGTACAACATCCAGCTTGTTGCTTGGCTTCAACTTTAAAAGTCATGGATTGGCTTGCTTGATGTTTCCTAGGTGGGACTTTAGGACAAGCTGCTATCCTGATAGCTGGACACAGATTTAACTTCAGAATACTTGTAAGGTTAGGGTAAGGATGCAAATAGCCCTCAGAAGGATGTAGAGGTCAACAGATTTGGCCATTGTGATGCTCCACTTCTATAGGCATAAATACAAAGACTGTGATAAAACTCATTTCCAGCAGAACTGAACACTAGCACCCTGTGGTCCATATTAATTCTGAAGGTTATAAACAATGGTGCCTTGTGTAAGAGAATTTTTCTAAGTCCCAAGACTTATTCCTTTTCCTTTGACTTATTAGTTAATGGGCAACATTTAGAAAATACAGAGAGTCCCAAAAGTGTTAAGAATAATTATTAGTATTATTTGTTGTCTGTGCTCATGTCACCCTGGGCTGAGAACTTTCCAGATCTTTGAAGCTGAAGCTGGCCAATACATTTATGGGAGACCTCCGGTTACAGAGAGAGGAGGAAGAAAGTTGGTACCAATGATGATATTTCCAAACACAGGGCCTGATTTATTCTGTGACAACTTGTATTTTAGCAGCTGGTGAAAGTTGCTGGTAAAATAAATACAAACAAAGTTCTGACAGAAATTTTTGACCAGCTCAACTTCTGCTGTTGTAAAATACTGTCAGTTTCCCACTGCATCTTCCAAAGCAGGGTCAATATGTTGTGCTGACAATGGCAACACAAGTTGTCTTTAATTTGAGGGCTAGGAAGGGTTACGGGGTCTATCTGTCTGCCCAGGTGACTTAGTGAAGAATCTAGTCTTTATTCCCAACAATTGACTCCTTTCTCTTCTCTGCCATGAGTCACAGCACAACTGTCAATGGACCCAGTCCTAGAAATGGGTTTAATAGCCAAGATGCTCAGGGACATAACCCCATGCTCTGGGTGTCTCTAAACCTCTGACTGCCAGAAGCTGGGACTGGATGACAGGGGATGGATCACTCAATAATTGCCCTGTTCTGTTCATTCCCTCTAAAGCATCCAGCGTTGGCTACTGTCAGAAGACGAGATACTGGGTTAGATGGACCATTGGTTTGACCCTGTGTGTCCATCCTTATGTTATCATCCTTGATTGTTACTCCAACTACAAGCGCTGTTTGTGTTTCTTGAATGATGAGCTCAGATACGTTTCTCCAAATCATCTCCCCCCTCCACCATCTACTGCTGAACTGTTCTTGAAATACATTCAGATAGTGCACGCTGCAGTGTTTCATCATGCAAGTTCCACTAAGAAATAAGCATCTCACGGTATCAGGAAGTGATGAAAGAGGCCAGCAGAATGACCATCAGCTTTTAGGGAAAGCCAAAATTCAGCTGTAGCCGTGGTTTTTGAGGAAAATTAAAAAGGAACCCTACACGAGAATTCCATTTCACATGAAGAAGTGGAGAGAATGAAGAAGTGGAGAGAATTATGCCGCTTGCCAAAAAACATCACGCTGAAAATTGTGTGAGTGATATGAAGGGAGAGAAGCATGAAGTAACTGATAAAGTATTTCTGGCTGTTTATAGGAGTGTGAACAGAGCTATTCACTGATCTGTCTGTGAGTAATGAGCTGCCAGTTCTGAAAGGTCTCAACACGGGCTACACTAGCACCATGCATTCTGATCACTCGTGCCTGTTGTATTGCCATTGAAATGAAAAGTGGATGCACTGGGTCAGATGAAATAAAAACTGTCTTTAATTGAATTGAAACCAAAGCAAGCTATTTTTGTTGAGGTTCTGATCAGTTGGATAACTTGTTTCCCCCATTATTTTCATGTTGTGATGCCTGAGTTCCAGGAAGAAAGGGAGGTGCCAAAATAACATGAGAGAGGCATTACTCACAGTATGTCCGGTTATTTGAACTGAACCTTTGAACATTTTGTGGTTACTCCATCGCTAACTGAAATAAGAAAAAAATAAAAATAAAAAAAGCCTATCAAAGATCACTTGTTACCGATGCCACCTATATATCTTTAATTGGTGAACTTCCAACACTTGTTAAAAAGTCTAGTTTGATCTCCTAGATGAGGAAGGAGGGGGCTTTCTTTTGTTCAAATGACCTTAGTACTTGCAAGGGGCTCAGGCCTGCTAGCCTCAATTTTGTCTGCAGAACAGGCACATCCTCTGCGGCAGCAGTTCAACGTTCTGCATAGGGGAGCTTCATCTTTTTTACGGGTAAGATGGGTGGGTCAGTCTCCATGCTGATTTGGTCTTTGGCTGGCCTGTCTGCTGAGTCTACCAGTTACAGTGCTAGTTTCTGTGATGTGGACTCGTGTCCTCTAGTGCATGACAACTAGCAACTGATTTCAGATGAGATATCAAAGAGCTCTTTCACTACCAACCTGGGCCAGATTTAAACCAATGGGGACAGGCCTCTGTGTTGCAATACCAATCCCCTGAGCCAATCGGTGCCCACTAGATGAGAGGTTGGGTTGATAAGTCGGAAGGAGCAATGACATTCTTCTTGGATGATAATGACATGATTATTAGCAAGTCCACTTCAACAGCTGCTCTGAAAACCATGCCTGGTAAATATTTTTAAGGAGCTATTGTGCTGCTTTGCCTTAGATGGAGTTCTCAGATGCTAGGCAGTAAATCTGGAGCAGCAGCTGCTGACAAATCCCCGAAAGATTTTTCCAAAAGTTTTGATTTTGAATCACCCCTTGGAGTTGAATAACTTTGAGCTGGTTGAGGAGGAAGGCAGCTGTAATAAGCCACAGTGAGAGAATGTTTTCTGACAAGCTCGATCCCCTCTATTATTCTTCTTGTCAAGAACAAAGGGGAAGCATCCTCATGAAGTAAAGCATTATCTGTGCAGTATAATTCTGCTGGCAGAAGCAGTAGGGCCAGTTTTATACACAGAAGTTTCATCATAGCTTTTTTCGATGTGGCACTCTTCCTGTCTTTAGAGAAACATTTGACTGAAAAATCAAAAGCAGCAACCCTAAGAGAGATGTTGGAAACTATATTTCAAACCAGCATTCAATGGGAAGCAAGAGGACCATTTGTGGAGGAACATCGTGGTTTGATTTTTGTTTTTACTTAGAAATTAATATAGTTGATGAAAAGATTATTTTTTCCCTTAAATTTCTGTGGTCTTGCGCCAGGGATGAATTCCTTCCCCACTCTCTACTCTGCTCTTTTAGCTGGTGGTGAAGCTCAGAACAAGTTCAGAACAATTCTGATCTAGTTACACTAAGAGTTAAATCAGTGGAAAACTGGTGTAAGCAAGAAAAGAACCAAGTCCTTTTATTGTTAAAGGTGCAGCATCCCTAGCTAGTGGCATCTTGTATGACCTCTGCAGAACAACAAATATCTAATGAAGACAGTTAGTACCAACAAGGATAGCAATTTGTTAATCTTCCTGAAACTATTGTCAAACCTAGCACAGGAATTAAAATGACTCTGGTGAACCCCCAGGAGTGACTCACCGGGTGTGTGCCTGTGACTGTCGGCGTTTAATCTTAATAATGGAGCAAAACCTGAACAAGAGGACAAACTTGAGCTAAGGTGTTTTTCACATAGATCCTCATGAAGAAAGGGAAAGTATTAGTGAGGGGTATGATGACGGCTCTGTTCCCAGTTTAATTCCCAAATGCTCCGATACCACATTAATGAGTGCAGTATAGATATCTAGTTAGACAGATGCACTCACCGTGGGCCTTAGAATTAGGTCTCTCCTTCCAATGGTAAAGTGAAACTAGCCAGCCTTCCTCATGCAGGTCAGTCCTATTGACATAGGTAAAGTTAGCAGGATTTGGCCCAGTGATGAGGCTTTAAGCATACTACTGATGAAAGAAGCACTAAAGATACAGATATTTGGTTTGGTTCAGTTCAGCAGCTAGCAATTGGGTTGTTTCTCTAAAATGGTCTGATGCTATTGCGTAGAATAAATAGATAAGAAATATCATGGCTTTCCCAAGACATTTCCAGTATGTCTGGCTTTCAGTGTGAACTGGAAATGTCCCATGAATTTCTCACAGCATTCATTCCTTCTGGTCTTGGCCACAGCCAGGGAATGCAGTTGTTTGACAACGAAGAAGAATTTTTATTGCAGTCTAGGCAGGTTCAAAATTTGGGTTTATCGTTATTTGATCCCAATTAATTTTCCTGTGCCTTCCATATGCAAACCCTCCCCCCTCACCCAAATGTCATCAGTTTAAATAGAGACAACCTACGTATTTTCGATGAAAGAATTTTGAATGAATTTGAAATCTGAGTTTTGCATTTTGTTTTTAATCTGAAAATTTCATTCATTTCATTGGAAACTTGGCCACGTGTCTTTGCTTGAAAATGTGGATGCCTTTGCCAGTGGAAAAATAGTCTATTTCCCAGGGCAAGAGTGGCTGCTTCTGAGCAAAAAGTGCTTTCCGATTTTGAATTTTTGAATATTTCTAGCACGAAAATAATGTTGCTATCATTTTGTGGCAAGGCGGTATTCACTGGGTGTGAAATGGCCCAGAGGAAAGTAGCAAAAACTTAAGTGTGAAATATTGCTAGAATATTTTGTATGGCTCCACAGTGAACAATGTCTATACAGTGGAGGAATAGAGCCCTTTAATTCCAAAAGCAGAGCCTTTTATGAGCTCCACAAGCTCAATTAGAAGATATAGTTGATAGAAGCAGAGATTCAGATGTCCAGAAACATCTACATTACAGTACCCTCATTACAGATACACTCATAGGTGGAAGGTGGGAAATGTACTATCTAGAAGCCCAAGAAAAATACCACTGTATTTGTATAATGTGGGGAGAAATATTGATTTCACCTCTGATGTTTGGAGGAATTTGAATGTTGTCCAGACTTCAAAAACTGCCTTCCTTTTTCTGTTTTGGTCATCTCCAATATTGCCTGGCCCTGCAATATGTCATGTTTTTTTCTTAAACCCCCAGCTTCTAGAATCCTGGGGCAGAGAATCTCAGCTTTCATTTTTTAAAAAGTAAGTTTCTAGCCCCCCTGACTACAGAGAAAAGTTTGAGAACGTGAACCCAAAAGGCTCCAATAACAGAAGCAACTTAAAAAGAACTTCAGATTTATTATGTTTTATTATTTATTATGGTTTTAAGCCAATCTCGTGATTTTGAAGGGGAGCTGACCAAGGTTTTGCAATACTGCAACTCCAAATCAGGTTTGGGAGGGAAAAGATGGGCAAGAGGCATAAACTACAGAAGCCAATAAGGGAAGGAGTCTTCATAGTGCCATCCTTGTTCCATGTATTGCACTATTGGTAGAAGATTCAAGGTGCGTGGGGGCGTGCGTGTAGTGTATCTATTTTGTAATTGTCTTTATCGAGTGAAATTGAAGATTGAGTTTACTAGTTGGCTGACTGCCATCTGGTGGCTAAATGCTTTGTACTGGAGGCATGTGATGGGTGTTTCTTTCAGTCATGAGCTGAATATACAATGTAATATAAACTGGGCTGGAAAGAGGCCAGGACCCATCAAGGCTTATCTCAGTGGTGGCGTGGTGCCTTAGTAAGAAGTCAGATGATATGTGAACGCGGGGCCCATATCTCTTCCAGTTGTATTCCAACACTGGCTAAGAGATGGAAAATGTAGAGAGCTCGTTTACCTCTCATTTGATTGGGGCATAGTTTGCAGCCTTAAAAAGATCCCTACACGGCAGACTCGTCTACGTTGTGCAATAGCTGTAGTGGTATCATGAAATCTGTTCTATGGCAGTAGTAACGCAGAATGCTCTGAGGCAGCAGTGCTTTGGTGAGCCCTTGATATGCTTCAGTGGAGAGATGTTGCTTTCCTGGGGTTCTCCTGGCACACCGGGGAGCTGAGAGAGCAGTGCCAGGAACAGGCCCTTCATGATGGGGCAGGGGACTCAGGAGGCTGAGGGGCGGCTGCTCCTGCTTCTTGCAGCCTGTGGCTGCCTTTTCTCTGGGCTCTGCTGCAGGGAGCCGCACGGGGCTGGACCATTGCAGGGCGCTCTCCAGGGCCTTGCAGCTCCCAGATCAGCTCCCAGCGGCAGGGCTGAGACCCCACCAGCTGCCGTCCTTTAGAAACCTGCCACTGGAAAGGCGGCCACAGCTCAGCTGCAGCACTGGCTGCTGGGAGATCCTCACCCGGGGGCCTTGGTAGGCAGGTCACATGTGGCGCCGCGCCACGGCTGGATCCCAGGAATTTCCTCTCAGTGCCTGGGGAGAGTGGCTAGGCCGAGCGCCCCTGCACCCCAGAAGTTTCACCGACTTCTCGAGAACTCGGTTCGTGGACAGCAGGGGCCAGGGGTACAGGCGTGGGCAGGAGGTTGTTATTTTCTAGGCGGTAGCCTGCCCCAGCCAGCCTTCAGGCGAGCCCATCCGGCCGGCAGGTAGCCCAGGGGCTGCCCCGATCCCAGCCCTCGCCCTGGGCAATGGCTCCAAAGCATGGTGCGGAGAGCTCCGGAGCCGGCCAGGGGCAGGTATGCCGAAGGGAGGGTGCCACCAGGCTGGGGAGTCGTGCTGCAAAGCATCGCCAGGCGCCCTAGCTGGCCCGTTTCCCGGCAGGGCTGCGATCGAGCTGCAGCGGGCTGGAGGGGCTGAGCTCCCCGCTTGAACCCGCCCTCACCAAATCTCATTTTCTCTAAAAAAACCCAAAACCTCCCATTTCCTTCCAGTTCTCCCTTCCCCCCTCCTCTCCACTCCGGTTTTCCCTTCGGTCCCAACTTGGGGGCCCCACAAAATCTACTAGCCCCAGACACACAGGAGAGTTAGTCGGGCCCTTTCAGATGCACTAAGACTGTGAAACCTTGGGCTGAACACACAGCCTTGGTTTCCCCATCTTGCCCTCTTAGGTCTGTTCCCTTCATGCCCCCACACAGCCCTGCTAAGGTCTCCCTGTAGCAACCTGCATGGAACTTGGAGGGAGAACCGCAGGTTACAGGAGAGAAGAGTTTGGACTTGGAGGAGACACCAGGAAGTCAGTCTGTGTGCATGCGGCTAGAATGCAGCATCTCTGTCAATGGGTTTTTGGGGGTTTTTTTAATAAAAAGCCAGTTTAGTTTTACAATCATGGAGTCCTTTCATGCTATTACCCAGCACGTAGTACATGAAACACCAAAGCAGCTGAAAGACATGCTACCTGACGTAGCTCAAAACAGTCATTCTGAATAAAGGAAATCGCTCTTTGTGTGATTTCTCTCCAAGATATCTCTGTTTGTGTGCACATCTGTGCTTAAAATTTGGGACCAGTGCAGACTCTGCTGGTTGGGTTAGAGGACTCCAAAGAAATGCAAGGAATACAGGCCACAATTTAAAAAAAGGGAGCATTTAAAAACATTTCTTCCACATAAGTAGCTAATATTTCACTAAGAAATACACAGAAAATTCAATAGTCCCATTAAGGGGCGTTGGGATGAACCTGGAGGCTCGATTCAGTCATTAAGTATAAACAGTGATGCTTTCAGTGCAATTCTCATCCCAATCTTAACTACAGTGTCACTGTTCAGACCTCCATTGTACTGTGGGTTTACAGATAGACAGATATTTCAGAATGTTACTGTAAAAATCTGTAGTACTACATCTGACTGGAATTTACTGCTGTATTTGGAGGTTTTACCCCAGAATATTATACCTTTATTTTTAAATCAGGCTTGGCACCATGCTAGCAGACTCTAGTTGTTGATAGCTGTCTAGTACATTTGATACTTTGATTAACATACATTGATATCTCTTGTTTCTGCTGGCAGGGAAGATTTCTCAGAACAGAAGTGCTGGAACTGACTTTTCTGGGAAGGGTTTTTAAAATCTTGTTGCAATTATGGTTGTGGACTAGCTCGAAACATGACATATATTTTCAGGACCTGCTTTTGCCTGCCATTCAGTGGCTTCAAATGACAATATATTTCTTCAAAGACGAATTGCTTTTGCAGTTACCATGTTGAGTTTTTGGCAAGACGCCAAACACGACCAGTTTTTCAGACTGACTCTAAGCTCTCTGGATCCATAGGCAAAAAGACCCTGTCCATTTACTTCCAGCATTTTAAAAGTAAGAGGCGTGTGAAGTACTGGCAAGAAATGCAAAACTTCTTGAAACTGGAGACAGTCACATTTCATTTTAGACTAGCGGGGGGTGCTCAGGATCAGGCCCTTAACGTTTATTTATTTATCTGAAGGGAGCAAAATTGAATCTATTTTTCTATGTGAATGGGCCCATTTCTGAGAGGAAAATGGCTAAAAATAGGGCCATTCTCAAGCAAACCATGGGTTTTGTGTAAAAAAGATGAGTTTTTGTATATATTTATGATGCTAAATCAAGGCAAATCGTATGGATTCTAAGACATGGGGTGAATATCTTTGTAAAGAAGATGATTTCAGGGGGCTGGATTTTACCACTCTCACTCATACTTCTGTACCTTACTCCAGAAAAAGGTACGAGAGAGGCTTACCCAGGCTTAGTAGCATGTTACTCTTCAGCAAGTCCTGTGGTTTCAATGGGGCTTGTCACAGATAACTAGATGTTTCTGTCTTTACTCACCTCAGTTCCTCCTTACTCCCGTGCTCAGATTGTGACTGATTGCAGGGAGGAGAGCAGGGATTACTTACCCTCTTCTAACTAGGCGGATTAGGGAGCAGAAGGAGCCCTTGCTTTGCCCCGCCCCTAAACTCTTTCACCCATCAGCTAGAGTAATAGCTGGGTGCAGAGGGGTGGAATACACTGTTCCACAAAAGAGAGGTGAAATAACCTCCTTCTTTTCCAAAGCAAGAAGAGAGTAGGGGAGGAATTGTGTCTCTCTGAGTCAGAGTTCATTCCCAGCGCTGCTTCTGGGGCAGTCCAGCTACGCACTGCCCGTCACTCAGGGCAGACTATACAGTTACAATCTACTCCAGAGTATGGTACTACTCAACATGAGTCTGAGTGGCAAAATCTGGGCCATTGGACTGTAAAATTAGCAGAATCTCTTTCCAGAACAATTTAGCCCATCAGGATAACATAAGAATTACCCTATTTCATCTCTCTGCCCCCGAACTCAAACTTAATTTCAGTGGAAACTTTCCTAATGCTTGAAAATGTCTGATTGAATTGTTTCCCCCCTTGTGCTTGATTTTCACTGCCTCTGTTTACGGCTTCCAATCAGGGCTGTAAGAAACACCAAAACAGAAAGAAAGTGGCTGTTCTGACAGTATTCCCAAGAAGAAGGAAGCACCCTAAATCATAATAGAGATCTAAATCATAATAGAGATCTTATCCATGTAAGGTTTTCTGCAGACCCAAGGGGTTTGGACAGGTCAGATAAACTAATGAATACACTTATGGATGCTAATCTGAGCTGAACTCAGTGGCGATATCACCCATTGCTGCTTCCCAGAACTACCTGTGGGGCTCATCCTGGATGTTACTTGATGGAATCCTGCAGCTGTCCTGTATCAGATTGGGCAAGAAGTTGCTTTTTCCAGACACTGGGTGTCTCTAAAAAGTATTAAAAGCATGATTGTTAGAGCGTGCTTTTCCAGCCATTCCAGGGCTGTGAACATTAAATAGTTTTTTTGTTATAAGTGTTTGCTTTTCTAGCTGCTGAGTGGCCTTAATCTTTTTTTTTTCTTCTCACTAAAAACGTTGATTTTCCCAGCTCATGAACCACTGAAAATACTGCTTCCCTCTCCTCCTATGCCCCCCACATTTTTTAAAAAACTCAATGACCTATTTATTTTTCATTTTCCATAGAAGGTGGAGGACATTGTTGGCCCAAGCTAAAATAACTTGTTTTCAGCTACTAAAGCAAGTACAGGAGGGTAACATTTAGGCAAACACTGAATCAAATGGAGCCTTGCCTATGTGGGCATATTACTTTCAGATAAGGACATGCAAATTAATTTCAAACATCAGCATGTTCCTCTGTGTGTTCTCTAAAAGAATGGATGGACTACGGGGTTGGGTGCCACTTTCACTGTATGTCGCTCTAGCATGTTCTCTTGTTCAGCTGTATGAAAGCCATGGGGCAAAAGATGAAGTAGTCTGGGGGACAGAAGTGAAGCATGCATTTGTGGACTCAGGATGATAAGGAAAAGGTTTGACTTAACTTACTGCATTTAGTAAATATATCCTGTAAAGGAGACTGGATTATTTAGAGAAGGAAGCAATTTGGGTCACAGGAAGGATGGTGGTATATGTAAGGCACTGGTATATGTAAGGGACTTGGAAGAGATTGATTCTATTCCCTGCTCTGCCACACACTTAATGTGTGACCTTAGGCACATCATTTAATCTCTTTGCCTTAGTTCCCCATCTGTAAAATAAAGATAATGTTATTCTCTCCTGGTTAAACTCTTTAGGGCAGGGACTGTCTCTTACTGTATGTCTGTACATTGCTTAGTACAATGGGGACTTGATCTTGGTTGGGGCTACGATGGCTAGTTTCCATTGACTGCAATGGACACTGAGGGTGTCACAATTTTAGGGCAACTGCACCTGTATCCCCCCTCTATAGTCTACCAAGGACACCCACTTTTAGGCTTATGGCTTCCAGATGTTATCTCTCTTGAGGCTGCATGGTTCCCTGCCTATACTATGCTATTTCCCAGCAAGCTAGACTGCCTCAACGGGCCAGAGTTTGCGCATTGCTGTCTTTCCGAAGACAATGAACAGCGTAACTGCCCACAGTTACAAGTTACCACACAGCTCTTTCTAAGAAAGCCCATTTATTCTTAAAGTGAAAGCATGACAGAGAAAATATATTAAAAACAATAAAAGAACCTACACACATGCTAAAAAGCTTACTAGAGGTATCCCAACTCCAGCCTTGGACCCTGGTTGGTGTCAGTCTTTCAAAACCCATAACTGGGTTTTCTGTGTGGTTCCAAGTTCATAACTGTCTCAGATTCAGAACCAGAACTGTGGCTGGGCAGCTCATCTGTTTCTTTGATCTTCAATCTCCAGATACAGGTGATCAGCAAGGATCTACTCCTCGGGGTATAACTTTGAACGGTTGTGCTTTTACATAACCGAAGATGAGGAATTGGCATGAATCTCTCCCTAAGTTTTCCTCAGGAAATCCGCTTCACACTTACTCTTCCAAAAATCCCTTTCTTGTCTGTCACATTTTCAAGATAGTTCTTTGGACTCACAGGCCTCATGGCACATCTCCTCCCTGGAGAGGTTACATTCAATTCCGGCCCACAATAACACATAAAATTTGCATTTAATCCAATGGGCCTCAAAGAGACTTACATTTAATTCAATAAGAGCCCCTGAGGCTATGCAGGAAATTGAGTTATCTATCACGGAGGGTAGGCTATTTTCACTGGATCATGCTATAATACTTAGGGCGAAGGACAGTGGTAAGCTTTCTCCTCTAGTAGGGGCATCTGGCTTTCTGCAGCTTCCAAATCACACATTTGGAAAGCACTGTGCATCAGCTTGGAAAGGATTCAAGCCATTTTATGGAAGCTACAATTAGTGGCTTCCCACAAATAGCGTCTAGCACTGAGAAGTGGCAGCTCTGTCGTACCATTTATGGGCATATTTCAGGTAATGGAATTTCAGTGTCTTTCAAGTGTTCTCACCACAGGAAGCATATATATATATTTTTCAGAGCTGAGATTTTTTTTCCCCCACTGACTTGCACAAATCATTATATTTGGCTTTGAACATCAGGAGTGTTTTACTCTGCATTAATTTTTCAATCCAATTTTTTTATAAGGTGAAAAAAAATACATTAATTTATTTTAGGAACCCAGGTTAGAAACAAGAAACCCCATTGGGTCTGAGATGGAAAAACTGACCTGATCCTCAACTACTACAAATCAGCATATCACCCTTGATTTCAATGAATCTGTGCTGATTTCACCAGCAGAGGATCTGGCTCAACATTTCCCTCTTTTTTTCACCCCAATCCTCAGCAGCTTCTTACTGCAGCCACTACCCTTGAGGAAATAGCTGGGTCTCCCTTCAGAGCTGGTCCATACTTTTCCTTAGTTGACCAGAGAGGGGTCACTGTTATGTAATGCACTCTCCTAACAGTCCCCTTCCATGGGTGAATGCCATTCCCACCTGCCTGGGAAGTGAGAGAATTAAAATTCGCTCTTTCACCGTAGTTGATGATTATGATGTGTTGGTTATCCAGACAAAAAAGACTCAGACATTCCAAGGCCAGAAGGGATCATTGTGATCAGCTAGCTTGACCTCCTGCATAACCCTCAAAATAATTCCTAGAGCAGAGCTTTTAGAAAAACAGCCAATCTGGATTTAAAAATTGTGATTGGTGGAGAATCCACCATGACCCTTGGTAAATAGTTCCAGTGGTAATTACCCTCAACGTTAAAAATGTACAACTTAGCCCCCCCGCCCTTGTCTATAACTCAGAGAGAACAGTGGGTTTAAAAAGCCAGCTCGTAAGTGACCAAAGGACCTCTCCCCTACTTTTCCCTATGTCACTGATACCTACATGTTCCACAACCACTGGCTCTGGCTCAGTACTGCACATAAGTTTATTTAGATGACTCGAGAGGTACACAACCTTTGCACCCAATAGGCAATTCACGATGCAGTTCTCCCGGTCAACACAAAACCAGGGTTTCATTAGTCCTTGTAGCCACAGCGTGACACTGGAAGCTGATGTTCAGCTGATTACCCACCATGACTCTCAAATCTTTTTCAGAGTCAATGCTTTCCCATCTGTATGACTGACATTCTTTGTTCCTAGATGTATGCATTTGCATTTAGCCACATTAAAATGCAACAGAAGGTAACAGTCAGCAACGTTGTTCATGGATGGTTCATGTAGCCTGGCCATTTACCCATGTGATTAATAGAATTCAGCAATCCACTGAGCCTTCATGCATGTTCCATGCTCATTAGATTCCCTCTGTATGGCCTACTGCAAATCTGTAATGAAACCCCCCTTAAATGAATAAGTAGTGAAGTGAAAGCCTGTGACAGAACACTTACAGCAAGCTGATTAATCAAAGTTATGCATAAAAGATGCTTGCGAGAAATGCTGCACACTGCACTGCTTAGCGTCCTTTCAGCAAGCTACCATTCCAAGTCCTGTAGGATGCAAAGGGAAAAGAAGGCCATGAACCACACAGAATGCTGAATCAAAGGAAATGCAGTGCACTCCACGGCGAGAGCTGGAAATGAAATTTCCAACAATCAGGATTCCTAATAAAATAATCCAGGTAATAATATCACACAGCATTAAAACAAAACTAGACTAATTAGCTCTAATATTTGCTGACAATGTGGGTTTTAGGGAGAGAGGGCAAAGACATTCATAAAAACTGTTAATTAACCCATTCAGTAAATCTGTTTCTTTCATAGCCACAACACAACTAATCTAGACAGGCTTAGTGTTTGCTCATTTGGAAAATAATTAGGGTTCCCATTTAGACTTAATTACAGTGCAAAGGTTGACCATTATCATCTCTGTGAAAGTCCTGGATGCCTCAATATCTCAGCTGAACATGTGCCTATAATTATGCACATAATTTTCTTAGCAGAAAATATAATCCATGTATTACCTGGATTTTAGGCCTGTAATTAGAGATAATAGTAATTTAAAAAAAAAATGAAAAAATGGCTTGATGCTGAATTACTTAAGATCTTTCCATAGTAAACATCTTCATGGCACTGGTAGAGGAATCACAAAATAAAGGTGGTTCTTGGTTTGCACATGTTACCCTGAATAGAAAGAAAATGTAGAAGTGCAGAAGAACAGAGCTCTCCTTGTAATGTGGGGACCTATAGTATCCCAGCTATGAATTGAAATTGCATTGTTAAACTGCTTAGGACCATGATTCTTAAACAAAGATCTGTGGTCCACGGTGCCTAAATACCTTTGAGGAACTGGGCCCACAGCATTTTCAAAGGGCATAGCTGAAGTTTCTTCTGTCACAATGGAGAAGTAGCCTTCACATAAAATAGTGCAGGAACAAGCTGTTCTCAAAGGCTTTGTCTGTTCCACAAAGTCACATTGCTTTAACCCTGTGTAAGCAAATCGATCTCAACCTGGCTTGTATAGATTTAGATTTAATAACCAAATTAAGCTGAATTGCTACGAGAGTCCACAAGACAGGTTTGCAATGGTTTGACTTAATAGCTTTTCTTAAAAACAATTGATTAAGTTAAATGGGTGCAGATTCTGTATGCAGACCAGCTCAGTGGTCTGTGATGGATCATTTCCTCTTGCACAGATCCTGGGGGAAAGCCATCGGTGCATGGCAACGGAAATAAAGGTAAAAGAGCTCTCAAATCCCTGCACAGATATCGGTTACCCCTCACAAGAGTCCTCCGAGGAAAGTGTTCTCGTGCCATTTTACAGGTGAGTGAAATGAAACACTGAGAAACCCAAGGAAATTTAAGGCCAGATTCACTATTGCCCTACGGCACCTTTGTACTCACTAGGTTGCTACAAAAGGCTGTAGGGTAGGAGCTAGACACCACTCCTGCGCCAGTTCTGCTCTAGCTCCACCTGTCCATAGGGAGATTGGTGTGGTGGGACGTGCTGAGGCCAAGGTGGAGGAAGTGAAAAGTGCCACTGTAAAAGAGGTGCTGCCTTCTAAGGACCACATAGGCTATCTCAGGGACTGCAAGACCCCACAGTGCCCCTGAGTAGGGGAGATGCTGGGGTAAACCTGCCCCTTAGAGTCTGATTTTTTTCTCATTGGTTTCAGCTGGAGTTGGATCAAGTCTTCAGTGAATGAGTGACTGGCTCAGGAACAGAACCCAGGGCTTTTGACTCCCAGTCTCTTCTCTAACACTCCCTCCAATTTCAATCATCTTTCTTCAACTCTGTCTTGTGAAACGTAATCTGAGCATTTGTGACTGTAAGAGATGCGAAACCCTGCTAATCTGCCTCAAAAAATGTAGGTTTGCTCTTTACCTATAGTGATTTGTGTCCAGGCAAACATGAAGTTGCTACAACTGATTACTTATCTACTCCAGGCTCTCATGGTGTAAACATCCATCAAAAGGAGATTACGGTTTTATTCCAGTCAATACATCCAGGCTGATTAATGCTTGCTTAGCCTGTCCTTAAACGTTATTGTCTTATAACGTCTTGGTGTCAATCAAGACCAAGAGCACTGTGGATTTTCAAGGAAAGAGATCATGGTAAAATCAGAGCATGTTATTTCACTTTGCTTTGATCTCAGAGGCTCAAGTGAACTTTATGGAAAAATCCAGTAGGGATGTTAGGGTTCTATGCAAATCAAATAAGGTTCTGTAGAAATTCCCCTAAAAAACTACATAGTTGAACAAAAGACTGAGATCCTTCCTATAGAACGGTTAAGCCATCCTGAGAATTATAACCTTGAAAAAGAATTATACAGGTTGGTTTATCATCCCTTTATAGAGAAATTATCATTCATGATAATATTCTATAGGTTTTTTTTCCATAAGGGATGACACTTTTTGACTTCAATGAGGATCACATATGTGCCTCTGAGAACATATTTTATGCTGATTATTTATGATGCACATAATCTGTAGCACACATGTGAATCAGCCCACATCATTTGTTCCTCAACCTGTAACATGAGGCATTTCTGCAGTTTAACAACTGAATTCCATAGTCTGTTTCAAACACGGTTGATTTGCTAGTTGAAAAAGGCTATGGTTTTCACATATTTTAATATCTATTTTTAATTTATACTTTTTACTCTCTATAACATCTGATGAGCTTAAAAATGCAGCATGCACTATATTTTCCTACCAGTGTTTCCCCTCTCCATTTGGCAAACACTGTTCCCCTGTGTTTGGAATAGATCTGTAACGAACATGGCTCTTTTAATTGAACTACAAATGCAACTTACAGTACTTAGCACTTAACTATCATGCCATTGCATCTCTGTGCATTGGTACCAGAAAATTATTTCAGCAGAACTTTAGGAAATATATTTTGTTAGCTGATTTCAGTTGCACACCCAGCAGGGGAGCAGAACAAGACATTTGTGAAGGTCCTTCCTAAACAGTGGCTATAGTTTTCATTTTTAATTTCTTGATGATGAAGTTCAGGTTGGGATGGAGGGGCTTAAAACGCAAGATATTTAGAACATGATTGACTCTTTTTATAATACTTTGAAAATACCTGGGTGGCAAGATCGACTGGAGAGTGTAAGAGGGCTGCCTGTGATTCAGTGGTAAGACTAGTACAGTGATCCAGGAGTTCATATTTGTTACTGGATTGGTGAAATCTAATTATAAAATATACCATCAGTTTGGGATGTCTTTCCTGTTTTTGGCAGGCTGCCCTCAGGTAAGCACTTATGGTCATGAGCCACTCTAGACAGTATGTCAGTTGTTTTTCAGAAGAAAATGACAAAAGTAATATAAGAAAGGATGTTCTTAGTTTATTCCTGACCTAATCAGAAGCGGAAAATACTGGAACTCGCCCACCCCACCAAAAGCTTGTTCTTTCAACATTTCCAGCTGAGTTTTGCAGATGGAGGAGGATACGAATAGTTCAGATGAGCTTTGGAAAGGCATCTTAATTTTTGAGTTCTTATCTGAACTCAAACTGAACTCTTGAACCGTTTGAAGCTCACCAATCACTCATCTTCTACCAATCATGAAGTTTTATTGAACTCTAGGAGCACTTACCAAAAGCATTTCACCCTGGGTCAACAGTGATAAAAGCTATAGGAGATCAGGAAAAATTCATTTTCTATCAGAACAGTTTCTTGAGCGTAAGTGTGGAAATAAATGCACATGTAATTTAACTTGCAGTGATAAATTATCTAAGATGACAATAACATACTTCAGTTTGGTAAGAAACTGACCATTGCTTTCCCTCCTGCCCTTAATGTGAGCTCCCCAAGGTATTATCTGAAACTGGGTAGTGTTATTCCTCTTTTGTACTGACTCTCCACTTGGAAAATATAGTACGAGGCTAATTGCTGTTCCTAGCAAAAGAGGAGATTCATTTCAGTGTGTGGGTTGTGAAAAAAATCTCCTGGGCAAGTGCAGAGTTTCTGACTGATAGAGGGGTCTAGAATAAAGCCTCAGAGGTATATGGCTCTGAGCAATGTCCGCGTCTTCGTTAAGAAGGGAGGGCTTAAAGCTGAAACTGCTCTTATCCTGAGTAGTGTCCTAGATATTTCTCAAGCAGGGCCACGTCTTCAAAATCTTTGCAAGAGCTCAAGAGGAATCTTAAGAAAAAGGCATCTCGGTAATTAGAACAGAGGAATCAAGCTGGACGAGTGCACAAGATTCAGCCCTGCCTCACTCAGTGGGTTCATTAGGAGATCAGTGGGGACAAGGAAGTAGAATTGGAGTGGCAAAGAGCACCTCATCTTTGGCATCCTCAGCTTTTGAGTGCTTCATTTTGCAATCTTAATGTTTCCAACATGGAAGACTGATCTGCCTGTTCAGACACCCCCCTCACCGTGCTTTCCGCAGCAGAATGGAATTCACCTTTCCTTTTTGACTGTAAGGGCTGGTTCACACTGACCGCGCGATTCGGCGGCAGTCGACGGGAGTTACGCAAACTGCGCAGAGTAGTTTGCGTAACTGACGTCGACTGCTCAGCTTCCCTTCTGTGCGCTGTTCTCACTGCGCTGAGCTGGTCCCGTCAGCTCAGCGCTACGCTGCTTGAGGGGGTGGACTTATTCAGTCGACTTCCTGATCAATTGAGTGGGTCTCACTGACCGTTCAATCGATCCTGAAAGATCGATCTGGCGGTGGCGATTTTGCCGCCGTCGGTGTAAACGTAGCCTAAGTATAATGACCGTACCATTGTAGAGCTCAGGCCCTGATGGGAGCCCAGGTTGTAAGTTCCTTCTGCTGAAAATATTGAGTTAAGACTGTTTGAAAGAGGGAAAAGCCTGTTGTGTCTGAGACATGTGTGCACATCCCTCTCTAGGACATATCATGCACGGTGTGTCTGATGGAGAACGGATGGTGAATGGGATTGTGAGTGAAGCCTGCACGCTTGTTATGCAAAATGTTGGGAGGAATAAGCAGTTATAAAGACAGTTTAGCCATCCAGCTGAGGATTGCCCTGGCACAGAGAAACCCTTTGATGGCATAGGACAGCTGTAGCCCCTTCTTCCCCCATTCTCACAGCATAGGGGACATAACCAGGGAAAAGGAGGTATGGCCTTGGAATTTGCTGTAAGGTGACTGGATGATAACAGGACAAGCACCCTGCCTTTATCATCAGCACAGTTCACTGCTGCTGTTTTAATTTCCAGCTGCTGAGAGTTTGTTTATATATTTTTTCTTAGCCACAGCCAAAATGGGGAATCTGGTGCCTTCTGCCAGCTGAAATTGTCCTTGAAGAAAACCTAAGAACTGACCACTGAGCGTCTCACCTAGTTTGTAAGCAGAGATCAGCCTTCTCCTGTATATAAAAATGAACGTCTGATTGGTAAAGCAAGGAAGTATGTTTCAAATTTCAGCGTAACCTGACCCTTTAGTGGGCCCAGAGAGATAGTACATGATTTTGACAAAGAAATATGCCCCATTCTTCAAATGATTTGGGGAAAGAAGAAAACTGTGTAGGAATAACCAGATAGATGGTGGGAGTGAAAAGAATAATTACATGCATTAGCAGTTTATGTCTTCCAGACATTTACAAACCCTAGTTAATGTAACTCAGAGGGAATTCTAGCCATTCGGGGGAGGCTGTATGATTTAAGAGGGTATGAGGGTTGCAGTTTGTTTGTGGTTTCGGCTACAAATAAAATTTCCATCAACAAGTTGAGTATCTGGAAGGAATTTGGGAACATGTTTTAGGAGCACAGACATTAATAAAACATTGCTTCATTGTTACAGTGACCCTTCCCCTTTCCATAGTCTGGCCCTATGGAGCTCATGATACTGTGAGGTTAATGTGTAAAACACACCATTGCTTCAGCAGGTTGGAGGGAACAGGATAGGATCTTGCTGCTGTTGTAGCTATTCAGATTTCTTTTACAAATGCCCATTGGACTCCCCTTTTGCTGTGTGCTTTAGAGACTGTACACATCATCCATTCTTTCTTATTAGAACACCACCTGCTTTCCAGACGAGCTATAAAACCAAGCCTATTGTCACTGAAGGTCTCACGGCCAGAATTAGCCCAGTGACCTGGCTAAATTCCAACTCTGGAAATTATTTCTCTCTACTGAAATTCCCCTGGAGTTCTCACTCAATATTATATGTTTTCAATCCCTCTCCTGAATTGTTGTGATAGCAAAGAGGCTGCTGGTAAATCTTGTACTCTATTCCATTCACAGAGGCAGCTACATTTCATTTGTGGGGGTAGTGGTCTCTAGATATACAAATATAGGGCCAAATTCTGGTCTTACTGAAGTCAAGGAAAGGTTTTCCTTGGGACCAGGGTTTGGTTTGCAATCAGTAAATGTAAAGGATTCTTGTTATCATCACACAAGGGGGAAAGGAACTTTGGAATATGATGAAGAGGAATGGAGTTCAGAATAATTCATTATTAAAACCTTCCAGGCCACTCCACAGCAAGGTGCGAGGATTGTAGGCTGGAAACAGGCAGGATTTGAAATGAGGGATCCTTCATCTACATGGCAACCATGTAGACCACTGCTTGAGGAAATCTACAGCACAAGAAACACACGAAACGACACATTTACACTCAATGAAGAGCTGTAGTGAGGGAGTGAAGTCAGACTGGGAAAAACAATGGGAGGCAGAGTTGCCCACAGGAGTGAAATCAGTGCCAAGAGTCGTTAACTCCAGAGTTCAAACTGTGCCTCTCAAATTGACTATCTGACCTTGGCTACTTCTCTTAACCTCCCTATGTCTCAGTTTCTCCATGTATAAAAAGTGGGTCCTTTGGGCCTGATACTCCGTGCACTTACCTGTGGGTGCCACTGAAGTTAAGGGGGCTCCTTGTGTGAGTAAGGGGTGCTGGATCAGCCCTGGCTGACGTACCTCACAGGGTTGTGGTGGTGAGGATTAATGAGCTAATCTGAATAACGTGCTGCGAAAAGGTAAAGAAAAAGATGAGCAATTTGGTGCGGGTTCTTTGCCTGTGTAACTTGCTCCCCTGTGGTTGAGTATCACCATCTGTGTAGTCGGTGCAGAGACTAAAATGTACCTTCTGGAGGCTGGTTGCAGGCCTAAGAGCTTAGAGGGATTTGTTCATCCAGATTTCACTTCCGAGGAGTAGTCTGCAGCAATCCACTCTCCTGACTAACTGGTTGGGTTTATTTATTTATTTATTTATTTGGAAAGCATGCATCCCGGCTTCAGCGCTCCGACACTTCTCAGCTTCCATCCAGACTCATTGCCAAACATTCCCTCAGGCTGACTGCCATCCATGCCGCCTGCCTCCAAATACATGAACCCAAGGGACTGAGGAGCCAAGACCAGCTGACAGCAGCTTCTGTTGGCAACTGGAGTAAAGAAGACTCTGACATCCTTGTCAATTGCACCTTAGTTTGTGTCTGTGTGGGTGTGTGAATTATCACAGGGCAGGTTTTCAGATTTTTCTATTTTCCCCCCTTCACATCGTTATTGGATGTTATGTCCAACATAAAAATCCCTAGCCATTTTATTTAACACTTCTCTTTTCGATAATCTGTACTTTATTTTGTCATATAATATCTTGTTCCTTCCTACCCATACCTCTACCCAAATTCTTTCTTCCTTTTTTAACACTAAAGATGGCATGTATTGATGTCAAAAGAAAATCCTCATTAATCTGTAGTGCGATTAACAACAGATGAAGATGCATGTGGTGGAAAATCATCAAACGCATTTCCTCCCTCCCCTCCTCCCCCCAAAAGAAGCCAAAGAAAGAATATATCTCAAATCATCATATATATATATATAGAGAGAGAGAGAGAGAGAGAATGGAAAATCTGTAGCTGGGAAGGTGATCAAAAATCCAATCTATCTCAGATCTAATTTTTATCCTCATCATATAGCAAGGGGAAAACTAAGGCACGGAGCGATTAATGTGACTTGCCCATAGGATCAGCTGTACTGCCTGAAATTGACCTCAGCTTTTCCTCTAAAGCTCCTGCTCTTAAATTAGACTGCACTCCCCAAAGAGAGTAATTTCCATGCAATCTCTTAGGATTCCTTTCACACTCACTGTAATAATCACACTGATTGATTAAATACTTTGTTATTCATGAGAATTCAGCTCATATTTTCTCATTGTAATTTATTATCAACGGCTGCTTGTTTTCGTGTGTAACTTAAATAACAGCAGATGACAATTAACATTAAGGTTTCAAAATAACTATTGAACTTAGCTTGCTCATTGGCTCATGTGCCATCTGTTAATTCTGTATTTGTACAGCACCTAGCACAATGGGGTCCGGGTCACGGACTGGGGCTCATAGGTACTATCACAATACACATGACAAATAATAATAATTCTAATGTATGTGTATCAGGATTCACTTGGGGCCAACCGACCTAGTGGGCAGGCCAGGGCTCACCAGTCTCCCATAGTCTTGGGATGGCCTTGCTGGACAATCTGAGAGCATGGCAGCTGAGTTACAGTCTGCCCCATCCCCTACGGCTCCCTCAGCAGGCAGGGAAGGGAAAGGTTAGTAGGACCCTACCAGATTCTGGCCCAAGGCCCAGAGGTGAAGATGAGTCAAAGTCTCCTCTAAGCCACGTCCTCCTCTGGGCTACTTCCTACCTCCCCTTTCTCTCTTCAATCTGAGGCATGGTCCCAGCACTCGGCTTCCCTCTCAGCAGAGGCTCCTCACACAGCCTCAATAAGTCAGACAGTCAGTCAGGGCTTCCCAGCTCACTTTTCAGTATCCAAATGCTCCTGTTGTCAGGGAGAAGGAGAGAGGGAGAAAAGAAGTTCAAGCTCATGACCTCCAGGTCCAGATCCTTCCCCTGTAGATCCCTCTGTCTCAGAAGCTACAGTCTGGCTGCCTTCCTGAAGATAGTCGTTCCGTCACTCTTCTCTTGTTTGCCAGTCAGAGCCCCATTTTTAAGCAGGCCCTCCATTTGGACCCTGCTCTGTAGGGGCTGAGTGACGGGGTCTTCTTGGCTCAATACTGCCGGACAACTGGCTTCACCATAGTGTGGGATCTGTAAACCCCATCACAGAGTGTTAAATAAATATCAAAAATAGATTAATTGAGGTTTAATGGCCTATTGAAAAGTTGCAAATAAACACTAAATCAGCTTTCAATAACCAATTGGTATTTAAATACGGTAAGAAAAAGGGGAGAATCTTTAGTAGACTTCCCAAAATGTACCCATAAACTTTGCAAGGGCATGTGAAAAACCTATACTTGAATGAGCAAAAAGACACTTAGGTGTGCAATGACTGATTTTGCACGAGCACTTTCTTATTTGCTCACATGCCAGTGTGGGTTGTCATCCAAATGGAAGTGCACACAGACACACACACAATCTGTGGGTGTATTTTGTAGGGTTCAGTTGGAAATGTGTTCCACTGATTCTAGCCCTGCTAAATCTGGTTCTTTCATGGGTTAAGGCACTGGAGTTTAAGGCAAGTTTCTAATAATTGCTCTGTGATAAATGGTGGGCCCTGGCTCTTTAACACTACCATGGTGTATGTTTCAAAGGTCATGTCCCGAATTCCTTGGATAGAAGGGAGGTGGATCAATAGGGGCACATAAGCCTTGAGTTATTTTAGAGTGTCCCTGTAGCTGATCCAGTATGACCATTTATGAGATCCTAATGGCATGGCACAATTTTTGCATTCTCCAAAAATACCAATACACATTTTGATTGTAAACATTTTCAGTGTGCAGCAGAGGAGTAGTAGCCTTAGGAAAGTTGTCTTCACTGTAGAAGTGTGAGGTTGTGATGGGCATAAGAGAAAAGCAGGAATGGTTACACCGAGATGTGTTCAACCGGGCCACAAAGAAGATTCGGAATTGTCCATCTTAGCTCTTCTCCCCTAGAGGGCATATTTTAAATACCTTCTCTCTATGGCACTGGTGGGGAGGAGGTAAGGAAGTCAGCTCAAGTGAGGAAATATCACAAGAAAGGATGTTCTTGCAATATTTGCAATTCAACCAGACTCAGAAAGCAGAGATGGCCCCTAACTGGAACACCAGATCCAAACAATCCCAGTTGTGGAGGAGTCTAAATCCATTTCAAATTCCAGATCTGAAATCCCTGATGCAGCCCATTTCTATCAGGAAGTCTCACTGGTGACCTTTCTGATTTGCCAGCCCAGTTTTGCAGAGCCAAGATTTAATAGTGGGGATGGGCCTTCACAGGAACAACAGAACCAAAGCCTTTTATATGAGGTGGTAGTTCATTTCTGGATGGTATCTTGGTTCTGGATAAAAAACTTTACATTGCTCTTTGCAGCATCCAGGAGATATGAGTTTGCTTCCCGCTCTCCCGGTTTCTGGCCCAGCAGGATTTATAGTGCTTTGGGAGGTAAACAACTCCAGAATGGAGAAGAGAGAGAGAAAGAAAGTACCTTGTGCCATTCGACAGTTTGCTGTGATGTTCATAGAAATCCAAAATGGAAAAGCCCAATTCAGTCACACCTAGTCAGGCTTGCTTGGCCAGTGCAGAACTGTAATCTGCACTCCATTTGTTAGGACTTCATTTCAGGCTCTGCAAGGATGTCCCTCCAGAGAGAAAGGAGCATGCTTGGGGCCATGATTAGAAGCCAGGAGGAAGGTTGATGCTGTGTGGTTGGGAAAGATGATAGAGATGAGTCTATGGGAATAGCTACAGGAGTCTGATGGAGGCACAAAGGATCATCCTAGGAAAAAGAAGTTATTACTGTTATTAGCATGTAACTTACACACACGCCTTTTGCACCTCACCTCTGCATTTGGCCTGCTGAGTGTCAGGGAGTTTAAGTGGCTGTCACCCAGGCTTGAAGGGCTTTTGAGAGGAGAATAGCAAGGAAAGCAACCTCTCACTTTAACCCGTGCCGCCTTCTCAGTGTTCCATGGCGCACAGGCCCTTTTCTAGTCACACAGCAGTTAATGAGTATGAGGAAGTTTAAGGGAATCAAAGGCCCTGTTTGTACCTAAAATTTAGTCAACCTTGCGATGTTGCTCAGGAATGTGAAAAATTCACACCTCTGAGAGACATAGTTAAGCCAATTTAAGCCCCAGTGTAGACACTACTAGGTCAAATTCTTCCATCGACCTAGCTACCATCTCTTGAGGGGGTGGATGTACTACAGCGAAGGAAAAAACCTTTCTGCTGTTGGAGCAAGTGTCTACACACAGTGCTACAGCACACAGCTGTGCAGCTGCTGCAGCACTTGTAGCGTAGACCTACCCTAAGTAGCATCGGTGTCACTTACTCCTCCTTACTTGTCACCCTCTGGATTCGACCCTCTATGTTAATAGCATCCTGAAAGCTGTCTTAGGCCCATTTCTGAACTATGACATCACCTTGCTGGGCCATGAATTAAGTTCAGAATGCATCTCAAAGCTAACGAGCTCACACAGCAAAGAAGTTCTGTTCTGTTATAAATCAAAGAATGAGCCCTATGGAGGACTTTTTAAAAAAGATCTAACTTAGCAGCTTCTTTTGATTTTATGACGCACAGGACTGTAATTGTCGTTTGCACATAGCAAATCGCAGGTGAATTTTATCATGAAAATCTTCTGAAAAACCCCTTGCAAAAATAAAATAATAATTATAATAAAAAATGCATTAGGCATAGATGATTAGGCAGTAGCCAAAGACAGCAGTGAAGCATGAGAGCCTCTAGACAGCCTCCAGCGTTTGTTCTGGTGCCAACAATGATGCAGAAATGTAGACTCACACTCACAGCAAAGCTGCCTGGCCTTATGGGCTCACACAGGAGCAGAGTTTTAACATTTAGAAACTGTAACATGCCCCTTCTGTCTGCCCCTCCCACAAGATACTGCTTCAAGACAAAAGAGCTAATATGGAAGTAATTCCAGACCTAGTAATACTGATGGCAGCTGAAACAGCTTGGCCAACTGCAGCATAATTATCTAAAAATCTGTGTTTGTAAAAGCTTTGGAAAAACCAGTTCCACTGGGTTTGATCAGGCTGTTTCCATGTTGTGTCCGGGGCAGAATGGCTATCGGAAGAGCTCAGGCGTTCTGCTGACAGTTTGGATAGTGTGGGCCAGGGCGCTAGTATGGAATTCAGTTTCTGTTCAAGAAGAGAGAGATTTGGTACAGAGGCTTCTTTGACCAGCTATCATATCAAATACTGTGAGGATGAAGAACTTTCAAGGCTCAAGGTAATGGACTATGGATAGGTGGAGTCTTCGTCTAGTTGCTACAAGGACAGGACAGATGCCATCCTGGCAAGTAAAGGTGTTAGGTTTCCTGCCCATCAGACATGGGGAACAGAGCTGGATGGACAATTCTTCATCCATCTCACTTTCATCCAGGGATGAGCTTAGGATCTGAACTGTGCAACATCCAGGGCACCATACTAGACCCTTATTAGACATAACTCTTAAAAGGGTCAGCTATAATAGGGCTAGACTTTGGAACACATTTTCAGAATGACCTTAAATATTCTCTGCCACCCCAATATTTCTGCCTGGATCTACTTGCATGAACAAAAACCCAAATCCACAAGTATGCAAACTGGAGACTGCTAGTGCAAAATGGGTAATTGCATATCTGAGTGTCCCATTTCTCATTTAGGTGTAGATTTCTCACATGCAGATGTATGTGTTTGCAAACTCTGCAGGTACATTTCTGGAAGTGTGCTGAAACTTTAGCTCCTATTATGTTGCAGGATTTAAATACTCTTTGATGATCAAAAATCTGCTAATTGAGGTTAAATGGCCTCTGAAATAGTCATCACTCCCCCCTAAATTGACATTTAATAACATTAAATAATGTATATAACATGCAATAACATTCTAAATTCAGTATGTATTTGGGAACCTCCATTTGAATTGTTTCCTGCTCTTATTTTAGTTACATATTAAAACAATTAGTTAATTCTGTGTTGCAATGGTAATATGAAACAGACTCCCTTGAATAACCACTCCCTTGCTGGAGCTGATTGTAACAGTCATTAAGACAGTGAATGTGAAATGTCATTAAGAATGTGAAAGGGATGGCATGGGAGATGACTTTCTCAAGGATACCAGCAATCCCCATTAGGCAGTGTGGGAGTCAGTTTCAAAGCCCTTGTGATGACCTTTGATTCAATTCAATATCAATTTTGTGGGCATTGCTTGAGCATGACCATTTAGGTACTCTGCAGTTGAGTAAAACAGGACAGATTAGTTGCTAGGAGAGTTTTGGGGTCAGCTCCCATTTTGTATTGGCCAGTTTCTGGAATACACAATTTCTGGAGTTCACTTTCTTTTTCGACTTTTTGAGGTGCTCTTTGAATGTCAACGTTCAGCCTGTGACTCCAATGCACACCGGTTTTCATAAAACTCAAGGATGGTACCATCCCACAATATCCGGGACATTGCTTGGCCTGACAATGTTTTAGATGGAAGGTGCACACTTGTGTCTTGTTAAAGTTGGCATGCAGGAACCATGTGCTACAGTAGCTTCCAAGTACAGTCAGGGAGCCAGTTAGAATGTGCTTAATGTTCTTAAAGCTTTCTGACTGGGTGGCAATGCAAAGATCATCTGCATAATCTTCACACGTCAGGGAATTCCAGCTGGTCATTTGTGTAGACGTTAAACAACAGAGGGTGATAGTACTGGACTTTGCACCAATCCGTTCCATGTAGTACAGGCTCTGACCTTGAACAAAAACATGGGCATACTCTAAATGAAACAAGAGTGGAATGGCCAAGGCTGGTGACAACAAGACCAAGTGGAAGCTAAGGAACAAACCCCAATGTGAATGTGGAGAGCCCAGGCAAACACTTGAACGTTGCCTGCTGCAGTGCCCCGTCAACCTCCTGTACTCCCAAGAACAATTTGAGATAAGTGACAACACCAGGTTTCCGATAAGTGTATCTGGGCAGTGCTCTGCTCCTGCTTTCCGGCACCTACAGAATTCTGCTCAGACTCCACTGGTTGACTATCTGCATTGTGCTGTTTATTTATATTCCCTCCACCAACACATTTACAGTCCCGTGCAGCGATGCTATTTACATTGTGCTTTCCATCCTCTCCCCAGGACCTGAGCGGGGCTGAGGTCTCCTGTCTCTGAGATCTCTGTTCCTCCCTCCTCCACTTCCTTCCTGCGTGCTTCACGGGCTAATTGGCTCTTTAGCTCACCCAGGCAACCCTCCCCGCCCTTCATTAGATAATTATCTTCAGTCATCCTGTCAGCCTTCTGCAGGGGAGCTAATTGGTGTCAGAGTGCAGGCTCACCTGTTAACTCCCAGCACCTGGCCACAGGGAGGTTTTGGAGCGACAAGCTATGATGATGATAATAAAGAATCCCAGAATGTTCCAGGGAGGGGGTCTGATTGTGAAACCAACGTACTGAGAGGCACAACCGAGGTGCCAGACACAGGGCAAGGTAGCTAGAGTGCTTGAATAGTGGTGGAGCAAAGAACTAAGGAGTTTCAGGGTCAAAGGGAAAAGGGGCTGATCAGAGCATACAGAGCCAGTCTGAGGGAATGGGGCAGAAGGAGGAGAGTCTGAGCAGAAGTGTCAGCCAGAGGAGGGGAGCGTGAGTCTAGATGATATCAGCCCCAATTCCTTTTATCTGGGCTGCATTTGAACCAGCAAACTGGAGGTGAAAGACCCCCACATCCTAGCATGAACATCCTGAACCAGGAAGTCCCCGTTTTTTTTAATGCCATATTTTAGATATGAAAGCTTTGCCATTAGAACTGCATCTAGTTTTCTTATTTCCTTTCCACTACATTTAAAATCACATGCTCTCAATGGGATTCCTTCTGTACAAGAATAGCGTGACTAACCTAGCACTGTGTTATGCCACGTTTACACTAGTGTAAATTAAATCAGTGGATTTATGCTGTCATAAAACTGAAATAATGCAGAGGTCAGTAAATCCCAGTATATTCTATTATGCAAGAACAGTTTTATTTGCTTGCTTGCTTTTGCTGTTTATTTCTACTTGAGAGGGCTCTACGGCTGGTTCTGATCTAACAACGCCAGTATAAATCAGGAGTTACTCCACTGTCATCAATGGAGTTACTTACTTCTGTAAAACTGGGGTGAATAAGATCAGAATCAGACCCTCTGAATATTTTTATTGTATTTATGTCTATTAAAAACACACCTTAAATTCTTTAAGACAGGAATAACATGAAGACTTCTGGGGGGGAAAATGTAGTGATGCTGATATCAGAATCTAGTTCATGACTAATATGTTTTTCCTTAGTTTGGCATGTTAAGACCTAAGTGATAAAGTATTGGGGCAAGCACTGAAGACGCTGGATGGACAGAATTGTAACTATGTGTCATTTTTTTTTCCTTCTGGGGAATATGAAACATATGAGCCATCTGTTTGGAAGGCAACCGGACTGCTTAAAACAGACCTAAGTACCTGTAGGTCATTCTTTTCATCTTTAGATCAAGAAAACTGATCGGGAGAGAGATTTTCAAAAGCCTTTTTGATGGTGTGTTTGTCTGGGCCCCTTCAATGCCAGCCAGACACAGGTCCGTGCTGGTGAACAACCCAACCCTTCAACAGCTCTCCAGGTATTTCTGAAGGTCATAAATAGGTTTAGCCCTTTATACAGCCAATTGCATTCACGTGATAGATGTGGAAGGCAGGCTACTGAAGTTGAGGACCTTAGACCAGAAACAAGCTCTCTGGCTTGTCATTGTTAGTGTGCAGAATTCTCTACAATGCAGACTTGACTGCAAGAACAAAACCCGTTTCAAGGTCCGATTCCATTACTAAGCTGTGAGTATCAATAGCCAGACAAAAAAGAGGGAAAACACACACCTTTTGAAAGAAAAAATATTGTCTAGCGAGTCCTAGGAATTGCAATTTTAGGAATAGATCTATGGTAAATATGAGGTATAAAATATTATCCCATTCCCTAACACTTTTTTATAGAAGTTATTTTGGTATCTTTTTGTTTTTAAAAATGATTGCACTATGTTGGATTTAGCAACATAAGACTCTAAAACAATCATTGCAGATTATTAATCTAATCTAATTAATTAAGTAGTAATTAACCTAATTTACATGTCTGCCTATGGTAGGGTTCTTACAACTTTCTCTGAAGCATCTGGCACTGGCCACTATCAGAGACAGGATTCAGGACTGGATGGACTTTGGTCTGATCCAGTCTGGCAATTCCCATGTTCCTCTATTCCAGTTTTACATTAGTGTAACTTTATCGAAGTTACTCCTGATTCATACCACTGCAAGGGAGAGGAGAATCAGGCCCCAAAGTAGTTCAGAGTGATTTCTACCAAATCCTACAACAATTGTTTTAGGACTCTATTCGTTCAATCTCTCTTAAATTCTATAGACATTTTCCAGGACAGGAGGTGTGGAAAGCTCAAAACATTCAGGAGAAAGAAGGAATCAAAGATGATCAATTAATTTATCACATGACCCTGCAATTTGTCATGGATATCACCTCCACATATGTGGTACATACACCACTGGACAGTAATGATGGTAATATAATATTAATATAAAAACATACACACACAGAGACACACAAACACCATCTGTGCCATATGCATTTCTAGATGGAAAGCTTTCTCACATCTGGTTCCATGCTAGCCGAATGGTCTTCCATGCTATCTTTGTTCCAATCATTATTTTCATCATTTCAAGGGAAGACATAAAACATCCATTTTTTTCTGCTAGGATGTGATGTTCAATGGGAGTGTAAAATCAACTCCCATATATGTGCTGAGGGGGGCAGAGACAGGAAGAGCAACTAAAGGCAAGGTATAAGATAAACTGGGCCTGCTCATTCCTACAGTTCATTATTCGTTGCTTCTCCTGGACCTCATCACATTCTAGCTGGAAGACCCTGCACATTGGGCAAATCCTTTCCAGAGGCTGGCCTTTCTAGTCCATGTATAATGTGGCATTTAAAATTATCTTCCATTGCTCTGATCATATGACCCCCCGCCTTATATCACTGTGCTGGCTCATCCTCTATCACATCACATATAAATGTATTGTCCTTACCTTCAGAGCCCCACTCTGCCCTGCTTACTTGCCCTCATCTCCTATAATGTTGCCCCTACCTCCTGCATTCTACTATAAAATAATAATTACTACTAATCTCCGTTTTGTTATGGGCCCCATTGTGATATGGTTACTCACGCTTGTATGGGACTATTCGCTGTGACTAAGGACACTGCGGTCTGGCTCTTGGTTTGCTTGGTGGGTCTGTGCCCTCCTACACACATTGACTTAATAGATTTATTAAAGTATAACTTAAAAAAGATTTGCAATACATCTGATAGAGATAGGAGAGCTGTTGTCAAACAGTTTGAAACTGAAAGGGCTCATGGGCTGAGTCTGGTGCTGCAAAACTACAGTATATATAGCCTACAACCTCCACCATGCAAAGATGTGCATAACTTTCCATACTGAGGGCCTGATTCTCATTTACACTAAAGGCACTACACTACACTGGCAGTGGAAATAAACTATATTTGTACCCATTTCAATGACCCTTTACATGACTAAAGTGGCCTGAAGGCTTGTCTATGTGAGAAAGTTGCACCAGTGTAACTTATTGGGTAATTTTACCTATTTAATTAAGTCATGCAAAAAGGACACTTGTGGTTCAATATAAATCATGTTTACTTTGGGTCAGCTTAATTCGATAAGGTATCTCTTTAATTGAAATTGAAATAAGAGAAACCTCACAGGAGTTTGCACTGGTTTAATTTAAAATGGTTTTAGAAATGGTTTAAGTTAAACCAGTGCAATCTGCTACTGTAGTTAGTTCTTAGTATAAGTGAGAATCGGGCCCTCTGGGTAGTCCCAGGGAGATCAAGATTTTGCAGGATCAGAGGCAATGTCCTTATTGTGGCCGGAAAAAAAAAATCCCCCCTTCCAGAAAATGTTTTGCTTAGCTGAAGAATCTGTCTTCATCCCAGTGAGGGGTGAGACTAAGGAACTAATCACTGAGCACAGATCAGCCATTCCTGAAACATCAAACTGCTGGATCTCAAAAATAAATGAACAGCTGGCAGCTTTATATCAGATGCTCACAAAAGGTACTAAATACTGTAATGTGATCACATCTGACAGCAATACAAATGAAATGCCAGAACTAATTGCCTTCAGATAGATAGAGAGATAGATAAACATCCACAGAAAGAAAGAGAGAAAAAACAGACCCCAGTTTTGAAACCAGGGCTTCATAAAATGTAGCTCTTTAAATACATACATACACAGTACATGAACGTGTCTGATCTAAGCAGAATGAAAAAAACACTCTTTAGTGTTAAACTAGAAGCTAAAACCTAAAAGCTAAAAACATCTTTAGCAAGATAACAACATTCTGATTCTCGGCTGCAGCCAGTCTCTGCTTGGAGCAGATCCTGGGCTGCTGAGCATAGCTAGAGTGCATTGGCGTTTGACTATGCCCCCTCCCACCATGACAGTCCCCTTATGGCGAGGCTGGTGTTGGGGAACAGAGTGTGAAATAACTGGCTATGCTAGCTGAGGCCTACCCCATGCCAGGGGAATCTTCAACTGGGGAGATATGCCCAGTTTAGGGCCCTTTTGAATCTGAGTAACTAGCCCCCTAAACAGATGTAGGAATCAATGTCTGCTTAGGCAATCCTCAGATGGTGGAAAGGTCCCTAGGAGACAATGGTTATTGGTTTATGTTAGAGCAGTGTTCTATTACTTGCTGCGGTAAGGGACCTGGGCATCATTGTAGACAGCTCTCCAGCCCTACAGATCAGTCCAGTTTGGGAAGGTGCACAAGTGGCTTAAACCACCTTGCTTTTCGTACCCTCCATCTCTGAGCTGTGTGTTCTGTGCTGAACCTTCATGGAATCTCACCACTTGTCTTTATACATGTTTACGAAGCACTTAGCACAATGGCCATGTTATACAAAGACAATTGAATAGTTAGTCCTTTAAGTGCTTTGTAAAGTTTTCATATTGGGAGCTAAGCTTTTCTCTGCCACTGGCTGGCTAATTCTGAGGTGCTACAATGTGGTATTTGTGAGCAATGATCTGATGAAATATTAAATATTTAATCACCGTTTCTCTCACAATTAAAGTGCAAACCCCATGTGCAGTCAACTATTTTTAATGCCAGTGGATCTGTAATGTGATATTGAAGTTCTAGCCAAATTTGAATATCTATTGTTCGTTGTCAACCCCATATTTTTTCTAATGACCGTATGCAACGTTTATTATGAAATATTATGAGTATGAGAAATTTCAAATGAGAGAGCCAAGCCAGAGTTACAGCTTTTCCAAAAATGTAGAGTTCTCTAAGCAAACCGTTGAAGCAAGGTAAATGCTCTGTGCTTTCTCTAACGCCAAACATCTGGAGTGATTTACATCAGACTTTCCTCCAAATTATCTTCTAGTCTCAAATTGCAAAATGTTAAGCCCAAAGCAGTTCTGGGTGGTGTATGTGTGGGGGGGTGGGGAGAGGACATGACAAAAATAGGACTTGTAATGGGAATCTGGATACAACTAACACATTTCTTAATAACAATAGTATAAATCAAACTTGGTCATACATGCTAGCCTAAAATGATTTGTTCATGTTGAGATTTGGATTAATTTGAATTAGAAAAATTTAATATTAGAGTTTTCAGGATCTGTGATTTCTAGATCTTCACATAGTCACTTCCAACCTTCAACTGACTAGAAGAAGGTTGTGGGAGAGACAAGGTGGGTGAGGTTTATTGAACCAACGTCTGTTGGTGGAAGAGACAGTCTTTAAAGAGCTGTGTGGTGCTCAAAAGCTTATCTCTTTCACCAGCAGAGGTTGGTACAATACAAAAAAATTCACCTCAGCCACCTCTTCTCTCTAAAAATATATAGAGTGAATTTCACACTGACCAAAGATGTTTGAGTGAAGGCTAGAGGCACAAGGGTCCTGAGGAAGTGAGCTTCTGAGGACCTGTCTCCATGCCAGAGTGGCATGGATGGCCTGCCTGATAGGAGTCACAATAACAGGTCCCCTCAGTGGTCCAGTTGAAATCACACATCTCATTGTAACTTTCCCTTTGAATGAATATAATCAGTATAATGGTGTTTGAAACACATTTCGGGGATATGAATATTATTGCACCAACTGTACTCTGTCATTTTAAAAATACCAAAAATACATCCTTATTTTTCTCTAGCCCTACAGATTAGAGCTGCCTGACAAATTTTTTATGAAACTTTTTTCCATCAAAGAATGCCGTTTTGTGGAAACTGAAATGTTTGGTGGAAACCTATCTGTTTCAAAATCTTTTTGGAGTGAGAGGTTTCTCACCTTAATGATGTAATTTACCTGATTTAGTATTGGGATCTGAAGCTTGGTCTTCCACATCTCAGGAAATTCCCAAATCACCAGACTGTTCTTGCGGGTGGAGGGGAAGGCGGGCTTTCAAAAGAGCTCGTTTTCGTTCTGATCAGAACAAAAACAAATGTCAAAACCTGGCAGTTTTTCACAACTGCTGTTTTCTAGTCAGCCTTGCTGCAGATGTACTAAAATGACTTCTGGATTCATACTACTGTAACTAAGAGAGCAAGAGATTCCTGTATCTAATAATTAATTCCCTGTGCATGGCAGCCCCTTGCCCCAGGTTACCCTTCAAACTCCATTATTCCACAGGCTTCTTTAATCTATACACTATGCATACATATATCTATGTATGTGTATATATATATATATATATAGAAAGAGAGAGACATACACACTATGGAGAATGGAAAGATGGATGGCTGGGATGGATGAATTCCCAGGTTAGATCTTATACATTAGAGGGTCATGATTTCCTGGATCCGATGTTAACTTCTAACATATTTTTAATGCAATTGCCTGTTGGATCCTATTCATAGATAATTCCGAGTCTGGAAAATTGGAAAAAAGTTAATTCCCTAGAAATAATACATTGATATATATGGATATACATACACTTGCCAAAAAGTGGCTCTCTCTTTTTTCCCAGCCACAGCTCACCCTTTACATGATATCTTCAGTCTTAAACCCACAGTTACTCTCATTGTTAACTGTCTAACCCAACTGATTCTCAAGATGGTTTATAATTTAAATTCTTATTAGACATGCAGAAGTGAAAACAGTAATCCACGATGCCTCATTATGATCAAGAGCCTTGTATGTTCTCATTATTTCCTTTCTCTTTTACTCTCTCTCCAGGTAAAAAGCCAGGGATTTAGACTATCTTTAGAACAATCCATCCCTAATGACTCATGAAAATATGCACAATATTCCTGTGGAAATTTCTGAAAAGGAAAGCAACATTCCCAAGTGTTTGAGGGAAGAGGAGTTTCCACGTAGTAGCAAAGCAAGGTGGTATCAAGTATTCCGGGTTAATAATGGGCGGTGGTTTTATTTCTCTGCCCAAAGAGTTTATTCTTATTTAATTTAAGAACCAGATTCGGTGGGAAGGTAAACATGTCCCTAGAAAGAAAGGCAAGGACACAAATGTTTGAATGCAGGACATTTATAATGATTTCATCCCGCTCTGGATGCTGCTACACCATCATTGCCAAAGTTTATTTCTATCCCTGGCTCACAAGGACACTTGTAAAGAGCAGCTGTTTTGCCTGTGAATGCCTCACCTCCAGGCTCCCCATGCAATAGTAAGTATTAATTATGATGATGATGATGATCTCATAAGCATTCAGGTTCTTTACATACCAGACTTTACATCTCATAAGTACTTAGTTAGCACTTTACATCTTCAAAGGCTCAGTCAGACTGAGACACATCATCCGTTGCTCATAGGAGAACATGGTGGAAGAGAGACAATCTGGATTAGCATTAAGAGAATCCACATGCCTTAGTACGGACAACTAGATTTTATTAACAGTCAACACTGCCTTTGATGAAGTTATCATTCTGTACCGCTTTGAAAAAAAAATCTGGCTGGATTCCTCGGCTTGCCCTATCATTTCCCATAGACGCAAGTCACTCACTCTCCACCCTCGTCCCCTAAGGCTCCCATGTGGTGGGTTATGCATCAACGTTTGCTGGGCGTCTGAGGGAGGTGAGGAGCTAAGCAGGGCAGGTGCTTCCCGCTGGCTGGCTGCCACCCCTTTTCAATTGCAAAGCCATTTGTGTTCTAATCTGAAGAGTCTCTAGGAACAGAGTGCAGACACGTTTCTCATTCCCCAATCCTACCTCAGATGATGGCCCCCCATTTACCTACACTCCTTTTCCCCTGCATTGAGATAGTACCAGTGGAGCAATCAACAAGATGCACAGGGCCAAATCCTCAGAACCAGCTCCAGCTCTTGCCTCCTTGCACTGCTCCCATGGCACAAATGGGCCAGAGAATTGCTGTAAGGAAGCAGTTGAGCCTTCCTCTTGCACAGGGGTATATCTAGGTATTGTAAAGCTGTTATAACCAGCTCTAGACCACTGGCTCCTGGTCTCAGTCCCAGATCCCTTGGGGTTGTTCTAACAAACATAGAACAATCCTGTGGCTGCTTTAACTGGCCCCAGGTGTGAAACCAGTCTCCAGCTGTTCCCCATGATGAGGGCAGCAGAAAATAATCTATGATCCCTTTTTCAGTTGCACTGAGCCGAGCTCAGGCTCACTGGAGCATCCATCCCACTGCTCCTAGACAGGGTAACCTGGGAACTGGAAAGAAATAACTATTACCCCTGGGTGTTTCTTCAATATTCCAGGCTGCTAAGGATAGGTGGCTTAGTTCAGAAAAAAACAATCTTTCTGATGCTTTTGATGTTCACCCACCACTAGCGGGTGCTCCAGAGAACCAGCTATTTCTGTATCTGATCTTTCTCTCGACCAATTATTCATCATGAATATATTTTCTGGGGAAAAAAGAACTTTCCCCCACCACTTCACAAGGTTATTTCTGTAAGTGTATTTGTTATTCACAAAGATTTGCTGCATAGTCTGGTTTGTGCAAACCAACTTCAGCCTATGGGCTGTTTGCACATCCTTCCCTTTGGCTGCTCCCTGTTTGTGGTGTGTGATTGGTCGCATGGTATTTTTCTGCCCCCTGATTGGCTAACTAGCATGTTTTAGAACAAAAAAACTCCACAGAGTCAATAATGAAAATCGAACATTGGATGCTCCTGTTTGTGCACAAATCCCCTGGTCTGCATGGGATTATGGAGGGTCAGAGGAAGAAGAGGCATTCCCTGAACACTCAGATGAAGAAACAATAATGAGAATGAATCTGGCTGGCCCAAACAGGCATTCAGAATTTCAGTGAACGTTCATTCACACTGTGCTGCAATACTCGCTCCAGGTCCAGCTCTTCCCCCTGCGCTATTAGCTTTTGACTCCATCTAAGCCTAGCACCTCATTCCCCAAAGCTCTACGAAATGAACCCCGTCCTTCCCTGTACTAGGGGCACACTCCCAGCTATGGGTTTGCTTGTCTTTATTATTTAATCAAAGGAAATCTCCTACCAGTCTGTCTCTGCATAAGAAGCTGACAAATATCTGTATTTAATGCTTAATTAGTCTCTATCCCAGTCATTTTTTGCCTCATTAGCAATCAAGCGCTGGTTACAGACTTCCAGTAAACTGACAGCTGTGGATAGGGCCAGCCCTCCATGAAACCCCCTGCATAATACTAATAATAATGAAAATAATAATAATAATAAAGGCCGTTTGCTTTTAGAAGGCTTTCATAAATGTTTGCAGTAGCAATATACGATCTCATTGGCTCCTTATAGCTCACAAACACATATGCCACAATTACTTTCTCAGTGCATGTATGAAAAATAACTGGTTACGTCTGCTTTTAAGAATTACCCATCTGCTCCTGAACCAGCAGGAACCTGATCTAGTGCTAGGTTTTATTATTATTATTACCATTAGGTGGGGGCCAGGCGTAGTTTGTGCAGATAGTGCACAAGTTTCTTCCTTATCTGAAACACCCCTGTTATTGCAGTCCAGATCCCACCAAGAGCTCCGCCGTCCAGTTCCAGTTCTGATTTGTAGCACCTGGTGCAGTTCTACCTCTGGGCTAGTTCCTCTCAAATATGATCTCAACACCATGTGCCCCTCGGGACCTAATACCCACCCCTGCCTGGCTGTTCCTGCTTCCGTTGCTATTCCATATGAATCACTACCATACACAGCGGCTGAGACACCTCAGTCCTGAACTTAAACATTCCTTGCTATTCCAATTCCTCTTTGATTAGACCTACACTGAAACTGACAGACTTTTCAAACTGTAGCAGATTGTGTCATATGGACATATTCTTATGGTGGATGTCACCAGATGGCGCTATTACATGTAGCATTCCAAGTTCTTTGTCTTAGCATGCAAGCGAATGTTCAGTTTTTGGAAGACATGTGGTGCTGTTATGCAATGTTCTGTGTAGAGGCTGCGGTCCTTGGAGAGGGAGCTGTGTGAGCAGCAGGAAAGTTGGCTCTCCACCTTGGTCTTGGCCCTCGATATTTGCTATCGCTTGGCAGAGGGGGGACATTGGTATTAAAATAGGATACTGGTTTTTGAAGAAGGGATAATTCTCTGCTTCCCAGAGCCTATAAAGGGATGTGAAAATCAGAGTGTAAGTTAGAGCAGTCCTGAGGCTTCTCTAACTTACACAAAGGACCAGAAAGGCACCTGCATAATTCCAGAATATAGGAAGTGATTTAAAGCCACCTCTGACCCCGACCCTCTCTTCGATCCTTGCCCCAGTCAGGAGTACCAGAGAAAAAGCCTCATTAGATATAAAGCTATCATTCTAACAGACTGAATTCTATGGCTTCAGGAGCTGATCTTTGTTTTATATTTCAAGTGACTTCAAGATTAAGACACTCACAAAAAGCAATATTACACACACAATTGTTAGCATTATCTCCAAAGGGGAAGTATTTAAAAATATTAACCACCATTAAAAAGTAACCCGGGTTTGCCGCTCATAGATATATTGATTATAACTGTTATGGGGCTGATGCTGTGGGATCCTCACTTTCATGGAGTAGCATTGCCTCTTGCGAGTAGTCCCACTAACTCCTGGCATGAATAAAGACTGCAGAATCTGGTCCTTTCTTGGGAGCAAAACAAATGTACTCACAGTCAAATAACTCTCTAAAGGGAGCAGAGAAAGGCCAAAAAAACGACACATGCAGCCAGAGCTTGGTATTTCGTTAATCCACATTCTGAACTCCTTCAATTAACTGAAAGACAATTAAGAGCTATTTCCTACATATCTAGTAAAACAGTTCCAGTTTCAAGACCTCCCTTTCTCTCCCCTTGCAATTATTTTGTCAGCATTTTAAGCCTGTGAAATTCCCTGGTGGGATTTCTTTCTTAATTTTGTTGGGACAGAGTTCCATTTGTTTAGCATCTGCACTGGACAACATCTGGAGCCTCGGGAAATTCAGCTGCTCTGGGTATGACGCGGGAATGAAATTACTTTTTCATGCACTTCAGAGGAGTATCAAGAGCATCTTTCTGACCAAACAGGCCCTTTTGTTCTCTTCCAGCTAGTGTTTTTCATTAAAAAATGTCATCTCCCTAACAAATTGCCTCATTGCTCTCGCAGCTGGGGTTATTGTTTCCATGGTTTTGTACTCCCTGCGATTTTCCTAGGGCGCAGCAAGCTGGAGAAAGTGGGACTTTGTTTAATCTCCATTTGCCCTGTGTGTGAAATGCCTTTATTTCCCTCCTTTGTGATCAAGCGATACATTTAATTCCTCCCCCCCCAACACTCATTGTTCCCAGCTCAAGGCAACTGAAGCCTGCCAGATGCACACTTCAAACTGTACATTGCAGTTAGACTCTGCACCACTAAGCATTACAGCAACTAGCCAAGCCGAGTCAAGATTACCAAGAGGCTGCAGTAATTTATCTTCGGATGGGAAAGTGATAAACTGCTCTGTGCCCCGGCCCTTTCAACTGTGATAGGGCTCTTGTGTCTCACAACAGGAAAGGAATGCATGGAAACAGTTCCCTGCAGCAAGGGAAAGGGGGAAGCCTCACACATCTGTGTGCAGCCCAAGACAGAGCAGGAAGGATAACGTCCAGGGACTAACCTGCTGATCTCAGAAGGTTTGGAGTCCCAGTTTGGATATTTATCTCAACACCCTTTTTCAAACTAGAGTAGCCGGACTCGTTGGGTTTGCAAAACCAGCTCAATAATCTCCCTGAAGGATCAGGTGCGGTTTCTGGGACTTCCTGCTCCTAGTGAGACTGGAAATGCCATGAGATCAGCAGGCCAGAGAAGTAGCAGGAGGTGTGGGCTGGTAGACTGATCACTCTTGGCCCCATGGAACCAGGCGGCAGAGGCACCACGGCACCTGCTCTGAGTGGCTCTGTTGCATTCCACACAGATCTCCTCAGCACACAGCTCAGGTGCTCAGGATGTGCTCCATGGAGCAGATTGGAGGCTTAGGCCCCAATCCTGCCAAATCCTTTTGCACCCATGGACTCATACGGAGCTCAGCTGAACTCAGCGGGGTTCCACTGAGATGCAGGTGTTCATCTAGAAGGAGCAGCCTACAGAATTTGGGCTTTAGTGGGCATATTTATGTGAAATTTGGAATTTTCATTGGTACCAACATATTTCTTTCAGGGTGACCCTTCGACATTTCCTTCCGAAACTCAGCTCTTCCTGATGAAATCAGTGAAATTCCTTCTTCTCCCCTTCCTGCCCCCCAGTTTGGAGGAATTTATCCCAGTGACAAGTCACCATCTTAGCATAATCACAACTTTTTGCAGTAAAATGAGAGCATTTCCCCTAGGGAACCTGCCATTACATGCTTGGGGTCAGGGCAAGGAACATTTGGTTCTTTTAAAAGCTGGTTAGAAAAAAATTCAAAATTTGGCAGGGATTATTTTTTGCAACATTTAAATTCATGTAAATTATAAAATATATAAATATATAGAGTGACCCAAAACCCATTTTCAACCAGTAATTTTGCAATAGAGGCAGAGCTGTTTTTGTTTTGTTTTGTTTTGTTTCTCTTGAAATCTGGTGCCCAATCTTTTTTAAACCAAGGATTACCCTGGTATCTTACAAAGAACCCAGAGACTACACCTAAGATGCACAAACACCTAATCATACTATCTGCTTGTGCTGGTATCTTTCTTTACAAGTTACTAAAAATTGCTTCTTCGTTAAGTTCACAAGCAATATAAACCTGCTGTTGATGAGCTTACAGTGCTGCCAACTCTCACCACTTCATTTAAAACTTATGCTATTTGATGTTTTTTCATAGAATCCCAGCTCCTGGAGTCATGTGATTGCATGAGACTCTCAGCTTCCTTTAAAAAAAAAAAAAAAAAGTAAATAATTGGCCCTTGCGATTTTGGAGGAAAAAGTTAACCCTAATGACTCAAAACCCAGAAATCAAATGATATATAACTCAAAACATCATGGGCATCAAAGCACATTTTGTGATTTTTGGAATCTGATTCCTGATTTTCAGATGCCTGAGGTTGGCAATACTGAGCGCACTCATTTTCCTGCAATCAAAGGAGGAGAGGGCTGGTGCAAGCCACTATGCGAGGCATTGGTGGATGCATTTCCAAAGCCTCTGCCTTCAGTGGTCTGTTTCTCAACAGGGCTGGTTTTCTAGGAATGCTCTGCTCTCTCAGTTGGGAAGGTAGCAGTGAGTTAGCTCATAAACCCTCACTTTTGTCAGACAGAGCTGGCATAACCCCTCCTCAGAGACATCTCCATAGCATCAGTCAGCTTCTCTGAGTGGTATCCCCATTTCATGTGTTAGCAGTTAAGAGCACATCAGGCACTGCAGTGTGGAAAATAAGGATGTTGTGTGTGTGTGTGTGTGTGTGTGTGTAAAATGTGCCAGAATCCACAGTCTGTCCACAATTTGTCTATCCACAATTTGTGGGTGACCTTTAACTACAGGGGGATAAATGGTTACAAATGAGGGCCTCTGTTCTTGGCTGTTGGAATTTATTTTTTTCCCTGTTGGTAAATCAAACAACATGTCTTTCTGAGGATTTTAATAGAACATTTGGCTTATATTTAAACTCACATAACTGAACAAACTGGAAAACCAAACAAATAAATACAATGACCCGTGGGGCTTCTTTTCATGAGCTTTTGTTCTAGGCAAAACACCCTGAGACACCTCGGAATCATTGAGACAAATGTGACCATCCCCATACTGAAATCTGGCCTCCAACTCATGGCTTTGTCCCCTTCTCAGCTTCTCCTCTGTATATTTTGTTGCAGTGTATCAATTTTTATTGAGAGTTGCATGAGCTGTGAAATGTGTGCTCATTAGAAGTGCTTGACTGACAGCTCTGGACGCTGCAGTCCTCTGTTCCCCCACAGAAGTGGTAGAGCCGGGGCAGCTGCAGCAGGGAACATTTCCTGCACACCACCCTGCCTACATACCCTGATCTGGAGGGATATCTGTAGTGAGGAGTGGGGAAGCTTGGCCTCCATTGCCTATTGAGTCTTGGCCTCCTGGCTGAGGCTACCAACAAGTGGCCACTTGTGAGGTGAACACCGGTTCTCCAGGAAGAACCTGGAGAGACCACCGTGTCATTACACATAGACCATTAAACATCTGTCAGGTAGTAATGACTTTCAGACATTAACAACATGGGCTGGGTTACAACCAGTGAGCTAGAAGTGAAAGGCTACATGTCCCATTACCAGTCTCCAGCGCCACCCCACCTCCATCCTACCCAATTTTAATTAAATGTGAACAGAATAGGATGACCAGATGTCCTGATTTTATAGGGACAGTCCCGATATTTGGGGCTTTGTCTTATATAGGCACTTATTACCACCCCTCACCCCTGTCCCAATTTTTCACACTTGCTCTCTGGTCACCCTAGTGCAGAAGCACTGTCACAATGTTCCTATATTATGCATATTGATTCCTCCTTAGTATTTTTGTTCAGCACGTATGAGAATTAGTTCTAATGAGCTTTCTGTGACTTGGCACTCCTGTGGTTCCTGATTCTACCCATATCCTCTGGGTTGACCGTTTCTCAGTGAGAGTAACATGAGCTATTCCTCATCCTTCCCCTAATGGAATACTTTTCCACTGTTACTTTCTCCTTTGCTCCAGCCTACCCTTGAGACTGATATATTCTCATCATAGTGAAGAACAAACTTGAGCTCCATGAGTTCCTCAACCTACAACCCATTTGTTTCAAGCTTTCTCAGCAGGAGACGAGAAATAAAAACTTCCCACCCCCACCGTATGTGGATTTCCTTTCTTTCACCTCTCAGTCTGCACTAAGCTCCATTTAAAGTCCCTATTTCAACATCCAGAGTACACCATTTGCGCAGTATTGCCAACCCCAAATGTTCAAAAATCATGAGTCAGGGTCACCAAAAATCATGTGATTGGCTTTAATATCATGAGCTTATGCAAAAATAACAGACTTGGTGTTCTCTTCATTTGCCTTCTGCTTTTTGAGTCTTTGGGGTGCACTGGGGGACACATTTTGAAGCTTTCTCCACAGACATGAGGTAGAAACTGACTTTTTCTGTAAGAATGAAGGCTGAAATCATCACATATCCCTTGACTCCAGGAGCTGGGGCTTGAAGGAAAACAATAGTTATCATGAGACTCATGGAAAAATAATGAGAGTTTGCAACACTGTTTCACATGCTATCTCAAGGTCAATCATTCATTTCCTAAATCTCCTCAGTGTACTTTCATCAATCAAACCCCCACAACATTTTCTCTCTCTTAGCCCTTACCAAGCAGAAATTTGAGCCCTGTACTGCCTCTGTGAACTTTGGAATGCCAGCTGTTTATCCTTTGCTTTGCAGTGGCACCATAGCCTTATATGTGTACAACTCACAAACGTGATGGGCCCCTGTTGTATCCTGGTCTTGTCTTGGATCTTAGCCACCATCTCGACTTCAGCTCTCTCAAAACAAGTTCTTCCTAGATGCTTCTTCACCTGTGAGAACCCCCTGACTACAGATCAAAGGTTGCCTATATCTCTCAATATCTGGAGAGAGTTTGGAGTTATCAGCAGGGAGGCCAGGGGTAAGAGACAAAAACTGGAGTCAGCTGCATTGGATAGTATAAAACAACATACAGAGGAAGAGGGCTGGAGGCTGCAGGAAGTGAGAGAAGTGTGCAAATCCACTCTAACCACATCATAACTAAGCTATCAGGAGTGAGCCAGGCAAATTCTTTGGGAGAAGAAAGCTCCCAAGGAGAGATGCTTTTTGGAATGGCTACATACTAGTATGACATTTGACCCTGCGGAAAAAGGGTTTATGGCCCAGGTGTAAGTTCTTTTACTGCTCAGAGGAAAGAAACTGGAGGGACTGTAGTGAAGTTCCTCTGAACCCAGAGGGAAGACATTTATGGGATCTGATTGGAAGTGTGCTTGGGAAGAGTTGAAGAGGAAGGCAGTGGAAAGCATAGTGCTGGGGCCCAAGGCTGGAGTTTAGGGTCCAGGGCTGGAGTTATCAGAAGAAGGTGGCTGGGAGGCCCCTTCCAGCGTTAAACAGGGACCTTTTGATAGTCTCAGTAATACATTCTATTAGCACTACATCCAAGTTAGTATGCTAATGTTCTGTGACTGGGATTAGTAAAGCTCCTTCCCTTCTTGTATTTTCCTGTACTGCTTGAAATGTGTGTGCCCTTTACGTAGCTATGATACAGAGATTAACCTGTGCAAATAGTTCCCTTGGCCACATACTCTCCAGTTTCATGTTATCTCATCTAAAAATTAAGGGAACTGTCCACTCCCACCATCTACTGAGATATTTTCAGCCTAGTATAGTCTTTGCTCTCCTATCATCCAGCTTTGTATTGCTGCTCATCACCAAAAGACGAGAGCTGAGTGTCTTCCTTGTAAAATAGGTGGGCAACAGCAAATTCCTAAGGTCTCCTGTCCCTTTTGAAGTTATGGAAAGCGGTGGCTGGGGTGGAGTCTCTTTTCAGGGGAGGTGGAGAGAGGGGAAGTTGGTGTTGTGAATGCCATTCTGGCTATGATGGAAAAGCATTTCCAAAGAGGGAGGGTTTGCACCTTTTCCTAAGGGTGGTCGAATTCTGGATTTGGATGTCCTCTGGAAGTTCCTTCCACTGCTCGAGCCCTTCCACTGACCGTGCTTTGTCCCTGCACTTTGCCTCATGCACTTTGTTCTGGGCTTTGTGATCTGCATTGTCGCAGCAGAGCACAATTGGCTTGTTAGTCCATAGCCGGAGATGCAATCTCTAATGTAATGGGGACTTGATCTATGAATTGCTTTGGAGATTAGCACCCAGGTCTTAAACTAGCAGCAGAAGCAGCCTGGCAGTCAGTGGAGGGATAGGCCTGATGTGCTCACAGTCACCTTTAAACCATGGAGGAGACCATATTTTATACAGCCAGAGCCTTTGTATTGTTTTCTGGCAGGGGTCAGTTGGGGCAATGCGTGGGCATGCATAGCCTGGGCTTTTCCCTCTAATGCACTGACTAGCACAACTGAGCCAGTATGGGTTGGGGAAGTAAACTGTGCCAGGAAAACGGCTGGTAAAGCTGCAACAAAGAGGGAAAAGGGACCAGACTGTGACTTTCGGAGCACAACTGCTCCTTCCTCAGGATGGATTTTAAGGTTGCAATCCAGTCCACGCTGACTGGTGCTTTATAAGTACCAAGGCAGGAACCAGAGAGAGAGAAAGAGAGAAGCTGTCCACTTTACTACCAACCTCCGTAAAGGTGCAGTTTGGCTTTGGTTTAAATTGTGGTTAAAGGTTTGGGTCAGTTCTTGTTGCATGTCAGTTGCTTCATTCATCCCTAATTCAAGCAGCAACGGTCATAGGAAACAGCAGTGGAGCCGTCCCTCGAGATGCCAAGTGTCTGAGGCAAACAACCAAGTTAACTAATGCGATTATCTCATCCATCCGCGCCCACTGTGAATAATTTTAGACTCATTTTATCGTACCTTGATCTGAAAGCCCTGGATAAATAAAATTATTTTGCCATGCATGGATGTTGATGGAGAAATAGCTACGGTCCCATTGCGTTGTGGCACATGCTTAAGAGTGATTTGCAACACACGGGGATTTTTGCTTTGAATGCTAACATCCTCTCTTTTCTCTCCCTTTTTAGTTTAGTGCACATTCCTCCCTCCATACTGCACTCCTCAGTTGTGCCATAAAGATGTTGCTTAATCCTGACTCCTTTGCCCCCTACAGCTAAGTTTTCCACATCTTCTGCAAAGCTGTAAGACCTGCTCTGGTTCTCACACAAATCTAATGACTTTGATTAAAAAAACAGACAAACATGCAACCCAGTAAGACAAGGCACTTAGTTTCCTGATTTATTCTGTAAGCAGGTTATATATATATATATATATTGTCACTGTCCAAAGTAAAAAAGGGAGAGACCCAAGTGGACAGAGAAGAACAAAGCCCTGCTTATGATTACTATGGCTGAAAATATCCATGTTAGGCCAGGTGCAGCTGGTTAATTCCCCCAGTCTACAAGTCAATTTAAACCATAATTCCTGAGCTAGACCTCATTTCCCAACATTAATAGGAACCAGCTGCCTCCTATTAATAATATGGATGCTTACAAGAAAAAAGAGAGGGGAGGGGGTGAAGTTTGAGAAGATATTATTTTCCAGACCATTGGCAGGATCCAACTGCAGATAATCTGCAAAGCTATGGAATACTAGCAGATTGAAAAATCTGTCAAGTTAAATGTGTACACTGCATTGCTCAGAAGGGGTGGCTTATCTGGGCACTTTCATGTTTCAGCTGCAAAGTTATTTAAAGGATAGCAAAGTTATGCATGCATTTATTTTTATTTGCTGGGTTCCTTTTGTTTTCTCCCTCCTCTTCACACCCCTGCCCTAGGATTTTGATTAGCTCCATGTTCCAGGGGCCCACATCAAGCACAGTTGTTTCCACCTGGACTTGATTCTATTTGAGATTGTCAAGTCCATCAGAGCAGATGGACAATAAATGAACTGAGGCTTGCTTGTCTGTTTGCCTTGCTTATCAAAAGCATTCATTTTTGTTTCCATTATCACTGCACTGTGGCAATGTGTGCTGAAGGGAAGAGGAATAACAAACCTAGCACTGGAAATTCAGTGTGCTTGAAATCAAGAAGGCATTTGGTTTGTTTTTATTATTATTGTTATTTAGGTTTGTGAGTTTCTTTGGAATTTTGTTTTGTTTTGTTTTTTAGAACCATAGCAGAATATTCGTTTAAAGGAATAAATTCCTTTTTAAAAAAATATTTTAAAATGGGGGGGGGGACACAGTGCCAGTTCTTTTTAGGACTAAAACTATCACTCTCTAGGCAGATATGCTCCCTAGTACCCAGACCATCTCTCTGGGATCTATGAGTGAAGGTGACCACACACTTGCAGATTTCCTCCTGCCCAAGCAGATTGTGTGGGAGGACAATTTCATATCTATCTCCATTTTTTCCCTAGAGCCCTGCTGGGACCTCCACAGGATTCCAGGGGATGAGGCATGCAGTGTATGGATCATGGGGTGTGGCTTCCCTCTTGCAGCGTTGCCCCCTTCTATCCCCAGTAGTTAGCTGCAGGGCAACTGCAGAGGGATCCAACCAATGGCTGCTTCTTTAGGTGACACCATAAAAGGCAAGACCATGCCTGCAAATGTCTCTTGCATCTGTGGAAGTGAAGGGATGGGGTTGTCCCCTCAGGATCTACAGGACTGTGAGATCTCCCAGGACAACAAGCCCCTTGAACTACATGAGATATTTCACACGAAACTCAGCAAGGAGAACCTCATGAGTTTTCCTAACGGTCTGGACCCTATCCATCATAAATGATCTGGAAAAAGTTATAAACAGGAAGACGGCAAAATTTGCAAATGATACACAATTACTCAAGATAGTTAAGCCCAAAACTGATTGTGAAGAACAAATGCACCTCATGAAACTGGGTGATTGGCAACAAAGTGGCAGAGGAAATTCAATATTGATAAATGCAAAGTAATGCGCATTAGAAAACATAATCCCAAGTATACATACAAAATGGTGGGGTCTAAATTAACTGTAACCACTCAAGAAAGAGATCTCAGAGGCATTGTGGCTAGTTCTCTGAAAATATCTGCTCAATGTGCAGCCACAGTCAAAATAACCTAACAGATGATTAGGAATCGTTAGGAAAGGAATGCATAATAAGACAGAAAATATCATAATGTCACTAAATAAATGCATGGTACGGCCACACCTTGAATACTGCATGCAGTTCTGGTCGCTGCACCTCAAAAAAGATATATTAGAATTGGAAAAGATACAGAGAAGGGCAAAAAAAAAAAAAAAAATTAAGGATATGGAACAGGTTCCATATGAGGAGCAATTAAAAAGACTGGGACTTTTCAACTTGGAAAAGAAATGATTCAGGAAGAATCTGATAGAGGTCGATAAAATCATGAATGGTGTAGAGAAAGTGAATAAGGAGGTGTTATTTACGCCTTCACATAACACAAGAACCAGTGAAATTAATAAGCAGCAGGTTTAAAACAAACATAAGGAAATACTTCACACAATCAACAGTCAACCTGTGGAACTCATTGCCAGGGGATATTGTGAAGGCCAAAAGTATAACTGGGTTCAAAAAAGAATTAGATAGGTTCTCGGAGGATTGGTTCATCAACAGCTATTAGCCAAGATGGTCATGGATGTAACCCTTGCTTTGGGTGTCCTTAAACTGCTGACTGCCAGAAGCAGTAGTTCACTCCTGAAGCACTCCTAAGGTGTGCTCCCATGGGCAATGCTACACAGCCACCATGTCAAGTGGGGCTTTGCCAAGGTCTTCAACACATAATGCTGGGATATTTACAAAAAAGAAAGGAAGAAAGCACCAACCCCTTCCTCAACTTTCAGAGTAACATTAGAAAGACAGAAGGAGCTGGCTCAGGGAAGAGAGATTCTAAATACTGGACATGTAAATATAGCAAATTTGAGTCGACAGGGAGTCTTTAAACAATTGAGATCTAACCACCCAGCTGACAGTAGCTCAATGGATACACATAGCTGAAAACCTGCTGCAGAAGAAGGCCAGGATTCTTGCTGGGTGGAATTGGCCCCAAGGGGCCTCAGGAAAGTAGCACTTGTGGCAGCAATGAAATGCCAGTGGTCTGCTCCAGAATTCCTCTTGTCAATACAAAACCCATGCTTTTATCCGAAACACATTTCAGAGCTAAATACAACAAAACAAAATAACATTTGAGGCTGCTGAACAAGGAAGGTGGGAGACTCCTGAAGCACCCAATCTACTGTTCTGCTCATTGATAAACATATGAGTGGCTGATTGGATACCTGCCCTCATCCGGTGTCCTGAGAATGAGGGATGAGTGCATGGTATACCTCAACGTGATCACTCAAAAACCCTTCATTGGGGTGTAGGCCAGGCAGCATGAGACTAAAAAAGAGAGAATGCCCAAGCAAGTTTTCTAATTGTGCTGGGAGAGGCAGCAGAACAGTATGGACAACAGCTCACTGTTTCTGAGATTCCTCACTTCAAGGAATATCTCTGTGCGTTGCAAGGAAGGCTCTGTTTTGTCCTGGTGCTCATGATTGAGTGGGAAAGCTCTGTGTTGAGTTGGTGCTCATGATCTTTCTAGCACTAACATCATAAAATCACACCTATGTATGAAAATGATTGGTGTCATACAGATACTGTGTATGGACAAATATCTTACACCCAGCGGTTCTCAACCTATTTCTTATTGGTATCATCCTGCTTCTCCCATTCAGCAAGATGGTAAGAGCAAGGTGTGACCTCCAGGCTAAGGACTCATCAACCTTGGAGAGAAACTTTCAGATCAAGAAAATAAATGAAGTATTCTGTGAGGGCTGAGCCACTTTTAGCCAGGAAAGTCCACCCATGGCATATAGTAATTTGCTTTCCAAGGGATCCCCAAAGACTTTACAGACTTTATAAGTAAAATATGAATCTTGGAATCACATCCTCAACCACCGAAATGCCAGAGTAACGAGGTGCTAGCCCTTTGTCCTGGCAGAATTTTAATTGGATGTGTTTTTAATTCTTCACTCTCACCATCTTGCACTGTTTTGTAATGTTGTTGTTAAACAGCTGCCACTTTCCACCCCAGAGATGACAATATTTCATACGAGGGTGAAACAGTTCCAGTATATATACAACCTAGTTTGTAAAGTGCTATAAGGTCCTTCAGGGTGAAAAGCATTGAATGAATGATAAGATGTTTTATTATTAATATTAGTATCAATATTTTGCTATTTCTTTCCCCTGATCTATTCTTTCCATTGTGTTGTTGATGTCTCTCAGTCCAGATTTCACAGGACAATGATGAAAGCCAGATCATATGAATCCCACTTAAGCCAAGCACTGGCATATTTCCGAACTGAACTAAACTTAATTGGAAAGGCAAATGGATATCTCTGGCACAAGAAAACCTTGGCTGTCACAGGTTTTACCAACTTTAGTTTAACAGAGAAGAATGTGTGTTGGCACCATTGTTTGGTTTCCATTTTAAATAGAAAATTAAAGGCATATTTCCTCCAGCTGTGGATTTTAGGGATGATTTACAGACCAGAAGAAGGTGATAGAGGACTGGACATTGTAAATCCGGGACATAAGAGTCAGACTGAATCTTAACATCATAATTACAGCACATAGTGCTGTCTGTGCCATGCTGTTTAAATTATTATCTATTATCTGCCTGTATAGTTGTTCACCCTTCTCTTGTTATTCACCTGTGATTTCTTCTCGCAAGTTCCTTATTACTACTGAGCAGATGAGCATTTCATTTACAGCAATGGGGGATATTTGCATCCAAATGAAGCTTTGGGTTACAGGTTCATGAAGACGGGTGAAGGCTGTTCGCTCAGCTGTGCTCTGTGCACCTCAGTTGGCTCCACTTCCTTCCCTCCCATGAGCAAGATACCCTGGAGATGCTCCTCTTGGAGTGTTAAATTTGTGGAACTGAAACTTCCAGGAAAACTGCTTAGAGGTTGATTTGCTTCCAGGTTCGGCGAACCAAACTTCTTCTTCCCCTTTCAGACCTCAAACAGCATTTCAGATTGACTACACTCTGTGGGTGTCAATAATAGATTGATAATCTGCTATCTGATAGCTGTCTTTCTTTTATAGTCAACATAAGTCTACCAGTCAGGGAGATGTTTCCTGTTCTGTACAAGCCAACAGATGTTGAGAGTCTGCAGGCCTTATGTAGTCTATTTTCTCTGCCTCTAGTTCTCATAGCTAATACTCTAGAAATCTAACTGATGCAGTTTCTGCAGCCACGGTATAGAGGAAAAGAGTCCAGATGAAGGTGGAAGGCCCACACCTTAAATGGAGAAAAATAATATACAAGAAGAACAATCTTCCTCTCTCATCTGAAATTGTAAACATTTATTGCAATGGTCCCCAAAGGAATGCACAGGATAAAACCTTGTGCCTTTCGCAAGTAAGCCTCCCCGAGTTAAGTGAGTCTGAAATGCCATTAATGGTCAAAAAAGGCTAAAGCTTTTTCTACAGTTCAAGCGTTTGTGTAGAACTGAGTTCCACAGCACAGAGTGGGAAATCTATGCCCCCAAAGAAAGCCTCGCCCACAACAAACTTCTCTTAATTAATTAATTATGCTGACTTAATTAACTCTTTAGCTCCCCTAGTGGACCATCACAAAGCAATGCCACTTCCTTCAGCTAAGCAAATGTACTGGGACCTTTGACAAGTTCCCTGGACCTTCCTTGAATATGAGGTATTTTGAAGTTTTCATGGCTTCACAGGTATGGGTGTTGCCTGCACAGGTAAGGAATCATGCACATTTCAGTAAATGTTATTAAAAAAAAAAAGGTTGCAGTTTCTCAAAATCAGAGACAAAGCATCTGATAGCTGGCTGATGGGCTCTAGGTGCTCTGGTCTATTGCCTAGAAATTTGCACACTCTCTTCATGGATTACAAGTGAATTGTAAGCACCCAGTTCTCATGGCAGTGGCACGACTGTTTTGAAACTAGGCAGATCTTCTGTGTTTAGTTTTTGGCAGGTTTTGTGTTTTTGGCTGGCAGCCATGTTTAAAAGTGTTTAGTTTAATTGACAGCCCTGGTCAACACTGCAGATCCCAAGCAGGTACTGCTAATCCTGACCAGGCATGGCAGAAACAGACAACAGGCTCCTTCCAGCTACCCAGTGTTTCTTGCCCCTTAAGAAAAAGAAAGTTAATTTGATTCTGCAATAACATTTCAAACCTGTGATTTATACTTTTGACTGATTGCACCTTTATAAATAGACCACACCCTTCCCATGACAGCCCTCTTTGGCAGCCAATTATTCAAGGTGCCATAGACTGTTGCAAACAAGGGGTATTGTGATTGGCTTTGATTCAGTAGAGAGACAAGTTACAGTAGCCTTGTATGGGTGACAGCGTTAGAGCAGAGAAACAGCCTTAGTCCACAGTTGTGTGTTTTTGGATTGAAGCCTTGAAAATATGAGCAGTTGCACACAAGCCTTCAATTTGAAATATTAGGGACATTCCAAAAGGACATATGATGAAATTTATATAAGCCACAGTTTGTAATAGATTAAGTTTAACCTCCTAGTCCTTGTGAGTCTTTCAGTCATGATCTCAGGAGAGCAGAGCATAAAGGCACGGCATATATCAGAGGGAAAAAGAAAAGCATACGCACCAAATGATGAGAGCTAACTAGAGACAATGATGAATACTGTGAACCTCAGAAAGTCTGCAGTTTCAGTTAGCTTAAGCATCCACAGTAATTATCTATCTATCTGGTGCACTTCATCACAGAGGACCTCACAGTCTATATTATTAATAATGTATTACTTCTCTTATTATTGTTATCTATATTACAATAATTTACAAAGGAATTCTCAAACTTTCTCTCCAAGAGTCTTCTATTTTGATCAGCCAGACTCGTCAAGCTTTGCTAAGAGAAGGTGTAACTTCAAGTAAAAAAGGCTTATGATGCGTTGGTACAGCATGCAGGCTGTGAACGTTTAGCTAATTCTCTTATTTACAGTTTATGCCTCTTCTGGAGAAAGAGAAATCACGCTGAGTAACATTCTAGCAAGGGAAGGACCTTACAAGAGAAATGTGTCATACATGCCTACAAGAATGATGAGAGGAGGAAAACTAGTATGGCACTTGGGGGCAAATGGGAGTGGGACTGTCATCAACCTGCATTTATATGTGAGTTTTCCATAGCTTCACATGTACTCAGTTGGACACTGAAACCATATGATATGCGGATGAAGAGGATTGCAGTAAATCATGACATTTCCCAGACTGCAGTTACCAGTAATGTCTCTGTAGACAAGCATCTTTACAGCTGCAAAACAGTTGTGAAGTCAGGGATGTTTGCTGAGTGCTGATATTTAGCATAGGGGATGAGCAGGAGAGCATCCCCAACTGCTATTTTTAATAGGGCTGCAAGATCAGGTACTCTTTTGGAGTGGGACTGGGTTGTTCCAAACTTTCCAAGAGGAATTTCCAAGACTGGAATAGCCCTATTTTCCTCCTTCAACAAGTCTTTAAATTGTGCTGTATTAGTTCATCAGCTTCAGACTTTGATTTGGCACAGCTACAGTGTGCAGCTGTAGCCATCATATTTACCGGCCTGGAACTAATTAAAAATGGAATATTTTAGATCAGTCATGTGAGCATGGCCAGATTTACAGGGATAATACAAAGAAACTTAAGGAGCACAGTGACCTAGCCCTTTAAAAATGTCATTCCTTCTAAAGTGGTGTATTACCTACGGGCAATTGGGCTGCTTTCTAACAGCATCATGGGTATAGAAACCTGCTGTTATCCAACCTCACGCTGGTTAACGTGGGAGTTTCACGGAATGCGGTAGTTGCATGGATTGCCAAACTCCAGGTTTACAGATGGATTGTCATGAAAAGTTGCCTGCTGAGACACATCTTTTTTTTATTTTTAAAGCAGGACAAGTCTGCCAAGCTCAGCTGTCCTCTTTAGATGAGACAAGTTGAATCAAAGTCAGAGGGAAATGCAAATACCAGAACGAAACGAGGAGAGTGAAAAATAATAGTAATAATAGATATGTTTGAAACCAGCTCAGAAGAAGCCATATACCTGCTATGTGACAGGTGGGCTGTTTCAAAGACAGACAATGTCCTGTGGAAACTGGGTTACCCAAAACTTAGAGAGACATTTATAAATTTCCTGGGTCTGTCCAAAGTCTAGTTCAGCTTACAGGTGAATTGAAGTGAGATCTGGCACAGAGACAGCCCTTTGGACACTATATAAATATTTCCCCACACAGCAGTGCTATCCCTACTGCTGGATCACTTCCCCTTCACTCTATATCCAGCTCACCACTGTTTGTTTACAGCACCTTTCACTTATAGGTGCTAACTCTGTACTTGTGCCATATAGGAACAAGCATGTCATGAAAAATGATGACCTCTTACACATTATTATTATGATGTGTTGATTCACTTATTTGGGTGTGTAGACAAAGTTAAAAGAGCATCTATCCTGCCACGCTCCTTTAAATCTCTTCCAAAATCTTCTCACCTGTGCATTGATCCCTACAAAATACTTGACAATGGTTAGCAGCTTTGAATGCTGCCAATTACACTAATCATAACTGTCTCACTGTTACCTTGCATCTCCCTCATCTGTTTTCTTGTATCTACTGGTTTTCGTTTGTTTTATAAATTGTAAGCTCTTTGAGGCAGAGATTGTATTTTCATTATACGTGTGTATGGCATCTCGCAAGGTGGGGGCCTGATCCTTGACTGACTCCCCTAGGTGCTACCTCAATACAAATAATATTAATAATAATGAATAATTCTGTACTTTAGGTGCTCCTGACTCTAAAAAGTGGCAAGCTGGACTGTAGGCTGCCATTGGATATGGCATTTTTTTTCCAGCACCTAGCGGTTAAAGACTGGCACTCTTAAATATAGGAAAGCAAGCTTTCATTCTCTGAGTCTCTTTAGGTTTATAATACATCTATAATTTATGGAGTTTCAACGCACCAAAATAAAAACCAATTGTGTTTCTGTCCCTTAAAGAATAGAATTTGAGCACTTTAAGAGCACTGGCTTAGATAAACAGGTGATGCAGGCAAACGTGGTAGTCATTATGGGCTCTGTAATAGTTTACACACTGCCTCAGACTTTAGAAACTTTTAAAAGGAGAGAGAGACCAGGTCACCAAGGATTCTGTCTAATCAAAACATGCCAGGGAATCTTTAACTTTCAGATGGGGGTAGCCAGCAGAGATGGACAGAATGGTCCTCAGTTTATCACCTCATCCTAACGGCAAATAAATGCCAAATCAAGTTTTATGGTTAGGAAATGGTACATTAAGCATAAAGGTAAGGTATAAGGTATGCTTGCATTTTCTACAATGGGTTCCACTCCACCAGGGCTTATGTTATCATTAAAATGATTTAATTGGAACCTCTGCTCAAAAGCGCTGTAAGTGACGTGTTCACGATCTGCACTGCGTCCATACACACTATCTTGAGTGCTTGAATAAACATTTTGTAGGCAGAGCTCTGAAGGAATTTACATTAACCTGCATTTATTTCGTGGGTGCTAGCCAGCTCTTGTATATTACCAACAGAGCAAGCTATGTCTTCTGTCAAACTGAGGAGTTCTAAACAGAATACATATTAATAATGCGGCAGGACTCTGACTAGATACAATATTTTGGTTCATGCATATGAAAGTCTTGTGGAAAGTTTGCTTATAATCAGCAGTTAATTCTTTAGTTAATGTCTGAAATGAATAATAGAACAGGGAAAAAGTTAAAAATTTCTCTCCTAAGCACACGCACACTTTAATTCTTGTAACATTAGTCTTGCCCGGCACAGATTCTTTCCCAACCCCATGCAGAATAGGCCTAATCCAGAGCCCATTGCAGTTAGAGAGTCTGTCGATTGACTTCAGTGGGCTTTGGACTGGTGGAACTGTCATCAGAGGTTTAGTTCTGTTTGCTAAGCACCTGAAAACTGGAGTAATTATCTGAACCTCTTCCAAAGCCTTCAAAGCTGGGATGGAAATTGCGTGAAAATAGGTTTCAGTATGAGATTTTTCACTCCTCCTGCTCTCAGCTGAATTAGCAAAGTTCTGAAAACAACCTGTAACGCTCGTTGTACTGGCACTTCCACTTCTGATTCGGCCAAGAAACAGAAACGGATAGGCATGAGAAGACTGGAGGTGAGCCTGAGCCATGAAATTTAGATCTGGATCTGGATCCAAACTTTGCCAAAGTTCAGGAATGTTTTAATCCAGAGTTTAGAATTAGACCTTTTCTCCAAAAGCCACTAACTTTGGATCTGGATCTTCCTCAGAGTTTGGAGGGATTTGGACTGGAGGTTTGGGTTAGGAAATTCTTTAGCAAAATTGAAAATTAGGTTGTTTGTTTTTTTTAAGTTACCTGAATGTTATCAAAGAAAGGCTTTGGTTCAATATCTAGATAACATTTAATCTATTCTTTGTTTTTCCAAACTGGTTTGTCCAGCCCTACTTCAGTGCTCTCTTTATTATTCTGTTAGCTAGAGCAGGTAGAGGATTTAAGAAACTGATTCATGAATGTTTCCATGAACAGAGTGCAAAATTTGGTGGGCTATGATTTCTAATCATTTCATATCATTCGTTACTCATGAGCACTTGCCTAATCTCCAGATATTCACGGAAGTGGTCACAAATCCCATCCATTGAATGATTTTACCAATGTTTATTCAGCCACAAGTTTGCTCCAGAAAGCGCATTATTGGAGTTTTACTAGTTGTACATTCTCTACTTTTAAGAGTTTCAGTCATTCAATCAGGGAGCAGAAACATCAGGGGATTTAGCTGACCAATTACACAATGCAAATATTGACTAACAAAAACTTAAAGTGAGTAGTTCACAAACATGCCAATAGAATGGCAATTGTTTGTCCAAACCATTCAGTGAATATGTTCAAATAATGAATGTTTCAAGAAGAAAACAAGACTGGTCCATGAATGATTCATATGAGGGGAAAAGGGCAAACATTGAAATGAATATTATTTGCAACAAATAATTTGAAAAATCCTAATCTAATCTATCATATCTAATATGCTGATGGATGGGCAGGAATTTTTTAAACTGGAAGTAAACACAGGATTTTCTCTCTTAATTTCCTTTCGCTGAGTTCCAGCATTTTCTGATTTCCAAGTACTGAAATTAACTTGGATGGATATTGTGCTGCTTATATTATTTTTCTGTATTGGAATACAAAATAGTCTGTTCTGGGGAATAGGTGTTTTCCAGTATTTTAGGAAATCTGCATATTTGCTGAATTATGTTTTGTGTTCCAGAGAAATATTTCTCCAGATGTGTTCACACATTCGCTGCAGCCATCCCTTTCGGTTAGTTTCCAAAAAGCTATGAAAAATGATTTGCTTTTAGAGAGGAATTGGTCAACTAAAAAATAATAAATATGTTGTAGCTGGTGTGAAAACTAAATATATCAGAGGTGAGGTGGAAAACATCAGCAGAGAAAGACCCAGAGAACTGCAAGGATAAATGATCCTGAGAAGGAGGGAGTTGTTTCAGAAAGTCCAGCTCTTAACAAACATACAACAGTTCAAAAATTACAAAGATAATTTCCCCCTATGTGCTTCAAATGACTCTTTGTATGGAAGCTGTGCTGGCTTGTGTGTGGGACCAGTTTGTGCCTCTGCTGGGCAAAGTAGCCCCACCCTGTCATCTTTAAGGGCCAGATGACTGGCCCTTTTAAAGGGAAATGGGGTCTGAGCCACACCTGTGAGATAATCAGCTCACCTTCCCAGGTGGGAACATGATTTTGGTCATGTGATGAGAAGGTCATGTGATTAAGTCAGGCCAGGCCTGGGAGAGATAAGAGAAGAAAGAACAGACTCTTCTGGGAGTCCCTGGGGAAGAGAGCTCAAGTGGGAGTTGAATATTCTATCTCAAAGGGCTACGCATGCCAGGCAGGAGAGAAGTCTAGGAAGCTATAGCAGGCTTGAGGAAGCAGATGAAGGTGAGTGAATGGTGACCTGACTCCAGCAAAGAGGGCTGAGGACTCCTTATCGTCAGAAAATGAGACTGTAAGGAGCTCTCCCAACTCTGGGAAGGAGGCCTGGGTGTTCCTGATTCAGGGAGAGTAACACTGAACTGGGGTTGGGGCTTGGATGGCCACTGTGTGGAAGGGCTAAATAAACTGGACCCCAGGAAGAGTGTGTTTTAGTTACCTTTTGGACTGTGTGGAGTTCTTAAGGGGCCCAGAGCATGAGGGGAAACAGAGGCAGGGCACCACAGAGTCCCCCACGTCATGGGAAGCAACTGAGGGGTGGCCACCCATCTACAGGCCAAATCTCCAAAAGAGTGTGTGTGCAATGCCATGCCCACCCTTTTATCAGATACACAAATATTTCAGTGCACGCATATGCAAGCTGGGGATTGTATACACATATAGTTGTGCATGTTGATGTGTGCGTTTCTTCACAATGCTGCCTTACAATTTAGCCATATATTAGTCTCTAGTGGGTAAATGATCAGAGCTGCTCCTTAGTGTCCCTACGTAGAGACTTGTGTTTTTGGAGCCAAAGGTTAAGAGTTTTGTTTTCCTTACAGCATATATGTGGTTAGCTGATGACCGTGATGTGTATATATATCATCATCATCATCATCATCAATGTTATGTTTTCTTTTTTTCCACTGACTATCACACTGGCTAGTGCTTGGGAGCCAGTTCAATAGATAGCCTCCCTCTTTTCAAACATCTGCCTTATCAGGTCTGTCAGATCAATACAGTTTCCTCCAATTTGGTTACTGAAACTAAAATTAAAAGTCTTACGCAACTGGAAAACTAATTTTGAAATACATTTTTAACCCTGGAGCAATCTTTTACATGCAATCCTAATTATCTCCTTTTAAGAAGACATAATTAAGTACCCACATGACAGACGCTCAGTTTCTACAAAGCATCTCTGCAGCAGACAGACGTCTTTATTAATGCAGTTCCTGGAGGTGCAGGCTGGAGAATAAATTGGTTGTCATTTGGACATCATCAATATAATGAACACCTGACAAGTGTACTGTTTGTTTCAAGTGAAGCAGACAAGGGAGGAGAGCGACTTTTAATAAGAACAGCAGAGAGGATATTGCAGGATACACCTGAGTCCTCTTTGCTAACAACACATGGTAGTAACTTGGTAAGAAAAGACTGGCCCACATATGGACACATGAGAAGATTAAAGTGAAATAGGACTTAAAAGTGTGTTCTAAAGAATTCTGTTTAATAAAGGAGTTGGAACCTTGATCAGTGGGCGAGGTTTTTCTTTTTCTTTTATTTAAAGCTTTGTTTTTTATTTCAGGCAGTAAATTGGCACTTAATTTTGTAGTGTAGTCATGGCCTCTAATTTTGTTGCAAGGGTAAATAATAATACAACAGAAATAAAGTCGACCTAACTTACATCGGCATACAGCTGCCACAGTAATTACATTGCTTGTGTGTGTCTACACTTTGTTCCTTGTCCCAAACTAAGTGATGTCATTTACAAATAACTTTCTTTTGCTACCTGAGTATTTCTAGAGACCACACCTCATATTTATTGGCAGTAGTTTGCATCTATCGGAGGCATAAACTGGTCCACAGTCCTGAAACTGATTTAGCTGAAGAACGCATGGGAGATATGATGAAATAAAATCTAATAAACTGTGGGGAAAGCCCAGAAGTGATGGCCAAACCTCAAAACGTTTGTAAGTTCAGCTAAATTTCCTAAATTCAGATATTTACCTGAACTCTGTCCAAATGATCCAAGCCATCTGGGCTAGAGCCTAGAAAATGAGCCTAGAAATCTCACGAGAAATGGTTTTCTCACAAGATTTCTGGTGCTTCCTGCTTCTTGACAGGCAGGAAATACCAGAAGAAGAGCCTTTCTTGCTCTAGTTCATTATTTGCAGGATTAGCTAGAACCAGGAAATACAGAGGCAGCATGAAAATGAAAAACAGGAGGGGCGAGGAGTGAGAAGGAAAGTTAACCAGTTAATCAAAGTTAAGTTCCTCAAACCACCCAAATGGTTCCGTCCAGGTTCAAAATGTATCATGGTAGATGAAATCTCGGTTCAGTCCTCATTTTATGCAGATTGGTTTATGCATCACTTGACAGAACAATGTAATTCTGCCAGCTCCTGAATCTACTCGGTCAGAACTGGGGCCTCACATTTCACCCTTCCACTCAAGCCGTTTCTCAAAGGTCGTATGCGTGTCATTGCTCTCTTTTATGGCTATAGCACTGGAGTGGGAGTCCGTGGGAACTGGGTTCTGTGCCTGGCCTTGACTGTGTGGCTTTAGACAAGGTCATTTCACCCTGCTGTGCCTCAGTTGTCCTATCTGTAAATTGTGGACTTCCATCCAAGGAGCCCAAAGCACTATTGCTATTCTTGATGCTACTCTTGTTTTGTTAACTCTTTGGCACTCAGGCGTGGCCCATCAGGACTCCAGAAAGTAACATAAAGGCCTGGGCTCTCAGCCATCCCATGTATCATCTCATTGATCGAAGGTGTGACGAAGCAGCATCTGTCTTCCATGGTGACATCCCCAACAAGCACAGACCTGTGTCGTTTCCTTACTTCAGTGAGCGAGCCAAGGTTCCTTTGTGTGTGAACGTGTGAAAGCTGTTTGCAAGAAAACAACCCGTCCCTGTAGAAACAAATGGCAATCAAGTTTTCAGTTCTGCAGCTGTTGAAGGTGTCTCTGTGTTTCATTGTTGATAAAAGTACAGCCCACGCTGACTCAACCGTCCAGGAAGTGGTGGGATGTTGAGGAAAAGAAAGAAAGAGAGGGAAAGGGCGGGGGGAGAGAAAACTGTCTCAAGATGAGGAGTCCAGACATGCCAGATTTCTTTGGCCCAGGCTTTGCTGCCATGAGCCTCACAGTCTTTTAACATTTGATTTCCTGCTTTCTTCTCATCTGGCACAGAGCTTGAACTGAAGTTTTTGAAAGAGCATCATAAAAACTTTTACATTGCAGATCTGACCGGTAAGTGCCATAAATAGTGTCTCCTTCATGTGCTGTGAGTTAAAGTGCAGGAGGGAACCGACATGAGCGCTATCAGAAATCTATCGTTAGCCTACATTTGCCCACTGTGAAATGATCATCGATTATTATTTCCCCCCCTTTTCTCCAGCCGTCTCTTGAACTCCTCCAATGAAGCAGAAGGCAGCTGCCTGAAAGACAAGAGATGGGGGTCTAGTTTGGAAGCTGAATAATAAAACCAGCTATTGATTTCCTATTTGCACTGTGAGGTGTTCCAGTTAGCTGGGCTTTGTGGTACTGAAAAGTGTTCAGATCTGGGATTAGTGACATATTTTCAGATGAAATAGTGCTTTGGGATATTTTTGTTTGTTTAAATTCCCAAAGTTTATTTCTAGCAGCCTGCAGCAAGTGGCTTCTTGGTGAAGCAACATAAATTACCTGCAGTTCAGATACCTGGACATCTTTCTCATCTGACATTGTCCGTGTCAACCATCTGGAAATATGAGGGTGGAAGTTCTTTTCCTCTCACCTCTTCAGCCCCAAAGGACTGATATAACATGACCTTTATGTGGTGACCTTCAAGAAATAAAGAGTGATATAAATGGGACTAAAGGGAGTCAGGTGTAAAGCCGGGCATGATCAGGATTTTCCGTTCTGGAATGGAGTGAAAACAACACAACCAAAAAAATGCAAAACTTCTCATGGCAGAAAACCCCCGAGGAAAAAATCATTTCAGTCAATTGAAAGGTTTTGTTCTGATGCAATCAAAAAGTTTCAATTTCAGTTACTTTTAATTAAAAAATGTAAACTAAAACGAATTTGGAAATGAAAAGTCATTTTGAAATGAAAAGTTGAAATATTCTGAAAGTGTTCAAAATGGAATGTTTCAATTTTAAGGAAATGTTTCTCCCTGTCCCCCATCCCCCCCCCCCCCCTCCGTTTCCCCAAAAAATTATCAAAATTGATAATTTTCTGAAAAATATTTCACTTTCAATAAATTGGCAATTTCTGATGGAAAAATGTTGGAACATTTTTGTTTCTGATCTCCGGTGCTGAATTATTTAATAAACTGTCTGGAATTTTAGACAACCTGCCTGCGTTTTCTGGGCTCCTTTCCTCCAAGGACCTTTGCACCCGCAAATTTGGTTCAACACAATGTAGGGTAGAATAAAGTAGATTATAGTTCTGTATACAGCCTTAACACTCAGCTCCCCAGTCCCACCACTTCCTTGTGTCAGATCTGAAAGCAGCCTGTCTGCATGCCCCTCCCAGTGGCCTTTGGGGAAGGAGCTGGGCTTGTTTGTGTCTCTTATTCCAGGAGCCCTCTCCCTTTAGGCTTGGGCAAGTGAATTCTCAGCTCAAAGAAAGATCTTTGTTCTTGGGGCTGCTAGCAGGCCCCATCTCCATGCCTTTTCTCATGGCACCATATGCCACAGCTGCTCCTTCCCAGTGCTTCTCCCCTCATTGCACCAGAATCTGTTTTGGGGGGAAATGAAGGAGGCACAATGTTGCTCTTTCCCCTCCATCCCCCAATATTCTTAGTCCTCAAGCCACCTCTGTTGCCCTAGCTGTTTCTGGTGAAGGAACCTAGCTAGGTGGAGCAAAGGGTGAAAATGAGAGAAAGTCAGTCAGAGACCCCTGAGTCTCCAAAATAAATAGCTTATTAAACACCAAGACTAACCATTTACTCACCCTGGAAATGTGAGGGTCGACAAAAAGACTACCATACCCACAACAAGGATGAGTGGAACCAGAGCACTCCACTGAGGGAGTTGCAATGGGGAAAAAAGCAGCAGTGATTGTATCAGGGTAAAGAAGCTTATAGGCTGTTGAGCACAGAGGAAGGGTATGACCCCTGGGGAGGGAGCACAGGGTAGAGTGGTCAAGAAGTAAAGGGTTGTATATTGTTATATTTGAACCCCACCCCAAAACGTTTCCATAACTGACCCTTCAAATCCCATTGCTGAAAAGACAAGGAGCCAAGCTACTAAATTTGAATCTGAATCCAGATCCAGCCCAGAGTGCGGGTTTTCTTTTTCTTTTATTCTTCTTTTAAGCAAGATTTGGATCCTCGTTCTGATTCAAACAGCTTCAAAGTTCGAAGGTTCAGGCCCATCGCTAACGTTTACCGTCAACATATACAGAATCACCTTTCGGTTCTAATCCACCCTGTTGCTGCAGCATTCTGACACAATCCATTCAGTGAGTGACCTCCGTCTGAGCAGCTTTAAATGCCACTAAGCTAAACAAACTATTAGAACTCCAGGCTGGAAAGGGCCTATAGAGAAATGACGGCCAGGGTTCCAGCTGAGTTCTGGGTAAACTGCCAGTCACCCACACCTGGAGCCAGCCACATGTTATGGCCAAATATTAAGAAAAACTGACATAAATTACCATGAAGCATATAATCCTGAATTCCTCTAGACAGGGGCCCCCCTGGAGGGAAGGGGAAAGACATTGCCTTGGTATTAGCAGAAATGGAAGCCAGCCAATTTCACCTGCCACTTCTCTGATCTAGATTAATTTCACATAAATCTGTGATGATTTGATGATTACTTTAGATAGCTATGCAAGAAAATTACACATAGCATCCACTCGTGTGTGTATATTTCTATATATACACATGGTTTTTCTACAAATAAGTTCATTAATAAATGCTTTTTCAGAATACTTTTTAAATACCTGTCACTGTTTCTTTATCTCCATAGGCTGAGATAACTAACTTTCTTGCTGAGATTTGCTCTTGAATTATATTCTGAAGAACAGTAAACACCTGAACATTTTAAAGCATCTTTTAATTAAAAGCAAATAACAATAAACAGCCAAGGAGGCAGCTGGCATCATCAGATATTCAGATGATGGTAATGAGAAGGAAAACTGGCTGAATAATTCATCAGGAATATTTTAAGAATTTAGCCCTTTCTAATGCTTGTTAATTGTAGGCAAACAGACTTTGATTTTTTTACAAGTGTGTTTGTTCTTTGAAATTATTTGAGACATTTTGCACAAACAAGTTTCGGCATGAGAGTTATTTGTGAACTATTTCTTTAACTCTTCCTTGGGCTATTTGCTCTTTTTTGATGTGTGATGTGTAATTGGTCTCCTCAGTCACATGGTATTGTTTATGCTCCTTTTTTGGATGACTGATTTCCATCCTCCCGCTGACAAAAATTTCAGAGATTTTCACATGACCCCCTGTAACCACTCCAATGCAAATTTCCCCGAGTAGTCACAGGAACCTAGAAGTGCTAAAACAGAATAGCCCAATGCTAATTTAATAAAACAAAACAAAATGCTTTTTCTACCCCTCAAGAAAAATTAAAGTCAAATTTTGGGTGAAGATTCAGGTCATTTCTTGCGTCATGTGACCCATTCTTGAGAAAAATCATACATTTAACATTGCCTCCCATTCTGAGGATTCACAGAGCTGTATAAACTGCCATTGAAATTGTATGTGGGAATAACTTCATTCCTGACTGAAATAGAGGGTTTTTTTTGTCCGAATGCAAAGAGCAAAATGATACCACAGTTTAGACAAGGAAGTTAAGAACACAAGCCAAACGGGAAGGAGGATTAGATGGAGAATTCGAATTTTGCCAGGAAGCTGGAGTCAGTGTTCAAACAGTACCATGAGACCACCAGGGGTCAGGACTTCCATTGCATTCCAATTCCCTGAGCTGGCTAAAGCAGCTTGAAGGACAATCCAAATGCAGGAATAAAATGACCCTTAAAAATGAATTAGCTGTGAACAATGGGAGAATTTTACTAGGTGGTTTCATCTTCCTTGGCTGGTGGAACTTGACATGGATGAGAAATTCCTGTACAATTACCTCTTGTCCAAGTTGTTTTGTTGCATCTGAAATGTGAGGCCTTCACTTTAAACCTTGTTAGACATTAAAACAAGGGGATGCAGTCATTTCAAAATTAGCTGTCAGCTCAGCAGCAGGTTTTATTCAGGCTGTTTGGAAAAAAAATATATTTAAACTTTTGCCTCAAGGCCTGGAAACCTATTTTTCAGTCTGTTTAGCTTTGTCATTCTCAGTGCATCTGCTCAAATTAGCTTCAGACAGTAAAATAAATGGGAAATATTGCCCAGGGGCTCTTGGTATTATCAGAGGGGCCTTTGAAAGAAGAGAAGGAGAGGAGGGAAAAGAAACCTGATTCAGGGAGACCTGGTGTGCTTTTTTGCTGACATGAAATCAAATCAGGGATGGCATGGTATTTACCAGAGGTGTTTTTTATCAGGTGAAATCATGGTTTTTACCACCCCCGGAAAAATTAATTAGTTTGAGTTTGAGGCATTTTCTATTTTAGAAACTGTTTCGTTAATGCACAACACATTACACTTAGTGTTAGTTACATATTCAAATTGTGGTTCCATAAGACAATAGATTTGTAGATCATTTTAAGGTGGCACAAAGAAAAAGTAAAAGCAGTGGGTATAATACTAATATATGTCTGGGCAACAAAATAGCAAAAGAAATTCAATGTTGATAAATGCGAAGTAATGCACGTTGGAAAACATGATCCCAAATACACACACAAAATATATATTGTTTGTTACAACTTGAGAAAGAGATCTTGGAATCAGTGTGGATAGTTTTCTGAAAACATCTGCTCAATGTGCAGCAGCAGTCAAGAAAGCTAACAGAATGTTAGGAACCATTAGGAAAGAGATAGATAGATAGATAGATTAGATAATAAGACAGACGATATCACAATGCCACTATATAAATCCACGGTATGCCCATACCTTGAATACTGCATGCAGTTCTGGTCATCCCATCTCACAAAAGATATATTAGAAGTGGAGCAAGTACAGAGAAGGGTGACAAATGTGAGAGGGGGTATGGCACACCTTCCATTTGAAGAGATATTAAAAAGACTGGGACTGATCAGCTTGGAAAAGAGATGACTGAGGGGGGATATAATGGAGGTCTACAGGATCATGAATGGTGTAGAGAGAGTGAAGTGTTATTTACCCCTTCACATAACACACAAACCAGGGGTCACCCAATTTAATTAATATGCAGCTGGTTTAAAACAAACATGAAAGTACCTCCTCACACAATGAACAGTCCAGCTGTGGAACTCGTTGCCAGGGACGTTGTGAAGGCCAAAAGTATAATTGGGTTCTAAAAAGAACTAGATAAGTTCATGGAGGATAGGTCTATCAATGGCTATTAGCAAAGATGGTCAGGGATGCAATCTCATGCTCTGGGTATCCCTAAACCACTGACAGCCAGCAGCTGGGAGTGGATGATAGGGGATGGGTCACTCGATGATTTCCTGTTCTGTTCATTTCCTCTGAACCAGCTGGCACTGGCCACTGTCAGAAGCCAGAATACTGGGCTAGATGGACCATTGGTCTGACCCACTATGACCGTTTTTATGTTCCCAGGAAATTACCAGCCCTGAATCAAAAGGGACTGAGGTTAAATGAATTCAACCGTGACAAACTGCCTGGTGAATGAGGAAGCCTATAATGCAGTGCTGCTAGATTAACATCTCAGGACAACATGTGAGAAGAAATCTGCAAATTCAGATTCAAAATTTTAAACTAAGCAGAGGGAAAGGTGAAAAATAAAGATGGGAAACAGGTTCAGGTAATATAAGACATCCACAAACCTTGGTCTCAGCAAAGGTCTGATTGCGGAGTTTCCTTCTCTCACACCGTGTTCCCTGACCCTAGTAATGTCTCAGTTTCCAGTCTCCTTTCTGAAGGTTCCAACTTTATCCAGTCTAGACTTTGCTAAGGCATCTATCACCCTAGAAAGCAATTAAGAAGGGCTTTGGTTCACAAAGGAATCCATTTATCTTGGTTCAGTTCTTTCCTCATACAGCACCCCCTTCCCACCAACATACACACCTGCCAATGTAGAGTCTGTTTGGCATCAGTTATAATAGTCTGCGGGGCTAGTCAAAAAACTATCACCAAATATACTTTTTGATGAAAAAATCCTTTTCGACGCACAGAAATTTTTCATCTGTGAGAAGTGAGGATTGGGAATAAGTAGCATGTGTAGCTGAAGCCTTAAGAAAAGAAGATCCTGTTTGGGGGGCTGGATAGCCAGCACAGTAAAGAACAGCGGAAGATAACTGTGGCTAATATCCCAAACTAGGATTCTATCAGGGCAATATGCCCTGTTCTCACAAAGATCTCGGCAGGAAACCTACACATGGAATAGGGATAAATAAGTCACAGTACTTTAAAAGAAAGGATTCTAATGTGAAATCTTTAAACATCCAGTATCTCGTAAGAGGGAGCAGTTAGTGATTACGTTAAGGATGTTGCCGCATTGGCAACCTAGGGACAAATGTTTAAAACAGGCTCTATTTCTCCCCTCCCCACAGTCTATTGTAGGAACAATTAATTATAGGCACAAATAATAGGCAACAAGGGAGAGTGAAAAGGAACAGCAGGAGAGGGAGGAAGAAAGAGAGAAGGAGGAAATGAACTGGAAGATATATAGATATAGAGAGAGATGATATAGATATATATAGCCTGGTTGTTTCAGTGGAAGTAAGGAGAAAATTGGACCACTATCCTATTATTTTGGTTATTTACTGGAGATAGCTGGAAATGTTCCATCAAAACTGTTTTGCAACAGAAAAATTTGATTATTGACTCACCAAAAATTTTTGCAAAACATGTCGGCTTTCCATGGGAAAGTTTGAGATTTCAGCAAAAAATTTTAAAAAAAAAATTTAAATTAATAAAAAAAGCCCAAATATCCCAAACCCAAATAGCTTTTGGCCAAAATATTTTGATTTTTGATATTTTGCTGAAAAGGCAGCATTTTCCACAGGAAATATTGATAAAAATGGGGGGAGGGGGAGAAAAAAAGTCAACTTCCCACAAAATAAAATCCTGTTTTCTATCCAGCTCTATTTACTCTTGGGGAGGTGCTCAGGTACTACATTGATGGGTGTCATTCTACTAGCTCTGATGAATGGCTGGATACACAATGCACTCAATGGCAGTTAAGGGCTAACTATAGCAAGGACCATTGCTCTAGTCCCTCCCCCAGCATATATACACAGATTGCATTTATGAAGTGGATGACTCTTCATTGGATGTATGCAGTATTGTAGCCATGTTGGTCCCAGGATATTAGAGAGACAAGGTGGGTGAGGTGCCCACCTTGTCTCTGTATATAGGATGGTATTTGTAATAGCCATTTGGCCACACTTATCTCCATGTTGCTGTTCCCTGTGCAGGAGCTATGTAATGGAGTCCTTTAAGCAAAATCACATTTCTAGAGCTAAAATGCCAGATATTGGAAACTATTTTTTTTTTTTAATACTAAGTGTGAGATCAAAAGTTGCAGCCAATAGAAATGAAAGGTCTATCAAGAACCTGATCACATGTGTGCAGAGGGAATCCTTTCCAGTGCTGACCTCTTCATCTGTATACCTTAGGCAGAAGATAAATAAGTCTCCAGGATTTGAGCATTAAAAAGGAGAATTAAAAAAAAAAATGACCTACTTTTCTTTTTATATTTACAAACTAATGGAAGGCTTATCATGCTTAAAGGCTCCACTCTGTTTTCTTGGGCAGATCCCATAGGGTAATTTCAGGACAGGGCAATTATTCATCTGCTGCAAATGCTCCTTCATGTGAAGGTCATGTTCTGTTCTGTGTGTTCATGATGCATAGGTGGTAGGGGTGACTGTTAGATGGTTTGCATTGTGATTCCATCGGCATGTGGCTAACGCACCTCAGGGTGACATTTTCATTGGGCCTTATATAAACTCCCTTGAAGTCAATGCAAAGGCTCACATTGACTTTGGATCAGGTCCATGATGCTGCGTCTGTGCTTCTTCAGTGTCTGGCCAGGACAGGGAGCTGGATGAGAGCACGTTGGCTGGGGTTCAAACCAGACATGACAGAAGTGATATGGGTAGATTGAAGGCAGTGTCCTGAAGGTATGTTGGGAATGATTCCTGGCCCCACTATTGATGGGTGGGATTTGTCCACCCTTTACCAAACTTGTTTCCAACTTTGGGTCCTTTGGGACCTCCAGGTGTGTCTACACTGCAATGTAAGCACAGAGTTCAAACTCAGGCTCAAGCCTAATCCCCTCTCTCTACACACAAATTGTGCTAACCCAGGGCTCAGACCAGAGTCCAAGGACCCCATGGGGATGGAGCGTCTGAGCCTGAGTCAAGCTGCGACTCAGGGTTCAAGCCCCATTGCTTTGCAGTATAGGTGCAGCCCCACTGGACTCATGCTCTGGAAGTCAAACTAAAAGTATCTCAGAATACCACAGGCCAACTTTCTTTACACTCTGGAGAGTCAACTTTGATGGACAGTCAAGGTTTCCCACACTGCACCACGAACAGAGGGCTAGAGCAGCCACATATTGGGAGGGCGCTAGGAAGTCTGGGATCTGGATAGTTGGACTCAGGCTTGCATAATGCAGTGCAGACCCTGAAGCCCCAGGTTGAGGTGCAGGGTTCAACAATTCCTATCATGGTTTAAAATGAGTGTAGACACTCAAGCCCGAGGTTAACAAATCAAGGGTCTGCTAACTTGAATTCTACCCACCCTGGGCGTACACTGCAGTGTAGACATACCTCTGACAGCTCCTGAATTCCCAGGTAGAGTCAGTGACCAAAAGTACCTTTTTTAACATCTCTAGAAAGGTGACTACAGCCGTTTCTCTGAGCGATGGGCCTTGTCACAGTCATCTGGGCCTTTGTTTCCTCCAGACTGGATACTCGCTGCATGGAGCTACAGACACTTTAGCCGTGCCCACTGTGTCTGCCCACATCTTGGCAGCATTGGGGGCAGGGAGCCTATTCCATCAGCTCTTTGACAAAATACTTTGGCTGCCTACTAGTGAACATTGAGCTGCTAGGATGATTGAGATCACAGCCACTGAACACGAATGTCTGGAGGATCTGGCTGTGGAGGGCCCCTTGGCTCTAGAATAAGCTTGCCTTGTTGGTGCAAGTTCCCACAGAGCTAGACAGAGCCAGCGTCTGTTGAAAGTCAGGACATGGCCCATCTCTCCTCTCAGATCTGTTGGTGGGGTCGGGGACCCAGTTGCTCTTTGGGTGGTGGTGCAGGCTGCTGTTTTATTAATGGGAAAGTCTCTTTTGTCTTTTCCACTTCCAAGTATCGCGGTGCTCATGAGCAACCCTACAAAAACAGACCACATGTAGTCCACTGTTCATGAGCAACTTTACAGTAGTAAACTGGCATGTAAAAATTTTTGCTATCCAATAGCCCAATACTAACAAATCAATATGCATAGTCTACCGCTACAATAACAAATGAGTGCATTTCTGTCATGGAGATAAGGAAAGGTTAGTGGGGAAACTGATTTCAGTTTCAGGCTTCCCAAAGATTTTCTAACAAGCGAGGAAACTATTAATTATTATTATTATTATTTTAAATTCTAAAAAAATACCTGGACAGGATCTCTTTAAGATGAAAACCCCCAAGACAGCCAGCTGCAACTGTTGCTCTTTCTTTGCCTTACAAAGCACAGTGCACCTTGAAACATTCATGTCTGAGAGAGATTTAAAAAAACAAAAACGTCTACATTGGATTTGCAAAGCACAGTTCTATCCTAAACAAACAGGGCTGCCTGGAATCTCGCTTGCCCGACAGTTGGCATATCTTGTAGATTAGCTAACATTAACAACAATGCATTTCACAAAGGGAGAATAGACCGAACTTGGCCTTCACCACAGCTCCTTAAAACTGGAATGTTATCCCAGGAACATGCTCCTGTCTGTTTAAGATTTGCAAGGACCGTCTATTTGCTAACACTAATCAAAGTCAAGGCATTTACAAATGGCAAAGTGCTCTGCTCCAGCACCACACCCTGCACTAAAGACTAGAGGCAGGCTGCAAACTGAGCTGAGCTAGTAATTCCACTACAAATTGCTGAAAGTGTTAAAGCTCCAGGGAATTGATTTAATACCTCCTTTGGTTTCTCAGAGCCTGGCTTGTAGGCAGCTGGGGATGGGGAAGGCATGGGCTATGCTTCACTTTAATGTTTTAAAATTTAGTTTGCACTTGTTACTGGGAATTTTTTTAAACGATTCATACCTATAAACCTCTGGGCACCAGATAGAGGGAGAAGCCAGCAATGAATGAATGGCTTTGATTTGACATGCAGGGTTCAAGGATACAGCAACCTGCCCCCAAACTTGTCAAGCATGCAGCAGGAAGAATAATACAAAGTCTCAGCCATTCACTGCAGCCTTTGGGTGACCACGTGTAAACAGCAGAGAGCTCATCCTTCTGGGTAATAACTATGGCTTCAAATTTATATTAGCCTCAGATTTCAAATGGCTGAAAAAAGGGAACTAATAAATGCCAGCTCAGAACAAAAATATAAGGTCTTTCCTGTCTGCAAACTGAAGAAATACAGCCCAGCTGGAGGCTCTTGTGTAATAAGGGAGAAATATTACCACCCTCCACCCACCCCAATAAAAAATGAAATAGGTACTTGGTCCTGGTTTTAAAGATTGAAACACCACAAGGAAATGAGCAATATCTCTGTCCAGAGAAAGGAAGATAACGAATGGAAAAGGTTAATGTCGGAGTTCCAAACATCACCCAGAACAGCGTACCAAAGACAAGTCAAATACGTGCTTAGTCAAGGATGAGACTACTAAGAGCATACTGTTAATAACAATAATAGGCCTGGTTCTCCTCTCACATACAGCAGGGTAAATCAGGAGTTACTCCAATGCTGTCATTGTACCGACATAAAACTGGTGTGACATCAGAATTGGGCCCGTTTAAACTCATCTTGCAGAAGAGTGAATCTGACAGACCCATTGTAGGATGTCACCAGTCCAAATGGTTCCATAGGGTTGGAGCAATGAAGTGTGAACCTCAAAATGTTCTGGGTTTGGTTTCAGTTTGGGCGAATGAGGATGTTTTTCTGAACCTCCTGAGGCTGCAAAACCTAGAGTGGGAATCTCAAGAGGAGACTTTCTCGTGAGAGCCCCTGTATTTCCTGCCTCCTTCTGCAATGTCACGATTTCATATTCCCCACTTCATTCATCACTTAGCTCTGAAGCTGGCCCTACTCTGGGCCAAGCCCTGCCCTTTGTTGCTTGGGTGCACTAGTGGGGCAAGAAGGCATAGGGAGTTTCTCTTCCATCTGCCTCCTCTGCATGGCAGAATCCCTCCCTAGCACTCAAGAAAGAGCTAGGGAGAGAGATCGGAGGCAACAGCTGGTAAACTGTAGCCCCAAAGGTCTATAGTCTGTCAGCTATGGAACGCAGCCAGGACCCCAGCCAGCCAGCCTACATGCTGCCGTCTGCAGCCCACACTAGGGGTTCATGCATTGCTGCTCCGTTCCAAAACAAAGAGCAGGGTGTGCCCTACTGTGCCAGCAGGATGGCTCTTGATAGTAAAGCAGTGTCTTCACTGCCCTTTGTCCCCTCTCCTAGCAGTAAGGGCAGAATCTCCTCCTCATTTCTTTGAAATCATTCATCCACCTAGCTTGCCGGTCTTTAGCCGTTCTTTAACTGCCAGCTGCAGCTGAACAATAGAGTTGGGCTCGAAATGCAACATTCTAGGTACAAGGGAAGATTGTAAGCAGCCTGAAGTTCAAGGATGTTTGGATTAAAATGGCTACTTCAGTGTATTATAAAGATAGGGGAGGTCTTGAGCCAACAGCCTGCCAATCTGAGAATCTCGTTCAACAGCTGATGATGGTGTCACGTAGAGAGTTAGTACAGTATATGTTTAATAAAGGGGATTGGCTAAGGGCTTTATCATTATGATTTGGCATAAATCAAAAAAGTGCCCTGCATATGTCTTAGGAAGTATAAAGTCCTTTAATCTGACACTTCAGCTCATGTCACAAGCCCACGCGTATGGCAACAAAGCGAAATGTGCATTTAGTTAAGATTCTGAAAAATCTTTTGAAGTGTTTTTCTCTTTTACTATTGGAGTGGGTCTGCCAGAGAGAGAGAGAGCACTGTCTGTGTGAATACAGCCACATTGCATCAGGAAAAGAGAGATCATCAGACTGCAAGCATACATTGCACTTATATAGTGTCCTCTATAGGCCATTTCTGGACAGACAGGGCAGCAGTTTGAGCTCAGATTTTCATTTTGCACTTACAAAAATGCCTGCACACACGTTTTGTGCATGTAAACAACGGTGTGTGCGACCAGGACTGATGTTCCCACACAGGTTGTGTGTGCATGCAGGCCTGTTTGCAGGTACATTTAGTCATGCATGAAAAAGTGGCACGCAACCTGAGAGGCATTTAAAATTCAGTCCGTATTGCTTAATGGGTAAGAGCACAAGTAGCATGTTATGCCGGCTGTAGTTCATGTATTTGGAAGGTCTGGTATACATTCCAACTATCCTGCAATAAACTCAGCCTAGGAGGTAGAGTATTTCTAACGCTAGATTTGGTACCATGCAGAGAGGCCCTGTAGACCATATGGACTAAAGATTTGTTTCCATTTCAAGTGAATAGCAAACCCTGCTTGGCCTTAGCACAAGTTCAGACCGCACCTTTCTACCTACCTGTATGCAGCAGCAGCATGTAATGTATGAAGTAGTTTTGGTCTCAGCTCCATTATTGGGATCTGATGCTAGGTGTCACAGTGCCCTCTACAGGAGACTCTTTGCAGAGTTTGGCTGTTAACCCTCCTCAGCTAATGTTCAATTCAAACAACATTTGCCCTCTGTAGCTTACGAGGATGTTGGAAATAAATAAGGGGAAGTTAATTCAACCAACTCTGGGACACCCTGAAAAAACATTTGTTCTCTGTAAGGCCCACTAGGCTATGTGAGACTTTCTAAGTCCTCCATGCACCCAAACTGCGCTGTCATGCCGGCTGAGGGGACTGAGTGCCATGGCTATGTTTGATAGGTAACGTGTCCAGAAATGGGGGTGGGTTTGTGGAGAAAGACAGTTCAGTAGGAGAATATAAGGGGAAATCTCCACTGCACACAGCCAGCGTGGTAGTAAAGGGGGAGGCTGGTGTGCTGAATCCACTGCCTTGCATGCTGACCAGTATGATTTCCTTGTGCTCCACCCGTCTGCCTGTAGCCATCTGTCATCTCTTGTCTTATACTTAGACCAAACACATGGTCCTTGCCCCAAAGAGCTGTGTTTGTACAGCACCTTACACAATGGAGTTCTGATCCATGACTGAGGGTCCGAGGTGCTACGGCAACACAAATAAATAATAATAAGTCAGACATTTTAATTCCTAAGGGGGTCAGATGCTCACCTCTGGGGTTCCAATCACCAAACTATGAAGTAGTTTGTGCACAAAAATCAGGTATCATGAGTAGCAAACATCACACTAGCATTTCGACCTGTCCCTGGTGGGGTGGGGCTATGCTGACTCTGGGGCTCCCTGTGGCAGCATTGACACCAGCCCTGGTTAATAATACATTAGAAGCTGTTTCTGGTAATATCTGTTCAAGACACCAAGAGAAGGAGTTCTGCAGAAAAGAGAAAATCTAAACTCAGAAGCTTCTGTTTGCAAACTAGATATTCAGACACTAATAGCAAAACTTCCCATTATGGAACAATGTATCTTCTTCACCTGGCATCCACTGCCAGTTCCAGGCCACAGACCTTTCTGCCAGTTATCTGCTGGCACAAATAACAAATATTTAGGACTATACATTAATGCAGATTCAGGCAACCTCTGACAAGATCAGTGTTTTATATATGTCTCTCCTGAAATGCAGCTTCCTCTGGGGCCAGCCCCAACTCTGAGCATGCTTCACAACAGAGTGTATGGGTATTTGAGTTCTGCATTTGTACAGAACCTAGCACAATGTGTCCTGGTCCATGACTGCAGTTCCTAGGCATGATTGCAATACAAATGATAAATAATAATAGGAGGAAAATTTGTCCAGTGGCACAAGGGGAACATTTATTTGCACAAAAATATGCCATCAAATCTTTATGTCCATGCTACATGATGAGATCTTGGTTTTAAAATCTCCCCTGAAAGGCCCACAATAACTGCCTGGAAGACCATTAATTAGTCAGAGCACTCTTTCTTGGCTCACTTTTTTAAAGGCATGCACACTTGACTTTGCATGTGCCTGAGATATAATTGTATTTAAAAAATAAGGGACTGTTTTCTTAGCACCCCCACCACACCCCTTCCCCCAATATTATTATTATTATTTTATTAATAAGAAGTACTCACCTATATTCGCCAGGGGTATTTCATGCTGCTTTTTGCAGCACTTAGCAACTCCTGACCTTGTTGTATAGAGGTGAAAAAATCTCCCTTGGAATAAGGGACTATTGGCAACACTAACATGAACATTCCTGCCAATAAATTCATTTGCAAGAATATTTTAAGACAGCAAAAACAAGTGCCCTGAATCCCATCAAACAAATGCATTTCAAAAAGTGAATGAGTATTCTTGGGAATTTCTTTGCAATATGCTTTCAGCTCCAAATGTGGAGATGATTATTTCTTCTGAAACCAGAAAGCAGGTAACTTGCCGATAATTTCTGGACCTTACAAGCCACTGAAGCATGTAATTATTTAGTTCCACTTAATGATGATGTAAACCCTGTGTAATTCCCAGAGTGCTTGCATAAAACAATTTAAAGTGAAAATGTAAATTTGATATAATCCCAAATGTAGGTAAAGTTTTAATAATAATATTTAATAAAAAAGGTTTACAAAATCTACTATGAATAGAAATGTTCTCATAAATTAAAAACATATATTCATTTGTTTGTTTGTTTTTTGAGAATCCAAACTCATCGGTATAACAGAATGAGAAACAGAAACTGACCATAAACAAAAGCAAACCTAACCTGTGTAGTTTCACTGTCCATGCTGGGTGAAGCACAAAAGCAAACAAACAACACCCTAAAAATGTAACATAAATTAGATTCAGTTCACTTCTTTCAATTTTCATAATCTGAGGCCTTACAGGTAACACAAGCAAAGAAGGTAAAACATATGATTTTCACCTTGACATTATTCCTTTTGGAGCACTGCCAGTTTCCGTCGTTCTGGTGCATAAACCTACAAACTACTGATTCCTAACCTTGCTCACATTGCATGGCGAGTTTTATGACAATCTGCTAGCCATAATCTTCCCACTTTAGTCTGCCATTATTATGCTAATTATTTCTGCATGTAAATAAACTCTTGCTGACAGAACTCTTTCAGCAATTCACATGTGACTCCACGGAGAGCGAGGTTTTAAAAATGATTTAGCCATAAACAGAGATTCCATATGTCCTATTTTGGCAGGCAGGTCTCTCTGGGTTTTTTTTGTTTTTTTGGAACAAGAAATTTGTGGATGCCTGGGTAGCAAGGCTAAAATGTGACAATTTGTCTCAGAGTGAAACTAGGATTTATGGCACTTAGTAGAAACCACAGAGGTAAAGACAACCACAGGCTGCATTTAGTCATCCTGATTTTCAGATCTCTCTCTTTTGCCTGGGTAAACGTGCGTTCATTGCTTTTCGAAGACAAATGGGTCTGCAGAAGCAGTCCCAAGGAAGTTACACTTGAGGATATTGCAGACCCATTTAATTCAGTGGCAAAACCCCCAACTTTTTGCCCACTTTGGCAGGAGCAAGCTTGAGCCCTGAGCTGCTAGCCAACTGGCTTCCATGCAAGGCTACCACTATGAATAAAAGAAAAGGCAGTTTTATCAGCTGTAAATCTGTCCAGTGTGCATTTCTGAAAATCAGAGCATTCCACACTAATCGCAAAGAAATGCCACAGGAAATCCAGGCAGAGGAGGTGCAGTGGTGGTTGTGATCCTTTGCCACACTATTCATTCCTCTCTTGGGGGCCTTACCCTGCAACTTTTACTGACATGAGAGTACTCCTAACTCAGCCGAGTAGATTCATTAAAGTAAAAGGGATCTCTGACACCAACAGGGCTACTCACATGAGTAAAGAATATCCATGTAAGGCAGGGGTGCAGGATTAGACCCTCATTTCAAGTAATCTCACCTCTAGCTGCCTTTTCCTTGGGCAGTTGTTCTCTTGCATAGCTGTGGAATGACAAATCAGACCCGCTCAGCCAATCAGACTGCATGGCACTGCATACGTGAGAATTAAGGCCCAGATCTTTAGGCTTCCATTCAGTGGATGTTAGGAGCCTAAAGAGCGTTGTGGCTATGAGCCTAAGTGTCCTCGTGGAATGGCAAGAAGAGGGTTAATGAGAGCCTGTGGACCCAATTGACACCTGCAGCAGATGTCGAGCATGGAGAGGAGAGCCCAGTTCAGAACTGACCAGGAGGCTGAAGTAACTAGCTGGTCAGGTGAGCCTTCTGGTGGAAGACTGACCAGACCCTGACCAAAGTTCTGGTTATTTGAAGACAGGCCTTGAATAGAAGTGAGGGGGGAATCCTGCTGAAGCTTGCCAGATGACCCTGTTTTGAGTTGTGGTTTTGTTTGTCCTGGGGTTTTTTTTGAGACTTTAATGCCACGGAAGAGGTGGGACTCAACTATTAATTGGCTGGAAGGTGAAAGCACTGCTCTGTTGGACCCTGGGAGAAAGAGCAGCCAATGAGCGGAGATTCCATGATTGGGTGAGCTGTTCTCTGGTGGGCCCTAAGGGGGCGTTGCAGAAACAAACCTGGTCACAGCCCTCATAAGCAGCAGCATCTCTCTGGTTGAAAAATGTCCTTTCAGTGCAACAGGCGTCTGATCTCCGAACTACTTGAATGGTACTGGCATAAATGAACAAGCACGGTAACTTTCTGTGGCTAACTAGTATGATAAGCCAGAAATAACTGGGTCATTTTCCCTTTACCCAGGGCATGTTTATTGGAGTTCTGATGTCAGAGGAAAAAATCAGCCTAATTATTTTGTAGAGATTTCACTTAAATAATATTTAAGAAGCCAATCAACATGCAGGAAGATGGTTTGTCTGGCAAGGTCCTGAAATATCGTAACAGCTCTTGATTGAAAATATGTCCTGAGGAATCTGGGGTACAATGTTCGCCTTTCTCCTCTCCTCCCCTTGAGTTAGTGTTCTGTGTCTAGATCTATGCCATCTCATCCTGATCCCCAGGGGAAATATCTAACCCCACATTCCCTTTGTGGAACAAGCTACACCTGAGAGTGGAAGAAGCAGTGGTGGTAGAATCCTCGAGCAGTCACTGACCTACAGGTATAGTTCAAATCTAACTTGAAAGGGGGACCCATCACTTCTGTCAATATCACACATCCCTAAACCCCTTGCCTCTCCACTGGAGAAATGTATCTCCAAAGTAAATGGATGCCCTCAGTGTCCCATGGGTGTCCCATAAGTGAGGGCGAGGACGAGTAAGACATAGATAGCATTTAGCCACTGGTAACAAAGTGGAATGTAGAGCCTTGAATCTACAAAGGGGGATTATTATTTGTATTACATTAACTACCAAGGCCCCAACTCAAGTCATGGCCCCACTGTGCAAGGCACTATATGTACACCCAGCAGGACAGTCCCTACCCAGAAGAGTTGAATCTAAATAGAAAGGACAGGCAAAGGGTGGAAGAAGCAAATATTATCTCCATTTTACAGAGGGGGAGATGAGGCACAGAGAGACTGCGTGACTTGCCCAAGATCATACAAGAAGTCTGTGGCATATTCAAGAGCTGAAACCAGATCTCCTATACCTCAGTCTAATGCCTTAAAGCACAAGACCATCCTGTCTTGAATAAACTGGGAAATGAATCTGGCACTGTGCAAAATGCACTTCATGTTCAGCCAAACCAAAATAATAAGCAGATGCTGTTGGTGGCCAACCAGAATGTGGGCTGGGAACCTTGTAGTGTCTGCCAACTTCTGGGGATGTAAGCACTCATGCACCACACTATCACTGATCCTTTGGTGTCCTGCCTCATGAATACCCTGCTGTGGACAATGTGTGTACTCACATCTCAAGCACTAAATTACCCCACTCCCCTGTCTGTTACACACTGCCTCCTTGGTCTTGGTACTGCTGGTTCCAAACCACCCTTCCTTTAAGAATGTCGCCTCATCTCCTATCTTACACAACAGATTTTAACGTAGAAATTGAAAAGATCCATATCTTCCCTTAGCTCAAATTGGAAATTGGATTTAGCATCTTCCTTCATAATGGAAAGCAATTGCCCTTGTAGAAGAGAGAGCTGGGACCTGTTCTTACAGGAGATGTTGCAAGATATTATCACACTATAAAAGGCCCTTTATTGTCATACTTTATTGTATATCCTCACATCACAAGCTAATAGGTATGTATCCTCTTGGGATATCCACTTTGTATACCAGCCTGTCTTTTATCTTATTTGCTTCCTCTTCTATGTCTCCATTAACACCTTCCTGTTCTTTATTTCTTGTTTTTCTCCCTTTTCAGTTTCTCTCTTACAATCAGAGTCTTAAGTTACTTCCTGGATCCCTCACCTCAGACACCTTGGATCAGACTGAAACTTTGAATCTTTCCCTTTTGAAGTTTCCCATATGTTATTGTCTGTAGAATTGCCTGCATAGACTCCAGTATCATCAACCCAGATATTCAGATCATGAGTCAGGCACCCCCAAATCATGAGATTTTAAAAAATCTCAATTTTTAAGCAAAAAAAAAAAAAAAAAAAAAGTGATTTTCTCTTGGGAGGGAGTTATTTGTCTTCTGGTTTTTAAGAAATTTCAAAGCTTACCTTTGTTTTGTAAATGAAAGCTGAGATTTTCCCATAATCACAGGAGTCTGGGAGCTGGGGCTTTGAGGAGAACATCAAGTATCACGAGACCTATGATCAAATAGTAAGAACCGTCAACATTGACTAATTCTGTCCACTGTGCTTTTTCTCTTCATTTGTATTTTGTTGTAGTTTTGTGGGGGCGGGGGAAGCAATCAAACAAGCTGAAACCCTCTATATTTAAAGAAGAGGGAAAAATGGCACCATTTGGAGCAACTCAGTGTATCTAGTTGGGAGAGGCCCAAGATGGGGACAGAAGGAATTGCTGCTGGCCAGGAGTGCGTGAGGTGCACTGACGGAGCGGTGTAGGAAAGAAGCTAGAGTAAAGTGAGGCCTGAGTTGTGCTTTTGTGTGTGGGTTTAGTGCTGCTGAAAGGCACCAGGTTGACAGGTCTGGAGAGTGAAGTCTTCTGCTTATTCACGGAAAAGCAAACCATGGGCAATGGCAGTTCAAGGTTTCCTGAGAGGGGGCCTGGAGCCCAAATTCTTCCCCCCTTTTATGGAGAGACCATCTACTGGAACAAGAGAATAGTTTAGTCTGCATGGCCTGCTACCCCCTTTCCAGGCTGAGAGTGCCATAAGGCTGCCAATTAAATGCCAGCTGCGGTGATTATTTTTCTGATGGGGCACTTGTCTGCTGGGTATTGGACACGGCTGAAGTATGTTGGCAGTGCTGGGAAAGAGAGCAATGTTCAGCATCGTATGCTGCTGCTCTTACCGTACAAAACCTGTCACTTTAATCTGTTACCACCTCTTCTCTTGAAATCCTTTCTATTTCTCTTTGTCGTTCACTTCTATTTCTGTTTTGCACTGCATTCTCCAAACGGTATGTAACAACCCCATCACAGTTGCCTGAAAACTGAAATCCTGTGGTACTCTACAAACCCTGACTCCTGAGAATGAAGCGCTGCCAATCCTGAGATTTTTGGCTGCACTAAAGCCAATTTACATATTTGGCTCTTAACTATGGGCCTTAAAAACAGGAAAAGGTGCTGGTTTGCAACGTATTTAATCCCATATTATAAAAAACCAGTACACTCCTGCCAAGATCCAAAATGTAGGACAGGGGACCAAAACTAGGGACACCTATTGCAAGAATCTTAAAAGGAGGTGGGATTAATTGTGTATAAATTGCAGTGGGGCTCAAACCGGACCCTAACATTAGCAATTTTAGGGGAAAATCTGAATTCAGATCCTGATATGTACTTCACCACTTAGGCCTGTATCTACATGGAATTTAAAATCAACCACATTTGGGTGAAGTTCAGAGTCTGTTTCGTCTCCAGTGCCAGTTTTGTGGCCCATTCCCGTTTCCACTATAAATGACATGGCCTGCATCCTCCGTTTCACATCCAGGCATTTCTAGTGTAAACAATCTGTGACAATAAAAGTGAAATAATAGCAGATTGGTGCACAACGGGTGGGTGCAAAAGCTGATCTGAAAGCGCAGCACATTCTGTGCAAGGAATGGCTAATCTGACAAATTTCCCTGTTTTCGTTCTCTGACCACGTGACAGTTTCCTCATATTTGTACATGGAAATCGTTGGATTGAATTTTTTATGAAGTTTGATGGCTGCACGGTTAGTTAGTTCGATAGTTGTGAGATGTTACTCACAACTAGAAACCTCCCATTAGAGCTGGGTTGCTTAGTTGTCATTGGTTACATAACCCATGTTACTCGCCTTGTACTGTCTGTGCCACAGCGGGAGACTTATGAGTCTGTTACTGGGGGTGAGCGAACGCTCGTGCAGCGGAGGCTAGTGCTTTTAGATCCTGAGCTACTTGGTTCAACTCCTGCTGCCTCAAAACCTGTGGCCAGGGGTAGGATGTTAAAGGTCAATCATATGGATCTGTTTCTGTTCCCTGTCTGGAGAAGTGCCAGGGATGCAACCATAGGGGTGGAAGAGGAACAATGTCCCACCGACTTCCATCCGGGGGGACAGTGATGCCATTAGCCCCCCACTTTAGAGTGGCTGTGAATGGGAGGCAGGGGACAGAGAGGAGAGTCTGTCTGTCTGCTTTGTGCAGCAGCATTTAATAGATTCTCCCCCCCCCCCCCCCATTGCCCCTGTCTCCCTGCTAAGTTGATAGACTTAGGCAGGCTGGAGACAGCTGTGATTGCTGTGATTGTGATCTGGGCAGCTGTGGTCAATATGCCCCCTTGCTGGGAAGGCAAGAGGCTACAGATGTGGCTACTAGCAGCTGCCCTGCTCAGCTCTGCCTTGCCTGGTCCCCTCACTTGCTGGATCTGAGGGTCTTAGGCTGGGAAGGGCTTGGCTGGAAGAGCTGCGTCTCCTCCTCTCCGCTCCCCTCTTGCCTTAGGGGAGAGTCACAAGTGGGGGCGGGGGTGTACCAATATGGAGGTGGATGGCACAAAGGAGCAGTAGGAATGGGGGTAAGATCGAAGGGAACAACGTAAGGGGGGATAAGCATAAAGAAGTAGCTGGGGTGGGGGCAAGGCACAAAATGGGGAACACGGGAGCAGCTATGGGGGTACAGATGCTACGGATGACGTAGGCATGGTGGAGGAGGGCATCTCTGATTTGGGGAGAAGGAAAAGAAGACGACAGGAGTTTGGAGAGAGGAAAGGTTTGGGGTGGTTTGGGGAAAAGGATGAGGGGCTTGGGGTGAGTGGGGAACAATGAGGCAAGTTTGGAAGAGGGAGCAACCCAAGGGTTGGAGATGAGAGACAGGGATTTGGGGAGAGGGAGGTGACCTTGGGGGCAGGGCTTTGTGGGAAATGGGGCATGTGGGAGGATTTCACATGGAAAGGAAAGCAGAGCTAGTGGGTTGGAAATGCCTCATGCCGTTGCAGGCTGCTGCAGCATAGAGAGGAAGCCAGTCCCAAGCCTTCTCTGCTGGGGGACCAGCAAGAGGCCAAATTATTGGGGTCTTGATTTTTATTTTGATCAGCAAGGAGGAAAGAACTTGTGTGTGAATCTCTGGGGGGAGGGAGTGGGGCGTGTAAGAAAGTGCAACGGCCATGGGGGCTATAGGAGAATGTCTCGCCCCACCCTTTTGCACTGCCCTGTGTATAAAAAGATTTCTTGTGAGCACACCCGTGGAAATCGCCTCCTGCAAAGGACACGATGGGAGCTTACCACTTGCCTTCCGCGTGGGCAGCTCTAGTGCGTGTGAGTTTGCAGGACACGAATAAAAAAGGGCGCGAGCATAGCCAGGTCCAGTTCATAAGCAATTCTGATGAGCGTCTGCAGAAAGGCTTTGGCGGTATCTGCCCAGCGCTTTGAGGGATGTCTCACAAAATGTAGGTCATCTAGATAATTAAGTGCCTGAGTTGCAGGTGCAACTTAGCTGTCTACATGACCTGAATTGGTTAGCAAATAATTGTGGCCACTGTTTAATAATCTGACCCAATGGATGCTAAGACAAAGAATAATATTTACAGTGGTGGTTATAGAGTCTGCTGGCATGGACTAAGAAGTGTGTGTGGAATAAAATCAAATGACATGGGAATGGAAGAATGCACTGTCGATATATGTAAGTTGCAGAGGACTACTTGTGAAGAGTTTACTGAAAGGGGCACCATCTGGAGCCACTTCAGGGACTTCCTGCCATGGCTACATGTTGCTGTATCCAATATAAAGTCACCAGAGAATATCCCCACCATGACAACATCCTGCCTGAGGCTCTATAACGACAGAGTCCCCTGCTGGAGCAAACCTATCCCAACATCCAAAGACCCAACACCTCTGCTTAATAATGTGCTAATTTGCATTGTGGTAGCAATGAGAGGCCCCAGCTCTATTGTGCTAGGCACTGTACAAATTAGTAACAGAGAAATGGCTCCGAAGAGCTTACGATCTAACTATAGACAACAGGTGGATACAACAAATGGATGTGGGGAGCTCAGGGTAATGAGGAGGGCTGTAGAACAATGTGATAAGCTGTTAGATGCTGTGGTGGTGGGGGGGTTATAGGAATACTAAAGGTGACCAGATAGTGTTATAGTGAATTAGCTGCATGTTGAGACTTCAGTAAAAGATGATCTCCCCACTGAGGAAAGTGGAATTGTGTAACATGATCACAACATCTTGGGGAGGGCTCAAATTTCAGAGCAATAAGACAGATTTCTCTAGGACCTTGGAAGAAGCTTTCTGAAATGTATGTGGCAGCTGAATTTAGCTAGAGGCAGCCGTTTTTGGTGCTTCTTGGTGCCACAAATAATCTCCTTCTCACCAATGCACAACATTGAATGAGGTAATTGTTTTTCTCTGAGCACCGAGATTCATGACCTGATTCTCCTCCCTCTGCAATCTGTGGAGTTACTCTTTATTTTCACCAGGGCAAGAGGAGAATTGGGCCCAAGTTTCCCCAGACCAAAGGCAGGGAGAGAATGAATGAATGGCATTTAACAGTGGAACTCAAAGGCAATAATATATCAAGAGGTTAAGGGCTGATTTGCAATCATTTTTCACCCTTGTCTGTGCCTTCAGAGCCTAAATAATCACCACTTTTGACGACAGCTACTGCACCTAGAGTTTAAGTGTTTATTATATTGGGCTACTGATTGTCCTTTGGGTACAATAATACTTGAATATCAAAGACAAGATCTAGGATGCTCAGCCCAGTCATCCAGCATTATTCCTAGAAGAGACCTTGTAACTAACTCAAGGACTCTTCTCTTGTCATTCTGTTCAACCTTACATATGATTACTGTCAAGCAGCCAATGCCTTGGAGTCAGAGCATCTCTGATGGATGGGAGTTGGGGAAGGGGGGGACTAGAGTAGAATGGAAAGTTTTCGCTTGTGTCTTAGATGTAACTATGTGGATGAGGTATCTTTATGTAACAACAAGAAATGGTAGTGCCTTAATGAGAATGACATCAAGGGAAGATATTGCACTGCTGCTCTGAATTGCAATCACAGACTCAAGGAGGATAAAAGGCAAATGATGTTCACAGGGATTTACAGCGCAAGAGCCCGGCAGAATACTGAAACAAATGAACTGTTCATGCTCAGCACAGGAGTGCGTTCCCTCAGGAAAATCTGCTGGGCCATCAAAGAGCCACTGTGTTGTGGAATGAGCAGTGCAAGCTCTGAAAGAGAAGGGCATTTGGGAAGGATTAGATGCCAAAAATATTACCTTCAGTTGATACAGGTGTGGGCGGTGGGGGTGGAATGAGCCAGACATGTCCTCAGCAGATTTCTATGACCAGTTTCTTTTAGGACGGGCAAACCTGTTCACATAAAATCAGAACTCACCTGAATCTTTACCCAAAACTAGATCGGAACTTGAACTTCTGACGATTTGAAAAAGTTTACTTTTTCAGAGGCAGAATTTCCTAATGGATAGAGTCATGGGTTGGGATTCCAGAGACCTGGGTTCTGTTCCCAACTCTGCCACTGCTGGGTGATCTTGGACAAGTCCCTTTGCAGTTCTGTGACTCAGTTTCCCCATCTGTAAAATAGGGATAATGATACTAAACAACTCCTTTGTAAGTGCTATATAAGAGCTTTATAAAGTGCTATATAAGAGCTACGTGTTCCTAAATCACTTTCAGAGCTCTCTCCACTTCCGGGGACCAGAAATAAGAGTCTTGTCTGGCGTCTTTTCAGTCTCCGTTTGCAAATGTAACACACTGGCTAAGCTCGGGCTTTGTTTCACTCTAGTGGCTGGACTACACAGGGGGGATACCAGCCTACTACTACTACTAGCTACCTGGATTAGTCCTTTAGCCCAGGAGGCAGAGGTCTGTGCTTTAGAAGCAGGGAACTCAGATTAAGTTCCTGCTGACAGTCCAATCAGTGGGCCACTACATAAAGTGGACAGAATGCAGGATCAAAGACAGGAATAGTCTGGATTGGATACACACCTGGCTTTTTATATGTTTATCCAAACCAAACCTCTGAATACTGTGAGATTTTCTTCTCCTCGCTGCTACCAAAGTTTACATGTTACATATTCATGAGTGAAAGATGATATTTTCACTACTATAGCAAATCCCGGCGTGAGGACCACATCACCAACATCCATCCCCCATTTTAAAGCAAATAGTTAATGGAGGCTAAAGGTTTCCATTGCAATTCAGCTCAAGGCCAAACAAGAGTCCATCTCTGCTAGGGGACAGATTTCTGCTGATGGTCAGTTCAGACAGATTCCCCTGCATTGGCAAGCTTTTGAGAATGTGAGGAAGGCTAAATATAGTCATTTCCTCTAAACAACAAAACTATTTTCAGAGTGTAACTGACAAAATTCAGCCTTTTACCTCCCGAGTATGAAAGATGAGATACTTTTGGGATCAGTTTGTTCTGATGCAAATTTTCCAGGGCTTTTTTCTTAAACTATCACTGAATGAGTGCCTGTTTTGCTCTCCTTTATTCTACATACATCTGGGAGAAACACAGCAGCAACAGTGGCAGCTAATATTAGAATGCAACTGAGCTAAGTGTGAAGCAATGCACATATCCCATTTCTTTTGCCACCATCTCAGAATGATCAGCAGTGCATTTCTCCCCTGTTCCATCCTTCGTGGGAGGGGGGAGGAGCAGTCAAATGACATTTACGACTGTCATTTCTGTAATGCTAGAGGCCTTTTTTTGTGAGGGACGAGATGAGAGCATGATGAGAGACTCCCTGCTGATTCCTCTTAAGTTTTTGTTCGTAAAGTAGCTTTCCAGAGTGTTTAAACTGAGTTTCCTTGAGACCCTGCCCAATACAGATATGCAGCCACAGTGGTTACTGTGTGGCCATATCATCAGCCATCTCAACAGCATGCTTTGCTCTTGTAGCTGTGGTAACTCATAGCCAATGTTCCTATGGGAGAGTGACCACATTCACTCCAGATGATCTTATGTGATGACCAGGCCCATAAATCTCCCCAGCATCCACCTAAAGCTCGGTTGTCTTGGAATTATCAGCTATAACAATGTCCATTTGAAGTCAGTGGAGAGCTGTGTTCACGTCAGCCGTCCTAGCCCTCAAGAGACTTTATAATAACAAATCTCTGTGAAGCATGAGTAACTCCTCAATAACTGATCTCACGTGTGTATGTGTGCACCAGGAAGTTAACCAAGCATTTGATAGACCAAAGGGAAGTGATTTTAGTTTCAATCCCCCAAAGTGGTATTGGAAAAACAAGCATTTCATAATCTTACTTTTTAGATCATGCCAAGAATCTCAATCGGGTCCATTTTAGATTGTCACATTACTACCCATTTGTATCTATTTTTAATGCCTAGGGTATTTCTAAAACTAAAAATATCCAGTTTCAGGCAGAACCAACTAGGTTCCTTCTGCATCTTTGAATTTCCCAAATGAATATTGTGTTACTGCATTTTGAACCTGATGCTCTGGGTGTCTCTAGCCTCCGACTTCCAGATGCAGTAACTGGACGACAGAGGTGGATCACTTGATGAATGCCCTGTTCTATTCATTCTCTTTGAAGTACCTGGTATTGTCCACTGTTGGAAAACAGGACACTGGGCTAGCTGGACCATGGCTCTGACCCAGTATGGCCGTTCTTATGTTCTGATAGGATCTGAAATTCACCAGCATCAGGCAAAGGGGCCCTGATTCAGGAGACCATATTGGATAAGCATAAACTTCATTGGGGCCTGGATTTCTCTAAATTCAATGTGTCTAGTCATTTTTCCTTATCTATAGTTCTGGATATGTGTGAGGATGGCTTAGTTAACATTTCTAAAGTCCTTTGAAAAATTGAAAGCATTGTATTAGGTGTTAAGGACACTATACAAAATTGGTGAAGACCTTAAAGTCATTTTAAAAAGTTAATAATTGTTAGATAGTTACCTACTGTCTTCAGAGAAGGACATTAGTAAGTACGAAGGGTGAATTTAAAAGCTCAGTTTGGTTTGGATACTTCTCTGAATTTCTCCCCAGCTTCTTGAACCCCATTAATTCCTGGGAGAACTCCACTGAAGTCAATGGAGATTACACTGGAAATTATGGCCCCTTGTGTCTATAAAACTGATCCAGAAACTTTTGGAAGAATAGAGCTTACTGTGCAATTTCTAGTCCATCATATTGGGCTCAAAGCACTTGGAAATCAGCCTTTCTGTGTTTCATTTCTGCATTCAGCTTGAACTCAGAAGTAAAGGCAGCATAAACATGGGGAAGAAAAGATAAACTGATTAGCCCTCCAGAAAGGTTCAAGGTGGTCTAGTGGATAGCACATTGGAGTAGGGTTTAGGAGAGCTGGCTTCTATTCCTAGCTCCACAACTGGCATGCTGAAGTCACTTTGCCTCTTTCTGCCTTGGTTTCCCCATTTCTAAAATGGGGATAATACTCCTTTGGAAAGCACTTTGTGCCCTACTGCTGGAAAAGTGCTATATAAGAACTAGGTATTATTTGGGCGTAATTTCAGTTGTTGGTGGGGGTTGTTCTTATTTACTCTGATCCTGTTGTATTGGCATGTCCCAATCAGACACCTGTGGAATTCTAAAATTTATAACTTCTACAACAAGGACATGCATTTGTCCAATGAAGAGCGTGAAATCAGCCTGAAACTTGTTTGTCTGCAGAAACATTCAGGGCCACCATCCCAAACGTGCTTTCCCAAGGCAATCAGAAAGCTGCACTATACCCTTCCAGGCACCCAGACTCCACATTTACTCAAGCGATGGGGCATGTTGCCCATGCAGTTCAGGCACTTAAAAAGGCTACAGATCTTGTCCCTGGAGGCCAGATCCATAAAGTCTGGCTCTATAAAGCTAACATTTTGGCATGGCTGTTCCCAGTGCAGGATAACGTGTGAAGTCAGGAATGTAAGTGTCAGTGCTGGGCGTGGACTCTACTACTTTAGCTTCTCCTTGACAAAGTCATTCTCATTTGATTTCCAGGGGCAAACATTTCCAAAGTTGTGAACACAAGAGGTTGCTAAATATTAGCTTTCAAGGCTTTAAGTCACACAGTGTTTACTCTAGTTACCTCCTCTTGAAGTCTATATAAAGGGTCGTGTTTGCTCTGGCATACTCTTACGGGGCCCCAAGACATGGCTCTGTAAAGAGGTATGCAGTAGAAAATGTAAATATTGCTGCCTCTGCTGTCCTTAAAACTGGAAACCTTCCAATGAACCTACAGAAGGAGCTAGTGGTGGTAGTGCAGGAAAAAGAGGTGATAGAGATAAAACGAAGGACACTGCCTGGAATGTATGATTTAGTGAAGGACCAAGGATTTTAAATATATTTATTTGTCTTATCCCATGGTTTTCACTACAGCTCTGCAGGGTTGCCACCCCACCCAATTTCCGTGTTCTGTTCCCAAGCATGTACTAAAAAACTTCCTGCTGCCTTTTCACTTGCTGGGTCTCAAGCAGTGGTTTCCAGGCTGTGGTGTGTGGAGCAGTTGCTGGCGGTGTGTGGGCAGCTAGCTGGACAAATTGTGCTGGCTTCTCCTTCTTGTTTCCAGCTGTTACTGCACAGCAAAAAGTATATCACCAGCTTTCCTAATGTGACTAGTAAGTGACGTCTGAAGATGCCCCAGGAATGCTTTGTGATCAGGGATGTGGGCTACACAGGGGTGATTCAGATCAGAAGTGCTCCATGGGGTCAGGAACGGGAGAGGAGATCTCAAATAGAGCTGTGCAAATAAGCTTTTAGTTAGTTGGCAATTCTGGAAAATGGGGGGGGAATGGTTTCAGATCAACCCAAAAAGAATTTTTTAAAAATGAATGGAAAAATGTTAAAAATAAAAATTTGAGGGGGGTCAAACAAAACAATTCATTGCAATTTTGAGCATTCTTTTTTTCCATAGTTTTCAATCTTTTAAAAGAGAACTAAACCAAATGCTGAAATGAGACATCATTTGAATTGAAAAAATCAAAATTTTTCATTTTGAATATGTTGCAGTGAAATGTTTTGATTTTTTTTTTTAAACTAGAACAATTTGACAAAATTAACGGGAAACATTTCAGTGTCGCTGAATCTGCATTGGTCACCAAAAAGATTTGGTCAAGGATTTCACCCAGCTCTGTCCTCAAGACTGTCTCTCCAAGTGGTGGTCCAGACTAGGAAAAGATCTGAGTGAAAATAGAAACAAATAATCATTACATTCTCCAATTTACCCCCCTATCTGGATGAAAGTAGCCTGAGACTGAGAGCTTCTCCGTTGGCTTTCCTTTCCTTAGGATAGAGCAACAGTGCCCAAACTTGGGGAGGGGGGAACTCCCTTGGAGGGGAGCCAAAGATTGCAGGGGGTCCATGAGGCTTCAGTGATATTGAGGTCATTTAGCCCCTCCAAGTTCCACACCAGCGGGGCACAGCCCCCCCTGCCCCGAGTTCTGTGCCAGCCAGAGCAGAGCAGCAGCCCCAAACTCCGCTCTGGCCGGATCGGAGGAGCAGCCGCCTCCAGCCCCGCACTGGCTGGGTGCCTGGCCAGAGAGGAGCAGCCCTGCAGTAGTGGGGGCCTGGATCAGCCCCAGCCAACCTGCCAGAGCCCACCTCCATTACCATGAGGGATGGGAAAAGGCGGGGCCACACAGGGCGGGCAGTGGCGGCTGTGCCAGGGTAGGCTTTAGCTTCTTACTCAGGTAAGAGTCATTTCTTATTATTATTATGTAATTTGGAGTTATAATTATTATTATCATTATATGTGTTTATAGGGGTTATATGTGTTTATGGCTGGTGGGAGGGCATGTGTTTCACCTAACATTAACTAGTGAGGCTTCCACTCAGAAAGGTTGGGAACCACTGGAATTGAGGAATAAGTATCAGGATTTCGGGGTTCTATTTTTTCTCCTGCACACTCACTCTCTCTCTGTCTTTGGGTAAGTCACTCAGCCTCTTTGTGCCTCAGTTTCCCCATCTATGCAATGGTTCTGACAATATTTACCTACCTCAGAGGGGTGAGTGAAGAGGTAATTAATTGAGACAATAAATCCCTTCAAGTGCAAATTAATGAGCATGTAATAACTAGGTACCCAGCTTATGGAATCATCTTTAATGATTGCTCTTGTTTCCTAAGCCTCTGTTGTGTGTTGTACGGCACTAGAGAAAAGAAGAGAGCTATTGCTACAATTGCAGCTACAACTCTGGTGTTTTCAATTTAAGGCAACTAATGGGAATATCGAGCTTTATAACATGAGCTGTGGTATTTGTTGAACCATGTCGATGATCAGAATCAGTTCATGCTTCTGGGACTTATATCTTAACCTTTGTTCAAAGACTATGTAGGCGTCACTGATGAGACCAGAAGCAAATCTGCCCTATTCCGGCTGTATCCATGACTGATCTGAAGGATAAACGTGTGGATTAATGGTGCCATCTGCTGGACAGAGTACACAGAAGTTTTAAATTAAATGAAGACCACCTGTAATGTCAGACGACCCATAATCCTTTATGTAACTCAGGTAGGGTGAACACATGTCCCAATTTTATAGGGACAGTCCCAATACTCGGAGTTTTGTATTATATAAGTGCCTGTTCCCCCCGTGGCCTGATATTTCACACTTGCTATCTGGTCACCCTAAACTCAGGGGATTTGAACTAGGCTTTGTGATCATTAACCACTTGGGCACTGGTTAGAATGCAGCCCAACCGGGCACTGATTGAAATCTCCTACCACGTGACTGCTGCTTTACGGCCTCTGTAAAATAAGCTGGTGCCTCAGTCCTGTTCCTAACAGACAGGTGTCCACAGCACAAAAACAACTGTCACAGTTAGCTTTCTTGTTGTCCCTCCGTACCAGTCTATATTTTTATATGGCTCCCATTACCTTAGTATCTAAGCAACTCTGATCTTGGAGAAAAACAAGTGCATGAGTCATGGAAACAGGTACCTCAGCCTCGTCTATTGTCTATCCGTACTCATTGCCTAGTGAGTTTGGACACCTGCGCAGCTCAAGCATTTCAGTCTCTACCCTTCTCCAGTCTCAGGATGATTCATCCTTTGCTTTATTTTATGTTGTTCAAGACTGGTGCGGAGATGGGGCCCCAGCCAAAATACTGGATCTGAACACACCTGACTCCAAACAGGTCCAAGTCTGGACCCTCTCTTTACAGCAGGCAGAACAGAAACTCCAACTCCAAACATTCTTGAACTCTCTGAGTGCTTCACCTTCTAGACCTGGCTCTCACTTTTGAGAGCTCAGGCCTATCTCTGGTGTTGCAATAGTTCTAAAAATAATGTATCAAGACTGTCAGGGCTGGAAGGATACTATTGCAAATCCAGATGCAGGAGAATTTGATTTTCCTGTATGTAAATATCTTAATATTATTTAGGGTCATTTAATCTAATATCACACACAAGAAAGATGTGGAGAGTTTAGTCACAGAGCAGGTCCCATTGTGCTACCCATATCATGCAGTGGTATTGCAGTATATTTGCTGTATACACTCTCACACGAGACCCGGCAATGGCTGGACTTGTTCCTTTACTGTTGTTGGGGTAAGCCTCTAGCCATGCTGTTTTTGTATCCAACATTTATCTTCTCTCCTTTGTCTCCAACAGAGATTCTACCCAGCAACTGGAGAATGCTGGAGACGAAATTATCTGCAAATGTAAATGTTTCTTTTCTGATCAATTCCTATTACGTAAAACTCCTTGTGTGCAAATTCTTCTTTTATCCATGGAGCACAGAGCTGTGTGTGCTGTGTATGGATGGGTCCAGGGAGAGGAATTGTGTGAAAACAGCAGAAAACAACCAGCAAAAAGCCACATTTTTGCTCAGTGAACATATTGTAAGAAGGGGATATTTCACCCCAGGGAAAAATTCCATCAAGAAGATGCATTTGCCAGGAATTTCATTCTGGATCAAACCTGAGAATTCTTAGGTTCCAACAGAGAATACTCATGGTCATTTCATGCACCTCAGTTAGAAATGAGACACATTTGGAGCAACGAGGGCAATAAAGTCCATCTTCTTGGTGCACCTTAGCAGTTGAGAATCAGGAGTTCCAGGCTTCCCTCACCAATCATTTCCTCAAAGAGCAGCTTTTGTAACATGTTGTGATGCAGATTTGATGACCTCCATCCAGACTCCTTCAGGGCTTAACCCATTCCTGCTCCTGCCTCTCTAGTTCCAGTTAAAACTGGAAACAAAGTGAGGGTGTTAATCGACTAAGGTCTCATGTGACGAAGAGGGCTAGTGCTGGTACTGAGCTGAATTCAGATTAGCACCTTTGCAGATATGGAGCAGGGGCTTCCGATTGCAGGCACTGTCAGAATGGGTAGAGACTGGAAATCCCCAATCAGCGAGCTGTCAGGAACTACTGTTCACAAGAGTACCTCTAACTAAAAATGTGATTGAGACAATGCAATGGAAAAATAATCAACTTTCTTCCGAGTCTGTTTTCTCTGGTTTTACAGTCAGATTTTACTCTTAGCCCTCCTGGCAAATATTTCATATACAAAGGTATGGGAAATGCAAAGGTTTTGCAGCGTGCTGCATAGGGATGTTCACATTCACATGTTCCACTGTAACATCAGTAGATAAGCTACCATTATAGTAACATACCAGTATGTACTCCACACACCTACATTGCTTGTCTTGAATTGTACTTATACGGTTTATAGAAAAGGGGTCATTCGTCACAGTTTGTCACCAGATTACTGTGATGGATGGGCTACTCTCCCAGCTGATCCTGATCAGCGAGGCATCAAATGGCCTTGTTCAGCTACTAGACCCAGCTGGGAAAGGGTCATGAGATGCCTTCAAAGGATGAGAAAGCTTAATTAGTAGGGGTGGTGGGGGCTGCAGAAGGGAAGTTGGCTCCTCTGGTAGGCCCTGGAGAAAGGTAACTCCCAGGCAGCTGGTCTTGAAGAGGGTTGCAAGAAGGAGGCTGTGATTGGCTCTGGAAGAAGGGAGACTCCTGGAGGAAAAGCCCTGAGAGTTGCTGCTCCATAGGAGAGCAGGGAAAAACTGAGCCCAGGAGGAGCAAAAGACCCTTTTGTTTTGTTGCACTTGTTACGAGTGCCTTGCTAGGTGGTGCTGAGAGAAACTACTGCCTAGGCGAGTTTTCCTTGGGGAACTGAGGCAGGGTGAATAATGCCAAGGCAGGCCAGAAGGAGGTGCTGTGGTTGCTGACCTTCCCACCTTTTGTTCATCTGAACGGATGAACATGACCTCTTGGATCTGCCAAATTGCCTTAATACTCTTGCGGGAAAGATACTTTTGTGAGAGTTCCTGTTTCCAGCTGTGGTGGAAATGCCATGAAAACATCTTCCATACATCTTTTGTGCAGATGATTCTGAAGCAGAGGCACAGAGAAAACTGTCTGAACTATGACTGGTTATACCACCCGAGGCTCTGCCCTGCAAGGGTCTGCTTGGCTTTAACCTCTTTGCTCTTGTTGTATGTCTACACTGAAATGCAAACAGGGGCTCAGACTCAGGCTTGAGCCCAACTCCCCCTTCCCCCCCCCCTTCCATCTGCACACAAATTTGTCAGACTCAGGGCCCAGGCCCTAAAACCCAATGGTGCGGGGGAGGCGGGAAGGTGGGGTGGCCCACTGGGATCGGGTCCAAACTCCATCATTTTGAGTGTGGCTGTGGCTTGGGCAAGGAGCCCCAGACTCATGTCCTGAATTCTGTCAGGGCTATCCCACAATCCTATGGGCCAATGTTTCTTGGCCTTTCTGTCCCAAGACTAGCCAATCGACTCCTAGGAAATGGAAACAACCACTGTGGTTCGAGTACAGCTGCTCAGTGTCTAACTCTTTGTTTGCCATACAGAGGCCAGAATAAAATCGGAGTGAACTGGTTTCTGTGCTAGATATGGCCACTGAGCGGCAGCAAACAGCTTATGGTTTTTCATGTTTGCATCACAAGTGAATGACAGGGATTAATACAGTCCTATGTGCACAGGGTCCAGTCTGTGGGCTGGCCTGCTGACCAGGTGTTGAAATGTACACTTAAAAAACAAATCATGGTCATAGGAGCATAAAGAGTCTCCAAGGCAAACATTAGTCTCCAGTATCTGGGTATAGCACCTGTTTGAGATGCCTGCTGTGGTAGGGAAATGCTGATGTGAATGGAGTAATTGGCTGTATTATTGTCCTTTGTTAAGTCCTCAGCTCCAGTAGAGAACACCAAGATTAATTCTATGCACTCCTGCTGATGAGGTGACAAGATAACCAGAAGGACACAACTTCAACAGAAAACATTGTGTTGGAGTTTCTAGGTTTTACTATAATGCAGTGAGATCTTGTACTGGGAGTTTAGCTGGGGGAACTCCTGGAGAGGGAAGGAAATAGAATCTAGGGAAAGGCAGATGCATCCGTTGAAGTGAAAAAGAGAGAAAATCAGAGGCATCATAGGAATGCAGTAAAAATAGTCTTTTTAAATAAAGACAAAGAACTGGTCCCTCCAAAGGACACAAATTCCAGAGACTCACCCAGAAGTTCACAAACGTCTCAGCTTCTTTGGATTTCAAATCAGGCTGGAAATGTCACCAGAATGGCTTTTTTGAGATGTGCGATGGTATTTTCAGCCCAAATCAGGCATGCCAAAATTCAAACCATCTTTTTTAAGTGCTAACCAATTTTATTTTTGAACCTCTAAACATTTTTGGTTTGAGTCTGAGTTCTGAGAGAGATTTGCATAGGTCCTTTTATTCATTTTATGACAACCTGATCACAGAGATGCTGGGGGAAGTGTTTAGAAGGAAATAAGAAATAAGAATTAAAAGTAAAAGCGTGACTAAAAATCAAGCTAATAAGGCCCTTTACCCTACTCTTCATCAAATCCCTCAATTATAATTATATATTATTTGTATTCCAGTAATGCCTACAAGCCCAAACAAAGACCAGGGGCCCCAGATACTATACAAACATATAGTAAGAGACACTGCCCAGAAGAGCGTATGGTTTAAATAGACAAGACAGACCCTGGGTGGTAGAAAAGAAACTTTGAGTCTTATTGTATAACAGGGAAATTGAGGCACAGAGAGATTAAGGGTTAAACTTGCAAGAGCACCTAAGTGGAGGCAATTAAGGCACCTAAATTTGATTGACTTTCAATAGACCTTAGGCTCCTAAGTCACTTAGGGTTTAATTTTTAAAAACTCCTTCGGCATTTGCTCCAACCACACATGAAATCTGCAGCAGAGTCAGAAATTGAATCCACATCCCCTGATCCTCAGTGCAGTACCTAAATCACAAGACCATCCCTTCCTTCTCAAGACCCATGTCTTCCATGAGGCCTTCAAAGAACTAGACTTGGAGAGCAGTTGAGTAGAGCGGATGGCACTGTGCCTGAACTGCGATTGACCCAGCATAGGTGGTGGGGAAAGGTATTTTTGCCACTGCCCGCCTATCTTCAACCACAATGGCCTTGGATGTGTATACTTAGGGGAAAAGTTCCAGAGGGGTAGCCGTGTTAGTCTGTATACAGCAAAAACAACGAGAGTCCTGTAGAACCGTAAAGACTAATAAATTTCTGCGGGCATAAGCTTTCATGGACTGCAACCCATTTTGTCATATGCAGCCCACGACAGCTTATGCCCACAGAAATTTGTTAATCTTTAAGGTGCTACAGGACTCTTGTTGTTTATACTTAGGGTAGGCGTTATGTTTGCTGAATAATTGTCAATATGGTACACAGCCAAAGGGAGCAGCAAAGACAGAGGCTTAGACAAGAAAGCCAGAGAGAACTTCGGAAGGAATGTGGTCAGACAGGTAGGCAGAAGTAGAATATGAAGGTTAAGTTGAAGTAGCAGCTTGACTTGTCCGTGGACTAAGGAGATGCTGATAATAATACAGGGGTATATTCCGATTGCGGCAATTTTCAATCAATGGCATATTTCAAGAATTTAGCCATAGGTTTGTTATTTACTTACCTTAAATAGGAAATAGCACTTTTTGCTTGTTAAATATCTCAACAAATGAAAAATACTTGCGATCCAGCCCATTCTTTCACCTTAAACGTGATAAAAGGATGTTTCTCTGAAACTAAGATAATAAGACCATAAAAGACATGGTAAAGCTGTTGGATTAAGTCTGTAGTTTGACATTGGTTGGCTGCAGCCTTCCTTCACAGTTGCATGACTCTTTAATGCCTTTGTTCTCTTTGTCTTTTTCAAGTACATCAGAAATGGTGTGTCACAGACCAATCTGATTTATCTTAGCGCTATCAACAACTGTGTGGAAGAAAGAGGTTGACACCAATGTTAAGATTTTCTTTTTCTGCCTAATCATTTATTATAAAAGAAAAATAGTGCAACCCCAAATGGCTTTTTTTTACTTCCTGCTCTATAAATCTTAGTTGTGTTTCTCTTATTCTCGAGAAGAATAGGCCCCACTGCAAGGAGTCTTCTATCAAGAGTAATACTTATCTCTGTCCAAGGCTGAGTGCAAGACCCCACTGCTGACAGAGCCCTCTGCAAAGCTTCACAAATAACTTGCTTGTTCTGCCACCAGCTAAATTTCCAGCCGTACCTTGCAAATAACATGTTATAACATGAACTGTATAGCTGCGTGTTCACCAAAAAAGTAACTTTTTTAAAGTGTCAAAAACTGGCCAAGTACCAGTAACATGATACCTGAGGATTAAGTATTTTGACAAACCCTTCATGCAGGGTTTAAAGATCAGATTTTCAAAGACTGATGGGACCCATTACACTCACTAAATTTGTGTGTACACAGGTGTGCATGCAAATTGGATATTTGTAGGCACATGTGGCCCGTTAGACACAACTACCTGAAAGGTAATATGGCAAGTGCGTGCAAAATTGCTCCTTTGGAAATCTGTCTCTTTTGAAAGCCATCTGGTTGCATCAGAATAATTTTCTCTCTCTCTTTCTGAGTGGGATGGAAGGAACAGAGTTATCAGGGTACTGCCAGCTCACTTACTCCCTTTCAGGTTCATGTTGTTGCCACTTCTTTCTTTCTTTTGGTTTGTGCTGGTGCTGTTTCTCTCTGTCTGCTCTTTCTTCCTTCTGGTCTGCAAGTCGGTTGCCTTCCAAGTGCAGTTTTTCATTTTCCTCCTAAATCTTCAGCTTCTTCAGTACCAGCTGCTGCTGAAATGGTGAACTTGGTCTGGATTTAGCATTGTTGCTGCTTTTGTCATTCTTTATCCCCACTCTCCTCTAGTAGGCCATCCCTGAGATCTCAGTCTTGCTTGTTCCTTCTGGCCTCGGTCTCCCGCAAGATCTGGTATCCCAGCCATTGGTCTAGGTGCTTCTCTTGAGCCCCCGCCCAGTTCTGGAAAAGCACTTCTATTCTCATCCTCACAGGATAGCATTTCCCCACTGTGCCTTTGTCAGCTCTTGAGAGGTTAGCTGTCTCCGCATAACTTCTTGAGCTGACTTTTCTTGAGTTGCTCATAACTCACCTTACCTGTGTCTTTTCCCAAAAAGGCTACATTATTTTTTCTCTTTGCTTTTCCCTACTACCATACTTGCTTTTAGTGCTATTGACAGTTATTGGAAATTCCCCATTGTCACTTCCCCATCACGCTGCCATCATATATATCATAGTTACTGGGCTAACTACACCAGTGACCCTGCCTAGTCTCTTTGAATGCACCTGTTCTGGGCCTGCAGGCCTGGTGAGTGAGAGAATCTTGTGATTGCACTCCAAGAGATGTGAGATGTGAAGGGTGATGCACTCAAAGAGACTAGGAGGAGTCAGAGGTGCAGTTATCCTAGTAACTCTGACACAAACAGTATAATATAACTGTGGAAGGTTTCAGTATCCATATGAATTTCTAGCTGTTCTTGATTCAAAATAATTCCCCCCCCCAAAAAAAACGATACGAGGTTTCCAGAAGGAATGGCCATGTTGTACAAGTCACAGCAAAATATGGACAGTTTCTGAGTGGCTTTGCATTATGTCACACATATTTTGCATACTTCTAACAAGCAAATCAACATGTAGTTCTTTATGCCAGTTCAACGTCCAAGCCGTCAGCCAAATCCTGCATGCCTTATTCACCTGGCAGAAAGAAGTGTGACTGTTTGCTTGATAGTTAACTCTGTACAAGTATTGCTTTCTTTAAGAGTGGTATTCATTATTTCACTAATGTGCTCTGATCAACCACTTCACAAAGACTTTGGAGGGGAGGGGTGGGGGGCACAGATTTTGCTCACATTCACAGGTGCAAAAACAGAGCCACTCTAATCCAGTATAAATGAGCTCACTACCTGCCCCCAGCCCATTTCAGTAACCTCAGATGTTTCTATGCATCATTCAAAAGCCAGATTAGAAGCAATGAAATTACATGACACATCCATCTGCCATTTCTAGTACACGCCATGTAATCTATGGCACTTCATAACCAAAAGGAATTAATATTCTTCATAACAAGAATATGATTTGGCACTTCTCTGTCAGTAAGGGGTGGGCGATATAATGCTAATTTCAGATGGAGGACTAGAGGGTTGAAGGTGAAAGGGGCCCTCTATCAAATCCTGCCATTCTTTGGAAGCACTGGAGCAATATTTCATACATTTTCCTCTTTATGTACTTTAATAAATCATATGGGAGCATCAAACGCTGAGTAAAGAATAGTAGCAAAGGGGAAAAAATTACCCAGATAGTGATCTGTCTTACTCCAAGCACAGATGGTCCTTGTGTCTGTGTGTCCATAATGTTCTTTTTAAAGCTATTTTCCCTTCTTTTAAGACTTACCCGGGACACCCCTCTGAAACTTATGACTGTTGTTGTAGGAAACAAACAATATTGGAAGTCCAGGATGTTTATCATACGCTTACTAGTTTAAAAATAACTTTTCCAGTTGCAATTAAATTACAAGGGCTCTTCCTAACTGTGATAATTTTAGAGTCGTGGAATAAAATTCTGGCACATTCTAAAGGACATTGTCTACTTAAAAACATACGTCGTAAACAAAAAGAATGACCCCACCTACATCACTAATGCCGCTGATTATTAAAAGTGAAATATTTTAAAAATCCAGTTTATTTGACCCTCTGTATTCTCTGTTTGCGCTCAGCTTGGACAACAAAAATCAGTGAAGTCCGTTTCATTTTTGCTTGCTGTCAGTTTCTCATTCAGGTTCTTTTTGCTGGCTGTCTGGGTTTCAAACTTTGCAAAGGGAACGGTTGTTTGTTTGAAAACAGTCGTCTTTATTAGGATCTTTAAAAATGTGGAAACATTCATGTTGGTCTTAGGTTACTTTCTTTATAAAATTTACACATGGTGCCAAATTTTTCAGTATCCATGCGAAGCCAACTTTCACCAGAAGATGCTCTGCCACAAATCACACTTGCTATTTATTTGCATAGGCTTCTCAATTTGATTCACAACAAATGTGTATTAGGAGAAGGACCATACTGCATTCAGCTTGTCCCGCCACTCCCACCCCCCACTGGCATCTGCACAACTTTCAGTGTGGAGTTAAAAATAAAACTATGTGAAATGTTCATAAACACCGTGAAACAATTAGGTTTCTGTTCTGTTTTCTGATGCACCTAAAATAAAACATATATTTTGTGATGGGGTGGACTAGGTCCGGAGGCCCCCTTCTGGAGGCCTTGCAGCCCTGCCTCACCCCACCCCAGAGAAGAGCAGAGGAGAAGTCACCAGGTGGCCTAGAGTGACTGCAGGAAAGCAGCCAATCAGAAGGGCTGCTGGAGTGACCAATCAGGGGCCAGAAGGGCCATATTAAAGGGAACAGCCAGGGGATCAGTCAGTTGCTGTCTGGAGCTGGAAGAGGGAAGAATGGGTTCCTGTCTGGCTGGAAGATCAGCAGGACTAGGGACAGCTCAGTGCAGGTAGGACTGAGCCCAGAGAATGCTGCCAAAGACCAGGGGAGCAAAGAAGGCGCTCCTAGCTGACTGTAGGGCTGAGTAACGACTGAGCCCAGAGCCTAGCCAGACCAATGAAAGGTACCATGATGGGCCCTGTTGGGTTGTTACGGAGGGCAGAGTCTCCTGGGAGCAAGCCTTGGCAAATGGAACCCAGAAGAGGTTTTTTTTTTTTGTTCCACCTACAGACAGTGTGTGAGACTCGGCTGGAGGGCTGAGTCATAGAAGAGCCACTGAAGAAACCATTGGCCGGGGGGGGACGGGCATTGGTGAGAGGTGGGTGCTGTTCCATTACATATTGTCACCTTAGATTATTTGTGTTCCCAGACTGAGGGAAAAAAAACAACAAAGTAACTGCAAACAAACAGTCTCTGGAAAGGAAAGAGCAGAGTAACTTGCACTGTAACACTACATCTGAACCGCAATACAAAAATAGCAACTGTTCCTGCAGCTGACACAAAGACTCCTCTTCATGTGAAAGTGCCATATAGCAGAATGATAAGAGCTCTTCTCTTTCACAACTACGTACAACACAAAATCACTTTCATTGCAAGCGTGACCCAAATCCCAGGCCAGGTTTGACAAAATATTCATTCATATTGATGAAACTGGTCCAGGTTTTCAAGTGATGCAAAATGGGACACTTCATTGGCTTTAAAGTTTTGTGGGTTATTCAACCCTGAGAACTCCAAGTCCAGCTCGTTGGTTAGGAAGAGTTCTCTTCGGAGCAGCAGGTAAAATGCTTTGCATGATTTCCTGGGCATCCAAAGCACCATATTTTACATAATACTAGTTTAATTCACTGAAGGAAATTGTATGTATTGCACACACAGGGACATGGAGGTCTGGTGTAGGGGAAAGGTGACTTTAGGCTATCTTTTCACCCTTCTGGGCATATCAGAGGCCAAACAAGGCTCTAAGTTACAGACAGCTCCATGGGGACTTCCCAGAGTGGCCATAGCAGCGTGTGCTATGAATTCACCCTCTTCCGCCTCACCCTGGAACGGTCCCAACATCAGGACCTGTGAGGAGGCCAGCGCTGGGTTACCTATGGAGAGCCTGTGCACTACCTGTGCTAGGAAATTTCTTCCCAGCCAGCTAAAGGGCTTTTATGGTCCCTGCACTATTATTTATTCTTATTTATTTGTATTACCATAGCACCTAGGAGCCCCAGTCATGGACAAGGCCCCCACTGTGCTAGGTGCTGTACAAATGTCAAACAAAATGACGGTCCCTGCCCCCCAAAAGCTTACAACCAAAGTACAAGATGAGACAATAGCTGGATACAGATACACAGATGGGGGGTGGGGTTACCAGGAAACAGTGAATCGCTGTTGGTCTGGACGAGCGGCGGTGGTCTCAGTATGCCGGCTGCCTCGCTGTTGTCCATTTCTTTCATAGGCCTTGTGTCAAAGGAAGGATTTGAAGGAGGATAATGAGTTAGTTTTGCAGATGTTTTTGGGGAGCTTCTCCCAGGCTTGAGGGGCAGCATGGGAGAAAGCACAGAGGTGCTTGTTTGAAAATGTAGCAAGTGGGCGATGGAGGCTGGCATCCAGGGCCAACCAGAGGCAGGAGTTGATCTTTTGATACTGAATGACAGGGAATAGGTTGTGAAGGGCCTTGGAAGTGAAGGGCAAAGGGGAAAGACCCTCTCAGCAGCCACATCATGTGACCTAGGATTGTGTAGCCCTCGTTAGTCTAATAGCTGGAGAACCATAAGAAACCATAAGAAAAAACAAAATGGCTGACAAGGGTCCAGGAATTTATGCTTTATGCTTCGTTTGCTAAGAAATACACCACCTTTCCCCAATTACTTCGAATCCTGAAATGCCACCTCTCTATCTCTGGGCCACAGCCACTTCCTCCCATTGCCTAATTTTCACAATCGCGTTTCCAGTTCGCCCAAGGTTTTCTTGAGATGAGGCTCTGAGCTGGAAGAATTCCCAGCACGTCTCATTTAGACACAGTTGGAGTTATAATTTCACACTCAGCCTTCAGCTGAATTGGGTGCCTTGGAAAACACTCCGATGTGCACAGGGAAGTAAATAAAGCACCTAACAGTTGGCATCCAGTGAGTTATCAGCTGTTTGTTAAAGATCAGGCTGTTGTGATAGAGAGTTTGTAAATTCCTATCAAGCTGGTACTGACAGGCATTACTTAACCCTTTAGAGCACTGTACTCAGACTCAAACATTTATGCAGATTAATATGCTCAGAAATTCATCTGTCCCCAGAAAAAATGTTGTCTGACATCCCCCATCTCAGCTACTTGTTCAAACCTTACTCCACACAATGCCCCTGACTCCTTTCCCGATCACCACCCAGAAGTGCCAATCTGGCTCACTCTATCTTGCTGGCTCTGTCCTTAAGACCACAGATGTGCCCTCTTGGCTGACCTATCCCTATTCTGATCTATTCAAGAGACAGCTAGGTTAGGAAACCGGGAATGGGGAGACAGGTCACAAAAGGGGAGAATGTGCTAATGATTATGGGTGTGTTTCCACGACTTGCTCCAGACAAAACCCGACTTCTTTTGCCTCCCGCCTGCTAGAAACCCCTCTCACATCACTGACCCCCTCCCACCAACCATTTGAAATACCCAGTATTTGAAGGGTTAAAAGCAAAGTAAGTGTTTTCTTAACTGTGAGCCTCATTTCACAGTTCCCTTCTTGAGTTGCTCCATCAGACGTGGTGCTTTGCAATGTTTAAATGTTGGCTGTGCTGAGAACATGGCGCTTCAGGCGCAGAAGTGAGGTGAGTGCATTTGCAAGATGTGCTGGGGAAAAGGAGTTTTGGCTTATTACCGGATATGACAGACTCTCTCCTTCACTCATTCCTGGGGATTTAGGAGAAATAGAGCCTTCCAAAGCCATCTGCAGTGCTAAGACTAGAAGGCGGTAAGCTGGGCTATTCCTGGGATCAGCAGAAAATTCTTGGAAGCAATGACGCCTGTTTTCCTTAGGGCCCAAAGGAGTTGGCTAGAAAGATGTGGTCACATGTGCAGGGCTAAAATGATGCAATAACATGCCACAGAAATATATTCCAAGAGCAACAGAAGTACATTTTACCTAAATACCAGAATTGTTCGCTAACTCATGAGAGAATTTGTATAGCAGGGTGTTGCAAAGGTGGAGGGAGGCGGCTATAGCTGGAAGACAGGGTTGCAATGCTGATAGTCCTAACTTCAAATCATTTTTTTCAGTCAGAATAGCAGGATTGCCCACCCCAAATGTTCAAAAATCATGAGTCAGGCGCACCAAAAATCATGATATTGGCTTTAAAATCATGAGATTATGTAAAAATAATAGATTTGCTGTTCTTTTTATTTGCCTTCTGCTTTTGAGCCTTTAGGGTGTACTGGGGGGTCACAATCTGAAGCTTTCTCCACAGCCACGAAGGCTAGAAACTTACTTTTTCTTTAAGAGTGAAGGATGAAATCATCACATATCTGCCTGGGTCTTTGAGGAAAACAATAATTATCATGAGACTCATGACAAAATCATGAGAGTTGGCAACACTGTTTTTTCTGCTGATTAGGTTAAATAGTGCTCTGAGAATCCACCTGCAGATGCTCAGGGGCCTATGTGGAATGATCGTAGGATAGGATCAGTGATGATGTTTTAGAGAGGTTAGATGTGATTGCTGCAGGAATCAGACCAACTGCATCAGAGCTTTTCCCTTCTTTATGTATCAGGTGAACAAAGATATCAGGCCTTACTCAACAGTGTACTGTAATTTCTTCACCTTTTGTCTTAAATGGTTGTACAGTAAATTGGGAATTAATTACTGCTGTGATCTACCCTGGAGGAGATTGCATTATGAAAAGATTCTTGCATCTAAGTAGTTTGTAAAGCACTTTGGGCCAGGTTTTAAAAGATATTTAGGTACCTAAAGAGTCATTTGGGTGTTAAGTGCCTTGGCACTTTTGAAAATCCCACTGTGCGCCTATCTGCATATTTAGGTGCCTTTTAAAATCTAGCTCTTTGTGCTCCATCTCGAAGGCATTATATCAAGTCCATGAATTAATTATTATTTAGGAATATGAACAGCAAAAACATTTACGAGCGAGTATAATGTGTATCTAATTCCATGCAGCATTTTGTTATACAATTTATAGCAATGACGCTATACAAAATACATGTAGTATATGTAACGGTAGAAAGCCCTTTAAAACTACCCACATTCATCTTTTTCTTCTTCTGCCATTCCCCCCCTTTTTCTTCCCTTCTGTCTCTTTAAAAAATTCCCTTTGTCTAGCCAGTATAAAATGTTCATACTCGTGAAAACCTGGTTTGTGGCCTCTTCGTTACAGCCCTTTCATTGCCACCCCTCTGCAAAGCAACACGCCATTTCACTTCCAGGTTCCATACATATCTTCTGGGATAAAAACTTCATGCACACGGCTCTATTATCAGAAAATTGTTCAGGCCAGATATAAAAATACCTGGCCTCCACATCCGGCTGTTACCCGGAAACATCATTCTCAACTTTATTCATGTTTATTTTCATTGTCCTTGGACTAATCCATCTGGATCAAAGACTTTAATGCCGATCTGCCTGGTTTATTGGAACAAATGCAAAGCATGACATCCTTTTATAGATGTGCATTTTATGTCATCCTGAAGCATTGGAGGCAAAGGCTAGGCATTTTTTTGAGGTTATGATTAAATAAATCTGCAGACTGGTGTTTTTGGTGGCAGGATGGCTGTGAGGATCCTACCCAGAGAATTTAGACATACACTGGATGTTTTTTACATTATGTGTCATAAGGCTAAATTTTACCTCTCATCCTTGCATTGGAAAAATTCAGGCAATGTTGTATCATTTCAAGGAGGCAGGCGCAAGTAATAAAGTTTGCATTCAGGACTGGCTCATATTTGAATATTCCCAATGTTTAGGGAAGGTAGGGTGGGCACGCATATGTATATTCAGATTTGGTGCCTCATTGGGCCCGGTATAGAAATGGTCCGACTCCATCTGGATCTGACCTTCTGGTTCGACCTCATTTCTAATCTTAATTGTCTGTGTAATAGCATCTAGAATGTTTCAGATGCAGACCGGGCAAAATATTTAACACAGTGGATGCCAAGCATTTCGTTCAGCTGAGGGCTATAATGGCTTTTTTAAACAGAACTTTAAGTGCCTCCTTCAATGTTTTCTTTTAAATGGAATCAGCCCTAACTTCTTGCAGCTGAACAGGTGGGATGGGTGGAGTTTTAGATCTAAGCCACCCATCTACACCCATTGTAGATCTAAGCCACAATCTACACCATTACTGGGGTAGCCATTGGCTGGCTGGCAAACAGCCTGCATAGTAACTTAGAGCAGCCACAGGGGCTGCTCTAAATCGCACTGACTGAGGATCTGGCAGAGTGCGGTGTACTCCACCTCATTCTTACAATACCCTTATGAGGAGCTGGAGAACAGAGAATGGATATCGTAGAGCTGACTGTGTCAGAACTGCATCCTCTGAGGATTCCTGTGTGCTGTTCCAGTAGGGCAGCCAGGAAAGGGGCTGACGATGAAAGCCAGTGTTTTTATTAGGAAAACAGAGGCATAAACCATTTAGGAATATAAACAGTAATACCAAGTTACAGTGACATGCACAGAGAGTAGGGGCAAAACACCAGTTAAAATAATTTCCCCTAAATCTTATGCTTTGAGGCATAAACTGCAGGAATAACTAAGGAGTAATTTTCCTGATGTACAACATTACACCATCAGCTCGGTACATTAGAGGGGATTTCCACTTTCCTCTGCAGCAGCAGGTATCGGTCACTGTTAGATGGTCATGGTTAGATGCAGGACGTGAGCTGCGATGGCTCAGTGGCCTGATCCAGTACAGCAAATCTATCTCTGTAAAAACAACTGGTCATTCTTACCATTTCCTTATACTGAAACAGAACGTCCTGGTCTCCCCTCAGATTTTTCTGAGGCGTGTGTAGATGACAGATCTGCTTTGAAGAGTGTTGAATGCTAGTGTAAAGCACCCCCTGTGGTGAAATAACTGCGTTAAAGAGCATTTAGTGGGGACTGAGTTGGAAGTCTGGGCCGAGCATTACAGCCTTTGATCACAGCCAAGGCACATGTGTTGGATGTAAATTACCAAGTGATGCCTGGTTTTGATCTTGGTTTTTCTGTTTGTGTCACATAAACACTAGCAAATGCAAATGCACCGTGTTGATTAGCTTTATTTTATTTCTATATCAGTGGTCAAAGGGTCTCCATTTTACTGCTACTCCTCTAGCATTAACTATACTGAGCCAGATTCCCTCTTTTGACAAAAGATGCTTAGCTCAGTAGAGAGGGAGTGAGGGACTGATTGGGACGGCATGATGGGACTGCCTACAATGGCATGTGGCCCATCAGCAACTGCTAGTAGCAAAATTCCCCACTGGCTAGAGGCGGGACACTAGACGGGGAGGGCTCTGAATTACTACAAAGAATTTCCCAGGTATCTGCCTGGTAAGTCTTGCCCACAGGCTCAGGGTCTAACTGATCACCATATTTGGGATCGGGAAGGAATTCCCCCCCAGGTGAGATTGGCAGAGCCCCTGGGGTTTTTTCACCTTCCTCTGCAACATGGGGCACGGGTCAGTTGCAGGTTTAAACTAGTGTAAATGGTGAATTCTCTGTAACTGAAAGTCTTTAAACCATGATTTGAGGACTTCAGTAACTCAGCCAGAAGTTAGGAGTCTATTTCAGTAGAGGGTGGGTGAGGTTCTGTGGTCTGCAACTTGCAGGAGGTCAGACTAGATGATCATGAAGGTCCCTTCTAACCTTAGAGTCTATGAGCTGGCTATGGCTCCCTGAGTCTATGGACCAATCAGGGCTGACCCCAGCACTGCCATGCAAGCATCGGCCTTGAAGCTTCTGTACTACCTCTTCAGGAGCCCTGGGGATAGGGGGTGTGAGCAAGCTGGGGAAAGGAAGGGCCAATGCACACCTGTATCCTGGCTATTTATGCCCCTGCAAAGGCCAATATGCCTAAAGGGACCTGCACCAGGGTTTGGCCTGGTTCTGAATAGGGAGGCATTTAGGTGCCTAAATACCTTGGAGGATCTTGGCCAGCTGCCTTCCCTCTGTCCCTGTACCAGAGTAAGGCTGAATCTTCTGATGAAGTGTCCAAAAAGTTATCAGTGCCTCATTTACTAATTGACCTTAATTTTTATAATCCTTTTCTTCCTCACCTGTCAAACAAACCCTGCTGCAGAAGGCCAGTCATAAAAACACTGCATGGAGGAAAGAGAGCATGGTATGTAAATACTGCAATAAAGATAAGTCTCCTTTTTTAAAAGGCTTGTTAACATTAGTTAATAATTTCCAGCTCTTTGTTAGTCATTTCCGATTGATATACATTTATAAAAAACCATGGAATTAAAGAGGCATACGCCATCAGGGTCCTTGGCTCCATTGTATATAAAGCAAGTACTTCTTAAACATCTTTAAGGCCCCAGGCCTGCAACTACTCCTGCATGGGCAGAGCTCTGCAGAGTCTCATTAACATGAGTGAGTGAGGGGCAGAGTCTGGAAGAGAATTGGACACTGCTGATGTTCAATGCCACTAGTTCAAAACACAATACCTGCAGAAAAGTAAGGAGACTAATGCCTTTGTGCTTTCTCCCATGCTCATGCTTAGGAAGCACTTCCTGTAAACCTCCACAAAGCTATCTCATTATCCTTCAAGTTCCTCTTTAATACCTTTCTTTTCTGTGATGCCTACAAAAAACTTGGCAATGATTAGACAGCTGGTGCATTGAAACCACTGCCTGTCATGTTGATCAGTATTGTCTTTGTGCTTCCCCATCTTTCTGGCTGTATCAACCTGTCATCTCTTGTCTTATGCTCTTTGGCAGGGATGGTCTTTTTGTTCTGTGTTTGTGCAGCACCTAGCATAATGGGGTCCTCTTCCATAACTAGGGCTTTTTGGTGTTATAATAAGACTACGACTAATAAATTCAAGGAAGTCTTCAAAAGCTATTGCTTGCCCATCCTATTTGAACAGCCTTGAAACCTTTTTTTCACAAGTAAATGGCAAAGTTCACCATGTTCTTTCAGGTGCTTTGTTTTGTATTTAAACAACCCAGTGAAAAGACTGGAGGTCACAAAGACCCATTTTCTCCTACCCGAATGGCTGCTGCTTCAAGCTGGATGAGGATGAGGGTGGAGTTCACAGGCTCAGAAGAAGTTAGCTTTATATCTAACCTCCCCCGCTCCACCAAAGTTTTCATTCAGGCGTACCTCTTGGAGAACAAACGCTGGCTGCAACTCACTGTGTTCAAATCAAATTTTTGCTGAATTGCTTGCACTGCCCCTGGCCTGGTGGGCTAGAACAGTCAAAAGAAGAGTCTGACAATATGAAGATAAAAAAAATGTCAGTCAAGCAAGGAGGCTTTCTGTGGGGCAGATGAACCCTAATATAGCAATGGCCAGAGCCTCTTAATCCCATCTATCCCATATAATGCAATGGATGATGCACCTGCATTAAACTTTAACTTTCTTTGATGACACAGGGGGTGAGTGACTAGCATGAATAACAGATTAGCTAGAAAATGTCCTAATGGTTAGAGCAGGGAACTGGAAGCCAAGACTCCAGGGACCTGATTCTTGAGAGCTTGTCTACGGGCTGGTCCACACTACAGAGTTTTGTCAACAAAACAGTGGAGGTGTACACACTGAATTGCTCCTCCCACTGATGTAACTCCCCTGCTATGCCGACATAATAAAACCACCTCAATGAGAGATGTAGGGCTTATGTCCATGGGCGCTGGGTGAGGTGCCTATGACTCCTTCCCTTCTGCCTGAGGCCACTGGGCAGCCTCAGCACCTGGTGGCTCCAGCCACCCCGATTCCCTGCCAGGCGGTCCTGGCCACCCCAGAGCACCTGCCAGCAGCCCCAGCCTCCCCGGAGCAATAGCTGGGTGGTCCAAGCAGGTGGCCTGGAGCAATGGCTGGCTCATCTCCCTCAAGACCCACTGCGTTCGGGAGATCCGAGGGTGGGAAGCTGCTGCAGCACCGGTGAGACAGCAGGAGGGGGTGGGGCCATGCCTGGCTGTTTGGGAAGCCTAAGCCCTCCCTGGCCTATAGGCTTATGTTGGTGTAGTTAGGGCGATGCAGTGTCAGTGTAGACACGGCATTCCTTACATCGGCTGTTAACTGTCATTCTTGGCAATTTCTCGGTTTCATCATATTGTCCATACAGCACATTGATGACCAGATAGCAAAATAGGTTAATCTTTCTACGAACTGGAGAAACAAGAATTACACATTTGAATGTCTGTTAACGTAGTAGTCCAGTAGTGAGATCATGGCAGCTATATGCAATTCACAATTTCTTACATTAATAGTTGACAAAACTGATGTTGCAGTGAACAAAATATTAATTCTTCGCATCATGTTTTGAGCTCAGAAAGGTGTCAGCCACCTGACTGCATTTGCCGTCCAGTTAACTGCATGCAATGCTTGACATATTAAAGATGCCATCAAACAATTCTTCACTGATCACAATCTGGATAGCCAGCAAATGGTGATGTTCATTTCAGATTGGACCTCTGTCATGCTAGGTAAACGTAGGTGTGCGCTGCACTTATTAGAAGAACATTGTGTTGCCTGTAGAGAAGCCCGAAACATTGATGATGCCTGGAAACACGTACTAGTGATTTTAGAAGTGGAAATATTATTATGAACTGTATATACAATATTTAGCAGATCAATTGTTAAGAAAACTAAGTTTGGGAAGTTGGCCAATATATCATAAGTTGATGCATTATCATTCAGGCCTTTGAATGAAGTGCTCTGGGTGGTTATCATCTCACTTTGCTGTAAATGCCCTCTTACGATGTAATAGTAGATCACTCCCCCATTGCAGTCGATGAAAATAATGGTCCTGTAGTGAAGCATTGTCTCAAAAAGCTGACAGATCCCCCATATCATGGTGCCAATACTGTTGATGTTATAGGTGTTCTCCATTTCATTACAGAACTCAGTGAACATTTAGATTGTTGATTTCTGGAGAATGAGATGCAAGAGCGGTTTGCATTCAATACTGAAGCATTGTTTTCTGCCACGTTTGCTTATGGCACAGAACATATTAGTAAACTAGTGGGCAGGTACCAAGCAGTCTTGAGTCTATCAGTGCAGGCTGAGGGATCAATAGCTGAGTAGATCTGCAAGCAGTACACAGACTATACATTTATCATTGTGGAAAAAAGGAAAAACGGATTCAATACGTATATTTGCCAATATGGTAACTTACATGCCGAAAGAAGAGCAGTTTACAGAACTGGCTCAATTTGTTGATATATGTGGCACCTTTCAAGCATCTGGTGCTGACTGCACATGTGGGTTTAGTTTAATTAATCTGGTCAAAACTAAGGCTATGTCTACACTACAGCCTATGTCAGCAGAATTTATGTGAATTTTCCACCTCGGGTGACATAAGTTACACCAACGTAAGTGTTCACGTGCACAGCGCCATGTCGGCGGCAGAGCTTCTCCCACCAACATTGTTTATGCTGCTCGCGGGGCTGCTTTTTTTTATGCTGACGGCAGAGTTCTCTTCTGTCGGCATAGAGCATCTTCACCAGATGCACGGCAGGTTCGTGGGTTTTCTGAGCTTCTGAGGGTTTTCCCTCTGTTGGGCTCAGATACCCCACTGGGCTTTGATAGCCGGGCGGCAGCCTCCTGCAGCCCCTGTGGCTTGCTTGGTCTCAGCTCGCAGCCGGGAGCTGGGAGGCAGCTGCCTGCGCTCTGGGTGGCAGCCGGGTGGCAGCCAACCATGGCTTGCTGGTGTCCGGGACGGCCAGCAGTGCTGCAGCTGCCTGCACCAGGGCTCACAGTCAGGCAACAGGCGCCCGCACCAGATAGCAGCCTTTGCAGTTCCGGGTCACAGCTGGCAGCAGCCCCTCGCGCCTGGCTGGCCCCTGGTAGCGACTTGCCGGTCCACTTGTCAATTTCACTGCTCTAGTGAGCTGTGAAATTGACAAGTATGACAGCCCCTCCATCCCTCTAAGAGGACACTGTGTTGCCCTAGCTCTGCCCACAAAAGCCCTACACCTCTCCTGGAGGTGGTTTTATTTTGTCAGGAAAACAGGGCAGTTTTGTTGATGGGGAGGTAACTGTAGTGTGTACACTAGCACTGTTTTGTCAACAAAACTCTCTAGCATAGACCAGGCCTTAGAGTATCTTGCTTAAGCAACTGGGTTAACACCTTGTTGAGATGGACAAGGGGCAGTTCACACCTCTCCTAGCTATTTTGAATTCTCTCCAAACTCAGGCAGATATCTCTGCATCAGTTACACTTGGCTCACATTTTGAAGGTCTTTTTAGCCTCCTCCCCCCAAAAATGTAAGTCTTCACTGAGCCATGAGGTCAATGGAGTTAAGCAAGTGTATAACCACTGTAAATAAGAGGAGATTCAGGCTCTTACTTTTTAAAAATGAAAGCATAAATTTGAGAGCAGAAGAAGGCATCTTGGGAGAGGTGTTGGCAAGGCATGCCAAATAAATAGCCCTGTAAAGCTCCCAAATTTGGTTATACTACATATCTTCCTTATGGATAATATAGTTTATCTACCTTACATTTAGCTAACTGTGCCCAGAAAGTGTACTAAAATAGGTTATAAATATTGTTTCCAGCAATTAATAAACGCTTCAGTGACTGTAAAAAACATGGGTGATTCATTTGCCTCTCAGTAAATATCTATTTTCAGCACAGGATAAGATCAGGACAAGTTCTCAATATTTCCTGTTTCTTGCTTATTCTTATAAATAAATAGCTTAGAAACTACGGTTCAGAAAACCACAAATAGAGCAAATACAGGAAAGGTTCTTTGGAGAGTAGATTCTCGAGATAGATGAGTCACTAGATCCACAGAACTTGAGAGGAACTGAAAAGCAGACATCACTTTCCTCCCCAAATACCTCCTTGCATTGGGATGGCTTCAGCAAATGCAGGTGGGAACAAAACATATTGCTGGGGAAGAGAGGCTTTTGTTCCAGCTCCCTGTCAGCAGGTGTGTGATAACCCTTTATTTCTCTTTGAGGTACTCTGTTATCATTTTATCATATTTCCAGTGAGGCACAGAATGCACCTTCTCTACTGTTCTCATAGCAAATATAAACACTGCACATTTGTAGAGGATAAATAACTAATTATAATATGGCATACACCTATGAACTCTGCTGAGGGCATCATATACAATGGCTAGGGATATCTTTGAGAATTAGTCACGCAGAAGCAGCTGCAGCCACCAGCACAAAAGAGTGCCATGCAATTTCCAGTAATATGCACCTTCTTTAGACATTCCACATTTCTTATTCTGGGCATTGTTTATCTGTATTTGAAAATACCCTATAATTAGTGTTTTATGCTCAATCTAGGCCTTCTTGCATAGCTAGCTCCTGATTTACCTGCTTGCTCTACTTGGGTCCATAATAATTTCCAATACCAGTTTCTTTTTTTCCCCATTTTCCACCACAAGGCAAAGCCCTCTTTGCTTTAGTGGCTAGCCTCCACAAGTGCTTTATTTCTTGCTTTATATCTTTTTCTTGTCATATCTCTGGAATCCTATTGACTCCTGTCGTGGTAATTTGATAGTCCAACTAATTTGCTGGTTAACAGAAAGATCACCTCACCCTACTATATTAGCAACCTTGCAACACATTTGCAGTTTGGCTGTCTTAGCTATAATATAATACAGTGCAATGTGTATAGAACAATTATAATTAGGCTTGGCAGAACTCAATTTTTATTTTTTATAATTCTGATGGATAATGATGATATTAATTTTTAAGCATTTTTAAATTTTTATCAAATTAAATTTTCACAGTTGTGGGAAATTATGGGCCTGGTGTCAGATAATACTTAATGACAGTAGACATTAAGATTTAAAAAGTTAAAGCTTTATAAACCATTAAAACACAAATTAACAGCTTATGTTAAAATACGCAAAATAAATATAAAATCAACAAATCATACCCATTTCTACTGTTCATTCACTAGTCCATTTGTAACAAATCTAATTCAAAAGTCTAAATTACTGTGATTTTGATTCTAATAAGTTCTCAAGCAGCATTTTTCTTACTTTGCCTATCTGTACATTTTGATTATCCATGAAAGTATTTTTTCATCAGTTTTGTGTGTGTGTGTGTACCATGAAATTGACGTTTCCTGACATTTACCAATAAAAATCTAATCCTTTGAAGCCTAGATATAATATATTTGGGGATTGTTCAGAAACAACAGAACAGGTTTTTCAAGAGCACATGGCTTTTGTCGTAGAAGCTATTTGGATACCTGAAACAAGTATGGGGTTTTTGTTTTTTGTTTTATTTTGATAAGTTAGAAAGAGGGTGATGAAAAATATCACATCTATCGTGAAAATGGCTAAGAATTGTTTCTTCATTTTTGGCAGGGATACACAGTTAATTTTTGGTTCTGAGGTAATTTCCTCTGGAGCAATTCCCTTCTGCTTGCTCAATTTAAGCAAGGTTGGTCTGGTTAGCGTTTGATTGGGAGACTCCTGTGGAGTGGCATGACACTCTTCCCTTTGATGACTTAAATGAATACCACAGCTCCAGGACATACACCTTGAACTTGTATTGAGGCCCTGATACTTCAGAGGGGATCTGCATAGTGACTAGGTCTGCCTATGCAACTGTACTAGCAGGATGGGTCTAAAACTAAGTTTAGTTAGTAGGACTAGGTCTAGGTCCAGGACTAGTTGCTAGGTCGATGGAAGGAGTCGACCTAGCCACTGCCTCTCGGACAGGTGGATTAACCAGCTTGAGGGAAAAACCCCTTCCAAAAATTTAGGAAGTGTCTACACTATGGCACTACAACAACAGCAGTGGTGCTGTAGGGGCTGTAGTGTAGACATAAGGTGAAGCATGCTACAGAAATGCGATGCATTGTTACAATTGTCTGTCCTTTTACTACAACAATTAGAAACAAGGGTGGCGCTTAAAAAAAACCCCAAAATATTATTAACTTTTATATGTGTTGAGGGCATATTAGTGTTTGTTGAGGATTTTTGTTCTTGAGCTTTATAATATTACTAAATTATTTTCTTTCCCCAGCATTATAACTAGACTTGGAAGGATTCAATTTTTACTAGTAAAAGTCGGTAAGTCGGTAAATATGGATCTCACCATATGCACGCAAAGCGATGCCAACACACTTCCATGGAGGAGAACAGAAATGTACAGATTGGCAAAGGAGGAAAAATGCTGCTTGAGAACATCTAAGAACTTGATTGAAGGATAGCCACTTTGTGTAGCTTGATATGGGGTGATGACAACTTGTGCCTTAGCTGTCAGAACGCCTCATCTTCAGGAATCTCAAGGCCGGTCCCTGAATAATCACTGTCTGAACCGCCCTCTCCGGTCATTTCCTGCGACTGCAAAGATTCAAGGGGACAAAAAAGCAGCGGGAAAACGCTTTATAACAAACATCGAGCTCATCCCCTGCCCTTATATAAAAGGATTGAATTCTGCCAAGCCTGAGTAGAACCACCAGCCTCTGTTTCCCTTGCCAAGGGGGACTGATGCACGGAGCTCCTCTTATTTGTCTCCAACTTCGCAGGCCCGCCCCACTCTGCCTTTGGCCGCGTCTAGCCCCGGGGGGGCTCCCTCGCGTCCCTTCCCCTCCCCAGTGCACCGGGGCTGCCCTGCGCGCAGAGACACTGCTGCGGCCCGACCTTCCCCCTCTCCCGCGGCGGAGGCTGGTGGAAGCCCTGGGGCCTCGCTGGCTGCGGCGGGGCTCCTCCCCTGCGAGTGTCAGTCGGCGAGGAAGCCGCTGCTGCTGCTGCTGCTGCTGCTGCCGGGAGGAGGCGGAGAGCGGAGCCCGGGACCCCGTAGCCCCAGCCGGTAAGAGAGCGGCTCCCCCGGGAGCGGCAGCGCGGCGCTGGTACGGACGCGAGGAGGGGGCCCTGCCTGCCTGCCTGACCCGCCCCGTGAAGCTGGAGGCCGGATCCGCGGGGACAGAGGGGCTCTGGGTGCACGGAGCGACGGGGTAAACGTGGGCTGGGCACTGGGCGCATGGGGGAAGGGGTGGGCACTGGAGGGGAGATGAGAGAGTGGGTGTGAGGGGAGGGCTGGGCACTGGGTGCACTGGGTCCATTGAGGGAAGGTGGAGGGATCTGAGTCTGGGGGGTGTTGTGGGGGCAGGAGGTGGCAGAAGGCGGGGTGTTGTCGTGCCCAGTGCTGCTACTAACCATGCAGTGTGTCTCTAGACTAGGGGCTCACCTGACCAAGTGGGGGGGGGAGAGGGGACAGACAATGGGACAGTGTGAGTGGTAGTGAAGTAAGGAAAGCCCAGATCCTCTTGTGTAACAGCCTGGGATTTCCCTCTGCTTGATTACCCTGGGGAGGGACTCTCACATGCACAGCTAACCAGCATAGCTACTCACTAGCACTTGGTTACTAAACCAGGACACAGGCTTTCTCTTGTCCTTCCACGCATCAAACCCTGACACATCCTTTTCAAACAACTGGTTCGCTGGTTGATTTGCTTAGGAACACGTAAGCGGAAAACCAGTGGTCAATAGCCGGATTACAGACTCCACTGTGACTGTTGGGAAATCCGTCTGACTGGAGCAATGTTTGAAAGCCAAGTGATTACGACTGGGTTAAAGTGTAAATATAAAAGTGACAGATGGAGAAATCAGATTGTATTTGTTTAAGCAAATCATGCAGTTGTGAGCGCTGGACGCACAGCAGCTGGCAAACAGGGCATCTCTTTTCCTGCTTATGAGCTAATAGGTAACCTGGTGCTATCAAATGTCCTTTTGCAATATACCATGGGATAAATATACTGCAGGACAAACAAATTTCACTGGCAATCCATCATGAACACTTTTTTCCCCAACATCCAGTCTTCTCCATGCTGGCTTATTAGTGCATTCTTATATTGTTCATCAGCAACTGTGAATGTTACCTTGTTTCAGGTTAAATGCTCTTTACCATAATTGTAGACTGTCTTAAAGGGAATTTTTATTTAGTTGTGGTTACAGTACAGTTTTCTGGGTACTTGCTGAACTTTGCCAGTTATACATCTTGATTTTTGGCCCAATAATAACAATACTTGACTCCTGCATAGCAGGTTTCATCAGTAGATCTTAGTGATGAAACTTGGTCTTGTGACTGGAGGCATAGGACTGGGTTCTCCTGTGGGACCTTGATCAAGCCACTTTCAGTCTTGGGTGACTAAAGTTAAGACTTATCTATGTGAGAAAGAACCAGTTTAACAGAAATCAGTTTTTAAACTGATATAGCTAAACAAGTGCAAACCCCTAAGTCGATTCTTAGTTAGGTTAAGAGTGGTTTTATTTTGGTTTAACTTAAACCAATTCCTAATCAACCTTAGATAAACCAAACTAAGCCTAGTTTAAATCAGAAGAAGAGCACCTGCACAGGTGTACACCAGTGTAACAAAACTAGCTTTAGTTAAAACTAATGCAATTTTCTTGTGAAGAGAAGGCCTTAACACTCCCAAGTTCTTCTACAGTCTCCTTAATATAAATGACCTAATTTTTCAGAAGTACTACTACCTACAATGTCCACTGAAGTCAAGGGCAGTTACTAGTTCCTTATTTTAATGCATGTCAGTCACTTTTGGCACACTGCATAGTAAAGCAACTTCCAATGAACTCTGAACTAGAAATAATCGCTTTGATGATTGACATATTGCAGTGTATTTTAATTGTGGGAATTCTACCTCAGATGCTTCCAAATGATTTTTTTTTTTTTCTCTCTCAGCATCGTTATGATGGGGTAGCTCAGATGTCAGAGTGAATAGTTGGGAAAAGCTTAGGGTTTTCATTGCTATTATCACTTGTAGATGTAGGAAAAATATTACAAAACAGCTTATCTTAGATGATATGATTATCACTGAAATTGTAACCAGAAAACAAGTTCAGCAGCCAGAATGTTGTTTTGCAAGGACTGTGAAAAGTAAAACTATTGGAATATAAAACAAACATTTTTTCAATTTTTATATTGCTTTGATGGAAGTCTAATTTCTCGGCATTTTAAAACACTCTTAATTTTAAAAAACAAACAAAACCCTGCAGCTTCTTCCACACGTAAATAATTTTAAGACACTGTTGATTAAACAATCTGAGGAGATTTTTAAAGGCACAAATAACAAAATCTCTAACTCCTCCCACTGAAAGTCAATAGGGGTTAGGCATCTCACTGGCATTTATGCCTTTGAAAAATGTGCCTTCTTAGTCCAGTGAACAGTAAGTTATTAGAGGATTAGTTGCATTGCCTCTCATGTCAGTCAAGTTAATTATTATTATACCTGGATCAGATTCAGGATTTTTTCCCAGAATCGTTTGTATTTAGCAATGTAAGCAACCGGTTTCCAACTAACTAAATAGATGAAATTTCACTTACTTGAATGCTGCCAAGATAAGATAATTACTCAGTATACTTGCTCAGGCAAGTAATGCTCCTCATTAGATTACTGCTTTAGGGGTTGGACACTGAAGTCAATTGGAATGTGTCATTGTCTTCAGTGCAAATAAGATCAGGTTTTTCATATAGACTAGGTGTAAAGCATGGCCGTGGAGGAAAGCTTGTTGCTGGTAAGTTTTACATTGTTTCAGAGTTTTTCCAACAGTGCTGTTTGTCTGTAATGCTGTAGTTTTATTCTACCACTAGCTGATTTAGAATATACGAATGGCCATGCTGGATCAGACCAATGGTCCATCTAGCCCAGTATCCTGTCTTCCAACAATGGCCAATGCCAGGTGCTTCAGAAGGAATGAACAGAACAGGTAATCATCAAGTGATCCATCCCGTCACCCAAGCCCAGCTTCTTTATTTTCCTCTTCCTCTTAAAAGTAGCTTTTTAGTAGCATCTGAAGGTCACTGCAAGGACCATTCAGTTGGTGTTGGCAGGATAGTGCCATCCCTTCAGGCCTTGTGTGTGTTATAACAACTGCAGTGCAATCTGTAGAGTTATTGGTTTGTTACTAGGATGTCAAGCTTTATCAGTCTCTACTTCTCACTTGTAGCAAGCCAAGTTTAGGAGCAGGCTCCAGAGTCTTGTTCTTCAGTGCCATGTGCAGTCACACAGCCTCTTCCTCGGTAGCAGCTTCCTGCTAGTCATCTGGTGGATGAGAGGGAGGCATGGTTCATCGAAGGAGGATGAAACTTGCTAAAATGCTCCTAATTTCCTCTGTTCCTTTTCCACCTTTGAGTGGAAAGTTGCTATTGTTTTCCTCAGACCTACAGGAGGTATGCTGGCACCTCTCCATGCTCTTATGTTCTTCCATTCTTCACTGCTGCATAAAATAGCACAGAGAAACTTTTTTATGTAAACTTAACATTTCACTAAAAGACCTCCTCTGATTTTCTTATTCTGGAGCTGGGAATTTAAATAACCTCCTGCACTGTTGAGAACCCAGACATAGGTAAGACTTCAGAAGAACTTCTCACCTGGGTGAACCTAGCATGTGCATAAGGCTGTGTCTATAGCTATACTGGAAAATCATCCTAGTTAGAGGCAGCTTCTACCAGCAAAAAAGTATTTTTGCCAGTAAAGCCTATACCAACTGCCCAAGCCCCCTCTATTGCATTTCAGTCTCTGGCTCCCAATCAGCAAGTAGGTCCAGTAGAGATAAAACTCTATTCCATTTACCAAAATGTTCTCCTGATCCCCAAAGAGTCAGCCACATTCCCAAGTCAATATGTGTTTGGATCTTACCCAAAATGCCACGCTGCCAGCCAATCCTTTAGTAACTAAAACCAAAGGTTTATTACAAAAAGAAACAAAGAAACAAGATGAGAGATGTTAAATGATTAAAGCAATCAGATATATACAAATGTCTTCCATATATATATCAGATATATATATATCAGATTCTCAGCAGAACTGTGGAGTTTGAGGCTTGTACAGTTCCTCTGGTGTACATCCAGTCCCTGGATGGGTCTCAGTCCTTTGTTCCACAGCTTCAGTTGTAGATGAGTTGATTCAGAAGTTGGAAGCAGGAATGAAGACAAGATGGAGATGGTGCAACTGACTTTTATGTTCCTTTGCTATGTGGCTTGTCCCAAACACAGCCATGCAGCACATGGCATGGAAAAGCCTCAGAGTCCCCTGTCCATAAGCATGGTCTTACATGTCCTGGTGACTCATAAGGTGTAGCCCTGGGTTCTTTCACTGGATTCATTGTACATTTGAGTTCCCTTGATGGCCTATCAAGCAGGCTTAGTGCTGCTGCCATCCTGTCTGGGGGTCGTCACCCAAAAACACAGCACAAGTTTGAAATACAAATGTACCATACATATTTAGAACTTATCATGCAAAACTGATACGTATATATATAAAGGTGCTTATCAATTTTAGCGAAGCATGACTTTTCCATTGGTACCTTGCATGGCATATCCTATATGATATTTATTGTTACTCTGTAATATTGGGATCAATAATATTAAAAATGGTCACTCATATGCCAGACAGTGTCACACCCTTTACAAGCTAAATTTCCATTGCCTTCAGCATGAGAACTGCCTTGCCCAAGGACTGTGACCAGCATGTCGAAAGATATGAAAAGTATCTTGGACATGTACAATAAGCATACATCAGTTTAGTGGGATGGTCACATTATTATTTTGTTTTTAGTCTAATTACTGCATTTTGCAGATAACTAAATCTTACTGAGAATACTCCTCATTTAAAAACCAGCAAAAACTGAGGCCTTGTTTACACCCTTGAGATGGCGAACGGTGTTGAACACAAGTGTAACTACTTGGATGCTGTTACGCTGGGGCTAACTCCTCATGTATTCACACTGCACTGATGTAAAGCAAATCTTTACTATTACTTTTCTTATTTTCTGGAATTATCAAAAAAGTTTATAATCATCAAACATAGCTATCTTAAAAAAATTTTTTTTTACCAGTTTAAGTAAATTTTAAAAACCCATACATCAAATTCTTATGGGCTGAGAATTTTTACACTTTTTTTTTTTTTTTTAAATTTTGAAGGTGGCACAACTTCCGAGTAACAAATCATATAAAGTGGAATTGACACTGACCATTTTTGAAACATTCCTGAAATGTTTGAGTAGATTCATGTCTAAATGGTGTGGTATACATTCAGACAGCAGAGATGTCTTAGAGAAGAATATTGCTTTGTATGTCTTTTAAGTGCCAGCTACATTAGACTGGTCACTTGAGGGTAATTGTGTATCTTGATGTGAAGTTAATAGATTTTGATTATGCCACTTTCTGTATCTTTGTCCACAGGAAATCCAGGTAGGTGATCACGTTACAGTGTTAAAAATCCACAGATTTAATTTTTTTAAGCATATGAAGAATAGCGAAACTTGAAACAATTAAGTGTGCAGGTCTTCTTAAATTTTGAAAGAAACCATTGTTTTGTCACTATAGGTAAATAACAATTATTAAGTGATCAGGGAGCAAAAATTCGTCTTGTGATCTTGCTTTTTATTTTAAAACTTTAAAAATATATATATTCTAGGAGGATTGTTTTAGGGTTACCTTTTATTATACAATATTGTCAGTCTCTAAATATAGGGTGCTTCTTGTCCTTCTGGCTTATACTTGCTCTCCTTACATATTTCATTTAGGCTGATTTTTTCAGAGGTGTTGAGCACAAGTCTCTCTCATTGATTTCATTTACTCAGTTCCTCTGAAAAACAGGCCCTTAAGCCTGGAATCTTCAAGGATGTAAGATCCTCTCTACTGCATTTAACCTGTACTGCTACATTGTCATTTTGGATATGTAAATTTCCAGATATCCCTTCCAGTAGAAAATAAGCAAGCAAATGCCCTACATATGTAGGTAGGATGTGCTGTGTGCCCTCTCTTGATCCATAGAATAGGCTGTTGGTGACACCCTAGCCTTGGAATTGTGCTAGTGCCCTTTATTTTAAAATTATCTATTTGTAATGCTTTTGTGTATCTAGGTTAGGATGCATTGATGGTCTGATCTAAATAATGTACAGATTGGTTTCTGTTGTATTCAGTGGTGGACTCCTTCAGCTACTGTAGCCTCTGATCCCTGGTCAGATTCCTTTCTACTGCCACATAAAGAATGAATTATTGCCTTTAGTTTGGATTTGGGATCCATATACATTACAAAAAGTTTTTTTTAATAGTAGTATATAGGCTTTGGGTTCTGTTTTGTGTGTCTGAGTTTTGAAATGCTGACACTTAGGTCCATGTTGCCTCTTACAATGAAATGAATGGTGGAAAATGTAATTTGGAAGGTAAATATTTCATTTACTGGAAGATTTAATTTTACATATTTTCGGTTATCTTGGAGGTAATTTTTGAAAATAAGAAACCTCTTCTACACTAAGGTCACACTCAAATTCCAGAGGTAAGTTCTCAACCAGAGAAAAATTATTTCCTGCTCTTATTACATTGTGAAATAAGATCTGGCCACAGCACAGTTCCTTTCTTGGGGTTAGAAGCAGCTGCTCATATTTATTCCTCCTCTCTATGTTAGCTGAGATGATACCAAGCATGAAAGTGTCACCAGTCAGTTCAGTTTTAGACCTGGATATAATATGCAGACTCTGTTGTTTGATCTGCTGTCGGCGATGAATGAAAATCAGGTATTCATACTGACTCACTAGGTCATTCAGCTGCCTCCAGTACTGATCACCAGATGGTGTTGAAACATATCTGTGGTCACCAGTAGCAGTAAACGGAGATGCTCTTAGATGACTCAGTCCTTTTCTCTCTGAGAACCTCAGAAGATAGTATTGGGCAATTGCTCATTTGTTCCAATGTCTCACTGCTGGTGTTCCACATAGTATTATCTTGCCATCCCTCCAGTTCAACATGTTTATGGGACTGTTAGGAAGATGAGTGAGGAAATTATTGGTTGCGGTGTCTTTGTTCAGCTAATAACATCCTGCTCCATAGCTCCAATCCTTCAGAACCTGCCACTCTGGTGTGTCTTGGAGGAACCATGTTATAATGTGTAACATGATTTGCACGCTCTACCAGTTGATTTCTGGATAATGGTTAAGCTGTTGGCTTTGATCAAAAAGCTTGGGTCATTGCTACTTGAGAACTGCCTCTCTTATGTCATACTATGTCATATTTACAATCCTTTGAGTAGGAAGAGCAAAGGATCCCTGGCTCAAATAAGAGAAGGTGATGGCAAGAATTGTGCTGCTGTTGTGGCCTTTGGAATTGGCTCTCCAGAGTCCAGATTTGGTAATATTAAAGGCATTCTGGTTCCATCAGCTTTTTCTTGGGCAATGAGGGTGTTGGTTGATAACTGTGATAATACAGGCAGCACTAATTCTTGTATATTAACTAACTATTGCACTGTATCTCATTTCTTTTTTTTTTAAATGATCCTCTAACACTCTGATTCAAAGCTTACTGAATGCAATGGAAAAGAGTCCCTTTGACTTTGGAACAAGGCCTATTCTTATCTGTTAAGAAAGGGACAGCCATTTTCTAATGTTTAAATGTTCCTAGTGCCTGATATCATCCATGCAATCCTGTACGCCTCACGATAATGATATCTGAAAGTTAATCTATTCTGTGCCACTAATCAGATGAAAGATGGAAGGAATAAACGTTTTCTGTTTAGATACAGAATGTACAGTGAAACCAGACCGCCTCATAATCTATTTGCTAAAGTGCATGCAGTTCCCATTTCAAGATTAGACAAATTTGAATAAACATTGAGCAAGGAAAGTTGATCTGTATCCAGACTACTTCTATAAATTAAGAAAAATACATATGCAAACTTGTTGGCTCTTGTCAATGTCTAATGTAGTGTAGATATGGACAGCTGGAATGGGGATAGTTCTTAAATGCATGAGCAAAAAAAGAGAGGTTAGAATGGTCACTAAATCCATTAAATGTTTTGATTTAAATTTCCAATGCCTGAGCTTTGACATCGAGAACTAAATAATAAATAAATACGAGCACAAGGAAGTAGTGTGATGGAATGGTAGATGGATAGTCTTTATTTATTTATTTGTTTATTTTGCAGTTAAGCTCTGTCCTTAGACTCTGGATGCACTTTGTTCAGCCCCTGGTTATACCTCTGAATGAGGATATGACATGCTTAGTAGGTAGTTCCTGGAGCTCTCCTCATATTGCCCTGTCCCCATCCCTGCACACTGCAACACATGCTGGCGGTAGAATATTTGCTCAATTTCCTCCATTTCCCCTTTCATTTGTGCCTCTGTACGCCTCTCCTGTCTAGATCTCTGACATGGCTCTAGGATCCCTCTTGAGTCATCAGGCCTGCCCCACTTCCAAACTACTGTGACTTTCTTGCTACACTCCAGACATTTGCCCTGGCTTATGGAGTCTTGGAAAGACTCCCTTTTCCATGTGGGATGTTAGTTACATACAGATAGTATAGGACCCCTCATTCTTCTAGATGTGTTCCCAGCCTCACTTAACTATTCTGGTTGAAGATGCCCTACCCATCTCCCAAAAACTCAAGGCTTAAACCAGATATTTACAAATAACTCCAGGAATGTGTGAATTGGGCATGACTTTAAAAAACTGGACGTCTTAGTTTGACACTGATCTGTTGTAAAAATATCGTCCATGAGTATGACGTAGTCTGTCAGGGACCTTTCTCCTTCTAGCTATGCTTCAGTTGCTGATCATTTCCATCTAAGAAAATTCTGCCTCTAACACTTTTGTTGTTCCTGAGGTGGGACAAAATACAAGAAACTTCAAATCTGAATGTGACACTTCAGTCACAACTCAAGCTGATAAGAAGATACGATACAGCTTTGCATTAAGGTGGGCTGCCATCCTTAGCTCTCTCGTGTGTCTTGTTTTGTATCCCAGTCTTAAAATTGGGCTGCAGAGTTGGGGTAAGAATTGAGTTAAGCACAGATTTATGTGCTGAATTTTATCGCACAAGCAATGTCTCTTAATTTCCAGTCCAGTGGAAGACCTTCCTTCTTGACAAATCACTAGATAGAGCCGGCCTCCATAATTACTTGTTATTCTTGGGTTGCTATTCTTATTGCCCAAGCAGCTGAAATCTAGAAAGAGACATTACTGCAATAATGATTTATGATCTGAGTAACATGCCAAGCAGACAATATGCATTTCAATACAGCCACATGTAAATGTATACTTCTATCAACAAAGAACGTAGGCCATATTTACAGGGTGGTGGACTCTATCCTGGGGAGCTGTGACTCTGAAAAAGATTTGGGGCTTGTGGAGAATGATTAGCTGAACATGAGCTCCCAGAGTGGTGCTGTGGTGAAAAAGGCTGATGGGATCCTAGGATGCATAAAGAAGGGAATCTTGAGTAGAGGTAGAGAAGTTTACTTGACCTTGCCACAGGGGGTTGGACTTAGTGACTTCTCAAGGTCCCTGACAGCCCTACATTTCTATGATTTTAGGTTGTTTTACCTCTTTATTTGGCACTGGGTGTCACTGCTGCAGGAATACTGTGGTCAATTCTGCTGTCCAGAATTCAAAAAGGATGTTGATAAATTGAAGCGGGGTAAGAGAAGAGCCACGAGAAGGATTATAGGATTAGAAAACATGCTTTATAGTTATAAACTCAAAGAGCTCAATCAATGTATTTAGCTTAACAAAGAGAAGGTTAAGGGGTGACTTGATTACAGTCTACATTGGGAATAAATATTTAATAATGGGCTCTTTAATCTAGTAGAGAAAGGGTTCACACCTTCTCACTTTCTGATCAACAATTGTGAATAGGCCTCATCTACTCTAACTGAATTGGCTTTGTTAGCACTTGCCCTCCTCATTATTGTTTCTTACCCTTGGATGTGTGTGTGTGTGTATATATACATATATACCTCCTATCTGTGATTTCCACTTCATGCATCTGACGAAATGGGTTGCAGCCCATGAAAGCTTATGCCCACAGAAATTTGTTAGTCTTTAAGGTGCTACAAGACTCTCGTTGTTTTTGCTGTGTACAGACTAACACGACTACCCCTCTGGAACTGAGTCATTTTTGCTTTTGTTGGATAAGTAACATTTTCAGAAGTGTTTCCTAATTCTGTTTGCCTCCTTTTGGCTACCCAACTTGACAGACATTGTTCCTTGTTTTTTGAGTTGTTGAGGACCCAGAGTCCTTAAGACAGAATTCAGAATAAGAATAGTGTTTTGCTACTGTACCTGTGTACAGTATCACGTACAAAACCACTATTGATCTCCTAGAGATTTAAGAAATGTTGCATATATCTTTAAGTAATATTGCAATTGAGGAACACACATCAGTAGCAAGGAAGTATTGTCTCAAATAAAATACTTGCTTATATAAGTTATGACCTTGAGGTCAGAAATATTTATTGTGGCTGTCCTTATTCCTGGCAGAGTGGGAAGTAAATGAAGGTCTAAAGGAGGTGCATTTGCTGGGCGGGAAGGAGATGGAGGGAATTACTGGAGTGAACCTGGAGGAGTTTACCCCATTACTCCCTTCCATGCATCTGTCCCAGTCCCCACCCTGCCTTCCATTGGTTCCTGAGTCCCATTCCGCCTTCTATAATCCCCCGCCATCCCCACTCTCTTTCTGTTTCCTTATTAACTCCTGACCTCTCCATAGCTCCCTCCAGTAGCTCTTGCCCCACTCTTAGCTTATCCAATAGATCCTGAGTCCTCCGAGTAGCTCCTCCTTCCCTCTTGGTACTCCAGTGTCCGCCCCATGAGTCTGTTCTCTCTCTTCTGAGGTTCAGCCTTACCTGACACATCCTCTACTGAATGAGACGCAGATAAGGACTGGGAGGCAGGAGTAGTAGAGAGCAAGCAAAGGAGGAGGCACAGAGGCTGCCTCCTCTTGCTCTGCAGATGCCGCAGCAACGCCCTGGCGATTGGGAAGATATTTGCAGCTCAGTATCCCCAGAGCCTGGCTGAACGGAAGCTATTCACTCTGGGGCGAGGGGATATGTGAGCTGGGTCCTGGATGCAAGAGTGTCACAGGAGACACACAACATTTGGTGGTTTTCACAGTGTGGTATTTTTCTAGTGGCGGTACTGTCTGAATGGAGCTTGCAGTGAATCCTGACATTAGAAAACAATATGAATTAAAAAGACTTTTTGTCTCTTAATGGTACAGCTATGAAGCATGTTGTCCTGTGTGTTGCTTTCGGTGGCAGAAAGGATGGAAGGAATTGGTGAGACATTTTATATGTAGCATTTCTTCTTCTATTTTAGAAGATGATATAAGAAGCGAAAGTAATAGTTCCACAAGTTAGAGGCAGGTGCATATTTTTTTTCCACTAACTTTCACTACCAGGTACTATTTTAAGATGCCTTTAACACTTGATTCTTCAGTTACTGTTCAGACTTAGAGTCTGCTTCTTGTGAAAAGAAAAACAAGCTCTTCAGATTGCGTAAGGAGTCTCCAAAGAGCTAGAACGTCTTCCTTCCTCTCCCCAGTCAAGACTGCAGACAGACGAGTGTGCATATTATGCAACTCATTGTACATGGGACCGGTTATTAAAAAAAAAAAAAAAAGCAAGAGCCCAGGGCTTAAATACCCAGGGATCTTTGTGTACAATAAAACCAAATATTATTGTTCCAATACCTGTACAAGCGTCATAGAATAAATATGTTCTTGTTAAGTTCCGTGTTTGCCCCTTGAGTTTTTATATTATGACATTCATCTGCAAAAGCCTAGATTTCCTTCAGATAACATGAATAAAAGGAAGTCTGTTTCTGTTCATCTGTTTTTTATTCAAGCATTGCAGCATGCAAGAGTTATTTGTGAAGCAGTTAGCGTATAAGATATTGTCTAATTTAGTGTAAAGTGATTGTGAGAGAGGAATGGACTAAACCAACAGATTATAGAATACATGATTTCACTATCTCATTGGTTTACACCTCTTTTAGCCAAAGGATCCCAAAGTGCTTTTAAAACAGTTATGTAATAACATCGAGAGAGATCACTCCCAATTGAAACTGCAGGGTAAATTTAGAGAGAGAAAATGTAATTGCTAGAATTTGAATTTGGCTAAGACACTTAAACCCCTGCAGTTGTAAAAAGTTCCATGAAGTCTTTAATAACCATATGTGGTTAGGACTTTCACATTTGCACCTGCAGTAGCACGGTAACACCAGCCTGGGACACTTGTTAGTATTGAATCAGAGGGAAGAATAGTTTGCATCACATCTGTATAATTGAGATATTTTTGGAGGTCTCCTATCCACGTTTTACCCCTTTTTAGCTTATGAGATAAGAGATCACAGCACCAGGGGGTATGACTACAGGGCCATCCAAGTCAATGCTTTATTCTGGCATCAACCTATTCTGCAAGGAAAATGAAATGATTTAAGCAGCCAACATTCTAGGGATGAAATCGTGACCCTCTAAATGTTTAAAATAAAATCAGCACATGTAAGTGGAATTGAATTTGAAAGCTCAAGGATAAACGTATAAACTTGAATGCAAACAAAGGACTACTTTGCAACAGTATTTTCATAATCCTTTTGATTAGCATTGCTTATCACAAGGAGGCTATGTTTCCAGATAAGTAACTAAAAGCAAGCCATTTAAAATGTAAGTATGCAGAGCTTTCTGTCTCTAAAATTACTTGCTCATAATGGTAATGGTTTATACTTGGGTGAGCTTCTGTAAGGAGTGAGAGGAAAAGTCTGGTATGTCTAACATGTCCTGTTTCATATATAATCAACATACCCATTGTTTTCTTTAATTACTGCAGCCAGTTGATCAATGACAAACATAACTTATTGGTCCTGCTTCTTTCCTTTCCCCTCCAGACAGGTGTTTATACTCCAGTTGGTAACTTATGTGCAGGGGGCCAGAAGAGATGGGTTATAGCAAAGAAAGGAATTAATAGTAGGGGACACCCATAGTCTCCTGTTGGTTGCTTTTTCTGCTACAACCCTCTCTGTTGGCACCATGTTGTTAGTGTCACACCCATTTATAGGATGACATTCAGAGATTATATTTAAACGAAGATTATATTTAAACCTGCTTGTAGCCGTTTGGTGGCCAGACCCTAGTATCGGCACCAATACAAATCACTATTGCAATGTCCCCTTTCTCTCCTAAGGCTTTACGCTGGTGCAGTGGCAGAAATTGGGGGTACTTCTTAAAAAGCTTGCTGGGTAATGTTTCAGTGTGCTAAGTTGAGAAGTAAGTCTATAGATCCAATTGATTGTGTTCTTCTGTGAGAGCTGGTGGCAATGGGGGAGGAGGGGTGTGCATTGAAAATGAACAAGACAACACATTCCACAATGAGGATGCATCATATTGTGACTCAGCATGGCTCTGTGCACCTATTTACTAACATTTTGCACTTGTAGCAGGTCTTCCATCTGAAGATCTCAAAGCACTTTACACTATTGAATTTAGCTTCACGACAACCCAGCAAAATAGTGAATAAAGAGGGATTGGTTTACATAATTTATTTAAACTTTCAAATGAGCCTCACGAGGGTTTTAAGGAAACTTAAGTAATGTTCAGTTCAGTTCTAATCAGAAGGAGGTAAAGAGAAAGAAAATAGAGTGGGAATACATGTCCAGCTTAACTGTGGATTGCCCCACATTTTCATACTAGGACCAGTGTTGTTCTGTATAATTATAATTATTTGTGGTCTGAGAATGGAAATGAACAGAGGTGGCAACATTTTTACATGACAATTATTTAAGTCAGTCAAGACTAGAGAAGACTGTGAGAACCTCAGAGAAATCTAAGTAAATGGCCACACGATCACACCTGCAATTCAGTGGTGACAAAATCAAGATAATGTGAAGTAGAAGGGAAGATTTTGAACTACTTGTACATATTCTAAATATACTTTAACCATTCAGGAAGAAGTGGGGAGCTCAAAGAAATGTGTTGAGTGGCCTAAAATCAAGTATAGTGCTAGCATGCCTAAAGAAGGGGAGAGAAAATGCTGGAAATATTTAGTCATATCAATTAATGGCATGCTCTGCCCTTGAGTACTATGTTGAATTCTGGTCACATTGTCTCAAAGAAAAAAATTAGCAGAAATAGAGGGGGTTCAAAGCCAGGTGACAGAAATGATTAGAGACATGGAAAGACTTCTGTGAGGGGAGAGAGAAAAGATTGGGTCTGTTTAGAGAGGCTATGAGTGTGTATAACAATAAATAGTATAGAGATAGGAGAAAGAATAAATAGGACGCCTTATTTCCCAATACAAGATCATTCAATGAAATAGAAAGGCAAAAGAATTAAAATTGACAACAAAAAAAAAAACGCTTTTTTTCTGTATAATCACCCTGTGAAATTCCTTGTTACATTAATGCCGGAGAAGAATGAAGGGTGTCATATTGGGGCTGAGGCTTTGGCCCAGTACAGTTTTTCTCTGCGTGGCTGTGATTGCTTAGACAACATTTTGCGATGCTGTTGGCACCAAGCATTTGAAATATACAGCGGGAAGGGAAATGTCTGATCTACGCTGGAAGAAAAATATATGGGCAATGCTGCAAGTATTGAAAATAAGACCAAACTCCTTGTGAGCAAGTGAGAATCTGTCGGTGTCTATTTAAAATATAGTTATTGTGCTGCTGCTAAAGATGATGAGCAAAAGCAGGAAAACAAAACACTGGCGAAAATAAGAGCAGCCTGGGTTTGGCATGTGCTGTAGATCACAGCAGAGTCATCAGTGAAGAGAAATGCACATGTTTATTCAATTCCACTCGCACGCACTGTCTTGGCCAACGTTGTTGTTGGAAAGTTGGTCACTGCTTGACCGGAACACAGCATTGTAGTGAGATGCTGGGATAGTCTTTCTTTAATTCTTACTGCGACGCTCTCTCAGGGCATCCAGAACTGTAGTCACGCACTTATCCTTCTGCTTTAGCAAAAGAGAGATTTATTGGTGCTATACTCGATGGCAATTTCCTGTCTTGCCAGTCTGTTAGCCAGCCAAACAAACTCCTTAGGACTCTGCCAGTCCTATCTTTGCCTTGCAGGTTAACCCTTGGTGTACTTCAGTTCCCAATCCCTCTAGAACAGGAGTGGGCAAACTTTTTGGCCTGAGGGCCACATCTGCATATAGAAATTGTATGGCGGACCATAGAGAAGGGCCGGGGGAGGGGGAAAGGTGGGGCTGCATGGGGGGATCAGCTGCCGCACGGTGCTGCTTGGGGCTGGGAGCAGCTCCACTCAGGGTGCCGCTGGGCCCACGTGGTGGGAAAAGGGCAGGGGGGAAGTGGCGAGGCTGGGACGGGGGAGCGGCTGAGATGCTCTGGCCAGGGTGCCGCTGGGCCCACGTGATGGGAGAGGGGCAAGGGGAAGGGGTGAGGCTGGGAGTGGGAACGGCTGCCACTGAGACGCAACACTTGTTCTGCAATTTTTCTGCAGACCACCGGTTGAGGTGGAGGGCCTGATTAAAAGCTCCGATGGGCTGCATGCAGCCTGTGGGCCATGGTTTGCCCACTCCTGCTCTAGACGGTCTCCCTGCAACAGCCAGCCTCTGTGACTGGATGCCCACAGAAATAGCAAACGTGCTGTCTCCAAAGAGACAGAATACACACCAGCCTGCTGGCCTAGTTGAGGATGCCCACCTCACTTTAATATAACAGCACTGATATGAATGTATAATAAAACAAGAATAAATTTAGCACTGAAATCTGTTCTTTGTTAATACTCACTAAGCGAGATAATGAAACAGAAATGGTTACAAATAATGCAAAAGTCTAACATGCTTCTAAGAGACTCCATTTAACCTTAGTAGGCTCCAAGCTTTATCTAAAGCAGTTATCTCCCCTACAGTCACCAAAAACCCTAGGTGGGGATCCACCATTCATAGATGCAAAGAGCGCTGACCTCTTTGTCCCCTCAGGGGTGGAAAACCAGAATGTGTTTTTGCTTCTGCTTATGTTCCCCATGGTTTATTGTTGGTCATCAGGGTCAGGATGAACCCGGGGGGGGGTTGAGACTCCAGTATCTTCCCATGCTGATTTCACATCTTCATACGAATTTGCTCCTCCTGTTTACCTCCGATGCAAATGAACTGCCCATTGTCTCTGGCATCATCAGGTTCAGTTTACATTATAGCCAGGGAGAGAACTATCCTTCCTCTTGTTTTGAAGAAAATCTGTTTCTCCCTTTGCTTGGTTACAGAGGTTAAATCAGTAAGTAGTCATAATTTTTCATACAGTGGTAATACATACATTTAATAATGATATCAATGACCAGAATGTCACTGGTTTTCATTTGGTATCTTACCTGGCTTTTTTTTTCTAGGTAGGTATCATGACAGCAATGTGTGAGGTGTAGTGAGTTTTTTACGCCTAACAGAGTTGCTGAAAGAGAGCTGTGAACAACCAGTGGGCCTCTGTGTCACTCGTTCCACACCCCTAATCTCTTCCTGCCCTGTCCTGTCATCTGACCAGTATATCTTTGGTCACTGCAATGAAGTTTGGTTTTCTATAAAAAGTTTTGTACCTTGGTGAAGTAGGAAATTGGAAAATGATGGGGGTTTAATACTTTCGGCGGCTAATGCTTTTCATATTCAACACTGGGGTATTTGGGTCAGTCAGATCAATGCTTGTAATGTCAGCATTACAACTGTTGCATTTCTTAATATGGTAAGTGGTGTGCCTAGTTTTTTCAAACATTCCTTGGATTATATTTTCATTAGGAAAAAAGGGATGTTCCTTAGATTGGCGGAACAGATTTTGAGACAGCAGGGTCTCAAAAGTATCTTGTTTTTATGATGATACTGTACAACTTCTTATTGAGGGAGCACTCTATTCATAGAATTATTTGCAGAGTGCCATGCACATTTAAAAGTGACTCACCATAGCAGCTATCATTCGAAGGGCGCTGTTCTATAAATACTGTTTACTGAGTGAGGTGCTTACTATCACGAATCCTTTCATTGAAAACTATGCCTGGTAGTGTTTGCAGGATTAGGCTGTGTGTTAGATAACAAAATATGAAGACAATAAGCCAGGATGAATAGTGAGGAAGATAGGGGAGGAGAATAATGGAAAGGGAATAGGAAACATAGCTCTCTGAAGAGCCTGGTTCATCTAGGGAAGCAGATGTTATGAGCTGGTCCTGTCTTTATCAACAGCATTTGAATGTGGCAGGTTTGTGTGTGAGAGAGAGAGCGAGTGAGAGCCAGCAAAACAGAAAGTGCTGGGTAAAGATGAATTTGAATGTCAACAGTGTTATTTTATGGCATTTTCTACAAACATGTTTGGCCTGGTAAATGCTGGTGATGCTAAATTATGGAATACCAGAAGTGGAGGCCCTATGACTTGAGTGGCCAACTGCCTTTGAAGGGGGAAGGGTTTCTAAATGAGAACTGTCAACAAAGGCAAGCTCAAATTGGCCTCCTATGGTCACAGCACTGCACTGGGATTTGCATCTGGTCTCTGTTGCTGGCTCTGCAGTGGACTTCCCTGTGTCCTTTGGCAAGTAATTTAGGGCCAGATTTATTTTATTGTTCCTCCCCACAAGTGCTTGATTTCAAATGGAGCTCTGGGCCCTAAGCCTTTCTGAAAAACAGGCCCCCGGGACTTTCGGTGACTCAGTTCTCCACTGGTGAGATGCAGATAATTTTTCCTACCGTGATGAAGATAAATTCATTTAGGCTTGATCTAAACACAGTTTTGTACCTGTATAAGTGTCTGGGTTAAGGGTGTTACTTTTTTTTAATCGAAATAGCGGCACAGCCACTAGCGGATACAGTTGTATATAAGTACAAAGGGATTGTATACTGGTATAGCTTATTCCCTTTCCTGTATGGGAATAGCTATACTGATCTAGGTCCTTTACACCGATGTAACACAAAAGCAGTATTGCTGCCCCCCCAAATGTTGAAAAGCACAAACTAGGTCCCCCAAAATCAAAGGATTGGGTTAAAAATCATGAGATTTTAAAAAACAAAACAGGGTTCTTTTTATTTTCCTTCTGACTGGTAACATTTTATTTTAGTTGGTTCTCAAGTTTTGAAAATGTACAGTAAAATTGTACAAATGTGTTTTCAAAAGTGTTTTTTTGTGTTCCAACCAGTCTGATATTTGTCATGCCTCACATTTAAAAAAATCTAATTCTCTCTCTCTGTGCAGTTTATTAAGCTCCTTTCAAATATAGGTGCCTTACAAATATGCAGTATATTTGGTCGCTGTTTTTTCAGGATGTGGTAAACGCCTTTTTTCCCCCCCGCAACTCACGGACAAACAAAGCTTGCACACAGATAAGTGTTTATTTCCACAGTGACCTGCCATGAAGGGAAACCACTTTCCTGCTTGATTACTTGGAATATCACTTATACAGCAAAAGCAAATCCTCCCAAAGGAGTTCCACTACAAGAATAATTATGAAGCATTATAAACCAGTAAGTGACTCAGCCATTAAGTGCCTAATCTAAAGCCCATTGGAGTCAATGGAAATCTTCAATAGGCTATGGATCAAGCCCTAAGAGAATTACGTGTACTTGCAGGTAGCTTCCTTGTTCCCTTTGCTTGTAAATCAGCTTTGGAGCTGCTGGAGCAGTCAGTACCATTTTGAAAGTCTGCACAGGAAAGCGTGTTTGGAGACGGTCTTTTTGAGTCAGATCGTTTGGATAATAGCCTGTTTCTGAAGTTGCATGCTCTTAATGCTGTCGTCAATAAGATTTGTATTAAGTTAGCTCATTATTATTAATTGTAGTGATTGGTGCAACTGGGCCATGATCCTAAATGGGTCCTCCGGGCATTAATGTAATATAAACAGAGAGGAAAACACAGTCCCTGCCTGAAGAGCTTACAAAGGGGAAGAGCAATGTGGAGGGAGAGTGACACTTAAAATCTATCAAAGAAAAAAGTGGTATAAGTATGTTATGAGATCAGCAGGGACACTTATAGTTATCTACTCTGACCTCCTGCATAACACAGGCTATTGAACCCCATCTAATCATTTCTGCATCAAGCCCATAACGTCAATTTGAGCAATAGCTTCTAGAAAGACATCCAGCCTTGATTTTTATATACATTTTCTAACTTTTTTGGGGGGAGGGGGAGATAAGTTTTAATAATTTCATCAGAAGTATCAGCATGCCTCAACTGTCCTTCAGTCTTCCTGCATCAGCGTTGTCTGACTGTCTGTGCACCATGGCAGAAATGGGTGTGGAGGGCAGAGAAGTAGCTTTATGAATCAGTTAGAGGAAGCCTCGCATGCGTGCGGGGTGAGGTGGAGGGGTGTTCAAAGGTGTTTGTGGGAGGAATTGACAAGTAAGTGATTGAGACTGGTGTCATTGTTAGAGCAGAGGGACATGGCGATGCAATAAGGGCCGTATGCAAAGCTCATGGAAAGAGTCTCAGGCAACTTTGGATCAGCCTGTAAGAGAGAGGAGTAGATAAGTAGGGAAGGCAGAGTTTAAAATGCGCATTGGTGGCTTGTTTATCAGCAGCTTGCTGGTTAAGTATATTCACCTCATTTCTACAATTGAAAACCATAGCTTATATGCAAAGTAGTGTACGCAGTCATGGCTTCCCTAAGTACGTTGTCCTCCGTTGTTAAGCACCCTGTGACCAAACGAATTGTGTTCCTCCTCACAACTGTCCTAACGACCATTTAAACTTCCTCCTCCCTTGCTCCTCCCAAAGGGTCTGTTTTTTGGCCATTCTAAATTAAAGTAATGGGTATTTCTGATGTGACTAGTCTCCTTGTTATCAATGGGGCTATTTTGGGGCTAGAGAGGGGCCTCCTGATTCAGTAGATGCACCATACCAACCCTCTGCCCTGCCGCTGCAACTCTAATCTCGGCCTGGTGAGGAAGGGAGGCCCTAGGAAGTGGGGATGGAGAGCACGTCAGCAGTACCTCCTGTCCCACGGCGTGGGCCTGACGCCTTGTTCTGGGCCTTGTGACCTGGTGCACAGGGTCGCAATGCCAATACTCAGATTTGGTCCCGCCGCCCCTCTGTCATGATGGAGGAATATGTACTACTTGCAGGAAAAAAGGGTTTCCAGGATCAGGCCCTTAAAGGATCTATGGCTGAGGGACATGTGTTTGAACAAGTTTTACTGTGTGTGTGTGTGTGTGTGTGTGTGTGTGTGTGTGTGTGTGTGTGTGTGTGTGTGTGTGTGTGTGTGTGTGTGTGTGTGTGTGTGTGTGTGTGTGTGTGTGTGTGTGTGTGTGTGTGTGTGTGTGTGTGTGTGTGTTCTTTAATCTAATTCAGATGGTAATTTGCAAATTCATGCCCTCCATGCTCACAGGCACCTTGGCTTTATAGCTCTTGCTGTTCTAAAATCTTCAAAGTGGTCTCCTCCAAAGAATAATTCTGCCGGGTGGTGGTGTGTTTCTGTGTATTGTGTGTGTGTGGGGCGGCGTCCAGGAAAAATAATGAATACAGAGAATTCTAGGAGAATAATGAGTACGGAGGAAGTTTTAGCTGTGCATCACTTGAAGCCTGGATTTCTACAGCGCCTTAAGTGTCTCCTTGAGCTATCACTTTTCACTCCAGCTTGACTCATGAGTGTCAGTCCTCAGTGTTGGTAACTGGACTACCCAAGAATTTGCTGAAAGTTTTAGAGTGGATATGCAGGAGATGACCAAAAAGGGTAGCTGTGATAAGGGTGACATATCTGAAGTACTGTCCCATGATGAAGTGTCTGTAGAAGAGGTTTTAGAACAAATTGATAAATTAAACAGTAATACATCACCTGGACCAGATGGTATTCACTCAAAAGTTCTGAAGGAACTCAAATATGAAATTGCAGAACCTGTAGTAGTAACCTATTGCTAAAACAAACCTCTGCACCGGATGACTGGAAGCTAGCTAATATATTGCCAATTTTAAAAAGGGCTCCAGAGGTGATCCTGGAAATTAAAGGCCAGTAAACCTAACTTCAGTACTGGGCAATTTGGTAGAAACTATAGTAAAGCACAGAATTACCAGACATGTAGATAAACATGACTTGTTGGGAAGAATCAACATGGCTTTTGTTAAGGTAAGTCATGCCTTACCAATCTATGAGAATTCTTTGCGGGTGTCAACAATCATGTGGATAAGGATGATCCAGTCAGTATAGTGTACTTGGCTTTTCAGAAAGCTTTTGACAAGGTCCCTCACCAAAGGTTCTTAAGGAAACTAAGTAGTCATGGGATAAGAGGAAAGGCCCTCTCATGGATCAGTAACTGGTTAAAAGATAGAAAACAAATGGTCAGCCTGGGGAGGGGTGGGGGAGATGGGTGGATCACTCCAGTTGCCCTGTTCTGTATGCTGCAGCTTTGGTACTGGCCACTGTCAGAGACAGGATACTGGGCTAAATAGACCATTGGTTTGACCCAGTGTGGCATTGCTTATGTTCTTACAGGCAGGAAAGTGTTCGCAGAAGGTAGAATGCTAGCATTGCAAACTTTTTTCCTCATGGAGATATTCCCATGAGTCAGGTTTTTGTTTACAATATTTACTAAGTCAATCATTCTTCCAGATTACAGTAATTCTAGTAGTTGTCAAATGGAATAATTTAATCCTTAAAGTTTGATAACCCACAATAACTGGTTTCAGAAAGGGGAAAGAGTGGAAATAGCACACTCCTGGTGACCCTGAAGGAAATGGGCCTCACGTCATCTTACCGTAATTCCTTAGTGTAGGGCATGCTTTCTGCTGCTAGTTCCCTCCCTATTAATTCAGCATGCTTTCCTCTTGCTTGCTAGACAATGAACTGAAGAGGTGTGATTGAGATTATGACTCATAATCCACAATAGCTGTTCACTTTAACTAGTTAACTTTTATTCTTTCCACATTCTTTTAGTCACCCTATGAATAACTGAAGTCGTTTAAAACCAGCAATGCCAAGGGGCTGGTGAGATCCTCATTGCAGCTATGGATTTGGATAGACCTTCTGTCTGGGGATCCTTTAAACAGAAAACAAAGCCTTTGTTACAAAACTTCAACATAAAGAGGACAAAGAAAAGCTCTAGAAAAATGGTGGATAGAAGGCAAAGGGATTCCTTGGACCGACGCCTCAGCTTATCTGTGCCTGACATACTGGAGACTGAGTCTTTCGCAGAAGAAGAAACTACTTATTCATGTTCCCAGGCCTTGTCCAGCTATATCCCCAGCACTCTTTGCAACTCGGTCATGTCTCTGAAGAGGAGCAGCACTTCTTTGAAACAGACAGGAGAGGACTTGCAATGGAGACAGCAGGGGGCTGTGCATAGGGAGATCAACATTACTGAAATAGAAACAGAAGTCATGTGTGGATCAGAATCCAAGCGGAAATCCAGCATTGACCTCTTTGCATTGTTGCAGAGAGGACACCTGGGTGATGATCTGGCAGAAGAAATTACTGAGGTAAGGGACTTTTGGATAAGTAGGGGTAAGTAACCATGTCAGAGTTTGAACTCTGTCCTTTATCTGGTTTGGTTATGAAGGGATGGAGAAAGATTAAAAATAAATTTTGAGACAGTAAAAAGTTATCTTGTACAACTTGTGAACAAATCCTATGACAAATTTTCCTTTTCTTACTCTGGAAGGCACTAAATGCCACATTGGAACATTGTTCTATTATCAGGCTTTAGCAAGTGTACGATACTTTTAAAGGTACATTTTTGAAGGTTCTTGAAAGAACGATCCCTTGATTCAAAAGTGTTTGAAGGCTTCTGACCTTCAGAATACGTTGCTGTCTGAAACATTTGCTGTATCGTTTTCTTCGCTATATGACGAAACCAGTATATTTATGATAACAAAGACCCACCCAAACCAGACTGAATAGTAGAGTGGAAGGGAGAGTGGGGTAAACTCTGCCGGACATATGAGCTATTGAAATAACATTGTGGAGTACAGTGAACTTGTTGGATCCTGCTCAGGAATTTCATTCAAGTTTTCATTACATGATGATCAATCTGGTTAAATGCATAAACAAAAGGTAGTGGCATGAGTCGATGAGTAGAGCAGGTTGGAATATTTATGACAAAATTTCATTTAGTTGAAACTCAAATATTGACGGGCCAGAAGGGAATTTTGTGATCATCTAGTCCGACCTTCTGTACAGCACGGGCCATAGAACTTCCCCAAAGAAATTCCAAGAGCAGATCTTTTAGTAAAACATCCAGTCTTGATTTGAAAAATGTAAGTGATGGAGAATCCACCATGATCTTTAGTAAATTGTTTCAGTTGTTCATTGCTCTCACTGATAAAATTTACTCCTTATTTCCAGTCTGAATTAGACTAGCTTCAACTTCCAGCCATTGGATCATGTTATACCTTTCTTGCTAGATTGAAGAGCCCATTATTAAATACTTGTTCCCCATGTAGATACTTACAATCAAGTTAGCCCTTAACCTTCTCTTTGTTAAGCTACATAAATTGAGCTATTTGAGTTTATCACTTTAAGGCAGTGGTTCTCAACCTTTCCAGACTACTGTACCCCTTTCAGGATTCTGCTTTCAGCCTCTTGGGCTTCAGCTTCAGCATGTATCTTAGTTTCGTGGGGCCCCAGCTTGCCACTCCCAATGCCGGCCCTGCACTTGCGACCCCCTAAACCCATCCTGCAAGCCCCTGAGGATTGCCAAACCTAGCTTGAGAAACACTGGTATAGTATATAGAGCAGTATGAGAAAGTCATTGTGTGTATAAAATTTTAGTTTGTACTGATTTTGCTAGTGCTTTTTATATAGCCTATTGTAAAACTAGGCACATTTCTAGGTGAGTTGACGTACCCCCTGAAAGACGTCTGCATACCCCGAGGGATACGCGTACCCCTGGTTGAGAACCACTGCTATAAGGCATGTTTCTATTTCTGTCATCATTTGTATGGCTCTTCTTGGACCTGGTTTACACTACCCAGTTGACATAAGCTGGTTTATGTCGACCTAATTATGTCGGTGTCTACACTACAGCTTTCCTCCTGCCGATGTAAGTGCCCTTCTACACCCAGTAATAACTCCACCTCCATAAAACAGAACTGTTATCCTCCAGTCAGCTCTATCCATGAGGAACTATTGACCCTACTCATCTGTGTCTGAATCCAGGTGTGAACCCGAGTCTGTGAAGGTGAGATAAGACAAAGGGATTCTGTTAGAAGCAGGTAGGTGCAGGAGGTGAGAGTAGAGGGGAAGGCAGGGCAGACTATACGCTTAAGGCAAACTGTGTAGAAACAACTAGATTAAAAATATGTCCTGTCCTACACCCAAAAACACAGAGGAACCCTAAAATATGCCCTCACCTAGTTGCCACTTTCTGCCTGTAGACGAGTGATGGAAGTGAATGTTATTTGGGAACTTGTAGGAAGCCAGAAAAGTGGAGAATTGGGCTTGAAATGACAATTTTCTATCTTGTCTAAAAGCAGGGTATTTAAAATTGATTTGCAAAGCAAATCCTGCCCCTCACTTCTGTGGCAGCTGTGGTTTCTCTGGCAACTGACTAACTACAGCTGGCTCTGTTGTGTGTGGAGTCTCAGGTAGATTTTCATGCTCGCTTCCTGCATGGAGCTCGGCACTCACTGTGGGCCAGAAAATTTGCTGCTATGAAGATCCCCTCGACCTCCCTGCTTGCAGAAGGACCGAGATGGGTCCACAGAAGCTATTGCAGTCTTGTGCAACAGTACTGCTAAGTGCTGGCCAGGAAATGGCTCCATGATCTCTGTATGTTGTGGAAAAGGGATTCCTCCCAGCCCCTGCCACTGGGAGCAGCGTACAGTCCAGCATTTAGGATGCGTACTGCACTCCTGAATTTGGGCCTTTTTTTTTTTTTTTTCTTCCAATGCAGAGAAGGTTGGGTTTTTTTTAAATATTTAAAAAATGTAGGATATTTTTCAGATGCTTGTTGAACCGTACACAGCATTAATGATGATGGAACCTTTCCTATGGAGCTCCGACCCATAGCTCCACAGTTATAGCTCTGCCCAGGCTACATACCTGGGCCCAAAAGCTGCCCTTTTATGAATGCCTACGGCATTACATACAGAACATACAGAACTTACTGCCTGCAGAACTTAGCCTCCACTGTGGTATCAAGGAAAGAAAGAAGGCAAGAGTTTTGCACTGCAGTTTCCAAACTGCAGTCCCAATATGGTAGAGAAGGGGAAAAAAACCCACAAAGTTGACTTTTATTTTCAAATTTAATTTTGAGAATGTAGGTAAGGGCAGCAAATGTAAACATGCGTTTTTAACAAACAAACGAAAAGAAAATTGATGGAAGTGGTTGTATAAAAATACAGATCTGGTAGCTGAGCAGGTCAAATCAACATTTTTTATTTCACACTGAGAATTTTAATTGCTGCCATTGTGGTATTTGTTGAGATAGAGGTGCCGTTTGTTGCTGCAGGTGGGGATAGAAGGTTATATATTTGTAATCAACTGCTTCAAGATACAACTTCTTAGATAAATTCCTAAGCCTCACCGAACTCCGCAGCATTCCTTTAGGATATGTGATAAAGGGGAAACTGTTGCAATGGGGAGTGTTCACAAAGTGAAACATGCTTTTTCCCTTTCTCCTCTTTGATTCCCCACTTGTTCTGGTTTCTATATATAGATTAGGAAGCACTCTTCCTTGGACCGCATCACACTGATCCTAGGATACCTTTTCTGGCCCCCTACTTGCCATTGCATGAAACAATTCTCAGTGCCCTTTTTCTAATCCCAAAGTGTCATTACATCTTCATTTCAGGGGTTGCACATGTTGGTCCAGAGCTTGGCCCCTACTGGGATTCCCTTGTACCACCCTGGCAGTACACAGTGGTTATAAAGCTGATCTGGCTGGGCAGCTGAGGACTCCTGCAGCTCTGGTCTCTGCAGCATCATCTCTCAGCCCTCCAGAATCAAGGCTGAGGAGAGTAGCTACGGCTGCAAAGTATCTACCTTCTAGCTACTCCTTGGCTGGTGTAGTGAGGGGACGTTACCAGCCAGTCTAACTTAGAGCAGCCCAAACCTATGCTATGGGCCAAACTGACTCTTCCTCCACTGCGCTAAGTCTCAATGTGGGACAAAGATAACATACAGCCGCCTTCCTCCCACACCCAACCCTGTTCCAGACGCCATTTCCCTGGACCCAAGAACTGGGGCCTAGAAGTCTCTAACCTGGTTTCATCATCGGCACCATCACTTAACTGGGATACCTGAGCTGCTGTTTCCAGTGAGGGTGACCCCGAACGGTTCTGATGCTCTCCAGCACACACTAGCAAGTTGATGCAGTACCTGTCCACGCTGTTGTTGTTGTGCAACCTGCCCTTCTTGGTAGAAGGGCTGGAAACTCCTCCTCTTCCCTCCCTCGCCCCTAAGATCATTCTGCTCTTGACCACCTCTTTATGGATGAGGTACTGAACAGTCCCATTTTTTTGTGCACATCCAAATGCATTAATTTGGTTAATCACTATATAGACACCAGGGAAGTGTTTTATAGCCAGGTGTGGGTCTTTACAAAATGCATTATTAGTGCCATTTACTGACCTGTTCCATTGCTCTCCTTCTGCACCATTTACCCTCCACTTTCTTTTTAACCAAATTGAAATTTGCTGCCTACAATGGTCTTCAAATAGAGCAAAGAAGCCAGGAGTTTGCATGGGGCTTGCTGAATGGGTACCTCCAATCTCTTTTTAGCCAGCTACTGTGATGCCTCATATTTCAAAACTGGGGGGCCAAATTCACCCAACCTGATGCAGAAAGTGTAAAACACCACCTCTGTGCACCCCCATAAGCTGCCGCCCTAAGCTCCCCTGTGTATACCTGGGGAGATTCATCTACAGGAAAAACTATTCCTTCTGCTGTCCCCCTTTCCCCTGTCTGATGTTTCCCGTTATTGGGGCTTTGCTGCCATCCTGTTGTACCCCGGAGTGGTTCTGGTCTATTGCTCTAGCCTAGGTTGTGACCTGGACTAGTTTTAGCCTAGAATGTGGTTTAGGCCCCATCAAAATGGTTACCAAGCTTGTGTTTAGAAATCACTGTAGCGGCGGTTCCTTAGTGTTGTTCCCAACCCATTGGTAGGGTCCCAAGCATTCTGCAACCACAGAATCCAACCCAAGCCACGGAAACATGCTCCAGACCATCAGCTTTCAATTTAAAACCAAAAAAGAAATAAAAATAAAATAAAAATCTCTCCCTTGTGGTTGCAAAGATGTTTCCAAGTGTAACACAAGTACTGAAAAAGTGCAGTGTTCTGCTCCTGAAATCTGTCAGTTAAATGATCGCTCTGAGAGGTGAGAACTGCCCCATTTATTGTAAATGACTATATTGTTTCGCTGCCGGGCATTCTCGCTCAAACATCCAGTCCCACAGTTCCAAACAGTGACAAAATCCCCATTTCCTCTTTATGTAGAGGTCCCAATTTAGGGTTGATCTTCAACAGAAAAATTGGGGAACTGGTGTGACCGAGATATTTCATAATTGCCCTATAAAGTTGTAATGACTTAAGCCAAGCTGATATGCCTGAGGGATATATTTACTGTTAGAACTGAATGATCATGTTATATATATGTGTGTGTGTAGTCTCCCTTTCTGTAATCCATTTCCCTCCACAACTTCTAAATGCAGTATAGAGAATATTCAATACAAAAATCTGCAGCATAAAGTTAAAATATTTTAATATCAAAAGAAATACAAGAACAAATACTGTACTGGCTTACTCATGATCACATTCAATTCAGTCAAAACCTCCATGTATGGGTTTCTAATTTACCTGAAGCTGCTGCAAAATTTGTAGTCTGCTTTGGCAGAGCGTCCCAGAAACCCCAGGGCCTTTGTCACAGATACACCGCACTAGCTTATTGTCTGGTGCTGTGCCAAATGCTAACTGGATAGGATTAGCTTAAAGAATGCAACAACATTGCCGGGGGATGTTGTGAAAGCCATAAGTAGAACTGGGTTCAGAAAAGAATTAGATATGTTCACAGAGGATAGGTCCATCAATGGCTATTAGCGAATCCAAATGGTCAGGGTTGCAGACCCATACTCCTGGTGTCCCTAAGCATTTGTTTGCCAGATGCTGGGACTGGTTGACGGGGGATGGGTCACTCAATAATTGCCCTAGTCTGTTCATTCCCTCTTGATACATTTGGCATTGGCCAGAAGATAGGATTTTGGTCTAGATGGACCATTGGTCTGACCCAGTACGGCTGTTCTTATGTTCTAAAAATTTTCAACATTCTTTTGTAATCACAGAGCTTCATTTCACTGATCACAAAAACAGGGGGATCAGAAGAAAGTCAGACCTCCTGAAACAGCTATTTTTTTTCTAAAGTGCTTGGCTGTGTTGCATGACATCTATCCATTTCCTTATTTTACTTCAGTCCACACGTGTCCTCCTACGTCTTGAGTCCTACGTGGTGTAGAATTTGAATGTGTGATTGTGGTTTCACACCATCTTAAAGATTAGCCACTGCTCTAAACTACTGGGCTAGGTATTCAGAATACATAATCTTCAATAATATTCATACTGCAATTAGCTACAGAAAAAAATAACACCTTTCTTTTTACGTAAATTGATCTTTTTAATCATCCAGGCATTTCAGAGCATCTGCAAAAAAAAAAAAAAAAAAAAAAAAAAAGGTACCCAGTCTATAAAATAATTATGTATCTTTTACTGTGATCATAGAGAAAGGGGGCTGCTAGCAAAGTGTTCTCTGTGAGTACCCTTTCACTTTAGAAGTTGCTCCCCTGTCTTGGTGACCTTCAAAAGATCTTGCAAGGCTCCTCTTTTCTCTGGGGCTTTTGAAAATGGAGGGGTTGCCCAGAGAGGTGATATTTGGGGGAGAGTGGATGATTCTTCAATGTGAATTTTCTTTTACTTAGGGGCTAGTCATTGATTGTCAGCATCTGTTGTTGGCTGTTATCATTTTAAATGAATGTCAGTTGTGCCTAGAGCCTGGCTAAAGTGTCTTTTTAAGTTTTTTGTAATATAAATGAATATTTTTATCCTTGCTTTTTTGGGCACTCAATATTTACAAGGAAATGGATCACAGAAATGTTTCCTCTGTATATCTTATTTTCTTAGCTTGTTGAAAATGGTAAATAAAACAAAATACTGGGCTCCATCTTGCTGTCATTCACTCCCATGCACATTTCAGTAATTCCGGGGACTGCGGTGGAGTGATTCTGGATTTACACAAGTCTAAATGACAGCAGAATTTAGCCTAATGCAAGAAAGGTAGGCTTTGATGAGTGATCACATTTATCAGGTGCCCACTGAAATGCAGTTATACACGTTATGCACTTGACAACCCTAGAGATGGAAATCCCGTTTATCCCCAAAACAGGTACGTTATAGGCAGAAGCCGTGTAACCTTCCTGCACACACCAGTGTGCCTCAGCTCTGATTTGGAGGACTACCTATAAGGATGAAAGAATATCTGAGTTTAATAATCCATTTAGTCCCTGGCTCTCTGCTGAGATTACCCACACGGGTGCCAGTTAATGTCAGTTGGAGTTTCTTTTGGGACATGGACAATTTCTTTTGGGACATGGACAATTGTCCATGGTAAAGTGCCCCCTGTATCTTAACTGTCCCTCTAGATAAGCTCGGAGAAGCTGGCGATTGTAAACTCTTTGGGACAGGGCCTGTCTTGCTGTGTGTCTGTAGGATTTCAGTCCTGATTAGGACCCTGAATACTGCCAGAATAAAAATAACAGTGATAGATAGAAGGAGAATCTTTTCTTACCTTTGAGCATCAGCAAGGAGTTGAACGGTGAATGACATAGAAATATTGGTTATGGGAATGATGTTGATTTTACAGTTCAAGTATAGGAGTTCATATTTTGCAGACCTTACTTGGACAAAATTCCCCTTGATTCCTTATGACCCTGAGCTCCTGATTTAACAGAAGCTTTCCCTGATCTGGATTTGGCTCACTATATATCTCTTCTCATTTTGCACTTTCAGTCTAAATCTAAAAAAAAATAAAAATTGGATTTTCCGTTCTGCGAACCTGAGTCTCTTATCCCAGTGTAACTCCATTGACTTCGAAGAAGTTACTCCTGGCTTCACTATTGATTAGATCAGAATCATCTTCACTCCTGATCAGATCAGAACCAAGCTCTGCGTATCTACTAGTGTGGGACATTCAGACAAAGTGAAATTTGGACCAAAAATGTAAACAAAGTGTGAACGTTTTCATGATTTTTTTCCTCCATTTTTGACATCTTTATATATAGAAAGAGAGTTCTATATATAAATTTTCAATGTTGAGAAAAACACTAAGTATTTATGTTGCTCCGATTTAATTGCAAAAATTAATTTAGCTGCATTGTCACAAAACACCAAGGATTCAATGCTGGCATGTATATTCAAGAGTCTAAGTGAATTTAGATCGTCTAGAATAATAGGACTATATGGAAATCAAATTATAACTAGTTTCATTATCTGAAAACTTTAACTTTGTTCCAATGACAGGATGCAAAATGTATTGAGGAGAAATAAAGGTTGAAGTAATAATTTTGGGGTTAGCTGTTTTATCATAAATGGTATGTAGACCATTTTTTTTCATTACATTTTTTGCAGTGTTCTTTGATCCTGAGTTTATACAATTTAAACAAAGCTGTTGAGCAAGACTGTTGTCAATACAGCTAATGGTGTCTGAAGGAAATTCTTTTGAAGATTCAGACTGCTAGAAATACTCTGTTTAATGCAACACAATTGAGTTTTTATGCACACTAGTCAGGAAATTCAAAGTTAAGGTTCCCCAAGCAACTGTAACTCAGCCCTCTTGTACAGGGAGTCTCCTCTGCTACATTATCTGATGATAATTTTGCTGCCTTTAATATGTGTTTGCAATGTGGCCAAGTTATGGTTACTGTGGGAAGCATAAATTTAAATTTCCTGCCTATCATACAGATAAAATGTCAGTGTAATGTTGCATTAATGTAGGTTTTTAAATGCAATTTATTTTTTGAAAATTAGAAAACCGGAGTGATTAAGTTTTGAAGTATAAATACATTTGCATTTATTCAGTGTATCAGTATCTGTATGATTGAAAGATGCCTGGGGAAGGAGCTAGACTTCTTGTTATGTTTGTACAGGCTTAGTGTTTAGAGAGGTGTGCTAGATATGTACTTTAAGGTGCTGGTGTGTCTTTATTCACCTGAGCAGTGCCTCACCATCTACACTGCTATTTATACCTGTGCTAGGGGGCATGCAGTGTAAGTGCTCTATATGCCATTGTAAGATTTCTGCAGTGTAGACATACCCATACAATGCCTACAGACATAAAGTCTAGGGTTTGAAGGAGTCAAGCTTTGGCTGCAGAAGTTGCACCCTGGCTTTCCTCCCCTGCCGTCTCTTTTCCCATATGCACAGAAGGGCCAGAGAGCATTTTATTCAGGCCCTTTAATTAGTATAGAAAATGATGCAGAACGTGTTGTCTTTTTTCCACCATCTCCTTGACAAACTTGGTTTCACTCAATCTTTTTTTGCTTGGCCAAACATGTTTCCCTTGTGAAGGGTTATGTACAGCACACGCCCAGTTTGACGTTTTAAAATTTAAACGGCTGAGTTATTTGAGGATAAGAGTTTCTAAAATTTGAGTCTGAATTCTTTTTTCCCCTTCCCCAAGTTTAGAGATCTCACAACTAAAATACACACTGAGATATTACAAATATTCCCCATTAAAAAACCATGCCTTTGCGCTGAGAAGGTGTATTAAGAATTTTAACCTAATGTGTCATTTCCCTACCCTTTATCACTAGTAGGCTGCTGCTCCTGGTTTTTTTTTTTTTTTAAAAGCACCTGAAATTGGGACTATGACAAAAAATGTCTCCTCATAGTCCCTATCTCCGTCCCCCCACACCTAGTCATCAGCAGGGTTTGAACCAGGAATCTTCATCACTGAAAGCTTGGGCCTCTACCATTTGAGCAAAAGGGCTAATTCCAGTAGCTGGAAGCCCCAGAAGTCTCTTCCTTTCTGTGTGGATGAGCCACCAGAGAGTAGAGACAGCAGTATACCATGGAACGTATTTGCGTTATGGTTGTGTTAGGCCTGATTTACACATAGTTAGTACCAATACAAGTTTGTTGATTAGGGGTGTGGTTTTTTTAAACCATTTTTAGTTAACCTGATATAATTCCTAGTGTGGACACAATTATACTAGTGTAAAGGTGCCTTGTACTGGCATAGCTTATACCCCTTCTTATGTGGGAATAAGCTATGCTGGTATAAATGCATTTGTACCCATATAACTGGGTTTACACTAGAACCGATGTACCACTTTAACTATACCAGTATAGCTAAAGGGGTACAACTTTTATGTATAGACAAGGCCTTATCAGCAGAGTTTGTGGTAAAATGGGAGAGCAGTACACAGTGAAGGTTTTTCAAGTGTCTGACCATGCAAAATGTTGATGCCTTCATCTGCTGCTGGCACCATTAGGAGGTTGGGACTTGGGAGTAATTCAGTCCTTCCCATGTTCAGGTCCCAAATTAATGTTTTGTGACAAAGGATATGGCTCAGTGGCTCTCAACGTTCCAGACTAGTGTCTGATTTGTCTTGTGAACCCCCCAAATTTCACCTCACTTAAAAACGACTTGCTTACAAAAGCAGACATAAAAATACAAAAGTGTCACAGCACACTATTACTGAAAAATTGCTGACTTTCTCATTTTCTACCATATAATTATAAAATAAATCAATTGGAATATAAATACTGTACTTACATTACATATAGTATATAGAGCAGTATAAACGAGTCACTGTATAAAATTTTAGTTTGTACTGACTTTGCTAGTGCTTTTTATGTAGCCTGTTGTAAAACTAGGCAAATATCCAGTTGAGTTGATGTCCCCCCTGGAAGATGTCTGGGTACCCCTAGGGATACGCATACCTCTGGTTGAGAACCACTGATATAGGTAAATGTTATAACTGATGGGGTTTTTCTCCTTCCTATCAAGTCTGTACTATGAGCCTCACACTTGAAATTGGCTAACCTGTCCAACCCTGCTTCAGTGCCAGTGAAGGTTTATTTTACAGACGTTTCCTCAGAAGCACTAATTTGCCAAATTATTTTAATGCTACATTTACATATATTTGTTTAGAGTTTTGGTTTACTGCCTCCCCACTGAAAAGGCAGAGAGTTTTAAGGGCATCTATATTTTTGATACATATCACCTGGAGTATTAAGCACCTGAGAATATTTGTTGTGGTCGGTGAGGGGAATCCCAATATTTCTTTTGCTTATTGGATGATCTTCTTAAATTTTATTTTTAACAGCATCCATGTGGAGGGCTTGATCTGGAATCTTCAATGTCTTCAGTGTCCTCTCAACTTTTTGAAGAACAAATTGTAAGTTTATGTGTTTAAAACGTTTTGAATCCTCAGCAGACTCTCTGGGAAAACGGGGGTTACATTTATATTTGGGTTCAGCTCTTTACAGATAGAGGGAATATGGTACAACTGAATCTTCAACTTCCTTTGTTTTTTGGGTTTGTGTGTAAGGGGAAGTGGTGTGAAACGATAACACGTTAAAAGAACTGAGGTACTCCAGAAAACAACACCATTTTCAAATGAGATTTCACATACAAGCTGCCACGTTTTTCAAATACCTTTCAAAAACAAACAAACAAAAAAGGTTGGATACAAAAGATCCTTCAAACTGTATTGCTTAGAGAAAAATCTGATTCTAACAAATTATTTAATTTGGAGAAATGTGCTGTGCTGATAATTAACAATAAGCACAAGGGTTGGTATTTCAACAGCTTGTAAGATTTAGGAAGAACTTGGGGTGGATTGAGGGATGTCACTTGAATATAGGAGTAGAGACTGTTTAGATTTACTCGAGCTTTTACTATTTAATTCACCTTTCATCATCCTCTAGGCCAGGGGTGTCAAACTCATTTGCTATGGCGGGCCAGATTTGAATTAAATGTACTTCAAGTGGGTCATACAGACCATAAATCGAAATACTAGGCACTTTTGGAGTGCTGTGTCTCGTGCACACAGCACTCCACGTGCTACCACCAGAGTACACAGATCTCGTGGCAGTGAGCCACACCGTGAGATCTCGCGGCGTTGTACTCTCTGGCGGCCCATGGGCCGGATGTTTGACACCCCTGCTCTAGGCAATATGATCTCCAGGCACTCTAAAGGAAACTGGGTTATGACATGTGCTGGCCATGTTAAAAAAGCATTGGTAATTTACACACATGTTCAATGGATGAAACGTGTGTTTGCAAATTTTGGATCCAACTGTGGGACTTTTACCATTAGCATCCCAAACTCCATTATCTTCCTTGATAACAGTGATACAAATCAGACGTTTACAGCCAGGATGATGGCTATGGTTTATATTATGTCAACATCTAGACTCCCCAACCAAGATCAGGGCCCCATTGTGCTAGGTGCTGTACAAACACATAGGAAGAGATTGTAAAATATTAGTTATTTTTATAAAAGTCATCCAGAGAAATGTTATATCTTTGAAATGCACATTTCTGAGTGGAGATGAAAGTAAAAAATACAAGGAAGTAGCAGGAAAAAACTGACTTGGAAATTTTAATAGAAATAAACAGTGTATATCTGTAATGTTATTTTCATTCTCACATTTGACCCATCCCTTATATTATCCCTTTTCTATCTCTTGTGAATGAGTGCAATGTTGCTCTGAATACTATTATTTGTATTGTGTGTTTGTTAGGATTATTACTAAAGCTGGCTGAAATTTGGGATTTCCAGTTTACAGGAATTTTCAATATTTCAAAATTCCCTGCAAGCCGGAAATTCCCCCAAAAGAATTTGGTTGAGAAGCTCGGACACATGTTGTTTCAAATGATTTTTGCTTCCAGAGGAGGCAGCTGCTATCTGCAGTTGACAAGAACCATGTCAATTTCAGTCATTGGTCTGCTGCTAGGGCAACACATGGAGCCAGCTGGCCTGGAAGTCTAGAAGCCTAGGGTCTCCAGTCCTGGGACAGCCTGCATAGCTGCCTGGGAGTTGTAGATCCTGGAAGCCTGTCCCAGAACTTCCAGCCTCCTGCCTGTGCGTCAGGAAACCTGGAAACTCTGAAAGCCTGCCGGGTTTTGAGGCTCTCAACTCCACAGCAGGGAGATTGCAAGCCCAGGAAACCAGGCAGGTTTCTTTTGGAACTCTTCCTGTGATTTCATAAAAGTTTGTCAATCTTGGGGTGTTTCTGCAAAATATTTTGGCTTCGCGGAATCAGCGTTTACCAAGAAAGCCCTGTTTTGTCAGAGAATTCCCGACCAGCTCTATTTATTATTGAAATGAAGACAACCCGTAATTCTGACATATGCTTTTAACACAAAGCCTTTGAAAGTTGGCTTTTTTTTTTTTTGCATGCCAAAGCCTGCGTAATCAGGATTCCCCCTTGCACAGGGAGAGGAAATGAGGCCTGTGAATTTCAGTTCACTCCAGAAATAGAAAGCATGTTTTTGTGTGCGAACTTTATAGGTGGTGAAACTGATGACTGACTTCTTTGCCTTTCACAGGCTCTTAAGGAAGGAAGTGACTCTTTGAGCAGCTTGCCCAGCCCCTTTGCTTACCTACTGACAATAAACTTGAAAGAAGGCCGGAACCTGGTCATAAGGGATCGCTGTGGTGAGTTTGCCTTGTGATGTACAACTGATAACACTCCTTTAAAAAAACAGCCAAAAAAGCTATAGGCCTGATTCTCCCTTCACTTTGTTTTCATGTCAGTCTAACTCAATTGGCTTCTCATTTACTTTGGTGTCAATCAGAGGAGAATCAGGCCCTACTTCTGTCTTCTAGCCTGCTGGTCAGAATGTTAAATTACTGTCATATAACCACCCTAGGTACACAAGGGTGGGGATGGGCAGATATATATTGCTGCTTTTTCCAGGATTCAGAATTACACACTTTACCATGTGACTTTGCAAAGAACGTGCCTTCCTCCTACTGCTGGCAAAAGACCCAGTTTAATTCTAGTTTACTTAGAGGAAACGAAAGGATGTTTCAAAATCCAGTGGGTGGTGGTGAAGTGGAAGATAAACAGCTTTGGGGCTTCCAGGGCTGTGTGTTTTATAGGGAGGAAGTTATTAAAGATCTCAGAACTTGAGGGCTGAAATGCAGTAAGGGTTCAATTCTGATGGTAGAGACTCTGTAGTTCCTCTTATAAGGCTTGGGGTGTAAGTTTTTTGGCTTAGTGAAAAGGAAGTCAGAAAGACATTGAGGAATTGAGTTAATCCAGTGTGTCAGTATTCAAATATTATGGAACGTGTTTGGCATTTGGGTCTCTGAAGGCTTGAGAGAGAACAGCACATAGTCCTTGACTGTATGCAGGAGCAGTTCCTTTAAGAGCTTAGAACTTGGTCCCTTTGCTTCGCCACAAACACAATTATTAGTGTTAATAATAACACTGTCCATAGAGGAACCTCTGGATACTTTTGCACTCCAAAAGGTATAATTAGTTTTTCTCTCTTGAAACTGAGCAATAAGGCACAAAATATACATGAGTAACAGGATAAGCATAGACCTGTCTTACAGATTTATTCGCTTTCTTATAATGGGCCTGTGCTTGTTATTGGGTTTGTTTGTGTTCACTGGCACGTTATTTTTTTCACACTATATTTTACTGTCCTAGCCAGATGGCAAGCTCCTTGCCAGAGACTGTTATCTTTCTGGACAGCTCCTAACATTCTGAAGACATTAATAAATAGATGTTACATAGACTAAATTCTTTACTTTTTAAACAGAACTGCTCTTGTGTTGAAGTGTTTTCTGACAATGCAGCATGTCACCAGGTTTACTAGATACCCGTATCTGCCCGAACAAATTCTGCTGCTGGATGGTTCTGTGGAAAAAACTCTACTTGCTACACATGAACAACTTGGGCAGAGGAATGTTTCCTGAGAAGAAAGAAGGCGCTCTTTATCTCACATTGTGTTTACTGTGTCTTAGCGAGGCATTGCATAACTCAGCTCACAAGGTGGCAATGCACAGACAATTCAGGGCGAGATGGATTTTGATGCTTTGCTGTCACTTTGTATATAAATCCTCAGTCTGTTTAGGGAGGGCGTGCATGGGGAGATGTGCAACCCACTAAAATTCCTCCTGTATTTGCATACAGAGAAGTACAGAACTTGGGATATCTGCCAATCTGGCCATCTATCCTCCCACTGCTGTAGTGTCTATACAAAAACCCTTACTTTAAAAGTACAGCAACGCTCAGACTGTCACCATGGTGGTGCTTTTTGACTTAAGGATTTTTCTTTTTGAGAAATTTAGCTGGGCAAATCTGCAGCCAGCAATCCCAGGGTAAGAGATGGGTTTTGTGATGTATTCTTCAAGGTGGAAAGTCTTGGGCTCATCCGACCTTCTAGCAATTCAACAGGCAAATGCCTGAGGCCAAGAGTGCCCTGCCCCCTAGCCATTGAGAGTCTGACTGTGGATCTGCCAGCCCATAAAGTCTTGATAGGACACTGTGTGATAGAGAATAGACAGATAGAGATAGACAAAGAAAGTCCTACCCTAAGATCCTGGAGGAGCTCTAATATCTGACATGGTGCATTTTATGATGTGCTCTCCTTGGCCTTCCTTCCCCCAGAAGGTGAGTTACGCTGCCTAGGGCTGTAAATACATGCTTCTGTCTATGTAAAAGAAGACAACCAATTAAATTATACTGAGTAAATATTCAGGGTCATTCTGCTTTTATTGGCAAAGAATACAGTGTAAGTTACTGGGCACCTGATAATGTCCTCTTAGGAAATGGATCAGTCTGAATGTGAAATCATTAAACATCTAAAAACCCAGTGTAATAAAGTTCAGCGAGATTGGGATGGATGGGGGGAGCTCCAAAAAGATTTCCATGCATTTATTACTTCTCAGGTTTTCCTGATTGCTCTGGCATAGACTACAAGTTACCTCCCTCTATGTGGAAAAACTTATTTCCATGTGCATAGTTTGATAGTTCTGGGGTGCAGTTTCACCTCTGGTTCACATCCACCCATGGATCACTGGGGGTTTCCCTTCTAAGAGATCTCCTGAAAAAGTGAAGTTTTCAGATTTTTTTGTTTTTGTTTTTTTGCCCCCCCGAGTGCCAGCTGATGCGCCTCAAAAGTTTGGGAACCAGAAACCTACCCCATTAACAAAGCAGTACTGTTAAACGCAGCCATCAAACTGGTTTAAAACCCATAATCCTAGCTGCTTTACTCATGCGGTGGCGTATTTGCTATAAGCAAACAAGTATTTGGTTCTGTAGTACTTCCGAGGCTCTTAGAAGCAGGGAGTGATGCATTTCATTGGGATTTTACATTGTTTGGTGGCCTGAAAATGCCCTTAACGTACTAAAAAAGTGCAGATCAGCATAACCTGACAAACTGCTGCATTCACAGAGGGGAGTATGTCAGAGGAATACCCCAATATCACTTTACCACTGAGGGGTTTGCTCATATCTGAGATCCTATTGCAAATGTAGGGGAAAATACCTTCCAGTGACACACGAAGAGCTTCAGCCTAAGACTTCTTGTCTGTAACTAATCTCTCTCATATGAGCATCACCATGTATGTCATATGCAGAATATCAAATATATATAAAGTTGTTAATGTTAAATTCATAAGGCCTGAAAGGGTAGGTATGGCCTAATTCATTTTAGTTTAACATGTTTTATAGTATTCTTGTCCTAAACACTAGGGAATATAATTTAAGAAACCCAAAAACACTTAGATAACTTTTTATTAAAATTTTTATCAACCTAGGTCTATTTTGATAACATTATGCTTTGACTGATCACCACTTTAGTTTGTAAGTTTTTGTTCAAAGATTATGGCTCCAAGAACTGTGATCATATTGGAGAGACATAATTCAAGATGCACAGTGCAACTATGTACAAAAATTACCACTTACATGGGGGAAAATCCCTATGATCTTTATTTACATACTAATCAGCCACAAGCTCTTTAAATGGATAAATATGTCATAGACTGTGATAGATATGTTTATATCTAGAGATGAAAAAGTGCATTAAAGGTGCCCTCTTGTGGTCATTTTAAATTCTGTAATACACTTCAGGAAGAATGAACTTATAGTACTGGGCACTTCTCTAGAACTCTTCCATGGCGGAACTCCACGTATGTTACAGATATTAACTAATTAACCCTCTCAATCCCTCCACTTGCATTCCACTACTTAACTGCATCACTTCTGGAGTGGAATGCAGATGCTGTTTAACAGTGTACACCAGTGCTACAGAACAAGTCGGGGTAAGAAATGGAGAAGAACATGTTAATTGGTCAAAGCTCCAGGGGACAGAACGAAGTTACTGGCATTGGTCCGTAGCCAAGATACCAGAGTTGATATATCTGCTTTTTTTTAAAAAAAAAAACAACTCCTCAGAAGGACATCATCTCTAGCATCCCAGTCCTTCCTAACACTATGCTGTGTATTTTTTCCAGAAGTAACAAAGGAAAGCATGCTCCTACTCAAGTGCCAACACTACTGAACCAGCTCTTGTAGTAGAGATTAAAATGAGAGTGCACGTCTATCATTGTTCCATCCACAATCACAGAATCGCCGCTACTGCCTGCAAAGTATGGACGTTTTTCTGCATGTGGCTCTTCGCAGGCTGGCTGTTCTCCTTCCCTTCTGCTGGCAGTGGGAACGGCTGTTGCTGGGAGCTTTGAATGCACTTAGCAGGTTGACTGCCCCTCGCCAGCCATCGGACTTCCTCAGAACTCACTAACTATATTCTTAACATCTATTAAGTACTAATTAATGAGACTTGGCTAATTTAGCTCTGGTGTAACTTCGCTGCCATTCGCAAACTGTGACATCTGCAGTTACAGCAGGGGCAAGTCTGGTTTTCGTCATTATCTTTCATCTGTTTCTTTCATTTTCTCCTCTTCTTTCCTTCTACTGTCTATACTCTTGCAGTCTATTTTTAATTGTATCCCATTTTCTTCTCTCCCTTCTCTTCATATCCCTAGTTCCAGGGTCTCTTCTCCTTCTTGCTCTGGTTTGTGTTTCTTCCTCATTTCCTCATGTTCTCTTTCACACCCCTCTTCATCTTCATTCTTATTCTCCATGCCCTTCATCCTCTGCTTCTCCTCACTTACTTCCTTTACCCCATCATTCCCTCTCTAGCTTTCTCTCCCACCTATTCTCTCACTCTTCCATTTTTTGCAATCACGCCTTTTCCCCCTGCCTTTCCACCCCTTTACACTGCTGTGTTTGGGTGGAGGGGAACAGTTTCTCCAATAAGCTGGAATCTGACCCGGTTCTGTGCGTACTCTGCTGCTTCCCGCAAAATAGTTAAGCAGTGGGGGAAGAAAATGGGGATTAGGAGGTGTGTATTCTTCCTCTCTTTGCTCCACTGCTGGGGAGAAGATGGTTCCATGGAGGAGGGAAGTTTCCATCCACCAGCACCTCCGCCTGTGGAGCCCAGCATCATCCCTGCTAGCAGTGAGGAGAGGATGGTCCCAATCTGCTGCCTAATGGGTTAATACTCAACTGTCTCTTGAGGTCTCCTGTTGGGGACAGGTGGTAGTTTAGTAGCAGCCAGTTTGAGTGGAGCTGGACTCTGCACCACCCCCTTTGCTATTCACTGACACAGGAATGATGTTTTTTGGCGTGCTTTTGGCCAGGTCTGTAACCTGGCCTGTGTTAAGCCCTAGAAGTCTATCAACCAAGTACTGATTTGCCTCACCTTAATTAGCCTATGGGATCTGCATACACTCATACCTCAAGGCAATTTGAGTGCAGGCCAAACCAGCTTACTTCACCTTACCATGACACAGGCAGTTTGAGTCTCTTCTTCCTATGGTAGCTTTACATCCGTCGATTTGTAGTTCTCATAATTAAAGAACTGCACACTGGAGTGTGGGCATAGGTCCAGGTCTCTGTACTGGATTGAGCCAAATTGTACATTTTTACTGCTGAAACCAATTGCTTAAACATAGGTTTATTCTTTCATGCATTGATGGCTTCCTTTGACTTTCTGGGTATGTTTCAAGTCCTATCTATTTAACAGGTAGAAGTGGTTTTGTGGCAAAGGGTTTGGTTTATTTTGTCTCTTGCGGAGTTTTTATTATCAGTGGTTGATATGTTAAATTGAGGGATGGATGGATGTTAGTTAATGTTTAGCTTTGGTGCAATAAATTGTAAGAAATCATCATAAGTATGAGTTCCAGAGGGGTAGCCGTGTTAGTCTGTATACAGCAAAAACAACGAGAGTTCTGTAGCACTTGGAGCCCACGAAAGCTTATGCCTTCTGAAATTAAATTTGTTAGTCTTTAAAGTGCTACAGAGCTCTCCTTGTTTTCATCATAAGTATGTTTTTGTTAATGAAATATACAAACTTACAAGTAGTGTGGGTGCTGCTGAAAATTGTTCAGGATTCCAGGGTGTTAAGATAATTTTATTACAGTTTCCTGGGTTTCAGAAAAGTTTAATATCCTTGCTCACGGGCCTTCTTCACATTTCTGTGGGCTACTTTTTGTGCGTGTTGTCTCTTTAGTCCTTTCATGTGAGGCCTTAGACTTCCGGTTCCGATATTCTTGGAATTAGAAGTGAGTTAATCCCTTTTTGATTTGTTTTGCTCTGACAAGTCCTTTTTTGAAGTGCTGTGTGTTTGTTTCATATTAAACTGAACCATACTAGTGAGACCTGAAATGCTCTGCTCTTTCAGATCTGTGTTCTGACTGTGCATACTGCTGGCCTTCTGAATCATCTTGGGGCAACAGTGCAGTTGTGCCACTGAGTAGTAATGCGATGTCACATGTGTGCCTTTCCTGTAATGATGGGGTCTCTTTCTTTCCCGTTATTTGAGGATTTGACTGACAGTTGCTAAAGGGTTAAAAATTCAAATATGCGACTATAACAAGAAACAGCAACTCAACTCTTTTTGCTGAGGTTCAGCGTCTGTATTGTGGTTAGGGTCAGGCCAGTAGCTGGTTTTGAGCTGTAAGGTAGTTTTTCCCCTGAAACTGTGCGGTTATGCTGTGTATCATTGAAACGTGTTTCTGTGTAATGATGTACACTGAATAGCTTAGTCTTTTTCCAGACACATATGCCAACAAGATCCATCTTTTTTCCACACCGGTCCCCTACGAAGATACTCTTATTTTTTTACACTCCTGTGACAGTTTTAACATCTTATGCATTGCTTTGAGCCTCTTCCTTTCTCTCTTTGGTTTCCCTAATCACTTCCTATTGTTCCGTGGTTTGATCTCTCTTCTTCTATCCCTTTAAATGTAGATATTGTGTGTGTAGATCTGTTTGTTTGACTTCCTCGGGGACTTCCCTTCTTTTATCCAAATCCAGGCAGAGCAGGAAAAGCATTCACCTCTGCATCAGGCGGCTATTTCTATATTCTTGTATGCCCATCTCCTGACTGTGTAGATTGATTGGGATTCACTTGACTAGATCCACTGAGGTGCACCATCGGTACAGTGTAAATGTATAAAATAAATCCATAAAGCGTTTCTAGGACATAACTAAAAAAAATACTGTGATACCTTCACAATGCTGGGATATCCAGTGCCAGGCTGTTTATGTGATTACAAATTGCCATCCCATACGGGTAGGGGTTATATTTTAAAAGGTATTGAGCACTTCCTCAGCATACACATAAATAAGACTATTGTTTAGAACACAAATGTTCATAACAGCTAGACTGACTAGTTCACAGCAAAGAAGGTATCTGATAAATTTAGACTTTCTCTGCTTTCAGGGTATGTGCAGTCAGACCATTATTAGTTCCTCAGATCTATTCATGATTCTAAGTTACTAGGTAACTGTCTACCCCAATGATTTTGCTTTAAGGCTTAACTGTGAACAGACTGAAAATATGTGGAATTTGAGCCATGTTTAAAAGTTGCCAGGTAAATCACATTGTGTTGTCGCTCTTCCTTGAGTGCCTGAACATGCAACAACTTCTGCTACCAGTACTGGGATGTGCCAGATGCAAATTTGGTTTCTGTAAGTGTTTGTGCATGTAATTCTGAAACTTTGCCTCCCACATACACTCATTCCAGTAACCCAATCACTTGCATGTTCGTGAGAAATGGACACTCAAGCGGGCAAGAACATGACCCGAGTGGTTTCATCTAAAAACGAGAGCAGTTAATTGAAAAATGTTAAGCAGTGTCCACCCAGCTCCAGGAAGAAAATCGTAAAATCTCAAACCCATGCTGAGTACCACCTCTAACAATCAATCCTTTATCTTAAGCAACCACCTGGAAGCAATCTTAGGTAATGCCTGTATTATGCAGGAGGTCAGACTTGATTGTCTTTTTTGGCCTTAAAATCTATGCATTTTTCAATACAACTTTGTCTCCTGTCTAGTAAAACACTCTCCTCTGTTAAGTAACTGATGTTTCCTGGGTCTTGGGGTGGCTGCATAAGAGAGGTTTCACTGTCCGGTGGAAAATATAACTTCCTATTGAGGTTGCTAGGTACCTCAAATGATTAATACTCCAAATGGAAGGCACTGTCAGAAATGTATAAAATAACACAAGCTGGATGTTATGGAATGTGTTTATCATCATTGGAGTTCATCCTCCCTTCCTTGTGTGATATTGATGTAGTTAGGGGGAGGTATTACTACAATGAGATCAGGTGTCTGTGCTGCCCTATGGGGACTGAACTGGTGTCAGTTGAGTTCCAGGTGGGCAAGAGTCCAACCCTGTAATTGCCACCATCACGGTTGACACTAATTAGCTGGCCTTTGGGCAGTCCCTGCTGTTAGGCCAAGTGCTGAATGGACTCCGAGACGGAATTCCCCTCACACCTTTAGTGGTGGTCCCCTGAAAGATGAGAGATTCATTACTGAAGTGGAGTGCGGAAACTTGTGCTTCCATGATGGCTATTTTGTGTATAAATAGAGGACTTCAGTCTCCAGGGCCCTCATTCCATCATCTTTCACCAACCTAACATTACTTCCCCTTTTTAAAGTTTTTCACATGACATCCTCCACGTTTTTAATACATACTCCATGGAAAATTGCCATATACAAAACAAATGAAAAATATGGTTGTGGAATCCTCAGGGGAAGGCCATTTAAATGTGGTTATATGGTGTTGGCTTTAAAAAAAGAAAAAGTTTGTCAAGTAAGTTGATTTTGAGGCCCTCACATTCCTTAGACTTTCTCAGAGATCTGCTCAGTGGAACACATTTTATGCTGCAGGTTCATTTTATGCTGGTTCTAAAGAGAAATCATCCCAACCTAGAATACATCACAGGGTGTCTGCAGAATCATGTGTAGAGGTATGCTCCTCAGAAGCTGAGCAATTCCCTTTGGGAGCATACAGTTCTTCTCTCCCAGATGCCATAAGTAGCCATCCTTTCAGAGAGGTGAGTTTCCATGACTTTGTTGTTGGTTGTACCCAATGGACGGGGGTCCATATCACAAAATTTGCCACCATAAATAGCTCTGTCTGGGACCTTTGTTAAACAGTCTTTATAGCAAGGCAAAGGATTGTGTGGGCAGGAAGACTTAAGACAAGTTACTGTGCAGCAAGCCAGGGTGTGAATCTACAGATTATAGCTCGCGGTCCAGTAATGTCTCATGAGGACACTGTTAACCCACCGTGAAGGTCCTAGAGTGCAACCACCCTCCCTGGCTTGCTGTGCAGTAATTTGCTATGTGGTCATGCTCCTAACTGTGTTCACACCAGTGTTTTGTGTGTTCACCATAAGAATGAAACTCACAACATTCACAACCGCTTCTACCCAAAAAACTCTGAAACACATCAACTTAAAAAACAAACAAAAGGTCATTAATGAAGTTAAATTAACCAACACTCCTACCCCACAGGGAGCTTTTACCCCCAAAAGAAGTACCAAAGACTCTATTTATTCCTCAACGATCTTAGCTATTGCTATATAGAAGGTCCTGGACAGAGTGTAAAGCCCTAAGATAGATTCTGTTCCGTATAGGTTCTTATAACATCCGTATCTCTGTAGTATTTGAGCAGCTTCCATTAGCACATCAAGCAACGTGAGTAACCTGTCATTTGTTCTTTCTCTCTTCCTTTCCCCAGGGGGGACATTGTGTAGCGTTTCATTTCAGAAGATTTGTGGGGTTTGTGTGCGCGTGTGTTACGTACAATCTGAATGTGTTACAGAAGGCAGTTTCAAAGAAGTGTGTCTTGCACTTGGCATGGAAGGAAGTGGTTAGGTTTGGGATGGCCCTTAGTTCCTGTGGGAGTACATTCCACAGCCTTGGATTGGCCCAAGGAAAAGATCAGTCTCCTGCACACACCAGTTGCATCATGAGTTGCTCTGACCTTCTGCAGGAAGCCTAGCATGCTGCTTACAAGGAGCATTTTGGATGATGATACATCCCGTTTTGGCTGGGACAGTCTCTTTTTTAAGCCCTGTCCCGGCCATCCCGACTTTTTTTGGCAAAACTGGGCATTTGCTCTTGCCAACTCATCATCAGTTGGCAAGATCAAATGGGACAAACAGGACAAATATCCAGTTCTGCAAAAAAAAAAAAAAAAAAAAAAAAGGTGGGCTGCAACCCCTAGCAGGGCACGGAGGAATGTACAAGGGGGCGAGCAGTGACGCCAGCCCCGTGTGGGGGGGAGGGCTCAGGAGAGCGGCTCAAGCCGGTCCTGGCCCCCGCAGGTGGGCGGGCAGTAGGGACAAGCAGTTCGGGCCGGCCCCACACAGGGCTCAGGGGGGATGGGGCTTGGGCCGGCCTCTCACAGCATCTTGTTTTCCCCGTTGGGAAAATATGGGCACCCTATGCATTATACAAAACATTTCATGTTCTCTTCCTTGTTTTTATCAGGAGTCAGTCACATTTTCCTTATAAAAGCAGTGGCTTGTTTCTAAGCTTACGTATGTTTCGTACACTTTTGCACTGGGAAAGTGTTTTGGTTTATTTTCCTTCATTGCTCACTGGAGGCATTTGTTTCTAAACCAGTATGGTTTATTTCCATTCACACACACAGCTTTTCAAGTGCACAGGATTTTTCCTTTTATTTCTCCTGCTTTCTCAATAGATATTTTGTTCCATTTTTGTTATTTCTGTAGAAGAGTGCTGGATTTTTCATTTAAAACAAAATATACCAGTGATGCATCTTATGATGGCTTTTGGTCATTATTGTAAACAACTGTAGTAACGTTATTTCTGTGGGTTTGCTGAAAAATTACTCTTGCTTTTTATGTAGCTATAAAATAAACCTTCAAAATATTATTAGAAATAAATTCATTTTCTTTTCCATACTAAAATTTGGAACTTAATATCCTAAAACAAAATTAAAATGGTCTAGGATATATGGTGTTCTTTGTTTGCGTTTGTAGGATTGTGGGACAGCTAGATCTTTGTATTTCTAAATACAGAAAATGTTCATATGCTGTATATCCAGAAAACTGATCTCTAGAAGGTGAAAACATGTTTGAAAATCAGACCTGCTATATAGCTTTTTCAAAGCATGAAACAAGGGTTAGTAAATAAAGCAGATGTGGTAAATCTCAGAATAGCTGCTAGAGGGCAGCAGTAACCATTAAAACACTATGAACGCTTTCTGAGGAAACTAAACCCTGTCTAGTTAGAGTGTGCAGAATACTTTTGTTTCTTTAGGCAACTTCAAGTTCCAGTGAATTTAGTCCACCAATACTGTGTGAATGGCCTCCACTGCTACTGGAAAGCCACATTTATAGCGGAAAAAAGGACTACTCAACAACAATCGACTAAAAACATAGTTAAGGGTAAAAAGAAGATCTCTCATATAGCCCAGAACCTATTGAACTGCACCTATTCAACTCCTGTTGAAGTAAAAGGCAAAGCTTCTCTTTGACTTTAATGGTGCAGGTCCATAGTGCTTTGTGCCTGAACTGTATTGTCTGTTCAGTTTAAAAGATTACTTCCAAGTGCAGGGAGAGTTTATCTTCCGCGCACGCACATATGCTCACTCACAAATGCAGAAGATAATGAATGACTCTTTAACATGAAAGTTAAGTATATTTAACAATCCATGGGGCATTATAAACCCCACGGAAAAGGAAGAAATGGTTATATAGTGCACTTTCATCCTGGCCAATGCTGACTAGCACACACAGTCTGACTAATTACTTTAAACACAAGCCAGCTGCTTAACGGCTTGTAAAATCCATGGAAGGATCGCAGTTTACAAAAGGAAAAATCGAGAAACTGATTTTAATTAAAAATAAAATGGGTACGATGAAAATTCCTTTAAATAACCAATGACATTAAAATAAGTATCTTTCCTTTATTTAATAATAATATCCCTCTCCCATCTTAAAATCACAATGGAATAATTTTTCAGAGGTCATAAGACTGCAAGAAGCGAACCAACACATGTGCATGTTTGTGTTATTTCTAGGTCACTGAGCACTTTTCCATCATTTTCCAACATATTGAAAATAAATTTCAAAATCTTGAGCAATGCTCTCACCCAGTTTGGAAGGGAATTAAGCTAAACCAAATTTAATTCACTTGAATTTGAATGAGTGTGTCCACACGGGTTTAATGTGGTTTAACTAATCTAATTTAAATTCACACCTTTAGTTAATACAGATTAATTTTCCTTAATGTCCCCACGTAGACAAGGCTTAAGAAAAAGGGAACTGAGACACTGAAAAAAAGAGATCCTGAAGTTTCGTTAGATCTAAACCAATTAGTTATATATTCCTCCTCACCACCCCTTTCTTAATGAAAAAGGGTTGTTGTTTAGTGTTGTGTTCTGCTCCATTTCTAATCCGGTGCCATTGCCAGGAAAGGTTTTATGTTCGGACTATTTGATTTCATCAGAATACATTCCACAGAACTGCATTGTTTGTGGAGCTCCTGGTGCAAAGGTTAAAGTCCATCTGTTGGCTGACCGTGAGGCGTCATCTCGTCATTTGTATAATCTTGGAGTTGCATTCTTGAGTGGCCGACCCCTTTTTTTTTTTCCTGCTTGCCTAGTTGAGATGTTACTCTCCTGACAGTCAGACAGTTGTTCTCGGCTAGAAAATCGCAGCATGTTTCTCCTGCGTGCTCTCTCTCAATTATTTTCCCTAACAATTAACACTGTACTAACTTGACACCCTGTTCTCACTTGGCTTTGTAAACCATCATCCCTTTTTCTATTCATTCCAGACATTAATATTTTCTTTCACGCAAGTGCCGCCATTCACCCATGAAACAGTTTGAACATTATGTAGCTGTCAAGATACCTAGGGATTACCCAGTATGCTTTGCCTTAGTAAGTGACACCACTGAGGCCTGCTTTTGAGATGTTTATTTTGAGTGTAAGCTGACAAGCATGAAGGCCTGATCCCAGAGTGGCAATCTTATTTAATTAAAGGACTCTTTTTATTATAGTTTTTTCCCTGTTTTTTTTCATGTGTGTCTGTGTATATATAGACACACACACACACACATCAGAATGATTGTTAAAGCCTGACACTTGAACAGGGCTGTTGTACAGTAAAAGGGGGTGTGTAGGGAAGGTCTGGTCATTCAGAGAAGGTCATTCAATAGCTTTGAAACATTTCTGTGCAGTAATATAATCAGAACGCTTGCTTAGCTATGGTGTGTGTTTCCTAGAAAAAGAGGCTGGTTATGTTTTGTTTCTTAGTCTTTCAGAAACTAGATTTTTGGTTATTTGCTTATTTTTATTTTATTTTATTTTATTTTATTTTTTAAATGTTTCCTTCACTCTCAGTTTCTTTTCTATTTAAGAAACAGATGAGTTATATGCTCTATTCATATTTTCATTCCATCAGTTAGTTTTCTTGTCGAGTCTTAATACTACCTCTTTGGTGTAGTGAATTGTTGGGGACTTTATTTATTTATTTATTTATTTTGAATAATGCAGGCTGCTTCTGCTTATCCAGGGGATAAAGGCAGTCTCTCTTCTCTCTCGCTCTCTTTTTTCTTTTCTTCTTCCAGGAGAGGGGAATTGGAATATTCAGGAGAAATTGAAAAAAGGCTACACCAAACAGACCTATCTATCTAATTTCCTAACTAATGAATCCTCAGAAGGTTGTTGGACATATTTTATTTGGGTATTATCTGTGTATTCCTCTCTGTGCAAAGTGCATGCTTTTGTTCAATATTTCTTTGCCATCTGTGCATTTAGGAAGTAAGTATAAATAATATTTCTGAGTACAACTAACAGCATGATCCAAAACCTCAGAAGGCAATGGAAAAACTCCCACTGACTTCAGAGGGTTTTGGGGCAGGCCCTAACTGCAGATCTCTTGGAAGACCAGGAAAACAAATTTATTTTTAGCCCCTGTGCAAGGTTGTCCCTCCTTCCCCCTCCAAAAAAAAAAAAAAAAAAATCTGCTATCACTGCATAAGAAAAGAGAGTTCTGCAAGTTGCATTTGAAAATAGATTAATTGGGGGTTATTTTGTCTTTCACCCAAATGTTTTCATACTGCTTATCAAGCCACCTGTTATGAAGACCTATAGAACTGAATAGGGTTCTATAAAACGTACTGTAAATCCTCTAAAAATTAATGATGAATAAGAGCCCTCCTATAGGTTTTTTTTTAATGTGTCTGTAGAATTGTATAGCAGGGTTACAATTCACTATTAGGATTGTATTGGTTAGTTTAAAAAACTTGCCAAACGCAGTTATGCTAATATTGAATCCTATAAGATTTTCTATAAGTGATATTGATCAAATCTGCAGGCCTTTTTGTGTATCCCATTTTATTTGTAATTCTGTGTCTTTATTGTTTACATCTGTAAGTTCTATAGATTCATCCTTGCTTTTGTTTGTTACTTCCCCCCACTTGAAACAAACAAAAAAAAAAGATAAGAATAACTAAGGTTCTTCCAACAGGACCTGAAAGAGAGCACAAGCCCATCATGTAGAATTCTTCTTTTCCCTTCTACCAATCGAACCCATTTTCTAGCCACATTCAGTGAAATCCCTTTATTGAGATAGAAAAAAGCCTTTTCTTCTCCATTATTTGTTTATTTTTTGCAGTTGGTAGTGTTGGAATATTTTCCAGACTAATCCCATGTGTGGTGTTGTTGTTGTTTATAATAGGTACAAGTGATCCATATGTGAAATTTAAATTGAATGGAAAGACTCTATACAAAAGTAAGGTCATCTACAAGAACCTAAATCCAGTTTGGGATGAAATTGTTGTGTTGCCAATACAGAGGCTTGATCAAAAGCTGAGGGTCAAGGTAAATTTTTGGTTTAGGGTTTTGAAACATTGATAAAAGCTCTTTTGAACCAGTTGTTTTCTTGTGTGTGTGTGTGTGTGTGTGTGTGTGTGTGTGTGTGTGTGTGAGAATTCAGTGATGGCTTGACACAGAAAACATGTTCAAAACACAATTAGGATTTGAAATTTTCTAAGCTTTATATTAAAGTGCACATGCATCCTTGCCAGATTTTACTTGGATGTTTTGTTTTCAATGTGTGAATGCCCCAAGTCAAAATAATCTGTTTGACTGGAGGCATTTAAACCTACTGTGCCAAACTCTGCCCTCAATTACACCTGTGCAACCTCAGTGAAATCAATGGGGTTTACATGAAATAATTTAAGGGTGTAATTTGGTGAACTGAGTTGAGTAGAATTATTACCTCTGTGGCGGTGGTGACAAGCAGCAAAGCCCTTTCTCATTATGAGGTTACTTTATAGTTAACAGAGCTGCAAGCTACCAGTTGTAAGCACTAATTGCTAAAACATCTGTAGCTAAAACTGCCTGGCTGTGTACAGTATTTGATTATACTACAAGATGTGTAGGAATGGTCCCAATCCATTGTTGCGCACATGGCTGTTCACCATATGTCAAGAAGGTACTTAAAAATGCTGTTAAAATGTTCAGTTTAAAATCCATATTAAAGAAGGGAAATGGAAAATTATCCCTGAGCAACATCTGTATTTTGATTCCCAATATATGGGATTAAAATCGAAATGCCCAAAATGTCTGTTCTTTTTTTCTGATGTGACAAAACTGGCTTAGGGGGTGAAAATAATACATATTTATTTTGCTACCAGGTATATGATCGAGACTTAACCTCTTCTGACTTCATGGGATCTGCATTTGTGGTGCTCAGTGACCTTGAGCTCAATAGGTACTGTATGAATTTATTAAAATGTGTTACTGCAGTTTAGTTTAGAAATACTGTTTTCAAATGATCGCAACACTTTTGCAGCAACTCAATCTTGTATCTGTGGTTTGTCGGTCTGAATGTGGAGCTGGAAGACAGGAATCATGTTTTATTCCTGACTATTATATTATATTAACTTAATGATGTCATGGGCAAGTTCATTTTCTTGCATTTTGGACCCCATGGCTGTAGTATCTGAGTGCCTCACAACATTAGTGGATTTTATTTCCACAACACCTCTGTGAGGTAGAGAAATATTATCTCCATTTTCAGAGGGGAAACTGAGGCACAGAGAGAAATGATTTGTACAAGTCTGTATCAGATCTAGGAACTGAACACAGACCTCATGAGTCCAAGTCCAGTCTTTAATTGTCAGACAACTCAGCTGGGCAAGTCAATTTGTCAGTTTCCTTTCCTGTAAAATGGGGATTTTGCTCTAGTTTTCTGCTTGTCTGCAGGTGGTGGGTTATCAGCATTAATTAATTGCTATGGAAATACCAAGTATTATTTCAAGTTGCTGTGCTGAACATTGTATGTTTTGTGGAAGCTGTGAGACCTATAGAGGAAGGATATATATCACAAAGAAATACACCAAATTCACCTGTTAACATTTAGACTCAATTTTGAAAACTTCAGAAAGTGTGCTAAATATTAGCCATTACCACCCTCCCCCCTCCCGGAATTTGTCCAATTCAATGTGACCTTTAATAATGAATCAGAAACTAAAAATGGAGACTACAGTTGCATCTCTTTTTTGCTTCCAGAACTACTGAGCAGATTTTAAAACTGGAAGATCCGAACAGTTTAGAAGATGACATGGGAGAGATTGTGTTAAACTTGAGTCTAACAGTCAAGCAAGGAGACTTCAAGAGAACTGTAAGTGGCTTAGAAAATCAAATTTATAGCTGGAATGCACAAAAAAAGAAAGCTGCTCTAATCTGATTTACTCTATACTGGGAAATGCCACCTTTATTTTCATCCTCTGAGACCCAGCATTGAAAACTTGATAGTTCATGATTTAAAAATCAACCACATTGGACTGGATAAAAGTTGCTTATGCTTCTGTAACCAAGTGCTTCTTTTCTGTGGCTTTAAATGCTGAGTCCATGAATGGCGTGCGTGACTGTGTGTGTGAGATATATCTCTAAAAAGTGTAGAGCCTGCTAAGCGAATATATGCCCTACACATTGCGGGACTGCTCTTTCAGGACATGCCATTTTCTCACAGTAAGCAAGGAGTTTAGATTTTATTCATTTTTTAAACGGTGTTAAACTCCAATGAGATGTGATATTTTTCATACCAGTGAAAAATAGATCAGTGTGAAATGGAATAGCACGGATTTACTATTAAGACTAGGTTGTGCCAGCCTTTCATGGGTGCACCATGGCTGAGAGGAGGGAAATGGGCACAAGGGGCTACGTTCTTGCCAAACTCACAACAGGCCAGGCACAGTTTTAAACCCTGCCAAGGTATCCATTGACTTCGGTGGGCTTTAGATCAGGCTCCTGTTGCGGACGTGCTGTGGGACTCTAGTGTTGAAAATGGTGATAAAAACTCAGAAGGCGCTGGGCAGAGGCTGCAGAAAGTGTGATTAAAGAGAATAAGGGCTTTCAGGAGCAGGCTTTTTGACCATTTTTTTTCCAGTATCACCATCTGTGTTTCACACAAAACATGAACCATGCCAGACTTCATCTTGCAGTCACTTAGGGAACAGGTTGACAAGGGGAAAAGCCCCCAAATATATCATTTGAATAGATCCAATTATCAAGCAAGTCCAGTTTTAAGCATGTAACTAATAAGTGGTGCAGTTGAAAAAAATTGAAAGTGTTTCTGTGAATGTTAAATATAACAGTTGTAATTTTTCAGAATCCTTTGTGAAAGCTGCAGCCTACTGTAGACTGTTAAATTAGACACATGGGAATTCACAATAGGTATGGGATATTATGAAAGTGAAAACATTACCAAAAGATGGGGCAGAGAGAAGGGGAGCGTGGAGAGGGGAGAATGTAGGAAATAGACTTCACAAGAGAGGTCTGCCTTTCATTATTGTTTCTTTCTAGTAGCTGCCTGTTTTTTAAGAGTTGTTAGTTTATTAGGTAATCTAATAGTGCTGTGTTGGAAATATTCCTCCCTCTGTCTATGATTATTTAAAAACTTCAACAACCAAATAATAACAAATAAAATTCCAACACATTTATTTGTGTTGTGCTGATCTCATCTAGCATTATATATGCTGTAAGGAGGTAGCTTTTCCCTATAAAGATAGGGAGGAAATGAATTGCCTGATTTTAAAGGTAAGAAAGGAAGAAATGTTGCGAGCATGGCCGCAAATGTTCTGACCTTTCCTTAGTCATTAATGAGACACTCTCTGTCAAAGTCCTCTAATAAACCCTGCCCACTTATCTTGAAATCCTGACTATTCTTACTAGTGTAAGCTCGTTTGGCCTGGGATGTGAACTCCCCTATTAACTTATGCAAGGCAAGGAAAGGCATGCATATCACCGTGTGCAGTGAGGGGCAAGACAGAGGTGCACAACCCACGTGAGAGCTCTTAGTTCTGACCTGGGGAACAATTCCTCTGGCAATATTAAGGGGGTGTGGGCCAGAGTGGCCCTGGGGACTCTGGGATAATAGAGGATGAAGCATTAGTTGTGGGCAGCAGCCTTGGGAATGTCTGGGTATGTGGTTAATATTCAGGGTGCAGATTCCCAAAGAGTAGGTGCCTGTTCTGAACATTTCACTGGCCATATATTAGGCCCTTGTGTTTCAAATGCAGATAGCTCAGCCATTTCCAGTAGAATCAGAGGAGCAAAATGCCTTTGTCCATGTTAGGCACTTACCAGCAAGCTGATTTCTGCCCCCTCCTTTTAAATTAGCTTAGTAGGACCGGATAGCACCAAAAGTGTGAGCCATGCATCTGACTAATGGCTCTGGGTCTCCTCCACTTTTTATTCTTGATGCTTTTATTTCTGGTGCAATGCAGGTGTTCTGTTTTGTTGCTTGTTACAATCTGTGAGGGAGGTAGTTTAATTGAATGCACTAGTAGATCCAACTCTGTAATACTAATATGCCTGTCTTAAAATAATTTATAAACCAGTGTTCAAATGATTTAACTAACCACTTTACCTGTTTTCTTCCCTTTTCTTTTGGATCTGTCTGTTACAATGGTGGGAATGCATGGATAGAGACGATCAAATCAAAAGAAACGAATATCATCCAAGGTAACTCATATCCCTTCTCCCCTGTAAATCTCTTGTTCCCTTTCTCACACAAGAAATATCTTCTTGTTATGTGGCATCTCCATTGCTGGAGGTTTACAACCAAGGTGTGTAGTACATTTTGTGTGGTCCTCTGCTATTCTCTTTGTGGATTAATAGTCCTTTTAATCAACCTGGAATACCACACTTCCATCCTAGATGGTTTTCTGTAACTACTTCTTCTATAACTAGTTTAAAAACTCTTAGCATATGTGCAGACTGTGAGACCCTCTGGGCTGTGATTCTCATTCCTTTCTCAGTCTGACCCAGTGAGAAATGTTGGACCTCTTATTGTTATTTGTATTATAGTAGCAACTGGAGACTCCAAGCGTGCTTGGAAGCCCATTTTACACACACATTGTAAGAGACAGTCCCTAACCAGAAGAGTTTACAGGCTAAATTGACAAGGAGGAGGAGACAGAGAGAGATGAGAGAGCTTGCCCAAGGTCACACAGCAGAATGGTGGCATAGTTGGGAATATATCCCTGATCTCCTGACTCTCAGTCCAGTGTCCTATACATTGCACCGTGCTGCCTTTTGCTATATTTTGAGGAAGTTCCTGAGCAGAGATTTCCTAAGGTCCTTCGATTGGGAGTTTCCCCTGGTGGAATGAACAGGTATTTTGGCTGCTAGAAATAGAATGGTGCCATCAAGATGTGCATGTGTCATACTGAATATCCACATGAACTTCTTACTTTGTTCTTCACTTCTGGTCTCCGTTATGATGCCACCACAAATAGTTTTGTAAAGAGAAGACAAGTAATCTATGTTCCTGGGTACAGATCTGCAGCTATCTTGGCTTCATCAAACAGTTCCAGAGACTATGCTGGCCCTCTCCAGTTCTATTCATACAGCAGAGATACAGCCAGAAATTACTAATGGAATATGACAGAAAGTGATGGAATAATTGAAGAGCTCAGCAGTTTAGTTTTTAACTAAAGCTCTTGAAATTACTAGTGCCCACACTTGATCAATGTGCCTTGATCTCCCTTTCTGCCATGGCTGTGCACGCACAGCTGTCTCTTGAATCTTGTTGGCTTTGAGTCCCAGGACAGGGAGCCAGATTGTCCATCTCTAGTTCTTTCGGTCCAAAACATCCAAAGTTCTGCCTTGATTTTTTCTTTTTGTTGTATGTTATCTCTCTGTATTTTAAACACTATATTTGAAATAACAGAGATAAAGCTTTAATTCATGTTGGCAGGTCTTTCAGTTCCCAAGGCTCCAGCTAACATCTTAACATTCTTTTAAATAAAATTAAGAGATGCCAAAGCATGATATTGGATTAGTGGATGCAAGATTCTTGTTGAAAGAAAAAAAGCTGCAACCCTTTGCTCTATTCAGTTATAGCCACTAGAGGGTAAGAGAGCTTCAGTTCTTCACAGAGAAGACATAGTTCATGCTCTAGTGCGATCTCTTAAGAAAAGCTTCTGTGGCCATCCAAGGCAGTAAAGAATTTCCCAGAATGTGCTGGAAAAAATCTGACAAAGCAATATTTCCTAGTTTATTGATTCTGCTACTGCATTAAAACACTAGTACTGTCCATCAATAACCATCTTTAGTTAGGAAACTCTGGTCTGTGGAAACAGTACTGGCAGTTTGTGACAGAACATAAAGGCTAGAAAGAAAAATTGTGAGCATGGGGATATAGATGTCTAGGGAAGGCATGAGAGGTTATGGAAAAATGGCCAGAGGAGTGTGATGGGGTAGAAGAAATGCGGACAGACTAGATAAAGATGGGGGGAAAGTTGTATAATGGATACATAAACTCAGCACTGTTGTTTTGGCTATTGCACTTACTCTGGTTGCTGTTCAGGGAAGAAAACCTCCATGTACAATCCATTTGTGCACCTTGGTTCCTGAGTAAATTAATTGTGTCTCAGAAATCTACATCTCTAACATGATTAGGCAAATAAAAATTTTATATTGAGGTAGCTTAACTTCCTCTCAAGCTGAACTAAAGTTGGATTTTATTGTCATTTTCAGATCCTGTTATTATGCAGTATTTTCAGATGTAGGTAGGACTTAAAGGGAAAAAACAAGTTACATTTTTCAGTCTTTGATTTCTCAACTAAGTTTTATCTTAGTGTGAATAGCAGATGCCATGTCAGGAATGAATCTTCTTGTTATTTTAGTCATTTTGCAGGTACCCAGTAATATCCCCAAAGGAGCAATGACTCCACATTGGTACCAATAACTGCTGCAGTCCAATTTGCAGAGTGGAAAAAAATAAAGTAAATAAGGAAGTGTTATTTACTCTTCATAACACAAAAGCTAGGGGTCACCAAATGAAATTAATAGGCAACAGTTTTAAAACAAACAAAAGGAAGTATTTCTGCACACAATGCACAGCCAACCTGTGGAACTCCTTGCCAAAGGATATTGTGAATGCCAAGACTATAACAGGATTCAAAAAAGAACTAAATAAGTTCAGGAGGATAGGTCCATCAATGGTTATTAGCCAGGATAGGTAGGGATAGCTGTTTGCCAGAGGCTGGGAATGGCCGATGGGATGGATCACTTGATGATTGCCTGTTTTATTCATTCCCTCTGAAGCACCTGGCCACTGTCGGAAGACAGGATACTGGGCTAGATGGTCTGGATACTTGGTCTGATCCAGTATGGCCATTCTTATATTTTCATGTTTTTTATTTACTGTCCTCCCAACTCTCTATCATCTTTTTTTTTAAGCAAATATTACTTTTTAATATAGAAAATAGAAGGCAAAACAAAATCATGCAAGCATTGTTCAGTCGTTACAAGTAGGATGCAGAGATGATTTCAACTACTGAATATTGCATATGAAATCAGTATGTTGCAAGAGGTATCGAACTGGGTATATTTATCAGCATATATTTATTCACTGCTCTGGGAGGGGGGGTCATACGGAATAAGTTATTTGGGCATGATTACGTCTACAAAGGTAGCAAGATATGTACACTGCATTCAGAGTCCCTTGCTTATGATGGGAGGGTGGGATAGCAGTATTTTTGGTATAGCTAACTCCAGAGTGTAATTTGCTTCTTTGCTTATCAAATATACATGACACTGTAGAGGGAAGCATGATCCCTTTGTTTTTAGGAAGTATTTGCTGTATTCTGTTTGTCTGTAAGAAAAACAAGAAGAAGGGCTCCCTTCCCTCTCAGGCTGATTAGTTTATAGGGATATTTGGGGTGCAGGGGGGTTCGTAGATAACTTCATTGGAACACTACGTCTGATGCTTAGTAGCCTTGTTTCTCCCAGGTGGCTAGACTCTTGCACCAAGGGTGACCTGCATGTTATTTCCATCCTTTGTACAGATGAATAACCTTTAAGTGTTGAACATCTAGGAAGTAAACAAATGGATTTGCTTGGGGAGCAGAGGGATTGACCTGCAGCAGTTTATTCCTAAAACAAGTGATTCAGTTGCCACCTTGATGTCCAAAACTGATTGAATAAATTGGCTGAAAGGATGACTCTGGACTGAAGTATTCCTACTCCTCTTATCACAGGGGATAATTCTTCACCCTCCTTTCCGTGTGTGCGTTTGCCTGCCTCATTGAATTTGGTTTTCTATAGCAATACCCTTTGGGCAGTGGTGCCGCTGTGATCTTTGAAGGTTTCACAGAGCCATAGAACTCGGTTGCTACAGGGTCATGTGCCATCACAGCAATCTCACGTCAGTTAAATTGTCTTTCTCATCCTCCTCTCCTCTTTCCCAGAGGGAAACTGCCTCTGCAGAACGGTTTCCCTACCTAATGAATAGAGGTCCAGAAACTTGTTTTTTTTTATTTTTATTTTGCAAATTACAGTGGTTCCAGTTTCTACTTTGACCTATTCACAGGAATTTGAACACTTTCTGTTGTCCTGTCTCATCCTTTTAAGTATAGGATGCGAAAGATGGGTTCATTTTACGCTTGTCCAGCTCACTGTCTAATTTAAATAAATGTATGATGGTTTCTTTTTTATTGCTCACCAGCACATAGAAAGGCTTTGACTCTTCCCCACAAGCAGTGTGCCCTCTCTGGGAAGGCAATGTAACCTTGCAGTGATTGGAGGAGCAGCCAGAAAGGAGGACACCTCAGTTGTGTTCCCTACCAGCTCTGCCACTGACTTGCTTTGAGACCTTGAGCATGTCACTTAATTTTCCTCTACCCATCTATAAAGTGGAGATAGTACTTTCCGACCTGGTAGGGATGATGCAAGGTTTAATTATTGGACGCTGCATGACTCCCTTTGAAGCACTTAGGCAATGGGCACGAGAAAAGAGTTCTAATGAAATCATTTTTATTTAAAAATGAATAATAAAATATCTGCCCCTTCTTATCTCAGGCGGTGTTTGCCTCAGTGCAAACTGTCCTCTCCAACCCTTTAAACCCATGGAAATGATCCACGGTCTGGGCCAAACACTCCCACAGAGTAGTCAGCCCCTGTGCCAGCCACCTGCATCCTGAGGGCTCTTTTTCCTCTCAACCCCCATGGAGTTGGATAAAGATTGAGCAGTGATGGAACAGGCCCAGAAGCCAGGGAGCGGATTTTGACTGTTCAAGCCTCTTACACGGGGATGGTGGAAAAGCCGAAATGTAGTCTTTCCAACGTTATGCCGGGGGCCTTGTGTGGCCCTCTGCCCTGTACTGAATGTTGCCCTGAGGATTTACGTGCTAGTTAGGAGGCCCATAGAACTGGATTGCTACCATAAAACTCTGAATTGATCAAGAACAGAGAGGATCCATACGAGAGGACTCATGACATTTGATTTTAAAATGAAAGGATAATAACTTGCTTTCTTGCTGAGCCTGGAGACTCTAGCTAAGTGGAGATTTTAGTTTAAAACAGAATGTAACGTGGATAATAAATCTGTTCTGTCTGTTTTTTGGGAACTAGCTTCAAAAACCTCTTCCTCCTCCAAGGAAGGAGGGCCGCGCGGGGGGGGGGGAGGAGGAGGAAATCCTTGGACCTAAAGCAGCAAGCACATGACATCAAACACGACTGTGTTAAATAGTAAAATGTTCGAAGTACGACTGAGATAGATAAAGGCTTTGATGGGAAGTGGATATTTCCCAGGGACATTACAAGCAATAATCCAGATGTTCTAGTGTAATGCAATGAGTGTCCATGGATAGATCGGGAGCTCAAGCCAAGCAGCGCCTGCTGTAGGCCTTAGCCCTCCACTCCCATGCTGTTCTGCCATATGGAAGCAATCTCGAGGCCCCTTTAATAGCCAGCTTTGGATTCCATTTTCACAGGGCTCGTAGAGCTAAGTGGAGCTGTTTTATGGACAAGTTAGATAGAAGCCTTTCCAAGATAAACATCCAATTCAAAATTAGGACATACCAAGCCACAAAATTATTTTAGGGCATATTTCATGGAAGCATTGCCATTTTTCTTAGGCAGTTGCCAGACTGTAGGATGCCCTTTGCTCCCTTGTGGACATTACTCCCTTTTTTGTAAAAAGGATTTTGAAATAGTTGCAGTGTTTAGGGAGGAATATATCTGCCGGGACTTTGAAGTATGTCCATGGGAACAGTCATGCTTTAGCCTACAAGATGAACTTAAAAAAATTACATTGCAGCTGGATTTATGAATCAAAATCTCATTTTCTTTTTAAAGGTAGGAATTTTCTTTCAGTGCGCCAGGAAAGCCAAACAGTGTGTTTAAATAGAAGTATATTAATATGTGTGTGGGATTCAAACATTTGGGTATTTTAACCAATGAAGAACAAGTTAAAATTTGTGTATGTGCCTCTCATGATTGAAGAATTTTGTTACTGACTAATTCTTCCTTAAAATGTTCTTCCCAGGCCTGAAGTGTCCTTGTAATCTTTTTATGTAGTAACAACATTTCTTATTTGTTTTTAAAGCTAACTTGTTTTTAAAGCTGTTTTCATGTGACTAGTGAAATCTTTCTCCCTTTTGGACCCACCTCTCTGTCATGATTGAAGCATAGAAGCCTGGCATGTTAAAAAATTGTTGCATGGTAATAAAATATGGATGGAGAAGAAAGGTGTAACCTTAAGTTTCCAGATCTCTCTGCTACTTCCAAAAAATAAAGGTCCATTTAGTCATTTCCACTTTGCCAGTGCTATACCATTATGTGCTGCTGCATGATGAAATAATAAAGTTAATAAATATGTTGTAATTGCCATATTATCACTAGGTAAAAGTCATCATGTTTTAGTGGACATCAGTATTTTTGATTCACAAGCTCAGAGTCTGGTAACATAAACAGTAAAGATTAGCAAGCAAAGAATTGCTTTGCAGGAGAAGGAAGGAAGGTCTGGTGGTATGAGCACCAGTCTAGGAATCAGGAAACAAATCCATGTTCTGTTCCCATTCCTGCCAGATTTCCTGTGTGACCTTGGGCAAGTCACTAGGTGTGTCTGTGTCTCAGAGCACCATCTATAAAAAAAGAGGGTTAATAGTACTTCTGTACCTCCAGTGGTGATGTGAGGATAAATACAGTAAAGATTGTGATACTTGGAATAATTGAGGCCCTATAAATGCCCAAGAGATGTATCTAATAGTGTCTTCATGAAGTCAACTTGTTTTTTCAGTCATGTTTCATACGAAATATGCGACTGTCTGATTCCTTGCGAAAGAACGAACTATGGAATGGAATTGTCACTATCACTTTATTGGAAGGGAAGAATATCCCAGGAGGGAGCATGACCCAGATTTTTGTTCGGTTAAAACTGGGAGATCAGAAATATAAGAGTAAGGTAAGTATTAACAAATTCTATAAGTATATTAGGGCAAATAAGGGGTCTGTTTTTTTTCCCTTTTACACCATTGGAACTCTTTCCTCAGTGGAGTGATTCCTGATATATGGCAGTGGAAGTGAGATCAAAATCAGGTTCAAGGAGTTTAGATTTTTCTGTGTGTCCCTTTTCCTCGCATGTACTGTGACAGGGTCAGACTAGATGGCTACCGGAGAGTGCTAGAAGGCCGATATATCAGCCCTAGGATCAGTAAGTCCCTTTTCCCTTGGTAGCTGAGCAGGGGTTACTCCAGTCAATTAACACACCTGGAACCAATCAAGGCCCCACCTATGACTTGTTAAAAGCCTCCCCCCCCCCGAGAAAGGGTGTGGCTGGAGTGGTGTGAGTGAGGTGAGCTACCAGTGTGTGAGCAGGCAAGACGCTGTCAGGAATCGGGAGGGTGTGGGAGAAGGAGCAGAACGCTGGCAGGAGAGAACCCTGCAGGTACAAAGACTGGGGGAGGGAAAAACCCTGCCTGAAGAGGGCAAAGGACCTTTCCCAGGCCTGGAGGCCTGAGGGAAGAGACCCTGCCAAAAGTGAAAGATCGAACTGGACATTTGGTTTGGGCACTCCGACACCCGTGAGGCTGTCAGGGGTCAAGAGCCTCCCCTGGCAAGGGGGCCAGGAAGGGCTCCGTCCGAGCAGGGTCCAGACATTAAGTCAAGGGGCATGGGGAAGTAACCCAGGGATGCTAGCAGCTTTCCTGAGGCCACAGCACAAGGCTGCTACTTGTAGGGTCCCTGAGTTGGGGCCCGGAGTTGAGGGTGAGACCGGCCTCCCCCTACCAGCCGTTCACTAGAGGGGCAAGAGCCCCAGTGAAGAGGCAAGGACCTGTGAGAACCAGAGAGAGGACTGGGACCCAGCAGGGAGTGGTTATCTTAGAGAGGCTGTGTTACCCTCCCCACCATTAGAAGGTGGAAGAACACTAAAGGGTGAAGCAGTTCCCTGACCTACCGCTAGAAGGAAGTGCTGGACCCACCGAGGTAGAGGAAGAGCTTTGTCACATGTTTGATTGCAGAATAGGAACTAGAGAATACTCTGTGTGTGCGTGCGCGTGTTTGTATATAAAATATACACATCACAGTGATGGATGTGCAACACTAATATAAAATGAAATAGGATTCATGCACAGCACATGGTTTTGTTCTCTGCCAATACAGAAGTCCTTTTGTAATGTTAAGTGTGCTGTATAGGTCGGACCCTAAAAAACTGTGCACTGACATTTTAGAAACATTCACTGACTTTTAAAGAATATACATATTTAATATTAAAAAAGAACCTTTAAGATTTTCAGTGTTGCTGCCTAGAGTTAACTCTTCGTTCTGTTCGTAGCTGGGCCACAGTCCATATTTATGTGCACCCTGCGCAGCTTCCCTGGAGTCCATAGACTGAGTGGAGTTCCACTGGGTGGGCATTTCACCCTTTCATGCTAAGGGTGGGGGAAAATGTAGTTAAAAACAGCAACAAAAACCACCAAATGCAAGCAAAGAGCTAGATATTCTAAACTGGGTTATAGGATGTGGTAATTCTACAAATGAGGCCCGATGATCTAACTACAGAGATTCCACAAATGTGGTTGTCTTGTGGTGTTTTTTCAAAAATATGAATAATTCTAACCAAACGGGAACAGAACATGACACTATTACTTTTTTAAACTACTTTTCTAATGAAATAAACAGATTAGTTAATCTTTATAGTTAAGATGCATTATCACCATGTAAGATGCACTTTTATGTTTACTTTTAATGCAATAATACATTTTAAAATTGAAAATGTTTCACATCCTTTTATCGGGATCATTTCATTTACTTTATTCAATCAGACAGCACAGAAAAGCAGACAATATGGTGGAGACCATAGCAGTGGTCCAGCTAATCCAGTATTCAGTCTCTTGCAATGGGCAGTGCACATACAGAAGGATCACTGGTGTACTTTCCAGTGTAATCTAACATATTGCGTATTGCAAGAGATATTAAGGTCCTCAACCTGCATACACTCATGTTCCTTTGTAAATGAATTCACACAAATAGTCTCACTGAACTCAGTGGAACTATTTGCATGCATAAAGTTACTTGTATGTATATATATATTTGCAAGATCAGGGCCTAACTGCTCAGTTGCACCTCTGCTAAAGTCTATTTTAACATGAAAGAATGAGAACCTAGGACCTGATTCTGATCTCATTCAAACCTGTTCAACCTCATTGACTTCCAAGGTCTTGCCCCTGATTTATGCCAATATAAGTGACCTTGAACCAGCCTGTGGTCTCTTTAAACTGGAAATGGTCGGTCCACTTTCCCGTATGAACATTTCTCCAGCCACACATTCATACCATGCTTTTATATTTGTCATTATGGGGAAGAAAACACTTTTAAGAGAAATGAGGATCTGCATGATAGGCTGGGGATGGTCCTCTTAGTGCTCGAACATCTGATCTTGCTTTTGTCGATGAAATTGATGAATACATAACTGGAAAAAAGTGCCTTTTAAGAAAAGTAAATATTATAACTGCATGTTTTCTAGACACTGTGTAAGAGTGCAAATCCTCAGTGGAGGGAACAGTTTGATTTTCACTACTTCTCTGACAGGAAGGATAAGTTGGACATTGAGGTCTGGGGAGACGATAACAAAAAGCGTGAGGAACTTTTGGGAATGTAAGTTTTTAAAGGGTGGATGCTGTTGTTATTCTATTTTTTAAATAAAATGTTATTAATTTAACATGTACTGTACTGTCCAGAGTAGTAGTATACTTTGCTTTACACATCATTCCGACAGCACCCAGATGCTTCTGTGAGGGATGCAATATAAATACTTACATATGTTTTGTTCTAAGGTGGTTACTTGAGCAGAGCTTGTGACTCATGCAACTACACAATTTCATTCTGTTTCACAAATTCATTGTCGTCTGACCCATTGTATCATCTAGTCCATCTCCTGGTCAACACAGGATTTTTTCCCTACAGAATATTCTGAGGCTTTTTCCAGTTTTGCTTTAAATTTCTCAAGTGATGGGGATTGTATCACTTTGCTGATAATTTTGTTTTAAGATTTAGTATTTGATCGTTTTTGTAATAGGGAAGTGTGTGTCCTATGTCATTGTCCTCTCCTCCCCCTTCCATCAATTCCTGTCCTGTTTGCATTAGACTAGAGGTCTCATGATCTTTTTAACCCTTGTCATACATTTCTCCTTGTTGCCTTCTCCTTTGTTTGACCTTGCTATGTCACTACTCGGTCCCTTATCCTGAAACTGGATCTTCACAGACAGACACTTGTAGCTGCACGGAGCCTCGTGTGGCATGGAGCCTGTGCCTATCCAATTTCAGGATCAGCAATTTAGGCTATAAATTTAGGCGAGCGGCAGATGCCGCTGATTTGGTCAATTTAATGTACCCTCTCTAAACAAGCACACAGCATGCATCATTTGAAAGCCTATTATATCTGCTTTAATATGAGGTATGATGTGGAGCTGTCAGGTGGTGCCATTATCATTGAAATGGGAATAAATACTGACACCATCAACATGTTAAAATGACTACTTTGAAATATTTGTATTTGTTTGTTAGTTTAATGACCACAAGGCATTACCACATTCATCTACAGAATAAAACAAAATCTAATAATAAATGTGTGCAGGTACAATTGAAATGTAAAGCACTAGTGACATGTCTAGTCTATATCATTACCATCATATGGTGCATCACTGTGATTTCTGTTGAGAGTGCATGGGTTATCACACTCTTCATTGCATTCAGTGCAAGGAGGATTGCTCTGACAACAGACATAGATCATTGTGCAGTGACCCCTACTGGCACAGTGACAAAAAAAGGTCTTGTGAAAGCTCAGATCCCACTAGATCCTTGAAGAATACAGGAAGTACTTCATCATCCACGTTTTTCCATCTGTTTTGCAAGGGTGATCCAATATCTGGTTTACCTGTGTGCAAAGAAATCAAAATCTTTGTTTGTCAAGATGCTTTTTTGACTTGCTCGTCAACACTGTTCTCACATGGTAGGAGTTTGTTCAGTGACTTGTTCTTTTTGATGGTTAGATTGAGGTGCAAGCAATTCAGGTCTCTATAGGTCTCTGTTTCTTTCTCGCTCTGGTCATTCAGAACTGCTACCAACTTTCTTGCTGCAGAAACTGTAGCTTGTCCATCAATCTCCTATTTGGCAAGATCTCTGAAGCGATAAGCTCTATCTGTTTTGACAACAGTTAACAGATTTTTCCACGGTGCCAAGTAGGGATGACACAGAGACACATCCTTTTAATGCCTAGACAGCAGGAAGTAAGTTGCAGAAGTTAGGAATGAGTGTGTCACAAACTGCATGCACAGATATGAAGCGACACTTGTCAGTTGTGCTGATAATGGTGTCTATTTCAATCCACATATTATCTGTGTGTTCCATTTCTGGAAAGTAGTGAACAGCAAGGACCAAAACATCTATATTAATTGGCCTAGTTACTATGGTTCCTTTGACACCAAGATTCCCAAAAGCCATACTGGCACATGCAGCATGCAGAAGCATTCTTGTGTCCACTTTCTCCTGAGCACTGTACAAGTCTTGGGCTTCTACAATACCTCTGCTGGAGATGGACTTTGCTACTTCATCATTGGAAAAGTCTCCAGCAAGAAGGAGTATTTGTGTTGAGTGTGCTTCTACATCTCAGGTGCATTTTGAACCATCTCTTGACACTGAAATTTGACAAGTGACAGCTTGTTGGATGCCAAGTTTAGAAACTTTTTCCATTGAGGCACAGGGCATCCACCAATAACCTGGTATTTCTTGCATCCAACCTTAGATCCTGACTGGCACTCTCTTTCTACACTTTTCACAGAGTTACTATGGTCATATCCATCAAAGACTTCAGTTACAGAAATAGCACTGTTAAATCTGTTAAGGACCTGCCTCAAGTTCACAGCAGCCAATTCATCGTACACGTGGAATTTGTCTCCAGCTATCATTTGTATGACAGCCATGGCATCTCTGATGTACGCCGTGGTTTCTTTGTTGCATGCTGTTAGCTCATGGATGGTTTCAGACTGAACTTCTAGCTGATGCCATAATTCAGCTTTGTCTGTTCTTCTTGTTGTTCAATCAACATGGAAGATGGACATAGGCATAGGTCCTATTGGTTGACTAAGAACGGTTGCCAATGAAACAACGTCTCTGCATCTTGTTAAAGACAGGGCCCTGCGGAAAACAATTTCTGGGCTGATAGCTGCTGTTCTTGTCCCTCCCTTGCCAGACTTAAATTTTGTCATTTTGGCCATGTCAGCAAATGTTTTGATGCCAGATTTCTTGACTGGATTGAAGAAGCTATGTGTCCCATCGGAATCAAGTGCACCTCTCACAAGTCAGTACCTTGCAAAATGTTGATATTTGCTACATGCTAAATGGCTTCATCATTTCTGTAAAAACAAATACTTGCCCATGTAAAAAAACGTGCAATACATTGTCCTTTGGTAGCCTTGACCTATAAACACCCCAGTAAGGTGTTGAAATCAATTTAAATGGTAAAAATTGTAGTCACAGTCCTATTGCAGTGTTTCTGGAACTGTGCAAAAAATGAATTTCTCATTCTGGGTACCATTGTTTCACCTCACCTACAGGGTTATGGCACTACGTGACGGCTCCACATCATACCACATTTAAACATACATAAAATAAGCTTTTAAATGTTATATGATGTGGGTTTGTGTAAGGTGGGTACATTAAACTCCAACAATATGGCCTTTTTGGGAGAGTTGCTGTACATTTTGTTCTTTGATGCAGGAATCCTGGCTTTAATTCGCATGCTTTGGGGCATTCATTGGATAATAACTAATAGGAATAGTATACTGCGTTATGCATTCAAATAATTTAAAACTCTTCACCAAACACAACCGTACAAATATTTGTGGTTTCCCATAACAGGAAATGCTTTCTGCTGAATACTTTTGCACATCACATGGACAAATGTTTGCAGAAGAATCTTTTTCTCTCTTTCTCGCATGGAATATGTGCTCGTTATTTTTTATATTTTCTGTTCCTAGTTAGGAAATGTTCGAGCATTTGTGGCATATCTGGCCTCAGTCCCTTTATGTTGAAAGGAATCCTCTTGGTTTTCTTTAGTATAGAGGTAAAAAAGACCTAAGTAATTTTTCAGCAGGTGGAGTTCACCATTTGTTGTGGCAAGAATTCCTCAGTGAAATGCTTATTTTGCAAAACGAGAGCATTATAAAAGATTTAGGCGTTAGAAAAAATTGTGTATGTATGGTTTTGATTTTTTTCAGGTTATTATTATTATTATTTTATTTTACTATTTACAGAAAAAAAAAGTCTTTTGTCTTCCCAAGTGCAGGGAAATACCCTCTATAACAACACCATATACAGGAGATGTAGATACAGAATTTACAATTGAGAGTTTAGAAAAGGGGGTTCCAAGTATGGGTTCTGGATGTATAATACAAGCCTTGTTCACCCAGTGTAGAAACCCCTGACACCTAATAAATAATTTTTTTTGTTAACTGTTCATGTGTAGTTCTAATATGAAAACATTCTTCAAAACATAGCGTTATGAGGTGTTATGGGTTTTTTTTGTCTCAGAGATTCACATCATTCTGTGTTCTTGCAGCACCACCCATAATAAAGAAAAGAATGTGCGGATAAAATTCGACCCTGGTTTGCACCACTGCAACCTTCCTTGTCTTCAAATTCTGTCTTCTCACTGGTGCAACCCAAATATCTTCAGTGAAACTTCACAGTTGTGAGCAAGGGCAGTATCTGGTTTTGTAATTGGAACTTAGTTAACAACTCTGTTGTTAATGTGCGAGCTAGGATAGAATCCCCTTTACTCTCCCAGAGCTGTATTGGCTACGCTGTGCTAGTAGGAGCCAAAAAATGAAAGCAAAATGTGCTTGAACACTAAAGCAGCCAGATCTGAATAAATATGTGTGGTGAAATCCTGAACTCACTGAATTCAGTGGTAAAATTTCCATTGACTTCCACAGAGCCAGGATTTAACCCAGGGAGAGGTTCCCTTAAGTAAGAAGGTGTCATTTTTGCATGATCCCTCTTCTAGATATATCTGGATTTTCAGGTAAAACACTACTCTTGACTGCAGATGCTGTGGCTCCATTGGCGTCAGTGAGACGGTAGCCTTACCAAAGAATCAAGGGGCAGAGCATAGCTGGCTTCTCATTTTCTTCTCCCGTCTTTCCTGAGTTCTCTTCCCTTCATAAGATGCAAACATTGAGTATGTAGCCAGTACAGAGCTGTTCCATGTCCTGAACAGTAGATATTAGAGCATGAGTGATAAATAGTAGACCAGGCCTTCCATATAAAGGTCATGTTATTGCTAGGGCTTAGACGTTTGTTGGTCAGTGAGCCAGTGAGTCAGACCAGCCACTGTCAAGAAAGTAACCCTTATGGTAATCTCTCTTTGTTTTTTTTGGTGCCATATGTAGTAAAATAATCTCAGTCTTGGTCAAATTACATATAGAGTTATTAGATTCTGCCTGCTTAATTCCCCTTGCATTTCCAATCGGATACAGTTTTCCTCCTCACTTTATGCACAGAAGTGTTGTGTAGTTCAGCTGCCACAACACAACACCAAGGTGGTCGATGTCAGTGGCGGGTGAAATGATCCCTCTATTTAGTCTGCATAGAACTGTTAGTAACATTTGTTGAGTGTTTTTGTATCTGTCAGGATAAAAGGCAAACTTAAAGCAGAAGATGATGTTGATGGGTTAATAAATGAGGATGTTAAAAGTTTGCAGAATCTGTCTAGGCTGAATTAAATTGTTTATGCCAAATTCAAAGAGAATGTTTCCGCATTAAGGAATACGCTTGGAGAGAGAGACACTGTAAAATGTTGATTTTACACAAATGTAGTTCTAGAAATAGGTTTTAGGAAAATTGCTAGACTTAAGGAAAGATCATTATAAGCCATTAAATAAGAGAGTGAGTGTGACATCTTTATGAGGGATGCCTCTGGCAAGTACCAATAGTATCTCTGCACCAAGAAACAATCCAATTATACAGCAGTGTGCAGTAGGTACTGAGTAGTAAGGCTTTTATAGCTGGACCAAAACCTTGGATTTGAGCTCCACCAAGCTATAGAAAGAGTTAGGAGTCAAAATACCCTTTTTTAGAGTGTGTGTGTGTGTGTGGGGGGGGGGGGGGGACGGGACGGACGGGAAAAAAACCCTACCTCCCAAAACATCTGGCCTTAATGGATTTTGAAAACCCTGTCCAAACATTAAGACTAATCTTTTAATCATATTTTCTTTTACTCCTGAGGTTACTGATTATAACCTAGTCAAATGCTGAGTGGCCTGCAGTATAAAATATTAATATAAATCGTGGTGATGTCTAAGAGGTTAAGATCAATTGCAATGAGTAAAAATCTAATGTGTCTGCCTGTCATAGTAAACAGAACAAAACAGAAACCAAATTAGCACAGAACTCAAGTGATGAAACTGCAACATCACTGGAAACAATGAAGGGGCAAAGGGCTGAAGGATGTCTAAGTATGCAGACTGCAGACGGGCCATCAGGGTAATCTTTAATGCATGTTAAAATACATTATAACCAGAAGACCTTCATGAGTGACCTGGAGGGGGGAAAGAATCTAGAGAAACAGGGTATATGTATATAACGTGAAGTGCTGGATGCGTGTTTGTGTGACGACCACCACCTTGTGTGTGACCACCACCAGGGATTGAACCAGTGACCTTCAGAGCTAAACATATGAATTTCTACAGCCGGAATTAAAGTTGGAGTCTGTAGCAGACTCGAATTCTACGTGGGTAGGGAACAGAGGGGGGATTCGTAACACATGCTGACCAGTAGGTTACATCTATATCTCTACCTAATGTGTATGGGTGTAGGAATATAGGGGGGGGAAAGGATTAGAGTATAGGTTTTAGACAGGTGATTAGAACCATCTACTGAACTCAGAGCTGGGGAAATGTAAATTAGGGGAAGGAGGCTAGTGAAAAACTGATTGCCCACGACACAGGGATTTCATGTTAGGGACTTAGCTCAAGGTGGTATTTTGGTCTCCTAAAAATATAAATTAACTTGTGGATTTGGTTGTTGACTCTGTTTGTGCTGACTTTGAGCAAGTGATTGAATTGCCTAGTTTTATGTCATGTGGTACTTCATTGTCGGTTTTTTTACTGCCGCCCATCACTGGAGTATCTGACCTCCTTCCACAAAATCAATAGTAATAGCGAAGTTCCACTTATGGACTTAACAGTAAGAAAGGAAAAAAAAAATGGTTTCCTTAGTGTGAGGGAAGTGCTGTGAAAGTAATTGGACTCATAGTAGCAATAGCTGAGTGCTGATTGCTGGTGTAGAAACTACTGCATTTATCTATTAAACACAATACTTGATTAATTTTTCAAGATGCATTTTTTTTGCAGTCTTATCAATTAAATTAAATGATTCAAATGAATCAGATTAAGTGACTAATTCTTTGAGTTTTGCCTTTTGCAAGTGCAGATGTGGAGCCTGTTTGCTATTCCTCAGGCAAAACTATACCATGTATAGAAAGGGCATCCCAGCAACTTGAGTGAACACAGATGTTTTGAGTCAGTTACTTTTCACGGAAATCAAAAATGAGTTGAGGAAAGAATGCTTACACTCCTTCTCCTGCTGGTTTCCCCTCCACATGTGTATCCACTCCCCCACATACCCTTACACTCAATCTTCTCTTTGACCTTTTGTTGATATTAATTTTTTGAATGGGTGGAAACAGTCAAACTTAACCAAAACTCTAAATATAACTCTACTTTTATGATACAGACATTTCTGATGAAGTTATGTCTATGTAGGAGGGACACCATTCTCTCAATAATTGCCTTTCTTCTTCCCCTCCCCCCCTACTCGGATTATCCTAGCACCTAAAGTTATGATCGCTAAAAGAGATGGGAGAAAAAACAATATTATCTGAGTTATTTTCAGTTTTGCTTTATGTATTTGGCAACACTCTGCATACAGTTACCAGTAGTGAATGAAAGCTGAAGCTGAACTTATTTAGGAGAGGAGTTAGGTTGATAGACTCTGAGAAGCAACCAGAAATCATGGCAAAGGTGATATCGATCTCCTGGATTAAATTGATAAGAGTTTGAGGAAAATGTCTCGATATTTCTCCTCTCCTGCCTCCTCGCCTTCCAGGGTGTAGCGATGATCATTAAATGCAATCTCTTGCACTGGGAAAATGGTTTGAAAATGGCCTTTGTGTTGTACATGGAGCTTTGGTGCTCTTTTCTTGTTTCCTTTTCCATAGCACCTGAGTGCAATCAATAAGAATAAACTTACAACTAATTGAGTGTTTAACAATATGTGCTACACAGAGTTCACCCAAGTGAGAGGCATGTCCATTGATTCCAGTAGTTAGAATCTTATACAAATAAACCCTTCCTAATGCAGAGCAAGTGAATGGCTTACACTCTCATCACACCAGTGACTTTTACTTCTTAGGGTACATTTCGTTGTATGTGTTTAATTTAAATGTTTTGGGGAGGTTTTCCCAAACATTCACAGAAAATAAGCTGTTAAAAGGCGGAAAGCGTGCAATTTATAGCAGCTGGGTACAAACCGCTCCAACTCTATGGCTGGAATGGGATCAATCAGGAGCAGTGCACGCACCATTTACCCAGAAGAAACCCACCTAGGGGACCCCTGTGGAATTTTTGCCTATTAAGACAACACCTTAACAAGTTTTGTTTAAATAAAAACTTGTCAGCAGGCATTAAGTGGAGTGAGAACTACCATCCATTCCACATCCGTTTGAGAAATGCGACTCCCCGTATACCATGGAAATAAAGCTTCTCTTTCCGTGCAGTCTTTTTTTTTTAGCTGCAAACTTTAGTTCAGCTTATTTTTGAATGCCAAAACCCCATAGAGCTTCCTGAAAGTTCCACTCCATTTCCTGGACTTCCAGATAGACAGCAGTTAGCTGAGCTAGGTGTATAGTCTTTGTCACATTTGACCATTTGCTTCCAGGCTCTCCAGCAAACTCTCTCTTGCTTACCCCAACCTGGTCTCTTGTTTTGTTGGTCTCTCATTTACGTGTGCTTTCTTTGTCTTTTTTTGTTTTTGTTTTTTCCCCCAAAAGTGTCAGAGACTATAACAATGTGCATTATGAGCTGGCAGAATACCTGCAAGCTACACTGCCCCTCTGGGAAATATAACAATACATTGAAAGCCTAGATCTAGCAAGGTTTGTAAAGCAGATCAGGACATACCATACAATGTAGCATAAAACGAAAGAGGTGACTTTAAAGAAGCTGGTAGTTTAAGATACAACATTTAGACTTTGTATTTCCATTCAAATTATAATTTTTTTTTTTTAAATCATAAAACATTGGGAATTTTTTCTGAGAGGGAGTGAGGGGGAGAACATAATTGGATTTAACTCCAGTTTGTAGTCTTAACTTTCAATTCCTGTGCTAGTGGGGGGGGGGGGAAACCAGAAAGTGAAACTGACAAGACACAAAGTGAAACTAACTAGCCTTTCTCATTCCATTACTTCCCCCCTCATTTCCCCCAGCTTGACTAAACAACCCAAATGGTGAAAAGCAAATTAGATTTCTAAACTTAGTTCATTTGCACCTTTTGATTATTAATGATGGGTAAAAAATTTGGCTTATTTTTAAAAGTGTATATGTTGGGGGGTTTTGTACCGTTAAAGTAATCCTCTTTATTATTAATCCATGACAATGGTATTCTAGGTGTAAAGTGGATATTACTGCACTACCTAGCCAGCAGACCAATGTTTTAGAACTGCCACTGGAGAAGCATCTGGGGTCTCTGCTCATGCTAATTGCTGTTACCCCCTGTTCAGGGGTTTCTATCTCTGATCTGTGCGTCTGCCCCTTGGGAGACCCCAGTGAAAGGAAACAGATTTCCCAGCGCTATGTGAGTTTTTGTTTTGTTTCTACTTTATTAAAAAAAAATACTGAAAATTGCATCAAAAGAAGATCTGTCCCAGTCGTAATAACACAGCTTCTAATGGAAAAAGGTATCACACACCATAATTATGTTTAGTGTGACAAGTGAATTGACAGAGCAGTTAGCTTCCAGCAGTTTGGCTGTTTGCATTTGGCAGTTTTTAAACTAACAGTTCCCTTTTGAAAACTTGAATTACATTAAGACATTATCTTAGGAAATGAGAGACACCACAAATGTTAAAAAATCATAACGAGAGAAAGAGAGTGGTATTTAGCTTTCATTTCCCTTTGTGGGAATGTGCTCTGGTCTGTTGACTTTGGGAAGATAAAGCTTGATGAAAATGCTTTCTGTACTAAACCATAGATCTTAAAGTGCTACGTAAGGATATATTAACATCATCACTCCCATTTTATAGACAGGGAAACCGAGGCACAGAGGGTTTAAGCAACTGAGTCAATGGTAAACCTATGAATAAAGCTCAGATCCTTGACTCTGAATTCAGTACTCTAGCCATGGGCCCATGCTGCCTCTGTAAATATATCTTGTATCTAGTTTTGGAATAATGCTATTTTAGTATTCACATATTTGCATAAGCATGCTTGTTTCCTTTGAATCTCCTTCCCTAAATTAACCACTTAGCTCATGAACACCGAAGATTGCATCTGAATAAAAATAAATGACAAACAGCCAGTTTACAAGCTGTCATGAACACTGTAAGTGTGTTGCAATGGGATGAGGGTTGGTAGAGTTGTATTAGTGAATATCTGATAATGAAACATTGAGCAGTGGAAACAGGGACCTAAATTAAGACTTAGATTTTGAAAGACTACTGGGAAACATATCTCACTGAGTTATTGTTTTAAAAAAAGTCTCTTCACTGTTTTTTTCCAGTGTATAAAGAACTCTCTTCGGGACATGAAGGACATAGGTTTCCTACAGGTCAAAGTTTTAAAGGCAGTCGACCTGTTGGCAGCGGATTTTTCAGGTATTAAGTGTCTTCCTTCTTTTTATTTTGGGTCTCTTCTAATGTGATTTGATGCCATGTTATGTGCTTTTGAGGGGTGGAACATGTTAGTGAATGCATTCCTTATGAGGCAGTGCCATGACTTTAACAAGGCAAAGTAAAACTTGTGTATCATCCACTTATTAAAGCTTTAAGGTAAAATACATGCCTGGGAACCCACAAGCTGTATGCATCACTTATGTGCCCAATGTAGGGCTTAGGTGGGACTTATGTGTTTTTGTGGGCCCACTGCACCAAGTCCAGCTTTCCCCCTTCATATTTATGAGTGGCATGTCCAGTAACTTTTGCCTTTTTCCAAGTAACTTATGTGAATTAGGTGCCAGTGCAAGTTCAACTCACAAGAATCCTGTTTCTAATGTTGGAGCTGTAACTATTCTCCTGCAAAACTTTACCCATGAAGATAAAGGTTTGCAGGATCGAGCTCCTAGCCCTGTGCTCAATCAGTAAAGCACACCATCTCTTGAAGTGCAGTTTAGACTTGATTTCAACCATAGATGGAAAACTACCTGAGATTCCTGACTGAAGCAGACACACTCAGGTGTCCCAAATTGTTGTGGCCTCAAGATCTTCCTAGGTCACATCTAAACATGTGGGAAAATTACCTTTCCATCATCACATGGTCCTTCTCTTTATAGTCTGTGGGCAGTTTACATCTAACCATTCCACATCCCCAGGTTGTACAGTACATGATATGAATATTGTTACTTTTCTCTTGCAGTTCTCTATCCCACTACACACACATACCCCCTCCATGGTCACAGCTCTAATATAGACTAGTTTCAGCATGAGTGACATGATCCACTATTATTGCTGTAAACTGTGACTTGTTCCAGTGGTCTTTAGTCCAGAAGCGTAGCCCCTTCAGGAGCTGTGTTAAATGCTCTGGGTTAAACACTGCACTCCATTTTCAGTCATGGCCCATCCTGGTTTGGTGGCTGCTAGGTGGAGTGTCACCATGTTCCACACATGGCACAAAAGTGTGATCAGCTCTGTTGGGTGTTGAAGAGGGTCCAAGATGTGTCCGACCCCAGCTGGATAAAGAGAGCCAGGCTTGACCTTGATTGTCAAATTCAGCTGTAGAACAGACATAACCACAAACATTGACTCGCTGGATATGTTCTAGACAGCTGTCAGGCAGGAATGGCATATGTTAGCATTACCTGACAAAAATCATTCATACTGCAACTAACAGGTGATTATTCTCGGGGGAGAGCCCCATTCACTTCCCTTTGCTGACTGATTAGTTGACCCCATGCTAGCGGAGGATCAGTGTAGTCTAGGAGTCACAAAAAATGCCCAGAGACTTCAGTACCAGTGGACTGGACTGGGGAGAAAGGCCTGTTAGTTGTTAAAATATATATTTCAGAGCATGTTGCTTATTTTTAAGATCAAATTTGCTGCAGGCTGTGCCCTTTGCTGAGGTGCATGTTCATCTGTGAGTTGTGACATGCGTTCTCAGGGGAACACTTCTTCATCACGGTTTAGACAATGTTTTGCTAACCAGTGGAGGGCTAGATGGGGGGAAATGGATAATAGCTGTGCTCTGGGCTGAAAATGTGACCCCTTGTTACATGGATTTAATTGGGAGGATTTAGAATGCCGGGGCACTGTTTCCTCCTGCATCTTTCAATATGAGTTTGGAAAATAAGTCTTGGAAGAGTATCTCTTAAGTGACCATGATTCAACTGGTGTTTGCTGAAGGTGCCATGTCTCAGCAGGTGGGTTCATGAACTAAATCACAGAATTATAGAAATCCTCAAATTCTTTAAGATCCCACATTTACCTAGTACCCTACTAAGCACATGTCCAGGCTGCCTGAATATGTGGGTCAGTGCGATGTTACAAATGCTCCCTTTTAAGCAGAGGTTTACCAGTGCTGTTAGCTATTACAGCTAAATAGTGAATCTGATCCAACATTTACATAATATCTCAGTTTCTCCCTTAATAGGGAAATGAGGTGATTTGGTGTGTTGGGCATTATGTTATTTCTGCAGGGCAGTTCTTGAGAGCTGATACCACTGAGTGGTGACTGTTGAAATAATGGCAAATGATGAAATTAAAAAAAATATAGCCATGGTAGACATGAGAACTGCTATGTCCAGCTGGTATCTTTAATGGTCCATACTTCAGACACTGGTCTGATTGTAATGAAAATATACCTTACCTCCTGATTCTTTTTGACGCATCAGTAGAGGCAGGGAGCTAAAGAGAAAGCACTGTCAGCCCAATCTGGGTCCTTATTCAGGCAAATCTCTGATTGTAACATCAGCAGCATTTCTCCAAAGTAAGGGCTGCAGAAGATACTATCCCACTTTTTCAAAATTTTAGCCAATAAACAGTGTTACTCTAAGCACAGTTTCCTACTCTGGGAACAGATAATGGACTTATATACACTAGCCATGCACTGAGGAATTGAAGGAATTAATGTGCAGATCTTCATTAAAAACATAAAAAAGTCCATGTGCGATAATGACCAGGGTAGTAGCTATGTTGGTCAGAAACTTTTGCCTTTGATCTTGAATTTCCTCAGCTGGCCTTTTACCTGCCTGACAAAGGACTGCTACAGTATGTAAGCCTTTATTGGTTTATTAGTTACTTTAGCTGCTCTTCATTAGTAAACTTAATGAGGCTAAATGTACCGTAGTAAACAAAGCTTTTATAAGCTATGGGACCCATTCTACCTACAAACACATAGAATATTACAGGGAGTTTTGTCCAAGGACAGATTTGGATCTTTGCTGTGTTCATCCTTAGTGTAACTCCATTGAGGCCAATGGAGTTATAGAAGCAATGGATTTGGCCCCATTTCCCTAAATGCTTAAACAGGAGTGTGTGCATTTGTGTGTGGATAATGAACACTGAAAGAGATTCTGGGGATCTTGATTTTGCAATTGAAAGACTTTTCAGAAAGGGTCTGAAACACACATTCCTTGTGCACAGCACAGAATGAAATCCTGTTTAAGTGCAAGGTTACTCAGTCTGTCATTATATTCAAAATAACCCAGGCTTTGAGCCTGAGCCTGATTCATGAGGCAAATGACAAATTGTTTTGCAATGGCAGTGCTGAAAATATCCTAGTATTATGCGGTAATAGGCCCACCAAATTGCAAAAGGATGCAGCCATTTTAGGTAAAAATAGCATAAATTTCTGATTGTGAAATGAGAGACATAAAGATTAATTATCTGTTCTGAGCCATTCATAAATGATTAGTGCAGCAATTATGTGCTTCCATAATAGAACCCTCCCAAAGCAGTGCCATATTTCCTGCACTGCTTGGGAGACTGTGCAAATTTATTATTTTTGATAAAAGTGATCTAAGGTCCAGCTAAAAGTCTGATAAAGAGATAATCAAGGAGACAATAAAAAATACAAAGACTTCCGAGGGTTAATAGAAGAGCAGTCTGAGCATGTATCGGTTTGATTCAATGATGGACATACTTCTACAGACCAATTATCCAATTCTAAGTGTAATGCCTTTTTATACCTTGTTACTTACTACTGTAATATAGATCAGATTTCAGTGTGGTTGGTATTCCTGTTATAGGTTGCTGCATGTCGGTACTGTATAGTTTTCCAAATTTGAGTTTTTAACTTACAGTAATAAAGAGAATCAAAACATTACATTACTGCATACAATTCGGGGTTTTAAACATCATTCTGAAAATTCACATGTACCATTTGACCCAAGTTTAGACCAGTTACCATGTCCCATTCCATATTGAAAGTGTAGAACCAAATATGTCTAGGGACTACAGCAGGAACCTTGTCAAACCCAACCCCAACCTTGAGCCTCCCTTTATATATATATATATATATATATATATATATATATATATATATATATATATGTATATATTCCTAGCTAATAGTTTTGTCAATGTGAAATGACTTTTTCTGCTGCATTGGATATTTTCACGTGCACATGAGCATTCTGCTCAAAGATGGCATTTGCTTGCTGACCAAAAACCAGTATTCAAAATACAAAATTATAGAGCAGGATTGTCTTTTGGCATACACCATTTTGCATTTCAAACAATTTCTCAACATGTATAAGTGCATTTGCCTCTTGTACCTGGTTCCAGTGTATAGATGGATAGGACAAGAATAGAGTCCACTAAAATGTGATATTATTAAAACTTTCCAAAAGTGACTGGTAAATATTCACTGTTTAGATACTATAAACCATTTCTGCTTAGGCTCTAAACTCCTCAGGGCAGGGACCTTGTCTCCCTATTTGTGTGTAAAGTGCCTAGCACAGTTTGGGTATTATATTAATACCAGCAATTTAAAAAATCAGCAGAAGTCTGCTTAACTGTTTTCTTTTATATAAATGTCTCCGTGGCTGAGATACGTAGTAACCCAAATACAAGTAAGCCCAGAATGCCTGTAGTTGAGCTAAATAAGTGAGGTTTGTCTGAAAGCTCCAGGTTGTTTTAAAGCATCATGCTGTGCAAATGCAGGTATTTCAAACCTCTGCTTATTGAGAAAAGCCACTAGGAAAATATATCTTCCCCATAAATGGCTTCCACTCTGATACCCTTGTTTTGACAGGATGTCTCCTTTAATAAGTTAGAATCATAGAATATTAGAGTTGGAAGGGACCTCAGGAGGTCATCTAGTTCAACCCCCTGCTCAAAGCAGGACTAACCTCAGCTAAATCATCCCAGCCAGGGCTTTGTCAAGCCGCAAGTTACTCACTCTATGCCCTGATCCAGCAATTGGCTCCATTCAGTGAGAGTTAGCTCAAGCCAACTCATTGGGTGTCTGTATGGCTTCGGGGATCTACTCGTGCAAATCTGATTGGTGCTGAAGTGGGCATAATACTTTGCTTATCTTCTAATGCTGCATGTACTTAATGATTATATAATGAGCTGAGAAAGGCAAAAGCTCTCAGCAGATGATAAAGCAAAAGGAACTAACTGAAGCACTGACATTTCTACAACCCAAACTAAAAGTCTGAATGGTTCATAACCCCCGATCACCTCTGGAGGAGAATATAAACAAGGAATCTTCTCCAGAATGGCACTGCCTCTTTTACTGCATGTCATTTTTCATGACTATCAAGATCATTAGTTGATCTTCCTAGTCACCAAAGATTTAAAGATTATTCTCAATAAACTTTCAGTTCTGTTACTAGGACAAGTTGCCTACATGGATAAGAATATAGAGTGCTTCGATAAAGTTTCAGAGAGGAAAACAGTGAATACATATGGGTGGTGGTGTTAATTTAGTAATTTGGAGAAAGGAAGGCAATTTCCATCATCTTAATGCAGTTTACTCTTACTTGACCTTACTATCTCCTCCTCTCAACCCCACTGCAAAAAGACTGAGCTAACGACAATCACATCACCTAATCCTTTTTAATTTAATTTTATTTATTTAAAAATGTATTTTGTTCTTTCCACAGGGAAAAGCGACCCTTTCTGTGTGTTAGAGTTGGGCAACGACAGACTTCAGACCCACACAGTTTACAAAAACCTCAACCCGGAGTGGAACAAAGTTTTCACTTTGTAAGTGAATTGCATTTGAAAACAGGCCGTAAATGTAAAAGAGTGAGCAGCCTCAATGTAAAAGCTATTTACTTTAGGAAGCATGAGGTAAAGTTTGGGACATGTCACTTTCTCCATAGGAAGAAGAGTTTGACTGAGTTATGTTTTATATTTCTCCATTAAAGCGTTTTTGCGTTTTTCAGTCCTGGCGTGATTGTATTAATAGAAGTCATGACACGAAGAATACTGGGATATTTATAGGAAGAATCATGATTATACATAATGGACGTCCAGGAGGTATATAGCAGACCTGAAAATGGAAATCTAGATAGTCATGCTTAGATGTTTCCATAATTTAAAATAAAACTTGTGTTTTGTCTGGAGATGATACAGCTATGGTTCTGCCAGTGCACCTAATTTAAATTGTAAATGAACAGGAAGTAGAGTTCTGATTGTCCATGATAAAACAGCTGAGTTTAAATTAGGCAATAGAAAGCCTGCTCCAGAGTTTACCCTTTAATCAAACCAAAAGTATGCATGATTTTTAAGTGAATTTGTCGCCTGTGAAAGGTGCCCTGGAGACTGAAGTCCTCGGTATTCACAGAACAAGTGCAACATGCTGTTTCAAAGCAAGGTCATCACGTCAGCTGTGGCAGTGTAAATTTTTCCCAGAATGTCCCACCTATGCTTTTTAGGGCTAAAGTGGAATAATAACCACTTATGGGGACTGAGAGAAGAGTCTGCTTTCCCCAAACGATTCATTCCTTGTGCACTGCTGTTGAGGTGACTGATCAAGGGTGGCAGTTTTATCTTTATGATGTGGATACTTGTTCACTAGGAAATTAGTCCTGGTATTATTGATTCAAATCATACAAGCTAGCGTGCAGAGGGGATGGGCTGGGTTTGAACAAACTGAAAGATTTCATCTCATTGCTGTAGGCTCAATGGAAAAAGCTCTGCCAGGTATTTCCACTGAGTTTGCTGGTGCCAGAAAATGAAATTGTGGAACATCTAGACCTCTTTTGTCCTCCGGCTCCTGCCGTGTGTCTCCTTTGTAACTCTCCTTCTTACCCTATTTGTCTATTCCAGGGGTGGGGAACGTCCGTTTGTCCCTTTTCGGCGGCGGGGGGACTTCGGCGGCGGGCACTGCCCCCCGCCCCCCACGGAACCCCGCCGCCGCCGTGAAACCGCACCGCCGCCGAATTCTCCCTCGCCGCCAGGGCCACCATCAGGCCCTTGACCTAAAAAAAGTTCCCCACCCCTGGTCTATTCTCACTAGTGCATCACTAATGCATCACTATTTATCCTGAGTTTACGAAGTTTTCAGTTGGTCCAGATTGGAATGTTTTAGTACATCTGTTTCTGCAGCAGGCATTCTGGAGGACTTGTTCTGTTCCATTGTACTATGCATATCACAGTGGTGTTCGAGCACTTTTAACATTTTATATTGCTAATAGCCTGCGTACAACTATTTTGATGGTGTTTTTCAGTTTACCTTTGAACAAATGTAGAGGTAAAGCCACATAAACTGGCAGGTTCTGGTAGCCATTTACTTTTTCTGGGTGCTCAGAACTTTATGGGTATATATTTTATTGCTGTTTATGTAACTCACATTACTGTAGTGTAGGAATTTGTCTCCCTCTAGTGGCTGTCCACCTAAGAGATTAATGAGTCTTCTATAGCTGTCTGCTAGCGGAATTAGTATTTTAGTTCATGCTTTGAGTGCAATAGGTTCCAAGCTCAATCCTTGATGGACACTCATCCTGAATTGTGGCCCTGTCACTGGAATGTTTCTGGAATTAGTTGTCTTCTAGCTAGAGTAGCAGCTCTGTAGATGCTCATGTTCTATGAACTAAAGCCACACAAAGCTACAGTGTTTGGTTGTGTCAGTTGCACTAAGATCAACAATAACATCCGCCCCTCTCTTTTTTCTTTCTGCCTACCCAGCCACCTACCCGACAATCAATCAACCATCTACAGTAACCCAAGCTCACACAGATACCAGTATGTTTCCCTGGATGAATATTTATTAATGATCCTGATGACTGGTTGGGGTTAGCAGGCAGTTGTCACCCCAATAAAGCATATGGATTAGATGGAATTAATAATATTATGTATTTTGTTTCAGGATTTTTAGAAGTTTTTTAATTAATTGGCTTGCTTTTAGTAATTTGGAAATGCGGAGAATCGCTCAAGTCAGAAAGAATGAGAGAGGTTTTTCTCTTTACATACCTTTTGGGCACATGCACACGTCTTCCTAAGCTCTGACTTGAACTTGTTCTGTTTCGCTCCTTCCCCACCCTCCTATCTGCCATCAATGTCAACATCCACGCACAGGAAATCTCACCGTCTAGCAATAATCATCGTCTTTCACATGTATATATGAATCCTGCATAAGGGAAAAGCTTGGGGAATAGCCTTGGTTTGATTTAATTTTGGGGATTTAATTAAATGCTAGTTTTATACTCCAAGGTAATGCAGACTTAATTAGTGAAACACTATTCTCGGATCTTCCTGGAACAGACTATGCAGGTGTAAGACTATTTTTTTTTTGTGCTTCTCCATGCAGCCCCGTTAAAGATATCCACAACGTTCTTGAAGTGACAGTGTTTGATGAAGATGGAGATAAACCCCCTGATTTTCTTGGAAAAGTTGCTATCCCTTTGCTGTCTGTAAGTTATCTTTGCACGTGTATCATTCGAACATTGATGGTTTCATTGGGAGTAAGTTGCATTTCTTTCCCTCTCTAGTATGAAGCAACGCAAATCTAGATATAAATAACTTTTGTGTGTGTGGGGAGGGGGGGGTGTCTGTGTATGCATGTATACACACACACACACACACACACACACACACACACACACACACACGTGTGTATATATATGTATGTCTTGATTGGTCAGTTTTTACACTCCTCCTTACTGTCACAAATGTTGCCAATCCCCCTTCAGTCCAAATATGGTTGATCTAGAAAGAAAACTACTGAAGTATCTGTAGTTCACCAGGGCAATATACCATTCTGGTCTGAAAACATAAGTAAACTGTTTTTCTGTATGTTTGTCACGTCTCCTTTCGATGGTAACATTTCAGGTATGTCTTTGTTCATCGTTGCTTCTTTTTACTCTAAGAAAGTAATTGCACATCACAATATGATGGACCAAATAGTTGTTTTTGACATAGCTGAGCAAAAGTACATAAAAGGGTGTGTTCTACTGCCTAGTACTGCAGTTTTTATTTTGTAAGCAAATATGAAGAGAGGGAGACATCATGGAGAATAGAAATAGAATTGTATTGTGCTAGCACCTAGGAGTCCAAGTCCTGGCGCAGGATCCCATTGTTCTAAGAGCAGTACAGCTACAGAACAAAAAAGACAGTCCCTGCCCCAAAGATCTTGTTAGCTAAGTGAAAGACCAGAAACAACAGATGGATACAGACACACAGATGGGGGGAATATAAGGAAACAATGTGACAACATGCAGCATGACAGGCTGCATGAACAACATTACAGTGAGTACTGATAACACCCACTGTAGTAAAGTTGGACAATTAACTTGCATGACAACTCTCTGTTTTCATGTGCTAACGGCTTGTATGAAATAGGTTCACATTTGGGGCTGATACTTTCCATGTTGGTCTCTGCTCTTTTATTCATTTCATGACTTATTTATTTTTGCAGGGGGTGGTGGTCTGGGGGAGGAAGTAGATCAAAATCTTTTCAGCTGTTTTTTATGTCTAGGAAAGTGAGATGCAAACATCTTTTTCATTGTAAAGAAATTGAATCCACACATTTAAGAACAGAGCTACAACAAAAAATGGCTGAAGTTTGAAAGCTGGCTGGGACATAGTCCTCACTGAGGACTAGTTGCCTTGGCTTGGGTTGGTGTGTGGGGAAGAGGGGATGGGGAGGAAATTACAATTAAAATAATTAAGCAACAGAAAAATGACTTTGGGGTGTGCTCAATAGTACCAAAATCTTACCAGCGCTCAATGAATGCCTGTCCCCTTTGTGATGTCACTTCCCATTCTCTCTGCTTGAACTAATTAAGGGATAACAGGAGCTCATGCTTGCAGGTTTTCTGTTGAACAATTTCCATGAGGGAGATTGCGGGGTGGGCCGGGGTGGGGAACAACACCATTGCTTGCCCTATCCTCCAAAATGAGTGCTTTAACATCCAAGGGGGAGGGGGAAGCCACCCGCAGGTTAAGGAGATGTAGCATTTTAGCATCTCTGCAATTTTTTACTGAAATCTGCAGTATTTTGTATATTCTACATTTTCATTTTGCGTAAAGAATGATTTTTTTTTCTATCTGAAAATATCTGCTGCCCTGTTAAGCCCGGCTTGCAGAAAACTGCTGGCAGCCAAACAGCGTCAGCAAAGTCAGGAACTCAGGCCCCGATCCAAGAAAGCATAAGAGCACATGCTTAAATTTCATCATGGGAATAATCTCATTGACTTCAGTGGGATGCCTCATGTGCTTAAATGCTGTGCTAGATGATAACTTCAGACCCATTTGTGACAATTTGGCTGTCAACATTATTAAGTGCAGACAATTTATTTAACTATTTTAAACAAGGAAGTTAAGTTTAAAAAAAAACTACATTCATGGAATAACATTATTTCCAGCAGCAATGTTAACTTAGCCACAGTGCATGTATAGTGGGTAATATTTTCTGTTCTCTGCATCTGTGTTCAGAGGGGGAGAGGGTCAGTTACATGGCTTATTATAATACATTTTACATTTTAAAATACTTATTGTTACAATGTACAGGATGTCATGTACAGCCGAGTGAATGCTATTGTGAGAACTTTACCTTTTGCAATCTCTGCCTTGTGTGCAATTTTACCTGCATTAATGTAGGTATTTGCATTTCATATCTACTTGATCAGAATGTGTATATATGAGGCACAAGAAAAGTACCAAGAAGCATTCAGTAGTCAAGGGTCTTCCAAGCAAACATATCAATTCAGTGTAGATGCTTATGAAAGGGCTTGAATACAGAAGGCAAGCTGTGTGGATATACGTCATGATACTTCGCTACCTTTTGTATGAATTATCTGCATAAAGCGAATATTGATAATCCAATACCACAAAATAAAGTGCAGTTCTTCTCTGAAAAGTTATTCTGTAAAAACAGGGCTTGTGGGTTCCATGTATGTTCTTCCTCTGTGACCTCAGTTCACATTTTTTTGCTTTATAGGTTAAGAGATTTGTTATTTCTAATTGCCAGCATAACTCAACCAGGGATCTGAAAGTCACGCTGAGTTCTTTCTTGCTGATCATCACCAGAAATAAAGATTCTGCAGTCCAAATAGTCTCATTTTAGACAGAGGAGGGGATCAGCCATTCTGAAAACCTGGACCCCTTTATTTAGGCACCTAAATATGAATTTTCGTGCATAATTTTAGACACCCAAGTTTGAAAAATTTGGTTTACGTAAATGAAATGGAACCATTGAAAAACTGATGGACTTAGATGGACTCCCCCCACCTCTTTAATTCCTGTCTCCCATCTTTATTTTTGCTCTTTGGGTGTATGTGGGAATGGAGAATGGAGTGAAAACAGAATGGGCTGGATGGAGTTTAAACTTCTGTAAATGTTACTGTTTGAGGGCCTGATCCAAAGCCCACTGATGTCAAAGAAAGCCTTCCCATAGATTTCAATGGCCTTTGGATCAGGTTCGACACAGAGAGAGTCTCATAATGTGTAAACCTGCTTCAAATAATATATATACATATACATGTACGTTCCTTCTCAGATTAGCCTCGCAGAGTGTTTTGCAGCCCTCTTTTACTCTGCTGCTATGACTCCATGAGTTCCTCAAGAATTTATTATGTTATTCCATTTTAGTGGCTGAGTCACTGGCGTCTGCAGTTTTAGAACAATATTAAAGTCGGCTTCCTGTGAAGAGCCATTTGATATTTACAGGGAGGAATAACTCTGAACATCTTTTATTCCATTTTTGATTGCTTGGTTAATTTTTCCCCAAGTCCTCGTATCCCTGATGTTACTGGAAGAGAGTGGCTGGAGCAGCTGCTCTCCTGCAGAACCTGTGCTTGCCAAATGGTCTGCATGATCGGCAGCAGGCTGTGTGGGCCCACAGTGAGGAGATGTTAGATTTGGATCCTCTGTTGATTTTATAGGCATTTGTTAAGTGTCCCTTCGGAAGCATGTAACAAGGCAGAGGAATGGAGTGTGTATGTGTGTGGTAGAGTACAAACTCCATGCAGTCTGGGTTCTTTGTCCAAGATTTGAGACCAAAAATATTGTTTATGCTTTCTCAAGCCAACTGATTTTCTTCCTTTCATTCCAAACTTCTCTGCCTCCTAATTCATGCAGACCTACTGTAAATATACTGTTCTCTGCCACTGATTGAAAACCATTTAGCACCTTTTAACTTAGTCGGTTCAGTCAGAGAATTGCAGTTTTCTGAAACTGTCTTCTTTGAAATCAGTCTTTTTTTTTTTTTTCACCCAATAGTGTTAGCGCTTTGTCCATATATTTGCATGTATCCTCTGAACTCTTTTGAGAAATATATTATAATAGAGCAGTAGCTGGAATCCCATGGATAGAGCCCTACGTGCCAGATACAAATATGTGGATCCCATTCGCATCCACTGGAATGAACCTTTACCTGACCCGCAATCTGCCCTTCCTCTTTCAGATTTAACTGCATCCGCACATGGGCTGTTCTGGAGCCAGCAGGTCCCCATCAGCTGTTGAGCTCCTGCCACCCTAAACAGCTGTTCAGCCCCACCTTCCTGCCTAATAGCTGATCAGTGCTGAGCCCTGCCTACTGCCTAACAGCTGATCAGCTGTTCTGGCTGCACTCCTGGCTGGCAACTGCTCCAGCCTTGCCCCAGAGGTCACTGAGGTCCTAACCTCCGTGACCATCCAATCCGTGATCCGCAAGAAATAGTCTGCGGATGTCCGCATCCAGGGATGCAGCTATGAAGAGGATATTTGCGGTTTTGCAAGGCTTTACCCATGGAGTGGTGGCCAGTAACTACCAAAGAGTCTAGTTCATAAGTGATTGGACGTAACCTTCACCTGGCATTAAATCCCTCCCTGAAAACCAAAAAGCATTCCACAATATTTTCTACCTTTTTGGTTAAAAATGCATGAGTTTTACTTGTGATCTGTTTGCAGATGGGATGGATTTACTTGTAGATCCATCTATGGATGATGGAGGTTCTCATCTGAATGAAAATTAGGCTTCAGTGTGTGTGCATGTGGTGGGAGGGATGTTCCCCGAATATTCAAATATGAGAATCTATTTTGATTCGCTTGTGGTCAGGACGCTCTTAGGTTGCACAAAATCAAGTGCTCAGGATTTACTCTTTTGAATGCTCATCACAAATAAATTTTAAGCTTGAATGGACAAATATTCACAGAAAATAGTCAGACACCTGTAGTCAGTTGTAATATTTGACATTTGCACTTCACCCTGAATTAGTTTGTTCCATACATCATCCAGTTAAGGAACAGAAACAATAACATCTGGGAGGGAAGAGTGTTCAAAAAAGGATTTGCCAATAATTTCAAATTGTGAATACATTTGAGAAAGTCACGTTCTGTTCTGTTCTGTTCCGTTCTGTTGGTGAACAAAATGAAGCAAAATTTGCTGACCAAATTGTTTGTTATGAATTTTTACACACCTCTAACAATAACGGTTGGTACTTACCTTTTCAAAGAACCATAGAAACATTAACCAATTTTTATAACGCCCCACTGAACTAAGTATTATCTCCATTTTACTAGCAGGGAAACTGAGGCAGGGAAGTTGTGACTCGCCAAAGGCCGCACCATGTGTCAGTGCTAGAGTCTGGATTAGCACTTGGGAGGTGTTGGCATCTAGTACTGAAATCAGGACCAGACTTCAACTTAAGTGTTGCATGCACAGTAGTGTGCTTTCTTTGACATGAGACCCTGTGAGACAGTTGCACGTTTGCTAAAGCATTTCTGAGGTTAACAAATAGATATGGTATTAATGAAAGATGAGATGAGGAATTTTGTAACACCCATCTCAGCAATATGAGGACTTGATGCTTGGTATGTTAAAGCAAGCTGTGGACCAAATACAGCTCATGTACTTTAAATATCCTAACCTCAGGAGAGCTTGGCTGAGAAAAATTTTTTTCCATGTTAATAAGCCCATGAATTTTTCTCCCACCTCTCTTGCCTTTTGCCCCTGCTTCTTATTAAAACGACCTTATGGCCTTTTCATTTTTGCTTTGAGGGACTTCTATATTATACAAAGATGCAAGTTATTTGGAAGATGGAAGTAAGTAATGTGCTTCAAAGAAGTTGAATGCAAAGTATAATGGTCGTATATCAAATATCTCCATATCGGAGGGGCTGTCAGGTGAAGTGCTATGTCACAGGATGGAATGTTCTTATCTGTAGCATTATCAGTTCCAAGTAGACTCCGGCTACACTCTTTTTTAACAAAAGGTCTGTAAAATATCCTCGTCAAATAACCAAATGGGTTCAGTATCCAACAGTACACTGATGATAACAAACATCAATGTCCCGGAGGTTTCATGCTCTAAGGGATATCTCAGTGTCAGAACGCAGGGACCCGATCCTGCAAGATGCTGAGCCAGCGCATCTCTTTTGGGAGCTGAGGATGCTTAGCATGTGAGCAGTAGTGCATGGTGTTTCAGGATCAGGCCCTAGATGTGACAGCTGTGGTAACACTATTGTTGTATTATCTGGCATTGAGTGGGTTGAACAGGTGGCTGGCCATCCCCTTTACCTAGGGAAAAATGCCTTTGAATAATTCCAAGTGTCTCTTCTCCTAGGCACTCTTTATGTTACTCAGTGCAAACTGTATGACACTGTGCATTAGTGATGAGATCCAGAAAGAATTTCAGAGGTCCCAAATGCTTTAGACACGTTACCTAGGGGGAATAGCCATCACACATTACACACATCAAGGGTGATGATATACAAGGATTTTACCCAGCTGTGTTGTGTCATATGCCGAAGATATGACATCGGATTTGCATCAAAGGTGGATACATGGTGAAGTATTCCTAAATCAGTGCAAACACCCTGCCCCCTCAAAAAAACCCTCGCTAAACCATATTTCTTTGAGACCAGAGCAATGAAAAAACAACTGGCTGTGTAAGGTTCTTGTCTTCTCAATGTCTTATATTGTATTAATCTCAGGGTTTACTATTTCATTACAATTCTCAAGCAGTCAGGAAGGTTGTTGCTTAAAAGATTTAGCATTGGCTAGTTACATCAATCCATGTTCAACCCCATTTCTTTTAACGGGGACATTTGTAAGAACAGTTTAGCAAATATATTTATTAATTTGAGAGAAATGCAACATAATATTGGTCTTGATGGATAGAAAGCTGGGGGAGGACTTTACAACGGATTCACACCATAGTTCTCATTGAGATTGGATGTCTCCCCCACACCAAGATATCGGGCCAGATTATTTGGGGGCACAACACAACATGGTGTGGGGCTGCAAAGGTACATCTTTGCGCCTCTGGAAATCTGGGCTGTTTCAGGCATGGTCCATAGTATAAGTTAGAGCAACTCTAGAGACTGCCTTAATTTGTGACAACTTCCCCACGACCACCAATGGGTTGCTGTGTAGCCCAAAATATTTGGTGTACAAAGCATCCCAGCCGCCCCTCTTCCTGACTGATATACTTCCATAACATGACCCTACGTGGGAGGGTTGGGCAGGTGGGTGGAGGTAGCAGTGTAGAATTATCTATGTCGGCTCTTTGTGATGGGGAATTTTTCAGGTGGCTATTCTGCCCTCTTTATGTTGTTGGAGCAGCAAGCAAAGGGCCATAGGAGGTGCCAGAATCTGCCCAATACTCAACTTAGAGCAAGAACATCTAAATATCAGTCCAAGAACTAAATTCGTACTACAGCTATCTTCTCCCCCCAGAATGAAGGGTGAAGACAAAGATGTTTTTTACTGCCAGGGCCCTCAACCAATAAGAGGTTTCTATTGGTTTGACAAGGGATCAACAAATACAGGCGCAAATTGGTGTCTATTTTATTATTTTTATTAAGTTATCTAAACCAATCAGCAGACTTGGTGTGAGCCTCCTCCTTCTTTTGATGGAAAATGCAGTTTTGGGAAAATCAAAATTTTCCCATGGAAAGTTTCCTGATTTTTCCATCAGGAAAATCTAAACAAATATTCTAATGAGGGTAAGGGGGAGGCTTTATGGATTTGAAGGGTCAGGGTTTTTGTTTTTGGGTTTAGGAGAAAGCACAAAGGAGCTTTTGGGCATAGCAGACAGCAGGTACACTGAACTGCATCACTGAATAAATTTTGTAGGAATAAAGAAAAAAATTCTAATGAAGGATATAAACAGTAAGCCAAGGGGGTACGTAATATTGAAGAAATCTTTTGTATCTGAGAATTCTTCAGATTTTCTGTTCAGAATATTTCTTAGTTTGTGTCTTTAAAAAGAGCTAGCTGAGAAGATATTGGATTTTTTTCTTGTAGCACATCCATCTACCTGAAACCAAAGAGTACTAGGAGAAACCATCCTATCTGGCCTCAGACCTTACAAAAAGGAACAATCAATAAGTCAGACTTTCCTGCCCTCAATGTTATATCAACCTGTTAGAGGCAATTGTGCACATGACCAGCTCTCTCAAACAATATAGGGATTCCACTGTGGGAGCTGATCAAGGTGTAAAACACAGGGTCACCAAGGGAGTAGCCTTAACCACCTCTCTTCCAGGGTCCTACCCTCAATCATGTTCAAATTTAGATCAGAAGTGCGTGCGTCTGTGTGTGTGTGCGTGCGTGCGTAAAAAGTATTCCCTTCCTTTTCACCTAGAGGTACATCTAAATATTCAGTATTCATGGATAGCCTTGCCAGAGACAAGTCATTTTACAGAGAACTCATCGAATGAAATCCCTGGGATGCCAGGTATAAAGCAAAAATAATTGTGGTTTTAGTGACGAAAATAGTAGGTCAGATTTAATCAGTCTTTGAGATACACCAGAGTCGGACAAAAAGTAACATCCACTCATATCTCCAGTAGCTCTAATGCTTAGCAATGGCTATGAACAGCAGAAGTGTGAGGAAAAAGTGGATCCCAAGTAAAATGGGCAAGAATTGGCCATCTTTAGATACTTAGGGAGAAGGGAATGTGCTGTACTGAAACACAAACAAATGTAGGGAGAAAAAAATGTGACTTAAGAAATTAATACAATGGAAATGTACTGTAGTGAAAGCTTACCTGGGCATTTTCTTCTTTGCGCTTCCCAGGGATGCTATCTTTTTATTTCTGTATGATCAAATGTACTGGTTATTTCTCATTTTCCCCCTCTGTTTTTTTCTTATGAAGGTCAGAGAACTAGGAAATGGATATGAATGTTTAGTGTTTACCTGAACTATAATTGCACATCTCCCCTACATAAACCAAACAGTTAGAATTAAGAATATGAAATAAAACTGACTGTTAACACTTCCAATAGAAGTGTATTGTGATTGTGTAATAGTTTTCCCAATACAACTTTAAGTGAAGTATAATAGTAATGATACTCACCTTCAAAAGCAAACTTCTATCTTTTAAAAAGGTCTTCGAAGCAGAAATATTCTCTCAGATACCATAATTCATTGCAACGGAAATTAATTCATTGTTGGTTCCACACTAGCTGCACAAACACACACGGAATCACACCCACAGCATTTGATTCTGCTCTCACTGTGCAAATCAGGAGTGAAATCAATGGAATTTGCTCTGGTGTCAAATGGTGTGATACCAGAATCAAACCCAGTAGGTATAGCTAAAGCAGCTGTCATAATACTGCATGTATCTAACTTAGCCACATGTGGTACCATTGTACTTGATGCTTTCCTTGGTCAGATTTTTAAATCAGTAATTAACTAATATGTACCAAGAACAAATAAAGAATACTCCTCCTCACCATGTTATTGTCAAGGATATTTTTCCCCGCTAAGAACAGTGGAAACGCTATGAGGAATCTGAAAGATGCAGACAATCACAAAAATATACGTAATTTAATAATACAATTCATGTTAGCTCTTGATGTTTAATAAGTACAAAAATAACAGACATATACATTAAAGCCTGAATTGTGGTTTGAGTCACTTGGTGTGAACGTGTGTGCACATGTGAATCTCTGGGGAGGTGTTTTCAGGAACATTCCTTCAGAAATGTCAAGGGTGTTCTCCAGTCTAACAGGCTGCAAGAGTTATTGGCCAGGAACTCAACTCATCTGGACTACTTTGTGGATTTTGATATAATATCAAAGTAGAAAGGTGGGAAGATGATCAATTCTCTGAGCTTTATGGAAGTTTATTTTTTAAAATAGGAGATATAACATGCTCATTCACTGGTGGACGAGAGTAGATCGGCTGCTTGAGATATTGTATCTGTGGATTTGAGGTTACCATGGGTTGCAGGCCTTGTTGTAGCATATTTGGAGCCTCTTGGGAAGCCAATCATTTGTACTGTCGCCCCAGCTAGAAGGCCTAAGATTCCATGTGTAACATCCTTCCGCTGTTCACGTGCCCCAGATTCTTATATCATGTCTGCTGGGTATGAGGAGTGAGTATAGAACTGGTAATGTATCCAGAATTGGTTTGGGTGGGTTCATGAAGGGAATGGCCGATGGTTTCCTGTTAAACAGCAGAGGGGAGTGAAAACCGTGATGTGAATTATCGAGAACCATGTCAAAAGGGAAGATATCCTGACTTCCCACAGTGTTTTAATTCTTATTTTTTGTCTGTTTCATAGGGCTGGTTGAAAAATTTTAAACAAAACATCTTTCTCTTTATTTTTTTTTAGAAAGATTTGGTTGCCATCAAAATTTTCTGAGAAAGAATACTGAGTTTGATAGAAACGAGAGTTCTGTGGCACTTTAAAGACTAACAAATTTAATTTTAGCAGTCATAAGCTTTCATGAGGCTCAGCTCACTTCATCAGTCTGTATACAGACTAACACGGCTACCCCTCTGGAACTCTTCTACATGAGTTTGGTAGAATTTCCTGTTGGAAAAATTGAAACAAAGTGTTTGGTTTCTGATCCACAAATCAAAATGAAACATTTTAGTTTGGGAATGTTGAAATATTTGGCTTTGACATTTACAAATCAAAATTTTTCAGAACTTTTCATTCTGCAAAAAGTTGTGATATTTTGACTTTTTGTCCTGAATTGGGACAAAACACTAAACATCAAAATATCCGTATTTTCTGTAGATGAGAAATTCCACTATTTGATCAGCCTTAGCTGTTAATCAGCAGAAAGCAGCTCACATTCTAGCCATATATTCTTGAAATATGAGGCATAAACATCACCCTAGCAATAGGGGTCCTGTTGTACTGAGGGACCCCCTACAGGTCCAGATTTGGCAACGTTGTCTGAAACTGGTGGGCTGTGAAATGGCATCAAGATTGTTGTCATCTTAGGAGCTGTATTCATGGATGAACCCCTTTTGTGTTGTATCCCATGTAAGTTCCACCTGTGTATCGCTTGAAATGCTCATTTAATGAAACAGAATCAATCTAAAATCAATTAGACACGGTGCCATATTTTTTTTTTGGTTTTGAAGAACAAAACACAGGCATACCAACCCCAAAACATCCATCCAAGTGAAGCTTTCAATGATAGCATTAATGGAAGCGAGAATTCCTGTTTGGATCCCACTGAGGATGCAAACTAGTTCTTTATGGGAGCCCTCTTTCCTTCAACCATTAGTCAGGAAAGCCATCAATTTGTTGAAAAACTATTCAACACAGAGGAGGTGGGGCAGCATTGGGAAGGAAAGTGACCTTTCCCTTGTCAAGTGTAAACAGTGTATTCCCGTTTGTGCCTTTTTTTTCTTACCCATTTTCATCGTATCTTGCATGTGCTCCTGCACTAAATTAATGCCACGACAGAAATAGCTATTTTAAATATGGTTGCAATTTCATGCCCCCAAATTTCCTCTGTTATCTTTAATCTTTGATCATTACAGTCCCTAAATGGAGATTTTCGATGAGCTGCAGTTTTTATGTTGCTGCTGTTTAGAATTAACTGGTCTGCTTCCTAAAAAGCCAAATGTTTAATCAATACATATCCTACTGTGTGTAATAAATATATTTCTGCCATCACTTTCGAAGAGAGGATGCCATTGGTTTGAGCCAAATAGTTTGCAAAATGGTAAGGGAGATGGGTTTTTTTCATAGATATTTAACATGACGGGGCCAACAGGAAAATTAGAGCACAGAAACAGCATCTGAAATTCTAAGGGGAAAGTCTTTTACAGGAATTTGTTTAGTTTGAACATTTGTTACGTTAACATTCACTCCAATTATAATGATTGATTGATTTGGACTCCCTTTGTTCTGTGGCTAATAATTTGACAACCTTTCAATAAACTGAGAATTTGGAGAACTAGTATTTTGATTTTGTTGTTGTTTCTTTTTCCGATCTTTGGGAGAAAAGTTCCATTTCAAATCTGTAATAACATAGGCTGATTACTTGCCATGAACTCACTGGCTGCCAGGGCAGAATTTTCAGGCTGGTTATTGCTTGCACTGCTCAACTATAAAAGTATAGGGTCTGCAAATTAAAATTGGGCTGTAATAGTTTTAATCTGCAATTTTATAGTTCTCTAATCCAATAGTCATGTTGCCTTTCAGGCTTTTATTATATTGTCAGCTATTCTCGGGGAAGGAGGTGATTGGAAAGCTGTTTTAAACACACAGAGAGTTAATATTTATTGATACACTTTATTATTTATTTTAATTCTAGATTAGAAATGGACAGCAATGTTGTTATACATTGAAGAATAAAGACCTGGAACTTGTTTCAAAAGGAGTACTTTGGTTGGAGTTGGATGTCCTATTTAATCCAGTAAGTTTAAATGTTTTAATTTAACTCATCCTCTGTATAAGAAACTGGAACACCTAAACTCACCGGTGCCAAGGGGTTTGGTCTTTTAAACTCAGGAACCAAATGGAGAAGGTCCTGACCTGGTTGCATCTGGAGGGAGGGTTGGGCTTTATTCTTTTTATAAAGAAATACTGGCAGATCACAATGCTGCAACATTCCATCCAAACTGAGTGACAATGAATGGCAACTTTGGGCTGGGGAGGACCACAGACATCTTGGGAAGAGGTGTGAATTATTGCACACAAGGGCTTAATTTGCAGTAACAAAAAAGGGAGTTAATGTTTATGTTATTAGACAGGAATTTAAAGTCCTACTTCTTCCCAGAGAGTTGATCCACAATATCCTATTTAGAGGGTGTTGAGAGGAAAAAACTCAGACATGAATGTGGTGCACTCACCCTTTATGTGGTGGTCTTAGATTGTTTACGTCCCTCCATCTCTTACTGAATTAAATTATGTTTTACATTCGCTGTTCCTGGTTAGTATGTAACTCACTTTTTCCTGGCCTCTTATTACAGTGATGTTGGAAGCAAAATTTTATTTCTTTAAATGGTTGGTAGGGATTATTTTGCCTTGTATAGAGTTTAGGTTTGGGATGTTGCTATAGGGAACATTGATCACCACTCTTTGTCAAAGAACAAGAACCTCAAATAAATTAAAATGGGTTGTCTTTTCCAGAGGATTTCAAAGATGTTCGCCAGGCCATTCCTCTTTTCAGATAGATTGGAAACTATTTAGGTACCTATGTAACCATCACTGTAGTATCTGGGAACCTCATTATAATCCTTAGTTTATTTTATCCACGCAACACAGTGATAGGATAGGAAGGTACTGTCTCCAATTTACAAATGGGGTGCTGAGGCACAGAATAGGCTAGACCAAAGACAGACAAGAAGTTTGTGACAAAGCCAATGCCATGTCGAGTTGACCATTCTTCCACCCATGGCTAACTTACTACTATCTGTGGGTGAAATTATAATACCATTACCCACCTTTGAGTAGCATCTTACTCCATAAATCATCCCATTGACTTCAGTAAGGTAATATTCAGTATGAATAAGTATATCATAATCTGGCTTACGTTGTTAAAGGTGTTCCAAGAGTGTAAAATACATTTGGCTGTTCTTGGATGTCCCTTCTAATCCCTTAGTATTAAATATGCAGCATGAATAGGACATTTGGGGATGTGATCTTCAGTTCCTGTTTCTTTTTTTAGAATTTTTCTGTATGGGGTTGATCCAACAGGGGAACAGAAGAGAGTGTGCTGAGCTCAAGCACGGAGCTGCTCACACCATGCTGTCTGCCACTCCAGAGTAACCTGGGTGAGCGCCAGGATTGTGCAGAGTAGCTGATATGTACACCTAGCACCTTGTCATAAACCATTTAGAGACTGAAACAAACAAATAAGTAAAGGACACCGGAGTGCCAAATCAATACGATGATACCAAGCTTGAATAGTAACTTTCTAAATACATTACACCTTCCTCAGGTGAAAGCAAGTATCAGAACCTTCAAGCCACGAGAAAAGCGCTTCATTGGAGACAACCGCAAGTTTTCAAAGAAGGTAGGTTGACTCTGGGCTGAACTATCACCTCCATTTGGGCTGGCTTTTCAGTAGCCTTATTAGTACACTGAGATGATAGAACCTGCGGTGCAAACTCTATTCATGCATAGAAACACTGAGCACAGATGGAAATTCAGTCTGCGTTTTTCCATGTGCGTAAATGCTGATTTGTAGCCACACACAGTTGCTTCTTGATCTAGCTCTGTAGTCCTACATCTCACCCAATTCCTGGAAGGAAAAGAATGACTTAATAACAAACCTTTACATATGGGCATGTTGCATAGCTTATGGAATTTGAAACAAAAAACCTATATCTTTTTTTTCTTTATTCTTCAGGGATGAAACCAATAAGATACTATAGAAATTTAATAAGGTTCTAAATCAATTATTATAAAAGTCTATAGCATTTAATTGAGAATAAAATTATTTCTATTTTTTAACCTCTATAGCAAGGATATAATTTTCTATTTAATTCTATATAGAAACAGTCCTAAAACCCCAAGTAATGGGTCTCATTTTCTGTTAAATTGTGTAGGATTTTGCCATAAAGGTGTTTTTGTGGAGGAAAAAATATGCTTCCATTCCTTTTCCTTCAGACTTGCAGATTTTGGGTGCTGAAATATTTGGGTGTCATACGAAAACACACGGTAGCTGGAGAGTGTCTCTGAAATGGAAGCGGTGGCATATGTACAAGCACAAAGGCAATTGTAGCTTAAATTGTCACTATTCCTGAAGCGAAGTAGGAAATTGGAGCATTTAATTAAATTCCTTTCTCTCCCTTCCCATCCGACATTTACCAGATTTTATCGAGAAATGTTGATCGTGTGAAAAAAATCACCATGGCGATATGGAATACAATACAATTCCTTAGAAGCTGCTTTCTCTGGGAATCTACACGAAGGAGTGTGGTAGCATTTGTGGTAAGTGGATTTCTTCATAGTCCATCAGACTAACTGATCTGTGGCATTGAGTCTTACATTACAATCCCGCTCCCTCAGCTTAAACTCTCTTCTTGTTGGTTGCCATTCCTTCTGTTGTCCTTCAGTTTGATTATTTAATATTTAAATCACTGTAGTGCCTACAAGCCCCAAACTTGAACACGGCCTCCTTATGCCAAATGCTAGATGGACACCATGTCAGTCCTTGTACAGTGATCTTGCCCATCTTTTCACCCATTGTAGAGGCCTACTGAGTAACAGAACCCCTTCCGTGACCTTGTTATGGGGGAGCTTTGTGGGCCAAAAGGCAGCACTCTGGACCTCCGAAGGCTCTGCACATATGGAATGGGTGGGCTGCATTGGCTGTCCATAGCCTTACACAGAGAAGTGTCTGACAACCATGGACCTAGTGGTCTAGAATCCCCCAAAGAGGTTGCAGAAGTTCACGTAGGCTGGAGTTGCGACAGTGGAATGGCTGCAGCCCTGCACCTTATCTCTGGCCTGTTGTGCTGCTGATAAAACACTGGAAAAGCCAGACTATAGGGAATAATCCTTTATTGGTTGGAGAAGATGAACTAATAGGGCTTTTCTGTTCCAGCTTTAATTTCATTTTACTGTAGTTTAGCGATGCTTGCCACGCTCCTTTAGTTCAGGGTGTGCCGCTCATCTGATTGCACACAAGCAGTTCTGTGCTGACATTGTCTCTTGCAAATCCGCCCACCTGACTGTAATAACTATATTTAAAAAAAAAAAAAAAAGTTTGGTCAGCAAATACTGGTGTGGTCTGAGAATTAACAGCCAAGTTCTCCACCTGTCTGGCCCACTTTTCAGCTGTATTATTTTTTCCTCTGGGTAGTAAACACCCTGTTTTTCAGCTTCTCATCCACTCAAGCACGAAGAGGCTTCTCCTCCTTTTTATTCAGTGGTGTGACAATTTCTTCATGCTTGAAATATCTGGCATGCCATTAAAGGTGGCAAAATCGTTTTGTGGTGGTCCAGAGGAGGAAAAAAAAACAAAGTTTTTGACTTGAGTGTTTATTAAGCCAAATAACAGCCACATCTCCAAGTGTTTGCCTCCTTTTTTTTGTTTGTGAATTATAAGTTGCTTTAGGGTTCTTTTGATGAAAACACTTCACAGTGTATTTGCCACAGATGAGTAAAGTGAGCTGTCACCACTTGAAAGAAGCGCAGAGTAAAGACAGAGAAGCTGTCTTTCACCCTGCAGGTTGAGAGGGATCTGGCAGGCAAGGTTGAGGAGGAAGAGAGGTTGTTTTGTTTTTTACTTGTGTTGATAATGTATGCAGTTGAGTCTAATGGATCAAGAGCTGGAAAGTGTGAGGACTAGTGTTTTCCAGTCCATTCTCCCATTGAGATACTAATTAATATACCTTTCCATGTGATGAAAACAGATCTACTGAACGCCAAAGGGAAGAAAACTAAAATAACTGAGCCCTGTCCTCTAGAGCATGCAATTCTGGGTTCCTTGGATGATCTGCTGCTCTTGTTCTTGGGTGTGCATGTTCAATAGCTGTGGTTCTGAGACCCATGTCTGTGTGTATTCTGAATGTGAGGGTACCCTTACTTGATGCAGGTGGGTGTGAGGGCACTGACGGAATTGCATGTTTGTACAGACTGGAAATGGAAAAGAAGGTGAACATGCAATCCTGGTGCCAAGTGTCCTGATTCAGCAAGTAGCTTAAGTTAGCTTAAAACATGCTTAAAGTTAAGCATATGGTTAAGTAGCTTGCTGAATCAATGCCAAAAATGTTGGAGCTGTGTCTGTTTCTAGGCTGTAGAGAAACTTAAAAATGTCAGCAAGTGAGGGAAACTGAAACTGAAATGTAAGGAAAAAAGTGGAAGTGCAGGAGGACTGAAAGTGGGAAAGTTTGTTTAGGATCCAGGAGCTCTAAGTGGTGATCCAGCATGCATCTAGAGAAGGAGAAATAGGATCAAAGGGTGAAAAGGACAATTTTCCACATTCGTCTTTTCTACTGTGTGTTGTGGATGCTTTCCCAACTGAACTAATGTCATGTGATCTGTCATTTTGGGAAATGAGGTGGGAAATGATTGTAAATTGTTAAGATGATAGAGAGTAACTTTCCTCTGAAAACAAATTTTAAATCTAGCTGATTTTTAACACCTAAACAATACAGCGTATGTGAATTGGTTAGTATTTCCAGTGTCTGTTAATAGTTTTAAAACTGCCTTTGTGATGGTCTAGGTGCAAAATGAACTTGTCCAAACTCAGCAGGTCAAAAATGACTACAAACAATCCCTCCAGTCTCTCTAGAAACTTTTACCTTTCCCTCCAACTTTTTCAACCGCTCTTTTCCTGAGCCCTGGGAAAAGCCAGGGAAAACAGAGGTAAGGAGTATCCACTGGGTATTTTTACCCACTCAGTGACCAAATGAAAAAATAATAAAAAAACACTGTCTTCCCAAAACCAGCCCAGTTTCAGTTCAGCCTGTTCAACAGGTCTTTAACTAAGTGGCCACTTTGAAGTTAAAGGCGGGGGAGTAGGTTAAGTTCCTCAAGACATCTCTTACACTTTTCTTCTTGGTTCTGTGCATAAATGGAAGTGCAGGAGTTAATTAATCTTATTCAACCACAGTTGCTGAGTGGAAAATAATGTATTTTTTAAAAAACTGTTTGTTCATAATTTTCAGGGCTTAGACTATGGCCAGAAATGCTGGAAACCTCTACGCCTTCCTGCCCTGGGCTGTGTGCTGCTCTCACACCAGGAATGTTTTCCCCTCAATGTTGATAGGGCTGCGAGTTTGACAAGAGTATTTACTACTACTGCTGGAGGCACATTAGAGAAAGAGAGATGGACAGAACCACAGAGAGAGAGACTAAAATAAAGCAGGAGTGAGAAACAAACAAAGAAGAGGTCAGGTGAGGGCACAGGAGAACGAGAAAAGTGATGCAAGCGGAGACAGCAATCTATAGGGTAAAATCCTCCCAAGTTAAATCTTGGTGTTTGTCTCCTTTCCTCAGGGTGGAATTTGAAAGAACATGTAAGTAGATTTCACATGCCAACTCCAAAGTGAAAGCAAATTCTGTTTCAACTGATGACTTGTGACTATCTGTGATGGGGTTCCCTCACCGCTCGCAGTCCCTCCTCCTGGCCATCCTAGGGATCAGCTCTGCCAGGTGCTTCATCGTCCTCAGCAATCTCTCTGCCCATCTTCTCTGTCTCTTGGAGCAGCAGCTTCGGGATTGTGGCTTGGCCCTCCAGCCAGGTCACTAAGTTCCTCCCATTCTGGGGAAATCACAGTCCTTCCTGACCAACTGTCTGGCTGAGATCTCCAATGCCCTGTGCCACTACCCAGGGGCTGGAAGGGAAACCTAAGCCCACCCTCTACACTGGGTTCCAGCCTAAGGGCCCTATAACATGCAGCCAAGGCATGTACTGTCTTAGCTTTTGCAGCTGTTTACCTGGGCTTCTTTTTACATCACTGGCTCCTGTCTGAGTACACCAGCCTCCCAACTCCCTCCTCTGAGGGAGTAATGCAGCCTGTCTTTTTCCTGCAGTGCTCCTCAATACTTGCAATTCCTGGGCTTTTTACAGGCCTCTTCTGTTCATATGCAGCTGCGCCTGCCTCTAATTAGTCCATGGCCTCCTTTGAAACCTATATCTCTCCCCTACTGGCTGCTTAATTGGTCAATTAGGCTCGCCTGGCCTGATTTACCCTCTCAGGGGCCAGTGTAGGGAATGCACCCCATCCCACTATCTCTCCAGTCCTTTGCACAGACATTAGGGTGAGCACTGTTTGTGATTACGTAGGTGTTACGTGAAATCAGAATTTAGTCAGTTGAATTTTGGTGCGTGGAAGGTGAGGGGAAAGGCGAAGTTTCAATGACCAAATGAATGTCACTTGGTGAAATTCACCCTTGTGCATAGGGGCAATACAAGGTCTGTGTACCACTTAAGTGCTCAGAACAGAGTGTAAGTGGGACATATGTAGTCTATAAACCTTTGGTCGTCTGCATAGTGAATTTCACAATCACTGTAGATCCAGAAAAGACACTGATATATTGGCACATAACAAGGAATATCCATATATCTGGACAAATTGTTCATAGTGTTGGGGGCCATTTGACTTGCATGTCTATGCAGGGATCCTGGGTGCTTCCTGCTGTGTCTTTCTCCCTACCAGAGCCAGCAAGTCAACAGATCTGAAGCCTAGAGGGTCAAGTGGGCTTGTGCCCAAACTTCCACTTGAAGCAGAATGTCCATGTTGCTCTTTTTGGGATGTTAGACTCACTCCTAGCTGCAATATAAACATATCTGTAGCATCTAAGGCCAGAAAGGACCGTTAGATCATCTAGTCTGACCTATCACAGGCCATTACGTTTCACTCAGCTACCTCCGTATTGAGCCTAGTAACTTGTATTTGCCTAAAGCCTATCTCCCAGAAAGGCATCCAGTCTTGACGTGAAGACCTCAAGACTTCCTTTGGTTGTTAGTTCCAATGGTTGATCTCCCTCACAGTTAAAAATTTGTGCCTAGTTTCTAATTTGAATATGTTGGTCTTCAGCTTCTAGCAATTGGTTCTTCTTATGCCATCATCCATTTAAACATCGTTTCCATAGTGTTTTCCAGAAATCATTATTCATTTCTATCTTCAGCCTGGAATTTTCTATGGGCGTTTTCTGCTTATGAGCAAATTGGTACACATGCATGCACGCAACTTGCTAGTTTTTCCAGCATTATACCTATATATGGAAGTCCATGGCTTAATTTTTTAGATGCTGTTTTTATCTTGTTTATCATATTTTTAAAAGCCCACAAATTTGGTCATGGAAATGAAGCCCATACATTAATTGTGAAGTTAATTGTTGTTGCTATATATTATAGATTTTAAAAATATTTTAAAAGTTAATTTTAATCACATAACGATTTTTATAAATAATTTTGCATCATTGCACATTGTGCTTATGATTTTATACAACATAATTATAGCCTGTATTGACAGTGTTCTGTGCATTAATGGTAATTATGTCATTTAATGAAATTACAGTAATTGCATTAGGAAAACTATAATCTGGTGCAAATTAAAAGGACCTATTGCCTGCCTTTTACTATTGTATTCCTTTTAACATTTTTCATGGCAGTCTTGAAAGATATTTGACTAGAGCCGGGCATAAGTGCAAACCAAACTACCATAGTATCTTAGGTAACTTCTGACCTCATTGCTGATCTTCAGCTCCTCCCCTTTCTATCCCTTACCCCATTATACGGAGCTCTGCCAGTACAACTGAGACTTATTTTTGGCAAACCCTACTATTTCAGTTGGGCCTCTGCTAACCAGGGCTGCTGTTAGAGGTAGGGACCAGGTAGAAGCTGTTTTCCAGAGCCAGACTGAGCTGGTGGTTTAGGCTGGTTGGCCAGTGAACTGTATTAGGCATAGGCAGTGGCAGTATTATTTTGTCATTCTGTTGCAGAGCTGTGCCTGTTGCTCCTAATTTTTGGCTGAAGTCCTGTATGGGAAGTGTGTGTGGTGGCGATGTGTAGCGGCTAAATTTTGTGCAGCTCCATGTGCGGCATTTTATGCAGATTATTTAAGAAATTATTTTACATATTCACAACTCCCTTACACATTGCTGTAAACTGCAGCTTTAAAAAAAAAGGGTTTTAGTGCTGATGCAGCCCTGATGAATGAATTCTCTGTCCATCTACAAGGCAGCAGCGGAACATGCCTGTCTTACACACTGCCCTGCTGGCATGCATCAATCCTAATCTGGAAGGACTTCCTCTAGAGTAATGGGTAGGTCAGTCTGCACGGTCCGTGAAGTTCTTGGCCTCTCTGCTGAGTTGGCCCCAGTTAGTGCAAAGCATGGGGCTGAGTTTATGAATTGGGAGCTAGAACTGAGCCCCACCAAACTCATTTCATAGAGATTCCACCAACATTCCATTAGATGGGAATACTTGTTAATCCCTGCTGAGTTGGGCTGGATTTGTACTGATGATCTACAGGCAAATGTTTCTGATACTCATTAGCAATACCCCCTAATTAGCACCAGCAGTACATCATAGAGATTGAAGTTTGTTTTCTGGAAAGAAACATTTATTAAACCAAGTACTCAGCTTTCTGGACTTTATGCAGAGATGGTGTTCTCTGAACCTACAAGCGACATCTCTCCCCCACATGGTTCTCAGCCTTCTTCACACAATCCGATCATACATGTCCTACCCTGTTCTTAAAGGGCCAGTTCTCAATAATTAAAATACAAACACTACATATACAACAGTGAAACACATTAACACACAGGGTCAGCCTGGAGTGTGTGTGGGAGTTTTCTGCCCTGGGCAGCAAAACATCTGAACCGGCTAGCTGGCACTGTTAACATAACATTCAAATTCACCTCCCAGTAAAATGAATATGAAAATCACTGCAGCTGCTGTTGCAGGCTCCCCACCCAATTTACATACATTTCCCCCCACACGAGTCATCAGCTGGGTTTTAACCTGCAACCTTCTCATACTCAGCACAGATCTCTGCCACATCAGCCTCACGAGTAACTGGTGGGGAGGGCATGCTGTTATCTTTTATGAGAAACTGTCCATAGAAAAAAGGCAAATTGTCCATCATTGTTGGGTAACACAACTCTTTGTGAACAACTACTAGGAAGTTAGGTATCAGGATTGCTGGGTTTAGTTCCTGGGTCTGGGAACACAATATGGTGTATTGGTTAGACAGAACAGATGCAACAAGGCCTTTGTTTTGGTCATTTGAAGGGACTGAATCTGGGATCTTTAGATTGAAAAGCATGATCTTCTACTGCTTGAGCAAAAGGAAAATTCACATTGCTGTGAAGGCAGCAGCAGACTCGTAAACCTCAATGTGGGATGTAGCCACTAGAGAGGGACAAAGATCCACATTGTGTTAGCAAGGGTTGGACAGGCATATCATTTGGTCCATTGAATCTGAAAGGCAGTCTAGCAAAGTGTCATGTTAAAGACCCAGTTCTGTTCCCAGCTGTGCCTGCAGTGACCTTGTGCAGCCTCTTAGTTATCTTATCTGGGAGAGCTTGGTTAAATAACAGTTATGAAGTCTGCAAAGGTATTCAAAAGAGTGAGCAGAAGAACTGGGATTAGAACTCGGTAGCCTTTGGCTTTTAGCTCAGTGCACTTTTCCTCGGGTTTCACGGTATTTGAAGGGGATGACTTCTTTTGTCTCCCCTCCTGCCAAGATGTAATACTCCATAGGTTGTGCAGGAATGTGAGATGTGCGTCACCAGTCGGGTCTGACGGTACCCGGCAATGGAGAATGCCTGCCTAGCACTGTGACCATACAGATGGGAAGAGTCACAGTTCTTAACTGGCTGGGAACAGTGTGTGTCCAGATCCTCCTGTTAGCTGTAGCATAGAAAATGTCCTTGTTGACTGTCTGAGTCACTTTCACTTGCCTGCCTGAGCAACAGTGATAGAAAGCTGCAAAACCTCCTGCAAAAGGGTTTTTGTGACTTGTGCGAGGTCACACACTGAGTCACTGGCAGGGTGGAGAATAAAGCCCAGAACTCCTGACTCATAGGCCTTGTGCCAGAACCATATGATTATCCTTCCTCCTTAGAGCTGAAAGGCTAATTTACGTAAATAATGCTCAGTTTAGCCTGACCCAAACTTTAAATGTTAAACATTGTCTTTTAACTATTGTTTATAGTGTCATGATGCTTTCAAGTGGCTATTTCCCTATTAACTTTGTCCGTGTGTTTTTGCAAAAGCTGGAAATAACATTTGTTCACGTTGCTTGTGTGTGCGCATGTCTCATCATCATCAATGTCATTGTCACTGCTCTGGGAATATTAATTGCAGCAGTACCAGATCAATATAAGTTTAGATCTTACCCAAAACACCACACTGCCAGCCAATCCTTTAGTAACTAAAACTAAAGGTTTATTATAAAAAGAAAGAAACAAACTGTAAGGAAATGTTAAAGGATTAAAGCAAGCAGAAACATACAAATGATTTGAAAGTCTATATGTATCAGGGTTTCTAGGAGAATTGTGGAGTTAGCAGGCTTCTATTGTCCCTCTGGTGTACATCCAGTACTTGGATGGGTCTCAGTCCTTTGTTTCACAGCTTCAGTTGCAGATGACTTGATCCAGAGGTAGACAGATGGCTGATGGCTGAACCCGACTGAAGACAAAATGGAACCCCAGGCCTCTCCCTTTTATGTCCTCTGGCTTTTTTCCATGCTGCTTGTGGAATTTTAGAGGAACCAAAATGGAGTCCAGAGTCACATGCGTAAGTCCTGGTGACTCATCAGGTATATCCTTGGCTTCTCCCCCGGGCCTCTTGGACCTGTGAATTTCTTAATGGGCCATCAAGCAGGCTTTTGTTCTGCAGCCGTCCTGTCTGGGGTGCGACCCAGACACAGCACAATTTGAAATACAGATATAGCAACCATATCCATAACTTCCATTACACATATAACACATGAACATAAACATTATCATCTTACTTAGCACATTACAACCTTTCTAACTGTACCTGACATGGCATATCTCATATGAATTATTATGATTTTGACATATTGATGTCAAACAATATAATAAATGCCCCCTCTCCACAATCCAGCCAGCGTGACACCTGGCCTAGCTGTGCATACGCCATAGCCTGAGAAGCCTGGAACCTGCTCAGCTGTACACTCTTGTTGTGAGCATTACAAACACCTCATCCCTTATCCTGCAGTATTTCTAGAGCCAAGACAGAAGCCACCGCGCGGAACAGGGTAATGTCATTCAAGCAGCCCTGCTGCAAACACAGAATGAAACAATTCCTGGTTGTTGCTGACAGTGGCGCAGCAGCGGAACACGGTGGAGAGCCGTTTCTGGTCCCGGGAAACAAGCGCTGACTGGTGGGATCGCATCATCATGCAGCTATGGGGTGACGAGCAGTGGCTGCAGAACTTTCGAATGCAGAAGGCCTCTTCCCGGGAACTTTCTGCAGAGCTTTCCCCAGCCCTTAAGCACAGCAACGCTAAAACGAGACCTGCTCTGACAGTGAAGAAGCGAGTGGTAATCGCTGTGTGGAAGCTTGCAACGCCAGACCGCTATTGGTCAGCGGGGAATCAATTCAGAGTAAATTGGGAGTTGGGCATTGGTAAATCCACCGTGGGACCTGTTGTGATCCAAGTATGCAGGGCCATTAATCGTTTTCTGCTAAGAAGGGTAGTGACTGTGGGCAACATGCAGGACATAGTGGATGGTTTTGTTGCGATGGGGTTCCATATCTAAGGTGGGGTGATAGATGATATGCATATCCTGTCTTAGCACCAGACCAGTTTGCCAAAGAGTACATAAACCAAAAGGAATACTTTTCAATGGTGTTGCAAGCACTGGTGGATCACAGGGAGCATTTCACCAACATCAGCCTGGGATGGTCGGGAAAGGTGCATGACACACGCCTCTTTAGGAACACAGTTCTGTTCAGAAAGCTGCAATCAGGGACTTTCTGTCCAGATCGCAATATGATGTTGAAATGCCAATAGTGATCCTTATTACACTGAAGTGCAAGCCAGAATCCCTAGCTATGAAATGAACCGGTTTGCTGTTCCAGCCATGGTAGGTATGGCCCAGCAGGATGGGCGATGGGACATGTGCTGCAACTTGTGGAAAACCTGCATTGGGAGCACAGGTGGGCAGGTAGACAATGCTCCCCCCCCCCCATCAACATGGACATTGCTCTGAGACCAAGGACCAGCGTGAAGCCTCCCAAATTGTGGTCCCAGGATGGGAAAGGGAGGAGGAAGGGGAGTTGGCAACCACTAGAAAACACAGGATGCCCACTCCCCGTTCCCTTAATGCTGCTGGTAGGAGTCACCCTGGACTTGCAGATTCAGAGGGAAATGATGATCCCTGCCAGCCAAAGCACCGGCATGTTAGGGAAAACGTGGGACCCAGAAATCGCCATGGGAGTGGGGATCACCTCCTCTATTGTTTGTGGTACAAGCACTTGTAATGAAAACTTCCACTATCTCCCCTAGGTGATCCTATGTGATATTAGTATAGGTTAGAATCATAAGCTCAGGGTAACAAAGATGGCAAGGGAGCAGATGCTGGGTACAGACCTGGTCCTTATGCTGCTATGCTGTGTACTGCAATGATGCCAGCAGAATTAATACTGGAGTGGTGTGGGAAAGTGTCCTACTATGGTGGAAGAAATAAGACAGCTCTCTCCAGAAACCTTCTGCAAAAGATTGCAGAGGAACTCCAGGAGAGTTTCCTGGAGATCTCCATGGAGGATTCCAAGACTATCCCTGTGCACGTAAACAGGTTTTTTCCAGGGAGCACCCTGTGCATAGCTGGCATGGCTCCTGGGAAGCAGATAGCCACTGCACCTCACTTTTTTTCATATTAAACATGAAGCATAAGGGGGTGTAACCCCTACAGTTTGATTGGAATTGCATCCTCACCAGAGGTGCCTTCCCCAGCATCAGTGTCGGCCACCATGCTGTCCTGCAACCGGCTGGCCTGCACCGGGGTTAAAAACAGCTTCTGGCTCTCAAGAAGAATGGATCGCCCGCTTGCCTGTCTCCCATTCTCCTCCTCCTCCTCTTCCTCCTCCAGAATGTCCCCCTCCTTGTTGCTAGAGGAGGCCTGTGAACTCAGATTCTTGAGAGGTATCCATGCTGCGTTTGGGGGTCGTGGTGGGATCGCCACTGAGAATCGCATGCAGCTCACTGTAAAAGTGGCATGTCTGTGGTGCAGAACCAGAACGACTGTTCGCCTCCCTTGTTTTCTGGTACGCCTGCTGAAATTCTTAGATTTTCACGTGGCACTGCTTCGTGTCCCAGGTGTAGCCCTTCTCTACCGTGCCTTGCGCCATCTTTTCGTAGATGTCTCCATTTCTTTGGCTGGATCGGAGGTGTGCCTGCACAGACTCTTCTCCCCACAGACTGAGAAGACCCCCCCACACACCTGTGTTTTCCAGGCTGGAGCATGTTTGAGGCGTTGAGTTACCCTGATCAGCTGGGTTGGTGAGCTCTCCACTCTGATCAAACAGGAAATGGGAATTCAAACTTTCCTGGGATTTTAACAGGGGTGGGGCTGTTTCCTGTGTAACTGACTGCTGTGCAGTGGAGTTGAAAATGATCTCCAGGGCGGTCACAGCGAAGCATTGTGGGATCCCTCCTGGAGGCCAGTTCACATCTACACTGCCTCTCTGTCAACCCGTCAACATCGACTTAAGCACTATGCCTCTCAGAGAGGTGGAGTAAGTAAGCCGACATTACAGGCGAGTTAGGTCAGCGGAAGGGACCTGGTCGTGTAGACGAATACATTATTAGGTTGATGTAAGGCGGCTTCCGTCGACCTCAGTTTATAGTGTAGACCAAGCCTCAGATTGCAGGAAAGTTTAGATCTGAATCAAGCCAATCTCTTTGATGATATAACTGTTGTTCCTTTAAAACTGTATCAGGAACCCAAGCAGCCCAGAGATTGAGGAAAGCGCTAGGCAGAATCTCTGAAATGAAATGGAGGGAAAGATCGTCTCTTTAGTAGTAAAACTGTCTTGCTTTTTCTACTAAAGTTCCTTGTTCAGTGTTTGAAGAAAGTGACCCTTTTGTTGATTCTTTACTGTTTCTATAGGTCTATTTCTGATGTTTAAATTTCAAATCTTCAATGGCTTTACAATTATTACTGCCACCACTACTACTTTGACTAACAATAAAGGAAACTTCAGATTTATGCAGTCAAAGATTTAAAAAATATCCCTAAGAATCTGCCAGTGCTAAATTGATTTTATTATGTAGCCCTTTGTAAAGTGTCTTGAAGGACAGCATATAGCAAAACACGCTTGTGAAAGATCTCTATCCTCCCAAACAATATTTGACACTTAAGAGTTAATTCTCTACTCTCTGGTGTCTGCTTAACTGAATTGCACTGTGAATTGGACCCTTCACCCTTAGCTGTGAATTTCCCTGCCTTTGGTGGCTCAAATCCTTAATATGATTCTAACCTATACTCATTTAGGTGAATAATAGCAGCTCTTTCTGTGCAGTGCACTCTAAACTTGCATGCATCATATAGAAATTAATCGCGCAGCCCTGGTAGCTTGGGAAATGCTCAGACTTTGCCTCCCATTTATCCTATACTTACATTAAAATTATTTTAAAATAAGCCAGAGGCTTTTTTTATATTTGTAATCCCAAAGTTGCAGCTAGAGCCTAAAAGCCCAATTCTGCCTTAGGATGAGTGTATTCATGGCTTCCATTGATGACGGGTCATCGGGAACCACACATGCAGGTTTCCAAAGGCAGATGAATTCACTGTTGTGGTACAAGAATAGATAACCCCTTAAAACCGTTTTTTGCCTCCCCTTCTTATAGAGCTGAATTAATAATGTGTATTTTTCATCTGTTTGGCTGTCTAACAACAACACACAAAGTCAGCCCCAAACGTGCAAACATTTTGTCTAATGAAAAAGGTTCTTTGGAGCGTCAACTTGAACCAAACGTGTGTGACAACAGTTCTAACTGGCTTTCTGCTTGAGTTGTGACCTGTTGGAGCACTCTGCTCAGCGCTTGCATTTCCAACTAATTTGATATTGCCTTTTTTGTGGTTCAGGCTTTGTCGTTTGTTTCTAAGCTGTCATTTTTATTAGTCTCCCTGGCTGATCTTTTGGGGCTCTCTTCAGGTGGTGTATGTTCTCCATTGTCTGCCTGGGCTTGGCAAGCTGTAAGTCCTTTTATTGCCATATGACGTGGGCGGGCCTGCAGCCTTAGCCTGTAATTATACCCACCACAGGTGACAGTTACAAGAGAGCTTTAGTAATAATTTTAGCTGCCTGATCTGATGTTTATGAAGAGAGAACTCTCTTTGTGGTCTGGTTAGACTTTTGCTATAACGTATTGTACTTTAGCTATTTGATTTATGAAGCCCCCCCCCCTTTTTTTTTTAAATCTTACATCTTAGTCTTTTGAAGTTATGAATCTAATTTTACAGGAGATTATTGTTGGTTTTATACCATCCCACACAATTTCTATTTATTTAATATACACAGTGTTCAACAAGATAAAATCGTGGTCCAGGTTATCATAGGGTTTTATTAATATATTCAACACCACTGGATTCTTACTGCTTCCTGGCATTTTAGCAGATGCACTCTGTCCTTATAGTTATTATTCTAATCACAAATCAGCACAATCAAGCATCTTTCTTGGGATTCAACTAGTTGTCAAGGACACTGGTCCAAATTCATTATCCACGTATGCAGGATTAGTTCCATTGCTGTCATTGGAGATGCAGAAGCTACTCAGACCAGAAATAGATTTAGCTGATTGTTCTTACTGTCATTGTTCAGGTCATTCTTGATTCAATGGGCCATACATCCACCTCACTCTATACAGAAGTCCACTGATGTCAATAGAAATTTCCTACAAAAATATAGGGACAAATACAACACGCAGTTCTTTTGTCATGAAAGTGCAGTCCTGGATTTGCCAGAGAGGCTTCAAAGTGTTTCTGGAGTATGTTTTGAATTTATGAGAAAGCAATCATTGTAATCTTTATCATCTGACTAATCTGCAGATAACAAAAATGTACTTGTGACCCATCAAATCACCTCCTATGGGTCTACTGGAAAATAACTCTTTATTTAGGCTTATATTATCTAAAGGCTCTCTCTCTCTCTTTTTAACCTGTGGACTGCATCACAGAAAGTTAACCGTATTGAATGAATGAAAGCTAATCTTTTAAATTTAATGAAAACAAAACCTTTTTAGCATTCAGTAAGTACATAGACATTATAAAATTGAACATTCAATTAAAAATGTGCCATGTTTTGCGAACTCTAGATGTACTTTTGTGTGTGCGTCTCTGCGTGGGTGTGTGTGCAGGGGCTGTTGGAATTTTTACTGTTATTCTGACCCTGTTGCCGATGAGAACTTCTCAGACCACCAGTATGTACTAAGAGTATGGACTAACACTGACCTGAATTGATTCTTCCATTAATCTAGGCATTCTGTAACAGTTATATTTTTGCATCTTTGTTTTAAAAAAAACAAACACATTGTTTAGTTTTAACATGACCATAATCTTCTTAAAAAAAAAAAAAGTCTCTAAAAATTTCACTCTTTTGAGCTGATAGGAAAAAAAATAGGGCCAGATCCTCACGTGGTGAAAATCAGCATAACTCCATTGGCTTCAGTGGATGTGTGCTGCTTTACACCAACTGAGGATCCGGCCCTCCATTTTAGAGCAAACTCTTCATCCAGGATTTTTTAACTTGTTTTCAAAAGGGGGGGGAATCCTGTAGGTGGCGATAGACTCTCATGAATGGTCAAACTCCTGCTTTAATATTTTTTGTCAGATTTTTCTGGCAGGTTTTTTTTTTTTTTTTTTCCTCCCCTTTATTTGAACTATTTCAGTTCTAAGCTAACACTCCTTACGGAAATCTTGCCAACTTGAAGAAATTTCTTTCTTTGAAGGCAATGTAACATTTGGGTTTTTGTGGTGATGATAGCCATTATGGTGATGTCCATGAGAAGGTGCGGGAAAGAAAGGGTCTGCTGGGGAAGACCACTTTATTTATTTATTTATTTATTTTTCAATATCAGAAATGGAGGCTCGGTGTAGAACTCCTATTGCAAATGTTTTTTTGAAAGCCTGGTTTCTCCTTTTTTAGTTTGGCTTTTCTTTATCTGCAGCTAAAATATGATGCACGTGGCAGAAGCTGGATTCAGCTATCAGGAAGTTCCAGAGTTGTTGGGTACAAGATTGCTTAATGATAATAATAATAATTGAAAAAATACCCTAAAATCAAATCATAACATCAAGTCCAATCGCATTTCTAGCCCATTCTCCTACTTTTTAGCCCTTTGGGGGAAATGTATTTTTATCGGAGTGTATCGGCAAAGTCCTAGCAAACTGCTGGGGAAAAAAAAAAAAGTTGATTGTGGTGATATGCAGTATCTCTATAGTGAAGGTTGAAACTAGCTTCAGTATAACCCTGACTTTTGACATCTTGCCCCCCCAGCACTTCACCAAAAGCAAATGGATTAATCTGTATTTTTTCCTGGCACACGTTAGCCAAAATTAGACTTGTTTAGGGTGCTATTGATTTTAAATGCAGTGCAGTGATTTTAGACGTGTTTATAAATATATAAATCATATGGTACTGTATTTTTTCACTAGTTGTATTCTGTTTCTGTTCAGTTTTAAAACCACTGTATTATACTTTGAATAGGAAGAGTTTATGTATATATATACACACACTAGTAGCTGCAACATTTTTTGTTGTTTTTTGTGTTTTTAAAGTTGAGATGCACAGTTGAAAATATTCCCTTGGATGAACTGAATGTATTTGCAACATAGTACTTCAGAAGCAGCTGCATGTAGATCTGTGGAAAAGCAAATAGAATCTTGCAAACTGTACCTAGGTATCTGACCCCTATTATCAGCTGGAGGTGTACATCAAATGGATTTAAGCATAGAAAAAATACTTGTTAGCCTGATTGCAGCTTCCATTATTCAAGGGTGGGTGGGAATCTACTTAGTTACTCTGTAAAAACCCATTTTGCAATGTCCGTATAAAGAATGTTCTGAGTTGGCCTCTGTCAGAAGACGACAACATGGAAGGTCTAATCCCATTTAAAAATGGGCTAAGCAAATTTTCTAAAAATGTTTAGAATGTTTAATGGGAAAAGCATAACTTATACATTGAGATCAGCATGTCAATAGCATGTGTCCATCAGGAATTAAATTATACAGTTAATACTTGCAGAAGTTTTGCTTTCTCAGATAATTATTTATAGCTATCCATTTTGCTTTTCTTAATCAACTAGATATGTCTTTCTAATTCTCTCTCTTCTAAGTCCCTTTATAGGACTTTAAGCATTGCATTCTTTTTAAATAATTATCAAATGATTATTTCTATGATTAAAATATTAAGTTATGCCTTTTAAGAATAGACTTATGTCCCCAAGCAGAAAAATAAGCAGTAAAATAACCTAAAATTATTATTAGTGCTGATATTCTGCAGCACTGCTGCCTGGTTGTTTTTGAGAAGTAATAACTCTATGGTCCCATAGATTGCAATGGCTTTCCTGCTCTCTGTTTTAAAAGTGGCACGGATACTAACAGAGATAGTGGACCTGTAATGCACAGTGAATAATGTCTTATACACAGATACCTATAGTAACACATACAGAGTGACTATGAGATCAAATGCTCTGGCTAAAAAGCCTTAGGGAAGCATTATGTGTCTGAGTTCTGATCTATTGTCTGGGAGGTCGGAGAGTGTTAATGCACTCTGTAAAGATTAGACTCCTTCTCTAATTGCTCCAACACTTCCTTAAAGGATTTAAGCAGTCAGGAAAGGTGACGCTCCTTGTCAATTTTTGTCTTCTGACAGCCGTTGAAGTTTATCTGTCTTTCCACGGAGACCACTAGATCAAGTAAACCAGGCAGTGTCAAAAGCATAAACCTTGAATTAGGACTAAAAGCAATGAGTGACATTATTTACAGCTCATTTATTTCACCTTTTAAATCCTCTAAAAAGGGGGAGGGGATCTGTTTTACATTCCATTTGTATTGTTTAATTTTGAGTTGATGGCAGAGCCCTATGGATAGTTTAACTTCTTGACTTGCCTTAGAAGTCACTGTTTACTTCCGAAGCAGGTCATATTTTGTCTTCGTTCCTTGACGTAAGGTTTATTGGGTTGATAATTCTATACGACTCATAAGTTTACAGTAACTAATATACTTACGAAAGCTTAATTATTTAACCTCTGTAGTTTTAGTAGCTGCTGTGATGCTGCTTATGTAGTTAACTTAGATACATAGTGCTAGTGCAATGGGCCCAGAGTGTTGTGTTCATCCAAAAATCTTATTATTTTGAAAAACCCTGGTCATGAGCTGATCTTTCTCCATCATCCTGGAGTCTTCTGGCAGAACCCAAATGTGTATAAGGCTCCACTCAAAATCTGTGGCATTTTTCATGCAGTGACTATTTAACATGCATGTCTCTTAACTCTTGGTTCTGAATTAGAAATCTAGGAGCAGAATTCATCAGCTATATGCTGATCATTCTCACATGGGCGGTTGCCTCTCTCTTTTCCACACAGCATATTATCTCACACTGTTGCTGTATTACATGAAATGTTTCATCTGTATATAAAAATTAAAAATTCAAACAAAAATCTGGCCCACATGAAGAACAGGCCCTTTGGGCATATGGTTCATTATGCATATTCGTTTAATTACTAAAGCACTTGGGATGTCTCTTCTGCCCTTGCGTTCCACTTGCAAAGTTGGATCTGTTCTGCAGCACAGAATATGTTGAACTGGCATGTGTCAGAAAGGGCTTTGATTTTCTCCTGTTTACAATAGATAAAGTTCTAGGATGTATCGTTAGAATTTATTGAATGTTGGTTCAGTCCAGTGCATGAAAACAAGCAGCTACAATGTCACTTTCTCCTTACCAGCACCCACCCCCCTCCCACCCCTACCCTGGCCCCGAAGGCTGGTTTTACAGTGGTTAGCTCATATCCATTTGAGTATCAAAGTAATGCGAGACTCAGGCTTTAGGTTTCAGGCATTTTCCCAGAAAGCACCTAAAGTTGCACGTTAAAGCTGTATAACTTTTATTAGCTAAGAAAGGATTGCTGTGATAGTGTGACTTTAATTGATTTTCAGGGCAAACAGGTGGTGGTGGTTTAGGCATCCCCATGTCTCCTGCCATTCCTAATTTGGAGCTGTGCATATAATAGCTTTATTAAAATAAACAATCTTCTGGCTTTGGTTTTACCTGAACAGCTGCCTTAAATTGCAAAAGGGTCTTGCAACGTTTTTTTTTTTTTTTAAACCATTCTGTGCTTTGTAAAGCAAGATGCTATAGGCCTGTCACTGAAGAATCTTCATTGTATAGTCCTGCTGTCAATATTAAGTTTTGCTGTGCGATTGCTAATCTAAAATATGCAAGACTAGGATGCAGAAAGTTACCATATTTAGGACTGTAATTACGATGACTATTCCAGTCGTTTTAGTGCGTTCATTATGCATGGTAGCAATTTTGGAACTATGCAGCTTATGAACATGATAATTGTGTGTGTGTTTTAATCATCATCAGTTTTTCTGAAGATCTAACATACTTCTTGGAGATGGAGTGGAGGGGCTAGTTACTGGTTTTGCTCTCTTCCTGACTACAGAATCTTGGAGTCAGATTGACAAAGAGGACTTCTGGATTCTTTAGCAGTGCAGTAGCTATAAACTGGATTAGGAAACTATTCATGTACACACAGCTGGGAGGAGAATAATCTGAAATTCTTTGTCTGGGAGTATGTTTATCTTAACTTGGTTCTTTACATTTAGTTAGATTTCTATTTTTTTCACCAGCCAAACTGATACTGTGGTCTGTGCAGGCTTATTTACAGTATTTGATTTTATTTTTGGTCCCAGGTAAAAAAAACAAAAAAACAAAGAAATCCATATACTAATTCTGTAAAACTGACCACAAATTCCATTCTTGGTCCCAAATTCCAGAGAGTATTCAGCCTGACAAACCATTTTCTAAAATGGGAGTCTTTGGAAAGAAGGGTACCAGTTCAGTCTAAAGCACTACAGTGTATATGCAGCTATTTCACACATACGTGGGTTTATTGCAACCCAACTTTTTTTCATGCCAGAGATGACGGCTGCCAGTGAAGTAACCTTATGCACTGAACTGCGATACTCCTGCCACTGTACACTGAACTAATTCTAATTAAATACACTCCGTTTATTACAGAGCGCCCTTTTTTTCTTTATTCGTTCAGATCTAATCTGCACGATGAACATGAGGCAGAAAGCCTTTTAAGTATATAATGTAAGCCTCCTTTTTAGTAACAGTTGTAACCTGATGTTGATTTTACCAAAGGCAAAGTACACTTGCACTGAATACTTTTCCCACTTACTGTACAATTAAAACACCATCTGATTCTTACTACTAATGTTTCCTATAATGCTAACCCATTTTATCGGTGCAGTTAATGGTGAATTTTTTCTTGACCTTTTTAAGTTGCTCAGCTTTACCAGGAACAAATAGAATGTTAAGTATTTTTTTTCCTTTTGCTTCCTTTTAATCAGCACAGAGATTTTGCTGATGCTTTTTGAAAGAAGTATTTACTGAAAAATCCAACTTTCAACTGGCACAATTACAGGCTTCTGCGAAATCCTATAATGAGAAACTTTCTGTGATCCTAGTCATGAAACTATGACCCTGCTGCTGCTGAAGAAAAGAAATCAGAGATTCAAAAATGTCATCTTTCATTTTGTTTAGCCAAGATAAAGTAATGAAGCCTTCTTCCCCCCCTCTGGTTTAAGGTACCATCCCCCCCTTCTTTTTCCTGGGACAGCTTGTTTTCCCCCATTGTAGGTAACCGTTTGAATTTTTTTTTCTTTCCTCCCCAAAAGTATCAAACTGACATAAATAATTCCCCCACCCCCTCACTTATTAAGGTTTACTGCATGAGGACCTTAGCTGTATTTTACTTGGCTCAGGAAATCTAAAATATGGTAGATAAAAACACAAGGGAAAAATTAGAACAGTCAGCATTCTAACAAATGGCTCTTTCTACAGTGTTCACTACAGAAAAAGATCTGAAGCCTTCTAACTCTAGAACTACTGTACATGCATAAAGATAGGTCCCAAGGACCCTTCTTACTTTACCCCTCCCTGGGGCAGAGGGAGAGAGGAAGTGGTAGCCGCTAGAAAACTATATAAAAGCATCAAACCAGAGTCGTGGTTGGCTATTACACGTTGGGGATTAAATGTACATATGTTAAAATAAAACCCAGCCTTTTCCAATTGAAATATAGCATCTGCACAAACACACAACTGCATCATCCTCAGATGCTTGCAATGCAGAGCAAAGCATTGGGTAATAATATGAGTGAAATCAACTGAGGGCTCCACTATAAACCCTAGTAAAATGGGTATGTTTAAAGGATCTTACTTTCTTGCTACTGGGCTGCTACCTCAATAGTGTAACATATGACATGCAGCCTTCCAGAAAGTATCTCAGCGTATCTCAGCACTGGGTATGCCTGCACTGCACAGAAAAACCCACGGCACCAAATCTCAGAGCCTGGGTCAATTGACTTGTGCTGCAGGGTTAAAAATAATAATGGAGATGTTCCTGCTTGGGCTCGGAGATACCACCCCCACTCACTGGATTTCAGAGGCCGGGGTCCAGCCTCAGCAAAAAAGGCCATAGTGCTTTTTTTTAGCCCTGCAGCCCAAGTGCCATAAGCCCAAATCAACTGAGTGTATTGGAAAGACCTAGGAACAAAATAAAACAGTAGTTCATCAGTTGGCTATGTGGCTCAGGTGTTAGTGCAGGGGCCTTGGAAACCAGAGGTCGCAGGTCCTAATCTCCTTAGGCCTCTGTGTTGGATTTTCCTCATTCATCATTGCTCCTCAGCCTGATTCTGCTCTCACGGGCTGGTATAAATCTACTGAAGTCAATGGCGTGGGCCTGGAATCCCGCAGGACCCACTGCTATAACAGCGGGAGTGAGTAAAACGTACTGTGTTGTGAGCGGGATAGGGTGGGCAAAAAAGAGACTGAGGTAATTTGCGGGGAAACATTTTACAACTTTTAATACTTAAATTTAAGCAAGGGATAGAAAGAGAGATGGTGTCTATTATAAAAGGGGTTGAAGTCTTTTTACATGGTTTAAGCAAGATTTGTTTTATTCTTTTAGTGGTAAAATTGTGTCTGAATTCTATTTATAAATATAATATATTAACCAACCATTTTGGTTTTGTTTTTTAGTAGCAGGCGGCAGAATCTGTTTCTCTTGTGGGATTTGTGGGATCTAAGGTTTTTGTGGGCGGGAGCTGGATAAAAATGCAAGAAAAAATGTGGGAGGGGGTGGGAGTGGTTATTGAGGGACAGTAGAGGAGTGAGATTAAAAAAAAACCAGTCCCGCGCAGGGCTCTAGTTGATGGCAGTACTGTACAACCAATTTGAGAATCGGAATCTGGATATTTTGCAAGTGGTCACAAATCATTGTGAATATACTTGTATCCTCTGCCCAGAATAAGGGGCAGGGAATAACTGTAGTGTCCCAGGAGAAGAACAGAGAACAAAGTAACGTTGCCAACTCTTGTGATTTTTATTGGGAGCCTCTCGACATCTGTTGTCCATCTTAAAGCTCCCACAACTGGGGCTTTAAGAAAAACATTACACTTCTCCTCAAGCTGGAAATTATACTTCCAGCTTGAAGTGTAGACACACCCTAAGAAGAGCAAAACACAAGAGGAAGGGGCAGGGCTTTAAGCGTTTTACTCCATCACATGGCTGAGTAGGATTGCCACCCGTCTGGTTTTCACCTGGACAGTCCGGGTTTTGACTTGCGTGTTCGGGTGCCATTTGACAAACCCTGATGTCGGGTTTTTTTTTTTTAGCCTGTGGCAACCCTAAGCGGAAGGAAGGAGGCAGCGCATCAGCCACTGCTGCCACCTACAGGTCCAGGCTGCTCATGCAGCTAGCAGCAGCGCATGGCATGCAGGGATGGGGCTTTGGAGAGAAAAACTGGAGAAGAGGGCAAAGCCCAGGGGAAACAGTGGAGAGGGGCGTGGCCACAAGAGAAGATGCAGAGCAGGGGTGGGGCCTTGGGGGAAGAGGCGGGACAAGGGTGGGGCCTCAGAGGTTTGGTTACCAGCCATTAGAAAGGGCTGTGACAATCCAATCCCTTTGTAACTAGTATCAGGGTCTTTTCCTTTTCACTACTTGGTCATGTGTAACCAGTACCTTTTGGGGTTGTTTTTATTGTTGTTAATAGCCCTTTTACTGAACATGGTTTCTAATCCCTTGTTCTGTGCAGTGGCGTGCATCTAATGCACAGAGACTGTGTTCTTTCTGGGCACAATTTCTTTTGCTTAGAAGCTAGTTCTGTTTGCGATGGCGAGTTTGCAGAGGGCTGCTAACATTTCTTTGCCAGAGGTATGCCCTTAAAATCAGCAACTTGTTATGCTGATGAGATGCAATGTAGTGATAGCAGGTAGTGTGGCATAAATATTTAAAGATCCCCTTCGCACCATTTCTGATTTCTGTGATCCCAGCTCAGTAGAACATACACTTCCTAGTACTTTTGAGATAACCTGCGTTCTTTTGCTGGGGAAAAGCAAATTAGATCTAAGCAAATAGGTTTAATTTGTCAGCAACTGTTAAACATTATTTCTCTTTCTGCCACACATTTTATGTCTCATATTATTGCATTACAAAGAGATCGGAACTCTAATACAGTATTGCTGATCAGCCATTTCTTGAATTTGAATTCCATTTATATCAGGCAGCACGTCTGATATACTTCCACTGAGTGTCTTGCGGGGGCAGAAGGATTTTGAGAACCAGTGAAATGGGCACATGATGCACTGCTGCATAGCTGGGGGGAGAGAAGCCAGGGTTGATTGAGACATGGCTATGTGGATGCACCAGCCTTTGCTTCTCATTCATTGAGGCTGCTCTGGCTCTGGAGGAATTTTTCAGTACATAGTCTGGTAGCTTGGACTTCATGCTGGGGGCAAGGTTTTGGACTTGGTTATTGTGATAGGGTATATAAAGCTCACATGAGTCAGGAAAGGGTTGGGTTGGTGGCTGTTGGGGGCCAATCACCCCCACCCTGTGATATCTGAAACCGCTGTCAGTCTTTGAAGGAGGAGCAAAAAAGGGAGAGCCCACCTCAGTTGCTGGCTGACTGGGAGAGAAAGTAGACCATGAGCTCTCACTGTGAGGAAGACTGATACCTCAGGGCCTCCCTGAGGGAAGGGAAGAGTTTGTTTTGCACTTTGGGTACCCTGGAAAGAGCGGGACTTTTAGGTGGCTTAATCAGAGGGCTAAGTCACCTGAAAGTGTTGGAGGCTGGGTAGACCAGTGGAAGGCCTGGTAGGAAACTGAGACAGTGCCCCGATGCACCATTCCACATCATAAGGGGGCGCACCGTGAGGGTGTGTGGCTACAATTATCAGTGTGAGAGTCTGTCACAGTCAGATTCACGGATTAGCAGAGTGTTTCTTGATAATGTGAGATTTCCACGTTTTGCAAGCCCTTGCTGCTAAAGCTGCTTGCTCTTTGGTGTTGCTGCTTTGTATTTTCCCTTTTAATCATAGGAATAGGTCTCTGCCGGAAATAATAGCAGCCAGAAAATAGGCCTGTTTTCTCCTAGAGATTCATATTTACTTTTTGAGGGCAATACCATATCGTATTGGCTAATATCCCTTAGTTTGTTTAGGACAGGGAGGGATTAAAAGTGCTCTCTGAGGAGATGTATCTTGTAACCTGCCCAGGTTGCTTATCCTTGCGCATTCAGCTGTGACAGCTACTCCGCTTTGATAGCCACCATTATGTGCATAAGGACTTGAATACATTAGCTAGCCATTAGGTAGATTAGAATTCCGGAGCTCTTCTTCCCCAGGGCCATGCTCAATGCATTGGACCATATTTGTGTTTCAGATCAAAATCAGAGTTCTGGTCTGGGGCGAGAACAGATACTTTGGACACACAAGTACAGATTAGCTCAGGTTTTCCCCTAACTGGGCCCATGTTCGTGAATCTAAGTAAACCTTTTGACAAAACTAGTTTTAGATTTGACGTCAGTCATTTTGTGAGGTGTAGGTGCTTATGGTTTTAATTTTGAGTGCAAACGTTTTTCACAGTTCTACTGATGAGGCATTCACTTAGGACTGAGACTCAGAATGTTCAGCGTGACCAAAGGCAATTTCAGTAAAAGTTCTTTGCTCACGTTTCAGGTCCTTTCCCTTTTTTATTTTTTCCATCTGATTAAATTTATTTCTTTGTACTTTTCCCATCACCGTCATGTCCCAAGAATTACTCTCTCACACAAAGCACAGGGTTTTTTGTTTTTACCAGAAAGGCTTCCTGGCCTAAAGGGAAGCTTTTGTTAATTTGAGAGAATTATTCATAATTACTGTAGAGAGAAACTACATTGACACCGGCAACACCTCTCCTCTCCCTTCCCTCCACCCCACCAAATTAGGATTCTAAATCTCCAAAAAACAATTCTACCCCATGATTGTGGGGTTGCTGGTGACAAAGGTTTTACGGGCACAGTTCAGTACATACCCATCTAAAATCTGTTTTTAATAATCAGATTCTAAATTGGAACCAGAGGGGCAGAAAAGTCAGATTCAAAATGTGTTTCTAAGGGTTTATTTGTACTTTCAGCCCAGTCTGCCTTCTCTCATCTTTTACACTGATGTCAAAAGGGCCACTCTCATGGTTGTTCAAACTCCATGCTTCTTGACAGGAACAGTTGGACTCCTCTTCAGTGATTTTCACATGAAATGGCTTCCAAACCTCCAGAGCTTTAACTTGTAGTTATTAGGCCCTTTGAAACAGCAACACATTAATCAGCTGAAATCGAGTGGACTTGTCTCCAAAGCTGTGATGATGTGTTCTGTTCTAGACAGGACTTTAGTCTAAATCTTTAACTCCAAGCATTCTTTCTTCTCTAGAAAAGTCTGTCTCGTTTCTATTTTTATTTTGAACTTTGGTTATGATGTTTTATAATTCTTATAATTCTATTCTTCATTGGTTCTTATACTGCCCAATTCAGCCCTTTCACAAAATTCTTTGGCGTTTTCTACTTTTATTTCAGAAATTGGCTTCTGTTCTTGCTTGCTAACTTTTCCCATTCGGAATATGCAGTTTACCAAAGTAGGTGGTGATGGTATTAATGATTGATATTTAATGGAAGGAGTTTGGTCTACTGATAATGAGAAGCACTGTGAAAAAGTTAAGTTAGAACAGTAAGTACTTTGGACAAAGACTTTTGGGTTCTCTTTCTTGGTCTGCCACTGACTCACTTTCATCTTGAATAAGTCATTTAATCTATCTGTGCCTCAGTTTCCCTAATTATAAAGTGAGGATAATAATATCTGACTTACAATGTGTTTGTATGGAATTCCTTTGATATCTCAGGATAAGTGATGCTATGGAATGATTTATAAGGCACATTCTATGCAGAAATATACTAATGTGCTTTAAAAAATGGCTTATAAACTACTGTATACTCTGTGTTCTAAGTAATCACTGCACATACCTCTAAGGCTGAATAATTTCTAATGTCTGAATAGCTAAATAAATTTGCCCTTGTCACTGTTCTGTGCAAGAGAGATTAAAACTCTCTGTACTATAGCTCTTTCAAAGCAGGCTCAGTGAGCCTACTGAAGTGCAGCTACCTCTGGGTTGGAACCTGGCAGCTGACTGTTGGTGCATCATTAGCAATACAATGTAACTTTAGGAAAGGAATTGATGAACTATCTTGTCCAGTTGCAACTATGAGGTTATTTTGTAAGTAAATAAGCTTAATTTTACTACTCAGTGTAATTTGGCCAGGACCCAGGCCTAACAAACTTATACAAAAAGTGCTTTTTAATGATCACAAATAGACAGGAATTTGGTTTTATATACTACCTAAAGGACAGAAGGTTTGAAAGGCCATATTAGAATTACAATTAGGGACTTCTGTTGGATCATCTAATGTAGATACTGTGGTGACAGCTGCACTAAAAATACATACATAGGCCTTGATTCTGCAGTTGGATCCCTGCAAGCAGGTTCTTGCAGAACCCCATTGACTTCAGTGGCACTCCAAAAGGCAATTGCAGATTTGAGACTTAAATCCAGCCATCCCTTTCTGTGTCATGATGGGACTAAATTCAGTATTATCCCAGATAGGCATTGCATATACAATCTCCTGCAACAGGCTACACTGATTTTTAACTCACAACAATGCATCCTATCTTTGCAGAGCTCCCACAAAAAAAATCAAACCTTGGGTTTGATAAATATATGAAGGTCATTCTTGTCCAGGATGATGTTTGGATTAGGACTAGAACTGAAATCGCCCCTACTATATCTCAGTCAGAAATGTTAAATAACCAGAGGTATGAAGTTCAACGGGGGGCTGAAATGAGTTCAGAGGAATCTGTTTTGTGAGAACTCTGCCCTTTTATAGCACCTTCTTCTTTCGATCTCAGAGCTCTTGACAATGGATATTGACTGCAGCCTCACAGCATTCCTGCAAGGTAGCTAAGTATTTTTCCTGTTTTGTCCAAAGTCCAGCCCTTCTGCTGATGTCATGCTTGCATATATTGGCCGAGTGGAATTATGTACAGTCATTACTACTTGTCTTTCTTTTGCTGAAGATCAGTGTGGAAAAATGTCTGATCTACCTAGTCCTGTTCTAACTTCCAGTGCGGTGAATCAATAATATTGGACTGTGTTGTCTGGAATTTAGTCCATTTTGTAAAAGCATATGCCTGAGAGGCTGTTTTATTGGGCCGTGGTTGCCGATAACAAGAAGATAGCTGTTGCTATGGAAGGAATTAAGCTAACACAAAGTAGAGCTTATCAGTGAAAAATACCATTGTTGTTGAGGGATTGACTGATTTAGAATGGGTAATAGGATATGGAGTCCATCCTCTAGGTTGTTGGGCTGAGTTTGGCCCCAGGTGGATGATGACTGGGCAGGTTGTCCTATGCAAAAAGAGCTATTTTCATGTACAGTGTGTATCTATCCCCATTCCCCAGGGGTGAAATCCTGGCCCCATTGACAAAGGCAAAGCTCCCATTTTTTTCAGTGGGGCCAGGCTTTGGCCATAGGAGGTGGTGCTGTCAGTTTCGTGTCCCTATCACAAGACAGCTGCCACAAATGGCACTAATTGACATTCTTGTGAGCAGTGTCAGAGAGGCCCAGGATTAATGGATGTGGAGACTCAGCCGTCCTCTCTCCCCAAAAGTTTCTCTGTCACAGCATTTGGACACATTGGCAGGAGGATGCGATGGTGTTTTCATGGCAGTACCCTCCATGTAGAGTTTCAAATTTCAGTGCTGTCAGTCCAGCACCTCTCCCCGACATGAAGCTTTAAAAGAAAAAAGGGCCTGGAAGGGGATTGTTAGCTGAGATGTCACAGCTATTCCTCCTCTCCCTCCCTTTAAATGAACGGGTGGGTCGAGTAACTTCCACCTGGGCTACATTATTCTAATGATGGGATTTTGGATCTTGAACTTTCATTCTAGAACAGCGTTTTTGGATAGAAAAATCATAAAGCATTTGTGTGTGTGTGTCTTGTCTAAAAGGGCAGCCATTAAGGACTTAAAGCTACTGCACAGCATTAGGCTGTCCTGGAAACACATTGTATGGATGGAAAAAGGAATGTGATCACATGTGTCCTATGGCAATTGTGGACCTAATTTATAACCTTACTCCGTGTTATTGTCAACTCCAAGCTCCTGTTCAGATGATGGCAGTACACAAAAATATTTACTGCTCTCTGCATATAGAAAAGAATTGATAATCAAAAAGCTGTTTGATTTGCTTTGATGTCTTTGAAAAATCCAGCAGTTTTTGTTCTAAATCTCCATCAGCGTGGCCCCATCCCTCTCTGAACCATTTTGCAAATTAATTTACTTTGAAATTTAGCTTCTGCTTTTAGATTCTAGCATCACTGGCTAGAGTCAGGTATCACTCCCCATGAGCAAAATCATACCCACTCTGTGGGCCCCAGACACAGCTGAAATAATGTGGTTATGCAGTGTTGGGAAGTAGTTGGGGCACAGGATTTTTGGATTCCACCCGGGGAGGCATCCTGCTTACCACAGAGCCCTGCCTTATAAGAACATAAGAACTGCATATTGGGTCAGACCCATGGCCCATCTAGCCCAGTAACCTGTCTCTGACAGTGGCCAATGCCAGATGCTTCAGAAGGAATGAACAGAACAGGGCAATTATTGAGAGGTCCATCCTCTCCCATCCAGTCCCAGCATCTGGCAGCAGAGGCCTAGAACACCAAGACCCTGGGGTTGTATTTCTGACCATCTTGGTTAATGCCCATTGATGGACTTATCCTCCATAAACTTATCTAACTCTCTTTTTGAACCCAGTTATACTTTTAGCCTTCACAACATCCCCTGACAACGAGTTCCTCAGGTTATCTGTGCATTGTGTGAAGAAGTGCTTCCTTTTGTTTGTTTTAAACCCGCTGCCTATTAATTTCAGCGGGTGATCCCCGGTTCTTGTGTTATGTGAAGACCTAAATAGTACTTCCTTATTCACGTTCACCACACCATTCACTCTGGGAGCTGCTTTTCCATCCCCAGGCAATGAGGAATGGGCACGGGCACAGAGCAGCAGCAGATTGATAAGGATCCACTGTCTAATCGTCCCGTGGGGAGTGAATATACAGCAGCACTTGGGGCTGTGGTAGCTCTTAGAAGGGAAGGGAGGAAGGATTGCATCTCACTCCCATCGAACCTGCTGGCTATTAGTGCTTGGTGATGCTGAGTGGATTTACCCTTCTAAAAAAGAAGCCAAGTGCATTTGTTACATGCTGGCATTGAGGACAATGGATATCCAGACTTGGTAGTGCCTCAAGTAAAGAGGGAATAATGCCCATGCACTAGTATTATGTTGGTGGCCTTGTACTCCAATGAGGAGATGGAAACGGAGAAGCTAACAAACGTCCGTTGAATGGAGGAAACAGAACAGAAAGAGAATAAGCTATCTGGGTAGATTTTCTTTATCGAAGGGGGGGAAAATGAGATTAACAAAGATTCAAGGACGCATGTTAGTAGGGATAATGATTGAAAGGGTTTATTATGTTTCTCTCTTTTTCAACACTCATATACATCCTCTCTAAATTGCTTTGTCTCTCGTAGGTATTTGTGGTTGCTGTTTGGCACATCGAGCTTTACATGGTGCCCCTGGCTTTGTTGCTGCTCTTTGCTTACAACTTCTCCCTGATCACGACAGGAAAGGCCAACAGCGCCCAGGACATCCAGGCAAGTAAAGTAACTGATGTTGCAGGACCAGTTGGAATCTGCCTTTGAGCAAAAATGATCTTACAGTTTAATGGTTTTCAGCTCATTCTGTATCTAAATGTTATTCTATTTCTAGGTTACTGTTAAAAACAAAATAATGGTCTCTAGAATTTCATGGTTCATTTCATGTGATAAACCATTGTGAGATAAAACATACTGCTCTTAAACAGCTGCATATTTTCAAATAGTTTTAATCAAAGAATGGGACAGAACTAGGCCCTTGGATCCTTCAGATTTCAAGGAGGCATGATTTGAATCCCTGGGTCCATATCCAGCCCTGCAGTTTATGTTTCAGTAACAATTCAGAACTACGTGGGGCTGAGGTATGCCAACAGAATCTGAAAAGGGAGGTCTTTTTAAAAAAATCTGTTCTGAGAGATCGATGTCATCCTAGTCTTATTTGTTTACTGTGACTTTAAAAAGAAAAACAAAACAAAACAGTTTAGATCTAGCTAGATTTCAATTTTATATCTGATTTTGTTTAATAAAAGTCTTTTCTGTGCAAAAGTAAATTGTAGCATTGAACTGTGTTATGATATAGAATGTCATTTCAGTGATATTAAAGTTAGCACTGTCCTGACATATTATACATAACACAGGTCCTGGAAGTTAGAAAGAAATAGAGTAAATTAACACCTAGAAGATTCTTTTTTAAACCTTCTGATAATTCTGATAATGAAATTTAGGCAAACTCTCTTTTGCATAGAAAAACATTGTAATTTGTAAACACAAAAAGCAACTTAACATAGTGCAACCACATGGAGATCTTAAATGAAGGAATAAATGGTATCCTAGGACAAAATGTACAAAAATAATTGTATTTATTTTTAGCTAGGTAAATTGTTCCTAATGCAGTTTTGAGTTATTCCCAGGTGAAAAGTGGCTACAAAATGGTGGAAATCACATTTCCAATAGCAGAACAATAGAACAATTGTGTGTGTTCCCTGAGTCCTTTATTCCATCACTAAAATAGGAGTTTCCCACTGGGGAGAATCCAGGACAAATAGTTTATTAAATAAAAAAGATAATCTATAAAATGATGTTGAGTCTGACTAACCAGGTAAAGCCAGGAAAGTGCAGAATTAATGGTTGCCACTGCCCATCACTCATTCTGTGATGAGTGTGTTGCATATCCTAGCAAACAGAATCCCACTGAAATCTTTATTGTGCTTGTGATGGATACCACAAAGTGCCATGTGTATATAGCTGAAAAGTACAGAATAGCTATTTTCAACAAGACTTTGGTTACTCAAAAGCTGGTCACTTCCCTTACATATGCAACCTGGGAGTAATGCACAGCATATGTGCACATAGCAGTCCCATTGAAGTCAATAGGATACCCTCCAATGAGCAAAGTTACACATGTGCCCAAGTGCTTTGCTGGATTGAGCATCTTGTTAGTTAAAACATCTTTAATATCCCCTGGATTCTCTTTCTGGTACCCCGATTCTGAGCTTTCTGAATCCAACCCGATACACCTCCTGTAACTCAAAATAGGTAGTGCTGCTCTGACTTTCATATGCCCTGAGTGGGAGGTGTGGATAGTATAGATGTCCCTTTTTCAAAATACCAGTGGTTTGGGCTCAACCGTGTTCTTTCTGTTCATCCAGAGCTTGGCTACACATGAAGTAGCTTAGTTTTCTGCATGCATACGTACCCATGTAAAGTTTCAAAACCAGACGTCATTCTGTGCATTTAGAATGCATGCAGCATTCTCTGAAAACATGGAAACCAAACTCTGTGCTTCAATTTGAGCTGTGAAATGGGGATAATATTAACTTAGTGTACATATTTAACCAGCTTGCTTCAGGTTACATTCATCAGGATTTGTAAAGTGCTTTGAGAGTCTCAGGTGAGGACTGCCATAGGGTATGTAAAATACAATTATTAACCTAGCTACCCAAGGCATTGCAGCAAAGTCATTGGCAGATCTGGAGGTAGGACTCAGGTATCCTGACTCTCAGGCCCTTGCTCTGATGACTAGATACCACTACCTCCCTAAATAAAGCAACCTTTAATTATGATCCTTCCCATCCCCATATTTTAGCTGTGCTTAAACATTTTAATATGGCCATTCAAATCTTCCTATTAAATAAGCAAGAACTAAATTAACTTGGAGGATCCAGTTAAAGCCTCAGCTAGTAAAACGCCTGAGTTGAAAGCCAACGGGTCCATAAGTTCAAAATCTAGCCAAGCCTTTTGTTTTTTCCCCTACCTGTCAGAGTGGGAGTCAAACTGAAGGAATAATGCTGTATAGAAATCTGTATGTGATTCTTGAGATTGATTGTGTTCATACTAATGCATTTTCTACTGTCTAATGTTTCAGTAATGGCCCTAAAGGGAGAGAAAGCAGTCATTGTAGCAGTGAGGATAGAACAAACTGAGTATAGAATCTTCAGCCTTGACATACCAACTGGTTCATTTATCAGACTAGGAACAAAGCTGTTTACAGACAGGAGAACTTGGCAATGAATTTAAAAGCCTGTTGCCTTCAAACTACTGGGCCCAGCCACTAATACCGTTATTTAGACTTAAAATTTGCATAGGTTATTGAATGCTATTGTTTATGATCTTCCGGGGGGGGGAAAAGGTCCTTGAACATAGATCAATAAAATAAAAATGCTAGGCTTTTTTTTTTTTTTTTTTAAAGGTTTAGAACTAAATGTATGAAATGAAATGTGTTGAGAGTTATGTATATGTTTGAACCTCTGGGTGTCAGAGGCATTTTAATATGGACATATGTATTTCAGGAGACCACATACCTAGATGAGGATGAAGATGAAGATGACAAGGTAAGTGTGTCACATGTAGGTACATGAGCTAGGACGAGATAATGCAAATGATGCAGTCTTACTCCAGGAAAGCATGGTTTATACCCTGCATAGGTGGGGGGAAAGGGGTGTTTCTGTTAATGATAGGTAAACCTGAGAATATTTGAAGTTTTGTTTGGATAAGCATTCAAAAGTATGGATGCTTATTTGAGGCTTATAAAAATTGATGTCCCTCTGGAGCCCCCAAAATTGTGCTAGAAATCATGGGGAAAACAGATTATTTTTGGTGCAATTTTTCTTAACAATTCCAGATCCAATCTCAGATGGAAATTCTACATGAATAACATTTCTTGTGGTATTTAGATATTTCCATTTTTTGTCCAAATTGGAGACCAGAAGTGCAGAGATTTGTTGAGAGTTGGGGAGAGTTATCTCAATATTTCAGACCCTCAAAAAATGTTGCTTTTAGTTTGGCTTCTGAAATGTACAAAGGATTGGGGTTGGAGAGAGTTACCTGAATATACTTGCTCATCCTCCCTCCTCACTATGAAAAATACATTGGATTTTTTCCAGTTTATCGAACCGAGATGACAAATGATAAAAAGGATTAGAAGGCATGACATGTGAAGAAAGATTAAGAGAACTTAATATACATCTTACAAAAAAATGTAACTAAGTGAAGGGAATCTGATAGTCTATAAATACTTGAGAACTAAAAAGTAAGGAATTATTTAATAAATAACAGCCAGAAAAGGAATTTAGATATTAGGGCATAAATATTCGCAAGGTTACGTGCAATTTATAAAATTTCATAACAACTGAACATGCCATTTCTTAAATATATGTTAAGAGAAAGTTAAGGTGAAATTGTTAACTGTTCAAAAATAAGTCAAGGTGACAGTTAGCATACAAAACCTGAATGTTACCCAGTTGTGTACATTATGGTTAGAGCTAAACAAGCTATTTGCAGGGAATAACTCTTTAAAATTTAGCTTATTTTTCTGTTAGACATTAAATAAAACCTAAGCAGAAATCTATCTCTTGGAGTTTTTGTGCTGGCACTAGTCATTATTCGAAATTACGTAACATAATTTATTTCAGCCAATGGATTGCTCACAGTCTATATACCACAGCTATCACTTCGGGTCTTCTCATTTGTAATTCACTGTTTGCTTTGTGTGATTGGTCAATTAAATCAAATGTTGTTTCTGCTGAGTGAATCGTCCTAAAGCTAACAGGAATCTTTCTTGATGGCCGCTGAACACTTCTGGTGCTAATATTTGTGCTCGGACATAGTTGCGTAATTGTTCCCAGTGTGAATATTCTTTCAAACAAAAGTCATGTGCAGAGAAATTTGTAGAAAATGAATAAAAAGTGAATTGACCATTTTGTATTATTCCTCCTGCTTCTTTTATGCTTATAATAAAGCCTGGTTAAAATGTTCACACATAGGTGCCTAGATTTAGGCACCCTAACTAAGAGTTGCGTGGTTTTTAATGGAATGGAGGATGTTCCGCATGTCTGAAAATCAGAGCAGTTTCCTGACTTTAGACACCAGATTTGAAAATGTGGGCCTTCATCTGTATTGGTGTACTGCCTCATTCTTCAGTGTTTACTCACTTGAACAGACCTATTCACTTTTGTTTTATCGCACTACTTTTCTTCATTTGTGCATGCTGATTCAGAGGAAGCTATCTTGCTTGTCTTAAAGCTCAAGACAGTTAAAACATGAATTTAACTGTAATATGTGCCTGTGACCATGGATTAGAACAATAAAACAGGACTCACTGGTGTGTGGGTTTTTTGCTCTGTTTTGCTACTGGGGAGCACACAGTTCATTTGACCTTATGAAAAAAGTGGGTGAAAGGACATTTGAAGATTTGTTAAATAATCATTTTGTCCAAAATCCCCAGAGGACTATGCAGTATATTCATTTATTGCAAAGCCAAAATATTCAGGTCCAGTTTTACACCAACTTCCCTAGGGTTACTCTGTTTTTCCACATGCATAACTGAGATCTGAGTCAAATTCACAGGTGCTGAGACTAGGAGGGGCGGGGGGGCTTCCCCATCTCTTCGTTTGTAGTGGTTTCCATTATATACAGGGTTTACAGTTCGGTTCAATGGCTATCAGCACTTCCACTATAAAAATTGTTCCAGCACCATTGATCTAATTGCTCTGCATTTTGCACTCCTCCAAACTTGACCTTACTCTTCTTTTACCACTTTGGTTTTAGAAAGCTCCTGAGAAACAGTGTTCGAAATGCTGGTTATTTGGGAGGGCCATGATGCTGTGGTCAGCCTTGCTTCTAGATCTCACTGCTACACGTGTTAAGTACTCGTTAAAACTGGCCACTGATGGAACTGTGTGGAGCTATTCATAGCAAAGGCAGCTGCTGAACAAACTCTGTTATTGCAATATCAGGTGCCCATCACCATAATACTTCATCGCTAAATTTCACAATAACCATAACATATAACATCTATTGGGGTTTTAACTTAAACCCTCGCATGACCATTGTGTCAGCTATACCCCCCTTTTAATAGTAATGGAAACTGCACATGTGCATTGAGGAAAGCCTAAATCCTTAAGTACATTTAGCTATTCTCAATGGCTTCATAGTTTTTCAAATGTGGTGGTGGTAGGGGTGGTCAGAACACTCTTGTGGTTTAAAGAAAAATGAGTTTGATGACTTTATCTCAATGCAATGTCTGCGTTTAAAAGAAAAATATACTTTTAAAATGTATATACTTTTTTTCCTAGTACAGGAACTCCTAAAGTTGAAATCTGCCAGTTGGGACATGGTATACAAGGTCACTGTTTCTGTTTCCTATCATTAATGTGTTGTATCAAAATACTCACACACATAGCTCTTCTGGATTCTGTTGCATGTTAGACATAACAGACTGCGCTTCTGGGAACTGTAACACGACCCCTGAGAGATGAACTGTTTACAAATTATAAACACACAGACGCTTAGTTCAAAAACAGAAGAGCAGATTAACTCCCTTCCACCTAAATGATCAGTCTTGAAAATGACAGGGCTTAATTGCTAGCTACCCCTATCCCCCCAAATGCCGACACAGAAGACTGGGAAAGATAAAAATGCTTCATCCTTTTGGCACAGTCTGCTCAGTGGATGAATGCCTTCTCGGATTCTTGCCATCTTGGATGCAGATTTCAGACTGCATCATGTCAACTCTGGGGTCTGTCAGGCTATAGCTGTCTGGAACGGGGATTGTTTTAAAATTACATCACTGAGGTATCTTCCCTCCCCCCCCACTACAAAGGTATGAAAAGTTACATGCAACTCACAAGGTAGCTGATCGCTGTCTTTGATCTCCCTATTTCTTTTAGACAATGACTACAGTGTTTCAAGGGTTGAGAGTTCCCTTGTGCAGAGGTGGTATTCTACTCTTTCGGAAAGTGGCATGGAATCTTTCATGACCTCTGGTTGTCAGGATCTCTAGATTTTCTTTTCCTCCAAAAAGAGACAAAACAAAGTTGCTGCCAATACTGGGTTTGGAAATTGGTTCAAAAGAAACTTGGAGGAAGGATGATCAAGTGATTAGGGCACTAGCCTAGGGTCAGTTCCTTACTCTGCCACAGACTTCCTGAATGGCAGGTCATTAGCTTCTATGTCTCAGTTCCCCATCTGTAAAATGACACTACCTTATCTCACAGGTGTGTTGTTAGGTGTCAGGTGCTCAGATACTACAGGGAGGGGAGGAAGATACGTACTATAGATAAATAAGTCAAAGTGCCCCCTACTGAATCAACTCCACTTCCTGCAGCATCACCTGTTATTTTGGGGTTCTCCCATCCAAATAATGAGTAGCAAAGCTCTGGTTATGCAATGGGATCAGATCAAATGAAGCTATAGCTGCAAGCTGAGATATTTGCCAACTTCTAAGAAATATAAAGTATCTTGTGCTTGAAAAGAAATCCCCAAAGGAAAAATAAAGGCAATTTTTCTGATATAAGAAATTTTCTGTTATACTAGTTGGTACCAAAAATACACCAAGTTTTACAAGCACAGTTCAGAAAGACTCCAGCCAAACAAATAAAAGTCAGATTCATCCAGTAGCAAACAGCTGACATTTTCCATTTGTGTTAGATTTAGCATGTGGAAACCTTCCGTATGGATCTTATTTGTACGGGTGGATTACGATGAAAATTGCATTAATTTTCTCCACAGTAAAGGTCAGTAATTGAAACATGAACCAAGAGTCTATTGTGTAAGACATTATATTCCCATACTTAGGAAAGGTCACTCAAGACAATATCATCTCATTGTTTTCATTCCTTAAGGTATAAATAATTGCAATTGGGGGGGGGGGGGGGGATTTCACCCCTTCAATGTAACAATCACATATAATAGTTCCACATCTCCCATTAATATCACTGAAGAGTAAAGATGATAAAGGCTTAAAAATACAATAAGCTACAAAAAGTGTTCTGATGCTAACAATGTCGTTTTAATGCTAGCTGTCTGATAGACCAGAATGTTTCACCAGACCATGTCATGAAATAGGATGGTAGGTTCTTTAATAGCATGAGTACTGCCTCCTAGATCATTTGTGTCTCTTGATTTTGGCTTCTTGTGGTTCTTTGGTCACTACTTCTCATTGAAGTTATTTATAGGAAAACTGGTTTAGACATAGGAGTCATATATTCTAGGAACAAGATAGAAGTTTCTGAGCCAGCTCCTCCAGTCTGGCTGAGCTTTGCTTGGAGCAGGAGCAGAGGGAGTATAAAGGGGGTCTAAACAAATTTTGTCCCAATTTTGTAACCATCTGGGGACTAATCTGGTTTCAGGTAATACTTAGGGCAGCTTTATGGCTACTCTAAGTTACACCTGGCTACCTATGGACCCACAAGGCCATTTTGACCAACGGGGAGTGCAGGGATTGCTTTGGCCATGCCCCCTTCCTCGGAACCTCTCTTACACCATAAATTGGGAGAGAGCTGGTTGTTATCATGATTGTGTATATTATTATTATTTATATTGTGGTAACATCTAGAGGTCCCAGCCCATTGTGGTAGGCAATGTACAAACATATAACTCAGACACAGCCCATGCCCCAAAGAGCTTATGGTCTCAGTATAAAAGATAAGAGACAACAGGTGTATACAATAAACAGATGGGGGTGGGGGGAAAATCATAACGTCACAACAAGAGAATACTGATCTGCATGATGAGCAGTGATCACAGCACATCAGTGTTGAAAACGTGTCCCTTTCAGGCCAATGGTGCTTTCATTTGTGTCATTCCATTAATTCCAATGGAGTTGTTATGACTGTCACACCATTGTAACTGAGAACATAGTTTGGACCTTATATGTCACTCTAGTACGTATTCTTTCCTCTATTTTTCATTGACTATTTCAAATACATTCAGATTTCCATAGGCAGGCAGACATGTTTTCAGCATGGTGTTAAAAAAAAGAAGTCCTGAAAAGTACAACTGCCTATCATCTTCGGATTGTATGAAGTAGATTATACAAGTCCAGACATGCATTGTGTACATTAACCCCTCCTTCTGTTAAGTAACAAGAATCCTCCAGCAACGCACAAAAAATGTAATAAAGGGCAAGAGAGTGTCTCAGCAACACAGGTTACTGGGATCATTTCAGTCTGATTTGTGCTTCTCTGTTATGGCTGCCCTTTGAACAGAGTCCAGTTCAAGGTTGCCGTGCTGATTTGAAAGCACTGCATGAAATTCATTGTAGCTACTAGAGAGACTCTCCCTCTCCATGACCACCACTTCCCAAAGCAGCCTCATTACACTGGAACAATGAAACTGTCAGCCACCAAGAGACGGAGAGACTCGTAACTGGAAGAAACAGAACCTCCACAGGAACTGGACCAAGTCTGTGGAACCTGCTACTAGAATGACCAAGAACCGCATATCATTCAGAATAAAATACCGAAGCTACCTCTTTGCCTAAGCATTCTCCTATGTTGAATAATAATTAAATGACCCAAACTTAACCCTAAATCTTGCTGGCATGGAAGAGAAAAAGAAGATAATTAATGTTCCTTCTCTTGAGAGATGCTCAGATACTACACTGATGAGGCCAATATATCAGCCTACACAGACTCTCAATCAACCCATGTTGATTCTAACGACTTCCTTAATATTAAGGTAACCATTGCTACTGATCTGACAGAACATGGAGATTCACTCTGTCCCCTATACAGTCATGAACAGCTGGGAACAATTCTCTGCTCTTTGTAATCCACGTAATCCTTTTGATTTCAAAGGATACACATCTGTGAAGATATTAGTCTTTGGGAGTCTCTCTTTAGCAAAGACTCTAGCAGACAGAGATGGATTTGAAACACCATACTACTGCATAGTGCCTGAAAGTTAGAAGGAAAATCAAGCATTGGTAAGGTCTGCATTTCTTTAAATAACCACAACATGTTTTTAAAACCCAAAAGAATAACAGAGCAAGAAGTCATGCATGCCTGAGTGTTTTGGATTTTTTTAAGTCAATCCTGTTTGTTCTTAATACACTGGTGAAATTGTACCTAGTACATTGGACAAATCCCATTAAAGCATTACCCATGTTATGCTTTCAAGGACAATGTCAGATTGGGTTATCTTCTGCATAAAAGCTGATCATGATAGTTATAGTTAGACCTTCTCAAGGGTTAGTCAAACTTTCACAACAGTTTTTTTTCTGAAAATTTCCAAGTTTTTCATTGATGATTTTTTTTTGCCTGTCTCACCCCTGTATTCCTCCTTTTGTTATTGCCCCTATGCGTTTGTTTCCTTTGTATCCTCCTCCCCTCTCCTACCCACCCTCCAACATCCCATAGGTTAATATGAGTTTCCTATGGCATGCCAAAAATCTGTTGATGAATACCAGTTGTATGAAAGTTACATGCACGATTTTTGTGTGTGTGTGTGTTTTATGTAACTAAAATGAAATCCGAATGGTATAAAGCCATTTAGGAATTGTTTGTGATTTCAAGCTTGAAGTCTCAGTGATGTGCATACAGTACGTTACCGTGTGAGTCAGAAGTGCACTTAGAGAACAGCATTAGAATCTGTCCTTGAATTTGTACTGTAATAGATTAACAAACACATACTATATTGGATGTTTCCATGGGAAGAAAGCTAAAGCACAGATAATAAGGTGCGTGTTTTTAACAGTGATGGTGATTAAACATTGGAGCAAACTTTCAAGGGAAGTGGTGCATTCTCCATCTCTGTGTAGCTTAAGTCAACCTTTAATCAAGCACAAGCTATTGGGCTCAATACAAGAATAACCAGATGAAATTCTATGGCCTGTATTATACAGGAGGTCAGACTAGCTGATCTAAGAGTTTCTTTTGGCCTTAAAAATCTGTGTGTCTATAGTTCCTAATGGTTTCAGCTGGGAAGTCTGGGTCTAATAAACATATCCTGGATATCTGTTTGTTGGGAGAGATTTTTTTCCCCTTCATGTTTCACATAATTTCAAAATGAAGTAATTGTCATCAGCTTTGAAGTTGAATTGAAATTTCTTTTGTTACTGTCCCTAATTTTCTGATAAAGTATTGAATTGCAGTGAGATGAAGCTGAGAGAAAATACATAACTCTTCCAATGATTTTCATGGGCCAATTATTAGCTGTCATATCTTTAATGAAGAGTAAAATCTGGAAACACCTTTCCTTACATGGGCAAAGGTTTTGCATCTTGCTTTCTAAGTTCAGGCTGATGTGCATTAGTTGGACACTAAAGACTTAATTTCTGAATTTGCTGAACTTTTTTTTTTCCTGACATGGTTAATCTTTTGTAAGATCCCTTTGTATTTTTATTCATGCCGTTAATATAGAAATGGGGGTTTTCTTAAATCAGGATACACAAGGAAGATTTAAAGTAACATACTGATTATATAATTAATTCGCAGTTGTAAATTCATTTTGATGGTGTTAATTCTTTCCCAGAGGCTGAAGACTAGCTTGATTCCACCCACAGTGCTGTAATCAGCTAAGAAATAGGGAAGAAAAAAGGCCTTGAAGAAACAGGGATTTCACTATTCACTTGTGGGGGAAAAATGATTTGCCGGAAACTAGCAGGATATTTTATTTTACATTTAAACAAACACCCTCTGAGCTAAGGTTTTAAACCACGGGTATCCAGACTTTTTTTCTTCTTTTAGTGGGTCCATTACACATTGGCTTGAGACACCTCAGGCCACAAAAAGTCATGATAAACTGATATCAAAAGGAGAGTAATGCTGTGGAATCTTCGGCCTTGTGCACATGGGAAAGAGTAAGAAAGTGAAATCCTTTGAATTCATTCCACACTGGACTCAAATGCAGCAACATTTATTGATGCTCAAATAAAGCTTTTTACATGATAATTGCCTGTGTTTTATTTCTTTATAAATTAATCAACAAAGAGCAATACCTCTGTCTTCATGACCTTAAGATGTTCTCTCTTGCATCACTTCTTGGGCCTAATACACTGTGGGGTTGCAAGCTTCAGTAGGCACTGAGGCTGCTCAGAACCTCACAGGAGGTCTCAAGAACTCTGGAAGATCAGGTTTTTATTGTGCATCATTTATCTCCCTTTATGTCACTTTGTGAGTTATGCTGTGTGTGTGTGTGTCTGGACGGTAGGGTCCTGGTACTAACCTCCGCCCCCTCACCCTCCCTGATTACGTAACACAGAATGCAGCGTAGAAAAATCCTGGAATTTTCATATGACTCTTGCAAAAGCTTTGCAGTGTGTAAGTACATCACAAGAACAGCAGCTAAAGCCAAATTACTCACTAATCAGACTCTGATTTCAGTGACAACACTTGTTAATTATTTCTGTAGACTACAAACACATGCACTCTTTTCTGTCCTGTGTGTTTTGTATTACAAATTGGAAATGCCACTATCTAGCAGTGACTGTGTGCGTGTGTGTGTGTGCTAGGTAAGAAAACGCATGGGATTGCTATTATATCCTTCAGAACGAATCTGTGTTTTGTTTTTCCTAGGCAGCTCGGTAGCTGCAGCAGAAGTAACGTTGTGTGTGTGTGTGTGTGTGTGTGTGTGTGTGTGTTAAACTGTGTTATCACCGCATTTCATAGCTCAATCTGAGATGTGTAAATACAGTCAGCATGATGCAGATAGTGCTGCCAGATTATCTTCTTACAACGCGGAGCAGCAAGCGTAGGCTTGCCCTGGAAGCTCGCTTTTGAAAATGTCTTGCCTTCCCTCCCAATTAGCCACAAGGTGGACAGAACTAACTTATTACTGGGTGGTTCTCCTTGAATTTTTGCTCTGTGTTCCACTTATATGCAAGGTGCACAACAGCAGCATACAGATAGTTTTAAATGGACCTGTGTGAAAATGACTGGGTTGGGTTTTTTTCCCCTGGTTTGTCATTAAATGGTTATTTTGTTCTGGGTTATTTCACATTCAAGAGATTTCATTTTTTGTTTTAAAAAAAATTCTGTGAAAGTGCCCTTTTTCATACCCAAATGTGATATTTAAAATTCCACCTCTTTTCATTGTATAGTGACTTATATCTAAAAGGAATAATCAAATATTTAAATTTTGATCACATCATGGATTTTTGTTTCAAATTTACTTTGAGGCTAAAAGGACCACATGCTATTTAAAAATACATGTGGGGGGTGGAAGAGACATCTGACTGCTGTCTCGGGGTGTTGATTTGGCATCACATCACCCCAGCGGGAGATGAAGATAAGGCGTCTGCTTCAGGTACAGACAATCCCCTCTCCCAGTGATCTAGTGCTAAAAGGGAAATAATGATGAACCTTCCACCAGTCCAGCAGATGGCTGTAGTGACCCTATCATTGCACTATAAGCAGGGGCAAGGGCATGGCAGAGTGGCAGGGTAATGTGCAGAGGCAGAAATACAGGAGAGTTCCATGTGTGAGTATGTATAGGGCCCTAGGTAACATTCATCTGGTCCTAGTAAGTGTCGAAATAGGTGAGCATGCAAGGGGCTAGTAGCACTACTCCTAGAGGCTCCCCTCTTCCTTCCCCCCCCCCCCCATCTTGGCTTAAACTGGTTAAAACGCATTTCTTCCAAGCCCCTGAAACTGTCCTGTTCTTGACCAATCGCAATGCACTGTAAAAACCTCAGTAGACAGGGTTTTGAATTTTATACAGATGGAATGTTTTGCACGCGTCTAACTAGAATGTGTGTAGCCATACCAACTTGCATGCATGTATGTATAAGATTGCCTGCAAAGAAATGTAATGTTAACACTGATCATTGTATCCTGATTTCCATGGCTGATTTAAGACGTTCTGATTTTAATACATTCTTTGCTTCCTTTTTATTGCTGCACATTGGTTTCCTGTAATCCTGTGGCCTAGAATAAGCAGTAAGAAATATGATTTCAAGATAACTTATGTAAAAAGGAATTTATTATTTTTCCTTTAACTTTTTCACTAAAAGAAAAAGGTTTCCGCAGCAGAATACTTATTTCACCTCCCGAAACCAAAAATCCAAATCCTGAAGAATTCTCAATGAAAATGGCAAGGTTCGTAGTTTTGCAGAGAGTTGGACCCTTTAGGATTTGTTATGGGAATTGTAATGTTTCTCCGATTCAAATCACTGAATCCTCTCTGCTTTTGGCTGTGCATGGAAATACATGAGAAGCAAAGGTGACATGAAGCAAAAGTGGTTACGTACACTTTTAGTCTACACAGGGCATGCCTACCATGGGTTGCTGAAAACAAATTGGGTCAGAAGACTCTTAACTATGTCTTGAACAGACAGGTTTGCAGAGATGGTGTAGTGGGAAATAGAGCATATTGGAGTATTTGACTGGACGGACAATATGATGATAACAAAGAAATTTGGACATTACATGTTAAAAGGGGAAATAATATCAGAGAGGAAAATTAGATCTCTAGGACAGCTTGTTCTGACATTCAGCAGCCGGGATTAGGTTAACGTATGACCAGCTCAAAGGAGAGAGCTGTAACTCTGATATTGTTTTGTAACAAGACTGTGTTATTAACACTTAACTGGGCGAAAATGGTGGAGCATGTTGCGTGGCTGGGAGAGACCTACCCAAGTGATTGGAAACTAACTTTACATATCGTCACTTGACATGTACTTGTGTAAGGAGTAGTGTAATGGCTGTCAATGAGGCTATGAAGCTTATGAATCCAGTCTTGAGCAGGGAAGTAGATGAAAAACTGCTTCATTCAAGGAATGTGGGAGCTCGGCTGTGTGGTATATTGTGTTGCATCAGCAAACCATCACCCAGTTTTGCAGAATTTGTATATAATTTAGTAGTAATGACTTCTGAGTGGGCTGGATCCTGGGAGATTGTGAGCACCTGTAAGTTCAATTGACTTCAGTGGGAGCTGCAGATGGTCAGCACCTCTCCTAATTAGGTTCTCAATGCCACATCTAGTGCAGGTCAACACCAAGCAAGAATTGCAGGCCTGGGATATGATGCATTGAGCTAGCAGGCCTCTGTGGGGTAGATGGTTTAGATAATCACTGTTGAAAACTGGGCTCTTGGAAAAAGAGCTGTGCTCACTGGAAGATGTGTGTGTGGAAAGGGGGAGCTATGCAGGGTAGTTTAGTATATTATATATATTATAAATGTATTATATACACTTAAACTACTGTGTGTACTCTCTCCTCTCCTATGTGTACTTTCTCCTGCTCCCATCTGTACATACACACGTGTGGCTATGAAAATCTATTACGCACCCATTTTGTCTATGAACATGTTAGGGAATGCCGAATGAATAAAATGTTGTGGTTTCCTTTTCAGGAATCTGAGAAAAAGGGATTAATTGAAAGAATCCACATGGTCCAGGATATCGTTATAACAGTTCAAAACGTCTTAGAAGAGATAGCCTCGTTTGGAGAGAGAATTAAAAAGTAAGTGAAGGTTCTGCTGCCAGGCTCTGAAACGTCCAGGACAGTGCAAAGGGGTGTAGCTGGAAGTAAGGAAATGAATTCCTCCCTCGGAGAGTGATTAGAAGTTGTAGAGGTAGAGACCTGCCAGGCCTGGGTGCATTTCTTCTCCCCAATGGTGGTAGCACAGAAAACGGCTCAAAGCAGAGAGGAGAAAAGCCATCAAGAGCCCTGCCTGTTCCCAGCTCTCCCCTGCATGCTCCCTGAACCCCATTTCTTATCTGCTTCTATTGATGAGGATAGAGAGTGGGGGACTCTGACCTGGAGGAGGGGGTCACAGAGGTGCGTTTGAGGGTATTCCCTCTGCTCATCCACTGTCTTTGAACTGTGAGGGGATTAATGTTTGAAGTTTCCTTCCCATCATTCTCCCCCCTCTCGCCCCTGGCTGGACATATGGATTATCTGTTGCTTGTCACCCCTATCCTGTGCCTTGAAGTGCTTGTCTGTGTATCAGTTTAGGCTTCCTGCTGCCATGAGGGAACCTGAGGAGGTCCTTTATCATTTGTCACAACAGAAGGCACATGGCTTATTCCTCACACCAGGAAACACGGAGATGGGGGGGGTGGTCCTTAAATAACCTCCCCTACACACATGCATTTGTATTTTATAATTACACCCATATTGGAGTGTAACTGACCCTCACTTTTTTTCTCTTTTTAACACAAAGTGATAGTCTGTGACAGAGCCACACTTAAATGAGAAGCTGGGTTGGGGCTAAAAATATATCAAATCCATGTGTTGTGATTCCCTCCATCCATCCCAGCTGTGGTGGAAATGGCCAAGAGATGTATTCCAGTCCATGAACAGGGTATTGTTCTGTCCAGCTGCATGGCAGGAAGGCTCAGAGTGCTTAAACACTATTAATTCTGGTATTTATTTTGGTAACAATGATCTTAAAGAACCCATTGGTATTAATGTGGATGCCCTATGTAATTCCCCAGGAATTCCATTGCAATTCAAAAATGATGTACCATTTAAAAATTGCCACCAAAGTTTTTTTTGTTTGTTTGTTTGTGTGTTTTTTTTTTTTAAGGTGACAGACTGATTTGTGCCAGAGTTATGGCTGTCACTCTGGTTGTGCAATCTGAGGGATTTTTAAGAGCTTAACTGTATTTGGCGGTTTTGGGTTTGGTTTTTAAGTTAAGCTACACAGTTGTGTAATAATTGTGGGAGCCCTTTCATGCTAGCTTTTCTTAATATTTGAATACCTCCATGGAAGTTAAAAATATTTTCCCCCTCTTACTAATTTTATTTGTGAAATGAAGATCGTCTTATTTAATAGCCTTATTTAATAGATGTTGTTCTGAGTGGACCACTTTGACTATCTCTTCACCTTCATCATGATGTGATGATGCCAACAGGCCAACCATGTAATGCAAGGACACCTAGATCTGTAACTCCACCCATGCATTAACAAATGCCTTGTCCTCCAGTTTGTCCAGTGTTTAGCTGCTGCCGCCAGGAAGTAGGTAGAGATCAGACAGGTATGGCACAAGGGAGACAGGGTAACTCTGAAGAGGCAATAAATAGCAACTTCCAGTCATTTTGCCTCGGGCTCTGCCAGACATGGCCCAGGTCGGTAGTTACTGAGCTGTGTGGTAGCCTGAGTGAAATGAACTGTGCTTCCCAGATTTGTTCCTAATGGATTATTGTCCACCTCACCTGAAACAGTATCAGGGACTGAAGCTGCTGTTCTCAGTCCCAGTAGATACCTAAGACTAAATGAGTATGATGACTGAATCACTCCTTTACCTTTGCTTGTGGTCCCTCCAGAACAAGTCTGAGGCACATTGGTGATGTGAAAAGGCTTGGACAGCTGCTGACTTGTTCTATTTGACTTGTGACAGTTCCCTAAATAATAACAATAATGGATTGGTAAAATTTAAAGAAATCAAAGGAGATGTGTAGAATCCAGATAATATTCCCCTGGTAGCATCCAGATACTTATGTTTTCCAAAGGCTGTATGCTTTGCTTTCCAGTTTATTTATATGCATTGAATATTGCAGAAGCAGTCATTGAGTTCTTAATGGGCTGTAAGTTATAGACAGCATTTAAGATCAGTGACACTGAAGAGATTTTCTTATTATTATTTACAGCACATTCAACTGGACAGTGCCTTTCCTGTCGGTCCTGGCCTGCTTAGTACTGGCAGCTGCAACAGTTATTTTGTATTTCATACCGCTGAGGTACATGGTTTTAATCTGGGGTAAGTGCTCCGTAGTATTACATTTGTATGGAAAGAATCCAATATTCTTTTATAAGAGGGAATAATAAATACTTAAACTTGCTGTTTCAGACATCAAATATCAGGAGTAAGCACTCTGGGGATAATAAACACTCCATAAACCTGGGTGGAAATGACCATTTGTTCTGGAGATCAGCCTTTCTGCTGGTAGACTAAGGATTTACCTATTCTGAGCTTTTTCTTAAAATGTTCTCATGGATACCATAAGGGGAGCCTTAGTGTAGACAAAATTCTGCCAGTGTCTTTACTGTTGGGTTGTTTAGACTTGTACTGAGCAGAATAAGATGACAGTGGTTAAAAGGCTAGTGCTCAAGCTCCCACTGGTGGATTTACACAGATGGTTGGGAAATTAAGGAAAAGTAAGAACAACATCCTGGAGGGATCACAAGGGTCCATTCTGATCTTGGAATCTATGAACTGACTAGAAGTGTCTGAGACGTTTAAACACTAAAGGGCCAATCCTGCAAGATGCTGAACTCTAGCAGGGGGTCGAGGGTGCTCAGCAAATCACTAGAGGCACTTAGCACCTTTCTGGATCAGGAGATGGAGAATGGGAGGAATTGGTTAGGGTGGTGTGAAGGTGCATAGCTAAGTTTTACTAGGGTGAAAATAGAAAAAGGAAAAAAAAATAGATTGCCAAATTGTCTGACGGTGCCAAGACTGTGGTATAGTCTCTCACGGTAAGTGACAGAAGCCCTGTTGCTGAAGACATTTCAGTCTTGGCTAGACAAAGCACTGACACATGTACTGTACTGTAGAGAGCAACCTTGCAATCGCAGAGTGAGAGGGTGGACTGTGTAACCCACTGGGTATTTTTCCAGCTCTGGTTTCTAAGATGATTTGGACGAAATACTGTTCATTTCCATTACTTGGTTGACTTGGTTGTTTCTCCTTAATTAAAGTAATGGAACATGCCCATGTAAGTTGCATTCCGGGGGGCGCAGAAAGGGGAGATTGGAGATATATCCAAGGGAGGGGGGAACAAATATACAGGCAAATGGTTGACATGCCAATGGACACAGAGTTGTTATCCAGTTGTATGAAAATAATTTTTGGTAAGTAACTGGTAGAACTTTCTTACTTTTCAAATCAGCGTTTGCTTTAAGATCATTTCTTTCCAAATTCTGTGAAGGAAAACAAGTCTGTGAATAGGTGGCCCAGTAGCTTTCGGAGGTGATAATGAGAACACATTAATGGTAGATTCACATTTAGGAATGGCTGACCGGGTTGGAGGAAAGTAGGAACGGGCCCAAACTTCTGTATGCATTCTGAACCATACCTGAAATTATTGGTAGATTCATGACGATTGGGACCAGCCCTTATAAGTGGCTTCCTGCCCTGTCTGAAATCCAGCTGAGCATCTCAGGAAGTCTGGCAGAGCCCTTCAGTTATTATGAGTTCCAAGGTCAGGCAAAAGTGGGGGGATTATTGTATTGTGAGTTGACAGTGTATGTGCAAGACCTAGGAAACCACTTGCCCTTTTCAGACAGCAACTCAGCAGCTGCCAGGAGTAAGGTGTGAGCTGGAAAGAGGGGGCTGAATTTTGAGGGGGGGACAAGAGGGAGGAGGTCATTAAAAAGGTAAAAGAGAAGGATCTAACTAGGATGGAAGAAGGAAGTAACAGCTTTGAAAGATTTGGATAAATATCCAAATATCAGCAAGATCTTCTGAACAGTTCTTGCAGGATCCTAGCTTAGGTGGTAGCAGGCCCATCACCTCTTTGCATCCTTTCAGAGAGTTTGGACCAAATCCAATCAAGTCAGGGACATTCTGAAAGTTTTTGTGTAATCACAATCCAGTGTGTAAAATAATAATATATGGTGATGGTGTTTTGCTGTTCTCATGGAGGACGCTCACCCTTAATGGAGTATTTGAGCTGACGTTCAAGATTTTGTGTAGTTTCCTGTCCTCACTACCCATTATAGAGAATCCTGGCGTACATGCTTTATAGAAGTGAGTTTCAGTGGGGCTGCAATTTGTGTGTGCATTTTGAAAACCAGAACCTCGTGTGTATGGGGAATAGAATTGTTGTATGCAAAACCCCATTGCGTGCAGATCTTTGCCTGCACTAATGGCGCTCAGAGTCTGAAAATCAGACCCCCTTTATGTATGTCTGTAACAAGAGAAAGTTGGATTTTTTTCTCAGAATGTTTTTGTCACCCTTCATCAATTTCCTTGGTTATTTACAATGCTAAATCTGGATAAGGGTGAAAGAACAAAACCAGAGGGCAGGGTAGCCTCATTGAACAACTTTGCAAGGTCACACCATCCTGTTACTGTATGCTTCTGGACATTGGTCAGCCTGATTAGCTGTACAGTGATGAGCTAATGCCACTCTAGCATTAGGGGATGGAGATGCAAAGGGTGAGTGGATACTATCAAATGCTGGAGCTGGGAGGAAAAACAATAAAATAAATGATTGAATTCAACAGAAGAGCGAAAAGAAGGAGAAGAGAGAGGAGATTCCTGTGAACAAAAAGTTCAGTAACAATATGTTTCTGCCTCAATGTGGAAGACATCCAGAGTACACCAAAGCTTTATGTCCAGTCAACATCATCTAGACTGACAGGGCCTTCAAATATGATACATGTTAAACAACTACCCTGTGGCAAGCCTCCAAAGACCTTATGGTATTTTCTGTTTTTAAAAATCAGGTACACAGAAAATTGTGTTGGCATTTTGCTACAAGAATATAGCTTAAAAGCTGCATTCATATGTGAAGCAGGTACATTCGAGAGAGAGGGAGGGAGGGAGGGAAAGGGTGTAGGTCACTGGCTTTGAAACTACGTGCAGGGAAACTGTTGTAAAATTTTTGCTTGGGATGTCATCAGATTAGGCACTTGTGACCTCTTTCTTTGCTTTTAGGTTATCGATAGCCTAATTTTCAAGATATATTATTATTTGCTCTCATTTTCCTGATAATACTTAGCTCTCCTATGGCACATTTCATCCTTCCATCTAAAAAGCTTTGTATATAGGACGATAAGCCACATTACAAAGTCTCATTTCCAAAGGGGGAAACTGAGGTAAAGAGAAGTTGAGTGGCTTGCCCAAACTGATAATGGCAGAGCTGGGAATAGAGCCCAGGTCTCCCAGCTCCCAGTCCTGGACCTAGTTCATGCCGTTGCTCAGAGGAAGGGCTGGTTCAAGGTTATGTGGCATTCCCCCGCTGAGTAAGGGTGGTAAAATGAGCTTCACACCTTCCACTTTTACCCTCATAAATAGAGCCATTCCTTCAAAACTGAAACTGTTCATGGAAAAGGGTTACTTTGGGGTGAACTTTTTAACTCAGATTGTTAGTGTCATTTATTTTTTTACATTTTTGAAGCCAAAAGTTCTGATTTTTCAATGTTGTGAATTAAAATGGTCCACATTGAAACAAAACGTTTTGGAATTCTCAAAATGAAATGTTTTGATCAACCCAAATTAAACTTCTTTCAGAGTTTTGGTTCACAAACATTTCTGAGATTTTAACTTTTTGGCCTGATTCAGGCTGGGAAAACTTTTCGATATCTGGAATTTTTTAGGAGATAAGAAAACAGTTTCCTGTCGAGCTAACCGGCTGAGTCTGATTCCATTGCAGGGACTATCTCCAGCTAAGCACCACTTGGCTAGCTCTGTGGAGGGAAACTAGGAGTGATATTGCAACGGTTAATAAATCGAGTTATCAACCGTAGCAAGATAAAAAAATATAAAATCCTAATAATAAGTTTTCACAGTTTCCCACAGCATCAGAGTACAATCAACGTGTCAAATCTGGCTCTGCAGTGAAAGGATAAAAAGCTATGAAACATGCTGATGGGCGGGGGGGAGATGGATTTCCTCAGTAGCTTTCTTTTTCAAAATAAACAGAAGGAAAAAATAAAACAAAAACCCTCCTCTGTCCTATTGTTCTCTTCACCCTCCAAGCCTCCTATATTTTCCCTCAAGCTTCAGGAGAGGATGAAGGCCTGTACCTGGCCCGGGTGGTATATTTTAGAGCAGAATGGGCCATTAATCAATCTTCTTGCTCCTCCCCTGCCAAAAAAGAAAAGAAAAAAAAGAAAAAGTTGATGGGTTCCACAGTCCAGCCACTGCCTCTCTGCTGTGTGGTAATGGGATTTTCACCACCCAAGTAAAGCAGAGTCTTTATATAATAATTCCCCCTTCTTCCTTCCAAGAGGCATTTGTGAATGATTCCACATGACAGCACCATGTACAGGACTTGAAGCCCAGTCATTGTTTTCACACTAATTTTTACTTGTGAATTCCTGTTTCCTTTTCCCCCCTTTGCCTGAGCAATTAAATAAATAAAGTGGGTTTATATTGGTTTGTTTTTGTTTTTCAGGCATAAATAAATTTACTAAGAAGCTTAGAAATCCCTATGCCATCGACAATAACGAGTTACTAGATTTCCTCTCCAGGGTCCCATCTGATGTTCAAAAGGTAAGTAATGAATGGCCGCCACCGACAGGGGTGTCAAACAGCACTGAGAACTGCCAGGTGCTATGCTTGGGGAATACAATGCCGAAGCTTTCTGAATAACAGAGGGACGGCATCAGGAAAATCCATAAAGGGGACGATGAATGTGAGAGAGAAGGGAGCTGAAAGCCTTTGTCAGAAGCATAAGATGATTGAAGAAAAATGTATCCTGAAAAGAGCTACTTAAAAATTATCGGGAAGTTGCACAGCTTGGTCACTGTACTATTGGTTTTTTCACCTTTTTGCTCTGGTGTTTGTATGGCTGGGGGAGGGATACAGTCTCTCTGAGTGACAGAGATAACCATCCAAAGGGTTTTACTGAATTCCCCATCTCCTCATATTGGAGTGGGGGGATTATTTCCATGATTTTGTGCTTGCTGTGATCTGCTTTGGACCAGCTGCCATTCTAATTTCTTTCCTCCCCACCCACCTTGAACTCAAGGTTTCCTTGGACAATGCTATGCACACCTTTTATTACACAAAGACTTGAGATCTGTATAAAATAACCTGTGATCAAAAAGATTGATCTTCTACCAGCATGGAATTATAATTTGCAGTCGAGCTAGGATCACCCTCCCCTCCACTTCAGTGTCTATTTTTTTTAAAGCACTGTATTCAATAATCTGGTCCAGCTGGCTGCAAATTATCTGAACAGTGGGTCTTTTAGAATGTCGAGATCTATTTATTTCTCTCGAGGGAAGGAAAATAGTCTTACTGGGTGTCAAACCATACAAAATAAAACAAAATAAACAATCCTTTATAATCAGCCAGAATCTTATGTCCTAAGGCCCTGATTCTGCCATCCCGAATCACACTGAAATAGCTTCTTACTCCTCAAGCGATACTTACAGAGTAAGGTGCTGCTCACTGCAAACAGGAAATCACAATGTAGCCCATAGTGATTTTACTCTGTTGGAGATTGGAAAATGATTGTCTCCATGCGTTGTCTATGCAGCTGGTAGAAACACAGTTGGAAAAGGCTTCTGACGACATTTGTTTCAAAAGATCACCAGATTGGGTGATAGCAATGCTATAACTAGAGAAAAATACCTCTATAGATTAGAAAAAAAAAGCTAAACAGCAATAATCATAGAGACATTAAGCTTAAGTGTATTTGCATTTTTGGTGTTGCTGTTCTGGAATGCCCTGGATTTGCAGAAATGGTTTGCACTTGTCCTTTAATGTTTATATTTAAAGATAAGCTGCTTTTCTGTTTGTGTTGTAGTTAAGATTTACATTTATAACATTTCCCTGAATAGTTTCTGTCATGCTTGGGGACCTTGACTGAGCTCTGTAAGGAAGACGATGCTATTTTCTGAGGAAGCATTGGTAAAACACATATGAAGGGATATTCCATCCTAGGGGAGTTTTGCCATAAATGCTAAAAAGTAATGAAAACATTTGGATCTGATACAAGAATATAATTAAAACTATTCCAAGGCAATATCGAAACCATCTCTGTCTGCTCCACTTCACATGCTGCTAAAGCACCTTTGTTTCATTTTGCTAGTACTGGGAGTTAGAAAATACCCCTAGTATCGTAGCCTGCGACTATATGCTAGTAGTACATGTCCTGGACAAATGACACAGAAGCATGAAAAAGGTGTACTACATGTAAGATCCTCATGATTTCAATGGGGACACTTTTCAGTAATGCAGCAGACACTTTGCAATTGAGAATTACACCACATTTGGATTTGTCACAGATGTTTTAACCATTATATCTCAAATGAAATTGGTGTGGGGGAAGAGGGGGAAGTCTTTGTTTAGTTTCTATTTGGGAAAATATTTTTCCTCTTTAAAAAGATACAGCATGTCTGTGTACAATTTTGAGACCACTCTCACCTTACTGAATATTGGGATCCACTTGTCCCGAGAGAGTCCTATTAAACTGATAGGTTAATGCGAGCGCACAAAAAAAAAAAAAAAGTCTATTTAGCATTGCTGAGATCAGGTAGTGCCCCGTGCATCTCATTAGAAAAATCTGCTTTTAATATTTTGGTTTTAACAAATGATGCATGACTTCTCAAATCCTTCCTGCAATTAATCCCCCCATGTTCCTGTGTTTAGAAAATGATTCATTACTTTTGAACCTTCCTTAGTTTCCCTTGGTTTGTCCTTGGGGAGCCATTAACACACACTATAGTGAGCTAGAGTTACCTAACTGCAAACGTCATGTCTATTTGTTTTTACAGGTGCAGCGTGCTGAATTGAAACCATACAGCAGCTCCAGTCCCCTAAGGAAGAAACGGAGTGCTCTATAGGATGCAGACTGATATGGAATGCAACATATTCCCCCCTCCCCACACACACACACTTTTTCTCCGCACACCTCTTTTTTTTGTGGCTCAGATCAACACTATAATAACTACCACGGGCCCATGATGATTCTTCTGGAAGTCATATGTTTTCTGATACACACCTATCCTGGGCTGTCTTCCTTTTTGGCACAGAGGCCTAGCCCAACCAGAGCATGGTGAAATGCATGGACAAATTAGTGGGTGAAGAAGAGCACAAGTGTGTATTCCATTTTTTTACTTGGATTACTGGGGTAAGACTGAATGTCGCAGCTCTCCTCCTTTGAATGTAGCAAGATATAATTCTGCCTAGTGTAGCAGATCAGCTAAGCTGATGTGAGGAGATGCTCTGAACTAGTTTTTAACATCTCCAACAAATTTACATTAAGATACGAGAGCTATTCTTTTCTCAGTTAAATCACAGTGCATAGAAGGGTTTAAACTCTGAATTAACAAGTCTTTGATACCCTGCTTCTGTTCAAGCAAAGTATATTTTTTTAAAGTTTTTATCATAATTACCAGAAACAGCTAGAAGCTCCCACAGTATCTCAATATTTCATCCAGCACTTATATTTTTAAAAACTGCTGTTAACTCCTTGATGCCCAAATTGCCTGGCCAGAGGTCCATTGCTGGCAATGGACACACTGGGATTTGCCATGGTGAAAGGGTTAAGAGAATTGTGAATCATATTTCTGGGTTGCTATTTATAATTCCATCTCATCAGATTTTTCAACACAACTCTTGCTTTTGTCTAAATCTGGAGATGTCAACACTACAGCTTTCAAAGAAAAAATACTTTATAGCCTTAAAGATGCAAGAGCTTACGCAGGAGGAAAGCACTATGTCCAAAGCAGTAGTTGTAAATATGTTGCTTTTCTGTGATAGTTTTCCAACTCTGGTCCATCAACCACCAATGTTCTGTGGAATCTTTCCTGGTGGTTCGCAAAATGAAATGGTATGAGAACCAAGCAATGAAGAACTGGTGTTTTGGGACAGAAGATGGGTCCCTGAGAAAATTTCAATTCTCCTCATAATCTAATTGCTCATATAACACTTATCCAGAGAACTCAGAATCATGACAAAGTTGGGTAACCATTATTATCCATTTCACAGATGGGGGAAACTGAGGCACAGAGAGGCAAAAGGCAGCACAAATCCTGCTGACTTTCAAGGAAATCTGTGCAGCTAAATCACTTGAGGCAATGTTGACTTGACTAGAACCTAAGTCTTTTGCTCCACTCCCTCCCTTCCCCCCTCCCCCAACTGGCCTCCTCTGAAGTGGTTCACTGAATAAAGAAACTAGAGAACCACAGGATACAGATGACTTGAAAATGCATTATTTGAAATAATCTGATTAATCAATGACTGTAAATATAGGCCAGGGATTACCTTCCTACCTTTATTGGCTGACCTGTCTTGAGCAGAGTCATATCATAATATCCAGCACTGCCACCTGCAAAAGAAAAGGGCACATGATAGTAATAGCTGATGAATTCTTACTTCGATTCAGTAATTTTTAATAGTTTCTATTTCGAAGTAGTTTTAACAACATTCATAATGTCTTAATTGAAGAAGGAGACATTTTTTCATACAAGATTTAATTTTATAAAGAAGGTGTTTCACTGCTATATCACATTGTAGGTATATATGAAAGAGTAGAAAATAAATTAACCCTAATTTTAAAAATAAAATGTATGTTTTGTACATAGGTATACATACATGTGTATACAGGTATACATATATAGTCTTTATATATACGTGTGTACATATGTATATGTGTATATTGTGTGTGTGTCTCCATATATACACACGCGTACATGTTTAGATTACAGTTTAAAAATCTTCAAAGAAAATGTTTATGAGAACTGCCAAAGATTCTAAAGCTTATCATCTTGTGTCTGTTCTTTTTCATTTTGTATCTTTCCCGGCATGTCTTTCTGGCTGAGTCAGATCTCTGCATGATTTGATTTACTTCAAGTTAATGAAGCTGGTTGGAAAGAACCTTGTAGAAATTATAAAAGCTCCAGTAATCTCCTACTTGTACATACAATAGATATCCACAGACCCTTTTTGTTAAACCAGTTACTCAATCTTCTGTGTAAACAATGCCTCATTGTCTCACTCTAAACTATCATCTAGTTTATCGTACTGTAGTCTGTCATTTTGTAAGGACCCCAGTCAGACATTTTTAAACACACATGTTTGAGATCTGATCATTGATTTGAATAAAAACATTCAAAAACAGCAAAAATCCCTTATTTGTTTGGAAGTTGGGACCAATATTTTGATGATATTTTTAATAGAATTTTCCACATGGAGTGATTTCTGCACAGGAGACAGGGTAATGTCTATTTTTAAAATTGTAGATATGCTAAATTTAAGACTATTTTGTATCAGATTATTATGTTGGAGATGCACAAAACGAAGAGTTTTGCTATGTTCCAGTACCTATATATGTTGCAAAGAGCTTTTTGTTATGATAAATATTTTGAAATGCAATAAACATTTGATTTTAAGTTGTTTGCTTTTAATTAATCTGATCAGAATATATATTTCCTGTTCATTGTAGAACACTTACTGTGGTACAGTATTTAGCGTCTGACCATACAACATAAGCACATTATATTTAAAGTACGTGTCTTGATGGGAAGGAAATGCAGTATAACTGCAAGAATAGAGAATTGTGATTTGCAGTGGAAGCCATGCTGCTATGAAGAACAGAGAGTTGTGTAAAGACCAGCGTAGAGGAAGTAGCCATTTGCACAAACACAGACACAAGTATCCTGATATCTACAGGATTTATCCATGGATCTCAGAACATTCAAAGGTTTGGAGTGGTTCCCCACTCCCTCCTTGACTTAAGATGTTGCCAGTCCTCACATACAGTACATAGCCTTGGGTGATTGATTGCTCCACATTCATATGACCAATCTCCATCTTCACAGCACTCTTCACTTGGTACAGAAGGGTGGGGTGTATGTGTTTGATTTACAAACCACACGCAAGTCACTATTGGTGGAGGTGCTTTGTTGTCTGTTTATTATATTATGTTGGGTATCAATATAAAGGAAACTTCAATGCACATATAATGGCGTTTACATCCCAAATTCTCTTACTGTCATAATGCATTCGGAAACAGAAACCTGACAACAGATCCTTACCCTAAGTAGAGATAAGTTAACTGTGCACACCCGTGCATATACACTGCATGGACAATTGTGCAAATATCAGATCTGAGATATACCTCCAGTTCATGTATTTCTGCACACATTTGGCCAAACACAAGCTGTTTCTGAAAAATTGATGTTCATGAATGCAAGCAACTAAAATTCCTTTTCCTTGAACATTCATATCAGTTACATTCTACCTCTAAAACGTATATCAGAGAAAGCAGGCAAACAAAGGTTCTTAAGGCTGAATAAAGCACATTCTTTTAAAATTGCACACAAATATTCACAGTTTGGGAGACGGGGGCGAGGGGGCTGGGGAGGACTGGATATTTTCCAAGCTTGGATTTTAACCGTAAGTAATGGCAATTCCTACCATTATGCCAGTACTTATTTATATAAATAAAATGTGGGTATAGTGAAAGTAGCTGGAACTGTAGGTGGTGGCTGGGTTTTTGGTTTGTTTTTGAGGGGAGGGGTTTTTCTTGTTTTGTTTTGCTTTTTAACTGAGGGCATGCAAAGTGATTTCTGTTAGAGATTATTTTTTTTAAATCAATCCATTATGTTTTGCATCTTTAAAGGAACACTATCCAATTAATTAATTTTTCAATTGATTGATTTAAAAGTTGCATTTTTCTGATAGAAAATCCTTTAAATAGTATGTCCTGTTTGGGGTTTTCTTTAAATCCTTTAAAAGAGGATGATGATGTTTATAAGAGTCTTTTCCACCAAGGGCTCTGATCATACACCTGGATTCATGCAGATTTAGAGGTCTGCCTATGTTAACAGGTGCCTAACTGATTGTATTACGGTATTGGTGCTCTCACAAACCAAAGAAATGGAAGGAAAATTGTGGGAACTTTTCAGTTTTATTAATTAATAGCAATGATAAGTTTAAATGTTACTGCTAGATTTCAAGTTAGTGGTGTCCCCTGAAATGGCTGCTGTTTTGTACTTCAGGTAAGGCAAACTTTTAGTGACTTACATTTTTTTCTTGCTGCGTATGAAATATTTTATCTTCAGCATTTGACATATATTTAAAACACTTGTATATGTCGTGCAGTAGTGTGTATTCTTCCTCCTGTTCAAATAGCTCAGGGATAGCTCAAATATATTTCCGAGCAAAAGGTAACTCATTGTCTTAACTGTCTTGTGATTCTTCATGCCATTCCCTTTATACCATTTTTTCAATTTTCTTTGAAAGAGTTTTTTGCTTGTGAGTGGTAGCAAATTGACGGTGCTGGACTTTAATAATATCCTAATAAGTTCTATATCCTAATCAGTCTTATCAAGCACTATTCAAGCTTCCTCCCCCCTTCTTCTTTAGTGTTCTTCAACTCTGACCGCCGTTATCAAACAGTGGGCACCTCAGGTGCCTAGATCATTAATCTGTAACCTCTTCAAATGTGATTGCAATTCTGATGGCAGTTCAGACACCATAGGCACCTGTCCAGTAGGAACTAGACAGAAATCCACTAACTCACTTTATATAGGCCACCAACCAACAGATGGTAACAGCCCACTACCAATCTGAGTAATCTCAGTCACTACCAGCCTGAATGGCCTAACGGAGAAAGATTTACTACTGCCACCATCCTAAACCATTCACTTTTATTGAGAACCTGATCCTTCCAGCATGCAGCATCCCTCCATGCAGAACTGACATTGACTTCGCCTCACAGCAAGAGAGTTGCATCAGGGATGAATTTGAGGATTTTGTTGGCGGGGGGGAGGGTATTTATTATTTTACCAAGATTCACAAAATGCATCTTAACTAACCGTTATATTCTCAGTCCAGTTGATGACTGGGAAATGTTAGCTTTGGCTTTAGAGACTATGGTGTATGTTAGAAGTGAATCCTCTTCTGCCTTAATATTGTACTTGCATTTTATCTGTAAAGCTGCATGTGTCAGTGCTCTGGTGCAGCTACCCCTTCAAATCACACAGAGACATGATAAGAATATCTGCTCTTTAAAATCCATAAAGTTGGCAAGTCGGAGGCTGAGATACTACAAGCGATTGATAATCGGGCATGTTGCAGATGGAGTGTTTTAATCATTCTCAAATTGGGAAGAGTTAAGCCAGTTGAAACTCCATCATTTCTGGGTCGAGGTTCTGTCAGGTGCTTTACTGCAGAGAAGGGAACCCTACAACAACCAGAATCTTGTAGTACCCAAGGAATATAATGTGAGAACAAGGCATTTTATTATATACACAAACATGCATGGATAATGGTTCATTTGAGGTGAACTCTTATGGGCTTTACACCACTTTTTAATCAGCTATTTTTTCCCCAGGTTTTGATTTAAAAGACTGCAGCATTCAAAGAGGATTTAAAAAGTGTTTTTGATTTGAAAAATTGATTCGTGCTACTTTAATGTATTTAATCCCGCAACTTCTATTCCAGGGCAACGGGGAGACGGTCATGATGTTTAGCACAGCAGTAGCACTTCTGAAGGTGTGAGTTGAAATTCTGAGCATGCATGTGACCAATGGGCTGGAGACCACTGTTGTTTGTTTTTCTATGACATGTTGCCAGTTGGCCCCTGTGTGTTGGACTGAACTAGATGATACCTGCCTTAATTAGGGGAAGGGAGGAGATAGTTAGATAGAATTTATCATGAATTAACTGGAATCAAGGTTCTGACCCTCAGCTTCCTTGTGCCTGTGCAAAGTAGCCCTCAAGCCACCGAACTAGCCCCTAGCCCTGCATTAGGGAATCCAGCAGTGGATATAGAGCCAATTTCATAAGTCTAGATCCCCCAGCTCCCTGTATAGGGAGCACGACCAGGGAACAGGTGATACATACACTCTTGCGATCATGAGCTTCTCTAAGGACCCCATACGTTAGGACAGCTCCCAGTCTATAGAGGGGTGGGGAAAAAAAGATAATGGATGAATGCATTCAAATAATATGGAGATTGATGGAAATAGAAAAGTGGCCAATGGTGTGTTGGGGATCCCCAATCCAGAGGTCCCTTCTCCTGTCCCAAATTCTGGTGATGGCTTTTCCAGTAGCTGAGTAGGTGAGCGAATGAATTGCCTAGTGTCATCCTCCACACATTTGGGTGAGTGCTGGGGCAGAAGGCGAGACAAGCCTCTTGTAACATTCTTGCTTGCACAGTTGTCACCACCAGATTTCTATCTACCAGATGGAAAGTCAGACCTGTTCAGGTGTGGGTGACTGTCACCTTCCAGGTGGTGGAGTCTCATAGAAGTGATACAAGCTGCCAGACTCAGGACACTCAGCTCCAAAATATGCAGCCATCTAGATTTTCCTTCAGCTCAAAGTTAATGGCTTGGTATTTCATAGCAAGAGGTCCGAACTCTAAACCTCTTCTGACAATCAGGAAGTAGATATTGTCACATTCTGGTCAAGGTAGCTATTAAATCTTTTTGAGCAGATCCTCTGTGGGTATAAATGGAAATAGGCTTTTCAGTCACAATGGCACAACCCATTTACACCAGCTCAAGATCTGGTGCTGTGAAGGGTTTCCTTAAAAATACACTAAGGGGAGAACTCAATGATCCAGGCTTAAAAAAAAAATTCCATGAGCAAATATTGTTGCCACTTTCAACTCCGCCTTCTGTATGTTGCAAATGGGTTCTGGCTGAACTTTCTTCTCCTGGTGCCTTACAGGGCAAGTTCTTCTAAGAGCACAAATCCATGCCTTTCACAACCACACATTATTCACCGATTTCCTATCACTCCCTCCCAAAGTAGAGCAAATATTTCTTCCTTTCATTTCTAAGTGGAGATGCACAGTGGAATAGTGTGTCTTCCCACATGCAAAACAGTTACAGTGTAAGTTCCTCTACCTTAAGTGCTAAATGTTGCTTTGAACATGATCTTTTATTTTTCTCCCCCTCCTGTGTCTCCCCCGCCCCCCACCTTCTGCTGTCTTTAGACTCCATGAGAGCATCTCCAGAACTGCACAGAAAGTCACTGCTGTAGGAGAAGAGAAAAAAAATATATGTGCCGTCTCCCTCCATCCCTGGCAATAGACGACTTTACTGAAAGTCAATGCCATCCACTTGCATTTATCACTGCCACTCTTGCTCTGCATATTTTTGGTATTCGCCATGCATTGTTAACAGTGATTGTCATGTAATTAAATCACTGCTCATCACAGGAGCCTATTTTTATGCTGAGATAAGCATCAGAAGTCTGCTGCAGTGTCCCCCAGATCAATAAAGATGTTCCCTGTAGGATTACAAATAGTCTGGGGTTGTGCAGGGCACCAGAATTAATTAGGAATGATTTCTCTTTTTCTTTCCACTTTCAATACATTTTTAATTGTTAATTCATTTTCGATGGGCTTGTTTTTAACTCTGCTTGATGCCCAGATGCTTCTGTTCAGGGATTTTGAGGATGACGTCAGTTGTGGCAACACCTCTTAGTCCGCCCCCCTCTTGCCACCCTTTCCATGGTCCTGTCGAGCTACCGTTCCAAAACAGCAGTACATTGTTTTTAAGATGGAAATGTTTACATTATGCATCTGTAGACTGTGTGATGGACTTGACATGAGGATGATGTGTTCGTGTTACAGTTTTGCTTGGAATCCCCAGCCATGTTCAGGGCCCCACTGTGTACAAACACATAGGGCATGTCTACACTGCCAGCTTTCCATAGGTAGCGCTGCAGGTTCTTGCCCCTACCCCTCTGTCATGCTCAAAAGCCCTTAGATACGTGTCCAGGGATGTGCAGAAGTCCCTTTATTGTACCTATCTGGGGGGTGTAGTTGAGAGCGCACATGGACATATGACCTTCCTCTCTGTCCGCAATGATGCAGTGACCTGCTCTCAAGTCTATGTAGTCCTTCACCATCTTCCCACAATTCCCGGTCCTGTATCTTCTAGTCTTTCAGCCTCCTCGGTTCCCTCCACTTGTACTCAAGTTATCTGCTATTTTGTGTACCCTTGCTCGTTATTTATCTCTTCTCTTTCCACGTGGACTGCTTCATGTCCACAACTTGCTCCAGCTCAGCCTGCCCTGCCATTTGGAAATGTTCTCCCCCTAGTGTGCTGCAGGCTGGCCAGAGGGGCCCTCGTGTGAGTCCACCCAGAACCATGATTTAACCAGGATCTCATAGAATATTCACTGTTATGAGATTCCATTGAGACTGGTAGAGCAGGACATCCATCAGACAGTGGTGTAGTGCAGGGAGTGCCTAGGACATCCAAAGTGCCTGTAGCACAAGGCCAAGTCTGGCACATGACCAGAACATGCCCCTGCTATATAGAGGGCCACCACCCAACCATAGAGCCCACCATCTCCCATGACATGCTCCTGAGACTGGAGGGTCTGGCTGTGAGGCTAAAAGAAAGGGAGGCAGGTTCTGGAGCAGATGGGACCACGGCAGACTCACAGTCCCAGGAGCAGAAAGTGGAACTTGAAGTCCCGAATCAACACACTCAGCGGAATGTGGTAGTGGACATTCTGTGCCCATTTTCTAAGGGCCTGTTCGGGAATGGACCCGAGGATCAGCCTGGAGAGACAGGCCACCCTGAAGAACTTGCCTTCTAAAGAGGCAAGCCAAAAGGTGAAAAGGGAAACTGAGGCACTGAGAAGTGAAGTGACTTGTCCACAGTCACACAACAGGTCCGTGGCAGAGCAGGTGGTAGTTCCCAGGTCTCCTGTCTCCCCATGCAGAGCCCTTTCTACTCGAGCAGTCTACCTCCCAATGTATAGCTGTTGTTTATCCACTGTTTTTCAACATATATCAGACAAATATAGACAGGTAAATGTGTAGACAATTTGTTCTGTTAGAAAAATAGATTTAGGATTTTTTCTTCAATCGAGGGTTAATGCATCTCTACTGAATGCCATAGTGACAGAAAAATAAGGGCCCAGCCATGCAGTGGCATGCACAGGGCAATTAAAGGAGTCTGATTCTGATCTGAGTTACAACGGTGCAAATCAGGAGCAGTTAATGGAATTGCAGTAATGTAAGACTGAAGTAAGGCCAGAATCAGGCCTACTGACTTCCATGGGATGAATATGAGTAAGGGTTGCAGGAATGCAATTTTCTAAAAAGTGGTTTTGAATCCGGAGATTTTGTGAATTTATATATTGTTTAATCTCTCTTGCTAATGGGGAAAAGCCCTCAAGTCTGAAATCAACTTTGCCTTTGAGAGTGTATTTGTTGAACTGCACTCTGCATATTTTTTATTCATATCCTATAATCTATTCCCTGTGCATGGTTTGTCAATGAAAGGAATGTTGCAAAAACTAACTTAATTTTTACTATTGATCTTTGTTTAACTTTTTTCCATGTCACGCAAGCCGAGATAATGATAGTAAGATGCCCAGCTTTACTTTTGTTTATAGTCCCTTTCACTTTCTTGTTCTCATTCATGAGGGTCTTCAGAACTGTCTCCAAATTTCCAGTTAATATCTCCTACCTGCTAAAACTGTTTTATAAACCTCGGATGGACATTGATGCTACATCAGAACCGTTAGCACTCACTCTGTCCGCATGCAGAGCTGTTTGTACTGCAGAAAAACCCAGGGTCATCAATTAAGGATCAGAGCCACATTATTCATTGTGCTAGGTGCTGTACGGACACCAATTGGAGGTCCATTGACATCTGTGGGAATAACTGTAAGTAAAGGCTGCAGAATTGGGATTGTAATATGTAATGGCAAATAACGCATCTCAATCCTGCTAGAATTATTTGAAAGGGATGACCAAGTAAGATACAAAGGAGATAAACAGTGGCAAAAGGTGTCACCGAGAAATGATACAGACAAATCTAGACTCTGAAGGATCGTGAGATACTTCACAAGGGCAAGCATAACTGTGTGCCTTAGCAACTTGACAAAGGAGGAAATGCACATTGGGGTTGCTTTTAATCTGCTCACACACACTTGCATGAGGAAGGAGAGCTAGACATTATTGTGGACAGCTGAGTGGAAGGTTTTCCCAGTATGTGGATAGCACTAAAGAGCTGAGTGAGGAATTAGGTGCATTAAAGGGATAGCATGTAATACGGAAAACATACTGGTTGACATTCACTGTTGACTTATATGTCCATGCCATGGGACTGTATTACTCCTGAATGTAGGTCAGTGAATGGTGTAGAGAAGACCAGCTGTGCATTGTTTGTCTCCTTTGGTAATACAAGGTTAAAGGGACACTATGAGGCAGTACACTTAAAACAGACGAGAAATGCTTTTCCACAATATATAACTAACTGGTGGCATTCACTACCCCAGGTTACTACTGAGCTAACAACACTGGTAAGCCACAAAATGTGATGGGACATTTATATGACTGAAAATAGCATCGGCCTGAGATATTAATACATGCCATCTACCTCCAGCATCTGCCTTTACTCTGAATTAGTATGACAAGAGTTTCTGAATATCCGCCTTTCTGGGCATTAACTGATTTCTAGCTAGGGGCAAGGGAATTTTCCTTCATATTATAGCATGTCTTAATGAATTGTATTAGGTGGGGTGAGTGGCAATGCTTTTCTGTGAAGTACTTGGGATTGGCCAGTGTCAGTCAAAATATCAGACTGTATGGACCACTGGTCTGTCCTAATGTGACTTTTTCTGTTGTTTATTGTTTATTTGTAGTAATCTTTGAGCCCCAGTTGTACTGGAGCCGAATTATACTAGGCACTGTACAAACACAGAGAATCTGTCTTCACTGCAGAGTTAACCTGGACTCTGACCCAGGTGTTGCTGCTAACCTTCGTCTCATCCACATACACACACCTCTCTCATCTGAAGTTGGTAATGTTTTAACCCCAGGCTAGCTGGCCCAGCTGCGGAATGGGTCACAGCTCAGCAGTTGCTTTTATTCAGGCTGGTTTACAATGAGGTCACAGACTAATTCACTCGCATGATTGATGGTTTTCCAGTGCCTTCCTACAATTCCCCCCTGTACCCAGGAAGGACAAGGTCTCCCACAATTCACTGGGAAAGAATCATTGAGTGGCTCAGCTTACTGCAGCACAAAGCAACATGGGATATGTCCCCAGATACACACAGGGGAGCACAGTACAGGGGGAGAACACAGTAACTCAGGCAGGGCTGTGCGGTCATGGCTGCTCACACTTGGACTAAGCTGACCTGGGTGTTGATCACTGGTGTTAACTCTGCAGTGAAGACATACCCATAGTGAGAGAGAGTCAATGAACAAGTCAACCGAAGGGGTGGGAAGCAATATGTGTGCATCCTTTGGAATAAGCTCTGTAATGAAAATCTCAGCCCACCCCACCAGTTTTTAAAGACTGGCTCTTGCTTTCATCTGAAGTGTGTAGAATGTAATGTGATTACAGATGATATGCTTTGCACAGCAGGAAACCCGGCACATGCTCATCTTACACCATGGTATTTTGTTCGGGTGGAGGAGGTAGGTGTTCAGAGCTCAAACTACTCATGAGTATATACTGAAGGCATTTGCTGGCAAAAGGCAACTGTCCCTAGAAAATGATGGAATCCACACTCCTGTCAACCCGCCCAAGCTACCTGTCCTCTATTGCATGTAGTGGCACGATGCCTGAGGACCTCAGAGAAGTTGGCGGCAGTAGAACATTTCACTTGCTCAATCACTGGTTGTCATCCTCCCATGAATGCCCCGAATGGATCTGATTTTAAAATGATCAGCTAGGGGTGAACCTCAGCACATCTTAGGGTTCCTCTACCCTGCAAAGACCTGCGGCAGCGGGTCTCAAAGACCAAGCCGACTGACTTAGCTCATGGGGCTCATGCTACCGGGCTAAAAAGGACAATGTAGACATTCAGGCTCGGGCTGGAGCCCGGGCTCTGAAATTCAGTGAGGTGGGGAGTGTCAAAGCCCAGGCACCAGCCCAAGTCTAAGCATCTACGCTGATGTTTTAGCCACATGGCACAAGTGCCACAAGCCCAAGCTGGTTGACCCAAGCTCCGAGACTCGCTGCCGCAGGTCTTTTTATGCAGCATTGATGTACCCAGGGGTCCCCACATGGAGCGGGGGAAAGGGGTACGCTTTACCAGGGCCCAGAGGCCCTGGGGGGCCTGGCCCAGGCTGCAATTCCCATTACCATGAGGAAAAATTTGTCATGACATATGAGATTGTATGTATGGGATGAGGGATTGTTGTATGTGTGTGGGAGGGGGTCCAAGTTTGTTCTGGGCCTGAAAAAAATATGCTTGGGCCCTGGATGTACCCTTAGTGCCCCAAAGTGTGGCATCTTTCTCACTGCAGCATTGCATGTTGTTACTGGAAACAAATGATTCTCTTCTCCTACCAGGCCAGCAGAACCCCACTGATTTCAGTAGAGTTACTCCTGATTTACCCCAGTGTAAATGAGAGAAAAATCAAGCTCAATTTCCTCTGAATTTTCACCTCCTTTTATCCCGTGAAAGACAACTGAGGCTTCAGCCCCTTCGGCCCTTGAATCCCTGAAGATCAATAGTTTGCCACAGACCTCTGTCAGCATCACTCAAGGGAGCACCAATGGCACCAGCGTCCTGCTCCACCTGAAGAAGCCTTCATTTAAAAGGAAACCGTTAATTAAATGCATCATGAATCAAAGGTCTACAGATCACTCACACAATGGGAAAGATCTTTTGATGGGGGGGGGAGAGAGAGTGGCTTTCTGCCCCCTTCAATCCTGGGGCTAGCTTAGGGTGCATATTAGAACAGCCACAGGGATACAAGAAACAGAAACAAATGTTCAAAATCTCTCTCGAGTCCAGTGTTCAAAGACTGTAAAACGCTCCATAGTAGTTTTTCTGTAACACACAGCATTATATAAAATGCACAAAAGTGGGTGTGCTGGGGAGGTTTTATTGGCCTAGGTTTGGCGTTCGACCATGCAAGAGCAGTGGGTTGGAACCTTGCTACCATGTGAATGCAACTCGAATTCTGCATGTGCTGAATAAGTTATAGAAAAAGTATGTCAAGATTTTGTTTTAATTGGGCTGCTCTTTTTCTACCCTGCCATCTCTAAGGCCAATTGCCTTAAGTACAGTGAGTAAAATCCTGGCTCTGCTGAAGTCATTTGAAAACTCCCCTAGACTTCAATGGGGTCATGGTTTCGCTGCATGATTCTGCTTGTCCATGGCTGAAAATAGGGTGACCAGATGTCCCAATTTTATAAGTACAGTCCCGATATTCGGGCTTTGTTTTATTTAGGTGCCTATTACCCCCCACCTCCGTCCTGATTTTTCACACTTGCTGTCTAGTCACCCTAGCTGAGAAGGAGCCATAAAACCTCTAAAAACATTAAAATAACTTGACTATATCTAAAATGTCGCCTTCTAAAAACCCTTTCCCCATTATGCGCAATTGCTGTCCCTTGCCTATCAGGTCAGGCTGTTTTGGGAGGGATGGGAGAGGGAGGAAACATTTTTTGGCAGAGTGAACTAAAAAAACCCCAACTCGGCTATTGGAAGGGTTTTGGATAGAATAAGGCCTGAGCTGATAGATTAATGATCAGAGGGCAGGTGAGGGGGTCAAAGGTCCTATTGCTTAATGCTTAATCATTGAAGGAGCTTAGTTCCACAATGAAGGGTCTAAGAACCTGAACAGAACAGAAGTGGCATGATGAATTGCAGAGGCATATAATAAATTAATTTATTGCATGGATGTCACATCTGAATATGCAGTTGTGTGTGCATGTGGCTGTATATGTGTGTATTATTATATATATATATGTATGTGCGTAAGTAAATGTTGGCAGTGTCTGTTTCAAAGCAATTTCAGCTTCGTCTGCTTCCTGCATAGTTCTGTTCAGCAGGGTCCTTGCAAAGAATCCATCTCCTTTCTGCTTCCCCTTCCTCCTCCTCCCATCCCACCATCATCACTGCTGCCCAAAGTCATCCTTCACTCTCACAAGACTGACTTCTGTTTACGGAGCGGCTGGCAGCGGCAACATTCCACAGCTGAGCCATGGCTAAGAAACAAGCCTGCTTTTCCCTTAGCTGTCAGGAGCTTTTAGAAATAACACCCTCCTCTGAGGAAGTCAGAGTAGCAACAGGAAAATAAGTAAAACCTATTATAAAACAGTTGTCCAAGAACTTAGGCACGGCGCGGGGTAGAGATCGATATGCTGTGAAGGTTAAATCTATTTTCACACTGTGTTCTATTTCACAGTTTAATGGTGTTTTAATGTGTCTGTCACTGAGCCCCCTTCATGTTTTGCAGGTAGAGCCTTTACAAAGGAGAAAGAACCTTGGCTTTACAAGCGTCACAGTAACATCTTATTTACCAGCTGAGATCTGACACTTTCCCTTCCTCTCTGGAGATACGCCAGCGGTCGACTATTTTATTTTTTAAAGACATAATGTGGTGTTGCCTTTACAATAATTTTAAATGATCTTTTTTTTTCAAGATGCCTTTAGGGAGGCTGGGAGCAACAGGGGATGGGGCTGCGTGGAAAAAGAGCCGGAAATGTGTAGGGAGTGTTTGGACAAGCTGTATACACTAGGGATGGGCTAACTCCATTTGCCTAATTTGGAAGCCAACCCAAAATGGTGGATTCAAAAGCCTTGGCTCAAACTCAAATGCTAATGGGAGAGCATGGAAAAATAAGCAGACAAACGAAGATGAGGAGACAGCAAATCCAAGGAAAACAGGGGATGTAAAATGGAACAGCAAAAGGCAGAAGGAAACACAACTCCAGGGTGATAGTAGGGGAAAAGGGAGCAGAGAAGTGAAGGAGAGAAATGATGATAAAATCCAGGAGCCATATTGTTTTACACAGGGCATAAATATTGTGGCAGCTGAGCTATTTGAGAAGTAGGTGGTTTCTATCCCTAATACTTAGCACAGGCTGCCCTTTAGATGAATAAAAACTCTGTTTGTTTGTTTTTAATTAAACCGCTTGGGTTTCAGTTACGGGGGGGAAATAGCTCACAAACTCCAGGTACAGGTTACTGTTTGTTCAGCGCTTTAAAAAATGTAAAGCACCGTGTAAATGCCAAGGATTGTTGTTGTTTATGTTGTGACCTGCCTAGTGCGGGAGCTTCAACACCCCTGGAGCTGCAAGATGTTCAGCCATTTCCTGGATGCAATCTCTTGGCACTTGCATACTGCAGTGACGAGTATGGGGCAGAGATGGGTCTGTTTTTCCACATTGATAGGGACCTCTAACTGTATCCGACCTCCTCCATCAGACAGCTGGAGGCGTCTCCATACATTTTATGAGCCAGTTTAAAATGGCCTTCTTCAGGATGAACATGCCCCAGACATCTTTGAGTCAAATTCACCAACAGAATAATCAGGCCTACCCGCACCAGTGTCGGAGCAGTACTGCCTGCTTAAGCCAGTTGTTAATCTTGCCCTATCTCTACCCACTTCCCTCTGTTTATCTAGAACCAGCTTCTTCTCTGTCCCTTCCCATAACTCACTCATATTGCTGGGAAAGCCTTCTCCTCTGCATCTCCTGCTGTCCGGAACACATTCTTACAACCCCCATATCATTTCAAATCTCATCTGCAAACATCTATTCCCCCTTTTGGCCATGTCTCATCATTTTTCTCCCACCTTATTTAACTCTGTAGAACATGCCAGGAAGTACAGTTCATAGGAAAGGTAACATATAAAATGAAGATATATATTGTATTATATCTTATTTGGAACCAGCTGTTAGAAATCCAAAGCTTCCCCTTTATTTGGTTGCTTTGCTAGAATAATATACATTTGTTCTTTCAAGTCCATCACGGGTTGGTGCTTTCTAGACTGAGTATTGACCTGCAGACCACTGACTTGGCTTAACCTAGATGTCCCACTGTAACAGAAATGTCTGTAATGTGTTTTTTGGCTTTCCTGCCTTGCATGTTCTGAGTTCCTCTCTCCCCCCCTTTCATTTTCCATTGTTGAAACAACAGTCTTCTGGTGAATGTGGAACAGAACTGGTCCTGTATTGTGGGGCCAAAATAAACTCTGGCTTAGTGTGTTTTCCATCCCTCACAAGGTAAAATGCCAACTCCCCCTGATGGGAGCCAGTGGTCTGGAAATCCAGTGGCAGACTACCATAGACAAAACTCCTTCTTGGCCGACACTGCTGAGAATTAAACTAGTGTCCTTGGGAGCTAGAGTAGCTCATGGACTGATAAAATAGCTTCAGCTGCAATCTGATTTTTTTCAGCCTGTATTTTCCAGCCTAACTTTGCACAAGCAAAATATTCAAACTTCCAAACTAGAATGGGTCCAACCCCAAACTCCAGATCTAAAAACTAGATCCAGACATTCCTTAATGTTCAGGGACTTGGATCTGGCCCTTTATAAAGTGCAGACCTGGGCTTGACATTTGGATCCTGTGTTTTTGGTTCTACACTTTTGAGCGCTTATTCCAACTGAACTGGACCGAACCTCTGAACCTTTTCAGGTTTGCTGTTTACTGTCTTGACCTTGCATGCTGAAAGGATTGTCTCCCCTAGCTCAATCACTAGAGCAAACCCGCGAGAGTTTGAATTGCAGGCACAGAGATAAGGCCTAACTAACACTCACAGAAGTGAGGTTGCCTTTCTGTAAATACAACCATAAACGTCTTATGACCCTGAGGATGTGAGTCCAGAGTCCTTGGTCCCATGACCTAGGCCACATTTGCCTGCTAAACCCCAAACTTACAGATTAAAATGAAAATTTAAATCTTGTGAGTAATGTATATTAAAGGATTTCTTTATCAGTCAAACTATACATAAACAGAACCTGAATATCCTCTGGAATTCCATCATCAGTATATCTTGGGTTAGGAGGCTTGGAAAAGAGATAGGAGTTGGCAAGAGAAAAGTATGAATATAACAGAAGGCTCACTTTTTGCAAACACAAAAGCTTGTCCATTTCTTCCCCCATTTTTATCTGACTTAAAAGTAACGTTTATTGAGTTGGTTAATGCAGTCATGTTGCGTTATAAAAACTCCTTTTACTGTAGACTCCCTGTAGAAATACTTAAGGATCCAACTATCAGACCAGAAGAAACTTAAACAATAAGGAAGGACTAAGAGTAGGGTGGCCAACATGCTGTGTAAACTAGCTAATGCTCGAGAGGATGGGCCATGAGGATTTACTAATTTTTTGAGAGTTAGGAGAGCCAATGGATACTCCTATGCAAGGGAATTAAGATAGTTTCTGGCACTTAAGTGGAGCCAGGTTGAATCATCTGCCTAGATTGAAATCCATCTCTCCACTGCCGTGTGACCTGCTTTCCTCAGCTGTGGATTTCTGACTACTGGCCCGGGATGGGAATTTGTGGAGAAAGTGCTGGAGTGAAAGCTAGTGGTAGAGATGGACCTGAGAGCCCTGAGTAGCTCCGAAGAAGAAGGACTGGCCATGCTGTGAGTAGGTATGCATAGGGGAAGGGCATGAGGCCTGTTGGGTGCTGGAAGCGGGGGAATGTCTTGGGGAAGCATGGTTCTAGTGATGCATCTTTGATAGTCTGTGGAGATATGTCATTCATAGCACATGATTTATTTATTGACTTGTCCCTTCTTTTCTATTCAGAAATTTGGCAATAGCCGTTTAGAACTTTATCGAATGTATTTCTTCAATCTTATACACTGGATAGTTTTTATATGAAGAGTACTGATTTCTAGATTAATTCTAAGCAGTTAGTTGAGAGTTGTGGAACCAGATTCTCAGTGGGCATAGCTCCATTGAAACGGATAGCCAAAATCCGAGCTATCGGTTCATTTCCATTGGTCCATTTCTGTTTCCTGACTGGATGAGTACAACTATGGAGTCAGATTTCTGGTGCTGATATTCACCTTCTGGAATTCAATATCCACTGTCTCAACATAGTCTCTAATAGTCACTTTAATTGGTTCCTCTCAGAAAAATCTCTCCCTAAAATTCAATTGTATTTAAATGTTCACAAAACATTTACTGAGATATCCAACCCAGCACTAATAATCAGCGTTCTGTGTATTCTCATGCAGCGTACATAAGAAAGCTGATATCTTATTGTTGAGTCTCAGTGTTTTGATTTAAGGAGCTCCCAATAACCGGGGATGTAACAGCAATATACATTTTCATACCACAAGCAGTTATCTTATGTATGTGCCAATAGACTGCTGTTATAGGACCCACATTTGCATCAGACACCTAGTTTAAACCTTGATCTGAAGGTATAATGACGTCTCAGTTGACTAAGAGTTTGGTTTTTTCTGTTTCAAATTCTCAAATATGTCTGTTAAGTTATTGAAGTAGAACAAATCAATGCAGAACCCAGTATTAAATGTTTGTCTACAATCAAAGAATGAGAACTCTTTTTGCAAAATGAAAATTGACAAGCCATTAGTGTAAACTTTGTTCTAATCATGTTCCATGCATGTTATTTAAATGTCCAACTATGGAACTGACATAATTTGGAAGCTATCTTCTATTAATGTGTAGCTATGTTTTATTATCAGACTTTTAAAGATGGTTGGTAACAATGGTTCATACTATTAATCAATATAATGCATTGCATACTAGACCATTGCACCAATTGACCCTCTTACCCAAAACACCTCTTTGAAGCACAAGATTCAGTCCAACATATTTTGAGTGAAATCCTGATCCCACTGAAAGCAAATGGATTTTTGCCATTGACTCCAAGGGGGGCAGGACTTTATCCTTTGAGTTGCATCTGAGGTGCACTGGACAAGGTCCTCAGTGGGTGTAAATCAAAGTAGCTGTGCTGATTTACAGAAGCTGAAGATTTGGTCCACTGTTTGAAAAGGTGAAAACCTCAAGCCCAGGTAGAATTGGCACAGACTGTGATGTTGCAAGGAAATTATTTGGAGAGTGATATGTAGCTGCACAGACCAATAGGTAACAGTCATCATGCCCTTTACACAATACAAAGAGCAAGTAAGGAGCTTCTTTTGGCTGATGGTCGGAATTTGAGTAATGTGTCTCTACAAGCACCCATTACATTCCACGCCTGCACTGTTTTCTTTTCTTTTCATACTCCCTTGAAACCATATGTAGCCTCTCAAAGGAATTTCCTGGACAGAGAATGTAATAAGTAAATAAGTGAAGAAAATGTCAAAGTCAGAAATCTCCTTTAAATACATAAGAGAGAATATATCAATTGTAGCCCAGGGAATGTTTTGGCTCGTTGAGCTTTCTCAAGTGGGCAGTCTGACCTGGCTTTCTGGAACCACTGCAACAGCTAGTGAAGCAGCTTTGATTTCTAGTGTGAATCGATCCTTGTTTATTTTCATATTTGCCGAGATACTTCACCACCACTGCATACCCGCCAGCTGAGTCGCAATTGCTGCTCCACGCTGGATGCTTAAAGGGAAGTTGTCAACTAGGTTTCAGTCTAATATTTAGACTTGGTTACAAGCCTAGGGCTAGATTATGATTTGAGATCCTGGAGCTACCCCATATTAACACTGGTGTAAATTAGATCAGGATCTGGCCCATTATGTTTATTATTATTTGAATTTCAGTGTCACCTAGAAGCCCAGAATTACTATCTGGGCCTCTGTTGTACATAAACACAGCAAGCGATGCCCCCTGTAATAAAGAGCTTACAACCTAAATGGATAAGACGGACAAAGTGTGTGTTTTCATTTCCATATTATAGATGGGGGATGTGACACACAGAGCAACTAAGTGACTTGTCCAAGGTCCCACAAGAACTCTGTGGCACAGCTGGGAATTGAATCCTGATCTCCTAAAGGTTAGTCCTGTGCCTTAACTGCAAGACCATCCTTGAGACTTGTTTTCAAGATGTTTTAATTTTTTTCATTTCAACCTCTCATGCACTAATTACCTTTGTATTTACACAAACATGTACCATTAACAACACGAATGTCAAGAACTAACATGCCTTGAAGTGGCAGTTACAGCCCAATGCCTGGCACTGAAATCCTTCCCTGCTGTGTGGTGAACCCAAACTGAAACGATGCCATTGTAGTGCCTGAGAGTGCAAAAGCGAAGCCAACTAGAATCACCGGTGAAACTGACTACTCTAGATCCATTTTACAAACTGAGTTGAAAGGCAACTGTGTAAATAGAACATAAACGGTGATATCTAAATTACACTTTTTTTAACCGAGTTTAAATGTCAGAGTAACAAGCTCAGAAAACAAGCATCATTTTGTTTTTAAAATAGCTTAGTGTTACATTGACACTATCCTTCAAGTGCAGAATCCGTCCGGTTAGCACTGTTGAAATTGCCTGACGCAGGTATTCAGTTACAGTTTGGGTTAGCCATCTTTACTTTGCAGCCAAGGAATGAGCCTATATTATGAAGTTCAAGGGAGAATGAAGATCCTACTTTGTTTTGTTAAAGAAAAGGGAGTTATTTATTAACAAGAAATCTTGTGCCTGGAATACTTTCCTTCCATTCTCCTTCCCCCTCTTCCATGCGTCCCCTTTTCATTAACTTCACAATCTGACTAGTGATCACAAAGGAGCAGCCTGAGATAGTGGACTAAACCCTTATCCAGGAGCCAAGAGTTCTATTCTAATGCAAAGGGAGTTTTAAGCATGCCAAATGTAATTACACAGCTGGAATTTAGCCAGGACACTGAGGCCAATAGCTTCACCTTTGCAAAGGAATACTATAGAATTTCTAATGAACCGATATCCTCAGGTCTTAAGATTTACATCTCCTACAAGACTGCACACTCTACCAGTGCACCTCTTTCACTGTGAATTCCATACCATACTCCAAGGTAAGAATGCCACTCATGAAATCACTGGCAGCAACCTGACTTTCTCTTGTAGGTCTCCCATCCACCGCTGACCATGGCTGACCTTTATTTATCTGGAGGGGCTCAAATAAGACCACAGTCAGAGGAGTGATGGCAGTAATAACCCTGTAATAGTTGGTCCTTTTTGCTGGAAATGCAGTTATTTCCCCCCACTACGTTGATTAAGAATATTCATAGCCGTGGGATTTACAAACGGCATGACAAATGCATACACTGTATGGCCTGACTGAGAGAGAAACTAACTTTAAAGTCAGTCTGTTCCTTGGGAAGTTGGCCATGTGTGTTCCCAGCGGGATTGCTGGAGAGAAACTGTGTCCAGTGTATTCTGGCCTAATGTAATCCCCGGTTTCTAATTAAGGTTATTTGCAAGTCCACTTATCTGACATGTGCATACAGCAAAAAATAAAGCAATGAGAAACCGGCAATCTGCAATGAAACCTTTGTTTTAAAATCCTCTCTTTTATCTCTCTCTCATTTAAACTCCAAATGCCTATAACACAAAGGACTCCTTGACAATGCTATCCTTTGCTGCAGAAGCTTGTGGGGGTTTCAGTTGTCCATATTGCTTCCCATCTCCAGGCTATTCTGCTATTCGAGGAGGAGAACTTCTCTCAGGAGTGACCCATTCAGTCATTGTGAGCTTGATCTGGCGAGGTGCTGAATGCCATCAAATCCCATTGACTTCAATGGGATTTGAGAGCATTCCGGTACCTGGCAGGATCTGCTCAGCTCCTTACAGGAATGGGCCCTATGTTGTCAATGTGACGTTCACGCAGATTAATGGTGTTTTTACTCTGGAGTCATCCATAGCGTATCTGGACTGGACTAACCTGCATGAAATTGAATTGTGTTAAAAATACAAAGTACGTAGAGCAGAGATTTCCAAATTATTATTATTATTTATTATTTTGTTAGCTTGAAAGCTTTCTTACTGCCTTTAAGGTTTGCTCCGTCCAAAAATGTCTGATCGTTTAGGAACATTCTGTAAATAGCCTCTGCTTTTTACCAAATCTGATTTGCATGTACATGTGAAGCCGCTTTCATCTCCATCCACTTTCTCTGGCACCTTTTAAGGAACTTCCAGTTCAAGGGCTTGCTGACGTGATACCGGTTTCTGTCGCTTGGCAAATCCCCAGGCTGGATAAGAAAGTAACCCTGATTGACTAAGCTGAATCACTTTGCCTTGTGAGCTGGCCAGTAGTGGAGACAATGGAAGGAAACCAGTATTGCCACAATTTCACCACTCCACATAGATTCCAAAGCCATGAAGTGTAGAGAATTTTTTAAGGGAAGTGGTGTCCTTGTTTGGCTAGCCTCATGAGTTTAAATTGCATCGGAAAAGAATCTCCAGTTACAATTTTGAGGGTCTTTTTATTTTTAAAATTAATTCCTATACTGTTGTAAAGTATGAAGATTCAGAGCCAGGTTTTGATCTTACACCCATGTAAATTCTGGAATAAATGCTTTGACTTCACTGGACATACATCAACTTTATACTACTGGACCTGGATACCATTTAGCAGGATATCAAGCTCAATAGCAGCAATGGTAGTGCAATTTCTGACACTCCATACCCTGTCAATGCTCTTTAAGCTTGTTTTGGTGGCTAACCTGTTGGATTTAGAGGGGCGTTCCTTTTCTATATTGTCAGGTCTGGTGAGTTCCATTCTAAGACTGTCAGTCAAGGAAAACTAGTTGGGTTACAGCTCGGGAATACTAGAATTAGATAATGAGGATATGTCTCCTCTCTGCTATAGATTCTTCTACAAACCCCAAACTAGTCACCTCTCCAGTGCATACCCAATATTGCCAACCCCAAATGTACAAAACCCATCCATCAGGTGTCCTGAAATCATGAGCTGGGTTTTTTTGGTAATGTATTTTGGATTCTTTTCATTTTTCTTCTGATTTTGAGCCTGTATGATGAACTCTTTATCATGTTTCCCAGCTTTCTGATTGCCCTGCTCAAGCATACGTGCCTCTGGTCTCCATTCCTGTCTGGTAAATGGCCTGTATTTTTGCCTGACCCAGGCATAATTTAAAAAAAATTGTGCCCAAGCAGGCAAGCCCAGGCCGTTTACCAGACAGATTATGACAGTTCTTTAACTTTTGACAAAATCAGGTCCCACGTCCATCAAAGCAAATGAGGTCCAGTCACACCTTTCTTTGTGCTAGAGATTCAGAGAGATGCAGGATTAATGAAACAGGCCACCAGTATGTGCTGGTAGTACAGCCTTAGCCACGACATCTCTCAGCATAATGGAGATTATTTCTGTAGTAAGGGCTTATCCAGATGCGGAAAGTCTGAAACTGGAGAGTGAGATGTGAGTCCCACCAGAGGTCCCAGGAAGAACTTGGACCTTGTCCAGATTTGCCTGTGTCTCCGTCCCCCTCATTCTGTCCCGCTCTCCTCCCTGCTGGGAAGGGCGCAAGGCAGCTAGCCGGCTGCTTCCTCCTGTGCTCTTGCCTCCCTTCCCAGTAGTTCCCGGCTGGCCTGATGGGCACCTTTGCGGGAAGGAGAACTGAGAGCAGAGAAAGAAGAAACACTCCTTGTCTTTGTTGGCTCAAGCAGCCCCCAATGGCCAGGTGAGGTCACTTTGGGGGAGACCCTGCTTATCCCTGCTGGTTGTGAGAAACTGGCTGCATTTGCGGCTGGAACAAGCACACAGGAGAATCTCAGAGAGAGAGAGAGAGAGAGTCCCAGGTTGCCATTTCAGGCCCCTCCCAGACACTGCCCCACCAGAAGAGACGTGACACAAAGTCTGAAGGTACCTCTACACTGGAATAAAAGACCCGTGGCATGGCTGCAGTTGGTTTGGGTCAGCTGACTTGGGCTTGTGGGGCTCGGGCTGTGGGGTTGAAAATTGCTGTGTAGACATTCAGACACGAGGTGGACCCCTCGAGGGGTCCCAGAGCTTAGGCTCCAGCCCTAGTTGAATGTCTACCTGGTAATTTTACAGTCCTGCAGCCAGACCCCTGCCAGCCTGAGTCAGCTGACTTGGACCAGCTGTGGGTGTTTACTTGCTGTGTAGACATACCCTGAGAGTCCCTGATCTAGGATGCTCTCAACACCACCAATCCAGGCTATCAAGATTTACCTGGAAGTTGCTCTTCTCAGCTTCATTTGGGTTCCTGTGAGCCCCAGCTTACATAGCCCTTAGTGTCAGAGGTGGACAATAACATCTAACCTACCACGGGGGGGTGGTGAAAACGAATGAGGGTTGGTAAAGTGCTTTGAGATCCTCAAAGTGGGAAGGCTCAGTGTGTCATTGCCATCACTTTTTGGACCTCCATCACTGAGGAAAAAAGATAAACCATACAGAGCATAAAGACGGGAAACCATTGCTGCTGTCAATTTAAAACTGTGACAAATGCAGGCCAGTGCCTCTCTGAATACAGTTGTATTTCACACCTCAAATTTAAGTCCCAGAACTGTTGCTTGTTTGCCTTTCCTTATTTCCCCCCTGATTCCTTAACAAGCTGGAAAGTGCAGCCGGAAATTAATGCTTCCTGTCCTTTTAAATAATGTGACATTGAAATCCAGCCCCCTCTTTTAATGTCCTGGCATTTAACATGCCACAATATTTCAGTTATTTTACACTGGTTTGGGTGCTAGCGTGTTATTACAGCTGTTCTGAAATTCTGACAAAGAGGTGCATTTCTTTTTTCCACTGTGTCCCACCATAATTGCTTTTTGCTGCATCTCTGAACTGTAACCATGGCAATGTGCAACATTCATCAGAGGACCCTCTTGTTGTTTCCCTCGTGTGAATGAAAGCAAAAAAAAAAAAGTGGCATAAAATATTCTGAGAAGTTTCCAAAAGACGGTGTTTTTTCAGTTACAGATGGCAGAGGCTGCATTGGGGAAGGAAAGGGACAGGAGCTTCAGTGCACTGGGCTTGTTCCTCTCTGAGAGAGAAAGTGTCTCAAGCTGGAGGCTCCTTTTTTTGAGGAAAACATATTGGAACGCCAAAGCTGTTGCCTTTTGAAAGGAGGAATTGTGATCTAAGGGGGCAAATATAAAAGCTTGAGTCTTTTCCGATTGTGTCTGGGGACAAACTGGGCCTTGTTTGGGGAGCTAGTTAATGCGGATCATTATCATACTAAAGTCCTGTCAGTTCTGACCGGGGATGGCGAAACCTTCTTACTCTGAAAGCGATTTAGAGCTGCTCTTTCCAGCCCTTACGGGTATTTTCCTGCCAATCCCCCCCTTGCACAGTGTCCAGAGAGAGATGTTCCAACAACCAGATGTGGTGGGAGTAGGAAGAGGTGAGAGAGAGTGGGACCTTCCTGCTCCAATATGCTTGGCAACATCTGGCAGCACTCTGTCTTGCTCTCTCCCCAAAACAGTTTCAGATTAGCCTGAAGCTTGCCAGGTTAATAGGCGACTCAGGCAATTTACTCTCTGTTAGGAATGCGTGCATGGCCTAGAGTTTCTTCGAAGCTGGGGTGACAAGGCTACCCAGTGTTTAGCAAAGTGCATCTTAATCAGCTTTGCCTGCCCAACTTCAATAGCTCAGCAACGTACGCTGATTTTCCAAGGCAGAATAAAAGAAAACAGTGCAGTGGTTAATATGGGCTCTGCATGTTTTTTGCACCGTGCAACGTGTGCAGAACATGATGAGCATTTCCTGTGCTGTAAGGTGATGTGGATGATAATCTAGTTTTGACACTGTAATGCCTACTGACACTTTCCAGAGGAATTCCAGTAGAACACATCATTTATTTATGTAATTTTATTTGATTTTAAGAAGCTCTCCTAACCAGTAGAGCCACACAGCTTGCTCCCATGAGGATGTAGGCAATTGCCCAGTATTATTTCAACGTACGTCAATATAATGCTATCCATGAGTGGAAAACAGGAATATATAAAAAGCGGCAGGTAAGACTATGGATAAAGTAGCTCTGATCTTGCAGTAGGCTGGGAGTCAGGAGGTCTGGGCTCCACTATGTGACCTCGAGTCATTCATTGAACCTCTCTGTGCCACAGTTTTCTCATCAGTAAAATTAAGTTAATACTTATCTATCTTTGTAAAGCATTGACTTCTGGACACAAAAACTGAGCCAAATGGTTAAAATTTTTCCTAAGGTTGTCAGGTTCTTGGGGCAGGGACTGTCTTTTTGTGTTGTGTTTGTTCAGCACCTAGCACCATGGGATCCTGGCCCATGTCTGGGCTTTGAGGCACTACAATAAGACAAATAATAAGTAAGAATAAGTTCAGAACCCATCATAAACAATAATCAAAGGTAATAGTAATGTTTAATAGTAGTTTGCCCTTAGGATATTTATCTTTTGTAAGATGCCTTTGTAACTCTTTGCAATCAGCTTTAGATTTGAGTAATTTTGTATCATCTTCAAACTTGGCCACCTCACTGTTTAGTTCCTTTTCCACATCATTTATGAATCTGTTAAATAGCACTGGTCACAGTACACACCCTGGAGGGACCCTGCTATTTATCTCTCTCCACTGTGAAATCTACCATTTATTTCCTAGCCTTTGTTTCCTATCTTTTCACCAGTTACTGATCCAGGATCGGAACTTCCCTCTTATCCATGACTGCTTCAAACAATTCCAATAGATTGGTGAGGCATGATTTCCCTTTACAGAAGCTATGTTGACATTGTGCTCATCTATGTGTCTGATAATTCTGTTCTTTACCATAGTTTCAGCCGATATGCTTGGTACTGAAATTAGGTTTACTGACCTGTAATTGCCAGGATCACCTCTGCAGCCTTTTTAAAAAAACAGATGCTCTGTTAGCTATCCTCCAGTCATATGGTACAGAGGCTGATTTAAGCAATAGGTTACAAATACCACTGTTAGTAGTTCTGCAGCTTCATATTTGAGTTTATTCATTACTCTTGGGTGAATACCATCTGGTGCTGGTGATTTATTACTGTTTAATTTGTCAATTTGTTCCAAAATGTCCTCTATTGATACATCAGGGCTTGTCTTCACTACTGTGCTAAATTGGCGCTGCTGCCATCAATGAAGCGGCATTGATTTAGTGGATCTGGTGAAGACGCACTAAGTCAATGGAAGAGCGCTCTCCCATCGACATCTGTAATCCACCTAAATAATAGGTGGAAGCTATGTCGATGGGAGAGTGTCTCCCTTTTACCTGCCGTAGTGTGGACACTGCGGGTAGTTGACCTAAGGTACATCGATTTAAGTTACACTACTTTTGTAGCGTAACTAGCGTACCTTAGATCAACAGAGAATGGTAGTGAAGACAAGCCCTCAGTCTGGGACAATGTCTCAGATTCATCCCCTAAAAGGGATGGCTGAGGTGTGGAAATCTCCCTCACATTCTCTGCTGTGAAGACCGATGCAAATAATTCATGGAGCTTTCTCCGCAACAGCCTTTTCTTTCTTGAGTGCTCCTCTAGCCCTCTGATCATCTAGTGGCCCCACTGATTGTATGGAAAACGTAATGGGGTCCAAGTGTGGGAGAGGTTGAGAACCACTGGCTTAGATTTTTAATAGCAATATGTGTTTTTCTTCCTTTTGTTTTGTGTTCAACAGAAGCAGTCAAAAACTCTGCAGTGGCATTTAATAGAGCTGTTGTATTGGGAAGAAGCTGCTCCAGTTTTTCTCATTGTGAAGGTGCCCATGCTGGGAACCAGAAGCCATTATGATCAAGTCTGCAGAGTAGAGCGCATAGCTGAAAATTAATTTTTTAAAATTAAAATCCACATTTGTGAGCCTCTCACTGGAAGCCACATTTCTGCTTATAAATTACACTGACACTATGGTGCCTAAATGGCAGAGACTGGAAAGGCACTTTACCTCGCAGTTGTAATACTGGTGTGGCAGCCAGCAGATTTTGCTTTTCCATATTTAAAGAGCTGCTGGGGGGTGCCTCATGGAAATATTCCAACTATAATGAACCGTTTTGACTTGTGCACAGTATCTTATCTGTGTTTCTCATCCCTCATTACTTGTTACTAAATATCGGACAAGTTCTTTACATCTGGCCCCCTCTGTGCCTCATGCGACTCAGAAATTGGGTGCAAAGGTAGCTTTAAGCTGTCTTCACATCCCCTGATTGTGGGATTGCTAGGTTCTGGTGTGGTCCCAAGGCTCAATTTAGAGCAGCCCCAGATTTCTGTTAAATTGCCCCGACTACCAGTGGCCTCATTCTGGTAGGTGGAGATTGCATGCAGAAGGTCTTTGACGACACTCACTTTTCTCCAGCCACTTAGTATGTGCTGGGCCATGGAAGGAGCGGCATAAGAGTTGCTGTTTTGTGAGATTTCTCAGGAATCTGGTTGTCAGTTTTCTGTATGCTTTTGCACCAATGTATAGTGTCTGCGTCTGGCCCCATCCACTTCTCCATCTGCTCTGTTTGCATTTCACAGTGATGACCAACCAAATGATGTCCCAATGAGTGGAGTTTGCCTCTGAGTGGTCAAGGGCACTAGGATTAAATCAAGATGTGTGGGAAAGCAAACCGATACCAGGAGAGATTTTAATTTCTCATCTTTTCTATTTTAATGGATTAAACATAAAATTCATTTCATACAATCCTTAATGCAGCTATACAAGCATCATCAGCGAATAGCTGAAGCAGAGTTAATTACCTTCACTGTAGTGTTCTATCTGTGTAGGGACGGTGTGAGAGAGCGTTTGAAATGTGTTACTAGATTCCAGAACTATCACTCAGCACTTTTATAAGTGGCTAGCATGACTCACTGTCCCCTCCATCATGATCCTATCCAGCCTTCAGTGCTTCCTTCTTTTTATGCAAATTGATTTAGTACCACTTCTTTCATAAAAACTGCATCCTAATATGTTTTACCTGAAAAGGGAAAATGTATAATAGCAGGAGGAGGAAAGCATGGGGAGGAGAGGTGTCAAAAAGCCTGTTGCAGATGGCAGCAGCTGCAGAGGAGAAGGTTCTTGTACCAACAGTCAAGTGTTTGTCTCATGGGATGAGAAGGATAGTGACACTAGGGCAAGGCTTCTATTAATTTAAAATGGGCCAGGATTAGATTTTAAATGAGCAGAAGGAGAGGGGAATAAAGCAGTATGTGAAAATGTTCAGTGTGTCGGGCTCTTTCCACTCCATCTCATGACAGTGAAAATAGCAAAATTCTGCAGCTGTCCCTCTCTTTTATCCCTAGAATGAAATTTCACTTTGTATTCTCCTTCCCCCCCACCAAGCCAGTGGCTTTCAGTCTGTGGTCCCTGGATCCCTGGGGGTCTGCAGACTATGTCTAAGATTTCCAAAGGGGTCTGCACTTCCATTCAAAAAATGTTAGGGGTCCGCAAATGAAAAAAGGTTGAAAACCACTGCCCTAAGCAAAAAATTGCTGTTTATGGCAAGTGGACAGTGTAGGTTTCCCCCTTCTCCCTCTGCCCTCCCCATTTTTCTAGTGAATTTTTGGAGGAAAATATTAATTTCCCTTGTCGTCTTCCCCATGTTTTCAGTGGACTACCCCAGTGCTTTGGATGGTGGCTTCTATTATTTCATCTACCTTACTCCATTAAGGAGCTTTATTGCTTCCTCCATTTAATCTGAATGAAGGGTGGCTAGCAGCCCCACCAGCTTTAATGAGGTCTGTGACTGTCTACAGAATAAAGACATGTTTTCTGGCAGTCATTTAACACCTTCCAGCATAACATTACTTTGTTTTAATAACCACATGTACTTATGCTTTTCTTTCTTTGGTTTTATTATTTTATTTATTAATATAATTTGCACTCATCACTGTGGATGCTTTACAAAGTTGAAGAGGAGGTATTCAGAGCTCAGTGAAACCAAAGACTATCTTCCCCTTCCATTTCCCCAATCAGCTAGGGAACTAAATTTATTTAGTTGCAAAAGTTTGAGCCAAGAGAGTGTCTTGCAGCTCTTTCTAGAAGTGGTCAGTTTAATACGAAATCTTATTTCAGTAAGAAGCAAATCCTGGAGATTCCGGCTTGCTTTTGAGAAAGCTCTGCCTCCATATCCATGAGCCTGAGCAATTAAACAAAACCGGTCAGTTTCACTTTTTGTCTTCTAGTCAGTTTCATTATCTGATACTCATGTATCAGCACAACACTGTTATGTTTGGATTCTCAATGACTGGATGAGAATATTTACTTCTCCTTTGCCTTACCCTAACAACACACCAAAGAAACCCCCAACTGCTATTAAAACCCAACTATAGTGACAAATTAACTTGAAGCTTATAACTAGTTGTTAGTGTTCCTTTAAGTCAGTTCCTTTCTGCACAGATGGTACAGAAGAAAGGAACGGAGCTCTGCCATTCCTAAGTGAACAGGGTAGAAGATTGAGTTTCGTGTGGGAGGACGGAACAGGAGAACACTCTAGTTAGTTGGGCCACTCCTCTGGTTAAATTAATAAGTATTGTTACAAAGTACTTTTCAGTCAAGAAGGTAAATTTCTGAAGCATAAATTAATGATGATGTTAAATTGATTTATGGATAAACTTTATTGAACCAATTTTGCTAATTTTCCCCAATATTTAGCCTTGCTCCTAGGACACAGGAGATAATGGTTTGTCATGTTGTTTCTGAACTGGATAAATCACCCAATCTACAGCACAGTAGAAGATCCTTCATCTGTGCTAAACCTTTCTACGGTTATTTTTCTTCCTAAGTGGGAGTAATTGCAACCACAAACTCTGATTCATAAATCTTCAGGTACAGTACAGTACAGTATACTCACAATGCTTCAAAGACAAGGTAAGATGGACCAAGTCTGTAGCAGGCATGTAGACTATTGGTTCAGAATCTAAGCCAGGCCTGTACAAATCCCCAAAGAAATCCCTTTTCCATCTTCCTTTGCCTCATCACCCACTTTGAATGTATGCTGTAGCAGAAAGGGATCTGAAGCAATGAAGCAAGACCACATTGACTAAGACATCCAACAAAATTTAAGACAGCCCCTGCCTCTCCTAGAGTTGGCAAGAAATGACCCTGCCCCTAAAAGACCATCCTGTTTGTTTTCATTTCCCCCAGGCTCTCTCGCTAACCACACCCGCCTGTAACCTAGCTAATGAGGGGGAACACCACTACAAGCTGAATTGTTCACTTGATAAAGATGTGTTTGAGCCAAGCAGCAATGAAATCACAGAAATGTGACTTCTTAGCGCTGACTCCTTCTTATGTCCCAAGGCTAAAGTATGGTTACACTGGAGCTGGGAGGTGTAACTGCCAGCATGAGTAGCCAGACTGATAGAAATAGCATGCGAAAAATGACAGGGTAGTTGCTGCAATGGGAGTGACTAGCTGCCAGAGTGTGTACTAGGGTCTCCGATGGGATTGTACTCGGGGCGGCTGAGCCTTCTTGCTGCTTATGCTTCTGACCTAGCTTGGGTTTGGGTACTAGAGCTGGAAATGATACCTTCCGGCTCCAGGGTAGAAATACCCTAAGTTACCTACACACAGCGTCTTTACTCTCCAGGGCCTGTCTGTGCTTCCAGAGATGTCAGCCGCAGCACCTAACCTGCTCAGATGCAATTTAATTTGAAGAGTGTGGTATCTCAGAATGTAAATGGGATGTTATGCAAACCCCTCCATGGATTCCTGCTTGCATGAACGGGGTGAACTGATTTCCAAGGACCAAGTTGTGCCAACGTGGCACAGCACAGGTGTGTAGTGGCATGGAGCTGCGCTGTCTGACGGGACGCTCCAGAATACATTGTACCCCCTGCCGAGCTGCTAAGCCAGCACTTTGGAGGATCCAGAGAGCGCTGTTCTGTTCTGTGTAGCGCAAAGTTATGACTCCACCTCTTCTTTGCATCTCCAGCCCTTTTTGTGGCCTTGCGCTTTATCCTCCCACTTGTGAATCTGCATAGAGACTGGTTACAATATGGCCCCAAATTTGGAGATGGGAAGAGATTTTCCACCATGGAGCACTGGTAGAGTCCTAGCACTATGAGTCTTCTCCCCTAGAACTGTGTGGCACTTTTGTCACGAATCCATCGAGCCAGGTTTGCTGCAAAGGTCACTGGGTTGGCCCAGAACCATTCAAGCAAAATTGAGCAACGGTTCAAAGAAAATTGTGGGGTTGGGTGGAAACCAGAGGTCAGATTCTCAAAAGTGGTAAGCTGGCTTCATCAGCAGAAAATTTGGTCCCAAGTTATCACCCACATTTGAATCACAGAGCACAATTTTATAAAAAGAGTCCATTTAGAAATAGTTTATAAAGGGTAAATAAATTATTAATAGACGTTATAAGCATGTTACAGACAGGAAGAACATGTATTGTAGATGATTATATGCACATCAGTAGATGGTTATCAGCCACCTGTGGGGCTCTGTAACAGTCTATAAGATTTGATTTGCCACTTATTAAAACCTATTATTAATCATTTATTAACTATTTATACATGTACCCTTAATATAAAGTGTCTGCATTTATTTAATTTGAAAAAATTGTGATGAAGACATTGCTCCAGATTCTGAATTTTCAGATCTCTTTTATAAAAAACAAACCAAAATTCTCCCTCTGTCCCTTGTCAAATTGAAAACAGACCATTCATTTTTTTTTCATAAGGCCTTCCAACATTGTGTGCTCCTTCTCCTGCAGCTGTTAAATGCTTTTCAGTGGCTGAAGAGTCTAGTGCACGGACAAGAAATAAGTGAAAATAACTCTTAACTTCAGGCTTCATGGGAAAAGCAAGAAAAAAAAGGTCACCGCTTGCCAAACTGAAATGGGCAAAACCAGGAGAGTGCATGTAATGTTTGTGAGAGGGGCTGGATACACAGCCCTGGAAGCTCAAGTTGTCTGTCTGACCACAGTGCATGGGATGAAATTGAGCAAGGATGATGTAGGAGGAATATCAGGAAACATTTCCTGATTGTGAGGTCTATTAGACTGTGGAATGATCTCTGAAGAGAAATGGCAGAAGTCCTGTTGCTAGAGTCAGTTATAGAATAGTCTCGACAAAAACCCATGAAGATATTCTCATAAGGACCAACCCTGCGGTTGGAGAAGGGGATGAAGGATGGAAAATATTACATCAATCTTTGCCATCTCTCTCTAACAATGTGCCACAATCCTGAATTGGAGGGGGCCACCTCTATTGCTCAGAAGGTAGGCTACTATCTGTGACCCCCTCTGCAGAGAATGCCAGCAAATATATTAATCATGATATTGGTTTTGTGATGTGAACTAGGAAGCAGACGGAGGCCATCAATTTATTTCACGTAGTCCAGCTATCATGCAGCAGATGGCTCTGTCTTTTGGTCACTACTTTTGATCTGGGATGGAATTGTACTGATTAGGGCAAGGCAAAAAGCTCTTTGCTATCTTAATCCTGAGTCGATCAGCACTCCACTGACTTCTATCTTCCAGAAGGGTGCAATGAAAACAAATTAGGCCTATAAAACTATTTAAAACACTTGAGTGTCGTGTTCAGGACACAGCTGTGTTGGGCCCTCCCTTCATTATGCCATGTGTGAGTTACTCAACAATTAGAGTAGCAGAGTTACCAATAAAAGAGCTTAGGTAAAAACTTAAGGTTACATTGTTTTATTCTACCTGTTGTTACAAGCCACCAGGCTGATTCTCTGGTACATTCAGGCTGCTTTGCCGGTTTCACTGATGCAAGCAGCCCTAAACCTGCAATATCCAGACAGCTAAGGATTCCCTGCAGTGAGAGGGAATTTCTGGGAAGTGTAGAGTGCCTCCTTCTTCCTGGCTGCTGGCACAGAGGGCATGATCAGGGATCACTTATGCCTGGCTGATTGTTAGCTGCTGGAACAGCTCCCTGGAGTTTTTGGCAGCTGATATAAACTAGATTAGCCTTCAGGCTGCTCCAATATACACATGGGACTGAACTGATCCCTCAACAGTCCCAAGACTGTGGGAGCACAAATGTGGCTTACAGACCCCTGCTCCCCGACACCACCGAACTGCACCAAGCATTCATGAGGCACAGCTCAGGATCTGGACCCACACCTTCCACATATTGTACCGAGATCATGTTTTGTCAGGCTCCCTGCTTGTGAGGTGGCAGGGGTGATCTCGGCAAAAGAGGAATTATATTTTGTCCTGTCAGGTAACTGTGTAATAACATGTATTGTAAAGTACAAAATCCTAGACAGCCAGTATGCAATCAAGTTGTTAATTTGGAAATTAGATTCTGGTGCACTGGTTAGCAAATGTTTTTCATCGTGCCCCCCCTCCCCTGCTTTGTGGCCACCTCCTGGGTGTGCACAACTCTTCTGCAGGAGTCCCAGTGGCCCAGGGCTGACAGCCAGAGCTCTTAAAAAAGCAAGCACACAGTTTGTGCATTCCTTGATACTTTCCTGTGTCGCTGTTCCAGAGGGACAAGGTGGGTGAGGTAATATCTTTTATTGGACCAACTTCTGTTGATGAAAGAGACAAGCTTTTGAGCTTACACAGAGCTTGTCTTCAGATCTGGGAAAAGTACTCAGAGTGTCACAGCTAAGTACAAGGTAGATCAGATTGTTAAGCATAAGGAATTAACACATGCTGCAAGAGACCACTCAAGGTGAAGAGGGCAGTTAACACCTCTACAGCCAGACAACAAGGGAGGGTTCGGAGACTGTAATGAGCCATAAATCCAATGTCTTTACTTACTCCCTGATTTTTTAGTGTCTAGCAAAGTTATGAATTCATGCTCCCAGGAGAGTCATTTGAAGATGGTGTGCAGGTTTCCTTTGAGAATGAGGACTAAGAGGTCAGATATGGAGTGATAGTTTTGGAGAAATGTTTGTGCCATGGGTGATATGGTGTTTTTGTCTTTTTTTCTATGGGAGTTCATTTGAGAGATTCGTTATTATTTTCTTATTATTAAAGTGCATAACTATTGTCTCCTTTTGTCAAGAGATGATCAAAGCACAGAAAGGTCAGATAGATAGATAGACTGATTCTTCTTTAAAGTAATCCCTATCTCTCTATCTTGCTAATTTCATTCAAGCTGATTTTTTTTTAAAACTGCATTTCATGATACATGTTAAAATGAATGTGGCCCTTTAAATTTCTAAATACCAGAGGAGATCCCATTAGGTCTTGTCCTGCTGTCAGTGTCTGAATGTGGATATTGAAGTCACAGATGCGGAGGAAATGTGCCCAGTTGGTAGATAACGCCTGACTGCCCTTTGACCCTCAGGTTAAACTGCTGTCTGGGCTATGCAGTCCAGTAACCTAGTTCCAAGGAATGGAAAGCTGCCAGTTATCTGTCAGCATGCCAAGGCATTAAATCTATCACAGGGAGACAAAGATACAGTATCTTTTAATGCCCTTTCCTTTCATGCCCCTCTTTGTTAGAAGAGATGTGGGGGGAAATATATTTCATATACTACCCATTGTGAGTCCTTGATTGACTGTATATTCATATTTGCCAAAGAAATGATATTAATTCATCTACATTCCAGAGAAAGTAAATATATTATTTATCTTTGGTCCATCACATCCAGGGTTTTTCAACTGAAGCATATTAAGGCATGTTATTATTTATTTGTTCTTTATTATCCAGTAGCCCTAAGGATTTTTACAGTCTGCTGTATTATAGGTAGACTGGTGGTTTATCAAGCTAATACAATAAGACTGATAAGCCAGAGCCAGCATCTTAGAGCCTCTGGTGTAATAAGGAAACGGATAGGAAGAAAAAGAGGCATATAGTTTGGATTTGGTCCTAATGACACTAAATAGAAGAGTGATTGATTTGTTGTTGTTTTTGTTATATCTGGACAAGGGACCAAAGCGATTTGTTTGCATACTGAGTTTATCACTGAAAATGCCCCCTCTGACCACCCCGGTATTCCCAGCTAACAAGGTGCAGAGAGGCATTTGTCTGTAGGGTTTGACTGGAAAGTACACTTAAATAGACTGGAATATGTTATAGCTGTATTAGTGCCACTTTACTGATTTGTTCTTGCATAACTTTATGTAAGAATGCGACCAAGAATAGAAAGTACACCCCTATGATAATTCAGCTGCCCATTTCAAGGTAGGCCTTTTAAAAAATGAACTTTAAAGGCTTACTGGTGGATATTAGCGAAACCCATCTTCATCATCCCATTCCTCTCACTCACACAGTAAGCAGCACTCTTTCCTCTAAGTCTATATTAAACTGGTACAGTTTACCCTGCTGCTGTTGGTGATGCCACTCTTTGATTCTATCTATATAAGGTACGTACCTGGCCCGATAGCATCTGATTCCCTCACAGTCTTTAGTATATTTATCCTCACCACATGCCTGTGAGGTAGAGCAGTTTTCTTTATCCCTGTTTTACAGATGGGGAACTGAGACAGAGAGACTAAGGCTCAGATTTTTAAAGTATTTAGGCTTTGCTGTGGTCAGCATTGCAAAGCCTAACTGATTTAGGAGCCTAAACCTGATTTTTCAGATGGGATTTAGACACGAGACGAAATCTCAGTGACTGTCAATGGGAAATTGGCACCTAAATGCCTAGATTCCAGCACTGAAAGTCTGTGTCAGAGCAGGGAATTGAATCTGGGAGAAGGAGGGGTTTAGGTCCCGAGTTAACACATTACCACAGTACAGGTAAGAAGAATGTAAATATCCAGTTTCAAATATGTCCAGTCACCCCCTTATGCTAGCGTCTAAAGTTTCTTTTGCAGTTTCAGTAGGAGAAATTATTCCTCATTTCCTCCTGCTGTTATACATTGCTGCTGGTGCAAAATGCTGGCAGCTTCACTGCCAGAGGTGCCTGCATGCTGGTGGCAGGTGAAGTACTCCATGGAAAGATATTTATGATATTTTGTATTAATTTTTTTCTGCTTCTGGAACCTTTTGCTTCCAAACCTAGCTCTGCCACTGGGTGTGAGGTTTACCTTGTTCACCAGAATTTTCAAAGTGGCAGACAACCTTAAAGAAATAAAGGCTATGTCTACACTTGGAGCGAGGGGTGGGATTCCCAGCTCAATGAGGCATATTCACGCTAGCTCTCATTGAACTAGCGCAAGCAAAATGTATAGTGTCGTTGCGATAGCATGAGCCGTGATGAGCAGTGGGAGGGGATAGCTGCCCTGAGTACAAACCCGCCTGGACCTATGGGTCCATACTCAGGAAGGCTAGATCCTCTCACTACTGCCCATGTTACTGCAGTTACTATTTTTATCATGCTAGCTTGATGAGATAGCACAAGTCTGTCTTTTCGAGCTGGGAATTATACCCCTACCTTCAAGTGTAGAGAGACCCAAAAGTTAGCAAACAAATGCCTATCATTTAGTTTTCACATGGTCAAGATCTTCGGAACTCTACGTAGGCGCTTCTTGTCCAAGCTGAAATGTGTCCAACACTTCCTTACATTCACTATTTTATTTTTAATATTATTTATCATATAAGGTGCCTCTCACCCTAAAATCTTGGTGGTTTTCCGTGTTGTAGGTGAAGGAGTTCTCGTCGGACAAGACAAGCAAGACTAACTCCCAAGTTGAGACAAAGGTGATAAATACTGTTGTCATAATTGGACAGACAAATTTACCCTGAGTAGGAGCTCAGTTGTGAAAAGTATAGAAAATGTTATAAAAAAAATACAATAACCTATAAAGATGATGTTGATGGAAAATAGGTCAAGTTGCTTTCAATAATGAATGTTATAAACAGATGCAAGAGAAGCGGACAGAGAGACTAAATTAGTCCAAACAGAAAAAAGGCTACGTTGATGTATTTTGAGGAGTAAGTTGAAATCAAGCTTGCTGTTAAATAGGGTCTGGGGTTTGGTATAGAGAGACTTTAGCCTAGGGTGACCAGATAGCAAGTGTGAAAAATTGGGAAGGGGGTGGTGGGTAATAGGCACCTATAGAAGACAAAGCACCAAATATCAGGACTGTCCCTATAAAATGGGACATCTGGTCGCCTACCTTAGCCTGCTTAGTACCATGGCAAACACCCTTTTGGCCCACATATTCCATCTAAAACCAGTACAGTGTAGAAGTTTAACAAGGTTAAGAGACTTCCTCTTGACTTAGCTGGTAGAATGAAGCTCAGTTTGAATTCTGTCTACATTAGTGTTTAAGATGCCCATATAACAAGCGGAAGATTCCGCAGATTGGTTGGCAGACATAACTGGCACACAAATGCAGCAGGTTGGCATGCACTGTCCACGCAAGCGCCATGCGTTGGTGGACACTACAAACACAAATTTCACTGGGTTGGTGGACCCATTACTCAGCGTTGTTCAATCTCCCTTTATTTTTGCATTGGTTCCCTCTCCTCCCCCAACCCCACGCCACACATCTTCAGCTCTCTGCTCTCTCTCTTTTGGGGGTTGGGGCAGTGAGCACATCTGCTGGTGATGACAGCACTCATACAAAAGCATCCGTCATTTACTTTCATCTCCTTCCTAATGGAATGGAAAATGGAGCATAAAAAGATCCTTGGAAGGTTAAGTGCTCCTTCTAACTGGGGTGGATTTGGAGGAGTCACTGAAGCACGGCCTGTGCAGGGTGGGTGTGCATGGGGGGGAATGGGCCGTACCTTTTTCTGTTGTTTGGATGAAGCCATGTTATTACAATTAACATGAAAGTGGGAATGCACGGGGCAAAGGGGAGGGAAGGCGAGGAAGCACTTTTATGGCAGGAGATGAAGTCGACCCCGTAGATGGTAATTGAGACGGCCCAGCCGGTCTCTCTCAGGTCATTTGTTTTTATGTGAGGCAAGAGGTGTAAAACTGGTACAAGCAATCCAAACAGGAAGGGACTGACTGACACATGTGGAAGAGTTTAACAAACATACACTGAGCCCAAGCTACGGGCTGTCACTTGTCGGCTACACACCAACTAAAATGTACTGGATTCACTGACGTTCCTTGGAACAACCGGCAGAGGCACTGAGCTAGGGTGGGTGATGCTCTGAGGAGCTGTGTACTGCACTGTAAAAGTATCATTTGGCTGAGCTATAGGGAACTCACTCGTGTTAGCTTTGAGCTGAGAGTGGCAGTCGGGGGCCCTGTTATGAACGTGCATTCTGGGGGGCTGGCTGGCATTAGCAAGCCGAGTGAGCATTGGCTTTTTAAAAAAAGGCCCTGCTGGATGACAGTGCTAAGGCCACCTTCACTTGTGCAAGAGGCAGTGGTGACAAGCCGGACGTTGTTTAAAAGTAACTGAGGGGGGTGAGTGGAGGAAGGAAGAAGAGGAGAAAAAAAGGATGCAATACTGAGAATAAAAGTTAATTAAAAAATAAAATCAAGAGGAATGTGTCTCCAAGGCCACCTCTTTCGCATAGACCACCTGTCAAATATTTCCCCGTCTGTAAACCCAAGACTGGGAGCCAATGTACTCTGCACTGCTTTAATTTTTAATGCTTCTCTCCTGGCCTCAGAGGTGGCGCTTACAGACAGAAGCTGTCACCTGTATAGATACAGATGTGTATGATGCACTCACAAAAAGCGAGTGCTTGGAATTCAGGAATTGACACCGTTTGGGAGAGGGAACTGCCAAAGGAGATTATGAAACTGTAGAGAATAGGGTGTCCCAGCAGTGTTAGGGGTTGTCAGCGCTTAATTTTTGTATTTTTTTTTTGTCATCTCAGTGCAGTTGAATTGACAATAGAAAGGGTGGTGGACTGCAGTCAGATAATTAGAGGTGTCGCTCATGCATAAAACTGGGAGGCAGGTGCTCCTGAGTTCTAATCCTGAGGCCCTCTGTCTGGCAAGACACTTAGCCCCACTGCTTCAATTTTCTCATGTGAAAAATGGGGATCATAATTCATTCTAACCTGACTCACAGAGATGTTGTGAGGCTCAATTGGTTAATGTTTGTAAAGCATTTTGAAAAATAATAATGCTTAGCAGATAAGCAGCAAACACTGTTATCATTAATGGCTAACTACCCTGCTGAAAGATACAAGCAGACCACTGATTACTGAAATCATTTTTAGATCGTGCTGCAAATGTCTATGGTGCTTTATAAACCTAAAGACACAGTCCTGTCCGCAGAGAGAGAACAATGAGCTGGCTTCAAGTTTGTTGTTGTTGGGTATTTTCATGCACAAAGACAAACAGATACTTTCAGTTACAATGGTCTTTATTTCAACAATGAAACAAGAAGGAAGAAAAGCAAAGCATCTGTAAGAGAGGGCACCATGTATATATCTGACTGTTTGCACTGAGTGCTGGGAACGAACTGGGCAGCCAGGGAATGTGCTTAGAAACGCCAATGTGCAGTACTTAGGACATAAAAGGTCCCACAGTTTCACAGCTGTATGCACCACAGGTAAACATCTTTGAACTTACAGCACATGAATTACATCTGGGGGTTTTAGTAGCTCAGGGGACAGATAATGGCTAGGCAGGCTGACTTTATCTATAGCTTTTGGCTACAGGCTTGGACCTGCAGAGGCTCCACTTCAGCTCTGACTTTCTCGGCCCCAGCTGCATCTCTGGCACTTGGCTGGTTGCCAGGTGGGTGTGGTTGATGAATAAGATCGTTCTTTGTGCCAGCCAATCACATTGTCTCTTTTGCCTTAAGCTCCTCCTCTTCCTCCAATGAGACGCACAGAAGGAACAAGATAGAGAAGCTGAGTCTGAGACTTATCCACCGGTAGAGTTATGTCAGCTGCAACTGGGTGAGAAAAGGAGATACAGGACACAGGTGGGGAGGGATTTGGGAGTGGTGAGAGGGAAGGGAGAAGCTGGGGCTGGACTGATGGATTTGCAGCATTTGTGAAGTGGACCATCCACTTTTGATTTTTATGCAAATTATATACATTTATTTCCTCAGCCTCTTCAACAAGCCCACTTAGAGTTGTGGGTAAACCCTCAGGCAAACTCTCAGGTGTGTCATGGTCTGCATGGCACTCATAGATTATACCTTATTTAATGACATTGCCATGACTTCTGTCCTACCCACAATGCCTTGCTCCAACTATATTCTCCTTCTGGCCACCATAGTTATTCCCTTTCCTGGCTTTTCCAGGTCGGTCCCAGAGTTCACTGCTGTCCTTGTAGTGCTAGACTGGCAGCTGCATAAATCCTGCTGGGCTACAGGTGGAATAGAAGAAGGCTGCCATGAGGAAATGCTGGCCCAGGGAAAAACTGCGATGAGGGAAAGGAGATGGGGATTGGGCCGAACCTAGTGGAGGAAAAGGAATCCCCTGGAATTTTAAGGTACACTTACCGGTGCTAAACTTAAGCCCAAAGAAAGGGGTAGGGAGACTTTCATCTCTCGGTTACTGGTTTATTATTTGTTTTTTAATTGAAGCCCATTTTGTTAGTGAAAAGCAATGGGCGCCATGCAATGGCTATTCAGTGGCCCGTATGAAATGAACTGGTGTTCTCTATCCCAATCTAGTGGACATGTGTCCACATTATAAACCTCATCACAACAGTTGGTTGGTCCCCAGCCAATTGACACCCCAGATATAGGTAGCAGAGGAGATCACTCCACGATCCACATTGCACCATTATGAAGGAGGGTTGCAGAGAGAGCACGTGCTGCTTCTATTCGTGCTGTACCTTCTGCAGAGCTAAATAGATGGCTTTGGTTTTCAGGGCTATTAATCAGGCACGTTTTTAGGAGCATTACATTTGTTTGGAGGAGGGGAGAAATAAACTATAGAAATAAAATGACTATAATTGAATGTAGTTCCAGTTATAGTGATATGAGGGCTGTAAATTGCACTTGATGTTTACAATGTCAGGTTTGTAGGTCTCTAATTTTGTTGCTTAGGGATGACTTGTGCTGTAAGGGAGAATCTGTTTCCATCAGCAACTTAGGATGTCTCAAGGGGACTCCCAAATTGTTGTAAAAATTGCACTAAAAGGCAACCATCATTTGTTTTATAATTTTGCTATACTGTTTCAGAGCTGCTTGCAAGCCCTGTTCAGCTGAGCCCAGGAGCAGTTATTAGATATTCAAATACCATGCAGGTTCACATGGTATAAACACCTACGTTGGTATGATGGGGCCTCTCTAGACAGTGTGAAGCCGGCCAAGGTGTTAGGTCACTGTCTACCATGTTGGCCATTTTGTCTCATTCCATTTGCCTATATCCATCTGTTGTCTCTCTTCTTACACTTAGATTGTAAACTGTCGATTGTTGGGATGGTCTTTTTCTTCTGTGTTTGTACAGCACCTAGCACAATTGGGTCCCGGTCCATGACTGAGGTCCACTCTACCTCCTCCAGTAACTGTTACCCCCTGGAGGCTTCCTGGAGAATGAATGAGTGGATATTGCATGCACTGGAGTGAGACTGTCCCTGGCTCCATAGATGAAAGGTACAGCAAGACCAAAGGCAGTGAAGGCTTTGCCATACTGTCATTCTTCTACACACGCCTCCCAATGGGTCTCAGTCCATTTCTGGAGGAGGAGCATCTGAAAAACAAATTGCAATTTAGCACCTCTGTCTATAAGAAACAAATGAGCGTGGGTTGTTTTTTTTTGCTGTGGACTTCTGCTGTTGGAACTGGGCTGAGACCCACCAACTGATTGCTCTAACTATAAACCACATAAGAGTGTTTTGCTCTACAAAAATTAAAATCAGTCATTATTGGTGAAGAGGCCTATTTATACCTGAATTGTACATTTTCTGAGGCTGGGACCTTGTAGGAGGAGGAAGGTAAGAACAGAAGCAGAATCCATCAACATGCTTGGTCTGTGCCAGACCGACTAAGTCACTTAGAAACTTTTCAGTCTTATTTTTTTTTTAAATGTCATTGATTATATTTTCATGTACAAGCATCTTCAGGAAAATATTGATTACTGAGTGTATATTCCTTGACAACCAACTCTGAATGGATTAAATATACTCTACTCAATGAAGCAAAGAGGTGTTGATGAAGATAAATTGAACTGTATACCTGAGATAATGTTCTCTTCTCTCAGTACAGAGAGTATACAGAAACCAGCTCTTCACTACATTGTAAAAGAAGATAAGTGGCTATGTTGTGAGTGTCATAAAACGAATACTCAGGACATAATTATTAATTGCTGCAATGTAAAAATGCTTGATGTAAACTTCTGATGACTTTCAGCTGAGACCTTGAGCACTTTGTGGTCACTAAAGATTAAGCAAAAATGGGATTTCCAGGTTGGCAATTTTCAGTTTGAATAATTACCTTCTGCTTCTCTAATATTCCCCTTGCAGTTTCAATTGGTATGATATTTGTCTTCACTTCCTGTCCTAAACTGGTGTACAAGTGATGCTGCACACTGTGAAATAGCTGCTGTGCTCCACTCCAGCGTTGGCTGAGTTTCAGTTGTGGGAGGTGTTTTTCAGAGCCATATCTTGCCCTCTTTTTGTATGCAAAAGACAGATGGAATCCAGTGGAAGTTCTGGGTGTGGAAGGACAGTAGGATCAGCGTGGCCTGTTGTTTGTGAAGTGCTTTGGGATCCTTTTGGATAGAAAGCCTTAAATAAATGGAAGAGATCATTGTAATGGAGAGAAAAATAAATAAAGAAGAGCCATGTGAACAGAGGGCAAGAAGGTTAAATCAGGTAAAAGAGCAAGTGAGGAGATTTCCACTGCAGCTCCAGAGTGAATTCTAGGTGTTAGTTGCATAGTCCATGAATGGTCCGTGGAAGAATGCAGAGGTGCTGCCATTCCCATCTTCCTGACAATGTGATTTAAAGAACTGTTCTTTTATTCTCCATTTCTGGCATGGCCTTGCGTCTTTCTGTTGCCTTGAAAAGGAAAGGACCAAGTTTGTTTTGCTTGTCGGCAATTTATCTTTAAAGAGTGTGTGCGTGTGCTGGGGGAGCACCTTTCAGAGCCGAAACCCGCGAACAACCTTCGAGGAACAAAACAACAACATTGTGCTGCATTTAACATGATGGGTTTACTTTTGACTTCATTGGGGGATTTTTATGCTACCATTATACTTTGTAATAGACACAGTCAGCAAATAGGCTGTAGCCTTCAAATACAAGTGTTTCTTTGCAAGAGATTATACTGTTATTTTATATAATTTTTATATGTAATCTAAAAGAAGCCTCTGAAGAGGGATTGGTCTTTTCTAACAGCCATCATTTTTATATAAAATCGAAGGTATTCATATTATGTCTTCATCTTCTAGATCTCAACTAGTAACAATATCACAACTACTCCCTCCTGACAACTATATTCATTTCTCATTAAAGATATTTCATGTTTTATTCAGGAATTTAAATGAAGCTATCAGAGTTGTAATAGCATCAGTTTGGGATAACTATATCTCATTGATGCCAGCCTCAAGTGTTCTAATTAATATATTTTTAGCTCCCTGGCTGTCTTTAGACTGAACAGTTGAATATGAAAGACGGGGTGGAGAGGAAAAAAAAACCTTCGCCCCCATATTGAGATTTGCATGGGAAAATCTTTGAAAGAGGGAATTTGGGTAATTATGCATTTCCAGTCCTTGTTTTGCTCTTGACTATTTTCGGCTCAGAAATAACTTTCAAGACATAGAGCCCTTTCTGACCGGGTTGGGGGGGGGGGGGGGGGGCGGAGACAGACACATTAACAAGATTTCTTCTTTACTGACCACTTGTAAATCAAGAAAAAAAAAGTTACACATTTTTATCTTTCTCTTCCACATGTACCATGGAATTTGCATTCAATTTTTGGTGATCATTTCTCTCAACTCTTTCCCCCTAACTCCTACCAAACCCCCATTTCTCCACCCACAGATTATTAAAATCCAACCTGTTCAGTTTCACAAATATGGTCAGGAATGCAAACAGGCTCCCATTAAAGTTCTTAATGTTGAAAAGAAGCTCATTTGGTGCCAGCATCGTTACTGACAGAACTTACCATCCACCACTCAATTCTCCTATCTTCTCCTTCCCGTCTTTTCAGCTGTAGGAAATGAGGCTAGGATTTTTTTTTTTTTTTGGTGTGTTATTCTGTCATTGGAATTCATAGCACTTGAATTCACTTAGAAGCCCGAACTATTTTCTCAAATCACTTCAGTCTCTGTGACTCTCTCAGGCTGTAGTTTATAAATCACTCTTGTGGTGGACTATCCAGAGGGGATCAAGACCTCTGGAAGTTGAGTCATATTGAATTGCATTGTGTAACGGAGTGTCATTAAGAGTTTACTGTAAGGGGGCAAAAAGAGGCCTTATAAATAGGCTAATTCAGTGGGCACTTATATGTTTTAAAGGTGTTATTGAAGCTAAGGATGGTAGCATTATTTGCTCCCAATTTCACTCTCATCAGCTTCAGCTAAGGGGTGGCTCTTGAATGGCAGAGGAATAGAAATTTTAGAGAGAACCTGCCTCAAAAACCTGGGTTTCTTTTTAATATTTTTTTTATTTAAGCAACTACTAAGGACCGTTTAGGGTTTATTTAACTTGCTTCAAATCTTGCAGCTAATCTAGCCTATATTGTCTCAAATTGCAGCAATTTCTCCTCCTTCATAGCAGTCCCCATTTATCTTATTTCCAGTCACTTAAAATCAGGGATTTTGTGCACAGGAAAAAAATTTGGCCGCTTTTGGAGGGGCACGTTCTGTGTCCCCCAGGGCTGGAGTAGCTGCCCTCCCTTTCCCCCTGTGGCCCCAGGGCCAGTGCAGCTCGCTTTCCCCATAGCAGCCAGCAGAGCTGGCTTTCTCCACCCCAGCTCCAGAGGAGATCTGAGCTCCCTTCGATTAGGGGGGCCTGTGCTCCTGCTTGCCCCCCCTCCCCTTGTTCATGCCCCTGCTTATAAGATGGTCTTTTGAAAACGTCTGCATAGTAGCATGTGTGCATTTGAAGAAGGGTTTTCTGACAATGAAAGGATATTTGCTGGGCAGTTTACATAACAGCTGCATTTTTCTGTCCAACTAGACAGTAAGGCTATGCCAAGTAAAGCATCTTTCTCAAAGGAGATGATGGTAACAATGATGATTTTATCTGTATGTGTTTCATTTCCAGATTCGTTTGCACAAGGTGTCCACAGTTGGGTGTTGTCTTGGTTGTGACTGACCCCATTTGGCTGGGCTTTGAGGGGTATCAAATACTTGGATATCCTTATTGTGATGACAGGAGTGTCATGGTGAGAACAATGACCAGAAACAGGTGCATGGCATTCTGGGAGATATGTCAGGAACTCTGGATCATTGCCATTGCAGTTCAGTCTCATCAGAAAAAAAAATTGCAGACCTAGTTCCATGAAGCCAGCTTCCATGCCATCTGTAGGGCTTTTGTATTTGGTGTAAACAGGACTTGCGCACACACCCAAAAAAGTATTGTCAGAAATTTGAAGGGTGGAGAGCTTAGCACACTCAGATGGGCATATAAATGAGGTCTGGTGATTGGCTGGCCTTCACTGAGGCTTTACATAAAGTATTTCCTTGGGATTCAATTGATGGGTTGCTTTGATACTCTGTCCTTGCACTTGCATAACCTGGACTGGAGTCTAGCCCAGTCCTAAGAGATAGAGGGTCACTCCAGTTTGATAGTGTAAGGTCAAAAACGGAATGAAGCTGGGATATCTCAATTGAGATTTGAGAGTATAAAAGTATAAATCAAAAAAGCAAAATCCTTGAAGCGACACCTTGCAGCTGTCTCGGGAAATGAAAGGCTTTAAAATAAGTAGATACCAAAACAAAAAAATCCTGTGGCCAGTGCAACTACTAATACCATCTAGTATCCATTTGAGGAACATGAAAATACCGCTCCTCATATGGAAAAGTACAGAACAAATTGCTACAAACAACTTTGAACACCGATCCTTGGCTGTAATGTCAACCCAGCAGCAATCATTTGTTATATTTCTGTGTAATATATTGTGTGTATATATACATATATATATTTATATATAAACAAATATAATGCATGTTTCTTTAGAAAATCCACTTTTTACTGGACCTTTTTAGCAAAATGGAGCTTGAAAATCCTATTTGATGACTCAGATAAAGCTCTGGCAACTGATGGGTCCGCTCTTTTATGTCCTTGAAAATTATGGATAGGCCCAAAGTTCACCCATTTAGTCATGGAAGGGGAAAGAATGAGGTTTGTTTTTTTTTCATCCACGTTATTCCTGAACTCCACTGTCTCATTTTGCTGCAGGATACTTATAATTTTATGCTTATTTAAACAGACACATTTCTAGTTTATGGGCATATTTCAGAAAAAAAAATACATGTAGCTTAGAGTACAGTTCTGATGGGCAAACACCTGATCCCCTTTAATAAGAGATAAAAGGGAAGCTATTCCCTTGCGAGTTTGCTACATTACAAGGCTTTGCTGGCAGTTACACACTGGTAGCTTGCACTTCTGACTAGTACACAGCACCACGCCGGCTGAACTAGCCGGTACAGTGATTATAAATGGTTTGTGAAGATGCCACTTCAAACCTACTGTAGCAGAACTTGTATGTATCAGTGAGTGCCACACAATGATGATTACAAGGCAAAGTTTAAGAGTTCAGGATGTGCACATCTGCCAGTCAAATCCAGGCTGGAGGTGGATCTAATTGAGGTCTCAAGCTGCATTCGACTGAATCCCCACTGTTTTAAAAATGCAGAGGTTTTTTTGTCTCTACTGGTTTGATATTTTTTATTATTATTTTCTATATAGAAAGCAAATATGGTGCTCAGAAATCTTAGCTAGGCGCTCTGATTTTTTGGTTTTTGCTGGTGATACTTATGATCTTGCATTTAAAAAAAATTAGGTTGTAAGCATACAACCTATACTCTGTGTTCACTGTTATCTAGCTACATTGAGGTGCCTTACACTGCCCTTGGAGGTGTCCAAAGCCGCTTAAAACCTGTGGGTCTGCCGCAGAGCATGGGAAAAGATATATAGGATGAACTCGTGGACTCACTGAAGTCCATGGCAGAACTCTGATAGACAGCATGATTACTGACACTAGAAATCGATTTGCATGTCTACCTGTTACATAAACTAGCTATCTGGGTTCTTATTGCGTTGGTGTCTGAGTGCCTAGAGAAAGAAAGAGACATCAGATAGCAGTGGGGATCCCAATCAGTGGGACCCCTCTCCACAGATGCTGGAGAAAACTGTCTGGGTGGCTTTTTGTAGGGGGATGCTAATGTGAGTGTTTCAGGGGGCCTTGGACTATGGTTTGGCCCACAGCATGGATCCACATGGCCACATTGCTCCTGGGAAGGAGAGAGATATAACTGCTTTTCTTCTGAATGCCTTGCACTAACTTGGTGCAATACAGCGTATGGGGGCTTCAGGCTCTATTTTCCAGTTTAGGGGTGAGGAATCTCATCTCCCTTTTGACCTCTTCTATAGGGCAATGCCCTTTTATATGGACTTTGTTAGCATATTCCAAATTGGTCCCTAAGAAAACTCTTGCTCCAATAAGGCCCCGATCTCTGAGTAAATCCTCTCCTGAATAGGTGGCGGTTCTGATACACAAAATGTAGTGTGAACCTTTGTTCATTTTTAATCCCACAGTTGAACTAAACCCTTTTCAGAGGTTCCAAGATCTTTAGATTAGGAAAATGTATTTTTCTTCTGGTTTCTCTCCAGAACTACAGGACACTTTTGTAGTGCTGCCAACGAGAAGTAGAAAGGCCAGGAATCTCATGAGAAAGCAGACTAGCCTGGGGGTTCCAGTCCAGTGTGGCAAACCCAAGAGGTTCATGTAGTTCAGATAAAGTCTTGAGAATCAGCAAAGCCAAAGTCAAATTCCAAAACCATTGAGTCAAACCCAAATATCCAAACCTAATGGATATTCTGAAAGGAGTTTAGAGTCTGATTTATCCTGTTCACACTTTGCTACGCCCTTTATACAAAGCAAATGCAACTATCCCAGCAGGATTCCTCGCAGTTAAAATATGTCCCCAACAGAGTAGGTTTTGTAGAATCTTCCATAACGTCCCCCACTCGTTCTCTTGTTGTCCTTATGTGGCTCAATAAGTCATTGCATGTTTTTTCCTTTGTAATTAGCATGCTGAGAGACATCTGTCTAAAATAAACTTGATAAATTTCAGGTGTGTTTAATTGTTTATGATGTAACAAATCAATCATTTTCAAAACCTTCACATTTACTGCATTAAAAAAAAACTATTAAAGTAATCACCATAGCTTGTGGTATAATGTCTGTTTAAAACAACTAACACATTTCACACTAGTAGTGGCTGCATGTCACTAGCGGGCAGAATATATAAACCCACCTGCTTTCTTTTATGGGACTGTCCACTCAGAGAGTCCTGTAGCACCTTAAAGACTAACAAATTTCTGCAGGCATAAGCTTTCGTGGTCTGCAGCCCACTTCATCAGATGCATCTGACAAAGTCGGTTGCAGCCCACGAAAGCTTATGCCGGCAGAAATTTGTTAGTCTTTAGGTACTACAGGACTCTCATTGTTTTTGCTGTATACAGACTAACACGGCTACCTCTCTGGAACTGTCCACTCATAAAATTTCCTTTCAATTCTTCCACTGGCGCAGGGGGTGGCAGGTTCCAACATCCAGGGATTTAGCCATGGATGGATCCCTTGTCATCTCCCAGGAGCATATTCCCTTCCCACTACACTCATCTTGCCCCACGCCAGCTCCTTGCTTCCTCTGGAGAGCATGGCTTCTGCAAGGTATCACATTGTGGAGACTGAAGTCACTTGCACTGGCTTCATGGATTTGTGGTGTTTGTGTTTTATTGTTGTGAGGATAGTCTGGGGGAGACCTGACACCCTTAATTCTGTGTGCTTCATTCTCCAAGCCCATGTCCGCTGAGCTGGTGTCCACACATATAGGCTCCTTTCTGCCTCCACATGTGGAGGGAAGCATTGGGGCATCGTTGGAACAGTCATTATAAAGCCTTTTGGGCTGGGTCTAGATGAAGGTTACTATATAATTGAGAGATCATTCAGAAGGAATACCACTGAACACCCTCAACTGTTTAGTTTTTCTGTTTTTTAGTAAGTTTATGCCTCTCTTTTGCAATGCAATTGTTATGCTTTCAGTTCTCTCCTTACTGGGTTCATACAGTGATCATTCCTAAAGTGCACTTTGCTGACTGCGGAGATAGGTAGCCATTTTGTGTTCAGTTCAATGCAGCCTGTTTCTAGAATAGAGTTGAACACACTGTGCTCATTCACAATTCACTTTAGGTCTTTTTTGTTATTATCTATCTCCAAAATAAAGGTTGATTCTGACTAAGAGTACGGTGCCCAATCCTGGAGCCCTGAAGTCAAATGGGAACTTTGCTGAGTGAGGACAGAGTAAGCCAATGCATTCTGGCTGCTGACTATTAACTTGTCTATTCCTGCGTGCCTTATTATAACTTGATCTCTTCTGTTAAAATGTTTCAGAATTTTCTCTCCATTCTGAAACCCATTAAAGTTTTCACAGCATCAGCTGCCTGAGCCTGACAGCTCTTCCCTTTCCAAACGAGAAAGAAACTGCATCTACTCAGGGAAACTAATGATATTGAAAATCTGTCGAAAGGGGAAGTGGGGGAGAGAGGATTAAGGACAAATCCTGGTTTGAATCCATCCTTTTGTTTTATGGTCAATGTAGCCTCAGTTTGATGTATCAACAAAAACCAAGGAATTGAAATCAAATGAGAAGGGCTGGAGATTATATCAGAATTGTCTGTAACGTTTCAACAAAGCCACCATTTGCTTTTGCCAGCAGAAGGCTATTATTCCACCCCCCCCCCTTCTTGCCAGTTACACGATACTACTTGGGAACATGTTATCAAAGACTAAGAATCAGGCCAATGGCTGCTGATGTTAAAAGGACATGACATGTGCACAAGGCAGGGCAGAGGGGCTGGCTGCACATATTAAAGTCAAACACATCACAATCCGATTAGCAGAAATGGAGTGTGTGTGCTCTCTCGGGGGTGTTTTTCTTCCCAAGTAATACTTTTGTGCTTTTTTATTGATTTATTTATTTTTGAAGGAAGTAATTCCCTTCCCAGCGTCTCACGCACCTCCCTTTCACCCCCACCCCCACCCCAACCTTGCTTTCTCACCTCATGGAGCTGCCTGAGAACAAGAGTTCAAAGGGAATTGGAATAAAAAAAAAATTGGAAATATTACAAATGCAAAGAGCTTTCTAATCTCTTTCTGACCTATCATGTACAACTGGCGATTTCTGCAAATCTAACACAAATTTATAAATCTTCAGAGCTGGGAGGGAAAGTTAAAAGCAACACCTGTTGTTCTGCGAGAATTTAAGCTAAAAAAAAAAAAATTTTTTTTTTTTAATATGATTTTTGCTGGCTTACTATTTTCAAGGAGACTTTTGTTTAAAGGGTGCCCTTAATTTCCTACACTGCTATGCCCCTCTCAATAATAAAATCAAATCCTCGATGGTGAGCTAATATATTAAGTTCTTTTGTATCTTTCTTCTGGTATTTCAGTAGGTGCAGGTGGAAAGAAAAGCATACAAATGCCTATACGAAGTGGAGAATTTCAGTGGCTGTTTCTTTAACGAATAGCATTTTAATTAGGGCATAAAGCAATTCATGGCTGCAGTATGTTCTGTTGCTGTCCCTCTCAATGGAGAGTAAAGAATAGATTTTTGGAGATGAGGCTATACAATATTCCATTCAGGTTCTTAGGCTGTGCCCATCACCATGGTATCTGAAAGCCTGGCAGCCATTTATTAGGGCCCTGATGCAGTAAAGTACTTATGCATTTTGTTTAGTTTAAAGTATGAGCATAGTCACAGTGACATTAATGCCAATATCCCATGGATTCCAAGTCCCATTGAAATCAATGCTTTGCTGAATAGGGATGGATTTACTCATGTACTTAAAGTTAAGCAGGTGCTTTGGTGAAAAAGTGTGGCCATAAAGTTGAGCAAAGCCAAGGCCAGTTAGTATGGGAATTTAGAAGGCATTTCTTTATACACACAGTGGTTAATATATAGAATTAGCTAGAGGAAACTACTGCTCAGTGAGGAAGAGAATCTCCGATGAGGCAGGCAGACCTACATGGGCATTCTAGTTTCCTCCCTCCCTAAAACTTCCTCTATGCCTATAATCTCAGCACAGATGTTTCCTTTTTAATCCCTGGCCCCAGCTGGCAATGCATCTCTGCTCTACTCTACTTAGTCGCAATTACCGTAGACATTAACTCTGCACATGGTTAGGAAATTGACTTCTATTTCTTCCTTGGAAATCTTGCTCATCATCATCATCATCAGGTTTTTAACAGCTAGAAATAAAGGCTATTTGTGTTCTGATGAATCCCATTGCCTTGAAGAAATGTAATAGAAATTAAAGAGCCAGGGAACAGCCTGGAAGATGACTGAAATCCTAAAGGCTATGCTCGGCACTTCAAAATGCCCTCTTATGTACAGAGATGATCTCCATATTATACACTGGGTAGGCATGTGATAAATCTGTCACATACCTGTGACAAACACTTGCCTGCCTCATTGGGATTTATTCTAATTTTCCAAGCCCTAGAACAGCTTCAAGTGACCACTATCTTTTTTTTTTAAAAACTGAAGAAGAAAAAACTTACTATGAAAATATTTCCATTTTCTATCCCTAAATGAAGATCTCTATCTGCTTGCCTGGTGTATGCATGCGCATGCGCGTGATGACACACACATGCACACACCGCTGATTCCGGCCTTGGATCAGTAACTCATTTTCTGGATATAAAACTACTACAGCAATGCAGAGGATGAAATGTCTGTTTCATGAAATGTTTTGATTTGGGCTTCATTCGAAATAGGGCTTAAAATCGAGAGTTTTTAAATTCTCTGCAAAGAAAAATTCTGGGGAAAAAACTGGTTTTTGGGTCATTTGAAATGTTTCATTTTTGACAAAATTGTTTCATTCAGACTTTTTATCTTGTTATAATGTGTATTGTGTCAAAGCAAAAAAAGTGGAATGTTTCATTCAGAAAATGGCAACATGGGCCCTCGTCCCTGGTTTTCTTCCATGCATCCCCATTTTCCAGCTAGAGTAATGAAGTGAGTTGCACAAGGCCACACAGTGAGCTAGTGACGCATCATGGATTAGAACCTGGGACCTCCTGACTCCTCCCAACTCCATGCTCACCCCCTCAACGTATGATATTCACATCCAAATCATGAATTATTGGGCACAATTTGCAAAAGCATATGTAGATTTTTCATGTACACCATTTAATGAATAGGCAATTTGGGTGTGCACACACATATCTGCGAATGGAGCAAACTGGAGTTGCACATGCACACAATGGTATCTCTCCGTGCTTCTAAAATAACAGAGCCAAGTCTTTACTCAATTCTCACTTCAGCAAAACTCTTAGTGAAGCCAGTGAGCTACAGAGGAAAGCCTTCAAGATGTGACTTAGTTCGATGGAGTGTGGTGTAGGGGCTAAAGCATACCAGGGCAAGTCAGAAATTCCTGCTCTGCTACGGACCTCCTGAACAGATACAGTGATCCAACCTTTTGGCTCTCGTTAACATACTGGATGTGGGGTGGGGGCCAAAACTGGAGAACATTCATAAAAGAAAAACTTTGAAATTTTTCTTGAAAGTTTCAAGTTTCAAAGACATAAAAAGTCATTCCTTTTCAAAACCTGTGCAATGAAAACGACTTAGAATTCTAATAAATTTCCCTCCTCCATTTTTGACCAGCTTTAGTTATTTCTGTAAATCACCCCTTCAGTGCTCTAAGCTACAATGTGATGTATGGATGGGAATCCATGACAGCTACCCTGGCAAGTCAAAAAATAAAATAAGATAAAATAACTGCAGCTGCGTTACTAACCATGCAAAATCTGCCATGTCAGTAAAAACAGGAAGCGAGAAAAAGGAAAAGTTATTCAATGTATTAGCTTTGGGGCTTATTTCCTTCACTCCCACTTCATGTAGCATGACTAAAAATGCCACAAATTGATTCATTTTTCTGACAAATAATTTCCTATAAAAAGCATTTGGTTGTTCTTCCTTTTTTGCATTGCAATAACAAACTCCTGAGCCTATTTAAAAGAAAGCTCCAGACAAATTTCCTGCAGATGCAGTTGCGAAAAAACCCCACTGGGCACAAGAAGATCATAGCCACAGCATGGCCAAGCAGAGACACAAGGCTTTTTCAGTACAGTGTTTAACATCTCAAACCAGTTCCCATCTGACTTATCAGTTCCTTGGGCTAGTGAGAAGACTCAAGAAACCATCAGCAGTAAGAAAATATAGCCCATTAGTTCCAAATCTGAGTCGTATTCCTTGGAGGATGAGACCACTTTGGATGATTTCCCCCTCTACCCTATGCACACTTCTTAAACTTCATAAAATCTTAACAGTACTTCACTTTAAACATTTTTCAACTACCAACTAAACCAGGTCAAATAACAAAATCTAAAGATGACAACCCTGCACAATGGCTTTAGTAGTGAAATTTAATTTAAATGATCTAATCTGCATTTACATATAAATCCAATGGGTATTATAAAAATAGAAAAAAATGCTACATAACTTGTCAGTGAGTAAAATGGATTCTTGAACCTTTACCTAAATGGGGAACTGGATTCATAAGTGTGTTCTCCCATTTTTGAAACAATTGCTGCATTTAACATGGGTGTTGGCTCTGTTGCTGTTAGAATGGATTAGCTAGTGCCCTGTTAAATTTAGAGTATGGCTCAGTGTCCATTCCACTTTCCCACTCTGGGATAGGGCTTGGCTGTGGTAGCAAAGAAGAGAAAGAGGCTGAGTTATAATGGATATAAATAGATTGTTTTTAAAATGAGTCCGAAGGACATGGATGGTCCTTGTTCTCTCTGTCTCCCAGGTGAACACAGCTTTTGTTGTCTAGTGATGAGATAGGGTCTGCCTCAGCCTGGGGTACTGTTATCTATAACAAACCTGCTGGTCCTTCTCATTCTTCTTGACTGCCATCTAAGGGGTGGAGAGGGGTAAGAGGGAAGAACATCTCCAGACCGGGAAGGATAATGGAAGGCAAAGCAATAGGTTGAGAGGAATGGAGGGGCCCTCATTTCCTGCTCATGAGATGTTTGTGAGCGGATTGTGATATCCGGAAATTGAGTCACTATTTTATTTCTGCAAATAGTTTTGGATATTCCAAAATGTGTCCGCTTTGACTGGATACAGATGTCACATGGTTTTGTTCCTGTTCCCTGATTGGATGAACATATTGCTTAGAATGATCCTCCTGGAATGAAGATTCTTGATTATGAATTCAAATTTAGCTATCCATAAATATTCTAAAATAATTTATCAGGCTTAGCTGTTTCCATGGGAAAACCTGTTCCCCCAAATACTGACCATTTTAATGGAAATTTGTGCAATATTTGCCCATATCAACTTTGGTCAGAGAAATTAATAGCCTCTATAATTTTCCTTTTTCAGCCACATCTATAAGCAATAAAAATTGGCTCAATGAGATTTTTCTAACTGCCTGCATTGCAAGCGTAGACCAGCATTTGAAAGTCTAGCGATGTTCTTTTTGCTTCTTACTAACGATCAGTGACAACAAAACTTACAAGTGTTCTGCATGGAGCTGCACGTGTCTATGCAATATTATTAAATCTAGTGCAGAAAGAAGGAAAACGAGAGCCATTCTTGAAAAACATTGAAAAACAGTTGTCCCAATGGAGTGGATGAAATATACCGATGTCTCTTCCAGCCTTCTAAAAGAGCATTATAAGCAATAGATTAAAAAAAAACCAACAAAAAAAACACTATTAAAGAAAATGGTGGTGCTATTTTAAGGGGATATAGCAGCCAGCAAGTGAACTTCAGAGCCATTTAAAATCGGGCAGGCAGAAAATAATTCTACCTCTGCTGTTCAGAATCATGGAAAAAAAGAAAAGGGAAAGAAAGGCCTTTTTAGGTCAACCAGTCCATCCCTTGCCAATGCAGGCATGTTCCTTACAGTATATTCACATCCATGAGTGCTTTGTCCAGTCTACTTTAGAACAGCTCTAGCAATGGGGCTTCCATCCACTCCCTGGAGAGATCATTCCATTTATTTGCTATGAGCTCACTCTATGGATTTTTTTTAAGTATTATTTTTATTTTCATTGACAAACCGAGCAACAAAGATTGGTCTGTCAGGCCCAAACTTCTCCAAATTGCAGGTTTTTCTGGCCGGGGAAAAGCTTTCAAACAAGAAGGGGTCATCCTCCCCCCCTTGCAGCAAGACAGCATGAAAACCTAACCAAAGAAGCATCTCATTCATCCCCTGAAATGTAATCCCTTTAGATTTCAAAAATCCCCAGAAAATATCCTTTGTTCCTAAGGACGAGAAATAATAAACTGTTTCCACTGTGTAGGTAAAAAGCAGGTTTTGCCTTGTATTAATGTTAGCTTTTACTTGGACATAGCTATATATATGTATCTCCGAAATGGACATTACAATTCGACATATGTTGCGCCCTGCATTTTTTCTGTTACCAAGGAATCGCATGTCTATCTCTGGTCCCAGGTTTTGCTACCTGAACACTTTGAGCCCAGTTCTGATCCCACTTGCGAGGCTGATATAAATCAGGAATTACTCCACCGATGTCAAAGGAGTGAGGCTGGTGTAAATCTAGTGGAAGTGGGATTGAAATCAGGCGCCTTGTGTTACAGGTGTGCAGCATAGCTTTTGTGTCCCAACCTTCGTCCTGAATTCTCACTTCAGTCACAAACCAACCAAGTCAGGCCTGACTCTGATACAGGGAAATGGTTAACATGGAGTGGCAGTGGCAAATTGCTGCTTTATCTGTTTGTGCGCACACAGGATGCTGTGCTGAACACCAGGCTCTTTGTACTAACTGGAGTGCTAATATGATGTATTAAATGTCATACTAACATCGCTTGGTATGCATATCTCTCCCATTGTACTGCCTGTTTATGCTTATTCAGCCCTTTGAATAATTTAACACATTTCAGACTCCAAATTACCCACAACAATTTGACGGGGCTGCTGGCAGTTTACTTGAAACTCACAGTGTTAGGTCAAAGTAGGGCCCGAGCACCTGCTAAATAGAAGGTCACTTCGTACTTAGCAAAGCATAATTAGACCTATTTTTGTACACCCTTTAAAAAAGGGTGAGTATGTCTAGGCTAATACCAGTCATAGTACACGGGATTAGGTATTATACATACCACTTTCTGTGTACACCCCTGAAGCCATGCATAATTCGGGCCAAAGAATCAGAGGCATTGATTATAAGTGGATAATGACCATGAATGCAAATGAGACAGGAGGTCAAAAGTTTGTCAGACATCAGCATGTCAATATCATAGGCCTGCTCCTATACTATTAAAGCTTAGGACCAAGGTATGTAATGTAAGGGGCTTCACTGGTGACAATACAATAATGTTGTACAAGCCTCACAACAGTCTTGTAAGATACAGTGGTAGATGTTAAAATACTTGCCAACATTAGTTAAGCATGAATTTCCCCTCCCTTCTATCTGCTCCTTTCTTTCTCTGTTTAAACTTAGTATTAACATTTTCTGGTAGAAACTTTAAACACTGCAAAAGATAAAAGGTAAAAATTTCAAAAGTGCCTGAGTGACTTAGACTCCTAAGTTCCATTTTCAAAAGTGATTTAGGCACTTAAGTCACTCAGGTGCTTTTGAAATGTTTACCCCTTATCTTTTGCAGTGTTTAATGTGTCTACCTGAAAATGTTAATATTAAGTTTAAAACAGAAAGGAAGGAGAAATTTATGCCTTTCTCTATCTGCTTCTTTCTCCTTAATGACTTAAGTGCCTACATCACTTTTGAAAATGGGACTTAGCAGGCTGAGCTTGGGCTCTTTTGAATTTTTTAACCCATCCTTGAATAACCTTAATTCACCATCATTGACCAGCTGGAGACAGCTGGTCACACCACTGTAAGCTGGTTGGCTTATCCCACTCTGGCAATGAAAGGGGCCTTCGTGTAAACAAGAATCTGGCCCCTGGACTTTGGATTTGCCCTTAGATATGTACAGCCAAGTAACTTCTATTAAAGTAGTGCATCCATATCACATCAGAACGAGGCCTACTGTATATCAAGGTTACCTATCATGGCGCTAAGATGCTAGAAATATCTCTTGTCGATAGACAAGATAGCTAGATGCGGAGCTGTTTGGAAAACAAATTTTCATCTGAGTTCTTGACAAAACTGTATTGATCAATACTTCCCAAACAGCTTTACTAGCTAGTGTAAATAAATCCAAAGCACTCCGGGGCTGAGCCTTAGTTGATGTAAGCTGTCATTAGCGCCACTGAAGATAATGAAAATATGACAATTTACACCCACTGAGGATTTGCCCCTTGCCTTCTGACTGCCCTGCCTTTCATTTAAAAGTGTTACCTAATGTTAGATAATAATAATTAATCATCCACTTAGTTCACGTCTAGCATTTTCATGCATAGATCGCAAACGGCTTCATAAAGGTCTTTCAACTGTAATTGTCCTCCTTTACAAATGGGGAAACTGAGGCACGGAGCAGTTACGTGTTTTTGCTGAAGCTTGCAGACTCAGTCCAGAGAAAAGTTGGGTGTGGAAATCACATCTTCCATGTCCCAACCCTGTACTTAGGCCAAGACCTTTTTTATTTTGTTTTGTATTTGAATTCTAGTGTTGAGCAAATGCTGCAAAAAACACCCTTTCAGTGAATATTGGCTCAAATGTTGTTAATTCATTCATGTTGCCAGGATCGCAGTTATTGTCGGAACTCCGGCCTTCAAAAATCATGAGTCACGACCACCACCCACTCCTCCTATCCCTTGAGATTGGCTTAAAAATCATTAGATTTTTCAAAAGTAGAGCATTTTGGTTTCTATTTATTTGGCTTTTCCTGAGTCTTCAGGGAGTACACAGGTCAGGTTTTCAAGCTTTTCTCCACAGCCATAAGATCTAGAAATGGACTGTTGTTTTTAATGAAAGATGAGAGGCTCATTTCATTGTGTGATTCCAGGAGGTGGCGCGTTAAGAAATACACCAAATATAACAAGACTCATGATAAAATCATAAAAGTTGGCAGCAATGGCCTCATGTAATTTTAAACTCCAGCTCTGATCTTGCCACAGTCTTACTTAGACAGGGTCAGTGGTATTGGTGCCTGAGTAAAAACTGCAGGATTCAGCCCTTAAGTGAGTGTTGTTCTGTGCCCATGCAAAACTAATCAATACCTTTGGGGCCACCTGTGAATGTGGATTAGCCTCTAGAAAAGTTTTGGTTTGCAAAGTTCAGCTGCTTTTGAGTTGTGGGTATGGAAGACCAGTGCTCAGCTGGTCCTATTGCAGTAGAGAGTGAGTACCTTTTATTTAACCTCATATAACTAAAAAATGCAGGAAGCACTTTTTGCTCAAACTTTCATCAAATTGTCCACCTTTTGGATTCAGACCCAGTGTGGAAAATTTAAGCCAAAAGGAGTTTTGATTTTTTTTTTTCCGGAAAGTTATAAGCATGTAAAAATCCAGCATTATAATGTAAGCTGCAATCCATGGCTTTTGTTATCATTATCTATCAATCTCTGGCCACTGTGACACATAAGCACCTGTGCTGAGAGCACTTACACTGCATAGGTGTGGAAGGGGGCTGGGAGTGTGGCGGTATGTTATAAGTGGTAGCAAATGTAGGAGAACTGCATCTCTCTGTCCTCCCAGCCATTAATATGATTGGCAGTCTGGAAAACGCTGGTGTCCTAGGGTTAAATTAGCAATGGGGCATTGATCTGGGAGGCAGAGAAGCAAGCTGTCTGGGGAGAGCCATGTGCGCATGTAATACATGACCCCTGTTTCGCAGCTAGGACAGTGTTATATCTTGCTTTCATCGTTCTCCACGTGTAAAATGAAAACGACTTTCATGTCAATTAGAATGTTCCCTGTCTCCTGTGAAAGGGGGAGTCTGAAGTGGTTAACTGACCACACAAAACCTGCAGGTAGTCAAGCACAATAACAACGCAGCAAGGTGGCCCAGTGTCTGGCTTGCGCTGGCAATAGATTGGAAATCCCACGCGATTATTTTCCTGTCCTCTGTTTACCTCCCTGCCAGCAGCACAAACACTGGAGTTTCTCACTTGGTCTGCTGCTGCTGTTTGAAGCACTCGGACACAGCGAACTCAGAAATATCCACAGGAGGGGGGAATGGAGGTGCTCTTTCCAAAGGACTTCCAGATCTCTCACTTCATCCCCCTGCCCTTTTCTATCCCCACTCCTCCACCCTCCTAGAAACCCGCAGGAAGTGAAGGGGAAGGGCACTGAACAAGAAGTGAGTCTTTTTAATTAAGGCTTAAAATCTTAGCACTGTTGATGCATCACCTGGCGTGGAATCTCCCACTGTTCTACAGGCTTCATCTCTCCAAAGTCTCGAGAAGCTGATGATGCAAGGTGCAGGCAGCAAAGATATTTAAGTGACAGAAGGGCTCTGATTGAATGAACCCTCTAGGTCCAAAGTCCCACCTTGCTTTGGAGGATATGCTGAAAATCTTTCTCAGGAATTGGAATGGCCTTCCACCAACCTGAGATTCTGTAATGAAATGTTTGCTTATCATCCATTTAACCTGCTTCGAAACAGCCTGAGCCTGCATTGTGACCTAGGGTCAAAACTATTTTGGATAGCCGAAACTCATGATGAACACATGCTTTGGAAGGTTAGAAAGCCATCCGTGGGAGACATCAGATTCACTTTTTATTATTAGAAGGGGGAGAAAATCCGGAGGTGTTAAGAGAAGCAAAGTTCATATAAAACATGAAAAAGAGACGGGAGGGAGACCCCTTTCTGGTGCCAAACTACATTGCTTATGCAGCCGATTCTTTTCTTTGCAACTTAACAATACTCTCGAAATAAGGAGCCCATGGCAGTAGCAACAGGCAATCCATCCTGCTGGCTGCTTGATCTGCAGTTTCAGGGGACGTATTCTCACTCAGAAACTAGTCATTGAGTCCAACTGTGGCACCCTCACTCACGATGTGAGTGGTACCTTCCTATTTGTGTGTGTGGTTGTTGGGAGGCCAAATTAATTTGATCTAAGTTAGGTGGGGGACTATTGGGCCTTAAATGAAGAGGACAGTATTAGCACAAGGTGCAAATCTTTACTGAGAGCAATCCATGGCCGTGTCTAAACTAGGCTATACTTTGATTGGCTAAAATCAAGCTAAAGGTATTGAACTGTGTGTGTTAAGTGGTGTTTGCAATTCAGTTAAACTAGTTTGATTAAACGAACTCAATTAGAAATAAAACACCTTTTCTCTTACTCTGGACTAGGCCTAAAGTGCAAATCCTACAGCTCCTTCCATGGCTTGGAGGGGTCCCAGATGCACTGGGACTGGGGCAGTTCCAATATATTGGAGCATGAAGGGCTTGTGCAGTGGCCCATTCTAACTGAATGTCCTGAAGATGACCTTTGTGGGATTCCTTGTGTATCTCCACAGAGCAAGGCTTGGGGGGGGGGGGGGAGGGCAGGACTGGCAGGGGGGAGCAGACACAGACTGGGGGGCCTGCTGCTAGATAGAGCCATCTGCCTTGGCCCACCAAGGAGTGGGAGAGCGGGGGCTGTGCAGCATCATGGCTTGTATGGTCACAAAACAACTCTGCAGCCTGGGGAGATAATTCCTTCCCCGTTCACCAGTTCTGTAGGATCCCTGTGTGCCAAACCTGACTTCTCAGGCATTGCATAGGGTACCAGAAGAACCATTAATTGTTTATCTATACAGCCCCCTTAAATCACCAGGCCTTGAAACTTTTATTTCTGTAAACGTCATATCCCTTACAGCCACAAACATTTCCCTCCGAACAGCCTCCTATCTCTATTCAGACACATTTTTCTGACTAAAGGACATTCCTCTATTCTGTTGCTCTTCCTTTTGTTCATGTTGTGTTCAGCACAACAAATATACCGTACCCATGTACAATTTCTGCCTCCATTATAATAATCCTATTGTACCAGGTTTCCTACAAAAGTAGCCAGCAGCAGGTGTAGTCAGAAAAGTGACTTCAAGAAATGATAGTGTGAGGTTCCACATGTTCTCTCTTCCAGCACCTTCTGTGACAAGCGGGCTCAGTTTCTAAGTCAAAAGATGATGATTTTTTAACCTTGATTAGGAATTGCAAACTCCCTCTGGCATCTCTATACCCAGCAATGTTCTTTCTGATTCTTACATTATCACCAAGAATTAAAGCTGAATGAAAAACTGAATAGTTGAATAGTTTATTCAAAATGTAAAGGAAAAAAGTGTGAAATTTGTCAAATCCATGCTTTGACCCATTTTATTTCACTGGCTGTAAACATTCTGGAGTGAGAACGTAACTAATCACTTGTTAATGATGCACGATTCAGAAAATATTAACCCTACAGAACTAGAGGAGGGAGAAGTGTGATCAATTCTCTATTTTAGGTACTTATCAGGTCCCCATTACCATAGTATCTGAGCACCACATGAATTTTAATGTACTTCTCTTCCCTACAACTCTGTGCGGTAGGGATATATTTTCTCCATTTTACAGCTGGGGAACTGAACCACAGAAGGTATTCAGGCACTTAATGCCCATAGTTTTCAATAGAAGTTAGGAGCCTAAATACCTTTGAGGGTCTGGGCCAGATAGGCTGAAATCTTCAAATATATCTCGCCACCTTAGTCAAACTTCTACTGAGGAGCTGGCCTTTAGTCTCTTTGGGTTAGATTCACAAAGGGAATTTAGGCGTTGCAACACCTAATTCATAGATGACTTGCCACCCTGTGTTATTCAAAAGCCAGACTTAGGCTCCCCATACAATGCACGGGGAGAGGCTCCCCATACAATGTGCCTAAGAATGGGATTTTTTCAAAAGCTAGCAGAGGGGAGTGGGAAGCCACCTGCGCGATCCAGGAGTGAAATGCCGAGGAAATGGGTGGGGCTCAGGGCTCTGATCCTCAAATGTACTTAGGCACTTCACTCTCATTGATCTGGGTCTTTAGGCTCCTGACTGAGAGGCTGGAGGGGGGTATCTAGCATCACTTGGGGATTCTCTATTTCCCTACCTCACAGTGTTGTTGGGAGGCCAAATTAATGGTTGTTAGGCAGCTAGGAACTGGGCCTAATTGACTAGTCCAGTGTCACACACAAGTCTCTGGTGGAGCAGGGAATCGAGCTTGGATCTCTAGGTTAGCACCATAACATCCTTCTAGCTAAGCACACATGACTTGATGACACACATGAAGCCATTCTTCAGAGAAAAAAGAGGCCATATTTTTCCTCAAATCATAACTGCAATTGAATACCCAGATATCTTTGGACAGATTAGTGTGTCTCTAGCCCAGTGTTTCTCAATGAAATTTGGCCGCGGAACCCTTTTTAACTTCTGCGGGGCCATGCGATACCCTCCGCTGAAAAATCCGGGACATCTTCCCCTTTTCGGTGGCGCGGTATCGGCTGTTTTCGGCGGCGCGCGCTGTCAGCTGTTTTTGGTGGCGCTATCAGCTGTTGGGCGGCACGCACTGTCAGCTGTTTTCAGCGGCGCAATTTCAGCAGCTTTCTGTGGCGCGGTTTCAATTTTTCGCGGAACCCTGAAATCTGGGGTTCCGCGGAACACCAATTGAGAAACACTGCTCTATCCCTATCTTTTTGACTTCTTCTAAAGACTACTTTTTTAGTGAAAGCTCAGAAGGCCTGGTCTCCCTGACGTTCATCTGTCCTACCCTATGTCTGTAAACAACAGTTTTGCCACACAAAAACGAAAGGGCAAACACATCTTGCCATCAATTCTGACTCGGTAGAGTGATGTAACATGTAATCTCTATTGTTTTTTCCTGCAATTTGTTAGTGACTGTTGCTAGGTAATGCCTTTTCCACTAAGCATCAGTGATCTAATGTGAGGGCTCTGAGAATGTTTCATTATATAATTAAGCCCTTGGTGGTGCTGACTCCTACATTATAAAAGTCTCAAATAGCTATTTCATGTTAGCAAAAAGTTATTACAGTATTATGCACGGGAACATAAAAAAGCACCATTGAGGGCTATGAAATATCTTTACAGCTGTATAGTGCTGCTTCTCTTATTACTGCACACATTTATAAGGCTCCCATCACAGTGGTATCTGGCCACACTGTACACAGTGTAGATCAGGAACACAATATCTTTTGCAAAAAAGGAAACATAACTGCTTAGAACATGATCAGGCCACATCACTGCATTCAAATGTCTTTAATACTCCATTGAACCCAAACTCTGCTGAATCAGGATGGCCTCTTTATTTCCACATCTTCTATCAGCTTCATAGTGACAATAGCAGGGGGAAAAACTGCTTAATTAGGATGCTTTGGGTAATCCCAAGGTGATAAACAGACCTGGGCAAAAAATCGGTTATTCAGTTCAATGGTCAAAGTGAAAAAGCTGAAAAAAATTGGGGTTAATCTGAAATGAATTTTTTTCTGATTTTTTTTTTTGCTGAAATAATAAATATATTTGGGTTGAACAAAACCTTTTTGGGTGTTTTTAAACTTTAAATCTACCTACATTTTGAAATAAATGTTTCTAAATGAAAAGTTGAAATTTTTCATTTTGAAAATGTCAAAAATAAAAGATTTTTTTTTGGAATTTTTTCCTCATACTTTATTCTAGCCAAATTAGTCACTGAATTTGACCCACCTTTACAAACTGTTTTGATCCACCTGAAACTGCATTTTTCAGCAAACTGGTTGGCCAAAACAAATTTGCCCAGCCCTAATAATACGTGTTGTTCACCCAAGAGCTACATAACTCTGAGATTCTAAGCTTTATATTTTTTTTACAGATCAGATGTCCTGTAAAAATTAAGATCAAGAGCTTGAATTTTTGAAGACTGCACCCACTTATGTGCCTACAGTTGTGCTACGCTTTTTCCACCTGTAATTTCTTGTGGTTGAGAATGCTGGGGTGTAGGTGTTTATTGGACTGTGCTCACAATTTAGGCCTGGAACAAGCTGTGAATTTCACATCCTGGCTGCCTAGGGAATAAGGTAAGGGGACTTTCAAACACAGAAGCTTTCACAGGCCACAGTATTATTCAATCATATCTTGGAAAACCTAGTGTAGTTTTCATTAAATGTGTCGGTGTAAGCAAAAGAAGGTTTCCATGTAACTACACCTCATGGTTACACCACTTTGTCTTGTAGTCTTTATTCCCCCATGCAGTTTGTAAGAGATGACAAGTCGGTCAAAAAGTGCTGCTATTTATACAGACATTTAGTAATTTAAAACCACAGCCAGACAATGTCCATGAAGTGAAGGCCCCACATTGACTGATGGGTTTATTGACTGATTTGTTTAATGGGCCCAGGCTGGCATGCTGGGTCTGTCTGTAGGGAGGGGTTGCAGGAGTGGAACGGGGTGCTGTGTTGTTTTGAACTTGCCTGGTATTCAGTTTATTGTTCAAAGCAACGTTCAATATTGTTTTTAAGTGCATTATTCAGCCATCCCTAGGGACGAAATATGCGCCCTGTTTGTGGTCATGTCGGAGTGCAGGGAAAAGCAGGAAGCTCCCCTCCTCTTGCATGGCTGCTCAGGCGCTGCTCACAGCCCTCCCTGAGCTCTCCACGGTGCAAGGACTGCTTGTGCCTACTCCCCCTGAAAGAGGAGGGGGGAGAAAGTGTTGGGTGCTTGTATGTTCTTCTCACTCTTTCTCTTCTATAGTTAATTTAGTGCGGGTGGAAGTTGCCAGACTGACTGCTCTGGATATGGAAGTTCCCTTCTAGACAGGTACATCATGAACATCACTGGTACAAGCTCCTCCTATACCATGATTATGGACTTTAACCCAGTTTGATCTATTTCCATGGTCCATGACCCAGTCAGTCTTTAGTCTCTCTGCTGATAGCCTTTGATGGGGTCAACTAGTAACAGTTGTGGTAGTAGCTTTGCAATGCACCTAGTTTTCTATGACAAAGGAATAGGAGATAGAAGTTTTTAAGATGCGGCTTGACAAAGCCCTGGCTGGGGTGATTTACATGTGGTTGGTCCAGCTTTGAGCAGGGGGTTGGACTAGTTGACCTTCTGAGGTACCTTACAACCCTAATCTTCTATTCCTATTCTAAGGATGGAGATTCCACTACCTCCCTAGGTAACCCATTCCAGTGCTTCACCACCCCCCTAGTGACCTTTTTTTCCCTAGTATCCAACCTAGACCTCCCCCACTGCAACTTGAGACCATTGCTTCTAGTTCTGTCATCTGCCACCACTGAGGACAGCCTAGCTCCATCCTCCCTGGAACCCCCTTTCAGGTAGTTAAAGGCTGCTATCAAATCCCCCCCCCCTTCTTTCTTTTGCAGACTAAACAAGCCTAATTCCCTCAGCCTCTCCTCAAAAGTCATGTGCTCCAGCCCCCTCATCATTTTTGTTGCCCTTCACTGGACTCTCTCCAATTTGTCCACAAGATCATCTCCCTGGGTTAGATTTGATCCGATTATCTAGAAACTTCCATATCCCATTGTCAGATTGTGGGTTTCTTTGTTTTAAATGTTAAGAATAGTAATATATTAAAGATTATTAATAACCTAGTTGCATCTTAAATACTGCAAAGATCCTAGTGTTTATCAAGCATTAATTGACATTTACTATGCTCATTTAAAATAGGTAGATAGTGCCTCCATTTTACAGCTAAGATGAGGTCCAGAAACTTTAGGTCTTGCCTAGAGTCACTCTGTGATTGAAACAAGGAATAGAACCCAAGAATCTTGTCGCTGGGATCCCCAGCTCTACATTCAAGATAGCAGTGTCTCTGAACAAACATGCATCACATTCCCAGGCACAATTATTTCGAATGTTAATTATCAAGGGCAAAATTCTCATTCAGCTCAGTCTTACAAATAAATGTAAAGAAATGCAGCACTTTATAACCATCAAAGTTTCCTTTTATCTGCATACAGGACAGAATTCTAGAAATTACTATTAATCACTAAAAACTAATGGTTGCAATTTGAAAATTAGCCAATAAACTGAATTGTAATTTCTTTGTTAAAATCGAGAGAGATTAAAACTCTTTGTACTTATTATCCCTCTCCGGATGTGTCCCGCTACCCTAGCAATAGCAGGTGCAGTGTGTGCAAAAATCTCAAGCAAATATTGACAAATACTTCCAGAACTGGCCATATAGAATCCTCGTCACATCATGCATGCTTCATTAATTTAAATCCAAGCCATTAGCTCTATTAGATGCTTACTTACTGTACTATAGGAATTATTGCTGGGTATAAAACATTTTTCAGAGCAAAAGTATGCATATAATGGCTGTAATTTACTGCACAACATACCTACAAGCCAATACATTAACCTTAATCTTTGTCACACTTGAACCAGCATTCCAACAGTATTTGGCATTTCATGAATGCAGCATTTATCTCTGAAGTTCATTCAAAGTTGCAAACCCTAGCAAGACTTATCAGCCTTTACAAACCGTCTCTGTCCACTGGAGTGTGACATGCTGAATATAATCCCACTTACTGTGTGGTCATTGGATGCAAATTGGGTGCATCAAAGCAACATTTCAGATCAATTTAAATGAATCATGAAATCAAATGTCCAAATAGCCTTTAAATTCTTGCAGGTGAGGTATAACCTGCAATCTGAGCACTTAGAAATCCTCCTAGAGTCTCTAATGAAGTAATTATGCCTTTAAAGGCCCGGGGCTGTAGACTGATAGTCAAGACTTCTGGGTTCTATTCCATCATTCTGCCTCTTTTATGAGCAACTGTGGGCAAGTCACTTCACTTTCTTGCCTCAGTTTCCTACAGCTGTTTCAGAGGTGTGTAGTGGGGATTAATTAAATATGAAGGGTTTAAAGATCTTTGGCTGTAGGACTCCACAGAAGTGCAAAGCATTGTTTAGAATGACTCCAAGGTCATGCAGCACATTCTGTTTGCAGAGTGTTGGTGAGATGGACGTAATGGCCTGATTCTTATTTAGTCCATTCATGCACTTGGGGGCAGGGGCAGATGGCAAAAGTGGCTCTAAACTGCCTTTTTACCCCCTATATTCTTGTGCAATCCCATATACGCACGCCTTCTCATTCATTAGTCCCCAGAGTGGCAAATGGATGTGCATGGAATACAACTGAGAAAAGAGCTAATGTCAATAGTGCCATTCCCAAGCATTTAAATAAAAGCAAAAGCAAAACCAAAACCAAAACAAAACAGTTACCCCCATTTTTTTTTTTTACATCTCCTGTTACTCCTTGGAGCCTTTAGGCTACATTTGGGCCATGTTTTCAAGCCTTTTCTCCTCAGCCCTGAGAGCTAGATATTTATGTTTTAAAACAAAACACAAGAAAGCTGAAAATCCACACCCCGAGTGACAGAGTTGCACCAACCGAACTCCCAGTGTAGACAGCGCTATGTGGATGGATGGGCTTCGCCCTTCGCCATGGTTTTCACCTCTTGGGGAGGTGGAGTACCTATGCTGACGGAAGAAGCTCTCCTGTTGGCTTAGGTAGAGTCTTCACTAAGCTCACCAGGCAGTTCTAGGTTGTAGGAAAAATAATGTTGTAAGCTCATTGAGCCTGGAGCTGTCTTTTTGATCTGTGTCTGTACAGCAGCTACCACTACAGGGTTCTGGGGTCCATGACCAGGGTTCCTAGGCTCTACTGTAATACAAATAACAAATAATAGTAATATTTGAGACCGGGATAGGGGCAAAAGTGGCTTTACTCCACCTTTGCATCTTCTCCATATAAGGGCTAAATAGCAACCAGTTCAGCCCGCAGTGTAAGTCAGGGCTACTTTGACTTGCCTGTGCCCCAGGAGGCCATTATGCTGGGCCTATGCCACCTGGTGAATCTTCCTATACCAGGATTATTTCTTAAATCTGCTGTCTTTATGACCCTCTTTAAACCATTCTTAAGAGGCTACAGCGCACCAACAAACTGAGCCGTGTTCTATCACACATGCACAACGGGGCTGAGCTTGGGGCATGTCATTTCCTGACTCAGGAACTTTCTTATCGCAGCTGGTTTGATGGGATTTATTATGTGTTTTCATAATTACACATGAATGGCATTAAGTGCAAATTATTATAACTCACTAATCACAGTGAGTGCGACATGCTTAATCTCAGCACCTTTCCCCCCCTCCCCTCCCAAGGTTGCCCGGGGTTGTGGTGTAGGTTAAAATGGTTCAGTAACCACCTCCTTCTTGGACAGAGTCCTTCATCTGATCCAGAGCATGTCCCCTGTCCTGGCTATGATTGGGTGGCCGGGTGTGTCTTCTCCCCTTAGTGGTATCTGATGCCCCTTGGAACTTCAGCACTATAGGATCAGGGTGAGGAGCAAATTCCAGAGTTGAAGTCTCACCACTGAGAATGTCCTGACCCCAGATATACAAATTAAGACACTCTGTCTAGCCTATATCTCTGCCATCTCTCATGTAGAGAAAGTGGGAGATTGTCAACTCGAGTTCCCCAGCTGATCTTAATTGTTAGAACAAAGCAAAGAGAGAAAGGTAGTCTGTAAGATACTTAGGACCTATATATCATGCCTCTCCTCTATACAGCAATCTTTATATATTTGTACATATTTGCTGATTTCAGTTGGTATCCCCATCCCACATAGGGTGATCAGATGTCTTGATTTTATAGGGACAGTCCCTATAATCGGGGCTGCATCTTATATAGGCGCCTATTACCTCTCACCCCCGTGCCAATTTTTCATACTTGCTATCTGGTCACCCTAGCCCCACCTGTCCATGCACTCTGTATCCAGAGGTTTGTTGTTATTGCTATCAAGCAATCTTCAGATGAACTGGGAGATCTTGCAATCACTTGCTAACTTGAACATTATTGCCTAGTTCCGTATACAGGACATACTGGGCGTGAATGAGGTCTCTTGAAATCAAAAGCGTCACATTTATTTCACAAGGCATGATCCTCAAATGTCTCTCTGTACTGAATTATGTCTCATATTTATTTTTTCTTCCACTGTAGTATATTATAACTCCATGATTTCTCGTTTTTTTTTTCAAAGACACTTCTACCTGTACTATCCAGTTTCTTAAGACTGCCTTGTCATGCTGTCTTAGTTCTATCTTTGGGACTTTATTTCTTGTGTATTTCGTTAGCATAGTAAGTGTGCCCAATATGAAGAAGCATGATATAAACATTTAAAATGATAAAACGTTCTCTTTTTTGTAACCCCAGTGCTGCACCAATGAGTGAGAAATTGGGAGAAAATCTCTAGATCTACAGCCAAAATGTTGAAAAGACCCTTTACAATGAAATATTTCATTTACATCTCTTTTGCAACCCTAATCCTGATTTGTGTCTCTAGCCTCTGAAGTGCTGAAGTCATTGGCAATATTGTCCCTTTAAATAATGTTGCTTGGAATTTTGGTAGCTGTCTTCAGAAACAGCAGGAGACTCTGATATGTAAGAATGTCTTTGCTGGTTGCTCTGTGGCAACAGAGGGATGGCAAGAATATTCAGGGGCGGATAACAATGAAATCGGACCTAGATCGATCTACATGTCTGGCCGAGGTATTTATAGGTTGCCAGTCACAATCGTATCTTGGCACCTTGGGCATCCATCAAAAATCACCACCATCCCAAGCCCTTCCCAATCCAGTGTCCCAACCTGGCCTGTGCTCCTTTCATCACAACCTCCAACCACTCACTTAGTGCTGAACGGACTCTTCCTAACCCAGCACCTCAGTTTCTCCAGTTCCAAACTTCCCTTATCTCTCCCCAGTTGCCCTCTCCTCTTGAGATCCCAACTCCCTTCTGGGGGGGCCAGGGAGGTAGCAGTTCCTTCATGAAAGTACTCTCTCTGGAACCCCTGCTTACCTATGACCTCCTGCTTTTTGCCTTCACGGTGCTGCTGATCTTGGCTTCTCTAGTTGCCATCCAGAACTCCAAACCCAACACCCCTAACCTTTGAAAAGCTGGACTGGAAACCAGAGCTAGATTTCACTATTAAGGCCTCTCTCTCTATTTTGGATGAAGCAGAACCTCAAACGCAAACACCCTGTAACTTTGCACCGTTTTGAAATACAGGCCCAAAACCTGATTCAGAATATTGCAGGTTGATCCCTCTTCTATTTACACAGAGGCCAGACACGTTAAATAGAGAGGGCTCCAGTGTTGCAGGGCCCATTCCTCACCCCTTCTCCTCCATAACCTTCAGAGGCAATAGTGCTTACGCCTCAGGAATAATAACTCCAGCCGATACTCAGGCAATGCACCTAAGCCATTTAGAGGCCTAATTTAACCCTAATGATGGGTCAGTCTCTGTCTCCTGTACATATATATGTCTCATCAAATTTAGTAACCCCCCTGCTGTAATTGAAACCAATGATCTTTAATGCAATGTCAGAACTCTTTCACTCAGTAAATTAAAGGCCTACCTCTGTTCTCTCTGCCAGTAGATGTCCCTGTTATACACATCTGCAGTGATTGCATCAGACACTATATTGCAACTGTAACTTGTCTTGCTTGTGAAAATTGAGTTCATCTCTTGCCAGAGACAAGACATTGAACTTTACATCATTTCTGATGGGAATTGTTCGTATGGATTTTTTTTTTTTTCGATTTGAGTTTCTGGTGTAAACTTTAATCAAAAAGCACAGAAACAGACCCTAAGAGCTTAAAGGGTAAGTTCACCCTTCTGCTTCAGAACCCTTTTTCCCCCTTTGTTGACTATATATATATATAAAAATCACAGAACAGCCTTGGGATTGGAAAGCCAGATAAGGCCCCCTCAGTTGCCCTAGACCAGGGTTGCCAACCGTCCGTAAATTTACAGATAGTCAGTAAAAAAATGTACAATTTTAACAGTGTCAGTAAATCCGTAAATAAATGAAAATGTCATAAAATTAGGTAGAAATAAAACATGTATTTTGACATTGATTGTCGTCATTCAGAATCACGTCTTTTATCATAAAACTGCACTGACCATCACTTTATCAATTTCCTGTTTTCTATTATTGCACATGCCCAGAGAACCCGATTGAGCAATTAAGTGCAGCTAAAACAATTGCGTAATTCCAAATTCCTGGGTACAGAATATCGCGAGTGGGTACACACTTTTGTGACAATATTGAATTGTTTATGGTATTTTTAGTGATTCCAGTAAAAAGTTTACCGTGTCAGTAAAAAACATCAACATCAGATCTTCATGTCAGTAAAAACTAAAAGGCAACCCTGCCTTAGACTCTGATGACCTTATGTGTAATGCAGACAAGGTAACTATCCTCTCATAACTTACGTGATTCATGATTGTTGTTGGTTTGAATTTTCAATCTTTTTTCCACTGATGATGGTTTCTTACAGTTACTAAAAACTATTCCTAGGAGTTTGGGGCCAGCTTATGTAAATTGCTTAGTTCAACTGAAGTGTATGGAGCTGTGACAATTTACGCCAGTTGCGGTTCTGGCCTCTCAAACTGATCTTGTGCCTTCTGAAAAGTAACAGTTTATGGGCTGGTTCTCATGACCACATAGGTGGACTTCTATCATGTTTTACAATATAATCTATATACTTATTGTAATGTAGCGATGATATGATAGTACAAATGGTTAGATTACTGTTGGAAAATCATCTTTATGATAAAGTATACCTTCATTGGCATAAGGGGGAATAATTGTTACAGTGTAAAATTTTCTTTACATGTGATTGATTTTTGTCCCACTGACTGTCATGACTCAGTAGGTTTTCTTTGGCAAAGGACAGCAAACAGCTGTGTCCTCAGCCCAAATTGTTGCTGCTCTCTGACTATCTGACAAGAGGTGTACGTAGCTGCTAAGGCTCTCTCACCAGGATGTTCAGACATTAATTCTGTGGCAGCCGTCTTTGCCAGCCCAGTAACTCAAGTGCACACTCCTCATAAACATTCAGTTTGGAGCTATGGCTTGGAAGATTTCTTTTGCCATAGTTTGTTGCACTGTACAAATAACAAGATGTTTTAAAATGGAGTGTACCACAGTCATGAGTGGGGGAATGGCCAGATAGGTTATTAGTTGAATATATTTATTTATTTATGGCATCAAGAACATTCTCTTTCTTTTTCTTCCACTTTGCTTTTTGTCTTTTTAAAGCAACTTTCTATTAAATTTATGTTCCATGTTGTCACATCAGGAGAAAAATAAATGATAAATGTTAGGTTATTTCAAATTTATTACACATTACATCAGCTGGCATTATGGCCTCGTGATATGTAATGCTCCATAAATTACAAAAAAAAAAAAAAATGTCATGAAGTTAAGGCGAATGCTGTTTGCAGACTGTAGCGCTGGGGGAGGAAAGGCTCACTGACCCTCCCCCCCCCCCCAAATAATTGTGCATTGTTTTCATTATTGTAGTTAGAATGAGGATTCTGAGTAACGACTTGATGAGGATAGAAGTTACTTGAAAATAAAGCAGAAAACAGGTATTACTCCATTCACCTCTTAATCCAAGGATTCGCTCAGAGTCATTGTTCCTCAAGGAAAATAGTTTCATTTGAGACCACAATTAAATTAATTTAGCACTTGGTTTAAAGTTCCAAAGGTCAAATCCTGCAGTGTTTACCCAGGCTAAATAAAACTAGAGCTCGGCTGGGTTTTGCCTGAGCAAGGGCTACAAAGGTTTGGCCCTCAGAGCAGGAAACCCAGGTGTCAGCTGCCTTTGGCTCCGGGACTGCAGTACCGATATTTCTACTCAACATTCCACTAGCCATCTCCCTGCGTCTGATGGAGCGTGACAATCAGACAAGAGTCACGTATCTGAGCCGTCAAGGGCTGCACCAGAAATGAAAAGCTAAATCTTACGGCAACTGGGCTCTTAAACCTTATTGAACACGACAGTCTTCAGGTCAGAGCCACTGTGTCTAGAGGAAACCACCTACTGGAATGGCTAAGCAGACTCTCCCTGTGCCCTGGCGAGCGGGAGCCCATCTAACATGCATCACGTGGAAGGTGTGCATGCTGACCTGGGAGCAGGACACTCATGGGAAGAGTTAGTGGTGACAAAGATACTCGGGGGGGGGGGGGAGGGGGAATAGCTGAAAAATCCTTCATCAATCTATGTACCTACCGAGACCTGAGTTCAGGTGCTGTTGATTCTCATCTAAGTGGTGTCTTATACCACACACATTGCCATGCTGTCTAGTGACTCCTTAAAAAACATAAGCAATGGTTTGAATGGCAGCTCCCTGAGTGGATTTAAGTGATATAATCAGGAGGATCTCTCAGTGTGGGTCTGGACAGGTGGAGAAATCTTTCGAGTTGTTCACTACTAATTTAACAAAGTCATGGCACCAAAGCCACTGGGCAGAAGGGCACAATTTTTGGAAGCTTTAACATGTCTCCTGCTGCTGCTGCTAGGAATATATCAGTCACCTTGTTTTTTGATCAGTCCTTACTGACTAACACTTTCTATCTCTGACTTTCTAAGAAATTGGTCTTAACCAAGCCCATGAAAAGTGGTTGCTGATTTGCTTGCCTGTATGAGAGAGCATTTAGGATCCCAATATCACCATCAAAATGCTCACTCTGAGTAACATTTGTTTCACTGACAATAGTTTTATTCCTTTAAACACCATTGAAGGGAACACAGGATAGAGAGGCTGCATGGCAAGAAGCAGAAAGTCAACATTTTGATACCTTTGCGGAGGAATAAGAGAGAATTCTCATCAACTGACTTAGTTTGCTCAGAAATATTAACTCAGATTATACTAACCTATGGGCTGCAGTACAGCAGAGAGACAGAACCAGGCTGTGCTTTTACAAAACACAAAACTAGTATTTGCCTTTTACATCCAGTGGAGGGCAGTTAAGTTACATGATACGGAAACAAACTACATTGTGCTGTGATAGGAGGCTCTCAAGAAGCAAAGCGATGATTGGAATTAACTGTTCCTTTAACTGTGTGAAAGATCACTCAGACTACCTGAAGAATTAAAAAAAAAACCTAGAAATATTTTTCTCCTTCTAAACTTCTTTGTAGGAGTAGGAATAGATTTAAAAATTTCCTCCAGAAGTAGAAGAAAAGAGTCCGATATACATAAATACACATTTCAAGTGGTTTCTGTTTTATATGTTAATCAGTCTTTCCTATATCTGTATATTACCATCAAAAAGTTCTTGGTGTTTCTATTTCCCGTCTGCTATGTAACCTCAACCATCTTTTTTTTTTACTGTAGTTGTTTTTTGTACAGAGAATGTTTAAAGAAAAATGACACCTTTTTCACTAGAGCAGAAATTCCAAGAAGAAATAGGATGATTCTCAGTGACTGCGGTGGGAAATGTAGGTATGGATTTAGCAATTGTTGACCTATTATTTTTTAAGTTCCTCTAAAAGAAATATTTAGAGAAAACATTCCAACTAGACATAGAAACCTAATCATTGTCCTTTTAAAACTGGTCTTTTTCCCCCCCCCCTTTGGCTCATAAAGCTTACCCTTGGGCTGTTATAGTCCAGCAAAATCTGAACTGAAAGCACAACTTTTCTGGTTCTGGTCCTGCATTATTACACACAAATAATGGAAATTTGGGGTTCCCAAGAAATGCATGATCGAGCCGTCCCTGACATTTCATTATCTAGAACAACACTCTAGCATGCTCTCTCTGTAAATGAATCATTTAAATTTCATGCCCTGAGAAGAGGGATCAAAGCTGGAGTAAAAGAAGGATTTAAAAGCTCTGTAATCATAGCTGAATGTGAATAGTCTTGAGGTCAGAATTAAAGTGTTTCAAAAAGGCTGTATTTTCCAAATTTTAAAGTGTGTCTATCATTGTCATTTCTAGGCACATGTTAAAACAGCACAAGAACTGATAGGCCAAGCTCAATCACGGAGTGTATGTCCAAAAGTAAACTGCTGTGAGTAACAAAGATGTATTTACAATTTGTACGTCTATCATGCTTTCTACTGGAGGATCTCAAGGCATGTCACAAACATGGATTCAGTCTTCCAGCACCCAGAGAGGTCAGTATTATTATCTTTCCTCTATGGAGGAGGAAAGTGAGGCACCCTGAGATTAAATAATTTGTCTGAGATCACAAAGGAAATATGTGGCAGAACTCTGATAAGGTCGCAGGTCACATTTTTCCAGTCCTGTACCTTACCCTCAAGCCGTTCCTCCCCCCTCCCCAGATCAGTTGGGAAATAAATAGTGTCCTCACTGAAGACATAAGCAGCCATAAAATAATTCTAGGGTTTTTATATGTATAATATAAATACCAGCTGGTAGTAGACCTCTGAGGTTCTTTTGGATGCTATATTTTATCATGATGTTAAAATATTTGGGGCCAATCTTATAGAACTTATTTATAACATATCTTTTATGCAGTTGGGGTTTTTTATTAGACACATAAATATACCCTGCTATCTCCAGTCCAATGTGGCAAATTGCAGGGATTTACTCTGTAAAGCAATGATTGGCTACAGATCCAAGATTCCCATAAGCACCCATCCAGATTCTACAAATGGACGTGCTGGAAGGACTGTGTGCTGGGCATTCAACATGCTTATGGCACCAACCTGCCCACTTGACAATTTTTTTCTTAGCATGGGCCACTATCAGATGGGGACTCTGTTGCGGTAGGGAATTGCTTTGTTTCTAAAGGAAAGTTCATAAAAAAAAAAATAAGCCAGAGTCCCTGCTCTGCCTGGGCTACCCAGATTGCTGGGCTGTGATTCAGGGAGAGTAGCTACCGCTTCTATTTCTCCCCTTGCACAGGTAGGTGAGCAGTGAACAAGGCAGTGGACAGAGTCTTACATTGCACTCCCCACTGCAGTATTTAATGGTGTAGGGCGAAAAGTAATCTATGGCAGGTATAGGGATGGTGCAGATTACAACCCTGCTGGAGAAACCAGAGTGAGATGTCTTCCTGGGCTAGGCTTTCTTTTCACTGACGTGCAATAGTTGGACCTGTCAATGCCCATTTTATTGTCAGCGTTGCAGAAGTTTAAAAAAAACATCAAATATACCCCAGCTCAGTCTAGCTCAGTCATGACAAATCAGTAGCTCTCCCCCTTAGCTTGTAATTCTGGGGAATTCACATGCAGAAGCAGGTTTGACAGATTGCTACCATGGGCTAAGGAATTTGCATCAGAGGCTCTCTGTGCAGCTGACCCATCCTTAATCTAAATAAAACCAGTTTGCCATCACACTGACTTCATGAGTGATCATGCCCCGCTGCTGGGTCCAGCTGGTGGGGAAAAGGAGATGGGGAAGGGGAAAGGAGATGGTTACCAAAACAGAGGGCTGGGCTCCTAAACTGGCAGACAGAGAAGGACAGCTATGCAAGCACGAAAATCAGAGAACACCCCACACATCCGCATAAACACCTCTGCTCAGTTGGCTGCCTAGATCCAGAGGCGGGTGTGTGTGCCAGCTTGCCTCTGCCAATCTGGCAAAACAGCTGGTTTGCTGAAGCCCACGTCTCGAGAATATAAATACACAGAGATGAATTTACCCTTTACGGTCTTGCATATGGCAGGATGCTAATAATGGCTTATGAGGCTGCTATCGAGTTCAATCAATAGTTGGATTTCTTGCCCTAGAGCTTCCACCCACACATACCCCAAACCAAATCAAATGAACAAACAAACCACTACGGACACGGCCTGAGCAAGCGAAAGAGGGGAAGTGCAGGGCATGGTGACTGGATTTCTGGGAAACTTTGTCAGGGGCCTTTACTGTCAGGTATAATCCTTCTGCTGCTCTTGAATCAAACCCTCGCTGTTTCTTTGCACCCTGGGCTGTTTTAATTTAATTAATTAATTAATTTTAATCTTGGCCACAGAGCATTAGGTTTGACGCGGGGAAAAAACGATTGAATGTCATTTTAACAGGGGGAAGTTCATTTCCATTTGAGGCAGAATACCTCATTTTTACCTTTTTAGCTCCTGGAAGAGTAAAAAGTGAGAGGTCAAACCTGCATCACCATGACAACCCCTGCAGCAATGGTTTTTGAGCAGATGAAGGGAGGTGATAATGGAAATGAAGTTTCTTCCCTTTCGCATGGCATCTGTTGGGGTGGATGTTTTTTCCTTGTCCTGCAGGGTGTGGCCCTGCACATTTACAGGGGGCTGAGACGCACGTCTTCCTTCTAACTTAAAGCACTGACATGTTCCGTTTGTTTGTCTGAGATTAGCCCTTGATGGAGGACTGCAAGAGTGTGTGGCAAGAAGCAAGGCGAACAGTGTGCCTACCTGAAGCAATGTGGTAGCGAGGATCATGGGAGTTCGCCATGCAAAAAACGAGAAAGAGCCTCAAGTTCATACCCTCTGCTGGGCTACATGTAGTCTCCCCATGAGGGAGCGTATTAAATATTCAATCAATACTCAGGAGTGGAAATTGGCCTCTATTCTCCATGCTGACATATGATTGGAATCCAGTAATATTATCAGCAAAATAACCAGCATCTGAGGAGATCAAACCCTGAAATAATGGAGAGGACCAGAACCTTTACTAGAGGAGAACTAAAGCAGCAAAACAAGCAAGCCCAAGAAAGAATTCCACATCAAAACAGAACCTTACATGGAGAAGATGAAGTCAAGCTCCGATTTCATACCCCATCACAAGATGGTATGCCTGATAATAGCTAGGTAGGAGGCAAGCTGAGGCTATTGGGCACTTAATTGATAGCAACAAAAACAAAACAAACCCTCCTATCACTACTAATTGTGCCCACAGCTAGTCTATGAAAAAAACAATCTTGTAGTAGTCATACATCATCCTCCAGAAGCTCTGTTTGTTCTGCCCATCTATTAAGTCTCGTATTACACTAAGATTGGAAGCTCCTGCATACATGGGATGTCTTTTATGATATCTATGTACAGCACCTAGCACAACAGGATCCCAACCCAGTAAAGTATCTTGGTGCCTTCATGATAAAAATAACAAATAAAAATACATCTCATAAGACACCTCAGGGACACCATAGAGAGATCTAAACACCATGATCCCATTTACTAAAGAGAAGCCACTAAAAATGTCTCTTGTAATTTAGAACAGGAGAGTAGGAGTCAGAACATGTAGGTTTGATTCCTGGTTCTAGTGTGTGACTTTGAGCAGGTTGCTGTAGTTCAGTTCTACCACCTGTAGAATAGATCTACCTTCTTCACAGACTTGTGCTGCAACTTAACATTACTAAAGTGCACTTCTACAGTGCCTTTCATCCAGGGATCTCAAAGCAAAGTATTATTTATGAATTCATTATAATATTGTTTATTATTAAAAGGCCTCTTCCCCAGGCCTTAGCACAGGACTGAATATAAAGCACAGTGGAGTCTTTTAGTCTGTTGAGAAAGGCCTACGTCTCCTTTTACTAGAAAAACACAATATCGTTCAGATAAACACAACCTGAAATTCAACCTGATGCCAATGCCTGGATTGTAAAATTAGGGTTATACATGATGTAGGTTGGTGAGCCCTTAAAGGCTTTGAGTTTCGCATTGGAAGAGCATCCTTGAGTTCAGATGCTTCTCTAGACTTTATCTGAACCTCTCAGATATACAGAGTTAGGCTGGAAATCATGCCCTTTCTCAGGTTTGGTCTACATTGCTGCTGGCGGTCAACGGGAGATACGCAAGCTATGGGAGATGCCCTCTGGTCCGAACAACCTTACTCCTTTTGGGGAGGTGGATTAATGGCGTTGAGTGGAGAGCACTTCCAGGATCGATTGAGCACAGGCGACTGCATCGATCTCCGCAGTCCCGACAGTATAGACATCCCCTCAGAGTAAGGTTAAAATTTTGTCATGATTATTTTCAGGTCATGGGCAATAAACAAAAATTCAGATAAGCCTGTGACCTGCCCCTGACTTTTACTAAAAATAACTGATGCAATGGGGCTAAGTGGGGGGATGACAGACTGAGCCCCATTGGTGGGGAAAGGGTCCAACACCCACTGCTACCGTGGCTGACAGCTCGGTGCCTGTGGCAACTCGGAGCTGCAGGACCAGGGCTAGGAGTTCTGGGTCTGTGGGGCCCCCCACAGCCCTGCAGGACTAGGGAGTCAGAGCTGTGGGGGACCCTGCGGTGGCTCGGAGCTCCAGGTCTGTGGGACCCCCCCTGACAGCTCAGAGATCAGGGGTCCTCCCCACCCATGGCAGCAGGGAGTTGCGGGGACCCCCCCACTTCCTGCGGAGGCGTGGCGCTCCAGGTCCCCATGCCGCCCATGGCAGCTGAGTGCTGCAGAGGCTGTGCGTGGCAGCTGGGAGCCACAGGTCCAGCAGCTGGGAGTTGTGGGGACCCCCGCTGGCTGACAGCTCCAGCCCCGATGCCCCAGGGCTGATGCAGAAAATATCACGGAGGTCTCTGCAAGTCATGGAATCCATGACTTCTGTGACCTCTGTGACATTATCTTATCTTTGGGAGGATATTATTTTTTTTATGCATGTGTTTCTTTCTGCTCCTAAACATCAACTTAGATTCATAGATGAATAGATTTTAAGGCCAGAAGGAATCAGTGTGATCATCTAGTCTGACCTCCTGAATAACACAGGCCACAGGACTTCCCTGAATTAATTTCTGCTTCCAGTCCAGTGGATGTGGTTCAGCTAGAGCATAGCTTTTAGAAAAACATCAAAATGATTTAAAAATACCAGTGAGGTAGAATCCACTGCAACCCATGTTATGTTGTTCCAATGATTAAATACTCTCACTGTTAAAAATGTGCACTTTATTTCTAGCCTGAATTTCTCTAGATTCAACTTCCAGTCACTGGATCTTGTTATACTTTTGTCTGCTAGAATGGAGAGCCCATTATCAAATTTATATTCCCCCTGTAGGTACGTATAGACTGTGATCAAATCACCCCATAACCTTCTCTTTGATAAGCTAAATAGATTGAGTTTCTTGAGTTTTTCACTATAAGGCATGTTTTCCAATCCATTTATCATTCCCGTGGCTCTTCTCTGAACCCCCTCCAGTTTTTCAACATCCTTCTTAAAGTATGGACACCAGAAATAAACACAGTATTCTGACAGTGGTAGCACTAAAATATGCAGCTGTACAAGAAGTACTAAGAAATGTATTAGAACATCAGATAAGTTCATACTGAATTGTGGGCAAGATTTCAGGTATGTTCTTATTGTTTGCAAAACCCTTCACGCATTCTTGGCTATAGATTGAAATTTGTGTGTCTCAGCGGAAAAAATGACACAGGTAATTTCACAAGTGGTGAGATATACGTATGTGTATTATCCCCCCATGGTGGCGGCTTCCCTAGAGGATAACAGCCTAGTCCTGCTGCAGGCTACTGAAGATACTTCTTTCTCTCAAGTGGTAGAGGTCAATGCTTTTAGGTATTTAGATGCATAATTCACGTTGATCCCTTTAAGGATCTCTGCCGGGGTGTTGGTGGTCCCTAGATCAAAGTGATGGAACATGCTGGGAGCATTGCACGTACAGATGCTAAAAATGTTAACTGCGTCTGCACAGTTAATGTACCCACCATGTCAAGAAAAGGAATAGGCTAAGTAAGATAATATGGTCTTAGACGTACTGAGTCTAAAATCTTTTTCTAACATAAAATCATTGATGTTGGAGACATCTTGATTCATCTTGTCTATACCCATGTCAGTAGAAGACATTCTTGAGTAATTTGTGTGAGACTGTGGAATGCCTTGCCACAGGATGTTATAAAGCCAAGAATTTAGTAAGTTTTATAAAGGAATTGGACATTTATATGGATGACAAGAATAGCCAGAATTATAATAGTTAATGCTCATGAAAAATTTTGAATGGCTATAATAATTCATGCTTCATGATTTAAACCAGTATCTAATTATTAGGGATTTGGATGAGACCTTCATGGGGAGCGGAGGAGGAGATCATCCTACATCTGCCTAATGCTGTGTTTCTTGCACCTTTGTCTGACACTGGCCACAGTCAGATCCTAGGTTAGATGGACAATGGGGCTGATCCAGTATGGTAATTCCAGTAGTCTTGAAAAACTCTAGCAATGGTGTTTCCACCACTCCCTTTGAGACAACAACCAGATCTGCACGTCTGCTGGGCAAGAGAGCAGTGCAAGACCACTGGGATCAATCTGCCAGTAAAACAAAGCAGAGCTGAGTGATATTGATGTACTGTAGCAATGATAATTTCACTCCTCATGCTGGTTGAAAATGGGAAGCCAATTCAGATGCTCACAAGCACGAAGGCCAGAATGCAGCCTGGTGGGACACCATAAAGAACACAATAAGATCAGCTACAAGGAAAGAGTGAGTTATCAATTACATAAAATACGTACCCGGCAAAAAATGGACTAGATAATTTCTGAAAATGTCCTGGATTATAATCTGTGCTGCAGGCCCCAAAAAGCTTTATGGGTCATTGGATTTCCTTGTACTTTAATCAACCAGTCTGAAAAATTGTGTTAAATGATATGTCCCTCCATGAAAGGGAATTACACAACATTAGAACAGCCATACTGGGTCAGACCAATGGTCCAGTTAGCCCAGTATCCTGTCTTCTGACAGTGGCCAATGCCAGGTGCTTCAGAGGGAATGTACAGGTAATCACCAACTGAAACAGAAGCTAGGTTCACTTCAGAGCATGGTTTTGCATCAATTAAACAAGATCCTAGATCTACTGCAGATGACATACAACTCAAATATAGTCTGACTCAACCTGAAGATGGGCCACGGCCATGAAGTTTGATCAAAATTATGGAATGTTTGAGTTCATTTGAGTTTAGGTGCCATATCTGAACTTTAGGAAAGTTATAGAGTGGGATAGGGTTTAGATGCTGGGTTCCAACTGAGAATCACATCTGTTCTAGATCTTCTCCTCTGTGAAATAATTCATAACATGAGATTCATATTAATAAAAATGTCATCATGGTTCAACTATTTTTGTTTGTTTTGAATAGCTTACCAGTCACTTTGGTCTCCCTGGAAACTTCTAGTCAGAGTGAAAGTCAACTTAAACCATGGCCCTTTCATTGATGGAAACACATGATGTCTTTAGTTTGCTAGTGCTAGTTTTGTAAGAAGACTTGTATCTACCTGGATCTCCTTGAAGACTTCCTGCCTGAAGCTGAATTGCAACGCATGAGAGGAAAAACTCTACAGCAGCAAGCCTTTGTTTGAATCACTTTCCTGGATGCACAAAGTTTTATGGTATATATATATACCAAAGGACACAAAATGATGCCACGTAGTTGTGTTTCTATCTGATTTACATGGTTAGCAGTTCATGTGGAGTCTATGCAGAGGCTTATGTTTCTGTTGCTTTGCAATAAAATGTACTTACAATAGTGAGAACATTTCACTGAAACAAGATATAAAAGTCCTGACGATTCACCTACTGGAAGTTCAGTACAGCAGCATCTGGTTTTGAGTGGACAAAAACAACAGGCAACTTGGGCTTCCCTAGCATCCTTTTTTTCCCCAGGAAAGATGCTGGCATGACAAGCTAATATTACTGTCCACAGGTCAAAGGGCAAATGTATCACTTGAGTAGATTAGAAGCTTATCCAGGACAGAATGAGCAGCTATTTCCTTCAGGGAGTGGCAATGAGAGCGAGGGGAGATGCTGGTGTGTGGAGTAGGATGTAGACAGCACAACCCTTGTACCGTAATTACCATAACGATTAAATAAATACAATACACCAATTTCATATGGAAGTGAACTTTAATTACATCTCGACAGAACAATGAGAAGCTTCCACAAGAGCCGTGAAAGTCATCACTGGGGACTGTCCACGAGAAGAAAGAAATAAACTAGAAAAAAAACTCTCTTTGTCTAGAAAGCCTGTTATATGAAATATTTTAAAGCGATGTTCCCAATTAATTTAGCCAGCAATAATTAATAACTAATTCATATCTTAGATGAATATGGTGACTATCAATCCTAAATAATCCACCATTTTTTACAAATTTATTTTAATCCAATTTAATTCAATGGCAAAATATTTGTGACTATCAGTGGGAGCAGAAATGGACACTATATACTCTATACTATATGCAGCGGGAATCACTCACCCACCCATCACTGAAATGCAACAGCTTCTGGGGTGGAACAAAGCCCTCCTTCCAGAACATGAATACTAGATGTGCTTTCTTGGAGAAGAAGTGAAGAATCTCTCTTCCAGCAAAGCACATGATGAATGTATATGTCAATATGGTCTTAATTTTAGACTTCAATAAGTGATGCAAAATGTGGGATTTTGTTATGCCTTTTAAGCAGCAACCACAGACCTTGTCTTGTGAGTGCAGAATTGCAGATTAGATTTTTGATTATTTTGCTGTCTTCCTATATGCTTTAACAGAGCCTAATCCATTGTTGGCACTCCAAGAAAACAAACAAATAATGATTATAGTAATTAATACTTTCGTGGAATCCTGGATGTCACAGGAAAAACAAAAACAAAATGGACAACAGTGTATTTAAGTGCAGGTAAGCTTATTAACACTCATGGTGTTTTTTCCTTAAACATGGATATCCAACAAAGCATGTACCATCTGCCACGATTCACATCAAACACACTTTAACTGTTGCCTACAACATTACTTGATTCAGCACCTACAGAACAGTTCTTTTCAATGTGGAGGGAGAAAAAAAAAGGATGTTCCCTGTAAACTGAACAGGTAAGGATTCTTATAAAAAGGAAACATAGTAGCAATATGTTAACCTACTTTGTGTTTGTGGGGCCTGATTCATCCTTGCACCTTGTGCCCTCATTTACACCTGTGTGAAGCAAGGTTAAAGTGGATGTGAATTACCACAATTTTTAGCTCATGAGAATATTTGAGGCATATTTTGCAATCGTTCTACCTTGTGAAGTTTTCAGCTTTGCAAAAATTAGCACATGGGTAAGTTGAAACTAGACAGAAATTCACCTGTTGTTTTCATGTGCTTAGATTGTAAGCTCTTTGGGGCAGAGACTGTCTTTTGTTCTGTGTTTGAGCAGCACCTAGCACAGTGATGAGTAGCGTTCTTAAGCACTACCACAATGCACAACAACATAACAATAACAATAACTGTCAATGGGGGTTAGTTTTTGCTCCCAGCTTGGACGAGTGAACAAGCACTTCTGGAGGGCTAATTTGAAAATCAGAATACATGTGACTTTGAAATTCACTCTTTGAATATTTATAGTGGATAGAACATTGGACTGGGACTTGAGAGACCTGGTTTTATTTCCACCATTGCCATTGGCCTGCTAGATGACCTTGGGCAAGTCTCTTTATCAGCCTTTGCCTCAGTTTCCCCATCTGTAAAATGAGGACAATGATATTGAGTCTTCTTTGTAAAGCAATTTGAGATCTACTGATGAGCTAAGAATTATTATAAAATTTCCCTTCTCTCAAATGCCCACAGAAAGCAAAAACCCATTGGGTGCAACCAGGAATGAAGTTGTCACTTCAAAAAAATGGAGTATGGTTTTGTTGAAAACTCTTGCAGTATTAGCCCAGATCTGTCTTTTACCCACATGTCCCAAGAGACATTGAGAAGGCTGCTAAAAATACCTGATACCAGGTATTCTGCTCACCACTTACAATTCTCTGAGAAGTGCAAGTTCCACAGGAGACAGCCAAATGTCAATCAGTCAGGACACAGAAGGCAGTTTTGATTCCTTCAAGGTGAAAGAAAAAAACTTTATTGAAGATGGCCATTCAGTCCATAATGCTCTGTGCTCTGAGTGGAACTGAAACAGTGCATGTAACCAAAGATCCAGTATGAATTTGTTATGACATCTGATACCAAAATATTTAATCTGCCCTACATACTTCTGAACCCATAAGTAAAATTTTCCAGGAAGTGATCATCAATTCAGGGACAAATAAATCTATGCTGGATACTGCACATTTCCATACTCTCATAAACCCCAATGAAAAGCACATCTTCTGACAGGTGATATAAACTCGATGGTCAGTTATCATTCTTTTTTTTTTTTTTTAGTGTGCATGATGTTCTTGTTCCTTTTTGCTTGCCTTTTTTTGGTTATAACCCTTTTACCTTCCAGTTCCCCACTCAATCCCATTAGCAGGATGTTGTGCAATATGGTGCTTGTCATCTGTTTCAAAGACACAGTGATGTGATACAGGTATGCCAGATGGATAAACCTAGTGTGACTAATTATTGTGTATTTGCCTTTAATTATTATCATTTATTACCAGAGAAAAGACAATAGAGGTTCCCAGACACGGAAGGGAATGTCGGCAGAAGGGGATTTTTTCCCCCAAAATACCAATGCACAAGGGGGGGAAGTTTTCTTTGTTGGGGGAAATACAAAAGAAGAAGAAGAACAACAAAACCCAAATTGATCAGCATGCTATATCTATGAGAGATTCCATCCAGTCATTCCTTATGCACTCGGAAAGAAATATTTCAAAAGTAATAAATATTTTCTTGCTAATTATGAGGAAGGGCCTTGTCCTGCAAGTCCATCTAAGGAAATAATGAGTCAAAGATATCCCCTTCTTCTTCCTCCCACACAATGTTGGGGACTGGATGGAGCCTTGGTTCTGCCTTTTCACTGCACAGACCAGTACAGCAGAACTGGGTACAGAGGGCGAATAATTGGTACTGACCTAGCACATGCACAGGGTAATGGACAAGCTTATTCATGCCTTGCAAACATATACTGTATCACCTGTGGCCACTCCAGTAGCAGAATACATCCTCCAAGGAATAAGGACAGAACTGTCGGTCTTAGAGGTACCATTCCCAGTGGGTCTGCTACTGGCAATGCAGCATCTACAAAGGTTCCTACCCAATCACTCTAAGCTAGCCAGTTGCTCCTCAAACATTAGGAATTAAATATGCCATCATATCTGAATTTAATGTACAAGCACTTCATCATGGTTGGGGAGAGTCTATTTTTCTTTTAAATGTTATGGCCCTATTGATACAAAAGAAGAACACTTTACAATAACAGAGAAATTGTTGTTACATCTTGAGACATGTGGACCAGATCAGCAAAACACCAGCCTCAGCTTTTGGGCCAGAGTCTGCACCCTGACTCAGGTTGAATGCCCTTGTATGGTCCCCCAGACTTCAGTAGACAATTTGTGGAATAAGGTCATGTTAAAAGTGAGTAACAGTATCAAAATCTGGCCTGCAATGTACCAGTGCAATTCGGCACCAGCTGTTATTTGCAAGTGAAAGTTAAATCACCATGAGCCATATTTACAAACAGGAGAAAGGATTATATTTATCACTATTTTCTCTGAGTAGTTCAACCAGATTACCTACTTAGAGCTTGTTTACATGGCACCACAATCCAGTCTACAGGAGTGTGAATTGTAGCGCGGTCTAATGTGTTGCACTCTCACTACCCTGTGTGGATTCTGCTGGTGAGAACTACTGTGTACCTAGTTGGCATTAAAAAGTACCACGACTACTTCAATTAGTGCCAGCAAGGTCTACACAGGGCAGTAAGAGCACAATACATTAGAGAGCTCTACACTTTACACCCCCATAGACCAGACTGCAGCTCCATGTAAACAAGCCTTTACTTTATTTTGGACAGAAATGATTTTCCCTCTTAAAGTTCATTAAAGTTAAAACTGTCAATTTCTTGGCTGGGTGTTGTGATGGGGGAATGAATAGGTTGTATTTTGGGCCTGGTGACCTGACAATCTCCCTTTAATCCATTTGAATATGGTTTGAACGGGGTTTGGAGGAACAACAATCAATGAAAAATATAGAATATGCATTCCAAACCAAATGTACTCTCATTAATACATATTTGGGGAAAAAACACTCCTTATAACCGAAGATTACTGAATTCAGTCAGCAGATTGAGAATTGAATATGCAGCCTCAGTCTAATGAAATAACTTCCTTTTCATTGCAAGAGCCTCCATTGGTCCTTAAGAAGATTTAAAGATAATCTTACCTGGTGCTGTTTCACTCCAATTATTTTTCAGGAATTTCTTGGATTTCTTTTTCTTATCGACAACATTGTTCAATTCCCAACAATTTTTGTTTGTTTCGCAATTAAAGGGGAAATCAGTTCAGAACGTTCCCTAAGTAAAAATAAATGCACTTATAATCCAATTTAGATAGAATTTCATATTCACTTTTTCTGACCAGCTCTGCACCATTATCTCCACATTGCACAGATAAATCAAAGTAAGTTTCCCATTCTTTTTTCATTGAGAGGTAATTGCACTTAATGGGAATCATGCAATGTTTAGCAGAAGAGCAATGCACTCTTCCAACAGTGCCAGGCAAAACAGAAAGAGAGGAGTATGATTTGTCCCTGTGCCTCTACTTTTGTTTCTTCAGTGTTTACAGATGAAAGTCAAGCCTCTCCCCTACCCCATACTGGGTCATTCTCTTCCCTTCAGGTAGGAGAGCTTCCTCTCTCTCTCTCTCTCCTGCTCACACTAGATAGCTCCCTTTTATCATCCATCCCTAAAAGCATTCTGATTGGCTAGGAGATGGACTCAGGTGTCCTTCATAGACCTCTGACCAGTCCCAAAGCTGTAGCTGCTCTGGACTCTCATGGATGTTCTTCTCAGCATCCACTTAGAGTACTGTGCACTCAGTTGCTATGGCAATAGATGCTATGTGCATGCCTTTAAAGTGAAGTTCTACTCTGGATAGCGACTATATAACTACTCCTACTCAGCAGATACTCTGTGTATGTTCAACCGTATTTGCTGATTTCAGTGACGGAAGTAAATTCCTAGTGCTATTTGCTGTATTGGTTCTGAAGAGCTGAGAGGAGTAAAGAGATATCAAGCTGGATTCCTATTCCTTCTTGTGCATCAGAAATAGAATTATTAGTAAAGGTGTAATTGCTTGGGATCTAGCAAAGTCACTGAAGACAATATATTTTTCAGATTTTTCAAATTTTGTATGGGTAAAATTTGAAGAAACCGAGATTACACAGGTGTTATTGAGTTGTTAACCACAATGCCCAGCAACTCCCAGAAATCTCATCCAGTAATACATGGAACTCCAGTCAGTAACAAAAACCATAGGACTCCATTCAGTAACTCACTGAACATCTTTCTTATAACAAAACTAAATACATGCGAATCTTACGGCACCAAAGCCAGCATGTGGGAATAACTAGCCCCCACTTTTTTCATATTCTCCACTTCTTCCTTATCATCACTCATTTCCTCACCAAGGTACCAATTCCTCCCTACTTCAGAACAGGCTTGTCTTCCATCTTCAATGTTCTCTGAGGCTAATTTTCCCTCATGCCCCCAGAGCCTGTTGATGTTCCTTGTTGATGACATAACCCTGCATTTGTGCTGCTTCAGGTGAGTAGGCAATGGATGGAAAATAAATGGGTGCTGGAGCTCTGGGGACAATCATGGTGCTGTAAGCTGAGAAATGAGCAATGGAGAAGACATTCAACTAGAGAGTGGGAATAAAGGTATTTTCTTTTGCTCTTTCAAGCTTTGACTCCCACCCCTGAAATGACACTCCTAATTAACCTCCTTTACACTTCTAAGGACGGAGTTAGTTCCAGGTCCTTGTGGATCTTTGGGGTAGTTTTAAAATGTCTTCTGATTACAAATGTACAATTTAGAAGTAGCAGCTTTTAAACTGTCTCCATTGCTTCAGAGAAGGCCCAGGGCTTTAAAATGATAAGACATAACTGGTCCTCCAAGCTGTAGTTTAAATGATGAAGAGGCTACTTCTTCCAAGGACTGCAGGTTTTGTGTCCTGGATCACAGATTTGTTGACAACTCCAGAAAAAGAGAGAGAGTGAGTGCCTTTGGGGGGAAAATATTCTAGAAAAGACAGAGGGAAGAAGTCAGAGAAAAAGGACAGACCAGAAACTGACAGAAGCAACTGACTTCCCAGACTATGTTTTGCAGTGTGCATGTTGTGGATATTCAGCTTCTGCCATCTGACACAACACTGCATTCAACATGGGGTTTCTTTTGCCTGTATTAATCAGTTGAAGTTTTTGCTCTTGTACAACATATTGTATCCTATGTCAGAGTCCATCCCGCAGGGGCCAGATTTCCAAAAGAGCTCAGCTCCCATTGTGACATTTGGGCCTCAGCCCAAAATGAATATCCTAAGAAAAATCATCTCCTCTATGACTGCTTGGGCAAGTCTAACTCTGTGAGGGATTTGATTAACCCAGGTTTAATAAATCAACAAAGAACTATCCCTGAGTTTTATACAGCTAGACTGGTCTAGTTGCTTCCAGCTGAGCAGAGTTCCTGATGATTTAATAGGCTTAGTACAGAACTCTGTGCAAACATCTTCACAAAAGAGGTTGTTTGCAGTGCAGAACTGAAGTTTTATTGATCCTATAAAACCTAAGAACTATGCTACATATTTTGGGTGCCATCTACTGGCACCTTATTTAAGATCTATTTACATATCTTTAGACACAGAGCACTCCCGTAACAATTTCAGGATTAGGCCCACGTTGTGGTGAATGTTGTACAAACACATAAAAAGAGATGCTAGGACAAAGATCTCTTCCTAGTTCACCCGAGAGAGACAAAGTCATACTGCCTTGGATTGGTATTCTGTTAGATCTCATGAGTAACTTCGGCCCTGGTCACTACTTGCATGTGAGACATCCAAAGAAAGCAAAGACTGATTTTGTTGATTCAGTAAGCAATTATCTTCTTGCGGGAGCAGCACTGAATTAAGTTTCTAGCACTAAGTTATGTGGCAGTCTGCTGTGAATGGAGATGTCTTTGGGTTAAGACCTACAAACATGATTTTGTCCACATAGTCCCTAAGGATCTGCTGACACTTTTTGCACAAGGAGAGGAATGCCAGATATTCTACCCGTAAGCCCTGTGGCCTGAAGCTCTGGAGAGTAGGTAGCTCACTATTGACAGCTGCTGGTGAAGAGGGAAAAGAGCAACCCAAAGCTGCTTGAGAACTCCAGGTGGGAGGGAGCTCTCTGCTGGCATCTGTTAGTGAGCAAAAGCAAATGATTGTGTGGGCTAGGCCTCATTTGCATTTCAGTTATCTGACAGTTGAGGGGCACTTTGGTTAAAATACACTTAAGTTTAGGGTTGGGGGGTGGGGGCCAATAAAATGCTATCATGCCTGTTGGGAAATGAAAAGACAAGAGAACTGCACCAAATGTGCCTGGGGTAAGGTGTCACCATGACTGAGACTGCAGTAAGGACTCTTTTAAGGTCCTACCAATGGATTCATTTCTGCAGAGGTAGCTTCAAGACAGTGGATGGCTTCACGGTGAGGGCACTGACGTTGCTTGGGCTGAAGCTGCAGAGAGCAGCGACGTGGATGAGGGACTCCAGTGTGGGCCTCCCTGCCTGGCAATCAAAGCTCAAATCATTTCAGCTGGGTCAGATGGTATAGCCCCCAGAGCAGTCCATACAATACTTCTCTTAGAGTCCAGTGACTGCATCAATCTCTGCCCCTGCCCATAAAGTTCTTTGTTGTAAATCTCTAGACTCAGTGCTCAAGAAAGAAGAAGTATTGTCTTTCAAAGACAACCAGGGTATATATGTAGTTTTCCAGGTTTCTGGGAAGGGGCTGTCGCTGGGGTTTTCAGAAGGAACCCCTCGATAACTAAAGTGGCTCTTTTTTCTGCTTACAACATCAGACAGAAGGGCTGCCTACCCAAACTCCAGTTTTCATCATTACAATCTGCGTAACTAAAATTACCACCACTTTCAACAGGTTCTGAGTCTTTTTCATTGCCTTTCTAAACGGTTGTTTAGTTTTGCACTGTACTATGAAACAGCAGATGTGGTCCCTAAAAGGCTGGTGAAGAAACATTGGTTCTGATTCTCCTCTCACTTCTGATTTACACCACTCTAACTCTACTGAAACAAATTGACTTGGCACACAGCTGGGAAATGCTGCCCTAGCCTGACAGACCCAAGTAGGTGTGCCGTGGAATTTTTTGAAAAAGTACATGTGAGAACAAAGGGGAGGGTGCGGGAAAGCCGCCTTCTGATTGGCCATCTGCCTCATTTCTGCACCGCCTCCAGGGCGGAACAACCAATCAGAGATCCATCTCCCTCTCTTCCCTCCTCCCCTCCTATGTGAATAATGGGTTGGCTCCTCTGCCCCTCCACTGCCCTTCTGCAGCCACTGGTGGAGGTTGGGGAGAAGAGGTCCCTGGAGCTTGAGGTGTGCCATGGCAGAGAAAAGGTTGGGAACCACTGGGCTAGTGCAAAACTTGTATGAATGAAGAACCACTGCAGTTCTAAAGCACATTCCAGCCGGGATCCTAAAGCTCTTAGTAATATTACTGAACTCAATCTCACATGCCACCTGTGAATTATGCAGATAGGAAACTGAAGGGTAGAGAAGTCAAATGCCTTCACTGAGATTCCACAGAGAGTTGATGGCAGTGGTGGGGATAGAACTTATATCTCCGGCTTCCTTTTAAACATTTAGCCCACGGGTCTCCCCAAAATATGTGTGTTTCCTAAAGTGCTCGTTCAAGATGAAAGGCAGTAAGTGCCTATTAGCTGCTGCCTGTGAGTTCGAGTCTCGGCTTTAGTAATGTAAAGGAGGCACTCCTTGACTGAATCCAACTGCTGGATGTGGGGCCTTACCAGCCATGTGGGACGCTGAACACTGAGGGGGCCAATGTGATTTTCCCATGGAAGAGTCAGGAATTGGGAAGCTGTACTAAACTGGGGGCAGGTGCCCTTTGTCTTAGTGTATATTGGGAGGCTTAGGACAGGGACAAGGCGGTTGGCACCATGACTATATGCAACCACCTTCCATTTGTCCCATGAGAGGATGCTGCACATCAGCCATGGGAGACAGCGGCAGGGTATCTCTGGAACTGTTCTATGAGCTGGGTTGAGATTTCTTTCTTCCTGGACCCCATGGAGCTCCAGAGTGTGTGTAACCCAAACACATACGCTGTGCAGGGCTTTGGATTGGCCCCTGAGAGGTTTGCTTTGCTTTTCCCATTTCCCCCTATTTTTGCCTCCTGCTTTGCTTTCTCTCTAGTTAGCTTCTTGCTTCTGTTTTCCTCGACAAGTTCTGTAATTTCATGCCTCACCCTTTCTGTTCTGTTTTTCCCCTTCATCTAACCCCTACAGCATTCCTCTCTCTCTCTCTCAAAATCTGCCTGTTGTTTTTCATAAATCCATCTGCATTGAATTATTTATAGTTACCATAAAGGTCCTTTAAGCCTCGTGTCAATTTTCTTTGGACAACTTCCTCTTGTGATTCTTTTTATTAAAGGACCAAAAAAGGACTTTGCCTGGATGATACTCAACGGTAGCCAAAAAGTACAAAACAAACTGTAGGGTGATAGCAAGATGCCTTTTAAAAATAATACCATTTCGTTTTTTCTATAGCTCGTGCTTTTCATGCTCAAAGCACTTCCTGAATATTGGGCCAGATCCTAGTCCTGGTTTCTGGTGCCACAAAGGGGATGGAGATCCTACCTTAGTAGGATGAGAGTCCACAGTTTTCATAGAGCCAATACGGTCGGCTCTGTGTCACCGATTCCTCCGTGCTCTAGGCATTCTGAGTAGGTCAGGGAAAAGCTGGGCTGTAACTAGACCGTGCTATAAAGACATCAGGGTGGTCCGTGACTATAAATTAACTACTTGTGGCACTTTCCTGTGTCAGTCCTTATTGTTCCTTTGGGTATTTTTGCTTTATGGTTTAAAGTCTTTTCCCATCTCCCTCTCTAGCTGACATTTGGTGTTGCTCATCTGTGTCTTTCTTCTCTTTGGTTATGCTGGTCGTGAAAGCGTTTTCCTGTGAACACTCCGCGGCTCCCCCGCATCTCACCCCTTTCAATGTCCTTTCCCCTCCTCTGCATAATTCCGTTCCACCTGAAGTTTCCTGTACTGCTGATGCTAATTACCGTTAAGTGGGGTTAGGGGGAGAGGGCAGGAGGGAAGGTTTTTGAGCAATCTCTGCCAGTATCAGAAAGTTTTTGTAATTGGAAGATGGATATTTTGCTGTGAAAAGCTACACACTATAAAGGCCGGAGGAAGGAAAGAAGGGAAGAACAGAACCTGACAGGAGCTTACATGAATTCAGAGGCCAAAAGTGCACTGTGACCGTCCCTCTACAAGGGCCCATATCAATCACAGTATTGCAGTGTGCCACAGTATACAGGCTCACACAGAGTCCAGGATGATGGAAGAGCTGTAAGAGTCCAAAGAAAATAGATTACCAGGGAGGACCAGGGCCATGAGTTGGTTGCAATGGGCGGAAGAAGCAGCCCCATCCAAAATGACACTTCAGTCTGTGCTGCCCCTGCTGGCACCAGGCTGCTCAGAGACGCAGTGCAGGAAATGCCTTTGGGGGTATTCCTTTCTTCAATCACCCCCAGGGGTGCACGCAAGAGGGGGACAAGCAGAGGCATGGGCTCTCCCAATTGGCAGGGCCACATAACTCCTCCAGGGCTGGGGTGGGGAGAGCAAGGTACTCTAACCCTGGGCCAGGGTGGGAGATGACAGCTGGCCCTGGGGCCACAGGAGGTGGGGGTGAAGAGCCAGCTCTTCTGGCCGTGGGGGCACAGAAAGTGGGGAAGGGGTGGCCAAATTTTTATTCTTGTGCATGGCCCTGATCATGCTCATTGCTTCCCCACCACAAGGCGCTCGCTGCGTGCTCACCCCACCCACCATTTCACCACGCTCACTAGCGCCATCAGCTTCCCGTTTAAATAATATTGCTTCCTTGCCATGGATCCCACTACCCGTGCTGGAGCCACGGAAGGAGTGGGGGGACATTGCCACCATATGGGCAGGGCACCAGCCGCAGCTGTACTATTTCCCCATCCCTTGGGCCCACTCTGCAGGGAGGGATTGTGGATTTGTGGTGCATGGCATGTTGCAGCCCTGTGCTGAGCCCCTCTCAGTGCAGTGGTTAAACACTTGGCCCAAAGAGAAAGGACAAACAACTCCCACACCCCACCCTTGAGTGATGAGCTGATCCCTGAGCCATTTATCAAAACTATCAAAACTTTGGGGCTCTGGATAAAATGACACCTGGACTTGGAGCATCCCTGATTTGGAGGTGGGAAAACAAAACATTTACCGGGTGATTTTTTTGACCAAACTTAAATCAACCTGCTTTGGCTGATCTCTAATGACCAAATCGTTACTGATCACAGGAACAAATACCATAGGAGAGGAGATCCTGACCCAAGTTCTCCTATTTCTCAGCCAGACTGAGGAGATTCTCAATTCAATTAAAGGAAAAACAGAAAGTTTTCTCTCTTCACCTTGCCTTTTCCCTCTCTTCTGTGCATTTCTTATTTTATATATATATATATATATACACACACACACACCCCTCCCCTTTCCAATCCTTCCTTTAAGGTTTAATTTAACAATAACATTTGCGATCGGGGTCCTGCGCATCTCAAGGGCATTGCACTTGAAATTGCACACACCCCGCACCATTTATCATAGCCTGACATGTGTCATGTTCCAGACTGCAGCTCCAAGAGGTTACAGCTCACGACTGCTCCTTTGTTGATCAGCTGCCGAGACAACTGAGGCACCTTTCTTTCTTTCTTTCATTTTTTTTATTATTAAAGTGGCATCGTCCTCTTTCCAAAGGGCTAACTCTGCTCACAACAGGAAAACAATCACACCCAACCCCCCAAAAGTATTTACAATGAGTTGAATGCGAGATGCTTCACTTGCTGTTCATATTTTACAATGTAGCATGCCGATCGTGTTAAGTTAGATCTCTGCTGAAGGAAAAAATGAAGCAAGCTATTGAGAGATGGAACATATAAAATGGGGCTCAGATCCTAAAGACCCTCAATTTTGGTGTGGCAAAATTAAAAGTTAACTGGCAAGATTTTGGTAACCCAAACACAATGTTTGGCTAAACGCAGCCAATGAGGTTTTGCAAAACCCAAACCATCCCCAAATGTGCTTCCCTGTGGTGCTATTGAAATACCCCTCAGCCTTGTTTACTATGCACCTTCTTCTACACTCGCGTGCTTCATTAATATAACGCACAGAGTGAGCCAGGCCTCCAGGATAGGGGCCCCTGTGTGTACATTTGCAGACATGATGCCTAAAGTAATAAAGCAAAGCCTGTCATGTGGAAACACATGGGTGAGATCCAGTTTGAATCATGCTTCCAAAAATCACTGAGATCTTAATTGTGCAGTTTGATCCTTCCAGTGATCCCTTTCAACTTGTGTCTGCAGGACATAGTGATATGTCAACGTAATGCCAGGGCGTGTTAGGTGGGCAAAGCACTGCAGATAGAATGAGACAAGAGCAGAAGTTCAGTCCAGAACTTGAACCAAACTGGGTTTTTGTTCTGATGCTTGAAAAAAAAATGGATTAACCTTTAAAAATGAGTTCAATTGCTTTGAAGGTAAGAAGGGCCGTGTCTGTGCTAAGTATTCCCCTCCCCTCCCATTTGATATCATTTTCAGATCCCTCCTTGGGGACTTGTGATGGGGTATACTCCCCACACTGGCCCCAAGAGAGCTGAATGAGGCACGGCAGACCCAGTCAGCCAAATAAATAGCGAACAAGGCAGATTTAGGGTGTGTGAAGAGCCTTAATTAGAAAGAGGCTCACCTGGGAGGGAACAGGAGGGGGCTCCTCTAAAGCCAGGTGGTTGGCATTGGGGTAGGGCTGGCAGGAAGAGGAAGCTTCTGTGGCCGCCTGTAGTCTCTATCCCTGGAGTAAGAGAGAAGGAAGTTGGGGATAGGAATCCCTGAGACCTAGTAGGCCTGGGAGAGAGGTCTGACTAGGTGGACTGGAGAAATGGGATAGAAAGTTGTCCAGAGGCTAGCAGTGAGCTGGGTACAGCCACAGACTCTGGTTTCTAGTCCAGGGTCCTGTAGCAAGTTGCTAGAGTTGACAGCAGGGTTGGGTTCCTCTACCAACCACTGCAGAGTGGTACTCTTTGGTGCAGTGAACTAGAAGGCCGCCTGGGTCACTGCAGGAGTGACAGGGTCACGGCGGTGCGTATGAGGACTGCCTGACTCTGCTTCAGCCAAAAGACTGTGAAGGACTGCCCCCGGGAGGGGAATCACAATGGGGCCTGGCCAGAAGGTTGAGTCACAAAGCAGCTTTGCTGCGATTTGGTGAGCAAGAGGAGAGCTGCAGACGGTAGAAGAGATGGAAGGGGGCACTGAACTGGGCAGAGCTAACCTCCACAATCACCTGAATCAGCAGTGTGTGGAGTGCCAGGTGATAGGACTTTAGCCCAAGAGTGCAGAGCCAAAAGTCTGGCTGTGTTTTGGGATCACATTTAATCCTTTGGGTTTTTATTCTACTGAATGTTCCAGATCATCTGAGGCTTGTCTACTGGCTCTCAGGATCAAGCCCAGGATTTGCAGACACGGCTGGGGTTATTTTTCTCTCTCTCTCTCTTTCATTCCATGAACCTAGATATTTTCAAGGCTTCCCTTGACTCTAGAGATGGTTCATTAATCAGGAGCAACAGGTGGAAAGTTTCCAGCCATTTCCACCACTTGCCTGCCATATACCCATTTGATTCACATACCACAGGTTCTTTGTCATTGGCTTGCAAAATTTGGCCACCATCCCCTACTGGTGCAAGAGTTCAAGCCATGACACCTTTCTCCCTCCTCCTCTAACCCCTTTCTAAGGTGCGGCATGTGGGCCGGTATGGAGGAGTGGAGCCCTGCGTGTGCCTCCTCAGCACCCTGTTTTTCACAAGAGTTGCCCTTATAGAATAGAAACATGGTAATGGCCCTGGTGCGTCCCTAAGTATAATTCTGGAGAGCCATAACACAGGGCATGTAAGGGGAAAGTGTGTTCCTACACCTTCCTAGGACTCTATGAGGCTGGGGTAGATGTGCACAAAGTAGCCCCTGGCAAACACACAATGAAGATGGTCAATTCTAATGGACTCTGGTGGGGTCAGAGAGTGGGGAGGCAGCAGAAAAATATCTTGTGACATCTTAAGTACCTGTAATTAGACAATCGCTTGTGTCTTCTTGAGAGAGACCCTCAAAGAATGAAATTCTTATTTTAAACGTTGAAAGATAGACTCTTCTGGGCTATTGGTTAAGGTGGTTTACTGATGCCATGATGATAGGTGTTTTAGAGAAATGACAGTGGAGACAATGCATGTAGCAAAAAGGCATGTGTTGTTTCCAGATGACCTGAAACCACGCTTTGACTAGTTCAACAATGGAGTAGCTTTGGCAGTGGATTCAGAGTTGGCTGGACATTCTGGCCTCCCAGTGGGAGATAACATACTAATGTTTATTTATTGGGATGGTGGTGGGGACAACAGAAGTTCAATTAAATGCTCAGATGTGAGGGATAACATTAATCTCTGACTGAACAGGTCCTTCAACTAATGAGAGAAGGAGGTAACTACCAAACCAAAACATATAACTAGGTGAGATCCAATAATGACTTTAAAAGTAGTTAAATGCAATGAGGCCAAGATATCTAAAATATCAGAGGAAAGAATAATGACGTTTACAGTAGATTTACAATTTATAACAGAATGCAGGAAGGAGCATATCTCCTTTGTTTTTGATTTGCCTTGGCATGAAACACTGGGCACTGTTGGTAACTAAAGCAGATCATCAGAAAATGTCTGTGGTGATGAGCATGGCAATGTCCAAGCAAATAACTTGATTAGTACTGTAGCTACATCCGTTCCTTGTCCAGTGCTGTCAGCTGGGAAAGAGACTTGCTCTCTGATCATTTTTATCAGGTAGAGATTAAATTAGTCCCATTTCATGAATATGTTTATCAGAAGGGGACCTCAGCTGCATATAATATATTCTGTGGATAAGATCCTGCAGTCCTTATACTAGGGCAAAATTCCCATTGCTCCATTCTCCATTATATGTTCCCATCCCACTACACCCAGAAACATAGACACATCCAAGCTCATGCTCTCATACCAAATGCACACACAAACCAGACAGACACACACCCACAGCACAGATGCTGTGGGCTTGATCATGCACAGGGCAGGTGTGGAGGGCTGTAAGAGTAAATGGAAGGCAAAAAAGTGGCACATAGGGGAATCTGAGCAAACTGTTATTATTTGTATTATAGTAGCACCATGAGGCCCCAGCTGAGATTGGGGGTCTCATTGTGCTTGACATAGTACAAAAACATAGTGAGGACAGTCCCTGTCCTGAATAGCTCACAATCTAAACAGACAAGATGGATGAAAGCTACCAGGAAAAAGAGGCACTAAGAGGTGAAGTGACTTACTCAAGCTCACAGAGCGGGGACTAGAATCTCGGTCTCCTGGCTTGCAGCAGGGTGCCCTATCCACTGGAAATGCTGTCTCTGAATTAATGAGGCTGAAGCTGTGTGGTTACCAAGATGCTCTTACTTACAGCAAGAGTGAGGCTAAAGAAGGTAGGGTGTAGTTAAGCACTTCATTAGTGTGAACAGGACCATGGTTCTTGAGACACTTCAGCCCATATCTCTGGCCACACTTTCACAAGTAAAGGACTGTAAGGAGTTGGACCCTTTCTCACCTCTGCGTAGAGGGGTTTGCCTGAAGTTTAATCTTAATGGCGCCCACCCACAGGTAGCCTCCTCTCGTATTTCTGCTGAAATACAACCACCTTGGGCACCATGCTCAATCCAAAGCTCCCTGAAGTCAGTGGGAATCGCTTCGTTAGAGTTGACCCGGTGCTAGGTTTTGAAAGCTCAAGAACTTTGTACATCTCCATCCAGGTTGTGTGTTATCAGACCTCTTGGATAGAATTTGGAAATCCCACTTGAATTGCTTAACAGAGGCACCTGACAGCAGACTCAGTATTCAGCACCAGACTGATAACTCTCTCCATTCCCATCACATTAGTCTGAACAAAAAATAGGTACTGGGAGTAATGTGTCAGTGAAGCCTGCCCGCAAATGGCTCACAAGGAATTTTTATACATTGCACTGTGGTAGATAATCTATCCTCATCCCTATAGAAAATAACGGAAGCGCAAATAGATAAATTAAGACAGATTTGTTTCTAGCATGTGGGCTGTATGGTCCCAACGTGGGGGAAGGCTTGTTCTTGTGTTTTCTCTTTCAGACAGGCATAAATAGCTCTGCTTATTTCCACTATGCCATCTAAATGCAAAATTTGCATAAACTGATGTTGTTAATTGATTTATATGCACGCAGGCACTGGTCTATCAAAGGTAGAGAGGACAGAAGGTCATTCCTTAAGAGCATCAAGGGAACAAGTACCGATCTTAGATAATACTGAGAGTGGCATAGTTGGATATATAACCGCTCCCAAGTAGGAAGCGATGGAGTCCTTTGTCATTAGCAAAAAATCATTTTCCTATTAATATTGTAATTCTCTTTTTAAGAAAGGCTGCCCTAGTAGAGGCCTAGAAAAATGCCCTACAGGTCTGCCAAGGGGTGGCACGGGCTGCAGCTGGCAGGCTGGCTGCCTTCCCAGAGAAGGGGAAAGGCAAGTGCTATTGGCAATTTGAGTGAATAAATATTCTATTCAGGTTCTTAAGAACATAAGAACGGCCATACTAGGTCAGATCAATGGTCCATGTAGCCCGGTATCCTGTCTTCTGACAGTGACCAATGGCAGATGATTCAGAGGGAATGAATAGAACAGGACAATTATAGAGTGATCCATTCCCTGTCATTCACTCCCAGCTTCTGGCAGTCAGAGGGTAGGGTCACCCAGAGCATGGGGTCACATCCCAGACCACCTTGGCTTACAGCCATTGATGAACCTATCTTGCATAAACTTATCTAATCCTTTTTTGTTATAGTTACAGTTTTGGCCTTCATAGCATCCCCTGGCAACGAGTTCCACAGGTTGACTGTGCATTGTGTGAAGATGTACTTTATTTTGTTTGTTTTAAACCTGCTGCCTATTAATTTAATTTGAATACCCCTGGTTCTTGTGTTATGTGAAGGCGTAAATAGCACTTCCTTATTCACTTTCACCACATAATTTATCTATCTCTATCATGTCCTCCATGAGTCGTCTCTTTTCCAAGCTGATAAGTCTTAGACTCTTTAATCTCTCCTCATATGGAAGCTGTTCCATACCCTTAATCGTTTTTGTTGCCCTTCTCTGTACCTTTTCAAATTCTAATATAGCTTTTTTTTGAGACGGGGGTGACCAGAACAACACGCAGTATTCAAGGTGTGGGAGTGGCACTATGATATTTTCTTTCTTATTATCTATCCCCTTTCCTAACGCTGCTTAACATTCTATCAGCTTTTTTTGACTGCTGCTGCACGTTGAGTGGATGTTTTCAGAGAACTAGCCACAATGACTCCAAGCTATGTTTCTTGAGTTGGAACAGCTAATTTAGACCCTATCATTTTTTATGTATAGTTGGGATTATATTTTACAATGTGCATTACTCTGCATTTATCAATACTGAATTTCATCTGTCATTTTGTAACCCAGTCACCCTGTTTTGTGAAATCTCACAGTTGCTTTGGCCTTAACTATCCTGAGTAATTTTGTATCATCTGCAAATTTGGCCAAGTCACTATTTACCCCCTTCTTCCAGATCATTTATGAATATGTTGAACCACACTGGTTCCAGTGTAGATCCTTGAAGGACCCCACTATTTACGTCTCTCCATTCTGAAAACTGACCATTTATTCATACCCTTTATTTCCTGACTTTTCACCAGTTACTGATTCAAGAGAAAACCTTCCCTTATCCCATGATTGCTTGCTTTGCTTAAGAGCCTTTGTTGAGCGACCTTGTCAAAAGCTTTTTAAAAGTCCAAATACACTATATCCAATGGATCAACTGTGTCCATGTTTGCTGACCCCCCCTCCCCCCCCATTGGTGAGGCATGATTTTCCTTTACAAAAATCTTGTTGACTCTTCCCCAACAGATTGTGTTCATCTATGTGTCTGATAATTCTGTTCCTTGCTGTACTTTCAACCAGTTTCATAATCCTAACTCCAGTAACACACAGACTATAATTGCCAAGATAACCTCTGGATCCTTTTAAAAAGTAGTCACATTAGCTTTCTTTCAGTCATCTGGTACAGAAGATAATTTAAGAAATAGGTTACATACCACAGTTAAATATGAACTTACAGAATTACTGAGTTCCTTCAGAACTGTTACATCATTATGATCTGGTCATGGTGCTTTATTACTGTTTAATTTATCAAATTGTTCCCAAACCTCATCTATTGACACCTCAGTCTGGGACAGTTCCTCAGATTTGTCACCTAAAAAGAATGCATCGGTATTCACTGCAGAGGATGCGAGGGAGATTCCCATTGCTGAGGCAAAGACTTCATTTAGCTTCTCTGCAATAGCCTTATTTTCCTTGAGTGCTCCTTTAGCACCTTGATTGTCCAGCAGTCCCACTGGATTGGCAAGCTTCCTGCTTCTGATGTAGTTAACTTAAAAATTTTTTTACTCATAGTTTTTTTTTGCTAATTGATTTTCAAATTCTTTTTTAGCCTGCCTCATTATACTTTTACACTTGATTTGCTGGAGTTTATGCTCTCTTCTATTTTCCTGTAGTAGGATTTGACTTTCAATTTTTAAAGAATACATTTTTACCTCTAACTGCTTCTTTTATGTTGTTAGTAAGAGGACCAAAAAATGTTACCAGGGCTATGTTTTATAATTTGGGGTATACATTAACTTTAGCCCATCATTGCAGAATCGGAGTGCCTATAGAAACACTATCAGCAACAACCACTGATACAGATTGTTAAGCATAAGAGGTTCAAAATTGCTTAACAAGCTGTCCCACCTTGTATTTAGCTTGGACACTCTGGTTACCTTCTCCAGACTTGAGAGAGAGCTCGAAAACTTGTCCCTTCTACCAACAGAAGTTGGTCCAATAAAAGATATTACCTCACCTACCTTGTCTCTAAGATATCATATGATCATCTTATTCATGTCGTTTTTCCACTACATATTTTAAATGAACCAGAATGGTTCTGACTGATCCCACAAATGGGTTTGTCTGAATTGGTTAGTGGCCTGACTTGAAGCCTTTTTTTGTTTGTTTGTGTTTAAACCAGGATTAGGGCCCAAGAAGAGAAGTACCTCTCAGAAAATATCCCTCCTTTCCAGAGGAACTATCTCTATATGGTAAATTGAGAAATTCTCCCCAGTATCGTGAGCTGAAAATACAACCTGTCTCATTTATTCAGGGCTCAGCTGTAATATCTTTAAATTCAACAATCCTGGGAACTCAATGGATCTACTTGTGCACTAATGAGTTACCCAGTGTAAGTAAGGATGTCAGAAGCTGGCCCTGCATCCTAATTTTCTATTAATAAACTGCAATGGATGGGACAGGAAGGGAGACGGGCGTTACTAGATTCAATGAGTTTCTATGGGAAAGCAAATCCAACCTACTCCTGCTGGCCAGATGCACATGGGAATCAGGAGATGTGCAAATGAAAGCACAGTTTAAAGCTGTTAGCAGCAGTTCACGGTGAGAGAGCAGCTCCTGCCAAGGAAAAGCAGGTTAGGTAAACTTTTCAGGTGTTTGGAGGTGATTCTTTTCATTTCTGCACAGACCTCATTTGACCCAACTATTTCACATCATTACCAATTGCTTTGTTCGTACGTATCAAACTTCCTTTTTGTGCTTTATTGGTTTCTGCTCCTGTTGACCTCTTCCAGCAGTTTACTTTCTAACATCCTGAAAGCTTCATCATCATCATTCAGTCCATCTCACCTTGGTCTGAGATTAAAAGGGAAAAAAAAAAGAGTGAACACAACAACAGAGAAAACAGAAGAGATCTCTGAAGCATCCCGGTGACAGTAGGGGAAATGGTTTGGGCAATCACCCAGAAGAAAGAAAAAAAATCAAACAAGAATTGGTTCAAGCAGAAGGATGTGAGTGCGGGGATTAGGGGAAACCTGAGCAGACCTCCAGAGACCGAGGATATTTTCAATATTTCAATAACTAGAGCCCTGAAGACATTAGTAACAGATACATAAGCTGCAATATAAAATTGATTGGTTTAAGCCACAAAACTTGGATCTAGATTTCCATTACCTACCGGCTGATTCTTTCCTGTGATAAATCTCTGCTCAGTGCAAGAGAGTGTGGAGGACAGAAGGACGTTGGGGGCCTTGAACCAGCCTGACTCCATGTAGAGCTGCACAACAGATGTAGGCTCGTCAGAACAGAGCTCTGTTTCACCATGCCCTCTTCCTGCCCAGCATACTGTGGGATGAGTCAGAGGCATAGATTTGGTTGCAGCATAACTATACCTAGCAGAGAACCTTATTCCAGGAGAATTCTCTACAGAGCATTTGCAGCTAGATTACAGCCCCTTTATACTGCATGAGCAGTGATAGGGCTGTAACTAGAGCTGTGCAGAGGATAGAAGCCCCATTTCATGAAGAATTTCAACACTTTCAAAATCATTATTCAAAATAGTAATGAAAACCGAAAATTTCTAAATTTTCCACATAAAAAAATGGCGATTTTTTTTTTCCAGATTGTTGAAAAGTTGTGTTTAATTTTTGCTTTTTCAAAAATGTTGCATTACAATATAATATAAGACAAACGTGAAAGCAAAAAATTGAAAAGTTTCATTCCAAAAATGTCAAAATGGGACATTTCAACAGCATCAGAACTTTCTCTTTCTTTTCTTCCAAAACAAAATTCTGGTGGAATTACTCTGATTTTGCAAAGTGTTTGGATTTCTATAGACCTATATATATGGTTCCATTATAATTTCTCTAACAAACTCTAGCTGTGATGCACCAGAAAATCTTACCCCTAGATGCTTGAATCGAGGATGTTGTTTCAACCCTGTTTGCAAAACTCACATTTCGTGATGGGTTTATGTTATTGTGAAGACTCAAAAAGTTAAGGGATGTTTGGATCCAGAATCTTGGTTGGGGTGCATCTCTAATAAAAAAGCAGAGCACGAGGAGAAAAAAGGAAATGCTTCAAATACCGACCAGGGGTCAGTTTTATGAAAAACAAAAATGTGACCACCAAGGTGTTTCCTCCCAGAAATCTCCTTGCAAAAGACCATTGTAAAATATAATAAAAGGGTTCTAGGTCTGGATAATTATACACATTTTGCTGTACCAAACTTTTAATGAAATCCGTATATTTGTAGTGGTCTTTCCACATATCTATTTAATGCTAATGAAATGACAGCCTGGGAGTCTAAGATCTAGCTCCTAAAAGGTATTTAGGCACCTATCTCCCATTTAAATCAATGGAAATCAGGTTCCTAAATACCTTTGAAATGAGAATCTGGGCCTAAAGACCTTTTTTAACCACAAAACAGGTGCTCCACGGACAGCAGCTGTGCCAGCCTCTTCCACTTCCGGTCACTGAACGTCTTAGGAGGTAGGGATGAGCTAGGTTCCCTTGACCTTCATTGGTCTTTCTGCTAACTATAAAGTTGGGAAAGGCAGTGACCATGTCCCAAGATATGCAATACTTTTGTTGTGGCATCCTTGGCACCTTGATTCTTTACTGTGGCTATCTCATAATTCATGCAAATGATGTTATATGATTGTAAGGTTTTCACGAAGTCATGTAGGCCACACTTACAGGATGGGGGACTCTGTCCTGGGAAGCAGTGACTCGGGAAAAGATTTGGGATTGTGGTGAAAAAATCAGCTGAACATGAATTCCCAGTGTGACGCTGTGGCCAAAAGAGCTAATGTAATTCTGGGATGCATAAACAGGGGGAACTCAAGTAAGAATAGAGAAATTATTTTACCTCTGGATTTGAAACTGGGCTGACCACTGCTGGAATGCTGTGTCCAGTTCCGGTACCCACAATTCAAGAAGGATGTTGATAACTTGGAGAGGGTTCAGAGAATAGCCATGGGAATGATGAAAGAATTAGAAAACATGCATTATAGCAATAGATTCAAAGAGCTCAATCTATTTATCTTAACAAAAAGAAGGTTAAGGGGTGACTTGATTACAATCTATAAATACCTACATAGGGAACATATTTAATACTGGGTTCTTCAATCTAGCAGAGAAAGGTATATCATGACTGTAAACTGAAACTTAACAAAATCAGACGTAAATTTTTAACAGTGACAGTAATTAACCATTGGAACAATTTACCTAGGGTTGTGGTGATTCTCCATCACTGACAATTTTTAAATCAAGATTGGATGTTTTTTCTAAAAGCTCTGCTATAGGAATTATTTTTGGGAAGTTCCATGGCCTGTGTTGGACAGGAGATCAGTCTAGATGATCATAATGGTCCCTTCTGGCCTGGGAATCTATGAATCTATAAACCCGATTTGTGGAGATTTTCCCATAATCTTTGAACTAATTAAAGAAGGTTAGTGGAAAGATGCATGGCAGTGTTGTCACAATGATATTCACATTGAACAATGAAACCAAACAAAATTAAAGAGTAGAAATACCAGGAATATCGTCATGAAGTTTTGGATGTATGCAGACAGGAGATGTCCACACACCTATTGGGATTTTGTAACACATAGACCTTGATGATATTAATCCATATTTCCCAATTTAACACCACCCAGACATATCCATATTTATCACATATTTCCAAATGGAAAACTCTCTCTGGGCAAGTGCTCGGCAAAAGAAATTGAAGTTCCTCTCCCTTCCTTGCTCATATAAAACTACATTATGGATCATCCATAAGGATGAGTGTCAACCAAAATTCCAATACACATTCAAACTCTGGAAAAGTTTGGATCTAGTTTCAAATTTTGTACTTCAGGCTTATGGCTAGTTATCTTGCACCTGTCGCCAGATGGTATACCTTTTGCTGCTGAAATTAGTACTTCTCTGGTTCAAAATATTCAAGATGGCTTGCAAACTGATTCGTTACTGCTACTGCTTTGGATTTAACCTTGAAAATGCTTCTTCATTCTCAGTAGCTGTCTCACCCATCCCCCAAATGACTACCTTATCTTTCCTCCTCTTCCACTGCAGGTTTCGAAGACCTTTTTGAGGTAGGTAAGATCATTTTTATTTGAATATGTCATCTCAGATTTTGCAGAGAAACTAAAAGATTTCCAAACTGCATGAAACCAGCAAGAAGCATTTTATATGTATATGCTAAAGTACTCAATACAATCTGGGCTATGATTAAAAAAATAAAGAATGTTTTATTAATAATCACCTTTTTATTGGCATGAGTGGGCCTTTTAGAAGACAGAGACTGTAAAGATCATGCAAAAGCTGAAAGAGATCTAACGGTGATAAATTCAAGTACATTAAACTGTATTTGAAACATGAACATTAAAACAAAACTGAAGCCTCAAGCCACCCTTCATTGGGAGAATGAATCCTTAAAATATACCTTGGGCTAATTAAAAGCAATAATACTAATACTGGGCCTGATTCTGATCTCACAATGGTGTAAGTCAAGTGTAATCTCACTGAACTTAACAGCAGTGTAAGGGATCTAAGAATCAATTTTGTCGTGTCTGGGCATTGCACAAAAGGATTTAAGTTTTTAAGTAGAGGTCAGCTCCTATTAGACCTTGATTACAGAAACTCAGTGCAAGGAACTGTTAAATTATAGCTAATATAGTTCAGCAGGGTGTTAAAAAAGGAGTAGTGAAATTATAAGAAAATGTGCCCTTGCTGTTTAGGACTATGCTTATTGATTAATCCATCATTACTTGTGCTACAGAAAGGATCTTGGAGAGCTGCTTTTTTTCTGGTCCAGCTTCGGGCAGGTAACTTGCCTTCATTCCGTAATGAGAACAGAAACTCAGTTTTGACAGCTGAATTTTGGTGACTTCCCTTATGTAAGGCACAGACACTGGAGGTGGAAGGGATTGGATCAGTAACATAGGAAAGACGCTAAAGTGGGAAAGCAACTTATATCAGATTCTAGACAATAAAATAAACCAGTTTTGAAAATAGCCAGTCATGGTCATGACTCTAAAATCATCAGGGGAAAAATGATTTATCATTAAAGGGAACTTTTCCTTTGAGGATGGAATCAGGGAGGGAAAACATACAAACCCCAATTATTATATAATCTACCAAACTGAGGACTTTCAGAGTTTCTATCCAGCAGTTGCTTGACTGTCCCCAAATAGTACATTCCATCCACTCCCTCAAATACTTCCGAATTCAGGTAGTTCCCTTCACTGCTTGCCTTTGAGCGAGTTGAGAGAATTCTGGTTTGGTTAAACTTTCTGCCTCTCAGATAAAAAACAGCAGCAATTTTCTGCTTGAATTTCTCTGTGACTAAATCCATTGATCATCCTTTCTCTCTGAGAGTGAGGAGTGTGTTTTCTCTTTAATAACTCCTATCCTTCTCCCTGAGTAGTTTTCTTTCCCCTCTCCCCTTCGCTTGTTTGTGTTGTGTTGGTCAGTCTGCTGCACTATTCCTCGGAGAGACAGAGAGAGCGCAAAATTGAAGTTATTTTATGCTTCGTCTCCCTCGGTCCCAATTTTCAAATCTTCGTGTCAATTTTCACACATCAGTGTCATATGGTGAATGTTATGGAAATTTCAGTGGGGTCCTTGGGAGACGATTTATACATGACCCTCCCCCAGCCCTGCTGCAACTCCTGTCTTTTCAAAGAATAAATGGATCTATAATTAATGTGGATTTTAAAATATAACTACATTCAGGAATTCTCCCAGTTGCGTTTCAGTGCTGTCTCCTTTTCAATGTGAACTGAAAAGCGCACAGGCATTTGCTCGCTCTCTTTCTCTTCCAACAAATTGGCATCAGTTAAATTAATAAAAATTACAGCATGTTGCAGGAGAAGATCAACTCATTACTCATTTTATTTTTGTAAAATGTGTACTGAAAAAGGTTTATCATGCAACTAATTTGGTAATCACCAGTTAGCGAACACACCGCGATCACCACCTACCTGGGTGCCTCAGAAGGTTAGTAGCAAATCAAACACATTACAGTTTGGATTGGTAATTATATCCTTTTTAGTAAACTAACGAATGAAAGGACTTTCATACATTTCCTTAAAACTCTGCAGTGAGCATAATCCAGGCAGCAGAAGCAAGAGCTGAGCTGACAGCAACAGAGCATTTCAATCATTGACCTTGGGATGGGCCCCTGACACTGGTGGAGGGGGAGGGTGCACCAAGCCTTCTATATTTTATAGTGTTAATTATCCTCTCTGGAAAAAAACCCAAATGACTGTGGATCTAGGGCCGTCTCAGCTCTCCCCATCACAAATTTAAAATGCTCTGAAATGTAATGTGGACACTCTGTCACCCTTGGTTTTTTTAAGAGGGTGTCCCTGGATCAAATTAAACTATTGCCCTGTCTCACCTACCACTGCCCCCTCACCCTCCAGATTGGGGACTTTACCATTCTGCCAGTCATACAGCCACCTTATTTCTAAGATCTAGTAATAGCAACAATTAAAACTTGGTCCCTATTTCTAAACCTGCCCCACCCTTCCCAATCTCATAATCGCCCTTTGGAATTCTCACTCAGTGCCCTGTGCAGGGTTCACTTCTTGTCCCGCCAACCATCCAATTTGCACTCAAAAGCAAAAGGGCTAGATTGTGGCTTTGGAACCACAGCCCCTTGCGGAGGTGCAAACACAACTGCTGCTGCGCCCTTGTGCACCAACTGCTCCATTCACTAAAATGTATCCGACTGTAACTCTTCTCCCCCCCCCCCCCCCCACTGTGCTGGCCCAACGCAGTTGGCTGGTGAGGGAGGAGAGGGGTCTTAGCCTACGGTATCACCTGCTTTTCCGAGTCACACTCACAAGAGAAAGAGCAATTCTTGCACTCCATAGATAACAGGCACTGCGATTATGAGTGCAAGGAGCGGGGAGATTGTTGCACAGCTACACCCAGTCTAGCCCCAAAATAATAAAGAAGCAGGGAAAGCTATATATCCTCCGAGCCACAGTGATATAGGAACTGTCTAGGTGATTATCTGTGCTTATATCTGTTCCAGAATAGGAATCTGTCGGGTATTTGACAATCAGGTACCGGCCTGCAAACTTCCTTATGCACGTGTGACGGGAACGATTTTGGATTCTGTAATGCAACGATTTGTCCACGTGGCATAGAAATCACAATCACATTGATTGTTTAACGTGTGTCAAAGCCAGCTGGAAGGTGTACAACAGCGCATTACAACTGTTGCCCCTTCCCTTTTGATTTCATGCACCTCCCCAGGGTGGGATAGCTTTATCACAATCATTACCCGCCTTCGATCTGAACACAGGAAATGAACTGGATGAGCACACTGCTGTGCCATGCAGAGACCAGCCAATACTCTCAACAGCTGCACTACAGGGAGCTCAGGCAACCGCATGTATGGGCTTGAAGTTGCATTGCTAAAGTTATGCTCAGAAGGGCTGTAGAAAATATATTCGCTTGGGGGCTGTGATCTGACCACAAGCGAAGCCAGGATAGGCCAGGTAAATTCTTAAATGGGCAATCAAGGGGAAAAGTGTGTTACAGATCCTGAGGCTGAGTCTTCATTAAATGATGCTCTTCCCTCCAGAGTTCGCTAGTGAGCCAATGTCTACGTCTAGCACCAAATACTGGTACACTAATACATCCCCGGAATTGCATTGATATAACTGACAGCAAGATTTGACCCTGAGTTTGATTATGTCTCTGTCGATAAACAAAATCCACCAAAGCAGGACAGTGGAGTGTATACCTCTATGGAGTGTTTGCATGCATGGTGTGATATATTGGCAAATATGTGTGTGTGTGTGTGTGTGTGTGTGAGACAGAGAGAGAATTTCCCAACAATATGGCCAACATCAGAACCTTTTTCTTTCCCACTGGAAGGGTTTGTGAGCTGCTGGCTTTGCAGTCGCAGCTTGACAGCTCGACTCTTAGACCCGCTAGTAGTCACTGGCTATAAACTTAATTAGAAGCAGGAAAAAAAAAACCGTAGGCTGCACTCAGCAGAGAGGAGAAAATAATGAGCTTTAATACCTTTGACATTGAAGCACCTGCTAAGGGCACAAACTGCTGTACAGCCGACTGACCCTTCTCTGAAGACAGGATGTGTCACATCGCTTGCCCTGGATATGTGCAGCCTGCAGCCACCCAATAAACCAAGGACTCAAATGTGTGACTAGGGGCTGTGTGGGACTCTATGTTTCATGTGGTGCCATAAGGCAGGACTTCATTCTGGAGTAATCTGCGAGGGAAGCTAAACATATCTGACCATGTAAAAGGGGATAGATCTGGCCGCTTGCTGTGGCCAATGTGCCTCATAGATTTCATTGTTCTCTTCTTGACGTGCAAGGTTATTTTCTGTGTTTGCAACAAAATACTACATTGGGGCCAGCTGTGCACAATTTCTTTGACCCAGCTGGCCTCTTTCTTTAATGCCCTTCTCAGAACTTTCTTTGGTTAAAATGTTACAAATATGTTTAAAAAAGAAGTTTCAAACTATTTTTAATTTTGTGCCTGAATTTAATGCTGGGGAAAGGGGGCAAAATGCCCCCCCTAGACACAAGACTCCTCTCTCCCAAGAACACATAACGCAGTACAAAATTTCCAAATTCTGCTCCCCCAAGAGATGTCCCACCTCTGATCTAGCCTTTTTTCTGTATCAGCTCCAAACCACTTCTAAGTGTGTGAGCTAAGAGAGTGACTATGGCCCAGGTATATTTGGCCTCTCTGTTGTGGCTGTCGATGTGGGGATCCAGCTGTGGTGGTGGTTTGAGATGTGAAGACCTCAGTACCAAGAACTAGACAGAGATCCACCAACTCATCACACAAACCACTGGATAGCAGTCAGAGATTGTAATGATATGCAGACACAACCTAGGCTGGAGCTGGACTATTGACCTGTAGGCAAAATTCACTGTAGTTTTATTACTAGGATTGAATGAAAAAGTTTGAAATTCAAATTGATCATGAAATTTGAAACTCAAAGCATTCGTGAAATTTTTCATTCAATGTTTACATTTTGATGATGTTCCCACCTCCTACGCCTCTGATTAATTTTTCTCAAAATTGTTTTATTTTTGATCAATTCTGGTCAGTAGGCCTCACCTTAGCTACATTGTGCAGAAGGAGAAAGAGATCAAACATCCTCATGCAACTCTGCTCACACTTCTTCCCCCCCGTTGGCAATTCAGATGGCAAGATAAAAGATTTTTAAATATATGACTAATTGCATAATATTGAATCAGAGGCCAAGTTACTAGCATAGTTTTGATGACAGAATTTGAGTGACTATGTTAATATGGTGTCTAGGAAGTGGATAATATCTCTTTAAACAATTTAGAAGCCATCTAGCAGGTCTTCCTTTCTTCTATTGGAGAAGCCATCAGAACCATGCCAGAGTAGCAACATACCAGTGTGGTTTCCCCCCCATAATCTTAGTGTTCGCTAGAGAGCAAAGACACACACAGTTAGTACTCAGTGGGACTGTTGGGAGAGACAGCAGGAGGCACTTTTTTATTGACCACATGAGCAGGCAGCGAAGTCTGTGCCTGCTCAGTGTCCTGGAATCATGAAGTTCACCCTGAACAATGCTCAGAGCTTTACCACAGGGACTAACGAAATGTTGGAGTTATATCCCGTGATGGCTGTTCGGCAGCCTGTGAGAAATGAGCCGCGTCTCAGTTTAGTGCCTCTCCTCAGACAAGTGGTGTACACGTGACAGAACAGCACCGTGATGGTTAGCACCCGAAACAGTCCAACGGCCATGGAGGTTGAACTTTCCTCCCATTGCCAAAGGTGATCCCTCTGGCTCAGGGTTGAGGCACATGGCCGGGCAGCGGAGCCTGCCCAGCCGTGCCCACGTGGGTTCTTCTCTGTAGACTGAGAATGATTTCAGTTTGCCAGGCTGCTCTAATGTGCATGGCCTGGCACAGGGCACCCTAGGATCAAAGGAAGGTAAAAAGTGTCTAAAGCCTCCCTGGAATTTCCCTATACATCTGTACGCTTTTAGTAACACTGAGTTTCTCCCCCTGTGGGATTTCAATAAAACACCCTTCTCTCTGCATGCTGGTGTGTTCACCCCCACACACATATTTTCATTTCACCTGCTCCGTGTACAAGCGTAACGCCTTTGTTGTTAACCTGGCCCAGAAGTTCATACACTCACGCAGCAGCTCACACTGAAAATGGCAGAGCTTTTACATGATCTACTACCGGCACAGGACTGGCCTGAAAGGTACACTTTAGTTTAGAGGAACAATCAGGAGCTCTAGCCGAGGGAGGTGGGAGGATGCTGAAGATAGTTTCTCTTCATCCAATCGCAAACCGTCAGGTTGTGTCAAACTGAGCTAATATAAATGTCAGTGTGCTGCTCTCAAGTTGTGAAATCTCTGTTTGCTGGAATGCAGTTCATTTTCAGTCTTCCAGCTCTATGGATGCTATCAGCTGACATGTCTGGCAAGTGTCCTATGCCAAAATAGCATTTCTCAGCATTTCTCTTGAGGGTATTTTTTTCTTCTTTGCATGACACGTTCATGCCATATTCCTTCTTAGTGCGGTAAGGCACAAGACTATACATACCTCCTAAACAATTAGTTTAACATTTCAGTGAATGAATGAATCTCTTAATCTGCTTCAAGTGCCCATGATTACCAGTTTTTATGAAAACATGCTTATTGGGGGGGGGGGGGGGGGAAGGGGGTGCGGGGGGATATTGCTATGGGGTTAGACAAGGGTGAGTTTTGAAGGCCGGGTCAGATACAGTATTACCTTAACCAACTCTAACTTCACCTTTCCATGCCAATTTTGCCCGCTTTCAGATGTACCCAGCCTTCATTAGGTGAAGGTGAAGCTTTCATGCATCTTAGGTTTATATCTTGTTTATGATACATCTTGGGTTGTCACAAAGTCTGGTTTCTATAACAATGGCTTCCAAGGCACATTTGATCCAGTCTGCTCAACTCACACAATACTGCTGTCGGTGGTGGGTGGACCTATCCCGAACTGGTTCAACCTTCCTTTTGGTTTGTCATCAGGAAAGACTAAACAATGTTTCTTTCTCATTATTAGCTGGCTGCTGCAATTTATGCGTGGGACTCAGACGATCTTGTCTTCTTTGACAGAAGAACTACAATATGGAAACATTTTTACAGGCCCCTAGGAACGTAATTTCCGTTCACATTCTAAGACCAAGAAAATGGTGGCCATCATAGTGGGTTCAAGACATCTTTTCAGGTTTTTAAATATATATTATTATTATTATTATTTTATTATTAAAATTGTGATTAAAGATGTGCCTGAACTGCAGCACTGGGTCCAAATCCTCCAGCCTCCCAACTATGGGGAATTTTGGATACGAATTCCCTATATTGATCCAAAATGTGCTGAACTTTGCCCCATCTCTGCTTAAGGAGGGCAGCTTTAAGTTGCAGGCTGCTGACATAACCCAAGTCTGAATTAGACTCCTTTTGGGTAACAAATATACAGGGTTAAATTTAGTTATTTTTACATGGGTATTGGAGCACCCAAATGCAGTACTAGCCACCCTAACTTCAATTCCAACTCTGAAATTTGGGTCCATGAGTTGAAAAGGCTTAATCTAGTCAGTTACCCTGATTCTCAATTTACATACTATGGTTTTACACCATCATAACACTCTTGACTTCATTGGAATTAATCCTGATTTACTCCAGTGTACAACAGATCACAATCAGGCCCAATAATTGTATCATATCTCTTGGGACTCTATGCTCAAAAATGGCCATCAAAGCTGGAATGATTATTGGAAGGTTCAAAGATTCTCTTTCAAGGATTTTTTTTAAATTAAAAAATGAGTCTGATTCTTCTCTCACTGTCCCATGATTTTATACCGGCTCCAGTGGACTTCCTGTGACTTTTACCAGTTCAGGTCAGAGCAGAATAAGGCCCTCTGTAACTTCAAATCCATCAATGTTGATAATTTCTCTTCTGCTCTTAGCTCCCTCCTCTTTGCCCTGCCTTCCCTTTCTTCCATGGATATGGTTGTTGATTCTCTCCATACTTCACCTTCTCAACCCCTAACTCTTTTGTCCCTCTCTCTCAGTGCAAAGACTGTCCTGCCAGTCCCCAGCCCTGGCTCACCCAATCATCTACATCCTGCACCTGGCTACTTGTGCTGTAGAGCACCTGTGAAGGAAATTCAATGACCATGGTGACTTCCTCCACTGAAAATTGGTTCTAGCTTCCTACAGTTCTGCCATCTTCCTAACCAAGAAACTCTCCTTCTCTGCCTGCACTGAAGCTCTCGTATGCAGTTCCAACTGCATTTTCACCACCTTTTACTCCCTCCTCAAATCCTCCCCATCTGCTTCCACTTCTCTCTCTGCACAGGATTCAGATCTCTGCACAGGATCTCACCAGTTTCATCAAGGGAAATCTGAGAAAATGGGATGTGACCTTCCTTCTCTCCTTACACATGGGCAGAGCTCTCTGTAAACATCTACAAAGCCCTACATCAACATCTACATTGCCCTCTTTCCGGTCCCGCCTTAAAACTCTCCTTTGCCATGATGCCTACAAAAAATTTGACAACAGTTGTGCAGAAGGTATGTTGAAGCCACTGCCCATCATGCCGCCCAATACTGTCTCTTTGTTTCCTGATGCTCTCCTGTTTTCCTGTCTGTATCCACCTGTTCTTTTCTTATCTTATAATGAAAAGGTAGTCCTGGTCCCAAATCTCTCACAGTCTGTTTGCACAGTACCTATCACAATGGGATCCTGGCCCATGACTGGGGCTCCGAGGTGCTTCTGCGTGTAGGCCTGCCTTTACATGAGTAACTGGACAAATAATCAGAGATATAGGACCAGTCTGTAGGTTTGGTTCGCCGTGGTGCTACCACAGCAGAACGATGCTAATTTCAGTTGTGTTGTAACAGTGTCAATCCAGAGTAAAACACAGGTGAATCAGGCCCTTTGATCTTAGGTATGCTGCTGTAAATCAGGAATAACACCACGCTGGTGTAATTGAGACTAGAATTTATCTCTGTATACAACAGCTAACAGCGAGGCTTTTATTTTGGCAAGCCAGCACCATTCCAGTGAGCAATATGGAGACATGCACGTGTACAGATCCTCTCCCCGCCTTCCTCCCTCCACATCCCGTGGCAGCTAGAGCGTGTTCCAGATGTCCCGCCTCACCTACCGACACAATCCATCAGCACCCATCCAAATCAAATGCAGCTAATTGGGAAGTGATGACAGCCCACTGGCTGTTGGATTTGCACACTAGGTTTTCTGCTTTAGTGTCGCGCTAGAGATCAACAGGTAAATGAGATTGATCACCTGATCCTAACCCACCCCCCGCCCCGCCGCCCTCCATGCACACACACTTCCCCTGGGCACTCCGGGATTGGAGCCAAAACTTGGCTGGAGGTTGCACTACATAGGCTTTCCAAAGACACAGCCAGGAACTGCATGGGGCAAGTTTTTTTTTTTCTTTTTGTTAGGACAGAGCTGCAAGCTGCAACTGTAGACAACTCATTAAGGTCACAGCCGGATGGCACCCGGGCAGGAGAACAGAGCTCCCTCTAGGAGATTGGATTACAGGTTGAGCATGTCTTTTATGCTGAGATTTAGGAGGGATCTTTGGCTTCTGTTTCACACAATAACCCTGAAGTTTTCTTCCAAGTTTCCAGCCTCTTCTCCTGTTCTCCCACTGGCAGCTGTCCCTGCTCTAAAGCGTCCAATTATTTCCTTTAAGTGTCAGCAGCACACCAGACATGCAGAGATATAACCTTTCCTCAAGTTGATGCTGTTAAACCATTACTTGAAACTGAAGTCGTGGTTGACAAGTGCTACTTCAGTCACTAATAACTACTTCCGAAGTGCTAGTGGTGTCTTGGCTCTTAATGTTGTGGCTCAGGGAATGTCTTTACAGGTCATTGAAAACCATCCATCTGATCGGCAGCAAGATCAGTCAATCTCTCAGTTGAGTGCTATGCCCTGCTTGCTGCGAGGTCCTCGATTTCTTTTTTTCTCAGGGCTGTATCAGTGACTGAACTTAGGTGGCTTTGGGTGTCAGAGCCGATGCTCAGATCCTGAATTTTAATAGTTGTCAGCAAGGAATTCCTAGGCCTTCACTCCACAGGCTTGATGGATCCTGCTGAGGTGGGCTTTTAACGAGGCAGCACTGGGAGCACAGCATGACCCTCTCAAGTGAAGAAGACCCCCTGAAGTTTTAGTGTTCAGAGCAGCATGTACTCTGCACCATTTAAGGCTCAGCTAATGTATAAAGGGTGCAGGATAAGCTCTCTAAGACACGCTCCTGCTTCAGGTCACCAGCTGGAGAATAAACCCCCCCTTTCTTCTGCAGACCCACCTTTTTGGACTCTATTCCTTCAGCCTCATTGACACACTCTGAGGCACTGCAGGTCCTGGTGCCTAATGACCCAACAAAGGTCAAAAACACCCTCCTCGTATTTTTGGCAGCTTTAAAAGTGCAGGGTCACAGCGTGGTTTTACTGTAGACTGGGATTTTCGAAGGAAGCCTAAGGAATGAAGTGCCCAAATCCCATTGACACTGGGCAGGGTTTGGCTATCTAAATCCCTTAGGCACAACTGGAAATCCCAGCCCTGATGCTTGTGCCTTTTGAAAAGGAGCCCCTCAGTTCACTCTTGAAGTAAATTCAGGCATCAGGTCAAGCGCATAGATGGCACTGAGCTGAAAAATTCAGATGCATATTTGACCTTCTGCAAAGCTGTACAACTTTTTCCAAAGCCTGGCTCGTGTGTCCGTATTTAAGTTCCTAAATAATAGGTTCTAAACAAAATTAGCTCTGAAAAACCAGGTCACTTATATTTAGGACTGCAAATAGGAATGTAGGTGATTAACTTTGGGCATCCAGGTTTGGAATGTTTGCCCATATTAATAGATCACCTTTCAGCCTGAGGGATCCCAAAGTCCTGTATGAACTATGGCCCTTAGCTTGCAATTCATTGTGAGTCAACGGGGCTCTGCTGAGATGCCACCATTTGCCTTCGTGCTGTGAATTGCAGGATTGGAGTCTATGGGACCAGTCTTGTACCCATTAGTCATGCAGAAGCCCTGTTGAGTGAGGTGGAAGGATTGCTTGAGTAAGGCAGACAGGGTCAGATCTTACATATGCAACAGTCACTTCACTGTCAGGTGAAGTGGAGCCACCTCTGGGGTGCAACATGGCAGCTGTTTAACAGGGCACAGTAACACTCCGCTGGCAAGGAAAGGAAATGGCACAGACCTGAATCTCCTGGAAGCCCCATGGACTTTTTTAGGCAGGCAGGATAATAATAATTCTTACTTGACATATACGTATAACTTTCAGTCTTCCAAGCTATTTATATACGTTAAGTTTATAACACCCACTGAGGCTGTAAAGGATTGTTGTTTCCATTTCACAGGCACAGAATAAGAGACCAGACTTTGCCTCAGAAGCAGAGAAGAAAGAGCCCAGATTCTTTTCTCGGTTCCATTGGTGTAAACATCACGAAGATCAGAAGTCAGCCCTCAGCACTTCCTGGCTCTAAGGTGAAAGACTCTCAGCCTTGCCGTGTACCCTTTTTGCCCCTCTGGCAGCACAAGGAGGAGAGAACACTAGCTAGATTTTCCCCTTGGGTAGGAAATCTCCCCCTTTCTCTCTTGCTCCCAGCATCTCCAGCACAGGAGGCATTCAGAGGTTGTTCTGGGTATGGGAGGGGACATGGGCTGGAGCATGTTGCACTCTAGTGCAGCCCTCGGGCCCAAAGGGCTATTCCACCAGCCCAAATTGTGCCAGTGGCTAACCTAGCCCTCAGCTGCATCCGCGTACAGAAAGGAAACGGACAGCCACTATTATGTCTGAACAGAGCTCTAATGCACGTAAGGAGCTCGCCTTTGGGCTCCATGTCCTGTGTGAAGGTGTACGCATATATCTGTGTCTCTATTTATATACATTGTAAACAAAGCGGATTAGGTTCGTACTGATCCTTAAGTGGTCAGGACCTTATTGTTGCATTGCATCCGTAGCAAACATTTTGTGCGACCTTTTATTGGCTCGCAGACTGTCATAAATACAGGCTATAAAAGCTGGTATCTCTTCAGTCAGTAGGAAGTCATTGTTATTTAAGATGGGGGCAGTTTTGACACAATGCTTATTTAAAATTCTTAAAAGAGAAAAAAAATGGCAAGATAAATATGCATGTTCTTTCCAGGCAGGAGCTGAAAGTCTGAAAGCTCCTCTCCCTTCTCAAAGCATCAGCCGTTAAATGTTTTTTAAGTTGTTTTTACATGAATTAAGAGATTTGATTGAAGTGATGTCACTTACAAAACCACGCTTTTGTCTCCAGCTAATTTTGTGTTAGCAGCTCTTTTAAACTGCTAAATCTCGTTTTTAGTATATGATGATTTTGTTTTGTGATGGTGCAAAACAGCTGCTCCTTTTCTGATGAGTTGCTTGTTTTCCATTTTATGTCTCTGGCAAGATGTTGGGCTACATCGTGGCCCGGTCTGACAGGCATCTGAGAAGGAATGCAGACATAAAAATCAACAGAAAAACAAACCGCGTGACCAACCGGGGCTGCTTCAAATGAAGCCGGAGCACCCAGCACAGCCTCCACCAATACAGATGATCCAAAGGGCCTGATTCTAATCTCACGTATCAGTTTTACCCTGGGGTAACTTCAGTGACATCACCGGATTAACAAGGGGGCAGGCGCGCACGGTGCTGGATTACAGAATTTTGGTGCCCTAAGCGCTATAGACATTGGAGCTGCCCCCACCCTCACTCCAATTTGGCCTGGTTGTCCCCTGTCCTGACAGTGAGGCCACACAACTCCGCTCTAGCTTTGCTCCAGCTGCTGTCAGCTCCATGCGGCAGGAATAGGGACCACTCAGCAAAGCGCCCCTGCCCCATACATGACCCCACCACACACACAGACCCCTATATGCCCTCCCACCCCCCCCATATACCCCAACAATCCACAAGCCCCCAATGATCCTGACAGTCCCCAACCCCCACATCCCAGCAGCCCTGAGATAGGCCCTGCTCACCACAGTCGTCAGCTCCCAACACCCTCAACAACTCCCATATCCTTGCCCCCCAACCCCATCCCTCAACATCCCCCCTCAGCCCCAGCCCATCACCCCCAGCCCCCAACTCACCCCACAGTCCCCCAACAACTTGTCCCCATCCCCTTACCCACCGCCCCCACCTTCCTGACCACTCCCCAGCACCCCTCTGACTTTGCTCCCATCCTGAGCTAGGGGGATCTTTCTGTTGCTGGCCGCCCAACTGCTCTGCTCACTCCCATCGCCTGCCCCACACTCACATGGCATGGGCCAAATTTGAGTCAGCGGCATTGCCAGGTCCCAATGCCACTCACTCAAATTTGACTTGATCTATGCCCTCCACCCCCATCATGCCAGGCCTAACCTGAACGGCACCAGGTCATCAGTGCCACTCACACTCAGATTTGGCCTGGTTGCCATCCTCCCCTCCCCTCAATCCCTCTTATAGACGGGCAGCTGGGCCAAACTTGAGTGAATGGAGTTGCAATCTGTGCCACTTGGGTTTGGCCGGTAGTAATGCTACCCCCCCCAGTCCAGTAGTCAGGGGCTCTCCTGAGATGGGGGCGGGATTGTGCCAGTTCCCCATGTGCACATTGGTTAACCCGGACCTGGGCAGGCAGGATTGGCAGTAGCCCCTTGCTGTCCTATGCAGAAACCCCACACCACTGTCCCCAGAGCTATCCTGCTTGGTGCAGGAGGGAGGGCTGCATTGGCGTTGCCGTTCCCAGCCCCGGCTGCTAATGCAAAAGCCGTAGGAGACAAGCGGGCCACAAACGTGGCTCCAGACCCAGCCTTTCCTGCTCCTGGCTAGGGATGACCCCTGAATGTTCAGTGTCCTAGGCTAATGCAGCCTCGTATGTCACAGGATAATGAGTCACTGTGTGTACAACCTTCTCCCATTTGCCTGGATCAACTCCCCCCCCCCCATGAAATGCCAGCTAAGGAGGGCCCTAGGAAGAAAGAATGGCATAGAGATTGTGTCCAGAGTACCAAACTTAGCGCCAGAAACACTATGGGCCATATAGCCCAGTATCTTACCTCTAGCAAAGGTCTGTGCTGACGCTGCACAGGAAAGGGAATCAGCTCCCCTCCCCTCCTATGATATACCTGGCCAGTGGTGCTATACTTTACCATGCAGGGATGGGCTATGGATATTCCTTCCCATTGCTATTTGGCAGCCCAGTTTATGCCAGAGGGATGGAGCTTGAGGTCCTTGTAATTTTTTATTCTCTATCAAATGCTTTTCTACAACCCCTTTTATTTATTATTATTATTTATTTGTATTTGTAGCACCTAGGAGACCCAGTTATGGGCCAGAACCCCACTGTGCTAGGTGGTGGAATCTCCATCCTCAGAGGTTTTTAAGGTGTGGCTTGGCAAAGCCCTGGCTGGGATGGTTTAGTTGGGGTTGGTCCTGCTTTGAGCAGGGGGTTGGACTAGATGATCTCCTGAGGTCCCTTCCAACCCTCATCTTCTATGATTCTATACAAACACAAGAGAAAAAGATGGTCCCTGCCCCACAGAGCTTACAACCTAAGATAAAGTGACACGGAATCTTCCCCATTGTTTGGAGGGAAACTGAGGCATAGAGCGCAAAAGCCAACATTTCAAATTCAGGCGCCTGAGCTAGGTACCTAAATCCACATGTAGAGATCTAAGCAAATAGCCTCATTTCCAGTGGTGCTGCTTCCCTGCAAGTCTAGAGTTTTTCCATCAAGTGGGTGTCCCATTAATATTGCTTCACTTTCTTCAGAGACAAAAGTTTGAACCCTGCCTTTTGGGCTGCCCTAGCCCCTGTGCTACGTGGACTGGCATTTGTGCCCACATGTAAAAGAGACTGAAATGAGGCAAAGCATCTAGCTTTGAGAAGTGAACTTTATAAAAAAAGGTCACTAGTGCATCCTTCCCACCAATAACCAAAACTAAACTAGATCATTTAGAATCTGAGAGAGAAATCAGAAGCAGCCAGTCTGACTGATTCTCCCAATTTCCCTTCCTTTCCCCTCACTCCCACCACTCCTCGTAACTACATGTCGTCTTTTCCAGAAGCTATACAAGCCATTGAACAGCAGTGGTCTAAACTATTACAGAGATCTTAAACTGCTGGATTGTTACAAGCTAAAATTGATTGCCACTGAGCTTGTGAACCAGAGGGCTGGAATGTGCATAAAGCAAAATGGGGAAGTATATAATGATGCTAAAGATTTTGCTTCCTTATTCTTTCTTTTTTTCCTGGATGCAGCATCAACTGTTGCACACTCCAAGCAATCTTGTGTTAATGACTTTTGCATCTCTCTCCGAATAATCACTGGACAGTTTTTAGTGGTTTCTCAAACATCAAAGGCACTCCATTTTTGTCTTCTAATTTGAATGTTGCTGTGTCATTGCTGTGGACAAATGCTTAGAAATCTATTCCATGGGGAAAATTGGTGTATTTGGTAGGTTGACATTTACTCCCTTTCACCACACAAAAGAAAAGAAAAGAAGACGTTGCAGAGGAGGAAAATAGGATCTGGATCGGGAATGAATGGGTTAACTAATAAGTACTAAATATGAACCAATCAACAAATTTCCCACCTCCCAACATTCCCAATTCTTCCAAACCTCCAACTTCCTCCCTCGCACTTTTCCAGGCAGATGGGTCACTGGAGATGAGTCTGGAAACAAGTGCTGCAGTGCTGTGAATGCTGGCTGGCTTAAACAAAAGCCATGGGTCCCCTGACTGTGTGGTGGCTCCCTGGCACTCCTGGCTCCCTGTATGGAGTTGCAGGGTTCAAAGGGACCTCGAGAGGTCATTGTGTCCAGCCTCCTGTGCTGAAACAGGACTAAGTAAACCTAGATCATCCCTGTTTTTAAAAAACTCAAATGATGGAGATTCCACAACCTCTCCTAGAAGCCTATTCCGGAGCTTAACTACCCTTCTCATTAGAAGGTACACTGCACCTTTGGGGACAGAGGGGCTGGGATGGCCATTGTCAGGGAATGGATATCACAGGGTAATGCTTCGAAGGGACTCCGTTACTGGGGTGCACGTCTTGTTAACCTGCAAGGCAAAGACAGGGCCAGTGGAGAGTGTTTGAGTGTCTGAAAGGCTACTGATGTTAGAGAGCTGACACCCAGTACCACAAGCAAGACTCCCTCATGCTGGAGTAACAAGGTGACTTTCAGTCCTGGGTACCCTGAAAACTGTCACCACTCACCTTATAATAATTTCATCTGACCGTATTTCCCTTGTTTGCTTATGAGAATGTCATGGGGACAGTGCAAACTAAAATCAAGATAAGCCACGTGTTTCCCCCATCCACTAGGCCAGTGACCCTGTCAAACAAGGAAAATAGGTTGGTTTGTCATATGTTCTTGACAAATCCACACTGGCTATTCCTTATAACTCTACTACCTTCAAAATGCTTACCAACTGATTGGTTAATAATCTGTTCCAGCATCTTTCAAGGTCTTGAAGTTAGACTGTCTCGTCTATAATTCCCCGGATCTTCACTGTTCCCTTTTTTAATGGTAGTGACTATATTTGCTCTTCTTCAGTCCTCTGGGACCTCACTGGCCTCATGAAGATAATTACTAACAGTTCCAAGATTGCTTTAGCTAGTTCCTTAAGTATCCTAGGATGAATTTCATCAGGCCCTGCCAACTTGAATACATCTAACTTACGTAAATATTCTTTAACCCATTCTTTCCCTGTTTTGACTTGTGTTCCTTCCCTCTTGTTCTTAATATTAATTGTGTTGAGCATCTGGTCACTATTAACCTTTTTAGTGAAGACTGAAGCAAAATAGGCTTCAGCCTTTTTGATGCCATCAATTATTAGCTCTCCTTTCCCACTAAGTAGAGGACCTACACTTGCTTTTATCTTTCTCTTGCTCCTGATATATTTAAAGAATGTCTTCTTATTGCCTTTTATGTCTCTTGCAAGGTGTAACTTATTCTGATTTTCTCCCCATGTCCCCATGCTTGTGCTATTCTTTATTACTTGTCCTTTGCAATTCAGCCATGTTTCCACTTTTTGTAGAATTCCTTTCTGATTTTCAGGTCATTAAAGAACTCCTAATGGCCTCTTCGCCTCTAACAATTTTTCCTAACTTTCCTACGCATCGGAATTGTTGGCAGTTGTGCATTTACTATTATCTCCTTGAGAAACGGCTGGCTCTCCTGAATGCCTTTATCCCTTAGAGAACTGGTAGGCAAGATTCCATAGGAAGAGAATCTGAGTTTGTTAAAGTCTGCTTTTTTGAAGTCCATTGTCCTTATTCTGCTGGTCTCCTTCCTTCCTTTCCTAAGAATCATGAAATCTATCATTTCATGTTCACTTTCACACAGATTGTCTTGCGTCTTCAGATTCACAAGCAATTCCTTCCTGTTGGTCAGGCTGTCTCCCTGGTTACTTCCTATATTTTCTGAAACAGAAAGTTGATCCCACAACATTTCAAGTACTTATTGTAAATTTTGTGTTTTGCATTATTTCTTTTTTCAACAGATGTCTGTGTAGTTAAAGTCCCCATTATTACCAGGTCTTGAGGTTTGGTTATTTCTGTTATTTGTTCTAGAAATGCTTCATCCACCTCTTCTTCCTGATTTGGTATTCTATAATAGACCCCTATCATGACATCACCTCTGTTTTTCCCCCTTTTATCTTTACCCAGAAACTTTCAACTGGGCTGCCACTCACCTTCCTCTGGACCTCAGAACAAGCGTATACATTCTTGATGTATAATGCAACACCTCCTCCCTTTTTTCTCGGCCTGTCCTTTCTGAACAAACTGTATCGCTCTATACCAATATTCCAACCACAAGATGTATCCTACCAACTCTCTGTGATGTCAGTTAAGTCATAAGTTAGTTTATATTCTAATTCTTCCAGTTCTTCCTGCCTATTCACCATACTCCTTGCATTAGTGTATAGATATCAAAGATGTTGAGCAGATTCCCCCACTGATTTCACTCTTGTTGCTCTTATCACCTCACTGTAATTTCCCCATCTCTTCTCCTCTAATTGTAGCTCTCCATTAAGGTCACCTTTTTTTTATGCTTACACTGCCCCCTTTGAACTAGTTTAAAGCCCTCCTCACTAGCATGGTGAGTCACTGTGCAAAGGTGCTCTTCCCCTTCTTGGTCAGGTGGACACCATCTCTTCCCAGCCGACCTCCTTCCTGGGACAGCATTGCATGTCTGAGGAAGCTGAAGCCCTCCCATCAGTATCATCTGCACGAGTGTCTCAGCTGGCTCTCAGTAGCTAGTGCTGAGTCAGATCTCTGCCATTCTGGACACTGGTCTGTGCAGGTTGGAACTGCCTGACCCATGCACTAGATCCTACAGCAGTTCCAAGAAGACACCCCTTGTGGGGTGGAGAGGTTAATCAGAAACTTCCAGAGCTGTTCTGCTTCTCCCTCAGCAGCTCCATACTCAAACCTGAAACTACAGCTAGTCTCTTTGTCTCTGAATCTGCTGTTCCCTCCCATTCAAGGGGTGAGAATCGGCTCATCATTGGCCCAGCAAAATGCTTGTCTATATCACCCTACGCAGAAGCCTCCCTACTGTCCTTAGCAGGAATTTCTAGTTCATTCTGTCCCCACCCCTCACTCCAAGCATGGTGGGAAATGGTGCTAGAAGGCTCTGGACTATTAGCCATTAGTGTTGTAGTCCATAGGATAGGATCTCCCAAAGGCTCAGTCTAGAGTTCCAGAAGCTGGCATACTCCAAAGTGGGGTTACATATTCTATTCTGCATAGCTTCTTTTATCACTCTCATTGCCGTGGTATCAGAGCACTTTCAAGTAGTCATTAAGTGATGTGGCTAACATCTGTCACATGTGGTTCATTCTCTCTCTCATCATCAAATTGAATGTAATGCTTGTGCTAGATCAATAACCCTGGAGTCTAAATAGGGTGACCAGAGAGCAAGTGTGAAAAATAGGGACGGGGTGGGGGCTAACAGGCACCTATATAAGAAAAAAACCCTGAATATCAGGATTGTCCCCATAAAATCGGGACATCTGGTCACCTTAAGTCTAAAGTTCTCTGTTTAGCCTCAGAATAGGTACAACATAGAGACAGATACAGCATGGACAGCAGAAGTGTACACTCCCATAAGTCCCAGCTCTCTTTGACAGTGACTACTACTTGAGACGAGAAGGTAATTGAGTCTCTGAGCTAGATTCAGCCAAGCTGGTGCAGGGAGGTGTGGCCGGCCTGGAACCTCATGACCCAGAGAAAGAATTGCCCCCACAATAGGGGGCAGATGGTGTTGCTGCTGTTTGTCCACCCTCAGGACAGCTGTTGGAGGAGGGAAGCTTTAAGGTAAGGTTTCACAGGTGTCCTACTGATGAAAGCTGTTAAGGGGATAAACTGAATTAGTGCAATTGCAGGTTGTACTGCCTTCTTCAGATAGCTTTGCTTACCGTTTAGGGGCAATTATTGCTTTTGGCCATTGATGGCATGGGATGTAGCTGTTTTCCACCTTCACAACCTCCTCTGAGTGGACCTTCCATCACTGGAAGCCTCCTCCTATGCTTTCAGAAGCTGACATTTACTCTCAGATGAATCTGAGCCCCCCATGCCCTATTTGGTCTTTCACCTCTCTACTTAAGTTCCTGCACTGGGATCAAATATTTACATACTTAGGAACTTTAAGTTAAAGTGGTATATTTCCTTAATTTCCTAAATTTCCTATAATTCGAATAATTTTTGCTTTTGGTGCACAGGAACTTTATTGCTCAGTGTCCTCAAAGAGGTGTTTACGCAACTTTTGCTGTAGGATTCTTCAAGAGCTGCATGGAATTTTGTTGATTGCTGCTTAAACAGCAGCTTTAAGAAAACCATATTTGTAATTAGTGGTGATGGATGCAATACACTGTCTGAGACTGTGACAGTAATTTTATAGGCCAAACTAGAAGGTAAGTCCTGGTTCTAGTTATCTGCTGTATCTTGACTACTAAAGGTGGTGGGATCCCACAGAGAGCGAAAGAATCCACCACCCTTCATGCAGTAAAAATTGCGGAGAGAATGGTGCTATTCTATTTAAGTGTATCCCCAGAAATCTGTTGGCAGTCCTGTTCTAATAATCACAAACATATAAAAGAAATTACACTGTATAAAACAGATTAAAAAAATTGTAAACGTCTAGGGGCTAGGATTATCCTTTTATTCTGTGTTTGTTCAGTGCCTAGTGCAATGGGGTCCTTAGTCCATGACTGGAAGTCCTAGGCACCATTGTCAGACAAATAATAATAATAATAATAATAATAAAAGTGTCCCATCTTGCTGATTTCTAATACATCTGGTTGAGAACGGCAAAAGATATATAAATCTATTTCAGACTATGTAATCCTACCATGTATTTGGAATAACATAAAAACTGGCCAATTGTCAAATGTTGTTAATGGAATAGGTGTCTTTATTCCCATGTGAGCTCTAGCTTTTTGTTTCAGGTCAATAGGCCCTTAAATGTTATGAATTACAATACACATGGCAGCTGACACTTTTCAAAAGGCTTGATGATCAATTCAGATACAAATCTGACATGAGGAGGCTTGAAAGAATCCGGATCAGATCAATGGGAGAGATAAAGCCTTGGTTTAATGCAATGACACTGTGCTACATCTGTGCTTTACATCTCCATCTCAGAAATGTGTTCGGATCCACAGGAAAGCACTGGGCATTCTGTGGATTGCAGAAAGTGGGCAGGATGCCCTAAGGTCTTTCTTTAAGGTGGATGTTGTATTGGTTTAAAATTGAGGATTGACAGCTCTTCACATTAAAAACCCCTATTTAACCACAAGATCTTGAGAACATGAGCCAAAGCAATACAAGATTCCCCATCCTGTCCCTAAACTCTAACCTAGAGTTCACTTGTAAGGAGAAGATGGCAGCTCAGACTCCATACCTTATTCCTCTTTGACTGTCAACAACTTTGATGCTGATTTCTATGAGGTTCATTTCACACAGGCTTTCTTAATCATCAGCTAGGAATGACTTAAGTTCTGGTGACTAAAAGACTGGGCTGGATTTGAACCACTGATCTAAAGACGAAAGGTTTTGCAACCCATTAATGGTCTCAAACCTGGCCGTGGAGTGTCTGTTCACCACAAACAGGCTGACTTCTGTACCTTCCTCCTTTCCAAGCCCTGCTGTACTTTAGCATTCATGAATATTCTTTTTTCTCCTTGACAGTTGCTTTTTCCTGCACCTGCCAATATCATCTCCTTTCCTCGATTCACACTGCTGTGCAGCTTAATGCATGTGATCTCCATGCCAAGATGTTATTTAATTTCTCAACAAAGTTTGTTGGCTGTGGAATGAAGAGGACAACAAAGCAGAGCAGATAAGACGGGGAGCAGAGTGGGGGACTTGAATTTATGTTGCCTCTCACTTCACATATCAAAGTTGTCTCCAAAAGTGGATGGGGTGACAATGCGAGTGGGGTGGAGATGGCAGCAGTGGGGGGGAGGGGGGGTCATTGATGACAGGGTGCTGAATCAGGAACCCTGACACTTGTGAAGAATTCCGTCAGGAACATTAAGTATCCAAAAGTGATAAAGCTTCAATTTGCTAGTCCATTAGACTAATTACTGCAATAATTAAGTAACTACTTGATTAGAACTAATGGGTACCTAATTATCCAGGAGAAGAGTATCAGGTGGCAATTATCAGGTGGCAATTAATAGACTGGAGTTAATGTCTTAGCTCTGTCTTTGTATGAATTCATAAGCAAGGTAAAGAAAACAAACAATAACTTATTAATATTTATTGATGCCACAATGTTTTTACATAGAACCAATTAGTGGAAAGACAGTTAGTGTTGCAAAGACATGAAGTGAATGAAGCAGGAGTTTGATTTTTAAAGGTACAGGATTACATTATCAGTTATAAGCAAAAATGAACAGGTATCAGCCAGGGACATGGTACTGGTGCTAAATTCAGAAGAAATCAGAGTAATTGAACTCAGTATTAATAAAGAAAGGAGCAGGAAGGCAGCTCATATCTTAGTGGCACAAGGTCATTTTTTACTTATATTTTTAGTGAGGGAGGGTTCTTCACAACAAGGCCCAGATCCTCAGAGGAGTTAGGCATCTAAATACCTTTAAGGATCTTGGCCCAATTCCTTTGTGTGTCAATAGGAATAGGGAGTGTCCTATGTAAACAGGTACCCATATTTATTCAGTCCTGAGAGGAGGGAAATCCCGCTCCAACAACTCCAGTTCCCCTGCTCCAATCACTACTTCATTATTTAGCCACAGTGAAACACTTCAACAGGAGATACTGAGGCAGCCCTCCCATAAGAAAATCCCATAGCTCAGGGTTAGCATGTGCTCCTGAGAGATGGGAACATCCTTGTTCAAATCCGTCCTTCCTATCTGCCAGAACCTGGGTCTGCTATATCCCAGGTAAGCATGCTAACCACTGGATTAAACATAATAAGTGGCTACTACTTCCTCCTCCAGCCATTTTATGTGGAGTAAGACAGTTGGTAAACTCATTCCCACAAGAAGTGGCTCCCAAGCCACCTGACACCAGGTGGCTTGATCCTCTTTGTGAATCACAAGCGGAAATAGCCGCCTCCCTGCAGACCAGAGTTAGGCACCTATCACCCTCTCAATTGGCGTCTCCAATTAGCTAGCATAGGTGGCTCCCTATCTAGCATAATGGTTTTTGTGGAGCACCTTCCAAAGCCCCTATCTCTACCCATTCATTGTATGGGGAGCATAGGCATCCAACTCAGCTTCGTGAATTAACGTGTTGGTCCTCTGACTTTTGTAGGCTCCTAAAAATTAGGCGCTGTGACACTCATGTCCCTTCACAGATCCCACCTCTGGTGTAAACCATCACTGCTCCTTGGAAGTTAATTAAAACTACACTGGTTTACACCAGCTCAGGAGATGGTCCAGGGCCTTTTTTTTATTTTCTCCCCAGATTCAAGAGCTTTTTAAGATCATAGCAAAGAATGAAGAGTAGCCAGGAATTCTTTCCACACACACCTTTATGGGCCTCCCAGTCATTACTCTTAAATAAGACAATGGGCCTAGTACTACAACCTCCAACTCGGGCGTTTTTTTCCCACTGACATCTATGGAATAGTTCCTCTGTGTAAGAATTACTCACACAGGTCCGGGCTTACAGGGTTGGGTATACACTTAAGAGACAACTACTTACAGAAAATAGAGTAAAGTCTGGGTGTTATTTTAATGTATTCATTCTGTAAAATTGCATTGCTAGCAATGTAGGGGCCAGTCCTCAGTTGGTGCAAATTGGTTTAGCTCAGCTGACGCCAGGGAAGCTCCACCGATTTACATCAACTGTGGATCTGGCCTAAAGTATAGAAAAAACCCCCCACTCTTTAAGGTTTTTTTTTTTTTTTTTTTTTTTTGTCGTTTACCATCTGGCATAAATGAAATGTGTTTTAATCACATTTTAGCCCATGCTCTCACACACATGCAGACACCATAATCTCTGTATGGAATGATGAATGGAGATAAATCTAAAATTTATAGAACATGAACATTTGCATAAACTGCAATATCCAAACATACAGGCTGTTAAGTAACAATTGTCACAAAGGGTATAAAAAATTCAACTTTGTTTCATGAAAGGAGCCCAAATTCCTAACATGATTAAGATAATATATCATTTGCTCCTTTCTTATTAAAGGCGTAATTGTTGTTAGACACAGGAGCGGCATTAACTCTAATCTGGCTTTATATATGTACAAATAGGAGGAGAAGTGAATGTGAAAATTGATGCTTTTGGTGATCCACAGACATTTTATTAATGTTTGAATAATAACTGCCTGGAGGGTCTGTTATAAATTAAAGGGACGAATTGAGATATAAATTTTTATGAGGACTAGTTATACATTTCCATTATGTGTTTAAAAATGAAGGAATTACTGTGAACACTGCAGAACTCACATTTATTTGAGGTGATTTGGATGGGAAGGAAGGTTCACTGAAGGAAGCTGCATGCCGGCTGTAAGAAAGATGTATCTGTCCCTTTGAAGAGATAGATCATATGTCATGCATGAGCTCTGTTCTACAAGAGACTGTTCTCTGCAGCTGATTTCAGTGATTATTTATTTGACAAACAGCAAGTGATGATATATCAGTGAGTTTTAAGCCACTTAGAGTGGAATTCTTATTGCTAAATCATAGAAGAGTTCTCAACACTTGGTCATTGCCAAGTACAGTTGAGGAACCAGGTAATCTTCTTCTTGTACTTATTTCTCTCTATCCCTCCCTTCCTGGATACACACTTCTTCACATGCAGTGCACCCCTAAGACCAAAGCTGAGTTGGTTGCTTCACTTTTTTTTTTTTTCCTGTTGTGCATGTGCGAATGTGTGTTGTGCGGATATAATGCCCAGTTGAGGAAGGTGCCCTGTTGAGTCCTGGAGATATGACCATCCAGTGATACTGTTTTCAAGACAAGATGAGATGCCCTACAGGTACCAAGAAAGTTTTTAAACGCCAAAGATCATAAGAATTCTAATAGTAGTTATTACTCTCAGCAATTCTTTCTCCTCCGGAGTGGTTCTAATGCCCATGAAACCAGGTGGTTCTCTGGAAGAACCCGACACTTTGGTTGGAGACTCCTCCCCAGGCAGGCTGATTTGTGCTGGGTGTTGCTCTACTTTAGTCCTTCTCATTTTGACTCAATGGGCTGGGCCTCCCAGGGGCATAGCCTTTGTCCTTTAAATTGGAACTCAGAACTGGTGCCTCCAGCAGCTCCTTAGCTGAACCCTTTCCTCCAAATCTGGCCCACAAACCCTTGCTAAGCCCTAAACTGTGTCTGGCTTCCTCTGCCCCTTCACCAGATTCCCCAGATGCTTCCTCCCAGTACTTCCTTTTCAGGCTGTTTTCATGGGCCCTTCCTTACTGCTTCTTGCCAAACACAGTCCTTCCCTTTATTGGGCTAGGCTCCTGGAGGCTTCCGTCTCCTCAGGACCAGAGAACTACCTATATCTCTCTCCCACTTTCTTGTACTCAGTCAGGATGGCACCCTTCCATAGAAAGTTCCACCCCAGAAACCATCTCAGCGGCTGGGAGCTGAGCTATTCATGAAAACATCTGCTGACTGGCACCAAAGCCACAGCGGCTCTACCTCCTGCTGGAAAGACAGTGATGATTCTTTCTAGGTCCATAACAATATTGGACTACTGATTAATTAGAAAATACAGTGTCAGATGTCCATGTGTCAGAGTTGCACAGTTACATGTATGTCTCTGTAGAGCCTTAGTGCATCATTACTTGCTAGTTTCTTTAGTTAGCCTGGTGTAGGGTTCCCTTACAGAAAGGAAGTTCTGTGCAGCAAATATATTACATACAGCACCGATCTAGTATAGTTCATAAAGGATGGCAGAACTGGCTGTAAAAATCCATCAGGGCTTATATTGCTACTCAGCAAATCCAAGACCTCTTGAAGTCAAAGACAAAACTTCCATTAACTTCAGTAGGACCAGGATTTCATCAAACATGCATAAAATTGGCCCTAAATTGAGAAAGGTGTCTTGAACCATCCTGACTCAAACTGGTCCAATACTATTTTTCAAATTAATTATTTGACTAATGTTGCTATTTTCTATCAAATACTTTCTTCAATGAGTTCATATACAAGAACATAAGAATGGCCATAGTGGGTCAGATCAATGGTCCATCCAGCCCAGAATCCTGCCTTCCAACAGTGGCCAATGCCAGATACTTCAGAGGGAATGAACAGAACAAGTGATCCAAAGCCCATTCTCAGCTTCTGACAAACAGCAATCTCTGTCCATCTGGCTAATAGCCACTGATGGACCTATCCTCCATGAACTTATCTAGTTCTTTTTTGACTCCCCTTATAGTCTTGGCCTTCACAACAACCTCTGGCAAGGAGTTCCACCACTTGACTGTGCGTTGTGTAAAGAAACACTTCCTTTCGTTTGTTTTAAACCTGCTGCCTGTTCATTTCATTTGGTGACCCCTTAGTTCTTGTGTTATAACACTTCCTTATTTACTTTCTCCACACCAGTCATGATTTTATAGATCTCTATCATGTCTCCTCCAGTCATCTCTTTTCCAAGCTGAAAAGTCCCAGTCTTATTAATCTCTCTTCATATGAAAGTTTTTCCAGACCCCTCATCATATTTGTTACCCTTTTCTGTGCCTTTTCCAATGCCGATATATCTTTTTTGAGATGGGGCAACCAGATCTGCACACAGTATTCAATATATTTAATATTTTGACCAGCTCTAATTATGACAATGAAATATATTGTTATATATAATATTAAAAGATGCTACCCATTTACATACTAGGTCATATTAAAAAATGTTGCATGATAGGTCATTATATCATTTTAAGAAATATTCTGTCATTCTGTCATTAAAAGCAGTAGTGAAATACATTTACACAATGGGGCAGAGCTAAGGTTGCACATGCAGGACTCCAGCTTGTCATTTCCTGATTTGGGATGTTTTACCATATAACCTTAGCATTGTCTTCTTATATTCTTCTCATTAGACTATACGTATGCCCAAGGAAAATAGCACTATGTGTATACAGGTTGCTTTGGCTTCCCTTGCCTCTAATACAAAACAGTAGAATTCAAGACTACATACATCAGATGTTTTCAGCAAAGTAGCAGCAGCAGCAGCAAATCATAGACATTTGTCATTCCTTAGCGCTGTCTGACAGTTCTGACAATTCATTAGGCTGGGATGAAAAGAGGTTTAGAAAGCAAAGGAGGGATCACAGGTAGTGGAGTTGCTTTTGCATGATCCAGTAATGGCTGATTTGTATCATTTTTGGTGATGGATACACTGTTCAGATTAAACTCAGCAGGAATTTTCCCTTTTCTTTTCTTTTCTTTTCTTTTCCCCCAACAAGAGCTCCCTGGGCATTTGAGCCCAGCCCTTGCCGTCACAAGTGACTTTATCCCAGGAGGTAGATGCCAGGGAAATTCTCACTTATGACTATTCACATTTGGGAGTCACCAGGACAAAATAAATGGAGTCATTACTTGCTTTTCAATTTCCACCTGGAGAGGCTTTTATTTTTAACCCTGTTTGAGTCATATTCTTTGCATGAGTTTATCGGTGTTGGAGTGGTGACATATCCTGCAACGCACAAGAGAGTTCTTTAATCAGGATCATTCCCACTTGCATTTATGCAAAACAAGCACATACCTTTGTTCATTGGGAAGTGCCTCCATTATTCCGTTTCTGCCACTTGCTGATTTATTTTGAGTCTCATATACAACAAAATTTTGACTTGAAGGCAAACCCTTTTTGTAATACAGCTGGTTATGCAGACCAGGTCACATGGAAAATATTTCATCTTCGCCTAGAATATATGTACCTTTTCCAGACCAATGGATTGTCTCAAACTGTGTCACCACATGAAAGTCTCTGGGCCACAGCTTCAGCTGGTGTAAATTAACATTGTTTCCTTGGCTTCATGGATCATCCCAGAAGTCAGGCTGGTGATGATCTAAAGGATCAGAACTATCAAGGAGTCCACTTTGCCCTTCTGAGGCTGTATAGTTTTCTCTCTATGCCAGAGGGGGAATGTGTGATCTGTGATTAATCCTGAACCTAAGGGAACAATATCTGCTGTCTATTGTCACTGGAACATATACACTGTATAGCTTTAAAAGATACCAACAAAACATTTTAAATGTTTAGTTTGTTAGTGCGTGTATGCAAGAGATCTCATAGGCCCCCAGTAAATCCTTGAGTATCTTCCTATTTATCCTTTCTACATTTTTTCTCCAAAGTGTCATCATTACTACTTTCCTTTCCATCTGGGATGAGGCTACTTCCTTAAGTGGGCAGTGTTGCACCTGACTTGGCTTCCTGGGGCAAAATGATCTTCCTTTGAATAACTACTAGCCTCTGTTATACCAGGGCTCAAACTTGGGTTTCCCCCATGGTCATTCAGATCCCACTCGGAAACAGTTTGGACATTTCATACTTTTAATTACATTATTTTCTCTCTCTCTTTGTTTCTTTCTACTAACACTTTGGAAGTTTAAAAGTGACGTCACTTTCTTCCTTATGAAAATAAATGTATTTCTGGTATCACATAGGCACATGGAGTGTTGTCATTACAGCTTGGTGCACAGTGCTGGGCTGTTGGCAGATAGGGTTGCATTATGGTAGGTTTACTTGTCAGTGTTGGATTGTGCACACTGTTGTGTGACTGTGAGGTTAGCCGCATGCAATTAGCTGCACACACTCTTGTGTGACGGTAGGATTGTTCAAGAGTCCTAGGCTGCACTCACTGGTTTGTTATTGTAAGGATGCTCATGAGAAAGCATTGAGTTATGACTCTGAAAATAATTATAAGGGTAAAAAAAGGAAGAAAACTGAGGTAAGTCAGGTTTTGCACCCGCTGACCTTAGCTGGCCCTTTAAATTCAGTAGCAAACATTAGAAAGAAAGAGGTCAAACTCAGAGCCACATTGAAAAAAAACAAAACAGCACAGATATGAACAATGGAACTTGTCATCTTATCACCCTAATTGAAGTCATTCTGCAATGTATGACAGTCCATCATATATTCTGCCAGTCAGTATGTCATACATGATGTGCAACGAGAGAGCTCATAAACCCGGAAGGGAAGCCCCTTCTTTTTTATGGCTTTATTTGATCATTTTCATAAAAACTTCCTTTGCTCAATACCGTGGGGTTTATTAGCCCAATTAAAGCTTTGCCCATTTATTTAACACAGTGATTTACAAGATTTACCCACAAAGAAATCCCCATTACTTCCAGTCAGTATAAGTGTGTCTTTTATCGTGTGATCACCTAGAGAAAAAAGTTCTTCATTCTTTTGTTTATCCTTCACCTGTGGAATTGAGATTTTGTTGTCAGAAGTAAAAACATTTCAAGGCAAATTTTCAGCAGCCTTTTTCTTCTTTCCTCTTTTTTTTAAAAGACTTTTCTTGTGGGAAGTGGAATTTGTCAATGAGTGGAATTTAATTAGGGTATTTTTGTTGTTCTCTTAATTAAAAATAGTGGAATTTGGCAAAATTTCCTTCTGTGTCCTACTCATGAATGTTTCTAGAAAATATCAGCTTTCATACGCAAATACTCTTGAAGCGAAATTGGTGGCTTCTTTTGAACACAACTAGTGCCTCAAACTCCATCTGCTTTTCCTACAATACGCCTACTCATTATCTAGCTTATTTGCCTTTATTTTATTTTTTAAATGAACACAAATTAAGCTATTTAATCAAATATGTACATGATTACATTGCATTTTCTCATGAGTTATACACCCAAGGAAATCATTAATTATTGATAACAACACTATGTTAAAATTAGACATTTCAAAGTTTTTTTCCCCTCTCTCTTTCTTTTTAACATAATATCCTGTGTAGCGCTAATTTCACCTCTCCTTTCCCTTGAATAAAGCAGGATTCTTTTACATCAAATTGTTCATTTGTCTGGAGCTCTGGTAATTGGTGTTTATGTGTAGACTTGATCTCAGTGGAATAATAATATGGGATTTGGGAATAAAAATTGGCATGCATCACTCTACTTCTTTTTCTTGCACAGAATGTCACCATGCATGTCCATTGGCAAACTTCATAAGCAGGAGTGTCACAGTTCAGGACAGTCTAGAAGTTGACGGGTAGTTCCAGGCACAGCAATGATGAGATCAAATTCCCCTAAACCTGCCTTGTTTACTGATCTTTTAATCAGATTCGACTTCACCACGGCTACAGCACAAGCTGCTCTGACAATATATGACAGCATGTGACAGCAAAATATTTTGATTTTTGACCATTTGATGCTATTTCAGATATCTTCCTACCCCAACGGCATCTGTGAAATCTACCAAATTATTTTAGAAGAGATTTTTAAACGTGCATAATTGAATCAAAGGTTTCGACAGGACTTTTTTTTTTGTTCGTTTGTTTGTAGTGGAATACAAACAGGAAAGCTGGGAAATGATCTAAACCCTTTGAGGTTAACAGGCCATGAAAGCGCACCGATGACCCAGGAGGACATTATTAAAAGGCAGCCAACCTAACTCAAAAAGAACCAGTGTGTGCAGCAAGAGCCCACAGAACAACACTCAGGGCTGTTTCTGGTCCCGCAGGGGTATGTGTTACATCCCGTCTTCATCTCTCCACATTTTTTCTGAACTGCTTCTAAGCAGCATTCTTGGGGGGGGGGGGGGGGGGAAATAATCCAACAACAACTGAGTGCATCTTATCAACCTTTTCCCTACAATCTGTTTTTGTATTCGTCTCACATGGTGTTCTCACAGTGTCTTAGGGAAATGCTCCCAGCAAAGATAAGAGAAAACAGGGAAAGGAAGGGAAAAAAGAGATAAACAAACAACCAAAACAAAATATACCCTAAACTTTTCAATTAACAACTCCTTTGTGAATCTTGTGCATGATGACAGAAAAGTTAAACTGCCTTCTTTGCTAACACTGAATTCCTGCTTTTAAAATCAAACTTCTTTTGATCTTGTGGATTGAGATGATCTGGAAAGGAAACAACTATTGCCTTGCAGAAAATCTGGACAGGGTCCCAGACCTGGCTTTGCCTGGAAAGCTTCAAAAATACGACGAGAACTTTCACCTTAGGACAAATTGCAAAAGTTTTCTGTTTTCCTAGTTCACTGCTGGAATTCATGCCCCTATCTTCTTTGGTCCACCAGAGCCTGGATTTCTTAATTATTCTGGCATGCTGCAAGGTCCATTTTTTTTATCTCCTTTAGGGAGAGGCTGGGTTGAGGGCTGGAGGGGTTTTATCATTATCCCTGCTTTGGAGGGGTTTTATGTTTGGACAGTGTACAGTTATATGTTGAAATGTGGCTGTCAGCTTACTGAGGTTGGGACTCCCCTCCACTACATATGTAGATAGTTAGAGAGGACTGTCTGTCTGTCTGTCTCTCTCTCCTGTGCTTATCATGGTGGTATCTGAGTGTTTCACACCAGACTCTGTAAATCAGGGGCATTGGTGCTGGGTGGACTGATAGCAGTGCCGAGGAGGTTCTTTGTTACCTTTTCTACTCCTGCCAGACCATGAGATCTATAGCCCTTTGCCACCAACCCTGTAAACAGCTACTTATTTGTTGCTCTGTTTTCTCCATGACCCCTCCTCCATACATCCACAAGCACAATTTATCTTTTGATTTGGGGTCCCCCCACCATATGCTGAAGAAAAGGATGAGGGGACCCCATTTGTATTCTTAGCTCCCCCATTCCCCCCATTGTGGCTGCTTTGTGCCAATGTGCCAACACAACAGTCGTAAACCTTACAGATCTAGTAACTGAAGGAACCCTAAAGTGACGGAAGGCCATCATAGTGGCTCCTATGTCACACTGTTCTTGGCCTGTACTGTAGGAGGCGTGACTGGGGAAAGGAGACGTGATGAGGAAGCTGCTGTATCTGGCTTTCCGCAGCTTCCGAAAAAGCTGCCTGCGGCAGTGGGCAGCTTAGGTGTAAGATAGAGCAGTCCATGGTGGCCCCAGATGACTCATAAACTGTTTCAATGTCGGCGGGTTGGCTACCAAAGGTAACGATCCTGTGTGCAAGCAATGCAGTCACCTTTTCCCTCTGATCTCCCGCGGGTTCTGGCTAGACCAGAGAATTGAGCCCAAATGTTTATTTTTTTAACATCAAATAACATTTGTAGGATTTTAAAAGCTATGTTTATTTCGGTCGGATGAAACAACTGGATCTAATTTAAAAGCAACATCTTAAATTAAAGAAAAAAATATCCCCAAGCCCTTCTGATAAGCGTCCAGTGTGCTAGTGTTTATGGTTTCACTTTTCCGCATGGAAATGAGCTTAGTGCATGTTTGACCCTCCTCCCTTATGAGTACGAATATTATGGCCCTGATCCTGCTAAGACTTACATATACACTTAACTTTTCATGCTGCGAGAAATCCCTCTGACTCCAATGGGACTGAGTCCTCGCAATGCGTAAAGTTACCCTTATCCCAGGTCTGCCAGTTGAATACAGGAACCTGTTGTATGTATCCTGTATAGCCATCCCCAGTGCAATACAGCACACCTGGGCAAAAAATGTGCCACAGTGTCATGGTTTACCATGATTAGATCATAGCTGGGTTTTTTTTTCTTCATCCTTGCTTATTAAGGGGCTGAAAAATAATTGTCGCCAGTAGAACTAGCTTGTTCCACCTGTGTAATTAACCACTGATGTCACCATCCAGTGTGGTGACCCTGCATTGACAGTTCCTGGCAGCAAATTTTGAAGACATCGAGAGAGGCCTATGACTTTGGAAGTCATACATCCTCTGACTGGAGTGCCCAGCCAAAAGCAGAGCCACTTTATGCTTCTTCTTCAGCTGTCCATCACGAACGATGATGACTGTAGAGCGCGACTAGCACTTTCCCGCACACAGATGAGATGCAAGTCCAGCTCTTGAACAGAAACATTGGCCACATCGAGGACAGGCGGTATCTCTCTGTTGGTTTTGAGCAATGTTGTGTCTTAGCTGATGTTGATGCTGATAAGTTGCTAATTGTTTTTCTTCTACCTTTTCAACGGCCTCAAATACAGCATTTCTCCGCTGTACACAGTTCTCTGCCAATGTCTCCCATGTTGACGTCCACTGTCTTGAGATATCTCTTAAGGACATCTTTGTAGCATAGCTTCTGACCATCCCTTGCTGGATTACCTTCCTTCAGTTCACCAATAAATAGGATTTTCGGAAGCCGGTGTTTTGGCATACACGTGACTTGTCCTGACCACCTCAGCTGGGAGGAAGTAACTATTGTTTCTACACTGAGCATTTCAGCTCTTGCTAATACTTCAGTGTTACAAACATCAAGTGGCAAGACCGAATTCCTGATTTGCCACAAATGTCTCAGTTGGAGGCTCGTCAGCTTTTTCAGATGTCTTCTATACAGTGTCAGTGTCTCCATAGAGTACAGCATAGACGGTATCATCACTGCTCGATAGACCTTGACCTTAGTAGCTAGTTTGATCCCATGCTGAAACGAAAGTCGCTTTTTGAGGCTGCCAAAAACCCTTTATGTTAGGTTCTGTGCAAAATGCAAGATTCAGTCTCTGCCCTCAATATTTTACAGTCCAAATACACAGTCTCCCTTACCCTAAACGTGGCCAAGCTATTTACACCAGTGCAAAGTGAGTTTTAAAATGTGCCCAGATCCACAAGGGAATGTTTCATGCCCATTTTGCACTGCTGTAAATTGCTACACACAGTACAGGGCAACAAAACATCAGCCTCAAGGAAGGGACAAAAGCCTAGCAGACTACAACATGCTGGCAGATAGGTCTGGGTAATGCTAGAGCATGGCTTGTTAGTTCCCTTTTTGTTGCTGTTTCCAAGACGAGCAACATAGGAAGAGTGTGGTGAGAGGGAAACAATCAATATATGTACATTTACACGTCCTTTACAGTACAAACTGAGCAGTATCAACATCAGCAGATTGGCTGTTAGAGGCAAAGCTCCTCTGCATATGCAATGTATTTTGCTCTGTGGCTACCTTGGAAAAGGTACTCGGAAATTTCAGAAGGTTCTCAGAGTAACTGCCTTTTTAGGGGCTAATCCAAAACCAGGATCAGGCCCTTATTTAAGGGTCTTTTGGTGTGTTCCGCAATTGCACATGTTTCTTTTGACACCAGAATATCCATGTGATGGAGTGAGCCCTGAAGGGAAGAAAAGCTTCTGAGAATAAACAAAAATAATCCGAGCCGGGCTCCTTTTACAATGTTTGTTTTCCAACTCTTCTGAATTTGGAATGAGTTTTCAAACAACAAACAGCCAAACAGGAGGTGTGGTTTGTTGGGTTTTTGTTTGTTTGGTTTTAGTTTTTTGAAATTCTGTAGGCATCTTAGTCCTCTGGTGAAATGATATCTGGGGCAATCATGTGGTAGGGGCTGATGAGATGTAAATGAAACTAATTAAGGAAATGTCAAACATAATTAATAAAACAGGTTTAAGTTGCAAAAGCACTGTCAGCTGAATGAATGGGGAAGAACGTTGCTCTCCCATTATTGTGGGTTCTTTATTTATTTATTCCGTTCCAGTCTTTATTTAGCACCAATCAATTAGATCTCAGAAAGCTCACGGTAGAAGCTTACTTTTCTGCCCCACACCTTCTGTGCCTAGTCCAGTGAAGAAGGAGCAGTATAATTTTGCCTTGTCCGCTCTCAGCTAAGGGTAAAAAAAAAAATGCTAAGCCCTCATCTTTCCCAAGTATTTCAGGACATTAACATAATCAATTTGCTTGAACTCCTCACTGGCTGCTTAATAGAGCATCTGACCAGCTGATGAGGCCTAGGTGCTACTGCCTATGATACCTTATTAGCATTTTCATAATATTCAAATATTGCAGCCCCATGAGTCACTAGACTCATTTATTATTGATAAGAACAAAATAAATAAATAAATAACAGTTTTATAAATAGCAAAGGGGTTGAGTGACCTATAATTATGGCAAGCAAATTAGGGTGTGCAGCAGCATCAGTTACATTTGCCTAGGAGTAATGATGCCCAAGAACTTTCCCTCCCCCGGGACTGGAAAAATAATGGATTCCCTTGCAGGCTCTGCTGGGGTAGGAAAATGCTGTCATCCTGGACAATGTTTACATACGTTATACCAAGAATGTGGCTCTGAGGCCTGCCTGTAGTGCAATCATTTCAGCTACTGAAGCATAGTCCCACCAAAAGATAACCAGGGCTGCAAAAAAAACCTGACTCCTCTTGGAAGTCAACAACCTGATTTTGTTTAGAGCCCTCCGAACCTCACAGAGATCAAATGAGGTCAATCCCCTTGAAAAACAGAGCCTCATCCAGCTTGTGGTTGGAGAGGTAAAGATGAAATGTGGTTTCTGCTAATGCAAAAGCCATTCTATGTTTGAATCCAAGACAGCTGCACTTATATATAAAAGCTTTGAGGCTGCAATGATAAAAATCATGGTTCCATTTGTAAGCAAGAGTTAGCAGACATAACCATTGGATCCTTTATAATTTAGTCCCTGCGGTTTTATTTCCATTAATCCAATCAATGGTTCCCTTTTCTTTCATAATGAAACTTGAATGAAACACAAAGGGAGGCTGACCTGTTAGCAGGTGACTGCTTCTTACAAGTTATTCATTAAAAACACCCTAACGTTTTTGGTGCTGAGGGAGTCTGCACCTACTTCTGTATAAATGAAACATGAGCGACCTGGTTCAGATGAAATAAGCACTCTCTCTTAACCCCAAACCATTACATAAAACATAGAGGGAAAATTAAGCACACTTTTGCAAACATCTACAAAGATTCAGGTTTGGTCTATTTTTCAAGCGATCTCTAAAATTCCAAGTTCCACCAAAAGTGGCGCTATGCTGTGCCAAAAAATTGCAACCTGATCCAAAGCCCGTTGAAGTCAACGGGAGTTTTCCTTAATGGGGAAGTCAATGGGGGCTTTGGCTCAGACCCTTAATGCAAATTATTATGCTTGCTAGTATGCAGTGTAGTTTTAGCCATCTCAGTCACTCTGTGTGGCTCAAAAGCTTGTGTCTCGCACCAACAGAAGTTGGTGCAATACATGATATTATCTCACCCACCTTGTCTCTCTGTGCTTGCTACTGTAATTTCAAAAAATAGGGCAGAAGGGCTTTAATAGAAGAGCTAAAGTTTGGATGTCATCTCTTCGCCATTTAATTTCTTCTCCTTTCAGTGGATCTATAGCCTACGGATGGGTGAACATGTTTGAAAAAAATAAGAAACATCTTCTCCCCCTGTTTGCTTATTTCTAGAACTCAACTCAACTTTCTTTTAAAATACATTTTTAAAATTACTGGCATATCTATTTTCATTATAGTTCAGATCCAGCAGACTGCATGTAACAGAGTTCGCTGAAAAATCTGCCAAAAATTCACAGAAAATGTTCATGTAATGTTCAGAATTCTCCTCCCAGCTCCACTCTATGGAGTTCCCAGGAGGTTTGGACTCAGGTGGGGCAAGGACATTCTCTATTCTTTCCTGTTCTAGTCTAGTGATTTAACATCTGAACTTTCACCTGCTATCCAAGCCAGGTCTAAACACCTAACTTTTTGACCTTTGTCCGTTTCCAATATACACTAAAGATTCTCGGGCACCAAAACCGTGGATCTGAATATCCATGAACTTTAGGAGCATTTTAATCTAGACCTGAACTGGCCATGGGCCTAACCCTGTAAAGGCTCGAATTGCAACCCCATTATCATCTAAACACCATAAAACCCTTAGAAAATTCAGATCTGAGTCTCAACTTTGTGCTTGAAGCCCACGTTCAACACACATGCAGACTTGCTGAACTTACGAACTGATCCTTGGGTATCTTAGAGCACACACTTTCGGTTTAAACCTACATTAATTTCATCATAGGGAAGAAATAAAAATCCAAATTTAAATAAAGTTGCTTGTCTCCTTCTCTCCCTTTATTACAGATGGTTGTGACTTAGCATCCTATATAAGATCCAACAGAAACAAACTGTTAAACATGAATATTTCTTTTCCCCCTTCCGTGCCTGTTTTTTGGAAGGGTGAGCATAAAAGAAGTGGAGGTCTTACAAATAAATCCAGTTTTTTCAGGCATCTTGATCCAATCCATTACTCATAATTTATTATTAGCTGCTTGGATCTAGCATGACAGCTTTGAAAGCATTTAGGTAGGGATCTGCTTCTATATAAATTATACTAACCTTGATCACACATGTTTTCAATGAGAGACAAAGGTCCTCTTACTAACAATGGTAGTTCTTAGGATAGTGATTTTGTTTCACTTTAAGAGGCTTTGGATCTTGGAAGCAGTAACGGAGCAAAACTATGAATTACCTGCTAGCATTTGGTATTGTGCTAACAGTTCTGTGGCAGAAGGAATGTGATTTGATGCGGGGGTTGAGGGCTGGGAAACACTTTCTTAGTCTTAAATCAGTTCCTTGGCGGCAAAAGCCCTGATTAAGACAATCGACTCCAGTTATAGTTAATCTGACTACTCTAGTATTTTATATCCAGTCATTCAGGATTATATCTGTAAATGCTTAGATAAGCTTGAATCAATTACTCCAGTGTCTCTCTTTGACTCAGATCATCAGAAATGGTGTAGTGGCATGATATAAGCAGGCAGAACAGCGAGATCAGGGATATGATACTTAATGCACATGGAACAAGGAAGTTGTGTCTTAAAATCAGAGGAAACAACTGCCTCTGAACATGGATATTTATGTTTGAATAAGGGTATACTGTTTTGTTTTCTTATTCAGTACCACCAAGGAAAGTGAATATTAGTGTCGATGAAAGGTGCTGGACTGGTGTATTTCTGAATATCATGCTGAATTAATATGCATTTTTCTCCAGTGATCACCCACTAGGGCCTTTGACTGTTACTCAGATGTCCAAAAAGATTGTAGAATTCTCTGTCAAAATTTGCAGCAGTCTTACATAGACTTTGTGTGTGTGAGTTTGTTTGCTATTATGCCGTATCCTGTTCGCTCTACTACTTTGATTAACTAGGTTCATGGGAAAGATTTATGCATTGCACTTCCCCCCTAGCTAAAAAAGAAAAGTGACAGACCAAACTAATTGAAACACAGTATCCTGCGTCTCACTCCAGCACCGTTGTTCCGAGGTGGTGCTGGGTGGTTCAAAGTTAATAGAGGGCAGCATTAGAGATGGCATTCGCCGGTGCGAAATGCAGCACCACCGAGGGCAAGCTTGGAGAGAGGTATTGCTCTTCGAAAGTGTCTTGAAGACATGACTCCGTTCTCTGTAGCGCCTCTAGATGCACAAAGGCATGGCTGTGAAGGTGGCGGGATCATACCAAATCTATCTTAGTGCAGTTCTGTTATATCTTGCTATCATAGGCTGGTCTCAGCTCTAATTAACCTACTCCCCTATCATTCTCCCCTCCTCACTTGCATTTTTTTTTTTTTTCATTTTTGCAATCTCCCATTTCACAGCAGAAATGGCCCAGCAAAGAGACATTATTCTAGTTAGACGCCAAGCACCTCACTAGGGGTGACAGGCCTGTTTTTAGGTCATTTATCTAATTGCTCTTTGCAGATAAGAATTAATTAGCCTGATTATTTTTCTTAGTTTTTGGATGGATTCCCCACCTGGAGAGAAGAAATTCCTCCATGTCAGTGATTAATTGCTGTGCTAGAAGTTTACTGCCTTGCATTTGTAATAAATGCAGACTGGTTCTTTAGGTCATATTAGGAACTCGGCAGATTGTGGTTAAAATGCACAGGATAATAAAGCAAGTTATACAAACAAGATCATGGCCATTTGATTTTGATGAAATATTTCAATTTATCCAGTGGTGGAAGGACTACAGGAAGCAAAAGGTTTAAGGTCTCCTATTCCTGGCACTTTGTATCAATTCAGCAAGATCAGTACGGTGTCCTTTTGCTGCGTTAAACCAAGGACACCGGATGGCAATGCTTCAGTTTCAGATTTTTCACAGATGATTTGTTTCACAGTGCTCTGGGGAAGAAGGGGGTACTGATGTATAGCCAATCCAGCTCTATTGTGATCTAAATCTGCTAAGTAGACTTCAGGCAGGAGGTTGGGTGGAGCAGAGGCAAACGTTGCGCAGTGAGCGCTAGTGGTAGCAGGTTCAAGTCTTGCCTAATTCAGGACAAAAGTAGCAAAAATCTTCTTTGGGGCCTAGGGTGTTCAGCTGTAAACTAGAAGAAGGGCATTTCAAGTCCTGCCAGAGAAAAGGTTGGCGGGTCTTATCTTTGGATTGGGTAGCCTGAAAAGGGGTCCTTAACTGCTCTGTACAGGAGGTCAAACTAGGTGATATAATGGTTTCTTCTAGCCTCAATAGGTGGGGCTCTATAGCAAGCCCTCTGAAGACAATAGGAATTTCTCCATTTATTTCATTAGGTTTTGGATTAAGCCCATGATACTGGTCAATAGCCTATAGGAGAAAATAATGCTGGTCTTATTCCAGTACCTACCAGACAGATGATCACATCATTCACACAATCTCCTCCACAAGTATCACGACAGTTGGCTGTGACCAGATAAGCACAGGAGTGAAAAAGCAATGTGAATGAAGTACTCTCTCACTGGTAGAATGGGATCCATCCAGCACACGGTTGAGACATTTCGTATGACATTGTGGGTGCATGTTGTATTGCCATTGCCTGTTCGACAGATAAATCAAGATCTCATGTCTCCACCCTGTCAGAAACACTAAACTAAACCCCCAGATAGATTCATTTCTTTTGATCCAATGCCTGTGTGTGAGCCTCGCATAAAGAGGCCTGAGAATCCCAAGGCTTCCACTGTTACAGATTGAGTTACTTTGCTGTTCTAGAATTGTATGGAGGAAAAAAAACATCCATTTTAGGAAAATTGCAGGAGGGGGGGAATAATTTCTTCACTGGGGTATGTTGAGAATAGATGAGATAAATGACACCTATTTCATCTATTGTTAATAATAATTAATAGGAAAGCAAATGTAATATATATATAAAAATGATATGTGCCGCATAGATTTTAAGGTAAGCAGCGACCACTGTGAACATCTAGTCTGACCTCCTGCATAGCATAGGCCCTGGAATTTGTCTCAGTAATCCCTTTATTAAGGCCAATAACTTAGGCTCTTTTGAAAATCACACCCTGGGTGTCTTTCTAGTTTAACCCTAAGTGACCATGGAACTTTTTCAGAAACACCAATGTGATTTAAGAGACAATCTCATCCCCAATTTTGATTTATGGACTTCAAGTGCTGGAGAATCTACCAGATATCTTAGTAAGCTCTTCTAATGGTTAATTGCCCTCTGTTAAAAATTTGTTCTTTATTTCCAGCTTCTTCTCTCTAACTTTAGTTTCCAGCCATAGAATCTTATTATGTCTTCAGGTGTAAGATTAAGTGTCATGTAGGAACAGGAATCTTTTCTCTGTGTAGACACGTATAGGCCATGATCAAAACATCTATTAACTCACTGATGATTACTGTTGCTTTAATAAGCTATGATTTTATCCCTTTTACATCACTTCTTATATGTCACATGTAAACTCTTTAGGATGAAGACCTAGCACAGTGAAAACCTGATACATTTTGGGAACTTTGGGCTCTACTTCAATAGCAATATTAAATAATAATAATAATAATAATAATAATAATTTTGGGAAAAGCATAATATTTGACAATGTTTCCTAAGAGGCAGGTAGATATTACTACCCCATTTTACAGATGTGGAAATGAAGAGACAGTGAGATTAAATGCTTTACCTAAGGCCTCAAAATGAGTAAATGAAAAAACTAACTAAAAAATTTAGCCATTCCTGGATCGTATTCCTGTTCTCAACCCACATTAAACCACTTAATATAAGTAGGATTTACCTCCTTCACTTCCAGTTTCATGTCCTGGCACTGTATATAAGCAAATTTAACAATATCGGGGCGAGGGTCTGAGTTATGGCGATGATAGAGGGTTGCTGAGAAAAACCATGATGATAGCCAAGAAATTAATAATACAGAGATGGAAATCTTATAGGCTCAAAATAATATGCTGTATCAAATGTGTGACTAATCAAGTCTCAAGAATGTACCCTTTAAAGTACAGAACATGGTGGAGACATTTAATGCAATATGGTCTCCCTTCAGAGAGATGCAGTATGTGATTAAATATCTCCTATGAGTAATATTCACATTTACTCAAGTATTGTAAATATATCCCCGATAAATCTGGAGAGTGATTTCTTGTAAATCCCTTGTTTAACACCGGAAGGGAGCTTAATAATTTTCCAATCTCTCAACATGTTTTAATTTCTGACTGTGCAGTTTGTAACTGAAACACAGTGTTTAATCCAGGAGATTCAAAACTAAGCTGGAATGGGGTATCCTATGTCATGCTTGCTAAGAAACCTCAGGATCAAAAGTTATATAAATTCATTGTGTGGATTTAGGAGGGACAACTACATTTTTCAAATCTAGCCTTTCAATGCAGTTATACTTAACTGTGGATGCAATTTTGCAATTAAGTGCATGTACAATGGATGTCCTTAGTTTTAAACACAGACAAATAAGAGCAAATGGCAAAGTACCTGATTTATGGGTGCAACAGGCTAGTTACACAACTAAATGACTTTAGCTCCATCCAGAAATATTTTGTGGATACAAAAAAAGACAGGCTGAGTGTTGGCATAATTAAAAATCCTGCTCTATATATCTCCAACAGCCAATGATGGCACATTAGATGGGGAGGGCTCTGAGTTCCTACAGAGAATTCTTTCCCAGGTGTCAGGCCCTGAGCATGTGGCCAAGTCCCACCAGACAAACTGATCACCATATCTGAGGTCGGGAAGGAATTTCCCCCCAGGTCTGATTGGCAGAGAACCCTTCCTCTGCAGCTTGCAATCTCAGATCAGAACCAGATAGGAAAACCACTTCTTGCCCAGCTCTAATGACGAGGATAGATTGTTATCCATGATCTTTTCCAGCTTTTGAGATATTGCTGTGTCCTTTCATGTCTAGAGTTGGCACTTTCCTCATTAAGATTACACTGCACAGCAGAAACACTGATCTACTACCACAGCCATGTTCCAAGGAATGTTGCTTTCTACAGGTGGTTCTTATAGGGAACAAAACATAGGAAGATGACAGCTGTGGCATTCCTGGATAGACATACTCTTTAGGCTTCCAAATGATGTTTTATTGTACTTTCATTTCCCGTCCAAAGTTTTTGGGCCATTAAATGTCCACTGTGTTCCTCCCCAGAAGTGGCTACATTTCACCAGTGAATGCAGCAATGGCTGTATACTGGTTTGTAAAGTATCTTGGGAACTTTTGTCATGAAAAGCATTAAATATGATCACAAATGTTCTTATTATGATAATACTACGGCCATGGATATGCTTTCAATCCCAGCATCAAAGCATGCAACCTATCCAGGATAGCAAATGTCAAGGTGCAGAATTGCATTGAGAAACAAATTCTAAAATGAAGTTGTTTCTGAATCCCAGAGTTCAAGCAGTACCTTCTTCATAACTATGATCTTGATAGTGTTAATGTGATTGCTTTTTTTTTTGGCTTTTTTCCCTTCCAGGATTTTTTTTTTTTTTTGTATAATTTGAATGCTCCCTTCAGGATTCCTATGCTCTTCTGTGTTTCCATGGTTAATTGAAAATAAGTAGATTTTTCTTCTTCTGCCACCTGCCAAGACTTTCCTGTCAATCCTGCAAGGCTGAGTATTTCAAACCTTTCCACATTTTTTTCCCATAGAAATGATGCAATTAGCTAGCAAGTTGTCAGCCATAGATATTTTATGCAGCATTCTCTTTTTTCATAAACTGTTGTAAAGTAATTATTGACAAAACTAACATCACATGCAGTTTACTTTAATGTGTTTACAGTTGCATTCCCACTCAAGAAAAGAATTGTTCTTTTTTATTTTTTCAACTTTCCATGACAATTCAGCCATGCTTAAAATTTGTCCCTTATTCCTGTATTTATTTATTGCCATTTATGCCTACAGATTGGTTGAACTGAAAATGAAGAAAAATCTAATATGTGGCCCAAGAGAAGAATTGTAGTATCTAATCATTATGATTTGGGACCATTAAATGGAAGGCACTGCAACAACACAAAATGCTCCACAAACATGAATGAATTAATCCACAGAGGCAAACATTGTCGGCTCTCTTCTTAAAGATGGGGAAACTGAGGCATGTGCTCAAAGCGTCACAGGACATCTGTAGCAGAGTGAGGAACAGAACCCATGTTTCCTGAACTTTAGCCTCAAGACTATTCTTGCCCTAATACAGAGGATTTGGATAGGGTCAGACTAGCCCTTTACTAGGAGCCTGTGGTCAGCAAACAACGGGAGATCACAGTAGCTTCTTTTTTCAATAGGATAAAACCTTTATGGTCCCTCTCTGTGCTCCCTCTAGGGAAGTGCAGTTCTGTATCATCCTTACTATTGGCCATGCCTAAATGGCACAACTGAGCCTTCAGTAACCCACCCTCATGCCACTGTGACCTGGGTTTGATCATTTCAGGGCCACATTTGTGAAGATTGGCCCATCATCATGAACATTCACTTGGTATAGGGTGTGCATCTGATTCTAGAATTTGTTGAATGCCTCTTTGTCAGACACAATTCCGTATATTTTGTGGTCCTGAAGAGATATGGCACTGTCTAGAGAAACTTCCAAGTGTTACCTTTTTCTTCATAAAGTCTATAACTCTAAAAATGATATTCTTGATTAGATACAGTATATCAGTGATGGTCTAACTAATTCTTCTGAGCCCGTCTGTTTGACTTCTGAATTCACAGCACCAGGCTGTTTGTATTTTTTCCTCCACTTAATCCTTAAGCATTTTCTCCTTAATCCAGAAGTTTCAAATGCCCTGACAAACCAGCTAAGTGTAAAGAAAAAGCTGCTTCTCTTAGCTTCTTTTCCTGTCAATCATTTAAAACCCAAAGGAATGTGTGACGAGGATGACTCAGATTGCAGAAAAGGAGTAGCACAGCAGTTGGTTAATGTTTTGAGAGATGATCTGTTTGGCCAGATGGGATGCTTGCATTTCTTATCTCAGCACCATCCCTGATTAAGGATTCTTAGTAGTACGATGTACTGGCTATCTCAGCATCAGCAGTGGTAGGTAACACTCTGATGTTCACAGTTTACATGTAATTCTGTAAGGCTTGCTTATTATATCCTATGGTCCTGTCAGACAGATGTTGTAGGGAATCTGAAGTGCTTTGAGGAATGCCAAGGAATTTATGCATGTTTAAAGAAGGGGCAGAATCAGCTGCCTACCTGTAATTTCAAGGCCTGATCACATTCATTTGAATGGTTTGTGGATTTTTTACACTGACTTCTGTGAGCTTTGGTTCACGTCCTAAGTGAATTTTTATTGGTATGACAAAAAAAGGCCTGCAAAATCATCATTTTCTTTCCATACATGTCCTTTCTTGGTTGGCAATGGCACAAGGACCAATTTAGTGGCGCTGTCCAATACAGTTGAAGTAGTGTACTAATCAGGTTTTTATCATCAGACCACTCCTCACATTAGATAACCTGTTATTACACAGCTGGAGATACTTGCACTTTTCTCCTACAGGATTTGATCCCATTTGTAGTATGGTACAGGATCTTTGAGCAAAACCCTGAAGGAATAGTAAGTAATTCATGGACCTTTTCTCAGTGAAATTCTCACAGAGATGGAAAAATTAATGTTACTCCATGTGATGGATTCGGAGTGGCCTGTAATCATTTTATTGCTGTTATCTGTTGACCTGAGTATTAGAATACTTACTATATGACTACACTGGTTAAGTTTAATGGCCAGCTGTTGGAAAAAAACCAGGAAGGCAAAGAAATGACGTGATATAAGACATCCCTTGACAAACCCTTCTACAAACCCTTGTTATAAGAGACTGGGAGAGACAATGCCTGCGTTATTAACTGTGATGTTCCTACTTTCCAGGCTCCAGCCAAATCACATAGCTAGTTTTTCAGATGCAGATCAAAAGGACTATAAACAGTTAAAATGGACTTTCTTTGTCCAGGGACTGAGGAATTGTTCTGGTGAACTGACCGACTGGTAGACCCCCAGAGATTAGGGATCTGGGATAAGATAGTTCTGCCTAGACCTTTTAAGTAAGATGGACATGCATGGTGGCCTTTAGCTGTTTTAAAATTATTTTTCTCTTATGTTTTGCTTTGTCCCTACTGTTAAGATTAAACAATACTCTGGTTTAAGAAGGCTGTCGATGACTGTATTCACCACTGGTCACAAGTGCCCAAAGGGAAGATTCACAGGTACTGCACTTTGTTGGACCTACTTGATTAGGTATGGTTGTAGCCAAGGGCCCAGTCTGAGAATAGGAGGATTGTGTGATTACACCTTTAGGAGAGCTAATGGCACAAGGCCTGATATCTGAAGATGATGCGCTCAGAGACCAGAGAGGGGGTCAGAGTTGCAGCTAGCCTTGTAACCGTGACTCTCCATAACATATATGCCTTACTTGGACAAATAGGCCTCTATTAGTTGACTCAAGAAAGTCAACGTGTGTTCTGTAAATTCAATTAATTATGAACCTGCAATTAATTATGAACCATGGGGCAACAATAGTGCCAAATCATGGGGAAAGGTATCTCTATTTTGGGGACTGTAGCCAGTGCAACAGTTAATATTGAGGTGATTCATTAGTATTCTTGAAATTCCTATAGTCTCTAGAATTCATACAGAGCAGTATAATGAGACAGTCAAATCCATTAATATGTTAATACTGTATGCTATGACCACATCATATTAACACTCTTCGAGTGAAAACCTGACCCTATCAGAGTCAATGGCAAAACTCCCATTGACTTCAGCAGAGCCAGGATTATCTCCTTCAAGGCTTTTTATGGCTGTGCCCCTGCCCACTTCTTTGCTTCATCTCATACTATCTGCTCATGTGCTCCTTCTGCTCTGATAAATGCTCACTCTTGTGCTCCCTTTTGTCACTCTTTCAACTCCATGTCTTCTTTCATACAACTCCCTCAGAGTACTCCCTCAGCGTATTGCCTTCTCTCCTCATCAGATCCTTCTTTAAAGCTCACCTCTATACGCTATCTTTCTACTGCTAATCTCCACTCAGGCACCTGTATTACCATTCCTGTACATCATCATGATACATCACAACTTAATACATAAAAGCCACAAGAGTAGGGTATGTGTTACAAATGATGGCAGCCCATGTTTCCTCGTGCAGAACATCTAAAGTATACAAAATGCTTCCCAAGGGTTTTCTCCTTCTCCCTTTGTTTTCCCATTGAACTGCTCAGATTAGGGGTTGTGAAGGGCCATAATGTAATTTATTTATATAGGATCATAAGTCGACCTTCTCATATTTGTATCTGTAAATCATCATGCACAACTATAGAAATAATAAATCACACTAAAGGCAGCATATTTTGTTGGACTCAGAATGTTTGGCTCATTAGAAGTAGTGGCATAAACGGAGAGTCAAGTTGTATTGGCAATTCATATTGAAGTCAGTAAGAGTTTGCCTGAGTAAGAACTAAGTAAATAGTTAGGGAAGATCTCAACATTTCCATTGCCATATAGTATTGCTAATGAAGTAATGAATTTGCTTGAGCAAGGACTGACTAATAAGGCCCAGTGCAGCTCCCACTGAAATTAACCAAAAGACTCCTGTTGACTACAATATGAGCTGGATTGAGCTATGAATTACGACTTCTATATTTGGCCCTTTGAATCTAATCGTACCAAAGCTTTGTTGCAATAGGGAGTTAGTATAAAGCTTCTGGATCTATATAATTATTCTGTGAACTGTTGATTTTTGATAGTCTTGAGTTCTAAGATAAAAGACCCCAGGAGCAGTTATTAATAAAAGAGGGATATCAATTTACAATAGTGAGTATGGATCCCTTGTGTTGACCTAGTTTATATTTACAGACTCAACTTACACAATTCTTCTCACCAGCTGCTCTTGAGGCTTAGGGAGATGGGGTGTTAATTAATGAAACATTTGTTGAAATTTATAAGGGCTCTTCCTATTCAGGTTAGACATAAATTATGAAGGGTGTGGGAAAGTGGGCAGCATATTCTGTTGACTGTAACTGTTCTGCTTATTTTAGAAAATAGGTCTTTAAAGAATGGTTTATATTCAGGAGTGAGCTTGGGAAGAAAAAGAACATTTGCACAAAAAAAATGTGTTTATTTAGTAGAATTTTTTTTTGGTCTCTTTACTATTATTTCAGATATTTTCAGTTAATTGAGGACTTTTAGCCAATGCAGCTTCCCTTCCGTGTAAATCCTTCTGGTAAAACATAACAACATGCCTACAGGATTTTGATATGAATATGATGTCACAATACTCGGTATCACCTAGTGCCTGGATACTGCAGAAATAATACATTAGAAATGTACATACAGAGAGAGAATTAGATATACAGCTATGCAACGAATACCTTGATTTTGACATTTGTTTTCATTGTAAATTGGAAGGAAACATCAAATTTGAAATTTCCTATGAAATAAAGTTTATGAAAACATATTTTGGTTGCACTGAAATAATTTGCTTTGATAAAATCCAAATATTTAGTTTTGATTTCAACTTTTTCACATTTTTATTTTTCATAATATAAAACAAAATCAATCTGAAAGTGAAAAGTGGTTTCAAAACAAAAAATTGAAACATATTTTTCTGAAAAAGAATAGAATGCTTCAAAGTGAAAGTTAGTCAAAATTGACGCATTCCTGCAGAAAGTTCGATTTCGACAAAACCACATTTTCTGACAGAAAAATGTTTCATCAGAAAATTTTCAGCCATGTCTAATTAGATAGATTTACTTTGATTGTGTCCATACACTTTTATATGTTCATTTCTCACACATATTCAAGTAGAAAAGTTTCAATGGCAGGAATGTTTAAGGAAACAGCTAATTTTAAGAAAATAATACTGAATAAAAAAATTGCAAAAAAATTAATTTTACATTTCAAAACCATGAGCAATACAATAGCAACCTAATTATGAGCATGACACCTCTTCAGTTATGGAAAAGAAACATGTAACCCTTGTTTACTTAATATGGCTCTCTGTCTCCCTCTAGTAGCTGGACCTCACATAGAAGTTGAAGAGCTTCCTATCACCATTGAGCTAACAAAGTTAGGTCTCTTAGTTCAAACAGCAGATGTTCATGCTTGCAGATCCAGAGGTTGAGTCTCAATTGCCAACCATTCACCCATGTGACCAGTCATAACAATTTGCTTTGTGAATATCAAATACAACGAGCCCACCCATAAACAACCCAAAGGCCAAGAATTAGTCACAGTAATTAGTCAGCAAATAATCGTGAATAATGAGAAAATCCACAAACTGAAAGAAAGGGGGTGAAATCTATCCAGTAAGTGATTTCTTTATGAATCATTTGTCCAACTTTTCCAGCACCAGTAAGGGGATACCAGTTTCAGATGGCATCAGCTTGCTTTTACTGACGTGGCTACTAAGGCAATAAAGAGAAGTCACAGGTGCCCTCAGAGGATCAGGAAGGTGCTCTGTTGGGAGGGTGCCAGCAGCTGTGCCTACTTGGTCAGCTCAGAAAAAGTCCTACACTCTCTTCCTTTGTGCAGACCTACGTAAAGAAGAAATGTGTCACTAAGTGTTCTTTCAGTGCCTCTGTAGTTCTGTTGCTGCTTACATACAATGATCTGTGGGACAATCAAAGCAGACCTTATATATTTGGTGTCAGGACTCAGGCCTCCTGATCTCTTATCAATTAGCTGTCAGAAGAGGAGGTGTGCCTACTAGCCCACGTGTGACAATTAACAACTGAGTATCACAAGCACTTTAGAGCTGAGCTCAGTTGACCACTTGCTCAATAAATATTGACATAGACATCAGTAGAAGTATGTCATGTGGACATTAGAGAAAAACAACTACAAAGGGAAAAGAGACAAACAAAGACTCCAGCATTATGACTGGCCTTTTGAGGATTCTTCTGTTATGATTCAGTTCACCAGGGACCCAAATTGAGGTGGGACTTGTTCAAATTGTGGTTGTCTTCTTTCGTTACCCTGAAGATCCTTTTTTTTGGAAGCGGGGAGAAGGGAGAGGAGAGAGGGATATCTTCCTGTTGAAATAAACCAGTGAGAACTTTGTCAAGGAATGAACTCTTAGTATAACCCACACCTCATTTGTCACCCTGATGGGCTGAGGAAAAGTGACATTTACAAACTGAGAATGAAAGCACATCCATTTCACCAGTCTGACACCCTGATATAATAACTATTTACCTTGAGAAAGAGGGACTGAGATTTCCGATTCTTGTGAATCTTCTCACTTTGGCACTTATTTTCTCACTCTGTCAAACAGCCCCAGATTAATGGAACAATTTGTTCAACAAATCATATTAGCAGAAAGTGCACAGGGTAAAGAGATGGAGGCGGGGGAGCAGGAAATTTTTACTCATTCATAGCAGTGGTATCTCTGCAAATAAAAATGTAGTTATGCCTGACATTTACAGAGGTACAATGTGAAAGGGAAAAAGTGTAATGACTTTGGGCAGTTGAGAGATCACTTTGAAAGAACAGTAGTGCTCAAAAGGGAATAAGATAAAGTTACACATAACATCTAGATTGAGCTTCTTTCTGGAACATATTTGTCAAATACAGCAGAATCTGTCTGTGTATAAAAAAGAGTTTTCTGTTAAAATTAAGCGCCTTGTGCTTTCCTAAACTATAAAGAAATATTCCCTTGCAGGCTATGTTGCTGAAATATTAGGTAAAGAATTAAAGTAAGTTGGAGACCTAGAGTGAACAGTATTAATGCTTCTTTAGCTGCCTTGATAACATTTAAGGGCCTGATCCAAAGTTAACTGAAGTAAGCGGAAAAACTCCCATCGACTTCAGCAGACTGTGGATCAGGTCCAAAGTGAACAGAGACCAAATTTTGTTCTGATTTACTCCAGATTTACACTGCGGTAACTCCAGTGAAATCAACAAAGTTACTCCAGTTCTATTCTAGTCTATTTAGTAGATGTGGGTGTATAATGCACTCATTATGTTGGTATCAGAATAAAAAGGACATCAGCTACACCAAAGCCAGTGCAGTTGTTCCAGATTTACAGTGGCATAAATGAAAGTGGAGTTTGACCCCAAGAGTTCAATTTGAACATATGTTTTGAGTAACTGTTGGCAATTATTTAAGACTATGGTGCCCTATACATGAACTACATGGGGTTGGCAAAGTACACCTACTTTCCTCAGCTGTATGCCCCAGATCTCCCTGCCAAAATTTTGAGTCAATATTCATGATGCATATGGAGCTGGCAGATTCTCTTTAAAAAAAAAATATGTTTCTTTAAATCCGCAATGTCTATCTCTGATAGTCATGAAAATATATAAGGTATGGCAGCATCATTCCCCACCCCTCCCCCCACACACACTTGGAGAGGACACTCCAAGTTTGCCATGACATTAATTTATTTCTGTTAGCTTGGCATAGCAGCACTGTACCTTGCCTCCTCAATGAAAATTGACGCTTCCTTGTCCCATGTTTCTTTATGCCATGACCTTGAGTGTCAAGGGAAAGTATTGCTTTGCATCCTTGTGTTGCCTGAGTCCTGTCTTTCTTTTTATAGGTTATTGCTTGGTGCCCTTCAGAGTATCATAGGCTGCAGCGTGTTACGCCCCGCACAGCTGGGAACGTTCAGAGTATTTCAGACCGTTGAGAGAGCTGCATGTCAAAAGTGGGTTTCCCTAACATTTTGCACAGAAATGCAAGTTTTAAAATGGCTGTTTCAACGTTTTTTAAGATAAATTGATATTTCATAGTAAAATATATTCTTTTAAGGCCTGTCCCAAAGCCAAGTGAAGCCAATAGATTTTGGATTCGGTCCTTAGACGCAAAATCCTGAGATCTGTTTTTACATGGTCCTCACTTGGGTTAAACATCCATTGACTTCAATGAGGGTTTAACCTGCTTAGGGACTGGACAAAGGATGGTCAAGATTTGGTCTATAGTTTTTCTGATGCTTGTACAAGGGTTATTTGGAAATGGAGAGGTGTATCCAAAATGACTCCCTGAGAATGGGGTGTGTGTTTGGTAGGATGGAGGTATGGGAAAGAATCCAGGCTTCTATACAACTGGGATGGATAGATTAGGCAGGTAGATTTCACCACCTACTACGACACATAATTTCTGCTAATCTTTGAATAAAACATAGTCATGTTATTTTAAAGGCACTCAGCTAGATTCTGAACTCATGAAATTCTGTGCAGTTACTAAAATCAGGATTTGCACCACTGTAACTGAACTTGGAATCTGACACATTACAAAGATAGAAGGAAACAGGAGGGCCAGTGCCAACAAGTCCTGAGCAATCCAAAGAAATATATAGTTGTCAAACCTTACCTAATGTGATCCCAAACAGAGATGATCTGACCAGTTCAACCTATTTCAGTAAACTAGCTATCCTGTAGGAAATTTCCCCCCCAAAACAAACTGAACCTGAAACAAACCTTTTTAGAGATTTGAAACACCATATTACCCCACACCTCCCTGTTAATTTTGAGCCACACCCTGTTATTTTACAATTTCATAGAATCATAGAATCTAGAATCATAGAATCATCTCATCTTCAAAGCAGGACTAACCTCTAGAGAGCACTGAAAACAGGTAACCCATTCCAGTGCTGAAATACTGAATGCAACTTGAGACCTGACCAGAAGATGGAAGCACTATTCTTCTCTTTTGAAAAACAAGCCCAGTTTGATGACAGCTGTTTTCTATTGGGGGGCCCAAAACTCTCTAAATGCACCAATGCCGAGTTGTGCATACACAAGTGGTTTGTATAAGTTGTGCATACACAAGTGGTTTGTATAAGCTTCAGAACAAATCAATCTTCTGTCCACTTTGAGGTTGGCCCATCACTAATCCTAATGGATGATCCCCCCACTCACTGCTCCACCGAAAGTAAAATTAGAGTACAAGGACTCCTTTACAGGAACAAGTTTGCAAGACTTGGCACATACCATGGTCAGATGGCAGGCTCGTTTGCCAGTCTGCAACCCCTGAGGTCAAGAGAGAACAATTCCAGGCTGGTAGGAGAAGATTCACTGGGAATTTTTTAAATAGGGATCCTCTTCTCTCATCAGGTTAGCCCATGACAGGGAAAGGACTCCTGTTTTGTGGTTTGAATGTTCAATGTGGCCCTGAATTTTGGGCATCTGTAAAATTTGAATGAAGGATCCTCCTGGCACATTGATTGTGCAGGTATCGAAGCAGCAGCCTGAAAAGAGGTATAAAAGGAGATCTGTTCAAATGTGGTTATTTCACAACAGGAAAAATGCCATAAGGAAGTGGAAAGTTTTTCCCAACATTTTTTCAACATTTTTCCTCAACATTTTTCTAATCAAGAAATGTATTGAAGCCAAGAAAAACGTCTGTTTCAATGATTTGGGGTTTTTCAGCAACCCCCCCCCCCCAAAAAAAAACAAACAAACAAACAAACAAACAAAAAAACAAAAAAACCCAACCCCTTTCATTTAAAAGTTCTTGAGATCTAATAGGGAACTTTTTCCACCTCGTGCTCCCACCTGTGCCAGAGACTTTCACTAGAGTGCTTTGCACAACAAGAGGCCTGGTAAAGGTGAGGCCTTGGCTATGTTTCTACCACACTAGCCAGAAAGGCTGGTCCATGATCAGGAGTGGGGAAAGTCAGACTGCAGCCTTTTAAAAAGTGGCACAGGCACTGCTCCCATAGACAACCCAGAAGAATTTTGGCTGAATTTTGGTTTAACTGAATCGATTTCCCGATCAATTGAGCAGGTCTTCATTGCTTCTCAGTCAATCTGGATAGATCGATCTGACGGCAGAGAATTTGCCACCATTAGTGTGTACATAGCCAGTGTCAGCCAGAATTCCACCAGGTGCAACCACTTCCTGATCCTGATCATCTGCGTTAGCCCCAATACAGCCTAGCCTCTCTTCCCATGCATTACCCTCACTGCCTACAGCTGTAAATGAACAAACAAAACAACAACCCCATAATCTATCTTTCCATTAGTAATTTTGATAATCAGGATAAATGTGGGCTTAAAATTGGTTTAAAATGCAGGATATTTGTTTTCAAATGACATATGTTTCAAATGTTTTCAAATGTCCGTGAGCAGAAGTCAAGCAAATCCCAAATTACTTTACGATCCTATTCTTCCAGACTATACAGGTGAGATTATTTTCTCATTTACCCCATGCAAACTCCCTCAACAGGAGAATTTGACCCTGTAATATTTTTTGCTATTTGTATTTTGTTTAATGATTTTTTTGTCAATGAAAGAATCGGTGTCATTAAATAATATAAATAATGTCATTTCATTTTGTTTCTTGGGCTGGCATCCCTTTTCCTTTACTTTATATTCTGTTATCTATACTACATATATATTAAACATCAGGAACCTGAAACACTGTATAGTAGAGAATGAATATGATATTTGAAAGTCAATTTGTAACCTTAACTACAGTTTTACAAGTCATGGAGACTGTATTATATGTGTGCATGTATATAAGTATGTGTATATCAATGTACATCAGTATATCTATATCTAAATGTCAAATCTGTATATGGAGGTGAATATGAGTGTGTGTGTGTATATAAACACACTCACACACGTATATATACAAATAACTTCCCGTCCTAAGAAACCAGATTATCACTTTGGTTGTCTGTGCCAATAGATGAGTATTAAGTAGATGTGGCTCTGCTTCCTGCATGACTCATCTAAAATGGGTAAGGAGTCAGTGTGGGTGGATTGTCAATTACCCATAATACATCACTGGGTAAAAAAGCAATGGCCACCCACATATTCAGAAATCCAAATTACCTGTGAAAACTTTTATAACGCCTCAGGTTAACATGAGGAGACCGGTGTGAGTTTTATACAATCTGCTCATCAAACCAGTGGGCAGCGACTAGCTGAGCTGAGACATAAATATGGCCTAATCACCAAATGTGAATTCAGATCCCTCCTGCTGAGCAGGTAACCGTGTAAAGTGTTTAAACTGATACCTGCTCAGCATGTGGTATCTTAATCAGCACTGGACTCCTACACTTCTTCCTCTGCTTAGCTCTGCAGAGATGCTGACCTCAGGAAGATGGTTTGATTTTACCGTTATGATTTGCCTATCTGAATAATTCCTTTAACTCCTTCAGTGTCCTGTGGATGTACATTACCTCTGTGCGAAACAATGGGCTACCCTTACAGAGGTGACTATAATGATGGGCCTTCAGGTGAGGGTTGTAGGTAAGGAAACTGGGAACTGGATTCACAGGTGCCTCCATCCTCTGGGAAAAAACATTTTTGTTGTTGTTTAGTTCCCAGAAATGAAGGGCCTGGCCATACCATTGGATGTAGCTTAGGTAGTCAGGTGAGTGCTGGACACATTCTTCCCTGGCAGCTACAGAGCTGTGGAGTGGCCACATGAATCCTAACCCAGCTGAAAGATCCAGGTGGGGCAGATCTTCCAAGCACACCCTTCTCCCAGGCTGCCCTTGCTACTCTGAACGCTGCCATGAAGGGAGCTCTCATGGAGCAGGGCTCCCTTCCAGTCAGGGGAATCAGCAACCTTTGTGCAGCCTCTGTACCCCCCTTTCCACCATACGTAGTAGAACCGCACCAGTTCCACTGCCAGGGTCACCCTACCCCTACTGTCACAGAAGAGGAGTCTAGATTTATAAAAATTACTCACTGTTGCCCTTACTAGCAGGACTTTCCCTAAAAGAAAAGCCATAATATACAAAGACTAAATGGTAAAGACGAGTCTGAACCAAAACTCCAGAAATCCAAACCCAGATTTGGATTTTGCACATGCCCCTATTTTTCAAGCAGGCTGAATCAAACACACTGATCTGATCATACCCACCTGTTGGTGAGGTGGCGAAGGTGCATGTGTGCGTGTGTGTGTGTCTGTGTTTAAAAATCCAGGTCCAAATTTGGCAGCCTGAACCTACCTCAGTTTTCAGCGCATTCGTTTATCCGAGGCACTGGAAACAGTGTTTTAAAGGAGACACTCCAGTATTTAAGCCCCAGTGAAAGCTTCCATCTTTCCTGTAAGTCGGATGTGTGATGCTGTTGTGATGCTTTGTCTTGCAGGTAAGGAAGCTGGGTGGGTGGGGTGGGTGGGAGAAGCTCCAATCCGCTAAAATGGGCAGAGCTGATGAGCGAGTTCATTTTGTTTCCAACTTTCACTTGAGTGTCATAGAAGTTCAAGCGGCAAAGCCTTGTGGCAGATCAAGGAGAGGAGGTCTTATCTTTTGATCCCAGATCTTCCCCTGAGTGTGTGTAGGAGTTAGCCTGTTGTTAATTTCAAGCAATGGTTCGGCCAAGGCCTCCTGACAGGAAGGCTCTATTGCAGACCTGCGGAACACCTCGGACGCTCGCCGGCTGACCACGAATAGCGCAATCTGGCAGCTGCAGGGGTTTCCCGTCGCTTCCGCTCGTACAGCCGCAGGCCTTCTATCTCTTCCTGTGAGGGTGGCGGCGGCTTGGCAGCGACCTCCCATCCTCAGGAAACAAGCCATCCGTGAGTGATGGCGGGCGGCGGTAGGTGGGGTGGGCGGTGGGGTGGGGCTGGCAAAGAAACATTTGTTTGGTGGCTGCAACACTGACACGCGCTCGCCAGGCAGTGGGAAAACAAAAGAGGGATGTCTGCATCAAAAAGGCAGGAAATGAGGCAGCATGGGGGATAGAGAGACCTGTTGGGATTGGGCTGGGGCTTCTCTCTCCTCCACTATTGTTTAATTTAAAAAAAAAAAAAAAAACAGAAAGAGAAAAAAAATGAACACATCCTGTGACCTCTTATCAAGCCATCAGCAAGAAAAACAAACAGCTTATTCATCTAGAGGCTGAGGGTGTTTTTGATGTGACTGCTGGACTTGTGAAATCTGTCAGCCTAGACAAGCTGAAGAATGGCCAGGAGAATGGGCTTCCCTTCCTTCCCCCCTCTTTGCCTTATGACTGACACTATAGTCTTACTTTTTTGCCACCAAGATCTTGTTTGTTTGTTAGGGTTTCTATATACAGCAGTGGGTATTTCCTAACCTGCCCCCAGTCACTTGGGCCTGTGTGCTATTTTTTAAGGAAGTCTTTCATTCCTCTCTTATCTGCAAAGCAGAAGATTTTGTCCAGTGAGGATGACTGATATATCCCCTCTCTTGTCCCCTCCCCTTTTTGGCCAGACACTTTTAATTTCCCATTCTTCCTTTTTCTTCTGAAGGAGCTGACATTTAAAGGAAAACAATGCAATTGCTTTATATAGCTCCTACTTATCTAGGAAGGGTAGGATTTATTTTGGCAGGAAAAACTGGATATACTATCTCAAAACTTTGCAAAATCCAACTGAACTCAGCAAGCTTCAGCAAATTCTTATACACACACACACACACACACAGAAACACACACGTATACATTATGTATATGAATAAGTTAGTTCAGTTCTTCTTGGCCACTTGGCTAACCACATAGATTTACAGATTTTTTTTTAAGACCACAAGGAACCATTAGATTATCTAGTCTGACCTCCTGCATAACACAGGCCACAGAATTTCACTCAGTTGCCCTGAATTGAGCTCACAAACTTGTATTTGATTAAAGTATATCCTCTAGTAAGGCCTCCAGTCTTTACCTGAAGATTTATCCTAACTTGGTATGCGGATGAATATCTAAGTTCAGCGACTATGGGTCACCCATGCAGTGTTTTTTTGAAAGCAAATGGCCAGTAGTGATCAGTGGAGCTCACAAATTTAATCGAAGAGCCCTGTTTTACAAAGCAGTCTCCAGTCTTGCAAATATAACTGTGAGTGTGAATATGCCTCTATGTGTGCGCTTCTTGAACCCTAATAACCTGTGCATGCAGGTGACAGAGTCCACCAGATCAGTGTGCAAATGCTAGCCTTTGCGCAGGCAAAATCCACTTGTAAAAATAGGTTTCATTTCTGTCACTTGTATGCACAAGTGATGGAAACTCTTGAGCTCCTTATATCAGTGCCCTCCACCCCTTTATGCTAACTTTGCTGGCATAAAGGGGCAATAATGTTGGAGGATACAAGTACAGTATATCTGGGACTTCCTCCACCAGGTGGTGTGGAGTTGGCCTTTTGCCGCTGTACCACTCCTAACCTCAGTCTCTGGCACCAGGTGAGTGCCCGCGGTGATCCTCAGGGAAAGGGGCGAGGTCAGGGCATTAGTGTGCACTGGCTTATCCCAGCAGTTGGAATGGTTCTTTGGCGTCATAGGCAGCTGATTGCAAGTTAGAATAGCCTGGGGGCTGCTCTCTCCTGTGCCAAAGTGGCCCACTGGTCAGCCCCAGTACACGGGTGGTGCAAAGGAGATCTAAAGCCATTTTTGCCTCCCATCTCTCCTCAAATTTTATACCAAGCAGACACTGGATGCAGCAATGAAGCAGGCCCATCATGTGTACGTGAACAAATGGAGCTCATTTTAGAAATCTAGGGGCCAGATTTTTATTTACACCAAGGCTGCTTTCTAGCGCTCCAGCAATGTAAGGGGTCTTGCAGTAGATGCAAATGTAATTTTGAAATGTATAAATGCAAATCAGGCACTTGGGCTCTTAAGATTAAAATTTTAGATGAACCAGTACTATTGGTGCTTCATTTTCTAGAAAGCACTCTGTGTTAAATACAGAATGATATATCACTGTGAAATGCGGCTTGGAAGCTCACTTGACCTCTCAATCTTGGTACTTTACACAGTAACCATATGCTGCATAAATTAGGGGAAGGAAGACAATTATTTAGTTCCTTGCAGTTAAAAAAAAAGTCTCTACAGTGTTTTCTCTGCAGTCTGCAACATTTCATAAACAACCAGGAAGCAGGCTGAGAGCATCTTTGTCTTTCCATGATGCTGAACGAACAGTCTGTAGAGATGATTGCAAAGACAGAGAAATAAGAATTACAGGCACCCATTCCAAAATTCTCTCTGCTAAATGAATGGAGGGGCACAATAATTCTGTTTAGTAAAACAGCTCAAGTAAAAAAGCTCAACGTTTTAGATCAACAGCCTAAACATGGGCACCCAAATCCAGATTTATGGGGAGATTTTCAAAGGAAGGCACAAATGGAAGCTAAGCACCCAACTCCCACTGAAAGTCAATGGTCAGCTAACTGCCCTGCATGTCTTTTAAAATTTCCCCTTTAGGTACCTAAAAAGCATCCTGATTTTCAGAGATGCTGGATTTAGATGCCTAAATTAGGACATCCAGGTTTGAAAATTTTGGCCAGAGGATTTGGGTCTGAATATACAATGTTGCTATGGATCCCAGCTTTCTCTGCTGCATAGAACAGTAAGGCAACTGGATAAATATAGTCTACTAAGCCTAACAAATAGTCTAGTGTTTTAGCCAACCGGCTAAAGCCAATCTACTGTCATATGGTCTTTCGCTAGCCACTCCATCCTGTTCTGTCCAATGTGGAGATAAGCTACTTCTTCCCCCTTCACGGGGGAGTGCACATCCCTTCCATAACGCACCTTTCGCGCTTTCTTTGTAGCATCGAGCAGGGGATGGGGCATTCAGGGAAGGAGTGGGACCAGTGGATCACCACTCTGTCTTCCCTTCACTGTAGGGCTGAAATGAACTCTGCTGAGCTCTGGAGTTGTCTATGTGGCATTCTGCAGGGGAATTAGAACATACGCTCTGGCATTCGGAACTGCAAGCAAAGGATATGAATCCCGCTAATGCTGAACCTGGATAGGTGAATTGGTTCTGCTAAGAAAAGCAAGGGGGGAAATAGGTGACAAAAAATTGAGAGCCAACACTTCTCCAGAAGTTTGAAAAAGTTCATTTAACCTCCTGTTCCTCTGGCACCTCCTGCTTTTAGTCAGAAACTATTCTCATCTTATTATTGGTCTGTCTGAAACTCAGCATATATTAGAAATTCTACAGGAAGGTCTGATCTTGTTTGTTTTCCCTCATTCCAGGCCAAAGAAGTCTGGATAAGCCTCAACTAAGCACCCCAACCGTTGTATGTGAACTGGAATGGAATCTTGGAGCCTCTTGAAGTTTATTCATCAGTTGTTTCTGAATCTTAGGAGTCTGACTCTGTTAATTTAGTAAGAGTCATGATGTACCCCATCCTAAAGCCTGTCACGAACAGGACTTCCATTGATTTCAGTGGGAGTGCTGGGCCGAGCATGACTGGAGGGCCAGGCCCTTGAAAGCTTTCTTATCCTCCCATTGAGTGTTAATGGGGTTCATATTGATTGACTGAGGGGAGATCACTGTTATTAGTGTCTGTTTCATTCATTCATATTGCCAAACATGCAATATATGGAAGATCAGTCAATACCCCATGAATATCCCCTCCCCCCCTGCTTTTTTTTCCCCACTAGTTTAATTCTTAGATTTAAGAAATTTGTCTCTAAGTTAGCAGCCAACTACAACAGAGGCTGTTAAAAAAGGCTCCAGCTACCGGCAGTGAAAAGGAACTATTCCTAGGCTGATTTTCGCACAGAGATTGTCTCTAGTTCTTAAACACAGAAAGACAGAAACGATAACAAAAGTTAGACAAATATTTGTACATCTGGCTAATGAGAACACCTGGCAGAGCAGGTGAGTATGTTCATGGGGAAGAGATGGATGGATGCAGTCTCATTGCACATACTGCATTCCAATCAACTCACCCCTCTACTGACAGCCCCGTAGAAGGGTCTGTTGTTCCAATGCATAAAGGTGCTAGATTGACAGCCCTGAAGACTGCAGGTTCTCTCTCTGCTTAGCTCAGGAAAGGCATAGCAATACCAGTGTATGCTTCCTCACCACATTGTGACTGAGAGATCAACTGAATCTCCTCAGTCACTGGCTCCATTGCTGAGATTGCTAACAAGTTTGTGATCGCTTTGGGATACAGCCACTTGCCTCCTAGGAACTGCACTGGCACCACCAATTTAATTCACACAAGCTACAAAACAACCATCACCTTGTAAAGACTTTCAGTTATTACTAATGATTGATGAACCTCAGGAGATTTGCTTCAGAGAAGTACCAGGTCAACCGCCAAACCCAATCTGAACTATCTGAACCTCTTGAGTGTACAAAATTGGACTGGAAATCTCAACAGATAAGGATTTATAGAGTGTTTGGTTGGACTGATTGCTCCCAAATGGGCTGGAATTGCTAGCAGAACTGCCTTTCTTTTGCTATTTGGCTCTTTCATTTCTGACTCAGGCCCTGTGGAAGGACAGAGATTATCCATATCTAATCTGTCTACCCATCTATCTAATACAAATGTTTTCGTACTTCATGAAGGATTTGCATCAAAATTTGATCCTTATTTTACCTAAGCAGGCTTTCCCCTCCCTAGTTATTTCTAACCTGGGCAGAAATTCAGCCTTCTTATAAGCAAGCACAACCCGCACTGACTGAAGTGGGACTTGAAGACTGTGTGTGTATCACCAGTACATAAATCTTAAAACTCTATGATAGGTAAGCAGGTGGGTCTGCTTCCAGTTGCCTCTCATTTTTGTCAGTATTAGTCAGTTAGGTTTTTTTGTGTGTCACCATAGATCCTGCCTTGAGTGCAGGGGACTTGAGTAGAAGACCTCTCCAGTTCCCTTCCTGTCCTACAATTCTATGATTCTTCAAGAGGGGTTTGAATGAGTACAGGAGAGAGTGGCCATGTGGACCAACTCAGAGAAGTTGTTCTATGAATAATAGGTGGCATGGAAGAAAACATAGAGGTGGTTGTAGAAGTGGACACAAGAGATGACAAGGCTACTAGCATTGGTAGAGTGAGGGGGTGGTGCAGAAGGAGACAAGGACAGAAAAGGAGGGAAGGGCAAGGTTATATAGCGCTTTGAATGTGAGGATAAGGAACTTGAACTCGATGCATTGAAGGAGTGGAGGGAAGAAAGAAAGGGATGGTATTGTCAGGAAGATGATCTTAGTGGCAATACTTAGTATAAACCAGAGTGGGGTATAAAGGAGGCCAGAGAGGAGGGGGTTATGTAAATTATTATACTTGTAAAGCCCAAGTATAATTTACAAGAAAAAAAAGCCCCACTACTCTGAAACTGAGATGTGTCCACGAGCGAGAGACAACTTTGATGATACAGCATCTTCATTCAGGTTCACTAGTGATTAGGAAGAGAAGAATTACCACCTGAGTACAAATCAATGGTCCATCTAGTTCTCTAGCCTGTCTCTTGACAGTGGCAATTTTGAAAGATGAGAATTGAAGATTACTAAACTGTGGAGTAGTCTCCCAAGGGTAGTGGTGGAAATCCCATGTTAGGGAACTTTTACAACTAGACCAGACAAAACACTCGAAAATGTACTGCAGCCGTAGAAAGCAATTCTGGATCAGCAGGGAGATGGATTGAATGATCTAATATGGCTCTTCCATCTGTAACTCTTGTGATTGTATGAATCACTTCTGTGTGCAGCAATGCAGCACAGTAAATACAGTACACAATAGCTTCATCAACTATCTTGGTATATCTGTAACAGTAACATGTAAATTAGGCGGACAAATTCCAAAATGAAATATATTTGACTCTACAGTTCTAAATCCATCTTTTCAAACTGGCTGCAGTACAGCATATTACACTGAGCTCTAACCTGGTGCAGGCTTAAGTAGTTATGTGTGAGGTCTGTTATTAGTGAAGAATTATAACCATTATTCAGCTAACCCTTTCGCTGTAAACAGATAGTGTTTCCTGACCTAATGACATGTTTTGGATTAATCCAAACACCGGACCAACCATCTATAACTTCCATGAATTTTAAGATTAACCATATGGAACAATTTGCAAATGTAGACCATAAAAACTGAAGAAATGGCAACTTGTGATGTAACTTGCTATGTGATTTGGGAGAGGGAATAGAAACACACTTGATTTGCACACATAGGTCAAGCTGCCACTCAGTAATCACTGCTGCTGCAGTATTCAGTAAGGGGCAAACTTTAACACTGCAGTTACACAGGAATAAGGTCTCTGTGCAAAGATTTCACTCTGGATGATGAGATTCCAAAATTTCTGCCCTGAAAGAGCATTTCACAAGTTGCTAGACAGATGCTTTTATAGCATATGTATTTTATTTTTCCTTAATTTAAAAAAATGTTTATGACCTTCCTTCTTAACATTCCTGTTGTAAACTCCTACATTCCCAACTATCTCAAGCTTATTTTCTCACCACTCCTTAATTCCTTCCCATCCTTGTCGCCTTTCTATGGCCCTTCTTAACTCTCTTCATTAAGAGTTCCTCCATTTGCTGTATATGTAGTATAAAATCTCTGATGCCTGCTAGACCATATTTAGAGAAGTTCAGTAAGAGAGAGAGAGAGAGAGAGAGGTCGACCTCAGATTGAATTCCAGATAAGCCTCCTTCCTCCCAACTCTGGGAAAATTCAAATCAGAATTCAGGTCTAGAGCTACACTGCATGACGTAGGCCTGCATCAGTAGTGAACTAAATCAGAAATTTGAACCAAAAGAGGTGAATATTAGATTTGGAACTAATTCCAGTTCAGATCCAAATTCCATGACTTGGGATCATTTCCAGCGTGCATCAATACAGAACATAGAATTCATAAGCGGCATATAGCAAAGTGGGTCAAATTATATAAAAGACAATTCATAGAATTCTTTTCTAAATAGAGTAAAAAGTCGAGTTTACATATTATTAATTACTTGCAAATATTTATCAGGCTACTGGTATTCATGAAAATGAACAATAATAATAATAGAGTTGGTTGTAAAATTTCCATCTAAACATTTTTTACAATAGAAAGTGAAAAACACTTTCATGACACTATTTGCACATTTTTCCTTCCCACTTTTGGACTAGCTTATTTACGAATTTTTGAACTGACAAGAGGTTTACATTTTCAACAAATATTATTCCAGTGAATAATTCAACTTGGTATATTTAACTCTCATATGTAGCAATTTCTTTAAAAAGCATTGTCTACTAATATTTGTCATTGTAATGTCCCTGAACACCTAAAATTCTGGTTTTACTTACACCTGTAAATCAAGAATGACACAATGGAGTTATCCTGTGTAAACACAATAATATCAACCTGAGGCTCTATGCTACTGTTATGGATTGAATACCAATGTTTAATAAGGAAGCATAGATATTTATATTCTGTCTCTCTTGTAACTGGATCGTTCATAAATGAATCCATAATTGCAATGAACAAATCTTTGGTGAAACTCAGAGGTGGAATAGGATGTGATGGTTGTAGAAGTCCATGAGAATTTCCGTTACCTGTAGCTTTTCAGATTAGCCAGGATGTGTGCAGAGAGACTTGCATTATAATCTATCCCGAAAAACCTAAATGTTGTGACATTAGCAAGAAGCTTATAATTAAAGTATGTTGCCATTTCACCAGGCTTTCATTTATAGGAGAAAGAGCAAATTCTATTCTGCGTGAACTTTAAATACATCCAACTTTTTTCTTTGTTCTTTTCTTTAAAGCATTGCAACAAATGCATCCCCATATGCTTATATTAGTTAATCTAGTATTAAACATATTGGCTGTGCAAAATGTTGGCATGCATTAATAAATGTTTTCATTTTTTTTTCTTCTTTTTTTTTTCCTTTAGATTCTTCCTTTGACTACACAAGCAACAGCTGTCTAGCTTCCTGTTCAGTACTGGATCTAATGCCTCTACAGAAATCTAGGTCAAAACACTTGGAATGCATGAATATCAAACAGAGTTTTCAAAACAGCAAATGAATACATCTTTAACTGGTGACATTTTCCTGTAGCATATGGCTGCAAACTCAGGGGACTGCATGCTTTTTTGATGAATATGTTCCGTCAAAAACTAAGGAATGGCAGTGGGCTTATATCACCTTCTGTTTCGCCTTATGAAATGATAATGCAAACTCATAGATAGGTACTAGTATCACAAGACTTTTACCTTTTGTCTAATCCCAAAGTAGTACAAGGCCTACTGGTTGAGTAACTATCACTCAGGCATGAAAATAGCTGTCCAAGATGCACTTTTGTCAAGCAGTTGGCCAAGTTATGGAGGGCATGAATTTATCTACATTTCCTATTTGTCGAAAGCAGCAAGATGCAGAACAAGGAAGCAGACACCAATTAAATTGTAAGGATTTGTGGAGGCATTGCATCATACAACGCACGTTGGCAAAATAGTGACCTTATATAGCAAATGTAATATGAATACATTTGCCATTGTAGGCAATTAGGCCAAGTTGTATGGCTTGTCATGATGGAAAACAGAAAATAAAAGACTAGGATGGAATTAAAAAAATGGGGATTTAAAAAAACATAACAAAAAACATTAAAGTGCCCTAGAAAACTGGTCTGAAAAGTCTATCCACTGTTATTTAGGTAGAACGTTTGGCCTGAGAGGAACGGGTAGCCATGTATCACTGCTGAAGACCAGAACCGGTTGAATAACTAAAAACATTATCTGCAAATAATCCACTAATTCCTTAAGAACAAAGCCCATTTCAGCAATGAACTTAATCATTAGTTCAGCAAGGTACATAAATACATGCCTAACTTTCAGCATGTGAATCATCCCATTAAAGTCAATGGGACAACTCATATGCCTAAAGTTAAATTTAAGCATATGAGTTGTCCCATTGACTTTAATGGGATGATTCACATGCTGAAAGTTAGGCATGTGTTTATGTACTTTGCTGAACTAGAGCCTAGCTTCTGATCGCAGTTACCAAGGGGTGAAATCCTGACTCCATTGAGGTCAATAGCAAAACTTCAGCTGACTTCGTTGGTGCCAGGATTACACCCCCCCCACACACACACACACACACCCTCCCCCAGCAGTCAATGGAGTTATTCTAGATTTATGGTCATGTAACTGACATCAGAATCTAGCCCATTGGGCCAAATAATGGGCCGGTGAGAATGTGAACCCAGGGCATAAGCACCTCTACTGCTCCAGCATTGGTAGAAGATGCCTGTATTAGGCAGCCCAATGCCTTCTGAATGCTAGGTGTATGCAGGGCAGCAGCAGCCATTGCTTTTTCCAAAAAAATATATGTCCCTGAGCCCTGTGGAAGTGGATCTTGGCTGTGGCCAACTTCCCAGCCCCAGCCAGATATGCCCCTTGCTTTCCCCATCTATTTGTTCCCCCAAAGCTGCAGCTGGTAATACATAATAGGAATGATTAATAATTATGCTCATCTTACAGTCTCCCTTTTACTCCACTCATCCCATATTAAAAAATAAAATAAAATAAAATAGAATGATGAACTTCCCAATCCACCAAGCCCAGCTGCACACCCTGAAGGACAACAAACCCGAAATAAGGGGGGAAAGAATTCCAGAGTTAAGAGCCTTCCAGTGAGAAGACCTTGACCCCAGCTCCCAGATGCACATATCTAGAGACTGATAGCACAAGCCTCACAGCTGATCTCTAATGTCAGATTAAAGCATGGAATGAGAAGCAGGAAACCCAAGCAAAGAACATGCAGTTGCACAGCTTTCATTCTCTGACTTCAAATGAGAGCGAGGAATGCATGCATTCTGATGTAGTTCAGGTTTATTTCACTACCCAAGGTATTATAATTACAATGTTTCTTTGATGTGGGCTAAGTACAATGCCTTTTCCCAAGGGTCTGTAAAAAGGGAAATTGACTTTCCTTAAATAGGTGTATTAACCAAAGTGAAACGGTTAGAATGTTCATGTTGGGGACAAGTATAGGGTTCTGAGCTATCTAATCTTCTTTCTTCCATCGCTGGTACCGGAGCACAAATTTTAGGGCTGTATGGACTGTTTTTAGGGTGCATGGTATCATTATTATTAATATCTTAAGGTAATAAACTAGTTTTAAAGAGGTTTTAAACATATGATACAGTGCAAGAGGATCTTCCTGAAAGACGAAGATGGAGGTATTACAATGGAATGCTAGCATAACCTCATTTTTAGCCACATGCTATGCTTGCTATGCATTTTCATTGTTTTTTGACACACTCATAAAGCACTAAGCACAGATTAGATATTCGTGTGAACCAGCATTTTGGATCTGAACACATCCAAACTTTGGGTGGGCTGAAACGCTGGATCTTAATTAACATTTTGCTTCTAGCCAAATCAAAACACCAGAGGTAAACAACCTGGAACTCATGCTGCTTTAGAAACATAACCAGATCTGGATCAGTGTTCAGGTTCCCTACAACGGGGCATGTTTAAAAAAAACAACCACCACCATTTGGGGACATTCAAAATCTAGATTTACATTTAGTTAGGCCCATTCCCAGAAGAGATTAATCTCTGTCAGAAAGAAACAAAAGACTTCCAAAATGGTTTGCATTGTTTATATACTTATAATCTAATGTAATTGTTTATGTCTTAGCTGTGCCCTTTGGGTATGAAGAATTTCAACAAAATCCTCAACCTCCTAACAGTATGGTCAACTTTGCCCAAGGGTGCTGGGTGTGAGATGAACTGGTGTCCTCATAAGGTTAACAGAAAGAGATCATTCTGTAGTGCATATTGATTGGTGGTATTGTTTCCAGTATTCCAGGTTTTAACATAGAAGTATTCTTCACTTCACTGGTCAGTTCCACATTATCAGTGTGATGAGCTGTAGGACTGTAACTAGAGCTGGATGATGTGGTTTTTTTTTTTTTTTTTTTTGAATGAATGAATGAATGAATGAAAAGTATTTTATGGTTTTTTAATAGAAAAAAATCACAAAAGTTGATTTTTTTTTAAATTGGGGGAGGAGCTGAATTTTTTGCAACATTTTAAAATCAGAATGGTTATTAGAATGCTTGGTTTACCAGAAGGAAGCATTTTTGGTAATTTTTTTTTTTATTTTTCCAAAAAAAAATATTTTTGGTAAACAAAAAGAAAATATCACTAGCCATTTTATTGTTGTTTCAAAGAGGTGTTTGATATATGTTTTGATGGGGAAAAAATGAAAAATGGGTCACTGCAAAATGGACACACTTCCAAAATTTCAAAACATTTTGCAAATTTATTTTTCAGTTTCTATTCTACATGTCAGTTTCTATGTCAGTTTACATGTTTACATGTCAGTTTCTGTTCTACGTTTGCTTCTATTACATTTCAATACTCTTCAATAAATTTTAAATACCGTCTTTCACACAGATGGAACTTCATAAAACCCAGCTTTAGTAGGGAATGGTGGACACCAACCTTCTAATCTTCACACTCGAGACAAATTTAGGTCTTAAGAAAGAGAATGGCTGACAGCAGAGTATCTTAAACACGGACTGCCAAATGGGCTAAATAACACTACAGTTTTTATAGCTGGATGAAGAACATTTCATTGTTAATTCTTATTTGTTTTGACATATCGAGTTAGACACAGTTGGTGCATGTAATGTTTTCTCGCAGTTTGAGAGATATTAAAATAGGCAATACTGGAAGAACTGGTAATAATACACACTGTCCCTCAATCCATCAAATAAAAAGCCAGATGCATGAAGCTACATCAGTTTACATCAGCCGAGGATCTGGCCCAAATTTTTTAAGTATGTCCACTTAACTGCAACAATGAAGGTCAAGTGTTTTTCATGCAAAGAAACATTGTTTCATGGAGGAAAGTTGCCAAAACTACGAATTTTTGCTCTGGGCATATTAACCCAAACCCCTGATTTGTCCTGGGTGGGAAGGACTATGTGAAATTTCATTAGTTTTGAGATGGAAAGTTGTTTTCTCTGACAGTATCAGACAAATCATTAAACCTTCACCTTCTGTCTCCTCTACCTCAGTTGAAATGCAGGGCCATATAACTGACTCACTGTGCACATATTACAGAAAATAAAAAAAGCACGAGTTAAAGAGAGAGAGCAATAATATCTGAGCTATGATAGCAAAGCTCTTTTATGTTCTAGACATTGTATTTTTTCTTAAATCAACAGTAAGAAGGAAAAGTTGAGATATTAATTACCCGTTTACTGCCAATGTAGCGGAAAATGTAATTTACAGTCCACTTGCAAAAAGAAAAAAAAAGCCTGCTTAATTTATGAACTCAAATTATTCAAATAACATTTTGAATTTGATTATTCGTATAATTGAAATGTTGCTCTTACCGTCTGAATTGCTTCTGTGAGTTACAATTTCAGCAACAGTTAACTAAGAGCTCTCTATGGAAATGATCACAAGTATGAACAGGAAAGGAAGAGTGACTAGGCCAATGTATTGAATTTACCTGGGGAAATGTGCCAGATACAGTATCAATGTTTAATTTGAATTTATGGTACCTACTGTCTCCAGTACCTCTGTGGACACAAAGCTATAGATACTGGCCTAGATTTCCAGCTGGGTTAAGAGCCATCAATTTGCTTTGCATCTGTGAATTGAGTTACAGGCCGAGCATGGTCTGTGCCTGTAGCTAGCTGACAGTGCCTTTGATCAGGTAGTTGGGGACAAGTGCTCAGATTTGTACTGAAATTCAAATGCAGGTGGAGCTTTCGGACCCGAGCCTGTACTCAGATTGTCGTAGACAGACCCCTGTGCCCATGCGGCGTCCCACGGAGCAGATCTGATTGCAGTTTCAGGGCTTTGTGGGCAGAAAGGCACCTCCAAAAATGAGGCCACCATTTTGAAAATGTGTCTATAGTCCTTCCCCTGACAATATCCCTAGAACTGTTAATGGTCATGCTACCTCTAATGGTGATACTAGTATGGTGGTTAGCAGACTCCAATTTGGAGGTTCAGCTTAATTTGGATGCCAGTCTGACTTCTATTCAAATCTACCTGAAACCTTTGCTGAATGTTCTCTAACCTAGGGAAGGCATGGGGCACTCTCTAATCTCTACTCTGAAGAAAACATATTGTGTTGGAGATTTGAACTGAGAACAGGAATCCAATGTCAGACATCAGTGAAATAAATTGCATGGTCTCACCTCCTTGGCACGTCATTAAAAATCACACAGACTAGAAGGTGAGAGTTAGAGGATACAGACTTTGTCCATTCAGTAGATTCTCCATTTCACTATTGAAACATACAGCACATATATTTCCAGTACAAAAGTGTTTCCTATTTACAATAATGAAGGAGAATGAGAGTGCTTGAGATAAAGGATAGCAGCAACATTTCATGTTTTGCACTTAAAAACTTACGGAAAATAAAGGTGCTGGGCCATTAAGGATCTGGGGCTTTAACGGCAAGGAGGAAGCCTGCTCTGTATTTGCAAAAAATGAGCAAAGATATTTAAAACAATCTTGCAGTCACAAAGAAAAAAATAATCTCACCTGGCTTTACAGAGTATAGAACAAGTTTTATTCCAATGCACTTTAGTTTTCATGGAAATAACACTGGGGGCTCTTTCAGGATTTAGAAAAGAAACTCAGAGGGAGATTTAACCAGGGCATCACTTTTTGTTGAGGTATGTATTTTATTTCCCTTCGCTGGCTTTTAAAATCTCAACCGTATGTATATATCACTTATTTAATTTGATGTACAATGAAAACAACGAAAGAGGTCTATTAGAGGTGGTCAATATTAACAAATTTTGTTTTTTCACACCAGATCTAGTACCTTTACAAAACCTCTCGACAACATATCTCTCAACCCGCTAAGCTCCAGACGTGGGACACGATGGGTAACAAGGCTCAAAATGAGGGAAGCAAAAAATTATTAATTCAGGAAACTTACAATGTGGTGGGACTGGTTCCTTTTAGTGTAACTAACTCCTTCTATAACCGCTGCCCCCAGTCTGCATTTCTGATGTATCTAATCTCAACAAAACTGGGGGGGGAAAGATAACTTCCTGCCCATTGCAGGCCACAGAACCTCACCCACCCACTTCTGTAGTAGGCCCATAACCTCTGGTTGAGTTACTGAAGTCCTCAGATCTTGATTTAAAGACTTTGGCTTCTTCTGCATCTCTCATCTTTCAGTCAGCCAGCATTGCACTAATCAGTTTCTCCTCCCCGCCCCCCCCACAAGTCTCTTTTTTGAGGATTCCAAAAGGGAGTGATTGGTAGAATAGTCCATCCCCTCGTTATTTTGTTCACCAGTTAGGCCTAAATTCTGACACACAAATTTGGCTCACTGATTTTCAGCTCCACACTTTCTTTGTTTACCAGCCATGATCTTAAAACAGTCCTTGAATTATATCAGTAGGCCTTTTGGTTTGTACTAATTCAGTCTTTCTGTCTCCCTTTCACACTTTTCCCATCAACACCTCAGTCCCTCATATTTTCTGCCTGTGGCACATAACAATCTAGTCTCATAGACTGAGTTAGTGTGCAGGTGTTGGGTGGTGTTGGTGGCCTGTGACATACAGCCAGTCAGACGAGAGGTCTAGTGGTCCCTTTTGGCTTTAAACATTATGACTTCTACGGTAACATTGATTGTTTTGGGTTATTGCGACACTTTATGAACTTTTGATCACTTTTCACAGTTGAGCTCATAATTAAAAATTTGTAGGCCCAGCTGTCACAAATCACCCTCCTTCCCCCAGTCCCAGTTTCTCATCCCACTGCATTCCAGTCAGGCAGCTTCCTTTTTTTCCTTCTTGCTGCTGGGAAGCCAGCTGGGGGAGTACTGAGGGCAGAGGCAAGACTGTCTTCCTGTTCTCAGTTTCTGGGGCCAGCGATATAGTGGCAGATAGGAGGAGCAATTACTGTAAAGGCCCTGCTCTGCCCCTGCAGCCCAGGAATGGAGAATAATCAGTACACATGCAATCGTCAGAAAATTTAGCTGCCAAAACTCTCTACTAAGAATGTGCAAATTGCGATTTTCAGAGACTCATAATTTGGCCGAATTTGGGCAGATTTTCAGACGGATGTCAAAAGGCACATTCTTGACATTAGAGCAATACTCCTGACTCCTACCCCTCTCCTGGTCACCTTTCAAGTCCTTGCTTCAAAGAGCTACTCAATGAAAAGTTTGTAATAATTTTTTAGCATGGACAAAACAACATAGTTTCTCTAAACTCATTCTCAGAGATGATTGAATTTTTTTTTGCTGAAAGAAAGGAAAAGAAATCAGCCTAAGGTAGACATCCAGCAAAGAACATTTCAGCTCAAACAGTTAGTGTTTGGCAAAGCTATATGCGGCTGAAAATGGGGTATTGCAATGGAAAGTGTTGGAAAACTTTAATTATAGATGTCACTATCTGTGCTGACTAATAATATAATATAATATAATATAATATGACTTGCAAAGTTCTTGTGAATGTTTACTAGCCCACACATGAAATCTACTGGCCCACCTCTTACCATGATGATGCTAATCTAAAGAAAATGTACTTATCCAACCAAAAACAATTGGGGTGGGAGTTTTAAAGGGAGTTAGATGACCAGGTCACAATGAATCTGAGTGCCTCACTTCCTTAGGCTCTGAAATCTCAGCCTTAATCAGAAGCATGAAATAAAATGAGTTAGAAGGATTTTCTTTTTTAATGGTGGATGATCTTTGCATATTTTGGTGACAGTAAATATGAGATACACTCTCTTTTTCTTCCTAATTCTCAGAGTATCCAGAGAGTACACTTTATACTTTTGCTGCTGAGAACATCAAACCTTTGGGTAGCCAGTGGTATAATATTCTTTCTTTCTTTCTTTTAAATGAGGTTAATTTACTCTTTACATTTCAGTTTGCCCATCCTACAGTCCTCCTTTTGTGGTTCTTTCCTCCTCTCAGCATCTCTTTCAGCTGGGAAGGGGTTAAATAAAGGCCTGAGTAAGCTGTAAAGGGCAGACATTTAGATATCAAGTATGAATCAACAGCTAATGTATTAATTCAAATGAGTTTCAATGAGCACTTCTCTAACATGGGCACCCCCTGTTAGCGCCTTCCTTCTCTCCCATTCTTATGCCCCAGCTTTTCATTCTGTGAAGGGACAAATTGCAAGTTTCTCTCCCCTCTGGACTTTCTTGCACTGGGTATTCAGCTTTTTTAGCCTCTCAGTTTGATGCACCCTCCCATCCCCAATATTTTGCCTGACAAATTTAAAGGTGGAATTATGAAACAACTGAATGGCTTATCTCTGAAGCACTTCATCCTCACTGCTAGGAAGCGACCTAAGCAGAGAGCACAGCAACATAGAGACCCCATTAACAATTCCAGAGCTGCAGGCCTGAGTGTCAGTTGGGAACAAGGCGCTGACTGTTTGCCCGTGGCCCCATTCTTGTGTTACTGGGTAAAATAAAAGTTCGTTTCTCTGAGAAACTTTTTACAATAAAACAACGCTCAGTCATTCAAGAGTCAGAGGCGAAGAGAAAAGGGGCTCAGTGTAAAGTGCTGTAGACTGGCACATTGTTTCCAGTCATTTTCTCACTATTCACATACTGGAGGGTGTGTTTCTGTGCGTGGGGGAAAAGGATGAGAAAGGAGTGGGGGGGCGAGGAGGGATGAAGGGGAAAGTCAGGGTATCCTTTGACAGAAATGTCGGTCGATCGTGGCCATTGAAGAGGCCTAATCTTTGCCAGCACTTTGCCTGCGAAATCTGCAGCTGAACTTCTGACAAACCTCTTTCCCCCTCCCACCCCCTTCTTCATCACTCCTCCTTCTCCCAACCCTCTTCACTTTCATCTGCTAGGGTGGCATAGAAAACAGACTTCTCTCGAACCCCAGGAGGTACGTTGGAATGATTCGACCCCTGGCCCCTTGATGCAGAGAAGTGATGGAACTCTCTGCTCTGTTCTCATTTCACGGTGGTTTCTTTAAAATGGACCCATTTAGCAACTCAATTAGCTCAAACACTGCAGGTGAAGATGGTCTGACTCCAGCACATGTTGCCTTAGGATTCTGAATACCAACTGCCTAATAAATAATAACAAGGCTTTGTGTCATATAGTACCCATCATTCAATAGTCTCACAGGGCTTCACAAACATTCCTGTTCCAAGTCAGGCTCCTGAGTATGGCTGCAATACAAATAATACATAGTTATAATAATAATTAACGAGACTCATGAAGTAGGCATTATCATCCCAGTTTTACAGATGTGAAAACGCAGGAACAAACAGGTACAATGATCCACATCATCTCAGAGAGTGGTGAACCCAGGAGCCCTGCCTCCTCCTCCTCCTGTCTGCTCAAACCCCCCTTCCCAACTCAGAAGAAGAGTTTCCTCCAGTAAACGTTCAGGTCTTTTGGGAGCCTTTGCAATAGGGAAGACTCGGTAAAAGGAAATGGGCCGTATACCCAGCTGCACTGAAATCAGTGGAACTCCATCCGAGGATCTGGAATGTTTCAGCAGTGCTTCTTGGTGGAATGTCCCTTATGGTTTTATAATAGAGAAAATTGCTTGGAGAAAACAATACAAGAGACAAACTGAATGAAAGGGAAAATTAGAACGAGGTCAAAGGACATGGGGGAGACTGTGCATGGAATACTGGTGGGGAGGGACAGAAAATCAAGGCAGAGCATTAGCTTGGGGATTTATCATCATATGTGAGACTAGAGCCCTCACTGAATGCCCATTGCTCAAGCCTGACTCTGTTGTTTATGGCTTGAGGTACCATGAGATTTGAATTCACTAGAGGGAGCTGTGGGTAAGAGTGATGCAGTTCCAACTGAGGGAAGATTGATTGCTTACATTCAGCCCCCACAGCCTGAAAAATGTTCCCTATTTATTTTATTCAGGTGCTTGTAATATGTCCAGAGTTGCCAAGTCATTTTTTTCCACTAGTGTAAGTCCTTTTCATTCCTTGCTCACCTACGTGATATGATGAATCCCCAGAGCACTCTAATATTCCACTCTATTGTAGACTCCCCCGCGCCCCACTGCGCAATCTGCTTTCATGATAGCTGTATGTTTTACACCTGAGTCTGCTCAATATTTTATTGAGCGAATACAGTTTTTACTTCAACTTGTTTCCTATTTAAATAGGGCATTGAACCGGCTCAGAACCCTTTCCACCATTTGAGATCAAGACCATGCCCAATTTCAATGGCAAGTTTCTTCATCTCTTGATTAGTAAACTACTATTAAAACACTATAGAAAATGTTTTCGCCTCATGTTTGTAATGAATCCGTGACTGCATGGTCGCCAGTTGTACCACACACATGCAGAAGGAGAAGTAAACTGCAAGACCAAACATATCTCACTGTCTTTCTTGAAACCTAATAGATTCTACTTCAGTTCAAGTGGCAGGAATCTATGTTATTCAGTAATATTAAAACTTATCTTTCTTGCATGACAGTGAGTGGGGGTGGGGGGTGGGGAGCACAAATACTGAGGCAGAACTGATTACTTCAGGAGGATAGTAGTACCTGTGCACGTCAGCTTGTGAGTTATATATTGGGCAGTCGTAATATGCGGCAACGAGATGGCTGACACTTCTGTCAAGGCTACTCAGGAGAAGCCCAAAGTAAATGAAAACTTTATTCTGAAATACGTTCTGCAGATTGTGTTTGGCAAGGGCTACTTCTCAAGAGCTGACCTTTCAAAGCTTTCCACTCAGCAAAAGTGGTCTTCATGGTATGTTTGGGCTGGATGCGTAGATGGTCAGATTTCTGAAGCCAGAGTGAGGTAGGGCTGTTTTACCATTGCTTTTTCATTACTTCCCATTTCATCTTCCTTTGTTTGCGTTATGTCTATAAAGATGGCAAGATCTTCGGGGCAAGGGACATCTCTTTATATAAGTCTTTAAATAACTTTGCACACTATTTTGACTATCCCCATATTAAACCACTACCAGCACCAACAGTTTGGCATTAATGTCATTACCACTGTGTGCATGCCACCTGCTCCTCATTGGGTCCAGTCATGTCTCTGTAACCTGGCAGAAATGACTCAGAGTTTCACCACTGACTTGCACAGTGGCAGGTAGAGTAAATGTTTAGTTTTGCACAAGATGACTATCCATGTAGCCATAACGGTGCTTTTCCATCTGAGCAATTAAACCGACACAAGCCGAGAAATTTCATAGTGAGCTTCCTGTGTTCTTCTTAGACACTAGATGAGCTCACAAGTAAGTGATGTGTGGCTCCAAGGCAGCAACATATGGATAATATAATGTGATATCCCAGCTAGGGTGTGGGTGGGAGGGGACGTATATTCTTTAAAACTGTAGGAGGAAGGCAGGTAGGAGGTGGGCTAGGAATGACTGCATGCAGAAGCTCTATAATGAAGCAACGATGGAGTTGCATTAAGGCCAATCCTTATTCAGTATTAGAAGAAAGTGTCTCTTTCTGTGATACTGTATTCTATAAGGAGCAGTGGTTTGAACTCTCTCCTCCCATTACCCAGTCAACAACCTTTTGCTTGTGTGAATTATAAGTAAGCTTTATGACCATAAGCACTAGATTTAAATGTATTAAGCATGGCAGGCAGTGTCTGAACATCCACAGGGATTTATTGAGTCTAATTTTGTGCCATTACAATTAGCACCGCTATTGTTACTATTATTATTATTATTATTTTATTATTTTATTTTGTGCTATCCAGCCCTGATGTCAAAAGGCTTTAAAACAAGATAAACAGGAGATTTGAAAGACAATTTGAAATTAGCATGCAGCCATTTGAAAACTCTATGAAAAGTTATGGCCCCATTAATGCAATGTTGTGTGAAAAATCTCTCAAGAGCATTTGTCTTGCATGAAATCATGCAGAGCACAGAGGAGGTTCAGAGTGATAAAGGTGCAGAGAGTGAATTAAAACCACATGAGGCCAGTTCACTGAGGTTTCAGAAAGTAGGATATAAAGATTTTCAATGTTAACCATACATCTATCTAAGTATCTGTACGGCTATATATTATGCAGCTTTTGGCATATTGTTTTATTACAAGTATTTGTTATAAGTGGTTTTGTCACTGTTTCAACCTGTAGAAAACATACTTGCCACATATGTATTGCATATACAAGCAGTATGGTCTAGTGGATTGAATTGGAGGATAGGCACTGGGAATTCCTGTGTTCTAATTTTGCCCTTGCCACTAATTTGCTGACTGGTGTTGGGCAGACTGTTTCACCTCAGTTGCGTCATCTGTAGGGATAATGGCCCCAGTTCAGCAAATCATAGGCTTGGATCCCATTGACTTCCAATAAATAATGAAAGCCACATGCACTTCATACATAATGAAATGTCCTCGGCATATGGAGACGGATTATTTTTGACTTTGCACCATGCTTTCTCCCCACTAGTTAGAACAAGGGAAAATAACTATGCAAACGTTTCCGTTTAAGTTTGAGCTACACCAGGTATGGTTGGAGCTTTACGGCAGAATTCTTGCCAGCAGCACAGCTTTGGGATTTCAGAGACTCATAAAACACTGCCTTCATTTTCCTGAAAAATATGAGGTGAAAATGCTACTGTCAGATTTTGGAGAGGAAAACTCGACAATTTTCAATTCTGGTTTTGCTTTAGAAATGGGGATACTTTTTTGTCCCCATCACAAGACTCTCCATCACAGCTGGCACTCGATGTGGGCGGTTCCACTGGAGTGGCTGAGGACTGAATGAGACAGGAAGACTGAACATCCTTCTCATGCATAGTGATGGCCTCTCCTGCCCAGGGTTGGGAAGCTTGCACTTCTGCCATCTGGGCTGTACATCTTCTCTGGGTAAACACAGGTCTTTCGTAAAAGTCCAAGAGAGAGCAAGAAAACACCTTTCACCAGCGTTATGTTCACACACACTAAACACACACACGCACAGGGAGCAATATTGTCTAATTTTTACCAGGCAAGGTGTCAATAAAATGTGCATTGCTGGATTAATAATGACCCTATTTTCTGTCTCAAAGTGGGTTTCACACATACATACACAAACACATACAACACACGCCTGGCTACCAATCTCTTCCTCCTTTGAGATCTGGACTCACAGGGAGTCTTCAGTTAAAAGGCATCTGGAAATCATCTTCCTTTCACAGATTTTTTTACTCTTGTTAGTGCTTGTTAACATCTTTAGGTTGAACAACAATAAAAAACAAAACAAAATTCAACCACCAACCCTTTTCATAAAGCCATAACTCCTTGTGTATGGTTTTACTTCTAAAAGCTGTATGGTTGTATAATTACCCCAACTTCGGCACCAGGCAGGGAAAGTTAGTGATGTTGAGTGAAATGCTACACTGTGTTAATAATGGTTTTGAAAGAAATCAGAAAAGTTAATCATGTGTGGACACAGGGTTAAGAAGCAATGTAACAGACTATTAAGTTTAATATAGATATGTGATATAAGCATATGCAGACAGCCATTAGCATAAATTCATGTTACAGAAGAGCAGTGCAGCATACCGCATGATGGATTTATAGTGTGTGCAGTGGGCCAGGGTGGGCATCAAAACGAGGGAGAAGTGGGTCAAAGAATTCATAGATAGGTCTTGAGTCAGACTGGCAGAACCAGGGCAAATTTAGCCAAACTGTCTTCAACTGGTGATGTTCCTCTCTGAGTGGCTATATATCATATGACAGTCACATTGCCTGGCTGCTGTTTTTCTGTGGGCGGGGGAAGGAAGAAGTAAAAGTCTAAAGCACAGACAAGGAGTCTTTCTTTGCATTCACATTGAACTCCAGGGCACAGCATGGTCAGATGAACTCTTTGGCCTAATTTTCTAATGGAGATACTGCCCAATTCTGCAGTGGCAAAAGTCACATGCTAGTGAGCATGAGTCGGAATGGTATAACATAGCCTGTTTTCTTTTCTTCATCTGTTACCAGGCTCACCCACTCCACTAGTTTTGCTGGGTTCTTGAGCAAAAACTCCATAATAAATTCAGTGATTTTTGTGGCTTTTTCCTCTTTGTGGACTGTCAAATTTATCCATTATTGAAACTTAACAAATTGGGGGAAATGTCATTGATTTATCTCTGTGGCTTTCTCTTTGAAAATTGAATTCTGAAATCCAAGCTCAATGGTCTTGTGCTGATTAGATCTCATGGTATCACTTCTCTTCCTTGATTGTGCGGGCATAAATGTAAAGTCATCTGAATATAAGTGGTTGGAATCTTTTGTGTCTGTTTTCTGGTATGCTGCAAATTTTAAACTGAGCCCGGTCGATTTCATTTTGGGTCTGATTCTGCCACCCTTATCCTTGAGGAGTGGTACATTGCTCTGTGTGAAGCCACATAAAAAATCATTGGAGCAAGGGTTTTCTTGAAAAAATTTCTGCACCCTTCTACTCCCCGGATCCACTTGTTGGAGTAATCCAGAATAATTGGTAAAAGGCTGCAATATAACTTTCAACACTATTCATAACTTAGAGCCAACCATTCGTACTGGACCATTTGCCCTTTATAATTCCAGAAAGTGGCTTTCCAGTCCAGATGCTTCCTTCATTCTGTGCCATTCACAGTACAGCTGGTCCAAAATTTTCAGACCAAACACTTTTCCATCAGAACATGCTGATTGGGTGGACTTGACATGTTCTATGGGGTTGTGTCGATTTTGCTGAAATGTTTTACAGAAACTAGGCAGACAGGTGGGCCAGCTAGTGAGCCTGTCTGCTTGGTTCCCTGCTAGTTCCAGCTCCCCCGGCTCCCTGACTCTCCAGGCAGCTGCTTACCCGGCTGCCCAGTTCCCCAAGCAGAGGGTGCTCTGGGGAGTTGGGAAGCAAATGCCTGGGGCATTGTTCAGACAGAAGCAAGCCGCCAATTCTAGTTGGCTCTGCTGAAATTTTTCCTCCCATGAAATATCTTGATTTTTCCACTTCTCATCCCAGTGTGGGATATTTTCTCTCCCCCCCCCCCCAATGAAATTTTTCACAGAGGAGAAGTTTTATTTTCCAGCCAGCTCTAGGGCAGAGCACAGAACAGCAATAACACCACTGCCAACAACACCGTGGGGCTGATTCAAATTAATACTGATCACGTCAGTGCAGAGTCCCTAAAATTTTTCTAATGAATGAACGCTGAGTTAATAACCAAAGCCATGCTGTCACAGTTTCACTCTATGTCTGTTGGGCTCTGGAAAATCCAGGCTGAGCTACTATATGCAAGCCTCCCCAGGAGGTGAGACCTGGGGGGGTGGAGAGGGAGAGGTAGGTTACAACACGGTTGATTTGCCTTAATCGCCACCAATTGTTTTTAGTTCCTGGAGGATTTGTGGTAGCCCTCCCCATGGAGTAGAACAGATATGAATAAACCATTCATTTAAAACAATAAACCCCAAAGAGATTGCAAGACGTTGCCCTGTTTCTTACACATACTATTTTTTTTCATGTTAATTTTTATTTATACAGCCACCAGCTACCCCCTTATGATGTCTTCATTTTGTTTTGCTATTAGGAATTTCCATAGCAGCATAATCATCATCTAACTGGGGCTACATTTAGAAAGATGGACTTTCTCATCAGCTCAAAGGACCCTTGAGATTCAAGTGAGAGCTGGGCCCAGCCTACAAAATTCCAGTCTTTTCTCAGATCTGATGTTGTGTTTGGAATGAGGATTTTGGTTCAGTGCTTTATAGAACTAGATCTGGATCTGAACTTCCCCCCAAATTTAAGGGTGATTCGCTCTGTGCATTTGGTTTGGGTCCAACTCTTGTTCAGATGGCTTATATAATCCTTCACATTTTAGAGGCCTTAACAGGGCCAAAGTTCTGGACAGTTTGAAGTCTATCCCACTTTCTCTTTAATACATTATCTTGCTTGAATCCTTTTGAGAAATGCAGTTTTCCTGAGGCTTGAGGTTTTTGCCAATGCTGCACTGTTTTTCTGTTTGTCTGTTATTTGGAGTGGAATTTATAACGCTATTCTTAAGAAGGAAAAGAAAGCCCTACGAACGTGAAGAACACCAATCACTGAATGCATCAGATTGGATGTCTGCTGTTTGCACTTTGATGTCAAACAGCAATATGTTTGTATGGCTTGCATTTCTTATGCCTGGAAGATCAGTGACCAGGAGCAGTGCTGAGCTGCTGCATGGAATGTAATATGCTGCAGATGATAACATCGCACACATGAGGCGGGACATGGGCGTCACTTATAATCCACTGGGCTGAGGTGACATGCGGCAAAGGAAGAAATGTAACAAGGTTCCTTTCCCTTCTGGAGAAGGTAGGGAGAAGAAAAGAGGAGTGATGGCATTTGTTCCAGAATTCTCAACAAAGAGGAGCAAAAAGATCAAGCAGAAATAGGACCAAATATTCTGGCCACGTCCTGTATGCATTGGACTAAATATACTGTGCACATGATGTACATGTTCTTATCTTTTGGTACAGTTAGTCATGCTGATATTTAGAATGCTTCTGTTTCCTTGTTGCTACCAATTATTATTATTGAGTGCTGAATATCTCTGCGGGTTTCTTTTACATTGATTTATTTTCTCAAAATCAATTTAAAAAGAAATTCAATTAGAAAATGAAGAATATTTCTAATCAAGACCACATAGGGCATATGAGGGGAGGTTCCATATTGTCTTTTACCTCCTTTCTGTTGCTGACTGGCTGAGCCAACTGATCTATATTCCCAGGCTAGGCCCTGCCTTTCCGTCTAAAATAAATCCCTCCCATCACAGTTATTAACATTCCAATTCATCACAGTGATTGTTTTTAAAAAAATCTGTTCCTTCAGCGCCGGTGGAAATTATTCTAACATTACATTTCAGTAAAATCCCTCACCGATCCTCTGTGTATAAGCAATCAATGGGTTAAGTTAGATCACTAACGTATGTTCCATGACCCCAGAATGCTTCATCAAATGTACTCATTACCGAGTAAGCAAGTGAATGAGTAGTTGTGAGCCGCAGCTTAAGCGCTGATGGGATTGTGTGTGAGCCCCAACGTGGCCGAGGTATTTAAATTTTGATTTTTGTAATGGGCTTTGACATGTTTCATTTCCTCCGAGGGAGCACTCAAGACCTCTGAAAGTAAATGTTGCTAAAAAGTCATCAAGGCAGAATATTAAAATGCCATCAAATGAAAATTTCACTAATGCAATCCGGCTAGGGCTTCAGGTAACGGAGCGAAAAGGGGAGTGTCAAAGGTCCCGCTTCTTTTAGTGAAACATTATTTGTTCCTCTTCACTGACTGTTTCTCCAAATAAATTATTTAAAGTCCTTTTTTTTTTTCTCCTGGGCCCTTTAAATTTCAACTATGCTAAGGGGAGGAATGGGGAGGGGTAGGGAGCAGGGAAGAGGTGTCATATCTAGAAATTTAACAAATCATTGTCCAGGCACTGAATTCATCTGAAGAGATGGTGCTTGTTTGCTGGGTATCTCAGATGGAATCTGCATGGGTGGAACCCTGCAGTAGCAAATCCAGGCAGAAATAGGGGACTTTATGCATACATCTCTTTGCAGGATCAGGACCATACCTTGGAAGGCTGTAAGCATGTTTCCTTCCCATTGACTGGGAACTAAGTGTACTGGAGTCTCTCAGCACCCTGCAGGATTCATGTCCTTTCTTTAGGGGCAAAGGGCTTTTGGCAACTTCTCTTGCCCATTCTCTATTGAAATGGTAAGCAACAAGCATTCAGAAAGGAGTAATGAGGTGGCAGGAAAGCAATGAGATTGCAGCACTGGGGGTGGTAGAGAACTTTTTTCTTCATGAAAAACAGAAAGAAACAAAAAGGTGCTGTGTTTGGAACAAAAGGGCTCATCTCTGATTTCACTTCCACTGGTTTTACAGCAGTGTGACTCCCTGCCTTTGCTGGTGTTACGCCTTATTTGCACTGACGTAAGAAAGGAGAAAACTTTGCTTTCCAGACTCAAGTACAACGGACCTATCAGAAGAATAACAATTGCTTTATTAAGAACTTAAATCAGCTGAGATTCATTGAAACTTCATGAGCAGAATGAAGCAGAAATGTCCTGGCCTGTTGCAAAATTCTGTCCTGTACGATGCTCACTGGAGGATTTTATAACCGTGCACTGACCCATGGAACCCAGGATGGAAGCCTTGTATCATCAGGTCTAACTCTGATTGGCTTAATGTACAAAGAAGGCTTGATGTAGTCAAACTTCTAAAAGCTGCTTGCCCATCTATGGCTGTTACATGTACCACTAGAAAGAAGGCAGGCAACAAACCCAAGGTGATGAATAACTTTTAATGAAGGGTTGCAAAGCCCCAGAGGTTCCAGCTGGTATTGGTTGCATAGCCACTAGATTCTGTATAGCTCATCTGGTTGGATTTTTACATTGAGTGAAAAGAATAAACATTTTCCCCTCCTAACCGTTAATATATATAATTCAATCTGCTCTTATTAACATACTGGAATATTCTTCCCAACTATTACTCCCCCACTTCCCAAAACCATACCCAATCTCATTTCAGTCCGCTTCCACCTACCATTGTCATTGTGCTGTCTAATTTCATGAGGGATGCAAATGGCATTTCAGCTAATTATCTATAGGAGACCGAGCCAGGGGCTTAGGTGAGCTCCAAAAATTAAACAGGAAAAAAAATAAATAAAAAACCTTTCCAAAAATCAAAATGGATTAGTTAGAAAGCAGTGAGCCTTATCTGGGAAACCCTTCGAAAACCAAACCACCTGGCTAAGCAATCGTAAGTTTGGGCTTCTTGCTGCTCAGGGAGTATTTGAGTTTCCAAAGCATACACAAATGCCTCTCACTTTCGGGAGATTTTGCAAACACCTGATTTGTGAACCATCTGCCAAAATTTTGGCTCAGATGCATTGCATCTCAATTGGGATTAGGGTGAGTGATCCAAAAATGTGCATTTCAATCTGAATGTTGTGGGTCATGTCCCATGACATTCGTCGCCGTGTCTAGTGTGGTATTCAGTATGCAAATGTGATGCAACATGAAGTGATCTGAAAGAAAGATGTGAGAGAGAGGAGAAAAAATAGGAAGCGTCAGTCAGGGGAAAGGGTGGGAAAGAGAGGTTGGGGCAAAGCTGTAATAGGAAATAGAAGATTGATCAGAGTTTGATGCAGTGTGTTTAATAGAAAAGAGGGGATGGGGGAGAGTGGCAGGAAAGAGCTAGGAAGAGAGGAGCAGAAGAAAAAATATGACACTCTTATTCCTCACATTGCTCACAGAGTCTGAGCCAAAGCCCAGTGGAGTCTTTTCCCTTGACTCTGAGAATTTGAATCAGGCCCAAAATGAGAAAATAGAGCGATGTGCAAATTCAATGTATGTCACCAATTTTCTCGTTACAGGTATCTTGCAAACCCTGGTTTTCCAAACTCCAGGTTAACCAAAACTCTACATTAGCTGAAGTTGACTGGTGACCCCAGTTGCACTGACTGAAGCTTTTTTGCATAAACTTAAACTCTTCAGGTTTGGAACTTCAGGTTTTTGTCCTGTCAAGCTCCAAATATCCATTGGCTGAATCTAAATCCTGAAGAGTTCCTAACTGAGTATCTTCAGCAGCCCAGTCAGTCATCTCTTGAGAATTATGTCATCCAAAGGTATATTGTTTCTTCCTATACATTACTCTAGGGTCAAATTCTGCCCTCAGATACATACTCAAGTGACACTAAAATGAAAGGAAGTGGCATCTGACTGTATTTTTTGTGCTGAAGACCTCTTGAGAACATGTTTTCTAGTAAGATTTCCAGTACTTCCTAGTTACAAAGATTTGGGCATAAGCAGCTAAACTTTTCAGTCCTTTTCCAAACTGATTTATTGAGTCTGCTGATGGTTTGTCCATCGCTAATCAGTAGACCCAGAATTCCCATCTAGTTCGCAGGTATTTCCACTTTGCAGTTTTGTTTCAGCAGTGTGGTTTGTTGATTAGATCAAAGAACTGGGAGGATTAAGACTTAGGTCCTGTTGCCGACTTTGTTTCTACTGAAGCACCACGGTCACACAGTAGTCAGCAGCAGAGAGAAACATCTGAAAGCAAATGAGAGCAATTGAAGGATGCTGATCAAGGCTGTTGGAACTTCTGCTAGAGAGCCCACAAAGAACACAGGTCTCATGGCACTTCATTCACTGGCCCTGGACAAAATGAGGAAACACTGAGATTTGCATGGGGGGAAAAAAGCCAAAATAAAAATGGTAAATCAATTATTTTTCTGGGCCTCAGGAAAGGTCTCTCTTTTGATGCATTATCTTTTAATCAGAGCTGGTTCATCCTTCATATTGTAGTGTTTTTCCAGGGCATAGAAAGCATAAGGTTCCACTACAGTAAATCTAAAGATAACTTTTTTATTTAACTTAGGCCTTGTCTATACTATGGGGTAAGTCACTCTACCGAATGTGATTTCTAAAGTGAACTAAGATGCTGAGCATGAACTGGTCCATGTAGACCCTGCTGGTATATGTTGATGTCATGCTTTTTCAAACAGTATTATATTAAAGCACACTAGTAAACCTTTGGTGCGCACCAGCAGGGTCTATATGGACCAATGAACGTGCAACATGTTTGTGAGCTTTGGAAATCTCACCCTAGTAGAGTGCGTTGCCTCACCATGTAGACAAGCCCCTAGTAGGCCCAGGCACGGGTTTAACACCACAGAAGCTAATGAAGTTTTGTAATGTCAGTCTGTAGAGGGTCAGTGCTGCTTTGTGAGTAGTCAGGAATGATGCTAGAGAGACAACCACTGATGACTGGAACTTATAGTATGGAGAATCTTGGACTGTACAAAGGGATGGATTTCAAAGATGACAAAAACTCATAGCTATCCCCCAAAATACTTTGAGACCAAATGGGATTTTACAATGAGTGTCAAAACTCAAAGACTTTTTTGTTTTTAATTTGCAAGTACAGCTTACAGGACGTAAAAGAAACAAACCCCCAAGAGACACTATTTAGAAAAGTTTTTAAGCTGCCAATGGGAGCATTCGATGCACGTCTTCCTCTATAGCTCAAATCTCTTGGCCTTGTTTTGTCTAACATGGCATATTGAAGATGTGATGCTTGCAAAATATGCCATGTTTACCTTAGTTTCTCCTCCAAAAAAACCCAATCAATACCACAGCCTCACAGCCTCTTTTTATAATTGGCAATTACAGCCTGCCTTCCCTGACACCCAAATACCTTTATCTTATTCCCATTCTACTACTTCCCGAAGCAGACAGCTTAATGGAGGCTGTTGTGGACTTGCATTTAGAGAAAAGGGCCGCCAGGCCAGCGGACCTTAGATCCTAACTGGGACAAGCCATTGACTCACTATCTGTTTCTCAGCAAGTCATTTGACTGCCTTCCATCTGACTTAATTCAGCTAGAAAACTGGCTGTAAAAGAACTAAATTTTTGGATGGGGTTCCTAGGCAACAAAATGAATTAACCCAAACTTCAAAAATTTCCTTTGGAATTTTTGGAACAACAAAAATTTGGGAGGAGAAGAAACAGTGGATCTGGTTCTCCACTAGCTAGCTCCTTGTGTACTTTACTGAAGTGAGTGAGTGCTTGGAGGGTGATTCCATCCTGATTTGAGAAGCTGAGCTAGAGAGATGGTTCCATCTTAAGACCTAAGTGAGTGTCCATAGAAGGTGAGATTGCCTAGTAGAGTAGCCGTGTTCCTTTTGACCAGCCTGTCCCTGCTACTGTAAACTAGGGGGCACCATTTTCTCCATATATTCCTGCCATTGCACCTCATTTGGCCTTGAGCCACAGTCCCACTCTGCCCCTGAAAAGAGTCTGCCCATAGCAATAAATAGTGTTAAAATGTTGGGGGGGAGGGTGTCTTTGGGGAGTGGGATGTAGCCAACTAGCACTGCGGAATAACGCAAAAAATATTCATGAACATTTGTTCAAATGAAACTCAGTGGTGAACCTGGACTTTCCCAGATAAAAGGCTCAGTGCAGTGGTGCCCTAGAAGCATTCTCCTTTCAAAGGCAAAACAAGACTGTGCCTGTCACAAACTTCAGAGTTCACGAAATAAAAATTCAGTCTAAGCACATAGCTCCAGTTACATAGACTTGGAGTTTCTAGAAGTTCGGTGGCATCTGTAACGTCTCGGAGGGGAAAAGACCTCACGGATAGGTGAATGAAGACCACCGCTCCATGTGCAGTAGCAGTTAAGAAAAGCAAACAAGAATTAGACAATAATACTGTAAATGATATAATTCAATAAATGGTATTCCCTCTCCTGATATACTAGGTTGAGTTTTGGTCATCCTAGATGGAAAAAAAATAGATGTTCTTAGAAGAGTGTCAAGCATAATAAGAGGTAGTGAAACTCTTCCACCTGAACAGCGACTAAAAACATTAGGACACTGTAGTTTGGAGAGGAGAATAACAAGGGGAAGGATAAATATATACAAAATGATGATGGGTATAGATGTTGTAAAGAAGGTGCTTCTATTTACCCTTTTCCCATAGCACAGAACCAATTAGGAATATTGAGGGGAGGGAGTGTTGCCTAGTCCATAGTGCACTCGTCTGAAATTCAAGAGACCTGGGTTCTATGCCAACCATGACCTGATGGGTGACCTTAGGGAAGTCATTTCACCTTTCTGTGCATCAGTATCCCCGTCTGTAAAATGGGACTCCTTTGTAAAATGCTTTGAGCTCGACTGATGAAAAGAGCTGAGTATTATGAATACAAGTAAATAGTTTATTACATAGTGCCTCATTAACCTGTAGAAATCACTGAGACAAGGCATCACTAAAGCCAAGAGCTTAGCAATATTGAAGAAAGGATTTGCCGTTTGTGCAGATGAGAACACCCACAGTTACATTAGATAGGATGACATTTTTTTTTTTTTTAGCCGTGACGTAAACTCTCTCGTGTCATAAGTCAACCAATAACTGATGCCAATCAGGAAGAAACTTCCCTTATGGATAGGTTATTCCAGATTTGTCCACTATATGGTTCTAGAGCATTCCCCAAAAGCAGTTTATACTGGCCTACACTTTGGTGTACTATTACAGTCCCTTAAATGAGTGTCTATAGTTTAAAGACTCTTCTTACACTGAAAATGGTCCCTTCAGAAGAAAGAAAAGTTCGTTTGTCCCCGGTCTGGTGTTTGCCGATACAATTCTGAACGAGTTCATCAAAACAAAGAACTGTGTGGGAGCTGCAGAAGACGTAACCCAGGAGTAACAATCCTGCATCCCTTTGCTGGGTCTTTAATGGTATATGTGTGGAAATGCAATAAACGTGATATAGCCCATTAGGCAGAACAAATTTTCTTCCCATAATTTTATCTTTGTTTAATTGAATATTTAATTGATATAAATATGAAACTAATTTTTTTACGTGTTCAGTACATTTAGCAAGAAGTGTTGATCCTGATCTGTATCTTGAGAGGCATTTATGCAGACACGGACAGCAGCCATGCCCTTCTTGTCCCCTTCTGTGTGCTAATAGAAGTGAGCGGGTCATTTGGCATTAGCAAAGGAGTAACTTAGCATTTGCACTGAGCTGAATCCTGCCAGACTGTGTGCATATTGGAGCCAGTAGACAGCGGCTCCTTTCACGTTGATGAATGGCTTTTTTCAAGCGTTCTGCTCCCTAGTTATGAGAAGGGTGACCCGGTCAGGAGACGACTTTATGAAGCTATAAAAAATGTATGTCACTTCGGACTCTCTAATGTCACGGAAAAAAAGAAAAAAACAAAACAAAACAAAACAAAAAAAAACCCTGTGCACAAAAAATGGCAGGGTAATAAGCCTGTTTTTTCAATACTCTAAATAGCTTTCTGTCTACAGCCCTGTGTATCCCTGTGAGCTGGGGCTGCTTCTTGCTTCAACAAAGCATTGGGAGTTGTATGTGTGTTTAAAAAGGTTGATTCTCTTTGCCTTCCTATCACAGAAAATGCTTATCATGATGACAACCAGGCTCAGAACGCAGGTCGGACGGCACTATATTGGACGCTGAGAGTAAGGTATAATACACTGAAAAAAATGTAATCCACTCAAGGTGGCTCTGACTTTTAAGTATGCAGAACAGCTTGAGAGAAAAGCACTATAAAGCAAAGTAGTTTTGAAAGGGGCCTTTCATCTAATATTTTAGAAAGTATTTTCTCTGTGCCTCAAAGAATAAAAAGTAAAGGATTGCCAGGTACGCTTGCCCCCATGCCTTTGGTTGAATACTCTGGAGTTTAAAGATACTGCCATTTTAACAAAGACAGCCCTCTGTAGATCCATAATTTTGCATGCATTGATTTTTCCCATTCCTTTTTAAGCTTTGATATGCATATTTCATTGCATCGGATGTGTTTCCCTCTCCTCCCAGAAATGTAGCACATTTTATAACTGGTGTTAAAATGTTAATTTGAACAAGGTAAATGGCCCAGAGGATCAAGGTCAGAGGTCTCTTCTTTATTAGGGTTTCAATTAGTCACAGGCAAACTTGGGAACACCCAGGTTTTGGGTTTGTATGCAAACCTTGCCAAAGCTAAATTGTAAAAGCAACTAACTTCTAGTTCCAGCTACTGTTTTGCTTTCCTGTTTTTCTTGGTTGAATTTCCATGCTTGTGCCTTCCCAACATCAGAGCAATTTGCATCATGGTAGAAAGGAGACAAGCTGTGTATCAAGTGCCAGGCTCTGATAAATCATGGACATTTCTGAATGGAAACTTGGAAACCTCCATGGTCATTTGATGGATAAACTGGGGCAAGGGGAGGAACAAATTCAGCAGAATTCAACAATGGTAACTTGTAAGCTGGTCATAAAATGGGTGTGAATGGCAAAGAATTGTAACTTGTACCGGTCTGGCATTCTGTGAGTGTGCCAAACAGAGGCAAATCAAGTCTCAGCCCTTATGGACCTGATTCTTTTCTCATCACAAACAGTTAGTTCTACTTAAATCAAAGGAGTTACATCTACATATCCTGTGACCAACTCAGTCATAGGAGCATCATTTCATGATCTTTCAATGGATGGTGCCTAGCTCCTCTCCGAGAAACTTTATTATTCCCTTTGTACGGGTGGGGACCTGAGGCTAAGTGACTTGCCTAGAGTCACACAGGCATTCTATGGCACAGCAAGGAATCAAACGTGGTTCTTCTATATACCAGACCACTGGCCCAGCCAATGGTGTTACGGTGGCATAAAATTGGTGCATGTGAGAAGAGAATCAGGTCCAGTGGTAGCTGTGACTGCTTATGACAGGGCTAAATTTGGACCTGCAAGCCAAACTTTGATCTTTCTTGCAGTGAGGTAAATTCAGAGTAATTACATTAGGGTAAATTCATCAGTCAGTAGACCAAATTCTGTTACAAGGTTACTTTATAGTTATAATGGTGTAACTTCAATTGAGTGACTCTCTATTTACCCCTTTGTTTGGGGTGCTACTGGAAAAAAATAATGAATAAGGAAAATAATACTGACTAACAAAGGGGCTTGGTCCTAAATATCAATGAAGTCATTGACAAAACTCCCATTGATCTCAGCGGTGTAAAATCGGGCCTAAAGTGCTAACCATTATACAAACATAAAGGAAGGCACAGTCACTGCCCCAAAGAGCTTCCAATCTAGAAGGAAAGATACACAGACAATGTGTAGCGGTATTCATCTAAGATCATACAGTGGCTCACTGAACAGAACCCAACTATTCCAGCCTCCTAGTACCTCGTTCAAATTAGCAGACCACAATGACTTTAGCTCAGGAACTAAAGGCACCTTCTGTGCCAGGTAAGCACAGCAGGAGAGACTGCAGAACAGCGTTAGTGGTGTCAGCTCTCCTGCTTCAGCCCAAATGGAGATGAGCCCTGCCTACCAGGATGTATGAGTGGAGGCGGTCACTGTGGCAACTCCCATGGTGGCTATTAAAAACCACACTTTTCTTTCTTCTGCGCATTTGTGCCCAGAAAGTGTTTAAGCTCAGTAACACATCAAATATATATTTTTGCAAGAAAAATTCCTCTCCACTTAAGGATGTATTAACAATTTACATAATTGCTTAAGTAATCTGCAGAATTGACAGAAAGTTTAATTTGACCCTAGTTCAAATGCAACACTTATGGTTTTAAATTGAAACGGGTATAATTCATTTATGAGAGTAATTAAGCCATAGTGTCTAACAAATACAATGTATGCTGCCTGAGGCCTTCAAGGCCAGAACGTGCTATTAGAATGTTTTATTTAAATATGTCAAATCTGTTCATCTCCATAGCGGCCTGTGTTGAAATATATCAAATGTCTTACTTGACCTTCAAGTTCCCCCTCTGAAAACAGGGCATTTAAAATAAAAATCACAGATTTACCCCTCTGCCTAACAAAAGGCAGGGCTGGTTTAAAGTAACCGGAGAGGTTTTGGGTGAGGAGTGTTCTGAATGAGCTTATAACATTCCCAAGCAGCTACGCAGCTTTACGGGGCTGGTTTTGCCCTTTCTTTAGGTAAAATTGAACCCTGTGCGGAGGGCATCACAAGAACCCTTACATCCCATGTAAGCCTTCTACATAGAGCTTAAGTGGTGTACAGACCTTTGTGCTGGTGCTCTGCAAAGAGATCATTTTCACCCATTGAACTATCCCTCACTTGTTGATTTTCCTGAGACCATTAGCAGACCAATGCACTACTCAATGGGAAGGAAGGTGTAAGCCCTCGGTGTATGCTTTAGAAAGAGACCTTCACCTTCCCATCCTACAGCACAGCTAAATATGGGAGCAACTCTCATTTAGGGCTTGATTCTGCAGTCCTTACACACCCTGAGTAGTACTTTACTCCAAAAGCAGTCCTACTGAAATAATTAAGGCTACATATGGAGTAAGATATTCTATCACCCCTACTCATGTCGAGTAATCTGACTCTTCGGCATTTAGCTTCCTTATATGTGGGTACACATTGGTGTTTAGGTGGCTAATTGACATCAGTTGTGCTTACACTTACAGTAGATTCTGCTTAATAGCAACCTCAGTTTCCAGCTACAAGTTGGTGTTACTCAAAAGTGGCAGATATGCGCAAAGCACTGTTTTCAGGGGGATAGATAGAAAAACAAGCACGGAACAATGATACATGGTACAGAACAGTAGATGTGAAACTGTTTATTAACTTTATGTACAAAAGAATACCAAACTTGACACACAGAAATGGATACATTAGATTGTGCACCACAATGCTCAGAGCAAAATTAGGAACTTTCAACTTGCTATGTGTCACAAGAAATAACGTGAAGTGGAACACAATTCTAAAATACTGTATAAAGAAACAGCTTTTAAATGCACCCCCCTCTCACCCCAAAAAAGTTGTAAAACACAGTATAAGATCAGATGGGAAACTGCAGCACATTATGGGACAAAGAACTCAAAATATTTAAGAGTATGTCCTTTCATATGCAGTCAAAGGAAGAAAGAGACTATATAAAATTGCCACCTTTTTGCTCCACGGATCTGTCCTCTGAGTGTATTTCAAGTCAGACCTGTCGACTTTTCCAGTTAATATATTATGTGGTCTACATATGAGAGGCAGAGACAAAGCACAAAACAATTGTGTGCCAGACTGATCTCTCAGTTATACTGGTGTATATCTAAATTAAAGATGGCTATTAATGGCGGGGGCTTTGCTAAACCGCTGCCATGAACATGAATGAAGGAACTCTATTACAGGATAGCGGTGTTTCCAACTCCTAGGATTTGATCACAAGTTCACAATATTTGATGCTCTATATAAAGTTCCAGCTCCTGGAGACAAGTGATTATGTTAGAATTTCAGCGTTAATTTTAAAAAGAAGTAAGGTTCTAGCCCTCATGGTTGCAGAAAAAAGCTTGGAAACATGACTCAAGTGGACTCTAAAGGCTCAAAAACCAGAAGACAAGTTAAAAGAACCTGCATGATCATTATTTTTCTAAAATCTTGTGTCTTTTAAGCCAGCCCCTGATTTCTTTTTAAGGTCTGACTCATTAATTTTTGCAACATTTATGGTTGGCAATATTGGGATAGGAAGGAAGGTGAATATGCTGTTGCTTGTTTAGTCTGAACATCAGTGAATTGTTTCTCTCTCTCAGAAACTGGCTGAAGTTTTAAAGCTGACACTTAAACTTCTTGTTGACAAAGCCAGAGAAGTACTTAAGAGGGCCTCAAAGATCAGAAGTGAGCTCCAAGTATTTGAAAATATCAAAGCCTCTTAAACTCTTGTTTGTTAAAGTCATTTGATTCTCCTGAGCTGCACTGGTCTAAGTATAAATGGGTTAAGAATGTCAAACCTGGTATCATGTAAGCAAGCAAGTACATTGTGATTTTAAGAAAAGATCACGTTTAAATGTCAGAAAGGGGTCATGTTTCTGGTACTGTGTTCTTAATAACTGAGTGGGATTATTAAATCTTTTTGTTAAAAAAAAGAATTGTAGGCGTTTGCTAGCATTCAGTTACACCTGGATGGAATCTTTCATTCCAGTTAGCTCTGTCTATGGAAATCTCTGGTTGACATTTAGACTGAGCCCATGAGGTGGGGAGAGGAAAAGGGGAAAACAGGGGCAGAAAGAGGTACAAGGTTGAGGGAGAATCCTCATGCTATAAGATTTCGTGGTGCATTCCTCAGTGTGACCTTGTGGCTGGAAAGTCTGAGAGGGAAAATGTCCCTCTGTGTAAGAAATAGGCCATTGTACATAACTCCCAGAACATCTTTGATTCCAGAACATCTGCCCAGAATCAAACACCACTGGTGAATTACTGATCATCGTTACTGATCTAATAATAATCTCATAAATAATACATCACCTTCAGCTTCAGACAGCCAAGTCGGCAGTGTGGAGAAATAATAAATAACCCTTAAGGCTCTGATTTTCAGAAGGGGCTCAATTCAGCCTGCAATTGTGCACCCTTAAGTAATTGTGGGCATGTTTTATAGCACTTAGGAGTTTAACTACATGATTTGTGGGCTCCAGGTCTTGTAGTTTTACACCTAGATGCTGTAGAATGCATTTTTATGTGCAGTTGTATCTTCAGTTATTCAAAAGGGCAAAACCAGAGACCATTTCTGACTACTAGGTTTTAAAGCCACCTAACACCAGCTTGATTAGTAGAAATAGTCTATATTTAAATCCGTCAATCAGAACCTCATTCTGCCATTCTTAGTCACATTGAATAATACTTTCATTATACCTGTACACATTTTATTGTCCAGATTCTACAACTCTTATTCACACTGAGAAGCACTTACCCACGTGAGCACTCCCATTATCTTCAGTGGGCATATTGGTATAAATAATTACTACTTGAGTAAGGTTGTGAAATCTGTGCCTGTAATGGGTGATCTTCAGCAGGATATGAGCTCAGGTAAGCGTTAATTTCAGAAAAATACCCCCAAGGTTTAGATGATTATCCAAATCTGTATGTCATATTCCTAATGCTACTATTACCAGGATTGGTAAGTGCCTCAAGCCTCTGTTTTTATATGTGATTTCCATCCAAGTTTTTGCGGTCTTCTCCATGTTATAATCACACATCAAGTTCTGGAAACATCTGTGATCCACAGAGAAAATACTCATCATTAAGATATGCCAAAAGCCAACTGTTATTGATGTCTCAGGGCTAGATTCTTCTGCCTTTACTCATATCGAGTAGTTCATTACTCCACAAGTAGTCCCATTGATTTCAGTGGGGTTACTCATGGCATAGGTACCATGCAACATGAGTAAGGATGGCAGAATCAGAGGGAGGTTTCCATACAGTCATTTAATAGATAAGAAGTGCACACTGTCTCTTTAAAATTATTACAGTGCTCACCCAAATGGAGCCAAAAAGGTCCATTAGGCTGTGAGACATTTAGTCTCAACCTAGTCTCTCCCCACTATTTGTGCAAGCAGCTGTCTGTGGGCTCAATTTTGCACCCACAAACAAACATCTCAAAATGCTCTCATTTCAAGGGACGGCACTCATTTTAGTCCCACCATTAACTATGTTCCCCACATATTTGTTACTTGACTAACCATTTATATATGAAATAAAGAATAATGACACCAAAGGTACAGAAAGAGTTGTATACAATAAGGGAATGAATCCCATGACATTTTATTTTCTTGCCTGAATAATTTTTGTGTCCCCCTCGTTTTGAGTCCTTGTCATACATTTTGTTTTTAATTTGGCCGTGGCAGATTGAGAGGTATGCCCATAAGTAATTTTGAGGGCAACTAATGAGATAGTTAGATAGATGTGTAAGTGATCTTAAATAGACTCACATAGAACTGTGGGTGCAAAAAGGGAAGTAAAGCTTTAAAATCTGGTCTCTAGAGTTTAAGTGCAGGTGATTCTGTATCAATTGATTCCCAGTGGTTCTTACTGGGAATGGAATTTGCATCCTTGTGTCATTAGAATGGAAGGGAGATTCTTAATTACCAAACAAATGGAGAATAGCTGCTTGGTTTTGACAGCTCCTTTGTGTATCATTCTTTGCAGAACATGAATGATTAATGGAATTTTCCCAACACAGTCAAAGTTGTTTACTGATGGAATTAAAGCTGAAATAGGCAGTGCTCTTTTGGGAGGACTTTTTCTATAATGTCACCAGACCTGCCAAGTTCTCCTGATGAAAAATAGGGACAATTAGTGATGGGGTCAGAAGTATTCTGGATATTAAAAGGTTTGGTTCTCCCCACTGGAAAAAAAAAAGTCTTCTCTTGGTAATTTACTTTGGGCAGTAACATTCTTGGCCCCCAGTTTTGGCTTTGGATTTGAAAAGGTTTCTGACAACGTGTGGTCTCTTGGGTTCAGGGTAGAAGTGGGAAGGCACCCTGCCCTAACAATCCATCAGGTCAAGGAAGACAGGGCGCAGCTCTTTCTCTTAAGGTACTTCACAAAGGAAATACTGGACACCAGGCAGATTCAAGCAGGAAAGGATGGGTTGACTTCAGTCAGTTCAGGCTGTTGACCGCTGCGTGATATGGTCGACACAAGCTTGATCACATGATAGTCAGCTAGCAATGGCATTGCAGGTAGCAGTTGATTCTGGAAGGCATTTTGCTTTGAGGAGGTGGAAGGGTACTGCAAGATTTGTTCAGCTTTGGTATCCTGAGCCTAGAAAGAGGGGAGAGTTGGTATAAGGGAGGTTGTGGGCATAGATGTCCCGTTACTATGGCTGAGGGGGGTCGGACACTAGGTGCGGTGGAACAGAAGGCAGTGAGTGTTAGAGTTACAGTAATTCTTAGGATGGAAGGAGATTGGTAATGGTGTCCTCAAAAGTGGTGAGCACAGCTGCCATGATCTGGAAAGGTGTCAGTATTTGCATCCTGGAATGGAGGTGGGTTGGCACCGGTGGTATGAAATGGTTGGTTCTCATGCCAATGATGTGGAGAAGGGTCAGTGTTGGAAGCTCAGTAGGTTATACATACAACATTTAGTGACATAGAAAATGGATCAGAAATAATAGCAAAGTAAATCAGCAGGTTTTATTTGCAAACATACTAAAAACTGTTTTTTTTGTTTGTTTGTTTTTTGTTTTTTTGGTGGGGGGGAGGCTGTATTCTCATCAAGTGCTCTGTAGTCCCATCGCTTATAACTTCCCCTATAACAGAGAGAAGAACTTGGTGGAGTGATAGTCTCCCTTCAGTGGTGATTCATCTGGGAAACACTTGTGAAGTGTCTAATAATAATTGCTAGCATTTACACAGCATGTCTCATGTTTTAAGTGCTTTATAAACATTAGCTAAATTCCCACACTGACCCCAGGAGATAGTTAGATAAATTCATGATTTATTTTTATTCTCATTTTCCAGATGGCAACAAAATACAGACAGAGGTGAAGTGGCTTTCCCAAGGCCACAGATGGAGTTGAAGCTGAGATGAGCTCTTGGCTACTCCCCTTCTGTGTAGACCCCACAGGATCACTCTGATGCTGTCTTCTGAATCTACTGAATTGACCAAGGTCTTGCCTGTACTCAAGTGAACAGGTCTATGAGATAGATTTTATGATCTATGTGAAATCTGGCAAATGGACAGAATGTGTGGGCATTTTCTGTCTCACATCACACCTCTCTGGTGTGCATTTCTCTTCTGTCTCTAAGCATTTTTCTCTCAGAAACTCAATAAACAACATCGAAAATGAGCAGTGAGGAAGACTTCAATAGGATTTAGCAAAGAATTAGCATAGCATGCTTCCTGACCTTGTATAGTTAGCAACAAATATATATTACCGTCCTGCCTTTCCTCTTCTAATGAAAGTGGCTGACCACCAGGTAGATGTTCAACTGTCAAAGGTGAATGGAGAGCCATACAGATTAACTTCCTCTTTTAGAATGTTTGAAAGCTTTGAAAGGGATATCAGTTCTCTTGGTATGGTTTTAACATCATCCAAGATTTATAATCTCATTCTGGGAGAGCAGAAGGCACAATACGTATCTAAGTGCCACTAATCTCCAGTAGGATGATGATCTCATTATAACGACATCCTTCCTTTGAGCTGTCCTGCTGCTTTTCGGTCTGGTTAATACATTTTTTTTAAAGGAAAGATTTCAGTTTGCCAAAGCATGGCAGGGAATTTTTCTGCTGATGGAAAACCAAAGTGACCACCATATATACAGACATGAGAGTGGCAGGTTTTTGTTGAACATGTAGGATTTTCAAATGCAGATAATAATATGAGCACTGGGTCAAAAAGAGAAGCTGGAAGAAGGGATGTTTGAGGCAAAGAACTGGGAGGCAAAATTCACCCATATTTCCCCCACTGCCTGCAGGCAAGCCTCTTAGGCCATATTTTCAAATATGGATGCCGAAAGTTAGGCACCAAATGGCCTTATTTTTAGAGGTGCTGAGCACCTGTAGTTGCTGTTGACTTCATTAGGTGTACAGATTTGAAAGTGTTGTCTGTAGCGCCTCAGTATCTCAGTTTCTCCATCTGTAAAATGAAGACAATAATAATTTTCTACCTGCCTAAGGAGAGTGTGCTGAAGATAAATTTATGTATATTGAGTACCCTGACATTCTTGGACAGAAAACAGTGTTGATGTATGAAGTACTATTATGAGAAAAGCCATTTACTATTTTTATGTTATTCTACACAGTTCTGAGGAAACTGAGACTCTCTTAACATGAGAAAAAGGTATAATGGGGACAGGCATGAGTCAATCATGTGCAAACCCAGTACCTGGCATGCCGTGAGCAAAGAAAATCATTTACAGTGATGTGCCTGATTCTGATCTCACTTACACTGTCAATCAGGAATAACTTCAGTGATGTCCATGGGGTCATACTGTTGTGAAGCTAACATAAGTGCCATTTGATGATATTGGACAAATGCCCACTAAGAACTGGAATGAGAAACCAGCAAACTCTTTTCATGTATGACCAAGCCCCTCTAGAAGCTTGGAAGTGAAAAAGCTCATTTGTTAACCCATTGTATTACCAAGCACTCTTTGAGTCAGGAAAACACTAAACAAACAGCCAAAAAGAAAAATGGTGGGGGAGAACTGTGCTGGAATTCTGTTAAGAAAGGCATGTCCAGTATCTATCTATTTCTTCCATGGACATTTCACATTGCAGCCTCTCCTAGTGCCAGGGAAGTTGGGAATAGTGGATGGGGAACGGGTTAGGAGTGGGAAGCTTATCTGAAAGGCATAGAACGTACTTTGACATAATCTTCTTCTGAAGAATGTGCTGCCCAGTCATTCAGAATGTTCCCAGAGTTCAAGCACTTTTATAGTGTACATTTGATCCTGTGCCCGGCTGGCACCGGCACTATTTTAAACTTCCAGAGCTTCCAGATCAACAGCTACCACGGTAAAAACAAATCAGCTGCATATCCAGACAACACCCGCCGTAGTCTGTACTCATGCTGGCTAAAGAAACACAAAAAAAATTCTAAAAATAATGGACAGTTAGTGAGAGGGTTAAAAAGAACACCCGGCATAATGAAACCATTGCAACAACTTCCAAATAAAATGGTCTCTAACCGAGCAAGGCCGGTCTGGTCAGTAACCCAGTACTGAGGTAATGGTTTCATATAACAATAATGCTTGACTTGGTATTCATTTTCAACCCGCAGTGGTAAAAGGAAAGTGCAATCTAACAGCAGCTGTCAAATACTTTTAAGCTAATCTCCCAAAGCTGCTTCGGTACAATGTTGGTGATGTAATACATTGTATCACCTGACCCCGGCAATGTGACTGCACAGTTAACACTCTGCCCTTGGGAGGTTCATGAGTGGGTCTGAGTGGTTAGAAACTTCCCCTTAGGTACTTAGGGAGAAAGACCTGCTACTGCTCCTGACTACAGCTCTGATGTACTCGTGCCACAGTAGTGCTGAAATGTGTTTCTTTCCAAATCATTAAAGCCTGGCATTTTTAGAGCTGGGCTCTTGGGAAAATGTCCCTGGCTTGCCTTGCCCCTCCGTAGTTTTAAACATCGATGCTGAATCTCAGCGCATGTTCATGCTGTATTTCCAAACAGCACAGGGTTGTAGAGGCTTTGGAATATTATAAATACGGAGACTCTTTTCCAGCGCTTGCGTTATGCAACACACAGTGAGTCATAGGAAGGAAGGAGCTGGGTTAGTAAAACTAGCATCCTGGGGAACTCCAAATACTGATCTCCCTCACACACAGGAGGGAAGGGGTGTGTCTAGTGATTAGAGCAGGGAACTGGGAGCCAGGAATTAGGGGTTCAATTCATGGCTTTCCTGCTGACCTTCTGAGTGACCTTGAGCCTGTCATTGAACCCTCTCTGTGTCCAAGTTTTCTTATGGTAAAATGAGAACAGTAAAGCCTACCTCTCAGTGAGACTGAATTCATTAATTCCTAAAGTGCTTTGTACTAACATAGCACCTTTTAAGTGAGGATCTCAAAGTATGATCTGAGTATATTTCTCTGTAACCACTGCTCAACTTTGCAGAATTACCACAAGGTACTGAATGAATTGTAAGGCAACAATATCCTCTCTTCCCACCCAGGGACCTGGGCCCATGTCACTTCTCCTGAGGAGACTTCAGACAAGACCCATCAATATGGCCTATGGTCCCTGCACATCTGAGCAGTTGACCTCACTTTCCTTATCCAAACAACCCAGGCTGAGATTTTTTTCAGTCACCTAAGGGATTTGGATTTCATTTTAATGGGATTTCGGCACCCAATTCCTTTAGGTAGTTTTGCAAATCCCACGCCACACCTGCTCTCTTTCTCTTTTAGATATTTGTGTGAATTTAATCTTTTAGGTACCTGAGACATTTTAGCCCAGACATGACAATGGAGGGCAACATCATGGTGGGCAGAGCACTGGAAAATGAAGTATTGCCTAACTTCACCTTAGACCTATTCCCTATGAGCCCCACCGACACCCACTCTTTCAGCCAGGTCGGAGTTCATTTTGCACCACAAAGAGTCACTGTGATTTTGCCCTCAAACAGCTCTTCCATTTACTCTACAAGGTTCTCCATCCCTTTGGTGTTCTTGCACTGAAGGAATAATAATAATAAAATCCCAACTTCTCCTTTTTCTCTTTAAGGTACAGCACTGTTACACTTGACTGGCTATAACAGACTCAACTCCTTTGAAAGTAATGGAATTATATTGCCATCACAGTTCACTGGTCTGCCTCATTTTGGAAAATTCATCTTTCTTAATGTCTCGACCACAGCGTAGCTCAGCAGCAGCTACTAACCTGTGAGAGCTAGACTTTATAACCTGGCAGCTCAAAGACCAGACAATGGCATTGCGTGCACTGAAAGGAGCAAGTACACAAAAGAATTGGCGGAGCTGGAACTGAGGGACGATCTGGGCTGTTCCGTCTAGGTTCTCCCCTGAGGACTAGAAGTAACGAGTCCAGTAAAGTCAGATGGATACGTCCTCTCTAAGCTCTCAGTATTCACACTACCCCACTGCAGCGCATCCCACATGCAGGCACAACACAAAGTAATTTGAACGGCGGTTACACGCCGAAGAGTCGCTCTATAAAGATGACATTGTGGGGTTCCATATTTGTTCTCCCTGAGGGATTTCATATCAGTTTTGCTGAGTTCACATGTGAAGAGGTGATTTTTCTTACTGCAAACCCAACCTAGTTCTAAACACCAAGTTGTGTTTATTCTGCTTCTTACAATGCCCGTAGGGCTGGTGGGTTGTCAGTGGGTGCATTAGAGTAATGTATTCTAATATTTCCTGATTTTAGGGGGCTTCCTCCTGCATGATGGGATGGGATGAGGCCAGAGCACCCTGCTCTCTAGGCACTCTCAGCCAGAGGAACATCCTGTAGGAAGCCGTTACTGCTGGTGTATGTTAGAACAGGCCTGAGGCTGCGTTAACTTGTTCTGGGGGCCAGATAGGATATAGAGGATTAAGGGAAGAAGTTGGGTAGGTAGCAAAAGCCACCTATGCCCCCGCTTCCCTCCTCAATATATATATATATATATTGCAGCTCAGAGGCACTTCAAGCTCTGGCTATATGTGTGTATGTCACACAATGTGCAGTCTCCATTTGTACATATCCAAATTTAAATAACCATGTACTTGCACCTATAATATGCAGATGCAATTATCCGCATGTGAAGTGACATTCGCATGCTCCCTTTAAAAAGTCTAACACCTGTACTTGCACAGGAATCAATATTTTCACCTGCAAAACCAACAGGGGTCAATGGATCTTAGGGGTACAAATTCTAATGCCTATGCCCATGTGTATGGGTGTTAGACTATTTCAGTGGTGTTAAAATTCTTTGCAGATACTTCCATCACCAAGGTACAGATGGAAACACAACACAGTATTGGGCATACGCCAGGTAGAAGACTAGCTGAGAATTTACCCATGTGCCTAGTGTATGCAAGAAAAAGGGAGTCAGACCTAGCACACTACAATTTGCCTGCATGATTAACCATTGGTCATGTTTTTAGATGGCTAATCAGATTATATTGGACTTCCTTACAATTTCCTAAATAGACCAACTGATAGATTGATCAAGATGGGATCTGACAGTAGAACATTATGGCAGAATTCTTCTGGTGATGGATGGGTCCACCTTGACATAAACTGCAAAGCTTTGGCTCTTACTCATAAATCTCAGCATGAAGTCATCTGTCTCTGACCTGAAGCTCAAAATCAGCAACTCAGGATACAGAAGTTTTGTTGTCTTTATGAACAGTTAAGTTGGCTCAATGGCATAAATACATACTTTCTGCATTCAATCTCTTTAATAGTGGCAGGCCTTATATTATTTTTATTTATTTATTTAAAAGGTAGCGAGTCATAACTTTTTTTTTCTAGTCAGCCAAGGAGATCTCTGCTAATAGGTTACGTTCAGTTAGATGTTTAATGAACCAGTCACGGGGGGTAGAGGCGGAGGGGGCGGGGGAAGAGAGATGGAAAATAGCACTTAGGACCGATTTAGTAAGGATTAGTGGCACAGGGTAACTGTAGGCTTTTTTTTTTTTTTTTTTGATGGGGTCCTTGGGTAAAATGTTCAACAGTGCCTAAGTGGCTTCCAAGATTCAGGGTTGCCTACACTGCAATGTAAACCCCGGGTTAGAAGAACTTGAGTTAGTAGACCCTGGGTTTGTTAATTTAGGGCTTGAGTATCTACACTTATTTGTAAACTCAGGTTAGACATTATTGAACCCTGGGTTCCAACCTGGGGCACCAGTGTGTACACTGCATTATATAGGCCTGAGTCGAACCACCCATAATCCAGACTTCCTAGAGTCCTCCCAAAATGTGGTCGCATTAGCCCTTTGTTCATGATGCAATGTGGGAAAACTTGACTAATTTGACTGGACATAGAAAGTTGGCCTATGGGATTGTGGGATTCTTCTGGTGGATTGCCAGAGCACAAGTCCAGTTGGGCAGTGTTTACACTGAAAAAGCAATAGGGCTTGTATTCAGTTCTGGCTTAATTCAGGCTTGGACGCGCCAGTCCCATGGGGATCTGATCCCTGGGTTAGCATGATTTGTATGTAGAAGGAAGGGGATTTAGGCTTGAATCTGCATTTGAACCTGGGTTTACACTGCAGTGTAGACATACCCTTAGTCCCATTTTCAAAAGTGATTAAGGGCCTAATTTTTAAAGGTATTTAGGTGTTTCAAACTGCAGATAGGCACCTAATGGGATTTTCAAAAGCACTTAAGTATTTTAAAATCCAGTCCCCTGGTCTCACAGGCAAAATCCCATCATTTAAACCCATTCATAAACTTATCAAGCTTCACCTTAAAAGTAGTTAGGCTGTTTCCTCCTATTGGGAGTCTGTCCAGAACCTCCCTCCTCTGTTTGTTTGAAAGCTTTTAATTTCTACCAAAATTTATTCAAGGCCAGTTTAATTGTTAGTTTATTTATTTGTTCTTGTGCCAACAATATCCTTTAGCTTAAATAGATCTTCTCCTTCCCTGGTGTTTATCCACCTGATGTATTTATAGAGAGCAATCAGAAGCCATCAGCCTTCATTTTGCTAGGCTAAACAAGCCAAGCTCTTTTAGTCTCCTCTAGTAAGATAGGCCGGCCATTTCCCTGATCACCCTAGTAACTCTTCCCTGCACCTGTTCCAGTTCGAATTCATCTTTCTTGAGCATGGGTGCACACTATTCCAGATGAGGTTTTTCGAGTGTCTTGTACTTGTGGATTAGTATTATTTTTATTAGTCTATTTATTTATTATTTAGTTAGTTAGTTAGTTTATTAGCAGTATATACTATTACATTTCATCCCATTTCTATTACTCCAGTTCTCAAGGTCATCCAATTCTACTTGCATAATACTCCGATCCTCCTTTTTATTGACAATGCCTCCCAACATTGTGTTCTCAACAAATTTCATTAGCACACTCCTACTTTTCGTGCCAAGGTCATTACTGGTAATATTAAATAAGATTGGTCCCAGGACCAATCCTTGCAGGGCTGTCTGCATCTTTAGACATCTAAATGCCTTTGAAAATCTGGCCCCTAAGCACTTTTAAAAAATGTTACCCCTTTCCTGTAAACTATGGCATATTCAGATTGTGTGATGATGAGGGTGTGGTACAAAGGTGTTATCTAACTCATATGTAATGACTACCATAACTTACTTAAGGGCTGATCCAAAACCCAATGAAATCACTGTGAGCTTTTCCATTGACTTTGTTAGTTTTCAGATCAGGCCCTATTCTTTTGCCATTCATGTATCTGTACATTACAAGGTATGTAAATACATGATTCATGCACACACACACACACACACACATACACACACACACACACACACACATGCAGAACAAGAGGTGAGAATACATTATGATGTGGTGTAGTATAAAGTGTTTATGATGATTGCCATGATTTTGGGTTGGATTCAAGTGTCTATTAGATACAGTGTAAGCTGCCCACACTTGGCTGACATCTCAGGTATTCATTGAAGCTTGCTGAGTTAATCAAATAATGCTACTGAATGACCTACTGTAGACATTTTCATCTGATGGCATCAGGAAATGAGGTAGCTAATAGACCATTCTGGAGTATTGTAAGATCACAACAATACCATATTTAAGGGGAGTTAATATAATACTATTTGGGGTCTAGATGAAGAGTTCATGAAACAAATGAGCCCAGCTGAATTTTGGGAGTTTGAATAGCTTGAACCATATCCTATACTCATTGCTGCTTCTGAGGTTTGGCTTTTTAACTAGGAAGGGGAAAAAATATCAGCGTGTTACAATAATTATCTGCCTTTTCTGGGGAACAGCCATGATTGTATCTCTTGGTTTGAGGGCAATGATGGCTGATAACAGCCCAAAGTCATGGCCAATGAGAAAAAAATATTGGACCAAATTCACCTCCACACTGGCTCAGGGAGGGCTGCTGAACTCTGGGATTCTATTCCCACTGATATCAAAGCCTGAAAACTGACAATGCTTAATTACATCCACTCCTGTAGTGAGACAGGGCAACCAGAAATAATATTTAAGTGAGAGGCAAGTGATTAATTCACAGGGAATAATTTATTTGATGAACTGACCTTTTTCTTTTTTTTTCTGTTCCAGGCACTGTCCACAAGCCGTTTCAATCTGAGAAACCATGAAGAGAGAAAATTGTAAACTATTTGCTGAATGATTTCTACAAATAATTCTCATTCTACATGTTTCCCCTAAGCAGTTTTCTGAGAGTGTTCAGAATAAGAAAGCTCTAGTTTTGATTGGACACATAGATCACACGGTGTACTTCCTTTTCCTGAGTGGGAAAGCATAAATCTAAGCAGCACATGTCCACTGTGGTTAAGTGCATTTATGAGGCCATTAATTTAGATTGTGAGCTCTATGAGGCAGGAATTCTATTTTAGTGTTCCTTTGTACTGTACCTAGGACACCAGGGCCTCAATCCTGATTGGGCCTTCTGGGTGTTACTGCAACATTTCCTTCTAAAACCATTAATATTCAACCAAACATTGCTGATGATTCTGCAAGTAAATGCATTTAGTAAAATATTTGCCAAAAGCGAACACAAAAGGGCTATGAATATGGGTGAAGCAAATTCAGGTTTTAGATAGAGATATGTGGATACTAAGGTGTTAAGGGCTAGATAGACAGACAGATAGATTCCATCCAGATCTAACTGAAGTGTTAAGTGCTTGATCCTGTAGGTTACTGAGCTCTCTGGCCCCAATCCAGCAAACCACTTAGCACATGCTTCACTGTAAGCATACAAGTGGTCTCATTGTTAGCTGAGTCTATTCACCTGCTTAAATCCATGCATGTGACGTCCTTGAAGTACGGCCCTAATTCTGCAGTGGAAACAGTATGTGAAACTCTGAAAATTCAGCAGTGTAAAAGCCTGCCCCAAGGGAACACCAAAGCTTCCTGGTTATTTTACAATCCCCATGCTGGTTTCTGAATGCTTCAGTGCAAAGCAGCTCCTGAATTGCCTTCAGAACGTGATAATTTGTTTTCCCCTTGCTCTCATTATGCTATGCACTTACATGCGGCGTCTTAGGGAATACACATCAACTTTGAGAACAAAAAAAGAGTTAAAAGTTGTGGCCATAAAAGCTCATGCCATATTTCTCTCTCCCTCCACACAATCAATCTTCTAAATTTCCAGGAGCGGCTGAGATTTTTAAAAACAGCTGTAATCTGTGGTCATTGATGGTGGAGTAGATTGTTTGCCAAACTATTACCATAACTGTCAACTGAAATCAGAAAAATAATCTCATTGTGCTGGACAGATGCCTTTCCTGCATTATTGATATAGTCACTCCAGAGTAATAGAGAAATATAAAGCATTGTTCTATTTACAAAAGGAGATTGGCCAAGTCCTTGAGAGTGAGCATGAGGGACAGGCACTTACAGGAAGTGAGATATAGTCAACTCAGTAAAAGTTATGTGTCAGGGTCATGTGACCTCCATAGTCAGCAGTAGAATCGCCTAGCTTTCTATTGCTTTCCCTCTCCTTGCTCACTTTTAGATTTAGTTCCAGAGCTTAATCTCTTACTAAATGAGTTTCTTCAGGGTATAAATGCAGCAACATAGAATTTGCTATGCTCCCCTTGACAACTCCAACCTCATCCCTGCGGCTGTCGGGTTCCCAGAATATGCAAAAATGTTCTGTGTTAACCATGCCCCTCTTTGTAGTGTGAATAAATCACTTCAGTTCAATGCATTACCATATGCTGGAATAGAATTTGTTTTGTTCATAGTCAAGGTATCTAAAAAAAAAAAAGCAAAAAACTAAATACTGGCACTGCAGCAAATCTGTAGGCAAATGGAGCAGCCATTCTGCACTAGCAACTGCTTACACACAGCCTTTGCTGTTAGAAATGTTTGTGTACAAAGTGGAGCCTGATTTTGTGTCTGTATCAGCTGCCACAGCCCCTTGTACCCATGTGAATTTCCACATTTATGGTTCTGTATGAAAAAAATAAATAGATACATACTCAGCTTATTGAAGAGGGGACAGAGTTTGCTTTTCTTCGGAGCATTCAGCAAGGCTCATCCACAAGGATAACATGGTATATTGCCCATAGTTAAAGTTCTGTGACTGAACTGGGAGTATGAGTGTTGTTAGACCTTCCCATTTTTTTTCCTATTTATAACTGACTTTCAGAAAACAGAAGAGAACAAGAGATCATCACTGTCATTTGGAAAGACACAATGTGGGAATGGGTATGACTTTTCCAGCAGAGGATGGAGGTAGATATAAGCAGAGCAATACAGAAGAGAAATTAAAAGGAGAGAAGTTTCACAGGAATATAGAAACCATGAATTTGGGCTTTTGGCTCATTTTTGTTCAAAAGCAAAAAATACATAGCCAGATTCAGTCTGGTGGGAGCAAAGATGACCAACATCAGCTTAGCAACGGACTCGTTTTTGAGCAGTAAAGTTTCCTGGATCTCTTCTTTGCTTAATATGGCTAAAACCAATCATTCTGTTTTTGCCTCAGTACAGTGAAAGAAATAAAATAGAATAGAGTTAATATGATGTTATGGAGCGGAGTTTCTTCTTGCCAAAAAAAAACAAACAAAAAACAAACAAACAAACAAACAAACAAAACACCTTCTTTTCCACCAGGTTTAGTCAAAAGTCAGATCTGGGCCATCCATTTGCTTAAACTACATTGGCTCCCTTCGCAAAGTCTGAGAATCAGAGAAATGTAAAAAGAGGGCTAATTTAAGGGCAAATTCTTCCTGAGTGAATTTTGAGCAGCCTATCGATAGCTCACACCTGTAGCTCTGGTCCTGAAACATTTCTACTCTCCAAATGAGAACAAATTATTGTAAGAAAAATGTCCAACTCCTTTCATGCTGAAGGACAGACTAAATATGGTCAGGAAATGAATTCACAAAGTGCAGCCCCAATGTCCCTGACACTGTACATGTCTTGACACATGCTGTCCTTCTCAAAATGTATGGTATGTTCTATTCTATATGAAACTGCTGCTGAAATACATGACATGGTGAGGTTAGATGAAGATACAAAGATGTTTTGAATCCATCAGGACAATGGTTAACTAGGGCTTGGACCTGATCCTCGTGCATATTATGCATCCTGACATACACCTATATAGTGTGTACATGACTGCATGCATACTCGCACACACATAAGCACAAGCAGATACCAAGCCCAACAGCATTTTTAATTGAAAAGCATAAATTTGGCCTGCTAAATCTATTAACGATTTGTTTTAATTAGGAACCCAGCTGCTTCCTGAGATTTTGCAGTCTGGGTTTCAGAACTTTAGCTATACTGAAAATGAGTCTCAAGTGAGCTGCTTTAAGTCTTTCAGATCAGCGTTTTTACAGACTTGTTGGAAAGGAGATGCCTCTAAAACTTTCCACATTGTGCATATTACATCCTTCTGTGTCCTTGGATGATACTGCCTTGCGCAGAAAATGTAAAACTGCCTCCATCTCCAACCACATCTTAAATGCAGCTCAAGTTTACCTCTCCTGATGCAGTCCACATCATCTGACCACTCTGCCCCAAATACGTGTTTCAGATAGACTCAAAGGGTGCAAATTTAGCTCGGTTCACTCTACTGCAGAGGTACTAATCTGTCCATCAGCAGGGGGATTCGTTATTAATTGGACTTCCTAGTACGTGCTGCTGCTGTTCCTTTTTTATTTCTTTCTGAGCTGAACCAGTCAAGTTGTAGCGTTGTGTCTGGAGGTTCACAGGAGTGTTATAATTTCCCCCCCTTTCCAGTTTTATTTAACCAAATTCTGTATTAATAAACAATGGGGGTAGTCTGGCACTCTCTCCTGCTATCGCTGTCTCAGCTCTGGCCAAAAGGTAGCATTGGCTTGTCTGATCCTTCTGTGAATTGTGAATTTCCACTATGCCTTATAGTTCTAAGAGCCAAAAAAATGTCTAACTAACTCCTCTTTCTCCCATTCCTCATTGAGGTGGAAGCTTGTGCCACCAAGGGCTGTAGTTCTGTCACTCACCGGCCATATGGGGTGGAATAATAGAGTGTCCTTGCCACACTAGGTAGCACAACTTCCTACCACATTAGAGAAAATTCAGCTCCCTAAGGACACAACAATGAGAAGAACCAGATGCAAACCACGTAACCAAGGCTGCTTCAGATACTATTTTGTTTAATTTAATATTACTCTGGGCTTGGGTCTACAAGTTCTAAAATATTAAATTAGTCTAGAATAGCATATAGCTTTTGCCCAGGTAGGAATGGCAGTGCCATGAAGATAATCTAGTTGATAGATAGTTGATAGATGATAGATAATCCAGTTTATAGAAGTTACGCAAACTACTCTGTGTAGCTTGTGTAACTCCCGTCGACTGCCGCTGAATTTCTAGGTAATTGTAGACCTGGCCTGAGTTTAACCCAGAAGGGTGTTAGTGAAACTTAGAATAAAACAGTAAGTTCACTAAATTCTTTGCACTGCTTCCCTTATGGGTCCTTGAGATTTTGTAAAAGTTCTTGAGAACTTGCACATCCCAGAGAGCAGATATCCAGTGTTTCCTTGTCAAACCAACCCATGGAAAGCCTGGTTGTGGAAAGGCTGGGCCCATCCCGAGAGAGAGAGCAGAAAGTTTCAGTGTGAGTCACAAACTCAGGAAAGTTCTGTAGGAAACCCGACTAGTTTTGCTTCTATATTCCAACCTGAAATAAGTGATGTGTTACAAGCTTTCACTTGTGTTATGAAAATTTTGGTCCACTCTTATTATTTACCACCAGCTTTCAAAGCCCGGGGCAAAATTTTAGCTGTTCAATTCACATGGAATTTACTAACAGTTTGCCTGGGAAAGTCCGAAGATTGAGAGGCTAAAGTTCTTTGGAACAGATTATCTCCCGTGCCAGAACAGGAGTTGGGGGAGGGGAGAGGTGCCAGTTATGGCTCCCTGATTCTGATGGCTGGCCTCAACCCCATATCTCAGCATATCTCAGAACTCCTGCCGGGCAGCTCTAAATTATGCCACTTATGTTGAGATTTTATTGGACCCGGTACCAGTGGAGGACTAATGGAGTGAAGCTTCAATATAACCTCTCCTAAACCTAACACAACCCCTATGCTGGACCCTTGGGGAGGGCCCAAAGTCCAGGGCTTGGCAGCTGCACATTTTCACTGGAAGAGAAATTGCCTCCAGTAAGGGAATTTTCTGACTGATTAGTCGTTAGATTATGTCCCTTTTCCCCTACCTTTATGTGGAAAGAATGTGCATGCGAGTAGGTGCCTGGGTTATAATGGGTGTTGCTTATTTGAGAGGCTTTGTAGGGAAGGTCATTTGTGCACATTAATTACCATGCTGCTCAGTGATTTTCCTCATGTTATGTGCTTCTCTTTTTCTCACGGATGCTCCAGAACCTTATCTGGAGTCTTCTTTGGCGTGTTTACTAAATCTTCAGTCTGCCAGCTCAGGGTTAAGGACCCTCAACTTAGGTATGATCCTCTCCTGCGTGCTTTGATTCCAGGCTTGAGTCATAAGTAGAAGGGTCCTTAAGTCTCAACAGGCAGATTGAAAATTCAGTAAACAAGCTAAGGAGAGAAACTCAAGATAAGAAGTCCAAGTCCCCAGCAACATAGACATGAAAAGCACTTTGTATAATATATATCTGGGCGGATGTCTTTTTTTAGTGGCACTTTGATGATTTATGGTGAGGTTGTGTGTTGCTGTATTCTTTTTATCCTCCTCCCCCAATCAGTGCTCGATTTATTGGCTATCCATTTGGGAGTGCCCATATTTAGCTCAATAATCTTGTTAATTAAAAATGGTTAAGGTTTGTGTCCCTGAGAAATAATACATATAACTTTTTTTTCATTTTCCTTAAAGGAAGGCTGTCAAGTCAATGTAAGCTCCTGAATTCATTAGTAAATTAGGAGGTTTTTTTTTTTAAAAAGTCTATCAATATAAATGTTCTTTAATCCTTTCCATGCAAACAATTTATTTTTTAAAGCTATAACATTTCCTTGGAGTACTAGCAACTCCGACATTGTAGCACTCTGCTGAAGTAGGGGAACCAGAAGGTGAAAATGCGGCTAAACAAAAGTGAAATTGACTAGCCTGCTTTCAGTGCAGAAATTAAAAAAAGAGGGTGAAAAATAAAATTCTTTCAAGTTTAACAAAGGTGAGAGTTGTTAATAAAACAGATAAGGAATTCTGACCTATTAGAACTATTTGAATGATAACCTGACAGAGTCTCCTTCAAGAAGCCACTATGGTTATACCAAGTGCTTCCGTAAGAGGGAATGAGTGTACAAGGTCTCAGCTCTAATTCCGCAGAGGATTCTTCTTTGATGTTTCTCAGCTTTCCTCTGAGGAATAACCTGCTGTTCTAATAAACACAATTAGCTAGCAGTGTTGTAGTTCGTCAGACTCAGGGCCTGCAGTCATGGGCTCACAGTGTGGTGTATTTGCACCTGTATCTCTTGACCAGAGTAATCCTGCAAATTTGGATGCTCAATTCCCACATAATTCTCCTTCCAATATTTTTATCCCTTTTCTTGGGGTGTCAGCTCTGATCTGACCTTCCTCTTACCACCTTTCCTCCAACCACCGGAAACATTCCAATATCGGGAGTCAGAAACCGTAGCTAGGTTTCCAGCTGAGAGCAGCTAGGAGTCAACAACAGACCATCTTGCATACCTCAGAAATGAACTCTTGTGGCTGGCTGATTGGACAAAGATTTTCCATTTACCTCTTCCCCACTCCTGGATAATTCTAGGGTTAATCCACCGCACTGCCTTGCCAGCCCAGCCCCCCATGATATTGACACTTAAGAAACACAGAGCTGTTTATATTTCATTGGAGAGCTCATACTATCAATTTTCACATTAGTGAGTCCGGCTATTGCTCTCTTCTATCGGGATCTATTGAGTGGTGGCAGTAGAGATATCCTCTGTAGTGAAGGAAAAAAAAATACTTAGCTGTCTGATGAAATGTTTTAAATGCATAGGGTTCACCTTGGGGTTGGCTGCTGCTCAGATTTTATCCATTAATAACACACAGGGCTGCCACACTACTCTCCAGGGCTGATAGGAAAAATAGTACCACTTACAGATCCCTTGGTTTGCCTGAGGGAGCGTGCACCAAATGCAGCACATATCATATATTTTGGGGTTGAAATGTACTCCACGAGGGAAAAAAAATCTCTATATTAAAAATAAAATCACACTCCTAAAGCAAAAGACAAAGGGAAGATCCCATGTATGCCATTTGCTTTTGCCGAACCTAGGTGCTTTTGGGCTTTGCTTGTGCTGTGGAATGCCTCTGGCTAGGGGGAAGATTTCAATGCAAAGGCCCTTCTTTAACCTACTGAACCTCAGGTTGACAGTTGACCCAGCGGGGAAGAAAATTAGAATCGCAACTAGGAGCTGTACGCAAAGGAATGAACTCATGCCCAGCCGTCATGTTCCCAGCAAAAGTGGCTCCTTATTTATTTATAATTTTTTTTCGCTGTTGGAACAATTCACAGGAAAATGATCAACAAAATGAGACTCGTTCACTGATTAGATTATTGTCTGTGGTCGGTACATGAATGCAGCCAAGCGCTTAAGGGTAAGTATTTTCATCAGTGATGAGGCTAAGAAAGGATTCCATACCCAATTCCCTGAGCATTAATGATCTGAAGATATGTGGGTTGGGTTGCATTGTTTTTGCCTCTCTTTCAATGCGAGCCACAGAGTTGTTTGCTGCCAGGAAGTGTTATTTAAGAATATGAGTCTTTTTGTAAAGGGAAGGGCATAATTAGATTGCAAGAGTTGATTACTGTATTGTTCTCCATCGAGATTTGAAAGGAACTGCATTTGAAGAAAGAAAGGAAAGCATGTGTTGTGCTTAGAAAGAGAGAGGTATTTGGCTTACATATTCCCTGCCTCCACCTCTGAAACAGTCAATAAAAGAGGAGAAGTGACCAAACTTTCCATTGTGGATTGTAAGTACACCCTTTGCTCAAAATCCATCTGCCTAGCACTAATACTCAATCAGGAAACTCTATAGGGCGATGAGTTGGTCTCTTCCCAGATCCCAAGATATATATTTAAGGTGTGTCTTGACAAAGCTCTGGCTGGAATGGTTTAGTTGGGGTTGGTACTTCTCTGAGCATGGGGTTGGACTAGATGACTTCCTGACGTCCCTTCCAACCCTAATAGTCTATGATTCACTATGGGCTAGATTGTGACATGGACTGCGCACCCGCCTTGGCCTTTTCCCCTACATAGGCTAAGGGAATGAGCTTGCAGGATGTTCCAGCCCTGCTTACTATACCAAAGCAGATGATCAGGAAATGGGCAGAGCTTTGGTTCCACTCCCTCTACTTGCTGGCCAGCACAGGGTGGATAGTCATTTGCTGGTGGTACAGGCCAGCAGCAAATTACTACTCCCTGGAAGCACAGAGGAAGAAGAAAAGGAACTTGTACCTCAGAGCCCTAATATCTTTTGAAGCTGCTCCTGGGGTGGAGAAGATTATGCACCACTCCTAGTTCAGGTCCGTTCCAAAAAGCACAGTCCTGCCCATAGCATATATACATATAACACCACAGGTGGGCATAATGCTTTAAGTGGTAGAAAACACTTCCTTTGGCAGTCGCTGCAGAAAGGCTGAGGGGCCTGGAAACTGAACTCCCATCCTTACATCATGACCGAATCCCATCGGCAAAGGGAAGGAGAACCTTGTGGAGGAAGCTTGCACTGCCGCCGCCTATGCTGTACTTTGGCTGTGGATAAACAGATTGGCAGTGGAGAATATGATCTCCGACACCTCTTACCAGCAGTGAAGTAACTCAAAAGAAAAAAAAAATTAAAACTTATTATAGAAGGCAGGCATTTAGAGTGAGAGCCCCCAAAATCCAGGACAATCTCCCTGCTCCACTCAAGCATGGCTGACTTTAAACAAACAAACAAAAACCCAACAGCTTTTAATCCTTTATCTTAAAAAGCTCTGTCAGTGTAAACTGAAATCATGACTGCACAATGTTGTTTTCTGCTATTGCAGATTGAGTGTCCCATCTCATATGGTTTGCATTCTGTTGAAATTGGCTGGGGTGAGATTCTATGGATGCCGTCCCCCCGGGGCCCTCACAGAAGCTAGACATGTAAGGCCAGAGACAACTTTTTAATGAGTGAGCTCCAGCTGTGGGGGCAAGGACTTATATAGGGACTGCTCCAGATCCTTTTGAAGTCAGGGGGAATCTAAATGTAGGACAGGCCCTTTGTCCAGGATGCGTTGAGAAGGCACCTGCTTTTTGGGTAAGCCCCACTCTGTCAGCACTTTTCCTCCTACATGCCCCTTCAACCTACAGAGCCCACTTTGATCTTTCCAGATGGGGAGAGGGATCACTTTGAGCATCTACTCCTTTAGGAACCCTTGGCCCACGTGCTCTGGTCCTAACCCCTCAACCCTTCTTATATCAGCTGAATCCATGGTGAAAACCCCTGAATCCCCTTCCAGTTGTCACACTTCCATCCCCAGCCTCTGCCATATACTATGTCAGTCCTGGGGTCTGGCTGAGATGTGTCTTACAGCTCATGGCCTGAAAAGAAAAATACTAGGACCAGCCACGATTGGATTAAAAGGACAGAATCATGCCAGTTTTGCCACCTGACCTGAGCCTCCACACAGAGCTGGCCACTTTGACCATCCCACAACCTTGTTACTGAGTTACTTACACCCTCAGGCCGTGCTTCATCTTTGGCATGTCTGCCAACTGGCACATAGACTGTGAGACTGGAGCTGCCTGAGGGAGCTAGTTTCATTGATTAAATTACCCATTTATGAAATTAACAAGCAAACAAACAAAAACGTCACCAGAAAGAGAAACAAGCCATCTGCCTATCTCTTTCTTTGTGGATGTACATATATATATCAAGCTCATCATGACCACATCTGAGCACCTGTAACCCAGCAGCATTCATCATCACAAGTTTAAATTAAAACTGGGGAAAACCTGACTTTGAGGAAACTTCACTATCTTTGATCTGTTGTGTGAATTTCAATGGAATGTATGGACCCAGACCACAAACTTCAGCCGAAGTGACTCCTTCAGCTATTTACATTTTCCCCCATTTCCCTTTCTCCCATCAACCACTGCTTCAGTTGGAAGGGGGAGCGGGGGAATCTCCTGATGTGCCAGATGTGAAGCAGTTTTGCAGAGCCTTCATTACAAATCCTTGTAAATCCTTCTCTTCTCTCCCAAGCAGTGCCTTAGAGCCAAACTCTGAGCTGAAATGTCTGCCATTGGAACCGAGGTTTTACTCCCTTTCTAACCTGTTATATCAGCAGTTAGCCTTATTATGTTTAATATAGTCCATTTGTTTAAGTGTATAGTTAGTCCTTTCCCCAGATTGAAGGTGTAAGTAGGGAGTGGAGAAAGGGTAAGGATTTGGTGGGGAGCCGGAGGCAGGGATAAGACAGAAAAGGAGAGTCAGAATATTAGTAAAAATACCAATTCATAAAGACTGATACTTCTCTCCTCTCTTAGACTATGCAATAGTCACCTTCCTAGGAATGGGTCCATACAGCCACTTCCTTGACCACGACCACACTAATCAGCTGAGATTTAACCCCAACACAGAGTGTGTTTAATAGTTTGTTTGAATGCATCCCATCACTTTCTTTCTTTCTTTGTTTTTTTTTTCTTTGATGCATCTTCATCCTTCATGGTTGATTTGGATCATGATGTAAACTAACCGAACATGACACAGCTGCTCTGTTCGCTAACCAAGGAGATGCTGGCTGCCATTCACCCTGGTACTGTGGTGAGTCACGGCAGTATTTTCTGGGTTTATGGAAGCCCACTTTCCGGCAGCTGCCTATACCATCCGCATGCAGTTTGCTGAAATAAAACCAATGTTGTTAGCAGCATATGTGCAGCCAGCATAGGGGTCATTTACCTTATTTCCCAATAAAGTAATGGACATGGCCCAATGGAATAGAAATACACACAGACAAGGTTCCATGAGCGACTACGGTGATGTCTGGCATGGATTAGCATCAGAAGATGAAACAGCAAACAAGTGGAGATCTCTGCACCGCCTTGCTCCCAAGGACCTGTCTGCTTAGATCTATTTAACTTATGGGTCCAGGTCATAGGAGTTCAGGTCAGCTGAACTATCAATGACAAGCCATAGTCTTTTAACTGAGATGGGAAAACTAGTTCAGGTATAATTAGAGCCAATTCAAAAGTTTGCTGAAAAACCATAAAGAATTTTTTGGACATTCAAAAAGTTTAGATGGCACTTATTAAAAAGTTTGGTTTTTTTTTCATTTTCCTCTGCCTATGCTGTGATTGGCAAAGACTGGATCCAGAAGTGGAGGAGCTACCTCACTGTGTTTCTGATCTGACCAGAGGTAAGAATAATTGGAAACCTCACAAGAAAGCATGTTCTTCAAAGGTAACCCGGGCAATCCACCCACCAAGAGCTTTCATGATCCTGGTTTTGCAAAACTGAAGCAGTTTGGATGGTTTGGAGACTGTGCGTCCAAACTTTAGGGTTCACCCCTCACTGCTGAGTATCAGAGAAAACTAGCCACAGGGTCCGTTTACTCATTTCTTCTGTATCACATCTCTAGGCATAATATCACAGTACTGGGCATGCTGAAACACATAGAAATTGATGTTGCCGGTTAGTGGAGAAAAAGTGTCCCAAAGAGAATGATGCCTGAAGAGAACAGAGATGATAAATCTATTGTTATAATAATATATACAACATTGTACTCCTAATTGTGCCCTGCATATTAAACATGGTCAAAGTATTGATTTTGACCAGAATTAACTGAAATAAAAATTGCTGATTTTTTGGTTAGCAAATGTTTTGCAAAATTCGCCCTGATTCCTGCAAATGTATTCACTGTAAGTAAACATTTACCAAATAGTTACCCAACCATCCATCTCTCCGTGTCCATAGTTATGCATCATCATAGGAGCCTAGAGCCTGGTATCTGAGAGCCTATATGTTCTTAGCAAACTGCTCAATTTGAGTATTCACTGTTTTCCAATATTAGGTGATTGATCACTAGATGACGTGGTCTCTGCTCCCTGCTCAGATGACTGAATCCTATAATCAATGTTAATTAATGCACTTTTGGTGTGATTTTTCAGATGAATAATGTGAACATTTTGCAAAATAACATGATTCCAGTTCTGGTACTTTTATCTACGAAATTTCACAATCATACTTTTTACTATCCAATCGTTTAAACCACAAACATAAATTAAGACACATTCTCTGCCCGAAAGATCCTAAATGTAGGACGCCTGACTCTAGGCCCCAAATTCTCAAAGGGATTTAGAGCCCTGTCTCCTATGGGAGTAAGGCACTGTAATACCTTTGAGGTTGTGTGCCTAAGTGACTGTGCATCTTAATTCAATTCAGTGATTAGAGAATACCAAGAATGTTACAAAACAAACAGAACAGCATCTTTGGGGGGAGGGGAGCAGGTGGGAGTTTGTAATACAATGACATTGGCCTTCTTTGCATTTAAATGTAAGGCTCCAGTTTCTAAGTTAGAGCCAAATGTATAAAAGCTTTTTTCTTTTTTTTTTTGTCAGCTTCAGCAAGAAGAAACATTAAAATTCATCTCACCCCAAACCTTTGTCAGAAAAAAAAAAAAAGATGTTAAATATCAGCAAATGGATCTGATAAGCTGCAGACTATTTCTGCTGTCAGAGAATGACTGTAGGACAAAAACACATGTTCAGGATTTGACATCCCTTGGCATCTTGTAAATAGCCTGCATGAATCCACACCTTAAAACTGCCAACATGAGCAAAATTGTGCCCAAGTTTCTAGTAAGTTAAGCAAGCAAAGCAGAGACATGGAACGTGGCTGGACTGAATATAGAAACCTAAAGACCCCCAAAACTGACCTTGAGATTATTTTAGCAAAAGATCTCTGCATTTTTGAAAAGCTGGCCTGGTTTTCTTTCTGAAAAGAGCACTGTGGTTTGTGTATGTGGGAGTGTGTGTAAGACTGACTAATAAACACTTTAGGATAAAAAAAAAAAAAGGAAAAGAACTTTTCATAGAAGAAGGGGGGAAAAAAAGAACTGCTGAATAATACAAAATAGACCTTTCTCTTTTTAAAGGTTTCGTGCCTTGGAAGAAATGTGAAGTAATCCTTTGGCCTGGATTTCCAATTCTTCAACTCTCCCCCCCCCGCCCCCGCCCCCCCATGCCCCCGTGCAATTTGTGATTCAAAGGAGTTTTCTCCACTCTATGTTTGGAAATGTTTTCTCCTTCCGTTTTTTCCTTTCCATCACCCAATGACAGAAAAAAAAAAAAAAAAAGGGGCATTTAGCAAGGGGTATCCATTGAGGAAGGACTTTTCCACTGAGTCAGATTACAGGATCTGCTAAGTATTGCAGAAGCCACCCCATCCCTAAACCTCCCACCCCCTGTACAATACTTAGATGCATACGAAGGGTGTCTGTCTTCTTTTGTAGGAACTGCTCCTGGCCACTGCCACAGGCAGAATATTCAACCTGGTGGACCCATGGTCTGATCTGATAGGGTAAGTCATATGCTCCTGTGATGCTGGGGATTATCAGGAATGACCTCAAACCTGGAGGATAATAGCTGCATTTAAAGGATTATTTTATAACCAGTAATAACTTCTGTAGTCATGAAAGCTCCAAGCTCTAGTCTGGCATTAGAAGTCACTGCCCAGTTGGGGTGGGTGGCAGAGTCATCGGACCAGCATCACTTCCAGAATCACTCTGCCTATAGAGCAAATCCGACTCGCATGTCTCCTTTGTGGAGGTGTCATGAGTTTCTTCCATGCCTGCTTTAGACCACCAGATGGCGCAGAAGAGGGACAGGGCCATGACCCTACTCCCAGCCCTGCCCCGCATGGCTGGTGAAACTAACGCTTTCCTGAGTTGTGCATTCAGGGAGCACATTTATTGCTGCCCCATGCTCAGGTGTGATGGGTGAGGGTGGGGGAGAAAAGAAGGAGGGCAACCTGGGCCTATGATAGAAATAATTAACTGTCATGCTTCAGCAGCTAAGCTGATCACTATAGGGGTCAGGAAGGTGGTTGTTGCAATTGACCCAGAACATTATACTTTCCTCTTCTTCCTCTGAAGCATCGGGTGTTGTCCACTGTTGGACAAAGGATACTAGCTTTAATGGCTCAATAGTCTGACTGGGGATGGTAAATCCTAGGTTTCTCTGGGGAAAACAGGGCAAGCTCTTTTCTTTTTCCTTTCACATTTTTACCCATCATAGAGGCTTTTATTTCACTGTCTGCTCTCTGAGTTCCCTGGAGCCAAAGGAAACAGTGATCTATAGTTCCCAGTGCCACCCAGCCTGCTATAAAACTGCTCAGTGGGAAACTTAACCTGCAAAAAAAGACGGCTTTTCGTTTTGTTGGCAGACTATGGAAAAGGCCTGTTCTCTGGCATGAGAAATAGGCATTCTTGGCTTCGAGTGTCCACTGACAATTCCCAGCATATGGTAAGAGAGGGAGCTTCCGCCTACCCCATCAGGTAAGTGCCATCTTCCTGACTACAGCAATGATCGATGTCACGCTTGGAGAGCACTGACTGCTGGGAAAGGAGCCAAGCAGCCAACTGGCCAATACAAGTGAAGGGGTCAGAATGGACAAGGCCTCTGGGTGAGGCAGGCTTGCTAGCACAAGTGTGCAACCAGGAAATGTGGTGTCTTAATGCACGATCGCAGGCTGTGTACTTTCGGCTGCAGAGGTGTGTGTGAAAGGTTTCTTTTGCTCAGATTTACACTTGAATTTGAGTTCTTTGAAAAGGTAAAATGGAGATTTTTAGCATATGCATTTCAGTGTGGGGGTGGGAGGAAGGATCTTTTGTTTTTTATCCCTTCCTTTCTCTTTTTGAGAGGATACCTGGATGTTATTTTTCATGAACAGGATATACGGATAATAGCCCTTGGCTAGCGCCTAATAGAAAACTGGATCCAAATCCCATTTGAATCACTGGGAGTCTTTCTACTGATTTCACTGGACTTTGGATCAGGCCTGTGCATTAGCCAGCACCATGGAAGTTGTCCTTGACACAATTCTGTCAATGCACCTGTGTCCCAACTTGCTGTAAAATCTTCTGTCATTCCAGGATGGGACCTCCACTTGGATTTCTCCTCCAGTCAGTCCATCAAGGGTGAATTGCTTTTTGATATTAACAGCACTGGTGTCATACTCTGTTCTGAATGGCATTTGCCATCGTTTGCCCTCTGCCACTGGAAAACAAATCTTGGTGCACAGTATCCAGTTATAATGACACGCCTTGTTAATGCGACTAGTCCCTTGCACCCTGTGTTGGTCAAAATTTCACTTAGGAACACGCATCTTCTGCTGTTTTACATGGCCAGATGGATGTGTTGGGCTCAATGTGACAGCTCAAATTTCCTGTAGAGCATTCAGAATGACATGGCAACACCTGTGCCACTGGCTAGCCATGAAAATGAATGCAGGTTTTAAGTCGCAGTGGAAACTTCCCTTTTGTCTGGTTGTGTTAATAACCACGTATGTTTTGGTTTCTTTTATCATTTTGAAGTGAAGTGTAGGGTCAGGCACAATTGCTCAGAAGAGAAACACAGGGACTGCTCCCTAAATGGAAAGGGAAGACAGGGGCTATGCAGCATAGAATAGGAGGGGCACAGTGGAGGGAGCAAATTGCAGCATTTTAAATAATAGTGAAGGTAGCACTCTCTTCCCTTCCACTGGGGACCAGATGCTTGGCCCAGGCTAAACTAGGCCATCATGGGGAAAACCTCAGCTAGCATAAAGTCAGCATATCCAGCTTTGTGTTACCTGCTCCCAGATCCAGAGCAGGGGATGGGTTGTGGAAGGTAGGGAGTAGGGTGACCAGATGGCAAGTGTGAAAAATTGGGACAGGAGGTGGGGAAGAGGGGGTAATAAGCACCTATGTAAGAAAAAGCCCCAAATATCAGGACTATCCCCATAAAATCGGGACATCTGGTCACCCTGTTAGAGAGCAGGAAGGAGGGATGTTGGCATGGGAGCAGAGTAAAAAGCAGTGATCTTGGGCCAGAAGAATAGAATGGTTAGAGCAGCCCTGCGGTTGTTCTAATTTTTTCTGGGGGCTGGACCAGCTCCAGGCTAGCCTCAGAGCTGCTATCACATCCCCTCCTCTCCAGGATGTGCTGTGCATGAACTTGGAGAAGCTGAGGGTTCCGGCCTAGGTTATTTGGGGAGGATTGGTGCTTACATAAGGCACATTTCCTACTCAAGCTCCCAGTACAGACAAATGCCTTAAAGATACCATTTGGCCATTAGGACCAGATCCTCAGCTTTAAATCAGCATAGCTCAACTTAAATCATTAAAGTGCAGGACTAACAGGCTAGGAGACTGAAGCCCTTACATTTTCCCGCACACTGGCCGCTCACCGTACCTGAGCCCTGACCTAGCAGGACCACCTCTAGGGGCAAGAGTGTCCTTCATTCTCCATGCTTGCTCATGGCCTCTGGGCAGAGCATGCTAATGGTTGCTAACTGGGATGGTGCTTATTAGAACTCCAGCAGAACTGAGAGAGCACTAACCCATTTCACAGAGGCAACTGAATAGCTATTAGCTGGTGAACACTTTTGGTTAGTACCAAACTATGCTGAGCTGTGATTATCTAATGAGGCTTCTGCCCTCTGCATCTTAGTGTCAGGTAGAGAGATAGACTGTCAGTGGCTTCTTTTATGCCCTTGATTGATTTCATAGGCGAACTGCCTCAACCACTCTGCTTATGCACCTGGTCCGATGCACATTTCTGATGCCCTAAAAGCTGCTGCCTTCCCCCTCCTGTGCTTTTAAGTACCACCACATGTTTTCGGGTGATGGAGTAAGAGGCGCATACTGAATCTTTCCATGCAAAGAGATGTAAACAACCTATTTCCATCTCTGGAAGGGAAGAAAAATCTGATTTTCACTCTCTGCTTCTCATTTGTGTCTCAGAATTATATATAAAAGAGAAAGGAACAGGAGGCATTTTTAAAGTCAGTTTAGGGTTTCTTAATCACCATAGTGATAATCCTGGAGGACAAAGTCCCTTATATATAAGCCAGCCTAGACAGCATGAGTGCAAGCTACACTGCCAACTATGCCAAACAGCAATAGATTTTGTGTGTGATCTGGATGGATTCCTTCTAGAACCCCTTCTCCATTCCCCTTCAAAATCCTGGATTTGCCAATCAGGGGACCAATGGGTGCCAGTTGTGACAGTGAGTATCACATAAAGTGCCCGTTAAGAGTAGGCTAAGTATCACATACATCACTAAACAGCCATCCAATGAAGAAAATAAGATGAAGAAATATATTCATTAATGATTGGCTGGCTTTCTTCCACTGCAGTTTGTGAGGTCTAACCATGCATGAGTATTTTAATCACCACAGCCACTGGGCACTGGTGAACATGATCACAAACTCAAGGAAGTTCCATGAAATTGAGCATGAATTAATATTTATCTGAATAGTCATACTGTAGATGATCATTTACTATTACCCATCATTCATTTTTCCCTGTTTAAAAAGTCTGTCGCCCAGCCAGGGAACAAGAACAAATCTATCTGACTTAGCTGATAAACCACACACCACAAGAAAATGAATAGCTAATAACCATTAGGGTCAAAGTAAACAGTTTGGGAACAACCTCATACGGTGAAAATGATGCATCAGGAAATATTGTATGAATAAAACTGGTTGGGAAGTTTTTGGCAAACTTTTTCCTGCTGAAAAATGTATTCGTCAAAATGAAAATCGTTCACAGGAAAGGATTGGTTTCAACAAATTTCTTGACTAAAAAAAATGTTGAAAAAAGGGTCAAAGTTGTGGAAACATCCTGTTTGAACATTTTCAAACTCAAAAATTCCAGTTTCCCTTTTTGTATCAAAACTTTAGCTAATAATGGTCTGATCTAAATGAAACATTTTTATCATTGAAACAAAATGTTTTGACTGACTCAAATCCATTTTTTTTCAGTTTGTAAAGGTATTTGAGATTTCCACATTTTGGGATGGGAAATATTTTTGAAATCTCAAATACTTTCCTGGGACAGGAAAACAATTCCCCAACCAGTTCTACCTATTAATTATAAATAATAAATAAAATTTGCCAAAATCAGGGTCTGTTCACAAACAGCTGGCAAACAGAAGAAAGGGATACATTTGCAATGCATATTCTTATTCATAATGAATAATTCAAACAGGTCTACTATGGAGCTGGCCACATTCATACTGGGGAGATTGCTAATAGGACATGGACCCCTTCTCCTTTAGATAAACTCCTGAGTGATCTTTTCCTCATAGTTCCCATTTTGTCGTGTGTGTTAGAGCTGGGGCAAATTTTGAGCACAGATATCTGTGCCCATTTCCCTTCCTGAAAATGTTCTTTTTTGTGTTCATATTTCCTTCATGCTCCTAGTTCTTTTTCCTCCAAATATGGCAGTCCAGGTGTTCCTGCCGCAAAGTGCAGATATCTTCTGTGAAACAGCTACCTAGAAAAAGATCATCAAAGGACTCTTTTTTTTTTTTTTGCCTCCTTCTCCTTCCAGCAACCGTAAAAATTAAGCAAGTCCAGGTGTTTTCACTTCAGAGGCTTCAATGGCAACAACAAGTTCAGCACTTGGAAGCTAACAAATTTGCTGTGTCACAATTGATAATCAACTCTAGTAAAAGAATGTCCAAATCAATTGAGCTTTAGCAAGGGCAAACTGACTGGACACAACCAGGCTCCCAGCAAAAATAGGCCAGGCTTGATAAATTTGCCCTTATTATAGCTATTGATGTTTAAATTTCTTCAGGGATGTTGTTACATCGGTGCCTAGTGGTGACAGAGGTACGATGACCTCCTTCGATCCTTAATCTACACCTGTTAGTTGGCTCCCTAGTTGCTTGTGAGTATACTCAAGCTTAAAGGTTAACAAAAGAAAAACAGGCCAAGTTTACGCGACTGCAGCAACGGATCAATGCAGAGTAAATAACCTTCTCTGTCTTATTTCCCCAAGCATTATTGATCCAAGTTCTTTGTTCTTTGTCATGTTTCTGTCTTCTAATCCCAGGGGACACTAAACGATCGGCTCATATTGGACATGTTAACTGGCACATTATGACAGCTACCATTTTGTCACTCAGTGTGGTGTTATATATAAAGAACCCTCAGTTCAGGGCTTTCTGAGCTGTGCTCTCTGAAATGAGCCTCTGATCTCTGCTTTCTTCTTTCAGCTTCCTTTGTTCATTCACCACCCCTCCCTCCCCAGCCCCTCAGATATTTTAACCAGCCATCTGCAATGACAGTAAGCTTTTTTTTTATTATTTATTAATTGACTCTCCTAAAAATCTCCTTTCCTTAAAGACGGACAGTAACCCAGCTGTTAAAAATAACAGGTTCTCCTGCCTTACTCAAAGCTCAGTGGGTGTTTCGTGCAGCAGCAAATGCTGGGATCAGTTCCGACCTGTCTGGGCTTGTTGTTTTTATTTAGGAAGGGGAGCCCTTTCCTTTCATTACCAAGGTTACATTTAAAGGATATTGCACTTTCATAAGTGCTCTCAGTGGATTTCTATGGGATATTACAGATATCACTCTGGCCACTCGGAGCCTAAACTCAATCTTTCAGCTGTGTAGATGCTCTTGGTGCCTTAACAGCTCTATAACCTTGCAGATTTGTGGTTGGAGTGAGTGTTCACTTGGAGACTATTGGATTTCTAACAAAATTAATTGGATTTCCTTCCTTATGAATGCTGCTTCTACATGCCTATCTCAGAATAAAGACTTGCCAATAATAACTCCCAGAAAAACAAAACAAAACAGGGAACTAGGGAGGCATGGCAACCCACTTTTGCTTATTTAGCCTCCATCACACTTTATCTAGGACACAGAAAAAGCCTATTTGAAAAGAAAACTTTACTTTCCTGCCAAAAAAACTCCCAGTGAGTGATCCAATCGATGGAAATAAGTGTTGCATGCCGTTTCTGTTGCAGTGATGCAGATGCCATTGGCTTGAGTGGTATCATATGGATTTTTAGACTTGAAACTTCACAAAGCATAATTTGGGTCAGGTCAATGATTAATTGACAGTATTGGGAGTCAGTCTAAATGATAAAAACAAAGTGACTTAAGGGGGATGGTACACAAATCATATAGGTCTCTTTCTCTCTGTCTCTGGATTCTTCTGACTGTTATTATGTAGAGTAAATGTATTCCACGAGTTGGACAAGAATATCATCACTATTTTGCTTTGTAGGAATTGTATCTTTTTACAGCCAGAGAAGAGATAATCCATTCTTTTAAGAGGTATTTTTGTTAATGTGAAGGACTCCAAGAAAACAAACGGTTGTATATTTCATTTGATTCAAGTTCCTTCATGTCTCCATAGTTGATAATTAAACCGACTGACCTGCTTCTGCACTGAAGCCTACGGGAAATTAACCAGATAATACTCATTAGGTAGGAGGGCATTTGGGGATAGTTTATTATATAAAAAAAGAACCCCTGACCAAATAAACAAAAACCAGGGAACTGTCAGTGTGTGTGTCGGGCATCAGTCTGACCATTCAGCTTGAATGCTATATCTCCTTTCCCCATTGTATGTGTTTCAGACTGTAAGTACGTCAGGGCAGAGACTGTGCATTCTTATGGGTTTGGAAAGTGTCTAATAAGCTGTCTACAAAATTAATTAATACCAATAATGAATAACTAATATGTAATTATTATGAATCTTTAATATGATTAAATTTACATTTGACCCTTGACTTTAAAAGTAGAAATACTTCCCCTCCCCTAGATTTCCCTAAAATCCCTAAGTAATCAACTTCATTCAAGTAAAGCATAATTTGGTCCTAGCCACTTTCGTGGGCAAATTCTATTGTGGGCACATCTGCCTTGCAATCGCGCTCAGATGGGTAGAAGTAGGCTGAACTGTTTACCCATAGCATTTTATCCACAAGCAAATGCTCGGTATCCCCCAATAATGGAACCTATAAGTCCCTGGTGAAGGTGTTCAGAATGTGGAACTGCAGACCTGGTCTCCTTCCATTTATTGATCCATGAGGGCCCTGCTATCTAGGTTAGAACAGTGGAAGGCAGCACCTTTTTGCTCAGTCACCTCACTCACACAACTGTTCAGAGCTGGACCCTACCTGAGCAGTGGATAATAGGAGTCTGTGGCACGGGTGCCCTTGACAGTACATGTGTGAGGGTGTAGGTCTAATGAAACTCTACTGCATCTGTTGAGAAGGAGGCAGGTCTGCTATCCATCTAGTGCCATTCTCTTACTTTTCACTACCATCTCCAGCATCCAGTCCAATTCCTGTCAGCCTGTCTGCTAGCTCCCTCTTCCCCTCCCATTATCAGGCCTCATTTCCAATCTCGTCTCAAGTTCATCTGCATGCTGTTGCCTTGCCTTACCTCTCATCCATTCACACCCTCTGCCCCATTCTTCAGCACACTGCCATTACTCAGACCAGCAGCAGATAAGACACGCCAACGCCTCCTTAACTTTTCCCTGCCTCTGCATCAGTACTTGGTCATATCCTGGCCCTTGTCCTGAGCTCGACAACGTCCTGCTAATTTGCACCCGACTCCTGGGTACAAGTGTAGGACCAGGTATTGCCACTCTTGATCAAGTGAATAATCCTTTCTCCAAGAAGAAGCCTCATTGCGGACAGTGGGGCAGCTCATTTGTGTAAAAAGTTACGGGATGAACCCCCAGAGCTTTTCTGCTACTACATCCACATTTTTGAGCATTCAAAACCATAGGCACACAAAGCTGAACTTGCCATTTTAGAAGCCAAATCAAGGTCTGTCCATGTGAAAATTTGGCACTTAATATACTAAGATATCAAGATAGGTTATTTCCTGTATCCCAGTTCCACTCAGAGCAGGAAAGGGGTGGGAATGTCAAGGGGCTGGGGCTGGTTCCCTAATCCTCTGAGCTAGTCCAAATGATGCTTAGAGTTATTTCTGTCACTTCTAAGCTTCATCACTGGGATAGGGTCCTTTGATGGACTCCTACATCAATGGAAGATTGGTGTGGTGGAGCTTTTCTCTGCCATACCCTTTGTGTTGGGGTGGGGGCAAGGAGGAAGTGCAGGACTGGATCTGGCTCAGATGTGCCAGCAGGGAGCTTCCCTATACTAGTGGGATTCTTTGCTAACATTATGGGGCCAGAATATGGCCCCTTTAATGTCACTGAGTGAAGAGAAGGGGTCAGATCTCAGAAGAGAATCTGGGCCATTATTATCATTAAAGTGAGGCCTGCTCACAGAATGGCCACAGATCTGTCTATCTGTCATCCATACACACTGAATACAATCTGGGATGCTATAGACTAAGGAATTTTCTCCTTCTAAGTGATGTACAAAGAGACTTACCTTTAAAAAACAGACAGGGATTGTCACTCTCCAGGAGCCGTCAAAAATGGGCTTTTATTTTGCATTAAAAATGACAATTTTAGGATTTTTTTTTTTTTCATTTCTATTAATTGCAAACTCACTTAAAAACTATGAAAAACTAGAACATTCTGTAAATGCGGTGATATCGTGTTAGGAATAAGAAATGATGACATATGAGCGGTGAAAAATAATAATGTTCAAAATAATATTATACTTCAACACCATGAGGTTCTTGGCGTGTTTGGTGTGTATGTTTAATGGAAACAGCCAAAACCCACTGTCAGTGAGTGAATTAAAAGTCATATTTCTCCAGAATAATTGCATGTAGCCGTAAAACAATATGCAAAAAAGTACCAAAGGAATTTTTTTTTTAGCCATTAACTACCCTAAACAATGTGGCTCCTTTAAATCTGGAAGATGTCCAGATCTTTCCAAGCCATTGATGGTGGCCATCTTGGAGGACCATCCTCTGAATGAGGAGCTACATCTGGCAGTCAACTCTTAAAACCTGAGCATTTAATTCCAGTTTTAGCAATGAGATTGGCACTTAATCACCTCATAGGGGAATATAGAGGTAAGGCTGTTTAGAGCACCTGCTATGACCCTGGATGCCTTAATATATATGCCTATGCAAAAAATGTGGGTCACTAGCCAATTCTGAAGCTTCAGAGGTTTTTGTGCTTTGGTGGAAGAGCCTGTTTAACAAATGTAGTGATTTGGGCTCCTAAGTGGCTAAGTCACTTTTGAAAAACAGGCAAAATTTTCAGAAACCCCAGTGTGAATTAGGAGCCTAGATCCTACCATTTTTTGCTCTGACTAGAAGGGAGGCCATGCCAGACATCTTGAGAACAGAATGAAGGATTCCCCAAGTCATTTCTGAAATGTTAAGAGCTTTATTTTCACTAGATTAAAAAAAATCTGTTTCAGGGTTTTCAGTTCACAATAGGCTTTTTCCAATGAGGCAGAACCTAGTAAAGGCTCTAAACTAGTGTTTCTCAACCTTTTGGATACCAGGGACCAGCTTGCTGCCTTTTGCTGCCTTCCTAAACTGTGCCAGGGAGATCTCAGGGACCAGTGCCAGTCCATGGACCGGTGGTTGAGAAATACTGCTCTAAAATAGTCATGAGGGACTTCTTCCTTCAGTAGAAGGCAACCAAGGTGAGCATCACATTTGCAACTCTTCCTCTTATGGTTAAAATTACGGGCTAGGTCCTCAGATAGTGTAAATCAACATTGCTGCAATGAGTTCAGTGGAGCAACACTGATATGCGCTGGCTGAGGAATTGGCCCGATGTGTCTGTTCCATGTGTAGTGTTGTACGTATACCTCCTTGTTTGTGTGTGTAGGCACATGTTTTCGTGCTCTGCTGAACTGGGGTCACAGAGACTATTTCCTCATAATTATTATTCTTTAAAAGCATGTTTTCATAAATAAGGCACCTAGACTTTTAAACATCTTTTCACGCACACTATAGCCCCTCCAGATAGTACACATGTAGAAGCCATTCAAATGCTTATTACTGGCCTTAATATCAGGGGATTGTATATGACACTTCTGGTCAAGGTCCAATGTACAAAGAAATCAGGGACAACTTGAGGATGAGTCTAATAGAACATGAAAAGATTTTTCCTTCACATTATATATAAATCAGATTAGATAGAACAAATGACCAACTACAATGCACATCATTCATGGCACTTAAAGTCATAGTTTAAGGTTTTAAGGGACCACCAGTTCCCTCATGTAACACTGGAAACACATGTCCGCTTTCCATCTTTCATTAACTGATTTTATAGAACCTTTAATTGAAGGTTTTTGAAAAGTTTCACAAGTTTTAATTCATTATGCCTGCTAACCTCCCTAGAACATAGGTAAATAATTTTGCACCCATTTTATGGCTGGGTAAACTGAACCACGGAGAGTTTTAGAGGTCACACAACAAGTCAGTAGCAGGGCTAGGAATGGAACGAAGGAGTCCTGTCTCCCAGTCTCCTATTATAACCAACACTGTCTGAAATCTTTGTCCCTGGTTAATCATAATCAAAATATTTTCCCCTGGTTGATCTTTCATAGAGAAATTATTAGTTGTAATAAAATAGACTCTACATGAAAAGATTAGAGTGTCCATGGGTTCCATATCCAAACACATTTGCTGATGAGCACCATGGAACCATTTATTTGATCTCAATATTTAAAAACATTTTTAACAACATTCAGTAAGTGCTAGCTGTGACAATTATATAAATCAGTGACTGAACAACATATCACGCTGGACCAGTCTTGACTAAACTGAGTTGATGGTGATAAATAGTGGCATAACATGTGTTTCAAGTCATCCTCAGCCAAAAAGAACAATCCACCAACAAATAAAAACATTGGACCTGATGGGAATGTTGTCTGAGCAAAGATCTAGATTGCAGGAGTTGTCTGTTTTAGTACATGTATTCATTTATACTTAGCTAGGAAGCAGGAAAGTGAAAAGGTGACTGGTGACTGGAGAGGAAGGAAGAACAAAGTATGTGAAGGGCAAAGACATAAACATCTGTGCTGCTATCTTTTTCTTACTAGGCAAGGACCTTCTATTGATTTCTCCAGGCATGCCTGTAGCCCCTTCCTTTAGTGACTAATGATACTCCCTTTGGGTTATGATGACACTGCAGTTCATTGGCCTTTGGGTCGAATACCTGATATATTCTCTGCTTAGCTCCCACTTTAAGCCTAACTGGGTTATCCTAAAAACTGATGCGAAAAAGGAATAATTTATGTCACTTCATCCCAGGATAGACAATAACAGGCTACAGAAACACTCCAAGGTCACTCTGTCAAAAACAGGATCAAGCGTCACTCGATTTTGTCCGAAGTTTCTAATCCCCTATCAGGGCCCTCTGTTTGTCCCCATTTGAAGCTAGTTTGACTTTAGTATTTTTTTCTTAATACTATCTTACATTTCAGTCACAAGGATCCCAGAGTGCTTTACAGACAACATATACCCACAAGTCTCTTCACCCACCTCTTGCTTAGAACATAGACTCACTTGAACTTTGACCAACAACACTACACAACAGTTTAAATCAGGAAGGAACTGATGCTCCTCTCACTTTGCTGACTCCACTTTGTAACTCCACTTTGTAACTTTGTAACTTTGTAACTCCACTTCAGTCCATAAAGTAAACAACTCCAGTGCACAACTCGTGAAAGTGAAAGTAAAGTTAGGCCATACGTGGAAAAGCCTACTTTATTCTACTGAAAATACAGGGGGGAATTTGGGGAGGCAACTTATGCCTTTGCCTATTCAACCGCAGACAAAATGTGGGACCAACTCATGGGAACTAGCAGTCTTGGGAGCTGAGAGGAAGTGTGTTAGAAGCAGTCTATAATAGTTGCTGGGGCCAGCCAGTTTATAACATGCACTGAGTCAGTATGGCAGCAGATTTTCAAGGCTCAAGGGGAAATTCAGCACCCGACACCCACTGTGTTACAGTCAGCGTTTGGCCCCTCACAACCCTTTGTGCCTTTAGAAATATCCCAATATATCGTGTAAGCAACCCAACTTTTGAGTATTTGTCTGAACTGAAATAAATATTCTGAACTTCATCCCAGGTCTGAGACTTAGGGCTAAGGTTTTCCAGCAGTGAAAAACACGGTATTGATAGGACAATATAATTCAGGCTTGGAAGTATTCTTTTCTTCAGACGGCCATTTCTCCTTTCATATCATCCATTTGTAACATTGTGGCTAAAATTTTGAGAGATCAACTGTTTGGTGAGGTTGGAATTCTGTTATACAACGTGAAGAATTTAAGATGGTGGCTATTATGTGCTAAACATTTCCTCTACAACATAGTGTAGATTTGGGGTTAGTTCTTGAGCACCTGGGAAGGTCAATGGCAGTTGCCAGGGTTGTCCCTGGGGCTGGGGGGGAGAGGGCCCGGGGCAAATGACACTGTATGGGCCCCCCTTACACCCTGTGTGGGCCTTTCCCACTATCGCCCATTCCCGCCCCCGTTGGTCGTGGTGCCCCATGGAGGGGGTCTGTGGTCCCTTCTCCCTCTTCCCCACTCCCCTCCCGTTGGCCACAGTGCCCCGCAGGGAGGGGGTATGTGTCTGCGGGCTCTTTCCCTCTCCCCTTCTGTTGGCAGCAGCACCATGTGGAGAGGGGTCTGCGGGCCCTTCCCGTTCTCCCCCACTCCCCTCGTCGATGGTAGGGGTGGCAGTGCCTAGCGGGTGGCCCAGCCGGCATGTGGGCCACTCAAGGCACAGGGCTCAGTGTGATCGCCCCTATTCTGGGAATTGCTGATCCAGAGAATGAATTCCCAGCTCTGGGTTTTGAAACTTCACATCTCCCAGGAGACTATTCTTACCCTTTAGGCATTTGCCCTATGGAGGTCTTAGGGGACATGCAAATCCATATCTAAATGTCTAGAACATACAGAGATGTCAAGTGGATACTGGACTCCTTTTTATTGCTTACTTCTGTTACAGGATAACTAGTGCTGGCATCATTTTTATGTAAGCACATAGTACACTCACCTCACCTTCATTTGGTTCTAATTCTGGCCACGGAGTAGATATTTATCTTGTAGCTGTGGTCTGGAGCCTCTTGCTCAGACATTACTTCCACTGCATACTATTTACGTTGCACTGTTGCCAGCTGGTGGTATATGAAGCTGATACTCTCAGTGTAAACCTGTTTAATCACTGCTCTAAACTCCAGTGAAAATGACATATGTCCCCTCTTCCCTTCCTCGCCTCTGCATAACTAGCTCAGACAATGGCGTTGTTAGGTGGGAGGAAGGAAAAGAGGACCCACTCCTTAGCTGCATGTGGTGTTAATAAATCTAAATGTGCTTGGGTGTCACAAAGTCTGGTGTAAGGGCAAATGGAATACCAGATCTAGGGCCAGAAAGAGAGCAGGGGAACTTTAAATACACCATACCGGCCACTGAATCAGAGTTTATAGAGTCTGGTAATGAAGAGCACCTGCCCATGTCAAACTCTGTTTGCATCCCATGCATTCCTGGAATGTGCAGTTATCTCAGTTGGGAGGAGCCATCAGTGGCGATCTAGCGTGATCATGAAGCCTGTCCTCTCCCCTGCCAACTAGTCTGCTTACTGCAGCAAAAGGAGCAGCAGGCTACCAAGAAGTTTGTGGAACTGCATCTGAGAAATGGGAATGTGGCAGGTGCGAAAAGTGTCATGGGGAAAAAAATGAAATTGCTTTTTTTTTAAAACAAAAAAGAGAGGAAACGTTTTTGTTACTTTCTTTCATGTGTACGTGAGAGAGATGGGTCCTCGTTTTAAAATGGCATATGCCCTCACCTCCCAACTATAGGGGAAATGACTCAGGACAGCAAGGACTCTGGGGAATCATTCCAAGTGGGTTTCTAGGTTTCTGTCAAACTTCTTTACTATGAACCAGTTTTTTTCTGCTGTATACTCCCAATCCCACCCATTTTCCTCCCTGCAGTTCCCAGGAGGTGCTAGACAGCTGTTCTAAAACGGATACTCTCATGCACGAAAACACCATGCCGATTGCCAGAGGAATATAATCAATGACAGAGAAGTCCAGGGCCAAGCACCAGTTTGAAAATTAATTTGTGAGAATCAAATTCTATGATCCCTAATGGAGCTACGCTCCCACGAAAGGCAACGGGTAATTTGCTCCATTAAAGATCACAGAATTTGGCCCTATATGTCATCACTGTAATAACAAACATGCCTTACTTATCTGGTCTGATTCTTCTATGTGAAACATGTAATAGCAATGAAAAATTTAACCAACTGCCCCTCAGTTCCACTGACCCTTAAGCTTTAAGAGTTATGTCCTGCACTTTGCCTGACAACGAGGATGGCAGAGACATACACAGGAGGTCGATCAAAGGATTGTTGTGAGCCGCCAATGTGATGCAGCCATGAAAAAGGCTAATGCAATTCTATGGTGCATCAGGTGAGGTATTTCCAGTTTTATTATCAACATACAAGGTATTGGTGAGACCTCATTTGGGATACTTTGTGCAACTCTGGTCTCCCACGTTTAAGAAAGATGAATTCAGTCCAGAGGAGGGCTTCTAGAATGATGAGAGGAATGGAGAACCTACCTTAGGAGGGGAGATTTAAGAAGCTTGATGTGTTTAGCTTAACCAAATGAAGGATGTGGGGAGATATGATTGCTCTCTATAAATACATCAGAGGGCTAAACACCAGGGCGAGAGAGGAGTTATTTAAGTTAAGAGCCAATGTTGGCACAAGAAAAAATGGATGTAAACTGACCATAAATAGGGTTAGGCTAGAAATTAGACAAAGGTTTCTAATCATCAGAGGAGTGAAGTTCTGCTACAGCCTTCTGAAGAAGTGGTGGGGGCAGAAAGCCTAATTTATTTCAAGACTCAGCTTGATAAGTTTATGGAAGGGATGCTGTGATGAGATTGCTTACAATACCTTATGGCCCATCTGCAACTTGTAGTAGCAAATATATCCACTTGCCAGATATGGGACACAATATGGGGACGCCTCTGAGTTACTACAGAAAATTCTTTCCCAGAAAATTCTGGATGGTGGGTCTCACCCACTTGCTTAGGATCTAACAGATTTGGGGTCAAGAAGGAATTTCACCCCAAGTCAGACTGGCAGAGACTCTTGGGTGCTTTCACCTTCCTCTGCAGCATGGGGCACAGGTCACTTACTGGTTTGAACTGGAGTAAATGGTGGATTCTCTGTAACCTGAAATCTTTAAACCATAGTTTGAGAACTTCAGCAACTCAGCCAGAGGTTAAGGGTTTATTAAAGGAGGGGGTGGGTGACATTCTGTGGCCTGCAATGTGCCGGAGGTCAGATCAGACTAGATGATCATGATGGTCTCTTCAGGCCTTAAAGTCTATGAGTTTGTGAGAGGTTGACTTTGGTTTGTGGCTCAAAACTACCCACTTTTTATGTGAACAAGCTTAAATGAGCAGGAATGGCCTTCAGTGATATGGTGCCCATAACAAATGCATGGCCAGAGGACTTCAGCAGAATGCTCTTCAAAATCACAGCACCCATCATTCTGATCTGGCTGAATAAATAGGGATTTTAATCACAAAAGTGTTGCTGCTATTGTCTCATTTCACAGATTGGAATCAGGCCACTATTTCAACGACATCTAGTTTTCTTCTTCCCTAAGGGCCTGATCCTGGGAGATGATGGACTTGCAACTCTAACTGGGTAAATCGATGTTGCTTCATTGAAGTCAGTGGAGCTACAGAGATTTACACTAATTGACTGAGGATCTGGCCCACTGATTTCAATAGAAGTGGAAGGGACTCAGCTTCTCTCCAGATAAGGCTGTAACTGAACTGAGAACTGTTGTTCAGTGTCGTCGTATGTTGTATCTGCTTATAGAAGTGGCTGCCTTTCAGAGGTGAGTGTGTGACGTGAGTCCTATTACTATACAGTAATACAGTCTGTAAAGTTTCCAAAGAGCTTTCCAGTATTTCAGGATGACAGGTGCTATAGAAATGCAAGCTGCCATTATTATTTTATTGTTTTGGTTTGTCAGAAAAGATGGAGAGTTTCATTTTGACTTGTCTATTTCCATTCACTCTATGCTTCTCCTTTGTTCTATAGCTTGCCAGCTCACACAGGTTTCCTTTGTGTTCTTTCCATGAGGTGTGGTCAGAGATAGAGAAGTTGAAAATGTCACCTTGTCAAACCAAACATTAAAATAATACAAGCGGAGGTAATTTTTAATTGTCGTTACCTGTGTTCTTGGTGTAGTGGAGATCAAACCAATAATCCATGTAGTCTATTATCCAATGGCTGCTACTGAATGTTTCAAAGGAAGGAGTAAGAAACTGCATTGTGGACAATCATGTAATCATCTGCCCATAAAGGAAATTTCTTTCACAAACGTATCAATTAATGGTTAGCTTATGCCTTGAAGCATGGTGGTTTGTACTCCTTTTAAATTTGTTTCTAAGTGAACTAAGGTAACGGTGAATGTACTCTCACCCAAATGTCTAATCTTTTGTTGACTCCTGTTCAGTGACACGTTGTGGCAGTGAGATCCACTGGAGCATTATATAGTGTGTAAAAATAATATTTCGTTTCGATCAGTGTTTCCTTTCACAAGTCCCTGCTGAAATAACATTTATATGTTTACAAGTTGGAGTATCCACGAGCTTGGTTAACACAGGAAAAGAGATTTAATCTCAGAAGTCTTCTTACTCAGACTGACTGGTAAGCTAAACAAACATTCCTTTAGTAGGGGTTTCAAAGGTTACAACCATAGGGCCAATTACAGACCTATGGATGTAGCATAACTCCACTCCATTTTCTTCAGTGGAGTTATACACAATTACATCAGTGCTGTGAAACAGGTTGGGTAAGTCAATCGTGTCTCCCTCTAGTGGCTGGTCCACCTAGAAAATAAAAGCCTACTATTGCTCTTATCTAAAGAAGTTACTCCTTTAGCTTAGGAGCAGGGACTGGTACTGCAGTTCTTTGATTCAGTCCCCATAAATGTCTCATGGATAGAGGGACTATTATATCTGCATTTGTCCCATACTTTTAATATTATACTTCCAAACCTAAAATGCTCATGGTGTTATACAAATGTCTTGGAAAGGCAGAGAGATTGTATCTGAACAATGATAAGGCAGGATGAGTTAAGAAACATTTCTAATGATCAAACCACAGCACTTATGCTCCAAACTTCCAAAAGTCAATATTAACCCTGCAGGGAGAAAAAGTCTCACAGATATGATTTTTTCTGTTGATTTCCTGAATGGAGTAAATCATATAAAATCAGTTTTCAGATCAAATCCATATAGTTAGCCTAAAATTTCTATGACCATTGGCTTTCCCACCGTTGCCCCATTTCTCTCACCACCTACCAGAACAGTATGAGTGAGAACCTTATTAACCCAACAACTGAAGGATGTTTGACTTCATTTTATTTATTTAACAAAAAGAGAATATCTTAAAGCAAAAACAGGACATTACAAATGTGATGAGGGTTAGAGGAAAGAAGCCACACAGAACATGACACACAAAGGAAGGTGCAGACTCAGTATTCTGGAACCCTTCCCAGATATATTTTATGTATGTTCACACTTTGTAACTGTGCATTGTGAATCCTAAATACAATCCCCCATCCCTGCCCTCTCAGTGTTTTGAGCCCTGACCATAGTCTAATGGTTACCGCACTGGACTTGGAGTCTGGAAACCTGTTCTCTGTTCCTGGTTCTGCCATTAAACTACTGTGTAACCTTGGGCAAATCATGTCCCATCTCTGTGCCTCAGTTTCTCCTCTACCCTTTGTCCACAATTTTAAGCTTCCCTAGCCAAGGTCTGGCTGTTATAATGTGTTTCTACGCTGCCTGGCACAATGGACTTCAGGCTTGGTTGAGGGCTCTAGGTTGTACAGTAATACAAATAATAAGAATAAAAATAAATTATAGTCTGGAAATGACCAAAACGCAGGTTACAGGACTTAGATCATGGCTATTCCGCTTCAGCTATCAGAACGGGAGTTGTGATTCACTGTCACTGTAAGGTATGATCCTTTAAGAGAGCAAATGATGAGGGTCTCAACTCTCAACCCATTACTGCTGTATTTAAGCCAGAGTGGCTCTGGAAGAGACAGGGCTCCCTACCTCTTATTGCTGCAAATACAATGTATTGAGATCTGTTGTGAAAGGCCTGAAGAACTGATGGAGCATGAAATCCTGAGCATGTATGTGAACCTGCTGCATTAACAGAAGTGAGCCTAGTAGTTGAGACCTGAGAATAAACTCTGGCTGCGTTGACATTTTTTAGGGATCCACTGTTCAATGGCCTGCAATCATGGAGAAGACAAATGAATTGACTCGTTTGGTAAAGAGAAAAATGAAGAGCAAGGAATTAATCTAAATGAGCACCATGGCCATTCAAAGGCTGCTGGGGAAGATTCTTGATTTCCTCCGCCTGCATTGTGCAACTTTGTAAAGCCAGGGAGAATCTGACCCTGAGTTAGCAAGCTCCAGATCAGCTGAGTGCCAAGTGGAGAAGGAAAATAATCAAATTCTGACAGAAGAGTAGAGATTAAGAGGAAAAGAGAGAAGACAGAAAAGAGGAAACAACAGGAAAAAATCTAATTCCATTGGCGGTGCCAAGCTACTAAGGGAAAAGGAGCCTTAGCACTTTTAGGACGAGATGTGCAATGTACCAAATGTGTCCGGATTCTGACTCTGCCCCTTGTTCTGCCTGTGACATAGCTTGGGGGAATTTGGGAAATCCATGCTGCCTCGCTAACGCAGTCCAGGGGGGTTCTGCATTCCTTTTCCCTGGCTCTGCACTCACCATTAGAGATTCCGACAGTTACTAGATAAAGTTAAAGACTCATGTAGTGATCTTCACACTAATTGGACTGTAATGTATAGCCTCGGTCAAGCAAATCTCTCCCAGCACTCCTCTCCACAGACGGCAATCAAGCCATTTACAGAAGATGCATCGGCTGCTGGGACCCTAGAGTAACCTTAAGCTGCACTGGCCTTTTAGCAGAAAACACAATTAATTTTGATACTGAAGGGCAATTAGGACTGGGGTTAAAATAAAAAATCTTCTGAACAGGGAATGTCAAAGACTGGAAAAGGAAACTATTTCCCTTGTATACAGTGTGTTGAAGGTCTGTAAGCACAGCAACTGTCAGATCATGTTAATCCAAATCACTTTGTAAACCCCTTTTCCATTTGAACAGATGCAAATTCAGATTAACAACTCTCCTGCTACAAATGCTTCCAAGACTGATTGTCATTTTCTTTAACTCTTTGACTGTTGCCAGAATGGGCAGCAGTTGTTTAATGAGCTTGCTGGGCAGAAAAAAGGCCAAATGTTTTTTTTTTTTTTTCCATTTTGTTTCATTTCCAAAGGAATTTTTAGTTATAAATTCCTTAGCAGAAGCACAGATACTTTTTCTCTGTAACCCACACACACACACACACAAGAATTGACAAAAAATTTGACCTTCCATTTGACCACTGCCTAGTAAGTCCATACAATTCTCCATAGATATATTTTGCACAAAGCAAATGTGTCAATGCTCTTTTCCCACCTAAAATCAATCAATGTATGAGTTAATGCCAGTCAGTGCCATCAGCCAAGATTTCAAGCACAAGCAAAGCCTGTGAGAAGGCATGGAAGGCAAAAAATATCCATGGGGAAAGCTTTCAATTTCAAGCTTCCTTAAAAACAGCAGCGAGTAAAAGGAAACAATTGTACAAAGATTAAATACTGTGAAAGTGACCTCTTTTAATGCTTGGGAATAATGGGTGAAATCCTGGTTCAATTTAAGTCAATGTCAAAACTCCCATTGATTTAAGTCAAGCCAGGATTTCATCCAGTATTTGTGACTGGATAAAATGCACAAAGAGAAACAAAGGGAACAATCATGCACGAAAGGAACATAAATATTGCAGCCTAAAGTCTGGGTAGAAGTATCTGTAAACATATACCAGAAATGGCTAGCACTGGCCACAGCAAACGAGACAGTGTCCATCTTTATTCTGGGTCCTTCAAAAATAATTATAGAGAAGCCACTCTTTAGACCCTGTATGAAAGGACCATAGAATGTGGCCTTTGAGTTAGGATATGCAGCTTGCCTCCAGACTCAGAAATTACCTCTGGCCATAACTGCTACATGGGTCTTTCCAGCTCTCTGTAGGAAGAGATTATGACTGGAGCTATCCAGGGATCATCTTAGTGTTCATCACCACATCACTAGAGCTGTGCTAGTAACTGTTTTTTTCAGTTCAGTGGTCAAACCAAAATACTGGGGGAAAAACACGTTTTGGTCCAAACAAAACATTTTGTTTAACCTGAAACAATATATTTCATTTTGTTTCTGAGAGTTTTTTCAATTTTTGAAAAAAATATAACATTGAAATGAAATGTGCAAACAAGAAGTTGTTTCAAATCGAAAAGTCAAAACGTTTTCTTTTGGAAATCTTGGCACTAGATGTTTCAATTTCTGCATGTGGTTGGGGAGTTTTAGGGGTTTTTTTTTTTACCAAAATGATTTGATGAATTCAATAAATTCACAAACTGTTTTGGTCAACCCAGTTCTGCAGTTTTCAATGAAAAAAAGTTTAGTCTAAAAAATTCACCCAACTCTAGACATCATCTGAGTGCTGCCCTTTTAGCGTGCATCTGTTTCGAGCCTGCTATACCAGTTGCCAGGTCCCACTAGAATTTGGTCCTTAAAGTTTTCTTTGCATTCATACTTAATCCTACCATTCTGGGATGCTAAATCCTACATTGGTCATCTTCAGAGGAGGAATGAGCTAACAAAAATCTAGTCTTTCATTGGAGGGGAACAGTAAAGTAAAGGAAGACTCCACTGCACTTCCTGAGAATGAGTTTGGAGGGAATTGCAGGTTGAATGGTGTCATCCGTACCACGCTGCCTGAGATACCACTGAAGCTGTTGTTAGTGGAGACACCTGAGATATATTTCCAGTGATATAAAAGAAAAAGGATGCTGGTAGCTGTTCTATTCATATTGCTGTCAGTGGATAATTAACAGTGTCTGTTTATGTATTAATAGTATTTTTAAGAACTTCTTGGGGTGCCCAGAACTTACTTTGGGTGCTTTTATGCAGTCAGAACAAATCTCAATCTATAAGTAAATAACATATACTAGGGGAACAGTTCCATCTGTGCTGCCCCATGCTGGGTGGGGGGGAGTAGGGAGGTGGAAGAGAAGGGACCGTTAGCAGCTGGAAAAATCAAGAAGTGATTTCTATTGTTTTTGCTAAAGAGACTCATTTTTCTTTGTCTTCCCAGGTTCTTTTTTTCCATTTGCAAAGTTGTCTTCACTGCAGTGAACCGTTTTCTCTTCTGAGGCTCATGCAGCAGTCCCACAAGTTGTACTTGGGAAACCACTAACTGATGTTAGATTTACACTGTGAGTAGTTTTTATATTTGTTTTTCTTAAAAGCTACATCCAAGGGGAATCCCTGGGAGACATACACACAGCATAAGAAGCACACGCAGCCAATAGAGCATGCTAGGGCTACCAAGGTTAAATCTGTTGTTTTCAGGGATTGATTCCATTTCTGTTTTGTCAACCAGTTTTAGTACAGACTATGATAAGTTCCAAGGTCCCTTGCACATGAGGTATAGGGGAAGGAGGAGGAGCCCAGAATAGATTTGATTTTGACAAATAGGGAGGAACTGGTTGAGAATTTGCAAGTGGAAGGCAGCTTGGGTGAAAGTGATCATGAAATGGTAGAGTTCATGATTCTGAGGAATGGTAGGAGGGAAAACAGCACAAGACTGATAATGGATTTCAAGAAGTCAGTTTTTAGCACTTTATGGTAGATAAGATCTCATGGGAAGCAAGTCTAAGGGGAAAAACAGTTCAAGAGAGTGATCAGTTTTTCAAAGAGACATTATTAAGGGCACAAGAGCAAACTATCCCACAGCATAGGAAAGGTAGGAAGTATGGCAAGAGACCACCCTGGCTTAACCAGGAGATCTTCAATTATCTGAAACACAAAAAAAGAGTCCTACAAAAAGTGGAAACTAGGTCAAATTACAAAGGATGAATATAAACAAATAACACAAGTGTGTAGGGACAAAATTAGAAAGCCCAAGACACAAGATTAAACTGGCTAGAGACATAAAGGGTAACAAGAATACATTCTACAAATACAGTAGAAGCAAGAGGAAAAACAAGGACAGGGTAGGCCCATTACTCAATGAGGGAGGGAAAAACAATAACAGAAAGTGTAGAAATGGCAGAAGTGATAAATGACTTTTTTGTTTCAGTTTTCACCAAAAAGGCTAGTAGCAATTGGACATCTAGCATAGTGAATACCAGAGAAAATGAGGTAGGATATGAGGCTAAAATAGTGAAAAATTCATTAGACAAGCTAGATGTCTTTAAGTCACCTGGGCCTGATGAAATACATCCTAGAATACTCAAGGAGATATCGGAGTGATTAGCAATTATCTTTAAAAAGTCATGGGAAATGGAAGAGATTTCAGGGGACTGGAAAATAGCAAAGATAACGCCAAGCTATAAAAAGGGAAATAAGGACAACCCAGGGAATTACAGACCAGCCAGTTTAACTTCAGCACCCAGAAAGATAATGGAGCAAATAATTACACAATCAATTTGCAAACACCTAGAAGATAATAGAGTGATGAGTAACAGTCAGCCTGGATTTTTCAAGAACAAATTGTGTCAAACCAAAGTGATAGCTTTCTTTGACAGGGTAACAAGCCTTGTGGATGGGGGGAAGCAGTAGATGTGGTATATCTTGATTTTAGTAAGGCTTTTGAAACTGTCTCATATGACCTTCTTATAAACTAACTATGGAAATACAACCTAGATGGAGCTACTATAAGGTGGGTGCATAACTGGTTGGAAAACCATTCCCAGAGAGTAGTTGTCAGTGGTTCACAGTAAAGTTGGAAGTCCCTTAGGGATCAGTTTTGAGTCCAGTTCTGTTCAATATCTTCATCAATTATTTAGATAATGGCATAGAGAGTACACTTACAAAGTTTGCAGTTGACACCAAGTTGGGAGGGGTTGCAAGTGCTTTGGAGGATAGAATTAAAAGTCAAAATCATCTGGACAAATTGGAGAAATGGTCTGAAGTAAATAGGATGAAATTTAAGGACAAATGCAAAGTACTCCATTGAGGAAGGAACAATCAACTGCACACATACAAAATGGGAAGTGACTGCTGAGGAAAGAGTACTCCGGAAGAGATCTGGGGGTCATAGTGGATCACAAGCTAAATATGAGTCAACAGTGTAACACTGTTTCAAACAAAGCAACGTCATTCTGGGATGTATTAGCATGAGTGTTGTAAGCAAGACACAAAAAGTAATACTTCAGATCTGCTCCACGCTGATTAGTCCTCAACTGAAGTATTGTGTCAAGTCCTGGGTGCCACATTTAAGGAAAGATTTGGACAAATTGGAAAAAGTCCAGAAAAGAGCAACAAAAATGATTAAAGGTCTAGAAAACACAACCTATGAGGGAAAATTGAAAAAATTGGGTTTGTTTAGTCTGGAGAGAAGACTGAGGGGGATATGAGAACAGTTTTCAAGTACATAAAAGGTTGTTACAAGGAGGAGGGAGAAAAATTGTTCTTGTTGACCTCTGAGGATAGGACAAGAAGCAATGGGGTTAAATTGCAGCAAGGACAGTTTAGGTTGGACATTAGGAAAAACTTCCTAACTATCTGGGTAGCTAAGTACCAGAATAAATTGGAGAGGGAGGTTGTGGAAACTCCATCACTGGAGATTTTTAAGAATAGGTTAGACAAACACCTGTCAGGGATGGTCTAGATAATGTTTGGCCCTGCCATGAGTACAGGGATCTGGACTAGATGACCTTGTGAGATCCCTTCCAGTCCTACAATTCTATGATTCTATAAACTAGTCTGAATCCTTTAAATATAACACCAGATTGATTCATACTGGTGTGCAGTCTCTGTGACATGTTGTGGGTAGTCCACTCAAAGGCACAATCAAAATCTTCTTAAGGAGGGGGCTCAGCACTCTCCCTCCCCTGCACCCAGCCCCAAGCTCTCCCCAATAGCCACTCCTGAACTCCCCAATAGCCAGTCCTGAACACAGACCTGCGCTCTCTTTCCCCTGCACCCAGCTCCACACACACTCACCTCCTGCTGCCCCACACGCAGCTCCGTGCTCTTCCTCCCACATTAACTCGCACCCAGTTCCAAATTCTTCCCCCTGAACTCAGCCCTGCTGTCTCCTGCCCCACATCCAGCACTGAGCTCTTATCCAGAGAGGTGGTTAGGCTGAAGAGCAACATCCCCCCACATCCCCAGGCTCAGTTGATTCTGGGAGCCTCAGAATCCATTCTCCTTCAGTGTCTTCACTTCCCCAGGAAGCAACAAAACCCCAGGCCCTATCCTTCCACCCTTTGGGGACTGGGTTCTCCATTCCTCCTGATTCATTTCTCCCTGGGGGCACCTGTTACCCGTGGGTGCTGGTAGAGCTACAAAAGAGGGGAGAGGGTGAAGCAGGCATATGGGGTCACAGCACCACTCAAATTTGGCCTGGCTGTCCCTCCATCCTAACAGAAAGGTGGTTGGGCCAAATTTGAATGGCATTGCAACCTAGTGCAAAGGGGTCATAGTGTCACTCAAATTTGGTCTGGCAAAAGGGGTGACTTTTCAAGGCCAGAGATGTGGCTGGGCCAAATTTCCACCTCCAGTCAGAGACTACGGGGTGGCCTAGGCCCCTTACCCTTCTCTCCTTGTTGTGCTCAATAGTCCACTAATAAATCCACAGAGGTAGGTGGATGAATTAATATCCCTTTTCCATCTTGCCTTTCTATGATTATGGGATGGGAGATTTGGTTCAGATACAGTAAGAACCCATTCAAACCTTTAGCCCAAACTGAAACTCAAACTTAGGGAAGGTTCATTGGAGTTTGAATAATTTTCCTTCTTCCATTATTTTATATTTTCTTGTAGCACCTCTAGATGTATTGGTGGTTTTGCTGTCTTTTATAGACTAGACTAATCACTAAAAGGTGATGAACCAAACTCTGCTTATCTGACTTATGTGAGTAATTGCACAGAAGACGACTTGTGTTGAGTAAAGGGAATAGGTTTCATCCATGGCAAAGGTCTCCTTGGATCCATCACAGGACAGTAGCACCAGTATGTTAAAATCAGGCTGTAAAACTCACACTGTCAAATTGCCAGAGTGCAAATACTTCCCTGTTCTGGCCAAGTCCAAAATACAGAAAAGACAGCCCTTCCCAGAGCTTTCCATCATTTCCTTTTCTGGGAGGAACCAGGAACTTGGGAACTGTCAGATTGGATCAAAGCAATGGTCCATCTAGCCAATGGCCTGTCTCTGGGAGTGGCCAGTACCAAGTGCTACAGAAGAAACAAAAACTCCTCCAGTGGGCAGTTATGGGATAACTTGGACCCAGAGAATATTTCTGCCTACCCCCCAATAGTTAGAAATTGCCTTTTGCCCTGAAGCATGAGAATACGTTGGCATTCCAAAATGCTATTTTATGGAGGTTTTTTTTAAATCCTTACTCTTCTTGTAACTTGTGGGCCATAAAAAATGTCTAATTGCACAAGCACATGCAAATAAAAGAAAACAAATTCCAAATGCCCCCAAATTTCTGGGCATTATCAATTAGTCTCAGATAAAAATGCATAGATCTGGTTAAAAAAAAAATGGGGGAGGGGAATTTTTTTTCCTGAAAATTTTCAGTCAGTTCTCTTAATGCACAATACTTTTCACTTTTGTAGCCCTTTCCATCCGAGGAACTAAAAGCACCTTAAAACACTATTTAATTAACCTTTACAACCCCCTTGTGAGGTAGGCTTTTTTATCTCCATTTCACAGATGGGCAGATTGAAGCACAGGGAGCTTACATGACTTCCCCAAAGTAACACTACACAGCGGGTCAATGGTAGAGCCAGGAATTCAACCTGGATCTGCTGAATCCCAGTCCTGTGCTTTAAATGCTATAAACCTCCCTCTTAAGTGGGTGAAGATTCAGGTCATTTTTTAAATTTAATTTATTTTATTTAAACTATGAGTATCCAGAGTGCACTACCAAGGGCAACGAAAGCCCCTCTATAATGTGAGCATCTGAAGGAGTGTATATGAAGAGTGAGAAATAATCTCTTTCATTTTGTCTAAGGGCTGTATACAGATGTCTCTGGTGGGAAATAAGGAGTCTTTAAGAATGATGTGTGACTTCTAGTGATGGAGTTTGGGTTAGCAAGGGTATTTATTTTTCCCTTCATTAAGAAACAACTTATCATGCCAGTAAAGGAGCTGTTAATGAGTTTGTTCACACTAGCTGAGAAATGACTGCAGGATAATCCTCCGAGAACTTACTCTGGATGCATACATAAACCAGCGTCAGAGCACTAAGTATACCAAACAACTTGCGGGGGGGAGGTTGTCCTCTCTCTCTCCCCCTCCATTTCTGCATTAGTTCAACAGGTTCTGGAAGGGATGTACAGAATTAGAGCATGCAGATTATAAGGTGTACTTTGGAACCATTACATGATTTATATTAAAGGGCTACATGTCAACATAACATTCTCTATTTAGGCATCTGATGGGAGGTGTGGGAAGGAGAAGCACTTCATCTATGCTAGATGACCTCCTGAGGTCCTTTCCAACTCTAATATTCTATGATTCCATGATTCTATACTCCACCCGCAGATCCAAGATCCAGCCACTCCCTCAGAATAGCTGCCTGTTTCTGCTAAAATGGTCAGCTGCTCATGGTGGGATTTTCAAGGAGTCAATGGGAATTAGGCACCGAGCTCTCACTGCATTTCTGGCTGTTGGCTGCTCCAACTGAAATGTTCCATCTCCACCCCGATGGAGGCCACTCAAGTCGTAACGGAACACTGCATGCTGGTATCTTCTGCAGGGCGCTTCTCTGAGGTAAAGACTGGGGGGAGTGCAAGGCACTGAAATCTGCTCTTTTAAATTGTGCTTTAAATGTGGCCTTGGGCTCCTGGCCAGGTGCCAATGAAGCCCTGACTTGGGAAAAGTTTGGGATTCCCCTGTGCTGGAATACAATCTTCTGGCCCTATTTAAGACACTTAACCTTTCCACATAACATTTTTTGTATAGGGGATAGCACACTATGAGTCTGTATAATGCTACAAGAGAATGCCTGAGCAAAGAAGGCAGTCAAACTGTCCTTTGACAGGGTGGCTAAAAGGTGAAGCCAGGTCTTTTTCCTGACAGCTTCATTTTGTTTCTGATATATATATTCCCTCACTGTTAGCCTATTGTCCTTCTGTTAATTTTGTCAGCTCTTTTGAAAAGCGTTTCCGATTCGATGGCATGAGTAATTGTTGGGTTTTTTGTTTGTTTAAAAAAAAACAAAAAACCAGCAGCAGCACAAGGTCTTGAAAACTCCACTCTTACCCTGCAAAGACCCACCCTGACCTCCAAAATCAGCTCAATAACTTCACTCCTCTTCATTTCCTCATCCTGCGTCTAAAGAGAGAGGAAGCGGGTTGCAACCTTTTGCGCGTAATCTGACACACGACACACAGGGACGGAAGGCAGAAAATCATTTCAACAAAAGGCTGGCGCTCTGAGTTAGGTAAATTCAGGAAAGAGAGAGAGAGGAAATGGCAGTAACCTCACCAGTAGACTAAGAGAATTCTGGCACCAGCCCAGGTGTGAAATGCTAGGTCATCTCTAATAAGAGTTGGGTGAAAAGCCTTCGACGCACATCGAAAGATATGACACAAAGACACTTATTAAGATAACCCTTGAGGGTAGTTAGGAAATCATTTTTCTTAAGGCAAACCAGTTTCACTGATATGTGTATGTGTTGAGTTCCACGTAACGTCTCCTCAGAGGTTTAGCACCAAAATCCTATATTGCATTTATGTACTGTTATGTCAATATCTACAGCACCTAATGTCATCTGACCTGGCCCATGTTACCCTGTTATCTGAGCACCTCACAAACATTTATGTATGTATCCTCACAACACTGCTGTGATGTAGAGATGGGGAGCTGAAGCCCAGAGAGAATAAGTGACTTGCCCAAGGTCACACAGGAAATCTGTAGAAAAGCAAGGAACTGAGCTCAGGTCTCCAAGATCAAGGCTGTCACCCTGACCGACTGGACTACCATGATACCAAGGCCATTAAACACTGCCCACACACACACACACACAATAAAATTGTGACATGAGCAGCAGCAAACCTCAAAGTTTCAATTTGAAGAAACACCCACAGATCTGCATGGCTCCTCCAGACTGCCCAAACCTCATAAGTCTTCAGAGCTGACCTGGAACTTGGGTGAGAACAGGCCCTCGTGATTTCTGCCCATTCTTTTTTCAAATTGAGTTGGAAATACCACAAAGATATCCTTTTACCAGCTACTTTGTCAGTTCCATTTAGACTCCTGACTTAATCAGGAAGTTCAAAGGCAGGCCAATAAAATTGAACAGGTAGAAGCCAGACATCCCAAGTTTTTCTAACCTTAAAAGTGGCTTGATTTGGGTTTGATATAAGTTTTTGGTAAAGGTTCAGGTCAGTTCTTATTGTATCTGAGCTAGAGATCCATTCCGACACTAAGAAGGTCAATGGCAGTTTTGCTGTTGACTCCAGGGAAACCAGGATCAAGTCCTTCATCACCCATCCATCCCTCCTGATAATCCACCAAATCTCCACAGAGTGTATATATATTTTCCCAATTGTATTAATATTGTCCTAGGCCCCCATCCATATTCTCACCTGAATTAAAGCAAACCCTCCTCTCTTTATCCTCCTCCTGAATTTATTCTTGGTGTGAACCTCCACTGAGCTGATCTTTTTTAAGACCAAATGTATTTTATTTGTTTTATGACTTTGTCTGGCCCAAGAAATCCCTGAGTCCTTCCAACCTCATGCCACATGTTACATTCTGTCCCCATTAAAAAAAACAGATCATTCCTTTGACATGAGAACTGGCATCAAGTCAAAGTCCTGGAGATGAAAGGAAGGGTTAAGTTTACTTTCAATATCGGAGGAGGGTTCGGAAATAAATGTCGAGGTTAAAAAGTCCAGATGGTAATTCAACTGTATCCTTACTATAAACATGATTTGATTTATGGGAGCCACTAATGGTATCTCAGTTTAAATCTGGATGGCTTTGCTTTCTCTCATCTGTAGCTTTAAATTCATCAGATTCTTTCACTCCCACCATCAATCCTTCACTACAAAGAGATACTACTATCAAGAATTTGGGAGTTCTTTAAAATCCAGCAATTGATAAATGTTAACAATCCTAATCCATGCAAATTACTGTCCGGTGCCTTTATTTATAATACCAAGCGGATGTGTTTATTTAAAAGTACCTAAAAGAGCTTTGACAAGTTCAGACTCACAAAACTGTGTCTCCTTTTGCTTCCCTCCCCCCCCCACCTCCTTTGGGGATCAAACTGCATCAGTTTTCACTTTTTTCTTACGTTTGCGATTATTAGATTTCTTGGCTTTGTCAGAAAAATCCATCAGAAATGTTTATCTCATGGGGAAAATAGCGATGGAACAGTGTGTTTATCACTTCAAGGGCCGTAATCCACAGGCAGCGGTGGCCCCAATCCAGTTTGTTTTAAAACACAAACACTGAAAAAGAAAAATGCCCATGTATGAGAAGTGTGATAGAGATGTGCAGAACAGAACAGAACCAGCCCTGACATCCATTTCTTTATGTCTCCATATTTTGACCCTCAGTGATTGCACATAGATGGCCAAATCCAGAGGTCTTTATTCATATTTTACACATTCCATACTCAAGCTTCCAATATTGAAAGCCTCAGAGGGTCAAATTTCCAGAAAGCCCTTAACATCTTTTTTTTTTTTTTTGCTTCCAAATCAATTGCACTAAATAGCAGATGCTACTAATTGTGAGCCACAAAAGTTGGGATTTAGGGCTTAGATTTGGGAGCCTGTGGGCTGAGTGTTTTTGAAACTCTGGCCATAGAGATGTTCACTTCATGACCGAGTCCACAAATGCTGTGCTGCTGGACTCCACTTATGTTTGGGTGTCTATGATGTTGCATTTTTGGATAACATGAAAAGCACCTAGAGCACATGGATAGATGCTCTATTTAAATGTTTTGCACAAATTAAATCAAACGAACAAACAAATATCATTGCTTGTATTATGATAGTGCCTAGAACTGCCAAGTCATGGACCAGGACTCCATGCAGACAGATATTCAAGAGCTAAGAATTTTTCACCATGCCATGCAGGTGAATGTGGAATATGGTGAAGAATGGAGAACATCCTGCCTGTGTCCCCTAGATTTACAAATCTAGGGGTAGCCAGTGCAAGTGTCTCAGCTGATCTTAATTCTTGTGTCAACACCTGGGATATTGACCAGGTAGGAACTGACAGAGCAACTGATTGACCAAAGTCAACTCCTTGGATTGCACATACCTCCTAAAACACACAAGAACATTTCACCAGCCTGTCAGGATCACCTCTAACTTCCCTGGATTGGGAGGAAATGAGAGGATGAGAGAGAAAATGAAGTGCACATGACAGTTATCAGTCATATCACTTAATGCACTGCAGGAAGGCACTCAGATTAGATGATGGAGACTAAATAAGAACCTATATAGAATAGAATAGAATAGAATAGCTTCAGACAGCTAACTCTGGGATCACTGGGGAAAAGCAATATTTAGAATGGGAGGTATCCCTCCATTGCTCCAAAGATATCAAGTCTGTTTACCCTTAGGGCATGGGCTAAAACTCCTCATTTGCTTCTATGAAGCAGTATGTTTTACTAGCTGGGACACAACACTGGAAGTTAGGATATCTGCAATCTATCTCCATCTGTGGCGCTGACTTGCTATGTAAATCACTTAGCTTCCCTGTGCCTGTTAGAAGAGGGTCCCACTACCCTCAAACTCCTGTCGAAATAATAAAAGGCTGTGAATCAAAACCAATGTCAGTGCAAGTCAAATAATAATATGGGAATGCAAGAGGCTAAACATCTTAAATAAAGCTTAGGGAAATGGACTTTAAGCCTTTCATGACACTAACAAGAGAGTGTCTACACAGATTTCCACCAAAGTAAGAAAATTAGTTTTAGGAAACTGATTTAGCTAAATTAAAACAAGTTTGTGTGCAGAACAGACATATGATAATGAAACTTACTCACCTTTGTACAATGCTGTGAGCTTTATGGTTGAAAAGCTGCAAGTATTCCTATTAAGATATAAATAATGAAAAACATTGTCTTTCACTAAAGGTTTGTGTGAGGAACTGCATCTAGTTTAAACTTAGGAAACATTGAGACCTTGTCTACACACATACTTGCTCCGGTTTAGTTAAATCAGGGATACTTCTGTGTGGACACTTTTATTGCAGTATAGGAAATCTATTCCTAGTAGACTTAATCTAAACTGAAATAATCCTGTTTTAAACTGAAATCAGAGCATCCTCACAGCCTATTGGACTGGCTTAACTAAACGGGTTTTAAATCATACCTTAAATTAAACTGGAGCAATTCTGGGTGTAGCCCTAAATTAAACTGAATAAACCCATGCTCTTTTAAAAATATCAATTTTAAATCTATTTAGTTGCATTATTCTAACTGCTCTCATAAAGTCATTGGGATCAACTCTGTCTACACCACCTACATTTTCCACAATGCATGCAGTGTGTTTGCAGAAATAAATGGGAAGATGTTTTTTTCCCATATGTGCATGAACTCTGAACTCCAAGAGTTCAAGTGGGTTCAGTCGCTCTCCTCAAACTGTCATTCTAGTCCTAATTAGTACACGGTGCCATAAGCAATTTAAATGGAATATATTAATAGAGGAGAAAGCTGGGGGGATCCTCCCCCATGCCCCTGCCTGCAAAAACTCTTAAATAAACAGGCGATTTCTTCAGGGTGCCCTACATCCTCTCCCTCCCCTCGTTCTTAAGAATAAGGATTGTGGGTGGGATGCAGAGAAGGTCCGGATGCTGTCTCAATTAAAGGGAGGGTTTTCCACCAGAGGAGAGAGCCAGAGACTCCCACTGCTTCTGAGGAATGGAGGGGGATGGGGAGATACTGAGCCATGATAGTTCAGGGAAGTGCTGTTTTATTTAAACTCTCAAATGGCTTGACATGCCCCTGCTACTTTCACTGCCTAATTATAAATGAAAGGAAAACGGCAAGAGAATCCCCTCCTGTTGACCATCTCCCACTTAACGAGGCAGCACATGTCGCAGTCTCTACCTTTTTAGCTCTGTCCTTGCTTTTATCCTTGTGCAATTTAATCCTAACTCAATTATATTATTACAGTGTGTCACTTTGAGTCACTTTCCCCCCTATTGGCATATGGTTCTTTTCAGTTTTGCTGCTAATTCTTTTCCAGTGGACTTGTTTAAAACATACTCATTTTCTGCTTAGACTCTGTGTTATTCACGCATCATGTTTCCGCAATGCCTGGCTAGCTTCCTCAGGAGGAGGAGTAGAATGGGAGCCGGGTATCATTGCTTTCTGCATACATTTGCTAGAGTTTCCATGCCGCTTGTCAAAATACGAAGTAGATGGCAGGAAAGGTGAGCAACATGCCCCGGCTGTCAGAAATGCTGGCCTTAGTCAGGCCTATTCCAAACGAGGGATGGAGTGATAAGGAGAGGTGGGTGAACAATGAAAACAATTTTCTATGGATATCTTCTTCAGTTTTTAAACACGTTCACTCTGATTGTTTCTGCAGCCCTTTAAATATATGCTTTCTGTGGCTGTTCTAGCAAAGGAGATTGCTGGCAAGAATGCTCCCCCAATTTCAGCTTCCAGCACAGTCTTCCAATCAAGGGATAGAAACGTATCCCATGACCCACATGGCCAATCAAATCATCTCAAATTTTGAATGTTGAAGACTTGCAATGAAATGAATGAACAAGGGACAAGCTACAGAAGCGATAACTGTGTGAATCAAAATAGGTGAATCAAACTGGGTAATAAATGAATTTGAGAAAATCAAGCTGTGACAATTCATGAATAGAAAAAAGAGGATATCTGCCAAATGAAGTATTTGTTACCAATTATTTATCCAGCTGTAATGAAAAGAAATGTGAATATTAGCAGTAGGGCAACTGTAATGCTATTAGGGTCTGAAGCTTTGGAAGATACTTTTCTAAGGGCTTACTACATTTGGAAATTTTCCAAAATAGATATTCCAAAATATTTTTTCTGGAATAGTTATTTCACTGTAAATGCCTTGTGTGTAAATACTCTTATTCTAGATTAAGAATATATTTTTTTCTAATTTAACTTAATCCACTACCTTCCAGAATCGTTAATTTGGTAAATTCCCAGGTATAGACAAGTGCTAAGAGTTATTTCCTGTTTTGTTTTGTTTTGTTTTTTAAATAATGTGGCATCACTTTTAAAACAACCCATTGGACACAGATGTACAAACACATGACCACGCAGTGCTAGGTCTGGCAGAAGCAAAGTCTGCTTTGCCTGAAATACCGTAGAAGTAGAAATCAAATTAAAAGTCAGCCTGTTCAGAGTTGGATTTTCTTGGATACTGAGGACCAAGCTTTTAAACTTCAAGCCTTCCTCCAATTTGGGCGCCCAATTATTTGAACACAAATAGCTTCATTCGTAAAAGTGGCTATACCCCCATTTTTGCACATGAAAGGCCTACCTATGAACACGCAGTTCATGGAGTTCCATCAATGGCTATTAGCTGAGATGGTCAGGGATGCGATCCCTTGCTCTGGGTGTCACTAGCCTCTGACTGCCAAAAGCTGGGAGTGGATGGCAGGGGATGGATCACTTGATGATTTCCTGTTCTGTTCATTCCCTCTGAAGCGCCTGGCAATGGCCACTGCTGGAAAACAGGATGCTGAGCTGACCGTTGGTCTGAACCAATATGAGTCACACATAGCAGGCAATTTGGATAGTGGATAGTTTGTTTAGGCAAATAGTTGTTTCCATGTACAAAATAGGTGCATACTCACTTTTGCAACCACAATCATTTGTTTGCCCCAACATTGAGCCCAGGGCTGAGTATTAAGCATTGCAGATTACGATTGGGCACATAGTTCATACAGCATGGCTGGATTGTTCTGACTGTCGAAACAGGCTTGTGGTGCACTTTCTGCAAAGGTTCTCCAATAGTCAATCACTTAAAATTCCTAGCTTTGGTGAGCATACCTGCCAAATTGGAAACTATTTTTCCTCCAGTACTCAAGGAAGCTGAACACAAAGGGAGGGCATACACTGCCGAAGCAAATCCTTTAAAAATGTCTATCGTTATTTGTGCAGCATTTCTCATGATGGAGACAACTCCTGCTATAGTTACTCAGTATTAGTGGTGTTAGTTGTGAACATTTGAGCCACTATTCAAGGTGGCTACCATGGAGCCATAGGAAGGAGCTAAGCAGGAAATAAAGACAGTCTCGCATTCATGCCAATCATGATGTCCTGGGTCTCTGTAATCTCTATTTTATTTACCAATACCAGGATTAGAGAACACAAAGTTAAGGGAAGTCCACCTACGTTCCCTAACCTCCACCTCTAAGTGCACTGAGCAGAGCTCAGATGCCACTGAGGGTCTGACTCAGTGGCTGTGTAAGAACCAGTAAAGAATCTCAGTATTTGGCCTTGTGAGGGAGATATATTTGAACTTTGAAAAGCAAATCTAAAGAACGTGAGGACACAGCTGTTTTCCTTTACCCTGTAGTTTTTCTTTCCTTCTTCTATTTTTCTTTCAACTTGGTTCCTACATTTCTTAGCTCTGTAACGGCTCTCTGGTTATAGCTTGCAATAAAGATAATATATGGCATCATCTTATATCCAGAAATAAGGGCCACTTGCGTAGCTGCCACGTGAACTTCTGCACACTCCTTTCCCAGTGTCTCCAGTCTTGACCTGTAGAATGAGAGGCAGTTAATTCTCCATCTCAGTACCTGCCCATTGGGCAAAATGGACCAGAACCATCAAACTTATTTCCCTGAAGACCTCAGTCAACTCCTTTGCTAGAGGGAAGACTCACAGACTTTACACATCAACCCCTCCGGCCTCCTTTTTCTTCAGGCTGAACATCTATCTGTTCACAGCTCACATCTGCCCACCCCTTCGTAAATAAAATTTTCTCGGGAGACAGAGTTGTCTCATTTCTGACACATTGGAATCAGTCTGTCTGTCTCTCAGCAGATAGTTCAATGGGACAGAATTCTAGGAACTCCAGCAAGGTCACATCTCTCTAAACAATTTAAATTGGGAACCAAATCAGAAAAGAAAACATGAGAGCGCTCTGGTGATGATTTTTTGCAAAGGTGCAAATTACTAATCAAGTCCTTATGCAAGACTAGCTGCTTTATTAAACAATATATGCTTTCACTGAAAAAAAAGCTCTTTAAGGTGGATGGATCATGAAACAAATAACAGCAACTCTGGGTAACAGTCCTTCGAAAAAAAATACCAGTGGGAAGTAAAGTTCTTCAAAAAACTCTTCACTATATCTTTTTTTTTTTTAAATAAACATGCTTTTCTGTAGCAGATTTGTCAGCCTATTAGGAAACATGATACAGACATGAGAAGAGGTTGAGGAAAGGATGAGTTTTCTATGCAATTCCCTATAAATTAGTATCTGAGTATTTTTTTTCCCTATATGAAAGTCCTTTTCTTAATGATTAGAGTAAGGAGAGCCAGGATACCTGGATTCTTTTCCCAGCTATGCAACTCTGTCTGACTTCAGGAAACTCCCTAGCATGTGTAAGACTTGGTTTATCCATCTGTGCCAGCACACTGATGATGTCTTCTCAATGATCACACAGGGGCACGATAATGTTCCACTTAACCTAACAGGGGTGTGGTGAGGCTCCTTTCATTAACAAAAGCCTTTGGAGATCCTCAAATGAATGCCAAGTATGTGTATTCAAGGACGGATAGCCCACAAAATGTCATTTTCCTATTTCTAGTGAATGCCATTTAGCAATTTAGAAGAGACTTTCACATTCCTATTGGATGCAATCGGTTTGACAGAGGCATCAGTATCAGGAGAACCTCTGCTATGAAAAGAACTATCGCTATTCATTGCCTTTGCCATTTACAGGGAGGATTGGTGCCAGCAATTTGACTTGACTTTCATCAGCAATGAAACAAAGAAAAAAAAAGAGAGTTACAAATGATCCTATAATGTCCTTGAAATTAAATTAAAAACATAGCCATCGCTGCCAACATTCAGAAAAGGGCTCACAGCTTTTTTACGGTGCCTACTACAATGTGAATTTATTATTGCCGGAATACTGCCTACTGTATAACAAGTGTAATATTAAGTGCCATATTGGACTACCATATGGCTACTAACCTCAGAGGTTGGTAGCAACTATCAGTGTAGAAATTAGTGAGCAGAATGAGCCGGAGGATAAAACTAGTTATCACTCAAGCATGCTATATAATTGGCTGTAGCAAGAAACTAAAAAATGTCTCGGAAACCAGATGGATTTGAAATGTTCCATTATTCATAAACACTTTTTTTTTTCAGCAATACTTGCTCCCTTCCCAAATATTCTGTTGTCAAAAAAAAAAAAAATCCTGCAGAAGCAGAAAGTAAAAAGGACAAATGTCTTTCTTCCCCCCCCCCCCTCTGTCTCTCTCTCTTTTTGGCCTGTGAGGCCATCCTGTACCAGTGGCGCCCTGGTTAGAGGAAATGTGTTTATGCCAATTTGTTCAGGGACTTTTCTAAGCTGTTCAGGGATTTGTGTGTTTGTGGTGGTGTTGCTATTAACAGCCTTTCACAGCTGTGGAACCTCATCCTTTGCACAGCGCTTCCCTCCTTTTGGATCATTCGAATGACAGCCATTGTAATCTCCCGGACAGGAACTGCCTCCCTGGAGAAGACAAGCTCCCCTCCTCCCCCACACATTTTCCTCTCACTCTTTTTGCCTCCTCCCTTCTCCCTTCAATCCCTTTTCCCAGTCCTCTTCCAGCTGGACCCACAGGGAAGAGGGGAAACAGGAAGGCCCCTTTGGTTAGAGATGGGGAATTGTGCATGTAAATATCAAATGGCAGCATGAAGCAGAAACTGACTGAGAGACCTGAAATGGAGTGAAGGATAAGGATGTTATAAAACCTACTCAGGGAAGCTCAATGCAGGGTTAGAAGGTCTCTGTGCTGGAGAAAAGTCATGTAGAAGAGTCAGTCCTTTGCCACCCAATCTTCTGAAACAGGCATTTGCCAGTCTAAAGAACATACAGGAAAAAATCCAGACCTAGTTTGTAATTTGTGAAATACAGGACAGGCCAGAAACCATCAACCATCCAATAGTGGTTTTTTTTAATTCATTTATTTATAAATAAATCATATAAACATATAGGTGCAAGTCCTGGGATACTTACTTAGGCAAGAAGACAATGGTGAGGTTTTTCCTGAGTAAACAGACAGCGGCAAGTGGAGTAAGTTTTTAGGGTTTAATCCCTCTTGGAAATAGATGCCCAGCTCAAAGAGGGAAAAATTGTTTGGAACTGATACAAATTCTAATGTTGAAACAGAGCTGATCAGAAAATGGAAAAAGGATTCTGGGGTTTCAAAATTTGTTTGCATTGCAATTTTTAATGAAAGCTGAGCATTTTAAAATGTTCTGTTAAAGATTTTTTTTTAAAAAAACCCGCAAGGATTAATCAGAATATTTTTTTTAGGGGGGGGGGGGGGGGCAGGGGAGGGAAATATATAATATAATACAACATAAAAAAAATCAAAACAAAAAATCTTTACAGAATGAAACACTGAAATGTTTTGTTCCAAAAATGTCAAAAGGGGATGTTCCTAGGTTGGCAGAACTTTTTTATTTCCAAAATGAAATTTCAGTGAAATCTAAATGATTCTGTGAAGCAATTCAATTTTGACAGAGCTGCATTTTCCCACAGAAAATGTTTCCGGCAAAGTTTTTCTGCTGAGCTATAAGTGTAAGCTAATCCCTGGACACAATGTGGCAAGTTGTATGATACCAATATGAGTCATGATCACAGGGCCAAATTTATCCTTGGTGTAACTCTGCTTCAGTAAAAAAATAGTTACACCAGGCGTGTATTTAACTTATTGTCTTCCATTTAATTAGTGTATTAATTCATGGTAGCTTGTGGTTTGTGTCATTGCACCACAAATTACATGAATTTGGGACTGATAGCAGGTCACAACATACAATGGTCAACACTGAACACTTCACACAAATCACTTACTGTGTGGAGAAAGGCTTCAGCTATGTAAAATAGAGTTATCAGAAGGCTAGATAAACTGAGGAAAAGAGAAACTATCATTTTCTAGGGGGATTGGCTTGTTTTAGATACTGTAATAGAAAAACCTCCTGCTCATGAATACATCCCACCCCATGTCAACACACACACACACACACATATATATATATATATATATATATATATTTTGAACAGGCATGCTGATTGGTTGCAGTTTCATTTTTTTTTCTTGGAAGACCCACTTCTGGAGAGGCAGTACCTCCTGAAATGGTATTACACATAAGCTAAATCCTGTTTGGCTTTCAGATCTGGTAGTTGCCTTTGGCCCTGTATCAGTTTCTTTTATTGGTAAAGAATATTAAGCTAGATCCTAGCTGGCGGAGTTTGGTGTAGTGCCATTGAAGCCAATAGAGTAATGCCAATGTCTTCCATACTCAGCCAACACATGTATGTTTGTTTGCCTGTTAGCGATGAGTCTGGAAGAAAAGTCTGGAGGCACCTAGATGAATAATAAAATAATAGTAATGCCACCTCTTACTTAGGGCTTTTCATCAGTAGAGCTCAAAGCACTTCACAAAGGAGACCCCTATCATTATCCCCATTTTAAAGATGGAGAAACTGAGGTTCAGAGTGGTGAAATTGACTTGCCCAAGGTCACCTAGCAGGCCAGTGACAGGAGCTGGAAGCAGGTCTGTACTTTGTGATTGGGATTTTGGCTGGTTTTAGAATAATTTTAACTGAGTTTCGATACTATTCTGTTGTTTGTGTCATTCTTAGAAACATTTTTTTTTAAAAGCCTCCCTTTCCTGGGCCTAATTTGTGTAAAAATTTGTAACCACACTTGTATGTTTGCAATCAACCTATGGGCAAATTACTGTAGATGTAAATCAGGTAACTAGATGAGGCACCAGCAATTCATTTTGCAAGTGCAATAGAAAAGGTTCAAATTATACCAGATATGTAGTCCTAAATAACAGGTGTGGATTGTTAGTCTGGAGGTAGGGGCTACTCATTTACCAAGAGTAAGAGCCCACTGAGAAATACTCGGCTGCACACATGCTGGGAAATTAATGTCTGTCCACTCAAGAAAAGTATTGGCTGAGATTTACATAAGAACATGAGAACTGCCATATTGAGTCAGATCATGGTCCATCTTGTCAAGTATCCTGTCTCAGATAGTGGGTACCAGAGCTTCCTGTGGAGTGTACATAGCAGGGCAATCATAGAGTGATCCATCCCTATCTTCCACTCCTAGCTTCTGGTAGTCAATAGTTTAGGGTTACCTTAAGCATCAGGTTGAATTCCTGACCATCTTGGCTCACAGCCATTGATGGACCAATCCTCCATGAACTTATCCAGTTCTTTTTTAAACCCCATTCTTTTTTTGGCCATGACAACATCCCATGGCAATGACGTCCACAGATTGGGTATGTGTTGTATGAAAAATTACTTCCTCTTCTTTATATTAAACCTGCTGCCTGTTAATTTCATTGAATGTTTCCTGGGTTTTTTATTGTGGGAAAGCATAAATAACACTTCTGTATTCACTTTTTCCACACCTTTTATGATTTTATAGACTTCTATTATATCCTGCGTTAGTCGTCTTCTTTCTAAGATGAATAGTCCTAATCTTTTTTAGTCTCTTCTCATGTGGAATCCATTCCATACCCTGGATCATATTTGTTCCCTTTATCTGCACCTTTTCCAATTCCAGTATATCCTTTAGGCGATGGGACTACTAGAACTGCTTGCAGTATTCAAAGTGTGAGAGTAACATAGAAAATATCATACTGCCACTATATAACTCTGTCTCATTTTCTATCCTTTCCTAATAATTCCTAACATACTGTTAGCTTTTTGACGGCTACTGTGCATTGAGCAGAATTTTTCGGAGAACTATCCACTGTAACTCCAAGATCTCTTTCTTGGATGGTACCAGCTAATTTAGATCTCCTCTTTGTATATATATAGTTGGGGTTATTTTTTTCCCCAATGTGCATTACTTTGCATTTATCAACATTGAATTTCATGTTCCATTTTATTGCCCAGTCACCCAGTTTTGTGAAATCCTTCTGTAACTCCTCACAGTCTGCTTTGGACTTAAGTATCTTGAATAATTTTGTCTCATCTGCAGATTTTGCCACTTCACTGTTCACTCCCTTTTCCAGATCATTTATGAATATGTTGAACAGTACAGATCCCAGTACAGAGCCTTGAGGGACCCCATTTTTCACCTCTTTCCATTATGAAAACTGACCATTTATTCCTACCCTTTAGGTATGGCTACACTGACAGTGGCAAGTGAACTCCCACCTTATTAGACTTTTACATTTTACTAACTTTAGTTTATGCTCTTTCCTATTTTCCTCATTAGTATTTGACTTCCCAATTTTAAAGGATATATTTTTGCCTCAAATGGCTTCCATTACTCTGTTGTTTAGCCTTGGTGGCATTATTTTGGTCTTCTTACTGACTTTTTTTTATTTGGGGTATACATTGATTTTAAACTTTTATTATGGTGTTTTTAAGTAATCGCCATGCTGCTGCTTGCAGGCATTTTACTCTTGACTGCTCTTTTTAATTTCCATCTAACTAGTGTGCTTATTCTGGGCTAGTTCCCCTTTTTAAAGAGAAATGTTACTGTGTTTTTTTAATATATATATTTCCACCCTACAAGGATGTTAAATTTAATTATGTTAGAGTCACTGTTACTAAGTAGTTCAGCTATTGTTACCTCTTCAATCAGATTTTGTGCTCCACTTAGTACTAAATCAAGAATTGCCTCTCTCTTTGTGGGTTCCAGGACTAGCTGCTCCAAGAAGCAGCCATCTGTGGTGTCTAGAAATTTTATCTCTGCATCACACCTTGAGGTGACATACCCAGTCAAGATGAGAATAGTTGAAATCACCCATGATTATTGTGTTTTCTGCTTTTGTAGCCTCTCTAACCTCCATTAGCATTTCACAGTCACATCTTGGTCAGGTGATTGTTATACTCTTATTATTCAAGCGTGGAATTTCAAGCCATACATATTCTATGGTACAGTTTGATGCATTTAAGATTTTCACCTTTTTGACTCTATGCGTTTTTAAGCATATAATGCCACACTCCCACCAGTGAGGAGTATTCAGGTGCAGGAGATAAAGAGAAAGGTTACACTGGTCCTCAACTACTTTGGGAACAGAAATATAAGAACATTGTTATAGAGAAGTGCATCATGTCATGAGGGCATGTGGATGTACAGTAAGCACATATACACACATTATATATCTATCTAACCTGCAGGTAGTATATTAAACTCTAGTCATGGCATTTCACATACAGTACATTTGTTTTGTGCATTGCCAGCAATACCAGTGTAGCGTAAAACACATATTTTATGGTGTACTGGGTATGTTGGAAAATTGCTTGAATCTACTAATTCCAGGTCAGTAAGAGAGTTTAAGAGCTTCCATGATCAGTCTGCAACTGACCTTTTAACTCTTGAATGAAATATGCTTTTATCAACACAAGCTATCTAACCCCCCCCCCCCAAAAAAAAAAAAAAAAAATCACCTAAATTGCCAGGCTCTAAAGGAGGGTGGGAATGGAATACCTTATATAGGGAGAACTTTTGCTGGTTTTCAATATTTCCCACAAGAGAACCATTTGATTTTCAAAGACAGTGCCTAAAAATGTCATGCCATACAAAGATATCCCCCTCTGTGCCTCTCCCTCGCCATCCACATCATTTAATCATTCTGCGCCCTGCAAACACTGCAAGAAATTGTCAACAAAGGCTTGCAAGAGACGTTGTGGAATTGGGGAGCAACATCCAGAGTAGGAGACTTATTGATTACTAGACATTAATCATCTGATCCATGGAGAAAGGTGACGTGAAAATTAACTGTCAAAATCAGGTAGAGTAATTTCTCCATTGCTTCTGAATGATGGAAGATTTAATTTGATCAAATATGCTGATTTAAAAAAATAATAATAATGACGCAGCAGAGAAACGTTAGTGTACATTGCTTTTATTAGATACTGGTGGGAGACATAATGCCAAAGACTACAACAAATGTCAGAATCTGGCATCCCAAAATATGAGTGTGTTCACGTTAGGATAAACCATGCCAGCCTTTGCAGTGCATGAGGGCCATGGAAGAGCCCGAGAGAGAAAGAACAGATGGGACTGAACGTGTTTAGAGATTAAGAAATGATCAGTCAATTTGCTTATAGCTCCTATTTCTATTTCTCTACTCTGTCTCTGCTCTTCTTTATTCATGTAGCTTTAACTACCCTAGAATAACCCAGAGTGCTACAGGTGGTGTTGCTGTCCAGTTATGGGGAGCTCTAACTCCACTGGGTGAATCCTGGCCCTGTTGAAGTCGATGACAAAATTCCTACTGACTACTATGGACTCAGGATTTCAGCCACTATGTTTCTGTGGGACAATGTATTGGAGATGCTTATCTTTCAGACTTGATGTAAAACTGAGGTTCTGATTCCAGGCCATTTACAATCATTACCAGTCCCATGGAACTTTTCCCAAGAGTAGAGATGTTAAATATGGATTCCAGGTAAACTGACAGTTTAAGGAATTGCACATTTTACTTTTCTTAGACCAAAATTCTCCTCTATGGGAGCACAAACTTTCAGATCCAATCAGAAAACTAACCTTTGGCATGATCCTCCATTCCCCTGGTCTTTGGAAAGTCTATGGAGTTACTCTAGGTTTACTCCAATTTGCCTGAGAATAGAATCTGGTTCCTCAGTTATAGTCATAAATGTGTCCAAAACTGAATATTATCCATGCTTTATATCATACCAATGTAATTTTGATGGAGATCATTCCAGTTGTTTTTGAGGGGCTGGGGGGGAATAATAATAATACTTAGCTGCTATATAGCACTTTTCCATCAGTAAATCTAGAAGAAAACTTTTCTGTGCCAGGTATATTTTAAAAGATGGCAGGTATCTGAAGCTGTTCAGCGGTTTGGAATGTTAAAATTCAATCTAATGGAGATGGGCAGCGTAACTCCTGTCGACTTCTGTGCTTCTCTTCTGCGCACCATCTTCACTACACTGAGCTGACGGGAACCGTGTTTCCGTCGATGCAGCGCTACGCCACTTGCGGGAGTGGATTAATAACGTCGACTTCTGGATCAACTGAGCAGGTCTTCACTGACTGCTCAGTCGATCCAGATAAGTCGATCTGATGGCGGCGACTTTGCTGCCATCAGTGTACACATAGCCTAAGATAACACGTGCATCAATTATTTCTGAAACTCTCAGATGGATAAGGGTGTATAAATATACATAAACTTGTGCACAGGTCATGTATTTATATGCGTGCTATACATACACACACATCCATCTACATACAACCACACACATTTCCATGTGTATGCATATAGGCACACCCGTTTTTTTTATAAAAGGAAGAATTAGTTAACAGTTACTATGTAATGGTAACTGAAAGAGTAATTTTTCCTGTTCTTAGAACAGAAAGTATATCTGGTAGTATAATTTTTTAATTGGCTTCTGTATATATTATACATACAGTACACACACACACAGTGGAGTGATCAGAATTTACCAATAGCTACCATAAAATTACCAAAATCTGTACTATGTGGTTGGAGACTTCTCCATAATGAGCCAAATCAGACCCCAGATTCATAACCCCTTTCCCTCAGAACAACGATCGTAGCAGAGACAGCAGCATATGAGGCATTAAAGCTTTATAACGAGGTCTGTGCATTGCAAACTCACACTTCAGAAGCAGTTGCCCAGACTGCATGCCCAAACTCCATACTGGGGCTCAACGTCAGGTATGTAGATAGAAGGGTTGCCATGATAGTTGGGCAACGTGTGATTATGCAAAGGGACTGAACCTGATTAAATTTCTTTCAACACAAGGGAGAGGCTCAGATTGTTTTTCTCTGTGGTTTTTGGATCTAGGATCTAAAGAATATGAAATTATGGTGGAAAGTAGCTCACTGTTTTGAAACCACATGAAAGGGAAGATTAAGACAATAAATCCCTCAGCCTATGGGGTCTTGTAAATAGGTCTCCATTCCTTGCCTCAAAGAACTTAGTCCACTAACACTGCAAAGGAAGGTAAAATTCCTCATAGTGGCACTTGATCACCAGTCTTAGTTAAGATTTTTACCTTCCCTTTAAGGTTCACATTCCCTCAACACAGAATATTCCTTCTGCCTGGCATGTGAACCCACAACCACAGGCTGGCCCTTTAATATAATATTCATTAGATTTTAGCTACTTAGGAAAAAAAGAAAAAAAGTGGATTTGCTGCTCAAAGGGGAAAACGGGAGGGGGGGGGGAAAGAATGGCATTCGGAAAAAAAGGACAACCCTGTCAAAACATGACAGCTGATCCACTGCCTGTTTTATGCTATTCATAGAAAATGCCAAATTCTGCAAATAGTAACTACATGTACATTGGCTTCGCAGACTCAATGTTCTGCTGCAAAATGAGACAATCTTTATTTTAGTGTGTCATCAAAGACGATGAAAATATCACTCCAGCCTTCTAGGCTTAACCCTCTGGTCTCTCAACTGTTAAAAGTTTAATTCAACGGTGACGGGAAAGAACAGCAACACATCCAGCTTTGTGAGTGGTGTTAATGGAGCTGCCTAATGTATGCCAGTTGCACATAAAGTCAATTAACAAATCTGTTACCGCGCCATTTTTATTCATAGCCATGAGACCATTAAAGCGACAAGACTACATCTGACGTTTATGATCTTGTTCGCGGTGCCAAAGGAAGGGATGGGGGGGGGTGGGGATGACAACTTAGTGGCTCTGTAGCATGAGAGAAACAGCACCATTCAGAGACATAAGAGCTCTTGAGCAAATGCCGGAGGTTCTGAAGTCTTTTTCTCTGCACAGCCTCTCTTCCTCTCTCCTCCTTTCCCCCTTGCTTGTGCCTTTCAGGTTGCATTTCAATTCAGCAACATTGGCTTTTTAGTTCAAAACTATAACGTCATTGTCCTTTTTTGTGCCTGGGTGATATTCCCATTCACTAACATTTAAAAGAGTACTTATGCCGCATTGAATACGGGATGGGAACAGCTCCTGGTGCTTTTATGTGAGCAGAGCTAGCTTTGCGAAGCTCAGCTTGAGCTTTGGCTTGCTATATTCTCATCCAGGAATGCTTCCAAGATCTTCTAAGTGACCAATGGCTCTGAATAGGGTCTCGTGTTTAATCGTCTCCTCCTCAACAAATAGTCTTTCCAACGGCTACAGTAAATCTCTTTCACTCTGGAAGTGCCAGTCCTTGGGAGTTTATACCCATTGTGGTTTGGCTTTTCCAATGCTTTCCACCCTTGGCAGGTTTGTATGATCTTCTGTCTGAAAGCTATTTCTAAATGTATAGAGTATGGCGGCTAAAAGGAGATTGTCCCACGTAATACTCTGAAACTCTGCTGTGCCTGACATAGATAGCCAGATCCTCAACACTTCTCAATTATACTGTACATTCCATCTACGCAACCATTAACAACAGTAACTTCTGCATACATTTTCAATGCTGCATTATGGTCCTTTCAGTGGTAAAGAATACAAAAGGAAGTTTTGGGAAGCTAGCAGGACAAGTGACTTGATGGATAATGCAAAGGATTTTTAATTCCCTGACTGGGAGGATGGGGTGGATTTCACCCTCAGCAAGTTCACAGATGACACTAAGCTGTGGACAATGGTAGATATGCTGGAAGGTAGGGATAGGATACAGAGTGACCTAGACAAATTGGAAAATTGGACCAAAAAATCTGATGAGGTTCAACAAGGAAAAGTGCAGAGTGCTGCACTTAGGGCGGAAGAATCCCATGCACTGCTACAGACTGGGGACCGACAGGCTAGACAGCAGTTCTACAGAAAAGGACCTGTGGATTACAGTGGACAGGAGGCTGGATATGAGTTTACAGTGTGCCTTTAACGACAAGAAGGCTGGTGGCATATTGGGCTGCATTAGTAGGAGCATTGCTGGCAGATCGAGGGAAGTGATTATTCCCCTCTATTTGGCACTGGTGAAGCCACATTTGGAGTCTTGTGTCCAGTTTCCCCCCTCCTGCACTACAGGAAGGATGTGGACAAATTGGAGAGAGTCAGCAGAGGGCTACAAAAAGTATTAGGAGGCTGGACCACATGACTTATGAGGAGAGACTGAGGGAACTAGGTTTCTTTAGTCTGTTGAAGAGAAGAATGAGGGGGGATTTGATAGCAGCTTTTAACTACCTGAAAGGGGGTTCCAGGGAGGATGGGGCTAGGCTGTTGTTGGTGGTGGCAGATGACAGAACTAGGAGCAATGGTCTCAAGTTACAGTGGGGGAGGTCTAGGTTGGATATTAGGAAAAAGTTTTTCACTAGGAGGGTGGTGAAGCACTGGAATGGGTTACCTAGGGAGGTGGTGGAATCTCCATCCTTAGAGGTTTTTAAGGCGTAGCTTGACAAAGCCCTGACTGGGATGATTTATTTGCGGTTGGTTCTGCTTTGAGTAGAGGGTTGGACTAGATGACCTCCTGAGGTCCCTTCCAACCCTAATCATCTATGATTCTATGACTGATCCTCATTTGAACCGAACCTCAGTCCGTAAGTACAGGGCTGACAAGGTGGGTGGTGGAGTATGTAAACCTTATTTAAAATTGTAAAAAATCAAATGGAAATGATGTGTGTGGAGCATGAAGAATGGGAAGAGGTTGGGGGGAGAGGGTTTTCAAATAGATATAACTGCTAGTGAACTTTTTCTGAATACAGCACATCTAGTAATACCTGGCTGGTCTAGAAGTTACATCAGGAAACTGGAGCATTTGTTTATTCCAGGTTCCATTTGTAATCCTGTTCCTAACTGGATGGAAAATCTTGCCTTTTTTGTGCCTCATTTTACCCACCTGTACAATGGTTATTATAATACCTCCCTCGTGGTGTTTATGAGGCTTAATTAATTAATAGTCTGGGAAGTGCTTTGAAACCCTGAGATGAAATTATTATTAATGATGAATGCTGCAGATCCTCCACTTTGGTGGGGCTGTTTTACCTCATTTCGTGCAGCACCACTATATTCCCGGGAGTCAGGTTGCAGCCATGTACATCAGTGTGATTTATGGAAACAACAGTTCCACACAGAGCACTGCTGGGAATAATGAGATTGTAGATAGCCACCCTCCTGCCCCAGTTAAGAGGAAGATCACAGAAGGCAAAATAACTGATTGACCTGTGAGCTCCTGCACTTGAAACAAAGTACTTATTATAGTGCGAGCTCTCATCTGCCCAAAGACAATTACCACTGTCCACTCAAACCCCTGTTGGGGTTTGAACTGTGTGACTTCAACAGGTTTTAGTGGGAATCAGGTGACTGAAATCCTAATCAGATCTGAAAACATGTTGTGTTAATGCAATGAGTTCCTGGTTAAAAAAACAAAACAAACAATAATAGTAATAATAATAGATGGATAAGTAGGTATAAGGTTATGATAAAACCACCAAGCCTATTGAAGTTAACAGGTAGGAAGATGGGGAGTCCGCTATCTTGGGGATCTCGGATCACAATATTAGCCTGCTGTGTAGCACCAAGATTCAGTTGGTGAAATCCTGGTGCCTTTCAAGTTGATAGTAAGTTTTTCCATTGAATTCAGTGGAGCTAGGATTTCACCCCGTAAATACAGGGCCTTTCTGAGATGCTCTCCCAGGAGAGGAAAGCAGGAGATAGCCTTGGAAGTGTTTTAAAATCCCAAGTGTTTTAAGTAGTTTTGCCACAGTAACATTGAGTGGGAAGGGCAGGAATGTTATGGGAGGTGTATATTGCTTTTCAATTTCAGTGAAAAGACATGGAAGTGTGATGAAAAGCCAAAATTTTCTTGTCTGCAGAGAGCTATAAAATGCAAAACCATTGAAGAAAACTCTGAGTCCAGGTGCATGGTAATAGCAGAATTTATCATTGTTTATTTCTATATGTATTTCAAGAACAATAAATGTGAATGGCACTTTAAAAACAGTAAGGAACAGACAGAAAACCTGACATTGATCTCAGTTTCACACGATCCCTTTGAGTCATAACCCTAAGTTCTCTTACATAGAAGTAGGGCTGCTAAAAATAGATGAAATATTTACAAATATTTTCATTATCCTTCTCCGCCTGCTTTTAACTGACATTTCATATTTCAATGAAACCTGGCAAAATGTTGAAATGTTCTGACCAGTCCCATAGCTGATCCCAAAATGGGACAAATATGTTATAGGTTTGTTATTATTATTATTATTTTTGCAAAAGTCTGACCCATTTTTTGTTAATCCTTTTTAAAAAAATTCCAACCAACTCTAAACATACCACACACAGATACTCTGTAAGCAAGGACCTCAACTATCTTTTTTTTTTTTTATTATTCACTTTCTTTCAGACACTTCCTTATATAAAGCTTCAAGAAAAAGAGCCTGAAAGTCATCCCCCAGAGACCTTGAGGTGAAATAAAATCATCTGAAATTCTCTTAAGCTATACAAGGAGGACAAGTGTTTGGGCAAATGTCTCTGTGCCTAAGTTTCAGATTCTCATTGTATAAAATAATAGCACAAAGCACTTTTATATATGGTTCTCAAAGCATATTACAGTTAAATAAATATCTTTATCCCCATTTACCAGACAGGGAAACCAAGAAATAGGAAGGCTAAAAGACTCACTCTGTTACCATCATTTATATGGGTAAATGATCATTGAAATGGGTGAAACTGATGATGGAGAAAAGCACTAGTCAACGTGAGTAAGAGAGGCACAAGTAGGTTCTAAAGGCCTAACCCAATGCCCTCTAAGATCAGTAGGAGTCTCTTCACTGACTTCAGTGATCTTTGGATCATTCCTTACGTGGTACACCTCAGGTCACATAGATTCAGTGGCAGAACCCAGGTCTCTGGGCTTCAAGTCAATTTGCTAGTCATTGAACCATTCTGCTTCCCTAAAAAGGAATAATAATACTCACCTAACTCACAGGCATGTAAAAGCTGAATGCATTAATGTTTCTAAAGCACTCTCTGAATCACTTATAGAGGAAGCTAAAGAAATCCTTCTAAACAAACAAATGCTCCAAGGAATCAGGATGCCTATATAGAAAAGAGAAAAGCTTTGTTCTGATTCCGTAAAACCCACGTCCCTCTGAATGACTCACTATCACTGGATCACATTGTGTCAGGGACGGGTGTTCTTTAAATCAGTCCCACATCACCCTTTAGCAATTGAGAGAAAATAAATCATACCACAGTGAAGGCGTATGCCAGCATTCCTACACAGAGAACTGGGCAGCAGACGAGATCCTGCAGCTGGTGTACGCTAAGTACAGAACACCAAGGCCTTGAACTTTTCCCCTCTGCCGGGTCCCTTCCTGAACTTGTTTTCCTCTCTTGCCATCTTTCCCCAGAGCATGTGAGAGAAGGAGTAAAATTTATACCAGTGTGCCCTCAAAATGCTGACATTCCATGTTTACAGGGATTGTTTACACAGGAAATTAATCAGTTACGGTTTTAAATTTTAATTAAAGAATGCTTTCCAGTGTTATTGCAAAACAGGCAAAAGCCCATAAAATGTATATTTGACTGCTGTGCTGTGTTGTCTTTGGATCAGGGAGCAGACTTGAGATCAATCATGCATGGTATTTTTTGAACTTTTTTTCTCCCTGTATTTTTTAAACACGACGATTGCATTGCAGGAGGGAATTCACCATAATACCTTTACCGGTTACCTACAGAATCATCCAAAAAAAAAAAAATGGCATAGAGGTGTGGTAGCTTCTCTCCAGCTCTCATGGCCACAGCCTCCAGTTAGATACATTCATCTTGCACATTATACCTTGCAAAAAAAAAAAATATATATATATTTATATATATGGTAGGGACACCTTCCGAATAAAAGCCAGATTGCATTGCAGGAGGGAATTCACCATAATACCTTTACCGTTAGGACCAGAAGTGAAATCCCCACTGTACGACTGACAATGGGGTATTAAAAGAACACATACAGAATCATGGCATCCAAAATAAGGTGCCCACCTTGCCCCTTTCAAAATCAATGGCAAAACTCCTACTGACTTCAGTGGGAGTGCTTTCCCCCCCCTTTTTTTGTCCCCATATCTGTGTTTCCTAGCTTGGGAATGAGGTGTGGTAGCTTCTCTCCAGCTCTCATGGCCACAGCCTCAAGCTCATACCTACTTTGACAGCTCATCCCATCTGCTTCCCTAAAGCATGTTAGATACAGACCCCTGGAACAAAATGATTCCAAGAGACCTGGGCAAATCCCATCTTCAAAAAAGGGAGGAAAGAGGATCCGGGGAACTACAGACCGGTCAGCCTCACCTCACGGAATCCATTTTAGGTTTTACAATCTTCAGGAAAGAGTACCAGACAATCATCTTGCTTTCTTATTCATATGGATGGGTATCTGAAACATGGAAGTCCCTCAGGGTGCCTGTAAACACCTTTTATTTGGATAAATATAAATTCAGATGAATAAATCAACTGTACAAACCGCTCTGAATTAACTAGAACTGATGCTTGCTGCACAGAAAGCCTTTCTGCTGGTATAGACCAGAGAAAAGTTTATTTGCAACCCATGGTATTCTCCATTTAAAATAAATATATATATATAAATAAAATTGAATTTGTACCTCCACTTAGATTAACCAGGTATGACTGAACTAATTAGGATGCTGTTTAGTTAAATCCCCAGCAGACAAGTAAGCAGATGAAAGGCTCTGGGCTTTGAAAATCATCAAACTAATCCACTAGTTATGCTGAGGACCTAACTATGAAACACAGGAACATACTGCAGGCCTTGCCCTACCAGATTACACGGTTGGTCAATGGTATCATCCTACCAGTGGAAGTGGCTAGGATGTGATAGAAGAGATGAAGGTAAAACCAAGCCACCAAACAAACAAACCTACATTTGTGCAATGTTACGGTGGAGGGGGAAAAGCCTTTACAAACCCACATGAATGATCATGTGTGCCTAGAAACATGGATACCCACAGGTGAGGCCGTAATTTGACCATCTGGACGGCCAAATGTCTGCCTGAAGATTTACGTTGGTTATCACACACAAGTGGCAAACACTGTATCAAAAACAAAACAAAAAAGAAGGTGAAAAATGCTGTCTCTGAGAATCTCATGGAGGAAAAAAATAATCTTGAGTTAAACTCATCTGGATCTGCTGATTTTAAAATGTCTTATTTTAGTAGTTTCTGGTTAACATCCTCTTTAATTACTGTTGGAATGGAAAGTATTTCATTATTGTCATATGATATCAATCTGGCATTTCCCTAAATACTAACCAGAAATATTTATTGAGCACTTCTGCTTTTTCTGCATTATTATTGCTAATTCTACCATTTCCATCCGGTAGTGGGCCATGTTCCTTGTCTCTGATATATTTAAAGAATTCCCTCTGCTGTCCATAGATTTCTTCTTGTGTCCTGTTCCTTCCCTTATACATATTCTACAATTCCTAGTCTATGTATTAGGTGTCATGTCTCCACTTGTGGGTAGTGATTTGTAAATTCATAAAGTTTAACACCAGAAAAGACTGTGGTGATCATCTAGTCTGACCTCTTGTCTAACACAGGCCATATGACAAATGCAAAAAAGGGTAAATTAATAGAATGAATATATTGGGGTTTTATTATTATTTATTTATTATTATTATTTCTGCTTTCACTTCCCCTCTAAGGCTACTTATTTTATAACCGACATAGCCTGCTTTCTCAGTTGTAGGGTTATGACTTTTTGTATATTTGGTAGAAGTTTCTTAAATGGTTTCTAATTATTATTAAAATTTTTCTGTTTCCCAGCTGATATGGCTTATAACTGTTTTCACCTTTGTGAATTGTCTCTTTTAAAGCACCAAATATATATATATAAAGCACAAAATAAATATATGCATGCTGACAGTGTGAAAACAAAAGGGATCCAATGAAATTCTCCCTGATCCTGTGATAAAAACTCTTGTGCCAGTGATGGGCCAAGAAGAGAAATGAAAAACCTATTAATCTGTTTCCTTATTTAAATAAAAATGACTCCTCACAATTACAACCAAAGAAGGAGGCAACATCAACGTGGCAAAGTATGTATGTAAGGTTCTGAAAATACTGACTACATGGATAGTATAGTAGATACCTGCTCTTGTAGAATTTCCAGTTCAGGTGAGAGTGAAGATTTTGAAAAGGAGAGCTGGTATATCCTCTCCTAAGACATTTTTAGAAACTCCTGCCATTGGTGGAACCTGGTCCATCCCAAAGGCAAGCTATTTCATCTTCAGCAAGATTTTTTATGAGTTCCTGGTATAAACCATTTATGGTAGAGATTATTTAGAAAAGGAGTTCCACCTCCAGAATGGAAATCATCACAACTTTTCCTTCAGTTTGGTGATGAAATTGTATCAAAGGCTACACCTACACTGCTAGTGAGTGGTGAGATTCCCCTGCTTTTGTACACGGACTCATGCTAACTCCTACTGAACCAGTGCAAGAAGTAGAAATAGCAACATAGCTGCAGTATCACGGGGAATGGCAGCGGAGGCACATCTATGCCGTGCTGGGTTCCTGCCCATTGGCTTCAGGTTGGTTTGCACTCGACCTGACTAAGCTGTGCCTCTGCTGCTGCTACCCCTGTACTGGGACTACACTGCTACTTATACTCATGTTAACTTGATGAGCACTAATGTGAGTATGTGTATTCGAGCAGGAGAATCCCTAGCTTATAATACAAAGGTAGCTAAGGGGTTCTTGGCCCTAACAACCCCTCACTACACAACATTCTTTGAAGCCCATGACTGCACATTTCTTCAGAATTTCGATTGCCAGGGCTTTCTGCAAGCGATGGTGGTCCAGCCGCATCCTTTGGCAACTATACCTAATAGCTGCACCTTCAAGTGGAAAGCTGCCAGAGCATTCTTTGACCTCATTTACAGTGAAGTCACCTTTGGGAATCTTGGAGACCCAGGTTAACTTTCCTTGGAAACTTTTATTACTGGACATGTACAGATATGTCTAAGCCTTAATTAATATATGAATTATTGTCTGTTTCTTTTCTTGAATGTCTTTTAAGGCATTTCATGGACACATAAAATCTTTGGCTATTATTCCGAGGAGTGCCCGTGGTAGCAATTGAACTCGCGCACTAAGTGTATTTTTGTGCTAATTAAACATTTCAAACTTCTATCAAGATTATTGTCACCTATTTAATGGTTCATTGAGTTTGTGTGTCATGCAAGTTCTCTCTTTTATACTTTCATCCGAATAGTTTATAGCAACTATTCTAGTAATGACAAATTAGGGAACATGCAGAGGAGATGAAAGACCCTCCACGCATTAGGCCTAAGTCTCCTCTCACTTATGCCCATTTTATGATGCTGTAACTGCTTTGACATTGATGGAATTACTCTTGACATACACTGGTGCGCAGGTGAGTGAGAATCAGGCCCACGATGTATCAGTGTTTCAACGATCATTATATGATAATGTGCTGCTCCATGTTCTTGATCAGGAGGGTCAGTGCATCTGGCCAAACTTAATAATGCAGAGGGTCTTTTCTATGCAGATCCTTTCCATCCATATGCAATATGTGGAGGGGAAAGGGTGGAAAGTCAGGCTGTCTTCCCCCTCGTTTTACAGACATGGGTTTTCATTCTTTAGCTTATTTATCTCTGAGTTGATGGGAGAATGTGATCTCTTCCACATTCCCTCTGTTGTACACTACATTGAACTCTTGTTAATGCTTGGCTTTTTTCAACTTTATGATGGTTGAAGAAGGACAATAAAATTTTCTCAGAAGTTTTGAAAAGAGGGGATGCACAGCAGCTGCTGCACATATTAGGTTGACTGCACTATACTTTCAGTGGGGATGGAGTTGTTCTGGCTTATCGGGGGAAGGCATTTACCTCTTAAAGGTGAGGAGAGGCACAGAGTGACTTTTGCGGCAGCCCCAGACAGGGTCAGCATTGGGACGTTGACCCATCCCCCAGGTGACTGGAAGAGGTGAGAGGTTATTTAAGTACAAGCTGGGCAGGTGAAGCCCTCTTTTACCCAGAGCAGGTGGAAAATCCCCCACTCTCCCACCTATGGAAATGGTGAAATACCAGGTTTGGTCAGGATCTTCTGTGGGCATCGAACAAGTCGCTCCTTTCTGGGAGAGAAATTTTTCCCTCATTGCCAGATTGGCCAAGGCAGAGTGGTGGTTTTTTTGCCTTTCCCACAGATGGTTTGTGGGGGGACTTAGTTGGGGTGAATCTGGAACGGGCCTTAGGCTATGATGTCACAGCTCATTATGTAAACATGGGGCAGATGTCCAATGGAGGTACTCTGTAACGAAGGGATACGGTGTTCTGGTAAAGGGATTGGTAAAGGATTCAAAGGAGGTATTTGTTAAAGGAGCAGAAACAGGGGGTGTTTGGAGTTCCTATGATTGCCACTGCAAGGAGCCAACTCCCCCACTCTCCTTTATAGCCCACCTTAACCTTCATTCAAGGAGGGGGGGAATGGTAAAGTCCTACCAACGGGTTGGCTGAGAACCAGGATGGAATAAAGGGGTGGGGCGGGGGCTTACGGATGTCCCTGGATAGATTTTGAAATGATCATTGAATTACCTGCAATGTATACCTTTATCTTCTATCCAGTTAAAAATAAATTTGCAGCCAAATTAAACAACATCCACTGTCTCCTGTCCTTCTTCCAGTATGGCTGGACAATAAGTTTGTATGTTGTCAAGAGGTTAATGGCAGAATCATATCACTTCTCATTTCACCTGGAATCATGCCCATTAGATTTCTTGGAGGAAATGGCAATAGAGAGAAAAGATGCACTGGCAAGGTGATTGGATCTAGGGAGGAAAAATAATCGGACTTGCCACCCAAGTAATCTCTAAAAACAAGGGCAAGTGGGAGGAATAGCTCTGCTACCACTGACTCCCAAACCACTGAGCATCAATTAAAGGCACGGGAGAAAGGAGTAAAGAGTGAGAGCTAATAATTTAGTAGCACGGCTGATTAGATTTTAAAGTCCTACCTCAAATGTTTGTAATCAATCAAGACTTTATGGTGCTCCTAAACTGACTGAAAATCATTCTCCAGCTATCTGGTCAGATGCAACATGGTGTTCAGACCAAAGATTTTGAGTTACCTCTGCATTCTCCCCCAGATTCCTCAACCCTGCTACCTTACACATGAGATGAAGTTTTGGACTCCAAGCTGTCTTCATATTTTTTTCATAGTCCACTTCTACCGTGCCAGATTGATGGCAAGCCGGGTTCACTGAGATCTTCTTTATTTAACATAGTTACGTTGCTTATTTAGATTGTATGCTCTTTGGGGCAGGGCTTATCTCTTTGTAATATGTGTGTACAGTGCCTAGCACAATAGGACTTGAGCCGGTAACTGCTACAACAATATGCAATAATCATAATTATCTCCTGTGATTTAAAAAATAAACAAAACTATTCTGACTCAGACGCATCAAATTTTGTATGTACACAAGAACACAAGACATACACAATATTAGGTCAGACCAATGGTCCATCTAGTCTAGCATCCTGTCTTCTGACAGTGACCAATGCCAGATGGTTCAGAGGGAATGAACCAAATAGATTGATTATCCCCTGTCATCCAGTCCCAGTTTCCAGCAGTAGAGGTTTAGGGACACCCAGAATGTGAGGTTGCATCCCTGACTATCTTAGCTAATAGCCACTGATGGATCTAACTTGCATTATTTCTTTTTTTGAACCCAGTTATACCTTTGGCTTTCTCAATGTCCTCTGGCAATGAGTTCCACAGCTTCACTATGCATTGTGTGAAGAAGTATTTTCTTATGTTTGTTTTAAAGCTGCTGCCTATTAATTTCATTGGGTGACCTCTGGCTCTTGAGTTATGTGAAGAGATAAATAGCACTTCCTCATTCACCGGTTTTATAGACTTCTATCATATCTCTCCCTAGTAGTCTCTTTTCTAAATTAAATAGTAGCAGTCTTTTTAATCTCTCCTTGTAAGAAGTTATTCCACAGCCCTACTCATTTTTGTTGCCCTTCTCTGCACCTTTTCCAATTCTAATGTATCTTTTTGAAATGGGACAACCAGAACTGGACACATTTGGTTAGATAATCTATTTAACCGGTCTATGTGTTCACTCAATGTCCTATCACTGTTACCTCGTCCCTCCCCTATTCCTTCCTCTGTTTGTTACAGCATTTGTAGTATCATGTCTTATATTAGATTGTTAGCTGTTTGGGGAAGGGCCAGTGTTTTTCTTATATATGTGTGTATGTACAGTGCCTAGCACAATGGAGTCCTGATTCTGTTTGGAGCCTCTTGGTGTTAATACAAGTACAAACAACTATGACTGATAATAATCCAACATTCCCCCTCGTTTGATTTCACTGTACCTGGTGTGAGTTTCTAAAGTTCTCATAATTTGCTACAACACTTTTATGCAGAAGTTGGAGCATGTCGACACTTGATTAAAATAGAGAAATTCTGCCTGATGAATAGAAGAATTAACAGTGATGTGAAACAGAATTTGTCTTTTTTGCAACACATTTTTGTTAAAGAGTGAGCACAGGAATTTTCCATGCATAAGATAACAACACTTCATACTGCCACTCATTCAGAGATGTTACAAAAATGAGCTATGAAGCTTTACATTTAAATGTCTTGTTTTTTACTATTTAAGTCAATCTTATTAAAACACACTTTGTACGAGTTACTTCCCGTCAGGAGATTTCCTTTTTGGTCACGAATAACTTGATGGACATTCTTTTGCCAGAATTGAGGACTGATATAATCCACTGGTCAATGAGTGTTCCAGATACTAGAGTCTAATTCACTCTTAGAAACATAGCCAGGAAAATACCTATGCATCACTTAAATCCCACTCAAGCCTAATTTAAGAATTTAAATGACATTTAAGTGCTGCATAGGCCTTCTGCTGCCTCTCTTCATCGAGGTTGATTTCACATCAACTGAATTAACCCTCACAACACCCCTGTGAGATAGAAAAGCATCACTCTCCATATTCTTCAGATGGAGAAAGATAAGTGTCTTGTACATAGTCACACAGGATGTCAGTAGCGGAACCCAAGAAGAGACTCCAGATCTTCTAATTACCTAGTTCTGTTCCTGAACTGCAAGACCAGTCTTCCAACCTACACTTACTATGGAAACAAAAAGACTCTACCTAGCAATCTGACTGTCCAAAGCAGAAGATCTACCTTGAACAAAGAACCCATTCTCATTACATGCTACTGATGTTGGTGGGCAAACAGATTTCTCACTAGGGAGCTCCTCTGCTTGATTCTTCTCATGGAGCGGGCATGAAAGTGTGACATTGCTACTAGATTTGTTTAGTTGGTTTCCCTATGGAATCCCTCTATTTTTACAATCACAGAGAAGGGCAGCAAGAGGTCTATCTGTCCGGCAGCTACACGCAGGGTCCAGCTGTCTGGCACTTCTGTGCACAGTGTCTGTCTGACCAGTGAATATCTGCTCCCTGTTGATCTCCCAGCCTGATAATACCACCTGCTTTCCTGTTTTCTTTGCACAATTTGAACCATGTAAAATTGTAACTAAAGATTTCAGAGAGAATACATGTGACAAGTAAAAAAATAGAGCTACAGATAGAGATTTTCTCAAAAGCCACAATTTAGAGAGTGGTGCTAGGAGTCTGGGTTTTGTTCTCGTTCACAGGGATTTTATTCGCATATTTTACTGTCAGTTTCTTGACATTTTTGTCAGCTTGGATCCGGAGGCCATAGATGCCGCCAGCAGGTCCTACCACATTTTTATTCTCCATTGTATTTGTAGGGAATAAATAAAAACAGAAAGAGAGTGAAAGCAAGAGAGAGACGTGGTGAGAAAGAGTCAGAGGTTACTGGGAGAACTGCTTTATACATATATATTTCTGCTGAAAAACATCCACACAACATAAAATCCCCAAACAACCACAGAACGATTTGCACTTTGAGAAATCTCTTTTCCCAATTACGCAATGCAGACTTCAGGCAAACTGGTTAATATGTTTGCATAAGAAATCTCTCTCTCTCTCTTTCTTTGTCTGTCTTTTTTTCTTTTTTTTTTTTTTTTTTCCTTCTTGCATTTCCGGGATGCTGTGAGATTTTTTTCACAAAGCATCCATTGTTTTCCAGTCACATCACCATTGACTGTAATCAACTCTGATTTCTTTCTTTCTTTTTATAACCATGTGGTTTTACATATGAAACAAACAAACAAAACCTATAGTAAGGTTATAAACAAGCTGACTCTGGAAGTGATTATTCCACAAGGTTTTAGCTTTTGTAAATAAGAAAGAGGAATAAAGACCTACTTCTCAGTTATGGACTTTTAAACTAAATTATGATCCCCTATCTTTGTTTCCTGTTCCACCAAATCTGTTAACCAGACCATAGGGTTGGGATGATTTGTCTCTTCCTGTGAACAAGTCATGGGAAGTCATGGTGGCTAAACCTCAGATGCATCCCAGGTCTAATTCAGTCCCAGATAAGCATTTAAGATTTCAACTTCTTAAGGTCCCCCATCATTCAGGGCCATACAATCTGCCTTTCCATATCATTTCTTGATGAGTTCAGTATGTCAGTAAAACATTAGTCCTGGCACCTTAACTATCAATTCTGTTATGGCATGTGAGTCTGAAATCTACTTATCTCCTGAGCCTCAGTTTGGCACTGAGGGTTGCAATGAAAGTTTCCCCCACACTGCCCCACCAACAGACACAAACCCAGATCGGAAGAGTTCTAGGAGGATGAGGGGAAGTTCTATCTCTACATTCATCAGAAGATTGCTCCAAAGCCTGTTGAGGTGAATGAGATTCTTTCCACTGATTCCAGTAGCTTTTGGATTAGGCCCCAAATTCTTGGCCTCACATCTCTGGCTTCCAAGTAGTTGTTCCGATTCTGTTAGTAGGTTCTGAGAGGTGAACAACCACTAGTGACTGTGCTAACACCGCATTCCTTTCACAGAGGCGACCTAATTTCCAGTCATTTAGGACCTGCACAAGATCTAAAAGAAAACCATAGAAGTTGGAAGGCTGTGTGCTCTCTTCAAGACCCTCACGCAGGTGTTTTCTGAAGTATGAAGGCAAAGTCAAGCATTAAAAGTCAGTTGTAGAGCAAGTGCTGCATCTCCTGCTTGAGACAAAGGGTTTTTTGTAGAGTCCCACCATCTATCCAGTGAATTGGGAATCGGATATTAAAGGGGGGAAAAACAAAGAAATGTCTGTCCTGCAGCTGAAGGCATTGATCGAAACACTGTGTGGGAGGGCAGCAGGGAAGTTAACCCTTACTGTACCCCAAAAGCTGCTTTGACAATGGGTTTTGTATGCACGAGAGCTGGCTTTGCAAGCATAAATCTTATTGATCATTATGGGTGGGAGAAAGAAGCACATTGAAATGGATCATGTTTTTGTCTGTTCAATATCAAATGTTTTCCTAAGAGCTTAAGATCACCCTCCTAGGTAAATCAGGGTTTCCATTATGTGCTAACATGTGAACATACAACTGCTCACAAAATGAACTGACCCAAGGGGTCAATATTATATTACAATAATCCCCTCATCCTGGCTGCGGGTAAAAATACTTAGGGGTGGGAAAGGAGCCAGAGAAGTTCAGGTTTCAGGAAAATCTCTGGAATGTAGGAAACATTATAGAGGCTCCAAAAAATGATAAATTTGAGTTGAAAACATCCTTTCCTCTGCTCCATCCTTCCCTGCCTATGAGCCACGTTCTGTGGGCCACATCTTGCTCTGAACAAAAGTCAATAGCAAATAGTCTATTGACTGCAACAAGAAGATTTGGTCCTTCAGGCTGTCCTCCACGAATGAGAATATTAGAAACCAATGCTTTTTAAATGATCAGTTAAGGGCTCAGAATGGGACAGACGTTCCAATTACAAATCCAGTGATTCTATTCAGATTAGATCTCTGAGGGAAGGCTAATATTTTCACTTTAGGTAAAATTCACTCCAGAGCACAGGGCCGGGACAATTCTCCAAGCAAACCTCAGTTTAATGAGTCACTTCAGTGGAACTTACGTTGTGCAGACCTTCTGAAGTGGAGCACAAAGAACATTTTAATTCACTGATTGAGTGGAGTTACGTTGGAATGAAACTGCATTAATGAAGTGGTGAGCCAGACTCTGTAGATTTCCTTAGTATCGACCAATTGCAATAGTTCTTCAAGCTGAACTCCTTTCACCATCACCATGTCTATTTAGGGCCTCATTGAAAGCTCATTTTAGTCAATGGTAACGTTCCCACTGACTTCAGTGGGCTTGGGATCAGGCCCATCACTTCATGGCCCTTGGGAAGCAGGAGTCCAACTATGTATTCAGGTTCCCCACATGCACTGGAAGCACCTGTTGCATTGTAGCTGCTGCTCCACTATGCCGCTTAGGGGCCTTGCAGTTTCTAAATGCTGGGGCTCTCTGTCAGTGGGTGTTTGAACAGCTGGTAACTTGGGTGCCGATGGGGACAAGAGGGTGCATTGTGCAGCGGGAGATCTCCCCAGTATTTCACGTCAGTGCTGAACAATGGAATAAAAGTTTGCAGATGAAAATACTAAGCCTGCTGCAAGGCAGTAATTCATATTCATTTTTATGACATTGGCCATTTAAGAACTGTAGAAGTGTTTGAAGCAAGAACACAGCCCATATTCTATCCAGGGTCTACTCCAGATTTACAATGGGAACATTTCACACACAAAAGGAGGCAGTTTTTGCCCAAGTCTGAGAATTTGCTGTCTGTATCAGGGAGGAGTGTGTCTATCTTTAGAAGCTAATATGTGCAAAGGATGGTGCCCAGAGGAGACATGTAGCTTCACTACATGGTGTGTGATTTCTGCCTAGTGCAAAAAATTGCTTATAGAAAAAAAAAAAGAGAGAGAGAAATGATCCTTTCAGTTTACGAGAGAGGGAATTCATAAGGGGCTACTTCTGGGATAGGGCAAGATATGTTCCCACTTAGTTAATAACAAGACCCAAAACTCACAAATAGGAAGGCTGTAAAGAGGGTTATGAAAACATTTCAAGTCCACGTGAAATGTGGTACAATCCATTATGTAATATTATATAAATATATTTGTTTTAATTTCTTTTCCACATCTTCTGCAGTTTCATAGGAAGATTTTCTGTGAAATTTGGAAGAGCAAGGAGGCATTTGAACATTCATTTCTCTGATAAATACTAGCAATAAACAAACAGTTGCCTAATTTTTGTGATCTATAATTACCTTGACAGTTGTCATTTTTTAAGGAAGGTTTTATAAGATTTCTTTTCAGGGACCAGATTTTCAGCTCTTCGCATCTGCTTTTGCACAGTCACTTGTGTGTGTGTGTGCAAGTGATTATAAGGACACAAAGTGGGCACGCAGCTCTTTGGTTCATGCAAATGGCTGTTTTCGTATGCAACAGTTGTGAGCCTGCTTGTGTGAGCCAGCCAAAATTGGATACGCAAAAGTAAGTGCAAAAATTTGCTGACAATTTTGTCCCAAAGGTTGGTTGGTTTGAGATTGTGGAAGGGCAGGGGTGTGTGTGTGTGGTGGGTTTATTGTTTAGTTATTTACTGTTAATGGGTAATTGAGTTCTTTTGCTAAATAAAAATTGAACCTAAAATGTATTACTTTTACGATAACTTCCCATATTGAGAGGGAAATAAAATGTTTAGAGAGACATTTTAAACAAATTGTTTGGAACCGTCAAATGCCTGATGCTGAGTTATATACCCGTCATATACTCAGGTATATAACATTAAAGCCTTGAAAGAATAGAGCTGTATTCTACTGCAGCACAGAAGCTGAAGTGGGTACAATAACTAAGAGCACCACAAATGTGGACTGCTTGTAAGCCAGTGGAGGAAATGACCTTGAAGCCCCCAACTCACTCTTCTGAAGCTCTGTAGGCATAGTGGACTCTGGTGCTAGGAAACACAGGAGCAGCAGTATTAACAGTGTGCTGGAGTGAGCTCAGTTCATGTAATTCTGTCTGAGGACAGTTGTGGGGACATGAGGCTTGGCTACATCACAGGAAAGAGAAATCCAAGTCTGTTATATGGTGAAAAGTCATCCCAAACCCTGCTCTTACTATCCAGGCTCTGGATGACTTTATCACACCCAAGGAGGTTCAGACCTATGGTATGACCTAGAGCGAGACAACCACCAAATCGGCTTGTAGAGAGCTAGTGGTGGTGTATCCAGGCATAACCAAAAGAGGGAAAACCTGGGGTTGAGGAGTGGGATCACCCACCATATACATGTACATACAAATTCAAAACCAGTTTCGTTATGAGTATTGCTTATTATAGGCTCCAGAGAAACTGTAAGATTTAGGATACTTATGTAGCTGCACCCTAATAAAACAGTGTAAATAGAAACAGTGGAGTTAGCAGCAGCATAGCAGACTTCCTACAGACTGTGTATAGAAGAACTTCTGCAAAGCACAACTTGTAACCGCAAGGATCTATAATGCACTGCAAACAAAACTGAAGATCATAATAATAAGGAAAAAAACACTTTCCTACAAAAGGCAAACACATGCCAATTGTATTTTCCCAACCCAACTGAGAGGAAAAGCCCTTTTGGCTAATTCATTGAAAGACTAATGAAAACCAGACAAGGGATTGAAACCAAGAAGCTTTATGTTACAGGAAAAACAAAGCTTCCCAATGGAAATTATTCATTAAAAGGAACCGGTTCACTGAAATTAACAAAAATGTGAGAGAAACACCATACTGAATGTGTTTTTGATGATAATGATCTTACATTTATATATAGTGCTTTTCTGCCAGATGGACTCCAAAGGACTTTGTAAGCTTTGTTTTTTTGTAAAAACTATATGTAAAGATTCATATTCCTATCAATGAAATGCAGCTGTCTCTGGGGTGAGTCACAGCAACTGCATAAATTGCACAGCATTATGCAACATCTTAGAGTAGGATATGAATAGGATATACATGTGGGTTGGAACAATGTAGCTAACCAGATTTTCTTTCATTTGGCCAGGACATCAGGGTTACAAACAGTGACAAGGAATTATTAATGTCTACATGTAGTCAGGATCCTTTATTATTCCTCATCCAGAAGATGACACCTTCACCAACTCACAGTGGGGTATTGGCTCATTAATGATCCAATGAATTATCCAACACCACTCTTCCTGCAACACCCTGGCTTTTTCCTTAGGAGTCCACTATTTAAGTCCTGACCTCACTGAGCTTATAAAATCTGATGGGAGCACAGCCAGAAGCAACTATGGCTGCAACAACTATCTGTTTTAGGGCAAATCACTCAATAGCCCTCACAATCTTCCTCAACAACCCCATTCTGACACCATGAGTTGAGTGCAATGTTGTTAGATGGGGAGACATTTTTGTACAGTGACTGTGCATGCCCTCTCGCAGATTTGCTTCCCTTCAAGTTATGCTATGAAAATGGATTTTAAGAGCAGCTGGTGAGATAGAAGTGTCTGCCTGAATTGCAATGTTGCTGGTACTGTGTTCCACCACCAGTACATGCTGAACCAGACTCCGAATGGGAAGGGGGCAGGAGACACTTGCATTTGCCACCAAACCCTTTGAGCAGTTGTTTATTTTGTCTCTCTGGCTGAGGAGATTAGTTTTTTCTTCCTCTAACTGCAACATTGCAACTATTGTTTTTGACCTCTATTTTATTTTCTTAAGGAAAACACAGACACACATATACTTACAAGTCCCTGTCAAGAGGCTATTGGCAAATTGTGAATTGAGTACAGATGAAGTGGTTAGGTGTTTTAGAAGGTTCGAGGAGATCAGCGTCTGATTAGAAACATAATGCATGATACTACTCAAGGAAAACTCTCCATGGACTGCCAAATTCTGTCTTCCTGCATCAGCGCCTCCAGAACAGCCATAAATATATGCTGCCAAAGAGTTTCTATTTTGCTTGTGTTCCACATTTTGAGTGGCAATACCCCATCCCCAACAGACTGCTATCTATGAATAATCTGCACTGAGACGAAGATAAGGAGAGATTAATTTCAAAGCCCGTTAAAGTCAGTGAGAATCTTCCTACAGACTGTGCATCAATCCTGTAACCCAGGGGATGTACTTTATATGCCCAAATGTTTGACAGCCCATAGGTTTTTCTCCAGGTTTCAGGCAAACCAAGGTCCAGGATGGAAGTCCCCGCTCTCGCTTCTGTCTCTGAACTTTCATTTATTATTCTTATTATTTGTATTACAATAGAGTTGCCAGCCCAAACTGAAGTCTCATTGTGATAATCACTGCAAACAGCAATAATAGGCAGCAGGTTTAAAATAAAAAGAAAATGAAGTATTTCTTCACACAAACACACAGTCAACCTGTAGAACTCCTTGCCAGAAGATATTGTGAAGGCCAGGACTATAATGGGGTTAAAAAAACCCTAGATAAATTCATGGAGGATAAATCCATCAATGGCTATTATCCAGGATAGGCAGGATTTGCTCTTTGTCAGTGGTTAGGAATGGCCAATAGGATGGATCACTTGATGATTACTTGTTCTACTCATTTCTCTGAAGCATCTGGCATTGGCCACTATCAGAAGACAGGATACTGGGCTAGATGGACCATTAGTCTGACCCAGTATGGCTGTTCTTATGTTAATAAGGGACAGTCTTTGCTCACAAGAGCTTACCATCTAAATAGGCAAGACAGACAAGGGGTGAAAGAAAGATGGGGAACTGAGGAACAAAGAAATTAAGTGACTTGCCCAAGGCTGAACAAGGAGTCTACGACAGAGCCAGGAACTGAACCCAAATGTAGGAACTGACACGTAGTCCAGTGCTGTAATAATGAGACCCTCCTTCCTGGTACACACATATTCACAAGAACTAAGACATAGATCATCAGCAGGTAGATATAATCCCTAGGTCTTATAGATCACTTTTCATACATAGGGAAACAGAGACATGCAGAAGGGAAATGACTTGTCCAAGGTCATCCAGCAGGCCCCTAGTAGTGCTACGAATTGAACCCATGTCTCCTATGCGCAAGTCTAATGCACTAACCCCTCTTCTACACTAGGACTGTGACCAAAGCAAGCTTAGGTATGGCTCTGGGGAAGCATCAACACCTTGCTTATATCCATTTCCTACCACGAGGGTGAGATCATTTCAACTTTTAGAAAATGACATACGAGCCAAAATGATGCAGAAAACGTTAAACCACTTATTGGTCTTCCATAGTCCATGCATAGGGCTGTATATCAGTCTTGATCTGCAGGAGTCTCTTGTAGGAGTTTTATTGGCATGGCATGTTCAAATAAGAAAGAAATGCGGGAGAAAAGACTGCTAACCAAACTTTCAGTGAGCCTTAAAAATGTTTGGGTTAATATTTATTTATGCTGCGCTCATTCACTGGGCCACTGTGACAGTCATTAACTGTGTCAGGAGGTCCAGATACTCCCATGGATATCTCCAGTGCTTGATTGCTCGGTGCGTCCACGGCGCCCCTAAATTATTATTATTTGTATGACATTCATTTGAGGATCGGACAGTGTTTTACTCTCATCAATTAATTAAGCCTCACGACACCACGGTGAGGTGGGCAGGGCCAGATTTCCAATTAGGCACAGTAGGCACATGCCTGGGGCGCTGGCGTTCGAGGGGGGCCTAAACAGTGGCGGATTACTGCACGGGCATCTGTGTCCAGGGGCAATTTGAGGTCTCCGCACAAGTGCCAGAACTTGGGCCCCTCCCCCTGCTCCTCCTCCTTTCTCCCCTGAGGCCCCGCCCCCTGGCCAGGCCAGAAACTGGAGCCCAGGGGTGAGCATATTCCCCCTGTCCGGAACTGGCTGAGCCTGTCACCCCAGCCCCTCTCCCCCCCAATCCGCCACGTGGAGCTGGCCCGGCCAGCCCCTCCCTCCCATGTGGAAAACACAAAGGCCAACTGTAGTGCAGTGGGGGGGGCACTAAAGATGCTGTGCCTATGAGTGCCTAAGGTGTAAATCCGGCCCTGGAGGTGGGTATAGCCATTGTATAGATGGTGGGCAAACTGCATGCAGAACAGTTAGCCCATGACGTGGCCAAGCTGCTACAGCAAAGTTAGTGGCCAAGTGGCGAAGAGAAAGCAGACATCCCCTGACTCCTTTTCACCTGCTCTTACCTCGGTCTAGACCTTCCCAAGCCAGCAGCTATCTCAGAGCCCGATAAGGGCAGGTTACAGCTGGGCCAGCCTCAGAACTGAAACAGCTGATTGGAAACCAAAGCATCTTCTGTGTGTGGCTTTGATACAGGAAGGAGCTTGAGTTCCAGACACGGCTGTCGCACAGAGAGGAGACGCACCGAGTGGATCGCGCTCCGCTGCAGACGTGGGTTTTTGTGGGGGCTTGGGCAGCTGCCCACAGCCTCTGATTCTAAATCCCTGTTCCCAGGATTCACAAAGTGGTATGCTAAATAAACAAATCAATAAAATCAGAGAATGCCCAGGGGGAAAGAGGAAAACTCCCAGCACAGCGATATGCCCCAGCCACTGAGAAGAAAAGGAACTCAGAAGACGTTACCTGGACAGCTGTTCTGAAGCTACAGCAAAAAAAGCAATATTCACCCTTTGCAAGCCAGTGTGTGTTGGTCCCTAAAGCATGAGATTCAGTGTTTGCTTGCCTCATACCTTGGCCCCTACATTCAGCCACTAGCAACTGCTCCTTTCACATGGGATTTTACTTTGATCCAATGCCCGCAAAGAAGGTTTCAGGGTTGTATTTTGACTATTCAACACAAGACACAAAAGCATGTGTCATTTCAACTCCACCTTTTTATTTTCTTTTCCTTCTTTCTCCCTCACCTTGCCTCTAGTGCTCACAAGTTATTTCTTGCCTTTACTTTCCTGCTCTGTTCAGTTAGCATTAGATACAACAGCTGAATTCCATGACTCTTCAAAGGAGACACCAGCTTGAATTGGTTTGAAGAGGTTTCATTTACTCCAGGTGTGGACAGAGGCCCCTCCATTTAAATTGCCACCTTTAGAATCCCCTAGAAAGTTGTAGATTTTCCTGGTAACTATCTACTCACTCTACAGTTTGGTCCTGAGCCTGCACTGGGGTCTGCACAAGTCCCATTTTAATCAATGGAATATGATTGGAGTGGAATATGATTGGGCACATAGATTCTATTGCAGGATCAAGGCCTGGGACTGTAATTTCAGTTCGGCAGGGGCAGCGTCTTTCTTGTTATGCCATTTTGTGCTGCACCCAGGGTAGTACAAATGGTAAATAATTAAGCAACCGGGATAATAAAATAGCAACTCACTAGGTGGATGAAGAAAATGTTCCCGTCGCCAGGGAAATTAAAACAAACAAAAACATTTTCATCAAAATTTTGATTAAAAATATTTTAATTTTAACTGAGAAAACAAACCAAAACATGGTGGCCAAAAACTACCAAAATAAGTTTTCAGTTGAATCTTGTCGGTTTGGAGGATTTCCAATGAACAGTCAAAACGTTTTGAGGAAAGGCAACTCTTTCCCTGAAAAATCCACATTTAGTTGAAATCCCAATTTTCCACCGAAGAAACATTGCGATGGAATATTTTCAACTAGCCCTAATCATGGTATGTATATATACTAGGATTGAAATACAAACTAGAATTACATTTTAAAAAGCTTGTCTTTATTAAATCATTCCCCAATCTCTCTCCCTCCACCCTCTGCAGCTCTGTTTACTTGCTGCTGTAACCAGTAGCTGAAGCAAGATGCTTCTGGATTCTAGTGCTTCCTCTGCACCAGGCCCACCACTCCTACAAGAATAAAAATAGAAATCCAGATTGGTGAAATAACATCGACTTTTCCTCTGTTCTGAGGGATTTGGTACTATAGTTATGAAAATCGTAGAGTGAATAGTGCAAAAAGGGTCTAATGCAATGGTTCCCATACTTGAGAGCCTTGTATCACACAGAAGTGGGACTATTTCCTAGGACTAGGTGCTTTGATGCAGTATTTAGTGAATATTATGTTGTTAGTGAGAACTGTGTTGTATTTATGAGACACAAGTGCGGTGACATGGCTTCAAATGGAAGACCGAAGTAGCTGTTTTGTTTTTGCTGATTTTTGCAGAGTTTCCCACTGAGCTGCCAGGTTCCCTTGCCTTCTGCCTGAGAGAGCCAGCCTGTTTGTCTAGTTTTATTTTGCAGGAGGGCAGGTGCGGGCAGGAGGAAGTGAAGCTAACTTAGCTTTGTATCTTTTAAATATGTGTGTTAGAGTGTGAAAATTTAACTCAAAGAAAGGCCCCAGAAAGCAGCATGAGGGCTTAGGTTGCTTCATGTGTTGTGCAGGTGTCTCTACTTCATCGCTTCCTTATGAATTTCGCTATGGATCAAGTTTGGAGCGGGGGCAGGGGATGTTATAAATCTTCAGTCCTGAATCTGAGCTAAGTGCAGAATGAATCCAGAGCTTTTAGTGGACTGTACCTTTGCCTGCTCCTCTCCAGCATCTTCACAGGGGGAGGTAACTGACCTATTACACAGCTCAGTGGGATTCTCCTCCCCACACTCCCAAACACACTTCCCAATGCAAGGGCCTGCCTGAATTGTATACGTCCCCTTCTTCAGGAGTTTTTGACTTCGCCGTAAACGTTTGTGATTGGGTGGATGTGATCTCAGCCTGGAAGCAAATGGTTTATATAAAATGTTAGTAGGATTTGGCTTTTATTTATTTATTTTTAAGATAGTGGCAGGCCAAAAGGTAAGGGGGAAAAAAAGAAAGAAAATGCTGGATTTTAGCTGCATTTCTTTGCCTTCTAACTACAGTAAATGATGGGGGGGGGGGGGAGCTTTGATTTTTCAAAAGGGAATGAGTCTGAAATAGAGGTGTGGGATTCAGCCCCTAAGGAAAGATCCAAAATATTCATGAAGTTAATATCTTTTGATAAAGGTTTTGCTGCACAAATTGTAATGGGACGGTTAGTCTGAAAATAGATTACCAATGAGACTTTATATTGCAGAGGCTTGATCCAAAGCTGCTGTTTTTAGTGCACCAGCTTGAGGAGAGTTAGTGCAAGCATGTCTAAGTGAGCTGCAAATGACACTCCTACCTCCAAGTGTAGACATAAATCTCAGTAAAGTCAGCAGGCCAGATTCCCTTCCCCACCCACCCCCCCAAACTGTCCCCTGCAGGAAGAGAATTTCCCTGGAGCCACTCACAACATGGGTTTAAGAGACCAATGCTTGCAAGACAGGAGCTGATGAAGGGACAGGTAAAGGCACTAAACATCCTCCTGATGCAATCTAGAGACAGTATGGCGTGGTCTCCAGGGCCTGATTGCTGCTAAATGTGGATTGTACTGAGACACCCAGCCATAGGTACCTGCTCACATTGCTTCAGGCTGTAAACCGCTGTGGTTATTTCCCCTTTTTTTTCAGTGCTCTATGAAAAGGACAAAGGCCTGTGAAATACCAACACATTTGTGAAATAAGAGGAAACAAGACGTTCCTATATGCTATGAACACATTACCCGCAACAGCAGGGGATAAGATCCAGTGCCCCAGGAGGTTCCTTCCAGTTCTCCGTGCTATGTTCCCATCTCTCTCAGACCCACACCAGGTTCAAAGCAAACATCAAGTAGATATTTTGCCCAAATGTAGGGCCTGATTCTCATTTACACTTCTATAAATGGGTGGGCATGTTTGCAAGTGTTAGTGCATGTATGTATGCTGACTGGCGGTGTGTGTGTGCAGGCTTGTGTGTGTTCAGGTGTGCATATGTATCCTTACGCAGGTATATGGGTGTGTTTGCAGGTGCATACGGATGTGCACATGCAATTGTGTTCGCACAGCCTCATGGACAGGGCTGGAAACAGTTAAAGGCAATGATGGACTTTGGAATGGCTTGTTTGCAACTGCCTGTTTTCTCAATCTTGTGTCTGGCAGGCACACACCTGGTAGGGGGGTCAAGTTACAGGGAAGGCTCCTGGGCCTTCAGGTCAGGACCTGGCTGTTGATAAGAGGCCTCTACCTCTCCTTTGGCAATAGCAATCACTTAAAGAAACACGAGAACTTCAGGGAATATTAGATGTCACTCAGTCTTTCTTTAGACTTCATTTCCCTTCCTTTAATTATCACGAAAGGTAAACACTAAATATTCCAGAGAGTCACGGTCAGGGGAAACAGTACAAACTATGTGAAGAGATGTGTTCATTATGGCTTAGCCTAGGAGCATGGCTAGGAAAAAGTTAGTATTAAACCACGTTTCGATGCTGTTAATTATGATCCTAGATGGAGATCGCACAGCTCTGCGTGGAGCATTTGAGCTCTCCCCTACTGCAGCCTCATTTAAGAACTGTAAGGAAATGTCAGGGAGCCATCTGTTTTCTGAGTGGAAACCCAGAAGGAAAAGAAAAAAACAAAACAATGTGTTTTGAAATCTTTATCCAGTTCTTACCTTTTGGTGGGAGGGTAAGCAGAAGGGAATGTAACACTTTTCCTAGTTTTACTTTAATAATGCTAATAAAACACATCAGCAATGAAGGAACACCAAGAATAATAAATATCTATTATTGTTGTTGTTAGATTCATAAATAAATACGGCATCCCATGCCACAATATTTAATATTCTTTTACCAGTTTTACAGGTAGCTAAACTGAGGCGCAGAGAAGTTAAGTGGAAGAACCAGGAATCAGATCTAGAAATCCTGATGCCCCGTCTCATGCTCTAACTACTGTACAACATTACCAGAGGGATCCCACGGTGCTGTAAACTGTATATAGGGGTCATTTTCCTGTGACTGAATGCAGCTGGCCTGGAATGCTCCTGCCATTCAGCACCGACACAGCAATATGAACTGGTTTTGTTCCAATTGAATACAGAGGGGGAGTTTTAGGTACAGATGGCAGAGTGCAATTATAGAAGCTGGACTGCAGCCATCATGCAGTGTAGGCCTTACACCCTAATTCCTGGGAAAAGTGTGGGATCCTTAATGGCCCTCAATTTTATGCTTTATCTGCAAGTAAAAGAATGGCACCAGTGGGAGACAGAGGCAGCTACAGTGCAGCGAGCACCTGAAACACTTCATGCCGATCTGTATTATCCATTGACCTATGACATGAAAGCAACATTCCTGCAATGATCCTTCTTCTCTTTCCCCTAAATGAAAGTAGTTCAACTTCAAGATTAGTTTGGAGAGAGTTGGGACAGCCACGGATGTACGGCGGTTGAGCACTTTAATTCAGCTGAAGACATCTACTTGTGATCTTAAATGTTACAAGCTTTGTCCACAATTTTTCATTTTGTTTTGCGTTGACTGTGTCTGCCCAGGAGATCAATTTGGGATTCCAAATCAACAGGAATAGGAACACAGGATTCACAAAACTAACTGCTTCAGAAGGTGTGGAGTTTGTGCTTTAGAAATTAATTTCACCAAACCAAACTTGGCCACTTTGGAAAGTTAACTTGACGATAAATCTGTCTCAGCCCCTTATAATAAATGTTATAGTTTTAGCGAACAGGTTCTTTCCATTAAAACTATAAACTTCATTGGCATAATTAAGACTGATTTAAAGTAAAATGAAGTTTGACATGTGGCAGAGTAAGCTGTGCCATTAATTTCTGCTGCATACCTGGCGACGATGGATTGAGACAAAATGAGGGCAATGGCCAGAAGAGGAAAGGCCTGTATCCTTTCAGGCTCTTACTTAAGCTTCAGGATGCAGAACATTCCAATTCTTTTTGAACCACCTGGTCTCATTCACTGTGTATGCAACAAATACGACCCACTACGCTTGGTCTTGTGCTCACTGAAAGCTCCCATTAACTTTAATGGTGTGGGATTGGAGTCCAAAAAAGAGATCAAGATGGAAATGGATGGAATGAGCCAGGGAGAACAGGGCAACAGACACTGAGCCAGGTTTCCCCTTTATACCTTCAGCCCTACTCCCTCAGTCTTTTCTTCCCCACTCCATTTTTGTCCCTTTACTAATTAGCATTTCTAAGAAGTCCGTCACGAGAGTGCCTATTTATCTAAGGACTTATATGACCTCCATTACCATAGTATCTGAACACCTTACAATCTTTTCAATTCCCCTCCCCTCTTTTTGAAGTAATCTTCATAACATGCCTGGGAGGAAGAGCAGTACTATTATTCCCATGGGGAACTGAAGCACAGAGAGACTAAGTGACTTGCCCAAGGTCTCACAAGAAGTCTGTGATGGAGCAGGGACCTAAATGCAAGTCTCTGGCTAGCACCCTTACCAGTGGACCCTCCTTCCTCTCTGCCTAGCTGTCCCTTCTCTTCCTCACCTCTTTGGTCTGTCTGTTACCTAATGATCAGAGATGGAGACTTAGCAGGGTCCCTAATCTGGTGACTCAGCTGGTTTCGGGCATGACTCCGGCATGACTCACACAGCCCAGAACCGCTGATTCAAGGCTGAGGTAAAATGGAACCATCTTTGGTCAAGTCAAAGTTTGCTGCACTAAGCTTGCCTCAGCTACATTCCATTCTTCCAATCTCTCCTTCTGTCTCACTCTGCTCCCTACCTTCCCTGAGCCATCGGCTCTAAACCTTCTCCTGTAGTTCTGGTGCCAGGTCAGATCTGGAACAGGAAGTGAACTGTTCCTGGATCTGGTTTTGGATGCAGTCAAAGATGGGAGAATATGATATGGCCAGCTGCATTTTGAAGATTCTGCCGTAATGGGTTGATATCTTATCAGAACAACTGGCAGGATTTCAGTTCCAGCCTGATCACTAATTCTGGTTTGAGAACAAACGCCATTCCCAGTGTGCATCAAAAGTTGACCTGATCTGATCCATTGCCCTTCTCTACTACAGTCTGTTCTGGTGTGATCCTACATTGCACTTTTGATTGCAATCATCATAAAGGTCTCATGTCACAACCATCGTATTTTCTGCCAGGTAGACTGGAGTGAACTATCTTCAGAGCCCAACAGTGCCACTGATCCAGATAAATTACTGCTGAGAAATAGAAATAATTATCTCTTCCTCTTCCAGCTGAGAGATGGGATCAGTGTCTTGATAACTTTCCTGACCGTCACCAGCCCAGGGAGTGAAACATCAGTATCCGAGGAGGGATTTCCTTTTTGAAATCAGGCAAATAAATATCCTGTACTGGAACAATGTCATAGTCAACAAGGACTCTGCCATGGTGACTCATTGAGGAGCATTCATCTTATGATTGCAGTTCAGACTGAATGAAAGTGTATGTCTTTGGTGGGAACCCACCCTCCGCACCAAGTTCTGATGGCTAAATTTTAATTATATATATATATATATATATCATGCCTTTTCATCACAAACACATCAACCTCTCTACCTGGAAGTGAAGTAAAAATCCAATTTGAATAAAGAATTGCAAATACCCAGTGTAAAAAGTTGTGCACAAAACAAACCAGATGTTTCAAACAGCATATAAAGAGCTTTACTGAGCAGCTGGGAGAGTGTTTTTCTCCATCAGCAACTGGTAAAAGATATGCATTGCTGGCATGCAAATCTGCCTCCATTTTTAATACTCATAATTGATTTACTCTTTTAATCAAAGGAATATTGAATTAAAGGGTGAAAAAAAAAATCCACGATATTGGTTAAAATTTATAAAGGTTTGTGGATAGACAGGAGAGTGGAGGAGGATGGAGGTTATTTCTACCCATAAAGCTTTCTTATTTACTGCAAGGTTGTGAAGTTTGAAAACAAAAATACCAATAAAATTGATTGTTGGGGGTTGTAAGAGTATCACACCTTGGTTTCATTTTCAGCTCCAAACAGATTATAGGACAGCGGAGCATAAATGGAAATTAAAACAGATTTAGAACAGACGCTCGGAAGCACTTGTTCACATCAAGGATAATAAATGTGTGGAATGGCCTATCAGGCAAGGTTGTAAAGGTAAAGGCACAGGGATTATTCCTGGGAAATAGAGCACTAAAATGGAATGAGCTTGAATGGGCTTAAGCGGCCTCTCTTCTGAGAGCTGAGATGTCTCGAGTTTGCCTGTTTGTTTGGGTTTTTTTTAACAGAAATGTTCACTGTCGTGTATTGTTGTTGATCATGAGATTGTCAGTCACCTTTCCCACCCACACAGGGGAGTAAGGAGGCATAAGATGCCTCTTTATACCTGCTTCAGCCGCCTGTAACACAAACAGCAGCGTGTGTCGAGGAAAAGAGCGGCATCGGATGCCTTTGCTCTCTCTGCTATGAATATGGGAGGGAGTGGGCAATGAGGGATGGGGTATGGGTAGATGCTTGGATCCATCTCTCCCATATACCAGTTCATGTGGCAGAAGAAGGCGATGCCAACAGCAGAGTGCTTCCTCCCTGGTCAAATGAGGAACCATGGAACACATTGCAAGTCAGAGACTATGAGTCACAATATAGTCCCTGATGTTCTCTTAGAGCATCATAATTATGTGCTGCCCCTTCCTCAGGGCAGGTTGTTAACTGAACAGCTTAACCTTAACCAGGGTTGAAAGATTCCCCTAAAGATAAACACATCTCAGTTCCCAGGTGGCTTGGTCTTCCGGGATGGCAGAAGCAAGTTGTGAAATCATCTAACCAGTGACTCAGACTGTCTGACATATCCATTCCCGTTACAATGTGAGAGTGCAAGGTTATGTCTACATTGTGCATTGAGAACCCATGTCTGTGGAACCTGGGTTGGTGACCGTGGTGTGTTCAAGCCTGGGCTTGAGCATTCACACTGCATTATAAACCTAAGTTTACATGTGCTGGACCTGGATCTCACAGCCATGGTAATGCATCCACTTTGCACTATGCCGAACTTCTGACTCCCATCTGTGGCTTGAGCTGCGTCCACACTGTAGAATGACAGGGCTTGGATCTGAGCCCCCAGCGAGACTTGGGCTCTGAACCACATCTCTAACAGGGTCCTAGGCTCCTGGTCCTGAGTGCTTCATGACCTGAGTCAGATTGATGTGTGTGTGGACCGAAGGGGTGTGTGAGCTGAAACCTGAGTCAGAGTCCAGGCTTGGTGTGAAGTTTAGACATATCCTAACTGTACATTTCAGCCAAGGACTTCAAAAATTTTTACAAATATCACTTAGCCTCACAATATTCCTCTGAAGGAAGTAAATATTACACTTGGGAATAATCAAAGGCCAGAGAGGTTAAAGGACTTGCCCAAGATCTCAGAGTGAGTCAGTGGTAGAGGCATGAACAGAACACAGGACTCCTGTTTCCCATGCTAAATGCTAGACTGCTCTTGCTCATAAAAAGGAATATGTGGTAAAAAAAATCCATTACACCTACATGAGTAAGCATCACTTAATAATCATATTTGCAACATTGTTTGTGTCATGGAGGACCATGGTCTAATGGGAAATTTGAGTATAGCAATTGTGCCTCTGTTTAAGAACTAAAATAAAAATTACCGTGAGCTGTTCACCCTCAAATAAGTGAAGATGCCACTAGAAATACACAAAACCAGCAGGTTTCAACAGCAGGAGTAATCAAAGCTCTTTGAGGGAAAAAGGAGCCAGAGGGTTGATGAAACCCTGCCATCTTTGGAAGCATGATCTTCCAGACTACATGCTCCCCTAGATCCTTCAGTTCCACTCCGATTAAATAAATATATATTTTGGGGCATGAACATTTAAAAAGAAAGCACAGAATACTTGCTGGGCACATTGCCTCCCTATACATTGCAGACACCTGCATTCAGTGTATAAAATATTGGGCACTCACCAACAATCTAGTAACACTTTTATGGATTTATTACAATTTTGGAATCAGAAAGAGTTGCTTGGTCATACTGGAATCAGAGACAGTTGGACTGTTCCATTGACGTAATCAGTGATAAGTGGAGTACGTTGAGTTATCTGCCACTTGTACCTTGCAAGAGAAAACATCCATAGGACATCAAATCTCATTCTACTGACTTTTCAGAAATTGATGAATATGATATTCAAATCATGCCAGTAGGAGATCAAGCCTTTTATTGCTAATATAATGAAGTATCTTAGTTCCTGGATCCAGGTGCACTGAGAAAAAAAGATGTCAGAAAGAGGAATTTCATGCTTTCTTATGTCATTATTGGATAGCATGAGGTGACCTGGAGGGTAACCTGAGTAAGTGCCATGAATCATTTCCAATCTTATGTAATTTAGAAGAAACACAACCAAATAACATCCCTTTAGCACTGATTTCCATCCTGCCACTTCCACTCTGTTTGTAAGTCTAGCTAGTTTCTCAGACATGCCCATTCTACCCACCTAAATCACTCACAACAAAAGTGAAGTAAAAAGGATGAGATTATTAAATTAATTAGGAGTGTAAACACATGCACAAATGAACATTCAACTGCTCAACTAAGTTGTGCATATGTTTGTTATGTCTGTGCATGTAAAATAGGCAAATGTGCATGTAAATGTCTAGTTCTGGTTTCTGACCTGATTTGAACACACAGTTGAGGTAAATGTGTGCACCTAATTGCTTTAAGAAATGAGGCCTTAAAGACCTAACACATGTTTCTATCTCTCAGCCTCTTTTCTAAAGCTGTAAACTTTCTCTGCAATAAAACCAGATCACATTTTATTCTCTAGGTTTAATATTTGTTACCCTAGAGCCTGAAGTTAACGGAATCACTTTATCCTTGTAACATTTAAACTGAATGCAAGGGAGGCTACTCTAGACAGGTAAACACAAGGAAAAACAATTGTTTGCGAAATATGCCCAGAATCTTTGTCTGGTTTCAATACCAGTGGGTCATCAGCCATTTCACAGTGTAAAAGAATTGAATTAAATACTTAGGAGTAAGTGTGTGTGGTAATTACAATACAGGACTGGGAAACAGGAGTTCTGGATTCTATTTCTAGCTCACCCACAGACTTGCTGTGTAATTATCTGTAATTCATATTAACCAGAATGTTTACATGACTGGGAGCCAGTTACTGTGTAAATACATGTACCTGGATTCTAAAAATATGTGCGCAAAGTATAAAACCAATGGGGGTAGCTATAAGTGATTCATTATGTAATTAATCTTTTGTTTATGTAAAATAATGTATTTTATTCTGGTGGTAATACTGTGCCCATCACTGTGGCATCAAATTAGGAAATTCCTAAATTAGGAAATTAAATAAGGAAATTCATCTCTATAAAATGCATTTATACCCCTCCTTGGCAATTAGTTGTTTAAAAAGGTGTAATCGCTATGTAATTACATTGTAATGGCAGTTTTGCTACAGTATAATCACAGTCGCTGTATGATAAAGAATAAACCTGATCCTTTTTTTTTTTCTCTAAATCCCTGAACTTTGAAAGGTTAGATAAAATCCAAGCTTCCCTGGCCTGGAGGGTTAGTTTTGCAAAACAAGACCTTGTCACCCCATCATCAGGTACAACTATCTCTAACAGTGCCCTAGCAATGATTTACAGAGAAATAAACTGGTAGTTATCATTATATCAAGCCATGCAAATTGCCTGCAATAATATACTCTCTAGGAAGACTTTACACATGTAGGTTATTCAAAATATGTCTCATTAAATAAATATTTACAATCATTTTGTTATTTAGCTTATAAACTGTTTGGATTGACTGGTCACTGAGCATTCCAAAGCGTTACTGCGGATTAAACCATGTAAACCACATCACTGTACTAAAAATTGCTATAGTGGTTCCTGCCTGCCAAGACTATATCCTTCCAGTGTAAGAAATATGGGACATATTTTCCTTTGCAATAAAATCTTTCGGTAATAGAAGGGGGAAAAAAATCTAATCCAGAGCATGTGATTATCCTGGGAGAAAAATCGTACTTGTGGGATTCAAAGGAAGTTGGCTGCTGTGTGTAGCTAGGGAATGGCACAAGGGGGCTGATTATATAAACCATAAAAATAGTGGAAATCTTTAAACTAGAGAGAGACGAAAGAGGAAACTTATTTGGTAATACTCAGTGATTCCACTTTTATTTTGGTCTGGAGGAAGGCCAAACAACAACACAAAAAGCCAACCGTACTTCTCAGCTTCACGTCTCTCCCTTTTCAAGACCACCAGATCAGTGAATTACAAGGCTATTTCAAAATAGCCAAACTAATGAGACTGCATAAGGCAATAATAATGAGGCTCTGGGAGGGCAGACTCTTTTCATGTCTAAGGATTTCTTCTGAGCAAGCCAAGTTTCCTGGCACAAGACCCACAGAACCGGGGTGTTTTCCGTGCTCACAGGGTCAGCTTTTGTGTGTGTGTCTATGGATTTCTTGCTGCACCTAATCAACCACTTCCAAGAAAACGCAGCACCTTACCCAGCATTGGAAGCTCAAACGTCTTCAGTTGACTATCCACGAGGGGGAGCAAGTCACCAGCACAAAATAATCCTTTACTAGGCCCGTCACAGAATTCACTTGGAGCTCTCAATTTACACAGCTGACAGCAACCTTGATTTTTATCAGTTCTACTAGATTTGAGAATCATATACCCATTACTGATTTTTCATGCCTAAAGTCACACCGGCTGCGTGTGTATGTATGCATATGGGAGGAGAGGGGAAAGTGGGAATCACTCATTGATAGAAATGATTCTTTTAATAAAAAAGAGCACGTTCCCAGCCTTACAACAGCTGCTAGGCTAATTATTAGGATGCAGAAGTGATAAACTTTTAGTTGATTGCTTTGGTAAATCTGTCTTGTTGGTATCTAGTAAAGGGAACCCCTGAGTTGGTGAGGGGATTGAAGCAGGCAGGGAGGTCGCCCCAGATTTGCCTGGAGATAACTGGCTGCCCTCCCTTCCCTACTTTCCCCTTCCTGACAAAAGCGACGGGAAGAAAAAGAGCTTTCAAAGAAGATTCAATGTTATTGATAAGCCCTTTGTGTTGGCTGAAGCCTCTCTTGGCAAGTCCAAACAAAACAGCTAAAAATCTGCGTATTGGTGGAAAAACACGTTGGGCCACGTGTGGAATAAAGCAACAAGGAGTGAGTGTGAGCGTTACAGTCACAGTAGATTTTTACAAATGACTGTGCAATCCACTAAGGAATGCCCCGAGGGAATCTAAGCTGTAGTTCTGATCTCTATTTTACATCTCTGTTAGAGCAGAGCTGTATAGTTGTTTTTGTTTGTTTCTTTGCTTAAAGTGCAATCATCCTTTAAAAAACCTGGATGTTAAATTCAAAACAAATGTAACCATTGGAAAGTAGCTTCTTTCCCACTGGCCATTCTCCATTCACAGGGTATTGGAACAGCAACGTGGGTGCAACTGTATGGAGGTTCGATCCAAAGTTTAGATCCTTGTTAAGATTTCATTCCTTTTTGCAGGAAAGAATTCCCCTGGCTGTTAGGCTGAAGGATGGGACTTACAGTTAAGCCCTGTTCTGTACTCCAGAAATCTGGCTTGAGTTGCCTCCCTAAGTGCTTTTAAAAAAAAGAGAGAGAGAGAGAATTTGTTTGATGTTTGTCCTCCTGTGGCTTTACAACATCATATCTCAGATGCTGCAATAGGAAGATATTAATGATGGAACTGAGCCATTAAAGAGCTAAGGAAGTTGCAATACCAACTTCTTTGTACTGGTAAAAATGGCCCAACTGACAGCACTGGCAAGTCAAATGGACTCTTATCTACAGGACAAATGCAGCATGGATGGCATCAGTGCAGGCTTTCCCTCACCTCTGTCACTATTCAACCTTAAGCTAAAAGAACCACTGAGATCATAGCCTGTCAAGCTGACCAGTCTTGTCTCATTGTTTCTTGTGCTCCACCTTGTCTGTCTGTCTGTATCCACCTGTTGTCACTTGTCTTACCCTTCAATTATAAGCTCTAAGAGAACCATTCACAAGTGTCATGCTGCTCTAAAATTTAAAGCAAACTAACTTGACTTCATTGAGAGCAGGACCAGGTCCTACAACAGCAAAGAGCTGGAAATGTTCTGTAAAGAGAAGGTCTTCAACTTAATGGCGAGGTTTTGAATCTGATGAGCAATTTCTCTTTGGGTAGAGAATTCCAGCAGAAGAGGAGATAAACATGCACAAAGCTCTGTAGTTAGCATTCACTGGTCCTCTGATTGGCACTAATGCAAGGAGCAGTGAGACCTCTCCTTTCAGGTAATCTCTTAGAAGATTACCAAGTCCCACTGGAATCTTCCTACTGGCTTTGGACTCCAACTCTTTATTACAGATGGGATTGGGCAGGGCACATCAATTCAGTAAATTGTTTGGACAATAACATAATTACCCCACCCCACATGGTGCTAATAAGCTTTCTTGCATGAAGACCTAATCCTGAATGATTCTGAGCATCTTTAACTCCCAATCTCTTCAGAAAGTCACACACCTCACAGGACCTCACCCAGACCAGGCCCTAAAAGTGTTTAAGATCCTTAAGATACTCCACATGCATGATACAAATGAGTCCTGTGAGTAAAGTAAGTAAAATTGTCCCCTTTGTACAGATGGAGAAACTGAGGCAGAGCAGTTAGGTTATTTGCACATGTCCACAGAGGAAACCAATGCTAGAGACAGGACTACAGCTCACTCTTACTCATGTGAATAGTCCCAGTAAAGTCAATGTGCGTGAGGGCCTCGGGGTTTTCTTGATCCTATTCCCATATTCAAATCTTTAATTCACTCGTACAGAGGAGAATCCATTACATTTGTCCTTTCCAGGTAAAACTGATTCCACTTTCAGAGTTCAGCTGCAATATCTCTTCTCATAACATGAAACAATATGATGATACATTTTTGCTTTATCTCGTTAAATGTGAGAGAATCTGGGAGAAGCCTGACATTTTTCTCAACCAGTTCTAACCACCACAGGTCTGGCTGGTTACTGGTGGAATGCTGATGCAGAGCAAAAATTTCCTTAGCTGCGGATTGTGAAATTCCTACCTAACAATAGACCCATGGGCATTCCCTATCCTAAAAAATCCAACCAGTTAGTAACTACTACTAAAATAATTGTACATATTATGGTGGATTCATATCAGACAACTATATGGTCATTAAGAAATCTTGAAAAGAAATTGGGGAAATGTACAACGCAGTGAAGGCCACATCTGTATTATCATCCCTGGTTTTCAAGTTTTAAAGACTTGCTCAGGAAAAAAAAAAAAAGGTTTGTTAAATGCTAGAGAATTTATGGTCTCAGACAAACAGCACAATTATTCATCCATCTCTCCCCCCAAAAATCCACTTGTACATAGTTAAATTAGTGTATACAGTCCTGTCCCCTCTTTTAACCACCTACAAAGACTGTTTCTGAGCTTGTAGGCTTTGAAAATTAATTTGGTTGAAAAAAAATGAACCCATGATTAGTCAATAGCATGGTCTGACTTTGAAAAAGAGCGGCCAGACTTTCAGAGTCAATAATAATGTAATACCTAGTTCTTATGCCACCAAGTCTCACTTTGTCTGTTCCTCCATCTTTTGAATGGGAATAATAATGCCTACGTATCTTACAGGGACATAGGGTCTGCTCCAAAGCTCATTGAAGTCAATGGAAAGAATCCTTATGAGTTTTGGATTAGTAGATGTCAAAAAACTTCACTCTTTTTAGTATGTTTTATCTTACAGCACCCCTCTGTCATTGGGCCATTCTATTATCCCCGTTGTACAGCTGGGGAATGGAGGCACAGGGACGGTAATTGGATTGCCCAAAGTCATGAAAGAGAAGAATTGAACCTGGTCGCCCAAGTCCTAGGTAACTGTCCTAACCACTTTCTCACGTCTCAGCTCTGTGCATTTTACACATGCCTAATTTATTCACCCAATTACCTGATGTGCATGCACATGTTAGGTACTAACATACTGAAGTTAGGCTTGCATGGATGAATGGAGTATATGATGTCCAATTATACACACCCAACATTGAAAATCTGCCCACTAATGAAGAGAAGAAAGTTTAAAAACTTACAGTGTATCAAATTATTTCCATATTAAGGCCAGTGATTTTCTTATTAAAAACAAAAACAAAAAAGTGGGTCCACAAAAAGCTAATGTATCATCAAGGTTGGGATTAGTATAGCCACAAAGGCCAGGAACGTTAAAGTTAATGTATTTACTGTAATTAATCTCCTTGTGCTTTGATATTGCCAGGGCAGGGGCCCTGGATCAATGTTATGTTTGAGGTGTGATGTAACACAAAGGTACAAAAAGTTAAGGATGGAATGTCAGCCTTAACTCTAAACATCCTTTTATTTGTTTGACTGTATAACATAACACTAACCTTACTTAAACATCGCATTTGGTGCGTTACATAATCCTGCAGTGTGTCAAAGGATGTAACTGAGTAACATTCAACCAGCCACACTAACAAAGACTACTTTCTTACCAACTTTGAAAGGGCTTTTGGACACAGCTTTGTTACATAACAGTAGCCAGGATTCAAGATTGCTCTACCTGTATTAATTAATTCCCAGCTCCCAGACCCTTCAGCTGCCCGCCTGATTAGATTTCCAATAAACGACAGACTTCTCAGTGCTTTCCACAACTGTGGCTCTATTTCTCAGCCTATGAAAACTGCTTTTAATACAAAGTCCCCTTTAACACAATCTAGAAATAGGGAAAAGGCTACGTCCCAGCAGCCCTGTTCTCAGAGATTATTTGCATATTGGGTTATTCTACCAAATAGACTCACTAGTGCCATCTATTGGGAACCCACTATAATACAGTTGAAAAAAGTAATTAAAGGTAATTATCTATTTCAGAAAGATGTCCAAAATCAGGTAAGAAGACAGAGCTGGTGGCACATGGAAGATATATTTGCAGGCCAATGTTGGCTGTAGCTTTAAAGCATAGTTACATTAGAACTTTAAGAATGGAACCTGCAAAGTGTTGAGCACCGGTGTCAGTTCCCATTAGGTTAGATTATGATCTCAGGATAAAAATTTGTCCCACTGACTTCACTGGGAATTGAAAAATTCTCAGGTCCAGATCCTTAACTGTACTTAGAAATTTAGCTCCCATGGGAGTTGGATGCCTAAAACACCTCTGAGAATCCTAGCCTCAGATCCATTAAGGAGTTGCTCAGCACAAATACAATGGGGCCCTTGATTCGAGGATCTGGCCTATTGTATTCTGTTTCTGATGATGGAAAAGCTTGAACCCATTGGTTGACGTAATTAGGTAACAGTGTCTTGGATTGCTCATGAAGCTAGTGGAACTTTACAACAAATGGCTTCTCACTTTCCCCTTCTGTTCTTTTTAGAGTCCTGCCAATTCTTGTACAGTTTTTAGTTGCTTCTACTTAGGTAATAAAATTACATGAGATTATCAATAAAATGTATCACATTAATGCCTTTGTGACCATACTATTTAATATACCAGATGAAGTCCTTTCTTGCATTCAGAATTCTTTCCCAACTAGCAGGCCTCATTCTGTCCCTACCAGCTCATGGATTCATGCTATTTTTAGATATTCCAGTTTTGCTACTAGATACATTTAGAATCCAGATATACCTCCTGGATTTTGTTTTTTCAGGATTGATTTCATTTTCAGCAAAACAACATCCCAATTCCATTTCTGCCTGCAAAACAGATCTGACCTATGGTTTATCAAGAACTTGGCTTTAAATCACATACATTGCTGCCTAATAGACTTTTTTTTTCCAGTAGTTTCTAAATTAATTTCAGTTCAGTTCCAGGCCATTGTTGACTTCTTTCCCAGCTTCTCTTTTTCTGGAATTCTCCTTTTTAGGCTGGGACAGCTGTGCTCTTATATCTCTGCAATGTAGCCATGTTATAAAGGTGAATACTTTTGCATTTGTTCCATCACTCTCTTTTTAATTCACAATTAATTGCTGCTACATTTTTGTGGAACTACTGGGACCTATAAATGTTGGGCTACGGTAGCACAGTAGTTCAACATTGTTGCTGGAAGAACTTAGAATGGAATTAAAAGAAACAAAACAGAATCCCATGATCCGAATCACCCATGATACATTTATTGTATTACAATTTAAGGCCCCAATCTTCTATCGTGATTTATTTGTATTATGGCACCATTGAAGGCACCATTGAAGAACGGGGATTCAATGCATAAAAGAGAATCTCTGCCCAAAAGAGTTTGCAGACTAAATAAATTAGGCAGACAAACAGTTGGAAAGGAAACTGAGGCACAGAGAAATTAAATGATTTGCCTGACACCAGGTGAGTGGCAGAGCCAGGAATAGCACCCAGGCGTCCTGATTCCCGTCCTAGTGCCCTATCCACTGGATCACACTACCTCGTTGGTGGGGAGCCTCAGGAGGGCCGTGGTCCCTCCACACAGAGCCGATTACAGGATCAGCGCCTTTGACCACCATTTCCCATTGCATTTCCTGCCACCATCATGTTACTTATTAAAAAGCTCTGTCCCCTGTTTCAAAGGTCACAAAAAGCAGCAAAACAATGTTGCCCCCCTGCTGTGGGCTCTTCACATTCAAAGAAGCATGAAGTAAAACCGCGTTGGCATATTCCATTACAACTCCATGGGAGGCGAATGGGTCTAAATTAACTTTTTTGTTGTTGTTCGTCTGTCTTCACAAAGCTAAATGTACTTTATATTTGATGTGCTTTACTGCTTTATAGTATAAGAAGTCCCCTACCCGTCTCTGCAATACCTGGTATTTACAAGCTTATATACCAATTGCAATATTTTCTCGCACTTTTGCTCTGTATTCTTTCATTTCAAGCTGTTGATGGTTCATAAACATTAGACGATCTAGAGATGAAGGTGTGGCCTAAAAAACCCTGGAAGTCCCCACCATACTTTTAAGGTAAATTTCACTTGTCCCCAATCTCTATAATTTATTATATCTACATATTCCCTGGAACACTAGTCACATTGTTTAGATGGTATGGGAATGATAATGACAGTACAAGATACTGTTGCAATCCTATGCTACCTGTTATCCAACAGCATAATTTGCTGCTTTGCCCCAGTTTCAAACCCTGAGTGTTGCATGTCTTACAAATATCTGGTTTCTTCCATTTGGTTTTGAAGCTGTTTCCATTATAGCCCTATGTAGCAAGAATTCTTTGGGCTGAAGGTGAAGAAAAACATTAAAGCTGAATAAAAGCAGCGTGGAAATCCCCCCAAAATGAAATATGATTGGAACCATTTCCCTTGGGAAGTACTAACGCTTCATCTAAAACCAAGCTACTAGTAGAAATACAACTTAGGGAGCAACCCTACACGGGCAATGTGGGATGGATTAGCAGTCTCATTTCATCTCATATTTTTGTTGTACTTTTTTACAGATGATGAAAAATAGACTTGGGAGGACTCATCTGAGTGAAGTCAGTCATGGTATTTCAGTGAATATCATGAAAGAAATGGTTAAGCCAATCCATCTTGAACTTTTATATTTTAAGGATATGGATATATTTTCAGGAGACCCCAGTTGTTAGACATTTCCGCAAAGTGCTTAAGCACATCCTTCACTTTAAGCGTAAGTCTCAGTTCCACTGAAGTCAATATGTTCCTGAAGTGACAGCAGAACCTTGTAAAAGAAATCAGAATCATTCTGTGAGTGCATAAATATATATTTTTAAAAGTCACATATAAAAGCCAAAGTACCAGCTGATAAAACCACCACCACAAGGTAAAATGATTCTAATGCAGTGATCTTGGATCAAATTTGGCTGTCACTTACAATGGTATAAATCCAGAGTAACTGCATTGATTTCAATGAGACCAGAGTGTTCACCTTTTTTCTAGGCATTTTTTACATGTATAAAGTTCGATTTCACTGGTCCATTATAATTCTCATTGGATTCATATGTAATCATTAATTATCCAATCCACTTTTTGATGCTTCTATACTTTGAATTGCTTCACATATCTTATGGTGTCCTCTCTTGTTATGTCTCCATAGTTTCTGGTTTATTAGATGGCATTTTTTGGATTATCACATTTCCAAATGATTTTCTGGTAAATTTTCCAGTTTTTTAGATCATATTCTCAACCTCCCACTCTCAGGTTAAGGGTAAAGTATGCTAGACCCTACAGATTTTTTTAAAAATATATCTGATTTAACTACAGAATTTTGACTTTTTAAATGCAGTCATATTTTTCTTTTTTTATAGGTCATTGCAACATATTGTAATCTATGATGCATTTTTTTTATTTCAAATCTAGTCTATGATATTCTGTAGCAGAAATGATAGCTACTTTCTCTTTGTATGATTTTCTTTTGTTCTACTTATTCTTTGAATGATATTGAACCTTTATCCTTAACTTGGGCTTGTATCTAGATTTTTCATGGAAGTGGCTTTGTAAAGGTAAGTTAAAATCAGTACACTGCACCTTTTTCCCATTTAAAATAGAAATGGAACATCCTTTCTGATAAGGTTAATTAACCTCTCTTCTAGAGTGGTTTAGTTGGATATATACTTCCCTATGGTTTTTATCATGGGTTAATATAAAGAGTGAACAAAATTGCACCCAGCAGTGCAACAGAAGCTGAATTTTCATCCAGGGTTTCCTGGTGAAAATATCAGGCACGAGACTACAGCTGAAATAGTTTATTCATGTCACCAGAAACTGAGAGGAAAGCACATCTTTATCAAGAGGCACAATTTGTGTGTATTTTATTTTTTCATGATGTGGCAGTGTAAACAAAAAGCCCACAGACACCTACCGGTAATGTCAATGGGAACATTTGTATTCAGTGATTATCATAACTTACTTGCTTTCAGAAGCTATTTGTATTAGTATTTCTTTGATGTTTTGCAAATCTCTCTCTCTCTCTCTGTTCTTCTGATGAAATATTAAATCTGGGTTCTTTTGAAGACATTTTAGCTGCAGTCTAGTATCTGGCATTCTTTGCAAACATTTACAATCCTAAATATGATCTGTAGCTAACATACAGCCCACGCCTGCTTCAATGAGAACAATAGGAAAACTCTCGTTGATTTCAGTGGGAGCAGGAGCGGGCCCTTAATTGCTGAACATTAAGTCTTCCACTTCCACCTGGCCTGATTTTAATGGTTATTCTTAAAGGGCCACAGACTAGATTCTGCAAGTCCACAGAAGTAATTCACTCATGATCAGAGTAATTCCGCTGAAAACAGTGGAACTACTTGCATGAATAAGGTAAACCAGCATTGGCCCAGAACTGGTATGAGAACTCTAGGTGATATCCTTAGCTGATTGTAGAGCTGCACTGATCTACACTAGTTGAGGATCTTAGAGTTCTCCTTGACCTCCATGGAGCCATAGCAATTTACACAAGTGGAGCATTTGGGCCTACAGAAAGAACAAACAAGTTTTGAGTCAGTTTCCTCCTGTCTAAGAGCTCATATGAGCGTGAAAAAAACATGTTGCACTTTTATAAATAAAATCAGCATGCAAACAATGGACCCGATCCTGTTTGCACTGAAATCAATAGGAACAAGATCCTGGCCAACGGGTAAATATATTGAGTTGCTTTATCTCTAACCCAAACTTTCTTAACTTGTAATCATGGGACTTTAGTTTGTTACACTGACATTTCACATTGTCCAGAACTTGTGTCTCATTGCCTGGGAAAAGTTGTAGATAAATGCGGTCTATCTAGAACCCCTTTTCTATAGTTTCTTATAGAAATAGGATTGTGTAACCCAGCACAGAAAACATAGTTAAGAAAGCCTGCAAACAGTTGGCCTGCAAATACTGTAACATTTTCCACTCTTAAACAGCAGCAAGTAATTCTGGTGGCCTGTGTTTCATCTGCGTTGAACACTAAGCTTCCCTTGTTAGTTAACTAACTGCAGACTTGTTTTCTTGGTGTGTGTCTTTTTTTAAAATTGTTGTTACTCTGTTTTGCCTGAAAGCTGCAGCATCTCACTGTTTATTATTCCCACTTTACTCAAACCCTGTCCAAAATTAACATGTTGCATTCTGCAGCTGCTTTCCAGACCCATTTATGCTAAAGTGCAAGGAAACGTAAAACTACATGGAAGCTCTTTCAATCTGATTCCACAAAAGGATTAAGAACATAGGCACCTTTACTTTTATGTGTAGATAGGTCTGTGGGACCGTTTATAAAATTAGTCATCTGTTTAAGTGTTTGAATGATCAGAACCTAGGTGAAGATGAAAAATCTGCAGAAACAAGTTTATTTTTTCCACCTTGTTTCTTTTGTACTTTTCTCATGATCAAAGTCTTCTCTAAAAGGCATTCACCTTCCATGCAGAAGTGAGCAGGCTGGAGATAAATTGAATAAAAGTTTCTAAGAAATCATCTACATAAAGGCATTTCCCCCCCCACCTTTAAACTCTGATAATTTTCAGACTCCCCTTCATTAGAATCACACACACTCACTGTACTAAACTGAACTCTCCTCTGAATTTTACAGAAATTGTATTGAAAAAATGAATTGATAATTAAAGGTCAACAGAAGTTAGGCACCTGACTGCCATCTGTAACCTTGAAAATCTCCCTAAAAGGCTTTGCATCTGAGACTTGCACTTCTCTGCCCTTTTTCGTTTTGTTTTGTTTTTATGAGGGTATATTAAGAAGTAGCCATTTGAGACTCCGAACATACAGCAAAAAAGAAAAAGAAAAAAGAAAAAAAGGCAAGAGTCAATAAACTCGAGAACTAGTTGTTCTGATCAGTGTCAAGTTACATTGTTTTCAACTTGAATTAACTGTAGCCATCAATAAAACTATAGAAATGGGGAAGTTGCTGTTATAAATTAATGATTATTTGCTACAAGGTTTAACATGGCTGTGTGAACCACATTTTATTGTGATGGTTTACTCTTATTTGGTACAACAGTAATTGGGTCTGAAACATGATAAAGCATCTTAACGGCTGCTTTGGTAGCCGAGCTGCCTACAGAAGGTTTTTAACTCTAGTTAAAGAAGGTTAATCAAAGCTAATGAATCTATTTTATCCATTGCCCACAAATATATCAGAAAAGTGTACCAGCAGGCGAAGAAACGAAAATGTGAATTGTTCACCTGTGAATGCACATTTTTACCATGGTAATTCTGCATTCTGCCAGCCCTTTTGGTATATACTGGGTAGCTCAATAGTTCACTAGTCCTCTTGTGACTCTGCATCTGGAAGGTGGGGGTGGAGGGAGACTTACAAAGACACAGGGAGAACTGTCCCATGGGCCTCAGTGCTAGAGTAGCACTGAGAGACTGTGGCATTCTCACACTCAGAACAGCTTGACTCTTTACCTGGGAGAACGTGAGAAGCCCCCCCAATGGGGATGATCCATTCAAATGTGCATTTGTTCCTAAAACACAGCACACAGGGCCACACGCCTGCAAGCTAGACTGTGTGTGGCAATTCAAGTTCCCTACTCACTGCAAATGCAATCTGCTCCCTGCACTCCTCCACTGACCCTCAACTGCTACCCCCCACATTTTCATGCAGGTTTGTAAATCTGTATTGACCATGTCATAAAATTTTGCTGCAGCACCCGTGGGGTGCAGGGGGAGATTCTCTAGCAGCCCCTGTGCCATTCAATATTTTTGGAGAACATAATTGGGGACGGAATGCCACTCTTACTCCACATTGAGTAGGACCTTCCTCCCTTAGTAGCCCCATTGATTTAATGGATGTGGAAGGCAGGCAAAGCCAACCCACAGTGCTTTGAGATGCATGGGATGCTGTGGGTGGAGGGTATTAGTGAAGCCTGTTCTTGCTTGTCTTGGTAAATGCTGCCTTTTGATTCTCGGAGGCTCAATGAAGGAGCCGCAGCACCAACCCTAAACTCAGTACCAGCACGTGATGGAAACACACCCCTGGGGACCTGATCCTGGTGCTCTGGGAGTTGTGGGTGCTCTGAATTTTACTAACAGCCCAGGTCCTGTGTGTGTGGCACTAAGCAGAAAATATTCATTACACTTCTGTGGGTGAAGAGGACATTCAGCACCTTGCAGAACTGGGCCCTAGATAACAGCCATTAGAACATTTTGGTGGGGATGACACTCCACCCTGGAATGAGACAAATCGGCAAAGTGGCTAAAATTCCCCAGGGTGTGTGTGCATGTGTTTTGTGTGTGTGATGGGCAGAGGAAACCCTGCACAAAACAATTAAAAAAGCAAAGACTGCCTTCCCCGCCCACCACACTGAGCTTTTTAATATTTGTGCAACAGGGGGGTGGGTAGTAAAGGGAGCACAAGGTGAAGGAAGGCAGAGTGTGCTGGGGTGGGGGCGAGGGGGAAAGCCCAAGGACAAATTCTAGTCTTGGCTGGGGAGAGACATGGTGCAGGTTTCAAAGCAAACCCCCCACCCCCACCGCCAGTTTCACAAGCCACAACCCGCTTGACCAAAAAAAAAAAAAGTTGCAAAATTCAGGGCCTGGAAGGCCTCAGCTAATTAGAACAAATGGGCTTCTCCCCTCCAAACTCCCTCCCCTCCCACCCCTTCCCTTCCTTTCTTTAGCACCTTTTCTTTCAAACATTTAGTCTCAGGAAGGGTACCCAGCCACTTGGCTGGGCTGTTTTCAAAACACGCCTTTGAATGCCTCTCCCTAATTCACCTCTTTTGTTTTTCGGCTTTTGTGTTTGCCAGTTTGACCATATAACGTTATACATCTGCTGTATAGACTGTTGGGGGCTTTTTTTCTCCCAGGGATCCTATGCATTGCTTATAGAACCCTCCTGGACTTCAGTTTGAGCAATCGTGTAACATAAATGGGGCTAAAGTGGAACCAACGGAGCTGGGAGGGGAGAGACGAGAGAAGTGAGTGCAACAGAAAAAAAATAAAATAAAATAAAGGAGCTGAAAAGAATTCTTTTGCTCTTTCCTTTTCTTCTCTCTGTTTCTGCTGGACCCTGCATCAGGCAAGGCCTAGCCTTCTGTGGGAAAGTGACGCGGCCACAGAATAGATAACTCATTTGAATTCCGGCAACATATTCATAAATAAAACAAAAGTGTCGAAGGGGAAAGGGGTGGGTGGGTCGGTTGGGGACCCAGGGAGTTTGGAAGGAGGGGAGGGGATTGTTGGGACGAAGGATGAAGAAGCCTCGGCCAGTTGAGAAATTTACAGGCGGCTGCAGCTCCTGGGCATGATCCCACAGGACGTTACTCAGGCAACTCGGCTTTACTCACGCAAGCCAGCCCAGCTAAAGCTGTACCCTTCCCTTTCCCCTCTCTTCTGCTGAGAAAATTCAAGTTGGCTGAGCACGTCGAATTCTTGCTGTTTTTGGCGACGTATGTAGTAGCATTCTCTGCAGCTGCTGATGTTTATTGCTGAGGTTGATGCTCCTCTTGGATATGACCATTCCAAAGAGGGGAACGCTTTCAAAACAAAGCCACCCTGTTTTCTGCACCAGATTTGAGTGTACCTCAGAGTCCACTGCACCTCATTTCAATAACACCACTCAGCTCTTCCATATCGCCTCCCACCCCGGGATCACAAAGTGCTTTGCAAAGGTTAATGAATTAAAGCATTGCTGTGCAACCCCTGCTTCACCTTGTGTGGCAGGGCATTATTGTTATCCCCATTTTAAAGATGGAAAAGCTGAGGCTCAGTAATACTAACTGACTCACTCAAAGTCATGCAGTGAGTCTGTGGCAGAATCAGAGAAGAGAACCCCAATCTCCTGACTCCCAACCAGGCTCTATAGCCACTAGACAATGCTACCTCATCAAGAGGCCGCCAGCCACTTTGAAAACTAGTGAGATCAGAAAGGCTGAACCTGGAAACCAAAGATACAAGAAACTTGAAAAACTGGTGAACATTTCAAGCTTCCTTCTGTACTATCTTTTCATTGCTTGTGATGCATTTTAAAAGCCCTGCACGTTACACATTTAAGACACGGAAGACCCCCATGGTCCTATGAGTATGAAGTATTGCCAGGTGGTTACATTTATATAACATACACATATCAGATGTTCAGTATTTATAGCTCATTTCAAATTAGATTACATACATAATGGCCCATAATAAAACTATAGGCAGATGTAGCAGTTCATATACAATCACTTGTGTGTGTGTGTGTGTCTATACACATATACACTTATAAAACCACACACAGACAGACATAACATGCCAAAGTTTTCCCATCTCCAATTCCTGTGATTATACTAATTTTTAAATAGGACATGTTGCTGTTCCCATTAGCAAACTTAGATGCCATTTAATATCGAACCTGTTGCAAAATATTTCCTCCAGACATTACTCAGACCAAAAGATAAGGCATGTCACCCCTGCTTTTTGTAATTCCCCTGAAATCCTAACTAGCAGAGCAACCTTAGGGAACACATGGAACTTAAAAAACAAAAAGATTTTATTGTTTTGAATTGTCAGCTCCTTGCAAGATTTTTTTAAAAATATCATTAGAGAATGGAAAAGTCACTCTGCCACAGAGCATAAATAACCTGCCTGGAGACTACATAGGTTACATAAACTTCTGATGAGACAAATTCTGCTCTTGGTCACATCACAGTATAAACCCAGGATACTCCACAATGGAGTTCATTCAGATTTACGAAGGTCCTGATGACTGATGTTAAGATGAGTAGGACCGGGACCTCAGGATATGTCTACACTGTAGCTGGGAGCGAGCCCCCCAGCCCGGGTAGACAACCTCAGGCTAGTGGGACTCCAGCTAGGAAGCTAAAAAGAGCAGTGTGGACATTGTGGTTCCAGTGAAGGCTTGTGCTAGCCACTGAAGCTCAGACCCAGGGAATTGGATGGGCTTGAGAGCCCAGGCTGCCACTGGCTGTGTGTGCTAGTGTGAGTCTGTGTTCCCAGGTGGGGAGTGTTGCTCCTAGCTGCAGTGTAGATGTGCCCTAAGCAAGAGTAGGATCTGGCCCACGGTGTCTAATGTGGATGAGGGGCTTGTGTGTAATGGAAAATATTCTCTCTCCTTGTATTGCAGAGAGCTCTGGTCTCGGCCGTATTTCCATGTCTACCTCTCTATTGACTGCAGCCCAAAGCCCCTTTTAACGCTAACATATTAGGATCATTTAAAAACAAATTCATACCAGCCAAATAGACCTGAAATACCTCTCCGTTGTTCCAGCACCACAGCCTCCAAGCAGCCTGGGCACAAAGAAAAGCTAGCTCCCCTCAATGAGAATCAATAACCCCAACCACCAGCCAAATTGCTAACATTCAACAACAACACAGCCTCATTCAAACTTCTGCAGCTGTCAGGAGCAGCAGCAGCAGGTGAGAACACGGCGACGGCTTAGAAAAAGAACGTTTTGCTGATTGAATGGCACCCTTTACATTTCAGCTATTAACAAATCTTTACAGAAACAGGAACTGCCAGTTACAACTTTATTTCTAATGTCCCCTAGGTAATAATAATGCTCTCATTTGATCATGTCCCAGTTGGCTTTGTACGGCAGTTACTGCTTCGAGGGTGTGGTTTTGTTTCATTCTGTTCTGTAGCAGGGAAGTCTCATCTCTTTGTAAAGGGAGTGGAAGCTGGGGAGGTGGGGAAATTGAATGTGAAAGTTTCATGTTGGAATGAAGATGTTAGGTTTGGCATGAAGACTGTTATCAGCTGGTTCCTTTGACACCGCTTGAGCCTTTCAGAAACGGAGCCAAGCCTCAAGGATTAGGATGTCAAGCTCATCCTGTCATCTTCGGAAGTGGGGGGGAGGGAATGAAAGAGTTTCTTTTTCTGGCTACGTCTTCACAAGGCCTGGGAGAGCGAAGACTTGCTGGTTAACAGAAGACAACCGCAGCCCCCTCACTGATCAAGGATGTCCTGCTTTTTAGACAAGTGAAGTGGCAGGGCTACAAGGGTAATCACCCTGCGCAAGTATGAATTTATCTAAAGAGGATTTCATGTGGAACTCTCAGCACCGACCAGATGGATGGCTGCACACTTTAAGAAAGTTAGTGGGCCTTCTCCCAATCACTGTCAGACAGCATAAAAAGACCTGGGGAGAGCTGACTTAAGCAAATAGTATTTTTCAGGCTAAAGGTAATGTGAGGCCTGTCTCTCTCTCGCATTGTTGGTGCTGACAGGAAATATTGATACCCATCAAATGATACGCCTGCTGCTAAAAGGAAGATATGACTTCCCTCCCCCCACCCCGCATCCATCTTTATTTAGAATACTGCGTTGTACTTGAAAACAAAGTATAAAATGAGGAGGATGACAACGAACCCCCAGGCAGTGCAGTCTGTGCTTTTAAATCGTCTGTGCATGTTGAGGATTTTAAAGAAAACAGAACCAAAGAGGGCTGATAGACTATTTGCAGGAAAATATTGGTTCCACAAATTGAGTCTGTTTTGCTCTGTTTTTCTGTTTGCAGATTGTCTACAAGCAGACTGTGGGCTAGCGCCTGGCACCTTTGCTCACACCGAGTCGTATCTTACTCTGGGATTACTTGCAGAGAGAGCAGGCACTACTCGACCTCTTTGTACTTATCAAAGAAAAGCACATCTCTAACCCTCAGAGCTGAGGAGAAAACTTGGAAGTGTGAACTTGGAAGGCCCAAAACCCAGAAGGGAAAATAAAAAAACACAAAATGTATTTTTTTAGTCTCTTGATTTTTTGTGGCCTGAGTATCTCATGATTTTTGAATGTGTGGGTTTGGCAATACTGAATTACTATGAGCCCCAGGATCTAGCTAGAATGTCTCATCTTGTAGCTGCTCGGTGCATTTAATTCTATACCCTACAGCCAATTAACATGCAACAGAGTCCTTGAAGTTGATGGGAGTCCCTGAAGCTGAGTGCACAGAGGATCAGGTCCCGTATTTTTGGTTTCTGATATTATCTATTGAATATAAACCTTTCCAGCATAAGAATGACACTTACAGCACTGACACCCCTTTTGCCTCTACCAACCACAAAAATCAAAAACAAAAAACTTCCCCCAGGAGATTTTTTTTTTTTTTACCCTGAAAAGGGAGAAGTGCCAGAGACGCTATGAAGTTCACTAGAGACGTTTCTATTACTCTTGAGATTATGTGGAAGGTGTTCAGATACTGTGGTGATGAGTGGGAGTATAAAACACTAAGATACATAAATCAACCAGCAGATAAATAGATCTATAAATTGATCAAATGAAGTTTTTGCAGTATTTTCTGTTTTCTAATTTTTCATTTTAGATTATTTTTTAAAGAATTTAGCTTTCTCATTATTGGATCTCTTCAAATGTGATGATCAATCCCAGTATGCACCCTCACACAATGTATGAAATCATTTCCATCTGACTCAGCCTTAAGGGTTTGATTGGAGAGACATGATACTATTTCAACATCTCTTGCCTTTTGGTTGCCTTTGAAACAAAGTGCTCTCTCATCATCTTTTTTTTTTTTTTTTTGGTTATCAGTATACAATAACCATTCTGCAAAAAGTATCGTGCTTCAGGTGATTCCCTGAGACCTACCAAATGTGGCAGTGATATTTGCAAACATCCCTGTTGGCATTCAAAAACAAATAAAAAATAATAAAAATACCCTCACACCTGTATTCTAGATCTCATGGCACTAGAAAAAGAAATCAAAATTTGTAGCGGCACAATAAATGAGGTGAACTACAGAAGCCCCCTGTTCTGTAAGGAAAATTGCTTCCAGTTAAACAAATAAATTTAGGGTCTTCAGCTTTTCATGAAAATACCATACATATGGTCTTTGAAATTTGTCACTGAAGAGTGTTTTGCTCTAAGGTAGAATTCAGCACTTTATAGCATTTCAGCAGCAAGTCTCTTGCCTCCCCCACCCCTCCCTGTTTTTTTTTTTTTCTTTCTTTTTTTGGCCTGCAGCCCAATATGAATGTATGATCACTCCTACAATAGTTAAACATCTGAATCTTTTTGAAGTGCCTTCAGTGGTGCAGTGATGTGATGGGTTTTCGCCTAGCAGTCCGTTCAGGAGAAAAAGAACAGCCTGCCTCCTAGTGGTGAAGATGAATGGCTAATAAATTCAGGGTTGCTGATTCCTAAAATGCACGTTGTCAGGAGAATGCTCTGTGTGGGATCATTTACTAAGCAGCTTCCCCACCATTTCATTGTAAAGATTTTGGAAGCTCTTTATAATTAAATGAATCATTTATGATTGTTGGTTTTTTTTTTTTTTGGTTTGTTTTTCATTTTCTCCCCAAGCTTCATTTTTCTGAAAAAAACAAAATAACACTCTTCCCCCCCTACTCCCCCAGAATAACCTCAGCGTGTTTGGGTCAGAGGTTTTGCGTCTGTCTGTGTAGGGACCTCATGCATTTGGATTTCAGTCTGGCCATCTTCCATTGTACATAGGTGGCTTCTTTCTTCGGCCAGCGTGCTCAAATCCCCCAAAATGGGTTGGGGTCAGATAATTAGATAATGTATCACACACCAAATAGGCCTATTTTCTGTAAATACATGGAGAGAGAGAGATTCTGACCCAGTCTTTGGATGTTAGTGGGTTTCAGGTAGCTATTCTGCATGCCATGTGCCAAAGAATATGGCTCTGCTTCTCAATATATTTACTGAAGTGAGTAACTTAACTCCTGTGAGTAGTCCCACTGAAACGAATGGAGTGATGGCCCTGTGTAAAGTTACACATGTGATTAATTCCAGAGGGGTAGCTGTGTTAGTCTGTATACAGCAAAAACAACGAGAGTTCTGTAGCACTTTAAAGACTAACAAATTAAATTTCCAGGAGCAGGGTCTAATGGTTCTATCTAATGCTCATTGAAGTTAATGGAAAGATTCTCATGGACTTCAATGAGCTTTAGATCAAGCCCTATACCTGGACAAAGCACAGACCATTTGTAGAAGACAAAAATTTGTGAATTATTCTTGTCCTGGGACCCAGTCATGGAGCGGCGCCCCATTATGCTAGGCACTGTACAAATATACTACAAAGAGATGGGCCCTCTGTGATTACCTCCATAAGCAACATAACCTGTATGCAAGAGGAGAGGAGACCTTTGTAATTTCTCCATGGTTGGAACAGGAATCAGACATCTCACAAGAAGAAAAAATCACGTGCATTATGTCTTAGTAATCCCTTACATCGTTATTGTAAAAAAAAAAAAAAAAAACCCAAAATGTGAGTGCTCCCATTTGGAGGAAAAGAAAGGGATGTAATAAATGTGAGGGACAACTGGACTGTGTGTAATGTGTCAGTTTGCTTCTGTTCCACTATCATGTTGCTGGTGTTGGAATGCAGCAAAGGCTGACTCGGGAGTCATGTAAATTCTAGCTGTAACGATGTGATCGGCTACATGGACAAAGATGGGGTTCTCCTTAGCCCCGTATTTGAATTCCAATCACTGCTGTGCATTCAGCTAAACCTTGTTCGCATCTGAGGAAATCTTTGGTCATATTTTTTTGTGGTGGGCATCTGTACCTGGATTTTGAATTCAAGGCTCTATGGCTTACATCAGAACTATGTGAAACTGACCCATCGTATATATATAGAGAGAGATGGTTTCATATGTATATTCTGGCCCTAAAAGGTATGAAATGGTAACAGATATTTATATATTTGTTTCAGAGGCGATATTTTAGATTGATTTGATTACTTCGGAGCACAAAAAGAACCACCATTTGGAAAATTCATTTACTATCTATTAGAAATGAATTTTCCCTGATGGTTGTTCTTTTTGTGGAGCATGTGTCAGTTCTGTTGCAATCAAATCTGTTTAAAATACCTTCTTTAAAAAGCGTATATTGTACATAAGACTTGCATTCCCCATGAGCCCAGCAAAGTACTTGAGTTTTAACTTGAGCTCTTTCCTCCCTGTACAGCTGTCTGTCTGTCTCTATGATAGGTCTAGTCATATGGATGCTGCTGCCACTTTGGAGAATTTTGGGCAGAGTTTCTTGGGAAGTTGGTGTAAATGCTAGGTGTGGGAGAGGACAGCTTTTTCAGATTATGTCCCACTCCCAATTTACTTTATTCCCGTGGGTGTTTGATTAGAGAAAGAAGCTGTGTACTGGTGCTAGCAATTTTCAGCCATAGATCTCATGGCGCTTTACAGAGGAAAGTAAGGAGTAATTTGTCATTGAACTCTGAGGCGAATGATTTACCCAAAGTGACAGAGCTGGTCAGTGGCCTAGTTGAGAAAAACGGGGCCCAGTTGTCCTGTTGGCCGGTCCAATGTCCCATCCGTTGGATCACAGAGAGAAATTAATGTGTTTCAAAGATGAGGTCTTTGAAATATACACGGGGTTAGATGGTTCAGATTGGCTTAGCTCAATTGATTTACTAGGTGTTATGGTAATTTACCCTAGCTGGCCGAGTGTATTTGATATTGGGATCTGGGCCAGAGTATTTGGTGGTGCATCACTGATTGCAGTGAATCCTGCCTGTCTTTTTGTTCTGTGTTTGCACAGTGCTTAGTACAATGAGGTCATGGTCCGTGACTGGGGCCCTAGCCACTTCAATAATACATAATAAAATCCTTCTTGCCATGTATGACCTCCAGAGACTGACTTCCAAATTTAAAATAATAGTTAACGTAGGGCATACTAGCTCTCCCTTCAATAACAGGGCTTAGAGCCAGCCAGTGCATCTAATGGTCAGATCAAGGGAGCGGTTGGACATCTAGATCCCAGTGCTGCCAGTAAAGTTGTTGTGTGATTTTGGGCAAGTCACTTAACCTCTTGAACTGCACCTACGACGGTGCACCAGTGTAGCAGCATCAGCACTATGAGCCAGATCGTAAGTTTCCTAGTGGAGCTGAGACCATTGTGCCTCAGTTTCCACTTCGGTAAAAAGCAAATAGTAACACCTACCTATTAACTGAAAGATGCTATGCACGTGTAAAGTTTGGTTAATATTAAAGTGGCTCTGGCCCGGATACAGATGGGCACTCAGTTTATTAGCCCTGGATGGCATCACTTCCTCCTTACTGTTTATCTCTTAACTTCTTCCTTTCTTTTTCTGTGCTTGGTATTTTCATGCAACGTTATAGTTTAAGGCTTTTTAGTCCACCCACCAGGCCATAAGTCACCCCGTAGAAAGTTTCTTAGACAATACAGTTAGTATATTTCTAGGTATAATCCAGATGAATGACCTAGTGCATATCTGGGTCCCATTCTTGGCTTGGGCGTTACACTAATTCT